>NC_141136.1:59692646-64902646 GCF_053477565.2 Lygodium microphyllum | reverse complement strand
TTCATTAGTCGATTAGCTTGAGATTTTGTGCGAGGAGGGGGTCACCGTGCAAGATATGAGCAAGTGCGATGGTCGATGGTCTGCCAATATTCGAGCCATTCTCATGTGGACCATGCATGACTTTCTGGGATTTGGAGAGTGCTCAAGTAAGTAAGCTTCCACTCTCGTTGGTAATATATATCATAGCTCGTTCAAGTTTGTATTCACTAGATAGAGGTGTTGGGACAGGTCTGGTTACCTCAGGTTATCATGCATGTCCATTGTGTGGGCCACAGTTAGACTCCCAAATGTCACGAACCATGAAGAAGATGGCATATCAAGGACACGCCGCATTCTTGCCAAAGGGTCATGAACTTAGGAAAGGTTTTCTTGGACAACCTCTAGCACATATGAATGTCCAAAGTTGGTACGAGCTGAAAATGGTCCACACGGAGTCACATCCGAACGGAATGCGATGGTTCTCACTTTTCTACAAGTTTTCGTATTGGATCCACTTATAGATCAACCACTTGTTGGATCCCATGCATATTTTCAAAAACGTGGGCAGCTTACTATGGGACCACATCACAGGAAAGAGAGACACTCTAGGGGCACGAATGAATTTGAAGGAAGTAGACAAGATGGAGGCACTTTGGCCGCAGTCAAGTGCTGATGGTCGCTTGCAGCTACCTCACGCTCCTTGGGTTTTATCCACTAAAGAAAAGCCCATTGTGAAGCAAATAGTCAAGTCTATCTGCACTCCGACAGGTATGATGCGTTCTCTCATGTCTGCATTTTCTAAAGATGACCAATTATGAGGGCTAAAATCCCATGATTGGCATAAGATATGTTAGGTTTGTACTACGAATGGATTGTAAGCTGCCTGCGTATTTTGCTATTTGGAGTGTTGTCTTTGTTCATAATGCTTCCTCGTTTGTGGTAGTTTGTACTACCGATTGCGATCGCACGAATGCCTTACTCCACAAATACACGGGCGATTTACAAGTTGTGAACTTTAGTGCAATGGATCTCACAGAAGGAGATTAAGACATCCTCTATTGAATCTGCAAGGCAAGGAGCAATGGAGACGGTCTGTGTCTTTGAGAAATACCTGTCTACCAGCATGCTTACGATACAAATCCACCTTCTTGTGCATCTTGTAGATGAAGTGGAGATTGTTGGACCTGTCCATACGCGATGGATGTTCTTCTTGGGGCACTTCATGAAAACCCTAAAAGGCTTTGTGCGACAACGAGCTCGACCAGAAGGTAGCATGGCTGAAGGTTGGTTGGTGTCTGAGGCGTTAGTGCATATTTCACAATGGCTATGTAACATGCCCATGCTCCCCCCCATAGGAACTCCCCCCCTTAATTTCAAAAAATAAAATTATTGTTAGTTCAATTTTTTTTAACTCCCCCTCTCTCTCCTCGCCAACAGCACATCGGGGAGAGAGAGAGAGGGAGTGATGTGGTGTAATGGGGGGCATGCAGCCCCCCAAGTGGGAGGGTGGCCATGCGACCCACCTTCTCCCCCTCCAACGGCAATTCCAAGGAGCCACCCATGGCCAAGGAACCACCATCATGGCCAAAGGAAGAACCTCCAATGTTTCCAACAAGGAGCTGGACAATGAAGAAGATCCATCTATGGATGTTGACATTGAGAGGGCAATGGTTCACACCGCTCTTCACAAGAAGGGTCCGAATCGCCAATTCTCGATGATTCAAACTCTATCAGATTATGAAGGTAAAAGCTTCAAAACCCTAATTGATTGTGGCAGTGCACATTCCTTCATTTCACCGATCTGTGCAAAAAGATTAGGGATAGCCACAATAGATGCACCTACTTTAGTTGTGGAGTTGGCAAATGGTCGTGAGGTCTCTTGTACTAGGCAAACTGCTAAGGTGAAATTCCTACTGGGTGGGAAGCCAACTTTGGTGAGATTCAGGGTAATGATCCTAGGTGTCCACGAAAGTTTACTCGGAATGGATTGGCTAATACCCAATGATGCCCACATCCACTTTGGAAAGGACCAAGTCTCCTTCCGAAATTCTGAAGGGAAACTAGTCACAACTCAAGGAGAGGCTGGTAAGCCAAAAATACAGCTGGCAAAAGCAACACGGATAATAAAAGGAGTTAGAAAGGGCCTACCTGTCTATTTGATTAAACTGAATAAGCTAGATCAAAATCAGGAATCTAGGGAAGAACCCTCATGGTTAAAGGAATACGTAGACATATTTCCTGAAGATCTGACAGAACTTCCTCCTCAAAGGGAAGTCGACCACGAAATCAAATTGGCGCCAGGAGCTGCACCAGTCGCAAAGAGGCCGTATAAGATGTCCATTCTAGAAGCGATTGAACTGAAAGAGCAACTCAAGCAACTATTAGACCAGGGCTACATCCATCCTAGCAGTTCACCATGGGGAGCTCCAGTGCTATTCCAAAAGAAGAAAGATGGAACGCTTCAACTATGCATTGACTACAGATGGTTGAATCAATCAACCATAAAAAATAAATACCCCATTCCAAGAATAGATTAATTACTTGACCGTCTTCAAGGAGCAAAGATCTTCTCTAAGATAGATCTCAGATCTGGATATTATCAGATAAGGATCAAGGACGAAGATATCCCGAAGACTGTATTCAGCACAAGGTATGGACACTTCGAATTCCTAGTGATGTCATTCGGGCTGACGAATGCTCCTACTACCTTCAACAGGTTAATGCAGGATATATTTAGGCCCTATCTTGATGACTTCGTACTCGTCTTCTTTGACGATACCCTCGTCTACTCTAAATAGGAAAAATATCATGAACCCCAGCTTCTCATTGTTCTTGAAACAATGAGAGCACACGAGCGTTATGCCAAGAAGAAGAAGTGTGCCTTTTTCAAGCGATAGATTGAATATCTGGGATTCATTGTATCAGCAAAAGGAATTTCAGGAGATCCAGCTAAGGTCAGAGACGTTCTAGAATAGCCAACACCAACTTCTATCAAAGAAATACATAGTTTTCTTGGATTGACAGGATGGTACAGGATTTTCATCAAAGATTATGCTTTGATTGCAGCACCTTTGTCTGATCTACTAAAGAAGCAAGTAGCAATTGTATGGTCACCTGTCAAACAGACCGGCTTTGACAAACTAAAGCAAAGCTTAGTATCAGCACCCATCCTGAAACTTCCTGATCTTAGTAAGGAGTTTGAAGTGGTAACTGATGCTAGCGCACTTGCTTTAGAATGTGTGATTATGCAAGAAGGTCATCCAGTAGCATATTCTTCAAGGAAATTGAAGAGCCATGAAAGGAATTATGCTACCCACGACCTGGAGCTATTGGCTATCGTCCATGCCCTCAAACTTTGGAGACATTACTTGCTAGGTAACAAATTTTCCTTAGTGACGGACCACAAGAGTCTTAAATGGATCTTCACCCAGAATGAGCTTAATATGAGGCAACGTCGATGGATCGAAGTACTGGAAGAATATGATTTTGGAATCAAATATAGGCTTGAAAAAGAGAATGTAGTTGCCGATGCACTCAGTTACAAGGCATTTCTAAATTCTCTTATTTTGCAAGATCCATCAACAGCAAGATCTCTAGCCGCAAAGGTATCAATGCCAAACAACCCAATTCTTGAGCTAGCTAAGGAAGAGGCCTATCATGACCCTAAGGGAGATCCCCATCAAGGATCAAGACTCGAAGCTAAAGACAAAGTATTAAGAATTCTCTGTCAGTAGTGGACTTGTCTACTTTAGGACAAGATTATGTACCCCTACAAGCCAAACTCTCAAGCAGAAGATACTGTGGGAAGCCCATGACTCCCCTTTCTCAGGACATCCTGGCTATGCCAAGACCCTTAATGCGATCAAGAAGAGCTATTATTGGGATAGGCTCAAGGGTGACATTCTCAAATATGTCACAGAATGTTTGTCTTGTTAGCGCATTAAGGCAGAACATGTCAAAATACCGAGGAAATTGCAACCGCTTGACATTCCCCAAATGAAATGGGAATTCATTAGTATGAACTTCATTGTTGGCCTTCCCCAAGTTTAGGGAGGATACAACTCAATTATGGTTGTAGTAGATATGCTCACCAAGGTCGCACATCTCATCCCTGTCAAGACAAACTATAAAGCCTCTGACATGGCAAGATTATTCATCAAGAAAATATTCAAACTGCATGGGTTACCCAAAAGAATCATTAGTGATCGTGACTCTCTGTTCACATCACACTTCTGGAGAGCTATCTTTGAGGCTATTGAGACTCAACTCTGTTTCAGTACAGCTTACCATCCCCAGACTGATGGTAAAATAGAACGAGTCAATCAGGTCATTGAAGATATGCTTAGAGCACACTGCTGTCGCTAACCCAAAAAGTGGATTCAATATTTGCCACTGGTTGAGTTTGCCTACAATGCTTCTTACCAACATAGTATTCAGATGACCCCTTTTCAAGCATTGTATGGACACAATTGTCGTACCCCTTTGAGCTCCTTGGATCCAACCTTGAGGGTAGAAGCTTCAAGGCAGATGCTGGAAGACATGGATGATCAAATCAAGTCAATAAGACAAGACATCCAAGCTACCAAGGATAGACAGAAGGCTTACGCTGACTTGAAACGGCAAGGCAGATCCTTCGTTGAAGGTGATATGGTCTTCATGCGTGTACGCCCTAAAAATAGTTCATTATCCTTGGGGGAATACAAGAAGCTAAGTCCAAGGTATTGTGGACCTTATAAGATCACTAAGTTTCTAAGGCCTAATGCTTACAGACTACAGCTGCCCGCAACCCTAAAGATTCATAATGTTTTCCACGTTAGCCTATTGAAAAAATATCTACCTAATCCGAATCATGCGCTTGATGACCAACAAATTGTAATGCCTAGCCAAGGAGTCCTTGAGCTACGACCTGATAGAGTCCTAAATGTCAGGGAGAGGCATTTGAGGTCAAGGACCCTGAGAGAATACCTCATCCAGTGGAAAGATTATCTCGAAGAGGATGCCACATGGGTGGATGAAGATGCTCTCAACCAACAATACCCCCAGGTCCTCTCGAGATAAGGACATCTCAATTCCTCTAAGGGAGAGAGGATGTAACATGCCCATGCTCCCCCCCCCCCATAGGAACTCCCCCCCTTAATTTCAAAAAAAAAAAAGATTGTTAGTTCAATTTTTTTAAACTCCCCCTCTCTCCCCCCGCCAATAGCACGTCGGAGAGAGAGAGAGAGAGAGGAAGTGATGTGGTGTAATGGGGGGCATGCAACCCCCCCAGGTGGGAGGGGTGGCCATGCCACCCACCTCCTCCCCCTCCTATAAAAGGGGAGGCTCCTCCCCCTCCCTTGGCTACAGATAGCACCCCCTGGACAAACAGAGAGAACGCCCCCCTCCCTGCTGCATCACCTTTCCCCCCCCCCCTCCGCCAATCAGCTGTGTGGCCCCTGGGGCTTCCCATTGAGCCACCCCCCTCCAACCTGCTGCAACATTGCCCCCTGGGGCTTACGACTCAGGCCACTCCCCCCCTCCTTGATCGCCAAACGTTGCGGGCCGTGAGCAGAAAAGAGGGTGAGAGAGAGAAGGAGAGAAGAAGTGAAGAAAATCGAGAAGAGGAAGAGGAGAAGGAGAGAAGAGAAGAGGAAGATGAGAGGGAGAGAAGAAGAGAAGGGGAGAGAGAAGGGGAGAGAGAAGGGAAAGAGGAGAAGGAGAGAAGAAGAGAAGGGGAGAGAGAAGAGGAAGATAAGAAGTAAGAGAGAAGGAGAGAAGGAGAGAAGAAGAAGGAGAGAAGAGAGAAGAAGAAGAAGTGGAAGAAGAAGAGGTTGACGGAGAGAAGAGAGAAGGAGAAGAGGGAAAGAAGAAGGAGAGGAAGAAAAGAGAGAGAGAAGAAGGGAAGGAGAGAGAGAGAGAAGGAAGGAGAAGAGGAGGAAAAGAAGAAGGAGAGGAGAGGGAGAGAATAAGAGAAGGAGAGAGAGGGAAGGAGAAGAGGAGGAAAAGAAGAAGGAAAGAAAGAAGAGAGGGAGAGAAGGAGAGAGAGAAGAGAAGGTGAGAAGGAGGAGAGAGAGAAAAGGAGAAGAAGTGAAGAAGTAGAAGAGGTAGAAAGAGAGAAGAGAGAAGTAGAAAAAGAATAAGAAGAGGAAGGAGAGAGAGAAAGAAGGAGAAGAGAAGAGGAAGAAGAGAGGGAGAGAGAGAGAAGGAGAAAGAGAGAGGAAGAGAGTTGGAGAGTGAAGACGATTCGAGGAGCCACACTCAAGCCACCCCCTCATCGGCAAAGGATCCCCTTTCCGTGATCTTTCCCTCCTGAACTGGTCATCTTGAAGGCCGCTAAGGCTCAGACTATCCAAACCCTGAGTAGAAATGGCTCCCAAGAAGAAAATCGTGGGAAGCGTAGGTGCCAAGGTTACCGTTGGTACCGGTAATGCGGGAGAGGCAAGCGGAGTGACCAACGTAACGAATGCCCCCACGATCACGAATCAAACCCAGGTTCTTTAAGCTTTATAATTAGTTATGTATTATTTCTCGTGGAGGAAATGAAGGGGTTAGCTATGTGCATGGAATAAGGACGAATTGTAGGACTTTTGTTTACTCTAAGCACTAGGTTGCATGCATGAAATGGTAGAGTACGAAATTTGCATAAGTTTATATGCATGAAATGATAGCTTTTACGCACATAAAATGATAAGGCTTTCTCATTATTTCACATAAAATAATAGCCTTTAAACCAGTTTAGTGCATGAATAGTCATTTAGAATTCATGCTTCGCAATCATGATTAAAAGAAGCACATGAAAAGTTAGTTTGCGTTCGTAAAATGCATTTGCACCGTTGAAAAGAAACCTAGACTTTCATATACGCAAGTCTCATGTGATCCGGTGCATTAGGAATAAGTATTCGTTGCCAAGTATGAAGAGAGCTAAATGTCGTTTAGGATGTACAAATACACTAAACGCACCATGTGCATGATGGGTAAGGTTGATTGGGAAACTCCGCATAGTACCACACTAAGAGAGAGATGGAAGGGACGCATGCATCTAAACTGTATCTTGAAGACCTAGATGAAGAGTCCTGTGTTGCCAAGTGTGTTAACTGAACTTGGTTAGAACTAGAAGGATAAAAGACCCTTGGTTGGGTTGCAAATAAGGCATGTTTGTTGCCTTGATTGTCCAGTTAATGCTTGGGTTAGGTTAGATACCATAAGGTAAAACTTAATGGAAAGTGCAAGTCAAAATAGAGTTAACTTACCAAGAACATTTGCTTGCATGATCTTGTTAAAAATATTGGGATCTCGCCAAGTCGCGAATGATCCAGGATAAGATCCTAGGAGCATCCAAGAAAAAGATCCAGGATCGGATGCTGGGAGTATCCGGAAAAAAAGGAGTCACACCTTAGCAATTGGTCGTACAAACGACCTCCAAAATGTTTGTGCTTGTACACTTAGGTACATTATTTGATCTCTTGCTCAAGGAACTAATTCAAGGAAAAATACTTAATGCTTCACGTTGAAAGCTTGGAGGGAGAGGCAGGAGCAGTTACCTCCAATTGTCTGCCTGTCCCTATCCAATGAGGTTATTAGCCGCACCGAGTATATGGACCTAACCTACCGCGAGAGGTCTCTTCGTGGGTGTTGCTTGGAGCGGGAGTTTGGGTGCCAGGGGAGGCTCTGGCTATAAATCCCTTGCCTCCGGATCCCGCACAAGAGGCCGACGTGACTTGAGATGGGATCTCGAGGCCCGTGTACTAGTCTACAGGCGAAACTTGGAGCAACAATCATATAGATTGCTGAGATAGCCTTTGAGCATGATATTGGATGTACTCCGGAATTATGATAAATAAAAAACAGATATTTAAGAAGAAGGAACCTTCTTGACATTGTTTTTGTGTCAATGCCTAAGTTACGTAAAGGAACCCATGATTTATTTGATTAATTAAGGAAGCTGCTTTTGCATGTCTAATGTAAAGTGGTAGGTAATTAGATAACTAAAGCAAATTGAGGAAAGTGCAGTGGACGTGAGTTAGGTCCATCCTACGGAAGGGTGGTCCCAGTTAGTTGGGAACTTTTCTCAAATGATGAGATAACAAGACTATGAAGACCTAGTGTCAGTAGACGTAGAATCCCGGTCTATTCTGTTTTAGGGGAAAGGAATGGGACTATGCCGTATGGCAGAGAGGTTGAGCTTCGCATCCCTCTCGTTTCCCATTCTCCATGAACCAAGTGTAGCATGAATCCGCTTCGACTCTGTTGTTTCTATGTAAGTTCATCTGGAGCTCGATGCTAGCTTCTTCCTAGAGACTTTGTGCTGATAGGAAAGGAATCCTAACCTCAGGTCGATCCCAAATGGCCAGACACTTCTACTCGGGGCAGACTCGAGAAGACCTAAATCTCAAACCCTGTGTCATTCCTTGAGAGTGCCAGGCGAAGCCTTCTAGACCCTCCTCTCGATGGGCTGCTAAGATGTGTCCCACAAGCGAACAAGCGGACACGTTACAAGCTACCAACGGTGGATTCAAACAACAGTATGCTATGGTCACTGAAGGACGATGATAGACTAACCAGAGATGTGGTGGTTGGAAATGGGGTAGAAAAAATAATGGATGTTGCAATGGAGGAGAAAGTCAATCGCTTTTGTATGTTGCACCATGCCTCCATGGAGATGTGGCTCGCTAGATACCAACAAGCGGATTGTGGTATCATGGCAAAGTTCGAGCAAGAGAGCCGACGACGAGCAATGGATCCAAACACGGTTATAGATGAGATGGAGTATTTTGGGAACTTGCAAAGTATTGTCATGGTGGATTACCGTAGCTTCTCCATGATCATATTCGATGTGCAATGGTTCAAAGTGGTACTTGAAGGAGCTGAAGCAACAGTTCAACGAGGTCCATCTAGATTTCTCAAAATAGATTCTTAAAACAATATTCCTTGTACTGACAATCGTGTTTCCAATAGTTGTATTTTGTTTTCCTTGCATCACTCCATTACAAACCGCGATCCCACCGACCTAGAGACTCGATATGCAGAGAGACACGGTCTCACTACATTGATCGACTGATTGTATGGATGCAGCGGCCCTGTAAGTCACTCATCTTTCTTGTCCGTAGTTATAACTTTAATTAAAATGCATTATTATATGGTGGACTAATATGGAGTTGTTTCTTTTTTGCAAAGTCCGTTCGATACTCCTTTGCGGCGGCAGGACGAGGTTTCGGATGGCGAGGATCTATAGCTCGCCCTTGGATCCCTAGAGCTCATATACTCTTCTTTCTTGGTCACGTAATTTGTGTAGGCATTTTCTATGTAGTAGTAGTATCTTGCCATGATTGTACCGGTCACTTTCATTACGCGATCATATATTTATTTCATGTATCAGTGTTATGATTCAAGTACACTTTGCCTTTATTTACACGAGCATTGTACACATTACTGAAACTATTTTGTATGGCCCAAATAAAGCACGTAGTGCTATATGTGGCAGGGCAACTTGCTGCCCTGCCACCAAAAACAAAAATTCCTTGTTACCATCGCTATTAGCGTTGCACATTTACTACATGTGTCACTATCAGCTTTGCAACATGCGTCTCAAAGCATCGTTATTAGCGTCGCTATTTGTGCCGGTATCAAATAATACCAACGCAAATAGCGACACTGATAATGATATTGATACCTACTATTCTATGGTGTCTCCATACCGATGTTTTTTGCGACGACGAGGGCAAATTTCTTTATGACCATTTTTGTCGCTTTAAACATCGGTATAAGGCATGTATATTGTAGTGGATGGATACATAATTCTCCTTCTTCTATCGAATGAGAAGCTCCTAAATGGCAAGATTAAGCATGGTGAGATAATAAAATAGGCAAATATGATTGTTCTAAAAATGTGCAATAGAAAGTGGTTTGGCATGTTCAAAATTTTTGAATAGTGGAAAATATTTTCTATTCCACTAACTAAAAATTTCCTTCCATTTCAAGAAAGCCATCCACATCTACCAACTATCATAGTGCACCTAGCATTGAAATGCATGCAAAGAAATTGAAAGAAATAAGGTATAATGGTGCAAGATAATACCAACTTACAAAAGTTGTAGTTTCATCCAAGATTGTAGGCCTAACACTAACAAATGTTGCATGTAATGATATAGACCACTTGATAGTATAGAGCTCTTTGTTGCATGCAAAGGAAGCACTTGCTATTCTATAGTAAAAGAGCTTTCTAAAATGATCATGCAAGAGAAAGCTTGTGACCTAAATCTCATTCTTGCCTACCAAAAAGGTCTTCATAAACCAAAAGAGAGAACATGACATTGTCTTAAGGCAAAGGTACTAGTAGACAATCCTTTCTTGCAAAACTAGTACACAAATAGGCAAGCACTCAACCTTGCAAGAAGTTGCATCACAACAATTATGCTAGTATTTAGCATAGGATTTTGAATTTTTGGAAATTTTCCTTACAATAGAATAATATAAGCAAACAATTAGTGGCTCTTTCGTTTGGGCTATATGAAAAATTGGGAATAGATTCAAACATGATTATTTAATAGCCTTTTTATTCATGAGACCAATGAGAACCAATATGAAAAATCTTTAGAATGAGTTCATGGTCACATGGTGGTCAATAGCAATACATGTGATTAAATGTGATGCTTGCTAGTGTATTCTATAATCTAAGATTCACATACTCAACTTGGTTAGGTTCTTTTCTTAAAGTCCCAATTTATTCATTGGCTTATGGATCTTTAAGTTGTTTATATGTATTGTTATGTCTATTTTAGATTGCAATATCTCTCACATATCTTGATATAAATAAATAATCAAAAGTGGCTATTAGTCTATAATTTATGCCTACAACAATTGACTCCCAATAGGGTGTTGCTGTTGGATAGGCATAGGTGAGATGATGCCTTGGAACTAGCTTTAGCAGTGCACTTTCATGAATGTGCTAATCATTTAGTATCAATCTAAAAGTACTTCTCTCAATGAACATATGGGGGTTCATTGCTTGTAAACATACATGGATGGTTCATGTATGTTGTCCTTATTGAGAATACAAAAGTCATCTCTTTTTTGTGTTGGTTAAACACACGGGTTCCTTATTATGGATATGTGACTTGCTTTTATAAAATGAATTATAAGTAATTTAAATGAATAACATGATAACTTTGTAAGAAGGGGAGAAGAAGAGGGGAGCCTTGTGGTAGTTTTTGTAGAGATGCATGATCATGTACTCACAAACACATAGGCTCATACATACATTCTTGCAAGGATATACATGTGTATATATCTATGATGCATCATCACACAAATAGCCTTAAACATACATTCATGCATGTATATACATGTGTGTACAAAATGTTAAAAACATTATGTAGACTAGGTATGTCTTAACTATAATATATCAATGAGATCATTTGTTCATTCCTTCCTATATGAACAAGGAAAAGGATGCTTATGCAAGAAATAACATTTAGCTTACTCCCAAATCATGTAGAATATATACATAAGTAAGATAATCAAATAAAATTTGGCCAAATTTGAAACCCTATTTTGATACCTTAATGACTTTGGAGGTTGCAAGTCAAAATATCAAACTATCTTGTGGTGGAGGACCACAAGCCATCATATGGTGGAGGACCACAGTCTCTTGTTCTATTGCTTCTCTTGTTAAAGATGCGGATCTAGAGCATGGCTATGGTGGCTTGTAGGGATAGACTGAACTCATGATGACATTGACCGTGGCAAAACACCAAAGGCTATCACAAAAAAGACAGTGTGGGTACCACAAACATGATGGTCATCCAGAGGCTGTAATAGGTGCTTGACAAAGGCTGTAGTATATGGCTACATGAGGAGTTTACAAGATTTTGATAAAGACATTTGGGGCTAGGCAATACAAGGCTAAAAAATTCAGTAAAAATTTGGGTCAAGGTCTGTGAGGCCCTTGCAATTTTCAGCATTTCTTTTGACATAGATCTTTTGTTCATTGTAGATGTCGATGTAGTCCAGCTTGCTCTTTTCGATCATGTACTTGTTCTTCACTTTGCTTGCCGCTTCAGAGTCTTTATGATTTTTTTGCTTCTTTTTCTTATTCTTTTTCTCTTTGGTCTTTCCTTCATGGTCATCATTTTCATGGAATTTTCTTACATTAGTCATCTGGTTCTTAGCTTTATGGTCCCCCTCAAGCAAAGGTACAATCTTTGAGGCAGCAAAAATGTCTTCAAACTTTTGCACTTTCATGTCTTCAAGGTCTTCAAATGGATACACTGATTGGATATAGGCAGCTCCATGCCTTCCTATAGGTAGAGTAACATCTTCTATGTAGTGTAAATGGGCCATAAGATACATGTTACTCTTCATGATAAGCATTGAAACTCAACTTCAAATCCTTGACTTTTTTTTAACTAGCAAAAAGAGTTGAAACCTAATGTGTCAAAGGACACAAATGAGGATAGTGCCTAAAAGACACTATGAGAGTATCAAGAGACACTATGGTGATTCTTGATGCTTGTTTGTTGCTTGATGTTTGATGTGACCCCTTCAACTTGTTCAACTTGAGTCCCCTCCTTGCTAATGTGATGGATAAATCTGATCAGCAGATCTTAGTGGCAATAGTTAGCTTGGCCAAATGGAGTAAAGAAAGAGTGAGAGGATGAAGTACAAGAGGAGCTTGAGTTTGACTTGATGATCTTCAAGGAATCTTCACAACTTCCCTTTCTTGCTCATTTGAGTGGTGAATCTTGTTGGGTTTTTAATGTGATAATATACCACAGTAACAGTAAGTTTCTTGGACTAAGGAGAATAAAGAAATTATGACAATTATGATCTTTTGGTGCTTGTGGCTATGGAGAACTAGGGTTTCTGACAGAAAGGCGATTGATTTTTCATTTATAGCTGCTCATATAGGAAACAATGGCGTGAATGATTTGGTGAGGAGGAAGCTTATAAGGCAAACATCATTTGCCCAATGACCGGATCCACGCAACACAAGAGGAGATCAAACCATATGACTAGCATATAGCGTAGAATGGGCAGCGACCTCCAATTTTGACAATGCTGGGATGTAGAAAGGCCAATGTGGGGCTGCTTGTGCTAGGATGAAGTGCCGTGATGTGAGGAACGATTCATCATAAGGAAGCATGAGGAATAATGGCATGGAAAGGGAGATCTAGATTCTCAAAGCTAGCTGGGTCTGCCTGGCTATGGCTGCCATAAGCTTTGACTAAAGATGAAGTTGAAAAATGAAGTCCTGAAGCTAGATGTGAGCTAAGCAGAGATAATCAAAGGTGAGAAGAGACCGAAGAGGCAGTGCCATGCTCAGCTGAGCTCTGATACCATGTTAAAGATGTGAATCTAGAGCATGGCTATGGCAGCTTGTAGGCATAGACTGAACTCATGATGACATTGATCAAGGACTAAAGACCAACCATTACACAAGTGAATTAGGTTCCAAGATGGCAACTTGGACTCATAAACACAATCTTGTGTAGAACTGACAAAGACAAGACACTTAACTGAAAGTACAAAGCATCATGACATTGTATTCATTCTATGTAAAAAGTGGTAGTCAAGTACAATGCTTTATAATTGTTGGATAGGTAGCAGTTTTCCCTCTTTGTGCATATGGGATTCCTGCAGCCTGTATATCCTAAGCCCATACTGCCTCATACAAAGAGGCTACATTAGGTGTGATTGCAAATATCTCAACATCTCTAGGCACCAAATTTGCCACACAATGCTCCTACTTATAGTGCCTAGGGTGTTCCACTACTTCTCAAGGCACCAAATTTGCTGCAATGTGCTCTTACTTATAACACCTAGGCTACTCAAAGGATGTTTACAAATTTTATGCCCATTGATCAAACCATCTAGATGGCATGATTCTCACAATCCACCATATGTGTAAAAGAGGAGTCTTACTTTCCTTCATAGTCATTTTTTATATTATTCCTTAAAGTTGGTTGGCACATAAGAGATGCCTTCTTGAGAAAATTGTATTGGCACACTTAGGAGAAGAATTATTATTATTATCTTCTTCATGGCTATTTAGTCTTCTTAAGCCCTTAAACTTGAGTTCTACATCCCTCAAAAATGTTACAAGTGTGGTGGAAGCTATGTTAGATTTAGCAGACCTTGATCATGCAAAACTATGGCTACAAAGTTGTTGTTTATTTTGGAGTTGTCAAATGTGCTCTTTGATTGTGATGCAAGGAGAGAGAACTAGCTTAATGTTGCAACTAGATATGCGTATCAGTATTGAGCTGCTATAAAGATAGATGTTACATATAAGCTATGACTATGGTGGAATTGATGTTAAGAGGATGCTAGATTATATATAAGGCATTGACACAATGTGTGGAACTATTGAAAATCATAAATTAAGAGATCCATGGATAAGAAAAGAGAGATAAGTGATCAACTCTACACACACGTGCATGCATACACATACACACAAAATTGTCACTAACCAAGGTCCATTAAAGATGTATTGTTTACAAGTCAATGTTTTTAACAATCTAAGGCAATTTCACAAAGAACTAAATGCACATCAACTTGCCACAACATTTCATGGTTCGTATTTTGTACTCTATTTTAAATGATGGCTCATAGGATGTAGGTTTGTGAAGTAGGTAGTAGTGGTAGCATTACAACTAGTGTGTTATGGGAGTGAAGCCATCATTTTTATGATAAATTGGAAGTGCTTGATTGGTTTGTAGGTGTGCCACCAATATGAAAGAGGGGCTACAAGCCGCATGCACGCACACACACACACACACACACACACACACACACACACGCTCTCTCTCTCTCTCTCTCTCAGGGAGGAGATAATACCATCAATTTAGTCTCATGTGTTTGAATATCTATTTCCCAATTGTTGCATCTAACTAGAAGGCAATTAACAAAATTGAAATGTGCAACAATTCAATCTACTCTATGTATTTTGGGAAAATTACCAGTATTCTAAAAACAAATTAACGTTTCAATTTTATTTTGACCAATGTACACACATGCATGCACAATCACACATGCATGTACACATGTATGCATGCGCATGAATATGCACACATAAAAAGTCACCTCATCTAACTACATGTTTCTACATGCCCTAACACTTTCCTTCTTGCCTTGGGGAATGGTATTGGAAAACTTATGGTCATACTATGTGATCATATTTATTTGATAGATACATAAAAAGGCTAATTTATGGGCCTATTTATAGAGGAACATATTTTAATTAAATGTGTTTAAAGGGCAAAAACATGCCCTTCTTTTCAAGAATTATTTATACCTATCCATGGACACGTACACACATAAGGTTCCTCTCAAACCTTATAAACTCAAAGTTAATTATCTACTCAACCAAGTATGCATAATCCCATATCCATACTATATTGTTATTTTGTTTGTGGCTTTGGTGATTACCAAACCACCAAAACCTTGGGTTGTGGCTTTGTTTGTAATTACCAAACCACAAAAATCTTTGGGAAGCTACCATAGGTTCTCGAACCTATTTCAAATCCCTCCCCACATTCCCACATATCAAGGTCCTAAATGCAACCACTTTTGTCTCAAGGAAAGAGGGCTCCTCCCTCTCTTACTCACCCTCCCTCCCACCATCTTGTATATATATATATATATATATATATATATATATATATATATATATATATATCTGTGTGTGTGTGTGTGTGTGTGTGTATGTGTAATGCCCCCATTACTTAGTTTATTTTAATGTGCATATACATTCCAAAGAAAATTGATTTATGTTACACATTTTTTTAAAAAAACTAGCTCTAATGATGAAATTGACTCTCATTATGAAGATAATTAATATTATTAATGAGGTATTATATGCCAGTTCATGGAAGAAAGACTTGGGAGACCCTCTCAAGACTAGCTTATTAAAACTATGTTTGTAGTATAGAACAACAAAAAGAACTAGCCTAGTGGATAGTCACTTGGCAGTTAAGTGCACTTGGGTGACAACACTATCGGGATGGGTGACCTCTCGAGAAGATTTTCTTACAATTTAGTGGGAGCTTCTCACGTGCAGCCAATGGCACCAACAAAGCCTTCATAGCCCCTTGCCAAGTATGCCAATACCAAGATGCCAAGGTCTATGCCTTGGTCACCGCCTTAGTCATAAGCCTTGGAGTGACGGCCACCTGACAATGCGCCACGTGATACTTGCCCATATATTCGTAAATTTTTATCTTCGCACTACAAAAATGGAGCTCCCTCTCTAATGTCATCAATGGTGTCATCAAAAGCACTAAAAGAAAGCATTCTCTCTTTGTCATCGATGATATCATCACAAAACACTAAAAAAGCAAACATCCTCTCTTTTATCCCCCCTGCAAAACTACAAATTGAGAGCTTGGGGATGACCATGGAGGAGGGATTCGTTATTAGCAAGTTGCTTCAACTCTTCAATTTCTTGGTCGGTGGCATAGGCAGTGCACTTGTCATATGATGTGATGAGGCATTGTTTCTATGCTTGCTCGCGAGAAATCTCGATGGCGATTAACTCCTCCACTGCTTCGGCAACCTTAACGAATATAAATTCATATTCTTACCATGAGTAAGGTAGCGTATGCACGTGTGTTGCTAAAGGATCTTCCAAAAGGTCTAAGCCTAAGAAGTCATAGCTTTTAGCAAGCAACAGGAAGGTGGCATCTAAGCATCTAAGGCAAGCAACCAAGTCATCCCCCCTATTCTCGACAAAGTCCACGGCCAAGGTTAGAATTGATGTTCGCTCATAAGAGGGTCTAAGGCCTGCAACTGGTTGGGGTTTGACTGAACTAGAGAGTTCAATAGCTAATTGTTACGGCTCTATTGCTTGTGAGGTTGTGGCTTTGCATTTTGTTCAATAGGCTGCGCTACAACTGCTAATGGTGCTTTTGAGGCATGAGGGGTACTAGTAGGCCCAGTTTAAGACAATTTGTTAGCAGCGGACTGTGGTTTTGGCTTATAGATTGGTTTAGATTCTCTAGGCCTAAACTTTGGAGGTTCTAGGGATTTAACAACCTAAGTCTCTTGTGGCATGAGTGCCTAATTGGTCTTAGTGTTTCGTATGGTCAAGCTTGAGAGTGGCATTTGAGTAGGGCCTTTGGCCATTTTGGCTTTAGATACCCACATCCAGGTGTTACCCGCATAGTAGCCTTGCGCTTGCAATAAGGCCTAGGGGACCCATCGCAGCTTGACCGTATGTCAATGTCTATAGTTTCATCTTGGCCTCCTAGGTTTCAAGTGTGGGTCCTTAGCTTTCTGGGGCCGGGGATGTGTGCTCCTAGGTGGTGGGCCTTGATGTTTAGGTATCCACTGAAGCCTTGGTTTTGAGTCTTGGTTTTGGCGACTTAGTGGTTTGTAGGTCTTTAGGTTTGGTGGGTGGTGGCAAGTCACGACCCCCCTCCTTAGAGTTGATAGTGGGTTTCTCTATCGATGGCTTCGCGGACCTTGAAGAAGTCATGCAACCCTTATTGAAAGCAATGACTATACGTAGGTTGCCTATGGCGAGGTAAATACACTGGGACTCGTAGTCGACATTACAATGAGCTTGCTTTTTAAATGTGCATCTTAACAATGATTATGTACCTACATCTTTGGTGTTTGGAAACACATAGAAGATCATGTTAAGATTGTGGGAGAGAAGGAAGGAGTCTCACTTGTAACTTTCTTGCTTGCACAATGGGGGAATACACACAAAGGTGGAGGCTGAAAACAGTTTTCCTCTTCTTAGTTGTGTAAGCCAAAAGAACTCTCATACAAAGAAATAGAAGAACCCTATATATGGGTCTCAAACCAAACTCAACAAATTAAGGTGGCATACTAACTGAGCCACGAACTAGAGTAGATAAGGATAGCTATCATGTAGCTATTATTCATTGGCGGTGTACCAACCGCATCTATAATTGACAAGTCGGTGACATAAATACACAACGGTCACCCTGGCGTATCACGAGTAGAGCTCGATGTCTCAACAGATCATTGGTATGCTTTCAGACTTGATAGAGACTACAACCTTGCACTTTCCCAAGAGTGCATATGATCGACCCCTATATAAGCTAAGTTTGGCATTGGTAGGATGCAACTAGGGTCTGTCAATGTGAGTCCAATGGTCATGATTTAAGACATTAAAGTCAGCTCCTCATCGATCAATGCATTGAAGGTGTGTGTTTGCTTGGCGGTGACCATTATTCTCAGGTAGGCTGGTTCTACTGCTTCATCATCCTCATCATCAATCTCTGTGATAGTGGCCACTTGCACATTGACAAGGGATTCTAGCATTGGCGGCTCATGCAGTGGGTGCGTGAGAGGGTAGTACTTCTTTATGCGGCTATCATTAAAGAAGCCTATGCCCTCACCCTCTAGGGTTTTGAGTTCTACATTGCCAATTCAACAAATGGTGCAAACTCGAAAAGGCCCTAGCCCTCTAAACTTCGTTTTCTACTTATGTCCCTTGACTAAGTACAGGAGTACCAAGTCTCTCTATTCGAAATTGTGTTGCTTGACGTGCTTGTCAAACTAGCTTTTGCATCTTACCTTCTCACATATTAGCACGTGGGTGGCTAGAAGTCGCATTTTCAATAGGCATTCTAGCTCAACTAGGTGCTCAGTCCTTGCCTCCTTTCCATCCATCTCTCTTGATGAGTGACTCTCAAGCTGGGAACAAAGAACTCTACAGGTAGAATTGCTTCAATCTCGTAGGTCAACCTGAAGGGGGTCTGTCGTCCCACAGTCATTTTATAAGCTATGCAATAGGCCCATAAGGCTGCCATGAGTTTGTTATCCCAGTCGTCGCTACGTGAAGCAAAGACTACCTTAGCCAATATGTTTACTAGAATTTTATTCTTAGACTCAACCTAGCCACCATTAGCATTTTCGATGGATGATTAGAAAGGTGCATAGGAGATGAGCGATCACTTCACTGATGAAGTGTGTGCCTTGGTTGCTTTAGCGAGTTTGATGGATTAGTAAAATCTTGAGATCACCTACTCCCAAAGAAACTTGGTAGTGGTTTTAGCGTCATTCTTTCTCGTAGCTCATGCTTCCACCCACTTTGTGAGATAATTTGTGGCAACAATGATGTATTTCTCTTGTGAGTATTGTGTTGCAGGATTGATTGGCCCAATGAAGTCAATTTTCCATTTCTTGAATGATTGCCTTGCAATGATTGGAATCAACTCCATTTTGTCCTTGTGAACTGGTACCTTTGGTCCTTTGGCACTCATCACAGTGCTTTACAAATCGTGTTGCATCCCAAAAAAGTGTAGGCCACCATACTTGAGAGTGCAACATGACTATTGTGCCTCCATTGAAATGCCCTCCTGCTATTTCGTCGTGTGCATCGCAAGTATATTGTGCATTTCATGCTCGCACACATATCTATGCAACAATCTGTCTTACCCTGGCCAATAGAGTTGGCATGCTATCAACTAATAAGGTTGGACTTTGAGAATGAGTCGCCTAAGTCGAGCTTTTTCTATTGGTCGTTCAAGGAGTCTGTGCTCAAGTACTTAAACTATGTCATCTGCCCAATAAGGCATCAAATTAGCTCTAAACAAATCTTGTTTGTTGGATAGACTAAATAGATGGGTGTCAAGTAGTTTGTCTACGATACCTTGTCGAGCAACTTTTCCCATGGGGATGCAAGACATGTGGTCAACCATATAATGTTGCTTTCCTTTACAACAACCATGAAGAAGTTGAATTTCTAAAAGCAAAAGTAACTATCAAGCTATGCGTCTTGTAGCACACGGTTTATTAACAAGGTAAAGCAAGGCTTGATGGTCAACAAAGAAGGTAAAGGGCATAGCCAAAAGATAATGTCGAAACTTCTTTATAGTAAACACCATGGCTAAACCCTCTCTCTTCATTTTTAAGTAATTCATTTCCATATCTGTGAGCTATTTGCTAGCAAAGCTCATAGGAAAGTCTAAGTTGTGTTCACCAGACTGGCACAACACAGCTCCTATAGCAAATTTAGAAGCGTCAATGTGAATATGAAAAGTGATTGTCCAGTCTGGGGCTAGTAAAATTGGTGCAGTGGCTAGAGCCTCTTTCAACTCCTCATATGTGTGTTGGCATTTCTCGTTCCACTCAAATATAATCAGGAGCTTGTACAGAGGTCTAGCAATCAATACATAGTTCAACACAAATTGTTGATAATACCCTGTATGGTCTAGCAAGCACTGAACTCCCTTATAATCAATTGGTGGTGCAAGATACTCGACAATGACCCTGACTTTTGAGAAGTCAGTGGCAATGCCATTCTTTGACACCACATGTCCTAGGATGCATCCGTGCTTCACCCAAAACTGTCACTTTAAGGGGTTTAATGAGAGACAATATAATCGACACCATTCAAAGACAACTCGGAGTTTGTCTAAGTGTTCCTTAGAGTGAAAACATAGATCATTGATGAAAACCTCTAACTCTTTCCTAATCATATCCTTGAATATAGTAAATGAGCCTTTGGAATGTAGCTGGCACATTAGTCAACCCGAAGGGAATGAGTATGTAGGCAAAGACTCCCCACTCAATGAGGCAAAGGCAATCTTGTGCCAATCTTCAGGGTGCACTTGCACCTGATTGTACCCCCAGAAGCTGTTAAGAAAACTATAGGCCTCTTTATCAGCCACTCTCTTGAGCATGTGCTCAGTGTACAGAAATGGATAATTATCTCTCTTCATAGTGGCATTTATCTTTTGTAGTTGACGCACACACCGATCTTCCCATTCTTCTTCAATACAATGACTATGAGTGAAACCCAGTCCGTGTGCTCAATCTCATAGATGAATCCTACTCTCATTATCTTATCAATTTCTTCCTTGACAACATGAGCATGCTTTGGATTCATGGGATACAGTCGCTACTTGACTAGCATTGCATCAGGTATCATGGGTATATTGTGAGTTACTACACTCGAATCTACCCCTTTGAGTTCCTCAATGGACCAAGAAAATACGTCTATATACTCTCACAAGAGAGCAATGAGACTTGCTTCCTCTTTCCCACTTAGGTCATCAGCTATAAAGACAAGTCGGGTTGTCTCCCCCTCCTTGACTAAATTGACCTCCTTGACCTTGACGGTTCCTTCTATTGGTTTGTTTGCTTGCCCTTTGCATTTGGCTCCTAGCAAAATCACTACCCTATCAACTTTTTTGAGCTTAGTGAATCTCTTTGGTAGGTCTTGTAGTATTCTTTGTTCCTTTGCCTGTGCATCCTTAGGTTGTTTCCTTCTTTCCTCCTTTAACCTTCAGCGCCTTAGGTGAGCGAGTAAGTCCCCTTTTCGGAATTGAACTCTCTGTCTTCGCTGGAAGAGGGAGTCTCTCTCGGTGGTCATAGCTTTGATGGTGAATCCATCCTAAGCAATGCCGTGGCACTTGGTTGGGCTAGCCCTGCTCGCTCAAAGTCTATTGTACCTATGTCCTCCAACCAAGTGCAATCACAACCCATGCGCATGACTCCTCTTTAGAATTGAAAGGCATTTTCCTTATGTGGTTTGGAGTCTACTCATATTTTCTCTATCATCTATCCCTCAATGTCTTATTTTATCATGTTAATTTCCCCTTCACTCTCGTCATTGAAGGGACAACAATCCTCATATTCGTTCTTAGAGCTATCTTCATCTGACTACTCGTCATCTCCTAAGTTGTGATATGTCTTGTCCTTCTCATCGGTAATTAAGGCCCAATTGTACATCAAGTTTAAGTCATGCACTTTGGTCCATCGCCACTTAGGTTTATTCAAGAGATCTTTGAGTGGTTTAAGGTTTGCTTATAGGTTACCAGCTAACTTGTCAGTCAAGTGCCCCAAGATCTTATGGAGCTCTCACTTGTTGTTAGGTACTTGGAATAGGACTGGATCGGGTCTGTGCACTCCTAACCATCATGCAGATTGTTACTGAGAGCTCCCCTCTTGCCAGCAGACTTAGCAGCTTGCTCGTATTCATCATTGTTTGAGAATGACAGGTCGATTGTAGCAAGGACATATATCCAATCTCACTCGTCCTCAAGGCAAGGGATATACTTGGTCATTGGCTTGTAATATTTTGTATTGTGGCTATCACCCTTCAACATAGTGGAGATGGCATCTAGACTAGTGTGGTCTTCCAAGTGTCCATCTCTACTCTTATGTCTTCCATTTGATTGCCTAGGAAGATCATACCATTTCCCCAATCTTCTATGACTCGCGCATTATGCATTTAGGGTCGGCCTAGCAAGATATCATAGTCCACTCCCTTCATGACTATAAAATCAACCAAGAATTGGACTCCTGCGATCTTGACTGGCCAATTCTTTAATACGCCAAATGGCTTCACTTTCATCCCGTTAGACAGTGTAACGTTAAACCTGGCCGTCTCGACCGGTGGGTTATCCAGGTTTGGATCATTGCATGGCTCCAACACACTGACTCCCGCTCCCGTGTCTACAATTCCTTTCCTTGTGGTATTGCCTAGAGCTAAGACTAGCAAGACAACATGCATTTCAGTGCCCTCCCAAAAAGCATTAATGTGTAAGGATTTTGGCATTGAGTGTAGTGTCAGACTTGGTATCTGTGTCTCTGCATCATGTTCATGCAAGTAAGTGGTAGCTTGCACCATTGACCCTTCACCCACTGCTTCAACTCTTGCCACAGTGTTGGATAGTGCCTAAGCAGTTCTCCTAGGCTTAATGTCATGAGGTTGGTCAATAGTGTATTGAGGAGGTTGTTAACTGCTCGTCACTCTCCTATCCCTATGTTTCCTGGCCAATGGCCTTGACTGATTTGCTGGCCCATAGCGTTTAGACTTTGCCTAAGCAGCACTGCTTGTGGTATAGTTATGTCTCTCAATTTTGGTCGTGGAGGCGACACTGCTCATGCTTGAGAGATCATCGATCTCATCTTCTAATATGGGCTAAGTGACTTTTAGGTGTTCCTAGGCTTCTTTCACCCACTCCTTTACCTTTTTGATGGCTTCGATTTGGTGCTTTGGGTTGGGGTACTCCACGACCTTTGCACTTCCCTTCTCAGTCGTCCTTGGAGCTGCCATTTTTGCTTCTACGTCTGTCACTTTCTTTCCAGTAGACAGCATTGTAGCACTCTCTATTTTCAACGTGACCTTTGTGTTTGGTTTCTTCTTTCTTCTCATGCGACTCTTCTTTTCGATTGAGGCTGCATCTAAGTTGATGGGCCCTGGCATTGATATGCCAGCCTGCTTTGTCTGTGTGTGGGTCGTTGTTGGGGGTAAAGACACCTCTGCCTAGCCGCCCGTGTATTACTACACTGACACTACCCACCACTGCACATTGCAGGTGGCGAGCGCATGTCACCATCACTTTATTCTTTATTCTTTTAGTGAGAGTTTGAATAAAGGAAGGCTCGGTCACACATTGTGACTGTTGGAGTCCCCATTTGTGTCTATCTCTCTTCTTGCCCTTGCTCTTCGCCATAGCTCACTTCCAAGCAAGCTGCGATCCTTCTCACCTTTCAACTGGTATTAGAGTGAGGCTTTCTGACTTCCCGAGCTTGGTTCGTGGCATTCTTAGCTTCCATTCAAATACCTACAGCATTGGGTCTCCTTCCCCGCAGCCATAGCCGACCTTCTCGAGCTCTCGTCACTCCTCGGTTTCCCTAGCACCTTCCCCGCCTATTGAGGCACCCTCAGGGCATTGCTACAAAGGTATTGAATTGTTATTTTAGTGCTTTTATTTAGTTCTCAGGTTGCAGTCAATCAGGGCAGTCATAGCTCAAACCCTTGGAGCTTGTATCTTGCTCCCTCTTGCATTTCAACACTTAAGGCTTGTTGTGTGCCTCCCTAGGCACCCCCTGGAGCCTCTAACCACTACCATTGAGGCCACGTGGATGCACATTAGCAGAAGCCAATATCAAAAAATTTGTGCCATTTTTTTTGCTAATTTGGACAGCATACTATAGCAGCTTACCTACTCCTCAATGATGGCTATGTCATGCTTCTTCGAGCTTGGCAATGCACTTGGCAATGATCTCTAACATGTGTTGAAGCCTCCTTGATCATTAGCATCAGATTTGGGTCTGATCTATACATTCATTAGGACTGTTTACAATAGTCCCACAGTCATGTTATGTAGAAGTAACATTGACATCTAATGTTATGCTTGTTTGGGCACTTCTACTTAACCGATTTGATACCTATTAATGCACGATTGTTTGGGGGATGCAAGGCACATGTTATGCCATCATTTTGGATTGATTTTCTTGCTAAAAATGCTTAGTTTTGAACCCAGGGGTCCACTGGGGTTTACCGTATGGTACCACGTGAGTGTAATGGAGGGGGGTTATTTAAGGGAATGAAGGTACATTTTATAAGGTAAGGTCCCATAAATAGGGGGTAGATAAGGGGTATTTTCATATATTTCTTGCACACAGGTGATGTCTCCTTATTACTATTAGTGAATCCCCCGTGGTTTTGAATAGTAAATCACTATTGTACAACAGTGGATTGAAGCCTACTACTTCATGTTTGGTTATGCCTATTGATTTCGAGCTATGTCTTTGGGATATGCAATGAAGTATTGTCCTTCGGGGTATGACATCGAGCTTGTCTTTGATTTCAGATCTTCATTTGATCTTGAGATCAGCTTTGGAATGCATTTGATGCTCCGTCTTGGATGTACATATGGCATATATGTTACCTATGTCTGATCCATGTCAACATGCTTGGCCTATGCCACTACTGCATGCTAGTTACATTGTTTGGAGCCGATTGCTACTAGTGCCTCGTCTTGCCTTGCATCTAGCTTCCTGGAACTTACTTGGGATATTTCTTGGCTTGCCAAAGTTGTATTTGGGATATAATTGATGTCTATGGATGCTCTTTTTGGAGGCTACAGAGCCTATATGCTCATAATTTCTTATTGATGTCTGGTCTTGGATCTTTCATCATTGGTGCTCTCATATGCCTTTCTTGAGCTTCTTGTCTTGGTCCATACGGCTTTTGTGCCAGTGGGAGCATCGTTGGATATTTGACAGACATTGAGCAAGTGGTTTATGCTATTGAGCTTTAAGTCTTTAAAGATTAGGATCTTCTTCACTTGGATGTTGCATGGTTGATATGCCATGGTCCGCATACATGTACTTGGGCTGATTTGGGCTTCGCACTCCCTAAGCATATACCTCTTTGTGTCAGGTCTTGCTAGTGTTGTGTACACTTTGCCCTATTACACAGGGGGTGTGCTGGCTTACTAACAAATTTGTTTGACCTACTTGGGTGTTTGCTTGATGTCCGTATGACTATCATATGTGTTGATTTATGCCCGCTTGATACTAGTTATGCTTTGATAGTTAGTGGTTGACTTGCTGCATTGATTTTGCCTGTAGTTTGCTCTCATTGTACCTGGCTGTAATTTATTATAGCAAGTAGTTATGTATGGAATGATGTGGAATTTTCATGCTAAATCATCCTAATTTTATATACTTTTGATGGGACGACTAGGGCTACTTCAATGTTGCCTCTTGGTTTGCCTTCGTGCCATGGGCTCAAGGTGGCCATTCCTCTGGAACCGTAGTCCTCCTCTACAAATCTATGCATGGCCTCCATCATGCGTTCATCTTCCTTTCTTTTTAGCTCTTCTTCCTCCCTCTCGACTCTTCTCTTTCTCTCATCTTCAGCCCTCTTGGACTCTTTTTGGGCCTTCATCAAGTCAACCCATTTCTCCCTTGTTATCGTTTCTTTTGTCTCCTTCTGCAACTTTGATGGGGTTCCCTTTATCTGTGCCTTCGACTCCCTTTGGTCGGACTACGTCTCCTACTCTTCCTTATCACTTATAGTCCTTTCGCTTGACTACACCTGCTCACAGTGAGGCAGTCGGTGATTAGGGATTTCCCCTACTCCCTCTCCGCCTTCCTATGTGTCCTTCAAGGCCTCCTGGATGATGACCGTTAGGATCCCACCAAACCTAATGGTGGATGCTTTGGAGGAGGTCTTCTTTTGAGCTAATCTTGCTATGGAGGTTAGGGATTCTCCTCCTACTACCGTTCTACCAGTGGTCAAAGCTTTTGCTGAGCTTTCAATAGTTTTGCGCATGAAGGCGTTCCAATTTATTTCATTTGGGGATCCTGCTGTGATGCTCTCCAATAAAGGCACCCCGATTCTGTTCATAAGTGACTAGAGAAGAGAGTATGAACCATCTTTGCCTACATCTTGATCTCAGGATTTGGAATATTCACTAAACTTATCCCATCCACTGTGCATATAATAGCCTTGTTCATCACTAGCATGTTGTACACGTCCCTCTTTGGGCATCGCTTAGTCATGCTAGTTAAGACTAGGGCCTCCTCCACCACCTCAAGGCTCAATTCCACTCTACTTGGTGGGCTTCTTCCCCTTTCCTGATTGTCACCATGCCACAGTTCCTTTCGGCATTGAAGCTCCTAAGAAACTCTGCACATTTTTTGTAGTTGACCGACCTTTTCTACATACTTCTGTAGGCTGCACTAGTCCACGAGTCGTTTTATGGGTGGCTCTTTCATGATGACATCCTCTAGGTTCATGGCATGCTTAAATGTGAACTGGCTATAGCCCCTCGTTTCTACTACCAAGCCATACTTAGCTTGCTCTTCCTCCGTGAATGAAAGCTTGCTGCCTTTATCTTGCCCTGCCATTTTAGGTTCTTATCATATATCATGGTTCACCATTAGTATTCCCAATACATTTTCTTGCTAGAAAATAAACAGGAATTGATCATGATTTTTTGGCAAAAAGAACATGCTTTAAGCAACAAAAAGAATTTCTCCTTGAGCTGTTCTATTCATTTCCCAGATCCTATGACACTTTTCCTTGATTTAACCTTTCTTCACCTTTACCCCCTCCCCCCTTGGGAATGAGAAGAATCCTTCCTAGGATTGGACAGTGGAGAGGCAAGACAGTTGAGCACCATAGGGTGCTATTTACTTGGGCATCAGCCAATTATAGAAATCAAGGTTGTATTCCAATTGGGCATGACATTTGAGATTACGAGGGCTAATGCATACTTGGGTAATGTAAGTCAGGACATCGCTTAGAAAGTCACCCGGATTGATGCGGCTAGCCACATGTAGCTCTTCCTCGTAAGAATACGATCAATGTAAGGATGGGCCAAGACCTGGTCGTGTAGGTGTTTGGATCGAGTGGTGGCCAAGACACCAAATGAGGTTGGTGCTACGTAAGTCGAGTCATGCTCGGTTGTTTTGCTGGCATGTCGTTGCAGCATTAGTCATTATTTGGTAACCCCATTTCTCCCATTGGAGACGTAGGTTACCCCATTTTTGTAGGAATGAGGAGTTAGAGTCAGCGAGGCAAGTAAGTTCCTCAATCTCAATGGTTGACACAGGCCCTTGGGGCTTGTGGTAGGATGTCATTAATAGTCTGATGAATGCGTGCTCTTTTGAGATTTTACCATTATTGATCAACTCTTTTGAGACTTTAGGGGATGTTACGGTTATAAACTTGTATTCTTCCTAGGTGCAGGATAAGGAATGAACCTCAGCGGCAAGGGGTTCATCAAGTAAGACGAGGTCAAGTCTTTCGTAGTTCCTAGCGAATAAGGTGAAGGTGGTATCCAAGAGCTTGATGCAAGTTACCAAGTCATCTCCATATTCTCAGCAAGGTCCTTAGCGATTTATAGAAATGAACGTTGCTCATAGGAAGGCCTAAGGCATGTTGATGGTTGAGGTGGAAGGGATCTAGACACTAATGGTTCAAGGGGGGAATGACGTAACACTGGTGTGTCTACATGTAGTTCCTTAGCCTAGTCAGTGGGACCAGTGCTGCTTTGGGGTACTGAGGGTGGTGCTAGGGGCACGGATGGTGCTTTGCCCGCCCCATATGTAGCCATTGGAGTGCCAAGCTCTCCAACCTTAGATGATTCCGGGGTGTCACATGCCTATGTGGTTTGATAGGTTGGTTGGGGTTTTCTGACCGTAGCCATCGTGGGTTTTGTAGTCTTGGCCGCTCGGATTTTTTGGGTGTTCACTACATTAGTAGGAGCGTGGCTTCCTGAAGATAGGGGGACAAGTGATGGGCATGGTTGGATCGTGCTCCTAGCATGTTTCTTGTTGGGCACCCATTTCCAAGTGTTGCCTTCATAGTATCCTTGAGCTTGCAATAGATCTTTGGGGATCCACTGCGGCTTGACTCTACGCCTATGTCAATAGCATCGGGCCGTGTTTGCTGGCTATGGGGAGGTCGTTTTTGGTGCTTCGGTACCCATTTAAGCACAGGCTCTAGGACTTTGAGGATGGCCTTAGTTGGCGGCAGTTTTGTAGTCTGGGTGGGTTGTGGTGGCTCATGATCCTCCTCCCTAGGCTTGGTCCTAGGTAGTTTTATCAGGGGCATGATGGGCTTGAGTGGAGCCTCAGTGCCCTTGTTGAAAGTTGTCACGATTCGAACATTGCCAATGGCCACGTGAATACGATGCGGATAATAATCTATGGTGCACTGCGCCTATTTCTTAAAGGTGCATCCTGATAACGATTCTTGACGTGCATCCTTTGTGTTTGGCAATACGTGGAAGATGACGAATAGGCTCTCAGACTTGATAGATACTGTGATCTTGCATTTCCCTAGGAGTGCATATGACCTGCCTCCAAATGGGCTAAGTTTAGAGTTGGTGGGATGTAACTGTGGCTAACCAATGAGGGTCCAATGCATGTGAGTTAGGACGTTACAATCAGCTCCCTCATCAATCAAGACATCAAAAGTATGTGTGTGCCGAGCACTGACCGTGATGCATAAGTATGCTAGTGCTACTACCTCTTTATCCTCGTTCTCTAGTTCGGTGATGGTAGCTACACAGATATTGACAGGGGCATCCAGCATGGGGGGATCATGCAATTCTGGCTTGTTGCTAGGAACATGGGGAGGGATAGGTCTAGGTCGGCTGCTTGAGCTCCTGGCCATAATATAGAGTGGCAATACGTGCTCCCTCCTTGAGACACTTACGGTTTTTGTAGTCTGTTTGTATGTCTCCTCCTCGTCTGAGAATGGGAGATCGATGGTTGGTAGTACGTGTATCCAATCTCGCTCTTCGTCAGAACAAGGGATGTATTTGGTCGAGGGTCCATGAGACTTCCTTATTGGTGTGTCACCCCTGTGCATGGCAGAGACGGTATCGAGGTCGATAGGGGTTGTCTTCCAGGTTTCCATCTCAACCTTTACCGCTTCCATTCGGTTCCCTAGGAACATTAGACCATTGCCCCAATCTTCAATGACTCCAGTATTCCTCATCCAGGGTCATCCTAGCATAATGTCATAGTCTACTCCCTTCATGACAATAAAGTTCACATAGAGCTGGACACCCACGATCTTCACTGGCCAATTTTTTAAGACTCCAAATGGCCTTACTTTCATTCCGTTAGCTAGAGTGACGTTGAACTTAATGGTTTCGACGGGTGGGTTTCCCCAAGCTTGGAGCACAATATGGCTCAACACACTCACACCCTAGTATCTATGATTCCTTTTCGTATGACATCTCCTAGGGCTAAGATAGACAAGACTGTGTATGTTTTAGTGCCTTCCCAAAAGGCATTAACATGTAGTGACTTCGGCACTGAGTGCAGTGTCAAGCTGGGCATTTGCATGACTGCATCATGATCCTGCAAGTCAGCAGCAGCATGCTCCATTGGTTCTTCCATCCAGTGTTTCAATTCTTGCCATAGCGTGGGGTGTTGTCTGAGGAGGTCTCCTAAACTCAGGGTCATTGGCGTGGTCACTAATGTTGCGAGGAGGTTGTTGGTTCCTTGTCTCTCTCCTAGGTTTGTGCTCCTTGGCCACGGGTCTTGACTAACCGGCTAGCCCGTGGAGTCTAAACTTAGCTTAGGTGGCACTTCTCTGTGGCATGGGTGCATCTCTTGACCTTGGTCATGCAGGTGAGACTGGCATGCTTACACTAGAGAGGTCCTTGATCTCATCCTTTAAGACAGGTTCAGCATCCTTAAGGTGCTCCTGGGCTTTTTTTACCTACTCCTTGACTTTGACTATTGCCTTGAGTTGGTGCCTAGGATTGGGATACTTCTCTACCTTGGCACTCCCTTTCTCTTCCGTCTTTGGAGCAATAGTTTCTACCTCTACATCCATGACCTTCTTGCCGGTCACTAGCATTGTCACACCCTCAGTCTTAAGAGTGACCTTTGCGTCAATTTTTTTCCTCATTCTCGGTGGCTCTTTTTTCCTATTGAGGTTGCATCTACATTGTTGGGTCCTTGCAGTGATATTCCCGCATGCTTTATCTATGCTCTGGTCATGACATGTAGTGGGATGGGTGTGTCCTCGCTGTCAAATGTCTCAACTCTTAATAGCCCCAAGGGCACTGAGGGCACATTTGCTGGGTTAGGGGATGGCTTCCATCTAGGGCAATCAGCAAAGAGGTGAGTGATGCCACACTCGACACATCTGAGGTCGGCTTGTTCTCTCTTTGGACAACATGATGATATGTGGCATGGGTAACCGCAAGTCCAACAGCCCTGTGAATCCCCTTCCCCTACCTCTACCTAACGCCATCACTGGTACTGATCGATAGTCCATCAAAACTGGGTTGCCCTCTTCGTTGTACGAGACATGAGGGCTTACATAGGCTTCATCTTCGTTAGGCTCCTCCACGCAATGGATTGGAGCATCACTCGGTGGATGGGTCACATAGGGTCCTGGTAGCCAGGGTATGCCTATCGGGTTGATCTCTATCTTAGGGATGACGGGCTTTGCATCATTTGGTGCTGGATGCGCCAGTTGGGCTCCTCTTCCAAGAAAATTTGGTGGCATGTTCCCCAAGTACGACGGGTTGTACTGTTGGACATAGGGGAATCTCCTAGGCAACCTACAATGTATGGCATCATGGTCGAATCTACCACAGTTTGCGCAAGGCCTAGACCTAGGATCCTGGCACTCGACTAGGAGGTGGTTGCCGCCACAATGCATGCATTGGACGTGTGGTCGCATTGGTTTACGACGGGTTGTACTGTTGGACATAGGGGAATCTCCTAGGCAACCTACAGTGTATGGCATCATGGTCGAATCTACCACAGTTTGCGCAAGGCCTAGACCTAGGATCCTGGCACTCGACTAGGAGGTGGTTGCCGCCACAATGCATGCATTGGACGTGTGGTCGCATTGGTTTACTCACCAATTCTTGCAATCATGCTAACTCCATCCTTGCCTCAGCTAGCTCTTGGCCTTGGTCTGCACTTTTCCCCTTGTCCTGCATGCTAGGAGTTGATTTGTTGCTGGAGGAGGTGGTCCCCTCTGAGGTCCTCTAGCTGGAGTTATCGTAGTTTGAATTTCAAGAGCTCCTCTCTCTTAGTTGTTCATCCACCCTAATTGCTTCATCGAAGACCCTTGCCAGCACGTCTCACTACAGGCTAGAGTTACTTGCCAAAGCCTTGTACAATTCCTCACTACAAATTCCGTTCATGAACATGGTGGAGACTGCTCTTTCATTTGGTCACTCATTCGTGGGGATTCTCTTGGACATATTCTCTCATGTCCTCCTTGTCCCTTTGACTAACATTCATCAAGTCGGCCCGGACTATGAGGTTATCAGAGTATCCCACTTTCGAGAATCTCTTAATGAAGAGATCTTTTAGTCAAGCAAAGTTTGCCCACTCTGCCATGTCTAAGCTAGTGTACCATGTCCTACCCTTATCGCATAAGCAAAGTCCAAAATCTTGGGAGTGTTGTGCAAGGTTCGTGAGACTGTTGGCCTCGCAAACTTGCTCAAACTACTCAACAAAACTGTACGGATCACTACTAGACTGGTACTTATCCAGCTGCTTAGCTATCGCAGGGATTTCTTATTGGCTCTTTGCCCCCTGAGTAATTCCTAGGCCTGAGAGTAGTGAGGTCACCAATGCTGCCGCACTCTATTCAGTAGCTGTGTTGTCGATGAGGCGCTTGGTCACAAGCTCGCTCACAACATGAGGTCTGCCTCTAGTGCTTTATCTTTCTCTGCAATTGGTGGTCCTGCCTTGTCTTTGCCAGCTAAGGCTAGCACGTGTCAAGCCTCGTGCACTTCTATGTCTTGTTGCAGCTTCCTAGTTCTTTGCTCGTGGTTGTAGAGGCAACTATGCCTTGCAGTGCTCTCCCAACCGCTTTTCTCTCTTCCTCCATGCTTTCCATCACCTCCTCTACTAGCCTACCGTGGACCATTGTCCTGGTTAGCATGTTATATTCGTTAACCATGTCTTGGACTGCGACTCGGAATTCACCCAGGTCCAGCTGGTCCTCTCCCAGGTCTGTGTTTACTCCTGACATCATTCATACTTCCTGCTCCACGAGGTTGTCAATCAGTCCTAGCAGCTCTGGTAGCATTTTGCCCTCAATCTTGCTGTCATTTTGGTCCCACTGCCATTTTCCAAGGTCTTATTGATGGGGCTCCAAAGCATCCAACTATGTTATGGGGTCTCCTCTTATTGGTATGTTCCTTGAGTTATTAAGCCTGACTACATTCTTTGTTATTGAAAAGGGTCCGCAACTTATGTTTACTCAATGTTGGGTGTTCCATTGTGGACGGTGCAAAATCAGGCTTTCTGTCCTTTTCCAATACACTTTTGTGAAAGAATTCACTGTGTGGGGTGCATCGATGAAAAAATTATGCAATTCTAGCTATCCCCCCTTTGTGTTTACAACCTAGTATGGCCCTACATGCGGTCTCTAGTCGCTCCTAAGGATAGTACGGGAACTATGTTGCTCCTTCTACAATCAAGAGGTCAATCCTTGGGCTACAAACCTAGTTGGCTATGTGACTAGGCTCCTAGAGTCTACCTCTACGTGGGGTAGTCACTGTTTCTTCTAGTTCCTGGCTTTGGCGAGCTAGGCCCGATTTCCTAAGGTGTTCGGGAATGTGTCCCAATAGGTCCTGCCCTGGGAGTGGATGGTCCAACTCCTAGTTCATCTGCAACTAGTTCGATTTTCAAAATCAAACAGTCCAATGATTCTGACTTTCAAAGTCAAACAGACTGACTGGATTGGGTCCAATTCCAAAGAGTGATCCGATTGGTAGTTGGGTCCAAGTCTTATGGTTGGTCCAATTATAAAATGATCCGATTGTTGTGCTTGTTCAACTGGACAGATGGGGTGTTCGATTGGACGATTGGTCCGATTGACCCGAGGTGGAAGTCCGACTCGTGGATCCAAATGCTCCGATGCTCCCAATCAGATGATCTGACTGTCTGACTCTAGGAGTCATAGACTAGGACACAGTGGTCTGACTACAAACCCGACAGCGCAACGCGATGATTTTTGGCTGATTTCTCCTAACGCTCATCACGGCCCCTTGTCATACCTTCCAGATCACATCAATGGCATATAAAGAAGATCCTTACGTACCTGGATCAGTCGAAAACACCAAAATCAAAGCGTGTGATCTCCTCTATGATTAGTAGGTCTCTCTCTCTCTCTCTAATACGAAATGAGGTCTTCCTTGCCACTCCTAGCCTCTTATTGCCCTGCCCAAGTCTGCATTCACCTTAGCCTTGCTCCTCTTACTAGTATTTATTCCAAGGTTTCGTTTTTTGCCCTTCTTTTCCCTGTTTCAAACTATTATACAGCAGCAAAACCCTACTCTGTGCTCACACTGTTTTAATCCTATCCTACCTAATGCAATCAAAAAATCACCAGATAGCATTCATGCTTCTTTAGCCTACTCATCTACACATCCAAACCCAAAAATACTTACTTGTTTCTGACAATTAACACGCCTAAATCTCCTATCTACCTCAAGCTCTGGTTTGAGGCTAAAACCCTTACCTTGATGCTCGATTTGAAGCACACAAGTGTTCAAGCTTGAATCCGTTGGTCCTGGCAATGGAACCAAAATGTAGAGGCAAGCTCAAGCTCAACCGCCAAGACCCACGAACAGCTTATTATTCAAATGTTTTAAGTGAGTACGAATGGCTACCTCTCACATAGCCGGCACGTTGTCCCTCTGTACGAGTGTAGTGAGCTTACCTTGATGCCTGATTGAGTTGCTTCCTCTCTTAAGCACTCCAAATAGTTCCACGATTCTTGATGCAATCTCAAACATCCTCAAACCTCCACCTCCAAGATCCATCCTCCATAGCCACACATGAGACAAGAGAAGAGAAGGGAAGAGAAGAGAAGAAGAAGAGAGGAGATAGTGGAGAGCTTCAGCTCCTTGATCCCTAACCCTCACACACTCACTCCCTCACAATGTCACACTCCCTCCCTTAAGCACACACAAGCAAGCAAAGAGAAGAAAAGGAGAGAAGAAGAAGAGTCCACTTTGCCACACACCAAAGAATGATCTCTCATTCATCTTTTGAACTTTATATACAAAGCCCTAAATCCCATTTGGGTGGTCATCCCCTTTTTGCATGGCCTAGGCTCTTTTTTTCCATTCTCCTTGATTTAGGACTTTTTTGCACTTCTCGTGTTTCTATATTTTTCTTGGTGTGCCTTCGCCTTTCATTTTACTTTTGCCTTGGCCTTGTCCTCTGCTTTAGAGTTTCCTGATATTCCCCCTTGTTCGTTTGAGGATTAACAGTGCAGGGTCCGATTCTGGAAATTAGACGTTTGATTTACCAATGGTCTGATTTGGTCTAGTCCAATTCAGGTATGTTCAATTATCACAATTGGACAGGTGTTCGATTGGACAGTGTGGCTGGTTCGATTTGGGTATGTCCAATTTCTGGGATCGGACGGGTCAAGCATCCAATCGGCTAGGCAGTGAGTTGAATTCTCACCTGTTCGATTCTTGGAATCGAACAGGTTGAGGTGGTCCGAGTGGTGAGGTGGTAACATTCGATTCTAGTAGTTTGATTTTGAAAATCGGACAAGGCCTTTGGTTCGAGCATCCGATTCTGCAGAATTGGACACTAGTAAACCTGTCCAATTCCAATAGCCAGAACGCATATTTTTCGACTACGATTTGATCAAAATCTAAAAGTTCAAGCTATGATAGCTAGCAAGACTTTCCAAAAATCAAATATGAGTGTAGGACAAGTGCCTCATATACCTGTATCTCGCAAAAAACTCCAATACGCTCCAATCAATCCGGCATAATCTTGTGGCCTCTAAGTTCTCTCTCTCTCTCTCTCTCTCTCTCTCTCTCTCTCTCTCTCTCTCTCTCTCTCTCTCTCTCTCTCTCTCTCTCTCTCTCTCTCTCTCTCTCTCTCTCTCTCTCTCAAAGCTAAGATTTCGAATGAGGCTTTTGCTTGTCTCCCGGGGTCTTAAACCCTTTTTGGGCACAACCTTAATCTTCCCGATCACTCCCCTTGCGATTCTAACACATCTAAGCACTCATTTTTGGCAATTTTTCCCTATTTATACCTTGTTTGGGTCTATTTTACAGCAGCAAACCTTAAGCTTTCCACTTTGATTTCTCAATCCTAAGCTACTCTAAATGCAACAAAAATCAAAGGCAAAGTACTGAAATGATTTCTCCCATTCAATTAATCATCAAAAACCAAAAATACTTACTTGTAGCACAGATTAAAAACCCAAAATCTCCTATCTAAGTCAAGCTCTAGTTTGGGGATGAAACCCTTACTTTGATGCTTGATTTGAGGTGTGCAAGCACTCAAGCTTGAATCTGTTGGTCCCCACAACGGAACCAAAATGTAGAGGGAGCTCATGCTCAACCGCCAAGACCCATGGACTACTTATTCCTTCAAGCATTTCAAGCGAGCACCTATGGCTATCTCTCACCTAGTTGACGCACCTTCGATCCTACTGGGGTGTAGTAAGCTTACCTTGATGCCCAAATGAGTTTTCTCCTCTCTCAAGCACTTCGTAGCTCCACGATTCATGATGCAAGCTCTATCATCCTCAAGCCTCCTCCTCCAAGCTCCATTCTCCAAAGCCACACATGAGATGAAAGAAGAGAAGAGAAAAGAAGAAGAAAAGAGGAGATGATGGAGAGCTTCACCTCCAAGATCCCTCACCCTCACACACTCCCTCCCTCACTTACACTCCCTCCCTCAAGCACTCACAAGCAAGCAAAGAGAAGAGAAGGAGAGAAGAAGATGAATTCACTTTTGCCACACACCAAAGAATGAGCTCTCATTCACTTTTTGGAGTTTATATACATGCCCTAAAATCCCTTGGGTACCCATCCCTTTTTTATATGATTGGCCATTGTGGCAAGGTCCTCTTTTCCATTTCCATTCTACTTGCCCTATTCTCTAGCCTGTGCTTGCCTACCTTTTACATTTTGCATAGGAGGGAGCCTAATGCTCTTTTACAACAGTTTTTAGGGAACCTTGCATTTAAAAGTGTGATTTTTGCCTTTGACTCGAGTTTTGAGTTTGCCCTTGTGCCTTGCTTCTTCTTCATCCTGCTTCTTCCATTGCACCCATATTTTACTTGTTTTTTCTTCTATCTCGACCTGGGGTTAACATGGAGAAAAATGTGAAGTTGAGTATTGATGCTAGGGATGAGATAGAAGACCCTACTATGTTCAAGAGAATAGTAGGAAGTTTGATTTACATAACTATTAGAAGGCCAAACTTGAGCTATGTTGTTGGCCTTATTAGTTGATTTATGTAGATACCTTGAAAGCCTCACTTGGATGCAATTAGATGCATATTGAGGTATGTGAAGTTCACTTTATATTATGAACTTTTTTATGAGGTAGGTAAGAATCTATTAGTGTTTGGATACACTGATGCAAATTGGGCTAGTAGCATGTCTGATAAAAGATCTACCAATGGATTCATATTCTCCCTTGGTAGTGTAGCAGTTACATGGAGTAGCAAAAAGCAACCTATAGTTGCTTTATCTAGTACAAAGGCTGATTATAGAGTATGGTTGCAAAAGTGATTGGGTGATTTCGATATGCAGGGAGATGGTTCAATTGTTATTCACTATGACAACATGCACAACATACAACTAGCTAGGAACCTAGCGTTCCATGCTAGAACAAAACATATTGAGATGCATTACCACTTTGTGAAAGAGAAGGTACTTGCAGGAGAGATTGACTTGGTATATATCAGCACACAACATTAGATACTTGACATTTTCACAAAGGAATTGGGTGCAGAGAAGCTTCGAAAGTTTTGAAGATTACTTGGAGTTACAAAGATACAATTGAGCTTGAGAGGAAGTGTTGAGATGGCAAGCTCAACACGTGCAAACGTTGATGATAGACCACTTGGCTAGATGGGTCTGCACATCTATACTTAGCATGTCAGTGGTCATTATGATCCTCACATGGCCATTGATTTATCACTTATTATATTTAGCTTGTTGCATCTACCTATAGTTGGCATAGTTATGGCGCCCAGTCGATTAGTATAGTTAGCTATGCATTGTTTGACTTAGCGTTATATCTTATCTATACTTTGTGCACACTATATTATGTGTGGAAGGAAAAGAAAAAACCAACAAAAAAACTTTTGTTCTCCATCTCTCTTCTTGTATTCTTGAGTAAGCTTTCTTTGTGTGTATGGTTTGTGTTTGGCGTAGCAACTCAAGCAAGTCTCCCACAACAATTCTTGACACTTTCAATTAGCAAAGAGTTTAGAAAATTCTACCCTTGGGCTAGTTTGTACACCCCTTCGGAGTATTAAATAGTAAGAGATGGTCACGTCTCTATTGTCTTACTATCTCATTTGGCATCTGTCTTTTTCCTTGACTAGAATATGATATGGCAAGTTCGTACTACTCTAAGCAAACAAGTATGTAGTGAATTGAGAGTCTTTATAATTATTGGAAAAGGAATTGGAATGATAGAATGAACTTGCAAATGAAATGGGTTGAAATGAAAGTAAGTGGAATTGGGTTTTACCTCAAAGTACTTCAATGAATCATTGATAATACTTGTTGATTTACCCTTTTAAGACTTTTCCAATCAATTTAAGAAGGCATAAGAGGTAAAGATTAGATGAGATCCCATTCAAAGGCAATGAATTTGAAGATGTAGATGAATGATAGTAACTAAAGTTTAATAACTATGTGATTCAAGTTGGAACTCTACCAATATTTTTTCATGGCAACCAATACAAAATCTTGGAAAAGGAATGAATGGGAATTCTAAAAATCTCTTTCAATAATGAGTCCTAGTTCAACAAAAGGATTATAGAGAGATTTAATAGGATTTTATCAAACATACCTCAAAGAGAGTGAGCGATTGATGCTTAAGTACAATGAAACTCTATAGCTTGATCTTTTGAAGATGAAACTTATTAGAGTGCTTCTTTATGAACTTCAAGTGCTCCTCAAGAAGTATAAGTTCCTTAATAAACAAGTACAAGCTTAAATGGTAATTTCCCCCAAATTTCAACTCTCTTAATCCAACCTTGCAACAACAATCTTCATTCTTACAAAATTGATAAAATATCCATCAACATTTACTCTAAAATAATCCATAGAACCAATGTGAAAGCATGTAGAAGAATCTTTAAGCATACAAAATCTTCAATGGCTACCCTACTTTTAATAGGGGTTTTGAAGAAGAAGATGGCTCAAAATAAGAGGGAAAATGCTCAAATATAGCTCCAATGTCCAGCCATTTTATGATACAATGCCATGGGAGTGATATTAATGATGAAGAAGACTCCAATGAATTCCATGCATGCTTCCCTATTTGATATCCTACTATCTTATGAAGCTTAGGGTTTTAAAAATGATTAAAGGTATAGAAGGGATAGCTCCAACTTTACCAAAATATGCGAATGAGTAGAGTAGCGTAACCATGCCTCAATAGATTGGACTTGAATGACCATGCACTAATTTAGGAGACAAAAAATGCAATTTGTATTGAATATCTTGGCTTGAAGCACTACAAGGAAACAAAGCAATAGTGACACTGATTAGTGACGCAGAATAGCGGCGTCGCTATTAGCGTTGCAAATGCGACACAAATAGTGACGCGACGATTTGCAACGCTAATAGCGACGTCCCACAAAGAAAAAAAAGCGGGCCGAAACCCAAGCGCGTTTCATTTCGCGCATTCGTGAAACTTTTCGAGAGGGAGAGTAAGAGAGAGAGCGACCGTTTTGCATAGAGGGTAAGAGAGGGAGAGGAAGAAGGCTTGTCACCATCCCCACCGCCACCGTCGTTTGCGAAGGAGAAGAGGAGCCGCCATCGCAAAGAGGAGCCGCCAAACCCTCTTGCAAATCTTTACAATGAGTCCATTCTCTCTCTCTCTTACTTGTTTAGGGTTTAATTTGTGTATATTGAGAGAGAGAGAGAGAGAGGAAATGAGAGAGAAAGAGAAAGAGAGGGAGAGGGAGAGGGAGGAAATGAGAGAGGGAGAGGGAGGGAGAGTGCATTCTCTCTCTCTTTTACTTTTTTTTATATAATTTGTGTATATTGAGAGAGAGAGAGAGGAAATGAGAGAGAAAGAGAGGGAGAGGGAGAGGGAGGGGGAGGGAGGGAGAGAGAGAGAGAAAGAGAGGGAGAGGGAGGAAATGAGAGAGGGAGAGGGAGGAAATGGAAGAGGGAGGGGGAGGGGGAGGGGGATGAAATGAGAGAATGAGAGGGAGGGAGAGTGCATTCTCTCTCTTTTTTTTTTGTATAATTTGTGTATATTGAGAGAGGGAGAGGGAGGAAATGAGAGAGAAGGAGAGGGAGAGAGAGAAAGAGAGGGAGAGGGAGGGGGAGGAAATGAGAGAGGGAGAGGAAGAGAGAAAATGAAATGAGAGAGAGAGAGAGAGAGAGGAGAGAGAAAAATAGAGAAAAATCATTAAACCTAATGGGGAAAGAGAGAAAGAGAGGGTCAGGGTGAGGGAGGAAGAGGAAATGAGAGAGGGAGAGAAAGAGAGAAAAGGAAATGAGAGAGGGAGAGGAGAGAGAAAAAGAGAAAAAATCATTAAACCTAATAGAGAAAGAGAGGGTGAGGGTGAGAGAGGGAGAGGAAATGAGAGAGGGAAAGAAAGAGAGAAAAGGAAATGAGAGAGGGAGAGGAGAGAGAAAAAGAGAAAAAAATCTTTAAACCTAATAGAGAAAGACAGAAAGAGAGGGTGAGGGTGAGAGAGGGAGAGGAAATGAGAGATGGAGAGGAGAGAGAAAAACAAATGAGAGAGGGAGAGGAGAGAGAAAAAGAGAGAAAAATCATTAAACCTAATAGGGAAAGAGAGAAAGAGAGGGTCAAGGTGAGGGAGGGAGAGGAAATGAGAGAGGGAGAGAAAGAGAGAAAAGTAAATAGGACCTTACAATAAGCTCATCCTAGGCTCATAGGGGTTAGGCCAATCCTCAACAAACCTAAGGGATATATGGCTAGAGAGCCCTAGCATACTTGTGCCTCCTAGCATAATGTTATTCTTGCAAAGGGTCTTCTCATACATGGGGCTTGTCCTAGCCTCCACCTCGCAAATAAACAACGAAGGAAATCAGCCTATCAGTATGAAAAGCATTCATTTTTCATAATGTAATCCCAAAAATAACTTTGGATATTCCATAAAAATCAATCTCTTCTTAAAAATACAAATACAGAAAACTAAAACAGTATCATTCATATGCTTCGCAAAACTAAAACAACATCACCACAAGATCTCTTAGGAAACTCATCTTCAACTATCAATTTTAATCAATAAATATAATATAAAATCACTTGCAAGGAATGACACTCTTTTATCATTAACCCTCTTTCTTCCTTAGAATAGTCTTAGAAACAAATTTCTGCTCTAACAAGAATATATTTGAGCATAATAACTATTTTAAGGCTTATTCCATGAGTAGTAGTAGTATATATGTAACCATCAAGCTAGAGATCATGCTTTGGTATCTGTGGAGATCCCAATCTTATGCCCTCATAGAGATTGTAGTGTGCAATAGTGTGGAGAGAAGATGGGTAAGTTGTAAATAGTAAAGGAGAATTCTATTGATGATCGAGAGAAGATGAGGTGAATCGCCAATCCTATTCTTAGTGAGTGCAACCTACCCATAGTCATGATCGTCGTGGTCATGGTCGTGGTCGTGGTCGTGGTCGTGGTTGTAGTCGTAGTCATGGTCGTAGTCGTGGTCGTGGTCGTGGTCGTGGTCGTGGTCGTCATAGTCGTAGTCGTAGTCATGGTCGTGGTCGTGGTCGTGGTCGTAGTCATAGTCGTATTCGTAGTCATGGTCATGATGGTCATGGTCCTAGTCATCGTCATGGTCGTAGTCGTGGTCCTGGTTGTCGTAGTCGTAGTCGTGGTCATGGGTCGTAGTTGTGGTCGTCGTAGTCATAGTCGTGGTCGTGGTCGTGGCCGTGGTCATAGTCGTGGTCGTAGTTATAGTCGTAGTCGTAGTCGTAGTCGTGGTCATGGTGGTGGTGGCGGCAGTGGTGGTGGTGGTCGTAGTCGTAGCCGTGGTTGTGGTTGTGGTCATGGTCGTGGTCGTGGTCATGGTCGTAGTCATAGTCATGGTCGTGGTTGTGGTCGTGGTTGTAGTCGTCGTCATGGTCGTCATGGTTGTGGTGGTCGTGGTCGTAGTCGTAACGTAGAAAAAGAGAGAGAGATGGAAGGAGAGGATAACAATTTAAGAAAGAAAAGAAAAAGAGAGAGATGAAAGGAGAGGATAACAATTTAAGAAAAAAAAAGAATGATAACAAAAACAAATTGTTTGTTGTAACATAGACAAAATGGAAAACGATGAAAGTCATGTTGTTCAAGATCGCGAGGCATATCTTAATCAGCGTGTCCCATGTCCTTGCTCTCAATGCAAGCTGGCAATTAGACGAAAACGTCGATTGTCTATAGAACACGTACGAAAATTTGGCAAGTTTCAATCTGAGATCATTGATCAAGCGATTGCGGATTTTCAGCAAACGGTAAGAAAAGTTAATATCGATCATGCATTGTACTCGCAAGCTAATTGAATACCATATACAATAAGATTGGGTCTAGCTTGCAAATTTTCTATCCATGGAGGTGATGTCTCGTCCCAAGGAGGAGTGCACCCTTTGCGACCAATTAGAAGAGTTCATGGGAGTGCGATGGATGGAGTGCATGAGCCAATCCACCACTTGCAAGGCCAATCTATACCGTCAATGCCAGAGGAGACGTGCAACCTTCCAAACCTACCTATAATCTTGGAGCCCAAGATGGAGGCAATGATCGATGCATTGATTCCCATGGATGTCGAGACTTCTGATCCACTTAGAGAGGAAGTCTCCATACCATTATATGATGGGTGCGAGTATCTTGCCTAAAGACACTACTTGCACTCTTAAGTGTACAAGCAAAATACGGGTGAAGTGATGCGAGTGTGACCGAGTTGTTCATGTACCTTGTACATACGCTTCGTTGATTTTTTTTCGGCACTATTATTAAAAATATTTGTGCTTTTTCAAGGTGTTTATGATTTTTTTCAGGTTATTGAAATATCATATATTACCACTTACAAATACCATGCCTGAGTCTCGTGATGATGCATGATATGTTTTACAAAAGCTTGGCATAAACTACAACAACATCCATGCATGTATCAACGATTGCATACTGTTTCAAGGAGAATACGAGACTATGGAGACATTCCAAAGTGTGGTGCTCACAAGTATCGACAGGACTTGCGAGGGCAAACCATCCCTCAAAAAGTTCTCAAACACTTTCCGCTTATCCCCCGCATAAACCACATGTTTCGTACATCCGGCATGGCAAGCTTGACAACGTGGCATGTGCAGAATAGGTCCACGGATGGAGTTCAACGAATATCAGCAGATTCACACGCATGGAGCCACATTGACTCTACCTTCCCAGGCTTTGCCCGAGAGCTAAGGAATCTTCAACTCGGTCTTGCAATGGATGGAGTGAACCCATTCGGTCTGCACTCAACTTCTTACAGTGGGTGGCCTATAGTCCTTGTCAACTACAATATCCCTCCATGGCTTTCTACGAAGAAAGACATCTCATCCTTAGCTTACTCGTCCCCGACTGCTACAAAGTCAAAAATATGGATGTGTATCTTCGTCCATTAGTCGATGAGCTTAAGATTTTGTGGGAGAAGGGGGTCACTGTGCAAGATATGAGCAAGCGCAATGGTCGGCGGTCTGCCAATATTCGAGCCATTCTCATGTGGATGATGCATGACTTTTCGGGATTCAGAGAGTGCTCAGGTGAACAGGCCTCCATTCTCGTTGGTAAAATCTATATTTTATCTCGTTCAAGCTTATATTCACTGGGTCGTGGTGTTGGAACAGGTCTGGTTACCTCAGGTTATCATGCATGTCCATTGTGCGGGCCACAATTAGACTCCCGAAGGTCACGAACCATGAAGAAAATGGTATATCAAGGACACGCCGCTTTCTTGCCATAAGATCATGAACTCAGGGAAGGTTTTCTTGGACGACCTCCAACACGTATGAATGTTGCAAGCTAGTACGAGCTGAAAATGGTCCATGCAGAGTCACATCCAAACGGAATGCGGCGGTTCTCAGTTTTCCACGAGTTGCCATATTGGATCCACTTACAGGTCAACCACTTGTTGGATCCCATGCATATTTTCAAGAATGTGGGCAGCTTACTATGGGACCACATCACAGGAAAGAGAGACACTATAGGGGTACGAATGGATTTGAAGGAGATAGGTAAGATGGAGGCGCTTTGGCTGCAGTTGAGTGATGATGGTCGCGTGCAGCTACCTTGCGCTCCTTGGGTTTTGTCCACTAAAGAAGAGCGCATTGTGAAGCAAGTAGTCAAGTCTATCCGCACTCCGACGGGTATGATGCGTTCTCTCATGTCTGCATTTTCTAAAGATGACCAATTATCAGGGCTAAAATCCCATGACTGGCATAAGATATGTCAGGTTTGTACTACGAATGGATTGTAGTTGGCGTGCGCATTTTTCTATTTGGAGTGTAGCCATTATTCATAATGCTTTCTCATTTGTGGCAATTTGTACTACCAATCGCGATCACAAGATGTCTTACTCCAGAAATATGTGAGGTCATTTACAGGTTGTCAACTTTGGTGCAATGGATCTCACAGAAGGAGATTAAGACGTCCTCTATTGAATCCGCAAGGCGGGGAGCAGTGGAGACGGTCTGTCTCTTTGAGAAATACCTACCCACCAGCATGCTCACGATGCAAATCCACCTTCTTGTGCATCTTGTATATGAAGTGGAGATTGCTGGACCTGTCCATACGCAATGGATGTTCTTCTTGGAGCACTTCATGAAAACCCTGAAAGGCTTTGTGCAACAACGAGCTCGACCAGAAGGTAGTATGGCTGAAGGTTGGTTGGTGTCTGAGGTGCTAGTGCATATTTCACAATGGCTACCAACGGTGGATCCAGACAACGAAATGCTATGGTCGCTGAAGGACGATGATAGACTGACTGGAGATGTGGTGGTTGGAAATGGGATAGGAAAAAGAATGGATGCCTCAATGGAGGAGAAGGTGAATCACTTTTGTATGTTGCACCATGCCTCTATGGAGACATGGCTCGCCAAGTACCAGATCTCTAGGCAAGATCGAGATGAAGCGCAATTTGAATTCTGACGTAGTATGCGTCATCGACTGATTCGATATCCCGAGGGCATGAAGGAGATGCTGCGGTTCATGTCAACGTGATGGTTGCATGGAGCTTTGACCGCAATGTCTCGCGAAGGGACAGAGGTTTCAATGGAGGAGTGGAAATTCTCAAGGGGATGTAGTCCAAAGGTGATGAGGTGTTTAGGATTTGTCGTATCTATATTTTATATGCGACATATAATTTGAGTATTTTAATGTACAGTACAAAATATATAGTGCAGTGTGGTCGCGCGGACGGCATTTTGGCGTGGAGCGTATTGACAAAATGTGCTCCACAATGGATTGTGGTATCATGGTAAGGTTCGAACAAGAGAGCCGGCGATAAGCAATGGATCCAAACATGATTGTAGATTAGATGGAGTATTTTGGAAACTTGCAAAGTATTGTTACGATGGATTACCGTAGCTTCTCCATGATACTATTCGATGTGTAGTGGTTCAAAGTGATACTTGGAGGAGCTGCAGCAACAGTTCGACGAGGTCCATCTAGATTTCTCAAAATAGATTCCGAAAAAAAATGGACGAATTTGCGCAACACCTTTGTGTTGCTGGTCCATTGTGAACAAGTGCATAGACTCATTTGTTTGTTAATTGTATTATGACATGGTATATGTCACAATGGTTTAAACTCTCTTATACGTGTTTGTGAACATGTAATCTTCTATCCAAACCCCCGACAACCTCGATGGTGGTATGTTATACCTTCAACTCCCCGAAGTGCGAGAGAATATGATTAAAGCGATATTCCGAGCATGGATGAAGATAATATGCAAATAGAGGGGTCGATATTGCAAGGGGTGGAGGCCACCAAAAGCTTGGAGCCAGCATCCATCGGCTAACAATGATGGAAATACAGGAGTCCAAGAATTCTTTGAGAATGAGGTGGACTCATCCTTTTGTGGTGACATGTCTATCAACCTTCCAGTGTATACAGAGTTGTGTCAGGAGATTGACATGGGACCATAGGATGCTTCATACTTGGAGCATCCACTTACTCAATTCATTGACCAATCGCTTATAAGGGTATATAAGATATGCATTTTAAGTGAGATCATTTTTTTAGGATTTATATTACTGTGCTTTGTATGATTTAAATTGATTATTCTAACATCATTTTTTGTCTGTGCAGGTGACATTTTCAAGATGAGTCGAGGGATGAGCGATTAGGAGTTACAAGATATCTTCACGCGCATGTTTCCAGACCAGATCGCGAGATTCAGAGACATGGCAGACCAGGAGCTGTCTCAGTTTCGTCAAGGCGCTCTGCTAGATCTACTTCAACGCGATCGGATGCTTCAGCTTCGAGCAGACGAGCTCGATGCTCCAGACTTGGGCCAGAGGGAGGGAGTGCTTCAGGGTCAGGGGGATGCTGTAGAGATACGGAGGCAGTGAGCCCGCGGTCGACACGGGATACAGGTGCGACTCCTCACTCTCGTGGCGATTCTAGGGAGCATGGCTCAGGCTCAGGTGGATGTTGTGGAGACACGGACGTGATGTCTCCGTCTCATCGTTCAGCTGGAGTTGGGTCACCTCTAGGATTTGTCACACCTGTGGGGACGTCTACTCCAGTTACTCCGGCTTTTGCTCAGCCATCAACAGGTGGCACCCCTATGGGTGCCACTCTGACAGGCCCGGTCGGTACACCGGATGCACAGGGGTCTCCTAGATATGCCCAGGAGCGTGGACGCAGATGGGAGAGAACCCATCTTAGGCATATCCTAGGGGGATATGCATATCTAGTCGATGATAGGTCAAGAGCCATCATCATGAATGATGAGGGGAGGAGGGTGATGGCTCGCATGAGAGAGTTGTGCCAACAAGTTTTTCGGCACAACGTCTTAGATCATTGGAAGAACATACCAGAGGGGAGCAAGAACTACATAGTAGCATCCTTGCATGAGGAGTTTCCGGTTCCAGCCTCAGTAGATAGATATTCTATGGGCTGGATGATGGATTGCATGCATGCATATATGTCACACATACGATCCGATGCACGCAAGGCAATCAAGAGTGGGGTTGCAAAGCCTGAGTGGTTAGACGCGGACGATTGGCGCCGACTGAGGGAGGAGGCTACAGATTCTCCAGGACGTTGGAGTCAGCAACGCAAGGCGGCGAGGACACGACTCGAGGCCGAAGTGGTCCATCATCTTCGAAGTGGCGGCCACAGGACATATTTGGAGGACTTTGTAAGTTTTTCTTTTGTTTTGCTTATTTATTTTTTTACAATATCCTTTGTATTAACAATCATGTTTCTAACAGTTAGCATTTTGTTTTCTTTGCAGCACTCCATTACAAATCGCGATCCGACCGGCCTTGAGACTCGATATGCAGAGATGCACGGTCTCACTTCATTGATCGACCGATTGTATAGATGCGGCGACCTTCTAAGTCACTCATCTTTCTTGTCCGTAGTTACCATGTTTAATTAGAATGCATTATTGTATGGTGGACTGATGTGTTGTTGTTTCTTTTTTTTGCAGAGTCTGTTCAATGCTCCTTTGCGGTGGGACGAGCTTTCGAAGGGCGAGGATATATAGCTCGCCCTTGGATCCCTGGAGCTCACATACCTTTATTTTTTGGTCACCTGATCTATGTAGATATTTTCTATGTATTAGTGATATCTTGTCATGATTGTACCAATCGATTATGATGCGATCATGTATTTATTTCATGTATCAGTGTTATGATTTTAGTATACTTTGTTTTTGTTTGCACGAGCATTGTACACAGTGCAGAAACTATTTTGTATGGCTCAAATATAGCACACAGTGCTACAGCCTTGCCACAATTTTTTTTTCCCTGTTATCGTCGCTATTAGCGTCGTAAATTTACTACTCGCGTCGTTATTGGCGTCATTATTTTCGTCGCAAACCGTCGCTATCAGTCTCGGTATTAGTGTCGATATCAGTGTCGCAAACACTGATAGCGACGCTGATAGCGACTGTTCTATGGCGTTGCCAATAACGACGCTTTTTACGACGACGGGGGCAAAATTTGTTATTTACATTTTTGTTGCTTTTAACATCGGTATAAGGCCTATATCTTGTAGTGAAGCTTGATGAAAAGTACATGACATTGGATATTATTCTCTTGTATGCAATGGCTAGAATAACCTTTTGCAAGCCATATGTGCTCTAATGCAAATGGAGAAGAGATAGTAGCCAAGCTTGGAAAAGGAAGAAGAAATGCCATCTTTCAAATAGTAGAAGATGTATTAAATATCTCCAAAACTTATTGCCCTCATTTTGTCCAAAATGTCCTTCAAAATGGCTTGAACATGAGAAAATAACCATAACAAAATACTAAGAAAATGATAAAAGCCATAGCCATGCCATAGCCTTTCCTCGCAAGGCTACTTCACACGAGCCTTTCCTCACAAGGCTACTTCATAGCAACTTCCGTAAAGTGGCCTAGAGTTACACTAGTATTTACAAAGCCTAAGAATATTACTTTTGGATAATATCACCATAATCGATAGTACATAGTCTATTGGCATCCTTGTGTGTTTTAAGGGATCTTCACACATAAAGTCTAATGTCTATCTCATCGAATATGTTGCTTGCCTTTATCATTTGCTAGACAATAATTGTGAAAAAATAAGAAGTGAACAAATAATATAGGAGAAGAAAAAACCAAGAACTTGCACTGCACAAGAATGATACAATCTCCCCCCATGTATGGGTGAGCACCTCCTCCATGAATGTATTTATAATATTAGATCAAGTTTTTGTGCCCATAATATATTGAAAGAATGCTTTTTGTATTTCTTACTTTTCCTCATTTTGCATGACTTGCTTTGTGCAAATAAATCAAAACTCACTCTATTCCAATAGTTTAAAAAAATAATATTTTATATTCTATAATAATTACATCTAAGTAAATATATTATGCATGTGCACACTCAAAGTCCTTATGCTAATAAGCGCATACAAAATATAATCTTAATTTTTCCATGCTATAGAGTGCATAAATTCCTTTCATTAAATTGTACACTTCAAAATAATATTCTACTTTAACTAATTATTCTTTGAACTAGCATACACTCATATTTTTCAAAGTAATAAAAGAAGTGTAGAAAATTTAGCCTATTCAACATACTTTTCAAACTAACAAAAGAATGAATACACCCTATCTCTTAGTCCTAGTCATAATGCTCAACACAAATTTTAGAAATTATTGTTGTGTCTCAAACTCTTGAATGCAAAAACTCAACATCCATCCTAAAGGTGAATCTTTTTTTTTTCCCTTTTCTAAAAGAACTTTCAATGGTTTCTTATGTTAATAGTTTTGCTATGTATTTAAAACCAAACCTTAAATTATGTCTAAGGTTCTAATCCCTATGTTTTCTTAGCCTTGACTAATGTTTATACTTTTAGTAAAATAACAATTCTATTTAATTGCCAAGCATAATGCGACCAATATCACACGTGCACCTCATACAATAGGTCACATATCATGTAATAAATAAATAAAATCCACAATAATAAATCCTGATAAAATACCACAATAAACATAATTCCATAACATAATAGATATATGGAAAATGTTTAGCTTTTGAAAGATACAAATCACAAGCATTGATGTAAAACCTTTTTTTGGGACCATATGAAATAGTAAGGTATTCTTGTAAATAAGATGCCTATTCTAAGGGACATTGATTCCACCTAGGATTGGGTATTTAATATTAAGAGGCATATTATCACTTCAAGCAAGTATACACATTACTAAAGGATTATATCATAAGGCACTATAACTTGGTTTAAAAGTTATAGTGCACATTACCAAAGGGTTATATTAAGATACTATAACTTGGTCTAAAAGTTATCTCTGTAATAAAGAAGCCATATTGGCATTATTAAATTGGGGTTTCCATAGCGCATAGTTAGCCTATCCCTACGCTAAGAGGACATTCAGAGCAAGCTCTAAAAATAGAAAATCATATGCTTTCTCTTTTTTCCAATGAGGACTAGCTTAGAGCATGCTTAAAGCTTAGAAAAGATTATAGAGATACCATGGAAAGTAGACAATACCTTACATTTAATCTAAAAGAAACAATGGAAATTAGACAATACCTCATATTTAATGTAAAAGGAATTTGCAACTCAATATAAAGGTTATAGAGATACCACAGAAACTATACAATACATACTTTATATTTAATCTAGAAGAAACAATGCATTATTACTTGGTTGAAATGATGTAAGCCAACTTAATGCAGTATGTGTGATTAAAGAAGTGTGTTTTATGTTTTATGTTTTCCCCTTCTTTTTTGTGAATTGTTAAGTCTTTTGGCATCAATAGCAAGTCCCATGGGGTGTTATTCACATGTCCACCCCTCTAAATATGTTTGAGGCTCATCCACCCCATAGCTTCATGACTTCTCTCTCTGCAAAACAAGACTATTTAATCATATATTCAAGCTTAACTTTATTTAGGTCTTTGTCATCCTCTTATACCATCTTTTAATCATAGTATTGTTAGGTAAGTATATTTATCTTGTTAAATATAGTAGAAATAAGCCATGTCTTTAGGTGTCTTATCTTGCATCTCACACGCAGACACACAAGCATGCATGCATGCACGTGTGTGTGTGTGTGTGTGTGTGTGTGTGTGTGTGTGTGTGTGTTTGTGTGTGTGTGTGTGTGTGTGTGTGTGTGGATGCGTGCGTGCGTGCGCGTGCGCGCGTGTTTGCATGCATGTGAGCGAGTGTGCATGCACACACACGCACATGCTCATGCACGTGCGCGCGCACGCAGCACACACACACACACACACACACACACACACACACACACACACACACACACACACACACACACACACACACACACACACACACACACACACACACACACACACACACACACACACACACACACAAGCCATAGATGTACCAATGGAAGATCAAGCATGCCTCTCTCTACAAAACCCATAATCTAGAGAAGCACACAAACATGTGCATATAGTGGAGTCTCATGCATGATTGAGGATTGTCATCGAGAAAATATAAATATCATGCATGAATTTCAATGGATGGCAAGTGAATTATGAGCCAAACATGTTTTAGTAAGTCGCATGAGACTTTAGGGCCAATAGTGTACTTATGAGATGCAAGGATAGGAGTTCCACAAGTATGATATTTGATGGCAATCATAGGAGTCACTAAGCTTTATAAGCAATGAGGATCTTACATATATCACACCATTGGAAACCACTTCACGGAAGGACTTGCCCAATTATTACATAATAACACAACAACAAGTACACTCCTTGCATTGTCAAAGTAAGCAAGGCCAAGGTGCATTGGGATTATGGTGGAAGTTTGAGGGTGATAGAGTTAATGGGGGGAGAGAGTTTTTATGCTGATGGTCATGGAACCTCTTAAACAACCTTTTCCTTGTAGAATTATTTTTTAGTTCATTTAAACAAGTTGGATGCTGTTATTTTTCAAAAACCAACCTTCCACATTGAAAGAACAGTCGTGATTAATTTCCATGAATGGATTTCAATTTGGTGAAGTCTAGGTTTGTGCAAATGCATTCAAACACATGCACATCAATGAGCAAATAATGAGGGGAAAGGGCACAAAATATGTACGAAACCCCTTTTTTTTAATAGAGTTATCAAATTTCATCTCACAAAAATGCGATTTCTTAGCGATTGGATGGAAGGGGTACAATACATATGTGAAGCTGCTTGTTAATATGGTTGTTGAATCTCATCTCATGTAAACATTATTCTCAATGAAGTGAAGATTGACTATATGCTTATGCTTTCAAGTACAACACATGTAAAGTATGATTAGTGATGAGTGGAGTAAAGGGCACAATACATGCTTGATACCCATTTACAAAAAATCTTATGGTAATGCTGCATGCAATGCTTGTGATGCTTTATGGATGTATGTCAAGTGAGCTTCATGTGGAACCTTTATTAATCCTTGTACTTGCAATAAAAGAGGATAACTTTACTTACTAGTATTTAGAAAAGCCTAGTTAACATGCCTGCACAATGCCCTACCACATGTATATCAATTGACTTGCATGTTAGCAGGCAGAAGACTCTGAATACCATGTCCATGAATAAGCCATGTAAAAGAGTGCTCTATTATTGAGTGCCAAAAGGAGGAGACAAAAATAGAAGGTTCCATTACTTAGTGCCAAAAAAGTATCAGAAGAATCAAAAGTTATAACCTATTGTCATTTCCATGTTCACCAAATTGAGCATAAATAAATTAAATACCTTGATCTTTTAAGGTACCATATCAATATCTCCATCGATCAAGTTCCTTAATTTTTAGAATTTGAGTTTGAGTCCCCTTTCACACATTGATTGCCAAAATTATGTGAGCTTGCACATTTGTATTTTACTTGTGCATGTCCTTGCTATGCTACATTAGTTATCACAATTGCACTAAAAACCATCACATATGCATGCGAATTCAACTTGCACAAATCATGGCAATTGTTATTGACTTGCGTGTGGATGGATATGCTTAACTCCAAAAAAAACATAACTTCAACAATTGAGGGGGTACTACATGGAGTCCATAGATTCAATGCTATGTTGCAGGATTTCATTGGAGGTTTCAATTTGAATCTTCATTCTATCTCTGTCATGTGGCTTCCTCTCTTTGGTTGCCTTGCAAATGTGCGTGAATACACCAAAGTGTGGACTTGCATGCAGTTGCCCACTATTATAAGTCATGGCAATCCCTCGTATAGGCTTGATTGATTTCCATGGGGATGGGCTATAAGTGCATGCGTGCACTTTGACTTACATGACAGAAGTTTTATAGGCCCCATCCCGCGTGAACCGGCTTGATGGATCTCCGTGGGGATGGGCTGTAACTGCATGTCTGCACTCGGACACAAGAATTGTCAGGGCATCTCGTGTGAATAGGCTTCAATGGGGACGGAATCTGGATTGCTTAGTGTTTTGGTTTAGAGGCGTAATTAGCGATGATCCGAGCCGTCCCGCTTTTCCTTTCTTCAGTTTTGCGCATCGGGAGCTGCTTTGTCGTAGCTGACTTGTCGTCCCTCGATGACTTCGCCATTTTCTCATCGATGATTGGAGCCTTATTACATTTGTCTCTCGCTCTGTACCCGCCCCCGCCTCGCCTCACGCAGGTAACCTTCTGTATTTGCATCATGCCAATCCATTCGGTCAGCAGACTTCCCGCACACAGATACGTTTTTTTCCTCTGATTAACAGAAACAGCTGACTTTCCGCACACGTTTACGTAAGGAGAAACATAAACGGAGCTTCTCTCAGGAAAAACTGTCTTTATGGCAGCATGATGGAGCACATGTAACCGGAGTTTTTCTTTCTGCCTTCAGTACAATCAAGCATCCTAGTTTGGCTTCTCGGTTTTCTCTTTCATCTCTAGGTGGAAACTGACTTCAGCCGCACAGATATTTTGCAGTTCCTATTTGATACTGTTTGCCTTCTTTTTCCGTTAGAGCTCCCTCAGATTTCTAAAGGCTTCTTCTTACAACAGGCTTTGATAATATATTTTCCGCAATTTGGAACGATCAGGCTTCATCATGGTGCAGCAGTCCTTAATTTACTCCTTTGTTGCACGGGGCAAGATTGTGATAGCAGAATACACGGCGTTCACAGGGAATTTCAGCACGATAGCTGTGCAGTGTTTGCAGAAGCTACCGCCTGGCAATAGCAAATTTACTTACAACTGCGATCATCACACCTTCAATTATCTCGTTGAAAATGGCTTCAGTATGCACTTCTCTTGCCGAAGCTGGAAATGATATCTGTTGTTGGATTTAAGCTGTGCAGCACGGAATGCATTCGATATTTGTGGTTGTGATACTGAAAAGTTATCCTTTACAGTTGGTCCAAATTGACTAATTTTTCTTTTAATGTTATTTGGCTTTTTGATTGCCTTTTAAAGCTGTCTGTGCAACTAAGATGCATTTCACTTCAGAGAGATGGTCCTTTAACAAAATGCCAACGTTGCTAGTACATCACCAAGAGTACATTAACGAGATTCCAACCTGATTTTCATTGTCATAAACTTTGACAGCTACAGCAGCAATCACAATGCTCCATTGGAGTTCATTTTTCGGTCTTATATGTTGTTTTTAAGGAAATAGGGTCAGAAAAACGTAGATCATGTGATGACAAAATATCACGATTGTGACTGATAGGTTTGATGATCCATGTGTGAAGTGGTCCATGTAGATTCAAGCTTTTATGACAATAGAGTAGGAGGTCAATAGGGGAGTATGTGCGTGTAAGGGACAAAACGGAGTCACTAGTGGGCTTTGAGGACCAATATCATTTCAGCAGGATAGCCATGCAACGTTGGCAGAAGCTATTGCCTGGCAATATCAAGTTTACTTACACCTATGATCATCACACCTTCACTTATCTGATTGAAAATGGCTTCAGTATGCACTTCTTTTGCCAAAGCTGTAAATGATCTCTCTTGTTAGATTTAAGCTGTGCAATGTGGAGTGCATGCGGTGTTTGTTATTGTGAGGCTGAAAAGTTATTGTTTACAGGTGTTCCAAATTGACTAGTTTATCAATTAAATGTTTTTTTGACTTTTTGATTCCCCTTTAAAGCTGTCTGTGCTACTAAGGTCAAAAAGATGCATTTCACTTCAGAGAGATGGTCCTGAAAAGAGATGATAACGTTCTTGCATTATTTCATCCTGGTAAACTTTGACAGCTCTAGCAGCATATACAATGTTCCATTGGAGTTCATTTTGCGGTCTTACACATAATGTCCTGAAGGAAATAGGCTCATTAAAACGTAGATCATGATGAAACAGATTACATGCCTATTTGAAGTCAAAATACCATGATTGTCACAAATAGACTTGATGATCCATGTGTGAGGCGGTCCATGTAGACTCAAGCTGCCATTATCCAAATTTGAAGCAGAACTAACGAGTCATCTGAGCCCATTGGTGCTTCATGATTGGAGGCCAATAGGAGAGTATGTGCACATAAGAACAAAACAGAGTCACTAATGGCTTTGAGGACCAGTACCTTGTTGACAAACTTAACAGCGTGATGCGCATATGCTCATCAGAAGCAGTTTGGATTGTAAGGACAAACAAAAGTGAAAAATGGTGGCAATGAAGCCTAATCAATCAAGTCTTTGTGACCCTCTGTTGTTGGCTCTTGTCTGCATATTAGAAAGATGATATGTATTGTGGAAGCAACTTTGGTGCTCTAAGGTTTTGGTTTAAGTCAGTAGCATGAAAAATGAGGGACCTTCATGCTTGTTAAAGGTCATGGGACACCACTTTGGGTTGTAAGCCATGGCATTGGCTGCCTTACCTTGGTTTACTTCCTTTGCCAAATTCTGTTTGCTATTAAATAGAGTAACCTGAATTGTATGAACTTTTTATGACCTGTTAGAGACACATTTCTGTTTAGTACGACATTCACTCCTCCTTGTATGACAATCCTTTTGAGGTGCTGGATGGCTTTTGCAAAGGTTGGGCTAGTGGACCTCAGCATTGGCCCTGCCTGTCACTGGTGTCAACCATTGCTGCCCCACTGCCCCAGCCCCACCTGTGACTGTGCTGTCATCACTCATCTTTGCAGCTGCCTCCATGCCCCCACTTGTCACTGGGAACCGACCTGTTGCAGTCCAGGCACTGCTGCCCATCAGCCTAATGCCACCACAACAAGGGCTGCTGCCAGGTTGCCTCCAGCTGCTGCCAGCCCTGTGCTTTCTCCGTTTCCTGTGCTTATTCTTTTCTGCTGCTCCCTTCCTCTGTAGCAGCCTTTCTCCAAATGCTGCCAGCCAGCAGTTCACATAGGTGGTCTAATGAGAAATCCATGCAAAGGCAAACTTGGTCTTATGCCAGTGCAACCCACGGGTGCACCCTAGTCACATGCCTTGCGCATGGTCTTATCCGAGGAATAGCTTTAGGCAGACTCTGCCATGGAGGAGTTGGAGGAGACTGCGATCTTTGGACAAGTTGTAGGCCACTCCCCTTCCCATGCACAACTATGTGATTGGCTTCACACCTTGTGCATTGGCAGCTTGTCCATAGCGGAGGTGGTAGTGATGGGCAAAGCATCTTTGTGGTTTGGCTTACTTTTGTGGAGGTGGCATAGGACCTCATTTATAGTTTCCTTGTGCAGTCTGAAACTAGCCTTTCTCTGCAAACAGAATGGTAAGTAAGCTGATTAAGCACTAATTATAACAAGCATAAAATTCACGTAAGCTGAAAATGTACATTTTACCACTTTAATCTTGGACATTGGGCACCTTGTTGGCCCCATAATTGGTGCCCCTTGCGGTATTTCTTTATCTTATATTGCAAATGAAAGGAATATAAATGAGATCCTTTGATCTCCTCAACTAATCCAATGCCTTTTGTTATCAAAATTGACTAGCAAGCCTCCAAACCAATTCGCCCCTTGGTTTGCTTGGGGATTGGCTTTCACCCTGCACCTTGAAAGAGAAATTCAGTCCCAAATCTGATATTGGCTAGCTGGTCTCTTGAATCTCCTTGAAATTCCTCAAGTTTAGTTATTGGAATTCAAGTCCTAGGCCCTCAATTTTTGAGCATGCATCCCAAGGTGGTTGTCAAAACCCTAATTTCTATTGTAAATTAGGGTTTATAGCAGAGATTGACTGAAATCTCTTTCTTTGATGGCTCAAACTGTTGGAAAATGTTGAGATAACTTAAGAGACGGTTGGGAAATGAGAGAGAATCTTGTATAGAGAGAGAGAGATTTCAGAGTTTTATTAGAGGAAATATTGAAAAATTCTATTGTCCTGCTCAAACAGCCATGGAAGCTGTCACCTACAGCTTAGGACCACTAGAAAGATTGCTCCTCCTCTTGTATGCTGTCATGTGCACCAGAAAGAGCTCGGCCTGCTATCACCTGCTCCTAGAGGGCTCCAAAATGCCGTCACTTGTTGTAGGATTGATCCATGGTGGCTACAAATCACATCAGCAGCATCTCCTTGCTCTCTAGCAGTCTCTTCCTCTCTCACAATGGTTAGAATAAACTTCATCAACCCCTAAAATCGTTTTTTTCACTTGCATGGGCAAGTTTTGCCAAGTGGCAACCTTCTAATTCCATTTTTCAAAATTATCGAGCTTATTGAATTGATTTTTAAAATATTAATTTTAAAAATTAATTTGAAAATTATTCTAGTGCTCAAAAAATTAATTTCACCAACCAATAATTAAATTGGGTAGGCCAATTTATCTTCCAAGTATCCTTGAGTAGTTATTAATTCCTAGACCTGCATTAATCAACTAATTAATGCCTAGTCTTTAATGCCACATGTGACATTAGCCAATAAATTGGTTTAGGCCTCAATCTAACGTCGGGTACCACCTAGTACTTATCAGATATAACTTAATACAATTGTCTTTGGCACCCACTACATCCTTGGGATCCTTGGTCTATTACCATGAGATAATTGCTATGTGCATCACATGTGCTAAATAATCTTGCACATTTGATTAATATCTTAATCAAATGTAATGGGCAAGATTAGAGTATCTCAAAATTTCACCTCCTCGTGACAGAGTCCTTGAAGGGGTTCATCTATATGGCCCCATTGTATAGTGGCTTCACAATCCCTACATTCGGATCTCATCATAGGTTCTCTTGGCACCCTCTCATGCTCCTCTTCCTAGGCTTGATGGTAGAGTATTATCTACTAGTGGAGGACTTTGGTAACCTCTTTGATACTATCTTTCTGGCCTCTTTCGTAGATGCAACGACCATTGCAGAGTTGCCAAAGGTTCATGTGGTAGTGATCCTATGAAACAAGCCTTCCTTCCATGGATGGGTGGTAAATCCCTGATTACAACTTAATTACAGCAGCAAATAATTAATGCAAATCTGAAAATACAAATTTACCTACTGATCTTGGACAATGCACACCCGATTGGCCCCAAAATTGGCGCCCCTTTCGGTATTTCTTTAGCTTTATTGAAGAAAAAGTTGATTTACAATGGGATTCTCCCAATCCCCTTCGAAATCCAAACTCCCCTTGCTGTCCAAAGTGACCAACAAGTCTTCAATCTGATTTCCCCCTTGATTTGGGCAATCAATTGGCCTTCACCCGCTTTGATGGAAATGGAAAATGCCCCAAATTTAATTATTTGTTGGTCCCTCCACTTGAATAGACTAAAAACAGCTTCAGTCCTGTTTAATCCAAGTCTTGGAGCTTCCAATTTTTGGCACGATTCTCGAGGCTGCTGCTAAACCCTAATTTCTGCTGCATATTAGGATTTACAGCAGAGAAATCTAAAATTTCTCAGCCTCCAAGGATCCAAATGCTGAGATCTTCAGAGCAAGGCTATGAAATGGCTGGGAGATGAGAGGGAAAGCTATAGAGAGAAAAAATTCAGAGTTTTGTCTGTAGATGCAAAGAACTGAAGAAAATCAGTCATTTACAGCTGTTGCCCTATCTCAACAGCCTGTAGATGCTGTCTTCTATTGTTGATTGGTTTTCTTCTGCCCTTGGCAGCCTCAGAAGGTCCTTCAATGGCTGCAAATCAGAGCAGCAACCTCCCCTCCCTCTCCCTTGCAGGCTGAATTTATAGAAATGCTTCTTTCTAGCCTCTAAAGACGTTTCTCAGTCTTGTATGGCATTTTTGACAAGTGAAAGTCTTTCCAAATGGTTTTTTCAGCATTTTTTATAATTAAATATTAATTTTCAGTCTTTAAATACAGAAAATTAATCTAATAACTATTTCCGTCTATGATGAGGACATGTATTTTTGAAACCTGACTTAACATGTGGATTAATTTTTAATCACATGATTAAGTAAATGATGCACATGTGAGGTGCAACTGGGGTTAAAGTAAATTTACGAGCTCGGGACCCGAAGAAATCATGGGATGTCAAATGCAAAAGTTGCTATAACTTATGTCGCAGAGATACTTGGTGGTATCTGGTGCCAGTTGTTGGCCTAGGTCATCTATTTGGCCATAAGTGTCAGTTAGTGACACTAGAGAAGTGGCATTTAATGGTACCTAATGCCAATCTGATGGTTAAAGATGGCGCAGAGACACTCAAGAATGGAAGTTGCCTAGCCAATTTAATTATTGGTTAGTCATTATTTTTCAGGGCACTGAAAGAATTATTTGATTAATTTCAGTATTTTAAGACTGAAAATTAATATTTAATTATGAAAAATGATGGAAAAACCATTTGGGAAGGTTGTCACTTGTGAAAAATGCCCATGCAAGACTGAAAAACGTCTTTAGAGACTGGAGAGAGGCATTTCTATAAATTTAGCCTGCAAGAGAGAGGGAGGGGAGGTTGCTGGTCTGATTTGCAGCCATTGGAGGACCTTTTGAGGTAGCCAGGGGCAAAAGAAGACCAATCAATAGCAGGAGACAGCATCTACAGGCTGTTGAGGCAGGGCAGCAGTAGAAAATGACTGATTTTCTTTAGTTCTTTACATCTACATGCTGTTGTGGCAAGGCAGCAGCTGCAGTTGACTGATTTTCAGTCATTCTTCGTGACAAAACTCTGAATTTTCTCTCTCTACAGCTTTCCCTCTCATCACCCAACCATTTCACAACCTTGCTCTGAAGATGTTAGCATTTGGACCCTTAGAGCCTGAGAAATTGTAAATTTCTCTGCTGTTAACCCTAATTTACAGCAGAAATTAGGGTTTAGTAGCAGCCTTGGAAAGCGTGCCAAAAATTGGAAGCTCTGAGACTTGGATTCAAATGTGAATTTCAGCTGAATTCAGGTGGAGGACTAGCCAGCCATTGAATTTGGGGCATTTCTATCGTCTATGAAGTGGGTGAAGGCCAATTGAGTGCCCGAATCAAGGGGCAAAATAGATTGAAGGCTTGCTGATCACTTTGGACAGCAAGGGGGAGTTGAAATACCAAAAGAGATTGGGAGAATCCATTGTAAGTCAACTTTTTCTTCGATAAATCTAAAGAAATACCGAAAGGGGCGTCAATTTTGGGGCCAATCGGGCGTGCATTGTCCAAGATCAATAGATAAATTTGTATTTTCAGATTTGCATTTATTGTTTGCTGCTGTAATTAAGTTGTAATCAGGGATTTACCACCCTATCCGAGGAGGAAGTTTGGTTTCAGATAGATGTCATGAAATACCCAAAGTTTGGAGATTGTGTTAGCAAAGTGTATATCTTATGGGTGAGTCTATGAGCGATCCACACCCAGGCTTTCGCATTAGCAGGCATGATACACACAATCAACCAATGCCATGTGGAGTTTTTGCACCAATTGGAAAGAAAGAAAATTATGAGTAGAATCTTTTCCAAACAACAACATAATAGACTGGCCATTAATTAAACCAATAGCCTTTTGAAAGACATGCAAGCTCATGCTTGTTATGCCCAGCCCAACTACTCCAAACCTATAGAAGTTGTCACTTGTTGCTCAGGGCCTCTTTGGAGCTATTGTTTGGTCTTGGGCTGCTTCATGTTTGCTGGAATGGCCCCCAATGTGCTAGCTCGTGTGGGTACGACCTCTCCTCTCTTGTTCTCTCTCTCTGTGCCTCTACCTAGCTGGAACCAGCTCCCACCAGTCTCCAATAATCTTTTCTGTAGTTGCACGGGGAAGTTTTGCCAAGTGGTAGCCTTTCTACTCCATTTTTTGCAAATTTTTAGCCATTTAATTAAATTTCAAAATTATCAGAATTAGTTTCCGCCCTTATCCCCACATTTAAAAAAAAAATCCCATTCACAATTGAATTGATTAGGCTATTTTGTCACCCAAGTGGTCCCATGCATTACTTGATCCTAAAACTTGAATTAATTAAATTTTAAATTAATGTCTAGTTCTTAGTGTCACCACTGATACTTATTGGCCAAATAGATGCCCTAGGTCCAAACTGATACCAGATACCACTTAGTATCTATAGGTTGTTAAGTACAACTTATTACTACTTTTGCCTTTGGCACCAATTGATATCTTGGGGTCCTTGGCTTGACATTGTGAAATAACTAACTTGCACATATGCACCTCACATTTGCACACCTTAATCAAATACTAAGAAAAGCATCAAAATTTCATGTATTGATGATAGATGTCATCCTTGTTATGTCGTGGTTCTTTGGTAGATTATCCTCATTTTTTAAAGATCATAAATATCATGTAATCTCTTTTTAGTTTCAAACTTTGGTGGTCATTTCTCCACGATTGATGGTTGTCCACCCCTTGAGATCATCGTATCTAATGTAAATATGATATTAGCCTTGGAATTTGGCAAGTGTATTTCTCATCCATATATTATCATGCATTATTTTATTAAAAAAGTTCAATAGTCTACATTGCAATGCAACTCCCTTTCATTTTATAACAATGTTGATAACAATTTTGATGTCTCTTATATGAGTTATCTATTTGTGTTCCCGCTGTCTCCTAAAACATTAGATCATAGGATAGAGGCGTTGCTAGGTAGCCATTTGGTCTCTTGACAATTTATAGGTTTAGCTTGAAAGATAGAGCTAGGCGATTGCAAGACTATCTTGTGAAGGGATTTAATGAACCTACTAAGTCTCCATGGAGCATATTTGTGCTTTGTTGCTTAAAAGAAGGATGACACCATGCACTTTTGCGTTGACTATATAGGTCTCAATAAGATGACCATTAAAAACAAGCATTTGTTGCCTCGGATGGACAACCTTATCGATCGACTTTGTGGTGCAAGGTATTTCACTAAGATTGATCTTTAGGTCCATGTACTTGAATTAGTCTGCCATTTATAAGGTGGTGGAACTTTAAAATACACAGATATATAGCAATGTACTGTCAGAGTGCAGCGGTGCGGAAGCGTAGGACTGAGAGAGAGAGAACGCAGAGAAAGAAGGGAGAGAAAGAGACAGTGTACACTGAAGATCTGCTGTATAAAGAATGCTGAATACAAAGATATACACGGGCGCAGTGCGCTGGACTGCGTGTCTCCACCTCGACGATGCGACCTGCTGTCCACCTCGAAGTCTGCTGTAGTCTGCACTGTCTGCTGTCTGAAATCTGTGAACAGAGACAGAGATCTGCACGGCACCGGTCTGTAATCTGCGACAGAGAATAATGGCCAGACTGCTGAAAACGTCAGCAATAAATAGGCGAAAAATCACCTAGAACGGGGCGCCAAAATAGGGTGCAGCTAGGAATAAAATGGCTGCAGGCAGTCGGACTGCCACGTGGCAGTCCGACTGCTGCAGGTCCGACTGCAGCAGTTCGACTGGACTGCACCTGCCTGGCTGTGATCCTCTCTAACACCCCCTCTCAGAGCCTGGGCAGGGCAGAAGCCTGAGGGATCTGGAATGTTGCCGAAGTAGAGCCTGAGGAAGCGCCTTCGTAAACAAATCCGCAAGATTGTCCTCCGTCTTGCAATACTCCACAGTGATGGTCTCATCCAGAAGCTTTTCTCGGATGAAGTGGTACTGGATCTCAATGTGCTTCGTCCGGGCATGAAAAACAGGGTTCCTCGCCAAGGCAATGCAACTTTCATTGTCACATCGCAGCAATGTAGGACGAGTCTGGGGGCACCCAAGCTCCTCCAACAATCTCCGAAGCCACACTACCTCGTATGTGGTGGAAGATGCGGTCCGATACTCCGCCTCAGTAGACGAAAGGGCTACCGTGGGCTGCTTCTTGCTACTCCATGAAATAACACCTGCACCCAAAGTAAAGCAGTAACCTGTTGTAGACCGCCTGTGGTCCACGTCACCGGCCCAATCCGAGTCGCTCCAACCTGCAAGTACAAGATCTGACCCATCTGTCCCTGCAGGGTAATGAATCCCCAAATCAGACGTCCCCCTCAGATTCCGAAGTATCCTCTGAGCAGTCTGCCAATGCACCGTCTTAGGTTCACTCATGAACCCTGCCAAGAGCCCAACAGCAAAACATAGATCAACCCTGGTGTTGAGAAGCCAAATCAAAGACCCTATCAACTGTCGATAGCGGGAAGCATCCGCCAAAGGAGAAGCTGAGTGGGAAGTGGCCTTCCAGTTCGGATCCATAGGAGTAGAGAGGGCCCGACAATCTTTCATCTCAAAAGACACCAAGAGCTCCTGTACATATCTCTGTTGGGAGAGAAAGATCCCCCTCTGAGACTGAAAAATCTCATGTTCTAAAAAGAAATGGAGTAGCCCCAAATCCGTCATCTCGAACGTCCGATGTAAAGCTGACTTTGTCTCCTGGACCTGCTGTGCATCATCACCTGTGACAATCAAATCATCAACATATAATACAAACAGCACACAACCATCCTCGGAAGTGTGAATATACAGCTGCGGATCGGCCTTGGACCGCCGATATCCCAACTGAGTCTGGAGGAACGAATCAATCTTCTCGTTCCAAGCTCGCGGGGCCTGCTTGAGACCATACAGGGCCTTCTTCAACCTGTAGACTTTCCCATCTGAAGAACCAAAGCCAGGAGGCTGCTCAACGTAGATCTCCTCCTTCAAATCACCATTCAGGAAGGCCGACTTCACATCCAGCTGATAAACAGGCCATCTCCTATGGCCAGCCAAAGCAAGAACAGCTCTAATGGTTGCCATACGAGCTGTAGGGGCAAAGGTGTCATGACAGTCAATCCCTGGGCGCTGGGCAAAACCCTTAGCAACAAGGCGAGCCTTGTGCTTATCCAAAGTACCATCACTGAGATATTTGGTCTTGAAGACCCACTTGACTCCAATCACCTTCTTCTTCGGGGGGCGTGGCACAAGTGACCAAGTGCCATTCCTCTCAATAGCCTCCAACTCAGCTTCCATAGCTTTCTTCCATGGGGCGGACTGTAAAGCCTCCTTCACGGAGGTGGGCTCTCGATCCTGCATAACTCGGGACATCAAACAATAATTGGAGCACACAAGCTCCGAAGAATGCGCCTGGTGCCTCCGTGACCGCCGCGGACCATCCTACGGTCCCCACTCCTCAGGAACCCCCTCGATCCCTGAATCACGGAGTGTGTCACGGGCCCAGCGAGGAGGAGGCCGAACCTCCCCTCGTCGTTCTCCATCAGTAGAAGACTCTGGAATGTCCACCGGTGGTAACTCCTCAAAAGGATCCGGTGGAACAGTAGACTCTGTGTCAGAAACAGAATCATAATCAAACGGCACAGGCTCTAGTGGAACTGTAGAAGGAGCCAAACTCTCCCCTGGATCTCCAAGAACGGGATGCTCCTCACCCGTTGAAGAAGCCGGAACCTCCACAAACCGCACATCACGGCTAGTATATACATCCCGCTTGACGGGATCATACAGTCGGTAGCCTTGGGACTGGGAGCTGTAGCCAACAAATACCTGTTTTCGGGAAGCCACTTCAAATTTGTCACGGTGAGCCTTGGGAATGTGAACATAGGCATCACACCCAAAGACCCGAAAGTAAGAAACATCTGGCTTTGTCCCAAAATAAGCCTCAAATGGAGTCATCCCTTCCACGGCCGAAGTAGGGGATCGATTAAGGATGTGGACTGCAGTAGCCACAGCCTCGGCCCACAGAACCTGAGGGGTCTGTCGGTGCTCCATCATGGTGCGCGCCATCTCGATCACGCTGCGGTTCTTCCGTTCTGGAATACCATTTTCTTGAGGAGTATTGGTATTGGCAAACTCCTGGTGAATTCCTCTATCTGCACAAAACCGAGCAAATTCATTAGACACAAATTCACCTCCCTTGTCGGATCGCAAGGTCTTCGACTTCCGGCCTGATCGGTTCTCCTCAAAGAGAAGCCAATCCTTGAAGTGCGAGAAAGCTTCTGACTTTAGTGCCAAAAAGTAGGCCCATGTCATCCTGCTGTAGTCATCCACGATCAGTATGAAGTACGAGCTCCCACGCAGGGACTCATTCCTCATAGGGCCACATAGATCCGTAGATACTAGCTCCATCGGTGAAGTAGACCGACGCGAAGCTGTGTGGGGAATGGCATCCCGATGCTGCTTCCCCCGTATGCAGGAGACACATGGCTGCTGGCTCACCACTATATCCGGCAACCCTCGAACAAGCTGTCCCCGTGACGCCTTCCGAAGATAGTCATAGTTCAGGTGACCAAACCTAGCATGCCATAATTCAGACTGTGACTGTGAGGTAAGAAGAAGAGTAGAGAGGGCAGTGGAAGACTTCAGTTTGTAAATGCCGTTCTCCTCATATCCAGATGATAGAACCTTCCTCGATTCACGATCAAGGACTCGCACTGTAGAACTGTCAAACTCCACCAGAAGACCAAGGGAGCAAATCTTATGGACTGAAAGGAGATGGTACCCCAATCCTGGTACATGCAAAACCTCTGAGGTATGGGTGCCACCTCGTCCATCCGGAATAAGCTGCATCTTACCCCGACCTGCAATAGAAACAGAAGAGCTGTCTCCAATGAGAACCTGCCCACGCAAAGGTCGCAGCTGGGCAACACCATCTGATGAAGGAGTCATGTGCCGTGAGGCACCACTATCAATAATCCACTCTCGAGATTGGGAAGCCGCCATCGCAGCATCAGAAGCATTCGGTGAAGCGTCCTCAATGACAACTAAATGTAGAAATGCAGCTGATGAGGGTGCAGCCACCGCTTCAGAATCCTTGGTTTCCTTCTTCTTGGTGTCCTTCGAGTCTTTGTCAGGGCAATCCTTCTTCCAATGGCCAGTCTTTCCACAAATATGGCATGTGGAGTCTTTGTCCTTGTCCTTCTCCTTGTCCTTCTTGGACTTGTTATCCCCCTTCTTCTTCTTTTGGTCCTTCCCCTTCTTCTGAGAGGCTTGACCTGTCAACGCCTCCGTCTTGGAAGCATTCTGTCCCTTTAGCTGTTCCTCTTGGTCCAAGACTATTGGAACCAACTCTTCCCACCGAAGAGTAGACTCTTGCCCCGAAGCAATAAGGGCAAAGTAAAATGTACCGAATCGTGGCGGCAACTGGGACAAGAGTGTAATTGCCATGTCTTCGGAGGAAATTGGCTTCCCCGCATTCTGAACTTGCATCTGTAGCTGCCTTAGCTTGTTAATGTGTTCCCTTAGCGAAGAAGACTTATTGACGGACAAGGTCCGCATCTGTACCTCCAAAGAAACCCTCTTCATCAGGGTCATTCGATTGTACATTTGATCAAGCTCCAGCCATATCTCACGAGCCACCGTCAAGTGCTCGATGTGAGCGATCACGGCTGTAGTGCATGATAGAAAGAGAAAGGATCGAATCCTGGCATTCAGTTTGTCCCAATGAGACTGGGCCCTGGCCAACTCCGTACGAGCATCGGAAGAGAGTTTGGACTCATCTCTTACCGAAGGCCGGTCAATATCTTCCTGTATCAACTCCGCCAAATCATAGGACTCCAGAATGGCCAACATCATAACGCGCCAAATGCGGTAGTTGTCGCCGTCGAGCTTCTGATCTGTAGGAAGAGCCGGTAGGACAGGCACCTTCCGGTCCATAATCGCTTGGAACTCCAAGTCCATCTCTGTAGACATCTTCACCTGCAATGCCTTCTCAAACGCAAAAGCAGCCCCCTCTGACTGGGTAAACTCAGCCTGCTAAGGCTCTTCCGCGTCCCGAAGCTTCTTCACCCGCCGGAGGCGATGAAAAAGCAAAACCTGCACTTTTAGGTTGAAAACTCAAACTTTCTCCGCGTCAAACAGCAGTAAACAGCAGCAAATCCACCACCTGTATTCCTTTCCTGTGCGCCCACACTCGTTTCAGCCTTGTTCCAAGGCGCAGCCCTCCTGTCTACCCTTAAACGCAAAAAACGCAAATTTGTGTCTCGATGGAAACTCCTTTTCAGGTCGATTCTGCGCTCAGTCAGCCCTCAAACACTGCTCTGATACCATGTCAGAGTGCAGCGGTGCGGAAGCGTAGGACTGAGAGAGAGAGAACGCAGAGAAAGAAGGGAGAGAAAGAGACAGTGTACACTGAAGATCTGCTGTATAAAGAATGCTGAATACAAAGATATACACGGGCGCAGTGCGCTGGACTGCGTGTCTCCACCTCGACGATGCGACCTGCTGTCCACCTCGAAGTCTGCTGTAGTCTGCACTGTCTGCTGTCTGAAATCTGTGAACAGAGACAGAGATCTGCACGGCACCGGTCTGTAATCTGCGACAGAGAATAATGGCCAGACTGCTGAAAACGTCAGCAATAAATAGGCGAAAAATCACCTAGAACGGGGCGCCAAAATAGGGCGCAGCCAGGAATAAAATGGCTGCAGGCAGTCGGACTGCCACGTGGCAGTCCGACTGCTGCAGGTCCGACTGCAGCAGTCCGACTGGACTGCACCTGCCTGGCTGTACCTGCCTGGCTGTGATCCTCTCTAACATGTACATCAATAAGTTCATCAAATACATGACACATTGAAAAATTCAGCACCTTAGCATGTTGGGCTAGATTGCCCACCACAAGAAAATTGAGACGAGTTGACACCCAATTGGCCCTAAATTATTGGCACCCCTTCTGGCAATTCATTTCACATTAATTCCAAACACTTGTTGGACAACTAAGAATCGACTTCAATCCTTAAGAAGAATTAAGCCTTGCCTTGAATTTGAGAGGATCGTTGGAATGGTGGAACCCTAAAATACAATGGTTTATAGCAATTTGCAGCAAGTGAATAAAATTTATCATAGAAATGATAAATTGAAAAATTCAACACTTTACCACATTGGGCTAGATTTTCCACAAGAAAATTAAGATAAGTTGACACTCAATTGCACCCAAAACATTGGTGCCCCTTGTAGTATTTATTGTTACATCAATTCCAATTTCCAAACACCTTTTGTACAACTAAGAATGGACTAGAATCTTTGAGAAGATTGAGACCTTGCTTGGAATCCAAAAGATTTACTTTCCAAGGATCCAAATTCGAGAGGAACACTCTCCAAGGATCCCCACTTTCTTTGTTAACGGAGCCAATTCTCCACAATACTTGGAATACTTTGCTATCTTCTTTAATTAGCAATCACAAAATCCAAGTTGCTTGTTTATTTCACAATCAAGGAGGCCCAAATCAAATCCATTCTTGTTGGATCCAAGTCAACCGATCTATAGACGAGAATCTTATCCATTTTGTTGTCTACTTGTAGAGTTTCAAATCAACAACCTTCCTTAATTACTAAGGCATGCACACATGTATCCTAATGTTGCCATGCAAATCCTAATCCTTTCTGGATACAGACTAAGAACATCAAATTAGCAATCCACAACACATGAGGTTCAAATTAAGGCTCAAATCTTTAATTTTCATTGCTAGATTCAACATACATTTGGTATAGATGTGAGGGAATGGACAAAAGGGAGAAAAATCTGATTTCTAGCCCTTAAGAAAATGGCTAGTAGTACTTATTTTCATGAGGACGTGAAATTTTATTGCTTTGCCTAGCATTTGTTTAAAAGTTAATCAAATGTGCAAATGTGACTTGCATATTTGAGATGCAAGTTAATTATTTCATAGTGTGGGACCTAGGATCTTGAGATATTAGTTGGTATCAAAGGCAAAAGTTGTAATAAGTTATGCTTGACATATACTAGGTGGTATTTGGTGCTAGATTTGCGTCTAGACCATTTTATTGGCCACCAATGTCATTGGTGACATTAGAGACTAGGCATTAATTAATTAAATAATGCTAGTCTAAGGGTCAATAACTGCTCAAGGATACTTGGAAGACAAATTGGCCTAGCCAACTTAATTATTGGTTAGTGTAATGAATTTTTTGAGTCTTAGAATAATTGTTAAATTAATTTTTAGATATAATATTTTAAATATTAATTTAATAAGTTGGATAATGTTGGAAATGAGATTAGAAGGCTGCCACTTTGCAAAACTTTCCTATGCAAGTGAGCAAAACATTTTTGGGGTTGGTGGAAGTCTATTCTAGTCATTGTGAGAGAGGAGGAGTTTGTCAAAGAGCAAGGAGATGTTGTTGATATAATTTGCAGCCTCTAGGGATTATTTCTACAGCACGTGATAGTTGTTTGGAGCTCTCCAGAAGTAGATCATAGTGGTCCAAGGTTCTTTTGGTGCAGCTGACAGCATACAAGAGGGGGTAGTAGTCTTTCTGGCGGTCCTAAGTTGTAGATGACAACTTCTATGACTATTTGAGCAAGGCAATAATAAAATTTCAGCCTTTTTCGTGATGAAACTCTAAAATTTCTCTCTCTATAGCATTCTCTCTCATTTCCCAGCCATCTCTCAAGCTATCTTAGTAGAATCCAATCATTTGAGTTATTTGAGGTGGAGATATTGAAAAATCTCTATAGCAAACTCTAATTTACGACTAAAATTAGGGTTTGACAGCTACCTTAGGATACGTACTTAAAATTGAGAGCCTAGGACTTGAATTTCAAAAGCTAAAATCAAGGAATTTTAGGGAGATTTAAGAGGCCAGCAAGACACAGGAGATCAGAGGATCTGAGTTGTACTCCTTCCATTTTGCAATATAAGATAAAGAAATACCGCAAGGAGCGCCAGTTTTGGGGCCAACATGGTATTTAATGTTCAAGATTAAAGTAGTAAGGTGTGCATTTTCAATTTATGTGAATTTTATGCTTGCTGTAATTAGTTTTTAATCAAATTATTTACCACCCTATCCAAAGAGGAAGATTGGTTTCACTTATTTCTAAATTGCTCATTGATTACAAGCACATTCAAGCGCAAATTGGGTCTTCATATGGAAGACTAGATTCTTGGCCAACTAAACAACACTCATAGAATCTGAATGCAGTGTAGAAATAACAATGATACAAAGTTTGATCACTAGATGGCCTAACAATAAGGCCTCCTTGTAAGCCTCAATGGTTGCAATATACTTTGCCTTGGTAGTAGATAAGGCCGTGCATTTCTGCATCATGGACATCCAAGAAACAACACCTCTAGTAAAAGTGAGGACATGTCCAAAGGTAGACTTCTTACTATTTGCATGTCCTACATAGTTGGAGTTAGTGTAATCCATGACTATAGTATCTTGGCCACCATAGAAAATGCACATATCTGTGTTGCCTTTTAGGAACCTCATGATACCCTTCACGGTATCCCAATGTCGTCAGCTAGGTGTAGCCATATAGCGTGCCACAATTCCCATTGTAAATTCTATGTTAGGTTGAGTGGCTATCATGGCATACATCGAATTGCCCACTGTGGATGCATAAGGGATCTTGGCTATCTTGGCCTTTTGCTCATTTGATTGGGAACAATCGGCATGACCGACCTTCATATGGGAAGGTAAAGGACATCTACTAGGCTTAACATCTTACATATGGAATTCTTTGGTTGTCGTGTGCTAAAGATCCGCTTTCACATTATATACAAAAATAGTTTTTAATAATTGGCATTCACTTTTAGTAATAAGGTAACCAACTTGACAAGGATTTCTAAAGAGTGTTGAAAACACACAGAATTGGTTATGGAAGTATCTTTTGTATGGATGCTTGTTGTGATAGGTAAATGAGTCTCTACGAGCGATCGTGCATGATGTTATATCAAGAATATGAGTCTTGTCCCATGTCCTTAATCTCAAAGCTCTTCTTGATCTGAGTTTTCAAAGCATTCAACTCATTATGAGCTTTCCCAGTAATCAACTTATCATTGATATAAACAACCAAGATGCAATGGAGCCATGAAATTGGCCTTTCGAAGCCCAAAGGGAAGCAAACCACATTTTAGCAAACACCTAGTTCAGCTTAATAGTACATTCAGCAAGAAAACTCCACACCCAAGTGGAGCTAGAGTGCTCCTCTATCACATTGATACTTATTGGTCCCAAAGCTTGGTGTCCCCTTTTGTATTTCTTTAGATTACTAAAATATGCTTGAAATTGGTTACAAATGATTGTATTTCAACAATTTTTTGTGAAGAATACCTTAGTTTGCTAAACCTTAAAAATGACAACAAGCATTTGAACCCAATTTTATAGAGGATTTGTTGAGATAACTCTCTTGTATAGTCCCCATGCAGTCCCACATCGTTCCTCTCAAACAAGGGGGTTTTCTCGCGATAAAACTGTGAGAATGCCTCTTTCTTTGTGACAAAATTGCCCAGAAATTACTCTAGACTTGAGATCTCAAAGAACAAGAGAGGATCTTAGCCCATAGTGCTGTCGTAATCTGTTTTTCTGATATTTAGCTAAAAAACAGCAGCATACCTTGCTATATATGGAGTTATAAGGCTGCTCGTTGGAATCCTCATGCCAAGAGGAGAAAAATTGGTTGCTGTTCACACTCCATCTATATTGTATGCTCATTCCATGGTTGAAATCTGTTATTTTTTGTAACAAGAAAGAGAATAGTAGTTGTCTTGAAACTTGGGTTGCTCCAAATGAGAGAGAAAAAGCCTTAAATAGCCAAGATAAGCTTTCCAAATGAGTAATCGGTTGCTCCTTAATCATATCATAATTTTTGATTAAAGGCTAATTAATGACTTGGTCATTTATTATAAGTGAGTTGCTCATTGGGTAAAACTTTAGCTCAAGGCTTGCTCAATAACTTAAGTGCCCTAAATGAGCTGCTTACTAGACGAAACTTTTAATGTAACTCAATTCTAAGGTGTAAACTTTCAATTTAATGAAAGTTTCATGTTGCACTTTGTTCCTTTAGTCTTGTCCATGTATCACATGACCCGCACACTTGTCCACCATATGGCCTAATATCAAATCTTTCACTACCGGTGCAATGGCCATCATGCTAAGAGCTAGGGGTATCAAAATTAGAGTTCATTTTAATTAACAATCTTCATGAAGTTTAATCAAATCATTAAGTTCATTTCTCATTCCGTTGACATACTACCCTCTTGAAACATCATAAGTGACCCCGATTGCACACAATTAAGATCCAATATGACATACTAAATGACCAATACATATTTTCCAACAACCAAGCATATTGCCATTATTGCATGTTTTGTCAATGTATTGTTGTTCATACATGTTTCCAAGTAAAGTAACCAAGCACACTGTTGCTGCTCCATGTATTGCCAATGTACAATTATCCATACATGTTTCAATGCAACCAAGCACGCTGCTCTTACACCATGTTTTGGCAAAGTAGATTTTTTAAGAAAAGATGGTAGCTACTACTCTAGTATACAACCATTCACACCTATACAAATCCACAGCTATGAAAATGATACTCATTGCACTAGTAAATAACTAAACGTAACTGTAGAAACATAAGTATCTAGTAGACTGATCATAGAAATACTTGTATGGAATTTGAAAGATATCCAAACAGCCTCTAGATATGTGAGCATATTTGTACTAAGTAGAAGCACCACCGCCATCTTGAGCATCATGCAATGCTACAAATCTACGCTCTGCTGAGCCTAGTCAGCTCTACTGAGCCCAGATTGAAGTTGGCTCCAATTGAAAAGTATCGAGATAAAGTTGTAACATGCAATGCTCCAAATCTACACTCTGGTGAAGTCGGCTCTATTGAGCCTTGAAGTCAACTTCAACTGAAAAGCATCTAGATCTATGCTCTACTGAGCTTGGGATTGGAGTCGGTTCCAATTGAAAAGCATCAAGGTAAAGTTGTAACAAACGAGACAATTCTATGAAATTATCCTCCTTCATCTATTTTGCTTCAAGAGGTGCATTATTCTAAAACTTCACCAGCGATGGGAGACTTTACCCTTGACCTTTCTTTCCTTATGTGCCAATATTTGCTCAAGAATCAAGATTTCATCAAGTTTGTCAACCTCTGGCTGCATCTCATCATTGATGTCATCGGGCATATCACCATGGAAAGGCCTAAGAAGACTCACATGAAAAGCATTGTGAATCTTCCAATGATCAAGTAGGTCCATAATACCTCATGCTGAGATTAGGAAAAAGATGCTCTTTATACTTCATTTTCTTTAATCTAACATTTTCAAAGTGTAACAAGAACCAATCACCATCTATAAATGCCAAAGCTTTCCAGTCACGATCAACTTTCTTTTGTTTTGCTGGAGTCTTTTGGAGAGCTATCTTTACTTTAGCATAAGCTTCATCTAAACTCTCAACATACTTTTTGGCCTCAAAGTTTTTATCTTTTGTATGCAAAATGGGTGGGACTTTCTTCCCTCCTTACACAATCTCAAATGGTGCCTTTCTAGTGGAACTGTGCACAATGTTGTTATAAGCATATTCCACAAGAGATTTCGTTTTATGCTTAGACACATAGCATTTCAAAAGATCTAAAACAGCAGCATTTGCTTCTTCAGATTGCCCATTTGTTTGTGGATGAATAGAAGATGCGAACTTTAGGGTGGTACCCATATTCTCAAAAATGCCTCTCCAAAAGAGACTCGTCATTTGAGAATCCCTATCACTCATAATAGATTGCGGCATGGCATGATGTTTAAAGATGTTCTGCGTGAATAATCTTGCCATGTCTTTTGCAATTATCTTTTTCCTCACTGGAATGAAATGAGCTTGTTTGCTAAACCTACAAATAATGGCCATATGCCATCATTCCCTATAGGTGTCCTAGGAAGATCAAAGATAAAATCCATGGCTATGTTGTCCCACGGTCTATTAGGAATAGGTAAGGGCTGCGATAAACCCGGCTCCTTTTGCCGGTCAAACTTGACCTTTTGACATACAATGCATGTGCGCATAAAGTGATCTACATCACATCTCAAAGTTGGCCAATAAAGTAAAGTCTCAATTGCTTTCACCATAGCATCAATGCCATGATGCCTTGGATACGGAGGTGCATGACTTTCAACCACAACCTTGGCCCTTAATTGCTTTGTAACACATAATCGACCATGCATCATAAGAAAGCCCTCTCTAAGAGTATAGTGCTCATGGTGGTGACCATTTGATAACTGATCATAGACTCTAACAAAGTCCTCATCCTTTGGATATTGTTTCTTCATCTCATCTAACTCATGATGATATGCTATAGACATTGCTGAAACCAGTGGTTTCCTAGACAATGCATTGGTCACAACATTCTTTTTACACTCCATGTGCATTATTTGAAAGTGAAACATGGATAAAAAGTTGATCTTTGATGCAGGAGCTCTTTCCAACTTCATTTTCCTAGAATTTCTAACCAAGTTGGGCATTAGACATGATGAGATGGGTCCCATGGGTGAGGCTAGTTTGGCTTGTCCTAGACATGCAAAGACAGTCACCCCTATCATTGGAAAACTCCAAATTCATTTGCAATCATATGTGGATAGTGAGGACTTTCACATTATGCCATTGGAAGGCTGCGATTTCTTATTGGGTATTCCATGGTGTCATAGAGTGCATGCAGGATTGATGTATATAATAGAAAAATCACTCTCACTAATAAAGGAAGGCAACATGTTCTTAATGTAAAGTTGAAGGGAGAGTCTATTCCTTGTGTTAGCTTCAGCAATTTCTTCAACAATGAAAAATCATCTTTCCGCGTACTTAGTTTTTGCAAAAGATGTTAGCAAAGATGATGCTAAGCCTACTGTTTCAATACTGAATAATGAGCGGACAGAATTCTTACAAGAATTCCAAGATTTTTTTTTTGACTTCCTACTTAGAGAATTAACACCTAAAAGGCTAGAGGATCATTCTATTAACCTTATACCTCGTACTATGCCTCCAAACAGGCCACCCTATAGAGTGAGTGCTGCCCAACAACAGGAAATAATGAGGTAGGTTAATGAGCTGTTGATAAAAGGGTTGATTCAGCCCAGTTCATCACCGTTTTGCTCACTTGTACTTGTTGTGCAGAAAAAGAATGTTTCATGGCAAATTGTGTATTGATTACCGTGCCTTGAACAAAAACACCATTAAAAATAGATTCCCTATATCGTGGATTGATGATATTCTTAGTCAGTTAGAGGGAAGTGCAATCTTTAGCAAAATAGACCTTTAAAGTGGGTACTATTAGATACGTACAAGGCAACTTTTAGGACCATTTTTGGATTATATGAGTTCTTGATCATGCCATTTGGGCTTACAAATGCACTTGTTATGTTTAATCACACGATGGATCGAGTTTTTTGACCCTACACATCTTTCATTGGCACATTCTTTAATGACATCATAGTCTTTTGAAAGAATGTGGCAAAACATCGAATGCATTTAACTATTTGTTTAGGAAACTTAGAAAACACAAGTTGGTTACTAATGCAAAAAAGAGAGAATTCCAGCTGGCCTCATTTGAGAGCCTTGCATGATGTATGTAGCTTTTTGGGGCTGTGTTCGTACTGTAGAAGGTTCATACACCACTTTGCTGAAATTGCTTCACCCATTCATGCATTGCAAAAGAAGGGAGTTCCATTTACATTGGTTGATAAGAAAATTGCAACATTCAATAAGCTGAAAGAAAAGCTTACTTCAGATCTAGTATTGATCTTACCATATCTCTGAAAAGCTGTCATTGTTTAGTGCGATGCATGTGGGACAGCATTGGTGTAGTTCTAATGCAATAAGGTCATGTTATGGCACATAGTAGAATTGTACAGGGTGCTAAGAAAAATTTGCAGGTTTATGAGAAAGAGTTGCTTGTTGTAATTCATGCTCTTTCCACTTGGAAACACTACCTGATAGGGGCTGATTTTGTTGTACAAACAAATCATCGGACTTTGTGATACTTTCTCACTCAAACTGAGCTATCTGAGAAGTATATGCGATGGGAAACTACAGCATGCTGATCCCTCACTTTGTCCCCTGCACGCCATAGCTCTGAAGCATCCGTGTTTGGTTGCTTATCCATAAGCTCGGATACCAATCTGTAAGAGTGTAGCGATGCCGAAGCGTAGGACAAAGACTGAGAGAGAGTGAACATAGAGAGGAGAGAGAGAGAAAAGGAGACAGTGAAACACAGAAAATCTGTAGTGTAGTATGCTGTATAGGAGTGTAGAAATATACACAGGTGTAGAGAAAATATTTGCGTGTGTCTCTGCCTTGAGAACCTCGATCTCTGTCAGCCTGCGCACAGTCATTCTCAGCAGACCAACTCTATCAGATGTTAGATCAGAATGTGTGAGTGTGCCACCAATTGACTATAAATAGCCGGAAAAGAATAGTGCCCAGCACTTAGGTCGGCTGCAGTAAATGCAGCCGACTACACAAAATATAATAAAAAAACTGTCCGGTTGCAGGCTCCCAGATGGCACCTGCGTAGATTGTTGACGTGTCCTGTTGACGTGGCTCCTGCTGTCCGTATTGCTGACGTGGCCAAGGAATGACTCCGTATTGCTGATGTGACTAGGGAATGACTCTCTAACATCCCCTCTCAGATCTTGGACAGGGCAGAAGATGGAGGGATTTGGAATGTTGCCGAAGAGGAGCCTGGGGAAGTGTCTTCTTGAATAAATTTGCAAGATTATCCTCCGTCTTGCAGTACTCCACATCAATGGTCCCATCTAGAAGCTTCTCTCGAATGAAGTGATACCGGATCTGAATGTGTTTCGTCTGAGCATGGAATACAGGATTCTATACGAAGGCAATGCAACTCTCATTGTTGCACCATGGAAGAGTAGAACAAGTCCGGGGGTAGCCAAACTCCTCTAACAATCTTCGAAGCCACACAACCTCACATGTGGTGGAAGATGCGGCTTGATACTCCGCCTTAGTAGAAGAAAGGGCTACCTTGGGTTGCTTCCTGCTACTCCAAGAGATAACACTTGTACCTAAGGTAAAGCAGTAGCATGTAGTAGACTGCCAGTGGTCCATATCGCTAGCCCAATCGGAGTTGCTCCAACCTGCAAGAACAAGATCTGAAGCATCTGTACCTATTGGATAAGAAATCCCTAAGTCAGAGGTTCCTCTCAAATCCTCAAGGCAGCCTACCAATGCACCTGTTTGGGTTCACTCATGAACCCCGCCAAAACACCCACAACAAAACAAAGATCAACACGAGTGTTGAGTAAGCAAATCAAGGATCCAATCAACTGACTGTAGCGGGAAGCATCCATCAAGGGAGAATCTGAGTGTGAAGTGGCCTTCCAGTTTGGATCCATGGGAGTAGAAATGGTCGGACAAGTCTCCATCTCAAAAGTCACCAAGAGCTCCTGAATGTATCTCTGCTGAAAGATGAAGATCCCCCTCAGAGACTGATAAATCTCGTGACCCAAGAAGAAATGAAGAAGCCCCAAATCCGTCATCTTGAACGTCTGATGTAAAGTTGCCTTGGTCTCGTGGACCAACTGTGCATGATTCCCTGTTAAAATCAAATCATCAACATACAACACAAACAACACATGAACAACCTCGGAAGTGTGCACATAAAGTTGCAGATCGGCCTTGGAGCACCGATATCCCAACTTCGAGACTGAAGAAACTAGTTAATCTTCTTGTTCCATGCATACGGAGCCTGCTTGAGGCCATACAAGGCTTTCTTCAACCTGTAAACTTTCCCATCCGAGGAACCAAAGCCAGGAGGTTGCTCTACATAGATCTCCTCCTGCAAGTCACCATTGAGAAAGGCCAACTTCACATCCAACTGATAGACATGCCATCTCCTATGGCTAGCTAAGGCAAGAACAGCTCAAATAGTCGCCATACGAGCAGTGGGGGCAAAGGTATCATGGAAGTCAATGTCTGGGCGCTGAGCAAAACCTTTAGCAACAAGGCGAGCCTTGTGCTTGTCCAAAGAACCATCGCTAAGGTACTTGGTCTTGAAGACCCACTTGATGCCAATCACCTTCTTGTGAGAGGGAGGAGGCACAAGAGACCAAGTGCCATTCCTCTCAATAGCCTCCAACTCGGCTTCCATAGCGTTCCGCCAATGGTCAGACTGCAAAGCTTCCTTCACTGAAGTGGGATCTCGATCCTACATAACACGGGTCATCAAACAATAGTTAGAGCAAACAAGCTTTGTAGAATGTGCTGGGTGCGTCTTCGGGATGTGCACATAGGCGTCATTCCCAAAGATCCAGAAATAAGAGACATTAGGCTTAGTCCCAAAGTAAGCCTTAAAAGGTGTCATCTTGTCAATGGCTGAAGTGGGAGATCGATTGAGGATGTGAATTGCGGTAGCTACAGCCTCGGCCCACAGAAATTGAGGTGTCTGTCGGTGCTTCATCATGGTGCGTGTCATCTCGATCACACTTCGATTCTTCCGCTCCAAAATGGCATTCTCTTAAGGAGTGTTGGTGTTAGCAAACTCCTGGTGAATGCCTCTATTTGCATAAAAATGAGCAAACTCATTAGACATAAATTCACTACCCTTGTCTGAGCGCAAGGTCCTCAGGTGCCGGCTAGATCAGTTCTCCTCAAAGAGAAGCGAATCCTTGAAGTGGGAGAATGCCTCCGACTTCAATACCAAGAAATAGACCCAAGTCAACCTGTTGTAGTCATCTACAATCAACATGAAGTACAAGCTCCCCTTCAAGGATTCGGTCCTCATCAGGCCACAAAGATCAAGTAGATACAAGCTCCATAGGTGAAGTAGACCGTCGCAAAGCTTTGTTGGGAATCACATCTCGATGCAGTTTCCCACGAATGCAAGAGACACATGGTTGATGGCTCACCACTATGTTCGGCAAATCTCGGACAAATGAATTTCGTGACGCCTTCCGAAGGTACTTATAGTTTAGGTGGCCAAACCGAGCATGCTATAGCTCGGACTATGTTTGAGAGGTAAGAGCTGTAGAAGACTTCAATTTGTGGATGCCATTCTCCTCATAACCCGTAGAGAGAACCTTCCTCGATTCATGATCAAGGACTCCAACAGTATCACTGTCAAACTCTACCAAGAGGCCAAGAGCACAAATCTTATGGACTGAAAGTAAATGATACCCCAAACTTGGCATATGCAACACCTTGGAAGTGTGGGTATCACCACGTCCATCTGGAATCAGCTGCATCTCACCCCGCGCAGCAATAGACACAGAAGAGCTGTCTCCAATGAGAATCTGCCCATGTAAAGGTCGCCAATGGGCAACACCAACGGGAGGAGTCATGTGCCGTGAGGCACCACTGTCCACGATCCACTCTCAAGCCTAGAGAGGTGTCATCGCAACATTTGAAGTCTTCGGTGTAGAGTCCTCAATGACTGCTAAGTGTAGAAAAGCAGCTGATGAGGGGGCAACCACCGCTTCAGAATCCTTCGTATCCTTCTTCTTGGTGTCCTTGTCTTTGTCGGGGCAATCCTTCTTCCAATGACTGGTCTTACCACAAATATGGCAAGTTGAGTCCTTCTCCTTGTCCTTCTTGGATTTATTGTTCTCCTTCTTCTTCTTTTGGTCCTTCTCCTTATTCTGAGAGGCTTGATCGACCAAAGTCTTCGATTTGGAAGCATTCTGTCCCTTCAACTGTTCCTCTTGGTCCAAGACCATAGGAACCAACTCGAAGAGTTGACTCCCGCCCTGATACAATAAGAGCGGAATAAAAGGTACCAAATCGTGGAGGCAACTAGGACAATAAAGTGATTGCCATGTCTTCCGAGGAAATAGGCTTTCCTACATTTTGAACTTGGCATCTGAAGATGCCGAAGCTTGTTGATGTGTTCTCGAAGCGAAGAAGACTTATTCACGGACAAGGTCCGCATTTGCACCTCCAAAGAAACCCTCTTTATCAAAGTCATCTAGTTATATATCTGGTCGAGCTCTAGCCATATCTCTTGAGCCACCGTTAAGTGTTCGATGTGAGCTATCACGGCGGTAGTGCAAGACAGAAAAAGAAAAGAACGAATCTTGACATTCAGTTTGTCCCAATGAGACTGGGCCTTGGTCAACTCTACACGAGCATTGGATTAGAGTTTGGACTCATCTCTCATTGAAGGCCTGTTAATCTTCATCACAAGCTCCGCCAAATCATAAGACTCCAGAATGGCCAATATCATCACCCGCTAGATGCGGTAATTGTCACCATCAAGCTTCTAATTTGATGGAAGAGCCGGTAGGACATGCACCTTCTTGTCCATGATTGCCTAGAACCCCAAATCAGACTCTGTAGACATGTTCACCTGCAAAGCTTGCACAAACACAAAATCAGCTCCCTTTGACTGTGTAAATGCAGCCTGTTTGGGCTGTTTGCTCCGCTTCCTGAACCTTCTTCAGCCTCCGGAGGTGATGAAAAGGTAAAATCTGCAGTGGAAGGCCTAAAACACAGCCTTCCTCCCCTTCGAACAGCAATAACCTGCAGCAAAATCACCAGCTGGACTCCTTTCCTGCACGCCCACACTTACTTCAGCCTTGTTCCAATGCGCAGCACTCCCACTCGCCCTCGAATGCTGAAAGTGCAGTCTTGTGTCGGGCTGAAATCTCCTCTTCAGGTAGGTTCTTCAATTAGTTTGTCTGATTTCACCGCTCTATATCATGTTAGAGTGCAGTGATGCAGAAGCATAGGACAAAGATCGAGAGAGAGTGAACACAGAGAGAGGGGAGAGAGAGAAAAGGAGACAGTGAAATGCAGAAAATCTGCAGTGTAGTATGCTGTATAGGAGTGCAGAAATATACATGGGTGCAGAGAAAATATCTGTGTGTGTCTCTGCCTTGAGAACCTTGATCTCCATTAGCCCGCGCACAGTTAGTCTCAACAGACCAACTTTGTTAGATGTCAGATCAGAATGTGTGAGAGTGTGCCACCAATTGACTATAAATACCGGGAAAAGAATAGTGCCCAGCACCAGGTTGGCTGCAGTAAATGCAGCTGACTGCACAAAATATAATAAAAAAACTGTCCGACTGCAAGCTGCCACGTGGCACCTGCGTAGACTGCTGACGTGGTTTCTGACGTGTCCTGCTGACGTGGCTCCTGCTGTCCGTACTACTGACGTGGATAGGGAATGACTCTCTAACACAATCTAGTGGAAGTTTTATGCTTCTTGCCTTTTTGATCCTTATCGTCTTTTGCATGGTTTTTAGACTTATGTTTTGGGCATTCACATGCTATATGCCCCTCGTGTTCACAAACATAGCATTTGTTTGCATCATACAATACCTTTCTTTTAGTAGCTTTCTTAGCACTAGCAAATGACCTTTTGCCTTGTCTGTCTTTTTGAAAGAATGACTTTGACTGATTTTCAGCATGTTGACCCTTTTTTGAGGATTTAAACTTGCTGCCCAAAAATTCAATCTTGCTGCTGTTATTTTCAGCATTGTCCTTTGAGCATCTTTGCTGCTTGTGACATGCCCTTTTATCAATGCATAAGCTGTATTTGCATTTTGAGTCAAGGTAGGCCACAACAGTAGGTCTCTATTTGCTTAGCTATTGTGACCTCACGAAAAGAGCTAACTGATAACAAGTTACCTAGGATTTGTGTGTGCACTCTTCCAAATTACCACAATGAATTGCATCTAATTTGTGCCAAGCTGTTGTCACATCCACTTCAAAAGTGCTTGTGAGCCATTGAGAAGAGAGAACCTGTTTGAATTGCATTGAAGTTGCTAGTACCTTGCCTTGCAACAAAAGGGTTGTCCACCATTGAAGTGCATTTCCCTTTAAAAAAGTGGCTGCCTTGCGCAGTTTTGAAGGCTCAAAAAAATGGCCCGTGGAGTAGGCTGCATCAAATTGTTGAATGAAGGTCAAAGCCTTCAATCTATCTTGTGTAGCATTAAAGGTTTCAAATTTGGCTGCTGCTCCACCTTCTTTGTAGTCTTTAACTTTACCCAAAGGAGTCAAGTTATCATACACAGGTGGCTGCAAAAATGGTGGTTCTGGTGATGCTATTGCTGCATTTGCATTTAACATATGCCCAATGCTACCTCCCAGGTGACCCAACATTCCTGTTTGCATAGCTGATTGCATACCAATGTTACCATACATGCCAATGTGCATTTGGGGCTGCATTGCCCCATGATAGTTCGTGTGAACACCTAACATAGGTGGTTGAAAACCAGCTGTAGTTTGCATGGCAACATTGGCGGGTGCAGTGGCATCCATAGCTTGAAACATTGATCAACCCCCAAAATAACTTGGATGCGTAGATGGTGGTAGAATTGTTTGTTGTCAATGAGGAATATGCTGCACATTATTCCCTAATGCATGATCATACTGCTGAACTGGAGTTCCCTGCACATTCGGCATTATAGGTGTTGGTGTATGCAATACCTTTGGCTGAAAAGTTTGCCTATGAGCCTCACTTGGTTGTTTAGGATGTGAAGCAACCTTTTTCTCTTTAACATCGGGAATTTACTACATAAAATCAACAAATTGAGGTTGCTGAATTAACCGTTGCAAGTTCATAACAACACTTACTAACTATGTCATAAACATTGCATTTGCTTCTTGAGCACCTTGGACTTGTGGAACTACATGTGATTGAGCTACATGCTCACCAATCACATTTGTTGCTCGCCGTCTCTAAAGCATTTTCACCATTTGGAGACTCAAACCATGTGTTGAATGCCTTTCAAGAGGGGATTCTTGTTCCTCACTCCTACTACCACTGTTGTGTGACATCTTTTACCATTTGCCCCTTGCTGTACATTGTTCTCAGCGAGTATAAACCTTGTTGTAACTGTATTACAGCAAACCAAAAAATGCACGTGCTTGCTCCTCAAGACGACCACAAGCTCACCTCCTTTTGAAAGTTGATGTCCCGCCAATGGAACTATGAAATCGGCCTTTGGAAGCCCAAAGGGCAGTAAACCACATTTTAGCAAACACTTAATTCAGCAAGAAAACTCCACACATAACTAGAGCTAGAGTGCTCGTGCACCACACATTAACACTTCTTATATATATATATATATATATATATATATATATATATATAGAGAGAGAGAGAGAGAGAGAGAGAGAGAGAGAGAGAGAGAGAGAGAGAGAGAGAGAGAGAGAGAGAGTCAACACTTAGAATCTAGAGATATGAAGAATTGAAGCATAAACGACTTTAGTAATTTGATCACAAAATCATTGACCAGCCATATGGCATGTACACATAATTATAAATTGATATATTAAAATTCATTTTTGATATCAACCATAATTCGTGAAATTTGAGACATAATCGGCAATGGATTGTCACATTGTAATCAACAATGTTGCATAAGTCCAACAAGTGTGCATTGCAAAGACAAAATATGCGCTAAACTTTAAAGTCTAAAGATCCAAGTTAGAAGAGCTCCAAGTTCCAAGTCAATACTCTAAAGTTCCAAGAGGCTAGCCGCTAAGTGCTCTCATTTATGGAAGATGGCTCCATTGTGCTTGAATGCTCATCTTGCTGAACACCATCCTGGTCATCATTATCACCATCACCATCACCATCACTATCACCATCACCATCACCATCACCATCGTCATCTTTTTTCCAACATATAAAAGAATCAGCCTTTGCAAGTGATATACGAGCTAGCAAGTGAAGATTGAAGCTCACATAAACTAGGTCATTCGTCTTCATTGTACCAAGACGATTTCTCTTCTTTGAGTGAATGTGATTGAATGAGCTTCATAGTTGCTCTAAACAAGAAGAGCTAATTTTTTTTTGCAAGTAAAATGTGGCTGATTGTATTACTTAAAAAAACTGATTACAACAGAGTGCTCATGCTTAACAGAATAAACTGGAGCTGATGCAAAGTCACCACTGCATCATGTATACAGGCCTCTCAAGGCGGTCTAGGGGGGATGGGGGCAAGAAGCCATGGGGGAGGGGTATATCGCCAAACGGGACTGCTTGTCTGTATCACGAAGAATAGGCCCTGGCCGCCCCAGGTACGCATGAAGTGATCACGGAGCTCCTAACGAGCCCTGGACTCACCCTGCACCTGATCCCATCAGCCGCAGAGGGAGTGAATGATGGAGATCCATAGCTCTGCTAAGGTCGCAAATGCTGGAAGTCTCTCACCGCCAAAGGCCACTTGGCATCGCACCTTCCTGATATGCCATCCAGTAAGACTCCCTATGATCTCCCATATTTCTGAGTGGTCTACTGTGGGCTCCAGTATCTATCGGATGGATAAAGCCTCCAGACCAACCACTGCGCATAACCCTGCCTTGATTATGAAAATCGTGTCCTGCATCCCAGCCTCATACAGAAGGTGATGGCCCTGGCTAACTGCCTGCCAACAGAAAACTCCCCATGAAATATACCCGAGGCTGGGGGCTATACGTCGAAGGATACGGCATGCTCCTCTCCACACCAGCTGCGCCTCCTCACAAGACCAAAGGCAGTGCTTTGGGGTTTCTAGAAACTACTGTGTGCAGCACTTACAACCTCCCTCCTGCATCTGGGCAAGCCAGCTTTCCACCGCCAAACCTCCATGTGCCACCGGCCATAAAAAATATGACACCCTCCTCGGCCTCCAGCTATCCCATAGGCGGCGCCAGAAGGTTCGTCGGAAGGGCTTCGTGATGCTGTGCTTCGCCCAGTGCCTGCTGCGTGATGGCGCCCAGTCCATATCCTCCTGCAATCAGTACATGTCTGCCAATCCTGGCAGTGTATTCTAGGAACCTGGGTGGCTTTTTAGCAACCGCAGAGGCCGGCCATAGCCACTCTCCTAAATCCCACTCCAGCTCATTAAGTGGTCTACCCTCCCAGATCCAAAGGCGCCACTCCTTGAGCTCCATCCAGAAAACATAGGGGTCCAGTCGCCAAGTTTTCCCCTGAAGACCCACCACCCGAATCCTCCTCCATGAAAGGGTGGCAATCTCCTCATTCTATTGCCCTCTATCAAGGGCCAGACGTCCCCTCTCCTGAACCGTAAAGAAGGTCCCCTGGGGGGTGCCACCCACTCTACCTGCCACCTGAAGAGGGATGCTTGCTGGAGAGAACCTGGCTGCCCATACCTCCCCGGCCTCTATCGGTTCTCATATCGAGGGGGCAAGCCACTCCGGAGGTATTGCTGCGTCTCTCTCTCTTCTCCTCAACTCCACTCCTCTCGTGCACCCTGATACCCGCTGTAGCACCTTCTCGTCTGCCATCCTGTACACGTCCCGCCATGTCCTGATGGAACAAGCCGGGCCGGCCTCCCACCCAGCCCACTGGATGTGGGGGCACTCACCTATTTGTGTCCCTTCCCTATCTTTGACCTGGAGGTTTCAGATCACCGACTGACGGTCTATTTTCTCTTGGCACCCCGAGGGGCTCTGGGTTAGGGCCTTACGGAGGCCCTTGCACACGCGGAGTAGGCTCCGCAGGAAAGGTGATCTGGGCTGAAGTGAAGATCCATCTCAGGAACGGCCTCCACTCCCTACCAAGCCTCGGTTTATAGTCCTGAAGGCCCTCCTGCAGTAAGACCTTCCACGTCTGCCCGCCTGGTGTGAGACCGCGGACAACTAGCTTGCCCAAGAGGGCCATACTCTGATATTTTGGGTCTATGATCCCAAGCCCTCCCTTTGATCGATGTCATATGATGGTCACCCACGCCACCTTGACCCTGGAGTCTCTAGAACCATCAGACCCCGACCAAAGGAAATTCCGCACCAGGCGGTGAAGCTGCCCTACGCATGATGAGGAGAAACACCAACATGAGGCGATGTACCAGGCCGTCGCTAGGAGGACTTGGTTAACTACCAGGGCTCGACCGGCTAGTGAGAGGCGAACCGTGCTCCAGTAGGTCGGTTTCCTCCTAATAGAATCTAGAACAGGAAGAAACTGCTGGCCAGGAGTGATATCAAGTCCCACCTGGAACCCTAGGTATCGAACGGTCTGCCCTCTGCTCACCCATCTAAATCCCAAGTGGACTCCCCACTCCATGCTGGAGTCCGCGTCTGTGAGAAAACCAACCGACTTTCGCCAATTGATTTTGGCACCCGCTGCAACACAGAACACATCAAGAGCCAGCCTCATTCTTTCCAGCATCACCTCATTGTCCTCTATGTAGAGTCCTGTGTCGTCTGCGTACTCTGAGTCTAACAATTCAGTCTTCTCTCTCACTGGAAGTCGAAGGCCGCGTAGTCCGCTCACACGTGACCTGAGGAAGTGAGACATCGCCTTTGCGAAGAGTAGGAACAAGTATGGGGCCACGGGACAGCCTTGTCGGACCGATCTCTCCAGCCGGACCTCCTCCCCTCGCCTTCCGCCTATGAGAACCCTGCTGATGGCTGATCTATACAGGCCGGAGGCCCCGCGAATCCAAGCGCGGGGAAATCCTAGCTTCACCATGGTACCCTCTAGGAAATCCAGTCCACCCTGTCATAGGCTTTCTCGAAGTCCAAGAGTAGTACTGCTAGTCTTTGCCCACTGTGCTGAGCCCACTTTGTCGCCTTAAAGAATGTAAATACATTGTCTAGGATGCTCCTATCCTGGACAAAGCCTGTATGTGTGTCATGAATGATATCTGGAAGCACATGGCATAATCGTCTACCAATCATCTTTGCTAGAGCCTTATAGGCAATTGACAATAAGGTGATCGGTCTCCATTGGGATAGCTCCAACCGGTCTCCCCCTTTGGGGAGAAGACTGATAAGGCCTGCCGAGAGCCTCCCTGGCATCTGTCCTGAGGTGAATATCTCCTGGAAAGCCCTCAGTAGTGGATCCTTCACCACCTCCCAGTAGGTAGTGAAGAAGGCTTAGAGACGCCATCCTCCCCGGGCATTTTTTTCCATCCTGTGTATGGAAAGCCTCCTCTAGTTCCTTCTTTGTGAAGGGGACTAGGAGGGCGTGTCTTGTCTCCTCTGTGACGAGGGACGGAATGTGATCCCATACCTGCTGTCTGCATTTGTGTCCTCTAATTGAAGCTGTCTCCTCTGCTAAAAGAGGCGCGTGTAATAGTCGGTGGCAATGTCCATCACCTCATCAGGGCTAGAACGGGTCCTCCCATACTGGTCCCTAAGGCTGCGTATCTGCTCTCCCGCGGTGCGGGGCTGGTGCACCTGGAAGAACTCCCTGCACATCGTGTCTCCCTTCCGCGCCCAAAGGGCTGCTGAAGTGCGGAAAGAAAACTCCGAGCGCCTGTCCTCTAGACCAGCAATAGCTGCACGCATGCGCACCTCCTGTGCGTGGAGGATGGGGTCCCCTGGTGCCTCCTGCAACAATCTCTGCGTAGCTGCTAGGTCCCGCCGGAGTGCTCTCTCCTCCTCCCAACATTGTTGCCTGGCCTGTAGGGCTGCCTCTTGGCAAATTTTGCTTGACTCGGCTAGGACCTCTGCACCCTCCTCTGCTATCCTGTCCCTCCAGACCCACTCTTTGGTCCAGATTTGCTCTATCTGTCTCGACACCTCCTCCCTCCTATAAATCGAGTCAGGGATCCGACAGGATCGTGTATCTAGGGTGGATGCTGGGGGATCAAGTGCCAGGAGAACCGGGCAGTGATCGGATAATGTGGTGCCTGCGAACTGCTCAATCTGGCCTCCACGAGAACCTCCCCACTCTCCCACATAAAACCTATCCAACCGCTCCAGCAAGGTTCCACCTAGCTGCCTGTAACCCTAGGAAAAGTCCAACGACCTCTCCCTCCTGTGGAAGGCAGGGCCTTTCCAGGCATCCCGTGCTCCGACTGCAAGCAAAAATACCTCCCATGCCTCCTGCTCCTCCCCAGCCATGCCCTCGTAGTTTCTTCCTCTGTCCTGCTGGTCCTCCAAAGCCTCCAGATTGTTGAAATCTCCTCCAACAATCCAGGAGTCCACCTCTGGGAGGCATTCTACAATCTCCACCCAAAACCTGCTGTGTGCCCTAACCTCGGGAGGGGCATAGACATTGAGGGCTCCAATACACGAGTCCCCAATATCCATTCTGATCCATAGAGCCCTTCCTGCCACTATCGTCCCGTGGTCTCGTACACAGGTGGTGAGACTCGGGCCAATAGAGGTGCATACACCTCCGCTCCTGCCGTGGGCAGCTATGGCTTTCTCCCAATAAGTATGTGAGCTGCCCGGAAGTACCTTCCCAACCCGCTGGGCCTGGGCGAGGGTGAGCTTGTGCTCCTGCAGTAGCAAGATGTCTATCCGTCCGGCGAGGGCAGGCTGCAGCTCCTGCCAGACAATCAGCTTCCTCGAGCCACGCGCCCCACTGTAGTGGAGACTGTTCACATTTCAGGATGCAAGATGTAGGCTCATGGGGAAACCTGTGACTGACCGAACAGGCATCTGTTCGGTGTGAAAGCTGTAGATGAGGAAGAGAGACTGCGAAGCATGCAGGTACGTTTTGCCGCCGGTCTGGATGGTGAGCTCCAGTCCCCCATGGGGAAAAAATAGAATGAAGACTTGCTAGTCACTTTGGACAGCAAGGGAGTTTGGATTGCGAAGGGGATTGGGAGAATCCCATTGTAAATCGACTTTTTCTTCATTAAAGCTAAAGAAATACCGAAAGGGGCGCCAATTTTGGGGCCAATCGGTTGTGCATTGTCCAAGATTAGTAGGTAAATTTGTATTTTCAGATTTGCATTTATTGTTTGCTGCTGTAGTTAAGTTGTAATCAGGGATTTACCACCCCTTCACGGAAGGAAGGTTGGTTACATCCTGATTACAAGCCTCCCCTTAATCCTCGCAACACCACTTCCTTAGGCAGAAAAAGGACTATGTCTGAGATGGTGAGTAAGTCATATGTCTACCCTCTTTTCATAATTGAGAGGCCCCACACCAAAGCAACCAAGGCAGCAATCAATGGGTGGACGTTGGCTGCCCAAGGGCCTACGAAGACTATAGAGGTGATGGATATCCACTTTCGGATAGGCTTATTTAATGGTGTTACATTTTTCTATTCTTGTTTTTTAGTGTCTATTAATGACAGCAAGAGGGGATATTGTAGTGTCCTCTGCAAATAGAATCAATGCAAGGTAAAGCTGGGGTGAAGAGGTATAGCCAAAGAAATAGCTAACATAAGTGTTTGCTAGAGTAGATTGCCATAATGATGATGGCTTGTGAATATGGTAGATCCAAGTCAGCCACTCCTTTGACAAGGTAAAAGGGACACATGCTTAAATAGTGCATGGAGTTTTCGTCCTTGAATGCATTTTCCCCCCATCCAAAGTGCTCTATTTCACAATAACACGTGGGGTTGTGAAATTTTAACTTATTTCATTGGAATGATTAAGTTGTGCACAAATGTGGTGCATGTGTGAATAAGACAAAATATGAGTTATGGTGACAGGTCAACCCAAGCTTGGGTAGTGTGGGGTATTGGTAGAAGTTTTGGTGGATATGTGCTAATGGGTATGTGATATCACATCTTGGCCAAAGACACTAAATATGCCCTTGGAAAAAAAGACTTATCAGTTAGAGAATTAAAACATATAATGCTTGGACTAAGATTGATGAAAGTTTGAAGACTTTCAACTTCATAGGTCTTAGTCATTTAAACTGAGTCATAAGGGAAATTTTAAAGGCTTCCAAGTTCATAGGGCTTAGTCATATAAAATATTTTCCTTGGATTACACCCTGCTGATTTCTAATGCCATACATTATGGTTCTCTAAATTATAGATACCAATGTGCATTGCAATGCTTAATCTTCAGTGTGTGTTCATTATTTGTAATAGTACCATTCATATGCTGATTTTGTACCCTCTAAAGCATCTATATTTTACTATGCTTCTTTATGATTGAGACACATAGGATGTAGTTTAGAGTTTTGGTATATCAGGTAATGGGCCTAAAAACAAATGCATCTGGATGAATCTGTAGCTGTGTTTTTCCTGCAGCACCTAAATCTTAATTGTGTTGTGAAATTCTTCTTTTCTTTCTTTTGTTTTCTGCAGCATTTATGGTGGTGGCAGAAGAAGCAGTTGGCAGGCAACTGCCTTTTGAGTTCTTAGAGCGTGCCAAAGAGGATTTTAGACGACGCTTTGCTGGTGGAAAGGCTGATACAGCTGTTGCTTATAGCCTGGACAGAGAGTTTGGGTGATCTATCAAACACGCTGCAACTGAGATCTTTATGCTTTTTCTAAGTACACATTATTTTTTATTGTGGAAGTGTGCAATTTCAGGCCAAAGCTGAAAGAACACATGCAATATTGTGTCGATCATCCTGAAGAAATGGACAGGATGGCCAAAGTCAAAGCACAAGTGTCAGAGGTGAAGGGTATCATGATGGAAAACATTGAAAAGGTGCATCTCAAAATCTTTCATAATAGACAGCTTTCTAGGCATGCATGCATATCTGTGGTTGCATGTACATGCATGTGTGATATGTCTATGTATCAACTTGCAAAAGTAAGATCGTGCTTGTGCACAGCTTTACATGCATGTGCGCATGGGAGGGAAGGAGGGGTACTTATTATGAGAGGATTAATCACAATTACTACCTTGGCCTTCTACTCTAGAGATACTTGACTGCTTAGTGCTTTTTACACAAGCATTGTGTAGTATATGCTGTCATCACATAGACCAAGGTTCTGAGGGTTCATCTTCATTTTTTCCACACTCTGATCCACATCGTGTCTAGAGCAGGCTGTCCACTACCTGCACTAGTGTGCACTCTTCCATGTACACACCAGATGTACTAGCTAATTATAGAGTCATAGTAAGTCCAGTGTCTCATTTGGAACTCGCATAATTTCTTCTATATTGATCTCCCTTTGTCTTTGTTTCTTGAGTAAGTGATTCCTCTTGAGCTTCCATTGTGCATGATTTTAGAGTGGTTTTGACATGGCATCCATGCCAGTCCACAGAGTGCTACTGGTTTGTTAATGATTAACCAGAGATATTTGTGAGGCATGAAGGTAAGGAATGTTGTTGTGTAGATAAGATAGGAGGAAGCATAGAAGATGACAAGACCAGAAGAAAATCATAGAAGTGATTGATGCGTTGATAGCATATGCAAGGCAATTTCAAAACACCAATGCAGAAGACAAAACCAGATGAAGTCAACAGTACCAGGCATTAATTTCAAAAGACCAATGCAGTAGGCAAAACTGGACGAAGTCAACAGTAGCAGGCATTACTGGCAGCTGGGCATAGCTTGGCACAGCAGATTGCACCACTAAAACAACAGCTTGTAGATAGGAAGGAACAAATTTGCCTATGAATTGTTGAGCTAAAACACGCTTTACAGCTGATTAGCATCTTCAAACAGCCCTAAAACACAATTAATGAAAAACACAAATTTGGTGCGCAGTTTGAGAGAGTTTCAGTGGTCCCCCAAAACCCTAATTTTTGGGACACCCTTCAACATCTCTAAATAGACAGGCTGTCCACCATTTAGCCCCATCCTTTTGTGCAGGTTTCTCACTCTACCGTGCAGATTTCAGCCATCAGCCACCCATCTACTGTCCAGCCACAGCCCTAGGCAGCTTGTTTTCAGCCATTGCTATGCTGTTTGGAGACCTCTGTTTGTTGCATCATCATAGCACCCAATCAGCCTGCATTTTCAGCATTTAGTGCCAGGTGATAGGAAGCTCCCATCTCTCCCACTAGGTGATTGCTGTAGTACCTGCGTTTTTGTTGTTTAGCAGGCCATCTACATCAGCAAATACCTCTGCTGTTGTTGCCTCATAGTCCTTTGTCTCAGGTGACTAGTTTTCAATCGTCTCTGGGGGTACACTCATCCTTTTACGAGATTTCAGCCTTCGACTATCGTGTTTTGGTGGCCAGCTTGCTACCCTTCATTATTCAATACTCTCTTATATCTAATTGGTGGTTACAACACTCGGGATTTGTCTTTGGTGGACATCACCTTTGACATTCCATTGCTTTGCTTGTGGGCATTCTGTATATTCTTACATGCATTTATAGTATTCATTCACTTCAAAGTTTCTTCTCTTTGTGTTTGAGTTTTACGTTTTGTATTTAGGGTTTGAGTTTTGCTTATCACTGGTCTGAGTCTTTGTGTTTTAGTCTTTATCGTACATCCTGTGTTTCCTTTGTGCAAACCCTAGCATATCTTCACATGTATTAGAGGCAGCGCTCTTCTAAAGAGTATTCTGCGGTGATTGTGGAGGCCAATCTTTGTATAAGACTCACACATGACTCGATTTTCACTCATAATATCGCAGGCACCTTCTTCTATGGATCCTATGATGCTCTACGAGGCATCTCCATCATTGGAGGTTCTGAGAAGGCATTATGGTCTCAAGGAGGAGGTAGACATACCTTCACCTTTATCATCTTCTTCTCCTACTTTCAATTATCTTTTAGATGAGGAGTTTGAGGAGTACTTGCACATCATGTATAGTTAGGTTTACACACCTCCAAAGAGTGCCACTACTTTGTTTGGACTGATTGGTGAGACTGGCCACCTCTCTGATCTTGGAGGGACCATGACATTCGGTGCGTTTGGTGATTCATCTCCTTCATCTCAACCACACCCTATGTTAGGTTCATATAACCCTTTTGAGTCGTATAAGCTAAAACCCTCTCCTATTTCTTATTTTGGTGTGCAGATCCGGATAGTTTTTAGTATGTTAACTTTAATAGAGGAGGCTCTCAAAGAAGATATCCTTTATCAAGTATATCTCTACCGTCTGTTTCATTTGAGTAAGTAAATCACACTTCTCAACTCCCTTTCATTCCACTACTATCTTCTCCATATTCTAATCTACTTACATCTTCATTTCAAAACCTAGGTTTACATTCCACTTTCGCTCAAAGCACACTAGGGGTTGGATCTTCCGTTTCCACTCCTAGCACTTTGTCATTTCCCATCCCACCATCTCCCTACCTTTCATTAACTTCACCTCTTGGTGCGTTGTTAGGGGTGATGCTACCCTTTAACATTGTATCTTCCACATACCACCACTTTTCCAGATTCTTATACTCTGGGACAGTTGTGATAGGCATCCCTCTCACTATCCGCCGCGGATACTCGCAACCCCCCCACATGACCTTTTAGACGTAGGGATATCCATCCTTTGCTTATGGATTGTTGTCGCACATCCCTTGAGTCACTTCTATGCAGGGATTTTCATCTTGTGCTCCATGTGTCTCTATCCTTCCACCCTATGCTTCTTAGGTGGTTACCAAGCCCATACCTAGTCCTTCCATACCTACATTTAGATCCACTGTACACACTTCTCGTATGCATAGTGGGTACTCTGGGATTGCTTTCCAGGTATACTCCACTGGCCCATCCTGCCCCCCCTATTCACCCTATCTCCATTACACACCTTTTCCATCTTTTACCACTACCACTTTTGTTGTAACGGCCAAGATTGCCTTCATGGATAAGACACGTTTTAATGGGTTGAATTTCACCACTTCGTTGAACTTCGTGCAACAAGTGCTTGAATCTCAGGGTCTTTGGGACCTTATCGTTGGTATTGAGTTTGTGCCGGTCGGCAGATCCTCAATTATTGAACCTAATCACATCCGTTAATGGAGAGCCCCCAATGCTACGACCAATGTTGAGTAATACATGGATTGCTCCTTGAGTTCCACTATTAGTTACATCATTTTTTCCTCGCATTTTAGTGTTGGAGTCATCTCATCGAGTGCTATGTAGTACGAGATTGCACTTTTTTTTCCTAAAAAATGTGGCTGATTATATTTCTAAAAAAAAAAATGATTACAACGGAGTACTCATGCTCAACAAACCGAGTTGGAGCTGATGAAAGTCACAGATACATCATATATACAAGCCTCTCAAGGCGGTCTGGGGGGATAGGGGCAAGAAGCCATGGAGGGGGGGTGTATCGCCATCTGGGGCTGCTTGCCTGCATCACGAAGAACAGGTCCTAACTGCCCCAAGTGCGCATGAAATGACATCAAAGCTCTTGACGAGCCCTGGACTCGCCCTACACTTGATCCCATCGGCCTCGAAGGGAGCGGATGATGGAGGTCCAGAGCTCTGCTAAGGTCGTCTGTACTGAAAGTCTCTCTCCCTCGAAAGCCATCTGACACCATGCCTTCCAGATATGCCAACCGGTAAGACTCCTTATGATTTCCCATACCTCAGAGCGATCTGCTTTGGGCTCCACTACCTGGCGGATGGGTAGAGCCTCTAAACCCACCACTGCGCATGACCCTGCCTCGATAATGAATATCGTATCCTACATCCCGGCCTTATATAGAAGGTGACGGCCCTAGCTGACCGTCTGCCAACAGAAAGCTCCCGAAGAGATACATCCAAGGCTGGGTGCTATGCGGCGAAGGATGTGGCATACTCCTCTCCACACGAGCTGTGCCGCCTCACACGACCAAAGGCAGTGCTTTGGGGTTTCCATAGACTGCTGTGTGCAGCGCTTACAAACTCCCTCCTGCATCTCGGCAAGCCAACTTTCCACCACCAAGCCTCCATGTGCCACCAGCCATAAAAAATACGATACCCTCCTCGGCGTCCAGCTGTCCCATAGGCGGCGCAAGAAGGTCCGTCGGAATGGCTCTGTGATGCTGTGCTCCGCCAAGTGCCTGCTACGTGATGACGCCCAATCCATATCCTCCTGCATCAGTGTCTGTCAATCCTGGCGGTGTACTCCAGGAACCTCGCTGGCTTCTTGGCGACCACAGTGGCCAGCCAAAGCCACTCTTCTGGATCCCACTCCAGCTCATCAAGTGGCCTTCCTTTCCAGATCTAGAGATGCCACTCCTTGAGCTCCTGCCAAAAGACCAAAGGGTCCAGATGCCATGTCTTCCCCTGAAGGCCAACCACCCGGATCCTCTTCCATGAAAGGCTAGCTATCCCCTCGTCCTGCTGCCCTCTGTCAAGAGCCAGATGGCCCCCCTCCTGCACTGTGAAAAAGGTCCCAGGTGGAGCGTCACCCACTCTTCCTACCACCTGTAAGGGAATGCTTGCTGGTGAAAACCTAGTGGCCCATACCTCCCCGGGCTCTATCTGCTCTCGTGTCGGGGGAGCAAGCCACTCCTGAGGTATTGCTGCGTCTATCTCCCTTCTCCTCAGCTCCACTCTTGGCTGGCAGCCTGATACTTGTTGCAGCACCTCCTCGTCCGCCATCTTGTACACCTCCCGCCATGTCCTGATGGTACAAGCCGGGTCAGCCTCCCAACTAGCTCACTGGATATGGGGGCACTCGCCAATCTGTGCCCCTTCCCGGTCCCTGACCTGGGGGTTCCAAATCACCGGCTGACGGTCTATCTCCTCCTGGCAGCCTGGGGGGCTCTGGATTAGGGCCTTACGGAGGCTCTGCCACAGATGGAGCAAGTTGCGTAGGAAGGGTGATCTGGGGGGGGGAATGATTTGGGCTGACGTGAAGATCCATCTCAGGGATGGCCTCCACTCACCGCCAAGCCTCGGTCTACAGTTCCGAAGACCCTCCTACAATAGGACCTTCGAGGTTTGCCCTCCCGGTGTGAGGCTGCATATAGCTAGCTTGCCGAGGAGGGCCATACTCTGATACTTTGAGTCTATGATCCCAAGCCCTCCCTCTGACCAATGTCGTATGATGGTCGCCCACACTACCTTGGCTTTGGGATCCCTAGAGCCGTCTGACCCAGACTAGAGGAAATTCTGCACTAGGCGGCGAAGTTGCATTACGTAGGAGGAGAAGTACCAACATGAGGCGATGTACCAGGTCGTCGCTAGAAGGACCTGGTTAACCTTCAGGGCTTGGCCAGCTAGTGAGAGGCGAGCCGTGCTCTAGGTCAGCTTCCTCCGAATAGAATCAAGGACTGGAAGAAACTGCTGAGCAGGAATGATGTCGAGTCCCACTTGAAACCCTAGGTACCAGACGGTCTGTCCTTTGCTCACCCATCTAAATCCCAAGTGGACGCCCCACTCCGTGCTAGAGTCCGGGTCTATGAGGAAACCAACTGGCTTTCGCCAGTTGATTTTTACTCCCGCTGCAGAACAGAACACCTCAAGAGCCAACCTCACTCTCTCTAGCATCAACTCATCGTCCTCTATGTAGAGTGCTGTATCATTTGCATACTCTGAGTCTAACAACTCGGTTTCCTCTCTTACTGGAAGTCGGAGGCCACGTAATCTGCTCACATGTGACTTGAGGAAGTGAGACATCACCTCTACAAAGAGAAGGAACAAGTACGGGGCCAGAGGCAACCCTGTCGGACCGATCTCTCCAGCCGAAACTCCTCCCCTCTCCTCCCTCCTATGAGAACCTTGCTCTTGGCCGATCTGTTAAGTGCGAAGACCCCGTGAATCCAAGCCTGGGGGGAACCCAACCTCACCATGGTGTCCTCTAGGAAATCCCAGTCCACCCTGTCATAGGCTTTCTCGAAATCCAAGAGTAGTACGACCAATCTCTGTAGTACGACCAATCTCTGCCCATTGTGTTGGGCCCACTCTGTAGCCTCAAAGAAGGTGAATACATTGTCTAGGATGCTCCTATCTTGGACAAAGCCTGTTTGTGTGTCATGGATGATGTCTGGAAGCAAGGGGTATAGTCACCTACCAATCATCTTTGCCAGCGCCTTATAGGCCACTGACAACAAGGTGATCGGTCTCCACTGGGAAAGCTCCAACCAGTCTCCCCCTTTGGGGAGAAGACTAATAAGGCCTGCTGAAAGACTCCCTGGCATCTGTCCTGAAGTGAAAATCTCTTGAAAGGCCATCAGTAGGGGATCCTTCACCACTTCCCAGAAGGTAGTGAAGAAAGCCTTAGAGATGCCATCCTCTCTCAGGCATTTCTGCCCGTCCTATGTATGGAATGCCTCCTCTAGTTCCTTCTCTGTGAAGGGGGCTAGGAGGGAGCGTCCCATCTCCTCTGTGACGACGAACGGGATGTTATCCCAGACCTGCTCTCTACATCGTTGTCCTCTAGCTGAGGCTGTCTCCTGCTGGAAGAGGCGACTATAGTAGTCGGTGGCAATCTCCATTACCTCGTTTGGGCTAGAACGGGTCCTCCCATACTGATCTCGGAGGCAGCGTATTTGCTCTTGTGAGGTGCGAGGCTCGTGCACTTGGAAAAACTCCTTGCACATCATGTCCCCCCTTCGCGCCTAGAAAGCTGCTGAGGTGCGGAAAGAGAACTCTGAGCACCTGTCCTCTAGGCTAGCAATGGCTGCTCGCGCATGCACCTCCTGTGCGTGGAGAGTGGGATCCCCTGGTGTCTCATGTAATAATCTTTGCGTGGCTGCAAGGTCCCGCCGGAGTGCTCTCTCCCTTCTCCCGGGTTTGCTACCTGGCCTGTATGGCTGCCTCTTGGCAGATTCTGCTCGACTCAGCTAGGACCTCTACAACCTCCTCTGCGATCTGGCCCCTCTTGCCCCACTCTTTGGTCCAAATCTGCTCTATCTGTCTTGTCACCTCCTTCCTCCTATAGATCGAGTCAGGGATCCAACAAGATCGTGTAGCTAGGGGAGATGCTAGGGGATCTAGTGTCAGGAGAATTGGGCAATGATCGGACAATGTGGTGTCTACCAACTGCCCAATCTGGCCTCCTCGAGAGCCTCCCCACTCTCCCACATAAAACCTGTCCAACCGCTCCAGCAGGACTCCACCTAGCCGCCTTTATTCCCAAGAGAAGTCCAGCGACCTCTCCCTCCTGTGGAAGCCAGGGTCTCTCCAGGCATCGCGTGCTCCTACTACCAGTAGAAAGACCTCCCATGTCTCTTGCTCCTCCTCGACCATGCCCTGGTAGTTTCTTCCTCTGCCCTGCTGGTCCTCCAAAGCCTCCAGGTTGTTGAAGTCTCCTCCAACAATCTAGGAGTCCACCTCTAGGAGTCCTTCTACGATCTCCACCCAGAACTTGTTGCGTGCCCTAACCTCTGTAGGGGCATAGATATCAAGGACTCCAAGGCACGAGTCCCCAATATCCAATCTGATCCATAGCACCCTCTCTGCCACTATCGTCCCGTGGTCTCGTACACAAGTGGTGAGACTCGGACCAATAGAGGTGCATATGCCTCCACTCTTGCCTTGGGCACCTATGGCGTGCTCCCAGTAAGTGTGCGAGCTGCCTGGGAGTATGTTCCCTACCCTCTAGACCTGGGTGGGGGTGAGCTCGTGCTCCTGTAGAAGTAAGATGTTGATCCGTCCGGCAAGGGCAGGCTGCAACTCCTGCTGAACAATCAATTTTTCTGGAACCATGTGCCCCACTGTAGTGGAGGTTGTTCACACTCTAGGATGCAAGGTGTAAGCTCATGGGGAAACTTGTGACTGATCGAACAGGCATCTGTTCTATGTGGAGGCTGTTGATGAAGAGGAGGAGCTATGAGGCATGCATGTATGCTTTGCCGCCGGTCTGGACGGCGAACTCCAATCTCCCATGGTGGCCCTCGGCCGGACCATAGGGGTGATAGAAGTTGCAGGTGGTACTATCAATGCATCTATTAGCCATGCTGAGAGTCGAGACTCTGTGCATTGGTAGAAACGGGCCACCTGTGCCAGGGGCCACTCGATCACATCCCTCGGAGCTCTCCATTGTGGAGGGGCTCGAAAGATAATGCTTAGGTGAGGGACCTCGGCACCAGCCCACTAGTTAATATCCATCATGTAACTAGGCCACTGTTGTGCAGACAATGCTAGTCCTTCTTTTCCCATCCACTGGCAGGTGTGGTCCACCACCTGACTCTTCAACTCTTCCTCTATCTATGTCGTTGTCCACTCCCCTGAGTGAGAGGGCTGAAGAAAAAGGGCGTAGTTTGGTCCATCTGGTGGTGCTAGTAGATGGACCTTGCCCCTCCTTGACTTATGAATCACGAAGATCCCCACCTCTAGAGGTAGTGGGAACTCTCCGCGCTCTGCAACCCTCAAGTAGGACCATGGACCACTGCGGAAGAACTCTTGTGGCAGCAGATGTTCCTGTCTTGGGAAAGTGTGATGAGTGGCAGGGGTGGATAAGCTGGTGGCTGTATGGGAGGGGGAGGAATGCTGGTGCGAAGAGGATGTAGGTGTGTGTGGCTCATTACCTCCTGTGGGATGAGGGGGGGGGGGGTGGGTTTGGGGGGGATTGCCTGAACCAAGTGCGGATCAGGGGGGATGCTCGGTATCGGGGGTGGTGGGGAGGAGGATGATGGAGGGATGGTGGGATGGACGGAGGTACATGGCAGGTATGGGGGGGCCCTGGTGGAGGGAGGTGGGTGTGGGGGGACATGGGATGTGGAGGGAGGTGGGTGTGGGGGCTTTGGGGACTTAGGAGAGGTAGTCTGTGGCACGGGTGGTGGATGTGGGGGGCTGCGGTCTTGCCGGGTGGGGCAGGCAGGGGGGTTGTGGAGTGCTCTGCCGCAGGGGCGTCGCACGCCCACCTGCTCCTTGCTGCCGAGGTTGGATCTGAGACGCTGGCTACGCCCCCCCTTGCCGTCTCCCTCTCTGTTGTCTCTGGACCTATGTGAAGCCCTCAATGTCCACCTGCAGGCCTGTTGGCGGAGCCACCTTGGCTCCGAAATGCGTGCAACTTGCTGCCTGATGCCCAAAGTCGTGGCAGCGCAGGCACTGCCTTGGCTGCTCCGTCACAATGACCTGCTGCCTAAAGGAGTGGCCGCCCGCCTCAATCTCTAGGAACTGTGGGATATTCTTGACCTCTTTCACTGCCATCCGTACCTTTGGGACTCTTGTAGCTGTCACTGCATCTGCGAAGGACGCGGGAAGGATAGTGCTGAAGAGCCATCCAAAGTCTTCCACCAACTGGCGATGCCGGGAAAAAGAAGGGTGACCGGGTGCCGAAGAAACCTGTTTTGGAGTGCAAATGCCTCCACCGTAAAGCCACTGTACCAAGGGACCATGTATATGACCCCCTTCGTGGACGTATATGGTGAACTGGCAAGCAACTCGCGAGCTGCGTTTGCCGAGCTGAGCTTGACTATGAAAATCCCTTGGCCTATTAGGACCGCCTCCATGATTTGCGCTGTGCTGACGCGTAGCGTGGAGTAAAGCCAGTCTCGAAGTTGGGCCCTGGTTGGGGAATGTCCTACCACCTGACCATAAATCGTTGTTTTCTTTAGCTCTAGCTCCTTAGCTCCGACGGCTAAGAGCTGCTCCTCAGAGAGGACTACGCGCAAGGCGTTTGACTGGGGGGGACTCACTGAGTGCGCCGACGTCTGACCATAGGTTTCCATTGCGCGTCCCTTCTGGGAGAACCTACCTATCACACTGTTGTGCTACAGGAGGGGGGAGTTGCTGCAGGGGGAGGGAGCAAATGGAGGGGGGGGCGGTGTCGATGGCGGGGGGGGGGGGGGTGGGGAGGAAATTGCTGTTTTTGATGCCGGTGGTGTGACAGTCTGCCAAGGGGCCAAGCCTCAAGGCGGGGGAGCGCGCGGGGGGGAGGGGGCGGGGGCGGGGGGGAGGAAAAGACAGGCAGGGGCGGCGGCTAGGGGAGAAGAAAACGGGGTTGGGGTGGGCGGGACAGGTGTAGGGGGGCAGGTGGGCGCAGGCGGGGGGGGGGGGTGGGGGGCAGGGCAGGGTAGAGCGGGCGCAGGCGGCATGAAAGCGCAGGCGGTGGCGCAGGGGGATGGCGATGGGGCCGTGACGATGGCGAGGGGGATGGGGTGCAGGCGATGGCAATGGTGATGGCCCTGGCGAGGGGGATGGCGATGGGGCCCTGGCGCTGGCAATGGCGATAATCTGGCAGGACGCGATGATCAGACGGGGGCGGGGATAGCGTGTGTGACGTGACGGGGATTCGAGCTCGTGCAAAGGACAAGAGAGGGAGCAAGCTCTACCTCCGTACATGAGTCTGAGATTGCACTTGATGTATCAATCTTGATTTTGAGCTTCAGGAGTTTTCCATTAAGGTAGGGATGATCTGAAAGTCAAGTTGATTGAACATTGATGGCTACTCATCAAGTTTGCTACTACTAGCTCCGTGAAGTTAGATGATGATCAAGTTACGTTGTTCTTGAGCAAGTTGCTGAAAAAATACTTTCATTTTGTCCAGTACATTATCTCATTACCTAGATTACGGACCTTCTACGAGTTTGTTAGTTCTTGCGTTACGCAGTGTTGTACGATTAAGTCCACACATATCCATTCAGAGGGGTGCAGGTTAGTTGCTTCTTCTTTGGCATGGAAAACCACCAATGGCAAGAACTCGCAAGATGCGAAGGGAAGCCAAAACAAGGGTGACACCCATTCCTTTGAGGGAACCAAAGAACGATGATCCCTTTGGTAGCAAATTCCTAAGAAAATAGGTTATGCACACATTGTTGGAGGTCGGGCCATGTGGACAAGAAGTGTCGTACCAAGGCCCAAGGACTTCCACTTAGAAAACCATAGTAAACTGCTGTGTCTATCTCCACTCCGACTGGCCAGTCCGGTGGGGCTACACCTTCCACTGTTGCATCACCTAGTCCATTTGCTCGAGTGGCTACAAGACATGTTGCATGTGGATAGTTTAGCAGTCTATATCCTTTACTGCTCTTGAAGAGTTAGCTGATTGGCTTGTTAGTGGCTCCCCTATTGCACTTTACGTATCCATTCCTAGGGCATCCTGTGCACCTTCTAGGACCACTTTCCACCTTGTTATATGCGTTGGTGGCCACTCACTTAGCCTTTTCCTTTTTAGACTTCTGCTGCATACTTACATACTCACTGCATTGCACTTAGCTTTGCTTTCCTTTACTTTCAATGTTGTTTTTTGGAGCATCTCACTACTCACCTTTGTGCTTGTAGATTTTGATCTCTTTTGCAAGGTTTTATATTTTAATGTAGGGCTAACATGGAGGTTTGCATCAATCCTTCTTGAGTTGGAGATAGGAGTTGTGCGCTGTTTCCTTTCATGGTTCCATCTACTAGGAGTTTTGCTCTTCTACTAGCATGGAGGCTTCCCCTTTTGTGGTGGATCGTGCAACATTCCTCTTGATACTATCATGGTGGTGACTTTTATCCTTGCTCTTCTAATAGGAATGCTTCATCATCTTCATTCACATGGTTCTTGGCACCACACAAAGACCAACACTGTTGCAGTACTTGTGTTTTTGTTGTCCACCAGGCCGTCTACATTAGTAAACACCTCTCCTATTGTCGCTTGACAGTTCTCTACCTCAAGTGACAAGTTCTCAGCCTTCTTTGGTGGTATAGTATTACGCTTACAAGATTTCAGCCTCCAGCTGTTATGTTTTGGTGATTAGCCTGCTGTCCTTCATTATTTAGCACTCTGTCATCTCTGACTGGTGGTTACAGCACTCCAGATCCATCTTTGATTGATGTCACTATATGACACTCCATAGCTTTGCCCTTGGGCATTTTGTACATTTACATTCATTTACAGCATTCATTCACTTAAATTTCTTCTTTGTGTTTGAGTTTTGCGTTTTGTGTTTAGGGTTTGAGTTTTGCTTGTCACTGTTTGAGTCTTTGTGTTTCAGTCTTGGTCGTATATGCTATGTTTCCTTAGTGTAAACCCTAGCATATCTTCACATGAGTTTGTCATTGAAGGGTTTATATTTCTCCCTGTTAATCTATATGCTTGGCAATGATGCATCATTGCAACATAGTATTATCTTGTGTTAAGGACTATATATATGGTACAATACTCTACATGCTTGGAATCATTGATGACTATATAGGACATAGCACCATCTTGTATTTAGAATATCAACGGTTAATGGTTGGTTTTTGCATGTATTTTTAATAGCTTTGCAAGAGGAGTCTTTTATTTGTCTTTTTGCTCTAGTTCCATAATAGTTAGCGAGTAACAGGCCAACATAAATCTGCTATGCTCATGACTGTTTTCAAACATAAAATACTATGTATGTTTTAGCTATCTTACTCAAGGTTTGGAGGATCTAAGTTTTGTTAGGGAAAACCAGATGAAGTCAACAGTAGCAGGCATTAATTTCAAAACACCAATACAGTAGGGAAAACCAGATGGAGTCAACAGTAGCGGGCATTAATGGCAGAGGGGAGTAGCTTGGCACAGCAGATTGCAGCACTGTAACGACAGCTTGTAGATAGGCAGGAACAAATTTGCCTATGAATTTGTCATGGAAGGGCTTATATGTCTCCATGTTAATCTATATGCTTGATATCATTGATGACTATATAGGACATAGTACTATCTTGTATTTAGGACTATATATGGTATAGTACTCTGTATGCTTGGCATCATTGATGACTATATAAGACATAGTGCCATTGTATTTAGAGCATCGATGGTTAATGGTTGGTTTTTGCATGCATTTAATAGCTTTGCAAGAGGAGTCTTTCATTAGTCTTTTTGCTCCAGTCCATAATAGTTAGTGAGTAACAGGCCAACATAATTCTGCTATGCTCGTGACTGTTTTAAAACATGAAGTACTATGTATGTTTTAAAACGTAATTCTGCTACGCTCATGACTGTTTTAAAACATAAAGTACTATGTATGTTTTAGCTATCCTACTCAAGGTTTGGAGGATCTAAGTTTGACAGGGATAAGTACTTCTAACTAGAATTCATCAAAAAGTTATCTGTAACTTTTCAGCTATATGTTCTGCTCATTCAAATGCTTCATTCATTCAAAAGTTTTCAGAATTCCTGATTTTGGACTTGGCTTCTGCATTGTAGCTCCACAATAATATTTTTATGAAATGCCATAGCTGTCAAAGGAATAAATGATTCTTTTGGCAAAGTAAACACATTTTTTTTGCCAGGCTTTGCCACTCACAAGCATCAGATTGCTTGTGCAGGTTCTTGACCGACAAGACAAGATTGAGTTGCTTGTGATTAAATCAGAGACTCTCCAAAATCAGGTTCAAATTTGCACCTTTATCACACTTGTTTCTTCTTATGACTTGGACATATTGCATTTTACATGGGTGCTATGAAAATACAGTTTTGGATACCTGTGCCGAAGAAAATCACTTATAGGCAAGGAGCAAAGAGGGATCTTATATCTACTCTGCCCTATTGTAGGACCTTCAATGTCTCCTCCACAGCTCTATCATGTTGTGCCTAAATTAGAGCAATCTGTGCCTGATGTGGATGTGGTTGTGTCTAGGTAGTCTCTTGGCCCTAATTTTCAAGGGTTTGTGTATGGTATGCCTCCCCGCTGTGAAGTGGATGCCATGGGAGGAGGACGGGGATGTTTTTTGCTAGTGGACACAAAGAAGTTGGTGATTTGTGGCTGGGATTTCTAGCATTGTGTGCATGTGTGTATATGTGTAGATAAATAGAGGTAGGAAGGGAGGGAGGGAGGGAGTCATATATCATGTTAGTGCTTGGAAGGGCCCAAAGTGTTGAGTAGCTCTCCTACCATATATGAGATCAAACATAAAACTATGCTGGAGGGATATCAGATCCTTTAGGATGGAGTTTGAAGAAGCGAATATCCCTTGAGAGTTTCAGCTATCCTTACAAATCTTGTGGATGCTGCCTTTGGCTTGAGGATAGGACCTCATAGGTTTTCATAGGTCTGTGGCTTTTGTCTATGTCAACTTGCATAGTCCTCTATAGGGTGAAGTTAGTACTAGCAGCCCAGTTGATCATGTGTTGGTGATGTTGTGATCCTGAAGAAGTTCATAAGTGTTAGATGTCTCATGTCTCGTATAACCATAGCCATTGTTACTCAGGCGTGGGTCACTATCTGTGAATCTATGGAAGGTAAAGTCCCAAGAAGTTCTGATTAGAGAAGTAATAACCTGAAGTATTACGTCTCCACTGTGAGGATACATAGAGGGTTTGCAGAGAGGTAATATGTCTCCACTGGGAGGATACACGGGGGTTTGCAGAGAAGTATTGTGTCTTCACTGTGAGGCTTGGGTCACTATCTGTGAATCTCTGGAAGGTAAAGTCCCAAGCAGCTCTGATTAGAGAACTAATGACTTGAAGTATTGTGTCTCTGGAAGGTCAAGTCCCAAGCAGTTTTGATTAGAGAAGTAGTAACTTGAAGTATTGTGTTTACAGAATTAATGGCAGAGATGTGTAGTCATATGGGCTGAAAGCACTTAATGAGAGCTTCATTTGGAGCTATAGCATGTCTAATTTGGATCATCCAATCCAAAGTTATTACAGATTTAGTACAGCACGGTTTGCAAAGGACAACACAGAGTCTCCATCTAGGAGGAGCTCTTAATGGTAACCTTTTGGTCTAAGATTTCGTTTTCATATTTCCCAATGGTTGTCAACGCTTTGTACTTGATTCTCAGCCCTCTAGTTGTACTTATTTTGTGAATCCTTGAAGATTAGGCCATTTTATTTTGGTCCATGCAGAGTACCCTGCCCCTTTCCACCACGTGGCAATTTGTAAGAAGTTCTATTTTTTTTTTTAGGACAAAAACATCCGAGTAGGGATGGAATGTAAAGAACAGAATTAAGGGCATATGAAAGGGCAAAGGCCACATGTACAGGTAATCAGTTTTCACACAATAATACATCTTTGTCTTTCATCTCTCTCTAACTTCTCCTGTCCTTTCATGGCTTCCAGCCATCTCTCTTCTTCTTTCCTTTATTTCTTGTTGGGTATTTCACTCACGCCTCACCTATGTCTACGCTCACGTAGGAGTGTCGGTGATCAGTAGGACACTGGGAAACTTTTTACTGTCGGTAGGAGAGGTTTTTTCCCCCAGACTTATGGTATTATTTCGTATGTGCTTATGACACACACTTATGGGCACTTACCGTGTTCGGGTGTGAACACCCCCCTACAACCCTAAGGTTTAAGGGTTGTACCTTGTACTTTGAGTTAAGACTTTTCAGTCTATTGCATTGGGTGTCGTGTTTCACTCTCTATTGTCTATTGGTTTTCTGTGCTGAGCTTTGATCCTGTCCTCCCTCACATTTGGTATCAGAGCATTGGCTCTATTCAGCTTAGGTTCTGTTCAGCTGAAGCTCAGGTTCTTCTCAGCTCCGCTCAGCCTCCGGGGAGCTTCTTGCTCAGTCCTGACACAGACCTTCAGGTTTGCCACATTAGCCACTAGTCCGTCAGTAGGTAGCCTTGCACCTGCCAGGCCTCTTAAACGGCAGCTGCAACGACAGCTCTGCCAGCTGCGATACGCAGCCTCTGCATGAGTCGCCCCTGTCCTGGTTGCGCCGCCTGTCAGTCACGCTACCTACGATGTCCAACATATCTCTTGAAGCTCCTATTCTCCAGCGACAGTGCTGCCCACTGTTGCCGTCCGTCTATACTCCCGCCACCCCTCACCAGCGACACCCGCCTCGCCTGTTGGTCTGAAGCGCCGCCTTTGACGTCGCCAGCTCTTGAAGTGCCTAATTGAAACACCGCTAGTCAACTCGTCTTCGTGCAAAATTTTTGGTTTTTTTTTAAATTTTAATATTTTGCAATTCCTGGAAGCGAGGTTTCCACGCCACAGACACAGAAGTTAGCAAACGTGTTTGAGACACATTCACACCTATATATCCAAGGAGGACAGATTGGATAGAAATAACTATTCACTTTGGTCATTCATGATAAAGAATGTACTTGTGGCAAAAAATCTTTGGGATTATGTCAGTGGAGAAGAAGCTCAACTTGGAGTTGTGGCTCTAGCTACTCCTCCCCCAAGAGGACGTGCACCACGGGCATCTTAGCATGCTCCACTTCAGTCACTTCCCCAAAGAACAACAGCTCAAATAGCTTGGGATACACGGGATGCACAGGCTTTGTCGCTGATTACATTGACAGTTTAGCGATCAATCATCCCCCACATTCGTTCAGCAGCTTCTTCACGAGAAGCTTAGCTAACTTTGGAGCAGATGTTTGCAGGCAAGAATGAGACTCACATCTCTTTCTTAAAGAAAGAGCTAGAGACATTGAAAATGGATGAAGGTGATTCTATTCAGGATCACTTGAACAAAATTCAGGACTTGTGAGAGCAACTCATGAATGTTGATGAGTACTATTCGGATGCATAGATGATATCTACCACTTTGAACTCATTACCTCCTTCTTACTTGGCTTTTCATATGGCCTTAAACCTCACCATGAGGATTGCTGCGCAGCCAGTCACTTTTCTTCAGTTAGTCAGTTTGCTTGTAGAGGAGGAGCAAATACGGAGGAATAGTAGTGTAGATGCTATAGCCTTTGAGCAGGCTTTTATAGCTAGAGACAGAAAGGCAAAGGTAGCCAAGTGAAGAATGCTCCGTAGAGTTCTGGGACTTTTAGCACATCACAGGCAAACAAAAAACAAGGGGGCATGCAAGCCAAAAAGGGAAAATGCTATTATTGCAAGAAGCCAGGCTACTACATCATTGAGTGCATAAAACGCATTGCCAAAGAGAAGAAAAAGTAGTCAAAAATTTCTGTTTCTCATGCTTCTTCCATTGCTACCGAGTCCGCGTCCTTTGTTGTAGACAGGGACTATTGTTTTTACACATGCAGTTATGACACCTCTTGGGCAGATCGAGCATTCAGCTCTACTGAGGATGCATGAACTTGGTTTTTTGACAGTGGTGCTTCTAGGCATATATTACATCTCGCAGAGATTTATTTGCATCTATTCATGCAGCTCTAGTTGGTAAGTCTGTACAGTGTGCCAACAATGCATTATACCCTGCTAGAGGTATTGGAGAAATTATGCTCACAGCCATTGACGGCTCTATTCTCTATCTACAAGATGTTTTATTTGTGCCAGACATAAAGAAGAATTTTCTCTCTATCTTTTCTTTGGTACGTTGTGGATTGCAGGTCACATTTGATGATGACCGATGCATGGTGAGAGACAAAGAACACATGACTTTGGTCTTGATAGGCACTTTATGTCATGGGTTATACGAGTTGGATGCTCTTTTAGTTGATTAGTCAGCGTATTTGACATCCATTCTTACTCCTGCTATGATATAGACAGAGTTATGGCATGCTAGGATGGGGCATGTGAACTTTGGTAACTTGATGCTCTTACAGCATACGCGGATGCTAGATGGATTACCTCTACTGGAGAGACCTTCTAAGAACTTGTGCGAAGGATGTATTTTGGGGAAAATGCATCGTTTTCGTTTCCTCGTGATGTTGCTTTTCGAGCAACAATCAGGTTGCAGTTAGTGCATTTAGATGTATGTGGACCTATGTAGACAAAGTCATTGGGAGGATGTTACTATTTTGTGACTTTTATTGATGACATTACTTGATTTTGCTGGGTCTACTCTTTGGTTAAAAAGTCAGAAGTGTATGATGCATTCTTAGTTTTTATTGCACTTCTTGAAAACCAGTCTGGTTGTAAAATTAAGACTCTCTGTTCGGACTGAGGGGGGGAGTACATGTCCTCTATGCTGAATTCCTTTTTGAAGCAGAAGGGCATTGTCCATTAGTACACTATTGCTTATACTCCACAATAGAATGGGGTTGCAGAGAGAGAATCCGTCACTCATGGAGATGGCCAGATGTATGCTGAAGGCAAAGAGCTTGCCTCAGTTTCTGGATGGAAGCCGTTATGTGTGCTTGCCATGTTTTGAACAGATACCCCACCGAATCTTTGAAGAAAATTACACCTTTTGAGGCTTGGAACAGCCGAAAACCTTCTGTTGGACACTTTCGTATCCTTGGGTGCCTTGCATATGCACATATTCCAAAGGTACTCAGGAAAAATTTGGATATCAAGGCTGTTAAATGCATTTTTATGGGATATAGCAGTGAGAGCAAAGGCTACAGACTCTATGATCTTGTTTCGAAAAAGGTGTTTGTCAGTAGGGATGTAGTATTTGATGAAAAATCAGAATTGTCCCTGGCTGGTTTAGACACATATCAGGTTGCCCGTGATGTATTTGAAGGGTTGCTGCCCATTACATTTGGTGATTCAGTTGGAGTTTCAGCAAGTGAACTCAATGTTCAGCCAGCTACTCCTTTGGAAAATGCAGAAAATCAGCCATTGGCTGATCTGAATATTCAGCAAAGTGCTGAAATTGAAATTCAGCAAGAGCTTATGCACAGTTAGGAGGCAAGACAAATGCCTAGATGGTATTTATAGACTATGAAAGATAGTCATCTGGATGCACCCATGGCTGGTCGTACTAGAAGGCAAGCTTGTATACATGATACTACACATACCATGGAGTTTGTTATGGTGCAAGCACCTTTGTTATGGCGCAAGCACCCTTGATGAAGAAGAGTCTGAATGTTTTGAGGATGCACAACAGTGTGTGCATTGGATGGCAGCAATGAAAGCTGAATTGGATTCTATCACTAAGAATCAAACATGGGATTTGGTGTCTTTGCCATTTGGGAAAAAAGCCATTGGAACAAAATGGGTCTACAAGCTGTATGACGACCATCAGGCCTATGGTTGCTTTCGCTGCTCATTATGGATGGATTGTGCATTAGTTGGATATTAAAACTACATTTTTACATGGGGAACTTCACGAGGAAATATATATACAACAGCCCATTGGTTTTGCAGTTGAGGGCTTGGAACACTTGGTTTGCAAGCTGAAAAAAGCTTTGTATGGTTTGAAACAAGTTTCTAGAGTTTGGTACACAAAGATAGATGCTTTCTTGCTTAGCCAAGGGTTCATAAACACCTCATTTGAGTCTACCCTTTACGTATGTCAAGAGAGGGGATCCATGCTGATCATTTGTCTTTATGTTGATGATCTCTTGCTTACAGGGACACATGCTGATAAGATTTCAGCATTTAAACAAAATTTGCAGCAAACTTTTGATATGTTAGACTTGGGGTCTTTGTATTATTACTTGGGCATTTAGTTTATACATGATGCTAGAGGTATTGGGTTATCACAGTCAAGATACATTGGTAAACTTCTTGAGAAGTTTGGCTTACAAAACTGCAAGCTAGTTTGTATGCCAATGGAACCTGGACTTAAACTGTGTAAGGATGGTGATAGGATCGAAATGCAGCTGAGAGTGCAGTAGACAGTGTGAGAGTGAGAGAGACAGAGTGAAGCACGACACCCAAACCAATTGACTGAAAGAGTGTGACAAGAAAGTACAAAGTACAACCCTTAAACCTTAGGGTTGTAAGAGGTGTTCACACCCGACACACGGTAAGTGTCCATAAGTGTGTAACATAAGCACATAAGCACATACGAAAATAAGACTATAAGTCCTGGGGAAAAAACCTCTCCTACCGAGAGTAAAAAGTGCCCCAGTGTCCTACTGATCACCGACACTCCCATATGAACGTCGGCGTAAGTGAGGCGTGAGTCAAATACCCAACAAACCCCCCTGGAGTGAAGAGTGATCAAGAGTACAAGGATCATCCGCCACCAAAGGATATCAAATTTAAAGCATCGCGAAATGCTTGAAATTTGTCACGAGGAAGAGCTTTGGTGAAGATGTCTGCCACATTACTGGTGGTAGGACAATAGACAAGGCTGATATCACCTACATGTAGCCTCTCTCTGACAAAGTGATAATGGATCTCAATGTGTTTCGTGCGGGCATGAAACACTGGGTTCCGTGCCACTGCAATGGCACTCTGACTGTCAGTGAACAAAGGAGTAGGCTCCGTAACAGATACATCCAGATCAGCTAGCAAGCATCTAAGCCATACGCATTCGACTGTGGTAGTGAAAGCTGCCTTGTATTCAGCTTCACATGACTATGTGGCAACAGTGGATTGTTTCTTGCTAAGCCAAGAAATGCAAGAAGAGCCAAGGAAGAAACAATTGCCACTAGTGGAGTGACGTGTATCATAATCACTAGTCCAATCAGAATCACTGTAAGCATGTAACTGCAGTGGTCCCCTCTTGGCATAAAGCAACCCAAGAGATCGAGTATCCTGCAAGTAACGAAAAACACGCTTGACAGCTTGCCAATGTGACATACGTGGCTGATGCATATACCTGCTCAAAGCTGAAACTGCAAACTGTATGTCCGGCTTAGTGTTGCATAGGTAGATAAGACATCCAACTGCAGGAGCATATGTATGTATATCAAACAAATCACTATCATCATGTAATGACAGTTTCAGTCCAGGTTCCATGGGGGTACAAACTGGCTTGCAATCCTGTAAGCCAAACTTCTCAAGAAGCTGCCCAATATACCTTGACTATGATAGCCCAATACCTCGAGCATCATGTATGAATTGGATGCCCAAGTAGTAATGCCAAACTCCCAAGTCAGACATGTCAAAAGTTTGCTGCAAATTTTGTTTGAATGCTGAAATCTGATCAGCATGTGTTCCAGTGAGCAAAAGGTCATCAACATAAAGACATATAATCAGCATAGATCCCCCTTCTTTACATACGTAAAGGGTAGACTCAGATGAGCTGTTTAGAAACCCCTGACCAAGCAAGAAAGCATCTATTTTTGCATACCAAGCTCTAGGAGTTTGTTTCAAACCATATAGTGCCTTTTTGAGCTTGCATACCAAATGTTCTGAGCCTTTAACTGCAAAACCAATGGGCTGCTGTACATAAACTTCCTCCTGAAGTTCCCCATGTAAAAATGCAGTTTTGATATCTAGCTGATGCACTGTCCAACCATAATGTGCAGCCACAGCAATCATAGACCTGATGGTCGTCATACGGGAAGTAGGAGCAAATGTCCCCTCATAGTCAATGCCCTTTTTCTATGCGTAGCCTTTAGCTACAAGCCGTGCCTTGTATTTATCAATGGATCCATCTGCTTTCCTTTTCAGTTTGTAGACCCATTTCGTTCCAGTGGCTTTCTTCCCAAATGGCAAGGACACCAAATCCCAAGTTTGATTCTTAGTAATAGAATCTAATTCAGCTTGCATTGCTGCCATCCAATGCACACAGTGTTGTGCATCCTCAAAACATTCAGGCTCTTCATTATCAAAAGTACTTGCTGCCATAACAAACTCCATGGTATGTGCTGAATCATGCAAACGAGTTTGCCTTCTAGTATGACCAGCCATGGGTGCATCCAAAGGACTATCTTGCATAGTCTACAAATACCATCTAGGTAACTGTCTAGCTTCCTGACTGTGTGCAAGCTCTTGCTGAATTTCAGTTTCAGCATTATGCTGAATATTCCGATCAGCCAATGGCTGAATTTCTGCACTTTCCATAGGAGCAGCTGGCTGAACATTAGGTTCATTTTCTGAAGCTCCAGCTGAATCACCAAAAGTAATGGGCAACAGCCCTTCAAAAACATCACGGGCAGCCTGATATGTGTCCAAACCAGCCAAGGATAATTCTGATTTTTCATCAAAAACAACATCCCTGCTGACAAAAACCTTCTTTGTAACGGGATCATAGAGTCTGTAGCCTTTGCTCTCATTGCTATATCCCATAAAAATGCACTTAACAGCCTTGTTGTCCAACTTTTTTCTAAGTACTTGTGGAATATGGGCATAGGCAAGACACCCAAAGGTATGGAAGTGGCCAACAGAAGGTTTACGACTGTTCCAAGCCTCAAAAGGTGTGATGGTCTTCAAGGCTTTGGTAGGGCATCTGTTCAAAATATGGCAAGCACACATGACTGCTTCCATCCAAAAACTATGAGGCAAGCTCTTTGCCTTCAGCATATATCTGGCCATCTCCATGAGTGAGCGATTCTTCCTCTCTGCTACCCCATTCTGCTGTGGAGTATAGGCAGTAGTGTACTGATGGACTATGCCTTTCTGCTTCAAAAAAGAATTCAGCATAGAGGACATGTATTCCCCCCCTCGGTCAGAACGGAGAGTCTTAATTGTGCATCCAGATTGATTTTCAACAAGTGCACTGAAAGCCAAAAATGCATCATACACTTCTGACTTCTTTTTCAAACAGTAGACCCAACAAAAACGTGTAGAGTCATCAATGAATGTCACAAAATAGTAACAACCGCCCAATGACATTGTTTGTATAGGTCCACAAACATCTGAATGTACCAACTGCAATCTGGTTGTTGCTCTGAAAGCAATATCACGGGGAAATGAGAAACAATGCATTTTCCCCAAAATGCATCCCTCACATAAGTGCTCAGGAGGTCTCTCCAAGAGAGGTAAGCCATCCAGCATCTGAGTATGCTGCAAAAGCATCAAGCTGCCAAAGTTTACATGTCCCAAATGAGCATGCCATAACTCCGCCTGTATCATAGCAGGAGTAAGAGTGGATGTCAAGTATGCCGACTGATCTACTGAAAGAGCATCTAGCTCATATAAACCATGACACACAGATCCTGTCAAGACCAAAGTCATGCGTTCTTTATCTCTAACCATGCAACGGTCATCATCAAATGTGACCTGCAAACCACAACATGCCAAAGAAGAAATAGAAAGCAAATTCTTCTTGATTCCAGGCACAAACAAAGCATCCTGCAGGCGGAGAATAGAGCCATCAATGGCTGTGAGTTGAATCTCCCCAATACCAGGAGCAGGATATGATGCATTATTGGCACACTGTACAGATTTCCCAACGGGAGGTGCACTAACTGAAGCAAACAGATCTCTGCGAGATGTAATATGTCGAGAAGCACCACTGTCAAAGAACCAAGTGCCAGCATCCTCTGTGGAGCTAAGTGCTCTATCGGCCCAAGAGATGTCATAACTGCAAGTGTAAAAACAATAGTTGCTGTCCAGAACAAAGGACGCGGACTCACTAGCAGTGGAAGAAGTAGTAGAAACAGACATTCCTGACTCCTTCTTCTCTTTGGTAATGCGCTTCCTGCACTCAGTGATATAGTGGCCTGGCTTCTTACAATAATGACATTTTTCCTTTTTAGCTTGCGTCCCCCCTTGTGCCTGATTCTGTGATGTGCCCGAAGTGCCAGAACTCTGTGGAGCATTTTTCACCTTGCTGTTTTTGCCTTTCTGTCTTGCCACAAAAGCCTGCTCAGAGACTATAATATCCACACCACTATTTTTCCTTGTTTGCTCCTCCTCTAGAAGCAAACTAACCATCTAAATAAAAGTGAGTGGGTGCTCGGCAATCCTCATGGTGAGGTTCAACGCAGTATGAAAAGACAAGTACTAAGGAGGTAAGGAATTCAAGGTGATGGATATCAACTGTGTATCCGAAAAGTACTCATCTACATTCATGAGCTGCTCCCTCAAGTCCTGAATCTTATTCAAGTGATCCTGCATAGAATCACCCTCATTCATCTTCAAAGTCTCTAACTCTTTCTTCAAGAAAGAGATCTGAGTCTCATTCTTTCCTGCAAACATATTCTCCAAAGTCAGCCATGCATCTCGTGAAGAAGATGCTGAACGAATGTGAGGGATGATGGACCGCTGAACGGCCAATCAGCGACAAGGCTTGTGCATCACGTGTATCCCAAGCTTTTTGAGCTGCAGTTCTTGGAGGAAGTGGTTGAGGTGGAGCGGGCTGAGGTCCTCGTTGTCCACATGCCCCTTGAGGAGGAGGAGTAACGGGAGCTACAACTCCCGGTCGAGTTTCCTCTCCATTGACATAATCCCATAAATTCTTGGCCACTAATACATTCTTCATCATGAATGACCATAGCGAATAATTTTTTCCATTCAATCTGTCTTCCTTGGATACATACGTAAATACATCACCTCCCTGATTTGCCATAATGACAAATTTCCAAAGACAAATGAGCAATGTCAAAGTAGTAAGGACTGGAAATCTACAAATTTCCAGAAATTGCAGCAAGCACACTTCTGCAATTAATGTGTAAGGGCGTACTCTGTCAAAAACTGTCTTTAATGCACACTTCCCAAAGTGCAAACAGTGCTCAGCAACACTGTAATATCAAGAATCCCCAAAATTTCTGCCAAAAATTTGTTCATAACAGTCTTTCTGTGACTGTAACTGCAGTTTATATGCAAATGTCCTCAAAATACATAAAAGCCCCAAAATTTCTGATGAATGTGCCCATAAATTTACATCAGCCGTGTCCCAGACACGTATCCTGAATTCTATGCGTGCTTGCGTAGGAACCCCCTCTGCCAGAGACTTATTCTGGAATAAAAGGATAATTAAAAAAAAAAAACCTGATGTGGACAGAGCGGACGCTGGTTAGGTCGCTGGCAGGCAGGGCAGTCCTGACGTGGACAGGGCGGACGGCGCAAACTGACAGTCGGGCAGGCAGTCAGGCGGCGGGGCTGACGACGTGGAGCTGCCAGGTGACACGCGGCGCAGCAGTAGTGAGGCAGCGCCGCCCAGGTCTGGTGGCGACTGCGCCTGCAGCTGGCAGATGTGCTGGAGGCAGGCAACGCTGGAGGCAGGCGTGCTGGAGGCAGGCGGCGCCCAGGCTTGGTGGCAGACGTGTTGGAGCTGTCGAACAGGAGTAGGCAGATGAGCTGCAGGTCGAGCCTGACGAGGATGAGGCGCTGCTGGGATAGGTGGCGTACGCAGGTACAGATGGTGCCTTCAGCTACTGGCGAGAGCTGCAGAACTGACGGGGGCCGTAGACAGTGGGGGCTACAGTCTGCAGACTGCAAACTACTCTGATACCAAATGTAAGGATGGTGATAAGATCGAAATGCAGCTGAGAGTGCAGTAGACAGTGTGAGAGTGAGAGAGACAGAGTGAAGCACGACACCCAAACCAATTGACTGAAAGAGTGTGACAAGAAAGTACAAAGTACAACCCTTAAACCTTAGGGTTGTAAGGGGTGTTCACACCCGACACACGGTAAGTGCCTATAAGTGTGTAACATAAGCACATAAGCACATACGAAAATAAGACTATAAGTCTGGGGGATAAAACCTCTCCTACCGAGAGTAAAAAGTGCCCCAGTGTCCTACTGATCATCGACACTCCCATATGAGCGTAGGCGTAAGTAAGGCGTGAGTCAAATACCCAACAAACTGTCATTACATGATGACAGTGATTTGTTTGATATACACACATGCTCTAGAAGTTGGATGTCTTATTTACTTATGCAACACTAGGCCAGACATACAGTTTGCAGTTTCAGCTCTAAGCAGATATATGTATCAGCCATGCATGTCACATTGGCAAGCTGTTAAGCGTGTCTTCCGTTACTTGTAGGGTACTAGATCTCTTGGATTGCTTTATGCCAAGGGGGAACCACTACAATTACATGCTTACAATGATTCTGATTGGGTTGGTGATTATGATTCACGTTACTCCACTAGTGGCAATTGTTTCTTTCTTGGCTCGTCTTGCATATCTTGGCTTAGTAAGAAATAGTCCATTGTTGCCACATTGTCGTGTGTCGTCGTGTGAAGCTGAATACAAGGCAGCTTTCACTACCACAGTTGAATGTGTATGGATTAGACGTTTGCTTGCTGATTTGGATGTATCTGTTACGGAGTCTACTCCTTTGTTCACTGACAGTTAGAGTGCGATTGCAATGGCACGGAACCCAGTGTTTAATGCAAGATTTGATATGCAAGGGAGGCTTGTGCCTCCTAGGGATGTTTTTCGTTCACAGCAACAACAATTTTCTTCTCGTTCTTCGATTGCTGGTTTGCAAAGGACGGACCTTGTAGATGTAATCCGAAGCGAGAGGGAAAGATTCCAAGTAGCTAGAGCTATAGATGTAAAAGAGAAAGGAAAAGAGGTGGTTCAATAGTTTTCTCATTTCTGATTTATTATGAGAATTGCTTTGTGGAATGTGAAAGGTATCTCTTCGCGTAGTAAGCAGTATCGGTTGTGGAAAGTTGTGTTTGTTGGAAAGTGGGATGTATTTTGTGCGGTGGAGCATAAACAACATGCTTTGGCTGGATCTCCCTATGTTTATAAGGATTATGTTGTTTTTTTCAGTGGTTGAGCTCCATATAAATCTAGAGTTATGTTGGCTGTCAAATCCTGCCTGCAGCCATCGCTGGTTTCTGAAGATCACCCTTGAGGTCGATTTGTAATTCTGGAGATACTGTATGAGGGAGAGGTTTTGTGGTTGGTGGGTGTATATGCTCCTTCCACGGTAAGGGAGCGTCGTCAACTTTGGGATGACCTGCGCTGGCTTTCCATGGCTCGTTAAGGTTTTGTCACGGGTGACTTTTAATGCATGTCTATCTGGGGATCAGGCTACTTCTCTACACTCGGTTAGGGATGGTCCTGAGCGACAAGCTTGGGATGCCCTTGCAGCTGGATCTTTGAAGCAGGACACTGGTCTTGGATATATCCATCACAATCTGGTTATACCTATCGATCTTTGCAACATCCTAATACCTGGGCCAGACTGGATCGGATATATATTTGTCACAGTGATTCCTTTCTTCATGCAGTTATTGACATGTGGGTGGAACGACAGCATGTCTTATTAGATCACTACCCTTTGGTCTTGGAAATGACCCATAGACTTGTTCATGTATTTAAGGCTCTTCTTGCTCGATTGCCACTTCGTTTTAATCAATCTTTTCTGCAGCAGAATCAGTTTTTGGAATATGTTCAGCAACTGATCGCTTCCTTTAGCTTGAAGGTCCTATCTAGAGGCAGGGATGTATGGGCTGTTTTTAGGGACAATGCCCGACAATTATCCCGTTAGTATGGTATTCAGCAGGCTTCCTCTTTACGAGCTGAATTGCGGACTACGCCTAAAATAATGGGGGGAGCAGCCCTGTTGGATGTTAATTTGCATATGAAAGCCTTGAGGTTGGCCCTTTTGCAAGCATTATGTGCACAGAGTCATCCTTGGTCGGACATTGCAAATTTTTCATTGAAAAGACTGGTATCTCTCATGGTAATACGGTTATTTGTGCCTCGTGGTGGCATGTGCCCAACTCCTGGAGACCAATTAAGACCACCCAGTCTTTTCTCCTTTCTCATTTGATTGCATCCTGGCAGGAGATCTTACGTTTTTCAGTTTGGTGCCCTCTTGAGATACGCAAGGAGGCGAATTCACTGCAAGGAGAGGTCTTAGCCTCCTCCAGATTGTTGGATTGGTCGGACAAAGATTTACATAGACTTAAGTTTAATCGGATGGCTCGTCTGGGGTTGCAGACAATTTTTGATGGTGTTATTCCTGGACAGTCCCGTCTTTACTCTTTTCGGCGTATTCGTCAACACTTTCGGGTACCCTGTGGATATTGTGATATTTGGTCATCCATACGGGTCACACTTCAAAGGTTCTCTCCTTTACCAGTGCTACAACCATTGTATCCATGGCGTGATTGGAAGTTTGTGATTCCAAATGATTTTGAGAAGAGGTCTGCTAACCAGATATACCATCAGATGGAGGCCAAGAGATGGGTTACTACAAAGGTGAATAAATTATGGCATATTAGGGACGACAAAAAGAAGTGGCAGGAAAGATTCCTTTAGCTTTGGAAGTCTAAGGTTCCCTATTAGGGAAAAGTCTTCTTGTGGAGATTGCTGATTGGTGGTTTTCCAACTGGAGAGGTGCTGTGTGCCCGAAAGATCTCTGCTGGTCGTTGTGTATTTTGCACTACATATGATGAAACATTGCTTCATCTTTTTGCTTCTTGTCCAGTAGCGCGATAGATCTGGTGTTTTATTTCTAGCGTTTGGCTCTCGGTGACTCAGCTTTGGATAACAGCCCGGTCATGGATTATGGGAAAGCTACCCTCCGTGCCTTCTTTGCATTTTGATTATTCCTACCTATTCCAGTTCCTTAGATGGACTGCCTTATGGCATATTTGGCGAACTCGGAATGCCTTTCTTTTTGATTCGGTCTCGGGCATCCATGGTTATGTGGCCCGTATTTGAGGTTTAGTGCTATGGCAGATTTCTTCTATGATATCAGCTGACCCGGTTCTTCTTGACATTGCTGCCCATTGTTCGCTCTACACCAGCAGTGTGATTTTATCTTTGTGTCATAGTCCTAATAGTCTTTCGTCACTTTCTTTGAGGACCTGATGGTCTGATGTAATAGAATGTAAACACATAGAGAGAGAGAGAGAGAGAGAGAGAGAGAGAGAGAGAGAGAGAGAGAGAGAGTTTCTCGGATGACCTGATGGTCTGATGTAACAGAAAGTAAGAGATACAGAGAGATTGTTGACCTGATGGTCTGATGTAAATATTTACTACTTAATTCAATTATCTTCACGAAAAAAGAGAGAGAGAGAGATTAACGTCTGCAAAGGCCATTGTGGACCATGAGGAAAAATCAAAGCACATCTTTGTCTAATGTCATCTCATCATGAAAGTTAAAAAAAAAGCATCCTAGTATATGAGCTAATATGTAAAGATGAGAGAGAGAGAGAGAGAAAGAAAGAAAGAAACATATATTAATGTCCACATAAGGCCAATGTGGCCTATGAGACAAAATCTGAAGTACATCCATGTCTAATGGCATCTCATCAGTGAAGTGAAGATAACATTAAAATAAGTGGCTTATGAAACAGTGCTAATAATAACTTTACGATTGAAACATGTCAAGTGTTGTCCCATTGGTAGAAAGAAAAGAAAACCCAAATCTAGTAGAACTATATACAAAAAAATGTGGTGGAGATTGTAGGTTGTAGTTGATCTCAAGGTTTACACTGGTGTACAAATGATTGGTGGAAAGAGCTTAGGATCTGGTCTATGGCGCTCTGCACAATGAGTTTGCTACATGCTATGAAATGCTTATGCACTAGATGCCACTTGGATAGTGTCTCTCATGGGAAAATTGTTCACTTGCTGAAGTGCCCTTTACAAATGAAATCATGCAATGCAAAAGGAGAAGGTACAACAGGGGAGCAAAGACCAATGTCAACGACAAGGAGATGTTTGGCAATGTGGCTTTGTCTCTACAAGGCTATTAGTGTTAGTAGGGTTGGGTTTGTGAAAAAAGTCTTATCACTGCTCTTTGTGTGAGTCCCTCTGGGTGAGCTAGCCTCCTGTCTCACAGTAGTGCTGTGCGGTGCCTTTGGAGCTCAAGGAGGAAAAGGCCTAGACATATTTGATCCTCATACTCCACAACATGAAGAGGTCCAAACCATCACGGAAGAGACAATAGTACTATCCTCGTATATCATACTATACTATGCATTTGCATATGTAATGCTCCTTTGTCTTAGGCCCTCGACCACAAAGTTGGCAAGTCATATCCTCTGCTGGAGTATTTGTCCATCTACTTGTCTCCATCTGTAGCCTGTGAGAGGAGGTACGGATTTGTCCGATAGGAGCCTGTATGTTGTGGGAGAGATGGGTTCAATGTATGCTGGCGGAACAGTGAATCCATCATTAGAGAGATACAAGAAGTGACTCAAATAGAATTCCATCCTCGATCCTAGAGGGAGTGGTCGGTGGATCCATATCCTTGCTATCTCAATCCTCAGGATACCAGCTTTGAACACTTGGTTCAGCTCCAATTGGCTAAGAGAGAGTGTAGGGCAATCAAGGCTATAGTCAAAAGGTGGAAGGCTGTTAGTATCCAAACCATGTAGGCTCATCCGGATAGTCATCTGTGAAAACCAACAGTTCTCTCTCTCTCTCTCTCTCTCTCTCTCTCTCTCTCTCTCTATTGCTAGTTGTCTAGATGAAGTTAGTGCCAATTTGGAGTATCTATGATTTGGGGGATCCCATGATTTGAGCAAAGAGTGCCTCCGTGACTATAGATGCTGCCCCTAGCTCTGCTTTGACAATGGGATGTGGGATGGAGGGCTTACTCCTAATCATACGTGCTATCATCATGATTAGTGTCCTTTCCATGCTATCCTAGCCATCATAATAATCTCTCTTTGTTCTGGTCTGATCAGTGAGTGGACTGAGACACTTACGGTACAAGCTGCAGTGCCGTACCTTTGCTCCATGTAATAGCATAGGTGTGACTAGGGTGTCAAACAGCCATAGTCATAGACGTGTCTGAAAAAAATTGAGGTTTGTAGATGCCTGAAAAACACATTTCAGACTTGTCGTTTTTTTCTCCCAATAAAATTTTGGATTTAAAAGCACACTGGTTTCAGGTCACTTCTCCTGGTTTACTGGTGCTGAGTGCACACAGCCTGGAAATCACCTTCCCTGATTGAAAATGATTGAAAATCCATGCAGAAAGTCCATAAACTGTGGCAAACATTGCTGCTTGCCTAGAAACATTGCTGCCCCAAACTTTTTGACCACTAGGGAACTGACGAATGAGCTCGCTGATCTCTCTCTCATAATGTACTGAACAGTGAATAGTGGCGTGATGCTCTCATAATGCAGTGAATAGTGGCTTGTAATGCTGTAGTGCTTTTGTAATGGCATAATACTGTAATTCTCTGCGGTAGTAATGCTGTAATGCTCCTATAATGCTTTGCGATAGTAAGCTCTCTGGAGTAATGCGACAGTAATGATGTACCTGCAATGAACAGTAGTGGACCTTATGTTTTTGTCTCCAGTGACTGACAAGACAGTTTGTATCTGATGGGATGTACCTGCAGTGACTGACGGAATGTCTGCAGTGTGAAAGGCAAGAATACTGCCATAATACTCTGAATGCCGCAGTGATTGCTTATGTCACAGTGAAAGTTTTTGCTCCAGCCATGTTTTATGGTGCAGACACATTGACATGCTATGCTACAGTGAAAGTTTAGGTGAGATTGACAGTTTTATGCTACATTCACATTTTATGGTGCAGTCACATTGACAGTTTATGTTACACTGACAGTTTATGCTATAGTGACAGTTTATGTTATTCGTTTATTGCTCTAGTCAGACTGTAAACAGTTTATGCTACAGCATATGCTATAATCATGACAGAGAAAACTGACAATGAATGAATCACAAAACCAACCATGGAAACAATGTTTCATGCACTGCCAAAGAACCCGAGATACAAACCTATGGCCGTAAAACCTGAGGTTGGAATATCTCTCCAGGGTCAAGAAGATATGGGAAGATATCCTGCAAAATCAATGAAACACTATATGAGGAGATGTTGAATATGCTCTGTGCTGAAATGCATATCATGAGGAAGGAAATGGAAAGTGATATACAAGAGCGGGTTTGAGCTGAAATGATGGAGGAACAAAAAAAAGAGATGCACACATGGCAGAGAAAGATTCAATGATCTCTAACCTAAAAGAAGAACTAGAGGAATGCAAAAAGAAATTGGATGCACAAAAGGAATCAAAAATCACACCAAAGCTGCAAAAAGAAATGGATGTTTAAAAAAGGCTATGTACACCTATGCAAGTGTGGTGGAAGGAATCCAAACGAAAATGGAGAATTTAGAGAATGCTGTCAAAGAAAGTGCAAAATGGATAGATGTGACAAAAAATAACTGAGGAATGCATGGCAACAAAGTGGAAGTTATGAATGCCACCTTGGAAGAAGAGGCAAAAAGACGGGCATGTGCACTCTCACAAATGTACCCATCATTGGAGCTTGGCGAGTTAGGAAAGATGACACAAAAATAAAAGTTCTCATCATGAAGTTTGGAGACTTGGAAAAGAAGAGAGCCTTCCTTTCCAAGAAGTTCACTTTCAAAGGAGAAAAGATGTATCTAAATGAATACCTTAGCCTAGCTAGATAGCCCACATGAGGAAAAACATGCCATGTTCTAGAGGCATGAAAAGCAGGTAAATGGGCTGTCTACAGAGATGGAAGAGTCAACATCACAAAGAAAAGGACAGCATGATAGTGCATGGAATAGAGACCCTGAAGTTCACACTATGGAATTGCAATGGCTCCCTTAAGACAAGTGTAGGCTATTTTGAGGATACTTTCAAAGGGATAGACATTGCTATGTATACTGAGACATACCAATATAAAGACAACCGTCTACTTGATGTATTTGGATATAGACGGGAAAGTACATATCAACCTTAGTCTAGGAGACTTGGAGGGATGAGGAGATTAGGAGGTGTGACAATTCTATTTAGAGAAGAGCTCCAAGATATAGTTGAAGTGGTATATAGAGATACAAAGGTAAGATACAAGTGGATCAGGTTACATACAAATAGAACTCGAGACATATATATTGCCATATGCTACTTTTCCCTTGCATACTCTAAGTTTGCCCCTAAAGAGGCATCCCCATATACACCACTGTATGAGGACATAATGAGATTTATGATCATTGGGGATGTTTTACTAGCAGGAGACTTTAATGCACGCATAGGAAGCTGGCAATCTGCTTTATTTGACACTAATGAGATGTTGAGAGATATTGCATTAGATGAAGTGAGATTAGTCAGATCAGTGTTAAGATAGAGAGAGAACAAAATATGAAACACACCTACTGGCATTGGAAAGTGCACATGGTTTGTCCATCCTTAATGGGCTGCCATAATAGCCGGGATCTAATGGTTTCACATGTTGGAATGACAAGAAAGAGTCAAGCACCATGGACTACTTGATTGGATCACCCAACTTGCTATCTGACATAAAAAGCTTGACATCTCGGATAGACGAATTGGATTAGCAGTAGCCCATGCTACTTTAGCTTTCCCAATGCAATATGGGCATATACATGAGGCACAATCACACATACCAAAATTAGCACGCTATGATTTTGTGGAAGTGACACACATATGATTTTGTAGAAGTGACCTCACACATATACATCACTGGTGTGTCAAAATGTCAAGAAATTGTACTTGTCCCATAGCAATTTTTGCAATTATATGAAAAGCCTCAATTTTGGAGACTCGAGAGTGTAGAATTTCACAAATTTTACTCAGTTGAGGAAAATCTTCAAGCATATGTCAAAATCCCCAAATTCTAGGAGTAGATGCATGCCAAATCTTTAATATTTGTTAAGTTGTGCTTATGCACATGTCACAACTTGCTGAGCAGAAAAAAAGAAAAAACTTAGAAAAAGAAAAAAAGACATGTCAGTGGGTCAGGCAGCATGCAATTCGCACTGACTTGTCGACAGTTGCCTATTGACTGTCTGCTAGTTGTCGCCTGCTTGCATGTCACTTGCCTATGTCACCTGCTACTTGCACAGATGTGGCCTTCTTGGGAACCGTCTCTTGTTGCTTGCTTGTCGCCTACTGAAGCTTGACATGAAGACAATTGTGATCTACTTGTCTTCGACTTGCCACCTACACGTGCACCTGTGTGGTCCGCAGCTTGCACAACACTCAGGAGGCGAGCAATCTTCAACTTTGCACGGAACTTAGGAGGCGAGCAACTGTCAACTCTGATACCAGTTTGTGGTGGCCCATGCGCAGTGAAGGTTCGATATTCAGCAATGGCAATGGTGAGGAGAGAGAGAGAGAGTGAGCAATAGTAGAGAGTGAGATGCGCGATGTGTGGGTATAGAGAGTTATACCTCTCTTAGGTTTTTGTGATAGTTATATGTAAAGTACTAAAGTACAAGTGCTAAGGTTGTATTCACACCCATGGTGGCCCTTTATTCCCAACGATTGATACACAAAAAGAAGCGGGAGCTAAGGTTGTATTCACACCCATGGTGGCCCTTTATTCCCAACAAAGCATGCTCGGACACTCTTCAAACGATTGATACACAAAAAGAAGCGGGAGCTAAGGTTGTATTCACACCCATGGTGGCCCTTTATTCCCAACAAAGCATGCTCGGACACTCTTCAAACGATTGATACACAAAAAGAAGCGGGAATACTTGAGCAAACTAGAAATAGAAATGTATTCCATGTTCTTGGGACATGACATCAAGAGAGCATGGAAAAGGATGCATGAGAGCCAATCACCTATACAGATTAGTAGACTGGATGATTGGCATGAATATGCTTACACACTTTATGATGTTTCTAGCCAAGAGCCTATGCTACTCCCCTCAACCTCAAGAACAGCAAATTGCAGATTTCTCACAGAAAAGAAAGTGAGGAATGCCATATGGAAATTGAAAAATGGAAAAGCCCATGATCATGATGGTTTAATAGCAGAACTTCATGCATGCTTGTGATATATTGGCATTAGTGTTGGCTCACGTCTTAAATAGGGCAGTTTGTGAGAGATTTCCAACCAATTTGTTAGACCATGCTATTGTGCTGCTCTTTAAGAGTGGAGACACGACGCTACTTAGTAACTATCAAACCATCATGATTGTGGCCAAAATATATATCTCTATTGTGGAACAAGCATTGAGTGAATGGGCTGAGATACATGGCTTGAGATCAAAAGGCCAGGTTGGTCTTTAGAGGGGATATACAAATCTAGAGCATATCTTTATATTAAGGGCAATCATCGAAGAAGGCAAGGCATTCAAGAAAAAGATCTACTTCTGTTTTGTGGACTTTTGCAAGGGCTTTGACATAGTGCCACGTGCTAGACTCATGAGAAGAATGCACGATTTTGATGTGCTTGTAGAGATACAATGGAGTATCTATGACTTGTATGAGATAGTGATAGGCAGAGTATGGACACCTAAGGGCATCTCAAATATAGTCAATAGCACCATTGGGGTGAAACAAGGCTGCCCACTTTCGCCGACACTATTTAGGCTATACATAGAAGAAATTTCACAATATGTGGACAAAATTGGTGGGGCCAAAGCTAGCCTAGCTGGAGTGTTGATACCATTACTGCCTTATTGAGACGATATTGTATTTATATCCGACTCACTTGGGGGACTAAATAGACACTTGGATGCATTATTAACTTTTTGCAGAGATAGAGACTTTAAGGTGATGGGAGCTAAGCACTAGTTTACATTCGATGGAGAGCTAATGGAGATGGTCAGGCAGTAAGTTTATTTGGGAGTCACATAAAGGGACTACAATTCTCTTGGAGAGACATCAAAGACTCGTTTGGCAAAAGCATATGCAACCTTAGGTGCATCGGAGAGGCAGTGTGCTCACATAGAGTTTCATGAACCATGCAGGAAACTATGGTTTTTTGACACCTTGGTGACATCCACACTCCTATATGGCTCAGCTATTTGGGGTTTGAGTCTCTTCCACACGATGAGACAACTTTTGGGAGATCAAGATAGACCAGAGGAATACTATGACGGGTGGGCGCATATGGAAAGACCACTGGTCATGATGATCCCATGTATGATACGAGTGAAGAGCTCGACCCCACATGAGATTATTAGAGTTGAGTTGGGAGCATCACCTGTGGTGGTTGAGGCTTGGTCCAGGCAGTGACTTTCATACATAGACTATGGGAGCTCCCCCAAGATAGATACCCACGGTTAGGCCTGGCCTCCTTTAGACAATTAGCAGTAGATGGTGACAGACATTGTTGGTATGCTCAGATGAGTACATGGTTGAGTTTACATGGACTGTTGATTGACAGACTACACCCCCTTTGAGTGTAGCTTGGATTGCCTACACTTGGACCTAAGTCGATCAAAGCTGAACCATGTGATTAGAGTAGACATATTGAGGTTAGATACAGAGAAGACTTGGATCCGACCCCCCTCTGCCCATGGCATGAGGATGGCACACTATTAGACCCACTTACTTCAAGTATATGAGGACGGTTTCGTCACCTGACCCAATTACATGGATTTATAGCTGCCTCATGTATTGCACACAATTATTGGTTAGATCTCGACCTCATCCCACCACTTGAGGATTGAGACAGGCAAATGGGAGGGCATGTAGATAGAGGAACACATATGCCCACTATGTAATAGAGAGCCAAAGACAAAGAAACACTACATTAGTTGATGCACAATATGTTATAATATACGAGGTAGATACCACTGTCTATCTTGAGAGGGTTTTGGACCCTTGAGACAAATCATGCAGTTTGAGGATAAGAGATGGTTGGGTTTCTTCCTCTTGGATTTTCAGAGGCACAGAGAAGCTATTCTATGGAGTAGGAGGCCCCCACAATTCGGGAGTGGTCATTGACTTTTTTACTACTACATGACTGAGTATGGCACATATCACTACTATTGGCACACAACCTACGGGAGTACATCATCATTCAACCTCATATTCTATAGGTGTCCCTTTGGATAAAGCAGTGGCACTTAGCCGATCTAGGTGTCCACGTAAGGCCTAGACATCAACACCATAGACAAATTAGAGCCGTCATTGTGCACCACAGGAGACAGATGCTGTGTTGCCTCAACTATGCAAATATACATCTCCTTAGAAGGTAGACATCTCATTGATGGAGAGTTTTCTTTTTTTACTTTTACGATTAGATCATCAATATGCTTTCTTTTTATAGGACATTATTTCACTTTTCAGTCTTATAGACATGTTTTCATCTTTTCTCGTTCTATATGAGAAACACACCATCATTGTGTGTATTGCTATTATCTCATGGGCCACATTGGCCTTTTAGAGATGTTAATATACTCTCTCTCATGTTGACTTGGAAAAAATTGAGCTTCCTGCCCGTCGCGTTCCATCTACTATCCCCGCCTTACCGTTTCTCTCGTGCTAGCCCCGCCCGTTTCTGCTCAAAGCCCGCTCGTCTGCCCTCGCCTGCTCCTACCTGTAGCCTACAGCCCGCTTGCCCTCCCTCCGCCTGCTCCTTTCCACCCTGCCTGCTCCGCCTACTCCTGCCTGCCCGCGCTCCGCCTGCTCCTACCTACCCCGCCCGCTTTGCTTGCACCGACTCCTGCCCCGCCTGCTCCTGCCCACTCCGCTTGGTCTTGCTCTTGCTTGCTTGCCTACCTCGCTTGCTCCTGCCCGTCCCCATCTGTTCCCGCTCCGGCTGTTCTTGCCGAGCCCCCCTCGCGCTACTACCCCCCGCACCGGCCCCGCCTTACCCAACCCTACCTTACCCAACCCCGTCTTGTTGCTTCCCCCCCCCCCCCCCAACATCCCCCCACATACACAGACACACAATCCTTGCCTCCTTTGCCTTGTGGACTCTTGGCTCCAACCGGCAGACCCACCACCTGCGCAGTAAACAACATTTTCCCCCTCCTCGCTAGTGGCCCCTCCCCTCCCCAGCTGCTCTCTTCCTCTGCAGCAATTTGTTCCCCCCCCCCGGTAGCACAGTAGTGTGATTGGTAGGTTCTCAGTAGGAACGCGCAATGGAAACCTTTGGCCACACGTTGATGCATTTTGCGAGTGCCCCCCAATCAAACACCTTGTGCATCATCCATCCTCTTTGAGGAAGAGCTCTTAGCTGTCCGTGCCACAGAGCTGGAGGTGAAAGAAAGAACTATCTTTGGTCAGGTCGTAGGACACTCCCTATCTAGGGCCCAGCTTCGGGATTAGCTTCACTCCATGCTGCGCATTGGCATAGTGCAGATCGCGCAGGCGGTTCTCATGGATTAAGGGATCTTTATGGTACAACTTACCTCGGCAGACGTAGCCCGTGAGCTAGTGGATAGCTCGCCCTATGCTTCCACGAAGAGAGTCATCTACATGGTTCCCTGGTACAGTGGCTTGATGGTGGAGGCATTTGTGCTCCATAACATTTTTCTTAGACATCCGGTCACTCTACTCTTTCCCGGATTGGCAGTAGAGTATCGCCAGTTTAGTGGTACGCAAGTCAAGGAGCGGCAAGGTCCATCTACTAGTACCACTAGATGGACCAAACTATGCTTTCTTCCTTCAGACCTGTTATACAAGAGATTGGACGATGACACAGATAGAGGGGGTGAAGAGTCAGGTGGCCGATCACATCTTCCAGTGGATGGGAGGAGGAGGACTAGCACTCTTTTCCCAGCAGTGGCTAGGTTGCATGATGGACATCAACTGGTGGGCTGGTGCCAAGGTCCCACATTTGAGCATTATCTTTCGAGCCCCTTTGCAGTGGAGATCATAGATGGATGTAATTGAGTGGCCCCTAGCATAGGCGGCCTTTTTCTACTAGTGTACAGAGTCAGGCCTCTTAGCCTGGTTGATAGATACCCTGGTGGTACCACCAAGAGCATATATCACTCCCGTGGTCCGCCGCCCGAAGGCCACCATGGGGGAATGGATTTCACTGTCCAGGCTTGCAGCAAAGCGTATCCGCATGCCCCATAGCTCTTCTTCTTCGTCAACAGCTTCCACACCGAATAGATGCTTGTTCGGTCAGTCTTCACAGGTTTCCCTATGAGTTTACATCTTGTATCTTGGAATGTGAACAACCTCCACTCCAGTGGGGTACATGGTTCCAGGAAGTTGATTAATCGGTAGGAGTTGTAGCCTGCCCTTGCTGGATGGATCAACATCTTACTTCTGCAGGAGCACAAGCTCACTCCCGTCGAGGCCCATCAGGTAGGGAAGGTACTCCTAGGCAGTTTACACACTTATTGGGAGCATGCCATCAGTGCCCATGGCAGGAGTGGAGGCATATGCACCTTTATTGGCTTGAGCCTCACTGCTTGTGTACGTGACCACAAGATGATTGTGGCAGGGAGGGTTCTATGGATCAGATTGGATATTGGGGACTCGTGCCTTGGAGTCCTCAATATCTATGACCCTACTAAGGTTAGGGCACGTAGCAGGTTTTGGGTGGAGATCGCAGCAGGACTCCCAGAGGTGGACTCTTGGATTGTTGGAGGAGACTTCAACAACTTGGAGGCCTTAGAGGACTAGCAAGGCAGAGGCAAAGGCAGAAACTACAGGGTATGGCTGGGGAGGAGCAAGAGGCATGGGAGGTCTTCCTACTCATAGTAGGAGCACGTGATGCTTGGAGAGACCTAGCTTTCCACAGGAGGGAGAGATCGCTGGACTTCTCTTGGGGATACAGGCGGCTGGGCAGAGTTTTGCTTGAGCAGTTGGATAGTTTTTATGTGGGAGAGTGGAGATGCTCTCGCGGAGGCCAGGCAGGGTAGTTGGTTGGCACCACTCTGCTTGATCACTGCCCGGTTCTCTTGACACTTGATCCCCTAGCCTTTGCCCTAGATACACGATCTTGTCAGATCATTGACTCGATCTAGAGGTGGGAGGAGGTGAAGAGACAGAGTGAGCAGCTTTGGACTAGGGAGTGGGAAAGAAGGGACTAGATTCCAGAGGTTGCAAAGATCCTAGCCGAGTCGAGCATTATCTACCAGGAGGCAGCCCTACAGGCAAGGCTGCAGAGTAGGGAGGAGGTGAGAGCACTTCGGTGGGGCCTAGCAGCCATGCAGAGACTACTCCAGGAGGCTCCAAGGGACCCCACTCTGCACACACAAGAGGTGTCTGCATGAGCAGCCCTTGCCGGTCTAGAGGACAAGCGCTCATAGTTTTGCTTCCGCACCTCAGTAGCCTTTTGGGCATGGAAGGGGAAGGATGTGCTGGAAGTTTTTCCAGGTGCATCAGCCCCGCACCTCAGGAGAGCAAATACGTAGCCTCCGAGATCAGTATGGGGGGATTCGCTCTAGTTCAGATGAGGTGATGGAGATTGCCACTAACTATTACAGACACCTTTTCCAGCAGGAGACACCCTCAGCTAGAGGACAACGATGTAGACATTAGGCTTGGGACCACATCCCATCCCTCGTCATAGAGGAGATGGGACGCTCTCTCCTAAACCCCTTCACAGAGAAGAAACCAAAGGAGGCTTTCCATGCACAGGATGGGCAGAAATGCCCGGGAGAGGACGGTCTTTCTAAGGCCTTCTTGACTACCTACTAGGAGGTGGTGAAGGACCCCCTATGCTGGCCTTTCAGGAGATTTTCAGCTCAAGACGGATGCCAAGGAGTCAGTTGGCAGGTCTTATCAGTCTTCTCCCCAAAGGGGGAGACCCGTTGGAGCTATCCCAGTGGAGACTGATTACCTTGTTGTCAGTGGCCTATAAGGCACTGGCCAAGATAATTGGTAGGTGAGTGCACCCGGTGCTTCTAGACATCATTCACGACAACAAGTTTTGTCCAGGATAAGAGCATCCTAGACAATGTCTTCACCTTCTTTGAGGCGACAGAGTGGGCCCAGCACAGTGGTCAAGGATTGGTTGTATTACTCCTGGACTTCGAGAAAGCCGATGACAGGGTTGACTGGGACATCTTAGAGGGCACCATGGTTAGGTTGGGCTTTCTCCAAGCATGGATCTGTGGGGTCTCCACATTGTATAGATTAGCTACCAGCAGGGTTCTCATAGGTGGCAGGAGGGGGGAGGAGTTTCGGCTGGAGAGATCAGTCTGACAGGGCTGCCCTCTAGCCCTGTGTCTATTTCTACTCTATGTAGAGGCAATGTCTCACTTGCTCAGGTCACGTGTGATCGGGTTACATGGCCTTTGATTGGTGAGAGAGGAGACGGAGCTGTTAGATTCAGAGTATGCAGATGATAGAACACTCTACATAGAGGACAATGACTTGATGTTGGAGAGAGTGAGACTAGCTCTCGAGGTGTTTTGCATTGCAGCGGGAGCAAAAATCAACTGGCAAAAGTCGATTGGTTTCCTTACGGGCCCAGACTCTAGCACAGAGTGGGGCGTCCACTTGGGATTTAGATGGGTGTGGAGAGGGCAAACCGTCCGTTACCTAGGGTTCCAGGTGGGACTTGACATCACTCCTGCCTTGCAGTTTCTTTCAATCCTTGACTCTGTTCAGCGGAAGCTGACCTACTGGAGTACTGCCCGCCTTTTCCTAGCAGACCGAGCCTTGGTGCTCAACCAGATTCTCCTAGTGACGGCTTGGTACATTGCCTCATGTTGGTGCTTTTCCTTGCCTTTTGTAGTTCAGCTTCGCCGCCTAGTGCGGAATTTCCTCTGGGCCGAGTCAGACGGTTCTAGGGACTCTCGGGCTAAGGTGGTGTGGGCGACCATCATTCGGCATCGGTCAGAGGGAGGGCTTGGGATCATACACCGAAAGTACCAGAGCCTGGCCCTTTTGGGCAAGCTAGTAGTCCGCGGTCTCACACCAGGAGGGCAGACTTGGAAGGTCCTACTGCAAGAGGGTCTCCAGGAGTGTAGACCGAGGCCTGGCAGTGACTGGAGGCAGTTCTTGAGATGGATCTTCACGACAATCTAGATCACACCCCCTAGATCCTCCTTCCTCTGTAGCCTACTTTGTGTGTAGCAGGGCCTCTGTAAGGCTCTAATTCAGAGCCCCCCAGGTTGCTAGGAGGAGATAGACCGCCAGCCAATGATCAGGAACCCCCAAGTGAGAGATCGGGATGGGATACAGATTGGCAAGTGCTCCCTCATCCAGTGGGCTAGTTGGGAGGCTGGCCTTGCTCATATCATCAGGACATGGTGAGAGGTGTATAGGATGGTGGACCAAGAGTTGTTGCAGCAAGCATCAGGTTGTTAAAGAGGAGTTGAGCTGAGGAGAAGAGAGATTGACATAGCGATACCTCAAGAGTGGCTTGACTCCCCAATACGAGAGCCAGTAGAGCCTGGTGAGGTATGGGCCGCTAGATTTTCACCAACAGGTATCCTCCTACAGGTGGCAAGTAGAGTGGGCGGCGCCTCACACTGGACTTTCTTCATCGTTCAAGAGGGGGAGGTGTCTGGTTCGTGACAGAGGGCAGCAAGATGAGGGGATCATTGTCCTTCCGTGGAGGAGGATTCGTGTGGTTGGCCTTGAGGGAAAGACATGGCGTCTGGACCCTTGTGTGTTTTGGGAGGAGTTTGGGGAGTGGCACCTTTGGAAATGGGAGAGCAGGCCAATTAATGAGTTGGAGTGGGACCTTGGAGAGTGGCTATGACTGGCCGTTGCGGTCGCCAAGAAGCCGTTGAGGTTCTTGGAGTACATAGCCAAGATTGGCAGACACTTGATGTAGGAGGACATGGACTGTGGGCGCTTTTGCATAGCAGATATTGTGCGGAGCACAACATTACGGATGCCTTTTGTCGGACTTTTTGGCTCCGCCTACGGGACAGTTGGAGGCTGAGGAGGGTATCGTATTTCTTATGGCTTTTGGCACATGGAGGCTTGGCGGTGGGGAGTTGGCTAGCCCAAATTTAGAAGGATGGAGTGTGTAAACACCGCACATAGCAGTTTCTGGAAACTCCAAAGGAATGCCTTTGGTGGTGTGAGGCGGTGCAGCTTGTGTGGAGAGGAGCATGCCGCATTCTCCGCCGTCTAGCACCCAGCCTTGGATGTATTTCGTGGGGAGCTTTCTGCTGGCTGGCAGTCAGCTAGGGCCGTTAGCATTTGTATGAGGCCGGGATGTAGGACTCTATCTTTATCATTGAGACTAGGTCGTGCGCAGTGGTCGGCTTGGAGGCTCTACCTATCCGTCAGGTACTGGAGCCGGCTTCTTGCCCCCAGATGGCCTTGAGAGGCTTGTACACATGATGTATTTATGACCTTGCACCAGCTCTAGCTAGTTTGTCGAGCATAAGCATTTTGCAAAAAAAATCTCTCTCTCTCGGCCTTTGAGCAGTGCAGTGTATTCAGCCTGCATTGCCACTGTTCACAGCCTAAAGGCTGAAAGCTGAACTCTGAACTCAAAGTTTGAACATTGAAGAGAAGACCTTCTCTTTGCAAACTCTTCTTCTTCTTCTCTCTCTCTCTCTCTCTCTCTCTCTCTCTCACGGCCTTCAAAGACTAGTGTGCAGTATAATCAGCTAACATTGCTAAAGCTAAAGTCTCTCTCACTCACTATCTCATATATAAGCTGAAGCTTGAAGGCTGAAATTTTGAATTTGGAATGCAACAAGCTTTTACAGCCCAATATCTTCATCTAATATTGACGGCATAAAAATATGTTAATAAAAACAATGTCAAGTATGATTTAGGTTGAGGTCTAAATCATACTTTCATACGCGTTTGTGTTTGACGTTTGATTCATGTGTGAACAATGAAAAAACTATGGCCATAGTTTGGTGCGAGGTTCCTAGAACTTTATGTGAGCACATTGACTCTTGAGTGCCCCTCTCAACGTAAATCGAGGGCCAAATAAGGTGACTCCTAAATAGAAATATTCCCTTACATGCTCCACTATATCTCGATTCTCCTCCAAATGTGAACTGATACATAGATCCAATCGCCCATGTTGATGAAGTATCAAAGACTATGGTTTTCGTCTTTCCAAGGTTTATCATGAGGCCTTTGTCTCTACAAAAGATGTGCAAAGTATCTAGGTGGCATTGAAATCCCTTTGGTGAATCCATAATAAGGACTATGTCATTTATGAAGAAATGCTCTAAACGTAGATAACATAAAATCAATTGTAGGAAAAAATAGAAACTGATAAACACAGAACACAGTTAGAGTTAGGGTAAATCAGAGACAGTGAACACAATGAATAATGAAGTAAATGGCTAGTGAATATACAATGCTCATATAGCAAACGCACTATGCAGTGAATACTGAGCCTCGAATCCTCGTATCTCTAGGATCAAGGTAGAGGTTATGAGCTGGAGAGAGTGTCGTACTCTAAACGGATCTTGAAATGCAGCAAGGCAACCTCCGTGTGTCGAACACCAGCAAACGTAGCTAGAGAAGATTGGATTTGATGTAGACGGAAGTATGAGAGAGAATATGTAGTAAACGCAAATTGTGGACGGGAGAGAATACCTGGCGATAGTTGGAGATGGCAAACACAAACAATTTGGAGGTGGGCAATAGTGTAGATGACCTTGTAGAGGAGAGGGAAGATCAAATGCAGGTAGCTTGGTCAAGGCAATAGCACCAGGATAATGATAACAACTCTAGAGGCCCTTGATGACACTAAAGGCAGCTTGGATGATGATGCTAGCAGTTGGAGATGGATGCTTGGCAGCAAACACAAGTGTGGCAGTGATGGATTAGCACGCGGCAGCTTGATATGGGTGGTGGCTAGAATCAGGCGCTAGATTGTAGCAGACAACAAAGGAGACTTTGATCATGATGTCCTTCGTGAACAGGGTGTGGGCAATAGAGATATGGCTCTTGAAACGTGCACAAATGAGACTAAGGGAGAGTGGTGGACTGCATACTTATTTATAGAAAGTTTGGGGCATCCAAAGTAGGGTTTTGCATATGGGACATAGTAACTCTCAAGGATCATATTTCTTCTTAAAATAAGAAGGTTTCTTCATTAATTAACCGCCTCTTAGGTTCAAAATTGAGCCATGAGAAGTAAGTCCTTTGTGTATTTTTCTTTTATCCCAAGGGATCCCACCCCAAAGCAGCTAGGATATCACACAAAGGGTGCACATCAGTTGCCCAATGACCTACCAAGACTACAAAGACGATGGTTATCTTATCAATGGAGCCCAAGTGATCACCCTTGAGAGGCCAAGGCATCACACCAAGGGTGTGTATCGGCTGTCTTGGGGCCTACCAACTCTTACAAAGGCAGATGGAATCAACAACGGACTGTTTAAAAAAAAAAGAGCTTGACTGGAGCTTATCACAAGATTTAACATTAAATGAGGGTTTTAAAGCAATATTCGTCCCATTGAGTCACTGTGTCCCTTAGTACGAGAAAGAAGGATGGATAGCCCCACTACCTTTAAAAACAAGCAAAACAATCCCACACACTACTAAGATAAGTGTGTAGGGATTCCTAAGGGTGTGTGTGTGCTAATCATATGGAGAATATGGGGAGAGACAAGCACTATGATGGAGGAGCAAGCAAGACAAGCAAAGTCAGAATGCAAACATAGTTTTAAATAAAGTTGTTATTAGAGACTACCATGTGCAATGCCATGAGTATGGTGGATTCGGAGTCCATCGCTTCGTGTGTGACAAAGAAGGGATAAATGTGCATGGATACATGTTTACATGAACAGAATGCAATGCATGGGCAATGCAAAGGAAGATGCAAGTCTTCATGCTCATGTAGAATGCATTGCAATGGTGTTGCTTGGATAGTATCCTCGTAGAGGAATTGTTCACTTGCCGACATGCCCTTTTATAATTATATTATCTTGGTAGTGGGGATGAAGTTACAAATGTCCATGATGGTGGTGGTAATGGGGGATAAGGAAGAGGGGGTACTTGTGGATAGGCAGAAATAGATTGTTGATGTCCAATGAGTGCCGATTGCTGTGGAGGTATCGAAACGGACATAGGCCCACATGATACCATAGGTGGAGGTGGAGGCACTAAGACATGATGGCCTTGTCCAAATGTTGGGTGTGACACAACATAATGATTGGATGGTCCACTCGGCAATGCCATAGAGGTAGTGTAGTACCAAACGATCCACAGTTGAGTATGTCTTCGATGCACTCCTAGAGGGATAACGTGAAAGTGTGGAAGGTTGAGCCTCTGTCATAGGTAAAGCACCTGGAAATGGATATGTAGAGGTGCTAAAGGCTATGCCTAAATGTGTAGAATGCCTCGGTGTGGGTGTGGTGGATAATGTGGCGCACTTAATGGAAGTGAAAAGGAGGGTGTAGCGGAAGATGAGGGAGGGATGGAGGGATGGATGGGAGCTCAAATGGATTCGTAATTGTTGTTGTTGTGGGAAATATGGTTGGATCCTTTTGTTCATTAAATGCATTGGATGAAGATACACTTAAATGAAATATTTTGAAGGAAAAGGAAGGGATGGAATACTTACAAGTTCTTCTTTCAACTGTTTATCTAGTTTTGAGTTCATAAAGAAAAACCTGTTTTCCTCATTACTTAGAAAAGAAAGGTTGTTTTAAAGAGTCCCTTCTTGACGAATCCAACAGAAAATACATAATTAGTTGGCATAGAATGCGACATAATAAGATTCATACCTAGTATCGGAGAGAGGATGTATTGTGGAAGTGATGTGTAATCCGAGTCAGGTTCCACTTGCGGATGGCTAGTCCATTGTGGAGATTTTGAAGGTCTTGCAAGATCATTAGTTTTGTGCACTGAATCTAAAGGAGAAAACTAAGGCTTACCTTCAAGCTCTTGCTGAGAGCCTTATGCATAAGGATGAGATCATACTCAACATCAGAAATTTGATATGGTTTGTGGACTCCATGGTATTTTGATGATTCTTTGCTCATGTCAGATTGGGTAGAAGCAAGCTGGGAGGCATACTCTTGATCATTTCTATCCATGTTTGGATGTGGAGATTGAAGCCGTGGTGTGAATGCGTTCGAAGTCATTTGACTACTTGTTCCTATTTCTGTAGATTAGCTTTCCGATCAAAAGGCAAGGTTTCTCAATGAATATCTAGCTCTGATACCATGCGAAGAAATGCTCTAAATGTAGACAAAACCAATCGTACAACAAAGCACAAATTGATAAACACAGAACAAAGTTTACATGCTTAAATGAAACAGAAGATTTAGATATACCTTATGAATGATGCTTGCTTCAAAACCCCCTCTATTGAAGTTTACATATTGAACATCATCTAGATTTTGCACACCAAAAAGAAGAAATAGGCGAGGGCTTTGATTCATACGACTCAAGGGTTGTATGAACCTGACATTGGGCTTGGTTGACGTGAAGAAGAAGTGTCACTAGTCATCCCAAATGATATATGTCCCTCATGATCAGAGAGGTAATCAGTCTCACCAATTGGTTCAATTATAGCAGCAAAGTTGATATGAGGGGTGTCGGCTCGAATATATGTGATGCGCAAGTACTCTTCAAAATCCTCTATTAAGTGATTGAAATTAAGAACTTGAGAAGAAAAAAAAGGTGAAGGTGAAGATGGGATGTTGTCTTCCTCACCGAGTCCCTAATGCCTTCTCAAGGCTTCCTATGATGGAGAAGCTTGATAAGACATCATGGGATCCCAAGAAGGTGTTTGAGACATTATGAGTCAGATATGTGTTATTTGTGTACCTTGCACAAACCAAACCTCCACAATATCTACAAGATATTATTTACAAGAGCACAGGCCCTAATACCATGTGAAGATATGCTAGGGTTTACACTGAGAAAACACAAAAAATATAACCATGGCTGAAAGATAGAGACTCAGAGAGTGATATGCAAAACTCAAACCCTAAACGCAAAACGCAAAGCCAAACACAAATAGAGAACAAGAACAACTCTAAATTGAATCAATCAATGTTGTAAATGAAGGAAAGAATGTACAAGATGCTCAAGGGTAGAGTTGTCCAACCAGCTGGTGGTTATCATGGGAGTGGACTAAGGGATGTATCAATGGGTGTAGTCCACTGGAGTGGATCCTGAGTGCAGTAACCACTAGTCAGAGGACAGGCTGATAAAGAGAAGTGCTGAAAACAAAAAAACGACCTGATGTAGATGATGGAAGTTGATCACCAGCAGCAGTGGCAGGTTGGGCGACAACTATAGACCAGGTAGCAATAGTTGTTGCGGGATTGACAGGTGTGGCAAAAGACAGCTGATGGTTAAAACCTGCAAGACACGGATGGGGATGAATGAATGACAGCTCTTGATTGACACGCTGCATGTTGCCATCGCGCCCCGCTTCTCCTTCCACCATAGCGTCTCCCCACCCTCTGTCCTTCAACGCGCCCCCCTCCCTGGCCGCCACTGCGCCACCCTCCCACCGCCTGGTCACATCTCGCCTCCTCCCTCCTGGCAGCCACCATGCCCCCTCCTCCGTCTATCACTACATCTCTCCCCCTTCCGCCGTCTCCCAACTGGGCCCACCCCATCTTCCCTTCCCCCCCCTCCTGTCTGCTCGCCTTTGTGTCTCTCTCTCTCCACGCATGTCCGCCTGGGCCTCCCTCTTGCAGTGTGCACCCCATCATCATGACGGGCTGCCCCCCCCGGTTGACAGCCAGAAAACCCCATGTGCCCACCCGGGGGACCAGGCCACCAGTGGAGACTAGTACCTTACCCACTGCTGAAACTAGAACCACCCCCCCTCCCCCGGCGGACAACACTGCAGCGTGTTTGGTAGGTTCTTAGCAGAGACGCGCAATGGAAACCTTTGGTCAGACACTGGTGCATTCTGCGAGTGCCTCCTAGTCAAACACCTTATGTGTCCTCCTCTCTGAGGAACAGCTCTCAGCCGCTCGTGCCGTTGAGTTGGAGCTTAAAGAAACAAAAATCTTTGGTCATGTAGTAGGTCACTTACCATCTAGGGCCGCTTCGGGATTGGCTTCACTCCACGCTGTGCATCGGCACAATGTAGATACTGGAGGCAGTTCTAATGGGTCAAGGGATCTTCATGGTTCGACTCAACTCGGCCGACACATCCCATGAGTTACTGGCGGCCAGTTCACCCTATGCTTCCACGAAGGGGGTCATCCATATGGTTCCTTGGTACAATGGCTTCACAGTGGAGGCATTTGCGCTCCACAACAAGTTCCTTAGACATCCGGTTACCCTTCTCTTCCTTGGATTGGCGATAGAGTATCGCCCGTTGGTGGAAGACTTTGAATGGCTCTTTGGCACTGTCCTTCCCGCCTCTTTGGCGGACGCAATGACAGTCGCAGGAGTTCCAAAGGTATGGGTGGCAATCTCTTTTGAAAATTAGAAACATAATCACAAATGTGCAAGCAAGTCGCTTAGACTAGTGTTATTGGTTTGTGAATATAATCACTTAAGTTACAACATTCATTTTTCTTAGCTATAGATGTTCTCCACTTGTACATCCAAACAAGCATGGAACGTACATGCATTTCTTAGCTACAGGTTGAGTGACATTTCGTGTAGTCATTTATAAAGTATTCTACATTTACTTTTCATGTTGTTTATGAAGTTACTTGTGCAACCTATCATGCACTATAGGTGTCCACCACCGTACCTTTTAAGATTGCCATATATGAAGATTAGGCTGGCTAATGGACTGCGAACCTTGCTGCATCTTGCTAGTTGGCGAGATTGACTCTTTTAACACTTTCCTTCATATCCCCTACAACTTGTGTTACTTCTAAAAGATTTTTATGCTTCTGAGCGGTTTTAATTACCTGGGCTATGAGGTAGCTAGGAACTGTAGAGATCTAAATCACAATCTTTTGGTTTAGGATAGACTTCCTGTAGTACGTCTGGACAATAATGACCTTTCCAATTCAAATAAGAGTCCACAATCAACAGGAGAGGGCCTGGGAAAGAACGTGTAGCAGATTATTATTGTAAATTCAACATGTGTAATAGAGGTCAAAAGTGTACTTGCTCCTATCCTGGTCCATATGCACTATCAGAGCCATTATTGAGCTGCTAAATGGATGACATAGAAGGTACATCAAAGACAGTGTAAAGTTGCCTCTGTGCAAGGGATAATGAAATATTGTTTAGTTGTCTCCACCTTGACTATTAGAGACTGGAGTGACGTTTGAAATACATCACCTTATGAGCTTAGTGAGATTTTGTTTTGGTTGTCATCCATAATTATCATGCTTTTCTTTCTGACTAATAGGACATAGTCAGCTGTGAAGCATGCATTGTTACAATTTCTTAGGAAGCTAATCGTTTTTGTAGGAAAACCCTAAAGAATGGAGATAAAACATTCACTGCTATATAATTGTCTTTTGACAGGCTAGGACCTTCGAGGTCTCTGGAAATCGATTAAGGCGCAGAATGTGGTTGCAGAACATGAAAATCAAGCTTGTGGTGATAGGCATTGTTGTTATGCTGGTCCTGATCATTTGGCTCTCTGTATGCCGTGGTTTCAAATGCCACTAACTGAGTAGCCCTTGGAGACGTGTGTTGTAGCTGTGTATCATAATATAGGGTCCTTGTAGCCACTATTGCTATTTTTTATTGTTTGTTGGGTATGCCTTTGGTGAGGTGCGCTTATCTGTATAGCAGAAAGTGATGAGAATAAAAAAAGTTTATTGTTTGAGTGCATTCAGTAAATGTTGGGCTGATCTTCATGCGGCTGGGTAAAAAGTAGTGTGACAACATACAAGGTGATTACAGTAACCAGGGATTTTCTTGTACCAAAATGGAAACTCCTAGGAAATTTAGAGTAGTCACAAAACTAAACAGATGACCGTGAACGAGATCTGGAAGCAGTATTGGCAATGGTCTTGCCTAAATGCATTAAGCTTCTATGTAAAATATACAATAGACAAAGAGTTGTTTTATGATCTTGAGATATCATTGTTGTTTAGGACAAGTGTCACAAATTTGCTCTTGATAGAAGTAACTAATAGCTGGCTTAGACTAAAAGTAATTGTGTGGTAAAGAGTTGGCAGTTATTGAGCTATATTCATCGCAGAGATTACTGTGCTGTTATTCAAATGATGTAGTTACACGACTTACAAATTGTCAATAGTTAGCGTCCATCTCCTCAATCATCACTCATTCTAAGCATTCAATCTAACAATATGGAGCTCCTTGAGATCCATGTTCAGGGAGATGAATGGAACTCAGAATTAAAGCAATATATGCAAATGTCAGAATCATCAATATTAGGATGAATCACTTTACCTGAAAGGAAGATGATTGTGACATGTTCTAGGTCTAGAAATGAGTAGTTTGGCCATACTCAACATCTCACAGGAGAACATATCACAAACCAGAACATGGTGTAGCCCAGCCACAGTTGGCATATGTTCTACTGGAAGATCCAGTATCATGTTTCTTCTTTAAAATCCTCTTTTGCCCATGTCATCATTTAAAATCTTCAGTCTGTCTCCTGATTTTCGCACACTAAAACAGTGCAGTGTTTTGTCAATATGCTAAGCTGGGTAATCAATGATCTGCAAGACTTAAAAGTCTTGAACAGCAAGATTATTCCATATTTTTTGCACTTTTAACATAGTCATGTTGTCTTATATATCAACCAGTGCTGCACCCACAAGCATGTGTTTTGAAGTAATAACTCTCATGGCATTTTGAGCATGTATTTTGATATTTTTCTTTTCTAGCATCTTATGGCATTCAAAGTGCTGCAATCTTTCAAACTGTAAGTGGAGGCCATCACATTTGCATTACCTGTTCAAAGCACGATACCACAATCTTTCACCACTTTCCCATTATGCTCCACGTTGGGCATAACCTCTAACAATTGCAGCTTGCAAGACGAGGTTTAGAATAGGAAGTTTGTTGAATGCTCACTCTTTTACTAGGAGCTACATGTTGGCACAAATGTCAACTAGCATTACATTAGACACAAGCAATATGTTTACAAATGTGCATTTTTCATGATTTGAGCATGTGTTTCTTGGTCTTTGTCTATGTTTTCTAGTATGCAATTTGCAACTTGTTCTAAATAAGGGGGAAGGTGATTGTGTTTGGATCTAATTGCATATATCCAATATATTATAAAAGTCTGATAATTGTAGCATGTAATCAGCACTCTCTTGCAAGACAATCTTGAATAGAAAGCTTGTCAAACAGTTATTCCAATTTTACAAGGGAGCCACATTTTATAATTGGTACTAATTCTATACTCAGTAAACACATCTATTTGCAAACGAGCCTTTACTGGCCATATGAGCATGTATTTCTAATCTTTCTACTTTTTGCACACAATTTGCAGCAAATTTCAAACTGAGGTGATTGTGTTTGGATCTAGTTGCATATGCTCAAAACACATAAGTGCTTCATTGCTTTCTTCATGTTGGCATGACCTAAATTTGTGCATTCCATAAAACTTCTCAAACTTGAGGTTTGTCAAACACCTTGTGGTTTTCTAAGGAAGCCACATTTGAATACATGTTTGAGAACCACTTTAGATTGTGACGTTCCAAATATTCTTTCTTGGGAATCTTGCCATCTGTTTCTTGCCCTAGTTGTGTTGCTTTTCTAGCATAAGAGATTCTCAAGCAACAAAGAATGACTAGACTAACCTTTAATTGGCTTATTATAGTAAGGAACAACTACCCTATCAACTATTGCACCATTCACTTCCATATTATCAATTAAACTATGACTATGACTAATCTATATCACTAAAGCCAACCTTGTATACCAACCTTACGCACACACGTAAAGACTTGTCGTTCTCTTACTACCTCTATCCATCCTTGACCACCACAAGGTGGAGATTATTGTAACAATGTGATTCCTATGCAAGTTTTTATTGACAACACTTGTCATGTGAAGCATGGCTTAGGGTGTGAAGTGCACTCCATTTTTATGGTCTTGCGCTTTGCGCAAGCTAGGCATGGAGCACCTAGTTTTACATTAAGTCTAGGTTCTTTGTGAACATTGGGTGTGGTGGTTGAATGGTGGGAAAGAGGAACGGAAGCCCTAGTTGCATAGTTTGGAGGGCGGACTCCCTTCGAACTGTTTTGCGAATTCTAAGCTTGGAAGTTTCAAATGCAATCTTACATTGAATGCAACAAGTAAAATCCAAGTTAGTTAGCCTTATAAAAGTAAAATGGACGCATCATGTTAGAGAGGATTTAAATCGCATAGTGTGTCGAGAATATCTTACTAAGAGGAAAACCCAAATGACAAGATGTACAAAAAAAACAAAGATTATAGAACTAAAAATGCGTCACTAGTCTACAAGTGAGTCTACAGGCGAGACCACAAGATCTAGAGTACTAACAAACCATATTGTCTTATTCATACTTAAGGTAAGATGTGTCTTCCTTAATAGGGAGAATCGAAACCTCCATTCCCTTGCTTGAGCTCATTAGTCTCATTGAAGCCTTAGTTAACTAGGACAAGCTCAGATTAATGTTAGGCTTGAGTTCAAATTTAAAAAACCTAGATTTTGATCCAACCCAAATTCTCGTTAGACAACAATTGATCACACAATATTATCAATACACTAGGGTAAGTCATGCAAGGAAGCCAATGGAGGAAATATTGGAGGATATAAGAGTAGAGGGAAACTAGGTAGAGACTTGTTAATATAAGTGGCTAGATTCATAGGGTCTCGACAAATGAATAGATGTAAGGAGGTGGCGTAATGAAAAACGTCCAACAAATACTAGATTTGGCTAGAGGAACCAAAATCAAAGATGGGAAGGAGGTTGGGCCATCAAATGCAAATTGAAGAAGATATAGAGGTTGGGCCATGAAACACAAGCATCACTCGTTTCGAAATCTTAATCAAATGATTGCTAGATACATCTAGCAAAAAACGATAATGTTGCATTAATGGCCTCAATTCTAATGGGATTGGGAGTAACACACAGATCTAGGAATGAGTCAGAGATACTAATCATCACGAAGCTAGTATACAAGTATAGACGAAGTCATGATCCATATAGCTTTGTCAAATCGTTCGAGAAAGTTTGCAATGCAAATAATTTCCTAGATACAGATAAAGCATGCACAAGCCTTTGGGTTGTGCTTGGGCAAGAAAAATTTCAAAAGCATGTGTGTTGAAGTCTTACTATATATTTTTGGGCATACTGTTACTACAAAGGATTGGCAAAGTCTATGAAGCATATTGTATTGGAAAGAAATCAAGGACTAGATTCTCAAGGAGCACAAATCGGCCAAAAGGATTCAATGATCTTATTCATGTAGATGTATGTGAATTAACCCATACACCTTCAATAGGTGGATATATATATGATATCAACTTTACTAATGATTTTTCTAGGTATACTTAGGTATTCTCCATGAGATCCAAGGCTTAAGTATTTGACATCTTCAAGAACTTTCATATTATGGTTGTTGAGCTTATGAGAGGTAGAAGAGTCAAGGTTAGATAATGGAGGAGAATTCTTAGTTATACTTAGGTATTCTCCATGAGATCCAAGGCTTAAGTATTTGACATCTTTAAGAACTTTCATATTATGGTTGTTGAGCTTATGAGAGGTAGAAGAATCAATGTTAGATAATGGAAGAGAATTCTTATCCACATGTAGCCAAAGTTAAGTAGAAATTTAATAAGAAATTACAATCACCATTGTCATCGATTTACCTTTGCTATCTCAAATTGCCATAATCCAACAATAAGGAGAGAGAGAGAGAGAGAGAGAGAGAGAGAGAGAGAGAGAGAGAGAGAGAGAGAGAGAGAGAGAGAGAGAGAGAGAGAGAGAGAGAGAGAGAGAGAGAGAGAGAGAGAGAGAGAGAGAGAGAGAGAGAGAGAGAGCAAATAGGGTTTGTTTTGTTCTTTTTTTTTGGGTCGGGAGGGGGGGGGGGGGGGGGGGGGGAGGAGAGGGATGTTCAAAAGCCAACCACAAGAAATTGAATCGTTGAAAGTGTCCTTAAGATGTATACCGAGAACGGCAATAATTGAGGAGTAGCATAGTGAGCAAAGCAATAAGAAACTTATGAAAATGAGAGTGTTGAGGATGATTGCTAGAATACTTTAAATTGATGGCTCAAAAAGCATAATTAAATTCTTTGGCATTTCATTTTAAGTTGGTAGGACATTGTAATATGATGTCAATATGTGTATTACACGAAGATGATAGATATTTAACCTTTTTTCTCACTATGGAAAACTACAATTCACATGCACATGCACATGTAGATACACACAAAGTCCATACAAGCCTTTCCTTTTGATTATGTTGAAATAGCTTTGGTTACTTTCAAGCCCTCATCCATTAGAATATTGTGTTCCAAGGTTTATTTATCTTTGTTTGTTCTCTTTATCAAAAGATATAATCTCACATAATATTGAAAATTTTGCTATTCAAAATTTGCAAAGGAATGCATATCAAAGCATCAAGTCTCACCATCATTGTAGAAAAGAAATATAAAATGTGTAAACAAGAACTATCATTCGATAGAATCTTAGCTTGTGGTGGTAGGCACTTTTCTAATAATGTGCTTATTTTCTTATGCATCAAAGATGGAGGTCTTGAAACTTGGAGGGCCTTATTCAATGTGAATGACTAGAATTTTTTTAAAAGTATAATGTTGTCAAATTATTTACATAAATTATTACTTCTCCAAACAAAAAAATAGAGATTTCTAGAAGAATATAGCTTATTGTAACCAATTTCTAATAATGTATAACAATAACTGAAAGGTATGGTATGTACTTGTTTCATTGTGCTAACATACAAGTTGTGATCATGATATTTATTACTTAAGTTTTTGGCAAATGACATGACTATAGATAGACATTGTCAACGGTTATATAGCTTTGCAAAGCACATGGGGTCAATGTATATATGAGTGCCATAGAATATGTATGGTGGAGAATTGACACCTTTGTTGTAATAGAATGTTTCTTGCTTAATGTAGTTAGGATTAGAATTGTTGTAAAAGACTAAGCCTCGAAGTCATGTCATCATGCTTTACCTCTAACTCATATCTTAAAATTTTATTGTCCCTTGCTAAGAACTCTTGCCATGTAGTAATTACTAATTGATGGTTGACAGCTAGGACATACATTCTACCTTGGGGATGCACCTCTAGACATACAAATGTACCATGTGCGATCAACAAAATGTTATTTAATTTGAAATAATTTAAATAAATTTACAAGTTCACACTTACAAAAGGTAAGAAAAGTGGGGTCATTTTAGTATGTAACAACATATAAGTAAAAAGGTTATTTTAACACCCTTTGAATATATGTCCTATGGATGGTTTCTTGGTAGTGCATCCCCTCCTCCCCCCACTTCCCCACACCTGTACACCCTCTTAAAAATTTTACCTCCCTTCCTGAACTCTTGCCATATTGTAATTACTAGTCAATGGTTGAGAGATAGAATAGACATTCTATTTGGGGGATGCACCTCAAGACATCCAAATGTATCATGTGCAATCAACAAAAGGTTTTCTATTTGAAATAATTTAGATAAATTTACAATATTAAATTTACAAAATGTAAGAAAAAGGGGGTTGTTTTAGTACATAACAAGATATAAGTCAAGAGGTTATTTTAACACCCCTTGTAGATATGTCATGTGGATAGTTTCTTGCTAGTGTCCCTCCTGGATGATCAGTATCCATGTTGCTTACTACAACAGACTACAATTCACACACACATGGACATGGAGACACATAAAATCCATACAAGCCTTTGCTTGTGATAAAAATGCCTTTGATTACTTATGAAGCCCTCATCTAATAGAATATTTTGTTCCAAAGTTTATTTATCTTTCTATTGTCCTCTCTATCAAAAGAGAATATAATCTCACATAATATTGAAAAAACCATCATTTAAAATTTACAAAGAAATGCACATCAAAGCATCATCCAAGGCTCCCCATCATTGTAGAAAAGAAAGATAAAATGTGTAAACAAGAACTATAATTGTATGGAATTTTAGCTTATGGCGGTAAGCACTATTCTAATTATGTATTTTTTTCTTGTGCATCAAAGATGAACGTGTTAGAACTTGGAGGCCTTATTTAATGTGTGAATGACTAGAGAAAAGCTAAGTTTAAGTACAATTTTTTGGAACCTTGGGCATCCAAGAAACAACATCTCGAGTAAAGGTGAAGACATAGCCAAAGGTAGACTTTCTACTATTTGAAAGTCCTACATGATCAAATTCAATGTATTCCACAACTCTTGTATCCTAGATACCATAACATATGCACATAGTTGTTATGCCTTTTAGATACCTCATGATACACTTGATGGCATCCCAATGCCATCTACCATGTGTATCCATAGAGCGTGCCACAACTCCAATTGAAAATGCTATGTGAGGACGAGTAGCTATCATAGCATACGTCAAATTGCCCAACACATATGCATAATGGATCTTGGCCATCTTGGCCTTTTGCTCATCAAACTGCAGACAATCGGCCTTTGACTAACCTTCATGTGGGAAGGTAACGGATAGCCAATAGGCTTAACATCATGCAGATGAAACCACTCAATGAATTTTTGGATGTACTTCTTCTGTGATAAGTAGAGGATCCCCTTAGAGTGATCACGTGTAATGCAGATCCCAAGAATATGTGGGGCATGCCCCATGTCCTTCATCTCAAAACTCTTCTTGAGCTGACCTTTCAAGGCATCCAACTCATCATGAGCACTCCTAGCAATCGGCATATCATCCACATAGAGGATCAAAATAATAAAGTTGTTATCAAGAGCCTTCTTCGTGTGTAAACACAGATCCATATCACAGTGGGAATATCCATGTGGATGCATAAAGGCATCAAACTTGTGGTACCATTCCCTAGATGCACACTAGGTGTTTCATGCCATGTTCTGCAAAGCCCTTAGGTTACTCCATGTAAATCTCATCATACAAGTCCCTATGAAGAAAAGATGTCTTGACATCCATCCGATAAAGATCCAAGTCAAGTTGAGTAACCAAAGCTAGTACCAAGCATAGGGTAGTCATCTTCACAATAGGAAAAAACACTTCATCAAAGTCTACACCATGTTTTTGCTTGAAGCCCTTATAACAACCAAATTGGCCTTGTATCCTCGCTTGGGGCGTCCAAGGGTACTTTTCAACTTGTACATCCACTTGCATGGCAAAGTATGCTTGTCACTAGGCAAAGAAACCAAATCCCACGTGTGATTTCTTTTGCAGTGAATCATAGTTTTGATTGTATGGTCCTCTTTCGAGTAGAGTGACTATCACCTCTGCGCATGGCCTCATCATAAGTAAGAGGCTCACCAACATGTATCACTATAACATAATCCATAGAGGGCTATTATCTATCTCTAGTAGATCCCCCTCAAGTCAGGCTTTGGGGCCTATACATCCTATGGAGCATCAAGGACGTCGGCCACTGGAGCATCAGCCATTACTGTAGGCTGTCTAGTTGGCTGCACACTTGTAAGAGGCTCCTCTTGAAATATCACCTTTTGCGTACCTCAACGACATGCTCAATCTTTGCTTATGCATTTTCTCCTCATGGAAAACAATATCATGGCTTCGGATAACCTTCAGAGGAGCTGCAGATCCCATAAGTGATAGCCCATCTCACTTGCATTCCCATAACTAAGAAATATGCATTTTCTAGACTTAGGATCCAACTTATTGTTCTTATCCTTGGGTAGTGGCAGAAAGCCTCACAACCAAAGACATACAAATGAGCATATGAGGGAGGTTTTCCATACCATACGTCCTCTGCAACGTGATAGTCAAGAGCAGTACATGGGGAGTGATTTATCAAGTGTACGATAGTAGTAACTGCCTCAGCCAAAAAATGTTGTGGTAAGCCTACGTGGGTGAGCATACTGTGACTCACTCTTGAATTGTCCTATTCATGTGCTCAGCCATACCATTCTAGGATGGGGTGTATGGAGCCATCAATTGAAGCTTATTAATACTCCTCTCGTCACACAAGACTACTCAAAGGCTTTAGAGACATACTCACTCCCATTATTTGACCTTAGGCATTTTAGCCTATACCTAGACTGGTCGTTGAAATGTGGCCAATAATTCAAATTTTTGCTTAAAAGGATATACCTAGACCTTATGTGTATAGTCATCAATTAGAATAACAAAATATTTCATGCCACCTAATGACTTAGAGGGCATAGGACCACATACATCCCAATGCACAAGAGTCAATGGCTCACCCATGCATGTCATACCATACTTTTTATGTGTATTACATGTTTGCTTGCCATATAAACAATTTTCACAAGACTCAAAGCACTTATAGTGAAGGGGTAAAATATATTGCACACAAGTAAGCATTTTTATTTCTTTCAAGGACAGGTGCCTAATGTGATGATGTCAAAGAGATACATGTAGAACTGCATCCACTACTAAAATATGGTCAACTGACTTAGATACAAGCAAGGGGTAGAGAGTATTAGACTTAGCACCATGTGCAATGACAAGATTCCCACATGTAATCTTCCATGAGGAATCACCAAAAGAAACTACATAAACTGAATTATCCAAAGTGTCAGCAGTAGAGATAAGGCTATTTGTGAGAACTAGTACATGGCATACATCATGAAGAGTAAACATGCAACTTGAACCAAACTGCAGCGGACATCACCAATACCAAGTATCTCCAATGCTAGGTCATTACCCACATGGATTGATCCACTCAAACTGTGATAGGAGTGAAACCACTCTCTATGAGGAGTCACATGAAAGAAATCCCTTGAATCTATGAGCCAGCATTGAGTATACCCTGTCAAAGCGTTAGTCGGCTGTGAAGTATTAAGAGAAGAATTTTCAAGTATGAAATCATCATCAAAATCATTCTGCACAACATTAATATCTTGAATCTTAACATTGGACTTGCTAGGGAAAATGCTACAATCATCATGTTTGTCTTGCACTTTACCCTTGCCCTTTTCTTTGCACTTATTCTCACACATCTTATGGAATTGAGGTCGATTATTCCCTACTTTCCATAGTAAAATGACAAGTTAATAAGGAATTATGGCGAGGGACTTACTGTAAGACTTTCCATGTCATTGAGAGCAAGATTGCTAGGAGTCTCTCCCACGGTGATCATTACTGCTCCTATCATTATTGCCTCTAATAAACAATGCATGAGAGGTGCAAAAAGCATTGATATTCTTTTTTTGAACCTCTTCAGTGCACCTGTTACATCCTACAATTGTAACCCATCAGTAAGTATGTTGGCACACATAGCAATACGAAATGTATCCCATGATTTAGGTAGTGTAACTAAGAGGAACAAGGGAAGAAGAGTACCCTTGATTTCAATCCCCTACGAAGATAAATGACTGATAGTGGAATGAAACTCATTTAAGTGATCTGATATAGAAGTGCCCTCTTTCACGCAAAGGTCCATGAGTTGCTTCCGCCAATAAATTTGAGAAGTGAGGCTTTGCTTGCCATAGACATTGCAAATATTTTCCCATAATTTCCATGTGGACTACCCATTAGAGACAAAATTATAGAATACCTGCTTAGAGAGGGATAATATAATGGTGGACTTACATAGCTCATCTAATTCAACCCAATCATCTACATCAATAAGTTTGAGCTTGACACCCTTATGTTTCAAGGGCCCTAACCTCCATTTTTTGCACTAAAACTTGCATATTTGGGCCTTCTAGTAGCTGTAGTTGGTGCCATCCAACTTGTTAATATTCAATATCACATTATCAATTGAGCCACTAGCCATAATAAAGGCAAAGAAGTGCACAAATTGTCAAAGCTGACTATTGTAATTACTACAAAAAACCCTAAAACAAGTGCCAAATCAAGTTGAAAACAAGGGGTACCAACGAAGTAAAGAACTATCCACAATACCGAATGCAAAGAACTATCAAATGAAGGTGATGACTCACATAAATAGTATAGTAAATTACAATTACAACATGTTGAAGATAAAGTACATTAATAAGAAATCAATGCAAAGGAGGGGCAATAACTAGTATAAGACAAACTACAACTGCAAGGGAATAACTCAAACTAGCAATGAGTGAATATGCGATTAGTATCGAGAACGATCAAAGAATCAGTGTGTCAGACCAAAGTAGATCCCATAGGTGTAACCATCATGCATAAAGTGGGTCTCATGAGTAATTGAAGAGACCAACTAAAGGCACAATGGATTGAGCAATGTAACAAAAGCTATGTACATAACCAACCAAGATTCATACATAACTGAAAATATCGTGACAGTGATAGGTGTCGGTCCAAAAGTAATGTCAGATCAGCCCACTAAGCATCAACTACATACATAAAGCATGACAAGAGCATGTACATGTCACCAAGTCCCACAGTCTCACTGTAAGATCCTCAAGCTCGACTAAATAACCAAATGTTCAATGTAAAATCCAAGTGTTAAGTAGTGTTTCCCATCATAACAAAAAAGTCATGCCAAACGAGCAAACAAAGCTCAATACATCATGTGGAAGGCATCCATACATCCAAGATCCAAGTAGCATATATCCGCGAGCACTAGATCCAAGTAACGCAAAGTGCTTTACTGGAGCATGAAACAACCATACATAATAGTGAATGACAATTAATGTCAAGGTTCAAAGCTCCACTTTCAGCTCAAAGGCAATCTGGAAGCATTAAAAAATTCAGCCCTGTTTATTTTAGTAGTAAAAACCTCTATAAAATTGAGAAAAAGTGTGCTCAAATCAGTCCCATAGCATTCCAATACATGGGCACAACATCCCCAAATGATCCGGCATTAAATAGACATCCTCGAAAGCATTTATGACCTCTAGACAATGAATGAAGTGCTATCTTGAATTGCAGGATAGCAAACTATCACAAATTGTGAATCAACGACTGATCCCAAGAGCTCTAAGTGATACCCAAACTCATACCAAATATGTTGGCAAATATTGCCAAGTGTCAGGAAGGAGTTCTAGGAGCTGGAGGATGGGGTAGATTGATCAAGGATGAGGGGTAGCAAATGGGTGCAAATCACATTGATGTTTCTTTTGTTGTGGCTACTTTTGTTGATGGTAGTAGGGCAATGGTAGTAGAGAGAGAGAGAGAGAGAGAGAGGAGAGAGAGAGGTTGTGGGAACTCCAACAATCACAATATGTGACTAGCCTTTCCTTTATTCAAATGTCATTGAAATAATAAAGAATAAAGTGATAGTGATGGGTGCTCGTCACTTGCAGTATACAAGTGTGCAGGTACTGTGTCAATGTAGTAATACACGTGTAGCTAGGTATAGACACCTTTACCCCCAACAAATTCCCACTTAAAGATGAATGTGTCCCTGGTGAGGAGAGAATAATAAAAAAGTGACAAAGTATAAATATATATAAGTACAACAAGAAATATGTCATTTCATCCAATGCCCATCACCTTCCTAAGAAAGAAAAAATGCTCCATTGAGAGACTTTTTCCGAGTAGATCTATATGATTTTGGTCAGTTGAGATCTTGACAATGTCAACAAACTTGTCTCATCCTCCGACCTCTCTTATGAAATGGTAATGCACCTCAATGTATTTTGTCTTTTCATGCAAGGCTAGATTCTTAGCTAATCGGATAACACTCATAGAATCCGAATGCAACGGATGGACCAAATCGATAATATAAAGGTCAACCTTACTAGAGTGCCTCTTTTCAAGCCCTAGTGGCCGCAATATACTTGGCCTCCATGGTGGAGAGGGCTTTATAGTTTTGCACCCCCTGGACATCCAAGAAACAATACCTCCAACAAAGGTGAAGACATAGCGAAATGTAGACTTTCTATTGTCAGCATGTCTTGCATAATCAGAGTCAATGTACCCCATAACTTCTATATCTTGGCCACCATAATATATGCACATAGGTATAGTGTCCTTCAGGTACCTCATGATACCCTTGATGACATCCCAATGCCATCTGCCAAGTGTATCCATACAGTGTGCCACAACTCCCACTACAAATGTTATGTCAGGACAAGTGGCTATCATGGCATACATCAAATTTCCCACAATGGATGCATAAGGGATCTTGGCCATCTCAGCCTTTTTCTCATTAGACTGCAAACAATCTGCTTGACTAATCTTCACATAAGAAGGTAGAGGATAGCTAATAAAGTTACCATCTTGCATATGAAACCGCTCAAGAAAATTTTGGATATAAAGGAGCCCCTTAGAGTGATTGCCCATGATGCTCATCCCAAGAATGTGTAAGACTTGTCCCATGTCATTTATCTGAAATCTCTTCTTGAGTTGAGTTTTCAAGGTATCCAGCACATCATGAGTGCTCCTAGCAATAATTATATCACCCACAAAGAGTACAAAATCATAAGGCTGTTATCACGAGTCTTCTTTGTGTATAAACTGAAAGGGAAGTGGAACCTAGGAGGAAGAAGCTTGGTGGTGAGAGTTATGGCGGATGGAGAGCAAGAGCCAAGAGAGAGAGAGAGACTCAAAAGTGGAAACTCCAACAACCACAATGTGTGGATGGGCCTTTCTTTATTCCAATTGTCACTAAAAGAATAAAGAATAAGTAATTGTGACGAGCGCTCGCCACCTGCAATGTGCAGTGGTGGGTACCGTCAGTATAGTAATACACGGGCGGCTAGGCGGAGGCACCTTTAACCCCAACAACCTCCCACTTAAAGGCGAATTTGCCCCAATGAGAGAGAAAGAAGAAAATACAGTACAACATGTACACATGTACAACAGGATGAGGAAAAAGATGTCATCTCATCCAATGCCCATCAATCTCTTGAGGAAGGCAAAGCGCTCGATAGTGAGGCTCTTTGTGAGAAAGTCTGCAGGATTTTGCTCAGTCGGAATCTTGACAAGGTCAATAGACCTGTCCTCAATGACCTCACGAATGAAGTGTTACCTCACCTCAATATTTTCGTATTTGCATGGAAGACCTGATTCTTGGCCAATTGAATGGCACTCATAGAATGCGAATGCAGTGTAGGCATAGCATCTGTTATACCAAGGTCTATAATCAAACGGCCTAACCAGATAGCCTCCTTGCAAGCCTCTGTGGTTGCAATATACTCGGCCTTTGTAGTTGAAAGAGCCGTACACTTCTGTGCCCTGGACATCCAAGAGATAGTCCCTCTAGCATAAGTGAACACATAGCCAGAAGTGGACTTTCTACTATCTACATGTCCTGCATAATCAGAGTCAGTGTACCCCACGACTCCTGTATCCTGGCTGCCATAGCAAAGGCACATATCTGTTGTGCCAGGTGTAGCCATATAACGTGCCACAACCCCAACTGCAAAAGCTATATCTAGATGGGTGGCTATGATGGCATACATAAGACTGCCCACGACTGATGCATAGGGAATCTTGGCCATCTCGGTCCTCTGTTCATCTGTCTCTGGACAATCGGCCTGTGAAACCTTCACATGAGAAGGTAATGGACAGCCAATAGGCTTAACATCCTGCATGCAGAAGCGCTCAAGGACTTTATGAATGTACTCCCTCTATGACAGATAGAGTACTCCCTGAGATCTATCGTGCATAATGCGCATACCAAGTATATGAGATGGATGTCCCAGATCTTTCATCTTAAATCTCTTCTTGAGCTAAGCCTTAAGAGCATCTAGCTCCTCATGAACTGTCCCTACTAGAAGCATGTCATCCACATAGAGTACCAAAATCAGTAAAGAACCGTCATAGGCTTTCTTCGTGTACAAGCACGGATCCATAGCACTGCGGTTGTAGCCCTGTGACTCTGCATGAATGCATCAAACTTGTGGTACCATTCCCTAGGTGCCTGCTTCAAGCCATATAGACTCTTCTTTAGCTTGCACACTAGGTGTTCCTTGCCAGGGTCTGCAAAGCCCTTAGGCTGCTTCATGTAAATCTCATCATGCAAGTCCCCATGTAAAAAATCTGTCTTGACATCCATCTGGTATAAGTCCAGGTCAAGCTGTGCAACAAAGGCCAAGACTAAGTGTAGGGTGGTCATCTTGACCACATGAGAAAAGACTTCATCAAAGTCAATACCATGCTCTTGCTTAAAACCCTTAGCAACCAATCGAGCCTTGTATGCCGGCTTGGGGTGTCCAGGGGTACTTTTCAGCTTGTACACCCACTTGCATGGCAAAGCCTTCTTACCCTGAGGCAAGGAAACCAAATCCCAAGTCTGATTCTTATGCAATGAGTCAAGCTCAGACTGCATAGCCCTCTCCCAAGTGTGATAATCACCCCTGTGCATAGCCTCATCATAAGTGAGAGGATCTCATGTATCTGTAACTAGTAAATAATCCACAGAGGGCACGAAACCGTCAGGAGGTCATCTATCTCTAGTAGAATGCCTCAACCTAGGCTCTACTGCTTGATTGACATCCATCAGCATGTCTAACATTTGGGCCATGAGCATCAGGTGATGCTGCACGCTGTCTAGCTGGCCATGGAGTGGGATGAACGGGAGAAGGTGGCTCCTCCTGAAAGATAACTCTGCGTACCTCAACCATTTTCTCAGGCTGCATATGCATTTTGTTCTCATGAAAGATGACATCATGACTGCGGATCACTTTACACGCCTGTGGATCCCATAGATGGTAACCCATCTCTCCTGCATCTCCATAGCCAATGAAAATGAATTTGACACTTTTAGGATCCAGCTTATTGCATTGGTCCTCGGGCACTCCTTGGCAGATGGCTGAATGAAAATGCATTTGACACTTTTAGGATCCATCTTATTGCATTGATCCTCGGGCACTCCTTGGGTAGATGGTTGAATGCCTCACATCCAAAGACATGTAAATGATCATAAGAGGGGGGCTTGCCTGCCCATACCTTCTTTGCAACCTGAAAGTCAATGCCATTGTTAGGTGACCTGTTAATGAGATGCATTGCAATACTAACTGCCTTAGCCCAAAAGTGTTGCGGTAAGCCAGCTTGGCTAAGCATGCTACGAACCCTTTCGTGAATGGTTCTATTCATGCATTCAACCATACCATTTTGGGGAGGGGTGTAAGGGGCGGTCAACTGATGCTTAATACCCCGCTCATCACAAAACTGCTCAAAAGCACGTGATACATACTCACCCCCATTATCTGACCTTAGGCATTTTAGCCTATTGCCAGGCTGGTTCTCTACTAATGCAAGCCAACGTTGAAATCTATCTAAGATATCAGATTTTCTCTTGGTGGGATAAGCCCAAACCTTACGTGAGTAATCATCTACGAAAGTAACAAAGTACTTTGCTTCACCAAGTGACTGACAGGAAATGGGCCCACATTCATCTGAGTGAACAAGAGCGAAGGGCTCACCCATGTGTTTCTTACTAGACTTTTTATGTGTATTTCTAGTCTGCCTGCCATACAAACAATGATCACAAGGATCAAAATGCAAAGTGTCAAAAGGTGGAAGATACTGCAAAGCACGGAGCATTTTCATTCCTTTAAGAGACATATGCCCCAAACAAGCATGCCAAAGGGATACATGGGGAATAGAATCCACAAACAAAACATGATCCAATGTAGCTACAGATACAAGTAAGGGGTAGAGGCTGCCAGACTTGGCACCTCTTGCAAGCACAAGCTTGCCACGAGTAATCTTCCATGCAAAGTCTTCAAAAAACACAAAATACCCTGCATCATCAAGCTGTCCAGCTGACATAAGGCTGCGAGTCAATGTAGGTACATGGCGTACATCATGCATAACAAAAGAAGTGCCAGAAGGAAACTGCAGCCTAACATCTCCAATGCCCACAATGTCAAGAGACCTGTTATCACCAATATGCATAGAACCAGAGATGGTACGATAGGTATGAAACCAATCTCTACAGGAGGGTGTCACATGAAAGGATGCATCCGAATCCAAGAGCCAGTACTGCGCATACATAGAATGTATCTCAGAAGCCTGTAAGGCATTGCATGAAGAAGCTGCAAGTATGTAATCATCATTTGAATCAGTGGCCTGCATGACATTAACCTCTTCTATCTTCACACTGGACTTTGCAGGTACAATACTGCACTCAAAATACTTTTCCTCCACTTTTTCTTCTCCCTTTTCCTTGCGCTTATCATTGCGCATTTTATGACATTGTGGCCTTATATGTCCTGCTTTCCCACAATAATGATAGGTAAGATCAGGTTTCCATCCATGGGACTTACTGCGACCATGTGACTTGGACCTGGACTTCTGAGAGTCCCTGCCCTTATGATCATTATCATGCCTGCCATGTCTGCCACCTCTAGCGGTCAATGCATGTGAAGAGCGGGAAGCATCATTGTTTCTCTTGTTGATTTCCTCAGTCAATAAAGCACTCTCAAGATCTTTGATTTTCAGCTCATCAAGCTTGTTCATACATATGGTCGTACGGAAGACATCCCATGATTCAGGCAAGGTACCAAGCAAAAACAACGGGTGCAAGTCGTCTTTTGAACTCAATACCTTGTGACAATAGACTATTCATGATAGCATGAAATTGATTGAAATGAGATGAAAGGGAGGTCCCCTCCTTCATGCAAAGGTCCATTAATTGCTTCAACCAATACATCCGTGACGCAGGAATCTGCTACACATAGAGCTCCTGAATCTTCTCCCATAAATCCCATACACTCTGATTCTCATCTTCAACAACATTATGATGGACCTCTCCTGAGAGTGACAAAATAATGGTAGACTTGCATAGCTCTTCAACTTCCATCCAAACATCATCATCCATATCCTCAGGTTTGACACCCTTGAAACACAAGGGTTTAATTTGCAACTTCTGCACCAAAACCTGCCATATTTGGGACTTTCAATACCCATAGTTGGTACCATTCAACTTAGCAATGTTAAAGAGAGCTGTGTCTTTCAGATGACCAGCCATACTGTCCCAAATCAATGCAAAAAAGAAAAATTGTAGGTTGATGTAATTAGCAGAAAATGCACTAAAACCACTGCTAAAAGTGACTGAAAGAGTGGATTTCAGCAAGAGAAGCACCTATCCACCAAATATGATCAAGATAACATCAAATAGTAAGCATTATCCTCATAGGAGTGCTCAAAATCTGGAGATTTCAGCTTGCTATAATAAATGACAATAGTATGTAAAGTTGTCCCAAAATGAAGTAATCACTAATACATATGTCACTGCAACTGCCAGGTAGCAAGATACATCCAACAGTGAGTGTCCAAGGGCAAGAAGGTACCAAGAACTGTCAAACCAACAACCTGTTAGGCAAGAGACATCTCATAGGTCTAGAAGTCATGCATGTAATAGATCTCGGGGTAAAAGAAGAGACCAAGCAAAGCACAATTGATAGAGCAAGAAGCTCAATACATAGCCATCCAAGATGCATACAAAACTGACAAACCTGTGACAGAGATAGGTGCCTGCCCCAATAGGCATATCAAATCAGCCCACTACAGACTAACTGCAGACATAAAGCTCTCAAGAGAGAAAATGCATGTAACTGTTCCACAAGATCAAGCTCAAGTGCAAGTAAGACTCTGTGTATATTTGAATATACCAAGAGGTTTCCACTAGAAGTAAAGTCAGATGCAGAGAGAGCAAGCAACACTTGAATACATCCAATACATAGCATCAGACATGCCAAATCCCAGTAGGGTACATTCGGAGCATAAATCCCAAGCTATCTCAGACCCGTAAAGCATAAGCTTAAAAGCATCCAAAGAGCATCTAATTGACAACCAAATGTAATGCTTAGCAGATCCAAAGTGCTCAAATACATCTGAAGACGAAGCTCCAAGTAGCTGTCAAGCATGGGCAAACCAAGTGGCATCCATATCTGACCAAAGCATAAATGCAAGAAGCCTAAATGTCAAGCAGTGAAAATAGACATAGACTGGTTCAAAGCATGCTAATTGAAGCCAAATGCTCGTGAAGAATGATCAATTTGGAGCCTAATCTAAGCTCAAAAGCATTCGCGAACCAAGAAAAAGAATTTGACAACCTCCAAATACATGGGTATGATCATTCAAACCTCCAGTAAGCACCTGGTATCCATGAACCAATGCATACACCAAGTAAATGAGCTTCAGCCCACTCTATTACAGCAAGCAATTTACTGTTAAATGAAACTCAAATGGTGCTTACATCTACTGTAAATCAGTCCCAAAGCATGGACATAGCATCCCATAACATTCGGGCATCATCTGGCATCAATAGGCATCAAACGGGGAATGCCAAGAAGCATCAAACAGTAAATGTCAAGTGCTACCCTATTTTGACAATCTTGGGACTGTGTATACAGGAAGGGCTGAAGGAGGAAGCACTCAAATTGATCACCAGGAGCCAAGCACTAATGCCGGGGAGTCCAACAATGATCGGGAAGGTTGCCAAGGGTGCCGGGAAGCCAAGGAAGAGCAGGGAAACGCTAGGAGCATGTCATCCCAGCCCCCTAAAAATTCATCAAAATTTGTGGTGGTTGTTCTTCAGGGACGGGGGGTCTTCAACAGTCCTCAAGGGCACTTGGCAGTGTCGAGGGGGCTCCAATGTAGCCCAGGAAGAAGCCGATGAAGGTCCGGAAGCTCGGGGAGGAGGCGGGAGATCAAAACATACTTGCAAATGAAGGTGCCATGGCTGCCATTGAAGCTCGGGTTGAAGCTCTTCAAATCTAAGCTGAAGAGAATGCCAAGCAAGCTCCAATGCCTTTGCTTTGATACCAGTTGAAAGGGAAGTGGAACCCAGGAGGAAGAAGCTTGGCGGTGAGAGTTATGGCGGATGGAGAGCAAGAGCCAAGAGAGAGAGAGAGACTCAAAAGTGGAAACTCCAACAACCACAATGTGTGGCTGGGCCTTCCGTTATTCAAAATGTCACTAAAAGAATAAAGAATAAGTGATTGTGACGGGTGCCTGCCACCTGCAGTGTGCAGTGGCAGGTATAGTAATACACGGGCGGCTAGGCAGAGGTGCCTTTATCCCCAACATAAACACAAATCCATCACACTATGACTATATCCCTGTGAATGCATAAAAGCATCAAACTTGTGGCCCCATTTCCTAGGTACTTGCTTAAGGCCATAAAGGCTCTTTCTCAACTTGCATACTAGGTGTTGCCTACCTTTTCATTCAACACCCTTAGGTTATTGTATATAGATCTCATCATGCAAGTCCCATGTAAAAAAATTGTATTTACATCTATTTGATAAAGGTCTAGATCTAATTGAACAATCAATGCTAGTACCAAGCATGGGCTCATTATTTTGATAGTAGGAGAAACGACTTCATTAAATTTAACCCCATATTCTTGCTTGAAACCCTTAGCTACCAATTTGGCCTTATAAGTGGGCTTGGGGCATCCAAGGATAATTTTTAGCATGTATATCCACTTGCATGGCAATGTCTTCTTGCCACTAGACAAAGGAACCAAATCCCATGTATGTTTAGTATGTAAAAATTCAAACTCCGATTGCATAGACTTGTCCCATGAGTGACTACCATCTCTATGCATGGCCTCATCATAAGAGAGAGGCTCACTTGCATCTGTCACCATAAGATAATTTATGGAGGGTGTAAAGTGCTCAAGTGGAGGTCTAGCTCTAGTAGAGTGTCTTAAAGCACGTTGATCCTACGCTTTAGGTAGGGTCTAGGCTACTGGAGCATCAGCTGCTATAGGCTATCTAGCTAGCTTTAAGGGAGCAGGAGGCTCCTCTTGAAAGATCACCTTATGTATCTCAACTATATGCTCAGACCATGTATGAAACTTTTCCTCATAGAAAACGATGTCATGGCTGCAAATAACCTTTCAAGCCTAGAAATTCCATAGGTTATAGCCCATCTCACATGCATCCCCATAACTAAGAAAGATACATTTCGTGGACTAAGGATCTACCTTATTGCACTTGTCCTTGGGAACATGGCATAATGCCTCACAACCAAAGATACACAAATGAGCATATGATGGATTTTTTTGAGTCCATACCTCCTTTGTAATCTATCAATCAATAGTAGTGCAAGGGGACATGTTAGTGAAGTCTATGACAATAGTAACTACCTCATCCCAAAAGTGTAGGGGTAAGGCGGCTTGGCTATAATGGACCCTCTTCCTGAATCATCATGTTCATGCATTCGACAATACCATTTTTGGGAGGGGTGTAGGGGGGATCAATTGACACTTAATATGTTGCTTATCACAAAACTTCTCAAAATATTTTGAGGCATACTCACCCCCATTATCTGACCATAGGCATTTCGGCCTATATCTAGACTCATTCTCAGCAAGAGCAAGCCAATGTTGAAAGGTAGACAAGACATTTCATTTTTGCTTAATAGGGAAAGCCTAGACCTTATGTGAATGTGATAAAGTACTTTGCACCACCTAGTAAGTGATAGGGCATGGAACCATATGCATCCGAATGAAGAAGAGCCAGAGGCTCATCCATGCGCTTCGTGCTAGACTTCTTATGTGTTCTATGTGTTTGCCAATCATATAAATAATGATCACAAGACTCAAAACACTTATAGTCTAGGGATGGAAGATATTGCAAACTAGTAATCATTTTTATTTCTTTAAAAGACATGTGCCCAAGGCAACAATGTCAAAGAGATATATGTGGAACTACAACCACAGCCAAAACATGGTTAATTAACCTAGATACAAGCAAAGGATAGACTATACTAGACTTAGTACAACATACAATAACAAGATTCCCACAAGAAATCTTCCATGAGGAATTACCTAAAGAGACAATATAACTTGCATCATCCAAGGTGCCAGTAGAGATAAGGCTCTTTGTGAGAGTCGGAACATGATCTACATCATGAAGAGTGAACATGCTACCTAAACCAAAATGCAATTGAACATAACCAATACCAACGATCTCAATGCCATGTCATTACCCAAACTGAAAAATTGAGTCATACTACATTAGGAGTGAAACCACTCTCTATATGAGGGGTCACATGAAAGAAAGTCCCTGAATCTATCAACCAAAACTGAGTCTATCCTAGAAAATCGTCAGTCAATTGTGAAGCATTCAAACAAGAAGATTCCAAGATAAGATCATCAGATGCATTAGGGTGCATTGCATTAATCTTCTTAATCTTGAAACTAGACTTGCTAGGCACAATGCTCTGATCATCATTCTTGTCTTGCACTTTACCCTTTCCCTTTTCCTTGCACTTGTCTTTGTGAATTTTATGGCATTGTGGCTGAATATGACCTACTTTTTCACAATAATGACAAGTAAGACTGCACTTACGGTTGTGGGACTTATTGTGCGACTGTCCATGTATCCTAGACTAAGACTTATTAGAGTCTCTACCATAGCCATTTTCATCATGTCAGCCTCTCACAGTCAATGCATGGGACATATAGGAAGTATCCAAGTTCTTTTTGTCCACCTCTTCTATCAAGAGAGCACTCTTAATATCCTACCATTTCAGCCCATCATTAGCACAGAGAGCCATACAAAAGTGTCCCATGACTCAGGTAGAGTACCAAGAAAAAATAAAGGACACAAACTATACTTGAACTCAATCTCCTATACGAAGCTAAATGGTTGATGATGGAGTGAAACTCATTCAAGTGTGTACTCATTCAAGTGTGTAGACATAGAAATCCCTTCCTTTATACGAAGATATATAAACTATTTCAGTCAATACATTTGAGATACATGAATTCACTTGTCATAGAGATTCTTAATATGTGTCCAAAGCTCGTATGCAATGTGATTTCCACTTACAACATTGTAGTGAACCTACTTAGATAGTGATAAAATGATTGTGAACTTGCATAGCTCATCCAGTTTATCCCAATCCCCATCCACAATGTTTTCGGGTTTGGCATCCCATTTTTGAGTGATCTAACATGTAATTTTTGCATTAAAACCTACCATATTTGGGTATTCCAATAGCTATAATTGGTCCCATCCAGCTTTCAATATTGAAGATATCCCTATCATGAGAATCACTAGCCATAACGAGACCAAGCAAGTGCAAAGAAGAGAAAGATGATGAGCTACTATAATACCTTGCAAGTCAGTCCCAAAACCATCACTAAATTAACTGGAAGACAAAAGGTACTACCAAAGTAATGAGCTATCCATAAGCTGTAAGTAGAAGACTATCAAGTCTAAGTGATTTCCCTCAAAATGGAATGCATAAAATTGAAATGATAGGCTGTTGTAATAAATTATAGCTGAAGTGGGAGCTCAAGCTTATCCACTACAAGACCCATGGAAAGCTTATTACTTCAAGCATTTTAAGCAAGCATAAATGGCTATCTCTCACCTAGCCAATGTGCCTTCGATCCCACAGGGGTATAGTGAGCTTACCTTGATGCCCAAATGAGTAGCCTCCTCCCTCAAGAAAACCGGTAGTAGCTCCACGATTTGAGATGCGAGCTAAAGCAACCTCAAGCCTCCACCTCCAAGCTCCATCCTCCATAGTTGCGTGAGAAGAAGAAGAAGAAGAGATGATGGAGAGCTTCTTCTCCAAGATCCCTCACCCTCACACGCTCACTCCCTCACACTCTCACACTCTGTCACTCAAGCACACACAAGCAAGCATGAAGGAGAGAAAAAGAGAAGAAGAAGAGACCACTTTACTCACACACCAAAGAATGAGCTTCTCATTCACTTTTTGAGTTTATGTAAAAGTCCTCAAACCCTTGGACACCCATCCCCTTTTTACATAACCGAGCATCTTACCAAGGTCCTCATTAGCTATTCCCTTGTAGTTGCCTTATCCCTTCACTTATGTCCGTCTAGATTTTACAATTTGCACAGGAGGGAGCTTGGTACTCTTTTAAAAAAATTTAGTAGCACCATTGCATTTTAAGATATGCATTTGTCTTCGACTTGTCCTTTGAGGTTGCCCTTGCTCTTTTGGCCTTTCTTCTCTTATTCCTTTGCCTAGCTGCCTTTTTATGCATTATTTCATATTTTTAAATTTTCTTTTTTCCATTTGGCATCGGATTTAACATTATCCCCCTCCTAGTAGATGAGGACCGTTCCCATGCACTTGTGGGTTGGGTTTAGTGATCTAAAGGGTGGTTGTGTGAGTTAATGACAATGGGGCCTCGCAGGGATTAGTCCTGGGAAGGAGCTAATCACATGATTAAGGTGGTGGAGTCCGAGAGTGGATTGAGAGGATGACGGGGACTCCAAAGTTAGTGGTTTGCAGCATTTGTATTTTCCTAAAAAGAAAAGAAGGTGCACTACCTGGGGAGTGTGTCTACCTTACCATGTGGTGCATTGTGCTTGTGCAAGTGAAACTAGGAGCTGTGTTTTTTGACCACATGAAAGCTTGGGTGTTATCCCACACTTAAGGACCCAGTTTGTGCATAAGGGTGGTGCAGTGAGTGTGGCTTAGGGAGTCATGCCTAACCATAGGCGAGGGTGATCTCCCTAGGTATGTTTTGCCCTTGATGCGCCCTAAGCATGATGTGGGGAATCAAAATGGGCTAGGGGGTTAGGGACAGAGCCGGCCAACTAAAGCCACTGGACTCACCTAACTCAAGGACCCCTAGGAATAGTGATTGTGCCCTATATGTAGTGATATGATTCGTTTGCTTTCTCCTCTGATTTTCTTCTCGCGATCTCTTATTCTTTTCTTTTCTTTTCTCTTTCCTTGGTGTTTTCATTTCATCTCTTTCTTTCTCTTTTCTTTTTTCGAATAGGCAAAAATCTACTCCATCACATCAGAGTCATGAGAGGGAGGAGTTGAAGGCTTAAGAGATTTGTCAAGGAATTTCCAACATTGCATGTATCCTTTGAGGTTCATTCATTCCTGGAGAGGAGTAGTGGAAAGAAATGGATGATTACAGTGAGTGAAGAGGCTATCATTCATATATTCTAAGAGAGCTAGGCAAAAAGAGGGAAGGAGGGTAGCTCGCATCATTAACCTAGTCATAGCGTAGCTATCTATGCCATTTGGATCAAGAAAGAGTGGTAGTAGGCGGTACTCTTGCGATATAGGATCTTGTTTTAATAGTACTCTAAGTAATATAAGATAACTACATGTAGTTAGGAAGGCTGGGTCTGGGTATGAAGTGAATTCATTATTAAGAAAGTGAGCTATTGAGTCATATAGGTCTTGCAACGTGAAATTGAGGGCTTCTTCAGGCTTGGTGGTGTTGACATTGTATATCCTTGGAAAGTCATATCGACCGTGGATGCTAGATTGCAATCCACTCCTACACTTCTTGGATATGGCATGAAAATAGGGTTATTTCTTTCGAAGGGTAGGGTGTTATAAAATGACATTGAGGTGTCCAAGTTTCCTTCCTAGATGCGCCTTCTCCACTTCAATTGGCACTCATATCCCGTCATTGTTTTGGGCACTTCATAGACTTTGTTCTCCTAGTAGTTTGGAGCCTCTGTTCCCCATTGGGTAGGATTCTTTTCTCTCTTAGAGGTCCACTTGTCTCTCAACCTCCTTCCGACATTAATCACCTCTTCCACCACCTTTCTTGATAATACTATGCTCAATGCAGTAGGGAATCAAATATCAAAGTTGAATGATTCACAGTTATTCTCTCTCTGCTCCCATAATATGAGTTCAATTTTGTGATTTACCAGGAAGTAGTATTCTCTCGACGGGATAGGCGCTGTTGGCACTGTTGTTGGTTGAGCATTTAGCCTTCCTTATGCTTGCTCTAGCATTTTCTTTCTCTTCTTTTTGAGCTAATATTTCCTTTTAGTAGAGGTTTCCACCTCCTGTTGCTGCACTTTAGGTCATGGGGAAGGAGGTTGTGGGACTAGCTCCTCCTCATGTTGTCCCATCTCAAAGTGTTTTGCCTCTTCCTTCCCCCTGTGTTCCTATGGTGCTCCTTTGGTGAATTCCAAGCCATCCACTTCTTGCATTGTCAAGCGTGCCCTTAGCAAATAGTTCTTTTGATCCTGTAGGCTTAGGCTCTCTTGTTGCTTGTGATGGCATATGCAGCCCTTGTCTCAAGGCCCAGCAGAGGAAATCCCCATCTTTCTTTTCAATGAATCAATGGCCTCCCCTTCTTCCATTTGGGTGACATCCATGATAGTGTTGAAGAAGGTGTGTTGTTGGTTTTCTAAGCTTTCTTGTGCGGCCTCTGCTGCCCTACTCTTTGCGAGCACCTTGTCTCGTGCTACATGAGCTAGATGGCACGCTAAGTATTTTACTCTTCTTTCACTTTTGGTTGTCCATTCTTCTACCTTCTTTTTCATTTCTTTGAATATTTCTCACTGCCTTTGAGCTAGGATCATTAGCCTTTGCTCTTGTTCCTCAATTTCCCTTTCCAATCTCTTCTACTATTCTAGATCTAAGGTTACCTTCTTCTTCAAATTTTCTATGTCTTCTTGATACCTTTGGTCCCTCTCTTCTCTTGTTGCTTCTAACATCTCAATGGCATCCTAGATGCTTTTCATCTCCCCTTGCAGCTCTTCGTATAGCACTACTAGCTCTTCATTGTGTCATTGCATGCTCATGAGAGTTTGTGTTTCTTTAACGAGCTTTGCTTGCCACCTTTCTTCTTCTCCTTCCTTGGCATTAAGCTCCTCCTTTAGCTCATTTATTTCTCTTTGATACATGGCCACTTGGTGGTTTTTTCTAGTTGAAAGGCTGCCATAGTCTCATTTTCAACCTCTAACTCAACAACAACTATTTTCTTTTCTTCTTTTGCTCTCTCAAGCTTTGACAGAAGTTCCTTAACATAGTCATTATAGCTCGTGGAGTATGGCAGTGCAGTGGGGGTAGTGGTTGTGGATGTTTCAATTCTTTGTCTTTTAGGACCTTGTCTCGACTCGGCATCTACTATTGCCAATCTCTTTGTCCCTATAGCAGGAACTCCTTCACCTCCCCCATGGGCCATTTCTTTATTGACCAAAAATTGCACCCAGGCCATGATGTTGTTGGCATCAACTTTAAGTGTAGAGCCTTGGGTGGTTGTGGTTGTTGGGGTGGTCGAGCTGGCTGGAAGTGAGTGCAACAGACCTTTACCCTTGCCCTCTGTAAACTGGCGGTGTTGAAGCTTCTAGCACTTGGATGCTAGAACTTGGGCCTTTGTTTCTGGGTGGTCTCATGGTAGCCAACTCTTCTTCCCTTGAGCGTTGCTCTATGGACGCGTGTGTTGCTAAAGCTATGTCCTCCTCTTCCTTCCCCTCAGCTCTTCATCTTCTTCATCGGCTTTTCTCTTTCTCTCTTCTTCGGCTTTTCTGGATTTCTCTTCTATCCTCTTTGACTCCTCCTTTTCTTTCCTTCTTTTTTCTTTAGTGCTTTTGGACTCTCTTTGGGCTCTTTGTAGGTCTGATTTCTCTTGTTTCTTTCTCTCTTCTTTGGTCTTCTTCTATGGAGTCTCTTTCTTTGACTTCTTGGCCTCTCCCATGGCTAGATTGTGCTTCCTGCTCTTCTTCTTCGTCACTCACCATTCTCTCACTAGATTGCTCTTATTCTTCGTGGAGAGGGGACATGTCTAGTGTTTTACCAACTCCCTCGTCTTCTTGTGCTTCCCCCGATGCTTCCTTGATGATGGTCATTAAGACCCCTCTAAATCCAATGGTCAAGGCCTCAGATGATGACTTATTCCTTGCCCTAGAGGTCGAGGACTCTTCACCTGCGAGTCTTTCACCCGTAGCTAGTGCCTTAGTTAAAGTTTTGATGGTCTTCCACACGAAGCAGTTCAAGATCACCTCATTGAAGGGTTTGGTTGCAATGCTTGTCAAGATTGTGGGAGAGAAGGAAGGAGTCTCACTTGTAGCTTTCTTGCTTGCACAATGGGGGAATACACACAAGGGTGGAGGTTGAAAACAGTTTTCCTCTTCTTAGTTGTGTAAGCCAAAAGAACTCAAGTACATAGAAATAGAAGAACCCTATATATGGGTCTCAAACTAAACTCAACTAACTAAGGCGGCATACTAACTGAGCCACGAACTAGAGTAGATAAGGATAGCTGTCATCTAGCTATTATTCATGGGCAGTGTACCAATCGCATCTGCAACTGACAAGTCGGTGATATAAATGCACAACAGTCACCCTGGCATATCACGAGCAGAGCTTGATATCTCAACAATGCTTTCCAACATTGGCACATTGATTCTTCTCATCAATGTGTTGTATCTTTGGCTAGAAAATAAGGCATGCACCATTTTGACCTGTAGTTTGACTTCCAGGTCGGGGATATTAGTTAAATTGATGCCATCGTTGGTGTGGACCAAAATTTTGTCCATTCCAAGCATGCTATATACATCCCTTTTTGGCCATCTTTCCACCTTGTTTGCTAGGCCCAATGCCCTCTCCACCAACTCTGGGATTAGCTCAACTTGCACCTAGTGGGTGTCTTCTCCTTGGTGCACCATTATAGTGCCATGGTTCTTGCTAAAGGTCAAGAGGAACTTTGTGCACTTTTTGTAATCAAAGTCCTGGCCAACCTTTTCCACATACTTTTGCAACTTGCATTGGTTCACGATTTGCCTTACAGCCTACTCCTCCATGACTAGGTCCTTCAAATTCAGGATGTGCCTAAACTTGAAATGGTTGTAGGCCCTCATCTCCACTGAGAGGCTATACTTTGCTTGCTCTTCCTCTGAGAATAACAGCCTGCTAGTTTTCTCTTGTCCTGCCATTGTAGTGTTTATCATGAAGCCATAGCTCAATATTAGTGTTCTTTAAAATAATTTCTTGTGTAAAGACACATAGAAAATGGTAGTGCTAATGGAAAATTGAAATGCTTAAATAGAGAAAGAAAAAATTCCTTTAAACAATCTATGCATTCCACCAAAAATTATGACACTTTTTCTCACTCGTAAGTTACTTTTTATCCGTTTGGGCGTTGATTGAGGTTAGTTGGTTTTTATCTGTTTGTGTGTTGATTGAAGTTTGAGGTTTTTTTTAATGTTCCACACCTTATCCCCTCCCCCTTGGGAGATGAAAAGAATCCTTCCTAGGATCTGAAGGGTTAAGGGAGTTCAGCACATGCTTAGGTGCTTCATTTTCGCATGAGCCAAGCATAGAAGTTCGGGTTCTACTCCAAATTAGCATAATGGTCCATGTCAAAAGGTCGAATGCTTACATGAGTGATGCAAGTAAGGACATCCATTAGGAAATCATCGGAGTCTATTAAGGATATCCATTAGGAAATCATCGGAGTCTATTCTGCTAGTAATGTGTAGCTGCTCCTTTGTCAAAATATAATCTAAGGGTGAGCCATGATGTGCTCTTCTAGGGGCCGATTGAGAATGGTGGTCGACACCATACATGAGGTTGGAGCTACATAAGCTAGGTTGTATTTCGAGGTCATGATTGCACGTCTTTGCTTAGTGTTGGTCATGATTTGGTAGCCTTCTTATTCCCATTGAATTCGGAGAGCATACCATTTTTGCAAGAAAGAGGAGTCATTGTCAGCCAGTTGTTTCAACTCCTCAATTTCCTGGTTGATGGCAAGGATCATGCCCTTGTCGTAAGATGTAATGAGGCATTGCTTGCATGCTTGTTCGCAGGAAACCTTGGTGGCAATGAGTTCCTCAGCTGCATGGGGATCCTTAATGTATACAAATTTCAATTCTTCCTATGAGTGAGGCAGCGTGTGTACCTCCATTACTAAAGGATCATCTAAAAGACCTAGGTCTAATCGGTCATAGCTTTTATCAAGTGTGGTAAATGTGGCATCCAAGCACCAAAGGCAAACAATCAAGTCATTCCTTGTATTTTTAGCTAAGTCTGAGGCCAATGTAAGAATCGATCATCGTTCGTAGGAGGGTTTAAGGCCTGTTGGAGCTGGGGTTTGATAGGACTCGATAGCTCAACAGCTAGCATCTACGATTGCGACTGCTCCTGAGTTTGCGGTTTAGCCTCGTGTACACTAAGAATGGTTTGTGATTTTTTTGCTATGCTGCCAGATGTTTGTGGGGCTTGAAGGGCACTAGCAGGGCTAGGTTGAGGCAGTTTGGAGTCAGTGAGCTACGGGTTTGGTCCAGAGACCCGTTGAGGCTTTGCAAGCTTAACGGTGTTGGGCTCTATGGGATTTGTAGCTTGAGTTTTTTGCAGTTTTAGTGCTTGATTTGTCATGGGACTTTATGTGGTCAAGTTTAAGGGTGGTGTTTGAATAGTACCATTGGCCATCTTGGCTTTAGGCACCCATATCCAAGCATTGACCTCATAATAGCCTTGCGCTTGCAATAAGGTCTTGGGGACTCATCATAGCTTGACCTTTCATCACTGGTTATAGTTTCTTTGTTGCCTCCCAGGTTTCAAGTATGAGTTCCTAGGCTTGCGAGATCATAGTTGTGTGCCTCTAGGTAGTATTCTTAATGTTTAGGCACCCAATTGAACTGTGGTTTAGGGGTTTTAGCTCTAATCTCAGTAGTTCATTGGTAGTGTGGCTTGGTGGGTTGTGTAGCTTGATTTGCCATGGGGCTTTATGTGGTCAAGTTTAAGGGTGGTGTTTGAATAGTACCATTTGCCATCTTGGCTTTAGGCACCCATATCCAAGCATTGACCTCATAATAGCCTTGCGCTTGCAATAAGGTCTTGGGGACCCATCACGGCTTGACCTTTCATCACTGGTTATAGTTTCTTTGTTGTCTCCCAGGTTTCAAGTATGAGTTCCTAGGCTTGCGAGATCATAGTTGTGTGCCTCTAGGTAGTATTCTTAATGTTTAGGTACCCAATTGAATTGTGGTTTAGGGGTTTTAGCTCTAATCTCAGTAGTTCGTTGGCAGTGTGGCTTGGTGGGTTGTGACAAGTCATGACCCCCTCCTTAGGCTTGGTGGTGGGTTTCTCTATCAATGGCCTTGCGGGCTTTAATGGAGCCGTGCTGCCCTTGCTAAAAGGCATGACTATTTGTACATTGCCAATAACAAGGTGAATACGTTGAGACAACTCGTAGTCGACATTATAATGTGCTTGCTTCTTTAAAAAGTGTCCTAACAATGATTTCTTACCAGCATCATTTGTATTCGAGGGTATACGATTGGTTCCCAAATGGGCTAAGTTTGGCGTTGGTAGGTTGTAGTTGTGGATGGCCCATTTGAGTCCAATGGTCATGAGTTAAGATATTAAAATCAACTCCCTCATCGATCAATGCATGGTATGTGTTTGTTGGGAATTGACCGTTATATGCAGGTAAGAAAGTGCTATTGTCTCTTTCTCCTCCTCATCAATTTCTATTATTGCAGTAACCCAGACCTTCATAGGGGACTCTAGCATGGGAGGCTCATGTAGTGGATGTGTGGAAGGGTAGTACTTCTTTATGCAGCTATCATTGAAGAAGCCTATGCCCTCTCCATCTAGGGCCTTGAGCTCTACATTGCCAATTTCGGCTAATAGTGCAAACTTGGAAAGGCCCTAATCCTTTAAACTTTGTCTTTTGTTTATGTCCTTTTATTGAGTACAACAACATTAAGACACCCTGCTCAAATTCTTGTTGTTTGATGTGCTTATCAAACTAACTCTTTCATCATGTCTTTTAGGAAATCAGCACATGGGTGGCTAGAAGTTGAGTCTTTGATAAGCATTCTAGTTTGATTAGGTACTCCATCCATGACTCCTTTCCATCCCATCTCTCTTGGATGGCTACTCTCATGCTCAGGACAAAGAACTCTATAGGTAGAATGGCTTCAACTCTGTAGGTTAACTTGAAGGGAGTTTGCCATACCACTGTTTTATAGGCTATTTGATAGTTCCATAAGGTTTGCCATCAGTTTGTTGTCCTAGTCATTGCATGAGGTAGAGACTACTTTGGTTAGGCCATTCACTAAGATCTTATTAGTAGACTCAGCCTAGCCATTCGCTTGAGGGTAGTAGGGTGAGGATTTTTTATGGATGATCAAAAAGATCGACAGGAGGTGAGCAATCACTTCATTAATGAAGTGTGTGCCTTCATCACTAACTAGTTCAATGGGGCAGTCGAATCGTGAGATCATCTGCTCCCAAAGGAACTTAGTAGTAGTTCTAGCATCAGTTTTCCTCATGACTCGTGCTTTTTTCCACTTTGTGAGATAGTCTATAGCAACAATGATGTACTTGGCCTATGAATACTGTGTTGCAAGACTAATTGGCCCAATGAAGTCAATTCCCCATTTCTCGAATGGTTGTCTTGCAATGATTGGACTTAGCTCCATTTTGTCCTGGCAAATGGGTACCTTGTGTTATCCATTTTGTCCTGGCGAATGGTTGTCTTGCAATGATTGTACTTAGCATGCATGCTATGGAGGATCACTAATGAGCAAATAGACAATCATAATGATGCAAAAGCATTGACAAGGAAGAACAACTAATGTTATCCCAAGCATAATGCAAGTACAACTGATTGATAAGGACTGACTGAATGAGTGTGGGGATGAGTGCCTTTTACAGGCTTACAATAGGTGGTACTGGTAGGTGGAGATAGGTGGAAAGGGACCATGGTATTCAATAACCATGGTTTTAATAAACCATGCATACATGACCTAGTCTAAGGATTTATTTGCAGTTTGTTTCTTTGCCTTGTTTGTCCCATACAAAGAGGCTATGGTGGATGTGATTGCACATTTCTCAACATCCCTCCTCAATCACAACCGTAAAAGACACTGAGTATACAGAGGCTGTCATGAGTAGAACCTTACTAAGTGTAGACATGGAAGAGACAAAAAAACAACCATACAAAGCTAGAGGCTGTTACAAGGCCTCACTAAGTGTGTAGAGGCTATAGTGTGCAGAGGCTACATGAGGAGTTTAGGAGCTTATGGTGGGAACATAAGGCAAGTCCACATGTTAAACTTTAAAATAGTCTATCATTAGAAAATGAGCTACAAAAGAGGGACTGGTGAGTCTTATCCTTTTGATCTTGGATTTCTTCTTCTCCTTCTTCTTCAATGCTATCTTCAACTTCTTTGACTGTAGCAAGATATGCTCTTTGAGACTTTTTATTAGCATAGCAGAATTTCTCAATATGCCCAGGTTTCTTACAAAAGTCACAGACTACGCTCTTCTTCCCTTTCACATAGAGGAGTTGTTGGTCTCCTCTTGGGATGCTTGTCTCTCCTTTGTTCTTGACCTTCTTTTCCTCTTCCAGAAGAGAGGCTTTGATGTCCACAAGCTTCGGCTTTGGCATGTTGATTAATGTGGTAGACATACTATCAAATTTAGGTGGAAGACTTTTGAGAAGCACTCCAATGCAAATATCTTCATCCATCTTCAAGTTGATTCCTGCAAGTTGTGTCAACAAGCTTTCCATATAATTCAAATGAGTTGCAAGTGAGGTATTACTTTGCATGTCGAGCCAATAGCTTGAGCCTTATCATCATTTTTATCCCATACAACTAAAAGTGCAGCTTCCCTTGGTTTCTTCTCTTGACCACTTGTGATTGACCACAAGCCTTTCTTCATTAGGATCAATTTGATCCTAGTTTGCCATGTATGGAATCCAATGCCATTGAATTGGGATATCGGTGAATCCTTGCCCATTTTGAGATTTGCAAGATCAGCAACAAATCAGCTCCAAACAATTCCAGTTTCAGTTGAGCACAAGTGCTAAGAATCACTAAGTGATTAGTATCAAGAGATACTAGGCAATTTAGTGACTATGATGCCCTTGAAGTTGAAATCTTCAAGATCTGATGCAAGTCCAGGTCTTCCCCTCCTTGATTTGATGTTGGAGTTGCACAAAAAATCAGTTTTGATTAGAGGCAAAGCTGATTGTGTTAACTGACATTAGTGCTAAAAGCACTAGATGAGTGTCAATGGACACCGTTTCTTGAAATGCTTGAGAATCTTGTTAAGATCTTCTCTCCTTGCTGATAAATAACTTGAATGCTTGCTAAAGACTGAGTAGTACTGGAGCAGATTAGAGAGTCAGTGACTTGATTTGAGCCATAGGAGTAAGAGAAGGAAGTAAAACAAGATCTTGAAGCTTGAAAGCTATGGAGTCTGCATTAGGGTTGCAGGGGGCAGCCTGGTTTTTCACCTTCTGTGAGCTGAATACTTGATCATTTCCAAAACTTTTTTGATAGAAATGAAGCTTAGGAAGTAGGCTATCAAAACCCTTTGATGCTCATCAGCATCGCGACGTGTACAGGCAGAATTCCATGTACGAACAGCAGAAGGCGCAATTTGGACAGCATGTCATTGCAGGCGCAATGCTGGAGCAGAGAGGCAGCAATGTTGGACTTTGAAGTGATAGGGAGGAGCTCCTAGAGCAAAGGAAGAGTTCTCTAGAAGAAAGTATGAGCTGAAATGGCCCGGTTTGAGAGATTCAATCCCTCCACTGAAGATGGGTAGCTATGGAGGTAGGTGAGAGATTCATGGAAAAGTGGAGGGAGCCAGAATTTCAAACTGGAATGACTCAATTTGTGGGTTGATGACTCACTGACTTAAAATATGCTCTGATACCATGTTAAAATACTGAGAATGCATGCTATGGAGGATCATTGATGAGCAAATAGACAATCATAATGATGCAAAAGCATTAACAAGGAAGAACAACTAATATTATCCAAGCATAATGCAAGTACAACTGATTGATAATGACTAACTGAATGAGTGTGGGGATGAGTGCCTTTTATAGGCTTATAATAGGTGGTATTGGTAGGTGGAGATAGGTGGAAAGGGACCATGGTATTCAACAACCGTGGTTTTAATAAACCGTGCATACATGACCTAGTCTAAGGATTTATTTACAGTTTGTTTCTTTGCCTTGTTTGTCCCATACAAAGAGGCTATGTTGGATGTGATTGCAAATTTCTCAACACCTTGGTCTGTTGGCACTCCTTACACTTCTTTACAAATGGCTCTGCATCTTGAAAAAGAGTAGGCCACCACAGTTGAGACTACAACACCTTTTGTAGGTTGTCGTGTCTTTGCTGAAGTGCCCTTCTGCAATTCTGTTGTCGTGTGCTTCTACAAGTACGTCATGCATCTCATGTTTGCACACACATCTACACATTAGGCCATCTTGCCCTAACCTATAGAGTTTTCCTACTATCAATTGATGTGGTTGTATTTTAAGGATGAGTCGCCTAAGTTAGGCCTTCTCAATGGGTCTTTTAGCTAGTCTGTGCTCAAGCACTTGGACTATGTCGTTTGCCTAGTATCGTGTCAAGTGAGCTCTAAACAAGTCCCTTTTGCTAGACAGGTTAAACAAATGCACATCATGCAAGTCATATGTGATGCCATGTCCATCGACTTCTCCTTTGGGTATGCGAGACATATGGTTGGCCATGAAGTGCTGCTTCCCTTTGCATACAACTATAGAGAAGTCAAAATCTAGAAGTAGAAGTAACCATCAAGCAATGCATCCCATAGCATAGGGTTTATTAAAAAGATAAAGCAGGGCTTGATGGTCAACAAAGAAGATAAAAGGTGTAGCCAAAAGGTAATGCCAAAATTTCCTTATAGCAAACACCATTGCTAATCCTTCCCTCTCTGCAGTGAGTAGTTCATTTTAGTATTTGTGAGTTTTTTGCTAGCAAAGCTCATTGGATAGTCTAAACTGTGTTCACTAAGTTGGCACAACGCAACTCCCACGGCAAACTCCAAGGTGTCAATGTGAACATGGAAGGTTATGGTCTAGTTTGGGGCTCTTAGGATTGGTGCTATGGCTATAAGCCATCTTCAAATCTTTGTGTGTGTGTTGGCATTCCTTGTTCCATTCACATATTATCAACAATTTGTATAGAGGTCTAGCAATTAATGCATAGTTTAACATAAATCGTCAATAGTACCGTGTATGGTCTAGGAAGCACTAAACTCCCTTGTAATCGATTGGTAGTGGAAGATTGATTATAACCATAACTTTTGAGAATTCAATCGAAATGCCATTCTTTGACACCACGTTCCCTAGGATGCATCCATTCTTTACCCAAAACTGGCACTTCAAGGGGTTCAACGAGAGACATTATAGTCTAGATATTTCAAAGACTACTTGGAGCTTGTCTAGGTATTCCTTCCAATTAGAGTGAACATATAAATTTTCAATGAATACTTTTAACTCTTGTCTAAGCATGTCTTTGAAAATGGCACACATGAGTCTCTGAAATGTGGTTGCTGCATTCGTCAACCCGAAGGGCATAACTATGTAAGCAAAGATGCCCCACTTGGTAGCAAATACAGTCTTGTGCCTATCATCAAGATGCACTCGCACCTGATTGTATTAGGAGAATCCATCAAAGAAATTGTAGGCCTCTTTATTTGCTACCCTCTTGAGCATATGCTCAATGTACGACAATGGAATAATTTTCTCCCTTCGTAGCAACATTGAATTTCTTGTAATTAACGCATACTCTGATCTTTGCATTCTTCTTCATTACAATCACTATGGGTAAGACCCAATCCATGTGCTCGGTTTCATAAATGAATCCTGCTCTTAACAACTTATTGATTTCCTCTTTGACAATGTGAGCATGTTTGGGATTCATTGGATATGGTCGTGACTTGATTGGCATTGCATTGGGTGTCATTAGGATGTTATGAGTCACTACACTTGGATCCACCCCTTTCAGCTCATCGAGAGACCAAGAAAATATATCTATGTACTCTTGCAAGAGAGCAATAAGACTTTCCTCCTCTTCCTCGGTCAAGTTGTTAGCTATGAAAACATGTCAGGGCATCTCTCCTTCCTTAGCTAGATTGACCTCCTTGACTTTGGTGGCGGGTCCTTCTATATGCTCACTCGCTTGCCCTTATCTTTTGGCTCCTAGTAAGATCACTATCATATCGCCTTTCTTAAATCTCGTGAATCATTTCAATAGGTCTTGCGGTTTCCTCAGCTCCTTAGCTTGTGGATTCCTGGGTTATTTCCTTCTTTCCTCCCTCAACCTTTGGTGCCCTAGGTGGGGTCTGGTAGGTCTCCCATGGTGCATTTGGTCTTAGGTGGTTGTCGGGGTATTTTAGGATTACTATTTGAGCTAACTTCTGACTCAAAATCAAACTCTCTACCTTCACTAGAAGAGGAAGTCTCTGTGCTGGAGGTTGTAGCTTAGATAGTGATTCCATTTTGAATACTAGTGTGACACTTGGGTGGGCAAGACTCGTTCATAATCAATCACTCATATATGCTCCAAGAAGTTGCGATCGCAAACCATTTGCATGACTCCTTTCTTGATTTTGAAGATGTTCTTCTTTTGTGGTTGGAGTCTGCCCGTATTTGTTCAATCACATGTCCCTCAATGTCGTACTCTATTGTGTCGATCTCTTCTTCACTCTTGTGTCATTGAAGAAACAATAGTCTTCGTACTCATCATTTGAACTATCCTCACCCGATTGTTGGTCATCTCCTAGGTCTTGATATTGTGTTTCCTTGTCATCGGTGACTAAAGCCCAATTGTATGTCAAGTTTAGACCGTGCACCTTGGTCCATCGCCACTTGGGTTCAACTAAGAGATCTTTGAGTGGTTTAAGATTCACGGTTGGGTTACCAGCTAACTTGTCACTTAGGTGCTCTAAGATCTTGTGGAGGTCTTGTTTGTTGTTCAAGACGTGGAATGTGATAGAGGTGGGTCACACATATGAGCTTCTAGCCATCATGGAGATTGGTACTAAGGGCTTGTCTCTAGGCTTACCAACTGCCTTAGCAGCTTGCTTGTATTCCTTGTTATCTGAGAATGGAAGATGGATTGTGGCTATATATCCAATCTCGCTCATCCTCAAGGAAAGGGATACACTTGGTCAGTGGCCCATAATATTTTCTAAATTGTGGATCACCCTTTAGCATGGCTGAGATGGTGTCTAAGTCGGCTGGCGTAGTCTTCCAAAGTATCCATCTCTACTCTCACCGCTTTCGATTGATTTCCTAAGAAGATTAGACCATTCCTCCAGTCTTTTATGACACATGCATGACACATGCATTGTGCATCTCTAGGGCCAGCTTAAGTCCACTCCCTTCATGACTATGAAGTCTACGAAGGAGAACTGAACTCCTATAATCTTTACAGGCCAATTCTTCAGCACTCCACAAATGGCTTTACTTTCATTCAGTTAGCTTATGTGATGTTGAACCTTGATTTTTGGATAGGCGGGTTACCCTAACCTTGGAGCACTATGTGGCTAAGTAAACTAACTCATGCTCTCCTGTCTTTAATCCCTTTCCTCGTGGTATCTCCTCTTAGAGCTAAGATTGGCAAGACTGCATGCATTTCATAGCCTTCCCAAAGAGCATTAACATGTAAGAATTTGGGTATTGAGCGTAACATCAGACTCGGTATTTGTGTCATTACATCATGCTCGCGCAAGTCAACAGCAGCTTGCTTTATTGATCCTTCCACCCATTGCTTTAGCTCCTACCATAATGTTGAGGATGTTGCCTAAGCAGATCTCCTAGGAGTAGAGTTACAGGGGTGGTCACTAGTGTTGTGAAGAGATTGATAGCTACTTTCGTCTCTCCTAATTTTGTGCTCCTTGGCCAATGGCTTGGATTGGTTTGGTAGCCTATAGCGTTCAAGCTCTGTTTAGGTGACACAACATGTGCTATAGATGTGTTCCTCGATTGTGTGGGTGAGAATGGCATGCTTACACTCAAGAGATCATCAATCTTGTCTTCCAATATGGGCTCTCCCTTCTTTAGGTGTTCTTGGGCTCCTTTCACCCACTCGACCTTTTCCATAGCTTCAAGTTGGTGCTTTGGGTTGGGATACTCCCCCACCTTAGCACTCCCTTTCTCAGCGGTCTTTGGAGCGGATGTTTTTGCCTTTGCATTTGTGACTTTCTTTCCAATAGGTAGTGTCGTTGCGCTCTTGGTTTTCAATGTGACCTTTGCTTTTTACTTTTCTTTTTTCTTCACCTACGACTTTTCTTTCCGATTGAGCCTATGTCTAGGTTACTAGGCCCTGGCAATGATATGGTATCTTACTTCATCTGTGTGTGGGACATAAGATGCAACAAGATGGGCATGGCCTCCCCATCGAGTGTTTTGACACCAAACAGCCCCAATGGAAACAATGTACAATTTTCAAACTTGAAGATAGTTTTTGTCTAGGTCAATCAACAAGAGGTGGGTGATTCCACACTCAATGCCTCAATTGAAGCTCTTGGAGCTTCTCTCCTTGAGCTGGCCATCCACTTGTATGGCCTCTTCAAAGACCCTAACTAGTGCATCTCTCTGCAAGCTTGAGTTGCCTGCTAGGGCCTTGTAGAGTTCCTCATTGCGTATTCCATTCATAAACATGGTAGACACTGCTCTCTCAATGAATCATTTGTTAGTTGGGTTTCTCTTATAGAGACTCCGCACGTGAGTAACGTAGTCTCCCTAATGCCCTCTTTGTCCCTTTGCTTGACATTCATCAGTCACACTATAAGATTATTTGATTACCTAGCCTTCGAGAATCTCTTAATGAAGAGACTCTTGAGGTTATTGAAATTGTTGCACTCTGCAATGTCTAAGCTTGTGTACCATGTCCTACCCTTATTGCCCAAGCATAGGCCGAAAGCTTGCAAGCTTTGAGCAAGATAAGTGAGGTCGTTAGCCCTGTGGACCTGCTCAAACTGCTCTGTGAAACTATACAGGTTGTTGCTTGGTTAGTATTTGTCTAGTTGTTTCGCAATTGCGGGGATTTTCAATTGGCTCTTGGAGCCCTGGGTAACTCCTAATCCTGCAAGCAATGACGTTGCTAGTGCTACTGCACTTTGTTCTATTGAGGTATTGTCTATTGGTTGCTTTGTGAGAAGCTCACTCAACGTTAAATCTACCTCTAGCACTCTTTCCCTCTCTATGTTTGGTCCTATTCGATTTCTATTTGCTAGGGCTAGCACACAAGACTTCTCCCGTTTCTATGTCATGCCTCAAACTTCTAGTCTGCTACTGATGGTAATATGCTACTATGCTTTGCAAAGCTTTCCAAACTAGCTTTCTTTTCTCCTTGAGGTCCACTATGATGTCTTCTGACAGTTTGCCATGGTGGTCTAGCATGGTTTGTGCGTCATATTTATTCACCATTTGTTGGATTTTCACTAGGAAATTTCCCATGTTGAGCTCTTTGTTTCTGCGGTTTGTACTAGTTTCTACCATATATGCAGTCTCTTGCTCCACCAAGTTGTCGATGAGGTTGATCAAGTCAGGCAGTGTCGCGATCCCAATGGTGTCAATCCTTCTATGTGTCTAGCTTTCCATGTTGTGTCTCTCACTTAGTCCTACTGATTGGGGTTCTTGATCATTCGTCTAGGTTTGAGGGTCATCTCCTATTGGTGGATTCATTTTGCTCATTAAGTCTGTGTATTCCTTCTTATTTACTGACAATCCTCAATTTATGTTCACTCTCTGTGTGTGTGGTGCTATTTTCTGTGCATTGTGCAAAATCAGGCTTTCAATTTTTTCAAGTACACTTCAAATGTAAAAAACAATGTGGGTGTGAACATGAGATGATAAATGTAACTTTTGCACTCTGGTCTATAGTCTCGACAGAATAGGGATTTAGGCTCAATCACTAGCCACTCTCATTTGTCTCTAGGGTCTGTGCTACATTATTTAGCTCATCGATCAAGGTCAATTGGAGCCTATAGGTCATTTTATGGCTCTACGAGGGGCTGAAAGCTAATGTGACTATCAGTGATTGTGTTTAGCCGTCCGGTTGTGATTTCTAAGGTCAATTGTGCCTCAAAGTCTTTTGGAGTTCTCCCCTATTCTGAAGGTGTTCTGCTTCGTCCGAGATGCGCTAAATTTGTTAAATTTTTTCTTGTCAAATTTTTGGTATGATTCTGCAGTGTTCAATCCCCAGAATCAGATGTTTGATTTTCAATCGTATGATTTTCTCACGTCCAATTTAGACTTGTCTTATTCTAGCATCTAATTGTGATGTGTTCGATTTGGACTGGGGTCCACTTATAGTCTATCTGATTCTTGTGGTCTGATTTCTAGTCCATCTGATTTTCATGATCCAACTTTCCGATTCTAAGAGTGGTCCGATTGTAAGTGGTCCAAGTGGCTTCGAGCATTCAAATCCAATTTTGGAGGTGTTAGATTGTAGGCCGTCCGATCATGGAAAATGTTCATTTGGAGAGGCAAAATGTGGCACGATTGTCTGATCCTAGTTGGTGGTCCAATTTCGGTGACACAAAGGTAGCGATGACGAAAAAATCAAATCGAAGCAAGGATTTTGGCTACGCAAGCATGTAATCAACTCTAGAATATAAGAATGGACATAGAGGAAGGTTTCTATATACTTGGGGTGTGTGAAAAACACCTGTGGAAGACGATTGATCCGCCTGGAGCTCAAGGTTTCTCTCGCTCTCTCTCTCTCTCCCTCTCCCCCTCTCCCTCTCTCTCTCTCTCTCTCTCTCTCTCTCTCTCTCTCTCTCTCTCTCTCTCTCTCTCTCTCTCTCTCTCTCTCTCTCTCTCTCTCTCTCTCTCTCTCTCTCTCTCTCAAGCCCTCTCTCTCACTGCTGAAGGTGAAAATGAGCTTCCCCCTTGCTCTCTAGGGTCTTAAACCCTTGTTCCACTTAGCCTTGACCTCTCCGATCACTCCCGTTGTGGCATTAACACATTTAAGCACTCTTTTTTCCCATTTTTCCCTTGTTTGTGCCTTGCTTGGGCCTATTTTACCGCAGCAACCCTAAAGTGTTTCGCTTCAATCTCTCGACCCTTTTCTACTCTAAATGTAACAAAAATCAAAATCCAAATACTCAAATGATTTATCCTACTTGCCTACTCATCAAAAACCCAAAATACTTACTTGTTTTGAAGATTAAAAATCCCAAATCTCCTACCTATATCAAACACTGGTTTGGGGATGAAACCCTACTTCAACGCTCAATTTGAGACACACAATTGCTCAAGCTTGAATCCATTGGTCCCCGCAATGGAACCAAAATAAAGTGGGAGATCAAGCTCATTCGCCAAGACCCACTGACTTCTTATTGCTTCAAGCGTTTCAAGGGAGCACAAATGGCTATCTCTCACCTAACCGATGCGCCTTTGATCCCATGGGGTTGTAGTGAGCTTACCTTGATGCTCGAATGAGTAGCCTCCTCCCTCAAGCAAACAAGTAGCTCCACAATTTGAGATGTGAGCTCACAAAACCTCAAGCCTCCACCTCCAAGCTCCATCCTTCATAATCATGCGTGAGACAAGAGAAGAGATGAGATGATGGAGAGCTTCTTCTCCAAGATCCCTCGTCCTCACACACTCACTCCCTCTCTCAAGCACACACAAGCAAGCATGAAGAAGAGAAGAAGAGAAGAAGAGAAGAAGAAGAGACCACTTTAGTCACACACCAAAGAATGAGCTTCTCATTCACCAAAGAATGAGCTTCTCAATCCTTTGGGCACCCATTTCCTTTTTACATGATTGGGCATCTTGTTAAGGTCCTCATTACCTATCCTCTTCTAGTTGCCTTATCCCTTCACCTATGCCCATCTAGATTTTACAATTTGCACAGGAGAGAGCTTGGCACTCTTTTACAAAATTTTAGTGGCTCCTTTGCATTTTGAGATGTGCCTTTGTCTTCGACTCGGCCTTTGAGGTCGCCCTTGCACTTTTGGCCTTTTTTCTCTTATTCCTTTGCATGGCTGCCTTTTTTCGCATTATTCCATCTTTTTGGATTTTCTTTTTTTCATCTTATATCAGGGTTAATAATAGAAACATGTTAACAACCAACTCTGAGAAACCAAGAAGGGAGAAGCCATGAACAACCGGCATTGAAGACTCACAATTGCAGTGTATTAGAAATCATACATGCAATAGGCATAGACATCATACATAGGGTAGGTCTCAAAGGTAAATGAAGAGAACTATTAGATGTATAATCTAATGAGAGAAAAGGTTATAGTATGACTTGACCATTAGAAACCTAGAAAGATTCAGGTCGATCCTAATAGGGTTGGCCAATACACTTCATTGCAGAGTAGACTTGGGATTTGCTATCCGACAAACCCTATGACATTCTGTGGGAGTGCCAGGCAGTGTCATTTAGATCATTAGAATCCTAATGGACTACTAAAACATGTTGTGACCCACTCACATTACATTATAGTTTGTTTGTATTACCCAAGCTTGATGTTGCTCTTGACCTACCTTATGCCAATAGTTAGTATAAAAATGCTTTGTCTTGAGCCAAAAAGCACAAAAAGTAGGTGGTTTGGTATTAAACATGCAAGAGTTGCACATTCTACAGCAATGTGACTATGCTCATCACATCTGCCACACTAGATATTTGAACTAGGTGTATTTGAAGTTGAACAACTTATAGGCTATTGTGCAAAGTAGTAGCTCATGTTATTATCACATAAATTTCCTTCAATGGATATTGGACTACACCCATTATTTCTTCATTTAACTTGTCAAGGGACTTCACAATGATATCCACTACTTTAGCTTCGTGTTTAATGTAGATTGAGTTTGAGGCGTAGATAGCATTCTTGTCTACATCATATAAAAGGTGTATGGGTTCCGAGGGATATTTGATATATTAGAGCATGTAGTTGTAGGTGGATTCAATGGAATAGTCACATATGACATGTTCTTAGGCAACCCACTTGAAGTACTTGGGTATTCCATCTAGGGTTCCTTAAATAGATCCTTTCACTATTGTTGCCCAAGTTGCACTTCTCCCCACCATCTAGCATGCATTTTGGCATTTGTCAATATAGTTGGCCACTAGAGGCTAATATGCTGATGGACTTTGGAATTAAGCCCATTTATAAAATAATGTTTTTTCATAGGCTCCTTAGAAGTTGGATTCAACTTACATATAATTGTCTCCATACACTCCATATAATGCTACATGCCCTTAGTTGCTCCTTGGGATAAATAATCCAACTAAAGCACTCATTTGTCTTGGAAACCTTGCCACTAGATTTTTTTCTAAAAATGGTCTTGATGAGGCCACATATGACCTTTTATATTGAGTATCCAGGTTTCCATACCACCTTGTTGCTTCATCCTTTAGCATCACAAGAAAGATATGAAACGTCTGTATTTCATCCACTATGCAAGCTACTTTGAATCTTTGTTTATGTGCGTTGGGATCCCCATCCCAATGTCCCCCAAATTGGGTAAAGTAAGCAAGACACTCATGATTTCAAGCCATTACTTCTATGAATAATTCTCTTAACCCAAAGTCTTGAGTGAAACCAAACCATGTAGGTTCACTGGGATCTTTAAATAGGGATTTTAATCCTACATCATACATGACCCGTGATAGCTCTTTTTGAAAAGGGGTTCTAAGCAAATATCGTAATTCCAATCAAATACTTGATCCATCCAAGAAATTTCTTTTGGCTCTTCAAATAATTAGTTTAACCCAAAAGTGTACTTTGAATCCCTATTGAATGAAGATTTGTTACTCCCTATGGTGGCATTGGTCTCACTTTCTATACTTTTCCTTTGTCTAGTTCCTTCCCCAGTTGGACTATTGGTTCTCAAACCGACTCTATCCCAATAATGTGAATATGCTTTACTTTCTCCCCACGCTATCATCTACTTTTATGTTAGTCCCAAGAGATTCTTGTTTGAGCTAGACTTTGCATCCATACCCAAATTCAATAATGTGTTGACTCTTTCAAGTCTTTCCAAAAGCAAGCTTCCTACTTGGCTACTCATTTCCTTGCTTAATTACTGATCCTATGCTTCATTTTACTTTGTTAGCCTCTCCTCAAAACTTCATTTGTGAAAAAATCTAACACTTAGTACTATCATCCTTCATGATTTCTTTCAATTTATAAAGTTTCATTAAATCTCTGTGATTGGGATTTCCTTGATTTCTTGTGCACTCAACAATTTAGGATTGCTGGTAATTCAAGGTCTAAATCCCCATAGGGTGGTTTTTCCTCTTGTTCAAAAATGAAACCTAAGATCTCTACCACTTCTCTTATGTCCTTTGTATCAAAAGTTACTCTTAATCCTTTGGAAACATGAATCTAAGGCAACACATTGTGCCAACTAACCCTTCTAATTTTTCTTCAGTAAGTCAGATAAACTAATCCAAGGTTTACCATCGTTTAAGTTCTTTGTTAGGGTTTTTGTCCTTATTAAATAATATTATGTTCTTTTTTATGACATTGAAAAGAAACCATTCAAAATAGAGAACCTAGCATCTGAATAAAATCTGATAATTTAATCATTTTTAGTTTATATCACACTTGGTCAAATATCATATCATGTTATGCATTGTTGCTCATTAAATCTCATAAAAAAGTCATTTCCACTTCTTAAATGTATAGAAAACAAAGTAAATCAAGTACCTTACACCTCTCTTGCATATACAAATGAAGTTTATTTTAAAACCCCAATGTGCCCCCTAAATTAGGAATTTTATCTATAAGCTCTCTGCTTGGTTTCTCATTTAAAAAATGAAATTATATTTATTATGAGTGAATTAATTTCTTGAGCTTACATTTGATGCTCAAGTTAAACCTCACACCACCAACCCATTTTTGAATAAAAAATTATATTATTGCCTGATATAATATGTAAATTATTTTGAATATTTTTATTATTTTCCTTTATTGCAAAAAAGATAATATGATGTTAATGTAAAATGTCATGCTTGACTCATTCTAACCCAAATTTCCCATGTTTAACATAAAATTGAGAAATTACATGTATTTCTATTTTTTAAAAACTATTTAATCCAAAGGTTGTCATGTTAATATAGGTTGAAAATTTTCATTAAAATTGTTTCTTACTTTAGAAAAAACTTGTTTTCAACATAAAATGTGATTTTTAAGAGATATAGCCCATTTTTGAGTTTTAAAATTAGTAAATATATTTTTAATCTTTCTAAAAAACCACCCAAATTTTTAATAATATGAAAAATATAGAAATTAAAAAATATATGCATGATGGTACTTCTAAACATTTTCCAAAGTTAATTACTGAATGTTTTGAAGCATTTATAATGGTTTCATATTTTTAAACTTTTAAATAAAGAATAACAAACATAGATGACACACAAAGTGTAAAATTTGGCTTTAGTGTTGTAGTAAAATTTTTTAAATATAAGGAGTTCAACCATTTTCAAGTTCATAATTAATAAATAACACAATACTTACTTGCAAACTCTCATGTTCATAGTTGTGCCTTTAGAAGAGTCCCTATCTTATAGTCCAACAATGGAATTCACTGTTCTAGTCTTCTAATTGTATGTCATTTTAATCATTGCATAAGAATGTGCCTTAATGTACATTTGGTTTGTTCTTTTAAACCTTAGTACTTTAAAAGAAGAAATGAAAAAAAGATGTTGATTGAATAAAGGCATGAGCCATTGTGATTTTGAGGTGCCAGAATTGTTGTCACCTTGTCCAAGTATTGATTGCATAGGTCAAGGAAAACCCACGAATGATGATCTTTTCGGTGATAATGATAATGGAGTAGAGGCTTGTAATATTCATGATGGTGATCTTAAAGAAGGCTAACGTGATGATAGAAAAGTTGATGCCCTAATTGCTACCATGACCATCTTCATTTCTTGTCTCTCTCTCTTTTTCTCTGAATCAGCAAAAGCATTTAAAAAAATCAGATGCCCCTTCTAGACCTCATGAATTCTTTCTCAGCTCAATGGCATTTTAGATCCCAAGCACCTTCTTGGTTTTTTTTCTCCATTCATTTCTACATTTCTCCCTATCCTTTGAACCTATAGTTTCATAATTTACCTCTCATTGACTAGTGCATGTAGATTAAGGTTAAAGCATTACTTGCATATATTCTAGATTGTATTGCTAAAGCTATGAAATTGATTCTAATTCCAAAAGCCTTCAAATCAATTTGGAGACCCTTGTTTTCTTTAATAGACTAATAAATGCAACTGTTAACAATAGGAACAAAATATCTAGCAATAAATTCTCCATTAGAACTTGTTGTTGAACCTGTAAGTTGTACTTGCCTAGTCTAACTCCATTTATCTCATAACGAATATCACAAACATCAATGGTTTGAAGCTAAAATCTATTCCAATAGGCTAGTTCACAACAATAATACTTAATACCTATCTTCAACCATATAGATCAAGCCATGTTCTTTTGCTAATTTGTCCCAACCTTTCATAAAAGATATTGTGATATGTAGGTATATTTGCTATCCTGACCCATCGATTATTACTCCACATAAGAATGAGACTATCAAAAGTCTAGAAAGGGTCATTCTCATAGCTCACTAGTGCTACTAAGGCCTCTAAATATCCATAGAATTGTTGGATCCTTGGCCTTATTTTCACATGATTCAAAGATCTAGAGAACCTCATGTATGTAGAGGGATTATACCCATTCTTATCACACAATCTTGTCTCAAAATCCCTCTTGCTCTATTTTATTCTCTCAACTTTTAGTTTTGATCATGGATTTTTCTTTTGCTAGACTACATTAATGTACCTTCAAATACAACAACTACAACAAATCAATATTTAATTGATTCAAAAATATATCAACAATGTAGCATGGAACCCCAAGAGGAACACCAAGGAAAATGGGATTCTACTGCAAGAAAATCTATCTTGTAACATCAACAAGCTTTTATTTCATTCTTTTGATGATCAAAACAAAGAAAACAACAAATCTTCATGCAGCATCATAGTAGATATCTCCCACGGATTTGATAGAATCAACCATAATCTTCAACATCTTCATAGAATCCTTCAATAGAACAATGAACATAAAAGAATACACCATTTTTGAATGGAAATCAATCACATAGTATTCATCTTCAATGTCTTCATAGTTCTCTCTCTCAATCTCTCATATACAGTTACACTGTTTTGATAGAAATTGACTATCTCTGACTCTCTCTCTCTCTCTCTCTATCAATAGTACATAATCTCCTCACTACAATAATCAATAATGACTCTCAATAATCCTTCTTAGGTCGTGGATGCACTTCCCAAGAGGTATGTATGATGTGAAGAGGCACCAGAGCCACTACAGTGTCTCTTCATAGCTCACTACTGTCATTGTCACTGTAGTCTTCTCTTCAGTCTTCAGCAGCTGCTTCTTCCATTTGTTTTAGCTCTTTTGAACTTAGATTCATCCTTTCCAAAAGTTAGAAAACTTTCCCAAAGTCACACATACATTCTACAGAACACTTACAGAAGATCTACAGAACAGTAATGAACAGATACAGAGCAAAGACAGAGGCTCTACAGAAGGTTTACAGAGGATTATGAAAGGTCATCAGAGAACATCAAATCCTCATAACTCATACTAAAACCATTTCAAACTATCAAAAACTATTCAATAAACCTTCAAAAGATTTCAAACTCCATCAATCATCAATCCATGCTTCATACATAAGAAAATCAGAACAAAATAGAAGTTATACCTATCAGAACATCACAGAGCTTCATATTTCTACTAAAAATCATCATGAACTTCCAAAACATAATTAATATCATCCAAAACACTCTCAAACACTTCCATTAACTGGTGCGCAGATCGGATGTTGTACGCTCATGTAGTGAATGCCGGAATGTCCCCAAGAACAATAGAACTCTACTTTTTGCACAAAATTCAATGTAAAACGCATGAACGACATGAACAAGAGACCAATTGGGTGCAATCTCCCCCCATGCCTTGTGTGAGCGCTCCACAGAGCATGTATTTTATGTATTAATCATCTTCAAGCTCAAATAATAGTCCAAATTACAAAATAGTAAGCTTTTAGCTTTTGAGTTTGCTTTAGCACAAAATAGGAATAAAGCTAATGGACGGTGCCCAAAGAGTCTGGCATGCCCAATACAATGTCCAAGTAGAAATAACATAATCGTGCGCCCATGCGCATGCAAAATAATAATAAATATCCAACGCCTCAATAAATAGGCACGAGAAAATATAGGCGTCATGCCTAAGGTATGCGCCCATCAAAATATAAATAATAATTCGAATACTCGCTATCCTCCAATGCTTTCCTCCGCCACTGCTACTATCTCTACACATCAACTGAAGCATTCACAATCGTTAGTAAAATAATACAATTAAACCGACAAAAGTGAATACCTAGCAGTCTTCAGCTACATAAATAAATCAACTGGTTAGAAATCAATCCTAACCTTAATTTATTACGAGTGCGCACTCTAAACGCATAAACGTTTATTAATTTAATATGCATTTTGCGGAATCACCCGCTATGGAATCACCCATGTACACACTAAATTAATGAAACGCCCGAAAAGGACAGGCGTCCCCATCAACTTCTCGCACAAAGAATCCACTTTGTGTATGAGCCCCGGTCATCAAAGTTTACGGAATTCACCGTATAACCTCACGGAATCCACCGTGAAATATGCCTCCTGGCATCATTAACAACCATACATCACTCTAAATCCATCAAAAATCAATCATTCAGACCTCAAAAACAACAAAAATCAGTCAAAAATTCAGTCTTTTTCCACTCTCAACATATCCCCACACTTAGAAAGGAAGCGTCCTCGTGACCTAAGGAAAAGAAAAATATAAGTTCACTAAAGAGCTCAAGTTAATCTTTTGTAGTATCTTCAATAATCTCGCCAAACCATGACCCCAACTTATCACCTGTATTTCTTTTAAAAAAATACTTCTAAAGGAAAACTTCGTTATTCATTAGCACATATGATAAAAATTTAAAAGTCATAACAAATTTGTAAAGGATATAAGAGGTTCTTATTCAGTGTTCCATCATAGGCTTGCCATCCACCATCACCATCAATAGTTGAAAAGAGCTCTCGAATAAATTATTCAACCAGTACGAACTCATCACATAAGATTATTACAACACACACACAAACACAACCATCTGAATGACACCTCTCCAAAAATAGATATATATCATTAAGAATCATCCAAAATACATTGCAAAGGCATCAATGAAGGTGATCCCTTTTGAAGGCTTGGTGATTTTGAAAACGATCCATGGAGAAGGACTCATCCACAAATGTCTTTGGAGGATTTTGAAAAAATTGAAGGCAGCACATCCTTTCTAGCAAAAGAAGGTATCTGCTAGGTAGACATAGGGCATGAAAATATAGGACATCCAACTGTTGGAAATTGTTCACATTGACATTCATATAAAGGTTTGGAATGGCCTTTTGATCATTATGGAAATGCCTATGCATATATGCTAGATACCAAGCAAAATAGGCTGTCAATCTCACTTAAGGATCTAGAGATTGTAAATATTGGTGAGAAAAATGAGGTTAATTCTGGTATACTTGACTAGAAGCTATCCAGTCCCCTAGAATTAGTGGCCAGTTAATCTGTGGTCCCATGAGAGAATCAGTTGAGCTCCATCCTTTTCTTCTCAGAATCTACTGATCAAATCCTTCGTACCCACTAACCAACTGAGGGGGTTGAGAAATAGAAGTGGTAGAAGATGGAAGTGGAATAAGTAAAAGAGGATGAAGAGATGGGTAGGAAAAATCATACAAGGAGGAATAAGCTAAAGAAGAAGTAGCTGAAAATTTAAGTGAATCAGTTAGGAAAGGTGTCAATTGATAAGTAGGAAAAGTAGAAGGTATATGAATAGATGGAGAAGGGCATGGCGGAGAAGGGAAAAAGACTTGATCTTCAATGAAAGAACAATAGGTAAAGATGAGAATTTGAGAAAAACCCTGAGGTTGGAAAAGGAGAGGTAATATAGTTGTTGAGTTGGATTGATAAAGGGAAAGATAAGTATCATAGCGATGGGCCATTTGTTGATAGTACAATAGGCTAGGAATAGAGGGACCTAAAATAGATCATCTATGGTAGGCATCAAAGAAGGATGAATCAAATGGATGGTTCTTGGAAATATAAGCTAGGAGATCCACCCTCAGTTGGTTAGCGGTCTGCACATAAGTAGAAGCTGTATTCTGACGTTGGTTCAGGACCACATAATCAATCATTGAATGCCATGAAGTGTTCGGACAAGTAGCTACTTTAGAAGAATAACATTGGAACATGTCATCTATCCTCAACTCCAAATAGTTTACATATAAGACAGCTTGCAAAACCACATCCCCCACATACCAAGCCAAATATACATCATCTGAAATCAACAGATCACCTCGTAGATACATGTAAGACAGCAATATGGTATCCATCATCACAAAATCTTCAAAAACCATACGGACAACTTCTATCAGCAAATTAGAAGACCAAGCCCCACTCCAACCATCCTCTGGAAGAGGGAGATCCATCGTTGAAAGCTTCATATAGAAGGCCGACTTCTGCCAACTGATAGTGGACAAAGAAGGAATGGTCAGGAGGAACATACTCCTGAAAGTGCTCAAATGTAGACCATAACAAATCCATCCTAGACTACAATCTTTCCACTTTATCTTGAAACAACGGGCATAATGTGGTCTGTCTCTAGAGTACTGCCAAGTCCTGCTGAGATATAGAAGGAATCATAGGAACATTGGGGCTTGGAGGAATGGACAGTGACTGTACTAGTTGGTCCTGCGACTGCGTAATCTGGGAAGCTTGTGATTCCAATGTATTATGAGTAGTCTGCAAAGCTGACAGTTTTGCATCTAAAAGAGTCTTAAACTCTTGAGCTTCTTTGGACATTTTCTCTTTCTCTTCCGAGACTTTAGTGACCTCTAACTAAGCTTCTGCTAGCTAAATCTTCAAAGAAGATATTTCTTCTCTCTGGGTCTCAATCATTTGGGTATGCTACTCCATCTGCTTAAACAGATCGGCAAGAGTGTCTTTAGTAGAGACTAACTCTGAGGTTGCTTTATGCAACTGGTCTTTGGATTGCATCAATTCTTCATAGAAAGAAGCATATAACTGTTGAACACAGGCTCACTGAGAGTTCAATAGAACTCTGGATGTAATTACAAAGGAAAGGAATGGCATCCCCTGACACTAAACTATTCATTGAAGGGACTGATATTTCCAACGAACACTCTCGATGTGCCCTGAATAAATTATTGCATGTGAGGTAGGCAGGGAGGTCACTGCCAGAGGTAGCATGAATTGTTACTGAAGGAATGACTAAGGGAGTTTTCTTTGCTACACACTTCAAGCGCTTCCGTTGAATGACCAATGGAGGAGGGGAATCAAGATCCTCTATGTCAATAGGTTCTGAATCCTCTGAAGGTGAAGGGGGAGGAACTGGATCAGATGGAGGAGGTGGTAGCACACCCTTCTTAAGGCCGGAATATGTTAAGAAAGCATATAAATAGGAACCATAAGTGATATTTGTGACATTCCCTCTGGTCACTTTGACAAAATGCTGGTCCATCTTCGTAAGCATGTAATTACTCCAATCAATGGCAACCCTTTTTAACACCATCTTGGAAGCTGTGAAGAGCTCTTTGGACAAATAGTGAGATGGTGTTTTGGCAGGCATGAACCTGTCTTGGAGAAATTGGCAGACTAACTTCCAAAGAGGGTCAGTGATCATGAAAAAAGACACTTCGGAAGTGTTAATCACTTTCTTGATATCCAGAACCTCTTTGGTCTGCTTCTGTAAACAACTTGAGAATCTCGTCAATAGAGAATAATTGTTTGGCTGTAGCAAAGGGTTCTCCTTTGTAGGGAAGAGACAAAGCCTTCCCTAACCCTCTAGGTGTTAATACCATGGAAGTTCCACGAACCAGGTCCGATTTCTTACTGTATGATGCAAGAAACTCATCACATAGAGATGGATCGTCTGGAATCAAAGGGAGTGAAGCAACCACGAAAGTTGCAAGGCCTGCTTTCGCTATAGGCTCAAAATCCAGTAGGGAAGAATAAGCCCTACTGATCAATGGGACATACTGAATAGGAGGAGGAGCTTGAGGCGCCATTTAGATGGAATACACACACACACACCACAAACACAAACAATCACAAAGAATGCCTGCAAAACAACCAAATAGCTATAAAAAAGAAATCGATCAAAAGAAGTATCCACACAGACATAACTAACCAATTGACCACACCAAACAACCCACATCCTAGAAAAAATTCGGCATGACCTCTACACATATGCAACCGAAAACTTCATGCGATGCAACAAGCAGGCACCCAAGACCCCGTATTAGGCAAAAAAGAAAAAAAACTACAAATCGCACCCGTAATCGTATCACATAAGCAAACCATAATACCTTAAAAATCTAATCAGGACATAACCATAACTTTGACCAACAATTTCAACTAAGAGGACTATACGTGCCCATCCCATGAAGCGTGTTTATTAAAAGGAAAAAAAAGTGCATTGAGGGAAATGGTTTTAATGAAAGGTTCATTTTAAGAAATTATTAACAATGGGTGAAATTTTATTAGGTTATAAACCGTAATAAGAAAACGGCGGTTCCTTCTGAAAATTTTAATTACAATTTATTAAGGTGAAGGGGTGCTTAAACAAAACCTGGACTGCGATCCCCAAACTGAGGTCTCTAAATGCAAATTCATTAATTAGAAATTAATGGTATGTAGAACGATTCTTTGCCAGTGCGTGCTTTCTTGTGATGGTTGGTTCATTTTTTATTAAAAAATTAAAGTGCCTCTGAAGCGCACGTAGCGCGTGCAAAGTGAACGGCATGTTGATTTTAAGTTATTAGAAAAATGTGTGTTTAGCATGAGCGCACGTGAAAAAGTGGGTGAATAAAGTTTATTTTAATAATTAACCGTGGTTAAGGGATGACCAAAAATAAATAAAGCACAAAAAATAGATACCCGGTAGGGGTGTGTATGCAAGAGATTGAAGCCACACTGAGTAGTCCCAAATGCAAGGAATCCAGTAAAAAAAAAAACCACTGACTGAAAAAATAAATCACCTTATTTTTATTAATTAATTATTATTATTATTATGTTTTTTAAAATTATATTTTAGGTGTGTTTGTATTTTATATATTGTGTGTTTTTTTAAATGATCAAAACGGGATATAGGACACATGAATATGTTGTGAAGTGTAAGGGTGGAATTTCAGCAATCCAACAAGTATTCACAATGTGTTTGAATTTATCCATGATTTTTTAGCTAATTTTTGGAAGTTAAAATGAATTTTCATGAGGTGAGGTATTTTAAAATTAGGGTTTTGGGTTCAAATAATACTTTGGCCATTTATGGAAGCATTTTCAATTGAGAAATTATTGGAAAAAGGGGCAATGGGGTTTATAAAAATTTTGAAATTTTTTTGGAAGTATTTTTGAATTTTTACCAATTTTTAATGAATTTTACTCATTTTGCATGTATTTTTGAAAGAATTTTAAAGTTTTGAATTTTTTGCAATTTATTTTCTTGAATTTTCACTTTAGAAAATATTGCAAATGATTTCAAAAAGGTTGAAATTTTTTAAGGATTTTTTCGGTAATTTATTTGGATTTTAAATAAATTTTAATGATTTTTTGAATTTTTTTGGTGTTTTATGTTTGTTTTTATGTGTTTTTAGGTTTTTCGGGTTTTGAAATTAAAAGTCGGTACCCAAACTGTGTGTGAATAGCTGAGGATGACTGCGTGTGAACGGCTGACTGCAACACACCACCGTACGGACAATTCGGAGGCGCGTCCTCTCGCGTGAATGCCCGCTAGTAGCTCATGAACATGTTATAAGCAAATGTGGAGATGCACACGAAAAGGAACACGGGCATGCGGGGAGGTGTGGTGGGTGTTTGACGCAGGGTGTTCCTGCGGGTGGTGAGTGGGAACAGGGACGATGGGAGAGGGGGGGGTTGCTACGGGGGGAGAGGGGTGTGGGTGGGAAGGGGGGCTAAGGGAGGGGTAACTGGGGTTAGTGGGGGTGTGGTTAGGGGAACTAGGGGTGAGGTGGGGGTGGGGTTAGGGGGTAACTATGGTTAGATATGGGGGGGGGGGGGTCAATGTGGTAACTGCGGCTAGGTTTGGTGGGGGTAGGGTTAGGAGTAACTGTGGTTAGGTTTGGTGGGGGTGGGACCAAATCTGGCGGCTGGGGGGTAAATCTGGCGAGGGAAGGGTCGGGCTAGGGAGGCAGAAGGCGGGGGGGGAGGGAGGCCGCGAAAGGGAGAGGGAGGCGGTGGTAGAAGGTGGGGGGAGGGAGGCCGTGAAAGGGAGAGGGAGGCGGTAGAAGGCGGGGGGGGAGGGAGGCCGCGAGAGGGAGGCGGTGGTAGGGAGAAGACGAGGGAGGAGGCAGGAGGGTGAAGACGAGGAGGAGGGCGAGGCGTTGCAGGAGAGCAAAGACGAGGAGGAGGGCGAAGACGCTGCAAAAGGGTGAGGCGGGGCGTTGCAGGAGGGCGAAGTGGGGACAGGGCGCGGGCAAGAAAGACATAGAAGAAGACAGGGAGGGAGAGGACGCGGGCGCGACAGGTAAGGCGGTTCGTGGCTTTTTTTAAAATAATTTCATTTTTTTTTTCTTTTCTTCTCTTCTCTTTTGTGTTTCTATTGTCCTTATGTTTGTTTTTTTAATAAAATAAATGTTGTTTGTGTTTTATTTTGTTTTTTAATGTTTTTTTTTTGAATTGTCTTGGTTTTCTGTTTCTTTTGTTTGTGGTTTGCGGTTGTTTGGTTTTTTTGTTTTTTTGTTTTTTAAAAAATAAATTTGAATGTTTTAATAATGTTTGTTTTTAATGATTAAGATGGTGTTTGTTATTGTCTTTGTTGTTGGTTTTTGGTTTCTTTTTTTGGTTTTTTAAATTTGTTGGGATTGTTGGGATTGGTAAAAATGAGCGCACCCCCGTCCTACGTGCAAGCGCGGGGCTGCGCGGGGCGAGAGTAAAAAAATTTGCTTCGGCAGGATCAGACGGGGTAGATACGGCGACACGCAAGCCATAGATACCACGAGGGCATCCCGAGGTGCGTAAAACCAAAAACATGCGCTTTCACGCGCGACACGAGAAATGCGGCCATACAGCAAAAAGAAAGAAAAATTAATAAAACTCAAACCGCACGTCGGATCGAAAAACCGTAAAAAGGAAACATGTGCTAGGAGATAAGGGGAAAATGAGAGAAAATGCGGGTTTCGAGGAAAAATTAGGGTGTTCACATGGGAAAAGCACGAAAAACGGCTCCAAAAATACATACGAGGATTAATATGAAAAAATCCGCTCGCCGGAACGTAGGGCAGAAAGAAGGAAAAATGTGTAGAATAATGTGCCCAACAAACCTATCATGTCAACACATGGTTTCGACTGAGATAGGATGCGTTCACATGGAAAAAACCCAAAAATCGTACCCGAAAATGGACTTGAGAATTAATATGAAATGATCCATGCACCGGAATAGGGGACAATAAAAAGGAAAAATGTCCGAAAGAAAGGGATTCACAGGGCTGGTGCATCAAAACTCAGTTTGGGGGGAATTAGGAGGGGTTCACATGGAAAAAAATACAAAAAACACACAAAAAATACTCAAAAATTTTAATAACTAAAAATCCAGCAGTTGGAAGAGGGGGAGGAAAAAGGAAAAAGTGGAAAAAAGGCTGGCGGGACACGATTGTTAAATTAAATTGGAATTCTGGTAAAAATAGGATATGTCCACATGGAAAAATGTGAAAAATAGGCACGAAAAGGACCCGAAAACACGCAAAAATTAATAGCGGACCAACCGTGCATTGGAATGACAAGGAGTAAAAAGAAAAAATATCAGGGGGAATGGGTAGGACAGGGTTGGCACATCAGATCAGGGTTCCGAAGCAATAAAGACATGCTCACATGGAAAACCGTCCAATTTACAGGAATCGCTTCAAAAATTAATAACTTTAGAACCGTCCGTCGAAACAAGGGTTGGTAAAAAGGAAAAATGGGCAGTTCAAAGGGACAAACAGGGCTATAAGGTTGGATGTGAATCTCAGTGAACATAGGGTACATTCGTATGGAAAAATCGCAAAACAAAAGAATAAAGGAAAACGATCAAGAAACAGCTCCGAGGATAGAGTGAAATAGAACGGAAGAGTGGGGAAGGAACCCCATTAGGGTAAAATGAAGTCATGGCATAGATGCATGATCATAGCAAGGTATATACATGGGGGTATGCAACATAGACGCGCAGGGACGCGTCCCTACACTTAAAACCTTAGCAGGAAGGGTAAACCGAACAACAAGGACCTAGTACCACACATTAGACCAACCACGAATATCCCCACACTTAAGACATGACCGTCACTGAGAAATAGAAGGTGTAGGGTTAGAAAAACATGGCCCATATTGCCGTAGAGTAATGTCAACTATCGAGGTTGCATCTTGTGTCGTTGTCAGCTGCAAGAGGTACCAAGGTATCTTCATAGCACGAGTCCTTCGTGGCAGGGACCACGCGGCAGCACCTAGGAAGGGAGCTGGTTGAAGGAATCGCAAGAAATTCGTCAATAACGAGGGATATTGCACTCAACTCACGATTACTCAAATGGAATGAAAGAGTAGTCACTCGCCCCATTACTAACATCACTCGAGGAAAGAATGATGGAAACCCAGATCTCACACCCGGTTTAGGAATCAACAAGGGGATGATGCAGAGGGGGAGTATGCCAGGGTGCACAATTGATGGTGCATTAGTGCATCTAACCCATCTGGCATAGGTGCAAGGAGGAAGGCCAGGGAACCTTGCAGTGCAGTGTACCGAACAAAGTGACGTATCTTATGCTAATGGCAGAGACCCATCCCGTGGGTGCAGAGGGAAATGGGAACGTACCGGACTCCAGTTGTCGTAAAGTCCCTCAATTCTCACCTCTCAATACTTGATTGATGTAATCCTCACTGTCACTTGCACAAAGCTTGTATGGGTTGTGCGCAATTGATGGTTGAATCCCATCATGTGCCGGGATACAGTGCAAGAAGGAAGGCCAGGGAGCCTTACGTTGTAGTGTATAGGAACAGATCGTGCATTGTGTATTGAGAGGCCCAACCTGTACGTGCAACACTCCATTCACACATCTCACCTCTCATTTGATTTGAAGGGAAAAACTGTCACTCACCCCACCCTCTATCTCACACTCACTAATAGATACAGAGGGCAACCCATACTCATGTCCCCATCCTGTTAGGATGAAAGCTCACGTCACTCAAGGGGTTGATAATGAAGATCAGGTCGGGGATTGTTGTCATCAGGATCTTGAAGATGAGGTGTACCTAGGGAGGCAGCCTACAAATCTCATACTTCAATGATTTGTAAGAAGGGTCGTCTGTTAAGAAGGGCAGACGGACTGATATTGCAAAAAACAACACACCAAGGGATTGTTGTCATCAGGATCTTGAAGATGAGGCGTACCCAGGGAGGTAGCCTACAAATCTCATACTTCAATGATTTGTAAGAAGGGTCGTCTGTTAAGAAGGGCAGACGGACTGATATTGCAAAAACAACACACCAAGGGAGGTGGCTTCAAATTACTTGCTGAAAAGGGTATGCTGGGGAGTCAACTATCCTGAACTACGGGGTGTTACCACCTTTTCCATAGTCAGCTTCTCGCCCAAGGGTGTTTCCATCTTTTCTTGGAACGAGGCCTGTTATGACACAGAATTTCTTCAGTTTCTCCCATAACAGTTTTGTTTGCTTTGTTTTTTTTTTTTGTTAAGAAGGAGAATGGTAGAAATACCATGTGTCAGGACCAACCTCGCCACCATTGTTGGATCAGAGGAGAAGACAATAGTCGGGTTGAGATGTATTTGCGAGGGGTTAGCAGAACGAGACTGCCTCATGAGGAGAATCATAAGGGCTATCAGAAGCACGAAGAGAAGGACAGTGCGATGCCCAAAAGGGAGAGGGTAGGTCGAATGTGATTGTCAAGATCCCGAGGGAGGGAAGTACTTATTCAGACGATAGTCATTGATTGGGAAGGGATCATCAGAGGCATCAATGGTCTGCACCTGAACAGAGCCATTAGGATTGATAGCAAGGACCTTGTATGGGCCCATCGACCATTGTTGAAGCTTGCCATGAAACTTGTCGAATTTGAATCATAGGCTAAGACAAGATCACCTTCTTTGAACTCCTTATGCTTGATGAAACTATTATGATAGGCCTTGCGTCGCGCTTGAGTGGTTTTCATACACTGTAGGGCCATCTGTCGTATCTCATCCAAGCATTCCAAATGCAAAAGGTGGCATTGCAATGACTCATCATCTCCCAAGCGTTCTTTAACTACCACTCGCAAAGAGGGCAATTCCCGTTCAACAGGGAAGACAGCTTCTGTACCATACACTAGCTGGCAAGGGGTCTGTCCTATAGCTGCCTTATGGGGAGGTTGTGTATGCCCAGAGGGCCTCTGTAAGTCGATCGTCCTAGTCGCGATGATGTGCGGCAATCATTCTTGTCAAGATTGAGCAGAGGATGCGATTAGTGACTTCAACTTGGCCATTGGCTTTGGGGTAGTAAGGAGTAGACTTGCGATGGCGGATCTTATATAACTCCGTCAGCTCCTCTATGATTTTTTAAAGGAAATGAGTACCTCTGTCACTTACTAGCTCGAGGGGACTGCCAAAACGGGTGATAATATTCTCATATATGAATAGGGCTACGTTGTTACCATCATCCCACTTCAAGGCTTTAGCTTCACACCACTTTGTGACATAATCCGTACATACTAAGATGTATTTATTCTGCTTCCATCTCGTGGGTGGATCAATGGGACCCACAAAATCAATCCCCCACTTCTCGAACGGCTTTAGGGGAAGAATAGGTTGCAGTGGCATGGCACTTGTTTTGGTGGGTTTCCCCATTCGTTGACAAGCATCACATCTCTTGCAGTAATCATATGCTTCCTTGTGGAGGGTCGGCCACTAGTATTCTGCTAATAGAGCCTTCCTGGCTGTCGCTTCTCTTGCGAAGTGTCCACCACAGGGTTTGTCATGGCATGCTTTCAATACTATGCCGATTTCATTCCCTACAACACATCTTCACAGCACTTCATCTTTGCCTTTCTTGTAGAATGCACTGCCTAGCAAGGTGTAGGGGGCTGATTCTAACAGAAGCTTTTTCTTCTTACGGCTTAAGATGCCAGGAGGATATTGTTGAGTTTCCAGGAGGTTGGCTATGTCTGCATACCAAGGAGTAATTGTTTCAACTAGAAACAAGGAAGCATCAGGAAGGTCTGGATCATCCTGTTCCTCTTCTGCAGTTTGAGGGATCCGTGATAGATGATCGGCTAGGACATGGGAACGGCTAGGCTTAGTGACCACTTCAAAATCAAACTCCTGGAATAGAAGCAACCATCTCATCAGTTTTCCTTTAACATATGTTTTGTTCATCAGGAAGGACAATGCTTCATGATCCACGTAGAACTTGAAATGTGTTGACAGTAGATAGTGTCTAAACTTCTCTAGTGCAAACACCATGACAAGCACTCAAGCTCTGTCACGGTGTAGTTCTGCTCCCTATTAGTGACCTTCCGACTTGCATAATATATTGGTTGATCTAATTTAGAGGGGCCCTTTTGACATAGAACAACACCTAGCCCTTCGACTGATGCATCTGTGTACACATGGAACTCCTTCGTCAAGTCAGGAGGCTATAAAATAGGTGCTATGATAAGGCACTATTTTAGGGTATTAAAGGCTTCTTCACATTCATCAGTCCAAAGAAAATCTGCATCTTTCCTTAGGAGCTTGTGTAGAGGGGCCGCCTTGGTTGCAAAATGTGCAATAAATCTTCTGTAGTAGCCCACATGGCCAAGAAATCCTCTCAATTGCTTGAGGTTTGTTGGTGATGTTAAGGCGGCAATCTTCTCAATCTTCACCAGGTCTGTTGCAATCCCTTGTGCTGAGACAATATGGCCCAAAAGAACTCCTGATGAGATGCCAAAGACACATTTGTCAAGATTGAGAGAAATCCCATACTCTCAACATCTGCAAAACATTGCTCTAGGTGTCCCTAGTGCTCACGGATCAAACTATAGAAGGTGATAGGAGCATCACAGAGCCCAAATGGCATCACTCTATAGGCATAGGTCCCCTATTCTGTGGTGAAGGTTGTTTTGGATTGGTCCTCTTTTGCGATTTGGACTTGGTTATATCCGCTAAATCCATCCAAGAGGGAATACAACTCATGGCCTACCACTGTGTCCAATAGTTGGTCTATAAAAGGGATAGGGAAATGATCCTTCTTCGTCTTCGAATTGAGCTTTCGAAAGTCCACACATATTCGAAGTTTCCCGTTCTTCTTGGATACTACCACAATGGGCGAAACCCATTCACTATTAGCCATGGGATAAATAAACTTGGCCTCAAGAATTTTTAACAATTCAGCCTTCACCAGAGCAGAATAGTTAGGATTCACACACCTTTGTCTTTGCCTTACAGGTTTGGCATCAGGTTGTAGGTCAATGTGATGTTGGCATACTGTGGGATCAATCCCATATGACCAAGCAAACATGTCTAAGTTCCCCTTTAATAAGTCTCGCAGGACCACTAGTTCTCCTTCTGGAAGATTGAGACCCACTTTCAGGTGACGTTCAGTACTATCAGTATCCAAGAACGTTACTTGTCTTTCACCTTCCACTTCGGGGATGAATGTCCCACGGATTGCTTCTGACTCTTTCAAGAGAGTAGTGTCATCATCTGATGTTTCACTAGAACCAGTGTCCTCCTTCTGAACAGATGACTCGTTTGTCTATTGAGGTTGCTGGAAGGATATCAGAGCTTTGTTTGCTTCTGTGTGAGTGGTGATTTCTTTTGGACTTAGGGATTCATCTTCAAAGGATGCTTCCAGCAATGTCACATAGCACGGACCTTCTAGAAGCCAAGGATTTGATAGCTCTAGCTTCTGTTGACAGGGGGCATCATCATCATCTTGTCTCTGGACTGAATGGTCAAGGTGACAGGAGCCACTGGTGAACTTAATTTTTATGCCTTTAATCCATTGCTTATGCAGATTCTGCATACTTTGTGGTCCATTGGCCAACCCAAATGGAACCATGGTCATTCCATCCAACACATTGAGATATTCGGCCTCTGAGATCTTTGCAGGGACATCAACAAGATCATTCGCTATCAGAGGAAATTCTTCATCTGCACCTTCATAACCTGCTTCGTTTTCTTCCTCATCATTTTTATCCTCTTCATCTGAAGGTTTTGTCTTTGCTTCTGTAGAGGCTCTGTAGGAGAAGAATAGATCTTCTGCCACTCTGTGTCTGCTTCTGCTTCTGCCTCTGGCTCTGTCTCTACTATTGTCTTTGCGACAGCCATGTAATAGGGAAAATAGTACATCCACGCTTCTATTTCACTGTCAAGGTGATTTCAGAAGTCAATTCTATTTGAGGCAGGAGGTATTCTCCCATGGACAAGGACTTTGCTTCCTTTGGTAGTTGGCTTACAGTGCCCACTGTTAGAGACTGTGCCTCTATTTTCTTGGGAAAGATCTACTTAACAGCCTCTTCACCTCGTTGGAGGAGCCAGTTATGTGGATCCATTGCCTTTTTGCGATACATACAACTTCAACACTACTTTGTTTGGTCCTCTGCCTAGGGTTAGGGTTCATTTGAACCAGTCCGTCCTGGCTCTCGCTTTAAAAAGCCAAGGTCTTCCCTACAGCAGAGGGTATGAGGTCCCATAAGAATTTGGTTTAACCACCAAATATGTCAGCCCCAATAGTCTTTTCCTGCAAGGGTTGTTTTTACGTATGGGAGGATGCCCAACGGTTTAATTCTGCTTTGGTTTGCCAATCTGATAAGCCACTAAGTAGGTTGAATTTCTTGCAACCCTAAGTCCTTTATTGTCACATCCGTCATTATGTTTATTGATGAACCTCCATCAATCAATGCATCTGAAATAAAGCATCCTTCAATCCATACACTAATCTCTGGGGTTCCAGGATCTAGAAAGGTGTTAGTCATATCTACTTCCTTTACAGGCTCCGAGGCCTTATTGGTCTTGGTCGATGTTGAAGGAGCAATCCTTAATCCACGTCTTCTTGTCAAGATGCTTTTGAATTTCTTTCGACAGCTAGGAGACAGCATCAACAATTGTCGGAAGGTTAGATTTGGTTTAAAAGTGTCTAGGTCCTTGACCAAGTCATAATCTTTGATAGGATCCACAGGCTTCTCCAGCCTGCTAGGGAATTGGGCTACACCCATTTTCATATTTCCTTTTTCTTCTAACAATGGCAGCATCGGCACTTCTTCTATTTTTGGGGGTTCTTTTGCATCGTCTATCTCCTAGACCTCTGGTCCTGTTTCTGGGACTGTCTTTGTGACTCTCTGTGGCACTGCAGTGCTCTGTACTGCATTGTTTTGTCTTGTACTACTCTATCCCTCTGTTGACAGGTTGAGCTTCATAGTCTTGGCAGGAGAATTATTTTCGTTCTGAACAATTGGTTCCTTCTTCTTGGCGTGCGAGACAACGACAACTTCCAACTCTACTAAATTGGAGGCAGGCTCTTGTGCCTTCTGTTGGCTATCAGTAGCATTGGCCTTTACAGGGGGTTGGACTTGGATAGTCCTTTGCAGTGTGGCCTTCTCCTTTGCATCAGCTGCATAAGGGCTTATAATCCATAGATCGTCTAGGGTTTGGACAATTCGGGGAGATATGACCTTTTTCTCCACACCTATAACATTCCACCTCCACCGCCAGACTGATGTCCTCTGTAACTTTGAGAGGAAAACCTCCTTGGACCAAAATTAGGACCAAATTCCCTAGGCTTTGGTCCAATATCTTGTGTTGTCATTTTGGATTCTAGCAAGTTAAATCTTGCATTTTCATCTTTATGTCTTCTTTCATGCATCTCTTTCAAAGAGAAAATATCCTCTGTATGGTTCTTCCGCAAACAGTAAGAACAAAAGGCTCCAGGAATGGTTGGTTTTCGGGTACATTCAGTGGCTAAGTGTCCCGCTTGATGACACTTTCCACACCATGTATTAGAGTGCATCACATCTCTCCCAGCTCCCGTAGGGGTGGATATATTGGCGGTATTCACCTTCAGCGTCTGTAGCTGCTCTGTAATCACATCCATTAGCTCTTTCTTGATACTTGCAAAAACTAAGTTGGATAAGTAGTCCTTCAGATTTTCACCTCTTGAAGTGCTTGTAGCAGGGTTTTGGGAAGCTTCTGTAATTACTGCATACACTGGTTGGGTCGATCCAAAGGGTCCTCTGTTCTGGTTCTAATCCAGAGCTCCTGTTGAGACTTGGGATTGTTGATTCCAGTTGTTAGGGTTACACTGTTGTTGAGTCACCATTGGAGGAACTGTTTGAGGCCACTGTTGTTGTGGTTGAACCATCATTTGAGGCACTGTCGTCTGTGGTGACCACATTGGATTAGGTGCATTATACTATGGCATTGTTTGCATCTGGGGATAGGGGTAGAGAACCGTCCCTGGGACTGCATTTGGTGGGTATACCATTCTTGGCATGGGAGGAGGTAAGACTCCTCTTCCTGGAGTCATTGACAGCCTTGCTTCAACTTCGTCATACACTCTTGCACCTTCCACTGTAGCTTGCAGATTGACTGGTCTTCTCAATTCCACGAACTTGCAAACTTCTGGTTGTAGGCCTTTGAGAAATACTCCTTTTTGAATGCCTTCATCCAAATGATGGTTAGTCCATCTCTTCAGGATGGATTCCATTCGCGAGACATAAGCTTCTACTCTTTCTCCAAAGGACTGACTTAGGTTTATGAACTCCTCTCACATTCGCTCTTCAAAACCTTCACGCCTGAATTTAGTGAGGAATGCCAACTTTAGATTGTCCCAAGTGCCAAAAGTTACTGCTGCTTGTCTCTCATACCACTAAAACATTGCGCCCTTGAAAGTGGCGGGGAATATCGCTAACCAATGCTCAGGGGTTCTAGCATTGTTAGCCACACATGCTACCATAAATTCTACTACATGAAGATCAGGGTCTTCATTGTACTCTCTGTTAAAAACTGGCAATGGGACTACATTTGCTAGCATGTCATCAATATTTCCAGGACGAATCTGACTAGGAAGTGGACCTTGAGTTGCCATGGAAACTTCTATAAAGAGTGCTTTTAGGGTGTCAAAGGAAGCTTCTGCTGCGAGATCGTTCTCAGCTTTGATTTTTGCCTTCTCTCTTCTCACGTACCTCTGGACTTATTCTAATGCTTGTCTCTTAATTGCATCATTCATCAGGGGGTTGGCTCCAACCAGTTGGTCTGTACTCAACAGGATAGTATTAGAGAGGGCTTCAGTCTCTGGGGGATTCTCTGGTCAACATCTCTTCTACTTCTTTCTTTTCAACATCTCTGAATTTGGCTTTTAAACCACTACAGAGGGGGAGATATTCTATTCTGAAAGTATCAAAACTCATTCTTCTTAGGATCGTTGCTGTGCCATTATAATAATACCAGCTTCTGAGAGTTTCAACAGTGTATGTTGTGAAAAATACTCTGTCTACCAACTTCCAGTGGGTTGCTAATTGGACAAACAGAAGATTGTCAGTGCACCAAGCATCCCATGTATGTTGCTGTTGAGCATCCACGAACAAATTCCAACTCTTTTCCTTCTTGTTTTCGTGAACCTCCACAGACCACGACTCTTGGAGCTTCTTCACGATCTCCCACTTGATGATGTCTGGAAACTTCTCAATGAATACCAAATCTTCCATGGATAGTCATTCTCTCTGCTTCTGCTCTTCAGTTTGTTCCCAAACAATTTGCCACCAAGATGCAAGTTTCTGCTGCTTCAACAGGAAGAGGAAACAGTCCACTGCATAGAGCATGCATCATGATGGTAATATGTTTTCTCCATTGTGGGATGAACTTCTTGTGGAAAGTGGCTTTGGTAATAAGAATCTCCAACTCTTCAGTGGAAGAAGGAACTTTGCAAGCATCCATTGAATTCTTTTCTTCTTGGCAATTCCATTTCCTTCATTTTCAGCCTCTTCTGATGCTTGTTGATGGCAAGTTTCCCTGGCTGCGCACCAAAAACATGAAGCCCCAAGAGGAACACCAAGGAAAAGGGGATTCTACTGCAAGAAAATCTATCTTGTAACATCAACAAGCTTTTATTTTATTCTTTTGATGACCAAAACAAAGAAAACAATAAATCTTCACGCAGCATCATAGTAGATATCTCCCACGGATTTGATAGAATCAACCATAATCTTCAACATCTTCATAGAATCCTTCAATAGAACAATGAACATAAAAGAATACACCATTTTTGAATGGAAATCAATCACATAGTATTCATCTTCAATGTCTTCATAGTTCTCTCTCTCAATCTCTCATATACAGTTACACTGTTTTGATAGAAATTGACTATCTCTCTCTCTCTCTCTCTCTCTCTCTATCAATAGTACATCATCTCCTCACTACAATAATCAATAATGACTCTCAATAATCCTTCTTAGGTCATGGATGCACCTCCCAAGAGGTATGTATGATGTGAAGAGGCACCAGAGCCACTACAGTGTCTCTTCATAGCTCACTACTGTCATTGTCACTGTAGTCTTCTCTTCAGTCTTCAGCAGCTGCTTCTTCCATTTGTTTTAGCTCTTTTGAACTTAGATTCATCCTTTCCAAAAGTTAAAAAACTTTCCCAAAGTCACACATACATTCTATAGAACACTTATAGAAGATCTATAGAACAGTACTGAACAGATACAGAGCAGAAACAGAGGCTCTACAGAAGGTTTACGGAGGATTATAGAAGGTCATTGGAGAACATCAAATCCTCATAAATCATACTAAAACCATTTCAAACTATCAAAAACTATTCAATAAACATTCAAAATATTTCAAACTCCATCAATCATCAATCCATGCTTCATACATAAGAAAATCAGAACAAAATAGAAGCTATACAGAAGGTATCTGAACCAATTAGAACCTCAACAGAACCTATCAGAACATCACAAAGCTTCATATTTCTACTAAAAATCATCATGAACTTCCAAAACATAGTCAATATCATCCAAAACACTCTCAAACACTTCCATTAACAACCATACATAACTCTAAATCCATCAAAAATCAATCATTCAGACCTCAAAAACAACAAAAATCAATAAAAAATTTAGTCTTTTTCCACTCTCAACATAGTAAGTGCATACAAATTGTTATAAAAATATTGCAAATTTGGGAAATTTTTTAGGAGTTGTCAATGCTACCAAGGCATATGCTAGCATAGTATTACCTACCTGTATGGTAGCAGGGTGGCATCCACAAGTATCTTTCAAGCTACCAATAGCTAACATGACATATGATAGTATTGTGTTACCTACCCATATGGTAGTGTAATGGAACCCACATGGATCTATCAAGTTGCTAGCTATGAAGCCCATAACTATGAAGCTAGTAGCAACCAAGCTTGTAATTATCATGGTGGTAGCATTTAAGCTAGTAGCAACTAAGCTGGTGGTTACCATGGTAGTAGAATGTAATGTAGTGGAAGCTAAGGTAGTAACATCCAAGCTATGTAGTTAGCAACCGCCCTAGTGACAACTATATGTGAAGTTCCCCAATGTGACCATATAGGTGGCTACACATATGCTACCATTCAAATAGCTACTTACATGCTACCATGTAGTTAGATTCCACTATAGGGGGCCACCATTCATAGAATCTTGCATACAAGAAGTTAGAAACAAGAAAACCATCCCATAATTATTATTAGCCACAAAGCTAATCAAAAACCCTATGCTAGCAACAAGCCTATGGTTGCTCAAGAAGATGCATATGGGATGTTAAAAAACATTTTTCAATGTGATTTTGACACACATCCTTTTTATTGGGTGAGATACAAGGATCGTTTGTCTAAAAAGACATCACCAATTTCTTGACCTCATCATTGATTGCATCCTTTATGCATGGTTTTCATTCACACAAATGTAGTGCTAATGAGTCTTTCTTCGGTCTATCTCTGCATAAAAGTTCCTTTGATGTGTCCCTAGAAGTTTTGATGCAGTTGAAATATTTGGTGTCGTAACATTCATAACAATCATGATAGTCACCCTCTTTAAAAGTAATTCTTTGGAGCTTCTAGGTTTCTTAATGACATTGAGATTGTCTCTTAAGAGTTGCTATCAATGAATGTTTCTATTCATTTGCAACAATTTGCAAACATTTGACATGCAAACCTTGCACAAACAAATGTTGAAAAACATATTTGAGAATTTTTGCCTTTGTTTTAGTGTTAAGACCCTATATATAGTGCTCACAATGCCATTTGAAATCTTTTGATGCTCTGTAACACTCAATTTTGCTAAGATCTATAAGCTATCCATTGCTTCCCCCTCCTCATTCTTCAAGATATATTCCCACTTCCTCCTTTCCTAGTACTCCCTTGATAAGAGTTTTCTTGTTTGACTCACAGTCACATACAACATCTTTGTCATGTGTATTGCTCCTCACTATTGAAATCGATGCTTGGTAGATCCAATTAGATTGTTGCTCTATTTTGATTGATTGATTGACTGATTGATTGTGAGAGAGAGAGAGAGAGAGAGAGAGAGAGAGAGAGAGAGAGAGAGAGAGAGAGAGAGAGAGAGAGAGAGAGAGAGAGAGAGAGAGAGAGAGAGAGAGAGAGAGAGAAGTAAGTAGGGTGAGAATGCTTAGTTCAACCTTACACGCACACACACACACATAAAGAGAGAGAGAGAGAGAGAGAGAGAGAGAGAGAGAGAGAGAGAGAGAGAGAGAGAGAGAGAGAGAGAGAGAGAGAGAGAGAGAGAGAGAGAGAGAGAGAGAGAGAGAGAGAGAGAGAGAGAGAGAGAGAGAGAGAGAGAGAGAGAGAGAGAGAGAGAGAGAGAGAGAGGTCTCAAACTCAAAGATAAATTATGTGATATCAGAGAGAAACCTAGTAGGAGGGAAATCCATTATTTTGAAGAACATGTTGTGATGGGTCCAAAATTAAAAGAAAACATGAAACAAGACCGCATTTTTTGGGCGCTCCATACAAATGAGCAACTAGGTTGCCACTAGCATCCAAGATGTACGTATTAATTCCACCTTTTCATGCATATACCCTTCTATAAAAATGTTGATGATTAGGTCCATCTCTTCATTGATCATTATTACTTGTCAAAGCTCCTTTGTTGAGTTAAGTGGATATTATCTTTGAGGAAGTCAGTGGCAAATATGTGAACCTATCATGTGCATTCAAGAAAAGGGTTTTTAAAAATATTTTATTCATATGTTTTTATTTATATAAGGTAAAAAATAAAGTATGAATTTGTAGATACATGAGGGGTTTGTTTATTCTTAAATTTTGCTACATTTATGGTATATATAAGTGAAAGTGGTGGAGTAAATAAAGTTGGAGGTAAGGGTGCTGAACATCAGGTCATCTATTCAATATTCACAGTCTTTCTTCTTTTTATTGAAACTTTGTTCTACCTTTTACTTGCAAAAAGAAAAGATTTAAACTTGAAATGGAAAAAAAACTTCCTACCATTCTCTCTCTCTCTCTCTCTCTCTCTCTCTCCAACCCATCTCCCTCTCAATTTTGTATGAATGGTAGAAAAATTTGTCACCTCTTTAATGTTGTTCGATGTATGATCATTTTGGAAATTCCCACTGTAGACATAGGCTTGACTGGCCATTTCTACTTCTTTTGCTTATATTGCTCCATCACCAACATTACATCTTTGGCTCTTGTCTCATCCCTAGCACCTACATTCACACAAAATCTTCAAGCTTGACCACCACAAAGAGTTATGCAATGAGTTTTTCCCCTCAAATTGTAGATGTTTCACACCTCATTTCAAAGAGAGAATTTCACAAATGCAAGTGGTAGGGTGTGATGTGTAGTAGAGCCAAAAACATTTCAAAAATAGTACTTGTAAGAAAAGTATTAAGTTGCTCATTAGAAGAGGTTTTAGATTAACAAACCCTCTAAATTTGGTTGTTTATATGTGATTAATAAGGGAATATAGGGTTCATTGAAAAGGTCAGCCATTATATGCCTCCATTATTTAATCCATGTCAAGGGTCACCTTTTCAGTTGTTTTTCTCTTGGAACTTGCAAAACTTTGCATAGCTAAGATTTTTGCACCAAAACATTCATTCATTCTTATTGGTTTATTTCTTATGCCATTCTCTATTTTGCACTAGCTTTTCTTCTATGGGATATTATTGCTTGGTTGATTCTATTATACTAAAATGTCTAACAATATCTCTTCAAGTAATCCAAGTGCAAGTGCATGCAAATATAAATATTTTATTCAAATAGATCTAGTTTATTTATCTTGGAGAAGTATTTATCATAGAACATTGTTGGATAAGGATGAGGCTAACAAGTTATGATTGGAAGGAAAGAAGCATATAGATTTGTGAAAGGATGGAAATATTTATCCAAAAAACCCTTCAACAAGTAAGCCTCTTCCTTTTCTCAATATTCATGACTTCGCAAGATATGTTGGATATGGTTGTGATGGAATGCTTGGATATTGCATGTGGTTACATTTTGCATCTTTTGTGTATGTACAAGACAAATGCTTGAAATGGGAGAAGCATTAACAACTACAAAAACAACTATTTCTAGGCTAATAGACAAGGTTGACATTCTAGAAAACACTAACAAGTCCTTGCAAGAAAAATTATTATGCCTAAAGGAAACTCTAGTAGGATTTAGAGAAAGGAAAAGGCCATTGAAGATATAATTGACTTGTGTAAATGGGTTTTAAAAAGGAGACTAAATCTTGCAAAGAGATTTGTCTCTAGTATTTCAAGCATTAATATTGGAGAGAACGAGGAGAGAATCAAGCTTTTAAAAGAAATTATGAAGTAAAAATATTTTTGAGGATCACCAAAAAATGTAGATTTGAGAGGCCAAACTCTGAAAGAGTTAGTGAAAGACTTGAAAGAGACTATAAAACCAAGCAAGGTAATCAAGACATGTGATGTTTTAGGTATCAATCGTAGCGGTTACCATACTCTCTCTAAATTGTGATTCAAAGACCTTAGATATCATAGGATAAGTGCGTTTGGTTTGTTGGCTTGACCTATTGTAGTTTTAGTCGCCAAGACAACCATGGATAGTAGGATCTTGAATATATTTGGGGAGTATATTCATATTTAAGGGTCTATGTCCTATGAAAAATAGAAAACAAAAGCTATCTTTGAACACAACACATTTAACAATGTTTGGGTTGATCTTAAAAGATTGTAAATTGCAATGGCTTATATGTGAAAACTTACTATGTAAGAATGTGGTGGTATTTTTGGGCTAAAGCTAGATGAAGCACAAATTTAAATAGGACAAAAGATCGAAAGAGTTAGCATTTATATCGTGAATAGGACACTAGAATACAATAACAGCAAGGGACGCAAACAACATCTTAAGATTCAATCTGAGATGGACATATGGTGGATCGGTGTAGCTAAAGTACTAGTTGAAAGCCATCAATCCTTTAAATGGTTGTTCTCTCATACATGTATTCTTGATATTATGAAGTCTCAAGGTAAATGTCACATGTTTACCTAACAATTCCCTGGCAGCACATTTTAGTGGTCCATCAGGGAACTATCCTAGACGGCTTTGCCCAGCACTCGCAAGATTGCATGGGGTCTATCATCTAGGTTTTCCAAAGCCCTCCCCATAACGGAAGGTACTAGCTATCCATATGAGCATCAACTTGCAAGCTTGGGGTCCTAATTTGACAATTGAGATCTCGATACATCAGATATCTCCATCAGAGGTGTCCCGTAACAAGGGCTTCTCGTCCGACTGGAGCAATTGTAGTCACCCTTGGTTCATGGAGTGCGATGCTTTTTTCCAATAACTAGTTAGGATTTAGGGAACCTTAACAAAGTTCTGGCATAGCTGCTGCACCTTTTCCCTAAGATAATTACTAATCAAGGTTTTAAGACCTAACCCTAGGTAAGTCAACACTTGACTCTACCTAATTTTTCCTAATTTATGTTTGGTTAAATCTCTTGTGAGAAGCTTCTAGCTTACCGGGACCACCCAGTTGTAGGACGGATTCGTCAGGGGTCTCGCCCACCCGCTTCCCACAAATTGTTTTCTTTAGTTTTCTAATTACCTATCACATTAAGTTATGATATATAAAAGTGGCTTCATTAATTAACCCATTATCATAGGTTCCTTTGTGTAAATTTTAGGGCACAATATAAAGACAAAGAAAACAATCTTTTGGTAAAACATATTTTGCAAAGTTATTTACAATGATTTTTCCCTTCTAGCTACGTAGAAGATAAACCTTTGTTCACTGGAAAATCCCTTCTGTCTGTGTAGAAGAAAAGAAACCCTCCAAAGTTTCCGTCCCTTCACTAGTACTGGGGACTCCAAGATCCCATCGTGATTCATGTGAGGGTCAAGCAATTCCTAGGAGCGATCAAGAGATTTACGACCAAAGCCCCCCTGGTACTCCAGCCTCCTCTTGCCTAACAGATTCCTCACCGAGTGACCTCTTGTCGTCATGGCTGGTCCAAAGCTCCTCACAGCTGTACAAAACAATCGGTCTTGGAGCAAGGTTCCACATCTAGTCATGGGGGAGGCATAACGTAATCTTTCCTCTTGTTATCCTAATTATATATTTACAATTAGATCTAACTGTTGCAAGTGCAATCAATCTTTCCTGCACAACCATCAATGCATGCACAAATTAAAAAGAAATAGCAGCAAGTGTTTTTATCATAGGAAGTAGCCCCACCAAAATCAAGGGTTTCTCTTTTAAGGTCCCACCTTATTCTTAGGGTTTCACTTCCTACTTGCAATTCTTTTTCGGGATCCGAAGTTATTTTACGAATCTGAAATCTATTTTATCCTTATGAAAAATTTGGTATTTTTTCCCTAAAAGATAAAATGGACATTTATACCTATGGTAGGAAATTCATGCAGTGCCCTGCCCTATAGCAAGATTTCAAATGCTTTTTCAAGTCTGTTTTGACTTTAGAATTTGTGTTGACAAATTCTAATCAATGTCCAACAATTCATACAAACTTCTAATATTTATTTAATTTTGTAATACTGATAGTTTCAAGTTTGTCGAGTATTTCATAGTTTTTTTTGCTTCAACATTCTCGATATTTTAGGTTAGGTTTTCTCACTGATTCATACATGGGTCAACTCATGATATTGACACTCTGGCTAATATAATCATTAATATTAACATTACGTGTGTTTTCAATAAGAGAATAATTTTTATTTTATTCTACTCATAATCTATGGTTTAATCGACGATGTCCAACCATTTGTTGAACTTTCAATGTTACTTAGAAAGAACAATTTTCATTTAGCTATGTCCTAACTGCAATGCTTATTATTTTTTTGAAAATTTTATTCTAGGCAATGCAAAAATCATAAGCGTTTTTTTTCATCTTTCAAACATCGAATTATATTACTACGCACCTAGTTTATGTGCGTCTAGTATATATTTTCCTATACAATTTTTTGTTAATTTAATGCACTAATTATTTCATGATATTATCTAAAGTTTTTCTATAAATTATTATAAAACTCATATGCATCTTTTTATCATTAGCAAAATGAAATAGAGATAGTCACTTTTAAGGAAAATTTATAAAATATTCCCTTCCTCCCTAACACCATCTATCTTATTATGATCATATGTATCATTAATGAAATAACAATAAATATCACAAAATAAACCATAATTATGATATTTTCTTAATGACATGCATATAATCCTTTTTCAAGTGAAAAAGTCTTTTCATTGAGTAGTTAAGTATTATATTACTTAGGTTATTTTTCTAAGTGATAGTTCATATGCTTTTTTTAAAGAATGTGTTTATAATCGTTTAAAGCCAAAAATAGCAATAAGATTATAAAACATTAATTTTGTCAAACCAATAAGATGTTATGTCTATCAAGTTTGTAGTAACGGGGTTTTGCCAATTCCTATCATGTCATTTTCTCCATCGATCATGTTCCTTGCTTCCCTTACTTCAAATGGGCTTTTTGCAAATTGATGTAGTAGTTTAAGGAGAGTTGGTGGTTGCCCAGAAAAATTTCACCAGTGTTTTGCTTAGCGGTATGGTTGTATGGGATGAAGGTGTAACAGGGGGTAGAGAAAATGAAAATGAGGTAGAAGGGGGGTATTTTCCTCTTTCAAGCTCAAAGCTTCAATGAATATAAGAGAAGTAGAGAAATTTTTCCATCATTAGGAGGTCTTCCTTCTTGTTTTCTTTGTGAAGGAGAGGAGAAGTATTTATAGGCATGAGGGGGAGCATGTAGTCAACTCATTCTTTTGGCTACTTGTCAAGAGCCAAGTGAGCTTTAGTAAAAATGCATTTGATTGTCTACCTGTTGGATGGTGGCATGGGGATGATTATTTTATGCTTTCTCTTCCTCCAGGTGTAAAAAATGTCATGAATTTTGGCTTATTAAAAAAAAAAAAACTTCAAAATTACTTCATCTGGTGGTTTTTGGCCAAGTTACCTCATGATTTATCTAATTTATAAAGTCATGCCATACACTTTGATACTTAACTTACTCAATATTATGCTCGTTCTTGCGCGTTCTTTGTCTACCGATTAAGGCTTTTGTGATTTATCTTGCGGTTACGAAATCAATGCAATCTTTGATGCATTAAATGGAATTGAGAATGATAAATCAAATATAATGCATGCAATATTATGATCAAGCTATTGTAATATTATTTACGAGGCGTCTTTACTTTTTGTTGGCTGGGAACATTGAGGCATCTTCTCGTGTCAGATATTGTGGAATTGACTTAATGCAAGACTCGATATTAAGAAAATTACGTGCGGTCACTTATGTGATAACTCGATGAGTAATCTTTTAGAGTGCATCAAGCCCAAATTTGTTTCTTGATATGAAGCACTATGGTGGAAATATTACAGTAAAGAAAAAACATTAATAGTTGATAGAGTTGGTCCTTTCAATATAGAATGGCATATTAGTGCTAACTTAAAGACTATCCAATATATGCTTAGGATATGCAATGGGACCAATATAAAATACACTTATATTTATTGATTGGAAAGCATGGGGTCCAAAGGTTAGAGTAATTTACACCCAGTAAGAAGAGTCCCAACTAGAGAATCTATAGATTTAAGAACTTCCAAAAATAAAAACGGCATATCAGATCCTATTCTTTCAATCTCTCTTAGGAATATTTATATTTGTACCTTGCATGCAGAGATTAGAATAAATGATAAGCTTCTCAAATTACATCTTGACTATGTATTTGCAATTAAGACAATATCCTTATCGAATGAGTGCATTGATAAATGTGAGACATTACTCTCAAGAATGGGATTTCATGGGGGACAAGTTCAATTGAGAAAAGACCTGATTCAGGAAAAGCAAGAGATGTCTTAGAAAATGTCTCTATGGGAGGTGCAAGGGCCAAAAGATTTCTTGAAAATTATAATGGAAAATAAGTAAACATGGTATGGGAGTGTTGGAGAGAGTTGTGTTAGATCACAACAAATGTGATTGAGTTGCATTTCTACAAATGGAGATTTGGAGACATCTCGACATATTTTTGAAAGTGCTTATGCAACAACAAACATTGTTTTGGTATTCAAAAGAGTACAAATCTTATTTAAGCAATAAAGGAAGAATTGGAAGAAAATGATATTACTTTCTATTTGATAAGATAGAGAAAGAATCCAATTCTATATTTTTTAAATAAATGATCAAATGATATACACTAACTCTTGCTTATTATATGATGCAACACATTCTTCTAATTCATGGGCCTTAATTTGTGAAAAAGCATGGGTCTTTAGCAAGTTACAGTAGTGAAGGAATGGAAAAATCCGACTATCAAGCTCATACATGTTACTTTCATAGCACAAGACATGGTGGAGGAGTAACAAAAAGCAATGCTCTTGATGTGTTATTCAACTAGTTTTTTCGAAAATAACTTTAAAGTCTGAAGAATACAACAAATGTTTATGAAATTTGAATAGCCAAAGATACAATGGGCTAGCTAGCTTGAAATATCCTTTACATCATCTTCATCTTTAGGTAACTTTCCTCTGTAATGCAAAACATTTATCCTCATATAGCTAGCTGGGGTTTAATATTAGTTTGTTCTACTGCTAAAGCATAAGAGGAGAATGTCAAAAAGTATCCAACTCTAGGGGTAGCGTAGCCAAGTTCATAGCCAAAAATTCAAATGGCCATTGCCTTTTTAAGAAACATTACTTTGTGGACATTATTTTATAACCTTGAGTAGCTAGGAAGCCTTGTAAGAGCTTTTATACAAATAATAGGCCATGAGGCCTCCTCTAAGAAAGTGCTATGTAAAATCAAAAGAATATGAGGATCAATTCTAGCAAGGTAGTATCCAAGTGCAACATCCTTGACAAAGTCACCACTACTTCTTGATTCATTGCCTCTTCCCAAGAAATGGTCCTCATTTGCAATCTCCAACTGGAGAAAAAGCATATAAGATGAAAAGGAGATATAAGAAAGAAAGTGGTGAAAAAGAAATGTAAAATATCTCTAGATACTCATGAAAAAGAAATAAAGTATTACCATTTTGATTTTCATTCTTCTCTAATTTACTTCTATTCCATAAGTTAATTGATGATGTTTCCTTGACATCTTTGAGTTGTTTACATATTCTAACTCTTCTCTCCTAAAATTAGAAATTTCGAGTCTTTCCCAAAGCTCCTGAAACTCCTTATTAATTGTATATAATTCATTCTTAGCATATTTTGCTTTGGTTAAGCACATAGACAAGCTTGGCCTTGGGTGCATCAATGAACTTGTCCTCAACCATTTGTGTATCTAGTGAGAGAAATTTATCTTTAGGCTCATATTCAACATCAATAGAACATCTGTAGAAGCTCATGCAATAACCACCAAATTTTAGTCCTCTTTCAATTTAAAGAGTCTTTGGATGTCAAATAATAGCAAGTATTCCTTGTCTTTAATTCCAAAGGTCATCAGAGTGGGTACAATAAGGCTTGAGGATAACTATGATATCTTAAGGACCTTAGCACTCCTTTCTTCAACAATAGTCATGGCCTTAAAATGAGTAACATCTAGATTCTTTACAATAGATGCCTCTACTTGAGGGTCAATCTAGTCCTCCACATCTTTCCATCTCCTTGAGTAGACACAATAGCTCAATGATTATTTCACTATCTTCGATTGTTGCTCATCAACTCTCATTGGATACTTCAAAAGAGAATACACAATGAATACATCACACTTCAACATAAGCCTACATATCCTTGGTTGGAGAGAGCACACAATATCTGAACCATGATTTTTTTCCAAGCAATGTCTCTCACACTTGTCAAAATACGCAGGATCTAGAGCATGGTAGATACGAAAGCTATGGAGGTTGAAAGAGGAAAAAGAAACTCATGAAGACATTAACCCTGACAAAGACAAATTGTCACACAAGTGAATTAGGTTCCAAGATTGAAACTTGGACTCATAAACACAATCTTGCGTATCAACAGTGACATGACACTTTACTGGAAAGAAAAGAGTACTATCATTGCATTTGAAAAAGAGTGCAAGTACAATGTTTTATAGGAATTGAGTGGTAGTACTTTCTCCTACTGTGCATATGGGATTCTGGTCTTGAGCCCTCACTACTCCTTACACAAAGTGTAGGCACACCATAAACATGGCAAAACTCCAGAGGCTGTTGCAAAAAATGCTAAGTGTGGGTACCACAAACATGATGACATCTAGAGGCTATAGCAGGGGCCTCACAAAGTGTACAAATACTGTAGTACAAGGCTTATTTGAGGATTTTATAAGTTTATGTTTAAAGCACTAGGGCTAGGAACTAAAAAGCTAAAAAAGTCTATCTGAATAGAAGGACATATGAGGTTTGTCCTTATCTTGGTGGTCTTCTTCTTCTTCTTCTTCTTCTTCTTCTTCTTCTTCTTCTTCTTCTTCCTTTGCTCCGTTTTCTTCTTCTTCTTTGACTACAACTAGATGGGCCTTTTGGGACCTCTTTCTAGCATGGCAGAACTTCTCGGTGTGTCCGGTCCTTTTGCAGAAGTCACAGAAGAGCTAATCCTTCTTGCCTTTGTACCTATTGCCAACATATCATGCATGTTCATCTCTAGAGGTGCTTGGTTCTTCCTTAGTTTTTAGCTTCTTTTCCTCCTCTAATAGTGATGCCTAGATATCGACAAGTTCAGGGTTTGGCATGTTGATTAAGGTTGTTGATACATTATTATATTCAAGAGGCAAACTCTTAAGTAGAACACTGATGCAAACATCTTTTTCCATTTTAATACTGATTCCTGCAAGCTGGGTTAGAAGTCCTTCCATGTAATTTAGATGTGTGGAAAGTGATGTGCTGGACTTCATTTCAAGCCTGAAAAACTCAATCAAGAGACCATACTTTGATGATTTAGACTATGCACCAAACAAGGTGACAAGTCTCTTCCATGTATTGTGAAGTCTCACAATTATCCACATTCATCTAGTTCTAGTTTGATAATGGCCTGAGCCTTATCATCGTTCTTTTACCAAGTGACAACAAGGTCCGCATCATGAGGCTTCTTTTCTTTTCCGATGGTAATGGCCCAGAGCCCTTTTTTCATCATGATGAGTTTGATGCGGGTCTGCCAGGTATGAAACCCGACTCCTTTGAAACGGACAGTTGGAGAACCTTTGCCCATGTTAGACTTGTGGGAACAACATCAAATCAGCTTCAGAATTATCAGATTTAAGCGGTAGAAGAGTTGGTTGAGATGTCTCAAAAGACATGTGGTAAGAGCACTAAATGAGTGTCAATGGTGGACACTATGTTTCTTCCTTGAGTCTTCCAAATTTGCAAAATCTTTCAAGTTCTTTCAGATCCAAATATTTCCCTTCTTGATTTGATGCTAGGAACTTCAGATTTGAGTCACAATGGGTTGTTCCAGGTGGCAGGAGAGAGAAAATGAGGAGATTTTTTAGCTTGGTGAAGTTTGACTATGGAGTCACAGTTAGGGTTTCTGAGGGCAGCCTAGTTTTTCTGACATTGCAAGAGCTACACTTGATTATTTTGAAATTTTTTTTAATGGAAATGAAGCTCTCTTCATGCTCTACCAAAGCCCCATGATGATGGTCATGATTGATGCCTGATTTAAGTGCACATGGAAGACGACAGCAGCAGGTGTATTTTTTGTCAGTTTTCAACGTTTTTTTCAATGCTGGTCTTAACGTGCATCAATCTTGACGTTTTTTGTGATAGGATGGATCGCCTTATGTTGAGGAAGATTTCCCTAGAAGACATCATGATCAATGGTGGCCTGTAGTGTGAGATCCATAAGCTCCAAAATGCCTAGGTACTGCCTGGCTATGGAGACCATAGAATAGAACTCGAGAAAACTGACAATGCTGAGTAGTAGATGGGGCAATGTCAAAATCTGAGATGATACAGAGAAGCATCAGTAGCGGGGAACACTTCTCCAGAAGGAAGCTTGGTAAGATTTGGCCCATGGAGTGAGATATAAGAGCTTCAATCTAACAGGGTGCTACTAGCCAACCTAGCGACTTGACTCCTACTCCTTCACAGTGTGATAAGAAACCCTTGTGGCTACACTTTCCCTCTTCTTTGTGTTGTTTTGCCATCCACCATTGGGAGTCCCCTATGGTGTGATAGCACCCCACATGGCCCCACCAACTATCCCACTTGCACCATGATGGCCATGTGCTACATGACCTCCCTTACAACACAATATGCTTTCTTCGTACTCCATGCATTATGATTGTTATGCCATGATGGCCATCTGTTGCATAAACTCCCCTATGGTACGATAGGGCTTCTCCAAACTCCATGATTTATCACCCTCGTGTCATAATGGCCATCTACTCTAGGACTTCCCCTATAGAATGATATGGCTTCATCGGGATCCATGTTTTATAATCCTCATGTCGGCAATCGCCTGTAAGAATTTCTCTATGGCACAATAGGGTTTCCTTGGACTCTATGAAGTGCCTCCTTCATGCCATAATGGCAATCGCTTATTATAAGATTTCTGCTACATCATGATAGGGGTTCCTTGGGGTCCACAAACTACCTTCCTCTTGCCATAATGACTATTCACTTGGTAACGTCCCAAGTTCCTTATCCTACTCCTCTTGCTTGTGAGAGCATAGATATTCAATGGCTAGGACCAAGTAGACTACAAGAAAGGTCTATATCCAATAGCCACATCCACAAGCTTTTGATGTTCCTTCAGAGAAAAATATTGGCCAAGCTATCCCAAATATTCCCACAGTGCCTCAAGAATTTCCCATTAAAACTACAGCTAAGGCCACATCTTCAAATGACAATCTCCTAGTCCTCAACCTTAAACCCCTCTACTATTCCGGTCCAAGGGAAGCATTCACCTCTTTTAGATGCTTCTAAGCATGGTGAGCCTTTATTTGTGCCAATTAAGAAATCTTCCAAACCAGCCCTAGCCAAGAGGGAAAGGAAATCAAGGTGGTTTTGCATACAAAGATGCTTTGGAGAAATCAAAAAGCCCAAAAAAAACCAACCATCTTATCCCAAATGCCACATTTATCAGAATCATTAAGGATATCTCAAATAGATTGTCTAGGGTTACCACAATTGATGGACTAGATAAGAATTGGCAACTTTCGACTATACTTTATTCATAAGAGGCTACAAAGGACTTTATCATTGATTTCATGAATAATACTTACATTGTTGTTGTCCATGCACACAAGGTCACATTGATGAATAAGGAATTTAGTATGGTGAGCAAACTTAGCTATAGATTTGATAAAGTATTGAAGCTCTTGCCCACTATTTATTATAAAGCCTTTGAGATCCTCAATGTTCCCCCAAAGTTCAGAAAATTGATAGAGTCTATCATTAAAGATGTTAGTAACTTATATCCCACAAGAACTACAACCCAAAGAGAGAGTGCTATGGAGGAGAAAATCAAAGAGGAGGTTAAAAGTAAGGATGTGATTTGCAAGAGAAATAATAATCTCTTGCCCCAATTAACTATGAGAGGATGTGTAAAGTATTTAGCCAAATGCTTGTGAATGTTTCTCAAGATGTAAATAAAGAGGATTACCTTAGCATATCTCCAAAAGACAAGAGTATGCTAGAGAAGAAAGATATTCACCTATCAGATTCACCTTTTCAAAGTCCCCTTCACCTTCATTTTTTTATTTTGGACTTTGTTTCTATACAAAGTATACATTGCTTCTCTCAGCAATGAAATTGCTAAGAACGTATTTATTGTTGATCCACTTCTCTTTGTGATCTTTTTTCAAAGTATGGATAAAGTTTGGTAGGATTTTTTAAATATTTTGATAGTGCTACACACATATATATCTCTTTTCCATGCATTGAAAAGTAAATCCCTTATCTATAGTTAATTTTGGTGAATTTTTTTCATATTTGTTGATGACTAATGTTTTCTTTATAGGGGTCATTAGAGTCTAATCTACTTTAGTGTTCTTGGTCGAGAGGTCATCCTTATGAATTCTCTTTCAAGTATTCATGGCATGGCAAAAATATGTCATCAATATTCTTCTCTTATTTTCTATATTTGTTGCAAGTAGTCTTTATTATTTTCTAATAAGTTTTCGTTTCCAATGCTACTACATTTGTTATTATCCACTTGGATACCAGTTTTGAAGATATTGCTAGCTCTAAGAGACTTTTCAAGTTTCTCCTTCAAGAGGTCCCACTACAAAGTGATGCACACATGGAGAGCTATCTCAAATGTTTATAGAACTATAGATTAAAATTACTAAATATAGATGGGGTGAATGTAAGTCTTTTTTCTTTTTCTGTTAAGTTAAATTTCTCTTGTGTTCTCAAGTAAGTTGTTGTGTGCTTTGTTTTAGTATATAATGAAAATTTTGGATCTTGCTAACACACATTCTTTGTAATGCTTATGGATATCTATTGAAGAATATATTTGGCAATAATATTTGTGAGAAAAAATAAATTCAAAATTGTTTATATATTCATAGTTCAAAATTCAAAATGCTAGATGGAAAGATATCTAATACCAATAATCCATTGTTTACTTAGTACTTTAACAAAAAATACATTCATATATAATATTCAATTCAAAACCAAACTCACATTGGATTTGCTGAGAAAAATGTTTATTTGGAGGCAAGTATATCTCTTTCGCCATGTAAACATATTGCACCCAAGAAAACCACCCTAGATTGTGATACTTAATATCCTCTCATTTCGTTTTTCTCACCTTGTGAGAGCCCTTGCAAGTTGGTAATTCAATTGTTTATATTAAAACATTTTGGGCTCCCATTTTCCATCTGCAATTTGTTAAAGATAGTGCAATAGTTTATTAAATGATAAGGATGCCTTGTGGAAGTAATGAAAAAAGTAAGTGCAATTAATGTGCAAAGAAGGAAACTCAAAGAGGAAAGATTGATGATCTCAAAACAAATGTCAACAAGGCTAATGAAAATACATTGAGTGCCAAGAAAAATATTCAAATGCATCTCAAAAGTTACAAAATCAATAGTATTAACTACATCTCATTTTTATCTCGTCTTTTGTTCATTTTTATTAGCTTTATGAGCTTTGGGACTTCCAAAAGATATCAGATTTCAAAGATTCTAGCTAAAAAGGAGGAGAAATCTTTGAAATGGTCTCTACTATCTCAGAATCAAAGGAGATAAGAATAACATGTTCTTGCACACATGGCAAAAAACTCTCATTGGCCCTTTTCTTAATCTAGTGATTAACAAAAGTGCTATTTTTAATGCATTTTGGTCCTAATTCTCATCAATTTATGTTATAAGGCAGGTTAATAAACTAGTTTACTCCCTTTTGACTGAACATAGTGATGTTTAATGATTGAATGGTCAGATCATTTTCATTATGCTATTGTAATATTATAAGGCTCGAGCTTCAATAAATTTTAGAGGCAAAGTTGTGCATTTAGTACTCGAATGTCAATATAGGCATGAGATGCCTCCAATATGAAAAGTGTAAGGGAGCTCTTGAGCGCTTCCTAAAAGCTTTACAACATATTGTGAAAAATTTCAATGAGTTCTTTGGACTCGGTTGTGCATGATGTCTCCAACCAAAGCTCATTGATGCCATTTGGCTTTTCAATTCAGTGGTTCAAAACAACTCATTGCAAAGTCAAGCTAACAGCCTATAGAAAGGGTTGTGAATCATAGCTTGGAGCCTCTTTTGAATCATTGGCACAAGACACCAATCTATAGCAAGGAGAAGGCAACATTTACAAAAATTAATCGAAGTCAATTCAAGTTCCCCAAAGAAGTGTAGCATTGTAGATGGCAACAGTCAATGGATACTGTAGAGTTGCAAGTATCATATCGGAAATAATAGTGTAAAAATATATATCCATTTGATTACAAGAAGTAGACTTGAGTTGATCCAAGATATTGCAGGTTTCGATAGAACTTGGTATCGGATTTTTTAAAGTGCATGTCCTTTCTCCTTCCTTCTTGCACATAACTCTACTATAGGTTGCATAGTGCCTCTGTTTGATCTGGACAAACATGGCACACCATGGCGACCACAGCATCTTCCTCCACCACAAATTATTCCAAATTTTATCATATTGAAAAACTTAATGGCTCCAACTATCTTCCCTAGAGTCTCAAACTTCAGATGATCCTCAAGAAGACCGGCAATCTTGGCATCACAGATGAATCTGAAGTGGATAACATATTGCTTGAAATACTTGAATATATCTGATTTGTGATTTAGAAAATAAATAAATGTATATTTGGAATAATCATCAATGAATGTTTAAGTATACTTAGCCCCTGAATGAGAGCCAATTGGCATAGGTCCGCATAAATCTGAGTGGACAGGATCAAGCGGCTGTAAGGACTTGGTGGTGGAGTTGGGAAACCGGGAGTGAATCTTCTTGCCAAAGATACATGCCTCGCATAATGAGATTGGAATAATTTGATCCTTGAATCCTATGACCATTCAATAATCTTGTAGGGTGCGCATTGCTTGGACATGTGGATGGCCAAGACAGTCATGCCATCGAAGAGTTGATGTAGAAGTAAATTGGTTGCTCATTGTTGTATGGGCCTACATTGTGGAAGGGGGAATGACAACTAATACTCCCAAGAGATAGAGTCGACCTTGTTGTGGGCATATTACTTTAATTGGAGGCCCATTGATGTTGGCTAGCTTGATTAAACATTACCGATGATGAAATTCAATGGAAGTACCATTACATGTGATCTCACTAACTGAGAGTAAGTTCTTCATTAAACCAAGAACATAGTAAACATCTCGGATGCATGTGATGGTGCCATTGGGTAACTTGAGAGTTACATCACCAATTCCATGGGCTACATAAACACCGTCATCACCTAATTTCACTTCCATAGTGTGTGCCAAGGGGCAATAGTGAGAAAGCCAATATAAATTGCCAGTCAGATTATGGGTGGCCCCAATATCCAAGAACCAAGTGGATTGGTTAGTTGGGGTATTGCTTGATGTAGTAAAGAGCTGTACGGTGGCAACATCCTCAGTGAGAGAAGTATCGATACTATGAGAAAAATTGGCTTGTTGACGTCCATCGAGATGTAGAGTTGAGCATACACTTCTTGGTTCGACAATCAGTCTCTAAATGGCCCTGGCATTTACAGAAGTTGCATGTTGTTTGAAAGGTGTTGGCTGATCTGAAATTCTGACCAAAGCGAGGCTGATTGGAAAAGAAAGTTGTATGTGGGTGAGAATCCACATTTGAATAGCCACTATAGGATCTCGAAGTGGGTTGCTAACTTCGAGTAAAGTTGTTGTTTTGTGGAAAAGGATGCCCTCAGCCACGGTAGGAACCTCTTGAGTTGCCAGCAGCAATAGCTGTTGATGTAGCTACAACGGTCTTCAAATCCATCGAAGGCATTACTATTTTCATCCTGAGTTTATCTTCCTGCCTAATAAGAGCAAAGAGATCAGTAACCTTCATATTTGGATTTGGCTAATAGAGTTGTTACTTGAATCTCATCAGTCAGGATGAGACTTGAAATGGTAAGATTATCCAAAGCAGTTTGCTATACATCCAAGAAAAGATTAGTAGTTATGTAAATTTTCAGTTGAACTTCATTTAGTTGACAATGTAACAAAACACGAGAAACCACATTTGTTTGTTGGTACTGAGTCTTGAGTAGGTCCCACATTGCTTTGGTAGTCTTCTGTTCACCGACCAATTGTAGTTGTCGATCACCAAGATGGAGAATGATCTCTATATGAGCTTCTAAAGCAGTGGCATTGACTTTCAGGTTGTAGAGGAGGTATGGGTAGGCAAGCCCCCCTCATGATCATTTGTGTGTTTTTGGATGGGAGGCATTCTGCCATTTGTCCAAGGACAAACGCAATAAGCTAGATCCTAAAAGTGTCAAATTCCTTTTCATTAGCTATGGAGATGCAGGAGAGATGGGTTACCGTCTCTGGGATCCGCAAGCACGTAAAATGATCTGCAACAATGATATCATCTTTCATGAGGAAAAAATGCATATGCAGCCTGAGAAAGTGGTTGAGGTACGCAGAGTTATCTTTCAGGAGGAGCCACCTACTCCCTTACAGCCCGCTCCACGGCCAGCTAGATAGCGTGCAGTATCGGACGCTCATGGTCCAGATGTTAGACATGCTGCTGTTAGATAGATTGTTGGTCAGGCAGTAGAACCTGGGTTGAGGCATTCTACTAGAGATAGATAACCTCCATACCGTTTTGTGCCCTCTATGGATTATGTAGTGGTTACAAATACATGAGAGCATCTCACTTATGATGAGGCTATGCACAGGGGTGATTGTCACTCTTGGGAGAGGGCTATGCAGTTTGGGCTTGACTCATTGCATAAGAATATAACTTGGGATTTGGTTTCCTTGCCTCTGAGTAAGAAGGCTTTGCCATGCAAGTGGGTGTACAAGCTGAAAAGTACCCCTGGACACCCCAAGCTGGCCTACAAGGCTTGATTGGTTGTTAAGGGCTTTAAGAAGGATCATGGTGTTGACTTTGATGAAGTCTTTTCTCCTATGGTCAAGGTGACCACCCTACGCTTAGTCTTGGCTTTGGTTGCACAACTTGACTTGGACTTGTACCAGATGGATGTCAAGACGGCTTTTTTACATGGGGATTTGCATGATGAGATCTACATGGAGCAGCCTAAGGGCTTTGCAAACCCTGGCAAGGAACACCTAGTGTGTAAGCTAAAGAAGAGTCTATATGGCTTGAAGCAGGTACCCAGGGAATGGTACCATAAGTTTGATGCATTCATGCAGTCACAGGGCTAGAGCTGTAGTGCTATGGATCCATGCTTGTACACGAAGAAAGCCCGTGACAGTTCTTTACTGATTTTGATACTCTATGTGGATGACATGCTTTTAGCAAGGACAGCTCATGAGGAGCTAGATGCTCTAAAGGCTTAGCTCAAGAAGAGCTTTGAGATGAAAGATCTAAGACATGCCTCTCATATACTTGGTATGTGCATTACGCACGAGAGATCTCATGGGCTACTCTATCTGTCATAGAGGGAGTACATTCATAAAGTCCTTGAGCACTTCTGTATGCAGGATGTTAAGCCTATTGGATGTCCATTACCTTCTCATGTGATGGTTTCACAAGCTGATTGTCCATAGACCAATGAGCAGAGGGCCTAGATGGCCAAGATTCCCTATGCATCAATCGTGGGAAGTCTTATGTATGCCATGATAGCTACCCGTCCAGATATTGCTTTTGTAGTTGGGGTTGTGGCACGTTATATGGCTACACCTAGCAAGAAACATTGGGATGCCGTGAAGGGTATCATGAAGTACCTGAAGGGCACAACAGATATGTGTATTTGCTATGGCAACCGGGATACAGGAGTCATGGGGTACACTGACTCTGATTATATAGGACATGTAGATAGTAGGAAGTCCACTTCTTGCTATGTGTTCGCTTATGCTGGAGGGGCTATCTCTTGGATGTCTAGGGCGTAGAAGTGTACAACCATTTCTACTACATAGGCCAAGTATATTGTAGCCATAGAGGCTTGCAAGGAGGCTATCTGGTTAGGCCGTTTGATTGTAGACCTTGGTATGATAGATGCCATGCCTACATGCATTCGAATTCTATAAGTGCCATTCAATTGGCCAAGAATCTGGTCTTCCATGCGAAGACGAAACATATTGAGATGCAGTATCACTTCATTCACGAGGTTGTTGAGGACAGGTCTGTTGACCTTGTCAAGATTTTGACTGAGCAAAATCCTACAGACTTGCTCATGAAGAGCCTCACTACAGAGCGCTTTGCCTTCCTCAGGAGATTGATGGGCTTGTATGAGATGACTTCTTTTTCCTCATCCTATTGTACATGTGTACATGTTGTACTGTCTTTTCTTTTCTTTTCTCTCTCATTGGGGCATATTCGCCTTTAAGTGGGAGGTAGTTGGGGATAAAGGTGCCTTCGCCTAGCCGCCCATGTATTACTACACTTTATTACACTGACAGTACCCGCCACTGCACACTACAGGTAGCAGGCGCCCGTCACAGTCACTTATTCTTTATTCTTTTAGTGACAGTTTGAATAAAGGAAGGCTTGGCCACACATTGTGGTTGTTGGAGCTCCCACTTTTGAGTTTCTCTCTCTCTCTTGCTCTTGCTATCCATCCGCCATAACTCTCACCGCCAAACTTTTTCCTCCTGGGTTCTACTTCCCTTTCATGCATGTCATACAGAATTTTTATGTGTATTACATGTCTATCTACTATATAAATAATGATCACAAGACTCAAAGCACTTACAGTCAAGGGGCGAAAGATACTACAAATGAGTAAGCGTTTTCATATCTTTCAACAACATATGCCCAAGGTAATGATGCCATAGAGATACATGTGGAATTGCATCCACTGTCAAAATATGGTCAATTGACCCATATACAAGCAAGGGGTAGAGATTATTGGACTTAGCTTTATGTGCAATGATAATATTTCCATGGGTAATCTTCCATGAGGAGTCACCAAAAGAAACTACATAACCTACATCTTCCAAAGTGCCAGCATAAGAGATAAGGCTCTTTATGAGAGCTGGTATACATGACACACATTATATAGAGTAAACATGCAACTTGAACCAAACTACAATGGATATCACACCAATACCAACTATCTCCACTAATGACAGGCCATTACCCAAGCGGACAAATGTAGTTATATAGCGATAGGAGTGAAATCGCTTTTTTTGAGTGTCCACATGCAAGGAAGCCCTTGAATCTATCAACACGGAGTATACCCTGACAAAGAATTAGTCAGCTATGAGGTATCAAGAGAAGAATATGCAAGTATGAAATTATCATGACAATTAGTATTAATCTCTTCAATCTTAACACTAGACTTGCTAGGGACAATGTTACAATCATCATTTTTGTCATGTACTTTATCATTGCCCTTTGTTGTGCTTATCTTCATACATTTTATGAAATTGTAGCCAAGTGTCTTGTTTTCCGATAGTACTAATGAATCAGTGAGGACTTACATCCATATGACTTAATATGAGATAGTCTATGTGACTTGGAGCGAGACAGTCCACATTGTTGGGTGAAAATGAGCGACCGGGGACATGATGTTACGTGGAGTAAAGTGGGGTAACACGTGCAAATATAACTTTTTTGTCTTTCTAACACTTACCCATTGCGGGAGTCCGGTTGATAAATAGAAATCCCAAGTGGTACCATGCATATTTGACGCGTGGTTGTGATATTGTAATTTTGAGACATGTGCCTCATGCAGGAAGAGAAGGGAACATGTTATCACTTCCAATTTTGAGTCCCCGAGTGGAATTTTACGTGGTGGGGGGACATGTTTGACATCTAATAACTAAGGGTAAGTAAGGGGCAGCTTGGTAAAATAGGGGGGAAAAGCAAAAACGTGAGGAGTTTTTGAAAAGAAGAAGAGAAAGTGAGAAAGGGGTCGGCACAACACAATCATCGTGAGAGAGAGAGAGAGAGAGAGAGAGAGAGAGAGAGAGAGAGAGAGAGAGAGAGAGAGAGAGAGAGAGAGAGAGAGAGAGAGAGAGAGAGAGAGAGAGAGAGAGAGAGAGAGAGAGAAATCTTGTAGCCTGAAGAGATTGGATAAATTTGATGCTCAAAAGAAGAAAAATAAATTTTTAGAAGAAAGAGGCCATGAAGCTGAAGTTATCGGAGCTGTGGAGCATGATGGAAAGGCTTTTGAAGTCAATGGGCTGATGCGAGTTCTCAGTTTTCAGATGATGGTAATAAGATTCTTCCTTTTGTCTTGTTTTCTTCTATTGCTATTTGGGGCACAGAGTATGCGGATCTGTTTTGGTGTATGGATATGAGTGAGAGACAACAGAGGACTGTTCTTCATCATGTTGAGAGTGAGGTATGCTAGTTGTTTGCGTGAGGTTTCCTGTCAATAGAGAAGAATGAAAGTAAAGGATCTCTACATCTGAAACTAGGTATGTGGCAAAGAATATGTATTGTGGGAATTTGTTGAATGCATAGACTCAAGTTAGTGGAAATTTCGAAGGATTTGCAGCCATGAAAATGATGAATCAGAATTCATAAAGTTCGAAACTCCTGTAACTCTTCATTAATGCAAGATATACTAAGATGTATCTATTGGTATACTGAAATGACAATCTAAAATCAAAGAAAATGTCCTCCCATTTGCAAGTTTGGGCTTCTTGGAATAGAGAAGTTGTATTTGTTGTATAAAGCGGCAGAAATTTAGGACTATAGGCTGTGCAAAGCTGTTTCAGGATAGTAGATCAAAGAATTTGGCTGTGAGTTATTCTGGAGAGTTATAGAATGGAAATAGAGCTACAAATTTCCTTTTTGAAGCTTGGTGATCCGATATCTGGTTAGAAATTTATGAACTATTTTGTGTAGTGCTCTATGAGGCAATTTTTGTGCTCTATGAGGAAACACGTGAATTCAGCAGCGTCTACGTCACCAACTTGGTTTCCCATGAAATTCATCATGATTATCCATTGCTATATCAATGTAAACTCTGTTTTGTTGCAGTAATGGAATGTATACAATAGTGAAATTCTTGTAGCCACTGACTTGGCATGAAAATTTGCCATATAAAGCTTTGGTAACTTGTGCTTTTTGGTTTGCATTTATGTATTCTCTGAGAAAAGAAGAGCAAAAAGAATCTATAGCTAGTTCTGCAGTGCTTGAAGCAACCATGCTTTGTGGGGCAATTGTTGCGTGGGGTTGCTATCCCTAAAAATTAGGAGTTGTTTGAATTTGAAAGCTCGTGTTGTTAGAGCCTCAACCATGCTTGTTTCAGCATCAGATTCTCTCTAAAAATGGTAAAATCTAAGCTTGAAGGTTTAAATTGCTTAAGTGTTGGGAAGTCTTAGTGAGGAGTGAATGATCATGAATATTTGATCATGTGTTCAGTGGTGTTGTCTCGTAGGTTTTGTTGAGGGAAGATCCTCAGTCTTTATCACGTGGTGTTGTCTTGGGAGTTTTTAGAGGCCGACTGCCCAATTCACCTACCAACATGATTGAGAGTGAGACAATAGGCCATGAGACTTATTGTAAGACAGTCCACGTGATTGAGAGCAAGATTGTTGAGAGTCTCTCCCCCCACGATGGCCGTTATCACTCCTACCATTAGTGTCTCTAATTTTCATAGCATGAGAGGTGTGGGAATCATTGAAATTCTTTTTGTTAACCTCTTCAGTCAAGAGTGCACTTGCTATATCCTACAACTGTAACCCATCAATAGGTATGTTGGCACACATAGCAGTATGAAATGTATCCCATGATTCAAGTAGTGTAAGTAAGAGGAACAAGGGAAGAAGAGTACCCTTGAATTGAATCCCCTATGAAGATAAATGACTAATAATGGAATGAAACTCATTTAAATGAGCTAACATAGAAGTTCCCTCCTTCATGTGAAGGTCCATGAGTTTCTTTAGCCAATAAATCTAAGAAGCAGGTCTTTGTTGGTCATAGACATTGTGAATCTTTTTCCATAATTCCCATGTGGACTACCCACCAGAGAAAAAATTATAGGAAAATTTCTTAGATAGGGATAATATAATGATGGACTTACATAGCTCATCTAATTTAGCCCAATCATCTACAACAATGAGTTTGAGCTTGACACCCTTATGTTTCAAGGGCCTAACTTGCATTTTCTACACTAAAACGTGCTAGATTTGGGCCTTCGAATAGCTGTAGTTGGTGCCATCCAACTTGTCAATATTAAAGATAGCACTATCAGTGAAGACACCAGCCATAATGATGGCAAATAAGTGCATAAAAAGTCAAAGAAGGCTCTTGTAATTACTAGAAATAATCCTAAAACCACTGCTAAATTAGGCTAAAAATAAGGGGTACTGGCCAAATAATGAACTCCACAAAATCAATGCAAAGAATTATCAAATAATGAAGGTGACTGCTTGTATAAACAGTGTAGTAAACTACAATTACAACATTCTAAAAATAAAGTACACTAGTAAGAAATCAATGCCAAAGAGGGGCAATAATTGATATAAGACAAATTGCAATTTCTAGGAAATAGCTTCAACTAGCGGTAAGTGAATATCCAACTAGCACCAAGAACTATCAAAGAATGAGTGTGTTAGACTAAGATACATCCCATAGGCATAACCATCATGCATAGAGTGAGTCTCATGGGTAACATAACATACCAACCAGAGGCACAACAGATAGAGCAATGTAACGGAAGCTTAGTACATAACCAACCAAGATGCATACATCACTGATAAAATCATGATAGGGATAGGTGTCGGCCCAAAAGTAATGTCAAATTAGCCCACTAAGCATCAACTTCTAGTGGTGGGTAATCCACCCTAAAACTCTTTTGAAAAGAATTAATTAATAATAATAAATTTTTAAAAATTTATTTCATACATGTTTCTAACGTACATAAAGCATGCAAAGAACATGTACATGTTACCAAGCCCCATGATCTCATTGTAAGACCCTCAAGCTCAACTGCATAACCAAATGCTCAATATAATATCTAAATGTCAAGAAGCGGCTCCCATTGGAATGAAAGTCAAATCCCACATGAGAAAACAAAGCTCAAAACACCATGTGGAAGGCATCCATACATCCAAGAGCCAAGTAGCATATATCTGGGAGCATTTGACCCAACTAACTTGCAAAGCACTTATTGGAGCATCAAATAACCACGCATAATAGTGAATGAAAATCAATGTTAAGATTCAAAGCTCCAACCTAAGGTCAAATGTAATCTGCAAGCATTAAAAACATGTAACATGAACCATAAGTATCGATATATCAATCCCGAATAGTCGATAAGCACCAAGGAGCAATACATATATGTGTTCACCGATAAAATATCATTAAAACTTGCTTATAGTAGTAAAAAAAACCTCTATAAATTGAGAAAAAGAATTCTCAAATTAGTCCCATAGCATTCCAATACATTGGCATAACATCCCTAGATGATGTAACATCAAATAGACATCTCCAAAAGCATAAGTGACCTCTAGACAATGAATGAATCACTAGCTTGAATTGTATGATAGCGAACTCTCCCAAACTATGACTCAATGACTGATCCCAAGAGCTCCAACTAATGCCCAAACTCATGCCAAAGATGTCGAAAAAGATTCCAAAGATTGCCAAGAGCCGAAAGGAGTGCTAGGAGAAGAGCTGCAGGATGGGGTAGACTCATCAAGAATGAGGGGGCAACAAACATGCACAAATCACACTGACGTTGCTACTCCTTCTACTGGTATTGAGGCTTTGGAAGCACTCTAACATGCTCAAATGAATTGAGCAATGCCCTAGAACAAGTTGCAAAGGGGGAAAAGAAGCCAGGTAGGAGATAGAGTTGAATGTATACCTTGGGGTGAAGAATCCATGGTTGCCATTGAAACTGTGAATTGAAGCTTTTCTCTACAAGCTGAAGCAATGCCATGTGGCTCAAGATCTTGAGGAAGATGACTCTGATACTAGTTGAAGGGAGTGAGCTCTAAAGTGGAAGCACGGAGCATAAGCAAGAGCTATGGTGGAAGGAGCACGGAGCATAAGCAAGAGCTATGGTGGAATTAGCAAGAGCAAGAGAGAGAGAGAGAGACACACAAGATGTGGAGTATTCCAATAGTCACAATGTGTGCCTAACCTTCTCTTTATTCAAATGTCATTGAAAGAATAAAGAATGAAGTGATAGTGATGGGTGCTTGCCACCTATAGTGTATAGGTGTGTGGGTACTGTTAGTGTAACTAATACACGGGTGGCTAGGCACAAGTGCTTTTACCCCCAACAATTAGGGGGGAAAGCTTGTGGAGTCATGAATATGTTGTTGAATGTTGAGGCCCTAAATAGGAAACGAGCAACCATTTTATTGCATCACTAAGGGGAGCACTAGTTAGATACAAGGAGCATGTTGTCCTAAAGAAGCAATAATTGAATATTGGAGAGGAAAACCAAGCTACCTTTCATGATGGAACTTTCCTTCTCCAAGGAGACCTTGCAATGCAGTAATAGTTGATTTGAGATATTCATATTGTCATAAATAAGAAATCAATTGATGCCTTTTAACAATGGAAGCTTTTCACAATTCTAAGAGCTGAACATTAGAAGCGGTTGAGATCCTCTAGAGGATGTCATGGATCAATCTTGGCATTTTTGTATATCATGACAAACAAGTTGTAGTGGAGGTTGGGACATCTATCATCCACAAGTTCTAATGGAAACCTATTGTGGGTAGTGAGATAGTGTAGTTGATGAAACAACCATCCATAGGAGAAAATGAGCTGATGATTAGCTTGTCAAATAAGTGTATGTTGCAAATTACTATATCAAGTGTAGGATGCCATGACATGAAAGCTATGGGCTATTGAGTCATGATGCTCAATGACATCAAAGGCATGTGAACTCTAATGATTCAGTTATGTGTGCTACAAATTAAAAGCAAGGTGTTGCATGTTTGGGTCTTGAGAAGGATGATTCATCTCTTCTTCCTTCACTCTTTATTGGTGATTCACCTATGTGTGCTGCATGTTTAGGTCTTGAGAAGGATGATTCGTCTCTTCTTCCTTCACTCTTTGTTGATGATTTGCCTATGTGTGCTACAGATTGAAAGCATGGTGTTGCATGTTTGCATGTTGAGAAGAATGATTCATCTCTTCTTTCTTCACTCTTTGTTAATGGTTTGAATCAATGATTTGCTAGAAACTCAATGCACGGAGAAACAACATAGGCTATTGTATCTTTGAATGTCAAGAAATGGAGTTGTTTTGTCACTAAGGAAAAAATGGAGATATTGTTTGTAATTTTTATTACAATAATAGCTACAACGTAGAGTCACAATTTGTCACTAATATTGTCATCCTTTTCTAGAATGAGCTACAAATCATCGTCTTGTCCATGGTGTGTAGATGATCTAGGAGGGCCATTGATATGTCTCACGGACAAAGGGGAGCAAGTTTGCAAGTAATAGTATCAGTAGAAGTAAGCATAGTTGCAGTAATGACGTGTTACTTTCGATGTAATGAAGCGGGAAGAAGACTATGCCATCCCTTTGAGTAAGACTCAATATTAAGAGTAGCAACAACAACAAAAATGAAGGGTCTCAGATAAACAATAGTAATATTAGAAGAAGCCGGAGATTTATGAGTTGAAGCAATGTTGGTAACTATAGAACTTGTAAGACATATTTATATTGCAAAAGCCATTAGTATGCAACAAGTCCAATTTCATTGAGATTATAATCAAAAATTTGTTACAACAAACATCATAAGTCTACTTCAATGCTAATGTGATAGGTCTTTCCCATGTCAATGTATCCATAGTATTTTTATAACATGAATTGTAGAGTAAATTTACATACTTCGTGTTTCCATGGTCAATGTGTTAGGTTTGTCCAAGGGTTCCGACTAGGTATTATCTAGTCGATAATGATTGCAGATCCATCTAAAGCTTGTTATTGGTGATGAAATATGTACATTTGGGCATGTTGAATAGTTATTTAGCAATCCTTATAGGTTATGGTTGTAATAGAATGTAGGATTTAAGTTACTTCCAAGACGTTGGGATCATTGGCTTTTCTCCTATAGTGTTGGCTTGGGGGTTGATAGAGGCAAGCCAACCATCGATTCATCTATCAATGTGATGGTGATGTCAACACTCCAAATAAGTGATATGCTCATGCAGTCAAGGAAGAGATTGACAAGCTGATGAGAGCCGGATTCATCTACAAAATTGAGCAGACAGACTAGGTGTCACCCATAGTCATTGTAATGACGAAAAATGAAAAGATTAGAGTGTGCTTCAATTACAAGAAGGTGAACGCTACCATAAGAGGGACAACTATCCATTGCCGTACATTGAGCACATGCTCGAGAGAGTGGCGGGCAAAGAGGCCTACAATTTTCTAGATGGATTCTCTATATACAATCATGTGCAGGTGTATCCTGACAATCAGCATAAGACTGCATTCACCACTGAGTGGGGGGGGTCTTTGCCTATATAGTCATGCCCTTCGGGCAGCCACCTTTCAACGCCTTATGTGCACTATATTTAAAGACATGCTCAAGAAAGAGTTAGAATTCTTTGTAGATGACATGTGTGTTCACTTGACCTAGAGAGAATACTTAGATAAACTCTAAGTAGTCTTTGAATGGTGTTACCTATATCATCTTTCTCTGAATCCCTTAAAGTGCTAGTTTTGGGTAAACCAAGATGTATCCTGGGGCACGTGATGTCGAATAATGGCATTGCCACGGACTTTTCAAAATTCAAGGTCATTGTTGATCTTCCACCCCCAACCAACTATAAGGGAGTTCAATGCTTCTTAGGTCATACAGGGTATTATCGGCAGTTCGTGCTGAATTATGCATTGATTGCTAGACCTCTGTACAAACTATTGATTATATTCAAATGGAACAAAGAATTCCAACGTGCATATGAGGAATTGAAAAAGGCTTTGACCATAGCACCGATTATATGAGCTCTAGATTGGACCATTACCTTCCACATGCATATTGATGCTTCAAAATTCATTGTGGGGGCAATGTTGTGCCAAGCTAGTCAAAACAATCTTGACTATCTAGTGAGCTTTGCTAACTAACAACTCACTGAGACCGAGATGAACTACTAAACGAAAAAAAGAGAAGGTATGGCCATGGTATTTTCCATGAAGAAATTTTGGCATTATTTATTAGCCACGCCTTTCACTTTCCTTGTGGACCATCAAGCCTTGCTTTATTTTAGTAAACAAACCTTATGCTACATGACACATAGCTCGATGGCTCCTTCTGCTTTTAGAATTCTACTTCTCCATGGTTGTACGAAAAGGAAAGCAACACTACATGGCCGACCACATGTCATGCATCCCTATGGGAGAGGCCGCTGGACAAGGCATCGCCGACAATGAGTTGCCGGACGAGCACCTGTTTAGCTTATCTAGCAAGTGAGATTTGCATAGTCCAAGTGCTTGAGCATGGACTACCTAAACGACCAATAGAGAAAGCTCGACTTAGGTGACTTATCCTCAAGATCCAACCCTATCAATTGATAGCAGGCCAGCTATATAGGCTAGGAAAAGACAAATTGTTGCGTAAATGCATATGCAAGCATGAGATGGACAATGTACTCTAAAAGGCACACAATGGAATTGCTAGAGGACACTTTAGCTGAGATACGACAGCCCCTGCAAGGTGATGCAGTCTCAACTATGGTGGCCCACACTTTTTCACGATATGGCACGATTCGTTAAGCACTCTAATGAGTGTTAGCGGACAAAGGTCCCAATTTGCAAGGATCAGATGGAGCTAACCCAAATAATTGCATGACAACCCTTCAAAAAATGGGAAATTGACTTCATAGGGCCTATTAGTCCTACGGCACAATACTCACAAGCCAAGTACATCATTGTAGCCACTAACTATCTAACAAAATGGGCAGAAGCAAGAGCTATGAGAAAGAACGATGCTAGAACGACTACCAAGTTTCTATGGGAGCAGGTAATCTTACGATTTGGCTACCCCATGGAATTGATTAGCGACCAAGGCACACACTTCATTATTGAAGTGATTGTGCATCTTCTATCCACCTTTCTAATTATCCATTGGAAATCCTCGCCATACTATGCTTAGGCAAACAGCCATGCAGAATCCACAAATAAAATTCTAGTAAACATCCTGACCAAGGTAGTCTCTACTTCGCGCATTGATTGGGATAAAAAGTTGATGGCAACATTGTGGGCTTACCGCACAGCCTATAAAATGGTTGTAGGCTAGACGCCTTTTAGGTTGACCTATGGAACTAAAGCAATTCTACCTGTAGAGTTCTTTGTTCCTAGCCTAAGGATCTCACTTCACGAACGATAGGAAGGGAAGGAGGCATGGACAGAATGTCTAATTGAACTCGAACGCCTCTTGAAAATGCAACTTCTAGCTATCCATGCGCTCATATGCAAGAAAATAGGACCCAAAAGTTGGTTTGACAAGCATGTCAACCAGTGCAACTTTGAATAGGGAGACTTAGTCCTCTTGTACTCCATTAAGGGGCATAAATATAAAATGAAGTTTAAAGATCTAGGGCCTTTCAGGGTTTGTGACATTAGCTGAACTGGTAATGTCAAACTCGAGACTCTAGAAGGTGAGGGCATAGGCTTCTTCAATGGCAATCACATCAAGAAGTACCACCCTCCCACGCATCCTCTACATGAATCACCAATGCTAGAACCCCCTGTCAAGGTACGAGTAGCCACAATCATGGAGATTGACGATGAAGATGAGGAATCCCTAGAACCTACTTACATCCGCATCACGGTCATTGCCAAGTAGACATGCACTTTCAACGCCTTGATCGATGAGGGAGTAGACTTCAATGTCTTAACCCATGATCATTGGACCCACATTGGCAAACCACAATTACAGCCCACTACTATCAAATTAAGCCCATATGGTAGTTGATCATACGCACTTCTAGGGAATTTTAGGGACGCAATTTCTATTGAGTCTGAGAGCATACCAATGATCTTTTATGTGTTGCCAAACACTAAAGATACAAGCACGGAGTCGCTGCTAGGTCGAACCTTTAAAAAGCACGCTCACTGCAATGTTGATTATGAGTCATAGCGTATCCACCTAGCCATTAGCAATATCTGCATAGCAATAGCTTTTAGCAAGGGTTGCACGACTCCTACGAGATCCGCAAAGACACCAGTAGAAACGCCTATAACCAAGTCTAAGGAGGGGGGTTGTGACTTGTTACAACCCGCCAAGCCTCTACACCAGCAACCCACTACGGCCAAAGCCAATGCCCATGAACCCCAATTCAGATGAGTACCTAAACATCCTGCACAAAGGAAAGAAACATCTTAACTTGCGATTGAGGAAAAATGTCACAAATTTTTGAAATAAAGGGTGAAAAGTCTGAAATGAAAGTTTATGTTGGAGCTTAAATGTTTTCATTCAATAAACATAAAGTCTTTCTTTTCAGCAAATAACTGTTTTGGAAGCACTAATGGGAATGATGGTTCATGACATGAATGAAAGATGTCGTAGCAAGATTGTGCTCACCGACTCTCTTTCACGGAGGAGGAGAGGACACAGTATGGCATCGGCTCAGAAAATTGTGCATGTAATCAGCTAAAATTTTGCAGTATCCACAACCTCCAGAAGGTGGTAGCCAAGGAGGAGGCTACAAGGAGAGTGGTGGAACAATGTAACCTCTCAAAGTACCTAGAGATTTTTGCGCAGGAGCCTGATCACACAAAGTGTGTGGAATTTTTGAGAACGTACAACCCCGATCAAGAATGTTGAATGGTGACTGTGGGAAGAGGGGCTAATGCTAAACACAGGTGCATGTGCCATTGAACTAGCCAGGCCTTGGTGGAGAAGGCACTAGGGTTGGAACCTAAGGTGGAGAAGAAGCATAAGAGAGATGTGTATGCTATGCTAAAGATGAAGAGGGAGGATGTTTTGACAAATGATGGCATCAGCATACATGATATCCCCGAATGCTGAGACTCGCATCCAGACAAAATTGGTGCACTCACTCTTCTCCAGCCAACGTTATAACTCCCTCATGCACCAAATCAATGTGCATGTGCTAGAGAATGTGGAAGCCCACACCTTGGATGAGGTAGATTGCAACAGCTTCATGCACAAGACTATAGACCAAGTAGCCAAAGCACTAGCCCTGGGCAGCAGATAGGCAAGCAGAGAGTCCCTAGTCTCTAAAAGTACCAAGAGGAAGAGACCTTTCTCGAAAGCCTCTTTCATCGGATATGAAAGTGTGCTAGAAGCCATAATCCAAGAGGCTGTAAAAGAAGCTCATCAAGGAGAAGAAGGAGTAGATGAGACTCCAGATAGGTCACCAATCCACCAAGAAAAAGAGCCATCGAGCCGCAAGATAGAAACTAAGACAGAAAAGGAGGATTAGGAGGCTCAATCCAGAAGGAAAAAAGCAAAGAAGCCCACTAAAAATACAACTCAGAAGAAGAAAGAGGATGAGGGCAGGAAGAAGGAAAAAGAAGATCTAGAGAGAGTCAAAAGGAAATCCCTAAGAGAGGCTGAAGAGAGGGAAAAGAAGGAAAAGCAAGAGGTAGAGAAGTTGAAAGACGAAGCCAAAAAATCCAAGAAGAAGTCCAAAAAAGAGATTGAAGAGAGGAAGAAAAAAGAGAAGGAAGAAGCTGAGAAGCTAGCAAAAGAATCAAGGAAGAGAGAGAGAGGAGAGATGCAGAAAAGGAGATGGAGTTGAGGAGAAAGGAGGAAGACATGATCGAAGCAATTCACCAATCCATAGAACAGCAAAGCCAACTCAATGACCTAGGGGCTTTAAGTCCGCCCAGGGATGAGAGACCTCGCTCAAGTACTCATGTACCCGAAGTCATATTGCCTATGGTCATCGAAGGCAAGGGCAAGGATCCCATCCATCCCATCCCATCCCTCTTGGTGGCCACCAGTGAGGCAACCACTCTCACTCCAAGTATCCCTGCCTGTGGCAATGTAAACAATTTTGTGGCCTGGATGCAGTACTTCATTAATATGAAACTGGCCCAAGGAAAGAGTGTCGAGACTACAACCGCTGGGCATAAAAGACTGGCCATAGATGCTGAGTCTAGGCAGGATCCGAAACGCCAAAAGGTGGAAGCTTCGACCACTCCAATCCCTACTACTATGATGCCACCGGCAAACCATGATGAATATGTTGCTGAACTGCTTTCTCAGCTAGAGAAGGAAAAGGAGGAAAGAAAGATAGCGGTGGCCAAGTTGGAAGCGAAAAAGGAGTCAGCGGCAACCTTCCATCTTGAAAAGACGAGGCAAATAACTATGCAAAAAAATGAGATATTTGACCTAAAACAGGAACTAAAGGCCAAAGATGACAAGGAGGAAAGTTGGCAGCAACGGCTCGAAGATGAAAATCAAGAGCTAGTGAAAATGCACAGAGTATAAACTTTTAATCGTGCAATATGAGGATTTGGCAGCAAAAACAGATTGGATCATACAAGGCATGGAAGAGTTTTCTGCAAGGGAAGAAGAAAGGAAGCAAGAAGAGTGGCAACACCACGGAGAGATGGAAACCACGATCGAAAAGTTGAGCCTTGAAAGAAAAGAGCAAGAGAGAATGAGTCGGGAATTGGAAGACCAGGAGGAGCAGAGACTCATGGCCCTAGTACAAAGACAAGGAGAAAGTATGGAGGAGATGGAAAAGAGAGCCGAAGAGTGGGCAGGCCAAAATGAATGAAGAGTGAATACCTTGGTGCGTTGTCTGGCTCTCATAGGAAAAGAGAAATTTCTAGTAGAAAGCAGAGTAGAGGCAGTTCAAGTGGGCTTCAATACTCAACAATGAGCTTTCTTGAATACTCTGATGGATGCCTCTCACACGAAGGAAGGGGAGTCCCTTGAGGTGGTAAAGAAAAGGCTGAGCATAGCACATAGAAATCTGCAAGTAGGGCTACACATGCCACCATAAACCATTGTAGTTGGGTTGAGCCTTGATGAACAACGCAAGTACCTATTGTTGGCCGGCCTAACCCCCCAAGAGATTGATGCACGGGGTTTGTAGAGGAGGTACAGTAAGAGGATCGCCAAAGGGGTGAAGTTGAACTGACATTTGATATGGGCAGATTCGAAGAAGAAGTGATCCTGCAACCCCCTTCACCCCACCCTGAAGAACAACATCAGTCAACAGACACATCCTTGAAACGAAAAACTGCCCTGAGGGAAAGAAGAAAGAAAACGGTGAAAGAAGGCAGACAAAGATTTAAGGGCCAAGCCTATGGCACAGCCATCTGCACCTCTTCCACCATGCCTAGGTGACCTGCCAGCCAACTTCCATGCAAAACTCGCAGTCTCGGAGAGACAAGAAAAAGAGAAAAATCCCTTTAACTTCAGCTTCCTCCTCCCCAATGGACTGCAATGAGTCCTTCCCCTTAAACTAGTGGAAGAGGTGATCAGCATTGAAAGCCGGCTAGGCGAACAATGGCTGGAAGAAACATAGAAGAATCCCATCCTCTAGGGCACTGAGGATGTGGAGTATTGGCAAAATAAGGTTTTTGAAGTGCCTTGATATGTGCCTAGATACGAGTGCTAGCCACTGTGGTGGAGATGCATTTGTGACAACAATGTGTTCTCTTGGATGGCTTTTTGTAATACCCTCCCCTCTGAGAGAAACAACCCCACCTTCATGGCGTATCCTTGTAGGGTAGATGTAGATTTTGATACAAATATCCATGGTCGCTACAACTTTCCCATCATATATAACCCCCGTATTACTACCTTAGCACAAGCCCTCACTTTCACTTCGGACAGCCTAGATGCTACCATGACCTGCTTCATTGCTGACTTCTTCTCCTATCCTGATCCCACCTTCATTACCACATGCAACTACCATAGGCTACTAAAAATCTTACTTAAGCAGGATCCCACCCCGATAGAACGTGGTCTCCCCCCACTCTTTTTTTATCCTAATACCATAGAGAGCTGCGCAATGACCTGCCTAATGATGTGAGCCAGCCTTCTACTTTCCTTCTGCCTCGCTATTCTTGAGGATATGAGTGATAGCCAATTCACCCAATCTAACCAGCCATTCCTCTCCACCACCTCTCTCCATGTCCGCTTGAACCTTAAGGGTTACATGCAGAGCTGGAAATTTTTGAGTCACTCGATTAAATCCCCTTCCCCACCACATTCTAATGATGATAACTAGCAATTAGCTACTTTTTTCCGAATCATGTAACTCATCAAGAAAAAAAAAAGAGACAAACACAAAGACAACAAACAAATAATAATGAAAGGAGCACACGATACGTCCAAATACAAGTTGTGGAACATAGCTCGTAGTCATTGTACCTAGGGGTCCTTGAGTTAGGCACGCCTGGTGGCTTCAGTTAGTCGACTCCATTCCTAACCCCCTAGCCCTTTTTGACTCCCCACTTCATGCTTAGGGCACCTTAAGGGCAGGACATACCTAGGGTGGTAACACTTGCCTATGGTTAGACATGTCACCCTAAGCTACACACACTACACCTCCCTTCACAGGAACGGGGTCCTCAAGTGTGGGACATCACCTAGGCTTGGTAAGACCTAGCTCCCCGTTCCACCAGCACGAGCACAGGGCACTACATGATGAGGTAGACACTCCCTTTAGGTAGAGCACTTTCTCCTTTGAGGTTTAACAAGATGCTACAAACCACCAACTTTAGAGGCCCCCGTCATCCACTTGACATACCTTGGGTTCTCCATCCATTCATTACCAAAGCTTCCCAATCCATGGAGTCCATATGTGGCCCTATCACCACCCCACCAACCACCTTCCCAAAGCCTGCCCTTCCACACTAAAAAGAGCTCGAAGTGCCATGGGACTGACACTCCTCTCTATTAGAGTTCAGAAGGAAAGAAAGAGATAGAGACAAAAGACTCAGGCCCAAGGGTAGCAGACAGCTCCCTTCAGTTCATTCTACATTATACATTCACAGTCACACACAAGTCAACTGTATGTACCATCCACACTCAAAGATAAACTGACCTAAATCTAATCATGGTTAAGTCAGTGTGACTTAACCTTATTCACTAAGGTAAACAAAATGAGCTTGAGTCTCAACACTCCCCCTCAAGCTCAAGTAGGATACTTGACTCCAAGTAACTCTATGAAATACACAAACTTATCTTTACCCAATGACTTGGTAAAGATATCTGCAACTTGGTCTTCTGTCCTCACATGGACCAAATCAATGTCACCTGCAATCACTTTTTCCCTGATGAAGTGATAGTGTACCTCAATGTGCTTAGTCTTAGCATGATAGACAGGATTACTGGCTAGGAGTACACTACTCATGTTGTCACAATAGAGTGTGACAGGCCTGACTTCCTGCATGCCTAAATCATCAAGAAGCTTCATGAGCCATGCTGCCTCACATGCAGCTAGTGCAGCACCTCTATACTCTGCCTCAGTACTAGAGAGGGCAACTGTAGGTTGCTTCTTACTGCTCCAGCTGATCATACTATTACCAAGGGAAAATGCATACCCACTAGTAGATCTCCTGTCATAGGTACTTCCTGCCCAGTCAGCATCTGTATATCCTGTAAGCTCCAAAGGCTTATCATGCTCATAGAATAGACCATAATCTGATGTAGCCTTTACATATCTCAAGATCCTCCTCACTGCATCCAAGTGTGGCTTCATAGGCTTCTGCATGAACTGACTAATCAGTCCAACTGAATAGCTAAGATCCGGTCTAGTAATGGTAAGGTAAATCAGACTACCCACCATTTGTCTATACATAGTGACATTCTCAATCTCATGTCCAACATTTGCAAGTAGCTTAACATTTTGTTCCAATGGAGTGCTCAATGCTTTGCAATCCAACATACCATACTTGGTTAACATATCCTGTGTATACTGCTTCTGCAACAACCAAGTACCATGAGATGTAGAGATAACCTCAATCCCAAGGAAATACTTTAGATCTCCCAAATCTTTGACCTGAAATTCAGCATGTAACATTTCCTTGATCTCTCCAATTCCTGTGACATCATCACCTGTAATGATTAAGTCATCCACATAGATGACTAATACTACATAACCAGCTCTTGTCTTCTTTTTGAATAGGCTATGATCAGCCTTGCCCATAGTAAAACCAAGTTTTTGTAATCATGCACTTATCTTAGCATTCCAAGATCTAGGTGCTTGCTTCAGCCCATATAATGCTTTCTTCAATCTACACACATATGTAGGAAAATCTGGATGTGTATAGCCCTCGGGCTGATCCATGTATACTTCCTCAACCAAATCACCATTGAGAAAAGCATTCTTCACATCCATCTGATACATACTCCATCCTTTAGATACTGCCAAAGCAATCACTGTCCTCACGGTTGCCATTTTAGCAACAGGACTGAATGTTTCCTCATAATCAAGACCATATTGTTGTGCATACCCTTTTGCCACAAGTCTTGCCTTGTACCTTTCCAATGTGCCATCTGATTTGCATTTCACTTTGTATACCCATTTGCAACCAATAGCCATTTTTCCTTCAGGCAATTCAACCAAATCCCAAGTGTCATTTTCAGCCAATGCTGAATATTCCTCATCCATTGCCTTACACCAATGATCATCCAAAATAGCTTCAGAAAACTTTGTGGGTTCCTTGAAGCTAGTGACTTTTGTCATATATGCATAGTGTCTCACTGTGTAACCACTGTATGTAAGCCTATCCATATGCTTCCTGACTCTTTCTGATCTCCTCAACTGAGGTGCAGTATGAGACTCTCCTCTCTCATGAGGTGGTATATATCTATGTCTCACACCAGGAGTCACAACTGATGGAATACCAAACTCACTATCCAAGCTGTCAGTACCAGGTGAATCATAACCACAGGTGAGTGGCCCAGTAACATCATCAAGTTTTCCTTTGCCTTTGCCTCAGTCAGGGACAAACTGAACAAGCGCTGCGATGTGGATGACTCTAACCATGGCCTAAGGGAGCATCACATGAAGTCAGCACCAGAACTGAGAGACCATCTCGAGATCCTACCCCCGGACTGTCATTCATCCACAGACTTCTCTTCTTCATTTAAGCAGGTCTCACAGAGGATGGAGGCTCTGATATCATATTAGAGTTCAGAAGGAAAAAAAGAGATAGAGAAAAAAGACTCAGGCCCAAGGGTAGCAGACAGCTCCCTTCAGTTCATTCTACATTATACATTCACAGTCACACACAAGTCAACTGTATGTACCATCCACACTCAAAGATAAACTGACCTAAATCTAATCATGGTTAAGTCAGTGTGACTTAACCTTATTCACTAAGGTAAACAAAATGAGCTTGAGTCTCAACACTCTCAAAGGGGGGTAATGTTAATCCAATTTGAAATAGCGGAAATATGAAGCAAAGAGCGAAAAAATGACAGAAAAAGAGGAAAGGCGCAGAGGCCGTCCCTAAAGCTAAGTTGAGGCAAAAAGTGCAATTTTAAATGGAAGACGCCTCAAAAAACTCTAAAAACTCTTGTAAAAGAGCTCCAAGCTCCCTCTTATGCCATTTGTAAAAGAATAGACGAGTACAGGCTTAAGAAATGAGGCAAGAAGAGGAAAATGGAAAAAAGGACCTTGCCATAACGGCCAATCATGTAGAAAGGGACATTCTTTGGTGTGTGGCTAACAAGAGTCCTCTCTTGTTCTCTTCTTCTCTTTATCTTTCTTGTGTGTGTGCTCTTGAGAAAGGGAGTGTGAGAGTGTGAGGGAGTGAGAGTGACGGATCAAGAGGATGAATCTCTTCACCATCTCCTCTTCTCTTCTTCTCTTCTCTTCTCTTCTCTTTCCTTGTGCGTGTGCGGCTATGGTGGATGGAGCTCGATGGAGGAGGCTTGAGGATACTTGAGCTAGCATCTAAGATCATGGAGCTACCGGTGTGTGCTAGGTGAGAGATAGCCATTAGAGGTTGCTTGAAACACTTGAAACAATAAGCGGTCCCCGTGGGTCTTGGCGGTTGAGCGTGAGCTCCCTCCACACACTAGAAGGTGGGTTTGTATCACGAGCATGCTGGTGGGCATGTATTTCTCAAAGAGACAAACCATCTCCACTGCTCCCCGCCTTGCGAATTCAATAGAGGATTTATTGATCTCCTTTTGTGAGATCCATTGTACTAAATTTGACAACCTATAAATCGCTTCGCATGTTTCTGGAGTAAGGCATCCTGCGATCATGATCGGTAGTACAAACTGCCACAAATGAAGAAGCATTATGAACAACAGCTATACTCCAAATAATAAAATACGCAAGCCACTTACAATCCATTCGTAGTACAAACCTGACATATCTTATGCCAATCATGGAATTTTATCCTTGATAATTTTGTCGTCTTTAGAAAACGCGGACCTGAGAGAATGCATCATACCCATCGGAGTGCGGATGGACTTGATAATTTTCTTCACAATGCGCTCTTCTTTAGTGGACAAAACCCAAGGAGCATGAGGTAGCTACAAGTGACCATCATCACTCGACTGTGGCCAAAGCGCCTCCATCTTGCCTACCTCCTTCAAATCCACTCATGCCCTTGCAGTGTCTCTCTTTCCTGTGATGTGGTCCCATAGTAAGTACCCACATTCTTGAAAATATGCATGGGATCCAACAAGTGGTTGATCTATAAGTGGATCCAATATGGCAACTCGTAGAAAACTGAGAACCATCACATTTCGTTTGGATGTGACTCTCTATGGACCATTTTCAGCTCGTACCAGCTTTGGGCATTCATTCGTGCTGGAGGTCGTCCAAGAAAGCCTTCCCTCAGTTCACGACCCTCTGACAAGAAAGTGGCATATCCTTGATATACCATCTTCTTCATGGTTCGTGACATTCGGGAGTCTAATTGTGGCCTACACAATGGACATGCATGATAACATGAGGTAGCCAAACATGTCCCAACACCTCTATCTAGTGAATACAAACTTGAGCAAGCTATGATAGATATTACCAACGAGAATAGAAGCCTACTTACCTAAGCACTCCCCAAATCTTGAAAAGTCATTCATGATCCACATGAGAATGACTCAAATATTGGCAGACCGTCGACCATCGCGCTTGCTCATATCTTCCACAGTGACCCCCTCCTCCCACAAAATCTTAAGCTCATCAACTAATGGACGAAGATATACGTCCATATTCTTGACTTTGTAGCAACCGCGGGAATGAGCAAGCTAAGGATGAGGTGTCATTTCTTCGTAGAAACCCATGGAGGGATGTTGTAGTTAACAAGGACTACAAGCCACACACTGTAAGAAGTTGAGCGCAGATCGAATGGGTTCATGCCATCCATAGCAAAACCGAGCCAAAGATTCCTTGGCTTTCGAGCAAAGCCTAGAAATGTAGAGTCAATGTGGCTCCATGTACATGAATCCATTGATATTTGTTGGACTCCATCTGTGGATCTATTCTACGCATGCCACATTGTCAAGCTTGCAATGCCGGACGTAGAAACATGTGATGTATACGGGGGATAAGCAGAAAGTGTCTAAGAACTTTTTGAGGGATGGTTTGCCCTTGCAAGTCCTGTCGATACCTGTGAGCACCACACTTTGGACATGTCTCCATAGTCTTGTATTCTCCTCGAAACAGTACGCAATCGTTGATACATGCATGGAGGCTATTGTAGTCCATGCTAAGCTTTTGTAAAACATGTCGCGCATCATCACGAGACTCATGCATGGTATTTGCAAGTGGTAATATATTATACTTTAGTAACCTGAAAAAAAATCATAGAACACCTTGAAAAAGCACAATTGTTTTTTATGATGGTGCTGAAAAGAAATCAACGAAGCGCACATAGAAGGCACTTGAACAAATTGGTCACACTCGCATCGCTCCACCCGTATTTTGCTTGCATACTTAGGAGTGCAAGCAATGTCTTCAGGTGAGATGCTCGGTACCCATCATATAATGGTATGGATGCTTTCTCTTCTAACTGGCCGCAAAGGGTACACTCCTCGGGATGAGATGTCACCTCCATGTAATAAAATTTACAGCCACATCTAATGTTTTTGTATATGATATTCAATTAGTTTGTGAATACAATGCATGATTGATATACACTTTTCTTATAGTTTTCTCAAAATCTGAGATCGTTTGATCAATGATCTCTGATTGAAACTCGCTGAAGCGTCGTATGTGTTCTATAGACAATCGATGTTTTCTTCTAATTGCCAGCTTACATTGAGAGCAAGGACATGGGACATGTTGATTAAGATATGCCTCGCAATCTTGAACATCACGGCCTTCATCGTTTTCCATTTGGTCTATGTTACAACAAACAATTTGTTTTTGTTATCATTCTTTTTTTCTTTCTTAAATTGTTTGAGAAGGGATTTCTTCTCTTGTAACTCAACAAAATTAACATATGTAAAGTCTCCACCCACCTATGGACGGGCCTACAGTATGTAAAGTCTAATATGCTATGCTACATGGAGACGAGGGAGTAGCTACCCTATGTCGGGAGTGTTTCCCATCCTATGGTATTGCACCGGACCTCACCATCTTTTTTCCTTTGTGTGCGACTCACCAGATCTCACCATCTTTTTGCCTTTGTGTGCGACTCAATATGTAGAGCGTAGGAGGAGGTAGCGCAAAGCATGTCAATAAAACCATCCGTTCACCTCCAAGTCCAATCTCTCTTTTGCTTTACCGGGCCTGGATACACAAGCCTTCCACGCCTTTCCAAAGCGTCGAACACACCTAAGGTACACCCTTAACTCTCTATATATATATATACTTCTAATACTATCACCTTTCTCTCTCTCTCTCTCTCTCTCTCTCTCTCTCTCTCTCTCTCTCTCTCTCTCTACTACTACTACTACTACTACTACCACCACCACCACCACCACCACCACCACCACCACCACCACCACCACTCGCCTTCCCGAAGCATTGAACACACTCAAGGTGCACTTTTGGCAAAACATCTCTTTCTCTCTCTCTCTCTCTCTCTCTCTCTCTCTCTCTCTCTCTCTCTCTACTACTACTACTACTACTACTACTGCTGCTGCTGCTGCTGCTGCTGCTGCTGCTGCTGCTGCTGCTACTGCTACTGCTACAAACAAGAAAATAAGAAATTAAAGAACCACTACCACTACCACTACCACTACAAACAAGAAAAGAAGAAATGAAAGAACTATTACTACTACTACTACTACTACTACTACTACTACTACTACTACTACTACTACTACAAACAAGAAAGGAAGAAATTAAAGAACAAGATCTTACCCTCTCTTTGTTTTTTATCCATTCATTCTCCTCTCTCCCTCCCTCCCTCTCTCTTTCTCTCTTTCTTTATTATGTTTCATGTTTATTCCCTCCCTCTCTCGTTCCTTCTTTCTTTTTCTCTCTTCCTTTCCCTGTCTCATTTCCTCTCTTTCTCTCTCAATACACATCATTTTTAACAAAAACAAGAAGAAGAAAATGAGAAAAAACAAAAACAAACCAAGAGGGAGCAATGCACTCACTGTAAAGGCCCGAGGATGGATTCCAAAGCTCCTCTTCCCCCTTCGTGCACTTCCTCCTCTTCTTCACAAACGGCGATGGCAGCAGCGAGAAGCTCTCCTTCTCCCTCTTTCTCTCCCTCTCCCTCTTAAACGCACAATGTAGTTTCCTCTTTCTTTCGCTCTTTTGCGCAAAATGCCACGCTCGGGTTTCGGCCCGCTTTTTTTCCATTTGAGAACCGTTGCTATTTACGTTGGAAATTGTCGTCGCTAGTCTCCTATATCCTTTTAGTGTTAGCATGTGTGCTATAGAGAGAGCACAAAGTGCAAGCGCATTAGTGTAAGTGTGCTATAAAGAACACAAAGTGCCAGTGTATGGTCTCTACCATATGGTGGCACCTCAATTAAGATGACACCAACTCATGATTAATATGGAGGAATGTAGGGTGGACATAACATCAAGAGACTCATGCTATTGTACACCTCAAGCTTTTTCCTCAATCCAAAACAAACGATCGCCCCCTTCACAATCATTACCTACTAGCTTGAATATATTAAAACTCTCGGTGATTCAATAAATTATTGGTAATTCCATGTATAATTCCACTGGTCCATCTCTTTTTCTCTATTACACCTATGCATATTCATCATGTACACAAATATCCATAAGAAATGGTGCCCACGACTTATGCTTCTTCTCATGCCTCTCTCTATCCCGCATAACACAAATATTACACCAACTAATTGTTATACGATCAAGCCACCATTAAATTAATCAATCTAGGTTTGTTATTCAACAACTAATCAACTTGTAGATACTCTCAAATAAGAGATTCATCCAATCAACCGATCCATTGTTAGTCATTGGAAACCAATCGGCACTAATGTCTCCCCCTTAATCTTGTTCTATTTCAAGAAGCCAACCATAGCATGAGTCTATCTCTAGCTACTCTCCTCTTATCCTTCTTCTTCATTTGAGTAATGAGTGCTAGAGCTCCCCTCTGTGAGTGCTAGGGTTTCATATTTGCAAGGCATCCTTCTATTGCCCACAATCTTTGCACTGAGGTCTTGGTAGACAAGAAAGGAGGAAGGATCTGCTGTTGTGGGGAGGTTCATGTGAAGCCGTCCTATTTATCCTCCATCAAGCTTGCTACCTCTCAATCTTTCAAGTCTGTCCCTTTGATCAACACTCCCAAAACTACTCATGCTTTCCATACTTCCAAATTAGTCAAGTTTCACCAAGCCCCCTCCATTAAAGCAAGACCATTGACCAATGAGACACCCTTGCACATTCAACACTTGGAAGTCTCTAGAGAATCAAAGAATAAAAACCCCTTGGACTAGATAGCAAGAATGACAAAGAATTCCAATCCCTCAGTTCAAGAAAGAGAGAAGTTCCATTGCATTGATTATGCCTATCTATTGATCTAAGGTGGTAGGCTATTGTTTCCACATTGATTTGCCAAAATGAATGGATGGATGCTTAGCTCTCTTCTAACGAATGGCTTTCTTATGCAATTATGCAGTCTCTAATTTATATGTTGGTGTTCTTGTAGCCTCTCTAACCAAGAGTTGTGTTCTTCAACACAACTATCTACAGTTGCAACAACATAATTCTATGTTCATCAATACAAGATCCTAATTTACATCCGTTGTGGCAATGACATCCATCAGGAAGAGAAGAAGTAGAAGGGGAGCCTTTGCACCCTCCAAAAGATGCTTACTCCCACAACCAGTAACACGTCCAAAGGGGCACTATTGTTGTTGCTGTAAATCAAGGGACAAATGCTCCTTTGATGGATGAGGAGACTCCAAAGCACCCCCCCCATACCAAGGCCTCACAAGAGAAGGTGCGATTTGCCATGGACTGAAGAAGACATGTCAAAGGGCATAACTACCCATGAAGATGTATGTTCATAAGAGAATGTTGCAAACAATTTGGCATGAGTTGGTTAGCACTAGTTGTGTGGATTGAGGGTCATACAAAGAAGAAAAGGAAGGGTCCTCCAACTATCATTGAGCCAAAAGAGGAGAAAATGTTGATAGATTGAACATTTGAATGCAAGAGCTTGGGTAAGGAGTTATGTTGATGTCTTTGAAGCTCAAAGTTGTCAAAATTTTCCAACAATGGGTGACCTCCTTCACAAATGGAATCCCTAGAAAGAGTTGGTGGGAAGGGTTTGAAAAGAGACACCTTGAATTGACTTTATGAGTTCCTAAGAGCTTGGACAGGTCAAGAGCTATCAATCTTTGCCCAGAGATTGTCAAAGGCTTCCATGACAATCTACAAACCTTGTACAATTTACATGGGTATTCCCTCCACAAATATATGGAATGTTGATGAGACTAGTGTGCAAGTTGGAAGGAACAAAGGAATGTGGGTGCTTGCAAGTAAGGGATCTAAATTAGTTTATGGCATCATGCTTGATAGTAGTAGGGAGTGGTTGACGATTTTATGTTGTGTCAATGTAGCTGGCCTTACTTTACTTGGATACTACATATTCAAAGGGAGAAGGATAATGCAAAACTACCTACTAGAGCATGAAGAAGAAGCTATCATGTCCATGCAAAATAAATATTGGATTATCGGTCAATGGTTCAAGGCATGGATTGATCATTTCAAGAATATTGTCCCAAATCTGCCATCTCCATGCAAACGACATTTGTTGATTGTGGTTGGTCATGGTAGCCATACAAGATTGGAAGTGGTTCAAAAGGCCAAAGAGTGGGGAATAGATATTGACCCTCCCCTCACATACCTTGAATGCTCTTCAACCCTTGGATGTGACCATCTTAAAACCCTTCAAGAGCAACTTCCAAGAGGAGAGGAATCTATGGCAAGTCCGCACCTTCTCCACACAAGAAAACAAGGGGGCATTGGCTGGTGTTGCATCAAGAGCACTAGCTCTATCTTGCATTGAAAGCAATATCAAATCTGGATTTAAGATAACTGGCATATGGCCTCTCAATCATAATATTTTTTATTTTTTACATCTACCTTGCCCTAACATAAATATCCATGAAGACACTAAAGTTGCATGTGAACAAGCTCATTTGGATATATGCAACCAAGTTTCAAGCACTCCTAAGCCTCAAAGCATAGGCAATGAAGTTTCCAATCTAGGACTCAAAGACATGGAGGGTGATGCAAGTGTATTGCTCAACAACTTGCACGATAGAGTTGATGAGAATGCCCATGTTGGGCACAACAACAATGCAAGCATCATTGATATCCTCAATATACCTAGAGATAATGCCACAATTGGTTGCTCAAATGGTGAGACCTTTGTGGATTATTCCAACTTCCTCATAGCCACCTCGAATCAACACATTGAGATAATGCTTGCCAAAAACTTTAAGAAAGCAATGATTGACCCCATGAAGGAGGAAAAGCGCAAAGAAAGGGAGTTGAGGAAAGCAAAGAATTTGGTTGCCCTTGAAGCAAGGAAGCACCGACGTGAGCATGATCGCTTGGCAAGGGCTACAAGGAAAAGATGGCAAGCACAACAACCTTGATTTGAGCAACATCTCATATTAGTCTATGGGAGGGCAATGCAACATCCAACTTGCCAATAGTACAGCATTTGCATGTGCCGACCATGGCACAAAGAATGAATCAAGCAATTCACCTTCAGTCACTAAGGGAGAGGAGGATGAGAACACACCTCCTTGCTGATCCTTTAACATCCACTATAGATTAGTGATACATGGACCAAAACTATTTCCTTATCCCTTTTTGTAGCCTACAAGCATTGATGTAGGGACCAAAGTTCCCCTTAAATTTACAATCATTGTTAGCTTTAGGTGGTTCCACAATATCAAAAGCTCCCTTGATATTTTGTAATGTAGGCAGTCATGCAAGCATCATTGTTATTATATTGACTACATGCAAGCTCTAAGACATATTACAAAACTCATAAGTCATGGAAGAATATCTTCAATTTGTCAAACACATCATTTCACTATTGTTTGGAACTAAGCACTTGAATAGCACATGAGAGACATATCTTTGCTGTCCAAAAAGTATGAAGCTTCCAAATACGATGCTCACTTATAATTTCCGTATTAATGGCACAACTTGCTTCTGATGCTCCGGCAATAGCACATGACTTGAGACTGCAAACAAGCTAGCTTCGAATCTAGAAAAATGCCTCCCATTACATGCTCGAGAGAGAGCAATGCTTCCTTGTCAATGCGATGTTTAGCGTATCCAATAGTCATTGTGTTTCACAAGGCTATATCTCGAACAATGCCAAACAAGGCACACAGGTAGGCACCTATCGACAAGTAACCACCAAAAAGGCCTGCAAGTCAAGGTCCATGTTGTGGTGTTTGCGTGCATAGCTCGGCTATAATTTCCACCCACATCAGGGAGGGCAAGTTGCAACGCAAGCTGTAAGGAGCGTCGCACAAATATAGCCATTGAAGAGGACACAATCTGCAAGCATGTCGAATTAGCGCGACGGAAGGCACACTGTAGTTGCCCGTAGTCTGTATGTTAGCAGAGATGCGCGCATAGGCATTCCAAGGATGCTCATTCTTGTGCGGCTTCAATTTTTCAAAGCCCTATTGCGCAAAAGCAAGGCTACCCAAGTTGAAGCCCGAGGCATCCCAGATGATGATAGTGGCTCAGCTCATTCTGGAGAATCTCATACTCTAACATTCGTGCCACCCTCCCATGTCGCTCTCCCACTACGCCAAACTGTATGAATTGTTCGTGCCTAATAAGAGAAGTGTTGTACACAGAACAGAGACAGAGAGAGAGAAAGAAAGAAAGAAAGGCGAACTGATTCATTATTCACGAGAGTGTTTGTTACATAGGCATGCAATGCAGTTAGAGATCAAGCTGTGCCGTTACAGATCTGATTTTTATTGATATTTTTATTTGTTGGCTTTTTTATTCAATTTTATTTCAAACACCCCCCTTGAATAAAAAAGCTATCAAGTGGGGATTTCCATTCCAATGGAGATCATGCAGGCATTGTGCTTATCTACTGGAACTGATTGTCAAGAAGTCTGCTGCATTTTCCTGAGTGGTGGTATGGATCAGTTCTACGTTTCCCTCAGCTACTTGCTGGTGAATGAAATGATGCTGTATGTCCACATGTTTGAGCTTCTCAGACTGCCTGGGATTGCGAGCTGCATCTATGGCAGCAGCTTTACTTGAAACTGGAGTTCCCTGAGAAATGTTGTAATCCACATAGCCTCTTTAGTTGCATCAGAGATGGCTTTATTTTCAGTCTCAGTACTAGAGAGTGAGACCGTACTTTGGCGCTTTGTCTTCCATGAAATTGCTCCCCCCTCTATCATGAATACATAACCAGTGGTAGTCCTCCTGGTCTCTTTGTGAGATGCCCAATCCGCATCTACAAAAGCATAAAGAGATTGTATATCTCCATTCATTTGCTCTTGCTTGTATGTAATTCCCATGGATTTTGTGCAAGCTAGGTATTGGAGTAATCTGCTCAATGCAGCATGATGCTCACCTTGTGGGTTATGCATAAATCTTGATAGGAGACCTATAGAGAAGGAGAGATCTCGTCTAGTGTAAGAGACCAAGTAGCGTAGACTGCCTAAAAGGATTTGATATTGGGTGGCCCGGTTGTCTTGAATCCATCTAGCCTTTGTAGGTTGAAGAGTAAACTGTTGTCTATTTGCTAGTGGTGTATTGTATACTCTATTAGCATGCACACCATATTTCTTTAAAATTGCTTCTGCTGAATTGCTCTGAGTAAGATGAAGAGACCGAGTGGGTCTATGATGACGGATATGAATGCCAAGCAAGTAAGAACCCCATCTGTCATAGACAAGTGATTGCAGAGATCTGATTTGGTCTGATTCAACAGGGTTATTGAGGAAGAGAGCAGCAACATACAGAGCAAGAATAAGAATCTCACCAAAAGCTTCCCTAATGTAGACTGAAATATCACTAACTAGATGAGTATATCCTGCATGAGCCATTGCACCACTAAACCGGGCATTCCATTGTGGAGGGGACTGTTTCAGACCATATATAGAACAAAGTAGGCATACATGCTTGGGATGATTAGGATCCTTGAAATAAGGAGCTTGATCCATATAGATTTCCTCCTCCAAATGTCCATGCAAGAAGGCAGTTTGGACATCCATTTGATGCATTTCCAGGTCATATTGTGTGCCAATTGCCAAGAGCATCCTGAAAGTAGTGATTTTCAAAGTAGGGGAAAAAGTTTCTATATAATCAAGGCCATGTTCTTGAGAGAAGCTGCGTGCAACCAAGTAGGCTTTATACTTGTCAATGGAGCCATCTGGGCGATACTTGCAACAAAGTATCCACTTGCAGGAGACTGCATGGTGCCTAGGAGGGAGAGGGACCAACTGCCATGTATTGTTAGTGCACAGCTAGGGCAGGCAGTGAAACTGGGGAATCCATGGGCAGCTCCACATCCTAGGTCGTAGACTCTAAAAGAGCAGCCAATGATCGAGGAGATTTCGTCGAAGAAGGTTGTTTGAAGGCAGCCTTTGACATAGGGCATGTATAATCAAGGCGTGTAAATGGCTAAGGTACACAAAGTCGGCGCCTAAGAGATCTATGCCATCTGGTGGAAGGGCCACGAGAGTCAGCCCGCTCTCCTCGCTGAATTGGAGTATTAACAATCATGCTGATAGAAAGAGCAGTAGGGACACCATGATGGGGTGTCAATGGAGGTATGGGAGGCTACTGAACAGGTGGTGGTGGCACATACTATCAAGCCACTCTTCTAGACCAACTTCAGGGTAAAAATTGGGTGATGGATGCACTTGAGAACTCGGTCGGGGAGACTGCATTGTACCAAGAGACTTCCTTTGGCCATTGTTTGGCTATTGCTTCATAATCTGATGATTCAATGTAGAGGAGCCATCAAAAGAGAGAGGGGGAGTGATCCTAGCCGAAAACATCAAAGGGGTCATGCGAGGGATGGGTTTGTAGTGAATTATCAACTTGTGAAGTTGCAGAGGATATGAGAGTCCTCATCAAAGATCACACTCCGAGCATAGTGAAATTTATGGGTTGAGGGGTTGTAGAGATGGTAGCCTTTGATGTTGGGGGTAAAGGCGCCTCCGCCTAGTCGCCCGTGTATTACTACACTGACAGTCACTGCCGCTGCACACTGCAGGTGGCGAGCGCCCGTCACCATCACTTTATTCTTTATTCTTTTAGTGACAGTTTGAATAAAGGAAGGCCTGGTCACATATTGTGACTATTGGAGTTTCCATTTCTTGTCTCTCTTTTTCTTGCTCTTGCTCTCCCACCATTGCTTTTGAGTGCAAGCTTCGATCCTTCTCACCTTTCAACTGGTATCAGAGCACGGCTTCCTGACTCTTGAGCTTGGCTCGTGGCATTCTCAACTTCCCATTGACTCCCCACTTGCATTGGGTCTCCTTCCCGGCAGCCATAGCTCATTCTCTTGGGCTCCTGTCACTCCCCGGCTTCTCGAGCTTCTTTCCAGCCTATTGAGGCACTATCAGGGCATTGACATTGAGGTATTGCTTCATTATTTCAGAGTTTTTACTTCAATCCATAGGTCTAGGTAAACAGGGTTTTCACAAGTTGTGGGCAGCCATAGCTCACACCTCTTGGAGCTTTCTTCACCTGGATCTTGCTTCCAACCTATCAAGGATTACTGAGGCTTGGTGTAGGCCTTATTTAGCCCCCATTTGTGCCCCCTTTGGACCCCATTGTTGACACGTGGGACAGCAGATCCCCCCAGCTAGCTCACATTTTTTTTGCGTCTGTTTCAAAATCTGGCCCAAAAATCACTCTTTTTGTCATATCTCGGGCATTCAGAACCCGATTCAGGTAAGGTAGGAGTCTAAGTTGGGATTTTGGCATGCTCCGGATGCGATGGTGATGTTGGATTTTCCAAATTCTGATGACAGAATATTTTGCAACAGATTTCAGGTCTAAGACAGTATACATTTGTATGCCTATTGCTTATGTGATACTTTTACTGATGCCTATTGATACCGGATCACTTGTGGATGTTATGCCTCTTATGTGAGACGCATTTGGAGCTGATTTAGCTCAGCCATTGACTGTTTTGAACAATCCCAGATCTATTCAAAATAGGGCAGCCACCTGTTACTTCAATTTTATGCTTACAGGTCTTGGCATTTGATGCCCGATTATACCCGGTTGGTGCCTATACATATGGGAATGTATGCCTATGGTTTTCCTATGGATTTGAGCTTGGATTGAGCACTGATTTGCTTAGTTTAAAAAGGTTATATGTTGCTGAAAAATTCAGGGCTGAAGCTATTTATGCTACAATTGGGTTATGCCTATTGGTCACGGGGTGCTCCCAGCTACTCGATATGATGTCATGATGTATTTAGACTATGCAACATGTCTTTTTTATGCTCCGGAATGCATTTGAGCTGAGATTAGAGCTCGATTTGGGTTTGACTATCACTTCTTTGCAGTTGGCATTTCATCTATGACATGGTTTATGCCTAGGCTACCCAGTACGGGTTCTGATGTCTTGGTGAATGCTTTATACTTTGGCTGTGGATGGCAGTTGTTTGAGCTCGTCTCGACATTTATTTGAGTATTCCCTTGAGCAGTTGGACATTGACTTGGATTTTTCCGTTACGACTTGGCTTTTTCCATTACGACCTTGGATGCTATTGAGGCATTGTCTTAGTTACATGTCTTTGGTACTTTGACTTAGTTTGCTTGAGCTGTTGAGCTCGTTTATCCATCTTTTTGTGCCAATGGGAGCATCTTGTATGCTTGATCGACATTGAGCAGGAGGTTTATGCTATTTTGAGCATTTTACAGATACTTGAGACTTTGGGATCTCTTACACTTAAATGTTGTATGGTTCATGCATTGATATCTTAGAGTTGCTTTTGACCTGAGCTTGGGCTTTGCACTCTTGTGAGCATACACCTACTGATGTCAAGTCTTGCTAATGTTATGTATACTTTGTCCTATTGTCTACGGGGTATGCCTACTCACTAACGGATGCTTTGGTGACATGTTTGGGTGTTTGCTCAGGGTCTTGATGATTGTTTGGTGCTGATTTATGCCCGTTTATGGCTAGTCATGTCTTAGCTATCATTTCTTGACTTGGTGCAATGATTTGGTCAGCAATTGCTTATTACAATACCATACTGTCATTTATTACAGCAAGCATATAACTTTGGGCTGATATGGATTTTTCATGCTGAAATATTTTGAAATGATGTACTTTCACTAGTACTTGGTGGAAAGCAGCTTTGGTTACACTTTCCTCTCCATTTTTTCTCGATTTTGGTGATTTTTTGGTTATTTTCCGCAGTAAACAACAAGCAGTTTTGAACTGTCTACAGTCTTCCAGCCTACATTATGGCGAGTTCGTCCACTGATCATGCTATTTTCAACATCACTAAGCTTGATGGTACGAATTACTCTTATTGGAAGAGCCAGATTTAGCAGGTGTTGGTGCAGAAATAGCATATCAAATCATTTAGGTTGAGCGGACATCCGCTTGCAACTATGCCAGATGAGGAATGGCTTGAGCTTGATGAGTTATGCAAGTCCACTATTGTATTATCTCTCACAAAACATGTTCATTACAATGTATTTGAGGAAGAACAGAGTGCATGACAGTTGTGGGATAAAATCAAGAATCTCTATGACAAGAAAAGTCCAACGAGTCAGATGTATTAGACTGAAGCAGCTTATGGATCTGCGCATGAAGGAGAATGTGATGATATCTGCTCACTTGAGCCAGCTTCATGCTATACTCAAGAACTTGACTTCACAGGACATCACTTTTGCAGAGGATGTCACTGCTCTTTTCTTGCTTGGTTCTCTTAATGAGATGTATTCCACACTGCATTATGTGTCTCTACTGCTACCTTGAAATTATCTGATGTTGAGAGTACTCTTCTGTAGGAAGAGATTAATCGTAAGAATTTGGATGCCTCTTGTGTATCGCATGCTATGACAGTTAGACGAAGGAATGATGGGTATGAAAAGCATGGCAGTGGCAGTGGCTGTGGACGGGATTCTGAGAAATCTCGGTCCAAGTCTCGTGGGAAGTTACGTAGCAAATCCCGTGGCAGGAATGTAGATATTACTTGTCACCATTGTGGAAAAAATGGCCATATTAGGCCACAATGCCATGAACTACGCAATGAAAGGCGCAAAGATAAGGAGAAAGACAAAGTGTAGGATAAGTCTTCTGATCACAGCATAGTACCTACAAAGTCCAGTGTTAAAATTGAAGAGATCAATGTTATGCAGCCTGAGGATGTTGATGATGATGATTATATCCTTGCAGCTTCTTCTAGTGCTTCGTAGATGACAAAGATATACTCTATATATACACAGTGTTGGCTCTTGGACTTAGGTGTGTCCTTTCATATGATACCTTGCCGAGAGTGGTTTCATTCATATCGTACTGTTTTGGGTTTTGTGCGCCTGGGTAATGACAACTCTCTTCATATTGTGGGTATTGGTGATGTTAGGCTACAGTTTTCTTTTGGCAGCAGTTTTGTTATGCAGGATGTACATCATGTACCTACTTTGACACGCAGTCTCCTGTCAGTTGAACAACTTGATGACGCAATTTATCATGTATATTTTGGAGACTCTGCATGGAAGATCACTTGTGGCAGACTTGTGATTGCGAGAGGTGCCAAGGCTGGCAGCCTCTATCCCTTGATTGTATCCGCTTCTTCCCTTGATCATATTTTGTCTGTGGGTTCTATCCCACATGTATCTCTTTGGCATGTCCGTTTGGGCCATATGTCTTTGAAGAGAATGAAAATGCTTTCTGTTTTGCAGTACTTACCGCCCCTTGATTATGCATGTTTTGATTCATGTGAGCATTGTCTTTATGATAGGCAGATTAGGTCTACGCATAAGAAGTCTGGTAGGCCACGCATGAGTGAGCCCTCGGCATTGGTACATTCGGATATCTGTGGGTCCATGCCTTATCAGTCTATAGGTGGTGCAAAGTATTTTGTTACGTTCCTAGATGATTTTTCACGAAAAGTTTGGGCTTATCCCATTAAGCTGAAATCCGATGTCTTGGTTGTGTTTCAGAGATGGCTTGCATTGGTTGAGAACTAGTCTGGGTATAGGCTAAAATGTCTAAGAACAGATAATGGGGGTGAGTATGTCTCACGTGCTTTTGAGCAGTTATGTGATGAGAGGGGTATTAAGCGTTAGTTGACCGCCCCCTACACCCCCCCAGAATGGTTTGGCTGAGCGGATGAATAGAACCATCTAGGAGCGTGTACACAGTATGCTTAGCCATGCAGGCCTACCACAAAGCTTTTGGGCTGAGGCAGGTAGTACAATTGTGCATATCATAAACAGATCACCTTCTAGTGGTTTGGATTTCCAGGTTGCAGAGGAGGTACCTGGGCAAGCAGCAGAGCCTGCCGTGAGACGGTCTACTAGAGAGAGACATCCACCTGATAGAGTTCAGCCCTTGATGCATTATGTCTTGGTTACAGATGCAGGAGAGCCTTTCACTTATGATGAGGCTATGCGTAGGGGTGGCAGTCACTCCTGGGAGAGGGCTATGCAGTCTGAGATAGACTCCTTGCATAAGAATGAGACTTGGGATTTGGTTTCCTTGCCTAAGGGTAAGAATGCTTTGCCATGCAAGTGGGTGTATAAGCTGAAAAGCACCCTTGGACACCCCAAGCCGGCATACAAGGCTAGATTGGTAGCAAAGGGTTTTAAGCAGGAGCATGGTGTGGACTTTGATGAGGCCTTTTTTCATGTGGTTAAGATGACCACCCTGCGCTTAGTCTTGGCTTTGGTTGCTCAGCTTGACTTGGATTTATACCAGATCGATGTCAAGATGACTTTCTTATATGGGGACTTGCATAATGAGATTTATGTGGAGCAACCTAAGGGCTTTGTAGAACCTGGCAAGGAGCACCTAGTGTGCAAATTGAAGAAAAGTCTTTATGGCTTGAAATAGGCACCTAGGGAGTGGTATCATAAGTTTGATGCCTTTATGCAGTCACAGGGCTATAGCAAGAGTGCTATGGATCCGTGTCTTTACATGAAGAAAGCCTGTGATGGTTCTTTATTGATTTTGGTACTCTATGTGGATGATATGCTAATAGCAGGGAAAGCTCATGATGAGCTAAATGCTCTTAAGGCTCAGCTCAAGAAGAGCTCTGGGACAGGCCGCTCACATACTTGGTATGCGCATTAGTTGTGACAGGCATCAGGGACTCCTCTACTTGTCACAGAGGGAGTACATTCATAAAGTCCTTCAGCGCTTCCGCATGTAGGACGTAAAGCCTATTGGCTGTCCATTGCCTTATTATGTGAAGGTATCATAGGCTGATTGTCCGCAAAAAGATGAGTAGAGGGCCGAGATGGCCAAAATTTCCTATGCATCTGCAATGGGTAGTCTTATGTATGCCATGATCGCCACTCATCCATCCGCAAACAGATGAGTAGAGGGTCGAGATGGCCAAAATTCCCTATGCATCTACAGTGGGCAGTCTTATGTATGCCATGATCGCCACTCATCCAGATATTGCCTTTGCAGTTGGTGTTGTGGCACGCTATATGGCTACACCTGACAAGAAGCATTGGGATACCGTGAAGGGTATCATGAGGTACCTGAAGGGCACTGCAGATATGTGCATATGCTATGGCAGCCAAGATATAGGAGTCGTGGGGTACACTAACTCTAATTATGCAGGACATGCAAATAGTATGAAGTCCACTTCTGGCTATGTATTCATCTATGCTGGAGGTGCTGTTTCTTGGATGTCCCGGGTGCATAAATGCACGGCCCTTTCTACTACAAAGGCCGAGTATGTTGCAGCCACTGAGGCTTGCAAGGAGGCCATTGGGTTGGGTCGTTTGGTTGACCTTGGTATTGATGTTACCCCTACACTGCATTCGGATTCTATGAGTACTATTTAGTTAGCCAAGAATCCGGTCTTCCATGCGAAGAGGAAACACATTGAGGTGAGGTATCACTTCATACGCGGGGGCATTGAGGACAAGTCTGTTGATCTTGTCAAGATCTCGACTGACCAGAATCCTGTAGATCTGCTCACGAAAAGCCTCTCTACAGAGTGCTTTGCCTTCCTCAAGAGGTTGATGGGCATGGGATGAGATGACGTCTTTCCTCATCCTATTGTACATGTGTACATGTTGTACTATCTTTTTTCTTTTTCTTTTCACTCCTCACTAGGGCAAATTCTCCTTTAAGTGGGAGGTTGTTGGGGGTAAAGGCGCCTCCGCCTAGCTGCCCGTGTATTACTACAATGACAGTCACTACCACTGCACACTGTAGGTGGTGGGCGTCCGTTCATCGTCACTTTATTCTTTATTCTTTTAGTGACAGTTTGAATAAAGGAAGGCCCGGTCACACATTGTGACTGTTGGAGTTCCCATTTCTTGTCTCTCTCTTTCTTGCTCTTGCTCTCCTGTCATAGCTCTCAAGTGCAAGCTTTGATCCTTCTCACCTTTCATTTGACACTATACAGGTCATTATACTCTACAAAAAGACACTTGCCTGCCCATGATGATAGCTTGCTCCAATTTTCATCAAGAATGAGAGAATAGGATGTGGCTCCAAAAATTCAAAGATGGGAGATGTCTGGTTTGACATGAAACCACAATTCATAAGGTGTGACATTGGGCAATGTCTTGTTAGGCTGCCTGTTTTGAAGGTAGCAAGCTGTTTGAAGTACTTCTTTCCAAAAAATCAGAGGTAGCCCTGAAGTTTGGAGGAGTGCCATGCCACAGTTGAGCTGCGTGCGATTCTTTTGCTCAGCCACTCCATTTTGTTGAGGGGTGTAGGGTATTGTATACTGATGTAAGATGCCATGCTGCCTGCAAAATTCATCAAATTCATTGGAGACATATTCGCCATCGTTGTCAATCCGAATAATTTTGAGCTTGAGACCAATTTGGCATTCCACCAAAGAAACATATTGCTTGAAATACTTGAATACATCTGATTTGTGCTTTAGAAAATAAATAAATGTATATTTGGAATAATCATCAATGAATGTTTAAGTATACTTAGCCCCTAAATGAGAGCCAACTGACATAGGTCCGCATAAATGTGAGTGGACAAGATCAAGCGGCTGTAAGGACTTGGTAGTGGACTTGGGGAACCGGAAGTGAATCTTCTTGCCAAAGATACATGCCTCGCATAATGAGATTTGAATAATTTGATCCTTGAATCCTATGACCATTCAATAATCTTGTAGGGTGCGCGTTGCTTGGACATGTGGATGGCCAAGACAGTCATGCCATCGAAGAGTTGATGTAGAAGTAAATTGGTTGCTCATTGTTGTATGGGCCTACATTGTGGAAGGGGGAATGACAAAACTGATACTCCCAAGAGATAGAGTCGACCTTGTTGTGGGCATACTACCTTAATTGGAGGCCCATTGATGTTGGCTAGCTTGATTAAACAATACTGATGATGAAATTTAATGGAAGTACCATTACATGTGATCTCACCGAGAGTAAGTTCTTCATTAAACCAGGAACATAGTAAACATCTCGGATGCATGTGATGGCGCCATTGGGTAACTTGAGAGTTACATCACCAATTCCATGGGCTGCATAAACACCATCATCACCTAATTTCACTTCCATATTGTGTGCCAAGGGGCAATAGTGAGAAAGCCAATATAAATTGCCAGCCAGATTATGGGTGGCCCCAATATCCAAGAACCAAGTGGATTGGTTAGTTGGGGTATTGGACGATGCAGTAAAGAGCTGTATGGTGGCAACATCCTCAGTGAGAGAAGTATCAGTACTATGAGAAAAATTGGCTTGTTGACGGCTGTCGAGATGTAGAGTTGAGAATGCATTTCTTGGTTCGACAATCAGTCTCTAAATGACCCTGGCGTTTACAGAAGTTGCATGTTGTTTGAAAGGTGTTGGCTAATCTGAAATTCTGACCAAAGCGAGGTTGATTGGAAAAGAAAGTTGTATGTGGGTGAGAATCCACATTTGAATAGCCACTATAGGATCTCAAAGTGGGTTGTTGACCTCGAGTAAAGTTGTTGTTTCGTGGAAAAGGATGCCCTCAGCCATGGTAGGAACCTCTTGAGTTGCCAGCATCAATAGCTATTGATGCAGCTACAACGGTCTTCAAATCCAACAAAGGAATTACTATTTTCATCGTGAGTTTATCTTCCTGCCTAATAAGAGCAAAGAGATCAGTAACCTTCATATTTGGATTTGACTAATAGAGTTGTTACCTGAATCTCATCAGGCAGGATGAGACTTGAAATTGTAAGATTATCCAAAGCAGTTTGCCATGCATCCAAGAAAAGATCAGTAGTTATGTAATTTTTCAGTTGAACTTCATTTAGTTGACAATGTAACAAAACAGGAGAAACCACATTTGTTTGTTGGTACTAAGTCTTGAGCAGGTCCCACATTGCTTTGGTAGTCTTCTGTTCACCAACCAATTGTAGTTGTCGATCACCAAGATGGAGAATGATCTCTGTATGAGCTTCTAAATCTTTCTTTTTTCATGCCGCTTTCTCCACATCCGTGGGGAGGAGCCTGGCTAGCCACAACGTTGATGGTGGCTAGATCCACTTCAGATTCATATTTGATGCCAAGATTGCCGGCCTTCTTGAGGATCATCTGAGGTCTGAGACTCCAGGGAAGATAGTTGGAGCCATTAAGTTTGTCAATCTGATAAAATTTGGAATAATTTGTGGTGGAGGAAGATGCTGTGGTCACCATGGTGTGCCATGTTTGTCCAGATCAAACAGGGGCACTATGCAACCTATAGTAGAGTTATGTGCAAGAAGGAAGGAGAAAGGACATGCACTTTAAAAATCCGATACCAAGTTCTATTGAAACCTGCAATATCTTGGATCGACTCAAGTCTACTTCTTGTAATCAAATGGATATATATTTTTACACTGTTATTGTGATATGATACTTGCAACTCTACAGTATCCATTGACTATTGCCATCTGCAATGCTACACTTCTTTGGGGAACTTGAATTGACTTTGATTAATTTTTGTAAATGTTGCCTTCTCCTTGCTATAGATTGGTGTCTTGTGCCAATGATTCAAAAGAGGCTCCAAGCTATGATTCACAACCCTTTCTATAGACCGTTAGCTTGACTTTGCAATGAGTTGTTTTGAACCACCGAATTGAAAAGGCAAATGGCATCAATGAGCTTTGGTTGGAGACATCATGCACAACCGAGTCAAAAGAACTCATTGAAATTTTTTACAATGTGTTGTAAAGCTTTTAGGAAGCGCTCAAGAGCTCCCTTACACTTTTCATATTGGAGGCATCTCATGTCTATATTGACATTCGAGTACTAAATGCACAACTTTGCCTCTAAAATTTATTGAAGCCCGAGCCTTATAATATTACAATAGCATAATGAAAATGATCTGACCATTCAATCATTAACATCACTATGTTCAGTCAAAAGGGAGTAAACTAGTTTATTAACCAGCCTTATAACATAAATTGATGAGAATTAGGACCAAAATGCATTAAAAATAGCACTTTTGTTAATCATTAGATCAAGAAAAGGGCCAATGAGAGTTTGTTGCCATATGTGCAAGAACATGTTATTCTTATCTCCTTTGATTCTGAGATAGTAGAGACCATTTCAAAGATTTCTCCTCCTTTTTAGCCAGGATCTTTGAAATCTGGTATCTTTTGGAAGTCCCAAAGCTCATAAAGCTAATAAAAATGAACAAAAGACGAGATCAAAATGAGATGTAGTTAATACTATTGATTTTGTAACTTTTGAGATGCATTTGAATATTTGTATTGGCACTCGATGTATTTTCATTAGCCTTGTTGACATTTGTTTTGAGATCATCAATCTTTCCTCTTTGAGTTCCCTTCTTTGCACATTAATTGCACTTTCTTTTTTCATTACTTCCACAAGGCATCCTTATCATTTAATAAACTATTGCACTATCTTTAACAAATTGTAGATGGAAAATGGGAGCCCAAAATGTTTTAATATAAACAATTGAATTACCAACTTGCAAGGGCTCTCGCAAGGTGAGAAAAACGAAATGAGAGGATATTAAGTATCACAATCTAGGGTGGTTTTCTTGGGTGCAATATGTTTACATGACGAAAGAGATATACTTGCCTCCAAATAAACATTTTTCTCAGCAAAGCCAATGTGAGTTTGGTTTTGAATTGAATATTGTATATGAATGTATTTTTTGTTAAAGTACTAAGTAAACAATGGATTATTGGTTTTAGATATCTTTCCATCAACAAGTTCCGAATGGTAGCCTATAGAGAGCCTTAGTAACACATTCAATACAATTCATAAATAATTTGTAGACATTATCTATGTTGATCAAACTGTAGGTTTTTAAAGTAAATGTAGGATTTTTGCATGTTATGTATATTATGTGGTTTCATCGAGAGAAGCTGTATATGGACATATTAAGGATTTACCATTTCCAAGCCTTGCATCCTTGAATTAGGATACTTGTGATTACGGTAAAGAGTTTCAAACTCAAAACAACCAAAGATGTTCAAAAGGCCATGAATTTGTGAAGGATATCAAGAAGAATATGCTAGCCGTGGTTTGTATTCTTACACATTTTTGTAGCTTGTTTTAAAACAATGAATTTACAAAGGACGAAGGTTTCATGGCTAAGTATAATGTTTTCAAAGGAGGATTTGGACAATGTCCTAGGACTATCCTAAAAATTGAGGGAATGTCACCACAAGGGTGATTTTATATGATGTATTGTATATCTCAAGTCTTTGGCTATATCTTATAGTATCTCTTGATAGTCTCTTATTATAGATTTTGATCATAGGAGGTACACATTTAGATATATTACTTGGGTTTATTTAGGTTTTGATGTTGATTATATTCCAATAAAATTAGAGGTGCAAGTAATTGGACAAGAAAATCCTTCAAGCATGTCTGAAGAGTCAAGATCCCTCCCCATTTTGTTTGCCAGGGATGTGAGTCTTAAAAGGAAAAGGACTGTCACCTCCACAGCATCCAAGGAGTTAGTAAAAGAGAAAGGTAGGCCTTGTTCTAGATGGTATTTCTACCACCTCTCCAGGTACATAGGAAGTATAGGGATTTCAATGAGGACTCAAGCAAGCAAAGGAAAATCCCCATTGAGGACCCGAGGCCTCACTCAAAATACAAAAATAACACCCTCTGAGAGGCGTTTGGACTTTCATATTTAGAGTAACATTGAAGTGTCATTTTCTCCAATTGCCAAGGACACATTAAATCTTGAATGGATCTAGATAAAGTAGTTAATTATTACAAAGACCTTTGCAAGGAGGACTATCTAGAGTTTGAAAATTTAATAGGCTCAATTGTGCAAGTGGACTCAAAGAGTTTTGTTCACATACCTACTGAAAAGGCACCCATAGAGAAGACATCATTCACAAAGAAGTGTTGTTGAGATATTTACAATCACACCTACTTCAGTCCCTTTGTAAGGAGCAGTGAGGGCTCAGGACCAGAATCCCTTATGCACAGTAGGAGAAAGTATCACCACTCAACTCCTATAAAGCATTGTACTTGCACTCTTTTTCAAATGCAATGATAGTACTCTGTTCTTTCCAATAACGTGTCATGTCACTGTCAATACACAAGATTGTGTTTATGAGTCCAAGTCTCAATCTTGGAACTTAATTCACTTGTGTGACAATTTGTCTTTGTCAGGATCAATGTCTTCATGAGTTTATTTTTCCTCTTTCAACCTCCCTCGGGGAAGTTACTATATGTATATCATCTACATCACGTACGTTCAAGGCCTATTTATAAATATCCTTATTTGTGAATTTTTCTTGAATAAAATATAACCCTTTTCTATTCAATTTATAAATAAACCCTTTATATTACACCCTTTTGTATGTAAAAAATGTATACAAATGGTATTTTAAAAATACCTTATTTTGAACCCACGTGATGCACACATATATTCATGAGTAACTTACCTGAGCAACCTCCATAGCTTCTGCATCTACCATGCTCTAGATCCCGCGTAGTATTTTGACATGGTATCAAAGTGCAGATGAGTATGGCTTAACTCATTTTAGTAGCTCTTCACCTCTATTTCATCTCTACCTAGCTCAGTCTTAGCCTATGAACTCACTTTCCATCTCCACCTTCAAGCTTGCCTTCATGGCTACCATAGCCAGCAGCACCCTATCATATTGAAGCTCTTATATCTCACTCCACGGGCCAAATCTTACCAAGCTTCCTTTTGGAGAAGTGTTCCCCCGCTACTGATGCTTCTCTGTATCATCAGATTTTGACATTGCCCCATCTACTACTCAGCATTGTCAGTTTTCTCAAGTTCTGTTCTATGGCCTCCATAGCCAGGCAGTACCTAGGCATCTTGGAGCTTATGGATCTCACACTATAGGCCACCATTGATCATGATCTCTTCTAGGGAAATCTTCCTCAACATAAAGTGCTCCATCCTATCACAACAAACGTCAAGATTGTTTCACGTTAAGACCAGCATTGATGAAAATGTTGAAAACGGACAAAAAATACGCCTGCTGCTATCGTCTTCCCTGTGCACTTAAATCAGGCATCAATCATGACATCATCATGGGGCTTTGGTAGAGCATGAAGAGAGCTTCATTTCCATAAAAAAAGTTTTCAAAATGATCAAGTGTAGCTCCTACAATGTCAGAAAAACTAGGATGCCCTTAGAAACCCTAACTGTGACTCCATAGTCAAACTTCACCAAGCTAAAAAATCTCCTCATTTTCTCTCTCCTGCCACTTGGAACAACCCATTGTGACTCAAATCTAAAGTTCCTAGACCAAATCAAGAAGGGAAAGATTTGGATTGGAAAGAACTTGAAAGATTTTGCAAATTTGGAAGACTCAAGGAAGAAACATAGTGTCCATCGGCACTCATTTAGTGTTCTTAGCATGTGTCTTTTGAGACATCTCAACCAACTCTTCTACTACTTAAATCTAATAATTCTGAAGCTGATTTGATGTTGTTCCCGCATGTTTAACATGGACAAAGATTCTCCAACTGTCCGTTTGAAGGAGTCGGGTTTCATACCTGGTAGACCCGCATCAAACTCATCATGATGAAAAAAGGCCTCTGGGCCATTACCACTGGAAAAGAAAAGAAGCCTCGTGATGTGGACCTTGTTGTCACTTGGTAAAAGAATGATGATAAGGCTCAGGCCATTATCAAACTAGAACTAGATGATAGCTATATCCACCATGTGGATAATTGTGAGACTTCACAATACATGGAAGAGACTTGTCACCTTGTTTGGTGCACAGTCTAAATCATCAAAGTATGGTCTCTTGATTGAGTTTTTCAGCCTTGAAATGAAGTCTAGCACATCACTTGCCACACATCTAAATTACATGGAAGGACTTCTAACCCAACTTGCACGAATCAACATTAAAATGGAAGAAGATGTTTGCATCGGTGTTCTACTTAAGAGTTTTCCTCCTGAATATAGTAATGTATCAACAACCTTAATCAACATGCCAAACCCTGAACTTGTTGATATCCAAGAATCACTATTAGAGGAGGAAAATAAGCTAAAAACTAAGGAAGAACCAAGTACCTCTAGAGATTAACATGCATGATATGTTGGCAAGAGGTACAAAGGAAAGGAGGATTAGCTCTTCTGTGACTTTTGCAAAAGGACCAGACACACCAAGAAGTTCTGCCATGCTAGAAAGAGGTCCCAAAAGGCCCATCTAGTTGTATTCAAAGAAAAATAAGAAAATAGAGCAAAGGAAGAAGAAGAAGAAGAAGAAGACCACCAAGATAAGGACAAACCTCATCAGTCCTTCTATTCAGATAGACTTTTTTAGCTTTGTAGTTCCTAGCCCTAGTGCTTTAAACATAAACTTATAAAATCCTCAAATAAGCCTTGTACTACAGTATTTGTACACTTTGTGAGGCCCCTACTACAGCCTCTAGATGTCCATCATGTTTGTGGTACCCACACTTAGCCTTTTTTGCAACAGCCTCTCGAGTTTTGCCATGTTTATGGTGTGCCCACACTTTGCAGGTGTTGCTTTCATTAAAGCCACTACACACCTTGTACTTCTGGTTGTGATTGAGGAGGGGTGTTGGGATATTTACAATCACACCTACTTTAGTCCCTTTGTAAGGAGCAGTGAGTGCTCAGGACCAGAATCCCATATGCACAGTAGGAGAAAGTACTACCACTCAATTCCTATAAAACATTGTACTTGCACACTTTTTCAAATGCAATGATAGTACTCTTTTCTTTCCAGTAAAGTTTCATGTCACTGTCGATACACAAGATTGTGTTTATGAGTCCAAGTTTCAATCTTGGAACCTAATTCACTAGTGTGACAATTTGTCTTTGTCAGGGTCAATGTCTTCATGAGTTTCTTTTTCCTCTTTCAACCTCCATAGCTTTCGTATCTACCATGCTCTAGATCCTGTGTATTTTGACAAGTGTGAGAGACATTCCTTGGAAAAAATTCATGGTTCAGATATTGTGTGCTCTCTCCAACCAAGTATATGTGGGCTTATGTTGAAGTGTGATGTATTCATCGTGTATTCTCTTTTGAAGTATCCAATGAGAGTGGATGAGCAACAATCAAAGATAGTGAAATAATCCTTGAGCTGTTGTGTCTACTCAAGGAGATGGAAGGATGCGGAGTACTAGATTGACCCTCAAGTGGAGGCATCTATTGTAAAGAATCTAGATATTACTCATTTTAAGGCCATGACTATTGTTGAAGAAAGGAGTGCTAAGGCCCTTAAGATATCGTAGTTATCCTCAAGCCTTATTGTACCCACTCTGATGACCTTTGCAATTAAAGACAAGGAATACTTGCTAATATTTGACATCCAAAGACTCTTTAAATTGAAAGAGGACTAAAGTTTGGTGGTTATTGCATGAGCTTCTACAAATGTTCTATTGATGTTGAATATGAGCCTAAATATAAATTTCTCTCACTAGATACACAAATAGTTGAGGACAAGTTCATTGATGCACCCAAGGCCAAGCTTGTCTATGTGCTTGACCAAAGCAAAAGATGCTAAGAATGAATTATATACAATTAATAAGGAGTTTCATGAGCTTTGGGAAAGACTCGAAATTTCCAATTTTAGGAGAGAAGAGTTAGAATATGTAAAAAACTCAAAGATGTCAAGGAAACATCATCAATTAACTTATGGAATAGAAGTAAATTAGAGAAGGATGAAAATCAAATGGTAATACTTTATTTCTTTTTCATGAGTATCTAGAGATATTTTACATTTCTTTTTCACCACTTTCTTTCTTATATCTCCTTTTCATCTTATATTCTTTTTCTCCAGTTGGAGATTGCATATGAGAACCATTTCTTGGGAAGAGGCAATGAATCAAGAAGTAGTGGTGACTTTGTCAAGGATGTTGCACTTGGATACTACCTTGCTAGAATTGATCCTCATATTCTTTTGATTTTACATAGCACTTTCTTAGAGGAGGCCTCATGGCCTATTCTTTGTATAAAAGCTCTTACAAGGCTTCCTAGCTACTCAAGGTTATAAAATAATGTCCACAAAGTAATGTTTCTTAAAAAGACAATGGCCATTTGAATTTTTGGCTATGCACTTGGCTACTCTACCCCTAGAGTTGGATACTTTTTTATTCTCCTCTTATGCTTTAGCAGTAGAACAAACCAATATTAAACCCCAGCTAGCTATATGAGGATAAATGTTTTGCATTACAGAGGAAAGATACCTAAAGATGAAGATGATGTAAAGGATATGTCATGCTAGCTAGCCCTTTGTATCTTTGGCTATTCAAATTTCATAAACATTTGTTGTATTCTTGAGACTTTAAAGTTATTTTCGAAAAAACTAGTTGAATAACACATCAAGAGCATTGCTTTTTGTTACTCCTCCACCATGTCTTGTGCTATGAAAGTAACATGTATGAGCTTGATAGTCGGATTTTTCCATTCCTTCACTACTGTAACTTGCTAAAGACCCATGCTTTTTCACAAATTAAGGCCCATGATTTAGAAGAATGTGTTGCATCATTTAAGAAGCAAGAGTTAGTGTATATCATTTGATCATTTATTTTAAAAATATAGAATTGGATTCTTTCTCTATCTGATCAAATAGAAAGTAATATCATTTTCTTCCCATTCTTCCCTTATTGCTTAAATAAGATTTGTACTCTTCTGGATACCAAAACAATGTTTGTTGTTGCCTAAGCACTTTCAAAAAGATGTCGAGATGTCTCCAAATCTCCATTTGTAGAAATGCAACTCAATCACGTTTGTTGTGATCTCACACAACTCTCTCCAACACTCCCATACCATGTTTACTTATTTTCCATTATAATTTTCAAGAAATCTTTTGGCCCTTGCACCTCCCATAGAGACATTTTCTAAGACATCTCTTGCTTTTCCTGAAGCTATCAGGTATTTTCTCAATTGAACTTGTCCCCCATGAAATCCCATTCTTGAGAGTAATGTCTCACATTTATCAATGCACTCATTCGATAAGGATATTGTCTTAATTGGATATACATAGTCAAGATGTAATTTGAGAAGCTTATCATTTATTCTAATCTCTTCATGCAAGGTACAAATATAAATATTCCTAAGAGAGATTGAAAGAATAGGATCTGATATGCCGCTTTTATTTTTGGAAGTTCTTAAATCTATAGATTCTCTAGTTGGGACTCTTCTTACTGGGTGTAAATTACTCTATCCTTTGGACCCCATGCTTTCCAATCAATAAATATAAATGCATTTTATATTGGCCCCATTGCACATCCTAAGCATATATTGGATAGTCTTTAAGTTAGCACTAATATGCCATTCTATATTGAAAGGGCCAACTCTATCAACTATTAATGTTTTTTCTTTACTGTAATATTTCCGCCATAGTGCTTCATATCAAGAAACGAATTGGGGCTTGAGGCGTTTTAAAAAATTGCTCATCGAGTTATCACATAAGTGACTACACGTAATTTTCTTAATATCGAGTCTTGCACTAAGTCAATTCCACAATATTTGACACGAGAAGATGCCTCAATGTTCCCAACCAACAAAAAGTAAAGATGCCTCGTAAATAATATTACGATGGCTTGATCATAATCTTGCCCACATTATATTTGATTTATAATTCTCAATTCCATTTAATGCATCAAAGATCGCATTGATTTCATAACCGCAAGATAAATCGCAAAAGCCTTAATCGGTAGACAAAGAACGCGCAAGAACGAGCATAATATTGAGTAAGTTAAGCATCAAAGTGTATGGCATGACTTTATAAATTAGATAAATCATAAGGAAACTTAGCCAAAAACCACTAGATGAAGTAATTTTGAAGAAAAAAGAAATTTTTGAAAAATAAGCCAAAATTCATGACATTTTTTACGCCTGGAGGAAGAGAAAACATACAATAATCATCCCCATGCCACCATTCAATAGGTAGACAATCAAATGCATTTTTACTAAAGCTCACTTGGCTCTTGATAAGTAGCTAAAAGAACGAGTTGACTACATGCTCCCCCTCATGCCTATAAATACTTCTCCTCTCCTTCATAAAGAAAACAAGAAGGAAGACCTCCTAATGATGGAAAATTTTCTCTACTTCTCTTATATTCATTGAAGCTTTGAGCTTGAAAGAGGAAAATACCCCCCCTTCTACCTCATTTTCATTTTCTCTACCCCCTATTACACCTTCATCCCATACGACCATACCGCTAAGCAAAACACTGGCAAAATTTTTCTGGACAACCATCAACTCTCCTTGAACTACTACATCAATTTGCAAAAGCCCATTTGAAGTAAGGGAAGCAAGGGACATGATCAATGGAGAAAATGGCGTGACAGGAATTGGCAAAACCATGTTACTACAAACTTGATAGAGATAACATCTTATCGGTTTGACAAAATTAGTGTTTTAAAAGCTTATTGCTATTTTTGGCTTTAAACGATTATAAACACATTCTAAAGAAAATGCATATGAACTATCACTTAGAAAAATAACCTAAGTAATATAATACTTAAATATTCAATGAAAAGACTTTTTCACTTGAAAAATGATTATATGCATGCCATTAAGAAAATATCATAATTATGGTTTATTTTGTGATATTTATTGTTATTTCATTAATGATGCATATGATCATAATAAGATAGATGGTGTTAGGGAGGAAGGGAATATTTTATAATTTTTCTTTGAAAGTGACTATCTCTATTTCATTTTGCTAATGATAAAAAGATGAATATGAGTTTTATAATAATTTATAGAAATAATTTAGATAATATCATGAAATAATTAGTGCATTAAATCAACAAAAAATTGTATAGAAAAATATATACTAGACGCACATAAATTAGGTGTGTAGTAATAGAATTCGATGTTTGAAAGCTGAAAAAAAATTACACTTATGATTTTTGCATTGCCAAATGAAAATAGTTCTTTCTAAGTAACATTGAAAGTTCGACAAATGGTTAGATATCATCGATTAAACCATAGATTATGAGTAGAATAAAATAAAAATTATTCTCTTATTGAAAACACACGCAATGTTAATATTAATGATTATATTAGCCAGAGTGTCAATATCATGAGTTGACCCACGTATGAATCAGTGAGAAAACCTAACCTAAAATATCAAGAATGTTGAAGCAAAAACAACTATGAAATACTCGACAAACCTGAAACTATCAATATCACGAAATTAAATAAATATTGGAAGTCTATATGAATTGTTAGACATTGATAAGAATTTGTCGACACAAATTCTAAAGTCTAAACAGACTTGGAAAATCATTTGAAATCTTGCTATAGGGCAGGGTAGTGCATGAATTTCCTACCATAGGTATAAATGTCCATATTATCTTTTAGGGAGAAAATACCAAAGTTTTCATAAGGATAAAATAGACTTCACATTCACAAAATAACTTCGGATCTCGAAAAAGAATTGCAAGTAGGAAGTGAAACCCTAAGAATAAGGTGGGACCTTAAAAGAGAAACTCTTGATTTTGGTGGGGCTACTTCCTATGCTTAAAACACTTGATGCTATTTCTTTTTAATTTGTGCATGCATTGATGGTTGCACATGAAAGATTGATTGCACTTGCAACAGTTAGATCTAATTGTAAATATATAATCAAGATAATAAGAGGAAGGATCACACTATGCCTCCCCCATGACTAGACATGGAACCTTGCTCCAAGGTGGATTGTTTTGTACCGCCGTGAGGAGCTTTGGACTAGCCATGATGATGAGAGGTCACTCAGTGAGGAATCTGTTAGGCAAGAGGAGGCTGGAGTACAAGGGGGGCTTTGGCCGTAAATCTCTTGATCACTCCTAGGAACTGCTTAACCCTCACATGAATCACAATGGGATCTTGGAGTCCTCGGTACTAGTAAAGGGATGGAAACTTTGGAGGGTTTCTTTTCTTCTACACAGATAGAAGGGATTTTCTAGTGAACAAAGGTTTATCTTCTACGTAGATAGAAGGGAAAAATCATTGTAAATATCTTTGCGAAATATGTTTTGCCAAAAGACTGTTTTCTCTATCTTTATATTGTGCCCTAAAAATTACACAAAGGAACCTATGATAACGGGTTAATTAATGAAGCTGATTTTATATATCAACTCTTAATGTGATAGGTAATTAGAAAACTAAAGAAAACAATTTATGGGAAGTGGGTGGGCGAGACCCCTAATGAATCCGTCCTACAAATGGGTGGTCCTGGTAAGCTGCTAGAAGCTTCTCACAAGACATTTAACCAAACATAAATTAGGAAAAATTAGGTAGAGTCAAGTGTTGACTTACCTAGGGTCAGGTCTTAAAACCTTGATTAGTAATTATCTTAGGGGAAAGGTGTGGCAGCTATGCCAAAACTTTGTTAAGGTTCCCTAAATCCTAACTAGTTATTGGAAAAAAGCATTACACTCCATGAACCAAGGGTGATTACAATTGCTCCAATCAGACGAGAAGCCCTTGTTGCAGGACACCTCTGATGGAGCTAGCTGATGTATCGAGATCTCAATTGTCAAATTAGGACCCCGAGCTTGCAGGTTGATCCTCGTGGGGACAGCTAGTACCTTCCGTTATGGGGAGGGCTTTGGAAAACCTAGATGATAGACCCCATGCAATCTTGCGAGTGCTGGGCAAAGCCGTCTAGGATAGTTCCCTAATGGACCACTAAAATATGCTGTGAGGGAATTGTTAGGCAAACATGTGACATTTACCTTGAGACTTCATAATATCAAGAATACATGTATGAGAGAACAACCATTTAAAGGATTGATGGCTTTCAACTAGTACTTTAGCTGCACTGATCCACCATATGTCCATCTTAGATTGAATCTTAAGATGTTCTTTGCGTCCCTTGTTGTTATTGTATTCTAGTGTCCTATTCACGATATAAATGCTAACTCTTTCGATCTTTTGTCATATTTAAATTTGTGCTTCATCTAGCTTTAGCACAAAAATACCACCACATTCTTACATAGTAAGTTTACACATATAGGCCATTGTGATTTACAATCTTTTAATATCAACCCAAACATTGTTAAATGTGTTGTGTTCAAATATAGCTTTTGTTTTCTATTTTGCATAGGACATAGACCCTTAAATATGAATATACTCCCCAAATATATTCGAGATCCTACTATCCATGGTTGTTCTAGCGACTAAAACTGCAATAGGTCAAGCCAACAAACCAAATGCACTTATCCTATGATATCTAAGGTCTTTGAATCACAATTTAGAGAGAGTATGATAACCTCTACGATTGATACCTAAAACATCACATGTCTTGATTACCTTGCTTGGTTTTATAGTCTCTTTCAAGTCTTTCACTAACTCTTTCAGAGTTTGGCCTCTCAAATCTACATTTTTTGGTGATCCTCAAAAATATTTTTACTTCATAATTTCTTTTAAAAGCTTGATTCTCTCCTCTGTTCTCTCCAATATTAATGCTTGAAATACTAGAGACAAATCTATTTGCAAGATTTAGTCTCCTTTTTAAAACCCATTTACACAAGTCAATTATATCTTCAATGGCCTTTTCCTTTCTCTAAATCCCACTAGAGTTTCCTTTAGGCATAATAATTTTTCTTGCAAGGACTTGTTAGTGTTTTCTAGAACGTCAACCTTGTCTATTAGCCTAGAAATAGTTGTTTTTGTAGTTGTTAATGCTTCTCCCATTTCAAGCATTTTTCTTGTACATACACAAAAGATGCAAAATGTAACCACATGCAATATCCAAGCATTCCATCACAACCATATCCAACATATCTTGCGAAGTCATGAATATTGAGAAAAGGAAGAGGCTTACTTGTTGAAATGCATTTTGGATAAATATTTCCATCCTTTCACAAATCTATATGCTTCTTTCCTTCCAATCATAACTTGTTAGCCTCATCCTTATCCAACAATGTTCTATGATGTATACTTCTCCAAGATGAATAAACTAGATCTATTTGAATAAAATATTTATATTTGCATGCACTTGCACTTGGATTACTTGAAGAGATATTATTAGACATTTTAGTAGAATACAATCAACCAAGCGATAATATTCCATAGAAGAAAAGCTAGTGCAAAATAGAAAATGGCATAAGAAATAAACCAAGAAGAATGAATAAATGTTTTGGTGCAAAAATATTAGCTATGCAAAGTTTTGCAAGTTCCAAGAGAAAAACAACTGAAAAGGTGACCCTTGACATGTATTAAATAATGGAGGCATGTAATGGCTGACCTTTTCAATGAACCCTATATTCCCTTATTAATCACATATAAACAACCAAATTTAGAGGGTTTGTTAATCTAAAACCTCTTCTAATGAGCAATTTAATACTTTTCTTACAAGTACTATTTTTGAAATGTTTTTGGCTCTAATATACATCACACCCTACCACTTGCATTTGTGAAATTCTCTCTTTGAAATGAGGTGTGAAACATCTACAAATTGAGGGGACAAACTCATTGCATAACTCTTTGTGGTGGTCAAGCTTGAATATTTTGTGTGAATGTAGGTGCTAGGGATGAGACAAGAGCCAAAGATGTAATGTTGGTGATGGAGCAATATAAGCAAAAGAAGTAGAAATGGCCAATCAAGCCTATGTCTACAGTGGGAATTTACAAAATGATCATACATCAAACAACATTAAAGAGGTGACAAATGTTTCTACCATTCATACAAAATTGAGAGGGAGATGGACTGGAGAGAGAGAGAGAGAGAGAGAGAGAGAGAGAGAGAGAGAGAGAGAGAGAGAGAGAGAGAGAGAGAGAGAATGGTAGGTAGCTTTTTTTTCATTTCAAGTTTAAATCTTTTCTTTTTGCAGGTAAAAGGTAGAACAAAGTTTCAATAAAAAGAAGAAAGATTGTGAATATTGAATAGATGACCTGATGTTCAACACCCTTACCTCCAACTTTATTTACTCCACCACTTTCACTTATATATACCATAAATGTAGCAAACTTTAAGAATAAACAAACCCCTCATGTATCTACAAATTCATACTTTATTAATAAAAACATATGAATATAATATTTTTAAAAAGCCTTTTCTTGAATGCACATGATAGGCTCACATATTTGCCACTGACTTCCTCAAAGATAATATCCATTTAACTCAACAAAGGAGCTTTGACAAGTAATAATGATCAATGAAGAGATTGACCTAATCATCAACATTTTTATAGAAGGGTATATGCATGAAAAGGTGGAATTAATATGTACATCATGGATGCTAGTGGCAACCTAGTTGCTCATTTGTATGGAGCACCCAAAAAAGGTGGTCTCATTTCATGTTTTCTTTTGATTTTGGACCCATCACAACATGTTCTTCAAAATAATGGATTTCCCTCCTACTAGGTTTCTCTCTGATATCATTTAATTTCTCTTTGAGTTTGAGACCCCTCCTCTCTCTCTCTTTCTCTCCCTCTCTCTTTATGTGTGTGTGTGTGCGTGTAAGGTTGAACTAAGCATTCTCACCCTACTTACTTCTCTCTCTCTCTCTCTCTCTCTCTCTCTCTCTCTCTCTCTCTCTCTCTCTCTCTCTCTCTCTCTCTCTCTCTCTCTCTCTCTCTCTCAATCAGTCAATCAATCAATCAAAATAGAGCAACAATCTAATTGGATCTACCAAGCATCGATTTCAACAGTGAGGAGCAATACACATGACAAAGATGTTGTATGTGATTGTGAGTCAAACAAGAAAACTCTTATCAAGGGAGTACTAGGAAAGGAGGAAGTGGGAATATCTCTTGAAGAATGAGGAGGGGGAAGCAATGGATAGCTTATATAGATCTTAGCAAAATTGAGTGATACAAAGCATCAAAAGATTTCAAACGGCATTATGAGCACTATATATAGGGTCTTAACACTAAAACAAAGGCAAAAATTCTCAAATATGTTTTTCAACATTTGTTTGTGCAAGGTTTGCATGTCAAATGTTTGCAAGGATTTGCAAATGAATAGAAACATTCATTTTTAGCAACTCTTAAGAGACAATCTCAATGTCATCAAGAAACCTAAAAGCTCCAAAGAGTTACTTTTAAAGAGGGTGACTATCATGATTGTTATGAATGTTACAACACCAAATATTTCAACTGCATCAAAACTTCTAGGGACACATCAAAGGAACTTTTATGTAGAGATAGACTAAAGAAAGACTCATTAGCACTACATTTGTGTGAATGAAAATCATGAATAAAGGATGCTATCAATGATGAGGTCAAGAAATTGGTGATGTCTTTTTAGACAAACGATCCTTGTATCTCGCCCATTAAAAAGGATGTGTGTCAAAATCACATTGGGGGAAAATGTTTTTTAACATCCCATATGCATCTTCTTGAGCAACCATAGGTTTGTTGCCAGCATAGGGCTTTTGATTGGCTTTGTGTGGCTGACAATAATTATGGGATGGTTTTCTTGTTTCTAACTTCTTGTATGCAAGATTCTATGAATGGTGGTACCCCTATAGTGGAATCTAACTACATGGTAGCTTGTAGGTAGCTATTTGAATGGTAGCATATGTGTAGCCACCTATATGGTTACGTTGGGGAACTTCACATATAGTTGTCACTAGGGCAGTTGCTAACTACATAGCTTGGATGTTACTACCTTAGCTTCCACTACATTACATTCTATTGCCATGGTAACCACCAACTTAGTAGCTACTAGCTTAAATGCTACCATCATGATAATTACCAGCTTGGTTGCTACTAGCTTCATAGTTATGGGCTTCATAGCTAGCAACTTGATAGATCCTTCCATTACACTACCATATGGGTAGGTAACACAATACTATCATATGTCATGGTAGCTATTGGTAGCTTGAAAGATACTTGTGGATGCCACCCTGCTACCATACATGTAGGTAATACTATGCTAGCGTATGCCTTGGTAGCATTGACAACTCCTAAAAACTTGCCCAAATTTGCAATATTTTTATAATAATTTGTATACACTTACTATGTTGAGAGTGGAAAAAGACTGAATTTTGTTATTTTTAAGGTTTGAATGATTGATTTCTGATGGATTTAGAGTGATGTATGGTTGTTAATGGAAGTGTTTGAGAGTGTTTCGGATGATATTGATTATGTTTTAGAATTTCATGATGATTTTTAGTAGAAATATGAAGCTATGTGATGTTTTGATAGGTTCTGTTGAGGTTCTGATTGGTTCTAATACCTTCTGTATAGCTTTTGTTTTGTTTTGATTTTCTTCTGTATAAAGCATGGATTGATGATTGATGGAGTTTGAAATCTTTTGAAGGTTTATTGAATAGTTTTTGATAGTTTGAAATGGTTTTAGTATGATTTACGAGGATTTGATGTTCTCTGATGACCTTCTGTAATCCTATGTAAACCTTCTGTAGAGCCTCTGTCTCTGCTCTGTATCTGTTCTGTTCCTGCTCTGTACTGTTCTGTAGATCTTCTGTAAGTGTTTTGTAGAATGTATGTGTGACTTTGGGAAATTTTTCTAACTTTTGGAAAGTATGAATCTAAGTTCAAAAGAGCTAAAACAAATGGAAGAAGCAGCTGCTGAAGACTGAAGAGAAGGCTAGAGTGACAGTGACAGTAGTGAGCTATGAAGAGACACTGTAGTGGCTCTGGTGCCTCTTCACATCAGACATACCTCTTGGGAGGTGCATCCACGATGTAAGAAGGATTATTGAGAGTCATTATTTATTATTGTAATGAGGAGATTATGTACTATTGATAGAGAGAGAGAGAGAGAGAGAGAGAGTCAGAGATAGTCAATTTCTATCAAAATAGTGTAATTGTATATGAGAGATTGAGAGAGAGAACTATGAAGACATTGAAGATGAATACTGTGTGATTGATTTCCATTCAAAAATGGTGTATTATTTTATGTTCATTATTCTATTGAAGGATTCTATGAAGATGTTAAAGATTATGGTTGATTCTATCAAATCCGTGGGAGATATCTACTATGATGCTGCGTGAAGATTTGCTGTTTTCTTTGTTTTGGTCATCAAAAGAATGAAATAAGCTTGTTGATGTTACAAGATATATTTTCTTGCAGCAGAATCCCCTTTTCCTTGGTGTTCCTCTTGGGGCTCCATGTTTTTGGTGTGCATCCGGGGAAACTTGCCATCAACAACAGGTTGAAAATGAAGGAAATGGCATTGCCAAGAAGAGAAGAATTCAATGGATGCTTGCAAAGTTCATTCTTTCACTGAACAGTTGGAGATTCTTATTACCAAAGCCACTTTCCACAAGAAGTTCATCCCACAATGGCAAAAACATATTACCATTATGATGCATGCTCTATGCGGTGGACTGTTTCCTCTTCTTGTTGAAGCAGCAGAAACTTGCATCTTGGTGGCAAATTGTTTGGGAACAAACTGAAGAGAAGAAGCAGAGAGAATGACTATCCATGGAAGATTTGGTATTCATTGAGAAGTTTCCAGACATCATCAAGTGGGAGATGGTGAAGAAGCTCCAGGAGTCGTGGTTTGTGGAGGTTCACGAAAACAAGAAGGAAAAGAGTTGGAATTTGTTCGTGGATGCTCAACAGTAACATAGGTGGGATGCTTGGTGCACTGACAATCTTCTATTTATCCAATTAACAACCCACTGGAAGTTGGTAGATAGAGTGTTTTTCACAATATACACTGTTGAAACTCTCAGAAGATAGCATTATTATAATGGCATAGCAACGATCCTAAGAAGAGTAAGTTTTGATACTTTCAGAACAGAATATCTCCCCCTTTGTAGTAGTTTGAAAGCCGAATTCAGAGATGTTGAAAAGAAGGAAGTAGAAGAGATGTTGGCCAGAGAATCCCCCAGAGACTGAAGCCCTCTCTAATACTATCCTGTTGAGTACAAACCAACTGGTTGGAGCCAACCCCCTGATGAATGACGCAATCAAGAGGCAAGTGTTAGAATGAGTCTAGAGGTACGTGAGAAGAGAGAAGGCAAAAATCAAAGTTGAGAATGAGCTTGCAGCAGAAGCTTCCTTCGACGCCCTAAAAGCACTCTTTATAGAAGTTCCCATGGCAACTCAAGGTCCCCTTCCTAGTCAGATTTGTCTTGGAAATATTGATGACAGGCCAGAAAATGTAGTCCCATTGCCAGTTTTTAAGGGAGAGTACAATGAAGATCCTGATCTTCATGTAGCAGAATTTATGGTAGCATGTGTGGCTAACAATGCCAGAACCCCTAAGCATTGGTTAGCGATATTTCTCGCCACTTTCAAGGACACGGTGTTTTAGTGGTATGAGAGACAAGCAGCAGTAACTTTTGGCACTTGGGATTCATCTGAAGTTGGCCTTCCTCACTAAATTCAGGCGTGAAGGTTTTGAAGAGTGGATGCGAGAGGAGTTCATGAACCTAAGTCAGTCCTCTGGAAAAAGATTAGAAGCTTATGTCTCGCGAATGGAATCCATCCTGAAGAGATGGACTAACCATCATTTGGACGAAGGCATTCAGAAAGGAGTGTTTCTCAGAGGCCTACAATCAGAAGTTTGCAAGTTCGTGGAATTAAGAAGACCAGACAATCTACAAGCTGCAGTGGAATGTGCAAGATTGTATGACGAAGTTGAAGCAAGGCTGTCAATGACTCCAAGAAGAGGAGTCTTACCTCCTCCCATGCCAGGAATGGTATACGCACCAAATGCAATCCCATGGATAGTTCCCTACCCCTATCCCTAGATGCAAACAGTGCCGCAGTATAATGCACCTAATCCACTGTGGTCACTACAGACGATAGTGCCTCAAATGATGGTTCAACCACAACAACAATGGCCTCAAACAGTTCCTCCAATGGTGACTCAACAACAGTGGAACCTACCAAACTGGAATCAACAATCCCAAGTCTCAACAGGAGCTCTGAATCAGAACCATAACAGAGGACCCTTTGGATCGACCCAACTAGTGTATGTAGTAATTACAGAAGCTTCCCAAAACCCTACTACAAGCACTTCAAGAGGTGAAAATCTGAAGGATTACTTATCCATCTCAGTTGCAAGTATCAAGAAAGAGCTAATGGATGTGATTACAGAGCAGCTACAGATGCTGAAGGTGAATACCGCCAATATATCCACCCCTACCGGAGTTGGGAGAGATGTGATGCACTCTAATACATGGTGCGGAAAGTGTCGTTAAGCGGGACACTTAGCCACTGAATGTACCTGAAAACCAACCATTCCTGGAGCCTTTTGTTTCTACTGTTTGCGGAAGAACCATAGAGAGGATATTTTCTCTCTGAAAGAGATGCATGAAAGAAGACATAAAGATGAAAATGCAAGATTTAACTTGCTAGAGTCCAAAATGACAACACAAGATATTGGACCAAATCCTTGGAAATTTGGTCCTAATTTTGGTCCAAGGAGGTTTCCCTCTCAAAGTTATAGAGGACAACAGTCTGGCGGCGATGGTCAGAGATCAGAGGTGGAATGTTATAGGTGTGGAGAAAAGGGTCATATCTCCCCGAATTATCCAAACCCTAGACGATTTGTGGATTATAAGCCCTTATGCAGCCAATGAAAAGGAGAAGGCCACAATGCAAAGGACTGTCCAAGTCCAACCCCTGTAAAGGCCAATGCCACTAATAGCCAACAGAAGGCACAAGAGCCTGCCTCCAATTTGGTAGAGTTGGAAGTTGCCGCTGTCATGCGCGCTAAGAAGAAGGAACCATTTGTTCAAAATGAAAAAAATTCTCCTGCCAAGACTGTGAAGTTCAACCTGTCAATAGAGGGACAAAGCAGTACAGGACAAAACAGTGCAGTACAGAGCATTGCAGTGCCACAGAGAGTCATAGAGACAGTCCCAGAAACATGACCAGAGGTCTAGGAGATAGACGATGCAGAAGAACCTCCAGAAACAGAAGAAGTGCTGATGCTGCCATTGTTAGAAGAAAAAGAAAATATGAAAATGGATGTAGCCTTATTCCCTAGCAGGCTGGAGAAGCATGTGGATCCTATCATAGATTATGACTTGGTCAAGGACCTAGACACTTTTAAACCAAATCTAACCTTCCAACAGTTGCTGATGTTGTCTCCTAGCTATTGAAAGAAATTCAAAAGCATCTTGACAAGAAGATGTGGATTAAGGATTGCTCCAACAACGACCAAGACCAATAAGGTCCCGGAGTCTATAAAGGAAGTAGATGTGGCTAACGCCTTCCTAGATCCTGGAACCCCAAAGATTAGTGTATGGATTGAAGGATGCTTTATTTAGATGCATTGATTGATGGAGGTTCATCAGTAAACATAATGATGGATGTGACAATGAAGGACTTAGGGTTGCAAGGAATTCAACCTACACAGTGGCTTATCAGATTGGTAGACCAAAGCTGAATTAAACCGTTGGGCATCCTCCCATACGTAAAAACAACCCTTGCAGGAAAAGAATATTGGCTGACATATTTGGTGGTTAAACCAAATTCTTATGGGACCTCATATTCTCTGTTCTTTGGAAGACCTTGGCTTTTTGAAACGAGAGCCAGGACGGACTGGTTCAAAGGAACCCTAACCCTAGGCAGAGGATCAAACAAAGTGGTGTTGAAGTTGTATGGATCACAAAAAAGGCAATGGATCCACATCCATCGAAGTCATAACTGACTCCTCCAATGAGGTAACAGATGGTACATCAGGAGACGAAGAGGTTGTTAAGCATATCTTTCCCAAGAAAATAGAGTCATAGTCCCTAACAGTGGGCATAGTAAGCCAACTACCAAAGGAAGCAAAGTCCTTGTCCATGGGAGAATACCTCTTGCCTCAACTAGAATTGACTTCTGAAATCACCTCTTACAGTGAAATAGAAGCATGGATGTATTGTTCTCCCTGTTACATGGTTGTCACAAAGATAGTAGTAGAGACAGAGCCAGAGGCAAAAGATCTGTTCTTCTCCTACAGAGCCTCTACAGAAGCAGAGAGAGAGCCTCCAAAGGAAGAGGATGAAAATAATGAGGAAGAAAATGAAGCACATTATGAAGGTACAGATGAAGAATTTCCTCTGATAGCGAATGATCTTGTTGATGTCCCTACAGAGACCTCAAAGGCCGAAGATCCCAGGGTGTTGGATGGAATGACCATGGTTCCATTTGGGTTGGCCAATGGACCACAAAGTATGCAGAATCTGCATAAGCAATGGATTAAAGGCATAAAAATTAAGTTCACCAGTGGCTCCTGTCGCCCTGATCGTTCAGTCTAGAGAAAAGATGATGATGATGCCCCTGTCAACAGAAGCCAGAGCTATCAAAGCCTCGGCTTCTAGAAGGTCCGTGCTATGTTACATTCCTGGATGCATCCTCTAAAGATGAATCCCAAAGTCCAGAAGAAATCACCACTCACAGAGAAGAAAACAAAGCTCTGATACCCTTCTAGCAACCTCAACAGACAAACGAGTCATCTGTTCAGAAGGAGGACACTAGTTCTAGTGAAACATTATATGGAGTGTATGGAGACAAATATATGAAAGATGAATCCAACTTCTAAGGAGCCTATGAAAAAACATTATTTTATAAATGGGCTTAATTCTAATGTCCATCAGCATATTAGCCTCTAGTGGCCAATTATATTGACAAATGCAAAAATGCATGCTAGATGGTGGGGAGAAGTGCAGCTTGGGCAACAATAATGAAAGGATCTATTTAAGGAACCCCAGATGGAATACCCAAGTACTTTAAGTGGGTTGCCTAAGAACATGTCATATGTGACTATTCAATTGAATCCACCTACAACTACATGCTCTAATATATCAAATATCCCTCGGAACCCATACAACTTTTATATGATGTAGACAAGAATGCTATCTATGCCTCAAACTCAATCTACATTAAACACAAAGCTAAAGTAGTGGATATCATTGTGAAGTCCCTTGGCAAGTTAAATGAAGAAATAATGGGTGTAGTCCAATATCCATTGAACAAAATTTATGTGATAATAACACGAGCTACTACTTTGCACAATAGCCTATAAGTTGTTCAACTTGAAATACACCTAGTTCAAATATCTAGTATGGCAAATGTGATGAGCATAGTCACATTGCTGCAAAATGCGCAACTCTTACATGCTTAATACCAAACCACCTACTTTTTGTGCTTTTTGGCTCAAGACAAAGCAGTTTTATACTAACTATTGGCATAAGGTAGGTTAAGAGCAACATCAAGCTTGGGTAATACAAATAAACTATAATGTAATGTGAGTGGGTCACAACATGTTTTAATAGTCCATTAGGAGTCTAATGATCTAAAACATGCTACCTGGAACTCCCACGGAATGTCACAGGGTTTGTCGGATAGCAAATCCCAAGTCTACTCCGCAATGAAGCGTATTGGCCAACCCTATTATGATCGACTTGAATCTTTCTAGGTTTCTAATGGTCAAGTCATACTATAACTTTCTAGTAGTGGTCTTTGGACGATCTACTTTGTGCAGAACATCTAAAGTAAGCTGGACTCATATCACACTTGGTTCAAAGAGAATGAAAAATAAGAGGGATGCATCGCTCACCTCTCCACCCATAGGGTAAAGTCCCATTCCGGTCCCTTAAAACGATATGAGCTAGGGTTCTACCCTACATTATCTAAGGTGAATATGTCATCGTGATTTGAATGTTGAGAAGCCTCCCAGTTCTCTAGGACCACCCTGTCGTAGGATGGACCCGCCAGGGTTTAGGGTGGTCCTAGTTCTCTAGGACCATCCTGACGTAGACCCATTGGGGGTTTAGGGTGGTTCCAGTTCTCTGGGACCACCCTGTCATAGGACGCACCCATCAGGGATTCCGCCCACCTGCTTCCCTTGATAGCTTTAGTTTCCTACTTACCTAAGGGCACATTAGTGGTAACACATACAAGCAACTTCCTTAATTAACCTGTTAGTCACATGTTCTTTTATGTAATTTTATGCACTGACATGAAAATAGATTAGAAAAAATCCTTGAAAATAAACTTTATATTAAAATTTCAACTAAGATACAAATCATATCCATAGGATGATTCCTGCAATCCGTAAGTATGTATCTTATTTTCCTCCAAGTTTTTGCTCTTGCACTAGTAACATGGCCTTGAGATTCCTTCCCGAGTCATGTAGGCCATCTGAGTAGGACCATGAGGTAGGGGATTTATAGCCAGAGCCCCCCGGTACCTGAGCATCCTCCTATGAACAGACGTTTCTACGGAGAGACCTCTCACGATGGGTTTGGTCCACATTCCCGACGTGGTGTTAAAAACCCCCTTCGTGGATAGGGTTGGTGGCTGGCTAAGGGTGCTTAATATGCCTTTCATAGGTGTTTCAATCTGAATCCAATTTGAAAGATTTTCTTCTTATCAATTCTCTTGTTAGATGACTCCTTTTCCAAATAGGTGTTCCTAAGTACAAACACAAGCAGAAGTGCACAATATGTACTAGACAATTCTTTGTTCTCTCCATCAAAGAAAATTCTGATTTGATGCGATAGCATCTAGTCTTGGCTTTATCCTTGCTATTGTCCAAGATTTCCAGAAATAACCTAATTTAATTTCCTCATTCTTTTGAATGAAGGAGTATCCTTGCAATGTTGATTGGAATTTGGAACATTGAATTCCCTACAACGAAACCCTATGTATTCATTTGAACTAGGGTTTGTCGCGTAATTCATAAAGTTACTTAAGGACTTTGAATTCCTTTCAACTTCAAGAAAGATGGGCCTTGAGAAGAATCCTTCAACTCTTTAGGGTTTGGAATTCTTTCAACTTCCTAGGAACCCTATGTATTCTATCACAAGTTTAATCTATGTTTTGTGAGATGTAATAGGATTTCCTATTATTTCAACCAAGTAAACAGATACGAATGCATAAAATCTATTTGGCTTAATTGAAGTTTAATGTGTGTTCTTCAATCTTTTCATATATATATATATATATATATATATATATATATATATATATATATATATATATATATATATATATATATATATATATAAGCATGAAATTTCCATGCAATTTATGTACAATTTAACGGCTTCTAAGTGCAATTTTAATCGATCACCTGAGATGAATACGATATACAACGAGGTGCACCTGATTCATAAGAGATGCCGTTCTTGTAGTTGCAATCCCTTGGTTTGTGGTCCCATTGGTTGTGGTGGGAGTTTTAGCGTTTGGAGAGATCTTCCGCTTGGGGGCCATCATCCACAAGTGGATTCGAGAGATAAAGAAGGAGAAATAGATTTGAGATGGGAGAGCATAAGAGAAGATGACTTAGTCAAAGATCGAGATAGAGGGAGTTGAGCTAACTCTCTTCCTCGAAGCCTCTCGGGGTAACTTCTCTCTCTCTCTCTCTCTCTCTCTCTCTCTCTCTCTCTCTCTCTCTCTCTCTCTCTCTCTCTCTCTCTCTCTCTCTCTCTCTCTCTCTCTCTCTCTCATTCCTCGCAATCTTTTGGAGGGGTATCCTTCTACCTCCCTCTGTCTATCTCTCTCTCACAACCTCTCGAGGTCTCCTTATGCTTCTCTAAATTACTCCCCATGCCTCTTATTTATAATGAATTAGAGAAGAAGGGTTGTGGCTGAGAAGATGAGCTCTTTATGGAGGGGATATTGAAAAAAGCAGCAATCTGATGCTCAAATCATAAATCTGATGGTTCCATTGGCTCCAAAAGAAGGGGAGTAAAACCCCAAGACACTAGACACTTGGTTAGAAATCTTCTAGATCACTCCTTCTCCCTGTTCAAAGTACTATTTACTGCTTGTAAATTGCGATCGTGATGCACGCGATTTCGCCAATCCTTCTTTTTTTGTATTAGATCATCAAAACAAGCTTTAAAAAACCACTTGCTTTTTTCACATGACATCCTGTTCTAGAAATCTCCATAGCTTTTTAGGATATTTACAATAAGTAATATCTAAAATATGCTAGTTTTTACCCAAAAATCTAATATTTTTGGACCATCCATACTATACGCATTAACACTAGTGATTAATATGGTTCATAACTCTCGTTCACGTTGTAACTTTCGTGAAGGGTGGCTACAGTCCTTGTCAATTTGAGAAAAATATCAGTTTACGACTCTCGGTTTTTAAAAATAAAAATAAAAATTGTTAGTTATTAATGTTAGTTAGTTTTTACTTTAGTTAGTAACCTTACTAACTTATTAATTGTAATTGACTAACTAACTTTTGAACTAACCAACTAATTTTTAATTGCATGGAAGTTACATTCTCCTCCCCTTAGAGAAATCGAGATGTCCTCATCTTGAGAGAAACTGTGGGTATTGTTGATGAAGAGCATTCTCATATATCCATGTAGCATCTTCTTTGGGGTAGTCTCTCCACTGGATGAGATATTTCCTAAGAGTTCTACTTCTCAATTCTCTCTCCCTAGTATCTAGGATTTTATTTGGCTACAGCATGCTATCCTCATAGACTATCGACTAGTACTACCGGTGATGGCATTGGGGAGACGCAGAGGTCTAGGAGGGCAAGCCCAAGAGCCAATCATGTGTTGGACTTGTGGTCACCCAGAACATATTTCTTCACGTTGCCCGGAGAGGGAGTAAGCAAATAGAGATAAGGCTGATTTAAGATGCGTTGAGTGTGGAATCACTCATCTCTTTGTCAATTTCCCCAGACGAAGGCCATCCTCTAGTTCAGCAAATGAGCCATGGGGTTATTCGGTGTCGAGACACTCGATGGGGAGGCAACACCTATTCCATTACATGTCATGACCCATGCACAGATGAAGCAGGATGGCATATCATTGCCAAGGCCTAGCAACCTTGACGCAACCTTAGTTGGAAAGAGGAGTTGGAGATGAAGGAAGAAGAGACCAGACACTAAGGTCACCCTCAAAATCGAAAGTGCCATGACTCTACTGGTTGGAGGTTAAGTCATTCATGCAGAAGAAGAGACGTCAACACCTCAAATGGCTAAAAAGGGAAGTGCTAAGGTTGGGGAGTATCCCAACCCAAAGTTCCAACTCGAAGCCATCAAGAAGGTGAAAGAATGGGTAAGGGAGGCCCAGGAGCATCTAAAGGACACTGAGCCCATACTAGAGGATGAGATCAACAATCTCTCAAGCATAGGCACTCCAATCTCTCTCCCGCAACCAAAACCAAGAGAGACGAGGGAACCACAAGCTGGGCCACCCAAACTACCCCAAGCCGGCAAATTAATCAAGGCCATTGGCAAAGAACCACAGTCCTATCAGAGAGGGGAGTGACTAGCAACCTCCTCAATACACTGGTGACCACTTCGATAACTCTGAGCTTAGGCGACTTGCTTAGGCAATACCCAATGCTATGGCGGGAGCTTAAGTAGTGGGTTGTTGAAGAACCAAATGAGACAGTTGCCACAGATTTTCTTTAGCATGATACACATCAATGCCTTCTGGGAAGGCACGGAAATGTATTCAGTCCTACTAATCTTAGCACTGGGGGACTTCACCAGAAAGGGGATCTTGGACACAGGGGCAAGAGTGAGTGTGCTAAGTCATGTGGTACTCCAAACTTGGAGCAACCCATCGGTCCAGACTGCTAGATTTAATGTCACACTCAATTGATGTGAAAAGATGTGAAAAGAGTTGTGGCTTTGTGAGTGTGGAGTTATACCCAATTGAAAAACATTATCACTAATATTGTGTACAATGCAGAATGGGCCATAATAATGAGAAGTCAATTTGATCTTTGGATACATGTCAATAGATTTTAATCGATGTTTTTCTATATGCAAGCATACCAAATCATTTCATTAAATTTAATCACTTGACATTTCTTATTAGCTTGAGTAGTGTAGCACAATTGTGATAACTCAATATGTTTAGTAACATCCTCTAAAATTTTCTTATGGTTAGATACCAAAGCATTAGTAACAATAGGAATATCAGAGGTTATAGTAATCATAGGAATGGATAATTTCTTGCCATAGACAATCTCAAAGGGAGCTTAGCCAATAGAAAAGTGAGGTGTATTATTATAAGAAAATTATAAAATAGGTAAATATTGGTCCAAATTATTAGGTTGATTGATTGTATAAGATTAAATGAGATCTAGGATAGTGATGTTAGTAGTCATGGTCTAACCACTTCTTTCAATATGAAAAGCATATGTGAAGTCCATTTTAGAATCTAAGTTCTTAAATAAAGTAACCCAAAAATGATTATAAAAGTGACAGTCATGGTGAGATAAAAGAATTTGGGAAAAAACATGGTGCAGAAAGATAATGCTCATGAAAAGCTTGGCGACTTGGGGAGCAATTAAAGTCTTTTTATAGGGAATACATAGGCTTGTTTGCTAAACCTATCAACAATCATCTAAACCATGTCATTACGGGTTGAAATAGTGGGTAAACTAGTGATGAAATCCATGGAAATTGTTCCATAGATTAGTAGGGACAAATAACGACATGAATAAACTGAAGTTTTTGCCATGACATCATTTAACCCTTTGACAAATGAAACATTCGAATACAAATTGAGCTACATCATGTTTTAAATCATCTCAATATAAAATTTCTTTGCAACAACTTAAAATAGATTGAATACCTATATGGCCCATATAGGGTGGTGAATGCATTTTGCCCATAGCCATGACTCTAAATGGTACAAATACATACAACTTCTTTTGAAAATACAAAAATCCATTAATAAAAGTATAATCATTAAAAATAGTAATGTTAGAATCATGCATACATCACAAAAATCAAGATAAAAAAGGTAAATAATAGCTTTTATCTTGTCAAAACGAAGAATATAATGAATAGAAACATAATCATAGAGGTGACACCTAAGAGCATTAACTACAATATTAGCACATCTTGGCTGATATTGATTGAATCATAGGATAGAAGTTCCGAATAAAAGAGGCCAATTTAATATGACAATCAAAATTTCACGACTAAGATAAAAGGTGCTTTATGTCTTGCTTGTTAGTTTTTATTAAAACTTTTGAACCCATAAGATAATGTTTCCATATATCTAGAGCATGGACAATAACTAATAATTTGTTATCATAGGTGTTATAATTTTATTTAGATGCATTAGGGTAGATCTTGAGGCTAAAAGGGCCCTATAAGAATTTTGATTAATTCTGAAATCACATCCAAATTAGATAAAAATAGGAAAAGAATGTCACATTATTAATTACTCGTTTTTCTCTAACTTTAGGAACAAAGCAGCATTAAATAATGGTGACAACCTTTTCTTTTCTCCCTTTTCCTTTTGTTTTCATGTTTAATAACCTCATTTCTAAATATTTATCTAAGAGCTTGATGGTGACACCACATCTCCCAAGACATTTGATAACGACCTCTAGACACTCATTTTTCAAGTTTTAGCTACATGATATTATTTTTGTATCCAAACTATTCTAATTCTTTTGCTTTTCTAGACTCTCTTTGTATTCCACATATTCTTTTGTTGCTTAGCTCACTATTTCCTTTCCTTCCTCCTCTTGCTAGCATTCTTCTTCTCTTTGTTTGACCATGCCATTGAAGAAGCTTGAGAAATAATTTTGCATGCCCTATTGGGAAAAGAAAGAAATTTGGCAAAGATAACAACAATCTAAAGATTTTAATGGTTTTAGAAGTCATTTTCATGGTGAAGGGCCTTTCTCAAGGAGTCACATGTAACCATGTCTTTCAATAGATCTTGACCTTTCTATTATCTAACTTGAAATAGAAGTTGCACATGGGCTCATTGGACATTAATTGGATTTTTTGTCTCAGAAAAGAAATGGGCCAATGACTCTCTACATTGACTACAAAAGGATTATGATCATTCCAGAAGATAACCACATTTATGAGAGCTGTATGTGTCTCATCTCAGGTATCTTGATCCAACTTATCCACTCCCCTTGCAAAAGTTACCATCTTCTATATCAAAAGCATATGTACAGAGTTTGTCTAGCAATGAAATACATGTAATTAAAACAAAAAATATATGAGAGTAGAATTTAAACATAAGGGAAATGCTAGAAAAGTGTCAAATGACGAGCATTTAAGGTGCATAATTCAAAGCTTGAACAAAGTAGAGAATGCAAATTCGATGATTTTAAGTGGCCGTGAAAGACATGAATTCAAATTACTTTGAAATCCAAAATTCATAGTAGTTGTGGATTTGTTATAAATTAGTATAAATGAAGAATATTCCATATGGAGAGGAAAGAACCATAAGACACTTTGTGATGAAGGAGAGGTCGAAAGATTGAGGGTTGAAGGCAATAACTACATTGATCTGTGGGTAAATATACCCAATAGATCCATTAACAAGCCAACCACCCAGATTTCAGACTCTTTATGATATAATCGAGTTTATTAGAGATGGAAGGGATGCTTTATTGGGGTATTGTAATAATTTGGAGTCTCAACATGTAAGTGAGGTAATTACTTTATCACAACCATTCTTCTTTGGGGGAAAAGTGAGGGCAAAGTATATACAATAAGTGAATCAAAATAGTCAAGATAAAAATAGAGTTAAAAATAATACAATAGAAAATGGAAAAGCTCAAAGAGAAAAAGAAATCATTCAAGGATCAAGTGGAAAAATTAAAAGCTTCACTAAAATCAACTGGTTTTAGGTCTAGGCAAGGCATTTCAAAAGCCTTGACAATTTAGCATCAAAGGGTGGAGGTTTCAAGTGAAGGATAAAAAAGAATATAACATGTATTGACTTCAAGAATTTTCATTTCATGAGGCAGATAGCATGCAAAAACAAAAAGGACCTTATCAATTTGCTATGGAACTTAGCTTTAATCTCTCCATAGAAAGAGGGCAATGGAGATTTTGAAGTAGAAAAAGGGAACATGACTAGGGGACTACTAGCCAATGGATGAAGCATCTACGAAAGAAGCAACGATTGTTGCACATACAGGTAGAGGCTCAAGCCATCATGGACTCCATTGTTGAGGAGCAAGAGCTTTGACACATCATCATAGCAAATCAAGAATGTCATCTGTTGCAAGTACTAAGTAAGGTAACGCTATTGCAAACATTTTGGATAATATTCCATCAACTTAGGAGAAACATTTGGAATCTTTTTGCAAATTCCTCTTAAAAATGCCTAAAATCAATACTATCTTGAAAATGTAGATGTTTATGAATCGTGGTTTTTGGAAAATAATATGAAAAAAAAAAACATTTTTAAATAATGTTAGTTTTCTATAATTTAAAAAGGAAGCTAATTTCAAGCTCATTTTAAACTATTGTGCTTGAAAGGAACTTTCACTTATATAAATCTGGTCTTAATTTGAGTTATTTTCACGAGCTAAAATGTCAAATTTCTCTTCTTAACTATTGAATTCCCTTTGTCATTTGCATTTTCATTGAAATGTTTAATCTATGGTTTTACACTAAATATTAATTCTCTCGAAATTAAAAACTAAACATTCCTAATAAAAGCACACATATTAATGTATGCTGAATGATCAAATTTGATTAATTTTTGTGGTTGTTTGCTCATTCATGCATGCACACATACACACACACACACTCTCTCTCTCTCTCTACACACACCCACAAGCTTTTTGGGAAATGTATAGGCACATATTAGGCATGAATAGATAACTTATTAATACTACTAAATAATGTCATTACATGCTTGAAGTGATTAGCCAAACAACCTTAATAGATTTTTTACTATGGCTCTACTTTCCATCTTAACCAACACATATGACAGATTCCAAAATGACTTGCCTTTTATTATGACCACATTCCAACATACTTCTAAACTACTTCCCTTGAATACCTTTTTAGACTTTGCTTCCCAATTAGATTGAAGCACTACTATTTTAATCTTTTGGAGCCCAATCACCCTAGCTTTTCCTACAAACTATAAGGTTCAAAAATGCAAAACTTCATACTAATCAAATCGTAGTTGTTGGGGAACCCTAGGTAAGACATGAGGTTTCCTTGGATATGAGGTACCAAGCAATCATCCAAGAACACATACTTCTTAGTTTCTCTATTTCCACATACATGATTATTGTCTATTAGCTATCTTTTCTTGAGTTCCAATTATGAAGATAGAACCCCCATGACTATCCTCCAAGCAAAAAGGTTTTCCCTTCAATGGTAAACTTGAAGACCATAGATTCCTCGTCATCTCATGAAAGAGCTCATGAGAGATAGTGATTCCTTGTAATTTGCTTTTGTTCTCTCAAATTCAAGGTATTCCTTGGGTCCCAACAAACTAAGAATCATGGAGTTTAGCATCATTTGTAGACTTTTACCCTTAACATCAAGTGCTTGATATTGGGCCCTTCATGGATATTTCTCCTCTCCAAAGGCTTCTAAGATGTACTTCCACAACCTCCCATGCCAATTTACTTGTTCTATTGTAACTCTAGTTCCATGAGGTTGTCTAAAGGCCAAGATTTTGACCACTATTCTCCACCCAGTGCTGCACCTCTATGCATACATGTTTTGCAAAGTATCTCCTATTGTGTCCCAACATTGCACCAAGAGGCGGCTTGAATGATCACATCGAAAAAAATTTATCCTTCTCAGCTATACTTGCCTTGTCGAGCACACAAAGCTGTGGTTTTTAAGTATTTTTCTCTAGCCATCAAAAACGAGGTCTGTAGCATATAAGCACATATTACATGTACCCCCTTGGAGAAGCTATATGTAACATCAATTTCACATGAGCAAAGACTCAATAGCACTTTAGTTTAAAAATCTATCGTTTGATTTAATTAAGCTATGAAATTGTTAACCTTTTTTTTTAAATTAAAAATCACGATTATGGTGCAGGCGTGGAACGTTGTTGGAAGGGAGAGGAGGAGGTCGTGGTTGGCAATAGCAGGCAAGGGGGGAGGGGAGGAGGAGGGCTAGTGGCCGTGGCATACACACCAATTTCTGTATTTCCTCACACCATTCCGATGCATCATCATCATCATCAATCACATTTACGTCAAAAGAAACAATACGTCACATTTTCAGCGCTTTCTTTTCTCCTTTGTCAATTTCGAAAGTATCATTGAAATTATGAGAAATAAGATTCATTCTGTCTCAATAATTATGTGCCAATATATATATATATAGGCTTTATCACTCCTACATTTGATGTAATGCATCAATCTCACAAAACATTTGTAACATTTTGAAGTCTAAGTTTTCTTTGTGATGCATTTCATAATGCTTCATTGGAATACTCTTTGTTCAATTGACTTTTATATTATAGTACCATAAAAAGTCCAATTACATCCTCCTAATTTTGATGCATTTTATCTATTATCAAATGTCAATGTGCTTAGGGAAGATATATAAAAGTAGATTTTTGGGTAGTAGTAAAGAGTTAAATTTGAATTATTTACACTAGGTCACCAACAGTACCACACAATAAAATATATGTAGCCTAATTTGACTGAACAAATTATACTGACCAGTTTAAAAGTTAAGGCATTGTTTTCTATAGGATGCTACAAAAGCAATGGAAATTACCATTGTTTTACTTGTCAATTATGTAGATGGGCCCAAAAAATGCAACTATGGAATACTAAGCACTATATATAGAAGATCTTGTCGTAAAGATGTAACCTTGGTAATCTAGGAAGGTGAATATGTAATATAGATCCTAGTACTACATGCAATTACCTTATGTGGTCCAACCTTACCATGATGAAAGATTTTATCTTAATTTTAACAAACCCCTTTTCTAGGGTAGTCCTCTCTTCCCTAAAAGGTCTTTTGAGTTACTTGCTCTGTATATATGCTTTATTAAAAGTATTCCCTAGCACGGTTGGTCCAATTATTCTAGTAATAGTACATTTTTAACCTATGTTTGAGATAGCTATGGCTAGCATTGCTTAATGTTTAAAAAAAAATTATTATTGTACAGTATGGTCTTGCCACTCCAAGTTCATGAGAAACAAATGTAGTAGAGCGTCCTTATTTGTAAATTATTGTATTTTTAAAAAAGCTAGGATAGACCACTTTTCCTAAAGGTTTTAAACTATCGAAGACAACAATTCAAGTAACATAAACACAATTTCACACTCTTGGAATAATTTACAATTTTACAATGAAATTGAGCATGAGTTAGTCATATGCAATCTATATATCCACGTCCTTTTGGCAATGCAGCCTTTAATTAGAAGTGGCTAATCACATGCTTATGAAAATATACATTAGTAAGGTTTAGGGTGTGTTTGAAAGGTACAATTGAAAAAAGCATTGGTATTTTAAAAAAAACCTAAAATTTTATGTTTTTTGCAAAATATTTTTATGTTGAATTTTGACTATTCTTTAAAAAATAGGTATTTTTCAATCATTTTCAAATGAATCTTAGGGAATCTCCTTAGGAGAAACATGCAAGTTGCCCACAACGTTTGCAATAGGTCTTTCACTACTGCCACATTGTAATTAGTATTTATCACTGTATAGTTTTAGCTAATTATGGTCTTCCAACTACAACTATTGAACAATCCAAATGTTTATATATTCTTTATCAAAGCTTAATCTTCTTTTTGGTAAGGTTGTAATAAATACTTACTAATACAATACACAACATTCCACATTAAAATGTTTGTATATTCAAAATGGCATGTTAAGTATAAGCATTAGGTTTTCAAGCTCTTTTTGAAGAAGTTGGCTATCATAGTGTAGCCCTTTTGTATAAACCAATGCTATAAATGCTTTCTTTATCTTTTGATATAGAATACATTATATTTTTAAATAGTGGTGGTCATTGTAAATATTCTATATACTAAGATATAATGTGCATCTTTGAAAAGAAAATGTCATGTTTTACTCAATGGCTTACTACCAATAAATTAGTAATATCAAATATTGTTAACTATTAGTATTATGCATTACGAGATCAAGATGGTGGAGCTTGGGAATGAAACTCTAAAATGGGTACTCAATAAGCTCCCTATTATGTTGCATCTAGTGTCCACCACATAGGAGATTTCCACATGTATTGTACTTCTCAAGTGATGTGCAAGAGATGTAACTACCTCTTTTCTGTCTCCCGCGTGTTAAATAAAAAATAAGATCCCATTAGGAAAATTCTTTAAAATGTGAAAATGATAGTTTTAAAACCAACTTTTTAGTTGAAAACTTAGAAAAATCATTGTCATTCAATCTCTCTTATTCTCATCATAGGATAGCAACAAATTAACATGATTTGTTCATTCAAATTAGACCCCTTAGCAATCATACAAAAGACTTTAACATCTTATAGACTTTTGCAAGAAAAGTAATATTCATAAAAGTTTTCATCTAATTAAAATCCTTTTGACATGATTAGAACTTAGAAGCAAGATAAGTTTTGGATTTTCCATTAATGGCTCATCTGTATTGGACAAAAACTAACCCAAAAGTTGAAACATATACCATGAGGAGAGTAGCTTGTTTTGACACCTTCTATTTCCTTTCAACTATGGCTATTTTTACAAAAAAGTTGAGCATATACCAAAAGACAAGTAGCTTGTTTTGACACTTTCTATTTCCTTTCAAATGTGACTAATTTTTTACAAAGGTCTATCTATTGGTATATAGCACCAACTTAAATACTAAATAGTACTAACAAAAACTGAAATATTAATAACGTGAATTGTAAAATAAGATTTAAATAGATATCATAAAGTTCTAAAATAAAGCTAACTTGAATCATAAGAAAGGATTTACATAGACACCCTAGAGTTACAAAAACCTTAAGTTTGCTAGTTTTGGAATTATTGAATGTAAAGATACATCAAGTGAATTCTGCTTAAAATTGATTCGTGTCACTTTGCTTTGCACACTCTAGGAGGTGAAGAAACCCAATAACCTATTTTTTATCTATTGGTACTATCATTACTATTGTTATAGTATTGCTAGTTACAATCTTGTCTCATTTCCTCTTCCTCATCTAATTTTCACGAGTCGTCTTAGGTAGATTCAAGATAGATTCAATCTCAAGGAGGAGAAAGTTGTCATGGTGCAATGTAGAGTGACCTATTGGGGGCATCAAACTGTTCTCCCTACACAAAATAATCTACCATTTAAGTTCATGGCCATTATTGGTGGTAAATAAATTCTTATACTGCCAAACTTTGAGACTAACAATTTAGTGTTATATAGGAGGCTAGATGACATGTGGGCATAGTAATTGGACTATTAAGCAATGAAACTACAAGTTTGCTCATCTTTGAAGCATGTTCATTCAACCAAATTTTCAAGTTTAAAGGATTATGGATTTAATTTGAAATAACATGCATGATGGTTTGGATGTCAAAAAACTAAAGGAAGTACATGAGAAATTGAAGGAAGAAAGTGAAGCTAAAGAAGGGAATGATTTGGATATATCAACCATCTTAATGGACATCAAATACAAATACTCCTTATGTGGTATAATTAGTCTCTATCCTCCTTGTAAACTCAAGATAAATCCGTTGCTCTCTTTTGTAATCTAGATTAGGAACTACCTAGCTTAAAGCACTCTACATGCTTCATACAACCATATACTTTTCACTCTGTTTTCAAAATAATATTCAAGAGTCCTTCAAAAAAGGGGGGGGGGGAGGGACAATGTACTGCAATTGTCAAATATGTCCCAATTTTGCTAAAAGATGTTCTATTATTACTATTATTTATATAGTATCAATTCATATCTTAAGTCACAAAAATCCCACAATTGTTATCTATAAATAAAAGCCTAAGGCTAAAAAGACAAACACTTTGATTATACAAAATGTATATAAATGTGTCTAATTTTTCTCAAAAGAACTTTGCATATAGTGTACATCATTATATGTGGTAATGTATGAAACTAATTTACAATTTCTCTAGCAAACACCAATTCATCCTATACATCATTATATACATGTTGAGTATACACTAAATTTACAATGTACAGAAGGGAATGGACTCTTTGATGGACTTAGCAAGATTGGATGGCAATACTCGAATTCTTTCCCTAACTCCACTAGCTAGTTCCTTGGTTTTGAAACAACTCTAATGAGTTTCATAGTATATTGGATATTCTCAATACTAGTAAAGTCGACTTGAAGTACCCTCAACAGTTCATGGAGCAAGTCTAAATTCTTTCTCTTGGCAATGCTTTCAATGAAAATCCATAAGGAAATCTATAACAAAAATGTGTGACAATACTCTTAAATCTATACAGCCTTGGCAAATACAGCAATAGTGTATCTACCAACTCTATGTCATTCGAATGATAATTATTGTGTGGACACATCAAGTTGTCCAAACCAAGATCAAAGACACATTAGTTGGTATGTCATCCATGAACAGTGTATGGTGAATGTCCATGTGAATACCCCTATTCAAAAGCATGAAGAATGGCTTGAGGAGAAAGATCTCATTATTCTTATGTGGGTGGTAGATGGTTGGCTGCTACATACAATCATCTTGCTGCCAACTTGAATTTGAATCAAAGGCTCGAAACAACTACTGTCAATTGTTTCTCTATCAAATCAACTATGGACAACATGTTCTTGGGAGTCACACTGCTCCACATCCACACATCATAATGAGGCTCCAACTCTACAAGAAATTGGACCAACTAGGGCCTTAGCAACACGATATGCTTACTAACTTTGTGGAATCAACCATCCTAATGCAGATGGGGTGGAGCATGCTAGTACCACATTTTTGCCATAACTCCATTTACATAAAAAATAAGCAAACATCTTCCAATAATTGGTGTTACATATTCACCTAAATATAGATTTTATTTTTACTAGTTGGATGCACAAAAGGTACTAAATAAACAAAACACTTGCTTTAAACTACACATTCATACAAATGGACTCCTCTAGTCAGACTCACAAAGAGAGATTCTAATATGACAATAGAACTTTGTTAATATCAAAAGAGAAGGTGCATTGCGTAAAATGTAGTGCATTCATAGACAAAGGGCAAGGCAACGATGTATGCTCATTTAGAGCTCCAAGATCTAGTTTTACACACCGTTATAGGCTCAAAAGCACAAGCACTATGGCTATGAAGGTGATGAGTCTTTCGCTTCCTAAACCTAGCAAGGAACAAGCAACATAGTTCTAGACCTTCACTACGAGATTGGGCAAAGTCATCATACTCCTTGACAATAGTATCCTCATGCTCCTCATCATTTCTCTCCTCATGTATCTCTTGGGTATCATACTCCTTGACAATAGCATCCTCATGCTCCTCATCATTGCTCTCCTCATGTATCTCCTGGTTCGTGGTTGAGTCATGCTCCAAGGCAATGTCCTTGGGGGATGCAACAACAACCTTCTACTCCTAGACAATGGCCTTCTCATCCTCTTAGGCCTCTTCATAGATAATGGGATCCTACTCCTACTCCAATTTGATAACCACTTTAGCCTCTATTTTATCATATAGGTCATGGGAGTGACAAAGCCCATTAGAATTAGATCAAATAAATATGTTACATAGGAAAATAAACAAACACTAAACCAATAGAAAGATACATTGCTTGCTAATATTTTTCTAGTTGTATGACTTTTGTTGCGCATTTCCTTTTTTCGACAGGGTGATCTCTTGTATGTTGAAAACATCCTCATGAACAATCTCACTGGTATAGTTGGACTTGAGATATAATTAAATTATATATATATTAGCATGCCAATTTTGAATTTGTTATATAAATAGGCATGAGAATATGAAGTGCACACCTTCAAATATGTTGCCTCTTGTGGAAGAGAAGTCCACCTAATACCTCAATTGGGAAGATTTTATTATTGTGGTTAGAGCTTAAAAGCTCTATTTGGCTACTCAGGGATTTCTTATTGCACTTCTTTTCATTATAGGACTCTTATGCATCATTTGCATTATTCAAAGCAAGGCTTGTCTTGGGTCCTTTCTCTTCCATGTCCTTTTACTATTACAATTGGCCTGTGCAAGGGTAGCTATGGGCTCATTAAACTTTGCAGACGAGCCTTCTGCTGACCCATGCACGTGTGTAGTTGCTTCTCCCTTATGCTATAAGGTGTGAATGCTTCTAGGTGTTACATATCCAACAGGATCAAAAGTATGCTTGACTCTTGGGGGGTTCATTATATGTATATACTCTATATCATGAGTATTCAAGGCCTATTCATAAATATCCTTATCTATGAATTTTTCCTCAATAAAACATAATCCTTTTCTATTCAATCTATAAATAACCCCTTTATATTATAGCCTTCTTTATATAAAAATGGTATTTTAAAAATACTTTTTTTGAACCCATGTGATACATACATATATCCATGAGTGACCCCCCTCAAAGGCTCCAACTATAAGCATTACAAATACATGGATATGTTATTATTAAAATAGATCTATCAATGAAAGCTAGTAAATTTGAGCTAACAATGGTGCACAGATCAGATGTTGTATGCATGCATAGCAAATGCCAAAAGGTCCCCAAGAACAAAGAACTCTACAAAACCTTCATAAAAGAAAAAGAGAATTTGCACGATGTGAGACCAAAAATACCAATTGGGTACAATCTCCCCCCAAGCCTTGTGTGAGCACTTCACAAGGCATGTATTTATAGATTTATTTATCTTTAAGCTTAAAAATAGCTCACTTTACAAATAGCATGCTTTTGCTTTTGTATTTGCTTTTGCCCAATTTTAGAGTAAGGCGTTTGGGCATCCAAAAGTCTTTTGAAGGAGTTTTTTCCTTAAAATATAGTAGAAAGAAGTTGGGAGGATTGAGATAATTCATGCAAAGGAGTACCACAAGATAATCCTTAAAGTGGAAGAAATCAATGACTTATAGGAAATTAGAGTGTGTTAGGGGGGTTGACAAAGCTTGTATAAGGGAGGCTAAAGCAAAACCTCAAAAAGTAAAAGATGATTTGGAAGTTCACACATATTTATGGAGTTAATATAGGCTTATGTGTATTTATGTGCCCAATTGATGAGAAGCTCAAGACTAAGGAATCTAGCACCTTTAGATCCTGAGGAAAATTTACCTTTTCCAATAGCTAAATCACCACCGCCACCCTTGTTAAAAGGCAAATCACGGGTTCTAGGCTAATTTGAGAATAAATTGAAGATCTATAAAAGATACTTTGTATTTTGTATATTAATTACCTAAATACAAAAATCAGATAATGAAATATTTAACCAAGCACCTATGCGCATACAAGATAATAAATATTTTGTCAAGCACTTTAATAAATAAGCGCACTTAAATAAATATTGGTGCCATGCCTTTAATAAGGCATGCGTCCATCAAAAATAGTTATTCTTCTAGGCATTTGGATTCATGTCATTGCGGAGTGCTCCCCAACGCCTCCGTCATCTACTCTACACATCAACTGAAGCATTCACAATTGTTAGAAAATAATAAGATAAAACCCAACAAAAGTGAATACCTAGCAATCTTCAACTACAAATAATTAAATAGGTTGGAACTCTATCTTAACCTTAATTTAATTCAAGTGTGCACTCTAAACTCATAAACATCCATTAATTTGATATGTATTTTGCGAAATCACCCGCTATGGAATCACCCATGTGCACATTCAATTAATCTAATGCCCGAAAAGGACAGGCATTCCCGTCAACTTCTCATACAAGGGATCCACCTTGTTTACAAGACATTACTTTGGAGCCATCGTCCACGAGTGGTTCGAGAGATAGGGAAGGTGGAATAGATTTGAGATGAGAGAGCATAAGAGAATATGGCTTAGTTAAAGATCGAGACAAGGGAATTGAGCTAACTCTCTTCCTCTCTCTCTCTCTCTCTCTCTCTCTCTCTCTCTCTCTCTCTCTCTCTCTCTCTCTCTCTCTCTCTCTCTCTCTCTCTCTCAGCCTCTTGAAGGGGTATCCTTCTACCTCTCTTTCTCTACCTCTCTCTCATAGCCTCTCGGGGTCTCCTTAAGTCTCCCTATCTGCCCCCCATGCCTCTTATTTATAGTGAATTGGAGAATAAGGGTTGTGGCTGAGAAGAGGAGCTCTTTGTGGAGGGGGATCTTGAAAAGATCAGTGATCTGAGGCTCAGATCATAAATCTGATGGTTCCATTAGCTCCGAAAGGGGGGTAAAACCCCACGACACTTGATTAGAAAGCTCTCAGTTCACTCCTTCTTCTTTTCTCTGTTTGAAGTGTTGCTTTCTGTTTGTAGACTGCGATCGCGGCACGCGTGATTTCGTCAATCTCTCTCTCTCTCTCTCTCTCTCTCTCTCTCTCTCTCTCTCTCTCTCTCTCTCTCTCTCTCTCTCTCTCCTTTTTTTTCCTTTTTTTAAAAATAAAATCTTCAAACTAACTAACACATCACTTGTCTTTTCTTTTAAATAACATCTAGTTCTAGAAATCTCCATATCTTTTTTTTATAAAGGATAATATCTAAAATATTCTAGTCTTGTCCAAAAATCTAATATTTTTAGACCATCCTTACTATACACATTAACATTAGTGATTAATATAGTTCATCTCTCTTGTTCACATTGTAACTTCCATCAAGGGTGGCTACGATCCTTGTTAATTCATAAAAATATCAAGTTATGACTCTCAATTTTTTTTTTTTTAAATGTTAGTTAGTTATTAACGTTAATTAATTTTTTTACTTTAGTTAGTAACCTTACTAACTTATTAATTGACTAACTAACTTTTGAACTAACCAACTAACTTTTATTGCCTAGAAATATTACATGACCAAGCAAACCGAACATATACTTGCACTTATGGATCGCCTTAGGAATATCTTCTAGCATTCGAATTTGAAGTAAGGCACTCCAGAAACTCTCAGTGTATTGTGGGATGGATTCACAATCTCTTTCTTGCAGGAGATCCCACTACTTGAGGTGGAAGGAAATTCTATAAAAATTTCTTTTGAAAGGCTTCCCAAGTAGAGGGACAATCAACACTCTTGTAGACAATAGTCCACCATAATGATGCTCTGTTTGCTAGATGGTTAGTAACACATTTAAGTTTATCTTTTTCAGCATATTGCTCTTCATGAAAATAGTCATCAAACTGACTAATGAAAGCAAGAACAATTTTTCCATCACATTCCCCATTAAAAGTAAAGAATTTGAAATTTCTTTTACTTATCTTGGCCTCTTTCTTGAGAGTGTGCGAGTGTCCCATCAATCGTACGTCGAATAACATCTTCAGGTTGCGCCTGCAAGTTTTGACGTACGATTGACCTGCAACCTGAAGATATAGCACGATTGGATATACTTCAACATTGGCACGATTGGCAAGTTTTGACGTGCTCTTCGCTCTTCTTAAAGCTGCACCATGATTAGATCCAATTTCTACTCCATATTCAGCTTTGGCAAATCGCCTTCGCCCATAGAATTGTCCATATTATGATCCGACATACGAGATTTGATAAAAATTCGTCACTCATCTTCTAGTCATGTGTGAAGAAGATCACCACGAGCTTGCCTTGATTATTAGGATATCTTTGCTTTTACGATCTTGCTTTTCTCGGGTACAACAATTGAAAATAGTCTTCTTCCAAGCAAAAAAGTCTTCCATATAGAATGCGCATGATAGTCTTCTTGCTGTTGCAGGTGGGAACAGGGGCTTGCTAGAACTTCGAAACTAGTTCGGGAATACCACAGTGCAAACAATCGCTAGATAGAAGATTGATAATTGACTTGAAGCTTTAGTTAAGCTTAGTAACTTTAAGTTTTTTTTTTTAAAGCTTAATGAATTTGAGAATTCGAAGTAGGACAGTGGCATGTTGTGGATGGAATTGGCGGCCGTGGATACACCCTTTTGCCGCAATTCATTGAATTGCTGAGGCTTATGCCTCTTTTAAGCTTATTAAGCTTATAAACTTCAAACTTGATAAACTTCTTCTCTGCTTCTCTATCAACAAAAACGACTTGCAAAGGAACTTCAGAAGTGGTCCTCCACCTCTTGGGAGAGGTCCTTCACGATTAGAGGGTACAGCAAGGGCTAGGAACACGCTTATGTTGTCAATTCATCACGAGACAGCCTGTAGAGCTCGTTCGTTTCAAGAGCTTCACCTTCACATGAGATAATAAGCAATTGAAAGCTCTTGATCTTAGCTTCGCTCTGATACCATTGGTACGTAGATCGAATGCTATATGTGTGTGTAGCAAATGTCGGAAGGTCCCTGGTGCGCAGATCGGACGCAGGTAGCTCACGTAGTGAATTCCCAAAGGTCCCCAAGAACAAAGCACTCTACTTTTTAGCACAAAAACCAATGTAAAAACAAGCACGACATGAGACAAGAGACAAATTGGGTTCAATCTCCCCCATGCCTTCTGTGAGCGCTTCACAAAGCATGTATTTAATGTATATTTCCAATCTTCATGCTCAATAATAGCCCAATTACAAAAATATGACAAGCTTTTAGCTTTTGAGTTTGCTTTCTACCAAAAATAGGAAAATAAAGCTAATGGACGGTGCCCAAAGAGTCTGGCACGCCCAATCTCAATGTCCAAATAAAAATAACATATCCAGGCGCATAAGCGCATACAAAATAATAATAAATAGTCGATGTCTCTATAGACATAATCAAAATATAGGCGTGTCGCCTATCAAAATATAGTCCAAAGGTCGAAAACCCGCTAGACTCCAATGCTTTCCTCCGTCACTGCTGCTATCTCTACACATCAACTGAAGCATTCACAATCGTTAGTAAAATAACACAATTAAACTGACAAAAGTGAATACCTAGCAGTCTTCAGCTACATAAATAAATCAACTGGTTAGAAATAAATCCTAACCTTAATTTATTACGAGTGCGCAATCTAAACTCATAAACGTTTATTAATTTAATATGCATTTTGCGGAATCACCCGCTATGGAATCACCCATGTACACACTAAATTAATGAAACGCCCGAAAAGGACAGGCGTCCCCATCAACTTCTCGCACAAAGAATCCTCTTTGCGTATGAGCCCCGGTAATCTAAGTTTACGGAATCCACCGTAAAACCTCACGGAATCCACCGTGGAATATGCCTCCTGGCATCAGTCCCCAAGAACAAAGAACTCTACAAAACCTTCATAAAAGCAAAAGAGAATTTACATGACATGAGACCAAAAAGACCAATTGGATGCAATCTCCCCCCATGCCTTGTGTGAGCGCTTTACAAGGCATGCATTTATAGATTTATTTATCTTTAAGATAAAAAATAGCCCACTTTACAAATAGCATGCTTTTGCTCTTGTGTTTGCTTTTGCCCAATTTTAGAGTAAGGCATTTGGGTGTCCAAAAGTCGAGCTATGCCCAAATACAAATATCATAATGAAATATTTAACTGAGTGCCTATGCGCATACAAGATAATAAATGTTTTGTCAAGCTCTTTAATAAATAAGTGTGCTTAAATAAATATTGGCACCATGCCTTTAGTGATAAGGTACGCACCCATCAAAAATAGTAATTCTTCTAGGCATTTGGATTCATGTCATCTCCCGATGCTACCCAACACCTCGATCGTCTGCTCTACACATCAACTGAAGCATTCACAATTGTTAGAAAATAATAAGATAAAATCCAACAAAAGTGAAGACCTAGCGGTCTTTAGCTACAAATAATTAAATAGATTGAAACTTCGTCCTAACCTTAATTTAATTTGAGTGCGCACTCTAAACTCATAAACGTCCATTAATTTGATATGTATTTTGCGGAATCACCCACTGTGGGATCATCCACATGCACATTCAATTAATCTGACACCTAAAAGTACAGGCATTCCCATCAACTTCTCGCATAGGGAATCCACCTTGTGTATGAGCCCTGGTAAATAAATATAATCATGAAATCCACCGTGGAATATGCCTCCTGGCATCAAACAACAAAGTAGTACTAACCATGGTAAGCACAAATGGCATCATAGAACTAACAAGATTCTTTAGGAAAACTATTTGCTTCAAAACAAAGCTAATATATTGGTTCCTTCATGAAAAGTAATTAGTACCAAAGCAATAATAATAATATTGCTAACTTCTAATGTAGTGATGTTGTAATACCAGAGGACCATATGAGAGGATACTAAACACATGTATATTCTAAATAGTGCTAACTATTTTTAAGTCACTAGTGTGGTGGCATAGCACTTAAGTATTAAAGTGTCTTCTATCTATGTATTATTTAGAACTGATAACTATATACTACAAACATAGGACTAATCATTGCTTAAAACATAGTAGACGTAGTACTAAATAGGCAATATTTTGAGGGAAGGCACCTCCCCCTCCCCCTTGTGGGCATTTGGGTGTGTGAGTCTAACAAAAAAAGAGGGGACAATTTTAACGGGGAAAAAAGAGAGGACAATTCTCTCTTGTATCAACCTCCATTACTCAAAGCAAATACTACTAGCATACTAGTATCAACAACTCCTATGACATTGATGGTAAAATAAGGTCCAACCTAAAACTGAGAATTACTCAAAGAGTGGCTAATATGATTGCATGATTGGTTACGTTTGCAAATTGAAAATCTCATACTAAAAGTGTAGTTGAATACAAAGTGTAAGAAATCGTACCAAAAAGAGTTGCAATGAACATTGTCATATTAGTATTTTAAATACAAAGAGTACTAAACTTACATGAAAAGAGGACTAAATGCCAATAGTGAACACTAAAAGTGTATCTCAAGACTCTATCAACTAAGAGTTACAAAATCAAATAGATGCATATAGGGTCTACATAGATTTTGAAATTCAGCGTGTGATTCCTCCTTCAACGACCAATATGGAAGCCCCTACGTGTGGGATGCGATGAGCCCCATGTTCTCATCAACCACTCTTCCAACTATGGATGAGTTTCTAGCTATACTTGCAAGAAGAAATTCCACCCAAGCTTGACTCCTTGAGAAAGAACATGATGTATAGTTGAAGCTTAATATTCCTTAATAATCTCTATATTTCACTGACTCTTCATGGGCGATTTCTTCACACTAAGGCTTCTTTTGGCAAGGGAGCTTTTCATTGCCTTCATCATTCTTGATTGATGCATGGGCCACACACACACACACACACACACATGGAGCTTTAGAAAAACACAATGACAAGGAGACAAACACACACACACAAAGCTTTCCACAAACAAAGTGGCAGGGAGACAAACATAGAGATGGAGAGAAAGAAAGAAAGAAAGAAAGTTATATTAATGTCTTCTAAAGACCAAAACTGGCCTATGAGACAAACTGTGATACAACTTATGAGGTCCAGCTATCCAAAATAAAAGTGCTGAATGAAAAGCTAAAAACTGAAAACTGAAAATACGGTGCTGTGAGTGTGATAAGTGTCGTATATGTGTATGTGCGTATGTAGCTCTGGTACTCCAGATAATGGCTACAAAAGGGGAACAAATGTCGGCTGTGATAGGGGAACAATTGTCGGCTGTGATAAAGTGGTGCCATGTGTATATGTAATAGATGCAAGGAGATATACTATCCTGGGATGTAGTAACAGTCGTCGAAGTCGCTAATAGCAGGTGATCCCTCCTGGATGCAGGATGTGGTACATCGGCGGTGGAGAAAGAGCAAACTAGAGATCTGAGATCCAATGTGTCGACTGTCGTCGGATCTCAGTCTGCTGTCGATGTAGATCAAGAATCCTCCGGATCTCCTGTCGGTGTGGCTGTGGGGTTCGAAACCCCCGGATCCTAGTGCAGGGTCGGGTACGCTGGTCCTCAGCCTACTGTAGTGTGAGCCCGGAGGTCTGGCTGGAGGCTAGTATAGTAGCTCTCACTCTCTCTGTCTGAAAGAACTATGTAATAGTCGTCTGGGTGGGCCCCTCTGTGACTGGAACCCGCTGTGTGCTCTGCTCTCTGATGTGCCATGCCTCTCCCAGAAAATGGCCAAATGATCTCTGATCCATATCAGTCATACATCCCTGAAGTGAGCTGCTCAATGTGTATCTAGATCTCAACTCTGAGTATGCCGGGCATCTGAGAACAAAATGCTCCTCACTCTCCACCTCTGATCTGCAAAGGGGGCATATCCTCTCCTCCCGTGGGATGCCACTGGCTCTGCCACTCTCCATCATAAGCTGATGTGATGATACCCTGAGCTGTCCAATAAGAACTCTCAATCAATGTGGCATATAGATCTGCATATATCTCGGAATCTCTATGAATCCCTGCTCTGATATGTTCAAGAACTGTGTATAATAATGTGCCATCTTCGATGGCTGTGGTTGTGCAGGGACCCATGTCCTATGTATATAAATATGCCATATCTCCTGTCTGATGACTCTGTTCCTCTCAGAGAGAGAGAGGGTGTAAGTGGGAGCCTGTGTATCATATAGAAGAGGTGGGAGTCTATCAATGTCCAGCCCATGTCTGTCAAACCAAGCTCTAGTCTGTGCATACCATGATGTGGTATCCCCCACTCGAGCCATCTCCTGAGATGCCATATATGCTCTATATGCAATGCGATCTCTGTCCATATCCTGAAATCTGTGTAGGAAGCAGACTGTCTGAAATAATGCCTCGACTAGCATGGGCGGTGTGGCAAGCTCTGCTCGCACAATGTCATGTGGGACTGAGGCCTTGCTGCGAATCAATCTAGATATCATGATCACTTGAGGTCTCTCCATCAATGTCCATACATAATCGGCAAGGCCTGGCCCCCATATAGCTGCTCCATACATCAGTGCTGGAGTGACTAGAGTATCAAAGAGCCACCCCTTGGTGCGGGGCTCCTGGAAATGTGCCTGATAACACTGTCGCTCCATAAGAGCCAATACTCCCTGAAGTTGCTGTAAAGGTGACTCCCAAATATACATATGATCCAGTGACCTCAATACTCCCTCCTGCTGCCATGAAAATACTCTATCTGTGTATCTGAGCTGATGTATGGAATATAAGAACCTTGGTTTTACCAAGGTTCACTATCATGCCTCTCTGTATGCAAAAATCATCCAATGCTAATAAATGCTGCTGTAATCCCTGAGCTGAGTCTGAGACCAATACAATGTCATCTGCATATAGTAAGATATGAACTGTGGCTCCACTGAGATCTATACCTCCACCGGCTCGCTGTTGAATAAACTCTGCTATCTCATCAATGTATAGCCCAAATAGAGTCGGTGAGAGTGGGCATCCTTGTTTCACACCAATGGTGCTCACAAGGGGATCTGATATACCTCCCGAACATCTGACTCTGCCAGTAACCCGCTCATATAGTGCATAAATACCCCACATCATGTCATCATCCACCCCCAAATCAAGTAGGCGTCTGAAAAGCCTCTCTCTCTGAACCATGTCAAAGGATTTGTGGAAATCCACAAAGCAACAGTACAATCTCTGTTTCTTCACTCATGCCTGGTCGATCAGACAACGGAGAGAGAGAGAAAGAGTGTGCAAGGGAGAGCTTCACACATAGATGGCATGAGAGAGAGATGATAGCCTCATCATTTGTGAAAGGGTACAACAATTGAAATCAAAACTTTAGAAGGGATTAAATTGTTTGCACATAGATAAAAAATAGTATAGGATCTACTATGTAGCCTAGTATGCACTCTACATGTATGTGAAGATTACTACAAGATATAGGCCTTATACAGACATTAAAAGTGATGAAAATGTAAATAACAAAAATTTTTCCCGTCGTCACAAAAAGCATCGTTATTGGTAACGCCATAGAATAGTCGGTATCAGCGTCACTATTTGTGTCGGTATCAGCGACACTGATACCGATGCAAATAACGACGCTGATACCGACACTCTGCGAAGCTAATAACGACACCAATAACAACACGTGTAGGTAAATTTATGATGCTAATAGCGACGGTAACATGGAAAAAAAAATTTGTGGCATGGCAGCTTTTTTGCACTGTGTACAATGCTCGTGTAAACAAAAACAAAGTGTACTGAAATCATAACACTGATACATGAAATAAATACATGATTGCATAATGAAAGCGACTAGTACAATCATGACAAGATATCACTACTAAATAGAAAATGTCTACACAGATTAGGTGACCAAAAAAGAAGGGTGTGTGAGCTCCAGGAATCCAAGGGCAAGCTACATATCCTCGCCATCTGAAAGCTTGTCCCGTCGCAAAGGAGCATCAAACAAACTCTGCAAAAAAAGAAACAACAACACATCAGTCCACCATACAATAATGTGTTCTAATTAAATATGGTAACTATGAACAAGAAAGATGAGTGACTTACAAGGCCCTTGCATCTATACAATCGATCGATCAATGCAGTGAGACCGTGCCTCTCTGCATATCGAGTCTCAAGGCCGGTTGGATCGCGATTTGTAATGGAGTGCTGCAAAGAAAATAAAATACTAACTATTAAAAACATAATTGTTAGTACAAAGGATATTGTAAAAAAATAAGCAAGCAAAACAAAAGAAAAACTTACAAAGACCTCCAGATATATCATGTGGCCGTCATTCCCAAGATGATGGATCACTCCGGCCTCTAGTCGTGCCCTCGCCTCGCACTGCTGACTCCAACCTCCTGGAGAATCTATATCCTCCTCCCTCAGTCAGTGCTAGTCGTCCGCATCTAGCCATTCGGGCTTTGCAACCCCACTCTTGAGTGCCTTGCGTGCGTCCGATCGTCTGTGTGACATATATGCACGCATGCAGTCCATCATCTAGCCTATAGAAAATCTATCTGTCGTGGCTGGAACTGGAAACTCCTCATGCAAGATGCTACTATGTAGTCCTTGCTCCCCTCCGGTATGTTTTTCCAATGATCTAAGACGTGCCGAAAAACTTGTTGGCACAACTCTCTCATGCGAGCCATCACCCTCCTCCCCTCATCATTCATGATGATGGTTCCTGACCTATCATAGGAGACCCCTGTATATCTAGTGTACTGACCAGGGTAGTAACTATCGGAGTAGCACCCATAGGGATGCCACCTACAGACGGTTGAGCAAAAGCCAAAGTAACTGGAGTAGACATCCCCACAGGTGTGACAAATCCTAGAGATGATGTAACTCTAGCAGAACGACAAGACGGAGACACTGCGTCCGTGCCTCCACAGCATCCACCTGAGCCATGCTCCCTGGGACCGCCATGAGAGTGAGGAGTCGCACCCGTATCCCGTGCCGACCACGGGCTCACTGCCTCCGTATCTCTACAGCATCCCCTTGACCCTGAAGCAATCCCTCCCTCTGGTCCAAGTCTAGAGCATCGACCTCGTCTGCTCGAAGCTGAAGTATCTGATCACGTCGAAGTAGATCTAGTAGAGTGGCCTTACTATGTCCGAGACAGCTCCTAGTCTACCATGTCTTTGAATCTCGCGATCTGATTTGAAGACATGCGCGTGAAGATATCCTACAACTCCTCATCGCTCATCCCTCGACTCATCTTGAAAATGTCACCTGTACAAATAAAAAATAATGTTAGCATAATCAATTTAAATTATACAAAGCACGGTAATATAAATCCTTAAAAAATGATCTCACTTAAAATGCATATCTTATATATCTTTATAAGCAATTAGTCAACGAATTGAGTAAATGGATGCTCCAAATATGAAGTATCCTATGGTCCCATGTCAATCTCCTGACACAACTCTGCATACACTGGAAGGTCGATAGACATATCACCACAAATGGATGAGTCCACTTCGTTCTCAAAGAATTCTTGGACTCCTGTATTTCCATTATTATTAGCCGATGTTGGCTCCTCTACATGCTCCAAGCTTTCGGTGGCCTCCACCCCTTGCAATATCGACCCCTCTATTTGCATATTGTCCTTATCTATGCTTGGAACATCGCTTTGATCATATGCTCGAAACATCACTTTGATCATGTATGCAATCATTGATACACGCATGGATGCTATTGTAATCTATACCAAGTTTTCGTAAAACATGTCATGCATCATCACAAGACTCAGGCATGGTATTTGCAGGTGGTAATATATGATATTTCAATAACCTGAAAAAAATCATAAAACACCTTGAAAAAGAAAAAATGTTTTTAATAATAGTGTTGAAAAGAAATCAACGAAGCGTACATACAAGGTACCTAAACAACTCGGTCACACTTGCACCGCTCCACGCGTATTTTGCTTACACACTTAGGAGTGCAAGCAGTGTCTTCAGACGAGATACTCAGCACCCATCATATAATGGTATGGTTGCTTCCTCTCTAAGTGGATCAGAAGTCTTGACATCCATGGGAATCAATGCATCGATCATTGCCTCCATCTCAGGCTCCAAGATTGTAGGTAGGTCTGGAAGGCTGCCTGTCTTTTCTGGCATTGATGGTATAGATTGGGTAGTGCCTTGCAAGTGGTGGATTGGCTCATGCACTCCATCCATCGCACGCCCACGAACTCTTCTAATTGGCCGCAAAGGGTGCACTCCTCCTTGGGATGAGACGTCACCTCCCTTGATAGAAAATTTGCCAGCCACACCCAATCTTCTTGTATATGGTATTCAATTAGCTTACGAGTACAATGCATGATTGATATTAACTTTTCTTACCGTTTGCTGAAAATCCGCAATCGCCTGATCAATAATCTCAGATTGAAACTCGCCGAAGCGTCGCACGTGTTCTATAGACAATCGATATTTTCGTCTAATTGCGAGCTTGCATTGAGAGCAAGGACATGGGACACATTGATTAAGATACGCCTCGCAATCTTGAATAACAAGACCTTCCTCATTTTTCATTTTGTCCACGTTACGACAAACAATTTGTTTTTGTTATCATTCTTTTTTTCTTTCTTAAATTGTTCTCCTCTCCTTCCATCTCTCTCTCTCTCTTTCTCTTTCGTTATTATGCAGTATATATTTCCTCTCCCTCTCTCTCGTTCCTTCTTCTTTTTTCTATGCCTCCCCCTCTCTCATTTTCTTTAACGATCAGGCTACAACTACGATGAAGACCACGACCACACCACGACCACGACCATGACCACAACCAATGACCACGACGACTGCGACCACGACTACGACCACGACCATGACTACGACCACGATCACGACCACGACCACGACTACGACTATGACTACTTATATAGAGATGAAGAGAGAGACAAGAGTTAGGGAGAGAGTAAAGTTAGAGAAGAAGAGGAGAGAAGTGAGAGAGGTAGAAATAGAGAGAGAGAGAGAGAGAGAGAGAGAGAGAGAGAGAGAGAGAAAAGAGATAGGGGGAGAGAGAAGGATTTAGGGAGAGTATAGGAAGAGAGAAAGAGGAAAGATTGAGGGAGAGAGAAGGGTTGAGAGAAGAGAGAAGAGAAAGAGAGAGAGATCCGACTAGAGCATTTGACACCTATAGTCAACACACCGTGGAAAACACAAGCACAAATTGACATTGAATGATGGCAAGAAAATCCACCACAAAACAATAGTTATAATACTCGAGGTAGGATTTCAAAGTCTTACTGATTTCAATTGGTCATGGATGCCATACTATGGGTAGGTTGCACTTACTAAGAATATAATTGGCGATTTACCTCATCTTCTCTCCATCATCAATAGAATTCTCATTTACCATTTACAACTCACTCACCTTCTCTCCACACTATTGCACACTACAATCTCTATGAGGGCATGAGATTGGGATCTCCACAGATACCAAAGTATGATCTCTAGCTTGATGGTTGCATATATACTACTACTACTCATGGAATAAACCTTAAAATAGTTATTATGCTCAAATATATGCTCGTTAGAGCAGAAATTTGTTCTTAAGACTATTCTAAGGATGAAATAGGGTTAATGATAAAAGAGTATCCTTCCTTGCAAGTGATTTTATATTATATTTTTTAATTAAAATTGATAGTTGAAGATGAGTTTCTTAAGAGATCTTGTGGTGATGCTATTTTAGTTTTTACGAAGCATATAAATGATACTGTTTTAGTTTTTTGTATTTGTCTTTTTAAGAAGAGATTGATTTTTATGAAATATCCAAAGTTATTTTTGGATCTACGTTATAAAAAATGAATGTTTTTCTAATTGATAGGATGATTGCCTTCGTTGTATACTTGCATGGCGGAGGCCAGGACAAGCCTCATGTATGAGAGGTCTCTTTGTAGGAAGAACATTATGCTAGGAGGTGCAAGTGTGCTAGGGTTCTCTAGCCATATATCCCTTAGATTTGTTGAGGATCGGCCTAACCCCTATGAGCCTAGGATGAGCTTATTGTAAGGTCTTATTTCCTTTTCTCTCTTTCTCTCCCTCTCTCATTTCCCCTCCCTCCCTCACCCTCACCCTCTCTTTCTCTCTTTCCCTATTAGGATTAATGATTTTTCTCTCTTTTTTCTCCCTCCTCTCACTCTCTCATTTTTTTTCTCTCCTCTCCCTCTCTCATTTCCATTTCTCTCTTTCTCTCCCTCCCTCGCCCTCACTCTCACCCTCTCTTTCTCTCTTTTCCTATTATGTTTAACATCTTTTCTCTCTTTTTCTCTCTCCTCTCATTCTCTCATTTTTTTCTCTCTCCTCTCCCTCTCTCATTCCCTTTTGCTCTCTTCCTCTCCCTCTCCCTCTCTCATTTCTTCTCCCTCCCTCACCCTCTCCCTCTCTTTCTCTCTTCCCCTATTAGGTTTAATGTTTTTTCTCTCTTTTTCTCTCTCCTCTCCCTCTCTCATTTCCTTTTCTCTCTTCCTCTCCCTCTCTCATTTCCTCTCCCTCCCTCACCCTCACCCTCACCGTCTCTTTCTCTATTTTCCTATTATGTTTAACATCTTTTCTCTCTCTTCTCATTCTCTCATTTTTTCTCTCTCCTCTCCCTCTCTCATTTCCTTTTGCTCTCTTCCTCTCCCTCTCTCATTTCTTCTCCCTCCCTCACCCTCTCCCTCTCTTTCTCTCTTTTCCTATTATGTTTAATGTTTTTTCTCTCTTCTCCTCTCCCTCCCCCTCTCTTTCTCTCTCCCTCCCTCTCCCTCTCCCTCTCTTTCTCTCTTTCAATGCGTTCCTCTTCCTCTCCCTCTCCCTCTCTTTCTCTCTCATTTCCTCTCCCTCTCTCAATACACACAGATTATAGCAAAAACAAGTAAAAGAGAGAGAGAAAACTCCCTCTCCCTCTCTCATTTTCTTTCCCTCTCCCTCTCTTTCTCTCTCCCTCCCTCTCCCATTTCCTTCCTCTCCCTCTCCCTCTCCCTCTCTCATTTCCTCTCCCTCCCTTTCCCATTTCCTCCCTCTTCCTCTCCCTCTCTCATTTCCTCTCCCTCCCTCTCCCTCTCCCTCTCTTTCTCTTTCATTTCCTCTCCCTCTCTCAATATACACAAATTATACAAAAAACAAGTAAAAGAGAGAGAGAAAACACAAAAGCAAAGCAAGAATGGACAATGCACATACCGTAAAGACTCGAAGAAGGGTTTGGCGGCTCCTCTTCACAACGGCGGCTCCTCTTCGCCCTCCATACACCTCCTCCTCTTCTTCACGAACGGTGGTGGCGATGGCGGTGGCGATGAGAAGCCTTCTTTCTCTCTTTCTCTCCCTCTCAGCAAGACGGTCTCTCTCCCTCTCGCTCTCTCTTTTGTGAATGCGCGAAAAATGACGCACTCAAGTTTCGGCCCGTGTTTTTTTACTCTGGGTATCGTTGCTATTTGCATCGCTATTTGCATCGTATTTGCAACGCTAATAGCGACACAAATAGCGACATCGCTATTTGTCGTCGCTAACGCCTGTCGCTATAGCCTCATATCCTTGTAGTGGATGTGTGGTTTTCATAAGCTTCATCCATGCAACAAATCTTTACTCAAATGTAATGGTGCATATTCTCAAGCTCTTTTTAAAAAGGAAGATGCACTTAGTACCAAGGATTTTTTCCAATAGTACATACACCATAGCATGCTTTCACCCTAGGTATCCAAGATTTGAGATGCTAGATTTGCCATGTGGTCCACTTTGCAACAATGTTGCATGAAAATCCATGGTTGTTTTAGTTTCATAGGGGTATACCAAGGATTTTTTCCAATAGTACATACACCATAGCATGCTTTCACCCTAGATATCCAAGATTTGAGATGCTAGATTTGCCATGTGGTCCACTTTGCAACAATGTTGCATGAAAATCCATGGTTGTTTTAGTTTCATAGGGGTATATACAGATTTACCACATTGAGGCAATACATGGATATTTGTATTTCCTCATTAATTAGTCCAAATTCACCACATGAGGTAGCACTAGCATGTGGGTGGCCACCTCTCAAATTCTATTATCAATTGAGAATAGCCCAACTCAATATTATGAAAACTGCATTAGACAATGAAATTTGAGAGGTGGATGGCCACCTCTCTCAGATTCTATTATTAATTGAGGACAACCCAACTCAATGTGATGAAAATTATATTAGACAATGAAAATCCACAAATAAATAAATATAAAACCATCTTATTTTCATAGCAATTTCCATAACACCACCATTCTGCCACCTTCACCTTCTCTCTCTCTCTCTCTCTCTCTCTCTCTCTCTCTCTCTCTCTCTCTCTCTCTCTCTCTCTCTCTCTCTCTCTCTCTCTCTCTCTCTCTCTCTTTGTAGCAAGGGTAAAACACAACTAGATGGTCAAGCAAGCAAGCAGATAAGCCACTTAGTGATGACAAGTGTGGTAAGAGCATCTCTCTCTCTCTTTCTCTCTCTTTGTGGCAAGGCTCAAAGACAATAGGCACATAGAGGTAAGTGTTGGGGGTAAAAGGCCACATGTGCCTAGCCACCTACATTTACTACCTACAACACATTGTCACTATTGGAATTCCAACATACCATCTTGTTCTCTCTTGCTTGAACCTCCATATAGCTCTTGTTTCTCTCTTTCTTTTGCTCATACTTCCACTCCTACTCCACCTTTCAACAAGTTGGGTGCACAGCAATTGCACATAGGTAACCCATGCTTAGTGATGGTAGGTGTGGTGAGAGCATCCATATTTAGTAGTGGCAAGGTCAAGCAAGCAACAACCACCAATAGGAGGCCATGGCGAGTGATAGTAGATGTAGTAGGGGCGAGCAAGCTAGTGGCAATGACAAGTTGGGATGCAAAGATGTGTGTGTGTGTGTGTGTGTGTGTGTGTGTGTGTGTGTGTGTGTGTGTGTGAAAATAAAATAACTATCAATATATAATATTTCATATTCAATATTAATAATATATTATGTTAGTAATGTATTAAAATGTGTAATATCTTATTAGTAACATTTTACAATGCTTTATTACAAAACATTATTATGTAAAATCATACATAATGTACTTTATTATTTATATGTTGAATATTATTAAATATTATATAAATATGAATATCTCATGAGAATATATTATAAAATAATATAAATAAAAGCTATTATTATCTTTAAATTATTAATATAAGTAACAATATTATTTATATAGTATCATTAACATAATTAAGAATTTTATCCTTGCCACGTTCATGTCATCAATATGACATCATGTTAATATTAACACATCTTAATAAAATTTATGTTATTAGTATATTGATGTTATATATATATATATATATATATATATATGCATGCATACAAATATTATAATTATTCATATCAACATATTATTATAGTATCAACATATAACAGGGTATTAATAGTAATATAGTAATAAATCATTTTATCTCTCTTGCTCTTTCTCTTCAATATTTAAATGATATGTACACAAATTTTTTATCTTTGCAATGTTTTTTAAAGTGTATTATATACTTTAATTTATTATTATTATTATTATTCCCACTTATTATAATTCAAGTTTATATTTCATTCTATTTCTCTCATACTTATGGTTTTATAATTGCATTTTCTCCCTCATATTAGTAATTTTCTCTCTAATATATAAATAATATATATTTAAAAAGCATACATATAACCCCCTCTCTCTCTCTCCAATAATATATACAAAAAAAATTATACATATACCTCCCCCCCTTCTCTCCAATAATCTTTACATTATTTACATGTACTCTCTCTCTCTCTCTCTCTCTCTCTCTCTCTCTCTCTCTCTCTCTCTCTCTCTCTCTCTCTCTCTCTCTCTCTCTCTCTCTCTCTCTCTCTCAAAAGAAGCACAAACTTAAAATTTTATAATGCACTTGTAGAATGATATTATCAACATGGAAAAAATAGGTATGCACAAAGCATATAATTAGACCAATTTCAAAACACAAGTCCTAAGTCTTGGACAAGGCTCTATAGAATACTTTAAAAACCTTATGTATAGTCCTAAGTCCTCAAATTGTTGGTAGGGATAGAAATACAAACCTAAAATTGATTTGAAACACCAACTTAGTATTGATGTGAAGCATGGGGAGAACCTTCATTAGCCACGCTTTCATCCCTATATAATGCTCTCGTTACTATTCCCATCATCCTCCTGATAACCGCACCACCAACTCTACTCTCGGCATTAGTCTGCCCCGCTGGCAGTGATACTGAGTATTTTCTGAGAAATGTTCGAGGGTGAAAAGCGTACGTACAAAAACAAGGCTAAAGCCAGCTACAAAAACCGCTTGTCGATTGATTGAGCTATTGACATCTAATTATGTGAGTCACGTCATGCACTGTTCACGAAAAATCGAGGTTTAATTTAAAGTGAATTGCAAAATTGTTAAAATAACCTTCAAAATTGAAGGAAGAAGGTTTGAAACCTCGAACTTTTGAAAATTTTTAGTTATAAAAATGGCAAATACATGTAATTTGATTCAAAAATCTCTGCAAAAATTTGAGTTAGAGGTTTTTGTATTTGCTACGAAAAATATTTTTCGTGAACATTGGTGAATCACATGTGTCATTGGAGTTCCCAAGTTTCGTTGGTGATTTCTTGTACTTTTCCTATGGTTTATTAATATGCTTCGCTCTGTCTTTGAAAAAGATACAACACAATATTAGTAAGTTTGGGAATCTCCCAATTCCCATTTTTTGAATACTAAAAAGGTGACATCCGGATAACGTGCCCATAAGTTTCTCAAAACCATATGATATGACCTATCATCGCAAAGCGCTTGAAAAATGGAATCTATAGAGCTATAGAGCACTCGATTTGGAGTTATAGTGTTCAAGTTATGACAAATCCAAAGATTTGACCACGTGTCCCAAACTTATGGAAAATTCCCATATTCCCCAATGTGGTGTTATACCCTAATTATGCACCGAATTTAAGCCAACTTAAAGATCTCCTTCTTTTAGAATACAATTGTTTTGTGTAATCCGTAGGGATAACAATTGCAAAAAGGCATCAGGATCTGGGATAACATTAGAAGTTTCATGAGAAAGGCATCAGGATCTGGGATGACATATGGAACAAGAATAGCAACTCATGGGTCACAATTGAGGAAGCTCAAGTTAGGTTTCTTCTTTCAGATAAGGAAAATGATTTTTTTAGTTGTAGTCTTGCAACATAGAAAAGTGGAATGGCCTTCATCAGTTGTTGAAAGAGATGACTCATAGTTGAATGACCTTGTTTCCGTAACAGGCAAGCGATTGAGTCACTGCAGATCATCTAGAGACATTTGCTCTTCGTCTCCTGCTATCTACATGAATTTACAAGAGAAATGGAAAAGGAATCCCCTTTGGCAAGAATGGATACATGGAAGAGGCGCATTGGCAAAGTCTGGAGAGCAACGCCGTCTCACAGATGCAATGTTATGAGATGGCGACTAATGCATAAAAAGCTCCCGTTACGTGCTAGACTGGCTAGGAGATTCCAAATCTCCTCTCTCTATCCATTTTGTGGAAGATCTGATGAGACAGAGAAACATCTCTTTTGGGACTGTTTGCATGTTTTCCCTGCTTGGAAAAAAGTCAAAAGGCGGCTTAAGGAAGCAAATCTGATTGACAATTTCAGCATGTCAGTGGCTTTCTTTGCTGACCAAGCTTTGTTGGATGAGAGCACATGGAAGCTAGTTGCACTCCTAACTACTGTAACTTTAAGGTTTATCTGGGTTCATAGAAACAATTACTTGTTTGGGTCTCAGGGTAGGATCAAGCCTGACAATGCCATTCATGTATTGAAGATTGAGTTTTTGGCTGTGTTGGATGTCGTGAGATCCAAGCATTGGATCTTTAAGCTTTTCCATAAGAAGCTGAGGGATATGGCCTAGTGCCAAGTGGCATCTAATTGATGCTGTATGTAGTTACTTATTTGACTTGCTTAATATTATATGCATTTTTAAAAAAACAATTGCAAAATGAAAAATAAGTCCGTATGTATCTTCAAACTTGGATGGATAAGCCAAACCCAATATGATCCACCCAAGGAAAAAGGGATGCTCATAAGAGCGATTGAACAAATCAGTGGTCACAATAGTAAATTGCACTTGCTGGAGCTCACTTTCAACCATCGGCCCATCATGCCAGCAAACGCAGCAAGGCCTCTACTACCAGTGGCTCTAACCATTCTCCATCAATGCAAACGTTCTGATAGAATGAAAGATTATGTCTGCACACGGATAACACCAGAACCCCAACTCCATTTGCTGTTTTCTACTTTTCACTTCTTTTTTCAAAGGATATATGCTGCTCAACAAAGGCCGTGCAAACCAGGCAGCTTCAATGATTAGTTGAATCTGCCTAATAGACAGAGGACCAAAGCAAATGAGCTAAGCTTGCGGAGGTTGATCATGTTTATCTCTTCAGGAGTGCAGAATTTGAGTTATTAGTGACTCCGCAGAAAATCTATCGCATGGAGCAGCTTATACAAAAGTGGCGTACACCACACAAAATGGCTTCATGCGTACAAACTGAGAACAGAAAGCCTCCCCCCTATATCCTCATTGGAACAGGCAGGTCACCGAGGCCCTGACAGAATTGAATTGCTGACCTGAGTAGAGACTGTGATATCTGTGTGTTGAGAGGAGGTGGTCGGAGCGCCAGAGCTCGCCAACGAGGAAGCCTTGGCTGCAGAGTGTGTCCTCATTGCGAATTGCAGTAGGGATGGGGGGTCCTCGACCTCCGTGTGACCCTCGAGAATTCGCAACACAGTGGTCATGCAGGGCCTCATGCTGGGATCCTCTTGAATGCACCACATTGCCACTTTAATGACTCTTACAGCCTCTTGTTCCACATCTTCTGTCAGCTCATCCTGCAGCCTGTCGTCCATGATCTCCATCATCTTGCCTTCCTCCACCTTCAGCACTGCCCATGCAGGGAAATACCAGAAGGTGTTTCTTGACAAATCAAGATTCCTTCTTCCACTTAAAAGCTCTAGCAGTACCATCCCATAGCTGTATACATCACTTTTACTTGTGACTGCTGCTTGTAACAGCCACTCTGGAGCAACATATCCAGGAGTACCCCTCATGTTAGTAACAACATCACTTTCCCCTCTGTCCATGAGCTTGGAGAGCCCAAAGTCAGAGAGCTTAGCTATGAACCCCTCATCTAAGAGGATGTTCTGAGGCTTCACATCCAGATGGACAATGCGCTCACGGGACTCTTCGTGCAAGAAGGCCAGGCCTCGGGCAGTGTCGAGGGCAATGTTGTAGCGAGTAGGCCAGTCTAAGAGCTTGCAATCAGAGAACAGCCAATGGTCGAGGGATCCATTAGCCATATAATCATACACAAGCAAGCGCTGTGCTCTCTGAGTGCAGAAACCACGAAGGCGAACCAGATTAAGGTGATTGATGCTACCCAGAGTGGCCACCTCTGCATGGAATTCTTTCTGGCCTTGTCTAGCACTCTCTAATCTCTTCACAGCCACTCGTGTGCCATCTGCAAGCCTCCCCTCATACACTACCCCAAATCCTCCAACACCAAGCCTTTTCCTGAAACCATCGGTTGCTTTATGAAGCTGCTTGAAAGAAAATCTTGTAGGTAAACCAGGCAAACTCTCCAAGAAAGCATCGTCCGCTTGCATGTCTGCCAGCCTTCTCCTCACCTTTATTCCCAACACCACAAAGCTCACCATGCAGATAGCAGTCACAAATGCTGCACATACTGTAATTGCCAGAACCATCCTGCCTGAAAGGGCCATGCCTTTTCTGTTCGGAGAATTGGCCCTTGATGCTGTTTGGTATGAATTGCTCCCATTGCTTACTTTAATGAAAGCATGGAAGCTTGCATCAGACACCTTCTGGATGCTCATGACCTCCTGATAATGATAGCAGTGGCGGGTATTCTGCTCATAGAAACCAACTGTGCAATTGCAACTCGAAGCACAAGAGGATTTGCAGTAATCCAAGGTTGAAGACGTTTGGTAGGTAAAGTCATTAGCAAAGTAGCTTGCTCCTGAGAGCTCAAGAAAGTAATTGCTATCACTGCACCTCGGGGGTTGCGACAGGACACAACCAGAGCTTGGATCAGAGGGATTTCTTGCATCAAACAGCTGCGAATTTGAACCTGGCAAACGTAACTCTGGGCAACTACAGGTGCCATAAGAGCTGCAGATACCAAAGTCTCCACACCTGCCAGGAAGGGCACAATACAGGCTACCAGAGAAAATCTCTTGGTCTATGCCCCAACCATAGTGCAGTCTGTATACATAGGTGCGGAAATTGCCATCGGAGTCAAGGCGGAAGAAGACATCGCTGTTATTGTTATTGGACCCGACGGGAATGATGAAAGAATGGTTGCACTCGGGCTTGTCAAACGAGGGCCACTGTGTGAATGTGAGGATCCCTCCACCATTGCTGTAGCTCATGGATGTGCCCCTGCAGAAGGGGTGCTGCACCGACTCCACCGTATTGTTCTTGTCTGATGTGGAGAAGCCAACAACATGGTAAGGAAAGGATGATAACCTAGATGGTGTCACCACATACATGATGAGCCCTCCTGGCTCCATTACCACAGAGTATTTGCCCTCAGAGGCATTGCTGGATGATAGACTTGCGACCACACGGGTACCGGTGCTTATGACTTGCCCCGGCAGGAGGGTGTCTGCGGGGTGGTCGAAGCTCTGCCAGATGATGCTGTTCCTGGAGTTCAACAAGACCAGATTGCCAGAGTCTAGCAATTCTATGGAGGCCCCCGTGGTGGTATTGGTCGACCATGCTGTGGAGCCATCTGTGTCCCTCAGAACCAGGTCCCCATTAGGCTCCAGCTGCAAGCTGGCCTGCACTCTCACTGGGTGGTTCCGGTTGGCCATCCACACCTGCTGGGCGCCTGTAGTGCCAACTGTTGTGTCAGCTGTGGTTGGGGAGCTGCTTCTGACTGGCATGTAGACGATAGAGAGAAGGAATCTGTTATTGGGCACTGCCACCCAGCACCAGGAGAAGTTCATGTTTGAGCTATTGAGAAGAGGTGTGATTGAGCCCACTGACACTGATGATGGTGATGATGATGACGATGAGATATTTGCATACACCTCAAATGGAGCTGATATGACGTTTCTTGCGGCACAGGGCAATGCACAATTGTGCACAAAAAACAATGCCAACAAGAAGCACAGGCAGAGCAGTAGAGCATTTCCCATTGTAATTCAACACACAGACAAGAGATTGGGAAGGGGGGGTTGTGCAAATAGGTGTGGGTTATAGATTCCAACAAGATGAACAAAAGAAGATGGAGAAAAAGAGAGGCATGAGTGCGAGTGTCATGTCCCAGCAACGATCCTGCTTGCTGTAAACAATGCAGCAAAGGGGATCGCTCAGGTGAAGCAACATGACTTGATCCAGGGCGATGAGACATAATAAAAGGGGGGCGAAAAGAATGGGAAAGAACTAGAGTCGAAAAGTACATGAAGGAGCTTTTCTAAACAAATCCCAGGAGGCCTGGTTTACGGACGCAACCTCCATCCCTGACTTTTGAATAAAGGCTTGCAAGTTGCCAATCTCATCTGTTCTCAGGAAATATGCTTTGGTAGGTGATTGCCACGTGTCATTTTCTTATGGACCCCCCTCTTTTTGAATTGCTAGGAAAGAAAACAATCACTTTTAAAGTGGCAAGTAAAATGCTGAAAAAAAAATTTTAATCCAGTGAGTTTTTGGGCATATTTTATTTTATTTGGGAGACTCACCATCACGAGTTCGCATGTGGGCGAAATACCCCTTGGAGCCGCCCAACCAGGAATTGAACTCACAATCACATGCAACGCACCTAGTATTCCTACCAGTAGAGCTGAGGTGCCACACCAGGGTGAAACTGCTAAAAAGGTTGATTGCATCTCTGTAGAGATTATGTACATATTTCATATAATATAAATATACTTTCACATTTTAAAACATATAGAAGTTGTTTTATAATACAGTAAAATTAGCTCTCTAGAATAGAGTGGTGGTGTTGCTCCTCAAGAGGCCATGTTCAATTACAAGTGCTCTTTGCCTCATCCTCTGATGTTGGTTTAAAAGCCATGATAATCCTCAATGCAGTCAATGTTCACAAATAATATTCTAAATAGGAGGCACGAAAATGTTTAAATCATTATTTTGAATTTTGTTTACGAAATTTGCAATAAAATTAGTGTTAGCAAAACACTTTTTTGGTAGGCAGATACAAAAACCTTTAATTCAATATTTTGATAAATTTATGAGAAAATTTGTATGTATTTGCTATTTTTATAACTAAAGTTTTTGTAAAATTCAATATTTTGAACGTTCTTTAACTAAAGTTTTTTAAAGTTCAAATAACATTTAAAAGTATCTTTAAAACTTCTTCAATTCAGTTTATATTAACCATTTAGTTTTTCTAACATTGAGAAAATTTGAGGAGTTCAAAATATCATATAGTTTTTTATGTTTGTTGAGCCTAATATGCCAAACAAAATGCCTTTTTAGCTTCTTTGGTAATTCTTATTTTTTTCTAAATTCTCAACCATCTATACATTTTCTTAATATATACTAGGCGCTCCGCGCCTAGACTCGCCCCGGCGCTTCGCACCGGGGCGGGTGCGATTTTTTCGGACGGGAGCGGGTGCTGGACGCGTGGCATGCGCCCCCACGTTCTCTTTTTTTTCTTGTGGGGGAGGTGGGGGGCTGCCACGTGGCACCTGCCCCCCACCTCTCGTTAACTAATAGTATAGACTAGGTGCTCCACACTTAGTTTCCTCTCGACGCTACGCGCCAACTTAAGTTAAGAGAGAGATTGGGACCAACTCAAACATATACAACCATGATGCTAAAAAGAAATAGAGCATGTGATCTCTTTATGTTTCACATTTGTCAATTTTAACACTTATTATTACCCTAAATGTATGGGTGCAAATTGCTTATATGTTCAAAAACACATGCATAAGACATTTGTATGCATGCCTAAAGCAATTGTAGAGGCATATTGATCCAAGTTAGAGGTGCACAATACTATGCTTTTATGTCTTTATATATAAGCTTACTACGAAATGATTTTATAACTTTACATATATGCTTACTACAAAATGTGAAAGTGAATCTCCATTGAATCATTTGTGCTTTCCTTACAATAGATGTTATGGTTGTCACTTCTTTGTTTCCCACATGTGAATGTGAGCATACTATAATTAATAAATTAAGTTATCTACAACTATATATATCTATCTAGAAAGTTGTGGTAATACACATACATAATGTAAAACAAAGTACCATATACTAAAAATAATTCTAAACTGACAAGAGAGGAGAGAGGTGAAGCACCCAAGAGCACACACATACTAAAGCAATGAAGACTTGAGAACATAGAGAGATAGGACTAAAATCGTTTTCTTCTTCCACACAAAAGAACGAAGTCTACATCACAATAAAAGACTAACATAAAAGTACTACAACATATATACACGCAATCACTAGGTGTGAACCCACTAAGAAAGAAGAGGTGGCACAATGAATGTGCCATAACCAAGGATAGACTATGTTGATATAGTGCAGCAATAGAATCACTAGCATATCCTCATATCGGTTACCTAACATACTAGTGAATAATATCATGTCACATCACCAAGGCACATAGTGGATACCAACTCATGTAGATATCAACATCCCAACACCTCCCCTCGAGCTCAACATGAGCTCGTGAACTCCGAGCATAGTCCTAAAGCATTGAAGCTTCTTAGCTCCCAAGGCCTTGGTGAAAATGTCAACGTCTTGATCCTCCATGCTAACATAAGTGAACTCAGTATCACCTTCTTGAACCCACGCTTGAATGAAATGGTAATGGACCTCTGTGTGTTTAATACGCGCATGATATATTGGGTTCCTAGCCAATTGAATGCTACTAAGGTTATCAGAGTAGATGATAAACTTTTTATCCACCTGTGTTCCCAAATCACCAAGTAGCTTGTATAACCATGCTACCTCACATGCTACAATTCCAACACCTCTGTACTCTATCTCTATACAAGACAACTATTGGTTGTTTCTTGCTACTCCAAGTAATAGCAACACTCCCAAAGAAAAACATGAAACCACTACTAGATCTCCTATCTAAAATACTACTAGCACAAATTGCATCTATGTAATCATTTAAATCCAACGGTACACTTGCACCATAGAATAAGGCATATGTCAAGATTGTGGGAGAGAAGAAAGGAGTCTCACTTGTAGCTTTCTTGCTTGCACAATGGGGGAATACACACAAGGGTGGAGGCTGAAAACTGTTTTCCTCTTCTTAGTTGTGTAAGCCAAAAAGAACTCTAGTACATAGAAATAGAAGAACCCTATATATGGGTCTCAAACCAAACTCAACTAACTAAGGTGGCATACTAACTTCATGGGCGGTGTACCAACCGCATCTGCAACTGACAAGTCGGTGACATAAATGCACAATGGTCACCCTGGCATATCACGAGTGGAACTCGATATCTCAACACTCCCCCTCGAGCTCAATCCCAATTCCTGCATACCAAGCAGGTCTATGAACTTGCGCAGCTTCTCTGCGCCCAATGCCTTCGTGAATATGTCAGCTACCTGATCCTCTGTGTTGACATAAACTAGATCAATAAGACCTAGTAAAACCCTCTCCCGCACATAGTGATAATGCACCTCAATGTGCTTTGTTCTAGCATGATAGACTGGGTTATTTGCCAAGTGTATACTACTCATGTTGTCACAATAAATGACAACTGGCCCATCTGTAGGCTGATGCATATCATAAAGTAGCTTATGCAACCAAGCTACCTCACATGCAGCCATTGCTGCACCCCTGTACTTAGCCTTTGTGCTCGACAAGGAAACTGTAGGCTGTTTCTTGCTGCTCCAAGTGACTGAAACACTCCCAAAAGAGAACACATATCCACTGGTAGATCATCTATTAGAAATACTACCAACCCAATCAGCATCAGTGTATCCATGCAACTGTATCTGAACCCCAGTCTCATAAAATAATCCATACTGCAATGTGGACTTCACATATCTGAGTATGCGTCTAGCCGCATCCAAATGTGGTTTCCTTGGAGCCTGCATAAATTGACTTACCAATCCAACAGCATAGCTCAAATCTGGCCTGCTAATAGTCATATAAATCAAACTTCCTACTATGTGTCTGTACATAGTAGGGTCTTCCAGAAGCTCACCTACATCTGCACTCAGCTTCACATTCTGCTCCAAAGGAACTGAAATAGGCTTACAGCCTGTCATCCCATATTTGGACAGCATGTCCAATCCATACTGCCTCTGCAAGAGCCGTATCCCATTTGGTGATCTAATCACCTCAATGTCCAAGAAATAACGCAGCTCTCCCAAATCCTTCATCTCAAACTTCTGCTTCAATAGCATTTTCACATGAAGGATATCTTCATCACTGTAGATGCACTTCTCAGCTTTTGGATCCAACTTGGATCTCAACTCATCTGGCACATGAACATAGGCAATGCAACCAAAAATTTTCAAATGAGAAATATCTGGTTTCCTACCAGTATACCTCTCCTCTGGAGTCATCCCATGTATTGCTGCAGTGGGAGTCCTGTTCATTATGTAGACTGTTGTAGCAACTACCTCAACCCAATAAAAATCTGGCAGGTCTTTTTCATTGAGCATGGCACGAGATACCTCTCCAATATGCCTGTTTTTCCTTTCTGCAATTCCATTTTGTTGTGGGGTATGACTGCATGAATATTGTTGCTTTATGCCATGCTCTTGCAGGAACCTTGCAAACTCATTTGAGAGGTACTCTCCCCCTCCATCTGACCTTAGGCATTTTATTTGCAGGCCTGTTTCTTTTTCAACCATAGCTTTAAGAGTTTTGAAATACCCAAAAACTTCACTTTTCTTTTTCATAAAATACACCCAAACTTTTCTGCTATAGTCATCAATAAAAGTGACAAAATACTGACAGCCTCCAAGAGATGTAGCCTTAGTAGTCCACACATCAGAGTGGATTAATTCCAATGGCTTCTTACTCTCTTGAACATGTCCAGGAAATGGTTTCCTTGCCTGTTTTCCAAACTGACAGGCTTCACATACCTTATGCATTTCTGCAACCTTGAATTTAGGCAATCCTGCAACAATATTTTGGGTCTGCATTGATTGAAGTCGCTGTACATTAACATGACCAATTCGTTTATGCCATATATCAATATCTGCAACTACACCGGTCCCATTTGCAAACATTGCTGCACTCAATTCAGGCATGTCTGCATCCAATGTAAACATTTTGCCCTTCTTCTTTCCTTTTGCTATCAAGCGACTTTTATTTTTCATATCCTCAACAAAGCATCCGTGAGGATTAAATCTGACCTGCAAGCCATGCTCAACCATTTGACCAACAGAAACTAGATTCTTGGTGATATTCGGGACATGAAATACATCTAACAGGTATTTCTTTTTCCCATCCTACATAGACAAAGGAATTTTTCCAATCTGTACAATAGGATGTGCAGTATCATCACCAGTCTCCACAAATCTCGGTTTTTCCATTTCTCTTGCATCCTGCATCCATTCTGCATGACCTGTCATGTGGTTTGATGCACCTGAGTCAACATACCACACTTCGTTGCTTTCTTCTACACTTGTCACAGAATTGTTCATGTGCTGCACCATAAACAAATGCTCATTTCCGTCATCACCCTGTGTACTAGAAGATGCATAATTTTCTTGTTGCAATTTTCCATTCATGATGTCATTCTGCTTTTTATAGCAGTCTTTAGCCATATGACCCATTTTACCACAGTAGTAGCATTCAACATTGCTGTTTGCATTTTGGCCTCTTTGCCATCCACCACGACCTCTTTGGCTCCCCCTGCCTCTAGAGTTACCACGTCCTCCTCCATAGGACTGGTTTTCTTGAGTCTGCTGCATATTCTGATTTCTACCACGGCCTCCAGATCGGCCTCCTATACCTCTACCTCTACCTCTTCCAGCATTTGAGTAGAAGAAAGTTTCTTTTGAAGTTCCTCCTGAAGAAGATGCACCACCATTTCTCTGCTCCTCAGAAATTAGAAGAGCAATCAACTCCTCAAAATCAAGAAATCTTTCACGAACTGAAACGGATGTCCGAAACTGTGCATAATCCTTTCCTAGACCATTCAAGGTCACATAAACTAAATCATCATCTTCCACTGGCGACCCAATGGAAGCAAGTGCATCTGCAATCTTCTTCACCTTCATGTGGTAGTCATTGATGCTCATACTTCCTCTTTGCACATTATGCAACTCTTGCTTGAGCTGCATTTTCCTGGCTTGCGTATTTGTGCTATACATTTTTTACAAAGTATCCCATGCCTCCTTTGGCGTACTTGCATCCTAAATATGCACAATCATAGAGTCTGAAATACTGATAGACAGCCAGTACATAACTTTCTTGGCTCTCTCATGCCATGCTTTAAATGCCTGCATTTGCTGTTGATTGGGAACATCAGGAAGAACTGGTTCTTATTCATTTCCTGCAACAAATTTCCAATATCCTTTTCCCATAAGGAAATTCGTCATTCTAAACTTCTATGCTTAGAAGTTGTTCTTGTCAACCTTTTCAATTACAATCTGTGAAAGAGAATCAGACGCCATTACAGAACACCGCAAAAAATTCTGGCACTGCAAAAAACACAACTTCACCCTCACAAAGGCAAATCTGCAAAACTGGCAAAAGTGGTATTTGACCACACAGTCACTTCCTAGTGACGATTTTGCATAAACAGGAAACAAGGATGATTCTGTAACTCCCAATGTCTCTGCACACAAGCATACGATGCAATTTCTGTGGTAACTTTTCACCGACCTGTAGAACAGTGGTCGCACAGCATAAAACAGGGCCTTTTCCTGAGTGCATGCAGAAAACTTCCGCCTCCAAAATAGGCCCCGAAATGGCCTCAAATCAAAAAAACAGAGCAACCAGGGGCTAAAGCCTTCTCCCGCAGCATATACTGCCCTCTTGCTACACCGCGAAGGGCGTCTCAATCTGAGACAATGCACTCTTGCACTTTCCGGTTGTGCTACCTCTGCAGAGACTTGCTCCCAAAACAGAAAAATGAAAGCAACACTGGTCCTCTTACCAGAACTCCGCGAACTTGGCTTGCTTTCTTGAGCTCCTTACCACAAACAAGGCTCTGATACCATGTCAAGATTGTGGGAGAGAAGAAAGGAGTCTCACTTGTAGCTTTCTTGCTTGCACAATGGGGGAATACACACAAGGGTGGAGGCTGAAAACAATTTTCCTCTTCTTAGTTGTGTAAGCCAAAAAGAACTCTAGTACATAGAAATAGAAGAACCCTATATATGGGTCTCAAACCAAACTCAACTAACTAAGGTGGCATACTAACTGAGCCACGAACTAGAGTAGATAAGGATAGCTATCATCTAACTATTATTCATGGGCGGTGTACCAACCGCATCTGCAACTGACAAGTCGGTGACATAAATGCACAATGGTCACCCTGGCATATCACGAGTGAAGCTCGATATCTCAACAGCATAGTCCAATGTAGACTTAACATAGTGCAATGCGTATTGCACTGCATCCAAATCTAGATTCCATGAAAGCTGCATACACTAACTCTCCAAATAAAATTTATGGTTTAGGTTTGGCCTAGTAATAGTCAAATAGATAAGACTATCCACAATCTTTCGATACATAGTAACATCCTCAATCAAGTCACCGTCATGTACACTAAGCTTAGCATTAATATCCAAGGGTATAGAAATAGGCTTGCAATCAGCCATACCATACTTATTCAACATATCCAATGCAAATTGTCTCTGTGCCCTTTGGAGTCCTGATTATCTTTATGCTGAGAAAATAGAATAGCTCTCCCAAATCCTTTATCTCAACTTTAACCTTGAGAAGACCCTTCACATTGTCAATCTCTGTCTCAATATCACCCACAATAATCACATCATCCACATATATAGTAATGACCACAATATATGCATCAGTCTCACATACATAGAGTGAGTGATTAGTCTATGCTCTATGAAATCCAACGCTAACAAGGTATTCTACTATCTTGCCTTGCCATGCCCTAGCTTCTTGCTTTAGCCCATACAAGGCCTTACAAAGCTTACATACATAATCCGAACGATTCTCATTCTCATAACCATGTGGCTGCTCCATATAAACTTCCTCTTGTAAATCCCCCCTACAAGAAGATATTCTTAATATCCATTTGACGCATGATCCAACCTTTTGAGGTAGCCAATGCTATGATAGCCCTTATAGTGGCCATTTTAGCCATTGAAGCAATGGTCTTCCCATAATCAATACCATGACTCTATGCATACCCTTTAGCAATCAGTCGTGCCTAATAGCACTCAATAGATCTATTAGCCTTGTAAACCCATTTGTAGCCAATAGCTTTCTTACCTTCCAATAAAGACACTAACCCCCATCTGTTAGTATCCATAAGTGCAGCTATTTCTTCAACCATAGCACGATCCCATTACTCATTATCCACTACATCCTCAAAACAAGTAGGTTCCACATCTTGCACAACCTTAGCCATATATGACTAGTGATGAGCTATATAACTATCATATGCCAATCACTACATTAGCTTTTTCATTCTACTTGACTTGTGTGGACCTGGATCACTACCATGTTCTTTAGCGTCCTCTTGTGCCTTTCCCACATCAAGTATTTTAATAGATGAAATCCCAAAATCCTTATTCAACCTCTACTTAGAGCCTTTTGAATTAGTATCAATATGAGAGAAATATGATGATACGTCTTCACTATAGATGAGTCCCCAACTTTCTTTGTACCTTTTTTTGATATCTATGTTGTACTTAGTGGAGTAACATATGATCTCAATCTACAACTCCAAGGTCTATCAACAAAACCATGACTAGGAGACTCTTATGGTCCACTCAATGTATGTGACTACTGACATGTTTTCTACACAACCACACTCTCGTACTCATCAACCCCAATGCACATTACTATATCATCTACTCATTTCATAAAAAACAACATCCTTGCTAATTCTCAGCTAATGTGTAATAGGGAAATAACCTCAATATCCCTTTTGCTCAAGAGAATCTCCAACTTTTTTTTTTTTTTTGCTTCAAGATCCAATTTATTACACAACTCATGAGGAATATACACATGAGCAATACATCCAAATACTTTCAGATGGGATAGATTTGGCTTTCTATCCATAAACTTCTCTTTAGGTGTCATACCATGCAAGTTTCTTTTTGACATCAGTGCACAAGCCACCTCTGCAATATGCTTGTTTTTGTGCTCAACAACTCCATTTTGCTACAGAGTATATCTACATGTATACTGCCTCTGTATACCATTTTTCTACAAAAAATAAAAAACGCATTAGAGATAGATTATTTACCTCTATCTGAGCTTATCCATTTAATATGCAACCTATCTCCTTCTCAAATGGAGCCTTAAAGCTTTTAAAGTGAGTGAACATCTCATTTTTCTCAAGCATAAAGTCAACTCATACTTTGCAAGTATGATTATCAAATGAAGGAAACATAATACTTGCAACCACTCAAAGTTGCAATCTTTATAGGACCCCACATATTAGAATGTATTAATTCAAGTGGCTTCTTGCACATATGCTTGTCATGTGAAAACGCATGCCTTGCTTTCCAAATTAACATGCTTCACATACTTTATGCATCCAATCAACCCTAAACTTGGGCAAGCCATGCTTTGCATACTTTATGCATCCAATCAACCTGAAACTTGGGCAAGCCATCCACACTTTATTTTGACAGCATATTGTTAACCCTAGTGCTAAGAAAGCAAAAAAAATTTAAAAGACATAGGGCAAAGTGAAAAAGGTAGCCCAACTCTGAAGAAATAGGAGAAAAATGACCAAAAGTGCAAGGACAACCTTAAAAGTTCAGGGCTAGCAAAAAGAGGAAATGCACATTTTAAATATAAAAGCGCACTCTAAATCCTTGTAAAAGAGCACCAAGCTCCCTCTTGTGCAATTTATAAATGTATTTGGGCATAGATGAAAGCCACAATGCAAATAGAAAGGGAATACAAACAAAGGACCTAGGCTAAAATGGCCGGGCATGTAAAAAAGGGATGGGTGTCCAAAGGGGATTAGGGTAAGGGTTTTGTATAAAAGGCAAAAAGTGAATGAAGAAGCTCATTCTTGTGTGTGGGTAAAACTAGCTCTCCTCCTCTTCTTCTTCTTCTTATTCTTCTTGCTTACTTGAGCTTGTGCTTGAGAGAGGGAGTGTGAGGGAGTGATTATGTGAGTGTGTGAGGGTGGTGAGAAACTATGGTAGAGAAGCTCTCCATCTTCTCCTCTCTTCTTCTTCTCTTCTCTTATCTTGTGCACGAAAATGGAGCATGGAGCTTAGAGCTTGAGGATCAAGCTTACTTGAGCTTGCACCTTGGATCATGGATCTACCGGAGTGCTTGACGGAGGAGACAACTTAATTGAGCATGGAGGTAAGCTTACTATACTCATAGGTGCGAGAGTGTGTATGGCTATGTGAGAGGTAGCCATTGCACTTGGCTTGAAATTATTGAAATAATAAGTGGTATGAGGGTCTTGGCACTCAAGTGAAAAGCTCCCAGATTTTGGTTCCATTGCCGAGACCAACAAAATCAAGCTTTGAGTGCTTGCATGCTCCGAATCAAGCATTGAAGTAGGGTTTGCCCCAAACCAATGCTACTTGAGATAGGTAGGAAGTAAGGGAGTTGAAGAGGTATTTGACCTCATTTGGAAGTAAGAGGTTAGAGAATATCGTGATCTGAGGCACTAATTAAAAGTGGTTGAAAAGGTCAAGGAGTGGGTGAAAGAAGCCCAAGCGCACCTAAAGGATGCAAAACCCATCATGGAGGATGAGATCAATGAGCTCTCTAGTGTGAGGAGCATAATAGTCTTATCTACTCAGTTCTAATCAAAAGATGCATTGGCAACCCATGTAATACTACATAGACAGAGCCTAGATGTCATAGGTGGGTAGACTACCCAAGATCATTGGTAAAAGAGTATAGAGCCTAATGAGAAGCATGTAGTTGGCAACTTGCTCATGACATTGATATCGATCCCCGTGACTTTGCCTTTTGGATTAAGCAAAAGCCGACACTATGGCAAGGGTTGAAGTAGTGGGTAGAACGACATGACGAGCTTGGAGTGATCGACTTGCCTTACTACGATGCAGTAACACACATACTAATCTTAATCTTGAACTCAGTACCTAAGTCTTTGCACATAAATGCCTTTTGGGAAGGCATAGAGATATACACAATCTTGCATGTCAATGAATTAGGAGATGCTACAAGGATATTGTAGATACAGGAGCTGGAGTTAGTATGCACAACCATGCAGTCTTGCAAGCTTGGGATAACCCACCCATGGAGACTGCAAGGTTTAATGTTACACTGGCTAACGGAATAAAGGTTAGACCCTTTGGAGTACTAAGAGACTGGTCCTTGAAGATAGTGGGAGTCCAATTCTCAGTGAACTTCATAGTCATGAAGGGAGTGGACTACGACATCCTGCTAGGCCAGCCCTAGATAAGAAACACACAAATGATAGAAGATTAGGGCAGTGGTCTTATATTCTTAGGCAACATATTGGAGGCTGTAAGAGTCGAGATGGATATTTGAAAAACCACTCCGATCAACCTAGATGCCATCTTCGCTATTGTGAAACGAGACTCACAAGTCATCAATTCTTATGGGCCCCTAACAAAGTATATCCCTTGCCTTGAGGATGTGTGGGATTGGATGATACATGTGCTAGCCACTGTTGATCTACCATTCTCAAATGAAGAGGAGGATTATAAACAGGTTGCCAGGACAGTTGGTGAGTCCCACAAAGTCACATCATCTCAGCTACTACTAAAGAGTAGGGTCCCACCATCAATACCACTCTACATGATGGCTAGGAGCTCTAGCAATCAACCAATACTAGCACACCCACTACACAAGTCTCCAATGTTGAACCTATAAACGAAAGAGTGGCCACCATCACTGAGATTGAGGATGAGGATGAGAAAGAAGTAGCACATGTATACTTGCGCATATCGACCATACTTGCGCATATCGGCCATCGGTCACACAATATATGCCTTTGATGCACTCATTGACAAGGGAGCTCACTTTAATATCCTTACACATGATCATTGGACCCTCATTGGTCAGCTTCAAATTGCAACCTACTAACGCTAAACTCAAGCCATTTGGGAGACAGTCCTACCTACTATCGAAAAAATGTAAATTAGTGGTCTCTCTATCAAGTCTAAAAGCCTACCTATGATCTTCTACATGATGTCTAACACCAAGGCTACTACTAGTAAGGAATCGTTGTTAGGACACACATTCAAGAAACAAGCACATTGGAATGTTGACTATGACCCATAGCACATTCACCTCAACATTGGCAATGTTTGCATAATGACAGCTTTCAATAGGGTAGCATGGATCCATTATAGCAGTCCCTATAGTGACACCAATAGAGGAACCAAGTGCAAGGTCTAAGTAGGGGCATCGTAACTTGTCCCACCCTGCCCAAGACAAACCACATGCCAGACCTAAAGGAGCCACACCCAAGACCACTTATTAGCAATAGCTCAAACAAGTGCCTAAACACCAACCGTAGTTGCCTAGAAGCAACCTAGGAGGCAAAGCTAGCACTACCAAAGTAGACGAATGGTCAAGCCGTGATGGGTGCCCAAAGACCTATTGTGTTATCAAGGCTACTACGAAGGCAACGACTGGATTTAGTTGCCCAAGGCTACGAGCAGCATGTGTGCCCCTCAATCTAGACCTTCTAGGCCATCTCAACAAAATGCTAAGCCAACGAGGAATGAGAAACATGTTGACCCAAAAAGTATCAAACCCATAGAACCTCAACGAGTCTATCAACCAAAACCACAACCAACTGCCCCTAAACCAACTCAACTTAACACTCTCAATGTCCCAAGTCCTCTACAAGCAAAAGGCATTGCATCATCTGAGCTGCAAAAATCCATCACACAAGTGGTCGCTAAACACCCTACTAACCAATTCACGGCATATGCATCAATAGTGGTGGAGTTATCTTGTTCAACCAAACCTCAACCTCCCATAGGCCTCTCAAACTCTCCTATAAGTGTAGATCTATCCTTGCCTTGGCCTCGGACCTCACCATGAATACAAGGGATGACCTCGTCACCTATATCAGCCATGGATACCATATTCACCACGCTAGCCATGAGCTATAAATAGCTAGACTTAGGTCTCCTCAATGAGACATTGGCAATGGAAGTGTGCTCCTTGCCATGCACTTGGGAGGAATATGAGTTTGTGTTCGTCAAGATTCCCAAAATGGCCAAATCCTTGATTAATAGTGAGATATCTCGAGAGAAAGCTCTCACACAATGGCTAATCACATCCTATCTCATAGGAGCAAAGTCTCTACAACAAGCTCTGCAAAAATGGTATGCTCTACATCTCCAATGGGAACAAGAGGGCTACCAAATTATGACCAACACCGGGCAGAGATGCAATCAAAATAGGTGAGTACGACTCTACCTATGTAGCTTCTACCTCGTTTAGAGTCTTGGCCATCATGTGCAAACGATCTTTAGAGGAATATGTCATGGCCCACTCCTATTTTAATCGAATCTTGATTGAGGAAGAACTACATATTGCTAGTAGAATAAACTTCGATGACTTCCTCATTGATGTCTTGACCAACATTACACACGTAGGCATTAGACCTCATGACATGGAACGTCACACCCACTTGGAGTATAATGCAAAATTCTACAATTGGCAGCTCATTGTGGAAGCTTTCACTCATCTGCCAAGACCCACGGACCGCTTATTATTTCAAACGTTCCAAGCCGAGCACTAATGACTACCCTCACATAGCCGGCACGCCATCCATATCTACGGGTGTAGTGAGCTTACCTCCATACCGATCGAGTTACCTCCTCTCCCACGCACTCTGGTAGCTCCACGATCCAAGTGCAAGCTTCAAGCAAGCTCCATCCTCAAGCTCCACGCTCCAAGTTATGGAACTGAGGAGAAAGAAAATTCTGCAAAAACTTCTTTTTGAAAGTCTCCCAGGTAGTGGGACAATCAATGCTATTGCACGATATTATGTTTTTATACTATGGGAAACAAGAGAGGGAAAGGTTATGCAAGGAGATGGATGCCTTATTCAGTGCATGAGAAGTTGATTATCTTTGTTATTTCTATGGATAACATGATTCCCATAGGAAGTATGGATTGAGAGCTAAAAGTGAACCTTTGACAAAACAAAGTTGTAAGTCTAAGGAGGAGGAAAGGTCCATGATTTGCTTTCCAACCATGACTAGATTCTCAAGATCCTTGGCTATTTCTAACCTACCATTAGTCATACTCTTAGTTGCATGTATTGCTCAACTACTCACCTTAAGTTACTAGCCATGAGCAAGACAAGAGAACAGAAGAGAAGAGAAGAAGAGAGGAGAAGATGGAGAGCTTCTCCTCCTCGGTCCCTCACCCTCACACACTCACTCCCTCACACTCTCACACTCCCTCTCTCAAGCACAAGCTCAAGCAAGCGAGAAGAAGAAGAAGAGGAGACCCACTTTTGGCCACACACAAGAATGAGCTTCTCATTCACTTTTCAACTTTATATACAAAACCCTAAATCCCTTTTGGGTGGTCATCCCCTTATCTCCTTTTTTACATGGCCGGCCGTGGCCTAGGCCCTTTTTCCCATTGTCCTTCTATCTTCCTAGCTTCCTTTCCACCGCCCGTCTATATTTACAAATTGCACGGTTGAGAGGCCAGTACTCCTTAAATTAAATCATGATGCGCTTGCGCGCTCTTTTACAAAAGTATTGACTTGTGCTTTTCCTTGTGCGCCTTTTTCCCTTATTTAGGACTTTTCTACGCTTCTTGTGTTTCCAGATTTTTCTTAGTGCGCCTTCGTCTTCCATTCCACTTTGCCTTGGCCTTTGTCTTCTACTTTAGCTTTTCCAAATTCTCCACCTTGTTCGTCTGACGGTTGACGGTTAACACTCATAACAAAGTAAAGCACATTACACATGCACTTCATGCCCTTCACCCTTCATCCTTCAATCCTAGAAAGGATTTTCATCACTCCCAAGAGAGGGGGAGGGGGAGGGGGTAAGACAAAAAATAAGACATGATTCGGACCTTAAACCAAACTTTGAAAAAGCAAAAAAGACTTATAAAAGTCAATTTTTACTTAAGGTAAATTTTCATGAAACGTTGGGCAAAACTATATGGACTGATTGAAGCAAAAATTTTCATTTTGTACTTGAGTACTTCATCTTTCCATAGCATATATTCATAACCCCCTCATCTTTTCACAAAAAGTCACTTCAAGTAAAATAATAGTGAGTTGTTGCATCATGACAAGAACTCAAGATGGCTGAGCACGACAAAGGTAGCAAGCTCCCATTCACAGAAGAAGAGCAAGACAAATACGGCCTAACAAAGGAAACAAGGACATTTAATCAGCTTAAATTCAAAAGCATTCAGAACTTGGAAAGTGTGATGATGAAAGAGCAAGTAGTGAAACAGATGGTCAACCAGGGTAACCTTGGTAAATATATGGAGAAAGTCAGCCAAGCCATCGACTACAATAAGTGCATGGAATTCCTACAAACTTTCGATGCAAACAGGAACCATGGCGTTGTGATAGTGGGACAAGGGGAGGAGAGATTTGTAGAGTAGAAGTGGAATTGAGCCCCGAAAATGGTAGAAAGAGCTCTAGGGCTGGTCAATAAGCCTGAGAGGTGGCCCAAAATAGATGTTTATAGTATACTAAGGATGGACAAGGCCTAAGTGTACATGAATGATGGAGTTAGCCTAGTCGACATCCTCGACCCCAACATCAAAGTGCAAGCAAAGACAGTCCATGCTCTATTCTTCAGTCAAAGGTAGAATACCTTGATGAACATAATTGGAGTGCCACAGCTCGAGAGCCTCACGACCAAGTCTCTAAATGAGATTGATTGGAATGGCTATATGTGTAAGACTGTGGAATGGCTATATGCGTAAGACATAGGCTTTGGAGGTGTACTCACTACCATCATCCAAGAGACAGTTGAGGACTTCAAAAGACACAAAGTGATATAAGAAACCCTCGAGCACTCACCATCCCCTACAAATTGCCCAGTGCCATCACTTGAAAAGGAGAAAGCTCCACCCCAAGCCCACCAACAACAAGAGGCTTTGAGTGAGAGAACCATCTGTGAGAAAGGGAAGGAGGGCTTTGTCCCATTGAGCTAAGGCGGCGCAAAAAGAGGCAATGCAAAAAGAAAAATCAAGATGAGCATCCAGGGAAGAGGAAGAAAACTGTGGTAGAAGAAGACAATGAAGTAGAAGCCACACAAAGGGAATCAAGGGAATTAGAAGATGAACGGAGAAAGAAGCAAGAAGAGGCAAAGGAAAGAGTAAGAAAGGTGTAAGAGGAGTCAAGAAGGGAAGAAGAGGAATGAACAAGGAAGTAAATAGAAAATGAGGAAAGACTGAAAAGAGAAGAAGACGAGCAAATGGCCCTAGTTTTGTTGGTAGAGCAAGCCTCCCAACCCGAAGAGCTCATGAGAAGAAGCCCAGGTCATGAGCTAGGCTTCAATGTTGTAGCAACAAAAGAAAGAGTTCAAGAGCCCATTGTGCTAGGCAAGGTAAAGGCGCCCATGAACCCACCACCACCGACCTTGATTGCCATGCCAGTCATCACCACCCAGGAGACCTCAGAAGGGGGAGTGGACCAAAGCAACATGGTGGCATGGGTCCAGTACACTTGGTGAACTCAGTGAAGCAATTCAATCGCCCAACACCGAGTGACGAAGCTCCAATAATAGGGAAGACAAAGAGACTTGCTGCTATGGATGTTGAATCTAGAAAGGACCCAAAGAAGTCCAAGGTTGAAGCATCCACGACATCTATGCCATTCCCCATGCCAACAACGACCAACTATGATGAGTACGTGCAGCAGATCCTAGGCCAACTTGAAAAGATGAAGGAAGACAAGAAGGCTGCCATGACGGAATTGGAAGAGGAAAAGGACACGTTTGCTGCCTACCAACTAGAGAAGACAAAGCAGATAACCATCTATCAGAGGCAAGTGAATAACTTAAAGAAGGAATTAGAAGCAAGGAAGAAAATGGAAGCAGAGAGGGAAGAAGAAAGTGCAAAAGAGCTATAAGTGGAAAAGTTAGAGGAAGAAATGGAGCTAGAAACGAACTTCTCAAGCCTTACACAGGGCCAAAAGGATATGGAGGAGCAATTTGAACAATTAAAGAACTTAGGAGAGAAGTTGAACGAGGAGTTAAAGAGGGTAAAGACACAAGCCCATATAGAATTCTAGAAGGAGACAAGGCAAAAGGAATGAATACTGAAGGAACATCAAGAAATTAGGGCCCAAAAGGACATGGAGTCAACAAAAAAGCTAGTAGAAGTGGAGAATTTCCTCTTCAGGACCCTTCAAGAGTAGGATCAGCTAAATGAAGAGCTGAATCGCCACAAACATGACAAGGAAAAGATGTTTTCAATATGGAAAGAATAAGGAGAGGTGGTGACAACACTATTACAAGAGTTGTAGCAGCTGAGTCAAAGCAAGATGGAGGAGAAGGCCGAGGCCTAGGAAGAAAGGAAACTTGGAAGAGTTAGTGACCTGGCCGAACGCATTGCCCTAGGAGAAAGCAAGAGAATCATGGTAGAAGCAAGGGCCAAAGTAGTAAAGGCAAGGCTAGAGGTCTAGCAACACACCTTCCTCAATATTGTACTTTAGGTAACTTGGGTCGAGGATGATGACCTTGTGGAAGGGCTAAAGAGGAAGCTAGAGGTATCAATGAGAGCCATAAAATATGGGCTCCAAGGGCACACCCCAAGGACTAGCACTAGCCCTAGCCTGACGCAGCAAAGGAAACTTTTGTTGTAAGTGGGGCTCTTGATAGAAGAGTTAGAGCAGCTCGGAATTGAAGAACAAGAGCACCGAGTAGTCGGCCATAGCAACCCAGGAAAAACCACCAATGGACAAAGGGTCCAATTTTGAGCAACATGCTGACATAGAGGCATAGCCTGGTGAACAAAGCTCTCTCGCTCCTCCATCAACAAAAGCAGAAGGCCAAGAAGAAGAAGATACTACCACTGTAGAGAGATCATTGAGGCCAAAAGAAAATGCAATGAGTTGGCTAACTTCACGAGGAGAAATTTTAATGATTGACCACAAGACATGCTCGCTATCCAAATTGTGGCAAATTGAGGAACAACTGCCTATCAATTGGACACTGGATTTAAACCATTGGGAGTAGTGGGAGAATGAGTGCACACCATTTGAATTTGAATTCTTCTACCCTTCTACCCTAAATCGAGTGCTACCCCCTCTAGCGGTTGAAAGAGCCATCCAGGTCACGAAGAGGCTAGGGAAGTGGTGGCTAGATGAGAGGGCAAGAAAGCCCACTTTATGAAGAAGAGAGCTTGTGAGGTATTGGGAGGATAAGGTCACAGAAGAGCCAATAAAGGTCAAAGGCTATGAAGCCCAACCTAAATTGCATCAAAGAATCTAGGACATAAATTTTGAGGCATGGATGGCTTTTTGCAACACACTACCATATGAAAGGGATGACCTTATGGCTTACCCGAGGCACCACAATTTGGATTTTGACCAGGGAAAGCATGGCATGTATGACTTTCCTTTGATCTACAATGTTAATGTCACCACTCCTGAAGAATGCCTAACCTTTGGAGCACAAGTCCTCCGACCTTCCATTACCCACTTTTTGGACAAGTTCACGGCATGCCCCGATCCTACTTTTCTTACCACTTGTAATTACCTTCACCTCTTGAAAATTATACTAAAACAAAAACTAGTAGCCTGAGAAGAGCGACTGCCACCTCTCTATTTTGATATCAATGTAGGGATAGATAACTGTGTAATGACCCACCTAATGTTAACCACTCTCTTGCCAACTTTTTGCATGAGCCTTTTAAAATATATGAGTGATAGAAGGTTCTCAAAATGTAAACATCCTTTCCTCTCTACTATCTCTCTCAATGTAAGGATTTACCAATAGGCCCGCTACATGCAACGCATTGTATTCCTTGGAAAATCTCCTAGCCCCCCTTGAAATGTAACTATTGAAGAGTATCAAGATGATGTTATGTGTGCTCCCTCCCAATGTATCTCACAAAAAAAGAAAAAAGAAAAACAAAAAGAAAATAGAAAATAAAAAAATACCCAAACAAAGAAAAAGGAAAGGAACAACAAGCTTTCCCATGTAATATCAGAGTGCCACCAACACTACACCTAGGGGTTCTCAAGTTAGATGCATGTGGTGGTCTCGGTCACGGTCGGAAACCCCCTAGACCTTCATGTGCCCCCACTTTACACTTAGGGAACATCAAGGGCAGGATGTGCTTAGGGAGTTTGGGCTCGCTTATGGTAGACTTCTCTCCCTAAGTCACACCAACAACTGGGTCCTCAAGTGTGGGACAACACCACACACTCCCTTGCAGTTTGACCCAACTCCCAGTTTCTTTAGCATGGACACCATGCACTGCACAGTGAGATAGATACATCCCTAGGTAGTGCACTTACTTTTTCTTTTCCAAGTACACTCAACAACTGTGATCAACCATCGACATCGGAGGCCCCCATTACCCACTCCAATCTATCCTCGACCTCCGTAATGTCTCATCCAATTTTGTGATGCTTCTTCTCCAAATAATCTCCACAAAGACCCATCACCGACCCACATGACAATCTTGCAACCACCCAAGCCCTCATCAATAAGTGCATGCAAGTGCCATGGGATTGGCACTCGGCTAGGAGGGAAATAATGTCAACCCCAATGCAAGGAAAGCAAAAAGAAAATTAAAAAGATGCATGGCAAAGCAGAAAAAGGTAGCTCAATTGAAGAAATAGGAGGAAAAAAGGCCAAAAGTGCAATGAAAACCTTAAAAGTTCAGGGCAAGTGCAAAAGAGAAAATGCACATTTTAAATATAAAAGTGCACCTAAACCCTTGTAAAAGAGCACCAGGCTCCCTCCTGTGCAATTTGTCAATGTAAACACATATGGGTGAATGCACAATGCAAATAGAAAGGGAATAGGAAAAGAGGACCTAGGCTAAAATGACCGGGCATGTAAAAAAGGAATGGGTGTCCAAAGGGGATTAGGGTTTGGGTTTTGTATAAAAGGCAAAAAGTGAATGAAGAAGCTCATTCTTGTGTGTGGCCAAAACTAGCTCTCTTCTTCTTCTTCTTCTTCTTCTTCTTTGCTTGAGCTTGTGCTTGAGAGAGGGAGTGTGAGGAAGTGAGTGTGTGAGGGTGAGGGACTGTGGTGGAGAAGCTCGTCATCTTCTCCTCTCTTCTCTTCTTTTCTTTTTTCTTTTTTTTTTCTTTTCTTTTCTCTTCTCTTCTCTTCTCATATCTTCTCTCGCACACGGCAATGGAGCATGGAGCTTGGAGCTTGAGAATTGAGCTTGCTTGAGCTTGTACCTTGGATCATGGAGCTACTAGAGTGCTTGAGGGAGGAAGCAACTCAATCAAGCATGGAGATAGCCTCACTACACTCATAGGTGTGAGAGCGCGTACATCTATGTAAGAGGTAGCCATTGCACTTGTCTTGAAACACTTGAAACAATAAGTATTCCATGAGACTTAGCAGTCGAGTGAGAAGCTCCCACACATACATTTTAATTATTGCACATTCACATGACCAATTCTCTTATGCCAAATTTCATGGCAACATCCATTTCAGGCAAACTTATAACAAGAGTAAACAATCTGCAAGCATGTTTCCCTTTTGCAATAAACCTGCAATCATTTTTTAGATATTCTACATTACAACCAGTAAATGTGAACTCAACCTACAATTCCTATTTTACTATCTGACCAATAGAAATCAAGTTTTTTGTAATATTTGGTACATGTAGCACATTAGCCAAATACTTAGTTTTTTCATCTTGGATACTCAAAGGAACATTTTCAACGTGAGTAATGGGGTGAGTCGTATCATCCCCTATCTCCACACAGTGTAGAGAATCTAGACTGCATATCCATGAGAAGTCATGTGGTTAGAGGCACTTGAATCTACATACCATATATTCTTTGATGAACCATCAATAGTCATAGTATTTGTAATGTGCTGCAAACAAACAACTGTTCAATTATGTCATCATTATTTCTGCTACTACTAAATGCATACCTACCTTGCTGCTTCTTTTCGTTTCTAATTTTAGCCTTCTTTCTAAAGTAATTTTTAGAAATGTGGCCTTTTTTAATACAATACTAGTACTCTAGACTATCACCAAAATTATGTTGTGTGTTAGAATCTATAACTTGCCCTCTTTGACTCCCCCTTCCTCGGACTATCCTCCTCTATTTTTCTATGCATCATAACCTTGATTACAATCACCACCTTGGCCTCTATCATGACCTCTACATCTACTAGTAGAGTAAAACACATGCTCATATTTATTTTTTCTTTAAGAAGATGATGAATCCAAGCCAAGGTCCTTCTCCTCAAGTATCACCATAGAAATCAAGTTTTTAAAATTAGGGATATCATCCCTTGTATTCATAGATGATCTAAAGCTCTTGTATTCATCTCTAAGTCCATCTAAGCATGCACACACAATATCATCATCATCATCAACTACCACACTGATAGATCCAAGAGCTTTCATAATACTCTTAATCTTCAAGGCATAATCATGAATGGACAAGTTTCCTCTTTTCACTCGGTTCAACTGTGACTTGAGTTGCAACTTTATAGCCTATGTATTTACTTCGAACAGCCTTGTCAAATTCCTCCATGCAGTAGCAAGGGTTTCATATTCTTGCAAATAGCCCATCATGCTATCTGTGACACTAACAAATAGCCAATATATGACTTTACTCTATGTCTACTCCCAATCTTTCTTAGCCTTTACCTGTTCTGTAGTAGCATTTTGTGCAAGAACTTCAGGTGCTACTGTAATATCTCCTTCAATGTAATTACAAAGACTTTTCCCTTCAAGAAATTTATCATCTTGAACTTTCATGCATGATATTTGTTCTTATCAAGCTTCTCACTGACAATCTAGTTGAAGTTATCAGACATTTTGATACAATAGAAAACCTTGCCAAAAACTGCAATGTACAAGCAAGTTGATAACACGTGTACCACAACTAAACAGTAGCCTTTTTCATTGATTGCACAATAATATTTACAATTTGTAATTTGTATGCAAATGCCTTTTGTATATGCAATCTGGCAAACACCTAAAACGCTACAGATTCAAAATCTCTAACCTCTGCACCTGTAAACAGTGGATACTGCTAAAATTGTAGTATATTTAAAAAGTGTTGTTGGGGCCACCCGCATGTCTAGAACAAAGGCCGAAATGACCAAGTTTCACTACAATCCGAGACTATAGCCTTGCCAACCTCAAGAATCTCCTGTTGCTATAACCTAAGGAAAATCGAGCAAGGTGGAAGAGTTTCTTACTCGTTGCTTGCTTGCTTACTTATGTACTCCAACATCTTCACCTCAGCCTTCAATCGAGCTCTGTGCAACCATGGGATGGCTTTGATACCATGTAAATAAAAAAGAGAGGAGAGAGGTGAAGCATCCAAGAGCACACATACACAAAAGCAATGGAGACTTGAGAACAAAGAGAGATAGGGCTAAAATCTTCTTCTTCTTCCATGAAAAAAACTAAGTCTACAACATGATAAAAGACTAATATGAAAGTACCACAACATATGTATACGTGGTCACTAAGTGTGAACTTGCTAGGAAAAAAGAGTTGGCACAAAAAATGTGCCATAACCAAGGATGGACTACGTGAGTGTAGTCCAGTTGTAGAATCACTAGCATATCCTCATGTTAGTCACCTAATACACACGCCAATAATATCGTGCCACATCACCATAGCACATAATGGATGCCAGCTCATGTAGAGCTCAACATCTCAATAATAATATAAATAATTTACTAGTTAAAGAACTAATGTCATAAAATATATACAAAATAATGGAAATATATGTGCATATTGGGCTTAAGGGGAATCTAATCTTGAAAATAACCAAAATAATATGCCCACCAAGGAAACCTCCATCCACTTCAACCAAACAACCAACCACAATGCTAGTTGGTTGGTCGAAGGGGTGAATATGCAACAAAAAATAAACATAGAAAAACCTTACCTCCTAAGCTCCCACCAACTGCAACAAAAGAAGATTCACCACCAACTACAACCAAAGAAAAAAGAATCTCAATGGGACTTTATCGATCTTGACTTTTGAGTCGCTTAGTAGCTCTCAACCAGGAAAATGAGAAATAGAGAGAGGGGACTCCATGAAGTTGATAACATCCTACCAAAGACAATCAATTTCATGATAGGGGGTTGCAAACAACAAGACTCGGGGGAAAACATTAAACCTTTGGAAAATTTTTATAAACATTTAGTGATGACATTTAATGAGGAACTAGTTGACTATTCAAGAATGTAGACCAAGATGGTGGTTCTATAACAACATTGTATAGAGAAATCCCTACCTTGTCATGGACCTCATCATCCGTCTAGGGCAATCCCCTTCTCCCCCATTGCCTCTATAGCAGCACCATGACATACCAAACTACTTGAAATGCTCCAAAGAGGAAGGAATCAAGGCCTCTCACCGATGCTTCTCCTCCCATTCATGCATCAAGCATTGCAACTCACATAAATATGATGACTTGCTTGTACCAAGCAAAATGGATTTCGATGATTCCTCCCTGTTCTATTGCCAAAGTTGCCCTCACATCCCAAACAAGAGGCTTGAAAAATCATAAAGGGATTGTGCTAGTGTAGAAACTTTAGCCATGTCCATGCATTTCTCCAAGAGCATTTATGTTAGGAGATGTTCTGATGGTAGCTATGCATTGCAAAGTAAAGCTTCACAACCACCAACACACCTCTTGAAGTTGGGAGGGTCTACATTTTTATGCACAATGGCTATCATGGCCTTTCTAGGCTTAGCAAACATTAGTTGAGCTAACTTGGATTCTACATATGGAAATGGCCATGGAGAAAATGGCGGGGAACCTCATGACATCTTTGTGGCCATAGCATTCAAAAACCTCTCTTACATGATTATTTAGCATGCGTTCAATATTTGTTTCTCTCTTTTCTAATCTTTGAGTAGGTGCAGAATCAGGTGCATGATGAATGGGGAGAAACGACATGAAACACCATCCCATTGCAGAGTTTCTTGGATTATTTGAATCTGAGCAGTAGTTGCCAAAAAGGGATGGAAGCATAATAGAAGCCATGGTGCATGTGCTCCTCCCACACATCTTCCCAGACAACAAAGGAGGAGTTGTAGAAGTGTGTTATTCCCTAGTTCAGCTCCTTGATGCCAGTGCACAAGGTGGCCAAGCACATGGGATGAAAATTGTGGCCCTCACCATGAAGGTAGTTCACATGAGGACCAATGCAAGATAAAAAAGAAGGTGAAGGAAGATGGATAAAATGGTGGCAATGACTCAAACAATTATTGAAATTCCTGAGAGCTAGAAGAGCTATGGAAGATGACCTTCCCTCCTAGCATTCTCACTCTCTGTGTCTCACAATCACTCACTCTCTGTCTCTATGTCATGGAAAAAATGGCAACTTGACTTGGAGATCAGCCCTGCAATCATGACCTATACACTCACAATGTAGTCTATAGAAGACGATTAATTCATAAGCATAGGCACAAAGAGAAGCGAGCAGAATAGAGAGAGCAACATGTGGAGGACAATGTGTTAGGTGTAGGACCTGAAATATGACTCCCTGTTGGCAACTCCACCGCAACCCTTCACATAATAGCCCTTGTACACACACTCACACACACGCATGCACACACACACGCACACACACACACACATGTGAGTGCGCGCGTGCACGCACACACACACAATGGATGGGAGGTGGATTCAAAGAGACACGAATTCCTTGCTAATCAATGAGGGAGGGAGGGGGAGAGAGAGAGGTAGGGTGCCCACCATGGTCGACACGTGGCACCTTGCAGGAGGTCTTGCGAGAGGGGGTTGAGGTAGTGCCACATTGCCCCCTCCCCACATTTCATAATAGTAGTAAAAGATGGCTAACCTTATCCACTATCTAAAAGCCACAAAATTGTTTCTTAAGAAGGAAAAAGGTGTGTAGTTTTTCTTGCAATTTTATTTTGATTTAATTGCTATAGGATGAAGAAAGAATCAACGAAACATTGTGGGCCATGCCATTCTCAACTAACCCCTTATGGAAAGGTGGGCACATAAAGTCAAGAGTAGGAAAAATATATGAGAGTTTGGCTGTCACTAACAATAGCAAAGACCTTCTTAAAGCAAGCAAAACACCATGCAACAAACCCTCTTGGATGGCAGAGGTAATATGAATTTGGATGATGTAAGAGGTGTATGTTAGGGGTGTCAAGAGTGAAGGTTTGTTGTTTAAAGGACCTACAGGACTTATCAATTGGTTGGCAACAACACCATGATGCATGGGATGTTTGGAGGGAGAAAAGAACAAGTGTCGCATCAAAATTTGCATCCTCATAGTGCATTTGAGAGGATCTCATTCAGTTGTCAACAAAGTTTTGCAAAACTTTCACAAAAAAAAAAGTAAATATATAAGCTTCTTTTCATGCTAAATCACTCATTTTCTCCTTTGTTAGACATTCAAGAAGTAGAATTTTCTCTCATGGAAAGAAGACTTGATCATTTTTGGAGTCTTTCTCATATGTATTTTTAATTTTTGGTACATATTTCAAAACTTGCTATGGGAAAATGCTCTAAGTTCCCTATAGCTAGGTCTAAGTGATAAGTTTTTCATATGGGTGAAGTATACTATCATTGTAATCTCCTTAAGGGCCTTTTCTTCCATGAATACACATTCCTTCCCTCTAATCATTGCAATGTACAACCAAGTACTTATTTCATTTTTGTGATATGTTGGCATGCATCTCACATGTACTATATTACCTAGCACAAGTTGAAAGGTTACCATCATCTCAAGGTCACAATACAATTGCAACAAACTGTAAAATGAGTCCAAGTCTTAATCATAAAACTTGGCATGCCCTTACATGTTCTTTCCCTAGCAGTGGTGGACAAGAAACTCCACAACCACTTTATTTGTTTCATTTTCATGGGAGTAGCTCACCTTTTAGTTCAAGTTTGAATTTCATAAGGATGTGACCTACTCAAACGAAGATGGGAAGTACAACTTTAAGCTTGCACAAAATATAAACAAAAAAACATCCAATATGTGATATTTGAATCACATCTTCTTGTGGTTGCATAAGTAGATATGCATGCTTGCATACATCCAATATGTGGTACTCAAAGATGTGACACAATTGGAACCCAAAATATGTAGGATGTCCTGCCCCACAAGGAAAAATGTGTGCGTAGCACTAAATATGATGGGCATTGTGTAACTTGGCACTTTTCAACTCTTAGTAAGTTCAAGGTGTGCATTTCAACTTCCTTAGATGGAAAGATGCAAATCGTGGAAAATATTAATTAGAAACCATGTAGAAATGTCCAATTAGTTTACATCGATAGTTTCATATGTCAAGTCATCTTAATAACATGAGTGTTTCCAAAGTATGAACTTTAGCTAAATACTCTTGCAAGGAGAGAAACTCTTCTTTATTTTGAGACGATCATTTCAATACTTCTCATCTAAATCTTTGTGAAGGTCCTTTCTCCTCAACATACATAGGACCTCAATTTTCCACCTGCACATCATCATGAAAGTGAAAAGTTTCAATTAAACTTAGAAACTTGAATAAATAGTTTGACCAAGTAAATTGTGACAAGGAAAGGATTTCCATGTTCTTAATAATCCAACATGAAGGCTATTGGTCACAACTTTTTCTCTCCTTAACTCCTCCTTAATCTTAATTAGTATCGATGTTTATGTGAGCTTTAAGCAACATGGTACTATGCACATCTTTTCATATGGTGATTGTTAAATTTAAGCAAATAGTCATTTTAAAGTGAGGATAATGATATTGCATGTGGCCTTATCTAAAATCCAAGATAATGCATTGCCCAACGCCCCATCAAGTTATGCCTTTGAAGGCTTGCCCAAAAAGTGAAGAAGAGTGACTCACATGACAAGGCTATTTATGAAAAATTTTGGGTTGAGAAAGGAGTCCAAACATGAAGTTGGAATGTGAACATGAGAGCAAATGAGCACTAGCCCACTCTTTGTGCACCATCTTTTTGCATGCATGTGCAAAGCCTATAAATGGCAAAATTGGAGGTGGGTGAACATGCATCCAAAAGTAGTTTGAAAGGGAAACATGTAGAAATATACTTTTGTTCAAATGGATTCAATAGTTAATGAAATTGACGTAAAAGATTGCTTGAAAAGGTATTGCCACACATGACTCACATCCATATCTTCAATTTGCCAAGGATGATTCTAAAATAAGGACTTGAGGATGTCAAGATGGTTCATTTTCATATTTTCACTTTGCCAAGGATGACTTGGAAATGAAGACATGAAGGTGTCAAGTAAAATTGTTTGTAACATGTGTTGAATTGTATTTGCATGTGCGCGCACACACACACATGTGCTTGTGTGTGTGTGTGTGTGTGTGTGTGTGTGTGTGTGTGTGTGTGTGTGTGTGTGTGTGTGTGTGTGTGTGTGTGTGTGTGTGTGTGTGTGTGTGTGTGTGTGTGTGTGTGTGTGTGTGTGTGTGTGTGTGTGTGTGTGTGTGTGTGTGTGTGTGTGTGTGTGTGTGTGTGTGTGTGTGTGTGTGTGTGTGTGTGTGTGTGTGTGTGTGTGTGTGTGTGTGTGTGTGTGTGTGTGTGTGTGTGTGTGTGTGTGTGTGTGTGTGTGTGTGTGTGTGTGTGTGTGTGTGTGTGTGTGTGTGTGTGTGTGTGTGTGTGTGTGTGTGTGTGTGTGTGTGTGTGTGTGTGTGTGTGTGTGTGTGTGTGTGTGTGTGTGTGTGTGTGTGTGTGTGCACATGCATACTTACATGAAAGCATGCATAAATACACACATGCATATTCATACACATGCACATACAATGGAATGATTCTTCAATTATGTCAGCCCTCAAGCTACATAGCTTATCCTCATGTTAGGTCCATTATTTATTCGTTGATTACATGAAAGTTCTTAAAATTCAAAAACTGCATGCATCACATTGAAACACACATTAAACAGAACAAGGAAGGTATTTTTATGTGTGTGCAAGTGTATGAGAGAGAGAGAGAGAGAGAGAGAGAGAGAGAGAGAGAGAGAGAGAGAGAGAGAGAGAGAGAGAGAGAGAGAGAGAGAGAGAGAGAGAGAGAGAGAGAGAGAGAGAGAGTATAATTAGCATGTATTTGTATTAAAGATTACGAAGTGTTACAAAATGAGCTTAGGTGAAGATCTAGAGAGACATAATTACAACAATAAGTGGACCTAATGTGCGAATGTTGGGTCCTATCTAGCCTACTTGGTTTATATAGAAGGTTTATTGAACCAAGTGCAATCACTTTAAGGCATAGTCCAATGAACCTATGATCTAGGTCAAAATTTATATTGGCATTCCTCACCTTCCAAATTGAATGGAGGGCGATGATTCTTATGAAGTAAAAACCAAATTTGTCTTCTTCATGAAGCTAGTTACTAGTCAACAAAGTTCAACTCTTAAAAGCTCCATCATCCATAGGGTTTAGACCCGAAATTTAGTGGATGAATTATCTAGAATTATGTTATTCACTTTGAGTTAGATGTGGTGCTTACTAAAAGACAACTAGCTGGTTTTGAAAAATGATGGAAGGGAATAGCCCAAATGCTCTAGACAAGTTAAACAAGTTAGACACTTGTAAATAAGTCTAGATACTCTAGACAGGTTAGACACTTTGACACTCTCCTTGAAGGCCACTTTGATATTGCACGATATTATGTTTTTATGCTATGGGAAACAAGAGAGGGAAAGGTTATGCAAGGAGATGGATGCCTTATTCAGTGCATGAGAAGTTGATTATCTTTGTTATTTCTATGGATAACATGATTCCCATAGGAAGTATGGATTGAGAGCTAAAAGTGAACCTTTGACAAAACAAAGTTGTAAGTCTAAGGAGGAGGAAAGGTCCATGATTTGCTTTCCAACCATGACTAGATTCTCAAGATCCTTGGCTATTTCTAACCTACCATTAGTCATACTCTTAGTTGCATGTATTGCTCAACTACTCACCTTAAGTTACTTAATGCATTCAACTTTTTCCATATCCTTAATTAAAATAGCCTCCGTGAACGCCAATCACTCACTCACAAAATTTGCCTTGATGTGGGCAATAGGCACAATTGCCCTTTCTATTCTAAAAATTGTAAATGCAACATAGACCTCTACATTTTGTCAAATCCTCGCACCCTTGGTAATTGGCTTTGCTATGTTTGACTTACATGATTGATGCAGTGTCTTTCTTATACATCTAAGTGTTGTGTTTAGCCTATGGATTATACTAAGGAAGTGAATGGTAGACAAGCTACAATAGATTTTGATTTTACCCATTGAAACCTCTATGATTGTAAACACAAAAAGGATATTCAAATGTAGCAATGTGCTTTACAAGTACTTATAGGGGGCTTAAAATTGACTAGACCTAGCAATGCATGAGTAGTTTAAGTTTTTGGTGAGCTCATGCACTATTAATTTTAATTAAGTTACATTTTGTGAGATTGAATATACCTATATTGCATGATTAGTTCAAGTTGTTGATGAGCTCATGCATTACTAATTTTAATTAAGCTACATTTTATGCTATTGTCCAACCAAGATATGGTGCCATCATAATGAGAAGTACAACAATATTGTACTAGTTGTGCTTATCCCTATTTAAATTAGCTTTCTTAAGCCCCATTTGGAAGCACATTGTGCCTTCATGGTATATAGCCACAATGAGCCTTCAAACTTGGAACTTAGGCCGAAAAGATACAAGTTGTGTGGGCAAGCTCAGGGACATTAGCCAATTTGGCCTATTTTCAAAGTACCCATTGAGTGAAGTAACCCCCAAAACCAAATGTCGTTGTAAACTATGTCTTCCCATGATAAATTGACCATGACATTCTCAAATTGTAGTTTTACAGTTGCTTCCTAGATGAATTGAAGGGTAAGAGACCTAATATTAGGAAGGCATAAATTTCCCTCTCAATTTGCTTGCTACGTGTCCTAAAGATACAAGATTCCAACATTTCTTGGTTGTCCCAATGGATGCGTAGTCGAGCCATGAACTCTTGCTAGGTGCACCTTACTACTTAGCCATACATAGCATGCTTTTCACAGACCATTACCCTTATTATATTCCACACGTGCGGAGTCTTTCTATTTGAAGCTTAATCCATATAAGTGAAAGGTATTTCAACAAACTTACGAGTAACGTGAAATGCCTTTACCCTTGTTATATTCGAGGCATGCAAAGTCTTTCTATTTGAACAAACTTACTAGTAATGCGCATGGTGAAGTGCCCTTACCCTTGTTATATTCCACATGTGCAAAGTCTTTCTATTTGAAGCTTAATCGAGATAAATAAAAGGTATTCCAACAAAGCTATTTGTCGTGTGAAATGATAGGGACCTTGTCAAATTTAGGCATTGGCAGTGGCATGCCAATCTGGGTACGGGAATCATGGGAGGTTCAAAACTCACGATTAAGTGGCTCGGCGGTGCCATTATCCATACTCTTGAGTCTTGGGCCTTGGCCCTCGGGGAGGGCAATCATAAATGTTGCACTTTATAAGAAAAAGTAGCTTTTTGTGAATGGAATTGAAGACGTAAAGAAGGCGGTAAGTTAAAAGTGGCCTTCAAAGAGGATCATGGGTCAGCAACGCGGCAATTCAGAAGTATTCACTTTGTGATGGGGAGAGGGATACGTCGTATATTACCATGCCTGTACTACGGCGTACAATGGCAGTCCCCACACCTAGTGACCAACGGACAGGTGTCCGTGGTCTTGATTCAGCAAAACGGCTCAATAAAAGTCGATTCACAAGACACAAAATGTCTTTCAACTTTCAAGAGGGCCTCAGACTCCAGAGCTCCTGGCTGGTGAGAGTGTGACGCGTGGCAAAGCTCTTTCTCTTGTGGCCTTTTGGGGCGCATCAAATTAAGGACGGTAGCGACCTTTTTCAAGTGTCTGTCAGCTTCGAAATCACATTAAATGGCGATGGAAGTGCCCCTTTTCACACGCGGCCTAATGCGAGCGAGCAAGGTGGCGCACCGGTACAACCAACCCAATCGTCAATCTACCTTACAAGTTACCTCTCGCGCCTAGTCAACATGGTGGGTGGATTTCGTAGGGCCGTGACTCATGCCCCACACACACGTCACACTAGACTTTTCCATGTCCCATAGCCTATAGGGAAACTTAGGGTAATGCCACGCCTACAGACCTCGACTTGACTTTCGATGTGCCGTAGCCATATTTTTTTATAAGGGCGGCATAAAAACATGCCACACCGTATTCGCTTTACTTATGGGACTCTTGCAATCATCAATGTCTAGTCTCAGCTAGGCATTATATGACCCTTTGCCTCTTTCATAAGCCTTATTAAACAAGGTGCGCACTCATCAACTCACTTCAATCGTTTTACGTTCTAAAAAGATAGAGCAAGTAGTGTGTCACCCATTTTAGCTAGGCATTATATGACCCTTAGCCTCTTTCATAAGCCTTATTAAACAAGGTGCGCCACTCACATCAACTCACTTCAATTGTTTTACATTCTAAAAAGATAGAGCAAGTAGTCTGTCACCCATTTTAGCTTTCAAGCAGGTTTCAAATTTTAAGAGTTGCTCAGCTTTTCCTTTGGAAGGCCTTAGAATAACCCCCTTTTTCTTTTTGCAAAGATTAGAAGGATCAAGGGCATATGACCACTTTTTCAAAATTTAGATAATGCAAAAATAGGTGTAGTAAAACATTTACAACATCCAAAAAAGGATTGCAACAATTATTTGGAATAGTTTGGAGACCATTATATATGGAAGATATTCCTCTACGGGAGACCTTGCTTGACAAATCTAAAAAGGGTGAACGAACTTCTTAGATATCCATTAATATAGAGCTTGGCATTAGCAAATAATGCTTTGACCATGTTGTAGAAAATTAGATCATCAAAGCCCATCTTTTCTAGATAGCAAGATCAAATCCCATTGAACCTTATCATATGCCTTGTCTAGATCAATGGATATTCCTCTCATGCATAGAGCCAAATTGTCTTTGATGGATTCATGCAACCAAAAAAACATGCTTAATCCTTTGAGTCTTTGCAAGTATCTTATAGGAGGCATTTACAAGAGTTATATGCCTCAAGTCTTTGTAGGTTAGCATCCTTGGAGTTTTTGGGATTAGCTTAACATCCCACCATTCATTGCACCAAACAACGCACCGCCACTTCTCATGTTATGAAGGAGTTCACAAAGGTAATCTTTGCATTTCCCCCAAAAGGTTTGGAAGAACTCAATTGGGAGGCCATCACTCATAGGGGACTTTTCTTTCTTCATCCTAAAAACCACTTTCGTAATTTTCTCCTTCAAGAAGGGCCAATCAAAGCACATTCTACTAGCACCAATTTGGATACTAGTCCCAAGAATTTCCTAGCCTTTCTCAAACAAGTTTCATATGTTGTCTCCCACTATATTAGAACATAAACTTGCAAAATACTTTAGCTATGCCTTTATTTGGAGTATGTCTAATGCCTTCTTGATCAATTGCCTCTAATATTGTGTCTCAAAGCCTCTTGATCTTCACAATGTTAAAGAAAAATATGGATGGGCAATCATTGACTTGGAGCCATCTAGTTTGAGGTTGAGCTTGAATGCCCTCTAGCTTTAGATTTATATTGAAGAAAACTTTCAACTACAACACGAGTTCTCCTAGCAATTTCATCATAAGGGAAGCCCCAAACAATAGCAAGCATATTATCTCTAACAACCATGCCCGTATGTGTTGAGATATCGAGCTCCACTCGTGATACGCAAGGGTGACCGTTGTGTATTTATGTCATCGACTTGTCAGTTGTAGATGCGGTTGGTACACCGCCCATGAATAATAGCTACATGATAGCTATCCTTATCTACTCTAGTTCGTGGCTCAGTTAGTATGCCACCTTAGTTAGTTGAGTTTGGTTTGAGACCCATATATAGGGTTCTTCTATTTCTTTGTATGAGAGTTCTTTTGGCTTACACAACTAAGAAGAGGAAAACTGTTTTCAGCCTCCACCCTTGTGTGTATTCCCCCATTGTGCAAGCAAGAAAGCTTCAAGTGAGACTCCTTCCTTCTCTCCCACAATCTTGACATGGTATCAGAGCCTTGTTCGTGGTAAGGAGCTCAAGAAAGCAAGCCAAGCTCGCGGTGGTCTGGTAAGAGGAGCAGTGTTGCTTTCATTTTCTGTTTTGGGAGCAGATCTCTGCAGGTAGCACAGCCGGAAATTGCAGGAGTGCATTGTCTCAGGTTGAGACGCCCTTCGCGGTGAAGCAAGAGGGCAGTATATGCTGCGGGCGAGGGCTTTAGCCCTCGGCGACCCTGTTTTTTTGATTTGAGGCCATTTCGGGGCCTGTTTTGGAGGCGGAAGTTTTCTGCACGCACTCAGGAAAAGGCCCAGTTTTATGCTGTGCAGCCACTGTTCTACAGGTCGGTGAAAAGTTTCTGTAGAAATTGCATCGTATGCTTGTGCGCATAGACATTGGGAGTTACAGAATCATCCCTGTTGCCTGTTGATGCAAAATCGTCACTAGGAAGTGACTGTGTGGTCAAATACCAATTTCGCCAGTTTTGCAGATTTACCCTTGTGAGGGTGAAGCTGTGTTTTTTGCAGTGACAGAATTTTTTGCAGTGTTCTGTAATGGCGTTTGATTCTCTTTCACAGATTGTCACTGAAAAGCTTGACAAGAACAACTTCCAAGCATGGAAGTTTAGAATGACGAATTTCCTTATGGGAAAAGGATATTGGGAATTTGTTGCAGGAAATGAAGAAGAACCAGTTCTTCCTGATGTTCCCAATCAACAGCAAATGCAGGCATTCAAAGCATGGCATGAGAGAGCCAGGAAAGTTATGTACTGGCTGTCTATCAGTATTTCAGACTCTATGATTGTGCATATTCAGGATGCAAGTACGCCAAAGGAGGCATGGGATACTCTGTCAAAAATGTATAGCACAAATACGCAAGCCAGGGATATGCAGCTCAAGCAAGAGTTGCATAACGTGCAAAGAGAAAGTATGAGCATCAATGACTACCACATGAAGGTGAAGAAGATTGCAGATGCACTTGCTTCCATTGGGTCGCCAGTGGAAGATGATGATTTAGTTTCTGTGACCTTGAATGGTCTAGGAAAGGATTATGCGCAGTTTCGGACATCCATTTCCGTCCGTGAAAGATTTCCTGATTTTGAGGAGTTGATTGCTCTTCTAATTTCTGAGGAGCAGAGAAATGGTGGTGCATCTTCTTCAGGAGGAACTTCAAAAGAAGCTGTCTTCTACTCAAATGCTGGAAGAGGTAGAGGCAGAGGTAGAGGAGGCCGATTTGGAGGCCGTGGTAGAAATCAGAATATGCAGCAAACTCAAGAAAACCAGTCCTATGGAGGAGGACGTGGTAACTCTAGAGGCAGGGGGAGCCAAAGAGGTTGTGGTGGATGGCAAAGAGGTCAAAATGCAAACAGTAATGTTGAATGCTACTATTGTGGTAAAATGGGTCATATGGCTAAAGACTACTATAAAAAGCAGATTGACATCATGAATGGAAAACTGCAACAAGGAAATTATGCATCTTCTAGTAGACAGGGTGATGACAGAAATGAGCATTTGTTTATGGTGCAGCACATGAACAATTCTGTGACAAATGCAGAAGAAAGCAACGATGTGTGGTATGTTGACTCAGGTGCATCAAACCACATGACAGGTCATGCAGAATGGATGGAGGATGCAAGGAAAATGGAAAAACCAGGATTTGTGGAGACTGGTGATGATACTGCACATCCGATTGTGCAGATTGGAAAAATTCCTTTGTCTATGCAGGATGGGAAAAAGAAATACCTGTCCGATGTATTTCATGTCCCGAATATCACCAAGAATCTGGTTTCTGTTGGTCAAATGGTTGAGCAGGGCTTGCAGGTCAAATTTAATCCTCATGGATGCTTTGTTGAGGATATGAAAAATAAAGGTCGCTTGATAGCAAAAGGAAAGAAGAAGGGCAGAATGTTTACATTGGATGCAGACATGTCTGAATTGAGTGCAGCAATGTTTGCACATGGGACCGATGTAGTTGCAGATATTGATATTTGGCATAAACGCATTGGTCATGTTAATGTACAGCGACTTAAATCAATGCATGCCCAAAATATTATTGCAGGTTTGCCAAAATTCAAGGTTGCAGAAATGCATAAGGTATGTGAAGCCTGTCAGTTTGGAAAACAGGCAAGGAAACCATTTCCTAGACATGTTCAAGAGAGTAAGAAGCCATTGGAATTAATCCACTCTAATGTGTGGACAACTAAAGCTGCATCTCTTGGAGGCTGTCATTATTTTGTCACTTTTATTGATGACTATAGCAGAAAAGTTTGGGTGTATTTTATGAAAAAGAAAAGTGAAGTTTTTGGGCATTTCAAAACTCTTAAAGCTATGGTTGAAAAAGAAACAGGCCTGCAGATAAAATGCCTAAGGTCAGATGGAGGGGGAGAGTACCTCTCAAATGAGTTTGCAAGGTTCCTGCAGGAGCATGGCATAAAGCAGCAATATTCATGCAGTCATACCCCACAACAAAATGGAATTGCAGAAAGGAAAAATAGGCATATTGGAGAGGTATCTCGTGCCATGCTCAATGAAAAAGACTTGCCAGATTTTTATTGGGCTGAAGCAGTTGCTACAGCAGTCTACATAATGAACAGGACTCCCACTGCAGCAATACATGGAATGACTCCAGAGGAGAGGTATACTGGTAGGAAACCAGATATTTCTCATTTGAAAATTTTTGGTTGCATTGCCTATGTACATGTGCCAGATGAGTTGAGATCCAAGTTGGATCCAAAAGCTGAGAAGTGCATCTTTATTGGTTACTCTCTGCAGCAAAAAGGGTATAGATGCTATAACCCTTCTACTCGTAAGTTTACAGTGAGCAGAGATGTTGTTTTTGATGAGATGAGTAGCTGGTATAAACCAGTAAATGTGATTGATGATGTAGATGCACAAAATGGTAATGCTGCACAGAATTCACAGCAGCAGTCACAAAATATTAGTGGACCTGGAGCGTCCTCTAGCAGTGGTTCACATTCTTCGCCATGGACAGGCAGATTGAGATCAGGAGAATCTTCTCAAAGTAATGCAGATAGTGGTATGCAGGTATCACGAAAAGGAAAAGAGAAGGTTGATCAGCCCATGTTTGATGTGAATGCAGGTCACTCTTATGTGGATGGTGAATCCAGTGGCTCAGAACAGAGCATTGATGATGAGTTGGGTATTCCTTCTATTGTTACACCTGGAGTAAGGAAGACCAGGGATGTTTTGAGAGCACCTGGGAGTGAACCTACTTTGCGCAGGTCTACGAGAGCTAGGTATCCTGTGGATAGGCTGAAATATGATGGATTTACAGCCATTCACTATGCATATATGGTTAAAGTGATACAGGAACCAGAACCCACTTCTTTTGAGGAAGCCATGGGAAAAGAAAAATGGGAGAAAGCCATGGATGAAGAAATGGATGCCTTGGAAGCAAATGCTACATGGGAATTGGTACCTTTGCCTAAAGGTAAGAATTCAATTGGCTGTAAGTGGGTTTATAAGGTGAAGCACAATGCAGATGGTTCTGTGAACAGATACAAGGCAAGATTAGTAGTCAAGGGGTATGCACAAACATATGGCATTGACTATGAAGAAACATTCAGTCCGGTTGCAAGGATGGCAACCGTAAGAGCAGTCATTGCTATGGCTGCATCAAAGGGATGGTCTTTACATCAGATGGATGTAAAGAATGCCTTCTTGCATGGTGATTTGCAAGAAGAGGTCTATATGGAGCAGCCACCAGGTTATGTGCATGATGTTCATCCTGAGTTTGTTTGCAGGTTGAAGAAAGCCTTGTATGGCTTGAAGCAAGCACCTAGAGCATGGTCTGACAAGATAGGACAGTATCTTGTCACTATTGGCTTTCAGATTTCCAAGGCAGATTTCTCACTTTATGTGAGAAAAACAGAGAAAGGTATTATGCTACTTGTCATTTATGTTGATGATTTGATTATGACAGGTGACAGTGATGAAGATATCCTTCATGTGAAAATGCTATTGAAGCAGAAGTTTGAGATGAAGGATTTGGGAGAGCTGCGTTATTTCTTGGGCATTGAGGTGATTAGATCACCAAGTGGGATACAGCTCTTGCAGAGGCAGTATGGATTGGACATGCTGTCCAAATATGGGATGACAGGCTGTAAGCCTATTTCAGTTCCTGTGGAGCAGAATGTGAAGCTAAGCACAGATGCAGGTGAGATTCTGGAAGACCCTACTATGTACAGACGCATAGTAGGAAGCTTGATTTATATGACTATTACCAGGCCAGATTTGAGCTATGCTGTTGGATTGGTAAGTCAGTTTATGCAGGCTCCAAGGAAATCACATTTGGATGCGGCTAGACGCATACTCAGGTATGTGAAGTCCACATTGCAGTATGGACTATTTTATGAGACTGGGGTTCAGATACAGTTGCATGGATACACTGATGCTGATTGGGCTGGTAGCATTTCTGATAGACGATCTACCAGTGGATATGTGTTCTCTTTTGGGAGTGCTGCAGTCACTTGGAGCAGCAAGAAACAGCCTACAGTTGCCTTGTCGAGCACATAGGCTGAGTACAGGGGTGCAGCAATGGCTACATGTGAGGTAGCTTGGTTGCATAAGCTACTTTATGATATGCATCAGTCTACAGATGGGCCAATTGTCATTTATTGTGATAACATGAGTAGTATACACTTGGCAAATAACCCAGTCTATCATGCTAGAACAAAGCACATTGAGGTGCATTATCACTATGTGCGGGAGAGGGTTTTACTAGGTCTTATTGATCTAGTTTATGTCAGCATAGAGGATCAGGTAGCTGACATATTCACGAAGGCATTGGGCGCAGAGAAGCTGCGCAAGTTCAGAGACCTGCTTGGTGTGCAGGAATTGGGATTGAGCTCGAGGGAGAGTGTTGAGATATCGAGCTCCACTCGTGATACGCCAGGGTGACCGTTGTGTATTTATGTCATCGACTTGTCAGTTGTAGATGCGGTTGGTACACCGCCCATGAATAATAGCTACATGATAGCTATCCTTATCTACTCTAGTTCGTGGCTCAGTTAGTATGCCACCTTAGTTAGTTGAGTTTGGTTTGAGACCCATATATAGGGTTCTTCTATTTCTTTGTATGAGAGTTCTTTTGGCTTACACAACTAAGAAGAGGAAAACTGTTTTCAGCCTCCACCCTTGTGTGTATTCCCCCATTTTGCAAGCAAGAAAGCTTCAAGTGAGACTCCTTCCTTCTCTCCCACAATCTTGATAGTATGATCCATTGTTCTAAAGGGAGTTGCATTCTACCTACCAAAGCTCTTTGCCGCCTTTATAATTTCATTGATTTTGCATTCCTATCTTTCTATTGGGTCAAGGTTAGAAAGATCCTTAGCCCAAACCTAAGCTATATTCCTCTTAGAATTGGTGTTCTTTAGGAAAGAGGAATTCAACTTAAAGGTGGCAGATCTGCCTTCTTGTTTCTATCATGCATGCAAAATACTTTACCCCATTTTCGAAAATGATCACACTTTACCCCATATTCCTCTTAAAATTGGTGTTCTTTAGGAAAGAGGAATTCAACTTAAAGGTGGAAGCTCGGCCTTCTTGTTTCTATCTTGCATGCAAAATACTTTACCCCATTTTCGAAAATGATTACACTGTGAAACATATTTGCACAAAATGGACCCACATGTGACACTTGAGGAGTAAATTTTATCTAGCCTTGTTGTTCTCCATGAGAGATCTACATGCTTATTTCTTGAAGATAGGCTTCTAAGTTTACCATTTTGGTCCAATAAGGTTACATCAACCAAGTCATGTAATCTTTCCTATTCTTAAAGTTCCTTGTAGGACTTTATTTCTCTTTTTTTTTTGCAGGAAGCTATAAAGATGTATTAATAATGAACAGAAAGTTTTACAGCTGATTGATTTAAGTGCTGCTTCAACACTGGGAAGCTACCATTACTTAGGTGGACACATAGTCAGCTATACAAAAAAAAAAACCCAACAGACCATAACAGGTCTTAAGCATCAGAACTGAAAATCCTAATAGTCCTTAATCAATGTTCAGCCTTCTTCTTGATATCCAGAAGAATTGCTGCCAAATCCACATTGGAGGCTGAAGCCTCTAGTCCCTCCTTTAAGCCATCTTCATGCTGCTTGAGAATGGTAGATGTGTCTTTCTCAACCTGCAAAAAGAGATCAGATTTCAGGCCATGTATAGGATCCACATCAATGTTTTCAAACATCTTCTTGTTCCTGCTTAACCAAATGTGCCACAAGTAATAGCTTCTGATCCAATTCCAGATTGGGGGAGGGAGACCATATATTTCCCCTAGTAACACCTCCTTCCAAGTGAGTTTAGTGGGGTGATACTTGAAGAAAATGACCTGCAGAAAACACCAGATATTAGCATTTTTAGTATAGTTAAGGAAAACATGTGAAATTGATTCTACCTGCTGGCCACACCTTGTGCACAGTCCATTCCCCAAACCAGCTTTGAGTGCTCTCTCATTAGTCCATAGACTTTTGAGGGTAATGAGCCACATCAGACATGACATCTTTGGTTGAATAGAGGGAGCCCAAATGTTATTAAACCTGTAGTTCCACTGTGCTATTGCCCAATTAATATGCCATATGTTATTCAGTTTATTATAGAGTGGAGCATTGCTATTTATCAAGTCAGGCAGGGGTAGCAGCGATTTATCCCCCAACAACCTGATCCCCCTGTGATTGAAGTGGTGGTTGAGATTGCTCATAACCGGCATGTTAGATCCCCACAAGAGTGCCCTTTCAGTTATCAGGTCCAGTTCCTGTCTTTTTAGTTTGAATGTCTGTTTTAGTTGTGTCCCAGTCATCCACTTTTTAAGGGCTGGATCTCAAATGTCCCTCCAGCTTCTAATTCCTTTCTTGAAGAGCTTGTAGGCTAAGTTTAACTGGTTGTCTGGGATAGCTCCCTTATGGAAGCTGAACCAGATGGAGTCTTTGGAACACCAGGGCAGAGTGAGGTTGGGGTGGGGAGAGGGGATTAATAGGTTTTTGTACTTGAACCAGCCCTCCCAGAGTCCTTTTGCCAGGGGCGAGCAATCTTTAGGGTTTCAGATTGACAGGACAAATAGTTATTGTTAGTGGGTCAGGGCCTTTCCATTTCGGGCAGCCCTTTACCTGAAATTTGCAAGTGGCTGCCTTGATTAAAGTTATCTAGTCCTCTTCTTCCCTTATGATGCTTCTTGCTATCCATTTGGCTGCCAGTTTGTCAGCCAGAATGCTAGGATTGGGAAGACCAAGCCCTCCTAATTTCTTAGGTGTAGTGCATATAGCCCAAGATACTTTTGGTACCTTGAATTTTTCCCCATCTCCACTCCAAAGAAAGTTCCTCCCTAGTTGCTCTAGTTGCTTCATTCCTGCCTTAGAAGGTTTCCAGCAAGCCAAAAAGTAGATTGTGGATGGAATTAGTATGTGTTTAAGAACCATACATCTTCCAGCCATATTGAGCTGTAGCCCCTTCCATTTTTCAAACTTACCCCTTACTTTTTCCAAGACCCAGTCCCATCTTTGTTTCATTGAGATCCCAAAGCCCATGGGTATGCCTAAAAGTCTAAAAACTTTACCTGTTTCTAGCTCCTTGCATCCTTCAACCAGGAGCCAACTAGCACAAGGACTGATTAGTTTTTTAATTACTCTTTTGTTGGGGTTAATCACAGAGCCCGAAGCCTTGAAAAAGGTTTGCAAGCAGTTCCAAAAGGCCACTAATGAGACTGGATCATTATTAAACGTACTATTTGTATCATCAGCAAACTGGTTGAGAACCATGTCTTTGTTGTTGGGGAGTTTGATACCTTTAATATTGCCCTTATCAATCTCAGCTTGAATGAGCCACCCTAGTGCATCAGTTGCAATGGCAAACAGCAAGGGAGCGAGAGGGCAACCCTGCCTGATGGATCTCCTCAAGGGAAAAGAGTCAGTCATCTCTCCATTCATGGCTATTCTAGTGGAAGCATTACCAAAAAGGGTACTAACATATTTGATGAACTTCCTCCCCAGCCCCATATCATGGAGGGACTGAAGGATAAAATCCCATTCTAACCTGTCATAGGCTTTGTCAAAATCAATCTTGAAGAACTTTATTTCATTGAACAGGACTTTATTTCATGTTCGTGTGACCTACTGATAGCAAATTCAACCATATGCCAATCTTGAATAAACAAAGAAAAAGGGTCTTGCATTGAGATTAAGGTGATTTCAAAATGTACAAAGTCTAGTCTAATTATAATAACATTTCTTTCATATTTGATGAGTTCATTCTTGCTAATACAAACATTTTTCATTCTATTTGCACCTAGGTGCATTAGTTTGTTGAGAACATGCTTTTGAATGCTTTGTTTTGTTTCTTTCTAACTATCATACTTCCTCCTTTGTGTATCACTTTGTTCAATTGAAAGAAGATTGGTACATCTAGTTTGAAAAGTTACTCACAAATGTATCTTTGAATCTTGTAGATCATTGTTTGTCTCTCTTTTTGTTTCAACAAACACGGACTAGCATTTTGCACATGCAAAGTCAACCACTTTGCGACAGCCCCATGCAGCTGTGAAGAAGCGACGAGCGAAGTTGTCGTACCGCACGATAACTTCCCTCAATAATCAATGTCTCCTCTTTCTCTCCCCTCTTTCCCCTCTCCGTTTCCAAGTTATTTCATTTCTCCCTCTCTCTCCCTCTCTTTGTGCCTCGCTTTCCCCCTCCCCCCCAATTCCCCATGTCTAGATATTTTTTCCCTTTGTCTCTCTCCCTCTAATTTTCTTTATAAATCTTATTTCTCTCTCCCTATCTCTCTCTACCTTTTGTTTTATTCTATTCTCTCTCTCTCTCTCTCTCAAATCTATAAAATCTCCAACAGAGAATACTAGATATATATACAATCTCACCTATGCATGACTGTAAGAAAACACATGCTTGCTCCCCATAATATTTAGAAATGGCTTCCTCCCTCCCTCCCTCCCTCCCTCCCCCCTCTCTCTCTCATCAAACTTAAAACAAAAAATAATTTATAGAATTTGCAACATAGAATGCCAAAAATACACACAATCTCTTCCATCATGCATTGTACTTATAAACATTCATCCTTACACAAAGGCAAGAAATCACCTGGTTACTTTGCATGATACTTCGAAATAGCAAGGTTATACTGAAAAATGGATCATAATTGAAACAAAGACCAAGCACCACAAAATGACTTTCTCTAAGCATGAATCATTTTTATCTCCAAGTAGGGCATTCATAGGTGAAGCAGAGTCCAATGCCATTATCATTGGCCTCTTTCTACTAATCATACCATGAAGGGAAGGTATAAGACACCCTACTTTCCATTAGTAAGCCACGAAGGCCAAGTTTAAGGCATCCTATCTTCTATCCACACATGCATGATTTCTAAGTACCACATGTAAATGGCCTATGCTAACAAAAAAAGCACCGATTTTTAGGGGTGCATAATAGAAACAAAGCTTTCTCTTCTTCAAGGAATCATTGTCAAAATATCCATCCTCAAGCAAAAGAAGTGAAGGAAAAGGAGAGGTTGATTCCATAGTTTTTGTTGGTAATCACACAGATAATGTGATAGTCCTATTAGAGATTTTAAATTAATTTGGACCAAAAGAGCATCATAAGCAACAATCCATTAGATTAGATTGATACATAGAATAGCAAGTGGATTGGGATCTTTATTCAAAAGTTTGTATATCTCAAATAAAAACCCATGAGTTGATAAGAAGAGGCATAACTCCCTTGCTAAAGCATACTTATGCCACAAGCTTTGCATTAATGGAAGTTGAATAACCAACATTGGTGATTGTGCAAAGGATCGAGAGAATATTGGAAGAGAAACACGAAGGGAACCTTGTCGATGGAGTAACGATACAAGGTGAGTTAGAAGAGACTAGGGGTTATATAGGTAACATTTATGAATACATCCGGAAAAATTGGTGGCCGTGTGCTGGATCTTTGGATGATTAGGAAGAGAAGCCAAAATACATTATTAACAATGTAGGTTGTATAGAGGATGGGGTGTGTGAGTTAATTGCCCACAAGAATGAGAGCTTGGTTACATCAGAGAACATTGTTCTTGACACATAGCTTACTTCTTTGAAAGTTTAACTTAATAGATTTTTGGCAATGTTAACATAGATGAATCGCTATGTAGGCTCATCGTCATAGTTTGCTTGATATATGCAATCTTTGCATGACATCTTAAATGAGTTTTTGATGAAAATATCCATTTTGAAGCACATTGTCTAACTCTTGTAGATTATAATATTAATTTTAATCCATTTTGATAGTGCATTCTTCCCTCTATCTTGCTCTCAATTGCTAATGATGCGATTTGGTCTCGAAGTTCTTTCGTGTAGTATTGATGCTCCGTTGTTCCTTTTAACCAATATACCTTGAAGCCTATGGCAATAAATAGTTTCATTAAATCAAATATGATGGATACAGTTTGATTAAAGTGCTCCCATTACTTTATAAAACAGTTGGATCTTAAAGGTGTTGGGACACAAAAATGACTTCATAGCATGCTTTCTGTGGAAAAGTGATGTTGCATTTGAAAAGTGGGATCGAGTTTGGCAATTGAATTAGTTGTTGAGAAGTTGTGTGCTTAGGCTCTATCACTGCATTCTTCAATAATAATATATTGCTATGTCCCTCATGCTCATTTCTTCTGAAATGAGTGAGTCTCTAGGTGTTTTGGAGGTAGGTAATGATACCCCCATGGGTTTATAACATTCCCACTTTGAAATCAATCATGAGCACATGCCTTTATTGGCTATTGTGCCTTCTATTTATTTTGTTTTGTTAATTAGCTAGGACTTTTTTGGTGATGGTGCTTGCTGCTCAAAATGTAGTGTTGTGGGATGTTCTTATTATGGATGTACTCATCAACTGTAGGTTACATGAACTGTTGAATTGTTTATCAGGTGTTGAATAACCTTCTTGAAGTTTCAAGACTTTGACACCTTCCCATCTAGGGCATGTTATTTTCCCTTAATAATATATCTTTGTACATGTGTAGATGAATGGACATCCATTAGCAAGGCCTTTGGGCAATGCTTGGCTAGCCTTTAGTGAGCGCCATGTGTGTATGGTACTCCTGCATGGCCATATATGCATTTGTTCATACATTTAAGGTTTGTGATTGCGAGTGTGTCTATTGCTCATGTCTTGAATAACTTTGAGATTTGTTTGTTGTGTGACTCTTATGTTTTCTTGAAGGTTTAGTGTGGTCATGGAACAAATCAGAGCCATGGGAGATGTTCCAGACATAGTGCTTTCAACTCCATTGAATGCAATGGATTCAATAGAGTTAAACAAAATGGCAACAATATCATCTCTTCGATGCTTGACAACTTGGAGCTTTTTGCATGGGTATGGAAGAAAGTTTTTTTGATTGTGCTTACATGAAGATGCTATGTATATTTTTGGAGATAACCATGTGTATGCTTTGTTGTAGCCAAAAGATGGGCTCTAATAAAGTGAATGTGCGAAAGATAAAAGAGGTGGCAAGGTGACAAGGAACACATGTTGCTAAGTATGCAAGAACTGCAGTGATTTGAAGAAACATGAGGAGTACTCCAAGTTCTTTGCACTTTAAAAACCTTGAGACAAAGGTGAATGAGTTGATAGAAATGCAAATGGGTCTATGTGCATGTGTGGATCATGCACTTGCTATGTACTCAATGGAGTCACATGAATAGGCTAAAGGTTTGCATGGTTTTGTGTGGGAGACAAAGCACACCTAGAGTGTTCTTCACCAAGTGTTGATTGATCTAGGTGTGGTAAAGTAAGGACACTCTCAGTGGTTATTTCTGAGACAAGTAGGTTAATGATTCTACTGGTGAATGATATGTGGGCATTGTTCTGGGGGCTCGAGGATGACCGTGAGCATGTGATTTGCCAAAGGGGTTGTCGATTGCCATTCTTGCAATTTCAAATGAACACTAGTAGGTTTAATGCCTTGTTGCAAAAATGGAGTCGTTAGATGGGTAATCACAGCTAGAGAGGTAGACCTGCTGAGGGGAGAACTTATAAGCTCATACTATCTCACATGTTTCAAAGTGCTTGGGTGAGTATTTTTTTGTGATAGTATGTGCTTCTTTTTTGTGAAGATTGTGTGGGATGTGCTAAGATGTGCAAGAATTTCTTGGGAGAAAACTTATAAGCTCATACTATCTCACATGTTTTAAAGTGCTTAGGCAAGTAAATTTTTGTGATAATATATGCTTCTTTTTTGTGAGGCTAGCCGCTACATGGAATGTGCTAAGATGTGCAATGCTTTTGATGTAAGCATGCATATTTGAGTGAAGTGTATTGAGTATGTACAATGTGATGTCTCTTTTTCTTAAGGTTTACATGGAGCAATTTTGATAATCTAGCGATGGTTGGTATATTTACATTTAATGTTTGATATTTAATATTTAAATATTTAAATATTAATGGTGCATTTCATGTGCATGTATGTATATATTGAGCCATGCCTTTGATAAAGCATGTTGATAGCAGATTTTGTGGGCATCCAATCAACATGGGATGTTCTAATCAAGTAATGGGCAAAGACTATGAGTTGCATGTTCATAGGGGTGTACTTAGCTCCACTAGGTGTGAACGATAGCAAGTTGCCATGCTCAAGGATCAAAGAGGGGTTTTAGAGCATGAGAGATCATTCATAGGGGTATTGAAAACCTACCTTTTCACTGAGAGATTTCATATGGTCATTGTGAACTCGACCAATGGTAGTTTGGTGTCAATTTGGCTAACGCTTTACCATCACTGGTTGGTTGCAATGATTGACATCACATGGGCATGAAAAATAATGTGATTGTTATGTCTTTTTTGGGCATCAGTAGGTGACTGCAATGGATGGAAGCATAGGAGTGTAAAAAATCATGTGATTATTGAGTTGCAAGTTAGTAATGTTTCAATGTTTCGCTATCAAGATGGAGGAAATCATAATGGAGTGGTTTATGGGAATAATGAGTCGACTGAATAGTATGTTGATGTGGATTTGACTATGGTGCATGTTGATCATGTTGTGCCTAATATTTTAACATCAATTGATGGTTGTGATGTTAGGAATCACTACAATGTGGAAAATTTAGTGGTTAATTAGTCAGTTGTTTATAATATTGTAAATTTTGACTTCCAAAATGGTGGGTTGTGCTCCATTTTGCATTCTTTGCCTACAACAACTAATGTTCATCTTGCAACAACAATATTGTTGTTTCAAGAGCCAAATGTGCATTCCATGGGGAGTCTTTTTGAAATATGTGAGATGTGTTTAGCTAAATTGTGGAGATACAAGGCTCGGGTACAAGGGTCGATTTTGTTTGGAAAATATTGTTGTTGAAATGGAAAAGTAAAATTTTCACCATTGTAATGTCCATCGTAGCCATTGAATGATTTGTTGCATGGTATATACCCTCGGAGTAGGATATTTAAAAATAGCATAATAGCATACAACAGTGCTCTTACATTTGTATCCCTTGGAGCTAATGTTGATGAGCTGCTTGTTGTCACGAATGGTTAGACCTTTAGAGTGCATGGCTCTATCTATCACCATATAGCTCCTCTACTTCTTGATATGCAACATTGAGTGGTGCACAGATCGGATGTTGTATGCATACGTAGCGAGCGTCGGAAGGTCCCCAAGAACAAAAGAACTGTAACGTGCCCACCCCTCAAATTGCGGGACATGTCTTAGCAGCCCACCGAGAGATCAATCTAGAAGACGCCGCTCGAACTCCCAAGGAATGACATGGGATTTGCCAACTAGGGTCTCTCGAGTCTGCCCCGCATAGAACTTATTCGGCCGTTCCCACTAGGATCGACCTGAATTTCGGGTTCCTAGCAGTCGAGTCTTCCTAACAGCCTTCTAGCGTCGGTCCACAGCCACTCCATTTTTCGTAGATACGACTGGACCCAAACAGACTCATACCGCACTTGGTTCAAAGAGAATGGGAAACAAGAGGGATGCATCACTCGACCTCTCTGCCCGTAGGGCATAGTCCCATTCCAGTCCCTTAAAACGGTATGAATTAGGATTCTAACCAATATTATCTAAGGTCATCGTCCGTCCTTCCCTAACATTCCTCGTTAACATTTCCTTTTGAGGAAAGCTCTCGGCTAATCGAGACCACCCTTCCGTAGGATAGACCCATTGGTCACCTCCACCACGCTTCCCTCGGGGGGGTTGTTTTAGTTATCTAATTACCTACCACATTATGTTTGACACATAAAAATAACTTTCTTAATTAACCCTGTTAATCACAGGTTTCTTTACGTAATTTAGGGCACTGACACGAAAACAAGATAAAACAAGATCAAACACTTCCTTAACTTATCTTCAGATTAATGTTTGTCTCCTGCCCATACAGGAGAATTAAGTGTCCCTTTTTGCCTCTGCAGAAAATCCTTCCATTTCTCGAAAATAAAACCCAAAGGTTTATCCTCCCAAGATTGCGCCTTGTAACTAGTATCAAGGCCTCGAGATCCCATCTCGAGTCACGTAGAACACTTGTGTAAGGCCCGAAGGCATCGGGATTTACAACCAAAGCCCCCACTGGCAACCAAGCATCCTCCTACTTTAAGTAATTTCCACGGAGAGACCTCTCGCGGCAAGTTCGGTCCACATTCCCAGCGTGGATTCATAACCCCCTTGGTTAGGGTTTGATAGCTCGTTGGGGGGGGGGGTAGCTAGCGCCATCCTTCCTTAATTATTCCTTTAGGGAATTAATCACAGCTGAAGCACCCAACTTATAAACAATTACTAAGGAAAAACATCCTTTTCATTTCCAATCAAGAAAATATCATTTTCTACATCAAGCAATCACTTTGCTTATAAACCACACTTGTCCTTAGTAGGATCTCCTCTTACCAAGGCAACCAGCCAAATTCACTTAGAAATATCATTTTCAAGTCAACCAAGTATAAGCCTTGATCAACATTCCATTTGGAGTTAGGTTACTATCCTAGCTTAAACTAGGAGGGTATCCACTTCTAATAATCCAAGACAAGATCATTAAGAATGACTCATAGCACGTGTGTTTAATCACTCAACTTCTTTTGAATCTCTCTTTCCCCTGGGTTTTATTCTAGGGTTCCAAGTTGCGAACCCTCAATTCTTTGCACGTCTTTTAACATACTTGGTAATCTTCAAAACACAATATATTGCAAGACTTTGTCATACATTCTTTCCATCCTCTCTTCGTGCGATGCTATGCAGAATTTTCTAATCAAACTTATCTCGCATGCACATGGTGCGTTTAATATATTAGTATAGCCTAAATAATCTTTAACTCTCTTCATATATGGCAATGAGTACTTGTTCCTAAAGTGTAGGGTCTTGATTATATAAAATTTTAAACTCAAATCGCTTATCACCTTTGTGCTCTAACATAGGTAAAAGATAATCATATAATGCATAAAAATCTTTCCTTGTAAGCGATCCATGAAAGTCTAAGAACCTGTTAGTACCCTAATTGCAATTTTTACCTAATATTTCATGCGGTCCCCAAGCATAAACATTGGCTATCATATGATAAACCAACCTATTTGAGCAAGATTAAGACCTATCTTCTGCGTGGAATGCAAGATAGATGACAAGTTCTCTATGCTTCTGAGCGGTTGCATCTTATGAATGGAAACTAACATTTCATGTACTTATTTTAATCACGGAAGTAAACCATTAATTATAGTTAACAAATCATGCACTAAACTAAGTGAAAGTCTATCATTTTATGTGACATATTATGAAACCCTTATCATTTCATGTGGCGGAATGAAATCAATAGTTCTTCTCTAAGCCAAGGAGAACTTGATTCCGCGAGACGGGGTTTGGAGTTGCGCCAATTCCCGCGTTGGCTATACCCGATGCTCCATTAACGGTCGCAATTCCAATGGCTCCAACTGCACCATGAATTCCATCTATACTTGTCCCTTGAGCAACTAGGGTAGCTCCCGCGGTCTTCACTCCTTCTTTGCACTTGGGGGCCATCGTAAGTAGCTAGCCAAAAACTCTCACTCTTCTTCCCTTCCCTTCCTTCTCTTCTTCTCCTCCTCTCTCTCTTCTCTCTCACCCTTCTTCTTCTCCTCCTCTCCTTCTCCTTCTCTCACTCTTCTTCCCTTCTCTTCCTTCTCTTCTCCTCCTCTTCACACTCTTCTCTCTCACCCTTCTTCTTCTCCTCCTCTCCTTCTCCTTCTCTCACTCTTCTTCCCTTCTCTTTCTTCTCTTCTCCTCCTCTTCTCACTCTTCTCTCTCACCCTTCTTCTTCTCCTCCTCTCCTTCTCTTACTCTCACTCTTCTTTCCTTCTCTTTCTTCTCTTCTCCTCCTCTTCTCACTCTTCTCTCTCCTCTCTCACCCTTCTTCTTCTTCTCCTCCTCTCCTTCTCCTTCTCTCACTCTTCTTCCCTTCTCTTAAGGAGGTGGTATCTTTATCGTTCGCTTAAGGGGGGACATATAGAGGGAGGGGGTGTTTATAATTGGGGAGAAAACGATAGTTGGGGGGGTAATGGAGTCCCTCTCCTTGCCCTCCATCTCAGTAGCCAAATTTGGCATGTCGCCATGCACTCTACCCCTCCTTCCTCATTACGATCGTGTAATCCTCATATTCGACCTCATCGCAATGTCCCCTCCTACTGCCGTCATCTTCCACTTCCTCCCCCCGCCACATGTGGATGACGACAGGGGGCGATTAATTTTTTTTTCTTTTAAAAATTAGGGGGGGTTTGTTCCTCCACGGTGGCGGCCCATAGCGGGACATTACAAAAACTCCACTTTTTCACAAAAAACAAGAGAGAAGACTTGCATGACATGAAGCAAAAGACTAATTGGGTACAATCTCCCCCCATGCCTTGTGTGAGCACTCCATAAAGCATGTATTTGATATATTATTCATCTCCAAGCTCAAAAGTAGCCCAATTTACAATTAGCACGCTTTAGCTTCTGTGTTTGCTTTTGTCCCATTAAAGAATTAAAGCGATTGGGCGCCTAAAGAGTCGGGTTGTGCCCAAATACAATGTCCAATAACAAATATTTAAATCATGCGCCTATGCGCATACAAAATAATAAATAAGTATCAGGTGCTTTAATAAATAAGCGCGTCAAAATAAATATTGGCGCCATGCCTAAGATGCGCACCCATAAAAAATGATAATTTCTTCTAAATAACTTGAATACACACTATCGCCCAGTGCTTCCCAACGCCACCGCTGCCTGCTCTACACATCAACTGAAGCATTCACAATTGTTAGAAAATAATTAAACTGATAAAAGTGAATACCTAGCAATCTTCAGCTATAAAATAAATAAATTGGTTAGAACTCAATCCTAACTTTAACTTATTACGAGTGCACACTCTAAACTCATAAACGTCCATTAATTTAAATATGTATTTTGCGGAATCACCCACTTGCACATTAAATTAACAAGACGCCCAAAAAGGATAGGCGTCCCCATCGACTTTTCGTGTATTTTTTATATTTCAGCAAGATTATTTGTCATATCATTTGTTTCTTCTACTGGAGTTTCTTCTCGTTGCTCTTTTCTTGCAAATTCTTCGAATGCATAATCCTCTTCATCTCTTTTCTTGAAAATTTTGATTCTTTTTCTTGCAATAGGCACTTTAAGCACTGTCCCATCCAATTCTGTCAGCTCATATGTTGCATTATCAAAGACATGTCTGACTATGTATGGCCCAAACCATCTTTTCACCATCTTTCAAAGTGCAGTATGCTGATTTTCAAGGCTGCTATCAAAGACTAATACCCAATCTCCCTCTTCTATTGCTCTAGGTCGCAAGCGATGCCTGCTGTCAAACCTGTCCTTATTTCTAAGTCTAGCAACCTTCAACCTGTCAATAGTTAGCTGAATATCCTCTGGTCTTCTCTCCAACTGCCGAATCCGAAGAGCTAAGAGCTCCTCTCTCGTCAAATCCTCCTGCCAAGGTAAAACTGACCAAGTCAAAGCACAAGTCTCAGTCATAACCGGTTTCTGACCATACATCAACTCTCTGGGCATATATCCTGTGGTAACATTGTGAGTCGTACGATCAGTCCACAAAGCAAATGGTAGAAGTCTCAGCTATTCTCCAATCCGTCCTCTGCATGCTTTGGCTAATGCTTTCACTATCGGCGGATGCCCTCTTTCACTCTTTCCATATCCCTCTGGATTGTATGCTGTGGTTAGAGCCAACTTGATTCCTAGTTGAGAGAAAAACTCCCTAGCTTCATCTGCATCCAGTTCACCGCGATCTGCAGTGATCTTACCCACACAGCCATACCTGTAGAAAATTTCTTCCAATAAGAACTTACACACTGCACTAGTGGTCTTCATTCTTAAAGGTCTGCCCTCAACATGATTGGTAAGATCCTCTCTAGCCAAAATAATATATCTCATCTGCCATAGACCCATAGGCATAGTAACCAAGTCAACTGCCCACTTATAATGAATGCATAGCGGATAGGTCGGATGAAGCTCATCTTGATGACGCACTACCAAATACATCTGGCAGTCTCTGCAAGTCTCTACAAAGTGAGAAACATCTTATACATGCCTTTCCACCAATATTTCTCGTTGATTTTTTCATAAGTAGCCCACACTCCTCTATGACCAGCCCAAGGACTCTCATGAAACTCCCTCATCACCTGTAACTGTGTCTCTTTATCGCAGACAACCCGCAAGGGTACTCCACCTCTTTTCTTCAGGTGCTTCCAAAGAAATCCGTCCTTGAGAAAATAACCATAGGCTTTTCTTCTAATCTTCTTGAACTCTTCATCTGTCCATTCATCTCTTTTGCTAAGTGTACTAAGGTACTTGCCAATCTGCAACCAATCTCCAACATAGAGTTCTTCTATGAAAGCCACAATATCATAGACATGGCAAACATGATCAACCATAGCGACTGAAATTTATGCATCATCCTCTTCTGCAAGTAGTGTCTCCTCATCATCATATCTAGCTCTAGACAACATATCCACCACTGGATTATCCTTCCCTGCTATGTGTTTAAATTCTAGATTTAATGACTTGATGTATGCAATCCATCTCAGCATAGCTATATCCAGAGTAGAACAACTCGTAATCATACTTATCAATGGCAAGCAATCTGCCTCTACCACAACTGAGGCTCCAATAAAGTACTCCTTGTCACATTTGAGAGCCATAACAATTCCCAGTAATTCCATCTTGATTTGTGGATACCTCCTCTATCTCTCGTTTAGGACTTTCACCCCAAACCGAATAGCATACATGTTTCCATCTACATCATCTTGACCCACAACCCAACCTATGCCAATTGGACTAGTGTCAACTGTCAATACAATAGGCCTTCCACAATTATAATCTGCTTTCCTGAGAGTAGGAGCAATCTGCAATAACTTCTTCAATTTCCGCATGGCTCTAGTGTGGCTCTCATCCCAATAAAATTTCTGCCCCTTTTGAAGCAGCTGAACAATCTGCTATGTGTGCAAAATGGGGTATCCAAATCATATAAAACACACAAGCTCCAATGAATCTCTGTACCTCTGAAGTGGTAGAACAATACTCCGTAATGTTTCCTATAGCATCCACCTTCTCAGGTGAGGGTTTCCTGCCATAATACCCACACATATGTCCAACAATGACAACCTCATTTACTCCAAAAACAGATTTTTCCCTTGATAGTGTTAAGTTCACGTCTTCTAACTTGGCCAAAATCATCTCACAAGCTGAAATATGATCAACCACAAAGTATCTGCATCCCTGCTCATTTAGACTCTCATTCTTCTCTTCTTCTGCACACCCCTTAATGGGCACATCATCCAAAAAAGGCATGGTAAGCTGAGGTATGTAATCACGAAGGACCTATACCAACATTCCTGATAGTAACTCTATTTACTGGATGCATGTCCTGTATAAATTGGAGAGTACCATTCTTCTTTGGAACCGTAAACCACCTATTTGAGTATGGTGCAGATGACGACTCTAGGATTCCCATCCTGATTTTCTCATTCAACAAGTCAATTAGCTTTGGCAGGTGTGCCTTAGGCACTGGAATAGGTTGGAGGTTCCATGGAATATGAGGAATAGTAAAGATCACCATAGGAGCAACAATATCCGGATTCACACATCCAATCTCATGCGGGGAAAAAGCAAATCCCCTTCCATGTTGCTCAAGCATCTCTTGAAAGCATTGCTTCTCTGTGGGTAGCAAGAAATCACCATTTCCAATTTTTAATTCAGCAAGAGTCTCTGCTGAAAATTTATGGTCTATATGCTTTGGATTCCTCAAAATTGGCTGTTTGGCAGCCCTCTCTATTTGCTGATCACTGTTAGGTGGAAGCGGTACAACTACCGGCTTCATCTTCTTATCCACAGTCTTGTATTTCGTGTCAACCCTGGCTTCATTATGATCCTCTGCATTACTCAAATCTTGCTATAAATCAGCAATTCTGCACTCTAGTGGCTGAATATCCTCAGCCCTCTGCTCTATGGACTGCATAGGAACAACCTTAAACTCTGGATGCTTAAATATTTCAGCAGTAAACTCTGTTGGGGCTGAAAGTTTTCAGCCCTTTGTGTCTCTGTAGGCTGATCATAATCAGCCAGAAACTCTGTTTGCTGAATTTCTTCAGCACTCAACACTTTTTGCTGAGTCACCTCAGTCTCTGACTCTATTTGTGATACAAAATCTGCAATTTCATGAAACATGTCCAGGGATTGCACTGATACATTACTGTGACAACTCTGCATATAAGTTTTCAGCATATTTTCCATCTCTGTCATCGTATCTGCACAAATCATACTATCATACATCCCATCTATATGCTCATCATCCTCTAAAATACCTGCAATTTTCAAAATTTTCTCCTTCCTGCATATGTACTTCCTGGCAGCTCTAGGCAACGTAGAAGTCTTCTGATAACTCATCGAAATCTTTGCTGAAATTCCAACAAAACTGGAGGAGAAAACACTGCTGCATGCTAGGAGGCAAGAACTCCAATCTCCTTTGCTATGTACCACCGTTGTCTCGCGAAACAGTGGTACCTAATGAAAACCCGAATCCCTCACAGTGGGCAAAGGTGCATCTCTAAGAGTATCCCTATTTCTAACATGGTTCACACACATAGTCATAAATTGAACTACTCTCATACCATCTTTACTGCGAATCCGTGCATAAGAAGATCCATCATCCATTACTTTTGTTTCCATGCGCATCTCTGTGATGAATGGTTGTCCAAGAATTATGGGATAAGAGCATGAATCCTGCACAAAGAAATGGAAATCCTCCTCTACATCTCCAATAGAAACCCTGACACTGGGGCATGCAAATACAAATCACTTGCAGTGTTGTGGCGGCTCTCATACGCCACCCATGCTCTACATCCATAGGCCATCTATTACTTTCATAAACTCCACGAACTATGAGATTAATCTCTAAACCATGATCCACCAAAGCAACATAAGGCACCTGTTTCTCTCCAATTTTTACCATCGTTTTTGTAGTTGCCCTAGCCCAATGACTCCGCGAAAAGTGACTACACGGTATCAAGACAGGCTCATCAGTTTCAGCATAATGCGTAGGCTGAACCCTCTTCTCTATCAGTGGAAAAACAAAAGCATTCTCAACCATAACCTCATCCTCATCCTCATCCAACTCCCCAATCAAAACTCCCTGTGTATCAGTAGTAGGCAATGCATGTCTTTTCCTCTTCAGGACTTCTTGGAACTGATCTTGAAACTCTCTTTTCGAGATGCCCAAAACCTCAGAAATAGTAAAAGTCACCTCACTGCCAAGTATCTTGTCATTAAAGATTTTCTTCATGTCTGTAGATGTCTCAATATCAGACATCAATCTAAACCCTGGCTGCTTTCTCTCTCTAGGCCCTTGCCTCTTTTCTTTCTTTTGAGCATCTTCCATCTGTCGTTCTGGCCCTGGTCTCAAAGACAGTCTTGCAGTAGGTGGAGTAACAAACTCACCCCCTCTAGTCTTTTTAGCTGCATTTGGATTTTCTTCATCCCTCTTACGCTTCTCCTCAAAAAGTACATCTACTCCCTGAGACTTAGCCAAGTAGGCATAAATAGTGTACCTGTCAATAGGCGAATCCCAACCTGTCTCAGATCTGATGCTAGAACCTGCACTAGTCAAAACAGTCTGCTGAATTTTTTCCTTGTTTGCCGTCTCCATAGCATAAGTCCATAATGCTGACTGATTCTCTGATCCTTTCTCAATCTGGACTCCATATGCAGAAGCATCTCCTCTAGCTGCCACATAAGAAGTACGCGCAGCCATGTCATCCACTAATTTCTTCATTCCGCCTTTCCCAAAATTGGTAGCAAGCGGAGCTCCTGTTTCAGTCAACTAGATCTTGCCATCTTGTCCCCAAAATACCAAATTCTTCCTCCTTGCATCTTGAAAAGATTCACAATCTCTGCAATGCTGATGGTCCGTACTATCACACCAAATACATCTTCGATCTCTCCTAGGTGCACTAGGAGTACTCCTAGGTGCAGTAGGAGCACCAGAAGGAATAGTAGGCACGGTCGAAGCAAACTGCTCTTTCAATTTTCCCACCAATTCTATTTTAACTGACTCCTGTGTCAAATCCATTATGCCTTTGATTATGTCATCAAGAGAGGAAGGCACTGACGGAGTGGATGGTTTTGGAGAAGAAGGAGCCAGCATCGGTCTTGGAATAGGAGGAACGGGAGGAGTAGAAACAGTAGGCACTGGCATAGGCCAAGAAACTGGCTGAGGAAGAGAAGAAATAACAGGGATAGAAGTAGGCATAAGAGTAGACGACGGCGTTGGTGTCATAGATCCATTCTATAGGTGGGTCTTCCATATTCTCCTCTTGGTCAAAGTTGAGACTGCATCCTGGGCATCTTGCCAATCCGTTTTAAGACCCATAGGCTTCCTGCGATCTTCAAGAAGCTCTCCTAATTCTTCCTGAAGAGCAGGATCTACAGCTTGCAAGAAAAGCTCAACTTTCTCAACATCCAATGCTCTTTGTTCAATGGCATCAAGCTGATTATACCTCTCTTCAAATTCTCGTATCAACTCTGAAGCAGCTAGACCTTTGTTTGACATGTAGACCCACTCTCAGAATGACCACCGTGTAGCCATCACAAAGTCCTCAAGGAAATACTCTTCTTTCAGGGCCTTCTTAAAATCTTGCCAATGTGAATTTTGAAGGAAAAGATCAATCACTTTTTCCCTCAAGGCGGGTGTGACAAGGCAAAGGAAATACTTACTCATAAGTCCTGGTACTCCAAAAAATCCCATCTTGATCTCATACGTCTTCAAATAAGCCGAAACATTACGGCCATCAAATAGCTTCTTCTCACTCTCAACTACTTCAATCGCCTTAGTCGCACTGATTGCATTCTCTTGCTCCGAATATAGTTGCCTTTGCTAAGACAACTGTTGTTGATGCAACTGTTGTTGCTGTTGCATATACAATTGCGTTTGCTGATTTTGAAGCTGCATATACATAGACATATTCTGCAAAATCTACTTTAAATCATCCGTTGAAGTACTTTAAGCAACAGTCAATGATGGAACTGAAGTAGAGGACAAAGCAGGAATCGTAGAAGAGGCTGAAACTGATGCTGAAGTATCTCCCATCCTAAAATTTATGCGACGCTTTCACGTCGGGTTCACCAAAGATGTCGAAGGGTTTTCGAAAGCAAAGTCGCGACCACAAAGGACCATGAATAATTTCAGGATAGAAGATCAATCAAGCGAGATCACGATTTAATTTGAAAGAAGGTCACCTTAATTTTGGATAAATGCCCTATAATCAACTTGTTCAAGCCTTTTGGTCTCTTGAATGTGGCAAATAAACCTGAATGTATTCAATACTAGCTGCACTTCACCCGTTTGATTACAAATAGTGAGTCCAATGGGCAAAAGCTAATGCCTCTTCTCTTTCAATCCTCTTACTTAACAAATTGCAACATGATGGTTGTGTTGGGTCATCATCATCATCATCCAAGTCTTCAATATCAGTCAAGTGTAGATACCACTTTTGAAGCAACTAGTCAGTTTTTGTGGACTTCTACACCAAGTTTTGGTACCCCAATGGAAACAGGGACTGGAAAGACGGAAGCAGAGAACTCTGAACTCAAATAGGTGGATAGACATGGTTTTTAGAGACTTTATGTAACTATGTTAGGCTGCTGGAATATCTGGTGACATCCTTTATCCTATTGGTTCTTTCTGCTATGGCACAACTTTTTGTTCAGCCTGTGAGTGGGCATGTGGAGGGCATCATTCCACTTATACACAAAAGCTTCTTCCAGAAGTCTTTACAAACAGGTAACATGTCCTCATCTTTAAGTGATTTTCGAGAATCTCCAACTGATGGTGGTACAAGTGCTGGTGCAGGGATTACTGGAGCTTGATATAACGGGCCTCCTTGTCCTTGTCCATAAGGATAATCATAGTATTGCTCCAGATAATAATCATCCATACACAAATTCTTGGTTGCCTGTTGGTATGCGTCTCCGTTGTAACCATAAGCACCTTCATAATCAGCATAGCCATAAGCTCCACCAAAATCTGCTGTCTGGTGAGCATGGTCACTACCAGCTGAGATAGATCCAATTGGCCGATCTTTTACTCAACTTTTGAGATGATCGAGAACATGGAAAAAGCGACACACAGGCCTCTAGTAATTTCCACGTAGATAGTCTTGACGAACAACAGCATAATCCGCATCCCCACTTGCAGGTGTGTGATGGGCATATTGACACTCTTTTGCACGCCTTGCACTGCCTCCCCTAACAAAGTCCCTCCTGGATTATAAAAACGGCAGCGATCACGACTACCTCTTCCTCTTAATATGGCTCCCCCTCATGTTTATGTTCCCTGCTTTTTCTTCCCCTAGGTGGCCTAGAATAATCCCTTTTTTTTTGACCCATGCCCTTCTGATAGAGATAAAGCCTGTGCAACGTCATCCCCTTCTGTGCTACCAGAGGGCAAAGGGACGTTCTTGCAGTTACTATCTGACTCAGTTCTTTTCCCCAAACACTATCTGACAGGGTCTCGCATGATTGTACAAATTCTTCTGAATTTCCAGCGTACTAGCAGTCTGTTGATGCCCTTGCTTTGTTAGCATTGCTCATTCTGCAAAAGCACCTTCAATTCATGCAAATTTCCAAGATATACATATGGCTCAGGAATAGGGGAACTTAAATTGTCAATGCCATAATGACAGCAAGCAGCTTAAGCTTCAGTTATCGTTATGTTAATCTTGGCTTATATCCCAGAAGTACAATTCAATTTGACAAATTTTGTCTGCTGACGGCAAATCAACTCCCCTTTCCAGAGTTCGCAACTAATTTCTCCAACAACCACCATTTCTACTATTTTGAGAAGTGCAGAGCTTGTCGAATCAGGAAGACACTGGATGTGATTCCGGTGACTGTTGGTTGTCCGACACTAATTATGAGTGCAATCTGGAAGTATAATTATCAGCTGTCTAAGCAAACAGATGATGGTTCTTGTTCGCTGCAAGGATGGCATTCAACTTTCGAAATGCATATAAGCACTGAAGGATATAGGTCATTTTGTTACAGTTTGGGCATATCGTGCTAGAATGCGGGACAATTCACTGCCATCAATGCATAACTGAGCTTCCTTCCACACTTGCTGTACATACTAACCCCTTTTTGACCTATAGCAGCTTCTATGTCTTCAGCAAGCCTCTCAAGTTGTTGCTCAGAGCAGCTAAAAAGAGGTGAGGATGGCTTTGGAGTAGTTCAACTAGAAACTGCCCACTAGTAGGAGATTCTGACTGAAGAGGTGCAATTGGATTTCCCCCATCATTGGTGGCAGCATCTGTTTTCACTATCATAAGCCTCAACTTCTGTGTTTGCCTCTGACAAAAACACTTCTCCAACCACCTTGTTGGAAAAAGAAGACTCTGACCAACATTTTTGGACACTCTGAAACATGGATGCGAATGTCCACCATCAGCAACAATACCAGTAAACTTGCTACAACATAAACCTGATGAGCCTCTCTGTGTTACAGCACCATGCATCCTTGAGACAAATGATGTCTCAGAGAAATCAAAACCTGAGAGACAAGTTGCAATTGCGGTCTTTTGAACTTCAGTGGAGGGCTCAAGGTATCAGAAAGGCATTCCTTGACGAGGTTTCGGCGAGAGGTAGGAGCAGGTAGCAATGGTGTAGCAACAGCAGCATGCAATGCTCTGCCATTCTTTGCAAGTGAACCACATGCTTGGAATGTGATCTTAAATGTCTACTGATTTGAGAAAATGCCCTCCTCTTGCATTTGTTTGTATAATTGTAATGTATTCTCGCCTTGACCCTGCTCAACATAGGCTGAAAGCATCCCATCATGCCCACCATTATTGAAGGAGGGCCTATCAGGTGCAATCCCAGCTGAAAGGAAAGGCAGCAAAAGACCCCTCTCTCTACTATACTACCCATGCAGAACAAAAATGCAAACACAACAACTAAGTATGTACAAAGCAACAAATGTCACATACACAACTTTTTGGTGGATTCCACACCTCGGATGCGCAGCAGTACGACAACGCCAAGGCATTCCTAAGATAATGTCACTAGATTGTAAAGGCACAACTAAGAAATTTCTACGTTCAACATAGTCACCAATTTTAATTTCTGAGTCATGCAGTTCCATTGTATCTGGTGCCTAAAAATGCAGCCTTGATGCGATAATGAGTAGAAACAGTATGTAAATTCAATTCTTTGACCAATTTTGTAGAGATAAAATCGTGTGTGCTCCCATCATGTAAAATAGTCTTTTCTCTACCATGCACAAGACATTTCATCGTTAATAAAGAATGGGGATTTGGTATACCTGGTAAAGTATCCGAAGTAGTTCCGATATCGTCATCGTCTTCCGTGAAATCTGGCATTTCTTCATGTTCTTCATATTCTGTTGCTCCCAAATAGTTGATGTGAACAGTTGGCTTTTTGTATTGACAATTCGTCGCTAGATGTCCAGGTTGATGACATTTGTAACAGACTATGGGTTTGGCTTTAAACACATTATTGGTAATAGCTAGAAGTTTAGGAATGTTGGAATTTGGCTAGAATGATGGCTTATGGTTTGGATTTGTGTTTGATGGTAAAGTAGGGGGTCGTGTCTAAGATTTATGGAATGAAGATGGAAGGAAACAGTTTTGATTGAATCTTCGAAAATTTGAATTGAATTGTTTTGAACCAAAGTTACCATTAGGTTGAAATTGTTGCGGTCGCTTCTCTCATCCTCGAATTTTGTCTTCAGTATCATGGGCCAAGAAAATTGCATCTTTGAGATTCATTGGCTTCAACATGTTCACCTCCGCATAAAAATGTCCAAGTAATCTAGACACATAAACTTGCGTTTATGGGTTGCCTCGGGTACATCTTCGAGCATTCGAAGTTACAATAAAGCATTCCACAAACGCTCGATATATTGTGAAATAGGCTCACGGTCCCTCTGTTGTAGAAGATCCCATTGTATGATTGCTTTTTCGTGGAATTGGGGTGGAAGGAAATTCTGCAAAAATTTCTTTTGGAAAGTCTCCCAAGTAGTAGGACAATCAATGCTTTTGCAGACAATAGTCCACCATAGGGATGCTCTGTCCATTAGATGATTAGTGACACACTTAATTTTGTCTTTCTCAGCATATTGTACTTCATGGAAATAATAATCAAATTGACTGATAAAAGCAAGTACAGTCTTTCCATCGTGTGACGCATTGAAAGTACGAAATTTGAAATTTCTTTTACTTATCTTTGTTTCTTTCCGATGAATAGATTGCGCTTCAAGTGTCGCATCGATCGTACATCATATAAGATCTTCAGATTGTGGTCCATCTTGGTCGGCAGTAGATCATTGCAGATTGGCCAATTGAGCTTGCAAAGTTTGATGTGCTCTTCGTTCCTCTTGAAGTTGCATCATAATCAAATCTAGTTTTTGCTCCATCGTTGGTTCCGGTAGATCACCTTCAGCCATAAAATCTTCCATGGTTTGATCGGACATCCTACAAAATTCCAAAAGACCTCACATACTCGAAATCTTGTTAGCGGGATAAGCGTAGCTCAAAGTCGGGTTTACAAGGCTTATTTCTCTTTTTTTTAAAAATGGCTTTTTGGAGTATTTCTTCTTTGCGGATGCTGAAATTGATGTCACGGTCTTCTTCCAAGAAGATACTTCGTACGTGTAGTCTGCGTGTAGCAATCTTGTTTGCTGGAATTGAACTTGGCAGTCCACAGGTGTGAACAGGGGCTTGCAGAGAGGGTAAAAACGAGTTTGGGATTGACCAGTGTGAATGCCAGCTATGGAGAAGATTTAAGCTTGAATTTTTGAAACTTTAGTAATAGCTTAAACCTTTAAGCTTTAGCTTTTTGAAAGGAAAGCTTTAACCAACGATTTGAAATACGCCGGGACGAGAGGATGCTGACGTCGATGTCGCTGCCAGGGAGTACATACTACCGCCACGGACAGAAAAATTATGGGCTTTAAGCTTTTTATAAAGCTTAATAAGCTTTCTAATCTCAACTTAATAATGAATTGCTTATCTGATTTCTGAGAAAAAAAATGTCTTATTGAAGAAGTTTCCCGGGTGGTCCTTCGCCTATAGAGGCCAGTCCTTCACGATTCAACAGCGTAGTAGGGGGTTCTTCACCGCCAGGAACACACTGGTATTGACAGATTGTCGCGAGACTGACTATAGAGCTCGATCATTCTAGGAGCTCCACCTTCGCGCGAGATGGTAAGCAATTGGAAGCCCTCGATCTCAGCTTCGCTATGATACCACTGATGCACAGATCGGATGTTGTATGTGTACGTAGCAAGCGCTGGAAGGTCCCCAAGAACAAAAGAACTCCACTTTTGCACAAAAAACAAGAGAGAAGACTTGCATGACATGAAGCAAAAGACTAATTGGGTACAATCTCCTCCCATGCCTTGTGTGAGCGCTCCACAAAGCATGTATTTGATATATTATTCATATCCAAGCTAAAAAAATAGCCCAATTTACAATTAGCACGCTTTAGATTTTGTGTTTGCTTTTGTTCCACTAAAGAATTAAAGTGATTGGGCGCCCAAAGAGTCGAGTTGTGCACAAATACAATGTCCAATAACAAATATTTAAATCGTGCGCCCATACGCATACAAACTAATAATTAAATGTCAGGTGCTTTAATAAATAAGCACGTCAAAATAAATATTGGTGCCACGCCTAAGATGCACGCCCATCAAAAATGATAATTTTTTCTAAATAACTTGAATACACGCTATCACCCCTAGTGCTTCCCAACGCCATCGCTGCCTGCTCTACACATCAATTGAAGCATTCACAATTGTTAGAAAATAATCAAACCAACAAAAGTGAATACCTAGCAGTCTTCAGCTATACAAAATAAATAAATTGGTTAGAACTCAATCCTAACCTTAATTTATTACAAGTGCGTACTCTAAAATCATAAACATCCATTAATTTAAATATGTATTTTGCAGAATCACCCGCTATGGAATCACCCACTTACACATAAAATTAACAAGTTGCCCGAAAAGGACATACGTCCCCATTGACTTTTCACACAAGGAATCCACCTTGTGTATGAGCCCCGACAACAAATATAATTGTACGGAATCCACTGCAAAGCCTCATGGAATCCACCATGAATATGCCTCATGGTATCATTGAGAAAGGCCAAGATTTGCACAACTCTATATTTATGATATTGAGCATGAGTTGCTTTATCGGTTGGGGATCATGTGTGATCTATTACTAGATTTTCTTGGGGAATTGCCAGGGGAGGCTCTGGCTATAAATTCCTTGCCTCTGGATCCCGCACAAGAGGCCGACGTGACTCGAGATGGGATCTCGAGGCCCGTGTACTAGTCTATGGGTGAAACTTGGAGCAGCAATCTTGTTGATTGCTGGGTTAGCCTTCGTGCATGATACTTGATGTATTTCGGGACTATGATAAATAAAGATCAGATAATTGAGAAAGGAACTTGCTTGACATTGTTTTTGTGTCAGTGCCTAAGTTACGTGAAGGAACCTGTGTTTAAATTGACTAATTAAGGAAGATGCTTTTGCATGTCAAACATAATGTGGTAGGTAATTAGATAACTAAGCAAATCAAGGAAAGTGCGGTTGACAAGACTTGGGTTCATCCTACGGAAGGGTGGTCCTGGTTAGCTAGGAAAATTTCTCAAAAGACGTGATAACGAGACTGTGAAGACCTAGTGTCAGTAGAGTTAGAATCTCGATTTATGCTGTTTTAGGGGAGCGGAATGGGACTATGCCTTATGGGCAGAGAGGTTGAGCTTCGCATCCCTCTCGTTTCCCATTCTCCATGAACCAAGTGCAGCATAAATCCGCTTCAACTCTGTTGTTCCTATGCAAAGTGGTTCATCTGGAGCTCGACGCTAGCTACTTCCTAGAGACTTTGTTGATATGAAAGAAATCTTGACTACAGGTCGGTCCTAAGTGGAAACGACCAGATACTTCCGCTCGGGGCAGACTCGGGAAGACCTAGATTGCAAACCCTGTGATATTCCTTGCGAGTGCCAGGTGGCACTTTCTAGACTCTTTTCCCAATGGGCTACTAAGACATGTCCCACAAGTGGACGAGTGGACACATTACACCATCCTTGTAACAACTACTTTATAATACCCATGTATACATAGAATATATTGAATGGCCTCCGACTCCCTTGCTTCCTACGTAAAATCAGGTGTCGTCTCGGAGTTGAACTCCTGCTTCATCGCTCAATTTGAAGCATGCAAGCACTCAAAGCTTGAGTCCATTGGTCTCAACAATTGAACCAAAATGTGTGAGCTTCTCACTCGACCACCAAGTCCCATGGACCACTTATTGCTTCAAGTGTTTCAAGCTAAGTGCAATGGCTACCTCTCACATAGCTATACACGCTCTCACACATATGAGTGTAGTGAGATTACCTGCATGCTCTATTGAGTTACCTTTTCCCTTAAGAACTTTGGTAGCTCCACAATCCAAGGTTCAACCTCAAGCATGCTTGATCCTCAATCTATGATGCATTGACACACACATATGTATAAGCTTTTAGGTTTGTGGGTGTAAAACTATAAAATAATCTCGTGCAAGAGTTAACAATGAGTATTTCTGGTGTTCAAAGAACCAGCAAAAAGTACTCGGTTCCTACAACAACTGAGGTTGTTGCTATCATGCCAAGGTAGGGTGATGAGAATGCTCTTGATTGCCAAGATATTCATGTTTATACTCGAGGTAGTCAATGCGCTACTATTTCAAACTTACATAGATCATATATGCCAATGCTATATGTTCCCCTTTTCCTAATGGGTGATGACTCGGTTGGCATGTAAAGGTTCCCTATATGGATGTCAATGTTCCTATTAACATACATGAATTATCCAATAAAAATTGTGTTACCCAAATGCAATTCTATGCATTTTGACTTCAGATGCATGAAGATACTGAGGTGTGAATATTGCATAGTGGTCGACTATTGCAACAATTTATTGTTGATGCTTATTGTAGAGCAGTGAAGTTGGCTTGCTGCCATCAAAATCAATCATTGTTGTGATTTGAGGCCTATAAAACCTTGGAAAACATGATGGGGGCAAATGATAATGGGCTAATGCAGATTGTTGGTGCCTCTATTTGGTAGGAGGATAGTTTTGCCATCATCATTTATGGGTGGGCCAAGGCACGTGTACCAATTGAATCAAGATGCCATGGCTATAGTGTGATGTAAAGGAAAAACTAACATTTTTATAACAATGACATGTAATCCAAAATGGTTGGAGATAACTAATGCTTCATTGCTGGACAGAGTACTTATGACCATCCAGATTGGCTTGCTATCGTGTTTTTAATAAAAACATGTTGATTCAATGCACATCTTCTTGCAAAGAGACCTCTTTGAAAATGTATGTTATTGTGATTGAATTCTAAAAGAGGAGACTACCACATTCCATAATTTGCTAATTTTTAGAGCAGTCTTTCAAACCTTTTAAAGCATGTCACTACGATAGAATGGTTTGTACTGAGTTTCCTGACAGAGTTAAGTTTCCAATCTTATTTGAGACAATTTCAAAATGCAACATTTATTACCCTTGTAGACAATTGAACCCCAAGAGTCCTTGCATGGAAAAGAGTAATGTTCTAAAAGCTACCCTTGAAAATTAGTGGGCATGAAAATGGTTGATAGTTCTGGCTATCCCATTTATCAAAGGCGAGATGATGGAAATGTAGTGATCATAAAAGGTAATTTTATTGGTAATTAATGGGTTGTTCCATATAATCCTTTCTTGAGTAAGAAGTATAATGCACACATCAATGTGGAGGTGTGCTCAACAGTGGTGGCTATCAAGTATTTGTATAAGTACGTATACAAGGGGCATGATAGTGCAACCATCAAATTTTGTACCGGTGTTGATTCAAGGCAAAATGGTGGTAGTGTTCATGAGGTGGACGAGTCTAGATTTATTTGGATGCATGATATATTTATGCCTCTGAGGCATGTTGGCGAATCTATGATTACTCATTGCACAATGAAAATCTTGACATACATTGGTTGTAGGTGCACTTGCCTAGTGAGAACTATGTGGTGTTTCAAGATACATATAATGTATCTGGTGCACAGATCGGTCGCAGTATGCTCACGTAGTGAATCCCGGAAGGTCCCCAAGAACAATGAACTCTACCTTTTTGCACAAAAAACTATGTAAAAGCATGAAGACAAGAAGCAAGAGACCAATTGGGTTCAATCTCCCCCCATGCCTTGTGTGAGCGCTTCACAAAGCATGTATTTTATGTATATTTCCATCTTCATGCTCAATAATAGCCCAATTTACAAAAATATGACAAGCTTTTAGCTTTTGAGTTTGCTTTCTACAAAAATAGGAAATAAAGCTAATGGACGGTGCCCGTGAAGTCTGGCACGCCCAACACAATGTCCAAATAGAAATAACATATCCGTGCGCATAGGCGCATACAAAATAATAATCAATAATCAATGTCTCGATAGACATGACAAAATATAGGCGTGGCGCCTATCAAAATATAATCCATAGGTCGAATACTCGCTAGACTCCAATGCTTTCCTCCACCACTACTGCTATCTCTACACATCAACTGAAGCATTCACAATCGTTAGTAAAATAATACAATTAAACCGACAAAAGTGAATACCTAGCAGTCTTCAGCTACATAAATAAATCAACTGGTTAGAAATAAATCCTAACCTTAATTTATTACGAGTGCGCACTCTAAACTCATAAACGTTTATTAATTTAATATGCATTTTGCGGAATCACCCGCTATGGAATCACCCATGTATACACTAAATTAATGAAACGCCCGAAAAGGACAGGCGTCCCCATCAACTTCTCGCACAAAGAATCCACTTTGTGTATGAGCCCCGGTCATCTAAGTTTACGGAATCCACCGTAAAACCTCAGCCCCGGTCATCTAAGTTTACGGAATCCACCGTAAAACCTCACGGAACCCACCGTGACACGGAATCCACCATGGAATATGCCTCCTGGCATCATACCCCCGGGGTGGGACAGCAATTGACCTCAATTGCTATTAGCTCAGTGTGGAGCTAACAGAGTGGGAAAAGCATTTAAGTCTCTAGCGTGCATCCATTGTGCTTCCTCTACAGGATGGTTCTTAAATTTTACTAGATATCTAGAATACCTTCGGCCAGTTCTAGTGGTCATATAGTCAGTGTCTATGATGGCTTCTGGTTCAAGTATTTCAGTCTCTTCCTCTAATAAAGGTGAGTTTTCATAAACAGGGTGGATAGGTAATTGGCCTCTAAATGGTCTCAATAAACTAATGTGAAATGTATTATGAATTTTCCAATGAGATGGTAATTCTAACTTGAATGCATTATCATTAATCTTATGAATGATTCTAAATGGTCCATAGAATCTAGGAGCTAATTTGACAACTGGATGTCTATCTACACTTTGCAGTCTACGTTTTTCTATTCTTAGCCAAACATAATCATCAACTTTGAAATTCATGGCTTGTCTTTTCTTGTTGGCTTGTTTGGTATATGATTGTTGGGCTTTAGCAATCATATCCTTAACCTCATAAAAAATACTATTATGCATATTAGCAATATCATCAGCACTCTGAATTCTATTAGACAAAGATGCAACAGGTGTAGACAATCTATATCCATAAATGACTTCAAAAGGTGCTTTCTTTATAGATATGTGCGGTGTATTGTTATATGCAAACTGTAATAAATGCAAATGAGTGTCCCATGTTTGAGGTTTAGAGATAGTATATGCACGTAAAAGATCTAGAATAGTGCTATTTGTGGCTTCTGTTTGTCCATTTGTTTCTGGATGAAATGCAGATGAGAAATCAATCTTTGTGCCTAAATTAGCAAACAGTGTAATCCAAAAATTGTTACAAAATCTAGAATCACGATCTGAAATAATCACTTTTGGCAATCCATGGTTAGTAAAAACAGTTTTCAAAAATAACTGTGGTGCTTGTGATGTTGTTAAAGTTTTCTTACATGGAATGAAATATGCTTGCTTACTAACTCTATCTACAACAGTCCAAATCATATCATGATTAGATTTAGTATTTGGTAAACCAGTAATGAAATCCATAGAAATATGTTCCCAAGGTTTAGATGGAATAGACAAAGGCATTAGTAATCCATACTGTTTACCATGATGTCTTTTGACTCTTTGACAAATCAAACATTCAGAAACGAAATTAGATACATCTGCATCCATATGCGGCCAATAAAAATCTTCAGTTAACATACGTAATGTAGAGATGATACCTCTATGACCTTGATATGGGGGACAATGAATTTCATTCAAAACAAAAGATCGGAATGGAATAGTAACACACAGTCTCTTTTCATAAAACATAAATCCATCATTATATGACAATGAATCAACAGGAATGAAATTATTTTGAACTAATTTATTCCAATCAGAATGAAAAGTAATATCCTGGTGATATGTATCTTTCATAGCAATCAAAGAATCAAAAGATATGACAGAAATATTATGAATTGCAGGTCTTCTACTCAATGCATCAGCAACTACATTTTCTTTTCCAGGTTGGTATTGAATGATAGGATGAAAACTTTGAATGAAGGAAGCCCATTTGATATGACGGTCAGAAATTTGGGGTTGGCTAAGTAAATGTCTAATACTTTGCTGGTCGGTCTTTATCATGAATTCTGAACCCATTAAGTAGTGTTTCCACTGTTTTAATGCTTGTACAACTGCTAATAGTTCTTTGTCATAAGTGGAATATTTCAGCTCAGAGGGTTTCAGCTTAGAACTAGAATATGCTATTGGATGATTGTCTTGCATTAGTACGGCTCCTATTCCTAATCCACTAGCATCGGTCACAACTAGAAAGAATGGTCTATTAAAGTCAGGCAATTGTAGAACAGGGGCATTGGTTAATGCACGTTTCAGTAAGTCAAAGGATTTCTGCTGGTTTTCAGTCCATTGATAAACAATTCCTTTCTTGAGAAGTTTGGTTAATGGTAAAGCAAGTAATGAAAAATTACGTACAAACTTCCTATAGAAACTAGCAAGACCAAGGAATGAGCGTAACTCATGCACGTTTTTAGGAACAGGCCAATGCAATATTGCATCAATTTTCTTAGGATCAACTTTAATTCCTTCAGATGATACAATATGATCTAAATACTCAATTTCTGTCTTAAAGAAGTCACTCTTTTCAGGATTTGCAAACAATTGATTTTCTTTCAGTAATTGAAAAACTAATGATAAATGCTCATAATGCTATTTTTCACTTTGACTAAACACCAAAATATCATCAAAGAAAACAATCACACAGTACTGATATTTCAAACAGATACGGTTCATCATTCTACTAAAGGTGGCAGGTGCATTCGTCAATCCGAATGGCATGACTAAGAATTCGTAATGGCCAAACTGTGTTCTGAATGCAGTCTTAAATATGTCAGATCTATCTAGCCTCACCTGATGATATCCAGACTTAAGGTCAATTTTACTAAATATAGAAGATCCTTGCAGTTTGTCCATAAGGTCATCAACTCTAGGTATAGGATACCTATTCTTTACAGTGATCTTATTTAAAGCTCGGTAGTCAATACACATACAATATGTATTATTCTTTTTCTTAACTAAGAGTACAGGTGCACCGAATGGAGAACTGCTAGGTCGTATTAAACCTCTATTTAGTAATTCTTCAATTTGACTCTGGATTTCTTTTTGCTCTATTTGATTGTGCCTATATGGTGCTTTGCAAGGTGGTTGTGTGCCAGCAATTAAGTTAATCTTATGGTCTTCTGGACGTGAAGGTGGTAAACCTGGTGGTAGGTCTTCTGCAAAACAGTCCTTAAAATATGCAAAAAATTCCTTATGCCTAGGGTGCATATGATTTTCCTTTGCTTGCAATTCATTCACCCAAATGAGATATGATTTAGTACTCTTGCGTAATGCACGTTTTGCTTGAGTATGCGAAAGCAGTGGAAAAATATTAGTTGCATGCATACCATATAATGTAATAGTTTTTCCTTGAAAATTAATATTCATTGTGTGCGTGGAATAATCTATATTTGGATTATGCTGGTGTCGCCAAGGCATTCCTAAAATAATGTCGCTTGACTGTAATGGAATAACTAAGAAATTTCTCCTTTCAGTGTATGAACCAATTTGAATCTCTAAATCTTGAACTTCTTGTGTACCATTATACCTAGTGCCTAAAAATGCAGCTTTTATGATACAGTCTGCAATTTCAATTCCTTTACCAATTTTGCTGAAATAAAATCATGAGTACTACCGTCATCATGCAAGATAGTCTTTTCCTTTCCATGCACCAAACATTTCATAGTCAATAATGAATGTGGAGTAGTCATACCTGGTAAAGTGTCGGAAGTAGTAGTAGTATCATCCTCATCTTCAGTGAAATCAGGCATATCCTCATGCTCGTCTTCGTCCATGGCTCCAAGATAATTGATATGAGCTGGTGGCTTCTTTGAATGACAATTTGCTGCGAGATGCCCAGGCTGGTGACATTTATAGCATACTATTGGCTTGGCTTTGGTTACATTATTTGCAATGGCTGGAAGTCTGGGTACATTTGGATTTGCTTGTGGAATAGGCTTAGGATTTGGATTGACATTGGATGGTAATGCAGGTGGTTTAGCCCAATTCTTGCGAAAAGATGGTGAAGATAAACGACCTGGATTAAACCTTCTAAAATTGGAATTGAATTGTTTAGATCCATAATTACCATTGGCTTGGAATTGCTGTGGTCGTCTGTCTCTACCGCGTAACTTATCTTCAGTGTCGTGAGCTAGTGAGATGGCATCTTCAAGGGTAGCAAGCTTGAACATGTTCACTTCAGCGTAGTAATGTCCAAGAAGTCCAGACATATACTTCCGCTTATATGTCGTCTCTGGTACATCTTCAAGCATGCGTAGCTGTAGGAGTGCATTCCAAAAACGCTCTGTATACTGAGGAATAGGCTCACGATCCCGTTGTTGAAGTAGATCCCATTGCTTGATAGCCTTCTTATGAAATTGCGGTGGAAGGAAATTCTGCATGAACTTCTTCTTGAAATCTTCCCAAGTAGCAGGACATTCTATGCTCTTGCGTACTACAGTCCACCAAAGTGATGCTCTGTCTACCAAATGATTAGTAACACACTTGATTTTATCTTTTTTTGGATAGGTTTCCTCATGGAAATAGTCATCAAACTGGCTAATGAATGATAAAATAGTATTTCCTTCTCGTATGCCATTGAAAGTCGAAATTTGAAACTTCGTTTACTTATCTTTGATTCCTTGCGAATGGTTTGTGCTTCAAGAGTGGCGTCGATGGTACGTCGAATCAGATCTTCAGCTTGAGGTTCTTCTTTGTCGGTAGACGCTCTTTGTAATTTTGTCAATTGCGCTTGCAATGCTTGCCTAGCCCTTCGTTCTTCTTCTAATTGCAGCATGATTAGATCCAGCTTTTGTTCCATGGTAGGCTCAGGTAGGTCGTCTTCAGCCATAGGATCATCCATATGTGGGGTCGTCATCCTGTAAAACTCAAAAGACCTTTCTCACTCAAAATCAGGTTAGCGGGATGAGCGTAGCTCAAATTCGGGGTTACAAGGCTATGTATTTTTGGATATTTCTTTCTCAATTTTCAGAAAATCTGCAATATTTCCTTCTTCATATGCTAAAAATACTTTAGCGGACCTGTGGATGGGTAGAATACTTTGCCACGAACAACTTTGCAGTTCAGAGTTTTTGCGCAGGAACAGCCCTTCTAGGAGTTTTGAGCACTAGTCAGTTCTGACTCCAGTTGACTAGTCTGACTTGCAGAGTTGCAGACTTGCAGAACTTAGGCCGACTTGATGAACTTGCAGGACTTGATTCCAGTCGATTTGCAGAACTTGACTTCATAAGTGCAGGACCTGAAGTTTATGAACTTGATTGTCTTGTCTGACTTGACTTGAGTAGTTTAGCTTTGACTTAAGGGATTAATCTTGAGAAGCTTAATCAGTGAATTGTCTGATTTCGTGGGGGGGGGGGGGGGGGGGCGTTTTCTGCACGGCGCGAAAAACGCGGAGACCTCCTCTTGTACCACGGCGAGAAATTTGAAGCTTCAAGCTTCTTTTAAAGCTTATAAGCTTAACAATTAAGCTTTGAAAAAGTTGGTTTATGAGTTTGCTCACTGGTTTTTGAAGACTTGATGAAGGAGATGAATGTGTGGTCCTCCGCCTGTACAGCCTGGTCCTTCGCGATCTGAGAGTAGAAACAGGGGTTCTTGATCGCCAGAAGTCTGCCTGTATCGACGGTTCGCGACGAGATTGACTGTAGAGCCCGATCGTTCCAGGAGCTCCGCCTTCGCACGAGATGGGTAGCCATTGGAAGCTCTTGATCTCAGCTCCGCTCTGATACCACTGGTGCGCAGATCGGTCGCAGTATGCTCACGTAGTGAATCCCGGAAGGTCCCCAAGAACAATGAACTCTACCTTTTTGCACAAAAAACTATGTAAAAGCATGAACGACAAGAAGCAAGAGACCAATTGGGTTCAATGTCCCCCCATGCCTTGTGTGAGCGCTTCACAAAGCATGTATTTTATGTATATTTCCATCTTCATGCTCAATAATAGCCCAATTTACAAAAATATGACAAGCTTTTAGCTTTTGAGTTTGCTTTCTACAAAAATAGGAAATAAAGCTAATGGACGGTGCCCGTGAAGTCTGGCACGCCCAACACAATGTCCAAATAGAAATAACATATCCGTGCGCATAGGCGCATACAAAATAATAATCAATAATCAATGTCTCGATAGACATGACAAAATATAGGCGTGGCGCCTATCAAAATATAATCCATAGGTCGAATACTCGCTAGACTCCAATGCTTTCCTCCGCCACTGCTGCTATCTCTACACATCAATTGAAGCATTCACAATCGTTAGTAAAATAATACAATTAAACTGACAAAAGTGAATACCTAGCAGTCTTCAGCTACATAAATAAATCAACTGGTTAGAAATAAATCCTAACCTTAATTTATTACGAGTGCGCACTCTAAACTCATAAACGTTTATTAATTTAATATGCATTTTGCGGAATCAACACTCCCCTTAAAATTCATATATTATTATTGATAAAAGTCTTAATCCCCCTCCTTAACCTATACCCTTATGCTCAAGCTTGTATATAAAGCAGAGTGACACAATGTGGCACAAGAAAGAAATAGACCTCTTTAAAAGCAAGAGATTATAAACAAGTGATACATCAAATAATGGATAAATGAGAGACTTTAATATCGATGTGGTGCCACCACCAAATGTTGAGGGTATCCCCCCCACCCTCAAGGGTCTTTGCTTGAGTTCAATATAGTGAACTCTACTCTCGCCAAATATTGAATTCATTGAGCTAAGAAATTAAGAGAATTACTAGCTCTTCCTCAGAACTGTAAATCTTCATTGTGTTCTTTATCTTTTCATCATGAATTACATTTTTAATGCTTTGTGTATTGACATTTCTTAAAATATCACATGCAAAATTACATATGTTAGATCTTTTTTTTAAACATTCAAAAATCACATCTATATTTTCATGTGTATCCATACTAGTCAAATCATGACCATCATCTAGACTTGTAATAAAGCGTTGAGTTAGGGTTTAGTATAATAGGCTTAAGTTGTAAGCATGTGCACATCTTTTTGCATGCTAATCAAACTTCTATTGAGGATTCCAAGTTTGGACCTCCCACCATAGCAAAGGGGTGTGTTCCTTGCTCTACTATAGCAAGAGGCAGGTATCTTGATGCCTTCCCTCTATTTTCTTCATTGCATTTCTCTTTCATGATAATGATATTCCAAGATATGGTCATGTTGGCTATAGTAGCTATTGCAAAATTTCTTGTTGTCTCCTTAACATTTATTGGTTTCATAATTATATGAACTATTGGTTTCTTGGTTATATAAACTACCTTTTGTGTCTTCAAGCTCCATCAAATGCCATTAAAAATCGTTTTTGAGTGTGATACCAAGTTCATAGGGAAATTTTGGCGGAGCTTATTTGTTAAGATCTTTGTAAGAGAGATAAGAGGGAGAGGAAGTACTTAGGTACAACTAAAGTAGAGTGAAAGTATGATGACAAAATTAGTTGCTTATTTGTGTTGATGAGTGCCCTTTTATAGGCATACAATGAGATGGATTTTAGTTTCCTAAAGAGATAAGGTTTGGTTGCTAAAGTGCATTCACACAGTGCATGGTGGGTGCAGATTGATTCTCTTTATTGATGGACACAAACCATTGGATAAAATAAATTAGGCTAGGAAGTGTGTGCTTCTTTTATAACCTCTAAAGTACATTAGGTATTTTTGATTTTAACAACCCCTTTCAAACTCATGAGTGTAGGTAGCTTTGTGTGTGACCATCTTACAACAGCTTGGTCACTGTGACCTACCAAGAACATGTCCACCCTTAAGTAGCTAAGAGGCACATTGGCTTGTCTACTCAAGATGATCAAAGGTCGTCAATTGTGGCTCAAATGTTTGGATGGTTCAGGAGACTTGGACTTTAGAAAAATATGATTTTAGAAAAGGCAACAATGTTACAAATAAATTTTACAAGGGTTGCATGACGTGACTCAAGAGAGTTACAAAAGAGAATCACACACTTGGAGCACTCCTTCATAAGTAGACACATTTGGAGGAGCCTTTTTATCTCCCTTCTTCTTCTCTTCTTAAAAGTCATGGATAATGCTTCATGCCTTTTTTCTTTAGCTTCTACTTCTTCCTTGTCTTCTTCAACTTCCTCTTTACTTCCTTGGGCAATCTTCATGAGAAGCACTTTTTGAGTTTTCTTTCTATGAAATAATCTTTTTCTCTATAACCGGGCTTCTGACAAAAGTCACATGCAAGGGGTTCATTTATGAATGATTTTACTCTTTCCTTTGTGTTTTTATTTGGTGTAGAGTGCTTTATGTTTTGAAGCAACATTGTTGATTTCTTGTTTAAATTTCAATCTCTTCTCTTCTTCTAGAAGAGAGGCTTTAACATAAACTAGCTTAGGAGAAGGCATGCTGATAAGAGTTGTGACCATGTGGTCATACTCTCCATGGGCAAGGATTTGAGTAGGACACCAATAGCAATGTCTTCTTCAACTTTCAGTTCAATCCCTGCAAGTTGAGTTAGAAGTGCTTTCATATGATTAAGATGAGATGCAAGGGGGGGTCCAAGACTTCATTTCAAGATAGAAAAACTCAATTGAAAGACCAAACTTGGAGCTCTTTTCCTGAGCACCAAACATTTTGTTGAGTTGGTCTTTGGCGGTATCACAACCATCAATATGTGTTGGAGGTAAAGGCACCTGTGCCTAACCACCCATGTATTCATTACATTGACAATACCTACATACATGTGCATTGCAGGTAATGATCACCCATCACTATCACTTCATTATTTATTATTTTAGTGAGTTTGAATAAGGGAAGGCCAATTACACATTGTGACTATTGCCTGGGGGGGTTCACTATAGATGTTGTATGGTATCACGTGAGTGTAAGGGAGGGGTTTTTTGGAAGGGGACACTTAAGCATATACATTAGAGGTATACCCCTCTTAATTTCCTATATTGAACTTAAATTTAAGGAGGTGATAGAGGGAAAAAAGAAGGGGGGGATGCATTTGATCACCTTTCTCCATAGATTGGTTTCTCCATGGCATACAAGAGACCTTGACAAGTAAGGTTAAAACCTAAACCCTCACATAGTAGGGCTATTGAATTAATCATAGTGTGGGAGGGGGGAGTTGGCACTCTCCCATGGTTCCTCATGTGGCAACGGGGCACGTACACTCAAAAACATTGCAATACATACTTCGATGGTATCCAAGTGCCACTACATAAATCACTTTGTGATATAACCATTTTGATACTTTTAATTGCTTAGGATAATTCTAACTTTTAAAAAGAAAGTTAGTATATGTTCTATGAAGACTTACATTTAAGAAAGGGGATACATAAAAAGTCATACATGTATATATCTTATAAGCTTAAATAGGGGGATATATTAGTCTTAGAAGATTCATAAATAGGGGTTTTTTTAGAAGTCCTTGCACACAGGTGACATGTCTTCTTTACTATGAGTGAACCCCCCGTGGACTATTGGAGTTCCCACATACGATGTGTCTTGCTCTATGGATCCATCTGCCATAACTCTTGCCTTACTCTTGCTTTTTCTTGTGTGCTTTCACTCGGGCTCCACCTTTCAATTGGTATTAGAGACAACCATTCAAGAAGCTTCTCCATCCTTTTCTTTAGCTAGAATTCAAAGCTTCAACTCAAGATTTCATGGTAGCAAATTTTTCTTTCTCTTAATGTATGCATTGAGTCTTTTCTTCTTCTTGCTTGTTCCAAATTGCTGTACTTGTTGAGGAGCTTTTCAAGGCCTAGTTAAGACTTATTGAGTGCTTATTGAGATGATGAGCAACCATTTTATCCATTTTGAGTGGATATAGATCATGATGTAGAATTCATAGATAGCTATGGTAGCTTGACAACATTGTTGTATTTTCGCCATAACTTTTGCAAACGATATTGGATTTAAATGTTCTATAGATAGAAATGAAGAGCACAATGAGAGCTATAGATATGGACACTCATATAGTTGATTCTATGATTTTTTCTATTTTCCATTTTGTACAAAACAAAACAGCTTAGGTTTGGATAACAAATAATAAATTCCATAATGCATCTTTAATGCTTTGGAGATGCTATTTTGGTGCTCAGACAATATGGTTATGCTTTTGAGATTGATTTGAGCTTGAAATCTTAGATTTCACTATCATTTTTGTGCTATAATAATAGGACATCAAGCATTTATTTGTGAAAAGCTTATGCCTAATGCTCATTGATGCTTTATGGGATACTCAATGGATGTACTACTACTTTGGTTATTATATATACTTACTAATATTCTATGGTATACTTTTCTTTGAGATTTGGGCTCCATTGCATTAATCTTGGTTATGGTTATATGCCTTGGTTACTTTAGAGGCTTCTATAATTTCGGGCTTGAAGAATCTATTAGGTTTTATGGTCTCAACTTATGCTTCATGTATCTTGCATACTTAGATATCATGCACTTGATATTTTGAGCTTGCATTGCTCATTTGACATTCGATTTTGTTCCAGTGGGAGTTACTTGTGCTACTTTGGTTGCTACATATAGCTTTGGATTATGCAATTGAGCTTGCGCTTAATCTCACCAAGACCATGGGACACTTACTTTGTGCATATGCTCTCTTGATATGTATTGGATGTAGTTACCCTACATTGGGCTAATTTGATTACTTTGAATCTAGCACTTATGTCTATCAATGTATTGTCAGTGATATTTATATGCTTCTCGATTATATATTGAGCTTTGCTTAATAGGTTATGCATTTGGTAGATATTCTCTCTTTACCCTAAGATCTTCTATGTGCATGATGTCTATGCCTACATGTATTGTTACTCACACACTGTAATTCTGATAGCCTTGCATGCCGGTTGTTTCTATTCTTGTTTGCTCACAGATGATTATTGGCATATTACTATAGTTTATTACAAAAACCTATCATTTCAGTTTTATCCATTCTATTTGAGGGTAGTCACTCAGATTTGACAGTTACTTGATTACAATTAGTATATAAACCATCATTCTAGTAGTTTCTCTTGCTTAGTCCTCGATTTGGATATGATTTTGGGATTGTTTTGCTATTATTTACAAAAATCTATTTATCTTGGATTGTGCTTTCATCTCTTGCATTGTAGCTTTGGGTTGAATGACAATGCTATCTTTAATATTGAGAAGTTGGATATCACAATTATAGCTATTGGAAGGCACAAACCTAGCAAATTCTAGTGTAAAAATGGTAGATTACCATTGAGACATGAGGATCTAAAACTCAAATGCTTTGATATAGAGGATTGGGCAGAACTATATGAGTTATGTAAATCTATAATCATTTTATCACTCTTTAGGCAAGTCTATTATAATGTTGTCTCTAACGAGCAAACCACATGGGAGTTATGGGATAAAACTCGCAACGTCTATGACACGTAGAGTCCTACCTCTTAGATCTATTGATTGAAGTAACTCATGGACCTTTGTATGAAGCAGGGGACCTCTATGTTCATCCACTTGAATGAGTTTCATTCTATTTTTAGTCACTTGTTTTCATAGGGAATTGAATTTAAGAACAATTTCCATCCCTTGTTCTTGTTGGTTGCATTGTCTAAGTCATAGGACACATTTCTTACTACTATGTGTGCAAACATATCTACTAATCGGGTGAAATTGCAAGATATAGAGGGTGCGCTCTGGAATGAAGAGGTTAATAGACAGAATGTCGATGCTTTCGACACATCTCATGATTTGATAGTAAGATGCAATAATGGTAGGAACAATAATGATTGCCATGGGAGAGACTCTAAGAAGTCTCATTCTCAATCACGTGGATAGTCTTGTAGTAACCCTTGTGGCCATAAGTATAGATTGACTTGTCACTATTGTGGGAAGTAGGGTCATATTTAGCCACAATGCCATAAAATGCATGATGATAACTGCAAAGAAAAGGGAAAGGATAAAGTGCAAGAAAATGGTGATGATTATAGCATTGTCCTTAGCAAGTCTAGTGTTAAGATTGAAGAGATTAATGTCATATAGACTGATTCTGATGATGACTACATACTTGCAACTTCTTCTCTTGATGCTTAACAATTGACTCATGCCTCGTCTACCTATGCTTAGTGTTGGTTGCTTGATTTAGGGGTTTCATTTCATGGCATCCCTCATTGAGAGTGGTTCCACTTCTATTACAGCATGATAGAATCTGTTAGATTGGACAATGATCTAGCCTTGGTTATTGTTGGTATTGGAGATGTCCAGTATGATGGAGATTTTCCAAACCATACCTTCTTTACAACTTGATAGTCAAGAGCAATGCATGGGGATTGATTAATCAAATGTATGACAGTAGTAACTACCTTAGTCCAAAAGTGTTATGGTAAGCCTATCTAGCTAAGCATACTATGAACTCACTCATCAATCATTCTATCCATACACTCAACCATACCATCATGGGGTGGGGTGTACAAGGTATACGGGATGGTTAATACCCCTCTCATTATAAAACTATACAAAGACTTTAGATACATACTTGTCCCCATTGTGAGATCATGGTATTTTAGCCTACATATACCTAAACTCATTCTCGACAAAGGCAAGTCAATACTAAAATGTAGCTAAGATTTCTATTTCTACTTTATGGGATATGCCCAAACCTTATGTGAGTAATCGTCAATGAAAGTAGCAAAATACTTTGTGCCATCTAAAGACTTGCAAGGAAAAGGTCCACAAACATCATAATGAATAAGAGCCAAAGGCTCACCCATGCACAAAATGCCAAACTTTTTATGTGAATTACAACTTTGCATGCCATAAAGACAATGATCACAAGAATCAAAACATGTATAGTCAAAGGATGAAAGATACCGTAAACAAGTAAGCATTTTCATTTTCTTCAATGACATGTTTTCAAGGCGAGGATGCCATAATAATACATATGGTACTACAGCCACTGCCAAAACATGGTCGATAGGCCCAGATACAAGTAAGGGGTAAAGAATGCCAAACTTGGCACTTCATATCAAGACAAGATTCCCGCAGATAACCTTCCATGAGGAATCACCAAAAGAGACAATATTACCCACATCATCTTGCATATCTTTGGTTGTGAGGCTTTCTGCCATGTTTCCAAGGACAAGCAAAATAAGTTGGATCATCCTAAGTCTATGAAATGCACATTTCTTGGTCATTAGAATGTGTGCAAGATACACTATTTTCTTAAAGATTCACATGCTCAAAAGATCATTTGCAGCCATGATGTTGTCTTCCATGAGGAGAAAATATATAAGCAACCTAAGTAGGTCATTGAGGTACATATGGTGATATTTCAGATGGAACCTCTTGTTACTGTATAGCTAGCTAGATAGCCTATAGCAATTAATGCTCTAGTGGCCCAAGACCCTAATGTTAGATAGGATCTGCAGGCTTCATAGTATGTTTTGCAATGGTCCACTAGATATAGATGTCAACCTAATCGATTTGCACCCTCTATGGATCATAATATGGTGATAGATATTGGTGAGCCTCTTACCAATGATGAGGCCATATGTAGATGTAATAGTCACTCTTGGGAGAGGGCCATACAATCAAAGTATGAATCCTTGTAGAAAATTCATACATGGAATTTGGTTCCTTTGCCTAGTAAAAAATATGTTTTACCACATGCAAGTGGGTGTACAAGTTGAAAAGTAGCCCTAGACACCCCAAGCCATAGCCTATAAGGCTAGATTGGTTGTTAAGGGTTTTAAGTAGGAGCATGGAGTTGACTATGATGAAGTCTTGTCTTTTGTTGCCAGATGACAACACTATGCTTGGTATTAACTTTAGTTGAGTAGCTAGATCTAGACCTCTATCTGATGGATGTCAAGACAGATTTCTTACATGGAGACTTGCATGATGAGATTTATATGCAATGCCTAGGAGCTTTGAAAGAAATGGCAAGGAACACCTAGTGTGCAAGTTGAGAAGAGCCTTTATGGCCTTAAGCAAGAACCTAGGGAATGGTACCACAAGTTTGATGCCTTTATGAATTCATAGGGGTATATCCATAGTGATATGGATCCATGCTTCTACAAGAAGAAGGTACGTGATGGTAGCCTTATGATTTTGGTACTCTATGTGGATGATATGCTCATTTTTGGGAGTGCTCACGATGAGTTAGATGCCTTGAAAGGTTAGCTCAAGAAGATCTTTGAGATAAAGGACATGGGACGAATATTGCATATTCTTGGAATGCACAGCATACATGGTCGCTCTAGGGGCTCCTACACTTATCACAAAATGAGTACATCTAGAAGGTCCTTGAGTGGTTTCATATGTAGGATGTTAAGCCTATTGGTTGTCCTTTACCTTCTTATATGAACGTTAGTTAGGTTTATTGTTTGCAATAATCTGATGAGCAAAAGGCTGAGATTACCAAGATCCCTTATGCATCCATAGTGGGTAGTTTGATGTATGGCATGATAGCCACTCGTCCTGACATAGCATTTGCAATGGGAATTGTGGCACACTACATGGCTACACTTGGCAAGTGAGATTGGGATACTGTGAAGGGCACCATGAAGTATCTTAAGGGCACTATAGATATGTGTGTATGTTATAGTGGCCAAGATACAGGAGTCGTGGGGGTACATTGACTCTAATTATGTAGGACATGCAGATAGATAGGAAGTCCACCTTTGGGTATGTCTTCACTTTTACTAGAGGTGTTGTTTCTTAGATGTCCAATGTGTAGAAATTATTGGTCCTATCCACTAATAGAGGTAGAGTATGTTGTATCCATTGAGGCTTGTAAGGAGGCTCTTTGGTTAGGCCTTCTAGTGGTAGACCTAGGTATTACCGATGTGGTCTTTACACTGCATTTGGATTCTATGATTGCTATTAAATTGGCCAAGAATTTGGTCTTCCATGTGAAGATAAAGCATATTGAGATGCATTACTACTTTATTTGAGAGGTCATTGAGGAAAAGTCCATTAAGCTTGTTAGGATCTCAACTGGTTAAAATCCTATAGACCTACTCACTAAAAGTCTCTTAGCAAAGAATTTTGCCTTCCTTAGGAAGCTGATGGGCATTGGATAAGATGATATCATTCCTCATCCTATTACACTTTATGACACGAACAGCACCCTGCCACGGCACAAAATGAACCACGAACCAACTAGGTAGAGGCTGCAAATACATTGTTGGCCACAAAAACCTACAAGAAACCTTTCTTCCTCACCAAGAACCATTGCTCCAAAACACACAAGAGGAAGGCGCACAAGAAATTGAAAAATGCTTCCATCCTCACTCTCTTCCTCTTCCTCACTCTCCATGAGATCTTGCAATGAAAGCACAAGAGAGGAAAGCAAGAACAAGAAGGCAAGTGTTGTGCCAAAATGGGAGAGAGGGAAATGAACCGTGACAAGAGAAGATAGAGGAAGAGAGAGGGTGTAACCACCTCGACCTCCCACCTCCCCAAGTCACCCAACAAGCCTCTTCCTTTTCCTTTTCTTGATATTATAAAAATTGGGTTGCATACATTTAGGCTAAGGTCTAAAGACCCTTTATTTTTAGAATGAGACAAAGGTATTTGACCTTACTTTTCCTTTCCATGTTTAAGATGTGAGCCTTTTGGACTACACATTTTACATTGCTTCATATTTGATATTTTTCCAAAAATTACATTTGCAATGAATCATTTTACAAAAAGTTGTTTCCATGTGAGCACATTTTTGTGCCTTTATTTACACTGATTTCCTAGTCATCATTCCTCCCACGCTTAAGTGTGAAGCGTCCCCGCAAAAATTTTTGGAGAAGAACCACAATCAACACTTGAAAAACCTTCATCTTCTTTCGTCAATCTTCATTTCTTTTCTTCATCATCCTTGAATTGTCATTGGATAGGGAAGTGAAAATAATCACACAAAAATACACACACAACTAGGGCAAGGAGCCTAGGTTTAAGACACAACACATAAAACCACAAACAAAACCCGAAAGATAGGGATCTTTAGCAATTTGAGCACAAGAGCAACATCACACTCAAGTTAGAATGAAAGATAACCACAATGTGAAGCACAATAATAAACCCGAGAAAGATATAAACATTAAGTATACCCTTACTAAGGATAAAACATTAAAGTTCTCCCACTCGAAAAATAAATTTATGTTTGAAAAGGAAATGAAGGTAAGTTTTATGGAAATATAAAAGAACAAAGATTGACGAAAAGGAAATTCGTGGAAATTTGTTATGTGTAATGGATGATGGTCTTGGTGAAAGAAGGGTTGAATGAAGGGTAACAAGAAGATATGCATGTGAAGCACCAACAAGGTTGTGTTGAAAAGCTTAATTATCAAGGCCTTTTTTTTAATGGTTATCTTGGAAATGGATAAGAGGAAGGAACTGAAATCGTCACGTCGCATGGAAACGAGAAGAAGTGAGGATAGGGTACGAATGTGACGATTGGCGATCTCGCTGCTCTGAAGTGATGCCAGTCACAAAGGCTCATCGATGCCGATGCCATGAGAGAGACCTGGAAATCATGTGCAACCATTTTCCTGTGACCAACTGATGTTGTTGTCATCTACATGGGGGCTACGCTATTTCTTGATGCTGCGTCTGATGCCACCACGTCCGGAATTGCAGCTATCTTCGGTGTTTTGTGCTAGTGATACATGCCCAATCATGCGTGGCCATTTTTCTCTGAGAAGCCGATGTTGCCATCATTAGCACGGGCTAGGCTATTTCTTGATCATGTGCCTGATCTTGCCACCACATCTGTAATTGCAGTTGTCTTCAAGGGCTTGCAAGAGCCATTTGTAGGGTGTTACCCAGTCCTTATTGAAACCTTCACTAACATTCCCATCAAAGAAGGTCCATCCTCTTCCTCTATGAATGTAGCTCGTAAAGATTGAAGTTTTCCACAGCCAAAATGCAATTGCAACCCATTCTCTTGCAGGCTCCATAGCCACCTCTTTCCCGGGTCAGTGCACCAAATGAACAACACCCTCCCATGGCACAAAATGAACCATGAACCAACTAGGTAGAGACTGCAAATACATTGTTGGCCACAAAAACTTGCAAGAAACCTTTCTTCCTCACCAAGAACCATTGCTCCAAAACACACAAGAGGAAGGCACACAAGAAATTGAACAATGCTTCCATCCTCACTCTCTTCCTCTTCCTCCCTCTCCATGAGATCTTGTAATGAAAGCACAAGAGAGGAAAGCAAGAACAAGAAAGCAAGTGTTGTGCCAAAATGGGAGAGAGGGAAATGAACCATGACAAGAGAAGATAAAGGAAGAGAGTGTAACCACCTCAACCTCCCACCTCCCCAAATCACCTGACAAGACTCTTCCTTTCCCTTTTCTTGATATTATAAAAATTGGGTTGCATACATTTAGGCTAAGGTCTAAAGACCCTTTATTTTTAGAATGAGACAAAGGTATTTGACCTTACTTTTCCTTTCCATATTTTAAGACGTAAGCCTTTTGGACTACACATTTTACATTGCTTCATATTTGATATTTTTCCAAAAATTACATTTGCAATGAATCATTTTACAAAAAGTTGTTTCCATGTGAGCACATTTTTGTGCCTTTATTTGCAATAATTTCCCGATCATCATGACAATTGTCATTTGTCAATTTTTTCTTGTTCTCTCCACACTATGGGCACATTTGCCTTTAAATGGAAGGTTGCTGGGGGTAAATGCATATGTGCCTAACCATTTGTGTATTCATTACACTGATAAGTTTGAGTCTAGTCTACCAAGTATAAAATACATAACATTAAAACTTGGCAGATTCATTTTCACAATTAGAGGCCACGATGTTGTGTTTAGAAACACAAGATCTCAATAGGAATAAAGACTAGGAGATAGAGTAGAGAGAAACTCCTTTTACAACAATGACTCAATTATGAAGGCTAAGAAATGGCAATGATGCTACATACTTCTTTGGCAATACATAAAATAACATCAACTTATCAAAGCTATCTGAATGACACTATGTGTATAAACATAGGAGCAAAATAACTTATGCTCAAATATGGAAGCTCACATCTACCTATACTTAACTCATTTAGTGCATAGACAAGTTACATTTACATATGCAGATCCTCTCCTTTTTTGCAACAACAAATCAGGAAGGTAATCACAAAGTTCCAGATAGCTCACATGGGCATCATTGAAGCATGAATAGTAGCACGCCAAAGAGCTTAAACTTGACTTTAATGATGCGAAAGTAACCATAGTAAGTACAATTGATTCTTTCTTAGATAAAAAATGATCTATCAATAGGAATAACAAAAAATGGTAGCTCACCATAGCTCAGAGTAGATAGTAGTAGATTTGTCAATTAGCCCACATGTTTTCAACTTAGAGACAAGTGCAAAATCAGTCCTAGTAATGGCATGAACAACTCATATGGATAGTAGGATAAACTAGAATCATTGTACCTCATTTCTAGCATGTTTTTAGGAGCTATTCATGGCTTTCAATTGTGTTGAACATTAGTAATAGCTCTTGATGATCATTACCAGTTGATACTACTCATATCTTTGAGCAATAAATCTAATAGCAGAATGAGAATTGTTTAGGACAAATCATGTAGTAGGAAAATAGGCACATCCCATGGATCTGCATGTGTGATTTCAGGATAGCTCATTGAGTGTATATCTACATAACAACAATTGACTCTCTTTTACTCCAAAAACTAGTTGTTGATGGACAAAGATTAGTAAGAATAGAACCTCTTTGATAGCTCATTAGTGTGAGCTATGGTTTATCAAAGAGAGGATAAAACATGGATAAAGTTACACAATTTATAGCATGAAACTAGTGACTAGCCCATACTTGGAGTAGATCTACTCAGATTTGAGTATGCTTTAGCACACAACAAATGTTGTGATGGTAGTGAGCAAGAAGACATGGGCAACAACAAGAGCTCAAGGATCCATTCATATCATTTCTCAAGATTCCATGTTGAGATATTTGTAAGAGTATTAAGATGGAGAGGAAGTACTCAAGTACAATTGAATCAGAGTGAAAGCACAATGGCAAAATAAGTTGTTTATTCATAGATGAGTGCCCTTTTATAGGCATACAACAAGATAGATTAGGGTTTCCTAAAGAGATAATGTTTGGTGGGCTAAAGTGCATTCACATAGTGTAAGTGGATGTAGGGAGATTGTGCCTTAATTGATGGGTACACGCAATAGGATAAAATAAATTAGGTTAGGTAGTGTACATCTCTTATGCAACCTCCAAAGTACATAATGTGTTTGTGACTTTAACATTATCCACTTCTATGGGGACAATTTTGACTCCTAGTATGGCATATGATCCCCAAATGGATGGGTAATCGGAGTGCATCCATAAGTGGTTGGAAGTCTACCTTTGACACTTTTATCATCATACTCAATCCTCGTGGGGCCAATGGTTACATCTTTCTGAATTTTGTTGCAATAACACTCATCACATGAGTATTGACATGTTTCTATTTGAAGCACTTTATGGATAAAAATTGCAAATACTCTTTGTCCTTTTCCATGAATACATGAATCCACAAGCCAAGGCCAAACTTGAGAAGATGGAAGCATGGATGAATCAATGTGAGGAAAACATTTGCAAAATGCAAGATATCATGAAGGCTTATGTGGACAAGAGGAGGGTCATTTAGAGTTTAAAGAAGATGATTGGGTCTTTCTAAAGCTGCCTAAGTCTAGTTACGCTTCTTTGAAAGGAGGCCATAACAAGTTGGCTTCTTTAGGGTAGGTAGGCTTGTAATAAAGCATAGAGTTAGGGTTTAGTAGAAAAGGCTTGAGTTGTAAACATGTGCACAAATTTTTGTGTATTAATTAAACTTCCGTTGAGGATTCCAAGGTTGGACCTCCCACATAGCACAGGGGTGTGCGTTCCTTACTCCTACATAGCAAGAGGTGGGTATCTTGCTACCTTCTTTCTATTTTCTCCATTGTATTTCTTTTTCATGATAATGAGAATCCAAGCTATGGTCATCTTAGTTATGGCTATTGCAAAGTTTCTTAGTGTATCTTGAATATTTCTTGTTTCATGGTTATACAAATGGCTGGTTTCTTGGTTATATGAACATTTCATCAACATATGCATCTACATCAAACAAAATATCAAAACCTTTTTTCAAAATATTTGGTGATCTTCCATTTGATCTCCAACCCACCCAACTTTAGTGCTCAAAGGTGTTGAACATGTAGTTCCAAATTTTCTTTCTTTGTCAATTGGAGTGTATTATCCCATGCACCTATCAAGGGCTCATAACCATTTCCAAGCCAATATGAGTCATCTTAATGCCCATCATCATCCACAATTGCATATCATAAAATACATCCTCTTTTCCAAACATATCAAATCCCATATGTTTGTGCAATTTAAAATGTATTGGCATTGACTAATGTGGATATACCCTAAATTTTGAGGGATAGGCTCTTTGGAAATAAGAAAATACTCTAGTTATTTTTCTACTTCTTCTAGTCTTTGTCTTCTTTTGTATTCAATATTGTTTTGGTCTTATAGGTCAAGGTAAACCTACATGATTCTTGACTTGTCAAGATGGAAAATGACTCATTTGCCAACAATCTCACATGTGCAAGACAACTCCTCTAGAATGGATTCATGTATTGTTGTTGCAATTGTTCATCATTTCAACTATTTGTACATGTGCTATCTGTCAGTATCACTGCTTATTGTGCTAGTGTAGAAGAAGATCAAGATGTCTTTCCCTTGTCTTGGCTTACATATGAGCGGTAACTTGTTGCTAATCTCTCACATGTTTTGCTATGATATAGTGATGAATAACATGCTAGTTCCCTTCTCTATGTATGCCTTGAGATATATTGTTGAAGCTCCTTTAGCTTCTCCAGTTCATTAGCATCCTTCTACTACTTTTGTTTAAGCTACTATAGCTTCAACTTCTAGTCTAGGTGGTGCAATGCATATTAGCCTACAAATAAGCACTAGACCTACTCGTGAGCTAACTTATGTGGGCCTCTTCCTCCTTTATTGGCATCTCCAAAAATGATGCTAGAATTGATGCCTTCTTTCTTCTCTTTTTGTCAATGATGAACATATCCTCTTCTCTTCTTGTCAATGATTCATGCATGTCCTTGTCTTCTTGTTAATGATGCTTACTTCGTAACACATCTTCAACACTTCCTCTAAGGCACTACCTCATTGCCCATCTCTACTTTAATACTATGGAAAAAATTTGAGGAGGGGGGAGAGAGAGATGCACACAAACTCCATAGATCACATTATTCAATGTTACAAGTACAAAACACGTTATCTCACTCTCATATCATGATGATCAAGGAGGGGACACACACACACACACACACACACACACACACACACACACACACACACACACACACACACACACACACACACACACACACACACACACACACACACACACACACACACACACACACACACACACACACACACACACACACACACACACACACACACACACACCCCATAGCTCACATTATTCTAAGCTATAAATACAAAACACTCACACTCACTCTTATATCATTATGACACTCTCTTTTAAATAAACCTAACCCTAGCTCTCCTCTTCTAAGTGTATTCATATGCACACACTTGATAAACAAATTTCTATCTCTCAATAAGAAGGTTCCAAAAGGTGAATTTAACAAATAAAAAGGCCACAACAATCCCTCCCAGGGTCAGGGAACCTTACCACAATCTATAGGAACAAAAGAAGAGACCCTGCAAAACTAGAACATAAGGGGGATGATAAGCCACATGTGAATGTAGAGGGGCTACATGTGGATATAGAGCAACCACAAGTGGATGCAAAGGATAATTTAGAGACACAAGACAAAGCAGAGATCAAGGCAACCAAAGGTATTAAGCCTTCCACACATGGCAATTTTAGAAAAGGTAAACAAGGGGCTTTTTCCCATTGAGTTTCTAGTTTAGAAGCTAGGGTATAAAAATTTGTAAGTAAGAGAGCATAGTAGTAGTATAATGCACTCAAAGAGACCAAAAAAGCACATAGAAAATTCCATCTTCTTATTCCCAAAATTTCATTCTTGAGGCTTGTAAATAATATATTTTTTGAGATGTATGGGATGAATGTTAGGTGGTAGATACATGCACTTGTTGGCATTCAAGAGAGTGTAGAGGACTTCTTGGTAGACTTCTTGTCAATATTATGGGAGAGAAGGAAGGAGTCTCACTTGTAGCTTTCTCACTTACACAATGGGGGAATACACACAAAGGTGGAGGCTGAAAACAGTTTTCCTCTTCTTAGTTGTGTAAGCCAAAAAGAACACACATACAGAGAAATAGAAGAACCCTATATATGAGTCTCAAACCAAACTCAACTAACTAAGGTGGCATACTAACTGAGCCACGAACTAGAGTAGATAAGGATAGCTATCATCTAGCTATTATTCATGGGCGGTGTACCAACCTCATCTACAGCTAACAAGTCAGTGACATAAATGCACAACGGTCACCCTGGCATATCACGAGTGGAGCTTGATATCTCAACACTCCCCCTCGAGCTCAATCCCAATTCCTACACACTAAGCAGGTCTCTGAACTTGCGCAGTTTCTTTGCGCCCAATGCCTTCGTGAATATGTCTGCTACTTGATCCTCTGTGCTGACATAAACTAGATCAATAAGACCTAGTAAAACCCTCTCGCGCACATAGTGATAATGCACCTCAATGTGCTTTGTTCTAGCATGATAGACTGGGTTATTTGCCAAGTGTATACTGCTCATGTTGTCACAATAAATGACAACTGGCCCATCTGTAGGCTGATGCATATCATAAAGTAGCTTATGCAACCAAGCTACCTCACATGCAGCCATTGTTGCACCCCTGTACTCAGCCTCTGTGCTTGATAAGGCAACTGTAGGCTGTTTCTTGCTGCTCCAAGTGACTGCAGCACTCCCAAAAGAGAACACATATCCACTGGTAGATCATCTATAAGAAATACTACCAGCCCAATTAGCATCAGTGTATCCATGCAACTGTATCTGAACCCCAGTCTCATAAAATAGCCTATACTGCAATGTGGACTTCACATACCTGAGTATGCGTCTAGCCGCATCCAAATGCAGTTTCCTTGGAGCCTGCATAAACTGACTTACCAATCCAATAGCATAGCTCAAATTTGGCCTGGTAATAGTCATATAAATCAAACTTCCTACTATGCGTCTGTACATAGTAGGATCTTCGAGAAGCTCACTTGCATCTGTGCTCAGCTTCACATTCTGCTCCAAAGGAACTGAAATAGGCTTATAGCCTGTCATCCCATATTTGGACAACATGTCCAATCCATACTGCCTCTGCAAGAGCCGTATCCCCGTGGTGATCTAATCACCTCAATGCCCAAGAAATAACGCAGCTCTCCCAAATCCTTCATCTCAAACTTCTGCTTCAATAGCATTTTCACATGAAGGATATCTTCATCACTATCACCTGTGATAATCAAATCATCAATATAAATGACAAGCAGCATATTACCTTTCTCTGTTTTTCTCACATAAAGTGAGAAATCTGCCTTGGAAATCTGAAAGCCAATAGTGACAAGATACTGTCCTATCTTGTCAGACCATGCTCTAGGTGCTTGCTTCAAGCCATACAAGGCTTTCTTCAACCTGCAAACAAACTTAGGATGAACAGCATGCACATAACCTCGTGGCTGCTCCATATAGATCTCTTCTTGCAAATCACCATGCAAGAAGGCATTCTTTACATCCATCTGATGTAAAGACCATCCCTTTGATGCAACCATATCAATGAGTGCTCTTACGATTTCCATCCTTGCAACCGGACTGAATGTTTCTTCATAATCAATGCCATATGTTTGTGCATACCCCTTGACTACTAAGCTTGCATTGTATCTGTTCACAGAACCATCTGCATTATGCTTCACCTTATAAACCCACTTACAACCAATTGCATTCTTATCTTTAGGCAAAGGTACCAATTCCCATGTAGCATTTGCTTCCAAGGCATCCATTTCTTCATCCATGGCTTTCTTCCATTTTTCTTTTCCCATGGCTTGCTCAAAAGAAGTGGGTTCTGGTTCCTGTATTACTTTGACTATATAGGCATAGTGAATGGCTGTAAATCCATTATATTTCAACCTATCCACAGGATACCTAGCTCTAGTAGACCTGCGCAAAGTAGACAATCCTTGCAACCGGACTGAATGTTTCTTCATAATCAATGCCATATGTTTGTGCATACCCCTTTACTACTAAGCTTGCATTGTATTTGTTCACAGAACCATCTGCATTATGCTTCACCTTATAAACCCACTTACAACCAATTGCATTCTTATCTTTAGGCAAAGGTATCAATTCCCATGTAGCATTTGCTTCCAAGGCATCCATTTCTTCATCCATGGCTTTCTTCCATTTTTCTTTTCCCATGGCTTGCTCAAAAGAAGTGGGTTTTGGTTCCTGTATTACTTTGACTATATAGGCATAGTGAATGGCTGTAAATCCATTATATTTCAGCATATCCACAGGATACCTAGCTCTAGTAGACCTGCGCAAAGTAGACTCACTTCCAGGTGCTCTCAAAACATCCCTGGTCTTCCTTACTCCAGGTGTAACAACAAAAGGAATACCCAACTCATCATCAATGCTCTGTTCTGAGCCACTGGATTCACCATCCATATAAGAGTGACCTGCATTCACATCAAACATGGGCTGATCTACCTTCTCTTTTCCTTTTCTTGATACCTGCATACTACTATCTACATTGCTTTGAGGAGATTCTCCTGATCTCAATCTGCATGTCCATGGCGAAGAATGTGAACCACTGCTAGAGGACACTTCAGGTCCACTAATATCTTGTGACTGCTGCTGTGAATTCTGTGCAGCATTACCATTTTGTGCATCTACATTATCAATCACATTTACTGGTTTATACCAGCTACTTATCTCATCAAAAACAACATCTCTGCTCACTGTAAACTTACGAATAGAAGAGTTATAGCATCTATACCCTTTCTGCTCTGCAGAGAGTAAACAATAAAGATGCACTTCTCAACTTTTGGATCCAACTTGGATCTCAACTCATCTGGCACATGAACATAGGCAATGCAACAAAAAATTCTCAAATGAGAAATATCTGGTTTCCTACCAGTATGCCTCTCCTTTGGAGTCATGCCATGTATTGCTGCAGTGGGAGTCCTGTTCATTATGTAGACTGCTGTAGCAACTGCCTCAACCCAGTAAAAATCTGGCAAGTCTTTTTCATTGAGCATGGCATGAGATACCTCTCCAATATGCCTGTTTTTTCTTTCTGCAATTCCATTTTGCTGTGGGGTATGACTACATGAATATTGTTGCTTTATGCCATGCTCCTGCAAGAACCTTGCAAACTCATTTGAGAGGTACTCTCCCCCTCCATCTGACTTTAGGCATTTTATTTGCAAGCCTATTTCTTTTTCAACCATAGCTTTAAGAGTTTTGAAATGTCCAAAAAATTCACTTTTCTTTTTCATAAAATACACCCAAAATTTTCTGCTATAGTCATCAATAAAAGTGACAAAATAATGACAGCCACCAATAGATGTAGCTTTAGTAGTCCACACATCAGAGTGGATAAATTCCAATGGCTTCTTACTCTCTTAAACATGTCTAGGAAATGGTTTCCTTGCCTGTTTTTCAAATTGACAGGCTTCACATACCTTATGCATTTCTGTAACCTTGAATTTAGGCAATCCTGCAATAATATTTTGGGCTTGCATTGATTTAAGTCGCTGTACATTAACATGACCAATGCGTTTATGCCAGATATCAATATCTGCAACTACACCGGCCCCATGTGCCAACATTGATGCACTCAATTCAAGCATGTCTGCATCCAACGTAAACATTCTGCCCTTCTTCTTTCCTTTTGCTATCAAGCGACCTTTATTTTTCATATCCTCAACAAAGCATCCATGAGGATAAAATCTGACCTGCAAGCAATGCTCAACCATTTGACCAACAGAAACTAGGTTCTTGGTGATATTCGGGACATGAAATACATCTGACACGTATTTTTTTTTCCCATCCTGCATAGACAAATGAATTTTTCCAATCTGCACAATAGGATGTCTAGTATCATCACCAGTCTCCATAAATCCTGGTTTTTCCATTTTCCTTGCATCCTGCATCCATTCTGCATGACCTATCATGTGGTTTGATGCACCTGAGTGAACATACCACACATCGTTGCTTTCTTCTGCACTTGTCACAGAATTGGTCATGTGCTGCACCATAAACAAATGCTCATTTCTGTCATCACCCTATCTACTAGAAGATGCATAATTCCCTTGTTGCAATTTTCCATTCATGATGTCATCTTGCTTTTTATAGCAGTCTTTAGCCATATGACCCATTTTACCACAGTAGTAGCATTCAACATTGATGTTTACATTTTGGCCTCTTTGCCATCCACCACGACCTCTTTGGCTCCCCCTACCTCTAGAGTTACCACGTCCTCCTCCATAGGACTGGTTTTCTTGAGTTTGTTGCATATTCTGATTTCTACCACGGCCTCCAGATCGGCCTCCTCTACCTCTGCCTCTACCTCTTCCAGCGTTTGAGTAGAAGACAACTTCTTTTGAAGTTCCTCCTGAAGAAGATGCACCACCATTTTTCTTCTCCTCAGAAATTAGAAGAGCAATCAACTCCTCAAAATCAGAAAATCTTTCACGGACGGAAATGGATGTTCGAAACTGTGCATAATCCTTTCCTAGACCATTCAAGGTCACAAAAACTAAATCATCATCTTCCACAGGTGACCCAATGGAAGCAAGTGTATCTGCAATCTTCTTCACCTTCATGTGGTAGTCATTGATGCTCATACTTTTTCTTTGCACATTGTGCAACTCTTGCTTGAGCTGCATTTTCCTGGCTTGCGTATTTGTGCTATACATTTTTGACAAAGTATCCCATGCCTCCTTTGGTGTACTTGCATCCTGAATATGCACAATCATAGAGTCTGAAATACTGATAGACAGCCAGTACATAACTTTTCTGGCTCTCTCATGCCATCCTTTAAATGCCTGCATTTGCTGTTGATTGGGAACATCAGGAAGAACTGGTTCTTCTTCATTTCCTCCAACGAATTCCCAATATCCTTCTGTCACTGCAAAAAACACAGCTTCAGCCTCACAAGGGCAAATCTACAAAACTGACGAAAGTGGTATTTGACCACATAGTCACTTCCTAGTGACGATTTTGCATCAATAGGCAACAAGGATGATTCTGTAACTCTCAATGTCTCTGCGCACAGGCATACGATGCAATTTCTACGGTAACTTTTCACCGATCTATAGAACAGTGGTCGCACATCAAAAAATAGGGCCTTTACCTGAGTGCGTGCAGAAAACTTCCGCCTCCAAAATAGGCCCCGAAATGGCCTCAAATAAAAAAAACAGGACAATCAAGGGCTAAAGCCCTTACCTCGCAGCATATATTGCCCTCTTGCTACACTGCGAAGGGCGTCTCAATCTGAGACAATGCACTCTTGCACTTTCTGGCTATGCTACCTGCAGAGACTTGCTCCCAAACTCGAAAAATGAAAGCAACACTGGTCCTCTTACCATAACACCGTGAACTTGGTTTGCTTTCTTGAGCTCCTTACCACGAACCAGGCTCTGATACCATGTCAAGATTATGGGAAAGAAGGAAGGATTCTCACTTGTAGCTTTCTCACTTACACAATGGGGGAATACACACAAAGGTGGATGCTGAAAATAGTTTTCCTCTTCTTAGTTGTGTAAGTCAAAAAGAACACACGTACAGAGAAATAGAAGAACCCTATATATGAGTCTCAAACCAAACTCAACTAACTAAGGTGGCATACTAACTGAGCCACGAACTAGAGTAGATAAGGATAGCTGTCATCTAGCTATTATTCATGGGTGGTGTACCAACCTCATCTGTAGCTAACAAGTCAGTGACATAAATGCACAACGGACACCCTAGCATATCACAAGTGGAGCTCGATATCTCAACACTTCTTACATGATAGCTATGTACGTGTTGCACATGCTCATAGAGTAACTTCAATAGATAAGAACATGCACACAAACAAGCTTCTCAGGTATAAATTTGACAAGTTGCTTATCTCAACTCATATAGATGGAAAGTTGGCCTATAAGACTTTGAATATTCCTAGTAGAAAAAAGGGAGGAGATGCAAGCCAAAGAATATATATATACACGATGAAGATCATTAGGGAATATTTGAGGTCTCAAAAATGCATTGTAAAACATCCTTGAAAGAAAAAATAAAAAAATATTTTTTGATTTAAAAATTATATTTTGATAAACAAACATACCTAAAATTGTTAAGAAGTCATTACCATAATATTCTCATGGCTTGCATCAAACTTAGAAATGTAAACCGCCATAAAGGTGACAATGACTGACTACCTACCATGAAGGTGGCAATGATTGAATTAATGAATATCCTACCTTCTCTTAATAAAAGTGAAAGTGCATATTTATTTTTTAAAAATATTTGGTCACCTCCCTCCATCCTCATTATCTTCTTTCTTTCTTCTCCTCCATATTAGTTACTTTCTCAAATTTCTTCTTTTTCGAATTTACATAATTTTCCTACTCAAAGTTGCAAATCATATCCGTAGATACGGATCAATCATCCAATGATTTTTGTAGCACTTATGAAAGAGCTCCCTATCACATGATATGCGCAACTCTCATAGGCACCCCTACAAGAGTTACAAACATAACTTTGTTAGGGAAAGGGTGCTTTAGGGTTAGCCTCAACACATAGAGTAGTTTGCAACGATGTCCTTGGAGTGAAAAGCTAGGACTTTACAAAGTTGGCTCTTACTGTAAAGATGGAGTATATGTCAGGGAATGTGGAGGATGATGTTGGTTCTATGGTCATGTTAGAAGAGGCACCAAAGAATGTTGTTATCAAGGAAAGTTAATGCATGCAATATGAAGAATGTGTTCACATTGAGCTAGAATGTGATTATAAACCAATTAAGAAAAGAACAAAACAAAACATTGTTTCATGATACATGACACATATGTTTAGATTTGTAGGAAAGAAAAAACTTTATCTTTGGTTGGATGGATGGCTATATCCCAAAGATCCTATAAAAAATAGTACTCTTCCTTTTTATAACATATCTCCATTGGTGAGGTTTATTGGCGAGATTATTATATATTTTTAAGCTATATGCTTAATCTTCTTGTAGAGAAGGATGTTCTTAGATTGGAGAATCACTTATTAACAAAAGAAAAATATGAGTTGTTGCAAAAACTACATGATTGTCAACATAAGATCCATTTATTGGAGAGATGCACCTGTTAACCCCAACACGAAGATAGCAAAAGGAAGTGGAAAAGACGCAGGGCAAAGGCGGAAAAAAGGTAGCCCGACTGAAGAAAGAAAAGGAAAAAAGGCCAAAAGCGCAAGGGCAACCTTAAAAGTCCAAGGCAAAGGCAAAGAGGGAAAGGCACATTTTAAAATAAAAAGGCGCACCCTGAAATCTTGTAAAAGAGCGCCGGGCTCTCACCCGTGCAATTTGTAAAGGTAGACGGGCGGTGGAAAGGAAGCTAGGAAGATAGAAGGACAATGGGAAAAAGGGCCTAGGCTATGGCCGGCCATGTAAAAAGGGAAAAAGGGGATGACCGCCCAAAAGGGATTTAGGGTTTTGTATATAAAGTTGAAAAGTGAATGAGAAGCTCATTCTTGTGTGTGGCCAAAAGTAGCTCTCCTCTTCTTCTTCTTCTTCTTGTTCTTGCTTGCTTGAGCTTGTGCTTGAGAGAGGGAGTGTAAGAGTGTGAGGGAGTGAGTGTGTGAGGGTGAGGGACCGAGGAGGAGAATCGTCTCCTCTCTTCTTCTCTTCTCTTCTCTTCTCTTCTCTTGCTCGCGGCAATGGAGCTTGGAGCGTGGAGCTTGAGGATGGAGCTTGCTTGAAGCTTGCACTTGGATCGTGGAGCCACCGGAGTGTGCGGGAGAGGAGGTTACTCGAACGGCACGAAGGTAAGCTCACTACACCCGTAGATATGGATGGCGCGTCGGCTATGTGAGAGGTAGCCATTAGTGCTCGGCTTGGAACGCTTGAATCAATAAGCGGTCCGTGGGTCTTGGCGGTTGAGTGAAAGCTCCCATATTTTGGTTCCGTTGCCGGGACCAACGGATTCAAGCCTTGAGCGCTTGCGTGCTTCGAATCGAGCATCAAAGTAAGGGTTTCCTTGAACGGGTGCTTGAGATAGGTAGGAAGCGAGGGGGTTGAAGATGGTATTCGATCTCCTTGGCAAGTAGGTTTTTTGCTTTCTGTGATTTATGTTGTGGGGTGTAGGAATTTACTTTGTGATTGGATGCATTAGGATAGGAAAAAACAAAGAAAAAGAAACAAACAGTAGGGTTCTCTGTTGCTATACAACAGGCTAAAATAGGAAAATAGGGGCATAGAACCTTGGTGTGCCGTTCGATTTGAGCACCACAGTGGTTCCAGGCATGTCTGGCATTCCCTTGTAGTGTCCTGCACCTATCTGGAAGGCGCTGGACGATTCGGTGTAGTAGACGTCAGCCTAGAGGCATCGCGTGCAACTCGTAGGCCGTCGTCCGCGCCGTCGGACCAGGCCGTCCGAATCCCAGAATTGGACGTCCGATTTTGAGAATCGGACGTTCGGACAACCGTCCGATCGGACCAACCCGTCCGATTTTGAGAATCGGATGCTCGGACCAACCCCGTCCGATTTTTGAAAACGGACCGCTCGGACCAATCCGTCCGCGACTCGGACACTCGGACGAGTCCATAATCGGACCACTCACAATCGGACCAGACCGTCCGATTCCCAGAATCGGACCAGTTCAGAATCGGACCAGCCAGAATCGGACCAGCTCAGAATTGGACCACCCTGTCCGATCCGATTCCCAGAATCAGACCACTTGAAAATCGGACCACTTTTTGATCCGAGTCCCAGAATCGGACGTGACCAAAATCGTCGGATCCATCCAAAATCGGACGTCCGATTCTGATAATCGGACTCCTGAAAATCGGACATCTGAGAATCGGACCAAAAACTGTCAAAATCGGATAGGTATCCAGAACTCAAATTCTGACGCATCTAAACCTCGAAATTGACCCCAGAGGCTACGTAGAGCTGAAGGCACATCACATATCCATAACCGGGCTAAAATTTAGAGCACGTAGTTCAAAATTTGGCTATACAAGGTCCTCCAAATTGCATATGGTGTCTACCGTAACGGCCCTGCGGGCTGAGGGGGACTGCCCCCCCTGGACCCCCGCAGAGGGGGCTCTGCCCTCTCCGCACCTCCCCCGAGTAGGTTGGAGAGAAAACGCGCGCCGTGACAGGCCCTCCAAATTGGACCCTAGTGAAGCACTGGCTCTACACGGGCATGGATTCTCACTTGCAAAAGAGCAACCAAAAGCCCGTACCCGAATGGAGACAAACAGAGACCCTAGAACCTCAATGGGCCAATCTAGCCATCAAGGGAAAAAAGGCCACACCACAAGTACTCATGTACATTGTGTTCAAACCGTGTCTAGTCGGAGCAAAACGCAACTTCAGCAAGCTACAAATGCGAAGATGACTAGACATGGCACTCTGGACGAGAGATGTACCTTGAATAGTACTGCACTGACGATCCAAGAGCAGTGGAGAATCCACATCCGGTCGTGCGGTCGAGAACCCAAGGGCATCTGTCAGAAGGCTTAAATTTACAAGCCAGGACCCGAAAGATGAAGACATAGTACCACCTGCTTATCTTAGGGTCAAACTCACCGCAAAAAGAGAGCATACTATCGATGCTCTGATTGATGAAGGAGCAGATTTTAACATCTTGACCTATGAATCATGGACCCTACTAGGCCAACTAGAGCTCACACCGACTAGTACAACTCTTAGCCCTTACGAGGGACAACCACAAGCACTAATAGGGAAGTGCAAAAACCTTGCGACAATTGAAACGGAAAGCTTGCCTATCCTATTTCATGTTCCTCCAAAAAGTGCTAGCTGCAGGAAGGAAACCCTCCTAGGAAGACCCTTCAAAAGGGCGACCAAATGTGAGGCTGACTATGTAGCACAGAGGATACACCTGACACTACCGGGTGTGAGGATAGTCACAACCTTTAGCAAGGGTGACCTCATCGAACCTCAAGGGAAAGGCAAGGAAGGTGATGACATAACAGTCAAGCCTACAAATGAGGGCAAGGACTTGTTGGAAGAGTTGATACAAGCACAGGTTGAACAACGAGAACCAGTGAGTGAGGCCATGCCGGAAACAAGAAGGTCAAGAGACAAGGCCAAGGACAGGGTTGGGACTCATAAATATTGTAGAAGACCACGAAAGAAGCCCAAGCCTTATAGACGGAGGCGTCGATGGAGAGTCAGCACAACACCGCGATGGATATCCAAAGCGTTGCTACGTGCTCAAGGATACTACGCAGGTAACCAATGGATTTGGGTGCCCAAACTCCTTGCTAGGCCACCTCTATCAGAAGCCCAAACTATGTCCAAAGCAAAGAGGCGTAGGAGGAAAACTAAACGAACGGCCAAGTTCCAAACCAAACATATTGGAGTGATTGATCCCATCACTACTGAAATCAAGAAACCAAACATGGCCTATCAAAAAGTAGATCCTCAGCCTAGTGTGCTTGACAAGCGGACATCAGATGCAGCCACTGAGCGTGCACAAAAATCATTAGTGCCCAAGGATCCTTTGATTTCCCAAGGGGAGAACAAACATCATAGGCACAACATTGCTCAAGGCAAGGCTGATCGCGCAACAAAGCAAATGGCACAATCGTCTAGTAACCTCAAGCAGATCATTCAGCGAGTGCCAAGTCCACCCAAGAGTCCTAGATCTCTTACGCCCTCTTCTTCCAAACGGACACAGGAAGCACAACAGCGGTTGCTAAGGGAAACTGCTCAATTCCAATCTCTATCTCCATCTAAGCTTCCAACCGTCAAAGAGGTGGGACATGATGCCATCTGTAGCTCTCGACCCAAGGATATGCCTGAGCCACCTAATGCGACTAGATCAACTCATGTTCGATCTACACAAATGAGTGCTCAAAGGCCAACAAAAGACACAACCACTTCTGATCGCCCTAGGGACTTGACACCGCAATCCACCAAGGGTAGCCAGCCCACTAAACTAGCTGCTACTACTTTCAATCAGGGACCACAGCAATCACAGCCCTTGGCTGTGACAATGCCCCTTGTGGAACGTGTCCTTAGTAGTTTACCTGTGGAGGACGTGTCGCAACCAACTTCCTTGAAAACTCCAGCACTTTCAAAGGACCTAAAGCCTAGACTGGAGGAGTTAAACTCAAGGGAGTTGGTGGAAAAGCTAGACTCTCCAAAAAGGGCGGCAGTTGTGCCTTCACAACCGGGCATTGCTATTTAGCAGGCCACAGCTATGTCCCATAAGGGCACACTAGAGAAGGGAAATGCTGAGGCCCGACCAAGCACATCAACGGTCGATATAGCCCAGGGTCCTGAGTCGTCGAGAGAGGCACCTTCATTGACCAAGAAAAAGAGGAGAAAGCACAGAAAACAGCAACAGTTGCAGGTGGTTGTGGACCCCAAGAACATTGAGACGAAGAGCACTGAAGAGCCGATGAATAAAGCCTCAAGTCCATCCACCAATGAACTCATTGATGCCTCTCCGAATAGCGGTGAAACCCCAGACACATCCGTGTGTTCTGAGAAACCAAAGCAACCGTTGCCATCAACAGTTGCTTGCAACACTCTATCCACTGACAATAGAACTCACATTGATCAACCAAGAGTGGATACAACGCTGTCACAACGGGGTGACAAATCTATACCAGTCACATCTGAGGAGAACCATGACAAAATAGTAGTAAAGCCTCAGGAGAACCGTGAGAACCCCAAGAGCATAAGAAATCCTAGCGTTGACCAATCTTCCTCATCTAGACCTGAGCCCCCAGCCATGCTAAAGCCTAAGGAAACTCTTAGGACTTTGCATAAGATAGCAACCGAGCAAGCCCTCGTTGAACATAGAAGTGTCGCAGAATGCTTAACTGAGTTGGAGGCTAAGCTCAAAGTGGTCGCACGTGTCTACGTCCTTGCGGATGTGGGCACGATCCCCAAGGAGCAGCTTGGAGAGTACTTGACCTTCCCTCTATCATGGGAAGAACAAGAACATCTTAACGGGCACTACGACAGGCTCCTGCATGAACAGATGCGACTCATCCCTGACGAGGAGGCTGATGAACTACGCTTAACCGTCACGTTCAATGAAGTGCTCTGCCGACCGAATCTCGTAGACCTAGAGCTACTAAAGCGACTGTTAGTAGGCTAGAGTCAATTTGAGCGGCGTTGGTGCGAAAGCCGCGTCGTAATGGCCGAACTAGGGGCTCAGATCATGACGGTCTCAGAAGAGAGATTGGCCAAATGGCGGTCTCAGAGAGACCCAACCTACGTGGCACCAACTTCCCTTCGAGTGCTCACTAACATTCGGGGTGCGGACTTGGCTAGGACTAGGCTACAGGGCCCTTTGATTGATAAGGTTCTCACCGAAGAGGAGTTACATATTGCCAGTAGACTCGGTCAAGGTTCCATGCTACTCGACGTGGCAAAATATCTATCAGTATTAAGTCAGCTGCCACGAATACTAGATGCGTGTGCCATGCTCCGGTACAACCCCGAGTTCTACACTTGGTTCTTATCCTCGTGAAGTGACATGGATTCATAGATATGTATATAAATAAACACTGATTTTTGTGTCACCTTGTATAAACAATATCAACACACACAAGTAATGATAGTCAAGCGTAGGGAGAAGAGTTGCTTCTAACAGGCTAACCTCCTCAAGTCCTCTTCTCATCACACATTTAAAAGCCGTGTGACCGCCCCCACCTCCAAGTGAAGGGCATGCATCCCACGTTACCGCCATAGGAAGCCTTGACCAACAACACTGATGGTGTAGATAGGGTGCAGCCCCTCTCTATACACCTTCTTCCCTTTTTGGTCTATCCTTCCGAGGATGTGCCCTATCCCACTCCATGACAACCAGTCCACACAATGTAGCATAAGCCAATATTGGCTAATGGCTGGAGGCAAAATGAACATCATCATGGGGGCCATTCCGTTACGACAAAACACTGCATGCCTCACCCCTCCCCTTCTTGTCACATGCGCTTGATAAACCACACTAAAATCCCTTCCATGCGAACAATTGTATCCTGTATCAAGGTCTAACCCTTGGTTCGCACCTTGCAGGTTTCCTTTTTTGGCAGAACGTATGGAGAATCATGGAGAGTTGGCTTGCAAAGACGCTCTTCGCAGGAGGCGGGAGCATGTGGCATTCGCCCCTCCACCAGAGCGCTATGTGCCCACCATCAAGAGCTATGCCAAGAAGCGGGGCCCTAAGCGACATTGGCCAGGGCGAAGGCCGAAGAACCCTCGAGTCAAGAAAGGCGAGACTCGAAACCCGCAACAGGCCGCAGCACTAGTAGTACGCACTCCTAGCTCCCACTCGGGCCCCAGATGCTCAAAGGCAGAAAGGGCAGCTCGAGAAAGAGAAGAATTTAATGAATTATTTAAAGACATTCTGGAGACGGTAGCGGGCCGGGATTACACCATTCATATCCCGGCCGACATGTTCCCTGCTCACCCCTGCGGGAGCCCCACACCAGTAGAGCCCCCATCACCCGGCCATCCAGACTTGCCCCGCCTCGTACAAATCGAGTAGCCCATAATGCATAAGGGTCTTATCAAATGACAACTGGCCAGGACTTTTTGTTTTAAATGATTGAGTGTCCTGACTTGTTAAGTGTTGACATGTTCCTGACTTGTATGAAGTTATCATATCTGCGTTTAATATATGCTACGCCTTTAGCAAAAGAAAAAAAAAACTAATCAAGCGCAGGTGAGAAATATCTAGTCAACACCATAGAATTCAAATAAGTGATGTCTCCTTGCATTGCACTGGTTTATTATAGTTGCGGCATACACAATGCATATGCTCTCATGAAGCGACAAGTGGATGCAGGATAATACAGGTCCCTGTGCGAAAATGCTCAATGCTAATCACCACAACACCCACAACCCCACAGCGAGCCGCGGCAAAGCCACGCTGCCGAAAGCACCCTTGCCAATCGCCCACATTGCCACGCCCCCGTTCTGGGTCAGGCTCTATAGTTGGCTCACGGCAGTCGTTACCTCAATTGTACCCACATCGCATGTGCCGCAAGGAGGGTTGCAATATCTTAAGTGTATCTCCCCCTTTCGCCAACTGCTTCTCTAACAACAAGGCTAGGGCACCATCATCATTGTACTATTCATTTTCGGAGCCTTCGAAGCTTGACATTTTCCAACCCATTGAAAGGCTGATAGCCTCAACATATTGTAATGGTTGTACTCAGGCCAAAAAAAAAAAAAACGAAAAGAAAGAAAAAGAAAAGGAAAAGAAATGAATGGAAAAAATAAGAAGCACCCACGATCACAGCACAGCACCTAGGGGTCCTCAAATTAGGTACGTCTGGTGACCTTGGTCGACCGGCTTCGTCCCTAGTCCCCTAGCCCCCTACAATCACCCACAATTGTTCAGGGCACATCAAGGGCAGGACATACCTGGGGAGCTTGTCTTGCCTAGGGTTAGACCTGTCACCCTGACCCACTTGCACAATTTTCTTTTGCACTCTGCCTTAGTACCATCGCAATCAATGGTGATACGCACTGCACGATTGGCCATGAAACGTACACCGTACTCATCAAGCAAGTCCAATGGTTTCCAGCTACTGAAAGTGCGGTGTCCCTGTATTCCATTATGCTACATCGTGCAGTAACAATGCAAAGGATGTCTCATATGCCTTCACGCGTACTCCTTCTCCACATGGACAACTTTGCTTCATCCATGAATTGTTATGAGAAACTAGCCCACGGTCTTCTAACTATGTAATATCTAAGTATGCACGAGCACTCACATAATATTTGCACCAAAGTATATCCACAGTTTGGGTCCTCAAGTGCAGGACCATACTCTCAGCTTGCTTAGAGTTCGACCTGTCTCCCAAACTAATCAAATATGTCTTGTGCACGATAAGAAGACTAGCACTACCCCTTAGGAAGAGACCACAGGAGAGGTTTTCAATTGCAGGTGTTGAAGACTCCAACGCAAGTGTCGTTCGCTCTTCATCAACACCCAACTCTGAATGCTTATCCCTTACCATCCGACAAGCCCACAAAGAATCGTCATGTGCAGACTCCCCAACCAACCAACACTTGTGCTGGCCATCAATGCAATCCCTCACACAGCATAGCCCTACCACCAACTCCAACAACCTTCCACCAGCCACCTTGGCCACCAACAGGCCCCCAGGACCTTCTGCCACACCACCACCAACACTCCTCCATGGAAACCACAGGCGTCCTCGTCACCCACATCTTCGATGCATGCTACAGCCTGCTACCTACGACGGTGAGTGCCATGGGACTGGCACTCGTCTAGGAGGGGGGTAATGTTAACCCCAACACGAAGATAGCAAAAGGAAGTGGAAAAGACGTAGGGCAAAGGCGGAAAAAAGGTAGCCCGACTGAAGAAAGAAAAGGAGAAAAGGCCAAAAGCGCAAGGGCAACCTTAAAAGTCCAAGGCAAAGGCAAAGAGGGAAAGGCGCATTTTAAAATAAAAAGGCGCACCCTGAAATCTTGTAAAAGAGCGCCGGGCTCTCACCCGTGCAATTTGTAAAGGTAGACGGGCGGTGGAAAGGAAGCTAGGAAGATAGAAGGACAATGGGAAAAAGGGCCTAGGCTATGGCCGGCCATGTAAAAAGGGAAAAAGGGGATGACCGCCCAAAAGGGATTTAGGGTTTTGTATATAAAGTTGAAAAGTGAATGAGAAGCTCATTCTTGTGTGTGGCCAAAAGTAGCTCTCCTCTTCTTCTTCTTCTTCTTGTTCTTGCTTGCTTGAGCTTGTGCTTGAGAGAGGGAGTGTGAGAGTGTGAGGGAGTGAGTGTGTGCGGGTGAGGGACCGAGGAGGAGAATCGTCTCCTCTCTTCTTCTCTTCTCTTCTCTTCTCTTCTCTTCTCTTCTCTTCTCTTCTCTTCTCTTGCTCGCGGCAATGGAGCTTGGAGCGTGGAGCTTGAGGATGGAGCTTGCTTGAAGCTTGCACTTGGATCGTGGAGCCACCGGAGTGTGCGGGAGAGGAGGTAACTCGAACGGCACGAAGGTAAGCTCACTACACCCGTAGATATGGATGGTGCGTCGGCTATGTGAGAGGTAGCCATTAGTGCTCGGCTTGGAACGCTTGAATCAATAAGCGGTCCGTGGGTCTTGGCGGTTGAGTGAAAGCTCCCACAGCACCAAAGCATATAAACAAAAGTAAACACTTTCAGGCCTTTGAAATTGATAAGGAACTCTCAAGAATATTGAGAATTTCAAATGAGAAAGAGTAGGTGTCGTAAAAAAATCCAAGCAACAAGACATACCTTTCTACTTAAGAAGTGTTGAATATAACTTTGCTTGTAATGGTATTTGATTTGTGATATTGATCTTGTTTAGGTCTCTTTTTCAAAGAAATGCAAGTGAGGGAGATTCTTCAAAGGCATCTCAATTTTATTATCACTTTTTCCCCTCAATAGTCATGAAGGATATTCTTAAGAAGAAGAAATTCAAAACAATGCTTGGATTTTTTTTCATTAAGTCTCATTATTTGGATTCTAAGCTAATACAAAAAACTTTGGATAGTAATTGTACTAGTCAAGATGCATATACATAAATTTTCAAATAATACAATAAAATATGAAACGAGATCAACTATGCAATTGTTTATTTCCAAGACCATCCATATTGAAGACTATCAAACAAAGACTTAATGGTAAAGTGATGGAAGTTTTGAGTGAGCCTTTCCATATTAAGGCAAACTTCAAGAGTAATGAGAAAGAGGTTATTTTTAATGAATTAAACAATATTTTTCTTAACCTAGACACCCTACAACATTTGATGATCAAATTCTATGATTTGTCTTAAAAGAGGCACAAGGAGCATCCATGTTTCTGATTAACTTTGATAAAAGTGAGATTTTGAAGTGTACAAAGGTAGAGAGAGTCTCCATTACCTTGATGAATAGAGCACTCTCATCAAGTCATTGCAGTGATTCAATGCTATTTAGTGTTTAATTTTAATACAATATCTAGTGGTTAAGAGCTTTTGAAGTAGACATAGAGGACTTTGATATACTATATTAGCTTTTCCCTTAGACTTCAATATTTGATGTGATTAAGAGACAAAAAAGTAGAAGAAGAGCTATTTGTTGAAATATATGGAAACTATAAGATCGAATGGCACATTGCTAGTGACTTAAAGACACTCAAGTGCATGTATAATGTATTAAAAGGAGTTAAATTTAGATATCCCTATCTATATTGCATGTATCTAGCTGCACAATTGAACTCAAGTAACTAGAATAGAGTCTCCTCTAGGCATATCAAAGACCCATACTTCAAGCTAGTTTTAGATATTCCTTTGGCTAATGCTCATATATGTACAATCCATCCACTTTATGAAATAATTGAAAAGCTTGTTCATCTTTAGATAGGGTTGAATTAAAAGCTAAAACCCTTATCAATTAGATAATATATTATAAGAAAGATCAAGCAAGTTTTATATGCAATTGGTCCACATGGAGATAATGTCACTATTGAACTAGATCCTCAAAATTCCAATGTTAAAATTTGTGTCTTTAAAAAACCATCTATTGGTGGGGTTAAAACTAAAAGATTCCTAGGATTTCATGAAAAACCTGACAATATAGACTTTAGAAATGAGGACTCCACCATTAAATACAATTAAGGGAAATCCCTATATAATGTAGTTAAGGATCATGGTGATAATGGATAGGCTCAAAATGGAAAAGCCAAAGTTTGAAAAACATTACACAAAATACTTTTAAATTATGATAAAATTGATTGAAAATATGAAAATATGAAAAATTTTAAAGACTAATTGGACCTTTTAAAAAAGACAATGATAAAAACTTAGAATAATCAACACTTCACTTACTATGTGGTAAAGGGAGTGAGCTTGGAGTAGAACTATGCAAGTGGAAGCAAGAGCTATGGTGAAAGAAGCAAGAGTAAGACAGAAAGAGAGATACAATATGTGAGAACTGCAATTGTCATAATGTGTAATCAGCCTTCCCTTTATTCAAATATCACTAAAAGAATAAATAATAAAGTGATGGTGATGGCATCCGTTACCTCTAGTGTATAGATGTGTGGGTACTATCAATGTAGTAATACATGGGTGGCTAGACAGAGGTGCCTTTACCCTGAATAATCTCCCACTTAAAGGAGAATGTGCCCCTATTGAAGAGAGAACAATAAAAAAGTGACAAAGTACAAATGTACATAAGTACAATAAGATGAGAAAATACATAATCTCATCCAATGCCCAATCAACTTCCTAAGGAAGGCAAAACATTCTGCTGAGAGACTTTTTGTGAGTAGACTTGTAGGATTTTGGTTAGTTGAGATCTTGACAAGGTCAATAGACCTATCCTTAATGACCTCTCTAATAAAGTGGTAATGCACCTTAATGTATTTTATCTTCACATAGAAGATCAGATTCTTGGCTAACTAGATAGCACTACGCATAGAATTTGAATGCAGTATAGGGACCACATCAGTAATACCAAGGTCAACCACAGTAGGAAAATAGAGCTTTCTTGCAAGATTCGATGGTTGTAACATACTTGGTCTTAGTAGTAGAGAGGATCATGCATTTCTGCACCTTGGACATCCAAGAAACAACACCTCCAACAAAGGTGAAGACATAGCCAGAGGTGGAAGTTTCTAATATCTGCATGTTTTACATCATCAGAGTCAATATACCCCATGACTCCTATATCCTAGCCACCATAACATATGCACATAGTTGTTGTGCCTTTCATGTATCTCATGATACCCTTGATAGCATTCCAATGTTGGCTACCATGTGTAGCCGTATAAGGTGCCACAACTCCCACTGCAAATGCTATGTTAGGATGAGTGGCTATCATGGCATACATCAAACTTCCCACGGAAAATGCATAAGGGATATTGGTCATCTTGTCCTACTTCCCATCAAACTATGAACAATCGGCCTAGCTAACCTTCACATGAGAAGGTCAAGGATAACCAACAGGCTTACCATCCTACATATGAAAGTACTCAAGGACTTTCTAGATATACTCCTTCTATAGATAAAGGAGTCCATTGATCGTGCGTGATGCACATCCCCAAGAATATGCGAGGCATGTCGCATGTCTTTCATCTCAAAGCTCTTCTTGAACTGAGTTTTCAAGACATCTAGCTCATCATGAGCACTCCCAACAATAAGCATATCATCCACATAGAGTACCAAAATCATAAGGTTTCCATCATGAGGCTTCTTCTATATAAAAACAGATCCATAGCACCATGGCTATATTTCTGTGAATGCATAAAGGCATCAAACTTGTGGTATCATTCCCTAGGTACTTTCTTAAGACCATAAAGACTCTTTCTCAACTTGCATAATAGGTGTTTCTTGTCTTTTTCTTCAAAGCCCTTAGATTGCTGCATATAGATCTCATTATGCAAGTTCCCATGTAAAAAGCTATCTTTACATCCTTTTGATAAAAGAAACCAATACTAGTACTAAGCATAGAGTTGTTATTTTTACCACAGGGGAGAAAAGACTTCATTGAAATCAACACTATAATCTTGCTTTAAATCCTTAGCTACCAATCTAGCATTATAAGTGAGCTTGGGACATCTAGGGATACTTTTTAGCTTGTATACCCACTTGCATGGCAATGTCTTCTTGCCACTAGGCAATGGAACCAAATCCCAAGTATGGTTAGTCTATAACGAGTAACAATCTGATTGCATAGCCTTGTTCCATGAGTGACTATCATCCTCATCATAAGAGAGAGGATTACTTACATTTTTCATCATAACATAATCTATGGAGGGCATAAAAGACTCAGGCTAATATCTAGCTATAGTTGAGTGTCTCAAAGCAGGCTGATCATGCACAACAAATGGGGCTTGGGTCATTGGAGCATCAGTGGTTGTAGGTTGTTTAGCTAACTATACAAGAGCAAGAGGCTCCTCCTAAAATATCACACTATGTATCTTAACCCTACTCAAGGTGATGCATCTTTTTCTCATTGGAAACGATAGCATGGCTGTGGATAGCCTTGCAAGCTTGCAAATCCCATAGATGATAGGCCATCTCACTTGTATGCATTTCATAGACTTAGGATCTAGCTTATTGTACTTGTCTTTGGAGACAAGGGAGAATGATTCACACCCAAAGACATCCAAATGAGCATATGATGGATATTTCCCTGTCGAGACCTCCTTTGCAATGTGGCAATCAATAGTAGTACAAGGGGACTGGTTGATCAAGTGTACATGTTGAGCGTTGAAATGATTGCATTTTTTATTATTTTTTAATTGATTTTTTGATGGTTTTGGGTGATATGAGAGTGTGCTAATTAAATTTTCATGACTATGGAGGTATTTTGGAATAGTTTGATTATGTTTAAGAGAGTCATGATGGTTTTTAATTGAGATTTGATGATTCTGATAGGTTTTGTGATGTGTCTGTTTGGTTTTGATAGGGTCTATTTTGCCTCTATTTTGAAATGTTTTCTATCTATTTGTGAGGTTAAGATTGTAAATAAGTATTTTGAGGAATGATTGAGAGAATTTTGAATGGTTTTGGATGGTTTGAAATGGTTTTGGTTGAAGCCATATAATTTTATGCCTTCTGTTGACCCTCTGTTGAGCTTTTGTAGAGCCTCTATTTTTGTTGCATTTTCTTTTGTTTACATGTCTGAATATTCTGTGGGATAGATATTTAGCTTGGGAATGTTTTGTAATCTTAGAAGAGTAATCTAGAAGAGGAATAATACAAGCTCAAAATAGCTTGAAGAAGCAAAAGAAGTAGTTGAGGAAGACTTGAAGTGACAGTAGTGAGCTCTCAAGGGATACTATAGTGGCTATGGTGTCTCTTCATATCAAACATACCTCTTAGGAGGGGTATTCACGACCAAGAGAGGGTTATTGAGGATGATTTATTTTAATTACAATATAATATTGGGTTAGGATATGTGTGTGAGAGATCAAGTATGAGAGATAGTCATTTTCTATGCTAAAAAACATTGTATCTATATGAGAGATTGAGAGAGATTATGAAGACAATAAAGATGAATACTATGTGATGAAAATCCATTCAAATTTGAGCATTATTTTGTGTTTTTGTGGTTCTTTGATGGATTCTAAGAAGAATATGAAGAATGTGATTAATTTTGTTAAAGATAAAGGCATGGGAGATTTTTTCTATGATATTGCATGAAGATTTGTTATGCTCGGTGTTCTTTTTCTTGTTGTGGTTATATAAAAGATAAAAATAAGCTTGTTGATTAATACGCGAAAGATTTTATTGTAGCAATATCCCTATTCCCTTGGTATTCTTTTGAGAGCTCCATGACTTTAGTGCGCAACTAGAAAAAACTACCATCAATAAGCACCAACAGAGGCTAAAAATGGAAGAAGTGGCATTGTTGAAGAGGAAGAAAAGCAATGGAAGATTGTATAATTCTTGTTATTTTTCAAGAATTAGAGATCTTCATTGCCAAAGCCACTTTCTACAATAAGTATATCTCTCAATGGTGGAACATGTCACTAATTTGATGTGAGCTCTATGTGATACACTGATCCCACTATCTTTTGAAGCTACAACAAGTTGTATCACAATAGTCAATTGTTTCTCAAAAAACTAAAGAGAAAAATAGAAATAGAGAGAATGACCATTCATGGGAGATTTGGCCTTCATTGAAGAATTTTTAGAACTAAGTGAAAGATTGTGAAAAAGCTTCAAGAGCCATTGTCAGTTGAAGTTCACAAGAATAAGAAGGAAAAGAGTTGGAATTTTTTCGTGGATGCTCAATAGCAAGATACATGGGATGCTTGGTACACTAACAACCTTCTGTTTGTCTAATTGGCAACCCACTGGAAGCTAGTAGACAGAGTGTTCTTCACAACTATTGAAACCCTCCGAAGTTTTGATACCTCATTCATCTTTATTGTCTTCATAATCTCTCTCAATCTCTCATATAGATACAATGTTTTTTAGCATAGAAAATCCTTTAAAGAATGAGTTTTGATACCTTCAAAACTAAATATCTTCCCCTCTATAGTGGAAAGAAAGTTGGATTTAGAGATGTTGAAAAGAAGGAATTAGAAGAAATATTGGCAAGATAGTCCTCCAGAGATTGAAGTCCTTTTGATATTGTTTTGTTGAGTGCATACAAACTAGGTGGAGCTAACTCCCTAATGAATAATGTGATGAAGACGCAAGTAATAGAATGAGTCTAGAGATACGTGAGAAGAGAGAAAGCAAAAATCAAAGTTGATAACAAGCTAGTAGCAAAACCCTCCTTTGACATATTTGTGGCACTCTCTACAAAAGTCCCCATGGTGAATCAAAGTCCCCTTCTAGTCAGATCTATCCTAGAAATATTGATAGGACAAGCAAAAAAATGTAGTCCCATTGCCAATCTTTAAGGGAGAGTATAATGAAGACCCTGATCTTTATATAGCTAAGTTCATGGTAGTGTGTGTAGCCAATAATACCAGAACCCCTAAGCATTGGTTAAAAATATTCCTCGCCACTTTCAAAGACATAGTATTTCAATGCTATGAGAGATGAGTAGTAGGAAAAATTGGCACATGGGATGACCTGAAGTTAGTCTTCCTCACTAAATTTAGACGTGAAGGTTTTGAAGAGAAGATGTGAGAGGAGTTCATGAACTTAAGTAAGTCCTCTAGTGAATGGGTGGAAGCATATGTCTCTAGAATGGAATCCATACTGAAAAGATGGACCAACCATCATTTGGATGAAGGTATCCAAAATGAAGTTTTTCTTAGAGGCCTACAACCACAAGTTTGTAAGTTTGTGGAATTGAGAAGACTAGTCAACCTACAAGCTATAGTGAAAGGTGCAACATTATACGCAATGAAGGTGAAGCAAGGTTATCAATGGCCTCAAGAAGAGGAGTCTTATCCCCTCCCATGCCAAGAATGACATATCCACCAAATGCAATCCTAGGGACTATTCCCTAACCCTATCCTCAGATGTATACAATGGCACATTATAGTGCATTGAATCCACAGTGGTGGTAGACAACAGTACCTCTCATGATGGTTCAACCACAACAATAGTTGCCTCAAACAATTCTCCCAATGGAAAGTCAACAACAATAGTAGAACCCTACCAATTTGAACCAACAACCACCAATTTAAATAGGAGCTCTAAATCATAATCAGAACAACAGAGGATCCTCTGGATCCATCCAACCAGTTTATGTAGTGATTACAGAGGCTTTCCAAAATTCTACTACGAGTACTCCAAGAGGATAACATTTGAAGGACTATTAGTCTAATTCAGTTGCAAGCATAAAAAAGAGTTGGTGGATGTGATTACAGAGCAATTGCAAATGCTAAAGGTAAATATTGCCAACATATCCAATCCTCTAGGAGGTGGAAGAGATGTGATGCAATCGAACACATGGTCTAGAAAGTGCCATCAAGTAGGATATTTAGCCACTGAATGTACTTGAAAACCAACTATTCCAGGAGCCTTCTGTTTGTACTATTTAAGGAAGAACCATACAAAATATATCTGCTCTCTAAAGGAGATGCATGAGTGAAGAAAGAAAGATGAGGAAGCAAGATTTAACTTGTGAAATCCAAGATGACCACCCGGGATATTGGACCAAAACTTATAGAGTTTGGTCCTAATTTTAGTCCAGGGAGGTTTCCCTCTCAAAGTTATAGAGGAGATAGTTTGGCAATGGCCAAAGACCATAAGTGGAGTATTACAAATGTGGAGAAAAATGACATATCTCACCAAATTGTCCAAACCCTAGAAGGTCTATGGACTATAAACCTTTATGCAATCGATGCAAAGAAGAAGGCCACATTGCAAAAGGCTATCCCAGTTCAGCTCTTGTGAAAGCCAACACCACTGATAATCAACAGAAGACTCAAGAACCTGCCTCCAACCTAGTGGAATTGGAAGTTTCCATGATAACACGTGCCAAGAAAAGAAAACCCACAGTTCCAAAAGAAAACATTTACTCTATTAAAACTGTGAAGTTCAATCTACCAAAGGAGAAATAGAATAGTACATTACAGAGCAGTCCAGTGTCACAAAAGGATACAGAGATATGATCAAAGGTCCAAGAGATTAAGCATGTAGAAGTATCCCTGGTGATAGAAGAAGTGCAGATGTTGTCACATCTAGAAGAAAAAGAAAGAAAAAATTGTGTTACCCCATTCTCTAAGCCAATTGGATTAACCCATGGATCTCATCAAACAAAGAATATGACTTGGTCAAAGGCCAAGATACCTTAAAACCAAATCTAACATTCTGATAGTGCTAATACTATCCTGAATTGCCCTAGAAATTTAAAAGAATATTAGCAAGAAGACATGGCCTAAGAATTGCTACTGTAGCTGCCATTAAGTCCAATAAAGCCCCAGAGCCTGTGCAAAAATTGGATGTGGCTAACACCTTCTTGGATCCTAGTACTCTAGAGATTAATATTTGGATTGAAGAATGTTTTATAGTGGATGCATTGATTGATGTAGGTTCATGAATGAATATAATGACAAATGTGACAATGAAGGATCTAGACCTTCAAGGCATGAAACCTATATAGTGGCTCATTAGACTTGTAGACTATAATAGAATTAAGCCCTTAGGCATTCTCCCATATGTGAAGAAAACTCTCACAGAATGAGACTATTGTGTCTGACCTATCTGATGGTAAAATCAAATTCCTATGGGATCTCACACCCTCTATTGCTAGGGAGACCATGGATTTTTTAAGTAAGAGCATGAACAAATTGGTTCAAAGGAACCTTGATCCTAAGTAGAAAACTCAACAAGGTAGTAGTGAAGTTGTTCGACTCACAAAAAGGAAATGGATCCACCTACATTGAAGTCTTAACAAACTCCTCCAACAAAGTTACAAATGGTACATTAGCAGACAAAGAAGTCGTCAAATAGATCTTTCCCAAGAAAACAAAGACACAATCCCTGATATTGGGCACTATAAGCCAACTCCCAAAAGAAGCTACTACCACAACTAGAAATGACTTTTGAAATTACCTCTGATAGTGAGATAGAGGCACGGATGTATTGTTCTCCCTATTACATGGCCATAACAGAGTCAAAGACAAAAGCAGAGACAAAGATAGACACAGGAGCAGAGTGAGAGGGAGAAGCAAAAGCAGAGGATACAACAGAGAGTCTGTTTTTCTCATACAGAGCCCTATAGAGGCATGAAAAAAGTTTGTAGAAGAAAAAGATGAAAGTCAAGATGAAGACAATGCAAGCATCATGGATGAAGCTATACAACCAAAGAAGAATACTAACAAAGAGGAACTCCCAGCAACATTTGAAGCTGAAGAACCCATGTTGTTGGATAGAATGACTCCAATGCCCTTTGGACTGGTTAAGTCACAACATATGTAAAACCTCCATAAGAAATGGATTAAGGAGAATAAGTCCTCCTTTAGTAGTGGCTCTTGTCACCCTAATTTACCATTCTCAAGAAAGGACAATGATTATGTACCTTGCCAGCAAACACCAGTCCTAGAGCCCAAACAAAATATAGATAGTTCTTGTTATATGACATTCTTGGAGGCCTCCTCAGAAGATGAGTCTTTGAGTCAAGAAGTAATTAACTCTCCTATAAGATCTAAAAGAGCCATGATATCATTTCAATATCCCAACGAGTCAATCGAACCCCCAAGGAAAGAAGCAGATGCTTCCAGTGGAGTATCATACAAGGAGGCTACTCCCTTGAAGGAGTCAGATCTATACACAAAAGCAATCTATAGGATCTTTATCCATGAAGTTGAAGGTGAAAAGTAATTAACTTTTGTGGATATAGATGGTACTGAACATCACTTAAAGGTGGGTATCAGTCTTCTAGAAGAGGAGTTATTGATCTTGCATAACCTATTGAAGGAGAACTTGGATGTGTTTGCATGGTCGTATAAAGATCTAAAGGGGATTGATCCCATGATGTGTCAGCATCACATCAACCTCGAGCCGTCTGATTCTAAAAATGTGAGGCAAAGACATAGGCATATGAATCCAAAATACTCAACCCTAGTGAAGGCTAAATTGTTGAACCTCCTTGAAGCTAAGTTTATCTATCCAATGGCCAAAAGTGAATGGGTTTTGCCCATCATGGTAGTATCCAAGAAGAATAGAAAGCTGCAAATGTGTGTAGACTTCCAAAAGCTAAATTCCAAGACAAAGAATTATCATTTTCCTATTCCTTTCATAGACCAATGATTGGACACAATGGCTAGACATGAGCTCTATTCCCTCCTGGATGGATTCAAGGGGTATAATCAAGTCCATATAGCAGAAGAAGATCAATACAAAACAACATTCACAATAGAATGGGGTGTCAAGAATCGCGTGGTGGGGGGACTTGCTTGAGCTGCGGCGCCAAACACACAATGTATACACAAGAGGAAGCTCACTCAAGAACACAAGAAGAGAGATTGAGGCTAAAACGTTTTCTTGCTGGTTTCTTCTTCTTCTACCACACACTATACAATGTACACAAAGTATAGATAAGATACAACATAAAAGAAAGTGGCCTACTAAGTCAAATAGTGCATAACCAACTACACTAATCGACTGGCGCTATGTCATTGCCAGCTGTAGGTAGGTGTAACAAACTAAATATAATAAGTGATAAGTCAGTGGCCATGTGAGTATCATAATGACCACCAACGTGCTAAGTGTAGACGTGCGAACCCATCTAGCCAGGCGGTCCATCATCAATGTCCGCACATGTTGAGCTTGCCATCTCAACACTCCCCCTCAAGCTCAACTCTATCTCTACAACTCCAAGTAAGCTTCGAAACTTTCGAATCTTTTCTGCACCCAATGCCTTTGTGAAAATGTCAGCTATTTGATCTTGTGTGTTGACATATACCAAGTCAATCTCTCCTACAAGTACCTTCTCTCTCACAAAGTGGTAGTGCACCTCAATGTGTTTTGTCCTAGCATGGAACACTAGATTCCTAGCTAGCTGTATGTTGCTTATGTTGTCACAATGAATGACAATCATCTAATAACTTTTGCAGCCATACCACCTCACATGTTGCCATAGCAACACCTCTATACTCAGCTTTTGTACTCGATAAAGCAACTGTAGGTTGCTTTTTGCTGCTCCATGTAACTATTGCACTACCAAGGGAAAACATGAATCCACTTGTAGATCTTCTATCTGAAATGCTACAAGCCCAATCTGCATCTGTGTATCCAAAGACTTGTATGTCCTTACCTACCTCATAAAAAAGTCCATAATGTAAAGTGGATTTCACATACCTCAATATACGTCTAACTGCATCCAAATGAGGCTTTCTAGGCATCTGCATAAACTGGTTGACAAGGCCAACAGCATAGCTCAAGTCTGGCCTTGTGATAGTCATGTAAATCAAACTCCCTACTATCCTCCTGAACATAGTAGGGTCTTCTATCTCATCCCCAACATCAGCACTCAACTTCACATTGTGTTCCAATGGTACTGAAAGAGGCTTACATGTTGTCATACCATACTTGGATAATATATTGAAGCCATACCGCCTTTGGGATAGCCATATACCATCATCACATATGATCACCTCAATACCAAGAAATTATCTCAGCTCACCCAAATCTTTCATCTCAAACCTCTTCTTTAAGAAGTCTTTAACTTCAACAATCCCATTGTCATTGTCACTTGTAATAATCAAGTCATCCACATAGATGACTATGATGACCAACCCTGCATCTCCCTTTCTCACATAAAGTAAGTGATCAACATCAAAAATACAAAATCCAATATTGACAAGATACTCTCCAATATTGTCAGACTATGCTGTAGGTGCTTGCTTCAGCCCATAGAGCGCCTTCTTTAACCTACACACATATGTGGGATGCTCTAAATCCTCATAGCCTACTGGTTGCTCCATATATACTTCTTCTTGCAAGAAGGCATTCTTAACATCCATTTGCTGCAAACTCCAACCTTTGCATCATCATCTGGCATCACATCAATCGCTACTAAAGCATCTGCAATGCTCCTCACATTCAGCACATACTCATTGACAGACATTTTCCCTTTCTTCAAGGCATTCAACTCTTGCTTGAGTTGAATCTTTTGTGCCTTTGTATTTGTCAAGATTGTGGGAGAGAAGGAAGGAGTCTCACTTGAAGCTTTCTTGCTTGCACAATGGGGGAATACACACAAGGGTGGAGGCTGAAAACAGTTTTCCTCTTCTTAGTTGTGTAAGCCAAAAGAACTCTCTTACAAAGAAATAGAAGAACCCTATATATGGGTCTCAAACCAAACTCAACTAACTAAGGTGGCATACTAACCAAGCCACGAACTAGAGTAGATAAGGATAGCTATCATGTAGCTATTATTCATGGGCGGTATACCAACCGCATCTGCAACTAACATGTCGGTGACATAAATGCACAACGGTCACCCTGGCATATCACGAGTGGAGCTCGATATCTCAACACTCCCCCTCGAGCTCAATCCCAATTCCTGCACACCAAGCAGGTATCTGAACTTGCGCAGCTTCTCTGCGCCCAATGCCTTCGTAAATATGTCAGCTACCTGATCCTCTGTGCTGACATAAACTAGATCAATAAGACCTAGTAAAACCCTCTCCCGCACATAGTGATAATGCACCTCAATGTGCTTTGTTCTAGCATGATAGACTGGGTTATTTGCCAAGTGTATACTACTCATGTTGTCACAATAAATGACAACTGGCCCATCTGTAGGCTGATGCATATCATAAAGTAGCTTATGCAACCAAGCTACCTCACATGCAGCCATTGCTGCACCCCTGTACTCAGCCTCTGTGCTCGACAAGGCAACTGTAGGTTGTTTCTTGCTCCTCCAAGTGACTGCAGCACTCCCAAAAGAGAACACATATCCACTGGTAGATCTTCTATCAGAAATACTACCAGCCCAATCAGCATCAGTGTATCCATGCAGCTGTATCTGAACCCCAGTCTCATAAAATAGTCCATACTGCAATGTGGACTTCACATACCTGAGTATGCGTCTAGCCGCATCCAAATGTGGTTTCCTTGGAGCCTGCATAAACTGACTTACCAATCCAACAGCATAGCTCAAATCTGGCCTGGTAATAGTCATATAAATCAAACTTCCTACTATGCGTCTGTACATAGTAGGGTCTTCTAGAAGCTCACCTGCATCTGTGCTCAGCTTCACATTCTGCTCCAAAGAAACTGAAATAGGCTTACAGCCTGTCATCCCATATTTGGACAGGATGTCCAATCCATACTGCCTCTGCAAGAGCTGTATCCCACTTGGTGATCTAATCACCTCAATGCCCAAGAAATAACGCAGCTCTCCCAAATCCTTCATCTCAAACTTCTGCTTCAATAGCATTTTCACATGAAGGATATCTTCATCACTGTCACCTGTCATAATCAAATCATCAACATAAATGACAAGTAGCATAATACCTTTCTCTGTTTTTCTCACATAAAGTGAGAAATCTGCCTTGGAAATCTGAAAGCCAATAGTGACAAGATACTGTCCTATCTTGTCAGACCATGCTCTAGGTGCTTGCTTCAAGCCATACAAGGCTTTCTTCAACCTGCAAACAAACTCAGGATGAATAGCATGCACATAACCTGGTGGCTGCTCCATATAGACCTCTTCTTGCAAATCACCATGCAAGAAGGCATTCTTTACATCCATCTGATGTAAAGACCATCCCTTTGATGCAGCCATAGCAATGACTGCTCTTACGGTTGCCATCCTTGCAACCGGACTGAATGTTTCTTCATAGTCAATGCCATATGTTTGTGCATACCCCTTGACTACTAATCTTGCCTTGTATCTGTTCACAGAACCATCAGCATTGTGCTTCACCTTATAAACCCACTTACAGCCAATTGCATTCTTACCTTTAGGCAAAGGTATCAATTCCCATGTAACGTTTGCTTCCAAGGCATCCATTTCTTCATCCATGGCTTTCTCCCATTTTTCTTTTCCCATGGCTTGCTCAAAAGAAGTGGGTTCTGGTTCCTGTATCACCTTGACCATATATGCATAGTGAATGGCTGTAAATCCATCATATTTCAGCCTATCCACAGGATACCTAACTCTGGTAGACCTGCGCAAAGTGGGTTCACTCCCAGGTGCTCTCAAAACATCCCTGGTCTTCCTTACTCCAGGTGTAACAATAGAAGGAATACCCAACTCATCATCAATGCTCTGTTCTGAGCCACTGGATTCACCATCCACATAAGAGTGACCTGCATTCACATCAAACATGGGCTGATCAACCTTCTCTTTTCCTTTTCGTGATACCTGCATACCACTATCTGCATTACTTTGAGAAGATTCTCCTGATCTCAATCTGCCTGTCCATGACGAAGAATGTGAACCACTGCTAGAGGACGCTCCAGGTCCACTAATATTTTGTGACTGCTGCTGTGAATTCTGTGCAGCATTACCATTTTGTGCATCTACATCATCAATCACATTTACTGGTTTATACCAGCTACTCATCTCATCAAAAACAACATCTCTGCTCACTGTAAACTTACGAGTAGAAGGGTTATAGCATCTATACCCTTTTTGCTGCAGAGAGTAACCAATAAAGATGCACTTCTCAGCTTTTGGATCCAACTTGGATCTCAGCTCATCTGGCACATGTACATAGGCAATGCAACCAAAAATTTTCAAATGAGAAATATTTGGTTTCCTACCAGTATACCTCTCCTCTGGAGTCATTCCATGTATTGCTGCAGTGGGAGTCCTGTTCATTATGTAGACTGCTGTAGCAACTGCTTCAGCCCAATAAAAATCTGGCAAGTCTTTTTCATTGAGCATGGCACGAGATACCTCTCCAATATGCCTGTTTTTCCTTTCTGCAATTCCATTTTGTTGTGGGGTATAACTGCATGAATATTGCTGCTTTATGCCATGCTCCTGCAAGAACTTTGCAAACTCATTTGAGAGGTACTCTCCCCCTCCATCTGACCTCAGGCATTTTATTTGCAGACCTGTTTCTTTTTCAGCCATAGCTTTAAGGGTTTTGAAATGCCCAAAAACTTCACTTTTCTTTTTCATAAAATACACCCAAACTTTTCTGCTATAGTCATCAATAAAAGTGACAAAATAATGACAGCCTCCAAGAGATGCAGCTTTAGTAGTCCACACATCAGAGTGGATTAATTCCAATGGCTTCTCACTCTCTTGAACATGTCTAGGAAATGGTTTCCTTGCCTGTTTTCCAAACTGACAGGCTTCACATACCTTATGCATTTCTGCAACCTTGAACTTAGGCAATCCTGCAACAATGTTTTGGGCCTGCATTGATTTAAGTCGCTGTACATTAACATGACCAATGCGTTTATGCTAGATATCAATATCTGCAACTACACCGGTCCCATGTGCAAACATTGATGCACTCAATTCAGACATGTCTGCATCCAATGTAAACATTCTGCCCTTCTTCTTTCCTTTTGCTATCAAGCGACCTTTATTTTTCATATCCTCAACAAAGCATCCATGAGGATTAAATCTGACCTGCAAGCCATGTTCAACCATTTGACCAACAGAAACCAAATTCTTGGTGATATTCGGGACATGAAATACATCGGACAGGTATTTCTTTTTCCCATCCTGCATAGACAAAGGAATTTTTCCAATCTGCACAATCGGATGTGCAGTATCATCACCAGTCTCCACAAATCCTGGTTTTTCCATTTTCCTTGCATCCTCCATCCATTCTGCATGACCTGTCATGTGGTTTGATGCACCTGAGTCAACATACCACACATCGTTGCTTTCTTCTGCATTTGTCACAGAATTGTTCATGTGCTGCACCATAAACAAATGCTCATTTCTGTCATCACCCTGTCTATTAGAAGATGCATAATTCCCTTGTTGCAGTTTTCCATTCATGATGTCATTCTGCTTTTTATAGTAGTCTTTAGCCATATGACCCATTTTACCACAATAGTAGCATTCAACATTACTGTTTGCATTTTGGCCTCTTTGCCATCCACCACGACCTCTTTGGCTCCCCCTGCCTCTAGAGTTACCACGTCCTCCTCCATAGGACTGATTTTCTTGAGTTTGCTGCATATTCTAATTTCTACCACGGCCTCCAAATCGGCCTCCTCTACCTCTGCCTCTACCTCTTCCGGCATTTGAGTAGAAGACAGCTTCTTTTGAAGTTCCTCCTGAAGAAGATGCACCACCATTTCTCTGCTCCTCAGAAATTAGAAGAGCAATCAACTCCTCAAAATCAGGAAATCTTTCACGGACGGAAATGGATGTCCGAAACTGCGCATAATCCTTTCCTAGACCATTCAAGATCACAGAAACTAAATCATCATCTTCCACTGGCGACCCAATGGAAGCAAGTGCATCTGCAATCTTCTTCACCTTCATGTGGTAGTCATTGATGCTCATACTTTCTCTTTGCACGTTATGCAACTCTTGCTTGAGCTGCATTTTCCTAGCTTGCGTATTTGTGCTATACATTTTTGACAGAGTATCCCTTACCTCCTTTGGCGTACTTGCATCCTGAATATGCACAATCATAGAGTCTGAAATACTGATAGACAGCCAATACATAACTTTCCTGGCTCTCTCATGCCATGCTTTAAATGCCTGCATTTGCTGTTGATTGGGAACATCAGGAAGAACTGGTTCTTCTTTATTTCCTGCAACAAATTCCCAATATCCTTTTCCCATAAGGAAATTCGTCATTCTAAACTTCCATGCTTGGAAGTTGTTCTTGTCAAGCTTTTCAGTGACAATCTGTGAAAGAGAATCAGATGCCATTACAGAAGACTGCAAAAAATTCTGTCACTGCAAAAACCACAGCTTCACCCTCACTAGGGAAAATCTGCAAAACTGGCGAAAGTGGTATTTGACCACACAGTCACTTCCTAGTGACGATTTTGCATCAACAGGCAACAGGGATGATTCTGTAACTCCCAATGTCTCTGCGCACAAGCATACGATGCAATTTCTACAGAAACTTTTCACCGACCTGTAGAACAGTGGCTGCACAGCATAAAACTGGGCCTTTTCCTGAGTGCGTGCAGAAAACTTCCGCCTCCAAAACAGGCCCCGAAATGGCCTCAAATCAAAAAAACAAGGTCGCCGAGGGCTAAAGCCCAAACCTGTAGCATATACTGCCCTCTTGCTTCACCGCGAAGGGCGTCTCAACCTGAGACAATGCACTCCTGCACCTTCCGGCTGTGCTACCTACAGAGATCTGCTCCCGAAACAGAAAATGAAAGCAACACTGCTCCTCTTACCAGAACACCGCGAGCTTGGCTTGCTTTCTTGAGCTCCTTACCATGAACAAGGCCCTGATACCATGTCAAGATTGTGGGAGAGAAGGAAGGAGTCTCACTTGAAGCTTTCTTGCTTGCACAATGGGGGAATACACACAAGGGTGGAGGCTGAAAACAGTTTTCCTCTTCTTAGTTGTGTAAGCCAAAAGAACTCTCTTACAAAGAAATAGAAGAACCCTATATATGGGTCTCAAACCAAACTCAACTAACTAAGGTGGCATACCAACCAAGCCACGAACTAGAGTAGATAAGGATAGCTATCATGTAGCTATTATTCATGGGCGGTATACCAACCGCATCTGCAACTAACACGTCGGTGACATAAATGCACAACGGTCACCCTGGCATATCACGAGTGGAGCTCGATATCTCAACAGTATTTACTGAAAATATGCTCTCAAAAATTGTCCAAATTGCATGTGAAGTTTTTACATTCCTGATATGTCCCAGCACACTATTATCAATGGCTGCAGATAGCTAGTACATCACCTTTTTATCTTTCGCATTCCACTCTTTCCATGCTTTTAATTCATTTGCAGTCGGAGGGATACCCAGCTCTGGCTCCTTTTCTTCACCTGAGACAAACTCATAAAGGCCCTTTCTAATGAGGAAGTTCGTCACACGGAACTTCCATGAAGGTAGTTGTTCTTATCGAGCTTCTCAATAGTGGGATTTCCACTGTTCTCTACCATTATCACAAACAAGGATACAGCACAGCAAGCTAGTCTTCTGCAAACTTTCACAACACATGCGTAGCACTACACCAAGCAACCTTTTTCACTGATTACTCAATAGTACATGTAATCTACAACCTGTTTGTAGATAAACCTTATGTTTGCTTCCTGCAAACACCTCAAAAATTACAAATTTGCAATTTGTAACCTGTGCACCTACTTTCGATCAATACAACCGAAATCACAGTGTACCATGAAACTATTGTTCGTAACCTTGCGGCTCTAAAATGAGGCCTGAAACGGCCTCAGACGCCCAAAATAACTACGAGAAAGCCCTGAAGGGCCTATTTGCAGAATATACAGTGATCTGCTCACACACCAAATCTCACAACAATCTGAGATTTTTGCTCGACCCTGCTTCTGGTGTCTCCACATGCATTATCCAAGAGAGAGAGAGTGGAAGAATGGGAGAGCTTCTTACCCATTGCTTGCTTGCTCAAACCTTGCTTCTTCTCCTTCACTTCAGCCTTCGAAATCAGCCTCTCTCAGTGGCACAGCTCTGATACCATGTCAAGAATCGCATGGTGAGGGGACTTGCTTGAGCTGCAGCACCAAACACACTCTATACACAAAAGGAAGCTCACTTAAGAACACAAGAAGAGAGATGGAGGCCAAAACGTTTTCTTGCTAGTTTCTTCTTCTTCTACCATACACTATACAATGTACACAAAGTATAGATAAGATACAACATAAAGGAAAGTGGCCTACTAAGTCAAACAGTGCATAACCGACTACACTAATCGATTGGCGCTATGTCTTTGCCAGCTCCTGTAGGTAAGTGTAACAAACTAGATATAATAAGTGATAAGTCAGTGTCCATGTGAGTATCATAATGACCACCAATGTGCTAAGTGTAGACGTGTGGACCCATCTAGCCAAGCAAGACTCATCATTAATGTCCGCACATGTTGAGCTTGCCATCTCAATATGGGGAACCTATGCTTATAGAGTAATGCCATTTGGGCTCGGTAATGCCCCTACTACCTTTTAAAGAGTGATGATGGCTGCATTCTAAAATCATCTATATGATTTTATTGAGGTATATCTGGATGACTTCTATGTCTATAGATTAATCTGTTAGCATTGGAGATACTTGAAGCAATGCTTTGATAGATGCCAAGAGTATGAGATCTCCCTTAACCTCGACAAATGCATCTTCAGAGTCTCTTCAAGAGTTCTTCTGGACACATTGTCTCTACACAAGGGATAGCAATAGACCTAGGTAAGATTGAGAAGATTGTAGCTCTAACTATGCCAACCAATCTCAAATAGTTGAGGGGATTCCTTGGCCATGTAGGCTATTAGAGATGGTTCATTGCACATTTCACAACCAAGGAAACCCCCTTGCATAAGCTCCTGAGGAAAGATACAGAGTTTACGTGGATTGCTGATTATAATGAAGCCTTCAATACTCTAAAGTAGTGTCTTATTACAACACCCATCTCCCAACATCCCAATTGGACAAAGAAATTCCATGTGCACACTGATGCATCTGTAGAAGGGTTAGGTGTAGTCTTATGTCAAAAAGACTCCTCGAAGATAGATTAGCACATCTACTACATAAGCCATAAAGCTAATGACATAGAAAGAAACTATGTAGTGACGGAGTTAGAGTGCCTCGCATTGGTATTTGCCTTTGGAGAAGTTTCCCTCAAAGCAACAAAGAGGCATAGGATAATCTAGACCTCCCTAATGATTCCCTCTTTCTAGTAGAAACAATAACCCCATGGTATATAGACATAGCCAACCTCTTATCAACTCAATAATATCCTCCTAGCATCTCCAGTTGTGAGAAGAAGAAGCTTCTATTGGAATCAGTCCCCCTATATCTTGTTAGGCGGTGCTTTATACAAGAAAGGCAAAGATGAAGTGCTACAAAGAAATGTGTTGAAGGAGAGGAGATTGGGATAGTGCTAAAAGCATGCGATGACGAGCCCTGTGGCAAACACTTTACATGAGAAGCAACAACTAGAAAGACTTTGCTCGCAAGTTATTGGTGGCCTACACTGCATAAAGATACCTATGACTATTGCAAACATTGCAATACTTATCATCAGAAGATGGAAAAGCCTATCAAATCCAACAATATGCCACTGTAGCCCATCCTTCCCCTAAAGCCGTTTGAGAAGTGGGGCATTGATTTCATGGGCCCAATCGATCAGCCAACTAGAGGGAAGCATAATATATATAATTTGATTTATACAAATTACGTAACAAAGTGGTGTGATGCCAAAGCTCTCAAATGAGATGTTGGCAATAGTGTGGCCCTACTTCTATATGACAATATCATCACTTGCTTTGGTAGTCCCTTAGAGCTGGCAAGTTGGAGAGGCACTTACTTTCTCAACAAGATTATGGAAGCATTGATAGAGCTTTACAAGATAGGCCATCGTAAGTCCACACTCTACTACTCCAAAGCTAATGACCAACTCAAAGTTACAAATCACATCCTCTAATGGATCCTGACAAGGATAATCAGTACATATCACCATCATTGGGACGATCAACTTACAAAGGCCCTCTAGGCATACAAAACCTCTTACAAGGCTATTACATGACAAACACATTTCCAGTTGTTGTACAACATAAAATCCATCTTCCTTGTTGAGTTAGAGCTACCCTCTTTGCAAGTAGCTATCACCAAATGCTTGGGGGATAATGAGTAATTGCAATGTCATCTTCTACACTTTGAATATTTAGATGAAATATAACGGATGGATTTACAGTGTATGGAATCCACCCAGGCTCGATGAAAGGCTTACCATGATAACTTCTGAAAGGGAGCGACGGATCGAAGGTTGGACTCAAGAGCTATGGCGGGAGAGCAAGAGCAAGAAAGGGAGAGACTAGAAATGGGAACTCCAATAGTCACAATGTGTGACCAGGCCTTTCTTTATTCAAACTGTCACTAAAAGAATAAAGAATAAAGTGTCGGTGATGAAACTATCACTAAAAGAATAATGAATAAAGTGACGGTGATGAGTGCTTGCCATCTGCAGTATGTAGTGGCAGTGACTGTCAGTGTAGTAATACATGGGCGACTAGGCAAAGGCGCCTTTACCCCCAACAACCTCCCACTTAAAGGCGAATCTTCCCCAATGAGGAGTGAAAAGAAAAAGAAAAAAAAATACAGTACAACATGTACACATGTACAACAGGATGAGGAAAGACGTCATCTCATCCCATGCCCATCAACCTCTTGAGGAAGGCAAAGCGCTCTGTAGAGAGGCTTTTCGTGAGAGCAGATTTTTAGGATTCTGGTCAGTCGAGATCTTGATAAGATCAACAGACTTGTCCTCAACGACCCCATGTATGAAGTGATACCTCACCTCAATGTGTTTCGTCTTCGCATGGAAGACTGGATTCTTAGCTAACTGAATAGCACTCATAGAATCCGAATGCAGTGTAGGGATAGCATCAATACCAAGGTCAGCAACTAAACGACCCAACCAAATGGCCTCCTTGCAAGCCTCAGTGAGCTGCAATATACTCGACCTCTGTAGTAGAAATGGCCGTGCATTTCTGCACCCTCGACATCCAAGAAACAACACCTCCAGCATAGGTGAATACATAGCCGGAAGTGGACTTCCTACTATCTGTATGTCCTGCATAATCAGAGTCAGTGTACCCCATGACTCCTGTATCCTGGCTGCCATAGCATATGCACATATCTGCAGTGCCCTTCAGGTACCTCATGATACCCTTCACGGCATCCCAATGCTTCTTGCCAGGTGTATCCATATAGCGTGCCACAACACCAACTGCAAAGGCAATATCTAGACGAGTGGCTATCATGGTATATATAAGACTGCCCACTGCGGATGCATAGGGAATCTTGGCCATCTCAGCCCTTTGCTCATATGTCTGCGAACAATCAATCTGTGATACCTTTACATAAGAAGGCAATGGTGGACAGCCAATAGGCTCAATGACTTTATGAATGTACTCCCTCTGTGACAAGTAGAGGAGTCCCTTATGCCTATCGCATCTAATGCGCATACCAAGTATATGAGCGGCCTGTCCCAAATCTTTCATCTCAAAGCTCTTCTTGAGCTGAGCCTTAAGAGCATCTAGCTCATCATGAGCTTTCCCTGCTATCAGCATATCATCCACATAGAGTACCAAAATCAATAAAGAACCATCACGGGCTTTCTTCATGTAAAGACACGGATCCATAGCAGTCCGGCTGTAGCCCTGTGACTACATAAAGGCATCAAACTTATGATACCACTCCCTAAGTGCCTATTTCAAGCCATAAAGACTTTTCTTCAATTTGCACACTAGGTGCTCCCTGCCAGGTTCTGCAAAGCCCTTAGGCTGCTCCATATAAATCTCATCATGCAAGTCCCCATGTAAGAAAGCCGTCTTGACATCCATCTAGTATAAATCCAAGTCAAGCTGAGCAACCAAAGCCAAGACTGAGCGCAGGGTGGTCATCTTAACCACAGGAGAAGACCTCATCAAAGTCCACACCATGCTCCTGCTTAAAAACCTTTGCTACCAATCTAGCCTTATATGCCGGCTTGGGGTGTCCAGGGGTACTTTTTAGCTTATACACCCACTTGCATGGCAAAGCCTTCTTGCCCGTAGGCAAGGAAACCAAATCCCAAGTGTCATTCTTATGCAGGGAGTCTATCTCAGACTGCATAGCCCTCTCCCAGGAGTGACTGTCACCCCTGCACATAGCCTCATCATAAGTGAAAGGCTCTCCTGCATATATAACCAAGACATAATGCATCAAGGGCTGAAATATATCTAGTAGACGTCTGTCTCTAGCAGACCATCTCATGGTAGGCTCTATTGCCTGCCCAGCTGCCTGTCCAACACCCTGACCATGAGCATCTGCTGCAGTTGTAGGCTATCCAACTGGCTATGTGGGAGCTCTCGGCTCCTCCTAAAATATGACCTTGCGGATCTCAACAACTCTCTCAAGCTGCCTAGGCATTTTGTCTTCATGGAAGACTACATCATGACTACAGATGACTTTTCGCACCTACGGATCCCAGAGATGGTAACCCATCTCGCCTGCATCCCCATAACCAAGGAAAATGCATTTGACACTCTTGGGATCCAGCTTACTTCTCTTGACCCTGGGCACATGGCAAAATGCCTCACATCCAAAGACACGGAGATGCGCATAAGAGGGGGGTTTTCCAATCCATACCTCCTCTGCAACCTGGAAATCCAAACCACTAGAAGGTGATCTGTTTATGGCATGCACAGCTTTACTAACTGCCTCAGCCCAAAAGCTCTGTGGTAGGCCTGCATGACTAAGCATATTGCGTACACGCTCCTAGATGGTTCTATTCATCTGCTCAGCCAAACCATTCGGGGGGGGTGTAGGGGGTGGTCAACTCATGCTTAATACCCCTCTCATCACATAACTGCTCAAAAGCACGTGAGACATACTCACCCCCATTATCTGTCCTTATGCATTTTAGCCTATACCCAGACTGGTTCTCAACCAATGCAAGCCATCACTGAAACACAGCCAAGACATCGGATTTTAGCTTAATGGGATAAGCCCAAAATTTCTGTGAAAAATCATCTATGAAAGTAACAAAATACTTTGCACCACCCATAGACTGACAAGGCATGGGCCCACAAACATCCGAATGTACCAATGCCAAGGGCTCACTCATGCGTGGCCTACCAGACTTCTTATGCGTAGACCTAGTCTGCGTGCCATAAAGGCAATGCTCACATGAATCAAAAAATGCATAATCAAGGGGCGGTAAGTACTGCAAACCAGAAAGCATTTTCATTCCCTTCAAAGACATATGGCCCAAACGGGCATGCCAAAGAGATACATGTGGGATAGAACCCACAGACAAAACATGATCAAGGGAAGAAGTTGATACAATCAAGGGGTAGAGACTGCCAGCCTTGGCACCTCTTGCAATCACAAGTCTGCCACGAGTGATCTTCCATGCAGAGTCTCCAAAAGATACATGATAACCTATGTCATCAATCTGTCCAGCTGACATGAGATTGTGTGTCAAAGCAGGTACATGACGTATATCCTGCATAACAAAACTGCTGCTAGAATGAAACTGTAGCCTAACATTACCAATGCCCACAATATCAAGAGAACTGTCATCACCCAAGTGCATAGAACCCGAAACAGTACGGTATGAATGAAACCACTCTCGGCAAGGTGTCACATGAAAGGATGCACCTGAGTCCAAGAGCCAACACTATGCATACATAGAGTGTATCTCTGTCATCTGCAAAGTACTAGAAGAAGGTGATAGGATATAATCATCATCATCAACATTCTCTGGCTGCATAACATTGATCTCTTCAATTTTAACACTGGACTTTGCAGGTACTATGCTGCGATCAGAAGACTTATCTTGCACTTTGTCTTTCCCCTTATCTTTACGCCTTTCATTGCACAATTCATGGCATTGTGGCCTAATATGGCCCTTTATTCCACAATGGTGACAAGTAACATCTGCATTCCTGCCATGGGATTTGCTACATGACTTTCCACGAGACTTGGACCAAGATTTCTGAGAATCCCGTCCACGGCCACTACCACTGCCATGCTTTCCATATCCATCATTCCTGCCTCTAACTGTCATAGCATGAGACACACGAGAGGCATCCAAATTCTTACGATTAACCTCTTCCTGTAGAAGAGCACTCTCAACATCAGATAATTTCAAGGTAGCAGTAGAGGCACATAATGCAGTGCGGAATACATCCCATGACTCATTAAGAGTACCAAGCAAGAAAAGAGGAGTGACATCCTCTGCAAAAGTGATGTCCTACGAAGTCAAGTTCTTGAGTATAGCATGGAACTGGCTCAAGTGAGCAGACATAGTCACATTCTCTTTCATGCGCAGATCCATAAGCTGCTTCAGCCAATATATCTGACTTGCTAGACTTCTCTTGTCATAAATATTTTTAATCTTATCCCATAACTACCATGCACTCTGTTCTTCCTCAAAGAAATTATAGTGAACCTCTTCTGTGAGAGACAATACAATAGTAGACTTGCATAACTCATTAAGCTCAAGCCATTCCTCATCTAGCATAGTTGCAGGCGGATGCCTGCTCAACCTCAAAGGTTTGATATGCGATTTTTGCACCAACACTTGCCAAATCTGGCTCTTCCAATAATATTAATTCGTACCATCAAGCTTAGTGATGTTGAAAATAGCATGATCAGTGGACGAACTCGCCATAATGCAGGCTGGAAGACTGTAGACAGTTCAAAACTACTTGTTATTTACTGCAGAAAATGATTAAAAAATCACCAAAATCTATCAGTTCACAAAGATACGGATCCAAAACTGAGACAGCTCATAAGCATACAGTGAACCAAGACATATAATCTATCATCTCAAAAGGTAAGAAGTCCCAAAGTCTCAAGTGTCTGTAACTGCTCAATAGCATGTAACGGCTCAATGCATAAAAGTACCACGTACTCAATGTCTGATAAGCATTCAAGAATGCTCCCACTGGCACAAAAGCCGTATGTACAAGCTGAAGAGCTCAAGCCAAGGCAAGACATAGTGCCAATGACATAAGTCCAAGACAATACATCAATAGTTCATCCCGAACATGTAGGCGGTAGAGCATCCGTATGTAGCATCCATAAGCATGTAAGACATCAAATACATCCCAATCCAAACTCCGGCAAGCTAAGTAACATCCAAGACTACTCCAGATAATCCAAAATGCATCCAAGGTGGATCTTCAATGAGCACTCAAGCTCAACGTATGCATAGGGTAATCAACCTGACAGACATGAGCATCAAGCCATAGGCAACGGGTATGCATAAACCCAAGAAGCATCACTGTCAAAGCATATACCAATGTCAATAAGTGCGGGCTGAAATGCGCTCAAGCTTCCAAAAGCATCCAGATTCAATGACAAGCTCAAATTTGTCCCTCGATGATCAATACATCATAGCATAACCCAAGACATACATCCAGAACCAATAGGCACATGTCAAAGCATGAAAGATAGCTTCAGTCCAAGAGTATTCAGCATGCATTTACTGTTATAAACTGTGTATTTCCAGCCCCAAAATCAGGCCAAAATCATAGCATTACATGTAGCTTCAATCCCCCAATCAATCGGGATGCAATAGGCATCAAACCGGTTATGTAGTCATGCCCAAACAAGCATAGGCATACAAATACATGCTGTCTCAGACCTGAAATCTATTGCAAAAGATTTTGTCATCATAATTTGGAAAATCCAACATCATCATTGCATCCGGAGCATGCCAAAACCCCAACTTAGACTCTTACCTTGCCTGAATCGGGTTACGAATACCCGAGATATGACAAAAAGAGTGATTTTTGGGCCAGATTTTGAAACAGGCACAAAAAAAACGTGAGCTAGCTGGGGGGGGTTTTGCTGTCCCACGTGTCAACAATGGGGCCCAAAGGGGGCACAAATGAGGGCCAAAGAAGGCCTATACCAAGCCTCAGCAAGCCTTGATAGGTTGGAAGCAAGATCCAGGTGAAGGAAGCTCCAAGAGGTGTGAGCTATGGCTGCCCACAACTTGTTTACAGCCTGTGAGACCTGAGAACTGAAGTAAACCCTAAAGAAAATGATCAAATACCTCTGATGTAATGCCCTGAAGGTGCCCAACAATGTCGGGAAGGTGCTCGGGAAGTCAGGGAGTAACGGGAGCTCGAAGGAGTCGGATATGGCTGCTAGGAAGGTGACCCAATGCAAGTAGGGAGTCAATGGGATGCTAAGAATGCCATGAACCAAGCTCAAGAGTCAGAAAGCAAAGCTCTAATACCAGTTGAAAGGGATCGACGTATTGAAGGTTGGACTCGAGAGCTATGGCAGGAGAGCAAGAGCAAGAAAGGGAGAGACTAGAAATGGGAACTCCAACAGTCACAATGTGTGACCGGACCTTCCTTTATTCAAATTGTCATTAAAAGAATAAAGAATAAAGCGATGGTGACGGGTGCCCGCCACCTGCAGTGTGCAGTGGTGGTGACTGTTAATGTAGTAATACACGGGCGGCTAGGCAAAGGCGCCTTTACCCCCAACAATTTCATTAAGCATAAAGAATTCAAGGAAGGTAACATAGTCCTCACCTATGATTTGCACTTTAGTAAGTTTCCACAACAACATTGGATGGGTCTCTATAAGGCACTTGTTGTCACCCTAATGGCTTTGTTTAGATATAGGCCATGGATGCCTCTTGAAATATCCCTTCCTAATCAATGGCCATTACCTAAAGAAGTACTTCTCTCCCTAGGGATCCTGATAATCATAGTTGGCAGTTCCTCTCCCTCTAGGCCATTGCTTCTTCCCACTTCTTATGTTGCTACTAATATCCATCATCTCGGCCTGACGGGGTGGCACCATTTTGTTAGCCCCTCACATCCACCTCTGCCTTTTATTCGATAACCTTCCTATTCAATCCAACTGATGTGGTGTGGATGGTTCTGATAAGTAATGTTCTAGCCTTGTAAACAAAAAGAAAGAAGGAAAAAATAAAAATTGTTTATGTGAGAAAATGACTTTGGTCCCTATCATGCCAACCTACTTTTTGAGAAAAGATGGAAACATCCTCGAGAGTAGAAAAAGGAAAAAGAAAGAAAAAAAAAGCTATTAAGGAAGAAAATGAAGAAATTACTTGTCATAACATGCCTCGCTCCAAGAAAAAGGGGTAAATATCATTGGGCGGGAAGCTAGTAGTGGAAAAGGTGGTAACACCCCATAGTCCAAATCAGTTGATTCCTTAATCAAGCTTTTAGGATCTAGTTCCAAAGCCACCTCCCTTGGTGCGTCATGTCCTACGACTCTCCATAAAGCATCTGTCTCCTCTAGCAGACATAAGCTCCTATATATACCACACGTTTCTAATCTATAGGCTACCTCCTTGGGTATGCCTCTCCATCAACAAACATTGTTGTCATCATCAGCAAGCCAATATTGATATTTATCGACAACCCCTTAAGTATTGTGAGCTTTCACCCTAACCGAATGGGGATGTGAGTATGGGATTCCCTCATCTGTACTTATCAGATGAGCACGAGACAAAGGGTGGCGTGAGTGACCAGTCCTTGCCCTTCAATTCAAATGAGGTGAGATGTGTAAATGGAGCACTACGTGCACAAGTTGGGCTTCTCAATACAAAAAGCGTGATCTATTTCTATACACGATACTATCAAGCTCCTTGGCCTTTCTTCTCACACTATATGCCAGCAGCAACACATGGCAAAATGCACTACTCCACCATCAATTGCACACAAGGCATACAACTTTTGCATAAGTGGTAGTGAGGATTATATCAATGGGTTAGGAATAGGGTCGCCCTTCTGTATTTATCAATAGAGTGTGAGGCAAAGGGGAGGGGGGCTAAGCGTGACTAATTTTTCCTTCAATCATTAATTGAGAGGTGAGATTCAAGAGATGTTACGATACTGGCAATCTGGTAAGTTTCTATTTCCCTATGCACACACAGGACGGGCCTTTGTCATCATCACAGAACACATCCCTCCATTCTATTCACTATATTGCAAGGCTCTCTAGCCTGCCTCCCCCACCTATGCTTAAGGGATTATGATGCACTGATGCACTATCAATTGTGCATGCTGGCATATTTACTCTACATCATTCCCCTTGTTGATTTCTAAAATAAGTGTAAGATATGTATCCCATTCCACTTCTCTTTGAGTGATATGAGTTATGAGGTGAGTAGCTGATCTATCATCCCACCATGAGCGACTATCGAGATTGAGTATTGTATTATTCACTATCGAGATATGAGTTATGAGGTGAGTAACCGATCTATCATCCCACCATGAGCGACTATCGAGATTGAGTACTGTATTCTTCACCATTGATGGGGCGATAGCTTACCAAATCTTCATCACTAATGCTACCTCCCTAGATATTACTGCATGGTCCTTGCCATGCTGGAAGAGTGCAGTGGTGAGCTGTGGTACCTCCTATGGTGGACGACTTTGACTTCTCATCGTGTTGTCAATAGTCTCTATTGACTAATTGAACAACGGGTCAAGTGTTTTTAACCCTACCTCTTGTTTTTATTTGTATGTATGTCATGTATTAAGTGTGGGGACACAAGGGTATGGGTCATGGTCAAGTGTTAGGTCCTTGTTGATTAGTCATGTTTTAAGTGTGAGGGTGCATCCTTGCACATCTCATTTGTATACATTCATAAACACCCTGCTAATTGATCCTTAAATGATATCATATTTTATTTATGTCCTATTGATGACACCCAAAGAAGCATAAAAACAAGGCACAAAAGAATCCAAGCATGCATTATATTTTTATCTTTTGTCAAGAGAATAATACTACATTGTTGCAAAATCAGTAAAATACACACTTACATGAGGGGGCCACATCCACATCCACCATCATAAATAAATGATATATACAAAAGTGTTAAGTGCATGCATTTGTAAAGGGTAGGAATACTCAAAATTAAAGGCCAAAGGTCTGATAATATCAAATGTATCAAAGTTTCAAAGAAATAATAAAAATACGAAGGGGTGTAGTGGGGTGGAGTGCACGAGTGGTTATGTTCCTCTTTCCCTTCCCTCGCTTGTCCAATCGCATATTCTCCTTTTAGTGGTGCAAAAATTTGTTCTCTCTCCTCTCTCCTCTATCTTTTGTGCAGAAATTCCTCTTTTCCCTTTTGTTCTTGCATAATGGTTGAAGCTATGGATGAAGATGATAAATTTGTTTATTATTAAAAGAGAGATTTATGGTTTCTTTTTAGTTTTTGAGATTAATGGCAGAGCCATACACATAGATTGTGTGCTTTGTCCCTGGTTTTATGGTTGACTATATTTGTATGAGGGTTGCTGTCATTTTGGTGTGTAGCCAGGGAAATTTGCCATCAACAAGCATGAGAAGAGGCTGAAAATGAAGGAAATGGCATTGCCAAGAAACAAAGAATTCAATGGATGCTTGTAAAGTTCCTTCTTCCATTGAAGAGTTGGAGATTCTCATTACCAAAGCCACTTTCCACAAGAAGTTCATCCCACAATGGTGGAAACATATTACCATCATGATGCAAGCTCTATGCGGAGGACTGTTTCATTTTCCTATTGAAGCAGCACAAACTTGCATCTTGGTGGAAAATTGTTTCAGAACAAACTGAAGAGGAGAAGCAAAGAGAATGACTATCCATGGAAGATTTGGTATTCATTGAGAAGTTTCCAAACGTCATCAAGTGGGAGATCGTGAAGAAGCTTTAGGAGTCGTGGTCTGTGGATGTTATTGAAAACAAGAAGGCAAAGAGTTGGGATTTGTTCGTGGATGCTCAACAGCAAGATACGTGGGATGCTTGGTGCACTGACAATCTTCTGTTTGTCCAATTAGCAACCCACTGGAAGTTGGTAGACAGAGTGTTTTTCACAACATACACTGTTGAAACCCTTAGAAACTGGCATTATTATAATGGCACAACAACGAGCCTAAGAAGAATGAGTTTTGATACTTTTAGAACGGAATATCTCCCCCTCTGTAGTGGTTTGAAAGCCGAATTCAAAGATGTTGAAAAGAAGGAAGTAGAAGAGATGTTGGCCAGAGAATCCCCCAGAGACTGAAGCCCCTCTTTGATTCTATTCTGTTGAGTACTGACCAACTGGTTGGAGGCAACACCCTGATGAATGATGCAATCAAGAGGCAAGCGTTAGAATGAGTCCAAAGGTACGTGAGAAGAGAGAAGGCAAAAATCAAAGCTAAGAACGAGCTCATAGTAGAAGCCTCCTTTGACACCCTAAAAGCACTTTTTACAAAAGTCCCCATGGCGACTCAAGGTCCCCTTCCTAGTCAGGTTCGTCCTGGAAATATTGATGATAGGCCAGCAAATGTAGTCCCAGCATGTGTGGCTAATAATGCCAGAACCCCTGAGCATTGGTTAGCGATATTCCCCGCCACTTTCAAGGGCGCGGCATTTCAGTGGTATGAGAGACAAGCAGCACGAACTTTTGGCACATGGGACGACTTGAAGTTGGCCTTCCTCACTAAATTCAGACGTGAAGGTTTTGAAGAGCGGATGCGAGAGGAGTTCATGAACCTAAGTCAGTCCTCTGGAGAAAGAGTAGAAGCTTATGTCTCGCGAATGGAATCCATCCTGAAGAGATGGACTAACCATCATTTGGACGAAGGTATCCAAAAATGAGTGTTTCTCAGAGGCCTATAACCAAAAGTTTGCAAGTTCGTGGAATTGAGAAGACTAGTCAATCTGCAAGCTGCAGTGGAAGGTGCAAGATTGTATGACGAAGTTGAAGCAAGGTTGTCAATGACTCCAGGAAGAGGAGTCTTACCTTCTTCCATGCCAGGAATGGTATACCCACCAAATGCAGTCCCAGAGGGATAGTTCCTTACTCCTATCCCCAGATGCAAACAATACGGTAGTATAATGCACCTAATCCACTGTGTTCACCACAGACGACAGTGCCTCAAATGATGGCTCAACCACAACAACAGTGGCCTCAAACAGTTCCTCCAATTGCGACTCCACAACAGTGGAACCCTACCAACTGGAGTCAACAACCCCAAGTCTCAGCAGGAGCTCTAAATCAGAACTAGAACAGAGGACCCTCTAGATCAACCCAACCAGTGTATGCAGTAATTACAGAAGCTTCCCAAAACCCTACTACAAGTACTTCAGGAGGTGAAAATCTGAAGGACTACTTATCCAACTCAGTTGCAAGTATCAAGAAAGAGCTTATGGATGTGATTACAGAGCAGCTACAGATGCTGAAGGTGAATACCGCCAATATATCCACCCCTACGAGAGCGGGCAGAGATGTGATGTGCTCTAATACATGGTGCAAAAAGTGTCATCAAGTGGGACATTTAGCCACTGAATGTACTCGAAAACCAACCATTCCTGGACCCTTTTGTTCCTACTGTTTGAGGAAGATATACAGAGGATATTTGCTCTCTAAAAGAGATGCAAGAATGAAGACAGAAAGATGAAAATGTAAGATTCAAGTTGCTAGAATCCAAAATGACAACACGAGATATTGGACCAAAGCCTAGGGAGTTTGGTCCTAATTTCGGGCCAAGGAGGTTTCCCTCTCAAAGTTACAGAGGACGACAGTCTGGTGGTGGTCAGAGATCCAAGGTGGAATGTTATAGGTGTGGAGAAAAGGGTCATATCTCCTCGAATTGTCCAAACCCTAGACGATCTGTGGATTACAAGCCCTTATGCAGCTGATGCAAAGGAGAAGGCCACACTGCAAAGGAATGTCCCAGTCCAGCCCCTATCAAGTCCAATGCCACTGATAGCCAACAGAAGGTACAAGAGCCTGCCTCCAATTTGGTAGAGTTGGAAGTTGCCGCTGTCACGCACGCCAAGAAGAAGGAACCAGTTGTTCAGAAAGAAAATAATTCTCCTAGTAATACTGTGAAGTTCAACCTGCCAACACAGGGACAAAGCAGTACAGGACAGAACAGTGCAGTACAGAGAACTATAGTGCCACAGAGAGTCACAGAGACAGTCCCAAAAACAGGATCAGAGGTCCAAGAGATAGACGATACAGAAGCACCTCTGGAAATAGAAGAAGTGCCGATGCTGCCATTATTAGAAGAAAAAGGAAATATGAAAATGGGTGTAGCCCCATTCCCTAGTAGGCTGGAGAAGCCTATGGATCCTATCAAAGATTATGACTTGGTAAAAGACCTAGACACTTTTAAACTAAACTTAACATTCCGATAGTTGCTAATGAGGTCTCCCAGCTGCCGAAAGAAATTCAAAAGCATCTTGAAAAGAAGACGTGGACTAAGAATTGTTCCTTTAACAACGATTAAGACCAATAAGGCCTCGAAGCCTACGAAGGAAGTAGATGTGGCTAACGTCTTCCTAGATCCTGGAACCCCAGAGATTAGTGTATGGATAGAAGGATGCTTTATTTCCGATTCATTGATTAATGGAGGTTCCCAACAAAAGAAAAAAAAACAAATAAAGAAATCCCTGCCACCAATCATTTCCTCTCCTCGCCTCTCCTCTCTCTCTCTCTCTCCTTCTTTCTCTCTTTCTTTCTTTCTCTTATTTTGTCTCCTCTCCCCTCACTCTCTCTCCCCGCCATTGCCTTCCTTCCACTTCCCTTCTTCCTCCTTCCCCTCCCTCCTCTCTCTCATCCTCTTCCATTCCTCCCACTACCTTCTTCTTTTGTTCCCTCCTCCTCCCTCTCTTCCTCCTCCTCTCCATTCTTCTTCTCCACCTTTGGCTCTATGGCCATTGCCACCCCCATTGGCGCCGCCTCCTGCGTCTCCTCCTCCCTCCGCCACCCACCCTGTTGGCGCCTCTTCCTACACCTCCTGCATCATCGCCTTCCCCTCACAACCGCGCCCCTCCCCCTCCCCAACCCACTATCCTACACCCTCCCACTCACCATGCCTACCCCCGTTCTACTCCTCGACCACTATCCTATACTCTCCCGCATGACGTTCCTACCCCCCATCCTACCCCAAACCACATCGCCCACCCGCCCATCCCCTTGCCCAAACCCCCCCCTCCCAAATTTACCTACCCCCCAACTTTAGTCCTAGTTTCCAATTTTGGTCCCCACCTCCAATTTGGCCACCTTCCCCCTCTCTTTGACCCCCCAACCCCTTTACCCCTCATAGTCCCCTCCTTCACACACCCTTCCGTGTTGATAGCATTCATATGAGATCGTGTGAGGCCCGTCCTATGTTTTTTCTCTTCATGCCATGCTCGTGTTTGTGTGGGCCCTCATTTGTATGGATGCTTTTCCTACGTTTTTCACACTATGTGGTCTCTCATGCGTGGATTTTACACTACATGATCGTTCGTACATGGATTTTTTGGTTCGTGTGTGCATGCCATCTAAGCCCCTACTCACGAACAAGGATGCACGTGTGGTCTTCTCCATGTAGTGGATTTGTTGTTGTTCACACACTATGTAACCGGTACCCGCCTTTTACTCATTTATTATTTATCAAAAAATACATTAAAAATAATAAAAAGTAAATTAAATTAAAAAATTTACTAAAATTTTATAAGAAAATTAAAAAAGTGAAATTTAGAATAGTCAATTCCAAGGGAAATTTTACATAAAAAGTTAATTTTTTTAAAAGACATTAATAAAATTCATGAAACTTTTGTAAAAATCCAAAAAAATAGTTGAAATTTTTTGTAAAATTTTCTAAAATTTCCCAACCACTCCCTTGCATAAATTCCATCAATTTTTAATTGAATATTTCTTTATATCAACATGATATCATCATTGAAACAAAAACATCAACACAAACACAACATTCAAATTAAATAGAAATTAAAGAAAAACCCTAATAAAACATAACCCAACTCACATACAATCTACATAAATAAAATAAACCAAACAAAAAAATTGATAGTACAAATGCACCCTTAAAAAATCACGAAGGAAAATGGAAAAAAAATATAAACACAATTAAAAGGCAAAGAAAAATAACACAAAAATAAAAATGAAAAAAAACCATAGCCAACAAATGAAACTAGAATGTAAGAGAGGGGGATTTAATAACGGGGAAATACTAGCTACACTGGCTGGTATATAAGATGAGAGAGACTTAATTTTTCATTATCAGATAAATATAAAATTCTTCTTTCTCCTTCACCTTGCTCTCCAAGCTTCCATGTCTTCCTTCCCTCTCTTCCAGTATTTCTCTCTCTATTTCTAGTCTTTCTCTCTCCTCGTAACTGTCTTTCTCTCTCTTCTGCTCTTCTTCTTCTTCTTCTCTGCAGTCTTCTCTCACCTCTTTCTCTCTCCCAGTTCCTCTCTTTGACAATTGGCATCAGAGCCTAAGTTCTTGGTCCCAGTTAGTCCCTCATTTTACCCAGTTACAACTTTCTAGTCACATGGAATTTTGAGTCACAGGTACACATATACAGGGAGTAGTAGGGGAGTTCCCAAAGATTTCTGGACCACAAGGACTGCAGGCAGGAGCATTAATGGTGGCTTTGACCAAGTTTGGAGGAAGGAAGACCGACTTTGGCAGCTCATGGGTCATTTTTGGCCCATTTTGAAGGTAAACTCTTAGTAACCGTGGTCACAGGAGTTAGAAGAAAGTCTAGCTAGGGTTACTTTTTAGGGAGGGTCTTCTCTCTCCTCATTTCTCAAGCTTCCTACAAGCTCCCATGGAGGAAATCAGGCCCAAATCTTGCTTCCCCCCCTCTTCCATGAAGCATCAGCCCTCCCCCTTTCAATTCTGAAGCTCCAGAGCAACAAACCAAGCAGGGTTGAGCTGTGATGACCATCTCCAACCCTCCAGGAGCAGCCCCGTAAAATGCAACATAAAATGCGGGCTACTTCCTGGCCTGTTTGACAACACCCCAGCCCTCCTCTCCTTCCTGGCTCTCACTCCCAGCTCATTACAGGTCCCCTAGGCAAGATTGAAGCCTTCCTTCTCAACTTCTTGGACTCCTCTTCCACTTCAAGAAACCCTGATCATGTGCAGTCCATGGTAGCCATGAAAGCTTGGCATCAAGCTCAAAAATCTTGAAGATTTAGGTCTTTTCTTGGTCCCGGGAGTCCCCTCTTCAAGCCTAGCTCAAGATTTGGCCATCAAGAAGCACGGGAAGAAGATTAGAAGTAAGATTTGAAGACATGCACTTGTGGGCAGCCATGCCTATGGAAGTAGAGCTTCAATTTCAACAAGAACTCTTCATGGGAAGGTCCTGAGCCATCCTATCCCCAAGCTACAGCCACATTGGAGCTCATTCTCAAGATTTGAAGGCTTCTTGGAAGCAAGAAGGCATTATGGTGCCCATTTGGAAGGAATCATCCCCTTGATCAGTCTATGCAAGCAATGCCCTTTCCCCATGGAATAATCCTTCTTCCCCAAGCTTGACTTCATCCTTTCTTGACAAAGCACAACCATTTTGGAGCTATGGAGCATGCGGGATCAAATTAGAGCTCTCATGAAGGACTAAAGTGGCATTAGTGGCTGCCTTCTTCATCAAACAACTCAAGGTAACCGATTCTTGGCTCTCATTCTCTCCCATTAAGCCTCTTGTTGAATCCTATCCACTTGTTTGAGAGAATGCATGAGTCCAAGTAGGTAATAGGAGTCCCAGACATTGTATGCATGCTGAATATTAATCTCAGTCATTCTCATTTGAACTTATGGCATTGGAATGGATTTTACTCATGCTGAGGCTTCATTGAGATTATATTTTGCTTACCCATAACCCGTTTGGCTTCTTGTGAATTGGCTGAGCTAAGAATTGATTAAGAAATCCGTTGTATAAGGGTGAGTAGGCAGTGAGTCACTGCCGGTAAGCTCTCTATCCCTATTCCCCATTCCAATTCCATGCACTTCATCAAAAGCCTAAAATTTCCATTCCTAAAATGCATCTCATGCTGGGTGTTTAATTAATAAATGTTTGCCATGTATATTCCGGGTGAGGAAAAGCCTGATGCCAGGCGAGGTGGCAAGACAAAAGAGGGGTGACTCCCCCTTGCCATCAAAGACCCTGAAGGGGTGCACAAGCCGGCCCGAGGGAAACTTTGCCCACCTCCCGGTGATCCGGAGCCCAAAACTCATTTGCAGGTGCAGGTACTTCTTGGAAAATTGAGAAATTAACTTGGCATGATGGAATTTTGATGGCTATGACATGACACACTGTTGTGTGCATGGGATGTATGGATATACCTCAGCAAATGTATCTTTAGATACACATGCAGCCATGTATGCAGTGATGTATGGGAATGCATTGCCTTACTTGGGTTGAAGATGGATGTATGTATCATTGGATACACCTATGCAGTCATATATGCAGTAATGGCAGTGATTATGCATGTATGAGAGCATACCTTATTGATACGGTTATGGGAATGCTTATTCTCATACTCAGTAATGATGAAGTGATGCCAAACATGCTAAGGGGTGCTCAAGTGATGCATGATACCAAGAAAACAGTGAATCCCACAGTGCAATAGAAGGAGAACCCAATTTCAGCCCTCTTGTGATTGTTTCAAAGTGCTGGAGAAATTGCTTGCATTTGCAGAGGTGTTGCCACTCCCAAGAATTGAGGTGATGATCTTGGAGAGTACCTTTAGGCCTTGCCAAGAACCCCATTTAGTTTTGGATACCCACTTGGATCATACCAAGTACCTACAGCCCAAAATAGGCCTTTCCTAGGTGTGGACAGGGTGTTGGACTGCACAGAACAGTCCCACATTTCTAATTACAGAAATTTCTTTGTAGAACTTGGGAACATGTGCATATGCTCATCTCAAAGAGGGCATCGCTGCCTCCATTTTGAACAAAAAAGTAAGCCAATCGAAGTTGTCTAGCTCTAGTTATAGCCAAAACAGTGATAGGTGGTCTCATGGGACTGCACCTAGATATGGCGGGTAACAGGGGGAAAAACAAAGAAAATGAAGATGTTCAGCAACAGATAAAGGATGCGTGCACCCCGAGGGATGACACCAACTTTGAGGTTGAAGAGTAAGACCTCTCTCACTCCATGGGAAGTCTTAGTGCACTAAATCATACCCTCGGTTCACACGAGACTAGACATGCAGAGAGGCATAGGGAAATAATGGAAGGTTAAGCTCAAATGGTGATGGAGATGCACCAAATGACCTCTACCATGGAAGCACTTCCAGCCAAGTTCTCAATGTGGATGGAGTCCCAAATGAAAGGCAAGGAAAAAGAGGATAGACTAAGCATGCAAGTTGAAAGAGTGACCATCCCATCCGTGAATGCAGCCTATGCAAGTACCCAAGGTATTTTGGGAAGAATGGGCATTCCCAACATCAACTTTGAATAAGGAGAGCCCTCACAAAGGCATGAAGAGCCTACAAACAATGGGATAAGAAGTAACTCTCAGCCACCAACCGCGCCCATGCCACCTATGTGTGCTTAGCCATCTTTTGAAAGGAATCACTCAAACAATGGGTCATTTCTTGGCAGCCCAATGGATTAGCCCCACTTTGGATATATGGGATAGCCCCCCAACCATGAAAGGGAGTTGAGAGACAATATCATTTTCTCAAAGTTCAATGGCCAGTCATCCTCCCTGGCTGAATTAGAAGAATGGCTCTCGAAGCTTGAAGACTACTTCGACATAATGCCAAGAAATGATGATCAAAAGATACACTTTGCCACGATACACTTAGAGGGCTTTGCCCACACATGGTGGCAGTACATAAAGAGAAAAAATTAGCAGCTTGTTGACACTTCGGATGCATTCAAAGCCCTTATGATTCAAGTCTTTGTATCTCCAATTAAGAAGGAGAATCTTGCAAGGCAATGGTATGGTTTAGAGCAATGTGGGATGACGGTCCATGACTACACAAACCAATTCCTCAATCTCACAATGTATGCTGAGTCCATTAGTGACGATGCAAAGCTTCACAAATACATTTATGGTTTGGATCCCCAACTCTCGGCTGATGTTTCAGCCCAAAGCCCATCAATTTTTTTCAAAGCTATTGAGTTGGCTGAGAGGTACTCTCCTAAGTACTTCCGAGATGCTTCATTTTAGCATGGGCAGCAAAGAGGGGCATCTTAGCCACTGTTTGGGCAGCAAAGAGGACCTATGCAGTCAGATTTTGGGCAGCAAAGAAGTGCTGTAAGACCCAGGCAGTTTGGAGAAAGTTATGGTGGTGGAAGTATGCCATTTAGCACCCCGAAGATCCCCACATACCCCACCTTTAATGCCTCTAGACAAAACAGTAATTTCAGGACTGCAAACCAAGGAAGAGCTGAAAATAGACAAGAAGACACTAAGGGGAAAAATGTTTCAGCTTTTGGTGGTCAACGCTCTATCCTGATGGACCTCTACGAAGAGAGGAAAGAAAAAGGACTTTTCTTTAAATGCGAGAAAAAGTATACAGCTGAGCATCCATCTAAATGTGCTTACAAGAATGCAAAAGCAAGGATACATAGCATGTTAGTCTTTGATGAATCGAATGAGGATCATGAGGATGCTAGTGCCTTTGCAATCACAGCTGAAAATGATGAGGTTGAAGAGGAATGTGGGCAAGAAGAATTCTTGGACCCGGCTGACACCTTCCCATTTGACCCCGGCGGTCATGTGGATGTAAATATGGGTGATAAGAATGTTTCACATGGTGTTGCCACTGTTTGTACTATCTCCCTGGATGCTTGGGCAGGATCTAAGAGCCCCAACACTCTTCGTCTTCAAGGCAAGATTCACGGGAAAGATGTATTTATCTTGGTAGATAGTGGTAGCACACACAGTTTCATAAATAGAGCAGTCATGGACAGGCTGAAATGTTTTGTCTTTGATTTATAGCAACCAATGAGGGTGTAAGTGGCCAATGGGAGTGAGGAAATTAGTACTCATGTATGCCACACTGTACCTATTAAGCTTGCTGAAAATTATGAGCAGAAAGTGGATTTGATTGCACTCAATATGGGGCCGATAGGCATTGTGCTGGGCTGCGATTGGCTAAAAACTTTGGGCACCATTTCCATGGATTTTTCATTGTTGTACATGCAGTTTTTCAGGGCTGGACAGCTTGTTCACCTGCAGGGAATTAAAAACAAAAGTGAATTTCAGCTTATTATAGCCAAACAGCTCAAGAAAGAGTTCAAGAAATGCTCCCAATTTTTTTTGCTACAATTAAACAAGGAAAATGCAGATCAGTCCCGAAAAATGCATGATAATTCAGACCTTAAGGCTCTACTTGCAGAGTATGGTGACTTGTTTCAGTTACCTACAGCATTACCTCCCAAGAGAGCGATTGATCATCCCATTGATTTGGAGCCCCATTCCAAGCCTGTCAATAAACTCCCTTACAGGTTGTCCAAATGTGAAAGAGAAGAAGTGGCCAAGCAGGTCAAAGATTTAGACATATGGGATTCATTGAGCCTAGCTCATCCCCTTTTGCATCACCTGTCTTGCTGATCAAAAAGAAAGATAGCACTTTCAGGATGTGCATTGATTATAGAGATCTGAATAAGATTACTATCAAGAATAGATACCCTATTCCTAGGGTGGATGACCTGTTAGATGAGTTGAAGGGAGCTAAGTATTTCACAAAGATTGATTTGAGATCCGGCTACCATCAGATATGCATGCGTGAAGGGGATGAGATAAAGATTGCATTCAGGGCCGATCGTGGGCTCTATCACTTCTTAGTCATGCCCTTTGGCTTGACTAATGCACTCGCCACGTTTCAGAGCCTCATGAAGAAAATGCTTCAGCCTTACTTATTCAAATTTGTATTGGTATTTTTCAATGGCATCCTCATTTATAGTCGCTCAAAGGAATCTCACCTTATGCACATGAGGCAGATATTTGATATACTTAGACAGCATAGACTCTTTGCTATGGAGACAAAGTGTTCATTCATGCAAACTGAGGTTGAGTACTTGGGACACATTGTCAATGAAACAGGCATTAGAGCAGACCCAAAAAAAGTGCAGTGTGTCAGAGATTGGCCCACACCTACAAATACTACCTCCTTGAGAGGATTCTTGGGTCTCTCCTCATTTTACCACAGATTCATTCGGCACTATGCCACTATTGCAGCCCCTCTCACTGATAGACTGAAGAAAGAAGCATTTTTCTGGGATGCATTGGCAGATAGAAGCTTTAATCAACTGAAAGATTTGCTTACTTCAGCCCCTATCTTGGTATGCCCTGATTTTTCTAGGGAATTCACCATTCAATGTGATGCCAGTGGGAGAGAAATTGGTGCAGTCTTGCTGCAAGAACATGGGGTCATAGCGTTTGAGAGTAGAAAGCTGGCTGAAAATGAGAGGGTTATGAATGTCTATGATCAGGAAATGCTGGCCATCCTTCATGCCATTAAGAAATGGCATCACTATTTGTAGGGCAGCTGATTTAGAGTGAAAAGCGACCATAGAGTACTCAAGTACTTCTTGTCTCAGTCGAATCTGACTCCAAGCAGAGGAGATGGGTAGCCACCTTACAGAACTATGACTTTGACATCACCCACACTCGTGGGAAGGACAATGTAGTGGCTGATTCCCTGTCTAGGATGTGGGCATGTAAAGTCTCTGCTATCATGGAATTACACAATGATTGGATACATGAGCCTCAAGAGGCTTACCTACTAGATGTTGATTTCAGCAATGTATTTCAGAAATTACAGCAAGGACAATGTGTGGAAAACTCTTCGTATCAGCTAAAAAATGGGCTTTTATGGTATAATGGCCGAATTGCCATCCCTCATACCTCCCCATTCAAGTAGAAAATCATGCAGGAGATGTATTCAGCTCCTATAGCTGGTCATTTGGGAGTCTTTAAGACCTATGACAAAGTTGCTAAAAGCTTTTACTGGAAGGGCCTTTGGAAAGATGTGAAAGACTTTGTCTTGGGCTACGTGCCTTGTCAGCAAAACAAGGACAGCACCTTAAAACCAGCTAGTTTACTTCAGCCATTGCCTATGCCTGAAGGCAAGTGGACACACATCACTATGGACTTCATTACCGGCCTACCGGTGACCAAGAAAGGTTGGGACATCATCTATGTACTTGTTGACAGACTCACAAAGGCAACCCATTTCATTCCCACGAAGACTCAGTATAATGCTTCTCAAGTAGCCAGCCAATTCATGGAATATGTTTTCAAATTACATGGCTTATCACAGGTCATTGTGCATGACCGAGATGCTAAGTTTATGAGTAACTTTTGGCGGGCAGTTTTCAGCTCTATGGGCACTCAGCTAGCCCCTTCCACTGCTTACCATCCACAGATAGATGGTGAGACAGAAAGGGTCAACAAATGGCTAGAAACTTACTTGAGGCATTTCTGTCATGATGTACAGCATGCTTGGGACTCATGGTTGCACTTGGCTGAGTTTGCCTATAATAACTCTACACATGCTAGCATTGGAGTTTCACCTTTCGAGGCCTTGTATGGCTACAAGGTGCCCTTTCCTATGGTTATCTTCAATGATAAAATAAATCCACAAAGCAAGGAAGAATTGGAGAGAATGTAGGTCTTACTTTGGCAGTGTAAAGCTAACTTGAAGAGAGCCCAATATCAAATGAAGCTTTATGCTGATGACAAAAGACGGGATGTGGAGTTCCAAGAAGGGGATTTGGTGCTCTTGAAAGTGCCTAAGTCACGATATGCCTCCCTTAAAGATGGGTCCAGCAATAAGTTGGCACACAGGTTCTATGGACCATACCGGATTATTAAGAGAGTGGGAGACTTGGCATATCGATTGGCATTACCCCCATCTACAAAGATCCATAATGTCTTCCATGTGAGTCAGTTGAAGCCCTTCATTGACTCAGTAGTGGACTATGTTGAGGAACTCCCATCGGTAGATGAAGAAGGCATCATTCAATACATACCCGAAAAAGTCATAGGACAAAGGGAAAAAAGGCTTCGCTCTCGCTCGATCATGGAATACTTGATTAAATGGCAAGGTTTACCACTTGAGGAAGATTCTTGGAGGCCAGCTTCAGTTTTGGAGGAGTTCCATACCTTTTAGAAGCAGATTTGGATGAAATCTAGCTAACTATGGCCTTATTTTTCCCCAAACAAACTGCAAACAACACTCTATTTTAAAGCAGATTTTATTCTGCACTATGGACAACAATGCACACCATACATGGGCTGAAAGTACTTCTTGAGAGCTCCGTTTTGATGTATAGCACACCCCATTCGGAGTCTCCAACAGAAAGTTATGACAGATTTACTACAACAAGGTCCTGTAGTAAACAACATGTTGTCCACTGTCTACAGCCCGCATTTACTCTAGATATTTGGGTCAAAAACTCATGTTTATAACTCCCCAATAAGGCCCATGTATCATATATAACCCATGGCCCATCATACACAATAATACCTCTTCATTCATCAGTATATCCTATGACAAATGCGGGATCTAGAGCATGGCAAAACTGGAAGCTATGGAGGATGAAATGAGAAGTGTGGACTCATGATGGAGAAGACAAAGACACTATTTGTTACACAAGTGAATTAGGTTCCAAGATTGAGACTTGGATTCATAAACACAATCTTGTGTATGTGGACAATGACATTGACACTTCACTGAAAAGAAAAGAGTACTATCATTGCATTAAGAAAGGAAGCAAGTACAATGCTTTATAGGAAAGTAGGAAACTGCAGTAGGCACCATTGTGCATATGGGATAAGTTAGCCTACATATCCTTGACCCTGAAGCTCCATACAAAGAGGCTGTTTAGTGAGTGTGATTGCTGATTCTCAACACCCCTCCTCAATCACAACTAGAAAGGCACAAAGTGTGTAGAGGCTGTAATGAGGACCACCTGCAAAGTGTGGGCACACCACAAACATGGTAGACACCAGAGGCTGTTGCAGAAAAGGCTAAGTGTGGGCACCAAAACATGATGGACATCCAGAGGCTGTAACAGGGGCCTCACAAAGTGTACAAGGACTGTAATGCCAAGTTACATAAGGAGTTTACAAAGCTTATGGCAGGAAGCATTAGGGCAAGGAAAATACAAGGCTATTAAAACAGTCTATCAGAATTATGAGAGTACAAGGACTGATGAGTCTTGCCCTTCCGATCCTGGTGGTCTTCATCTTCATCTTCTTCTTCCTTTGCTCCATTTTCTTCTTCTTCTTTGACTGCGACTAGATAGGCCTTTTGGGATCTCTTTCTTGCGTGGCAGAACTTCTCGGTGTGTCCGGTCCTTTTGCAGAAGTCACAGAAGAGTTGATCCTTCTTGCCTTTGTACCTGTTGCCAACATATAATGCATGCTCATCTCTAGAGGTACTTGGTTCTTCTTTAGTTTTTAGCTTCTTTTCTTCTTCTAACAGTGATGCCTGGATATCAACAAGTTCAGAATTTGGCATGTTGATTAAAGTTGTTGATACATTATTATATTCAGGAGGCAAACTCTTAAGTAGAACACTGATGCAAACATCTTCATCCATTTTAATGTTGATTCCTGCAAGTTGGGTTAGGAGTCCTTCCATGTAATTGAGATGTGTGGCAAGTGATGTGCTGGACTTCATTTCAAGCCTAAAGAACTCAATCAGGAGACCATACTTTGATGATTTAGATTGTGCACCGAACAGGGTGTCAAGTCTTTTCCATGTATCCTGTGAGGTCTCACAGTTATCCACATGATGGATATAACTGTCGTCTAGCTCCAGTTTGATAATGGCCTGGGCTCTGTCATCATTCTTTTGCCAAGTAGTTGCAAGATCCGCGTCCCGAGGTTTCTTCTCTTTGCCATTTGTGATGGCCCAGAGACCCTTTTTCATCAAGATGAGCTTGATGCGGGTTTGCCAGGTGTGGAACCCGACTCCTTTGAATCGAGCATTTGGAGAGTCTTTGCCCATGTTAGACTTACGGGAACAGTAGCAAATCAACTTAGACTTATTAGATTTGAGCAGCAGAAGAGTTGGTTGAGAGACACAAGTGCTAAAAAACACTAACTGAGTGTCAATGAATATCAAATCTGCTTTAATGAACTTCAGAGAGTATTGCTCAGTGATTAAAATCACTGTTGATAACTTCAGTGAGAGAAACAGTGAAAAATGTCAGAATTTTGAAGCTTTGGCTATGGCTTTTGCATTAGGGTTTCTGGGGGCAGCCTGGTTTTTTGTTGATTGCAGGAGCTACAGTGGATCATTTTCAAAAATTTTTATATGTCTAGGAAGCTGACTTCATGGGCTATCAAAGCCCCATGATAATCATCAACATCGTGGACTGTATGTAGCACGTAGGCAGCTCGAATTCCGCAATGCTGGAGTCAGGGCGCAGTAATGCAGTCGATTTTTGTGCCAGGATGAATCGCCTTGAGTAGAGGAACAACTCCCTAGAAGAAATCGTGGGCTGAAATGGCCTGGTTGAGGAGTTATTGAAGCTCCAAGTAAGGTAGGTCCTGTCTGGCTATGGCAGACACAGAGCAAAGGTTGAGGATTTTCACAATGCTGAGCTCCAGATGGTCCAATGTCCTGGATTGATGTGATACAGGAAAGCTTTGTGAGTTGAGGAATACTTTTCCAGAAGGAAGCTCCAAGAGATTTGACCTGTGGAGTGAGATATAAGCAGCTCAATCTGACAGGGTGCTGCTGGCTATGGCTGCCATGGAAGCTTCAGTGAGAGTAGAGTTGGGAGATGAAGTCATGAGCTGACATTGAGCTAGACTGAGGTTGAGTGGAATCAAGAGAGGCTAGAGAAGCAATGCCATGCCCAACTGGGCTCTGATACCATGTGACAAATGAGGGATCTAGAGCATGGCAAAACCGGAAGCTATGGAGGATGAAATGAGAAGTGTGGACTCATGATGGAGAAGACAAAGACACTGTTTGTTACACAAGTGAATTAGGTTCCAAGATTGAGACTTGGACTCATAAACACAATCTTGTGTATGTGGACAATGGCATTGACACTTCATTGAAAAGAAAGGAAGTAAGTACAATGCTTTATAGGAAAGTAGGAAACTGCAATAGGCACCATTGTGCATATGGGATAAGTTAGCCTGCATATCCTTGACCCTGAAGCTCCATACAAAGAGGCTGTTTAGTGAGTGTGATTGCTGATTCTCAACATATCCTTGTAATAATGCCACAGAGTAGTACTCTGATCGGCCCCTCCCAGTTACCACACGTACCCAAATTGTTTTTTAGGGCAAAAACCTTCGGGTGGGGATGGAATGTAAGAGAGGGGGATTTGATAACGGGAAAATACTAGCTACATTGGATGGTATATAAGGTGAGAGAGACTTAATTTTTCATTATCAAATAAATATACAAGTCTTCTTTCTCCTTCACCTTGCTCTCCAAGCTTCCATATCTTCCTTCCCTCTCTTCTAGTCTTTCTCTCTCTATTTCTAGTCTTTCTCTCTCCTCCTAACTGTCTTTCTCTCTCTTCTGCTCTTCTTCTTATTCTTCTTCTCTGCAGTCTTCTCTCTCCTCTTTCTCTCTCCCAGTTCCTCTCTTTGGCATAGACACTCTCATTGTTTTTTTTTTGTATGATTAATATTCGTCATAGGGGTTTTACTTTATTTTATCATTATCCAAGAAGTCGACTCTCTTTGTTGATCGACCTATTGCCATGTTGTTTGCGATTTTTTTTTAAATGTGGGAATCACATTGCTTTTTTTTCTATGGCGCCATTAGACTTTGAGAATGCCACATATACATTATCAAGTTCCATTTTCTTTTTCCTTTTTCACATGCACAATAATACACCTTTAATTTGTAAATAAAATTAATCTGACAGTTACACCCACAAAATTAATAGAATGCACTCCATAAAACTTTAATTTAAATTCAACTAAATTTTTCTTTCTAAAAAGAACCCCTACCATTACATAAGCGTATGGCACAATAACCCACATAGTTTTATAAATTAAAATTAATCTTCAATGTTCACAATACATGTGCAGATGCACTATCGACACATTCAACTTGTAAATAAAAATGGACCCCCCTCCCCTCCCGGCGGTCTGCTTTGTGCCAAACATCATCTAATTTGTAACAAGGAAGTGTATTTGTAGAGACCATTGTCCAATTGAGTCTAGTTTACGTGGGATTTGGGTTGTGAACTACAAATCATTGTGCATTAAGGGCATAATTTAACAATGAATTACCAATAATATCATTTGCTAAAAGGAATTCATATAGTTCTCATCCACCCACATCACTATAGGATGATGACATGCACTTATTATGAGGTTGGGGTTAATTAGTCAAATGGTAGTCTTGCCAATCCCATCTATTGTCAATGGTTTTGTCATAAGTTTGTTATGGTTTCTTTCCTTAAGTTCAAGTCAGGGATACCGTGTGACTTGATTATATTTTATTTGAATTTCTTGATCACAGGGGATTAGAGTGCACCTATTTGTTAGCATATCATGATGCTTTCGATTGTACATGTGTGTAGATCATGTCGAAATTTTTCCATAGATTGTTGTTTGCTTGGGATTGTCTAGTTTAGCCTTATCAGTCTTGTTCTTTTTCTTAATTTTTTTATATCTTAGTTGTGGTTTGTATGTTGGTATTTTACAATAAATCCCTACAACCATATATTCAAGAACTTTGAAATTTTCATAACGTTTAAGTACATTTATATATCCAATCCGATAATGCCACATATTAATGTCTCACATACTTGCCCTATCATGAGCAAACATAGTAGCATTCAAATTAGGGATGTTTGCATCTAGTATAAATATCCTACTATGTTTCTAGCCTTTAGCAACCAATTTACATCCTCTACCACACTCCTCTATGAAAAGCAACCATCTCTATTAAATCGTACTTGCAGGTTCTGCTCAACCATCTAACTAATAGATAACAAATTATTGTTGAATGATGGAACATGCAAGACATCATGCAAATTCGTTTTTTTACTAGATTCAAGTATAACCAAATGAATAATCCCTGTGTGTGCTATGTCATGCTGAGAATCATCTCTAGTGCATACATAGCCATTAGCACCTATTTTTAGCTCATTAAACCACTCGCCATGTGGTGTCATGTGGTTTGAGATACCAAAATATATATACCAAATATCATCAAATTTTTCTTGCTACTTGCCCTTGTTCTGTACATAAGTCATAGCAAACAGTCTCTCACCAATCTTGGGCTCTACATGACTAGATGATGCATAGTGACCATACTATGTGCCCTTCTGATCAGCCTGCTTCTTCCATCACTCTTTTGCAATGTGGCCATGCTTGCCACAGTAATGGCAATCTTTATCCTTGTTTACATTTTCATGAGTAGACTGTGTGCCAGGATCCTCTACCCCTAGACTAAAATCTCCCCCTTGCAGGGGAGTATCCACCACCTCTACCAACAAATCCATGCTGATTGACTTTTCCCATGCTAAGATGCATGCTAGTGGGTTCTGCTACCATGGATAGATCCTCTACTACAATGACCATAGCCTTGTTGATTAGAGTAAAAAGTTGAATCTCTATTTTTGGAGCTACTTGAGCTGATAGCCAAACCCAAGTTCACTTCTTCATGGTTAAGCAAGGACGCTAATTCATTAAAGTCTTAAATACAAGTATTTTGATACTCGACTAAAATTAACATATCAAATGACTTGTATTTAGGCCCTAGACCATTTAGGGTCATAGCCACCAAATCCTCATCATCTACCTCAGTCCCAATGGATGCTAGCTGATCTGCAATAGTCTTTATGTTAGTCACATAGTCTTGAATGGACCTTCCTTTCTTGTCCTTTGTGTTAAACTTCTCCTTCAACTATATTTTTTTGGCACTAGTAGTAGTACCATAGTATCTCATGAGAATATCCCATGTATCCTTTGATGAGCTGCAATTCATTATTTGTATAATATAGCATTAGAAATACATAGGGATAGCCAATGCAGTACCCTTTGAGCTCTTTCCATCCATACTCAATGTGCCCTAAGTTGATTAGTTCTTGGATTCTTTTTGAGACGCTTAGGTTCAACTTCCGTACCTATAACCAAGTCCCAATAACCTTTACGGATGAGAAAACTCTCCATTCTGAACTTCTAGATGCCATAGGTGTTGTTATCCAACTTCTCACCCACTATTTGAGTAATGTTGTTAGTCCTATCACCATTTTCCATCTCTACAACTCTATGTTTTCAATGTAGTCTTAAAATAGATAGTGCTTGACTAAGTACACCTTGCATAGACCAATGTCTATTGACCACTGTGTATACAAGACAGTTTCAATCCAAAAGTTTATGATAGTAAATTGATTGCAAAAACTAGTGATTTCTTAACTCAAAAACTCTACAAACATATCCAAGCATATGCCATAACAACCATGTATAGTAGCATGCCAAGTAGGTTTCATTTACTACATAAAGGACATGTAGGTATGCTACAACGTTATTGATAGACAATAGTCTAAAATTTTCAGTAGCATAAACTTTGTATAAACAATTGCATTCTTAGCCAATACATGTGCATTGTTCTCAACTATGTGTATGAGACATACATACATTTGACCACTTGTACTTGTCCAATTTAGAGCTCAGATAGCTCCAACAATAACTAATAACTTTTTGCTCCATTTTGCAACAAATTCAACATACATTTGATGAGTTTAGACCAGCTCAAATCAAACTCTAATGGTTTCTCCACTTGTCAAACCGATTTTAGGCTGATTTCTCCCTAGTCAAACCCTACTAAATGGTAAAATTGTTTTGGACAACTTGTATGCCTTGTTATTCACTTGTTTTGAACAGATTTAAATGAGGTTTAGTGATGGATATTTCATGGTCTATGTCTGAAATTTGAATCTCAATTGATGGTATGGAATGCCCAGCTCAATATTGCTCAGTTTGGCCATTCTCGTTGCTCCAGCGCAATCCACTCCAATTGAGGATTGTTTTAATTTGTTTTGTAGCTTCAATGGGGCTGTCTCTAAACTGTTGTTTGCAAATCAACATGTAATAGCTCATGTGGAAGCTATTTCAGTGTAGGATGAGATGCTCCATTGGAAGATTTAGTGCTCTGCTCATCTACTCCTCATTGCATACATTTGATCCATCACATTAACTAGCAAATGTACCTCTTTACCAATCACATTATATGGATAATCTAGAATGTATTCATGTTGTCTATAGGCACAATTTTGATGTGTTCATGCTTTCTTTCTGATGTTGGTCCAAATAACTATTGAGTGGATGAGATACTGAGCTTCAATCAAGCCAATGATGCCCAAGACAATGACTAGTTGATGAAGTCAAACATGACTGCATTTTGCCCCAAATCTAGCATGCCCCAAATAGGCACAATCTATCTTGCTCATGTTTATTTAGCTGTTATAGTTACTAGTCAAGGTGCTCACTAATATGGCCTTCAAATCAAGCTATTCACCTTGCTTGAGAAGCCTTGTTAAAGTTAAATGCTAACTCGTATTGTAGAGTGCTCTAATATGTCAAGGAAACCAGATGCAATGCTTCAGCTTTCATGCTAGCTTGTTGGTTGTAGATGATGGTCTTCAAAGAGGTTTCTTCAAGCTCCAAGGTAGCCCAATGAACTCTCTCTACAAGCCTACACAAGCTCTTCCAAATATCGCTTCAAGAAACTCACATTCAAGTTTAGGCTATGGCTTTCTCCTACTCTATAGATCCACTTCAATCTCTTCCCTTTAGGGTCCAACTCTCGCGACTCCCATGCCAAGCCTTCAGTCTTCTCAGGCTTCATAGCCTCATGGGTTCATGGCTCAGATACCATGTTTAAGTTGAGAGAGAGACAATCAAAGTGGCAAAAGCTCAGAGAACAGTATACTCTCTTCTTCTCTTTATTATTCCATCACATTGAAAATCAAAGTGCAACCAAAACTAGGTCTAAAGTGATAGTGCATACTAATTAGAGTTAGCCTATAACCCAACTTATTTATGATGCACACATTAGTGACAACTAAGGACCCAATTGTCATGTCGGGGTTCAAACAAGGTACAATGGACTAAGCTTGTATAATTGTCAACACATCGTATGATGTTGACCATAAGTATGCACATGCTACTGCCTTTGCACATTATAGCCATAGGAATGGTCATACTATTCATAATGCTTCTACTGCTCATACCCATGATAATGCTCATGCTGCTGATCATATGGATCATGCCATTGGTCATGGTTATAACAATCCATACATGATGGAAGTCTTGGTCTATTCTCTAGCTCCACCCTTTTATTCGCAACTAGCTGGTCAACTAGAGTTGCAAGTTTATCAATTTCCTAAAGTTGAAGGCAAGATTGAGAAGGGGAGTTGGAACAATGAGCCATGACTAATTTTTTTGCATACATACAATGTTGCCCCTTTGTTAGTGTGATGGAAGATCAAACTCTAACAATCAAAGATCTACCTCCAAACTATTGCTGTATGGCCAAGAAGACAAATTAGGCATGTAGCTTGGAGTTCATGCAAGTGTTGTAGCTATTCAAAAGAGTCCTACTATATATAAGAGTAGTCTGAGGTATCCATCTTGCACTCTAAATGTACAACTTCTTAGCCATATACTATTGCATATGCTCATCAACATTCTTTTTCTTCATTGCTAGATAGGCTATCTAATGGGAGAAAAGCAATTGTTGAATTGTTACACCACACCACATTGGAGACTTACATGTTCACCTACCTTGGTCCTATTTGTAATCCTGTGTACATTTGCACTTCCAAATCTCTGTCATCTAGAGCATGGCACCTTCCAAAAGTTATATCACCTATGTAACCTGATTGAGATAGCATACATAATCATAGATGTGTTGCAGTTGTATAGTAGTACTCGTGCATGTAGCACATCAGCACTAAGTAGTCAAAAAGATTGCGCAATACCCAAGTTGAGTAGTTGTGCAAGACACTAGGTCCAGGAACTCTTGATTGTACCCTTAGCTTTCAAACACCGTCCTCAAGTTATGATAAGCATGATAGGGTTTCAAATTCTTGGTATGAGATTGACCATCTCAGCCGGTACTCTTTGTACAACTTATACATCAATCTAAAAAACTCACAAGTCAGTACAATAAATTTATCAAGAGCTGCACGTCCTAGACATTTGACAAGGATTGAAGAAGTTTGAATTGATAGAAACTAAAGAACCTCATCGATGATATAATGCCTTCTATAACCTGAGGATTAACATGATGAACATGACGGCTGTTCAAGGTTTGATCAACAACCCTGAGATCATGCGAATTTGATAATGGGCAACCCACATATGAGGGACATTATTGATAGGAATCCTGATTTGGCCCACATCCTTAATTATCCCAGTACATTACATCAAGCAGTTGATGCAGGCAGAAATCCTGCGCTCCTGCGTGAGATGATGAGAAACATAGATCATGCAATGCGCAACATTGAAGCAACATCTGAAAGATTCAATTGCTAAGGTGCATTTATGAGACGGTGGAGGAGCCTTTACTCAATGGAGCAATAGTGGGACAGCTGATGGTAGGAATGACCTGCTTAAAACCCTTAAATTGTGGTTTTATTGAGCCCACAAGCTTTTTTACATACTGCTGTTCTCTTTTACATACTACTGTTGATGAGACAGGATTGATACTATCTCTCACCAATCTCTACAGTGGAAAAGGTGTCTGGAGCAAGTTGATTATGCTCTGCAATCAATGGTTGCTCCTAAAGATCACGCTTCCTGCAAATCATGGGCTGAATCATACAGTTGCTCTGCTGACACCCTTCTCCTGCTCCAAGACTGCCCCATAACGACCACTTAAGACTGCTGCTCTGCTGATGTTAATTTGTCACGATTTCAATCAGCTCATTACGAGTCATTGCTGCTTCTGCTTCTGTTCCCGGAGCTCATAAACTTCCTGTCTTGCATTAGTGGTGATGCCCCTGAAGAAGATTTAGCTTGAGAAGTAGAAGATGCAGGGGAGACACAAGATTCTTCACGATTTCCCCTTCTACAGCAGCCGCTAACGACCTGTCCTAAGTATCAACAAGTGCATGTCCAACACGAGCATCAACAAGAACTTTAGATAGGAATAGTTCGAGGCCTTTCTACAGGAGTTTAAGGCGGACAGACGCATTTTCTCAGGAACGCCAAGTTGAAGAAGGCTGCTGATCAGGGAAGGATGCGGAAGAAGTTTCTCTGCCTTAGCATGTTCCAACAAATGCCTGGAAGAGGGTACAATTCATTTGGCAGTGGAGTTTCTGATCACTCTGACTGAGGCTTGTGAAAGAGCTCCAGGAATGATGCACAAACTACCTCATTTTATAGGGAAGTTGTTGTCAATTCTGATGAAGTGGTTGCTTGACATTGATGATGATCCCATCGAGCACCCAACAAAAGCGGAAGATGAGGATGCTGGTGAAAGTAGCAACTATGAGCTGGCCCAGGAGTCTTTGGATCTATCGGCCATATCAACGTTGGGTTGTTGGAAAACATTACCGTAGCCCAGATAATTGCGGAAGCACAAGGAACTTTAGACACAAGACTAGATAGTAAAAACACAAACATCTAGTAAATGAACTAATTTTCCTAGTTAGTAAGTAGGAATTTTCATCTTCAAACTAGGTTTTTAATTTTACTACATAGAAATGAAGTGATAACTAGTAAAATGACTCTTAGCTCGTAAATGTATGAAAATTTTCTAGTTACCATGTAGGAAATTTTGGATTTAAACTAGGTTTTAATTTTACTAGATAAATGTATATAAAGCTAAAAAAGTAAAATAAATGTCTATATAGCAAAGCAAACAAATAAATTTTTAGTTATAGTAAATAATAACGTTTATATAACCAAGCTAAGAAGTTGTTGCAAGCATGTTATGCTAGTGTATTGTACCTCAACCTATGATGCAGTTGTCAAGCATAGGAGAGTTATTAGTGTAGCTTATGTTCTCAATCTCCTCTTGCATGTTTTTCATCTAGAACATACTATTTCATGTAGAGGCAATGATAGAATAATTTTTCCTTGTAGCCATTGTTTGCACCAAACATAGTTTTGCAATGCAAAGGGGAGGATGTATAGAATTGTAGAGTGATGTAATAAGTATGGAGATTTTATAACAATATCATAAGAAACATGCAAAATTATTAAAACACAAACTTGTCAATTCAATTCTTGCATATCCATCTATTAATATTCTCATGCATGGTTTATGTTTGATATCTTGATAATCATGCATTTGCATGTACTTTCATTTATAAAAATTGTACATACACACGGTATGTATTGCAAGAGAGAGATATTTTATATGAATTGAAAAATGTAAAACTTAGGTGAGAATCTTGATCACTGCAAGGCATAAACTTGAATATTTTTATGCTTGTGTAAAACTTAAGATAACCTCATAAGTGAGCCTATTCAATGCTATCAAATGTAATAGATTTACTAAATTAACTCCCTCAATCACTCACACACACACACACACAATCTCTCTCTCTCTCTCTCTCTCTCTCAACACATAATCAAAATACATTAGAAATGAAATGTTCACACATTTTTTTAATCAATGTCAATTGTTGTCAACTAGACTTCAATAATTTTCATAGTACTCATGTTTAAGTGGAGCAAAATATCAATAAAGGAGGATTTTCTTATGCAAATCAAGTCTTGTCTTGAATTTATCCATGCTATCATACAATTTGAAGCCATTCTTGGTCCATCTTGCTTTGCGATGCTTATCTTAGAACTTCTCATACCACAATTTTAGTAGATTAAATGTTATGACTTTCCTTTATGAACCATCAAAGTGTGAAGACAAAAGCAAAGGAAAACTCACTAATTTATGTAATGGACTGCCCTTTAAAAATGTGTATTTTTGTTAAGGCAAATAGAAAAAGAAAACTTACTAATCTAAAGGAACGAGGGTGCACATGCAACATTGCCCCTTTTTTTTGTCTATTTTGAGTTCCTATAAAGGGTTCATGTCTTGCATATTTCTTCGACTACTATATCATTTAGAGAAATGGCACAAAACTATCACAATGGCACTTAGATTGACCAACAATTTTAGCTTTACAAGATAGGAGGTTCGAATAACATCCTTGCAAGGTCTATCACAAGAGGTTGAAAAAATCATTTGATTACTTAATATTCTAACAATAAAGATGAACCTTCTAATTTAGGAAAATATTATAAGATGAGATAAGAACTCATTTATTTATACCTAGAGGTAGTAGAGCTCACAAGATGAGATGAGAACCCATTTAGCTCAACCAAGCTCCAAAATTGTTTAAGCACTAGGAGATCACACAACTATCATGGACGTGTGGTACATCATTTGTATTAGTAAGTACACTATTAGTAACTTTAAAAAATTTCTCTTTGCCAAAATTGATCATGCATACAAACAATGTCTCTTAGTAATTATGCCTATTGTTGTAGACTTTTTAGTAGGAAGCAAGTTGTTTGAGGAAGAAGGCATGATCCTATCAAGCAAGGATCACCTCAACATTTATTAATACATGCATTGTTAATATAATGTTACATCATAGCAATGATGTGCATGTGAAAAGGAGCCTTGAGATGACAATTGTATGACCTAAGAGATGGGAGCCAACAATTCTTGCACCTACCTTATATTGAGCCATGGAGATAGGACCCAATAACTATTGCAACTACCTTATATCAAGCCATGCCGGATGGTGTAAGAGCCACTTGAGTTTGATGACTAGGAAATGGGAGTAGAACTATCTTATTCAATGTCATATTTCTCATATGACATGTACATCAATAATGTCTCTATATAGCAATCATTGATATTGGTCCTTTGTTGGATTTCTTTCTCATCTCTTTGCACCATGCAAATATTAAAAATGTATTGAACCATAGTGCAAGGAGTTTGGGTCTCATCTTATAATATTACATTGTTGCTAACTCACTTAACTATTGCCAATTTAGTTTGGAAGGTCATAGTGAGTAGGTGTTCCTTCGTGTGAGTTAGGAAGTAGGTTAGTTAATTTATTGGAGGGGGGCCAAATGTCATTTATGTGCAGCTACTCTTAGTTAAAGTGGAAGAGTGTAATTACCTCTTATAGTTTTGAGGGAAGTGACAATCATATGGGTGCTTGATGGTATGGCCAATTGCATTGTGATCTTGATTGTCATGCGACCCCTTGGTGCATGTGGAAGGGCAATTAGGTTTCAGATAGCCTAGGTGTTCTCCTTGAGCATAGGCCAAGTGGGTGGCATGCTAGCACACTGGCTCTTATACTTCATGCTTCATAGTCAACAAATATTTATAAGCTCCATGCAAATGGAGCTTGGAATGTCTAAAATATGAGAAACATGTGCTGATACCAAGTATAAAAGAGCATATAGGGAATATAGGTATCCTTTGTATGGCAAGAACAAATGGTCTCTATCTCTTGACATGCATTCTACCAATAGATTCTCCTCTATGTTCTGTTCAAGTTCCAATTTTACAAGGAGAAGGCGGATTTTAGGTACTGTATCTTAATCTTCAGTAAGGGGTACTAAACCTCTTTTGAAATCATCCCATTTTAACCGATCAAGGGATTATATCAATTTGACTCGATTTGATTTAACGTTTTATTCTTCTTGAATATTGCAGAGCATGTCCAAAATATATCTTGATGGATTCTTTGAGGTTTGCAAATTCAAAATCTTGAGATGAATTTGCAAAATTTCCAATTTAACTGTATCCATCTACAAGTGTGCATCCCAATCACAAGACTCTCTTTCTCCCATGGCCTTATAGGTGTAATGAAAGCAAGAAGAAGAGATGGTGCACTGTTGATGATTACAAGATAGGCTATATGTGCAACCCAAGTATCTATTAGTTCTCACCAAGCAAACCTACATTTTATGATGTGCAATATAGAAATGTTAGAAAATGCTATTGATGTGCAGTATAGAAGCATGAACTCAAAGGTTTAGGGTCATTGGTAGGGGCGAGTAGTACTATAAGTAGTCAAGTCTAAAGTCATCTAATTGAGGTTCATCTTTGGAAAAATCGTATTGGGGGCATACTATGCAGAGGTAGCAATAGATTCTACTGGTAGATATGTTATAATGTTTGTTATTGCATGATAATTTTAGGCTTAAAAGAAATGCGATGAGAATAGAGGAATAACGAAAAATTCTCCCTATATTACTAATTTGGACTCAGTGAATTTGCATATGTTACAAGGCATAAAACTGGTCTCATATTAGTGAATAGAAGATTTGCAAAAACATAAAGGTGAAGTTGCCAAATTTTAGTTCAAGGGAAATGGTATCTTATGGGCTGGTGCTTCGACCAATTAATTTTATAAATTGATGAGCAAGCTTATCTTCCTAGGATTGAATGAGTTAGCAAAGTTGCTAAGGGAGCTAGACTTCCAAGTAGCAGAATTGGAGCAAGGGATTGGGTACTTAGGATGCCCATTGGGCATAGGTAATAAGACACATGTAAAAGGTCATTAAACCTTGGGCAATGTAAGAGAAAAAAAAATATGCAAATAAAATTAGTTGATTTCTTAAATGGGAGCTCAATGTTCCTCCATGATTCAAGAAATGTCCGTTCTCGCGTGCACGATTAGGTCCCAACTTCTCATATTCACACAATCTCATTGTCCATTCTCCCTCACACAACTAGGTCCATCTTCTCAAATGCACACAATCTCATCCTTGTTCGCCGATTGCCTCGGATGCATGACTGTGTTGTAGTCATCAACTGCTTAGTATAAGTATTGTTATCAAGCATTGAAGGACACTTTTCAAGGCAATACTCCAATTATCAACAAGTAATCAATCATTCATATCAAATCATTTGTTTTCAGAGTAGGTGTGGCAGACAACCTCCCTACTGTATTCAGAGTAGATGTAGTTCAGACGTAATAATGGTTTATGTAGTTCAAAAGTAATAATGGTTATTGTCCTATAGTTCAACATGAGGTTGAAATTGAAACTAAAACTGAAACAAACTATGGTTATTGTCCTATAGTTCAAAAGTAATAATCAACATAAGGCTAAAACTAAAAATAATGGTTACTGTCTTATAGTGAACTCGTCATGTAGACAAGTGATAAGCGTCATGAATGTGAGACTGAATGAAAATCAACATAATTGTTACTATTATTTTTAGAGATATCTAAGCCATGCTTATGCCATCACTCGTAATGGAAATCAGGTACTACTACACTTTAGTGAGAGGGGCCTTTGTACAAATCAGGATTATACCTGGAAAAAATCAAGATTATACCCTCATAGTTGATTTCAATCATAACCTTCATCAAAGTGTTGTTTTTCAAATTCTGTTTGGACACCGTGTTGTTATTCATTTCATGAGAATGGCATTGTGGAGGTTTCTTCAATTGAGAAGGCAAAGGAGATGTGGAAACTTCTTGAAAGAGATGATTCCCAATATCCCTGTAACATAATGATGCGTGAAAAAGGCATTTTAATCACAAAAAAGAGAAGAGAACGTAGGCCCCTTTCATCCGACGAACAAAAATATATTGCACAATTTCTTGGTCTTCAAGAGAATACACTAGTAGGACATCTAATTACCACATATAGAAGAATTCTTTATAATGGAGAAATATACAAGATCACAGATGACGTCGTGGTAAAAACTGACACTTTTTGTAGTACGTTAGAAAGTATAGGTCATTGGAAAGCAAGACTCACTAATTTTTTTTCCATTCAATGGGATGGGGAGTATTACACCTTTTTTAGTGGAGAATATTACAAGCAATGCATAACTGTAAAAGAAAATGAAGAATGCTTACTTATAGATCCAATCATGGGAATGAGTGTACTACAAACTCAACGACTTCCATTTACATGGGATTGCATAAGACCATTGAGTTCTTTATTGCATAAGTTTGTTCCTTTACCTTTACATAATAGACTTATTGCATATGAGGTAAAAGATCTAATTCAAAGAACAAGATTATTACAAATAGGGGCAGTTGGTTGTATACCTCCTTGGTTGGAAAAATATGATATTGTGTTGGCAAGAAAACATGATGATATGGATGGGGAGTACATTCATGCAATGATAAGAGAGGTAAATTATGAAGAAAAAATGTGCAAATTGTCATGGTTGAAGTGTGATCATAATAGAAGTACATGGAGAATTGATATTGATGAAGATATTTGGAGGGATTGGAATTTGTGTTGCATGGTAATGTCAAACTTTGAAGTTACAAAGAGAAGGAGAGTAACATTATCAAGTGGAGAGTCTATAAATGTTCCAATAGTGTGGAGATCACGTGATGTAACTTGACTGCTTTAGAGTGTGTGTGTGTGTTGCATTCTTGGAGATTGAAATGGGTGCTAGTAGCATTGGTCATAATGGATATCATTATCTGATCGTCATCCCATTGTGTATATCATAATGCTTTATCTATGGGTATTTGTATATTAGGACGGTATCTCGTGGATATAGCTCATGTTGTGTCTCATGTATAGGTAGTTGGACCTTTGTGTGTATGTGTGTATGTGTGCATGTGTGATTATTAAAAAAAGAGAAAATTTCTTGTTGAAGAAGATTAATGTATGGATATAATCTCTTGTTTGAGGAATACTAGCATATAAAGTTGTAAATTTGATTTTAGCTTGTATCTTGTTTGATTTTAGCTTGTCTCATGGTTTGTATAGTTGTATATTGTATCCTTTTTATATGATTGATTGATTCTTTATTGGTTGAATACTAACATAGTTTCTTGATTTAATTTTAGCTTGTCTCATGGCCTCCCCAAGTCAACAAACTCTAGATTCAATGATGCAAACTATCATCACTTTGCAAAAAACAATTGAGGAACTAAAATCAAAGAATGATAGTTCCGAACAAACAATGAGTATGAGCAAACCGGTTTCAATACAAAGTAAAAGAGTCCAGTTGCCACCTCAAAAGCAAATCAAGAGTATACAAATAGGGGATGTATCTCTGATGAAGACTCCTACATATGACCAGATTTTCAAACCACCTAAAAGGATTAGTCGAGATGACCAAGATGAGTTTGGAAAACCATTTTTACTAAAATACTATCGAGATACGCAAAATGTTAGGTATTGTGCTAATCACAGAAAAGTGTATAATTGGGTCAAGAGCTATGAGATTGGCAATGATTTGCGGTTTCATAATAATAAAGATGACAAACATAGAATTTTAGAGATCATAGATCAAAACTATGATCAAATTTTACCCCTTGAGTTTCCTGGTGCTACTTACCTTTGGAAAAAGGAGGATGTATATCTGTACTATCTTTCTGTTGCTCAAAATCTCAGAAAGAAACTCAAGAGGAAAAGATCATCTTTGGTGGATATATCTTTGGTAAGCATATTTATTTATCAAAATTTTCTCACCCCATAGATTATATACACAAGAAATTGGTACTGATTGGCACAACTATGTTTTTTTAATAGAAGAATCGAAGCTTCGAGCAAGTAGATATGCAACAAAAACCGGTAAGATTTGCAATTTTCATCTCAAGTTTTATTTTTTCTATTGTATAATTTTTATTATCTTGATCATTATTATAATCATTTCACTTTAGGTTTCTTAGATATATTTACCTTTCATTATATTTTCTCTAAAATTTTAGGATACAAGTGAGGAGGTGTATTATCCACAACTTATGGTGGAAGAATAATGCATCTTTTCTGAGAATAGTGCAACACATGTATGTACATCGTTCACTCATTTAAATATTTTAATATTTAGAGTTTTTAGTTTTTGATATTGACTTCAATTTTCTTGCTTGTACTAGTTGGAATCTCACAATGATGGTCCACCTCTTGTTTCAATTTCTGCTTCCGAAAAATGTCAAAAAAATAATGAAATGGTTAGTATATCTTGGTTTGTAGTCTTTTTTCATTTGATTGTCTCTAACACTTAACTTATGTTTCAGGACTATTTAAACTCAGATCATAGTTTTATGGAGCTACTACAAGGAAATCCATCTGTATGAGGAATATATACATATATTCTTAATTTTTGTATACTTTTAAATTTAAAGATATTCCATTCTAAGTTTTACTTTTCTTGTATTATAGGGTTCATGCGGTAGTGAACACTCTCTTCCAGAAGATATGATCCAAGATCCTGAGGAGGTTGAAGTAGCACGGAAAAGTCTTCGTGTACGAAAGGTATGCTAATTAGCTATCTCTTGATATTTTATTTTAATATATGCATTTAATAAATTATATCTAATTACAAAGTTATTGTGATAAGTTGAGTGAGAAAATGCAGCAAAGCAAGCAACAACAAAAGGAGAGTAAGGGCAAAAATAAGAAATTATCCAAGGTACTTCTTTGCATTTTTTTTTACTAAATGTGGCATAATTTAATTTTGTTAACTTTATTTTCTTGTCTATACTATAGACTCTCGACCATGTTGAGCCATCAAAAAGTGTGGATCCTTCTAATATAGAATTGCCATCAAGAACTTCATCGGTAACTCAATGTTATTAAATATTAAGACAATAGAGTAGCTAATTAAATTATGATGTGGTAGCACTCTAATCTATGTTGTATTTCTAAAATGCAGGTTGTTAATGCATTTGAAGAGGAAGACCAAGAAACCATTCTCCTCAAATATTTAGACATCCAATCCATTGATGAGCTATATGCATCGTTAAAATCTACATATGGTGTTATTAAGAGAGATCCTACTTTTTTAGGAGGACGCCATGAGCAAACATTGCCAGCCATGAGAAAAGCTCTCGTAGATTGGTTACTCTATAGAGAGAAAATTCATGTTACAAAAAATCACAATAAACCTTTGAGTATTGATGATATATGTATCTTGAATTGACCTCTTTATCAATGAAGATAATATCTTTTAATTCTTTTTATTATTTTGATTTATATTTTTTACCATATTAGTAATTCTTAAAACTATCTACATGATTGCAACTAGTTTTTTATATATAAAAAATACTATATGGTTAGTTCTAACTAGTCTGTTTATATAGTAAAATTTCACTACATAGATAACTAGAGAATCTTGAAATTCCTATATAGGAATTTTTTACTATATCACTAACTTGTAAAGTGTTCCACTTTTACTACATGAGACTTTTTCTAGATACTTTGGTAAGTATCTAGAAAATTTCTCTTTTTTTTCTATATGGATAGGTGTCTAAAGTTCCTTGTGAAGGATGTGCAAAGGTTATGACGACGAGCCTTGAGCCTGCTGTGTAAACATGGTTCTGAACTCTTTTGAAGATCCCCATCCCAGAGTGCCGTGGGCAATAATCAATGCCATTGGCCAACTCTCAACTAACTTGGGTCTTAATCTCCAACGGCAATTCCATCAGGGAGTCTTACCTGCTCTTGTGGGGTGATGGTGGATGACTTTCAGAATGCAAGAGTGCAGGCCCATCCATCGAGTGCGATTTGTGATGATGAGCTTTCCCCTTCGATCCAGGAAAATGGGCACACAGAGGGGAAATTTTACCCCATATCATTGCCAGAAAAGGCATCCCTCCTGCTAAGGACTTGAAAGCCGAAAATTTACCCTGAGCAAACTGCAGATCTCCGCTAGTAAGCCTCGAAAGAGAGTCAAGCCGACCACCAAGAAAGAAACTATCCCTGTGCACGTGGAAGGGAGCATCCAGTGTGGCATTTGATTGTGAATGAGGGCGGCTGTCTTCAAACTGGTCTACTGCTTGCAAGTGAAAAGAGGAAACTGAACTCAATGGTGGTCAATCTCCTCCCTGAGATGCCTAGAAAGGCCTTATGTGGTCCATTCTTGTTGTAGGATGAAGGTCAAAGAGAAATGTAAAGATCTCTAATAATCACATTTAAAACTCTCTCCAAGTTATGTGAGCCTTTTTAAACCAAGAACCCCTCAAATTTTACCTCAAAGTTGGTGACGAGTTGCTAAAGCCTAATGATGATCCGAGTATCTCCAACTTGGCCATGGCTCTTGTGAGGTCTCCAAGAAAGAATGCTAGTACCCTGTTGTGGAGGCGATCAACCGTCAAGACCCATGGACCGCTTATTACTTCAAGCGTTCCAAGCCGAGCACTAATGGCTACCTCTCACGTAGTTGACGCGCCATCTATCCCTATGAGTGTAGTGAGCTTACCTTTATGCTCGATCAAGTTACCTCCTCTCCCGAGCACTCTGGTAGCTTCACGATCCAAGTGCAAGCCTCAAGCGAGCTCCATCCTCAAGCTCTGCACTCCAAACTCCATTGCCGCGAGCAAGAGAGGAGAAGAGAAGAGAAGAAGAGAGGAGAAGATAGAGAGCTTCTCCTCCCCAGTCCCTCACCCTCACACACTCACTCCCTCACACTCTCACACTCCCCCTCTCAAGCACAGGCTCAAGCAAGCAAGGGAGAAGAAGAAGAAGAGGAAGAAGAAGAAGAGAGCCACTTTTGGCCACACATAAGAATGAGCTTCTCATTCACTTTTCAACTTTACATACGAAACCTTAAATCCCTTTTGGGCAATCATCCCCTTATTCCCTTTTTTACATGGCCGGTCGTGGCCGCCTTTTTCCCCATTGTCATCCTATCTTCCTAGCTTTCTTCCTACTGCCCATCTACCTTTACAAATTGCACGGGTGAGAGCCCAAGAGTCTTAAAATAAATCATGGTGCGCCCTGCGCTTTTTTACAAAAGTATTGACTTGCACTTTTTCTCGTGCGCATTTCTCCTTGATTTAGGACTTTTCTGCATTTCTTGTGTTTCCAAATTCTTATTGGCGTGCCCTCGTCTTCTGTTTCACTTTTGCCTTGGCCTTGTCTTCTCTTTAGATTTTTCGGCTTTTCCACCTTGTTTGTTTGAGGGTTAACACCTGTGGTACTCCACTTAAGCTTCTTACAGTTCCCGTACTTGTATATATGTATGTATGTATGTATGTATGTAAGAAAAGTGAAAGAAGAAAGGACCAATACCTAAGCTTTATTACCAATTGTAATGAAAGGAGGCCGAGAGGAGAGATTGTGTGAGCAAAAGAGAGAAAGAGGAAAGAAAAGGAGAGAGAAAGACATGCAAAAGAGAGAGAATGCCAAGAAGAGGAGAGAGAAGGTCGGGAAAGCCATGAAAGCTCAAGGGAAAGAAGATGAAGATGAAAGGGTATTTGTTTTAATTGATCATCCAAAATGAAACCCCGTATATCTAATATATCTAGTCGGTGTAGTTGCTATTTGCCCCTATTTTCTTTGAGTATTTATATTTTCCCTTCTTTATAACATGAGAAGCCCCTCTTTGGTGGAAACAATGATTTACCTATCTTCAGCTTACATTGTAAGCTAGTATTTGGTGGAAACCATGGTGCCACAACAAAGTTGCTGAGTTTTTCTAGACCTAGGGATAGATCAAGACCATTGTGTAAGGAAAATACCTATCTCCTTCATATCAAACCCTTGCAAAAGTATGCTCCCCACATGTCCAAGACCCAATAGCTTACACAATTTTGTTAGATTAAATCCACCCCTTAATGGTTGACTTCAAGCAATGAAACCCACTAATCTTTAAGACACTCTCATTCAAGCTAAGCCATTGGAAAGACCTTGTGTTAATAGCTTACACAATTTTGTTAGATTAAATCCACCCCTTAATGGTTGACTTTAAGCAATGAAACCCATTGATCTATAAGACACTCTCATCTAAGCTAAGCCCTTGGAAAGACCTTGTGTTGTGTATCTTAGTCTTAAAAATAACATATGTGCTATGGAAGGGATAGATCAAGACTATCTCAATGAGATGGATGATCAAGTTAGCTACCCATAATGCTTTGAATGTAGTGAGCTTGGGCAGATCAAAAGGAGATATCCCAATGGCTTATGTTTCCAATGTAATGAATTAGGACACTTCCCAGTACAATGTCATGAGCCTTTTCAAGAATACAAAAGACAACCAAGAAAAATAAGTTGAAGAAATAAGGCAACTAGCATACCACAGAATTCGGCCATCATGGGTGAACCAAATACTGAAGTAAACCTTTAAGAAATGATAGATCCAGAAGCCTAGGGAAGCTCCTTGACCATCTTGTAAAAAGTTGATCGAGCAAAAAATGTAGTACAACTTGAATGAAATAAATTATTCTTGAAAACTCAACACCCCAAGCTTCTCTCAAGAAGAGGACATCTCAATCTTTCTAAGGGGAAGAGGATGTAATATATTAGGTTTTCTCTAATTCGCATGTCAACTTTCTTTCTCTATGCATTTCTATTAAAATCCCCTTTTGCAATAAACTCTTTGATGTCCCAAAGTCAATCTATGAGAAAGTTAGGTCGCATAGAGATACACATAGTCCAATCCAAATTCTAGTATGAAAGACATGCATATCTCCAATTATTAGAATTATCCAAAAAATAAGAAATCCAATGCATGGAAACTCAAGGCTTAAGCCATGAATTTTAATGAAATTTTTATTTTAAAAGGGGAGGCTAAGGTCTAAAGGCTAAGAGGGAATTCAAGGCTAGAATAGAGGCAGCCAAAATGACTGCCAAAAAGCTACCCACCCCCTCCACCCAATCATTAAAACTAGACAAAACATGTACTTAAGTTATCTTGGCATATATAAAAGTTGGTGCATAAGCACCAGTCTAAACATTGCAAAATCCCCCACTCATACATATATGTTGGTGCACAAGTACCAATGAAAACATGTATCTATGTATTTTGGTGTACATACAAGTTGGTCCTCAAGCACTAACCAAAAAATGTATAAAAATATCTTGTAGTAGGTAAATGTTCTCATATGAACATTCACTCCTTTGCCACCATTTAGAACATTCTTAGACTCTCATCATCCAGTGGTGTTCCCATTAGTTTCTCTTGGCCACATTCTAAACAGCTTTTTCTCACAACCAATTCACAAGGCATTGCACGCCTTCATCATAAAGGTGCCATTTTAGCCAACAAGTTCTTTATTTTCAGCACAATCAAATAGTGATAGTTAGATTCCCAAAGGACTTATATGTTGAATCATGCATGATCATTGTGTTTTTGTGGTTTTTGAATGTTGGAAAATTATCTAAAAAACTATCGAACACTTTAAGAACATAGGCTTATCTATACTAGGAATTGTCACTATTTTTAGAAGTGGCTGATTGACACTAATTGAGCATGTTACCCATTATAAACCTTGGAGCCAAATCTGAGAATAACACCATATTAGAGAATTTGGGAATTTCCCAAGTCCCAATTTCAAATAAATAACTTGCATGGAACCCCCATAGCTAAGTTCCACTACAATACAGAGACATGGAGGTAACCACATCACTTGGATGGTATTAATATCAAGGAAAGACTTTCTTGAACAAAGTTGCAAGACTTAGACATTACACATCAACTTAAAAATGCATTACGTAAAAATAGTTCAAAGGTTTTTTTGTAAATAGTTTGACAATGTGTAAGATAAAACAAATACCAATGTGATTCTATATCTTTGTAAAGTACAAAGGAATCACCTCCATGAGGTGGATACAAAAAATAATGAAAAGATAGGTAATTGAAAACAACATGTAGCAGTATAGCTATTATCAGAGTTTTTTATAAGCATGAGCTAAATTGCCAACTTTTGCAAGGGGTGACTGTTGTTTTTGGGAACTTAATCTACTTGAAGTAGACTTCCCTCTCTTTGTTGGAAAAACTTAGTTTGTTATTTTCTCATAGCCCTTTTTTCTAGGTATTAGGCCTAAAAGACAACCCAATGCTGAGCCATCTCCAATTTGTGTAAACTTAGTTTGTTATTTTCTCATAGCCCTTTGCTGAGCCATCTCCAATTTGTGTAAATTTTCCATATCTTATCACCACAACCATGTATATCATCCAACTCTAGAGGGAAACATTAACTTTTGTATATCCATAATTGATCTCGATGCCATCCCCTCTATGGATGGGAGGTTAAATTGTTCCCGTCCATTTGTTAAGCTAGCTACCATGTATGTTAGATGGTTATAATAGCCATCGTCTTCATGTTGTATTAGCTATCACACATGCTGGCTATCATGTATGCTAGATGGTTATAATAGCCATAATATATGCTAACTATGCTATGCTAATTAGCATATACATTAACTTGTTAAAAATTACCGTATATGCTATGTAGCATATGTTTTAGCTAGTTAATAGTTAACAAACATGCAAGTTATCATGTATGTCAATTAGTTAACATCTAGCAACCATGCTAACTATGCTAGTTAGCATATATGTTAGCTAGTTAATGGTTAGCATATGTGCTAGTTAGCATGTATGTTAGCTAGTTAACCTCTAGAATATATGCTAGCTATGATAGTTAGCACATACATTAAGTTGTTCATAGTTAGAGCATATGCTAGTTGGCATATTGGTTAACTTTTTCATAATTGGCATATACATTAGCTATGCTAGTTGGCATACATCTTAGCATTTTAATAGTCAACACACATGTTGGTTATTACAATAATGTATGTTAGCTAGTTAATAACTAGCATATATACTAGCTATGATAATTAGCATTTATGTTAGCTTGTTAATAGTTAGCATATATGTTAGCTAGTTAATAGCTAGCATGATAGTTAGCATATACATTAACTTGTTAATAGTTAACGTATATGCTAGTTAGCATATATGATTGTTAATAGTTAACATATATGCTAACTATGTTAGTAAGCTTATATATTCACTTCTTAATAGTTAGCATACATGCTAGTTATCATGTATGTTAGCTACTTAGCAACTAGCATATATGCTAATATGATAGTCAGAATATATGTTAGTAGTCTCATATGTTATTCATTTCCTTTTATTCTCTATGGTATCAATCTCGCTTATGTTATATTTAGTCTTTTTTGTAGATTCTTTGACATGCAACCCTTTCAGAAGAACAAAAGACATGCTTGTGTTTTCACCTAGACAAGTGGAGATCAGCCTTCATAGGTCCCGTGCAAATTTCGGGATTGTCAAGAATGTTATTGACTATACCCCTACTCCTATCATGTATACTAGCTAATTAGCATAGTTAGCATGTAACCTAGCTATTATAACCATCTAACATACATGATATCCCGAAATGAAATTTAGTAGTCTCCATCTAGGTTCTCAATAGATCTATGCATGCAAAAAATATTTGCTCACTCAATTTCACTACTCTTACATCCTCCAATATCTATTGACAGTTTTCTAAAGCCTACTTTGCCACATGTACTCTCTTATCAATGCCATCTCAACAGTTGTTTTTTTGCTACCTCAGCATAGTCTAGTATATGATCTACTTGTGCCAATGCCATTGCAGTATTGAGGGGTGGTCACATACTCTTGGGTGTCTTTATATTCCATAACTTTACTCACATTTTCATTATTAATATTTCTCTTCATCAGGTGACTATCAAAGTAACTGGCCTTCCTAAGATCATTGTTGTGGCCCTCTGCAAATGTAGTCCATGGAACTATTGTTGGTCTTTTTAGATGGCCAGCTAAATTTCCTAACATAACCTCTTACAAATGAGATGGTAATCTCCGTGTATATTGTTTTTAGTATACGATTGTGGAATTACATCATGTTCTAACACATGTTTGGTAGAATGCTATTGTAGTTGATCCAATATACCCTAGGATCCTTGATATGCTCAAAGAATGAAAAACATTTAGCTTTAGGCACATCAAAGTCTTTCAAGACTATCGGATTTGCGGCATCGATTGAAAGGGTGTAAACTCGATTGAAGTCCTCTTTTGTATGGTAGAATATACTTTGTTATAAGTAATGCAAATTTAGAGCCCTCCATCAAGTTGGAAAAGGAAATAATAAAATATTAGCTAATTCAATAGAAGTAGTATTTAAAAATGCATAGGTGCTCGCTAACATGCATGAACATACTAATTGATGAGTCATTGGACCCATCCTTGCTTTGTACCTAGGCTAATATAGTAAGAATAGATGTTCACGTGAATGATCTATCCTACCTCAATGAAATTGATGTTTCTGGATCAATTTTAGGCCACTTGAGTGTGCATCATTGGACACTAGCAGAGGCTTCTATGATAGGCCTTTTTCTTGCTCTCATTGGCCTTGGCCCAACAGGTTGCTCAAAAATGGGTTTTCCTTCCCATATGGTGGCATCCATAGAATCCATGCCCATAGTCACATTCAAATTCAAGATCCCACACAGTTGTGATATCCAACCACTTGAGACATCAATATACTATCAATGTCTTGCTTCACATGTTGAGTGCTCATTGATTGAACATGTTTAGATTTCGAGCATGCAAGTGTAACATGAAAGGTTAACTTTAAATTGCAAAAGTATATCTAGTATTCTAAAAAACTAGCAAACTTTATGCTAGTTAACCCACACTTCTGAACTCTATGAATAAGCAAAAAAAGTATCCTAAGTTAAACCAACTTACACCCCCATGTCTCTGAGGGACTTCTTTTTAATGACAATCATTTCTTTAAGATATACTGCTTCAACCTCATTTGGTGCCAGCCTAGATTTCTATATTCAATGATCTTGTATATCTTTTCCAACCTCTCAAATATCTTCATACTACCATGCATCAAGTTGACCTGCTCATCTCTCGTAGTTTTGAATGCTCTATGAATAGTTTATGCTACATCGAGGCTCTAATGCTTCATGTCAAGCTTCACAATAGTAGTAGCCCTTGTTTTACAAATTGCTACTATATCAGTAGTTGATGCGGAACATATAGTTGAGGAGATATTTGATACAGATCCAAACACTTGCTTCTTCAAAATCTCCTTAGCATGTCCTAAAAACCATTTGTGCATGTGAATTTATAGCCATGTTAAAGGTATTGGCAGCCACATCATTGTGAAGAGATGGATTTTGAGCAAAGGGTCTCCACTCGATTGCCTAACTTGGGCCGTTTTTCAACCTCCACTTTTTTACTTTTCTATCTAGGTTGTTTCATTGCCACAAGAGTAGGGCTATCGTCTATCTCTCTACACTTCTGCCATGTGAAGCCGCATGTAAAATGAAGGCTCACGTCATAGTCCATAGGTGCTCCTTTACATACCTTTGGTATTAAAGGATGCACTCCTCAAATAATTGTGTCCTTACTACCTTCAAAATTGAACCTTCTCCCTCATTGTTCATCGGTGCTCCTTGATATACCGTTGGTATAAAAGGATACACTCCTCAAAGAATTGTGGCCTCACTACCATCAACCGAACCTTCTCCCTTTGGTACCATTTATGTAGGTCAACTCTCATCCATTCTTAAAGTGCAAAATCATCATCACAAATAAGTTTAGGATCTTGCCCAGTCTGGCTCAACCCATGTCCTGATTTGAAGAGCCATTCTTTGTGAAACAAAAAATGGTTTGAATTGATAACACTAGTCATGTTACTAATTAACTCGCTATAAACTTAACCAAACTTATTGCATTTGCAATTGTTCTCCAACCACAAGAATGGCCATCATCTTGATGAGGGCTCTACAACCAAGAACAAAAAGCGTAATTATGCAACTTGTTTACAGTAGTGTATGGAATCAACTATCTTGATATATTTTGATCAGAAACTTACCATAACTTGCATATAGTCCATTTGTGCAAGTAGATCGTGGAAGGTATAAATCACATTTTTTGTAATACAATGATTAATATAAAATAATAATAAATTTAGCATATTCTAACAAATAAAATGTCAAATGATCAATGAGCTTGGATTATTCAACTTACATCTTAGTATTTTTATGGATTCTTTTCAAAGAATCGATTTAAAATCATTGATTATCAATGCAGTATGCAATCAAAATCCAATGAGTGGAAACAATCACATGCTAATAATTTAGTATAATAAAATATGTTAAAATTCAAGAAAGATCAAATTACTTATTGTTCATGGTATGGAGTCAAATAAGCTCTAAAGTATCAAAATCAATTTGATTGAGCCAATGTTCAAATCCATTTGTAGCTAGCTCATTTAACCTCATGTAAATGGGAGATATTAGGATCAAGAATCTCAATTTTTTGTTTTATATTGAAATTTAGTTCTTACATCATATACCTAGTAAAAGCAATAAGTTAGTGACTATATAGAAAAAATATTATTTCTTGAAAAATATTATTCTTAAGAATAAACAATTTTGGGCATATTATACCTCAATCTAGTAAGAAAAATAAAGTCATTTACTTTTCTTCTTTTCTCCTTTTGAGGGTTTGAATATATTCTGAGTCCAAAGGAACAATATGATTTCTCTTGCCTATGTCACCAAGTAAGAAGCAATACATATTGACCCTTGTTGGATTAACCCCTTCAAGCATGTTAGAGAGTTCATTCTCTAATTCTTCTAGTTGCTTTGCTTCTTTTTCTCATGTTTTTTTCCTCTTTTGCTCGCTCCATTTCTCTGCCTTTTCGTCTATAACCATTTTCTCCTTCTTGGGAAATCTTGTACTTTCATGCGTGATGTCCTTGACTTGAGGACACGTGTCTGCCTTTTTCCTCCTATATAGTGGCACATTTAGAGTATTGAATGCCTTCACATCTGTAAAAGAAATTGGATCTAGAATCTTGGAGAATCTATATCTTAGCCTTCTCAAGATAATCGTGTCCTTATCCATAAGTGTTAATATGTGTGCATGGACAGCACAAATATATGCATCTTGGAAAAACTCAACCAAGAACTTCTTTGTAGCTTTATGGATGTAGTTAAGGGTGCTCCTTGTCCACCTAAAATTGTTGAGACTATGCTTATCACATATCTCCCCAACTAGCCTTTGGATGGAATGGCAACTTTGGAACTACATAATTGAAAGCTTTCATTTCCTTTCTCATCTCTCTTAGACATCTCATACCTTGTGAAAATCTTCTCTTATGTTTTGTTGGTAGCTTAGATGGCTTGCAGGCCTAATGAATCTTTTGAGCAATATGTCTAGGATCAATGTTCTACTTCCTTATAGTGGCTTTTGTTCTAGCCATAGCTAAACTCATCAATTGCAAAACAAAAAAGGTTCCAATAATACATTCAAAAACCCATCATGTCTATATAGACATATGTAACATGTGAATAAACCTAGAAGAGTCACAAAATAACAATCCCCTATGTGTCATAATATGACCCATAATAAATCAGGCAAGAAAATTTACTAGAACACAAAAATCGGACCATGCAAAGAAATGACAACCACTAGAATCATGTTTCATACAACACATGATAAAGAGAATGCAAGTCAGATAAAGAAACATGTGAAATGTGAAAACCAAGCCACTCAAGGAAAAGAGAGCAACTAGAATCATGTTACATATTATAGGACATGTAGACTTCCTTCATTGATGTGTGAAATACGAAATCGAGCTTGGAATAAATACAAACCCATAAGACATTGCATTTCATATGATAAATGACTAAGATAACGTAAGAATTATGGAGTGAATGTAAATGACATGACAAACATGCTAGAAAACTAGCATGGGAATACTAAAATTTTGTTTCATACAAGCTTGCATCAAAGCATAAAAAAGTTGAGCTTATTTTTCCCATACCTTATGTTTGCCAAATCGTTGCTTTGGAGGATTGAGACTTTGTCAAGGTGTTCTTGCTAGAGTTGAGAAGCTTCCTTGATTTCAAATGAGCCTCAGAAGGGATAAAATGAGCTTTGACTCCAAAGGTTGGAATAAAGTGACAAAGTTTATCTCAACTCAAGAAAAATAACATTAAATTAATTCATTACAATGGTGTTTATATGTAGGCCATCTCATTAAACTCCTTCTTTATGACTCTTTGAAAATAGTCCCACATGTGAAAATGTGCCTTTTAAATAGCCAAAAAGAAGAAATCTCTTTTGGGTTAGCAAACAACCTTTTGGGCACAAGTTCCAAAAATAATGGCTCTATTATTAAATGCTTTTTTTGAAGTCTTCTTAAAGTAAGAAATCACACATTAGCTTTCTATTTTCAAATGCAATCTTCTCATATCTCTATCAAGCTTGAGCAAAGTCCTACAATGCCCTATTGCAACAAAAAACACATCCATCACCTAGTGCTCCACAACTCAGTTTCTTGCTGGGTATCTTGTGAAATGAAAGTTCTCATTTTGTGAGTTGCATTCACTTCAATTACTATAATGCTATCAAAGTGTGTAGGGTTAAAGTATATGATAGGAGTATGAGATAAAAGGGTGTAGGGTGTTATGGGAGCACTACACTGTGCTCAAGAGACTAGACTAGATGCAAGATTTGTTACAAGAATTCTGATTATAAGATAATCTCACATAGAGGCACAAGGTACAATGATAACTTAACAAGATACGGAAAATCCCATAACATGGGATCGTAGGTATAGACAATACGTCTCGAAAGGGTATGAAGGATCCCACAACCCGGGACAATAGATATGTATACAGGTCTCGAAAGGATATGAAGGATCCCACAACTTGAGATGGTAGATACAAGACAATACTAGACACGATCTCATACTATGAGATTACAAGGTGACAACACAATAGGAGTATAATGGAAGACAATACAAGTTTAGATACCATGGTTAGACAAGAACTAGAACTAGAACTCAAAGTTATGGAGGTCTCAAGACTGGCATTGGCAAGACTAAGGAGCTCTATGGAACGCCTTCCTTTTATAGGTGTTGGAGGGTGCCTAAAGATGTTCTAGAATGCTTCATGATGACATCATCGATGATGTAGGTGATGATATGGCATATCTTATAGAAGGTTCTATGATGACATGGTAAGGGTGGGTTTGCATGGTTGGCTCGAGGACGTCCTATTAGGGGTGCATTCACATAGGGTGTGGATTCATATGGTATGAGCAATAATTAATCCATCGTGACATGTCCATGACATCACGCCCTCCTTTAGTGACGAGTTCCATGAGGAGAAGCTTGGTGGTTTGATCCAAGTTTTGTTGGATTCCTATTGTGAAATTCTTTAACTTTGAGAGGTGCTCTGGAGATATTCTGCATGTTCCCAAGTGGGATCATTGGTGTCATATCCTTTCCAGTGAACAAGGTATTCTAATTGACCTTGGGAGATCCTTGAGTCTAAGACATGCTTGAACTCAAATTCTTCATGATCTTCAATTGGATAGGTGGTGGGGGATTAGATTTCTCCCCCCTTAGTGGTGAGCAAAGGTATGGCTCAAGCAAGGAAACATGGAAGACTGGGTAGATCTTCATGGTGCTGGGGAGTTGGAGTCGATAAAGCAACTGGGTTGATATGGGCTACAATAGTGAAGGGCCCAAATCTTTGTGGTCTAGCTTGGTGTAGGGCCTTGTTGTATGGAGATTATGCCTAAGTAACCATACTTTATCACTTACTTTGTATGCTGGATGTTGGAGACAATGTTGGTCCGCATAGTGCTTATACTAATTCTAAGCCTTTTGGATTTTTTGCTTGAGTTCTTGGTATATATCTACTAGGTGTTGAGCTTTATATTGGGTGGTGGGTTTCTTTACTTGATTGAAGAGACGTACATCCATCCTTGGATGTTGGCCATAGTTTGCAAAGAAAGATGTTTGCTTTGTAGATGCATGGATACTATTATTATAAGCAAACTTTGCAAAGGGCAAGAGCTCAAACCAATCATTTTGATGGTAATTGATGGTGCAATGAAGATATTGTTCCAACACTTGATTTACCCATTCTGTTTGACCATCAGTTTGTGGATGATTGGCTATGTATAGCTTAACTTGGACTCCAAGGAGGTTGCAAAGACTCTTCCAAAAACTAGATATGAATTGGGGACCCCGATCTCACTGATGATGTCATCTGGGAGTTCATGTAATCTCAAAATGTATCTAATGAAGAGTCTAGCAGTAGTTGCACTTGTCATGGTCTTGGTGGTAGGGATGAAATGTGCCATTTTTGTGAACCTATCTACCATTGTAAGAATAGAGTCATATTTTTCTGATTTGTAAAGATCTATTATGAGATCCATGGACAAAGAAGACCAGGGTTGAACTGGAATGGGCAAGGGTTGTAGGAGGCCATGTGGTTTTTGACGAGGTACCTCAACCCAATTACATGTATCACATGATTTTATATATTTCTTAACTTATTTTTTCATCTAGGGCCACAAAAAATTTCTTGAAATAAGCTCTAAGGTCTTATTAACTCCAAAGTGTTCTGCTCATGGGGTGTCATGGCATTGTTGGAGTACATGGAGTTTCGATTTTCCTAGAGGGATGTAAAGTAGATCCTTATAGTATAACAATCCATTAGTTTCCTAAAACTCACAAACCATTTATTTTTCCCTGTTGATTTTTTCTCTTGGCATTGTTGGCCAAATCATCATGTGGTAGGCTTCATGGTTTAACCAGATCAAGGTAGGTTCATCTTGGTGACAACTAGAGATGGTTGCTAGGTGGAGGTGCTCTAGCTTGAGTAGTATTGCTAGTTGTTGATCAAAATCTTATTCTCCCTTTCTAGGTGCCTGATAGGATCTTCTTGATAAAGTATCTGATTGGCATTGTGGCCATCCTAGAGATAGGTGATGACAAAGTCAATCCTAGATAAAAAGTTACTCTAGCGGGATTGTCTTTGATTGAGGATGTGGGTTGTCATAAAGTATTCTAGATTTTTGTGATTTGTGTAGAGAACCATATTTGAGAATTTGGGAATCTCTGGTCCTGCTTATTCCAGATTTTGTGATTTGTGTACTAGATGATAACTTTATGGGATGCACCCTCTAGATGATGACACCAAGTATTAAAGGCATCTACAATGGCAAGGAGTTCTTTATCATGGATCTCATAGTTTATCTCTAGAGGGGAGTACTTCCTTGGTGGAATGCCACTAGATGAATATGACCATCATCTCCATGCTGGTACAAGATGGCTCCTAAGGCATAGTCTGATGCATCGGTCTCTAAGAAAAATGGATTGATAGGATCTGGGTGGACTAGAATTGGGGCATTGGTGTTGAAAGTGGTCTTCAAGGTTTGGAAGGCCTTCTTTACTTCTTGGGTCCATGAGAACTTTGAGTTTCTTGTGAGTCTAGTGAGTGCTGTGACTATCTCTGAGTAATCCTTGATAAATATATTGTAGAAGTTGGCAAAGCTTAGGAAACATTGCACATCACAGATACATGTAGGTGTTTGCCAATCAAGGATAGTCTTGATCTTCTTGGGGTCCATGAAGATTCCTCCCTAGGAGACATTGTACCCCAAGAATTCCACTTCTGCCTAATGGAAAAAACACTTCTCAAGTTTTGCATATAGTCCTTCTTCTTTGAGCTTTTCCAAACTAATTTTACATGGTGCTCATGCTCCTTTGGATCTTTTGATAATATCAAGATATCATCCAAGTATATAACTACAAATATCATCTAGATACTCTCGGGAGATATAATTCATCATATGTTGAAACACTGTAGGAGCATTGGTGAGACTGAATGGCACAACAACATACTCGAAGTGACCATACCTTGTGTGGAAGGCTATCTTCCATTCGTGTCCTTCTATGATTCGTACAAGATTGTAAGCACCTCATAGATCAATCTTTGTGAAGATCTTGGCTTTTTCGAGGCATTCCAAGCGCTATAGTATTAATGGAAAGGGTATCAATTCTTGACTATTAACTCATTGAGTCCTCGATAATCCACACACATTCAAAGTGACTCATCTTTCTTCTTCATGAATAGAATTGAGGCTCTAACAAGAGACTTCAAGTTCCTAATGAATCCCTTGGCTAAGTTCTCATCAATGTTCTTGCATAGTTCAGCTAGTTCATCAGGGGATAGCTTGTAGATGGGTCCAAAAGGTGGTTGAGCCCCCTTATGGAGTTCCATAGCACAATCATATGGTCTATGTTCAGGCAAGATATCATCATTCTTTTTTTCAAAGACATCTTGGAATTCTTGAAACTAGCATGGTAGCTTGACTAACTCATCCTTACTAGATTCTTGAGTTGGTATATGATATATCATGTAGGTTGGTTCCTGCCTTGCTGTGTGCATAAAGTCTTTGGCTCCTAGATATATCGACTTTCCTTGATTTTCACGATGTGTAATCTTTTGCTTAACCCAATCAATTTTTGGATCGTGTTTCTTTAACTAAGGTATCCCAAGGATGATTGGATTTGTGGGACTAGATATGACATTAAAAATTGGGGACACAATGAAAAAGACAGGAAGGAAAATGACTAAAAGTGCAAGGGCAGCCTCAAAAATTAAGTCAAAGGCATGAGATTTGTGATCGCCAAGAGTTACCATGAGTGGTCATGTTTCCTTGGTAATATCTCCATATGCTAGAGGTCTTTCATCCATGACTTCAGCTGGTGCATGATAGGTCTTTTGGAGTACTTGAATCTGGTATCTATTCACAAAACTATCATCAATGAAACATGTGTAGGCCCTAAAGTCGATTAGGGATTTGAGGGAAAGGGTCTTTCTCTCCGTAGAATCATGTAGACTATGACAATGAGAGTTTCCATGGGTGTGGCTAGGACATCAAGGTCCGATTGTATGATCTCATTTACAACCGGACATCCTCATTTTCCTGTTGAAGGATGGTTGCAGTAACACTTGGGGTTCTTGATCTCTTATTTGGGCAATTTAGGGTGATGTGGCTAGGGTTTCCACAATATAGGCATAGATGAATCTCTCTTCATCTTTGCTTTTCTTGTGGGGTCAAGGGCTAGAATTTGGTATTATCTATTTGAATTGGTTTGGGCTTTGTTTCTTCTTTGATTGAGGTAGGGTTCTATTGGCGAGGCATTAATTCTTCTCAGTTTTCTTACTTCCTCTCAAATAATCTACTATCACACTGGATGAATTGCATGATATAATTGTTAAGTGTTTTTGCCTCAAGAATAGTGAGCATGAGGTCCTTAATGTCATCTCAAAGATCCCATCAGAATTGGATGATAAAATACACCTCATGCCAAGTGAGGTCACAAATTAATTTCCTAAATTTAGATGCATAAGCAAAGGTAAGATGGCTAGCTTGTCATAGCTTCTGAAGTTTTGTTTCTACTACTCAACCAATGTCTGCATCTCCAAATGTGGAAGTGAGCTTGCAAAGAAATGCCTCATAGTTATGAAGTATTGGCATATTCTTTTCCAAGATTGGGGTGAAACATGATAAAGTTGGACCACAAAGCAAAGTCCCAATGAATCCCACCTTGGAAGCATTATTTGGATACCTATCCAATTGCATGCAGATATGGAGCTTCACTTGTTGCAGGAATCCCTTCAACTTCGAACAATAACGATTGAACTTCTATGGCATGCCGATCTTGGGTTCTCTTGTTGGGGGTTGATAAACACTTGAAATCATCTAATCACTTCCTCTATTGTTCTGCAAGTCTTATATCTGGTCTTGCATCTCTTGAAGCACACAGCCTAGATGCATAGGATTATGACTATGTTTCACATTCCACATCAACCCACAAGATGAGCTCAATCACACAAAACTCTCCTTCAATGATCAATAGTGATTTCTATGATGGTAGATGGCAAGAAATCAAGTCCAAAAGCTAGTAGAAACCTCTATAAGAGAAGCAAAGAGTGGAAGAATCCTTGCTACCCTAAAATTGTTGTTTCAAACATGTGTATGCAACAACAAAAAATGGAGAAAATGTTACCCAATGTCACTCAAAATGATCTCTTCCAAGTCCTCCCTATGTCTAACATCAATGGAGGCCACAAATCAGGCTTGAATCCACTTGCAAAACTGAAAGAGAGAGCAAGAACATCTATTACATTATTTAACCATGTTTTCCCTATTTAGAATAGTCCAAGATAGCCACACCCATCACTTTCCGCACAACTCCTATACATAAATCAAAAGTCACAATGCCTCCCCCTTGATGGTTGACAGTTTGCTCACTTGAGTTGCATGGCCTCCTAGACTTTCCTTTCTCCCCTTCAATCCCACATATCGAATCGAGTAGATCGACCTATGTTGCACTTGAAATTGCAGTGAAATAGCCCCTTTGTCTTCATGTTTTGCTTCACCACCACAAGCTCCAACCTAAGTTACTTAGGTGGCTATCAAATCCCATATAAGGTCCTATGAGAATTATCTTCCATAACTCCCATAGTTTCATTTAATGATCATAACTAACATGACTTCTTATGATAATGACAAGAGTAATTTGTGAATTACAGATGCAACCTATCATTTACCACTAAGTAGTCAAATCATGAATCCTATCACATGGTAGGAAAACTCCACTTTCACATTGTAAGCCATTAATCCCATGACATCCACCCCTCCAAACCTACACATCCTTCGGCATGTGCCAAAGTACTAGTGTTTAGTAGGTTCACAGGGGTCCTCCTCATCCATAGCTATATCATCCTCTTCTTCTTCTTCTTCCACATTATCAAGGTCAATACTTGTATCTAGCTCATCCATTTCAAATGCTATAGACTTCCTTTTTGCAAAGAGATTGAAAAAGCTATAGGAATGCGTAATGATACCCCATCCAATTCAGCAAGTGAATAGGTGGCAGTGTCAAATACTTGCCTTACCATATATGGACCAAATCATCACTTAGATATTTTTCAACTAGGACTACGTTGATTTTCCAAGCTCTTGTCATAAATCAGTACCCACTCACCTTCCTGTATGGCTCTTGGCTGAAGTCTATGTCTCATATCAAATTGTTTCTTATTTTGAAGCCTGGTTACATTTAACTTCTCCACTGTTGTCCTAATGTCTTTTGGCCTTCTTTGCAACTGCCTTATGTGTAAAAATAGCAAGTGCTCTCTATTCAATCCCTTGTCCCAAGGTATCACACTCGATGTAGTAACCATCTCTTCTATTGGCATGATGGGCTTGTGATCATACATCAATTTGGCCAACATATATCATGTAACAACACTATGAGTTGTTCTATCAGCCCACAAAGCATATGGGAGCAACCATGGCCACTCTTTCATATTCCCTCCACATGACTTCACCAAGGCCTTGATGATAGGTGGATATCCATATTCACTTTTGCCATTGCCTTCCCAATTGTAGGTTGAAGTAAGAGCTAACTTTATCCCTAAGTGACATAAGAACTCTCATACTTCATCTGCATCTAATTCACCCCTATCTTTTGTAAATTTGCAACACACCCATACCAATAGAAATCTCTTCCAAAAGAAATGTACACACTGTCCTAAGTGCTCTCCCTTCTACTTAATTCATCAAATCTTCATGTGCAAGCATAAGGTATTGCATCCTCCATAAACTTGTAGGCATAGGAACCAAATCCACTAACCATTGAAAATGAAGAGACAACAGATAAGTTGGCTACAACCCATCTTGATGCCTCATTGACGAATACGTTTGATAGATAGCACAAGATTCCACAAAGTGAGCAATGTCTGCATAGATTCCTTGCTCCAATATCTTTCTTTAATTTTCTCAAAGGTGCCCCACACACCTCTTTGACCAATCCATAAGCTTTCATGGAGCTCTCATATAACTTGTACTTGTGTGACACGATCTTTAAGAACTCGTTGTGGAGTTCCCCTCTTCTTCTTAACATGCTTCCATAAATATCCATCCTTCAAGAAGAATCCATATGCCTTTTCCTTGATCCTCTTGAACTCATCTTTTGGCCATTCTTCCCTCTTGGAAAGAGTGTTGAGGTATTGGCCTATTCTTAGCCATGTCCCTTCATATTTCTCTTCTAGAAACACCTCCATAGCCGAAACATAACATCTACGATGTTTTCTTCCTGCTTTACCTTCTTTTCCAATGAGTGAAAACTCCTTCGTTGCTACTAAATTCCATGCAAGAACAACATTCCTAGATAGTGTACTCACTGTACTTGTTAAATTCATTACTATTCCGGTATTTATGACATATGTACCAATATTTAAGACACATGTAACTACATATGTACCAATATTTATGACATATGTACCAATATTTAAGACACATGTAACTACATATATAATAATTTTATAATCAGTCCCTACTATAATTTTGTCATTTTTAGCAAGAAACTCCTCATTTTCATCCTCATCCATCATGCATCTTCACCTTCCTAGCATGCTCGTGATAACATATCAACTATTGGGTTGTTCCTCCCTACAATATGCTATAAATCAAGGTAGAGTGACTTAATATAAGCTATCTAACACAACATGGAAATGTTGAGAGTAGCACAACTGGTTATCATACCCAATAATGATAGACAATCTGTCTCTAGCACTGTGTGAGCATCCCCAAAATCTCTATCATATTTAAGAGCTATAACTACTCCCCAAAGCTCCCTCTTTACTGGTGGATACCTTTGTTGCCTCTCATTCAGCACCTTTGCTCCAAATCTAATATCATATCTATTCCCTTCAGCATCATCCTATCCCATTGCCCATCCAATACTAATAGGGCTTGTATCGATAGTGAGGATGATAGGCCTTCCATCCATATAATTTGTCTTCTTCAATGTTGGGGCAGAATTCAAAAACTTCTTTAGCTTCCAAATAGCCTTCGTATGTTTCCTTCCCCAATGAAACATTTTCCCCTTTCTTAATAATTGGTAAAGGCTTTTAGCCACATGCGGGAAATGAGGGATCCATATCAAATAGAAGACACATGCACCCAAGAACCTCTTGACTTTTCATACATTGGATCATACCTTCTTCATCCTACTAATTCCATCAATATTAATTGATGAAGGCTTTTGACCATAGGGGCCACACATATACCCTACAATTAGCATCTCCTAACACTAAAGAAAAATTTTGCATGTGACAAAGCGAGATACACCTTCTCTAATTGAGTCAAAATTTTCTCACAATAAGCTATGTGGTTAGCAACAAACATCTTGCAATCCCTATTGTTCAACTCCTCATTTCTTTCTTGCACTTCATAGCCCTTACTAGGGGCATCGTGAGCTATTGGATATAGTCTCTCAAGTCCTTATGCATTGCATTCATCATGTGGGCAATTGAGTTATTTGCCCCTTGTGGAAGGGTACACATGCACACCAAGCTAAGTGGTGTTTTAGTAGTAGTGTTAGCTATAGCGAAAGTACAAATTCCCCATGGAATAAATAGCCTTACCACATCAAAGGCTATTTATAGCAAAAATATATATAGCCCATTGAATAAATAGCCTTGGCACAACAAAGGCTTTTGCAAACTCATCTACAATAGGCCGTGCACCTACATTCCCTATTGTGACCTTATTAAGACTAGCTCCATATCTAGTATAGATTGTAATGTCCCATTCTTCTTTAGGACTGTAAATGAACGATTAGAGTATAAAGTTGAAGATGACTCCAAAATCTTCATCTTGATTTTCTCATTTAAGAGCTCCATCAACTTAGGAAAGTACATGTGAGGCACATGAATTGATTTAAGATTCCATGGAACATGCAACACTATAAAGATCACCATTGGAGCAAAAATAGTTCACATCCATGCAGCCAATTTTAGCAGACTGAAATGCAAAACCCTTTCCATGCTTTGCTAACATATGAATTAAAAAATCCCTTTTCGCCTAGCAAGAGAAACCCATTACATCCAGCCTTCAACTCTTTCAATGTTTCTACTGTAAATTTATGCCCTACACCATTCAAATCACAAAGACTTAGCTATTTAGACATTGTCTCATTCAATCCATCACTGTCAAAGGGTAAAGGCAAAGCCATAGGCTTAACCTTTTTGTTAGCCATTTTATATTTTGTTTCCACCAATGCTTCTACCCTATTTTGTAGCCTTTTACATTCATGATCGGAAAATTCATTAATAATATCAAATATCTCCAAAGAATATACATGAATGATATGTTTTTTAACCGTGTTTTCAGCATTAATTATTGAAGTAATTTTAGCTAGTGTACTAGTAAAATTCAGCCATGAAAATAGCCCCAAAATATAGTCATCTCCAGCCAAAATACTATATTTCTTAACTCTTTTTTAGCCTAATGTACATAATCCTTTTTAGCTCTACACAATGGCTGCAATGCTCTTGAATCAACTTGCATTGCTTGCTATCCATTCCTAAGAACCAACCATAAAGACAATTTTCCCTTTTCTTGGAGGGCAAAACATCTTCCAAGCTATACTACCATAACCTCCATTTACAGCAGTGTTATCTAAAAACCCTTGAATTCTCTAGTATTAGATAGAACCGGATAATATCTAGCATATTGTCTTGGATACTTGAATATCATTCACATGATGTTTTGAGATTTTATTACTCATTTGGCATTCAAATTTTTCTTCAGTGGGAGCTACTCGGCTTTATATATTGAGCCACATTGGCCCTTGGATGTACTACTACAGAGCATTTGGTTTATGTAGTTGAGCTTGATCTTATTATAGTGAAATAGTGGGACTCATTACGAGATGTACATGCTCTCTTGATATTTATTGGATGTAGTTACCCTATCATGGGCTAATTTGATCTCTCGGTTTGGACTTGGTACTCATGTCTATCAAGTTGTTGTTAGTGGTATTTATGTGCTTCTAGATTATGCATTGAGCTTTGCTTAGTGGGTTATGCATGTGCCAGTTCTCTTCATTTACCTTTGAGATCTACCCTATGCATGATTTCCATGCCTATTGCATGTATGGTTTCTAACACACTATAGTTGTGACAGTTTTCAGTATTGGTCATTCTTGGCTTCTTCTTTCTTGGTTGCTCATAGTTGGTTGTTGGCATATTGTTGCAGTTTATTACAGTAGCCTATCAATTTAGTTTTATGCATTTTTAAAAGGGCAATCACCTGGACTTGATAGTCATTTGCTTATACTTTGTGGATAGCTCATTACTTTGGTAGTATCTCTTGTCTCTCCCTTGATTTAGCATTGGTTTTGGGTCTGATTTGTAGGGTATTATAGCAACTAGTATTGCCCTTATTTATATTTTCTTGGTCTCATTATGGCTAGTGATTCTCTTGATAGTGCTATCTTCAATATTGAGAAACTAGATGTGACCAATTATAGATATTGGAAGATCTAGATATGGTAGGTTTTAATGTAGAAATTGCACGTTAGACCACTCAAAAATTGGATTTTCAAACCCAAAAACATTGCCGCTAATGATTGGAATGGACTAGATGAGTTATGCAACTCCACAATCATTTTATCACTCTCTAAGCATGTTCAATACAATGTTGTGAAACCGGAAATCAGATTATGTATGAGCTTTGAATAGAGATTAATAATCTTTATGACAAGAAAAAACCCACATCTCAAATATATTAATTGAAGTAGCTGATGGAACTTTGCATGAAGGAAGGAACTTCTATGTCTGCACACCTGAATGAGTTTTACTCCACCATTATCCATTTAGCTTTACAAGAGATTGAGTTCAAGGATACTTTGCATCTTTTATTTATGGTTGGTACTTTACCTGACTTATGGTATACTTTCCATACCTAAGGATGGGCTGAAATTGTAGGATGTTAAGAGTGCCCTCTTGACAAAAGAGGTGAACAGAAAGAATATGGATGCTTCCCATATGTCACATGCATTGATTGTAGAGGCCGGCAAGATGGAAATGGCCATGGTAGAGACTCTAACAAGTCTCAGTTTAGGACATGTGGATAGTCTCACAGTAAGCATAAAGACAAGAGCAAGAAAAAGGGAAAGGATAAAGTGCAGGACAAGAATGATGATTGTAGCAGTACCTAGCAAGTCTAGTGGCAAGATTGAGGAGATTAATGTGGTGTAACCTAATGTATATGATGATCTTATCTTGTCACGTTCTTCTTTGGATGCTTCATAGTTGACTGATGCTTTGTCAATATATACTCAGTGTTGGTTGATAGATTTAGGGGATTTCTTTCATGTGACCCCTCATAGAGAGCAGTTTCACTCCTATGCCAATATGTCTAGATCTGTCTGTTTGGGTAATGACCTGGCATTGGAGATTGTTGGTATTAGTGATGTCCAGCTGTGTTTTGGTTCATGCAACATATTCACCCTTCATGATGTACATCATGTGTTGGCTCTCACAAAGAGCCTTATCTCTATTAGCACCTTGGATTATGTAGGTTATGTTATCTCTTTTGGTGATTCCTCTTGGAAGATTTCTTGTAGGAATCTTGTTATTGTAGGTGGTGCTAAGTCTAGTACCCTCTATCCTTTGCTTTTATCTGAGTTAGTTGACCATGTTTTGGTTGTGGCTACAATTCCACATGTATCTCTTTGGCATCATTGCCTTGGCCACATGTCTTTGAAAGGAATAAAAATCCTTACTAGTTTTTGCAGTATATTTCCCCCCTAGATATAAGTGTTTTGAGTCTTGTGATCATTGTTTATATGGTGAGCAAATACGTAGTATGCATAAAAATTTTGGTATGAAGTGTAATGGTGAGCCTTTGACTCTTGTTCATTTGGATGTATGTGGTCCCATACCCTGTCAATCGCTAGGGGTTGCGGAGTACTTGTCACATTCATTGATGATTACTCACATAAGGTCTAGGCTTACTCTATTAAGTAGAAAGCGGATGTATTGTCTACCTTTTAGCGTTGGCTCGCTCTTGTTGAGAACCAATTTAGGTATAGGTTGAAATGCCTAACATTTGATAATGGGATGAGTATGTCTTCAAATCTTTTGAATAGTTTTTGCGCGATGAGCAAGATATTAAGCATTAGTTGACCCACACTTACACACCTCCCTAGATCAGTATTGCAGAATACATGAATAATACGATTGAGGAGAGAGTCTACAGTATGCTTAGCTAGGTAGGCTTACCACAGCACCTTTAGGATGATGTAGCTGCTACTCTTGTACTAGAGCTCTCAACAGAACACCAAGGAAACATGAATCTTACTACAAGAAAATCTACCTTGTATTCATCAAGAAGCTTGTTTTTATCCTTTATATAACTACAACATAAAAAAGAAAACTAGGTGCAACAAATCTTCATGCATCATCATAGAAAGAATCTCCACGGCTTTATCTTTAACAAAATTAATCACATTATTCATATTCTTCCTAAAATCCATCAAACAACCACCAAAACACAAAAGAATGCTCCACTTTGAATGGAATTTCATCACATAGTATCCATCTTCAATGTCTTTAATGTCTTCATAGTCTCTCTCAATCTCTCATATAGATACAATGTTTTTTAACATAGAAAATGACTATCTCTCATACTACTCGATCTCTCTCTCACACATATCCTGACTCAATAGTACATTGGAATTACAATCAATCATCCTTAATAACCCTCTCTTAGTCATCTTGATACCCCTCCCAAGTGGTATGTCGGATATGAAGAGTCACCAAAGCCACTACAATGTCCCTTAAGGGCTCACTACCGTCACTGTCATTGCAGTCTTCACTTCAAGTCTTCTTTAGCTACTTCTTTTGCTTCTTTGAGCTATTTTGAGCTTGCATTCTTCCTCTTCCAAGATTGCAAAACATTCCCAAGCTAAACATCTATCCCATAGAACATTCCCAAGCTAAACATCTGTCCCATAGTACATTTGCAAATATAAAAAAAGAGAACACAAACACAGGCTCTACAAAAGCTCAACAGAGGGTCAACAAAAGGTATAAAAACCATATAGCTTCAACCAAAACCATTTCAAGCCATCCAAAACCATTCAACATGCTCTCAATCATTCCTCAAAAGACTTATTCACAATCTCAACCTCACAAGAAAAAAGAAAACAAATCAAAACGGAGGCAAAATAGACCCTATCAGAACCAAACAGACACATCACAAAACCTATCAAAATCATCAGATCTCAGCCAAAAATCATTATGACTCTCCCAAACATAATCAAACGATCCAAAACACTTTCAAAATCATCAAAATTCAATCAACAAACCCTCATTTTAACCAAAAATAAACAAAAACTTGTTAAAAATGCAGTCATTTCAGCATTCAACATATCCCCACACTTAATCAGGGAGCATCTTCGCAACCTTAAAAAAGAAGAATAAAAGCTCAACATACTAGTTCATCACTTTTATCTTCAAGATTGATTAATCCACATTCATAAACCAACCTCAACCCATCAATCTTCAAAAGAACTTGGATCTAGCAAACAGATTGACGAAAGGAAAACACCTTATAGTATAGAAAAATCCTTAGTATGCTAAATTAGAGCCAAAAAAATTAGTAAAGGATATAAGAGTCTTGTGCATTGTAGTACGTAGTCGTCCACACAATCTTTAACTTCAACCTCCAACCAGCTTTGATCACTTCAGCTTCAATCTTCTTCAATAGAAACTTCATTGGTCTCTCGTGAAAAGGATAATATACACACCACATACATTACAGAATGTAGAATACTACCCACAAATACACAATAAATGTAGTTTGAATGGCACCGGTCCCCAAAAATGGAGAGCTAAAAAGAAGGAAAATTTTCATTAAAAAGATAATACATCCAAAGACTACACCACTGCTATGTAGGATGAAGATATTTCTTCTTAAACTTTATGCTAACCTTAAGACATTCTAGGGTTTTGCTTTCATCTACAAAATTGAGAGGTACATTTTGAAGGAATTGCAGACAACACACTCTTTCCAACAAGATAATGAATCTAGTAGGAAATGAAAGGTGAGAAGGATGAAGCTTGCTTGAAAGAGCTATGGCGGGAGAGTAAGAGAAAGAAAGAGAGAGTGACCAAATGGGAAATCCAACCATCACAATGTGTGATTGGGCCTTCTTTTATTCAAACTTTCACTAAAAGAATAAATAATAAAGTGACGATGACGGGTGCTTGCCACATGTAGTGTGCAATGGTGGATACTGTCAATGTAGTAATACACGAGCAGCTAGGCGGAGGCACCTTTGCCCCCAACAATCTCCCACATAAAGATGAATCTTCCCCAGTGAGGAGTGAAAAGAAAAAAGAAAAAAGACAGTACAATGTACACATGTACAATAGGATGAGGGAAAAACGTCATCTCATCCAATGCCCATCAATATCCTAAGGAAGGCAAAGCGCTCAGTAGTGAGGCTTTTCGTGAGTAGATCTGCAGGATTTTCGTCAGTGGAGATCTTGACAAGGTCAACAGACCTATCCTCCACAACCCCACGTATGAAGTGATACCTCAGCTCAATGTGTTTCATCTTTGCATGGAAGACCGAATTCTTGGCTAGCTAAATAACACTCATAGAATCGGAATGTAGTGTAGGTATGGAATCAATCCCAACATCATGAACCAAACGGCCCAACCATATGGCCTCCTTGCAAGCCTTATTGTCTGCAATATACTCGGACTCAATGGTAGAGAGAGCTATACACTTCTGGACCTTGGACATCCAAGAAAAAACACCTCCAACAAAGGTGAATACATAGCCAGGAGTGGACTTCCTACTAACTACACGTTCTGTATAATCGGAGTCTGTGTAGCCCATAACTCTTATATCCGGCTATCATAGCAAATACATATATCTATTGTGCCCTTCAAGTATCACATGATATCCTTCACGGCATCCCAATGTTTCTTGCCAAGAGTAGCCATATAGTGTGCCACAATACCAACTGCAAAGGCAATATCTAGACGAGTCGCTATCATGGCATACATCAAACTACCCACAACTGGTGCATAAGGGACCTTGGTCATCTAATCCCTTTGCTCATCTGTTTATGGACAATCGGCCTATGAGACCTTCACATAAGAAGATAATGGACGGCCAATAGGCTTTACGTCTTGCATGCGAAAACACTGAAGGACTTTATGAATGTACTCCCTCTGTGAGAGATAGAGTAGTCCCTGATGCCTGTCGCACTTAATGCACATACCAAGAATGTGAGAGGCCTATCCAAAATCCTTCATCTCAAATCTCTTCTTCAGTTGAGATTTAAGAGCATCTAGCTCATCATGAGCTTTCCTTGCTATCAACATATCATCCACATAAAGTACCAAAATAAGCAATGAGCCATCACACACTTTCTTCGTATAAAGACATGGATCCATAACACTCTTGCTATAACCTTGTGATTACATAAAGGCATCGAACTTATGATATCACTCCCTAGGTGCCTGCTTCAATCCATAAATACTTTTCTTCAACTTGCATACTAGGTGCTCCCTGCCAGGTTCTGGAAAGCCCTTAGGCTGCTCCATATATATCTCATCATGCAAATCCCCATGTAAGAATTTAGTCTTGACATCCATCTGATATATGTCCAAGTCAAGCTGCGCGATTAAGGCCAAAACCAAGCGTAGGGTGGTCATCTTAACCAAGGAGAAAAGACTTCATCAAAGTCAACTACATGCTCCTATTTAAAACCCTTAGCAACAAGTCTTGCCTTATAAGCTAGCTTGCCTTATCAGCTTGTACACCCATTTGCATGGCAGTGCCTTCTTGCCATTAGGAAATGCAACCAAATCCCAAGTCATATTCTTATGTAGGGAGTCCATCTCAAACTGCATAGGCCTTTCTCAAGAGTGACACCCTTGCACATAGCCTCCGCATAGGTGAGAGGCTCTCCTGCATCTGTAATCAAGACATAATGCATCGAGGGCTCAAATCTATCAGGTGGATGTCTATCTCTAGTAGAACATCTCATTGTAGGCTTTTCTGCATGTCTAGCAGCCTGTCCAACAGCTTGGCCATGTGTACCAACTGCTATTGTAGGTTGTCCAACTAGTTGTGTAGGAGCACAAGGTTACTCCTGGAATATAACCCTGTGTATCTCAACTACCTTCTCAGGTTGCCTATGCATCTTTTCTTCATGGAAGACTAGATCATGGTTGCGGATGACTTTCTGTGCTTCTAGATCCCATAGGTGGTAACCCATTTCACCTGCATCTCCATAGCCAAGGAAAACACATTTGATACTCTTGCGTGTCCTATCAAACTTTTTATGTGAATTCTTAGTCTCTTTGCCATAAAGACAATGCTCACATGAATCAAAACGTGCATAGTCAAGGGGCGGTAAGTACTGTAAACCAGAAAGCATTTTCATTTCCTTCAAAGACATATAGCCCAAATGGGCATGCCAAAGAGATACATGTGGGATGGAACCCACAAAAAAAACATGATCAATAGAGGATCCATCAATGACAAGAGGATAGAGATTGCCAGCCTTAGCACCTCTATAACCACAAGTCCGCCACGAGTGATCTTTTAGGCAAAATCCCTAGAAGAAAGAGACATGGAACCCAACATCATCAAGCTGCCCTGCAGACATAAGATTGCATGTAAGCGCAAGTACATGGCGACGTACATCTTGACAGAAAAGTAATGCCAGTAGAGAACTGCAACATGACATCCCCAATGCCAACAATAGCAAGTGACCTGTCATCACCCAAGCGAACTGTCAAGCTCAACTAACGATCTGAAGCACTATCAAGCTCAAAGTCAATCCCCGATGATCAATACATCAAAGTACATCTCCAAAGCATGTCCTGATTCCAAGAGGCATAGGCAAACATGAAGTAATAAGTTTCAGCCTACTATTGTACAAGATTGATTTACTGCTTTGAACTGAGTATTTACAACCCTTAGATTAGGCCAAAGGCATGGCAAAGCACTAGCATTACATCCACCAACCAATAGGCATCAATGGCCTAGCATATGGGCATCAAGTGAAGTATAGATGAGCTCCAATCTTCATGTAAAGGTCTCTGACAGACATAAACAACAGATCTATTGTATACATAGTGAAATTGAAGCTGAATATGAGTGCCCCAAAGCCTCTACAAGGCTCAAAGCATGGCAAGGGTCAATCCAAGTAGTGCCACAATGCCCAAGAGTCCAAGCATGATCATCAACAAGAGCAGAGGAGCTGTCTACGGGATGTAGGAAACATGCGCAAATCACACTAATTTGCTAATGAATTTTGTTGCTCCTCCTGAGGCTATACCAGGTGGTAGAGGGATCAACATTGAGCCAATAATGGCCTAATACAAGCCCAAGATTGCCTACAAAGGCTCCAAGCATGATGTGGTGGGAATAAGCTCCAATGGTGGGAGCTATGGGTGGCTGCCCCTAATTTTGCAAACCCTACTATACATATGAATAGCAATGAAAACCTAAAGAAAGTGGAGGAATACCTTTGTTGGAACACCCTAAGGATGCCTAAGGGGGCCAGGAAGGTGCTTGGGAAGTCGGGGAGTGACGGGAGCTTGAGAGAGTCAACAATGGCTGCCTGTGATGTATCGACTGCTAAATATAGTTGATAACATTTGGTGGTCATCTTTCCTAGTTTTCGCCATCCACACTCCATTGGAATGTTTGGACTTTGATCAGTCTAGGCGACCCGAGGTCCACCTCGTAGGGGAACGTCCTGCCTCATCCCATGAGGATCGACCTGAGTGTTTTCCTACTGACCTAACAGTCTTTTATCTTTAGCTAGCTCATGTTCGGAGGTGTCCTTCGAGGGGCTTGTTGTCCAAACAAAGAGGGGTCATTACCCTTGGTTCATGGAGTGCAACACTTTTTTCCAGTAAGGGGCTCAGGTTCGTGGAACCCTAATGCATTATGGCATAGCTGCTGCACCTTTCCCCTAAGATAATGATCAGCTCGAGTTCTAAGACTCTGACCCTAGGGTAAGTCATCCTATTGGCTCTTATCCTTTTTTTCCATTTTAGGAAAGCACTCAACTCATTCGGTCCACCTTGCCATCAAATGCCTTTTGTCGGGAAAGGTTGCTCACCGGCTTCCCTTTAAACAATATTTTCTTTAGTAATCTAAATAGAGCATACCACCATGTTGTTGAATACATAAAAGTAGCTTCATTAATTACCCTTTTAGCACAGGGTTCATTTCAAGTCTTCGTTAATTCACAACATGAAAACAGTGAAAATAGTCCTTTCAAAACATTGGATAAAAGCATAATTATATATTTTCAGTTCTGCTCTCAAAACCAAATGTGTGTTCACCCTAAAAAACCAGAGAAGCATTTCCAGCATGCATCTCCAGGCTCCAATAATGCAAAACCTCATTGATAACCGTATGGATTTTCTTCTCCGCCATCTTAGGACCAACTACATAATCTAGGAATAAATTCAGACTAGAGCCCCTCATGGTTATGAGTCAACATAGGAGGGAACCTTCCGTATTGGAATATCCATCCTAGGTGCCATTTAGATGCTCTAGGAAGATCGAAAAATACATCTAGCTTGTTCGAGCTCCAGCAGTTAGCCCCAAGGGAAAGCCAACCACTAAAATCGCCCTTAATTTGGGTAAGAATATTTCCTTCCATTAGTGAAGAAATTGCAATCACATCCAGGTTTCAAAAATCAGAAACCATCAACCATCAACCATCCAGTCCTTTGTAGTTAATATTTCTTGAGTAATTAATGTTATTAAAAATAGTAATTTATAAATTTGGTTATAACTTGATCGAAAAGATTTTTCAATGACTTTGATTTTGACAGCCAATAATTTCTAAGGATTTCCATTCCATGCTTCTTCCTTTTTGCAACTATTGAATTTTCTACCGGAAGACTTTGCTTGATTTGTTTTGCTAAGTTCCCAAATTTTTCAAAATTATGACAACCAATTCTTTTCTTTCTTTGATCACATTCTTTCTCCACTACAAGGATTTGAGCTTATAGCGACGACGTGTAGCGACGTCGCTATTTGCGTTGCAAAAGTGACACAAATAACGACGGTCCACAGGGAAAAAAACGGGCCGAAACCGAGCGCGACTTTATTTTGCATTTTCGCATTTTGTGTTTTGAGAGTGAGAGCGAGGGAGAGATCGACCGTCATGAGAGAAGGAGAGGAAGAAGACTTGCCGCTGCCGCCGCCGCCGCCGTTGTTCACGAAGGAGAGGAGGAGCCTTCATCGCAAAGAGGAGCCGCCCCACACTCGCCATATCTCATCGGTGAGTCTCCCTCTCTCCTTCTTTTTCTTGTTTAAGGTTTAAATCACTTTCTCTTTTGCTTGTTTAGGAGAGGAAATGAGAGAGAAAGAGAGGGAGAGGGAGAGGGAGAGGGAGAGGGAGAGGGAGAGGGAGAGGGAGAGGGAGAGGGAGAGGGAGAGGGAGAGAGAGTGCATTCTCTCTCTCCCTCTCTCTTTTGCTTGTTTAAGGTTTAAATCACTTTCTCTTTTGCTTGTTTAGGAGAGGAAATGAGAGAGAAAGAGAGGGAGAGGGAGAGAGAGGGAGAGGGAGGGAGAGTGCATTCTCTCTCTCCCTCTCCCTTTTGCTTGTTTAAGGTTTAAATCACTTTCTCTTTTGCTTGTTTAGGAGAGGAAATGAGAGAGAAAGAGAGGGAGAGGGAGAGGGAGGGAGAGGGAGAGAAAGAGAAAGAGAGGGAGAGGGAGAGGGAGGGGGAGGAAATGAGAGAGGGAGAGAAAGAGAAAGAGAGGGAGAGGGAGAGGGAGAGGGAGAGGGAGAGGGAGAGGGAGAGGGAGGGAGAGTGCATTCTCTCTCTCCCTCTCCCTTTTGCTTTTGGAGAGTGTTAGGATATATTGTGAGAGGGAGAGGAAATGCAAGAGAAAGAGAGGGAAAGGGAGAGGGAGGGAGAGAAAGAGAGAGAGAGAGGGAGAAAGAGAAAGAGAAAGAGAGGGAGGGGGAGGGGGAGGAAATCTCTTTCTCTTTCTCTCTCCCTCTCCCTTTTGCTTTTGGAGAGTGTTAGGATATATTGTGAGAGGGAGAGGAAATGAGAGAGAAAGAGGGGGAGAGGGAGAGAGAGGGAGAGAAAGAGAAAGAGATGTATACTCAAACGGATAGCTTTATGGAGATGTATGTCTACTCAAATGGATAGCTTTTGTCTACTCAAGATGTAGTCCACCTGTGTGTGTATATATTGGAATGATAACATATCCATGATTATGGTAATGGTATGCACTTTGCTTTTTTTATGGGTACCATTACATTGACTCCTTAAGAGGGCTAAAAATTAGTCATACACTTTATAAAGTCTTATTAGGAGATTTAAGATGCATGATAATAGACTTATCGATAATGGTATGCAATGTGCTTTGCCATGGGCCACGTGTCAAGATTGTGGGAGAGAAGGAAGGAGTCTCACTTGTAGCTTTGTTGCTTGCACAATGGGAGAATACACACAGAGGTGGAGGCTGAAAACAGTTTTTCTCTTCTTAGTTGTGTAAGCCAAAAAGAACTCTAATACAAAGAAATAGAAGAACCCTATATATGGGTCTCAAACCAAACTCAAATAACTAAGGTGGCATACTAACTGAGCCACGAACTAGAGTAGATAAGGATAGCTATCATCTAGCTATTATTCATGGGCGGTGTACCAACTGCATCTGCAACTGACAAGTCAGTGACATAAATGCACAACGGTCACCCTGGCATATCACGAGTGGAGCTCGATATCTCAACACTCCCCCTCGAGCTCAATCCCAATTCCTGCACACCAAGCATGTCTCTGAACTTGCGCAGCTTCTCTGCGCCCAATGCCTTCGTAAATATGTCGGCTACCTGATCTTCTGTGCTGATATAAACTAGATCAATAAGACCTAGTAAAACCCTCTCCCGCACATAGTGATAATGCACCTCAATGTGCTTTGTTCTAGCATGATAGACTGGGTTATTTGCCAAGTGTATACTACTCATGTTGTCACAATAAATGACAACTGGCCCATCTGTAGGCTGATGCATATCATAAAGTAGCTTATGCAACCAAGCTACCTCACATGCAGCCATTGCTGCACCCCTGTACTCAGCCTCTCTGCTGGATAAGGCAACTGTAGGCTGTTTCTTGCTGCTCCAAGTGACTGCAGCACTCCCAAAAGAGAACACATATCCACTGGTAGATCGTCTATCAGAAATGCTACCAGCCCAATCAACATCAGTGTATCCATGCAACTGTATCTGAACCCCAGTCTCATAAAATAGTCCATACTGCAATGTGGACTTCACATACCTGAGTATGCATCTAGCCGCATCCAAATGCGGTTTCCTTGGAGCCTGCATAACTGACTTACCAATCCAACAGCATAGCTCAAATCTGGCCTGGTAATAGTCATATAAATCAAGCTTCCTACTATGCGTCTGTATATAGTAGGGTCTTCCAGAAGCTCACCTGCATCTGCGCTCAGCTTCACATTCTGCTCCAAAGGAACTGAAATAGGCTTACAGCCTGTCATCCCATATTTGGACATCATGTCCAATCCATACTGCCTCTGCAAGAGCTGTATCCCACTTGGTGATCTAATCACCTCAATGCCCAAGAAATAACACAGCTCTCCCAAATCCTTCATCTCAAACTTCTGCTTCAATAGCATTTTCACATGAAGGATATCTTCATCACTGTCACCTGTCATAATCAAATCATCAACATAAATGACAAGTAGCATAATACCTTTATCTATTTTTCTCACATAAAGTGAGAAATCTGCCTTGGAAATCTGAAAGCCAATAGTGACAAGATACTGTCCTATCTTGTCAGACCATGCTCTAGGTGCTTGCTTCAAGCCATACAATGCTTTCTTCAACCTGCAAACAAACTCAGGATGAACATCATGCACATAACCTGGTGGCTGCTCCATATAGACCTCTTCTTGCAAATCACCATGCAAGAAGGCATTCTTTACATCCATCTGATGTAAAGACCATTCCTTTGATGCAGCCATAGCAATGACTGCTCTTACGGTTGCCATCCTTGCAACCGGACTGAATGTTTCTTCATAGTCAATGCCATATGTTTGTGCATACCCCTTGACTACTAATCTTGCCTTGTATCTGTTCACAGAACCATCTGCATTGTGCTTCACTTTATAAACCCACTTACAGCCAATTGCATTCTTACCTTTAGGCAAAGGTACCAATTCCCATGTAGCATTTGCTTCCAAGGCATCCATTTCTTCATCCATGGCTTTCTCCCATTTTTCTTTTCCCATGGCTTGCTCAAAAGAAGTGGGCTCTGGTTCCTGTATCACTTTGACCATATATGCATAGTGAATGGCTGTAAATCCATCATATTTCAGCCTATCCACAGGATACCTAGCTCTGGTAGACCTGCGCAAAGTAGGTTCACTCCCAGGTGCTCTCAAAACATCCCTGGTCTTCCTTACTCCAGGTGTAACAATAGAAGGAATACCCAACTCATCATCAATGCTCTGTTCTGAGCCACTGGATTCACCATCCACATAAGAGTGACCTGCATTCACATCAAACATGGGCTGATCTACCTTCTCTTTTCCTTTTCGTGAAACCTGCATACCACTATCTGCATTGTTTTGAGGAGATTCTCCTGATCTCAATCTGCCTGTCCATGGCGAAGAATATGAACCACTGCTAGAGGACACTCCAGGTCCACTAATATTTTGTGACTGCTACTGTGAATTCTGTGCAGCATTACCATTTTGTGCATCTACATCATCAATCACATTTACTGGTTTATACCAGCTACTCATCTCATCAAAAACAACATGTTTGCTCACTGTAAACTTACGAGTAGAAGGGTTATAACATCTATACCTTTTTGCTGCAGAGAGTAACCAATAAAGATGCACTTCTCAGCTTTTGGATCCAACTTGGATCTCAACTCATCTGGCACATGTACATAGGCAATGCAACCAAAAATTTTCAAATGAGAAATATCTGGTTTCCTACCAGTATACCTCTCCTCTGGAGTCATCCCATGTATTGCTGCAATGGGAGTCCTGTTCATTATATAGACTGCTGTAGCAACTGCTTCAACCTAGTAAAAATCTGGCAAGTCTTTTTCGTTGAGCATGGCACGAGATACCTCTCCAATATGCCTATTTTTCCTTTCTGCAATTCCATTTTGTTGTGGGATATGACTGCATGAATATTGCTGCTTTATGCCATGCTCCTGCAAGAACCTTGCAAACTCATTTGAGAGGTACTCTCCCCCTCCATCTGACCTTAGGCATTTTATTTGCAGGCCTGTTTCTTTGTCAACCATAGCTTTAAGAGTTTTGAAATACACAAAAACTTCACTTTTCTTTTTCATAAAATACACCCACACTTTTCTGCTATAGTCATCAATAAAAGTGACAAAATAATGACAGCCTCCAAGAGATGCAGCTTTAGTAGTCCACACATCAGAGTGGATTAATTCCAATGGCTTCTCACTCTCTTGAACATGTCTAGGAAATGGTTTCCTTGCCTGTTTTCCAAATTGGCAGGCTTCACATACCTTATGCATTTCTGAAACCTTGAATTTAGGCAATCCTGCAATAATATTTTGGGCCTGCATTGATTTAAGTCGCTGTACATTAACATGACCAATGTGTTTATGCCAGATATCAATATCTGCAACTACACCGGTCCCATGTGCAAACATTGCTGCACTCAATTCAAACATGTCTGCATCCAACGTAAACATTCTGCCCTTCTTATTTCCTTTTGCTATCAAGCAACCTTTATTTTTCATATCCTCAACAAAGCATCCATGAGGATTAAATCTGACCTGCAAGCCCTGTTCAACCATTTGACCAAAAAAAACTAGATTCTTGGTGATATTCGGGACATGAAATACATCGGACATGTATTTCTTTTTCCCATCCTGCATAGACAAAGGAAATTTTCCAATCTGCACAATCGGATGTGCAGTATCATCACCAGTCTCCACAAATCCTGGTTTTTTCATTTTCCTTGCATCCTCCATCCATTCTGCATGACTTGTCATGTGGTTTGATGCACCTGAGTCAACATACCATACATCATTGCTTTCTTCTGCACTTGTCACAGAATTGTTCATGTGTTGCACCATAAACAAATGCTCATTTCTGTTATCACCCTGTCTACTAGAAGATGCATAGTTCCCTTGTTGCAGTTTTCCATTCATGATGTCATTCTGCTTTTTATAGCAGTCTTTAGCCATATGACCCATTTTACCACAGTAGTAGCATTCAACATTGCTGTTTGCATTTTGGCCTCTTTGCCATCCACCACGACCTCTTTGGCTCCCCCTGCCTCTAGAGTTACCACGTCCTCCTCCATAGGACTGGTTTTCTTGAGTTTGCTGCATATTCTGATTTCTACCACGGCCTCTAGATCGGCCTCCTCTACCTTTGCCTCTACCTCTTCCAGCATTTGAGTAGAAGACAGCTTCTTTTGAAGTTCCTCCTGAAGAAGATGCACCACCATTTCTCCACTCCTCAGAAATTAGAAGAGCAATCAACTCCTCAAAATCAGGAAATCTTTCACGAACTGAAATGGATGTCCGAAACTGTGCATAATCCTTTCCTAGACCATTCAAGGTCACAGAAACTAAATCATCATCTTCCACTGGCGACCCAATGGAAGCAAGTGCATCTACAATCTTCTCCACCTTCATGTGGTAGTCATTGATGCTCATATTTTCTCTTTGCACATTATGCAACTCTTGCTTGAGCTGCATTTTCCTGGCTTGCGTATTTGTGCTATACATTTTTGACAAAGTATCCCATGCCTCCTTTGGCGTACTTGCATCTTGAATATGCACAATCATAGAGTCTGAAATACTGATAGACAGCCAGTACATAACTTTCCTGGCTCTCTCATGCCATGCTTTGAATGCCTGCATTTGCTGTTGATTGGGAACATCAGGAAGAACTGGTTCTTCTTCATTTCCTGCAACAAATTCCCAATATCCTTTTCCCATAAGGAAATTCGTCATTCTAAACTTCCATGCTTGGAAGTTGTTCTTGTCAAGCTTTTCAGTGACAATCTGTGAGAGAGAATCAGACGCCATTACAGAACACTGCAAATAGTTCTGTCACTGCAAAGAACACAGTTTCAGCCTCACAAGGGCTAATCTGCAAAACTGACGAAAGTGGTATTTGACCACACAGTCACTTCCTAGTGACAATTTTGCATCAACAGGCAACAAGGATGATTCTGTAACTCCCAATGTCTTTGCACACAAGCATACGATGCAATTTCTACAGTAACTTTTCACCGACCTGTAGAACAGTGGTCACACAGGATAAAACTGGGCCTTTTCCTGAGTGCATGCAGAAAACTTCCGCCTCCAAAATAGACCCCGAAATGGCCTCAAATCAAAAAAACAGGGTTGCCAAGGGCTAAAGCCCTATCCCGCAGCATATACTGCCCTCTTGCTTCACCACGAAGGGCATCTCAACCTGAGACAATGCACTCTTGCAATTTCTGGTTGTGCTACCTGCAGAGATCTGCTTCCAAAATAGAAAATGAAAGCAACACTACTCCTCTTACCAGAACACCGCAAGCTTGGCTTGCTTTCTTGAGCCCCTTACCATGAACAAGGCTCTGATACCATGTCAAGATTGTGGGAGAGAAGGAAAGAGTCTCACTTGTAGCTTTCTTGCTTGCACAATGGGGGAATACACACAGAGGTGGAGGCTGAAAACAGTTTTTCTCTTCTTAGTTGTGTAAGCCAAAAAGAACTCTAATACAAAGAAATAGAAGAACCCTATATATGGGTCTCAAACCAAACTCAAATAACTAAGGTGGCATACTAACTGAGCCACGAACTAGAGTAGATAAGGATAGCTATCATCTAGCTATTATTCATGGGCGGTGTACCAACCGCATCTGCAAAACTGACAAGTCGGTGACATAAATGCACAACGGTCACCCTGGCATATCACGAGTGGAGCTCGATATCTCAACACCATGTACATTGGTGACTCTTTAAGATGGCTTAAAATTGGTCATATCCTTCATAATGTCCAAGTAGGGGATCTAATTGTGATATGCATAATTCATTGTTTTTGTATTAACTTTATAGGCATAACAAATTAGTAATCATGCCAATTAGTCAACGGAAGGACTAAAAGAAAATGATACCCTAGCTAATGGTCATTATGGTACTTCATCAAAATGAACCCAAAAGTATTGCTATAGAAGAAGAATCCCTTAAATTGAGCATAGGATATTTTCTTCAAATGTTATGACTATGAGTAGAATTGATTGGAACAAATTGTATAACTATAGTTGATAAATTTCACAGATGGCATTAATTTTTATACATGGACCTAGGACAAAAAAACCACATTACTAAGATGTTTTTTGTTGAGACTGATTTATTATTAGATTAAGAGATCCTCAATGATGCTCATAAATGGATTACTTATACTCAAAGCCCTCTACTGCAGTTGTATAAGTAATCCTAGTAGAGCCCCTCTAAGATACTCAAAGTACATAACCTAGAGACCGTAGCTAGGTATATAAGGTATAATGGTTGCACAAGAAGACACCTCAATAATTGACTGATCACCACTAAATCCCAAAGAAGAATCGTGTTCCATCCCCTTCAACTCTATATTCACGTCGTGAAGAACTTCATTAATCATAGCATCCTTGTCACCAATCTTTTTGTTGCAATGATGAAGTAACATATTCATCACTTTTCCTTTTAGCACCTAAGGCATTATCCAATCTTTTAGTCAAGTCCAAACATTTAGTCTTCGACTCATGAACCTTATGAACCAATGCTTTTTTTTTTACAATAATGAATAATTATCTACCGGGACAAACAAATCCTTGAGCATGGTATATGGCCGAGATATAACATCAATAAATCTCTCAACTACTATGTCCCATGCATTCTTTACATCAATCAGTAAAGCATTTCTTATATCTTGAAGTTTAGATTTCAACACCATGGATGCATCAATATCAACCTCAATGTTTTACAAAATTTGCTTCTCAATCTCTTGCAGAGGCTAAAACCTCTCAAGCGAGAGCTTATGGTCAACTTGCAACTTGACATACATCTCCATAAAGCCATCCATTTGAGACTCATTTGTTGTAATGTAGATAAGATGGAAAACGAAGAAGGTCTTATTGTTCAAGATCGCAAGGCGTATCTTAATCAGAGTGTCCCATGTTGTTGCTCTCAATGCAAGTTGGTTGGCAATTAGACGAAAACGTCGATTGTCTATAGAACACGTACGATGATTTGGCGAGTTTCAATCTGAGATCATTGATCAGGCGATTGCGGATTTTCAGCAAATGGTAATTTGAAGTTAATATCAATCATGCATTGTACTCGCAAGCTAATTGAAAACCATATACAATAAGATTGGGTCTTGTTGGCAAATTTTCTATCCAGGGAGGTGATGTCTCGTCCCAAGGGGGAGTGCACCCTTTGCGGCCAATTAGAAGAGTTCGTGGGCATGCGATGGATGGAGTGCAGGAGCCAATCCACCACTCGCAAGGCCAATCTATACCGTCAATGCCAAAGGAGATAGACAACCTTCTAGACCTACCTACAATCTTGGAGCCTGAGATGGAGGCAATGATCGATACATTGATTCCCATGGATGTCAAGACTTCTGATCCGCTTAGAGAGGAAGCATCCATACCATTATATGATGGGTGCCGAGTATCTCGGTTGAAGACACTGCTTGCACTCAAGTTTGCAAGCAAAATACGGGTGGAGCGATATGAGTGTGACCGAGTTATTCAGGTACCTTGCACATAGGCTTCATTGATTTTTTTTTTTGACACTATTATTATAAACATTTATGCTTTTTCAAGGTGTTTTATGATTTTTTTCAGGTTATTGAAATATCATATATTACCACCTGCAAATACCATGCCTGAGTCTCGTGATGATGCACGACATGTTTTACGGAAGCTTGGCATGGACTACAATAACATCCATGCATATATCAATGATTGCATATTGTTTCGAGAAGAATACGAGACTATGGAGACATGTCCAAAGTGTGGTGCTCACAGGTATCGACAGGACTTACAAGGGAAAACCATCCCTCAAAAAGTTCTCAGACACTTTCTGCTCATTCCCCGCATAAACCACATGTTTTGTACGTCCGGCATGGCGAGCTTGACAACGTGGCATGTGCAGAATAGGTCCACGGATGGAGTTCAACGAATATCAGTGGATTCGCGTGCATGGAGCCACATTGACTCTACCTTCCCAGGCTTTGAGCGAGAGCCAAGGAATCTTCGGCTCGGTCTCGCAATGGATGGCGTGAATCTATTCGGTCTGCGCTCAACTTCTTACAATGTGTGGCCTATAGTCCTTGTCAACTACAACATCCCTCCATGGATTTCTACGAAGAAAGGGCATCTCATCCTTAGCTTGCTCGTCCCAAGCCGCTACAAAGTAAAAAATATGGACGTGTATCTTCGTCCATTAGTCGATGAGCTTAAGATTTTGTGGGAGGAGGGGGTCACTGTGCAAGATATGAGCATGCGGATGGTCGGCGGTCAGCCAATATTCGAGCCATTCTCATGTGGACGATGCATGACTTTCCAAGATTAGGAGAGTGCTTAGGTGAGCAGGTCTCATTTCTCGCTGGTAATATCTATATTTTATCTCATTCAATCAAGTATTCACTAGGTCATGGTGTTGGAACAGGTCTGGTTCCTCAGGTTATCATGCATGTCCAATGTGCGGGCCACAGTTAGACTCCTGAAGGCCACAAACCATGAAGAAGATGGTATATCAAGGACACACCGCTTTCTTGCCGGAGGATCATGAACTCAGGGAAGGTTTCCTTGGACGACCTCCAACATGTATGAATGCCGCAAGTTGGTATGAGCTGAAAATACTCCAGGAGGAATCACATCCAAATGGAATGCGACGGTTCTCAGTTTTCTACGAGTTGCCATATTGGACCCATTTACAGGTCAACCACTTGTTAGATCCCATGCATATTTTCAAGAATGTGGGCAGCTTACTATGGGACCACATCACAGGAAAGAGAGACACTATAGGGACACGAATGGATTTGAAGGAGGTAGGTAAGATGGAGGCGCTTTGGCCGCAGTCGAGTGCTGATGGTTGCGTGCAGCTTCCTCGCGCTCCTTGGGTTTTGTCCACTAAAGAAAAGCGCATTGTGAAGCAAGTAATCAAGTCTATCTACACTCCGATGGGTATGATGTGTTCTCTCAGGTCCGCATTTTCTAAAGACGACCAATTGTCGGGGCTAAAATCTCATGATTGGTATAAGATATGTCAGGTTTGTGCTACGAATGGATTGTAATTAGCGTGGGCATTTTGCAATTTGGAAAGTGCCATTATTCATAATGCTCTCTCATTTGTGGCAGTTTGTCCTTCTGATCACGATCGCAGGATGCCTTACTCCAGAAATTCGCGGGGCTATTTACAAGTTATCGACTTTGGTGCAATGGATCTCACAGAAAGAGATTAAGATGTCCTTTATTGAATCCGCGAGGCGGGGAGCAGTGGAGACAGTCTGTCTCTTTGAGAAATACCTGCCCACTAGCATGCTCACGATACAAATCCACCTTCTTGTGCATCTTGTGGACGAAGTGGAGATTGCTGGACCTGTCCATACTCAATGGATGTTCTTTCTGGAGCGCTTTATGAAAACCTTGAAAGGCTTTGTGCGACAATGAGCTCGGACAGAAGGTAGCATGGCCGAAGGTTGCTTGGTGTCAGAGGCGTTAGTGCATATTTCACAATGGCTACTAATGGTGGAATCTGACAATGAAATGCTATGGACGCTAAAGGACGATGATAGACTAACTGGAGATGTGGTGGTTGAAAATGGGGTAGAAAAAAGAATGGATGCCTCAATGGAAGAGAAGGTGAATCGCTTTTGTATGTTGCACCATGCCTCCATGGAGACATGGCTTGCCAAGTACCAGATTGCAAGGCAAGATCGAGAGGAAGCGCGAGTTGAATTCCGAAGTAGTACGCGTCATCGACCGATTCGATATCCCGAAGGCATGGAGGAGATGCCACGGTTTATGTCAACATGATGGTTGCATGGAGCCTTGACCGCATCATCCAGCGAAGGGACAGAGATCTCAATGGAGGAGTGGGAATTCTCGAGGGGATGTAATCCAAAGGTGATGAGGGGTTTAGAATCTATCGTATCTAAATTTTATATGCGACATCTAATTTGAGTGTTTCAATGTACAGTACAAAATATATAGTGCAGCATGGTCACGTGGACGACATTTTCGCGTGGAGCGTATTGACAAAATGCGCTCCACAATGGACTGTGGTGTCATGGCAAGGTTCGAGCAAGAGAGTCAGCGACGAGCAACGGATCCAAACACAGTTGTGGATGAGATGGAGTATTTTGGAAACTTACAAAGTATTATTACAGTGGATTACCGTAGCTTCTCCATGATACTATTCGATGTGTAGCGGTTAAAAGTGGTACTTGGAGGAGCTGGAGCAATAGTTCGACGAGGTCCATCGGGATTTCTCGAAATAGATTTCGAAAAAATGGACGGATTTGCGCGACACCTTTGTGTTGCCGGTCCATTGTGAACAGGTGCATGGAGTCATTTGCTTGCTAATTGTATTACGACATGGTTTATGTCACAATGGTTAATCACTCTCTTGTACGTGTTTGTAAACAGATAATCTTCTATCCAAACCCCTGACAACCTCGATGGTGGTATATTATACCTTCAACTCCCCGAAGTGCGAGAGTATATAATCAAAGCGATGTTCCGAGCATAGATGAAGATAATATGCAAATAGAGGGGTCGATATTATAAGGGGTGGAGGCCGTCGAAAGCTTGGAGCCAACATCGGCCAACAATGATGGAAATACAGGAGTCCAAGAATTTTTTGAGAACGAGGCGGACTCATTCTTTTGTGGTGACATGTCTATCGACCTTCCAGTGTATGCGGAGTTGTGTCAGGAGATTAACATGGGACCATAGGATACTTCATACTTGGAGCATCCACTTACTCAATTCGTTGACCGATCTCTTATAAAGGTATATAAGATATGCATTTTAAGAGAGATTTTTAAAAAATGGTTTATATTACTGTGCTTTGTATGATTTAAATTGATTATTCTAACATCATTTTTTATCTGTGCAGGTGAAATTTTCAGGATGAGTCGAGGGATGAGCGATGAGGAGTTGCAGGACATCTTCGCATGCATGTCTCCATACCAGCTCGCAAGATTCAGAGAGATGGCAGACCAAGAACTGTCTTGTTCTTCATCAGGGCGCTCTGCTAAATCTGCTTCAGCGCGATCGGATGCTTCGGCTTCGAGCAGACGATCTCGACGCCCACGACTTGGGCCAGAGGGAGAGAGTGCATCGGGATCAAGGGGATGCTGCTGTGGAGACACGGATGTGGTGTCCCCGTCTCGTCGTTCAGCTGGAGCTACGTCACCTCCAGGATTTGTCACACCTGTGGGGACGTCTACTCCAGTTACTCCGGCTTTTACGCAGCCGTCAACAGGTGGCACCCCTTTGGGTGCCACTCCGAGAGAGATTACCCCCGTCAGTACACCGAATGTAGAGGGGTCTCTTGGATATGCCCAGGAGCGTGGACACAGATGGGAGAGGACCCATCTTAGGCAGATTCCTAGGGTTTATGGATATCTGGTCGATAGTAGGTCAGGAGCCATCATCATAAATGATGAGGCAAGGAGGGTGATGGCTCGCACGAGAGAGTTGTGCCAACAAGTTTTTCGGCACAACGTCCTGGATCATTGGAAGAACGTACCGGAGGGGAGCAAGGACTACATAGTAGTATCCTTGCACGAGGAGTTTTCGGTGCCAACCGCAGTAGATAGATTCTTTACGGTCTAGATGATGGATTGCATGCGTGCACACATGTCACATAGACGATTCGATGCACGCAAGGCAATCAAGAGTGGGGCTGCAAAGCCCGAGTGGTTAGATGCAGACGACTGGCGTCGACTGAGGGAGGAGGCTACAGATTCTCTAGGGCGTTGGAGTCAACAGCGCGAGGCGGCGAGGGTACAACTCGAGGCTGGAGTGGTCCATCATCTTGGGAGTGGTGGCCACACGACATATTTGGAGGAGTTTGTAAGTTTTTCTTTTGTTTTGCTTGTTTGTTTTTTTGAAATATTATTTGTACTGACAATCATGTTTCTAACAGTTAGCATTTTGTTTTCTTTGCAGCACTCCATTACAAATCGCGATCCGATAGGCCTTGAGACTCGATATGCAGAGAGGCACAGTCTCAATGCATTGATCGACCGATTGTATAGACGCGGCGGCCCTGTAAGTCACTCATCTTTCTTGTCCGTAGTTACCATGAGATATTTGAATGCATTATTGTATGGTGAGTTGATGTGTTGTTTATTTTTCTGCAGAGTCCATTCCATGCTCCTTTGCGGCGGGACGAGCTTTCGGGGGACGAGGATTTGTAGCTCACCCTTGGATCCTTGGAGCTCACACACCTTTATTTTTTAGTCGCCTGATCTATATAGACATTTTCTATGTATTAGTGATATCCTGTCATGATTGTACCAATCGCTTCTTATGCGATCACGTATTTATTTCATGTATTAGTTTTATGATTTCAGTATACATTCTTTTTGTTTGCAAGTGCTTTGTATATAGTAGTGCAGAAACTATTTTGTATGACTCTCATACAGCACACAGTGCTATATGCAAGCTGCCCTACCACAAAAAAATTTTAATCCCTGTTACCGTCACTATTAGCATCGCAAATTTACTGGTTGCATCGCTATTGGCATCGCTACGATGCTCATAGCGACGTTTCTATGGCATCGTTAATAACGACGCTTTTTGCGACGACGGGGGCAAATTTTATTGTTTGTATTTTCGTCGCTTTAAACGTCGGTATAAGGTCTATATCTTGTAGTGCTCTATGATATTTTTTTCTAAGTTTACTAAATCAACCCTTTTCTATACTTTCGTATTTATCTATTTTGTCACCCAAGAGTGATAGTATTCTTATAAAGGAGTCTTCAATTCTATTAACAATTATTAGTATAATAGAAATAAGTCCTTTATGTTTAAACGTTCATAGAAATAATTAATTTTTAGTCAAGATAATAACTCAAATTTCAATGATAGCATCTCAATAATTATTACTATAACTATACTTAACTTTCAGAGATGGATTTAATTAATTTATCCTTAGTTAATATTTAATATTTCTAAGGATTTCACTAATATCATTCTTAGAAGTGTGATACTAAAATTTATGGTTAGCTCAATCATGAAAAGAATTCTAATATTCTATGTATGCTTTTTTAATACTAATTCTAATATTCTAATAATGTTAGTTTTCTAATAGATTACCTTGGATAAGCCTTAAACTAGATATGATGCTAGATAAGATTTTAGACTTAACATTTTATGTAAAATTTCATAGAGCATAATAGTTAACATAACATTCTAAGTTAGAAAATTTTCAAGCATACTTGTTTATTCTTTAGTATAACATTCTGTGTTAGGATTTTTTAAGAGCATAATAATCATTTTAAAAAATTAAATTTATTATCCCATGTATATATACAACTAATTTTCTAATTATTTCCAATGACTAGAACCTAATCTAGCTTTAACTATAATTATAATTAATTATTTCTTTCTAAAAAAGAATTATCATTCGATAAAGAAAAAGATAACCAAAATGTTAATTTGATCATTAATTTATTGAGATTTTCTACTTTAAAGTAATAATCTAATTCATGCTTTCAAGAATAAAATGACTATTATTATTTTTAAAAAATAAAATAGTATTTTTAAAATTTATTTTAGAACCTGGTTTTGGATAGGATTATTCGTAGCCGGCTTTACATTAAGTGATGATGTTGGCGGCGTAGCCACATTTGGGGGTGATGCCACAAATCGTCTTCTTAGCGGCATGATTATGATATTTTTGGATTTTAGAGAAAGAAGAAAATTAAGAGAATATTTTGGCAGCATAAGGGTGTCATCGTCGCTTCTTTGATCACCATTCTTTATAGCAGAGTTTGTTTAACTCCACATTCATGCTCTTACAATGGAAGGGAGGGGTCTTATTTATAGGAGAGGAAGGGGGAGGGGGGGGGTGTGGGATGCTATCTGCATAAGCGGTCTTTGAGGTGTCACATATGGTGGCACCATGAAAATGATGGGTGATGGGTTGATTAATTGGGTATCAGATTGTTAAAATTTCTTAATTTTTTTAAAACATAAAAATGCCATGTGTAGGATATTTCTAGTGAGGTGGTAGTTTGAGATTTTTCAAAAAAATCTTGTTTTTTGATTTTAAGAGAAAATTAGAAAGAGGGTATGAGGTGTCCTGATGAGGTTGAAAGTGGCTAAAAATATCCCAATTTTTTTAATGAAAATTGGAAAAATTGGAGGAGTACTGATGTGGCAACTTAAGAATTTTCAATCAAGAAAAAAGAATATCATTTTTTATTTTTTTGTGAAAAATTAGGATATGAGAAATGAGGTGTCTTGTGGAGATTAAAAAGTACTAGGATTTTTCTAAAATTTTTTATATGATAGTTGGAAAAATAGGAGAATGAGTACTTATGTGGCAAGAGATGGGAGAAAAAGTACACACTCTTTCTAATCATTGCTTATCTCTCTCTCACCATGTGTCATTCTTTTGTAAAGTCCTACTTACAATTGAACTCTTACTCTCTTTTAGTTAACTACTCTTTGGCTTTTAGTTAGAATTAGACTAACTCGATGACTTTTCTTTTCTTTCCATTTTTCTTTTTCATGCATGCATAATTTCTTACGTATTTTGCCGACAACTAAGGTGGAGTTTTCATGATAAGAAATAACACACATACGCTATTGAAAATAATTAGCACGTGTTTGTAAAAAACCATTCTTTTTGCACATGTTCCTATGCTTTTAAGTAAATGCACAACCGTACATCAAGAGTGAGTTCATAAGTGTAAATTATATCTTTATTTATGAAAGGTGTATGTGTTCATGTGTATACGTGTGCACATATGCCTAAGGAGGAGTTCACATGGATAACTTATCCCCACTGATTTGGTACTTTTAAGGCTTAAGTCCTTTGGCTAGTGGGAGAGAAGGGGGGGGGGGTCATGCAAGGATCAACGATTTTGCTCGTGTATATGATGGAGAAAATTGCCATGGGAGATATTTTAAATTTTTTGTGTGTACATTTTGTGTTGTCAAGACCCAATGAGTGTAGGTAATCAATAGGAAGTTGAAGACTCCATGAACCAAGCTCGAGTAGTCATGAATCCAAGCTCTGATACTAGTTGAAAGGTGAGAATGATCAAAGCTTGCTTGGAAGAGCTACGTCGAGAGAGCAAGAGCAAGAAAGAGAGAGAGACCAAATGGAAACTCCAACCATTACAATGTGTAACCGAGCCTTCCTTTATTCAAACTATCACTAAAAGAATAAAGAATAAAGTGATGGTGACGGGCGCCTACCACCTGTAGTGTGCAATGGTGGGTCTGTCAGTGTAGTAATATACAGGCGACTAGGCAAAATTACCCCCAACAGGAAACACCTGTGCAAAGTAGTACATCACATCCATCTGAGCAACAATCACTTCCTCACTAGGATTTATTGTCAAATTTGGAATGGTCTTCTGAGTGTTTAGTTTGGATTGTTGATGCATGAAGGAAAGATACCATCAAAAATGTGCAGTAAGACGTATAGAAGTATCCTCAGACTAAGCATGGTAAAGAAGTTTCCCAGGATCTAGGAATGGGAGGCCAAATTTTATACACATTCTGTCAAAGAATCATATCAAGCCCACTACCGTCGATGGAGGATATCATTATCAAATCCACAATTATCCAATACATACTGAGGTGGAAGATTGATATATTCCATAGGAGGTGGAATAGGAATGAGGATAGAACATTGAAGAGGTGGATATGACAGATCATAGAAAGATGGAAAGTGTAAGGATAATGATGTTGGAAATAGGAAATAATACTAAAAAGGCTTTAAGTGATTCTGAACAAAAGGTGGAAGGAATAAAAGAAACAACAAGAGAAGGATTTGTAGAAGGAGAAAATGTAGTAGAATTAGCAATAAAAGGGCATGAAGTAAAAATTGAAATATGAGGGAATAAAGTAGGGGTAAAAGATAAAAATAGGAATGGAATCAGGATTAGTAGTAAGAAGATGAATATAAGCAAGAAGGTGAGCAGCATAATGAGAGAATATAAAAAAAGATCATGAGGCTAAATAGAACAATAGACTTTAAAATTTTGGAAGAACTCCTCAGTAAACAAGGGATTATCAGTAATGTGTTGCAACACTTTAGAACACAACTACTAGATATCAAACTTATAAATAGTACTCTGTCGATGGCGTGGACCCATATCAGCATCATCCAAAGGAGGATTCCAATGAACTCCTCTACACCATGATGGGCATTGGTGAAAATTTTACAAGATCATCCACAAGATTAAGCACTCCATAGAATGTATATATACAATATAGCTTGCAAAACCACATCCCCCACATAAATTTTCAAATCCTCCTCATCTAGAATTTGCAAATCTCCTTTAACATACATGAAAGAGAGCAATCTAACTTGAGGATCTAGCATGTTATCCAAGGCCCTATCAAACACTAAGTTAAGCAAATTACTCGACCAAAGATCATGCCAACCACCCTCTAGAGGCCGACCTTTGTTGATGATATTTAAGTCATAAAGAGAGCAGAGGGGGAGACAAGTTCATTGTAACGATTAAAAGCTTCCTTCACATAATCCATATTATGCTATAACATTTCCACGTTGGCAGTAAAGGCATCACACAACCTAGCCTGTTCATGTAATTTCTCCAGCTCCTCTTTAGAAGGTACAACAGAAGGAATAATAGGGGCAGGAGAGGGAATAGAGAGGGTAACTATTTCAAACAACAACTCATCAATATGCTTCTATTGAAATTCCATAGTCACTTGGGCATGTTTTAATTCACCCTCAAAAACACTAAGATTCGTGGCTAAAATAAGCATCTTTGCCAAATCATCATCCTTCTCTTTAGTAATGGACACCTTATCTACCTCTAAGCTTGTAACTTTAACTTCCAACTCTCTAATAGTAGCTTTCTGAGAATCCATTAAAATAGTAGCTCCTTGCATTTTCTTATGTATATAACTTAGGACAAACCTTTGAGAAGCCAAATCTTCTAGTGCCTTGTTCAATTGATAGGCCAAGGAATCCATGTTGTCCTACAAAGAGGTAGAGACTCATGTGTAGACAAATTGGAGATAGGAAGTCAAAGCTATTTCCATTGTAGTTTGGACATTTAACATGAGCTGGGAAAACAAGGTGCTAGTAATCAATGTTTGGAGGGATGAATAAATTTGTGAATCTAGTGTACCTTCCCATTGTACCATAGACAAATTAGGACATGCAAGGAATGGAGGAAGGGAGCTACTAGATATCTCATGTATCAGAGTCTGTACCACAGATGACAGAACACTGATAAGATCAAGAGGACCTTGTGTGCAACACTTCTTACGAATGAACCTGATAGGAGGCACATCTGCTAAATTTGAGTTGGCTTGCATACAAGGAGGAGAAGGAACAAAAGGAGAAGACTATTGAGGAAGTGGGAGAGGATCAAGCACAAGAACGCCACCTAAGGGAGGTGCCAATTGAATGATTTTCTATAGAAAAACCCCAAAGAAAATAGTAATGAGATAAACCTTCTTTACATGCTGAAAATACTTATTTATTTTAGCCAATAGAAAGGTTATCAAATTAAACTTAACCCCCTCAAAGATTCTAACAGACACAGTGAATAATTTCTTGGACAAGCACTTGAATATAGACTTTCCTGATATAAATTGGTCTTGGAGAAACTAGCACAATTGCTTCCATAAGGGAGAGGAAAGATGTGCCACTGATACTCTTGAACTGGTGATAACCTTATATGCTACCAAAGAAGTAGAGGTCTCCTTCTACAATAGGGCAAGAATCTCTGTAGTGGATAATAAATGAACAGGGCCTCAGGGGATAAACAAAACCGATAGCCATAAACTAAGCCCAAAAGCTTCTTGTAAGTTTCTAGACAAGATTAACAAAGTTTCACATCCATTGGAGGGAACTTTAGGGCCACAAAAAGATGAAGACCAACCTTACGAATGCAATTAGTATCCAACAAGAGATAATAATCATGGATTGGAAGGAAAAGATGCTGAATCACAAGCATAGGAGGCTCAGAAGGTGCCATTCAGACTATTCAAGCGAAAGCACACAAAACCAGAAAAAAAAATAGAATACCATATTAGAGAATTTGGGAATCTCCCAAGTTCCACTTTCAAATAGGAAGTAAAGATTTGACCAAGTGGCTAAATCTTAACACCATATTTGAGAGTGGGACTTGGGGGGATTGCTTATATAGTATCTAGGGAAAATTTCACCTTCAAGTAAGGGGATAAGATTTGACCATGTGTCCAAATATTAATCACACTAGGAATTCCCAAACGTTGGTCTGATTGTGGTGGAGAGTAGTGTCAAAGGAGTCTGACAAATACTTAGCAAAGCATGGGATCAGGAGGTAGTTGACCTTTGTAGCTATACTCCTCAGAAGAATGGAGTGATTGAAAGAAAGAACAAGGTGATTATGGAGGTAGCTAGGGCCATGTTGAATGAGAAGGACATATCTTTGCCTTATTGGGTTGAAGCAACACTTATAGCTGTGTAATTATGAATAGAACACCTATAGTAGGAATATATGAAAAGACTCCTTATGAGCAGCTCTATGGCTACAAGCCTGACATCTAACATTTGAAAGTATTTGGTAGTATTGCCTATGTTCATGTTCCAGATGAAAAATGGAAGGAACTCGGCCTTAAACCAATGAAGTGTGTTTTCATTGGGTACTCACATGAAAGGAAGGCATATGAGTACTTTGTTTTGACTATGCATGAGATATTGCTCAACTGTGACATAGTGTTTGATAAGTTAGCATCTTAGTATGGTGCTAAGCAGGTTACAATACATGATGACCCTTCACAGGGCACATATATTGAAAATGGACAACAAAACATTATTTCTACCAATGGACCTACTCAAGGTACATCTAGCAAAGTCCTTGATTAGGAAGACTATGGAGCCATGGGTCTTCGTCCATTGACATGGATATGTCAGTGAGAGGAAGAGATAAAGGAAAAAAGAAGGTTTTTGATTATGTTACAGGTTCATTGACTTCAAGATATGACTCTATTGAGAGTTTGGATAGCGAGTTTGGCATACCTCATGAGAGAGCAAAATCTAGTTCACCTCAGTTGTTGCAAAGATCATAAAGAGAAAGGAAACATGTGGATAAACTTATCTATAGTGGATACTCAGTGAGACATTATATATACATGACAGAAGTGTAGAAATGCAAAGAGCCTAAATCTTTTGCAGAAGCAGTTAAGGATGAGAAATGGTGCAAGCCTATGGATGATGATTATGAGGCTTTGTAGAAAAAAAGAACTTGGGATTTTGTTGAGCGAAAAATTCCTATTATTTGCAAGTGGTTCTATAAGTAAAACGTAAGTCTGGTGGCTCACTAGAGAGGTAAAAAGCTAGATTTGTAGTGAAAGGATATGCCTAGTAGTATGGGCTGGATTATGAGGAAACCTTTAGTCTTGTTGCTAAGATTCTAATTGTATGGATTATTATTGCATTGGTTGCATCCAAAGGCTAGAATCTTTATTAGATGGACGTTAAAAATGCATTCCTGAATGGTGACTTGGTGGAAGAGGTTTATATGGATCAGCTAGAGGGATATGTGCATCCCGACTATCCGTCATATGTATGCAAATTGAAGAAAGCATTGTATGGCATGAAGCAAGCCCCACGGGCATGGAATGCAAGGATCACTTCCTACTTGTTTGCAAACACTTGGATTTCAAATGGGCAAAGCTAATCACAATTTATTTACCATGAAAATAGAGATAGGATATGTGATTTTGGTGATCTGTGTAGATGATTTGGTGATCACAAGTGATGACATATAGGGCATTCATGGCACAAAAGCCATGTTGTAGAAAGAATTTCAAATTACAGACTTGGGAGAGCTAAATTTTTTCTTAGGGATTGAAGTTATGCATACACCTCATGGGATTTGGATGCTACAAAAACAGTATCCACAGAATATGTTGGAGAAGTATGGTATGCTAGAATGTGGACAAATCACTAGAGTAGAATGTAAAGCTAGGTGTTGATACAAGAAATGTGATAAAGAATGTGACTATGTACAGATAGATGGTTGGCAGTCTGATCTATCTTATTATCACTAGACCAGACTTGAGTTATGTAGTTGCGTTGGTTAGCCAATTTATGCAATAACCAAGGAAACCTCACCTAGATGCTGTAAGAAGGATCTTTAGATATGTGAAGGGCACATTGCCGCATGGGCTTTTCTATGAGCATAGTAAGCTTGTTGAGCTTACATGTTATAGTAATGTAGATTGGATGGCTGTGTGTATGACAATAGATCAACCAGTGGATATAAATTTGGTCTTGGAAGTAGCATGGTCAGTTGCAGTAGTAAGAAACAACCTATTGTGGCTCTCTCAAGTAAAGAAGCAGAATACAGGGGTGCAACATTAGCTACATGTGAGGCTCCTTGGTTGCTGTTTAAGTTGATGGATGACTTGGGGATTTATATGGATAAACAAATCAAGCTATATTGTGATAACATGAGCAGTGTGTTCCTGGCAAGCAATCTAGTTTATCATGCTAGGTCACAACACATAGAGGTACATTACCATTTCATCAAGGAAATGGTGCTTCAAGGCAGGACAGATCTCATTCACTAAAGACCAAGTGGCAAACATCTTTATCAAATCACTTGGTAAAGATAAGTTTACTCATTTTAGATCATTGCTTGGGATACAAGAAATGACTTGAGCTTGAGGGGGACTATTGATAGCTATGCAAGCTTGGTCCATCGTACCTTATCAAAACCCTGACATAATAGCTAGATCCTTAGCTGTCACTAATATGTGCTTCATAAATAAGTCAAGTCACAGGCTAACTCTAGTTAGTGTGCACAATCACTTTAGACCTAGTTTTAGGTGTACTTTGATTTTCAGTGTGTGATGGAATAATGAAGAGAAAAAAAAAGTATACTACTCTTTGAGCTTTTGCCCCTTTGTTTGTCTCTCTCAACTTAAACATGGTGATTGTGCATATTATGAGAAATAGCATACACCTTATGATTATGTACATTTTTATGAGCTACATTATGATCATGGGCATGCACAACCATCTAGGTAGTAGCATGCAAATATAATTATGTACATGAGGAGCAATATTTCTACCAGCAATGTAGTGGTTAATAGGATCAGTAGCTTGATCATTATTATGAGTGATATAAGCAACCATCTAGCCAACATTATGTACATGGGAAACAACATGCATATGTATATGAGTATGCACATGGGGAGCAACATAACTACCAATAGTGTAGTGATCAATATGATCAACAACTTGATCATTACAATGATAAATATGCGTATCATTGTGAACAATGTGATAATCCTCACGGAAGATACCTCACTAGTGATAATATACCATGTTATTGGGCAAGCCTACATCGGTCTTTTATCTAATCAATATGTCCCTTTGCGAAGTCAAGATTTGGTGTACATGTTAGCTCTAGAATTACTACGGTTATCTGACTAGCAAGGTACCATCAAAGAGACTTTAACCGATTTAATGAGCCATTCGCAGTTTCACAGTACAAGAGAGTTTATACTTACATATGCAGGGCTTAATCTTTGAGACAAGCATATGAATACTAGCAAGATCAACCAGGTAGCTATCTTTTGTTAACAAGTGGAACCATTGCTATGTGTTCTAACTTGAGATCAAGTGTGGTTACGGGGCAGAAAGGCACGACCTCATCACCAATGTGTTTTTTAAGTAAAGAGAAAGAGGGGAAGCACAAATGCCCTATAACATACATGGAGAAAAAGAAAACAAGAAATGAGGATGGGACAAGCATATGCTTTCATTTCCCACCGTGAACTAAGCCACACACGAGTATGTGTATTGGCCATCGCCACCACCATACAAAAAGCGTGCTCCACATTATCCTATCTGCTCATGCTGAGTTAAAGGATGATGGATATGCTCACATGTGTCACCATTTCATACCAACACAAGCCCATCGTGATGAGATGCACTCCAACCCCACTCGGCGCAAGCCCAACCAGTGAAGGTGCACCTTAAGTACATCATTCCATCAGTTTTAGTCCCATGTGTATTGATACAAGTCACATAATATTCACAACAAGGTTCATCGTTAGCATTGAGAACCATGGAGCTTGAACATGATCTCGCCACATCGATGAGACACATATTTAAGGCACCATCTTTCGCTTTTGATTGCCTAGTAGGCACATGTTAATTGCCATGATGTGAAAAAAAAAATTCTAACTAGTCCCCGGATGAAAAATAATATTTTTATGCATCAATAGTTTTAAATATAAAGTAATCAAATAAAAATTGTGCAAAAAATTTCAATAGAAGCTATCTTATTCTAGAAAAGGATGAACTTCATGAATATTCCTAGGAACATGCTATTCATTAATAGTATGCACTTTCTTTGGATCTACACTAATGCCTTGTGTGGAAACAATATGATCTAGATATTCAATTTGATCTTAAAAGAAAACACTTTTAGTAGGGTTAGCATAAAGGTGCTTAGGTTTTAGCAAATAAAACACTATTTTTAGGTGTTCTTCATGTTTAGTCTTTGATTTACTAAAAAGAAAAATGTTACAAAAGGTTTATTCATCATAATCTTAGCAAAGGTGGTAGTGCATTTGTTAAGTCAAAAGGCATGACAATAAATTCATGGTGACCAAATTGTATGTGAAAAGTGGTGTTAACAATCCCAACAAAGTTCATCCCAATTTGATGTTTAACATGATTTTAAATCAATTTTAGTAAAAAGTATGGCTCTCTTTAATTTTTTTATGGTGACTTTATTGAGTGTCCTATAGTCAATACACATGCGATATGTTTTATTTTTCTTCTCTACAACAAGTACAAGTGATCTAAAGGGTGACAAGATAGGATGAGTGAGGCTTTATCTAAAAGTTCAATGACTTATTGTTGAATTTCATTTTGGTGAGGTGGATTATGCCTATAAGGTGCCTTATGCAGAGAAGAAGCTCTAGGAAACAATTCTATATGGTGGTCTAGCTTACCTCTAGACAATGGTAATAACTGGGGCATGTAATCATCTATAAAATAGTTTTTATAGATAGCCAGAAAGTGCTTTTGTGATGGCATTAGAATTGCAATCTCAAGATCCTCAACCTTTGTGGCATAAATCATACATGCTTTGCCTTTCTTTCTTAAGGCCACACTTGGCTTGGATATTTAAAATCAAAGGAGATAACTCTAATTTTAAATTACCATGCAAGGTAATATGCATCTCCTTGAAAATCAAAGGCTATTGAATGAGCATGACAATCTATGCTTGTGGCAAAAGAACATATCTAGAATAATATCAAAAGACTATAAAAGAGCCACAAAAAATCACATTTTTCTTTATAAGAGCCCATAGTTATTTCTAGTCCTTTAACTCCACAGGTTTCATTATATGTTATTTTACCTTATACAATGATGGAATGGTTTCCAAATGTAGTCTTCTAATCAATTTCTTAAAAATGAAATCATGTGAACTACCATCATCATGCAAAATGACTACATTTGAATCATGCATAAATCCTTGCATTTTTAATAAAGCATGAAGAGAGATGTGTACCTTGCTTACCTATAATTGTTTCCACTTATTGCAAAGAGTCGATGGTCTAGTTAAGAGCATAATCAAACACTTCTTCTATATTGTGGAGTTGAGTAGTGATGTTTTTGGTGGTATTATTGTTGTTGTTGTTTGGCAATTTAAAGTTTACTCATAGATGGCTAGGTCAACCACAATGGTAACATATCCGCTTAAACTTTTTATGTTGAATATTGAGATTTGTAGTTTGGAATTTTACCCTAGTTGTTCCAACTTTTTATTTAGATCTATTTTTAGATGTAAAATTGGTAGGATGGGAAGGTTACAAAGAATTTGGATGATGGTAAGTGAAAGGCTTCTTTGGATTCTGTTTACTATTGTGAAAGAGGGGTTGAGAAGATTGTTGTGAATCGAGGATATGTGAGATAGCTTGAAACTTTTTTTCAACATTGTGTGCATATGATATAGCAACTTGTAAAGAAAGAGGTTTAAGAGAATGAAGCTTAGCTTGTACACTATATTGGAGTTTGTCTTCATGCTTTTGTTGGAGCATGTCTTTTGATACCTTCTCCAACATATGTAACAACAGTAGATGTATTTTCCTCTTGCCATGAAAGATTGGCCCAATTTGTTTAAGCATTGAGATGAAATTAAGGGAGTAAGAAGGAATACTTGAAATTATTTTTGAATGCATCCTAGGTGATAGGACAATCGATACTTTGGTGGAGTACATTTCACCATGGGGATGCTTTGTTAGATAGATAATTTATGGTACAATTGAGCTTGTCCTTCTTGGGAAATGATTCTTGATCAAAATAATCATTGAACTAGCTTAACCACAACAAGACAAGCTCACTATCTTTCTTGCCATCAAATTGTGTAAATTGGAAAGACTTGCAGCTATTATGTTTCTGCTTTTGTGTTTGTTGCGTATCAAAATTGCCATGGAGAATACATGCAATGTGATCATTTTCATCTTGAATAGGTAGGCTTCATTGTGTGTCCCACCCTTGAAGATGCAATTAAACTCAAGTGAATTGTTATGCAAATGATTGATTTGTTGCTAAAGGGTAAATCTCTGGCACATTAAATTATGGGGTGCTAGAAGGCTTGGTCATTGCATTATGAATCAAAATTAAACTCCTAGGGTTTTGCAAGGAAATAAGGACCTTCGTTTATGAACGTAGAAAATGGATAGTATTAGAGTAGTCCCCCCCCCCCCACCTTTCCTCAAACAAAAAAGAATCATTAGATGTCTATTCCAAGATTTCTTTTTTAAAAATATTTATAATTTAAAGCTTAATAAAACTAAGTTTTGTGAAGGCAAAGTATAGCAAGGTGATGTGTTTTTCTCGACGGCATTGCTCACTAGAAATGGTGGATCCTTAGAGGTTGTCAACATGATGACATCAACATTGTCACCAAGTCATGGAGCCAGAGAAGATAACTAGAGTGGTTTTGGGGCCTTCAAGGTAGCAACCATACTTCACTTATCTCATATTTGGCTTCTTCTCTCTCCTTAGTAAAACCACTTGATAGTGGTTTTGATGCAAATCATGACTTGTGGAGAGTTGGGTAGATCTTGAAAAGAGGGAAGGATGAAACTTATGTGAAATAGAGTTTTGAAAAATGTCTCTTTCACCTTGAGATAAGTAAAAGATCTATTTCACCTTGAGAAGAGTGAAAAGAGCCTCTCACACTCTCTATCTGAGCATGCGAATGTTGTAGTTAACGTCCTTAGCCATCATCCCTATGATCATGTTTCTTCTTATCATCTCATAGGTTTTGATAAAATGAAAATTATTTCTTTAAATCATATGTATTCAGTAGCAATTCAATTTATTGATACCATGGTTTCTACTTATGCTTCTAACTGTGATCTTAATGATATATGGCATCATATGCATAACTCTAACATTATTGTTTCTAATTATCATACTTTTGTCAATGGATTTTTCTATTTCCACAAGAAGTTGTATGTGTCTATACTATTTAGAGTCATGGTTATACACGAAATGCATGCACCACCCTACTGGGACCTAGAGATATTCAATTCACTTTAATTGCTATCAAAGAATATTTTCATTGGCCTAATTTTTCATGATGCAACTCCATTTGTGTCTGAATGTTTACTTTGTCAAAGGGTTAAACTACATCATGGCAAAACATTTGGTCTACTTATGCCTTTACCCATATCTACCAGTTTGTGGGAATAGATTTTCATGGATTTCATCACCTGTATATCCACTATTTAAGCCCATAATGATATGAATTGGACAATTGTTGGATAGGTTTAGTAAACATGCCTATTTTATCCCATGTAAAAAGACTTTAACTACTTCCCAAGCCACCAACCTCTTTTAATAACGTTATGCAAATTATAAAAAATTATAGAAAAATAGAGTGATGATTTGTTTTATTATTTTTTAATGGATTTTAATACCCCATGATTGTAACTTGTTGTGTCTAGGTCTACACATAATACTGCTTGCTCATGCTTAGTAATTAAATGATATGGACTAATGTGATTTATGCTTCATATGATAGATTATTAGGAGATGATAGATTATTAGGAGAGGATATTATATTTTGAATGAACATTTTGTAGTGTGACAGTTATATGCACATAAGCGCCAATGGACTATTCAAAGACTAGTTAATAAAATCCTAGAAACCTTATTTTATTATTATTTTGATGTATTACATGGAATAGATTAGGAATATTATTTTTAGATATTACATTTAGAAAAATTAGCTTACTTTTGAGAAAATAATTGGGAAAGATGACCCGTGCAAGAAAGAAAAATGTATAGGCCTATTTTGAGATACCTTTTGTATTTTGAGCACTAAAATAATTGGATTAAAATATATGCATGTGTGAGGGATATACTCACCCATGCATGGAGGGAATATTATAACTTGGTTTTTGGTGTTGCATATTGTCTTTCAACTCTAATCTCTTAATTAATTGGTATTTTTACTTTTCTTCAATTTTGATTTAAGCTATGGTAAATATAAGCAACATCTCATGTAAGCAAGAGATAGAAAAATATTAACTAATTTGTGAAACTCGTGCCTACTACAGAGAATAGTCTTTCATGATCTCAATCCAAACTTCTGCATTGGTCTCTATCTTAGATCCTTCATCTTTAAATTTAGGTTGTTTCACTTGTTTCAACAAGATTTTCTTTTCTTGAAAATCATTGTCATTAGTTGGATGTGATATTTGACAATAACATCATAATTTTTAGAGTCCCATCAGCTTTCTAACTTTTCAACTAAAATCTAATTTTATTTGACTTGCAATCATATTTTACTATGATACCATGTGTGACCTATCTACCGCTAGCTTAGAGAGGGGAGAGGATGTTTGGTATTTAATCATATCCCTAACTTAAGCGGTACTGTCTAAACCCCTTAGGATTGATGGACTTTGCCAAGTAGATAACTTTTGAATCTACACATAGAAAACTATATAGCCTTAACCCATAGGATCAATTGGAGGGACCTATGCCCTTAACAACCTCTATCAACACTTTAGTACCCAACTTTAAAGATCACTTTGTAACAAGCCAAGGCTAAGAGCAAACTAATCACTACACCTAGTTCAAAGAGAGAGAGAGATGAGGGAAAGTTGGGCTTGACCCTTTCCCCATAAGGTATAATCTCAACCTCAACCCCCCAATAAGTCATCATTCAGCCATGTTCATATTTTTATCTTTGGAAAGCACTCGACTCATTGGGTCCATCCATTCATCGAGCTAGCATCTTTATGATGGACCATCCACTTGCTTTTTATGCACATATCCAATATGCTTTAGCTATTCAATCGTGCCCTATCATACTTTGAGAAATATAAAAATAAATTTATTAATCTGCACTGTATATAAGGTTTGTTGAATGCATTTAGATCACATACACAAAATAGTGAAAATAATATTTTAAACTAATTAAAACAAATTTTAATTAACGAGACCACAATTGAGACTATTAGGATATTTCTACTCCATCCCAAAATTCTATGCATACTCTAATGTCCTTACATTGGATATTGCAACCCTAATCCAAACCATTAACTCCCCTCTTTTAATATGAGTCCCTCTAATGTCCATCACCATGTATCATGCCCATTGAAAATTTATTTTTCTATTAGAGGCTCTCAATAGAAGTATTATCTAAATGACTAGAGCCCCATTAGTTCTCATACCTCCATAATGGAAAACCTTCCTCAACATTTGACCTCTCATCTAGGTGACAATCTATACTCTAGATAGAATTAACCAGCTTGGTGGAAGACTTGACATCAAGACTCAATGTTAAGCAACAATCACATCAAAATAGCCATGACACATCTTTCAATCTATACTCTAGATAGTATTAACTAGCTTGTTGGAAGACTTGACATCAATGTTAATCAACAATCACATCAAAATAGCCATGACACATCTTTCAAACACATCCACGACTAGCCATATCTAGGCATGAACAACCTCATTGCATCTAGCATTCAAACATAGCAGTCTAACAATAATTTTATGTACACATATGAATACATTGCATACCACTACAATATCATTATCTTCATGATGGTGCATCCATGCACTTGAAAGTTCAATTACTATCATTACAAGATCCTTTATATCCATACAAAATATCCATATAAAAATACCATCATATAATAAATCTTCAACAACATTATGCCCAGACATAAGGAACATTGGTAGGCATGTATGACTGGCTTCTAACACACTCTACATCATATGAAATCTAAAGATTCTTGGGTCTTGGAAATTTCTCAAGGCTATATCCTGCCACAATCCTTCATGTATATGAGATTCAACCCTGGAGTCTATAGATACCCCCAAACAACAACTATATATGCGAAACCTAGTCATGAATGTTAGGTATGCTCAATGCCCCACTGCTATCAATAATCCATGGTACTCAAAGTTGTAAGGCCTACATTATGAGGAGAAGCCATGTGTGAACCCATACATTGGTTGGGTCTTCACTTATATGTCAGATGAGGTCAATGTGACTAATGGCACAAAGGTGACCTTTGTATATCTTGCCTTTGGATTAGATTGAGTAATTAGGCTGGTAGCAACTTGAGACACGTTGCATCGAGTTGAGGGGGTGTGGGAGCTACAAGGACCCCTATTTTAGGGTTCGCATGTCACGGAAGGAGCCCCTAACTAGAAGGTTCTCAAGGGGGGCAATGGTCTCTCTAATAGAAGTCTGAGGATAGTATCGCTAGCCTAATGGTAAAGTGAATATTCATTGGCCAATCAGGGAAGGTTCATAATATGGTTTGACAGGATGACTAGACTACCTTCCCACTCTATAAAAGAAAGACCCCTCTAATGCTACCATCAATCCATACTTTACCCAATCAAAGTTCTTCTAGCTAGCATTGAGCTCTTTACCTATCATCTATCTAGATCGCCATTTAAGCTTCATAGTGGAAGTACATAGGTGGATAGAGCCATCTTTGTATTAGTTTGTTTGGAATTAAAGAAGTTTATATTCTCACATTTGTTATGTATTCTCTATTACTTGCTTGAATTTTGTTTGATCTAATGTATCATTTCTTTACATGGTATCATAGCCCAAGAGACTCTTAGAAGTGAAGAGTATGTGAGAGACAAGGGCTTCAACAATGAAGAGAAGAAATGTTGTCTAGTGCATTAGTTAGTGGTGGTAGTGTATTGACAATTCAAACATTGAGAGTTTGTTTGTCCACCACCCTTTAAGGAAGAAAAGCTAGATGGTACAAATTACACTTTGTAGAAGTTTAAATTTATAACTATCATTGATTCATATGAGCTTCTAGAAACAATGCTTCAAACTAACCCAAAGTCACAACCCACTCATGACCCATCAAATTCAAGTATTATGATTCCTCCAAATGTAGATCTTCTATGGGTTTGGAAATGAAGGAACACATATGCATTATATATCTTAGTTAGAAGTTGTTTTGATGGTTTTTTTACCTTGATTCTATATATATGACCAAGGTATTAGACACTTGGAATGTATTAAGAGTCAGTAAACAAAATGAGAAACCAAACAAGGATTTAGAACTTGGAGAATCAATTAGTAGTAGGGAAGTTTATTGAAGGAGAAACAATGGAAGCATTCATGACTCAAACCAAGAAGTGCATAGGTACCCAACCATATAGTAAGTGTATTAATTCAATTACATTTCATATATGTTCATATATACCAACTTTAGGTAATCCTACACATGCACCTTCAGAGTACACTAGTGCATGGGTCAATACACAATGCATAGTGCATGGCACATGGTGCACAATACACAATGAACATGTGCACACAGGTGCATGTACGCTTCATATCTTACTCACCTAGTGTGCATCCACATTCTGTCACCCATCACATCCTAGCGTACTAGTCCATCACCTTAGTACACAATGTACAATGCATAGTGCTATTATCATCACTTTGCACTAAACCATGCTTTCATAATACGGTCTCTTTATAAATTGGTAATTATCTGGAAATGGAAAGAGGAATGCCATGCCTTGTATGAAGCTTTGAAAAAGGCTCTCATGATAGCACCCATTTTATGAGCCCCAAATTGGACAATCATCTTCCAAGTGCATATTAATGCATCTAAAATTGTAATTGGAGTTGTGTTGTGCCAACCCAGCATGTATATATGTCCATGAGCTTTGCTATGGGACAATTCACGAATGCCAAAATGAATTATTCCACAAACAAGCAAAAAGGATTAGCAATGGTGTACACCATCAATAAATTTTGACACTAGTTGACTACCCCATTCATGTTTTCCATAGACCTTTATACATTGCTCTATTTGGTCAACAAGCCATATGCCATGGGTCAATTACTAGGTAGCTTCTAATTTTGCTAGAATCGGATTTCTCTCAATGGTTGTATGCAAGGGAAAGCAACACTTTATTGCCACCCTCTCGCATCACCATTGGAGAGAAAGCTATTGGGATCAATAATAATCTCCCTGGTGCCCATTTGTTCTGTATTCAATAGGAATCTTGACTCTTCAAGGTAGATCTTAACCTCATTGGATGGATGATATCGTCTATATATTAGAAATTACACTTCTAAAAAGACCCATTGAAAAGGTGTCTCACCCATCTTCTAATCAAGACCCAATTGAAAATATGTCTCACCCATCTTCTAAAAAGACCCATTGAAAAGGTGTCTCACCCATCTTCTAATCAAGACCCAATTGTATTAGACGATTGCTAGTCAACTCTATGGATTAGGGTAGGATAGTCTTATTCATATATGTGTTGAGCATGAAATTGAGCGTGTGCTACAAGAAGCACACTGAGGAATCATAGAAGGATACTTTGACACAAGCATCACTACAAGGAAAGTTCTCAAACATGGTGGCTCACTCTCTTTCATTATGTGGCATGGTTTGTCAAACACTGCAACAAGTGTCAATGCATAAAACTTCCAATTGAAAATGACAAAATGGAATTCTCCCCTATAATCACTTGCCAACCCTTTGAAAAGTGGGGGACATACTTGATGGAACCCATTAGCCATGTCACTTAGTACTCACAAGCATACTACATTATCATAGCGACTGATTACATGACAAAGTGGCCAAACGTGAGGGCCACAAGAAGGAATGATGCCTTCTTATGGGAGCAAGTCATATCACACTTTACTACCACATTGAGATTGTCACTGACTAGAAAAATCATTTCTTGAATGAAGTGATTGAATAGACTCTATCCACATTCCTAATCCTACATAGAAACTCTAGTCCCTACTATCCTCAAGCAAATGGCCAAGAGAAAGAAACAAATAAAATCTGAACTAATGTTGTGAGAAAGATTGTCTTGAATTCTACATCAGATTAAGATAGCTCGTGGCTACACTATAGGCTTATTGAAGAATCTATAAAATGGCCATATACCAAACATCCTTCAGATTGACTTATGGGACTATTCACCAAGATTGATTTGCGATCAGGCTACCACCAAATCAGAATGAGAGTGGATGATGAAGTTAAGGCAGCCTTCCAGACTGACCGTGCCTTGTACCATTTCCTTATCATGCCGTTTGGGATCAATAATTCCCCCCCACATTTTAGAGCCTAATGAACAAAATATTACATCCATGGCTTTTCCACTTTGTGTTGGTATTCTTTGATGATATACTCATTTACAGCAAGTCACTACATGAGCATTTGAAGCATGTCAAACAAATTTTTGATAGACTAAGAGAGCACCGGTTGCCAATTGAGTTCCTTATCCAAATTCTTCATGATTTCATAGTCCAAGAATGTTGGGAAGGTATGAAATCTTGGACCAAATGCCTTATAGAACTTGAACGCTTAACTAAGACGACACACCTAATCGCAACTCACACCTTGCTTTACTGGGAAAGGCTAAAAAAAGGCCTAGTTTGATAAACACATCAGGCAATGATCCTTTGGGAAAGGTAACCTCATGCTATTATACTCAATTGAAGGCCACCCAAAAAGAAAAAGTCAAGGTCTCAGACCCTACTACATACATTCCATCAATAGGATAGGCAATGTAGAGTTAGAAACCTGGAATGAGCAAAGCATTGGTCACCTCAATGGAAGTCGCATTAAATGCTCCTATCCTCCAGGATATTATTTGCATGAGCCACCCATGAAGGAGCTCGATGTCTCCATACAAACCATCATAGTGGCCAAGTAAACATGGTATGAATAAATGGAGCAACCCACACAACTCACCCACTAGCCTAGTCTCCTTTCTAGAAACTTCAATATCTGACCAAAAACTATTAGTAACCTAAGAATAGAGTATGACATTATAATTCCCCCCACTTATATCTAAATCCAGTTGACTACTACCAAAGATATCACAACCAATGTGCTTATTGATGAAGGTGTTGATTACAGCACCCTTCCATCATATTATTGTCTAGAATTAGGCCAACCAACATTGCAACCCACTAACGCAAAGCTACAACCCTATGCAGTCAATCTTATTCACTACTAGATAAGTGAGAAGTACAATTGGGAATACAATTGGGAATGGAAACATAGAGCATTCAAGTCTCCTTCTATGTTTTAACGAGGGAAGAAGAGTTTCAATCGAAATCATACTAGAATTCTCATTTAAATTCATCACAATACTACCATGTCAACAAAATTGATAATTGCATATACCTGAAATTTCTAGGTGCAAGGGTTATCTTAGACATTAGCCTTGGGGAACTAACTTTACGGCCCAACCCTAATAACATGACTTCTATGAGACAACCTCAAAAAAATAGGCCCTCCTATCAGAGCTACTAATTGCACAAGCTCAAAACCAATGGCTTGTGAGTATTTATGTTTAGTCAACTTGTCTCTATCAAGAATTCTAATCCACTTTTCACACAAGGTTCCAACCTTCAAAGGCCACTACTCGTTATAAGAGAACATGTCGTAAGCATTATCTTAACCATCACAAACCTCAAACATCACCCCACTAGATTTCCAAGGCCCTCCTATATACTCAAGGATATTATCAAGGTTGCACATATCTCTCACTTCCTAAGCAAACCACACCAATTTTAGTGAGTAATCAAAAGAACTCTCTTGCCCTAAGGAGGCCCACACATACACTCATGCTTGGAAACCACAGGAGCAGCAGTCCCACACTATTGCTACAACTCAAGAATCATAGACTAAATCTTTTGACTTTTCCTTTCCTACAAGGCCATAGAATCCATCGTGCAAGACCACTGTTATACAAAACACCATTGTTCATCTCCAAAAGCATGTTAGGACCACCATGGTTTATGGACCTAAGTAGACTATAAAGAACCCCTCAATTACCAAGAAACATCCATAGTAAGAGAAAGTATGAACCTAGCAAACAACCCACCACTATAGAACCTTTGGTTGAGCTACTTCACCATCCCCCATTCACAACTCAATTCACCCCCCTTTAGAGTCCGTGATTACAAGCCATTCACCCTAGCCATCTAATGAAGTGCAAGTGCTACTACATCTATAAAATGGCAAAATAATTGGCCCAAAAAAACCTAATGTAGCCCAATAGAGTGTTTCTCACAACTAGACTCTACCTTTGATACTTTCTCGAAGCTTTTTTGCTAATGTTGAAATGATTGTGCTCGCATCCCAATGGTATCCCACATGCAAAGAGCATGAGTATCTATTTCATATACACATTCCTATTGAAGACCAACTCTCTTGTGAACTATCTAAACCTCAACTCCAAAAATACCACATTCTTTTCATCCAAGTTGTACCTACAAGACTTTACGACCCCTCTAGGTAGAAGACCTTAAATGCCAATGTACCTCATTTAATCTCTTTGCATGAAATTGGTACCAACAATGCTTCAAAAGATATCATGCAACAAATTTGTTGTGGGTAATGATCTAATCTACTACAATTTAATGTCCTTACAATCAATCCTTAAGGCTCGCAAGCTCCATGCACCTATAGAGTTTCTCCATTGACTAATAAAGGACAAGATCCTAACCAAAGAAGAGTTTCACATTGCAAGTCACTTTAATGGACCCTCATTATTCGCTAGTCTCATGTCTTACATGTGCATCTTATGGTTCAATTGATCAACTTGGATGCACTTGTGGATCCTCAAAGATATTGTTTTCAATAGATAAAATCATTAGTGTTGTAGATACTCATAAAAGTGAGATTATTTTTTGAACAACTCAAAAAAAATTGCACACACTAAACCAAGTCTACAATCTTAGAAGCTTGTATTATTTTCTATCGGGAGCATCAATTTTTGTGGTAAAAAGGTTAATCAAGTAAAGTATCAATAAGTGAATTGTACTTCAATTTTTTGTTTTCAAATTATTCTAATGAATTTTGGAACATAAATTCTTTTTTCAATTGGTAGCCCCAGTATGGCCCCACCCCTCTTGTGTTATCCATTCTGTGCCCAGTGCTAATTAAAGACCCCCTCAATGAAGACATACTATTATTCTGGCAAGATCAATCAACACATATTCAACTACAAGGGATTTGATAGGCAAGTATGACTTAACTGACTATATTCAAGCCATGGATGCTAATGTTCACTTTATGGCATTCTCAACTCTCATCAAAGACTCTCACCCAAATACTGAATCTAGTAGGTTCTCCTGTGTTGTAAAACAAGGTGACTGATATATGGAGAGAACAATAAACTTTGGGCTCAAACCACAATTGATAGAAGAAACTCTAAGCATAAAATCTAAGCCATGCAAATATAATAGCATAGAGAAAACACCATATGTTGCACAATGGTGGGATGACACTCTCATAAGCAATGAAGGGGTATAATATTAAAAGCCATTGTGGATGAGGACCTTTGAGGCACACCACAAGTGTTCCATCACCTCTTCACCCATAACAAAGCCACCACCATCCCATTTAGAGTTCCCAAGTGGTTATTGGAAGATACCATAACAAGGAATATTATCAAATAGGCTTTCAACACCCTCTTGTTTGAATTTGTTACTAAGTCCTTAATCAAGGCAAATAAAGTCCTCATAAAATATTCCAATTTGAATCTAAATTGCATAGAGGTGTGTACCCTAGAAAAGGAGAAGAGATAGAGGAAGAAAGCAAAAAACCAAACCCTATTGATGAGCCAAAGAAAAGAAAGAAGAAATAGAGAGAAGAGATTGAGCTTAGTTCATCCTCTTCATTAGGAGAATCAGATGAAGGAGAAATAGAAGAATGACGAATAATTACAAGATTGCAAAGAGGAGATCAAGGAAAGGGGTGGAAAAAGTTAAAAGTCTGAATGAAACAAAGCCAAGAGGAATGTGAGAGGAAAATTAAGGCTTCCCTTGAGGAGGTCTTGCACAAAAAGATCAACCAAGATCTCAACTAGCATAGATCTTGGTAGTAAAAGAAAATTTGTACAAAGGGAAAGAGAAAGTATCAGAGAAATCACCATCATCTAAGTCAATGACTATTCGCCCATCATCTAAGTCAATGACTATTTGCAAGTTAGTGACTCAATTGGGGGTACGAAAGCACAGATTGATGAACTCATTAAAGGAAAAAGGAAACCACAATGACAAGTCAAGATAACATATCATGTCCAAAAGAATTTTCCAAAAGCCCCATATGGGAGAATGGAGTGCAATAAGCAAGGTGTAAGCTTTGGAAGGATTTGTGAGGAGCTTAGAAGAGATAAAGTGGAAGCATAGTAGTGAGAAAGGACCTATAGAAATGACTCGATGAAACTCGGGAGGCTTATAAGAAGTTTCTAGTTGCATCAAAGGAACAAGTACAAACCGGAAAATTCAGATCATGGAAAAGGACTCAAAATTGCAAGAGATGGATTTTGAGATCCAACAGAAAGAGGAGGTACTTAAAGTTAAGGAGGAAGACATAGAGAAATTGTACAAGCAAATCCTAGACATGAACACAAAGAATTTTCTTTAGTTGAGCTAGGAAAGAGCTAAGATGAGATTGCATGAAAACCAAACATAAGAGCATCAATAGGCACAAGGCCAATGGAAGGTTGCATATCAAGGGTTATATGAAGCAATATTTGACAGCTTGATAGGAGTCATGGGCCAGTTAGAGAATGAAACATAAATTTTATACAAAATAACTTCGATAAACCCCTCCAACAACCTAGGTGTAGCATTATTTAGTGAAAGCCACAACAAAATGCAGTTGGAGGTTATTGTCATGGTTAAGTAGTAGGAGCTCTTTAAAGGAGTACTAACAGCTCGTACCCCACACATTGATGACCTAGAGGAACCCAGAGCTTAGTTGGGGTTCATCTCAAACACCCTGGAAAACATCCTAAAAAATGAGGAGAGAACCAAAGAATATCTACTTTGCTACTTAAGAAAGAAAGGATATGAGGAGCATGATCTAAAAGTCATAGGTCTCATGCGGGAGTGCACTATCATCACCACACTCGTTGAGGCAAAGGGCAACAATATACCTTGTCATTAATGCAAGAAGGTGATGACTTCAAGGCTTTTGCATTGTCTATCACTAGAAGGATTGTACTTAAATATGTGTAGTGTCTTTGGATAATTAGCTACAAGTTGTAAAGGTACACTTGGTGGCCCAATCCAAGCTATCACAATAAGTAGACTATATGCTCACATGATACCACATGCCTAGACCTGATGTACTATGCATCTTGAAAAATAATGCATAATTGTTCAAGATCAATATGGAGGTGGGATTATCCTTTTATCTCTATAACACAATATTAGTGAGTTTAGGAATCTCCCATTTTTTGAATACTAAAAAGGTGGCACCCTGATAACATCCCTATAAGTTTCTCAAAACCATATGATGTGACCTATCATTGGAAAGCGCTTGAAAAATGGAATCTATTGAGCTATAGAGCACTCCATTTGGAGTTATAGTGTTCAAGTTATGACAAATCTAAAGATTTGACCACGTGTCCCAAACTTATGGGAAATGCCCATATTCCCCAATATGGTATTCTATGGAATTTGCTCTTCTTGTGCCAAAATTTTGGTGTATGATTTGCTAGAGTTGTGGATGCTATATCACTCTAAACCAACTGCATGAAAAAGGCTTGTCAATGCAAGACACACATTTAAAATAGCTAAATGTATATAGTAAAACCCTATATTATCGATCTCTTGCTTTTGTTTGAAGAGCGCCAATGCTATTTTTCCTGTTCGAGCACCAAATTTTGAGCCTAATGAGGGCATGGAGTAGATTCATGGTAGAGAGGCTGATATGGCAATCAAGTAGTGTGTACTTTATGTATTTTCATAGTCTCTCCACTAGGTTCATAGTGTCCACTCTGTTGTACTAGAAGAGACAACCAAACTTGGGCTAGTGCTTCCCCCAAATACAAGGAAGGCTACACCACCCATTGCTATATCCCATTGGTAATATACCATTGAATATTGGGACTTTCAACATGCTCCTACAAGTGTGCCTATTATTTGGCATCAAACTCGCCTTCTACACTTGAATGCATCACATCTGACATAGATGAGTACATGTAGTCCAAAACCCAAGAGTAGAGATCGTTATCAATGATCTTTGAGAGCTCCTCGAGCTCTGGGAGGCACTTGTCAATGTCACATGTGAGAGAAAACCCTTTGGAGAGTCATCTATAGAAGTAGCCTCTACTTATTAGAGCTAGGGTTAGACATACAGATCATAAACCATAGTGGGATGCCAACCAAGTTGGTGGCATAATTGCATAGAGAGGAAGCCCATACACATTGGTTTTGAAAGTGTTGTCAATGGCTCGTGCATTGTAAGGAGATAAGCGCATCGCCATCTCAAGCAACCACTCATCTTGAATTATCAAAATGAATGGTCTCTCCATCTTGTTGGCTTACCACAGGATTGTATGGTTGGAAATAGAGCACTTTTCCTTGGGTGAGAAGCTCATTTTCCTTCACACACATGGAGATTCAAGTCTTATCACATGGTCTACCTGTACTCAACACCATATATCAAGATATCATTTTGCATTGCTAAATACCAAAGCACAAAAACAATGAAGATGAATACCTTTGATTCACATCTAGAGCAACATCATCTAGACCTCTTCTTTGATCATAGAGAACATGAAGATCACACAATCCAAGTTGGCTCCTCTTTTCTTCTAGAATTTCTTCTTGGAGAAGCTCATTTTGGCCATGTGGTGACATGTTTCCATGTCGAATAGATCATACATGCAGCTTTGGATCACACTTAGGTGCACTAGAAGATGATATCAATCTTCTCTTGAGCCTAAGTCATGCCCAGGAGGAGCATGGACATACACATTGACATTGTCTGAATGGTGCATGAACTCTATAGTGATTCAAAATGAGCAAGCACATCTCTTTGAATTCTTATCCCTTCATGCTTTTCTACCTCTACAATCCTTTTTGCCATCTTGATGGTAAAACCACTCAACAATGGAATGTAATGATTATGGGGTGTGTTTAGTGGATCACTTGACTACAAGCCTTGTCTTATGCCCCATCATGATCTGTCCCAATAGCCCCCCTAGTTGAGTTCAATTGATGGGGTAGATCTTAGTTACCCTTGCATTTACGACAACTTTGTTCCCAAGATACAGATCTACAATAGGTATGGATGATGTGTTCCTCAATCATTACATCCATAAGCATCAAAAAATGCCTTCATGAAAGCAATAGAAATTTCATAATGGTGATTGTCCAAACACCACTATTCTTTTAAGTGCCTAATTATTGCACTAGACCCATGATGAGCCTTACTTTTGGCACCTATATGTGCAAACTCCACGATGCTCTACTCCTCCACATGGGCAATCCTTAGGTGCTCCCTTGATCTCAAACATATGCATGGAAATTCATCAAGATATTGGACTCCAATAACCTACATCTCATCCTCCTCCACTTTTTTAAGTCCAAGCACCTTGTGATGTCATGTGCCTTCAAAACTTATAGCATAATAGGCCTCAACCCAATCATGTCTAACTCCATCAAAGAGTAATTAGTCCGGTCAAAGACAAAGTAGTGTTGTAAGATATATATGAGTGGCTTTGGCATACAAGGCTATGGTATTTTGATCCCATCATTATACTCACTCTCATGTGATGTTTCCTTGATGGTACTAAAAGATATATCATTAGATGATGTCTAATCTATACCATCAACCATTTAAGCATCCATACCCACAAACCTGCAAGAAAAATAGAGTCCATTAATATTCCAACCACACATTGAGCACCTATTTATTCTTCCACTCTAGTGACCAACTACGAAAGCAAGCATAATAGTGTACCATGCACCATGTTGCATAATCTACTATTGTTGTGCTAACACAGGGACCACAAGCTATGGACAATGTAAGGGATGCTAAAAGCTAACATTGCCCTATTGATAATTAACCGCTTGTGACTTCAGAGCCAAGTGGTCATTGGCCATAACATGCAGATCGTAGCTAGTATATTCCCAAGTCGTGGCCCTAGTGCCACTCATTCACCATATTGAAGATGCATTCAAATATGCCTTGGATCTAGGTGCTCCAAGCACATGCCCTGCAATGCAACTACATGCTTGCACCAATACAATATTGCAGAGATCAAATGAATGACACTTAGCAAACGCTCACCCTTCGACGAATCGATGAACTTGGATTGAATGGTTAGATTCAAGTCGATAAGAAGGGCTCTCCAATCCTCGCATGGCTCTCGATGCCGGGAACGTGCGCCATGCATGGTGGTAGATGCAAGTTCCGCATATGCTTGTGATGTCCCCAAATTATTCCGACGAATCCCTAGCACCTCACACACTCCAGCCTCTTCTATGCTCTCAAGACTCACACACAGTGGCATTGCCCAGACCATGGCTTCCTTGCAAGAGTCGGTAACCCAACCCGCCAACGCACGTTCCTCAATATCATCTGTTACTTCAGACTTCTCTCGCACAATCTCCTCCTTACACCCCAAGTCATCACTTCCTCATCAACATCCTCGCAATCCAACATTCACTCAATAATAGCGCCCATCTCTATCACTATCTCCATTTCCTCTTATCTCAACTTCTCTTCCAAGTCCTTTTTATCCTCCCACACACCACTTTGGCCAACGATGCTTTTAGTCTTGATTCCCTACCTGGTCCCTCTCTCCCTCCCCATAATCGTACCCTTGAGGAGCTCTACGCAACCACTCTCATCACAACTAGATAACTCCATGTGGCCAAGCTACCATCCATTCCCCAAGAGCACTACAACCCTAGTATTCACCAAAGACTTTGAGAGGGACCTCACAAAGCTAAATGGATGCTGGCTATGGTGGAGAAATTGTACACTTTGCATTAAAATGACACATGGGATCTTGTTCCACTCGCCTTTGGCACGAGTGTGGTGTCTTACAAATGGAACCTTCTTTGAATATACAACCCCCATGGTACAACAACCTGATAGAAATCCCACCTTGTCACTCAATGTCTCACTTAGGTTTATGGCATTTGATTATACCGATATGTACTATCTTATCTTGAGAATGACCTATTTTCACACCATCACTACTTTAGTTGCTTACTATAATTTTCTTCTTGATCACATTGATATCAAACTACCTTCTTACATGGGTCTTTGCATGAATAAGTGTACAAGTTCGAATATGGTTCCCATAGGGTAAGTGCATATCCCAATATGTACATGTACAACAATAGTATTATATTCATCATCAATTGTCTCCATATAGATGTTTCCTCACCCAAATCTCTAACCCAAGCATAATAGCTCATTGTGTCGTCCATTTTTCTTGTACAAACAATAGTCCTCTCTTTTACTTCCTTAGCATTCAAGTGAAGCTCAATGCCAAAGATATATATCTTAAAGTTGGCACAATAGTCCTCTCTTTTACTTCCTTAGCATTCAAGTGAAGCTCAATGCCAAAGATATATATCTTAAAGTTGGCACAATAGTCCTCTCTTTTACTTCCTTAGCATTCAAGTGAAGCTCAATGCCAAAGATATATATCTTAAAGTTAGCACAAATTGTGATTCAAGGATTGTTCCTCTATGCTTTCTCCTTTTTCTACCACACAAAACTTGAGCACTCCACTATTTCACCCCTCACAAATGATCCTTATGATGCCCAATTATTAGCCTCAAGTTTTATTTTGGATCGAGCCACATACCGCTTGCATGCATGCTATGATGATTGGGGTGGAAACATCGTAACTTGGCATTCTACATTAGGTTATCTTCTAGTTCTGGGAGGAGCAACCATCCACTAAAGTATAAGAAACAAAACTTCATGGCCTCATCAACAACAAAGGACAATCATGTTGTTGTTGTGCTTATAGCTAAGGACTACCTTTGGATTATGCAAATGATTCAATAGTTAGCTTGACTTTTGCTCTAGTACATCTTCATTTACCACCCTTTATGATAACCACTCGTATCTCACAATCATTATCTCAATCATGTTCTACTAAAGCTCAAACACATTGATCTCAAGTATTATTTCACCAAGGAACTTTATCAAGGTGGCTATCTTCATTTGGAACATGTATTGAGTAATCAAAACTAGGCCTACTTTCTTACCAATGTGATATCCCATGATAAATTTCATCTCCCTTGTAAAAAAGATCTAAACCTTTACTAGTCCTTGTACTTGCACCTCACCTCATTTTCTAAAGGGAGATGATCAATAAGAAACTCATTGAGATTATTTTCAAAGTTGATTATGCCTTTTGTATGATTGTCTCTCTTGAGGGTGTTGGAGGATATTTAGCATCATACATGTGTATGCAATGCTTCCTTTGAAAAACCTTATCGTATTTTATCCATATGCCTCACTTTTCCTCCTAACACTTTATGGAACTACTCATCCACTTTATGGATCCACCTTTTTTCCACACAACAGGCTAACCTATTTATGATTACATGAACGCATCCATAACAATGCAAAAGCATCGTCTACTTTGACTCTTGCAATTTAGCATTCTCATTCTCATGTTCTTGCATTGTATTTTCTCTCAATCTCCCCCCCAACCAAAAAAAAAAGAGTCCTTCTTAATGGCATTAAATGCATAAATTAGGGCCCCTTCTCTCATTTTTTAGGGGCTCAATGTCAAGCTACTAGAGGAGGAGATGTAGCTAAAGAGTTACAATGAAATTAAACTCTAAGATGTTATAGAAAATTCCAAAGATAATTATGAGAAGCAAATGAAAGATAGGATGAAGAGTTCAAATAGAAGTTCCCTACTATGGAGAGGCCACTCACATGGTGAATGAAGATAAAAAGGAAAAAACTATGACAAAAGGAATGGTATGACAAAGTCTTCTTCCAAATGTACACTTTGTGTCTTGAAGTGAAGTGGAGTTGTTCTTTGTGGTTGAGGTGGTTATTTCCTTAACTCAAGACTTCAAATATGGATGGCTCTTTCGTATTAGATAGTGAAAGGTTTCCATCACATCACCAAAATCAAGAAAGGGTGGCATAGCTCTCTAATACAACTAATAGAACTCATCATTGGTAAGTGATGATCAAGAACAATGTAAAAGGGCCAAGGAATAAGAACTATTTAATGTTTTACTTCAATTCTAAGCTTTCCAATGTCTTATATGTCTCTCAAATCAACAAGAACCTACTCTACATCTATCATTGCAAATCATGGTCTCAAAGTCACCTTTATCAATGTGGAAGTAAAGATTTTTAATGGAGCTAGAAATGTGATCAAAAAAGGAGTGAGGTATGACAAACTACAATAGCTTGCATGTCTTACAACCATCATCAAGGAGGATATAAGTAATCTTTGGCATGAGTGATTTATCCACATTGGTTTTTATGTGCTCAAAGAGACACAAAAGGCTAAGAGTGGTTGTGCACACTTATTTTTGTTGAAGCATAGCAAACATGTGAAGCTTGTTTGATGGGAAAGAAACAAAGAAAGCTAAGCTCTTGTAAGCCACCATTGGGAAGGATACTAGTAAATTTTGACATAAGCAATTTGGCCACATTGCTTTTCATGTGCTCAAGAGAAGGGGAAGAGGAGAAGGGACATGCACAATTTTGTAACTTTAGTCAAATGCAATTGAAGCTTGGTTGATGGGTAAGCAATAGAAACAATTCATTTTCAAAGGAGAGCAATAATAATGTACAAAGACTTATCTAGAGTTGATGGGTAAGCAATAGAAACAATTCATTTTCAAAGGAGAGCAACAATAATGTAATAAGACTTGTGTAGAGTTGGTGCATGTTGATCCTTATAGTAAGATGTCAAACTCTAGTAAGAAGATGTTGGTATATTTTCTTTGGGAAAAGCTTGTGGAGAATCAAATCGACAAGAAGATGAAATTCTACATTGCAAGGAGGAGAATTCACTTCCAATGAGAGTCAAATATTACAAGGAGAACCATATTCAACAACTTTGTCAAGTGACACAAGCAATAACCATGGAGTCAACGTGGTGTATGCTAAACGGGAAGGGATTACCAAATTCATTTCTAGTCAATCATCACATGAAAATGTACACCCTCAAGAAAAGTTATATTAAGATGATAAAAGACAACCTTGGAAATCCGCTCTAATAAGAATCCCTCTACCACACATTTCAAAAACATTTTGGATCTAAGTGATGTATCATAGAGAGCAAGACAAAAACCAAGAGAAAAAAGTGTATCTTCCTTGGGTATGCTTGTATGAATGTGATATTACCAATCATGACTTGGTCTTCATGAATCATGCATATGCCATCAAGGAGGAATGGCCATTGTTCAAAAGAAGCAATGCAAGCTATGCCATCAACTAATAAAGTCTCCAAAGCGAGAACAGTTTGCAAATGTTAAAAGTCCTTGAAGCGTACACTAAAGTGTGGCATCAAGAAAGACTTTAGTGAGGCATTATTACTTAGATTCAACAAGAGATATTTCTTGTAGAATATCAATGGTTTGATATTGCTTCTCACTTGGATCCAGAGTTTTCTCTTCTGTCAATAAGAATTAACAAAATGCAATATTACCTTCAACAAAGACCAAGTACAAGTAACCAACAATGGCATTAACTTTCTCTTGGATTAGGATCTATTTCTTCAATCAATAAAAGTAACCAACAATGGCATTAACTTCAACAAAGGTAGAAGAAATGTGATTTGTTGTTTATAAATTACTTTGGACAAGGAAGATTTTGAGAGACATGGGAGTTGCAATGCAAGAGGCGACACTCCTAAAGTGTGACAATCAAACTCGTACAAAGATTACCAATACAATTGTATTCCATGCCCACATAAAACTAGAGATTAAATATTACTATGTACTTAAGATGGAATTGTGGATCTAAAGCCTTCTTCTATAGATGATAATTATGCTAGTATCTTTACCAAATCTCTTAGAAGTGATAAGTTAGCTCAATGTCTATCAACTTGATATCGGGATAAATAATTCCATTAAGAGGGGGTCTTTAAGGTTTACTCAAATGCCCACCTCTGGGTTACTTGGTAAAACCCTCACAAAAGGAGAAGCCATGATGATACTAGACATTGATGTCCATTTTAGATCTTGAAATATGTCTAGCCTTATAAATGAGATGGCCCATTTGGAATTTTCTATTAGGTAAAGTGAGAAAGATTAATAAAATTAGTATGCACATTTATCATATGGCAACCTATGATGGGCCCCTACTATGGGGCTCCTAAGCACCTTGGCACCAATGGTGTTTGCTCCTCAAGGTGTGAGATCAATTGGGCAATCCAAAGGGGCCAACATTCTCCCCCGGTGAGGCTCCCAAAATTAAGAGCCCCCAATCCCCAACTATCAAACTAATACCCTTTGGATTATCACATATTAACATAACAATGTGCCTCAATTGATTAAGCAACATCCTAACAATAACCATTTGCTACCACTAATAGATCACAACTACACCAACCTTGTGCACCTAGAGTCCTCCATCCAACATATGTCCTTTGAAGCTTGTAGGGACGTATAAGTAAACAACCATCAACTTCATCAATATAGCATGACGTGTTTTTACTATCATGTTCTTTGGCTTGTACTTATGTCTATTATATTGTGTTGTACCTTACTCTCTCACAAAGCCATAACAAGTGACAAACTTTTTCTTTTTTGGGATACCAAAGGCCCTCCAAAATTGAACAACCCACAAAGTAAGAAGAGATGGCAAGAGTAAAATCCAAAGACAAACACAAGACAAACACAAAGCAAGTATACACGTAGCCTAGGGTTCTCCGAATGATTTTTGTTCTTTTTATTGTTTCTTTTTCTTTCTATGAAAAGTTGCCATGTGTGATAAGTAACTAACTTTAATTCGATTTGACAATTAGGGTCTTGTTACTTACTACCATCCAACTATCATCTTAAAGCATATACACTCAAATATTGCTAATTAAGAGCGAAGCACTAAATCCGAATCAATGGGAACTCCTTGCATAAATTGAAAACTCAAATTTTTCGTTCTAATGTGATTTTAGAGCATGTTTTATTTCTCTGAAAAGTTGCCATATGTGATAAGTAACTAAAGTTGATTCAATTTGACAGTTGTTAGGGTCTTGCTACTTGCTAACACCCAACTACCATCTTAGAGCATATACACTCAAACACTATTGATTAAGAGAAGTATTAAATCTAAACCAATGTAAAGAAAATAATAGGACCTTTACATAAGAAAGCATTAAATTGAAGTGAAAAAATACAATAAGCTTCTCAATACTAGATAAAATGAGAAATGAACAAAACAGGACTTGTCATGGAACACATTAATGAACCCTTGATACAACATTTAATTTCATGTCCAACTGACCTACCTACACAAATGTTATGCCAAAGTGTGCTGATTCTTTCCACTTCCCTTTAACCATACAGATAGAACTTTTAAAGAAGATACTGCATGCTTCTCATGCCAGTTTCACTACCACCCTTTCACCTGACCGATCAACCAAACCACAATATCTAATTGACCACAATTCAATTCCTTAATCTCCTAAAGATGGAACTTTGAATTCAGCATTCTTGTTTTGAAGGAGATTACACCCAACCAACTATCCCACACCAAATAACACAAGAACAACACAATTGAGAATCCTTGTTTTGAAGGAGATGACACCCAACCGACTACCCCACACCAAATAACACAAGAACACCATCGACAAAAGGAGCACAACATACTTGATCTCAGTAAAATACTTCGAAGGCACCACTGCTTTTATAGATTAGCTCTTTCAGAGAAACTGGTCTTCTGAGAGCATGTTGAAGATTGAGAAAAAGAATAGCATGATTCATTAAGCTCAGGGCCACTCAACAACTCAAAACTAAGTTGTAGGCAATAGCCCTGGGAAAATGTGCATTACATACTTAACATAAGGTTGAGCTAATCACAAACCTCAAAAAACCATTCTCTAAAATCCTAATCCTCACAACATTAGCCAACTGAATTGAGAATGATATTCAGCATCATTAAGAGTTCCTAGTCTCAGCAATGTTGGTGAGGCACATCAAAATGGAGCCAATCTCTGGCCAGCATATAAGCCAGTGCACACCACTGCAATTCGACACATATGAATGTCTGTCATTAACCATGCAAGTTTACAAGCATAACGCTGGTCAATCACTATGATTATCATTAAAACGCACGAGAGCAGTGATTCCCAGGACTGACAGGAGCAAGAAGAGCCTTACACTGGCTTTCTGAATATTGCTGATGTTGAATGAATTGCCTTACAACAAAATAACTGCATACTATGCTCAATCTATGCAAAAGCACAAAGTACAATTCAGGAGACTGGATCATTTTGAGAACTGCAACTTATCACAAACATGACACTCCCTTAATTGCTTTGCATACATGACCAATTGTTCTGCAGAAACAGTACTGCAAGAAAAATAATTAACCAGTGCATTTTTACTGGGGAGATGCAAGGAGGTACCCTCCTCACACTCCTTTCAAGCTCACTAGTCTGCATATGCAGGTGCCAATAGCTACCACGCTGTTCAAGCAGAACAAACTATCCTGGCAAATTCTAGCTTCAAAAGCTGAACTGAGGTATATCCTCCGAAATAATTCCTGCAGCAAAACAACATGAGATAATATTTTTTGACTTCATCTTTGGATTTTTAAACAGACTGTCTGAAACATGACATGGTGCAAAGTTTACCTGGGAGATCATGACGGTACAACATGATGCATTTCATTTGCCTTGTCCATTACACCCATCAGGTTACAACGAAGAGCCGAGTCAGTTTAATTAATAGTCTCTCCCTTGCGTTTTGTGTGGAAAAGGGAGCAGCAATAAACAAACATATCTGTGAACAACCAAGTTCCACATGCAATGAAACTAGTCTCAATTTTAAATGAGCTCCATATATTGGATAATACAGTTATCATTGTAACCACCAGTTTGAAATTGTTACCTGATACAGCTCCTATTGTTAACCATTACTTTAAATTTGCATACTGGTACAGATACTATGGTCTATCAAAAATACCTAGAAGGAAGCAGAAACACTTTAAACAGCTCTACAAAAACTATTACCTCTCACAAATGGCTTAAATATCATCTCCCAAACTAGCAGATTCTTCATCATCATCACTCCCATCAGATCCACTGCTGCTACTGCCACTTTCGCTACCACTGCTACTACCACTTCCACTGCTCCCACTGCTGTCACTTGAACTCTGCTGCTTTTCAGCTACACTGGCCTGGGCTCTTAGGGCTTCTGCTGCATTTACCCCATCATCATCCTCACTCACATCAACATCTTCAATCTCATAATCACTTTCATGTTCCTCTTCCTCGATATTGACTTCTGTCTGTGGGGCTTCAGCAGACTTGAGCTTTTGCTCTTTCCCATCAACCTCACTTGCGTCAGGTAGTACTTCATTGCTGACTTTGGCATCCACCACTGGTGAAGGTGCTGCTGGAGAAATTCTCCCTTTCATTATTTTCAGCTCTGCTTTTCTTTTATTTGGTTTCTTCTCAGCTATAACATCAAAAAATCAGGGAGATTTATCGTGAACTTTCATGAAATTTAGTATCCTATTAAACAAGAAAAGCAATTACAAATACCTGAAACTTCTATATTACCCAGAGGAATCTCTTCGACTTGAACCTGCATCCATAGACAATATCCTCATCAGGCATAATGTAAAAGCATCAATAAATTATATGGTCATTAAAGCATCATTGACCATTTCGACCATAACAATTGAAGCTTGAGAAAAATCCCATCGATGGACACCATTAAAATCACTGGCAATGGAAAACTCAACCCAAGGAGAAAAGGGAAAGACAAATGAAAGAACATGAGCTGAAATGAAGAATGCACAGAACTGAATTATAAGATACAATTCTAAATGCTCCTGTATTGAAGATCTCCTCTACAGCTGCCAAGTTCATCTCCTAAAGAGTAAGGAAGGAGGCTTTAGAGAGCCCATCATTGGCACTTCTGGCCCTCCTGATCCAGAAAGGCTGCAAGCAGCTTGTCCATGAGAAAGGGAGTGTCGCATTGCATCTGTCATCAAAAGTGGAGTGATGCAAACACTCCTTTCTCTACATGTAAGCACCCTCTGATGGAGCCTGACGGATCTAGACTGTGTGAGCTGAGGGTGAGAGCATCAGATACTGCACAAAGAGTAGAGAGCAGTAGAGAGGAGTGTGAGCACAAAACAATGGATGTTCGGTACAAAGACGAGTGTACCACTCTTTTAGGTTTTGATAATATATAAAGTACAAGAGTGTAAGGGTGCCTTCACACCCGAACATTGTAAACGGCACGGTGAGCCTTTATTTCCAACAACTTCCCACCCAAAGGCAACGTGCCTCAAGGTAGAGAAAAGAATCAACTAAGTCTATGTATGTACTAAGCTTCCATCATCTGGTGACAATGAGCAAACCGCTTGGCTGGAAGACCCTTCGTGAGAAGGTCTGCAAGGTTATCATCTGTATGCACCTTGACAAGCTCAATGCCCTTGCTGTCAAGTACATCCCTGATAAAGTGATACGTCACCTATATGTGCTTTGTCTTTGCGTGAAAGACAAGATTCCTTGCTAGCATAATAGCACTCTGACTATCACAGTGAAGGATAGGAACCTCTATAATACCAAGTTCTCTCACCAAACATGAAAGCCATAAAGCCTCTTTGCATGCCTTAGTGGCAGCCACATATTCTGCCTTTGTAGTAGACAATGCGACACATTTTTGCAGCCTAGATATCCAAGACACTATTCCGCCTGTGAACATGAACACATATCTTGAAGTAGACTTCCTACAGTCAGGATGGCCAACATAGTCTGCATTCATGAGCCCAACAACAGATTACTTCTGCTTACCAAAGCAAATACACAAATCCTTTGGGCCCTTGAGGTATCTCATGATACCCTTCACTGCTTCCCAATGCTTTTTGCTAGGATATGCCATGTATCTGCTAACCACTCCCACTGCAAATGCAAGGTCAGGACATGTAGCAACCATAGCATACATCAAGCTACCAACAGCTGAAGCATATGGTATCTTAGCCATTTCAGCCTTTCCATCATTTGATGTAGGGCTGTCATCTGCACTAAGTTTCACATATGGAGGCAATGGTACACTAATGGCTTTGCCCCCCTCCATATTGAAACACTGCAAAACTTTAGTGACATGCTCTTGCTTTGATATATAAAGAAGACCCTTCAATCTGTCTCTAAGTATACGCATGCCAAGAATGTGATTGGCCTCACCAAGATCCTTCATATCAAAGCTATTGCGTAAACTCTGCTTCAAGGAGTCCCAAGGCATGAACATCCTTGCCTACAATCAACATATCATCCACATACAAAACCAAGAGAATAAGGGTGCCATCTGTTGCCTTCTTGGTGTATAAGGAGTGATCAACTTGAGAACGATGAAATCCTTAAGATTGCATGAATGTATCAAATTACATTCAAACTTGTAATACCATTCTCGTGGTGCCTGCTTCAACCCATACAAACTCTTATTGAGTTTACATACCATGTGCTATTTTCCCTCTGCAACAAAACCTTCAGGCTGATGCATATAGATCTCCTCATGCAAATCACCATGTAAAAATCGGTTTTTACATCCATTTGTATGAGTTTCATATCTTCAGATGCAACCGAGCCCAAGATGGTTCACAAAGTAGTCATTTTGACTACAAGAGAAAAGATTTTATCAAAATCAATTCCATGTTCTTGCTTGTACCCTTCAGGAACCAAGTGTGCCTTGTACTTTGGCAAAGAACCAGAGGTGACTTTCATTTTGTTAACCCATTTGCAAGGTAGCACTTTTTGTCCTTTTGGCAAATGCACCAAATCCCAAGTGCCATCCTTCATGAGGGATTCCATCTCTAATAGCATTGCTTTGTGCCATTTCTTACTATCCTCTCTATCCATTGCTTTTTGGAAGCATGACGGTTCAGCACAATTTGTTGACATGACATAATCAGCCACATAGTTTACACCAGGAACGAACCTATTTGACTGTTTTTGCACTCTGGTCGACCTACGGACGCAATGGTCAAGATTTGCTAGCTGTTCAACCTGCAAATCTGTATTAACAGCTTGCTGTTCTGCAGATTCAACGTGTTGTACAGCTAGTTCAGGTTGTTCCAAAGGCACATGTTCTTGCTGAATTTGTGGGACATCGTGGGCAAGATACTGCTACTCATTTTCAATATCATTCCCTGCATTTTCAGAGACATTTACAACAGGTATTTGCTGCTGTCTAACGAGCATTCTTTGCTGTCCTATCGGTACATCCTTCCAGAATACAACCCTTCTGACCTCCTCTGTTCTTTTAAGCTGTTTGTGCATGCGATCTTTCCAAAAGAAAACATCATTGATGCATACTACTTTTCTTTTCTCAAGATCCCATAATCCATACCCCATCTCACCTTCATCACCATATCCTAGGAAAATACATTTACAAGACTTTGGCTCAAGTTTGTTGTGTTCTTCCTTGCAAATGTGTGCACAAATGCCTCGCAGCCAAACACTCTCAAGTGAGCATACGAAGGTGGCTTGCCCGACCACTCTTCTTGAGGAACTCCCCCCCACCCCAAAAAACCTGTTTGGTGGCCGATTAATCAAGTGTACGGATTGTCATAACAGCCTCTGCTCAAAATCCATGAGGTAAAGCAACATGTGATAGCATTGTACGAACCTTGTCTTGAATGGTCTTGTTCATACACTCTACAATACCGTTTTGGGGCAAATTATGGGGGACAGTAAGCTCCCTTTTAATCCCTTTGTTGTCACAGAAGTCCTAAAAGGCTTTGGACACGTATTCCCCACCATTGTCAAAGCGAATGCATTTTAATGTCTTGTTGGTCTGATTTTCAGCAAGTGCCAGGATTTTTTTGAATTTATCCAAGGCCTCGTTTTTGCAACAGATTGGATAAACCCATACTTTGTATGTAGCATCATCAACAAAGGTAATGAAATACTTCTTCCCCCCTAAAGATAATCCTGGCATTTGACATACATCTGAATGTACCAACTCTAAGAGTAAAGACTTTAGAGAAAGAAAATTTTTATGTTAAGTTTAAGCATGTTTACCATAAATACAATGATCGCACTGTTCAAAATTAGCCAAACAAGAGAGCACTTTAATTCCAAATTGACTCATGTGTCCCAACCGGCTATGCAATAAAGAAACACTTGGCTGCTCAGTTATGGCGACTACATGGTTACGTACACTAGATACATGCAAAGGATACAACGTATCACTTTTGGACCCCTTGGTAACAATGCGAGAGCCCTTACAAATTTTCCATTTGCTATCCCCAAAGGTGGTGTGATAGCATTCATCATCTAGCTGCCCTATGCTTATCAAGCTCTTCTTGAGCTGAGGTACATGTTTCACATTATGCAAAACAAACACGGAGCCATGCTGAAATTTCAGTTTCACACTGTCAATGCCTGCATTTTTACATGCATAGTTATCCCCCAAGTGGACAACACCACGTACACCACCATTGTATTCAGAGAACCACTCATGATGTGGTGTGACGTGAAAGGACACATCTAAATCAAGTATCCAAGTGTGCATATCATCCTCAAAATCTGCAATCAATACATGTGCACTCAAAGAAGAAGCAAAAAGTACATCACCATCACTGTCAGTATCAAGAGTGACCACATTAACCTCTTCTATTTTCTCATTGCTCTTCTTTGCGAGCTGGCTGTCCTTTCTTTCAACCTTGTTGTCTTCAGTGTTTTTGTTTATGCCCTTCTCTTTCTTCAATTGAAAACAATCCCGTTTGTAGTGCCCTTTTTTGCCACAATGATGGCACCCCACATTTTTTCCAAGAGACTTGCTGCGTGCTCTATTTTCAGAACTGCCCTTGTGCTGAAATCTGCCTCTAGTGTGTAATGCATTAAAAGACTTGTTTTCTAAGTTATTCTACCTATCGAATTCTTCCATCATCAAAGAACTCTCCACATCAAAGTATAACAGCTGAGCATTCGAATTACTCATAGCTGTCCTCAAAGTATCCCAACTTTCAGGCAAAGTACATAGCAAGAAAGTAGCCTTGAACTCTTCATCAATATGGAAATCCAAAGCAATCAACTGACTGAAAATTAAGTTAAACACATTCAAATGTACAGACATGGCTGTTCCTTCTTTCCTGCGAAAGTCCATTAATCTTTTCAGCCGATAAACCTTGCTAGCTGCACTTTTCTGAGCATACAATTCTTCGAGCCTTTGCCACATTGTATATGCCAAATTCAGCTTCTCAATGTCTAAGAGCAAGTTGTCTAACACTAAGAGCTCAATGGTAGAGAGAGCAAGCTTGTCCAAGTCATCCCACTCATCTTGTTCCATATCTGCTGGTTTGATTCCCTTTGTTTTGATGGGCTTTACATGTTTCTTCTACACCAAGACATTGTAGCACAATTTTTGCCAAATTGCAAAATTATGTGCACCCTCAAGCTTCTTAATGTGCAAAAGATTACTATTGTCACTGTTTTGATTCCTTTTGTTTTGATGGGCTTTACATGTTTCTTCTACACCAAGACATTGTAGCACAATTTTTGCCAAATTGCAAAATTATGTCCACCCTCAAGCTTCTTAATGTGCAAAAGATTATTGTTGTCACTGTTTCCAACCATAATTTGCAAACCCAAATTGACTAACCAATCACCAAAGGTAAGCCCAAATGTGACACAAGTAACCACGATACATAAAAGTACCAACTAACAATGAAAAAATCCCGAGATTGCAGAAATTTCAGATCTCAAATAGGATTTCAAAGTTAAAAGGTGTCTATTGCTACACTCCTCAAGCAATTACTGACACATTTAGCGACCAAGCCACCAATTACATGTGAAATTCCCAAAATTTCACAGCAATTTCTGCTCCAAAGGCACTCCTATGCACAAATTTGGCAATTTTGATCAAAAGCCCCAAATTTTTAGAGGGTAATCCATCCAGATAGCATCAATACATGTACCCAAGTGCATGTACCAAACATTTGTTGCATAGATTGAAGGGATTTTGCAAAAGCCCCAAATTTATTGGATTCAGAGTGCACGAATTTTAGTGAAATTGAAGAAATTCCACAAAAATGTGAGAATCCCCAAAATTTCTCGAGCAGATGTGCACCAAATGTGCAATTTCTGAGCCGGATTGTATTGTCTTCACTGAAGTCCCCAAATCAAAGAAAAGCCCCAATTTTCTTGGGTAAAATTTTACTTTTTGCCTATGCATGTGAACGGCCGGTAAAATAATTGCAAAAATTAAGGAGATATTTTTTAAAAAAGAAAGGAAGACGTGACGGATTTATCCTGGCATTGACCAGGGCCCGTCAAATCTAATGCCTAGCCTGCAACCTGTCATCAGAGTGTCCCACTACTTGCCGGTGTACTTGTGCTTGTCATTGCCTTTGACACCCACTGCATCCTCGAGATCCTTGACTTGTTACCATGAAATAACTGCCATATGCATCACATGTGCTAAACAACCTTGCATATTTGATTAATATCTTAATCAAATGTTATCGGCAAGATAAGAGCATCTCAAAATTTCACATCCCCATGACCAACCTTCCCCTTGAAATCCTTGCAATCATCCTCAATCGCATTGCATTGTGCCAAAGGAAAAGCATACTACACTCGAATTTCCATAAGGCATCACAGTCACAACATCGACCACTGTTGTCTAACCATGCCATATGCCCCAAACCAGCTGAAAATTTCTAGCCAGCATCATAACATAAAACTAAAAATTAGTCCAAAACTGTTACTAGAAACCCAATAGATCCATCCATAACTCATGTTTCTCAACTGTTCTGACTTCAAAACCATAGTAAAGTATATTCTCAGCCTAAACCATAGTTGAAACTACCAATGGCATTTACTAATATGCTACTATCCATGGAACCAGCTATAAACCATTGAAAACTCAATATCAACTTATCATTTCTTGATCTGAGAACTGATCACAAACTAATTGCAAAAACTGATCAATAACTAATGCAAAAACAGATGCAAAACTGATCTCAAAAGTGAGCATAAACGCTTCTCAAATTCATCAAAAAACTAAGCTTAAACTAATCAAAAAATTTGTCTCAAATTTGAGGCAAAAACCCATGCTAAACTGATCATAAACTCATACAAAAGTATAGTTTCAGTGCCTAGGTGAAACTCATATTTATCTGCATACATCTCACAGTGACTAGTACACTTGAGTAGTGATCTCATGGCAAGCATACCATCAACATAATTCCTTGGATGCATGCTGAATACATCCGAGATCCACTACATACAAGAGCTATCCACAACTGGCTGAGTGGAAGTGCTACCTTCCCCTTGAGCATCAAGCAATACTCCAAACCCTGCTCTACTGGACTTGAACAAGCCCGAATTGAAGTTGACTGTATTTAAAAGGCATCTAGGTAAAGCTGCAACAATTGAGGATGGTCTACTAAGTCATCCTCTTCCATCCACTTTGCACCTATTAGTGAAACAACGCTAAAGCTTTACCAAGAAGCATATGGAACTTTACCTCTGATTGTACTTGCCTAGAAACCTCCACTAGGTTGTAGATCTTTCTTCCCCTTAAGCATTGCTATGCTTTATAATTTCACATTATTGCAATTCCAACTAAACTAATATGTAGCATTGCATCCAGTTGACTAGTCCCTCTTGTGTACCTGACATGCTAGGAGCACGAGATGCATAAGGAAACATTCATGCTTACATACTTTCAACCATTGCAATGTGACTATGTATGGGAATTTACATACTACCAGCCATACCAAGATATATTTTCCTATACATTGTATGCATTACTAGCAGCATTTTTCCTCATGAATAACACTATACGAAGCACTTATATCACTAGCACTAATACCATGAGTCCCAAACACACTGAGCTGTTTGTGCCCCAACATCATGCCAACATTGTTATGCATGGATTATACATATTACTAGCCATACTCAAATACATTGGACCTTGCACATCACGCATTAGTTACTGCATATGATAAGGAGTTGTGTCATACATCCCCATATGCGGTCCCTCACCCACCATAGCATAAAAACTAGTGCCACCACCAAAGTAACCTAGCTGCCCTATAATTGCATGCATGCCCTGCTATTCAAAAATCATTGCCCCGGCACCATTTGCTTATGCTCACTATCCACATTTGAAACATCACACTGTTGTATTGGCTCTTCCTTCGATACATCTTATTGTTCCAAAGCTCTTGAAGCCAATTTCCTCTTCTTGCCTTTGTTGCCCTCCTCTAAGGGATTCAAAAAGTGTATGAGATAAGGATCATTTGCCAATTGCAATTCTGTGCGTATTTATCCCTTTTCGGTCTTTTGGAGTGGTTGACTCTAGGATCCACCATATTCGTGGCATTGCACATGGCAGTCTTCAAGGCAACCTTTTCCGCCTTACTTGCTTGCTTTTCTCATCTTGCTTGCTTGATATATTTGCTATACACACACCTTAGCCATTTTCTTTGTCACTAATACCCAATAATGGTAGGGATAGTATGCTTGTCTTTGTGAAGGTCTCGGGTCTACTGACCATCCCGTATCACTCTCTCGTTTAGGGCACGGATACTCAATAGGACGAAAACTGATTTGCAACCCTTACCTAATGCTTAATCTATCAAAACCTAAAAAGCCCTAAATTTTAAAAAAAAAACAAGTCCATAGCTAATTCCATCCACCTTTGTAGGGCTTGGTCAGCCACTGGATAGCCGACGTGCACCCTTTGTCCGATGCTCTGTCCTCTCTGGGGTGATCACTTGGGCTCCCTTGGTAAGATAAACATCACCTCTGTAGTCTTAGTAGGCCACTGGGCAACTGGCGCGCACCCTTTGTCCGATGCTCTAGCTGATTTGGGGTGGGACGCCTTGGGGTAAAAGATAAACAAAGCAAGGAATTGGCTAGCCTCTATTCTTGTGGCACCGTGGTTGGGCTTGAGAGGGGGTGTTAAGCTAAAAATGCATTAGCTTTACTTAATCAGCCCCAAAACATGCCTAATTAATGAAGAAACCTAGTTTACTTAAAAGAAACACGATCCTAGAGAGTTAATGTGCCCCATAAGCAAAACCCACTTGGGAGGGCCCAAACTTTCTATAAATAGGTATACTGCCCTCCATTGAGCCCTAATCTCGTTTTTGCAGATTTCAGGTGTTTCAACTTGTTGCCCACACCCCATTCGCAGAGGACATCTCAGCCAAAGCTGTCCATTGCTGTCTACATCAGTTGGAGCCTGATTTCTAGCCCTCTTCTCACAATTTGGAGCTGATCCCAGCAAGGTGACTGCTGTTCCTGCACAGACCTGCTGCCGTACTACCTACCACGTCTTCTGCAGCCTGTGTTTGGCAGTTTTCTCTCTCCTCCAGCTATCGCCCAGCTTCTACAAGCTGTCGCCACATTGTCCAGCCTGCGTTTGGCAGTTTTCTCTCTCTTGCAAGCTGTCTTACCTACGTTTTTAGTATTTCTCTCTTCTGCAGTCTGCGTTTTTAGTCTTTCTCTCTTCTGCAAGCTGTCCTGCCTGCATTTTTAGTCTCTCTCTCACCTACTGTTTGTATTTTTAGGCTTTCTCTCTCCTCACTGCTGTCTGCATCAGATCCAGCTTCTCACTGCTGCGTTTGCTAGTGTTCAACATCCGAAGGCTACCTTGCTACAATTCAGGATCCATTCAGAGTACGACACTCTCTCCAACTCATTTCCCTTGCCCTCATCCTTGAGATACAAGAGTTCGAGGTTCAGTATTCATTCACTACTTAGTGTATTTGCTGCATGAGCATCGTATATTCGGTAGTCATATCACTTCATTCATTTACTGTATTCATTGTCTCTGAGTTACCCTAACCCTAACTGTGTTCTTTTATCAGTTTGTGCTTTTTTCATACGATTTCTGTTTATGTTTCTATATTAGGGTATTTCTTTACACACCTAATCAAGAATGCTATTGCCAACCCCTAGAAGGTGTCTCCTTGCTATCCCCTGCCTATTGAGGCTCCCAAATGGCTGTCTTCTGCAGCAAATTGTTGTTCTCTGACCAAAACTCCTCCTCTCTCCCAACTTGTAAATTGAATGAATGGCTGAGACCTAGCTCCAAAAAAGTTTTCTTGGTTTGCATGGGCATTCTTGCGAAGTGGCAGCCTTCTAAATCCATTTATCAGCATTATCCAACCATTTAATTAATTTTCAGAATTAGATAATCCTGCAAAATTAATTTTCGCACTTTCTACCCAAGCTAAAATTAAATGTGCCCCTCCATAATAAGAATAGCTAGGCCATTTGTAACTTGGGAGTGGTCACCAACCTCTGTTGACCCTTAGACTCACATTATTTAATTAATTAATGCTAGTCCCTAGTGTCACTACATACAACTTATTGGCCAAACAACTATCCTAGGGTCAAAACTGACACCAACTGAAATAATTGCCATGTGCATTACATGTACTAAGCAACCTTCCACATTTGACTAATATTTTAATCACATGCTATCGACAAGATTAGAGCATCTCAAAATTTCACGTCCCTGTGACATTAAGCATAATCCCAACACCTCCAACCATCTTGCTAGGGTGCCCTCCCACGTGAATCCCACTCACCATTAAAACATCTCAAAACGGACCTAGAGTCAAATTAACTCCAAGGTTTGAAACCACTAAATAGTGATACTTGTAAAAATCAGCACATTAGTGGTCCATATCATATCACATGTATGTATTTCAAGGATGAGCATGCCTAACCTCCACCCTCTCACTATCCCTCTCTAGCATGAACATGTAAAGAGTGCTACTCCACTACCATAGAACAACACCATCCTCTCCCTATGCAAATGCATGGAAGAGGAGGAAAGCTATGGTAGAGAAGTTTAAGAATCAAGAGTCTCTAAATTGTTATTGTCACCAAAACACTCTAAAAGTCTACCTTTAGAAGACCCAAAACAATGGTGAAGCTCTAGTTCAACTGTATGGGTGTAAAGACATCAAGAACCCTCCAAGTAGAGCGAAAGTACATGGCAACAATGACCGAGCCATGATAACATGAGTATTACCCATGTCCAGCAGCACACACGCACTCACAGTGAACAAGTGAACAATAAGAGAGAACAGAGTGGTTAGTGTTCAACAACACACATGCGTTCAACAACACTCACAGTGAACAAGTGAACAACAAGAGATAAGACAGTAGTTAGGGTTCAGCAACACACACATGCGTGCACTAACTATGAACAAGTAAACACCAAGAGAGGAGAGAGTGTTGAAATGTCATATCCACTATGTGAGAATGATTTACAAACTCTAAGATATTCTGTACCATGCCCATTGACCCTTCTCCAACTAGAAGGTAAAAAGTACCCTTAGATAAGGGAGTGTTCACACAAGAACTTATGAGGAACATGATAAATGTAACAAATCTCCCTGGAGTGAATGATATGAATGTATACAAGGTATAGGCAAATCCCTAAATGGTACCAAGCCTGGAGCCTTGCGAAAGGCTTCAAACTTCTCTCTAGAGAGAGCTTTTGTAAACACATCTACCAAGTTGTCGTCCATAGAGATATAAACCAAGTTAATCTCCCCTGCATGGAGCCTCTCTCTAACACAACAATAATGCATCTCAAATTCTCAATGTGCTTAGTGCAAGTATGAAAAACAAGATTCCTCGCATCTACCATGTGAGTGGGTGACTATTGTCCCACACTAAGCTCGACCAAAAGGTGTCTGGGCCATACACATTCGAATGTAGTTGTAAATGATGCCCTGTATTCAACTTCATAACTAGATGTGGCCACTATAAACTGCTTCTTGCTCAACCAAGAAATAATCAATCACCAAACATGAAACAATTACCATTGGTGGACACTCTTGTTTCAAAACAACCAAGCCAATCATTGTTTTTGAATGCATGCAAGCAAAGAGAAGTGCCCTTAAGATAAAAAGGGCCCAATGTCTAAGTGCCTTTGAGATAAAGAAAGACATGTTTAACAGTTTACCTATGTATAGTACTAGGTTTGTGCATAAAGCATGCTAACTAAGAGATCCCAAACTGAATATCCGGCCGTATACTACGCAAACACAATAAACAGCCAACATCCAGCTGATAAAAAGAAACATAAAATGAATCTCCTACATCCTCAAGTGTAAACATGCGGCATGTCTCAACTGGAGTAGAGATAGGCTTGCACTCTTGCATCTAAAAAAGCTCAAGGAGCTGCCCAATGTACTTACTGTTGCAAAATAATGCCCCCCTCAACTACAATAAACTGTATACCAAGATAGTAGTTCCAAGTGGCCAAGATTTGTCACATCAAAAGCACGCTACAATTCAGCTTCTAAGGCTGAAATCTGTGTCTCATGGCGTCCAATCAACATCATGTCATCCACATAAAGAATGAGAATCAAGAGGTTATCCCCATCTTTGTGCACATAAAGTGTGCTTTCAATGTGTGAATTACTGAGGCCAAGAGCAATCAAGTATACATGGATCCTTTCATACCATGCCATAAGTGCATGTTTCAAACCATGAGAGCCTTATGCAAACAGCACTCTTTGCTTTCTGAGTCTTTCTAAACAAAGCCAAGAGGGGGTATGACATAAACCTCCTCATGAAGATCACCATTCAACAAGCAGCCTTCACATCCAGCTCATACACATGCCAATCAAAATGAGCAAGCAAAGCAATGACATTGCGAATGGTGGTCATACATGGAGTAGGTGCAAACTTCTCACTATAGTCAATCCCATGTTTTTCGGGCATACCCTTTGGCAACAAGACATGCCTTGTAGTGATCAATGCTACGATCAAATCTGCATTTTAATTTGTAAACCCACTTTGTGCCTATAGCAGGCTTGCCAACAAGCAAGTCACATAACTCCCATGTGCTATTTTTATGAATAGAGTCCATTTCTGATTGCATATGAAACCAACCTTCCTCCACGCATAGGGTGGTAAATAACCTGATTAAGCACTAATTACAGCAAGCATAAAATTCACGTAAACTAAAAATACACACTTTACCACTTTAATATTGAATATTGAACACCCGATTGGCCCCAAAACAAGCACCCTTTGCAGTATTTCTTTATCTTATATTGCAAATGAAAGGAGTACAACGGAGATTCCCTTATCTCCTCTACTAATCCAAGTGCCCCTCACTATCAAAATTCACCAATAAGCCTCCAAACCAATTTGCCCCCTTGGTTTGCTTGGGGATTGGCTTTCACCCTACTCCTTGAAAGACAAATTCAGCCCCAAATCTGATATTGGCTGGCTGGCCTCTTCAATCTCCCTAAAATTCCTCAATTACAGCTCCTAGAATTCAAGTCCTAGGCCTCAATTCTAAGCATGCATCCCGAGATGGCTGTCAAAACCCTAATTTCTACTACAAATTAAGGTTTACAACAGAGATTGACTAAAATCTCTTTCTCTGATGGCTCAAACTATTGAAAAATATTGAGATAAGTTGAGAGATGCCTGGGAGATGAGAGAGAATGTTGTAGAGAGTGATTTCAGAGTTTCATCCTGAGAAACACTGAAAAGCTAATGTTGCTCTACTCAAACAACCATGGAAGTTATCACCTTTGGCTTAGGACCACCAAAAAGACTATTGCCCCCTTCTATAGGCTGTAATCTACACTAGAAGAACCTTGGGCTGCTGTCACCAGCTCCTACAGGGCTCTAAACTCCTATAACATGCTATAGGATTGGCCCCTAGTGACTACAAATCACATCAACAAGCTCTCCTTGCTCTCTAACTGTTAGCCTGCTCTTTATCATTCTCAGTCTGTCATCTCCTGGTTGTGAGCTCCTGTCAGAATCTGACAGGAGACAGAGGAGCTCTGTCAGTCCTTTAGTGGCTGTTTTCATCAGTCCACAGCCTGCGGGAGACACACAGCCCATACTGGGCTGTTTTTGTGCAGTCAGCCCAGTTTTCTGGGCAGGTCGGCCAGATCTGGCCAAAGTCGGCCAGATCTGGCTGGTCGGCCAAATCTGGCCAGGTCGGCCAGATTTGGCAGGTCGGCCAGTTTACTGGCCTGGGGGCTATATATAGCAGCCCCCCCAGTCATTCCAGCATTGTATTCTGCAGGTACAACACTGTCTCCGTCGTCTCCCGCTCCGCCATTGGTGCTGCCATTGCTTCCAGTCTGTTCTGGTGCCCTCACTGACGCTCCGGGCTGCGTGCAGGGACTGCTCTGTCCATTTCAGTGTATTCAGCATTCATCTCGGTCAGTGCAGACTTTCTTCCTTCATTCCCTGCTTTCTCTCTCCTCTCCTCTGTGTTCGTGTTCTTCCGTTGCGCACTCTCACACTAACAGCCTCCTTCTCTCTCACAAAGGGTCAAATAGACTCCACTAGCCCCTCAATACCTTTTTTCCACTTGGATAGGCAAGTTTTGCCAACAATTCTAATCCCATTTTTCATCATTATCTAGCTTAATAAATTACTTTTCAGAATACTAATTTTTAAAAATTAATTTAATAATTACTCTAGTGCTTTAAAATTTTCTTTCACCAACCAATAATTAAATTGGCTAGGCCAATTTGTCTTCCAAGTATCCCTCAGCAGTTATTGAACCTTAGACTGGCACTAATTAATCAATTAATGCCTAATCTTTCATATCACTACTGACACTAGTGGCCAATATTGGTCTAGGCCAAAATTTGACACTAAGGACCATCTAGTACCCATTAGGTATAACTTATTACAACTTTTGCCTTTAGCACCAACTGCATCCTCAAGGTCATTAGCCTATTACCATGAAATAACTACCATGTGCATCACATGTGCTCAACAACCTTGCACATTTTATTAATATCTTAATCAAATGTTATTGGCAAGATTGGAGCACCTCCAAATTTCATGTCCTCGTGACAACATAGCTACCATCCAATGTTCATTCTGTAAGACATCATGTAAAGAGACGGGTTCCTCACATTGCATGCAATAGCTACGACTGCCTGCGCAACCAAGTTACCCTGTGCGTGGCGAGTGGCTGCTCTAGTTCTACTAAGAATTGGAATGGACTATTTGTTGTCCCATAATATATCTAACATCCATCTAGAGATTGTTTTAGCTTCCCGAATAGCAATCCTCTCATCAGCCGCTTCATCATCAGCAATGCCTTGATCAATGGGCTGATGATTAGGCTGCTACTTAGCATGTGTTTGCAGCTGATTTTGCTACTGTAAACCTTCAATAGGTTACTAAAGTTGACCATAATCAGCTGCACTTTGCTAAAACAATGGCAATAAACTATCAAACATGTCCATAGACCCCACATTGGGCTGATTTTTGCAATCCATGAAAGGCTGACCCCAAATCTCTACTAGCAAAAATCTTCTTGGTGGAGGGTTGGTACAAGCGATACCCTTTAAATGCATTTGACAACCTTGTCTTGCAATTTATGTCTTCATGGTTGTGGCACCAAAGCATATGCCAAACAACCAAAGACAAGAATATGTGACACCATGGGTTTCCACCCATTCCAAACCTCATAAGGCATACATTCAGCTAATACTTCAGTGGGGCTACGATTCAGCACATACACTACACACATAATAGCATCCAGCCAAAACTTTGGGGACAACTTATTGTGTGAAAGCATACAACATGCTATTTCCATCAAAGTACGATTTTTTCTTTCAGCCACACCATTTTTTTATGTGTACAAGGCATAGTACATTGATGTGTAATGCCCTTTTCAGCCAAAAAAGAATTAAACTCTCGTGACCTGAAGATGTTATATGATGTACAATCGATGTGACACTTGAAGCACAATCTATCCGGAAAGAAGCCAAGATAAGTGCCATTTTCAGCTAAGGCCAAGAAAGTTTTAAAGTATGCAAACACTTCTAATTTGTGTCTCAAAGCATATGCCCAACAATGACAAGTCATGTCCAGGAATTATTTCATCAATATTTGCAAGCTGCTCCACGATGTCTTTTGAAATTTGTAATGTATGCATCCACAGAATCACTCTATCATATGCTCCATCTCAAGCTGCTTAAGCAAATAGGCTACACAAGCCTCACTACACACCTAATACAACAAAGCAAGCTTATCTCAAGCATCCTTGGTTGTTATACATGACTGACTATGCGTGATAACTTGGCTCTTGCACGAGAGTGCAATCAAAGCACGAGCTTGGGCATCACACCCATCCCATCTTAACTTATCTACTATGGGAGATGCATGAGGAGCTGGAGCGGAAGATCCACTGGTAACAATGGATAAGCTAGAAAAACCTATAGATTCCATGTAGCCAAGCCTACGAGCCTAACCTCTGAACTACATGAGGAGCTGAAGCAAAAGATTCAATGGTGACAATGCATGAGCAAGAAGAACCTGTAGCATTCTATGTAGCTGCGCATGCATGTCTAACCTCTAAACCACACATAACCCCAAAGCTCCTTGGTAAGGAGAACATGCTTCATCATGTATACCCACATGGGATAATTAGTCCCATCCAATTTATTAAAGTCCTCAAACATATTGAGCAAATCATTTCGCCCCGCCATTGCTTGCTACAAATTTCTGGTTTTTGTAACCAGCTACTGTCCAAAGTGCAAATGCAGGGACAGCACAAAAGTAAAGCAAAGAAAAGGCCAAAAAGCTTACAATTTTACACAAAATTGATGATGACAAAAAAGAATTTGTAACTGAAATGACTCCAATGTGTGCGAATGTTGATGTAGAAGGTGTAATTAGTCTCAATGTCAATGAATTTGGGAGAATTTCACAAAAGCCCCAAATTTACTTACTGAAATTTTGTGAAATTTGAGCTTGAACATGAAAAGCCCCAAATTTTTACGCATAATCGAGCAATTTTATAGTACAAATGCAAAATCCCCAAAAATTCTAGTGAAATATAGGGGTTTTTAGGTAAAAACCCCAAATTTTTTACGAAATTTAAGGGAAATTGATGCATGTTACAAAATCCCCAAATTTTTGTGCCTAGGATGGGCCTGCATGTGAACAAGAGTTTATTTGTTGGGTTAATGTTGATTAAGGCCAAAGGAAGCTGAATTTTTTTAACATTAAATATTGTCGGCACTTTGAACAAGTTGTCAACGCAACAGCTACGTGACGTGGATAAGCTGCACATGATGAGATGGAGTTGTTGAGGGGCGGCATGGCTGATTGGTGCAAGCGAGTAACGGGTTGTCAGTGGAGAAAAGGAATTGTCAAGTCAAATATCATTCCATATTGGCTCAACGCAAAACTATCATGGCTTGTTAGGGGAAGCATGAGGAGGCACGGATTGACAACGATTGCAGGAGGTGTGACACGATGGGACAGATAGTGCTTCAGGCTTGAGCTGTCAAGCGTGTACAGCTGATGTGAGACACACAGGCTGTCGCTACAAGAAGTGTCGAGCAAGGCAGCGCAAGCGATTGAGCAGGTCAACGAGGGCAACCAAATGTCATAGGCAGCAAGCAAGATTTGATGGGATTGAAGCATGCTGCCAGAGAGTGGCCTAGCATATGGCTCAATGGTGACAATGGCGGTGGCGGCTTACAAACTGAGTGGTGGCAATTGAGAAGAGGTATGGCTCTAATAGCACTGTTAGGTTAACGTTCAACACATAGGAACATGGAACGGGAATGGGAATAGGGACGGCAGCACTGAGCACGAGTTGCCATCCCCTATTACCATGAGAGGGGGCTCTAACATGGGGACAGGACTAGGATGGTATGGGGATGGGGTAGGACTAGGACAAGAAGCTAGAAAATGGCCATCACCTTTACTATCATTCAACACGCATGCACACACTCACAATGAACAAGTGAATAGCAAGAGAGGAGAGAGTATTGAAATGTCAAATCCACTACGTGAGAATAATATAAAAGTACAATCCCTAAGGTACTTAAGTACCACACCCATTGACATGTGTTCACATGGGGCAAAAACCCTTCTCCAACTAGAAGGTAAAAAGTGCCCCTGGATAAGGGAGCGTTCACACCAAAACTTAAGAGAAACATGATAAGTGTAACAACCCATCTAAAAGATGTATGTATTTTAATTCGCATCCAAACTATTGATATATCATCTTTTAATTGTCAAGTCAAAAAGCAATGTAATAGATACATGTTTCATGAATAGGTATCTTAAGATAACCAATACACAATCGCTAGTTCAGTCATCCCAATTGTATCTTAAGATAACCAATAGATACATGTTTCATGAATAGGTATCTGAAGATAACGAATACGCAATCACTAGTTCAGTCATCCCAATTGTATCTCTTTTCTGCGCAAAATTGGAGTACCCTATGAAGATTTACTTGGATAGATACAGCGCATCAATATATGATCATTAATTTGTTTGGACAAGACATGTAAATCAACTTGGCTTGTACTGAGGGAGAAATACTAACAAGCTAAGCACCAAGGACAAGACTTATGCATTGATCAACTATCCATATTCTAGGTAAACGTTCTGGCAATTGGCCAAGAAAGACATCCTGAAAATCATGAAGTAACTTCTTCAATCCTATATTCCCAAACACACTTAGTTCATACTTGCTAACAAATGAAAGAACAAATGCAATAATATGGCCAAGAACACACTAGGCAATAATCTATTTCACGATTGCATTGCATTATAAGAAGCTTCTATGACAATTCTACCAAAAATTGGCCTGAATAATCATGGGTTTACTTTTATACACTAAGGAAGATATGTGATTATCCTGGTCTATATTTGCCATTGAATGTGTTAAGTCATTCAATGCCTAATAATAAATCTATATGTAAAAACTCAATTCAATATATAATAATTCTATATGTAAAAACACAACTGGAATGTGAGAGTCAACATTAACATGAATTACCTAATAGAACTAATCGATTGGTTGACTTTGGTTTCATCCCAAAAAGTGTCTTCTTTCTGTGGAGGGTTTTGGCATCCTTAGTTTAGGACTCTTGAGTCTCATGTGGCCTTTTTATTCATAGTTGAAGCACATCTGTCCTTACCTTAAAACCTTCAGAAACTTGTTGCGCTTAACCAGATTTCTTTAAAGGACTGTAACACAACTATTGAAGGAAAATACAATTTACTATTGTTTCCCACCCAGCTGTAGTCTTTGATTTTGGATAAGACATTATCATCATCTTATTACTTTTATCTACAAACTTGCAATAATCAGATAATCACAAAAAAAGTCAAGTAGCAGCATGTAACCATGGTTTGTGCTACCAAACACATCTATCCATCCAGTCATGGTTTCCTGGCATCCTACTACCATGTGAGGTCCCCAAGGGGAGCCTTAAGCTGATACAAACTTGGCTTCCACAATAGCACATGTACCTCCACAACACTAGATGGGCTCCTAATTTGAGAACTGTCTTTGGGTTAAGGATCTCTAAATGGCACAACTGAACCTGTCCAGTGTCACTTACGTAAAAATGACCTAGGCAACTGCCTCTAAACTGTATCCTTATGCATCAGTCTGAACACACCCCAACTCACCTATCTTACCTCCAACCTTCATCAAGCCTGTAAAATTAGCTTCATGTGCCAACCCACACCGATACTAGGGTCTGGTATAGGCACATTAGATAACCTCTGTGATAACACACATGATTGATTATGTGTGCATATGGTATTCTGTCATTGCACCAACTTGATACTCCTCATCTGAGTGGAACAGATTGATTCCTTGTCCCACAAAGTTATTGGATTTCATCCGGCCAACCTGATTATTATACTGGTCTGAACTGATCTCAGGATCTTCGAACTGGGTGATCTCGTCAGTACTGCAGTGGAGGCTATTCGCTCATGTATCAAGCATGTGTGAATCACACAGCCTTGGTATTCAGCAGTTTTGGACATGGCCCTCTTCCTCCTGTAGCCTTGTTCTGCATGTGTGTTCTTCATGGACCAACCTTGGGCAGATACACCAACTATGGAACCTCTAGATCTGTAACTCCAGAAGAAGAGCAAAACTAAGCTCAGTTGGCATGGCTTCAGTGGCACCACTGTGAGCACATGAAATGTTGACATGCCTGCAGCCTTACTTTCTACATGCATAGAGCTTACAATCAATTGCTTCCAAATGCCCTTGAATGGACAAACTTCTTTCATGGTTTCCCATGTGATTTTTGCTTTTTGCTTTTTGTTTCTTGTCAGCTTTCACATGTTTCTACATGAAATGTACAATTTCAAAAATATACAACAAAATTATCTGGTTTTGGGTGATCTTCTGGTTTCTAACTTGAAGCTGTACTTGATAAACGTTAAATGTATTGTGCTTTGTACTGACAATTAGTGGATACTAAGTTTTCCCACCTGTAGTATTCCAATTTTCTGCAATGCAGGCATTCAAGTCAGATTAGGTGTCGTAATTAACTGACCTAGAGAAACCTTCTACCTCATTATGAAAAAAAGATGCCTTTGATTCTAAATACAATTCTCCTACATGCTAACCATCATGAAACAGTCTATCATCAAAAAATACTTTCTGGGATTATCAAAGTGCTCTGAGAACTTTGATTCAAACTTCCAAGAAATCTAAACATCCTCATGGATTTCTCAACATCTCACAAAAACTGGTCTGAATTTCCACCATCATCGAACAGTACATCATCAAGAAGAACTTTCTTAGAATAACCAAATTGTTTCAAAGACTTTGATTCGTGTTTCCAAATCTAAACCCCCTCCTGCAGTTTATCTCACAAGGATCAGTCTAACAATCGATGCTTCTGACTTCTTGATTGCTGTGACCCTTTATTTTTGTATTCACTGCTCAAAATCTGCTCTATATCTTACTCCTCAGCAGGTTTCTATGGTAAATTCTGCAACAAAAATCTACTCAAGACAGTGGAAGGTTCTCTATTTGCTGAATAAGTCCCTTTAAACATCTTGGCTAAGCTGGTTACAATCTGGAACATTCAAAGAACCTTACGTAAACAAGAGGAGTTTGCATTGAATAAGTGCCTTTAAACATCTTGGCTAAGCTGATTACAATCTGGAACATTCAAAGAACCTTACGTAAACAAGAGGTGTTTGCATTGAAGTGCAAATAAAAATTGATTCCGAAAAATTTAATAAGTATAAGTATCTGAAAGATATAAAGAAATATGAATGGTAGCTTCCAACAAATTGAAAGTAATCTGGGACATTAACAATATTAGACAAAAGATCGCAATCTAGATGACAGAGTCAAATAAAGTCTTACCAGTGGAGTTATTTTCTCTACGCTAACATTTGAAGCCAATCCAACTGCTCCACCATTCAAATTTCCTGGAGAGGGTGCATGGTCAGCAGCTGATGTACCTGCAGCACTAAGAGCATTGCTGCTGCTAATAGAATTCGCAGTTGCTGAAGATTCTCCAGGAAGTCGCATATGACGGAGGCTCTTCACAGCCCTATGGAGACGCTCTAATCTAAAACTCTTCCCATCAAAAAAAATGATTCCATCAAGCTCTTTGCAGTCTTCGCTATTTCCCTGAAATGAGACCTTCGGTTTTCCAACTTGATTGTTGCAGAAGTCAACGGTGACCTTATTGTCTGTACTTTTGAAGAGTGATCCAGGACGTGTGGTATCTATTGATGCTGGTTTGAATTCATCTGTGTCAAAAGGAACATAGAAGTTGAGACACTTTCTCTCTTACAGCCTACTTCCTATTTACAAGTAATCCTAACAAACTACTTAAAAAGGTTTTCTGTGAGGTTGTGACATACTTTATGTATAATCTTCTCTAAATGCCCTATATCAGTTATTTCCAAGACTCGACACTTCAACAAAATGGAAAGAATTAATATTGAAGCTGAATATGACAATTATTCAAAATTTGCAACTCTGTTGTCCTCTAAAATAGCCATAAGGAGAGATTTAATAATGAAGAAGTGGAGGACAACGGTGGAGATAGCTGTGAGCAACATTGGGGCTATATTCAGCTAACATACATGACTTTACAACAAGGAAATCTGATGTAGGATGAGAGGAAATGAGCCCTTTTTATAGAATAAGCATTGACTCAATGCAACGAGGGAGAGTTTAGTAGCACTTGAGAAGTGTCCAGCCCACAGTTGCCGAGAGTTTCCGAAATGGGGAAACAAATACGTGTTTCGGCATCATGAAACAGAGTTTCAGCCTCAGTCCAACATAGTGAAATGGGAAAATGGGAACTCAAAAAAATATGAAAATAAATATATAAATATAAATGTGTGTTTTGTTGGGGGGGGGGGGGGGAGAGAGAGAGAGAGAGAGAGTGTGTGTGTGTGTGTGTGTACTAACTATACACTATACAAGCTAATACTTCAGCCTTTACATAATTAGATGCTTACATTGCCAAATATACACATTACACTCACTATTTATTAGCTACCAATTGCTAGCAAGAGTATAAGCTTCGTAGTTATGCAAATGTTTGTATGACTCCATGCATCCTCTCAACTACAGATGGCTTCAATGTGTTGGGTGTGAAGGCCCTTATGCTACTCCCGTGTATATATTACTTTACACATGTGAACACACCCTTGCCAGTGTAAGTGTACCATAACCTAAGTATAAAATACATTCCTTAATTCTTTGTGTACCACACTAGTACACATTTATCCCTCAACTCTTCACTCTCTCTCACTACTCACTCAACAGCCACACACATCTCAATTCACTTGCGCATTTCCTAAGTGCTTCCTCTCACACTCTACAAACTAGTATCAAAACATTGGAAAACGTGTTTGTGTGAGCTGGAGGACCGGAACAGGCAATCATTGTCTATCCAAACAGCAGTCATCCCCAGCAGGCAGTCGTGACCAGCACTCATCGGCAGTCGTGAGTGACCAGTTGTGGTAAGCTTTTTTCAGGCGTCAGCTCTGTCAGGCAAGACAGGCGGCAGCTGCGACAACATTTGCAGCAAACATGTCTAGGCTGTCGACACGCGACCAAGCTGTTGACATCAGGTGCAGCCGGCAAGTTTGGCATGCAAATCCAACAGATGACGATGAGCAAATCCAGCAGGTAAAAAGGCTTGGTCAGCGACAACAGGCCCAACTCTCTTACATTTTTTTAATATTGTGCAATTTTTCTTCTCCTTCCCTTACTAGATGTTCATGTGCACAAGCATAGTGTGCCATCTTGGATTAAAAATTTGGGGTTTTTCTTGGATTTGGGAACCGTGAAGTAAAATAGGACAATCTAACCCAAAAATTGCAAACACTGTGCACATTTGCCCCAAAAATTTTGCGGATTTTCATGTACAAGCGAAATTTTGCTCAAGTGAGCCAATTTCATTGTAATTTGTGCACATTTGGATCCCGAAATTTCGGAGTTTTGCAAAATTTGTGAAATTTCTACAACATTTGCTCGTATTTGACACTTGGGATGATGTATTGATGTGATTGGAGCAGATTTACTGCAAAAATTTTGGGGCTTTTCACATCAATGATGCATTTTGAGCCATTTCGAGCTTTGACATTAAAATTACAACATATTCACTGCTAAGTGGGAGAAATTTGGACTTGGGATGTATCAAATGTTACAAAAGGGCAGCTTCTCTTGGTACATATATTACTAAATACTCATTATGCAATGAAACAATGGTATACAGTGTACACAGCAGTTGGGTTATTGCATTTGGGCATTATTGTGATGTATTACTGAAGTGGGAGCTGTCGTTTATGCAAATGTATCAGATCTAATTCATGTACATGCTGTAATCAGTACTTGAGACTAAAATTGCAACAAAACATCTGCTTCTTGGACACCTTTGGCAATATTAAGTGTGTGCACTTGATGTTATATTCAGCAACATTGCTCTTGGCTGAAAGTATTCAGCATTTTATTGTAGTCTTTTATTGCTGAAGATGGCTGGTAGTCCATCTACATCTGACACACAGAATCTCTTTGAGATTCGTAAATTTGATAGCAATGGCTTTGATCTTTGAAAAGATCGTATGTAGGGAATATTTTTTCTAAAGGATTGTGATGATGCTTTGGCAAAACATAAGCCTGTTGCTTTGTCATATGAGGATTGGGCTAAAATGAATAAAAAGACCATTACTTACATTAAAATGGCTATCACAGATGATATCTTGGTTGATATCAAGGGACTTACTACTACTTATGCAGTTTGGGAGAAACTCAAGGCGACGTATGAGAATACAACTCCTATCAATCAGGTACATCTCATGCAAAAGTTAGTCAACTTGAAGCTTGATGAGTCTAAGCTTGCCTCATAGCATTTAAATGCTTTCATTGGTATTTTGAGTCAATTACAAGATGCAGGCTTGCCAGCTTTTGAAAGTGTTCATTCTATCATTTTTATTTTAGTTGAATCTTTAGTTACAAAAATGATTTAATTGTTAAGAATACTACATTGTGCAGGGTGCTTACATCCCAAATTCCCATGTGTGCGCCTAATTGTGCACGTATGTGACTAGCATCAGTGCATATGCTGTTCAGTCTCGTGTTTGCTGTTTGCACCAATTCAGACCAATCGTGCTGCAGATTGATCAGCCACAACTTCACCCTGCCAGCTGTTTATGTTGCGGCAGTACCAATCTATCCAGACACTGATTTTGTTGCACTTTGATCAGCATGCAGCAGTTTGCCCATCTACCCTGCAATTTCTCGCTGTTTGCTACCTGTTTATGTGCTTACTGCTGCACTTTGGTGCGAGCTGGGCAGGTTGATGTCCATCATCCTTGTATAGAGCTACCTGCATTTTCAGCCTTTTCAGATCTAAATGCACTGTCTTGCATTTGTGTTTCCATGCAAGTTCTCTTAATACGGTCTTCATCTACAGTGCTGTAAATTGCAGCATTTTGGTGCATCAGCTCATCACTTCCACACAGTGCCAAGTCAAGTTTTAATTATGCTCAGCGCTCCTCAAGCTCAGCTCGTGAGCTTCAAGAGCACTATTCAAATGATATGCACTAAAGGACTTTTTGTAGCTTGCGGGCCACATATCAAACCCTCAAACCATGAACTACTGCATGCCGAATTGAGGATAAAACCTACAGTCCTAAAAATGGCCTAAAATACATGCAACTATAGGTATCCATACCGTTGGTGCCAAGGGGCTTTGAAGTACATACGCAACATATGTATCCCTACCCTAGGTACGAAGGGGCTTTGAAATACATATGCAAGTCCTCACCTTTATGCTAACACTTCAGGGAAAAACAGACATTGTTCCTCTAGCCATTGCTAACATGGGACAATGCATTACTAGCTCTCGGCATGCAGAAGGTGCAATGACATACACAAGCAACTGCAAACCAGAAACAATTCACAGATTGCAATGACATAACAAGCAACCGCAGACCGGAGCCAATTCATAGATTGCAAGATCCTTACTTTCGCATCGACACCCTTACATAATTTGGACACACCAAAGCCAACATACGGCAAAGCACCTTGTCAGATCATAATACTCCGTCAGTAACATACAATTGTGTACCCAAAGATTCAATGAGACGAAAATATGGAGCTTGGTCGGGTTGATCTATGTTGTTTCGCCACAAGATAAAATCTGAGCAGACAGACGAGGCATTCAGATCAATCAAAGAGCTTAGGAGAGGCTCACATCGCAGGCTGTAGAACCGGGTAGACGAAGAGGGCTCCCGAAAGGTAGACCCGAGGGTCAAAGGAAACCATTGTTCTGGGGGTGGCGCCGAGTCGGGTTCCTTGACCTTTGAATTCATCTTCTTCTTCTCCTCCTCCTCCTGTCTGTCTTTCTTCTTCTTCTTCTTCTTCTTCTTCTTCTTCTCTGCTTTTCCGGCTGTGACCTGTATTCACAGCGAACGCAAGCACAGTCCTTTCATGACATATGATGTCCTGGAGATCCGACCCCACATGGCATGGCATGCTCCAATAAAGCGATGAGACCACTTCACTAATTAAAAGTTATACTACCAAGTTAACAAAAATGGCCATGCCTTGCCATATGAAACCACCAAGAAGGATGGCCTTCAACACTAGGGGAAAATACCAAATGTTTTGTCTCAAACATGGGGAAGTCTAAGCGACACCCAAGAATTGTCAAAGCATGCAAACTTAATGGAGCCTTAAGGTACCTTTCATGCTCTTTACTTCTAGACAAGTGGTAGAATGATAGTCTTGTAACGCCTAGCTAGCCCCTTGGATTGCCTCGAGGCTCCATGTATATAGCCCTCTTCCTCCAAACACCCTCCCAATTAGGAGATGCCTAAGGGAAATGGCAAAGTTTCAAGGTTAAACGATAGACTAGACATGGGCTATCGTTAAGCAACTTCTAGGATTTTTGTGGATCTTGCTTACATAAAGTTGCAACTTGAAAATGATTTTATTGGTGCACAATGAAGTAAGGAGGACCAAAATGGCTAGGGCAAGAAAATTGACAAGGCTTCTATTGCATATCCCCCCCCCCCACTACTCAAGCAAAAATGCACAAACTTTTCAGAGGCTGGTTTGTATTTTTATCTCATGGTAAGTCCCCCAACTTGAGTTTCAATTATGGTTTCTACAAACATATCAAGCCTAGGTAGTTCTCCAACAATTCAGATTTCTAGGTTGTGGGATACTTTGCAAATGTGGAATCCCAATAAGAACATGACTAAATTATGCATGAGTGCCCAATGTGGGCTACGTTTTTTTCAAATTGCAATAAAAAAGCCCCTTTTTGTAAATGTAATGCAATAAATTTATCCAAGTTTTGTCAAATAAGATAACCCTTCTATTGATTGCATGTGGTACACTTAGACCTTTTCAAGAGCACCTTTTTCAAGGTTGTCATATTAGCTCGTGAGCAAGGTCTCTTGGTGAGATCACTTGACAAGGTATTGTGCATCTTTGCAACCTCCAATGCCAAGCATAATGTGCTTGATCTATTCAACCCTCGTGGCCTGGAGCTCTTTTTGGAGGTCAAATTCAAATGGTTGCTTCATGTGTAAAGAGCATGGCCATAAAGTAAACATGGAAGCGTTAGAACAAAAGGAAAGCATGACTTAGAGAATCTCGAGACAAATGTGGCAAGCAAGATTAAAGAGACATTGAATCTTAAGTCCTCCTATGAAACCTTGTTGAGAGTGAGAGAGAGACTTGGAGAGTGAAGCTCTTCTCTCTTCTTTTCTTTCTTCTTTTTTGCCCCTCCTTCGATAGCTTGGAAGGTGAGAGATAGAGTGTGAGGTTAATGTTGATACATTTTCTTTCTCTACATTTTCTTTTTTCAATGAAGCACCTGTGGATGAGTCCAATTGCAATGGAGTAGTTGGGATGGATCAAAGGAAAATGCTTGAGTAATGAAGCCATTGGTGAACCTTTTTGAAGGCATTCAAACTACGATGTCCTAAGTTTTCTTACTACTTGCATGGGATGTGAGAATATAGCAAATGGCTTTGAGATTAGAATATCAATCACCTATGTGAGAAATGGTTGTGTCAATGAGTGTTTGAAACTTTTAAAAGAATGAGAATCCATCCAATGTCCCATAGCTAAGTGCAAGTGCCATCTTTGGTTCCATTTCTAGGACAAAGGGTGAAAGCAAACACCCAACAACGGTCACATTCCCACCATGTGGTGGAATAGGGGGCTTGTGCACTTGAGAATGAATGGAGAGGTGAGAAATTGATTTCCCATTTTTGCACCTTGCTTGCTCTGAAACTCACATGGCTAGATTCGCAATGTCAAATCAATAGAGAATTGATTGTTTGACAAATTGAGATTGAGTAGGCTAGAATAGGCTTAGAGAAGAAGAAAACAAAACAACACTTTTTTTAAAAAAAGCCTGCAAAAAGACACAAGCCTTGAAGTCTCTCTTTATCTCTTTGTGTGTGGGGTACTCACTCATAGACCCATAGAGACCGACCCACCCACATCACTTGATCACAAAGGACACTCACTCCATAGGGTTAGAAGCACTACATCATGAGGGCATAGATAAATGAAAGAGTAGGCCAAGAATGAATTGCTAACAAGGTGCAAGTGTGAAGAGTGCAAGTTCCACAAATATTGAGGAAAGAGACTAGTTGTACTATTACCCAAAGAGCACATAAAATTTTGGGGATGGCAACGCAAGGAACCACATAAGCATCACAAGGACAAACCCTCAAGAAGGTATTGGCACATAATGTAGTACTATAGTTCAAAAAAATTCGAATTTGATGTCTTATCAATAATTTAAGAATGTAGATCACAAATAACAAGGACACCCACCTACTTTTAATAATCTATCAAATTTAGGCCTAAGTAATGCCACCTATCTATTAGATTTTGAAAACTTGTAAATGCCATGCTATGTACAATGCAATAATACCATGTATATTAATAATGCAATCCTATCATCGAAAAGCATTTTATCCATGGATGAATACTTTTAATTACTATAGAAGGCCCTATGTGACAAAGTAGTTCCAAGAAGTCTTGAATGTATGGAGGGTGCAAGAAGGGTTCTCTTTCTTATGAAGGACTCGTAGTTTTTGCTTTTCAAATGTGGCCTTATGCTTTTGGAGGCTTGCTTTTGGATCGGCCCTATAAAAGAATCTAGCTAGCTATAGAAGAAGCATGAAGCGACTAAATTCACAATCTTGGACATGTCAAGGAGAGAGCAAGGCTATGGCTACTAGAAAACCCTATCATCGAGTTTGCATAAAGTAGCTTGCATCCATCTTGAGGGAAGGCGAATCATGGGTTTCAAATATGAAGACCAAGATAGAAATGGGGATACCATACTAAAGTACATGACCTCAAAATATCATTTTCTCTCTCAAGCTTTGCCATATTATTTGACACTACCTTCACTATGGTGAAATAAAGTTAGTTAGATAAGTCCAAGGAATCAAACATATTTGGCTTTAGTGCTATAAACTGTTGTAAATGCAAGTTTGATGTCCCATCTATGGAAACTTCTATAAGGATTTGGGCCTATGTGCAATGAAATTGTAAATTGTTTGGTTTTGAAACTCTTAATAGTGAGTTATTCATAGGATAGGCTGCATACCACATGTGATTCTTCTCCAAGGTGACACATAAGCCCACACTAACATTCACTCTCCAACGTTGCAATGTGGCACACACATTCTCATCCAACCACATACACTCATTCACATAAGCACTCATCCACATGCATTTTCCCACATACCCACTCACTCACATACCTAAACCCACACTCACATAAACATAAACATACTCACTCACATACCTAAACCCACACTCACATAAACGTAAACATACTCATGTATTTCCCCACATACACAATCACTCACATACCTAAACCCACACACATAAACATTAACATACTCATGCACTAATACTCATTCACAGAAGCACTCGCACACTTTAGCACATGGGCATTGCACATTGGGCTATACATGTACTTGTATTCACATACACACTTTCCACCCACCCACATAACCACTAGTCACACACGTGTGCATGCACATGGGCTATGCATGCACTTGTATCCACATACACACTTCCACCTACCCACGTAACCACTAGTCACACACATGTGCATGCACATGAGGCATTTGTGCACACAAGACAATCACATGCACTTAGGTCACTTGTGTACACACAATAGTAATTGCTCACAAAACATTACATAGGCTTGTACCTATAGGTTCCATTCACACATACATACACGTGTAATTACTTACACCCATTGCATATCGCACTTTCCTGATATACCTACCCATTGCTAGGAATATCCTTTGTAAAGGTAATGTAGATATGGGCACAACCCACCTAAGGTGCACATCTCACCCCTACATACTCCATTCCCATCCTTAGGTGCTCCCTTTGTAGGCACACATGCATTGAGCCTAGGGTAGCTTCTTGACACCTCTCGAGGACTAACTCTCTCACACAACACTATGCAAGTGTTTTCACCTTAGAATACCTAAATTTAGGTAATCCATTCCTAAAACTACCACATCTTTAGGTAGAGGCTAGTCGAAGCACTAGGTACTCTTAGGTCATACTAGCCACATGCCTCTTACATTACAAGTAGGGTAAGTTAGATTGCTAGCCAAAGCTATAAGTGACAACAATTAGGCTATGCAATCATCCAACACCACGACATAGCTATCAAAGCTATAAGTGACACCAATTAGGCTACGTAATCATTCAACATGAAGACATTTGCTCCTCCAAGAATTCTAATTCTCATCTCATTAATTACGGTTCTTCATCAACAACAACATTTGATTTAGAGTGCGAGGTTGATATTGGTACATTTCCTTCTTCTCTAGATTTCCTCTTTTTGATACAACACTTGTGGATTGGATTGGTTGGAATGTAGTGGGGACAAATTAAAGGGCAATGCTTGAATCGTGAGAACACCATAATGCATGAAGATGAGAGGGTGACTCTACCATGAACTCTTAATAGTCACTTTTCTCACTTGCATGGGATGGTGAGGAGAGAGTGAATGGTTTTGAGATCAAAATGTGAGTCGATTACATGAGAGATGGTTATATCGATGAGTGTTTGGAACTCTTGAAAGAATAAGAGTTGTCCCATCATTGAGAATAAACACCAACAAACATTAGTCTAGCATTTTCTTGAGTTATTTGCTCCCTTCCTTCTAGGCTAGTTTTGAACTACATGCTTTGATCTATGAGTAGGATTGTCTTCCTTTATTCACACAAAAGGTGACTCTTATGTTTTGCTTTGTGAGTATTATGTTATCACCTCTAAAATCTAGCTATCAAGGCAATTAAGTTGCACGTGTAACCTCTTCAACTATCTTTGCACTATAGTTGGCATTGAGACTGTTCCCTTGTTTTGCATCTGCTTTCTAAGCTTCTTCCCACTTAGCCTTGCATCATGGAACTTTCATGTCATCTTTTGCTTTCTAGTAATGTGCATTTTCTATATGACTAATGCACACATCATGCAAGTGATGATGGCTTTGAAGCCCTTAACTACTAGCCACCAAGCATGCATGCTTAGCCAAGTTTGTAGTTGCACATGAGATATATTCTCTACCACCTACAAAAAAGAAAAGTAAATTTCTATTAAGTTGAGCTAACTAAAATGACACACAAAAGGACTAGAGATAGGATACAACTCACCCAAGCAAAATGTTTTTGCTAGCATGGATATTGAGTATGCCACCAACTAAGCCAACAAGTTCATCATAGGTATGTTACAATTTTTAGCCTTTCATCTTACTCATTGTGCACAAATGCACCTTGAGGCGTCATGTCATCTTTAGTTGATGCATGTGCTCACCTTGCAAGTTCGTGTACACCTAGTAGCATCTGTGTATTTGTAGGGTCTACTCCTGATGCAATAGGCAAGACCTCTCCCTACCCTCCATGATATTCTTTACTTCAAGCATTGTGCTAATGGCCCTCCAGTTGGAATTAGCCTCATCTCCCACAAATACTAAAATTTTGGGTATGGGGTGCCTGCACCTTAATGGAGCTTTAACTAAAACAAGATGTGTGCATTATTCTTTCATCCCACATATCATCATGATCATCAATCCTTGGACATGTAACAAATTAACAATGTAAGCTTTAATATTATGATGTAAACTTCATTGTGCATGATAGAGATGTAAGATTGTTACCTTGGTTTATACACACATGTTGCCATGGTAGTCCAATTATTAATGTGTTGCACGTGGTCTAAACTTATGCAACTATTGTGTAGGTCACCAATTCCATTCTGTCACATGTGGTTCACTAGATCAACCCCTAATGCTATCATTATAATTGAGAACTTGAAGAGAGAGCACCTATTGTCATCATCAATAACTTGACTAGAAAGAGGCTACCATGGAAAAACCAACATGCACAACATTGTTTGAGCTTTCGTTGCTGAGACTCTATCCATTGGTGTTACTTCCACAAGGGCTACATGAAATATGCTTGAACCTACTTATGACCATCCACCCCATAAAATGTTTAGGGAAAGGCAATATGTTTTAATAAATGCTCTTGTAGCTATACTAGGCCTCACCTTTTGCACCACAATGCATTATGCATTCTTATGAGGGGTTGGAGTTCCTTGATCATCGTTTAGAGTTAGTTCTAGAGACTCCATGCTCAAAAATCAAGGCATTTTTTGCAAGCCCTTTAGCCACTACCATTTGTAAGTCTCAAGTCCCATTTGCATCGAAGTCTTTCACCATCTATTATATTGTCCTTTAGCATTCCTATACATTATCTCTACAACTACTCTGTACCTCAATCAATGCCCCTTTATACTAGCTCTACAAGTACTATTTGTACCTCAATCAATTCTCCTTTATATTAGCTCTACAAGTACTTTCTCCTTCAATTTATGTGTATTGTGATTAATAACGATCTTGCTATCCTTGATCATGACATCATATCATATGCCAAATACTCACATTTGGAAAGCAAACTGGGGGTCCATTATAATAGAAACATGCTAAGCTTTGCAAACCATTAGTTGGCATTCCAAGAGTTGGAGTTTTGTTGTTCAAATTTAGCACCTCATATCGATTTCTTCTTAATTCCTTGAACCTGAGAGAGAGAAGTGACCAAAGCAACATGTGTTTGGGCACTCTAGTACCCACACACTTGCTTCATCAAACTATGCCAATAAAGATTATTCACATTGACATAGGCTTTGTTCGACAATGTATCATACTTTTGCTCCATACTCTCCATTGGACATGTATTGATTGCCATTAGTGTCGACTCATACACCCACATTACTACGATATAAAGGTGGGATTTCTACCACCCTCTCTAACACAGTGGTGCTATAGAGCAACTAATGTAGCACTCAATACTATCCCCCACAAGTTTAATGTGCTTTACTGCATTTATGGTTCCAATGGTTGCCCCCATTCCCATGCAAGGCTCATCATCTAGATCAACTATTGCACCACTGTTTTGGTTCATTGCATGAGGTCATTTTAGTGAGTCATCCACATTGGTCATTGTTTGTCCATCTTGGCTTGCATCAGTTGCTAGTAAGATTTGTTATGAACATGATGTGGTTCCATTTCCTTGCTCAATAAGGTAGTCAATTGAAACTAAGGTGTCTAGAATAAATACTTGACTAGCCTCCTTATCATTTCTATCATGAACTAGGATAGTTTGCATTTGGCCATTCACGTGCTAGCAAGAATTAATCTATTTTATTGATGCAAAGCTCACCCTCCTTCAACAATAGGAGTTGACCATGTTATATCACACACTTGGTTTGGAAGTGAGAGCTCACAAATATATACACATTGTTAACAACTTGTGAAGTTATGAAAGATGATATGATTGGTTTAGAGAGAGAGAGAGAGAGAGAGAGAGAGAGAGAGAGAGAGAGAGAGAGAGAGGATGAGAAATTCATCGATAAGTAAACTCAAGTTGTTTGTTGATGCTACTAGTCAAATAGCATTTTTGGGGATCATTATATAGAGAACCCTAGTTAATGATGCATTAAATGCATGCCAAATGAGAGAGAGAGAGAGAGGGAGAGATCTATGGAGTGTACATAGAGTGAGTGTGTATGTGTCCATTGGTGTTTGTATAAAGGTAGAGAGTGAAGAGAGATAAGAGGGAAGATAGAGAAGAGAAAGTGAGAATTGAGTGTCGACAAAATGTTGAGAATAAGTTTTACATGCATATATATCATGATACGAATATATGTGTATGTAGAGAGAGTAACTAATTTTAGTGATTTTTTTTGTGAATAAGAGGGTGTTGACAACCTTTCCCCGATTTGACCTAACTCTCACCCTCATTATCTAATCGATTATTGATTGTGACTATGACTGTAAAGCTTATCAACCACTATGCTAGCCCATTAATCTCAAGGCATGATTAAGATAGCCATAGGAAGAAGTTCAAAGAAAGGATTGAGAACAAGGTGAAGAGAGAGCATTAAGCACAAGGCATGATCAAGGAGTGCCAAAGAAAGTATCAAGAATAAAGTAAAGACAGAGCATGATCAAGGAGGCCAAATGTAGAAGCCCCATGCAAGGGTCAAGAATAAGGTAAAGAGAGAGCATTAAGCACAAGAAAAGGGAAGACACGAAGTACAATTTTAAAAAAGTCCTAAAAATCAAAGGCTCCAAAAGTTGAGATTAGAGTTTGTACAATGGCTTTTGCAAAAGTGACAACAATTTCTCATGTGCTTTGCAAATGTTGCGTATGCTACAAAAGTTAAGTTGAAGTTTTCCAAGGTTAAGATTTATGCAAAGACATTTATCTTACAAAATCTCTATCATTTGCCTATAAATGTGCACAATGTTTCCCAATTTGTAGCTATAAGTGGTATTAAATATTGTTGCCATTTGTAAGAGAGATGCTCTTGAGAGGCTTATTTCTTCTATGTGTTGTAATCTACCCTTTGCGAACTAATGATATTCTACTAATGCCAATGGGCTTTAACTACTATACTTCATCATGAAGCACAATCGATCTTGAAATACACACCCTTTTGATAAATGGTATTTAAATTTGGCAAGGTTGAGAGAAATTTTGATATTAATTATTTCATTCTGTAATGTTGATAGTGCTAAAACAAGTCTTAATCTTGCAACACATGCACCATTATTTGTAAGATGAAATATCAATCTAAGAAGTCTTGAATTTTAAATCATTTCAATCATCGCACAACTAGATCTTTTCTTGTTCACATATTCAAACTTCAGCATCCACTTATGTCTAGTGACTCTAGCTCAATACATGGGACTAAGATGGAATCACCTCTTGTTTTAGGGGAGTCCACACACACTATGGCAAACTACCTCTCATTTAGGCTACTCTATTGTCCTAGAGAGGATAGCATGCTTGCACATACATCAAAACTTGTACTAGTCTTTATGAATTTTCTATAATTTGTGAGGATAGGCATATTTACCCTTTCACTTACTCTTTTGGCTATTCATGCTACAATGCTTGGCTCTCAGTCTAGCTTTTGTGATACTCTTGAAAGATTTAATAATTTGCATGGGAGAGCTTGTCGCTGATCATTAGCTAAGTTCAACTTGGCTTTTATTCTTACTGAGCTATCTTGCTTTCTTACTGCTTAACAACTTCACTTATTTTACAATGTCTTCCTTCTTATCTTGTAGGATGGTCAATTTACCTCCCTTGCTAGAATGTCCTGGTCCCTTGGCACGCAAGGGTTGGAGCTGAAGGTTGCCTTTAGATAATGGGTGCTACCTTGATGGTTTTTTGTTTTTGTATGAGTGGAATCCCAAAATTTTCATGTGACCAGAAAGTCAATTAGGAGATTATTTTTGAATGTGACAAAATGAGAAGTGAACCAATGTAAACAGTAGTCTTGAGACACAGCTTCAACAAATAATTCAGCTCTCCCTTAGCAAGGGTCTATGCTAACAATGAACACTACATGATTACACAAAAGCAATGAACCCTTTGTAATTACACAAAGTAAAAATGTTGTTCAATGTTGTAGTGTAAAAGAGGAACATGCACGATCAAAGAGATTTACAGGCTGTATAATGTGTCATTCAGCCATATCAGGTCACTGTTGACACATACTCCCAAATAATGTCATTCATCATAAGCAAGCACTTTAAACCTTCAAGGGGCCAAAGGTGTTGTTCTAGCAGATGCAATATTTGCATAGAGTTCATTGTCAGCAACATATAAAGTAGGCCTGCACCATTATCAGTAATTGGTAAGGAAAATGTCTACATCAATGCTCATCATTCTTCAATTTACAACCATCTTTAATTTCGTGGGAGCTTTGCTTGCACATCTTGTAGTACATATATTGAGCCCAAAGACTGGTGTAGGCTTGGCATGCCCGTCAAGCCTGCTAAGTATGATGCAAGTATGGTGTACATGTACATGCACACCTTATGGACAAGAACCCCGTCTAGGGCAAGTGTGCAACCACCCCGTAAAATAATGTAGCATTTTGAGAGCCAAGAGTATCCTGATACATTACAGCGGGGTATACAATACAAATCAACACTGATCCAGTCACACATACAGCCATCCTCATATTGTACTAGTGTGAATCAGCACAATAATGCTGTACTTTCATTGCTTTCCAAATGGCAGTGCGTTTGCGGTGAGAATAACATCTATATACAGCACACATGAAAAGCACAACAGTATAGAAAACACTCCCATGCAGATGTTACAGTTAAGTACTTTAAATTCACTTTTGTTTTGAACATTGTGATTACAGAAACCGACTCTGCAATCAATCTCACTATATGAAATTTACAGTGAGAGACCAGAACTTAAACAGACCTCACTTGGCTAGCCATCAACAAGGCTGTTGACTCGTGAAGATAAAAGCAGTTCCGGCAGGTAGCCCATAGCATGTAATCAAAGCCAGTTGTTTTGCAGAGGCAATTAAGCATTAAGTCCTGTCATCATGGTGCCCTTTTTGGCCCCCATCACAAAATGGATCTCTACAAAGTCCCATTTCACCACAGTGTAGCAAATTAATCCCAAGACTGGTCATCATTGATCATCGGCCTTCACTGCTTGCTCAGAACGAATTGTTAGCTCTGCCCGCAAGTGCAGTACATTGTTAATAAAGACATCACTCTCCTCAGATATGAACTCTGGCCACGACTTACTGAAAAGATTTCTATAGCCTACTGCTTTTCCCCCCGTAAATTTGTATGTACCAGAGTGCTTGGCAGTAAATTCTCTATTGTGTTCTTTAGAGCGAGCACTGAACTCATAATCAACTGAAAAACTCACAGAACCTTTTTCCTGCATACCTAAAAATAAACCAAAGCATTGGAAAGCACTTTGTTGATCCATGTTACAATGAGCAGATAAGAAAAAACCTTGCCCTCCAAGATGGAATGCTTGAGAATAAACCCTTCCCTGTGGATACAAGGCAATACACTCCTCCTTCTTCAAGTCCAAGAAGACAATACATTGCTGATGTGGGCTGTCAAAGTCTACCACCTTAACTGGCCTATACTTGTATGCCCTTTCACAATACTTTTTGAACATTGTATCCTCCATTGCCAGCTGCCGCTGCCTGTGAGGCACTTCAGCTTTATAAAACAAAGCCTCCAGGACAACCTTTGATGCAATCTCGTGGTCTAATTCAGAAGATGCTAGAACCTTTCTCAGTTTCCTGCTTGTCATCATAGGAAACCTAATGAGACTAATCAGCTTGGATCCCAAAATCTCCCTCCTTTCCTCCGGTTTGGGGTAGTGGGCTTTAGCCCACTTAAGAACCATATCATAAACAGAATCTTCAGATGCAACTTGCAGTTCATCACTTGAAAGTACAGCTTCAATTCCTGCTAGTGGAAGGTTCATCACTTCTTCTTGAAATCTACCAAAACAAAACAATATTAAGACATACACATTCAGAACTCCACATCTGATTAAGCCTGCAACTAAAGAGCGCATAGCTTTACAACTTCAGGCCACAACTAAAGAATGCAATATGTACAGAGTTTATCACCTCGTGATATCTTTGTACTGTGAAACAAGAAATCTTTTTGCTGCATCTGTTAGCGGCTGCATTGCATCTGCCAGAAGTACACTTGTTGGCAAGTCCAGATAGAGCAATGCAGAATCAGGTGTCATTGGAAGATTTCGCAAGAGCCTGCTACAGTGGCACATGCAAGATGCTACCTCAAACTTATCAGCTGCCATAAGAACATCCAGCAAAGCTAAAGAGGAGCTAGCTTCCAATCTGCCTGTGTACATGAACTGTAGCATGTCCATCAAGGCAGCCTCCTCTGTAACAAAAGAGTGCCATTTGTTAATGCACCTAAAAAACAAAAGAAAAGAGGAAGTGCTGTAGAAATAATGAGCACCTGACACACTTATACGGAGAGTAACATCCCGTTGTTCTGACTCTCTCATGCCATTAGAAAAGAGCTGCAAAATCATGGGTTAGTAACCAAAGAATATCCTATTTTCCCAACAATCACCATAGAACTGCCTAACTAGGCACCTTACTTTGAAAAAGAAACGGCTTTCAGCAGCAAGAATGGCAGAACTGATATGTAGAGTTTTAACTCTCAAAACCATCCCCAGATCCGAGCTCCATGCATTCATTGCTGGTGTTTGAGATTCATTTTCTGACAGCATCACAAGTTGAAAACATAAGAAAGCACAAACCACTCGAATTGTGAAGCCATACAACCTAACCCCCCCCCCCCCCCCAACAACCCGCCGAACCAACCCAGCCAGCAAAAAATAAAAAAAGAGAGAAAAATAAAAAACCAACAATAACAACATCTTCTACATCCACTAAACGGGTACTAAGCCTGATAGTGACTAGAAGGCTAGTAAACAACAGCATCATAGATAGAAGACTGCTGTTATTTACTAGAAGACTAGTAAATAACAGCATTCACAGATAGAAAAACTGCTGTTACTGCTTGTCCAAGTGACTGCTCCTGGTCCAAAGCTTGGGGGTGATCCCATATTAGCTCTATGACTGGGAGGCATGTCTGAAGTCAGTCCCTCTATGCTTCTTTCTATCCTTGCATGGCTTGTGTCATGTTATGTGTGCAGGTTGTACATATGTGGGTGTTCATCCACAATGGTACAAGAATTATGTAGGAGTATTGGGTTTATTCCTTACCCTAGCCCCGCTAGGAAGAAGTCACCCAAATTACAACATCAGCAGGGAAACAGCAGCATGTTGGTTTGTTAGGGTGAACTATGGCCTTATGCAGAGGTTTGTGGAAGATATGGAGTCTACTTCTTTTGAGGCCAGATGGGTTGTACAAGGCTGGCAGGACCTTTGACAAACCTCTACTAGCAAATGATTTGGTGACATAAATTATACTTTATGGGGATAGGCCTACTTCATTTCTTTCTTGGGTTGAAGGTATTTACAATAACCAGTTATTATGGAAATTTCAATTCACAGCACATATGTGTAGCTGAGTTGTTATTTGTTGCCATGAGGCATTTGCCAAAGGAATGATGGCCTGTCACCTTATATGGTTCATGTCTATGTGTTTCCAAGGCACAATGACAAAGGCATGATTGCCTTAGATGATTCTCCTTTGATGAAGAAGATGTCTCTCCTTTCTAGGCATGTGCCATGGCACTTGCTATGTGTACATGATTGATTCCCCTAGTAGGTGATTTTGTGGTATACAAATTGGTCAATCTTAACATCAACATGTGTTAGGAGTCTTTTCACACATTTTTTGGTAGCCATGGTGCCCGTGGAGCATCCTTGGCCTATGGATTTATTAGTGGCTAATTTATATCTAATATGTTGTTACCATGTTTAAAAATTATAGGTTTTTATTGATTCTCACACGGATGTTTATTTCTAGACCCTTGAATAATCTGTACTAACAAGTATCTCTGTTAGAATTTGCCGATTCTATGGGCAGTGCTCAATCTTTTAGTTCGTCGATTTGTAATATGAACACAACTACAGTAATAAGTTGTGTCACCACTTCTAGAGTTAGTTCTAGAGTTAAAATAACTCTAGTTGAGCTAGGGATAGGTCGGGATAGGTCCAACTTACTTTGAGCAATTGCATCTTCTGAGTGTGGAACTACTATCCACTCTTGCTCATCATCTTGTGTTCAAACACACACACACACAATCAATCTCTCTCTCTCTCTCTCTCTCTCTCTCTCTCTCTCTTTCCAACATTTGGTATCAAAGCTAGGCACGTGGGTTCTCTCTCTCCACCGCTGAATTGGTGCCACCCACGCAAAGCCCACTCAATCAACAAAGGAAGACAAGTTGCTATTTTGGAGGGAGAAGCTACTTTTTGAAAGAGAAGTTGTTGTTTTGGAGGAGGTGTTGTTGCTGTTTTCAGCCTACATGCAATCCTGTATGCACTCTTCCATGCAACTCTGCATGCATAGCCTCTCTCGGCTGTGCTCGTAACATTCTCAGCCCTACCCACAATTTTCTCAACCTTACTTGCCATTTTCTCTGCCCTGCCTACCATTTTCTATAGATTTGAGGGAAAAAAGTAAAAACCCTAACTTTCCAAATTTGGGGTTTCCAAAAATTTCTACAATTTCTTATCCGTCTAGCTCGTCTCATACCTAATTTCAAATAAATTTTCAATCTCCCACACTTTGTGACAAGAAATTTGGAGATTTTTTGCCGACTTTTCCAATTTCTAAAATTTCTTAAAATTTCTTTGAGAAATGTTGGGGCCAAGGCCAGCAAGGCATGGTACTTCATGCAGGAGACCACAAGGATTAGTGGTTACGCAACCTTCTCGTGGGCCATCAATGGCAGCAGGTTGTGGTGGTAGATAAAGTTTATTGCACACTTCATTAGAACCACAGAAAAAAGAGAAAACAAATGCAACAGTGGCATGCTTTTTCTACCACAAACATATTACATTCAAATCAACCAAATCACCAAGGCTGTCTACACTACTATGTAGGGATTTGGTTCGCTCAAAATTAGCATGGTATCATCATGTCACAGTCACAATATGTGGATAAGTTGTTACATAGGTTTAATATGCAAGATTGCAAACTTATGCGCACTCCTATGGAGCTAAGCTTAAAGCTCTATCTATGCATGATGGTGAAGAGATCCATAATGTTGCAATTTATAGCCAAGCTATTGGTTGCCTCAATTACCTTTGCAACACACATCTTGACATTCAATATGTAGTATCTCAAGTGAGCACATAGATGCATAGCCCACAGACCATATATTGGCAAGTTGTTAAGTGCATATTTAGATACTTGCAAGGTACTCAAATCACATACATTATTATTTCTAGAGGGGGAGACTTGCACTTACAAGCTTACAATGATTCAAATTGAGCTAGTGATGCAAACACTAGGCAATCTACTAGTGGACATTGCTTCTTTCTAGGCTGTTCATGCATTTCATCGCTACGCAAAAAACAACCTACAATGTCTACCTCATCTTGTGAGGCTAAGTACAAGGCAGCCTTCACAACAACAATGGAATGTGTATGGTTGTGCAGATTGTTAGTTGATCTACATTTACCATTGGAGGGTCCTACACCCATTCTTTCTAACAATCAGAGTGCTATTGCAGTAGTATGAAATCCTGTGCTTCATGCTCACACGAAACACATTGGGATGCACTACCATTATGTCAAAGAGAGATGCTATGCATGAGAGATCAGCTTAATGTATATACCCACACAAAAAAATATTGTAGACATTTTCACCAAAGCATTACCACAAGAGATGTTTGAGGCTTTTCTAAAGTGCTGGCACTTATTATCCTTTAGTGATTGTATCATTCTTTTAGTTCATGAGATTGGCATTGCAAGGGGATGCTAGAATTAGGTAATTCTAGGTAGTGCCCAATGTATTTCGTGTGGTGTGCACACTTATTCAAGTGTCAATGTAATGTGTGTACCTAGAGTCTTTAGACATTAAAGTAGTGACACTAGGAACTAGAGTAAATTACCTTGACTCTAGTTAGTTGGTGAAAGGTTGGTTAGGTCAACCTATGACCTAAACTAGAGTTGTACTTTCAATTTAACAAGTACACTCCACTCGCTTCAACACACTCACTATCATTGTCTCGTTTCTCTCTTGTCCATTGCTGGTCCTATTTTCTCACATCTCCAGCTCATAAATATCCTCTATCCCTCTAGGAGAGAAGTATCTCTAAATGATAGTTGCATGATGGGTTTGTATATCAATGAACAAAGGTCAATGGTAAATGAGAGGTAGATATGATATACTGCAACTTGAAGGAGACATGGTGATATTGAGAGGTCCTTGATGTGAGATAGCACCATCGATGGAGCGAGTAAATAGTCTACTATGTTGGCACCTTGTCGATGAGTATAGCATGTGAAGGCGCCAGACAGCAGGTATCTAGACAAGCCATTAAGGAAGGCCAACCCATGTATTATATGTGGTCCTTGATATGTCTCTAAGTAGAACATTATATCTCTCCCTCTTAATGTCTCCTCAAAAGCTCCCACATCTAGTTGGAGGGCTCAATTACAGTTTCAAACTACCATTGCAAGGATGGTCCCATAGGTCTCATACCGTCATTTGGTGGTAGGTGCACCTCTCCATGACTACCACTCTTCCTTCTCTGTAGAAGCGAGTTTGCCCTCCTCCCTAGCTACCAAAATTTTTGGCAAGCACTCCCTCACGTGGGCTAGTTGGGTCGGTGTGGGGTCATCACCCAAGAACACACTAGTTCCCTTCAATGTACAGCATTGAGCTAAGAAGTCTCTCTTGGCCTCCATGGTAGGGAAGCAAAGGATGAGTACATGCTCTTTTGAGCTCTCCCCTTCCGTGCTTTTCTTACCCACTCTCCAAGCGAATACATGTGTCTTTCTTGATATTCATTAATGTATATAGCTCCTAGTGTCCTCTTCCACTTTTTCATGCATCTTCAGTCCCATCACTCGAATATGGAGTACTATCATTTTCCTTTTTTGTTCTTTCTCCAATGTATCATTGATTATGGTTATAGATATGTGTACCGACTGTTTCCCCTTCTTTGCAATTTGAATCCATTGCTTCGCTTCCTGTACTCGCTCTTGGGCTTTCTTTGTTGGAAATAAAGGGCCATCGTGCCTTTTATATATGCACAAGTGTAAAAACACCCTTAGCACATTTGTACTTTCATATATATCTATCTAAAACCTAAAGAGGTACACATAAAAAAATTGTACCCAAGAACATTGCGCATCTCTCTCTGACTCTCAGTCTCTACTCTCACTCACGTTTTGCACTCTACTTGAGATTTTGATTGCCGAAAATTGCATCGCTCACTTCAAACCGGTATCAAAGCGAAGGCTAAGGTGTTCACACTTCTCAGAGTTCGTGCAAGTCAAAAACGTCGTTTTCAATTAGACACAAGTCAAAAATGTCGTTTTCAGTCAGGCACAAGTCAACAGGCCACATTTTCAATCAAGCGACAGTTCAAGGTTGCAGGCACGTCAAAACGTCATTTTTCAAGGTCACGTACAGGTCACGCGAGCAGGCGACAAGCTGGCAATTGTAAACAGGGCAGATTCATCACTTTTCTTTTGCAAAATTTTTAATGTTTCCAAAGGTTCCCTGCAAGCAAGCCCTTTGCTCACAAACAGGCATTCATGCGTGTAAGCACAGTTCAAAATTTTGGGTAGATTTGTCCAGATTTGATGCGAGTAAGACATAACGGTGAAATTTGTCTCAAAAATTGCAAAAATTTGTGACATTTTGCATCCGACATTTGGGGCTTTTCATGTACATGCAAGAATTGGGCTGAAATTTACCCAATTTCTTGACATTGATGCACATTGGACCCTGTGCAATTTGGTCATTTTATGTACATGCAGGTTTAATTCCATGCAATTTGGACACCTAGCACTCGGAAAATTTTGGGGGTTTTGCTGAGATTCCTCTATTTTGGCAAAATTGGCCTATTCTGTACATGTCAAAGACAATGCAAATGTATGGTTGATGCTTTGAGAACAAACAATTTGGGGCTTTTGACCGTGGATGTCAAATTTTGTGCCCCTGGGTGCATGTACAACAGAAATTGCAGCTAAAATTTGTGACTTCTCATGTAATGTGATGTATTTGTCCTTGGAACAGCTGTAATCAGTTGTGGAGTGTTGTAGCACAAGGTTTAGTGCTTCTAAAAATTTATTTGCAGATCTGAAATTATCTGCTTTTACGTGGTCATTTACTGCTGGTTGGTACTTGTTTGTACCTTGGTCACTTGTATGACAATTTGGGCCTGCATTTGCTAAATTTTTTGGCCACATTTGAGCTGAAAATCATGGCCGACAGCAGTGACAACAGTCATCTCATGCACATTAAGAAGCTTGAAGAAGCATATAACTTTACAGTCTAGCAAAAACACTGCTATAATATCATGTTGCAAAAGAAGCAAGCAAGGTCAATTAAGACCGAAGGGGCAAAGCCCGCAGATATGCAACAAGAAGACTGGGATGAGTTAAATGAACTTGCATGCTCAACCATTGAGCTATCGATTTATGATGCCTTGCTATTTAGCATTGAAGGTTTGGATTCTCCCTATGCTATTTCGACTCGACTGGAAGAATTGTATGCCCAGAAGAGTGCCGGAAGCAAAGTCTACTAGCTGAAAAAGCTTGTGGATTTGCGTATGAAAGAGGGTACATCAGTGTCTACTCACTTGAGTGAGTTTAACTCCATTTTCAGCCAGCTGGTTGCCTTGAAGTTCATGATTGATGAAGAATTTAAGGCTACATTCTTGCTTTGCACTCTGACAAAAAGTTGGGATACATTCAGGACTGCTATGAGCAATTCTAATGTGATACTTTTGTATGTTGATATAGAGAGTGTTCTACTCATGGAAGAAATGAATCGGCAGAACAATGCATCCAGTAAGTCTTCCAGTGCTTTGCATACTAGGGGCAGATCACAGTAGAAAGGCAAATTTGATAGTAAGGGACGTAGTAAATCACATAGTAAGGATGTTGAATGCCATCATTGTGGCAAGAAGGGTCACTTTAAATGTGACTGCTACAAATGGAAGAAAGAGAAAGGAAAGGGCAACAAGACAAATGATAGAAAGGAAGAGAAGAAAGAGAGTCAACCTAAGAAGAGCAATGTCAAAATTAAAGAGATGAATGTAGTCACTCATGACAGAGACAATGGGAATGACGCACTCTTTGTCTCTTCACACTTTAGTCCACATGCTTTACATGCAAATACGAATGATGACATGTACACTTGGATTCTAGATTCAAGTGCTTCCTTTCATATCACCCCTCATCGTGAGTGGTTTTCTGACTATACACGGAGTTGACATGGTGTTGTGCATCTTGGGGACAACTATGCATGTGACATTGAAGGTATTGGTAGTGTGCCGTTGCAGTTTCAGCATGGTTCTGTCTTCATACTTCGGCATGTACAACATGTACCTCAACTCAAGAAAAGCTTGATTAGCATAGGGTAGCTAGATGGAAAAGAGAAGATCTGTAAGGGATCTAGAGTGATCACCAGAGGTTGTAAAAGTGATACCTTGTATCCTCTCCATGTATCTAGTGTGCGTGACCATGTTGTTGCCGTGACCAAGCAACCAAGTGTTTCTTTGTGGCATGGCCGGTTGGGACACATGAGTCAAACTGACATGAAAGTGCTTTCTCGTTTGGGTTACTTGCCTTGTCTTCATTATGCTAATTTTGAGCATTGTGATCATTGTGTTTATGGTAAACATGTACAGACGTCTTATAAGAAGTCTCTTTCGTTGAAATCTTCTCCTCTAGAGTTAGTACACTCTGATGTATGCCAAATGCCAGGGTTATCTTTAGGGGGAAAGAAATACTTTGTCACCTTTATCAATGATGCTACATGGAAGGTATGGGTTTACCCTATTCATAGCAAGGACGAAGTGCTTGACAAGTTTCAAAAATTATTGGCATTGGTTGAAAATCAAACTGATAAGACACTTAAGTGTCTTCGTTCTAACAATGGTGGGGAATATGTGTCCAAAGCCTTTCAGGCATTTTGTAACAGCAAGGGGATAAAGAGGCAGCTCACTACCCCTCAATCTACCCCAAAATGAAGTTGCAAAGCACATGAATCAAACCATACAAGATAAAGTCCGTACGATGCTATCTCATGCTGCTTTACCTCATGGCTTTTGAGCATAGGCTATTATGTCAACCATTCATCTGATTAATGAATCATTGAACGGGTCTTTGGGGGAGCGAGTCCCTCAAGAACAGTGGTCGTGCAAGCCACCTTCTTATCTCATTTGTGAGTGTTTGGCTGCGAGGCTTTTGTGCACATACAGAAAAGAACACAACAAACAGGAACCAAAGTCTTATAAATGCATATTCCTAAGATATAGTGACGAGGGTGAAATGGGATATAGATTATGGGATCCTGAGAAAAGGAAAATAGTACGCAACATGGCGAACCGTACCAAGAACAGGTTGTCTAGGAGCCCCCCATCTGTCTAGTACCACATTGTTTGCACCTGATAGATTCGTTGCTAGTGCAAACAATATGGTTGCTTATGTCATGTTGACAAACTGTGGTGAACCGTCTTGCTTCAAGGAAGCAATAGACAAACTGTGGTGAACCGTCTTGCTTCAAGGAAGCAATAGACAAACTAGACAGCAAGAAATGGTATAAAGCCATGTTGTTAGAGATGAAATCTCTTGAGAAAAATGGCACTTGGGACTTGGTGCAGTTGCCCAAAGGGCAAAAAACTCTTCCATGCAAATGGGTTTACAAGATGGTCACTTTTGGTTCCTCGCCAAAGTACAAAGCAAGATTGGTTGTGAAGGGGTACAAGCAGGAACATGGAGTACACTTTGATGAGATCTTCTCTCGTGTAGTCAAGATAACTACATTGAGAACCATTTTGGGCTTGGTTGCAGCTGAACATATGAAGCTCATACAGATGGATGTAAAGACTGCATTCTTACATGGTGATCTACATGAAGACATATATATGCAGTAGCTTGAAGGGTTTGTGGCAAAAGAGAAAGAGAAGATGGTATGTAAACTCAAAAGGAGTTTGTATGGGCTGAAACAAGCACCAAGAGAATGGTATTATAAGTTTGATACATTTATGCAATCTCAAGGTTTGAATAGAAGTCAAGTGGATCACTACTTGTACACCAAGAAGACAGCAAATGGCAACTTGATTATCATGGTTTTGTATGTTGATGACATATTGACTGCTGGCAAGGATACTCATGCCTTGAAATCACTAAAGCAAAGTCTTCATGGCAGTTTTGACATGAAGGATCTTGGTGTTGGGAATAAAGGGCCATCGTGTCTTTCATATGTGTACGGGTGTGAATACACCCTTAGCACATTGTACTTTCATACATATATCTATCTAAAACCTAAAGTGGTACACTCGTCATTCTACCGAAAAAACATGCTCACTCTCTACTCTGCTCACTCGCACTCTCTCTGTCTCCCTTACTGAGCGTAAGGTCTGTCTACCTCTATCTCCGTGCCTAATCGATTCCTTCAAACTAGTATCAGAGCATAAGGTGCTGCAGACAACTGTCGGTCAGGCTGAGGCAGTCGTGAGTTGTAGAAAGCGGATAGGCTGCGGAGTGTGCAAGGGCCAAGCTCCAGCTGTGCGCCAAGGCTCGGGCAAATGTGGCGGAACGGTAGACGTTCTGCCTTGAGGTGGCAGTGAGGCCACTCTTCATCGGGCGAATGTGGCGGAACGGTAGACGCACTGCCTTGAGGTGGCAGTGAGGCCACTCATCATCGCGCGACACATGACGGGACCAACGGGCAAGGACAGGCCTAACAAGGCGCGCGACGCGTAACGGGACCAGCTGGCGAGGACAAGCCTGACAGGACGTGCGACGCGTGACGGGACCAGTAGGCGAGGACAGGCCTGACGGGTAAACGGACAAGTCATCCAAACATATTTTTTTAATCTTTTTTTTTTAACACCTCTCCTCCGGGCATTCGCGCGCGCAAGCACAGTGTGCAGATTTGTGCAAAATTGAGCCAAAGATTTAGGGCATTTCCCAAATTTGGGGAATTCGATGCAAGACAAGCAAATCTGTCTCAGAAATTGCAGGAATTTGTGACATTTTGTCCCCGACATTTGGGGCTTTTAATGTACATGTGCAATTTGGGCTGAAATGAACTCAATTTCTTGACATTGAGGCACATTGGACCCTGTGCAATTTGGGGCTTTTGCGATTTGGGCAAAATTTGTACAGCATTTGGTCATTTTATGTACATGCAAGTTGAAATCCGTGCAATTTGGACATCAACACTTGGTGAAATTTGGGGGTTTTTGCTGAAATTGCTTTATTTTGGCAAAATTGGGCAGTCCTATGCATGACAAAGGAAATGCAGATGTGTGTTTGACGCTTTTGAGAACAAAATTTTGGGGCTATTGACCGTTCGTGTCAAACAGTGGATACACGTACAACAGAAATTGCAGCTGAAATTTTTAGATTTCTCATGTAATGTGATGCACATGCCCTTTGGAACAGTTGTAATCAATTGGATAATGCTATAGCACTTGGTTTGGTGCTTGTGAAATCTGAATTACAGATCTGAAATCTGTACTTTTGCGTGGTCATTTATTACTGATTGGTACTTGTTTGTACCTTGGTCACTTGGGTGACAATTTGGGCCTGCATTTACTGGTTTTTTGGTCACTTTTGAGCTGAAAACCATGGCTGGCAGCAATGACAGCAGTAATTTGATGCATATAAAGAAGCTTGAAGGCGCACATAATTTTGTAGTGTGGCAAAAACAGTGCTACAATATCCTATTAAAAGAAGTAGGCAAAGCCAATCAAAACTAAAGGGGCAAAGCCTGTGGACATGGATCAGGACGATTGGAATGAGTTGAATGAGCTTGCACGCTCAGCCATAGAGCTATCGATTTTTGATGCCTTGTTCTTCAACATTGAAGGTTTGGATTCTGCATATGCTATATGGACTAGACTGGAAGAACTGTATGCACAGAAGAGCGCTGCAAGTAAAGTGTATTGGCTGAAAAAGCTTATGGATTTGCGTATGAAAGAAGATACAGCAATCTCTACTCACTAGAGTGAGTTTAACTCCATTTTCAGCCAGCTGGTTGCCTTGAAGTTCAAGATTGATGAGGAATTTAAGGCTACTTTCTTGCTTTGCACTCTACGAGAGAGTTGAGATACATTCAGGACTGCTCTGAGCAATTCTAATGTGATTCTTTTGTATGCTGATGTAGAGAGTGCTCTACTTATGGAAGAGATGAATCGGCAGGACAATGCATCCAGCAAGTCTTCCAGTGCTTTGCATACTACGGGAGATCACAGTAAAAGGGCAAATATGATGGCAAGGGACGCAGTAAATCACGTGGCAAAGATGTTGAATGCCATCATTGTGGCAAGAAGAGTCACTTTAAACGTGACTGCTACAAATGGAAGAAAGAGAAAGGAAAAGGCCATCATTCAGCCTAAGAAGAGCAGTGTAAAAATTGAAGAGGTGAATGTAGTCACTCATGATAGTAACAGTGGGAGTGATGTACTCTTTCTCTCTTCACATTTTGGTGCACATGCTCTACTTGCAAATACCGATGATGACATGCATACCTGGATTCTTGATTCAGGTGCTTCCTTTCGTGTCACCCCTCATCGTGAGTGATTTTCCGCATATACAAGGGGTCGACATGGTATTGTCCATCTTGGAGACAACTATGCATGTGAGATTGCAGGTATTGACAGTGTGCAGTTACAATTTCAGCATGGCTCTGTCTTTACACTTCAGCATATACGGCATGTACCTCAGCTCAAGAAGAGCTTGATCAGCACAAGGCAGCTACATGATGATGGTTTTCATACCATCTTTGGTGATGGAAAATGAAAGATCTGTAAGGGATCTAGGGTTATTGCCAGAGGTTGCAAGAGTGATACGTTGTATCCACATCATGTATCTAGTGTGCGTGACCATGTTGTTGCCGTGACCGAGCAGCCAAGTATTTCTTTGTGGCATGGCCGGTTGGGACACATGAGTCAAAAAGGAATGAAAGTTCTTTTCCGTTTGGGTTACTTGCCTTGTCTTCGTTATGCTGATTTTGAGCATTGTGATCATTGTATTTATGGCAAACATGCACAAACTTCTCACAAAAAGTCTCTTTCTTTGAAATCTTCTCCTCTAGAGTTAGTACATTCGGATGTATGTCAAATGCCAAGATTATCTTTAGGGGAAAAGAAATATTTTGTCGCCTTTGTCGATGCTGCTACACGGAAAGTATGGGTTTACCCTATTCATAGCAAGGATGCAGTGCTTGAGAAGTTTAAAAAATTATTGGCATTGGCTGAAAATCAAACAGATAACACACTTAAGTGTCTTCGCTCTGACAATGGTGGAGAATATGTGTCCAAAGCCTTTCAGGCATTTTGTGACAGCAAAGGGATAAAGAGGGAGCTCGCTGCCCCTCATAATCCACCCCAAAATGGAGTTGCAAAGTGTATGAATCGGACCATACAAGATAAAGTCCGTACAATGCTATCTCATGCTGCATTACCCCATGGTTTTTGGACAAAGGCTGTTATGACAACCGTTCACTTGATTAATCGGTTACCAAACAGGTCTTCGGGAGGGGGAGTTCCCCAAGAAGCGTGGTCGGGCAAGCCACCTTCATATGCTCATCTCAAAGTGTTTGGCTGTGAGGCTTTTGTGCACATTTGTAAAGAAAAACGCAGCAAACTTGAGCCAAAGTCCTCTAAATGCATTTTCCTAGGATATGGTGACGAGGGTGAAATGGGGTATAAATTGTGGGATCCCGAGAAAAGGAAAATAGTACGCAACAATGACGTTATCTTCCAAGAAGATCGCATGCATAAACAACCCGAAAAGACTAAGGAGGTCCGTAGGGTTGAATTCCGGAAAGAAATACCTTTTGGACAGCAAAATGTGCCCGCTGTATAGGAGCAAATACCTACCGTAAATGAACCTGTAAATGCAGGAAATGATGCTGGAAATGTTCAGCCAGCTATTGCCCATGAAAATGAGCCATTACATGTGCAAGAACAGCCAGGACAGCAAGCTGTTAATGCTGATTTGCAGGCTGAAATGTCAGGACAGCATGCTGAAAATGGAAATTTTCAAGAACAGCCAACAAACAATGACCATTGGGTTAGGAGATCGTCTAGGGCTACTAAACAACCTGACAGATTTGTTCCTGGTGCAATTAATGTGGCTGAGTATGTCATGTTGACAGACTGTGGTGAACCATCTTGCTTCAAGCAAGCAATGGACAGACAGGACGGCAAGAAATGGTATAAAGCCATACTGTCCGAGATGGAATCTCTTGAAAAAAATGGCACTTGGGACTTGGTGCAATTTCCTAAAGGGCAAAAAACCCTTCCATGCAAATGGGTTTACAAAATGAAGGTCAATTCTGGGTCCTCACCAAAGTACAAGGCAAGATTGGTTGCAAAGGGGTACAAACAAGAGCATGGAATTGACTTTGATGAGATTTTCTCTCCTGTAGTCAAGATAGCTACATTGAGAACCATTTTGGGCTTGGTTGCAGTTGAGGATATGGAGCTCATACAGATGGATGTAAAGACTGCATTTTTACATGGTGATCTGCATGAAGACATATATATGCAGCAGCCTGAAGGGTTTGTTGAACAAGGGAAAAAACAAATGGTATGTGGTTGCAAAGGGGTACAAACAAAAGCATGGAATTCACTTTGATGAGATCTTGTCTCCTGTAGTCAAGATGACTAACATTGAGACCCATTTTGGGCTTGGTTGCAATTGAGGATATGAAGCTCATACAGGTGGATGTAAAGACTGCATTTTTACATGGTGATCTACATGAAGACATATATATGCAACAACCTGAAGGGTTTGTTGAACAAGGGAAAGAACAAATGGTATGTAAACTCAAAAGGAGTTTGTATGGGCTGAAACAAGCGCCAAGAGGATGGTATCATAAGTTTGATACATTCATGCAGTCCCAAGGCTTTCATAGAAGTCAAGTGGATCACTGCTTGTAGACCAAGAAGGCAGCAGATGGCAGCTTAATTATCTTGGTTTTGTATGTTGATGACATGTTGATTGCTGCCAAGGATACTCATGCCTTGGATTCATTGAAGCAAAGTCTTCGTGGCAGCTTTGACATGAAAGATCTGGGTGATGTAAATCACATTCTTGGCATGCGAATACTCAGAGATAGATCTAAAGGCTTACTCTATCTATCTCAGCAGGAGTATATCTCCAAAGTTTTGCAACGTTTCAATATGGAGAGGGGGAAAACAATTGGGGTTCCATTGCCTCCATATGTGAAACTCAGTGCAGAGGACAGCCCTACATCTGATGATGAGAAGGTTGAAATGGACAAGATACCATATGCTTCAACTGTTGGCAGTTTGATGTATGCTATGGTTGCTACACGTCCTGACATTGCTTTTGTAGTGGGAGTGGTTAGCAGATACATGGTGACCCCTGGTAAGAAGCATTGGGATGCAATGAAAGATATTATGAGATACCTCAAAGGCACAAAGGAGTTGTGCATCTACTTTGGAAAGCAGAAAGCATCTGTTGTTGGCTTTACGGATGCAAACTATGCTGGTCATGCGGACTGCAGGAAGTCCACTTCTGGATATGTGTTTACTTTCACAGAAGGAGCGGTCTCTTGGATCTCCAAGCTACAAAAGTGTGTTGCATTGTCTACTACAAAGGCAGAGTATGTAGCTGCCACTGAGGCATGCAAGGAGGCTTTATGACTTTCACGTCTGGTGGGAGAGCTTGGCATCACAGAGTTACTTGTTCTTCATTGTGATAGTCAGAGTGCTATCATGCTAGCACGGAATCTTGTCTTTCATGCAAAGACAAAGCACATACAGGTGAAGTATCACTTCATTAGAGATGTACTTAACAGCAAGAGCATTGAGCTTGTCAAAGTGCATACAGATGATAATCCTGCAGACGTTCTCACGAAGGGTCTTCCAACAGAGCGGTTTGCTCATTGCCGACAGATGATGGGAGTTGGATAGATATATTTATTTCAGCTTTGTACATACTTAGACTTAGCTGATTCTTTTTTCCTCTTAAGGCACATTGCCTTTAGGTGGGAGGTTGTTGGGAATAAAGGGCCATCGTACCTTTCATATGTGCACGGGTGTGAACACACCCTTAGCACATTGTGTTTTCATACATATATCTATCTGAAACCTAAAGTGGTACACTCATCATTGTACCGAAAAAACGTGCTCACACTCTACTCTGCTCACTCGCACTCTCTCTGTATCCCTCACTGAACGTAAGGTCTGTCTACCTCTATCTCCGTGCCTAATCGATTCCTTCACTTGGTGATATAAATCATATTCTTGGCATGCGAATACTGAGAGATAGATCAAAAGGATTACTCTATCTATCTCAACAAGAGTATATCTCCAAGGTTTTACAGCGTTTCAATATGAAAGGGGGGAAACAATTGGGGTTTCAATGCCTCCATATGTGAAACTCAGTGCAGAGGACAGCCCTACATCTGATGATAAGAAAGCTGAAATGGCCAAGATACCATATGCTTCAGCTGTTGGCAGTTTGATGTATGCTATGGTTGCTACACGTCTTGAAATTGCCTTTCCAGTGGGAGTGGTTAGCAGATACATGGCAAACCTTGGTAAAAAGCATTGAGAAGCAGTGAAAGGTATTATGAGATCCCTCAAAGGCACAAAGGATTTGTGCATCTGCTTTGAAAAGCAGAAGGCATCCGTCGTTGGCTTTACGGATGCAAACTATGTTGGTCATGTGGACTGCAGAAAGTCTACTTCTGGGCACGTGTTTACCTTCACAGGAGGAGCAATCTCTTGGATCTCAAGGCTACAAAAGTGTGTTGCATTGTCTACTACAAAGGCAAAGTATGTGGCTGCCACTGAGGCATGCAAGGAGACTTTATGGCTTTCACGTCTGGTAGGAAAGCTTGGCATCACAAAGTTACCTGTTCTTCATTGTGATAGTCAAAGTGCTATCATGCTAGCATAGAATCCCGTCTTTCATGCAACGACGAAGCACATACATGTGAAGTATTACTTCATTTGAGATGTACTTGACATCAAGAGCATTGAGCTTGTCAAAGTGCATACAGATGATAATCCTACAGATCTTCTCACGAAGGGTCTTCCAACAGAGCGGTTTCCTCATTGTGGACAGATGATGGGAGTTGGATAGGTATATGTATTTCAGCTTTGTACATACCTAGACTTAGTTGATTCTTTTCTCCTCTTAAGGCACATTGCCTTTAGGTGGGAGGTTGTTGGGAATAAAGGGACACCGTGCCTTTTATATGTGCACGAGTGTAAACACACCCTTAGCACATTTGTACTTTCATATATATATCTATCTAAAACCTAAAGAGATACACACAAAAAGATTGTATCCAAGAACATCGTGCATCTCTCTCTCTGACTCTCACTCTCTACTCTTGCTCACATTTTGCACTCTACCTGACATTTTCATCACCAGATATTGCATCACCACTACACATCGCTCACTTCATTCTTGAGCATCTCTACCCAAGAAACGGCCTCCTTTATTGTCTCCTCTTACTTTTTTTGGAGTTGTATTTCCTCTTTGATGCGGATGAGCTCTTTAAGTCATGCTAGGTTGAACTTCTCCTTCTTCAGCTCGGGGCTGAGCTGAATTTCAGTCAATTGCTCCCTAAGTGATTGAATCTCCTCGTCTTGGGCTTCAATCTTTGATTCCAACTTTTCAATCTTATCGTTCAACTACCTATTCACTATACTCAATCCATTGTCATACTCCTCCTCCACTTCATTGATGGCAATGGTAATCATCTACTCTATCTGGACCTTCACCACTTTGGGGGTGAGCTTCTTGATGTGCCTGTGGGAGAGCTCGATTTAGACGGCCATTTCAATGTACAGCCATTTCTCAATTCAAGGGGCTTTAGGAGGGGGGGAGTCATTTTAACGTTGGGGGGAGGTGCAAGGATTGCATGCACAGGGAGATGGCTAGAGAGGGCAAGGGGGGCAAGCATGGCAAAAGGTGATGGCAGGAGGAAAAGCAGTGGCAAGAGGGGAGGCAGCTAGAGAGAGTGAGAAAGAGAGAGAGAACATCTTATGAACTAGTAGGAGTGGCCAAGTGCCAAGTTGACAATAGAAAGAAATAGTATTTTACAATAACTCCCACTAGTCAATTGCATACAACTCACAATAGAAGACAAAGTATTTCCAACATGCATATTCTACCTTAAGCCCCTACCAAAGGTTACTAGACTCCCTCTTCGTTAAGCATCAATGCCTTATGAGTGGCTTACGTGATCGATTTTATGGTTCCAAATTATGATCTACTAAGAGTGGCCAATCTAGCTTAACTTTGGATACTCTATGTTCTACTCACATGCATAAAATACCAAGTTATGATCGGCTAGGAGTGGCCAAGTGCCAAGTTGACAATAGAAAGAAATACTCTTTTACAATAACCTTCACTAGTCCATTATGTACAACTGACAATAGAAGACTTAAAGTACTCCCAACATGTATTTTCTATCTTAAGCCCCTACCACACGTTAATAGGCTCTTAATTGGGCATCAATGTCCTATGTGAGGTTTAAGTGATGGATTTTTCTATGGATTTCAAGGAGGCTTTACCCAATCTGGCTCAACTTTAGATACTTCGAGGTATACTCACATGCATCAACTACCAAATTGTGGTTCCAAATTCTCATCACCATCAAATATCAAGTTGTGGTTCTAAATTCTCGTCACTAGTGTTGTTATTTATTTGGGACAAAGCTGTGCTAATTATGTGGCCAAAGAAAGGCAGGTGCTTGGCAAACACCTAAGTAACATGATGTACAATGTCCGAGAATGCAATACACAACCCACAAAGTAAAGGAGCGGAGCAGTTTCAGTTAACAAAATAGATGATGCCTATCACCATTACTGGCACAAAACAAATGCAGTATGCAGTGTTTTATCAGGTCAAATTGCCAAGGCCAGAGACATGTCAGAGATGTTTGAGTCAACAGTCATCAACTCTGCTGTTTACAGAAAGTCCAATAAAAAATGAGGGCTGGATCCACCGAGCATCCCATTGGAGGTTAAAATAGCAATTGACTTAGACTTCAGATACATGTCTTTGTGCTTCAAAAACTGTGAGCTCCTACTAGAAAAAGAAACAGCGCCATGAGAAGCAGTAAAGTGCACATACCAACTGGACTCGAAAGCATTGCATTTGGAGGGGGTGACTCCTCAACAATCGCCATAGGTTCATCCTCGACACTATCAGCTTCATCAGCCTCTTGTTGACAACCAACCATTATTTCTTCTTCCTGATCCTCTACAAAATCAATGGCTGCCTCAACAGCTGCAAAACAAAACGAGTATCCATTTAGTCTTAATATTACTCCTCTTGAAGTCATTCCAAAGGAGCATTCTATTCATATATGAACTCTCTTTATTTCAAAAAGACACAAAGGAGAAGAAAGAATCATAAACATATCACAAATCACATGAAAGACATGGAGTACTGAAGTTCAAAACTCTGGTAAATATTAAAGTCACATTGTAATGGAGATTAAAAAGCTGTACTGACAACTGACACAGCCACAAAGACAGACATACATGTAATGTAGCATATGTGTACTCAGCCTGCAAAAACATAATGCAATTGCTTAATAAAAAGTATGAAACAGTAATAAGTGCTCAGTTCCAACTGCATTTTCATAGCCCTCCAGCCCTCTCATGAATTGCGAATCCACAACCTAGCCATTATATAATAACATTCTTACCTAACTAAATACCATGGTTTGCCCTACCCCTTCTCAATTTGAGCCAACCAAACCCAAAACTATGTACTTTCTAACTGTAAGGCATCTTTTTATTCCACTTTGCTTGCCTCATGGGGGTGTGTGATGTTGACATGGGACGGATTGGTTCCATCAGTGCTGGAGGACAAGCTCAAGACCATCACCAAAGCCGTTCCAACAGGTATTTCTAGTGAGGGATGGAGGAAGAAGGAAAAGGGAAATGAGGAGGATGAGGTGAAGGGAAGGATGGATCATCCAAGAAATGGCCTCATTGCAAGAGGACAAAGGATCTTTTGTTAGTTATATCTTTCACCTCCATGTGTGTGGACACAATGCACACCATGGTCGTCTTTTTATTTTCTCGTAATGAGCAGTTATATTTATCACATGAGAAATACAAGAGTGACCATAGTGTCAAGAAACCAAATCCTCTCTAGAAAGAAGGTCAACATGCTAAATAAGATCCAACTGCCAAAGCAGAAGACCCTTAATTAGCAATATGACTTTAAACCCCAAAGGCAGAATCAAAAATGAATGCATTCTGGGTGACCCAATTGCACCAAAAGGCCCTAAAACTAAGAAAATGAAACAAGATCTTCTTCAAATGTGGTTGCACAAGAGTGGGATCTTTTGACTTGCCAAAGATCCAATCAGATGGACGCATCAAAGACCCGAAATAGCTATCAAATCAAAGGGACCAAATTTTCCTAGCTAATGGGGAGGAAATAAATCTAGCAAGAAGACTCCAGACTAGTAGTTTCCAATACCTGTCAATCATAACTTATTGCAACTTTTGCCTTTGGCATCGACTAATATCTCAAGGTCCTAGGTCCCACATTGTGAAATAATTAACTTGCACCTCACATGTGCAAGTCACATTAGCACATTTAATTAACTTATAATCAAATGCAAACAAAGCAATAAAATTTCACGTCCTCGTGAGAGTGCATACCAACTTGAATATTCCTATGGGCACGCTCTCCATTAGGAAGGCAAAACATCAAATGCTTATTGTTGATGATTTAAGCAAGTACATGTGTCCATATTTTTTGGAGTACAAAAGTCAAGCATACTCCGGCTTTTGTGATTGGAAGGTATTTGCTGAAACGCAAACTTCTTTCAATATTCATTGTAAGAGTTGATCATGGTGGAGAGTTTTGCTCCAAGGCTATTGACATGTTTTGCAAAGAGCGCAAGATTCGGATAAAGTATTATCATCCAAACACACTATCTCAGAATGGTGTAGTAGACCGCGCCAACAAGACCATGCTTGAGATAGCACGTTCAATGTTGAAGCATTGAGGTATTCCTCTCTCTTTGGGGTGAGGCATGTTGAGTTAAAACAAGCATTACATACTGAATTAACCTCTTAAACATCCCCAACAATGCTTAATTAACTAAATCCCTAATTTGGTGCGCGGTTCGGGAGAGTTTTAAAACAATGCACGGTTCGAGGTCCCAAAAATGTATATATATAGAATGGCTGCCCTCCATTCAATCTCAATCTCGTTTTTGCAAGTTTCATGAGCTGAATCTCTATTGTCCACACCCCGTTCTCACAAAGGGCATCACAATCAAAATTTCCCATTGTTATCTCCCACCATCTAGCACCTGATTCCAACCTCCATCACCCACATCCAATTGTCGCTTGCTGATCCTATCACTTCCTGATTTGCATTTGCTACCAAGCATTCATCCTCAACTGATGGCGTCATCATTCAAGCTGTGTTTACTATAATCAAGGCCTTCTAGAGTTGTTGCCATCATCCAAGTGTTGTCGTCTACATCAAATTGCCTATGATTGATCTGCTCTCTCCTTTGTGGGATCATCCACATTGTCAACTACACTCAGCACCCTGTCACCCACACCAAACTAGTTGCATTTGCCTCCAACAAGTGTCGCCAAGTTTTCTCTCTCTACAGTTTGTGGTTGCTGCATATTCTCCCTCCTACTACCTGTCTGCATCAAATCCACTCTTTTGTGTCTACATTTGCTAGTGTTCAACTCTTAGAGGCTGCCTTTGCTGCATTTCGGTATCTATCAGAAGTACCACTCGCTCTCCAACTCAACACCTCTGCCTTTGGTCCTTGAGACACTAGAGTTCGGCCTACAATTTTAATTCCTACACAGTTTGTTTGCTACATGAGCATTGTATATATTCAGTAGTCATTCATTCATTCATATTCATTGTGTTCATTGTCTCTGTGTTACTCTAACCCTAACTACATTCTTTTGAGTTTGTGCTTTGTCATAAGCTTTAGCTTATGTTTCTATGTTAGGGTATTTCTTCACATGGTATCAGAGTAAGGTTCTCTTCCACAAAACCTTGGCCTTTGATTGGAAAGCCCTTTGCAAGAAGCAAGAACAAGAGGGCAAGATGACTTCAAACACAAATTCACCATATCAACATGATGCTCCGAGCCTAGCACATCGAGACATGTGACGGAGTGGGCTTCACAAATTGCTCCCCCACCCAACACGGCTAGAGAGTCGTCAAACTACCATGGAGTCAACAGACCATGTGGGATTTCACGAGCCAAATATCATGTATCCAACTCAACAGCAAATTTCATGTAAATCTAAGTTTCTTCCTCTAGATTCGATGCACTGGTCTAATAATTTTGCAAGAAGAACGAAAGTTTCACAAAGGACTGATCACCCTTACATGGAAACTAACATGGAGTACAAGCCATTTTCTACTCCACCATCATTCACTCCCATGTCAAGTACACATGATACTTCTCAATCTTTTGATTTTACTCCCTCTTTTCCACAAGACATCAGAGATGCTCATGATGAAGGAACTATCTATACCAAGTATTGGTACATTAGCCCTAAAGAGGATAGGTATTTCAAATTGCACTCAAGAAAAGATAAATAAAAATTGAAAGAATCTATGATGAGTGCTCATTCTTCACCTTTCCTTCAATTTTTCCATCTCATGGTCAATATGATTTTGGTTATGCATCTATTTCTTCATTTGCATTTAATGGACAAAAGAAACCTAATACTTTTTCAACTACTCCTCAAATGACAAATCCATTTAATCTCCTAGCCATCCCACCCATTAGTTCTGCTACACCTTCCTTCAGCCTCCGATAAGTGCACTACACATATCTTCTCACATCACACGGGGGGTCCTTCACCCATAAGCATGCCTTTTAGAACCTCGCCTTTTCCCCAATTGGATGGTGTCCCCATGATGGAGGTTCATCCTTCCTTGCCACACTTTCGGGTTTTTCACGACTTGGGAATGCCACCAAGCCACCAACGAGTGTGGATCAATTGGTACCACAATTAGCCCCCATGGCATTACCTGGTTAGCTTTCTAGTCATTTTGCTATGCCCCGACCATCTACTGGACAGGACTTATGTATCCCGATGCCTCCACCTTCATCGGCACTTTATGAAAACGTTCATGTTCTAATGCCTTCGCATCAATCAACACCCATTGGACACTATCCGCCTAGTTCTGCCTACCCACCTAATCCCCCTCCCACTTATCCCACTCCACCTCCTTATTCTACTTATCCAACACCTCATGGTTCTTTGTCCTCATCAACCAAACATGCCTTTAATGATAAGACTCGTTTTAACGTGTCGAACTTCACTACTTGGTCAAATCTAATGAGACATGTCCTTGACTCCCAGAACCTACAGGATCTTGTCCAAGGGTTGAAACCTCGCCCAAATCCCACACTTGTCCCATACGAGGTTGTTGCTCATGGAAGGCTACAAATGCCCCCGCTATTGTCGAGCTGATGTAAGGTTTATTACTTGAAATTCATTCACAGCTTCAATATTTTGACTTAGCATCCATGCATGGGGTACACTTGACTAACAACTATGCGGCTCGAGATAGGACCCGTCGCATCAATTTGAATCATGAGCTCCAAAACTTTAAATCATTGACCAGGATGACTTAAAAGTCAAGTTGGTTGGCTATCAGTGTCTTCTCACTAAGTTCTCTACAAGATCTCCCAAGTCCTTGAACAATCAAGTCACATTATTTCTGAACAAGCTACCAAGGAAATACTTTCATTTTGTGTACCAGATGATCTCACAACCCACCATGTCCACATTCTATGAATTTGAGTATCAAGTGCTATGTTACGCGTGGTTGTTCAATCAATTTCATAGTTTGACCTTTAAAGAGAGGCTTCTCATTGCTTCTTCTCAAAAGAGGCAACAAGGAAAGGGTAAACAAAACCAAAATTCCAATCAAAATCAAAATCAAAACCAAACTACTGAGACCCAAGGAAACTCCCAATCATCTCTAAAACCCAGGTAGCAAACTATACCGAAAAAAAATCAGTATTATCAATATTGTCAAAAGGTTGGCATTTTTACGATAAGTGCCAATCAAAGACAAGAGAGATAGCATCAAAAGCTAAAAATCAAACCCTCGCCCCTCAGTCGAGCAACCCCCAACACACCAAGTAGGATAGTAGTAACCCTCAACAGGGCCAAGGTCAAGGGCAAACCCACACTACCACTGGTCAACCATCACATTCAACAATGTTCTCAACACTAAGGGCTTCTCGAGTCTGTCTGCAAAGGCCCACATCGTCTCCATAAAGACATTTGAGGGTACGAGTCTCATCCATATCTACAAGTTGTCTCCTGATGAGGTAACTATAGAGACCCACCCACCATAGCCGAGTACTTTAATTGCTCCTTGAATTGCGGATAGTGGAGCTATTCATCACATGACCCCCCATCACAAAAATTTTCCTCTCCTAAGCCCCTGCAGCTGAACACATCCAAGTTGGGAACAACTCCTCGCTCATGATCTAGGTTCATAGTCACATCAATTTTTTCACTACCGAACTACATTGAATTATGTATCCTAAATCCCCCAACTTGAAGTAAATTGGTTATCCATTCAACAACTTTGCTAGTTGAGTCAAATAGTCTTTTTCACGGCAACCACGATCGAGCTCCTCGTCTTTGAGACTGGTTTAGTGATTACTTGCGGTGCGATACAACCTAGTGGCATGTACGTCATGATAGTTTTTTTCCGAGCTGACACCCAAGGGCTCTAAGTTCCACTTCTTCCAAGCTTTCATTGCTACATAGGAGCCTATGAGTAGTAAGCATCTTTGGCATTTTCGCTTAGGGCATCTCGAACACAACTCTCTTTACGAGTTGTTGCGTCGATAGATGCTTAATGGCCTTCTCCACCTAAAGCTATTGCACAATATCAATAAAGCCTATCAACTCGAGAAACAACACCATACCCCATTCCCTCTGCAATCTACGCATAGAGCTAAGACATCTCTCAAATTGATTCATATTGATCTTTGTGCTCTGACACCACCGCTACATTAAGCAGGACATTGTACTTTTTTACTGTGGATGATCATTCTCATTACATGTGGATGTACTTTCTCCAGCATACGTCTACTACCTTCACATATTTCTTTGCTTGGGTGTTGCTGGGTACATAACCAAACTGGTCATCATATAGATGCATGAGAAGTGATAATGGGAGCAAGTTCACCTCTCACAAGTTTTTCCAGTTTCTACAAGAGCATGGTATTTTCCGCTAGTTCACTTCTACCAACTTCTCCTCACAGAATGGAGTCATAGGGCGTAGGAACTAAACCATCATGAAAATAGCACGCTCTATGCTATTCGCAACAAAGCTCGCCAAGTGCCTTTGGGTTGAGGCTATTAACACCTTGATGTACATCCTCAACTATGGCTGTTCCTCCAAGAACTCCATATGAGATATTCTTTTGCTCTCATCGTGTATTTATCACTTTAGACTTTTTGGGAGTTGTGTTTATACGCACATCCTTGATGATAAAATAGGTTAGCTCACTTCTCGAGCTGATCTCTTGATTTTTACAAGATACTACTTCTAAGTGAAAGCCTATCATTTATTCGATCCTCCGACAAACACGGTGATTGTTAGAAGTGATGTAGTATTTGATGAGAGGGACATTGTGCAATCTTCTATACTAGATTCTATCCTTTTCTCACATTGTTCCTACTAAGACGGTGTCTTCCGAGGTGAGTCTACTATCTGCTTTTGACCCACCAACAAATTCTTCACCTTCCAAGCCCCCTCTACGAAACCTGTTACCTCATTGGTAACAAAAAACCATACGGGATTCGGGGATCCTTCTATTGGATTTCACTCCGCAAGGCCCTAGAAGATCTGCCCAGCTTGCACCTCAAGCTTCATTTGTGTTGCCATTTACAACTGATTATATAGCACATTCTAAGCCAGATACTTGACAGAAGGCTCTTCGGCACCCCAATGGCGAGAGGACGTGGAAAAGAAGCTTAAGAGTATTGATTGAAATGAGACTTGGATCTTGATGGATCATTCGAGCCACAAGAAAGTCATCGGAACAAAGTGAATTTTTAGAACCAAGCTAAAAGCTAATGAAACTTTAAAAAATATAAGGCGCACCTTGTGGTGCAAGAGTTTTGACAAAAGCAAGGCATTGACTATGAAGAGACCTTTGCTCCTACAACACAGTTGACTTCATTTCGTCTATTGGTTGCACTTGCCGCTTATTACCACGATTGACCAATCTAACAGATGGACGACAAGAGTGCCTTTCCAAACAATTATTTGGAAAACGACTGAAGCAAGGTATTGACTATGATGAGGCCTTTGCTCCTATAGCACAATTGACTTCATTTCGTCTATTGGTTGCACTCGCCCCTCACCACAATTGACCAATCTAACAAATGGACGACACAAGTGCCTTTTTGAATGGTTATTTGGAGAAGGAAGTCTATGCGGAGCAGCCTCCTAGATTTTTTTCTACTGACCAAAAAGATAAGGTCTTTTGCTTGCAGAAAGCTCTTTGCACGCCAAAGCAAGCACCACAATCTTGGTTCTTAAGTACGGATGAGTTCCTTAGGACTCAAGGATACCATTGTACCCCTTATGACCCAAACTTATATATATGTACTACTTCAAAGGAGTTCACCTATATCCTACTATATGTAGATTATTTACTTATCACCAACTCTGACTTTACAACCACACCTCTAGATCTCACTATCCGTCTTTCTAAGGACACCCTCAATCAACCCTTAGATAAGCACACCTACAAGTCTATTGTGAAAAAGCTTCTTTGATTGATTTTACACTAGGCCAGATTTAGCTTACTCTATTAGTTTACTTAGTCAGTATTTTAATGCACCTAAGATGTCACATTGGATTGCCTATTTACATGTTTTGGGATACTTGCGGTGTACCTATTCTTATGGCCTGACTTATGGATCTTGTTTGTGTTTGCCGAGGTACATTGACTCTGACTGAACAAGAGATCTTGACACATGGCATTTCCACTACGGCTACCTCTTTACCTTGGGCATGGCACCCATCTCTTGGGCCAACCGTAGGTACGAGATGATGGCGGCTTCCATGACGAAGGCCAAGTATCGAGCTCTCTTCAATGATACCATAGAGGCTATCTACTTAAGAAGCTTACTGGCAACACTACACTTTTCATGCGACTCTCCCACCATTATCTATTGCAACAACCAAAGTGTCATTGCCCTTGCGAACAAACCAATCACCACACCACAGATGTGGCATGTGAGGGTCCACTTTCACTTCACCAAAGAGCAGGTTGAGCTAAGCACCATACCAAGATAGTGAAGTACAATCTATCTGATCCGTCCACTCCATGGACTTGGTACGATACCAAACATATACGAAAAAAAATTAGATAAAATTAAGGGATAATGTAGTAATATTACTTTTGTGGTGTTAAAAAGTTCATGAAACCTCAATGAGCCAATATGAACCTATGGAGCTTGAACTGCAGAATGCACAACAATACTTCATGAACATAACAAGTACTTGAGACAAAACATATACTCCAATTTCATTTATAAGTTTTAAGGCATGTATAATAGGGCAAAAAAAGAGTCTAAAACAAGTCACAAGTGACAAGTATCATATGAAAGACTCATATACAGAAAAGCAAGAGACACAAATGTCAAGACTGAAAAAGTATCTAGGTAGTAGAGACCGTCAGGGGTACTACTCAAATCAATCCTCAAACCCCTTACTCAAATGAGACTCATAGTCATCGCTAGATGAGTCTAACATGTGTGGAACAAAAACCCCATAACTAAGGAGATTGCTATGCTAATCATACTCGGGCTCTGAAACAGAAGCATCCATTGAAACACAAGCAATAGGAGCAAAGAGCTTACAAAACTAAATCTCAGATAGGTTCTAACTACTACCAATTGTGATGCCTCGAGTGACCTACCTTCCCCTACAAGTATGTGACACTCGACAATCAATCTCTTCCAACTCCATATACAGCTCTCTGAACATGGCATTTTACTCTTCGTCTCTCCATCTATTCACACCTTTAAGTGTGGCCCTTGTTACTTCAACTCATCTACATTCACTTGAAAATCGAAGTTGAGATATATAAATAGTAATATGACTTAAGAATGAGTATGAACTCAAGTTCACAATTACATATCGTGCCATCGACATCTCATGTATGTTTGTAAGCATACACAAGTTAGAACAATAATAGTTAAGTCGTTCTAACTACTTGCTGCTAAGTTTGTTTTGGATCTTGGTGTATATCAAAGAATAGACTCACCAATTTTTCTCTCACACCAAATAAACAATTCTATTGAAGTTAATAAAATAACTTCAGCTCGTTAAAATTAAAAATTTATTTTAAAAAAAATAAAACCTTTACTAAAAACATAATGATAAGATTTAAATTTTAATTACATGAGCCAATACTTAAAGCCATCTATCGTGGCATCAACATCGAATTACCTAAGCTAATACTTAAAGCCACCTTCTGCATGTTTGATAACTGATATCCAAACGACTCCTACCAAAATAGTGGCTTAACCAAAGAGGCCCTTTTTCAACACACAGTGCTAATAAAGGCCATTTTTCTTTGGTCTCCATACTTGATTAGCTCCTAGAGAAATGGACCATACACTTCCTCATGATGTAAAGCCTCAAGAGATAAGCATCCCTATCCGAGCTAGCTCTCGATCCATGAAGAGAAAGAGGCTCTTGAAAGCCAGATACAAGAGAGCTACTAGGCCGTGGATAGGGCTCTTCATCCATTTCCACCTCTTTTCAACGAGATAGAGGATGTCATCCCTTCACGTAATATCATCCAAAATATCAATTGTGCCATTGCTTATGAAAAAGACTAATAGACACTAAAATTAGTGAGACTCATTTTGCAATTAAAAAATATAAAATATCCATTTTCTTAAATCTAATTTTAAATTATTGCCATGAAATCCCAACATCCAGAATTGTCAAAGTCTTAATCTCCTCCGCGGATCACTCATGAAAAAAGTGAGGCCTACAGTAGCGCCCTCCATATCCGTCATGCAAAGAATCCTATACTAGGATGTGATCACAATGACCACGGCTCACACCTTAGCCTAAAATGATTCTTTTAGGCAAATCCATTAAATGCCTTTGCCCTCCTTCATGCTCGCTACAAGCTCCTCATCCATCCATGCTTTAAATTCCTCAGAGACTATACACAAGGAGCAACCATGGACAACAAAGTGAGTTTTTTTATGGCTATTTTAATTCCACATCACTATACATGCGGAAAATAGCAAGCACTTTACCTTCTTTTTTATGAAATTGACAATTGCATTTGCATCCGTCCCAATCTTTTTCACCCAATCCAAATTACCTATGTCCTCCATGAGGAGATCAAGACAATGTGTGGCACAAGATATCCACACTATAGCGGAAAATTTCTCCTTAAGCAATCATTCCATCCTCCAACAATTTGAAGCATTGTCAATGACAACTTGGACATATTTGCTTGGTTGCACCTACATACACACAAAAATTTAAAATATAATATGGCTTAGAGATGGATAATCAAATGTGGAGGTGAAAACAAATATAGAGAGAGGTCAAGATATTCAAAAATCAAGATTCAAGAAGCATAAAAGTTTAAACATTAAAACATAAATGATAAAACATAAAGCATAAAAAATAATATTCAAGAAATAAAACATAAAAGATAATTTACAAAAACATAAAATATTGAAGAATGAAGACTCACCTTTATAATGACTTGTCAGATTTGCTTGTAGATGACTTGGCCAGTTGTTCTAGATGACTTCATATCACATCCACGACATGCAATAAGTAGGTACCAAGAGGACAAGAGACAAGTATATTAATAATATCTCTCTTTTTTCGATCACTCCATACATCAAAAAGGATGGAGCATCCATACTTCACCCAACCGGCTTGAATAAGCTCAAGAGACTTGTTAATTTTCTCCCTCTCCTCATCTAGCTTCTTTATGCACATATCATTGTGGATAACTCCATGCCACCCCTCACATGGACCCACGACGATGATAGCCTTCACCATTCGTCTCCACCTATCTTCTCTTAGAATATAGAAATGAAAATTGGACTCGATGATGGTTCATGCAATCTCAATTTCTGCATTCCTATGTCACTCAAAGGAATGAGGATAGACCTAAAACACATTTCCTTATCTCAACAAGTCTAGCTTGTCTCTTGAGCCGCTTGAGCCCATGAGTGGAAAATGATTAATCATGTAATCTCAATTTTCACATTCCTTTATCGCTCTCAAAGGAATGAGAGTAAACTTGAAACACATTCCATTGCCTCAACAAGTGTGGCTTGTCTCCTAAGTCTCTTAAACCCATAAGTGGTAATGGCGACGGAGGCAACTGAAGCAAAAGGGGAATCCAAGGGATCTATGAATCCCTCCATAGCAGCCATGGGTGTAGCCGAAGGGGTGATCGAGGATGTGCACATATCGAGGGAGACTACCTCCTCTTGAGCTTGCGCCATACTAGAGGATACCTTGTATGATAACTTTGAAATAGGAGAATATTTCTTGATGATCTCAACGGACATCGCTTCAGGAATCTTCAAGCATAGACGACATTCTCCACCTATCTTAGACAAATGGATGAGAAGTTGTATCACACAACTCATTTGGACCTCCCCGCAATACTTGCAAGTCCAATAATAGGCATTGATGCAATTTGTGGCTTTCCCAAGGTGTGAGGTATAAAGAGAGAAGGCTCCAGAAAGAACTTTAGGGATGGTGAAAAGGTGAAGGTAGTAAGAGAGATCAAGGCGGAGATAGAAGAGGTGATAAGAGAGATGGAAGAGGATATGGTAAGAGAAGGTAGCATGGAGTAACTTGGAAGTTGTAATGAAGAAAAAGAAGCAAAAAGAGAGAGAGGGAACTTGAAAATTGAGAGGAAGAGAAGGAAAAAGACAGAGATGGAACTTGGAAGTTGAAAGGGAGAAAAAGAGGTGAGAAGAGAAAGAGAAGAAGAGAAGGTAACTTGAAAGTTGGTAGAAAGTAGAAGAAAGAGGTGGAGATGACTCGTAAGCTTGAGAAAAGGCTCCAGCAATGAGACTTGAGTAAAGAAGGCAGCAAGCTTGAAAGTTGAGAGTGAAGATTCAAATGGAATGACACTGTTTATAGAGGCCCAAAACAATTTGGGAAGGGGAAAATTCTCAGAAAAAACAAGTAGAAGAAACAAGCAAAAATGGTAAAAAAACGAGCAGAAACGATCAAATTCAACCGTGGACAACAGTCAAAAAAGCGATCATTTGTGCACGTACAATTCAGACCTCACAGATTTGACCGAATTAGACGTAAAACAAACCTTCCTTCCATGGATGGGTAATTATTCCCTGATTACAACCTAGTTACGACAGCAACATTTATTACAAAAATGAGAAATGAATTTCAATTCACAATCTTGAACAATGGACACCCTGTTGGCCCTAAAATTAACGCCCCTTTCGGTATTTCTTTAACTCAATTGAAAAAGAAATTGATGTACAATGGGATATTTCCAATCCTTTTCTGTATTCAAACTCCCTTTGCTGTCCAAAATGACCAACAAGTCTTCAATTTGATTTGCCCCTTGATTCGGACAATCAATTGGCCTTCACCCGCTTGGATGGCGATGAAAAATACCCCAAATTCATTAATTTGTTGGTCCCTCCACTTGAATTTGATTGAAAACAGCTTCAGCCCTCTTGAATCCAAGTCTTGGAACTTCCAATTTCTAGCACACTTCCCGAAGCTACTGCTAAACCCTAATTTCTACTACAAATTAGGTTTTACAACAGAGAAATCTGAAATTTCTCAACCTCTAGTGATCTCAATGCTGTAATCTTCGACATAAGGCTATAAAGAAAGGTTGGGAGATGAGAGAGTGCTGAGGAGAGAGAAAATTCAGACTTTCTTCACGTAGAAACTAAAGAAAATTGGTCATTTACTACTGCTGCCTTGTCTCAACAGCTTCTAAATGCTATAACCTGTTGTTAATTGGTCTTCTCCCACCCCTCGCTGCCTCAGAGGGTCCTCCATGCCAAAATTGGATGCACGAATGAAAGCATAAATACGTGCTGAAATAAACTGCTAAACATATGACAAAGAGAAAGGAAAGAAGAAACATTGAAGAACACAATACAAATGAGAACTCAGATGTATGCTCAGAAAATGTAATCCATATATCCAACACGAGACAATCGCATAGAACAATGAGTCACTCGCTATGTGGGCACCGAGACTGGCTCCTCTCTCTAGCAAAAGATCCACAAGTGGTGACTAAGTGACTTAGGAGGAGAAGGCTGAATAAATAAGACAAAAACATGTCCTCAATATGATCAGGTCGGCCAGCATTTAGTGCTGGTTGGCTAGCAATAAATGCTAAATATGACCAAAAGGAATACCATAAAGAACACCTAAAATAATCTAAATAATGCCCATCTCTGCAGCATGCACAAACTCACACATGAGCTGACATATCTGCTAACACCCTCTCGCAGATCATGGGTGACCTAATATAAACAATGGAACAATGATAAGAAATCATAAACCAAACAACATAGAACCACCAAGTAGAACCATAGATACCCAAGCAATGGCTGCGCTAGTCACCACCAAGGTGCCTCGAAGAAAGCCTGATGTCCATGTCAATCAAACTAGTACTTGAGAATACAGAAGATCATAGCATATCTCTGTGTTTGTCCCAATGTCTCTAAGGAGCATACATGAATATCTTGTCAAAAATGCCTCTAGAACATATGTGACCATGGATTCCCCGCCTTTAGCTAGACCGCCAAAGTATCACCGCATGTGAGCTCATGACTAAGAACTGATCCCATTCTTTGTGTTACGAGGACGTGAAATTTTCATGCTTTGCTTACGTTTAATTGGCATTTGATTAAAGGATTCATCAAATGTGCAATTAAAAGATGCACATGTGTTGCACATGTGAGGTGCAAGCTACTTTCTCACAGTTGAAGACCGAAGGATCCTGTGAAAAAGATGGGTGTCAAAGGCAAAAGTTGTAACAAGTTACACTTGTTAGATTCTAGGTGAATTTTGGTATCAGTTTGTCCCTAGGACCATTAATTGGCCATTAAGTGTCAGTGGTGACACTAGGGACTAGGCATTAATTAATGGATTAATGCTTGTCCAAGGATCAATTAATGCATGGGACCAATTTGGGTTGCAAATGGCCTAACCAATTAATTTTTGGATAGGCAAGGTCAATTTTCTGGGCATGGATTAAGGGTTGAAAATTAATTCAATGGCTGAAAATTGCTGAAAATGGATTAAGAAAGCTGCCACTTGGCAAAACTTTCCCATGCAAGTGGGGGAAAGGCTAAATAGGGCTGAAGGGAGAGGGAAATCTCGTTTTTTCATTTTGGAGCTGTTGGAAAGAGGTGTTGGACTATTGCTGCCAGCTTTGGGGGCCAATTCCCAACCATTGGAGACCATTTTGGTGATGGAGATTGCATATTCTTGACCTTGGGAAGCTCACAATTGCTACTGATGCACTTTCTCCTGAAGATCACAGTCTCTGATGCTCCTATTGTTATTGGTGCATCCGTTTGGGGCTGGTACAGCAGGACAGCAGCTGATTTTGATCAGTTCTTCGCGACAAATCTCAAAATTTTCTCTCTCTATAGCATTCTCTCATCTCCTTCAGCCTATGATCAGCCGTTCTCAGCAGTTCTCAGCAGTTCTCAGCAATTCTCAGCCATTCAGAGGACATCTCATCCATTTTTGGTGGGCTGATCTGTAATGTCTGCAATAAACCCTAATTCACAGCAAAAATTAGGGTTTAGCAACCACCTTGGGATCCGTGCCAGAGATTGAAGGCTCAAGGGACTGAAATCAACAACTGATAATTGAAGATTATCAAGGGATTTCAAGAGCCAACCCATCCCGAATTGATTTGGGGCATCATTTGGCCAGCCAAGGGTCAAATTGGAGAAGATGTCCTGGGTGAAACAAGGGGCAAATGACCTAAACGGCTTGCTGGACATTTATGACAGCAAGAGCAATTGGTTAGCAGGAGGAGATTGAAGAATCTCAAGTTGTACTCCTTCCAATTGAATTAAAGAAATACCGCAAGGGGCGCCAATTTTGGGGCCAACAGGGTGTCTACTGACCAAGAATGTTATGGTAAAGTGTGTATTTCATTTTATGTGCATTTATTTATTGCTGTAATTAACTCTTAAATCAGGTTATCACCACCCATTCCAAGAAGGAAGGCTGGTTTCATGGTTCCATTTCCGGGATACATCAAATCTCTTGATTTGGTGGGCCCGAGGCACCTGATTGCAAGCCCAAGCTTTGTGCTAGTCCTAATTTTTGTGCTCAGCTGAGAAATTACAGCAACATGTCTTCATACAGTGAGATGGAATCAAGCACTGATGATGCCTCTCAGTATAGACATTCTCATGGGAATGAAGGAAATGCAATGCCTAATCTTGGACAAGGCTCTCATGATGGACAACAAGCTGAAAATGTTGCTGTTGGGCAAGATGCAGGGCCTTCAAGCCGTCATGAAGTAGATGACCAACAAAGTGAAGAGGAATTTGATGACCAATTCAAGAATCGGATGAGGACAGCAACAAATCTCTGTGTTGAATTGGCAAAGGATCCTCAGTTCACCCAATTTTTGAATGCTCCGAAGAAGGACAGCAAAGGCAAGAAGAAGAAGTCAACTTCTACACCTTCGGGACACCAAGGTGCACCGACAGTAGTGCCAAATCCTTCACTTGAAGCTCCTAAAGAGGCCAATGAAGCTAAACAGTTGGTACCTATGGGGCAAGGAATGCAAATGCAAGGCCATTATAGAAGTGCCAATCAAATGGATTTTGGACAGCCGGGCATGCATGCTATGATGGGGCAACCACGATACTTTGGTGGTAGTACGATTTTTCATGCAATGGTTGGCAAAGGGCCGCATATGGGAATGCATGGCACAAATCCCTATGGTATGCAGCAGCCAATGCATGGTGTGCAAGGCCCATTGTATTCAGGAATGGCTAGAAATGTGCAACACCCTATATATGGTAGCATTGGCTTGATGCCTGGGGCACAAAGTGGAATGTTTGGCAATGCATCTGCACCCCCGAATGCTTATGGGGCTCAAGGAATGACTGTTAGTCATCCAAATGCTTCATTTGGGCTTGGTCATGATGTAAATACAGCAAATGCACCCTTTTTGCAGCAGCCAGTGTATGACAACTTGACTCCCAAAGAAGAAGCAAAAGACTATGATGAGGGTGGAAAAGCAATGAAGTTTGAGTCTTTCAGTGGTCCACAAGATAGGCTCAAAGCTTTGACCTTCATTCAGCAGTTTGATGCAGCCTATTCTTGGCCTCTTTTCAGGCTGGTTTTCAAATATGCCCCTTTTCTCAGCCTTAAACAACTTTTTATTCGGCTTCTCCCCACTCTCTTGGAAGCCCAAATCCTTTCCACGCAGCAAAGCATTGGCTGTAGCAGCAGTCTCTATGAGCTGAGACATGCTAGACACGGTGGATTTTATGCAAAAATCCTTGAATCCTTTGGGCAGCCCACATACATATTTTTCCACTTGCTCATGAAGAGGTACGGCACGATAAGAAGTGACGGGTAGCAGTGCGTCCCAAAACTTCTTATTGTATTGCTCTAAATTCTTGAATTCCTTTGCATCAAGCTTGTTCCAAGTTGTCATGATGTCCACCTCAAAGGTACTAGTCAACCAATTCGATGCAAACATTTGCTTGAATTGTACCCATGTTGACGGTGCTCTACCTTGCATCAAGAGCGTGGACCACCATTGCAATGCATTCCGCTTCAAGAAAGTGGCTGTCTTTCGAATCTTAGAGGATTCGGTGCAAAGGGAGGGCTCGAAAACATTGGCACAACGTAGGGAATTGATGGCTGCAAATAAATGCTTTATTTGTGAACAGGAGGGTCATATTGCAAAGAACTGTCCCAATAGGCAGCAAGCTGCAAAATCAGAAAATCAGGGAGATCCTAAGAGTAAAAGGCCCAAAACATCAGTGGGATTGGTGCCCGATGTTGTTAGTGATCAGCCCAATGATGATGCTACTGAGTTTTGCAGAGCATGGGGCAAAATTAGGGATCAGCATGCATTGATCTTCTTTGATAATGGTACACGAGCCAACTTCATATTTGCTAACATGGCAGCTCGTCTAGGCATCAAAGAGGATGAGATGGGAGCCATGGGGGAAGTTGGAATGGCATGTAAGGGTCATGTAGAACCTATCACACCACTCATTGGAAATCTTCGGTTGCACATACAGGGATATGTGGACAGCGAAGAGTTTTACATTGCTCCACTTGAGGGTTGTGATGTGTTGCTTGGTATGCCATGGTGTCACCGTATGCATGCAGTGATTGATTCATATGCAAAAGAGATTACTATTCAACATAAGGGAAAGACACTCACACTTAATGTAAAGTTGAAAGGGGAATCTGTCCTTGTTGTATCTGCAACTGCTATTTCTAAAGAGATGAAAAATCATCTTTCAGCGTATTTAGTTTTTGCTAAGGATAAGGATGATAGTGAGAATGTTAGGAATATGTCTAAATTAGAGAATGATCGCATGTCATTTCTGAAAATGTATGCTAATTGCTTCTCTCTGTCACTTCCAGGGCAGCTACCACCTGAAAGACCCAAAGATCATGGCATAGACCTTATCCCTGGAAATAGCCCTCCTAATAAGCCACCCTATAGAGTCAGTGCAGCCCAACAAGAGGAGATTATGAGTCAGGTAAATGAGCTGTTAGAAAAAGGGGTGATTCAGCCCAGCTCATCTCCTTTTTGTTCTCCAGTGCTTTTGGTGTAGAAAAAGGATGGTTCATGGCGCATGTGCATTGACTATCGTGCTCCAAACAAGATCACGATAAAGAACCGCTTTCCGATCCCTTGAATCGATGATGTTATGAATAGATTGCAGAGGGTAGCAATATTCTGCCGTATAGATTTGAAAAGTGGATATCATCAGATATGCATTAGACCGGAGGATGTGCCTAAGATAGCTTTTAGGACATCTTTTGAGTTATATGAATTTCTTGTCATGCCTTTTGGACTTACAAATGCTCCTACCACTTTTAATCGGATGATGGATCGCATCTTTCGGCCACATAGAGCATTTGTGGGTACTTTCTTTGATGACATGATTGTCTATTCAAAGAATGAGACAGAGCATAGAAAGCACTTGGACATTGTTTTCAATGAGCTACGTAAGCATAGGCTGGTTATCAATGACAAGAAGAGTGAATTCTTTTTGCATGAAATCCACTTCTTGGGACATATTGTATCGGCTGATGGTATTCGTATGAGCCCTGCTAAGGTTGAAGTAATACGTTCATGGCCAGCTTCGAAGAATGTTCATGAGATCTGTAGCTTCTTGGGTTTATGTTCTTACTATAGCAAGTATGTACGCGGGTTTGCTGAAATTGCATCTCCATTGCATGCTTTGCAAAAGAAAGATGTGCCATTTAGATCGACAACACTGAAAATTTCAGCATTTGAAAAGTTGAAGAAAAAGATGACTTCAGATCCTATGCTTGTGTTGCCGGATCTGAGAAAGCCATTTGTGGTTCAGTGTGATGGATGTGGTAACAGCATTGGGGCTGTGTCCTTATGCAAGATGGCCGAGTTGTGGCTTATGAGAGCCGAATTCTCCATGGTGCAGAGAGGAATTTACAAGTTTATGAGAAAGAGCTCTTGGCTGTAATTCATGCACTGTCTACATGGAAACATTTTTTGGGGGCTGATTTTATAGTGCAGACAGACCATCACACTTTGAGGTACTTTCTGACACAAACAAAGTTGTCAGAGAAGCATACGAGATGGGCAAATTTTCTCTGTATGTTTCATTTTCAAATTGTGCACATTGATGGTAAAAAGAATGTTGTGGCTGATGCACTGTCACGTAAGCCACAATTTCAACCATTACTATGGTTTATCACACTGAGTTGGATGCCATGAAAGAGCAATATGCTACTGATTCGCACTTTGCTAATGTTTATGATCAGCTTTGCAATGGCCAACGGCATGAGCATTTTATGCTAAGAGATGGATTTTTGTTGCTGCATGGACGACTGTGTGTCACAAAGCAGTCGAGGCCTAGAGTGATCATTGAAAGTCATGCCCCTCCGTATGCAGGACACAGAGATATTGATGCCACAGTCAAGGCAGTGGAGCATTTCTTTTATTGGCTAGCTTTGAGGCATAATGTAGAGCAGTAAGTTAGGGCATGCATCATATGTCAAAAGGTAAAGCATGATAGGTAAAAGATAATGGGCTTGTTGCAACCCTTGCCTATTCCAGATAGGCCTTGGCATAGCATTGCTATGGACTTTATCTTTGAGCTTCCTAGGATACCTACAAGGAATGATGGGATATGGACTATTATTTCCAAGTTTAGCAAACAAGCCCATTTCATTCCGGTGAGAAAAAAGATAAAGGCTGATCATATGGCACGATTATTTATGCAACACATTTTCAAGTATCATGGTATGCCTGAGTCGATCATCAGTGATCGAGACCCTCGGATGGCCAATCTATTCCGGAAGGGGTTGTTTGAGAATATGGGTACCACGCTGAAATTCTCATCCTCCTTCCATCCACAAACAGATGGTCAGTCTGAGGAAGCAAATTCCACAGTGTTGGATCTTTTGAGGTGCTATGTTTTAAACCACAAGACACAGTGGAAGCAGTATTTACCATTGGTTGAGTTTGCATACAATAATATGGTGCATAGTTCCACTGGCAAGGCTCCATTTGAGGTGGTTAAGGGTGGCAAGAAGGTTCCACCTATTTTGCACACTAAGGATAAGATCTTTGAGGCTGATCGCTTTGTGGAATGCTTGGATGCAGCCTATGCAAAGATAAAGTATGCACTTCAGAGATCACAAGACAAGCAAAAGCGGGCAGCTGATCGCCATAGACGTGCTTTGCAGTTTGCAAAGGGCGATTATGTATTGTTGCGTTTTCAAAACGCAAGGCTGAAAAAGATGAAGGAAAGAGAGGTTGTATCCGAAGTTAAGCATGAGATACTATGGGCCCTTTCAAGTGTTGGAAAGGGTCAGCAATGTTGCATATCGGCTGAAATTACCTCCACATTGGCGGATACACAATGCCTTTCATGTCAGTTTGTTGAGACCTTTTCATGGTGATGTGCCAGAAGGGTTGAGGAACTAGATGAGATTTTGGTACCTGAGCAGATCAGAGGAGATCTCAGCCATTTTTGGTGGGCTGATCTGTAATGTCTGCAATAAACCCTAATTCACAGCAAAAATTAGGGTTTAGCAGCCACCTTGGGATCCGTGCCAGAGATTGAAGGCTCAAGGGACTAAAATCAACGGCTGATAATTGAAGATTATCAAAGGATTTCAAGAGCCAGCCCATCCCGAATTGATTTGGGGCATCATTTGGCCAACCAAGGGTCAAATTGGAGAAGAAGTCCTGGGCGAAACAAGGGGCAAATGACCTAAAAGGCTTGCTGGACATTTATGACAGCAAGAGCAATTGGTTAGCAGGAGGAGATTGAAGAATCTCAAGTTATACTCCTTCCAATTGAATGAAAGCTAAAGAAATACTGCAAGGGGCACCAATTTTGGGGCCAACATGGTGTCTACTGTCCAAGAATGTTATGGTAAAGTGTGTATTTCATTTTATGTGCATTTATTTATTGCTGTAATTAACTCTTAAATCAGGTTATCACCACCCATTCCAAGAAGGAAGGCTGGTTTCACTTTGTCAGACAACCCATCATGAACCTGGATGTCAATCCCAGCTCCAAGATTTGAACCTATCAGACTTTGATAGATGCGTCAACAAAATACCTCTCAAGATTCTGTGCATCTATATAGGTGTATAGATAAGACACGACCGCCCCATCTGTCCACCCTCTCACGCTCCCTCTTGCATTGGATAGTCGTGAGGGATATCATCACCATCACTAGTAGGCAACAAAGGAAGGGACCGATATCTTTGGCCTCGAATGTATTTTGCTGGAGTTGTCCGTAAAGAGTGACTGGCCTCAGGGTGGAAGGTGCCACTTATATCAACTGCAACTTCATCCATACTTCAGAAGATGTCCAACAAGAGTTAACCGCCAGTAAGACTTCTTTAGAAATACATCGAAGCAAGGCCAAATAGGCACGTGCATTGCTCGACTTCCATGTAAGCACCGCTTCCTCATGGTTGTCGTCATCAAAATCATCCGATGTTGGAGTACAACGCCAAGGACGAGGAATAGCTCCACATACGACGTACCATAATTGCTTTTGCACAAACCAAGCTTTCATTGCAGCACTCCATGTGAGATGGTCAAGGCCATGTAACTTATCAATGGATGTGCACAGAGGAGACATCTGGAGAGGATGAGAAAATAAGCAGAGAAAATAAGGGAGTTGAAGAGGAAACACAGCCAAACCATAAGCATAGACTGCAATAAATGAGAGTTCATATGCAGTATTCACCAAAATCTGACCAAAATAAGGAAAAATCTGCTGCAAAAAGTCAAAAAATCAGCTTGAAATTGCTTGAAACAGCAAAAACGGCCTAAGGATGTAGTCACCCAACCAAGAGAAGATGCAAAAACACCAAAACGCAGGCTGGATCAGAAACACAAGCAGCAAAAGGGCTGATGGAGGCTGTATAGATGCTGATGTCAACAAACGCAGCATTAACTACAAGAAAACAAATCGCCTTGGTTAGAGCAACAGTCACCTAATCAGCAATGGTCAAGACAGTCCTGAAATCAATAAGGAAAACACAATAGGAACACCAAACCTAAAATCGGATACCATGTCAAAAGTGGATGCAACAACGTAAGCATAAATATGTGCTAAGATAAACTGTTGAACACAAGACAAAGAGAAAGGAAAGAAGAAACACTGAAGAACACAATACAGATGAGAACTCAAATGTATGCTTGGGAAATGGAATCCATATATCCAACACAAGACAATCGCATACAACAATGAGTCACTTGGCTGTGTGGGCACTGGGACTGACTCCTCTCCCACTAGAAGATCCACAAGTGTGATGGTGACTAAGTGACTCAAGAGAAGGAGGCTAAATAAATAGGAAAAAAATATGTCCTCAATATGATCAAGTCGGCTAGTATTTAATGTTGGTCAGCTAACAATAAATGCTAAATATGACCAAAATGAAGACCATAAAAAATGCCTAAAATAATCTAAATAATGCCCAATCCTAAAGCATACACAGACTCACTGAAACCAACCTTCCTTCTCAGATAGGGCGGTTTAACCTGATTAAGCACTTAATTACAGCAATAAATAAATGCACATAAAATGAAATATACACTTTACCATAACATTCTTGGACAGTAGACACCCTATTGGCCCCAAAATTGGCGCCCCTTGCGGTATTTCTTTAGCTTTCATTCAATTGGAAGGAGTACAACTCGAGATTCTTCAACCTTCTCCTGCTAACCAATTGCTCTTGCTGTCATAAATGACCAGCAAGCCTTTTGGGTCATTTGCCCCTTGGCTGGCCAAATGCTGCCCCAAATCAATTCGGGATAGGCTAGCTCCTGAAATCCCTTGATAATCCTCAATTATCAGCTGCTGATTTCAGTCCCTTGAGCCTTCAATCTCTGGACCGAATCCCAAGGTGGCTGCTAAACCCTAATTTTGTTGTAAATTAGGGTTTACTGCAGAAATTACAGATCAGCCCACCAAAAATTGCTGAGATCTCCTCCGAATGGCTGAGAATGGCTGAGAGCATAGGCTGAAGGGGATGAGAGAATGCTGTAGAGAGAGAAAATTTTGAGATTTGTCGTGAAGAACTGATCAAAATCAGCTGCTGCCCTGCTGTACCAGCCCCAAACGAATGCACCAACAACAATAGGAGCATCAGAGACTGTGATCTTCAAGAGAAAGTGCATCAACAGCAATTGTCAACTTCCCAAGGTCAAGAATATGCAATCTCCACCACCAAAATGGTCTACAATGGCTAGAAAATGGCCCCAAAAGCTGGCAGCCATAGTCCAACAGCTCCAAAATGCAAAAACGAGATTTCCCTCTCCCTTCAGCCCTATTTAGCCTTTCCCCCACTTGCATGGGAAAGTTTTGCCAAGTGGCAACTTTCTTAATCCATTTTCAGCAATTTCTAGCCATTTAAATCATTTTCAGAATTAATTAATTCTAAAAATTAATTCAGCCCTTAATCCATGCCTAAAAAATTGACCTTGCCCATCCAAAAATTAATTGGCTAGGCCATTTGCAACCCAAAGTGGTCCCATGCATTAATTGACCCTTGGACAAGCATTAATCCATTAATTAATGCCTAGTCCCTAGTATCACCACTGACACTTAATGGCCAATTAATGGTTCTAGGGGCAAACTAACACCAAAATTCACCTAGAATCTAACAAGTGTAACTTGTTACAACTTTTGCCTTTAACACCCATCTTTTTCACAGGGTCCTTGGGCCTTCAACTGTAAGAAAACGTAGCTTGCACCTCACATGTGCAACACATGTGCATATTTTAATTGCACATTTGATTAACCCTTTAATCAAATGTCAATTAAACATAAGCAAAGCATCAAATTTTCACATCCTCATGACACTCACACATGAGCTAACATATCTACTAACACTCCAATGGCTACAGATCAGACCAGCAACATCTCCTCCCTCTCTCTTGCAAGTTGAATGCATTAAAAATACCTCTCTCCAGTTTCTAAAGACATTTTTCAATCTTGCATGGGCATTTTTTAAAGCGGCAACCTTCCCAAATGGTTTTTTCAGTATTGTCCATAATTAATATTAATTTTCAATCTTTAAATACTAAAAATTGATCCAATAATTATTTCAATACCCAAAAAAATCAATTGACTTGCCAAATAGCTAGGCAACTTCCATTATTGAGTGTCTGCACACTATCCTTGACCATTAGATTAGTGTTGGGTACCATTAAAAACCACTTCTCTAGTATCACTTGTTGAAAGGCATGGATCTAAGCATAGCTATGGTGGCTTGAAGACATAGAGTGAACTCATGAAGACGTAGAGTTGAAGATAAAATGTCACACAAGTGAATTAGGTTTCAAGATTGAGACTTGGACTCATAAACACAATCTTGTGTGGTTGGATAATGACTCGGATACTTGACTGAAAGGACAAAAGTACCATCATATTACATTGCAAATAAAAGGCAAGTACAATGCTTCATAGCTTGAGAATAGGTGGTATTTTTTTGCTTTGTGCATGTGGGATTTTGGATAGCCTGCATATCCTTTACCTAGATTGCTCCTCAAGGAGGCTATACTAGGTGTGATTGCCTAAATCTAAACATCACCAATTGAAACTTAATGGCCAAATGAATGACCTAGGCCAACAACTAGCACCAAACATCACCATGCACCTGTGTGACATAGCTTGTAGCAATTTTTGCCTTCAACATCTTGTGATTTACTTGGGTCCTGGGGTTGTACATTTACTCTAATCCTAGTTACACCTCACATGTATAACATTTACTTGGCCATGTGATTAAAATTTGATCCATACGTTAAGTGAGGTTTCAAAAATACATGTCCTCGTGACAAGACAAATCGAACGGGATGATTCCAACCACGGACCGAATGCAACTAGGCATCATACGCCTAGAGTTTGTGCCTTCTTCTGGCAATTTTGCCCGAACATATTGACCAAGGCTAACATATTGGCCAAGGCAATCAATCAAACAATATTGTAGTATCTTTTACTCAAGATCGGCTTAGCTGCACCCTCCTCTACTTCTTCAAATTGACAAAGGATGCTTTCCTCTAGCTTTCCCTTTCGATCTGAGAGGGGGCAACTTCTTCTCTTCATAGTGACAATGAACTTGCTTACAAATTCTAATTCTATTATTATATTTATTAAGCATTTTAAACATTGTATCTTCATCCACACTCTCAAGATGACATGATTGTAAAAGGACACTTGGGCAAGTGAACAATTCCCCTACGAGGACATTATCCAAGTAGCACCATTGCATAGCATTTTGCATGACATGATCACCCCTGCATTGTCTCTTACATAACTCCAATGCATTGGCATTCTATTCTATAAACATGCCTCTAAACACATTTATCCCTTTTCAATCTTTTTGAGCGGTTAACTCTGGATCCACCATAGTCACAACATTGCACATGGGAGTCTCCAAGTTTGTCTCCCCTGCTTGCTGAGCCCTTGCTAGCTTGCTTTACATGCATCCTTTGCACATACCCCCCCATATTTGTTGCACATGCCACTAGCCTATTACTTAGTCATCGACACCCAGTAGTAATAGGGATAGCCTGTTTATTTTATAAGGGCTACCACCTTCCCCTTCTGAAACAATGATTATCAAACCACCCAAATAAAAAGATTCATTATGATTCAATCCACCTTTACACGACTAAATAGACCATTGGGCAACCTACATGCGCTCTTTGTCTCATGCCTTGGCCTCTTTGGCATGACCACTTGGACTCCCTTGGTAAGATAACCATCGCTTCTATAGTCTTGGTAGGCCTTTGAGCAACCACCATGTTGTCAGAGTGCAGCGGTGCGGAAGCGTAGGACTGAGAGAGAGAGAACGCAGAGAGAGAAGGGAGAGAAAGAGACAGTGTACACTGAAGATCTGCTGTATAAAGAATGCTGAATACAAAGATATACACGGGCGCAGTGCGCTGGACTGCGTGTCTCCACCTCGACAATGCGACCTGCTGTCCACCTCGAAGTCTGCTGCAGTCTGCACTGTCTGCTGTCTGAAATCTGCGAACAGAGACAGAGATCTGCACGGCACCGGTCTGTAATCTGCGACAGAGAATGATCGGGAGACTGCTGAAAAACGTCAGCAATAAATAGGCGAAAAACTGCCTGGAATGGGGCTCAAAACTGGGGCGCAGCCTGGTAAAAGTGGCTGCAGGCAGTCGGACTGCCACGTGGCAGTCCGACTGCACAGTCCGACTGTGCAGCTGGACTGTGCAGCTGCTGCCTGAAAACAGGCTATGATCTCTGACACCCCCTCTCAGAGCCTGGACAGGGCAGAAGCCTGAGGGATCGGGAATGTTGCCGAAGTAGAGCCTGAGGAAGCGCCTTCGTAAACAAATCCGCAAGATTATCCTCCGTCTTGCAATACTCCACAGTGATGGTCTTATCCAAAAGCTTTTCTCGGATGAAGTGGTACTGGATCTCAATGTGCTTCGTCCGGGCATGAAAAACAGGGTTCCTCGCCAAGGCAATGCAACTCTCATTGTCACATCGCAGCAATGTAGGACGAGTCTGGGGGCACCCAAGCTCCTCCAACAGTCTCCGAAGCCACACAACCTCGCATGTGGTGGAAGACGCGGCCCGATACTCCGCCTCAGTAGACGAAAGGGCTACCGTGGGCTGCTTCTTGCTACTCCAAGAAATAACACTTGCACCCAAAGTAAAACAGTAACCTGTTGTAGACCGCCTGTGGTCCACGTCACCGGCCCAATCCGAGTCGCTCCAACCTGCAAAAACAAGATCTGACCCATCTGTCCCTGCGGGGTAATGAATCCCCAAATCAAACGTCCCCCTCAGATACCGAAGTATCCTCTGAGCAGCCTGCCAATGCACCGTCTTAGGTTCACTCATGAACCCTGCCAAGAGCCCAACAGCAAAACATAGATCAACCCTGGTGTTGAGAAGCCAAATCAAAGACCCTATCAACTGTCGATAGCGGGAAGCATCCGCCAAAGGAGAAGCTGAGTGGGAAGTGGCCTTCCAGTTCGGATCCATAGGAGTAGAGAGGGCCCGACAATCTTCCATCTCAAAAGACACCAAGAGCTCCTGTACATATCTCTGTTGAGAGAGAAAGATCCCCCTCTGAGACTGAAAAATCTCATGTCCTAAAAAGAAATGGAGTAGCCCCAAATCCGTCATCTCGAACGTCCGATGTAAAGCTGACTTTGTCTCCTGGACCTGCTGTGCATCATCACCTGTGACAATCAAATCATCAACATATAATACAAACAGCACACAACCATCCTCGGAAGTGTGAACATACAGCTGCGGATCGGCCTTGGACCGCCGATATTCCAACTGAGATTGGAGGAACGAATCAATCTTCTCGTTCCACGCTCGCGGGGCCTGCTTAAGACCATACAGGGCCTTCTTCAACCTGTAGACTTTCCCGTCCGAAGAACCAAAGCCAAGAGGCTGCTCAACGTAGATCTCCTCCTTCAAATCACCATTCAGGAAGGCCGACTTCACATCCAGCTGATAAACAGGCTATCTCCTATGGCCAGCCAAAGCAAGAACAGCTCTAATGGTTGCCATACGAGCTGTAGGGGCAAAGGTGTCATGACAGTCAATCCCTGGGCGCTGGGCAAAACCCTTAGCAACAAGGCGAGCCTTGTGCTTATCCAAAGTACCATCACTGAGATATTTGGTCTTGAAGACCCACTTGACTCCAATCACCTTCTTCTTCGGGGGGCGTGGCACAAGTGACCAAGTGTCATTCCTCTCAATAGCCTCCAACTCAGCTTCCATAGCTTTCTTCCATGGGGCGGACTGTAAAGCCTCCTTCACGGAGGTGGGCTCTCGATCCTGCATAACTCGGGACATCAAACAATAATTGGAGCACACAAGCTCCGAAGAATGCGCCTGGTGCCTCCGTGACCGCCGCGGACCATCCTGCGGTCCCCACTCCTCAGGAACCCCCTCGATCCCTGAATCACGGAGTGTGTCACGGGCCCAACGAGGAGGAGGCCGAACCTCCCCTCGTCGTTCTCCATCAGTAGAAGACGCTGGAATGTCCACCGGTGGTAACTCCTCAGAAGGAGCCGGTGGAACAGTAGACTCTGTATCAGAAACAGAATCATAATCAAACGGCATAGGCTCCAGTGGAACTGTAGAAGGAGCCAAACTCTCCCCTGGATCTCCAAGAACGGGATGCTCCTCACCCGTTGAAGAAGCCGGAACCTCCACAAACCACACATCACGGCTAGTATATACATCCCGCTTGACGGGATCATAGAGTCGGTAGCCTTGGGACTGGGAGCTGTAGCCAACAAATACCTGTTTGCGGGAAGCCGCTTCGAATTTGTCACGGTGAGCTTTGGGAATGTGAACATAGGCATCACACCCAAAGACCCGAAAGTAAGAAACATCTGGCTTCGACCCAAAATACGCCTCAAATGGAGTCATCCCTTCCACGGCCGAAGTAGGAGATCGGTTAAGAATGTGGACTGCAGTAGCCACAGCCTCGGCCCACAGAACCTGGGGGGTCTGTCGGTGCTCCATCATGGTGCGCGCCATCTCGATCACACTGCGGTTCTTCAGTTCGAGAATACCATTTTCTTGTGGAGTATTCGTATTGGCAAACTCCTGGTGAATTCCTCTATCTGCACAAAACCGAGCAAATTCATTAGAGACAAATTCACCTCCCTTGTCGGATCGCAAGGTCTTCAACTTCCGGCCTGATCGGTTCTCCTCAAAGAGAAGCCAATGCTTGAAGTGCGAGAAAGCTTCTGATTTTAGTGCCAAAAAGTAGGCCCATGTCATCCTGCTATAGTCATCCACGATCAGCATGAAGTAGAGCTCCCACGCAGGGACTCATTCCTCATAGGGCCACATAGATCCGTAGATACTAACTCCATCGGTGAAGTAGACCGCCGCGAAGCGGTGTGGGGAATGGCATCCCTATGCTGCTTCCCCCTTATGCAGGAGACACATGGCTGCTGGCTCACCACTATATCCGGCAACCCTCGAACAAGCTGTCCCCGTGACGCCTTCCGAAGATAGTCATAGTTCAGGTGACCAAACCTAGCATGCCATAATTCAGACTGTGACTGTGAGGTAAGAAGAAGAGTGGAGAGGGCAGTGGAAGACTTCAGTTTGTAAATGCCGTTCTCCTCATATCCAGATGATAGAACCTTCCTCGATTCACGATCAAGGACTCGCACTGTAGAACTATCAAACTCCACCAGAAGACCAAGAGAGCAAATCTTATGGACTGAAAGGAGATAGTACCCCAATCCTGGTACATGCAAAACCTCTGAAGTATGGGTGCCACCTCGTCCATCCGGAATAAGCTGCATCTTACCTCGACCTGCAATAGAAACTGAAGAGCTGTCTCCAATGAGAACCTGCCCACGCGAAGGTCGCAGCTGGGCAACACCATCTGATGAAGGAGTCATGTGCCGTGAGGCACCACTATCAATAATCCACTCTCGAGATTGGGAAGCCGCCATCGCAGCATCAGAAGCATTCGGTGAAGCGTCCTCAATGACAACTAGATGTAGAAATGCAACTGATGAGGGTGCAGCCACCGCTCCAGAATCCTTGGTTTCCTTCTTCTTGGTGTCCTTCGAGTCTTTGTCAGGGCAATCCTTCTTCCAATGGCCAGTCTTTCCACAAATATGGCATGAGGAGTCTTTGTCCTTGTCCTTCTCCTTGTCCTTCTTGGACTTGTTATCCCCCTTCTTCTTCTTTTGGTCCTTCCCCTTCTTCTGAGAGGCTTGACCTGTCAACGCCTCCGTCTTGGAAGCATTCTGTCCCTTTAACTGTTCCTCTTGGTCCAAGACCATAGGAACCAACTCCTCCCACCGAAGAGTAGACTCTCGCCCCGAAGCAATAAGGGCAGAGTAAAATGTACCGAATCGTGGCGGCAACTGGGACAAGAGTGTAATCGCCATGTCTTCGGAGGAGATCGGCTTCCCCGCATTCTGAACCTGCATCTGTAGCTGCCTTAGCTTGTTAATGTGTTCCCTTAGCGAAGAAGACTTATTGACGGACAAGGTCCGCATCTGAACCTCCAAAGAAACCCTCTTCATCAGGGTCATCCGATTGTACATTTGATCAAGCTCCAGCCATATCTCACGAGCCACCGTCAAGTGCTCGATGTGAGCGATCACGGCTGTAGTGCATGATAGAAAGAGAAAGGATCGAATCCTGGCATTCAGTTTGTCCCAATGAGACTGGGCCCTGGCCAACTCCGCACGAGCATCGGAAGAGAGTTTGGACTCATCTCTTACCGAAGGCCGGTCAATATCTTCCTGTACCAACTCCGCCAAATCATAGGACTCCAGAATGGCCAACATCATAACGCGCCAAATGCGGTAGTTGTCGCCGTCGAGCTTCTGATCTGTAGGAAGAGCCGGTAGGACAGGCACCTTCCGGTCCATAATCGCCTGGAACTCCAGGTCCATCTCTGTAGACATCTTCACCTGCAATGCCTTCTCAAACGCAAAAGCAGCCCCCTCTGACTGGGTAAACTCAGCCTGCTAAGGCTCTTCTGCGTCCCGAAGCTTCTTCACCCGCCGGAGGCGATGAAAAAGCAAAACCTGCACTTTTAGGTTGAAAACTCAAACTTTCTCCGCGTCAAACAGCAGCAAATCCACCACCTGTACTCCTTTCCTGTGCGCCCACACTCGTTTCAGCCTTGTTCCAAGGGGCAGCCCTCCTGTCTGCCCTTAAACGCAAAAAACGCAAATTTGTGTCGCGATGGAAACTCCTCTTCAGGTTGATTCTGCGCTCAGTCAGCCCTCAAACACTGCTCTGATACCATGTCAGAGTGCAGCGGTGCGGAAGCGTAGGACTGAGAGAGAGAGAACGCAGAGAGAGAAGGGAGAGAAAGAGACAGTGTACACTGAAGATCTGCTGTATAAAGAATGCTGAATACAAAGATATACACGGGCGCAGTGCGCTGGACTGCGTGTCTCCACCTCGACAATGCAACCTGCTGTCCACCTCGAAGTCTGCTGCAGTCTGCACTGTCTGCTGTCTGAAATCTGCGAACAGAGACAGAGATCTGCACGGCACCGGTCTGTAATCTGCGACAGAGAATGATCAGGAGACTGCTGAAAAACGTCAGCAATAAATAGGCGAAAAACTGCCTGGAATGGGGCTCAAAACTGGGGCGCAGCCTGGTAAAAGTGGCTGCAGGCAGTCGGACTGCCACGTGGCAGTCCGACTGCACAGTCCGACTGTGCAGCTGGACTGTGCAGCTGCTGCCTGAAAACAGGCTATGATCTCTGACACATGTACCTTGTGTCTAAAGCCCTAGCTACTTTGGGGTGGGGCACCTTAGGGTAAAAATATGTAGAAAAAAAATAAAGAAAACCCAACCAAATCAAACTTCGAGTTAGGCTTTTTTTATTGCTCAATTTTTGGACCTAAGAGGGGGTGTTGAGCTAAAACAAGCATTACATGCTAAATTAGCCTCTTAAACAATCCAAAAAATGCCTAATTAATTAAATCCCTAATTTGGTGTGTGGTTTGAGAGAGTTTTAAAATAGTGCACAATACGAGGTCTCGAAACTTTCTATAAATAGGCCAACTATCCTCCATTCAGTCTTAATCTCATATTTACAAGTTTCAAGAGCTGTACCTCTGCTACCCACACCACAACCACATAGGATATCACGGTCAGAGCTTCTCATTGCTATCTACTATCATCTAGCATATAATTCCAATCTCCATCACCCACATCAACTATCACATACTAATCCTATCACTTACTGATTTACATTTGCTACCAACCGTTCATCCTCAATTGCTGGCATCATCATTCAAACTGCATTTACTATCATCAAGGCCTTTTGGAGCTATCACCATCATCGAAGTGCTATCTATCTATGTTTGATCCTCTCTCCTCCATGGAGTCATCTACACTGTCACCTACACTCTCCACCTTGTCGCCCACACCAGATTGTTTGTGTTTACCTCTTACAACTGTCGCCACGTTTTCTCTCTACGCTTTGCATTTGTTGTATATTCTGTCTCCTACTACCTGTCTACATTAGATCCAATTTTTTGTGGTTGCTTTTTGCTTGTGTTCAACTCTCAAAGGCTACCTTTGCTGCGTTTGGGGATCCATCAAGCGTACGACACACTCTCCTGCTCAGCACCTTTGCCCTAGTCCTCCAAACACAACTATAGGCCATATGAGCCAAAGAAAAGAAAGATTGAGGTGTTCGTCAATCTATCGTCTCTTGGTTGTGAGCTTCATCAGAGTTTGACAAAGACAAAGGAGCTTTAACTTTTTCTACCCATTCTATGAGTGTGCATTTCTTTTTCATTGTGTCTAAGATATGTTCACACTCGCACCAAACACTTGCATTTCTTTTTCAATGGCTAGGCAATCGATTTTTGTACCAAATAATGGGCAGCTTGTTCTTAAATTTTACACCAAGTTTTTTGCCATCTATGTAAGCTACGAAGCATCTCCCAAATCTAACATGCGCACATCAATGTTTGCTGTGGAGTCTTGCATTCCAATACCCACATGCTATCTGCAACATACATGCTTCCATGCAAGCTCCGAAGCATCTCCCAAATCTAACACGCATGCATTGATGTTTGCCATAGAGTCTTACACTCCAACACCCACATGCTATCTACAACATACATCCTTTGAACTTTTCGGTGTTGTATTGCACTTTTCCACACCAAGACTTGTCACACCCAAAATGTGTGTCCTTATCCATAGCAAGTTGCCATCCGATGTGGTCCACAATACTTGCATCCATATGCATCCTGCCTCTCCCAACTCTTTTTACAAGAGTCATGTAGTCTCATTCAACCTTTCGCTTTCTTCCCATCTTCAAAACCTGACACGACATGACATCATTAGTGTCAAATGAAGACATTGGGCCATCAAAGCTTAATGCCTTCTGATAATAACAAAGCCCCAATTTTCAAATTCAAATTTTCAACCTTCAAGCTTCAACTGAGAGAGAGAGAGAGAAGCTTTAATGGTGCAAGCTGATTGCATTGCACACTGCAATCTGAGGGTTGAAAGAGAGAGAGAGAGAGAGAGAGAGAGAAGTCTTCTCTTCAATGTTCAAACTTTGGAGTTTTGAGACTTCAGCTCACCCTTCAGACTATGAACAATAATAGTGCAAACTCAATACACTACATGGCTCAAAGGATGAGAAAGAGAAACACAGAGAGAGAGAGAGAGAGAGAGAGATTAACCAATGCCCATTAAGAAAAAAAGATATTACCCAGTGGTCAAAAAGTTTGGGGAAGCTATTTTTCTAAGCAAGCAGCTATTTTTCCCACAATTTGTGGAATTCATGCAAGTATTTTCAATTGTTTTCAGTCAAAGAAGGTGACTTCCAAGCCAACGCAATTGTGAACCAATAAACAAGTAAAAGTAACCTGAAATCATTGCATTTTTTAATTTTCCCTTTTTTTGGAAAAAATATTTGTCGAGTCTAAAATATGCTTTTCACATGTTTTTTTTTTAGACATCTACAAACTTCTTTAAAAAATTTCAGACATGTATGAAAACAACTATGAACACCTCCATCAACAAAGCAAAGCATCAATCATACTCAACACCAAACATGACATGGTCAAGAGATAAAAGCATGCTCCTTAAATGTACCAACTATGATGAAACGTCAGGTCTAAAAAGTGTTTTACAGATGTATGTTTTTTAGACATCTACAAATGCTTGGAAAAAATTTCAGACGTGTCTAAAAACAACTATGAACACGTCTACCAACAAAGCAAAGCACCAGTCACGATCAACACCATACACAATGTGGTGAAGTGATAAAAGCATACTCTTGAGATGTACCGACTACTATATACCTAGGGTCCAATTCAATTGTATGAAAAGAAAAGCTCTTCAAAAAGGTACGAAATTTGTTTCCACGATGTCTTCTTTATGAGCATCCTTTAGAAAGGCCAAAAGATGATTGGCAAAACAATAGCTCTCTTATAGATTTGTTCCATGCAATTATGAGCTACACTCAAAAATAAGAAAAATGAGAGCAAGTGAAAATCTACTCAATCATAGGCACTTGGCTAAGTAGCTCTCCTTGGTGTCCTCCAATTTTTCTTATTGGAGAAAAGAATGGCATGTTTAAGATGTGGATTGATTATTGAGCCCTTAGTATGTAAGATATGCATTGATTCTCAAGCCCTAAGCAAGATAACTGTAATGAATTAATTTCTCATACAACCACTTTAATTTGACATTATCACCAATTCAGAATGATAAGCATATGTGCGTATGTACATATTTGTATGATTCATGAGCGCAAGATGTAGGTCTTATTGCTCTCTCTTGATTTGATAACTTGATTGTGATTGCGCTCAGCCCTAAGGAATTGAGATTGAGCAAACACAATATTACCTTCAAGAGAGACTACTCATCTCCAACTCCAACTCCTTCATGTGTTGATGACTAAATCCTTTTCTTCCTATCTTGCACTATCATTTTCCTTGTTTATCTCATCATGAAAACAACTTAATCCACGCATACCATATTGCACATGGCTGCTAAGATGGGAGTTGGACTCCTCCATTCATCCACGCTATAAACAATCCATCATTAAGAATGATGATCCTTAAGGGAGAAAGAATGCTCTGCTCCCAAGAATAGTAAAAGATTAACTAGCGTTAATTACAAAAGATGAACAGCTAACGTTAATATTTGGCAACAGCTAGACAGCCAAGATGGCTGACCAAATAGGTAGAGGTTACCTACAATTGTAACAAGTAACAAGTATCCAATCCAAGGCTCAAGGCCACTTTGTTGTAGAGGGGAATCTTAAGACTTGACCAGAGATAAGGATAATAATTGTAACTTGCACACGTATAATTTACAAGTGTGCTCAATTATGGGCAAAAATCAAACAACGTTTACCCATTGTAGAAAAGATGATGAATTAGGGTTACTTGCATATAGATAACATACAAGTCTGCCAAACTATATACAAACGCTACACAACATTCACGAATGATAGAGAGATAAATGCCCCCATACAAGGACACTTATGCCAGAATTGATCCCCCATCTGGTCATGTTCCAACGTTCACATGAGGATGCTGAGACCAAAACTGCCTCCAGACTCTTCCAAAGCATAGCTTTTACTAGCCTATGCAATTGCCTATAAGCTGGCTCCTCCTATCCTATGCAGGCAGAGGTTTGGCGCACTGACCTTGCCCAATATCCTAAAGCTCTACATCCACAGCAGACAACTTAGTAAGTGAAAACGTCCAGAATTACTGACCCTTTCTCTTGCTTCTTAGAAGTGTAGCAATCTATCAGGAAACTGCAGGTTTGCAGTAGAAACAATTTCATTGAGATGATGTTTATACATCACAAAAACCTAGACTACAAATGCATGTATCACGCAGGAATTACTGAACAACGAAATTGATATTTAGAACAAGCCAAGGTCCAAAGCTTGCAGTAATCAGCGACACGCTCCTTCCATTGATTCTGATAAGCGTTGTCAATAACAGAGCAGCAAAAACTCAGACCGGGATACCTGGATCCCTCTTAGCATCAGCTCTTCTGCGCTTCCGATTCCGTGCCCATTCAGCGATGCTAAGAACGGTGGAGGCACCATCCTCGGACTTCATGGACTGTGCATTGGCCATAACCTCGATGCGCAAGATCCGATCAGAGAAATTGCTGTCGTTGAAGGCGAAGCCGAAGTTGGGAGGAGCTGAGGCATGGCCCCGGTAAAGGCCGTCGTGGTCCATGGCCAAACCCTTAGGAATACGTAGAGCGAGCTGTCCTGTGCGATGAGATGAAAAAATGGAGGGAAGAATGCACCAACGGAGAGGGGGGTAGAATAGAGAAAGAGAGAGAGAGAGAGAGAGAAAGAGCTGGAGGGAGGGGGGGAACTTGGAAGAGAGAGAGCGACAGAGTCGGAGGACTTTCGAGAGTCGCCCGGCCGCTATGTAAACGATCCCTATCCTCTCAAATCTTCAGCGTCACCCACAACATTCCAACCCCAAGTCAATTACTTACGGGCGATTGCCGCCGAGGCTAAATTCGATGGTCGCGTTTACTCTCAGAAGCACCTTTCGGTGTCAATAACATCTCTCGTGTACTAACTGCTGGCCCCGCACGCCTAGAGCTGGGTCACACTAGGGCTTAGAAGAAAAGCGCAGAATACAGCAATCTTTGAAATAGTGTGGTTGCACTAGGTCGTCTTGACAAGAAGCTTATCGAGCATTAAAGGCAGCATGAAGCATGCGATTGGCTAGAAGTGGAAGCTTTTTAGTATTAATTCCAACAATGACCACGCTATTGGAGGATTCTTTGCACATTGTTTTCAATTGTGCATAACCATTCATTGGCGCTATTAACCCGATGCTAGCACTACAATTTTTGAAGGGTTTAGTAGAGGAAGGAAAGGGTTTGCATAACCCCACTCCTCCCAAACCAACATGGTGCGACCAAAGGTGAGTGGAGGGAGTGGTGTTTCACTCCCCCCACTCACCCTCAATGCGGCCTGGCTCTTACTATGTTTCGTATGGTTGGCGTCGTTGTAAACCTCGCAAGCTATACCTCACTCGCTCCACAAGCAATGCGCTTCAGGTATTATGATGTATTTCTTTTAACTACTTAAAACTAGCGACCTAAATTCTTGGATATTGAATGCAAATTTTTATGTGAAACAATTTCTATGAGAGAGATACACACATCTTTGTGCCACTTTGGAACATAAACTATTACCACCTTTTCACTTATATCTTCCGCCATGATGGCAACCCATGAATGTATGCTTCTACTACTACTATGATTCCCCCCTTCTCATGGCAGGTTTGATAATCCTAGCTTTACATGATCGGTCATCAAATTCTAACTATAATTACTCCATATATGCAAGTTCACTTTGGTGCTTTCTTCCCATGGTTTGGAGTGCATGCAAGAAGCGAGCTTTTCTAGGCAATCTCCATTTCTTGTTCCACATAGTCCACTTATTCCTCCTCGTCTCCTGGGCATGTTTTAAGCACCACTATTGCTTCTCCATTGCCACCACCACCTCTAGCACCTCCATTGCTTCCACCACCACCATCCCCACCCATGTTTTTTTTCCCCATGTTAAGTACCTCGAGTACGACTCTCTCTCTCTCTCTCTCATGGTAGTACTAGATTGTGCTCGAGAGACTAGACTAGATGCAAGATTTGTTACAAGAATTCTAATTTCAAGATAATTCCATATAGGGGTACAAGGTACAATGATAACAAGATATGGAAAATCCCATCACCCATGACCATAGGTATAGGCAACAAGACTCGATAGGATATGAAGGATCTCACAACCCAAGACCATAGATATGGATACAATATCTCCCTCGATGAGGATAAATAAGATACAATATAGTAGTAGACAAGATCTTGTACTAAGAGATCACAAGGTGACAAGACAACAGGAGTATAATGGAAGACAAGACAAGAACTAGAACTAGAACTTGGAGTTACTTGATTGGAGGTCTTAACTCGAGCTGCCAAGATTGGCATCAGCAAGATTGAGAAGCTCTATGACAAGCCCCTCCTTTTATAGGTCTTGGAGGGTGGCTAAAGATATTTAGAATGTTCCATGATGACATCATTGATGATACAAGCGATGACATGGCATATCTTCTAGTTCTACTGCAAGAAAATCTATCGTGTAACATCAACAAGCTTTTATTTCATTATTTTGATGATCAAAACAAAGAAAACAGCAATTCTTTACACAGCATCATAGTAGATATCTCCCATGGATTTGATAGAATCAATCATAATCTTCAACTTCTTCACAAAATCCATCAATAGAACAAACAACATAAAGGAATACACCATTTTTGAATGGAAATCAATCACATAGTATTCATCTCCAATGTCTTCATAGTTTTCTCTCTCAATCTCTCATATACAGTTATACTGTTTTGATAGAATTGGCTATCTCTGACTCTCTCTCTCTCAATCTCTCAATAGTACATCATCTCCTCACTACAAGACTCTATAATGACTCTCAATAATCCTTCTTAGGTCGTGGATGCACCTCCCAAGAGGTATGTCTGATGTGAAGAGGCACCAGAGCCACTACAGTGTCTCTTCATAGCTCACTACTGTCACTGTCACTTCAGTCTTCGACAGTTGCTTCTTCCATTTGTTTGAGCCCTTTTGAACTTAGATTCATCCTTTCCAAAAGTTAGAAAACTTTCCCAAAGTCACACATATATTCGACAGAGCACTTACAGAAGATCTACAGAACAGGAACAGAGTAGATACACAGCAGAGACGGAGGCTCTACAGAAGGTTTACAGAGGGTTACAGAAGGTCATTAGAGAACATCAAATCCTCATAATTCATACTAAAACCATTTCAAACTATAAAAAACTATTCGATAAGCTTTCAAAATATTTCAACCTTCATCAATCATCAATCCATGCTTCATACAAAAGAAAATCAGAACAAAACAGAAGCTATATAGAAAGTATCAGAACCTCAACAGAACCTATCAAAACATCACAGAGCCTCATATTTCCACTAAAAATCATCATAAGCTTCCAAAACATAATCAATATCATCCAAAACACTCTCAAACACTTTCGTTAACAACCATACATCACTCTAAATCCCTCAAAAATCATCATTCAGAGCTCAAAAATAACAAAAATCAGTCAAAAATTCAGTCTTTTTCCACTCTCAACAAGGTTCTATGATGACATGGCAAGGGTAGGTTCGCATGCTTGGCTCGAGGAAGTCCTGTTAAGGGTACATTCGCATGGGGTGTAGATTCATATGGCATGGGCAAGAATTAATGCGTACACTTGATCATAGCATGTTCGTACATCACCTCCTCCTCTAGCAATGAGTTCCACTTTTCCAAAACTAATTTTGCATGGTGCTCGTGCTCCTTTGGATCTTTTGAGAATACCAAGATATCATCCAAGTATATTACTACAAAATAATCTAGATGCTCTCGAAAGACATCATTCATCATATTTTGGAACACTACAAGAGTATTGGTGAGATTGAATGGCATAACAACATACTCGAAGTGACCATATCTTGTGGGGAAGGCTATCTTCCATTCGCCCCCTTTTTTGATCCATACAAGATTATAAGACCATCGTTGATTAATCTTTGTGAAGATATTGGTTTTTCCAAGGCATTCCAATAGCTCTGGTATCAACTACAAAGGGTATTGATTCTTGATAGTTATCTTGTTGAGTTCTTGATAATCCACACACATTCGAAGTAACATGTCTTTCTTTTTCACGAATGGAATTGGGACTCCAATAGTAGGAGACTTTGAGTACCTAATAAACCCCTCGGCTAAGTTTTCATTAATGTCTTTGCATAGTTCGGCTAGTTCATCACAAGGGATAGCCTATAGATGGATCCAAAAGGTGGTTGAATCCCCCTCATGGAGTTCTATAGCACAATCATATAGTCGGTGTTTAGTCAAAAGATCTGCATTCTTTTTTTCAAAGATATCTTGGAATTCTTGATACTGGCTTAGTAACTTGACTAGCTCATCCTTACTGGATTTTTGAGCTGATATACGATATATCATGTAGGTCGATTCCTACACCTTGTTGTGTGCAGAAAGGATTTGCCTCCTAGATATACTGATTTTCCTTGATTTTCACGATGTGTAATCTTTTACTTAACCCAATCAAATTCAGGGTTGTGTTTCTTTAGCCAAGGCATCCCAAGGATGATTGGATTTGTGGGACTAGATATGGCATTAAAGCATAAACAAGATTTGTGATCACCAAGAGTTACCACGAGTAGTTAGGTTTTCTTGGTAATATCTCCAAATGCTAGAGGTCTTCCATCCATGACTTCACCTAATGCAAGATTGGTCTTTTCGAGTAGTACTGGAATCCGGTATCTATTCACAAAGCCATCATCAATGAAACATGGGGAGGCCCTAAGTCAACCAGGGCTTTGAGAGAAAGGGTCTTTCTTGGTAGGATCATTTGGATTGTGATAAGGAAAGTTTCCATGGGTGTGGCTACGATCAAGAGACCCTTTCTTATATCAACGTCTAGTTGTACAATCTCATTTACAATTAGACATCCTTGTTTTCTTGCTCAAGGATGGTTGCAGCAACTCTTGGGAATCTTGCCCTCTTATTTGGGCAATTTAGGGCGATGTGTCCAGGGTTTCCACATATATAGGCATAAATGATTCTCTCTTCATCTTTGCTTCTCTTGTGGGGTCAAGGGCTAGAATTTGGTATTATCTATTTGCATCGGTTCAAGCTTGGTTTCTTCTCTGATTGGAGCTAAGTTCCATTGACAAGGCTGTAATTCTTCTCGCTTTTCTTAGTTTCTCTTGAACAGTCTATTATCACATTGGATGGCTTGTATGATATAATCGTTGAGTGTTTTTGCCTTAGGTATAGTGAGCATGAGGTACTTGATATCATCTCGAAGACCCCATTTGAATTGGCTGATAAAATACTCCTCATGTTAAGTAATTAGAGATTGATGGCCTAAGTTTAGATGCATAAGTGGAGGCACGGCAATTACCTTGTCGTAGCTTCTGAAAGTTTTGTTTCTACTACTCGACTAGTGTCTACATCTCCAAATGTGGAAGTAAGCTCACAAAGAAATGCCTCATAGTTATGAAGTATTGGTATATTCTTTTTCAAGATTGGGGCGAACCATGATAAAGCTTGACCATAAAGCAAAGTCCTAATGAATCCCACCTTAGAAGCATCATCCGGATACCTATCTAGTTGCATGCGCATATAGAGCTTTACTTGTTGCAAAAACACCCTGAACTTCAAACGGTCACCATTTAACTTCTTCGACATGCTAATCTTGGGTTCTCTTGTTAGGGGTTGATAAACATGTGGAATCATTTGATCACTTTCTTTGTTGTTTTGCAAGTCTCAAACCTAGTCTTACATCTCTTGAAGCGCAAGGCCTAGATGCATAGGGTGTTCTTTTTGAAGTTGCACTTATCATTCATTCAAGCATTTTGTTGTTGGAGGTTTTGAAGGGAGGCCACGATTCTTTCAAGGGTCACCTCCATGGTGCCCAGTAGGGATTTTATGGGAGCACTAGACTATGCTCGAGAGACTAAATTAGATGTAATATTTTTTACAATAACAAGATAATCCCACATAGGGGCACAAGGTATAATGATAACTTAATAAGATACGGAATATTCCACAACTCGAGACTGTTGGAATGCATGGATCTGAGCATGGCTATGGCGGCTTGAAGGTATAGAGTGAACTCATGAAGACATAGAGCTGCAGGTAGAATGTCACACAAGTGAATTAGGTTCCAAGATTGAGACTTGGACTCATAAACACAATCTTGTGTAGTTGGACATTGACTCAGTCACTTAATTGAAAGGACAAAAGTACCATCATATATTGCATGAAAATGAAAGGCAAGTACAATGCTTTATAGGAAAGTTTAGGCAGCACATTCTCCTAATGTGCTTATGGGATTCTTGTCCTGAGCCCTCACAGCTCCATCTAAAGAGATTGAAGTAGGTGTGACTGCAAATATCTCAATACCCCTCCTCAATCACAACCAGAAGTACAAAGTGTGTAGAGGCTTTAGTGAAAGCAACACTTACAAAGTGTGGGCACATCAAAGTGCGTAGAGGCTTTAGTAAAAGCAACACCTACAAAGCGTGGCACATAATAAACATGGCAAAACACCAGAGGTTATCGCAGAAGAGGCTAAGTTTAGGTACCACAAACACGGTGGACATCCAGAGGCCGTAACAAGGGCCTCACAAAGTGTACAGAAGCTATAGTACAAGGCTGCATGAGGAGTTTACAAGCTTATGTCTGAAGCATTAGGGCTAGGCAATACAAGGCTAAAAAAGTCTATCATAATAGAAGGACCAATGATGTTTGTCCTTCTCTTGGTGGTCTTCTTCTTCTTTTGCTCCATGCTCTTTCTTTTTCCTTAACAATTGCAATATAGGCCTTTTGGGACCTTTTTTTGCCGTGGCTGAACTTCTCGGTGTATTTGGTCCTTTTGCAAAAATCACAAAAAAGCTGGTCCTTCTTGCCTTTGTACCTGTTGCCAACATAGAATGCTTGCTCATCTCTAGAGGTGCTTGGCTCTTTCTTAGTTTGTAACTTCTTTTCCTCATCTAACAGTGATGCTTGGATATCAACAAGCTTATGGTTTGGCATATTGATTAAGGTTGTTGATACATTATTATATTCAGGAGGTAAACTTTTAAGTAGAACACCAATACAAACATCTTCTTCCATTTTAATGTTGATTTCTATAAGCTACGTTAGAAGTCATTCCATGTAATTTAGATGTGTGGCAAGTGATGTGCTCGACTTCATGTCAAGCCAGAAAAATTCAATCAAGAGACCATACTTTGATGACTTACACTGTGCACGAAGCAAAGTGTCAAGTCTCTTCCATGTATCATGTGAAGTATCACAATTATCCACATGGTGGATATAGATGTTGTCTAGCTCCGATTTGATAATGGCGTGAGCCTTATCATCATTCTTTTGCCAAGTGACTGCGAGATCTGCATCCCGAGGCTTCTTTTCTTTGCCACTTGTGATGGCCCAGAGATCCTTCTTCATTAGGATAAGCTTGATGCATGTCTGCCAAGTATGAAACCCAACCCCTTCGAACCTGACGGTTGGAGAGTCTTTTCCCATGTTGGAGTTGCAAAGGCAGCAACAAATCAGCTCCAAGACTTCTCAGTTTTTAGCTCAAAGATTGATCTTGAGTGTGCACGTGTCAAGAGACACTAGATGAGTATTATCAAGAGATACTAGTTATGACAAGCTGAGTGTTGCTTGCTTTGTTGGACTTGAGGTCTTCAAGAACCTTCAGAAATCTACTCCAATATGTTCCAAATCTTCCAAATCCCCTCCTTGATTTGATGCTGGTTTGGTTTGGGCTTGAGTGACAAGGTGAAAAAAGAAGCTTGAGAACGGCTATGCTTCAAAAGATTTGCAAGAAAAATCTCCAGAATATTCCCTCCTCAATGGTTTGAGGATAAATCTTACTAGAGTATTCAATGGCCTAGAAAACCATAGTAACAATGTCTTAATCCAAGTGGTAGGATATAAAAATGATGACAATAGCGCAGAGGGACGATTTTTTGACAAACCCTCTAGTGAAGAAGAAGCTTACATGTGGTCCTTAAGAAGCCCTATGGTCGCAAGTTAAAGCGATGCGTGTAGATGGAGCTTGAATCGTATGACCAGGCGGTAGCGTGATCAGGACAGTGAACGCTAATTTCCTGAATGCTAGAGTTAGAGATCATAAATGTGTATGATTGAGGTATTAAGAGGGAGCACCCTGAGGTCATGAAGATATGGCCAGAAGAAAGCCTCAGCTGAGATGGCCTAGTTGAAGAGATCCACAAGCTCCAAGGTGGGTAGATGTAGTCTAGCTATGGCAGACGAGAGGCTTGAGTGAAGTTGGAGGTGAAAATGGAGTTGATCATGAAATCATGAGCTCAGGTTGAGCTGGATAGAAATGGAATAGAGCTAGAGGATCAGTGCCATTCTCACCATGGATCTGATACCATGTTGGAATGTATGGATCTAAGCATGGCTATGGCGGCTTGAATGTATAGAGTGAACTCATGATGAAGACATAGAGCTGCAAGTAGAATGTCACGAAAGTGAATTAGGTTCCAAGATTGAGACTTGGACTCGTAAACATAGTCTTGTGTAGTTGGACATTGACTTAGTCACTTAATTGAAAGGACAAAAGTACCATCATATATTGCATGAAAATGAAAGGCAAGTACAATGCTTTATAGGAAAGTCTAGGCAACACATTCTCCTACTGCTTATGGGATTCTTGTCCTAGCCCTCCCTGCTCCATCTAAAGAGACAGAAGTAGGTGTGATTGCAAATATCTCAACAGAGACCGTAGGTATGAATACAAGACATCATATTACAAGATCTCTCTTGACGGGTATGAACAAGATACAAGATGACAGTACTAGAGAAGATCTCGTACTATGAGATTACAAGGTGACAAGACAACATGAGTATAATGGAAGACAAGACAAAACTAAATATTGTGACTAGAAAATAACCATAACTGGAACTTGAACTTACTTACTTGGAGGTCTCAACTCCTTGAGCTCCCAAGACTAGCATTGGCAAGACTGAGGAGCTCTATGGTGATCCCTTCCTTTAATAGGTGTTGGAGGGCAACTAAAGATATTCTAGAATGTTCCATGATGATATCATCAATAATGCAGGCCAATGACATGGCATATATTCTAAAAAGTTCTATGATGGCATGGCAAGTGTAGGTTCTCATGGTTGGCTCGAGGATGTCCTATTAAGGGTGCATTCCCATGGGTTATGGATTCATATGGCATGAGCAATAATTAATCCATACACTTGATCATGGCATGCCCATGACACACACACACTCACTCACTCACTCACACACACACACACACACTCTCACACACACACACACACACACACACACTCTCTCTCTCTCTCTCTCTCTCTCTCTCTCTCTCTCTCTCTCTCTCTCTCTCTCTCTCTCTCTCTCTCTCTCTCTCTCTCTCATTTGTTTAGCCTTTGACACAAATCCACATCATGCATCCATTTTCACAATACTCTTAATATTGCAAGGGTAAAGGGTTCGGATGAGATCCATTGTCTTAGAGACACTTTTAGTAGTTAATATTATGGGAATAAGAATATCACATTGTTACTCCCACATGCATAAACACATTCATGTGCCTCTCTCATTTATGTGTGTGATTTGCAATTACATCTCGATATATCATCACTTTCATTGTGCACACATAAGCAAAACTACATCACACATCTTTTTATTACATTCAATTGAGCATTATTATGTTAACTTACTATAAGAGGGTACGATATCAAATAGTTTATTACACTTATTGTAAAAATATATGATATCTAATGTTTTTCAAATTCTTTAAATAGTTACCATCGGAACAACAATATTATCTTATTGTTACTCAATCCACTATACACATATACATTCACATATGCGCATGCATCTACACTCCACCCTTCCCTATATATTTTGCATGTGTTTTATTTACACATATTATAGTATTGCAATTGAATGAAGGCCTATACACAATCTCCTTCACTTACACATTCCTCTCTCTCTCTCATAATTTCATTGCGTTTGAAAATCAACACAATCAATTAATTATGAGAGTACATATTCATTATGCACATTAAATATCAATCAAGTTCCATGGTTGCTGGAGATTGGAATGGGTGATCCCTAATAAAGTCCATGACAATTGAACCATGGAAGCACCCTAGCTCTGTCAAGTAGGGAAGCATATACTCTAAGAGAACAATGTTCATTGGGTTTCCCTCAAGTGGGATGGACAAATGCTCAAATGAGTAGCCATTGTCCGAGTTTGGGTCTTGACTACTTGGACAACCACTTTTCTTTAGGAGGCTACTCGGACGGCCCAATTTGGGACTCGGACGAGTTATCCAAAACTCTAATTTTGACCATTTTTGGGCCACTCTAAGACTGATTAAGGCCGCCACAATCAGTTGCCCAATATCGTAGGTTGGAATCCAGACCAACAGATGAGACCATAGAGCTATTTGTACTCAAAACTTTGACCTAGAAGTCCAGGAGTGACTAAAATAATTGGCCACTGGCTGCTTACCCCTAGTAGAGACCTAATCTGACCATTCGGGCTGAACAACCATCAAACCACCTATCAAGACCCGCAAAGGACACAAAATCAACCAGTAGAAGTAATCACGATCCACATAAAAAAGCTGCAATGGCATGAAATTGATTGGATGTGATTGACTTCATCGAAGGTTACGCTCTGCATATTGTAGACACTTAAGTGCATATGAAAGTTGGAAAGCCTAATTTTGTACAATTCACATTGAATTGCATTACGCAAGTGTATAAGTGTGTGTACATTTGCAAATTGATTGGATTAACAAGGAACATACTAAAGGGGATTGAGCTAAAGCCAACCCACCAGTAGGAGTGAAACCCCCTTGGGAACCAGACAAGTGACCCACGTCACCAGAAACAAAGATGTAGGAAAGATAAAATCGTCATGCCACTGAGGGAAGGAAGGACTGGCTAAGATTAGAGACACATATTTAGCTGGCATAGTTGACCTCATAAAAATACTAGCGGGTCAAGAGACAACTACCATGATAGATACTAGCTCGAATGAGAATGACCTTAACATTAACGTGGCAAAGTACTCGGATGACATTTGGTGACTTATCACTCATCAGTATGACCAACAAACAACGATAACACATCAAGAAAGACCTCCAATTGATATCGTAGCTAACCTTGAAGAGGAGGGGAGGCTAAGATGAATTGCATTATAGCACATAGCGAGCTATAGCTTGGAGCAAAGGCTCAAAGGTTGGGCCACAAGAGAGAGCTCAATGAGGTTCATAGGATCCTAGCCATCTCAAGTAGAAATAGAACGGGAGGCGATGCCGATATAGGGAGAGAGCCTTAGAAGCTGACCTTATAGTGAGTGAACTACTCACAAAACAATTGCTAGACAATACCGGCGTGTCGAGCAAGGTGGGGCAGCCTTAGCAATACATTTCTAGAGCCGAGGGCTAGGAGTCACCCCAAATACTAGGAGAAAAATAAAGATACCCATAGTTGCCAAGCAATTCAATAAATATCAAGTAGGCAATGACCTATAGCTTTGTCGAGCAGTTTGAGCATGTATGTGAGGCTAGCAACCTCATGGACCCTACTCAATGAGCATAAGCATTTGGTTTTTGCTTGGGAGACAAGGGATGGACTTGATTTACCAGTCTAGATAATGTCGAATGCAATAACTTCACCCATCTAAAGGATATCTTCATTAAGAGATTCTCACAGGCAGGATACTCCAATAACCTCATTGTTAAACTGATGAATGTCGGTAAAAAAGACAAAGAGGACATATGAGACTACGTCACACATGTGTGGAGTCTCTACAAGATGATACCTTCAACAACTTAGCGACCCAATGAGAGAGCAGTCTTCATTGTATTTATTAACAGGATTCACAACAAAGAACTCTATAAGGCCCTAGAAAGCAACTTGAACCTACAAAGGGATGTGCTTGCAAGAGTCTTTGAGGAGGCCATACAAGTGGATGATTTGCTCAAAGAGAGAAGCTCTAGGACTACATAGCAAGGAAGCAACGCGTTTAGAAATGTCAAGAGAACTTAGCAAATGAGCAGCCCCTAGCAAGCAAGATAAAGGAAAGAGTGTTAATCAGACCCAGGTGATAATTGATCTCAAGTCTGAGCTGACTAGACTGCAGGAGTCAATATATGAGGGCCAATACGACCTCATGTACAGTGTGTGTGTGCGTTATGAAAGGAATCACCTGCCATCTGAATGTCCCGATCCCAGATCTCGACCTTGTGCCAACAAATGCAAAAGATTTGGGCATGACGATATGCATTGTCGATTCCTAAGACAATTGCCATACCAGCAACCCTATGCTTAGCCATACTATCCAAGAGTTAAGCAATCTTACTTCGGAAGGAGAGCCCCTCTGGCTCTACTTGCACCTAACAATTTAAAGCTAGCCACTGGACATCAACCCAATAGGAATCCCTAGATTGCGAGGACCTATAGTGACCCATCCACTAAGCAATGCTCTAGTGCACTTTGTAAATGAACCACTAGAGGAAGAGTCATACATGAACCCTTATGTCTATTGTGATGAGGAGGGAAATCCCATGTTGATGGACTTTAGGCCAATTCTGGTCATGGCTTTAGGCATAGGGAGAGGTAGAGGCCTAGGAGGAGATCAGAACCATGAGCCCATAGTATGTTGGCATATCTCATCTTGCTATCCTTAAAATGAGCAAGCGAATAGAGAGAAGACTGACTTGAGGTGCCCCGAATTTTTGCTAATTGCCCTAGGTGAAAACCTTCCACTAGCTTGACAATCATACCTCAATGTCTCTCTAACTCTTTTATGTCCTATCACCTGACAATGATGGCACACCCATCCCCATAAATGTTATGACATGAGCCCAAACAAAGCAGGCTGGTATCTCATTACCTGGATCTAGTAACCTTGATGCATGCTCTATAGGAAAAAGAGCCAATGAATAAGAAAAAAGAGGATGAACGAAAAAGTAACACTCAAAACAGAGAGTGTAACCACCTTAACAAAGGGAAAGCAGGTTATTGATGCAGAAGGAGAAACATCTACTTCTAATACGAGGAAGAAGGGAAGTGCTAAGGTTAGAGAGTACCCTGACCCCAACCAACAACCATAGGCTATGGATAAGGTCAAGGAATGGTTAAAGGAAGTAGAAGATCATGTGCAAGATGTTGAACTTATCATTGAGGATGAGATCAATGAACTCTCAACCATAAGCCCACCAGCCTCTCCCATGTACTTGAGAGCAGGAGAGACAACATCACCATATGCATAGCTGCATAGTCAGAGCATGGATGCCATAAATTGATGGGCCGTCCAAGAGCTTTTGGCAAGAAGTCCATGAACCAAAGGAGGATAAGACAGTTGGCAGTTTGCTAACCACACTAATATAAACTATTGTGACATTGTCACTCGAAGAATTGCTTAGGCAAAACCTCGCACTATGGCAAGGGTTGAAGGTTATACCTTTCGGAGTCCTAAAGGATTGGCCTTTGAAGATAGCAAGAATCCAATTCTCCATGCGGAAATCCCCTAATAGAAACTGCACAGCTCAATGCCACTCTACTGAATGGAATGAAGATTAGACCTTTCCGAGTCATGAAGGATCAGCCTTTGAAGATATCATGAATCCAATTCTCCATGAACTTGATAGTCATGAAGGGAGTGGATATTGATATCTTGTTAGGCAAACCTTGGATGAGGAATACCTTTGTAATAAAGGATTGGGTTAATGGCTTGATATTCTTAGACAATAGATAAGAAGCAGTCCAAGTAGAGATGGACACTCGGAAAACCTCACTAGTGGACCTAGATGCCATCTCTCCTATGCTAAAGGGCGACTCAAAGGCTAGAAGAGAGTATGGATTTATAACGAAGAATATCCCTTGTCCTGAGGATAAGCATGACTGGATGCATGTGTTGGCAACCATTGATCTCCCATTCTTAGAGGATTAGGATGAATATAAGCAAACTGTAGATTCAGCTGCAAACCCATCAATACCATAACTTCTAACCTACCCACAATGCCTCTATGCATGATGGCTAGGAGTTCCATCAGCCAACCAACACCAATCGTATAAGGATTTCGAGGATGAGTACAAAGAAGAACTGATGTTCCATCAGGAAGCAAAGCAAAGAGGAAGCAAAGACAATAGTATATGACATGGACAAAAGAGTGATTGAGCAAATGAGAGCTGACACTAAATTGCGAGAGGTCAACACATTTAGAGTGAACAAAGGAGTTGCCAAGGTAGATTGTGATTGAGCTTGGCTAGAATACCTAGAGGTAGTAGATTATGAGTAAGTGCGATTAGTTCGGCCTTGCACCACATCATTATTTGAAGCGGAGTCAGCCTCAAAGCTACGATCACTAGGGGAGACAACCTCTTCTATAGTTAGGATGGTGAGTATAACTCAGAGTCAAAGGTGAGCTCTGATAGTGATCCCAAAATGCCTTGACCACTTGGAACCAAATGCACCAAGGGGGACCTAGTCCACTTAAGGTGCAATATGCTAAAGGAGGAGAGAATGAAATAATCAAAGTCTTCAAAAGCTAAACAATAGAAGAAAAGCCAGGAATTGCCCAAGTGCTTCACAAAGTTTAAGAAGAGTGAATCGAAAGTGGTGTTAGTAGGAGCTAAACAGAAGGGGCATGCAAGTGAAACCATTGAAGGACTAGCCAAAGTTAAGGAAGTCAACTTGGCAAGGGAAGAGAACAAGCTTCGACATGTATACATAGGAGATGACCTAACTAAGGAGGAGAAGAATGATCTTATAAATCTCTTAAGGAAATTCTCCAATGTGCTCGCATGGTCCTTAGATGAGCAGAAAGGAATAGATCGCCCGAGTATCATGACTCGTAACATTTCTATGACCCTTGATGTAGTACCAATTAAGCAACAATTATATGCAATGAATCCTAAGCATACACATACAGTGAATGAAGAAATTAATAATCTATTAAATGTAGGATTCATTTACGAGATAGAGCACATGGATTAGGTATTACCCATAGTGATAGTCATGAAAAAGAATGAAAAGATTCGAGTGTGTATGAACTATAAAAAGGTCAATGCAGCTATGAAGAGAGATAACTACCCATTACCATACATTGAGCACATGCTAGAGAGAGTGGTAGGAAAGAAAGCCTATTGTTTTCTAGATGGCTTCTCAGGTTATAACCAAGTGCAAGTCCATTCAGACGATAGGCACAAGACGACATTCATCACTGAATGGGGGGTGTTTGCATACATAGTCATACCATTTGGGGTGACTAACACCCTTGCTACCTTCCAGTGCCTCATGTGTACCATCTTCAAGGACATGCTCAGAAAATGGTTGGAAGTATTTATCGATGACTTCTATGTCCATATTAACTGTAAAGAGCACTTGGAAAAACTGCGAATAGTCATTGAATGGTATCGGTAATATGGTCTCTCGTTCGACCCCTTAAAGTGCTAGTTTTGGGTGAAGCGTATTTTAGGGCACGTTGTGTCGAGGAACGGGATAGCCATAGACTTATCTAAAGTCAATGTGATTGTAGACCTTCCCCCCCTTCGATCAACTTCAAGGGACTTCAATGCTTCTTAGGCCACATAGGATACTGCTAGCAATTTATGCTGAACTATGCATTGATTGCAAGACCTTTGTACAAGTTGTTGATAATATTAAAGTGGACCGAAGGATATCAACAAGCCTATGAAAGGCTTAAATAGTCTCTAACTTCATACCCTATCTTAAGAACCCTAGATTGGTCCATTATCTTCCATGTACACATTGATGCATCGAAAATTTTCCGTGGGGACAATCTTGTACCAACTTGATGAGCATAACCTCAACTATCCAGTGAGCTTTGCCAGTAGACAACTCACTGATGCAAAAATGAACTATTCTACAACAGAGAGAGAAAGGTTAGCCATGGTGTTCACTGTCAACAAGTTTGGACACTATCTTGTGGCGACACCCTTTACCTTCTTTGTGGATCATCAAGCATTGCTCTATCTTGTGAACAAACCAAACACAATAGGATGCATTGCTCGATGGTTATTTTTGCTTTTGAAATTTAACTTCTCTATTGTAGTGCACAAATGTAAATAACACTATATACTATATCATATATTCCACATACCCATAGGTGAAGTGGTTGGATAGGGCATCATTCATTACCTACCATATGCACTTCTTTTTAGAATATTCAATGAATGAGATTTGTTTAGATCAGACCTCACACTGTATTAGGTAGATGATAGAGACCATATCCTAGAGAATAGATTGTCTGAATGATCCATAGAAAAAGCTAGGGAAGAAGAGACCCTTAAGGAAGTCAAAAGAAAGTTAGAGTTGGCAAGAAGAGTGCTTACATGGCCTCCATACCAAGGCACCCAAACCTAGCATCGACTTAAGAGTGGAGGAGCAAAGACCCCATTTCATCACAATCGGATTAACCATGCGAGAACTCAAATTGCTAGGGTTTGGGAAGCTGGAGCAACGAGCATAGCCTTTTCCATAGGGGTCGGCAGAGCCAATCCATGAAGAAGGGCCCGACTTTGAGCATGACTAGGTGGAGGAAGAACAACTACATGAACCAAGCCCCCCTCTGCAACCATAAGCACAACTAGAAGAGCAAGAAAAGGAAGCCATACCACCTGAAAGAATGGTGGAGATGAGGCACATGCAGAGAGAGCAAATAGAACTAGCACACAAAAAATTCCAAGCCAAATTGTTGCAAGGTCCACATATGACCATCTATCAAGGAGAGAAGTGTGGCCGTGTACACTAGGACTAGAAACTTATAGTGTGGGAGGATTGGAAAAATTGCAGTTGTTCTTTCGAGTTTTCCTTCATCTTCCCTCGAACACTGGACACCATAAGTGGCAGAAGGATACATCATGGTGATCCTCGCAAGCATCATAAAACTATACTAAGTTGTCATGCCTTGATAGTGCCCTCAATATTTTCACTTCTCTTTTTACATCCTCGATGGCAATGGCTGTTGTCATCTTGGCTTTGACTATCACTTTGAGAGCTACAACCTCACCTTTCATTTCGCCCTTCTTAACTCTTGCAAAGCAAGTATGGCCAAAGTGCCCACGGCCAACCTCATCCAAAGCTCATATTTGCTAGTGAAACTTCATGAATACCCAAAATTCTGCTCGAGGGGCTTGTCTACTTCAACATGTTCAAGTATTGGTCCTTCCTTTGGTTTTGTCGCACCATATCTCTTGAGCAAAGATGCTTGGATGTATAAAGGTAGAGGGATAGTGGTCACAACATAGAAAGTCTCCTCCTTCTCCACAAAGAATGCAAATGTCATATGTTGCAATACTCCACTTAAATGTCCATGATATGAGCGGATAACTTTTAACTTTCATAGACTACTAAATGTTGAACCAATTTCGCTTTTGAAGAGACATATCATTTGCATTGGGAGCATTTGAATTACAAGTCACATGGGGAAAGTTGTAATGAAAGAGACCTAACTATCCTAACTAAGGGAGAGAAGAGAGAGAAGGACTGCAGGAGAAGAGGGAGAGGAGAGAGAAAGACAGGAAAAAGAGAGAGAAAGAGGGGAAGGGAAAGAAGAAGAAGAAGAGGAAGAAGAAGCCATGGAAGCTTGAGAAGGTGAAAAGAGAGTTTCTTGATAATTTCTATCATGCCTCAAAATACCCTCTTACACCTTATATACCATTAGTGTGACTGGTATGTTCCCATGCCATGTTCTTGTGATCCCCGCTCATTACAAAAGTCCAAAGGGAAGCTGAACTTTTCCTTGGATCCTTGAGTCTTCAAAATGGATACCTTCATATGAACCTATTTTTCCATGTAATGTGCCCTATCAAGAATATGCTTTGGATTTTGTGCCCAATCATTCATGCAATTTGCAAATTAAAACCATGCAATGCAATCATTCAAACGATGCTTTCACACAAAAATTTATGAATGCACTAAATAAATTGTGCCTAGCCTAACTACATGTGCTCGTGCGTCATGCAAATGCAATCAAAGAGACACACACAACAGAAAATAAATTCCTAATGACGTTGACTAATGTGTTCAAATTCTTGGCGAAAAATTCTGCCCTCAGGTTTGCAATGGTGGACACGTAGCGTCACGACATCCGCCCCCCTTCAAAGCTGCTCATTCTCCAGATGGGCCATAGCTACCCATCCTTATCAGAGCCAAGCTCAACAGTCAATGTGAACTCCTCATCTTCAGTAAAAGAATTTGCAATATCCATATCTTCATCTTCATCATCTCTTGGCTCAAGTCCATCATAAATCTCATCTTCCAACTCTTCAACTGCATAGGCTGCATCATCTCTTCTCTTTAATAATATGATTCTCTTCCCTGCAATCCGAATCCGCAAGGCCATGACATCAAGTTGAATATATAGCATTGTCATGGACATGTACACCAAATAGGGCCCAAACCATCGTCTCGAAAGCTTGCGGATAGCACTATACTGATTGTCTAGACTGCTGTCATAGATCAACACCTAATCTCCCTCCTCTATCTCTTTAGGTCTCAATCTGTGTCTACTATCAAAGCGTTCTTTATTGCGAATTCTTGCCTCTTTGAGCATTTGAACTGCTACCTCAATATCTTCAGCTCTTCTCTCCAATTGACGAATACGAAGAGCCAAAAGATCCTCTCTAGTCATCTCTTCTTGCTGCCACATTATTAAAGCACTCCAAGTAAGTGTGCAAGTCTCTATAGGCATGACTAGGTTTTGCCCATACATCAGCTCAACTTGCATATAACCTGTAGTCACACTGTGAGAGTAGTGTGATCAGCCCACAAGGCATAAGGCAACAACCTAGGCCACTCTTTGACCCGTCCACTGCATGCTTTGGCCAAGGCTTTTACAATCGACGAATGGCCTTTTCACTCTTCCCATTGCCTTCTGGATTATATGTCAAAGTCAAAGCAAGTTTATTGCCAAGGCGTGAGAAAAACTCACCTCTATCTACAGTAATTTTCCCAATACATCCATACCTGCAAATAACATCCTCCGACAGAAACTTACAAAGCACTAAAGTAAACTTCATCCACAATGCTTTTCCTTCCACTTGATTTGTGAGATCTTCTCGTGCCAAAACAATGTAGCACATCTGCCATAAACCAACGGGCATATTAATCAAATCAAGAACCCACTTGTAGTGAATATATAGAGGGTAGGTAGGATGAAACTCATCTCTATATCTCTTTGAAGAAAAAAAGTGACAATCAGTGCATGTCTCAACAAACTATGAGATATCCTCGTACATGCCTCTCCACCAATAGTGCTCTTTAATCTTCTCATAGGTCGCCCAAATAGCTCAATGTCCAGCCCAAAGACTTTCATGAAATTCTTTCATGATCCGCACCTGTGAAGCTCTATCACAGACAACCCTCAATGGCTGTCCTCCTCGCTTTCATGGGTGCTTCCAAAGTAGCCCACTTCACAAGAAGAAACCATAAGCTTTTCTCCTAATCTTCTTGAAGTCTGCATCAGTCCATCCATCTTGTCTAGACATGGTACTCAAATAATGACCAATTTGTAAATACTCTCATGTATACAAAGACTCATCAAAGCTTTCCAAAGCAAACACATGACAAATATGATCAGTATGCATGGTTGAAAGATCAACCCGTTATCAACATCATCAATGTAAGAAAAATCCATATCATCATACCTCGCTTGTGAAAGCATATCGGCTACTAGGTTGTCTTTACCTGCTATGTGCGTGAACTCATGATTCATGGATTTTATGTACCCAATCCACCTAAGCATGGAAATATCTAAAGTAAAACAACTTGTGATTATACCCATGTTGAGTGTTGAAATGACTTGTTTTTTGGATGATTTTTGTTGTTTTTGAGAGCTGAATGGTTGATTTTATGGGATGATTGGTTGATTTAGAAGTGGATTGAGAGTGTTTTGGATGATATTGATTGTGTTTTGGAAGTTCATGATGTTTGTTGATGGTTCTGTGATGTTCTGATAGGTTCTGTATACCTTCTGTTTTGTTCTGTTTTGTTCTGATTGTTTTCTGTAAGGAGGGATGAAGTATTGATTGATGAAGAATGAGATATTGTGAAAGTTTATTGAATGGTTTGTGAGAGTTTGGAATGATTTGAGAGTGAGTTATGAGGTTTTGATGACCTTCTATAACCTTCTGTAGGTCTTCTGTAGAGCTTCTGCTTCTGTTCTGTCTCTGTTCTGTTCTGTACTGTAGCTGTTCTGATACTGTTCTGTATGCTTCTGTAAGTGTTCTGTGGAATGTATGTGTGACTTTGGGAAAGTTTTCTAGCCTTGGAAAGAGGTGAATACAAGTGCAAAAGAGCTGAAAGAAGTGGAAGAAGTAGCTGCTGAAGACTCAAGAGAAGACTAGAGTGAAGTGACAGTAGTGAGCTATGAAGAGACACTGTAGTGGCTCTGGTGACTCTTCATATCAGACATACCTCTTGGGAGGGGTATCCACGACCTAAGAGTGATTATTGAGAGTAATTCTAGAGAGATTGTAGTGAGGATATGATGTATGATTGATGGAGTGAGATAGAGAGAGTCAGAGATAGCCAATTCTACTAAAACAGAGTGATTGTATATGAGAGATTGAGAGAGAAGACTATGAAGATATTGAAGATGAATACTATGTGATGTATTTCCATTCAAAGATGGTGTACTTCTTTGCTTTCTTTGTTTCCATTGATGGATTTTGTGAAGATGTTGAAGAATATGGTTGATTCTATTAAAAACCGTGGGAGATTTACATAATGCTGCATGAAGATTTGTTGTGCCTGGTGTTCTTTTCTTCATTGTGATCATATGAAACATGGTAAACAAGCTTGTTGATGTTATAAGATAGATTTTCTTGCAAGAGAATTCTCTTTTCCTTGGTGTTCCTCTCGGGGCTCCATGTTTTTGGTGCGCAGCCGGGGAAACTTGCCATCAACAAGCACCAAAAGAAGCTGAAAATGAAGGAAATGGCATTGCCAAGAAGAGAAGAATTCAATGGATGTTTGTAAAGTTCCTTCTTCCACTGAAGAGTTGGAATTTCTCATAATCAAAGCCACTTTCCACAAGAAGTTCATCCCACAATGGCGGAAACACATCACCATCATGATGCATGCTCTATGTGGTGGACAGTTTCCTCTTCCTATTGAAGCCACAGAAACTTGCATCTTGGTGGCAAACTGTTTGGGAACAAACTGAAGAGCAGAAACAGAGAGGATGACCATCCATGGAAGATTTGGCATTCATTGAAAAGTTTCCAGACAACATCAAGTGGGAGATTGTGAAGAAGCTTCAGGAGTCTTGGTCTATAGAGGTTCACAAAGATAAGAAGGAAAAGAGTTGGAATTTGTTCGTGGATGCTCAACAGCAAGATACATGGGATGCTTGGTGTACTGATAATCTTTTGTTTGTTCAATTAGCAACCCACTGGAAGTTGGTAGACAGAGTGTTTTTCACAACCTACACTGTTGAAACCATCAGAACCTGGCATTACTATGATGATGGCACCACCACCATGCTCAAACGTATGCATTTTGACACCTTCAGAACCGAATACCTTCCTCTGTGCAGTGGCATGAAAGCAGAATTCAGGGACGTTGAGAAGAAAGAAGTAGAAGAAATGTTGGCAAGAGAGTCCTCTAGAGACTGAAGTCTTCTGTTAACCCTCTGTGGAGTACTAACAACATAGTGGAGCCAACCCCCTGATGAATGACGCAATAAAAAGGCAAGCGTTAGAACGAGTCCAGAGGTACGTGAGAAGAGAGAAAGCAAAAATCAGAACCGAGAGCAAGCTCGCAGCAGAAGCCGCCTTTGACGCCCTTGCGGAACTCTTTACAGAAGTCCCAATGGCACATCAAGCCCTTCCTCCTCCTGCTGGAGGTCCACTTCCAAGCCAGATCCGTCCTGGAAATATTGATGAGAGGCCAGCGAATGTAGTTCCATTGCCAGTTTTTAAGGGAGAGTACAATGAAGACCCCGATCTTCATGTAGCAGAGTTTATGGTAGCATGTGTGGCTAACAATGCCAGAACCCCTGAGCATTGGTTAGCGATATTCCCCGCCACTTTCAAGGGCGCGGCGTTTCAGTGGTATGAGAGACAAGCAGCAGGAACTTTTGGCACATGGGACGACCTGAAGTTGGCCTTCCTCACTAAATTCAGGCGTGAAGGTTTTGAAGAGCGGATGAGAGAGGAATTTATGAACCTAAGTCAAATCTCTGGAGAAAGAGTAGAAGCCTATGTCTCACGAATGGAATCCATCCTGAAGAGATGGACTAACCAAAATCTAGATGATGGCATTCAGAAGGGAGTGTTTCTCAGAGGATTACAACCAGAAGTCCGTAAGTTTGAGTTGCAAAGACCAGCCACCCTGCAAGCTGCAATAGAAGGTGCAAGACTGTACGATGAAGTGGAAGCTCGATTAGCGATGAATTCGGGAAGAGGAGTCCTACCTCCTCTGATGCCAGGAATGATGTATCCACCAAATGCAGTTCCAGGGACTGTTCCCTACCCCTACCAACAGATGCCCCCGGTATCACCGTACAGTGCACCAAATCCACATTGGCCACAATCCATGCCTCAAATGATGGCTCAACCACAACAACAATGGTCCCAACCAATTTCCTCAATGACAAATCAGCAGCAACAGTGGAATCCTACCAACTGGAGCCAACAGCCAACAGTTCAAACAGGAGCACTGAATCAGAACCAGAACAGAGATCCCTCTGTACCAGCCCAACCCGTTTATGCAGTGATTACAGAGACTCCTCAAAACCCTCCTGCCAGTACGTCCGGAGGAGAAAGCTTGAAGGACTACTTATCCAACTCAGTTGCAAACATTAAAAAGGAGTTGATGGATGTGATTACAGAGCAACTACAGACGTTGAAAGTGAATACTGCTAGCATATCCAATGTTGCGGGAGCAGTACGAGATGTGATGCGGTCAAATACTTGGTGTGGTAAGTGTCATCAAGCAGGCCATTTAGCCACTGAATGTACACGGAAACCAACCATCCCTGGAGCCTTCTGTTCCTACTGTTTGCGGAAGAATCATACAGAGAACATTTGCTCTCTGAAAGAGATGCATGATAGGAGAAGGAAGGAAGAAGACGCAAGATTCAACCTGCTGGAATCCAAAATGACAACACATGATATTGGACCCAAGCCTAGAGAGTTTGGTCCTAATTTCGGACCCAGAAGATTTCCTTCCCAAAGTTACAGAGGAAGACAGTCTGGCGGTGGTCAGAGATCAGAAGTGGAATGTTACAGATGCGGAGAAAAGGGACACATCTCACCAAATTGTCCAAATCCTCGAAGGTCAGTGGATTACAAGCCCTTATACAGTCGATGCAAAGGAGAAGGCCACACTGCAAAAGATTGTCCAAGCCCAGCCCCAGTGAAAAACAGTGCTACTGATAGTCCGGTCAAGGCCCAAGAGCCTACCTCCAATTTGGTAGAATTGGAAGTTACTGCCATCACGCGTGCAAAGCAGAAGGAACCACCTATCCAGAAAGAAAATAACCCTCCTGCCAGAACAGTGAAGTTCAATCTTCCACCAGAAGAACAGAACAGAACAGAGCCGTACAGAGCCCTATAGTGCCACAGAGAGTTACAGAGACAGTTACAGAGACAGGACCAGAGGTCCAGGATACAGAAGAGGAGGAAGTGCCACAAGTGGCAGAAGAAGTTCCTGTAATTCCTCTGTTGGAAGAAAAAGGGAAAATGAAAATGGGTGTTGCCCCATTCCCTAACCGATTAGAGAAGCCAGTGGATCCTATTAAGGAATACGATCTGGTCAGAGATCTAGATACCTTTAGACCAAATCTCACATTCCGACAATTATTGATGTTGTCTCCCAGTTGCCGGAAAAGGTTCAAAAGTATACTGACAAGAAGACGTGGTTTAAGGATTGCTCCCTCAACAGCAACAAAGCCTAACAAGGCTCCAGAGCCTGTAAAAGAAGTGGATGTGGCTAATGCTTTCCTAGATCCGGGTACTCCAGAGACTGGCGCGTGGATAGAAGGCTGCTTCATTGCAAATGCACTGATTGATGGTGGTTCATCAGTGAACATTATGACGGATGTGACGATGAAGGATCTAGGCCTACAAGGTGTGCAACCCACCCAATGGCTCATCAGACTGGCAGATCAGAGTAGAATCAAGACTTTGGGCATTCTTCCATATGTGAAGACTACAGTGGCTGGAAAAGATTATTGGCTAACCTATCTGGTGGTGAAGCCAAACTCTTATGGTACATCCTATTCCCTGTTACTGGGCAGACCATGGCTTTTTGAAGCCAGAGCAAGGACGGATTGGTTCAAAGGAACCTTGACCTTGGGTAGATGACCCAACAAAGTGGTGCTGAAACTGTATGGTTCTAAAAAAGGACATGGATCCACCTCCTTGGAATTATCTTCTGACTCCCCTAATGAGGCTACAGATGGAACATCAGCAGACGAAGATGCTGTAAAACAGATCCTTCCCAAGAAAACAGTGGCATATTCCTTAACAGTGGATACTGTAAGCCGACTTCCAAAAGATGCAAAGCCATTATCAATGGGTGAATACTTCCTGCCTGAATCAGGAATGACTTCTGAAATCACTTCTGACAGTGAGATAGAAGCATGGGTGTACTGCTCTCCCTGTTACATGGCCACAGCAGAAGCAGAAGCAGAAGCAGAGACAGAGGCAGGAGAGGAACCAGAGAATCTGTTCTTCTGTTCCAGAGCTCCTACAGAGACAGAAGCAGAAGCAGAAGCAGACGCAGAGACAGAGATAGAGACAGAGACAGAAGAGGATGAATATAATATGGACGAAGAAGATTATGAAAGTGAGCCAGAAGAATCTATCCCACCTGAAGAGGATACATTTGAGGAAGAAGTTTCAGAAGCCGATGAGCTCATGCTACGGGACAGAATGGCAATGGTACCATTTGGTCTAGTAAATGGATCTTCTCATATGCAAAACCTTTATAAGGAATGGATTAAGAAGAGCAAGCCGTCTTTTGAGAGTGGCTCCTGCCGTCCTAACCCATCCTTGCCAAAGAGAGATGATGATGATGCACCGTGCCAACAAGTACCAGTCCCACAAACCCAACAGGCGTCAGAGGGTCCCTGTTATGTGACGTTCTTGGATGTGTCATCTTCAGAAGAGGAGTCTTCAAGCCAAGAGGTAATTAATTTTGAAACCAAACCCGAAACGGCGCTTATCCCATTCCAACGTCTTAAGGAGCAACCTAAGTCTCCACCAAAAGAAGAAGTTGGTTCTAGTGGGACATCCGAAGAGGATACCACTCCCTTGAAGGAGTCGGATCTCTACCCAGAAGCAGTCCGCGGGACCTTTATCCGTGAAGTAGAAGGTGAAAGGCAGTTAACCTTTGTGGATGCAGAAGGCACTGAACGCCACTTGAAGGTGGGTAGCAGTCTCCCAGAAGAGGAGTTGTCAACCTTGTACAACTTGTTGAAAGAAAATTTGGACGTGTTTGCATGGTCCTACAAAGACCTAAAGGGGATTGATCCCACAATATGTCAACATCATATTGACTTGGAGCCTGATGCCAAGCCAGTACGGCAACGACAGAGGCGAATGAACCCGAATTATTCCACATTGGTGAAAGCGGAGCTGCTGAAGCTTCTGGAAGCGGAGTTCATCTATCCAGTGGCAAATAGTGAATGGGTTTCACCCATCGTGGTTGTACCCAAGAAGAATGGCAAATTGCGAATATGTGTGGATTTCCGAAAACTTAATTCCAAGACAAAGAAGGATTACTTTCCAATCCCTTTCACAGACCAACTATTGGACACAGTGGCAGGACATGAGCTTTATTCCCTTCTGGATGGATTCAGTGGATACAACCAAGTCCAAATCGCAGAAGAAGACTAATCCAAAACGACCTTCACCACAGAATGGGGGACCTACGCTTACCGAGTGATGCCATTTGGGCTTTGCAATGCCCCTGCTACTTTCCAATGAGTCATGATGGCCGCATTTCAAAATCATCTGCACGACTTTATTGAGGTATATTTGGATGACTTCTGTGTCTATAGTTTGATCAGTGAACATTGGGACCACCTGGAACAATGCTTTGACCGATGCCGGGAGTATGGGATTTCCCTCAACCCCGACAAATGCATCTTTGGGGTTTCTTCTGGAGTTCTGTTGGGCCACATTGTCTCTGCACAAGGGATATCAACAGACCCTGCAAAGATTGAAAAGATTGCAGCTCTGGCAGCACCCACCAACCTCAAACAGTTGAGGGGATTCCTAGGCCATGTGGGTTACTATAGAAGGTTCATAGCTCACTTTGCAACAAAGGCAACTTCCTTGCACAAGCTCCTGAGGAAAGATGCAGAGTTTACTTGGACGGAAGAATGTGACAAAGCCTTCCACACTTTGAAGCAGTGTCTGATAGAGGCACCCATTCTGCAACCTCCTGATTGGACGAAAGAGTTCCATGTATACACTGATGCATCAATTGAAGGCTTAGGTGCTGTCCTCTGCCAAAAGGGCTCCTCAAAGCTGGACCAACCGATCTATTATGCAAGCCGAAAAGTCACTGATAGGGAACAGAACTATACAGTGACAGAGCTGGAGTGCTTGGCAATGGTGTTTGCCCTAGAGAAGTTTCGCCATTACCTCCTATCTACCCACTTTAAAATTTATGTGGATCATGAGGCCCTGTCCTTCTTGATGAACAAAGCAGATGTGAAAGGACGAATGATGAGATGGCTCCTTCTATTCCAGGAGTTCGACTTTGAGGTGATTACTAAGCCTGGTCGTTCCCATGTTCTGGCTGATCATCTGTGGCGTATCCCACAAACTGCAGACGAGGAGCGGGATGATCCAGACCTCCCTGATGCTTCCCTATTCTTGGTAGAAACTGTCACTCCCTGGTATGCGAACATTGCCAATCTGCTGGCAACCCAACAGTACCCTCCTGGTATCTCTGGTCGGGAAAGGAAGAAGCTCATGCTAGAATCAGCCCCATACACCCTGCTAGGCGGTGCACTGTACAAGAAAGGCAAAGATGAAGTGCTCAGAAGATGTGTTGCAGGAGATGAGATTGGGATTGTTCTGAAGGCTTGCCACGACGAGCCATGTGGAGGTCACTTTGCAGGAGAAGCTACGGCCAGGAAGGCTCTGCTAGCAGGTTATTGGTGGCCTACCATTCATAAGGATGCCTATGATTACTGTAAAAGATGTGATGCTTGTCAAAGAATGGGGAAACCCACAAAGACAAGTGCCATGCCATTGCAACCTATCCTTCCTTTGAAGCCGTTTGAGAAGTGGGGCATTGACTTCGTAGGTCCGATCGATCCTCCTACCAGAAGGAAATAGAACCGATACATCCTCGTATGTACAGATTATGTCACAAAGTGGTGTGAAGCTAAAGCCCTAAAGCGGGACGATGGTAACAGCGTGGCCCTGTTCATGTACGAGAATATCATCACCCGTTTTGGCAGTCCCTTAGAGCTGGTAAGTGATAGAGGCACTCATTTCCTTAATAAAGTCATGGAAGAGTTGACAGAGTTGTATAAGATCCGCCATCGCAAGTCCACTCCTTATTATCCCAGAGCCAACGGCCAAGTCGAAGTCACCAATCGCATCCTCTGCTCGATTTTGACAAGAACAATTGCTGCACATCGTCGTGATTGGGACGATCGACTTACAGAGGCCCTCTGGGCATACAGAACCTCCCATAAAGCAACAACAGGACAAACACCCTTCCAGCTGGTGTATGGTACAGAAGCTGTTTTTCCTATTGAATTGGAATTACCCTCTTTGAGAGTGGCTATCAAAGAGCGTTTGGGGGATGATGATTCACTGCAACGCCGTCTCCTGCATTTGGAATGTTTGGACGAAATTCGTAGGATGGCTCTACAGTGCATGGAAGCCACGCAAGCTCGACGTAAGGTTTACCATGACAGTTTCATCAAGCACAAGGAGTTCAAAGAAGGTGATTTGGTCCTAGCTATGATTCACGCTTTGGCAAGTTTCCTGGCAAGCTTCAGCAGCGGTGGATGGGCCCCTATAAGGTACTTGCAGTCAACCCTAATGGTTCTGTCCAAGTACAGACCGTTGATGCCTCTGATGATCCCTTTCTGATCAATGGATATCGCCTGAAGAAGTACTTCCCTCCTTGGGGATCTTGACAATTATGGTCACTTGATCTTTTCCCTCGTTGGCACGACACTGTACTTCTTATGATGCTACTTTTGATAGCCGTTCTTCAATCACTCCTGCTGAAGTGGATGCAACCTTCTGTCCCCTCCAAACCCCCTTCCAGCCTTGATCTCTTATCCTCTATTTTCCACCAGCGACAGTGGCGAGGTGGGTTCTGACAAATGGTCTTTCTACCATTCCCTTGTTCAATATAGAAAAAAAAAAGGAAAAAAAAAAACAAAACAAAACATATCGGTCATGGGAGAAAAGGACTTAGGTCCCTGTCATGCCGACCTATTCTTCGAGAAAAGGTGGAAACACCCTCGGGAATAGGGGAAAATAAGAAAAAGAAAAAAAAAACAAAGAAGAAAAAAAACAAGAGAAAGAAAAAACACAAATTTGTTATGAGAGAAAAGGAAGCAATTCCCTGTCATAGCAGGCCTCGTTCCAAGAAAAGGTGATAAACACCATTGGGCGAGAAGCTGGCTATGGAAAAGGTGGCAACACCCAGCAGTCCAGAAAGTGAATTCATTAATTGATATCTCCAGGATCCAATTCTGAAGCTGCCTCCCTTGGTACGCTGTGTCCTGGGTCTTTTTGCAAAGTGACTACCTGTCCTCTAGCAGACGACGTGTTCCTGTCCAACACAATGTTCGATTTGATGGCTACCTCCCTAGGTACGCCTCTTCAACAACTGACGAAGCGATCTTCATCGACAAACAATCGAGTGATTTGAGCTTTCATCCTAACCGGATGGGGAAGTGAGTATGGTTGCCTCCTGTATCTATCAACAACGAGTGAGACAGGGGGTGGGGCGAGAGACCAGTCTTTTCTCTTCAAATCAAATGAGAGGTGAGTAGTGTGACTGAAGTATTGCACGCACGGGATGGGCCTCTCAATGCACAAAGCACAATTTGTTTTGTGCACTGCACTATAAGGCCCCCTTGCCTCCCTTCTTGCACCGTATGCCGGCACAGGGCGGGATGCACCGTTGCACCATCAAATGCGCACAAGGCATACAACCTTTGCACAAGCGACTGTGAGGATTACATCAATGGGTTTCAGGAAAAGGCTGCCCTCCTGTATCTATCCACAAAGCGTGAGACAGAGGGTGGGTTGAGTGTGACTGGAGTTTCTTCAATCATTTACCGAGAGGTGAGATTGAGGGACGTTACGACACTTGGAGTCAGGTATGTTCCCGTTTCCCTCTGCACCCACGGGATGGGTCTTTACCGTCATCAGCAGACACATCACCCTGTTTTGTACACTGCACTGTAAGGCTCCCTTGCCTTTCTTCTTGCACTTATGCCAGACGGGTTGGACGCACTAATGTACCATCAACTGTGCACCCTGGCATACTCCTTCTGCACCATTTTCCCCTTGTTGATTCCTCAACCGGGTATGAGATATGGGTCTTAATCCTTATTCCTCGAGTGATATTAGTCATGGGGCGAGTGACTGTTCTTTCATTCCAATTGAGTGATTGTGAGTTGAGTGTAGTATCCCTCATCATCATCGACGAATTTCCTGCGATTCCTTCCATCAGCTACCTCCCTGGGTGCTGCCGCGTGGTCCCTGCCATGACGGACGTGTGCCGAGAAGATGCCTTGGTCCCTCCAGCGCCGACAACCACACTGGAAGTACCGTCGATACTCAACCTTGATTCTTGACAAAACGGGCCAAGTTTTTCTAACCCTACAACTTCTGTTTCTTAGTGATGGTCATGTTTTAAGTGTGGGGAAGTTAGTGGATGGTCTGTGGCGTGGTCCTAGGTCCCTGTTGCTCGGTTAACCCTATCCGTTAAGGTCTTAAGCGTGGGGACGCGTCCCTGCGCGTTTGTATTATCTATCCCCTGCATATGCCTTACCTTGCTTTTACCCTAATGGGATCCATTTCCACCCATCCGGTTCTATTCCACCCACCCTTGGGGCTGTTTCCTTGCAGTTTTCCTTCATTCCTTGATTTTGAGGTCCTTCCATGTGAATGCACCCTACGTTCACCAAAGTCCTCATCCAACCTCATAGCCCTGTTCCCCCCATTGAACTGATCATTTTTCCTTTTTACCTACCCCTGTTCCGGTGCACGGTTTTTAAGTTATTAATTTTTAAAGCATTTTACGCAATTTAGACGATTTTCCATGTGAACGCGCATTTCTTGCTTTGGAACCGTGATCTGTCATCCTAGCCCTGCTAATCACTTTTCCCCTGACATTTTTCCTTTTTATTCCGCATCATTCCGATACACGGTTCGTCCGTTATTAATTTTTCGGGTTTTCACAATTTTTTCGTGTGAATTTTTGATATTTTTCCATGTGAACTTGCCCTATTTGCATCAGACTTCCAATTTGATTTGACAGTCGTGTCCCCTGTGCCTTCCCCCACCTTTTTCCTTTTTCCTCCGCCCTTTTTCGACTTCTGGATTTTTACTTATTAATTTTTAAATGAGTTTTCGGGAGTATTTTTGGAGTTTTTTGCAGTGAACCCCTCCTACTTCCACCGAAACTGCGTTTTAACGTGATAACCCTGTGCCACCCCTTCCTGCGGACATTTTTCCTCCTTACTGCATGTCATTCCGGTGAATGGTTTGTTTGATATTAATTTTCGATCCCATTTTCGGGTTTATTTTTTGGGTTTTTTCCATGTGAACGCGTCTTACCTTAGTCGGAATTATGTTTTGATGTGATAGGATTGTCGGGCACATCTTTTTGCATAGTTTTCCTTTTTTCTGCACTTCATTCCGATGCACGGATCTTTCGATATTAATTTTTAAATTGCGTTTTTTGGTTCATTTTTTGTGTTTTTTGCACGTGACCGCCCTTTACGCCTCCCGGAACCCCCGTCCCGTATTTTCCTTGTTTTCCCCCTGTCATCCTACCCACTTTTCGTTTTTACGCTATTTCGTTTTGACGTCCGGATTGGGAGTTATTAATTTTTCTTTATTTTTACGTTTTTTCTCGCGCCTGTTTTGCGCGTGAACGCGCCCTTTTTCGATTTTACGCGTTTCCACGCGCCCCGGTCGTGTCCGCATAACCCGTACCGTCTTCCCCGCATCATTTCAATCCCGTCACAGTAAATTTTTTTACCCCGCCCCGCGCACGCGCGCGGGACGGGGGTACGCACCCATCCCTTCCCACCCTTCCCCTTCCTTCGGGCACCCCCTATCCCCCTTGGACCCCTACCTCGCCCATAACCCCACCCCTTTCCCCTAACTGACCACCCCATGGCCCCCCCATGGGCCCCCACCCCTCCCCCCCCAACTGCCCATCCCTTCCCCCCAACCGCCCTTCCCTCTCTCTTTCTCTCTCCCTTTCTTTCTCTCTCTCTTCCTGCGTGTCCTCCTCCCTCATCTCCTACCCTCCTCCCGTGCAGCCTCTCCTCCTCCCTTCTTCTCCCACCGCCCCCCAGCGCTTTCTCCCCCAGCGCCTCCTTCGCCCCCCCAGCGCCCCCCAGCGTCTCCTCCTCCTCCCTCGCCTCCTACCCCGCCCTTCTGCCCGCCCCCCAGCGTCTCCTCCTCCTCCCTCGCCTCCTACCCCGCCCTTCTGCCCGCCCCCAGCGTCTCCTCCTCCTCCCTCGCCTCCTACCCCCCCCAGCCTACCCCGCCGTCGCCTCCTTCCTACCCCCCCGCCAGCAGTCCTCCTACCCCCCCCAGCCTACCCCGCCGTCGCCTCCTCCCTACCCCCCCGCTAGCAGTCCTCCTACCCCCCCAGCCTACCCCGCCGTCGCCTCCTCCCTACCCCCCCGCCAGCAGTCCTCCTACCCCCCCAGCCTACCCTGCCGCCGCCGTTCTCCTTCCCCCCGCCCTTCTGCCGCTCCTCTCCCAGCCTCCTTCCTCTCCCTCTTGCCCGTCGCCCTTGGCCCCTGCCACGACCACCCGCCGCCCTCGTTGCCCCCCGGACTGCCGCCGAGTTCGCGGTTGCTGCCGCCGAGTTCGCTGACGCTACCGCCGACTCCGCCACAGCCGTCTGGACACCGCCGCCGCCGCCGACGCACCTCCCCCTTCCTGCTCCACCTCCTCTCTACCCCTAGGTTAGTGCAACTAACCATAGGTTACTTCACCTAACCCTCATTAACCTAAACTAACCTTAATTAACTTAACCTAACCCCCTAGTAACCTTAGACCTAACCCTAACTAGGTTAGTTAGTCCAACCCTAACCTAGTTAGTTAACTTAATCACCTAACCATAGTTAACCTAGCTAGTTAACCTAACCTAACTTAATTAACTAACCCCAACTTAGTTAACTTACTTTAGTTGACTAACCTAACTTAGTTAGCTAATCTAGCCTAGTTGACTAACCTAATCAACTTAGACTAACCTGACTTGACTTAGGTAGACTAACATGACTTATCTCACTAACCAGACTTAACTGACCTATGCCTAACTGACTTATCTGATTAATGTGACCTATGTGACTTAATTAATCACTACATTAATTTTTCCATTAAAAAATTTCAAAAAAATTTCTAAAAATTCATTTTGCCTTTTGTCAATTTTTGGAAATTTGTCTACTGGAAATTGCCTACCCTATAATTTCTGAAAAATTCCACATTTCCTAAATTTACCCCTAAATTGCCAAAAAATGTAGAAACTTCATTTAAAAAATTGTAAAAAATTCTAAAAATTTCTAAAAACATTCTAAAAAATTCCCCTCACCTCCCTTGCTCATTTTCCATTTATTCAACCATAAATAATCACAACTAAATTTTTTTTTTAAAAAAAACCAACACAAACCAAATCAACACATCTGCTAAGGTGTTCTCATTGTTGTTTCATCAGTGCTCTTTACTTTTCCTTTACTGGAACTCTTCCGTGCGCATTCCTACATTACATACACACCCCTTCCAGGTATTTATTTTATGTGCTTTATTTATTTTTATTTTCCCCCTTAATCACAAATTACTTGTTAAAATGAACCCTTTAATTCACCCACCGTTTCCACGCGCATTCGCGCTAAATACACATCTTTTTTTTTAATTAAAATAAACCAGCCGTTCACTTAGCACGCGCTACGTGCGCTAAAGAGACACTTTAATTTTTAATTAAAACAAACCAACCGTCACATGAGCACGCGCTGGCAAAAAAGCGCTCCACATCACCTTAATTTGTAATCAATGAATTGCATTTAGAGACCCAGTCGGGAATCGAAGTCCGGGAATCGAATAACTGCACCGTTTTAACCTAATAATTGGTAATTTAATTTATAATAAGGAACCGCTGTTTTCTTGCTAAGGTTTATCACCTAATAAAAATTCACCCATTTTTAATAATTGATTAAAATCAACCCTTCATTAAATTAATTCCCCCCTCACTGCACTTAATTCCCCTTTTTAATGAACCGTTTCGTGGGATGGGTATGCGCCGTCATTAGTGTTATTTTCCATGGTCCAGTCTTGGTTCTATCACAGGTATAGTATTGATATGTGTCGGATGTGGTCTTGTTTTGGTTTCCTGTCTTAGTTACGGTTACGGGTACGGTATGCAGTTTTTTTTCTTTTGTTGCCTGATACGGGGTTCAGGGTGTTTGTCTGATGCATCGCATGAAGCTTTCGGTCTCATTTGTCTCAAGGTCATGTCAAATTTTTTCTAGGATGTGGTTTGCTTGGGGTTAGTAGGTCGTGTCACGTTTTATTGGTAATTCTCTTATCCTTGGTTTTTTGTCTGTTGCTTTGCAGGCATTCTCCTTGATTGTCTGTGTTTGTGGTGTGTGTGTAACCATCTGAATGGCGCCTTCTCATGCTCCTCCCCCTATCCAGTACGTCCCATTAGTTAGTAGGGATTATTCTTCCCTACTTACTTTTGAGCCCCTCACGAAGGCAGGACTTGCTGCTTTTGTGGCCACTCCTTTTCCATTACTTCCAGAGGATCCGTCCGTATGTGATGAGTTCCTGGCCTCTTACAGCAAGAAGACAGGCGTAGTCCAAGGAATGTCTATGACATTGACATCTCGCAGCTTAGGGAAGGCTCTGTCTCTACCCTCCAAAGGAGAACCTTTTGTGACCACTCGTCAGCTCTTCTCTAATGAAGAGATTCTCAAGCTGTTGCAGAAGCAGACAAGGGAAGTCCTTGATGTTAAGAAAGTGATAAACTCTTCAGGAGTTTCGTTTTCTATGATTACTGATCCCGTATGGAAGACGATGTGTCAGTTCCTTCAGGACAGGTTTATGCCTGCCAAAACGCCATCCCACTATTTGTCCAAAGAGCTTTTCACAGCTTCCAAGATGGTGCTAAAAGAAGTTGCTATTGATTGGAGCACATACCTCCTTACTAAAATGGATCAGCATTTTGTTAAAGTCACGAGAGGTAATGTTACCAATGTTACCTACGGATCATATTTGTCTGCCTTCTTGACCTATTCAGGTTTACAGAAGACTGTGCCTCCACCTCCTCCATCAGATCCAGTACCTCCTCCTCCACCTTCAGAAGAGTCAGCACCTATTGACATTGGTCATACAACGCAAACGCTTGAAGCGGGTAGCGGATAAAGCCCCTGCTGTACTTCCCTCAGTGCCTATCCCTGCTACTTCTGGCAGTGAACTCCCTGGGTATCTCACCTGCAATAACATGTTCAGAGCACATCGTGAAGGATCCTTGGAGATCTCAGTTCCTTCCCTGAACAGTCTCGTTTCAGGAGATGCCATTCCTTTCCTCTGCAAGGATATTCAAAGTTCCATTGAGTTGACAGTGACGGCCTGTGTTCAACAGTTGTACGCATCTTTCTATGAGGAGCTCATGCAGTCTAAGGACCAGTTGCATAAGGAAACATCTGAGTTAGCTTCTGCTAAGGATACCCTAGCAGATCTATTTAAGCAAATGGAACAACAAACCCAACTGGTTGCCACTCAAAGCGATGAGATTTCTTCATTGAAGACCCAGTTATTCGAGGCTCAGTCACAGGTTACTAGCCTTTCAGCAGAGAAGGAGAGGATGTCCAGCGAAGTGAAAGAATTCCAAGCTATCTTAGATGACAAGCTTTTAGCTTTACAGACTGCTAATGACACAGTGGCCAATCAAGCCTCCCAAATCCAGCAGTTGCAAGATCAGCTTGCAAAGTCCCGCTCTGTTCCTCCAAGCCCTCCTGTTCCATTAATTCCTTCTCTTTCACAGCAGGACTTGGCTGCTTTACAGAGACAGGCTACTTTGTGCCCTCTATTCCAAGACAAAGTGGAAAGATTGCAGTCCAGAATGGACTTGTTATGGTCTACCTTTGAGCAGTTTCAGGAATATGTCTTACCTGACCATTCTTTCTTTGTCCACTACCACTTACACAAGTTGGTCTTCTACATGAAGCTTTCCACGATGGATTTACCTTTTCCAGAGGATGGCTGGAGTGGGGCTTGGTTTGCTGAGTTGTTGACAGAGGTAGTCAGAATGGTCTTTGAAGATTCTGTCACGCCAGATACCATGTTGATGTCATATATGTATCTCCGAGGAGATTTGTTAATTCCAGATGAGGTCGATATGGCATGGTATGTGGGGGATGTGGTCTTATAGGCTGTTCTATATGTCAATCATTTGGAGCTGCGCATAGCTGATATGTTTCAAAGTTATTCCTCCAAAGTGGCTGATTGTCAGGATAATTCGTGGCATCCCATGATTGATTCGGTGGTCCTAAATCAAAGACAAAACACAGCTCCTACCTTTGTACAGAGTACTAACCAACTGAGGATGGATCTCTTAACCTATCTTTCCAAACATAATCCATTTGATGCTACCTTCTTTGATGCCTATCATAGACGATCTCTCTTAGGACCTTCTGTTCCTATCCTCCTTTATTACCAACAATTGGCTCACCGCTATGCTATATATTTTTCCCTTTGTCAAACTAATTCCACAGTAATTTTACCATTTCTTTTTCAACCTTCAAATTTCCCTCAAATTCTTATTTTCACTTACTATTCCTTTATTGAGGATAGGGTATTTTCCCCTTCTCCACCCTGTCCTTCACCCCTCATAAATGTACCCTCTACATTTCCTATTTATCAGTTAACACCGTTCCTTGGTGATTCCTTCCAAATTTCTGCCACTCCTTCTTTAACCTTTTCTTCCTTTTATGATTTTTCCTATCCTTCCCTACATCCACTTTCCCTTATTCCACTACCCTCTCCTAACACTTCCATATCTCAACCACCTCAGTTGGTTAGTGACTGTGACGGTTTTGATACTCAGATTTCCAGAAGAAGGGGATGGAGTTCGGATGATTGCCTTACAGGACCGCAGATTAATTGGCCAGTAATTCCAGGGGAATGGACAGCTTCCAGTTAAGCTTATTAGAATTATGTTCATTTTGCCCAACAATATTCACAGTCTGCAGATCCCTCAGTGAGATTAACTGCTCACTTTGCTTGGTACCTGGCGTATATGCATAGGCACTCTCATACTGATTCAAAGCCTATTCCAAAGTTGTGCATGAATGTCAATGTTAGCATTGATTTCCAACAGCTGGAGATACTGTATTTTCATGCCCTCTGTTTGCCTAGCAGATACTTGGTCCCGTTGGAAAGGATGTGTTGTCTCCAATTTTTCCAAAATCCTCCTATGTAGATGAATCCTTATCTATGGATCGATTCCGACAACATCAATCTTTTAAGAGGGATCATCTTCATTGATACCTTTCCAATGTATGGTGGAAGCTTTTAATGAAAAACTTTCTTTTTGAAGGAGTCATTCAGATGGTTGTGTTGTGTATTAGTGTTTGTGTTGTGAGTTCATGTATGTCAAACGAACGTGGTGGTTTCCTATTGGATTTTGTGTACGAGCTATGTTTTGGAGATTTGTAGAGATGGGGTCGTGGTTGGAGAGTTGAAGCTGATGCTGATGAAGAAGAAGCAAACTCTTATATCCTTTACAAATTTGTGGTGATTTTTAGTTTGATCAGAGGTGTTAATTTCAAAAGAGTTTTCCTTTCTTTGTATTTTTATATCAGAAACAGGTTATAAGATGGGGTCGTGGTGGATGCATTCTTTTTGAAAAGATATTGAAGATCAAAGTTGAGCTTTTCCTTGAACTTGTATTCCCTTTTTCCTGGGTCGCGAGGACGCTTCCTTATTAAGTATGGGGATATGTTGAGTGTTGAAATGACTTGTTTTTTGGATGATTTTTGTTGTTTTTGAGAGCTGAATGGTTGATTTTATGGGATGATTGGTTGATTTAGAAGTGGATTGAGAGTGTTTTGGATGATATTGATTGTGTTTTGGAAGTTCATGATGTTTGTTGATGGTTCTGTGATGTTCTGATAGGTTCTGAATGGTTCTGTATACCTTCTGTTTTGTTCTGTTTTGGTCTGTTTTGTTCTGATTGTTTTCTGTAAGGAGGGATGAAGTATTGATTGATGAAGAGTGAGATATTGTGAAAGTTTATTGAATGGTTTGTGAGAGTTTGGAATGATTTGAGAGTGAGTTATGAGGTTTTGATGACCTTCTGTAACCTTCTGTAGGTCTTCTGTAGAGCTTCTGCTTCTGTTCTGTCTCTGTTCTGTTCTGTACTGTAGCTGTTCTGATACTGTTCTGTATGCTTCTGTAAGTGTTCTGTGGAATGTATGTGTGACTTTGGGAAAGTTTTCTAGCCTTGGAAAGAGGTGAATACAAGTGCAAAAGAGCTGAAAGAAGTGGAAGAAGTAGCTGCTGAAGACTCAAGAGAAGACTAGAGTGAAGTGACAGTAGTGAGCTATGAAGAGACACTATAGTGGCTCTGGTGACTCTTCATTGTCGCCTTCGGATCCTTTGTCTTTTGGGCTTTTTGATCTTCCTATACTTTCAGCTTTTGAACATCAGCCATACTCTGCTTTGGTCCTGAAGAAGAAGGCTAAGAAGCTGGATCGTTCCTCCCAGTCACCGTCTTCGATCCTTCAGGCTGATCATTATCTCTTTTCCGCTTCTACTCAACAAGGACTTCAAATCCTTGATATTTCACCATATAAGCATAGATAGAAAAGACATCAACCTGATCATTCCACCTAGTCCCTTTTCTAATTGCCATTGTAGAAAGTAGCTCCATGTGTAAACATGTCATCTCATTTTAGTAGGAACTATACCATAATGCAATAACCACCAATGTGAGAATATCCATTGATTCCATTGGAGTAATTGAAGGCCCAATTAAGCCTTGCTACCATTGTCTTGGATCAAGGGGAGGGTATTCACTGTGGTAACTTGCAAACCTGCTAGGGGAAGGCTTGTGGATCACCTTTGCTATATAGGGTATGATGGCAAGTCGATGAGACATTGGGTCATCCCTTTCCCATTGAGGCAAGACCTTCAACCCCCATGTAGGGTATGATGACCATGATCTCGAAGCCATGGGTCTTTGGGTCACTCCTTCCTCATTGATTTTTGAAGACCTTCAACCCCAACTAGAAATATCCATGGAACCTGGGGTCACTTGTGATGCCCTTGAGAAAGATGCCAGAGCCCTCTGACTATGATGCAAAAGAGGCAATAGAAATGCAAGACACCCAACAAGCCAAGGAGATCACCAAAGAGTAATAGGAGACTTACGAAAAATGATAAAGACCTTAAGGGCCCCAACTTGAAAGTTAACAAGACCTCCCACTTGAGATCCCTTAGCACGAAGAGAAAGAAGGAAGCCCTAGGGAGACCCTATAGAATTACCAAGAAATGCACCAATTAGATATTGTGGTGATGACCTTTGATTTCAAGTTATGTGAAGAGTCGAGATTCAAAAATCCTCTCCTCTACAACCACACAGTCACTCATTAGGATAGGATTAGGCCTAATCTACCTATTACTACTAGCACCTTGATGAGTGGGCTAATCCATTATATTATCCTTACCCTCCTTGAAGGCACGATGACAACTATAATGAAAACAAGCATGGAAGGTACAACTTTCCCAAAATTCCAAATGCACATGTTTCATCCCATGGAAGATGTATGCTCGTTCAACCATTTTGAATAGAGTTTTAGTAACTACCTTGACCCCTCATCATCATTACATGTGATTATTTATGGCTATTGGTGAAACTCCTCCAAGAACCAATTACCCTACGAAGATGGGCTCCTATCCACATATTTTTTGATATGAATACAAGGATTGACTACATAGCCATAGTGCAGTTGCATCTTGGATAGTTGACATCATATTGTGCAGCTCTATTCAAAGACATGATAAACAACATATTCACAATGTGTACCCTTCCATTTTTCCTTAGAGCTCTCCATCTAGCTACATGAATCTATTAAGTAATACCTACTAAGTAAGTGATGCCTTCAGAGGATACACATCATCTCCCCAAACCATAATTACCATCCTCCAAAAAGAACTCCATGGAACCCTAGCCCACTCCCTCGTTGCACCATCTTAGGGCACCTCAAGGGTAGGACCTACCAAGTATGAACAAACATTTTATCACCTTGAGCATTGTACTGCAAAAAAAAACCATACATCAATTAGGTCCTCAATTGTGGGACAACACTATGGGATTTTCCAAAGTTTGATCCATCTCTTGATTGCACTAACATGAGTATGACACTCACTACATGTAGAGATAGTTGTAATCTTGGGGAGCATACCAAAAATCGCAAGTACTTGAAGATCTAACCTTCAACATTGGTGATACTCCTTTCCTCTACCATGAGTCAACACAATCAAATTCGACATCCTAGCTTGCAACAACAAAGCTCTCCAACCCCCAATGGAGCCACAACGATTAATTGCTCCTTCTACCAAGTACCAACACCTATGGCCATCTACCTACTACTACCAAATTGATGTTCAATTGGGTGCTAATGGACTACACTCAACTAGGAGGGGGGTAATGTTAACATTTAGCAACAAAGAAAAAAGGTCCCAAATGCCCCAAAATTACTGGATGCTTTTTGTAATCCCATTTTGCTCCAATGTTACTAGTTTTTTAGGCCACATTGAAATTAAGGCTCCGATGTAAGCAATCTTGTGAGGTTTGGGCTCATCCCCATGCAAAATGTAAAAAAACTCCCAATAGAACTTTAGACAATTCAATCCCTAGACAAGAGTAAAAGGGTTCTTACTATGAGGTGTCATATGGAAAAGGGCCAACCAAAGAGCCTTAAGAGAGTATAAGGTGCTCAACTTAAAAGGAGACCCTAAGAAAGTGCCCATGTATAAAAGCTTGAAAATTTCAATAAAAGTGTATTCTTGTGTGTGCCAACTTTACGTTCAAGCTTCTTCTTGTTATTGTCTCTTGCTTGCATACCAATGTTGTCGCACGGGATTCATGCGGGGTTTTGTGAAGTCGCTCGCCATAGGGATGCTTTGAGATGGAAGAATGCAATGCAAATGAATTTCTAAATGAGGAAAACAAATTCTTGATTAAAAAAATATAGGCAAAATATAAGTTCATAGATTTTGAACTAAGAGAGAATAGAAGAAGGTGGGATGACAAATTTTATGGAAGAATTTCAAGGAGCAAGAAGCTCGATTCAGAAGCCTGATGACACACAGAAGTTGTTGACGATCTTTTAAAAAAAAGCTGAGAATTTTAAAGCTCAACTCAAGCAAATCTTCACCATCATAGCGACTCGCGATGATGGTATCTTCGATGTAGGCGAGGGGCTTAAACCTTGTCCTCAAGTCTTCTCTCCAAAATTGGATGACGGTCCTCGAAGAAGGCGAGGGATCCAAGCTCAACCTCAAGCCTTGCACACAATTGTTTTTTGATGCCCTAAGGCTCTCATGGAGGCCCCTTTATATATTTTTTCCTCCTTCATCTTTGTATGTTGTACTTTTCTTTAGGCCCCCAAAAAAACTAAAGCATTTAGCTTTACACATTAAAGCTTATGCTTTTCTTATACATGCTGAATTGCCGCATTCTATTTTTCTTTTCGTTTAAAGATTTTTTATAAAGCTTTTCCACCACCATCTCGAAATATGCCATCTTCGTATCTTATTCACCACATCTCATGCCTTTTTGCCTTCACTCACTTTCTTAGTCACCTTGCTTTATCTCTGAACACATTGGCTTCATAAAGCTACAGTTTTTCCTAACATTTTCTACCACCTCGTTCTCTGAGAGCTAAGGTCAATGTTTCTCCAGGTCCAAAATTATAATTAGCAAGTGATAAGTTAGAAGGGAAAAAAAAACCCTTCTACTCGAGAGCTTCTGTTTGTTTGCGCCATCATCATCTTCGTCATCATCATCATCATCATCCTGTAGTTATTCTTCTTCATATGCTTCTTCTTTCTTCTTCTTCTTCTTCTTTTTTAATTATTCTTATGTGCCTTGATATGGTCTCTTCAATGTTTCTTCCACAGCTTTCCATCTCGCTACCTAGGGCTGCCTTCTCAAATCGTCATCGATTTCCACGATGTTTCCTTTCGTCGACCATTTTATCCTTATGATGCTAAACACCATCTTCTATGCAATTCAATAGCCAAACTGCCCGCCATTGCCATCCTTAGATTGTCTTCAACGATAGTCGCTAAAACTAGGCCATGCAATCCATCCATGCCACTGTTTTGCCTATGACACACCACCCTGGCTCATCTTCCTACCATTTTGTTTGTCAACTTTACGATACTTTGCCCTCCAAACGTCCTGCTATCTTTCCACAGCCTCAACAATTCTTTATCAAGTGGATCATTTGTTTGTGGCTGACTCAATCGAGACGATGGAGAAGGGAGAGTAGCTATTGCAGTTGCATTAGTAGTAGCTGTAACTATGCTTACCCTAGCCCCAATTGTGGAGCTTGTGCCAAAACTGTCTGAGACCTAAGGAGCTATCATCCTCTTGTGTAAATCTTTGCACAACAGCCGTCTGGCAAAATCCTTAGCTTATGTAGAGATAGTTGACCAAGGCATCTCATACCAACTAGGATTAGCATGGATCACTGCTCGAAATATCCCCGACTTTGTTGTGAAAATAAAATTCTATGGCTTCAGATCTCGATGAACAACACCTTGCAAGTGGCAAAAGGATACATCGTGGTTATCCTCACAAGCATCATAAAATTTACTAAGTTGTCATGCCCTGATAGTACCCTCAGTATTTTCACTTCTTTTGTTACATCCTTGATGGCAATGGCTGTTGTCATCTTGGCTTTGGCTATCACTTTGACAGCTACAGCTTGACCTTTCATTTCACCCTTCTTGACTCTTGCAAAGCAAGTATGGCCAAAGTGCCCACGACCAACCTCATCCCAAGCTCATATTTGCTAGTGAAACTTCATGAATACCAAAAATTCTTCTCGAGGGCCTTGTCTACTTCAATACCTTCAAGTATTGGTCCTTCCTTTGGTTTTGGTGCACCAAATCTCTTGAACAAAGATGTGTGGATGTATAAAGGTAGAGGGACAATGTGAAAGGGAGAGACTGATCGAAGCTTGGACTCGAGAGCTATGGCAGGAGAGCAAGAGCAAGAAAGAGAGAGACAAGAAATGGGAATTCCAACAGTCACAATGTGTGACCGGGCCTTCCTTTATTCAAATTGTCACTAAAAGAATAAAGAATAAAGTGACGATGACGGGCGCCCGCCACTTGCAGTGTATAGTGGCAGTGACTGTCATTGTAGTAATACATGGGCGGCTAGGCAGAGGTGCCTTTACCCCCAACAACCTCCCACTTAAAGGTGAATTTGCCCTACTGAGGAGTGAAATGAAAAAGAAAAAGATAGTACAACATGTACACATGTACAACAGATGAGGAAAGACGTCATCTCATCCCACACCCATCAACCTCCTGAGGAAGGCAAAGCGCTTTATAGAGAGGCTTTTCGTGAGCAGATCTGCAAGATTCTGGTCAGTCGAGATCTTGACAAGGTCAATAGACTTGTCCTCAACAACCCCACGTATGAAGTGATATCTCACCTCAATGTGTTTCATCTTCGCATGGAAGACCGGATTTTTGGCTAACTGAATAGCACTCATAGAATCTGAATGCAGTGTAGGGTTAGCATCAATACCAAGGTCAGCAACCAAACGACCCAACCAAATGGCCTCCTTGCAAGCCTCAGTGGCTGCAACATAATCGACCTCTGTAGTAGAAAGGGCTGTGCATTTCTGCACCCTAGACATCCAAGAAACAACACCTCCAGCATATGTGAATACATATGTGGAAGTGGACTTCCTACTATCTGCATGTCCTATATAATCAGAGTCAGTGTACCCCACGACTCCTGTATCCTAGCTCCCATAGCATATGCACATATCTGCAGTGCCCTTCAGGTACCTCATGATACCCTTCACGTCATCCCAAAGCATGTTGCTTGGTGTAGCCATATAGCGTGCCACAACACCAACTGCAAAGGCAATATCTGGACGACGGCTATCATGGCATACATAAGAGTGCCCACCGTGGATGCATAGGGAATCTTGGCCATCTCGGCCTTCTACTCAGCTATCTGCGGACAATCACCCTGTGATACCTTCACATAAGAAGGCAAGGGACATCTAATAGGCTTGATGTCTTGTATGCGGAAGCGGTCAAGGACTTTATGAATGTACTCTCTCTGTGATAAGTAGATGAGTCCTTGATGCCTGTCATGTTTAATGCGCATACCAAGTATGTGAGTAGCCTGTTCCAGATCTTTCATCTCAAAGCTCTTCTTGAGATGAGCCTTAAGAGCATCTAGCTCATCATGAGCTTTCCCTATTATCAGCATATCATCCACATAGAGGACCAAAATCAATAAAGAACCATCACGAGCTTTCTTCTGTAAAGACACGGATCCATAGCACTCCTGCTGTAGCCCTTGACTGCATAAAGGCATCAAACTTATGATACCTCTTCAATTTGCACACTAGGTGCTCCCTGCTAGGTTCTGCAAAGCCCTTAGGCTGCTCCATATAAATCTCATCATGCAAGTCCCCATGTAAGAAAGCCGTCTTGACATCCATCTGGTATAAATCCAAGTCAAGCTGAACAACCAAAGCCAAGACTAAGCACAGAGTGGTCATCTTAACCACAGGAGAAAAGACCTCATCAAAGTCCACACCATACTCCTGCTTAAAACCCTTTGCTACCAATCTAGCCTTGTATGCCAGCTTGGGGTATGCAGGGGTACTTTTTAGCTCATACACCCACTTGCATGGCAAAGCCTTCTTGCCCATAGGCAAGGAAACCAAATCCCAAGTGTCATTCTTATGCAGGGAGTCTATCTCAGAGTGCATAGCCCTCTCCCAAGAGTGGCTGTCACCCCTGCGCATAGCCTCATCATAAGTGAAAGGCTCTCCTGCATCTGTAACCAAGACATAATGCATCGAGGGCTGAAATCTATCTGGTGGGCGTATGTCTCTAGTAGACCATCTCACGGCAGGCTCTACTGCCTGCCTAGCTGCCTATCCAACACCCTGACCATGAGCATCGGTTGCAGTTGTAGGCTGTCCAATTGGTTGTGCAGAAGCTCTCGGCTCCTCCTGAAATATGACCCTATGGATCTCAACAACTCTCTAAGGCTGCCGATACATCTTGTCCTCATGGAAGACTACATCATGACTGTGGATGACTTTCCATGCTTGCGAATCCCAGAGACGGTAACCCATCTCACCTGCATCCCCATAACCAAGGAAAATGCATTTGACACTCTTAGAATCCAGCTTACTTCTCTTGTCCATGGGCACATGGCAAAATGCCTCACATCCAAAGACACGGAGATGTGCATAAGAGGGAGGTTTTCCAGTCCATACCTCCTCTGCAACCTAGAAATCCAAACCACTAGAAGGTGATCTGTTTATGACATGCACAGCTGTACTAATTTCCTCAGTCCAAAAGCTCTGTGGTAGGCATGCATGGCTAAGCATACTGTGTACACGCTCCTGGATGGTTCGATTCATCCGCTCAGCCAAACCATTCTGGAGGGGATGTAGGGGGTGGTCAACTGACGCTTAATACCCCTCTCATCACATAACTGCTCAAAAGCACATGAGACATACTCACCCCCATTATCTGTTCGTAGGCATTTTAGCCTATACCGAGACTGGTTCTCAACCAATGCAAGCCATCTCTGAAACACAACCAAGACATCGGATTTCAGCTTAATGGGATAAGCCCAAACATTTCGGAAAAAATCATATATGAACATAACAAAATACTTTACACCACCCATAGACTGACAAGGCATGGGCCCACAGACATCCGAATGTACCAATGCCAGGGGCTCACTCATGCGTGGCCTACCAGACTTCTTACGTGTAGACCTAGTCTGCCTGCCATAAAGACAATGCTCACATGAATCAAAACATGCATAATCAAGGGGCGGTAAGTACTGCAAACCAGAAAGCATTTTCATTCCCTTCAAAGACATATGGCCCAAATGGGCATGCCAAAGAGATACATGTGGGATAGAACCCACAGACAAAACATGATCAAGGAAAGAATCTGATACAATCAGGGGATAGAGGCTGCCAGTCTTGGCACCTCTCGCAATCACAAGTCTGCCACGAGTGATCTTTCATGCAGAGTCTCCAAAATATACATGATATCCTGCATCATCAAGCTATCTAGCTAACATGAGACTGCATGTTAAAGCAGGTACATGACATACATCCTACATAACAAAACTCTGCCAGAAGGAAACTGCAGCCTAACATCACCAATGTCCACAATATCAAGAGAGATGTCATCATCCAAGCGCACAGAACCCGAAATAGTATGGTATGAATGAAACCACTCTCGGGAAGGTGTCACATGAAAGGACGCACCTGAGTCCAAGAGCCAACACTGTGCATACATAGAGTGTATGTCTGTGATCTGCGAAGCACTAGAAGAAACTGCTAGGATATAATCATCATCATCAATATTCTCAGGCTGCATAACATTGATCTCTTCAATTTTAACACTGGACTTTGCAGGCACTATGCTACGATCAGAAGACTTATCTTGCACTTTGTCTTTTCCCTTATCTTTGCGCCTTTCATTGCGCAGTTCATGGCATTGTGGCCTAATATGGCCCTTTTTCCCACAATGGTGACAAGTAACATCTGCATTCCTACCACGGGATTTGCTACGTGACTTCCCATGAGACTTGGACCGAGATTTCTGAGAATCCCATCCATGGCCACTACCACTGCCATGCTTTCCATATCCATCATTCCTGCCTCTAACTATCATAGCATGCGACACATGAGAGGCATCCAAATTCTTACGGTTAACCTCTTCCTGCAGAAGAGTACTCTCAACATCAGATAATTTCAAGGTTACAGTAGAGGCACATAATGCAGTGTGGAATACATCCCATAACTCATTAAGAGTACCAAGCAAGAAAAGAGGAGTGACATCCTCTGCAAAAGTGATGTCTTGCGAAGTCAAGTTCTTGAGTATAGCATGGAACTGGCTCAAGTGAGCAGACATAATCACATTCTCCTTCATGCACAGATCCAGAAGGTGCTTTAGCCAATACATCTGACTCGCTGGACTTTTCTTGTCATAGAGATTCTTGATCTTATCCCACAATTGCCATGCACTCTGTTCTTCCTCAAATACATTGTAGTGAACCTGTTCTGTGAGAGATAAGACAATGGTGGACTTGCATAACGCATCAAGCTCAAGCCATTCCTCATCTGGCATAGTTGCAGGCGGATGCCTGCTCAACCTCAAAGGTTTGATCTGTGATTTCTGCACCAACACCTACCAAATTTGGCTCTTCCAATAAGAGTAATTCGTACCATCAAGCTTAGTTATGTTGAAAATAGCATGATCAGTGGACGAACTTGCCATAATGCAGGCTGGAAGACTGTAGACAGTTCAAAACTGCTTTCTGTTTACCGCAGAAAAAGCCAAAAAATTACCAAAATCAAGGAAAAATGGTGAGAAAAGTGGAACCAAAGCTGCTGCCTACCAAGTACTAGTGAAAGAGTATAGACAGTTCAAAACTACTTGCTGTTTACTGTAGAAAATGACCAAAAAATCACCAAAATCGAGGGAAAATGGTGAGAAAAGTGGAATCAAAGCTACTACCCACCAAGTACTAGTGAAAGTACATCATTTCAGAATGTTTCAGCATGAAAAATCCATGTCAGTCCATACATATATGCTTGCTGTAATAAATTACAGATTTCAGTAAAAGAGAGCTAACAGTGCCAAAATCAGATCCCAAGGCAATCAGATACTACCAAGACCAAAGCCGGCATCATGCGGGCATAGTATAAGCATATGACGGTTGATAAGCATGAATCCAACACCCAAGTATGTCATACAAACATTGTTAGTGAGTAGGCACACCCCCCAGTCAATGGGGCAAAGTGTTCCTACCACTACCAAAGTTGACACTAGTAGGTGTCAGTTCACAAAGATACGGATCCAAAACTGAGACTCAGCTTATAAGCATACAATGAACCAAGACATATAATGTATCATCCCAAATGGTAAGAAATCCCAAAGTCTCAAGTGTCTGTAATTGCTCAATAGCATGTAACTGCTCAATGCGTAAAAGCACCACCTGCTCAATGTCTGATAAGCATTCAAGAATGCTCCCACTGGCACAAAAGCCGTATGTACGAGCTCAAGAGCTCAAGCCAAGGCAAGACACAGTGCCAATTACATAAGTCCAAGACAATACATCAATTGTACATCCCGAACATGTAGGCGGTAGAGCATCCGTATGTAGCATCCATAAGCATGTAAGACATCAAATACATCTCAATCCAAACTCTAACAAGCCAAATAACATCCAAGACAACTCCAGATAATCCAAAATGCATCCAAGGTAGAGCTTCAATGAGCACTCAAGCTCAACGTATGCATATGGTAATCAACCATGATATGAGCATCAAGCCATAGGCAACGGCAGCTCGAAGGAGTCGGATATGGCTGCCGAGAAGGAGACCCAATGCGAGTGGGGAGTCGATGGGAAGCTGAGAGTGCCACGAACCAAGCTCAAGAGTTGGGAAGCTGAGCTCTGATACCAGTTGAAAGGGAGAGACGGATCGAAGCTTGGACTTGAGAGCTATGGCGGGAGAGCAAGAGCAAGAAAGAGAGAGACAAGAAATGGGAACTCCAATAGTCACAATGTGTGACCAGGCCTTCCTTTATTCAAACTGTCACTAAAAGAATAAAGAACAAAGTGACGGTGATGGGCGCCCGCCACCTGCAGTGTGTAGTGGCAGTGAATGTCAGTGTAGTAATACACAGGCGGCTAGGCAGAGGCACCTTTACCCCCAACACAGTGGTCGCATCGCAGTAAGTCTCCTCCTTCTCTACAAAGAATGCAAATGTCAAATGTTGTAATATTCCACTTAAATATCCATGATATGAGCAGATAACTTTTAACTTTCATAGACTGCTAAATGTTGGACCAATTTCACTTTTGAAGAGACATATCATATGCACTAGCAACATCTGAATTACAAGCCACATGGGGAAAGTCCACAGCGATCCTTGGGTCTTCAAAATGGATGCCTTCATATGAACTTGTTTTTCCATGCAATGTGCCCTATTAAGAATATACTTTGGAAGAGCATTTTGTGCCCAATCATTCATGCAATTTGCAAATTAAAACCATGTAATGCAATCATTCAAACGATGCTTTCACACAAAAATTTATGAATGCACTGAAGAAATTGTGCCTAGCTTAACTACGTGTGCTCATGAGTCATGCAAATGCAATCAAAGAAACACACACAACATAAAATAAATAAAGACGCTGACTAATGTGTTCAAATTCTTGGCAAAAAATTATGCCCTCAGGTTTGTAATGGTGGACGCGGAGTGTCACGACAACGTGAGAGAAAGGCGAGAGAGGGAGGTAGCAAGAGGGAGTGAGGGAGAAAATGTGTATGAGCTTGAGAGAGTGCGAGGAACAAGCAGTGAAGCACTCAATGGATTCACCATCACAATCTTCTCCTTCTTCCTGTTTCCTTCTTTATCCATTTCTTCCTCATCCTCTTGTTGGGGTAAAAGGCCCTTGGGCCTGCCCATGTACAGTGAGCCCATATTCTTTATTCATATATATGAGATAGTGCAATAAGACTATCATATCATTCTTGACATCACCTACAGTACTTGCTGCGCAAGTCATGCATCGTAATATACGATGAAACAATTCGTTTTAGTTTCTTAAGCTGACGTTGTCGAAGGGTTTCGAAGGCAATGTCGCAACTTCAGAAGTCCTTGATAAATTTCAGAATAGAATTTCAATCAGGTGAATAAGAAAAATGAGAAAATGATGTCAAATAGTATTCATATTTCTGCCATGAAGTTTGCAAAATACAGGATGATTTCAGATCTGTTCAGTTCACTGATTTTAGGCCTCTTAATTTAATTCTGCTGCATTTGTAGATCCTTGACCTCAAGTCATATGTGCAGAAATTCAGAATTCAATATACAACACTATTGCGATCTTCTTGGATTCTGTCAATAATGTGCAGGAAACTGCCATCAGTGAGTTTACAAACAAGAGGCATGAACTGTAATAAAATCTATTTACTAATATCTCAAACTGTGGACCATCCTGTGTGGAAACTGTATTTATCCACCAAGATTATCAATGTCTTCTCCTCTTCTCCTTCTCCACTGCCATGGCATCCCCTTCAACTGGTATCAGAGCTTTGGATCAGAGCTTGATTGTGGATCTTGGCTTCAGCCCGAATTGAAGACCTAGAGCTTGAAGCTTCAATGCTAGCCATGGCTTCTTCTCCCCGAGGTAAGATTTCATCTCCCGCCTCTCCACCCTCATAAGCTCTTTGCAGGTGTTCCTTGGCTTCAATGGGCATCTTGTATTCCCCCATTTGCCCCCTTATCCTCAGCATAATCAGCAGGCCCCACAGTAGCAGCTCGAGTTTTTTTTTCACCTGTTTCAAAATCTAGCTAAAAAATCCCATTTTTTCTCATAACTCAGGCATCCGAAACCCAATTTAGGCAAGGTAAGAGTCTAACTTAGGGTTTTGAAACGCTCTGGATGCAACGGCGATGTCAAATCTGCTAAATTCTAATCATAAAATTTTCTACAATAGATCTGAGTTGATTTACATCAAGAGAATGACATGCTCTTAGCTTATGTGATGCTCCCGAGGCTTGGTAGTTGATGCCTAGATGCTTTGGGGATGTTTGCCCAATGTTGTGAGATACTTTGGGACTTGGTTTGAGCTTCCATAGCTCGATTTATGCATGGATTTACTGTTGTATATTGTTTGGGCAGCAAGGTTTTATCAGGGATGGCTTATGCTTAGTGCTCTTTGTTGACATTCGGGTGTCATGTTGAATGTATTGATGCTTGGTCATCTTGGTTTATGCTCGGATATGCTATTTGAGAGCTATTGAGCCTTGATTTGGATGTGGACACTTTGTTGTTGGTTGGGATTTATGCTACCTTGATTGACAGGTTATTTTACCTGTGGTCTAGTTATGCCTATGGTCTATGGGTGCTCCTGATTACTCGGGACGATATGCTGATGTATTTGGATGATGCCACTTTGATGTTTATGCTCCCAGATGCTTCTTGTGCAAAGAGTAGAGCTCAATTCTTGGTTCACTGTCATTTTCTTTACAGCTGGCATTTCATTTGACAAGGTTTATGCCCCGTGTGCTATCCATTATGGGACCGATGTCTGATGTGGATGCTTTTGGGTTTGGTTGGAGTATGACATATGTTTGGGCTTGAATCGACTTACATTTGAGAATTTTGTGGAGCAGTTTGCATTTGGTCAGCTTATCACTTATGCAGCTTGGATGCTATTTAGCCCTTGATTCCTTGATTATGGATCTTGGATATACTTGGATGCAGATACATGTTTGAGCAGTGCTTGCTCCATTGTCTTGGGCAGCTGGTTATTGAGCTTTCATTGCTCATTGATGCTTGGTTCTTTGCGGGCTACTCCTTGATCAATGGACTTCTTGACAGTGCTTGGGTTTAGCAGTTATGGCTTTGTTGCTTTTGTGTTGGCTAGCTTCTATGCTAGTTGAGTTACTGTTGCCCATACATATCAGAGAGCAGTTGCTCTTGATGCTTACCCGGCTATGCACTTTGTCTACTGTCATGTACTTTACAGAGCCACTTATTTGGATGTTGTTGTATAGATACTTGGGCTTCTCTTGGAGCTTGACCATTGCAGGATCTTATGCCACTTACCGGTCTTGCATTGACTTGGATGCTACTATGTTGTCTAATGTACTACAGAGTCATGTTTGCCATTATGGTTATGGGCTGATTTCATGGCTGAATGTTGTATGCTCTTTTGACAGATGTCTTGGCTTTTACACTATTGTGGTTGGTTATGTCATGTAGTTCGCTATGACTCTTCTTCATGTGGGAGCTTTTGCATCCTTGGTTGATGCCTTTATGTCCTCCCGTCCGTTGAGGGTTCATGAGCCTTTGTAGCATGCTTCTACCACTGATATACTTGCAGATGATTGTCTTTATGAGTAGGTTCCCTCTGTTGGGACAACCCTCGACTCCTTGAGCTCCATGGATGCTATGGATAGCCCTATTAATGATGACTTGGATTTCTTATCATCTTCTCAGGTTCTTCTACTCTGTATGTTATTTGCTTCCATTGTGGGAAGCTTGGGCATGTTCAAAGAAAATGCTTTAGACGGATTAGAGAGCAGCAAAGACAGAGAGGAACTTGACATGAGCAGAGAGTCATAGATATAACTGCTGCAGCAGGTGTTACCACTCTTACTAGTGGTGAGGTACATGCAGTTACCCATGATGATGTAGTTGAGCACACTCCTGTCATCTTGTTTCCCTACAACTTACTTGCTCAATGATTAGGCCTATGTGTTTGATTGGCTTTTGCACTCTATGGCATCTTGTCATGTTACCCCTCATAGAGCATGGTTCTCTTCTTACACGGAGGTTGACAAATGTATTGATTTGAGCCTTGAGCAGTCTTATATGCTATTGTTGGTACAGGGATATGCACCTAGCTTTGCTTGATGGGACTTCTTTTATGCTCAGGGATGTTTTACATGTTTCCATGCTCAGTAAGAGCTTGATTTCTATCAATCAATTGCATAATGTAGGATATACTGTTTCTCTTTAGGATAGGTCATGGAAGATCTGTCGTGGTTGCTTGGTTTTGGCGAGAGGTTCTAGAGATGGTTCTCATTACCCAGTGCATGTCTCTCATGTGGTAGATTCTATGGTTGCAGTTATCTGGATACCACATGCATTGTTATGGCATTATCGCCTAGGCCATATGCACCACAGAGAGATGGAGCTATTATCTCGTATGGGCTCCTTGCTACCTCCTATGTCACATGTAGATCTTGATGCTTGCATGGATTGTACTCTTGGTCCTTGCAGAGCCTCTTTGGCTTATGGTGATTGTGTGATGCATACTCCTCTAGATCTTGTCCATGTTGTAGTATATGGACCTATGCCTTCCCAGTCACTTGGTGGAGCGTCATATTTTGTGACCTTTGTGGATCATGCTACCCATCATGTTTGGGCTTTTCCCCTTGGTACGGATTGAAGATGCTGCAGTTATGCTTAACATGTTTATGGATTCTGTTGGTTGCAGGCCTAGGTGCTTGCAAATGGATTATGAGAATCATGCTATCTCTCCCAGCTTTCAGTCCTATTGTTAGCAGTTTGGCATTGATTTCTTTTGCCCACGGTATTATGGGATTGCTCGTGGCATCTCCCTGGCTTTACAGGAAAAGGTTGTTTCTATGCTTACCATAGTTGGGTTATCTTATGGCTTTTGGGCTGAGGCCCTTATGACGGCAGTCTACTTGCTTAATAGGATGCCATGTTTGACTTTGGACGGTATAACACCACATGAGGTATGGAGTGGCATGAGACACTCCTATGATTACTTGAGGATGTTTGGCTGCCAGGCATTTGTATGTATGCCAGATATGCCTATGTCATGCAGATGTATCCTCCTTGGTTATGGAGATGGTGACTTTCAGAGGCTTACAAGTTATCGGATTTGGATGGCCAACAAGTTATACACAGTTGTCATGCTGTCTTTTATGAGATGCAGACATCTCTCAAGCCTCTTGATGCACATTCAGTGCGCTTTATGGTTGATGCTATAGCCATATGTTAGTCTTTCGCTTCACTGAGACTGCATACTCTCTTGAGACCCTGTCTGATGTGTCCGAGATGCTGGCCCTTCTTCTATGATTGACTTTGGAGAGTCCATGTGCTCTCAGTTGTCTCCTACGCGCCATGCTGATGCTATGCACTACTCTGATACTTATGCATTACAGTCTTGCACTCATGAGTTGTGCTTGCTTCATGAGAAGCATTCTTGGATTACTCCGCTGTATGGAGTTGCGGGATCACTTGTCTCCTGGATGTCATGGACTCAGGGATGCTTGACTCTTCTTTAACATAGGTTCCCGCTTATTGCACAGCTCGCTTTTTGATTGGGCATTGGGTGAGATGTCATGATTCCTCACCTTGTCTCTTTTCCTTTTTTCTTTGTTTTTTCACTCCCTAGGCCATTGGCCTTTTAATGGGAGGTTGTTGGGGTAAAAGGCCCTCGGGCCTGCGTGTGTACAATGACCGCCCATATTCTTTATTCATATATATGAGATAGTGCAATAAGGCTGTCATATCATTCTTGATAGCACCTACATTCTGTGTGCTCTTCTCTCCTGCATCTTCTTCTTCTCCTTCTCCACTGCCATTGCATCCTCTTCACCTCTTACACGATAATTCAAGCTTGGAGGAGGCTTGAGAGCGTGGATTGAAGGCATGGAGTGAGGTAGTAGCACAAGGATAGTGAAGTCAACTCTACTTTGTATTGAGACCATAATGAGTGGGAGGATCAAGGTGTTTCTACGAAAATCTTGGAATCATTGGTTTGCTTTTTCATGCTTGTGAGATTGAGCTTGATGGTTTGGAGAGGAGAGGTGAGCAATTGGGTGAGGGCGAGTTTGCCAATAAAGTGGTTGAGCTCTCAAAAGAATAAGAGTTCCAATTACCAATTAATTAATGTTTAGTCAAATAAAAAAATCAAGTGCTTATTATAATTAATTAGTTAATACTAAGTTATGATAAAAATTAGTGTACCATTATAAATGTTTCGTATATTAATCAGTTCCCAAAGTGATGATTGAGCAGTAAAACTTGTGCTTCACAACCTAGAGGTTGTGGGTTCAATCTCCACAAGGTGTATTGGTAGGGACATCTATGTTCATCTAGGAAATTCAGTGTTTTCGCACATGATCATGAGCTTCACAACATAGCTATGGAAGATGATACCCCAAGGTGCTCATGGTTGTGTGTGATAGAGAACGTGTGTGCATGTGGAAAGAAAAGAGAGCAAGACAGAAGCTAGCTACAAAGTAGAATTGCAATCATGTTGATATATCCAAGAGTTGTTGTTAGCCACTCATGTTTTGGAAATCCCCCCATCCACACCAGAATTCTCTTTGACACTAATTTTAAACCAATAAAGCCTCCCCGATCTTAAATAGGATGCGGGAATCCTAACAAAAATATAAACCCCTCGTCTCTTTGCACAAACCTCAGCATGCCTTGTACTAGAGTAGCAAGGACTCAGTTTGGCTGAGCAGTTCCCTCCCCCCCCCATTGATAAGACCCTCTTCAAAGTTGCATCCAAACTTAACTAGAATGGAGTACGAGTTTGGGCAGATTTGTGGTATAAGACTAGTAAAAAGTGGTTCGATTCTGATGAGATGAATTTTTCCTTCAAGCTCAACCAAGATGACTTAAGGATAATTTAGGAAAGGAAAAATGTATGGTCTAACACTAACCCTCTTATGATTGAACTCAATGGATAGGTTCAGATCTTAGACTTTGGTTGGGAAGACAAACCATCCCCCTCACCCCATTGCCTACTCTCCTGCTGAGAGACAACACCTATGTTTTTGTTAACTTGAACCGTAGATGGTGGCTGCTTTGCTAGAACCCTCATCAATGGGAATATCAGTTTTAATAGATTTGGGCCTACTACATCATAACGCATCTATTCATCAACTGCCCTTGTAATAAAAAATAACTTAGCTAGCTCCAAAGCTTCATCCTCCCTAGCCACCCCTATAAACTTACTTGGAAGGAACTTCTATTGGGAGAGGTCAATGACCTCTCTCCATCTCATTGGACTCTTCTAAGAGGCCTCTATCTATGGATGGTTTGGTGTGCTTGTAATGAATATGTATTTAATAAAAAGCATGTGGATCATCTTCGCTATCTCAAAGCTAATTGTTTCTTGCATGTGGGAAGAAGTTCATGAACACTCGCCACGCTGGAAGCTTGAACCATCATCAAGAAAAGTAGGAAAAGAGTTTCCAAATAGGAAAAAGAAGAGCTGATTAAGAAGCAATTTGCTAAATTGTTCAGTTCAATCAATGTTACACTCGCATCTCGAGGCTATACCATCTATGTCCTGATGAATATGGTCCCGTCCCATATGACCACAAATAAGCCAGAGAATGTGCTCCACTTGTGCCATGGACAACAAATAATTCCCCAAGGTCTATTGACACACTAGACCAGTAGGCCATTAAGTGTCAAGAAATTTGGAAGCAAATATGGGAAGAGGACCCTCCATAGTAGGGGTCTTCCTTGCTCTCATGCTACTTGAATCTGCATCTTGGCCCTCTAGTGGATCCCACACCCCTACCCAAAAGCCTACTTACGATTGAGCTCTTTATGTAGATTCTCATTGTAACTCCTCTAAGCCCTAGCCAATGGGCTGAGTCCCCTCCCTTGTACAAACTCCATCTTTTTGCAATACAATTAACACTTTTAAACAAGAATAAACGAATACAATTAGAAATCAATTTTCAAATTAGCATATTTTTATATGTTGATATAATATTAGTAATAGTTGTACTATAGATACCTTATTAAATACTAATATATTATATTATCATAATGTATTTTAATATTGTAGTAATATTAACATAAAATTTTACATTAATAATGTTGAATTATATTAATAATAATATCAATAATAATACATTATTAACATTTATAATCTCTTATCATTAACACTTTATAATGATGTTTAATATTATGGGAATACATTAATATTACTAATATATTTGAGAATTTATTAATATAGCTATTAACATGACTACTATATTTTATGGTAATTATTATTATGATTATTAATATTAACTATATTGTGATGATAGTAATAAATATCATATTAATATGAATATATAGTATATACATATGTAAACCATATATTATATTAATAGTTTATAATGAGTTTTCATATGCTAAAATACATTAACGTTATAAATGTATTGAAATGATCAATATAACTATTTGTGTGGTAGGGGAGAGAGGGAGGAAGTAAAGAAGATAGAGAACAAGTGCATATATGCATGCACATACACTTGTTAGTGTGAAATATCAGCTTAGTTGAATGCGTAATATCACACACATATAATGATACAATGACAAGTTCACACACACACACACACACACACAATGGAAGAATATGTAAAAAGAGGGGTGTGAAACTACCTTCTTAAATGTGCGCGCTTTTGTAAGAGCTTCTAGATTAAATTGGTGATGAAAGCACAACATTACACGTAGGGTTTCTTTCAGTAGCCTTTGTGCTTTGCTGTGAAATACGAAAGAGAAAGCAGGCATGTAGAAGTCTAATTCTCAAGTATAAAATGTGTTTTTCAGAGTGTGGACCACGACAACAACAAAATACGATGCTTATGTGTGGAGTATAATAACCATCGTGCCATGTAGGTCATGGAAACACACTCCGTTTTGGCGTGCTGTGCCTTGAGCGCGAAAAGAGAGAGAGTGCGCACGCGCACGTGTGAGAACATCCCACAAAGGCGGGGAGAGAGAGAACTACGGAGGGCAGCTCATGCGTGAAGTGAGATCTCAACTGAGAGAGATAGAGAGAGGGGTCGGGCGGGCGGGTGCTGTCACACGCGCGCAAGACATGAATCGGTTTTCTGGTCCGGATCGTAAGAGACAACGGCAGGGTGATTATGCTAAGAATGGGGGCTTTTCTTCTTCTTCCATGGATGGGCTTAAGCCGCGTCCCTCGGTCAACGGTCAAGGTATGCCCTCGTCCTACTGCTAAGCTTAGACGGTTGTTGGGGTCTAATGTAGACCAGAATTGCGGATTGAAGAGTCTATCTGGCGTCCCTGAGTCCACCTGAACTGTGCTTCTCAAGCCATATAAGTAGTTTAGCAGGCTTTTAATTTCAAGCAGGGGATACCGAATTTAACTTATTACAGAATGTCTTGCACAAGCATCGTAGGATGGTCTCTGATACGAAGTGAATCACCTAGGATAGAGGGTCCAATTATAGAACAACTAACGAAAAAGATGTATTTTTGGGGGGGCATTTCACACTTTGCATTTGTTTGAGATATGAATATAATAAGGATATAGAGGACATCAAGAGGAATTGAATGAGTTTAATATTGAACTTTTATTTTTAGAATCTATTGTGCAATTTAAAAGCTGCAAATTTGGGGGGTTTCTCAAGGTAATTGTACACTAGTACGCTTTACAACAAATCAATGAGTGACACTAAGGCGAGATTCTCAGCATATTCCCTTTTCTAGTTATACTACTAGACCCAAGGTGTTTGCTTTTTGGCACCCATTTGACAATTGGTCCCCTTAACTTATCTTGCACCATCATCCTATTGTGGCTTAAGCATGGGGCACTGATTTGAACTGAAGCTAACTACCTACTTATGTCTTGCCCTATCGTTCCATCATGAATTCTAGCTGGCCATGCTGATTTGAACTGAACTACCCAACAAAATTAATGAACCATGCATGTCTTGCACTATCATCCCATCATGAATTCTAGTAGAGCATACTGATTTGAACTGAATTAACTAATACATATATCTTGCACCATCATGCTATCATGACTTCTAGCAGGTCATGCTTGTCGGGACTGGATTAACTAACTTCATATGTCCTGCACCATTGACCTATCATGGCATCAAGTAGGGCAACCCCGAAATGGATTGAATTAACCAACTCCTTTAAGAGACCCTTATCCCTGAAAGACAACACTCATAGAAACTCAAAGAAAGTTATGTGTGCTTGTGAATTCCATTCCTGGTGGTTGGATACTTTTAGTTTGCCCAAACATTTTAGATTGCAATTAGGGTTTTCTATGTATAGAACCCTAGTGCTTTCCTTTTTTTCGTGAAGACCCTAGGGGTCTCTCTTTCTTCCCCTTTGGCCTAGACACCACATTGTGGGCTTGTCTTTCTCTCTTCATGACACCTTGACTCATGTGTGCATCTATAATCTGGCACATGCTCAAGGTTGTTATCTTGTTGTTGAGCTGAAAAGGCATTCTAAACTAATTAGCTTTTTAAAACAGCCTCAAAACATGTAAATGACCAAAAGTTTAATTAAATAGAGTGCGGTCCTAGAGAGTTTTTGTGTCCCATCAGCAAAATTCTAATTCAATCCATCCATGTGTTGCATGTTTTTGCCGCAATCATCTTCCACTAGCTATTTGGCCCCTAACAATTGCTGCTACGTGGTCTACAGTGTCGCCCAACCTTCCATTGTTACTGGTGATCAGCTATCATTTTCTCCAAGCAGTTACATTGCTGCGTTTTCTAGGTCTAGCTACAAATATTGCTGTGTTTTGGTTTCCAGCCTGCTACCCTCTCATTTCCAAGATCGGCCTAATTTGCATTTGCATTTGCATCTATAGCAAGTAATTTTTGGATCCCTCTAGTGGACGACACACATCAACACCTCCCTTAGTCCGCTCGTACAAGAGTCATTGGCTATTGGACAGTTTTTGCTCTTGAGAATTTTGTACTTTCTCTCATTCATTTATAACAATGATTCATTCACTTCAGAATTCTCTTTCTTCTGTGTTTGTGGTGTTTTTGCGTTTTGCGTTTAGGGCTTACATCTATTGCATTTCTACGTGAGTTATTGTATTTTAGCTGTTTTTGTACAATATGTGTTTTCTTTGTGCAAAGCCTGGCATATATTCACATGGTATTAGAGCTGGTGCTCTTTTAAAGAGTATCTTGTTGTGGAGAGCTTGGTTTTATGTGAGATACATGAACAATATATAACTGATTCATGCTGTTGTTTATATATCGTGCATAATTGGAATTAGTGTAACCCATGACTCTTATATCTTGGTTGTCGTGGCAAATGCATATATCTACCGTGTTTTTCATGTATCCCATGATATCTTTCAGGATGTCCCAACGTTGCTTGCTAGGTGTAGCCATATAATGTGTCACAACTTCCCCTGTAAATGCTGTGTCAAGATGAGTGGCTATCATGGCATACATCAAATTGCCCACTATGGATGCATGTGGAACCTTGGCAATCTCGGCCCTATCATTATTTGACTGCAGACATTGGCTTGACTAACCTTCACATGGAAAGGTAAAGGGCAACCAATAGGCTTACCATCTTGTATATGAAACTGCTCAAGTATTTGTGTATATACTCGTTGTGGGACAAGTAGAGAAGTCCCTTAGAGTGATTGCGCGTAATGTGCATACCAAGTATGTGTGAGGCTTGTCTTATATCCTTCGTCTCAAAGCTCTTCTTGAGCTGAGGCTTCAGAGCATCTAGCATAGTATGAGTACTCCCAACTATAAGCATATCATTAATATAGAGCACCAAGATAATAAGGCTACCATCAGGGGCCTTCTTCGTGTATGAATACGGATCCATGTCATTGTGAGAATACCTTTGCGAATGCATAAAAGCATCAAACTTATAGAACCACTCCCTAAATGCTTGCTTAAGCCCATAAAGACTCTTCTTCAATTTGCATACTAGGTGTTCCTTGTCTTTCTCTATAAAGCCCTTAGGTTGTTGCATATAAATCTCATCATGCAAGTCCCCATGTAAGAAAGCTGTCTTAACATCTATTTGATAAAGATCTAGATCCAACTAACCAACCAAGGCCAAGACTAAGCGTAGGGTAGTCATCTTGACTACAGGAAAAATGCTTTATCGAAGTCAGCACTATGCTCCTGCTTAAAACCCTTTCCAACCAATCTAGCCTTATATATTGGCTTAGGGTGACTAGGGTTACTCTTCAACTTGTATAGTCACTTGCATGGCAATGCACGTTTTTCATTAGGCAAGGAAACTAAGTCCCATGTAGGGTTTTTTTGCATCGAATCAAACTCAAACTAGATAGCCCTCTTCCAAGAATGAGAATCATCTTTGCGCATAGCCTTCTCATAGGTAAGTGGCTCAGTAGAGTTTGCCACCATGACATAATCCATAGAGGGCTCGTAGTGATCAAGAGGTCACGAAGCTCTAGTAGAGTGCCTCAAAGTTGATTGTGGGGCTTGTACGGCATGTTTTCTCTTTCTAACAGCATGGTCCTGCACAATATGTGGATTGTGGGCCACTACATCATCAATTGCAATAGGCTGTCTCGTTGGGGCTTGTTGTAGAGTAACAAGAGACTCCTCCCCTACTTGACTAAGCATACTACGAACTCTTTCTTGAATAGTCTTGTTTATGCGCTCTACAATACCATTCTACGGTGGAGTGTGTCAAAATATGCAACAAACTAGAGAGGCAGTAGGGTTTATAGGGAGAAACATAGAGTGCATACAGTAAACATTGAGAGAGAAAAGAAACTCAAAAAACACAGAAGAACAAGATGATGAAGCACTGAATCATATTATGAGAAGAAAAGTTGATACAACGTAGTCGATTTCGAAAGACGATTGCACTATCTTGTTTGAATTAGGTGGTAGCACTTGTAGGGAATCTACATTGTGAAGGGAGTGAAACGTAGTCCTTGGTAGTGGGCTATCAAAGTAATCATTGGAAGGTGAAGGACAAGTGTCAAGGGAGTGAAGCATAGTCCTTAGATGATAGAAGAGGGCGAGGGCTGCAAGCACAATTTTCAGATGCTAGGAAGAGGGCCATGGCTATAAACATAGATTACTAGAAGGGACCAAGGTTGCAAATTCAAATGCTTGAGGCTTGCAGATGATGACGCTTATGTGGGAGAAGGTTGCCAATTGGAGCAGATGCCTGAGATGGCAAATGCAAAGTGGTGGAGCCTCGTGACTGACAAATGCAAGTGGCAGGGGCTGCAAACATGACTCCAAGTGCCTGATGGTGATGCCAAGGAGAGAGGAGCTCTCTAGATTGCCAAATGCAAGAGATGGCTGATGCTTGGAAGGAGAAAGCTGATGCCAATGCTATGGATGCTAACGCCAGGTCAGGGGAAGCTGCAAACACAAGACTGAATCTTATAGCCAAATGAGAGGGAGATGATGCCAAGTTGGGAGATGAAGGAAAGTAGCCACGAACTGCAATGTTCTCCAGTAGGGGTATGAGTAGCAGTGATGAGGAGGGAAGGGTGTCAAAATGATGAAGAGAGAGTGTGAAATGAATGAAAGAGATGGATAACGAATGAGGGAAGAGGTGGTCTATATATAGGCATGTCTAGGTTGTCTAACTAGGGTAACGTGTAGTAAGGAGGAGTAGATAGAATAAATCATAGAGCCCAACTCCACCTTGGGAGAGAATCCTCTAGCTCCGTAACTCCATGCTGGAAGGAATTTGAAGGCATCATCACCAAGTTACTGTTGAATCTCCAAGGTCCCGATCTAGGTGGTACTTGAAGATCCTTGGTATGAGTAGGAGAAATGACTGCTTGAAGATAGCCATCCCCAAAGAGTAAATGGTGAAGAACTTCATGATGAGTATGTATCCCCTTTGAGAGCGGAGACACAAGGGCTCTCTTTGAAGTAAAAGAAGAAGTAGAAACCCTTAGGGCAAAGAAATAACATCCCCTTCGGAAACCCCCTCTGCGAGAGAGAGGGAATCTAAAAATTCATGGCTCACGGACTCGAAATCATCTGATGATGAAGGAAGTATTGCTGGGCGTGCTAAAGAAGGTAATTTAGGGTGCCAAAGATGTCAAAGAACTCCCAAAGGTGGGCTCTGGAACTTGAGTAGTCAAGGGTAAAAAAATGAGAGGTTCATGCTTGTGGGGGATAGTCTCCATCTCTCAATGGAGCGGACTATGGAGCCCAAGTAACGGAAGGTGTCAAACAACCACTCTCTGTTGAAGAAGCGAACCGAGGAGTAGATGGTATCAAACAATCACCTTTGGAGGGAGCAGATTGTAGAACCGTGGATGGTTGTGGGGGCAACCACGAAACCCTAGAAGCAGTAGAAGAAACCTTCGTGGTGCATTGTGGTGGTCTCAAGGAGGTCAAGGTACCAAGTGACTTGCCTTTGGCTCGAAAGGACTTAGTGGGCATCGGATGCGTCTTATTGCCTTGAGCATAAAAATCTAAAAGTTGGTGTAGAATAAACTTTGTGCCCAAGAAGGGAGAGATGGCTGGTGAAACTGGTCTATGACTCACATAAAGCGGTAGTTCCTTCAATTAACACCTGGTCTTTACACACACACACACATAAGCAGAGACCTCACTCCCTCGCTCAACACCAGATTGGCCCCGAAGACCGACACCTCTCTCGGTATTTCTTTATCAATTAAAATATGAAAAATTACAAAATATGATAATGTTCCAAAGTACATAACCTGTGAACAGTTGGTTCTCATCTCTTCTGAGTAAATCCTAACTGCATAAGAACAATAGAGCATGCCCAGATCAACATCCCTTTTAGGAAAGCATTTTCTGTGACCAAAACTCAATGATTCCTGTGCAAAATTGCAGTCTGCAGATCCCTGAATTCATTGTTCGTATTGTCCAGCATGTTCTGAATTCATTGTTCTTACTGTCCAGCATGTCCAAAGTTCACAGTTCTTACTGTCCGACATGTGCAGAATTCACTATTCTTATTGTCTAGCACATTCTTCTTATTGTCCAGCATGTGCAGAGTTCACTGTCCTTACTATTCAACATGTGACCAAAACTCAATGATTCGTGTGTAGAATCACAGTCAGCAGATCTTTGAATTCAGTGTTCTTACTGTCCAGCACACTGTTCTTACTATCCAGCATGTGCAGAATTCACTGTTATTACTGTTCAACATGTGACCAATACTCAATGATTCATGTGCAGAATTACAGTCTGCAGATCTCTGAATTCACTTTCTTATTGTCCAGCATGTCTTCCATTTTTTGTGACGAATACTCAATGATTCGTGTGCAGAATTATAATCTGCAGATCTCTGAATTTACTGTTCTTACTGTCCAGCATGTCCTACATTCTCTTTGACTAATACTCAATGATTCATGTGCAGAATTTCAGAGAGAACATAGAATTGTACCTTCGATGGAATCAGCTCATCATGCGAAGCATTTTCTCTGAGAATAGTGAGAGAGTTGATCAAAGGGAGCAAGCCATAGTGACAGGAAACGGCCGGAACGGCCCCCCGGCACGCGGAATTCTCCGTCCCCGGAATGTATCCGTCATGGACCGCGTTTCCAAATGATGGAACGTTCCCTGTCCCATTTCAAACAGGGAACGCAGTAGGGCCTGCTTCGTTCCTTGTCTGAAACGGGACAGGGAACGCCACGTGGCAAAACTTACCTGCGCCCGGTCGCGTCCTGCTCCCGCCTGCATCCTGCCCCCAGCTACCTTCATTCTCTTCCTTCTTCTTCTTTCTTCTCTTCCTTCTCTTCCCTCTCTTCCTTCTTCTTCTTTCTCTTCTTTCTCCTCCCACCTCCAACCTCTTCCTTCTCTTCCTTCTTCTTCTTTCTCTTCTTTCTCTTTCTTCTCTTCCTTCTCTAGGTTTGGCGTTCCCGTTTCTACTTACTCATGAATTTTGATTTTTTAAATGCCGTTCCCGTTCCCACGTCCCCGTTCCCTAGGTTTGGCGTTCCCGTCCCCGTCCCCGTTCCCCGTTCCCCGTTTCATGTTTCTATGGAGCAAGCTCTACCTCCGCACTTGAGTCAGAGACGTAGAAGTACTCTCCATGGCTGATTTTCTTTCAGCAATCTGCCCTTAGCTCCTCAAAACTTCATTCTCCCATCTGCCCCTTATGCCTATTACGTTTTTTTAATGGTCTCTCTCTCTCTCTCTCTCTCTCTCTCTCGTTTGGGAATTTGTGCCACATGGCATACATGTAACAATTTTCCCGTTTAAACCTTCTGGTCTAAAATTCTCCATGATCGGTGCAAAATTTGAACTCAGCACAGACCAGAGAATTAGTCCTTGTGCAAAAACGAAGATAACGATGCGAATAGATTCTGGGGTCCAAAAATAGTAACTCTCTAAATTTTAGGGATGGTGACCCCTGCATTTCTCAAGTTGTTTTGAGTAATTTTTATCATTGTGACCACATCAAAAGTGTAATGTAGCTGAGTTACGGTGACTTTTATTCCGTGAGCATTCTTACATGTGCATCTTCTGTCTTGGCCAGGCTCATTGTCCTGCACCATCTCCAGTGGCTAAGCACACAGTCCCAAACCATTGACATTCTATTCTTCAGTGCCCATTCAATATGGAACCGGTCTTAAGGCTCAGACAAACCATTAGTCCAATTTGTCCTAATGGCTGCCTCTTCTGGCCATGCAAAGATCCCGGCTTATTCCAAGAGAACTTTGGGGGTAAGAAGCAACATTAACAAAAGAAAAGAAAAATAAAATATTTATATAAGTAAATAAGAAAAGCATCTATAAAAAGTATTACCAGTTGGGGACATATCCCCCTCTTGAAAGAGGCAAGCGATCTCGATTGCATGCCACACATGCTAACGGATGGCATAGGGCGATAACAATATTCTCTATGTTATTAGTGCCATCGCATGTATCACTTGCTAACAGATGACACGGGGCGATGGTAGGAGTTTCCGCACTACCATTTGTGTCATTGCAAGTTCAAGTCTCACATAGGTGGAGGATTACATCCTGTATCCAACTATGATTACGTGGAGCCTTTTTAATATACGTGTTTTCGGATGCAACATAGGGCGATAGCAAATATGTGTGAGCTATTAGTGTCACAATATGCATATTCATTCAACTGAAGTGTAACAAATACAACTTCAAAGCACTGAGATTTCATCCAATGATACACATGTTACCATCTGCATATGGAGAAGTCATAGCACCAGAGTATCAACGTGGAAATGAAAGGGTGGGAGGGAGAGGAAGAGAAGGGTATCTTTGTCTCTTAATGATGTAGTGGAAATGAAGGAGAAAATTATTAGATGGTACTGAACTTGCAACCCGTCTTTGCCTTCTTCAATGAATAGGATTTTTAGCTCTTTGAACTCTTGTGCTCTAATATTATGTTAGAATATGCGACAAACTAGAGAGGTAGTAGGGTTTGCGGGGAGAAACACAAAGTGTGTATGGCAAACATTGAGAGAGAAGAGATACTCAGAAATCACAGAAGAACAAGATGATGAAGCAGTGAATCATGCTATGTAAAGAAAAGCTAATACAACAGAGTTGAAGCCTAGAAGATGATTACATTGTCCTGTCTAAATTAGGTGGTAGTATATGCAGGGAATCTGCACAGTGTGTCAAAAGACGATGTACCAGCAAGATAGTAGGGTATGCGGGGAGGAATACTGAGTGAACTCGGTAAACACTGAGAAGAGGAGAGAAGAGATAAGAGAGAAGAAACTTTGATGAATGGAATGATGAAGATCGGAATCATGGAGTGACTGTGATACAAGGGAACAAGGGTGTTTTAGCATAAGGAAGATGATGAAGACAGCCATGAACCATGAATCGCAATGTTCTCTTGAAGGGGTGTGAGGGTAGTGGTGAGGCTTGAGAGAGGAGGTGACGGACTAAATGAATCAGCTGTGAAGAATGAGTGACAGAGGTAGCCTATAAATAGGCAAGAGAACTGTCTAGGGTGGTGCCCGGAGGGAGGGCGTTGGCTGTCTACGGTGGAGCCCCGTTGTGGGTGCTCAGCCCCTTTTTGGGGCTATCCACTGTGAAACCCTAAATGCAAAACGCAACCCTAAACGCAAAACGTAGAACGCAAAACTGGGGGTGAAGGGTTTCTCAACATCCCCTCTTAACTTGCCTATGCGTCTCAAGCCCCACCTTATTCTTCCATCTACCAAGTGGCCACACAGTTTGCCAACATGACAATATCTAGTGGGCCATCCTATACCTTTTCGGCAAATGGACCATCCACAAGTTAGTTACCTCCTATAGGGCATACATCTTGAGTCACCATGCTAGGCACTTCAATGCCTCATGTAGCACTAGTTATTCACCTTTTTATCCTATGGCAGCCACCTATTCTCCTCCTCAAGCCATCCATCTATTTGCATTAGCAAAGTACGTGTTTACAGATAAGACTCATTCTTACAGGTCTAACTTTACTGCCTGGTAAAATTTGATGTGGCATATCTTGGATTCCCAAGGCTTCTGGGAGCTTGTTCAGGAGCATGAACCTTAGCTTGATCCTTGTTGATTCTCATATGAGGTAATTTGCTCTTGGAAGAATGCCATTACCATCATTGAGTTGATGCAGAGTCTTACCTTGACTATGAGCTCCAAGAGTTTAAAATCACTAAGAGGGATGATTTGACTTGTCGAGTTGACTGAGTATTGGTGATTGCTCATTGAATTCACCACCATTGGCTTACCCAAGTCAATTGATGATCAAGTCACTTTGTTCATGAATAAATTACCACAAAGATATTTCAATTTCATCCAACACTGGCTTACCCAAGTCAAATGATGATCAAGTCACTTTGTTCATGACTAAATTACGAGAAACATATTTCAATTTCATCCAACAAGTTATCTCATAGCCCCAATTACCCACTTTCTATGTTAAGCTAAAACAACACAATTCAAATTATCATTTTGGATGCATGAATATATACATAGAATATGATAGTCCAATCTAAGGCTCATAAAATATGAGTAGAGGTAAGAGTCTTCCTTGGATTTTTATAATCTTGTGGACACTCTTTAGTCCATAGGAACACGAGCTTGTTCAAGGGTCTAGCAATAATAGCATAGCTTAACACAAAGAGCCTATAGTATCTGGTAAGTCCAAAAAAGCATCGGACTTTTGTTGGGTTAGGTTTGACAAAGGTAGGTTGACAATCACCTCAACCTTTGCAATATTAATTGCTTTGCCCATGCCCTAAAATCATCCATGTTTTACCCAAAGTTGACATTGTAATAGATTTAGTCGGAGTCCAATGAGTAGGGTTCTCTTGTATAGGCTTTGCACTTTAGCCTTGTAATCTTTCATACCCAATCATGAATTAGACAATGAGGTGATCTCTATATTCTACTTTATGTTAGCTTTATTTATCCTTGTGTGTGAAGACACATTATTGTGTGTAAAAATGTGTGTTTAGGTGAACACCTTTTACACCACAACATTAAATAAGGGTCAAAGGGTTAGCTACACAACTTAGCCTATATATCTAGGCCCTATCACTTGTATATCTCAACTATCAAATTCAATCTATTTCTTTTAGTTTGTGTGCACTTGCAAGAGTTCTCTCTCTCTCTCTCTTCCCCCCCCTCTCTCTCTCTCTCCATGGAGTTCCATCTGCCATAGCTTGTTGGTTGTTGGGTGTAAAGTCCCTTTGTCTTTGTGTAAAGTTATATGGATGTGTGTTAAAGTTATAGATGTGTGAAATGCACTTTAAGGATATTGCTGAAGTAATCTTGGTGCTATAAGCAGTGTAATTTGAGCCTTTTATCTCCCACTTGTGAGATTTTGGAGAAATCATAGAGTATTTTTGGTATTTTTGTGTATCAAAAGTTGATTTGGACACATGTGTATGCAATATACATGTCAGGCAGCTCCTATTGAGTTGATGTATTGCTGAATATTCATGGTGCAATAGTCTTAGAGATCATGTGTAGATTTGGGATTGTTGTAGAAGTAATTTTTTGGTGACATTGCTAAAGTGAGAGTCACCTGACAGTGATGTATGCATGTAATGTATGCTAAGATTTTAGTTATATTGCTAAAAGTCATCCTTTCTATTGTTGTATTTGTATTTGGGCACTGTCGGTAATATAGTTACACTAAATCTTGCTCTTACTTTCTGAAAATTTGGGCTGAAATTAGCTGAATATTCAGCTTCTTGTTTGTTGTCATAAATTACAACATTGGCTTTTGGTGCATTGCTAACAAATGGCCACTAATGCTTCTAGCAGCAGTGTCACTAAATCCCTCCTGGAAATTGAGAGGTTTAATGTCATTGGCTTTGATTTGTGGAAGGACAGGATGTAAGGCATTTTGTTTCTCAAGGATTGTGATAATACTCTCTTGGAAACCAAGCTTGTAGCTATGATGGATGAGGATTGGGCTAGACTCAACAAGAAGGTCATTGCATACATTAAAATGGCTGTATCTGATGATGTACTTACAAACGTTAGGCGTCTTGATACAACTTATGCTATATGGAAATGTTGGGAATAAAGGCCTCATGCCTTTTAAATGTCCTCGGTTGTGAACACACCCTTAGCATTTGTACTTACACATATATATCTATCTAAAAACCTAAAGGTATACGCTTGTCATTGTACCTACAAACGTGCTCACTCTCTACTCTGCTCTATCTCACTCTCTGTCTCTCATTGCGCGGAACGACAATCTGTCTCGATCTTCGTGCCTAACCGGTCCCTACAAATTGGTATCAGAGCTGCAGTTGAGGCGTTCGTGCCTCTCAGAGTTCGAGGAGGACAGACGAGCAAGTTGTGAGCTGCAGGCATCGTGTTGCCGGTCACAGGCGACAGGTCCAGGCGTGAGCTGGAGGTATCGTGTTGCCAGCCACAAAAAATGGTGTTACCAGTCACAGGCGACGGGGCTAGGCTCTAGGGAGGAGAGAGTGCGACAGGACCAGTAGTCGGCGGGACGACTTCAGCTGAGGACAATTGCAGCGGGCGACAGGCAGGGGACGGCCGCAAGCGGGCCGTAAGTCACGCGACGCCTTGCGAGTCAATGGACCCGTCAGAATTTTCTGTGAAAATCAATCTTTTTTTTTGAAATTCCTTTTACCCATTGATGGGCGTTCACGCGTGGAGGCACAACTTTCAATTTTCATGCAATCTTGGCCCAGAAATTTGGGGCTTTTCCCAGATTTGGGAAATTTGATGCAGGACAAGCACATTTATCTCAGAAATTGCAGGAATTTGTGACATTTTGTCCCTGAGATTTGGGGCTTTTAATGTACATGCACAAATTGGGCTGAAATTTATCCAATTTCTTGACATTGATGCACATTGGACCCCGTGCAATTCGGGGCTTTTGCAATTTGGGCAAAATTTGTGCAGCATTTGGTCATTTTATGTACATGCAGGTTGAATTCCACGCAATTTGGACATCAACACTTGGTAAAATTTGGGGGTTTTGGTGAAATTGCTCTATTTTGGCAAAATTGGACTGCTCTATTCATGACAGAGAAAATGCAGATGTGTGTTTGATGCTTTGAGCACAAACTTTTGGGGCTTTTGACCGTTTTGTGTCAAATTTTATGCCCGTGGATACATGTACAACAGGAATTGCAGCTGAAATTTTGGGATTTCTCATGTAATGTGATGCATATGCCCTTGCAACAGTTGTAATCAGTTGGATAATGCTGTAGCACATGGTTTGGTGTTTCTGAAAATTTAATTACAGATCTGAAATCTGTGCTTCTGCGTGGTCATTTATTGCTGATTGGTACTTGTTTGTACCTTGGTCGGTTGGGTGACAGTTTGGGCCTGCATTTGCTGGTTTTTTGGTCACATTTGGGCTGAAAATCATGGCTGGCAGCAATGACAGCAGTAATCTAATGCACATAAAGAAGCTTGAAGGCGCACATAACTTTGCAATATGGCAAAAGGAGTGCTACAATATCCTGTTGCAAAAGAAGCAAGCAAAGCTGATCAAAACCAAAGGGGCAAAGCCCGCGGACATGGAACAGGACGATTGGGATGAGTTAAATGAGCTTGCACGCTCAACCATAGAGCTATCGATTTCTGATGCCTTGCTCTTTAACATTGAAGGTAAATCCATGTAGTGCAGACCTTGGAATTAAAGGGGCATGAAAAGTATAAATCTTTAGAGATTTGGCACAAGGATGTACAACACAGGTGTTGTATGTCAACTTCTATGTGGCAACCTACCTTCGAGCCACATGATTTAGTTAGAGTGCATCGATTGATAGCTGGAAAGAGGGTTAGATTCATGATTGATGACTTTGCCACCCACAATTTCATAAGTTATGCACTTGTCAAAAAGTTGAAACTTCCCCAACAAAAGAGTGAGCATCAATACGTTGTTCGTATGATGCAAGGTCAGGATAATAAAATATGGGATACAATGGTATTCAATTTGGAAATCGAGATCCAAGGATATAAAGATAAGCTTGATTTCTAGATTATGAATATGGAAAGAGTCGATATTGCTTCAGGGAGGGAGTGGCTATGGGGATTAGAACCATCCTTAAAGCGTAGTTATCATCGTAATACACTGGAATTTGAAAGGGATGGTAAGACTTTTGTGATTCAAGGTGAACATGAAGTATTTGATAACCCTTTGATATGTTCCCTTGAAGCTCAAAAGCTGATAAAGAAGGAAGCTTGTGAGGTATATATGTTATGGTTCTTCCCTGTACATGACACTTTTACTTTTTGTAATATAAAGCAACAAATTTCTTATGCTTGTGAGTTGAATGTAAATAATGAATTAAGTGGTTTGTTAGATGAATTTAAAGATGTGTTTCCATTTGACTTACCTAGTGGCCTTTCACCAAATAAGGGTGATGTAAATCACCCAATTGACATAGATAAGGATACACGCCCTGTTTCTAAACCACCTTACAGGCTAAGTGAAACACATTACCAAGAAGTCGAAAGACAAATTAAGGATTACCTTGATAAGGGGTTTATACAACCCAGCAATTCACCTTGGGCTTCACTAATTTTATTAGTGAAAAAACAAGATGGTTCTATGCGACTTTGTGTTGATTATAGAGCACTTAATAAAATAATGGTGAAGAATAAATTTCCTATGCCCAGAATGGAAGATCTTTTTGATCAATTACAAGGGGCAAAATTCTTCACAAAGATTGATTTAAGATCAGGCTATCACCAAGTAAGAATTAAGGCCCAGGATGTTCCTAAGACGGCATTTCGTACTAGATACGGGCATTATGATTATTTGGTGATATCTTTTGGTCTCACTAATGCACTAGCTACTTTTATGAAGTTGATGAATAGTGTGTTACGGCCCTATCTAGGACACTTTGTAGTAGTCTTCTTGGATGATATCTTGATCTTTAGTAAATCAAGAGAAGAACATTTGAAACACTTACAGTTAGTATTGCAATTGTTAAGAACCCATTCCCTTTATGCGAAGAAAACTAAATGTGAATTCTTCGCACAAGAGGTCAAATATTTGGGGTATATTATATCGACTGAGAGAATCAAGATGAATCCAAAAAAAGTAAGGGCAATTATTGAATGGCCATCTCCAAGGAACCTGGAAGAGCTGCAGTTCTTTCTAGGTTTATCTGGATTTTATCGTAGATTTATTCGAGATTATGCCAAGTTAGCTGTTCCAATGACGGACCAACTTAAAGGGAAAGGGAAGAGCTTTAATTGGGAAACAAACCAAAATGAAAGTTTTCAAAAACTTAAGGTAGCTATTGCTACAACTCCAATATTATTAACCGTGGGTCCCAATAAACCATTCGTGGTTGAAGCTGATGCCAATGATAGGGCAGTAGGTGCGGTCTTATTACAAGAAGGTTGATTGGTTGCTTTTAAAAGCAAGAAATTAGACCGTGCAAAACGGAATTATTCCGTTTATGAGAGGGAGCTGTATGCAATATAGTACATGCAATGAAGAAATGGAGGCACTATCTGTACGGTGCCAAACTTTTGATCTAGTCAGATCATGAAAGCATTAAGTGGCTTAATGACCAATTGGATCTACAAGGGCGTAAAGCCAGATGGGCCGAACTTCTCCAAGAGTTTGACTATGAGATAAGGTATAGAAAATGAAAGTATAATATAGTGGCTGATGCACTTAGCAAAATGCCCATCATAAACGAATTGAGTTTTACTCAATTCACTTCCGATTTGCTTGAATCCTTAAAAGGGAAATGCCAGGATGATCCGGCATATTCCAGCATATGGGAAGCAATAGAAAATGGGGATCCAAATGGAAGGGCCTCCACTGAGGAAGGAACATCTGAGGATGTTCAACAAGAAAATGGAGCATCACGTTGCTCAAATGGGATTCAAGTTGAAGAATTTTACCATTGATAATGGTTATTTACTCTACAAGGGTAGGGTATGTGTCTCGAAAGATGAAGAAATAAGGCGCCATATACTCTTTGAGTGTCATGATATCCCTAGTGCGGGACATCCAGGAGTTAATAAGACTTATAGTCTTATTAAAAGGCAATTCTGTTGGCCTGGAATAAGGCGCCAAATACTCTTAGTTAATAAGACTTATAGTCTTATTAAAAGGCAGTTCTATTGGCCTGGAATAAATAAGGACGTCCTTGACTATGTGGTCAAATGTAATAAATGGCACGTTAATAAAGCTGAAAGATTGAAAATGGGAGGACTTCTCCATCCATTAGAGATTCCTTCGGGAAATGGGAGAGTATCTCCATGGACTTGATAGTCGCGTTACCTAGGATACAGAGGGGGCATGACTCTGTGTGGGTGATAGGGGATAGGTTAACCAAAATGGCTAGGTTTATTCCAACTTCAACTAATGTTAAAACACCAGAATTAGCTAGATTGTTCATAGAGAACATATACCGATTGTATGGCCTTCCGGCAAATATAGTTTCTGATCGGGATAGAAAGTTTGGTAGTCAATTTTGGCGCGCTGTATTTAGGAAATTGGATACTAAACTTAGCATAAGTACGGTGGAGTACCCGCAAACTGATGGGCAAACTGAAAGGATTAACCAAATCCTTGAAGATATGTTGAGAGCATATGTAAGTAAAAGGCAAACTAATTGGGAAGAGTATTTACCGATAGCAGAGTTTGCATATAATAGTGCCAAGCACTCTTCCACCGGATATAGTCCATTTATGTTAATGTATGAGTTTCAGCCTAGAGCTCCTCATGCAGTAGGACTGCATAAGGAAAAGGTTCAGGCGGCAAAGGATTTTTTGGAGGATATGAATAGTATGTTAAAATTTGCTCAAGAAAATATTAAGAAAGCTCAAGATCGAGCTAGAGCTTATGCATATCCTCACCGAAGAGATATCTCCTTTGAGGAAGGGGAATTGATCTATCTTAAGATGCATGAACAAACTAAAACCATAAAAACGGGACGATGTCCAAAGCTTTCACCCAAGTATTATAGTCCTTTCACAATACTTAAGAGGGTGGGGAAACAGGCTTACAAGCTCCAACTACTTGCTACTAGTAAAACACATTTAGTTTTTCATGTAAGCTAGCTAAGAAAGAAGCTGGGTGATATAGATAATCTAATCTTAAATGATAACATTGAGGAGCTATTAGATAACCAATCTATTTCACATGAACCAGAAATAATTTTAAATGTTCATAACAGACGAACAACGAATACTATTTATCTAGAATATCTGGTCAAATGGAAAGATTGTTTAGAAGAAAGCTCAACATGGGAGCGAGTAAGTACCTTAGGGAAAAGGTTTCTCAATTTACAGTTGGGACCTTCCAATTATCGTGTTTGAGGACGAAACCGATTCTTATGGGGGAGGAAATGTTACATTTATTGTGTAATACTTTGGGGAGCAAGCGCGAGAGATGACCGTCCGGGGGCCTTGGGCACCCGAACGGGGTCAAGGGGAGCCTAGGAAGTAAGTGAGTTTAAAAATAATATAACTCACTTGAAGTGGATGGCTAGCAGGGGAGTCACGATTTGGGGTTCTAGCCAGCAACTTCCTAGACGTGGCTGGGTGGAGAGTCGTCGAGAACTGTCTCGTGCTCGTTTTCCCTATAGCTGAGTGGGGGCACCGATAGAAAGGAGTCCTGCATGTAATATCTTGGTTTTGTATGTTGATGATATGGTGATTGCTGGCAGGGATACTCATGCCTTGGATTCATTGAAGCAAGTCTTCATGGCAGCTTTGACATGAAGAATCTTGGTGATGCAAATCACATACGTGGCATGCGAATACTCAGAGATAGATCGAAAGGCTTACTCTATCTATCTTAGTAGGAGTATCTCTCCAAAGTTTTGTAGTGTTTCAATATGGAGGGGGGGAAAACAATTGGGGTTCCATTGCCTCCATATGTGAAACTTAGTGCAGAGGACAACCCTACATCTGATGATGAGAGGCTGAAATGGTCAAGATACCATATGCTTAAGCTGTTGGCAGTTTGATGTGTGGTATGATTGCTATATGTCCTGACATTGCCTTTGCAGTGGGAGTGGTTAGCAGATACATGGCAAACCTTGGCAAGAAGCATTGGGATGCAGTGAAATGTATTGTGAGATACCTCAAAGATACAAAGGAGTTGTGCATTTGCTTTGGAAAGCAGAAGGCATCTGTTGTTGGCTTTACGGATGTAGACTCTGCTGGTCATGCGAACTACAAGAAGTTCACTTCTGGGTATGTGTTTACTTTCACAAGAGGAGCAGTCTCTTGGATCTCCAGGCTACAAAAGTGTGTTGCATTGTCTACTACAGAGGTAGAGTATGTGGCTGCCACTGAGTCATGCAAGGAGGCTTTATGGCTTTCACGTCTGGTGGGAGAGCTTGGCATCACAGAGTTACTTGTTCTCCATTGTGATAGTCAGAGTGCTATCATGCTAGCACAGAATCCTGTCTTTCATGCAAAGACAAAGCACATACAGGTGAAGTACCACTTCATTAGAGATGTACTTGACAGCAAGTGCATTGAGCTTGTCAAAGTGCATACTGATGATAACCCTGCAGACCTTCTCACGAAGGGTCTTTCAGCAGAGCGGTTTGCTCATTGCTGACAGATGATGGGAGTTGGATAGATATATGTATTTCCGCTTTGTACATACCTAGACTTAGCTGATTCTTTTCTCCTCTTAAGGCACATTGCCTTTAGGTGGGAGATTGTTGGGAATAAAGGTTTTGTGCCTTTTAAATGTGCTCGGGTGTGAACACAGCCTTAGCGCTTGTAGTTACACATATGTATCTATCTAAAAACTTAAAGGTACACGCTCGTCGTTGTACCTACAAACGTGCTCACTCTCTACTTTGCTCTATCTCACTCTCTTTGTCTCTCACTGTGCGGAATGACAGTCTGGCTCGATCTCCGTGCCTAACTGGTCCCTACAGGAAAAAGGTAATGGATACTTATGAGAATATAACTCCACTAAATCAAGTGCATCTCATGTGCAAGCTTGTGAACATGGAGTTGGATAAGTCTAAGCTAGCATCTGAGCATTTGAGTGCTTTCATAGGGAATTTGAGTCAGTTGGAGGACTTTGGTTTGCAGCCCTTCAATGATAAACTGAAGGCTATTTTCTTGTTAATGACTTTACTTGATAGCTGGGAGTCTTTGGTTGTTTCACTTAGCAACAACCCTGCTTTAACTTTTGATGGTATTAGGGGCTCTATCCTTAATGAGGAGATCGGAAGAAAGACGAGTGGAGAAAGCAATGGTTCAGCCTATCATCTTAGAGGTAGGCTAGAAAAGAGGGGTAATGCAAAAAATAAAGGCAAAAGTAGGAGTAAAAGCAAGGGCAAACGTCACAATCTTACTTGCTATCAGTGTGGGTGTAAAGGGCATAAAAAGCTCGATTGTCGATACTACAAGAAAGAGCAAGAAAGAAAGAAACAACAAGGAAATAAAAAGAAGGATGACAAGAAAGATGATGTTAGCTCTCTCTCAAAAGAAGTTGCAAAGGCAAATGTTGTATCTGGTGTGGTCATTGAAGAGCTCTCTAACACCAAAGAGATACTTGTTGCAGCCTCATGCAATGATGTAGATATTATGGCAGGAGTAGGTGATATACACATCACCAAAAAGGAGGTAATTGATACTTTACTTTCAGCTCATGATGGGCTGTCCCAATCATGGATAGTGGACAACGATGTCTCTTTTCATGTTACTCCCTCTTTGGAGTCATTTTTTGAATACACTGTAGATATGTACCTAGCATAAAGAAAAGTCTACTGTCAGTTGGGTAGCTTGATGCAAGAGGGTATCCTACTAACTTTGGTGGTGGATCTTAAAAGGTCCACAAGGGCTCTATGTTGATTGTTAAAGGGAGCAAAAATGGGACTTTGTATTATTTGCATTGTAAAGCATTACTTGGCAAGTTCTTGGCTATGGCTGAAGTTCATTCATAGATGGAACTTTGGTACAAAAGACTTGGGCATAAGAGCCAAAAGGGCCTTCAGATTCTCTCCTCTTAAGGGAGATTTGATGTAAAAGGCTCTGTTCTCAAATTTTGTTATGATTGCACATATGGAAAACTTGTGAAGTCTCCTTATTACTCTAATGTCGTTAAGAAGTCCAATGCTCTTGATTTGGTATGCTCTAATGTGTGCACTATGCTTGTTAATTCATATGGGGGTGCACGGTACTTATTCATTTTTATTGATGATTTTAGTAGAAAGTCATGGGTGTATGTGTTAAAGAGCAAAAAGGAAGTGTTGGATGCTTTTAAAAAGTTTCATGCTTTTGTTACCATACAAAAAGGAATTAAGTTAAAAGCTATAAGAACGGATAATGGGGATGAGTATGTTTCTAATGAGTTCAAAAAGTTTTGTGAGATGCATGGCATTAAGAGGGAGTTGATAACCCCTTATAATCCTGCATCAAATGGCGTGGCTGAGATATATAATCGCACACTTTGTGAGAGAGTTAGATGCATGCTGTCCTCAACTAATCTCTCGCTCCAATTCTGGAGAGAGGCTCTTAAAAGTGTAGTTCATGTATACAATTGCTCTCTAAATCGTGCATTGGAAAATGGCGTTCTTGAAGAGGTTTGGTTTGGCAAACCTGCTTCATATGACCATTTGCATGTCTTAGGTTGTGATGCCTTTGTGCATGTACCCGTAGATTAGAGGACCAAACTAGACATGAAATCCATCAAGGGCATCTTCATGGGATGTGGAGATGAGGGAGAGATGGGTTATAGAGTTTGGCTTCCTTAGGGCAGGAAAATAGTATGCATGCGAGACGTAGTATTTAATGAGGTAAAGTTGTTGAAACATGCTACACAAGGTGACCTTGATAAAAAGAAGGTCGAATTTCAGCATGAACAGCCAGCCCTTTAGCAGTCATTAGCTGAAGATTCTCTCCCTTTTGATGCTGAAAATGAGGAGCGACTTGTTGTGCTACAGCCAGAAGATAATTGACAGCAAATAGATGCACAAAATAAAATAGGATAGCAAGAAGAACATGCTGAAAACAGTTTACAGCAGCACAAAAATACCGAATATCAGCAACCTGGTGATGATGTGCCCATATGTGAGGATGCAGGCCCTTTGGGTCCCTTGCCCGGTAATACAGATCATTGGGTAAGAAGGTCTACATGTGTCAAAAGGTAGCCACAAAGGTTTCAGGCATCTTTGAATTACATTTTATTGACTGATGAGGGTGAGCCTTTGACATTTAGAGAGGCATAGACACGTGAAAACAGGTGAAAGTGGGAGCTTGGTATGCAGGAAGAGATGAAGTCTCTATATGCAAATAACACTTGAGAGCTTGTACCTTTTCCCAAGGATAGGAAAGCTATTCCTAATAAACAGGTTTACAAAGTGAAATGTATTGATGGGAAACTCAAGTACAAGGCATGGTTGGTTGCTAAGGGCTATACACAGAAGGAAGGAATAGACTTCCAGGAGGTTTTTTCACCAGTGGTGAAGATGACTGCTTCCTTGGATTTAGAGTTGGATCAGATGGATGTGAAGATTGCTTTTCTTCATGGTGACCTAGATGAAGAGCTATACATGAAATAGTGAGAAGGTTTTGCCATTTGAGGGAAAGAGCATTTGGTTTGTAAGTTGAGATGCAGCTTATATGGGCTGAAACAAGCCCCTAGACAATGGTACAAAAAGTTTGATACCTTCATGCTCAGCCATGGTTTTAAACGCATTCATGCAGATTGCTGCTTATACACTATAAAGGCTGATGATGGAAGTCTTATTGTGCTGGTCTTATATGTAGATGACATGCTGATTGCAAGAAAGCATAAGAGTACTTTGAATACTCTTAAAAGGCAGCTAAGTTCAGCCTTCTCTATGAAAGATTTAGGGGCAGCTGAACACATTTTGGGCATGTGCATTAAAAGAGATAGAGGGCAGCACTTGTTGTTTCTCTCACAAGACAAGTACATTAGCAAAGTACTTGATAGGTTTAATATGGCTGATGCTAAGCTCCTTGGTGTGCCTTTACCACCACATATAAAGCTTAGCAAAGTTGATTGCCCAAAGGATGATGCAACTACTAGTGCTATGAAGGGCATACCTTATGCATCAGCTTGTGGATCTTTAATTTATGCTATGGTGCATATGTTGATCTCCCACACAAAGCGGGTTTGATGATAGCTTGCCATCGTCTCTTGCATTTTGTTCATGGTGCTTCAGCTACTATAGAAGAAGAAGAAGAAGCTGCTTTGACTGTTGATATTGCCCCAGTCACGTCTTCAACTGCACACTCTCCACATATGATCTTTTGCATGTATTTGCTCTACTGTGACCAAGGGTTCTCTAGGTAGCATCTCAAGTTTGCCCATGTTTTTCTTCAAGTCTACTATCGTGATTGTGCTGTAGTAGCTGCCTGAGCGTGCATGCCACTACTTCAAAGAATTATAACTTGTCGCCAAGTATATGAGTGCCTTGATCTGTTCAATGCCTTGTGCCACGTTGCCTTTAGGTCCGTCTTGGTCAACATCTTCACGACTGACTTATCACATCTCAACATGCAAGTTTTCGCCTTCCCAAACACTAGTGACCTGCCAAAATTCTTGCCTAGTGCCACGTGCCACGTGCCACCATCCATGTTCAGCCCACCGTCATCAGCCTATCAAATTTTAAGGTTCATCTCTTGCATACCATGTCCTGTGCGCTAGATGATTGATCATTTACCGCCTTCTACTATTGACCTTCCATATCACCATCGACATGCTTAATTGCCTCGACATTCATCCCAATCAAGAAAAGGTTTTTAACATTAAACCTTAATTATCTCAAAAACTTTCCTTTTTTAAGGGGCAATTTGTATGCAATTTGGGGCTTTTCCGAATATTCCAGGGAATATTTACTGTACCATCGGACCGGGGGCGTTGCCCCCGGACCCCCGCTACGAGGGCCGCTGGCCCCCCTGGGACCCCCCAGCCAGGGGCCGCTTCCGCGGCCCCCGGACCCCACAATAGGGGCCCCTTTTAACTCCCTTACTCCGCAACTCGATGCAATGCACTCGAGTTGCTACCAGCTTAACCACTCTGTCTAACCCAAAGATTAGACCCACAACGGTCACCTTTTTGCCATCCGGTCACATAGACCTCATCTGATATACAAGTCAGGACTCAACCAATGTCCGGGCTCACATTTGGCTTCTCCTCATAATGGGGGCCTTACAACTTTGAGCACCATGGATCATTGGTAGCACCTAATGAGAGTGGGGCATTGATCATGTCTAACAGCTCGTATGTGTGACCAACAGGCTATGGCAGATAGAACTCGATGGTTGTGGGGAGAAGGGGGGGGATGAGAGAGAGAAAGAGAGAGAAAGAGAGAGAACTCTTGCAAGGACATACACAAAAAGAAATAGATTAATAATGATAGTTGAGATATACAAGTACAAGTGATAGGGCCTAGCTAAACCTAATTTTTAATACTTTTTTATATCTCTATAAATTTTTAAGTTTTTTTTAAATTTTACTTTTTAAAAATTTTGTCAAGATAACCCCCCTCGATCTTGATGTCGAGGACATCGCAATCAGTATTGATCACTTGCAACAGTGTCGCCAAGTACTAGATGCTTGGCATGTCATTTTTCACCCGATGTCAAAGGTGAGCGCACGAGCAATCTTCAACATGTTGTTCAAGCCAGGCCAACCTCACAGCCTTCACAGGCTATAAAAGCTAAACCCCTTCACAGCCATCGATTACTCATCTTTTTACCCAGTCAGAGTTGTTGTTCCAGCTAGCCTTAAGCTCTTCACCTATCTTTTGTCTAGATCGCCATCTAAGCTTCACAGAGTGGAAGCGCACGGGTGGATAGAGCCATCTTTGTATTAGTTGTTTGGAGTTAAAGAATTTACTGATTCTCCTCTTATCTGTTGTGTACTCTCTATCTCTTTCTCAGATTTTGTTCGCTGCGCCGTGTAATATTTTACATGGTATCAGAGCCCAGGGGGCTCTAGAGATTGGAGAGTGTGCAAGAGGCAAAGGCTTCAACAGCAAAGAGAAACTATGTCGACTTACGGAAGCGGTTCTGGTGCATCAGGAAGCGGTGCAGGAGGTGGTGTTGCTGTACCGGCTATTCAAACACTGAGGATTCGTCCACCAACCTTCAGCGAAGGCAAGTTAGATGGTACAAACTACACCTTGTGGAAGTTCAAAATTACAACTATCCTTGATTCTTATGAGCTTCTGGAGACTGTGCTGGGGACTGACGCAGAACCACAGCCTACCCCCGACCCATCAAATCCTAGTGTGATGATTCCTCCGAATGCAGATCTTCTACGAGCTTGGAAATGAAGGAATGCAGATGCATTGTGTGCCTTAGTTACAAGCTGTTCTGACAGTGTTTTGACTTTGATTCAGCATACAACCAAAGCGTTAGAGGCTTGGAATATACTAAGGAGTCAGTATGAAACACGAAACCAAACAAGGATTCAAAACTTGGAGAATCAACTAGCAGCGGAGAAGTTTGCTGAAGGAGAGACAGTTGAAGCATTCATCACTCGGATTAAGAATCTGCGCGACCAGATGGCTGGCGCTGGGATACAAAAGACTAGCGAAGAGCTAGCTCGGAGGTGTCTTCGGATTTGTCCACAAAAGTTTGATGGACTAGTAACTGCCCTTAATACTCAGGTGAGACCTCAAGCTTTGACTTTTGAGGAGTTTTGTGCATTATTAATGGAGGAGTTGAGACTTAAAGCCCGAGAAGGAAGCAACAATGGAGATGCTGCATTCTCTGCCAATGCAAAAGGCAAAGGTGTTTCCTCCACCAAAAATGATGGTGACAAAAAGAAGAAGGGCGGCAAGAAGAAGTTTCAAGGAGAGTGCTTCTACTGCAAGAAGAAAGGACATGCAATTGCAGATTGTCGTGTCAAGAAGGCAGATGAAAAGAATGGTACCCTTAAAAGTAAAGGGAAAGAGACAGCCAATACGGCTGAAGCAGAGTTAAAATTATTCATGGCGACCATTGAGGAAGTGTGCTTCTCGGCGCAAGAAGAATCTACCACTGACTCATGGGTGTTGGATAGTGGGGCCTCCCGTCACATGACCAACAAGAAAGGTCTATACAGTTCTATGCAGCCTCTACAAGAATCCATCACTGTGACGGTTGGAAACGATGCTAAATGCCCTGCTGCGGGCACAAGTACTATTTCTTTTGTTGCTGCAAATGGTGAAGTCAAAAAGCTTTCAAATGTGTTGTATGTTCTTGAAATTAGGAGAAATCTCTTATCAGTTGCCATAACTGATCTTGGTCATGAAGTGAGGTTCAAGAAGACAGGTGCAGAAATTCTTGATAGTGCTGGTACAATTGTTGGCAAAGGAGAAAGAAGGAACAACATGTATGAGCTAAGTGCTCTTACAGCCACCGTTGGAGTGGGCACAAGTAAGCTTTGGCATGAAAGGTTTGGACACATCGGATTTGCAGTGTTGAAGGAGATGCAAAAGCAAGGTATGGTTGCTTACCTATCTACAATAACTGAATTGAAGGAACCATGTGAAGCTTGTATGATGGGCAAGCGACAGAGAAAGGCATTTCCACAAGAAAGCAAGAATAGAGCACATGCTCCTCTAGAGTTGGTGCATGCTGACTTGTGTGGTAAGATGCCTACACAGGCCTTGGGGGGATCTTCTTATTTTATATTGATTGTCGACGACTACAATAGGAAGATGTGGGTGTACTTCCTTCGTGATAAGGCTCAAGCTTTTGGTAAGTTTAAAGAATGGCTAAAACTTGTTGAGAATGAAACAGGGAAAAGTGTGAAGAAATTTAGAACAGATGGTGGTGGTGAGTTCAACTCAAAGGAGTTTGAAGGCTTTTGCAAGAGTAAAGGGATCAAGCGTCAATTGACGACGCCTCACATACCTCAGCAGAACGGTGTTGTGGAACGCAGGAATCGCACCATTGTGGAGATGGCAAGATGCATGCTAAAGGGCAAGGGATTGCCTAACCATTTTTGGACTGAAGCTGTTAATACTGCAGTCTACATTCTAAATCGGAGCTACACAAAGGCTCTCAAGGGAAAAACATCCCATGAGGCTTACACTGGTAAGAAACCATCTGCCTCACATTTCAGAATTTTTAGATGTGAATGTTATGCACATGTTCCAGATGAGAAGAGAAACAAGTTACAACTAAAAAGCAGAAAATGTATATTCTTGGGTTATAGTGATGAGCAGAAGGCTTACAAGTTATATGACCAAGAGGCAAAGAAGATCATCGCGAGCCGTGATGTGGTTTTCAAGAAGGAGCCGCATACAGTGGAGGAGGAGAAGGCAAGTTCTTCCACTTTATCATCAAGCGAAGAAGTAGTCCACTATGAACCTGTCCCGAGAGCTATCCCTATTCTTAAGGAGGAGGAAGCATCATCTTCAGATGATGAGGAAAAAGTTCACCAACCTGACATCACCCCACTGGAAAAGCCATTGCCGCGCTGGGTGAAGCAGCTCTACGACCACAATAATCCTATGCCTGCATCTGTTGAGGAGAAGGCAGATGGACCAAGGAGGTCTCAGAGAATAGAGGAGCAAAGGAGGGCTTCTGCTCACATAGTCAATATGGCCTTGATGGTTGAGATTATGAGAGAAGTAAAGGAGCCAACTGACTTAGAAGAAGCACTTGCAGATCCATCATGGAAGGCTGCTATGCATGCAGAGTATGACAGCATAATGAAGAATGACACTTGGGAGTTAGTGGATCGACCAGCAAAGCGGAAGGTTATTGGCACCAAGTGGATCTGGAAGGTAAAGTACAAGGTTGATGGTACCTTAGAAAAGTACAAAGCTAGACTGGTTGCCCAAGGATTTTCACAAGTTGAAGGGTTTGATTTTCAAGAGTCATTTGCCCAACTGCCAGAATGACCACTATTCGCACGGTACTTACAGTGGCTGCCCACAAGAAGTGGCCAGTGTACCAAATGGATGTTAAGTCAGCGTTCTTAAATGGTAACCTCAAGGAGGAGGTGTACGTGGCTCAGCCACCGGGGTTTGAGGCCCCCCATTCTGAGAACAAAGTTTGTAAGCTGAAGAAGGTATTATATGGGTTGAAACAAGCCCCCAGAGCATGGTATTAGCGGATAGATAAGTTCTTTTTAAACCTAAACTTCAAAAGATGTGCCTCAGATACTAACTTGTATGTTTACATGGATGGTAAAAAGTCTGTAGTGATTGTTCTATATGTGGACGACCTTCTTATTACAGGTGACTATGAAGATATGATCAACCAAACTCGAAAGGCTTTGAGTTCTGAGTTTGAAATGACAGACTTGGGCTTGTTGCACTATTGTTTGGGGATTGAAGTCTGGCAAGAGCCAGGAAAGATCTTCATCTCTCAGAAGAAGTATGCATGGGAGATCTTGAAGGCATTTGGCATGACCGAGTGCAAAGAGATAGCTACACCTATGGAGGTGAATGCAAAGTTATCCGTCGAGGATACATCAGCACTAGCAGACATTGGGAGGTATAGGAGGTTGGTCGGCAGTCTGATCTACTTGTGTAACACCAGACCAGATATCAGTTTTGTTGTTGGTGTTTTGAGCAGGTTCTCAAACAAACCTCATGAGAGTCATTGGAAGGCTGGGATGCTGGTGCTCAGATACTTGAAGAAAACTCTTGACTATGGTATCACATACAGTGGAACTTCTCTTGTGGGGAATTGTGACTCAGATTGGGCAGGAGACATTTATTCCAGGAAGTCAGTTTCTGGTTATTGTTTCTCTTTGGGTTCAGGAATTTTCTCTTGGATTAGTAAGAAGCAACCAACAGTGGCATTGTCTTCTACCGAAGCAGAGTACAAGGCAGCTTGTTTTGCTGCATGTGAAGCCGTATGGTTGAGAAGGATTCTATGGCATATAGGAGTGCAGGATGAAGAACCGACTGTGCTAAGATGTGACAATTAGAGTTGCATCGCCATTGCCAAAAATCCAGTGTTTCATACACGTACCAAACACATAGAGATCCAGTATCACTATGTGCGTGATTTGATGGAGGATGGGATAGTGAAACTGGTCTACTGTCCAACAGAGGAGAATGGAGCAGATATCTTCACCAAAGCACTTATGAAGGATCTGCTTCAAGTTCATCTTCAAAGACTCGGCATTGGGCCGAGGAGATAGTTCACCTATGGGTGGACATTGAGGGGGGGTGTTAGATATGATCAATGCTCCACTTTCATTAGGTGCTACCAATGATCCATGGTGCTTAAAGTTGTAAGGCCCCCATTATGAGGAGAAGCCAAATGTGAGCCTAGACATTGGTTGAGTCCCGACTTGTATATCAGATGAGGTCTATGTGACCGGATGGCAAAAATGTGACCATTGTGGGTCTAATCTTTGGGTTAGACGGAGTGGTTAAGCTGGTAGCAACTCGAGGTGCATTGCATCGAGTTGCGGAGTAAGGGAGTTAAAAGAGGCTCCTATTGTGGGGTCCGGGGGCCGTGGAAGCGGCCCTTGGCTGGGGGGTCCTAGGGGGGCCAGCGGCCCCCCTAGTGGGGATCCGGGGGCAGCGCCCCCGGCCCGATGGTAAAGGAAATATTCCCTGGAATATTCCCTGGCCGACTAGTGGAGGCTTATATGGTAGGTCGGTCAGGCCAACCTCACGGCCTTCGCAGGCTATAAAAGCTAAACCCCTTCACAGCCATCGATCACTCATCTTTTCACCCAGTCAGAGTTGTTGTTCCAGCTAGCCTTAAGCTCTTCACCTATCTTCTGTCTAGATCGCCATCTAAGCTTCACACAGTGGAAGTGCACGGGTGGACAGAGCCATCTTTGTATTAGTTGTTTGGAGTTAAAGAATTTACTGATTCTCCTCTTATCTATTATGTACTCTCTATCTCTTTCTCAGATTCTGTTCGCTGCGCCGTGTAATATTTTACACGAGCTCCATACCCAACACTTTAGCAAAGCACATTATGAAGATGTCTCTCATCAGTGTAGAGAATTGGGCTTTCTCATCATTGTGCTCTCATGGCATTCTTTAGGAGCTTGCACTCTTAGAGACTAGTATAGTTGGGTTGCAAGATTGTAGTACTATGGAGTTGGTTTGGGACATATGCTATGGTCTAGAGGTTTGTTCCTTTGGATCAGTGGTAGTTTTACCTAGTTTAGTTTTAGGCCCATTTCGAGCTTGATTGTTTATGGAGGTTATCCCTTGTAGGGGGCCTTCCTTGGCATGCTAGAGGCATTGCCTAGAGGCTTTGACTCTTTGTCTTTGAGTCCCACCTTCTTGATGAAGGAATCGATTAGGCACGGAGATGGAGACAGATAGTCATTACGGACAGTGAGAGAGACAGGGAGAGTGCGAGAGAGCAAAGTATAGAGTGAACACGTTTTTCGGTACAATGACGAGTGTACCACTTTAGGTTTTAGATAGATATATGCATGAAAGTACAATGTGCTAAGGGCGTGTTCACACCTGTGCACATATAAAAGGCACGATGGCCCTTTATTCCCAACAACCTCCCACCTAAAGGCAATGTGCCTTAAGAGGAGAAAAGAATCAGCTAAGTCTAAGTATGTACAAAGCTGAAATAAATATATCTATCCAACTCCCATCATCTGTCGGCAATGAGCAAACCGCTCTGTTGGAGTGAGGTCTGCAGGATTATCATTTGTATGCACTTTGACAAGCTCAATGCTCTTGCTGTCAAGTACATCTCTAATGAAGTGATACTTCACCTATATGTGCTTTGTCTTTGCATGAAAGACAGGATTCCGTGCTAGCATGATAGCACTCTGACTATCACAATGGAGAACATGTAACTCTGTGATGCCAAGCTCTCCCACCAGACGTGAAAGCCATAAAGCCTCCTTGCATGCCTCAGTGGCAGCTACATACTCTGCCTTTGTAGTAGACAATGCAACACACTTTTGTAGCCTGGAGATCCAAGAGACCGCTCCTTCTGTGAAAGTAAACACATACCCAGAAGTGGACTTCCTGCAGCCCGCATGACCAGCATAGTCTGCATCCGTAAAGCCAACAATAGATGCTTTCTGCTTTCCAAAGCAGATGCACAACTCCTTTGTGCCTTTGAGGTATCTCATAATACCTTTCATTGCATCCCAATGCTTCTCGCCAGGGGTTGCCATGTATCTGCTAACCACTCCCACTGCAAAAGCAATGTCAGGACATGTAGCAACCATAGCATACATCAAACTGCCAACGGCTGAAGCATATGGTATCTTGGCCATTTTAGCCTTCTCATCATCAGATGTAGAGCTGTCCTCTGCACTGAGTTTCATATATGGAGGCAATGGAACCCCAATTGTTTTCCCCCCCTCCAGATTGAAGCGCAGCAAAACTTTGGAGATATACTCTTGCTGAGATAGATAGAGTAAACCTTTAGATCTATCTTTGAGTATTCGCATGCCAAGAATGTGATTTGCATCACCTAGATCCTTCATGTCAAAGCTGCCATGAAGACTTTGCTTCAATGAATCCAAGGCATGAGTATCCCTGCCAGCAATCAACATGTCATCAACATACAAAACCAAGATAATTAGGTTGCCATCTGCTGCCTTCTTGGTGTACAAGTAGTGATCCACTTGACTTCTATGAAAGCCTTGGGACTGCATGAATGTATCAACTTATGATACCATTCTCTTGGTGCTTGTTTCAGCCCATACAAACTCCTTTCGAGTTTACATACCATTTGTTCTTTCCCTTGTTCAACAAACCCTTGAGGCTGCTGCATATATATGTCTTCATGCAGATCACCATGTAGAAACGTAGTATTTATATCCATCTGTATGAGGTCCATATCCTCAACTGCAACCAAGCCGAAAATGGTTCTCAATGTAGTCATCTTGACTACAGGAGAGAAAACCTCATCGAAGTCAATTCCATGCTTTTGCTTGTACCCCTTTGCAACCAATCTTGCTTTGTACTTTAGTGAGGAACCAGAAGTGACTTTCATTTTGTAAACCCATTTGCATGGAAGGGTTTTCTGCCCTTTAGGCAAGTGTACCAAGTCCCAAGTGCCATTTTTTTCAAGAGATTCCATCTCTGACAGCATGGCTTTACACCATTTCTTGCTGTCCTGTCTGTCCATTGCTTTCTTGAAGCAAAACGGTTCACCACAGTTTGTCAACATGACATACTCAGCCACATTAATTGCACCAGGAACAAATCTGTCAGGTTGTCTAGTAGCCCTAGATGATCTCCTAACCCAATGGTCATTGTTTGCGGGGTGTTCCTGCAAATTTCCATTTTCAGCATGTTGTCCTGGCATTTCAGCCTGCAAACCAGCATTAACAGCTTGCTGTCCTGGCTGTTCCTGCACATGTAATGGCTCATTTTCATGGGCAATAGCTGGCTGATCATTTTCAGCATCATTTCCTGCATTTAGAGGTTCATTTACAGCAGGTATTTGCTGCTATACAGCAGGCACATTTTGTTGTCCAAAAGGTATTTCTTCCCGGAATACAACCCTACGGACCTCCTCAATCTTTTCGGGTTGTTTGTGTATGCAATCTTCCCCGAAGATAACGTCATTGCTGCGCACTATTTTCCTTTTCTCAGGATCCCACAATTTATACCCCATTTCACCCTCGTCACCATATCCTAGGAAAATGCATTTACAAGACTTTAGCTCAAGTTTGCTGTGTTTTTCTTGACGAATGTGCACAAAAGCCTTGCAGCCAAATACTTTCAAATGAGCATATGAAGGTGGCTTGTCCAACCACGCTTCTTGGGGAACTCCCCCTCCCAAAGACCTATTTGGTGACCGATTAATCAAGTGAACGGCTGTCATAACAGCTTCTGTCCAAAAACCATGGGGTAATGCAGCATGAGACAGCATCATACGGACCTTATCCTGTATGGTCCGATTCATACGCTCTACAACTCCATTTTGGGGTGGATTATGAGGGGCAGTGAGCTCCCTCTTTATCCCTTTACTGTCACAAAATGCCTGAAAGGCTTTGGACACATATTCCCCACCATTGTTAGAGCGAAGACACTTAAGTGTCTTATCTGTCTGATTTTCAGCCAATGCCAAGAATTTTTAAAACTTGTCAAGCACTTCATCCTTGCTACGAATAGGGTATATCCATACTTTCCGTGTAGCATCATCGACAAAGGTGACAAAATATTTCTTTTCCTCTAAAGATAATCCTGGCATTTGACATACATTTGAATGTACTAACTCTAGAGGAGAAGATTTCAAAGAAAGAGACTTTTTGTGAGAAGTCTGTGCATGTTTGCCATAAATACAATGATCACAGTGCTCAAAATCAGCATAACGAAGACAAGGCAAGTAACCCAAACGAGAAAGCACTTTCATTCCTGTTTGACTCATGTGTCCCAACTGGCCATGCCACAAAGAAACACTTGGCTGCTCGGTCACGGCAACAACATGGTCACGCACACTAGATACATGAAGTGGACACAACGTATCACTCTTGTAACCTCTGGCAATAACCCTAGATCCTTTAGAGATCTTCCATTTTCTATCACCAAAGGTGGTATGAAAACCATCATCATCTAGCTGCCCTGTGCTGATCAAGCTCTTCTTGAGCTGAGGTACATGCCGTACATGCTGAAGTGTAAAGACATAGCCATGCTGAAACTGTAACTGCACATTTCCAATATCTGCAATCTCGCATGCATAGTTGTCCCCAAGATGGACAACACCATGTCGACCCCCTGTATATGCGGAAAACCACTCACGATGAGGGGTGACATGAAAGGAAGCACCTGAATCAAGAATCCAGGTATGCATGTCATCATTTGTATTTGCAAGTAGAGCATGTGCACCAAAATATGAAGAGACAAAGAGTACATTACTCCCACTGTCACTGTCATGAGTGACTACATTCACCTCTTCAATTTTTACACTGTTTTTGTTAGGCTGGCTGTCCTTCTTCTCTTCCTTGCAATCATCTGTCTTTTTGCCTTTTTCTTCTCTTTCTTCCATTTGTAGCAGTCACGTTTAAAGTGACCCTTCTTGCCACAATGATGGCATTCAACATCTTTCCCACGTGATTTACTGCGTCCCTTGCCATCATATTTGCCCTTTTGTTGTGATCTGCCCCTAGTATGCAAAGCACTGGAAGACTTGCTAGATGCATTGTTCAGCCGATTCATCTCTTCCATAAGTAGAGCACTCTCTACATCAGCATACAAAAGGATCACATTAGAATTGCTCATGGTAGTCCTGAATGTATCCCAACTCTCTGGTAGAGTGCAAAGCAAGAAAGTAGCCTTAAATTTCTCATCAATCATGAACTTCAAGGCAACCAGCTGGTTGAAAATGGAGTTAAACTCACTCAAGTGAGTAGACTTTGCTATACCTTTTTTCCTGTCTAGTCCATATAGCATATGCAGAATCCAAACCTTCAATGTTGAAGAGCAAGGCATCAGAAATCGATAGCTCTATGGTTGAGCGTGCAAGCTCATTCAACTCATCCCAACCATCCTGTTCCACGTCCACAGGCTTTGCTTCTTTAGTTTTGATCGGCTTTGCCTGCTTCTTTTGTAACAGGATATTGTAGCATTGTTTTTGCCACACTGCAAAATTATGTGCGCCTTCAAGCTTCTTTATATGCATCAAATTACTGCTGTCATTACTGCCAGCCATGGTTTTCAGCTCAAAAGTGACCAAAAAACCAGTAAATGCAGGCCCAAATTGTCACCCAAGTGACCAAGGTACAAACAAGTACCAATCAGCAATAAATGGCCTCACAGAAGTACAGATTTCAGATCTGTAATTCAGATTTCAGAAGCACCAAACCAAGTGCTACAGCATGAACCAACTGATCACAGCTGTTCCAAAAGGGATGTGCATCACTTTACATGAGAAATCCCAAAATTTCAGCTGCAATTTCTGTTGTACGTGTACCCACGGGCATAAAATTTGACACGAACGGTCAAAAGCCCCAAAATTTTGTGCTTAAAAGCGTCAAACACACATTTGCATTTCTTCTATCATGCATAGGACTGTCCAATTTTGCCAAAATAAAGCAATTTCAGCAAAACCCTCAAATTTTACCAAGTGTTGATGTTCAAATTGCGCGGAATTCAACCTGCATGTACATAAAATGACCAAATGCTGCACAAATTTTGCCCAAATCGCAAAAGCCCCAAATTGCATGGAGTCCAATGTGCCTCAATGTCGAGGAATTGGGTCAATTGAGCCCAATTTGTGCATGTACATGAAAAGCCCCAAATGTCGGGGACAAAATGTCACAAATTCTTGCAATTTCTGAGACAAATATCACTGTTGCATCTTGCGCGCATGAAATCTGGACAAATCCCCAAATTTTCCAAGTCATGCGTGCACTAATTTCAGTGAAATTGAAAGAATTTCACTAGAAATGTGAAAAGCCCCAAAATTCCTGGGCAAATATGCACCGACTTTGCAATTTCTGAGTTAGATTGTCCAATTCTATGTTGAGATCCCTAGATTCGAGAAAAGCCCCAAATTTCTGAGCCAATTTTGCACAGATTTGAAGTCTTGTCCTTATGCGCGCGAAGCCCCGTCAGGGGGTGAAGCAATTTTCAGAGATAAAAAAAAAGGTTGAATTTTTGAAGGAAAAATGACGGGGACAGGTCTGTTGACCCGCCAAGCGTCGCCTGACAGTCACGCCCGCCGGCTGGTCACGTTCGTCAGCGTGCGATGCAGTCCCGTCGCGTGCAGCTGTCGCGCCCTACTACAGAACCTGATGGCCGCCTGTTGCAACCGATTGCCGTTTGCTATCGGTGAGTCTATGAGCCCGTTGGTCCGTGCCTTCAGCGCCACTTTGCCACGCCGACAGACGTCCATTACGCCTGTACCTAACCAGTCACTTGGCACATCGTGACTGTTGCTGCCCTTCGCACTTCTGTAGCAGTTGACTGTATCCTTTGCTCACGAGCCTACCTGCTGCAACCGACTGCTCGACTCTGACAACTCCTGCTCGTCGAGTCCACCTAGGACTCCTGCAACACCTGAGTTGTCTCTTGCCAGCTCTGATACCAGTTTGAAGGAATCGAGTAGGCATGGAGATCGAGACAGACAATCATTACGGGCAATGAGAGAGACAGGGAGAGTGCGAGAGAGTAGAGTATAGAGTGAACACGTTTTTCGGTACAATGACGAGTGTACCACTTTAGGTTTTAGATAGATATATGTATGAAAGTACAATGTGCTAAGGGTGTGTTCACACCTGTGCACATATAAATGGCACGATGGCCCTTAATTCCCAACACTTGATTGCTAATCCAACAAGGTTCGTGCTTCTCCAAGAAACAAGCATAGTTCTCTCATAGAGAACCTTGTTGGTATCTCACTACTATTGTTTGATCCTCTAAGATCAACAAGCTCCATCATAGATAAACTCCAAAAGACACAGTACCTGCATCTCTCCTAAGAGTCTAGAGGGCTTTAGGAACTCATATAGTGGCATTAAAATGTAATGGACCATCTCACAAAATCATACACTATTGTTTGATCCTCTAAGATCAACAAGCTCCATCATAGATAAACTCCAAAAGACACAGTGCCTGCATCTCTCCTAAGAGTCTAGAGGGCTTTAGGAACTCATATAGTGGCATTAAAATGTAATGGACCATCTCGCAAAATCATACACTAAGATTCTAGAGGCCCCTAGAAACTCCTACAGTGGCATCGAAATGCCACAAAAACATCCATTAAATGTCCCCTCATGAGTTTCCTCCAAACAGAACAATACCTAAGGAGGAAGAAGAAACGCCCTCTAAACAATCACATCATCTAACAATATCCCTGCCCCAACTCATGGGAAGATTGTGGCACATGCATTGCTGAATATTGTCAATGAAGAGGTAGAGGGAAACCATAGAAGCATGAGACGGGGAACAAGAAACAGGAACAATGATAGGAACAGTGATGGGGATGCCAAACCCATGGAATGGGGAACGGCATTTAAAAATTAAAGACACTACCCAAAACTCAATTACATGCTAGCAAACCGTAAAATACATATTTCATAAATAGTAAACAATGAACTAAGCTGAAGTAACATGCGAAAAGGCTACAACTATCAAGGCTATTGTTCTCAACTCTCCAGCAAAAAGGCCCAAAGGGCAATTGCAAGCTGGCCCCTAGGTAGGTGGCAAAGATAAGAGATGATAAGAGAGGACTGTAGGTGGCAGTCGAGAGGGAGAGGTGCAGCCGGACTCCGAAGGTTTGGGTTTCATGAAGGCAAGAGGGACAAGCTAGGGTGTCACAAAGGCATGCGCACGTGCGTTACAAACACAATACATCATGAATGTAGTCAAAAGAAGCATACAAGAGTTGAAACAAGTGCATGCAATAAGAAAGAAAACAAGGTCATGAGCTACAGATCGAAGACAAGGCAAGCATTCCCAAAGGCATTCCTGACAGCTAAGTGGCGTTTTGAAACATGTTCCCTTGTCAAGGACAGGATAGGGAATGTCCCACCCAACAAGAATGCATTTCCTGCAGCCCAAAATTCGTCAAAAACAGCATTTTGCCATCATAGGGCCTATGAGGAAAACAAAAGAGGTAGAAGGGTAGAAGAAGGTCAAACCTATATGGGAAGAGGTGGGACTCCAATTGAATAACCTACGTGGGTTATAGAAGTTACAATAAAAAAAAGAGGTCCAAGTAAGCCGTTGAAGAAGATATCACAACTACGTACCTCCTATTACCTCAAGGACAAAGGAACAATAGTCAAGACAATTGGAGGCATTTGGTTCTAGAGGAGCTTGCTTCTCTTGGAGGAGGTGGTTGGCTACTTTGTTTGGAGTCATACTTGGGGTTTTGTTTCCTAGTTCTCAAATTCCCAAGAGCTTTTGTTAAAGGTTTGAGGAATGTATCCTACTTGTAGGGAACCAATTCTTTTGATGGATTATTTCTAGAGCATGGTGTTTAGGGAGATTAGTTTAGGATCTCTTTCCGTGTGTGCATGTGTGGGAGGGATCCCCACCCTTCATCGTGTGGTTTGCCTGATTATTGTGGGTTGTTAGTGGAGATTCTGTCTTTAGAGGTCCAAATATAGATCTTGAATCATTACACTTCTTCCTCAACTAGAGATCTTCCAGTTCTTTTCAGGCTTGGAGTTCTCTCTCTTGGTGTTGAGGAGGTTAGCCATTGCTTCTCAGTACTGGAAGATTTATGGCTTAATTCTTGGTGTAAAACACCTGAATGTTCTTATTTTCACCATCATATGAAGGTCATTTTGTTTAGCCACTAAATTTGGGGTTTTAATTAACCCATAATCAAGTCTCTTTAAACCAGTGCCAAACACAGTTTAAAATCAAGTGGCTTATTTTTATCAATAGGTGAATGCATCCCCAAATCCTCAATAGATAGGTGCCTATGTGAATGCATCCTCATCCCACATTCATTATTCCAGCCAGCTACCATCAGCTCTCCTCACGCCCACTGCTGTTTACACCCCTTTGGTGCCTATCTCAGTTTGTGGAGCTTATCAGAGTGCTGTCTCTGCTGTTCTCAGCCATACTACAGGTGGGTTACCTGGTTTCATCTGTTGCCTGCCTAATTTGGGACTTCCTGGAGCCAGTCATCATCATCTACAGCTTGCATTGACTGTTTCCAGCTGCTGCTTGCCTTTCACAGCACTCTTGACCACTATTCGTGATCAGATCAGCCTGTGTTTTTTGCATCTCTTTCTTGCTGTTTGGCCTGGACACCACTTTGTGGGTTTGCCCCTCTCTCAGCAGCACCCTCACTCCTGCATATAGCACTTGCTTGGGGCTGCCACCTTGTATCTTGTTCATTGCTTCTGTCATCTATGGAGATTCTTCAACTTCTGAGTTCATGTCTCCATTCCTTCTTCCGCTGCCATTCTGACACTATGCCAAAATCAGGCCAAATCAAACATACTAAGCCACTACTTGAGGTTTGGTTGGGCATACCGAGCCAATGCAGCATGTATGGGTCCAGCATTCGTGATGAGAAATGATGGCTTCTCTGAACATTTATGGCATCCATGTCAATATGGAGTAGGGTTTCAGCTGGAAGTTTTCAGGTTTGGTAAAGATGCTTGGCAATTTACAGCTTTACAGAGTTTCCATGGTAACTTTCAAGGAATATTAAGCAAACACAGGATGTGTTTTCTGTTCATATGCATGTGTTTACTGCATTGTGTCATACTGTACTGATTAATTATGTTTGATATTCTATTAGTTCTTTTGTAGTGACTGCAAGAAATCACCTAGTCTTGGTAACTTTTAAGCTCTTTACAAGCTGAGTGTCCAAACAATTTCTGGTTGCAGCATTTTTGGCTGGTGCAGGAGGTACAGTGAAGCCTTGCTTGAAGTTTTTCAGGTAGGTTTGATCATACTGACTAATTTGCAGTGAATATTTGCTGATTGACATTATGATGCATTAGCTGAAGAAACCATATTTTCCTGTCTGTGTAACAGCACTTGTGGTTGCCCATATGGAGAAGGCTGCCATTTTTCTCATTATGTGCAAGGAGGATTTTCTGCTCTTACAATGTCAGGAGTAGGTGTAACAGGCTCTAGAAGGGTTCCAGGAGTTTTGGGTTTGGCCGGCCTTGCTTTCCCCTCTCCATCAAGTGCTGATGGAGGTGCCAACTTGGGTGGCTACAAAACACGCCTTTGCAATCGCTATGGCACCAAAGAGGGTTGCTGCTTTGGCGAGAAGTGTCATTTTGCTCATGGTGAGAAAGAACTTCGGAAACCAAACGGAATCAGCTTTGGGAATCAAGAAGCTGGCCGCTCAACATTTAGTTTTCCTAGAGATCCTGCATTTACTGGAGGGCTGAATGGAGCATACCCAAGTCAAGATACCGCTCTAACACACCAAGGGTCTGTGGTTACTTTTCATCGGGAACCAACTCCACCTGGTATAGCAGCTGCAGCATCCTTTGGAGCCTCTTCAACTGCCAAGATCAGTATTGATGCAAATATGGCAGGAGCTATCATTGGTAGGGGTGGAATGCATGCAAAACAGATTTGTAGGATGACGGGTGCAAAAATTTCAATCTGTGAACATGAGAATGATCCTAATCTTAGAAATGTTGAGATGGAAGGAACTTTTGACCAAATAAAAAGTGCTAGTCAGATGGTTCAAGAACTGTTAATGAATAAGGATCCACTGCCCCCTAAACCTGCAGGGTTTGGTTCTCACAACTACAAGACCAAGATGTGTGAAAATTTTGCTAAAGGAAATTGCACATTTGGAGAATGTTGCCATTTTGCACATGGGGATGCTGAATTGCGTTTTCTTCATGCTTGATTCCTTCCATTTAAGAGTTAAATCAGTCAGGGTTTTGCTTTGGGTAAGTTCTTACACTAAGTGAAAAATGGAAACAAGAAAGATATGGATCAATAACAGGAAGCCAGTTGAAAAGAGTATGGAACTTACAGAACATGAAGCCTTAATCAGTCAAAGTCACTCATGAAGAGAAAAGCAGAGCAAATTAAGTTTTCAGAACCAGGAATTTCATAATAGATAACCTGTTTTGAAGTAAATTGGTGGCTGTGAACTTGCAAGAACATGAGAAAATGAAAGACAAGGGTCAAAACATCTGGATTGAAAAGTGCAAGGAGATACTGTAAGAATGGAAGTTGGACAAACAAATGTTAAAGCTCTCACAATCAGAAAACTTTTAAGGGATAACCTTTTGAAGTAAGTGAAGTTACCACCAATTTCAGAAACATGATAACATAGGAATTTGAATGAAACAAGCCTGTGATAATGATGAGTTCACATGGTTTTAATGGTGAAAACTAAAATCACAGCCCACGTTTTCATTTTCTTTATATGTTAGCTGGATATTGCAGTTCTTGACTGCATAATTCAGAGGACAACAGATGCCAGCCTGGTTAATCATGCTTTCCTCTAGTGTTTCTAGGTTAGTTTCTTAAACTGTTATGGTCCAGCTTGATGTTACTCTTGCTTGTTTGCTTGTAATCAATCTGAGTTTTTGAATGATAGGGATTTTCGTTGCATGTATCATCTGAAGACATGGCACAAATCCTGCAATACCTGGCATTTATGCAAGTGCTGCTCTTAATTTTTGAAAAGGAATGACTGCCTTTTGCTAGGACACCAGCTCATTCGTTTTTAATCATGGACTCCAGTCTTACAGCTGAATATGCAGCAGCTATGACAGAGAGGAACTTAGTTAGATAATGAGTGCTAACAGTCCATGATTTTCTGGAGTGTTCTGTAGTGTACAGGAATTTCATGCAGCTGCTTGTTGAGTGTTAGGCTTGTTTGATATTGAGTCACACGTTCCAGAAGCTGAAATTAACCCAGATTTTTTTGGAAGATACATCATAAGTCTCTGGCCAAGGATCTTATTCTATGCCTACCATAGAGGGAGGTGCATGTATGATTGTTATCCATTTCTGTTTTGTATATATCAGATTTATGTTCCCTTTTGTTGAGTGACAAGTTGTCTTGCATACGAATTCATATGCTTTAACGGGTCTGCATGTTGTGTGTTTGGTGTCTTGCTAACTAACAGCAGCCATGAGAAACTCCACCTTTCAGATGTTTAAGAATCTATTTGAAACCTTAATATGAGAAGAAGTATTTATGTTTTTTTCCTTGTAAAGCTTAGAAGGTCTGTATGATGCGCTTGGCTCCAGAAGTGGACATTGCTTGTTTTTTTGCTTTGTTTATTTGTTTTTGTTTTTGTTTGTTTTTTTTTTTTTTTGGGGTGGGTTTGGTGGGGAGATAAGACACACACACACACACACACACCCGGACTCCCTTGAGGAGGGTGCCTCCCCTCCAAATATTACTTACTGATATCTTTAAATTCCTAGCATTGTTTAAACAATTGATAACCTTTGCGTATGTGAGTTATGGCCTTGAATCAAAGATGCAAAGAGTGCAGCACCACTTATAGCAAGTTGAATTTGTTATTATTGTAGGCTGTGGATATTAACCAAGAAAGTGGGCAGGAGTCACTTTGTCATTTGCCATGCACACATAGAATAGCTCGCAAGGCGAATAACAATTTCTTTAAACTACAAGTTGAATATAAAGTTTCTTTCTAGGGACATTTTAAAATACTAATGTTGGTTGATCAATAAGTAGTTTTGAAAACTCCATTAGAGTGTGAGGAGAATAGTTTCTTTCATTCAATTGATTTGTCCAATGTTACCTTTCCCTAGTAAAGCCTACTAGATCATTTTAGTATTTGCATTCTCATAGCCATTTCTAATGAGAGTTTTGTACCTATAATTGTATTAAATGACTTACAAAAAATCCCTGAGAGAATTTGTGCGGCAAAATTTGATGTTTCTCTCTAAGGTGGATGCTTATTAAGTGGTATGCCAAGTCTCAAATATAATAAAAATCCAGTGACAACGTGAAAAACCCCAAGTAAATGAGTAAAAACAATTCACCCACATGTAAATCATTATTAACAAGTTTCAGTTTCTTCAACTTTTGGATGGAAGATTGGTTAGTAACCAAGATAGTGATAATCCCGAACACAACATAAGGCTCTAATCTAGAATGCTAATGAAGTATGAGGGAGAGTCTTAGTAAACAAGTCTGCCAAAGTTATTCTCTCTTTTATAATATTCCACATCAACAATCTCATCTAATATCCTCTCCCGAATGGAATGGTATTGTATCTCTATGTGCTTCATCTGAGCATGGAAAATAGGATTGCCAAAGCTATGCAACTCTCATTGTCGTGTATGAGTGTGGTCGTTAAAAAATCAAGTGTACTTGTGTTTTGCAAATTTATCGTTGGATTTTATCTATTATATGAAGGGTCTAAGAAACCATATGAAACATCAAATAACATATTAAAGTGTCATGTAGGTATGTATCAACAATTTTAGGTTTTGGTGCTAGTACCACTTGCATGTTATCATGAGCAATAATAGCATGTCACATTTTTTGTAAAATTTGTAGAACAATTTGAATTGTCGATCTATGAAACCATTTCAAAAATAAATGTTTAAACTGTATTCATTTTAATTTAGCTAGAAATTTGAGGAATGCATTGGTTTTTAAAAAACTTTGGATGGTTGCAAAGTCATGTTGATTCATATGTAAGGGTGATGTAATCATAAGGGCTTGCTTTAAGGAGATAGATAAAGGTTCCAAACTTTTTTTAAAAAAAAGAGTAGAATTATAATACAACAAAGACTTGTGTGATGGGATTTTAGCTTACATATGTGTATAAGTGCATGCATGCATGTTTGTAAACTATTTTGTAATTGTATATGTCTTTCTCATTACTATACATGGCATGTGCATATATGCCATGCACGCATATCTATGAAGTGTTAAAGTGTGAATTAGAAGTCTAGACACATGAAATGGAATGAGCTAAGACAATACCTCTCTTTGATATTTTTCCAATCTTCATTGAATTGTGAGTATCTCTCTTTGGTATTTTCCCAATCTTCATTGAACTGTGAATACATTTGATAATCTAACTTGGAGCCTTGGATAGTTTGGTCATATGGTGTATCGTACTTAGGAATCCAAATGAGATTAGGTGCAAGCAGGTCTTATAGCCTTCTATACGCTTGTGCATTTGCTAGAATAATGTATATTGCAAAGTAAGAACATAAAACTTTTGGATAAAGAAGGATGGAGGAAGATCACAACAAATTAGGTTGCCAAATTCTACTTGCATGATGTTGAATATACTTGTGAGTCACTCTAGTAGTTGTGAGTCTATACTTGTTTATGAAAACGCATCTTCACAAAGTTCTCACGATAAGTCTTAAAGAATTTAAAATAACAAAGAAGATATAAATAAAATAAATAGTTGTGGTCTTACAATGAGGTGAGGATAATTGTTGTATAGAAGATGTTAAGTGAATGTTTTTTGTACAATTTAAAAGTTGAATGTTTGCATATCATTTTCTTTTTTGTAGTTTGAAACCCACAATTTGTTCTCTCTAAATTTCTCTCTTTCATTTCTTAATCTTTGAAGTATCTCCAGAAAAGAGAAGCATTGTTAGATAACCATGGAGCTTGTAGTCCTTAGATGCCATATATCACTCTTGTGTTGTAATAAGTACATGCATATATAGAATTAATTGGTTACATGATAGAAGCCCTAGAATTGAGGTGTTGAAAGAATGAAGCTAGAATTAAAGTGCCAAAAGAATGGTGGCAGGAGAGACGAATGTACACAATAAGGTGTTAACAATAATATATTCAAATGCAACTTTTATGTTGAGGTACCAGTTTTTATGTTTACACTTTTAAGGTGACTAAAAATTATATCAAATTGAAAAAGCCACTTCAAAGATGTTGAAAGTTAGGAAAATTGAGGCAAAAAAGGTTGCATCAAGTGCAAATCATTTGCTTGTGAGTGCCTTAAGGAGATAAGTTTAGAGACACTTTGTCACCTTTTACTAGGAGTAGATGAATATTGTTTGAACTAGTTGAGAATCAAATGTTACACTACACATGGCATTATACTAATTCATTTGCTAGTCGTGCCCTTAAGAAAATCTATAAATTTGACCCACTTTTAGGCATTTTTGACCATAATGGAAAGTAATGTATACCTACAAAGAGCAAATTTGTAGTATAAGAACTCATTCCAAAGCCAAGATGATTGTGCCATAAATTTCCTCATCCTTTTTATGCAAAAGAATGGTGCTTCCAAGGGAGATTTTTAAGTACCTTGAATTTCTTCTCTCCCAATATTCACCAATATATGTCTTGGGATGAGGAGGAGGTTCTTCAAGTTTTGCCTTAGTTGCATGAGCTCATAAAAGATGTCATCTCCTATTTTGCTCTCATCCTTCATTTCCCCTCCTCTTTCTCCTTGTATTTCTCTTTCACTTTTCCTACATTGGTATCCTTCCTACATTGTCTACTTATACGTTTCTCTTCTTTGGCTTCTTTTAGGGGGATATTAAGTATGGGCATTTTTGCTAATAGTATGTGTTGGCACGAGTAGTTTCTCGAGCCTACATCATGTAAGCTTGGTGGTGTGCATCTTCTCATGTACAAAGGTGACTCCATAAGCATGGATAACACAAACATAGCTGGCTTGCATGAAATCCATAAGAATGTCTTATGTAGGCTCTTGAAGCTAAGCTAAGGCATTGCTTTCCCAAACTCACAATAAGGTGCCATTTGTTGCAAACATTTGTTACTTGTCACAAGAATGATGCCTTTAGTTTAAGAATTTGGATGGCTTTCTAAGCCCTTTTAATTTCTCTAAGTGTATTAAGTTGTTGATAGTCATTACATTAACATGAACACATCGACTGTGACATGTTGATAATGCTAGAATTTTATATCAACAAGTCATGTTTATGGTGTTGAGATTAGACCATATCCACACAGCACATAAAAAAGTGATATGGTGACTTGATGTTAATGTAGCATGCATGGCTTTCTTCATATCTAGAAGACTATTATAAGAACACGACAAATTGTCGAGTATGAATGAAGATCGATGGGGTTAATTTTCTATAAAGATAAAAACTCACCAAATCTAGTAAGAGTTTTATTTGGGGGATCTTTTTGGGAATCACTATCCTTGCTGACATTTAGTTGGTCACTATCCTTAGAAAAAATCTTAGGTATATTTTATTACTTGGGCCATTTGTCTTGCTCTTATGTTGTTTTGGTCCTTGATATAGATATTTTGTTTGGATTTGTTGTTGAGACCTACTCTATTACATGGATTGGGATATTTGCCTTTCATTAAGAAAAATTAGTCCTAGGTACTTAATATTTCATGGATCTACATCAATTAATAGTGTGTAAAAATCTATGCTTAGGTATTTAGGCTATTTATCATGATCTAGACAATAGTACTCTTAGTATCTAGATATACGTATGGTGTATTATTATGTGTGCTATGGGTTGTGTAGTGTTGGCTACTTGTCCTATTGTTGGGAAAGAAGAGTTGTTGTGTGTGGCTTGTAGAGGGTTTGTGATTGATGGATAAGTCTTGGGTTAGTGGTTCCAATGTAGTTTACAAGGAAAGACTTAGCCTTGGGGAGTCCATCTGTCTTAGTTCCATTTGTGTTTGTATCATGTGTGGTTTCAATTTTGGTCATTTTGTTTGTATTCTCAACAATATTTGTGTGTAAGGAAGACTCACTATTGTATTGGTGTTTACCATTTGGATTCTAGTTTGTATTTTTGTATTTTTCTTAATATAAATTATATAAATATTTTGAAGAGCCTTAGAATTTGTGATTATCAAATAGTAGGTATGTATCAACTCATGGATGAATTTTCACTTTAAAGCTTTATAATAAACATAATAGATTGTGTGCGTTGTAAATGTAAAATTATGAAGTAATGCTTATGTCAATATTTAATCTAAATTTTAGTAACATGTAACTTGTAAATCAAGGATGTAAGACGTAGACCCTTGTTTGGTTCATTCTTATCCCCTTTTCACTTTGAATCTTTATAAGAAACATAAAAGATTGTGAGGTGTTGTAAATGCAAAATTATTAAGTAATACTTATGTCAACATTTTAATCCAAATTTTAGTACCATGTAACTTGTAAATAAAGGATGTAAGTTGTAAACCCTTGATTATGATAAATAGGTCTTGATTCACTATAAGTACACGATGGAAGGTGATGCCAACCCTAGTGCCATAAAAGGTGGTCAACCATGCTCATCACAATGTTCTAGACTATAGTCATATAGAGAGAAACCAAAGCAAGAAGCTTCTAGGTCTTAAGTGGCCATTTGCCAACAATTTTGAATGACAAGTATTATGATTGGGTGTGCATATTGTAGCTTGCAAAAATTAGGAGGGGCCTTACATATTAGAGACCACTTCTCTAGAAGTGAAGAAAATACAATAGGAAAATATTCCCATTCCAATAGAGATGGATGAGAAAAAAGGCTTAGGGAGGAAGTTCAGTAAAAGAGGGGAAGAAAACATGGCAGTGTCTAGGTATAAATCAATACTCTTTTTACTTTTATAGAAATAGAACTATGATAATTAAGTTGGTTTTGGAAGAGAAAGTGCCACATAGTCTTTTACCAATAAAAATATTGATGCACCTAAATGTTTGCAAGTGACTAAGTAATTGATTTACTAGGTTGTCCTTATCAATTGGTAAGAAGGACCATTGAAAACATTCTTGGAAGTAAATAGGGGAATTTAGGCATGGCTTCTACTACCCACCATCCTATCATGACATGAGGCTCTCTTTGTGGGCACATGCCATGGACAAGTCAAAAAGAACAGGTGAACATGGTGTCCTTAAACAACCTTGACAATTCAAGATGCACCGTTGTTAGTGATAGTTGGTCCAATGTGTAGTGGCATGGCATCCACTTATCCACATAATGCTCATTACATCTCATGGCAAAACTTTTTTGAGAGCAATCAATAGTTTTGGCCAAATAATGAGTGACACTTACATTGCACAAATTGTTGCTAAATCCATTGATCATGTGGAAGTAATAAATGTGATGCAAGTGGTGACGAATAATGCTAAGAATTGTACCTCTTCTAAAAAACAAGTATAGAGAGCATATCCATGCATTTTATACCAGCGGTTGCAACATGCAAAGCTTGAAATTGGTTTTGCATGATTGATAGAAGAACCATGGCATGTAATGGTTTAGAGGTGTATTGATTAGTTTCACAAGATAGTTGAATTTGAGGTCAATTAATAAGAATCCATGGATATCTACTGAATTTGCATGTATTCCATGTTGATTCTACTAGGAGAAACCATGTTCTTATGCAAATCTACACTTTGAAGTATTTGCTAAAAACATAGATGCCATTAAGGAGATCTTCTCATATATTCTCTATCAAAAGTGGGAGAAAATCCAAAAAGAGCATGCAAATCAAGAATGTTGAGCTTAAAAAATTTAAAAAGAAAGAATTATTTTTAAAAAATACATGACATATATCATATCATGATGCATATTGTGTATGCTATTAGGCCCCTTTACACAAGAATGCCAAACATTGCTAAAGTGTGGATGACTTGGTTTGTAAAGTGTGGATGCTTTTTGGAGAGTGCCATGCATTAAGAAAAATTTTGATGCGCTATGGAAGAATCTTCATCAAGTATGGGTATCTACACATCGTCCATTATAAAGCATGTGGTTTCCACACCATGAGTATTGGGATTTGCAACCAAAGACTTAGCAAGAAGTTATGGATGACTTTTCTAAAATTATTATTGACTTATATCCACACAAAAGGTCATGTTATTTGGTGTATTTACAAGTTGCTGGATCTATATAGAAGTTTAAAATCATAAATTGAAAGAGGGTAGATTTCAAAGATGACCAAACAACAACTTGCATGGAAGTGGTGGATGTGGAATGGCATGACTTAGATTTTGAGACCTTTAGTAATGCATATACTCAATGTCCATCAAGAATATCTTCACTTATATATGACTATATAGTGTGCACCTATACAAGGGGTTCCCACCCAGCTATTGGCCATTGACCCTTACCCCCAGAAGGATACGACACACATGAAACTATTAGTAAAACATATTGCATCTTTGAGTGAGATCATAGCTCATAGGAACCCTAATTCTCAAAAAGATATCTTGGACTCACCAAATGTCCATTATCCAAAAACCCTATGATACATATAATTAGCCCACATCACCCTCTTGCACTCATCCATAGGAAAGTTAGGATAATTTGTCTATTACTACACAATGTGTTGGACTATGTGTGTAGCAAGCATGAATCTCGATAGAGACTCTTATTATTTTCAAGAGTTTTAGACACTCATTGACATGACCATTTCTCACCTACTTGGCTCACATCCCAATCTCATAGCCATTTGCCCTCTCCTCACCAACCCATGTAAGCAAGAAAACTAATGACTAAGAGTTTGTAATAGACTCACCTTGTCTCCTTCATGTGTTGTAGTTCAAATATCTTGGAAAGTGGCCTCAAGATACAAGTGTGGTTCCTCAATCTACTAATGCTACTCCATTATAATTGATTTGATTTGCAAGTGCTCCATCAAAAAGGAGGTAATGTAGAGAAGGAAGTGTACCAACCTCAATCTCACTCTATTCTTACCCTCAAGCTATCAAAGAAGAAGGGGAAGAAAAGAAGAAAGGCAAGAAGAAAGAGAAACTTAGTAGAGCACACCTCAATTTTGTTCCTTGTTTAGTTTTAGTTTTCCGTTAACTAAGCACTACTACACCTTCAAGCACTATCATAGACAACTTGGTTTCAAAAGAAGAAAATTTGTCTCAACACAAGGATCACCACTACACATAGTGTCTTGTTAAGAAAGAAGGCGATTGGTCATAATAAATAAGTAAAAACCAATTAGATAGTAAGGAGAAAACATGAATGAAAGAAAGATCTAAAAGGAACCCATCCAACCAATACAAAATATGACTTAAACCAACAACAAACCCTTGAGAACCAAACCTATCATGACCTATTCTACTCATCATCAAGATCCTAGAGAGACACTCAAGTGTGTGCATTTGAAAGTGACCTCAATATTCCAATTCCCACAAGAAGTCCTATCCCTAGCCTAGCATAGTCAAAATAGGAACTAGGGGAGGCCTCAAATGACTTCAAAGTGACCCTAGATACCTAACAAAATGTCGCAGAGTTTGACCTTTCAACTATGATAATGATTCTGTGAAGCAAAAGATCTTAGAGTTCAAGAACAAAGGGATTTTTACCTTGAATAGGCTATTACATATTCAACAATGATACACCATAATAGATTACTAACATGCAAGTGAAAATGGATGGCATTAGAGAAATATGCTAAACATAGCACCTAAAATGTCATCTCAATATTTGCTATTGGATCTAGTACTATAGATATGACTCTTTGACCACATGAACATGCTCCAAGTTGGAGCACATGTAGCCTAGGCCTTCTTGGCAAGAATGGAGAATATAACAAGGATAAGAGACCAAGAAGACTCCCCTTGTGGCCAAGAAACTAGATAAGTATAGAGCTAGGGATGACCCCTATAGCTTTCTCGAATAATTCAAACAAGTTTGCAAAGGAAGAGCCTCACGTATAATGTGAAGTAGGCATAGATATTTGGATTATGATTAGAAGGGAAGGGTAGAACTTGGTTCACAAGGATTGATGCCATTGAGAAATCCTCATTCATGGCATGTAAATAACTCTTTATAAATTGATTGTTGAAGCTAGATATGTAAATAGCTCTTTAAAAATTGATTGTTAAAGCTAGATATCAAAATTTGTTGTTTGGCTCATGAACATAGAGCAACATGAAGAGAAAAGTATGAGAGATTGTATCTCCAAGGTCAATAACTTGTTCCAACGAATTCCCATTATAGAGAGGCCCACTATTAGGTGATAAAAAAGGATTTTGTCAAGGGATTCTATGATGAAAAGACCTACAAAATTATGGTAGGAAATTTGGGTCTAAATTGATCCAACATTAATGACATGTTAGACAAAGCTATCAAAATCCAACATTGTCAAAAATTTGGGTCTAAATCACTCCAGCATTCATGATGTACTAGCAAAGCTATTAGGATTGATACCTCCATAGAGAAAGGAGTAGGGATAAGAAGAGTTCCTAGCAAGATCCTGAGCTGAGTAAAAGTGAGATTGCAACCAATGCAAAATAAAACCTCATAACGTATGTCAATAAGAAACGATAGGAGTTTCTAAAGATGGTGAAAGCCTTGAAGTAGCCTCGCCACATAGACAAAATATGCCATGCATCCACTATGGCAAATATCATCTCTGTTGAGAGTGCTCTAAGATTGGTTACACTTGCACCAATTATAGATGCTTCAAGCACAATGATGAAGAAAGTGAGCCCGGAGTGGAAGCACACAAGAAAAAGTAAGTGCTATGGTTTGGAGAGAGAGAGAGAGAGAGAGAGAGAGAGAGAGAGAGAGAGAGAGAGAGAGAGAGAGAGAGAGAGAGAGAGAGAGAGAGAGAGAGAGAGAGAGAGAGAGAGAGAGAGAGAGAGAGAGAGAGAGAGAGAGAGAGAGAGAGAGAGAGAGAGAGAGAGAGAGAGAGAGAGAGAGAGAGAGAGAGAGAGAGAGAGAGAGAGAGAGAGAGGATGTGGGAAATCCAACAGTCACAATATGTGATCAGCCTTTCCTTTATTCAAATGTCACTAAAAGAATAAAGAATGAAGTAATAGTGATGGGCACCCATCCCCTACAGTGTATAGGTGTGCAACTATTAGTGTAGTAATACACAAGTGACTAGGCAGCACAGGTACCTTTACCCCCAACAACCTCCCACTTAAAGGTGAATGTGCCCCTAGTGAGGAGAGAATAAGAAAAAAGTGACAAAGTAGAAATGTACATAAGAACATCAGGATGAGGAAAGAGGTCATCTCATCCAACACCCATCAACCTCCTAAAGAAGATAAAATGCTCCACTGAGACCAAGAAACTTTTCGTGAGCAGATCTACAAGATTTTGGTGAGTTGAGATCTTGACAAGGTCAACAGACCTATCCTCAATGATCTCTTTGATGAAGTGGTAACACATCTCAATGTGTTTGGTCTTCACATGGAAGATGGGATACTTGGCTGACTGGATATCACTCATAGAATCTGAATGCAATGTAGGGACCACATCAGTAATACTAGGGTCTATCTAACCACATTTGAATGCAATGTAGGAAGCCCATCAGTAATACCAAGGTTTGCTTAACCAGAGAGCCTCCTTGCAAGCCTCAATTGATACAACATACTCGGCCTTGGTAGTAGAGAGGGCTGTGCATTTTTGCACTCCTGATATCCAAGAAACAACACCTCCAACAAAGGTGAAGACATAGCTAGAGGTGGACTTTCTACTATTTGCATGTCCTGCATAATCAAAGTTGATGTACCCCATGAGTCCACTATCTTGGTAGCCATAACATATGCATATAGTTACTGTGCCCTTCAAGTACCCCATGATACCCTTGATGGCATCCCGATGCCGTCTACCAAGTGTAGCCATATAGCATGCCACAGCTTCCATTGCAAATGAATGTTAGGATGAATGGCTATCATGGCATACATCGAATTTCCCACGGCAGATGTATAACGGATCTTGGCCATGTCGGCCTTCTACTCATTAGATTATAGAAAAAGGCTACAGAAGATAATTGAATGGAGGACAACCAATAGGCTTACCATCTTGCATATGAAATCGCTCAAGGAAGTTTTGGATATACTCATTCTGTGCGACAAATAAACGAGCCCCTTAGACTAATTGCACGTGATGCATATCCCAAGAATATGGGAGGCCTATCCCATGTCCTTCATCTCGAAGCTCTTCTTGAGCTAAGTTTTGAAGGTATCTAGCTCATCATGAGCAGTCCTAGCAATAAGCATATAATCCGTATAGAGTATTAAAATCATAAGGCTACCATCACGAGCCTTTGTCTGTATAAACACGGATCCATAGCACTACTATGACTATATCCCTATGAATACATAAAAGTATCAAACTTGTGGTAGCATTCCCTAGGTGCCTGCTTAAGGATATAAAGACTCTTTCTCAACTTATACACTTGGTGTTCCATGCCTTTTTCTTCAAAGCCCTTAGTCTATTGCATATAGATCTCATCATGCAAGTCCCCATATAAAAAAGTCATCTTTATATCCATTTGATAAAGGTCCATATCTAGCTGAGCAACCAATGCTAGTACTAAGCGTAGGGTCGTCAATTTGATCATAGGAGAAAAAAAATCATTGAAGTCAATACCATATTTCTGCTTGAAACCTTTAGCTACCAATCTAGCCTTATAAGTGGGCTTGGGGCGTCCACAGGGGTACTTTTCAGATTGTATACCCACTTGCATGGTAGTGCCTTTTTGCCACTAGGCAAAGGAACCAAATCCAATGTATGGTTAGTCTGTAGTACAAAGGAGTCAAACTCTAACTGGATAGCCCTATCCCATGAGTGACTCTTATCTCTGTGCATGCCCTCATCATAAGAGAGAGACTCATCTACATCCATCACCATAACATAATCCATGGAGGGTGTAAAGTGCTCATGGCAGACGTCTAGCTCTAGTAGGGCGTCTCGAAGCAGGCTGATCCTACAGAATAGGTGGGGCCTGGGCGATTAGAGCATCAACTACTCTAATGCAAGCTGTCTAGCTGACTGTATGAGAGTAGGAGGCTCCTCTTGAAAGATCACCTTGTGTAACTCAAACCACCTGATCAAGCTGCTTATGCATCTTTTCCTCATGGAAAATGACATCATGGATGTGGATAACCTTGCGAGCTTGCAGATACCATAGGAATAGCCCATCTCACCTCGCATCCCCATAACCAAGAAAGATGCATTTCATGGACTTAGCATCCAGCTTATTGCACTTGTGGTTGGGAACATGGCATAATGCCATAACCAAATACACATAAATGAGCATATGATGGAGGTTTTCCAGTCCAGACCGCCTCTATAACATGGCAATCAATAGCAGTGCAAGGGGACCGATTATGGCAATAGTGACTATTTCAATCCAAAAGTGCTGTGGTAAGCTTGCTTGGCTAAGCATATGACATAATCTATCCTGAATTGTCATGTTCATGCATTTGGAAATACCATTATGGGGAGGGGTGTGGGGGGCGGTCGATTGATGCTTAATATCCTGATCATCACAAAATTGTTCAATATGTTTCGAGATGTACTCACTCTCATTTGTTAGATCTTAGGAATTTCAGCTTATATTGAGACTAGTTCTCAACAAGAGCAAGCCAATGCTAAAAGGTAGACAAAACATTCGATTTTTGCTTAATGAGATAAGCCTAGACCTTATATGAGTAATCATCGATGGATGTGACAAAGAACTTTGCACCACCTAGTGAGGCAAGGGACCATATACATCTCAATGAACAAGAGCCAAAGGCTCACCCATGCACTTCAATCTTGAATTTTTATGCGTACTATGTGTTTACCTACCATATAAACAATGATCGCAATACTCAAAACACTTATAGTCTAGGGGCAAAAGATAACTAATAAGAATTTTCATTCCTTTCAAAGACATGGGCCCAAGGCAACGATGCCAAAGAGATACATGTGGAACTGTAGCCACAACCAAAACATGGTCAATTGACCCAAATACAAGCAAACAATAGAGGGTACTAGACTTAGCACCATGTGCAGTAACAAGATTCCTATGAGTAATCTTCCATGAGGAATTACCAAAAGAGATAATATAATTTGCATCATCCAAGGTGCCAGAAAAGAAGGCTCTTTATGAGAGCTAGTGCATAATGTATATCATGAAGAGTGAACATGCTGCCTAAACCAAAACATAGTTGGATATCACCAATACCAACTATCTCCAATGCTAGGTCATTACCCACCAAACAGATAGATCTAGTCATATTGTGATAGGAGTGAAACCACTCTTTATGAGGGGTCACATGAAAGGAAGCCCCTAAATCTATCAACCAACACTGAGTACCTGACAAAGCATCAGCCAATTGCGAAGCATCCAAAAACAAGGACATTGCAAGACTTTCCATGTGTCCTAGATTGAGACCTATTAGAGTCTCCACCACAGACATTTCCATCCTACTGGCCTCTCACAGAGTCAATACATGTGATGCAGGGGAAGCATCCACATTCTTTATATTCACCTATTTTTTCAAGAGGGCACTCTCATCATCCTACAATTTTAGCCCATCCTTAGCACAGAGAACCATATGAAAAGTGTGCCAAGACTCACGTAGAGTACCAAGCAGAAATAAAGGATGCAAAGTATCCTTAAACTCAATCTCCTATGTAGCTAAATGGCTGGGGATGGAGTGAACCCATTCAAGCGCACAGACATAGAAGTCCTTTCCTTTGTACGAAGGTCCATCAATTGTTTCAGCCAATACATTTGAGATGCATGACTCTATTTGTCATAAAGATTCTTAGTTTGTGTCCAAAGCTCATATCAAGTCTCATTTCTAGTTATAACATTGTAGTGAAATTGCTTAGAGAGTGATAAAATGATTGTGGACATGCATAGCTCATCTACTTCATCCTAATCCTCAATTGCAATGTTTTTGGGTTTGACACCCCCTTTTTGAGTGGTCTAACATGCAATTTCTACACTAAAACTTGTAATATCTAGATCTTCCAATAGCTATAATTGGTCCCATCCAATTTCTCAATACATAAGATAGCACTATTGCGAGAACCACTAGTCATAATGAGACCAAGAAAGTACATAGAAGGGAAAGATGGGTTGATGTAATACCTTATAAATCAGCTGCAAAACCACATCTAAATCAAGCACGAGTCTGGAGATACATACAAAGTAATAGGCTATCCACAAACTATAAGCAAAAGACTATCAAGTCTAGGTGATTGCCCTCAAATAGAATGCATAAAACTAAAATGATAGGCTACTGTAATAAGCTGTAGCAATATACCGACAACCAACTATGAACAACCAAGAAGGAAGAAGCTAGGAATAACCAGCACTAAAGATTGTCGCACTTGTAATGTGTCATAAACCATACATGCAATAAGTATAGGTGTCATGCATAGGGTAGGTCTCAAAGGTAAATGAGGAGAATTTCCAAATGCATAACTCATTGAGAAAAATCTCAATACATAAACTAGAAGCATATAAAAACCATTGACAACACCTTGACAGACATAAGTACCAGGTCTAAGCCAAGAGATCAAATCAGCCCCACGGTAGGGTAATTGCATCTAATAAATATCAAGAGAGCATGTACATGTCACAATGAGTCCCACTTTCTCACTATGATAAGCTCAAGCTCAATTGCATAAACCAAATGCTTTGTAGTACATCCAAGTGCCAATGTGGCTCAATATACAAAGCTGAGTAGCTTCCACTGAAGCAAAAGTTGAATGCCAAAGGAGCAAGCAAAGCTCAAAGCATTTGTCTCAAGGATGGACTCTATGATGAGGAGATGGTCTAACTATAATCTGAATGATGGAAATCAGAAGGGAGTATTGCTTAGAGAGGTATAACCAAAAGTGTAATGAATGAAGCTGAGAATGAGTTGAAGAGAGAGAAAAGAAGAAGAAGAAAGACTAGAAGAGGAGAGAGAAAGAATGGAAAGAGGGAAGGAAGAAGGAGGAAGCCATCTAAGCTAGAGATGAAGGTGAAGAGTATGTTCTTGATAATATCTGGATGCCATAAACTGGGTCTCTTACACCTTACATACCCTGGTTAGTGTGACTAGGTGTTTAACCCCTAGTTTTCGTATATCCTACTCATTACATTCTATCCCCACCCTGAATTTTTTGCCCTTAAAAACAAAAGACAACTGGAGGGACTTAATAGAGTGGCTAAGGAGTGGGGTACAGAGTACTACTATAATCCACATTACAATGAAAATGGGTGGGTGAAGACTGTGAACAACATGCTGTCCACTATAGGCCTATTGAGGTAAATCTACCATAACTTTTGCTAGGTTGCTCTAAATGGGGTGTGCCACATGTCAAAATAGAACTTATGGCATACACTTTCAGGGCATGTAGGAAGCACATGGTTGTAATTTGGGCATGTACAAAACTATTCTAAAATAGTGTGTAGTTTGCAAGTAGGATGTGGTCAAAAGGGGACATAACTTGCTAATCTTTAGTCCGTTGGGCATCTTGTAGGTGAGAAAATTCATTGGCAATAGTGGTTGGGCACTAGGAGACTTCTTCTAGGCCTAAGAATTGCTATTTGATGAGGTATTCATTGATAGATTGAGATCGTAAGTGTTTATCTCATTGCCCAATAATTGCCTCAGGGATATACTAAACGATGCCTTTTTCGCCTATGGGGGGAAAGCTCTTCCACATAGTCCATTGAGGTGCCAATGAAGGGCTGTAGTAGTTGGCTAAAATGAAACACATTGTGAATCTTGGTAGTAGGGGGAATCTCTAATCGGTAGGCCAAGTCATCAACTCTCTTAAGGATCTGGTAAGGGCCAGAGAAATAGTGGACCGCCGGCTTGTTATTGCTGCCTTCTTTGAGAGGAGTAACCAAGACTGAGGCACTTTCAAAAGGACCAGCTCTTCTTCTTGGAAATGCCTTCTTTTCATAAGGATAAAGCTTCATGTGGATTTTGCCTTTTGAAGATTCACTTGCATTGCTGAAGCAGGGCCTCCATGCATTCCAAATCGGCTTTACTTTGAGGGTTGATCTTATCATTGAACAAGACTATAGAGAGGGGTACCTTATACCCGTATAATTCCTCCAAAGGGAAAACCCCAATGCTAGAGTGGATGGAGTTTTTATATGCAAATTTAGCCAAGTGGAGCCATGTATCCCAACTATGTTATACATCATGACAAATGTGCTGTAGGTATGTCTCAAGCTATTTATTTATCTTTTTTGTCTAGTCATCTCTCTATGGGCGGTATATAGTGGATGGAGCAAGCTTGGTGTCTATAGATGTGAAAATTACTTGCCAAAAGTTGCTCATAAACTTGGCATCCCGATCATGCACTATGACATGGTAATCCATGTGATCAACTACCACATAGATATTGTTCCATCCTTTCTTGGTAAGTAATGGGTAGGTCAGTGATTAAGTCCATGGTGATACGTGTCCATTTTCCTTCAGGAATAGGTAGGGGTTGCAAGAGGCTAGCAAGTCTAAGCATGCTGTCCTTGTTCTGCTAGCATGAAATACATTTGATCAAAAAATTCTTGACATCCCTCCATAAGCCTTTCTAGTGAAATCTCTTGGCAATCCTATCACATGTTTTGAAAAAACCTAAGTGACCAGTAGTGAGGCAAGAATGCATCTCTTCCATGATCTTCTATGTGAATGGAGAAGTGTGGGGGATGATAATCTTGCCATGGGACCAAATAAGGCCATATTTGAGCGGATATTGGGAGTTTTCAGCCACTATCCCATGCTGAAATTTTCCTAAAGTTCCTCAATCCAATCACTATGCAACTCTGAAATGGAGGATACTCTGCATGCCCATATTCATGAGAGTGAATCAGCCACAATATTATCTTTGCTCCAAGTGTGAGAGATGTCAAAATCATAGTTCTACAAGGTTGCCATCCATCTCCTTTTCTTAGGAGTCAAAGTAGATGGAGTCAAGAAGTACTGGAGGACTCTATGGTCACTCTTTACTCTAAAACGACTGCCATAGAGGTAGTGGTGCCATTTCTTAATAGCATGGAGGATGGCCAACATCTTTTGGTCATTTGCATCTCCTTCTCATCAAGCTTATGGCTCTCAAAAGTAATTACACCATACTCTTGTAGCAATATAACACCAATACCTGTGGCCCAGTGGCATCACATTGAATGGAAAACTCATCGGAGAAATCAAGGTATATAAGGATGGGGGATGAAGTAAGCATACTAATAGAATCCCAAAATAATCATTCCTTCTTTAACCAATCAATCAAAGGTGTTGCAATGGTAGCATAATGCTTAACAAAGCATCTATAAAATGAAGAGAGACCAAGGAAACCATGTAATGAAGTAGTGGTGGATGGTGTGGGTCAATTCTTTACACATTCCACCTTCTTAGGGTCAGCTTGTATGCCATCTTTGCTAACAATGTATCCCAAGTACTCCACAGATGTTTGCATGAAGATACACTTACTTTCCTTGGCGAAGAGATGTTGCTCTCGCAAGATATCAAACACCCTTTTGACATGTATCAAGTGCTCATATTGTGACTTGCTATAAATGAGAATGTCATCAAAGAAAATGAGCACAAAATTGAATAGAAAGGGTTGGAGGATTTTATTCATGGAACTCTGAAATGTGGCGGGGGCATTAGTCAACCCAAAAGGCATCACTAGAAAATGGTAAAGTCCATGATCAGTCCTGAAAGCTATTTTGATCTCATCATTCACCCTCATACGAATCTAATGGTAGCTAGAGCGCAAGTCGATGTTAGTGAAGAAGTGAGCCCCTTTCAACTCATCCAACAAGTCATCGATCCATGGGATGGGATACTGGTTCTTAACTCTGATTTTGTTCAAGCCCCTACAATCAATGCACATGCAAAAAGAGTCATCTTTTTTCTTGACTGACATGACGGGAGATGCATAAGGGGAAGAACTCGATTTAATAAAACCCATCTCAAGTAAATCCTTGAATTGCTTTGCAACTTCTTCATGTTCACACTTGGAGAGTCTATAAGGTGGCTTATTCACTAGCTTGGAATGGGGCTCTAAATCAAGTGGGTGGTCCACTTGCCTCTTACGGGGAAGGGTTGTAGGTATCTGAAATAAATTACTATACTCATCAAGTAAAGACTATAAGGCTAAATCCTTAGATACTTTGGAGGACTGATTTGAATTTTCCTTATTCAAGTGTAAGACAAAGATTTGTGAGCATCTTTTAAACTCTCATTTGAGTTGCTTTACTGTAGTTAGCTAAAAATCAGCATTATCACGAACTCCCTCTAAGCAGATGAGCTGTCCATGCACCATAAACTCCATGTAGAGCTGAGAGAAGTCCATAACAAATTTTCCCAATTGTTTCAGCCAATCACAACCCAAGACAATATCAATGGGGTCCATGTTTAATGCGATGAGGTCAACCAATGACACATAATTTTTAGCCAAGCATAGGGGGACTTTGGAACATACATGTGTATTGATTTCTTTCTCGTCATTTGCTACTTGAACTTTAGGGGGTGTTGTAATTCCATAGGGGTGCATTTCAATCAGTTAATGACTGATTTAATGACAAAACTGTGAGTACTACCACTATCCACAAGGATAAACGCATGCTTTCCATTAATACTACCTTGAATGCATATGGTGGTGGGGCTTGTAGAACCAGTCCAAGTATCCAAGGAGATGGAGCAAAGGGAGGAAGTAGTTGTGGAAAACTAGAGTTGCAGCAAGAAAAGTGTGCACAAGAGGGAGATGAGAGCTCAAAGTACAAGAACAAAATCTTGCTTACTAAGTTGCTCAAAGTACAACTTGGGTACATTCTATCTCACACTTGAAAGTGATCCATAGGCTATTTGTATAGTCTCTGCCAAGCTACACTTAGGGTTTCCCCTGCCCCTTAAGGCCATTTACATCCATCTACCTTCATATACCCTTGCTTAGGGTGAGTTCTCATGCCTATATTGTAACACCCCTCCTCAATGCCAAGGTGGCATTGCATCACAAGACATGCTATTAAAGTTTCCCCCCTCAATCAAATGGGATGCCTTTATAAATTAGGCTACAATGATATTCATAGGTAGAGGATGTTACAAGACTCAAAAGAGTTGGTCATCTGTGGATTAGGAGGCAAAGTTGGCCTCCAATTCCTTAGATACTGGTGGAACACTAGGACACTTATACTGGTGATATGCACGGTCTTTTTGCATTTGTTGCACTTCATTTTGTCAGGGTATTTCTTCTAGCAATTGCTTACAATATGCCCTTTTTTGTGACAGAAGGAGCACTTAGTAGAAGCAATATGGACTAACACTTGCTCATAGGAAGTGACTGCTAACGTTCCTTCAGTATGGTTTCTCTTCTCTTCATCTAGGAAAGACTGGATGGTACTTGCTAAAGTTGGGTTCGGGATATTAGTTAGGGTAGTCACAAGGGTTGGAAAAACCTTCTTCATAGACTTTAGTAGGATGGCAATGGCATCTTCATCATGGATGGGTGCTTGAACGGAGGCAAGCTGTGCCATAAGCCCCTTCATATATGAAATAAGCTTGCTTAGATATTCTCCCTGTTTGTATTTCAAGATAAAAAACTCAATCTTGAGAAATATCTTGGAGTTCTTCCTTGTAGCACCGTAGAACCTTTCAAGCTCATCCCACTTTTCTTTGGCAATTGAGAGTTGGTCAATGTGATGAATTAAAGATTCATCTAAATGAAGCATGATGATGGCCTGAGCCCATTTATCATCTTCTACATCAAGGTTATTGGATGGCTCAATTACTTTGGTCCCTTTTATGAAGGGCCAATAGCCTCTTTCCATCATTTTGTATTTTATCAAGACTTGCCAAGGATGGAAATCTTTTCCATTAAATTTGCAAATTTGAGGTCTTACATCTGCATAGGCCATGGCCATTATAGGAAGGTCTTACCAATTGCCTCAAGCAATGGCACTATCTAGTCCTTTATAGGTGGCCAAGTAATAGCAAAACTGATAGCCAAGTTTTAAAATTTTAGAGTTGAGAATGGCTGGAAATCATACATATGAAATATCTCAAGATAGGAATTAGGAGGTCCTGTATCCTGGATTTAGGCTTTACTGTTTTTCTAGGTTTCAACAAGGTGAGCTTTGATTGGACTTCAAGCTCTTCCTGATAATGTGGCCTATTAGTGGAGTTCTTGGTGGAGCACATCTTATCAATAAATTCTATGCTCTTGGATGAATCAGAGGAGAGTACAATAATACTCATATCTCTAATGTACCAGTAGATTAGTATTGGGATATGGTCTATGTGTTTATAGTTGTATACATAGCCTTACAACCAATCAGAAATGGATAAATGTTATAAATCACTTTGATAGATTCAATTTTATGATAAAAGACCAGATTAAGTCAACATCCAGCAAGCAACATGATTGTATAATGCACCATTAGTGCTTACGCACTCATCTCAAGGTTTATGCCACTTGAGACGTAAGATCCTGAGTTAAAAGATCCACTGAGTGTAAGAACTTTGAAATGGAGCTTTCAGACCTTCAAATAACTTTGGAGAAGATTAATTAGTGATTAGAATCACTGTTAGTCTCAGACATTGAACATTTTGAAGAATGAAAAAGCTTGAAGCTTCCTGGCTATGGTTGCCAGGAAACAAACAGTTAGGGTTTGGTTGATTGCAGCCACCATAGGAAGAATTTCACCAAACCCTCTTAGAGGGAGATAGTCCACTAGGGGGGATTTGGAAGCCCTATGGTTGTTGGAGGGATTGCTGCATCTATAGGCCGCGCTGATCTCTCGAAGTCAACATTTGCAGATTTGCATTGATTTGATGATTTGCTCAATGCCGCCTTCCACGCTGCCCAATGTTGCCCTTTCATGTGCAAGGAATAGTCGTCTTGTGTTGGAAAGAAGTCCTAAGTTGAAGTCAAGAGCTGAAAAGCTCTCCTTTGGCTTTCTCAGGTCCTCCAAGGTTAGGGGTCAAGTTGGCTATGGAGTTTGAAGGTTGAAGATGAGAGAATGAAGATTTTCTTGTGCACTTAGTAAGGCTGAGGTTTGAGGAAGCTGAAAGGATCAGAGGAGGCTCTGATACCATGTGGAAAACCAGAGTTGCAGTAATAAAAGTGTGCACAAGAGGGAGATGAGAGCTCAAAGTACAAGAACAAAATCTTACTTACTAAGTTGCTCAAAGTACAACTTGGGTACACTCTATCTCACACTTGTTGATAGTGATATATAGGCTATTTATATATATAGCCTTTGCCAAGCTAGGGTTAGGGTTTCCCTTGCCCCTTAAGGACATTTACATCCATCTGCCCTCATATACCCTTGCTTAGGGTGAATTATCATGCCTATATTGTAACATAGTTGGGTGTGTGTGTGTGTGTAAAATCAAGAGCATGGGATGGAAAACTACCTAGGTTAAAGGAAAACCTATCCTCCGGGTCATAGAACTACTCTTGGTCCACATCGTTAGCATACTCTTCATTTTTAGCAGGTACTTCTTCCTCATCATTGTTCTAATTTTCCATTATATGCATGCTATGTACTTTTACCTTGGCTGTCTTATAAGAGAATTTTGAGGCATGGTCAGTTGCATACTTATCTCCACATTTAAAGCATAGGCCTTTTTCCTTTCATTCTTTCACAACATCCGGGGGAATGAACCTTTGACCACTTGAACCATTTAAGGGTGATGCAGTGTGGTGTCTATTTTTAGCATATTTACTCTCACCATTAGAGCCAAGTGTTGTCCCAAAAGTACCATGTTTTCTATTAGCATGGAAGGGGGGATATGTGAGTATTTTGGGGCTATTTTTAGGCATGGGATTATCTCTAAAACCACCCCCATATGGGGCTGACCTCAATGGGGTGCAGGGCTGTCCGTAACCTTGCTAAAAACTCTCATTTTTACAATATTTTCTTGCATATATTTCAGTCAATTCAATTGCATCAAATAGTGTAGTAGGATTTTGAGCCATGACATTCACTGATAGGCTTGGTTTCAACCCATAGATTTACTTGTGAAATTTGGCATCATCACTAATGCTCACCACATACATGGTCAATTTCATAAACTAATTTGTGTACTCTCATACAATGAGATTACATTGGTCAAGAGTGTACCATCATCTTGCCAACCGCTCTTTTTCTAGGGGGATATAAATACTTAAACCATATGCATTTTTAAGTCTTCTCAATTAATAAAATGATGATACTCTTGATTGATATAGCACCACCATGTGCGGGAAAATCCTTTAAAGTAGAGAGATGTGAAGATAATTTTATGATCTTTTGTACGGGGGTAAAGATTGAAGTAGGACTCTATTTGGAGGTCCATTCTTCCAAATTTGATGGTGATGGGGACTATCCATTGTACTTAGTGTGAGAAGGATCTTGTCATGGAGATCATTAGGGCCTTGCTGCTACCCATGGAAACCTTACTATCCATACATACCATGATGACTGTACATACCATGCTGTCCATACATGCCATGTTGTGCCCAAACTGCCCATTATAGCCATGTTGCCCATGGAAACCTTGCTATCCATATATACCATAATGGTTGTACATATCATCCTGATAAAGAAATACCATGTTGCCCATTATACCCATGCTCCCCATTATTGCCATGTTGTTGGCCATTAATACCATACTGTCCATGATGAGGCTGATCCATATAGGCTCCATTAAGGGTCCTAGGAAGAGTGGGGGAGCATGTTTTAAATTTATTCTTTTTTAAATCTTCAACCTAAAACCCTTCATACTTAAAAATGCAAGTTCTTTATATTCCTAAATGGGAATCTAAATTCGTGCTTATTTCATACTTAGTGCTTCAAGACAACTTTGCAATACATAACTATTTTCCTCATTTTAAACACATCTCCAAATCCAAATGTGAAGTTTTTTTTCTTGAATGTAGTCCATCCTCACCACTTTTATGTTTAGTCATAGGCAGAAAGTTTCCTTTCTTAAATAATCTATCATTTTATCCACCTACAATAAATATCCAATAAAATAAAGAATAAAATACCTAGCTAAATGAATTATTATCATATGTGAAAGCAAAAACACATGTTCTAGATATAGTTTAGAATTTAGAGACCTACATAACGCGCGCGCGCGTGCACACACACACACACACACACACACACACACACACACACACACACACACACACACACACACACACACACACACACACACACACACACACACACACACACACACACACACACACACACACACACACACACACACACACACACACACACACACACACACACACACACACACACACACACACACACACACACACACACACACACACACACACACACACACACACACGACTAAAGCACACGCAATGCTTGCATCCACATTGCAATAAAAATTTAGTTAATCTAATGAAAGAGTTATTTTTTGTTTACATCATAGTTTATAGTATAATTTACTCTCTAGCTAAACACATCCATAGCTAAATATATTAGTTAAGCTAAGCCATAGCTAATCAAAACTAGTGAAGTGCATAGCCAAATTGACAACCATCTGATGGCAAACATGGCTAGTCAATCTCACATGTAGTCGATGATAGCACATGAATGTTTTTTGGTCTCACTGTCAGTAATCTAGAGCTTTTGGCATGTCATATTTAAGAGATGTGTAGATCATTCTATGTCTCATCTCTTAGATACATCTCCTTGATGGATTCATCAATGACAAGCTTTGATAAAGTGCAATAGCTTTAGATGTTGAAGGCAATCAACAAAATGCAACAACGAATAATGCTAATACACACTCAAACATGATGTGTGAGAGAGATAGAGGAAATTTGACAAATGAAAACGATGTCCATCATGATGTAGAGTACATCTTGATGATGCCAAAAGCATACCTAGTAATAAGGAGCCACAATACACACTAGAAGTGCGGAGAGATCATTAGTATGTTGCTACCATGATCATAAAATGCACACATAGGAAAGAAAACATTATCTATCATAAGTGTATTAACTATCACATTTCTAATGGACTACATCAAATTTCAAGAAAAAGTGTTTTTTTGTGTGGTTTCATGTACTCCATCAAGTATAAATGAAAAATTCTCAAATATAAGGACTTCTACATTTGCTTTTGATGTAACATATCAAATCTTATTAAATTTCTCTTTAAAATGTAACTTTTGCCACTTGAATCATGAAAATGATCCCAAAAGCATAAGTTTTTATTCTTGGTATTGATGCAATGCATCAAATTTCTCAAAATTTTTTGAAAATTTCATAACTTTAAATTTTATGTTTACTTTGCATTTTGCATTGGCAATCTCAATTTTATAAAATAGTCTATGTATTTCATCTATAGTCAAAACAAAAATATAGCCGGGATGAATAGTTGTATGCCTAATCTGTAGGTATTGATATAGTATATTTATTTTCATGTAATAAGCTTAGCAAGGGTGCAAAATGAATAAGGTGGCCATTTCATTTTTTGTTTTGAATAGTTTTATGTTATCCAATTTTTGAAAATAATTTGCTAGTTTAGAATGCCTTGTTATGAGAAATTTATATAGGTGGCCCTAAAACGCCACCTCATGAGGTGGCCCTAAAATGCCACCTCATGAGAATGTTTCTAAAAGTATATAATATAATGTAGTAAGTGGAACACTAGATATTGCATGTTAAGATGATTTTTGGTCAATGTACACTTCCAAAGCTAAAATTGAGAAGGGATACTATATGGAATAGTTCTACATATGACTATATTGTTTGGTCCAAGCATAACTCGAGAGAAATTGCATATATTTTTGGTAGAATCCCAACATATTTTATTTCTAAAGTTCCTGAACAATTTTTACAGTTACAAGTATTGCATATGTGCTCTATCAAAAGATTACTCAAAATCCATCCTAAGGCTATACCATTTATATTTAATTGTTTACTCTTCTCCATTGTAAAAGACCATGGCTAGGGTGGCCTACTTTGTATGCATCATTTCTATATTTATACAATATGGTATAATGTATATTTGTGCTTGAAATGAATTATCTCAACATCTAGAAGTGTAGATCATATTGCAGCTACAAATTCCAAGGGAGGGCTTATTTTGAAACAAGTGGAAAATTTAAGGGGGAATAGCTGCAAATTCCAAGTTGGGACTTAGCTTAAGGCAAGCAAAAAATTTAAGAGGGGAGCTCAAGAAGAGGAGTCCTACCTCCTCCCATGCTAGGGATGGCATACCCACCAAATGCAATCCCGAGGACAATTGCCTACCCCTACCCCCAGATGCAAATAGTGCCGTAGTACAGTGCATCGAATCCACAGAGGTCCAAGATGACAGTGCCTCAAATGATGGTTCAACTACAATAGTAGTGGCCTCAGACAATTCCCCCAATGGCAACACAACAACAGTGGAACCCTGCCAATTGGAATCAACAGCTCCCAGTCCCAACATGAGCCCTGAATTAGAACCAAAACAGAGGATTGTCTAGGTCAACCCAACCAGTGTATGCAGTGATTACAAAGCTTCTCAAAACCCTACTACAAGTACTCCAAAAGGTGAAAATCTAAAGGACTACTTGTCCAATTCAGTTGCAAGCATCAAGAAGGAGCTTATGGATGTGATCATAGAACAACTACAAATGCTGAAGGTGAATACCGCCAATATATCCACTCCTACGGGATGTGGGAGAGATGTGATGCATTCTAATATGCGGTGTGGAGAGTGCCATTAAGAGGGACATTTAGCTACTGAATGTAGCTGAAAACCAACTATTCCTAGAGCTTTTTGTTTGTATTGTTTGAGGAAGAACCATATAGAGGATATTTGCTCTGTGAAGAAAGAGATGCACGATAGAAGAAAGAAAGATGAAGAAGCAAGATTCAACTTGTTGGAATCCAAGATGACCACCCAAGAAATTGGACCAAAGCCTAGGGAGTTTGGCCCTAATTTCGGTCCAAGGAGGTTTCCCTCTTAAAGTTACAGAGGATGACAGTCTAGCGGTGGCCAGAGATTAGAGGTGGAGTGTCACATATGTGGATAAAAGGGTAATATCTCACTGAACTCTCCAAACCCTAGAAGATATATGGACTACAAGCCCTTATGTAGTTGATGCAAAGGAGAAGGCCATACTGCAAAAGACTATTCAAGTCCCGCTTCTATGAAAGCTACTCCTGATACCCAAACATAAGACCCAAGAACCTGCTTCCAATTTGGTGGCATTGGAAGTGGTTGCAATAACATGTGCTAAGAAAGGAGAACCCATAGTTCCAAATGAGAATGTTTCCTCTGCCAAGACCATGAAGTTCAACCTTCCTAGGAAACATCAGAATAATGCAGCATAGAACAATGTAATATAGAGTCCTATAGAGCCACATAGAGCTACATAGACAGACAAGACCAGAGGTCCAGGAGATAGAGGATACTGAAATACCTCATGAAGGAGAGGAAGCACATATGTTGACATTCCTAGAAGAAAAAGGGAAGATAAAAGTGGGTGTTGCCCCATTCTCTAGCCGATTGGAGAAGCCTGTGGATCCTATCAAAGAATATGATTTAGTCAAAGAACTAGAAACTTTTAAACCTAACCTAGCATTCTGATAGTTACTGATGTTTTCTGCTAGCTATCAAAAGAAATTTAACATTATACTAATAAGAAGACGAGGCTTACATATTGCTCCTTCTATAGCAACCAAGTCTAATAAGGCCATAGAGCCTGTAAAAGAAGTGGATGTAGTTAAAGCCTTCTTGGATCCTGGAACCCCAGAGATTGGAGTGTGGATTGAAGGATACTTTATAGTAGCAGATGCATTGATTGATGGAGGCTCATTAGTAAACATAATCACACATGTGACATTGAAAGATCTAGGCTTGCAAGGAATCAGTCTACGCAGTGGCTTATCAGACTGGTAGACCAAAGTAGAATCAAGCCTTTGGGCATCTTCCCATACATAAAGACAACCCTCGTAGGAAGGGAATATTGGCTGACATATCTGGTGGTCAAACCAAATTCCTATGGGACCTCATACCCTCTGTTGTGCTGGGAAGACCTTGGCTTTTTGAAGAAAGAGTAAAGATGGATTGGTTCAAAGGAACCCTAACCCTAGGAAGAGGAGCCAACAAAGTGGTGTTGAAATTGTATGGATCACAAAAAGACAATGGATCCACATCCATCAAAGTCATAACAGACTCCTCCAATGAAGTAATATATGGTATATCAGGAGACAAAGAAGCTGTCAAACAGATCTTTCCCATGAAAATAGAGGCACAGTCCGTGATAGTGGGTACTGCAAGCCAACTTTCGAAAGAAGAAAAGTCTTTGTCAATGGGTGAATACCTCCTGCCTTAATATGAATGGACTTTTAAAATCACCTCTGACAGCGAGATAGAAGCATGGATGCATTGTTCCCCCTGTTACATGGCAGTAGCAAAGATAAAGCCAGAAACAGAGACAGAGATAGAGATAGAAGCAGAAGCAAAGGACATAACAGAGAGTTTATTCTTCTCATATAGAGCCCCCAAAAAGGAAGAAATAGAATTTGAAGAGGACAAAATAACAATGCAGAAGAAGACTATGAAAGCAAGCTAGAAGAGCTTATCCTCCTCATAGAAGGTAGAGATGAGGAAGAAGTGCTAGAAGTTCCAGAAGCCTCAGAAGCCTCAGAAGTAGAAGATCACTTTTTGCTTGACACAATGACTATGGTACCCTTTGGACCGATTAATGAGTCACGTCATAAGCAAAGCCTCTATAAGAAATGGATTAAGAAGAATAAGCCTTCCTTTAGCAGTGGCTCTTTTCGCCCCAAGTTACCCTTCCTAAGAGACGTTGATGACAATGCACCTTGCCAACAACCACCAGCTCGGCAACTTAAATGGAATGCAGAAGGTTCCTATTATGTGACATTCTTGGATGCATCCTCGAAAGATGAGTCTTCATGCCAAGTACTCATCCTCAAACCAAAAGCTGAAACCACAATGGTACTCTTTCAGCTTCTCAAAGAGTGAGCTAAGGATCCATTAAAAGAGGATATCAGTTCTAGTGAATTATTAGAAGAGGAGACCACTCCCTTGAAGGAGTTGGATCTCTACCGAGAAGCAATCTATGGGACATTCATCTGCGAAGTGGAAGGTGAAAAGCAATTAACTCTCATGGATGTTGAGGGTACTGAATGTCACTTGAAGGCGGGTGTAAATCTTTCAGAAGAAGAACTATTGGTCATGCAAGACCTATTGAAGGAGAACTTAGACGTGTTTGCATGGTCGTACAAAGATCTGAAGGGGATTGATCCCACCCACAGTGTGTAAACATCATATTGACTTAGAGCCTCATGACACTAAACCTGTGAGGCAACGACAAAGATGCATGAATCCAAATTACTTTGCCCTAGTGAAAGTAGAATTACTGAAGCTCCTTGAAGCTGAGTTTATCTATCCAGTGGCCAATAGTGAATGGGTTTCACCTATTGTGGTAGTACACAAGAAGAATGGAAAGCTGCAAATATATATGAACTTTTGAAAGCCGAATTCCAAGATGAAGAAGGATCATTTCCCTATTCCCTTCACAGACCAATTGTTGGACATAGTGGTAGGCCATGAGCTCTGGATGGATTCAGTGGATACAACCAAGTCGAAATCACAAAAGAAGATCAATCCAAAATGACCTTCACAAAACATAATGGAAAATCTATGCTTATGGAGTGATGCCATTTGGGCTTTGTAACGCTCCTACTACCTTCTAATGAGTGATGATGGTCACATTCCAAAACCATCTATATAACTTCATTGAGGTATACATAGATGACTTTTGTGTCTATTTCCTAATCTGTGAGCATTGGGGACACCTAGAGCAGTGCTTTGACAGATATTGAGAGAATGGGATTTCTCTCAACCCCAAAAAATGTGTCTTTCGAGTCTCATGAGGAGTTCTTTTGGGCCACATTGTCTCTGCATAGAGGGGATAGTAGCACATCTTGCCAAGATTGAGAAGATTGTCACCTTGATAGCACCAACCAACCTCAAACAATTAAGGGGATTCCTTGGTCATGTGGACTATTATAGAAGGTTCATTGTGCACTTTGCGACGAAGATAGCCCTCTTGCATAAACTCCGAATAGTCTTGGATAAAATCTCTACAAGTTGCTTGTTGATACTCTCTACTTGTCTATTCACTTAGGAATTATATGGGGTGATTTTATTATGTTTAACTTTCAGAGCTTCAGATAAGGCTTTTATGATCTTATTTCAAAAGTGTGTTCTACGATCAGACACCAGTTTTTTAGGTGGACCAAAACGGTAGTGAGCTCACATCCATGCCAATCGAGTTACCTCCTCTCACGTGCACTCTAGTAGCTTCACGATCCAAGTGCAAGCTTCAAGCAAGCTCCATCCTCAAGCTCCCTGCTCCAAGCTCCATTCCCACGAGCAAGAGAAAGAAGAGAAGAAGAGAGGAGAAGATGGAGAGCTTCTCCTCCGTGGTCCCTCACCCTCACACACTCACTCCCTCACACTCTCACACTCCCTCTCTCAAGCACAAGCTCAAGCAAGCAAGAAGAAGAAGAAGAAGAAGAAGAAGAGGAGAGCCACTTTTGGCCACACACAAGAACGAGCTTCTCATTCGCTTTTCAACTTTATATACAAAACCCTAAATTCCTTTTGGGCGGTCATCCCCTTATCCCCTTTTTTACATGGCCGTAGGCCATTTTTCCCATTGTCCTCCTATCTTCCTAGCTTCCTTCCTACCGCCCATCTACCTTTACAAATTGCACAGGTGAGAGCCAAACGCTCTTTAAATGAAATCATGATGCACTTGCGCTCTTTTACAAAAGTATTGACTTGCGCTTTTTCTTATGCGCCTTTTTCCTTTATTTAGGACTTTTCTGCACTTCTTGTGTTTCCATATTTTTCTTGGCACACCTTCGTCTTCCGTTTCACTTTTGCCTTGGCCTTTGTCTTATGCTTTAGATTTTTCAGATTTTCCAATTTGTGCGTCTGAGGGCTAACAATTGTCCCTTCTAAAATTGAGATGTTGATGTAACTTTTTCAAAAAAAGTACTTGTGCATCTATATCCTCTTCCTTCATCTTGCATATTGCGAGTCATCGACTATTTTATGCTACAGAAACACAAGATAGAAATTGAAGTTTAAAGATAACAATAGTTATCTTTAAACTTCAATTTCTACTTTATTTTTTGTTCGATAAGGAGCTGCAATGACATCTTCTTGGCAATAAAAAATAGTACATATCCAACTCTTTTATGCATATCCAACTATTGTATGGGTCCCGAGTGCCATTCCTTTGCATAGAATTCACTAAGTCTACCCCTCAGGTTAGCCCAATCATTGACATTTTGAATATAAAGCACCTACTATCATTGTTAACAGCTTGCCCAAAAAATAGGCTACCGTGGAAAATATATGTATGCACAACGTTGCTTTAACTTTAGAAGACAAGATTTCATCCCCTAGTTGCTCTTAATGTGTGCTACACAGACCATGTATTTGAATTTACATGCATGGAATATTGAATATTATATGCATGGATTTTTAATGATATTTATGGGCTGCATAGTATCCATGAATGGAATAATATGTTACATGTTTCTATGATGAGTGGTTGAAGTTCCTTGAGTATGGTTGAGAGTTCATTGTCAGACATGGGAACACCTTGTTCATGAACCAAGGCACTTGTCATTAGTCGTCTAGCCACAATCATTTGTAAGTGTTGAGGTCGAGTTGCACTAAAGTCTCTTACCATTTTCTCTACGATATTTTGCACCTCTTTGACATTAACTTTGCCATACCTCTTTGTACCCCATGATTATGTGTCCCTTGATGGGTGAACAATCTTGATATTGTGCTTGCTATATTTGTTCCACAATAAAATTGGCTATTTTGTTAGCATTGGCCTTCATCATAGCTTGAGCTTTAGGCGATTTTGTAAAGTAGTCTATTGCCACAATGATATAAATCTTTTGCATAGTAGAAGAAGGATGTAGAGGTTCAAAAAAATTGATTATACAAATATCATCATTGAGAAATACCGCCAAATCATCATAGATGTTAATTTCTTAAAGTATCAACAAAATATGATGGGTGTTAGATATGATCAATGCCCCACCCTCATTAGGTACTACCAATGATCCATGGTGCTCAAAGTTGTAAGGCCCCCATTATGAGGAGAAGCCAAGTGTGAGCCCGGACATTGGTGGAGTCCTGACTTGTATATCAGATGAGGTCTATGTGACCGGATGGCAAAAAGGTGACCATTGTGGGTCTAATCTTTGGGTTAGACAGAGTGGTTAAGCTGGTAGCAACTCGAGGCACATTGCATTGAGTTGCGTAGTAAGGGAGTTAAAAGGGGCCCCTATTGTGGGGTCCGGGGGCCGCGGAAGCGGCCCCTGGCTGGGGGGTCCCAGGGGGGCCAGCGGCCCCCCTGGCTGGGGTCCGGGGGCAGCGCCCCCGGCCCGATGGTAAAGGGAATATTCCCTGGCCGACTAGTGGAGGCTCATATGGTAGGTCGGTCAGCAGGCCGACCTAACGACCTACGCGGGCTATAAAAGCTAAACCCCTTCGCAGCCATCTCACACTCATCTTTCACCCAGTCAGAGTTGTTGTTCCAGCTAGCCTTAAGCTCTTCACCTATCTTCTGTCTAGATCGCCATCTAAGCTTCATTCATTGGAAGCGCACGGGTGGACAGAGCCATCTTTGTATCAGTTGTTTGGAGTTAAAGAATTTTACTGATTCTCCTCTTATCTGTTGTGTACTCTCTATCTCTTTCTCAGATTCTGTTCGCTGCGCCGTGTAATATTTTACATGGTATCAGAGCCCAGGGGGCTCTAGAGATCGGAGAGCGTGCAAGAGGCAAACGCTTCAACAGCAAAGAGAAACGATGTCGACTCCGGGAAGCAGTTCTGGCGCATCAGGAAGCGGTGCAGGAGGTGGTGCGGCTGTACCGGCTATTCAAACACTGAGGATTCGTCCACCAACCTTCAGCGAAGGCAAGTTAGATGGTACAAACTACACCTTGTGGAAGTTCAAAATTACTACTATCCTTGATTCTTATGAGCTTCTGGAGACTGTGCTGGGGACTGACGCAGAACCACAGCCTACCCCCGACCCATCAAATCCTAGTGTGATGATTCCTCCGAATGCAGATCTTCTACGAGCTTGGAAACGAAGGAATGCAGATGCATTGTGTGCCTTAGTTACAAGCTGTTCTGACAGTGTTTTGACTCTGATTCAGCATACAACCAAAGCGTCAGAGGCTTGGAATGTACTAAGGAGTCAGTATGAAACACGAAACCAAACAAGGATTCAAAACTTGGAGAATCAACTAGCAGCGGAGAAGTTTGCTGAAGGAGAGACGGTTGAAGCATTCATCACTCGGATTAAGAATCTGCGCGACCAGATGGCTGGCGCTGGGATACAAAAGACTAGCGAAGAGCTAGCTCGGAGGTGTCTTCGGATTTGTCCACAAAAGTTTGATGGACTAGTAACTGCCCTTAATACTCAGGTGAGACCTCAAGCTTTGACTTTTGAGGAGTTTTGTGCATTATTAATGGAGGAGGAGTTGAGGCTGAAAGCCCGAGAAGGAAGCAACAATGGAGATGCTGCATTCTCTGCCAATGCAAAAGGCAAAGGTGTTTCCTCCACCAAAAATGATGGTGACAAAAAGAAAAAGGGCGGCAAGAAGAAGTTTCAAGGAGAGTGCTTCTACTGTAAGAAGAAAGGACATGCAATTGCAGATTGTCGTGTCAAGAAGGCAGATGAAAAGAATGGTACCCTTAAAACTAAAGGGAAAGAGACAGCCAATACGGCTGAAGCAGAGTTGGAATTATTCATGGCGACCATTGAGGAAGTGTGCTCCTCGGCGCAAGAAGAATCTACCACTGACTCTTGGGTGTTGGATAGTGGGGCCTCCCGTCACATGACCAACAAGAAAGGTCTATACAGTTCTATGCAGCCTCTACAAGAATCCATCACTGTGACGGTTGGAAATGATGCTAAATGCCCTGCTGCGGGCACAGGTACTATTTCTTTTGTTGCTGCAAATGGTGAAGTCAAAAAGCTTTCAAATGTGTTGTATGTTCCCGAAATCAGGAGAAATCTCTTATCAGTTGCTGCCATAACTGATCTTGGTCATGAAGTGAGGTTCAAGAAGACAGGTGCAGAAATTATTGATAGTGCTGGCACAATTGTTGGCAAAGGAGAAAGAAGGAACAACCTGTATGAGCTAAGTGCTCTTACAGCCACCGCTGGAGTGGGCACAAGTAAGCTTTGGCATGAAAGGTTTGGACACATCGGATTTGCAGTATTGAAGGAGATGCAAAAGCAAGGTATGGTTGCTCACCTACCTACAATAACTGAATTGAAGGAACCATGTGAAGCTTGTATGATGGGCAAGCAACAGAGAAAGGCATTTCCACAAGAAAGCAAGAATAGAGCACATGCTCCTCTAGAGTTGGTGCATGCTGACTTGTGTGGTAAGATGCCTACACAGGCCTTGGGGGGATCTTCTTATTTTATGTTGATTGTCGACGACTACAGTAGGAAGATGTGGATGTACTTCCTTCGTGATAAGGCTCAAGCTTTTGGTAAGTTTAAAGAATGGCTAATACTTGTTGAGAATGAAACAGGGAAAAGTGTGAAGAAATTTAGAACAGATGGTGGTGGTGAGTTCAACTCAAAGGAGTTTGAAGGCTTTTGCAAGAGCAAAGGGATCAAGCGTCAATTGACGACGCCTCACACACCTCAGCAGAATGGTGTTGTGGAACGCAGGAATCGTACCATTGTGGAGATGGCAAGATGCATGCTAAAGGGCAAGGGATTGCCTAACCATTTTTGGGCTGAAGCTGTTAATACTGCAGTCTACATTCTAAATCGGAGCTACACAAAGGCTCTCAAGGGAAAAACACCTCATGAGGCTTACACTGGTAAGAAACCATCTGTTTCACATTTCAGAATTTATGGATGTGAATGTTATGCACATGTTCCAGATGAGAAGAGAAACAAGTTACAACCAAAAAGCAGAAAATGTATCTTCTTGGGTTATAGTGATGAGCAGAAGGCTTACAAGTTATATGACCAAGAGGCAAAGAAGATCATCGCGAGCCGTGATGTGGTGTTCAAGGAGGAGCCGCATACAGTGGAGGAGGAGAAGGCAAGGTCTTCCACTTTATCATCAAGCGAAGAAGTAGTCCACTATGAACCTGTCCCGAGAGCTATCCCTATCCTTAAGGAGGAGGAAGCATCATCTTCAGATGATGAGGAAAAAGTTCACCAACCTGACATCACCCCACCGGAAAAGCCATTGCCGCGCTGGGTGAAGCAGCTCTATGACCACAATAATCCTATGCCTGCATCTGTTGAGGAGAAGGCAGACGGACCAAGGAGGTCTCAGAGAATAGAGGAGCAAAGGAGGGCTTCTGCTCACATAGTCAACATGGCCTTGATGGTTGAGATTATGAGAGAAGTAAAGGAGCCAACTGACTTAGAAGAAGCACTTGCAGATCCATCATGGAAGGCTGCTATGCAGGCAGAGTATGACAGCATAATGAAGAATGACACTTGGGAGCTAGTGGATCGGCCAGCAAAGCGGAAGATTATTGGCACCAAGTGGATCTGGAAGGTAAAGTACAAGGCTGATGGTACCTTAGAAAAGTACAAAGCTAGACTGGTTGCCCAAGGATTTTCACAAGTTGAAGGGTTTGATTTTCAAGAGTCATTTGCCCCAACTGCCAGAATGACCACTATTCGCACGGTACTTGCAGTGGCTGCCCACAAGAAGTGGCCAGTGTACCAAATGGATGTTAAGTCAGCGTTCTTAAATGGTGACCTCAAGGAGGAGGTGTACGTGGCTCAGCCACCAGGGTTTGAGGCCCCCCATTCTGAGAACAAAGTGTGTAAACTAAAGAAGGCATTGTATGGGCTGAAACAAGCCCCCAGAGCATGGTACCAGCGGATAGATAGGTTCTTTTTAAACCTAAACTTCAAAAGATGTGCCTCAGATGCTAACTTGTATGTTTACAGGGATGGTAAAAAGTCTGTAGTGATTGTCCTATATGTGGACGACCTTCTTATTACAGGTGACTATGAAGATATGATCAACCAAACTCGAAAGGCTTTGAGTTTTGAGTTTGAAATGACAGACTTGGGCTTGCTGCACTATTGTTTGGGGATTGAAGTCTGGCAAGAGCCAGGAAAGATCTTCATCTCTCAGAAGAAGTATGCATGGGAGATCTTGAAGGCATTTGGCATGACCGAGTGCAAGGAGATAGCTACACCTATGGAGGTGAATGTAAAGTTATCCGTTGAGGATACATCAGCACTAGCAGACATTGGGAGGTATAGGAGGTTGGTCGGCAGTCTAATCTACTTGTGTAACACCAGACCAGATATCAGTTTTGCTGTTGGTGTTTTGAGCAGGTTCTCAAACAAACCTCATGAGAGTCATTGGAAGGCTGGGATGCGGGTGCTCAGATACTTGAAGAAAACTCTTGACTATGGTATCACATACAGTTTCGGAACTTCTCTTGTGGGGAACTGTGACTCAGATTGGGCAGGAGACATTGATTCCAGGAAGTCAGTTTCTGGTTATTGTTTCTCTTTGGGTTCAGGAATTTTCTCTTGGATTAGTAAGAAGCAACCAACAGTGGCATTGTCTTCTACCGAAGCAGAGTACAAGGCAGCTTGTTTTGCTGCATGTGAGGCCGTATGGTTGAGAAGGATTCCATGGCATATGGGAGTGCAGGATGAAGAACCAACTGTGCTGAGATGTGACAATCAGAGTTGCATCGCCATTGCCAAAAATCCAGTGTTTCATGCACGCACCAAACATATAGAGATCCAGTATCACTATGTGCGTGATTTGATGGAGGATGGGATAGTGGAATTGGTCTACTGTCCAACAGAGGAGAATGGAGCAGATATCTTCACCAAAGCACTTACGAAGGATCTGCTTCAAGTTCATCTTCAGAGACTCGGCATTGGGCCGAGGAGATAGTTCACCTATGGGTGGAAATTGAGGGGGGGTGTTAGATATGATCAATGCCCCACCCTCATTAGGTACTACCAATGATCCATGGTGCTCAAAGTTGTAAGGCCCCCATTATGAGGAGAAGCCAAGTGTGAGCCCGGACATTGGTGGAGTCCTGACTTGTATATCAGATGAGGTCTATGTGACCGGATGGCAAAAAGGTGACCATTGTGGGTCTAATCTTTGGGTTAGACAGAGTGGTTAAGCTGGTAGCAACTCGAGGCACATTGCATTGAGTTGCGTAGTAAGGGAGTTAAAAGGGGCCCCTATTGTGGGGTCCGGGGGCCGCGGAAGCGGCCCCTGGCTGGGGGGTCCCAGGGGGGCCAGCGGCCCCCCTGGCGGGGGTCCGGGGGCAGCGCCCCCGGCCCGATGGTAAAGGGAATATTCCCTGGCCGACTAGTGGAGGCTCATATGGTAGGTCGGTCAGCAGGCCGACCTAACGACCTACGCGGGCTATAAAAGCTAAACCCCTTCGCAGCCATCTCACACTCATCTTTCACCCAGTCAGAGTTGTTGTTCCAGCTAGCCTTAAGCTCTTCACCTATCTTCTGTCTAGATCGCCATCTAAGCTTCATTCATTGGAAGCGCACGGGTGGACAGAGCCATCTTTGTATCAGTTGTTTGGAGTTAAAGAATTTTACTGATTCTCCTCTTATCTGTTGTGTACTCTCTATCTCTTTCTCAGATTCTGTTCGCTGCGCCGTGTAATATTTTACAATGGGTACTAGGAAGCTCCATTGAGAGCGGAGTTTTGAGTCTGGGATGTGTCTAAAATTTGCCAAAAAATTCAGAATTTAGGGGAAACATATTTAACATCGAAGGCGGCGGTTGCAACTAGGACGATTTTAAGCACCAAGTGAAAGACGACTTTTAAAAGGCGCCCAAGCGACACTTGTGGATTTTTGATAATTTTTTTGACTGCCATGCGGGATGTCAAGAGTTTCCAGTCAGTGTGGGATATCAAGCCGGACGCCCAGGATTTTTCAGAGCTCGAATCGGAATCCGGACGAGGAAGTGGCCACAAAATGGGCAAGATACGAAGATGTGGACATTAAGAGGACCAAAGGGGGGTGCCCTTTGGAGCCTTGACCCCCCCCTAAAAATTTTATGCAACATGGATGAAAAAAATGTGAAGGAGATGAAGAAGTGTGAGCATCAGGATGCACCAATTTTTGCGCCATGATCCTCATGGATGAGGCATGGAGGTTGCAAGCAACCCATCTGACCAACATTACCCCTGAACTTCTCCCTATGGGTTGAGCATATCGCCTGTCTTCACGCAAGATATGGTGGCCCAGATGAAGAGAACAGATTCTAGTATTTCTCTCTTCTCTCTCTCTCTCTTCTCTATGGGCTGTTCATGTGTACCATCTTGATGAAGGAACCGGGGAAGGAGAATGAAGGAAAATGGTGATGGAAATTGAAAGAGATGATGAAGATTGAAGTACATCATTGGATTGAGAGCAATGGAGGCTCCGTTTTGCTGGTTATGCAGTTATTCAAGGCGTCTCGGGTTACGTAAAAACATGGTATGACCATTTTTATGAAGAAAATTGTGTGCTGTTTGCATCATGAGTAATGGCTGTGTATCAGAAAATCTTGGTTTTGCAATGATTTACATGCATTATTTAATTCCTGTAAACCCGAAATGCGGTTTTTAAGTGGCAAAATGGTAGTTTTTCCGTTTCGGGTGGGGAAAATATGTTCCCATGGGGGGAATATGGAAGATAAATTGAATGTTGGTATGCTGAAGTGATTGGAACAAGAAAATAGCATTTTTTATTGCCAAATAAATCAAGAAAATAGAAAAAATAGAAATACGTCTTAGAAAAATAAGAAAAAATATAAGAATTGTTTGTGGATGTATGGTAGTGGCAGAGCATGAGGTTTGGCCTCAGTTTGCCCTATCTCTTTGTCAAAGTTTGTGATTTATTGCTTTGTATATATCAAAATATGACAAAATGAACCTCTACACCTATGCAACGAAAGCAATATCTAAATGTAGGGGGTTGGGATGTTTGAATGGTGTGATTTGCGTGCTGATTGTTGCTGATTTTTTGATGCACATCATATCATAGAGTTCATTATATGTTAATTAAGAGGATAGTAACACGAGTGTTATCTCAGTGCTATCCTTTCATCGTTGCAATGGGTTAGTAAATGAATGGAAAAGCCTGGTTGTGCACCACACGTGTTTCTGATTTAAAATGATGTTTGAGCACTTTAGAATCATCCACTTTGCATGTGCACGATGACCATGGTATCAGAATAAGAACCCTGGATGCATAGCACCTATTTTCAATGACAATGACCCACGTTGAGTGTGGAAAGGCATCCTAAGCCGTAGGATAGACGCTCATTTATTGGGGGATTATTTAGTGAGAACACATGGTATCTCCTGGATTATTTGGGAGTGAAAGAGTGGAGTTTGTTCGTTTGTTTTATATGTTGAGAAATGCATCAAGGGGCCAATCCCTACAATATAGGAGAGCTATAGCAGTGGGACCGCGGTGTTTCTACTGAGAGGTTGCCTCCCATGTATGTGATTATCGTGGTATTTATTGCCAATGTGTATGGGTTCTCCCTCTGTGGAGTTTATAGAAAGGGAAACGTTGGACTACAAAACTATAAAACTATAAACGCATAGGTTAGGCTTTAGGGAAGTTTGTCCTTTAGTAGAAGATAGACGCTCCTAGCCCGCGAGGCCATGAGGGTGTGTTTGTCTGTCATGAGCATGAGGTCCAGCTACTAGTGCCATAGCCAGTGCCGGCCCATTTTAGGTCCCATCAGTGTGTGTCTGCCGGGAGCCGCCAACAAGTGGTGGTTCTCGAATCTAGGGTTTTTAGGGACCAAAAAGTTGGTTTATGTCCTCTGACAAGGACCGTCAAGCCGAAATACAAAAGCGGAACGTGCTGAGAGGGCTAGACGGCGGTTGGAGATTGTAAGTCGCTATTCTCCTCAAAGGAGTAGCCCAATACACATAAAAGGCAGTGAACTTAGTAACCCAATTGCTGCACATAGTCCTTTAGGTGCAGGAGGAAGCGTAAGTTCTTCCTGTCTTCCACCAAGTCAACCAACTTCAAGTGGGGGTGTGATTCCATCAGTCGAAACTCCTATTGTCAATCCGATTGTCATCATGGCACAACCCATTGCAATTCCTGCAGGGACGCCGGATTTTCCAGCTTTAGGAGTTTCGTTACCCATTTTTAATGGGTTAACCAAAGAAGATGCGGAGTTTCACATTTGTGAATTCCAAAGATTAATGTTTAATTACCGCATCCAAGATGAGGGACATCTTATGATGTTCTTTAACATGATATTAAAAGGAAGGGCTGTAGTATGGTATCATAGCATAGAGATTGGAACCATAACCACAATCGACCAATTTTATGCAGCTTCTCGAGAAGAATATGCCCCTGAAAGAGGTGGCCAATACTGGTTGCGTGTTTTGAATGTAACGCGCCAAGACCCCCATGAGAATGTGAAAGCCTATGCTAAGAAGCTTAAGGAAGTGTTTCGTAAGTTACAAACTTACATTCCTAATCCGTCGGCTGCCCAATTGCAATACTTCTTGCATGGATTGGATTTCAATATTCAGGTGCAATTGAGCAGTGTGGCTTTGGCTGATATAGACATTGCCATCGCGTGGGTAGAAGGAGTAGAGTCACGATTACAAACAGCCTACTCCTCTCGAATAAATCTTAATGCGAGTCTAGTACCTGGAGGCAATTTACCATTGGTAAATGGAAGTCAAGGGATGCCTATGAATAACCCTCATGGGAGAGGAAGCACGGTTCAAAATGACCTTTGCTGCCAGCTCCTCCCAGTGTGAATATGCCTATGGCTAGTCAGTTGGCTGCACCGAATGTTGGAGGCCAAGTTTCGAACCCTAATGCTGTTCATGTGAGTCAACAACCAATGCCCAATCAAATTGTTAGGCCAATGGAACGACGGATAGATGATCAAGGCTATGAGTCGAGTGCCTCTAATGTCCTTGGCGAAGTTAAGGATATGATGAAGCATTACACTGACATGATTTCTAAACAATATCGGCAAATAGCTGTTGATGTCAGTTTCCTGAAGAAGCAGTAGAATATAATAGGGAGTCGACACCCTGAAGCGGGTGGACCCTCAAGATTCACTGTAAGTGGTGTGGCGGACAACATTTCCCTAGAAATTGCCCAAATGTTAAATGTGATATTTGCGGGAAGTCGGGCCACTTAGCCGCTACCTGTTGGAGTAAGATTAGTTCCCTCCAACAAGGGAGTAAACAGCCAGGTCCTGTTAATCATAGAGTGCAAGGTAATAACCTCCAGCAAAATGATGGACCAAGACAAATATTGCAAAGGGGAAAGGCCACTATAGAGGAGTTGCCACAAGGCAATGGAGTTAGCCTTATTGAGGCTGTACGCGTCAAAGGCGCTGAAACCTCTAACCTACGAGCCATGACAAGAGGCCAAAAGGCTAAAGAGAGTGATAAAGATAATGCAAAACCGGTTGAGGAAAACCCTAAGCAAGGGGATAAGGGGACGCAAGTCTTGAATCCTGGCATGGAAGGTGGACCTCTGAGGCTTGTTGACAAAAAAGTCGATCCTAAGAAGGATGAGGAAGTGCCAAGAAATAAGGCAAGAGCTAAAAAAGAAGCACCAAAGTCGGTCCGAAGACCAAAAGAAAGAATGGTCTAGCGAGAAAAGAGAGCTTTGGCTACCTATCATGATTTTGATTTAGCAAGTTCTCTTTGCGAAGTCAAACCAGATGTAAACCTCTTATAGTTGATTAAATTATCCTGAGGAGTATGCAAGGAATTCAAGAAGATCCTGCGTATTGGGTATATTGTAGAACCTTTGGGTATAGCACGAGTAGGGGAAGATTGGTTTGATCATGCTGAAAAGAATTGCCCTAGGGTTCCAGCATACGTGGATGGAATATTAGTAGAGCATGCTATCATAGACACTGGGTTCTCCGTCAATATCATGAGTCCAGAGTTGATGGAGAGGCTGGGTCTAGGCATCCAAAAAGATAGCTCCACCCTGCTTAGAATGGCTGATGATAGTCTAAGGCAACCAGAAGGTTGCGTTACTAAAGTCCATGTCACAGTTGCAAGTGTAGAACGCTTCTTGGACTTTAGGGTGATAAGATTTGTAGGACGTCCTAGCTATCGAGTCTTGCTAGGCAGGCCTTGGATCTTACGAACAAATTGTCAAGTCGATATACCCGCCGGTCGAGTGGTTCTAGGTAGAGGTGCTAATCGAGTAATAGTTGATGCTTACCCTGAGTCTCCTCAGAGTGAGAGAGCTCCTTTATCCTCTACTAAATTAGGAACAGCAGATGATCCATCTAGTAGGGAGACATCATCCAGTGATAAATCTAAAGAGGGGTCCACTACAGAGGATATTTATCAGATAACTCTAAATGAGCCGATAGAGCCGCAAGATAGGATAAGAGACGTGGATGTGATTGAGTTGGACCTTGGCACGTCGAATGATTTGCGGCCAATTAAATTAGGTTCCATGCTTAGTTCAGTAGAAAGGGAGGACTATGTGTCCTTGATTCAAGAATTCCGCGACATCTTTGCTTGGAGTTATGATGAGCTGAGAGGCATTCCTCCCAGCCTAGCTGTTCATAGTATTCCTGTATAAGATGGCAGTTGTCCTGTACGTTAGAAAGTAAGGCGTATGCCTTTTGAATTGAGGGACGGGCTATTTGAGGAGTTGCAAAAGTTACGGAAAGCTGGTTTAATCTTCCCTATACAGCACACAGAATGGTGTTCACCAGTTGTTATCAGGAAGAAGAAAAATAACCAGATCCGACTATCTGTAGATTTTAGAGAGCCGAATAAGTAGTCGGTTAAGGATTACTAACCTTTGGTACTTTTATTACTGTCTTTGGTACTTTTGCATACTATGTGATGGCCTTTGGTTTGTGCAATGCACCTGGATCATGGCAACGAACAACAGACAAGACCTTTGGTGACATCTCCCCAGATGAGTTGAAACTATTTATTGACGACTTGTGGGTGGCCACTGTAAGGGAAAGGATGTTGATTATCTTAAGAAAGTGCTTTTAGCACTGCAGATAATTTTGTATCGCTCTTAACCCACGGAAGTGTGTCTTTGGAGTGCCTTATGGGCTATTGCTAGGCCATGTGGTTAGTTCAGTCAGGATCGCAACTGACCCTAAAAAGATCAAGGTTATAGTCGCTATGAGTCCACCACACACTCTGAAAGAGGTTCATAGCTTTCTATCATCGATAGGGTACTATCGGAGGTTTATAAATGCCTTGGTAGAAAGGACGTTGCCACTAACGAACTTATTATCCTTTAGTTGTTTATTTGTATGGAGTGACCCTTGTAAGGTAGCTTTCGAGGATGTGAAACAGGAGCTAGTAAGAGCACCAGTTTTAAAAGCACCTAAAAGAGGCAAGGTATTTTACATATTTTCAGCATCCACCATGCATAGTATCGGCTGCTGTTTAGCCCAAATCTGGGAGGAAAAATGGTATCATCCGATAGCTTTGCTAGTCGAAAATTGGGCATATCAGAAATTAACTACACCTACATGGAGAAGTTGTGCATTGCGACGGTCTTTGTGACTAAAAAATTCAAGCACTACATCCTCTATGAGAAGGTAGTTTTTTATACAAAGGTAGAAGGGCTTAGATTGCTTATGAACAAGCTACAACCGCCTGATCGTCTGGCAAAGTGGTTAATCACTTTGCAGGAGTTTGATTATGAGATTAAGAGTAAGCCACCGAGGTTGCAGGGGATTGTGGAATGCCTTATGGATTTTGGGGAGCCAAAAGAGACTTTGGCTGAAGGAAGTGATATTGAAGAAATGTTTAAAATTGATACAGCTTATATCCCATCTTGGTATGCTACTATCACACATTATCTATCAACAGGAGAGACTGGAGCTAGTTTATCAAAATCAGAAAAGAGAAAAATCAGACAACATGCTTTGAAGTTTTCCTTGATCGCAAGAACACTATATCGGCAGGGTGTTGATGATATCTATCACTGATGTGTGATGCTTGACGAGGTTCCTTTTATCTTGGAGGAGTGCCATGACTCTGCATGTGGAGGGCACTTCGCTGGACGGTTGACGGCATAGAAAGCTTTAAGAGCTGGGTATTGGTGGCCGTCCATCTTCCAAGATTCCTTTGAGTATGTTAAGAGATGTGATATCTATCAAAGACACGATAGCAGAGAGAACAAGAATTCCCACTTACGCCTATTATGGCTATCCTTCCATTTGAGAAGTGGGGCATTGACTTTGTGGGTCCCATCACCCCGTCGTCTACTACCCAGAAGAGGTACATTATAGTAGCAATTGATTATTTCACAAAATGGTCAGAAGCGCGGGCAATGAGGCAGGACAATGCAAAAGAGACTGCAAGTTTTCTTTTAGAGCAGATTATCTGCCGTTTCAGTCCACCGAAGGAATTAGTATTGGACCATCGAACCCATTTTTTGAATAAAGTGATCAAAAGCTTGACTGAAGCTTGGCAAATCAAGCATAATAAAACGACCCCCTATAATCCACAAGCAAATGGGCAAGTTGAAAGTACTAATAAGCAGCTTGTGGGTATCTTGTCTAAAATAGTCTCTGAGAAGAAACGAGATTGGGACATGAAGTTGTATGTGGCAGTATGGGCGTAAAATACAACGTTCAAGCGAGCTACCGGCCATACTCCATTTAAATTAGTTTATGGGGAAGAGTGTGTGTTACCCCTTGAAATCGAGTTGCCAACCATACGGTTTGCAATTAACCACTCTTTGGGAGATGAGGATTCACTCTTTGAATGTTTCACGACTATAGCCCACCTAGATGAACTGAAATTGCAGAGCTTATTACACCAGGAGGTAGCTAAACATCGGATGAAGCACTTGTACGACCTTAAAGCAAAGAAGTATACCTTTAAAAAAGGGCAATTAGTTCTGTACTACGATGCACATAGGGAGCTATTTTCAGGGAAGCTGGAACCTAGATGGGATGGCCCCTACAAGATTGTTAGGATAGGGAAAAATAGGTCTACGGCTCTACTAGTTGATTTGCACGAAGTAGAATTTAAAAATAAGGTTATTCTTAGTAAGATTAAACCTTATTATTTCTAAGTATGCTAATACGGAGAAATGCATTGCAGGTCTATGCTGGAGCTGATTTGAGACCTGTAAAAGAGCTTAAAGCTGGTTGATGGGGTGGTTAATTCCTTATTTGGAGCACCCATATCTGGAGCAGAGATATCATCAGGGGAAACTTATTTGGTGGAGGAAAGGATACAAAGTGATTGAGAAAGAAGACGGAACCTTTGTGTGGGATATCAAAGTCTTCTGCCATCATTGCTTACGAATGTTGACAAGTATCCCTGTTGAGTTTAATGAAGAAGGTGGGATGGAGCCGTTAGTTCATCCTCTAAACATGCTAAATTTTGACTATCATAATTACGAATAGAGGAGTTCGTGATGGCAGGCTGTGTCAACCCATTGTGGACATACACATTATATTTTGACGGAGCGTCTAGGGACCCTCATAAAAAAGGGAGTGTTGGAGTCGTAATCCGAGATCCCCGATGTAGAGTTACGATGAACTTAGCTGCTTATCTCGGGGTAGGATTCACTAACAATATGGCGGAGTATAAAGCCTTGATTATGGGACTGCATATTGCCAAGCAAGGTGGTATTCGGCGGTTGTTAGTAAAAGGGGATTCCCAGTTGATCCTGAATCAGCTAGATGGGACATACACAGTTCGGAATCCCATCCTTTGTATGTATCATCGAACTGCTATGACCCTACTTGAGGAGTTTGAGAGAGTATCTTTTCAACTAATTCCACGTTACTGGAATCAATTTGCGGATTTGCTGGCAAATCTTGCTTATGAAGAAGACATTTTCTTCAACTGTGGTCCTAGTTTGGATATTGTTATCAATAATAAGACAGGTCCCGGTCGTTTGTGGGAAATGTTATCAGAGCATGCAATATATGGCATGCGATGGTTGATATGGGTGATGCAAAGAGTAGCCGAGACCAATCTACTGTTGTTATCTTGGACCCATAGGTTGATTAGACAACATGTTATGTGTACGCCTCTTGCTATATATGCAGGAGGGATGGGTCATAATCTTATGCATTTAGTTTAGGGCTGCAAGCCCTATTTTTCCTCCTTTGAAAGGAGCATATTATTGTATATCTGTACTATTTCGGGGAGGGATGTGTAGGTGCTATGCTGTTTTATTTCATTAGGCCAAGAGGGCCGATCAGGTTTTGTAGTGAAGTGCTTTATTTCATTAGGCTGAGAGGGCCAATCGTTTGTTTAGTACAGATGCGGTTAATGGTTTCTTGTTTTAGTCTTGTGCTAGACAGGTTCAAAGAAAAGCTTGGAAGGAGCCTATGTCGTGTGGAGACTTCTCGTGGCCCTATACAGGTGATATCTCTCCTTTATGAGTACCATGTTTTTATGCTATATGTGTTTGTGTTCTTGTTGGGGACCGGAGTCCAAGGCATGAAGTCCCAGGTTTAGGTTAGGTATGTCTGAGGGAGGTCTGAGTAGTCGTTGCCTCCTGTAAAGGCATTGCCAGGCATCGAAAGACCTGTTTTAGAAGGCAGTCCTAGTGACTCTGTTCTGCTAGCCTATTAGCCAGCCGTTCTAGGAGTTCTTGTTAGTTGTGAGGCAGTTAGAGAAGCCTGCCAGAAGAAAAATGATGATGATAGAAAGGAAAGAAACCCTGAATATCTCAAAGAAAATAGATATATATAAAGGTATGTAAAAAGGGGTTCTAACCCCTATAAGAATAGAAAAGAAAAGGAAAGGAAAATGTATAAGCAGTTGATCATTGCCTTGCGAAGGCTTGGTAGGTTCCTGGGGACGAAAGAAGAAAGTAAGGAAGGTTGGAGCGAAAGTAAAAGTGAGCATTAGAAAAGGATTACGTGTCGCCTCGCGAGGGCTTGGTAGGTTCTTGGGTACCGAGACAGGACATGAGGCCAATGGCCTGTTCTCCTTGGGTCAATGCACTCAGCTCCCTCCTTTTTACATGCTCGAGTATAGGAAAATAAAAAACCTAAAAGAAGAAATGTGCTAAAAGAAAATACTTCTTGATCAGGCTATAGGAGTCCTTGCCTAGTAGGAGCTCCTGGTTGTGTTATCCTTAGTTAGGTAGGTAGTTCAGACCACGACTTAGGGCGACCTCTTTGATAGTTCTTTTTAGTTTGACCGTATTGGAGCAGTCGGTTAGTGACTGGGTTCGGACCTTCTATCAAATTATGCTAGGCCTACTCCTTGTGGATGTCATGCCTTGGTTTTGTCAGGGGGTAGGGTGAGTATTGTGCTGTGTTTTAGTATGTATCTATTTTGTATCAGCTTGAACCACCATATTGTTGGGGGTAAAGGCACCTCCGCCGTGCTGCCCCGTGTATTACTACACTGACAGTACCCGCCACTGCACACTGTAGGTGGCGGGCGCCCGTCATGTCACTTTATTCTTTATTCTTTTAGTGACAGTTTGAATAAAGGAATGCCCGGTCACACATTGTGACTGTTGGAGTTCCCATTTCTTGTCTCTCTCTTTCTTGCTCTTGCTCTCCCGCCATAGCTCGCGTGCAAGCTTCGATCCTTCTCACCTTTCAACTGGTATCAGAGCTTGGCATTCTCTTGCTCGAGCTTGACTCGGTGCTTCCCGACCTTCGCATCGAATCGCTTCACGCATTGGGTCTCCATCCCGGCAGCCATAGCCGACCTCTTGAGCTCCCGACTCTCCCCAGCTTCCCGAGCTCCATCCCGGCCTTCTTGAGCTTCATCAGGGCCTTGCCCTTGAGGTATTGCTTCAGCATTTGCAGGCATTTGAGTGTATTCTCAGTTTGAAACAGGGCAGGAACAAAGGGCAGCCACTCTTCTTGAGCTCCATAGCTCATATCTTCCCTCCCCTTTGCATTGGGCCTTCATGGCTTGGTATGTGCCTACCTTGGGCCATCATTGAGCCCCCCCACACTCAACATTCAGCCACTGATTAAAGCAGCACTCCAGGCCTCAACACGCTAAATATGGCATCCATTTTCAGACTTTGACCTCCATGTTTTACAGCTGAATGCTTTGTTGCTCATGGAGCACTCATCATTGGCCTATTTGGAGGGCATTTGAGCCATTTTTGGATGTCATTTTGATGCTTTGGCTTGAGATTGAGCTTGGGAGCTGATCATTCTCAGTTTTAAAACTGTCATTTACTGCATAGCAGTGCTGGAAACAGGGCAACACCCCTGACACTGACATTTGTTGCTTATGCCTCATTCCATTGGAGCTATTTGATGCCCATATGCAGTCTACTTCCTACCCGGATGTATTGGGGATGTATGCATTTGGTTTGACCATGATTTTGGCTTGAATTTGGGGCTGAAATCTACTATTTAGAATAGTAAATACATGCTGGAATAACAGTGGGCTGAAGGTACTTTACATGCTTTGGCACTTACCTACCGATACCGGATGTATGCTTTGAGCTTTGGCATGATGTCTCTGACATTTGGGGACGACTTGGAGCATATGTATGAGATTATGGGATGCTTTTGAGCTTCACATTAGCTCCGTCTTCACTGGCATTTGGACCAACTTGGCATGCTCGTGGACCACCTATGCCTCATGTCTCTGCTTGACAGTTAGGCTTTTGCATTACATGCTTTGGTTCGTGACATATGCTATTTGGTTCGTGTATGCCATACCGACATTTGGAGCTTGGATTTGGATGTATTTGAGCATTCCTAGCTTACTTGATCACTAATCTTGGTTGCTATTTGGATGTCATTGAGTTGACCGAGAGCTTATTTGGGCTTATGTATTGCTTCATGGTTAATACGACCGGTGCTTCATGTATGTCATGCTCTCTTGGATGCGCTTGATGCATTGACAGGGTCACTTATCACTGGTTCTTTCTCTTGGGTTGTTTGAGCTTCTGAGCTCGCTTTGTACGCCTTTTGTGCCAGTGGGAGCATTTTACATGCTTGCTTGACCTTTGAGAGTTGCATGCTATTGGAGCACTTACATGTATTTGGAGCAGTTTATGTCTTGAGCAGCTACATACGCATTGAGACATTGGGATCATACTCCGATCTTTATGGATATGCATTGATGTACTCTTGGTTCACAGGATGCTTATGAGCTGAGTCTCATATTTGGATCTTTCTCTTTGAGCAGACACCTATTTGTGTCAGGTTTTGGCAGTTACAGGAACACTTTGCCTAGAGTGTCTGGGGGTGTGCCTTTCACTGGCAGATGTTATTTTGACATGCTTCGGTGTTGAGCTCATGTTCTTTTCACTGTACTTGGCCTTGCTTATGTCCGTTTCATGCCGGCTTTGGACCTAGCATTGTTTGCTTGACATTGGATCCTATTTTGGGACAGTTTGCTCTCTAGACTACATGCCTGCAATTTATTACAGCAAGCAGTTATTAGTGGACTGAGGTGTACTTTTCATGCTGAAATATCCTGATTTGGTGTACCGCACCTAGTACTAAGTGGGCAGCAACTTTTGGCACACTTTGCTCGCCCTTTGGACCCCGTTTTGGTCATTTTTGGGCAGTTTCTGCAGTAAAACAGCAAGCAGTTTTGGACTGTTTGGGCATTTCCAGCCTGCATAATGGCGTCATCTTCGCATGATAGTGCCATCTTTAACATTACAAAGTTGGATGGTACCAACTACTCTTACTGGAAGAGTCAAATATGGCAGGTTTTGGTGCAAAAACTCAGATTAAGCCACTTCGGTTGAGTGGGGAGCAGCCTGAAACTATGGACAATGACGACTGGCTTGAACTTGATGAGCTATGCAAGTCCACGATTGTATTGTCTCTCACTGAACAGGTACATTATAATGTATTTGAGGAAGCACAGAGTGCATGGGATCTATGGAATAAGATCAAGAATCTTTATGATAAGAAAAGTCCGGCGAGTCAGATGTACTGGTTGAAGCAGCTTATGGATCTGCGCATGAAGGATAATGCGACTATGTCTGCTCACTTGAGCCAGTTCCATGCTATACTGAAGAACCTGACTTTGCAGGATATCACCTTTGGAGAGGAAGTAACTCCTCTTTTCTTGCTTGGGACTCTGAATGAGTCATGGGATGTATTCCGCACTGCTCTTTGTGCCTCTAGTGCTACTCTAAAATTGGCAGATGTTGAGAGTGCTCTTCTTCAGGAAGAGGTGAATCGCAAAAACTTGGATGCCTCTCGTGGTAGTCATGCTTTGACAGTTAGAGGCAGGAATGACAGGTATGACCGTGGTAATGGCCGAGGCCGTGACTCGCAGAAGGGTCGGTCTAAATCTCGTGGCAAGTCGCGTAGTAAGTCGCGTGGGCGCAATGCAAATGTCACTTGTCATCATTGTGGGAAAAAGGGCCATATTAGACCACAGTGTCATGAGTTGCGCAATGAGAGGTGCAAGGATAAGGGGAAAGATAAAGTGCAGGAGAAGTCCTCTGATCGCAGCATAGTACCTGCGAAGTCCATGTCAAGATTGTGGGAGAGAAGGAAGGAGTCTCACTTGTAGCTTTCTTGCTTGCACAACGGGGGAAGACACACAAGGGTGGAGGCTGAAAACTGTTTTTCTCTTCTTAGTTGTGGAAGCCAAAAGAACTCTAGTACAAAGAAATAGAAGAACCCTATATATGGGTCTCAAACCAAACTCAACTAACTAAGGTGGCATACTAACCGAGCCACGAACTAGAGTAGATAAGGATAGCTATCATGTAGCTATTATTCATGGGCGGTGTACCAACCGCGTCTGCAACTAACAAGTCGGTGACATAAATACACAACGGTCACCCTGGCGTATCACGAGTGGAGCTCGATATCTCAACACTCCCCCTCGAGCTTAATCCCAATTCCTGCACACCAAGCAGGTCTCTGAACTTGCGCAGCTTCTCTGCGCCCAATGCCTTCGTGAATATGTCAGCTACCTGATCCTCTGTGCTGACATAAACTAGATCAATAAGACCTAGTAAAACCCTCTCTCGCACATAGTGATAATGCACCTCAATGTGCTTTGTTCTAGCATGATAGACTGGGTTATTTGCCAAGTGTATACTACTCATGTTGTCACAATAAATGACAACTGGTCCATCTGTAGACTGATGCATATCATAAAGTAGCTTATGCAACCAAGCTACCTCACATGCAGCCATTGCTGCACCCCTGTACTCAGCCTCTGTGCTCGACAAGGCAACTGTAGGCTGTTTCTTGCTGCTCCAAGTGACTGCAGCACTCCCAAAAGAGAACACATATCCACTGGTAGATCGTCTATGAGAAATACTACCAGCCCAATCAGCATCAGTGTATCCATGCAACTGTATCTGAACCCCAGTCTCATAAAATAGTCCATACTGCAATGTGGACTTCACATACCTGAGTATGCGTCTAGCCGCATCCAAATGGGGTTTCCTTGGAGCCTGCATAAACTGACTTACCAATCCAACAGCATAGCTCAAATCTGGCCTGGTAATAGTCATGTAAATCAAACTTCCTACTATGCGTCTGTACATAGTAGGGTCTTCCAGAAGCTCACCTGCATCTGTGCTCAGCTTCACATTCTGCTCCAAAGGAACTGAAATAGGCTTACAGCCTGTCATCCCATATTTGGACAGCATGTCCAATCCATACTGCCTCTGCAAGAGCTGTATCCCACTTGGTGATCTAATCACCTCAATGCCCAAGAAATAACGCAGCTCTTCCAAATCCTTCATCTCAAACTTCTGCTTCAATAGCATTTTCACATGAAGGATATCTTCATCACTGTCACCTGTCATAATCAAATCATCAACATAAATGACAAGTGGCATAATACCTTTCTCTGTTTTTCTCACATAAAGTGAGAAATCTGCCTTGGAAATCTGAAAGCCAATAGTGACAAGATACTGTCCTATCTTGTCAGACCATGCTCAAGGTGCTTGCTTCAAGCCATACAAGGCTTTCTTCAACCTGCAAACAAACTCAGGATGAACAGCATGCACATAACCTGGTGGCTGCTCCATATAGACCTCTTCTTGCAAATCACCATGCAAGAAGGCATTCTTTACATCCATCTGATGTAAAGACCATCCCTTTGATGCAGCCATAGCAATGACTGCTCTTACGGTTGCCATCCTTGCAACCAGACTGAATGTTTCTTCATAGTCAATGGCATATGTTTGTGCATAACCCTTGACTACTAATCTTGCCTTGTATCTGTTCACAGAACCATCTGCATTGTGCTTCACCTTATAAACCCATTTACAGCCAATTGCATTTTTACCTTTAGGCAAAGGTACCAGTTCCCATGTAGCATTTGCTTCCAAGGCATCAATTTCTTCATCCATGGCTTTCTCCCATTTTTCTTTTCCCATGGCTTCCTCAAAAGAAGTGGGTTCTGGTTCCTGTATCACTTTAACCATATATGCATAATGAATGGCTGTAAATCCATCATATTTCAGCCTATCCACAGGATACCTAGCTCTGGTAGACCTGCGCAAAGTAGGTTCACTCCCAGGTGCTCTTAAAACATCCCTGGTCTTTCTTACTCCAGGTGTAACAATAGAAGGAATACCCAACTCATCATCAATGCTCTGTTGTGAGCCACTGGATTCACCATCCACATAAGAGTGACCTGCATTCACATCAAACATGGGCTGATCAACCTTCTCTTTTCCTTTTCGTGATACCTGCATACCACTATCTGCATTGCTTTGAGAAGATTCTCCTGATCTCAATCTGCCTGTCCATGGCGAAGAATGTGAACCACTGCTAGAGGATGCTCCAGGTCCACTAATATTTTGTGACTGCTGCTGTGAATTCTGTGCAGCATTACCATTTTGTGCATCTATATCATCAATCACATTTACTGGTTTATACCAGCTACTCATCTCATAAAAAACAACATCTCTGCTCACTGTAAACTTACGAGTAGAAGGGTTATAGCATCTATACCCTTTTTGCTGCAGAGAGTAACCAATAAAGATGCACTTCTCAGCTTTTGGATCCAACTTGGATCTCAGCTCATCTAGCACATGTACATAGGCAATGCAACCAAAAATTTTCAAATGAGAAATATCTGGTTTCCTACCAGTATACCTCTCCTCTGGAGTCATTCCATGTATTGCTGCAGTGGGAGTCATGTTCATTATGTAGACTGCTGTAGCAACTGCTTCAGCCCAATAAAAATCTGGCAAGTCTTTTTCATTGAGCATGGCACGAGATACCTCTCCAATATGCCTGTTTTTCCTTTCTGCAATTCCATTTTGTTGTGGGGTATGACTGCATGAATATTGCTGCTTTATGCCATGCTCCTGCAGGAACCTTGCAAACTCATTTGAGAGGTACTCTCCCCCTCCATCTGACCTTAGGCATTTTACTTGTAGACCTATTTCTTTTTCAACCATAGCTTTAAGAGTTTTGAAATGCCCAAAAACTTCACTTTTCTTTTTCATAAAATACACCCAAACTTTTCTGCTATAGTCATCAATAAAACTGATAAAATAATGACAGCCTCCAAGAGATGTAGCTTTAGTAGTCCACACATCAGAGTGGATTAATTCCAATGGCTTCTTACTCTCTTGAACATGTCTAGGAAATGGTTTCCTTGCCTGTTTTCCAAACTGACAGGCTTCACATACCTTATGCATTTCTGCAACCTTGAATTTGGGCAATCCTGCAACAATATTTTGGGCCTGCATTGATTTAAGTCGCTGTACATTAACATGACCAATGCGTTTATGCCAGATATCAATATCTGCAACTACACCGGTCCCATGTGCAAACATTGCTGCACTCAATTCAGACATGTCTGCATCCAATGTAAACATTCTGCCCTTTCTTCTTTCCTTTTGCTACCAAGCGACCTTTATTTTTCATATCCTCAACAAAGCATCCATGAGGATTAAATCTGACCTGCAAGCCCTGCTCAACCATTTGACCAACAGAAACCAGATTCTTGGTGATATTCGGGACATGAAATACATCGGACATGTATTTCTTTTTCCCATCCTGCATAGACAAAGGAAATTTTCCAATCTGCACAATCGGATGTGCAGTATCATCACCAGTCTCCACAAATCCTGGTTTTTTCATTTTCCTTGCATCCTCCATCCATTCTGCATGACCTGTCATGTGGTTTGATGCACCTGAGTCAACATACCATACATCGTTGCTTTCTTCTGCACTTGTCACAGAATTGTTCATGTGCTGCACCATGAACAAATGCTCATTTCTGTCATCACCCTGTCTACTAGAAGATGCATAATTCCCTTGTTGCAGTTTTCCATTCATGATGTCATTCTGCTTTTTATAGCAGTCTTTAGCCATATGACCCATTTTACCACAGTAGTAGCATTCAACATTACTGTTTGCATTTTGACCTCTTTGCCATCCACCACGACCTCTTTGGCTCCCCCTGCCTCTAGAGTTACCACGTCCTCCTCCATAGGACTGGTTTTCTTGAGTTTGCTGCATATTCTGATTTCTACCACGGCCTCCAAATCGGCCTCCTCTACCTCTGCCTCTACCTCTTCCAACATTTGAGTAGAAGATAGCTTCTTTTGAAGTTCCTCCTGAAGAAGATGCACCACCATTTCTCTGCTCCTCAGAAATTAGAAGAGCAATCAACTCCTCAAAATCAAGAAATCTTTCACGGACGGAAATAGATGTCCGAAACTGCGCATAATCCTTTCCTAAACCATTCAAGGTCACAGAAACTAAATCATCATCTTCCACTGGCGACCCAATGGAAGCAAGTGCATCTGCAATCTTCTTCACCTTCATGTGGTAGTCATTGATGCTCATATTTTCTCTTTGCACATTGTGCAACTCTTGCTTGAGCTGCATTTTCCTGGCTTGCGTATTTGTGCTATACATCTTTGATAGAGTATCCCATGCCTCCTTTGGCGTACTTGCATCCTGAATATGCACAATCATAGAGTCTGAAATGCTGATAGACAGCCAGTACATAACTTTCCTGGCTCTCTCATGCCATGATTTGAATGCCTGCATTTGCTGTTGATTGGGAACATCAGGAAGAACTGGTTCTTCTTCATTTCCTGCAACAAATTCCCAATATCCTTTTCCCATAAGGAAATTCGTCATTCTAAACTTCCATGCTTGGAAGTTGTTCTTGTCAAGCTTTTCAGTTACAATCTGTGAAAGAGAATCAGACGCCATTACAGAATACTGTAAAAAATTTTGTCACTGCAAAAAACACAGCTTCACCCTCACAAGGGCAAATCTGCAAAACTGGCGAAAGTGGTATTTGACCACACAGTCACTTCCTAGTGACGATTTTGCATAAACAGGAACCAAGGATGATTCTGTAACTCCCAATGTCTCTGCACACAAGCATACGATGCAATCTCTGTGGTAACTTTTCACCGACCTGTAGAACAGTGGTCGCACAGCATAAAACAGGGCCTTTTCCTGAGTGCGTGCAGAAAACTTTCGCCTTCAAAACAGGCCCCGAAATGGCCTCAAATCAAAAAAACAGGGTCGCCAAGAGCTAAAGCTCATTCCCGCAGCATATACTGCCCTCTTGCTTCAACGCGAAGGGCGTCTCAACCTGAGACAATGCACTCCTGCACTTTCCGGTTGTGTTACTTGCAGAGATCTGCTCCCAAAACAGAAAATGAAAGCAACACTACTCCTCTTACCAGACCACCGCGAGCTTGGCTTGCTTTCTTGAGCTCCTTACCACGAACAAGGCTCTGATACCATGTCAAGATTGTGGGAGAGAAGGAAGGAGTCTCACTTGTAGCTTTCTTGCTTGCACAATGGGGGAAGACACACAAGGGTGGAGGCTGAAAACTGTTTTTCTCTTCTTAGTTGTGGAAGCCAAAAGAACTCTAGTACAAAGAAATAGAAGAACCCTATATATGGGTCTCAAACCAAACTCAACTAACTAAGGTGGCATACTAACCGAGCCACGAACTAGAGTAGATAAGGATAGCTATCATGTAGCTATTATTCATGGGCGGTGTACCAACCTTGTCTGCAATTGACAAGTCGGTGACATAAATACACAACGGTCACCCTGGCGTATTACGAGTGGAGCTCGATATCTCAACAGTCCAGCATCAAGATTGAGGAAATTAATGTCACGCAGACTGAGGAGTCCGATGGTGGTGATGAGTTTATACTTGCAGCTAGTTCTTCTGATGCTTCACACTTGATTGAGACATCTAGTATGTATGCACAGTGCTGGTTATTGGATTCAGGTGCGTCCTTCCATGTGACGCCTTACCGTGAGTGGTTTCACTCTTACCGTACTGTATCTAGATCAGTCAGACTTGGAGATGACAGGTCTCTTGATATTGTGGGCTGTGGAGATATTCAGTTGCAGTTTTCCACTGGCAGTTCCTTTTTGCTCAGGGATGTACGTCATGTACCTGTGCTTACACGCAATCTTATGTCTGCAGGACAGTTGGATGATGCAGGGTTTCATGTCTATTTTGGGGATTCTGCCTGGAAAATTACCAAAGGCAGACTTGTGCTTGCTAGAGGCGCCAAGGCTGGCAACCTCTATCCTCTTGTTGTATCTGGGTCTTCTGTAGACCATGTTTTGGCAGTAAGCTCTATCCCACATGTATCACTTTGGCATGCCCGTTTGGGACATATGTCTTTGAAGGGAATGAAAATGTTATCTGGTTTGCAGTATCTTCCGCCTTTGGACTATGCACGTTTTGACTCGTGTGATCATTGTCTTTATGGTAAGCAGAATAGGTCTACGCATAAGAAATCGGGTAGGCCACGCATGAGTGAGCCATTGGCATTGGTGCATTCCGATGTTTGTGGGCCTATGCCTTGCATGTCTATGGGTGGCGCGAAGTACTTTGTTACCTTCATTGATGATTTTTCTAGGAAAGTGTGGGCTTATCCCATAAAGCAAAAGTCCGATGTCTTGGCAGTCTTTCAGCGTTGGCTTGCTCTTGTTGAGAACCAGACTGGGTATAGGCTGAAATGCCTTAGGACTGACAATGGGGGAGAATATGTCTCACGTGCTTTTGAGCAGTTTTGTGATGACAAGGGTATTAAGCGTCAGTTGACCGCCCCTTACACCCCACCCCAGAATGGTTTGGCTGAGCGCATGAACAGGACTATTCAGGAGCGTGTGCACTCTATGCTTAGCCATGCAGGCCTACCCCAGAGTTTTTGGGCTGAGGCAGTTAGTACGATAGTGCATGTCATAAACCGATCGTCTTCCAGTGGATTGGATTTCCAGGTTGCAGAGGAAGTTTGGGCTGGTAAGCCACCCTCTTATGCGCATCTCCGTGTCTTTAGATGTGAGGCATTCTGCCATGTGCCCAAGGACAAGAGGAGTAAATTGGATCCAAAGAGCATTAAATGCATATTCCTTGGCTATGGTGAGTCAGGAGAGATGGGCTATCGCCTATGGGATCCGCAGGCGCGGAAAATAGTACGCAGCCATGATGTCGTCTTCCATGAAGACAAGATGCACAGGCAGCCTGAGAAGGTGGTTGAGATCTGCAGAGTGATCTTTCAGGAGGAGCCTAGAGCTCCAGCACAGCCAGTAGTACAGCCTGCAGCAGTTCCTCCACAGGGCCAGGGTGTTGGACAGGCAGTTAGACAGGCAGCAGATCCTGCGGTGAGACGGTCTGCTAGAGACAGACGTCCACCTGACAGATTTCAGCCCTCTATGCATTATGTTTTGGTTACAGATGCAGGAGAGCCTTTCACTTATGATGAGGCTATGCGCAGGGGTGACAGTCACTCCTGGGAGAGGGCTATGCAGTCTGAGATAGACTCTCTGCATAAGAATGAGACTTGGGATTTGGTTGCCTTGCCTAAGGGCAAGAAGGCTTTGCCATGCAAGTGGGTGTACAAGCTGAAAAGTACCCCTGGACACCCCAAGCCGGCATACAAGGCTAGATTGGTAGCAAAGGGTTTTAAGTAGGAACATGGTGTGGACTTTAATGAGGTCTTCTCTCCTGTGGTTAAGATGACCACCCTGTGCTTAGTCTTGGCTTTGGTTGCACAGCTTGACTTAGATCTATATCAGATGGATGTCAAGACGGCTTTTCTACATAAGGACTTGCATGATGAGATCTATATGGATCAGCCTAAGGGCTTTGCAGAACCTGGCAGGGAGCACCTAGTGTGCAAGTTGAAGAAGAGCTTGTATGGCTTGAAGAAGGCACCTAGGGAATGGTATCATAAGTTTGATGCCTTTATGCAGTCACAGGGCTACAGCAAGAGTGCTATGGATCCGTGTCTTTACACGAAGAAAGCCCGTGATGGCAGTTTGCTTATCTTGGTACTCTATGTTGATGATATGCTGATAGCAGGGAAAGCTCATGATGAGCTAGATGCTCTTAAATCTCAGTTGAAGAAGAGCTTTGAGATGAAGGATTTGGGACAGGCCTCACATATACTTGGGATGCGCATTAAGCGCGATAGGCATCAGGGGCTTTTGTATCTCTCACAGCGGGAGTATATTCATAAAGTCCTTGAGCGCTTCCGCATGCAGGACGTAAAGCCTATTGGCTGTCCATTACCTTCTTATGTGAAGATATCACAGGCCGATTGCCCGCAGACTGATGAGCAGAGGGCCGAGATGGCCAAGATCCCTTATGCTTCAGCCGTGGGCAGTTTGATGTATGCCATGATAGCCACTCGTCCAGATATTGCGCATGCAGTTGGTGTTGTGGCACGCTATATGGCTACACCTGGCAGCAGACATTGGGATGCCGTGAAGGGTATCATGAGGTACCTGAAGGGCACAGAAGATATGTGTATTTGCTATGGCAGCCAGGATACAGGGGTCGTGGGGTACACTGACTCCGATTATGCAGGACATGCAGATAGTAGGAAGTCCACTTCTGGCTATGTATTCACCTATGTTGGAGGGGCTGTCTCTTGGATGTCCAGGGTTCAGAAGTGTACGACATTGTCTACCACTGAGGCCGAGTATGTTGCAGCCACTGAGGCTTGCAAGGAGGCCATATGGTTAGGCCGTCTAGTTGCTGACCTTGGGATTGATGCTACACCTACACTGCATTCGGATTCTATGAGTGCCATTCAGTTGGCTAAGAATCCGGTCTTCCATGCGAAGACGAAACACATTGAGGTGAGGTATCACTTTATACATGGTGTCGTGGAGGACAGGTCTGTTGACCTTGTCAAGATCTCCACTGACGAGAATCCTGCAGATCTGCTCACGAAGAGCCTCACTACTAAGCGCTTTGCCTTCCTCAGGAGATTGATGGGCGTTGGATGAGATGTCGCCTTTCCTCATCCCTTGTACCTATGTACATTTGTACTGTCTTTTCTTTTTCTTTTCTCTCTCACTAGGGCAGATTCGCCTTTAAGTGGGAGGTTGTTGGGGGTAAAGGCACCTCCGCCGTGCCGCCCCATGTATTACTACACTGACAGTACCCGCCACTGCACACTGCAGGTGGCGGGCGCCCGTCACGTCACTTTATTCTTTATTCTTTTAGTGACAGTTTGAATAAAGGAATGCCCGGTCACACATTGTGACTGTTGGAGTTCCCATTTCTTGTCTCTCTCTTTCTTGCTCTTGCTCTCCCGCCATAGCTCGCGTGCAAGCTTCGATCCTTCTCACCTTTCACATATTGGGGAATATGGGAATTTCCCATAAGTTTGGGACATGTGGTTAAATCTTTGGATTTGCCATAACTTGAACACTGTAACTCCAAATTGAGCGCTCTATAGCTCAATAGATTCCATTTTTCAAGCACTTTCCAATGATAGGTTAGATCATATGGTTTTGAGAAACTTATGGGCATGTTATCCGGGTGCCACCTTTCTAGTATTCAAAAAATGGGAATTGGGAGATTCCCAAACTCAGTAATATTATGTTTTGATGCTTCCTTTGGTTGTTTTGTGCAGATCTATTGTGGGGTTTGACGGGTTGAGTCGCCCTATCCCGTGGTCGCCAATGAGAGCGGAGTTTTGAGCCCGGGATGTGCCTAAAATTTTCCAAAAAATTTGGAATTTAGGGGAAAAATATTTAACATTGAAGGCAGCGGTTGCAGCTAGGACGATTTTAAGCACCAAGTGAAAGACGACTTTTAAAAGGCGCCCAAGCGACACTTGTGGATTTTTGATAATTTTTTTGACTGTCATGCGGGATGTCAGAAGTTGCTAGTCAGTGTGGGATGCCAAGCCGGACGCCTAGGATTTTTCAGAGCTCGAATCGAAGTCCGGATGAGGAAGTGGCCACAAAATGGGCAAGATACGAAGAGGTGGACATTAAGAGGACCAAAGGGGGCGTGCCCTTTGGAGCCTTGATCCCCAACCCCCCCTCCCCCCCCTCTAAAATTTTATGCAACATGGATGAAAAAAAATGTGAAGGAGATGAAGAAGCGTGAGCATCAGGATGCGCCGATTTTTGTGCCATGATCCTCATGGATGAGGCATGGAGGTTGCAAGCAACCCATCTGACCGACATTACCCCTGAACTTCTCCCTATGGGCTGAGCATATCGCCTGTCTTTGTGCAAGATATGGTGGCCCGGATGAAGAGAACAGATTCTAGTATTTCTCTCTCCTCCCTCTCTCTCTTCTCTATGGGCTGTTCATATGTACCATCTTGATGAAGGAACCGGGGAAGGAGAATGAAGGAAAATGGTGATGGAAATTGAAAGAGATGATGAAGATTGAAGTATAGCATTGGATTGAGAGCAATGGAGGCTCCATCTACTGGTTATGCAGTCATTCAAGGCATCTCGGGTTATGTAAAAACATGATATGACAATTTTTATGAAGAAAATGAAGGATTTTTGATAGTTTATGATAATAATTATGTTCTTATTGGATGAAAATTTGTTCATGTGCTGTTTGCATCATGAGTAATGGCTGTGTATCAGAAAATCTTGGTTTTGCAATGATTTACATGCTTTATTTAATTCCCGTAAACCCGAAATGCGGTTTTTAAGTGGCAAAATGGTAGTTTTTCCGTTTTGGGTGGGGGAAATATGTTCCCATGGGGGGAATATGGAAGATAAATTGAATGATGGTATGATGAAGTGATTGGAACAAGAAAAACCAAAAAATAGCATGTTTTATTGTCAAATAAATCAAGAAAATGAAAAAAATAAGGGAAAAAATAGAAATACGTCTTGGAAAAATAAGAAAAAATATAAGAATTGTTTGTGGATATATAATAGTGGCAGAGCATGAGGTTTGACCTCAGTTTGCCCTATCTCTTTGTCAAAGTTTGTGATTTATTGCTTTGTATACATCAAAATATGACAAAATGAACCTCTACACCTATGTAACGAAAGCAATACCTAAACGTAGGGGGTTGGGATGTTTGAATGGTGTGATTTGCATGCTGATTGTTGCTGATTTTTTGATGCACATCATGTCATAGAGTTCATTATATGTTAATTAAGAGGATAGTAACACGAGTGTTATCTCGGTGCTATCCTTTCATCGCTGCAATGGGTTAGTAAATGAATGGAAAAGCCTGGTTGTGTACCACATGTGTTTTTGATTTAAAATGATGTTTGAGCACTTTAGAATCATCCACTTTGCATGTGCATGACGACCATGGTATTGGAATAAGAACCTTGGATGCATAGCACCTGTTTTCAATGACAATGACCCACGTTGAGTGTGGAAAGGCATCCTAAGCCGTAGGATATATGTTCGTTTCTTGGGGGATTATTTAGTGAGGACACATGGTATCTCCTGGATTATTTGCGAAATGAAAGAGTGGAGTTTGTTCGTTTGTTTTATATGTTGAGCAGTGCATCAAGGGGCCAATCCCTGTGATGTAGGAGAGCTGCAGTGGGGCCATGGTGTTTCTACTGAGAGGTTGCCTCCTATGTATGTGATTATCATGGTATTTATTGCCAATGTGTATGGGTTCTCCCTCTGTGGAGTTTATAGAAAGGGAAACGTTGGACTACAAAACTATAAAACTATAAATGCATAGATTAGGCTTTAGGGCAGTTTGTCCTTTAGCAGAAGATAGACGCTCTCGGCCCGTGAGGCCGTGAGGGTGTGTTTGTCTGAGCATGAGGTCCGGCTAGTGCCATAGCCAGTGTCGGCCCATTTTAGGTCCCATCATCGAGGATGGGGGATCCATCACAATTTAGTTGTAAGTGGTGTGGTGGGTAGCATTTTCATTGTAATTATCGTAATGTCAAATTCAATATATGCAGAAAGTTTGGCTACTTAGCCACTACCTGCTGGACTAGGGTTAGTTCACTTCAGTAGGGTGGTCAATAGCATGGGCTTGTGAACCATCATGTAAATAATGAGAATACAAAAGGAGAGAGCCCTAAGAAAATTTTGCAAAGGGATAAATCCACACTCCAAGAAATTCCCAGTGGGGTAATTTTGGTTGAAACTTTGCCAATCAGTGAGAGTTTATCTCCTGACAATATTAGGTTGGTGTGACTAGGGGTTAGAAATTGAAATTTTTCTTAGAAAGATGACCCTAGTATGAGCAAAGTTAACCCTAAATCTAGTAGGGATGATAAGAAGGTGTTGGATGCCTAGGCAGGTCCTCTTATTCTACATGCATTCTTTGAGTAGTGCCATGAGTATTGCATAACACTAAATCCTCGAAAGTGTGTATTCAGGGTGCCTTATGGTTTGTTATTGGGTCATGTTGTGCGTGCGGCTAGTATTACCATCGATCGTGAAAAGGTGGTTGTTATTGTGGCCCTAAGCCCACCCACTTTCCCTCCTAGGGAAGTTCATAGTTTTGTTTCATCTATGGTGTATTATCATTGATTCATTAATGCATTGGCTAAACAATCATTACCCTTGACAAATAATTTATCTCACAGCCATGTTTTTGAATGGATAGAGGCATGCAAAGTGGCGTTTGAAGATGTTAAAGTAGAATAATCCAAAGCACCAATTTTAAAAGCTTGAAAAAGGGGTGAGGTTTTCTATATATTCATGGTGGTGAGTGACAGGGCATAGGATTAGTTGTTACCTATCCCAAATTTGGGAGGCACACCTTTATCATCCTATTGCATTCACAAGCCAAAAGTTGGGAATTTTAGAGCTTTGTTATAGCTATTTGGAGAAGGTTTGCTTGGCTATGGTGTTTGCTAACCAAGAAGTTCAGACACTATGTTCTTTATGAGAAGGTGGTGTTCTTCACCAAGGTAGAAGCATTGCGTTTATTAGTGAACAAGCTTTAACCCCCCGATCGCCTAGCCAAGTGGTTGATTTCTTTGTAGGATTTTGACAAAGAGATTACGAGTAAGACACTAGGGCTACATGGTATTGTGAAGTGCCTAGTAGATTTTGGTGAGCCTAAGGAAGAGTGAACTTATATTAGTGATTGCAAGGATTTATGCAGAATTGATGCAGCCTCTATTCCATCATGGTATGCGCCTATTAGTCATTATCTATCAATAGGAAACCCAATGAAAACTCTTTCTAAATCCGAGAAGAGGTGTTCTATATAGGAAAGGTGTGGATGAGATATATTGTTGTTGTGTGGTGCTCAATGAGGTACCCTTTATTCAAGAGATGTGTCATGATTTAGCACGTGGAGGCCATTTTACTGGATGGCTTACCACCCGAAAAGCTTTACATGCTGGTTAATATTGGTGGCCAATGGTTTTTCAAGATGCTTTTGCATATGTTAAACATTGTGATGTCTGTTAGAGGCATGATGCTAGGGAAAATTGCAAGCGGTTGCTTAATCCTATTCTTGTGACTTTTCCCTTTGAGAAGTGGGGCATTGATTTTGTTGGGCATGTGCATCCTTCATCTATTACATGGAAGAATTATATTATTGTGGTAATGGAATACTTTACAAAATGGTCTGAAGCTCAAACTATGATGAAGGATAATGCCAAGAAAATAGCTAGTTTTCTTATGGAAAAAATAGTTTGTCATTTCGGTCCACCTAAGGAACTAGTGTTCAACCATGGGACACATTTTGTGAATAAGGTTATAGAAACCTTGACTTGAAGCTTTGAAAATTAAAAATAATCACCCCATATAATCCCCAAACAAATGGATAAGTAGAGAGTACCAATAAGCAGCTTATAGGGATTTTATCCAAGACTATATCTGAGGGTAAGCATGACTAGGACAAGAAACTTCATGTGGCTGTTTGGGCTTATAATATGACATTCAATATGGGGAAGAGTGTGTCCTACCCTTGAAAATTGAATTACCCACTATGAGGTTTGCATTGAACCATTCTTTGGGAGAAGAGGAATCTTTGCAAGAAAGGTTGACCTCCCTAGCATATCTTGATGAGATCCGATTACAGGCTTTGTTACATCAGGAGGTAGGGAAGAAGAGGATGAAAGTGCTTCATGACCTTCATGCTAAAAGATATACATTTGTGAAGGGTCAGTTGGTCCTATATTATGATGTATGTCTTGAGTTATTTCCTGGCAAGCTAGAATCCAAATGGGATGGCCCTTATAAGATCATTCATCTAGGGAAAAATGGCTCTACAGCCCTTTTTGTAGATTTGCAAGGGGTAGAGTTTAAAATAAAGTAAACTTTAATAAGTTGAAGCCCTATTTTGTGTAGGGGCTGATGTTAGACTTGATACCTTTGCAGGTCTTCTAAGATCTAGCTTAAACTTGCAATAGGTGCCAAGGCAATCAAATGGGCAAAATCATTCCTTATCTCGGACATCCATATTTAGAGCAATGTTACCACCAAGGTCCAGTGATTTGGTGGAGTAAGGATTATCATAATATTGAGTGGCAAGATAGATCTTTTACATGGGATATCAAAGTCTACTGCTACCATTGTCATAAGGTTCTCATTAGCATCCCCATTGAGTTTAGTGAGGAAGGAGGGATTGTACATGTCATACATCCTCTCTCTCGGATCAACTTTGACTACCATAAGTATGAGTAGATTGATTGGTATGGCGTGGCCTATCAATGAAGAATGGGTCTATACTTTGTACTTTGCTATTTAAGACCCCCAATGCAGATTCATTATGAAAATGGGAGTTTATTTGGACACCCCTTTTATTAATAATATGTCAAATTACAAGGCCTTAATCTTGGGGTTGAATATACCCCAATGTGGTGGTATCTGCTATTTATTAGGGAAATGCGGCTTGCAGTTAGTGATTAGCCGATTGAATGGGATTTATAGTGTGAGGGATCCCATTTTGCAGATGTATCATAGTGTAGCTTTGGATATACTTGAGATGGTTGAGATAGTGACTTGTCACCTAGTTCCTCATTGATGGAATCACTTTGCAGATTCATTGGCAAATTATGTCTTTGTTGAGGAAATATTTCTCAATTGTGGTCTTGAGGGGTTGTTAGAATTTCCCAATCTTATTAGCCCAGGACTAATGTGGGGACTTCTTGGGCTAACACATCTTGCTATGGCCACTAATGGTTAGTATGGGTGATGAGGCAAGTTGCAATTGACCATCTTTCTATCCTTTCATGCATACATAGGATTGTTAAATGACATATTCATAGGACACCCCTTGCTATTTATGTAGGGGAGCTAGATAATAATTTGATGCATTTAGTATATGGCCTAAAGCGGTGCATTCCTTGGTCTTGTGCTATATTTTGGTATGATTTATGTGGGGACCAAGGGTTTGTTTCCAGTAGTCAGATATTGTATGGTATGCTTTCAAGCTATGGTAGGTGTTCGATTCCCAAAATCGAATGCTCGGACACCCTAGACTTGTCTGATTTTGAGAATCAGACATGCAATAATTGGACCACTACCATGCATCCGATCTTAAGGATTGGACATTCGGACCTGACCTTGTCCAATTTTGAAAATCGGACTTTGGGATCACCTTGTCCAATTTGGAATATCAGACAAACTCAAATCGAACCAAATTGACCTATCTGATCGGACACACCCTGTCCGATTCCTAGAATTGGACATCCCATAATCGGACCGAGCAAATCATATAGCTAAAATTAGACACTTGTCAAATTAAACGACCGATTCTTGAAATCCGACACTATAGAATCAGACTCTGTAGAATCAGACCAGATCTTGTCACTTCAAAATTGACAAATTTAGCGCACCTGGTGTGACATAAAGTACCACCCAAAAAAATAAAAGAAATCATCCAAAGCCCTACATGCAAATTTGACCCTAGAAATTGCGATTGAATGACTAGGCATAGTGTTGACACTCATATTAGCATATTCGATACACTTAGAGCTGTAGGCTAAACCACTAGATCCCATTTGACTGTGAGTAAGATGAACAAGGTAACACAAACCCTAGAGACCAAAGGAAGCGACCAGTACCTGAGCGTGAAGTCCTATTCGGCCAAGTATGTAGATGAGAATGTGGAAGCTACAAGTATCACTTTGTATTTGCATTTGCATTATTTTTCAACACTTGAAGTGCACCCAAGAAAAGCTGAAAGCCTGATTTCACTCGTGTTCAATTCCGTCGGCACGTGAACAACAGCAACGAAAATCGCTTCACACCAACGATTTTTGGCCACATCTACAAGGAAGATTCTCCAGGATCCAAGGTTAGATGCATAGAAAGGTTTCTACACACTTGATCCAAGTAAAAAACTCATGTGACCTTTGATCGATTTGCCGGAAGCACCAAGTCTTGCACAAGCTCTCAAGCTCTCTCTTTGTCTACTGCAGAACTTGAAAATGAGGTCTTTCTTTGCCTCTTAGGGTCTTAAACCCTTGTTGGGCTCAACCTTAATCTACTTGATCATTACTTGTGTGATTCTAACACCTCCAAGCACTCTTTTTCTCCATTTTTCTTCCTGTTTGTGCCCTGTTTGAGCCTGTTTAATAGCAAAAATCCTAAAATTTTCTCATTCGATTTCTTGGTCCTACCCTAGTCTAAATGCAACAAAAATCAGAAGAAAAATATTGAAATGATTCCTCCTACTTTCCTAATAATCAATAAACCAAAATACTTGTTGTAGAGATTAAAATCCAAAATCTTCTACCTATCTCAAGCTCCGGTTCGAGGATGAAACCCTTACTTCGTTGCTCAATTTGAGGCACGCAAGTGCTCAAGCTTGAATCCATTGGTCCTGACAATGGAACCAAAATGTAGAGGCGTGTTCATGCTCAACCACCAAGACCCAGGGACTACTTATTGTTTCAAGCATTTCAAGCGAACACTTATGACTATCTCTCACCTAGCCAACACACCTTTGATCCTATCGGGGTGTAATGAGCTTACCTTGATGCGCAAACAAGTTGCGTCCTCCCTCAAGCACACTGGTAGCTCCATAATTTGTAATATAAGCTCAAGAAACTTCAAGCCTCCACCTTGAAGCTCCATCCTCCATAGCCGTGCACAAGACAAAATAAGAGAAGAGAAGAGAAGAAGAGAGGAGATGATGAAGAGCTTCTTCTCCTTGATCCCTCACCCTCACACACACTCACTCCCTCATATTCTCACACTCCCTCTCTCAAGCACACACAAGCAAGCAAGAAGGAGAGAAAAAGGCGAGTCCAATTTTTAAACTTTATATACAAAACCCTAAATCCCTCTTGTGCGGTCATCCCCTTATCCCCTTTTTTACATGGCCGGTCGTAGGCCCTTTTTCCCATTGTCCTCATATCTTCCTAGCTTCCTTCTTACTACCCATCTACCTTTACAATTTGCACATGACGGAGCCTGGCGCTCTTTTACAAATTTTTTTAAGGGTGCCTTGTATTTAAAAGTGTGCTTTTACCCTTTCCTTGCCTTTTGAGAATGCACTTGCACTTTCGACTGTTTCCCTTCCTGCTTCTTCCATTGTGTCCAATTTTGAAATGGGCCACGTCTTTTAGGTCTTGACTTGCACTTTTTCACTTTTTCCGCTTTGTCTTATGCTGTGGTTAACAATTTACATGGTGTTGTGTGTGACACAAAGCACACTCAGAGTGTTCTTCAGCAAGTGTTGACAACTGATGTGGATGGTGAAGAGGACACTCTCAATGGTTATTTCTGAGATAAGTAGGTTAATGGGGGACTCAGGAATAACCATGAGATTGTGATTTGCTAGAGGAGTTTTCGATTTTAGTTCTTGCACTTTCAAATGAAAATTAGTAGGTTCAATGCCTTGCTACAATAAATGAGTCGTCAGATGGGTGGTTGCAGCTATCATGGACATGCCATGATCAAGTGTACATATTAATTCTTACTCATGCCATATGAATGCATACCCCATATGAATATATCCTTAACAAGATATCTTTGAGCTAACCATGAGAACCAACCTTGCTATGTCATCACAGAACCTTTTATAAGATATACCATGTCATCACTTGTATAATCAATGATGACATCATGCAAAATTCTAGAAGATCTTTAGCCGCCCTCTCCAACACCTATAAAAGGAGGGGCTCACCCTAGAGCTCCTCAGGCTTGCCAATGCCAGACTTGAGAGCTCAAGGAGTTGAGACCACCAAGTAAGTAACTTCAATTTGCAGTTCTAGTTCTTGTCTAGTCATGTATCTAGGCTTGTCTTGTTTTCCATTATACTCATGTTGTCTTGTCACCTTGTAATCTCGTAGTACGAGATATTGTCTAGTATTTTCTTGTAACTTGTTTATCCCCATTGAGGGAGATATTTAAATTATGATATCTTGTATCCATACCTACAGCCTCAGGTTGTGGGATCCTTCATATCCTATTGAGTCATGTTGTCTATACCTACGGTCCCAGGTTGTGGGATTTTTTGTATCTTGTTAAGTTATCATTGTACCTTGTTCCCCTACATGGGATTTTCTTGTAATCAGAAATCTTGTAACAAATCTTGCATCTAGTCTAGTCTCTCAAGCACAGCCTAGTGCTTCCCTAACAGTTTGGAAAGACTACCTTATTGCCCTACTAAGCACCATGTAGACAACCTTTGAAAGAATCATGGCCTTCCTTCAAAACCTCCAACAACAAATTCAAGACTTGAATGAATGACAATCAAAACTTCAAATAGAATACCCTATGCATCTAGGCCCTGTGCTTCAAGAGATGCAAGACTAGATTCAAGACTTGTAGAACAATAGAGGAAGTGATCATATGATTCCACATGTTTATGAATCCCCAACAAGAAAAACCAAGATTAGCATGCCAGAGAAGTTCAATGGTGACTGTTCGAAGTTTAGGAGATTCCTGCAACAAGTAAAGCTCTATATCCACATGCAACCAAATAGGTATCTAGATGATGCTTCCAAGGTGGGATTCATTGGGACTTTAGTTTATGGTCAACAAGATTTATCATGGTTCACCCCAATCTTGGAAAAGAATATACTAGTACTTCATAACTATGAGTCATTTCTTTGCGAGCTCACTTCCACATTTGGAGATGCAGACACTGGTCAAGTAGTAGAAACAAAACTTCAGAAGCTATGACAAGGCAACCGCCTTGCCTTTGCTTATGCATGTGAATTTAGGCAATTAATCTATGACCTCACTTGGCATGAGGAGTATTTATTAGCCAATTTAGATGGGGTCTTCGAGATAACATCAAGGACCTCATGCTCACTATGCCTGAGATAAAAACACTCAATGATTATATCATGCAAGCCATCTAGTGTAATGATAGATTGCTCGAGAGGAAGCAAGAAAATGAGAAGAATTAAGGCCTCACCAATGAAAATGAGTCCCAATTAGAGAAGAAACCAAGCGCAAATCAATGCAAATAGATAATATCAAATTTTAGCCCTTGACCCCACAAGAAAAGCAAAGATGAATACAGAATCATCTATGCCTATATTGTGGAAACCCTAGACACATTGCCCTAAATTGCCCAAATAAGAGGGCATGAATCCCAAGAGTTGTTGCAACCATCCTTGAGTAGGAAAACGAGGATGTCTAGTTGTAAATGAGACTGTACAATGGAACCTTGATATAAGAAAGGGTCTCTTGATTTGAGCCACACCCATGGAAACTTTCATTGTCATAGTCAAGATGATCCTACTACTAAGAAAGACCCTTTCCCTCAAAGCCTTGGTTGACTTTGGGGCCTCTGCATGTTTCATTGATGATGGCTTTGTGAATAGATACCAAATTCTAGTACTCCAAAAGACCCCCAATCTTGCACTAGCTGAAGTCATGGATGGAAGACCTCTAGCATTTGGAGATATTACCAAGGCAACTCTTGGTGATCACAAATCTCGTGTATGTTTTAATGTCATATCTAGTCCCACAAATCCAATCATCCTTGGGATGCCTTAACTAGAAAAACAAAACCCAAGAATTGATTGGGTTAAGAAAAAGATTACACATCATGAAAATCAACGAAAGTCGGTATATCTAGGAGCCAAACCTTTATGCACATAGCAAGGCAAGAACTGACCTGCATGATATACCATATAGTAGCTCAAGAATCTAGTAATAATGAGCCAGTCAAGCTACCAAGCCATTATCAAGAATTCCAAGATGTCTTTGGAAAGAAAATGCAGATCTCTTGCTCAAACAAAAACTATATGATTCTGCTATAGAACTCGATGAGGGGGATCAACCACCTTTTGGACCCATCTACATGCTATCCCCTGATGAACTAGTTGAACTATGCAAGAGCATTGATGAGAAATTAGCCAAGGGATTCATTAAGCACTTGAAGGCTCATGGTGGAGCCCCACTCTGTTTGTGAAGAAGAAACATGGGTCACTTCGAATGTGTGTGGATTATCAAGGTCTCAACAAGATAACAATCAAGAATCAATACCCTTTGCCATTGATACTAGAGCTCTTCGAACGCCTTAGAAAAGGCAAGATATTCACAAATATTGATCTACAAGGGGCTTACAATCTTGTACGGATTAGGGAAGGAGATGAATGGAAGATAGCCTTCTGCACAAGGTATGGTCGCTTTGAGTATATTGTTATGCCATTCAGTCTCACCAATGCTCCTGCAATGTTTTAACATATGATGAATGATATCTTCCAAGAGCATCTAGATGATTTTGTAGTTATATACTTGGATGATATCTTGATATTCTCAAAAGATCCAAAGGAGTATAAACACCATGTAAAATTAGTGTTGGAAAAGTTCAGAGAAAAGGAACTACATGCAAAGCTTGAGAAGTGTTTTTTCCATTAGACAAAAGTGGAATTCTTAGGATACAATGTCTCCCAAAGAGGAATCTTCATGGACCCCAAGAAGATCAAGACTATTCTTGACTAGTAGACACCCACATGTGTTTGCGATATGTAATGTTTCCTTGGCTTTGCCAACTTCTACATGATATTTATCAAGGATTACTCAAAGATAGTCACACCTAGAAGCTGAGAAGGCCTTCTAGACCCTGAAGGCTTCTTTCACCATTGCCCCAATCCTTGTCCACACAAATCCGACCAAGCCATTTTTCTTGGAGATCGATGCATTAGACTATGCCTTAGGAGCCATCTTGTCCTAACACGAAGATGATGGTCATATACATCTAGTGGCATTTCACTCAAGGAAGTTCTCCCCTCAAGAGATAAACTATGAGATCCATGACAAAGAACTACTTGCCATTGTAGATACCTTTGATACTTGGCATCATCCTCTAGAGGGTGCAGCTCATAAAGTTATTGTTTATACAGATCACAAAAATCTAGAATACTTTATGACAATATGTATCCTCAATCAAAGACAATCCTGTTGGAGTAACTTCTTATCTAGGTTTGAATTTGTCATCACCTATCGCCCACCCCAGGATGCCAACAATGCCAATCAAATGCTTTATCAAGAAGATCCTACCTGAAACCTAAGAAGGGAGAAAAAGATTTTGATCAACAACGAGCAATACTAATCAAGCAAGAGCACCTCTAGCTAGCAACTGCTTCCAGTTTCCACCAAGATGACCCTACCTTGATCATTAATCCATGAAGCCCTACCACATGATGATTTGGCCAACAATGTGAATAAGAAAAATTAAGAAGGAAAATAAATGAAATTTGTGAGTTTTATGAAACTAATGGATTGTTAAACTATAAGGATCTACTTTACATCCCTCTAGGAAAGTCGAGACTCCAGGTACTCCAACAATGCCATGACACCCCAACATGCACAATAGGGCACTTTGGAGTTAATAAGACCTTAGATTTTCAGACTACATGGACTCCCAGATGAGATCACTAGAAATTGGGGTCCCCAAGTCATATCTAGTTTTTGGAAGAGCCTTTGCAACCTCCTTGAAGTTCAAGTTATCCATGGTTAATCATCTGAGAAGATCGATGGTCAAACAGAATGGGCAAATCAAGTCTTGGAACAATATCTCTGCTGCACCATCAACTATTATCAAGATGATTGATTTGAGCTCTTGCCCTTTAATACCATATTAGAGAATTTGGAAATTTTCAAAGTACCAATTTTAAATAAGTGATAAATATTGACCATGTGGCTAAATCTTGACCCATATTTGAAAGTGGGATTTGGGAAGGTAGCTTATATTGTATTTAGGGTAGACCCCACCTTTAAGTAAGACAACAAGATTTGACCACGTGGTCAAATAATAAAGGTATTGAGGCTTCCCAAAGTGCATGGAAACTTTCAAATTTCCTAATATAGTGTTCTTTGCAGAGTTTGTGTATAATAATAGTATCTATGCATCTACCAAGAAAACATTTTTCTTTACAAACTATGATCAGCATCCAAAGATAGATGTACATCTCTCCAATCTAGTAAAGAACCTTGCCACCTAAGATAAAGCTCAACACCTAGCAAATATATACCAAGAACTCAAGAAACAAATCCAAAAGGCTCAGAATCAGTACAAGCACCATGCACCAGCATAATCTCCAACATCCAACATACAAAATTGATAATAAATTATGGTTACTTATGCATAACCTCCAGACAATAAGGCCGTCCACCAAGCTAGACCACCAGAGATTTGGGCCCTTTACTATTGTAGCCCAGATCAACCCAGTTTCTTATTGACTCCAACTCCCCACCACCACCATGAAGATCCACCTAGTCTTAAATATTTCCTTACTCGATCCATACCATAACTCACCACTAAGGGGGGAGAGATCTAATCCCCTACCACTTGTCCAAATTGAAGATCATGAAGAATTTGAGGTCAACCATGCCTTAGACTCGAGGATCTCCTGGGGTTGATTAGAATATTTTGTTCACTTGAAAAGACATGACATCAATAATTGCACTTGGGAACCTGCAAAATATCTCGGGGAAGTTACTATATGTATATCCTATACATCATGTGCGTTCAAGGCCTATTTATAAATATCATTATCTGTGAATTTTTCCTGAATAAAACACAATCCTTTTCTACCCTTCTGCATGTAAAAAAATGTATAAAAATGGTATTAAAAAATACCTTATTTTGAACCCACGTGATGCACACATATATTCATGAGTAACTTACCCGAGTAGAATATCTCCAAGGAGCACCTCTCAAAGTTAAAGAATTTCACAAGAAGAATCCAATGAAACTTGGGCCAAACCACCATGCCAATCCTCAGAAACTCGTCGCTAGAGGAGAGGATGATGTCATGGACATGCCATGATCAAGTGTACATATTAGTTCTTGCTTATGCCATATGAATCCACACCCCATGCAAATGCACCCTTAAGAGGACATCCTCGAGACAACCATATGAACCCACCCTTGCTATGTCATCATAGAATCTTTTAGAAGATATACCATGTCATTGCTTGCATCATCGATGATGTCATCATGAAACATTCTAGAAGATCTTTAGCCGCCCTCCAACACCTATAAGAGGAGGGGCTTGCCATAGAGATCCTCAATCTTGCCAATGCCAATCTTGGGAGCTCAAGGAGTTGAGACCTGTAGGTAAGTAACTTTGAGTTCCAGTTCTAGTTCTTGTCCAGTCATGGTATCTAGTCTAGTCTTGTTTTCCATTATACTCATGTTGTCTTGTCACCTTGTAATCTTATAGTACAAGATATTGTCTAGTATTGTCTTGTATCTTGTTCATCCCCATCGAGGGAGATCTCATAATTTTGATATCTTATATCCATACTTGCGATCTTGGACTGTGGGGTCCTTCATATCCTATTGAGTCGTGTTGTCTATACCTACAGTCCTATGTTGTGGGATTTTCCGTACCTTGCTAAGTTATCATTGTACCTTGTGCCCTTACATGGGATTATCTTGCAATCAGAATTCTTGTAACAAATCTTGCATCTAGTCTAGTCTCTCAAGCACAGTCTAGTGCTCCCCTAACAGCAGCTAGGGATGGAGACCTTCTTAGGGGGGAACTTATATGCTCATACTATCTCACATGTTTCAAAGTGCTTGGGTGAGCATTTTTTTGTGATAATATGTGCTTCTTTTTTGTGAACCTTGCATGGGTTGTACTAAGATATGCAAGACTTGCTTGGGAGGAAACTTATAAGCTCATACTATCTCACATGTTTTAAAGTGCTTAGGCCAATGGTTTTTTGTGATAATACATGCTTCTTTTTTGTGAGGCTACATGGAATGTGCTAAGGTGTGCAATGCTTCATATGTAAGAAGGAATATTTGAGTGAACTGTATTGAGTATATACAATGTGATGTCTCTTTCTTCAGGGTTTACGTGGAGCAGTTTTGATAATCCAACGATGGTCGATAAATTTAAATTTAATATTTGGTATTTAATATTTAATATTTACATAATAATGGTGCATTCAATGTGCATGTGTGTATACATTGAGCCATGCCTTTGATAAAGTGTGTTGATAACAGATTCTGTGGGCATCCAATCAGATGGGGTGTTTGCATTGAGTGAGTGTGGCAGAGACTATGAGTTGTGTGTTGAGGGGTGTGCTTAGCTCCAATATATGTGAACAATGGCGGATTGCCAGGCTTAGGCCTCTCAAAGAGCAGTTTTAGATCATGACAGGGGGGTTAAAAACCTGCCTTTTCATTGAGAGATTTCATATGGTCATTGTGAACTGGGCCAATGACAATTTGGTGAAGATCTAGCTAATGCTTTACTATCACAGATTGGTTGCAATGACCGACATTGTATGGGTGTGGAAAATAATGCAATTGGTATGCCTTTTCACATTGGGAATGCAAGTGGCAATAGTGAGTTGGCTCCACGATAGTTTGGTGTGGATTTGACTAATGTTTTGGCATCAGTAGCAGGCAGGCAGTTGCAATGGCAGGAAGTGTATGAGTGTGGAAAATCATGTGATTATTGAAATGAACCCATTGAATAGCATGTTGATGTGGATCTGACTATGGTGCACGTTGATCGTGTTGTGCCTAATATTTTAACATCAATTGATGGTTGTGATGTTAGGAATAGCTGCAATGTGGAAATCTCTGTTGGTTAATGAGTCGTGTGTTTATAGTATTGCAAATTTTGATTTTTGAAATGGTGGGTTGTGCTCCATTTTTCATACTTTGCTTGAAACAAGCGGGTTCATCCACCAACAGCAAAGGTGTTGCTATTTCAGGAGCTAGATGTGCATTCCATGGGGAGTCTTTTTGAAATATGTGAGAGGTGTTTATGTAAATTGTGGAGATGTGAGGCTATGGTGTAAGGGTCGATTTTGTTTGGAAATCACTATTGTTAGAAGTAATGTTGCCACCATTGCAATGTCCACCACAGCCATTGCATGATTTGCTGCATGGTATGCACCCTTGGAGTAGGATGTTTAAAAATAACATACGAGCATATAATAGTGCTCTTGTGTTTGTATCACTCGGGACTAATGTTGATGAGCTACTTGTTATCGAGAATGGTTACACCTTTAGAGTGCATGGCTCTATCTATCACCATATAGGTCTTTTACTTCCTGATATGCAACATTAAGAAAGGGCGATTTGCATAGCTCTATGTTTATGATACTGAGCACAAGTTGCTTAACCAGTTCAAGGTCATGTGTGATCTTCCACTAGATTTGCTTAGGGAGTTGCAATCTATGATGCATCCACACAATGTATATGCACAAGCTTTTAGGTTTGTGGGTGCGTAACTACAAAATAATCTAGTGTGAGAGTTAAGAATGAGTATTTTTGGTGTTGAAAGAACCAAGAATAGTACTCAGCTCATGGCAACATAGGTTACTGCTATCATGGTGGTGGGGAGGGTGATGAGAATGCTCTTGATCTCATCGGGATATTCATGTTTACACTCGGAGTGGTCAATGTGTTGCCATTTCAAACTTACACAGAGCATATATGCCAATGTTATATGTTCTCCTTTTCTTCCTAATGGGTCATAATGGTTGGCATGTAAAGGTTCCCTATAGTGATGTCAATGTTCCTATTAACATGCATGAATTTTCCAATAAAAATTGTGTTACCCATATGCAATTCTATGCATTTGGACTTCATGTGCATGACGATACTGAGGTGTGCATATTGTGCAGTGGTCGACTATTGTAATAGTTTATTGTTGATGCTTATTGTAGTATAGAGTAGTGTAGATTGGCTTGATGTCATCAAAATCAGTCAGTGTTACAAATCGATGCCTATAAAGGCTTGGAAGACATGGTGGGAGCAAATAATAATGGGCTAGTGTAGATTGTTGGTGCCTCTAAAAAAAATGATGATTTGATGCATATGTTATTGCAAAGAAACCTCTTTGGAAATGTTGCAAGCTATGTTATTGTGAATTCTAAAAGAGGAGACTACCACATTCTCATACTTTGCTAATTTTAGAGCAATCTTTCAAACCTTCTCAAGCATGTTACTATGATAGAATGGTTTGTGTTGAGTTGCCTATTGATAGAGTTAAGTTTCTAGCCTTATTTGAGACAATTCCAAAATGCAACATTCATGGCAACATAGATATTAAGCTCCTAATTTTTATGGAAGTTATACATTGTGGATACATGCAATGTTTTCAGGTGCATATGTACGAGGTTGGCTACGAGAAGAGGTTTCAATGCTCTCACACTAATAAGATACCGAGGCATTGGTTTAAGTATGGATTTGAGGATTTGGGTTGTTTTATTACATTGCATCAACGTCTGTGGGTACCTACTGAATGGTTCACAGGTATTCAACTAGGTATTATTATTTTGGGAATGATATGGTCTTTGCTAGTTGTTCCACATACTTATGTTGAGATTTTGTTCAGATGTAGGTGCTAGAAAGAGAGGTAGGACTCTTGCATCCCTCGTGCGATTATCAACATAAACTATGGAATCAATCCTCCTTGCTCCGCCTTCGTATGTTTTGCTCGAGGGTGGCAATTTTGCCAATGATTCCTCGAAGAAGAGAAAGTTTTGTTTCTATTAGGCACCTTTGAAGCGGTGCCTTTTTTGTTGACATCAGCCATTTGCATGTGGTACTTGGAAACAATTGGGCGTGTGTTGATAGGAGATAGGATGTCTTAAACTTTGGCCTTCATGGTTGCTAATGGAAAGTAGGATGACTTATATCTTTCGAACATGGCATTGCCTTACTACCTTCTTTCAATGGGATCATATGCACGGTAACAGAGGGGGAAGTCCCCTTCTGTTTGTCATAACTCCATGCAAATATATCTTTGAACTCTTGTAGGAGTGCCACATAATCTGCACTCTGATCAGCAGATAACATAGTGCCAAGTTGACTCCAAGTTGAATAGGGCAGGGATCATTGGGAGTCCCAAGATCTAGTTCTATCACATTGGCATCACACGAATCCTATCCTTTGCCTCTATTGGCTCATTTAAACATACTTGGTTAAACATCCTTAATAGCATAAGCCTCTTCAAAATCCTTGGAACTTTTTCAACAGCTGAGGTTCCCTCGAGTGCCTCCCATTCTATAGTAGGAGGTAATGTTCTTTCATCCAATGGGTGCTTAGGGTATGCATCCAATATTATTATCTTTAACCCATTCCCAAAAATAAATCGACTAGATGGGATATCAACCAAACGATTGGAATGTAATATCCATGGATGTCCAAGAAACAACTGATAGCTTGTTCTCCCAGCAAATCAAATAACATGGAAGTCGAGGATATACTCAATATTAGCAATTGTCACATGTACTTGTGCTACCATTCCTTTCGGTTGCCTTAAGCTATCATCAACCATGTTTAAAACCATCATGAAATCCTTTTGGATTAGTAGACCTATCCTATCCAATAAATCCATACTCGTAATGTTTATAGATGAGCCGAGATCCACCACTACATTTTCTATCAAGATTCCATCGACATATGTCTACATCCTAGGGCAGTGCTTCTCTACATGATCCCAACATTCACTTCCCACTCGATGGACTCTACGATATAATGCATTCCTAGTATTTTTTTGAACTCCTTACAAATGTTTGGTGACAGTTGGATTAGTCATAGCAGATTCACATCCGGTTTGACTTCACATAGTGTGTTTGCTAGGTCACAAGCCTACAGAGGTTTGCCATTACTCTCTTCTCTTTCCACACCAGTTGCTCCTTTGGCTTCTTGATAATCTTAGTACCCTCCTTTTCTTTTGATTTTTGTTTTCTTTTTACCATAGGCTCCTTTAAAATACCATCATTTTAAGAGGAGATTCATGGACATCCAAGACCTTATTATCCCTATTAGATTTAGGGTTAACTTTGCTTGTACTAGGGTCATCTTTCTTAACGTCTTTCAATTTTTGACCCCTAGTAACATTGCTAGGAGATAAAATCTCACTAATTGGCTAAGTTTCAACCAGACTTACCCCATTGGGCATTTCCTTGAGTGTGGATTTATCCCTTTGCAAAATTTGCTTAGGTCCATCTCCTTTAGTATTCTTGTTGTTCGCACAATGGTTCATAGGCCTAGGTTGCTGACTACCTTGTTGGAGAGAACTAACCCTACTCCAACATGTAGTGGCTAAGTGACTAGACTTCATGCATATATCGCATTTGACATTAGGGAAATTATGAGGGAAATGTTACCCATCACACCACTTACAGCTGAATCATGATGGGTCCCTATAATTGGGCTTTCTAGTACCCATTAGATTTTGTTGATACTTAAAAAATATAATCTATGGCTATCTGAAAGTATTGCTCAATGATCATATTCGTATAATGTTTCATCATATCTTTTACTTCCTCTACAATGTTTCATGCAGAGGACTCATAACCAATCGCTTCAGGAGCTACTGTAATATCTCCTCCCCCAGTGGCTCCCCCATGAGAACCCCCCTATTTTTAAATTTTTTTAAAAAAAATTTTAACCTCTCCCTCTCTCTCCTCGCCGATAGCATGTTGGGAAGAGAGAGAGAGAGGGAGTAAAGAGAGAGAAAGGGGGGCATGTAGCCCCCCAGGTGGAGGGTGGTGGCCATTAGATGGCCATCTCTCCCCCCCCCCCCCCTCGTCGTCTACAGTAGCCCCCCTTGTGATCAGCAGGCACCGCCTCCCCCCCAGCTCGTGATTTCAGTGCCCCCCCTCTGTGAACTGCAGTAGCGCCGTCGCCCTTCCCCTTGCTTGGCCTGAGTGCCGCCAGGCTACCAAAGCCGTCATCACCATCATCATCATCATCATCATCTCGTCTCCATCATCATGACACCCCCTATCAGAAGCCAATAAGGGGGAAAACAAAAAGCTTCCAAGAAGCTTCTAGAAGCTTCCTCAAAAGCGCCTTCTTAAGGGTGCTTCACCCGCGGATCGAGTAAAGGGGCATAGTTTGTCTGTGAAGGGACTTCCTTGCGGGAAGGGAAAACTGCCAGCTTGCAGCAAAATTCCACACACCCTCCACCTGTCCTAGCCCTGATTGTGATGTCCCCAAAGCACCACATGAGAGGAGCACACACAGGAGTAAGAGGGGCACATGTAGGAGTCCCCACCCGAAGCACGAAAGCCGATAATACCCCTCCTACGGAAGTTCAGGTTCCATCAAATTCACCTTCTTCATTTTCACATGATATGGGTACAATAAGTATAAACTCACATAGAGTAGTCTTAATCTTATTGAAAATTTACTATGATTGAACGCTTTGTTTTAAAAAGATCATAGGAATGTTCAGGAAAGTTTTAAATCGCATCACACGGTACTTATAATTCCCGCACCCTCTATGTGAAAGGTTGTGTATTTAGAAATAGTTAATGGCACAAGTATTGATGGTTGTAGTGAAGGGTATGAAAATGATAAACCCCTCCCTATTTGGCTAAATCACACAGAGTACATCTACATTGGTTGCTCTCACTTTTTAAAAAATATATATTTTTAAAATTGAAAGGGACTTTATACCTCCCCCTTCTATGTGGATAGATATGAAATCAATCCCCCCATATAAACATGATTACTAGGCTTGAGATAAGCCTTTGATTTTATGAATGTAAAGGATGTTTGTTTGTCTTGGGAAGAGGAGTGCAATCCCGCGTTAGATATGAGAGAGAAGTTTGGAACCACAAAGTGAGGGATAAAGACTTGAATTGGTAGATAAAAGAAGGAAATTTTGATGATGATGATTCTTATGCATGTATGGAACCCATGGACTAATAATGATGACTCCACCAATTAAACCTCTACTCTAATATCAATGTTGTTGAATAGATCCTTAAACCACAAATTGACGGCCCAATTGCACACAAGAGGAGAATAGAGAGGAGAGAGAGGAGAGGAGAAGAGTGAATTAGTAGGTTACTTGTTGTTCACACTGAAGGAGGGAAAGAAGACCTAGGAGGAGTCAACAACTAATTGAAGGGAGTTCATCTCTTCTGGGTACACAACTAACATGTATGCTCTCATATGATCTCTATTCTTCCTTACCCATATTTGTTTGGGACTATCTTGAAGGCACACTTTTTTTGTGGTTCTTCTCACCATGTAGGCCTCTCGACTTGAAAGAGACTCCTCAATCAAGTAGGACACTATGGATTGTTTGCCCTTAGCTTAGACTACTTGAGATCTTGAACTACCTACAAACCCTAACCCAAAGAAAAAGGGGAAACAAGAAACCTAGCTTGCCAAGCCCTTGGAATATCTCCAAGTCGCGAATGATCTAGGATCGAATGCTGGGAGTATTCGGGAAGAAGGAATCACACCTTAGCAGTTGGTCGTACGAACGACCTCTGAAATGATCGTGATTGTACACTTAGGTACATTGTTTGAACTTATTTACTCAAGGAATGAATTCAAGGCCAAACACTTAATGCTTCAGGTTAATAGATTGGAGGGAGAGGTAGGTTCAGTTACCTCCGACTGCCCACCTGGCCCTATCCAAGGGGGTTGTTAGACGCGCCAGGTACATGGACCGAACCCACCGCGAGAGGTCTCTTTGAGGGTGCTGCTTGGAGCGGGAGGACTCTTGGGTGCCAGGGGAGGCTCTGGCTGTAAATTCCTTGCCTCCAGATCCCGCATAAGAGGCCGATGTGACTCAAGATGGGATCTCAAGGCATGTGTACTAGTCTACGAGCGAAACTTGGAGTAGTAATCCTGATGATTGTTGGGATAGCCTTCGAGCAAGATACTTGATGTATTCTAGGACTATGATAAATAAAGATCAGATATTTGAAAAATGAACTTGCTTGACATTGTTTTTGTGTCATTGCTTAAGTTATGTGAAGGAACCCGTGTTTAAATTGATTAATTAAGAAAGCTGCCTTTGCATGTCAAACATAATATGGTAGGTAATTAGATAACTAAGCAACCGGAGGAAAGTGCGGTGGACACAACTTGGGTTGGTCCTACGGAAGGGTGGTCTCGGTTAGATGGAAACTTTTCTCAAAAGACGTGATTGAAACTATGAAGACCTAGAGTTAGTAGAGTTAGAATCCTGATTTATGTTGTTTTAGGGGAGCGGAATTGGACTATGCCTTATGGGTAGAGAGGTTGAGCTTCGCATCCCTCTCGTTTCCCATTCTCCATAAACCAAGTGCATCATAAATCCACTTCGACTCTGTTGTTCCTACTCAAAGTGGGTCGTCTGGAGCTCGGCGCTAGCTACTTCCTAGAGACTTGGCTGATAGGAAAGAAACTCTGACTTCATGTCGGTCCTAAGTGAAAACGGTTGGATACTTTCGCTTCGGGGTAGACTCGAAAAGACCTAGATTGCAATCGTGTGACATTCCTTGTGAGTGCCAGGTGGTGATTTCTAGACTCCCCTCTCGGTGGGCTACTAAGATGTGTCTCACAGTGGGCAAGCAGATACATTACAGTTGGTATTAGAGCGAACCAACGAGATCTAAAGATTACAAGGAACTTAATAGAGGAAAATAAAGGGAATAAGGGGATAAACAGGGGAAGGTGAGTAGAATAGAGTGGTGTTTTCTGTTGAAAACATTTCTTTACTCACGTATGGATGCTCGGTTGCAGAGTCACGAAGCATGGAGCAAGTTCTTGGTGTTCTAGGTCATGTTCATGACTGGAATGCATGCTTCGAATTATCATCAGAGGCTTGGCATGATGAATATTCTGGACCGCATCTATAATCCTTTGCCCCTGTATGTGGAGCGGAGATGGACAAGAGACTTAAGAATATACTACATAGTTGCCCACCGACTCCTGTACCTTCAAACCAACTTGAAGAGAATCAAGTGGATGGAGGATTTAAAGATCGTGAAGTTGTTCATCTTTGTCAAAGCTTGCGTAAATGCAACTTTGCACATTAGCAGTCGGCAAGTCAAGCAGAACAAGTATGCCTATGAAGAAGTAACTCGGGTGATCTCTACTCTGACAGAATCAAAGTGTTAGGGCGCTATGAGAAGAATGGGTATCAAAGGAAGGGATACCCCAAGCTTCCTATGACTTACCGTTTCTTGAAAATCCATGACCCCACTCCATATTATTATTCTGTCCCTGTAGCCAAATGTAACACAATCCTATTTTTTCCAAACTGATGTATCAATCAGCCTGTCCTACTTATCCAAAATAAATGTACTCAAGGGGTTATGCCTTCACGAATAAATAAGACTTTTTACAATTGTCTATCTTGATCATAAATGTTAGCTAAGGTGTTAAGTGATTAAATCACTTAGTAAAAAGCTGTGCTAGTCATATTAACGTAATATGAGAACGTATGATAATATGTTAACATAAAGAATCTTATTGTTCAGATGCAACCCCAAGTGCATGTTCCAAATCCGACTCCTGCACTAAGTACAGTTGTGGCTTAAGAGAAGAAATTCCTTCTTAAACAAATTAAGCAACCCGAGTTTGATGGAAAGGAAATGACAGTTCAAGCCGACGCCGAGATCTGGATTGAGTCCATGGAGGACTATTTTGAGGCAGTAAGAACTGCACTTGCTAACCAAGCCATGCTCGCTAAACTTAAGCTTGCAGGCGAAGCGAGACTTTGGTGGAAACAATGGTGCAAAGACTAAGAGATCTTGGAGGGGACAGTCACTTGGGATAAGCTTAAGGAAGCTGTGCGAGGGAGGTATCTGCGACTTGCCTACCGCACACAAAAGATGAATGAATTCTATGACTTGAAGCAGCTAGGATTATCCCTTGAAGCATATTATTTGAAGTTTGTTTCACTCCTAAAGGATGCACCTCCAATGGATATGACACAACAGGTGTCAAAATGCTGTGTTGGGTTGAATCCACCCATAAACACTCGATTGGAATCAATGCACCCAACGGACCTACAAGACGCACTCATTCGAGCTGCTCCAATAATACAGGAAGTACAGAACAAACCAAGGAATAACAGGATTTGGCCTTACAAAGATCAGAATAAGGGTATGTCTAAGGCTCAGACTAAGAGAGCGCAGGGTCAGAATTAGGGCCAAAGAAAGAAAGCTAGAGTCAATGCTGTCAACAACTTTGTCCCAACACAAAGCAATGATCGCAACCCATGTTGCTTCCATTGCAATGAGCCCAGACACTTCAAGAAGGAGTGTCCCAAGCTTGGCAGAGGGCATCGCCAGGGGCAATTCCAAGGTCAAAATAGAGCAGCTCACGGCCAAGGAACCACCATTATGGCCAGAGGGAGAACCTCCAGTGTTTCCAACAAGGAGATGGACAATGAAGAAGATCCATCCATGGAAGCTGACATTGAGAGGGCATTGGTTCACGCCACTCTTCACAAGAAGGGTCCAAATCGCCAATTATCGGTGATTCAAACTCCATCAGAATATCAAGGTAAAAGCTTCAAAACCTTGATTGATTGTGGCACTACACATTCCTTCATCTCACCAATATGTGCAAAAAGATTAAGGATAGCCACAATACATGCACCTACTTTACTTGTGGAATTAGCAAATGGTCGTGAGGTCACTTGTACTAGGCAAACTACTAAGGTGAAATTCCTACTAGGTGGGAAGCCAACTTCAGCGAGTTTTAGGGTAATGAACCTAGGTGTCCATGAATGTTTACTCAAAATGGATTGGCTCATACCCAATGATGCCCAAATCCACTGTGGGAAGGGCCAAGTCTCCTTCTGAAATTCTGAAGGGAAACTAGTCACGACTCAAGGTGAGGTTGGTAAGCCAAAAATACAGTTGGCAAAAGCAACATGGATAACAAAATGTGTTCAAAAGGGTCTACTTGTCTATCTAATTAAATTGAATAAGCTAGATCAGAATCAGGAATATGGAGAAGAACCTTCATGGTTAAAGGAATACGCAGACGTATTCCCTGAAGATCCGACAGAACTTCCTCCCCAAAGGGAAGTCGACCATGAAATCAAACTTGTGCCAGGAGCTGTATTGATCGCAGAGAGGCCATATAAGATGTCCATCCCGAACTGAAAGAGCAACTCAAGCAACTATTAGATCAAGGCTACATCCGACCTAGCAATTCTTCATGGGGAGCTCCAGTGTTGTTCCAAAAGAAGAAAGATGGAATGCTTCGCCTATGCATTGACTACAGAGAGTTGAATCAAGCAACCATAAAAAATAAATACCCCATTCCAAGAATAGATAAATTACTTGACCATCTTCAAGGGGCGAAGATATTCTCAAAGATAGATATCAGATCTAGATATTATTAGATAAGGATTAAAGAAGAAGATATTCTGAAAACTGCATTCAATACAAGGTATGGACACTTCGAATTCTTAGTGATGTCATTCGGGCTGACGAATGCTCCTGCTACCTTCAATAGGTTAATGCAGGATATCTTTAGACCCTATCTTGATGACTTCCTACTCGTCTTTTTTGACGATACCCTAGTCTACTCAAAACAGAGAAAGGATCATGAACCCCAGCTTCGCATTGTTCTTGAAACAATGAGAGCACACAAGCTTTATGCCAAGAAGAAGAAGTGCGCATTTTTCAAGTGACAGATTGAATATCTGGGACTCATTGTATTAGCAGAAGGAATTTCAGTAGATCCAGCTAAGGTCAGAGACATTCTGGAATGGCCAACACCAACTTCTGTCAAAGAAATATGAAGTTTTCTTGGGTTGACAAGGTAGTACAGAATTTTCATCAAAGATTATGCTTTGATTGCAACACCTCTGACTAATCTACTAAAGAAGCAAGTAGCAATTGTATGGTCACCTGCTGAACATACCAGCTTTGATAAACTAAAGCAAAGCTTAGTATCAGCACCCATCCTGAAACTTTCTGATCTTAGTAAGGAGTTTAAAGTGGTAATTGATTCTAGCGCACTTGCTTTAGGATGTGTACTTATGCAAGAAGGTCATCTCGTAGCATATTCTTTCAGAAAATTAAAGAGCCATGAAAGGAATTATGCTACCCATGACCTGGAGCTGTTGGCTATCATCCATGCTCTCAAACTTTGGAGATATTACTTGCTAGGTAACAAATTTTCCTTAGTAACGAACCACAAGAGTCTTAAATGGATTTTCACCCAGAACGAGCTCAATATGAGGCAACGTCGATGGATCGAAGTGCTGGAAGAATATGATTTTGAAATCAAATATAGGCCTGAAAAAGAGAATGTAGTTGCCGATGCATTCAGTCGCAAGGCATTCCTAAAGTCTCTTATTTTGCAAGATCCATCAACAGCAAGGTCTCTAGCCACAAAGGTATCAATGCCAAACAACCCGATTCTTGAAATAGCAAAAGAAGGGGCATATCATGACCCAGTCTATCAGAAAATGCTAAGGGAGATCCCCATCAAGGATCAATGCCCGAAGCTAAAGATGAAGTATCAAGAATTCTCCATCAATAGTGGACTTGTCTACTTTAGGACAAGATTATGTATCCCTGCAAGCCAAACTCTCAAGCAGAAGATACTTTGGGAAGCCCATGACTCCCCTTTCTCAGGGCATCCTGGTTATGCCAAGACCCTTAATACGGTCAGAAAGAACTATTATTGGGAAAGGCTCAAGGGAGACGTACTCAAATATGTCATGGAATGTTTGTCTTATCAACGTATTAAGGCAGAGAATGTTAAAATCCTTGGGAAATTGCAACCACTTGACATTCCACAAATGAAATGGGAGTTCATTAGTATGGACTTCATTGTTGGCTTACCCCAAGTTCAGGGAGGATATAACTCTATTATGGTTGTAGTAGATATGCTCACCAAGGTCACACATCTCATCCCTGTCAAGACGAACTATAAAGCTTCAGACATCATAAGATTATTCATCAAGGAAATATTCAAACTTCATGGGTTACCCAAAAGAACCATTAATGATCATGACTCTCTTTTCACATCACACTTCTAGAGGGCTATCTTTGAGGCTATTGGAACTCAACTCTGTTTCAGTACAACTTACCATCCCCAAACCGATGGTCAAACAGAACAAGTCAATCAAGTCATTGAAGATACGCTTAGGGCATACTGTTGTGGTGAACCCAAAAAGTGGATTCATTACTTACCCCTAGTTGAGTTTGCCTACAATGCTTCTTACCAACAGAGTATTCAGATGACCCCTTTTCAAGCATTGTATGGGCATGATTGTCGTACCCCTTTGAACTTCTCGGATCCAACTTTGAGGGTAGAAGCTTCAAGATAGATGCTAGAAGACATGGATGATCAAATCAAATCAATAAGACAAGACATTCAAGCTGCCAAGGATAGACAGAAGGCTTACGCTGGCTTGAAATGGCAAGACAGATCCTTCGTCGAAGGTGATATGGTCTTCATCCATGTACGCCCTAAAAAGAGTTCAATGTCCTTGGGAGAGTACAAGAAGCTAAGTCCAAGGTATTGTGGACCTTATAAGATCATCAAGTGCCTAGGGCCTAACGCTTACAGACTACAGCTGCCCGTAACTCTAAAGATTCATAACGTATTCCATGTTAGCCTATTGAAAAAGTATCTACCAAATCTGAGTCATGTACTTGATGATCAGCAAATTGTAATCCCTAGCCAAGGAGTCCTTGAGCTATGGCCTGATAGAATCCTAGATGTTAGGGAGAGGCATTTGAGATCAAGGATCTTGAGAGAATACCTCATCCAGTGGAAAGATTATCCCAAAGAGGATGCCACCTGGATGGATGAAAATACTCTCAACCAACAATACCCCTAGGTCTTCTTGATTCCTCTAAGGGGGAGAGGATCTAATATCTGCCCCCCCCACCCTCCCCCCACCTCGTGCCTCCCCCATGAGAATCCCCCTGTTTTTTTTAAAAAATTTATTAAAAAAAAACCTCCCCCTCTCTCTCCCTGCCGACAGCATGTCGGGGAGAGAGAGAGAGAGAGGGAGTAAAGAGAGAGAAAGGGGGGCATGCAGCCCCCCAGGTGGAGGGGTGGTGGCTGTTAGACGGCCGTCTCCCCCCCCATATACCACCCCCCTCCCCATTATAAAGGGGAGACCCCCCTCGTCGTCTACAGCCCCCCCCTCTCCCCCCCCAGTGATCAACATGCACTGCCCCCCCTAGCTCGTGATTTCAGTGCCCCCCTTCGTGAACTGCAGTAGCGCCGTCGCCCTTCCCCTTGCTCGCCCTAAGTGCCGCCAGGCTGCCAAAGCCGTCATCACCATCATCATCATCATCTCGTCTCCATCAGCACCACACCCCCTCGTCAGAAGCCAATAAGGGGAAAAAAAAAAGCTTCCAAGAAGCTTCTAGAAGCTTCCTCAAAAGTGCCTTCTTAAGGGTGCTTCACCCGCGCATCGAGTAAAGGGGCACAATTTGTTTGTGAAGGGAGTTCCTTGCGAGAAGGGAAAACTGCCAGCTTGCAGCAAAATTCCACACACCCTCCACTTGCCCTAGCCCGATTACGATGGCCCCAAAGTGCCACACGAGAGGAGCACATACGAAAGTAAGAGGGGCACATGTAGGAGTCCCCACCTGAAGCATGAAAGCTGATAATACCCCTCCTGCGGAAGTTCAGGTTCCATCAAATTCACCTTCTTCATTTTCGCATGATGTGGGTACAATAAGTATAAACTCGCATAGGGTAGTCTTAATCGTATTGAAAATTTACTATGATTGAACGCTTTGTTTTAAAAAGATCATAGGAATGTTCAGGAAAGTTTTAAATCACATCACACGGTGCTTATAATTCCCGCACCCTCTATGTGAAAGGTTGTGTATTTAGAAATAGTTGATGGCACGAGTATTGATGGTTGTAGCGAAGGGTTTGAAAATGATAAACCCCTCCCTATTTGGCTAAATCACACAGAGTACATCTACATTGGTTTCTCTCACTTTTAAAATATATATATATTTTTAAAATTGAAAGGGACTTTATACCTCCCCCTTCTATGTGGATAGATATGAAATCAATCCCCCCATATAAACATGATTACTAGGCTTGAGATAAGCCTTTGATTTTATGAATGTAAAGGATGTTTTTTTGTCTTGGGAAGAGGAGTGCAATCCCGAGTTAAATATGAGAGAGAAGTTTGGAACCACAAAGTGAGGGATAAAGACTTGAATTGGTAGATAAAAGAAGGAAATTTTGATGATGATGATTCTTATGCATATATGGAACCCATGGATTAATAATGATGACTCCACCAATTAAACCTCTACTCTAATATCAATGTTGTTGAATAGATCCTTAAACCACAAATTGACGGCCCAATTGCACACAAGAGGAGAATAGAGAGGAGAGAGAGGAGAGGAGAAGAGTGAATTAGTAGGCTAGTTGTTGTTCACCACTGAAGGAGGGAAAGAAGACCTAGGAGGAGTCAACAACTAATTGAAGGGAGTTCTTCTCTTCTGGGTACACAACCAACATGTATGCTCTCATATGATCTCTATTCTTCCTTACCCATATTTGTTTGGGACTATCTTGAAGGCACACTTTTTTTGTGGTTCTTCTCACCATGTAGGCCTCTCGACTTGAAAGAGACTCCTCAATCAAGTAGGACACTATGGATTATTTGCCCTTAGCTTAGACTACTTGATGAGATCTTGAACTACCTACAAACCCTAACCCAAAGAAAAAGGGAAACAAGCAACCTAGCTTGCCAAGCCCTTGGAATCTCTCCAAGTCGCGAACGATCGAGGATCGAAAAAGCTGGGAGTATTCGGGAAGAAGGAATCACACCTTAGCAGTTGGTCGTACGAACGACCTCTGAAATGATCGTGATTGTACACTTAGGTACATTGTTTAAAATTCTTTGCTCAAGGAACTAATTCAAGGACAAACACTTAATGCTTCATGTTAGTAGCCTGGAGGGAGAGGCAGGTTCAGTTACCTCCGACTGCCTGCCTGGCCCTATCCAAGGGGGTTGTTAGCCACGCTGGGTACATGGACCGAACCCACCGCGAGAGGTCTCTCCGTGGGTGCTGCTTGGAGCGGGAGGACTCTTGGGTGCCAGGGGAGGCTCTAGCTGTAAATTCCTTGCCTCCAGATCCCGGATAAGAGTCCGACGTGACTCTAGATGGGATCTCGAGGCCCGTGTACTAGTCTATGGGTGAAACTTGGAGTAGTAATCCTGATGATTGCTAGGTCAGCCTTCGGGCAAGATACTTGATGTATTCCAGGACTATGATAAATAAAGATCAGATATTTGAAAAAGGAACTTGCTTGACATTATTTTTGTGTCAGTGTCTATGTTACGTGAAGCGTGCCTAAATTGATTAATTAAGGAAGCTACCTTTGCATGTCAAACATAATGTGGTAGGTAATTAGATAACTAAGCGACCCGAGGAAAGTGCGGTGGACGCGACTTGGGTCGGTCGTACGGAAGGGTGGTCCCAGTTACCTGGGAACATTTCTCAAAAGACGTGATCGAAACTGTGAAGACCTAGAGTCAGTAGAGTTAGAATCCCGATTTATGCTGTTTTAGGGGAGTGGAATGGGACTATGCCTTATGGGGAGAGAGGTTGAGCTTCGCATCCCTCTCATTTCCCATTCTCCATGAACCAATTGCAGCATAAATCTGCTTCAATTCTGTTGTTCCTACTCAAAGTGGGTCGTTTGGAGCTCGACACTAGCTACTTCCTAGAGACTTGGCTGATAGGAAAGAAACCCTGACTTCAGGTTGTTCCTAAGTGGGAATGACCAGATACTTCCGCTTCGGGGTAGACTCGGGAAGACCTAGATCACAAACCCCGTGACATTCCTTGCGAGTGCCAGGTGGCGCTTTCTAGACTCCCCTCCCGATGGGCTGCTAAGACGTGTCTCATAGTGGGCAAGCGGACACGTTACAGCTACCCCCCACTAGGTTGCTACCTGTACTGACCCTTGGTTTACAAAAGGAGATCTTTGGCTAATTATTAGCTTATTGACATTTGGAGGAGTTGGCAATAAAGGAACATTCAACATCATGCTTCCTCTACCAGTTGGGTTGGTCACGAGGGAACTGATCACATCTTGATCTCCACTAACTAATCCCAAATTATTTCTAGGACTAAGGCTTAAATTTAGATTTTTCTTCAATGCATAGGATTCTTGAGAGCGGGACTCTACTTGCTCTACTCGGATTATAACAATATCTATATTCGCTAAAGGGACACTACTCAATTGCACTTGGATATTGAAGTCCAATCCATGTAAGAAATATTATAGTTGGGTAGTAGGTGGGATAGTGATAGAGGCTTGCAATTTTTGCAAAAGGCCTCTTTCATCTTCTTGGCATATACTCGAGTATTTTCATGGGGTTCTTGATGTGTCCAATTTAGAATAGACAGCCAATACTGACCACCTCTCTTAGGGGCAAATTCCCTTTGAAAGGCTGCAAAGAATTAATCGACATAGTCATAGTATTAGGTTCTAAACCATGATACCACATTGTAGCCCCTTCCCTTTTAGGGTCATGCTAAAGTAACATCATTAGATGTCCATCATCCTAAACTTGAAAATTAAACATGAGTTTCTATAACTTACTAATGTGAAGCTCCGCATGCTCCTCTGCTAACCCATTAAAGATGGGTAGAGGGAAACCTAAAGTTGGCAAATCTAGCATTCTTACAGAATTTGCAATAGGTTCTATAAAAGTTTGTGACAGTGAGACAGTAATTCCACTTGAAGAGGGATGACTTAGTGGGAGGAGGGGAGTACTAGGGCTTCCTTCTCCTCCTAATAAATTGTTTGTGACACTAGGGTCAATAAGACCTCTTCGTCATAGGAGTACGGGGCTGCTACATTGAGGAGAATACCTCCTAAGGATTTTTACCTGTTGTTGTCTAGCCTTTTTGGCTCTTTATTATTTTTGGATCTTGGCTTGACATTGTTTATCGAAAAATAATGGGTCTATCTCGATGCTATTTGGCATAAACTAGTCCCTATTAACCAATATTTGAAAATTTTCACTTATTAATAGTGGCTCTTGGCAGATGCACCACCTGGTCAAGACAAAAAATGGGCTCGACATCAGCTCTAGGGCTCTAGCCGGCCTCCCAAAATCACCTCAACAACCCTACGGCCTTGCGGCTAGGAGTGCATAGACACTATGAATTGATTTATCCAAATAATGCATTTATAGATTCAACCATTAGATTGTAGTCCAACATGATGCCCTTCTTGACTCCAAGTAGAAGGAGTATCTAAACATATTAGTAACTAGCATCTCGTGACACAAACAAAGGGAGCATCCCCTAGCTTATCACTATGGCTCCACTACAACTCTTTCACACCTAGCCCCCAGATGCATTGTTTTAATATAAAGTGTATACACAACATAGTCCTCCCTTTCAATAAAACATTCTAGGAGATAATATAATCCTTACCACATCATCAATACCCAAAGGAAATGATAATACTAGACCTACAACTCAAGGGATCCTCACACTCAACGCGGGTCAATCGTTTGAAATCAAGTGTTATTTATCCATGAGATAGTTTTCTTGATACCATGTATGAAAATGCAGATGCGAAGTAAATGACATATGTTCTTAAATATGTAAACTTATAAATCAATTAGTGTGGATATACACAAACATTCCTTTCATGATTTCACTCTAGCGTATCACTTCATTACTAAGGGCAGCACCAAAATAACCAGTGCTACTACCCTTTTTAATAATTAAATCAAACAAATCCTATATGCTAGAATATGCATAAAATTAGAATTTAATTGATACTATACTCCCACGATCCCCTTCCCTCTATTGTTTAAGATTTTGCATTCGATGGGTAGGTTAAAAGGGTATTTCATGTAAATTTTCTTTGTGTAGAAAGTGATTAACACACACTATGCAATAAAGATGGGTATAACCAAGGCTAAATCTCATGATTTACCTCCATTATACATGCATGAATATAATTCTAATTTTCTATAATTTTTTGAACATATTTTTTTTCCAATTTTCTTTGTCCCAAAATCACATTTTGGATAATTTTTCTTATTTTTACATAAAATACTATATTTTTTGAGTCAAAAAATTGATTCACACTCTAATCCATCATCACATTTAATTTTATCCCATATGAACATGAGTTGATCACCCGAAATCAAGAAAATGTTAGTTTTCTACTTAAAACACACATTTCAGATTTTTAAAAATTAATAGCTCACATGTACAATCACACATTCTACATTTTATGGTTCACAACCCTCAAACACATTACAACTAAGCTTCAAACAAGTTTTCATCACATATGAACTAGATTTGCATCATAAAATGTAAAAAAGAATCAAAATTTCCATTTAAAACTAGGCTTAACACTATTTTTTGTGTTTCGGGTCTCAAGAATTGATTTTATGGACATAGCCATTGGTCTCCAAATAGCACTGCTCATCACTCCTTAGTGTCAGCATGATCCCACATCAATCCAATTCAAGCTATCTTCATCGTGACTTCTCTTAAACTAGTTAATTGCTGCATGAACATCCCATTGGAGGAAAGAGAGGGATGTTGCGAGTGGAAAAATACTGAAATTTTGATTGATTTTTGTTGTTTTTGAGGACTGAATGATTGATTTTTGATGGATTTAGAGTGATATATGATTTGTAATGGAAGTATTTGAGAGTGTTCTGGATGATATTGATTATGTTTAGAAGTTCATGATGATTCTCAGTGGAGATATGAGGTTCTATGATGTTCTGATTGGTTTTGTATACCTTCTCGAAAGCTTTTGTTTTGTTCTGATTGTCTTCTATATGAAGCATGGATTGATGATTGATGAAGATTGAGATCTTTTGGAAGCTTATTGAATAGTTTTTGATAGTTTGGAATGGTTTGAATATGAGTTATGAGGTTTTGATGACCTTCTGTAACCTTTTGTAGAGCCTCTGTCTCTGCTCTGTCTCTGTACTGTAACTGTACTGTAGCTGTTCTGGTGCTGTATTGTGACTGTTCTGTAGACCTTCTATAATAAGTGTTTTGTAAAATGTATGTGTGACTTTGGAAAAGTGTTCTAACCTTTGGAAAGGATGAATCTAAGTTCAAAAAATCCACCCTGAAGAGATGGACTAACCATCATTTGGATGAAGGTATCCAGAAATGAGTGTTTCTCAGGGGCCTACAACCAGAAGTTCATAAGTTCATGGAATTGAGAAGACCAGTCAATCTGCAAGCTGCAGTGGAAGGTGCAAGATTGTATGATGAAGTTGAAGCAAGGCTGTCAATGACTCTAGGAAGAGGAGTCTTACCTCCTCCCATGCCTGGAATGGTATACCCACCAAATGCAGTCCCAGGGATAGTCCCCTACCCTATCCCCAGATGCAAACAGTGCTGCAGTATAGTGCACCTAATCCAGTGTGGTCACCGCATACGACAATGCCTCAAATGATGGTTCAACCACAACAGAAGTGGCCTCAAACAGTTCCTCCAATGGCAACTCAACAACAGTGGAATCCTACCAACTGGAATCAACAACCCCAAGTTTCAACAGGAGCTCTGAATCAGAGCCAGAACAGAGGACCTTCTGGATCTACCCAACCAGTGTATGGAGTAATTACAGAAGCTTCCCAAAACCCTACCACAAGCACTTCAGGAGGTGAACATCTGAAGGACTACTTTTCCAACTCAGTTGCAAGTATTAAGAAGGAACTTCTGGATGTGATTACAGAGCAGCTACAAACGCTAAAGGTGAATACCGCCAATATATCCACTCCTGTGGGAGATGGAAGAGATGTGATGCGCTCTAATACCTGGTGTGGAAAGTGCCATCAAGCGGGACATTTTGTCAAGATTGTGGGAGAGAAGGAAGGAGTCTCACTTGTAGCTTTCTTGCTTGTACAATGGGGGAATACACACAGAGGTGGAGGCTGAAAACAGTTTTCCTCTTCTTAGTTGTGTAAGCCAAAAGAACTCAAGTACAAAGAAATAGAAGAACCCTATATATGGGTCTCAAACCAAACTCAACTAACTAAGGTGGCATACTAATTGAGCCACGAACTAGAATAGATAAGGATAGCTATCATGTAGCTATTATTCATGGGCGGTGTACCAACGACGTCTGCAACTAACACGTCGGTGACATAAATGCACAACGGTCACCCTGGCATATCACGAGTGGAGCTCGATATCTCAACACTCCCCCTCGAGCTCAATCCCAATTCCTGCACACCAAGCAGGTCTCTGAACTTGCGCAGCTTCTCTGCGCCCAATGCCTTCGTAAATATGTCAGCTACCTGATCCTCTGTGCTGACATAAACTAGATCAATAAGTCCTAGTAAAACCCTCTCCCGCACATAGTGATAATGCACCTCAATGTGCTTTGTTCTAGCATGATAGACTGGGTTATTTGCCAAGTGTATACTACTCATGTTGTCACAATAAATGACAACTGGCCCATCTATAGGCTGATGCATATCATAAAGTAGCTTATGCAACCAAGCTACCTCACATGCAGCCATTGCTGCACCCTTGTACTCAGCCTCTGTGCTCGACAAGGCAACTGTAGGCTGTTTCTTGCTGCTCCAAGTGACTGCAGCACTCCCAAAAGAGAACACATATCCACTGGTAGAACGTCTATCAGAAATGCTACCAGCCCAATCAGCATCAGTGTATCCATGCAACTGTATCTAAACCCCAGTCTCATAAAATAGTTCATACTGCAATGTGGACTTCACATACCTGAGTATGCGTCTAGCCGCATCCAAATGCGGTTTCCTTGGAGCCTGCATAAACTGACTTACCAATCCAACAGCATAGCTCAAATCTGGCCTGGTAATAGTCATATAAATCAAGCTTCCTACTATGCGTCTGTACATAGTAGGGTCTTCCAGAAGCTCACCTGCATCTGCGCTCAGCTTCACATTTTGCTCCAAAGGAATTGAAATAGGCTTACAGCCTATCGTCCCATATTTGGACAGCATGTCCAATCCATACTGCCTCTCCAAGAGCTGTATCCCACTTGGTGATCTAATCACCTCAATGCCCAAGAAATAACGCAGCTCTCCCAAATCCTTCATCTCAAACTTCTGCTTCAATAGCATTTTCACATGAAGGATATCTTCATCACTGTCACCTGTCATAATCAAATCATCAACATAAATGACAAGTAGCATAATACCTTTCTCTGTTTTTCTCACATAAAGTGAGAAATCTGCCTTGGAAATCTGAAAGCCAATAGTGACAAGATACTGTCCTATCTTGTCAGACCATGCTCTAGGTGCTTGCTTCAAGCCATACAAAGCTTTCTTCAACCTGCAAACAAACTCAGGATGAACAGCATGCACATAACCTGGTGGCTGCTCCATATATACCTCTTCTTGCAAATCACCATGCAAGAAGGCATTCTTTACATCCATCTGATGTAAAGACCATCCCTTTGATGCAGCCATAGCAATGACTGCTCTTACGGTTGCCATCCTTGCAGCCGGACTGAATGTTTCTTCATAGTCAATGGCATATGTTTGTGCATACCCCTTGACTACTAATCTTGCCTTGTATCTGTTCACAGAACCATCTGCATTATGCTTCACCTTATAACCCACTTACAGCCAATTGCATTCTTACCTTTAGGCAAAGGTACCAATTCCCATGTAGCATTTGCTTCCAAGGCATCCATTTCTTCATCCATGGCTTTCTCCCATTTTTCTTTTCCCATGGCTTGCTCAAAAGAAGTGGGTTCTGGTTCCTGTATCACTTTGACCATATATGCATAGCGAATGGCTGTAAATCCATCATATTTCAGCCTATCCACAGGATACCTAGCTCTTGTAGACCTGCGCAAAGTAGGTTCACTCCCAGGTGCTCTCAAAACATCCCTGGTCTTCCTTACTCCAGGTGTAACAATAGAAGGAATATCCAACTCATCATCAATGCTCTGTTCTGAGCCACTGGATTCACCATCCACATAAGAGTGACCTGCATTCACATCAAACATGGGCTGATCAACCTTCTCTTTTCCTTTTCGTGATACCTGCATACCACTATCTGCATTGCTTTGAGAACATTCTCCTGATCTCAATCTTCCTGTCCATGGCGAAGAATGTGAACCACTGCTAGAGGACGCTCCAGGTCCACTAATATTTTGTGATTGCTGCTGTGAATTCTGTGCAGCATTACCATTTTGTGCATCTACATCATCAATCACATTTACTGGTTTATACCAGCTACTCATCTCATCAAAAACAACATCTCTGCTCACTGTAAACTTACGAGTAGAAGGGTTATAGCATCTATACCCTTTTTGCTGCAGAGAGTAACCAATAAAGATGCACTTCTCAGCTTTTGGATCCAACTTGGATCTCAACTCATCTGGCACATGTACATAGGCAATGCAACCAAAAATTTTCAAATGAGAAATATCTGGTTTCCTACCAGTATACCTCTCCTCTGGAGTCATTCCATGTATTGCTGCAGTGGGAGTCCTGTTCATTATGTAGACTGCTGTAGCAACTGCTTCAACCCAATAAAAATCTGGCAGGTCTTTTTCATTGAGCATGGCACGAGACACCTCTCCAATATGTCTATTTTTTCTTTCTGCAATTCCATTTTGATGTGGGGTATGACTGCATGAATATTGTTGCTTTATGCCATGCTCCTGCAAGAACCTTGCAAACTCATTTGAGAGGTACTCTCCCCCTCCATCTGACCTTAGGCATTTTATTTGCAGGCCTGTTTCTTTCTCAACCATAGCTTTAAGAGTTTTGAAATGCCCAAAAACTTCATTTTTCTTTTTCATAAAATACACCCAAACTTTTCTGCTATAGTCATCAATAAAACTGACAAAATAATGACAGTCTCCAAGAGATGCAGCTTTAGTAGTCCACACATCAGAGTGGATTAATTCCAATGGCTTCTTACTCTCTTGAACATGTCTAGGAAATGGTTTCCTTGCCTGTTTTCCAAACTGACAGGCTTCATATATCTTATGCATTTCTGCAACCTTAAATTTGGGCAATCCTGCAACAATATTTTGGGCCTGCATTGATTTAAGCCGCTGTACATTAACATGACCAATGCGTTTATGCCAGATATCAATATCTGCAACTACACCGGTCCCATGTGCAAACATTGCTGCACTCAATTCAGACATGTCTACATCCAATGTAAACATTCTGCCCTTCTTCTTTCCTTTTGCTATCAAGCGACCTTTATTTTTCATATCCTCAACAAAGCATCCATGAGGATTAAATCTGACCTGCAAGCCCTGTTTAACCATTTGACCAACAGAAACCAGATTCTTGGTGATATTCGGGACATGAAATACATCGGACATGTATTTCTTTTTCCCATGCTGCATAGACAAGGGAATTTTTCCAATCTGCACAATAGGATGTGCAGTATCATCACCAGTCTCCACAAATCCTGGTTTTTTCATTTTCCTTGCATCCTCCATCCATTCTGCATGACCTGTCATGTGGTTTGATGCACCTGAGTCAACATACCATACATCATTGCTTTCTTCTGCACTTGTCACAGAATTGTTCATGTGCTGCACCATGAACAAATGCTCATTTCTGTCATCACCTTGTCTACTAGAAGATGCATAATTCCCTTGTTGCAGTTTTCCATTCATGATGTCATTCTGCTTTTTATAGCAGTCTTTAGCCATATGACCCATTTTACCACAGTAGTAGCATTCAACATTACTGTTTGCATTTTGGCCTCTTTGCCATCCACCACGACCTCTTTGGCTCCCCCTGCCTCTAGAGTTACCACGTCCTCCTCCATAGGACTGGTTTTCTTGAGTTTGCTGCATATTCTGATTTCTACCACGGCCTCCAAATCGGCCTCCTCTACCTCTGCCTCTACCTCTTCCAGCATTTGAGTAGAAGACAGCTTCTTTTGAAGTTCCTCCTGAAGAAGATGCACCACCATTTCTCTGCTCCTCAGAAATTAGAAGAGCAATCAACTCCTCAAAATCAGGAAATCTTTCACGAACTGAAATGGATGTCGGAAACTGTGCATAATCCTTTCCTAGACCATTCAAGGTCACAGAAACTAAATCATCATCTTCCACTGGCGACTCAATGGAAGCAAGTGCATCTGCAATCTTCTTCACCTTCATGTGGTAGTCATTGATGCTCATATTTTCTCTTTGCACATTGTGCAACTCTTGCTTGAGCTGCATTTTCCTGGCTTGTGTATTTGTGCTATACATCTTTGACAGAGTATCCCATGCCTCCTTTGGCGTACTTGCATCCTGAATATACACAATCATAGAGTCTGAAATGCTGATAGACAGCCAATACATAACTTTCCTGGCTCTCTCATGCCATGCTTTAAATGCCTGCATTTGCTGTTGATTGGGAACATCAGGAAGAACTGGTTCTTCTTCCTTTCCTGCAACAAATTCCCAATATCCTTTTCCCATAAGGAAATTCGTCATTCTAAACTTCCATGCTTGGAAATTGTTCTTGTCAAGCTTTTCAGTGACAATCTGTGAAAGAGAATCAGATGCCATTACAGAAGACTGCAAAAAATTCTATCACTGCAAAAACCACAGCTTCACCCTCACAAGGGAAAATCTGCAAAACTGGCGAAAGTGGTATTTGACCACACAGTCACTTCCTAGTGACGATTTTGCATCAACAGGCAACAGGGATGATTCTGTAACTCCCAATGTCTCTGCACACGAGCATACGATGCAATATCTGTGGTAACTTTTCACCGACCTGTAGAACAGTGGTCGCACAGCATAAAACAGGGCTTTTTCCTGAGTGCGTGCAGAAAACTTCCGCCTCCAAAACAGGCTCCGAAATGGCCTCAAATAAAAAAAACAGGGTCGCCAAGAGCTAAAGCTCATTCCCGCAGCATATACTGCCCTCTTGCTTCACCGCGAAGGGCATCTCAACCTGAGACAATGCACTCTTGCAATTTCCGGCTGTGCTACCTGCAGAGATCTACTCCCAAAACAGAAAATGAAAGCAACACTGCTCCTCTTACCAGAACACCGCGAGCTTGGCTTGCTTTCTTGAGCTCCTTACCACGAACAAGGCTCTGATACCATGTCAAGATTGTGGGAGAGAAGGAAGGAGTCTCACTTGTAGCTTTCTTGCTTGTACAATGGGGGAATACACACAGAGGTGGAGGCTGAAAATAGTTTTCCTCTTCTTAGTTGTGTAAGCCAAAAAGAACTCAAGTACAAAGAAATAGAAGAACCCTATATATGGGTCTCAAACCAAACTCAACTAACTAAGGTGGCATACTAACTGAGCCACGAACTAGAATAGATAAGGATAGCTATCATGTAGCTATTATTCATGGGCGGTGTACCAACCGCGTCTGCAACTAACACATCGGTGACATAAATGCACAACGGTCACCCTGGCATATCACGAGTGGAGCTCGATATCTCAACACATTTAGCCACTGAATGTACCCGAAAACCAACCATTCCTGGAGCCTCCAGTTCTTACTATTTGTGGAAGAACCATACAGAGGATATTTGCTCTCTGAAAGAGATGCATGAACGAAGACAGAAGGATGAAAATGCAAGATTCAACTTGTTAGAATCCAAAATGACAACACAGGATATTGGACCCAAGCCTAGAGAGTTTGGTCCTAATTTTGGTCCAAGGAGGTTTCCCTCTCAAAGTTACATAGGACGACAGTCTGGCGGTGGTCAGAGATCAGAGGTGGAATGTTATAGGTGTGGAGAAAAGGGACATATTTCCCCAAATTGTCCAAACCCTAGACGATCCATGGATTACAAGCCCTTATGCAGTCGATGCAAAGAAGAAGGCTACACTGCAAAGGACTGTCCCAGTCCAGCTCCTGTAAAGACCAATGCCACTAATAGCCAACAGAAGGTACAAGAACCTGCTTCCAATTTGGTCGAGTTGGAAGTGGCTGCTGTTACGCGCACCAAGAAGAAGGGACTAGTGGTTCCGAATGGAAATGACTCTCTTGCCAAGACTGTGAAGTTCAACCTACCTAATACAAAGGGATAGAGCAGTACAGAACTGAACAGTACAGTACAGAGCACTACAGTGCCACAGAGGGATACAGAGACAGTCCCAAAGACAGGACCAGAGACCCAAGAGATAGATGATACAAAAGCACTTCCAGAAATAGAAGAAGTGCCGATGTTGCAATTGTTAGAAGAAAAAGGAAAGATGAAAATGGGTGTAGTCCCATTCCCCAACCGGCTGGAGAAGCCTGTAGATCCTATTAAAGATTATGACTTGGTCAAAGACCTAGACACTTTTAAACCAAACTTAACATTTCTGCAGTTGTTGATGTTGTCTCCCAGCTGTCGAAAGAGATTCAAAAGCATCTTGACACGAAGGCATGGACTAAGGATCGCTCTTTCAACAGCGACCAATACCAATAAGGCCCCAGAGCTTGTAAAGGACGTAGATGTGGCTAAAGCCTTCCTAGATCCTGGAACCCCAGAGATTAGTGTATGGATAGAAGGATGCTTCATTTCAGATGCATTGATTGATGGAGGCTCATCAGTAAACATAATGACGGATGTCACAATGAAGGACTTAGGGTTGCAAGGAATTCAACCTACATAGTGGCTTATCAGATTGGCAGACCAAAGTAGAGTCAAACCATTGGGCATCCTCCCATATGTAAAAACAACCCTTGCAGGAAGAGACTATTGGCTGACATATTTGGTGGTCAAACCAAATTATTATGGGACTTTATACCCTCTGCTGTTGGAAAGACCTTGGCTTTTGAAGCAAGAGCCAGGACGGACTGGTTCAAAGGAACCCTAACCCTAGGCAAAGGACCCAATAAAGCGGTGTTAAAGCTGTATGGATCGCAAAAAGGCAATGGATCCACATCCATTGGAGTCATAATTAACTTCTCTAATGAGGCAACAGATGGTACATCAGGAGATGAAGAAGTTGTTAAGAAAATCTTTCCTAAGAAAATAGCGGCACAATCCCTAACAAGCCAACTGTCACGGGATGTAAAATCCTTGTCCATGGGAGAATACCTACTGTTTCAACTAGAATTAACTTCTGAAATCACCTCTGACAGTGAAATAGAAGCATGGATATATTGTTCTCCTTGCTACATGACAGTCGCAGAGACAAAGCAGAGTCAGTACAGAGACAGTACAGAGACAAAGCAGAGTCAGTACAGAGACAGTACAGTTACAGAGCAAAGTCAGTACAGAGACAGAGCAGATACAAAGCAGCTACAGAACAGAGACAGAGAGGATACAAAGACAGTAACAGATACAGAGCCAGAGCCAGAGGCATAAGCAAAGTCAGAACTGGTGACAGAACTAGAAGCACATGTAGAGGCAAAAGGTCTGTTCTTCTCCTACAGAGCCTCTACAGAAGTAGAGACAGAGCCTCCAGAGGATGAGGATGAAACTGATGATGAGGAAGAAAATGAAGCAGGCTATGAAAGTGTAGAAGAAGAATTACCTCTGATAGAGGATGATCTGGTTGATGTCCCTACAGAGACCTCAGAGGCCGAATATCTCAGGGTACTGGATGGAATGACCATGGTTCCGTTTGGGTTGGTCAATGGACCACAAAGTATGCAGAATCTATATAAGCAATGGATTAAAAGGATAAAAATTAAGTTCACCAGTGATTCCTATCGTCCTGACCATTCAGTCCAAAGAAAAGATGATGATGATGCCCCCTGCCAACAGAAGCCCAAGCCCTCAAAGCCACGACCTCTAGCAGGTCCGTGCTATGTGACATTCCTAGATGCCTCCTTTGAAGATGAAGCCTTGAGTCCTGAAGAGGTCACCACTCAAACAAAAGCAAACAAAGCTCTGATACCCTTTCAACAACCTAAACAGACAAATGAGTCATCTGTTCAGAAGGAGGACATTGGTTCTAGTGGGACATCATACGAGGATACGACTCTCTTGAAAGAGTCAACAGACCTGTTGAGATATCGAGCTCCACTCATGATACGCCAGGGTGACCGTTGTGTATTTATGTCACCGACTTGTCAGTTGCAGATGCGGTTGGTACACTGCCCATGAATAATAGCTAGATGATAGCTATCCTTATCTACTCTAGTTCATGGCTCATTAGTATGCCACCTTAGTTAGTTGAGTTTGGTTTGAGACCCATATATAGGGTTCTTCTATCTCTATGTACTTGAGTTCTTTTGGCTTACACAACTAAGAAGAGGAAAACTGTTTTCGGCCTCCATCTCTGTGTGTATTCCCCCATTGTGCAAGCAAGAAAGCTACAAGTGAGACTCCTTCCTTCTCTCCCACAATCTTGATATGGTATCAGAGCCTTGTTCATGGTAAGGAGCTCAAGAAAGCAAGCCAAGCTCGCGGTGTTCTGGTAAGAGGAGCAGTGTTGCTTTCATTTTCTGTTTTGGGAGCAGATCTCTGCAGGTAGCACAGTTGAAAACTGCAAGAGTGCATTGTCTCAGGTTGAGACGCCCTTCGCGGTGAAGCAAGAGGGCAGTATATGCTGCGGGTAAGGGCTTTAGCCCTTGGCGACCCTATTTTTTTGATTTGAGGCCATTTCGGGGCCTGTTTTGGAGGCGGAAGTTTTCTGCACGCACTCAGGAAAAAGCCCTGTTTTATGCTGTGCGACCACTATTCTATAGGTCGGTGAAAAGTTACCACAGATATTGCATCGTATGCTCGTGTGCAGAGACATTGGGAGTTACAGAATCATCCTTGGTTCCTGTATATGCAAAATCGTCACTATGAAGTGACTGTGTGGTCAAATACCACTTTCGCCAGTTTTGCAGATTTGCCCTTGTGAGGCTGAAGCTGTATTCTTTGCAGTGACAGAATTTTTTGCAGTGTTCTGTAATGGCGACTGATTCTCTTTCACAGATTGTCACTGAAAAGCTTGACAAGAACAACTTCCAAGCATGGAAGTTTAGAATGACGAATTTCCTTATGGGAAAAGGATATTGGGAATTTGTTGCATGAAATTGAGTCATCTGTTCAGAAGGAGGACATTGGTTCTAGTGGGACATCATACGAGGATACGACTCTCTTGAAAGAGTCAACAGACCTGTTGAGATATCGAGCTCCACTCGTGATACGCCAGGGTGACCGTTGTGTATTTATGTCACCGACTTGTCAGTTGCAAATGCGGTTGGTACACCGCCCATGAATAATAGCTAGATGATAGCTATCCTTATCTACTCTAGTTCGTGGCTCAGTTAGTATGCCACCTTAGTTAGTTGAGTTTGGTTTGAGACCCATATATAGGGTTCTTCTATTTCTATGTACTTGAGTTCTTTTGGCTTACACAACTAAGAAGAGGAAAACTGTTTTCAGCCTCCATCTCTGTGTGTATTCCCCCATTGAGCAAGCAAGAAAGCTACAAGTGAGACTCTTTCCTTCTCTCCCACAATCTTGACATTTACCCAGAAGCAATCCGTGGAACATTTATCCGCGAAGTGGAAGGTGAAAGACAAGTAACGTTCTTGGACGCTGAAGGAACCGAACGTCACCTGAAAGTGGGTCTCAATCTTCCAGAAGAAGAACTGGTGGTCTTGCGAGACCTACTCAAGGAGAACTTAGATGTGTTTGCTTGGTCATACAAAGACCTAAAGGGGATTGATCCCATAGTATGTCAACATCACATTGATCTAGAGCTTGATGCCAAACCTATAAGGCAAAGACAAAGACGGATGAATCCTAATTACTCTGCTCTGGTGAAGGCTGAATTATTGAAACTTCTTGAAGCAGATTTCATCTATCCCGTGGCTAACAGTGAACGGGGTTCGCCCATTGTGGTAGTACCCAAGAAGAACGGGAAACTTTGAAAATGTGTTGACTTTCGAAAGCTCAATTCGAAGACGAAGAAGGATCATTTCCCTATCCCTTTTACAGATCAACTGTTGGACACAATGGCAGGCCATGAGCTGTATTCCCTTTTGGATGGATTTAGTGGATATAACCAAGTCCAAATCGCAGAAGAGGACCAATCCAAAACAACCTTCACCACAGAATGGGGGACCTATGCCTATAGAGTGATGCCATTCGGACTCTGTAATGCTCCTGCCACCTTCCAACGAGTAATGATGGCTGCCTTCCAGAATCATCTGCATGATTTCATTGAGGTATATCTTGATGACTTCTGTGTCTATAGTTTGATCCGAAAGCACTGGGGACACCTAGAGCAATGTTTTGACAGATGCCGAGAGTATGGGATTTCTCTCAACCCTGACAAATGTGTCTTTGGCGTCTCCTCAGGAGTTCTTTTGGGCCATATTGTCTCTGCACAAAGAATTGCAACAGACCCGGCAAAGATTGAGAAGATTGCCGCCTTAACAGCACCGACGAACCTCAAGCAATTGAGAGGATTTCTTGGCCATGTGGGCTATTACAGAAGATTTATTGCACATTTTGCAACTAAAGCAACCCCTCTGCACAAGCTCCTAAGGAAAGAAGTTGATTTCCTTTGGACGGATGACTGTGAAGAAGCCTTTAATACCCTAAAACAATGCCTGATCCAAGCACCTATTTTACAGCCTCCTGACTGGATGAAGGAGTTCCATGTGCACACAAATGCATCCGTTGAAGGGCTAGGTGCTATCCTGTGTCAAAAGGACCCCTCTAAATTAGATCAACCGATATATTATGCAAGCTGAAAGGTCACTGATAGGGAACAGAACTATACAGTAATAGAGCTTGAGTGCTTGGCAATGGTATTTGCGCTGGAGAAGTTTCGACACTATCTATTGTCCACACATTTCAAGTTCTATGTGGATCATGAAGCCCTGTCCTTCTTGATGAACAAAGCAGATGTTAAAGGACGACTGATGAGATGGTTGCTCCTATTCTAGGAGTTCTACTTTGAAGTAGTCACTAAGCCTGGTCGTTCCCATATCTTAGCCGATCATCTATCACGGATCCCTCAAATAGAAGCAGAGGAACAGGATGACCAGACCTTCCTGACGCTTCCTTATTTCTAGTTGAAACAGTTACTCCCTGGTACACAGACATAGCTAACCTCTTGGAAACTCAACAGTATCCTCCTGGCATCTCAAGTAGTGAGAAGAAGAAGCTTTTGTTAGAATCAGCCCCCTACACTTGCTAAGCGGTGCCCTGTACAAGAAAGGCCAAGATGAAGTGCTGCAAAGATGTGTTGCAGGGGATGAAATTGGCATAGTACTGAAAGCATGCCATGACGAACCATGTGGTGGACACTTTGCAGGAGAAGCGACAGCCAGGAAGGGCTCTATTAGCAAGATACTTGTGGCCAACCCTCCACAAGGATGCATATGATTACTGTAAAAGATGTGATGCTTGTCAGCGAGTGGGAAAACCCACCAAAACAAGTGCCATGCCACTGCAACCCATTCTTCCTCTAAAGCCATTTGAGAAGTGGGGGATTAATTTCGTGGCAATCCCCTGGAGCTGGTAAGTGATAGAGGGACTCATTTCCTTAACAAAATCATGGTGGAGCTGATAGAACTGTATAAGATCCGCCATCGTAAGTCCACTCCCTATTACCCCAGAGCCAATGGCCAAGTTGAAGTCACCAATCACATCCTTTGCTCAATTCTGACAAGAACGATTGCCGCACATCGTCGTGACTGGGACGATTGACTTACAGAGGCCCTCTGGGCGTATAGAACCTCCCATAAGGCCACTACAGGAAAGACCCCTTTCCAGCTAGTGTATGGTACTGAAGCCGTCTTCCCTGTTGAGCTGGAATTACCCTCTTTGTGAGTAGCAGTTCAAGAACGCTTGGGAGAAAGTGAGTCACTGCAACGTCGTCTTTTGCACTTGGAATGCTTGGATGAGATCCTCCGGCGGATGGCCCTACAATGCATGGAAACCACTCAAGCGGGACGCAAGGCCTATCATGACAGTTTCATCAAGCACAAGGAGTTCAAAAAAGGTGATCTTGTTCTAGCCTATGATTCGAGATTTGGCAAGTTTCCTGGAAAGCTCCAACAACGATGGATGGGCCCGTACAAGGTACTGGCTGTCAATCCTAACGGCTCTGTTCAGGTGCAGACCGTTGATGCCTCTGATGATCCTTTCTTGATTAATGGATATCGCTTGAAGAAGTACTTCCCTCCCTAGGGATCTTGACAATCACAGTTGACCAACCCTTTCCCTTTTAGGCATCGCACTGTCCTTCTTGTTGTGCTTCTGATAGCCCTTATGATTCTCCTCATGAGGCAGTCTCGTTTTGCTACCCCCTCGCAGAAACATCTCAAGCCGACATTGTTCTCTTCTCGTCTGATCCAACAACGGTGCCAAGGTTGGTCCTGATATATGGTATTTCTACCATTCCCTTTATTAAGAAATAAAAAAGAAAAAGAAAAGAAAAGAAAAAAGTAAAAAAAAAGAAAATGAAAGAAAAAAAGCAAAAGAAAAAAAGAAAAAGAAAAACAAACGAAACTGTTATGAGAGAAAAGGAAGAAATTCCCTGTGGTCATAACAGGCCTCGTTCCAAGAAAAGGTGGAAACACCCTTGGGTGAGAAGCTGACTGTGGCAAAGGTGGTAACACCCCACAGTTCAGGATAGCTGACTCACTAGCAGAACCTCTTCAGCAAGCAATTTGAAGCCACCTCCCTTGGTGCGCTATCTCTACAATATCAGTCCATCTGCCCTTCTTAAGAGACGACTCTTCTTACAAGTCATTGAAGTATGAGATTTGTAGGCTGCCTCCCTGGGTACGCCTTGTCCTCAAGATCCTGATGACACGAACAGTCGACATGATCTTCATCACCAACCCCTTGCGTGATATGAGCTTTCATCCTAACAGGATGTGGATGTGAGTATAGGCTGCCCTCTATATCTATTAGAGAGTGAGACAGAGGGTGGGATCAGTGACCGGTCTTTCCCTTTGAATCAAATGAGAGGTGAGATGTGTGAATGGAGTGTTGCATGCACGGGATGGGCCTCTCAATGCACAACGAACGATTTGTTCTTGTGCATTGCACCATAAGGCTCCCTGGCCTTCCTTCTTGCACTGTATGCCGGCACTGGACGGGATGCACAGTTGCACCATCAAATGCGCATAAGGCATACAACCTCTACACAAGTGACCATGAGGATTACATCAACGGGTTTCAGGATAGGGCTGCCCTCTGTATCTTTCATCAGAGCGTGAGACAGAGGGTGGGCTGAGTGTGACTGGAGTTTCTTCAATCAATTACCGAGAGGTGAGGATTGAGGGACGTTACGACCTTTGGAGTCAGGTACGTTTCTGTTTCCCTATGCACCCACGGGCTGGGTTTCTACCATCAACACATGACACATCATTCTGCTTTATACACTACACTACAAGGCTCCCTTGCCTTTCTCCTTGCACCTATGCCAGACGGGTTGGACGCATTGATACACCATCAATTGTGCACCCTGGCATACTCCCTTTGCACCATTCCTTTGTCGATTCCTAAACCGGGTGTGAGCTATTGTTTTCATCCTGATTTCCTTGAGTGATATTAGTCATGGGGTGAGTGACTGCTCTTTCATTCCATATGAGTGATTGTGAGTTGAGTATAATATCCCTCATCATCGACGAATTTTCTGCGATTCTTTCAACCAGCTACCTCCCTGGGTGCTGCCGCGTGGTCCCTGCCACGAAGGATGTGTGCTATGAAGATACCTTGGTACCTCCTATAGCCGACAACGACAGTGGACGTGCCATCGACAGTCAACCTTGATTCTCGACAACATGGGCCAAGTTATTCTAACCCTACACCTTTTGTTGTCAGTAACGGTTATGTTTTAAGTATCGGGACGTTAGCGGTTGGTCTGTTGTGTGGTACTAGGACCCTGTTGCTCGGTCAACCCTATCCGTTAAGGTTTTAAGTGTGGGGACGCGTCCCTGTGCGTCTACATTACATATCCCTCTGCATTTGGCTTAACCTGATAATGCATCTATGCCTGCCCTGCTTTTACCCTAATGGGGTCCCTTCCCTACCCACCCGTCCATTTTCAAGCCACCCTTGGGGCCGTTCCCTTGTAGTTTTCCTTCATTCCCTGATTTTGCTGTCCTTCCTTGTGAATGCACCCTACGTTCACTGAACTTCCAATCCAAACTTATAGCCATGTTCATCCCTTTGAAGTGACCATTTTTCCTTTTTACCAACCCCTGTTCCGACAGACGATTCTCAAGTTATTAATTTTTGAAATATTTTGCGTAAATTGGACAGTTTTCCATGTGAACACGTCTTACTTGCTTCGGAACTCTGATCTGATGAGTCAAGCCTGTCCTACCCCTTCTCCCTGACGTTTTTCCTTTTTACTCCCTGTCATTTTGATGTACGGTTCATTTCTTTTTAGTGATAGGGTTGTTGGCTACGTTCTTCTGCACCTTTTTCCTTCTTTTTGCCCTACATTTCAGCGAGCGGATTTTCCGATATTAATCCCCGTATGTGTTTAGCCTATCTTTTTGTATTTTTTCCATGTGAATGCCCTCATTTTCCTCCGGACACCCCGTCTTACTTTTCCATCATTTTCCCCTCCTCTCTCGGCCCATTTTTCTTTTTTACGGATTTTTGTTTCGACGAATGGTTTATGAGTTATTAATTTTTCTTTGTTTTTTCGTGTTCTTGCGTGCCTCGCCTTGCGCGTGAACGCGTGCGTTTTTGTTTTTCTGTATCTCAAGACGCTCCCGTCGCATCCTCGACTTGCATGTCGACGTTCCCACCTCGTCGGGTTTCACCACCGCAAATTTTTTTACCCCTGCCCCGCGCATGCGCACGGGACAGGGGCGTGCCGCCTTTCCCTCTTTTTTCTTTTTCCCTTCATTTCTTTATTTCTTAATTAATTCATTTTCTTTATTATTATTATTATTATTTAAAAACCCACCCACACCCAACGGGCACCTTCCCCTCCCCCTCCCCTGTCCCAACCAACCCCCCGTTTCTTCTTCTCTTTCTTCTTCTTTTTCTTCTTCTTTCTCTCTCCTACCCCTCTTTCTCTCTCCCCGACCCTCCCCCACCATCTCCCCCACCTTCTGCTTCTCCTGCCCCTCCCTTCCTCTCCCTCTCTTCTTCCTCCACTCCCTCCCCTCCTCGCTCCACAGCCGTTTCTTCCTCCACTCCATCCCCTCCTCCCTCCACCCTCCTCCCCCTCCTTCCCACCCCCTCTAGCCCTCCTGCACCGGGCGCTCCTCCCTCCTCGCCACCATCTCCCCCATCTTCTCCCCTCCTCCCTCCACCCTTCCAATCTCCTCCTCCCTCTCCCCTCCTCCTAGCAGCACCGCCTCGGTTCAACTCCTCCTCCCCCTCCTTCCCACCCCCTCTGGCCTTCCTGCACCGAGCGCTTCTCCCTCCTCGCCACCATCTCCCCCATCTTCTCCCCTCCTCCCTCCACCCTTCCAATCTCCTCCTCCCTCTCCCCTCCTCCTTGCAGCACCACATCGGTTCAACTTCGCCACGGGCCGCCCACGCTCTGCAACGCCTTCGCTCGCCCCGATTCAACTCCGCGCCGCCGCCATTGATGACCCTCGCCGCCGTTGACGACAACCGCCGTCATTTTCAGTCGCCGCTGCCGTTGCGACCGCCACCGCCGATTGACACCCGCGGCTTCGCCTACGCCACCGCCCTCTTTCTCTTCCTCCTCCTCCTCCTCCCTGTCACTTCAGGTTAGTCAACTAACCACCCCTCACTTAACTAACCCCAATTAACTTACCTAACCCTACTTAAGTTAATCTAACTTTATTTAAGTTAACTAACCCCCCTAGTCAACTAACCCTACTTAAGTTAGGTTAACCCTCCCTAGTCAACTAACCCTACTTAAGTTAGGTTAACCCCTACCCTAGTTCCACTAACCCTACACTAGGTTAGTTCCATTAACCTTACCTAGGTTAAACTAGCCTAGGTTACTTAACTCTACCCTAGGTTAACTAACCATAGACTAGTTACCCTAACCCAAGTTGAGTTAACTAACCCTAGACTAGTTGACCTCACCCTAGTTAGTTAGGTTAACCCCTAGTTAGTTAGGTTAACCCTACCCTAGTTAAACTAACCCCCCCTTAGGTTAGTCCCCACAGACTTGACTTAGCGTACTTACCTAACTTAGCCTAACCCACACTAACCTGACCTGCCTTGCCTTAGTCTACCTAACTGACTTTGACTAACCCAGACTAACCTCGTTCCCTTTGACTAACCTGACTTAACTTAGTCTGACTTACCTGACTTATCCAGACTAATAGGACTTAGCTGACTTAATTTGACCCTACTTACCAAACTAACCTGATTTTCTTGATTTAACTGATTTAATTAATTTATAAATTCATTTCCACTCAAAAAAATCTCAAAAAAATTCTAAAAATTCCCTTAGATTTTTGCAAATTTTTGGAAATTTGTCAGGTGGAAATTTCCACCCCCAAAATTGCTAAAAATTCCATATTTGCCAATTTATTCCAAAATTACCTTAAAAATACAGACAATTCATTTAAAATTAGTAAAAAATACAGACAAAATCTTGAAAAATTCTAGAAAATTCCACCCATCCCCTGACCTTTTTCCATTCATTTTTCACTTTAAAATATTTTCATACAAGTCACCAATTTTTTTAAAATAAAAAAATATATTTAAAAAAACAAAAAAAAAACCAAACAAACCAACAGATTAAATATACCAACTCAAATCTTCTTTTCATACCATAAATTGTGGCTATTTCCTAACTGGCTGCAATTTTCTTTTTCCTTCATCACATATCCATATTTAATTATTATTCTTTTTGAAAATTAAAAACAAAAAATAAATGCTCAACCACATACAATTTATTAACAACCAAATCCAGAAAAACACACATAACTCCAACCATCACACATAATACCCCTAAAATATCAAACAAAAAAAAACCAAAAAAATATAATAATAACTCATAATACAATTTTTTTAAAAAATAAAAAAAATATAATCATAAAAATCAACAAATCCACTAAGGTTTTGTCTTTGTTGTTCAGTCAGTGGTCTTTACTTTTCTTTTACTGGATTCATTGCTTTTGGGGAACTCTTCGGTGCGCCTTCAGGCCATTGCATACACACCCCTTTCAGGTATTTCTTTTATGTGCTTTATTTATTTTCATTTCTCTCCTAATCACAAATTAATTGTTAAAATGAATTATTTATTCGCCCACATTTTCCACGTGCATTCACGCTCAACACACCATTTTATAGTAATAAAAATCAACCAGCCGTTCACTTTGCATGCGCTACGTGCGCTTCAGAGGCACTTTAATTTGTAATAAAAATGAACCAGCCGTCACAAGAGCACGCACTGGCAAAAAAGCGCTCCACATCACTCTTAATTTTTTAATTAAGGAATTTGCATTTAGAGACCCAGTCTGGGCATCGAAGTGTGGGTTGCGCTAAAGCACAATTTCAACTTAATAATTTGTAATTAAAATTTTAAGAAGGAACCGCCATTTTCTTATTAAGGTTTATCACCTAATAAAATATCACCCATTGTTAATAATTTATTAAAATGAACCCTTCATTAAAGTAATTTCCCCTCACTACACTTTTTCCCCCCTTTTTAATAAACTCGCTTCGTGGGATGGGCGCGTAAAAGTCTATTAGTTGACATTGATGGTCCAGGTTATGGTTTAGTCTTGGTATCCATTTTTATAGTCGTCTGATTTGTCCATGTGTTACAATTACGGGTACAGTGTGTAGTTTTTTTTCTTTTATTGCCTGATACGGGGATTTGGGTGCTTGAATGTTGCATCGCATGAAGCTTTCAGTCGCATATGTGTAGAGGTCATGCCAAAATTTTTCTAGCCTGTGTATTGTCTGGGGTGGTAATTGGGGGTTACATCTATGTCTGTATGTGTGTCTGTATGTGGTAATTTTTCTAGGCTGTGTATTGTCTGGGGTGGTAATTGGGTTAGTTACGTCTATGTCTGTATGTGTGTCTTTCTTTTTGGATTGATTCCTTTTTGATAGCCCTTTGGTTGTTTTGCAGGCATTCTTTGTGACTGTCTGTGTTGTGGTGTGTATGTTTACCATCTGAATGGCACCTCACGCTCCTCCCCCTATCCAGTATGTCCCATGTAGGGATTACTCTTCCCTACTCACTTTTGAGCCTCTCACAAAGGCGGGACTCGTGACTTTCGTGGCTGCCTCCTTTCCCTTGCTTCCAGAGGATCCATCCATGTGTGATGAGTTCCTGGCCTCCTACAGCAAGAAGTCGGGACTGGTCCAGGGTACTTCCATGACTTTGACACCTCAACGATTAGGGAAGGCTCTGTCTCTTCCCTACAAAGGTGAACCCTTTGTTACAGCTCGCCAGCTCTTCTCTAACGATGAGATTTTGAAGCTGTTACAAAAATAGACCAAGGAAATTCCGGATGTCAAGAAGGTGATCAATACTTCAGGAGTTTCCTTTTCCATGATCACTGATCCTGTGTGGAAGTTGGTCTGTCAGTTCCTCCAAGACAGGTTTATGCCTGCAAAAACTCCATCCCATTACTTATCCAAAGAGCTCTTTACAGCTTCAAGGATGGTGTTAAAAGAAGTAGCTATTGATTGGAGCACTTACCTACTCACTAAGATGGATCAACATTTCGTAAAAGTAACCAGGGGCAATGTTACCAATGTCACCTATGGATCCTACTTGTCTGCCTTCTTGACCTACTCAGGTTTACAGAAGAGTGTACCTCCACCTCCTCCATCTGATCCAGTACCTCCTCCTCCACCTTCAGATGAGTCAGAACCAATTGATATAGAGGATCTGGATTCTCCTCCTCCCTTGGTCATACAGCGCAAATGCTTGAAGTGGGTGGCAGATAAAGCTCCTTCAGTTCTTCCTTCAATGCCAATTCCTGCTACATCTGACAGTGATCTCCCTGCTTATCTCACATGTAATAACCTGTTCAGAGCACATCGAGAAGGTTTGTTGGACATATCAGTCCCCTCACTGAACAGTCTAGTATCGGGAGATGCCATTCCTTTCCTATGTAAAGACATTCAAAGTTCAATTGAATTGTCACAGTGACAGTCTGTGTTCAACAACTGTATGCTTCCTTTTATGAGGAATTGATGCATTCTAAAGACCAGTTGCATAAGGCAACATCCGAGTTAGCCTCTGCTAAGGACACACTGGTAGATATGTTTAAGTAGATGGAGCACCAAACCCAACTGATTGAAACCCAAAGAGATGAGATATCTTCTTTGAAGGTTCAGTTAACAGAGGATCAATCAGAGGTCATTAGAATCTCCGAGGAGAAGGAGAGGATATCCAAAGAAGCGCAAGAGTTTCAAACTCTCTTAGATGTCAAACTTTCAGCCTTACAGACTGCTAATGACACAGTGGAATCACAAGCTTCCCAAATCAAGCAGTTGCAAGACTAACTGGCACAATCACGGTCTATTCCTCCAAGCCCTAATGTTCCCTTGATTCCTTCTCTCTCATAGCAAGACTTGGCAGTTCTTCAGAGACATGCTACCTTGTGTCCTCTATTCCAAGATAAAGTGGAAAGATTGCAGTCCAGGATGGATCTACTATGGTCTACATTTCAACATTTCCAGGAATATGTTCCTCCGGACCATTCTTTCTTTGTCCACTATCAACTACACAAGTTGGCCTTTTACATGAAGCTTTCAACGATGGATCTTCCTCTTCCAGAGGATGGTTGGAGTAGGACTTGGTCTCCTGAGTTGTTGATAGAAGTGGTCCGCATGGTGTTTGAAGATTCTGTCATGACATATACCATGTTGATGTCATATATGTATCTATGGGGAGAGTTGTTGATTCCAGATGAGGTGGATATGGTTTGGTATTTGGAAGATGTGGTTTTACAAGCTGTCTTGTATGTTAACTATTTGGAGTTGCGAATAGATGGTATATTCGAGAGTTACTCCTCAAAAGTGGCTACTTGCCCTGATAATTCTTGGCGCTCCATGATTGATTCTGTGGTCTTGAATCAACGATAGAACACAGCTTCTACCTATGTACAAAGCACTAACCAACTGAGGGTGGATCTCTTAGCTCACCTTTCCAAGAATAATCCATTTGAGTCCACCTTTTTTTATGCCTATCAGAGAAGATCTATCTTAGGTTCCTCTGTTCCTACCCTACTGTATTACCAACAAATGGCTCACCATTATGATATATATCTTTCCCTCTATCAAACCAATTCAACAGCCATCTTACCCCTTCTTTTCCAACCTCAATCTTTTCCTCAAATTCCCATATTTACATATTGCTCTTTTATCGAAGATAGAGTATTTTCCCCTTCTCCACCATGTCCTTCTCCATCCATTCATATACCTTCTACCTTTCCTATTTATCAATTAACACCCTTCCTAAGTGATTCCCTAAAATTTTTAGCCACTCCTTCTTTAACCTATTCTTCCTTTTATGATTTTGCTTACCCATCCCTTCATCCACTTTTACTTATTCCACTTCCATCTCCTGCCACTTCTATCTCTCAACCCCCTTAGTTGGTTAGTGAATATGACGGGTTTGATCATCAGATTCCCAGAAGAAGGGAATGGAGCTCAAATGATTCTCTTACAGGACCTCAGATAAATTGGCCAATTATTCCAGGAGATTGGACAACTGCTAGTCAAGCATACCAGGACTATATTCATTTTGCTCACCAATATTCACAGTCTCTGGATCCTTCGGTGAGATTGACAGCTCATTTTGCTTGATATTTAGCATACATGCATAGGCATTTCCATAATGATCAAAAGGCCATTCCAAAACTTTGTATAAATGTCAATGTGAACATTGACTCCCACCAGTTGGATGTCCTTTATTTTCATGCCCTATGTCTCCCTAGCAGATACCTTGTCTTGCTAGAAAGGATGTGCTGCTTGCAGTTTTTTCAAAATCCTCCCAAGAAATTTGTAGATGAATCCTTCTCCATGGATCGCTTCCGAAACCACCAAGCCTTTAAAAGGGATCATCTTCATTTATGCCTTTGCAATGTATCTTGGATGATTCTTAATGATATATCTCTTTTTGGAGGTGTCATTCAGATGGTTGTGTTAGTGTTTGTGTATGTGTTGTCTTAATTGTATGTGATGAGTTCGTGTTGATTGCGAATACTTGTTCGAGAGCTCTTTTCAAAAGATTGTTGGTGGATGAAAAGCCTATGGTGGAAAGCTGAAGAGAACCTCTTATATCCTTTAAAAATTTGTTATGGCTTTTCAATGATTAATCCGATGAGTTAATGCATAATGGAGTTTTCCTTTAGTAGTATTTTCTATCAGATACAGGTGATAAGTTGGGGTTGTGTTTTAGCAAGATTATTGAAGATCGGATGAAAGATAAAATTGAGCTCTTTAGTGAACTTATATTCTTCTTTTCCTTAGGTCGCGAGGACGCTTCCTTTCTAAGTGTGGGGATATATTGCGAGTGAAAAAAGACTGATTTTTTGACTGATTTTTGTTGTTTTCGAGGACTGAATGATTGATTTTGATGGATTTAGAGTGATGTATGATTTGTAATGGAAGTATTTGAGAGTGTTTTGTATGATATTGATTATGTTTAGAAGTTCATGATGATTCTTAGTGGAGATATGAGGTTCTCTGATGTTTTAATAGGTTCTGATTGGTTCTGTATATCTTCTGGATAGCTTCTGTTTTGTTCTAATTGTCTTCAGTATGAAGCATGGATTGATGATTGATGAAGATTGAGATCTTTTGGAAGCTTATTGAATAGTTTTTGATAGTTTGGAATGGTTTAAATATGAGTTATGAGGTTTTGATAACCTTCTGTAACCTTCTGTAGAGCCTCTATCTCTGTTCTGTCTCTGCTCTGTCTCTGTACTGTAACTGTACTGTAGCTGTTCTGGTGTTGTACTGTGACTGTTCTGTAGACCTTCTGTAAGTATTCTGTAGAATGTATGTGTGACTTTGGGAAAGTGTTCTAACCTTTGGAAAGAATGAATCTAAGTTCAAAAGAGCTAAAACAAGTGGAAGAAACAGCTGCTAAAGGCTGAAGAGAAGACTAAGTGATAGTGAGAGTAGTGAGCTATGAAAAGACACTGTAGTGGCTCTGGTGACTCTTCATATCAGATATACCCCTTGGGAGGTGCATCCACGACCTAAGAAGGATTATTGAGGATTATTATGAGAGCATTATAGTGAGGATATGATGTACTATTGATATAAAGAGAGAGAGAGAGAGAGTCAGAGATAGTCAATTCTATCAAAACAGTGTAATTGTATATGAGAGATTGAGAGAGAGAACTATGAAGACATTGAAGAAGGATAATATGTGATTTATTTCCATTCAAAGATGGTGTATTCCTTTGTGTTCTTTGTTCTATTGATGTATTTTGTGAAGATGTTGAAGATTATGGTTGATTCTATCAAATCCGTGGAGATATCTACTATGATGCTACGTGAAGAATTGCTATTTTCTTTGTTTTGATGATCAGAAGAATGAAATAAAAGCTTGTTGATGTTACAAGATAGATTTTCTTGCAAGAGAATTCCCTTTTCATTGGTGTTCCTCTTGGGGCTCCAAGGGAGGAGAGATAAATACTACTTTTGCATCTTTCTATTTAGGTCACCAATCATGAAGCCGAGACCAATAATATGTAGCAAAAAAATTGAGGGATCAGCAATCATGAAGCCGAGACCAATGATATGTAGCAAAAAAATTGAGGGATCAACGGCTATGATTAGAGTATTGTGTGAGTCTTCTCAAGCTCTATAGCCCCCCTCCAAATTATCTCATTGATAGAAGGTACCTCCATTTTTTTTTGTGGCGAAACCCCCCCTCCCCCCTTCATGCAAAAAATTGGGGGGCCTTGGGCCCCCAAGGGCCACAACTCTTCTTATTTGAAGTCATTTTTACACTTCCATTAGACTCTCCCTACTTAGCCTTTGGCAACTCTCGTTTTTGGCATTTGATTTAAAGTTTGAAAATTTCTACTTGACTATCTTGAAGTCCAACTCTACTTGGAGCTTGTTTCACTTTGAGATCACTACGAGATTAATTATGTGCATGTCAGTGCGATTTTTTCATTTGAAATTTAGTAGTGTTGAGATCATGTGCATGGCATGGGAGATTAATTATATAATTAATTAATAAGTGGTTGTTGTTGTGTCTTGAAATGATGGTGGGGCCAACTGATGTGCATTACAGACAGCTATAAAGTTGGGAGAAAAAAACAATGTGTATGATATTTGAGGTACAAGGAGGGAAAGGCTCTTCAAATGTGGGTGAGATAGGTGACATGGGTATACTACAAGCTATAGGTGAGAAAGCATCTATCTCTCCTAGGATCCTATTTCACAATGGATATTGAATCTTGGTGGAATATTTTTTACCTTGGACATGTGCTCAGGTACTTGGGTTGCGTCTTGTAGCCATTTCGATTTCTCCATCCCAAAGATTTTAGTAGTTGATGGATAAAATCAAGAATAAAATGACAAAGTGGCATGGTTTCCTAGGTGGCCTAGCTGGTAAGGTGGTGATAGTCCAATCCATTCTCATGTCCTATATGCTTTTTGTGGGAGCAATGATGCCCTTCACTAAGTCCAACTAGAAAAGAATTGAGAAGCTATTTAAATGGTTTCTGTGGTCTCATGGTGATAAAAAAGGTCTCTTGATAGTGAGCTAGGCTCAAATATGTGCCTCTAAAAATGAGGGGGATTGGGGTCTTGAATAGGTCCCAATCCAAAATAGCGAGAATGTGTTTCTCTCTACTTGCAAAACGTGATTGGAAGCGACCCTGGCATTCTCTAGTGTACTTTTTTATGCAAAAGGAAAAATGTAAACCAAAGCTACTTAGCCTGGGCTTTGTTCACCACATCATGGGTCATGGAATTAGGGTGAAAATCAAGGGCTCAGATGTAGCAAAAAAGTTAGTGACGTGTTGGTGCATCGTGCTTCAACAAGTAGAGTGGGTAGTGTTGAGATGGCAAGCTCAACGCGTGTGGACATTGATAATGGATTGCCTGGCTAGATGATTCCACATGTCTACAATTAATACATCAGTGGTCATTATGATCCTCACATGTCCACTGACTTATCACTTATTATATTTAGTTTGTTGCACCTAACTGCAAGCTGGCATAGTTATAGTGCTAGTTGATTAGTATAGTTAGTTATGCACTGTTTGACTTAGTAGGCCACTTTTTTTAATGTTGTATATGATCTATATTTTTTGTGTACATTGTATTATGTGTGGAAGAAGAAGAAAAAACAAGTAAGAAAATGTTTTGGCATCCATCTCTCTTATTGTGTTCTTGAGTGAGCTTCCTCCTATGTGTACAATGTGTGTTTGGCGCAGTAGCTCAAGAAAGTCCCTCGAGCACTCAATTATTGACATGGTATCAGTGTGGCACCACTAAGAGAGGTTAATTTTGAAGGTTGAACTGAAGGAGAAGAAGCAAGGATTCGAGCAAGCAAGCAATGGGTAAGAAGCTCTCCCATTCTTCATCTCTTTCTCTTTGGATAGTGCATGTGGAGGCACTAGAAGTAGGGTAGAGTGAAAATCTTAGATTTCTATGAGATTTGGTGTGCGAGCAGAGCATGATATATTCTGTAGATATGTCCTTCGGAGCTTTTCCATAGATTTTTTGCGCAATTGAGGCCATTTTTTGGACCTTGTTTTAGAGCCACAAGGCTGTGAATATCCATTTCAGGATATACTACGAATTTGGCTAAATCAATTGAAAGTGGATGCACATGTTGTAGATTTTGAATATGTAATTTTTGTTGCCAAGAGGCATACATAAGTTTTATTTGCAAATAGGTTGCAGGTTACATCTATTGTTGAGCAATCAGTGAAAAAGGTTGCTTGATATATTGCTGTACACTTGTTGTGAAAGGTTTCAAAAGACTTGCTTGCTGTTCTGTATCATTTTTGTGATAATGGTAGAGATCAGTAAAAATCTCATCATTGAGAAGCTGGATAAGAACAAATACCCTTCATTGGAAGTTGTGTGTGACGAACTTTCTCATTGGAAAGGGCCTTCATGAGTTCATTTTAGGTAAAGAAAAGGAGTGGGAGATAAGTATCCCTGCGACTGCAAATGAATTAAAGGCGTGGAAAGAATGGAATGAAAAAGACGAAAAGGTGATGTACTAGCTATTTGCAGCCATTGATAACACTATGCATTGGGACATATTAGGAATGCAAAAACTTCACATGCAGCTTGGATAATTTTTGAGAATGTGTTTTTAGTAAATACAAATGCACAAAAGATTCAACTCAAGCAATAGCTAAATACCTTGAAGAAAGGAATATATTAATTAGTATGTTTTGAAGGTGAGGAGCACTGTAGATGTTTTAGCAATGATTGATGCAATGCTTGATGATGATGATTTGGTTTCATCTACTTTGGGTGGCCTTAATAATGAGAAGGCTTAGAAATTATTTGTCACTTCTGTATATGTATAGAAGAAATTTCTAGATTTTGATGAGTTGGTCTTTCTCATGATTACCGAAGAGATCAATATGCAAGGTGACTCATCTAAAAGAAATGGTGAACATGTACAAGCATTTTTCTCAAGTTTAGGAAGGGGACATGGTAGATTCTCTTTGAGAGGCCATGGTATGGGACGTGCTAGTAATAACCAGCAAAAGATGTTAAATTAGTAATTTGGTGAAATGCAAGTTTCAAGAGGCCATGGAAACATTAGACGCAGGGGGAGCTCTAGAGAAAGAGGTAGATAGCAGAACAAAGGTTTTGGGAATTTTGCTATTATTTGCCATTATTGTGGCAAAATAGATCATATTAGAGCCATTGTTATGCTAAGAAAAGGATGATATCCGTAGTGGTAAATTGCAATAAGGAAACTATGCATCGTCTTCACGACAGAATGAAGACAAAAATGACTGTTTATTTGTTATGCAATATATGATGAATGCTATTACAGGAAACATGACACATGATGATGTATGGTATGTTGATTCAAGTGCATATAATATCATATGACCAATAATGTTGAATGGTTTGGAGAGATATAGGACTTGAAAAATCCAGGTTATATGTAGACATGTGATGATTCATGCCACCTAATATCACAAATTGGAAAGGTTCCCTTGTCCTTGCATGATGGCCAAATAAAGATATTATCAGATGTATTACATGTATCATTAATCACAAAGAATTTAGCATCTATTGGACAAATGGTAGAGTAAGGGTTGCAGGTTTGACTTAATGCAAAAGATTATTTTGTAGAAGACTTTAATGATAAGTGCAGGTTGGTCGTAAAAGGAAGTAGAGTTGGCCGCATCTTCACTTTAGATGTTGGAATTCCTGCAATGAATGCTGCTATGTATGCTAAAGAAAAAGGAGTGATTGAAAACAACATTGAAATATTGCATAAATATATTGGACATGAAAATGTGCAAAGACTGAAATTAATGCAGTCTAAAGGATTGGTTACAGGGTTGCTTGCTTTTAGAGTTGCAGAATTTCATAGAGTGTGTGAAACATACTAGTTTCAATGTGTCCGCTTGCCCACTGTGGGACACATCTTAGTAGCCCATCAGGAGGGGAATCTAGAAAGCGCCACCTGGCACTCGCAAGGAATGTCACAATGTTTGTGATCTAGCTCTTTCTGAGTCTGCCCCGAAGCGGAAGTATCCGACCGTTCCCACTTAGGACCGACCTGAAGTCAGGGTTTCTTTCCTATCAGCCAAGTCTCTAGGAAGTAGCTAGCGTCGAGCTCCAGATGACCCACTTTGAGTAGGAACAACAGAGTTGAAGCGGATTTATGCTGCACTTGGTTCATGGAGAATGGAAAACGAGCGGGATGTGAAGCTCAACCTCTCTGCCCATAAGGCATAGTCCCATTCTGCTCCCCTAAAATATCATAAATCAGGATTCTAACTCTACTGACTTTAGGTCTTCACAGTTTCGATAATGTCTTTTGAGAAAAGTTCCCAGCTAACCGGGATGGACATCTTATATGGCCTCTTTTCAATTGGTGCAGCTCCTGGCACAAGTTTGATTTCGTGGTCGACTTCCCTTTGGGGAGGAAGTTCTGTCAGATCTTCAGGGACTACATCTGCATATTCCTTTAACCATGAAGGTTCTTCTCCAGATTCCTGATTCTGATCTAGCTTATTTAGTTTAATTAGATAGATAGGTAGACCCTTTTAAACACCTTTTGTTATCCGTGTTGCTTTTGCCAATTGTATTTTTGGCTTACTAGCCTCACCTTGAGTCGTGACTAGTTCCTCTTCAGAATTTTGGAAGGAGACTTGGCAGTGGATGCCGACATCATTGAGTATGAGCCAATCCATTCCGAGTAAACATTCGTGGACACCTAGGTTCATTACCTTGAATCTCATAGAAGTTGGCTTCCCACCCAGTAGGAATTTCACCTTAGCAGTTTGCCTAGTACAAGTGACCTCACGACCATTTGCTAATTCCATAAGTAAAGTAGGTGCATCTATTGTGGCTATCCTTAATCTTTTTGCACATATTGGTGAGATGAAGGAATGTGTACTGCCACAGTCAATCAAGGTTTTGAAGCTTTTACCTTGATATTCTGATGGAGTTTGAATCACCGAGAATTGGCGATTTGGACCCTTCTTGTGAAGAGTGGCGTGAACCGATGCCCTCTTAATGTCAGCTTCCATGGATGTATCTTCTTCATTGTCAAGCTCATTGTTGGAAACAATGGAGGTTCTCCCTCTAGCCATAACGGTGGTTCCTTGGCCTTGAGCGGCTCTATTTTGACCTTGGAATTGCCCTTGGCGATGCCCTCTACCAAGCTTGGGACACTCCCTCTTGAAGTGTTCGGGCTCGTTGCAATGGAAGCAATGTGGGTTGCGATCATTGCTTTGTGTTGGGACAAAGTTGTTGACAACATTAACTCTAGCTTTCTTTCTCTGGCCCTGATTCTGGCCCTGCACTCTCTTAGTCTGAGCCTTAGACATACCCTTATTCTGATCTTTGTAAGGCCAAATCCTGTTGCTCCTTGGTTTGGTTTGCACTTCCTGTATTATTAGAGCAACTCAAATGAGTGCGTCTTGTAGGTCCATTGGGCGCATTGATTCCAATCGAGTGTTTATAGGTGGATTCAACCCAATACAAAATTTTGACACCTGTTGTGTCATATCCATTGGAGGTGCATACTTTAGGAGTGAAACTTTCTTCGAATAATATGCTTCAAGGGATAATCCTAGCTGCTTCAAAACATAGAATTCATTCATCTTTTGTGTGTGGTAGGCAGGTGGCAGATACCTCCCTCGCACAGCTTTCTTAAGCTTATCCCAAGTGACTGTCCCCTCCGAGGTTGCTTGGTCTCTGCACCGTTGTTTTCTAACCGAGGATGTAATATCTCCGTCCTTCCCCCCCCCCCGTGCCTCCCCCATGAGAACCCCCCTATTTTTTTTAAAAAAAAAGCCTCTTCCTCTTTCTCCCCATCGACAGCATGTCGGGGGGAGAGAGAGAGAGAGAGAGGGAGTAAAGAGAGAGAAAGGGGGCATACAGCCCCCTAGGTGGAGGGGTGGTGGCTGTTAGACGGCCGTCTCCCTCCCATTTACTACTCCCTCCCCATTATAAAGGGGAGCCCCTCCCCTCATCGTCTATAGTAGCCCCCCCTCCCCCCCGTGATCAGTAGCAAGCGCCCCGCCTGGCCCGTGATTTCAGCGCCTCCCCTCCATGAACTATAGCAGCGTCATTGCCCTTCCCCCTGCTCGGCCTAAGTGCTACATGAATTTTCTCGTCTTTCCAAAAGACAAGATTTTGTGCTTCAGCTCACGGAAGGCAGAACACTCCCTCTTGTCATGTTGTTGGCTGTCACACCAAATACATCACCTCTTAAAGCCTTCTCTCATGGGTTTTTGAGTTGATGATCACCCTCATTCCTCAACTTTGACATCCAGCTTCTCCACCTTGGAACTAATTTCTGTAAAAATTTCATTGGTAATAGTAGGTTTATTACATTGTGTTTGGACACTATGTGCCATCACTGGCCTTGAGACACCCTATGCCAGCTTGCATTTTCTCTCTACCTGCCCAGGCAATAGATGCTCTTCATTTAGTGACTCCTTAGGCTTGCATTTAGTAGTTTGGGCTACCTCTAGCTTCTCTACTGCTCCCTCTAGTAGTATTTGGCACCAGATGAAAAACCAACATCTAAAACCACTGTTTTTCATCGAAGACCACCGTCTAGCTTTTGCCATAGTCGAGCACTGATGGTCGCTTGCAACTACCTTGCCCTTCTTGGATTTTGTCCACTAAAGAAGAGCGCATTGTGAAGCAAATTATCAGGTCTATCTACACCTCGATGGGTATGATGCGTTCCCTCGGATCCACTTTTTTTAAAGACAACCAACTATCAGGGCTAAAATCCCATGATTGGCATGAGATATGTCAGGTTTGTACTAGCCTCGATTGTAAGTGGCCTGTGTATTTTACTATTTAGTGTCTAGCCGATGCTCGTAATGCTTCTTCATTTGTGGCACTTTTTTGTACTACTGATCGCCATCGCGGGATGCCTCACTCAAGAAATACATGGGGTGATTTACAAGTTGTCAAATTTAGTTTGATGGATCTCATAGAAGGAGATCAAGACATCCTCTATTGAATCCACAAGGCAGGGAGTAGTGGAGACGGTTTGTCTCTTTGAGAAGTACCTGCCCACCAGCATGCTCATGATACAAACCCACCTCCTAGTGCATCTTGTAGATGAAGTGGAGATTGCAGGACCTGTCCATACGCAATGGATGTTCTTTTTGGAGCACTTCATGAAAACTCTGAAAGGCTTTGTGCGACAATGAGCTCGGCCAAAAGGTAGCATAGCTAAAGGTTGGCTGGTGCCAGAGGCATTAATGCATATTTCACAATGGCTACCAACGGTGGATTCAAACAATAGTATGCTATGGTCGCTAAAGGATGATGGATAGACTGACCAAAGATGTGTTGGTTTGGAAATAGGGTAGAAAAAAGGATGGATGCTGCAATGGAGGAGAAAGTGAATTATTTTTGTATGGTGCATCATGCATCCATGGATACGTGGCTCGCTAGATAGAAGCAGGCTGGCAGGAAAGATCGAAAAGAAGCGCGATCAAAATTTTGACGTAGTATGCACCATTGAACAATTCAATATCCTGAGGGCATGGAGGAGATGCCATGGTTTATGTCTATGCGATGGTTACATGGAACTTTGATTGCAGCTTCTTGCAAAGGGGTGGAAGCCTTTATTAAGGAGTGGGAATTATCGAGGATATGTAGTCCGAAGGTGGCCGCATATTTTATAAGCTATCATATTTAGATTTTATATGTGAAAACTAATCTAACTGTTTCAATGTATAGTACAAAATATACATCATGGCGTGGTTGCATGGGTGACATTTTCTCATTGAGCGCATCGACAAAATGCGCACCACAACGAATTGTGGTGTCATGGCAAAGTTTGAACAAGAGAGTAGACGGCAAGAGCCACCGATCCAAATACCGGTATTGATGAGATGGAGTATTTTGGAAACTTGGAAAGTGTTATCTCAATGGATTACTGTGGCTTTTTCATGATCATATTCGATGTACAGTGGTTCAAAGTGGTATTAGAAAGAGCCACGGAAACCGTTCCGGCGAGGTCCATCTGGATTTCTCAAAATAGATTTCGATAAAAGATGGACATGTTTGCACGATATGTTTGTCTTGTTGGCCCATTGTGAACAGGTGTATGAACTATTTTTTAAAAAAAATTCACGACACAAAACAATCACAAATGTTGAATCACTCTTATATGCGATTTTGAACATGTAATAATCTATCCAAACCCCTAACAACCTCGATGGTGGTATGCTGTGCCTTTAGCTCCTTGGAGTGTGAGAGTATATGATAAAATAAATGTTCCCATTGTAGATGAGGAGAGTATGCAGGTGGAGGGGTTGATATTGCAAGGGGTGGAGGTCAAAGAGGGCTTGGAGCGTGTACAGGAGGTAGAATTGGGTAACGATGACAGAAATATAGGAGGCTATGAATTCTTTGAGAACGAAGTGGACTTCTCCCTATGTGGTGACCTTTCTATAGACCTTCTAGTGTACATGGAATTGTGCCACGAGATTGAAATGGGACCATAGACTACATCATACTTGCTACATCCAGCTACTCAATTTGTTGATGAATCACTTTTAAGGGTACTTTAGAATATGCATTTTAAGTAACATCATTTTTTTAAGAGTTATATTACCATGCTTTACTTGAATCTTTATATTGATTATGCTAACATCATTTTCTATGTGTGTAGGTTACCTTTGACGATATTTGGAGAGCAGGATGAGTGGAGGGATGAGTGACAAGGAGTTACATGAGATATTCACACATATGTCTCCAAATCAAATAGCCCGATTCAGAGATATGGTAGACCATGAGCTATCTTAGAAACCATTGGGCAGTCCATTAGATCTAGTTTAATACACTTTGATGCTTCAGTTTCTAATAGACGAGGTTGATGTTTTAGATTGGGCTCGGATGGAGGGAGTGGTTCTAGGGGGTGCTGCCGAGATATGGATGTTGTGAGCCTACATCGTCGGCTCTAGATAGGGGTGCTACTCCTCACTCTCATATACGTTCCAAAGAGGGTGGCTGAGGTGGGTGTTGTGGAGGCACCGATGCAGTGTCTCCATCTTGTTGTTCTAGTGGAGGCATGTCATCTATAGGATTTTTCACACCTATGGGGATATCTACTCCAGTGACTCCAACTTTTACTTAACCGTCCGTAGTAGGTGGCACCTCTATGGGTGCTACTCCAAGATATACTACCCCCGTGGGTATACCAGATGTACAGGGGTCTCCTGGTTATGCCCAAGAGCATGGTCGTAGGTGGGAGAGGACACACCTTAGACATACCCCAGAGGGGTATGGATACCTTGTAGATGATATGACATGAGCTATGATCATGAATGATAAGGAAAGGAGGGTGATGTCTCACATGAGAGGTTGTGACAACAAGTTTTTTGGCGCAACGTCTTGGACCATTGGAATAATATACCCGAGGGGAGCAAGGACTATATAGTGGCATCCTTGAACGAGGAGTTTTTGGTACCTACCATGGCAGAGAGGTTTTCCACTGGATGGATGATGTAGTGCATGCATGTATACATGTCACATAGACGATCAAATGCACGCAAGGCACTCAAGAGTGGTGTCTCAAAGTCCGAGTGACTAGAGGCAGATGATTGGCGGAGACTCAAGGAGGAGGCTATGGATTCTCTAAAATTTTGACGACAGTAGTGGGAGGCAGTGAGGGTACGATTGGAGGCACGGGTCATGCATTATCTTTGGAGTGGCAGCCACACGACTTATCTGGAGGACTTTCTAAGTTCTTTTATTTTTCTTGTTTTCTTATTTGCAATATCACTTGTACTGACAATCATGTTTTTAACAATTGTATTCTGTTTTCTTTGCAGCACTCCATTACAAACCGTGATCCCACCGACCTGGAGACTCGATATGCACAGAGACACGGTCTCACTGTACTGATCGATAGGCTGTATGCACACGGCATTACAGTAAGTCAATCATCTTTCTTGTTCGTAGTTATTATTATTATTTAAATGCATTATGTATGGTGGACTGATGTGTAGTTGTTCATTTTGCAGAGTCTGTTCGATGCTCCTTTGCATCGGGATGAGAGCTTTCGGATGGCGATGATCTATAGCTTGCGCTTGGATTCGTGTAGCACACACCCTCTTCAGTTTTGGTCCTATGATCTATGCTGGCATCTTCCATGTACTATGCACGTATCATCCTTTGTATCTTGCCATAATTCCATGAGTTTTCATTAGCGACCTTGTACTTATTCTATGTATCAATCTTGTGGGTTCAAGTATACTTTGCGCTCATCTTGATGACCATTGCGTACATAACATGTAATTCATTTGTAGAATATTACACAACACATGGTGTTATATGTGGCAAGGCAGCAACAAATTGTTTTTCTATGTAACCGTCGCTATTAGCATCACAAATTTACTGCATGCGTTGTTATTGACATCGCAATATGCATCACAAACCGTTGCTATATGTGTCGCTATTTGCGTCACAAAACCGATAAAAATAGTGATGCGTATAGTGATGTTGTCGTGATATTATGAGGACACAGTGTGAAAAAGTATGGAATGCATCATCATCCGACTTCTCTATTGATCTAGAGAGTCAATGTGATTTGAGCCATTAGTACTAGTGTGAGTTCCATGGATTATCTGAAAATACTAGATTTTTGGATAATTGTAGTCTTTTTTTATATTATTTATTGTAAAAATTTGAAAAAATTAGAAAAAACTTCTAGATTAGGATGGCATGCAAAAAGCTAGTTTCTTTTTCAGCCAATTAGGTGATTTTCACAAGAAAGACAGATTGATGAAATCATGCACGTCACGATCGCTGTAAACAGGCTAAAAACTACAGATTGAACTGAAAGAAGAAGGAGTGATGTGGGAGATCCATGACTAGGTGTCCTAGTGTCTTGGGGTTTTACCCCCCTTTTGGAGCCAATGGAGCCATCAGATTTGGGTTTCAGGTAGCAGAGAAAAAGCTGATTTTTCTAATCCACGTTTTTGGTCTACGAAGGAGCTCCAGGAGAACTAATGCTTGGAGATTGCTTCTGAGTAGTGTAAAGATTCCAGGTTCTTTCAATACATATTGAATCAATTCATTGTGATTTGTTTTTGTTGTGTTTACCACTTGGGCATTCTCTATCTTCTCTTCCATCTCCTATCTCTACTTCCTTCTACTTCTAATCCCCGATGGATTCGACCTTTCGACAAAAACCCCTCTGACATTGGTGAACCCGACGTGAAAGGTCATTAGAAGAAGGAAAGACAAGATGGGAGAATCTTTGAATACATTCTTCAGTGATGTTTTGCAACAGTTGGTACAAAATATGAATATGCTTATGCAGGTACAACAACAACAACAGATAATGCAAGCTTCAGCTCAAACAGAAAGTGTTGTGATGAATGCTTTGCAAGCAGTTGAGTGTGAGGTGAAGTTATTCAATTGCAGGAATGTATCTGCATATGTACATACCTATGCTCAAAAGATGGAATTCTTTGGGGTGGCTCAATCTGCATGGAGCCCGTATTTTGTACGTGTTACTGTTCATGAACTGAAAGCATGGATTACTAAATTATACTTGCAAGATGTAGACTAGGTAGCCTTCAAGAACACACTCAGGGAATAATTTTACATTGAGGACACCAGTTTGATTACACGCAAGACTTTTCAAGAGTGGGTTATACAACCCTATAAGGGTCTTGTGGCTACAAAATTGTTAAGAGAATTTGAAAGTAGATTTGAGCAGTTGGATCTTGCAGAATAGCAAGCTCTTGCAAGTCATAAAATTGAATTGTTTCTACAGGCAGCTGATCCTGAGCTTCAAGAGAAGCTTGATGATTTGCTAGAGGATCAGACTACAGAGACAGGTTTGAAAACAGAGTGGAGACATGTCAAGGAAGCTGTTACTGCGCTTGTGAAGAAGCATAGAAGAAGAGAAAGATTGCATGTCTCTAACTTGCCCACTGTTACGGGTAAGACAGTTGAAGTATCCAGTAAACCACCCGCTTCTGTGGCTAACCCTATGGCTGTACTTGCTATTGTTCCCTCTGTTAGGGAAGATGTCTTAGATGAATTGGTCAAAGGGATGCGGGATCTTCAATTGAAGGTTGCAAAATTGGATGAAAAAGGACAAGAGGAAAGGGGACGGGCAGCAGCCCCTAAGCCTGGAAAAAGATGTATGTGGTGTGACAGTTTGCAGCACGAGAGAAAGGATTGTGCTGCCTATCAGGAGGCCTTGGCACGATAGCTTATCTTTTGGAAAGATGGAAAGATCCATGCACAAGAAACGAGATTGCTTCTTGCTTTGAATTTTGGAAAGGGAGGTATGCAGAAGTTGTTGGAAGACTTGGCTGTCCGAAATGCTTATGCGGCGGTACATGCTTCTACTTTTGGTTTACAGTTGGATAGAATGCATGGCCAACCAAAGGTTGAAATACGGATACATGCTTTACATGCAGCTGAAAAGAGAAAGGTCACTGATAGTGGAATGTCTCATGCAGGGCAAGACATTCGTGGCATAACTGGTTGGGAATCACCGGTAGATGCATATTTAGTGTATGCATATTTAGCAAAGGTACAAAACACGGATGTACTTGTGGAAGAAAAACGAAAAAGAGATGAAGATATTACAGGGACATCTAAAAGAATGACAAGAAGAAGTGTGGATCAGCCTAAAGCTACAAATTAGCTACCTCCCGAGCATGTTATGGAAGAGGTCAGTGTGAAGAAAAAACAGGATAACAAACAAGAGGGCAAAAAGAAGGGCAAGCAGCCAGGATATAAGTTGCAATCTGACATTGAGACAGCCACAGATCTTAAGAAGGTTCTTGAAGAATGGATCTTAAATAGTCGGGTGGAATTTACCTTGGGAGAGGTGCTTGGCATTGCCGAGCGAGAATTTCATGATGAGATCATTGACATAATTAAAAGGAAGCGTTAGTTTCTTGGTGATACCACTAGTGTATTGCTGCAATTTGAAGAGGAAACTGGTTTGTTGGGAATTCAGGCTGAATATGAGTATGAACTAAGTACTGGATTATCTATGCAGGATACTACTAATCAGTGTGGACAACATGTGGAAAAGAGAAGAAAGTGGCTGAAAATGCATTGTCTTGTAGCAATATGCATGGTAAAGTAAGGCAAATGCAACAATATGGAGAAGAGACTCTATGATTTATTCCTTGAAGTCACTACATAAGAAATCATTGGGCTAGAGCTACCATTGAAATGGTAGTGAAAATAGGGGAGCGTGAAACTCCTTTTGTTGCTTTACTTGACCATGGGTCTGAGATAAATGTCATTGAGCGGGGATTGTATGAAAATGGTGCATGGCCTGTGGACACTGATCATGGTTGGCATATGAGGGCTGCAAATAATTCTTCAGGGGAGCTCTATGCTGCATGTCCTAATGTAAAAGTGACAATTGGTGATGTACAGGAAGAGCAACACTTCTTTGTGCAAGATAATTCCTCATATGCAGTGATTTTGGGACAACTCTATATTATAAGTGTGCGTATGGAAATAAAGGTGCTTGATGATAGTTCTGCTTATGCAAGAGTCAGAAGCAAAGATGGGAGGAAAGCAGTCCAATTTCTCACTGTTTGTGTTAATCATCCTAGAAATCGTGATACGCTTCGAGATCTCCTTTGGTTCCAAATGCAAAGGAATTAAAAGACCTAGATTTTCATTAAGCACTACTGTAATGCAAGGCTATAGTAGTGCTGTTTAGAGGGTGTACTCGTCTCTTGATGAAATGAAGCATGTATTTACTATTGATAATTCTCAGTTTACAGCAAATAGTTCATGTTGGTTTAAGCCTATGGAAGCTATGTGTAGGGCTGAATGCATATCAATGAAATGGGCTATTAAGAAACTGAGATCATTGGGGCTGTTAGCTGAAAATGATGGCATTTCAGGCATCTTTTATGGGCTGAATATTATTGAAACTATGGTTGAAATTTTAACAACTATACATGCAAAAAATGAGGCTGAAAACAGAGTGTTGTTAGTATGTTCTTTGGATATGTATGATGTTATAGCATTGTTTGCTCAGCAGGAAGGATTACAATGGGCTAAAGAACTTGTGGAGACAAAATATAAGACAGTTGAAAAAAAGGTGAAACCAATTGCTTTGTCACTTCCACAAGAGAGTGAGGGTATGTATGAAAAAGTGTCAAGGCAGCCAAGCTTATAGGATCCTAAAGATATAGGTCATCAGTTTACATCTAAAACATTACAGGAATTGAAAGTTGGTGCAGAAGGGTTTCTTTTGCCTGCTGAGAGAAACTGTTTTATGCAGATGTTGGCTAGACATGGGAAGGCATTTGCATTTCAACCAAGTGAAATAGGTTGTGTGGATCCAAATGTTGTCTCTCCTATGGTCATATTTACTATGCCACATGTACCATGGAACTTGAGGCCTATTCCAGTGCCTAAAGCTTACTTGCCAAAGCTGATGGATTTGCTAAATGAAAAGATTCGCATGAAGATCTTGGAGCCTTCTTCAGCCCTGTACTCAAATCATTGGTTTACTATGTCAAAAAAGAATGGGGCTTTAAGATTTATTCAAGACATGCAATCAGTCAATAAAGTGACCATAAGAAATGTGGGTGCAGGTCCTGTGGTTGATGAATTTGCAGAGGCTTTTGCAGGCAGAGTGATCTATTCTTTGGGTGATCTTTACTCGAGTTATGATCAGTTTCAGCTTGCAATTGAAAGCAGGGATATCACAACCATGAAGAATCCTTTGGGGTTAGTATGGATGTGTACTCTCCCACAGGGTGCAACAAACTTAGTGGCACACATGACAAATGCTATGGATAGGGTACTCAGGGATTTTATACCACAATTGGCTATGCCCTTTTTGGATGATGTTCTAATCAAAGGGTGTGCAGTGGATGAAAAGAATGAAGAGATGGATGCTCATGGATGTAGACAGTTTGTTGCAGATCATATTGTGGATTGTGAGAGGATTCTGACACATCTAGAAGAGGTGCATTTAACTCTTTTTGGACAAAATTCTGTCTTTGGAGTTGAAGAGGTTTTGATTGTTGGGCATATGTGTGGGCCTTATGGGCGAAGGTCATCACCAGCAAAAATAGATGGGATTGATAGAATGTGAGATGTATGCACAAATGTATCAGAGGTGCGTAGATTCTTGGGTGCATGTGTGTTCTATTTGATATGGATTCCTCACTTTGCACATGTAGCCGATGCTCTTTATCAACTTCTAAGGAAAGGTCAAAAATTTCATTGGGAAAGGAAGCATTAAAAAGTAATGAAGAAATTGAAGCAACTCTTAAAATCTGCTCCAACATTGAGAAATGCTGACTATTCACATGGAAAGCCTATCATTATTACTGTTGATACAAGCTCAATTGGGATTGGATGGGCAATTGGGCAAGATGATGAGGAAGGGCAAAGATATGCAATATGCTTTAGTGCAAAAGTATTGACTGAACGACAGAGAAGATATCCACAGGTAAAAAGAGAATTATGGGAAATTGTGATAGCCCTTAAATGTGATAAGGAGTATTTTATGGGTGCTCATGTAGTCATTGAGACTGATTGTTTGCCGATATTGGGTATGATTACTAGTTGTGCTACCCGGACATTGCTATGCTCCTGTGGATTGCATACATCAAATCTTTGAACCTTGAATTTCAGCATATTGCAGGAAGAGATAACCTAGTGGCAGACATGTTATCTCGAGCACTCTATGAGAATGAAGATGGGATGATGGACGAGGAGGAAGAAGATGACTTTCTTATGGCTGAAAATGATGTTGCAAGAGTGAATTTAGTAATGCAAGGTGTTGCTACAACATTAAGAGAAGCTTGGACAACAAAGAGAATACACTTTAGATGTTTTGCATCTTGTGTAGAAGTGTTTTTGGAAGACAAATATGCAGGAGAGTGGTTGAGAATTGGTCAATATCTCAGTACATTAACAAAGAGAGATGAATGGTCAGATGAGGAGTTTAAGAAGATCAAGAGGAAAGCCTATGGTTTTTTCTTAAAAGATGGATACTTATGGAAACATGCTAAAAAGAAACAAGGTATGCCATCGCGAGTTTTGGATGACAAAGCTTCACAAGTAAAAGTAATGCAAGAATTTCATGAAAGCTTGTGAGCTGGTCATAGAGGTGTTTGGGGTACTTTTACAAAGATCAAAGAAAGATATTGGTGGCAGGGTATGTATAAGGATGTTGGTCACTTTGTGGAAACATGTACGACAAGTCAAATGTATTCAACTGTGAGACATCGGGATGGATTGCAACCCACATATCCATTGTCTCTTCATTTTAAGTGGGTGGTGGATTTGGTCATAATGCCTACAGGTCTTTGCCAAACGAGGTATCTTGCTCGTGAAGACTTGACTAATCAAGTGGAAGGGAGAGCGCTATGTACTAAGACAACAAATTCCGTATGTACTTTTCTCTTAGAAGATATTTTTTGTCGATATGGCTGTGTGAGAAAAATTACAACAGATAGGGGTGAGCTGGATGCAGATGAAGCTCATGATTTCTTTGCACGGTTGGGGATAAACCTTGCTTTAACTTCAGCCTATAACCCTGAAAGAAATGGCAAAAGTGAAAGAGGTCATCCAACTATTGTGAAGGCATTGGCAAAAGCATGTGGAGAGAATGTAAAGGAGTGGCCACGATTGCTCCCTTATGCTTTATGGGCTGACTGAACAACTCATAGTGCTGTTACAGGATATATGCATAGTTAAAAACCTATCATGCAAATAGAAGAGATGACTATCACATGGAGTGTGTTACCTTGGGAGGAGGAGTTGAGTCGAGAGGAGTTATTGGCCTTACGCATTAGACAGTTGGAAAGAAAGTCAGAAGACATAGAGGCAACAACTACAAAGTTAAGGGCAGCAAGGATACAGAACAAGAAACCACTTGACAAAAGACATAGACTGAGACCAAGAACCATACAAGATGGGGATTGGGTATTGGTTTATGATAGTAGTTTAGATAACCAGCATAGTGCCATACGTAAAGTTTCCAAAAGATAGTTTGGACCCTATGTGGTAAGACAAGTGTTTGATAATGCTACTTATACATTAAATGAGCTGGATGGGACAGCCGTAAAACTTCCGATAGCAGGGAAAAGAATCAAATTATTCAAAAGGCAGGAATCTACTGCCTATGAGTTGCCAAAATTGGAAGAAAATAGTGGCCATGATGTAGGGGCTAGCCAGGAAGATATGAAAGATGAAGAAGCAAAGGATATGGTTGCAGAGGATGAGGAGGACTCAGAATCCAGTGACAACTAGGATTTTGGCACATACCAGAGGATGTGCAGGTTCAGAGGGGGTGGATGTCGTGATGTTATGAGGACACAGTGTGAAAAAGTATGGAATGCACCATCATCCGACTTCTCTATTGATCTAGAGAGTCAAGGTGATCTGAGCCATTAGTACTAGTGTGAGTTGCATGGATTATCCAAAAATACTAGATTTTTGGATAATTTTAGTCTATTTTTTATATTATTTATTGTAAAAATCCGAAAAAGTTAGAAAAAACTTCTAGATTAGGATGGCATGCAAAAAGCTAGTTGCTTTTTCAGCCAATTAGGGGATTTTCACAAGAAAGGCAGATTGACGAAATCGCGCGCATCACGATCGCTGTAAACAAGCTGAAAACTGCAGATTGAACTGAAAGAAGAAGGAGTGATGTGGGAGATTCGTGACCGGGTGTCCTGGAGTATTACCCCCCTTTCGGAGCCAACGGAGCCATCAGATTTGGGTTTCGGGCAGCAGAAAAAGAGCTAATTTTTCTGATCCACGTTTTTGGTCTACGAAGGAGCTCCAGGAGAACTAATGCCTGGAGATTGCTTTTGAGTAGTGTAAAGATTCCAGGTTCTTTCAATACATATTGAATCGCCGTATGTGGGTTCATAGATGGTAAACGTCCTCCGTATGTATGTGATGCTGAATTCCTAACCGATCGAGTGATTAGGGAGTTTCATCCCCCCAAATGTACCAGCCTAATTGCAGTGAGACATCACATTTACTGGAATGATGTTGCTATCATTTGGGCCCTTTGAGTGTGAAAGAGCCAAGTCCACATTTGCGACACATGTTCCTTGTTCACAGTGAAGACCCAGCCCTTTTCCCTTGTTGCAAAGTGCCTTTCTAGCCCCTTGCATTTGTAATCATTCCAAGTCCTGCGGAACGATGCCAAATCACTTTCGGTTCCTTTGAAGTTTGACATTTAGACAGGTCCCACCGTCCCGCTTCATACAACAGCTCAACTTTCAAGCCTCACCTGGGGCGGGTCATGTGATGCGATTGGCATAAATGGTTGTCTACTAGTATAGAATTAATTTTCTCAAGAATGAAGAGTCATCCTGTTAGTATAGAAAATTGGTCATCGGAACCAACCGTTGTCATCCTGTTGCATAAGCACACTTTCTATTGCCATATGTGTGAGGCATCCACAAAGACATGGAAAAGTAGAATCAAGATTGAGGCCTTGGACAAGAGTAGTCGAAGATATTGGAATGTGAGGTGTACTGCCTCGTTTCAAGTGAAAGTTGCTTTGGGGGTGTGGGCTTGCCGATTAAGAGGGATAGCTACATGGGTTAGAAGGTGCAAATGCCATATGTGCCAACAGATTTGCCATAAGAATGATAGTACTGCAATTGAGGGGTTGGGAATGGGAGCCTGCATGATGATAGCTACCTTGTTGGAATCCATGACAATGCCATCAACAAAAACTATGTGGCCCAACAGGACACCACCTCTCCCTGCAATGACACATTTCATAAGGTTCATAGACTTAGACTAAACTCCTGGCATCTTGTGAAACAAAGCAGCCAAAGATTATGCAAGTGAAGCAAGAGTATGTCGAAGACACTAAAGTCATCTAAGAATACCCGTATGAAGTTTGTCAAGTAGGGCTCGAACATTTCTTGCAAATCTTGAAAAGAAGTTGGGGTATTCTTCGACCCAAAACCATGTTTTTTGCCACTTTCTTCTCTTTTCCACATGTTGCCCACTGATTAGCAATATCCTCCATTGATAAACCAACACTTACATCATGCTTATACTCAGCCTGAATACCCGACAAACCAACCCTTCAAATTGTGCAATGCACTAGAAGTATCAGCAAGAAAGTGATGCTTCCTCTTAATTATGTCAATGATTTCATCATGAAATTCTCACTTGCAATGTCAAGCACCTCTCCCAAGGTAAATCCACTCGACTATTTAAAATCTGTTCTTCAAGAACTTTCTTGAGATCCGTGGTTGTCTCAATATTAGACTATAGCTTATATCTTGGCTGCTTGCCCTTCTTTTTGCCCTCTTGTTTGCTATCATATTTCTGCTCTTACCCAACGTCTTTCATAACATGCTCATTAGGAGATAGTTGATTTGCAACTTTAGGCTAATCCATACTTATTCTTGTCACTCTCTTAGATATCCCTGGATTATCTTTATATCTCTTTTATTTCTCTTCCATGAGTACATTCATGTTTTGCATTTTTACTAAATATATGTATACTGAATATGCATCTACTGGTGATTTCTAGCTAGTCATGTCATGAATGTCCTACCCTACATGAGACATTTCACTATCAGTAGCTCTCCTCTTTTCAATTTCATACAAAGCAATTTTCCATATTGTAGCCTTTAGACTAACCATCACTTGACCAGGCATTCTATTCAACTGTAGACCAAAATAACAGCATGCACAACCACATAAGCATTTCGAATAGCCGTCTTCTAATAACTTTTGCATATCTCCCCTTTCAAAATTCAAAGCAAGAGGAAATCTCGTTTCTTGTGCATGGAACTTGCTATCTTTCCAAAAGATGAGCTATCATGCCAAGGCCTCCTGATAAGTAGTACAACCCTTCTGTTCATGCTACAAACTATCACACCACATATATCTTTTTTTTGGTTTAGGGGTTGTTGCTTGTCCCCTTTCCTCTTATCTTTTCTCATCAAATTTTATGACATTTAACTAAAGATCCTCCATGCCTTTAACCAATTCATCTAATACATCTTCCTTAACAGTGGGAGCGTTAGATGTAGCCATAGGGTTAGCCACATAAGTAGGCGGCTTACTGGATACATAAACTATTTTACCTATAACATGGGCAAGCTAGATACATGCAATCTTTATCTTTTTAATGCTTTTTCACCAGTGCTTTAACAACTTCCTTAATATGCCTCCACAAAGACATGCATCAAACACTAGCTTCTACTTTGTTGTGCTTAGATGGCAAATCTGATGGTTCCATTGGCTCCAAAAGGGAAGTAAAAACCTTAGGACACTTGCTCAAAATTCTCTGAAAGGGGGGTAAAACACCAAGGTACGTGCTCAAAATTCTCTTGGATCGCTTCTTCTCCTTCTTTCCATTAGGAGTGATGTTTGCTCCTAAAAACTATGATTGTCCTACATTATTGAACTTCAAAGCCCTTCTTTTTTTATGAGATTTTTTGAAACTGACTGAAAAGCCACTTGCTTTTTGCATCTCACCCTATTCTAGAAGTTTACTACACCTTTTGAGGCTATTTACAAGAAATAACATCCAAAATATAAAAAATAATCTAAAATGGTCCAAAAATATTGTATTTTTGAACCATCCATACTACGAATACTAACACTAATGACTAATTTGACATTGACTCTCTAGATTAATAAGAAACCCAGGTGATGATGCACTCCAGGGTTTTTCACACTATATTCATGTACAACACGACAACATGTCCTGTAGCAATGCATAACTATTTTAGTCGTAGCAATTTAGAGTAGTAAATACCTCACCCCATTGTGCCTCCAATGTTGATAACATCACTCCAAGAATCCTTCACTTACTTAGTGAGGATTGTATTAGCTTCTTTGCATAGAACAATATAGCAATCCTCATTCTCTATGTTCATAGGAAACTTCAAAATTTCCAAATGGTCTCCAATATCCAAAATGCTAGCCAATTGTTCATGCTGCTTTGAGTAGACGTCATCTTGCTCCGCATGTGTTGCTTCATTTAACTATCTATCAAGCTCCAGCCTACCTAATTTCTATGGTTGCACATGACTCATATCGATGCACTTGTTCCAAGACTTGTTAACACAAGGTGCCAAAGCATGTCAAACTTCGAAACAAAATTTGGGTGGGGTCTGTGTGACCAAATCCCAACCCAGGGTAATTTACTATATGTATACCCTCTATATTACATGCGTTCAAGGCCTATTTATAAATATCCTTATCTGTGAATTTTTCCTTAATAAAACATAACCCTTTTCTATTCAATCTGTAAGTAACCCTTTTATATGGGATACTTCTATATGTTAAAAATGTATAAAAATGGTATTTTAAATATCCCTTATGTTGAACCCACATGATATTTACATATATTTATGATTGGCCAACCCATGATCCCAACACACAATGTGTAGGTTGCGAGACCCTCGATGAAGCATTGTCAAAGAGAATCATTGCAACCCTAATCGATCCCCTTCCAAAATCATGTTAAATTTAAGATTATAGGAATCTAATTTGAAAACCACACATAATCAAGCATGTATATATCTTCTTGTACCAAGCCCCAGGTTCTTGCTTGAGACCATATAAAGCCTTTTTCAATCTACATACTTTGTTTTCTTACCTTTCTACACAAAACTCTTCCTCATTTAGATCATAGTTTAAAAAATGTAATTTTGATATCCAATCAATACATATTTCAATTATTATGAGCTATTAGTGGAAACATGTTATGAATTGTTCTCATATAACAAGTGGGAGAAAATGTCTCATCAAAAGCAATTATCATATTTTGAGCATAACCCTTTGCCACTGGTCTAGCTTTGTACCAATCAACACTAGCATCTAGCTTCTAGTTTAACTTGTGAATCCATTTGGTGCCAATGGCCTTCTTGCCAAGAGGCAAATCACATAAGAACCAAATATGATTTTTGGCAATACTGTCATAGTCACATTGTATAGTAGCCATCCAAATTTCTAAATATTGTGCCTCTTCAAAAGACATTATCTCATCATCATCACAGAGACTAGAAACAAGCAATGCATAAGAGGCACTATTAGATTTAAAAAAAATTATGACTAGCTAATAATGCATCTAACTTACTATCGGGTAATGTTTGCACTAGCCACTTTAGCATATTCCTAGAGACTAATTAGTCTGTGTTCCCTCATGAAGAAGTAGATCATTCACATCTGCTAATTCTCTCTAAAAGATTGCCCAAATTGTTTATTATTACAACAACATTTGCCAAGATCCCCATCTTGGTAGGGAAATTTCAATTGCATGGTTCAAATATAAAGAGAAGGCATATCTTAATTAGAAGATGAACTTTACCCTCATATAGGCAGCCTTAGACTTCATCTAGTTTAGTGCTTTTGTAGGGATACTCTAGCAAACTACTTAAACACAAGATGGAGGTTATACAAAAAGGGTGCTTAGCTTTTGAAAGACCTATGGGACTTTCAAAATAGACGATGGATTAATCATGCCATAATCAATTCAAAATAAAATGGAGAGCTTTGATCGTAATAGATAAGAAGATCAACAAAAGGGGCCTTGGCCTTTTCAAGGCAATTCAGCTTAGGGGCCAATTCACACATAGAGCTTTTACTTAGGAAAATGGGTAATCACTACTATCTCTTTTGAATTTCCCCTCACCCAATCATAAAATAGTGGGGAAACTTAATGATAAGTGGCACCTAAGTTGGGACAAGTTTCAATGAAAATTGAGATTTTTGCATATTTGGCCTCCAAACATCCTTGGAAAAAAAAAAAAAATTTGTATGTTGGTGTGTAAATGTCATTCGTATATATTTGATGCTAAATTCCTAACTCATCAAGTGACTAAGGAGTTTCATCCGTCCAAATTATCTTGGAAAAAAATTCTCTTAAGAGAGGTTCACACATGCTCACATTCTTTGGGGCTATTTGGTTACAAAGCAATGATGTTGTGTTTAAAGGAAAAATCTATTTTGTAATTTATAGTTTGCAATTTGAGCTTGGTTTGCAGAGCAAGGACTTGTGAAATTTATGGGCCAAAAGAAGAATGTTTAGTTGGAGCGCATGATGGCCGAAGCCCAAAACCATCGTCAGCCACATGACGATATAATAGGAGCTTTCTCATGTCCTCACCATCACAAAGGATGCGACTCGTTACCACCCATCGCTCAAGGTGGATCCATCTGTATGTACCTCCGCTATGCATTAACTATCCTCCTAAATGTTAGTTGCCTTCTTGGAGGCCGTAATCACACCCTTTGCTGCTCTTGCCTTGTATGGCCACGCATTTATGTGAGTCGTCTGAGTGGTCACCTTTTATGTTTATGTGGAGACGACGAGTGTTCACATCGCATTTACTGCTATCGTTTGAGGGTAAAAGAGACTGAATCGTGACCGTCGACATTTTCGGCGCATGCTCCTTTGGTCTGTGAAGACCCACTTGGACCTTTTCTTTTGTCGAAAGCATTCGTAATCATTCCAAGTCCTGCGTGACGATGGCCAATCAAGTGTGGTTCCTCCTTCGACCTTTATGACGGACGGCTCGTGATAGACTGTGCGGTCCCTCCAAAGAAGCGCGTGCGCCGTGAACCCTTCAAAAGAAGAGCTACATTTAAGAGATTACCAAGGGTACCCTTCTACACTTAGTATAATGAAAAACAAGTGGCCCTTGGAAAGAAACTATAGGGTTATCTTTTAGAACCAAGGCCTTGTGCCGATGATGATCTATTACTACAATGCATTCTCTTCCTCTATGGTATCCCCAATTGAATTCATACTTTTTCCAGATGCCACTCATGCCCATGTGAAACAAACTTGGTGCATGAGATATGGATGTTCCAAAAATGTGGTGTGGCAAATATGGAGAGCATTTTGGAGAGGCTCACACTACTGTAGCAAGGTAAAGACCCAAACACAAGGTTCTCCCCAATCAAGCCAGGATGGGAAGTCGGCTATCACATGCTGTGCTCACACCATAGCAAGGTAGAGACCCAAACACAAGTGCACCATAGATTGAAGCTTCTCTGGAATCAAGCCAGGACAGGAAGTCGGCTGTCATATGTTGCGCTCTAGGTCTGAGCATGACCTTGAAATCAAATTCTTGATGTAATTAATTTCATTGAGACAATCTTCCTATAATGTTGTGCTGCTTAACCAAATAGACTAGAGCAAAGTCATCCACATGAAGGGCAACAGAATGGCCAAGTAGATAGTGCCAGAGGAATTTGTTCACAAAATAGATCATTTTGACCCATTCTCTTTCTGTCACACGGAGTTATTTTTCTCAGCAAAGAAGAGCCGTCTGCTTCAGCTGGTATAAAAAATGGGTCGTTGGAACCAACAATTGCCATCATGTTGCATAAGCACTCTTTCTATTGCCATATGTGAGGCATCCACAAAGACATGGAAAGGCTTTGATCAATTTGGCAGAATCAAGATTGAGGCCTTGGACAAGAGTAGTCGAAGATATTGGAATGCGAGGTGTGCTGCCCCATTCCAAGTAAAAGTTGCTTTGGGGGTGTGGGGGCTAGCCGATTAAGAGAGATAACTACATGGGTTAGAAGATGCAAATGCCATATGTGCCAAACAGACTTGCCATAGGAACCATAGTACTACAATTGAGGAGTTGGGAACTGGGAGCTTGCATGATGATAGTTACCTTGTTGGAATCCACGACAAAACCATCAACAAAAACTATGTCACAACGAGACACCACCTCTCATTGCAATGACAGAGTTCTCCAGGGAGTCTACCTATAAGAAATTATTTATATAATGTGTGTTCAATGGGACACCACCTCTCATTGCAATGACAGAGTTCCCCAGGGAGTCTACCTATAAGAAATTATTTATATAAGGTTTTTAGCGGTCCATCGAGAAACGAATCTAAGCGTTGCCGCCCGGCACTCCCATGGAATATTCTAAGGTTTGTCGCCTAAGGTTTTCCAAGTTTGCCTCGCAATGGAATACTTACGACCAAACCCACTAGGATCAACCTAAAATCTGGGCTCCTAGGGTCAAGGCCTCCTCACAGTATTCTAGCATCAAATTTTGGACATGCTACTTTATATAGAGATATCCAATCCGAAGCACACCCATGCCACACGTGGTTCAAAGAGAATAGAAAAGAGATGGATGCACCGCTCAACCTCTTTGCCGTAGGGCATAGTCCCTTCTGGTCCCCTAGAACGGCATGAATCGAGTTCTAACTTAACAATACCTAAAGGTCCAACGGCGGTAAACCCTTGTGAGAAGCCTCCCAATTCTTTAGGACTACCCTGCTGTAGGACAGACCTGTCGGGGGTTCCACCCACCCACTTCTCTCACTAGGCATTCCTTAGCTATCTAATTAGGTCCTATCACATTTATGTGTGACATTTAAAATTAGCTTTCTTAATTAGGCCTTTTAGGGAATGAGGTTTGTTCGTGTAATTTATGGCACAGACACAAATACAGAGCAAGTAGTCCTTTTGACAAATAAGTTCATTAACTTATCTTCAAGTTAATCTTTGTTTGTTGCCCATACATGAGAAATTATGTATCCCTTCTATCCAACAGAAGTACTTGGTCCAAATCACATGGCACCATAATTTCTATCCATGATCTAAAACAAGATCTTCCAAAACCACAGAGGTTGGGTTCATAGCAGTCTCCAGCTCTATCCCTGACTTAGCAAGGGGTATCCAGAGCTCCACTGATCCCAAAAAATTTAGAAGTGAGACACAATTTTCATGGATGGCCTTTTTACCACTCGATCTTCGGCCTGTGAATCGAGCAATGCCCTCTTGGGTTGAAATGCGATGTCACCTTAGAGATGATCCACCCATATCCTTCCTTAATTAATCCAATTAAGAATCAAGCACAATCAAGAAAATCAACCTAATATCATCTTCCAAGAAAACATTCCTTTATTTCCCATGGCAATTTGTCATCACAGACCCCCACCATGAATTTACCATCAATCACAAACACTTGGAGTAATCATCCAAACCACAATCCAACAATCACGTGAATGTACAAGCATTTAGGGAGTTGTTCGATCAACCAACAAAAACCAATTGTATCTTTTCCAAACAATATAAGAATAGACACGATAACAATTCCATCGCATATTCGCTCTCCCCCTTGGGATCAAAGAGCGATTCTATGCAAAATTTACTTAACACTAGTATGCACAATTTTTAATATCATTCTTTTTACTATTATGCCATGAATAACCCCTAACTGATTCTTCCTTATGATTGCTCTATCAAGAAATAAACCATATGCAACTAGGTGCAATTAACTTGCCTTGATACATGCACTTTGCAAGCTCCATATTTCGAATATGTGAGATGAAATTTATTCTTTTCGATGACCTATACTCGTGCATCATAGTATGGGGCCTAACATATCTCATATGAGAATCAAAGTAAGCATCTATCAATTCGAAAATACATTACTTACGACCGATACTGCAGTTGGATTGACAGTGATGCCTTTGCCTGAAGCTTCATTGCTAGTTGTAGGATTGCCATCCGCATGCGACATTCTTCACTTGGGGGCCATCGTCCGCAAGTAGATTCGAGAGATAAGAAATGAATGGATTTTGAGATGGAAGAGCATAAGAGAAGATGGCTTAGTCGAAGATCGGGATAGGGAGAATTGAGCTAACTCTCTCCCTTGCAGCCTCTCGGGGTAACTCCTCTCTTTCTCTCTCTCTCTCTCTCTCTCTCTCTCTCTCTCTCTCTCTCTCTCTCTCTTATAGCCTCTCAGGGTCTCCTTGTGCTTTCTTGTGTCTTTCCATGTCTCATATTTATAGTGAATTAGAGAAGAGGGCCTGTTGGCTGAGAAAAAGAGCTCTTTGTGGAGGGGATATTAGAAAAATCAGTGATTTGATGCTCAAATCATAAATCTGATGGTTCCATTGACTCCAAAAGGGGTGTAAAACTCCAAGGCACTTGCTTAGAGATCTTTCAGAGCACTCCTTCTTTTTCTCCCTATTCGAAGTGTTGTCTACTGCCTGCAAACTGTGATCACGGTGTGCACGATTTCACCAATCTCTCTCTCTCTCTCTCTCCTTTTTGTAAAATCTCCAAAACTAACTAAAACATCACCTGTCTTTTTTTTAAAATGGCATCCAGTTTTAGAAATCTCTATATCTTTTTAGGATAATATCTAAAATATACTATTTTTTGCCAAAAAATCTAATATTTTTGGACCATTCATACTATACACATTAATACTAGTGATTAATATGGCTCATAACTCTCATTCACATTGTAACTTCCATGAAGGGTGGCTATAGTCCTTGTCAATCTGAGAAAAATATCTGATTATGACTCTCATTTTTTAAAAAACATATATTTTAATTAAATAAAAATCGTTAGTTATTAACATTAGTTAGTTTTTACTTTAGTTAGTAATCTTATTAACTTATTAATTGACTAACTAACTTTTAAACTAACCAACTAACTTTTAATTGCGTGGAAATATTACAAAAGGAAAACAAAAGCCTTGTAGGGGACTCCAGGTACACTTTAGCCCTATGTATTCCTCGCTATTATAGTAGTCATAAGCTTATTCTTTGATGTGGGTAAAGTCCAAAACAAATGATTCAAGGATTATCTAGACAATATCTACTACTACTCGGGAGCAATCAAGCATTAGATCTCATGGTGCTCCCTATTATACACAAAGACATGCACCAAACACTAGCTTCTACTCTACTACTTAGATGGCAAATCTGACGGTTCCATTGGCTCCGAAAGGGAAGTAAAATCGCAAGACACTTGTTTAAAATTCTCTAAAAGGGGAGTAAAACGCCAAGATATGTATTCAAAATTCTATTGGATTGCTCGAAGATTGCTCCTTCTCCTTCTTCCCATGAGGAGTGATATTTGCTCCTTGAAAACTATGATTACCCTTCTTCCCATTAGGAGTGATATTTGCTCCTTGAAAACTATGATTGCTCGAAGATTGCTCCTTCTCCTTCTTCCCATTAGGAGTGATATTTGCTCCTTGAAAACTATGATTGCCCTACAGATTGAACTTGGAAGCCCTTCTTTTTTAATAAGATTTTCCAAAACTAACTAAAAAGCCACTTGCTTTTTGCATGTCACCCTATTCTAGAAGTTTACTACACATTTTGAGGATATTTACAAGGAATAACGGCCAAAATATAAAAAGTAATCTAAAATGGTCCAAAAATATTGTATTTTTAAACCATCCATACTATGGATACTAATACTAACGACTAATATGACATTGACTCTCTAGATTAATAAGAAAGCCAAATGATGATGCACTCCATGGTTTTTTATACTATATTCATTTATAGCATGATAGCACATCCTATAGCACGGCATAACTATTTTTGTTGTGGCAATTTAGAGTAGTAAATACCTCACCCCATTGTGCCTCCAATGTTGAAAACATCGCTCCAAGAATCCTTCTTGCTTAATGAGGATTGTTTTACCTTCTTTGCATAGAACAGTATAGTAATCCTCATTGTCTACATTCATAGTAGGAAACTTCAAAATTTCCAAATGGTTTCAAATCTCCAAAATGCTAGCCAATTGTTCATGCTGCTCTAAGTAGACAATGTCATCTTGCTCCGCATGTGTTGCTTCATTTAACTATCTATCAGGCTCCAACCTATCTAATTTCCATGGTTGCACATGACTCATATTGATGCACTTGTTCCAAGACTTGTTAACACAAGGTACCAAAGCATGTCAAACTTCGAAACAAAACTTGGGTAGGGTCTTTGTGACCAAATCCCAACCCAGGGTAATTTACTATATGTATACCCTCTATATTATATGCATTCAAGGCCTATTTATAAATATCCTTATCTGTGAATTTTTCCTTAATAAAACATAACCCTTTTCTATTTAATTTGTAAGTAGCCCTTTTATATGGGACACTTCTATATATTAAAAATGTATAAAAATAGTATTTTAAATATCCCTTATGTTGAACCCACATGATATTTACATATATTTATGACTGACCTACCCATGATCCCAACACACAATGTGTGCGTTGCGAGGCCCTTGATGAAGCATTGTCAAAGAGAATCATTACAACCCTAATCGATCTCCTTCCAAAATCATGTTAAATTTAAGATTATAGGAATCTAATTTGAAAACCACATATAATCAAGCATGCATATATTTTCTTGTAGCAAGCCCCAGGTTCTTGCTTGAGACCATATAAAGCCTTTTTCAATCTACATACTTTGTTTTCTTACCTTTCTACACAAAATTCTTCCTCATTTAGATCATGGTTTTAAAAAATGTAATTTTGATATCCAATCAATATATATTTCACTTATTATGAGCTATTAGTGGAAACATGTTATGAATTGTTCTCATATAACAAGTGGGAGAAAATGTCTCATCAAAATCAATTATCATATTTTGAGCATAACCCTTTGCCACTAGTCTAGCTTTGTACCAATCAACACTAGCATCTAGCTTCTAGTTTAACTTGTGAATCCATTTGGTGCCAATGGCCTTCTTGCCAATAGGCAAATCACATAAGAACCAAATATGATTTTCGACAATACTGTCATAGTCACATTGTATAGTATCCATCCAATTTTCTAAATTTTGTGCCTCTTCAAAAGACATTATCTCATCCTCATCACAGAGACTAGAAACAACCAATGCATAACAATCTAGTACATAAGAGGCACTATTAGATTTAAAAAAAATTATGACTAGCTAATAATGCATCTAGCTTACTATTGGTACAACTGAAAATTATATGCTAAATACAAGAGAACTTATGTAACTAAGTTGGTTATTGGGTAACAATGACTGAATTTTGTATGCAAATTCCTCATATAACTCCCAGAGAAGTTCTTCTGTGTTCATAAGAATCCCATGATTTATATTATGAACAATAAACTCTTTGACATTCACCCCCTCCTAACCTGCACATCCTCCGGTGTGTGCCATTTCATAAGATTACAGGTTAAGGAGGGTCTTCTTCTGATATATCTTCTTCTTCATCCTCTAAGTCTTTTTCTTCCTGCTTGTCTTCAAGTAGAGGGCTCATATCTAAGTCATCAAGCTCATAAGTTGAAGATTCTCTTCGTTTGAAGAGCTTGATTCGTTTCCCAGCTATTGGTATTTTTATCATGGTCCCATCCATTTCAGCCAAAGAGTAAGTAGCATTATTATGTACTACTTTTACAACATATGGTCTAAACCATCACTTGGCTAACTTTCTATGAGCACTATATTGATTGTCCAGGCTACTATCATAAACAAGTACCCAATCATTCTCTTGAATAGCTCTTGGACGGAGTCGATGATGCTTGCCAAACCTCTTCTTATTCTTTAATCATGCTGTTTTTAGCCTTTCAATGGCTGTCTTGACATCTTCTGGCCTTCTTTCAAGTCGCCTTATGTGCAGAGTCAGCAACTCTTCTCTATTCATGCCTTCATCCCATGGTAAGATACTCCATGTGACAATGGACTCTTCAATAGGCATAATAGGTGGCTGTCCATATATTAGTTCAACCGGCATATAACCTGTTACTGCACTATGGGTAGTTCTATCAGCCCATAATGCGAATGCTAGCATTCTAGGCCATTCCCTCATCTTTCCTTTGCAAGATTTTGCTAAAGCTTTAAGAATTGGTTGATGACCTCTTTCGCTCTTACCATTGCCTTCAAGGTTGTAGGCTGAAGTAAGAGATAGCTTAATTCCCAATTGAGCAAAGAAATGGCGAGCCTCATCAGCATCCAATTCTCCTCTATCAACAGTTACTTTGGCAACACATCCATACCTGCAAAATACTTCTTCAAGTAAAAATCTACAAACAGCTTGAGTAGACTTTGTTGTCAAGGCTTTTCCTTCCACTTGATTTGTGAGATCTTCTCTAGCAAGTACTAGATATCTCATGTTCCAAATTCTTGTAGGCATGGTTACTAAATCAATAACCCATCTATAGTGAATGGATAAAGGATAGGTAGGCTGAAGCCCATCTCTATGCTTAACCATAGAGTACACTTGACAAACATGACAAAACTCAACAAAATGCTCAATGTCTTTATACATGTTTTGCCACCAAAATTTCTCTTTTATTTTGGCAAAAGTGCCCCATATGCCTCTATGACCAGCCAATAGGCTTTCATGAAATTCTTGCATGACCTATCTTTGAGTCTTTTTGTCTCCTAAGACACGAACAAGCGCCCTTCCTTTCTTTTTCGCATGCCTCCAAAGGTAACCATCTTTAAGGAAAAAGCTATAAGATTTTCTCTTAATTCTCTTGAACTCTTCATTGGACCAATCTTCCTTCTTTGTCATAGTGCTCAAAAATTGGCCAATTTTTAGCCAATCATCTGCGTAATATTCCTCTTTAAAGTGTGAACAAACCATAACAAAACATTGAGCATGCTGTCTACTAGTTGCCCACTGTCCTTCTTTGGTTGTTTCATCCTTCCTTTTTGCTGATGTAAAATTTATTCTAGCATTTGAACCTGTTGTACTTGCTGTAATTATTATTGTACCTGCATTTTTGACTGTTGAATCATCATTAGATTCAGCTATACTTGCTATTTTCAGATTTGTACCTGCATTTACAACATCATTTATAGACTTTGATTCTTCTTCATCCATCATTTCTTCTTCATCCTTATATCTGGCACGCGAAAGCATGTTAGCAACAACTGGATTATCTCTTCCTGCAATAGGTTTCAAATCGGGATTTAAGGATTTAATATAAGCTATCCATCTTAGCATAGCTATGTTGGGATTGGAACAGTTGGCAATCATGCCCAAAAGTGAAAGGCAATCTGTTTCAACTATTACATGTGCACCCATGAAGTACTCCCGGTCACATTTCAATGCAGTTACAACTCCCCAAAGCTCTCTTTTAATTTGAGCATACCTTCTTTGTCGTTCATTAAGAACCTTCGCTCCAAAGTGAATTGCATATCTGTTGCCTTCAAGGTCGTCTTGACCAACTGCCCATCCTATTCCAATAGGACTTATGTCCATTGTGAGTATAATAGGCTGTCCATTAGAGTAATTATCCCTTTTTAAGGTGGGGGCTGAAATCAGTAATTTCTTCAGTTTGCGAATAGCTTGAGTATGTTCTTCCTCCCATATAAACCTTTGGCCTTTTCTTAGCAGTTGATAAAGATTTTCAGCAACATGAGAAAAATGTGGTATCCAAATAAGGTAGAAGACACATGCACCAAGAAATCTTCTCACCTCTGAAACATTTGTACATATTTCTTGCATTTTGCTGATAGCATCAATTTTGGACGGAGAAGGCTTTCGGCCATATGGACCACACATATGCCCTACCACAAGAACTTCTTCAACTCCAAAGACAGATGTAGCACCTGAAAGAGTAAGATGGACTTCTTCTAATTTAGACAAGATTTGAGCACAATCATTAATATGATCGGAAACAAACTTGCGACATCCAAGTTCATTGAGTTCTTCATTTTTCTCTTGTACTTCACATCCTTTGATTGGAACATCATCAAGGAAAGGAAGAGTTAATTGAGGAATATAATCCCTCAAAATACTTTATGCATGGCATTCATCATGTGAGCTACTGAATTTGTAGCCCCTTGAGGTAGAGTACACATGCGGACTAAGCCAAGAGGCGTCTTCATTGTGGTGATGTCTCGGCTTTCCAAAGCAAGCTGAAATTGGTCATAGCCTGAATATAAATCTCCCATGGAATAGATTGCTCTACCTGCAAAAGCTTCAACAAATTCATCAACAATTGGCCCTGATTCAACATTTCTAATTGCGACTTTATTGACAGGCTGTAAATCCTGAATGAATCACAAAGATCCATTCTTCTTAGGAACGATAAACCATCAATTGGAATATGGAGCTGAGGATGGCTCCAATATTCGCATTTTTATCTTTTCATTTAGAAGTTCCAATAACTTAGGCAAATGAGCCCTTGGTATCGGAATTGGTTTAAGATTCCAAGGAACATGTGGGACCGTAAAAATCACCATTGGTGCCACAATACTTGGATCCACATAGCCAATTTCATGTGGCTGAAATGAAAAATCTTTGCCATGATTCTTTAACATTTGCATGAAGATTTGCTTTTCAGCTGGCAAGAGGAAAGAGTCTTCACCAATTTTCAGCTTTTGTAGACTTTCTGCTATAAATTGGTGACCAATATCTTTAGGATCTCGAAGGCTTGGCTGTTTGGATACCCTTTTTGCCAGTCCTTCGCTTTCAGGTGGTAGAGGAGTAGCCACCGGCTTGACCTTTTTATCAACAGTTTTATACTTTGTTTCTACTCTTACTCCATCCTTGTTTGGCTATCCAAAAGCTTCATAATCTGAAAATTCTTGAATTATGTCATACATATAAAATGTACATACCTATATGGACTGATTTTCTGCATGAACGGCTGTATAAATTTCAGCCATTGTATCATTATAATTCAGCCCATAAAATAGCCTTGAAATTTCTTCATCTTTAGGTAAAACATCAATTTGCTTCAGCTCTTGTTCCATATGACACAAATACTTTCTTTCAGCCCTATTCATGGCTGAAAACTGTTTATAACAGCCCACACTATTGGCTGAAAAAACCTGCAAGTTAGCTCTTGGCCTTGCCTCCTTTATATGTGGAGGCAATTTTTTATGACATGATGCATTGCCATAGCCTCCACTTATAGCAGCGCTACACGAAAACCCTTAAATTCTCGGGCATTAGGAGGAATAAGATGATCTCTCAACCGATCCCTATTCTGGTGATGATTTACACATACAGTCAAGAATTGGACAGATTTGTCATTATCCTTACTTCTTATTCGAGCATATGATGAACCATCATCAAGGGCCTTTGTCTCTAAATGAGACTTCGAAATAAACGGTTGTCCAAGAATGATAGGATAGCTGCAGGAATCTTGAACAAAGAAATGAAATTCATCTTTTACATTACCAATAGTAACTTGTACATAAGGACATGCTACATAAAGATCGCCAGAAGAGTTATTGGCTACCTTCATGCGCCATCTTGGGTCCACATCAGTGGGCCATCCGCCATTCTTGTAGAGACTTCTTGACATGACATTAATCTCCAAGCCATGGTCTATAAGAGCAATGCATGGAGTCTCTTTTTCTTCGATCTTAACAACGGTTTCAGTAGTCGCCCTTGCCCAATGGGTACGGGAATAGTGACTACTAGGAATAAAGTGAGCATCACTTTCTTCTTGCATGTTGTGAATATGAGCTTCTTTCTTAAGCATGGGCTGCACTTTAGATTGAGAAGTCCCCACCATAATGGCTTCTTCAGTTTCTGCTTCATAAATGTCTTCATCTTTGGCTTCTATGGTTGCAATCAATTCTTTGATTGCCTCCAATCGAATCCCTTGAGTTTTCAGCTTCTCTTCATCTTGCAAATACACATGAAGTGCTTGCAAAAAAGCATGGTTTTCAATTCTGAAAATTTCACCTAATGTAAATTCAATTCTACTTCCAAGAATTCTTTCTTCTAGGATTCGTTTAAGATCCGTTGCGGTCTTTATGTCAGACTGCAGCTTGTAACTGGGATGTTTGCTTTTTCTTTTTCCTTCTGTCTTCTTTGCTTGAGGGGCATCTCCCATATCAAGCTCTGACGGTGAAGGATTTTCAGTAGCCTTCTACTAGTCCGGTTTGCTTCTTGTCACGCGTTTAGTTGGCCCTGAAGAAGAAGGACCGGCAACATCTTCATCTCTTCTTCTCTTTTCTTTTATCATGGCTTCATGATTATTAATTTCAGCTAACCAGGCAAAGGCTGAAAATGAATCAATAGGCTCGGTCCAATCGATTCTTCCTCGGATGCATTGATTGGCAGTGGTTAAATCATCTTTGGTTGCCTTACCTTGCTCCATGCAATCCAAGGCCTGCATCCACACTTTAGATTTTGCATTAGTTTTACATGCTTTAACAATTTCATTAGTTGGCTCAATTTGTAGCCCATAGGTTGCTGCATTAACAACTGCATAGGTTTTTCTTGTTGCCAAATCCTCCAATCTTTTCTTCATGCCACCGTTGCCGAAGTTTGGCGCAAGAGGAAGCCCGGTTTCGGCTGCATGAATTTTTCCATCCTTCCAAAAGACTAATTTTTGTGTTTCAGCTTCACGGAATGCACCGCACTCCCTCTTGTCATGCCGTAGGCTATCACACCAGATACAACGTCTTTTGAAGCCTTCTTGTACAGGCCTTTGGGTAGTTGATTGTCCCCTTTATTCCACTTTTACATCAAGCCTTTCCACTTTAGAATTAATCTCCGTTAGATTAAGATGGAGATCCCGTATGCTTTTAATTAGCTCGTCCATGACATCCTTCTTTGGAGATGGAACAATAGAATTTCTTGGTTGCTCGGCCATAGAGACAGGAGGTCGAGGAACTGGAACTGGCTTCTTCATGGATTCAATTGATGCAGGCGTTGATCCCCATCTTAGGCGCAACCACTCTCTTCGAGCAATCATATTAACTGCTTCAGTGACATCACTCCAAGCAGTCTTCAATCCCATCTCAGAGCCAGGGTCTTCGAGTCGATCAGTTAGCTTCTCTTGAAGAGAAGAATCTGTAGCTTTTAGAAATAATTCAATCTTTTGGCTTTCCATACCTTGTTGATCGTCGGGATCTAGTTGAGCAAATTTTCTTTCAAATTCTTGATGAAGAGCAGTGGGCGGTTAGACCCTTATTGGGCCTTTCGACCCATTTAGTGAAAACTTTCTTTGTCATAAGGCCAGAATCTTCAAGAAAAAATTCTTCTCGAAGAGCCTTCTTGAACACGGACCATCCCGCGTATTTTTGGAAAAGACCATGAATTCGGTCTTGGAGACTATGCACAGCCAGATGGGCAAAATAACGGCTCCAGGCATGTTGAGGAACTCCAAAGAAGACCATCTTGTCAGTATAGAGGCGGATAAAAGAGGACACATTTTGCCCATTAAATTGCTTGAGCTCTTGCCCAATTGCTTCCAAAGCTTTAATGGCAGCAGCATCAATCCGCTCTTCTTCTTGTCTCCGTTGTTGTTGCATTTGCAATTGCTGCTAAAAGTGCAATTGTTGTTGTTGGCTTTCTTGCATTAGACGAACCAACTGCTGCAAGGCATCTCCTCCCGAACTTGATGACTCTCCCATTGGACTTCTTCTTTTGCAGCGAACTTTCACGTCGGGTTCACCACTGTCGTCGTGTTAAGGGTTGAAGGTCTACCACCGGGGCTTAGTGCAGAAGAGGAGTATGGGATTCAAAGTTCAAGAAAGGGAAAAAGATTGGGGTTTAACAAGATCCGGGCTTTAGAAATGATTTAGATGTGGAAGAAGAATTCAAGATTTTTCTATGTAATAAGTATACATGAATGGAATAAATAACTCTATCTTGATTACATCAAATGCCTTTGGATACATAATCCATAACATAAAGGATATACTCAGATTCTTAATCCAAATATGAATATTAAATGCAAGCACTAATTGCTTTTACCTCAAGTTCGTAGATGGATTTCAACTCTAGGAAACAAGTATTATGTTGGTAGACTTCAAATACATTCAAGATTTGGGCCAATGGAACATGAAATGCATTGAAGGAGCATAATTTTAACTTCAACCCTGTTTTAAAACAGAAAATTCCAGCCCATAATCAAGCTCAAAAAGAGTGCATAAACTCATGAATAAGCTCCTCTAATCATTAATGAGTAAGGTCTTGATGAAAAGAGGTCATTTTCTTCTATTACAACCACATAAATCTCTTGTTTACTTATAAAAATGGACAAGAATAGTGGGCTTCCCTGTTTATGATTGGTTATTTCAGCCCATAATAGCCCATACATCTTCAAAATCCTCACCCTTTGCTTGCCCCAAAGTCACTCAAGTACTTGGGTACAAGTCGGGCTTCATTGGACCATGAATAAGGTAGACAAAATGAGAGAAGATGTACATAAGAGCAGGCTGAATCCTTTTCTCTCAGATTTCCCCCTTTTATAGACTGTCATACCATGCATTTTTGTCAGACCAAATGGACAGATAAGTGGAGCTCTCACCGTGTTTGCATCTTCATCTTCAGCTCCTGTTAATCTCCAGTTTGCATGCTCCAAAGCATGCACCATGGCTTCAGATCTCTCCAGTTGTAGTCAGGCTGTGTAGCCCGCATTTTGCGTCAAAAAATGCAGGCTGCTTCCTGCTCAGGCCCAGGTCACTTTTTGACCTACTCAGGTCACTTGCTGGTCACATTAGTCTATTACTTCAGGTCCCCCGTGAACCTAGTGGACTTTTGGCATTTTTCTTGAGTTCTAACCATATTTTTACACTTGAATCAATGTGATTTATCCTGCAAACTGTCAATTACTTCTAGCTGACCAAGTTGTAGGTTCCCATAGATTTATTTTTCATCAATATACATGGTACAACTAAAAATTATATGCTAAATACAAGAGAACTTATGTAACTAAGTTGGTTATTGGGTAACAATGACTGGATTTTGTGTGCAAATTCCTCATATAACTCCCAGTGAAGTTCTTCTGTGTTCATAAGAATCCCATGATTTATATTATGAACAATAAACTCTTTGACAACGCCCGGTTATGACCTCGATGGTAGCCTACCTCTCTAGGAGTAGGCATCCTAGCAATGATATGATACTACAAAATAATTTTAACATACAACGTATTAGAATACACTACATAATGAATTGAAACAAAGTACAAAATTTATTTTAAAAAAAGAAATCAAATAATACTTACAAACTCAGCCTCCCATGACTCCCTGCCACCCGATCCATAATGCGACGATCCCATGGTTGCCATCTGGATACATCGCGCCTCTACATGCTGGTGACTTGTTCTTTTCTTTACTGCTCTCTTCTTGGCCTCTTTCCACTCCCTACGGTGGAAATTGAGTGGTTGGCCATACCCAGGGCGCCCTTGCTTTTGTCTCCGCAGTGACTCACTGGCGTGCGCCATAAGGTGAGACCTCTTGTTATGAAGCACGTCTCTCACCTTTGACCGTCCCCAATCATCTGAGAATCGTGAATTCTCGGGATTAGGGTACCTTCTATGTACTGCACGTAGCACCTCTTGCCACAAACCATTTTCTTGGTGCTTGAAGGGAATCATACAATCTTTGTATGTGGCATGCACAACACTCCTCAAGTAGGCTATCACTTCCCTCCCCTCAGGGTTATGCAAGATACCACCAACATCTGTGACAGAGTAGTACATTTGTGGAGGCTCACCTCTCTCATTTCCCGGTGAGGGTGATTGAGAGCCACCTCCTAGGCAACCCCCACAAAGCCCTCAACCTCCTCGTCCTCCCGCATGACTCTCCCTCCTCCCTCGATGGGCACTACCCTCTACCTCACTTGATGCATGTGCTTCTATAGATGCACGTGCTTCGGCCGATCCATGTACTTCAACTGATCCCTGTGCATCAGCTGATCTGTGTGTATGCATAGTGCGTGGAGTACCTGTTAGTAGAGGTGTACCAAGGTTTGGTGTGCCAAGGTTTGGTGTTTGTGTGGCAGTGCTAGGCAAAGATATGATAGGTGTCCCAGACATGACACTAAAAACCTCCTCTACAGTGGGAGGGTGACCAAGATAATTGGTCCTCTCCCCCATGATTTGCTTGTTCGGAAAACCTCCAAGAGAACTACTAACACCTCTAGAAAACTCTGCTAAGGTGTTGTTCATGCGTTCCAACTTAGTTAAGACCTTGGGAAGCAAAGGGAGACCTCATCTTTAGTTTATGTAGGGGAGAGAGAGAGAGAGAGAGAGAGAGAGAGAGAGAGAGAGAGAGAGCTTGTGAGAGACTTGGAGCTTTCGACGAATCAATCGGCGACCACATGAGTTTTTTTTTAATAGATCACGTGTGTAGAAACCTTCATTTGTATCTACCCTTAGATTCTGGAGAACCTTGCTTGTGGGCATGGCCAAAATCGTTGCCACCAAGTAATTTTTGTTGCCATTGTTTGCATGCTAATGGAATCAGACACGGTCCGCAGGGGTTTGATTCCCAAAATCGGACACTCGAACCGACCTGACCTATTCGATCGGAATCAGTAAAATTGGACTCGGACACTTGGACACGCCAAACTCGAACACCCCACAAATTGGCCCTCAGCCATTCAGCCCACTCAGACTTGTGACCCTATCCAATTTTGGGAATTAGACTCTTGGACCACCCCTGTCCGATTTTGTAAATCAGACACACTCAAATTGGACCAACCCATCCTGTCCGATCAAACATACCCTATTTGATTTTGAAAATTAGACATCCCATAATTGTCAAGAATCGCGTGGTGGGGGGAGTTGCTCAAGATGATGCGCCGAACACACACACAATGCACAAGGAGAAGCTCACTCAAGAGACAAGAAGAGAGATGGAGGCCAAAACGTTTTCTTGCTGATTTCTTCTTCTTCTTCCACACCCTTTACAATGTACACAAAGTATAGATAAGATACAACATAAAGGAAAGTGGCCTACTAAGTCAAACAATGCATAACCGACTACACTAGTCGATTGGCGCTATAACTATGCCAGTTGTAAATAGGTGTAACAACCTGGATATAATAAGTAATGAGTCAGTGGCCATGTGAGAGTCATAATGACCACCGATGTGCTAAGTGTAGACGTGTGGACCCATCTAACCTGGCGGTCCATCATCAATGTCCACATGTGTTGAGCTTGTCATCTCAACACTCCCCCTCAAGCTCAACTGCATCTCTGCAACTCCAAGTAAGCTTCGAAACTTTTGAAGCTTCTCTCTACCCAATGCCTTTGTGAAGATATCAGCTATCTGATCCTGTGTGCTGACATACACCAAGTCAATCTCACCTGCTAGTACCTTCTCTCTCACAAAGTGGTAGTGTACTTCAATATGTTTTGTCTTGGCATGGAACACAGGGTTCCTAGCCAACTGTATACTGCTCATGTTGTCACAATAAATGACAACTGGACCTTTCACCTGCACATCCAAATCAGCCAATAACTTTTGCAGCCATACTACCTCACATGCTGCAACAACAGCACCTCTATACTCAGCCTCTGTACTTGACAAAGCAACTGTAGATTGCTTTTTGCTGCTCCAAGCTGTTGAGATATCGAGCTCCACTCGTGATACGCCAGGGTGACCGTTGTATATTTATGTCACCGACTTGTCAGTTGCAGATGCGGTTGGTACACCGCCCCTGAATAATAGCTACATGATAGCTATCCTTATCTACTCTAGTTCGTGGCTCAGTTAGTATGCCACCTTAGTTAGTTGAGTTTGGTTTGAGACCCATATATAGGGTTCTTCTATTTCTTTGTACTTGAGTTCTTTTGGCTTACACAACTAAGAAGAGGAAAACTGTTTTCAGCCTCCACCCTTGTGTGTCTTCCCCCATTGTGCAAGCAAGAAAGCTTCAAGCGAGACTCCTTCCTTCTCTCCCACAATCTTGACATGGTATCAGAGCCTTGTTCGTGGTAAGGAGCTCAAGAAAGCAAGCCAAGCTCGCGGTGGTCTGGTAAGAGGAGCAGTGTTGCTTTCATTTCCTGTTTTGGGAGCAGATCTCTGCAGGTAGCACAGCCGGAAATTGCAGGAGTGCATTGTCTCAGGTTGAGACGCCCTTCGCAGTGAAGCAAGAGGGCAGTATATGCTGCGGGAGAGGGCTTTAGCCCTTGGCGACCTTGTTTTTTTGATTTGAGGCCATTTCGGGGCCTGTTTTGCAGACGGAAGTTTTCTGCACGCACTCAAGAAAAGACTCAGTTTTATGCTGTGCGACCACTGTTCTACAGGTCGGTGAAAAGTTACTGTAGAAATTGCATTGTATGCTTGTGCGCAGAGACATTGGGAGTTTCAGAATCATCCTTGGTTCCTGTTTATGCAAAATCGTCACTAGGAAGTGACTGTGTGGTCAAATACCACTTTCGCCAGTTTTGCAGATTTGCCCTTGTGAGGGTGAAGCTGTGTTTTTTGCAGTGACAGAATTTCTTGCAGTATTCTGTAATGGCGTCTGATTCTCTTTCACAGATTGTCACTGAAAAGCTTGACAAGAACAACTTCCAGGCATGGAAGTTTAGAATGACGAATTTCCTTATGGGAAAAGGATATTGGGAATTTGTTGCAGGAAATGAAGAAGAACCAGTTCTTCCTGATGTTCCCAATCAACAACAAATGCAGGCATTTAAAACATGGCATGAGAGAGCCAGGAAAGTTATGTATTGGCTGTCTATCAGTATTTCAGACTCTATGATTGTGCATATTCAGGATGCAAGTACGCCAAAGGAGGCATGGGATACTTTGTCAAAAATGTATAGCACAAATACGCAAGACAGGAAAATGCAGCTCAAGCAAGAGTTGCATAATGTGCAAAGAGAAAGTATGAGCATCAACGACTACCACATGAAGGTGAAGAAGATTGCAGATGCACTTGCTTCCATTGGGTCGCCAGTGGAAGATGATGATTTAGTTTCCGTGACCTTGAATGGTCTAGGAAAGGATTATGCACAGTTTCGGACATCCATTTCAGTTCGTGAAAGATTTCCTGATTTTGAGGAGTTGATTGCTCTTCTAATTTCTGAGGAACAGAGAAATGGTGGTGCATCTTCTTCAGGAGGAACTTCAAAAGAAGCTGTCTTCTACTCAAATGCTGGAAGAGGTAGAGGCAGAGGTAGAGGAGGCCGATTTGGAGGCCGTGGCAGAAATCATAATATGCAGCAAACTCAAGAAAACCAGTCCTATGGAGGAGGACGTGGTAACTCTAGAGGCAGGGGGAGCCAAAGAGGTCGTGGTGGATGGCAAAGAGGCCAAAATGCAAACAGTAATGTTGAATGCTACTACTGTGGTAAAATGGGTCATATGGCTAAAGACTGCTATAAAAAGCAGAATGATATCATGAATGGAAAACTGCAACAAGGGAATTATGCATCTTCTAGTAGACAGGGTGATGACAGAAATGAGCATTTGTTCATGGTGCAGCACATGAACAATTCTATGACAAGTGCAGAAGAAAGCAATGATGTATGGTATGTTGACTCAGGTGCATCAAACCACATGACAGGTCATGCAGAATGGATGGAGGATGCAAGGAAAATGGAAAAACCAGGATTTGTGGAGACTGGTGATGATACTGCACATCCTATTGTGCAGATTGGAAAAATTCCCTTGTCTATGCAGGATGGGAAAAAGAAATACCTGTCCGATGTATTTCATGTCCCGAATATCACCAAGAATCTGGTTTCTGTTGGTCAAATGGTTGAACAGGGCTTGCAGGTCAGATTTAATCCTCATGGATGCTTTGTTGAGGATATGAAAAATAAAGGTCGCTTGATAGCAAAAGGAAAGAAGAAGGGCAGAATGTTTACATTGGATGCAGACATGTCTGAATTGAGTGCAGCAATGTTTGCACATGGGACCGGTGTAGTTGCAGATATTGATATCTGGCATAAACGCATTGGTCATGTTAATGTACAGCGACTTAAATCAATGCAAACCCAAAATATTGTTGCAGGATTGCCCAAATTCAAGGTTGCAGAAATGCATAAGGTATGTGAAGCCTGTCAGTTTGGAAAACATGCAAGGAAACCATTTCCTAGACATGTTCAAGAGAGTGAAAAGCCATTGGAATTAATCCACTCTGATGTGTGGACTACTAAAGCTGCATCTCTTGGAGGCTGTCATTATTTTGTCACTTTTATTGATGACTATAGCAGAAAAGTTTGGGTGTATTTTATGAAAAAGAAAAGTGAAGTTTTTGGGCATTTCAAAACCCTTAAAGCTATGGCTGAAAAAGAAACAGGTCTGCAAATAAAATGCCTAAGGTCAGATGGAGGGGGAGAGTACCTCTCAAATGAGTTTGCAAAGTTCTTGCAGGAGCATAGCATAAAGCAGCAATATTCATGCAGTTATACCCCACAACAAAATGGAATTGCAGAAAGGAAAAACATGCATATTGGAGAGGTATCTCGTGCCATGCTCAATGAAAAAGACTTGCCAGATTTTTATTGGGCTGAAGCAGTTGCTACAGCAGTCTACATAATGAACAGGACTCCCACTGCAGCAATACATGGAATGACTCCAGAGGAGAGGTATACTGGTAGGAAACCAGATATTTCTCATTTGAAAATTTTTGGTTGCATTGCCTATGTACATGTGCCAGATGAGCTGAGATCCAAGTTGGATCCAAAAGCTGAGAAGTGCATCTTTATTGGTTACTCTCTGCAGCAAAAAGGGTATAGATGCTATAACCCTTCTACTCGTAAGTTTACAGTGAGCAGAGATGTTGTTTTTGATGAGATGAGTAGCTGGTATAAACCAGTAAATGTGATTGATGATGAAGATGCACAAAATGGTAATGCTACACAGAATTCACAGCAGCAGTCACAAAATATTAGTGGACCTGGAGCGTCCTCTAGTAGTGGTTCACATTCTTCGCCATGGACAGGCAGATTGAGATCAGGAGAATCTTCTCAAAGCAATGCAGATAGTGGTATGCAGGTATCACGAAAAGGAAAAGAGAAGGTTGATCAGCCCATGTTTGATGTGAATGCAGGTCACTCTTATGTGGATGGTGAATCCAGTGGCTCAGAACAGAGCATTGATGATGAGTTGGGTATTCCTTCTATTGTTACACCTGGAGTAAGGAAGACCAGGGATGTTTTGAGAGCACCTGGGAGTGAACCTACTTTGCGCAGGTCTACGAGAGCTAGGTATCCTGTGGATAGGCTGAAATATGATGGATTTACAGCCATTCATTATGCATATATGGTTAAAGTGATACAGGAACCAGAACCCACTTCTTTTGAGGAAGCCATGGGAAAAGAAAAATGGGAGAAAGCCATGGATGAAGAAATGGATGCCTTAGAAGCAAATGCTACATGGGAGTTAGTACCTTTGCCTAAAGGTAAGAATGCAATTGGCTGTAAGTGGGTTTATAAGGTGAAGCACAATGCAGATGGTTCTATAAACAGATACAAGGCAAGATTAGTAGTCAAGGGGTATGCACAAACATATGGCATTGACTATGAAGAAACATTCAGTCCGGTTGCAAGGATGGCAACCGTAAGAGCAGTCATTGCTATGGCTGCATCAAAGGGATGGTCTTTACATCAGATGGATGTAAAGAATGCCTTCTTGCATGGTGATTTGCAAGAAGAGGTCTATATGGAGCAGCCACCAGGTTATGTGCATGTTGTTCATCCTGAGTTTGTTTGCAGGTTGAAGAAAGCTTTGTATGGCTTGAAGCAAGCACCTAGAGCATGGTCTGACAAGATAGGATAGTATCTTGTCACTATTGGCTTTCAGATTTCCAAGGCAGATTTCTCACTTTATGTGAGAAAAACAGAGAAAGGTATTATGCTACTTGTCATTTATGTTGATGATTTGATTATGACAGGTGACAGTGATGAAGATATCCTTCATGTGAAAATGCTATTGAAGCAGAAGTTTGAGATGAAGGATTTGGGAGAGCTGCGTTATTTCTTGGGCATTGAGGTGATTAGATCACCAAGTGGGATACAGCTCTTGCAGAGGCAGTATGGATTGGACATGCTGTCCAAATATGGGATGACAGGTTGTAAGCCTATTTCAGTTCCTTTGGAGCAAAATGTGAAGCTGAGCACAGATGCAGGTGAGCTTCTAGAAGACCCTACTATGTACAGACGCATAGTAGGAAGTTTGATTTATATGACTATTACCAGGCCAGATTTGAGCTATGCTGTTGGATTGGTAAGTCAGTTTATGCAGGCTCCAAGGAAACCACATTTGGATGCGGCTAGACGCATACTTAGGTATGTGAAGTCCACATTGCAGTATGGACTATTTTATGAGACTGGGGTTCAGATACAGTTGCATGGATACACTGATGCTGATTGGGCTGGTAGTATTTCTGATAGACGATCTACCAGTGGATATGTATTCTCTTTTGGGAGTGCTGCAGTCACTTGGAGCAGCAAGAAATAGCCTACAGTTGCCTTGTCGAGCACAGAGGCTGAGTACAGGGGTGCAGCAATGGCTGCATGTGAGGTAGCTTGGTTGCATAAGCTACTTTATGATATGCATCAGTCTACAGATGGGCCAGTTGTCATTTATTGTGACAACATGAGTAGTATACACTTGGCAAATAACCCAGTCTATCATGCTAGAACAAAGCATATTGAGGTGCATTATCACTATGTGCGAGAGAGGGTTTTACTAGGTCTTATTGATCTAGTTTATGTCAGCACAGAGGATCAGGTAGCTGACATATTCACGAAGGCATTGGGCGCAGAGAAGCTGCGCAAGTTCAGAGACCTGCTTGGTGTGCAGGAATTGGGATTGAGCTCGAGGGGGAGTGTTGAGATATCGAGCTCCACTCGTGATACGCCAGGGTGACCGTTGTATATTTATGTCACCGACTTGTCAGTTGCAGATGCGGTTGGTACACCGCCCCTGAATAATAGCTACATGATAGCTATCCTTATCTACTCTAGTTCGTGGCTCAGTTAGTATGCCACCTTAGTTAGTTGAGTTTGGTTTGAGACCCATATATAGGGTTCTTCTATTTCTTTGTACTTGAGTTCTTTTGGCTTACACAACTAAGAAGAGGAAAACTGTTTTCAGCCTCCACCCTTGTGTGTCTTCCCCCATTGTGCAAGCAAGAAAGCTTCAAGCGAGACTCCTTCCTTCTCTCCCACAATCTTGACACAAGCAACTACTGCACTACCAAGAGAGAACATGCATCCACTGGTAGATCTTCTATCAGACATACTACCAGCCCAATCTGCATCTATGTATCCAAACACATGTACATCTGTACTTGCCTCATAGAAAAGTCCATAATGTAATGTGGACTTCACATATCTCAATATGCGTCTGACTGCATCCAAATGTAGCTTTCTAGGTACTTGCATAAACTGACTCACAAGACCAACAACGTAGCTCAAGTCTGGCCTTGTAATGGTCATGTAGATCAAACTCCCCACTATCCTCTTGAACATAGTAGGGTCTTCTATCTCATCTCCAACATCAGCACTCAACTTTACATTCTGCTCCAATGGAACTGAAAGTGGTTTGCATGCTGTCATACCATACTTGGACAACATATCCAAGCCATACTGTCTTTAGGACAGCCATATACCATCATCACATCTGATCACCTCAATGCCAAGGAAGTAGCTTAGCTCACCTAAATCCTTCATCTCAAACTTCATCTTCAAACAGCCCTTGACTTCAGCAATCCCACTATCACCATCACCTGTAATAATCAAGTCATCCACATAGATGACTATGATGACCAAACCTGCATCTCCCTTTCTCACATAAAGTGAGTGATCAGCATCAGAAACATAAAAGCCAATATTGACAAGATACTCTCTGATCTTGTCAGACCATGCTCTAGGTGCTTGCTTGAGCCTATAGAGCGCCTTCTTCAACCTGCACACATACGTGGGATGCTCTAAATCTTCATAACCTGCTGGCTGATCCATATACACTTCTTCCTGCAAATCACCATGCAAGAAGGCATTCTTCACATCCATTTGCTGCAACCTCCAACCTTTGGCTACTGCCAAAGCAATCACACATCTGACAGTTGTCATCCTAGCAACTGGACTAAAGGTTTCATCATAATCTATGCCATATGTCTGAGCATAGCCTTTTGCAACCAGCCTAGCTTTGTACCTGCTAATAGAACCATCTGCATTGTGCTTAATCTTATAAACCCACTTATATCCAATAGATTTATTTCCCTTTGGCAATGATACTAGATCCCAAGTCTTATTGGCCTCTAATGCAGCCATCTCCTCATCCATTGCTGCATCCCAATGAGCATGACCAACAGCCTCCTCAACATGTAGGCTCAACATCCTCAACTAGTTTCCCCATATAAGCATAATGGTGAGCTGCATAACCTTCAAAACCAAATCTTTTAATAGGGTATCTCACCCTGCTAGACCTACGTACCACTGGATCACTCAATGGAGTCTTTGCATTAACGTGTGCTCTCTGCACACCTGGAGTCCTCACTGAAGGAATGCCAAGCTCATCATCCAAGCTCTCTGAGCCACTGGAGTCTCCATCAAGAACTACATCAATGCCTTCTGACACTTTACTCTTTCCTTTGTCTTTACCTGTAGTGCTACTAGATGCACCTGAAGATGTAGAGCTACTCCTTAGTCTCCCAGACCAAGGACTACCAGATGATGTCTTTGGTCCACTAAGAGTTCGTGATTCTTGCTTTTCAGCCTGCACATGAGTGTCATGATCATCATCATCATCCAATGCATCACCACTAGATGCATACCAACTGCTCATTTCATCAAAGATGACATCCCTGCTTACTCTGAACTTACATGTGACAGGGTTGTAACAGTGATACCCTTTCTGCTCTAAAGAGTATCCAATAAAGACACACTTTTCAGCCTTTGGATCCAGTTTCTTCCGCAACTCATCTGGCACATGAACATATGCAATGTAGCCAAACACTTTCAAGTGTGAAACATCAGGCTTCTTACCTGTAAAACATTCTTCGGGGGTCATACCATGAACTGCGGCTGTGGGAGTTCTGTTCATAATATAAACAGCAGTATGAACAGCCTCACACCAAAAATGCTTAGGCATATTCTTTTCAGCCATCAAGGCACGTGCAACTTCTGCAATATGCCTGTTTTTCCTTTCTGCAACCCCATTTTGATGTGGGGTATACCTGCGTTTGAACTGTCTCTTTATCCCATGAGACCTCAGAAAATCACTGAACTCATTTGAGAGGTACTCTCCCCCTCCATATGACCTCAAGCACTTTACTTTCAAGCATGTTTCTCTTTCAACTGCAGCCTTGAAAGTTCTAAAGTGCTCAAAAGCTTCACTCTTTTCCTTCATAAAATATACCCACAGCTTTCTAGAACAGTCATCAATGAATGTGACAAAGTATGAACTGCCTCCAAGAGATACATTTTGTGTAGGCCCCCAAATGTCTGTATGCATAACATCAAGGATATTTCTGCTTACATCTCTATCATGTGAAAAGGGTTGTCTTGCCTGCTTATCAAACTGACATGCTTCACATATCTTATGAATTTCTGCAACTTTAAATATAGGCAAACCTGTAACCAACCCTTTGGACTGCATTAATTTCAGCCTTTGTACATTTGCATGTCCAATGCATTTGTGCCAAATTTCAATGTCTGCAACAACTCCTTTTCCTTTGGCATACATAGCAGCATTCATAGTAGGAATTCCAGCATCCAGAGTAAACATACGTCCAACTCTACTTTCCTTTGCTACCAACCTACACTTGTCATTGAAATCTTCTACAAAGCAGCCCTTTGCATTAAATCTGACTTGCAGCCCTTGCTCTACCATTTGACCGACTGGCACCAAGTTCTTTGTAATAGATGGCACATGTAATACATCTGAAAGACTCTTTGTCTTACCATCATGCAAGGACAAGGGAACTTTTCCAATGTGTGAAATTGGGTGGCATGAGTCATTACCCGTCTGCACATAACCTGCATTCTGCAAATCCTGCATCTCTCCAAACCATTCTACATGGCTGGTCATATGATTGGATGCACCTGAATCAACATACCAAACATCTTCATGTGTTCCCTTGCCTGTAACAGCATTCAGCATATGCTGCATAACAAACAAATGTTCATTTTTGTCTTCATTCTGTCGTGAAGACGATGCATAGTTTCCTTGCTGCAACTTACCACTGCGAATATCATCTTTCTTAGCATAATATTGGGCTGCAATATGACCTGTTTTGCCACAGTAGTGACACACAATACCAGAATTGTTAGAGCCTCTATTTTGCCATCCACCTCTTTCTCTAAAGCTCCCCCTGCCTCTAAAGTTACCACGACCTCCTGAAACCTACATATCGCCAAATTGCTGATTCAATCTGTTTTGCTGGTTGTCACTACCACGTCCTGTACCACGGCCTCTTGAAGAGAACCTGCCACGTCCCCTTCCTGAACAAGAGTAGAAAGCTTGGACCTGTTCACCACTTCTTTCAGATGTCTCACTCTGCATATTAATCTCTTCAGTGATCATAAGGGAGACCAACTCATCGAAATCTGGAAATGGCTTTCTGACATATACGGAAGTTACAAAAGACTTCCAAGCCTTTTCATTGTTAAGTCCACCCAAGGTAGACGACACCAAATCATCATCATCGGGCATTGCATCAATCGCTGCCAATGCATCTGCAATGCTTCTTATCTTCAGTGCATACTCATTGATAGACATCTTCCCTTTCTTCAATGTATTCAACTCTTGCTTGAGTTGAATCTTTCGTACCTTTGTATTTATAAAAAACATACTTTCAAGTATGGTCCAAGCTGCATATGAATTCTCTGCATTTCTAATGTGTCCCAGCATATTATTGTCAATTACTGCAGACAATCAATACATGACCTTCTTATCTTTTGCATTCCATTCTTTCCGTGCCTTTGTCTCTTCTGCCGTTGGAGGATCACTCATTTCCAGCTCCTTTTCTTCACCTGAAACAAACTCGTAGAGGCCTTTTTCAATAAGGAAGTTCGTGACATGGAAATTACATGAAGGGTAGTTGTTCTTGTCGAGCTTCTCAATGATGGGGCTTCCACTGTTCTCTGCCATTATCACAAAATTAATACCAACAGCAAGCAAATCTTCTGCAACCCTTGACCTGTAGTGCACAGCAATACACCAGATAACCTTTTTCACTGTCTGCTCAACAATAAATGCAATCTGTAACCTGTTTGCAGATAAACCTTGTGTTTACTCACTGTAAACACCTTTGAACTTACAGATCTAAAATCTGTAACCTGCGCACCCACTTTCGGTCAATACAATCGAAGTCACAGCGTACCCTGAAACTGTTGTCCGCAACCTTGCGGCTCTAAAACGGACCCTGAAACGGCGCTCTTCGCGCCTATTCTCACCAAATCTCTTCGCCCACACCAAAATATCACCTTGCAGAATATACAGTGCTCTTCGCGCACACCAAATCTCACTGCAATCTGAAATTTTTGCTCTGCCCTGCTTCCAGTGCCTCCACAGGCACTATCCAAGAGAAAGAGTGGAAGGATAGGAGAGCTTCTTACCCGTGGCTTGCTTGCTCGAACCTTGCTTCTTCTCCTTTGCTTCAACCTTCGAAATCAGCCTCTCTCAGTGGAGCGACTCTGATACCATGTCAAGAATCGTGTGGTGGGGGGAGTTGCTCAAGATGATGCGCCGAACACACACACAATGCACAAGGAGAAGCTCACTCAAGAGACAAGAAGAGAGATGGAGGCCAAAACGTTTTCTTGTTGATTTCTTCTTCTTCTTCCACACTCTTTACAATATACACAAAGTATAGATAAGATACAACATAAAGGAAAGTGGCCTACTAAGTCAAACAATGCATAACCGACTACACTAGTCGATTGGCGCTATAACTATGCCAGCTGTAAATAGGTGTAACAACCTGAATATAATAAGTAATGAGTCAGTGGCCATGTGAGAGTCATAATGACCACCGACGTGCTAAGTGTAGACGTGTGGACCCATCTAACCTGGCGGTCCATCATCAATGTCCACATGTGTTGAGCTTGTCATCTCAACAATAATCGAATACGAAAATCAGACCATTCAGAATTGAATACTCCAAATTGGACACTTGTCAAATCGGACGTCCGATTCCTAGAATCAGACACTATAGAATTAGACCTTACAGAATCAGACTAGATTTTGACACATCAAAACTGACAAATCTAATGCGTCTGGCATGACAAAGAGTACAAACCACATCAAAAGAATTCACCAAAAGCCTTACAGGCAAATCTAACCCTAGAAACTACAGCCAAACAAATAAGAAAAGTGTTGGCACTCATATAATCATATTCGACACACTTAGAGCTGTAGGCTAACCAACTGATCCCATTTGACCCTGATCAAGTTGAACGATGTAGCAGAGACCCTAGAGACAAGAGAAAGTGGCCAATAACTGAGTGTAAAGCCCTATTTGACTGAGAACTTAGACCAGAGTGCAAAAGCTGCACTTATTATCTTGTATTTGCACCCATATTGTTTTTGACACTTGAAGTGCACTTGGAAAAGCTGAAAGCTTGATTTTGCAAGGTGCATGAAAGAGAGCACACACACACACACACAAGTGAGTGTAAGTTGAGGAATGTTTGTAAATAATAAGGAACTCACTCAGACTTAACAATCAGAATGAATCCACTAGTAGGAGAAGACCTTGAAATGTAGTTGAGTGATCGAGAACCACAAGTATAGGACCAAGCACGGATGCGATATAGGAGTCATACGTAGCAAGGACTGACACCATTAGAGGAGTGGATCTACCTGACTTGATCAATCTCATCAACAACTTGGTGGAGCACGAGACCCTAGATATGGCAGAGTCAAGCACTAACCATAGGCGTAGCGAAGAGCTTGACCTAGGTGGTTTCCCAATGAAAATCCAGTAGCTAGTCACCAATTATGATCTAAAAACCCAGATAGACCATCATGGTAGGACATTCGAGGATATCATAGCAGACCTCAAAGAGGAGACGAGACTAGCACAGGAAGCTTTGCATGGCATAGTGACCTACAATCAAGAGAACGGCAAGCCAGAAGCTTGTGACACAACCTAAAAATGCATGATATTCAGCGAGTGGTAGCCCTAACAAGCAAAAATAGGACATGACCTAATGCAAAGAAGGAAAGAGCGCTAGAAGATGATCTCACATTGAGCGAGCTTCTTACAAAGCGACTGCTAGACAACTCGTCAATAGAGCAAAGCGCTACTGTAATGGCAACCTCGTTGCTTATAGGATTAGGAGTTAACCAAGGCTCTAAGAGCCAATCAAGAATCCATGTTCTGGCAAAGAAATTAGACAACGATGACCCATACAGCTTCATAGAGCAGTTCGACAAATTCTATGAGGTCAACGGCCTCTTAGTGATCTTACTTAGCACTTACAAGTTTTTGGTCTATGCTTAGGAGATAAGGGTAGGACTTGGTACACAAGTTTGGATGCTGTTGAGTGAACTAACTTCAAAAATCTCAAGAGTCTCTTCATTAAGAGATTCTTTGAGCTCAGGTACTTCAATAACCTTCTAGTGTGGCTGATGAACATCAAGCAAAAGATAAGGGGGACATAAGAGACTACATCACCCACATGCGCGTTCTCTTCTAGAGAATTCAGACGAATGGATGACCCATAGAAAGTGCAGTGTCCATAATCTCCATCAACAGACTACTAAGTGAGGAACTCTAGAAGGCCTTAGTAGGCAATTCAAGCTTGTGGTGAGATGCGCTAGCTAGGGTCTTGATGAGGTGATTAGAGTGGATGACCAGTTCAAAGAGAGAAGCTCCAAGAGCTCGACCCAAGAGAAGACTAATGCTAGAAACTTTGAGAGAGTTTCAACGTCAAGTGAAAAATCAGGCCCAAGTACTTAGGATAAAGGAAAGGGCATGAATGCAAGTCAAGAGCTAGCAGAGATGAAGATGGAGCTAGCCAAATTACAAGAAATAATGAGACAACCAACACGCCCTCACATCCAATGTGTGTATTGTGGCAAAAACCACATGCTAGTTGAGTGTTAGGACTCGAGGTCTCGACCTTGTGCCAATTGCGGTAGGTTCGATCATGATGTCATGCATTGGAGAGTACCAAGGAAACTCCCGTATTCACAACCATATGGATAGCCTTACCTAGAGAATAGGCTGCAAAACTTCTTCGGAAGGGGAGACCCATTGGCTCTCCTGGCATCTAATGACGCCAAACTGGCCATTCTTAGGATAGAGATAAACCCCTTAGGCATACCTAGACCACCTAGACGCTATGTAATCCATCCACTGAGTGACGCTTCAGTGCACTATGTGGAGGAGTTGAACAACAAAGAGCCTTACGTGCACCCTTATGTATCGTATGACAAAGAGGGAAATGCAATCATTATGGATTATAAACCTGTACCGATGATGGCATTAGGTAGGGGTAGAGACAGAGGCTTAGGTGGGCAGACCCGATAACTAATTTCTTGTTGGAATTGCGACCATTTAAGATACATCTCCTCACATTGCCCCGAAAGGGAGCATGCAAATCACGACAAGGCCAATCTTAGATGTGCTGAATGCAAAATCACTCATCTCTTTGCAGATTGCCCTAGGTAGAAACCATCCCCTAGCTTGGCAATTATGCCATCTATCCCATTGGGATTGTTTGGTGTCAAGATACTCGACAGGGAGGCCATGCATATCCCATTGCATGTCATGGCCTGCGTGCAGACAAAGCAAGCCGACATATCATTGCCTGGACCTAGCAATCTAGACGTAGCTTTGATAGGGAAAAAAATTTGTAGGCAAAGAAAGAAGAGGACGGAGGCGAAGAAAGTTAGGCCATTGAATGTGTTGAAGAATTGGCCATTGAAGATCGCAGGTGTCCAATTTTTTGTGAACTTAATTGTCATGAAGGGAGTGGATTACGACATCCTATTAGGCCGACCCTGGATGCACAATGCCCGAGTCATAGAAGACTGAGGCAACAGTTTGATCTTCCTAGGCAACCAAATAGAAGCGGTTTAGGTAGAGATGGATACTTGAAGGACTATTCCAATCAACTTAAATGCCATCTCAACCATGTTGAAAGCTGATACGCAAGTTAGAAAATCATACAGGCCACTCACCAAGTATATCCCTTGTCATGAGGATAAGCGAGATCTAATGAATGTGCTAGCCACAATTGATCTACCATTCTTAGATATTGAGGAATATGAGCAAGTCACTAAGACAATTGGTAAACCTAGTGATATGCCCCCAGTACCAATCTACATGTACATGATGGCAAGGAGCTCGTATAGCCGACCCAACCCTGTCAAGGTAGGAGTGGCCAACATCATAGAAATTGATGATGAAGATGAGGAAGTGGTGGCACTAGCCTACCTACGCATATCAATGAGACTGCCTAGAAAACACATGTCTTTGATCCACTCATTGATGAGGGAGCTGATTGTAACATCCTTACTCACTATCATTGGACCCTCATTGGTTAGTCCCAACTGTAGCCTACCAATACTAAACTCAATCCATTTGGAGGACAGTCCTACTCACTACTAGGAAAGTGCAAAGTAGCAGCCTCTATCGAAACTAAAATCTTACCTATGATATTCTACGTGATGCCTAACACTAAGACCATTGTTAAGGAATCGCTCCTAGGACGTTGTCGTGCCACTACATAGTCACAGTGTGAAAAACTCTAGAGTGCATCATCATTCGACTTTCTTATTGATCTAGAGAGCCAATGCCATATTAGTCATTAATGTCAGTGTGCCTGTAGTGTGGATGGTTCAAAAATACTAGATTTTTGGACAAGTTTGACTAAATTTTGATATTTTAGATATTATCTCTTGTAAGTATCCAAACATTGTAGACAACTTCTAGAATAGGATGACATGTAAAAAAAAGCACGTGGCTTTTAGCCATTTTTGGAAAATTTTATGCAAAAAGAATGGTTGACGAAATCACGTGATGTGCAATCGTAGTTTTCAGGCAGTGAATAGCACTTCAAATTGGGAGAAGAAAAAGAAGTGATTTGGGAGAATTTTGGCTAAGTGTCCTAGTATTTTACCCCCTTTTGGAGCCAATAGAAGCATCAGATTGGCGGTTTGCGGACAGTAGAGTGGAAGCTTTTGTTTTATACACGTTTTTGGTCTATAAGAGATTTATCTTCTCAAGATGTAGAAATAAATTGATAGACTTCACCTCTATAAGTATTCTACTACATCTTCTATTTCTTTAAACCCCTTCTCTTCCATCTACTCCTCTCCTTGAATCTCCCTTTGTTGAGAAGTAAGCATGGGAACTCTCCTTATATTGGAGAGGATAAGGGTAGTTAGATATAAATGGACTAGAGGACAAGGGAGCAAGGGGAAACCCTAACCCTAACTTCTCTAGAGGCTATATAAATAGCCTAAAGTACACACTCACAGTTGAGGAGAGTGTACTAGTTGTACCTTGAACAACTGACTAAGCAAGATCTTATTCTTGTACTTGAGCTATCTCTCTCCCTCTTGTGCACACTCTCTCATGCTTTCAACTCTGATTTTAAACATGGTATCAGAGCTGCCTCTGATCCTTCAGCTTCCCTACATCATTAAGTGCACATGAGCTTTCATCTTCTACCTCTTATCTCTTGACCACCATATCCACAGCCTGACCCACCTTTGATGGAGGACTTGGGGAGAACAAAGGGCGAGGTTTCAGCCCAAGGTTTTTTCTAAGAAACTCCTTCCCAGCTCAAGGCGCAGTAGCCTAAAATGACAAACCCCCACATTGGCCACATAGCACAATGGGATTGCAAAAAAATGCAGGCAAGCGCAAATCTGGGAAATGTGCAAATTTGTACAGCTGCGTTGTCATATTGCTGCGCATTTGAGGTGTGAAAACCACCCAAAAGTTGTGTGTGTGATTTGATACTTTGTACATACTTAGTTGTTGTGTTTACATTTATTTTCTGCGTATGAGTATAGTGGGGAGAAGTTTGGAAGCATAGTGGTGGATATGTTTGTGAAGAATGGCAAGAGATTAAGGCCCTTGTGATGAAACCCACTTGAAGGTGGACGAGACAGGTTTTTTATTTCAAAATCATGGTGTTAAGAAGTGACACACATGGAGCTAAAGGTTGGGGAGTCAAAATGGTAGATTACTTTTACCCACAAATGGGTCTACCTCTATCACTGGTCTGTCACCTGTGCTTGAAGCATTTTACTCAATCTATAGAGTCTTGGTTGCTGCTGACTTTTGTGTTGCTCTTGTTCAAGTCCAAACTGGAGTCATGATAGCTGAGACTGGCACCTAAAGATGGATGGCTCCTGAGAAAAGATGATTGGGAAATCGATTACAGCCAGCTCAAGTTCAACCATAATTGGTAAGTGCAAGGGGTCTTCTAAATCTGTGAGTTGTAATAACGTACAAAAGCTCAACCTTGCAAGAAGAAATGTATCTATTCAGTAGAATCTAGAAAGTGATTATGAGGCTTCACAGAAGGAGACGAATTCAGACTCTCTTGATTTCTTGAATCTTGAGAATAGTGATAGTGACATGGATATCAGTGGTGAGAAAGATGAAGAGATTTCATGCTTGGAATTTCAAATTCAAGGAGGCCATGACTGGGGCCGCTTTTCTGGAAAAAGAAAAAGGGGTCTCTTTTCTGAGCGCAGGCGTAGAGGGCTATTTCCAGACAAAGCTTTTTGAGGGAACCTGCTTTTATCCGGTGGAAGAAGGATCGAATGTGGGGGAGGGAGAAGGGAATAGAAACGGGAGTCTCATCTGATACCGAGGAGCGAAACTTCATGGATCCTAGTTCCTATTCTGATACACCTCGAGGAGGCTGGGGTGTTGGTCTGAAAGGTATGCAGCCTAGAGCGACAGATACCGTAGCAACAGGACCTTTGTGTCAACAACGACCACATCCATCACACCGTGCAGTAAAATCTTTCTCACACTGTTGCTGATAATTTAGAGATGGATGCAACTATAGGAGTCGATCCATGGTGCATATCTATCGAAACTGAACAACAACTGACGCATCCAGAGGAGAGCTAGTCGGCTGAATCATTGTGCTGTGAGGGCAGCACAAGCGATGCAGAATCACGACTCATTCTGCGATTGAGTGAGCACAATGAGAAGAAGGCGCTGTATCCCGAGTAAGCACAAGGAGGAGAGGATGGTGAAAGATAATGGGGTCTTCAGCGAAGGTTTTAGTGTGTGTAAGAAGGAAACGACGAAGAGAGGACGGCTCAAAGAAAAAAATTCAGCCAAGAATAGATAGGATTTTCTGGTCTGGGAGGGGCGAGCTCTGCATTCAGAGTGACAGAGGCGGAAGGAACTAAAGAGGAAGGGGATTCTCTGGGGGTGGCTCTCTCCGTGATTTGGGAACGACTATTGAACAATAACATTAAAAATCCAGAAGTGGAGGCTGCTGAGATGGAGAAGATTGTTATGCTGGCAACAATTGATGGGACGGAGCAAATAAATTCTCTTAGTTGATGTAGCTGAGGAGAAGAAAAGCGATAATGAAGCTAAAGACACAAACGAATTGTGATGATGATGCAGGACATGGAGGTGATGAAGACAATCCTGAGCTATTGCGAAGACAATGTAGGCCGAGTATGACTCTGAAGGAGAGGTCAATAAAGCTGAGATAAATCAAAGAAGATTGTAACAGAGTTGAACTTGCCTCTTCAGAATTCTCAGAAAATTACAAAGAGGGAGTGGAGTTTACATCCTCCCACAAACTTAGTCGGAGGCACGAGCTTCTCTACCAGCACCCGGTTGAGAAGAGGGATCAACTTCCTCGCCATGAATGCCAAGTGCAGAGATGGCCTTCGCTTCCAAGGTGAATGTAGGGAAGGTTGATGCTGTTGGTCCAGGTGGCCGAGCAAAAGATGGTTTACTTATTCCAATACTTGTGAAGGAAGGGGACATAGTGCTTCTTCCAAAATATGATGGGAATCAGCTAAAGTTAGGGGAAGAAGAATATGTACTGTATTGTGAAGAAAAGCCTTTGGGGATAATACAGGACTGATCGATAACAGTCATTTAGCTGTTTAGGGATTGATGATTAAGGAGAATGGATACTGCAGGATGATTGGAAAATCTGTTCTCAAATTAGGAAACTGTAAAATGTAACTTGAAGACACTCTACTCTATGTTCTACAAAACGACAGCAAGAAAAATCCAACATGAGGACAGAGTTGCTGAAACAGAAAACATGACTCTTGATGTAATGAGGGAGCTGAAGCTGCTTACGAAAGGAAACCTGAAACTGTTCCTATTAGAATTGTAAACAGGCAATGTTCTTCAGGTTTGTAAGTTGTGGCCGGTGTTGTGGCTTCTATCAAAGCAGGGTATTATGAAATAGTGCCACTTCCAAAAATAGTATACCTCCCTCAAATGTTGTACGGGAAATGCTACTTATAAGCTCCACTGGTCAAAGCTCTACACCTCCTATTTCTGGTGCAAATATCTTAGCTACAAGGGCTCTCCATATGCCGCTTTTTCACCCCATCTACTCCATCACTAAAGCAAATTCATTATTCTGACAGCAGTGCAGATAAAGAGAGACACAGATGAATAGACCATTTACACAGGATGAGCCTCTTCTGGGCCACTTATTTGACATACCTCCTCCAGTTGATGACGCTGAGATAAGCCTGGTACCCGTATAAATATTGCAGCATCTTGTTGGACAGAAAAGACTGTATCAAAGTTGGAGACTAAGGGATTCAGCAGCTCTAATGATTTGGTGTATTAACTTCTCCATACTCATAACCACACTTGCTAAATTCATGGAAGAGAAACCTATTCAAACTGTCAAGAAGTACAGAGACATTTCTGCTTATACAAACCCTGTGTTGCAACATGTAAAGAATGTTCACTTTGTTGGAGTGCAATCACTGATCAGAGAATAGCTTTGTCAGCTTGATAAAAACTAGAGAGTCCTGAAGTGTCAAGTTTTGATCCTTAAGAACTGGCTGAAGTATTTCATGGTTACTTGAAACAAAATTTCTGCATAGAATTCTGAGTGGAAAGACAATGAATTTACAATAAACACATGATATATACTATGCAGAACTCTTCTATGTTTTTGAAGGTGGTTCATTCAATACAAAGAATTCTATATGATCATGAACATTTTTGATCTTCCCAACTGATCAACATCACAGGAAGTATTTGCAGTCATAACAGATTTGACTTCATTCTCTTGCTTGATCTTCTATCCTGAAATTTATCAAGGACTTTTGAAGTTGCGACATTGCTTTCGAAAACCCTTCGACAGCGTAGGCCACTTACAATCCATTCGTAGTACAAACCTGACATATCTTATGCCAATCATGGGATTTTAGCCCTGATAATTGGTTGTCTTTAGAAAATGAAGACCTGAGAGAACACATCATACCTGCCGGAGTGCAGATAGACTTCACTATTTGCTTCACAATATGCGCTCTTCTTTAGTGGACAAAACCCAAGGAGTGCGAGATAGTTGCATGCGACCCCATTAGCACTCGACTGTGGCCAAAGCGCCTCCATCTTACCTACCTCCTTCAAATCCATTCGTGCCCCTATAGTGTCTCTCTTTCCTGTGATGTGGTCCCATAGAAAGCTGCCCACGTTCTTGAAAATATGCATGGGATCCAACAAGTGGTTGATCTGTAAGTGGGTCCAATATGGCAACTCATAGAAAATTGAGAACCATCGCATTCCATTTGGATGTGACTCCGCGTGGACCATTTTCAGCTCGTACCAGATTTGGGCATTCATACGTGTTGGAGGTCATCCAAGAAAACCTTCCCTAAAATCATGACCCTCTAGCAACAAAGTGGCATGTCCTTGATATACCATCTTCTTCATGGTTCGTGACCTTCGGGAGTCTAATTATGGCCTGCACAATGAACATGTATGATAACCTGAGGTAACCAGACCTGTTCCAACACCTCTATCCAATGAATACAAAGTTGAACGAGCTATGATAAATATTACTAACGAGAACGGAAGCCTATTTACCTGAGCACTCTCCGAATCCCGAAAAGTCATGCATCATCCACATGAGAATGGCTCAAATATTGGCGGACCATCGATCATCACGCTTGCTCATATCTTGCACGTTGACCCCCTTCTCCCACAAAATCTTAAGCTCATCGACAAATGGACGAAAACACAGGTTCATATTTTTGACTTTGTAGTGGTCGGGGACGAGTAAGCTAAGGATAAGATGTGTGTTCTTCGTAGAAAGCCATGGAGGGATATTGTAGTTGACAAGGAATATAGGCCGCACACTGTAAGAAGTTAAGTGCATACCGAATGGGTTCACGCCATCCATTGCAAGACCGAGTCGAAGATTCCTTGGCTCTCGGAAAAAGCCTAGGAAGGTAGAGTCAATGTGGCTCCATGCACGTGAATTTGCTGATATTTGTTGAACTCCATTTGTGGACCTATTCTACGCATGCCACATTGTCCAGCTCGCCATGCCCGATGTACGAAACATGTGGTTTATGCGGGGGATAAGAGAAAAGTGTCTAAGAACTTTTCAAGAGATGGTTTGCTCTTGCAAGCCCTATCGATACCTGTGACCACCATACTTTGGACATGTCTCCATAGTCTCGTATTCTCCTTGAAACAGTATGTAATTGTTAATATATGCATAGATGCTATTGTAGTCCATGCCAAGATTTCGTAAAACATGTCGTGTATCATCACAAGACTCAGGCATGGTATTTGCAAGTGATAATATATGATATTTCAGTATCCTGAAAAAAACCATAAAACACCTTGAAAAAGCACAAATGTTTTTAATGATAGTGCCGAAAAGAAATCAACGAAGCGTACATACAAGGTACCTGAACAACTCGGTCACACTCGCATTGCTCCACCCATATTTTGTTGGCATACTTAGGAGTGCAAGCAGTGTCTTCAGGTGAGATACTCGGCACCCATCATATAATAGTATGGATGCTTTCTCTCTAAGCGAATCAGAAGTCTCGACATACATGGGAATCAATGCATCGATCATTGCCTCCATCTTAGGCTCCAAGATTGTAGGTAAGTTTGGAAGGCTGCATGTCTCCTCTAGTATTGATGGTATAGATTGGATAGTGCCTTCCAAGTGGTGGATTGGCTCAAGCACTCCATCCATCCCACGCCCACGAACTCTTCTAATTGGCCGCAAAGGGTGCACTCCTCCTTGGGACGAGACGCCACCTCCCTGAATAGAAAATTTGCCAGCCACACCCAATCTTTTTGTATATGGTATTCAATTATCTTGGGAGTACAATGCATGATTGATATTAACTTTTCTTATCGTTTGCTAAAAATCCAAGTTCACCTGATCAATGATCTCATATTGAAACTCGCCGAAGCGTCATACGTGTTCTATAGATAATCGATGTTTTCATCTAATTGCCAGCTTGCATTGAGAGCAAGGACATGGGACACACTAATTAAGATATGCTTCATGATCTTGAACATCAAGACCTTCATCGTTTTCCATTTTGTCTACGTTACGACAAATAATTTGTTTTTGTTATCATTCTTTTTTTCTTTCTTAAATTGTTTGAGAAGGGATTTCTTCTCTTGTAACTCAGCAAAAATTAACGTATGTAAAGTCTCCACGGACCCACGCACCCACAAATTAACGTATGTCAAAGTGTTTCCCATTTCGTGGTGTTATATCGGACCTCGCCACCACTCTCTCTTTTTTTTTATCCATTCATAATCTCCTCTCCTTCCATCTCTCTCTCTTTTTCTCTTTCTTTATTATGTTGTATGTTTATTTCCTCTCTCTCGTTTCTTCTTTTTTTTTCTCTTCCTTCCCCTCTCTCATTAACATTTAACAATATATATATATCTCTCTACAACAACAACAAACAAGAAAAAAAACAAACTACTATTACCACCACTACTACAACAACAACAATAAATAAGAAAACTAAATAACAATAAACAAGAAAACAAAAAAAACCATTACTACAACAACAACAATAACAAACAAGAAAACCACTATTACTACTATAACCACGACTATGACTATGACTACAACCACAACAACGACCACGACTACGACCACGACTACAACTATGACTATGACCACGACTATGATCACAACCACGACTATGACTACGACTACGACCACAACCACAACCATGACCACGACCACGACCATGACCACGACCACGACTACGACGAGGATGATGACGATGACGACAATGACCACGACCATGACCATGACCATGACCACGACCACGACCACGACTACCACTACCACTACCACTACCAGTATAATAAACAAGAAAAGAAGAAAAAAAACAACAATAACAACTACTACTACTACCACGACCATGACCACGACCACGACTACCACTACCACTACCACTATAATAAACAAGAAAAAAAAAAAACAACAACAACTACTACTACAACAATAAACAAGAAAAGAAGAAAAAACTACTACTACTACTACTACTACTACTACAATAACAAAAAACAAGAAAACTAAACAACAATAAACAAGAAAAGAAAAAAAACTACTCCCTCACCCTCACCCTCACTCTCTCTCTCTCGTTCTCTCTTTTTCTATTATGTTTAATGTTTTTTATCTCTCTTCTTCCTCTATCATTTCCTTTTCTCTCTTTCTCTCCATGTCTCATTTCCTCTCCCTCCCTCTCCCTCTCCCTCTCTTTCTCTCTTTCCCTATTATGTTTAATGTTTTTTCCTTCCTCTCCTTCCCTCACCCTCTCCCTCTCTCTTTCTCTTTCCCTATTATATTTAATGTTTTTTCTCTCTCCTCCCTCTCTCATTTCCTTTTCTCTCTTCCTCTCCCTCTCTCATTTCCTCTCCCTCCCTCACCCTCACCCTCTCTTTCTCTCTTTCCCTATTATGTTTACTGCCTCCCTCACCCTCACCCTCTCTTTCTCTCTTTTCCTATTATGTTTAATGTTTTTTCTCTCTCCTCTCCCTCTCTCATTTCCTCTCCCTCCCTCACCCTCACCCTCTCTTTCTCTCTTTCCCTATTATGTTTAATGTTTTTTCTCTCTCCTCTCCCTCTCTCATTTCCTTTCTCTCTTCCTATCCATGTCTCATTTCCTCTTCCTCCCTCTCCCTCTCCCTCTCCCTCTCCCTCTCTTTCCCTATTATGTTTAATGTTTTTTCCTTCCTCTCCCTCCCTCATCCTCTCTTTCTCTCTTTCCCTATTATGTTTAATGTTTTTTCTCTCTTTTTCTCTCTCCTCTCCCTCTCTCATTTCCTTTTCTTTCTTCCTCTCCCTCTCTCATTTCTTCTTCCTCCCTCACCCTCTCCCTCTCTTTCTCTCTTTTCCTATTATATTTAATGTTTTCTCTCTCTCCTCTCCCTCTCTTATTTCCTCTCCCTCCCTCTCCCTCTTTCCCTATTATATTTAATGTTTTTTCTCTTATCTCCTCTCCCTCTCTCATTTCCTTTTCTCTCTTCCTCTCCGTTTCTCATTTCCTCTCCCTCCCTCACCCTCACCCTCTCTTTCTCTCTTTTCTTATTGTGTTTAATTGTTTTCTCTCTCCTCACTCTCTCATTTCCTCTCCCTCTCCCTCCCTCAACCTCTCCCTCTCTTTCTCTCTTTCCTTATTATGTTTAATGTTTTTTCTCTCTCCTCCCTCTCTCATTTCCTTTTCTCTCTTCCTCTCCCTCTCTCATTTTCTCTCCCTCCCTCCCTCACCCTCTCTATCTCTTTCTCTCTTTCCGTATTATGTTTAATGTTTTTCCTCTCTTTTTCTCTCCCTCTCTCATTTCCTTTTCTCTCTTCCTCTCCCTCAGTCTCTCATTTCCTCTCCCTCCCTCTCCCTCTACCTCTCTTTCTCTCTTTCCCTATGATGTTTAATGTTTTTTCTCTCTTTTTCTCTCTCCTCTCCCTCTCTCATTTCCTTTTCTCTCTTCCTCTCCCTCTCTCATTTCCTCACCCTCACCCTCTCTTTATCTCTTTCCCTATTATGTTTAATATTTTTCTCTCTCCTCTCCCTCTCTCATTTCCTCTCCCTCCCTCTCCCTCTCCCTCTCTTTCTCTCTTTCCCTATTATGTTTAATGTTTTTTCCTTCCTCTCCCTCCCTTTCTCTCTTTCCCTATTATGTTTAATGTTTTTTCTCTCTTCCTCTCCCTCTCTCTTTCCCGATTATTTTGAATGTTTTCCTCTCTTTCCTCTCCCCCCTCTCCCTCTTCCTCTCCCTCTCTTTCTCTCTTTCCCTATTATGTTTAATGTTTTTTCTCTCTCCCTCTCCCTCTCTTATTTCCTTTTCTCTCTTCCCCTCCCTCTCTCATTTCCTCTCCCTCCCTCTCCCTCTCTTTCCTCTCCCTCACTCTCTCATTTCCTCTTCCTCCCTCTCCCTCTCCCTCTCCCTCTATTTCTCTCTTTCCCTATTATGTTTAATGTTTCTCTCTCTTGCTCTCCCGCTCTCTCCCTCTCCCTCTTCCTCTACCTCCCTCTCCCTCTCCCTCTCTTTGTCTCTCATTTCCTCTCCCTCTCTCAATACACATGAATTTTAACAAAAACAAGTAAAGGAGAAATAGAAAACACAAAAGCAAAGCAAGAATGAACAATGCACTCACCGTAAAGGCTCGAAGAAGGGTTTGGTAGCTCCTCTTTGCCCTGCGTACACTTCCTCCTCTTCTTTGCGAACGGCGGCGGTGGCGGTGAGAAGCTTTCTTTCTCCCTCTTTCTCTCTTTTTCTCCCTCTCCCTCTCAAATGCAAGATGTTTGCTCTCCCTTTCGCTCTCCCTTTCACTCTCTCTTTTGTGTATGCACGTAAAATAACGCACTCGAGTTTCGGCCCGCTTTTTTTTCATCTGAGTACCGTCACTATTTGTGTCACTATTAGTGTCACATTACTGTTGTCGCTATACCTCCATATCCTTGTAGTGTATTGATAGTAAAGAGATATTTTCCTTAATATCCTTGCAATGTATATACTTCTCTCTTCTCTTTGATATTTGAAAAAGATCACTACAAGGATGTAGGAGAATAGCGATGGCCATTTTCGATGCATATTACCAGCGTCGCTATTTGCGTTGCTATTTGTATCGCAAATGTGACGCAAATAGCGATGACACTCAAATGAAAAAAAGTGGGCCAAAACCCAAGTGTGGCATTTTACGTGAAAGAGCAAAAGAGAGAGCAAGCTGCATTGTGCATTTGAGAGGGAAAGGGAGATAAAGAGAGAAAGAGAGAAGGAGGAAGAAGGAGAGCTTCTCACCACTGTTGCCACAATTTGTGGAGAAGAGGATGAAGTGTATGAAGGGCAAAGAGGAGCTGTTGTTGCGAAGAGGAGCCGCTAAATCCATCCTCAGACCTTTGCGGTGACTGCATTGCTTCCTCTTGGTTTGTTTTTGTTTTTTCTCATTTTCTTTTGCTTGTTTAAAAAAAAAATGATGTGTACTGAAAGAGAAAGAGAAAAAATGAGAGAGGGAGAGGAAGAAAGAAAAATAAAGAAGAAACAAGAGAGAGAGGGAATAAACATGAAACATAATAAAGAAAGAGAGAAAGAGAGAGAGAGAGAGGAAGGGAGAGAGGAGAATGAATGGATAAAAAACAAAGAGAGGGTAAGATATTTTTCTTTAATTTCTTCTTCTCTTTTTTTTGTAGTAGTAGTTCTTTAATTTCTTCTTTTCTTGTTTGTAGTAGCAGTAGCAGTAGCAGTAGCAATAGCAATAGCAGTAGCAGTAGCAGTAGCAGTAGCAGTAGCAGTAGCAGTAGCAGTAGCAGTAGCAGTAGCAGTAGCAGTAGCAGTAGCAGTAGCAGTAGCAGTAGCAGTAGCAGTAGCAGTAGCAGTAGCAGTAACAGTAGCAGTAGCAGTAGCAATAGTAGCAACAATAGTAGCAATAGCAGCAACAGCAGCAACAACAGTAGTAGTAGTAGAAGAGAGAGAGAGAAAGAGAGATAGATGTTTTATTAAAGGTGCACCTTGGGTGTGTTCGATGCTTCTTCAAGAAGGCAAGTGGTGGTGGTGGTGGTGGTGGTGGTGGTGGTGGTGGTGGTGGTGGTGGTGGTGGTGGTAGTAGTAGTAGTAGTAGTAGTAGTAGTAGTAGTAGTAGTAGTAGAGAGAAAGAGAGAGAGAGGTTTTGTTAAAGGTGCACCTTTGGTGTGTTTGAGAAGGTGAGTACTAGTGGTAGTAGTGGTCTGGTGCAATACTATGGGATGGCAACATAGGGTATCTACTCCCTCGTCCCCATGCATAGCATATTAGACTTTACATACTGTAGGCCTGTTCGTATGCAAGTGGAGACTTTATATACGTTAATTTTGTTGAGTTACAAGAGAAGAAATTCCTTCTCAAAAAATTTAAGAAAGAAAAAAATAATGATAACAAAAACAAATTGTTTGTCGTAACGTAGAAAAAATGAAAAACTGAAGGCCGTGATGTTCAAGATTGTGAGGTATATCTTAATCAACGTGTCCCATGTCCTTGCTCTCAATGTAAGTTGCCAATTAGACTAAATAGTCGATTGTCTATGGAACACGTACGATGCTTTGGCGAGTTTCAATCAGAGATCATTGATTAGGCGATCTCAAATTTTGAGCAAACGGTAAGAAAAATGTATATTAATTATGCATTGTATTCACAAACTAGTTGAATATCATATACAAAAACATTGGATGTGGCCGTAAAATTTATCACAGGGAGGTGACGTCTCATCCCAAGGAGGAGTACACCCTTTGCGGCCAATTAGAAGAGTTCATGGGTGTGCGATGGATGAAGTGTGTGAGCCAATCCACCACTTAGAATGTACTACCCAATCTATACTGTCAATACCAAAGGAGATAGGCAGCCTTCCAAAATTTTTTACAATCTTGGATCCTGAGATGGAGACAATGATCGATGCATTGATGCCCATGGATGTCGAGACATCTAATCCGCTTAGAGAGGAAGCATCCATACCATTATATGATGGGTTTTGAGTATCTCGCCTAAAGACATTGCTTGCACTCCTAAGTGTGCAAGCAAAATACGGATGGAGTGATGCAAGTGTGATCGAGTTGTTTAGGTACCTTCTATGTACGCTTTGTTGATTTATTTTTGGCACTATCATAAAAAACAATTGTGCTTTTTCAAGGCGTTTTATGAAAATTTTTCAGGTTACTAAAGTATCATATATTATCACTTGCAAATACCATGCCTAATTCTTGTGATGATGCGTGACATGTTTTACAAAAGCTTAGCATGGAGTACAACATCACCCATGTATGTATCAATGATTGCATACTGTTTCGAGGAGAATATGAGACTATGAAGACATATCCAAAGTGTGGTACTCACAGGTATCGATAGGACTTGCAAGGGAAAACCATCCCTTAAAAAGTTCTTAGACACTTTTCACTTATTCCCTTTATACATCACATGTTTTGTACGTCTGGCATGATGAGCTTGACAATGTGGTAAGCACAGAATAGATCCTAGATGGAGTCCAATGAATATCAATGGATTCATGTGCATGGAGCCACATTAACTCTACCTTTCTAGGCATTGCTTGAGAGCCAAGGAATCTTTGGCTTGGTCTTGCTATGGATGGCGTGAACCCATTTGGTTTGCGCTCAAATTCTTACAGTGCATGGTATGTAGTCCTTGTTAACTACAACATCCCTCCATGGCTTTCTACGAAGAAAGGACACCTCATCCTTATCTTGCTTGTTCCAGGCCACTACAAAGTCAAGAATATGGAGGTGTATCTTTGTCCATTAGTCGATGAGCTTAATATTTTTTGGGAGGAGGGGGTCACTGTGGAAGATATGAGCAAGCAGATGGTCAACGGTCCGCCAATATTTGAGCCATTCTCATGTGGACCATGCATGACTTTTCGGAATTCAGGGAATGCTCAGATAAATAGGCTTCTGTTCTCATTACTAATATCTATCATAGCTCGTTCAAGTTTGTATTCACTTGGTAGAGATATTGAGACATGTCAAGTTACCTCAGGTTATCATGCATGTCCATTGTGTGGGCCACAATTAGACTCCAAAAGGTCATGAACCATGAAGAAGATGTTATATCAAGGAATCGCTCGGAGGGTCATGAATTGAGGGAAGGTTTTCTTGAACGACCTCCAGCACGAATGAATGCCCAAAGCTTATGTGAGCAAAAATGGTTCACACGGAGTCACATCCAAACAGAATGTGACGGTTCTCAATTTTCTACGAGTTACCGTATTGAACCCACTTATACATCAACCACTTGTTGGATCCCATGCATATTTTCAAGAATGCGTGCAGCTTACTATGGGACCACATCACAAGAAAGAGATACACTACAGGGGCACGAATGGATTTGAATGAGGTAGGCAAAATGGAGGCACTTTGACCACAGTCGTCACTTGTAGCTACCTCGCACTCCTTGGGTTTTGTCCACTAAAGAAGAGCACCCCGTGAAGAAAATTATCAAGTCTATCTGCACTCCGACGGGCTCTCAGGTCCGCATTTTCTAAAGACGATCAATTATTAGGGCTAAAATCCATAATTGGCATAAGATATGTCAGGTTTGTACTACAAATGGATTGTAAGTGGCCTGTGTATTTTGCTATTTGGAGTGTAGTCGTTTTTTGTAATGCTTCTTCATTTATGGCAGTTTGTACTACCGATTGCGATCGCAGGATACCTTACTCTAAAAATAAGCGGGGTGATTTATAGGTTATCAAATTTAGTGCAATGGATCTCACAAAAGAAGATCAAGACATCCTCTATTGAATCCGCAAGGGGAGGAGCAGTGGAGATGGTCTCTCTTTGAGAAGTACCTACCCACCAACATGCTCATGATACAAACCCACCTTCTGGTGCATCTTGTAGATGAAGTAGAGATTGCTGGACCTATCCATATAAGCGATGAATTTTCTTCTCGGAGCGCTTCATGAAAACCCTGAAAGGCTTTGTGCGACAACGAGTTTGGTCAAAAGGTAGCATGCCTAAAGGTTGGTTAGTATATGAAGTGTTAGTGCATATTTCATAGTGGCTACCAATGGTGGATTCAAACAACAATATGTTATGGTCGCTAAAGGATGATGATAGATTGACCGGAGATGTGGTGGTTGGAAATGGGGTGGAAAAAAGAATGGATGCTGCAATTGAGAAGAAAGTGAATCGTTTTTGTATGTTGCACCATGCCTCCATGGAGACGCGGCTCACTAGGTACGAGCAAGCCAAGAAAGATCGGGAAGAATCGTGATTTGAATTTCTGTGTAGTACGTGCCATTGACCAATTTGATATCTTGAAGGCATGGAGGAGATTTCACGGTTTATGTCAACACGATGGTTGCATGGAGCATTGACTGTAGCATCTCGCGAAGGGGCGGAGATCTCAACTGAGGAGTGGGAATTCTCAAGGGAATGTAGTCCAAAGGTGATGACGTGTTTAGGGTTTGTCATATCTAGATTTTATATGTGAGAACTAATTGACTATTTCAATGTACAGCACAAAATATACAGTGCGGTGTGATCGCACGGACGGCATTTCCACGTGGAGAGTATCGAAAAAATGCGCTTCACAATAGATTGTGGTATCATGGTAAAGTTCGAGCAAGAGAGCCGACGACGAGCAATGGATCCAAACACTATTATAGATGAGATGGAGTATTTTGGGAACTTGCAAAGTATTATTACGATGGATTACCGTAGCTTCTCCATGATCCTATATTTGATGTGCTATAGTTCAAAGTGGTACTTGAAGGAGCTAGGGCAATAGTTTGATGAGGTCCATTTGGATTTCTCAAAATAGATTCTAAAAAAGTATAGACGGATTTGCCTAACACGTTCGTATTGTCGGTCGATTGTGAAAATGTGCATGAACTCATTTTTAAAAAAATATTATTATGACATGGTACATGTCACAAAAGTTAAATCTCTCTTGTACGTGATTTTGAACATGTAATTTTCTATCCAAACCCTCGACAACCTCCATGGTGGTATTATTATAACTTCAGCTCCCTGAAGTCCAAGAGTATATGATCAAAGCAATGTTCCTAACATATATGAGGACATTATGCAAAGAGAGGGGTCGATATTGCAAGGGGTGGAGGCCACCGAAAGCTTGGAGCATGTAGAGGACCCAAAATTGGGTAACAATGATGGAAATATAGGAGTCCAAGAATTCTTTGAGAATGAGGTCGACTCATCCTTTTGTGGTGACCCGTCTATCGACCTTCCAATTTATGCACAGGTGTGTCAGGAGATTGATATGGGACCATAGAGTACTTCATATTTGGAGCATCCACCTACTCAATTTGTTGATAAATCACTTATAAGGGTACATAAGACATGTGTTTTAAGTAAGATCATTTTTTGAAGATTTATATTACCATGCTTTGCTTGATTTATATTGATTATGCTAACATCAATTTTCGTCTGTGTGCAGGTGACCTTTGTGGATATTTGGATCCGCATGAGGAGTCGAGGCATGAGCGATGATGAGCTATAGGAGATCTTCACACATATGTCTCAAGATCAGATGGCTCAATTGAAAGATATGGCATCTTGGACACAATCAGGCCATTCTATTAGATCTACTTTGGTGCGCTTTGATGCTTCAGTTTTCAGTAGAATAGATCAATGCTCCAGACTTGGACCGGATAGAGGGAGTGGTTCTAGGAGATGTTGCGGAGATGTGAATGTAGTGAGCCCACGGTTGGCTCAGGATACAGGTGCTGCTCCTCGACTCATGCAGGTTTGAGAGAGTGTGGCTCAGGTGGTTGTCGTGGAGGTACCAATGCAGTGTCTCCCTCTCATCATTCTACTGGAGTTGCCTCATCTATGGGATTTGTCACACTTGTGGGGACGTCTACTCTAGTCACTCTAGCTTTTGCTCACCATACTACCCTCGTAGGTATTATGGTATGAATGTGTCATTATTATTGTTTATATGTGTCATTATTATTATGGTATGAATGTTTATATTGAAATCCACTACAAGATTTTTCATCACTTTGAATGTCCGTATGAGGCATATATCTTGTAGTGGATTTCAATATAAACATTTGTCATTCAACAAGTGGAATCCAAACAAGCTTGGAAATCCAATATTTTCATTTTGTAAGTCTATTCTTACTTGATGTAGTGGAGAGGATGATCAAACCTTTAGGATTGTAATAACATCCTCATCGAAATAAACATCAAGATCCAATATGGGATATTTTCTTAAATCATGGAAATTTTGGTCTAAAGAAATCAAAATATCACCGAGATAATGCCACGGATTGTAAATAAAGCTAAATATGAAATTTTGAGTATCTATTTTACAAGTTATCTTGCCCTCTATCCTAGCACCCTTACTTCATAAAAAATTTGCAAGACATGATTCGAAGCTTGAGAGACTACAAATCAAAGTGTATTTACAAGTATGGATAGAGAAGATTTACAAGAATAAGTATGCCCTAAAAGTGAATAGGTCTATATGCAAGGCCAAGAAAAAAGACCTCCTAAAGAAGGAAAAAAGTATCTCAATGATCCTAAGTGTATTCACACACATTACTATTGAAATACGGTATATTGATGTTCAAAGAGATAGAATTATTCATGCAAAAAATTGCCCCCATCATCACTAAAAACGTTAGTATATAACTCTCTATAGATTTGTCTCCATTGCATCACTATTTTCACTATTTTATATAGTGATGCAAATTGCAACACTTTGCAATGCAGATAACAAAAATTATAGAGTTTTTTTTTGTGATGAAAATAGCAACTATTGCAAGTTATTGTGATGTGAACAATGATGATTGCAAAGAAAAAAGAATTGGGTGGTAGGGCATGATAGCCACATGGACCAAATAACGTTCCATAATTTATTTACAAATTGAATGTACAACAATTATCCAAAAACATACATTGTGGTTTTCTTGGAAGAAAGAGTCCATTGATTCAATTTCCAAGCAAGTACAATATAAAGATTCATAGAACTACATGGATTGGTAAGGAGGAGGAACCAAAACAAGGAAGACCATCCATAAATATCACAAAAGGTGAGTCTATACAAAGAAGAAGAAATCTATCCAAAGAAAGCTACATAGTATCAATTGAAAGAGTCTACATGGAGTATTAGGCCAAAAAAGGGAGGGGTGTGTGCTCTATGAATCCAAGCAACTACTACAACTCATCATTGTTACATAGCTAGTCTACTTACAATAGGTTGTTGAAAGGACTCTATAATATAAATAACCAAAGATCAATCCATAGTACATAATGCATCACAATAACTAAAAAGTAGAAACATGAAAGAGGCATGACTTATCAAACCCCCGCATGCATATAGTCTATCAATGAGTGCAATAAGACCATTTCTTTCTATATATTGAGTCTCCAATCCCATGGAGTCACGATTTGTGATCAAGTGGTGTAGCAAAAAGACAAAAAGTAGTATTGTTAAAAATAAGGTTATTAGTATAAGTAGTATATAAAATAAGAAAGTGAACATAATTGATAGAGATCTTATAAAGTATTTTGAGTAAGTCCTAGGACTACCACTCTCAAGATGGCATATAAGTCCCACCTCCAACCATGCCCTCACTACCTCCCATTGCTATCACCATTGCCCTAGAGAGTCCGCAGCCTCCTCTCCGAGTCTTCTCCAATTCTCTTAGTCCACAACCACTTAAGTTTTGGTGTACCACTCTTCACTGCCTTAACATACATCTCACCATCTATGTGACACATAGGCATGCATAATATCCTTTATTCATTTAGTGGAGAATCGATCTACCTATGTAGGTAGTGGAAACTCTTCATGTAAGGATGCTATTACGTATTTTTTACTAGCATCTGGTATATTCTTCCAATGATCTAGTACATTGTGAGTAAAAAATTATTGGCATAACTCACACATGCATGCAATCACCTTCTTTCCCTCATCATTCATGTGCACAACACCATTTTTCTCATCCATTAAGTACACATACTCTGGTGGGGTGTGTTTAAGGTGCACCCTTTTCCACTTGCAACTATGATCTTAGGCATAAATAGAAAATCTGTGTATATTTGGCATACCTACAAGGATAGAACCTCTTGGAGTAACACCCATAGGAGTGCCACTTACAAAAAACTAAGCAAAACTTGGTATCACAAGAGTGCAAGTGCTTATAGGTATAGTAAATATGAGAGATGATAAGTGTCCACTCCATCGATGGGAAGGAGACACTACATCATTGTCTCCACATCATACATTTGAGCCACTCTCTCTAGAAATGATACAGGAGCAAGGAGTAGCAATCATGGTAAGATCTATATCTTAGTAGCATCTACCAAAACAACCCCTAGAATGGAAAGGAGAGAAAGACTGTGGTTTCCCAAAGCATCCACCATAGCCACCACCTCCACTAGTTGAGAAAGGTGTTCTTGAGCTGTCTCCCTCTACGGCCAACCTAGAGTGCTGACTCTTCCGACTAGAGATTGATGCCTTAGAGCATGCTGAGGAAGGATGCATAGAATGCTATTGACACAACTCCTTGTGTGCTATGTCCTTGAAGTGCACCATATAATCTAGAGACATGTAATGAGCATCTCTCGTAACTCATCATCTGTGTACTATCAACTAATCCTACTCTCTCTCAACTATCTATGGTAATTTATATAGTCACAACTCGATGTAAGCACATTCAATATAAGGGTTGAAGTGAAGCATGATAACATATATATGTGAAGAAGTACATAAGTTAAAAGACATATAATAAAGTAATAATATAAGAAAATAGTCAATAAATCTAACAATAAGCGAATGTATTCTATGGAAGCTCTTAGCATAGCTCAGTATGCACCGAAAGATCTATGCATAGGTCCCCATAGAAATAAGATTCTATTTCACTCTCAAAGAATTTTTGTACTCCTATCTCTTCCCCTAGATTGCTCATACTCATCTCCTTCACCTGCTGCAAGCCCTCCTCATCCTCCACCCCTCGCAAGAGCAACTCCTCTACCTATATACTCTCCACATCCATGCTAGGGACACTGCTTTCATCATATTCTCGAGTTGTTTGAGGTGTTGTAGGCACAACATACTACCAATGAGGTTGTTGTGGGTTAGGGTAGAAGATTACCTATTTGAAAGCAATTAAGAGCATGCCAGTATAAAGAAAAGAAAGCATTTGTGACTTTTTCATGATGTGGTGAACTTTTTTTAAAAAAAGGCTATGCACTTGCTCATAGTGGCCTGGCAAGACAAACATGTCATACAAATCGTTCCATCTTTCCTCAAAATCTACTTCCAAGAATTCGGATGGCCCTTATCAAATGATTGCCCATACTCCTTCAACACCACTTTAAACCATCATACATATTGAATATGATATTGCAAAAGCTACGAAAATATACTAAAATAATACTTTGTAGGTTGCTAAAATACTCTATGTCATCATTCCTCTTTAGTGGATAGGGCCTAAGGAGCACGAGGCAATTGCACATGACCATCAAAGCTTGTCTTTGGCCAATAAGTCTCCATCTTACCTATCTTCTTCAAGTCCATCTATGCCCCGATAGTGTCTCTTTTTCTTGTGATATGGTCCCATAACAAGTGCTCTTGGCTTTATCCAAGAGGGTATAGGATTTTTTAATTGAGTTTTTTCATGATGCTTACATTTGTGCTGCTCATGCACATAAAGTAATGTATATGAACAAAGATGTGAACATTCTTAAAAGGCTTAGATATAGATTTTCTAATGTTCTTGAGCCAATTTCTCTTATAGATATAATTTAGACATATAATATTTTGAATGTTTCACCTTTTTAGGTGTATTATGCATGAGTTTTTTCAATAGATACAACAACAAATTATATTGCTTGATCCCTCAATATGCCATTTCATGAGGAGAAATGAGCTTGAGATAGATGGACTTGGGCACTATCTCAATTCCATTTATTCTAAAACTTTGAAGCATTGATTCCATATCATGAAAAGTAATAGATTGCTATTGTATCTCAATTTTCTAAAGAATACATTTTTACTAAATTATGGGTACATGACTATTTTCCATTTCTATTGGGGTGTGATTGCAATAAATTGTATTGAAAGAAATACTATTTACTTAATTTTTTTAAGGGTGCCCATGGAGATGCCAAGATGTAAGTATAAAATTTAAGACTACTTGATCATTTAGATCATATTGTTTATAAGTGCTCTAAGTTATTTATTTATTTAATACAAATGAGGCAAAATAATGATGTCAATACTATATAAAATGCCCCCTATGCCTTTCTATCTACTTTGCAAAGATGGAGTATATGCAGGTTACACTAAGCTCTTGATCAAAAGATGTTAAAATAGTTAATTCCACAAATCACCATAAATATGTTAGATAATTTCACTATCTGTTGTTGGTTGTCCTCAAGAAAATAGCCACTCATGTGGCTAGAGGGTAATTGTCAATGCTAGAAGATTGATTCATTTTATTTATTCAAATGATGATAAACTTATAAAGCTAATATGAAAAGCAATCAACTTTCAAATAGAGTTTTACTCAAAAGATAGTTGAGTGCAAAATAATGGTAAAATAACACTCTTTTTATTTGAAGGGATATAGTTTTCCAAGGCACTACAAGATACAAGCCTCATACTGACATTTAAAGCGACAAAAATGTTCACAAAATTTTTTTTCCCCCTCATCGCTAAACAGGTCGGTATTAGCATCTCCATAGAACCGTCGCTATCTACGTCGTTATTAGTGTCGTGAATGCGTTGTTATTTGTGATACCAATAGTGACATAGATGGTGATGTCAATAGCAACACTTTGCAATGCACATTGCGATGCCAATAATGACACGTGCAGATAAATTTGCGACGCTAATAGCTACGGTTACAAAGGAAAAAAAATTTGTGGCAAGGTAGCTATATGTTGTAATTACATTTTACAAATGGATTACAAAGTGTACAATGGTCATCAAAATGAAGGCAAAGTGTACTTGAATCCACTAGATTGATACTTAAAATAAATACAAGATCGCTTAATGAAAGCGTCATGGAATCATGGCAAGATACAAAGGATGATAATAACATAGTGCATAGAAAATGCCTATATGAATCACATGACCAAAAAAGAAGAGAATGTGCGCTCCACGAATCCAAGTGCGAGCTATAGATTCTCGCCATCCGAAAGCTCGTCCCAACACAAAGGAGCATCGAATGGACTTTGAAAAGAAAAAAGAAACAACTACACATTAGTCCACCATACAATGATTCATTTTAATTAAAATTAGTAACTACAGACAAGAAAGATGAGTGACTTACTAGGCCGCTGCACGCATACAATCTATCAATCAATGCAGTGAGACCGTGTCTCTTTGTATATTGAGTCTCTAGGCTGGTGGGATCGCAGTTTGTAATGGAGTGTTGCAAAGAAAAAAAAATGCAACTATTAGAAACACGATTGTAAGTACAAGCGATACTGCAAAAAAATAAGCGAGAAGAATAGAAGAAAAACTTATAAAGTCCTCCAGATAAGTCATGTGGCTGTCACTCCCAAGATAATGGACCATTCCTATGCCTCTAGTCGTGCCCTCGCTACCTCGCGCTGCTATCTCCAACATCTTGGAGAATCTGTAGCCTCCTCCCTGAGTTGGTAGCAGTCATCTGTGTCTAGCCACTCGGGCTTTGAGGCCCCACTCTTAAGTGCCTTGCATGCATTTGATCGTCTATGGGATATGTACGCATGCATGCACTCCATCATCCAGCTTGTAGAAAATCTATCTATTGCGGTGGATATCGAAAACTCCTCATGTAAGAATGCTACTATGTAGTCCTTGATCCCCTCCAGTATGTTCTTCCAATGATCCAAGATGTTATGCCAAAAAACTTGTTGGCACAACTCTCTCATACAAGCCATCATCCTCCTTCCCTCATCATTCATGATGGCGGCTCCTGTCCTATCATCTACAAGGTATGCATACCCCTCTGGGGTATGTCTAAGATGTGTCCTCTCCCACATGCAACCGCAATCCTGGGCATATCCAGGAGACCCCTCTATATTTGGTGTACCCATGAGGGTGGTATCTCTTGGAGTAGCAACCATAGGGGTGCCACCTGCAGATAGCTTAGCAAAAGCTGGAGTGACTAGAGTAGACATATTCAGAGGTGTGGAAAATTCCATAAGTGACGCAACTCCAGTAGAAGGACGAGACGGAGACTGTGTCGGTACCTTCACAACAACCACCTGAGCCACCCTCTCTCTCGAACATGTTCGAGAGTGAGAAGTAGCACTTGTATCTCAAGCCGACTGTGGGCTCACCGTATCCATACCTTTGCAACATCCCCTAGAACCACTTCCTCTATCCGGCTCAAGTCTGGAGTGTCCACCTCGTCTACTAGAAATCGAAGTATCAGAGCGTGCCAAAGTAGATCTAACAGAACGACCTCATGATGTCCGAGACAGCTCCTGGTTTGCCATATCTTTGAATCGAGTCATCTGATCTAGAGACATATGTGTGAAGATTTCCTACAGCTCCTCGTCGCTCATCCCTTGACTTATCATGCGGATCCAAATACCCACAAAGGTCACCTGCACAAACAAAAATTGATGTTAGTGTAATCAATATAAATCAAGCAAAGCACGGTAATGAAAATCCTATGGTCACAAGTCAAGCTCCTAACACAACTCCACATACACTGGAAGGTTGATAGAAATGTCACCACAAAAGAATGAGTCCACCTCGTTCTCAAAGAATTCTTGGTCTCTTGCCTTTTCATCATCATTACTTTATTTGGCCTCCTCTACATGCTCCAATCTTTGGGTGACTTTCACCCCTTGCAATATCAACCCCTCTGTCTGCATATTGTCATCATCTACGATGGGAACATTTCTTTCATCATATACTCTCACACTTTGGGGAGTTGAAGGTACAACATAGCACCATTGAGGTTATTGGGGGTTTGGATAGAAAATTTGTTCAAAATCACATATAAGAGAGATTTAACATTTGTGACATATAACATGTCGTAATAAAATTTTAAAAAATATGAGTTCATGCACCTGTTCACAATGAGCCGGCAAGAAAAACATGTCGCGCAAATCCATCCACCTTTTTTTGGAATATATTTTAAGAAATCTAGATGGACCTCATCGAACAGTTGCCTCGACTCCGTCTAGTACCACTTTGAACCACTGCACATCGAATAGGATCATGGAGAAGCTACAGTAATCCACCGTGATAATACTTTGCAAGTTTCCAAAATACGCCATCTCTTCTGTAATGGTGTTTGGGTCCGTGGCTCGCCATTGGCTCTTTTTCTCGAACTTTGCCATGGCACCACAATCTGTTGTGGAGCGCATTTTGTCGATACGCTCCATGCAAAAATGTCATCTACATGACCATGCCACACTATATATTTTCTACTATACATTTAAATGGTTAATTAGTTGTCACATATAAAATCTAGATATGACAACTTATAAAACATGTGGTCACCTTTGTAGTACATCCCCTCGAGAATTTCCACTCCTCATCAATAGAGACCTCCATCCCTTCGCAAGAGGCTGTGATCAAAGCTCCATGTAACCATTGCATAGACATAAATTGCGGTATCTCCTCGATGCCCTCAGGATATCGAATCAGTCAATAGCATGTACTACGTCAAAATTTAGATAGCGCTTCTTCCTTATCTTTCCTGGCTTACTCGTACCTAGCGAGCTATGTCTCCATGGAGGCATGGTGCAACATACAAAAATGATTCACTTTCTCCTCCATTGCAGCATCCATCCTTTTCTCTATCCCATTTCCAACCACCACATCTTTGATCAATCTATCATTGCCCTTCAACAAACATAGCATACTATTGTATAAATCCATCGTTGGTAGCCATTATGAGATATGCACTAACTCCTTGGACACCAACCAACCTTCAACCATGCTATCTTCTGGCCGAGCTCATTGTCACACAAAGTTTTTCAGGGTTTTCAAAAAGCATTCCAAGAAAAACATCCATCGCATATGGATAGGTCCCGCAATCTCCACTTCAACTACAAGATGCACGAGGATGTGGGTTTGTATCATGAACATGCTGGTAGGCAGGTACTTCTCACAGAGACAAATCGTTTCCATTGCTCCCCGCCTTGTGGATTCAATAGAGGGTATCTTTATCTCCTTCTGTGAGATCCATTGCACTAAATTTGATAACTTATAAATCGTCCTGCGTATTTCTCGAGTGAGGCATCATGTGATCGCGATCGGAAGTATAAACTGCCACAAATGAAGAAGCATTACGGACACTAACTAGACTCGATAGCAAAATTTGTGGGCCACTTACAATCCATTCGTAGTACAAACCTAACATATCTTATGCAAATCATGCGATTTTATCTCTAATAGTTGATCATCTTTAGAAAAAGTGGATCTGAGAGAACACATCATACTCGTCGGAGTGCAGATAGACCTGATAATTTTCTTCACCATGCACTCTTCTTTAGTGGACAAAACCCAAGGAGCGCGAGGTAGTATATGATACTTTAGCAACTTGAAAAAAAAATCATAAAATACCTTGAAAAAGCACTTTTTTTATTTATAATGGTGCCAAAATAAATTAACTAAGTGTATATAGAAGGTACCTGAACAACTCGGTCACAACTCACATCGCTCCACCTATATTTTTCTTGCACACTTAGGAGTGCAAATAGCGTCTTCAAGTGAGATACTCAGAACCCATCATATAATGGTATGGATGCTTAATCTCTAAGTGGATCAGATGTCTCAGCATCCATGGGCATTAATGCATTGATCATTGCCTCCATCTCAGGCTTCAAGTTTGTAGGAAAGTTTGAAAGGTTGCATGTCTCCTCTAGTATTGATGGTATAGAATCAATAGTGCCTTCCAAGTGGTGAATTGGCTCAGGCACTCCATCCATTGCATGCCCACAAACTCTTCTAACTGGCCGCAATAGGTACACTCCTCCTTAGGATGAGACTTCACCTCCATGTATAAATTTTACAGCCATATCCAATGTTTTTGTATATGATATTCAACTAGTTTGTGAATATAATGGATTATTGATACACATTAAGCCTACCATTTTGCTCAAAGTGTGAGATTTCCTAATCAATTATCTCCGATTGAAACTTGCTAAAGTGCCGTACGTGTTCTATAGACAAGCAATACTTTTGTCTGATTGACAGCTTGCATTGAGAGCAAGGACACGGGATACGCTGATTAAGATATGCCTCGTCATCTTAAGCATCACAACCTTCATCGTTTTTCATTTTTTCTATCATTGGGGCCAAAAATATTTCAAAACAACACTCGTAAGAAAATAATTAAGTTGCTAATTAGAGGAGGTTTAGATGAGAAAAACCCTCCAAATTTGACTGCTTGAACGTGATTAATGAGAAAATGTATGATTCATTTAATAGGTCGGGTATTAAATATCTTCAATCTTAAATGGATGTTAAGTGTCATCTTTTCAGTCTTATTCTCTTGGAAATTGCAAAATCTTGTACTTTTGAATCTTCGCATCAAAAGACACCGCTCGTTTGTTTCTTGATGTTCATTTTGTGTGCCTCTCTTTCTTGTGGTTCTATTTCCTTCTCTGTGATATTTTTGCCCCGTTTAGGGTTCCCTATCAAAATGTTTACAAATACCTATTCTAGCAATACAAGCGCAGCCCCACCACACAAGTATAAACTTACTATTCAATTAGATCATGTCTATTCATCTTGGAGGAATATACACCATCGAGCATTGTTGGGGTTGCAATTACAAGGAAAGAAGCATGTAGACTTATGGATGGATGGAAATATTTATCCTCCGGACCCTTCTACAGGTAAACATCCTCCTTTTTATAATATTCACGACTTCATAAGATATGTTGGACATGGTTGTGATGGGATGCTTGGCTATTGCATGAGTTTATATTCTGCATCTTTTATATTTAGAGAACAAATGCATGAAATGAAGGAAGCATTAACATTAGCACAAAAAACTATTTCTGAGCTGACGGACAAGGTTAATAATCTAGAAAACTCTAATCAATCATTGCAAGAAAATTTATTGCACTTGAAAGAAACTCCAATAGGATTTAGACACGGAAAAAGACCACTTAAAAATATAATGGACTTGTGTAGTCGGGTGAAGAAAAGGAGACTAAATCTTGCAAAGAGATGTGTCTCTAATATTTCAGGTATTAATATTCGAGAGAATGATGAGAGGATTAAGCTTATTAAATAAACCATGACAAAGAGCACAGAGGCTGAGTATAGGGGTGCAGCAATGGCTGCATGTGAGGTAGCTTAGTTGCATAAGTTACTTTATGATATGCATTAGCCTACAGATGGGCCAGCTGTCATTTATTGTGACAACATGAGCAGTATACACTTGGCAAATAACCCAGTCTATCATTCTAGAACAAAGCACATTGAGGTGCATTATCACTATGTGCGGGAGAAGGTTTTACTAGGTCTTATTGATCTAGTTTATGTCAGCACAGAGGATCACGTAGCTGACATATTCAAGAAGGCATTGGGTGCAGAGAAGCTGCGCAAGTTCAGAGACCTGCTTGGTGTGCAGGAATTGGGATTGAGCTTGAGGGGGAGTGTTGAGATATCGAGCTCCACTCCTGATATGCCAGGGTGACCATTGTGCATTTATGTCACCGACTTGTTATTTGTAGATGCAGTTGCTACACTGCCCATGAATAATAGCTAGATGACAGCTATCCTTATCTACTCTAGTTCGTGGCTCAGTTAGTATGCCACCTTAGTTAGTTGAGTTTGGTTTGAGACCTATATATAGGGTTCTTCTATTTCTATGTACTAGAGTTCTTTTTGCCTTACACAACTAAGAAAAGGAAAACTGTTTTCAGCCTCCACCTGTGTGTGTATTCCCCCATTGTGCAAGCAAGAAAGCTACAAGTGAGACTCCTTCCTTCTCTCCCACAATCTTGACAAGTAGATGAACCTTATGTTGAACAAGGACGGTCTATGATTTCCATGCTTGTTGCTGATGACAACGAGAGGAGAGTACAATGGCACTTATCTTTTTGATTTCATTGACGAAGATATTTGAAAGAAACCACACATGATATGCAGCAAGCAACACAAGTTTAGGATAGCATGGTTGTTGAGATGGCAAGCTCAACACATGTGGACATGGATGATGGACCGCCTGGTTAGATGGGTCCACACGTCTACACTTAGCACGTCGGTGGTCATTATGACTCTCACATGGCCACTGACTCATTACTTATTATATTCAGGTTGTTACACCTATTTACAGTTGGCATAGTTATAGCGCCAGTCGACTAGTAGAGTCGGTTATGCATTGTTTGACTTAGTAGGCCACTTTCCTTTTATGTTGTATCTTATCTATAATTTGTGTACATTGTAAAGAGTGTGAAAGAAGAAGAAGAAATCAGCAAGAAAACGTTTTGGCCTCCATCTCTCTTCTTGTCTCTTGAGTGAGCTTCTCCTTGTGCATTCTGTGTGTGTTCGGCGTAGCATCTTGAGCAATCCCCTCCACCACGCGATTCTTGACATGGTATCAGAGCCACACCACTGAGAGAGGCTGATTTCGAAGGTTGAAGCAAAGGAGAAGAAGCAAGGTTCGAGCAAGCAAGCTACGGGTAAGAATCTCTCCCATTCTTCCACTCCTTCTCTTGGATAGTGCCTGTGGAGGCACCGGAAGTAGGGCAGAGCAAAAATCTCAGATTGCAGTGAGATTTGGTGTGCGCTTAGAGCGCTGTATATTCTGCAGATAGGCCCTTTAGGGCTTTCCCGCAGAGATTTTAGGCATTTGAGACCGTTTCAGGGCCCGTTTTAGAGCCGCAAGGTTGCGGACAGCAGTTTCGGGGTACACTGTGACTTCGACTGTATTGACCGAACGTGGGTGCGCAGGTTACAGATTTCAGATCTGTAAGTTCAAAGGTGTTTACTAGTGAGTAAACACAAGGTTTATCTGCAAACTGGTTGCAGATTGCATGTATTGTTGAGCAGACACTGAAAAAGGCTGTCTGGTGAATTGCTGTGTACTACAGGTCGAGGGTTGCAGAAGATTTGCTTGCTATTTGGTATTATTATTGTGATAATGGCAGAGAATAGTGGAAGCCCCATCATTGAGAAGCTCGACAAGAACAACTACCCTTCATGGAAGTTCCGTGTCACGAACTTTCTTATTGGAAAAGGCCTCTACGAGTTCGTTTCAGGTGAAGAAAAGGAGCCGGAGGTGAGTGATCCTCCAACTGCAGAAGAGACAAAGGCACGAAAGGAATGGAATGCAAAAGACAAGAAGGTCATGTATTGGTTGTCTGCAGTAATTGACAATAACATGCTGGGACACATTAGAAATGCAGAGAATGCATATGCAGCTTGGACCATACTTGAAAGTATGTTTTCTGTAAATACAAAGGCATGAAAGATTCAACTCAAGCAAGAGTTGAATACATTAAAGAAAGGGAAGATGTCTATCAATGAGTATGCACTGAAGGTAAGAAGCATTGCAGATGCATTGGCAGCGATTGATGCAATGCCCGATGATGATGATTTGGTGTCGTCTACCTTGGGTGGACTTAACAATGAAAAGGCTTGGAAGTCTTTTGTAACTTCCGTATATGTCAGGAAGCCATTTCCAGATTTCGATGAATTGGTCTCTCTTATGATCACTGAAGAGATCAACATGCAGAGTGAGACATCTGAAAGAAGTGGTGAACAGGTCCAAGCTTTCTACTCCAGTTCTGGAAGGGGACGTGGCAGGTTCTCTTCAAGAGGCCGTGGTACAGGACGTGGTAGTGATAACCAGCAAAACAGATTGAATCAGCAATTTGGCGATATGCAGGTTTCAGGAGGTCGTGGTAACTTTAGAGGCAGGGGGAGCTTTAGAGGAAGAGGTGGATGGCAGAACAGAGGTTCTAACAACTCTGGTATTGTGTGCCACTACTGTGGCAAAACAGGTCATATTGCAGCCCAATGTTATGCCAAGAAAGATGATATTCGGAGTGGTAAGTTGCAACAAGGAAACTATGCATCGTCTTCACGACAGAATGAAGACAAAAATGAACGTTTGTTTGTTATGCAGCATATGTTGAATGCTGTTATAGGAAAGGGAACACATGAAGATGTTTGGTATGTCGATTTAGGTGCATCCAATCATATGACCAGCCATGCAGAATGGTTTGGAGAGATGCAGGATTTGCTGAATGCAGGTTATGTGCAGACGGGTGATGACTCATGCCACCCAATTTCACACATTGGAAAAGTTCCCTTGTCCTTGCATGATGGTAAGACAAAGAGTCTTTCAGATGTATTACATGTGCCATCTATTACAAAGAATTTGGTGTCAGTCGGTCAAATGGTAGAGCAAGGGCTGCAAGTCAGATTTAATGCAAAGGGCTGCTTTGTAGAAGACTTCAATGACAAGTGCAGGTTGGTAGCAAAGGGAAGTAGAGTTGGACGTATGTTCACTCTAGATGCTGGAATTCCTACTATGAATGCGGCTATGTATGCCAAAGGAAAAGGTGTTGTTGCAGACATTGAAATTTGGCACAAACGCATTGGACATGCAAATGTACAAAGGCTGGAATTAATGCAGTCCAAAGGGTTGGTTACAGGTTTGCCTACATTTAAAGTTGCAGAATTTCAGAAGGTATGTGAAGCATGTCAGTTTGGTAAGCAGGCAAGACAACCCTTTTCACATGACAGAGATGTAAGCAGAAATATCCTTGATGTTGTGCATACAGACATTTGGGGGCCTACACAAAATGTATCTCTTGGAGGCAGTTCATACTTTGTCACATTCATTGATGATTGCTCTAGAAAGCTGTGGGTATATTTTATGAAGGAAAAGAGTGAAGCTTTTGAGCACTTTAGAACTTTCAAGGCTGCAGTTGAAAGAGAAACAGGCTTGAAAGTAAAGTGCCTGAGGTCAGATGGAGGGGGAGAGTACCTCTCAAATGAGTTCAGTGATTTTCTGAGGTCTCATGGGATAAAGAGACAGTTCACATGCAGGTATACCCCACAGCAAAATGGGGTTGCAGAAAGGAAAAACAGGCATATTGCAGAAGTTGCACGCGCCTTGATGGCTGAAAAGAATATGCCTAAGCATTTTTGGTCTGAGGCTGTTCATACTGCTGTTTATATTATGAACAGAACTCCCACAGCTGCAGTTCATGGTATGACCCCCGAAGAATGTTTTACAGGTAAGAAGCCTGATGTTTCACACTTGAAAGTATTTGGCTGCATTGCGTATGTTCATGTGCCAGATGAATTGCGGAAGAAACTGGATCCAAAGGCTGAAAAGTGTGTCTTTATTGGATACTCTTTAGAGCAGAAAGGGTATCGCTGTTACAACCCTGTCACATGTAAGTTCAGAGTGAGCAGGGATGTCATCTTTGATGAAATGAGCAGCTGGTATGCATCTAGTGGTGATGCATTGGATGTTGATGATGATCATGACACTCATGTGCAGGCTGAAAAGCAAGAATCACGGACTCTTAGTGGACCAGAGACATCATCTAGTAGTCCTTGGTCTGGGAGACTAAGGAGTACCTCTACATCTTCAGGTGCATCTAGTAGCACTACAGGTAAAGACAAAGGAAAGAATAAAGTGTGAGAAGGCATTGATGCAGTTCTTGATGGAGACTCCAGTGGCTCAGAGAGCTTGGATGATGAGCTTGGCATTCCTTCAGTGAGGACTCCAGGTGTGCAGAGAGCACGTGTTAATGCAAAGACTCCATTGAGTGATCCAGTGGTACGCAAGTCTAGCAGGGTGAGATACCCTGTTAAAAGATTTGGTTTTGAGGGTTATGCAGCTCACCATTATGCTTATATGGTGAAACTAGTTGAGGATGTTGAGCCCACATGTTTTGAGGAGGCTGTTGGTCATGCTCATTGGGATGCAGCAATGGATGAGGAGATGGCTGCATTAGAGGCCAATAAGACTTGGAATCTAGTATCATTGCCAAAGGGAAAGAAAGCTATTGGATGTAAGTGGGTTTATAAGATTAAGCACAATGCAGATGGTTCTATTAGCAGGTACAAAGCTAGGCTGGTTGCAAAAGGCTATGCCCAAACATATGGCATAGATTATGATGAAACCTTCAGTCCAGTTGCTAGGATGGCAACTGTCAGATGTGTGATTGCTTTGGCAGCAGCCAAAGGTTGGAGGTTGCAGCAAATGGATGTAAAGAATGCCTTCTTGCATGGTGATTTGCAGGAAGAAGTGTATATGGATCAGCCAGCAGGTTATGAAGATTTAAAGCATCCCACGTATGTGTGCAGGTTGAAGAAGGCACTCTATGGGCTCAAGCAAGCACCAAGAGCATGGTCTGACAAGATCAGAGAGTATCTTGTCAATATTGGCTTTTATGTTTCTGATGCTGATCACTCACTTTATGTGAGAAAGGGAGATGCAGGTTTGGTCATCATAGTCATCTATGTGGATGACTTGATTATTACAGGTGATAGTGATAGTGGGATTGCTGAAGTCAAGGGCTATTTGAAGATGAAGTTTGAGATGAAGGATTTAGGTGAGCTAAGGTACTTCCTTGGCATTGAGGTGATCAGATGTGATGATGGTATATGGCTGTTCCAAAGACAGTATGGCTTGGATATGTTGTCCAAGTATGGTATGACTGCATGCAAACCACTTTCAGTCCCATTGGAGCAGAATGTAAAGCTGAGTGCTGATGTTGGGGATGAGATAGAAGACCCTACTATGTTCAGGAGGATAGTGGGGAGTTTGATCTACATGACCATTACAAGGCCAGACTTGAGCTATGCTGTTGGTCTTGTGAGTCAGTTTATGCAAGTACCTAGAAAGCCACATTTGGATGCAGTCAGACGCATATTGAGATATGTGAAGTCCACATTACATTATGGACTTTTCTATGAGGCAGGTACAGATGTACAGGTGTTTGGATACACAGATGCAGATTGGGCCGGTAGTATGTCTGATAGACGATCTACCAGCGGATACATGTTCTCTCTTGGTAGTGCAGCAGTTGCTTGGAGCAGCAAAAAGCAATCTACAGTTGCTTTGTCGAGTACAGAGGCTGAGTATAGAGGTACTGCTGTTGCAGCATGTGAGGTAGTATGGCTGCAAAAGTTACTGGCTGATTTGGATGTGCAGGTGGAAGGTCTAGTTGTCATTTATTGTGACAACATGAGCAGTATACAGTTGGCTAGGAACCCTGTGTTCCATGCCAGGACAAAACATATTGAGGTACACTACCACTTTGTGAGAGAGAAGGTACTAGCAGGTGAGATTGACTTGGTGTATGTCAGCACACAGGATCAGATAGCTGATATCTTCACGAAGGCATTGGGTACAGAGAAGCTTCAAAAGTTTCGAAGCTTACTTGGAGTTGCAGAGATGCAGTTGAGCTTGAGGGGGAGTGTTGAGATGGCAAGCTCAACACATGTGGACATGGATGATGGACCGCCTGGTTAGATGGGTCCACACGTCTACACTTAGCACGTCGGTGGTCATTATGACTCTCACATGGCCACTGACTCATTACTTATTATATTCAGGTTGTTACACCTATTTACAGCTGGCATAGTTATAGCGCCAGTCGACTAGTAGAGTCGGTTATGCATTGTTTGACTTAGTAGGCCACTTTCCTTTTATGTTGTATCTTATCTATACTTTGTGTACATTGTAAAGAGTGTGAAAGAAGAAGAAGAAATCAGCAAGAAAACGTTTTGGCCTCCATCTCTCTTCTTGTCTCTTGAGTGAGCTTCTCCTTGTGCATTCTGTGTGTGTTCGGCGTAGCATCTTGAGCAATCCCCTCCACCACGCGATTCTTGACAATGGTCTATGTGTTTATAGTTGTACACATAGCCTTACAAAATGAAGTAGAGCAGTTAATGGTTTTAATTTTCTGATGAAAAAACTCAGATTGAGTAAATACCAATAGAAAAATGATTGAACAATATGCTTTAGTGCTTACAAGCACTCATCTCTTAATTTATGCTTCTAGAGAGGATAGATGTTGGTCTTGATGAACTTGGTGATGCCCTACCAAGTAAAAGAACCTCTCAAATGGAGTTCCAGATTAGTAACTGACTCTAGAAGAGATAATTCAATGATTAAAATCTTTGTTAATGATAGCAGAAGATGAAAGAAAACAAGAAGGCCAAGCTTTCAAGCTCGTGGCTATGGTTGCCATGAAACCCATATTTAGGGTTTGATTCTATGGGAGTAGCAGAAGAAGAATTTCACGGAACCCACTTGGGTGAAGATAGGACACTTGGGGGGTCATGAAAGCCCCATGGTCCCCACCATCATTGCGTTGGCTATAGGCTACGGTGCTGTACGACTTGCCCGCCTATTCAAAACTGCACCAATTTGACGATTTCTTCAATGCCGCTGGCCACGTTGCCCAATGTTGCCCTTTCAAGTTCAAGGATTGGTCGCATTATGTCAGGGAAGAAGTTCTTACTTGAAGCTAGGAGTTGAAATGCTCTTCTTTGGCTTCCCTAGGTTCTCCAAGGTCAAGGGGTCAAGCTGGCTATGAAGTTTGAAGGTTCAAGATGAGAGAAATGAAAATTGTCTTGTGTTGTTAGTGAGGCTAAGGTTTGAGGAAGCTGAAAGGATCAGAGGAGGCTCTGATACCATATGGAAAACCACAGTTGCAGTAGGAAAAGTGTACACAAGAGGGAGATAGGAGCTCAAAGTACAAGAACAAAATCTTGTTTATAGGTTGCTCAAGGTACAACTTGGGTACACTCTATCTCAACCTTGATAGTGACCCATAGGTTGTTTGTATAGCCTTTGCCGAACTAGAGTTAGGGTTTCACCTACCCCTTAAGTCCATTTACATCCATCATCCCTCATATACCCTTACTTAAGGTGAATTCCCATGCCTATATTGTAACAAATTCCCCTCAATGCCAAGGTGGCATCGCATCGCAAGACATGTTAAAGTTTCCCAACTCAATACACTGGGATACATTTACAAATCAGATTACAAGGATATTTATCGGTAGAGAATGTTACAAGACTCAAAAGAGTCTATCAGCTATGGATTGGGAGGCAAAGTTGGCCTCGAATTCCTTAGATACTAGTGGGGCACAGAGACACTTATTGGTGATATGCATGATATTTTTGCATTTGTTGCACTTCATTTTTTCAAGGTATTTCTTCCAGCAATTTCTTACAATATGTCTTTTTTTGTGACAGAAGGAGCACTTAGTAGAAGCGGTATGGACTAACACTTGCTCACGGGAAGTCATTGCTGAAGTTCCTTCAGTATGGTTTCTCTTCTCTTCATCTAGGCAAAATTGGATGGTACTTGCCAAGGTAGGATTTGGCATGTTGGTAAGAGTGCTTACAAGGGGTAGGAAACACCTTTTTTACAACTTTTAGGAGAATAGCAATAGCATCCTCTTCATGGATTGGAGCTTCTACTGAGGCAAGCTGTGCCATGAGTCATGAGTCCCTTCATGTGAGAAATGAATCTTCTCAAGTCTTCTCGTGATCTATATTCCAAGCTAAAGAGTTCAATTTTAAGGAAGATTTTAGTATTTTTACCAGTGGCTTCGTAGAGTTTTTCAGTCTCTCATCCTATTTTTCTTTAGCAGTATTTAGTTCATCAACATGATGAATTGAGGACTCATCTAATTGTAACATTATGATTGCTTGGGCATGTTGGTCATCCTCTACATCAACCAGATTTGTAGAGTTTATAGCTCTAGTGCCTTGCATGAGTGGCAAATACCCTCTCTCCATTATCTTGTACTTGGTAAGTACTTGCCATGGATGGAAATCTTTGCCATCAAAATTATGATTTTGAGAGAAGACATCAGTATATCTTGTGGCCATTGGGAAGGTCTTACCACTTGCTTAGACAAGGGCAGTGTCTAGTCCCTTACAACCTTGCCAATGAATGGGGAAGCAAATCAAGGACACCCTTACAAACAATTGATATTCAAAATTGCAATGAAGAGAAAGGCTGAAAATCATAGATATGTAGTACTTCAAAATATGACTTTGGTGGTCCTTTCTAATGTGCAATCTTCTTCCAAGGCTTAATGGTATTTTTAGGCTTCAGTGATGTGAACCTAGACTGGACTTCTGGCTCCTCCTTGTGGTATGGTTTAGTAGATGAACCTTGTGTTGGACAAGGATGCTCTATGATTTCCATGCTTGTTGCTGATGACTCCAAGAGGAGAGTACAATGACACTTATCTTTTTTGATTTCATTGACCAAGATATTTGAAAGAAACCACACATGATATGCAGCAAGCAACACAAGTTTAGGATAGCATGGTCTATGTGTTTATAGTTGTACACATAGCCTTACAAAATGAAGTAGAGCACTTAATGATTTTAATTTTCTGATGAAAACACTCAGATTGAGTAAATACCAGTAGAAAAATGATTGAACAATATGCTTTACTGCTTACAAGCACTCATCTCTTAATTTATGCTTCTAGAGATGGTAGATGTTGGTCTTGATGAACTTGGTGATGCCCTACCAAGTAAAAGAACCTCTCAAATGGAGTTCCAGATTAGTAATTGTCTCTAGAAGAGATAACTCAATGATTAAAATCTTTGTTAGTGACAACAGAAGATGAAAAAGAACGAGAAGCCCAAGCTTTCAAGCTTGTGGCTATGGCTACCATGAAACCCATATTTAGGGTTTGACTCTGTGGAAGCAGCAGAAGAAGAATTTCACGGAACCCTCTTGGGTGAAGATAGGACACTTGGGTGGTCATCAAAGTGCCATGGTCCCCGCCATCATTGCATCGGCTACTACAGGCTACGGTGTTGTACGACTTGCCCGCCTATTCAAAACTGCACCAATCTAACGATTTCTTCAATGCCGCCTGCCACGCTGCCCAATGTTTCCCTTTGAAGTGCAAGGACTGGTCGCATTATGTCAGGGAAGAAGTTCTTAGTTGAAGCTAGGAGCTGAAAGGCTCTTCTTTGGCTTCCCCAGGTCCTCCAATGTCAGGGGGTCAAGCTGGCTATAGACTTTGAAGGTTCAAGATAAGAGAAATGAAGATTTTCTTGTGCACTTAGAGACGCTGAAGTTTGAGGAAGCTGAAAGGGTTAGAGGATGCTTTGATACCATGTGGAAAACCAGAGTTGCAGCAGGAAAAGTGTGCACAAGAGGGAGATAGGAGCTCAAAGTATAAGAAACAAATATTTTTACTAAGTTGCTCAAGGTACAACTTGGGTACACTCTATTTAAACCTTGATAGTGACCCATAGGATATTGGTATAGCCTTTGCCTAGCAAGGGTTAGGGTTTCCCTTGCCCCTTAAGTCCATTTACATCCATCAACCCTCATATACCCTTGCTTAAGGTGAATTCCCATGCCTATATTTTAACAACCCCTCCTCAATGCTGGGGTGGCATTGCATCACAAGACATGTTAAAGTTCCCCACCTCAATGCACTAGGATGCCTTTATAAATTAGGCTACAAGGATATTCATCCATAGAGAATGTTACAAGACTCAAAAGAGTCAATCATCTGTGGATTGGGAGAAAAATTTGACCTCCAATTCCTTAGATACTAGTGGGACTCTAGGACACTTATAGGTGATATGCTTGGTCTTTTTGCATTTGTTGCACTTCATTTTGTTAGGGTATTTCTTCCATCAATTGCTTACAATATGTCCTTTTTTGTGACAGAAGGAGCACTTAGTAGAAGCGGTATAGACTAACACTTGCTCACGGGAAATGACTGCTCAAGTTCCTTTTGTATGGTTTCTCTTCTCTTCATCTAGGAAAGATTGGATGGTACTTGCCAAGGTAGGATTTGGAATGTTGGTAAGAGTGGTTACAAGGGGTAGGAAACACCTTTTTTACAACTTGTAGGAGAATAGCAATAGCATCCTCTTCATGGATTTGAGCTTGTACTGAGGCAAGCTGTGCCATGAGTCATGAGCCCCATCATGTGAGAAATGAATCTTCCCAAGTCTTCTCGTGATCTATATTCCAAGCTAAAGAATTCAATTTTAAGGAAAATTTTAGTATCTTTACCAATGGCTCAATAGATCTTTTTAGGCTCGTCCTACTTTTGTTTAGCAGTATTTAGTTGATCAACATGATGAATCAAGGACTCATCTAAGTGTAACATTATGATTACTTGGGCATGTTGGTCATCCTCTACATCAACCAGATTTGCAGAGTTTACAGCTCTAGTGCCTTGCATGAGAGGCCAATACCCTCTCTCCAACATCTTGTTCTTGATAAGTACCTGCCATGGGTGGAAATCTTTGCTATCAAATTTACAACTTTGAGGGTGGACATCATCATATGTTGTGGCCATTGGGAACGTCTTACCACTTGCTAGGACAAGGGCAGTGTCTAGTCCCTTACAACCTTGCCAACGAATGGGGAAGCAAATCAAGGACACCCTTACAAACAATTGATATTCAAAATTGCAATGAAGAGAAAGGCTGAAAATCATAGAGATGTAGTACTTCAAAATATTACTTTGGTGGTCCTTTCTTATGTGCAATCTTCTTACGAGGTTTAATGGTCTTTTTAGGCTTCAATGATGTGAACCTAGATTGGACTTCTGGCTCCTCCTTGTGGTATGGTTTAGTAGATAAACCTTGTGTTGGACATGGACGGTCTATGATTTCCGTGCTTGTTGTTGATGACTCCGAGAGGAGAGTACAATGACACTCGTCTTTTTGATTTCATCGACCAAGATATCTGAAAGAAACCACACATGATATGCAGCAAGTAACAAAAGTTTAGGATAGGATGGTCTATGTGTTTATAGTTGTACATATAACCTTACAAAATGAAGTAGAGCACTTAATGGTTTTAATTTTCTGATGAAAAAACTCAGATTGAGTAAATACTAGCAGCAAAATGATTGAACAATATTCTTTAGTGCTTACAAGCAGACAACTCTTAATTTATGCTTCTAGAGAGACTAGATGTTGCTCTTCATGAGCTTGGTGATGCCCTACCAAGTAAAAGAACCTCTGAAATGGAGTTCCAAATTAGTAAGTGACTCTAGAAGAGATAACTTAGTGATTAAAATCACTCTTAGTGACAACAAAAGATGGTAAAAATAAAGAAGGCCAAGCTTTCAAGCTTGTGGCTATGGCTATCATCTAACCCATATTTAGGGTTTTAATCCATGGGAGTAGCAGAAGAATAATTTCATGGAACCCTCTTGGGTGAAGATAGGACACTTGGGGGGTCAAGAAAGCCCCTTGTCCCCACCATCATTGCGTTGGCTACAGGCTACGGTGCTATACGGCTTGCCCGCCTATTCAAAACTGCACCAATTTGACGATTTCTTGAATGCCGCCTGCCATGTTGCCCAATGTTGCCCTTTCAAGTGCAAGGATTGGTCGCATTATGTTAGGGAAGAAGTTCTTAGTTGAAGCTAGGAGCTGAAATGCTCTTCTTTGGCTTCCCCAGGTCCTCCAAGGTCAGGGGGTCAAGCTAGCTATGGAGTTTGAAGGTTCAAGATGAGAGAAATGAAGATTTTCTTGTGCACTTAGTGAGACTGAGGTTTGAGGAAGCTGAAAGGATCACATGAGGCTCTAATACCATGTGGAAAACCACAGTTGCAGCAGGAAAAGTGTGCACAAAAGGGAGATAGGAGCTCAAAGTACAAGAACAAAATCTTGTTTACTAGGTTGCTGAAGGTACAACTTGGTCCTAGTTGCTCAAGGTACAACTTGGGTACACTCTATCTCAACCTTGATAGTGACCCATAGGTTGTTTGTATAGCCTATGCCTAACTAGAGTTAGGGTTTCCCCTACCCCTTAAGTCCGTTTACATCCATCATCCCTCATATACCCTTGCTTAAGGTGAATTCCCATGCCTATATGGTAACAACTTTCCCTCAATGCCAGGGTGGCATCGCATCACAAGACATGTTAAAGTTCCCCACCTCAATACACTGGGATGCCTTTACAAATCAAACTACAAGGATATTCAATTGTAGAGGATGTTAGAAGACTCAAAAGAGTTGATCAGCTATGGATTGGGAGGCAAAGTTAGCCTCCAATTCCTTAGATACGATTGGGACATTGGGACACTTACAGGTGATATGCCCAGTCTTTTTGCATTTGTTGCACTTCATTTTTTCATGGTATTTCTTCCAGCAATTGCTTACAATATGTCCTTTTTTGTGATAAAAGGAGCACTTAGTAGAAGCGGTATGGACTAACACTTGCCCACGGGAAGTGATTGCTGAAGTTTTTTCAGTATGATTTCTCTTCTCTTCATCTAGGCAAGATTGGATGGTACTTGCCAAGGTAGGATTTGGAATGTTGATAAGAGTGGTTACAAGGGGTAGGAAACACCCTTTTTTAAAGCTTTTAGGAGAATAGCAATAGCATCCTCTTCATGGATTGGAGCTTGTACTGAGGCAAGCTGTGCCATGAGTCCCTTCATGTGAGAAATGAATCTTCCCAAGTCTTCTCGTGATCTATATTCCAAGCTAAAGAATTCAATTTTAAGGAAGATTTTAGTATCTTTACTAATGGCTCCGTAGAGCTTTTTAGGCTCATCCCATTTTTCTTTAGCAGTATTTAGTTGATCAACATGATGAATCAAGGGTCTCATCTAAGTGTAACATTATGATTGCTTGGGCACATTGGTCATCCTCTACATCAACCAGATTTTTAGAGTTTATAGCTCTAGTGCCTTGAATGAGAGGCCAATACCCTCTCTCCATCATCTTATGCTTGATAAGTACCTGCCATGGGTGGAAATCTTTGCTATCAAACTTACAACTTTGAGGGTGGCATCATCATATGTTGTGGCCATTGGGAAGATCTTACCACCTGCTAAGACAAGGGGAGTGTCTAGTCCCTTACAACCTTGCCAATGAATGCGGAAGCAAATCAAGGACACCCTTACAGACAATTGATATTCAAAATTGCAATGAAGAGAAAGGTGAAAAATCATAGATATGTAGTACTTCAAAATATGACTTTGGTGGTCCTTTCTTATGTACAATCTTCTTCCGAGGTTTAATGGTCTTTTTAGGCTTAAATGATGTGAACCTAGACTGGACTTCTGGCTCCTCCTTATGGTATAGTGTAGTAGATGAATCTTGTGTTGAACAAGGACGGTCTATGATTTCAATGCTTGTTTTGCTGATGATTCCGAGAGGAGAGTACAATGACAATCATCTTTCTGATTTCATTGACCAAGATATTTGAAAGAAACCACACATGATATGTAGCAAGCAACAAGAGTTTAGGATAGGATGGTCTATGTGTTTATAGTTGTACACATAGCCTTACAAAATGAAGTAGAGCACTTAATGGTTTTAATTTTCTGATGAAAAAACTCAGATTGAGTAAATACCAGTAGCAAAATGATTGAACAATATGCTTTAGTGCTTACAAGCACTCATCTCTTAATTTATGCTTCTAGAGATGGTAGATGTCGGTCTTGATGAGCTTGGTGATGCCCTACCAAGTAAAAGAACCTCTGAAATGGAGTTCTAGATTAGTAACTAACTTTGGAAGAGATAATTGTGTGATTAAAATCACTATTAGTGACAGCACAAAATGAAAAAAAACAAGAAGGCCAAGCTTTCAAGCTTGTGGCTATGGCTGCCATGAAACCCATAGTTAGAGTTTGGGAGCAGCAAAAGAAGAATTTCACAGAACGCTCTTAGGTGAAGATAGCCCACTTGGGGGGCTATCAAAGCCCCATGGTCGCCGTCATCATTGCGCCTCCTACAAGCCGCGTTGCTGTACAACCTGCTCGCTTATTTAAATATGCGCCAATCTAATGTTTTCTTCAAAGCCGTCTGCCAACCACGATGCCCAATGTTGCCCTTTGAAGTGCCAAGACTAGTCTCCTTGTGTCAAGGGAGAAGCTTTTAGTTGAAGCTAAGAGCTGAAATGCTCTCCTTTGGCTTCCCTAGGTCCCCCAAGGTCTAGGGGTCAAGCTAGCTATGGATTTTGAAGGTTCAAGATGAGAGAAATGAAGATTTTCTTGTGCACTTATTGAGGTTGAGGTTTGAGGAAGCTGAAAGGATCAGAGGATGCTCTGATACCATGTGGAAAACCAGAGTTGTAGCAGGAAAACTTTGCACAAGAGGGAGATAGGAGCTCAAAGTACAAGAATAAAATCTTTTTACTAAGTTGCTCAAGGTACAACTTGAGTACACTCTATCTAAACCTTGATAGTGACCCATAGGCTATTTGTATAGCCTTTGCCTAGCAAGGGTTAGGGTTTCCCCTGCCCCTTAAGTTTATTTACATCTATCAATCCTCATATATCCTTGCTTAAGGTGAATTCCCATGCCTATATTGTAACAACCCCCCCTCAATGCGAGGGTGGCATTGCATCACAAGACATGTTAAAGTTCCCTGCCTCAATACACTGGGATGCCTTTATAAATCAGGGTACAAGGATATTAATCGGTAGAGGATGTTACAAGACTCAAAAGAGTCAATCATCTGTGGATTGGGAGGCAAAGTTGACCTCCAATTCCTTAGATACTAATGGTACACTGGGACACTTATTGGTGATATGCTTGATTTTTTTGCATTTGTTGCACTTCATTTTGTCACGGTATTTATTCCAGCATTTGCTTACAATATGTCCTTTTTTGTGACACAAGGAGTACTTATTAGAAGCGGTATGGACTAACACTTGCTCACAGGAAGTGACTACTGAAGTTCCTTCAGTATGGTTTCTCTTCTCTTCATCTAGTCAAGATTGGATGGTACTTGCTGTTGAGATGACAAGCTCAACACATGCGGTCATTGATGATGGACCGCTTGGTTAGATGGGTCCACATGTCTACACTTAGCACGTCGGTGGTCATTATGACTCTCACATGGCCACTGACTCATTACTTATTATATTCAGGTTGTTACACCTATTTACAGCTGGCATAGTTATAGCGCCAGTCGACTAGTGTAGTCGGTTATGTATTGTTTGACTTAGTAGGCCACTTTCCTTTATGTTGCATCTTATCTATACTTTGTGTACATTGTAAAAGTGTGTGGAAGAAGAAGAAGAAATCAGCAAGAAAACGTTTTGGCCTCCATCTCTCTTCTTGTCTCTTGAGTGAGCTTCTCCTTGTGCATTCTGTGTGTGTTCGGCGCAGCATCTTGAGCAACTCTCCCCACCACGCGATTCTTGACATGGCATCAGAGCCACGCCACTGAGAGAGGCTGATTTCGAAGGCTGAATTGAAGGAGAAGAAGCAAGGATCGAGCAAGCAAGCTACGGGTATGAATCTCTCCCATTCTTCCACTCCTTCTCTTGGATAGTGCCTGTGGAGGCACCGGAAGCAGGGCAGAGCAAAAATCTCAGATTGCAGTGATATTTGGTGTGCGCGAAGAGCATTGTATATTCTACAGATAAACCCTTTAGGGCTCTGCAGTTATTTTGGGCATTTGAGGCCATTTCAGGGCCCGTTTTAGAGCCGCAAGGTTGCGGACAGCAGTTTCAGGGTACGCTGTGACTTCGACTGTATTGACCGAAAGTGGGTGCACAGGCTACAGATTTTAGATTTGTAAGTTCAAAGGTGTTTACTAGTGAGTAAACACAAGGTTTATCTGCAAACTAGTTGCAGATTGCATGTATTGTTGAGCAGACAGTGAAAAAGGCCGTCTGGTGTATTGCTGTGCACTACAGGTCGAGGGTTGCAGAAGAGTTGCTTGCAGTTTGGTATTAGTTCTATGATAATGGCAGAGAACAGTGGAAGCCCCATCATTGAGAAGCTCGACAAGAACAACTACCCTTCATGGAAGTTCCGTGTCACGAATTTCCTTATTGGAAAAGGCCTCTACGAGTTTGTTTCAGGTGAAGAAAAGCAGCCGGAGGTGAGTGATCCTTCCAACTGCAGAAGAGAAAAAGGAACGGAAGGAATGGAATGCAAAGGATAAAAAAGTCATGTATTGGTTGTCTACAGTAATTGACAATAATATGTTGGGACACATTAGAAATGCAGAGAATTCATATGCAGCTTGGACCATACTTGAAAGTATGTTTTCTGTAAATACAAAGGCACGAAAGATTCAACTCAAGCAAGAGTTGAATACATTAAAGAAAGGGAAGATGTCTATCAATGAGTATGCATTGAAGGTAAGGAGCATTGCAGATGCACTGGCAGCGATTGATGCAATGCTCGATGATGATGATTTGGTGTCGTCAACCTTAGGTGGACTTAACAATGAAAAGGCTTGGAAGTCTTTTGTAACTTCCGTATATGTTAGAAAGCCATTCCCAAATTTCAATGAGTTGGTCTCTCTAATGATCACTGAAGAAATCAACATGCAGAGTGAGACATCTGAAAGAAGTGGTGAACAGGTCCAGGCTTTCTACTCTAGTTCAGGAAGGGGACGTGGCAGGTTCTCTTCAAGAGGCCATGGTAGTGACAACCAGCAAAACAAATTGAATCAGCAATTTGGCGATATGCAAGTTTCAGGAGGTCGTGGTAACTTTAGAGGCAGGGGGAGCTTTAGAGGAAGAGGTGGATGGCAGAACAGAGGTTCTAACAACTCTGGTATTGTGTGTCACTACTGTGGCAAAACAGGTCATATTGCAGCCCAATGTTATGCTAAGAAAGATGATATTCAGAGTGGTAAGTTGCAGCAAGGAAACTATGCATCGTCTTCATGACAGAATGAAGACAAAAATGAACGTTTGTTTGCTATGCAGCATATGGTGAATGCTGTTACAAGAAAGGGAACACATGAAGATGTTTGGTATGTTGATTCAGGTGCATCCAACCAGCCATGCAGAATGGTTTGGAGAGATGCAGGATTTGCAAAATGCAGGTTATGTGCAGATGGGTGATGATTCATGCCACCCAATTTCACACATTGGAAAAGTTCCCTTGTCCTTGCATGATGGTAAGACAAAGAGTCTTTCAGATGTATTACATGTGCCATCTATTACAAAGAACTTGGTGTCAGTCGGTCAAATGGTAGAGCAAGGGCTGCAAGTCAGATTTAATGCAAAGGGCTGCTTTGTAAAAGAATTCAATGACAAGTGCAGGTTGGTAGAAAAGGGAAGTAGAGTTGGACGTATGTTTACTCTGGATGCTGGAATTCCTACTATGAATGGTGCTATGTATGCCAAAGGAAAAGGTGTTGTTGCAGACATTGAAATTTGGCACAAACACATTGGACATGCAAATGTACAGAGACTGAAATTAATGCAGTCCAAAGGGTTGGTTACAAGTTTGCCTACATTTAGAGTTGCAGAATTTCAGAAGGTATGTGAAGCCTGTCAGTTTGGTAAGCAGGCAAGACAACCCTTTTCACATGATAGAGATGTAAGTAGAAATATCCTTGATGTTGTGCATACAGACATTTGGGGGCCTACACAAAATGTATCTCTTGGAGGCAGTTCATACTTTGTCACATTCATTGATGATTGTTCTAGAAAGCTGTGGGTATATTTTATGAAGGAAAAGAGTGAAGCGTTTGAGCACTTTAGAACTTTCAAGGCTGCAGTTGAAAGAGAAACAGGCTTGAAAGTAAAGTGCTTGAGGTCAGATGGAGGGGGAGAGTACCTCTCAAATGAGTTCAGTGATTTTCTGAGGTCTCATGGGATAAAGAGACAGTTCACATGCAGGTGTACCCCACAGCAAAATGGGGTTGCAGAAAGGAAAAACAAGCATATTGCAGAAGTTGCACGCGCCTTGATGGCTGAAAAGAATATGTCTAAGCATTTTTGGTCTGAGGCTGTTCATACTGCTGTTTATATTATGAACAGAACTCCCACAGCTGCAGTTCATGGTATGACCCCTGAAGAATGTTTTACAGGTAAGAAGCCTGATGTTTCACACTTGAAAGTGTTTGGTTGCATTGCGTATGTTCATGTGCCAGATGAGTTTCGGAAGAAACTGGATCCAAATGCTAAAAAGTGTGTCTTTATTGGATACTCTTTAGAGCAGAAAGGGTATCGCTGTTACAACCCTGTCACATGTAAGTTTAGAGTAAGAAGGGATGCCATCTTTGATGAAATCAGCAGTTGGTATGCATCTAGTGGTGATGCATTGGATGATGATGATGATCATGACACTCATGTGCAGGCTGAAAAGCAAGAATCACGAACTCTTAGTGGACCAGAGACATCATCTGGTAGTCCTTGGTCTGGGAGACTAAGGAGTACCTCTACATCTTCGGGTGCATCTAATAGCACTACAGGTAAAGACAAAGGAAAGAATAAAGTGTCAGAAGGAATTGATGTAGTTCTTGATGGAGACTCCAGTGGCTCAGAGAGCTTGGATGATGAGCTTGGCATTCCTTCAGTGAGGACTCCAGGTGTGCAGAGAGCACGCGTTAATGCAAAGACTCCATTGAGTGATCCAGTGGGACGCAGGTCTAGCAGGGTGAGATACCCTGTTAAAAGATTTGGTTTTGAAGGTTATGAAGCTCACCATTATGCTTTTTATGCTTATATGCTGAAACTAGTTAAGGATGTTGAGCCCACATGTTTTGAGGACGCTGTTGGTCATGCTCATTGGGATGCAACAATGGATGAGGAGATGGCTGCATTAGAGGCCAATAAGACTTGGGATCTAGTATCATTGTCGAAGGGAAAGAAAGCTATTGGATGTAAGTGGGTTTATAAGATTAAGCACAATGCAGATGGTTCTATTAGTAGGTACAAAGCTAGGCTGGTTGCAAAAGGCTATGCCCAAACATATGGCATAGATTATGATGAAACCTTCAGTCCAGTTGCTAGGATGGCAACTGTCAGATGTGTGATTGCTTTGGCAACAGCCAAAGGTTGGAGGTTGTAGCAAATGGATATGAAGAATGCCTTCTTGCATGGTGATTTGCAGGAAAGAGTGTATATGGATTAGCCAGCAGGTTATGAAGACTTAGAGCATCCCACATATGTGTGCAGGTTGAAGAAGGCACTCTATGGGCTCAAGCAAGCACCTAGAGCATGGTCTGACAAGATCAGAGAGTATCTTGTCAATATTGGCTTTTATGTTTCTGATGCTGATCACTCACTTTATGTGAGAAAGGGAGATGCAGGTTTGGTCATCATAGTCATCTATGTGGATGGTGCGTAGATCGGATGCTGTACGCTCGCGTAGTGAATGCCGGAAGGTCCCCAAGAACAATAGAACTCTACTTTTTGCACAAATTACAAGGTAAAAAGCATGAACGACAAGAGCAAGAGACCAATTGGGTGCAATCTCCCCCATGCCTTGTGTGAGCGCTCCACAAAGCATGTATTTTATGTATTATTCATCTTCAAGCTCAAATAATAGCCCAAATTACAAAATAGCAAGCTTTTAGCTTTTGAGTTTGCTTTAACACAAAAATAGGAATAAAGCTAATGGACGGTGCCCAAAGAGTCTGGCACGCCCAATACAATGTCCAAATAGAAATAACATAATCATGCGCCCATGCGCATACAAAATAATAATAAATATCCAACGCCTCAATAAATAGGCGTGACAAAATATAGGCATGGCACCTATCAAAATATAATCCATAACTCGAATACTCGCTGTCCTCCAATGCTTTCCTTCGCCACTGCTGCTATCTCTACACATCAATTGAAGCATTCACAATCGTTAGTAAAATAATACAATTAAATCGAAAAAAGTGAATACCTAGCAGTCTTCAGCTACATAAATAAATCAACTGGTTAGAAATAAATCCTAACCTTAATTTATTACGAGTACGCACTCTAAACTCATAAACATTTATTAATTTAATATGCATTTTGCAGAATCACCCGCTATGGAATCACCCATGTACACACTAAATTAATGAAACGCCCGAAAAGGACAAGCGTCCCCATCAACTTCTCGCACAAAGAATCCACTTTGTGTATGAGCCCGGTCATCAAAGTTTACGGAATCCACCGTAAAACCTCACGGAATCCACTGTGGCACGGAATCCACTATGAAATATGCCTCCTGGCATCATACCCCCGGGGTGGGATAGCAATTGACCTCAATTGCTATTAGCTCAATGTGGAGCTAACAGAGTGGGGAAAGCATTTAAGTCTCTAGCGTGCATCCATTGTGCTTCCTCTACAGGATGGTTCTTAAATTTAACTAGATATCTAGAATATCTTTGGCCAGTTCTAATGGTCATAAAATCAGTATCTATGATAGCTTCTGGTTCAAGTATTTCAGTCTCTTCCTCTAACAAAGGTGGGTTTTCATAATGTGAAATGTGTTGTGAATTTTCCAATGAGGTGGTAATTCTAACTTGAATGCATTGTCATTAATTTTGTGAATGATCCTAAATGGTCCATAAAATCTAGGGGCTAATTTAACAACTGGGTGTCTATCTACACTTTGTGTTCTACGTTTTTCTATTCTCAACCAAACATAGTCATCAACTTTGAAATTCATTGCTTGTCTTTTCTTATTGGATTGTTTGGTATATGATTGCTGGGCTTTGGCAATCATACCTCATCAAAAATAGTGTTATGCATACTAGCAATATCATCAGCACTCTGAATTCTATTTGACAAAGATGCAACAGGTGTAGATAATCTATAACCATAAATCACTTCAAACAGTGCTTTCTTTGTAGATGTGTGTGGCGTATTGTTATATGCAAACTATAATAAATGCAAATGTGTGTCCCATGTCTGAGGTTTAGAAATAGTATATGCACGTAAGAGATCTAGAATAGTGCTATTAGTGGCTTTTGTTTGTCCATTAGTTTCAGGATGAAATGCAGATGAGAAATCAATCTTTGTGCCTAGGTTAGCAAACAGAGTAATCCAAAAGTTATTACAAAATCTAGAATCACGATCTGAAATAATAACTTTTGGCAATCCATGGTTAGTGAAAAGAGTTTTCAAAAACAATTGTGATGCTTGTGATGTTGTTAAAGTTTTCTTACATGGAATGAAATATGCTTGTTTACTAAATCTATCTACTACTGTCCAAATCATATCATGGTTAGATTTAGTATTAGGTAAACTAGTAATAAAATCCATAGAAATTTGTTCCCATGGTTTAGACGGAATAGACAAAGGCCTAAGTAATCCATACTGTTTACCATGATGTCTCTTAACTCTTTGACAAATCAAACATTCAGAAACAAAGTTAGATACATCAGTGTCCATATGCGGCCAATAAAAATCTTCAGTTAATGTTTGTAAAGTAGATATGATACCTCTATGACCTTGATATGGGGGACAATGAATTTCATTCAAAACAAAAGATCGGAATGGAATTGTAACACACAATCTCTTTTCATAAAACATAAATCCATCATTATATGATAATGAATCAATAGGAATCAAATTATTTTGAACTAATTTATTCCAATCAGCATGAAAAGTAATATCCTGATGATAAGTATCTTTCATAGCAATCAAAGAATCAAAAGATATAACAGAAATATTATGAATGGCAGGTCTTCTACTTAATGCATCAGCCACTACATTTTCTTTACCGGGTTGATATTGAATGATAGGATGAAAACTTTGAATAAAGGATGCCCATTTGATATGTCGGTCAGAGATTTGGGGTTGGCTAAGTAAATGTCTGATACTTTGCTGATCGGTCTTAATCATGAATTCTGAACCCATTAAGTAGTGTTTCCATTGTCTTAATGCTTGTACAACTGCTAATAGTTCTTTGTCATATGTGGAATATTTCAGTTCAGAAGGTTTCAACTTACAACTAGAATAGGCTATGGGATGATTATCCTGCATAAGTATAGCTCCTATTCCTGATCCACTAGCATCGGTCACTACTAGAAAGAATGGTCTATTAAAATCAGGCAACTGTAGGACACGGGCATGGGTTAATCCATGTTTCAATAAGTCAAAGGATTTCTGTTGATTTTCGGACCAATGATAGACAATTCCTTTCTTCAGAAGTTTGGTTAATGGTAAAGCAAGTAATGAAAAATTACGCACAAATTTCCTATAGAAACTAGCAAGACCAAGGAATGAGCGTAACTCATGCACGTTTTTAGGTACATGCCAATTCAATATTGCATCTATTTTCTTAGTATCAACTTTAATACCATTAGATGATACAATATGACCTAAATACTCAATTTCTGTTTTAAAGAATTCACTCTTTTCAGGATTTGCATACAGTTGATTATATTTTAGTAATTGGAAAACCAATGACAAATGCTCATAATGTTCTTTCTCATTTTGACTAAACACCAAAATATCATCAAAGAAGACAATTACACAATATTGATATTTCAGAAATATACGGTTCATCATTCTACTAAACGTAGCAAGTGCATTAGTCAATCCAAATGGCATCACTAAAAATTCATAATGACCAAACTGTGTCCTAAATGCAGTTTTGAATATGTCTTACGTATCTAGTCTCACTTGATGATAACCAGACTTAAGGTCTATTTTACTAAATATAGCAGATCCTTGTAGTTTGTCCATAAGGTCATCAACTCTAGGAATGGGATACCTATTCTTTACAATGATCTTATTTAAAGCTCGATAGTCAATGCACATATGATAGGTATTATTCTTTTTCTTGACTAATAGAATAGGTGCACCAAATGGAGAACTACTAGGTCTAATCAATCCTCTATTTAGTAATTCCTCAACTTGACTCTGAATTTTTTTTTTGCTCTATCTGGTTATGCCTATATGGTGCTTTGCAAGGTGGTTGTGTGCCAGGAATCAAATTTATTTTATGGTCTTCTAGACGTGAAGGAGGTAAACCAGGTGGTAGGTCTTCGGCAAAATAGTCTTTAAAATGTGCAAGAAATTCTTTATGCCTAGGATGCATATGATTTTCTTTTACTTGCAGTTCATTCACCCAAATGAGATAAGATTTACTACTCTTGCGTAATGCACGTTTAGCTTGAGTATGCGAAAGCAGTGGAAAAACATTAGATGCATGCATACCATACAATGTAATAAATTTTCCTTGAAAATTAATATTAATTGAATGTGTGGAATAGTCTATATCTGGGTTATGCTGATGACGCCAAGGCATACCTAAAATAATGTCACTTGACTGTAATGGAACAACTAGAAAATTTCTTCTTTCAGTGTATTGACCAATTTGAATTTCTAAGTCATGCACTTCCTGTGTACCATTATACCTAGTGTCTAAGAATGCTGCTTTGATGCGATAATGCGTATGTACAGCCTGTAACTTCAATTCCTTTACTAATTTCGCTGAAATAAAATCATGAGTGCTACTGTCATCATGCAAAATAATATTTTCCTTTCCATGCACCAAACATTTCATAGTCAATAAAGAATGTGGAGTTGGCATACCTGGTAAAGTATCCGAAGGAGTAGTAGTATCGTCCTCATCTTCTATAAAATCAGGCATATCTTCATGTTCGTCATCGTCCATTGCTCCAAGGTAGTTGATATGGGCAGGTGGCTTCTTCGAATGGCAATTTGCTACTAAATGTCCAAGCTGGTGGCATTTATAGCATACTATAGGTTTGGTTTTGGTTACATTGTTTGCAATGGCAGGAAGTCTAGGTACATTAGGATTTGGCTGTGGAATAGGCTTAGGGTTTTGATTGACATTGGATGGTAAAGGAGGTGGTTTTGCCCAATTTTTACGGAAAGATGATGAAGAGAAACGACCTGGATTAAATCTTCTAAAATTGGAACTGAATTGCTTAGATCCATAGTTACCATTGGCTTGGAATTGCTGTGGACATCTGTCTCTACCTCGCAACTTGTCTTTAGTGTCGTGAGCTAGTGAAATGGCGTCTTCAAGAGTAGCAGGCTTGAATATGTTAACTTCAGCGTAGTAATGCCCAAGGAGTCTAGACATATACTTGCACTTGTGTGTCGCTTCAGGTACGTCTTCAAGAATGCGTAGCTGGAGTAATGCATTCCAAAAACGCACTGTGTATTGAGGAATAGGCTCACGATCCCGTTGCTGAAGAAGATCCCATTGCTTTATAGCTTTCTAATGAAATTGTGGAGGAAGGAAATTCTGCATGAACTTCTTCTTGAAATTCTCCCAGGTAGCAAGACAATCTATACTCTTGCATACTACAGTCCACCAAAGAGATCCTCTATCCACTAAATGATTAGTGACACACTTGATTTTATCTTTTTCTGCATAGGTACTCCTCATGGAAATAGTCATCAAACTGACTAATGAATGCAATAACAGTTTTTCCTTCTCGTATGCCATTGAAAGTACGAAATTTGAAACTTCTTTTACTTATCTTTGATTCCTTGCGGATGGTTTGAGCTTCGAGAGTTGCCTCAATGGTACGTCGGATAAGATCTTCAGATTGAGGTTCTTCTTTGTCGATAGACGATCTTTGTAAATTTGCCAGTTGAACTTGCAATGCTTGCCTAGCCCTTCGTTCTTCGTCCAATTGCATCATGATTAAGTCCAGCTTTTGCTCCATCGTAGATTCAGGTAGGTCGCCTTCAGCCATAAGATCATCCATATATGGTTCCATCATCGCAAAACTCAAAAGACCTTTCTCACTCAAAATCAAGTTAGCGGGATGAGTGTAGCTCAAGTTCGGGAATACAAGGCTTATGTATTTTTGGGTGTGGCTTTCACAATCTTCAAAAAATCTGCGTTTTATCCTTCTTCGTATGCTGAAAATGCTTCAACAAACCTGCATATGGGTAGAGTACCTTCCAATGAACAACTTTGCAGTCCGGAGTTTCTGCGCAGTAACAGCTCTTCTATGAGTTTTGGACAGAAGTCAGTTTTGACTCCAGTTGACTTGTCTGACTTGCAAAGTACCAGACTAATGTGACTTGCAAAGTATGAAGACTTGCAGAACTTAGTTGCTTTATGTAACTTGCAAAACTTTGACTTGAGAGACTTACAGAACTTGAACTTGAAAGACTTGCAGAGTTGATGAGACTTGGAAGACTTGAATGATTTGTAGGATTTATGACTTATAGCTTAGATAACTAAGCTTGATAGTAGCAGTCGACAATTTTTTTGAGGGGGGGCGCAGTTTTTTTTTTTCACGCCGAAATTCACGCTGAAACATATCGAGTTACCAGACGTCGAAATTTTGTGGTTTATAAGCTTTATTATTAAGCTTAATACTCATGAAAGCTTTTAAGCTTTTGAAAATATAGAGCTTATCTCTGTGTAACCACGACTTGATGAAGAAGATGTAGGAGTGGTCCTCCGCCTCTGCAAACCGGTCCCTCGCGATCCGATAATGGAAACATGGGTTTTTGATCGCCAAAAATCTGCCTGTATCTACGGTTCGTGACGAGATTGACCGTAGAGCCCGATCGTTCCAGAAGCTCCGCCTTCATACGAGATGGGTAGCGATTGGAAGTTCTTGATCTCAGCTTCACTCTGATACCACTGGTGCGCAGATCGGATGATGTACGCTCACGTAGTGAATGCCGGAAGGTCCCCAAGAACAATAGAACTCTACTTTTTGCACAAATTACAAGGTAAAAAGCATGAACGACAAGAGCAAGAGACCAATTGGGTGCAATCTTCCCCCATGCCTTGTATGAGCGCTCCACAAAGCATGTATTTTATGTATTATTCATCTTCAAGCTCAAATAATAGCCCAAATTACAAAATATCAATGATGTGAACCTAGACTGGACTTCTGGCTCCTCCTTATGGTATGGTGTAGTAGATGAATCTTGTGTTGGACAAGGATGGTCTATGATTTCAATGCTTGTTTTGTGATGACTCCGAGAGGAGAGTACAATGACACTCATCTTTTTGATTTCATTGACCAAGATATTTGAAAGAAACCACACATGATATGTAACAAGCAACAAGAGTTTAGGATAGGATGGTCTATGTGTTTATAGTTGTACACATAGCCTTACAAAATGAAGTAGAGCACTTAATGGTTTTAATTTTTTGATGAAAAAACTCAGATTGAGTAAATACCAGTACCAAAATGATTGAACAATATGCTTTAGTGCTTACAAGCACTCATCTCTTAATTTATGCTTCTAGAGATTGTAGATGTTGGTCTTGATGAGCTTAGTGATGCCCTACCAAGTAAAATAACCTCTGAAATGGAGTTCCAGATTAGTAATTGACTCTAGAAGAGATAACTCAGTGACTTGAGTTAGAAACGTCCAGTGGCATCGGTCGACCAGCTCCACCCTTACCACGTAGCCCATTTTTCTTCCCCACTTCACGCTTACGGAACCTCAAGGGTAGGACTTCTAGACTTGTCCCCTAAGCCATGCATCTTACATAGAATGATGCATGAACTGGGTCCTTAAGTGTGGGAAAACACCTAGGATCCAACTCCTAGTTCCACCAGCATGAGCACAATGCATCACACGCTAAGGCAGTAGACATGCCCCCAGATAGTGCATCTTCTTTTCTTTTCAGGTAAATACAAATGCTGCAATCCACCAACTTCAAAGGCTCCATTATCCACTCAATTCATTCTCAGTCCCCCAAGACCGATCGACATGAAACCCTATCTTCATCAACTTACATGACCTCTATGGCACGACATATCACCATGTAGCCAAAACAAAGCAAAGGAACACCAAGGAAGCCCAAGTTAAAAAGTGAATGAAGAAGCTCATTCTGCTCAGACAAGAAAAGTGCAGGAGATGGCAACCTCAGAAAAAATGTAGGGGAGCTTCGAAGTTTTAGACATGGTCCTCTCAAGGATGAAGGAGGTCCTATCAAGAATGAAGTATGCTCTCTCAATGATGGAGGAAAGCACCAAATATTTTAGCAAGGCTCTCTCAAGGATGAGGGAGAACCTCCGAGGGCTCTCACAAGGAAAGCACGAGGAGCAATGTAATTCATTTTATAAAAAATGCGAGGTTTCCTCATGTGCAAGTAGTAAAGTGTGCACAAACATAGGTGAAGGGATAAGGCAACTTGAAGAGAATAAGGAAAAGCCATGTTAAGCTCATGTCATAGCAACCTTGGAGAGTTAGAGGAGGAATCCGTCCAACAACATTGTCAATTTCAAAAATGGATATGTCTACCCATTATTCTCTAGAAGGATCCCTCCAATATGATCTTGAATTTCAAGGGACAGATCCACCCACCGTCGGTGTTAGGGAGGGACTTGCCCCAACTTCATCTTTAATTTCAAGGGAAAATCCACCCAACACCCTCCTTAGCAAAGGCTTGTATACAAACTCAAAAATCCATCTAGCTATACCCATCCCACTTTCCAACTACTATCCATTTGTGTCATGGGACTGGCACTCATTTACGAGGGGGGTAATGTTAATCTCAAAACAAGAAAAAAGTGGAAATAGTGGAGATGTGCAAGCCAAGAGCTAAAAGAGGCGGTCGAAAAGGAAATCGGACACAACCGAAGAAGCAAGAAGAGAAACTGTTGAAAGCGCAAGGGGGGTCTCAAAAGCTTAGTCAAAGGAAAAAGTACATTTTTAAATGTAAGGCGCCCCCAAATATTTTTGTAAAAGAGTGCCAGGCTCTTTCCTATGCAAATTGTAAATGTAGATGGGAAAGAGGGCCTAGGCCACGATTGGCCATGTAAAAAAGGGGATGACCACCCAAAAGGGATTTAGGGTTTTGAATATAAACTCACGCATGGCTATTGAAGATGGAGCTTAGCAATGGAGGATGTTTGGGTTCGCATCTCGAATCGTGGAGCTACTAGTGTTCTTGAGGAAGGAGGCAAGTTGTAACTCATTTGGGCATCAAGGTCAGCTCACTACACCCTGATAAGATCGAAGATGCCTCATCTAGGTGAGAGATAGCCATAGGTTTTCACTTAAAATGCTTGAAACACTTGAACAATAAATAGTCCACGGGTCTTGGCGGTTGCGCCTCTACATGTTCCAATAGCTGGGGTTCCCTCAAGTGCCTTCCATTATGTAGTAGGATGTAATACCCTTTCATCCAACAGGTGCTCAAGGTATGCATCTAGAATTATTCTCAATGACCCATGCCCAAAAATAAATCGACCAGTTGGGATATCCACCAAACAACTGGAATGTAATATCCACAAATATTCAAGTAACAACTGATAGCTTGGGCTCCCAGCAAATGAGATAACATCGACATACTCAGTATTAGCAACTATCACATATACTTTTGCTACCATTCCTTTCGATTGCCTTCGGCTATCATCAACTATTTTTAAAACTGTCATGACATCCTTTTGGTTTGGTAGACCCATCCTCTTCGATAAATCCGTACTCATAATGTTTATAGAAAATGCAGTGGTGGGATCCACCACTACATTTTCTATTAAGATTCCATTGACATATGCCTGCATCCTTAGGCAATGCTTCTCTACATGATCCCACCATTCACTACCCACTCAATGGACACCAAAAGGTTCTACAATATAATGTGTTCATAGGATTTTGTTGAACTTCTTACAAATGTTTAGTGACAGTTGGATTAGTTGTGGTAGATTCACATTCGGTTCGACTTCACATAGTATGGTCAAACTTATGGAAGTTTGCCATACTCTCTTCTCTTTCCACACTAGCTGCTCTTTTGGCTTCTTAATGATCTTAGTACCCTCCTTTTCTTTTGATTTCTATTTTTTTAAAACCACAAGATCCTCTAAAATACCATCATTTTAAGAGGAGATGCATGGACATCCAACACCTTATTATCCTACTAAATTTAGAGTTAACTTTGCTTGTACTAGGCTCATCTTTCTTAGTGTCTTTCAAATTCTGAAGCCTAGTTACTACCCTAACATTGCTAGGAGATAAACTCTCATTGATTGACAAAGTTTCAACCACACTTATCCCACTAGGCATTTGCTAGAGTGTGGCTTTATCCCTTTGCAAAATTTTTGTAGGGTCCACTCCTTTAGTATTCTGGTTATTCACATGATGGTTCCCACATATGTCACATTTGACATTCGGACAATTAAGAGGAAAATGCTACCCATCACACCACTTACAACTGAATCGTGATGGGCCCTCATCATAGGGATTTCTAATACCCATCAGATTTTGTTGGTACTTTAAAAAATTTAAAATCTACGGCTATCTAATTGTAATGCTTAATGATCATATCCATGTAATGTTTCATCATATCTTTTAATTCCTCTACAATGTTTGATGTAGAGGACCCATAACCAGTGGCTTTAGGAGCTACCTCCCACTAGGTTGCACAACATGCAAAGAGGGTGCTACTTGTACTGAAACTTGGTCCACAAAAGGAGTTCTTTGGCTAATTATTGGATTAATGGCATATGGAGGAGTTGGCAACAAAGACACATTCAACATCATGCTTCCTCTACCATTAATTGGTCACGGGGGTACTAATCACACCTTGATCTCCACTAACTAATCCCAAATTATTTCAAGGACTAAGGATTGAACTTAGATTTTCCCTCAATGCATGGGCTGCTTGTAAGTGGGACTCTACTTTCTCTGCTTGGGTTATAGCAGTATCTATATCTACTAAAGGGACACTACTCAACTGCACTTGGGTATTGAAATCGATGAATCCATGTAAGAAATATTACAGTTGGGTTATGCAGGTGGTGGGATAGGGATAGAGGCTTGCAATTTTTGTGAAAGATATCTTTCATCTTCTTGGCATATACTTGAGAATTTTCATCGGGTTCTTGATGTGTCAAATTTAGAATAAGTAGCCAATATTGACAACCTCTCTCAGGGGAAAATTCCCTTTGAAAGGTTGTAAAGAATAAATCGATCGTAGTCATGGTATCGACTTCTAAACCATGATACCACATTGCAACCCTCCCTTTTAGGGTCATGCTAAAGTAACATCACTAGATACCCATCATCTTGAATTCGACAATTAAACATGAGGTTTTGGAACTTACTAATGTGAAGCTCCACATCCTCCTCTGCTAATCCATTAAAGATGGGTAGAGGGAAACCTGAAGCTGGCAAATCTAGCATTCTTGTAGGAATTGCAATAGCTTACGCCATAATGACAATCAGATTTTCTATAAAAGTTTGTAATACTGAGACAACAACTCCACTTAAAGTGGGTTGAGTTACTAGGGGAAGGGGAGCATTAGAGCTTCCTCCTCCACCTAATAAATTATTTGTGATACTAGGGTTAGTAAGACCTCTTTCTTATATAGGAGTATTGGGATGCTACATTGAGGGGAGTACCTCCTTAAGATTTTTTCCTATCACTATCTAGCCTTTTCAACTTTTTCTTATTTTTGGATCTCAGCTTGATGGTGTTTATCGAAAAATAATGGATCTATCTCAATACTCGTTGGCATAAACTGACTGACTAGTCCCTACTAACCAAGATCCAAAAATTGTCACTTATTATTAGTGGCTCTCGGCAAATGCACTATTTGTCAATAAAAAAATGGGCTCTACATCGACTCTAGGGATCTAGCCAGCTTCCATAACTCACCTCAAACCCCACAGCCTCGCAACCCAGGAGCGCATAGACATTATGAAATAATTTATCAAAATAAGGCATTTGTAGATTCAACCATTAGATCATTGTCTAGCGTGATGCCCTTTTGAAAGCAACCCTCCCACAAACATAATCAACCACAAAACCAAGAAACAACACACAAAATCTATATGTATAGATCTTCCATTAGTCTCAAGAACTAAAAAGAACCATACATCTTTCTTTTAATAATGAACAAATTTTTCATATTCATCCTCTTCATCCATAGCTTCAACCATTATGCAAGAACAAAAGGGAAAAGGGGAATTTCTACACAAAAGAAAGAGGAGAGAGAACTTTTGGCACCATCCAAAAGGAGAATGTATGAGTCTTGGAAGAAAGGAGAGAAATGTTGGGGGTAAAGGCGCCTCTGCCTAGCCGCCCGTGTATTAGTACACTGACAGTCACCGCCATTGCACACTGCAGGTGGCGGGCGCCCATCACCGTCACTTTATTCTTCATTCTTTTAGTGACAGTTTGAATAAAGGAAGGCCCGGTCACACATTGTGACTGTTGGAGTTCCCATTTCTAGTCTCTCCCTTTCTTGCTCTTGCTCCCCTGCCATAGCTCTCGAGTCCAACATTCGATTCGTCGCTCCCTTTCAACTAGTATCAGAGCTTTGCTTTCTGACTCTTGAGCTTGGTTCGTGGCATTCTCAGCATCCATTTGACTCCCTAGTTGCATTGGGTCTCCTTCCCGGCATCCATATCCGACTCCTTTGAGCTCCCGTCACTCCCCAACTTCCTGAGCACCTTCCGGCTTTGTTGGGCACCTTCAGTTAATTACATCAAAGGTATTTGATCATTTTCTTCAGGGTTTACTTCAGTTCTTAGGTTTCACAGGCTGTAAACAAGATTGGGGCAGCCACCATTGAAGCTCCCTTGCTTCATATCTCACTTGCCTTTGAACAAGACTTGTTGGAGCTTGTTTGAGGCCTTCCTTGGCTTTAATCGGACCCCTCCGAAGCTTGGCCACCATTTTTTGCAGCCCTAGGACCAACATTTATAGTTGGCGCAATCACGCAGCCCTCCCATGTGTCTTCAGCATTGACAATCACAATAGCAGCTCTCCCCCTCCATTGGCACTTGGAAAGGCTCCATTTCGGGCATATGAATATGCTTTGATTCTTGGTTTTGATGGTTGATGTGTTGGCATAGAATGTATGCCTATTGTTTGGCAACCATTTGGAGCTAATTTGGTGCTGAAATTCTCAGTTTTGAATAGTAAATCACTGTTGTACACAGTTGGGCTGAAGTCGTTTTACTCATGTATACTTATGCGTATGCTTTTCGAGCTATGTGTCGGGCATATATGGTGATGTATTGACACTTGGGGCTCGACATAGATCTTGGTTTTGATTTGGGATCATTGGTTGAGCTTGATCTCACTTTGCAAACCATTTGGATGCTCCGTCTCGGATGTACTTATGGTATATATGTTGCTTATGTCTAACCGGTCTTGACATGCTTAGCCTATGCCATTACTACATGCTAGTTACATTGTTTGGAGCCTATTGCTATTGGAGCTCGATCTTGGCTTGACCTTGGATTCTCGGAGATTACTTGAGATATTTATTGGTTTTCCATAGTTGTATCTTGGGATGTACTTGATGTCTTACATGCTTATGGATGCTACATACGGATGCTCTACCGCCTACATGTTTGGGATGTACTATTGATGTATTGTCTTGGACTTATGTCATTGGCACTGTGTCTTGCCTTGGCTTGAGCTCTTGAGCTCGTACATACGGCTTTTTTGCCAGTGGGAGCATTCTTGAATGCTTATCAAATATTGAGCAAGTGGTACTTTTATGCATTGAGCCGTTACATGCTACTGAGCAGTTACAGACACTTGAGACTTTGGGACTTCTTACCTTTTGAGATGGTACATCATATGTCTTGGTTCACTATATGCTTATGAGCTAAGTCTCGGTTTTGGATCCATATCTTTGTGAACTGACACTTACTTGTGTCAAGTTTTCTGTAGTGGTAGGAACACTTTGCCCCATTGCCTGGGGGGTGTGCCTACTCACTAACTTCCCAGTTCTTCTCTCTTCCTTTTCCTTTCTTCTTCTCCCCCTCTCATTTTCCTTGAGGTGCATCGAGGGAGAAAGAGAGGAAATTCAACAAAAACAAACAAAAGCAAAGAAGAAAGAAAAAGAACAAAGCAAGAGGGAGAAATGTACTCACCACAAAGGCCCCTCTTTGTGATGGTTCCTCTTTGCCCTTTGTGCACTTTCTCCTCTTCTACACGAGCGGCGGCGGCGGCGGCGAGGAGCTCTCCTACTCTCTCTTTCTCTCTTTCTCTCCGTCTCCCTCACAAACGCATGATCTCTTTCGCTCTCTCTTTTACTCTTCGCGAAAAAATGCTATGCTCGGGTTTTGGCAGATTTATTTTACAGTGAGTACCATCACTAATAGCGACACCACTGATATGTGTCACAATTGGCCATTGCTATTCCCCTATATCCTTGTAGTGAGGGTTACTACAAAAATAAGCATGCCTGATATATAGAGCAATTTTTTTAAAGTATATGGTCACCAATTGCATGAAACAAGATATGCATATAGTGTGAAAGGTGATAAAGAATGAGAGGTGGTAACACTTGGAGCAAGTAAAGATATACCCTCATCAAGTAAGGCAACCAAATGACCAAAGAAAGGCAAATGACTCCTACAACGGATTTTTGTCCTTAAGACTCACAAAAAGAAATAGCTTTATTAATGTATTTTATTTATTTTCCTACAAATAATCATATATGTAATCATGATGAGACCAAAGATACATTTTCTTCTTTTATCAATACTTGTGTTCATTTTGATAGTAAAGAGATCATTTCCTTAATATCCATGCACTATATATTCTTCTCTCTCCTCTTTTATATCTACAAAGGATTTCAACATAAACATTTTGGTGCGCAGGTCGGTTGCAGATAGCTCACGTGGTGAATCCCGGAAAGTCCCCAAGAACAAAGAACTCTACCTTTTTGCACAAAAACCCATGTAAAAGCATGCACGACAAGAGGTAAGAGACAAATTGGGTTCAATCTCCCCCATGCCTTGTGTGAGCACTTCACAAAGCATGTATTTTATGTATATTTCCAATCTTCATGCTCAATAATAGCCCAATTACAAAAATATGACAAGCTTTTTAGCTTTTGAGTTTGCTTTCTACAAAAATAGGAAAATAAAGCTAATGGACAGTGCCCATAGAGTCTGGCACGCCCAATCTCAATGTCCAAATAGAAATAACATATCCGGGCGCATAAGCGCATATAAAATAATAATCAATAATCGATGTCTCAATAGACATAACAAAATATAGGCGTGGCGCCTATCAAAATATAGTCCAAAAGTCGAATACCCGCTAGACTCCAATGCTTTCCTCCGCCACTGCTGCTATCTCTACACATCAACTGAAGCATTCACAATCGTTAGTAAAATAACACAATTAAACCGACAAAAGTGAATACCTAGCAGTCTTCAGCTACATAAATAAATCAACTGGTTAGAAATAAATCCTAACCTTAATTTATTACGAGTGCGCACTCTAACTCATAAAAGTTTATTAATTTAATATGCATTTTGCGGAATCACCCGCTATGGAATCACCCATGTACACACTAAATTAATGAAACGCCCGAAAAGGACAGGCGTCCCCATCAACTTCTCGCACAAAGAATCCTCTTTGTGTATGAGCCCCGGTCATCTAACAGAGTGGATAGGTAATTGGCCTCTAAATGGTCTCAATAAACTAATATGAAATGTATTATGAATTTTCCAATGAGATGGCAATTCTAACTTGAATGCATTATCATTAATCTTATGAATAATTCTAAATGGTCCATAGAATCTAGGAGCTAATTTGACAACTGGATATCTATCTACACGTTGCAGTCTACGCTTTTCTATTCTAAGCCAAACATAATCATCAACTTTGAAATTCATAGCTTGTCTTTTCTTGTTGGCTTGTTTGGTATATGATTGTTGGGCTTTAGCAATCATATCCTTGACCTCATCAAAAATACTATTATGCATAACAACAATATCATCAGCGCTCTGAATTCTGTTAGACAAAGATGCAACAGGTGTAGATAATCTATATCCATAAACGACTTCAAAAGGTGCTTTCTTTGTAGATGTGTGTGGTGTATTGTTGTATGCAAACTGTAATAAATACAAATGAGTATCCCATGTCTGAGGTTTAGAGATAGTGTATGCACGTAAAAGATCTAGAATGGTGCTATTTGTGGCTTCTGTTTGTCCATTTGTTTCTGGATGAAATGCAGATGAGAAATCAATCTTTGTGCCTAGATTTGCAAACAGTGTAATCCAAAAATTATTACAAAATCTAGAATCTCGATCTGAAATAATCACTTTTGGCAATCCATGGTTAGTAAAAACAGTTTTCAAAAATAACTGTGCTGCTTGTGATGCTGTTAAAGTTTTCTTACATGCAATGAAATATGCTTGCTTACTAAATCTATCTACAATTGTCCAAATCATGTCATGGTTAGATTTAGTATTTGGTAAACCAGTAATGAAATCCATAGATATATGTTCCCAAGGTTTAGATGGAATAGATAAAGGCATTAATAATCCATATTGTTTACCATGATGTCTCTTTATTCTTTGACAAATCAAACATTCAGAAACGAAATTAGATACATCTGCATCCATATGCGGCCAATAAAAATCTTCAGTTAACATGCGTAATGTAGAAATGATACCTCTATGACCTTGATATGGGAGACAATGAATTTCATTCAAAACAAAAGATTGGAATGGAATAGTAACACACAGTCTCTTTTCAAAAAACATAAATCCATCATTATATGATAATGAATCAACAGGAATGAAATTATTTTGAACTAATTTTTGCCAATCAGAATGAAAAGTAATATCCTGGTGATATGTGTCTTTCATAGCAATTAAATAATCAAAAGATATGATGGAAATATTATGAATTGCAGGTCTTCTACTTAATGCATCAGCAACTACATTTTCTTTTCCAGGTTGGTATTGAATGATAGGATGGAAACTTTGAATGAAAGAAGCCCATTTGATATGACGGTCAGAAATTTGGGGTTGGCTAAGTAGATGTCTAATGCTTTGCTGGTCAGTCTTTATCATGAATTTTGAACCCATTAAATAATGCTTCCATTGTTTTAATGCTTGTACAACTGCTAATAGTTCCTTGTCATAAGTGGAATATTTAAGCTCAGAGGGTTTCAGCTTAGAACTAGAATATGCTATTGGATGGTTGTCTTGCATTAATACGGCTCCTATTCCTGATCCGCTAGCATCGGTCACAACTAGAAAGAATGGTCTGTTAAAGTCAGGCAATTGTAAAACAGGGGCATTGGTTAATGCACGTTTCAGTAAATCAAAGGATTTCTGCTGATTTTCAGTCCATTGATAAACAATTCCTTTCTTAAGAAGTTTGGTTAATGGTAAAGCAAGTAATGAGAAATTACGTACAAACTTCCTATAGAAACTAGCAAGACCAAGGAATGAGCGTAATTCATGTACATTTTTAGGAACAGGCCAATGCAATATTGCATCAATTTTCTTAGGATCAACTTTTATTCCTTCTTTTGATACAATATGACCTAGATATTCTATTTCTGTCTTAAAGAATTCACTCTTTTCAGGATTTGCAAACAATTGATTTTCTTTTAGTAATTGAAAAACTAATGATAAATGCTCATAATGCTCTTTTTCACTTTGACTGAACACTAAAATATCATCAAAGAAAACAATCACGCAATACTGGTATTTCAGAAAAATACGGTTCATCATTCTACTGAAAGTGGCAGGTGCATTAGTTAATCCGAATGGCATGACTAAGAATTCGTAATGGCCAAATTGTGTCCTGAATGCAGTCTTAAATATGTCGGATCTATCTAACCTCACCTGATGATATCCAGACTTAAGGTCAATTTTACTAAATATAGAAGATCCTTGCAGTTTGTCCATAAGGTCATCAACTCTAGGTATAGGATACCTATTCTTAACAGTGATCTTATTTAATGCTCGGTAGTCAATACACATATGATAAGTATTATTCTTTTTCTTGACTAAGAGCACAGGTGCACCAAATGGAGAACTGCTAGGTCGAATTAGGCCTCTATTTAGTAATTCTTCAACTTGACTCTGGATTTCTTTTTGCTCTATTTGATTGTGCCTATATGGGGCTTTGCAAGGTGGTTGTGTGCCAGGTATTAGGTCAATCTTATGGTCTTCTGGACGTGATGGAGGTAAACGTGGTGGTAGGTCTTCTGCAAAACAGTCCTTAAAATATGCAAGAAATTCCTTATGCCTAGGGTGCATATGATTTTCCTTTGCATGCAATTCATTCACCCAAATGAGATATGATTTAGTATTCTTGTGTAGTGCACGTTTTGCTTGAGTATGCGAAAGCAGTGGAAAAATATGAGATGCATGCATACCAAATAATGTAATAGATTTTCCTTGAAAATTAATATTCATTGTGTGTGTGGAATAATCTATATTGGGATTATGTTGGTGTCTCCATGGCATTCCTAGGATAATGTCGCTTGACTGTAATGGTACAACTAAGAAATTTCTTCTTTCAATATATGGACCAATTTGAATTTCTAAATCTTGTACTTCTTGTGTGCCATTGTACCTAGTGCCTAAAAATGTAGCTTTTATGCGATAGTGCGTAGGTACAGTATGCAATTTTAATTCCTTTACCAATTTTGCTGAAATAAAGTCATGGGTACTACCGTCATCATGCAATATAGTTCTTTCTTTTCCATGCACCATACATTTCATAGTCAACAATGAATGTGAAGTAGGCATACCTGGTAAAGTGTCGGAAGTAGTAGTAATATCATCCTCATCTTCAGTGAAATCTGGCATATCCTCATGCTCTTCTTTGTCCATAGCTCCAAGGTAGTTGATATGTGCTGGTGGCTTCTTTGAATGACAATTTGCTGCGAGATGCCCTGGCTGGTGACACTTGTAGCATACTATTGGCTTAGCTTTGGTCACATTATTTGCAATGGCTGGGAGTCTGGGTATATTTGGATTTGCTTGTGGAATAGGCTTAGAATTTGAATTGACAGTGGATGGTAATGCAGGTGGTTTAGGCCAATTCTTGCGGAAAGATGGTGATGAGAAACGACCTGGATTAAACCTTCTAAAATTGGAATTGAATTGTTTAGATCCATAATTACCGTTTGCTTGGAATTGCTGTGGTCGTCGATCTCTTCTGCGTAACTTATCTTCAGTGTCGTGAGCTAAGGAGATAGCATCTTCAAGGGTAGAAGGCTTGAACATGTTCACTTCAGCGTAGTAATGTCCAAGAAGTCCAGACATATACTTCCGCTTATGCGTCGTCTCTGGTACGTCTTCAAGCATGCATAATTGTAAGAGTGCATTCCAAAAACGCTCTGTATACTGTGGAATAGGCTCACGATCTCGCTGTTGAAGTAGATCCCATTACTTGATAGCCTTCTCATGAAATTGCGGTGGAAGGAAATTTTGCATGAACTTTTTCTTAAAATCTTCCCAAGTAGCAGGACATTCTATGCTCTTGCGGACTACAGTCCACCAAAGTGATGCTCTGTCTATCAGATGATTAGTAACACACTTGATTTTATCTTTTTCGGGATAAGTTTCCTCATGGAAATAGTCACCAAACTGGCTAATGAATGATAAAACAGTCTTTCCTTCTCTTATGCCATTGAAAGTGCGAAACTTGAAACTTCGTTTACTTATCTTGGATTCCTTGCGAATGGTTTGTGCTTCAAGAGTGGCGTCGATGGTACGTCGAATCAAATCTTCAGCTTGAGGTTCTTCTTTGTTAGTGGACGCTCCTTGTAGCTTTGTCAATTGCGCTTGCAATGCTTGCCTAGCTCTTCGCTCTTCTTCCAATTGTAGCATGATTAGATCCAGCTTTTGTTCCATGGTAGGCCCAGGTAAGTCGTCTTCAGTCATAGGATCATCCATATGTGGGGTAGTCATCCTGTAAAACTCAACAAACCTTTCTCACTCAAAATCAGTTAGCGGGATGAGCGTAGCTCAAATTTGGGGTTACAAGGCTATGTATTTTTGGGTATTTCTTCTTCAATTTTCAGAAATTCTGCAATATTTCTGTCTCCGTTTGCTGAAAGTACTTCAACAAACTTGTAGATAAGTAGAACAGCTTGCTGCGAACAACTTTCCAGTTCAGAGTTTTTGCATACGAACAAGTCTTCTATGAGTTTTAAGCACTAGTCAGTTCTGATTTAGTCTGACTTGCAGAGTTGCAGACTTAGCAGACTTGCAGAGTTGTTGACTTGCTGAACTTAGGCCGACTTGCAGAACTTGCAGAACTTGATTACACCTGACTTGTAGAACTTGACTTTGGCAGCGCATGACCTGGTGTTTATGGACTTGTTTGCCTTAACTGACTTGCAGAAAGCTTAATGGTTTAAGCTTAGTAGCTTTAATAAGTAAAGCTTATGATTTTTTTGGATTTAGGACGTCGATATGTTGACGCCGAGTTTGACGCCGCCAGACACATCCTCTTGCCGCCGATTGACGAATTGTTGGTTGAAGCTTCTTTAAGCTTGTAACTAAGCTTATTAACTTATAAATGGCCCTCTCCTAAGAGTGATTATCACCTTTATTCATAGCTTTCTCACATAAATAAAAGGCTCACTAGAATCTTTCACCATAACATAGTCCATGGAGGGTAGAAACTGATAATCTCTAGTAGACCATGTTGAGATGGCAATCTTAACACGTACAAACATTGATAATGGACCACCTGGTTAGATGGGTCTCCACTTCTGTACTTAGCATGTCAATGGTCATTATGATCCTCACATATCCACTAACGTATCACTTATTATATTTGGTTTATTGCACCTATCCACAATTAGCATAGTTATAGGGCTAGTCAATAAGTATAGTCAGTTATATATTGTTTGACTTAATAGGCTACTTTTCTTTATGTTTTATCTTATCTATACTTCATATAGATTATATTGTATATGAAAGAAGAAGAAGAAACCAACAAGAAAATGTTTTGAAATCCATCTCTCTTTTTGTATTCTTGAGTGAGCTTTCTCTTGTGTGTATGATATATGCTTGGTACAATAACTCAATCAAGTTCCCTCACCATGTGATTTGTAACATGGTATTAGAATGGTACCACTGAGAGAGGATAGTTTTTAAGGCTAAAGGGAAGGATAAGAAGCAAAGATTTGAGTAAGCAAGCAATGGGTAATAAGTAAAAATAGACAAGAGAGAAGAGAGGTAAATAACTCAAGAGCATAGATGCAAAAGCAATGGAGACTTGAGAACATAGAGAGATGGGATTGAAATCTTTTTCTTTTTCTTTCTTCTTCTTGAACACAAAATAACTAATTCTACGACATGATAAAAGACTAATATGAAAGTGCCACAGCATATGTACATGTGATTACTAAGCGTGAACCCACTAAGGAAAGAAGAAATGGGATAAAAATATACCATAACCAAGGGTGGACTAAGTGGGTATAGTCTAGTTGTAGAATCACTAGCATATCCTCATGTCCCTCACCAAATATGCCAGTGAGTAATATCCTACCACATCACCAAAGTGCATAGTGGATGCCAACTCATGTAGAGCTCCATATCTCAACACTCTCTCTCAACCTTAACATGAGCTCGTGAATTACAACCATAGTCTTGAAGCATTGAAGCTTCTTAGCTTCCAAGGCCTTGGTGAAAATGTCAATAGCTTGATCCTTTGTGCTGACATAAACCAAGCCAATGTCATCTACTAGAGTTTGATATTGAAAGAAATGGTAATGGATCTCTATGTGTTTGGTTCATGCATGATACACTAGGTTCTTGGCCAATTGAATGCTACTAAGATTAACACAGTAAATGATAGCCTTATTATCCACCTATATCCCCAAATCACCAAGTAACTTGCATAACTAAGCTACCTTACATATTGCAATCGCAACACCTTTGTACTCTATCTCTGTAGTACTAGACAAGGAAATTGTCAGTTGTTTCTTGTTGCTCCAAGTCACAACAATACTATCAAAGAAAAATATAAAACCATTGGTGAATCTCTTGTCTAAAATAATGCCAACCCAATCTACATCTATGTAACCATGCAAGTCCAATGATACACCCATACTATGAAATAAGGCATAGTCAAATGTGGACTTGACATAGCGCAATGTGTGTCATACTGCATCCAAATGTGGCTTCCATGGAAGGTACATAAACTAAATTCCCAAACCAATTCTGTAGTTTATGTCTGAAGTAGTGATCATAAAATAGATAAGGCTATCCATAGTCCTACCCATAGTCTTTTGATACATAGTGACATCCTCAATCAAGTCATCTTCATGTAAATTGAGCTTAGCATTAATATCCAAAGTTATAGCAATAGGCTTGCAATTAGCCGCAATTAGTGAGACTATACTTCTTAAACATATCCAATGCATAGCTCTATGTTGAGAAAATAGTACAGATCTCCCAAATGCTTTATCTCAAATTTAGTCTTAAGGAGACCCTTCACGTGGTCAATCTTTGTCTCACTATCATACACAATGATCAAATCATCCAAATATAGAATAGTGACCACAAAACTTATATCACTCTCACATAGATATAATGAGTGATTATCTTGTGCTCTTCAAAATCCAATTCTAACAAGGCATTCTACAATCTTGTCATGCCATGCCTTGGGTACTTTGCTTCAGCCCATGCAAGGCCTTATGAAACCGGCGTACATAATCTCGATGATTCTCATCTACATAACTAGGTGGTTGCTCCAAATAAACTTCCTCTTACAACTCCCCCAACAAGAAGGCATTATTAACATCCATTTGATGCATGATCCAACCTTTCAATATAGCCACTACTATGACAATCCTTATAGTGGACATTTTAGCAATTGGAGCAAAAGTCTTATCGTAATCAATACCATGAGTCTATGAATATTCATTGGCAACTAGTTGTGCCTTATACTCGGGTAAGTTACTCATGACTATATGTGTGCATCACGTGGGTTCAAAATAAAGTATTTTTAAAATACTATTTTTATAAATTTTTAACATATAGAATGGTTAAATATAAAGGGGTTATTTACAAATTGAATAGAAAAGGATTATGTTTTATTCAAGAAAAATTCACAAATAATGATATTTATAAATAGGCCTTGAACGCACGTGATGTAGAGGATATACATATAGTAACTTCCCGGAGGCCTTATAGTACTCAATAGATCCATCAGACTTGTGATTGACATTGTAAACCCATTTGTAGCTAATAGCTTTCTTACCTCTTCAAGTAAAGGTATCAATCAACTCCCATGTGTCATTATCCTTAAGTGCGGCCATTTATTCATCCATACCATGATCCCAATACTCATTACCCATTTTATCCTCAAAACAAGTGGATTCCATATCCTACATAGCCTTATCCATGTATGCATAGTGATGAGCTACATAGCTATCATATATCAATTGTTGCGTTGGCTTCCTTATCCTACTTGACCTATGTGGACCTAGATCACTACTAGGTGCTTTGGCATCTTCTTGTGCCTATCGCACATCATATGTTTTAATACATGAAATCCCAAACTCCTCATCTCAGCTCTACTTAGAGCCATTTGAATCATCATCAACATGAGAGAAACTTAATGATATATCTATCGTAATAAGTGAGTTCCTAACTTTCTCTTTATCTTTTTTTTATATCTTTGACGTACTTGGTGGAGTAATGTGCAATCTCAATTTGCCACTCCAAGGTCTATCTCAATAGAACCATGACTAGGAAACTCTTGTGGTTCACTCAATGTCTATGCCTATTAACATATTTTTTGCATATCCACACTCTCATACTCACGAACCCCAACTGCATTTTACACATTATTGTACCACCTACTCATTTCATAAAAAACATCCCTACTAAATCTTAGCTCATGTATAACATGGTTATAATATCTATATCCCTTCTACTCAAGACAATATCTAATAAATATACATTTTTCTACTTTTAATTTAATTTATTGTGCAACTCATCACAAATATGCACATAAGCAATTCATCCAAATACTTTTAGATGGGACAAATTTGTATTTGTACCCGTATACTTCTCTTTGGATGTCATACCATATACAATAGTAGTGGGTATCCTATTTGTAATGTATACAGTAGTAGCAATTGCTTCAACCCAATATTAATGAAATAAGTTTCTTTCTGACATCAATACATGAGCTACCTCTATAATATGCATATTTTTCTTGTAACATGCCCACCCCTCAAATTTCAGGACACATCTTAGCAGCCCATTGAGAGATCAATCTAGAGGATGCCACCCGACACTCCCAAGGAATGACACAGGGTTTGTCAACTAGGGTCTCTCGAGTCTGCCTCGCAATGGAACTTATCTGGCTGTTCCCACTAGGATCGACCTAAAGTCGAGGTTCCTAGCCAACATTGTCTAAGGTCATGGACTGACTTTTCCTTAACATTCCTCATTAACATTTCCTTTGAGAAAAGCTCATGGCTAACCGAGACCACCCTTCCATAGGATAGATGTTAGATTTCATGGAAGCAGGAAGGAGAGCAACACGGAGCACACCCATAATGCATATACAACCTAAGGTCATAAAGACCATTCACACTAGAGCTTGATATTCTAACACTCCCCCTCAAGCTCAAGACAGCATATGTACTCCAAGCAGCTGTCTAAAACCACAGAACTTATCTTTACCCAAGGACTTGGTAAAGATATCCGCTACCTGTTCATCAGTCTTCACATGCATAAGATCAACTCTTCCTGCAAGAACCATCTCTCTGATGAAATGGTAGTGTACCTCTATGTGTTTCGTCCTAGCATGATAGACTGGATTCATAGCCAGGAGTACACTACTCAGATTGTCACATAGTAACTTCACTGGAGCATCTACCTGTATGTCCAAATCAGCCATAAGCTTGAGCAGCCATGAAATCTCACATGCTGCCAATGCAGCACCCCTGTACTCTGCCTCAGTACTTGACAAAGCAACCGTAGGCTGCTTCTTGCTGCTCCAACTAATCATGCCGCTACCAAATCCAAATGCATATCCACTCGTAGATCTACGATCATATGAGCAACCTGCCCAATCTGCATCCGTGTATCCAGTCAATATCAAGGGTTTATCTATGACATAGAACATCCCATACTCTACAATGGACTTAACATATCTCACAATGCATCTAACTGCATCCAAGTGCGGCTTTCTAGACTTCTGCATAAACTGGCTTATGAGCCCTACAGCATAGCTCAAGTCAGGCCTAGTGATGGTCAAGTAAATCAAGCTGCCAACCATCTGCATGTACATAGTCACATCCTTTACTTCAGCCCCAGTGTTCATGTCTAGCTTGACATTCTGATCAAGAGGTGTATCCAGCGGTTTGCATTCAGCCATGCCATACTTCTTCAGCATCTCTATGGCATAGTGCTTCTGCATCAGCCATAACCCATTGTCAGCTGGAATTACCTCAATGCCTAAGAAATACTTCAGTTCTCCCAGGTCTTTCATATCAAATTCAGATTTCAGCATCTTCATTGCATGATGTATGCCCAAGTCATCATCACCAGTGATTATCAAATCATCAACATATATGACCAGCACTACTAAACCTCTATCAGTATTCTTTGTAAATAGGCTATGATCAGCCCTACCAATAGCAAAACCCAATCTCTGCAAGTAGTTACTGATCCTAGCATGCCAAGCTCTCGGAGCCTGTTTCAGCCCGTACAATGCATTTTTCAGCTTGCATACATAGTGCTGAAAATTAGGGTGCACATACCCTTCCGGCTGAACCATATAGACATCCTCTACTAGGTCATCGTTAAGAAATGCATTCTTAACATCCATCTGCTGCAATTTCCAGCCTTTAGCAGTAGCCAAGGCAATCATAGTGCGTATAGTTGCCATCTTGGCAACATGGCTGAATGTTTCCTCATAATCAAGTCCATACTGTTGGGCATACCCCTTTGCAACCAACCTGGCTTTGTATCTCTCCACACTGCCATCTGACTTGCATTTGATTTTGTAAACCCATTTGCAGCCAATGGTCTTTTTCCCTTCAGGCAGTGGTACTAAATCCCATGTTTTATTTTCAGCCAAGGCATTCATTTCTTCATCCATGGCTACACACCAATTCTCATCTTTCACTGCTTCAGCATATGTACTTGGTTCTTTGACCTCCATCACTTTTGTCATGTACGCATAATGCTTTGCAGAGTAGCCACTGTATGTCAACCTGTCAACAGGGTATCTGACCCTCTGCGAGCGTCTAAGCTGTGGTGCACTACTCGATTCCCCTCTTTCATGAGGCGGAATGTACCTGCTCTGCCTTGTGCCAGGCGTATAGACAGTCGGAATACCAAGTTTGCTGTCTAAAGTATCACTAGACTCATAGCCCGAAGTCATTCTGCCAGGTGTCATCATACCAGATGCATCCTCAATAACTTTCTCTTTTCCTTTGATGTCCAAGACATCATGTCTCCCCCTCATTGACATACTGGTGTCAGTGGATGGCGAGCTCCTCAATCTCCCTGTCCATGGGGATACTGTCTGACTACGAGGTCCTGTCTAACAGTACTCTGCTGTAAATCAATTGTAGAGGCATGAGTGGAAGGAGTATTCGCTGGCACTGCAACTGGTGATACATACCAAGAACCCATCTCATCAAAGATAACATCCCTGCTTACCAAAGTCTCCCTGGTAGAGGGATCATAGCATTTGTATGCCTTCTTCTCCTGCGAATATCCAATGAAAACACACTTATGTGCTTTGGGATCCAACTTCTTCCTTTTCTCATCTGGAATATGCACATAAGCAAGACAACCAAAGACTTTCATGTGACTTACATCTGGCTTATAGCCATATAACTTCTCAAACGGGATCATCTCATGAATACCTGCAGTGGGAGTCCTGTTCAAAATATATACGGCTGTCATAATAGCCTCTGCCCAATAGTAAAGTGGCATATGCTTTTCATTCATCATAGCCCTAGCAGCTTCCATTAGAATTCTATTTTTCCTTTCAGCTACTCCGTTTTGTTGCGGAGTGTAGCTGCAGGTGAGCTGCCTACGAATGCCATTTTCAGCCAAGAACCCATCAAATTCATTTGATACGTACTCCCCACCACTATCAGATCTCAAGCAAGAGATGTAGCATTCAAACTCCTTCTCAACCTGTGCTTTAAATTGCTGAAAAACAGCAAAGATCTCATCTTTTGTTTTCAATATGTAAAGCCAGGTATATCGACTGTAGTCGTCAATGAAGGATACATAATATCTAGAACCTCCCATAGATACATTATGAACTGGCCCCCAAACATCAGAGTGCACTAACTGCAATGGACGTGTACTCTGTCATACATGCCTGACAAATGGCAATCGTGACTGCTTACCAAACTGGCAAGCCTCGCATACATGACCAATATCTAAATATTGGAACTTCGGTAACCCTGTAACCAGCTGTTTCTTTTGCATAATTTGCAGCCTTTGCAAATTGACATGCCCCACTCTCTTGTGCCATATTTCCAAATCCCTAACAGTGCTAGAACCATGGGCAAACATAGCTGAATTCAGCTCTGGCAAGGAAGCATCAAGAGTAAACATTCTGTCATTCCTGTGACCACGAGCTATCAACTTGCAGCCATTTCCAAATTCTTCAATAAAGCAACCATGCTTATTGAATCTAACCTGCAAGTTCTGCTCCGTCATCTGACCAACAGATAACAAGTTCTTCGTAATTGAAGGGACATGCAATACATCATGCAAATTTTTCTTTCTGCCATTATGGACCACAAGAGGCACTTTGCCTTTATGCTCAATGCTATGCTGCATGTCATCACCTGTGCATACATAGCCATGCTTTTCAGCCACCATATCCGTGAACCAATCACCATGAGGGGTCATGTGATTCGATGCCCCCAAGTCAATGTACCACACTGCATCATCAGATGATTTTTCAGCAGCCTTATCTTTGACATACTGCATGGCAAACAGTCTATCACCAGAGTCATCTGCCTGACTGGACATAGTATAATGTCCATGCTGCTTGCCCTTCTGGTTTCCCTGCTTCTTCCAGCAGTCCTTTGCAATATGCCCATACTTTCTGCATTAGTGACAATCCTTATCTTTATTTGGATTGTCTGACAGACGCTGCTGCTGCCATGAGCCTCTGCCACCACGGGAGTTAGATCTCCCCCTGCCTCGAAAGTTTCCACCACCTCTTGCATTCGATGACTGTTGATTGCTATTACTGTAGGATGCATTCAGTTGGCCTCCTCTGCCAGATCCATAGCCTCTACCACGGCTACCACGACCACGCTGATTCGAGTAAAAAATTGCATCCTTATTCTTTAAGCTGATTGACCCTGTAGCTAAGCCAAGCTTCACCTCTTCATGAATCAATAATGCAACCAGCTCATTAAAGTCAGGCATCTCAGCCCGCACAGATATTGAAGTGTCAAAAGACTTGTATTCCGGACCCAAGCCATTTAAGGTCACTGCAACCATATCCTCATCTTCTACCTGTGAGCCAACAGATGCCAGCTGATCTGCTATGGTCTTAACCTCTGTGACATAATCTTGTATGGATCTGTTCTTCCTCTCCATGTTATTGAATTTCTGCTTCAGTTGTATCTTCCTTGCACTTGTAGTTGTGCCATAGTATTTGACCAATATATTCCATGCATCTGCTGGGGATTTACAGTTCATGATCTGCATCACCATAGCATCCGAGATACATAATGACAACCAATGTAAAACTCTGCGAGCTCTTTCCGTCCAAGCTCGATGCGCTCGTCTTTGATCAGCTATAGGATTCCTATCTGGAACTTCAGGTTCAGCCTCAACACCTGTCACTAAGTCCCAGTATCCTTTGCCTATCAGAAAGTTCTCCATGCGGAACTTCCATATTGCATAATTGTTGTTATCAAGCTTTTCTCCCACAATCTGGGTTACATTATCAGTTCTATCAGCATTTGCCATGTTGCAGACCTTCCCTGACTACCTGCAAACCAAGACCTTCGTAACAGTTCAACTTCAGCCGGGAACTGTTTATGACATTTTTCTGCAATTAATTGCAGTAAAAAACCAGGGTATTTCAGCCCATTAATAGTCCAAAACAGCTCACAACCAAGTGGCTTAACTTGTGAGTAAAACAATCAGTGCAACTACTATGTATTCACTTTGGTTTGAACTTCTACAACCTCACTGCCAGGGTACATATATGCAGTCTGAAAACTGTAATTCTGTGAGTGACCAGCAGTGATTTCAAGCCCAAAACTGAGTAGTATACATGTCATACATGTCCCAAACTTCCATAGATTGCTGCTAGTACATGTGTCAAGCCATGCATAGGCATAGAACCTCAAAACAGTATATAACCAGCATATATGAATATTGTAAATAAATTCCCAGATTTCAAACAGCCAATGCATTGGCAACAGGGATTAATTTCAGTCCCAAAAACCCATAAACCATTTGCATCACTTTCGTTTCCAATGCTCAAGCATTCAACAGTCATAGACCAAGTCTTCAAGTACCTATGGAACAAACCCAGCCAACTAGTTCTTCAGAAATAACCAATTTGTGCTTTATGTCTGCAATTTTTTTTTTCAGTTTTCAGCCTATCACAGGCTCTCAGATCAGGCCATTTCAAGCTCCAATTTTATGTCAAAATACCCAAGAAATATGACATGTCTTCTACCAAGCATCAAGTGCTACATTCAAGTTCAATGTACATGCCAAAGAGCATCCAAAAATGCAGAGTTCCCAAGTGTATAATGTCACTGTAAGTTCAATGACAGTTCAGCCCTGTGTATTCAAATCTGTACACCTCTATTACAACTCCCACATGAGCTCCCACAAGAGCAATAGTAAGGTATACCCTTCAAGAACCTTCCTTGGTATGCATCCAAGCTGTATGCCACCTGACAAGTGCTATACTTCTTGAATCTCAGCCAATGAGAGTAGCCTATTCATAGGCACAGTCCACACAGACTGTTCAGAGTATATTCAGATCAGATTTGCCCACTTGTTGATGCTCAATGGAGCTTTGGTGAGTCTCCAGACAAGCCACACTCTTGGTGATGCTCAATAGAGCCTTGGTAAGCAGTCCATGTGTGTTGAATCTCAGCCATGGAGTTCAGCCTGAAAACAGGCGCAAACACGCTGGCTGGGCAGATCTGTGCTGCTGCACATCTTGCTCATTACTATGATAATAATGCACTCACTGGTGCTCAATCAGTCCTTGGAAGACTCCTCAGCAAGCCACAGCTCCTGCTTCAAGCGATGATTTCAAGTCTTCTTCTTGAGTGCATTCCACCAGTGAGCCCATTCATGGCTCTGATACCATGTGAGATTTCATGGAAGCAGGAAGGAGAGCAATACGGAGTGAAGCAACATGCTTCCTCTCTCTATTTCTTCTTATTCATTTAGCACACCCATAATGCATATACTTCTAAGGTCATAAAGACCATTCACACTAGAAGTAACACCGACTTATTTAATATACCTAACTGATCTAGCCAGACTAGCTGTGTCCAGCTCATGTCGGTCAAACACACATGTACGAGCTTGATATTCTAACAATAGACCCATTGGTCACATCCACCACGCTTCCCTCGAGGGTTTTCTTAGTTATCTATTTACCTACCACATTATGTTTGACATATAAAGGCAGCTTCCTTAATTAACCCGTTAATCATACGTTCCTTTACGTAATTTAGGCCACAGACACGAAGACAGGTTAAAACAAGATCAAACGTTTCCTTAACTTATCTTCGGATTAATGTGTGTCTCCTGCCCATATAGGAGAATTAAGTGCTCCTTTCTGCCTCTGTAGAAAAATCATTCCGTCTTTCGGCAATAAAACGCGAAGGTTTATCGTTCTAAGATTCCACCTTGTAACTAGTATCAAGGCCTCGAGATCCCATCCCGAGTCATGTAGAACACTTGTGTATGGCCCAGAGGCATTGGGATTTATGGCCAGAGCCCCCACTAGCACCCAAGCGTCCTCCTACGCCAAGTGATTTCCACGGAGAGACCTCTCACGGCGGGTTCGGTCCACATTCCTGGCACGGATTCATAACCCCCTTAGTTAGGGTTTGGCGGCTCGCGGGGAGTAGCTAGCGCCATCCTTCTTTAATTATCCCTTTAGGAAATCAACCATAGCTGAAGCAACCAGCATAGTAACAATTGCTAGGGAAAACATCCCTTTCGTTTCCATGGAAATCAATCATCTCAGACCCGGCCATGAAATCATGAAATACTCACCACTTGGGTTAACATTCAAAACCACATTAACAAACAGTTGAATGCACAACCTCTTGCTTCAAGGCATCGCAACCCCATTGCATGCACAATCAGAATTTTAACTGGATGTATCAAAACACTTTCTTGAGGGATTTACAACCTTTTCAAATCGCTAAGCATAACTTGGGTCAACAATCCAATTAGGGTTAGGTCACCAGCTTCAACTAAGCTAGGAGTGTATCCATTTGCGATAGTTCACAAAAAGATCAATAAAACAATTCGTAGGTAATTATACTTATTCCTAATGCACAGGATCTCATGAAGGTCTAGGTTTCTATCCATCGTAGTCTATCATTTCATGTGTTTCTTTTAGCCATGATTGCGAAACGTGAATTCTAGATGACTATTCATGCACTGAACTGGTTAAAAAGCTATCATTTTATGTGAAATAAGGCGATAACTTTATCATTTTATGTGAGTAAAATCTTATGGAAAATCAACCTCTCCCGTTACGCACGTGTAACTTAGTTCTTAGAATAAACAAAACCTTATGCATGACATTATCCCTTTCACGAGAAATAAGTCCTAAATTAAATTTTTTAACGCTTGGAACCTGGGCTTGATTCGTGTGTGCTGCATTGGTTGTTCTGCTCGTCCCTCCAGCATGACCAGTGGTTTGGGCGCCTATGCTTCCCGCGACTTTCTTCTTGGGAGCCATTCGCCTCGCGGAGATTGGGCAGTCTGGACCTTAACAGTTTCGGTTAGACACGATCGGTTGGGAAGACCACCGGATGTGGTTCGTTGCTAGGAGAGTGGTTTGGGTGACTCATATTGGTTACCCCCTTTCTCTTTCTCCTTCTTCTTTACCTCCTCTCCTCCTTCTTTCTCTCTCTCTCTTTTCTTCTTCTTTGTTTTTCTTACTCTCCTACTCTCTTTCCCTCTCCTCCTCTTCTCCTACTTCTCTCTTATTCCTCTACTCTCTCTCTCTCTCCTCCCTCTCTTCTTCTCCTTCTCCCACTTCTTTCTCCTTCTGCTCCTTCCTCTTTTCTCTACTCACTCCTTCTTCTTCTATCTCCTCACTTATTCTCTCCCACTACTTCTCTTTTCTCTGCCACTCTTTCTCTCCTTCTCCTTCTCTTCTTCTCTCCCTCTTCTCTCTTTTCCCTTTTCTCCCCCTTCTTCCTTTCCTTCCCTCTTCTCTCTCTCCTTACCCCTTCTCTCCCTCTTCTTCCTCTTCTCTCTCTCCCTCCTTCTTTCTCTTCTCTCTTTCTCCTCTTCCTCTTCTCTTCCTCCCTCCTCTTCTTCTCTCCCTCTCTTCCTTCTACCTCTTCTTTCTCTTCTTCCTCTCCCTTCTCTCTCTCCTTCCTCTACCACTTCTCACCTCTCTTTTTCCTTTCCTTCTTCTTTACCTCCTCTTCTCCTTCCTTCCCTCTCCTCCTCTTCTTCTCTCCCTCTCCTCTCCTTCTTCTCCTTCTCCTCTTCTTCTTCTTCTTTCTCTCCCTTCTCTCTCTCCTTCTCTTCTTCTACTTCTTCTTTCTCTTCTCCTTCCCACTCTCTCTCTTCTTTTCCTTCTTCCTTTCCTCTCTCTCCCTCTTCTTCTCCTTCTCCTTTATCTCTCTCCTCTTCCTCTTCACCTCCTCTCCTCTCTCTCAATCCTTCTCTTCTTCTCTCCACAATGGCCACTACTGATGTCAAATTTTATCTTGGACTTACATGCTCCTGACAACTATAAGCTACCAATCAACCATTCACCACTAGATAGTGGCGGCAATGGGACATACTGCAATCTATGGCTTTCTACTACATACAATGAATTATAAAAAAAGATATTTTGAGTTGCAAGTTGACTTGCAGAGTTATTATTATAGATCAAAGAACCTATGTCTTCATGCCAAACATGTATCTTGCCGCTCAAACATTCCACATTCTGCCATTCATGCAAAGTTGATGGATATAGAGCTATCAGCAAAACAAGATTGAACTAGAACACTGTAAAGATTTTTAAAAACAACTCTGATGCAAAATAATAAAAAATGATTTCCCTCTCTTTTCTTCTCGCTAAAAAAAAAGGGGCTACTGATCGAAATAAAGAAAGGGGGGGTGTAATTTGCCAGAGCGGGGCGTTGCGTTTGTACGCCAGGGAGGAGGAGGGCCACCTGCTGGAATCCACGGGGGGATATGCTGATGTCATGGCAGGAGGGGGTGGCTTGGCTCTTAAGCCCAGGGGGCGATGATGCAGCAAGTCGAGAGGGGGCTGCACAGACAATGGAGGGGGGGGCCTTTTAAAGGGGGGACACTGTTGAACACCGCCACCTGGGTGGCATGCCCCTCCCCTTCTTCCACATCACTCCCTCTCCCTCTCTCCTCGACGTACTGTTGGGGGGGAGGGAAAGGGAAAAATAATTTTTAAAAAAATTAGAAAAAAATGGGGGGGGAATGCTACATTTCCACTTAGCAACTCTATTTTACTGTAGAGTATATCTGTATGTATACTACCTTTGTATAATATTTTTTTGCAAAAAATAAGAAAACTCATTGAGAGGTATTCTCCCCCTTCATTTGACCTTAAGCATTTAATGTGAGATCCCATCTCCTTCTCAACCAAATATTCAAAGCTTTTAAAGTGAGTGAACACCTCACTTTTATCATGTCTGAAGTAAACCTATACTTTTTTAGTATGATCATCAATGAAGGAAACATAATACTTGCAACCACTCAAAGTTACAGTCTTTGTAGGATGTCACACATCAAAATGTATCAATTCAAGTGGCTTCTTGTATACATATTTTTCATGTAAAAATGCATGTGTTTCTTGCTTTCCAAATTAATATGCTTCGCATATACTTTATGCATCTCATTAGCCCTAAACACTATATGCCATCCACAATCTGTTTTAATTGCATATGTTTCAGTCATTACACATTCACAAGACTAATTTTCTTATGAAAAAAATTTAATATTAGCCACAACACTTGAACCTTTTGTAAACATGATAGCATGCATTTTAGGCAGACTTACATCAAGAGTAAATAATTTACCAACACATTTCTTTTTTGTAATCAACCTGCAATCATTTTCGAGATCTTCTACATAAAAACCATCCTATGTGAATCGAACCTATAATCCCTATTCTACCATTTCACCAACAAAAACCAAGTAATATATCATTTTTAGCACATGCAACACATCATCCAAGTACTTAGTTTTAACACCATCGTGCATACTCAAAGGAACATTTTCAACATGAGTAATGGGGTGAGCTATATCATCCTCTCTCTCCAGACAACTTGGAGACTCTAGACTACACATCTCTCTAAACCACTCTCCGTGAGCAATCATGTGGTTAGAGGTACTTGAGTCTACATATCATACATCACTTTTTAATGAACCATCAACAACCATAGTATTCATAAAGTGATGCACAACAAACAACTGTTCACATCATTGTCTTTGCTAAGGATGCATAATTACCTTGCTGCTTTTTTCCATTTCTAATTTTAGCTTTCTTTTTGTAGTTTTTAAAAATGTTGTCTTTTTTACCACAATCCCAATGCTCCCTACTATTACCAAATTTATTTTTCCTATTAGAATCTGTAACTTGGACTCTTTGACTCCCCCTTTCTTGAGACTATCCTCCTCTATTTTGTTTTGCATCATAACTTTGACTATAGCCATCACCTTGACCTTTGCCACAACCTCTACCTTTGTTAGTAGAGTAAAATTGGAGACTGAAACTCCTCAATCAAGACTCTAATACCAATTGAAGGGAGAAGCCCAAGTGGAAGCACAAGCAAGCAGAAGAAAGAGAGATGGGAGCTATAGAGGATGGAGTAAGAGAGAGAGACACATGATGTGGAAACTCCAATAGTCATAATATGTGATCGATCTTCCCCTTATTTAGTCACTAAAAGAATAAAAGAATAAAGTGACAGTGATGGGTGTTTGCCACTTGCAATGTAAAAATATTCCATCATGTTATGTGAAGTAAATATAGGATGGGTGCTGCCACTTTAAAGGTGAAAGCTTTCAAGAAGGCGCTACAAAAAATGGATGAGAAAATTAGGGCAATGAGATACTATATTCAAGCTACTAAGGACCATCTAAACACATACATTGATCTTGGAAGATAGGAAGGGATATTCAAGGAAGGGGACATGGTGTTTCTCCATGTCTAACCCAAGAAGATTTCACTATCCTTGGGAGAATTCAAAAAGCTTAATGCAAGATATTGTGGACCTTACAAGATAATCAAGTGCTTGCTAAAAGCTTATGTACATCATAAGCATATTGTAGCATATTGTTAATGGTCAACAATTTGTAATTGCAACGAGGAAAATATTCATCTTCAACCTTAAAAAATACTTAATATAAGAAAGAAAATCCTTCGAAATAGAATCCTTAGAAAATACCTCATCCAATGGAATGATTATTCCAAGGAGAATGTCACTTAGATTGATGAGGAAACCTTTGTGTAGATAATACCCCCAATTTTTCTCAAGATAAGGACATCTCGATTCCTACAAGGGGGATAGTATATAGTATTCACATTGTTAAAGGCAGTAGTAGTAGTGACATTTAAAGTAAAGATTGCCAAACTGTGCATTTATGAGCCGTGGGTGTAGGAGTAGTAAAGATCATTGGCACAACACATGGGCAAAAGGAATATCAAAGCAGGTAGCAGACTATATAAAGGAAAGAATTGCCCAAGTAGAAGGTTCAGGGAGAGGATCAAGAAATCAAAGCTTGACGATTAGGCCCTTTGTGTGTCCCTTCGACCAATCTGGCATCCTGAGTGCTACAAGAGTAGCACGTTGTATTGGATTCATCTAGTAATATGCGTTTGGAAATTTCTTGGTTGAGTATCTTGGTATATATTTTCATTGCTTTGACTATGTTGAACTCTATACATTGGATGCTAACTGCATCCAATTGTAGAGTCGGATGTTGATGTCCACCTATGTCGAGCTTTGATTATGACTGCCCTTTACTCTTGGTGGTTTTTCTTGGATCCACTTACATATATCATCATAAGTTTGCATTAAATATAAAATATCAAAGATTCGATCATCAACTATTATAGCATGTACAGAACCTTTCCTAAACTTAAAAGACCAAAGTATGTATTTATGAATCCATAATTGTTACTAGGTATGAAGGGGGACTTACAAAGAGAGCAAGACCTTATAATAAAAGTTAGAGATAAAAAATTCCTATTAAAACAAGTCATTTTACTTAGAAACACTTTTTTCTTCTCCTCCTCCTCCTCATCATCATCATCTCGAAAAGGAGGTCACCATGCTAGAAAGACATAAGGAAAATCATTCTGAGCATGCATCTCAACCTCATCATCAACATTAGTTTCACTTATCAACTTCTTCTTCTCTAGTGAACGAAGCGAGGAAAAAAATCATTCTTCCATGCATTGATTGAGGGAGAGAGGATGACTAGATCTATATACTTTGCTAGTAAGGACAAAAGGAGATCAATGGGAGATGACTTGGAGAGGGGGATTTGAATAGATAATCTGAGATAGAGAGATTTTAGACTAGGGCTTAAGCCTTAGCAAAGGCTATATAATAAATCCTTAAGAGAAGAAAAAGAATTGATCTTCCATTTTTTCTTCATTTTTGCAAAAAAATTTGGTACAAAGAGAGAGAGAGAGAGAGAGAGAGAAGTAGAGAGAGAGAGAAGTAGAGAGGAGGTGAGTAGAGGAGGGAATGATGAAACAAAGGATTTCCAATACACAATTAGATCAAAGCCCCACTGCAATCCTTCAAACAAGTATATCCTCTCCATGGTTTCATTTGGCTCATAGTATCATCTTCACTCCACCATAACACTAGATTGGGCCTTCTATCTTTCCAATGTGTAGAGTCATTATATGAAGCTTACTTATCTATAGTTGAGAATTAGAAATTATACATTCCAAACCTTCTTATTGATCCTCATTTTCACCTATTTTTTATCCTTTACCTTATTATCCATAAATTCAACAAGAATCCCCATCCTAAGAATACCTTAGAGATAAACTATATCCATTTCTTAAACTTGAGCCCCTATTCTATCATATATTGGAGCTGACCCAAAAATCCATCTCACTAACCCAAGTATCATCACCTTTTTACTCTTATCCAAAGACAAACCAAATATCCCTTCTAGTCTTGCCAAGTCCACTTTGAACTTTATATGAGTATTAAGACAAACTTGGGTACTATAAAGGAGAGCTAAGTAAGGAGTGTGTGAGAGATAGTTCCTATATTCTTCATGATGGCTTCTAAGAGAAGAATCATTAGAATTAGACAAGAGATTGCACAAGCAAGTGAGGTTCCACTACACCAAAGGGGTTTTTTCAATTTTGACGGGGCAAACCTGCTCGGATTCAAGTTCCATCTGGACGGTTGGATTCATAGCATGGAAATCTATAAACATGACCATCATCATACACTTTTTGACTCCTAGATCATATAGCTGCTTCATAACACAAAACCTTGTGGGGATTATATGGGGGTCTAGCGGACTCCGATCGATGAACTGAGACTTGCCTGGGTTCTTGGCATTGGACTCCATCTAGGAATACTCTAGCTCATCAATCAGCAACTATTTTATTTTGCATGAAAAAATGGTCTTTTACATCCTCTTGGGCTCTTTTCTACTTCTTCGAAGTAGGCTCCAAAAATCCTCTCTCAAGTCCCAGGGGTTAGATGTATCTAGGGAGGTTTGAGTAGTTGTCTGCCTCCTATAAAGACATTGTTAGGCAAGCTATGAGATGTTTTTGAGGATAGTCCTAGTGACCCTATTCTGCAAGCCTATTAGGCAGCTAATTCTACGAATCTCTGTTAGTATGAGGCATATAGAGAAACATGCCAAATAAAAGAGGAAAAAAACCATGAATATATCTAAAATATATAAGATATGGAGCTATGTAAAAAGGGGTTCTAACCTCTGAAATAAAAAAATGAATGAATTTTTTGTTATCATTTCCTTGCAAAGGCATGATAGGTTCCTAGGGACTGAGTCAGACACCTGGTACCGATGTATTGTCTTCCTAGGGGTGGCAATTAGTCAAAAAATAAATAAAAATGATTGGAGTGAAAAAAAAAAGTGAGCAGAAGGAAAAAGGATTTAGTGTTGTCTCGTGAGAGCTTAGTAGGTTCTTGGGTATCGAGACTAGACTTTAGGCAATGCCTTGTTCTTCTTAGGTCACAATACACAAATACTAGAGGAAAAAATATGATAATATAAAAATATATCATTTTCAATAGCTCAAGGTATAGGAGTCCTCACCTTGTAGGAGTTCCTAGTCTGGTTGTCCTAAATCAGGTAGGTGGGCTAGACCACCACTTAGAATGACTCCTTTGATAGTTCTTTTTAACTGGTATGTGTTGAAGCAATTGATTAGCAACTAGCTCCAGATCTTTTTCAAATTATGCTTAGCCTATCCCTCTCATGGAATTCATGCCTTGATTTTGTCATGGGATAGGGTGAGAGCTATGATTGTGCTCGATTGTGTATGTTTATTTGTAGTAGCTTGATGCTCTTTATGGTTTATCTTTATGCAAATCAGTTCATGGGTTTGATGGGCTGAGTCACCCTATCCTATGGTTGCCAATGAGATCTAGATTTTGAGGCCAAAAAAGAGCCAGAAACCTGCCCAAAATTTGTCAATTTGAGGTAGGAATAGCAGCTCATTGGAAGTGACACTGATAATTTTAAAGGCTTTCAAATTGCTTTTGGAAACTGACCTCATAGTAATTGCTACACATTTTTATAAAAAGTTTCAAGTGGTAGAATCGACAATGGCAAGAACAAAGCAATACAAGACTCTAATATAGGCATGTAAAAACTGTTAGATCTCAACTCAAAGACAAAACCTGAAAACGAGGAGTGCTCAATTGCAAGATGGTCAAGAAAGGTTGAAAGAGGCTTAAGGGGGGAAAGGGGCATGACCTTTGGGAACTCCCTTCTTACCCAAATTCTCATGTGACCAGGGAGGGGGGCATTTTTTTCTTTAAGAAAAAAGTCATTGATAAGAAAAGAGGCCATTTTTTTGGAGGAATTATTTTTTTGAGAAAAAAAAGGCCACAGATAGGAAATGACACCATTTTTTGTTGGGAGGGAGACTTGAAAGCTTCAATGTACCCCTATTAATCAAACATATCATCCTCCTCTAGCAAATTTTTACTATTGATCACCTCTCTCGACCTGCGAAATGGAAGCCTATACACGAAGATCAAAATCAATATTTCTCTCTCCTCCCTCTCTCTCCTCCTATAGGCTGCTCACATGGCAACTCTTAAGAGGAAATTAGAATGGAGACCAATGGACTGGATAAAGAATGAAGCCAACGCTGAGAAGTGAGGTCAAACACCTAGCTTTTATTTTTCTTAGTAAAAAATAGAAATAAAAATCCAAATATAAATATGATTTATTAGTATTAGAAGTTTAGGTACACATTTTTTTTTCTTCCATTACAAGAAAAATACAGACTAGTAATAAAGCCAAATTCTTGTTTTCAAATTATTACCTGAATCCCTTACTTTTTGCCCCACCATCCAATTGATTTTTTTGGAGATCAATGGCGGGTTTGATCATGGTTTGTATATTCAATTTTTGAGACTTGAAACATTCAAAATGGTAGCAATTCTTTTTATTAATTGAAATTTGAATCTTTCTATCATTTCGTGGTAAAAATCATGTTTATATGTGGTGTAAACTTGTTTGAAACTTGTTTGTGATATATTTGGAGGTTGCAAACCATAAAATGCAGAACCGTTGTCATGAGATTCTTTGCCCATGGTCTAAAAATAAACATTTTAACCTTTACATATATCATTTAGTCACTTGTAATCTAGCCATGCTACATAGAGACTTGTCTAGTGCAATAAATCTAAAAAAACCTTAGTCCACCAGCATATGGCATGGCATAATAAAGATGGGGGGGATCTCTACCTTAAAATGCAATAAATTTATCATGGGTCCTTGACAAGATGATTGATTTTGGATACTTCCTTGCATTTTTTACATGAAGTTGCTACAAGTTTTGTAAATCATGCTACATATATAACATGGTATATGTCATCATGGACAATCATATAGCTTGAATGAGACCCTGACTACATATGTCAGTAATGAAGTTACTATAGAAACATGACTCACAAGTGCATTAGAAAGAGAAATCAATTAAGTCCATGAAGTTTACTATGTTTGTGAGCATGTGACATTGCATATGTCTTATGTGTCTTATATGAAACAAGACTTTGGCAAGAGAGAGTAAAGATGTAAATAGGGAGAGCCAACACAATTTTCAGTGATGAATAAGGGCGCAAGTTGGGAAAAGACAATTTGCAAGATTCGAATCATGTATGTGCTTCACAAAGTAGAGTTTTGCCATGCAACTCAAGCTTGGGAATAAAGGAGTGGTGCCCGAGTGGTGAAACCTTCATCTCTTTCCAAGTAAGTAGCACTTTTATTCATGCAATAGCAGAGAAAAAAAAATATTTGTGCACTACAAGATATAGACCTTATAGCGACGTTTAAAGCGACGAAAATACAAACAACAAAATTTGCCCCCGTCGTCGCAAAAAGCGTCGTTATTGACGACGCCATAGAATCGTTGCTATATGCGTCGCTATATGCGTCGCATTTGCGATGCATATAGCGACGCATATAACGACGCACATAGCGACGGTTACAGGGAATTTGCGACACTGATAGCGACGGCAATAGCGACGCGTGCAGTGATTTTGCGACGCAAATAGCGACGGTAACAGAGAAAAAAAATTTTGTGGCAGGGCAGCAAGCTGCCCTGCCACATATAGCACTGTGTGCTGTATGAGAGCCATACAAAATAGTTTCTGCACTGCTTCATACAAAGCGTTTGCAAACAAAAAGAATGTATACTGAAATCATAAAACTGATGGATGAAATAAATACATGATATCGCATAAAATGCGATTGGTACAATCATAAAACAATATCACTAATACATAGAAAATGTCTACATAGATCGGGCGACTAAAAACTAAAGGTATGTGAGCTCTAAGGATCCAAGGGCGAGCTACAAATCCTCGTCCCCCGAAAGCTCGTCCAGCCGCAAAGGAGCATCAAACGGATTCTGCAGAAAAAGAAACAACATATCAATCCACCATACAATAATGCATTCAAATATCTCATGGTAACTACGGACAAGAAAGATGAGTGACTTACTGGGCCGCCGCGTCTATACAATCGGTCGATCAATGATCTGAGACCGTGCTTCTCCTCATATCGAGTCTCAAGGCCTTGCGGATCGCGATTTGTAATGGAGTGCTGCAAAGAAAACAAAATGCTAACTGTTAGAAACATGATTGTCAGTACAAAGAATATCTCAAAAAAACAAATAAGCAAAACAAAAGAGAATCTTACAAAGTCCTCCAAATATGTCATGTGGCCGCCACTCCCAAGATGATGTACCGATCCGGCCTCGATTCGTGCCCTCGCCGCCTCCCGCTGCTGACTCCAACGTCCTGGCGAATTTGTAGCCTCCTCCCTCAGTCGGTGCCAGTCGTCTGCATCTAACCACTCGGGCTTTGGAGCCCCACTCTTGATTGCCTTGCGTGCATCGGATCGTCTACGCGACATGTATGCACGCATGCAATCCATCATCCAGCCCGTAGAGAATCTATCCACTGCGGCTGGCACCGGGAACTCCTCATGCAAGGATGCTACTATGTACTCCTTGCTCCCCTCCGGTATGTTCCTCCAATGATCCAGGACGTTGTGCCGAAAAACTTGTTGGCACAACTCCCTCATGCGAGCCATCACCCTCCTCCCCTCATCATTCATGATGATGGCTCCTGACCTACCATCCACTAGGTATCCATAATCCCTGGGAGTGTGCCGTATATGGGCCCTCTCCCATCTCCGTCCACGCTCCTGGGCATATCCAGGAGATCCCTGAACATCCGGTGTACCGATGGGGGTACCCTCTCCCGGAGTGCCACACAAAGGGGTGCCGCCAGAGGGTGTGCCACCAAAAGGAGTGCCACCAGAGGGGGTGCCACCAAAAGGCGTGACATCTGCCGACGGCTGCGCAAAAGCCGGAGTAACTGGAGTGGACGTCCCCACAGGTGTGACAAATCCTGGCGGTGACCGAGCTCCAGCTGAACGATGAGACAGAGACACCGCGTCCGTGTCTCCACAGCAGCACCCCCCTGATCCTCCTGCAGTCGCAGTCCCTCCCTCTGGCCCAAGTCGCGAGCGTCGAGATCGTCTACTCGAAACTGAAGCATCTGATCGCGCCGAAGCTGATCTAGCAGAGCGTCCTGACGAAGAACGAGACAGCTCCTGATCTGCTATCTCTCTGAATCTCGCGAGCTGATCTGGAGACATACGTGCCATCATCTCCTGAAACTCCTCATCGCTCATCCCTCGACTCATCCTGAAAATGTCGATACCTGCACAGATAAAAAATAATGTTAGAATAATCAATTTAAACTATACAAAGCACATTAATAAAATCATTTTTGAAAAATCCCTCTTAAAATGCATATCTTATTTACCTTTATGGAAGATCTAAACAACGAATTGAGTAATACAATTCTCCAAGAATGAAGTATTCTATGGTCCCATGTTAATCTCCTGACACAACTCTGCATACACTGGAAGGTCGATAGACATGTCACCACAAAACAACGAGTCTGTCTCGTTCTCAAAAAATTCTACGACTTCTGTATTTCCATCATTGTTAGCCGATGCAGGCTCCAAGCTTGCGGTGGCCTCCACCCCTTGTAATTTCGATCCCTCTATTTGCATATTTTCTTCATCTATGCCTGGAACATCGCTTTGATCGTATACTCTTGCACCTCGAGGAGTTGAAGGTATAACATACCACCATCGAGGTTGTCGGGGATTTGGATAGAAGATTACCTGTTCACAAACACTTACAAACCGTCTTCAAACCATTGTGACATAAACCATGTCGTATTACAATTAGCAAGCAAATGCCTAGTTGCACCTGTTCACAATGGGCCGGCAACACAAAGGTGTCGTGTAAATCCATCCATTTTTTTTCAGAATCTATTTCGAGAAATCTAGATGGACCTCGTCGAACTGTTGCGCCAGCTCCTCCAAGTACCACTTTGAACCACTGCACGTCGAATATTATCATGGAGAAGCTACGGTAATCCATCGTAATAATACTTTGCAAATTCCCAAAATACTCCATCTCATCCACAACTGTGTTCGGATCCGTTGCTCGTCGCCGGCTCTCTTGCTCAAACCTTGCCATGACACCACAGTCCATTGTGGAGCGCATTTTGTCAATGCGCTCCACCCGAAAATGCTGTCCGCGCGACCATGCTGCACTATATATTTTGTACTGCACATTGAAACACTCAAGTTAGATGTAGCAAGCAAATTTAGATACGACACATTCTAAACCCCTCATTACCTTTGGACTACATCCCCTCGAAAACTCCCACTCCTCCATTGAGACCTCTGTCCCTTCACTAGATGCTGCGGTCAAGGCTCCATGCAACCATCGTGTTGACATAAACCGCGGCATCTCCTCCATGCCTTCGGGATATCGAATCGGCCGGTGACGCATACTGCGTCGAAATTCAGCTCGCGCTTCCTCTCGATCTTGCCTTGCAATCTGGTACTTGGCGAGCCACGTCTCCACGGAGGCATGGTGCAACATACAAAAGCGATTCACCTTCTCTTCCATTGAGGCATCCATTCTTTTTTCTACCCCATTTCCAACCACCACATCTCCAGTCAGCCTGTCATCGTCCTTCAGCGTCCTTCAGCCTGTCATCACAAGACTCAGGCATGGTGTTTGCAGGTGGCAATATATGATATTTCAATAACCTGAAAAAATCATAAAACACCTTGAAAAATCTATCCACGTTTGCAATAATACTGTTTTAAAAAAAAAACAATGAAGTCTGTGTGCAAGGTACCTGAATAACTCAGTCACACTCGTATCGCTCCAACCGTATTTTGCTTGCACACTTAAGAGTGCAAGCAATGTCTTCAACCGAGATACTCGGCACCCATCATATAATGGTATGGATGCTTCCTCTCTGAGCGGGTCAGATGTCTCAACATCCATGGGAATCAATGCATCGATCATTGCCTCCATCTCAGGCTCCAAGATTGTAGGCAAGTCGGGAAGGTTGTCTGTCTCCTCTGGCATTGACGGTATAGATGGGCCTTGCGAGTGGTCGATTGGCTCCTGCAATCCATCCATCGCACGTCCACGAACTCTTCTAATTGGCCGCAAAGGGTGCACTCCCCCTTGGGTCGAGACATCACCCCCCTGGATACAAAATTTACCAACAAGACCCAATCTTATTGTGTATGGTTTTCAATTAGCTTGAGAGTACAATGCATGAAAAATGCTAACTTCAAATTACCGTACCGTTTGCTGAAAGTCTGCAATCGCCTGATCAATGATCTCAGATTGAAACTCGCCAAATCGTCGTACGTGTTCTATAGACAATCGTCGTTTTCGTCTAATTGCCAACTTGCATTGAGAGCAAGGACATGGGACACGCTGATTAAGATACGACTCGCGGTCTTGAACAATAGGACCTTCTTCGTTTGCCATCTTATCTACATTACAGCAAACAAGGCTTAAATGGATAGCTTTATGGAGATGTACGTCAAGTTGCAAGTTGACCATAAACCTTGCATTGTATATAGTAGTCGAGAGATTATCCGATGTTATATCTCGGCCTTGTATCATGCTCAACGATTTGTTTGTCCCGGTAGATAATTTTTTGTTATATCTCGACTTTGAGTATAAGTAATCCATTTTAAAATTAATGTGCGCCATCTATGAAATTTTGTAACTATAGTAATAAAATTTATTTCAATCAATTCTACTCATAGTCATAAGACCTAAGAGAAATTATCCTATACTCATAGTCATAAGACCTGAGAGAAATTATCTCTCTTTCTCTCTCATTTCCTAAACAAGCAAAAAATATTCTCTTTCTCTCCCTCTCCCTCTCTTCCTCTCTTTCTCTCACCCTCACCCTCACCCTCTCCCTCTCGTTCTCTTTCTCTCCCTCTCTCATTTCCTCCCTCCCCCCCTCTCTCTCTCTCCCTCCCTCTTTCTCCCTCTCTCTCCCTCATTTCCTTCCCCTCCCCCTCCCTCTCCATCTCCCTCTCTCTCCCTCATTTCCTTCCCCTCCCCCTCCCTCTCCCTCTTCCTCTCCCTCTCCCTCTCTTTCTCTTTTTTTCCCTCTCCCTCTCTATCTCTCTTTCTCTCTCATTTCCTAAACAAGCAAAAAATATTCTCTTTCTCTCCCTCTCCCTCTATTCCTCTCTTTCTCTCACCCTCACCCTCACCCTCTCCCTCTCGTTCTCTTTCTCTCCCTCTCTCATTTCCTCCCTCCCCCTCTCTCTCCCTCTCCCTCCCTCTTTCTCCCTCTCCCTCTCCCTCTCCCTCTCTCTCCCTCATTTCCTTCCCCTCCCCCTCCCTCTCCTTCTTCCTCTCCCTCTCCCTCTCTTTCTCTTTTTTTCCCTCTCCCTCTCTATCTCTCGTTCTCTCTCATTTCCTAAACAAGCAAAAAATAAAGTGATTTAAACATCCTCCAAGCAAAAGGGAGAGGGAGAGATACAATGCACTCTCCCTCTCTTTCTCTTTCTATCCCTCTCTCATTTCCTTTCCCTTCCTCTCCCTCTCACTCTCTTTCTCTCTCATTTCCTCTCCTAAATAAGTAAAAAATAAGGTGATTCAAACATTAAACAAGCAAAAGGGAGAGGGAGGGAGAGAGAGAATGCATTCTCCCTCCTTCTCCCTCTCTTTCTCTTTCTCTCCCTCTCCTATTTCCTCCCCCTCCCTCTCCCTCTCCCTCTATTTCTCTTTCTCTTTCTTTCCCTCTCCCTCTCCCTCTCTCTTACTCTCTCGTTTCCTCTCCTAAACAAGCAAAGAAGAAAGTAATTTAAACATTAAACAAGCAAAAGGGAGAGAGAGAGAATGCACTCTCCCTCTCTTTCTCTTTCTCTCCCTCTCTTTCTCTCACTCTCTCTCCCTCTCCTTGTCCTTCTCTTTCATTTCCTCTCCTAAACAAACAAAAGAGAACGATTTAAACCTTCAACAAGTAAAAGAAAGAGAGAGGGAGACTCACCAATGAGATATGGCGAGCGTGGGCGGCTTCTCTTTGCAACGAGGGCTCCTCCTCTCCTTCACGAACAACGACGGTGGCGGCGGCGGCGGTAAATCTCTTCCTCCTCTTCTCCCACAAAGCCTTGGCTCTCTCCCTTGCTCTCTCCCTCGCTCTCGCTCTCAAAAGGCGAAGAAAACAAAATGAAAACGGCGCTCTGGTTTCGGCCGCGCTTTTTTTCCCTGCGGCGTCGCTATTTGCGTCGCTATATGCGTCGCAAATGCGACGCCGATATTTGCGTCGCAAATGCGACGCAAATAGCGACGCATATAGCGACGCAAATTGCGACGCCGATATCCGCCGTCGCTAATCGGCGTCGCTATTGCCCCATTCCCTTGTAGTGGTGGATGTCCAAACTGTGTATTTAAAGAGCAGCATCCCATACAAATGAGAACTCTATTATGAGTCTGGAGGAAGGACTAGGCCTAACCTGTGTATGTTGAGTTTCATCTCCTATGTCAAGAGAGACATTAAACTCACTCCCTTGAGTCCTTTAAGAGTTGAATATGGACTATTATTGGTCTTCCAATTCTATAATTTGAAGGCCTGAAGTTCATCTACTTGCTTTATTGATTAATCTTGACACAAAGGACTCATTCTTGCTCTTGGAAGCTTACTGCAATCTACCATTGTGGAAGCTTGAAGAGAGGGGTGTCAAGAAGCCTTCTTGACTTGTTTATATGAAGAAAGTGGAATGAATATCTCAGCCCAAACAAAGAATTGTGGGAAACAACACTTATTTTCCTCCTCTTGAAGATTCATGATCATTTACTAGACTTACTTGACATTGATATGCTTGATGCAAGTTGATATTGCATAAGAATTGTGGAAGGGGTAGCAAGAGAGCATCTTGATTGCTCTATGTACATGCTTGGGGCTGATATGGGTAGCTAATAACAAGGATGAAAAGGGCAAAAAAAACCCCTTCTTCTCTCCTACTTCTATATGCTTATTGCAAGAAGCTACATATTGCTTGTTACATGCTCTTGAATATAGGGATTGTTTTTGTACTTCATCAAAGTGTCTTCTTGGGAGATAGATGCCATGTATGTGGGCTGAAATAGGCAGCCCTCATAGTGATTTGTGGACAATAGTTCCTTTTACTACTTCTCTATTGATTCATATGGTATGATTTACACTTGTATTTGGTTGGATCTATACACTCTATGTTAGGGAAAGTTTATGCTATCATCAAAGGTGAATTCCGAAAGTTTTATGGGCTGATTTGGGGTTGATATCTTCAGCCATATTCAAAGAAATAGCAACAACAATGTTCTTTTAATTCATCTCTTGCTCCACAAAAGACATCTTGTCAAAATATGTAAGTATTATGTGCCCCTATGGCAGGGAAATGTTGTAGACCTTTCATAGATGCTTTGAGTTGAATTAAGAGGATCTTTATCTATTCATTTCTTGGCTGTGGTATCTTGTCCTTCACAGGATCTCTATTCAGAGCTCTCTTGAAGCAAGTCTCTTTGCCCTACAAACCTTGTAATTGACTCACAAGCTTTTGTCCCTTTTAGTCCACATTGAATGTAACCATGCTATGGCATCATGCATGAATGATGGGAAGCAGAGTTGTTTATGATACATTGACAGCATATTGTACTTGATTTCATAATTTGTGATTGCTCTTACAATCAAGAAAAACAAACTTAATTTGAGTTAGAACTTATGATGTATTACTCTTGTGATCTTTGCTAAGAACATGCAATTGGAAGCTCTATTAACATTTTCAAGGACTTGGTTTGAAACCTTCAACCCTTCTCTTTATCTCTACCATCTCCAAAGTCTAAAGCTCTTGAACCCACATACATTCTTCTCTCTCAAACCCCTGAGATTGACTATGAAGTACCTCTTGAACCTTTAAACATTCATTGTAATCTACTTATCTCTTGAAGACGCAACTCCATCTATCTTGTCCAATTTTCTTACCAAACCCCTGTGGTGACCTTCAACCCTACGCACTGCGACACCGTGTTTGTGATAATGTTATTAATTAATTAAAATCCATATATATATATATATATATATATATAAGTGATCCTATAATGTTTATATGGAATGATATTAAATGTGATGATGAATCATAATTCAAATTAGTTTTTTTAAGTAGAGAAATAAAAAATATTGCATTTTACATAGAGAAAATAAAAAAGTCAAAAATACAGTTTTAGGGTAGAGAAAAATGAAAAATTTTAGTTTAAGAGAGAAAATTTATTAGAAACTAGAGAAAGGTCGGTGAGTGTATAATGGCTATAGAATATGAGGTTGGCCTTAGTCTACACCCATTTGTATGTTAAAGTGGTAATTTAGAGCGTGTTTTAATGGAAAAATACCATGAAACATAGGAAACACCATACATAATAAATGAACACATAAAGAAGTAAAAATGTTAAGAACTTTACATGAAAATATAAGTGTTTGTGCATTGAAATGAGACATATATGGTTTAATTAATGTTTTTAAAGAAACAATTGCATGAATTAGTCAATGTTGTTTCTAAGCAATGCAACACTATATTAGAAGGAAAATCATTGAAATAATATTTTTTACAAAGTACATTGGCTAATTTGTAGTTAATTTGTTTGAGCATTGCACATTGCATCTACATTTAAACATGGTATTAAGATAAAATATCTTGGATGCATGGCACTTGATTGCAAAAATGATTGATCAACGATGAGAGCATGTGAGGATTCCCAAGTTATAGAAAGAACAATTGTCTTGGGGACTCTTATGTGAGGAAACAAAATTATCTCTTGGAATGCTTTATCAAAAGAGTGGACAATGTTATGATTGTGGTCTATGTTTAAATGGCACATCCTAAGGCAAATCCCTAGGATGTAGAAGAGTTGTAAGAGCTACAACACTCTACTAGGAAGGAGCTTTATGTGTATGTGATACGAGCTGCTATAGCCACCTAAATGTTTGGAAACTCACTCTATTGGAGTTGGGATGGGAAAATTTGTTGGACTACAAATCAATACAAATGCATGAGTTATTTAGAGTAGTGTATAGCCTCCAAATGCTCCTAGTTGTGAGGCCATGAGGAATATGGTTTGGTGAGCATAGGAAGCCTAGCGAGAGGCCTAGAGCCAGTTTCAATCCCGCTCTAAGTCTCGATAATGTGAGTTAAAAAGATAGGGTATTTTTATTATATTTAATTATAGATTTTCAAAAACAGAAGGGGTCTAAATACATACCTCATGTAAAGAAAGAAACTAGCAGTTTCCTAATTTGAAAATTTTTAGAAGCACACTTTTGGGGGAGGGAAGGGGGGCTACAAAGGGGGGTATGGGGTGGGGGAGTAGAGCCAGTACTTAGACTTACTCTCTCTCTCTCTCTCTCTCTCTCTCTCTCTCTCTCTCTCTCTCTCTCTCTCTCTCTCTCTCTCTCTCTCTCTCTCTCTCTCTCTCTCTCTCTCTCTCTCTCTCTCACATTCAGTTATAATATGCCATTCCTAAGTAGTTTCCATGTCTTGTGTCTCCCCAAGTGAATAGGTAGTTTTATAGGAGAGGCCTAGGAGAGGGGGTTGAGTTAACACACTAAAATCCATGCATGTTTGGAGAAAAACTCACCTATATCTACATATATTTACTTACTCACCTATACCTCTATGGCATTGTTTAACAAAAGCATTAGATGGAGAATCACATCCTTTTGTAACATAATTTGGATTATGGGCTAAGCTTCTATCAAGAGGGAGAATTAGGGTGCACAATAGATTGGCTAGTCATATGGTTGGGTGTTCAACTCCTTGGTTGTTCAATTTTATTGGAGATCATGTTTGGTTGTTTATGCTTCATAGGCTAGATGTATGAGCTATTGAGAATGGATAAATTTCAGCTAATTTGGTGCTTTTACACCAAAATGAAAACTTTTTATGATTTTAAGATAAGAAATATGATTAGGTCTCTTGGTGGAATCAAGTTGATTTAGCATTGGTGCTCATAGATCATTGGCTTTGAGGCTGCATGATTAGTAGCTCTAACAAAAGGGACCCTTTTAATTATGAGGGTGTGTTATTGAGGTTGTATTGTAGAAGTCCTTTTTGCGATGGGTTGTAAGGTCAATCACCCAAGGTCCAAAGGCTAAGGTGACCCTTACAACTAGAAATTTCAAATGTATACCATCTTGTCAATGTATTCAACATGGAATTCTAGGATGACTTCAAATAACTATACTAATAGTATTTCAGTTCTAGCTCGTTCTTTGCTCATTAGAATATAAAAGGAGATATGAATGGTCTCTATTTTCAATGCTAGTTGTACTTTTCACTTACCTAACATTGAATAATCTTGGCCTCCATAGGGTTGTAGCCTTGTGTTAGTGGGTTGTAATGTTGATTAGACTAATTCTAGTTAATGATAGTATGAAAGGGTATTATAACTAGCATCTTTTTCAATGAGTGCATCAACTATGATCTCTTTGGGTGGTAGTCAACCAAATTCAAAAATAAGAGGGTGGAATTATAATGTCATTTCTTTGTTCCTAGGTTACTGGTAGTGGCATCTCAAACATTGAAGTTTCTAGGAAGAATACTAGTGTTGGGCTAGTGAGCAAGTTGCGTGCATTGCTCCACTTGTTCATATCATGTTTTCTCAGTCACAATGATGGTTTTACAGTAACATTAGGCTCCTTCATTGATAGCTACTGCAAATGATGTCATGGAGGATAGTAGTGATTGATGTGACTTCTATTGAAGTGTTCAATGCTTTTCCCAATATCCAAGGTTTTCAGTGCTACATTGCTCATCCTATTGATGACATTGAGATGGTAGGTATGAGGCCTTAAAACTTAAGTTTCTATTTATGACCTTAAGTTAAGAATAGTAGCATGAGATCACCTTTCTCAAAGGATTGCTACTTGATGTATTTATTAGACTAGGCCTTTCATTTGACTTCCTCAACAAGCAGGACATGAGTTGCAAGTAGTCATGTTTTAGTCAAGTGTTCAAGTTATACAAGGAGTTTGATCCAAGCTTTTATACCTTTCCAACACTCTTGAACTAGGATACGAAGACTTGAGATAAGGGACTTGACTGGCATAACCATGTCAGTCCCATAAGTATACATGAAGGGTGTTTAGTCTATGGCCATTTTATAGGCTATATGATAAGCCCAAAGAGCAACCACGATCTATTATCCTAGTTTGACCTAGAAGATGAGACATTTTTTGTTAGCACATTAACCAAGATTGTAATTGTTTCTTTCCCTTGGCCATTTATAGGTGGATAGTAGGGACTAGACTTGTAGTGTGGAAACAAGAATGTAAGCAATAGGTGTTCAATAACTTCATTCAAGAAATGATTTTCTTGGTCATTGATTATCTTGATGGGCCAGTCAAAGTTTGAGATGACCTACTCCCATAAGAACTTAGTTATGGTTTGTTCATCATTCCTTCTTTTGGCCCTTGCCTCTACTCACTTTGTCATGTAAGTGCTATAACAATATAGCATACTTACTAGGTGGTAGATCTAATCAATTCCATAAAGTCTATGCCCCACTTTTGGAAGGTGTGATGAGAATGATTATAGAGGAGAGTTCCATTTTGTCCTTTTAAATTATAAGTTGTGTCCACTATCACTCATCTCAAAGTGTTTGACAAAATGGGCCGTGTCTCAAAATAGAGTGGACCACCGCAACTAAGAATGTAGAACTTTTCATGATGTGTCATTTTCATCATAGTGTCCGCTACAATTTCTCTAAGTGTTCACATAACATCCTTAGTTTCATGCTCACAAACACATCTGTGAACAAGACTGTCCAGCCCTAATCAATAGAGTTGACAAGTAACCGTTAGATATGTTTGGGTCTTGATCAAAAGATGGGTGAGACAATAGTACTTGATGGGTCTTTTGGCACTCCATTTTCTAATATACTGATTCTAGTAGAAGTAGAAGCCACCTAGGAATGCAACCTATGGTGTAGGGCTTGTTGAAAAAATAAAGTAGTACATGATGGTCTACAAAAAACATGAATGGGGTAGCCAACAAGTAGTAATGAAACTTTTTGATAGTGTGCACCATCACTAATACCTCCTATTCTCTTGTAGGGTAATTCATTTTAGCTTCAATGAGCTCTTTTGCTAGCAAAAAAAAAAATCATATAATGTTCGATTGGGTTGGCATAACAAAGCTCCAATGTGATTTTGAATGTATCAATATGCATGTGGAAGATGAGTGTCCAATTTTGGGCTCATAAAATGGGTGTTGTCATGAGAGCCTTCTTCAAAGATGCATACAAAGCTTGGCATTCCTCTATTCATTCCATTGCAATGTTGTTCCTAGATATCACATGGCCCAAAATGATACCTTATTTAACCCATGATTGGCACTTCAAGGGACTTAAAGAATTATGAGAGCTTTCAAAGACTAATTGAAGATTTTTGAGGTGTTCCTTCTTCTAGCAAGAACTAGAGTGGACACAAAGGACATCAACAAGCATGCTTCGAGCCAACATCTCAACATGTCCCTAAAAATAGTACATAGGAGTGTCTCAAATGTGGATGGTGCATTCATCTAATCAAAAAGGATGAAAATGTATACAAATACCCCTAATTCTATGGTGAAGATGGTCTTGAGCCAATAATCTAGGTACACTTGTATATGGTTGTAAAACAAGAAGCCACACAGGAAGTTATAGGCTCTTTTTCCTACCAAGTGTTGGATCATGTGGTCTGTGTAAGACATTGGATAGTGGTCTATTTTGGTTGCTTTCTTGTAGTTAATGCATACTCAAATTTTGTGTTCTTCTAGAGTAGCACAATAATGGGTTACACCAAGCCTCTATGCTCAATCTTGTAAATGAATCATGTTTTGTGCAATTTCTTGAGCTCTTTTTTTCTTCACATGGTGTGCATAGTGAGAATTCATGGAGTAAATGTATTGTTTAGTAGGCTTGGCATATGAGTTATAAGGAATTGTATGCATCAACACTTGAGATGGAATGCCCTTGGGGCCAAAATAATTCCAAGAAAACACATTACAACACCATTGGAGTAGATGGACTAGTTGTTATTTGTTTTCTACACCAAGATCCTCAACTACATAGATATGTTCAAGGGTTTTCCTAGTTTAACAAGGTTGACCTTCTTGACCTTTGTTAGGCCTTCAATGGGTTTGTTTGTTTTCCTTTCCCTTGTTGCACTAAGAAACACGATAACTTCATATTCTATTTTGTACCTTGTGATTTATTTGGCTCTTAGTTTGAGACTCATTTTCAATTGTGATGGTTTTAAGTTGTCTATCCTTGAGATGAATCAAGAGCTTTATTCTCACCTTGCTAGACTTGAATGTTGGTAGTATTTTAGGGTTTGATATGTTGGGGGTAAAGGCACCTCTGCCTAGCCGCCTGTGTATTACTACACTGACAATACCCGCCATTGCACATTGCAGGTAGTGGGCCCATCACCGTCACTTTATTCTTTATTCTTTTAGTGACAATTTGAAGAAAGGAAAACCCAATCACTCATTGTGACGGTTGGAGTTTCCATTTTTGTGTCTCTCTCTCTTTCTTGCTCTTGCTCTCCCGCTATAGTTCTTCCAAGCAAGCTTTGATCCTTCTCACCTTCCAATCCGTATCAGAGCCCTTGGCATTGGCACATTTAGATGTCTATGTGTCCATGCCCTGTCAACCTATGGGTGGTGCAAAGTACTTTGTGACATGTATTGACATTTATCCCATTAAGCTTAAGTCAGATGTCTTGGTTGTATTTCAGAGATGGCTTGCATTGGTAGAGAACCAGATTGGGCATAGGCTGAAATGCCTTAGGATTGATAATGGGGGAGAATATGTGTCATGTGACTTTGAGCAACTATGTGACGAGAGGAGTATTAAACATCAGTTGACAACCCCCTGTATCCGACCCTAGAATGGTTTGGCTGAGCGGATGAATAGAACCATCTAGGAGCATGTACGCAATATGCTTAGCCATGCAAGCCTACCATAGAGCTTTTGGGCTAACGCAGTCAATACAGTTGTGCATATCATAAATAGATCACCTTCTAGTGGTTTGGATGTGAGGCATACTACCATGTGCCCAAGGACAAGCATAGTAAGCTAGATCCTAAAAGCATCAAATGCATTTTCCTTGGCTATGGAGATGTAGGCGAGATGGGTTGCCACCTTTGGGATCCACAAGCACAAAAAGTCATCCACAACCATGATGTAGTATTCCATGAAGACAAGATGCATAGGCAGCCTAAGAAGGTAGTAGAGATACGCAGGGTTATATTCCAAGAGGAGCCACATGCTCTTGCATAGCCAATTAGACAGCTTGTAGCAGCACTTGATACACATGGCCATGGTGTTGAACAGGATGCTAGACATGCAGCAAAGCCTACAGTGCGACAGTCTAATAGAGCTAGACATTTACTTGATGGATTTTAGCCCTTGATGCATTATGTCTTGGTTATAGATGTAGGAGAGCCTCTCACCTATGATGCAGCTATGCGTAGGGGTGACAGTCACTCTTGGGAGAGGGCTATGTAGTCTGAGATGGACTCCTTGCATAAGAATATGACTTGGGATTTGGTTGCATTGCCTAAGGGCAAGAAGGCTTTGGCATGCAAATGGGTGTACAAACTGAAAAGTACCCCTAGGCACTCCAAGCTAGCTTAGAAGGCAAGACTTGTTGCTAAGGGTTTTAAATAGGAGCATGGAGTTGACTTTGATGAAGTATTTTCTGTTGTGGTCAAGATGACCACCCTATGCTTGGTTTTGGCCTTAGTCGCGCAACTTGACTTGGACATGTATCAAATGGATGTCAAGACTGCATTCTTGCATGGGGATTTGCATGATGGATATACATGGAGCAGTCTAAGGGCTTTGCAAAACCTGGCAAGGAGCACCTAGTGTGCAACTTGAAGAAAAGTCTTTATGGCTTGTAGCAGGCTCCTAAGGAGTGGTATCATAAGTTTGATGCCTTTATGCAGTCACAGGGTTACAACATGAGTGCTATGGATCCGTGTCTTTACACGAAGAAAGACTATGATGGCTCATTTCTTATTTTGGTAGTTTGTGTGGATGATATGTTGATAGCAAAGGAAAGCTCATGATTAATTAGATGCTCTTAAATATCAGCTAAAAAAGAGCTATGAGATGAAGGATTTGGGACAATCCTCTCACATTCTTGGTATGTGTATTAAGCGCAATAGGCATCAAGGACTACTCTACCTCTCATAGAGGGAGTACATTCATAAAGTCCTTGAGTATTTCTACATGTAGGATGTGAGTTGACTGTTCATTACCTTCTTATGTGAAGGTCTCACAGGCCAGTTGTCTGCAAAGATAGATGAGCAGAGGGACGAGATGGTCAAGATCCCTTATGCATCAGCCATGGGCAGTTTGATGTATATCATGATAGCCACTCGTCTAGATATTGCCTTTGCAATTGGTGTTGTGGCACACTATATTGGATGATTGTGATGCCCTTCATACCATGATTGAGATGTCGTGAAGAAGGGTATCATGAGATAATTGAAGGGCACATCAGATATGTGTATTTGCTATGGCAGCCAGGATACAAGAGTTGTGGGATATGCAAACTCCGATTATGTAGGACATGCAGATAGTAGGAAGTCCACTTCTTGCTATGTATTCATCTATGATGGAGGTACTGTCTCTTGGATGTCCAGGGTTCAAAAGTGTACAGCTCTCTCTACCACTGAGGCCAAATATGTTTCAGCCATTGAGGCCTGCAAGGAGGCCATATGGTTAGGCCTTTTGGTTCATGACCTTGAAATTGATGCTATATCTATGTTGCATTCAGATTCTATGAGTGCTATTCAGCTAGCCAAGAATCCACCGGTCTTCCATGTGAAGATGAAACACAATGAGGTGAGGTATCACTTCATACATCGGGTCATGGAGGACAGGTCTATTGACCTTGTCAAGATCTCCACTAATGAAAATCCTGCAAATATGCTCATGCAAAGCCTCACTACTGAGTACTTTGCCTTTCTTAGGAGATTGATGGGCATTGGATGAGATGAAGTTTTTCCTCATCCTATTGTACATGTGTACATTGTAATGTCTTTTCTTTTCCTTTTCACTCCTCATTGGGGTAGCTTCGTGTTTAAGTGAAAGGTTGTTGGGGGTAAAGGTGCCTCCTCCTAGTTGCCTGTGTATTACTACACTGACAGTACCTGCCACCACTGTACACTATAGGTGGCATGCACACGTCACCATCACTTTATTCTTTATTCTTTTAGTGACAGTTTGAATAAAGGAAGGCCCGGTCATACATTGTGATGGTTGGAGTTTCCATTTTTGTGTCTCTCTCTCTTTCTTGTTCTTGCTCTCCCACCATAGCTCTTCCAAGCAAGCTTCGATCCTTCTCACCTTTCATGAATAATCACTCACATCTATCTCTCAATTGGTATTCTCTATTGGTTTAGCATCAAAGGCTAGGTTTTGTTCCTTAGTATCCAAGATTAATTCAGAAGTGGGAACTAGTTTAGTGAGTTGGCACTCCATTTGTTCATAGTCTAATATCTCTAGATATTCCAATCATTCAATTTAGGACTATGACTATGCCCACATCAATGAGGAAACTTTGATTTTGAGGATCACAAATCACTGTCAATCCCTTTCATGAGAATAAAGTTAACTAAAAAGAATACTTTGGCTATTTTGAGTAGCCAAGATTTTACTACACCTTGTGGGCAGACCTTGAATCCATCAGCAAGAGTCAGATTGAAGTAAACATGTTTGGTTAGAGGTTTCCCCTAGGCTTAAAGTACATTCTCATTAAAAATGCTAACTCTAGGCCCAATTTTAGTAATTTCTTTCGTGGAGTCCCCAAGGGCTTTTACTAGGAGTACAACATGGTATTTTGCTCCTTCCCAAAAGATGTTAATCCTCAAGGCTTCTAGGATAGGTACAACTAGGAAATTGGGTGAATAGTGCAAACTGTATACCATCCATCCAACTTTTGAATGCTTGCCATATGGTAGGGCTTCCTTTCATCAAGACCTCCAGTGGAATGAAGACATTAGCAGATAAAAGAGTTGAGATTTCATTAGGTTCTATTTCATGAAAATGAGATTTACATTGCTCATTATTCTATATTACGTAGAATTACAATTTCTTGTTTGTGTGACAGTTGACCAAAACAGAGTGGAATAATTGTGGAATTTCCAAGGTTTGGGGATTGAGAAGGTAGAAACTTATAAAGATAGAGAGGGTAGGCACACTAACAGTTATGTGTTACTTCCATCCATTTCTTGACCTTATCAATCATAGCCAATTGCTATCTACTAGGATCAATATATTCTCCTACCTTTCATATCATAGATTTCTCTATTTGTAGTGTAATTGTTGCACTTTATGTGCTTGATACAAGAGCTATGTACTATTGAGTGGTTGACCCTTCACTTTTTAACTAGAACTCGACACTCTTTCTCCTCTTTTTGGCATTATTTTATTCACCCATTTACTATGATTTATTCCTTGATGATTATTTGACCTTTTTCACTTTATATTTGAGTAATAATGTTGATGGATATGGCTCAAGCCTATAATCCATTACCACAGGGTGACCCTCTTTGCCATAGCAACTAAAGGGATTTGTGAATTCGTCCTCTATAAGTTCCTTGACATAATGGATGAGTGCAACATTTGAAAAATGAGTAATGATTAGGCTTGGTGGTCTATAAATTCTGGAGGAATTAATTTCAGCTCTTTGTGCTATTCGTATTTGCTCCTAGGGAGCTGCAAGGCTAATGGCTATAGCTACCTTGGATAGTTGAAACCCTGGTTACATGGGGATAGCCAAAGTTGGGGTTAGGACATAGAAGCCTTCATGGAGTTCTTCAATCCCAAAGAATCCACAATTAGTGCAAATGCATACTAACCTTGACCACTTCGAAGTGAAGTGGTCTACATTGCAATACATGTACCACATATTTTGTTGGTAAGGTCAAGCCATCTTCAAGTTCTTTACCATTTTTAAGAGCTCTTGCTTTGGTTCTTCACATTAGCCATAAGTTCTTGTGTATCATTCACCTCAATTTTTTCATCGCTTAGCTAAGGGTCCAAACTAGTATCAATAGCTTTATTATCTCTGATTCTCTCTTAGTGTAGGTTATGAATGTGGATTGCTTTAACAAGCATATCTTTGATACTAGAGCAACTTGAGTTTCCTACCATGGTTTTCTAAATCCTTTGATTATGAATTTATTTGATGATTACTTTATTAATAGGCTAGTGGCCCAATCTTTCAACAACAATAACTCAAATGGATTTAAAGAGGTTTCTTACTTTGGAGAGATAGTCTTTCATGCTCTCATCCTCTTGGTACTCAATGTTCATTGGGTAGATGATGAGATTATAACTAGCCTCTAGGAAGCGCTTGATATAGAGATCCTTGAGTAAGATGAATAAGCATTTTTTGGTGATATGGAATCCTATGAACCACGTGATATCTAACCCCATGAACCACATTTATCTCTTCTCTCCAAGGTATAGTCGAAAGGCTTATGCCTTTTTCGTGCTACCCATGAGGTTATTTACCTCCCAAACTTGCTCAAAATTTTCAATAAAGATGTAAGGGTTATTCCTAACTTAATATTTATCTATTTTTTTAGCCACCCACTTTTATTAGCATCTCAATACCTCATCTTTACTTAAATACACTTGATATACTCCTCTAGAGGTATGGCTATAAACCACTATATTTTCTACATCAACAACTATATTTTTAGCATCAATAATTGTATTTTTAACATCCTTGTCATATTCCTACATTGCTTATACGCCTTGTAAACCTATTTCTTCTTATCTCCAAATAGTAGCATATGTTGCACCTCCAAAAACTATTGCTTTTTGTTTTTAATATCAATAGCTTTCTCATTAAAATTTTGAGGAAGCTATTAGTCATGTGAATTGGAAGAAATCCATGGATGAAGTGAAAGGTAGAGCTTGAGTGGAAGTACACAAGTGAAAGCAAGAGCAAAGTAAGAGATATAGTGAATGGAGCAAGAGAGCAAGAATAAACATGAAAGATAAAGAAAAAATGAAAGAGAAAGCCTAGGAGAGAACATAAAACAAAGAGCATAAAGAAAGGTGCAAAGAAAGGGGGTGAAACAAAGAAAGGGGGAGAAAACCAAGACTTTAGTTGACGTTAATTTTATTGAGTTACAAGAGAAGAAATCCATTCTCAAACAATTTAAGAAATAAAAATAGAATGAGAACAAAAATAAATTATTTGTCATAAGTAGACCAAATGAAAAATGACGAAGGTCGTGATATTCAAGATCGTGAGGCATATCTTAATCAGTGTGTCACATGTCCTTGCTCTCAATGCAAGCTGGCAATTAGATGAAAACGTTGATTGTCTATAGAACACATACGACACTTCGGTGAGTTTCAATCAGAGATCATTGATTAGGCGATCTCAGACTTTGAGCAAATAGTAAGAAAAGTGTATATCAATCATGCATTGTATATGTATTCACAAACTAATTGAATATCATATACAAAAACATTGAATGTGGCCGTAAAATTTATTACAGGGAGGTGACATCTCATCCCAAGGAGGAGTGCACCTATTGCAACCAGTTAGAAGAGCTTGTGGGCATACGATGGATGGAATGCCTAAGCTAATCCACCACTTGGAAGGCACTACCCAATCTATATCGTCAATACCAAAGAAGACAGACAGCCTTTTAGAATTTCCTACAATCTTGGAGCTTGAGATGGAGGCAATGATCGAGGCATTGATGCCCATGGATGTGGAGACATCTGATCCACTTAGAGAGAAAACATCCATACCATTATATGATGGGTGCCATGTATCTCGCTTGAAGACAATGCTTGCACTTCTAAGTGTGCAAGCAAAATACGGGTGGAGCAATGTAAGTGTGACCAAGTTGTTCAGGTATCTTCTACGTATGCTTTGTTGATTTGTTTTTGACACCATTATAAAAAACAATTGTACTTTTTCAAGGTGTTTTATAATTTCTTTTCAAGTTGCTAAAGTATCATATATTACCACTTGTAAATACCATGCCTGAGTCCTGTGATGATGTGTGACATGTTTTACGAAAGCTTGGCATGGACTACGACAGCATCCATGCATGTGTCAATGATTGCATGCTATTTCGAGGAGAGTATGAGACAATGGAGACATGTCCAAAGTGTGGTGGTCACGGCTATTGATAGGACTTGCAAGGGAAAACCATCCCTCAAAAACGTTCTTAGACACTTTCCACTTATCCCTCATAGAGATAGCATGTTTCGTATGTTGGGATTGGCGAGCTTGATAACGTGGCATGCGCAGAATAGACCCACAGATGGAGTCCAATGAATATCAATGGATTCAAGCGCATGGAGCCACATTGACTCTACATTTCCAAGCTTTGCACGAGAGCCAAGGAATCTTCAAATCGGTCTAGCTATAGATGGCATGAACCCATTCGGTCTCTGCTCAACTTCTTACAGTGTGTGGCATGTAGTCCTTGTTAACTACAACATCCCACCATGGCTTTCTAGGAAGAAAGGACACTTGATCCTTAGCTTGCTCATTCTTGGCCACCATAAAGTCAAGAATATGAACGTCTATCTTCGTCTATTACTTAATGAGCTTAAGATCTTATGGGAGGAGGGGGTTGTTGTGGAAGATGTGAGCAAGTGCGATGATTGATGGTCCACCAATATACAAGTCATTCTCATGTGGACCATGCCTGACTTTTCGAGATTCAGGGAGTGCTTAGGTAAGTAGGCTTCCATTCTCATTGGTAATATCTATCATAACTCATTCAAGTTTGTATTCACACAGGATAGAGGTGTTGGATCAGGTCTAGTTACCTCAAGTTATCATGCATGTCCATTGTTAGACTCCTGAAGGTCATGAACCATGAAAAAGCTGATATATGAAGGACACGTCACTTTCTTGCCGAAAGGTCATGAACTGAGGGAAGGTTTTCTTGGATGACCTCTAGCATGAATGAATGCCCAAAGTTGGTACGAGCTGAAAATGGTCCACACGGAGTCGCATTCAAACAGAATGCAACGATTGTCAGTTTTCTACGAGTTACCATATTGAAACCACTTACAGATCAACCACTTGTTGGATCCCATGCATATTTTCAAGAATGTGGGCAGCTTACTATGGGACCACATCACAGGAAAGAGAGACACTGTAGGGGCATGAATGGATTTGAAGGAGGTAGGCAAGATGGAGGCGCTTTGGTGCAGTCAAGTATTGATGGTTACATGCAATTGCCTCGCACTCCTTGGGTTTTGTACAGTAAAGAAGAGCACTTTGTGAAGGAAATTATCAAGTCTATCCGCACTGTGACGGATATGATGCGTTCAAAGATGACCAATTATCTAGGCTAAATCCCATGATTAGCATAAGATATGTCAGGTTTGTACAATGAATGGATTGTAAGTGGCCTGTGTATTTTGCTATTTGGAGTGTAGTTGTTATTTGTAATGCTTCTTCATTTGTGGTAGTTTGTACTACCGATCACGATTGCATGATGCCTCCATACATAATCGGCAAGGCCTGGCCCCCATATAGCTTCTCCATACATTAGTGCTGGAGTGACTAGAGTATCAAAGAGCCACCCCTTGGTGCGGGGCTCCTGGAAATGTGCCTGATAACACTGTCGCTCCATAAGAGCCAATGCTGAGTATCCTCTAGTGAGGCGGTCACGAGCTGCCTGTGTCATCAAGAAAGTCCCTGAAGCTGCTGTAAAGGTGACTCCCAAATATACATATGATCCAGTGACCTCAATACTCCCTCCTGCTGCCATGAAAATACTCTGTCTGCGTATCTGAGCTGATGTATGGAATATAAGAACCTTGGTTTTACCAAGGTTCACTGTCATGCCTCTCTGTATGCAAAAATCATCCAATGCTAATAAATGCTGTTGTAATCCCTGAGCTGAGTCTGAGACCAACACAATGTCATCTGCATATAGTAAGATATGAACTGTGGCTCCACTGAGATCTATACCTCCACCGGCTCGCTGTTGAATAAACTCTGCTATCTCATCAATGTATAGCCCAAATAGAGTTGGTGAGAGTGGGCATCCTTGTTTCACACCAATGGTGCTCACAAGGGGATCTGATATACCTCCCAGACATCTGACTCTGCCAGTAACCTGCTCATATAGTGCATAAATACCCCACATCATGTCATCATCCACCCCCCCTGAATCTTTCCATGTATGGTGAAGGTATTTTAGATTTTTCTAAGCTGAATAAATACATTTTTGGTCTTGACTCTGCCCTATCATCGGAGGTAGGAGCTCAACAACCAAAAACATTACATGAGGCCTTACAATTGGCTGAAAGATATTCTTTGAAGTACAAAAGGGATGCTGGAAATTTTCAATAAAGAAGTATAGGCAATAATGTTTCCAATCAACCTACAAAGTATGGGCAAGTTTTCAACCAATCAAGAGACTCTTTTAGATAAGAAAACAGAGGTTATAACAGTCCAAATAGTTATAACAGCAAAGTGCCAATATTTTCCACTGTTTATGCCTCTAAACAAAGTGGAAATTTTGTACCAAAACAGAGGTAAACTTTCAGAAATGTGGCGGATCCAAAAAATACTTTTTTAAGAGCTGACAATGCTCCTAAACTGTCCCAAAATAGTTCTAATAGCAACTTCCTTCCTCACGAAAAACTTCGGGAAATGCATGTAAAAGGATTATGCTTCAAGTGTGGGGAGAAGTGGTCACAAGATTATAAGATGAAGTGTAAAGCTAAGAACTCAAAAATCAACATGGTGATCACTCAGGAAGTGGAAGTTGAAGAAGAAGAAGATCAAGAGGAAAATTTACTGCATGTTGATGCATACCCAATGGTTGAAGAGATTCATGAAGAAGAGCATACCACCAACGAAGAATTCTATGACCCCATGGATGGATTTCCTTTTGATCCAGGTGGAAATCATGATTCTCATGTTTCCTTGTATACCATCTCACATGATGCATGGACCGGTTGCAAAGGGAAAAATACACTTAGACTCAAAGGATTCATTAATGGCAAGGTTGCACATATTCTAGTGGATACAGGCAGCACTCATAGCTTCGTCAACACCAAATCTTTGAATGGGCTGAAGTTGCTACCCATTGATATGGATTCTTCCTTGCAGATACAAGTTGCCAATAGTACAGTCTAGTAAAGAAGTGTGTCCATGTACCTCAATTGAGTTATCACCCTCTTGCACAATAAAAGTGGATTTGATCACTTTGGATACGGGGCCTATTGACATTGCCATTGGTTATAATTGGCTGAAAACACTTGGCAATTTTACCTTGGACTTGAAGAAAATGCTAATGGAATTTAATTGGCAAGGATAACACATAGAGTTGAAAGGCATAGACCACAAACAAATAGAACTCATCTCCATGAAGAAATTGAGAAAAGAAATCAATGCAAAGTCATGCATCTTCACTCTTTTGCTTGCAAAAGTAGATAAAGGACAATCAACAAATCAGCCATATTCTTCTTCAAAGGAAAGGGATCCAAGATTAGAAGAGCTATTGGAGGAGTATAAGGATTTATTTCAGCCACCATCATCTTTACCTCCAAAGTGAGAGGTTGACCATCCTATTGACTTATTTCCCAATACAAAACCCATCAACAAACCTCCCTATCACTTGTCCAAGTTTGAAAGGGAAGAAGTAGAGTGTCAAGTCAAGGAATTGCTACAAATTGGTTTAATTCAGCAAAGTCAATCACCGTTTGCCTCTCCCATGCTCTTAGTCAAAAAGAAGAATGGATCATTTTGCATGTGTATTGATTATCAGGATTTGAACAAGTCAACGGTTAAGAATAGGTATCATATTCCCCGAATTGATGATCTTTTGGATGAGCTTAAAGATGCAAAGGCCTTCACCAAAATAGATCTTCAATCGGGTTATCATCAAATCCAAATGAAGGAAGGAGATGAGTTCAAAACAGCCTTTAGAACTGAAAGAGGGTTATATCATTTCTTGGTTATGCCATTTGGACTTTCCAATGCACCTGCTACTTTCCAAGCCCTCATGAATAAAATATTGCAACCCTTCTTGTTCAAAATAGTTCTTGTTTTCTTTGATGATATCCTAATCTATAGTAAATCCAAGGATGAGTATTTGAAGCATATGAGAGAGGTCTTTGACACTTTACGAAGACACACATTCTTTGCCAAGGTGACGAAGTGTTTTTTCATGGAAGATGAAGTTGAATACTTAGGTCATGTTGTGGGAGAACAAAAGATTAAAGGGAGCCCCAATAAGGTAAAATGTGTCAAAGAATGGTCCACTCTTATGAATGCAACCTCTTTGAGAGGATTCCTTGGGTTTTCATCTTTCTATAGAAGATTCATCAAGAATTATGCTCATGTGGCGGCTCCATTGACGGACAGGCTAAAAAAGGAAGCTTTCTTTTGGGACTCCATCGCCGATCAAAGTTTCAATGAGCTGAAATCTCTTCTAATTTTAGAACCCATCCTTGTATGTATGGATTTCTCTAAGGAGTTTATCATATGTGTGGATGCTAGTGGAAGAGGAATTGGGGTTGTTTTATGTCAAGATCATGGAGTTGTCAAGAATCACATGGTGGGGGACTTTGCTTGAGCTACTGTACCAAACACACACTGTACACGCAAGAGGAAGCTCACTCAAGAACACAAGAAGAGAGATGGAGGCCAAAACGTTTTCTTGCTGATTCTTCTTCTTCTTCTTCCACACACTATACAATGTACACAAAGTATAGATAAGATACAACATAAAGGAAAGTGGCCTTTTAAGTCAACCATTGCATAATCGACTACACTAATCAACTGGCACTATATCTTTGCCAACTGTAGGTAGGTGTAACAAACTAAATATAATAAGTGATGATTCAATGGCCATGTGATAATGACCACCAATGTGCTAAGTGTAGATATGCGGACTCATCTAGCCAGGCAGTCCACCATCAATGTCCGCACATGTTGAGCCAGGCGGTCCATCATCAATGTCTGCACATGTTGAGCTTGCCATCTCAACACTTTCCCTCAAGCTCAACTCTATCTCTACAACTCCAAGTAAGCTTCGGAACCTTCAAAGCTTCTCTGCACCCAATGTCTTTGTGAAAATGTCAGCTATCTGATCCTGTGTGCTGACATATATCAAGTCAATCTCTCCTACAAGTACCTTCTCTCTCACAAAGTGGTAGTGCACCTCAATTTGTTTTGTCTTAGCATGGAATGCTAGATTCCTAGCTAAATGTATGCTGCTCATGTTGTCACAATGAATGAAAATTGGACCATCTCCCTGCACATCCAAATCACCTAATAACTTTTGCAACCATACCATCTCACATGCTACCATAGCAGCACCTCTATACTCAGCCCCACTGTACTCGATAAATCAACTGTAGGTTGCTTTTTGCTGCTCCATGTAACTGCTACACTACCAAGGGAAAACATGAATCCACTTGTAGATCTTCTGTTTGACATGCTACTAGCCCAATCTGCATCTATGTATCCAAAGACCTGTACATCCTTACCTGCCTCATAAAAAAGTCCATAATGTAAAGTTGTAACGTGTCCACTTGTTATACGTCTTAGCAATCCATTGAAAAGGATGTCTAGAAAGCTCTGCCTAGCACTCCCATGGAATGTTACGGGGTTTGCGATCTAGGACTTTCCGTGTCTGCCACGTAATGAAAGTATTCCAGCCGTTCCCACTTAGGACTGACTTGAATTAGGTTTTTCCTATGGGTCATTTCCTAATGGCAACTAGCATCGAACCCGAGTGAACTACTTTATGCAGAAACGCCAGGTTCGAAGCGGATTCACACTGCACTTGGTTCAAGGAGAATGGGAAATGAGAGGGATGCGAAGCTCAACCTCTCTATCATAAGGCATAGTCCCATTCCGTTCCCCTAAAACAGCGTAAATCGGGATCATCTATAACTTAGACTCTAGGTCAGCACTCTTGCTGTTCGTATTCTTCGAATGATCTTCCTGCTATCTATCTTGATTGAGAAAAGTTCCCAGCCAACCGAGACCACCCATCCGTAGGACGGACCTATGGCCACATCCACCGCACTTTTCTCAGGTTTTTTTAGTTATTTAATTACCTAACACATTTAGTTGGACATGTATCAATCAGCCTCCTTAATTAACCCGTTAGGCACTGGTTCCTTCACGTAATCATAGCACTTGACATAGAAAAGCAATGTCAAACAAGTTCCTTTTTAATAGGTTATCATATTTATATTTGAAATACATAAAGTTCAGCCCGTAGGCTTATCCATAATCTGCCTGAAGGCTATCCAGTAATCCACAGGGATCACTAATCTAAGATTCCACTCGTAGACTAGTATGCGGGCCTCGAGATCCAATCCCAAGTCACGTTAGCCTCTTGTGCAGGGCCCGGAAGGTGAGGGATTTATGGCCAGATCCCCCTTTGGCACCCAAGAATCCTCCTGCTCTAAGTAGCGCTTAACGGAGAGACCTCTTGCGGCGGATTCAGTCCACCTTCTCGGCGTGGTTAACAACCCCCTTGGTTAGGGTCAGACAGGCAGTCGAGGGTAACTGAAGCTGCCTCTCCCTTCAGGTCTTCAACCTGAAGCATTAGATATCCATTTGTCCTTTAATTCATTGATCAAACAAAGCAAAAAAGTGCTCCTAGATCTGTAACAAGCACAATCATTTCCATTGGTCGTTATTGTTGGCCAACTACTAAGGAGTGAATCCTTCTTTCCAAATGCATCCAACACTTCAAATCCTACCTTTTCGGTTTAAGATCTAGCATAGATTAGGTTATAGCCTAATTCCAATTAATAATTCCATAACATGCGAGCAAGATTCATGCTAAAACATGCAGTCTTCTACTACTTTCATTTTCGAATGAATTTGTCGTATGCAGAACTTACACACCCTTCCGTTAAATTAAGTTCTTAGACTACTTGCCTAATTAAATATTCTTCATGTGGTCCTAGCAATTTCCTACGATTGCTAATAACTTTCTTTAAGAATCAGTCCAAAAAAAAATTCAATAATGCAATATGTGGTTTATTCCTTTCTTGCTTAATCAGAGTGTACTTTCATAATTCCGTTTTGTAAATATGGACATTAATCAAATTTCAATTTATTGCAATGCATAAAACTACTTGCTAGAAATGCATATCAATTTTTTGCTCACTTTATTTTGTTCATTTTATTGGAAATACTAATGGCCGAACTCTTCTATCTCGTGAGCTAATTCTTTCAAAATTAACCAAAGTATTTAAGACGAAAAATGCATCCTATCTCCAAAAATTATCCACGCACGATTGAATTATAACAACGTAAAATAAAAATTAGGAAGGAAAACCTGGACTTGTGGTGAGATGTCCACGTGGATGCTAGGAGATGATCCTCCTGTGGTCGCGCCTTGGGCTTTCTTAGGAGCCATTACGAATGTGGCCTTTCCATCTTGGATGCAGATTTATGACCTTAGCCGTCTCCTTTTTGCACGCGTAGCTCCCTTTGTGACAACTTGCACCGTCCTTCGGAAACGGTTTTAGAAGGCTGCCTCCTTGAAGTAGGGATTTCACGATTAGGACCTTACAACCGTCAAGAATGACGTTGTGAAAATGCCAAGGGCTTAAACTCCGGTTTTTAAAGAAAACCCGCTTTGTAGGGTCGATGGGAAAAAGCCCGAAAATGAGGATTTCACGAAAAAGGGAGTGCTTAAACCTCGAGAGGGTCTTAAACGGTCTTAGTGGCACAAGCACTTGGAATATTTATCCAAATCACAAATGCAATAGTCAGTTGATTGCAAAAAGCATTTAGGATGTTGTTCAATCAATCAACAAAACTAATTGTATTTTTTCCAAACAATACAAAAATAGAACACGATGATAATTCCATCGCATATTCACTCTCCCCCTTGGGATCAAAGAGCGAATTCTATGAAAGATTTACTTAATACTTGTATGCACAATTCTTAATGTCATTCTTTTTACAATTATGCTATTCATAACCCATGACCCTTTGCTCTATCAATGAATAAGCCATACGCAACTAAGTGCAATTAACTTCCCTTGATACATACACTTTGTAAACTCTATCTTTCAAATATGTGAGAAGAGGCCTATCCCTTCCCATGACCTATTCTCGTACATCATAGTATGGAGCCTAATGTATCTCATGGGAGAATCAAAGCAAGCATTTATCAATTTAGAAATACATTACTTACGACTGGAACTGCAGTTGGATTGACAGTGATGCCTTCACCCAAAACTTCATTGCTGGTTGTAGGATTGCCATCCGCATGCAACATTCTTTGCTTGGACACTATCGTCCGCAAGTAGATTCAAGAGGTAAAGAAGGAAAAATAGATTCGAGATATGAGAGCATAATAGAAGATGGCTTACTTGAAAAGTGAGATAGGAGAGAATTGAGCTAACTCTCTCCCTCGTAGCCTCTCAGGATAACTCCTCTATCTCTCTCGCTCTCTCTCTCTCTCTCTCTCTCTCTCTCTCTCTCTCTCTCTCTCTCTCTCTCTCAAGCTCCTTCTGGCAATCTCTTGGAGGGGTATCCTTCTCTCTACCTCTCTCTCGCAGCCTCTTGGGGTCTCCTTATGCTTCCTTGTGCCTCCCCATGCCTCATATTTATAATGAATTAGAGAGGAGGGGATGTGGCTGAGAACAAGAGTTCTTGGTGGAGGGACTCTTGAAAAAATCAGTGATTTGATGCTTAACTCATAAATCTGATGGTTACATTGGCTCCAAAATGGGGGTAAAACCCTAAGTTACTTGATTGGAAATCCTTCAGATCACTCCTTCTTTCTCTCCCTATTTGAAGTGTTGTCTACAGCCTGTAGATTGCGATCGTGGCACGGGTGATTTCACCAATCTCTCTCTTTATTTTTTTCTTTTTTTAAAATTTACAAAACTAACTAAAACATCACTTGTCTTTTCATCCAGTTCTAGAAAACTCCATATCTTTTTAGGATAATACCTAAAATATCTAGAATATGCTAGTTTTGCCCAAAATCTAATATTTTTGGACCATCTATACTATACATATTAAAACTAGTGATTAATATGGCTCATAACTCTCATTCATGTTGTAACTTCGAAGGGTGGCTATGGTCCTTTTTAATCTGAGGAAAATATCATATTTACGACTCTCAATTTTTTTAAATACAAGATTTTTAATTAAATAAAAATTGTTAGTTATTAATGTTAGTTGGTTTTTACCTTAGTTAGTATTTAGTTAGTAACCTTACTAACTTATTAATTGACTAACTTTCGAACTAACCAACTAACTTTTAATTGCATGGAAATATTACAAAACCATGGTCCAACAACGACTTAAGTGGGCCCGTAAACCACATGTTTAGAAACATCAATAATTAAAAATACATAGTTTCCATGCCTCATACTCTAGGCGTAAATAAAAGAGTTGATGCTTCTATAGAGCATATGTGATTGAGCAACATTGGGTTCCAAAAGCCTTGCTATGAGCCCAAGGATACTATGAGTGTAATATCTCACTTGTAGTTGCCTAAACTTGCAAATGCTAAGTCTAATCCTCAATCTCAGGCTCCAAAAACCAAGCTTCAGCAATGTCAACCAAAATAGGGGAGGAGAAGAACTAAAAGGGAGAAAGTTCAATCCTTGACTGGTCAAATGGTCTGTCAACCTAAAGTTCAACTAAGAGTCCTCAAGCAATCAAGCAAGCCCATGCCTAAGGACCCATATTAAAATTTGATGAGAAAGCATCAATTGACTTTCAAACCTCACAATCCAAGGCTGCCACACCCATTAAGAATCTTGAAACGGAAGTACCCCACATCAACTTGTCCTCTTCAACTAAATCCAAGCCACTAGCACACCTTATGCAACCTCCTCCACCACGATGATCCATTCATGAAGTGGCATCCACCAATATAGCCAATGGATATAGGGGATGACTTGGCTATGTGCATTTGTTGAATGGATTCAACTTTTATACTGTTTACTAAAAATTATGAATGTTTAGACCTAGGCCTACTTGATGAACCCATAGTAATTGAGGTAGATGCCTTGCTGTGTTCTTGGGAAAAATAAAAATTTATTTTTATTAATACTTCCACCATTGCAAAGGAGATGATTGGAAATGAAATTTTGCGAGAAAAGGCCATAAGCCAATGCTTGATCACATCCTATTAGAAAAGTAAAATTTCCATGCCACCATAGGAGCTTTTTGAACTCCAATGACTCATTGAGTCTCAACCCAATTTCTTATGCAAGTGGTATAATTTTCGCCTTTCATGGGCTCAAGAGGGTTACCAAATCATGACCAATGCATAGCAATGACGTGCCATCAAGAATTTTAAGTACAACACAACCTAGGTGGCCCTCACCTCATTTAGAGTATTGGCCATAACTAGGAATCGCCATTAGAAGACAATATCATGCATCACCCATACTTGGATAAGATTCTCATGGAGGAGGAACTCCATATTGCAAGTCGGCTCACTGAGGTGACCTCTTGACTGATGTGTTAGCTTACATCATGCAAGTAGGCATTTTCCCTCATGATATGGACTATTATGCAACTCTTGAGTATGATCCCAAGTTTTACGACTAGTTCTTGAGAAAATGAGGCACACCATAAGCGCATTGCATGACCATACACCTTGATTTCCACAATCCAAAGTATCTTTATTCTTTCCAAGGGGATGGGGAGTAATGGATGAAAACTCAAAACAAAAATTAATTTCTAAAAGGGAGGAATGAATGTGTAAAGTGTGTGGACTGATTGGTGTGAGAATTCTTATTTTAAGTGTTATATTCCTCATTATCAGACACTAATCCTTCCAATCATTTTACTTTCTATGCAAGAGACGGCCTTTAAAGAAAACTAATTGTGGGATATTGTGTGGTGACAAAACTTAAATGGCATGACAATAGGATAAAGCCAACAAGCTTCCCTTCATGGAGGAGGAACATAGAAGATATGGATTAGCCATGGAGATCGAGGCATTCAACAAATTAAAATATCATAGCATCCACAATGTGGAAGGACTGGTGATATCCATAGTGACATTGGCATAGATGATAGAGTGATGTAACCTTAGCAAGTATGTGGAAAAGGTGGGACAAGACATCGACCACAATAAATGTATAGAATTCCTAAGGACTTTCAATGTCCAAAAGAACAGTGGCACGATGATTATCAGGCAAGGTGAAATCTCTGGAAGGGTGGAACTTGCCCTTGATCTAGAGTTCATGGAGAAGGCATTGGGATAGTAGAGAAGCTAGAGAAGAGGCCAAAGAGGGATGTGTATGGAATGCTAGGGATGGATAAAAGAAAGGCCTACACCAATGATGGAATTAGCTTAGTTGATATTCCAGACACCACCATTCGGCTGCAAGCTCAAATGGTCCACACACTTTTTTCAAGCCAGAGATACTATGCCCTTATGAATAGAATCAGTGTACCATTGCTGGAAAGCCTTGTAGCCACTGCCCTGGATGAGACGAATTAGAATGCCTACATCCAGAAAACAATTCAGGCATCAACAAAGGTGCTAGCCACATGACCAAGGGTGGCGGGAGGAGAGTCCTTGGCTACTACCATAGCAGAGTCTAAGAGGAAAAAACCTGCCTGCAAGGCTTCAACCATAGGCTTTGGAGTAGTGTTAACGACCATTATCTAGGAAGCTCTAGAGGAGGCAGAGAGAGAAGTCATAGAGGAGATCCTAGAGCCATACAATCTGCGAGGAGCATTGCTCTCCCACACAAGCATTCCCAACCATCTCTCTTTCAGTAGGAGAATAGGGGGAAGAAGAAATCCATAAAGAGCACAGGACAACATGGAAAGAATTGTTAATGAAAATGAGAATGTCCAACCATCTCAACTGCAAGAAACCTTAAGCAAGAGGACAGTCATTGAGTAGCAAGGCTTAGAATTTGTGAGCCAAGTGGGGAGAATAAAGATCACTCTCAAAATCCCCATATGAAGGACTTGCTCCACTGCCAAGGAAAATAGAGAGCTGCAAAGGGTCGTAGAGGAGAAGTTAAAGAGGCTAGAAGAAGAGTGCAGAAAGAGGCAAGAAGAGAAGGAAGAATGGTTGAGGCAACATGAGGAAGAGGAGATTGTCATGGCCATTCAAAGATCCATGGAGCAACCCTCCCAATCTCAGGAACTAGCAATGATGAGCCAAGCAAGAGAGGAAGTGGCAAGTAGTAGTCCAACAGCTAAAGAAGCAAGCACAAGGCTACTGGTGGAATGTAAGGGTCAATCCCCACTACAACCAATCCCACTAGTCCTAGTCTGCCCCACCAACAATCACCCCAACACAAGGTACACGGTGTCGTCGCGTTAAGAGTTGAAGGTCTACCACCGAGGCTCTTAGTGCAGAAGAAGAGTTTAGGATTCAAGATTTGGGAAGGGAAAATGGTTTGGGGTTTAAAAATATCTGGGATTTAGAAATGATTTAGGTACGGAAGAAGAGTTCAATCCTTTTCACTATGTACTTAGCATACATAAACAGAAGGAATAAGTCTATCTTGATTACATCAAATGCCTCTGGATATATACATCATATCATAAAGGATATTTTCAGATTCTCAATTCATTTATGAATGTCAAATGCAAGCTGTAATGGCATTTATTTCAAGTACATAGATGGATTTCAACCCTTTGGTTCAAGTATATTGTTGATAGTGTAACGTGTCCCCTGGTATCATCCAGGACACGTCTTAGCAATCCATCGGAAAGGATGTCTAGAAAACTCCGCCCGGCACTCCCAAGGAATGTTACGGGTTTTGCGATCTAGGTCTTCCCGCGTCTGCCACGTAGCGGAAGTATCCTGGCCGTTTCCCACTTAGGATCGACCGGAATTAGGGTTTTCCTGTTTGGTCATTAGCTAACAGCAACTAGCGTCAGACCCGAGCGAACTACTTTATGCAGAAACGCCAGGTCCAAAGCGGATTCACGCTGCACTTGGTTCAAGGAGAATGGGAAACGAGAGGGATGCAAAGCTCAACCTCTCTGCCATAAGGCATAGTCCCATTCCGTTCCCCTAAAACAGCGTAAATCGGGTAAGACGTAACTTTAGGTCATCGTTCTCGTTATTCGTTTTGATGATGATGATCATTCCGCTGTTCTGGAGATTTTTGAGAAAAGTTCCCGGCTAACCAGGACCACCCAACCGTAGGACGGACCCATGGCCCATGCTCCGCACTTTCCTTGGTTTGTTTTAGTTATGTAATTATCTAAATATTAATTTGACATATAACAATCAGTTTCTTTAATTAATCCCTTTAAGCACTGGTTCTTTCACGTAATCTTATCACGTGACATAGAAAAACAATATCAAGCAAGTTCTTTTAACATTTCATCATTTTATCTTTGAAATACAAGGAGTTCCGCCCGTAGGCTTGTCCATAATCCACCCGAAGGCTACCCAATAATCCCCAGGGATCACTATTCCAAGCTTCCGCCCATCAACTAGTATGCAGGCCTCGAGATCCAATCCCGAGTCACGTTAGCCTCTTGTGCAGGACCCGAAAGGCGAGGGATTTACAGCCAGAGCCCCCCTTGGCACCCAAGCATCCTCCTGCTCCAAGTAGAACTCAACGGAGAGACCTCTCGCGGCGGGTTTGGTCCACGTTCCCGGCGTGGTCAACAACCCCCTTGGTTAGGGTCAGGCAGGCAGTCGGGGGTAACTGAAGCTGCCTCTCCCTTTAGGCCTTTAACCTGAAGTATAGGTGCTCATTTAATTTGTAATTCATAATTCAAACAGAGCCCTAAAATCTCTAGCAAGCACAAATATTCCCATTAAACAACCCAGTTGTTTGGAAAACTGCTAAGGAAGTGTTCTTTCCTTTTTGAGTGTATCAGCACTCGTTCCCAAGGTGTCTTGTAAATTGGCAAGATCTTTTACATTCCGGTGTAGGGCATACCCAACTTGGTTAACCCTAAAGTGCCTTAGATATGCTAGTTTTCGGTTTACAACTTTCCTTATTTAGAAGGATATCCAAAAATACGTCTTTTTGCAAGATAACTTGCATAGGGATCTGCCATCCTTGATGAGGGTTTTTACCCTTTCCCCTTGTGAATCAATCACAACACTAAATGATTTCGTACTTGTTGCGCAAGTCCTGCGATGGAATAATCTGTTTAGATCCTTTAAACTGACGTATGTCAGGCCTAGGGTTTTCTTCTTTTAAGAACCTTAGGGAAAAACCCTAGTTCCTTATCTTTACAAATTTATTGTCCCTACAGTAAGGAAAGTAGTCAAGTGTTTAGGGTATGAATGTTTCTATGTTTAGATTGGTTCAGTTATCTTTTGGAAGGTAATATTAATCGTCTTGTCACGGTTTTGCTATCCTTGTGACAATTTACTTTCCAGTCAATACAGTTTAATTTAACTTCCGTTTTCCTTAAAGATGAACTCATGCCAAATAACAACAATTGCCTTGATAAGATGTGCAATTAGCAAAGATAACTCCCTAGTAATTTGAGCATCGAAAGAAACCTTTCATGAATTTAACCATTTACAATGATTCGTTGCGAAAGGAATAAGACTAATGGTGCAAGATATAATTTCTACACCTTAGGATTTAACTAAAATATACTACTATAGTAAATGGATAATCTTGCTCGTAATTTATAATGCTTGATGCAATTTGAAGAAAACTAAGTTCTATACATTGTCATTCATAAGCTAAACTCCTTCATTACAAATAACTTGAACAAATTTATCCTATCCTTAACAATTTTTCTTTGCATGATCGACTTAAAACCGAATTAAAGCCAAGAAGAAAAACCTGGTTTTGGGGTGAGATATCCACATGGATACCGGGAGATGACCCTCCCGCAGCTACACCTTGGACTTTCTTCGGCGGCATCGTAGTTCGAATGTGAGATAGCATTTTTCTCTTTCTTTTGAAATTCCACCGTCTCTTTGGATTAAAAAAAGTTTATGGGTGAGTGTGGTTTTGCAACCACGGAACCCTTGGAGGATTTTGACTTGGGGTAGAAGGAATAGAAAGCACTTATTCTCCTTCCTTCCCTTTCTTATATCTTTTTCCCACTCTTCCTCCTTCACTCCTTCTTTTCACTCCCTCTACTTTCCCTCCCTATCTTTTATCTCACGGCTACTTTTCCCTTACGGGATATCATCCGAGGCCATGATGATGCTTTGGGTTTTTATGTTCAGGGGGGAAAAATAATAAGGGGGATACGGGGGATTAAGAGGAAAGCTTAGGGAATTGTGGGAAAAAAAAAGAAAAGAGTTACGAGGGGGGTTGAAAAAGGGTTAAAAGGGTGTGATAAGGCTTAGGGGAATAAAACACGGGGGGGGTAGGTTTCCAAAGTCAAGGAAGGGCCTTAAGGGAAAAAGGGAATTTAAAATCCTAGGGGGGTGTGTGGTTCCAAAAACCATGGGAAGGGCTAAGGGAATTTTTGAAACCCGGGGGGGGGGGGGGGGGGTGTGGGAAACAAGGGCCTTATGGGGATTAAAACCGGGGGGGGAAACAAGGGCCTTATGGGGATTAAAACCGGGGGGGGGGGGGGAACAAGGGGGCTTAGGGGGGGGATTAAAACCCACTTGAAAGGGCTTATGGAAGCCCACAGGAAGGGGGCCTTCCCAAGGCCCTTCGAAGCTTCCTAAGAAAGCTTCTTGGAAGCTTCTCTGGCCCATGGAATCCACCACGTGGAGGAAGAAGACGAGTTGACGACGCTTGATGGCGGCCAATTTTTGTCCCTCTCCCTTCACGACACGCTTCAATGGAGTCACAACGGCTCCATGGCTTGGCGCAGTCGATGATCAAAGGGAGAGAGAGGTGGCACTCTGCCTGGAAACAGCGGCTTTATACAACACCTCCTCCCTTCTCACAGCCATATGCCACTCTCTCCTTCCTCACAACAGTACATGACTCTCTCCTTTCCCTCCCTCTCTCAGGCTAACAATGGCATCTCCTGGCGGCACAGCAACAAGCGGCAGCAGTCTTTCATCCCTCTCTTCCTCATCTCTAGCCCGTCATTAAATAGTAGAGGGGAGGGGGATCTTCCCTCCCCTGCGTGTCAACACGCATGTCCCCCCCCCCCCTCAATCAAAGCTCCACCAAGGAGCTTAGTTGCTCCTTCTATTTCCCTCCCCCTCCAGCTCGTCAGTCGGCTGGAGGGATAAGGGGGGAATAAAAAAAATTTATTTATCCCATTTTCATATTCATTTGAGGCAGGTTCACGCGCGTGCTTTTATTAGCGAATCGGGATATTACAGATAGATTCAAATGCATCCAAGATTTGGGCCAAAGATACATGAAATGAATTGAAAAAGTATAATTTTAGCTTCAGCCCTGTTTTAAAATAGAAAATTCCAGCCCATAATCAAGTTCAAAATGAGTGCATAAACTCAAGAGGAAGCACTTCTAATCATTCATGAACAATGTCCTGAAGAAAAGAGGTCATTTCCTTCCATTACAACCATAAAAATCCCATTTTTGCTCATAAAAATGGACCATAACAGTGGGCTGCCCTGTTTATGACTCGTTATTTCAGCCCATAACAGCCCATAAGTCTTCAATATCCTCACCCTTTGCTTGCCCCAAAGTCATTCAAGTACTTGGGTACAAGTTGGGCTTCATTGGACCAAGAATAAGGTAAACAAGATGAGAGAAGTCGTGCATAAGAGCAGGCTGAATACTCTTCTCTCAGATTTCCCTCTTTTATAGACTGTTTCAGCATGCATTTTTGTTAGACCAAAGAGGCAGAGAAGTGGAGCTCTCACCATATTTACATCTTCAATAGTTGGGCCTGTTGATCTTCAGTTTGCATGCTCCATTTCATGCACCATAGCTCCAGCTCTCTCCAATTTGCCTTAGACATTGCAGCCCGCATTTTGAAATCGAAAAATACGGGTTGCTCCCTGCTCAGTCCCTGGTCACTTTTTGACCAGCCTAGGTCACTTGCTGGTCACTTAAGTTTATTACTCCAGGTCCCATGTGGACCTAGTGGACTTTTGGTAGTTTTTGGCATCTTTCTTCGGTTCTGACCATATTTTTGTACCTGAATTAATATGATTTATCCTGCAGACTGTCAATTTCTTCTAGATGACCAAGTTGTAGGTTCCCATAGACTTATTTTTCATAAGTATACATGGAATAACTGAAAATTATATGCTAAATACAAAAGAACTTGTATAACTAAGGTTGTTATTGGATATCAATGTCTGAATTTTGTATGCAAATTTCTCATATAACTTCCAGTGAAGCTCTTTCTGTGTTCATAAGAATCCTCATGATTTATATTATGAACAGTAAACTCTTTGACATTGTCGTTGCGTTAAGAGTTGAAGGTCTACCACCGGGGCTTTTAGTGCAGAAGAAGAGTTTAGGATTCAAGATTCGGGAAGGGAAATTGGTTTGGGGTTTAATAAGATCCGGGATTTGGAAATGATTTAGGTACGGAAGAAGAGTTCAAGCCTTTTCACTATGTACTTAGCATACATGAACAGAAGGAATAAGTCTATCTTGATTACATCAAATGCCTCTGGATACATACATCATATCATAAAGGATATTTTCAGATTCTCAATTCATTTATGAATTTCAAATGTAAGCTCTAATGGCATTTATTTCAAGTACATAGATGGATTTCAACCCTTTGGTTCAAGTATATTGTTGATAGATTCAAATGCATCCAAGATTTGGGCCAAAGATACATGAAATGAATTGAAAAAGTATAATTTTGGCTTCAGCCCTGTTTTAAAACAGAAAATTCCAGCCCATAATTAAGTTCAAAATGAGTGCATCAACTCAAGAGGAAGCACTTCTAATCATTCATGAACAATGTCCTGAAGAAAAGAGGTCATTTCCTTCCATTACAACCATAAAAATCCCATTTTTGCTCATAAAAATGGACCATAACAGTGGGCTGCCCTGTTTATGATGACTGGTTATTTCAGCACATAACAACCCATAAGTCTTCAATATCCTCACCCTTTGCTTGCCCCAAAGTCACTCAAGTACTTGGGTACAAGTAGGGCTTCATTGGACCAAGAATAAGGTAAACAAGATGAGAGAAGTCGTGCATAAGAGCAAGCTGAATACTCTTCTCTCGGATTTCCCTCTTTTATAGACTATTTCAGCATGCATTTTCGTCAGACCAAAGAGGCAGAGAAGTGGAGCTCTCGCCATATTTACATCTTCAGTAGTTGGGCCTGTTGATCTTCAGTTTGCATGCTCTATTTCATGCCCCATAGCTCGAGCTCTCTCCAGTTTGCCTCAGACATTGCAGCCCGCATTTTGCACCGAAAAATGCGGGCTGCTCCCTGCTCAGTCCCTGGTCACTTTTTGGCCAGCCTAGGTCACTTGCTAGTCACTTAAGTTTGTTACTCCAAGCCCCATGTGGACCTAGTGGACTTTTGGCAGTTTTTGGCATCTTTCTTGGGTTCTGACCATATTTTTGTACCTGAATTAATGTGATTTATCCTACAGACTGTCAATTTCTTCCAGATGACCAAGTTGTAGGTTCCTATAGACTTATTTTTCATAAGTATACATGGTATAACTGAAAATTATATGCTAAATACAAAAGAACTTGTATAACTAAGGTGGTTATTGGATATCAATGTCTGAATTTTGTATGCAAATTTCTCATATAACTTCTAGTGAAGCTCTTTCTGTGTTCATAAGAATCCTCATGATTTATATTATGAACAGTAAACTCTTTGACATCGTCGTCATGTTAAGAGTTGAAGTTCTACCACCGGGGCTTTTAGTGCAGAAGAAGAGTTTAGTATTCAATATTCGGGAAGGGAAAATGGTTTAGGGTTTAATAAGATCCGGGATTTGGAAATGATTTAGGTACGGAAGAAGAGTTCAAGCCTTTTCACTATGTACTTAGCATACATGAACAGAAGGAATAAGTCTATCTTGATTACATCAAATGCCTCTGGATACATACATCATATCATAAAGGATATTTTCAGATTCTCAATTCATTTATGAATGTCAAATGCAAGCTCTAATGGCATTTATTTCAAGTACATAGATGGATTTCAACCCTTTGGTTCAAGTATATTGTTGATAGATTCAAATGCATCCAAGATTTGGGCCGAAGATACATGAAATGAATTGAAAAAGTATAATTTTAGCTTCAGCCCTGTTTTAAAATAGAAAATTCCAGCCCATAATCAAGTTCAAAATGAGTGCATAAACTCAAGAGGAAGCACTTCTAATCATTCATGAACAATGTCCTGAAGAAAAGAGGTCATTTCCTTCCATTACAACCATAAAAATCCCATTTTTGCTCATAAAAATGGACCATAACAGTGGGTTGCCCTGTTTATGACTCGTTATTTCAGCCCATAACAGCCCATAAGTCTTCAATATCCTCACCCTTTGCTTGCCCCAAAGTCACTCAAGTACTTGGGTACAAGTCGGGCTTCATTGGACCAAGAATAAGGTAAACAAGATGAGAAAAGTCGTGCATAAGAGCAGGCTGAATACTCTTCTCTCAGATTTCCCTCTTTTATAGACTGTTTCAGCATGCATTTTTGTTAGACCAAAGAGGCAGAGAAGTGGAGTTCTCACCATATTTACATCTTCAATAGTTGGGCCTGTTGATCTTCAGTTTGCATGCTCCATTTCATGCACCATAGCTCCAGCTCTCTCCAGTTTGCCTCAGACAGTGCAGCCCGCATTTTGCACCGAAAAACGTGGGCTGCTCCTTGCTCAGTCCCTGGTCACTTTTTGACCAGCCTAGGTCACTTGCTAGTCACTTAAGTTTGTTACTCCATGTCCCATGTGGACCTAGTGGACTTTTGGCAGTTTTTGGCATCTTTCTTGGGTTCTGACCATATTTTTGTACCTGAATTAATGTGATTTATCCTGCAGACTATCAATTTCTTCCAGATGACCAAGTTGTAGGTTCCCATAGACTTATTTTTCATAAGTATACATGGTATAACTAAAAATTATATGCTAAATACAATAGAACTTGTATAAATAAGGTGGTTATTGGATATCAATATCTGAATTTTGTATGCAAATTTCTCATATAACTTCTAGTGAAGCTCTTTCTCTGTTCATAAGAATCCTCATGATTTATATTATGAACAGTAAACTCTTTGACATTCATCCCCTCTTAACCTGCACATCCTTCAGCATGTGCCATTTCATAAGATTACAGATCGAGGATCTTCTTCATCATCTTCATTCTCTAAGTCTTTTTCTTCCTGCATGTCTTCAAGTAGAGGGCTTATATTTAAGTCATCAAGTTCATAAGTTGAAGATTCTCTTCATTTGAAGAGTTTGATTCGTTTCCTAGCTATTGGAATCTTTATCATGGTCCCATCCATTTCAGCCAAAGAGTAAGTAGCATTATTATGTACTACTTTTACAACATATGGTCCAAACCATCGCTTGGCTAACTTCCTATGAGCACTATATTGATTGTCCAGACTGCTATCATAGACAAGAACCCAATCATTCTCTTGAATAGCTCTTGGACGGAGTCGATGATGCTTGTCAAACCTCTTCTTATTCTTTAGTCTTGCTGCTTTTAGCCTTTCAATGGCTGTTTTGACATCTTCTGGCCTTCTTTCAAGTTGCCTTATGCGTAAAGATAGCAATTCTTCTCTATTCATGCCTTCATCCTAAGGCAAGATACTCCATGTGACAATGGATTCCTTAATAGGCATAACGGGTGGCTGTCCATACATAAGTTCAGCTGGCATATATCCTGTCACTGCACTATGGGTAGTTCTATTAGCCCATAATGCGAATGGTAGCATTTTAGGCCATTCCCTCAACTTCCCTTTGCATGATTTTGCTAAAGCTTTAAGAATTGGTTGATGGCCTCTTTCACTCTTACCATTGCCTTTAGGATTGTAGGCTGAAGTAAGAGATAGCTTAATTCCCAATTGAGCAAAGAAATGACGAGCCTCATCGGCATCCAATTCCCCTCTATCAGCAGTTACTTTAGCAACACATCCATACCTGCAAAATACTTCTTCAAGTAGAAATCTACAAACAGCATGAGTGGACTTTGTTGTCAAGGCCTTTCCTTCCACTTGATTTGTGAGATCTTCTCTAGCAAGTACTAGATATCTCATGTTCCAAATTCCTATAGGCATGGTTACTAAATCAATAACCCATCTATAGTGAATGGATAAAGGATAGGTAGGCTGAAGCCCATCTCTATGCTTTACCATAGAATACATTTGACAAGCATGACAAGACTCAAAAAAATGCTCAATGTCTTTATACATGTTTTGCCACCAAAATTTTTCTTTTATTTTGGCAAAAGTGCCCCATATGCCTCTATGTCCAGCCAATAGGCTTTCGTGGAATTCTTACATGACATGTCTTTGTGTCTTTTTATCTCCTAAGACACGAACAGGCGCCCTTCCTTTCTTTCTTGCATGCCTCCAAAGGTAACCATCTTTAAGAAAAAAACCATAGGCTTTTCTCTTAATTGTCTTGAACTCTTCATTAGTCCAACCTTCCTTCTTTGTCATAGTGCTCAAAAATTGGCCAGTTTTTAGCCAATCATCTGCATAATATTCTTCTTTAAAGTGTGAACAAACCATAACAAAACATGGAATATGTTGTTTACTAGCTGTCCATTGTCCTTCTTTGGTTGATTCATCCTTCCTTGCTGTTGTAGAAGTTATTTTAACAGCTAAACCTGTTATTCTTGCTGTAATTTTTGTTGTACCTGTATTAACAGCATCATTTATAAACTCTGATTCTTCTTCATCCATCATTTCTTCTTCATCCATATATCTGGCACATGAAAGCATGTCAGCAACAACTGGATTATCTCTACCTGCAATATGTTTCAAATCAGGATTTAAGGATTTAATATAGGCTATCCATCTTAGCATGGCTATGTCAGGAGTGGAACAGTTGGCGATCATGCCCAAGAGTGGAAGGCAATCTGTCTCAACTATAACATGTGCGCCCATGAAGTACTCCCTGTCACATTTTAATGCAGTTACTACTCCCCAAAGCTCTCTTTTAATTTGAGCATACCTTCTTTGTCATTCGTTAAGAACCTTCGCTCCAAAGCGGATTACATATCTGTTGCCTTCAAGGTCGTCTTGTCCAACTGCCCATCCTATTCCAATAGGACTTGTGTCCACTGTGAGTATAATGGGCTGTCCATTAGAGTAGTTAGCCCTCTTTAAAGTGGGGGCTGAAATCAGCATTTTCTTGAGTTTTCGAATAGCTTGAGTGTGTTCTTTTGTCCATAGAGACCTTTGGCCCTTTCTTAGAAGTCGATAAAGACTTTCAGCAACATGGGCAAAATGTGAAATCCAAATAAGGTAGAAGACACATGCACCAAGAAATCTTCTCACCTCTGAAACATTTGTACATTCTTCCTGCATTTTACCGATAGCATCTATTTTGGATGGAGAAGGCTTTCGGCCATATGGACCACACATATGTCCAACCACAAGGACTTCTTCGACTCCAAAAATAGATTTAGCTCCTGAAAGAGTAAGATGGACTTCTTCCAATTTAGACAAGATTTGAGCACAATCATTAATATGATCAGAGACAAACTCTCGACATCCAAGTTCATTGAGTTCTTCATTTTTCTCATGAACTTCACATCCTTTGATTGGAACATCATCAAGAAAAGGAAGAGTCAATTGAGGAATATAATCCCTCAATACTTTATGCATAGCATTCATCATGTGAGCTACTGAATTCATAGCCCCTTGAGGTAGAGTACACATGTGGACTAGGCCAAGAGGCGTCTTCATTGTGGTAATGTCACGGCTTTCCAAAGCAAGCTAAAATTGGTCGTAGCCTGAATATAAGTCTCCCATGGAATAGATTGCCCTACCTGCAAAAGCTTCAGCAAACTCATCCACAATTGGTCCTGATCCAACATTTATAATAGTGACTTTATTGACGGGTTGTAAATCTTGAATGAATCGTAAAGATCCATTCTTTTTAGGTACGGTAAACCAACGGTTGGAATATGGAGCTAAAGATGGCTCCAATATTCGCATTTTAATCTTTTCATTTAAAAGTTCCAATAACTTAGGCAAATGAGCCCTTGGAACCTGAATTGGTTTAAGATTCCAAGGCACATGTGGGACCGTAAAAATTACCATTGGTGCCACAATGCTTGGATCCACACAACCAATTTCATGTGGCTGAAATGAAAAAGCTTTACCATGGTTCTTTAATATCTGCATGAAGATTTGCTTTTCAGCCGCGGCAAAAGAAAAGAGTCTTCACCAATTTTCAGCTTTTGTAGACTTTCTGCTGTAAATTGGTGACCAATATCTTTCAGATCACGAAGGCTTGGTTGTTTGGATAGCCTTTCTGCCAATCCTTCGCTTTCAGGTGGTCGAGGAGTAGCTACCGGCTTGACCTTCTTATCAACTGTTTTATACTTTGTTTCTACTCTTGCTTCATCCTTGTTTGGCTGTCCAAAAGCTTCATAATCTGCAAATTCTTGAATTATGTCATACATATCCAATGTAGATACCTGTATGGACTGATTTTCAGCTTGATTTTCTACATGAATGGCTGTATAAATTTCAGCCATTGTAGCATTATAATTCAGCCCATAAAATAGTCCTGAAATTTCTTCATCTTTAGGTAAAACATCAGTTTGCTTCAGCTCTTGCTCCATATGACTCAAATACTTTCTTTCACCCCTATTCATGGCTGAAAACTGTTTATAACAGCCCACACTATTGGCTAAAAAAACCTACAAATCAGCTTTTGGCCTTGCCTCCTTCATATGTGGAGGCAATTTTTTGTGACATGTTGCACTGTCATAGCCTCCACTTATAGCAGCGCTACCCAAAAACCCTTAAATTCTCGGGCATTAGGAGGAACAGGATGATCTCTCAATCGATCCCTATTCCAATGGTGATTAACACAGATAGTTAGGAATTGAACAGCTTTATCATTATCCTTGCTTCTTATCCGAGCATATGATGAACCATATCAAGAGCCTTTGTCTCTAAACGAGACTCGAAAATAAATGGTTGTCCAAGAATGATAGGATAACTGCAGGAATCTTGAACAAAGAAATGAAATTCATCTTTTACATTACCAATAGTAACTTGTACATAAGGACATGCTGCATAAAGATCGCCAGAAGAGTTATTGGCTGCCTTCATGCACCATCCTGGGTCCACATCAATGGGCCATCCACCATTCTCATAGAGACTTCTTGACATAACATTAATTTCCGAACCATGGTCTATAAGGGCAATGCATGGAGTTTCTTTCTCACCGATTTTAACAACAATTTCAGTAGTCGCCCTTGCCCAATGGGTACGGGAATAGTGACTACTATGAATAAAGTGAGTTTCACTTTCTTCTTGCATATTGTGAAGAAGAGTCTCTTTCTTATGCTTTGGATGCACTTTAGATTGAGAAGTTCCCACCATTATGGCTTCTTCAGCTTCTGCTTCATAAATGTCTTCATCTTTGGCTTCTATGGCTGCAATCAATTCTTTGATTGCCTCCAATCGAATCCCTTGAGTTTTCAGCTTCTCTTCATCCTGCAAATACACATGAAGTACTTGCAAAAAAGCATGTACAGATTCTTCAGTTTCCTCACCAACATATTGTCTCTTTCGTTTAATTACATCAATTATTACATCATGAAATCCTCGTTTTGCAATATCGAGAATTTCTCCTAATGTAAATTCAATTCTACTTCCAAGAATCCTTTCTTCTAGGATCCGTTTAAGATCCGTTGCGGTCTCTATGTTAGACTACAACTTGTAACTGGGATGTTTGCTTTTTCTTTTTCCTTCTGTCTTCTTTGCTTGAGGGGCATCTCCCATGTCAAATTCTGGTGGCGGTGGATTTTCAACAGCCTTCTGTTGATCTGGTTTACTTCTTGTTATGCGTTTAGTGGGTCGTGAAGAAGAAGGACCGGCAACATCTTCATCTCTTCTTCTCTTTTCTTCTATCATGGCTTCTTGATTATTAATTTCAGCTAACTGGGCAAAAGCTGAAAATGAATCCACAGGCTAGGACCATCTGGTTCTCCCTCGAATACATTGACTGGCAGTGGTTAAATCATCCTTAGTTGCCTTGCCTTGCTCCATGCGTTCCAAGGCCTGCGCCCACACTTTAGATTTTGCATTAGTTTTACATGCTTTAACAATTTCATTAGTTGGCTCAATTTGCAACCCATAAGTTGCAGCATCAACAGCTACATAGGCCGTTCTTGTTGCCAAATCCTCCAATCTTTTCTTCATGCCACCGTTGCCGAAGTTTGGCTCAAGAGGAAGCCCGGTTTCGGTTGCATGAATTTTACCATCCTTCCAAAAGACTAATTTTTGTGCTTCAGCTTCACGGAATGCACCGCACTCCCTCTTGTCATGCTAAAGGCTATCACACCAAATGCAGCGTCTTTTGAAGCCTTCTCGTGCAGGCCTTTGGACAGTTGACCGGCCCCTTTCTTCTACTTTTACATCAAGCCTTTCTACTTTAGAATTAATTTCTGTTAAATTAAGATGGATATCCCGCATGCTTTTAATTATCTCGTCCATGATATCCTTCTTTGGAGAAGGAACATCAGAATTTCTTGATTGCTCGGCCATTGCGATAGGAGGTCGAGAAACTGCAACAGGCTCCTTCATAGATTCAGTTGTTGCAGGGGTTGATCCCCATCTTAGGCGCAGTCGCTCTCATCAAGTAATCATATTAAATGCTTCAGTGACATCACTCCAAGCAGTTTTCAATCCCGACTCAGAGTCAGGGTCTTCAAGTCGGTCAGTCAATTTCTCCTGAAGAGAAGAATCTGCAACCTTTAAAAATAATTCAATCTTTTGACTTTCCATACATTGTTGGTCATCAGGATCTAGTTGGGCAAATTTGCTTTCAGATTCTCGATGAAGAGTAGTAGCGGTTAGACCCTTATTGGGCCTTTCGACCCATTTGGTGAAGACTTTCTTTGTCATAAGGCCAGAATCTTCAAGGAAAAATTCTTCTCAAAGAGCCTTCTTGAACACAGTCCATCCAACATCTTTTTGGAAACGACCATGAATTCGGTCCTAGAGACCATGCACAGCCAGGCGGGCAAAGTAACGGCTCCAGGCATGTTGAGAAACTCCAAAGAAGACCATCTTGTCAGTGTAAAGGCATATAAAAGAGGACACATTTTGCCCATTAAATTGCTTGAGCTCATGCCCAACTACTTCTAAGGCCTTAATGGCAGTAGCATCAATCCGCTCTTCTTCTTGTCTCCGTTGTTGTTGCAATTGCAACTGCTGCTGAAATTGCAGCTGTTGTTGTTGGCTCTCTTGCATTAGACCTTGATGATTCTCCCATTGGACTTCTTCTTCCGCAGCGGACCTTCACGTCAGGTTCACCCCTGTCGTCGCGTTAAGAGTTGAAGGTCTACCACCGGGGCTTTTAGTGCACAAGAAGAGTTTAGGATTCAAGATTCGGGAAGGGGAAATAATTTGGGGTTTAATAAGATCCGGGATTTGGAAATGATTTAGGTACGAAAGAAGAGTTTAAGCCTTTTCACTATGTACTTAGCATACATGAACAGAAGGAATAAGTCTATCTTGATTACATCAAATGCCTCTGGATACATACATCATATCATAAAGGATATTTTCAGATTCTCAATTCATTTATGAATGTCAAATGCAAGCTCTAATGGCATTTATTTCAAGTACATAGATGGATTTCAACCCTTTGGTTCAAGTATATTGTTGATAGATTCAAATGCATCCAAGATTTGGGCCAAAGATACATGAAATGAATTGAAAAACTATAATTTTAGCTTCAGCCCTGTTTTAAAATAAAAAATTCCAGCCCATAATCAAGGTCAAAATGAGTGCATAAACTCAAGAGCAAGCACTTCTAATCATTCATGAACAATGTCCTGAAGAAAAGAGGTCATTTCCTTCCATTACAACCATAAAAATCCCATTTTTGCTCATAAAAATGGACCATAACAGTGGGCTGCCCTGTTTATGATGACTAGTTATTTCAGCCCATAACAGCCCATAAGTCTTCAATATCCTCACCCTTTGCTTGCCCCAAAGTCACTCAAGTACTTGGGTACAAGTCGGGCTTCATTGGACCAAGAATAAGGTAAACAAAATGAGAGAAGTTGTGCATAAGAGCAGGCTGAATACTCTTCTCTCAGATTTCCCTCTTTTATAGACTGTTTCAGCATGCATTTTTGTGAGACCAAAGAGACAGAGAAGTGGAGATCTCACCATATTTACATCTTCAGTAGTTGGGCCTGTTGATCTTCAGTTTGCATGCTCCATTTCATGCACCATAGCTCCAGCTCTCTCCAGTTTGCCTCAGACAGTGCAGCCCGCATTTTGCACGGAAAAATGCGGGCTACTCCCTGCTCAGTCCGTGGTCACTTTTTGACCAGCCTAGGTCACTTGCTAGTCACTTAAGTTTGTTACTCCAGGTCCCATGTGGACCTAGTGGACTTTTGGCAGTTTTTGGCATCTTTCTTGGGTTCTGACCATATTTTTGTACCTCAATTAATGTGATTTATCCTATAGACTGTCAATTTCTTCCAGATGACCAAGTTCTAGGTTCCCATAGACTTATTTTTCATAAGTATACATGGCATAACTGAAAATTATATGCTAAATACAAAAGAACTTGTATAACTAAGGTGGTTATTGGATATCAATATCTGAATTTTGTATGCAAATTTCTCATATAACTTCCAGTGAAGCTCTTTCTGTGTTCATAAGAATTCTCATGATTTATATTATGAACAGTAAACTCTTTGACAATGGAAGGGGTAGTCAACAAAAGAAATATCATGGTTTGGGTGCAGTATCTCATTAATAGAGTATAAGAAATTGCACATGCACCTAGCAAAGGAGCCACCCTTGTAGGAACAAAGAGGCTAGCAATAGTCGATGCAAAGTTACACCAAGGACCAAAGGTACCTTGCTTGTAAGTGTCAACCACTTTAGTGCCTTTGGCCATGCACCACAATGAAGATCAGGATGAGTTAGTAAAGAAGTTTCAATGCCAAGTCCACAATGCCAACTCCATAAGGCAATAGAAGATAAAAAGGCCCCTCTTGCAAAACTTGAAAAAGAAAAGGTTAACTTTGTAGACTATAGGATGGAGCAAACAAGAGTAATGACCATCATAAATAGGGAGATGATCGCACTAAAAGAATCCCTGAGGTAAGAGAGGGAGAAGAGGGCCTAAAAGAGTTGTATGATGAAGAGAGAGAGAACTGCATCTCCCTACAAAATATGTGTGCCTTCAACTCCAATGAAAATAATCATCTGGAGCTAGAGATAAAGGAGTTTAAGAGGAAAAGATAAGAGGCTACGAGAGAGCTATAGGAGGCAAGGTACCAAAGGGATAAGGAGAACATGAAGAAACTGATGGAGTTGCATAATCAGCAACAATCAACTCTCCATGAACAAACCATATTGAGAAAGTAGGTTGAATGAAAAAACCAAGAGCAAGAGAAAATGTGTACATTGCAGTGAGAGAAAGAGCGGGTGATTGTGCCATGCCAGCCTGGTGCCAAAGCCAAGGATTAGAGTAAATGAAGGAAAAAGCAAAAGAATGGGTAGCTAGGAACAAAGAGTGAATCAAAAACTTAGCCTACAAGCTGGCCCATTCTGAGAGTGAGTGACTCCTAGCAAAAAGCAAAGCTATGGCTATTGAGTTAGGAATGTTGAAGCAATAATATGCATTATTAAGCACATTATTGAATGTCACATAGCCAAGAGAGGAAGATACATTGGAGCAACTAAGAAGAAAACTAGAGCTAACAAGGAGGGCCCTGCAACATGGATTTCATGACAAGGCACCCAAGCTTAGCACTAGCTTGGGAGTAGAGGAGCAAAGTGCTTACGTAACCTTAGCAATTTTAACCACATAGGAACTCGCCTTGCTGAGACTTGGAGAGCCAGAGTAGCAAATACAACAACCTCAACAGGAGCTGCTAGAGGGAGTCAAGAAAGAAGGGCCTATTTTCAAACCAAACTACCAAGAGGAAGAACAATTGTACAAACCAAGCCACCTATGCAACCACAAGTGCAACTACGAGAGCAAGGGGAGGAAGCAGGGCCACCTAGATAGATGGTGGAGATGAGGCACATGCACAAAGAGCATGTGGAACATGCTCGCAAGAAGTTGCAAGCCAAGACACCGCAAGTTCCACAAGTGGCCGTCTCTTAAAGTGAGGAGTGTGATCTTGTCAAGTGGGTCTAGGAAATTGTAATGTGAGGGAAATGGGAGAACCTCGGCTATCCTTTCAAGTTATCCTTTACTTTCCCTCGTAGATTGGATAGAGTATTATCTCCTAGGGTGGTGGAAGACGTCATCAAGCTTTCAATAAGATTAGAAACAAAGGAGGTATCCCACAAGGTGGCAATAGGAACTTGTAGACTATTGGGAAAATAAGGCGGTGGAGGTACCCCCTAGAGGGTGAAGAAATATGAGGCACAACCTAAGTTGCATAGGAACATCTAGGACTCTAGTTTAGAGGCATTCATGACTTTCTACAATAGCTTACCCCATGAGCAGGATGATCCTACCTACATGCCCTACCCAAGAAGGTTTGGAGTATATTTTAACTAAGAGGTGCATGGTAGATACAACTTCCCTCAAATCTACAATGTAAATACCTCAATCCCTAAAGGGAGCTTGACTTTCATAGAAAGGGACCTCCACCCATCTATAGCAAGTTTCTTAAGGACTTCTCCTCATATCGCAAACTCACTTTCATCACCATATGTAACTACCTCCGCCTACTACGAGTATTACTAAAACAAAAGCCTAGTGTAGAGGAAGTGAGGTTGCCACCCCTCATTTTTTATCTCAATGTTGGGATAGATAGTTGTGTATACGTAATGGTGCACCTCATAATGACAGTCACTCTCTTGCCAACATTTTGTATGAATCTCTTAGAATATATGAGAGACATTAGATTCACCAAGTGTAGCTACCCATTTTGTTCATCTACCCCACTCAATGTAAGAACCAACTTAAAGCGATATCTATAGAGCAGGGCATTCCTGAGTAAAGACCTCAAGCCGCCATGCAACTTGGCCCCCTATTCATCAATGGGATGCATCTTAGCATGCTCCCTTATTAAATTTATTTATTTTAAAAAAGAGAAACAAAATAAAAGAAAATGAAAAGAAAAAGAGCAAAGAAAAGATGAGAAAAATGACAAGATAAGCAAGAGAGAAGTAGAAAAAAAAAGGAGGCACAATAAGGAAATGAGCCCATTTGTATTCTATGAACATCATAAGCATTGCACCTAGGAACCACCCTATCCTTTCTCCCACTTCACATACTTAGGGTACCTTAAGGGCAAGCCACACTAGGGAGCTCTCGGTCGCCTATGATTAGACATGTCTCCCTAAGTCACACCCATAACACCTCCCTTTATACATAAACTGGGTCCTCAAGTGTGGGACAACACCACGGGCTTATGCCTAAGGTTCGATCCAACTTCTAGTTCCACTACCATAGAAACAATGCACTAAACAGTGAGGTAGGAACACTCCCAAGTAGTGCACTTTCTTTTTCTTTCATGTACATTCATCAACCCACGATCAACTACCAATATCGGAGGCCTCCATTATCCACTCAATCCATCCTTAGCCTCCACAACACCTCATCCATTTTTGTGTGTTCTTCTCCATCACCAACCTCCCCAAAACCTTGTCATCAAACCATATGGCAAACTTACCACCAAAGTCTTTACAATACAAGTGACATGGGACTGACAGTCAACTAGGAGGGGGGAATGTTACACATTTGGAAGTCCAACACAAAATGGAAAAGCCCCAAAATTCAAAAATTCTCTCAGCCCAAAGTGAGAAAAAATGAAAGAGAATGGTAAACTTTAAGAAAATACAAGAAAAGCCTTAATGTAAATGGAAGCACACAATAACAAGTGCACTGAATATTCTACCAAGGAAAGTGTTGGGTGCATTGCAATTCATTTTTAAAAGAGCACCATGTTCCCTCCTGTGTAATTTATAAATGTAAATGGGCATGGGTGAAGGAACTATAAAAATAGTAAGGAATAAGGAAAGAGGACCTAAGATAAAACTGTCAGTTATGTAAAAAGGAATGGTCACCCAAAGAGAAGGAGGGCATCTATAAAAAGGCAAAAGTGAATGAAGAAGATCATTCTTGTGTGTGGCCAAAACTAGGACTTCTCTTCTTCTTCTTCTTATTCTTGCTTGCTTGTGCTTGCACTTGAGAGAGAGTGTGAGGAATTGAGGGAATGAGTGTGTGAGGGCGAGGGATTGTGATGGCAAAACTCTCAATATTCTTCTCTCTTCTCTTCTCTTATCTTCTCTTGCACACACAGCAATGTAGCATGTAGCTTAGAGCTTGAGGATTGAGCTTGCATCTTGGATCGTGGAGCTACCGAAGAGATTGAGAGAGGAGGCAACTCGATTGATAATGAAAGTAATCTCACTACACTCATAGGTGTAATAGCATGTATGGTTATGTAAGAGGTAGCCATTGCACTTGGCTTAAAATGCTTGAAGCAATAAGCGGTCCATGGGTCTTGGTAGTTGAGTGAGAGCTCCCACAATAGAAGGTTAAAGAAGGCGATAGGGACAATGTAAAACCTATTGAGGCAAACCCTAAATAGGATGATAACGGAGCACAAGTCTTTAACCTTTATATGGAAGACGGTCCCCTAAAAACTATTGATGGTAATGCTAACTCCAATAAGGAGTTGTCAAAGAAAGAGGCACCTAAGCATGTTCAACAAACCAAGAGAAAGAGTGATCTAGTGGGAGAAGAGAACTATTACTAATATCATAAATTTGACATAGCCAAATCTCTTTGCGAGGTAAGGTTTCATGTGAACCTCTTGTAACTAATTATGTTATCTCTAGGAGTGCCGCATAAAGAGTTTAAGAAGATATTTTGCACTGGGTATATCATCGAACCCTTAGGAATAGCTTGTGTGGAATATGACTGGTTTGAACATGCTAAAAAGTATTGTCCAAGGGTGGCAGCATATGTTGATGGCATATTAGTGGATCATGACATTCTAGATATATGATTCTCCATCAACATTATGAGTTTAGAATTCATGGAAAGGCTAGGATTTGAAATAAAAAAGGATGCATCCATAATTCTCTTGTGGCTAATGACAATTTAAGATAACCAGAAGGTTACATTACCAAAGTCCATGTGACTGTTGCTAATATGGAATGCATTTTGGACTTTAGGATTATTAGGTTTGCAAGACAACCAACCTATCAAGTATTATTAGGAAGGCTATGGATCTTGAATTTGACTATCAAGTTGATATATCCACTAGTCATCTAATTTTTTCTAGAGGTGCCAGATGTGTAATAGTGAATGCATATCATGTGAATCTCCTCAAAGCAAGAGAGTAACCTTATCTTTGACATAATTAGATGCATTAGAGGATCTTTTTGGCAATGAGATATCATCAAGGATGAATCAAAAGAGGGGTCCACTACAAAATATATCTATCGTGTAACTCTAAATGAGCATATAGAAGTTCAAGACAGAATCAAAGATGCAGATGTGATTGAGCTAGATCTCCATACATTGGATGAGCCAAGACATATTAAGTTAGGATCTATCCTTAGTTTGGAAGAGAGAAAGGACTAGGTGTCCTTGATCCAAGAATTTTGTGATATTTTTGCATGGAGCTATGATGAATTGGGGGGCATTCCTTCTAGTCTAGTTGTGCATACTATTCCCTTGAAGGAAGGTAGCTATCTTGTTTAAAAAAAGTGAGGCATATGCCTTTCGAGCTAAGGAATGGACTATTTGAGGAGCTACAAAAATTGTTTAAGGCTGGTCTAATATTTCCTATACAACACACAAAGTGGTATTCATTAGTAGTTATTAAAACAATACAATTTTAGTGAATTTGAAAATCTTTCAAGTCCCATTCTTCATTATTTAGAATATTGGGACTCCAAAAAGACATATTTAATTTTTCCAAAGCTATCATATGATACATCATTGGAAACCTTATGAAAAATGGAATCTATTGAGCTATTGAATGATATGAGAGTTATAACAAAGAGAAAGTTTTAACCATGAGTCTTAAACTCGTGAAAAAATTCAAAATTCATTTAAAGTGTGTTAAAATAATAATAATCAAATTTGACTTTGTGTGGATTTCAAGAAGCTCAAATAAAAGATGATCAAAGACTAGTATCCATTGCCATTCATTGATCAAATTTTAGATGAGTTAGTGGGGATAGGAATATCTATTTGTTTATGGACTACTTTGCTAATTATAACCAAATGGCTATCACATAGAGGAAGATACATTAAAAATGACATTTATCATTGTATTTGGCACCTTTGCATATCATGTTATGGCTTTTGGATTATGCAATGTGCCAAGGTCTTGGCAATGCATGGTTGCTAAAACTTTTGATGATATTTTCCCAAAGGAGCTAAGGGTCTTTATTGATGACCTAGGGACAACCACCACAAGAGAGAGAATTTATTATTTTGAAAAAATGTTTCAAGTAGTGTAGGTAGTTTTGCATTGCCATTAGTCCAAGAAAGTGCATCTTTGGAGTATCTTATGGACTGTTATTAGTCCATGTGGTTAACTAAACTAGTATTGCAACCAATCCTAAAAAGATAAAGGTTATCATTGCTATGAGTCTGCCACGTACTCCTAAATAAGTGCATAGCTCTTTGCCATTTGTCAAATATTATTGATGATTTATTAATGCACTGACTGAGAGGACATTGCTATTGATGAATCTATTGTCCTTTAACTGTCTATCTATTTGGAGTGACTCGTGTCAAGTATCCTTTGAGGATGTGAAGCAGAATTGGCAAAAGGCCCAGCCCTAAAAGCACCTCAAAGGAGTGAGATATTTTATATATTTTTAGTAGCTACAATGTATAATATGAGCTACTACTTTTGGCCAATATTTAGGAGGAGAAGTGGTACCATTTGATTGCATTGGCCAGTCACAAATTGGGGGTATTTAAGATTAATTATACACCTATATGGAGAAACTGTACCTTGGGATGGTCTTTACAATTATGAAATTTAGGCACTACATCTTGTATGAAAAGTTAGTATTTTATACAAAGGCAGAGGGACTGAGGCTTTTGATGAATAAGTTATAGCCATATGAACACCTAGCAAAGTGGCTGATCACTTTGTAGGAGCTTAACTATGATGACCTCAAGGGTCAATTCAAAATTGATACAGCCTCCATTTCATCTTGGTATATTGCTATATTGCACTATCTATCCCCAGAGGAGAGGCTAGAGCTTCTTTGTCAAAGGCTAAAAAGAGAAAAATTAGACAACAAGCCTCAAAAATTGCCTTGATTGTAGGAACACTATATCAACAAGGGATTGATGATGTTTATCACCAATGTATCATGCAAGATGAGGTTCAGTTTATCTTGGAAGAGTGTCATGACGCATGGCACTTTGTTGGATGGTTGACTAGAGAGAAAGTGTTGAGAGCCAAATATCGGTGGCCATCCATTTTCTAGGATGCATTTGCGTATGTCAAGAGATGTGATACATATCAAAGACATGACAATAGGGAGAATAGGAAGTGCACACCACTGACTCTTATCATGGCTATACCACCGTTTGAGAAGTGAGGCATTGATTTCATTAGACCTATACATCCTTCGTTAACTACACGAAAGCATTATATCATTGTGGTGACAAACTATTTCATGAAGTATTCTAAAGCTCATGCTACGATGAATAATAAGGCCAAGGAAATGGCTAGTTTTATTTTGAATCAGATTGTTTGCCATTTTTGAGCCATTTTGGTCCACTAAAGAGGTTGTGTCTAACTGCGGGACACATTTTTTGAATAAATTGATTGATACTTTGATGAAAGCATTACAAATTAAACATAATGAAACCATGCCTTACAACCCCCAAGCTAGTGGGCAAGTATAGAGTACTAATAAGAAGCTTATGGGGATTTTATCTAAGATTGTATCCAAAAGTAAGCATGATTGGGATAAGAAGTTATATGTGGTTGTTTGGGTTTATAATATGACATTCAAAAGAGCTACATGCTACATTTCTTTTGAATTAGTATATGGGAAACAATGTGTTCTATATTCGAAGATTGAGTTACCTACAGTAAGGTTTTCTCTAAAATATTCTTTGGGTAAAAGAAAGACTCACTTCCCTTGTACATCTTGACAAGATTCGGTTGCAAGCCTTGTTACATCAAGAAGTAGGAAAGAAGCCAATGAGAATGCTTCATGATCTTCGTGCTAGGAAGCATAAATTTGCTAAATGTCAATTGGTTCATGTTATGATGTTCTTCATGAGCTCTTCCTAGGCATGTTAGAACCCAAATGGGATGGTCCTTATAAGATTGTCCATATATGAAAGAATGGCTCTATAGCTCTTTTCATAGATTTATAAGTGGTAGAGTTCAAAACTAAATTAAACTTAAATAAACTAAAACCCTATTATATATAGAGGTTGATGTTGGACTTGGTGCCTTTGCAAGTCCTTCAAGATTTAGCTTAGACATGGAGAAGGTACCAAGACTATTGAATGGGAAAGGTTATTTCTTATCTTGAGCATCCATATTTAGAGTAGTGTTACCACCAAGGTAAAGTGATCCAATGATTTAGGGGTTATCACATTACTACTAAATGGCAAGATGGCTCTTTCACATGGAATATTTGAGTCTATTGCCACCACTTTCATAAAGTTCTTACTAGCATCCCTATTGAGTTCGACAAGGAAGTAGAGATTGTACATATCTTGCACCCTCTCTCTTGGTTAGATTTTGACTATCATAAGTACAAGTAGGTTGATCATAATGGCAAGTTATATCAATGAAGCTATGGTTTATACATTATATTTTGGTCAAGATTCTTGAGAACCTACTAAGCATGCGATTATAGGGATTTTCATAAAAGACCCTGTCATTGAGTGGTTTTAAAAATGGGGGTATATTTAGGCACTACTTTTACAAATAACATGGCGAGATACAAGGCCTTGCATGGGTTTAAATCTAGCTAAACATGGTTATATTCACCAGTTATTCGTGAAATGCAACTCACTATCTATAGTGTGAGGGATCCCAATCTAAGGATGTACCATCGTACAACCTTGGACACCCTTGAGATCTTTGAGGCAGTGACTTGCTAGCTGATTCCACGATAGCGAAATTTCTTCATAGACTCCCTTGCTAATTAAAACTTTGTTGAAGATGTCTTTCTTAACTGTGATCCTTAAGGGGCTTTTACAATTGCCTCTTGATGTTAGTCCAGGGCTATTGTGGAGGCTTCTTGCTAACATGTTTTGTTTTGGACCACCGATGGTTAGTATGGATTATGAGTCATGTAGTTAATGGGTTATGTTTTATTATTGCACTAATTAGATTTTATGGAGCATCTAGAGGGAGCCTCTTGCTACACAAAAGCCTCTTTTGGCCAAGTCCAGGTGATATCCTTCCTTTATGAGCTCTTTTGCTTCATGCTTCATGTGTATATATATGTACTTGGGGAATTTTTCTTTTGTTGGGGATCGGTATTCAAGTCATGAAGTCATGTCGGGACCTAAAACATGCCTGAAATCGACTCTAAGGCACTAGTTGGACCTCTACTACTCACCTCAAACTACCCCGTGCCTCGCAGCTAAGAGCATTTAAGAACTTTGTGTTTGTATGATTTTGTAGTTCAACAAATAATTCTTCCCCATACTCCTCAAAGGGAGTCCCTAAACATATTGGTGTTGTACACCACGTAAGTACACACATAGAGAGCACCCCTCGGTTGTGATCATTGCAGCTCCATTGCGCCTCTCCTACACCTCAGGGATTGGCCCCAAGATGCATTGTGAACATAGAACACATTCGAAACATAGTCTACTCTTTTGATTGATCAAGCTAGGAGATAATAGATAAACCTCACTGAATAAACCCCAAGGAACCAAATATCTAATCCTATGGCAACTTAGGATCCCTCGCACTTACAAAGTAGGTTATCACTCATATAGTCTACTCTTTTGATTGATCGATCTAGGAGATAATAGATAAACCTCACCGAATAAACCCCAAGGAACCAAATATCTAATCCTACGGCAACTTAGGATCCCTCACACTTACAAAGTAGGTTATCACTCATACAAACAGGTGCTATGCATCTAGATGTGATACCATATGGTGCATGCAATGCAATCATGTATGGCTATTGTGCTCAAAAAAATTTATTGATTAGAAATCAACAACGTGAAAGTATGAAGACAATTCTTTTCATTCTTTTCTTCTAAATCGAGAGTGCTTCATTGCTTAGGACTAGTATCGAGCTTTCATGTGCTACTAGACCCTTTTTATTTTAGAAAAAAACAAATCCTATATGATATTCATTATGAAACATCAGAATCGATTATACTTTAAATACTCAACAATCCCCTTCTCCCTATCGTTTAGAGTTATGCATTCATTTGTAGGTTTAAGGTATGTTTTTCATATAGTTTTCTTTTACAAAGTGAAAAAAAACCTACTCTAACAAAGAGATAGGGATAAATTGAGGCTAAACCTCATGCTTCAGGTCTACCATACATTCACAAACATAAATCTTATTTTTTCTTATTTTTTGGATGTGAAAATCTTATTTTTTATTTTTTTATTTTTTATAGAAAATTATTGATAATTACTCATTTACTAATTTGGATTGATTGATCTTACTAAAAATTTATTTCTGATCATGTTTCAACCCATAGGAAGAGCATACGCATACAAAAACCCAAAAAGCCACATATTTTTCCTTAAATCAAGCATAGTCTCAAGTTTTGTGTGTTTAGCATAAAATTATTATACAACTGATTTTTTGTGATTTCTTCAACATGACTAAGAAATCTAAACATTGGCAATCAAATACAATCATTTCTAACCATTTTCAACCAAAATTGATTATAAAATGATAAAATCGATAACTTACTCATAAAATCGTGTATTATGACGTACGCATTACGAAATTGGAGGCCCCCTATCTCTCTTCAATGGTCATTGATGATCCCTCCAACCTTGATTCATGTCTCTTTTTACTCCTACGTGATGGCATGATCAAAATCTTTTATCTCTACCCACCTCCTTCTCTTTCACGTTGATCCACAAGAACAAACCATAAGAGGAAAGAGAGAGACAAGTTAGATCTCTTTATAGAATGTATAAAATTCTACACCATTTGTTGCAATAGAGGGTGAGGAAATCAATCATCTCAAGGCTTGGAGCATTCCTATGATGATACATAGAAAAATCACATTTTTTAATGATTTTGGGGGGTGCCAAAAAAAGCGGTCCCCCCTCCCCCCACAATTTGAAAAATTGTTTCCTTTGGCATCTAAAGCATAAGCCAAGCTTAAGCTTGGCTTGACTTTAAGAAAAACTAATTTAATTTTCTTTGTTTACACTTTGGCAAAGTGGTTTTTTCAATTTTGACAAGGTAAACGTGCTCAGATTTGAGATTCGTCTGGACAGTTGGCTTCATAATATCAAAATCTAGAAACTTAGCCACAATCATGCACTTTCGAAGTCATAACGCTATGCAAACACAGTGTGAAAAAAACATGGAATGCATCATCATCTGGCTTTCTTATTGATCTAGAGAGTCAATGCCATCTGAGTCATTAGCGCTAGTGTTTGTGGCATGGATGGTTCAAAAATACTAGATTTTTTGACAAATTTAGCCTATTTTTGATATTTTTGATATTATTTATTGTAACTATCCTAAAAAGCTATGGAAACTTCTAAAGTAGGGTGGAATGAAAAAAGTAAGTTGCTTTTTCAGCCAGTTTGGGTAGATTTCAAGGAAAAAAAAAAGCATAGGCAAAATCGCACATGTTGCAATCGTAGTTTACAAGTAGCAAACAACACTCTAAACTGGGAGAAGAAGAAGGAGTGACCTGGAAGAATCTTGAACAGGTGTCCTGTAGTTTTGCTCCCCTTTCCAAGCCAAGAAAACCATCAGATTTGTGGTCAGAGGAGCAGCAGAGAAGAAGCTGATGTGTGATGCACGTTTTTTGTCTACAAGGGAGCTCCAGAAGATCTAACACTCCGAGATTTCTTCTGAGTAGTGCTAGACAAGGAATTTCACGTTCTATCAATACATAGTGCTTTGATTCATTGAGCTTTGTCTTTATCGTGTTTACCTCTTGTCTATTCTTTTTCTTCTCTTCTATCTCCTATTCTCTACTTCCTTTTATCTTTGATCCTCCTTGGTGGATATGACCTTTCAACTAAAACCCTCTAACATTGGTAAACCGGATGCGTGAAAGGTCATTAGAATGAAAGAAAAGATGGGAGAACCTTTGAGCACAATTCCCACTGATGTTTTGTAGTAGTTAGTGTAGAATATGAACATGCTTATGTAGGTACAACAACAACAAAAGGTGATATTGGCTTCTGCTCAAACAAAAACTATAGTGATGAATGCTCTACAAGCAGTAGAGTGTCACATGAAGTTGTTCAATGGCAAGAATGTATCTGCATATGTACATACCACTGAAAAGATGGAGTACTTTGGGGTGGCTCAACTTGCATGGAGCTGGTATTTTGTATGGGTTACTGTACATGAATTAAAAGCGTGAAATACTGAATTGTACATGCACGATGCTAACTAGGTAGCTTTCAAGAAGACACTTAGGGAAGAATTTTACATTGAAGATACCAGTTTGATTACGCACAAGACTTTTCAAGAGTGGGTTTTACAATTCAATAAGGGTCTTGTGGTTACATAATTATTAAGAGAATTTGAAAGTTGATTTGAGAAGTTAGATCTTGTAGAACAACAAGCTCTTGCAAGTTAGAAAATTGAATTGTTTCTATAAGAAGTAGATCTTGAGCTTCAAGAGAAGCTTGATGATTTGCTAGAGGATCTGACTACAGAGACAACAGGTCTTAAAACAGAGTGGAAGCATGTCAAGGAAGCTGTTACTGCACTTGTGGAAAAGCATAGAAGAAGAGAAAGATTGCATGTCTCTAGCTTGCCCACTATTATGGGCAAAACAATTGATATATCCAGTAAGCCACCCACTTCTATGGCTAGCCCTATGGTTGTACCTGCTATTGTTTTCACTATTAGGAAATATGTATTAGATGAATTGGTCAAAGGTATGCAAGATATTTAGTTGAAGGTTGCAAATTTTGATGAGAAAGGACAAGAGAAAAGGGGATCGGGAAACAACCCCTAAACCAGGGAAAAGATGTATGTTGTGTGATAATTTGCAATATGAAAGGAAGGATTGTGCTGTTTATCAAGAGGCCTTGGCATGACAACTCATCTTTTGGAAAGATGTCAAGATCCATGCATAAGAAATGGGATTGCCTCTTGCTTTGAATTTTGGAAAAGTGAGGTATGCAGAAGTTGTTGGAAGACTTGGCTGTCCAAAATGCTTATGCAGCTCTACATGCTTCTACTTTTGGTTTGCAATTGGATAGAATACCTGGACAAGTGATGTCCAAAGGCTGCAATATGGACACATGCTTTGTATGCAACTAAAAAGAGAAAAGTTACCAATAGTGAAATGTCTCATGCAGGGGGCAAGACATTCGTAATAATTGATTGGGAATCACCGGTAGATGCATATTCAATGTATGCATATTTAGCAAAGATTAGCACAAATATACTTGTGGAAGAGAAACAAAAGAGAGATGAAGATAATGAAGGGACATCTAAAAGAGTGACAAGAAGAAGTGTGGATCAACCTAAAGCTACAAATCAGCCACCTCCCAAGCAAGTTATGGAAGAGGACAGTCAAGAGCAAAAATAGGATAGCAAACAAGAGGGCAAAAAGAAGGGCAGGCAGCCAAGGTATAAGTTGCAATGGGAGAGGTGCTTGGCATCACCAAGTTGGAATTTCATGATGAGATCTTATGTTAGGATTTTCCTTTGCTTTATACTTTGGCAGGCTTCTCTAAGTGCCTCATACTAGCAGGGACTCCTAGAAGAGCTTCCTAGCAAGTTGGTAGAACAAGGTCACTATGATGATTTTCTAAAATAGATATTTTAGTGCCTGACAATGTCGCTATACAGGAGGTAGACAAAGATTCCAATCTCCCTTAAAGATATAGCAAACCAAACCCTAGGACTTTATGCCTTTATTGCAAGTCCCCAACAAATGAAAAGAAAATAACCCCCACATACACATATAACACTATGAACTTATGGAAAGAACTCAAAAAGGCAACGACACCACCTGGAATGGCCACAAGAAGCTCCTGTGCAACAAAGGCTCCCTCCAAGCACTTCGTGAAACCTAACTAATGCAGTCACTAAAACAAAAAACCATTAAATGTACCTGGACCAAAAAAACACAGGGCCCTCTTAGCCTTAAGCAATATAATAGTTCACAACCAACAAACTGGCCCTCTTGGCCGTATGAAATAAAACATTTGAACCTAACAAAGACAACACTCTTAGCCTAACGAGATAATCCACTTCACTACCACTCAGCAGTGTACTGCTAAAACAAACCCTTGGTCTTGACATAACTCAACTAAAGCACAAGACCATATGACCAAGAATAAGGGCTCCCAGGCCTTACACTAAGTGCATTGGGTTATTAGCTAACCCCTTGTATAAAGAGCAAGGGGTATCCAAAGAATATGATGATAAACAATCCTATGAATCCATGAGAGAGTAGGAAGGTACTCAATTGCTACCTGACTCATAACCCAAACTAACCATTGGTGACCAAAATAGGACATGTCAGCATGAAAACCCCAAAGTAGTCTAAGAGTAATGGTAGAAGGTGATTGTAATTGGTCCCTTGGACCACAATTGAAAAAGACATCTGCAATGAAAGCATAGTTAGCCAGGGAATCTAAAAATCGATTCCACCATTGAGGAGCTAGCTGACAAGTCACCATCTCAAAAATATACAACATATCTAAGGCTACATCATGGTACATTTATAGGATGGTATCCTGCACACTATAGGTCCCATTCAACTGATTGATTACTAACTAAGAGTCACCTATAATGAAACTAACCTAGCTTACCCTAAACTAGCCTAAACCCATGACCAACCATGGATGATCAACAAGAAACCAACAAGACAAATTTAAAGGGAAGGAACTAATTTGCATTAATCATCGCTGGCAGCCATAGCTAAACTAGGAAAGAAGTACAAGAAAGTTCCAAAAACATGAATTCTCCAAATGATCCAAAGATGTTCCTACATTTGGCTGGCCCCACCCTTTTATAGCTAACCCTAACCAAACCTTGCTAACCCTAATCCTCTAATTATAGGGTATATTTACATATGGCATCCCATTTTGTGGCTGTAATGGTAAAAATTTTCTACATTACAAACCATCCCCTCTTGGAAAAGCTTTGTTCTCAAAGCTAAAATTACAATGAATACAAGGATGGATACATGTAATAGGAGAGAATATAGGACACAAAACTCATGACAAAATCCACAAGTGGATCTTCAAAACGAGTGGTCTTCATAGGTTAGGAGATCTACCACGAAATAGTGAATTTGGGTTGAATAGGGTAGCTATAGAAAAATGATCATAACTTTCGACAGGAGTATCCAAATGGGGCGTATGAACATGAACACTAGAAATAAAGTTCATAACATAAGCTATCAGCCTATATTTTTTTTTCTTATTTGATGAAGTTATATTGATTAATTTTCTCAAAGAAAATTAATATAGAAAATAGTCCCCTATCTCTAGCCACATGAAATTCTCCCAAAATCAATCCGGATCGTACTACAAGATTCCACAGTAATATTCATCTAGGGTAGGAAAATCAACATCGAAACTATCAACACAATATTGACCACCACCTGGGTCAAAAGGATATAAGAAGAGTCATGCCCATGATCTACATAATCAACCCCAGATACCTCAAAGTCGTCAATAAGACCATCATTCTCATCAAACATGTGTGTACTGTGATTGTAGAGATCGTCATCATCAATAGGCTAATAAGCATCATGATGCACATGAGGCACCACAATATCTACAAGACTGTCACTGTCATATCCTTCTTGAAAGACAAAAGGATCTTGAGTGTCTTCAATGTCATTTTCTTCTCCTTGATCCGCTTCTTGATCATAATCTTGTTCCTCATTTACTGCATTTTCCTATTCTTCATCTTCTTCTTCATTTTGTAAGTTGTCATGTACATCATATTCTTCATTTTCTTCAATGCTGCCCACTCCTTTAGCTTTCAATTCTTCTCCACATGCATGATCAACATCAATTAGTATGGAACACATCCCCGCATTAAATGATGTATGGTGTTGTCCATTCTCTACTATATATGGCTGAGAGAGAGTAGCATGATTCCCATTAGGATGCTATCCATTGGAGAAATCATAACCACTGCATACATAAGTATAATGCTGATCATAGCTATAGGCATTTCCATAAGCACTATCATAAGTATGTTGTCCAGAAGCTTTTGAGTATGGTCTTGAAGAAGAAACATAGTCATTAGGTAAATATGGTTGACCAAAAGAACCTTACTGTTGTTCAAAACCATAAGAGTATTGTCCAACTTCATTGCACAAAGAAGAATATGTATGTGATTGTTTAGCATAGCCATCATAGATATGGCCACCATTATCATTCTCAAAAGAAGATGGAACACAAGAAAATCTATCATAAGAGTGCCCATTTTCCAAGTATGTTGGACTGCATATATATCCCCCTTGATCATAATCATTATGTTGCTGACCAACATCATGTGAATATTGTTTTTCTTCAATGCATGAGATATAATCACCATATGGATAAGATCCCCCATAATGACTTTGTTATTGCTCTAAACATCATGCCTCTGCTTATAGACATTGCTTTGATAAGGGATGCTGCAAACACAACTCTCATGATAGTGATTATCATGAATAAGACCATCTTGATGCTAGCAAGAACCATTTGATAAGGGCTCATTTTTTCATGCATTATCATGACCATAGTATCCCCTAGAATTGCTAAATATTGCCCACTAGTGAAGGAAGAAGTAGGAGATCCAAAACGGTCATGACAATGAGCTAGAGCATCATAGGAAGCATAACCATAAGCATTAAATCAAAAAGCATGACCATACTTACTCCAAGATGCTAGTCCAACACCTTTATCGACAAGAGACACAAGGTTTTCAACCTCTAACTTCATTTCCCTCACATCCTTCACTAAACTGTCCTATTTGAACCTAGTTGCATTGTTTTGGCCATAATTTGATGAATACAAGTGCAAATCGAGAGCTATATTTGAAGCTTATGATGTCTAGCTTAAAATGAGAGTGTTGGTTTCCATTTAGGAGAAAAAATGCCCCTCTCTGTAAAAGGATTTCCAGATTTGTCCATAGTGGAGTGCACCCTATTTTTACTCTGGTTTTGCCCTGTTTAACCTCATGAACAATGTCTTCCACCCATAAGAAGTTGGAAGATGCTTTAGATCAGTAAGTACATTGATAATACAAGCATGTTCTCTGAAAATAAGCCCATAATGCATCCACTTTTTGCTATGAAGTAGTCTAATTGTCATACATTGTGTACCCTCAATGACTTGGTCAAGTGTGATCCATAGTATATGCAAGGGAAAGAGGAACCCACTTGCTTATTCAATCTTGTTGAAATGTGCCAAAAAGAGCATTCAATTTCTCAATTATGCTTGCTAGAATTTGAGGAAAAAGCACCAAGCCCTGAGCTTCTAGCAAGGAGCAGTATGCTGAAGCAATTTACACACTGTGCTGCTACATGAAGGCCACTAGTGGGAATCCTTTGCAAAGCCTAAGATACTACAGAGAATACAAGCTCTGAAGGGGCTTCAGTGTATGCACCACCATATGATGTACCAGATGAACACAATCCTTGACTTCTCTTATGTCACCTCTCCTTCTTCTATTACATGAGTTGAGATGAACCTCCTCCATCAACACCTATGAAAGAATATGCACCGAAGTAGATACACTCTTCTAAAACATGAAAGGTATTGTCCCCAAATAACATGTCACAAGTTCCACTTGTCAATAAGCCATGGAGTATTGATTGTTGAAATTGTTGTGATCTATTCTTGGAAATGGCATCCTCTCTCAACACTGTTGAAATGACATCGACTCCTTTTGCACAAGCAGGCTATGGTATATTTATTGTTGTTGAAGCTATGGTTGAAAGGGTTGGAGATGTGGTTGGTATAAGGTTGCCCTTACTCTTTTGGCATTTTCTCCTCTTATCCTTTTTTCAAGCCAACTTTTTCTGCTTTGCTTCTCATTTTTTAATTTCCTCAAATTTTCTTCGCTTTCTTTTTCTTTGCGCCTTTTGTACTGGTGTTAACAATAATGGAAGGTGACTTGGAGAGGAGGATGTGATTAGAAAATGTGAGATGGAGAGATTTTAGAGTATGGCTTAAGCCTTAGAAAAATCTATATATAATAAAGCCTTAAGAGAAGCATAACAATTGATCTTCCATTTTCATTTCTTCTTTGCAAAATTTGTTGGTATAGAAAAAGAGAGTGAGAGAGAAAGAGGAAGGAGAGGGAGGGAGGGATGGAGGGAGATAAGTAAAGAGAAGGTGAGTAGAGGAGAGAATGACAAGACAAATGATTTCAAAGATATAATCATATCAAAGCCCAACCTCAATCCTTTCATGTCTACCCTCTCCATGGTTTCATTTGGCTCATAGCATCGTCTTCACCTAGCTATACCTTTCCATCATACCATTGGACATATTTCCACCTTTTTGATCCTTATTTTCACATATTTTTGGTCCTTCACCTTGTTATCGATAAATGCAAGAAGAATCCCCATCCTTAGAATACCTTGGAGATAGACTATATCCATTGCTTAAATTCTAGCCCCTACTCTATCATATATTGGAATTGACCCAAAAATCTATCTCATTAACCCAAATATCATTTCCTTTTTACTCTTATCCATAGCTATTTGTCAAGTTTCTTTCAAGAACCAAATATCCCTTCTAATCTTGCTAAGTCCACGTTAAAGTTCGTATGAGTATCAAGACAAAGGATTCTATAAAGGATTGTGTAAGTAGCTAAGCAAAGAGCATGTGGGAGATGTTTTATGTTTTCATGATGGCTTCTAAGAGAAGAGGCATTGGAATCAAACAAGATATCACATAAGAAAGCAAGGTCCCATCACACCAAAGGTGCCCCTCATAGAACACAAGGAAAATAGGGATTTTACTACAAGAAATTCTATCTTGTATTCATCAAGAAGATTTTTTGCATTCTTTATGTAACCACAACAAGAAAAAGAACAACATGCACAACAAACCTTCACATGTCTTCACGCAGCATCATAACAAGAATCTCCCAAGGATTTATCTTTATAAAATTCATCACATTCTTCATATTCTTCTTAGAATACATCAAAAGAACTACAAAAACAAAAAATAATGCTCCATTATGAATGGAATTTTATCACACAAAATTCATCTTTAATGGTTTCATAGTCTTCTCTCAATCTCTCATATAGATATAATGTTTTTTCAGCATAGAAATGACTATCTCCCACACTTAATCTCTCCCACACATATCCTCACTTAATAGTACAATGGAATTAAAATCAATAATCCTCAATAACCCTCTCTTTTTCATGGATACCCCTCCCAAGAGATATGTCTAATATATGAAGAGTCATCAGAGCCACTACAGTGTCCCTTGAGAGTTCACTACTATCACTATCACTGCACTCTTCACTTCAAGTCTTCTTCAGCTACTTCTTCCACTTCTTTGAGCTACTTTGAGCTTACATTATTCCTCTTCCAAGATTACAAAACATTCCCAAGCTAAACATCCATCCCACTGAACATTCATAGAGCAAATAGAAGAAAACTAGAACAGAGATAGAGGCTCTACATAAGCTCAACAACAAAGGGTCAACAGAAAGCATAAAAACCACATAACTTCAACCAAAACCATTCAACACACTCACAATCAATCCTCAAAAGACTTATTCACAATCTCAATCTCATCAATAGAAAGAAAACTGATCGAAACAGAGGCAAAAAGGACCATAACACAGAACCAAATAGACTCATCACAAAACCTATCAGAACATCAAATCTCAACCAAAACCCATCACAACTCTCCCAAACATACTTAAACTATCCCAAAACACTTCCAAAGTCATCAAAATTCAATCAAGACACCCTCATATCAACCAAAAAGCCATCCAAAAATCAATTAAAAATAGCTTAAAAATAGTCATTTGAGCACTCAACATATCCCCACAATAGTCAAGGAGCATCCTCATGATCTTAGAAAAGGAGAATAGAAGCTCAAAATACTAGCTCATCACTTTATCTTCATAAGAAAGAAGTATTCAGGAATCAACCTTGGCTCCATCAATCTTCAAAAGAACGGGAACGCAGCATGAGGACTACCAACCAAGAGAGTGCAAGCCAGAGGGACCCTGAGAGATCAACTACTTCGGGGGAAAAAGCAACTGCTAGTGTGCAGGATAAGGGAAAGAGTGTAGACCACAACCAAGGGATGGAAAAAATGAGAACGGAGATTGCACAGTTGCAAGAGCTGGTAAGGAAGCCTGTGAGATCGCATATACAATGTATATACTGCAGCAGCAAAATCACCTCCCACTTGAGTGCCAAGATCCTAGATCTCGGCCGTGCTCAAATTGCGATAGATTCGGGCATGATGCAGTGCATTGCAGAATGCCGAGGAGATTCCCATATGCACAGCAGTACAACCCTCCATACTTAGGAAATAGACCACCCAATTTCTTTGGGAGGGGAGCCCAATTAGCTCTCCCAGTACCGACTGACTCAAGACCTGCCATACCTAGGCTAGAGATGAACCCAACTGGTATACCCAGACCACCAGGGCCTTTTGTAACCCACCCATATAGCGATGCTCCTGTTCACTTTGTGGAGGAGCCTAATGAGGAAGAAACATATGTCAACCCATACATATCCTATGACGAGGAGGGCAACCCAGTCTTGATGGACTATCGGCCGGTGCTAGTGATGGCTTTAGGAAGAGGAAGAGGCAGAGGCTTTGGAGGGCCAATCCAAGATCCAGTCACATGCTGGACTTGCGGCCACCCAGGCCACATTTCATCATGCTGCCTAGAATGAGAACAAGCTAACAAGGACAAAGCGGATCTCTGATGCATAGAGTGTCGAATCACACATCTGTTTCCTGATTGTCCTAGGCGGAAGCCATCAACCAGCTCTGCCAACATGCCATCGGTGCCTTTGGGGCTTTTTGGAGTGGAAACCTTTGACAGTGAGAATACACCCATCCCACTACATGTTATGACGCGAGCTCAAACAAAACAGGCAGGCATCTCTTTGCCAGGGCCAGGTAACCTTGATGCAACCTCAATAGGAAAGAAAAGCCGAAGGAGACGAAAAAAGAGAACCGATGCAAAGATAACTCTTAAAACCGAGGAAGCGACTACGTTAGTAACGGGAAAGAGGGTCATAGACGCAGAGGCAGAGACCTCAGCACCTAAGACAGCTGAGCTAGGGAGTGCCAAGGTAGGGGAATATCCCCATCCCAAACGGTAGCTTGAGGCTATAGCTAAGGTCAAGGAGTGGGTCAAGGATGCCCAAAAGCACCTCAAGGATGCTGAACCCATATTAGAAGATCCTATTGACGATTTCTCTAGCGTGAGCACACCAGTCTCACCTTCAAAACCACAAGCTGCGAGCATACCTGCACCACTGGGGGCAACTCAGCAGCAAGGCCAAGGGGAAACTTGCCAGGGCAGACAGAACGCATGGCCTAGAAATGCTAGCCTTAGGGGAAGACAAGAGCCCAGTAGCCTCCTCACAACCTTGTTGTCTACTCCAGTAACGCTAAGCTTGGAAGAGCTGCTTAGGCAAAATCATTCCTTATGGCATGAGTCAAAATACTTGATGGAGGGACACACAGGACTTGCGGGTGCTAATCCGCAAGATCATGATGCGATTCCACAGATCCCAAGTCTAACTCTACACTCAACTCCTAAGTCTTTGCACATCAATGCTTTTTGGGAAGGCACTGAAATGCATGCAGTTTTACCTGTCCTATCCTTAGGAGATATGATGCGAAAAGGAATTGTAGACACAGGCACAAGTGTTAGTGTAGTAAGCCACGCAGTCTTATAGGCATGGGGAAACCCTCCTGTAGAGACTACCAGGTTTAACGTCACGTTAGCAAATGGAATGAAGGTAAGACCATTCGGGGTCTTAAAGAATTGGCCAGTAAAGATTGCCGGTGTGCAGTTTTTCGTAAACTTCATTGTCATGAAGGGAGTGGATTACGACATACTATTAGGCCGGAATGCGCATGTCATTGAGGACTGGGCCAATGGTTTGATTTTCCTAGGGAACAAAACTAGTGCAGTAAGGGTAGAGATGGACACTTGGAAGATGACCCCAGTTGACCTAGATGCCATCTCAGCTATGCTGAAAGGCGATACTCAAACGACCAAACCCTATGGATCACTCACTAAATATATTCCTTGCCCTGAGGATGAGAGGGATTGGATGCACGTTTTGGCAACCATTGACCTACCATTCTCGGATGAGGAAGAACTATATCGGCAAGCTGCTAAAGCCGCAACCATGCCAATTGAAAAGCCAATTGTGCCACTCTGCATGATGGCAAGAAGCTCACTCAACCCAGGCAAACCAGCCTCGTTCCATATCCCCAACAACAAACTAGAGCTTCAGGAAATCGTAGAGTATCTGACCAATAAACTGGAAGGCAACTTGGCTACTAACTTAAAACCTCTACGTGATCTATTAGCTAAGCCAAAATGGAAATGGACCAAGGTCCACGACGTGAATTTGTTATATAACTGGGCTTTAGTTACTGATGACAAGTAGACTAGAGAGGAAAGCTTAGGTGATGATGAGCAGTTAGAAGGACAGGACTCTGATGACGAGGAGTATGAGGACTGTCGCTCTACGGGAGAGGAGAGTGAAGAAGAGATGGATACAATAGAGTATGACACGGAAGGAAAAGTGATAGAACAAATCAGGGCAGACTCGAGGCCTAGGAGAGGAAGGACCAGTCAGAATGAAAAAGAGTCATGCGAACGGAGTGTGACAGATCCTGGCTAGAACACATAGGAGCCGTGGATTACGAGCAAGACGGAGTGGCACGACCATGGGTAATCCCAGTGCTCAAGACGGATGCTCCTACTGAACTACGACCCCCTAGGGAAACACCTTCCTCAAGTGAGGGATGCGAGTTTAACTCAGAGTCGGAAGTCAGCAGTGAGAGTGATCCCGAGATACCACAACCTTCTAAAGTCAAACACACCAAGGGAGACTTGCCAGTCCACCTAAGGCGTAGGAGGCTAAAGGAGGAGGCCAGGAAGCAAGCAAAGGACTCAGAAGCAGAAAGGCAAAAGAAACCGTAGGATCTACCCAAACGGTTTACAAAATTTAAAAAGGGTGACAGAGTGGTGATTGTGCTAGGTGCAAAAAGACAAGGCCAAACTAGTGAACCGATCGAGGGACCCGCCAAAGTCAAGGAAGTTAACTTGGATGGGGAAGGTGAAAAGCCAAGGCCTGTATTCATTGCAGATGGCTTGATGGAGGATAAGGAGACCAAACTTGTTGCACTCTTGCAAGAGTACATTGACGTATTTGCCTAGACATTGAATAAACTTAAGGGAGTCGACCCTAGGGTTGTGACTCATAATATCCCAATGGTCCCTGATGCAGTGCCAACAAAAGAATGACCTTACCCCATGAATCCCAAACATGCCCATGCAGTAAAAGAGGAGATTGATAAACTCATGAGGGCAGGATTCATATATGAGATCGAGCACATGGACTGGGTATCACCTATTGTGATTGTCATGAAGAAAAATGGAAAAATCCGAGTGTGCGTGAACTACAAGAAAGTGAATGCTGCTACAAAGAGGGATAACTATCCTTTACCTTACACCGAGCACATGCTTGAGAGGGTAGCAGGTAAAGAAGCCTACAGTTTTCTGGATGGTTTCTCGGGCTATAATCAAGTGCAAGTGCACCCTGACGACAGGCACAAGACTGCCTTTGCCACAGAATGGGGTATATTCGCCTACATTGTCATGCCTTTTGGGCTGATGAACGCACCTACGACTTTTCAACGCCTAATGTGCACTATCTTTAAGAACATGCTTAGATGCAAACTGGAAGTGTTTGTAGACGACTTATGCATATACTCTAGTTGGGCCGAACACTTAGAGAAATTGAGAGTTGTCTTTGAAATGTGTAGGTTGTACCACCTCTCGTTGAACCCCTTAAAGTGCTAGTTCTGGGTGAAACACGGATGCATCTTAGGGCACATAGTGTCAAGGAACGGCATTGCTACTGACTTTTCTAAAGTCTGAGTCATTGTTGACTTACCGCCACCCGATAACTACAAGGGAGTTCAATGCTTCTTAGGACACACTGGATATTATCGACGCTTTGTACTAAATTACGCACTAATTGCTAGACCATTGTACAAGCTGTTGATAGTGTTCGAGTGGAGTGAGGAATGCCAGTGCGCATATGAGGAGTTGAAAAAGGCTCTTACTACTACACCAATCTTATGAGCCCCAGATTGGAACATAACGTTTCATGTACACATAGATGCCTCTAAGTTTGTTATTGGAGCCGTGCTATGCCAGCCTGGTGAACATAACTTAGATTACCTGGTGAGTTTTTCCAGCAAGCAGCTCACAGAGACCGAGATGAACTATTCCATGACAGAAAGGGAGGGGTTGGCCATGGTATTTGCAATAAAGAAATTTAGGCATTACCTGTTGGCCACTCCCTTTGTCTTCTTTGTTGACCATCAAGCCTTGCTATATCTTGTGAACAAGCCTTGCGCTACGGGATGTTGAGATATCGAGCTCCACTCGTGATATGTCAGGGTGACCGTTGTGCATTTATGTCACCGACTTGTCAGTTGCAGATGCGGTTGGTACACCGCCCATGAATAATAGCTAGATGAAAGCTATCCTTATCTACTCCAGTTTGTGGCTCAGTTAGTATGCCACCTTAGTTAGTTGTCTTTGGTTTGAGACCCATATATAGGGTTCTTCTATTTCTTTGTATGAGAGTTCTTTTTGGCTTACACAACTAAGAAGAGGAAAACTGTTTTCAGCCTCCACCTTTTGTGTGTATTCTCCCATTGTGCAAGCAAGAAAGCTACAAGTGAGACTCCTTCCTTCTCTCCCACAATCTTGACATGGTATCAGAGCCTTGTTCGTGGTAAGGAGCTTAAGAAAGCAAGCCAAGCTCGCGGTGTTCTGGTAAGAGGAGCAGTGTTGCTTTCATTTTCTGTTTTGGGAGCAGATCTCTGCAGGTAGCACAGTCGGAAATTGCAAGAGTGCATTGTCTCAGGTTGAGACGCCCTTCGCGGTGAAGCAAGAGAGCAGTATATGCTGCGGGCAAGGGCTTTAGCCCTTGGCGACCTGTTTTTTTGATTTGAGGCCATTTCGGGGCCTATTTTGGAGGCGAAAGTTTTCTGCACGCACTCAGGAAAAGGCCCAGTTTTATGCTGTGCGACCACTGTTCTACAGGTCGGTGAAAAGTTACTGTATAACTTGCATCGTATGCCTGTGCGCAGAGACATTGGGAGTTACAGAATCATCCTTGTTGCTTGTTGATGCAAAATCGTCACTAGGAAGTGACTTTGTGGTTAAATACCACTTTCGTCAGTTTTGCAGATTTGCCCTTGTGAGCCTGAAGCTGTGTTCTCTGCAGTGACAGAATTTTTTGCAGTATTTTGTAATGGTGTCTGATTCTCTTTCACAGATTGAACTGAAAAGCTTGACAAGAACAACTTCCAAGCATGGAAGTTTAGAATGACGAATTTCCTCATGGAAAAAGGATATTGGGAATTTGTTGCAGGAAATGAAGAAGAACCAGTTCTTCCTGATGTTCCCAATCAACAGCAAATGCAGGCATTCAAAGCATGGCATGAGAGAGCCAGGAAAGTTATGTACTCGCTGTCTATTAGTATTTCAGACTCTATGATTGTGCATATTTAGGATGCAAGTACGCCAAAGGAGGCATGGGATACTTTGTCAAAAATGTATAGCACAAATACGCAAGCTAGGAAAATGCAGCTCAAGCAAGAGTTGCATAATGTGCAAAGAGAAAGTATGAGCATCAATGACTACCACATGAAGGTGAAGAAGATTGCAGATGCACTTGCTTCCATTGGGTCGCCAGTGGAAGATGATGATTTAGTTTCTATGACCTTGAATGGTCTAGGAAAGGATTATGCACAGTTCTGAACGTCCATTTCCGTCTGTGAAAGATTTTCTGATTTTGAGGAGTTGATTGCTCTTCTAATTTCTGAGGAGAAATGGTGGTGCATCTTCTTCAGGAGGAACTTCAAAAGAAGCTATCTTCTACTCAAATGCTGGAAGAGGTAGAGGCAGAGGTAGAGGAGGCCGATTTGGAGGCCGTGGTAGAAATCAAAATATGCAGCAGACTCAAGAAAACCAGTCCTATGGAGGAGGACATGGTAACTCTAGAGGCATGGGGAGCCAAAGAGGTCGTGGTGGATGGCAAAGAGGCCAAAATGCAAATAGCAATGTTGAATGCTACTACTGTGGTAAAATGGATCATATGGCTAAAGACTGCTATAAAAAGCAGAATGACATCATGAATGGGAAATTGCAACAAGGAAATTATGCATCTTCTAGTAGACAGGGTGATGACAGAAATGAGCATTTGTTTATGGTGCAGCACATGAACAATTCTGTGACAAGTGCAGAAGAAAGCAACGAAGTGTGGTATGTTGACTCAGGTGCATCAAACCACATGACAGGTCATGCAAAATGGATGCAGGATGCAAGAAAAATGGAAAAACCAGGATTTGTGGAGATTGGTGATGATACTGCACATCCTATTGTGAAGATTGGAAAAATTCCTTTGTCTATGCAGGATGGGAAAAAGAAATACCTGTCAGATGTATTTCATGTCCCGAATATCACCAAGAATCTGGTTTCTGTTGGTCAAATGGTTGAACAGGGCTTGCAGGTCAGATTTAATCCTCATGGATGCTTTGTTGAGGATATGAAAAATAAAGGTCGCTTGATAGCAAAAGGAAAGAAGAAGGGCTGAATGTTTACGTTGGATGCAGACATGTCTGAATTGAGTGCAGCAATGTTTGCACATGGGACCGGTGTAGTTACAGATACTGATATCTTGCATAAACGCATTGGTCATGTTAATGTACAATGACTAAAATCAATGCAGGCCCAAAATATTATTGCAGGATTGCCTAAATTCAAGGGTGCAGAAATGCATAAGGTATGTGAAGCCTGTCAATTTGGAAAACAGGCAAGGAAACCATTTCCTAGACATGCTCAAGAGAGTAAGAAGCCATTGGAATTAATCCACTCTGATGTGTGGACTACTAAAGCTGCATCTCTTGGAGGTTGTCATTATTTTGTCACTTTTATTGATGACTATAGCAAAAAAGGAGTAAGGAAGACCAAGGATGTTTTGAGAGCACCTTGAAGTGAGCCTACTTTGCATAGGTCTACCAGAGCTAGGTATCCTGTGGATAGGCTGAAATATGATGGATTTACAGCCATTCACTATGTATATATAGTCAAAGTGATACAGGAACTAGAACCCACTTCTTTTGAGCAAGCCATGGGAAAAGAAAAATGGGAGAAAGCTATGGATGAAGAAATGGATGCCTTGGAAGCAAATGCTACATGGGAGTTGGTACCTTTGCCTAAAGATAAGAATGCAATTGGCTGTAAGTGGGTTTATAAGGTGAAGCACAACGGAGATGGTTCTGTGAACAGATACAAGGCAAGATTAGTAGTCAAGGGGTATGCACAAACATATGGCATTGACTATGAAGAAACATTCAATCCAGTTGCAAGGATGGCAACCGTAAGAGCAGTCATTGCTATGGCTGCATCAAAGGGATGGTCTTTACATCAGATGGATGTAAAGAATGCCTTCTTGCATGGTGATTTGTAAAAAGAGGTCTATATGGAGCAGCCACTAGGTTATGTGCATGCTGTTCATCCTGAGTTTGTTTGCAAGTTGAAGAAAGCCTTGTATGGCTTGAAGCAAGCACCTAGAGCATGGTCTGACAAGATAGGACATTATCTTGTCACTATTGGCTTTCAGATTTCCAAGGCAGATTTCTCACTTTATGTGAGAAAAACAGAGAAAGGTATTATGCTGCTTGTCATTTATGTTGATGATTTGATTATCACAGGTGATAGTGATGAAGATATCCTTCATGTGAAAATGCTATTGAAGCAAAAGTTTGAGATGAAGGATTTGGGAGAGCTGCGTTATTTCTTGGGCATTGAGATGATTAGATCACCAAGTGGGATATGGCTCTTGCAGAGGCAGTATGGATTGGACATGCTATCCAAATATGGGATGACAGGCTATAAGCCTATTTCAGTTCCTTTGGAGCAGAATGTGAAGTTGAGCACAGATGCAGGTGAGCTTCTCGAAGACCCTACTATGTACAGACGCATAGTAGGAAGTTTGATTTATATGACTATTACCAGGCCAAATTTGAGCTATGCTGTTGGATTGGTAAGTCAGTTTATGCAGGATCCAAGGAAACCACATTTGGATGCGGCTAGACACATACTCAGATATGTGAAGTCCACATTGCAGTATGGACTATTTTATGAGACTGGGGTTCAGATACAGTTACATGGATACACTGATGCTGATTGGGCTGGTAGTATTTCTGATAGACGATCTACCAGTGGATATGTGTTCTCTTTTGGGAGTTTTGTAGTCACTTGGAGCAGCAAGAAACAGCCTACAGTTGCCTTGTCGAGCACAGAGGCTGAGTACAGGGGTGCAGCAATGGCTGCATGTGAGGTAGCTTGGTTGCATAAGCTACTTTATGATATGCATTAGCCTACAGATGGGCCAGTTGTCATTTATTGTGACAACATGAGTAGTATACACTTGGCAAATAACTCAGTCTATCATGCTAGAACAAAGCACATTGAGGTGCATTATCACTATGTGCGGGAGAGGGTTTTACTAGGTCTTATTGATCTAGTTTATGTCAGCACAGAGGATCAGGTAGCTGACATATTCACGAAGGCATTGGGCGCAGAGAATCTGCGCAAGTTCAGAGACCTGCTTGGTGTGCAAGAATTGGGCTTGAGCTCGAGGGGGAGTGTTGAGATATCGAGCTCCACTCGTGATATGCCAGGGTGACCGTTGTGCATTTATATCACCGACTTGTCAGTTTTGTAGATGCGGTTTACACCGCCCATGAATAATAGCTAGATGACAGCTATCCTTATCTACTCTAGTTCGTGGCTCAGTTAGTATGCCACCTTAGTTAGTTGTCTTTGGTTTGAGACCCATATATAGGGTTCTTCTATTTCTTTGTATGAGAGTTCTTTTTGGCTTACACAACTAAGAAGAGGAAAACTGTTTTCAGCCTCCACCTTTTGTGTGTATTCTCCCATTGTGCAAGCAAGAAAGCTACAAGTGAGACTCCTTCCTTCTCTCCCACAATCTTGACACGGGACGCATAGCTAGATGGTTACTCCTTCTACTGGAGTTTGACTTCTCTGTGGTTGTACGCAAAGGAAAGCAGCATTACATGGCTGACCACATGTCCTGCATACCCACAGGAGAAGCCATTGGACAAGGCATACCTGACGATTTACTGGATGCTCATCTCTTTAACCTGTCTAGCGAGAGAGAATTGTTTAAAGCTGATCTGATGCCGTATTGGGCCGATGACATAGTGCAAGTGCTAGAGAGCGGACTACGTGAGAGACCCATTGAGAAGGCCAGGCTGATAAGACTTATCCTAAAAATTCAGCCATACCAACTGATAGCCGGCCAACTCTACAGGTTGGGACAAGACGGTTTATTGCGCAGATGCGTATGTGAGCACAAGATGCACAATGCATTGAAAGAAGCACATGGTGGAATCACTGGAGGAAAATTTAGCGGGGACACAACAGCCCGAAAGGTGGGGCATCAATTTTATTGGACCTATCAGTCCTGCGGCACAATATTCCCAATCTTGCTACATCATAGTGGCAACCGATTATCTAACGAAGTGGGCAGAGGCATGAGCCACGAGGAAGAATGATGCTAGAACCAATGCAAAGTTCTTGTGGGAGCAGGTCATTTCACGGTTTGGCTGTCCAATCGAACTTGTAAGCGACCAAGGCACGCACTTCATTAATGAGGTGATTTCCCATCTGCTCTCTACCTTCCTAATAATTCATCGAAAGTCCTCTCCCTATTACCCTCAGGCTAATGGCCAAGCCGAATCCACGAATAAAATCTTAGTCAACGTGCTTACAAAGGTAGTGTCTACTTCAAGAAGTGACTGGGACAACAAGCTAATGGCGGCCTTGTGGGCCTATCGCACAGATTATAAAACGGCTATAGGATAGACGCCTTTTAGGCTGACGTACGGAACTGAAGCCATTTTACCCTTAGAATTCTTCATCCCTAGCTTAAGGATAGCAGTCCAGGAGCGTTGGGAGGGAAGAGAGGCTTGGACCAATCGCCTGGAGTTAGAGCACCTAATGGAGACCCGACTCCTCGCCACTCACTCTCTGATTTGTGAGAAGCCTCGACGAAAGATGTGGTTTGACAAGCATGTCAAATAGCGAGACTTTGAATAAGGGGACCTTGTTCTGCTATACTTTGTAAAAGGACATAAACAGAAGATGAAGTTTCGGGGGCTAGGGCCTTTCAGAGTACGCATGATTGGTAGAACAGGGAATGTTGAGTTAGAGACACTTGAAGGCGAAGGAATAGGCTTTTTTAATGGCAGTCGCATAAAGAAGTATATCCTCCTTCCCATCCATTACATGAGCCACCCATGCTAGAACCCCCAATGAACGTCTGCATGGCTACTATAACCGACCTTACAGATCAGGACGAAGAAGCAGTGGCACTGGCGTATCTACGAATCACAGTCACAGTAGGAGCGACGTATTCTTTCGATGCCTTGATTGATGAAGGTGCTGACTACAACATCTTGACACATGATCATTGGACACGCATTTGTCAACCAAAAATACAGCCCACTAATGCCAAACTCACCCCATTTGGGGGTAATGCTTATTCACTCCTGGGGAAGTGCAAGGTAGTCGTTTCTATCGAGTCTGAAAGTTTACCAGCTTTCTTCCATGTGTTGCCTGACACTAAAGGAGTCGGTAATATGTCACTATTAGGTCGTACTTTCAAGAAGCAAATGAACTGTAATGTGGATTACAACCTAAACCACATTCATCTTGCTATAGGCAATGTGCGTATAGTGACGACTTTCAGCAAGGGCTATCCTGACTCCTCCACCATTACAAAGCCACCGGTAGAAACCCCTATGACCACGCTTCAGCCCAAGTCTAAACAGAAGAAAACTAAGGCCTCATGCCAGGCTCCTGACCCTAGGCCCAAACCCACCAAGAGTGCGCACAAGGCCAAGGAGTCCAAGCTTATATAGGTGCCAAAACGACAAAGACCACATCCGGGTAGACCACCCAAACGTGATTCTAAATGCCAAAATAATCAGCCCCATCACAGCCTAAGAGGTAGTCTAGACGCTATCAACGTAGACACACAACCACGCCGTGATGGATCCCCAAAGATCTCTTGCGAGCACAAGGATACTACGAGGGCAACCCCTGGATTTGGGTGCCTAAAAATGGCAAGTTTAAAAGCTCATCTACAAGCAATCTCACCCCAGTGAGGGAGGCTTTCACACATGGTGCCCATGGCGTGGTCAGTAAACCATTGCCCGCTGTGGCTAGTAAGCCCCAGCTCATCTATCGACCAAAGCAAATGCCACAAGCCTTAGACTTACCTAATCCAGAGAACTTAAATACCCCCATGACTGCTCACTCAGAACCCAGTAATGTTATGATTAATTGAGTTTAATGGAAGATACTGCAAAGGGAAAACAATAGCAATTGCTGCTGTGAGCCTGTCTCTAAATTGCAAGCCTCTAAGCAAGTATACCAATTTCTGACACATATATTTTTCTCTCAAAATTGAGTTTTGTTAGAAATAAGCCGATTTTTAAGCATTAATGTTGGCATGGTGTGTTGACAAGTAACCACCATGGCAGGACAAGACAAAGGGGGAAAACTCCCATTTCCTGAAGAAGAGATGACCAAGTTTGGCATCAGCATCGAGACACGAGGATTCAGTCAATTCACCTTCAAGCGCACACTGAACCTGGATGAGGCCATCTTGGAGGAACCTGCAGTCAAAGAATTGGTGGACAGATGCCACCTCCACAAGTATGTGGAAAAGGTAGGGCAGGCCGTGGATTATGGCATGAGTGCTGAATTTCTGAGGAACTTTGACAAGGGCAGGAATTGTGGCACTGTCACAGTGAGGACAGGGGAGTAGGAAAGAAGAGTTGAAGTGCCCCTCAATGCGGCAATCGTAGAGAAGCCCTTGGGGCTCGTACCCAAGAAAGAGAGTCAGCCGAGAAGGGATGTTTACGCCATGCTGGGGGTAAAGAAAGAAGAGGTGCACATAGTGGATGGAATCAGCTTGGCTGACATCCCGGATCTAGCAGTGAAGGTGCAAGCGAAGATGATCCACACACTCTTCTCGGGCCAAAGGTACAATGCATTGATGAACAGGATCGGGGTCCCGTTGTTAGAAAGCATCGCAGCAGGAGTCCCTCAGGAGGTAGATTGGAATGGGTTCATGTAGAAAACCATTCAAAGCTCAGCTGCCCTTCTCACTCCAGCGGAAGCACCAGCAGGAGGAGAATCCCTTGCCTCAACAGCACGCTTCACAAGGAAGAAACCTGCCTCAAAGGCGGCCACAATTAGATATGGTGGTGTTTTGACAGCCATCATAAATGAAGCAATGAAGGATGCTGGAGTCATGGAAGAGCAAGCTGCACATCAAAGCCCACCGCATCAAAGCCCACCTCACCATGAAGGAGAAGAATCAAGTGAAAGAACGATAAGTGACAAGGGAGAACAGGAGGTGCCACCTATAGAAGGAAGCAAACCAGAAGGACAAAAGAAAGGGGAGAGGAAACAAAAGGAAAGGAAAGATGAATTAAGCAAAGAAGAACGAGCTGAAATCAAGAGGGCTCAAAGAGAGTCTAGGAGGGTTGAGGAAGAAAGAAGGAGGGAAGAGGAGGAAGAGCTTACAAAAATAAGAGAAGAATCAAAGAAGGCAGAAGAGGACAGGAAAAGAAGGGCGGAAGAAGAAGCTGAAGAGCAGAGACTAAAGGAGCTGGCCGAGTTGGCAGAGGCTACATGAAGATCTGTGGAAGAGACCCACGGGGGTGGAGAGCTCGAACCTGTGAGCCCCTGTCATAAAGCCGCTCCAATGGGGCTGTAGGCAAGGGCAAGTCCCTACTACATCCACTTCCTTCCTCTTTTGTGCCTGCAACGATTGAAACCACGACTACAACCACCACACAACCCACACCTCCCCTTCGACACGGCACAACTAATGAACATGATGCAAATGCTAGTGAGCAAAGTGGCCGAGATCGTGCCAGAAACTAGATTGAAAAGGTCCACTACTGCAGATGCAGAGTCACGGCAAGACCCTAAAAGACAAAGGCTAGAGGCATCAACCACCACACCCCATACTTCCATGCCTGCCGACACTGACTATGATGCATATGTGGCTGAGCTACTGGCACAACTAGACAAGGAGAAGGAAGAGAAGAAAGTGGCCTTGATGGGGCTAGAAAAAGAAAAAGAAACGTCAGCTGCTCTTAGGCTAGAAGTCTCAAGGTAGGGAGCCGACTGACGAAGAGAAATGAAGGCCCTGCAGGACCAGCTAGTAGCAAAAGCAAAGGAAGCCTAGGACAACGAAAGCCGCATTAGATAAAGGTTGGAAGATGAAGAGCAGAACCTGGTGGTAGAGCAAAGGAGTCTAAAGCTACTAGTGCAGCAATACAATGATCTACAACAAAAGGTCGCTCAAGTGGAAACATTAAGATAGGAGGTTCAGGAAGGCGAAGCCAGTACACCACAAGAACATACCATGGAGCTCCGTTTGTGGCAGGAGCTAGAAGAACAAAATAGATTAATAAGTGAAATCGAGTTTCTGAAGAGTGAAGGGCTAGGAGTCTCAGCAGTAGAAGCAAAACGGCTACAAGATGAAGCGCAAAGATTACAAGATGTGTTGGAGACCTCCCAGGAAGATATAGAGGCCCTCATGGCCATGGCTTTCAATCAAAAAAGGTTATTCCTTGCTGAGATCCAAAGCCAAGAGCAGTTTGTGTAGGAAAAATTAGAAGTACTGCCGAGGTGCAACAAAGGCTCAGCATTGTAGATCAAGCCAAAGGGATAGCTGAAGAGCAGTTGACTCAGAAGTCAAGAGAAAGGAACCAGTTGTGGTTTTTAACAAATGAGCAGCAACAGGTAGTGACCAGTTTGACGAGCCAACTGGAGGAAGAGAGAAAAAGGATGGAAGAAAGAGCTATGGATTGGGAAAGGAATAATTTTGACAGGGTGAGCGACTTGACCGAACTCTTGGCAGTGACAGAATGCAAAAGGGTGCTTGCAGAAGCCAGGGTTGAAGCTGCCGAAATAACTACTAAAACACAGTGGCAGGCCTTCCTCAACACGGTACTCCATGTCACACAAGTTGAGGGCGAGATCCAGTGGAAAAGGTGAAAAGAAACTTGGAGCTGACCACCCGAGCTCTAAGATATGGTCTTCAAGAGCGGGCGGTCCCAATGAGTACAGGGATCACTAAGGAGCAACAATTCCACTACTTACACTATACGGGCCTTTCCATTGCTGAGCTCAAGGAGCTAGGTTTTGAGGAGCATGAACAACCACCGCCGCCGCCGCCAGTCATCCCATTTGTGGTTGAGCAACATGTCGAAGAGGGTCCGGATTTCAAGCAAGGTGATGAAGAAGAGCAACAAAGAATGCCGAGTCCGCCTCAACCCGATCTCCCACAGGAAGAACCTGCAGATGCCCATCTGCCTGAGCGTATAGTTGCAGCAAGGAGGAGAAGACAAGAATTAGCTGAGGAGGCCCAACGCCGAGCACGGACAATTCCAAGACAACTTCCTGAAGAGCCCATGCCACTGAGAGGTGATGCACATCGTGTAGACTGGCCCCATGAGTTGGTCATCTAACGTTAGCAAGAGTTCTAGAAAAGGCCATTTGAGCTCTCATTTGCTTTCCCACGCTCTATGGACCGGGGCCTGCCTCTATGAGTCTTAGCCAAGATCAAGGATCTCGCTAATGAACTTGCAAACAGGTGGATTGAAGAGAGGAGCCTGATAATAACTAGGTGGTGACAAGAACCATAGGTTTATTGGGAAGATAAAGTCAATCTGGTTCCCAAAACCATCCAAGGCTACGAGGCACAACCGAAATGGTGGAGGAGGATTTGGGACACCAATTTTGATGCATGGACCGCCTTTTGCAGTTCACTCCCCGAAGAGCGCAATGATCCTATCTACATGCCCTACCCCCGTAGGCATGGAGTGGACTATGATAGAGACTTGCATGGGGATTACGACTTCCCAAAAATATATAATGTAAATGCTAGGAGCCCTGAGGAATGCTTAGTGTTTAGGTTAGAAGATATACTTCCTTCTATAAATCGTTTCCTTGCAGACTTCTCTTCCTGTCTAGATCCACCGTTTTTGACCACTTGTAATTACCTCCGACTTATCAAATTCCTGCTACTCCAAAAACCCATAGCAGAGGAAGCCCATCTCCCCCCACTCTTCTTTGATATCAACCTAGGAATAGATAGTAGAGCTATGACTAGGTTAATAATGCGGCCTACTCTCCTTTCTTCCTTCTGTCTAGAGCTCTTAGAAAATATGAGTGACACCCGCTTCACAAGGTGTAATCACCCTTTCTTGTCAACCACTCTTCTGAGAGCTAAGGCCGATATTAAAGAATACCTACAAAGTCACGCATTCTTATATCAATGCTTGCGACTGCCCCATGATTAAATGGGTATGATATGCCTTGATAATTGTACTCCCTCTCTCATTCAAAAAAAAAAAGAAAAGAAAAAAGAAAAGAAAGCAAAGAGAGAAAAAGCCACAAGGAAACAAAGACAAGGTGATTGGAGAGAAAGACAAGAGCAAAAAATAGCAAAGCTGAAAGATGAATCTACTACTAAGCAAGTTAACAAGGAGAACACTTCACATGTGCTTGCAATCTCCCTTCATTGTTATTGTGCACCACACTCACTGCATCTAGGGTTCTCCCTAGCCCCTTCCCCACTTCACACGTAGGGCACATCAAGGGCAGGACTTTCAGACCTGTCACCCTAAGTTTTGCACCGCACCTCCAACGACGCACGAACTGGGTCCTCAAGTGTGGGACATTACCAAGGGCTTGCCCAAGGTTAGACCCATCTCCCAGTTCCACTGGCACGGGCACCATGCACTACACAGTGAGACAGACATACCCCCTAGGAAGTGCACAACTTTTCTTGCAGGTTATGTTCATGTTTCAAGAACTGGCTGCTTGGCTGAAGAAGATCATCCACTACATCCTCCAATGACAAGGAATTTTTCCATGAGTCGGACATGACTCCATTACTGCAACTTCAGGAGCTTCGTTGCGAAGGTTTAAATGGCTCAACAGATTTCACGTTGCCAATCATCCGCCTACTGATGGCTGCCAGGACTGAACCAAATCAAGCAGAAGGAAAACCGAGTGATGGATCTGCCATTGGCTTAGATTTTGGAACCCCCCTGAACTCTGTAAAAGATCGCAACGCTCACTCCTATGCAAATTGTATGCATTAGTTGGGATTATGATAGATTAGAATGGTGGGAAATAAGAAATGGGCCTAGGCTAATGGCCAGCCATGTAAAAAAGGGGATGACCGCCCATGAAAAGTAGGGCATGTATATAAAGTTCAAAAAGTGAATGAGAAGATCATTCTTGTGTGTGGCCAAAGCTTCTTCTTCTTCTTCTCTTGTTTCTTACCTTCTTGCTTGTGCTTGAGAGAGGGATTGAGAGAGTGTGAGGGAGTGAGGGAGTGATTGTATGAGAGTGAGGGATCTTGGAGAAGAAGCTCTCCATCTTCTCTCTTCATCTTCCCCTCCTCTCTTCTCTTCTCTTGTCTCATGCATGGCTATGGAGGATGAAGCTCATGCGAGAGGGATTGAGGTTGCTTGAGCTTGCCTCAAGGATCGTGGAGCTACCGGTGCAAGAAAGAGGAGGGTACTCGATCGAGCATCAAGGTAAGCTCAGTATTCCCATAAGGTAGGCACTGAGCGTCGGCTATGTGAGAGGTAGCCATGGCCGCTCGATTCGAAACACTTGAGCAATAAGTGGTCCGTAGGTCTCGGGGTAGAGCTTGTAGCTCCTCTTCAATGAATGATGCTTATATTGCAGCTACCCATGCACATCGAATTACATTAATGAATAAATACTTTAGTATGGTTAGCAAACTTAGATATAGGTTTGACAAAGTTTTGAAGCCTCTTCCATCGCGACTGATTAAAATGCATTTGAAATCCTCAATGTTTCACCCAAGAGAAAGCAGAAAGAGCCACTAGCACCCAAGATTGAAGAGGTTTCCCATTTGTATCCTATAAGGGTTGCAAGTGAGCAAGAGGTTGTCTTGGAGGAGAAAAAGAAAGAAGTAATAGAAAATGAGGATTTGATCTAGCAGATAAATATTTTGTCTCTTGGCCCAGTGATCTACGAGAGGATGGGCAGAGTGTACGGCCAAATGGTTGTGAATGTTTTTGTTAGTCCTGAGAAAGAAGACTACCTCAACATTTCTCCATAGGATAAGATCCTGTTTGAGAAAAAGGATACTCAACTAACAGATTTAGTTGTTTATTGTTGTTTGAGGTAAGGTTTTTTGCTTCTCTTTATTAAAATGAATTTTTCCAAGGGTCTTTTTATTGCACTCATTCTCTTAGTCATTCTTTACTTTGTATACATGGCATATGTTGCTTCTCTTAGCATTAATATTGCTAAGAGTATATTTGTTATTGATCCACTTCTCTCTTTGGATTTATTTTCAAAATCTGATTCAAATATTGCAAGGTTTTGTAAGGACTTTAATAGTGTCACAAACCATCATATTTTTTTTTCCATATATTGAAAGATATTTTCTTCAACATTCTATCTCTCAATGATTTGTCTTTAGGGTTATTGCTCACTTGTGTTTTGGTTTGCAAAGGACATTGGAGCCTAATCTATATCAACATTCATGTGAGAGAGGTCATTTCTATGAATTCTCTTTCACAAATCCATGGCCAATCAAAGATGTATTGTCAATAAACACTCTTTATTTTAACTTTTATTGGATAAAATTTACAATATTTGCTAATAAGTTAATATGTGCAGTGTTGCTAGACTTGTTACTACCCACTTGGACACCATCTTTGAAAGCATTTTTTATCTTTAAAGACCTTCCAAGTTTTTGCGTCAAGAGGTCCCATTGCAAAATGATGCGCATAGTTGTGGCTAGAGAGTGGTTTCAAATGCTTTGAGGATAATAGATTTATTGAATGTAGAGGGGGTGAATGTAAGTCTCCTATGCTTTATCATTTTTATAGTGAAAGTCTCTTGCTATTTCAAATAACTTGTGTGCTTTGTTACAGTGCAAAGACTACCTTGTGTCATACATGTGGTGGATACGAGAGAGGTGTATTGAACTAGTTTTAGATAGGGAAATTACACAGACAGGCCAAGATTCCCCTCTCCTAGCTAAAAATTCCAAAGGACAGGAAACAACGAAGGGCAAAGGCAAGAAAATGGCAACCACCAAGAAAAAGAAATCTCCAAGGTCTTAACAAAAGGGGTGCAAAATGAAGGGCATGCCTAAGCTTTCTCCATTGAAATTTAGTCCATCTCCTCTAAAGCCCAAGGAGAAAAGAGTGCCTGAGGTAATTAAGTTCTTTGAGCAATGAAAGAAAACACCTACTTAAGTATGGAAGATGAAGCAACTTTTCCAAAGGAGAGAAGTCTTAAGGATGGAGAAGCTATAGATCAAGGAGAAGCTAAATAATAGCCTGAGGATGGAGAAGCCAAAGATCAAAGAGAAGCTAAAGAATAGCCTTATAATTATCAATTTGTCTATTTGTACTGAAGTAACATTCCCCTTATATATACATTTGTAGTGCAATATTCTAACCCAAAATGTAATGATATGTCATATGGATCTTACCCATGAAAGACTATTTTTTCTTCATAGAATCATAGATAACTATAAAGCTTGTACCAAGTCTTTCCTATTAAATTGTACTGCAATTTTGTAACTCATGATATAATGAAATCATTTTGGTCCACAAACGACGATTTGTTATTCACATAATCATTGCAAAGCTTATATTAAGATTTGTTTAAATAGTACTTATCAATGTGTATAGTTCCATGTTTTTGGTAGCAATATTTGTGAGTAAAAGAAAGATTCAAAATTATTTATACATGCATATTTATGGTGCGAAACTCACAACACTAGGAGGCAAACAACTCATACATGATATAGAGCTGTCAGCTCTTTTTCCCGGAAGGCTTAATTGTTGGACTACAATCGAGGAGACGGATGAGAAAGTAGTAGAACCTTCTTATCTACAAATCATAGTCCTCGTTGCTCAAAAGACAAGTACTTTTGATGCGCTCATTGATGAGGGAGTGAACTTCAACATCCTTACTTACAAGAATTGAACTCTTGTTGGTTAGCCGCCCCAGCTACCATCCCACGAATGCTAAACTCAACCAGTTTGGTTAACAATCCTACCCTCTACTAGGAAAGTGCAAAGTAGCAGTCTCTATCGAGAGACTGAAAGCCTGTCCGTGATTTTCTATGTGCTCCCTAATCCCAAAACTGCATATAAGGAATCACTGCTAGGATGTGCTTTCAAGAAGCATGCACATTGCAATGTCAACTACAACTTGCAGTGCATTCACCTCACCATTGGTACTATGAGGATAGTAAAACGACTCTCAACAAGGGTAGCATGGCTCCACCCAAGCTCGCAACACCACACTGATGGTATTATCTACCACAAAGTCTAAGGAGGGGGTCCCGCCCCCTGCCAAGACTGACCACTCACAACCCAAGGGAAACACAACCAAAATCGCTAAGCAACAACTAAAATGCGCACCTAAATGCTAAACATTACCATCTAGGAACTGACCTACAACGACCCATTACTTCCGAACATCACATCCTAAACATAGGATAGACATAGTTGGAGCTCTAGAACTTGTAGAACTATCAAGCTATTATGGATACCTACCACTCTATTGTGCACACAAGGCTACTATGAAGACAACTCGATCTGGGTGCCTAAGACGAAGATTAGTATGTGCACTCCTCAACCATCTACTACTAGCCCATCCCCAAAGATTGACAAGCCACCTAAACCTACTAAATTACTCGAGTCAAAGCCAAAATACCTCAAACTTCAACAAGTCTATCGACCAAAATCACAACCAGTTGTCCCTAAAGTGACCAAGCCTAATACTACTAACACCCCAATGGCTTCAACGAGCAACAAGTAGCACAACATCGGAGCCCCAAACCAAGCCCCTCACAAAAGTAGCTAGCACATGCCCTAAGGATCAGTCGGAGTTGCAGACACCACTTGTTGAACTATCTAGCCCAGTCAAACCCCAACCTCCATAAGGCCTTAAACCTTCTTACAAGAAATGATCTATTCTTACATTGGCCTTTGATATAGCTACAAACATGGGGGATGACTTAGTCACATGCATTAGATGCTTGGATGCTACCTCCATAATCCTCACTAAAAGTTACAAGCAGTCGGTGGAACTAGGCCTCGTAGACGACTCTTTAGCAATTGATGTACACATGATGCCATGTACTTGGGAAGAATCCGAGTTCATGCTCATAAAATTCCCCATGGTAGCTGAGGAATTGATTGCCACCACCAAGATTTCTCGTGAGAAAGCTCGTAGACAAAGGCTAATCACCTCCTATAAAGAGCAAAGTCTGTACCATAGACCAAGAGCTAGAAGAACTTAAAGGGCTTGTTGAGATATCGAGCTCCACTCGTGATACGCCAGGGTGACCGTTGTGTATTTATGTCACCGACTTGTCAGTTGTAGATGCGGTTGGTACACCGCCCATGAATAATAGCTAGACGACAGCTATCCTTATCTACTCTAGTTCGTGGCTCAGTTAGTATGCCACCTTAGTTAGTTGAGTTTGGTTTGAGACCCATATAGAGGGTTCTTCTATTTCTTTGTACTTGAGTTCTTTTGGCTTACACAACTAAGAAGAGAAAAACTGTTTTCAGCCTCCACCCTTGTGTGTCTTCCCCCATTGTGCAAGCAAGAAAGCTTCAAGCGAGACTCCTTCCTTCTCTCCCACAATCTTGACATGGTATCAGAGCCTTGTTCGTGGTAAGGAGCTCAAGAAAGCAAGCCAAGCTCGCGGTGTTCTGGTAAGAGGAGCAGTGTTGCTTTCATTTTCTGTTTGGGAGCAGATCTCTGCAGGTAGCACAACCGGAAAGTGCAGGAGTGCATTGTCTCAGGTTGAGACGCCCTTCGCGGTGAAGCAAGAGGCCTGTTTTGGAGGCGGAAGTTTTCTACACGCACTAAGGAAAAGGCCCAGTTTTATGCAGGGCAGCCACTGTTCTACAGGTCGGTGAAAAGTTACTGTAAAAATTGCATTGTATGCTTGTGCGCAGAGACATTGGGAATTACAGAATCATCCGTGTTGCCTGTTGATGCAAAATCGTCACTAGGAAGTGACTGTGTGGTCAAATACCACTTTCACCAGTTTTGCAGATTTTCCCGTGTGAGGGTGAAGCTGTGGTTTTTGCAGTGACAGAATTTTTTCAGTCTTCTGTAATGGCATCTAATTCTCTTTCACAGATTGTCACTGAAAAGCTTGACAAGAACAACTTCCAAGCATGGAAGTTTAGAATGACAAATTTCCTTATGGGAAAAGGATATTGGGAATTTGTTGCAGGAAATGAAGAAGAACCAGTTCTTCCTGATGTTCCCAATCAACAGCAAATGCAGGCATTCAAAACATGGCATGAGAGAGCCAGGAAAGTTATGTATTGGCTGTCTATCAGTATTTCAGACTCTATGATTGTGCATATTCAGGATGCAAGTACGCCAAAGGAGGCATGGGATACTTTGTCAAAAATGTACAGCACAAATACGCAAGCCAGGAAAATGCAGCTCAAGCAAGAGTTGCATAATGTGCAAAGAGAAAGTATGAGCATCAACGACTACCACATGAAGGTGAAGAAGATTGCAGATGCACTTGCTTCCATTGGGTCGCCAGTGGAAGATGATGATTTAATTTCCGTGACCTTGAATGGTCTAGGAAAGGATTATGCACAGTTTCGGACATCCATTTCAGTTCGTGAAAGATTTCCTGATTTTGAGGAGTTGATTGCTCTTCTAATTTCTGAGGAACAGAGAAATGGTGGTGCATCTTCTTCAGGAGGAACTTCAAAAGAAGCTGTCTTCTACTCAAATGCTGGAAGAGGTAGAGGCAGAGGTAGAGGAGGCCGATTTGGAGGCCGTGGTAGAAATCAGAATATGCAGCAAACTCAAGAAAATCAGTCCTATGGAGGAGGACGTGGTAACTCTAGAGGCAGGGGGAGCCAAAGAGGTCGTGGTGCATGGCAAAGAGGCCAAAATGCAAACAGTAATGTTGAATGCTACTATTGTGGTAAAATGGGTCATATGGCTAAAGACTGCTATAAAAAGCAGAATGACATCATGAATGGAAAACTGCAACAAGGAAATTATGCATCTTCTAGTAGACAGGGTGATGACAGAAATGAGCATTTGTTTATGGTGCAGCACATGAACAATTCTGTGACAAATGTAGAAGAAAGCAACGATGTGTGGTATGTTGACTCAGGTGCATCAAACCACATGACAGGTCATGCAGAATGGATGGAAGATGCAAGGAAAATGGAAAAACCAGGATTTGTGGAGACTGGTGATGATACTGCACATCCGATTGTGCAGATTGGAAAAATTCCTTTGTCTATGCAGGATGGGAAAAAGAAATACATGTCCGATGTATTTCATGTCCCGAATATCACCAAGAATCTGGTTTCTTTTGGTCAAATGGTTGAACAGGGCTTGCAGGTCAGATTTAATCCTCATGGATGCTTTGTTGAGGATATGAAAAATAATGGTCACTTGATAGCAAAAGGAAAGAAGAAGGGCAGAATGTTTACATTGGATGCAGACATGCCTGAATTGAGTGCAGCAATGTTTGCACATGGGACCGGTGTAGTTGCCGATATTGATATCTGGCATAAACGCATTGGTCATGTTAATGTACAGCGACTTAAATCAATGCAAGCCCAAAATATTGTTGCAGGATTGCCCAAATTCAAGGTTGCAGAAATGCATAAGGTATGTGAAGCCTGTCAGTTTGGAAAACAGGCAAGGAAACCATTTCCTAGACATGTTCAAGAGAGTGAGAAGCCATTGGAATTAATCCACTCTGATGTGTGGACTACTAAAGCTACATCTCTTGGAGGCTGTAATTATTTTTTCACTTTTATTGATGACTATAGCAGAAAAGTTTGGGTGTATTTTATGAAAAAGAAAAGTGAAGTTTTTGGGCATTTCAAAACCCTTAAAGCTATGGCTGAAAAAGAAACAGGTCTGCAAATAAAATGCCTAAGGTCAGATGGAGGGGGAGAGTACCTCTCAAATGAGTTTGCAAGGTTCCTGCAGGAGCATGGCATAAAGCAGCAATATTCATGCAGTTATACCCCACAACAAAATGGAATTGCAGAAAGGAAAAATAGGCATATTGGAGAGGTATCTCGTGCCATGCTCAATCAAAAAGACTTGCCAGATTTTTATTGGGCTGAAGCAGTTGCTACAGCAGTCTACATAATGAACAGGACTCCCACTGCAGCAATACATGGAATGACTCTAGAGGAGAGGTATACTGGTAGGAAACCAGATATTTCTCATTTGAAAATTTTTGGTTGCATTGCCTATGTACATGTGCCAGATGAGTTGAGATCCAAGTTGGATCCAAAAGCTGAGAAGTGCATCTTTATTGGTTACTCTCTGCAGCAAAAAGGGTATAGATGCTATAACCCTTCTACTCGTAAGTTTACAGTGAGCAGAGATGTTGTTTTTGATGAGATGAGTAGCTGGTATAAACCAGTAAATGTGATTGATGATGTAGATGTACAAAATGGTAATGCTGCACAAAATTCACAGCAGCAGTCACAAAATATTAGTGGACCTGGAGCGTCCTCTAATAGTGGTTCACATTCTTCACCATGGACAGGCAGATTGAGATCAGGAGAATCTTCTCAAAGTAATGCAGATAGTGGTATGCAGGTATCACGAAAAGGAAAAGAGAAGGTTGATCAGCCCATGTTTGATGTGAATGCAGGTCACTCTTATGTGGATGGTGAATCCAGTGGCTCAGAACAGAGCATTGATGATGAGTTGGGTATTCCTTCTATTGTTACACCTGGAGTAAGGAAGACCACGGATGTTTTGAGAGCACCTGGGAGTGAACCTACTTTGCGCAGGTCTACGAGAGCTAGGTATCCTGTGGATAGGCTGAAATATGATGGATTTACAGCCATTCACTATGCATATATGGTTAAAGTGATACAGGAACCAGAACCCACTTCTTTTGAGGAAGCCACGAGAAAAGAAAAATGGGAGAAAGCCATGGATGAAGAAATGGATGCCTTGGAAGCAAATTCTACATGGGAATTGGTACCTTTGCCTAAAGGTAAAAATGCAATTGGCTGTAAGTGGGTTTATAAGGTGAAGCACAATGCAGATGGTTCTGTGAACAGATACAAGGCAAGATTAGTAGTCAAGGAGTATGCACAAATATATGGCATTGACTATGAAGAAACATTCAGTCCGGTTGTAAGGATGGCAACTGTAAGAGCAGTCATTGCTATGGCTGCATCAAAGGGATGGTCTTTACATCAGATGGATGTAAAGAATGCCTTCTTGCATGGTGATTTGCAAGAAGAGGTCTATATGGAGCAGCCACCAGGTTATGTGCATGCTGTTCATCCTGAGTTTGTTTGCAGGTTGAAGAAAGCCTTGTATGGCTTGAAGCAAGCACCTAGAGCATGGTCTGACAAGATAGTACAATATCTTGTCACTATTGGCTTCCAGATTTCCAAGGTAGATTTCTCACTTTATGTGAGAAAAACAGAGAAAGGTATTATGCTACTTGTCATTTATGTTGATGATTTGATTATGACAGGTGACAGTGATGAAGATATCCTTCATGTGAAAATGCTATTGAAGCAGAAGTTTGAGATGAAGGATTTGGGAGAGCTGCGTTATTTCTTGGGCATTGAGGTGATTAGATCACCAAGTGGGATACAGCTCTTGCAGAGGCAGTATGGATTGGACATGCTGTCCAAATATGGGATGACAGGCTGTAAGCCTATTTTAGTTCCTTTGGAGCAAAATGTGAAGCTGAGCACAGATGCAGGTGAGCTTCTGGAAGACCCTACTATGTACAGACGCATAGTAGGAAGTTTGATTTATATGACTATTACCAGGCCAGATTTGAGCTATGCTGTTGGATTGGTAAGTCAGTTTATGCAGGTTCCAAGGAAACCACATTTGGATGCGGCTAGACGCATACTCAGGTATGTGAAGTCCACACTGCAGTATGGACTATTTTATGAGACTGGGGTTCAGATACAGTTGCATGGATACATTGATGCTGATTGGGCTGGTAGTATTTCTGATAGACGATCTACCAGTGGATATGTGTTCTCTTTTGGGAGTGCTGCAGTCACTTGGAGCAGCAAGAAACAGCCTACAGTTGCCTTGTCAAGCACAGAGGCCGAGTACAGGGGTGCAGCAATGGCTGCATGTGAGGTAGCTTGGTTGCATAAGCTACTTTATGATATGCATCAGTCTACAGATGGGCCAGTTGTCATTTATTGTGACAACATGAGTAGTATACACTTGGCAAATAACCCAGTCTATCATGCTAGAACAAAGCACATTGAGGTGCATTATCACTATGTGCGAGAGAAAGTTTTACTAGGTCTTATTGATCTAGTTTATGTCAGCACAGAGGATCAGGTAGCTGACATATTTATGAAGGCATTGGGCGCAGAGAAGCTGCGCAAGTTCAGAGACCTGCTTGGTGTGCAGGAATTGGGATTGAGCTCGAGGGGGAGTGTTGAGATATCGAGCTCCACTCGTGATATGCCAGGGTGACCGTTGTGTATTTATGTCACTGACTTGTCAGTTGTAGATGCGGTTGGTACACCGCCCATGAATAATAGCTAGACGACAGCTATTCTTATCTACTCTAGTTCGTGGCTCAGTTAGTATGCCACCTTAGTTAGTTGAGTTTGGTTTGAGACCCATATAGAGGGTTCTTCTATTTCTTTGTACTTGAGTTCTTTTGGCTTACACAACTAAGAAGAGAAAAACTGTTTTCAGCCTCCACCCTTGTGTGTCTTCCCCCATTGTGCAAGCAAGAAAGCTTCAACCGAGACTCCTTCCTTCTCTCCCACAATCTTGATAGGGCTGGCCATCACTGACTCCTCCTTCCTGCACAAATGGTATGCTCTCTGTCTTCAATGGGAACAAGAGGACTGCTCAATTATGACCAATGCTGAGTAGAGACGTGCCATCAAGGCCTCTGAGTATGACCCTACTTATGTAGCTCCTATCTCCTTTAGAGTATTGGCTATCACTTGCAATCGAACCTTAGAGGATCATATCCTGGCCCATTCCTATTTAGATGATCAAGTCCTTACATTGAGGAAGAGCTACAGATTGCCAGTAGGATCAACTTTGGTGACATCCTCATCAGTGATGTCATAACCTACATCACACATGTAGGTATTAGACCTCATGACATGGACCGTCATGCTCACTTGGAATATAACCCACATTTCTACACTTAGCTAATTCAATAGTAAACCATTGCAAGCATGCACTTCAATGCCCTTAACCCTTCATTCTCCAATCCTAAGAAGGATTCATATACTTAACGAGGGGGAGAGGGTAAGGTGGGAAGTAAATCATGTCTTGAATCTCAACCACTATTTAAAGGATTAAACCCAACTTATGATTGAGGAAAAGTATCATAATTTCTTTTGGATTGCGTGATCTTCTTGAAGCAAAAGGCTTCATTCTATACTTTAGCATTTCACCTCTCCATAGCTTACAGTCATTATCTACTTATTATTTTGCAAGAGTTGTCTCAAGAAAACTAATGGTAAGTTGTGGTAGGGTGATAAGAACCTATGATGGCATGCCAAGACAAAGGCAAGCTTCCATTCACAAAAGAAGAACAAGTAAATTACAGTCTGGGCCTTCAACTGATTCAAATTTAGAAACATCATGAACTTGGATGACTTAGTCATAGAAGAACCGGTGGTGAAGTGGCTTGTCGACCAGTGCAACCTTGGAAAGTACGTGGAGAAAGTTGGACAAGATGTAGACTACGACATGTGCCGGCAGAGTGTTGATGCCAATAGGAACCACAGTGTCATATCAGTGTGCAATGAGGAGAAGCACCTTGTGCAGGGTTGAGGTGGAGTTATGCCCAAAAGTGGTGGAAAAAGCATTGGGCTTGGTCAACAAGGTTGAGAGGTGACCGAAGAGGGACATCTGTGGCATGATAGGGATGGATAATGCCCTAGTCCACACCGATGATGGCATTAGCCTAACCGACATCCCAGATACCAAATTTAGGTTGTAAGTAAAGGTGGTCCATGCCCTATTCTCTTGCCAAAGGTACAACGCCCCAATGAGCAGAATTGAAGTGCCCCTACTAGAGATCCTTGTAGCCAAAGTCCTTGGATGAGGTGAATTGGAATGGCTACATGCAAAAAAAAAATTGAAGCTTTGGTAAAGGAACTAGCCACAAGGACAAGACCAATAGGCGAGGAGTCCCTGGCTTCCATAGTGAGACAACAAGGAAGAAGTCATCATTAAAGTCATCATCAAAGGCATCCATCGTAGGGTTTGGCAAGGTGTTGATTGCCACAATCCAGGAGGCTATGGGGGAGGCAGAAGGTGAAGAGAAAGTGGGGGAGACACCCAAAAGGTCACCACCCGAGGAGAAGGAACAATCAAGTCAGAGGACAGTAAGCAAGAGCAGAGAACCAGATGTACCATCTGGCAGAGGTACCATCTAGCAAAGGAGAGCCTAGGAGGCCAAATAATACAACCCCTTGAAAGCAACAGCAAGAAACTAGGGAAAGAATGACAACAGAAGAAAATGTTGAGTTATAGAGGGTGCAGGAAGAGTCAAAGAGGCTTGAAGAAGAGATTAGGAGGAAAGAAGAGGAGGTAGAGGTAGAAGAGATACTAAAGAATGAAGAGGAAGATTTAGCTCGAGCCATTCACATGTCCACTAGCATATAGTGGATGCAAGAAACCTTATGGCTTGGGTGCAATACCTCCTAAACAAGGTGTAGTAAATAGCCCCAGATTCAAGTAGGGGAGCTCTGACAACTAGATAAGACCCTAAGAGGTAGAGAATAGAGGCATCTACAATGACCATGCCAACAGCACCAACTCCATCCATGGGCTACAACGAATATGTCAAATAGCTTCTCGCACAACTAAATAGGGAAAAGGCAAAAAAGAAAACGGTCGGTACTAGTTGAATTAGAAGCCAAAAGAGAAGAAATGCCATCCTTCCAGTTGGAAAGGACTCGCCAAGTGTGGTAGGATATCAAAGAGAGATCTACGAGCTGAAGGAGGAACTCAATGCTAGAAAGAAATAAGAAGATAATTGGCAAGGAAGGATCAAAGAAGAGCGACACGATTTCATAGGTTTGTAGAGGGAGTACAAGCTCATCCTCATGCAACAAGAAGAGTTGAGAGAGTAGATGAAGAGGATAGAGAAGGAAACAGAGGAACTTCAGGTAGTAGACATAGAAAAAGCCCAAAGAGAGAAATTGCTTTGAAGAGACATGGGAAAAATGGAGTACAGATTACTGGTAGAGCTAGAAGAGCAGGGAAGGCTAGAGAGGGAAATCGAGCACATGGAGAAGGAAAAAGAAGAAGCAACCCAGAGGTGGAGAGAGCTGGAACCGAGAATGGCGGCTTTATCACGAAGGTAGAATGAAAATCTGGAGGAAATAAAGTAAAGAGCAAAAGAATGGATTGCCAAAAGTGAGAGGAGAGTGAGAGATCTAGCATGCCATCTAACCCATGCTGAGGTGTTGGCAAAGAGCAAGGCAGAGGCCATACAGATGAGTATGGAAGCCCAACAATGTGCCTTCCTCAGCACCATATTAGATGTCATGCATCAAGAAGAGGAGGAGGTCATTGAAACCCTACAGAAGAAGCTGGAAATTACCTACATGGCCATAAGGCATGGCATGAATGTTCAAGCTCATGAAGCAGATGTTGAAAACGCGAGATCTAGAGAATGGTAGCTATGGTGGCTCATAGACATTGACTAGATTCATGTAGACATTGACATGACAGAGACCAAGAGACTTGACTCAAGAACAGAGAACAAGCAGCAAGTACACTATACTGAAGAACAAAATGACAATGACATTGCATTCATCTCATATGAAAATGACAAGCAAGTACAATGTTAAATAGAGTTGGGTAAGTGACAAGTGTTTCCCTCTATGGCTATGGGATTCCTGTAGCCTGCATGTCCTTAGCCCAACTGCTCTTACAAAGAGGCAACATAGATGTGATTGCAAATCTCAACACCCCTCCTCATTCACAACTAGAAGTACAAAGTGTGTAGAGGCTTTAGTGAAAGCAACACTTGCAAAGTGTGGGCACACCATAAACATGGCAAAACACCAGAGGCTGTCGCAGAAAAGGCTAAGTGTGGGTACCACAAACATGGTGGACATCTAGAGGCTATAACAGGGGCCTCACAAAGTGTAGAGAGGCTGTAGTACAAGGCTACATGAGGAGTTTACAAGCATATGATAGAGGCATTTGGGCTTTAGACATTACAAGGCTAAAACAATCTATCAGAGTAGGCATAGAAGGACTAATGAGGCTTGTTGTCCTTCTCCTGGTGGCCTTCTTCTTCTTCCTTTGCTCCAGGGTCTTCTTCTTCTTTCACTACAGCAAGATAGACCTTCTGGGACCTCTTTCTAGAGTGGCAAAACTTCTCAGTGTGTCTGGTCCTCTTGCAAAAATCCCAGAAAAGTTGGTCCTTCTTGCCTTTGTACTTGTTGCCAACATATAACACTTGTTCATCTTTAGAGGTGCTTGGTCATTCTTTAGTTTTCAGTTTCTTTTCCTGCTCTAACAGTGATGCATGGATATCAACAAGCTTAGGGTTTGGCATATTTATTAGAGTTTTTGATACATTATTATATTCATGACACAAAATTTTAAGCTGAACACCAATACAAACATCTTCTTCCATTTTAATGTTGATTCTCGCAAGCTGGGTTAGAAGTCCTTCCATGCAATTTAGATGTGTGGCAAGTGGTGTGCTGAACTTCATGTCAAGCCTAAAAAAATCAATCAAAAGGCCATACTTTGATGACTTAGACTATGCACCAAACAAAGTGTCAAGTCTCTTCCATGTATCGTGTGAAGTATCACAGTTATCCACATCGTGGATATAGTTGTCATCTAGCTCTAGTTTGAAAATTCCCTGAGCCTTATCACCATTCTTTTGCCATGTGATTGTTAGGTCTGCATCACGAAGCTTCTTTTCTTTGCCACTTGTGATGGCCTAGAGACCCTTCTTCATTAGGATAAGCTTGATGCAGGTCTTCCAAGTGTGAAACCTGATCCTCCTTGCCCATTTTGGAGTTGCAGGAATAGCAACTAAAAAATTCTCATATTTCAGCGGCAAAAGAAATGATCTTGAGTGTGCTAACAAGCGCGCGTGCCCAAAAAGCACTAAGTGACTAGTATCAAGAGATACTTGTGGAGCCAAATGCTTGGAAAATCTTCAATAAGTCTTCAAGAACTTCAAGGATCTTCAATGTTGTATTCCCCTCCTTGATTTGATTCTCGAGTAGCCCAAAAAATCTCAGATCTGATGTAAGCCAAAGCTGACACAAGTGACAAGAGTCAGTGGATAAGTGTCAAGAGACACTATGCTTGAATCTTCTTGAAATGCTTTCAAATCTGCCAAGATCTCCCCTCCTTGCTGATTTGATGCCAAAGTGATTGCTGGGAACTGAGTAGGATGTCAGATCAAAGTGGTAGGAGGTTGATTTAAATGGTAGGAGAGAGAAAATGTAGTGAGAGAAAAGCTTGAAGTGGGATAGCTATGGGGTTCACAGTTAGGGTTTGCTAGCATGCCTAGTTTTTCCTTCTGTTGGGTTGTAGACTTGATCATTTCCCAAGATTTTTTAATGGAAATGAAGCTTGGTAGATAGGCTACCAAAGCCCCATGGTGGCACATTGAATTTCATAGCGCAAGGAGCATGCCAGTGTACGGATTCAGATGAGCATAGGCTAAGATAGCGAGCTGGAATTCTAACAATGCCGAGGCTGAGGGAGGCTCAATGTTGATGCTTGAAGTGCCAGGAAGAAGCACCCTAAGTAGATGGATAAATCTCTAGAAGGATTTGTCAACTAACTTTGCCTAGATGGAGAGATCTAACCACTCCAAGTGAGGTAGGTCCTGCTTTGGCTATGGCATACTCATGGTCAAGATGAAGATGAAGCTTGAGACCAAGTTCATACACTCAAATAAGTTGGACTTGAGCTAGACTTGAGCAGAGCCAAGTTGAGTGGAGTGAGAGAAGACCTGAAAGAGTAGACAAGACTACTAAGCTAAGCTATGCTGCTCAGCTATGCTGCTCAGCTATGCTGTGATACCATGGTGAAATCACGAGATCTAGAGCATGGCAGCTATGGTGGCTCATACACATAGACTAGATTCATCTAGACACTAACATGACAAAGACCAAGAGGCTTGACTCAAGAATAGAGAATAAGAAGAAAGTACACTATACTAAAGAACAAATTGACAATTACATTGCATTCATCTCATATGAAAATGACAAGCAAGTACAATGTTAAATAGAGTTGGGTAGGTGAGAGTCTTTCCCTCTATGCCTATGGGATTCCTACAGCGTGCATGTCCTCAACCCATCTATTCTTACAAAGAGGCAGCATGGATGTGATTGCAAATCTCAATAGTAGAAATCAAACCTAAGCCTATAAGAGAAAAGGGAGTATTTGCTAAGGGTAGGAATAACATTCCAAGAAATGGAATGGCTAGGGTATGTGGAGGAGTAGAGACCACAAGATCCAGTGAGCGAAAGAGTAGCAGGTATTGCTACTAGAAGAGGGACATGATTTTGAATTGAGGCAACAAGATGAGGAACAAGTCCCCCAACCACCCTCTCTAAGATCGAAAGCTCAACCAAGAAGTGCCACCCGAGGACGCAACGCCTAAAAGAAAAGAGGAGGTCTAGAAAAAGACGAAACAAGATGTTGGAGCAAGCATGAAGAAGACTAAGAGCATGACCCCTAGCAATCTCGAAAGCTCCCATCCTGCAAAAAGAAGAATACTTTCTAGTCAACTAGAACCTAGAACTCACAATGTGGGAGTAGTAGGAGAATAAGCGCAAGCCCTTTGAATTCACCTTTTGATACCCACCCACACTGAAATGAGTATTATCCCACAAAGTGGTGGAGGAAGTGATCAACATGGGCATAAAAGGCTTGGGGATCAATGGAGCATAGAAAGAGAGACACATCCAACATTGTGGGGGACAGACACACATGACTACTAGGAAGACAAAGCCATGGAAGTGCCAAAGACCATCTAAGGATATGAGTCATAGCCAAAGTGAAGGCAGAGAATCTAGGATGGGAACGAAGACACATGGATGCCATTTTGCAGCACCCTACCGTACGAAAGAAATGATCTAGCATGCATGCCATGTCCAAGAAGGGCAGGGGTGGACTTGTACCTGAACATCCATGGTCATTACAATTTCCCTAAAATCTACAATGTAAATGCTACTAAGCCAGAGGAAACCCTTATATTCTCTAAAAACAACCTAGGACCCTCCATCTCCCACTTCCTTAGCAAATTCTCTTCATATCCAGATCCTGATTTTATCACAACTTGTAGCTACCTTAGGCTACTTACGGTTTTGCTTAAGCAACCGCCTACCTCTCACGAGTACTACCTACCACCCCTATTTTTTGATTTGAACACGACATAGATAGTTGCACCATGGCCAGGCTCATGATGAGAGCCACCCTCCTCCCATCCTTTTGTATGGCCGAACGATAGCCGATTCACTAGGTGTAGTCATCCATTTTTGTCAACAACACCTTTGAATGTATGGATGAACTTAAAGAACTATGTGCAAGGTAGGAACTTCCTTAGTAAATCGCTTACGCCCCTAGCCTCCCCCTTTCACAATCCTGAATCTAAGGATTATTTCCTTGTGCACATTCAAAAAAAATTTACAAAAGAGAGAAAAAGAAAGAAAAAAAAGAAAAAAAAGCAAAAGAAAAAGAGGGAGAGAGAGAGAGAGAAAAAAAAAAGAGAAAGACAAGAGTAAGGAAAGAAAAGGAAATCAAATAGAAAGCACACCTAGGGGTCCTCAAGTTAGGCACGTCTGGTGGCCTTGGTTGGCCGGTTCTGTTCCGAACCCCCTAGCCCTTTTGCACCCACTTCATGCTTAGGGCACATCAAGGGCAGGACACACCTAGGGAGGTCACACTTGCCTAAGGTTAGACATATCTCCCTAAGCTACACTCACCGCACTTTCCCCATACCTCAAGTGTGGGACAATGCGTTCTTGCAGTTTTGAACCAACTCCTAGACATGGACATGATGCATGGCACGGCGAGGTAGTACACTCTCTTTTCTTTTTCAAGTGAATTCAATAACCAGCATCATAACCACCGACTCTAAAGGCCCCCATCACCCACTCAATATACCCTTAGTCTCCACAATCTCAACTATTTTGACATGCTTCTCTCCCATGTCCAATCCCCAAAAAGGCCCCATCATTAACTCACATAACCACCCTTCACTCATCCAAGTTCTCATCAACAAAGTCTTGCAAGTGCCATGGGACTGGCACTCGACTAGGAGGGGGTAATGTTAACCCCAGTGCAAGAATAGAAAAAAGGAAGTAGAAGAAAATTCAAGAAAAGACCCAACAGAAGGATAAGAGAGGAAAAGGCCAAAAGTGCAAGGGCAGCCTCAAAAGTCAAGGCAAAGGCAAAGGCACATTGTAAAATGCAAAGGCACCCCTAAATTTTTGTAAAAGAGCACCATGCTCCCTCTTGTGCAAGTTGTAAAGAGTAGATGGGCATAGGTGAAGGCATAACATAAATAGAGGGGATGGGTGCCCAAACGGATGAGGGCATGTATAAAAGCCAAAAAGTGAATAGAGAGGCCCATTCTTGGTGTATGGCAAAAGTGGCTCTTCTTCTTCTTGCTTACTTGCTTGCTTTCTTATGCTTAAGCTTGAGAGAGGGAGTGTGAGAGTGTGAGGAGTGAGTATGTGAGGGTGAAGGACCACGTTGGAGAAGCTCTCCATCTTCTTCACTCTTCTTTTCTTTCCTTTTCTTTTCTTTTCTTTTCTTTTCTTTTCTTCGCTTCGCTTCTCTTCTCTTCTCTTCTCTTCTCTTCTCTCACACGTGGCTATAGAGGATGGATCTTGAAGGTGGAGGATTGAGCTTGATTGAGCTTGCATCATAGATCGTGGAGCCACCAGTGTGCATTAGATAAATATTACTTGATTGGGCATTGAGGTAAGCTCACTACACTAGTAAGCTTGAGAGTGCATATGACTATGTGAGAGGCAGCCATTAGCATTTGGCTTGAAACACTTGAGCAATAAGCAGTCTGTGGGTCTTGGTGGTTGAGAGAAAGCTCCCACACCTGACATTGACACTCCAATGTGTCCACTATGGTGGAAACTACTTGCCTTTAGAGTAACATAAACTTTGAAACTCCAAAGTTTTTGTTAATTATTATAGATGTACACAAAGTAAAAACTTATAGAGCATTCATTTTCCTATATAATTAGAAAAACCATTATACTATGAATAGACATGCACTCTATGAAAGGAAAATCCCTTAAGGCTTCCATCAATGTCAACAAAGCCAAGATAAGGTATCAATTTTGCAAACATAAAAAAGGCCACAAGGGCCTTATGCCACTCATCCTCTAATGAATATTCTACTCGACTTTGTTGATGAAATTAATTGAAAACATATCTATATATATCCTTATTTTTTCTAGAATGAATAAGAAAACATGGTTCTTATGGACTGTGTGCATGTTCTTGTAATGGTTCTTTGAAGAGGATGTGAAATTGGTACACAACATTAGAACAATTCTGGGCTCATTTTGGGACTTTTAGGTTGGAGAAAAAAAGAGATCTTGCAATGAAGAGAGACCAATCTTACATAGATTATGTTAAATTTTTCAAGCCATTAAATATATCTATTTAAGGATTTTTAGCAAGTTCACACTGTAAAGCTCTAACTTTTTAATGTGACTAATGCTAGTTTGAGTCATGAATAGGATATACTACCCACATTTTCCATTGATATGGATATTCTAAATGCATCTTGATATTGAATAATGAATTTTTGAATCATTTTTGAATGTCTTGGGAAAAACACCCAATTTATTTTTGAAACACTGAATTTGGAAACCTAAAGGGCTAGAGCCATCTACCCAAATGGTTGTATATAGTAGACACATGGCTTTTTGGGCAAGCCTTGTAGGTGTCTGATTTCTACATCTTAGAAATAATTTTGGGGATTATCCTTGCTATAAATATATGGGTGTTATAAAAAATACCAAAATCTACAAAAAAAAAAACAATTTGGAAAATTTGTGGGACTAAGTTTCTACTGTGCTGAAATTTATATTATTGTATGCATCTAAAGATGGTGTAAGTCAAATACAATAGAATAAATCCACCTCATTTGAAAAAGGTATGCTCATTGAATGAAGCTATTTTTTTGAAAATGGATTTTAAACATTTTGTAATGAGTTCTTTCAACATTAAACTAATTGCCTTATTTGCTTGGTTTCATCACAAGTTTCAAAACAATGTTTTTGTAATTATGTAATTTAAGGTTTAATAGACACATTCAAGGGGTGTTCACAATGTAGAAACTCTTTATATCATGTCTATTCAGTACCTATTTGTAAAATGATATATCTATGAGTTTCTCATTGATAAAATACACCCTTTTTCTTCATAGATAGATAACTTTTTCAAAAAATTATAAATATAAAAATCCCTTCTTTGAAATCATGTAATAAGAACATATCTAGTTGAATTATTACCCCTCCATGCTACCCCAAAGATACATTATATAAGGAAACTTGAAAACTCCAATTAAATGATTGTTTTAAGATAATTTTGTTTCTCTCTCTAGAATTTTTCTCTTGAATTCATGAAAATAAGTACATTCAAATCCTAGATCTCAATAAGGGTACAAAAAGAGCTCTTACTTTTCCTAGTGCAACTAAAAAAGAGATGTCATGTTGGCATTATGGTTAAGCTAGCCACCTAGCCTTTGGATACCAAAGAGTGTGGACATATAGCATATGTATCCACATTGATCTATTCGAAATTCTTTAACTAGTAAGGCAATTATGCTATTGGTACCATTGAGCTCATATAAGCTCAATAGATCAAAAAATAATATATTCTAAGCACTCCAAAATGCTATTACTAAGCCCCAAAGAAAGAAGGGGCAAGTCTCTCTATGAGGTACCCCATCTGTGGTCCTACAAGGATCCTGAAGTACCTCAAAAAACCTCTTTATTCCACAACAAACACCATATAATCCCCCTTCCAAAAATAGTAGACTTAGTTTATCTTGGGAGTTATGGTTCCACTTCATAGGGGAAACATTGTCAATTCTACACAAGATTGTGTTTATGAGTCCAACCTAATCTATCTTGGAACCTAATTCACTTGTGTAATAGTTTGTCTCTACTTGTCCATGTCATTATGAACTTGGTTTACATCTTTGATCCACCATAGCTTGTGTCATGTCCTAGATCCACATCGTTTAACATGGTATCAGAGCCTAGTTGGGCATGGCACAGCTCATACTCTGAATCTCTAGTCTCCCTTCACCTCTGGTGATCTCTAACCAGCTCACATTCAGCTCATATCTCCAGTTTCAACTTCAAATCTCAGTTGGACCTTGTGGCAGCCATAGCTAGACTGCACCTACCCACCTTGGAGCACTTGGATCTCTCTCTACAGGCCATATCTTCAAGTGATTCCTTCTGGAAGTACTTCCCTTGCTCAAGATGCTTCAGCCTATCACATCGGATGGCAACATTATCATCCACAAAAGGCAGCATTGCGTGATCTGTAGAAACTGCACAATCTACAACAGCGTGACGATTCGTACAGCTGCACGCACAATATGCAGCGCAATTCTCGCAGCCACCATAGGGCTTTTGTAGCCCATGAGATAAGCTTCATTGCCATGTAAAAAAATTTAAGAATGATCAAGTGTATAATCCACACAGAGCAAAAAACCAGGCTGCTACAGAAACCCTAATCCAGGAAGCCATAGACATCAAGGTCCAAGCTCACTTTTTTCTTCAAATTCTTATTCCCTTCAATTTAGGGGACACACTACCACTCTTATCTAAGTCTGAACTCAGTTCCCAGCAAGATTAACACTTCAAATCAGCAAGCAAGAAGAAGATCAAGCACTGACATTCAATACTAAGCTCAAGAATAGTATCTATTGATACTCAACTAGTGTTAGTTGACACTGATCTCCTTGTGACACTTCACAAATTCCCCTTGCTGGTCTTTTTTCAGTAAATTGGAGCTGCTCAACATGGCAGAGCTTGAGCAAATAGCAAAGTTCAATGGAGAAGGCTTCCATGCCTGGAAGGAAAAGACTATGTATCACCTAATGCAGAAAGACTTGTGGGACCTTGTTTGAAGATGATGCAGACAACAAGAAGGAAGATGATGAAGACAGGTTTGTTGAAGAAGACCAGTTCAAATCCAAAGAATGGAAGAAGATGAATAATAAGGCACTAGGCATCATTGCCTGGGGACTAAGTGATGATGTGCTACATCATATATCTGGCATTAGAAATGCTAGAACCGCCTGGGAGGAACTTGATAGAATGTTTGGTACCCAAGCAAAGAATTCAAAGGTAAAACTTCTCATGCAGTTTTACAAACTGGATATCAAAGACAGTGCTTCTATGACTATACACATTAATAAGTTTAAGAGTTTAAAAACTCAGCTTGCAACTCTTAAAAAGAATAATGATGAAGATGAAGCAATAGTTGTATTGCTTGCAAGTGTAAACAAGGATCCATATGAGAACCTTGTGTCCACTCTAAGTAATGTTCCGAGTCTCTCACTCAAAGATATTGAGCACTCACTGCTTGATGAAGAAAGCAAATTTAAAAGCAAATATGTAAAAGAAACTAGCTCAAGAGAAAACCTCTTATACACTAGAGGAGCTATTGGACCCAAAGGAAGAGGTCAAGGATTCAACACCGACAACAGGAATCGGATGACATGTCATTATTGTGGTAAAACTGGCCATATTGCTAGTGAATGCTTCCACAAGAAAAGAGCACAGCAGATGCAGAATAACCACCACCAAAATCAATTCATGAATGAAGAAGAAGAAAAAGATACTTCCGCTACCATCAACAACTGTGACAAACTGTTTTAAGGAATTTGTTCCCTTAGTGGATTTGATTTGTAAAACCCCTTGCCAAAGATGTAAAGTCTCAAGCTTTAACTTGACTAGGCTGCCTATGAGCTAGTCTTCCAGGGCATGTTATCATGTAGGGGGGGCAAAAGCCAACAAGTGTAGGGACTCATCATTTGAGGGGGGGTGTTGAGAAATAGACAAATGATGTATGCTCGAAGAGGAACTGTCTTGAATCCCATATGCACAGTGAGGAGAGTGGAACAATTCAAAGTCTATAAAGCATTGTACTTGACTATGAAATGAACACAATATCATGATGCTTTGTACTTTCAGTAGTGTCTTGTCATTGTCAATTCTACACAAGATTGTGTTTATGAGTCCAAGCTAATCTATCTTGGAACCTAATTCACTTGTGTAATAGTTTGTCTCTACTTGTCCATGTCATTATGAACTTGGTTTACATCTTTGATCCACCATAGCTTGTGTCATGTCCTAGATCCACATCGTTTGACAGGAGGTCACTCATTCTAGAGCACTCGGCTTATTCCCTTCCGGCATATTTTTTTCTCTAATCAGAATTTTGTGTGCATTTTCCAAGCACTTTTTGCATGCATAAGTTTGTCTCATCTACTGGACACTGTCCACTATTTTCAAGATTTTTCTAAGAATTTTTGGCATTTTTACCAGCTTTAAATGTTGGTTTGCCATATTTTAGCCCCAAATTTTAGGTCATACAAATTTGGGAATATTTAGCTATTCATAGCCTCCCCCACTCAGTTGGCAGATCATTCATTCATATTTCTCCTTCCTTGGCAGTTGCACATTCCAACTCTGTCATCTTCCTTTGTATCTAGTGTTTTTGTCATCATCAGCCTGATTTGATGCCATCATTGATGGTGTGGGCTATGTGCAAGGATTGATCCATCTCCTTTGCTTTCCCATTTGTATCAACATCCTTTCTTGTTCAGTGCATATTTCATTCTTCTTTTTGTGTAGTCTCTCTTTGTTTCATTATCCATGTGTTTCCCTTCCTTTCCGCTATGCACTCTCACAAGGTCCACCTATCTTAGAATTTAATTATCAAGGTTAAATTCTCTCACTTCTCACCTAGGCCTTACTAAGTGCTCTCTTTAGTTTCTTGAGCAACTTATACAACAATGTTGTAAAATATCCAAAATTAGTTCTTATATAACCCATTAAACAAGGTTCCTTTTTGGTTCCTTAGCACATAATAAACAATTTAGAAAGCAATATCTCTATTCAAAATGTATTTACATCTTTGCACTCCCACATAGGTGGAAAAATCTACCCTACCTAGAATGGGATCTTCTAACTTCACATCGGTGGCAAAATGTGTTTACATCATCACACTCTAACATGAGTGACAAAACCTATCCTGCTTAGAATGAGGCCTTCTAATCCCAAAAGGTTTGGCCATGTGTAATCACACTCTCATCTATAGTAAGAAAGGTTTTTCCTCACTTGGAGACCCACCAAGCTTACTTGCATTATAGGGGCCAACACCATTCGTACCTAATTACTACAAGTTCATATAGTGAAGCCACGTCCACAAGACAAGCCCTAAAAAATCCTCTATAGAAGTTTGGAACTAAAAGTTTGGTGCAACATATAAGTTAAATAATCATTGTGAGTGAGTTTGTAAAACCATTGCTTCATTTAGTCGACCATTTTACTATAGGTTTGTAAAACTCAAGTGCTCAAGTTGTATTTTGTCGATCATTTTGGAAGAAATTTCCTTAAAAATCGTCTTATTCTTTCAATATTCCACACCTTGTTAAATTGGCTTGTTCTTAGTTGGTCAAGGCTTTGGAGACTACTCCTCCTCCTTAAATTTAAAATCAATTCAAAGGACATAATTAGAGGAATATAAACCAAGTTGGTTGAAAAAGCATTCAAGTTTGAATTGCATAAAGGCATGGTTGGTTCTCACATTGGTATAGCTCTTTTTCTTTCTTGGGAATGCTACCTATTGGATACTCCAATCACCAATGACACGCCTAATGGTCCCAAGTGGTCATGCCCCTCTCTTAAATGGCCACAGGATACATGCAATGTTTATCCTTAACATTCAATCGATTATAGACAAAGGAGAGAATGTATGCAAAATATCTTTGGTTCACACAATCTTATCATGTATAACATTTCTCTCACAAATCGCTTAACATGTAAATAAGGAAAAGTGTTACAGCATAGTAAGCTCAATATAAACTATACCTTTGACTTGTGAGGATGCAAAATCTCAAGCATATTTTTTGTATCTCCCATATTCAGCACATGCATACACATTTGCACTTTGGAAAAGGGCTCAAATGGACGAGTGTTCAGTCTTTTCAAATGTATCATATCATAAAATTGAATAGACACCATATTTTAAATTGCTGTCACGTGTTGTATTGAGAGAGAAAAGCATATATATAGACATCCATTATTACAAAGGACATTTTCAACATTCGAGAGTCCATCCACCTTGAGTGATTGTATCGGCGCTAAAGGATCTATTTATAGGGTCTAAAACATATAGACAAAGGATCGGTTTATTATAAGTGATTGTATCGGGGCTAAATGTAGTTAACAATGTATGTCCATCCACCTTGAGTATATTTATCTATGTATTTAAAGCGTACTTTCAGAAGGGTACCTTACATATTTTCTTAAGTGCACATCTTTTTTGAAAGGTTGGAAATTTTCATACCCTTCTTTGGAGGAAAAACCTTTGAGAAGGGTAAAAACCAAGGCTTCTTTAGATGATGTTTTGGATTGGACAGTAGAAGTTGTGGCATGAATGTCCATTGATGCCAATCGCATGACATGGCTGGACCCTTCATTAAGAAGCACGGGTGAGGCTTTAGCTGTTGAATGAAGTAGGATGGTGGGACCCTCCGAAAAGGAAGGAATGAGACATGATCGGCCAAAAGCTCAAAGTTCAAAAAGCCAAGGATCTATTTATAGGGTCTAAAACATATAGACAAAGGATCGGTTTATTATAAGTGATTGTATCGGGGCTAAATGTAGTTAACAATGTATGTCCATCCACCTTGAGTATATTTATCTATGTATTTAAAGCGTACTTTCAGAAGGGTACCTTACATATTTTCTTAAGTGCACATCTTTTTTGAAAGGTTGGAAATTTTCATACCCTTCTTTGGAGGAAAAACCTTTGAGAAGGGTAAAAACCAAGGCTTCTTTAGATGATGTTTTGGATTGGACAGTAGAAGTTGTGGCATGAATGTCCATTGATGCCAATCGCATGACATGTCTGGACCCTTCATTAAGAAGCACGGGTGAGGCTTTAGCTGTTGAATGAAATTGTCAAGGAAGGGATGGTGGGTCCTGGGAAGTATTGAAAATGCAAGGGGCCAGAAAGGCTGTTTTTGATAGGAGAAAAGGTCTGGGACTGTTTTTAATTTAAAAAAATGCGAAGTTGATACGAATGTAAATTAGTTACAACACTCGATAGTGTCACGACCAAGAAAAGGTCTGGGACTTAATCCAACAAAGTAACATGGACGGTCACGATTGAGTCTCGACTTTGGCTCTTTTACCTCGAAACGATAATAATGTTAGTCGAGTTAATGCAGCCACCTATCCCTGGGGATATTTAAGCATTCCGCGCGTGGGCTAGACATTCGTTTTCAAGGGTACCTTTCTCTAATTCAGAGCATCCAAAAGATAGGACTTTAGGGAAATGTGTCACACATCTAATTGACTACAACGCATATAACATATGTTCTTTTCTTTTGAGAAAGGGTGTAAAATATTGTAATGTCTATCAAAAAGTTACAAGTAGACTCGAAAGTTCAAACGGTGGCTTTGACGATTAGCCGAGAATAGTAGATAACATGTCTCCACATAAAAAGATAACCGTTGTTACTATTGGTTTAACAAATGTTGCATTATCACATGAGTGGTGATCGAGGATAATCCTCTCACACAACCCAAAGACAGAAAAGAAAGGAGTGCTAGAAAGAGGTATGAATTTGCCAAAGTAAAGGACGTAACTAGATGAAATGGCAAAACACGAGCAAACCAACAATATCAACACCTCTTCTAGCCACAAAATGTACAAAATATAGAGCATTCCGTTCCATAAAACACACTTGAAAGTCTTGAGTTGTACATTTGAAAATCTCAACACAAAGATTTTTATTCAACAATATTTCCTACCTCTTCAACAAGGTCAAATCTCGGGTTTCAACTTTTGGGAAAATCTCCACTTCTCCAATAGGCCTTAGGCCACTCATCTCCAACATTAAATTGAGTACCACCCTCCTCTCTCTTTACATAAGCAACTTTGCAAAGAAGAGAAGGGCCCCTAATCCTTTGTCTTCTCTTCTTTTTACAATCTTCCTCTCCTAACATGATAAGAGTTTCTTTAAGATGCTTTGAAGCTTTTTTCACTTTCGACTTAATGAAATGCCTAAAGACATTTTTTAATTGCTTTTGGCTTTCTACGTATTGTAGACCACTCCCTATTTCAAATTTGGTGCCAACTAGTCCATCATGTAGCTGACTACTGTAATAAAGGGAACCTAACAAGACCTAAGAGAGAGAAGAAAGAGTGTCGAAGAGAGAGAGAGTGAGTGAGTGACGAGGAGAGAGAAAGACTAGAAGAAGAGAGAGAAAGACAAAAAGAGAGAGAAAAACAGAGAAAGAAGAGGAAGGAAGCCATGGAAGTTGTGAAGGTGAAAAGAGAGTTTCATGATAATGAATGATAACTGACCTAACCCTCTTACACCTTAAATACCATCAGGGTGACTGGTATTTTCCTATATATCTCTCTCATTAGAATCCATCCCCACTTAGAGAGTTTTTGTCCCCAAAAACAAAAGAAGAATTGGGGGGGGGGGAGGGGCGGGGGGGCAACTGAGTACTACTCTATGCCGTAATACATGGGAAATAAGAAGAGGAGGGAAGTTAAGTAACATGTGAAATGGGGCATATAGAGGCACATGTAGTATGGGCATCATAAAGGAGGGCCCACACAAGAGATAGCCCACCATTTGATGAAAATTAGGGCCTTGGATGAAGTGGACAACATGATGTCTAGAATAGGTCTGTTGTAGAAAAATAGTCATAACTTTGGATGGGGAGCTCTGAATAGAATGGTTGAGATGTCAATGTGGAGCTCCTAAAGCATGCTTTCAACTCTTGTAGGTGGGGTTGGACTAAAAAATTTTCAGGATCAAAATTGGTGCAAAAAATAGTTTGTTATCCAGGAGCACAAAATAGGGCCACCAACTGGGGTTAAGTTTCAACCAAAACAACATCCCTGTGGTGGGGAAACTCCTCCAAAATGGATGCAGGTCTCCAAGAGGCTTCCTTTAGAGGTAGGCCTTGCCGTTTGATCAAGTACTCTCTAGTTGATCGCGTACAAAGGTGCTTTTCTCTCTGCCCAACAACTGCTTCAGGAATGTATTGAATAAGACCCTCTTCATTCATGGGGAGCAACTCCTCCACATAGTCTTTTGGAATTCCAATGAATGGTTTCGAATAGCTCATATGAAAGAGATCATGGATCTTAGTGGAGGGAGGGAGTTGGAGGTGATAGGACAAGTTACCCACTTTCTTGACTATCTTGTATGGCCCATAGTAGCGGTGTGCCAACTTATTGCATGAGCCATCCTTGATTGTGGCATATCAAAAAGCAAAACCGATTGTCCATGGAGCTCAGTCCCGAACTAAGAAGAGCACAATTTGGGAACAGAGTTTCCGAGATAAAGGACCACTTCGATCCACTAAAAGGATCCTAGGGCAATTTGGTCTAAAGAAGAAAATCCTACCAAGGACAACCAGGAATCTTGTGACCACAAGTGATAAAGCTCCACATTTTTTTAAATTGCAGCGAGTTAGGTAATTTCAAAAGGGAATGTCCAAAGCACCCTAAACACTGATGCTCCGAGTGCCATAACATTGGGCATATCCACGTCAATTGTCCCAGCATGACTCAAAGAGAACTTAAACTAAAAGTAATGAAATTGTACAAGCTTCAGTGATCCAGAATATACTAGATACTTAGGAAAAACCTCTAAGATATTCATGACATGTAATTACAATTAACTTTTCTCTTGTAATCCAGACTCAGATGTATCTAATACAATAAGTGGTTGTTTTAAAAGACTATATGCTTATGAGTTATTAGAGTGTCGCAACAAACGCATGATGGATCCTACCCCATAGGTTCAAGAATGAAATTCCCAATTCTTCCGAGATGAGGACATCTTGGGTTCTCTAAGGGGGAGAGGATGTAATATCCTATCTCGCCCCTTTGTATGGGAACCACCTCCACTTAATCAATAGAACTTAATTGAAATTTTTTTATATTTTCCCCCCTTGTCGACACAGGGGAAAGAAGGAAATGATGTAATGATGTCAAGGGGGAGGGAGCATGTGACAATGATGAATGACATGGATGAGGAGAAGGTCTCGATGATGATGAGGGGGGAGGCCAAGGGCCTATCACCCACCCCCCCTCTGGCTCCCTCAACTAGTCATGGCAAACTAGGAGGCTACGGGCCCCCACCGCCATGCAAAATAGGTGGTGGTCACCACCACCACCACTTCATCCTCTCCATGTCCCCCCCCCCTCCCACCAATAACACCCTTCTCCCCCTATAAAACTGCACCTAAGCAAAGAAGATTGGCACTTATTTCCCCCCTACTGCTACTGAACATAGAGAGAGAGAGAGAGAGAGATTGAGACAGAATTTTGAAGGATCTCCTTCTCTTCCCCTCCTTAGAGGGTAGCCACACGCATTATCTCTTTTTCCCAAGCTCATCCCCTAACCCGCAAGTTGATCTTCTCGAGCAAGTGGCCACTGAAGTCTCGTGCAAGACATGTCCAAAAGAGGAGAAGATCGAGAATGGCCCACAAGCAAAGGATGTCAAGTGCGTGTGGAAATCCCCCAAGCCGCAACGAAGCCTCTCTCAAGGGCATCACTGCCAATCCAACCACAATACCAGTCGTAAGTAATGTATTTCCAAATTGATGGATGCTTGCTTGATTTTCACATGAGACATGCTAGGACCGTACTATGTCGCATGAGAATAGGACACTGAAAGGGGTAAATTTTATCTCAAGTATTCGAAAGATGGATTTTGCAAAGTGCATGCATCAAGAGAAGTAGATTGCTTCACGTTGTTGTGCATCTAGATCTATGCATAGCATAAGTAGCATATAAGATTCTAAAGTATCAAGCATCGATAAGTTTTTGATTAGTCTTTACATTGGACAATATGGTTTAAGGTTCATAGATGCACATAGACGGTACATGCATGGGGAAAGATTATATGAAACATACATCAATGGTACATGAAATGATCTTGCATTAAAGCCTTGCATCCATTCCTATGAAGGTTTCATAATTAAATAACGGTTAAAAAGTTTACCTTGTGCTGCCAAGCCATGAATTGAGTACAACTTGCACAATAAATTTGGGAATTATTTTACATTGAAAGATGGTCTTGCCTTGTATAGGAGTTACAAATTTGCCTCTCATTCCTTATCTTGGGAGAAAGGAAGATAATTCCAAGTTAAAAGTTATGTATAGTATTGCACTAGGGAAAGGCTAGAAGATAAATGTCACTTAGAGAAGAGGCATAAATGCTCTTGCGAGATTGACTATCTTGCATTGAAATGATAGGACTTAGGTCTTGTATAGTGTTTGAAACCGTAGCATATACCCTAGCCAAAGGAAGGAAATGTTAAGTTTTACATAGAATCATTGTTTGCCCCCAAGCAGGAGAGCAAATATGTGATGGAAAGGTTATCGCGACTATTCCTAAAATGTTTGGAAAAGAATACCATTGTTTTTGTTGATTGATCGTATAACGTCATAAATGCTTTTGCATTAAATTGATTGTTGGGATGCGATTGGATGATTATTCCAAGTGCTTGTGTTTGATGGTAAATGCATGGCATGGGTCTATGATGACAAATTTCCATGGGAATAAGGAATGATTTCTTGGAAGATGATATTAGGCTGAATGCCTTGTTTGTGTTCGATTCCTAAATAAATTAATTAGGGAAAGAATATTTTGCACAGGTGGATCATCTCCAAGATCGCACCGCAGATTAACCCGAGAAGGGCACTACTTGATTCACCGGAAGGAAGGTCGAGTGGTGAACAGGCCAACCATGAAAATTGTATTTCACTCCTGGGCTGCTTGGGGTTAGGTGGAGTTCTGGACACCCCTTGCCTAGTCCTGAACGGAGTTGAAGTCTGCTTGAATCCAATGTCTAGGGCGTTGGAAAATCCTATTATACATAATGGATGGAATTTGTGGTGCCATGTGATTTGAATTGGGTACTTTTGCACAACAGAAGGGAAATACAATTTCTCATGTATGGGCATGAGATGAATATTAACTTGAAGATAAGTTAAGGAACTTGGTTGTCAAAAGGACTGGTTGTTCTGTTTTCGTGTCTCTGCTGTAAATTACACGAACGAACCTTGTTCCCTAAAAGGCTTAATTAAGGAATCTGATTTTAAATGCCACATATAAATGTGATAGGACCCAATAAAATAACTAAAGAACGTCTCTTGAGGGAAGCGGGTGGGCGGAACCCCCGATGGGTCTGTCGTCCTATGGGTGGCAGGGTGGTCCCAGAGAATTAGGAGGCTTCTCACAAGGTTTTATAGATGGCCGCGACCCTTAGAAATTGTTAGGTTAGAATACCGATCCATGCCCTTTTAGGGGACCGGAATGGAACTATGCCCTCCGCGTAGAGAGGTTGAGCGGTGCATCCCTCCCGTTTTCCATTCTCTTGGAACAAAGTGCAGTATGGGTTAGCTTTGGCTTGGGTATCTCTGCGTAAAGTAGGATGTCCAAGACCCCAACGCTAGAATGCTATCACGAGACCTTGATCACTAGGGACCCAAGTTTTGGGTTAATGGTAGTGGGTTTGGCTGCGAACGTTCCGTTTTGCGAGGTGGACTTGAGAAACCCTAGGCGACAAACCCCGTGACATTCCATGGGAGTGTCGGGGGGTGCCGCTTAGACTTGTCTCTTGATGGACTGCTAAAACATGCCTGGAAAGGTGATAGGCGAGCACGTTATAGTTGGTATTAGAGCAAAACTTCATAATGCTACATGATTGATTAATGTATGGTTCGTAGACATATCATAGATAGAATAACCAAAGTGGTATGACTTGACTGTCAGGTGCCTTCTACACCCACGAACACTGATATGCAAGAGAAGAAATTCCTTCTCAAGAAAATTAAGGCACCTGATTTTGGTGGAGAAGGAATAGACATCGCAACAGAGGCAGGGATATGGATTGAGTCGATGGATGATTATTTCTCTACCATGGGAATTGCTTCTAGGAACCGGAATGGGACTAAGCCCTACATAAGCAGAGGGGTTGAGCAGCACATCCCTCCCATTTTCCATTCTTTTTTAACCAACTACGGTATGGGTTACCTTCGGCTTGGGTATCTTTGCATAAAGTAGGATGTCCAGGACCTTGATGCTAGAATGATGTTAGGAGACCTTGATCACTAGGGATCCAAGTTTCAGGTCAATCGTAGTGGGTTCGGTCACCACGATCATTTCGAGGTGGACTCAAGAAACCCTAGACAACAAACCCCATGACATTCCATGGGAGTGTCAGGCGGTGCTGCTTAGACTCGTCTCTCGATGGACCGCTAAAACGTGCTTGGTAGGCGGGCACATTATAGTTGCTATTAGAGGAAAACTTTGTAATACTACATGATTGATTAATGTATGGTTCATAGACATATCCTGAAAAGAATAACTGAAGTGGTATGGCTTGACTTATCAGGCACCTTCTGCACCTAGGAACGCTGACATGCAAGAGAAGAAATTACTTTTCAAGCAAATTAAGGCACCCAAGTTTGGTGGAGAAGGAATAGAAGTCGCAGCAGAGGCGGGGATATGGATTCACTCTACCAAGGCAATGATAGCCAAACTTAAGTTAGTTGGCCATAGGCTTGGATATGGTGGAAGCAGTGGTGCAAGGATCAATGTATTTTTGAAGCTGTTGTTACTTGGGCTCAGCTGAAATATGTTGTACGCAGAGGATACCTTCAACCAACCTACCAAACTTTGAGGATGAATGATTTCTTAAATCTCAAGCAGCTGGAATTAACCGTGGAAGCCTACTACTCAAAGTTTGTAACCTTACCAAAATATGTGCTACCTATGGATATTGCGCAACAAGTATCCAGGTTTTGCCATGGATTGAACACTTCTCTAAGCCACCATCTTGAAGCAGTGCATCCAACAAACTTGCAAGATGTATTACTTCGAGTGAATCCAATCATCCAAGAGCTTAAATCTGGAAATCATAGCAAAGATGATTCCCAAGATCAGGATAAGAGATGCCACATGTGCGGAGAGATAGGACACATCTGTAGGAGACGTCCCTACCATCAATGCCTCCACTACAATGAGCTAGGCCATGTCCAAGAAGATTGCCCTCACGTAAGTCCCCGAAAGGCATTGAGCCCCCAAGGAAACAAAGCTACATAGGCGCAAACTATGAATACATAGAGGAATTAGATGAAGATGAAGACTTAGAATGCACTACACCTCTTCAGGATGACTAGAAATCTTGTAAATTTTATTGACATGAATTACAACTTGTATTGGAATAAACTTTACTCTTGTAACTATAGTTAACCCGAGTAAAATGAGTTGCACCAATTTTGAGCTTAAAACTTACAAGTGATCAGAGATACTTTAGCAAGTATGATAGTTATAACTTACAATGAATTTCTCTTAAGTCGTTTCTTCTCAAATATAAATTGAGTCTTACCAGAATGTCGAAGCTTGAAAGTATTCTTTAGTATTACATTAGGAAAAAAATGAACTCACAAATGGGCCTTTTAGCCCCCCCTCTCCTCCTTAAAACAAGGAAAAGAGGAGAGAAGAATAGTAAAATAATCCTCCTCTCTCTCCACTTTTGCAATCTCATTTTGCCTTTTTTATATTATCTACAAAGATATACTCAGATTCCTTCTCTCTTCTCATTGAAGAAGCCTTTTTCGACCAAATTTTATATTAAAAAAGGAGTTAGTTATGGGAGTCTGGTGCTTCATTTTCAATGCAAAATGATTAGTAGATACGAGGTAATTGATTTTTTAATCGAGAACAAGGAAAATGAAATTTTGAAAGTTTCTTTTAAGATATTTTGGGGATTTTTTATATCCTAGCTTTTGGTCAAAAAACAAACCAACTGGTCAAATTTCGTGTTTTTTGGAGATGTTTTTGGAGGCAAAATAGAAATATCTAAAATACGAAAAGTCTTGGATATCCCTACCCTTTGAACAATTTCCCCCCATATCTATACTCTCTCATGGCTCTATTGTGACCTCTTCTCTGTGTTTACGCAACCTTCATTAATAGAGTGAATTACTTACACCCTCCTTTCCCTTAGCACCTTTTTGTGCCTCTCTGTGCATCTCCACTCTACCTCTTGTGATAACCAAGTAGGCTCCCCGTTTCTATTAATAGTAAAATGAATACAGGAAAGAAGGAGCTGCATATTGAGGTAGAGATTGAATATGCCCCATTATTCAAAAAAGTGTACTAGTGTCAACCCTCAGGTTTTGCAGAGTTATAGGCAAATGGGATTGAAACATGTGGATTTGTGGGTTGATGTGGGAATCTACCCAATTCACCCCTTAAACAATAGACCTCCAACTTTCTCAGGAATCACAAATTTGCTGAAGTATGTGTGCGAGGGTGAAAATGGGTTACTTGGTTATACCAGGCGGCTCAATGATCAGGCGTTCAAAGTATTTACAACTTGCCAGGCAACCATAAAAATTTGCCATGATGTGATCCTGCACATCAACTTCATATACAACAGCTCATAGGACAAGTGGTACAACTGAATGACACTTTAATTAAACAAAACAATCAAATTATTTCAATGCAGGACACTATCCATGACATTGGTATCTCATATGAGGAGGCAAATGCACAATTGGAAGACTTGAGAAAGATCAACAGCAAGCTAATACAGGAGCGCAAACGAAAGAAGAAGCCAATCAATGAGTTAATTGTGAATAGTAGCCAATGGAAGCAACGCATCAAAGCATGTAAGGTAGCTCAGAAAGAGAACCTAGGTGAGGGTGAGGTTGGATCGTGTATTAGTAGAAGTGTCAAAGAAAACCATACCAAGTGGATAGAAACAAGGCTTTGACAAGGCAGCAAGTGGGTTCGAAAAGAGCTAAGATAGTAAGATGAACAATGTGAGTCAGTGTGAATGCAACTCATTGTTTCAGAGAGAAAGAGAGAGTGTGCATCTATGTGAATGAGTCTCACAGTTTAGGGTTATATAAAAGAGGGTCTCACTTTCTATCTTATTCATTGAGTTCTCGCATCTCTTGTGCAAGAAAGATGGCTAGGTCTAAGGCAGTTGCAAATAAGCTTCCACTCAAAGCCCCATATCATGTTCAGTCCCTTGGAGCATCTACTAGCTCAGATGCATCCCCTTCTCAACCTAATCCACCTTCCTCAAGTCGCCCTCACAAGGGTCCTCCTCAACATCCCCACAAGAAACGTAAGTGGAAGCTAGGTATAGTGGCCTTGAGAGAAATTAGAAGGTATCAATGCTCTTTTGATCTTATCATTCCGAAGGCGAGCCTCTCGAGACTTGTTCGCGAGATTGTGCAAGACCTCTACCGTACAAAAAGCAGGAGGTGGTTTTTGGTACAAGGTCAGGATAGACATGATCATTTCACAAAAGAATGTCTTCATGCTCTATAGTGTGCTGCAAAGGCATTTTTAGTTGACTTGATGACTGATGCTCAACGTTGTGCAATACATACGAAGCGCATCACTGTAACTCCCAAGGACTTCCAACTTGTAAGAAATCTTCAAGCAATGAAGGATGCATTCGTTCCAATGGAATGAACACAGTTTGCAATGTTATCTTTTTTGGCATAGTGTTATCCTCATGCATTGGACATATGACTATATCCCAATGCAAAACTATTGTATGCGCCCTTAAAATATGAATTAAAATTTTACACTTGTCCTTCGCTCTCAACTTTGATTGTGCATCTTCGCTGTATTTTCAATTCTTACTTACAGTTTTTGTTAGCATTGCCAATTCCAATAGGAATAACATGCAAACATTTGCCATTTCTTATTGTAGACTTTACTCCTAATGCCTCTGTATAGTTTATGTGGTGTAAAGTTTCTAAGGGCCAGTAGTCACGATGTTGATTTCTCAATTATCATTTTTTTTTCCAAAAAAAAAAAGTTGGGCTCTTGGCCACCTAACGAGTGCGCGTGTGAAGTTTCATTGCATTCCGATACAAGGTTATGGATTTACAATCACACGATGGACAATGCATATGGGTTAAAAGTTCATTCTTCTTCTCATTTTCACATCTTAATTTCTTTGCTTTCTCCATTTTCACATCCCCAATCCCTGTCGCTTCTCTGTCTTGCCCTCCTTGCATGGCACGGGCCAAGCAAGCATGTCGCTGTTTTGGCCCCAAGAAGACATCACGCTAAGGCCCACCACCTAGAGCATAAGGTGGAGCCTCCTCTAGTGCAGCAACAGGTGCTCCCCCTAGAGCACAAGGACCACCACAAAAGAATAGGATATGGAAATCGGGCACTGTCACTCTTTGAGAGATAAGGAGAATCCAACGCGGGTACGAGCTTCTCATCCCAAAAAGTTCTTTTCATAAAGTTATTCGAGAAGTCATGCAAGACTTGGAGCTGAAAGGGATGGGAAGATTTTGGGCACGAGTGTGGGATGGCCCACCAGCAGGAAGGTGGACTGCTATAGCCATGGAGGCCCTACAAACCAATGCAGAGGGGTTTCTCATTGACTTGTTCAATGATACACAGCTTGCAACCATCCATGCAAAGCATGTTACAATCACAGATAAAGACATGAACTTTATCATTCGGCTTCGACACGGCAGGGGGACCCCACCATAGTTTACTAGATTAATGATACAAGGTTTGTAATGAGTGTTACAACGCCATAACATCTTAGAAGCCCAAAAAATTTTGTACTCTGCCACATTGGAATATTTATTTATATATATATAATATCTCGTGCGATGTGTATTGAATTCAAATAATTGAGTAAAGTTGTTTTGTTTTGTTTCTTGAAACGCATGACTCTTAATTTTTGTTTAACGTACGTACACATCAAAAGTAGTAATACGTATGGATATAAGTTACGTTATTGCTTATGTACAATCGCAAGTACAGTACTACGCGTTGAATTATGTTAATATATGCGGATGTGTCCTTCATATACCACACAATATCGTCACACTTACACAATTGCAAGTGCAGTACTATGCATTGAATTATGTTAACGTATGCGAATGCGTCATTCACATACCAAACATTATCGTCACACTTATACGAACCACATTTATTTAATAAATATTTATTTGTAGGGAAAAAGTAAAGTATCTTATATTCATCAAGAAAAATACATGTGATGGTTGTTAGTGATGGTAGATACAAAAAGCCGATAGCCAACAAGAACTCTCAATTGTTCCTTGGCTTTTTCTTCAGTGGGAGAGGAGGGGCCAGCTTTTGATGAAAATATAAGTTCCTTCTTTGCTGCAAAAATGATGCGCTCCCCCTTTAGCTCTTTCTCCAGGAGAAGCGAATCCGACACTTTAGCGAGGTCGCCTAATGTCGCAAGCACACACATAGCTCCACCCCGCGTTTGATCAAAAAAATAAAGAAGCTTTGACCGCTTGATTAGCACCACCTTCTCTAAGCTAGATGTCACATATATCACTCAAAAAGGTCCAAACTTGGTCAAAGCTCGAATTTTCATAATTATTTCTTGCCCTCTTGGTGAGCACTTCTTATGGAAGACCACCAAATCTGTAACAAGGTTACCGATATACTCCTTAAGAGCTGAATCCTTGCATCGGTCTGCATGTCAAGCTCCTCCTTGCCTTGATGCAAAGTCATCTATATACAGTATGTCCTGAATGACAAAGTAAAATCAAACAATATGTTTAGCGACTAACCTAGACTTATCAAAAAGTGATGAAACTTGATCGTAGGGTGCATCGAGTCCCCCCTAAGTCCACCAGTGAAATCTTGGTAAAAAATGATGCTTGTAGCTGCCCTGTCCGAAGTCTGGCGTCTGGGGTCACTTTCTAGCCCCACACGCCCCAAAAATGATGCCTACAGCTGCCCTGTCCAAATTCTGGCGTCTGGGGCCACTTTCTGGGCCAGAAAGTGGCCCCAGACGCCAGACTTCGAACAGGGCAACTGTAGGCATCATTTTTTGCCAAGATTTCACCGGTGGACTCCCGGGGACCCGATGCACCCTACCATCAAGTTTCATTGCATAAAAATATATGGTAGTTAGAAATCTCACCTTCTCCAGATCATCTTGTATCTTCATTTCCTCGTGTGTCAGGGAGGCACCTCTTTGGGCAGAGGGATCTACAAACTCCTTGATAGGAAGCTGGGGCCTTGGTCCAAACAAATCATGCTGTAGTGCTTCAAATTCAGCATCGGGCACAAGGTAATCTTCTTCAATCGAGGTTATATGCTCCTGTGCTGCTATGATCACACTCACAATATCTAAGCTTGTGCCATCATAGCTTCCAATATCTGCCATTGTTGGATGCACATCCATGTAATCATAATCGATCAGGTCTTCCATTGAATCCCTGACTAGGATAGAAAACAACTCTTCTTCCTTCATTTCCAAGTATTGCAGTACATCTGATAGAAGTAAGTATTGTACACCATCTACTTCAATGGGTGTCAAGGAGGCAAGGTTGGGTTTGTCGACTTGTGGCTGTTCTGAAGAAGATGGCACCATGAGAGCCAACCCTTGCTTTGTCACCACTCGATGTTCCTCTTCAACATTTATGAGCTCTTCAATCGGTTCTTCTCCTGTGTATGTGATAGAAACAACCTGTGGAGTTATATCTTCATCACTCTCCTCCTCTAGGGGTGTATCTAATGCAAGGAGGTAAATTGCCAATGCGCAATCACACTACATGAGATCCAAAGGTGATGTACCTAGTGCACTTCCCGTGGGAACAGTGCATACTCTATGTGAAGGATCCACATGGGCCAGACACCTACTCACCACTTTTTGGTGATTTTTCCATGCCTAAAATACCATGAGCTGTTCCAGAGGCACCCAAGTCATGTCGAATCCCTCGATGGAGTATGTGCATGTAGCAATGGTGCTCACAAAGTCTTACAAAACCTGAAGGGCGGGATCCAACGATGAGAGCACACTTTCAAGGTTGAAGTTCTTAGAGAAAACCTGGAATATCTCGTCACCTTAGTTGGAAAAGATAGTCTCGTGGATCCACTCGTCAAAGTGTGTGCGAGCATCCATCGTAGCAGGTAGGAGGGATGTGGTGGATATAAAGAGATGAAGAGAGAAAGTGTGAAATGAAACAATGAAACAAGAACTACACAAGTTCTACCTTAAAAACCTTAAGTTTTAGTAACTCATAATCTATGGCTCAGAACAGGGCACTGTAAAAAGGAAAAGTAGCCATATCAAAGGGACGAACATGGCTATTGGGTTGGATGGAAGTTTCGGTAAATCGAGGAAATGGTCTCATGGAAAACGTCAAAACAAGGGAAAAAGAAAAATGGAAAAGGAACGGCCACAGGAAGGGGATAAAGAAGGACGGGTGGTTGGGGAAGGGACCTCATTAGAGTAAAATTAGGACAATTCATACATGCATGAGCAAATCATGGTAGATGTAGAAGGATATGCAATATAGACACATAGGGATGCATCCCCACACTTAAGACCTTACACAGGAAGGATGAACTGAACAACAAGAACCTAAGACCACTCATCAGACCAAAGCAGATGTCTCCACACTTAAAACCTAACCGGCACAAGAAATAGAAGGTGTAGGGTTAGAAAAACTTGGCCCATATTATTGAGATTTTATGTTGATTGTCAATGTCACGTGTTGTGTCGCCGTCAACCAAAGTGTCTTCATAGCACATGTCCAGTGTGGCAAGGACCACGCAGTAGCACCTAGGGAGGTAGCTTTGCTAAGGGAATCGTGGGAAATCGTCAATGGCAAAGGATAGTGCACTTGGCTCGTAGTCACTCAAATAGAATGAAAGAATAGTCACTTGCCCCACAACGGACATCGCTCAATTTGAATAATGATGGAACCCAGTCTCACACTCGACTTAGAAACTCGGCTTAGAAATCAACAAGGGAGATGGCTCAGAGGGAGTATACGAGTGTGCAAAGTTGATGATGCATTAGTGTGTCCAGCCCCGTTTGGCATAGGTGCAAGCAGGAAGACCAGGGAGCCTTGTAATGCAGTGTACAGAACAGGGTGACGTATCCTATGGTGATGGCAAAGATCCATCCTGTATATGCATAGAGAAACGAGAATGTACCTAATGCCAAGTGTCGTAATGTCCTTCAATCCGCACCTCTTAATAACTATTTGAGGAAACATCAATCACACTCAGTTCCCCCTCTGTCTCACGTTCTGTTGATAGATACAAGAGGGTAGCTCGTTCCTGAAACCCAATGATGTTATCCTCATCGTCACTTGTGCAAAGATTATATGCCTTGTGTGCAATTGATGGTTTATTGCACTAGTCGCAATAATAGAGAAATAATCATCCACACTATTAGCTTAAATTTCTAGGTCCAACTCAATTGGGTAACCTTGAGTGTAATAAGCCTTAAAGGTGCGATATTGTTGCTTTCTAGCACCTTAAAGTTTAGAGCTACCAAAACTTCCTTCGAGGAGGTGTGATGCTAACGTTGAACATTAGAACTTTGTAAATGTAATACACCTTCAATCTTATAAACATCAAGTCTATCCAAAACTTGTTCTAGTTTAAGAAATTGCATATGACATAATAGCTTCATGAAGATGGAGAACACAATGAAGTGGAGCTTGAGAGTTCAATAATAATAGCCTCATAACTATTAGTTTTCATTTCTTTTAACTTGATTTAGTTGCTTCAAGTATTCTAATTAAAATTCTATACTTATTAAAATAATAGTATTCAACTTTAAAATATATTGACTTTAGACCATACAATGGTGAATAAGTGACATGTCATGTACAAATAGTAATACAAATCAAGTTATCACTCGTATTCTCTAATAAAGTATCACTCTAGAATGTTAGCATTATTTATAATAGAGCAAAATAAAAATAACAATACAAAAAGATGTGCATGTACCAACTACTCAATATGAGGGTAGTGAAATTTGAAGTCTCACCACCAATCAGTCATGCACTGTACTTACCAATGCATCGAGAGGCGTGGTGTTAATCACCACAATGATGTTAACGTTGAACATTATGTCAACCTTTATTTTGCACATGCAGGCGATAATATTAATGGCAGCGTCTTTCAATGGTGCATCCTGAAAGACAGCTTAAGCGACGACGCCATGCAGCAATGTTCGGGAAAAGGCGGGTTCGCTTCATCCTGAGACTTGTTCATTTTAAGAGAAAACTCGTTCGATTCAATGTGAGGAGGAACTGCCTACTTGTGAAAAATACAAGTGAAAAGGATTTGGGCCAGTTCACCTTTTTCATAGAAGGAGAATATCCTTCTCATAATTAAAGTAGAAGGATAAGATCCTTCTAAATATATATTGAAAAGGATTTTTAATAATATATATTAAATTTTAAATTTGGAATTTGAATTGACCTTTTAAGTTTTAACTTTTCAAGTTTAATGTTTACAGTTTAAAGGTTTTAGTTTTAATTACAATTAAGGCAACTGCCAAAACTCAAGTTCCAATGAACTAGAGAGAGAGAGAAAGAAAGTGAAGTTTGAACTCTCGTTTTATCATGCAACATGCAAGCAGCAAGACTCAAGTTAACTAATTTGTGTGGTGATGGTCTCGACTCTCAGGCTTCAGCCTTCAGCTTATTATATTCTCACGCTTCAGCTTATTATATTCTTAACCTCGTGACTTAGTGAGTCTTCCTGGAGGCTGGGACCTTGGGTGCATTGGCCTGGGCAGAATCTGGACGCCGGGTGGAATCTCCTGGCCTATAGGAGCTAGAGGTTGGATCACTGAGCAGCGATCACTGACTGCTGGTCCCTTGGGCTAGGCTTGGACACTCGAGAGTGGACTGAGGACTCCCTCTCCACAAGGCTACAAGCACTCACGCTTCAGCGCCGCAGCAGTGAACCGTAACGAACTTCAAAGTTTAAACTTTCAACTTCAAGTTTCAAGGTTTAATCTTCAGGTTGTTTCCATTTGAATTTTGGGGTGCTGATTACTGATAATCGATGATCGCTAATTAGCTTCAGGGCCCAGGCTTCACTGTTCAGGATTCGCTAATTGTGTATCTGTCATCTGAGTGCATCGTGCGACCAATAATCCAGCACCGTGCAGCATGCATGCCGCATGCCGCATGCAGAGAGAGAGAGAGAGAGAGAGAGAGAGAGAGAGAGAGAGAGAGAGAGAGTCCTCAGTCTAGACTCCACTGTCTGCCGCACATAGAGAGAGAGAGGGAGAGAGAGAGAGAGAGAGTCCTCAGTCTAGACTCCACTGTCTGCCGCACATAGAGAGAGAGAGAGAGAGAGAGAGAGAGAGAGAGAGAGTCAGTCGAGACTCCTGATCTCAGCGCTGTTTGAACTTTGTCGCACGCCCAAACTCCACAGAGAGAGAGAGAGAGAGAGAGTCAGTCAAGACTCCACTCAGCACTATTTGCTGCACGCATGTCGCATAGAGACACGCACAGACTCCACTCAGCACTGTTTGCCACACATTGCACAGACTCCACAGAGAGAGAGAGAGAGAGAGGAGAGACTCCACTGAGCACTCAGCACTGTTTGACCAGCGCACGCACAGAGACATGCACAGACGAGAGAGAGAGAGAGAGAGAGAGAGAGAGAGAGAGAGAGAGAGAGAGAGAGAGAGAGAGAGAGAGAGAGAGAGAGTCTTGAAAGTTGAAACTTTGATCCAAACTTAAACTTCAAAGAGCATAGATAGACTCAAGCAAGGCTACATAACACAAATCTACATTGCAACTTGCAAGGCTCAAGCACGTTGCTACACAATCATAAGAAGAAGATCCATCTCCTAGCTTCCAGGCACATACATACATGCTTCTCTTTCTCTTTCTCATGTTTGAAATGAAAACTATTAGTGATAGCTTAAGCTTTAAAGACAAAATATTAGTACTAAATTCTTTTTGCTATGTGATTGTGAATAGGTTAAATGTTCGTGAGACATTGCAATTTAAAGATAGAGTTTGGCCATTAGAGGAGCTTGGATTTTCAAAGGGAACAAACGCATAACAAAAGGTAGCTAATTTCAACAATTATAAAAACAAGGTAAGATCACAACCACTCTTTTTATATTTGAGAAATGACATCTAAATTGAAAGATAAGAGACAAGGAAACCTTCTTGCATGGGTTGGGATTGAAAACATAGCCAAGCATCCTTCTAAAAAGCTAAAAGAAAGTATGGATAATGTTGGGGGACTCAACCGCAATTAATATGTTATCTTCAAATGAATCATTTGATAATATGTCACTTGAAGAAAAGGATGAATTAATTTGAAAGGAAAAAAGAAGGGCGCTTACTTTTTCAAGAGGATTGGCTAGACCAATTCAAATGGCTTGTTTATGATAGAGATGAAGTAAAAATGTATTGCAAATTTTGTTTGAAATATCCTCATCCACATAGTGCATATTCCAAAGGGGGGTCTATAAATTTTAAAATTAGCAACTTAAAATCCCATGTTCTCACATCATGTCATAAGTTTGCTATGCAAGCTACTTTGCTCGAAGGAAAAGACTCCATTGAAAATAGTGTTTAAAAAATAAGAGAAGTAAAAGATGAGGCATTACTTTCATTATTTAGAACGTCATATTTGATTGCAAAGCAAAATTTACCATTTTCTGTGTTTCCTGAAATGATAAGCTTATTGCAAGTTTGCCATGCACCATATACTACCACTCTTTATAATGATGACAAGGCATGTGCTGAAATGATTTATTGCATGGCATCATATCTTATGAAAAGAACAATAGAAAAGGTTTCAGCTAGTCCATGGTTTGGTGTTTTAATTAATGAGTCCAATGATATCTCCTCACATGGACATATGGTTATTTATTTATCATATCTTAAGGCTGATTGTGTTTCTAAAACAAGTTTTTATGGTATCATACGTGTGCATGATGGCACTGCAAGATCTTTGTTCGAGGCTATTATTAGTGAGCTCAAAAAATGCAAGTTAGATTTGTCTAGATTCATTGCATTTGGGTCTGATGGATGTTCCACAATGGTAGGAAAGGAGAATGGTGTGCAAGCCTTATTGAAAAAACACGTTAATCCATTTTTAACTTCAATTCATTGTGTTGCCCATCGTAGTGCCCTTGCAATATCTAGTGTAGCAAAAGAGATGCCTTATTGCAAAAAGCTAGAAAAACTTATTAATGCTATAGCTTCGCATTTTAATGTTAGCACGAAGAGATTAGAAGGGTTGCAAGCTATGCAACAAGATTTGGCATGTCCCATTCTTCGACTTCAGCATACTTTTGATGTGAGATGGTTAAGTAGATATAGAGCTATTAGTAGAGTATGCAAGTCTTTAGATGCCATACTTGAGATCACAAAAAGAGAGGCATTGCATATTTATGAAGAATTGGCCGATTTTGAGTGCATTTATTGCTTACATTTCTTAGCTGACATTTTGAGAGGTTTAATAACACTCAGCCAAATGTTTCAAAAAGACTTTGTAGATGTCACAACTATAGATAGTCTTGTAAAGAATGAAATTGTATCCATAACACAATATTACATTGATTGTCCTCCTCCTGATGTGAATGCATTAACTGTTGGAATATATGGATATGACATCCTTCCAGACTATGGGCTTGAAAAAGGGTATTTATATACATTAAGAGGTGCTTTGCATGGAAAGAAATTTTATGAGCATGATTTCAAATGTAAAATTAATGGAGAAGACTTTAATAGAGCCTTAGAATTTCAAGTTGCTTTTGCCAAGTCAATGGTAAGTAACTTAAATTCTCGATTTCAAGATAATTCTATACTTAACTGTTTAAAAATACTTGTGCTTGCACAACATCCAATACATGAGAAGGCCTTAAAAAACTATGGAACCCAAGAGATAGATCAATTAACTTCATATTATGGTTTTTCTAAAAAGATAAATATAGAAGAATTCCCTGCAATGATAGAAGTTGATGAGTTTAAGAAAGAATTTAGAAATTTTAAGCATCAAGCTTCTAGAGATTGGATATGATTCACATTGCCAGAGGTAGCTTCAGTACTTGCTTGTAATAGTATGTGGAGGGATGCTTATTCGAATGTTCTTACTCTTTGTCAAGTAGCTCTTGTCCAATGTTCGAGTATTGCTATTTGTGAGAGAGGTTTTAGTGCTCGAATTGTGATAAAGAGTAAGCTACGTAATCGTTTGGAGATTAAGAGTTTAAATGCATTAATGAAAATCTTTGTTGAAGGGCCTTCAAAGTTTTGTGATATGGAGTTCATTGAGAGTATTGACTTATGGGCTAACAAAACACATCGACATTTATACACAACACAAGGAATTTGCTCACTGGTTTTGCAATAAATTTACATATTCATAAGAGCAATTGATAATTTTTAAATGGCCTATGATGATGTTGAAGTCACTATGAATTATTTGCACTTTTGTTGTCTCAGTTTTTTTGCCCTTTTACCCTTTTTCTATATTAAACTTATTTTTTCCTTGGTTGCTTCTATCTTTTGAGTAGAAATCTTTCACATTTTTTTTAAAGATCACGCTTGCCTTTAATAAAATGTGCTTAACTTTTTTTAAGCTTTTTTGTTTATAATTTTGGTTGTATTTCATTTTGTTCTCTTTCATGTTAGTTTTGTTTTTACTTTTTTATATCATGGTTGCTTTCAATAAAATGTGCTTGACTTTTTTAGGATTTTTTGTTCTTAATTTTTCTTGTATTTTATTATGTTCTCTTTTAGGTTAGTTTTGTTTTTTCTTTTTGTTTCTTTTATGCTTTAACTTCTTCTCTTTTGGGTTTTTATTTTATACTTTTTCTTTATCTTTGTGCTTATAATGTATATACTTCTCTGAGACCATAGACCCACTAATGGACATAGAAACTATTTGTATATATTTGTTTTTTACTATTAAAATTTTAGATAAGTAATGTAGATCAAGTTGCTCAATGATAATAAGGGTTTTGATTTGTAAGGTGTAACAGATAAGTAATTAAACGAATTCGAAAGGAAACCTTGAAATATAGATCCTTGTAAATAGTGAGAAAGAGGTGATTATCCTTTCATTATAGATTTAAAAAAGAATTGGGCCGATTCAATTTGCAAGATCAAAAGAATTGGGCCGGTTCAATTTGGAATGTAAAAGTTTTGGATGGTTCAAATTTCATAGAACCGCCTTAGGCTAAGACCAGAAGGATCTATGTCAGGTTCACAAAATTCTTTTTCCCGAACACTGCCATGCAGTAGGTCATGGAGTGAACCTGCTCTAACGGAGCCAATTGCACGCCAATAATGCCTGGGAACCCGTGCTACGTTCCCATGGACCTCCACTCCCACGCGAATTACGCCGTCAACGACTATTATCAAAGCATGAAACCTCATGGAGCCACCTGCGACTTCCAGGGAGCCGCCATGCTCATTTCAGCGGTTCCTCAGACAGATGCCCCTGGGCCCTCACCCTGGTCTCCACAAAAGGCAGTCTTCACAGAGACATTTCCACAAAGGGCAATCTTAATGAACAAAAATGGCAAAGACGTTTTATCGAGTCGAAACGTACAAAAAGACGGCATGAGCGAGCGTTTAGCCGAAGGTTTTATATGATGGACGCTATTTAATGGTGGTGGGATTCTACAGGATCAATTCAACTGTTATGCATACAGTGGCTGGTCGACGAACGGAGGTTCTTAAATTATAGAATAGTCGACGGAGGTTCAATGAAGGGAGGACAAAGGTTGGGATTAACACATATCTATGGTGGGAGGGGGAGGGGGAGGGGGAGTTGAGAGGAGGAACTGAGTGTGTTGGAAGAGATCGTCTTTCATGGTATTATAAGATACGCTTATTGGACTTGGGAGGGACTGGTGAGGAGTGATCCGGAAGGCGACGAGATATAGTCGATGGTGATGTTGGAGACAGAGATGGGGCTGGAGATGCTGTCGACGCTGCGGCGAGGGACGATGGTGATGACGACGGAGGGCTCGCCGGCGAGGCCGAGCTGCCGGATGATGCTGCCGATCTCGTACGTCTCCGAGGTCACGTTGACGCCCACGGTGAACTGCGGCACCATCATGAAGAAGCCCACGTACTCCACGCAGCCGGATGTCGTGCTGGCGTTGGCGGACGGCAGGTTCACGTACACGTCAGCGTGGCAGGCCAGCCCCTCCTCCCAGCCCACCCCGAGCATCGCCACGTCCTCCTCCACGCCCTCTAACGTGGCGCGCTGTGGGTCCCGCGACACGACAACGGAGCATGGCGACATTATAGGCTGGCCTGCCACGCAGACCTCGTCATCGGGGCCTATCGTCGCCACCCCGCGGCTCAGCCTCACGGGGACCGCATCCACCCATGGCTTCTCCACCTCCTCGTACACATACCCCAGCATGGTAGTATTCAAGGCGTCCCCCACCCTCACCCTCACCATCTCTGCATCCTCGTTGTAGAACACAAACTCCGCATCCAGATAGTCCGGGTCGTCTATGTCCCTGTTGATCCCTGGCCTCAGAGCCTTCCACACCTCCCACAGCCGGTCTATCAGCGCGTGGTGCGCGTAGAAGATGGGGTCCCTCGCCGCCGCGTAGAAAGACCCCATGTCCCTCATCCCCACCTGCCACCTCGATCCCGTCCAGAGGTGGACGCTGTTGTGCGGCTGCCGCTCGACGGTGCCATAGCCAGCAGACGCGGCGCTCAGCCCGGGCCGGAGGGGAAACCCGAAGAAGCGATACTGGCTGAGGGGGGCCCGGATCATAGAGCGGTACATGACGTTGTTATTGTCCTGCAGTTGGAGGTCGGCCGGGCGTCCGTCGGTATCGAGGGTGTAGTCGATGGCGACGACGGAGGGGGGTTGGTGGAAGGGGTCACGGAGGGGGTTGAGGAGCGAGGGGTAGCGGCCGGATGTGAAGATGGGGGGCATGGAAGCGCCGTCGGGGTGGTCGTAGTTCCAGAAGGAGAGGGCGAAGGAGGGGTCGTCGCCGAGCAGGCGGGCGAGGATTCTTTCATGGAAGTAGAGGTACCAGCGGTGGAAGGGGAAGAAGAGCCAGGAGCCATGGACCTGGAAGAGCTGCGACGAGAAGAGCTGGTTGTAAACGGTGTTGCAGTAAGCGCAGTGGATGTTGGCCTGCTGATGGAAGGAGCGCGGGTCGTCGTCCGGCAGGGCCCTCATGAGCTCGTACGCCTGCGCCAGCTTCTGCGCGTACGTCTCATTCGCAGCATGCGCCGGCCTCCTCACCCTGATTGCGCTCCCACTCGGCAGCTCGTCTGGCCTGAACAGGCGCGGCTCGTAAGACGCCCTCGGCGCACAGCAGTCGAAGGGCGCCTCTGCCGCCGGCAGGTTCAGAGGCAGATGGCAGCTGCTCATGTTCGGGGCCAGCACCACTGAATACACCTCTCGCATTGCTTCCGCCATGGCCGCCATCCAAATTACCACGGCCCAGACGTAGCTGCACCACCTGGCGGACGTAGTCGACACCCCCATTATATGTGTCGGCCACCTGATCTACCAATAACCTTGATCCTGCACTAAGGAAGTTACGAAGGTTATCGAGCTTATCTTTTGAAGACCCGTGAAACTAGCCTAGTGGGTATAAGCTACCGCTCTCGACAACCCTGCGTTGATTCTGTTGAGTTGTCGAGAGCCTTGTATGAGTTCCAACAGAGAGCTTACGACGAACAATCAACAATGTGATGCAAGGTTCAAGTAACGATGAGACGCCTGACTCTTACGTGGCGGAGTTTTATTACTTAGGAGAGCTCACGAGAAAATCCAGCGGGAGAACTTAGAAGAGAAACCAATACATACTCCATCCAGTGTTTATTTTTGCAAGTCCACGAGGTTTTTTCCATTGAAGAGGTCGTGAACAAGTGCTTTTCTTGTGGAAGGGTTTTTTCAAAATTTTTACCTTCCCTAGACATGTATTTTAAAATTTGCATTTCTAGCTAATAGAATAGTATTTGAGAAAAAATAAATAACTATGACATTTATATAAGCCATCTCGTTAGTTTTTCGTGTTCGTTAATTTAGAAAAACATAATACCGACATGATATGATGATATAATATTTAAAACTTAGTACAACATATGAGTAATTATTTAAGTATTTAAAAAATTATAATGCTATCACCAAAAATAAAATTGCAATGCCAAGTTGAGGCTAAAGTTCAATCAATTAAGAAAGTCCAGAAAGGCAACAAGATAGCTCTATAATCATCTGGCATAGTCTCAAATGAAATAGCAATACAATGAAAGCACACCATTACTTATACTTTCTTATATCGACTCTGTTGCTACCACATTAACATTGTGATGAGCTTTTAATCCATCCCACATCGCATAGATGGCATCCCAATCAGTATCTGTAGGGTCCTTAGCACCATTGTATGAAAGGAACATGAGTTGATTCAAGATCTCGAGTGACAATCTATTGCAATCATTGGACTTGATATAATTAATTTTGGAGAAACCTCTCTCACAATCAACCGTGCTTGCAACAATGACCAAGCATGCATGCCATAACTACCCTTCTATAGCAAGGTTTGTAAAATCATGCCTTTCACTAGGAAGGGCAAAATTTTTACTTGTCCTTCGAGAACAAGGTTTTAAAAATATTTACCTTCTCTTGAAGGTCAAAATGCCTCTAGAAGGGCTCTGCAACCTCTAACAAAAAACCCTGACGCCATCAATGGGGCCATGTATCTTGTTCAATCTCATAGTTCACAAAATACAAAGAAAAGTCTTGCGTAGAGGTTTGAACATCTAGAGTGTACTAGAATTGGGAGACGTGGCATTGCACATGGTTTTTAAATTTGTTCTGAATTTATGATAAAAAGGGTATTAAATGAATGTGTTATTTTTTTGGAATCTCTCTCTCTCTCTCTCTCTCTCTCTCTCTCTCTAGGATTAGTTCAATCTTGGGATTAGCCATTTGCATGTGGTACTTGTAAACAATCAGTCATCTATGGACAAGAGATAGGATGTCTTAAACTTGGCATTCATGACTTGCTAATGGAAAGTAGGATGTCTTATATCTTTTGAACATGTCATTGACTTACTACCTTCTTTCAATGGGTTCGTATGTATGGTAACAAAGGGGGATTTATTTGCACTCTCATCAACAGATAACATAGTGCTAAGCTCAATGGGGTGGGAGTCATTGGGAGTCCCAAGATCTAGTTCTATCATATCAACATTACATATCCTATCCTTTGCATCTATTGGCTCATTTAAACATACTTGGTAAACCTCCCTAGTAGAACCTCTTCAGAATCCTTGGAACTTGAGGATCTGTTAACCTTAAAACAAGAAAAAAGGGAAAAAGTGGAGAAGCACAAGTCGGGAGCCAAAAGAGGCAACCCAAAAGGAAACCAGACACAACAAAAGAAGTAGGAAGGGAAACAGCCGAAAGCGCAAGGGCGACCTCAAAAGCTAAGTCAAAGGCAAAAGTGCATTTTTAAATGCAAGGCGCCCCTAAAACTTTTTACAAAAGAGTGCCATGCTCCCTGCTATGCAAATTGTAAAGGTAGATGGGCACGGTAAAAAGGAAGCTAGGAAGATAGGAGGACAATGGGAAAGAGAGTCTGGACATGTAAAAAATGGGATAAGGGAATGACTGCCCAAAAGGAATTTAGGGTTTTGTATATAAACTCAAAAAGTGAATGGGAAGCTCATTCTTTGGAGTGTGACAAAGTGGACTCGTCTTCTTCTCTTCTCTTCTCTTCTCTTGTCTCATGTACGGCTATGAAAGATGGAGCTTGGAGGTGGAGGCTTGAGGATGCTTGAGCTTGAATCTCGAATTGTGGAGCTATCAGTGTGCTTGAGGGAGGAGACAACTTGTTTGGGCATTGAGATAATCTCACTATACTTGGGTAGGATCTAAGGTGTGTTACCTAGGTGAGAGATAGCCATAGGTGTTCACTTGAAATGCTTGAAACACTTGAACAATAAGCAGTCGGTGGGTCTTGGCAGTTGAGCGTGAGCTCGCCTCTACATTTTGGTTCCATTGCCTGGGACCAATGGATTCAAGCTTGAGCACTTGTGCACCTCAAATCGAGTGACAAAGTAAGGGTTTTATCCTCGAATCGGAGCTTGAGATAGGTAAGAGGTTTTGGGTTTTTAATCTCTGCAAGTAACAAGTAAATATTTTGGTTTTTTAGGACTAGGTAAGTAGGAGAAATCAGTTCAGTATTTTACTTTCGATTTTTATTGCATTTAGAGTAGGATGGGACGAAGAAATCAAAGAAAAAAGCCTTAGGGTTTCTGTTGTGAAACACACCCAAACAGGGCACAAACAAGGAGAAAAATGGAAAAAAGGAGTGCTTGGAGGTGTTAGAATCGCACGGAGGGTGATCGGGAAGATTAAGGTTGAGTCTAGTAAGGGTTTAAGACCCTGGGAAGCAAAGGGAGACCTCATTTTTAGTTTTTGTAGTATATATATATATATATATATATATATATATATATATATATATATATATATATATATATATATATATATATAGAGAGAGAGAGAGAGAGAGAGCTTGTGAGAGACTTGGAGCTTTCGACGAATCAATCGGTGACCACATGAGTTTTTTTCTTAAATCACGTGTGTAGAAACCTTCATTTGTATCTACCCTTAGATTCTAGAGAACCTTGCTTGTGGGCATGGCCAAAATCATTGCCACCAAGCAATTTTTGTTGCTATTGTTTGCGTGCCAATGGAATCGAACACGGTCCGTAGGGGTTTGATTCCCAAAATCAGACACTCGAACCAACATGTTGTCCAATCAGACTCGGTAAAATCGGACTCGGACACTTGGACACGCCAAACTCGAACACCCCAAGAATCGGCCCTTGGCCATTCGGCCCACTTAAACCTCTGACCCTATCCAATTTTGTGAATCAGTCTCTCAGACCACCCCTGTCTGATTTTGTAAATCAAACACACTCAAATCGGACCAACCCATCTTGTCTGATCAAACATATCCTATTCGATTTTGAAAATCAGACATCCCATAATTGGATACGAAAATCAGACCATTTAGAATCGAACACTCCAAATTAGACACTTGTCAAATCGGACGTCCGATTCCTAGAATTAGATCGGACCTTATAGAATCAGACTAGATTTTGACACATCAAAACTAAAAAATCTAGTGCGTCCGGCATGACAAAGAGTACAAACCACATCAAAAGAATTCACCAAAAGCCTTACATGCAAATCTAACCCTAGAAATTGCAGCCAAACAAATAAGAACAATGTTGGCACTCATATAATCATATTCAACACACTTAGAGCTGTAGGCTAACCAACTAATCCCATTTGACCCTGATCAAGTTGAACGATATAGTAGAGACCCTAGAGACCAGAGAAACTGGCCAGTAATTGAGCGTAAAGCCCCATTCGATAGAGAACTTAGACCGAGTGCAGAAGCTGCACTTATTATGTTGTGTTTGCATCCATATTGTTTTCGACACTTAAAGTGCACTTGGAAAAGCTGAAAGCCTGATTTTGCAAGGTGCACAGAAGAGAGCATGCACACACACACACAAGTGAGTGTAAGTTGAGGACTATTTGTAAATAATAAGGAACTCACTCAAACTTAACAATTAGAATGAATCCACTAGTAGAAGAAGACTTTGAAATGTAGTTGAGTGATTGAGAACCACAAGTATAGGACCAAGCAGGGATGCGATATAGGAGTCATACTACGCAGCAAGGACCGACACCATTGGAGGAGTGGCTCTACCCGACTTGATCAATCTCATCAACAACTTGGTGGAGCACAAGACCATAGATATGGCAGAGTCAAGCACTAACCATAGACGTAGCGAAGAGCTTGACCTAGGTGGTTTCCCAATGAAAATCCAGTAGCTAGTCACCAATTATGATCTACAAACCTAGATAGACCACCATGGTAGGACATTCGAGGATATCATAGCAGACCTTGAAGAGGAGAGGAGACTAGCATAAGAAGGTTTGCATGGCATATGGCCTACACTCAAGGTAACGGCAAGCTAGAAGCTTGCGACTGAACCTAGAAATGCACGATATTCAGCGAGTGGTAGCTCTAACAAGCAAAAATAGGACATGACCTGATGCAGAGAGGGAAAGAGCTCTAGAAGATGATCTCACATTGAGCGAGCTTCTTACAAAGCGATTGCTAGACAACTCGTCAATAGAGCAGAGCGCTACTGTAATGGCAACCTCATTGCTTATAGGATTAGGAGTTAACCAAGGCTCTAAGAGCCAATCAAGAATCCATGTTGTGGCGAAGAAATTAGACAACGATGACCCATACAGCTTCATAGAGCAGTTTGAGAAAGTCTGTGAGGTCAACAGCCTCAGTGATCTTACTCAACGCTTACAAGCTTTTGGTCTATGCTTAGGAGATAAGGGTAGGACTTGGTACACAAGTTTGAATATTGTTGAGTGAACTAACTTAAAAAATCTCAAGAGTTTCTTCATTAAGAGATTCTTTGAGCTCGGGTACTTCAATAACCTTCTAGTGTGGCTGATGAACATCAAGCAAAAAGATAAGAAGGACATAAGAGACTACATCACCCACATGCGCGTTCTCTTTAAGAGAATCCCGATGAATGAATGACCCATAGAAAGTGCAGTGTCCATAATCTTCATCACTAGACTACTAAGTGAGGAACTCTAGAAGGCCTTAGCAGGAAATTCAAGCTTGTGGTGAGATGCGCTAGCTAGGGTCTTGATGAGGTGATTAGAGTGGATGACCAGCTCAAACACAAAAGCTCCAAGATCTCAACCCAAGAGAAGACTAATGCTAGAAACTCAATGTCAAGTGAAAAATCAGGCCCAAGTACTTAGGATAAAGGAAAGGGCATGAATGCAAGTCAAGAGCTAGCAGAGATGAAGATGAAGCTAGCCAAATTGCAAGAAATAATGAGACGACCAACACGCCCTCATGTCCAATGCATGTATTGTGGAAAAAACTACATGCTAGTTGAGTGTTAGGACCTGAGGTCCCGACCTTGTGCCAATTGCGGTAGGTTCGGTCACGATGTCATGCATTGGAGACTACCAAGGAAACTCCCATATTCACAACCATATGGATAGCCTTACCTAGAGAATAGGCTGCAAAACTTCTTCGAAAGGAGAGACCCATTGGCTCTCCTGGCACTTAATGACGCCAAACTAGCCATTATTAGGATGGAGATAAACCCCATAGGCATACCTAGACCACCTAGAGGCTATGTAACCCATCCACCGAGTGACGCTCCAGTCCATTATGTGGAGGAATTGAACAACAAAGAGCCTTACGTGCACCCTTATATATTGTATGACAAAGAGGGCAATGAAAGCAATCCTTATGGATTATAAACATGTACCGATGATGGCATTAGGTAGGGGTAGAGGTAGAGACTTAGGTGGGCAGACCCAATAACTAATTTCTTGTTGGAATTGCGACCACTTAGGATACATCTCCTCACATTGCCTTGAAAGGGAGCATGCAAATCATGACAAGGCCAATCTTAGATGTGCTGAATGCAGAATCACTCATCTCTTTGCAGATTGCCCTAGGTAGAAACCATCCCCTAGCTTGGCAATTATGCCATCTATCCCATTGGGATTGTTTGGTATCAAGATACTCGACAGGGAGGCCATACGCATCCCATTGCATGTCATGACCCGTGTGCAAACAAAGCAAGCCAACATATCATTTCTTGGACCTAGCAATCTAGACGTAGCTTTGATAGGGAAAAATATTTGTAGGCAAAGAAAGAAGAGGACGGAGGCAAAGAAAGTTAGGCCATTCAAAGTGTTGAAGAATTGGCCGTTGAAGATCGCAGGTGTCCAATTTTTTGTGAACTTAATTGTCATGAAGGGAGTGGATTACAACATCCTATTAGGCCGACCCTAGTTGCACAACGCACCAATCATAGAAGACTAAGGAAATGGTTTGATCTTCCTAGGCAACCAAATAGAAGCGGTTTAAGTAGAGATTGATACTTGGAGGACTATGCCAATAAACTTAAATGCCATCTCAACCATGTTGAAAGGTGATGCGCAAGTTAGAAAATCGTATAGGCCACTCACTAAGTATATCCCTTGTGCTGAGGATAAGTGAGATCTAATGAATGTGCTAGCCACAATTGATCTACCATTCTCAGATATTGAGGAGTATGAGCAAGCCGCTAAGGCAATTGGTAAACCTAGTGATATGCCCCCAGTACCAATCTACATGTACATGATGGCAAGGAGCTCGCATAGCCAACCCAACCCTGTCAAGGTAGGAGTGGTCAACATCATAGAAATTGATGATGAAGATGAGAAAGTGGTAGCACTGAAGATGAGAAAGTGGTGGGACTAGCCTACCTATGCATATCAATGATGAGACTGCCTAGAAAACACATGTCTTTGATCCACTCATTGATGAGGGAGCTGATTGTAACATCCTTACTCACAATCATTGGACCCTCATTGGTTAGTCCCAACTGTAGCCTACCAATACTAAACTCAATCCATTTGGAGGATAATCCTACTTACTACTAGGAAAGTGCAAAGTAGCAATCTCTATTGAAACTAAAATCCTACCTATGATATTCTATGTAATGCCTAACACTAAGACCATTGGTAAGGAATTGCTCCTAGGACGTTGTCGTGCCACTACACAGTCACAGTGTGAAAAACTCTAGAGTGCATCATCATTCGACTTTCTTATTGATCTAGAGAGCCAATGCCATATTAGTCATTAATGTCAGTGTCTATAGTGTGGATGGTTCAAAAATACTAGATTTTTGGATAAGTTTGGATAATTTTAGATATTTTAGATATTATCTCTTGTAAATATCCAAAAACTGTAGACAACTTCTAGAATAGGATGACATGTAAAAAAAAGCATGTGGCTTTCAGCCATTTTTGAAAAATTTTATACAAAAAGAAGGGTTGACAAAATCACGTGGCACGCAGTCGTAGTTTTTAGGCAGTGAATAGCACTTCAAACTGGGAGAAGAAAAAGAAGTGATTTGGGAGAATTTTGGCTAAGTGTTCTCGTATTTGTTGAGAGTGGAAAAAGACTGAATTTTTAACTAATTTTTGTTTTTTTTTCAGGACTGAATGATTGATTTTTGATGGATTTAGAGTGATGTATGGTTGTTAATGGAAGTTTTTGAGAGTGTTTTGGATGATATTGATTATTTTTTGGAAGTTCATGATGATTCTCAGTGGAGATATGAAGCTTTATGATGTTCTATTGAGGTTCTAATTGGTTCTGTATACCTTTTGTATAGCTTCTGTTTTGTTCTGATTGTCTTTTGTATGAAGCATAGATTGATGATTGACGAAGATTGAGATCTTTTGAAAGCCTATTGAATAGTTTTTGATAGTATGGAATGATTTGAGTATGAGTATTGAGGTTCTGATGACCTTTTGTAACCCTCTATAGACCTTCTGTAGAGCCTCTGTCTCTGCTCTATCTCTGTACTGTAACTGTATTGTAGCTACTCTGGTCCTGTACTGTACTGTTCTGTAGACCTTGTGTAAGTGTTCTGTAGAATGTATGTGTGACTTTGGGAAAGTTTTCTAACTTTTGAAAAGGATGAATCTAAGTTCAAAAGAGCTAAAACAAGTGGAAGAAGCAACTGTTGAAGACTGAAGAGAAGACTAAGTGATAGTGACAGTAGTGAGCTGTGAAAAGACACTGTAGTGGCTCTGGTGACTCTTCATATCAAACATACCTCTTGGGAGGTGCATCCACGACCTAAGAAGGATTATCGAGAGTTATTATGAGAGTATTGTAGTGAGGATATGATGTAATATTGAGAGAGAGAGAGAGAGAGAGAGAGAGAGAGAGAGAGAGAGAGAGAGAGAGAGAGAGAGAGAGAGAAAGAGAGAGAGAGAGAGAGAGCCAGAGATAGCCAAATCTATCAAAATAGTGTAATTGTATATGAGAGATTGAGAGAGAAAACTATGAAGACATTGAAGATGAATAATATGTGATTGATTTTCATTCAAAGATGGTGTATTCATTTGTGTTCTTTGTTATATTGATGGATTCTATGAAGATGTTGAAGATTATGGTTGATTCTATCGAATTCGTAGGAGATATCTACTATGATGTTGCGTGAAGGTTTGCTGTTTTCTTTGTTTTGATGATCAAAAGAATGAAATAAAAGCTTGTTGATGTTACAAGATAGATTTTCTTGCAAGAGAATTCCCTTTTCCTTGGTGTTTCTCTTGGGGCTCCAGTATTTTATCCCCTTTTGGAGCCAATAGAAGCATCAGATTGGCGGTTTGAGGACAGTAGAGCGGAAGCTTTTGTTTTATACATGTTTTTGGTCTATAAGAGATTTATCTTCTCAAGATGTAGAAATAAATTGACAGACTTCACCTCTATGAGTATTCTACTACATCTTCTATTTCTTTAAACCCCTTCTCTTCTATCTACTCCTTTCCTTGAATCTCCCTTTGTTGAGAACTAAGCATGGGAACTCTCCTTATATTGGAGAGGATAAGGATAGCTAGGTATAAATGGACTAGAGGACAAGGGAGCAAGGGGAAACCCTAACCCTAACTTCTCTAGAGGCTATATAAATAGCCTAAAGTACGCAATCATAGTTGAAAGAGTGTACTAGTTGTACCTTGAACAACTGACTAAGCAAGGTCTTATTCTTGTACTTGAGCTATCTCTCTCCCTCTTGTGCACACTCTCTCATGCTTCCAACTTTGATTTTAAACATGGTATGAGAGCTGCCTCTGATCCTTCAGCTTCCCTCACCTTCCCTACATCATTAAGTGCACATGAGCTTTCATCTTCTACCTCTTATCTCTTGACCACCATATCCACAGCCTGACCCACCTTTGATGGAGGACTTGGGGAGAACAAAGGACGAGGTTTCAACTCAAGGTTTCTTCTAAGGAACTCCTCTCCAGCTCAAGGCGTAGTAGCCTAAAATGACAAACCCCCACATTGGCCACACAGCATGATGGGATTACAAAAAAATGCAGGCAGGCACAAATCTGGGAAATGTGCAAATTTGTACAGCTGTGTGCTTAGCTAAGGGCGAATCAATGACAACCATCTTAGGACTTTCATAGCCCCCCCAGTGGGCCATCTCCCTCTAAGAGGATTTGGATAAATTCCTCCTCTATTGGTTGCTATGAGCCAGGAAGCTTCAAACTCACTCATTTTCATCTTTTTTCAATCTCGGCATTATCAATAGTGATTTTAATCACTAAAAAAACCTTGTCAAGATTTGTTACTGCCCTCTGCAGCTAAATGCAAAGTGCTTCTCATTCCATGGGCAATATTAAGCTTGTAAAGATCAACCTACATTATGAGTACTAGAATGAAAGTTGGTAAGAGTGCTTCTTAGCACTACTAATGCATTCAATTGATGCTCCATGACTGTTTGCTACTGGTAAATCAAAGAAATGAGTGTTATTGTACTCTCCTCTAACTCATTCCATAGCATAGAGCTGATTGATAAACCCTGCTCCACCAAGAACTCCTCTAATAGGCCACATTATTAGGAGGATCCTGAAATCTAGTCAAAGCTCATCTCATTGAAACCTAGGAAAATAGTAAAACTTAAATCAAGGGTATGGCCTATGTAGATGTAAGGTCTCACATTCACAAGTTCTATGGAAAAGATTTGCATCCTTGGAAAGTCCTAGTAAAATATAAAATGATGGAACGAGGCTACTAGCCCTTCACAAAAGGGACCAAAGTTATTGACCCATCCAATCCCCTTGATGTAGAAGATGATGAAAGAGCTTAGACCATCATCATGCTTCATTTAGATGAATCTGGAATTCATCATATTGACCAACTCTCCACTGCTAAGGAGAAGTGGGATAAACTTGAAGGGCTCTACGGCACTACAAGGAAGAACTCCAAGATCTTTCTAAAGTTTGAGTTTTTTAGCTTGGAGTATAAACATGGAGAAGATTTAAGCAAGTTTATTTCACATATGAAGGGGATCATGGCACAATTGACCTCTGTTCAAGCACCAAATCATGATGAAGATGCCATTGTCATTCTTCTAAAGTCTTGAAGCAAGTCTTTCCAAACCTTATGTCTACCCTAACTAATATCCCGAACCCAACCTTGGCAAGTACCATCCAGTTATGCCTGGATGAAGAGAAGAGGAACCATAATGAAGGAACTTCAGCATTTACTTCTCGTGAGCAAGTGTTAGTCTATATAGCTTCTACAAAGTGCTCCTTTTGTCATACAAAAGGGCATATTGTAAGCAATTGCTGGAAGAAATATCTTGACAAAATGAACTATAATAAATACAAAAAGATTGTGCATATCACCAATAAGTGTCCCAGTGTTCCTGAAGTACCTAAGGAATTGGAGGCCAAATTTGCCTCCCAATCCATAGATGATCGACTCTTTTGAGTCTTGTAACACTCTACCTATAACCTTCTTTTGTAGCCTGATTTATAAAGGCATCTCATTGAGGATTAAGGGGGGGACATCCTATCATGCTTTATCCAATGCCATTTGGCATTGAGGGGGGGTGTTGAGAAGTAAGCATGGGAACTCTCCTTATACTAGAGAGGATAAGGGTAGCTAGGTGTAAATGGATTGGAGGACATGGGAGCAAGGGAAAACCCTAACCCTAACTTCTCTAGAGACTATATAAACAACCTAAAGTACACACTCACAGTTGAGGAGAGTGTACTAATTGTACCTTGAACAACTGACTAAGCAAGATCTTATTCTTGTACTTGAGCTCTTTCTCTCCCTCTTATGAATACTCTCTCATGCTTCCAACTTTGATTTTAAACACCCTTTACCCTACTGTCTCTTACCTCCATGGTAGAATTTTGACCCCAAACACTCAGACAACGCGCATTCAAGAAACAAGCACATTGCGATGTTGACTATGACTCGCAGCACATTCACCTTGTCATTGACAAGGTTTGGATAGTTACATCTTTTAGCAAGGGCAGCACATCTCCATCAGAACCAGCAATGCCATTGATGGAAAAGCTGACCATAAAGCCTAGGAAGGTTGGTCATGACTTGTCACAACCTGCCAAATTTCAATGCCAAAAAACCACAGAAACCAGAGCTAAGGCCCATGCACCATAGCTCAAATGGATGCCTAAACATCAAATCCCGCTACCTAGAAGCAGGCACACATGACCTACAATGCTAGAAACTTGTAGCTAAGGGCTAAGAGGCCGTAGAATAGGCAATACAGGCAAAGATGAATGGTCGAACTGTGATGGGTCTCCAAGACCTTATTGCAAGTGCAACGCTATCACAAGGGTAAGACCTGGATTTGGGTACCTAAAGCCAAGATGGCCAAGGGCACTACTCAAATGCCACCCTCAAACTTAACCACACCAAGCCATGTGACAAAAAAAACATCAATGCCACAAATGACTCAAACTGCGAAACCCATAGAGCCTCAAATGCATAAGCTGGTAGAGACTAAACAAGTCTATCGACCAAAGCCGCAGCCTGCTACTCACACACTACCTCAACCTAGTCCTACTAGTGCACCTACTAAGACTTCACTAGCATCTAATAGCACATGACACCCATTGCAATGCCAACCAAGCCCATCACACAAGAAGCTCAACCACATTCTCGGGAATAACTAAAGTCACAACCATCAACTGGTCAAATCCTACTTGCTAGTAGGTCTTAAGACATCTTATAAACGACGATAGATCCTCACATTCGCTAAAGACCAAAACTAAGAACATAGGAGCCGATCTAATCACCTGCATCAAGCTCTTGGATGGCACGTTTACCCTACTTGCTAAGAGCTATGAACACTTGGACCTAGGTCTACTTGATCCATCCTTAGCATCGGATTCCCGCTCCATGACATGCACTTGGGAGGAATACGAATTCATGTGATGGTAAAAACCCCCACGATCATAGAGGAATTGATTACCAATGCCGAGATATCTTAAGATCAAGCCCTTAAACAATGGCTAATCACCTACTATAGTAAGAGCAAAGTTACTGGCACAAGCCGAACATTGAATGAACTCCACAAGCTAGCTGACAATGAATCATCTTTCTTGAGGAAATGCTATGCTCTCCGACTCCAGTGGGAACAAGCCAAATCATGACCAATGTTATGCAGTGATGTGCCATTAAGACCTCTGAGTATGATCCCACTTATGTAGCTCCAACTTCCCATACCGTGTTGACCACCATTCGTAATCGACCCTTAGAAGAGCACATTGTGACCCACCCATATTTAGATTTAATTTTGACTAAGAAAGAGTTACATATTGCTAGCAGGATCGACTCCACTAACTTCCTCATGGATGTTCTCACTTACATCACTCAAGTAGGCATTTGTCCTTTCAACATGGACTACTATGATAATCTAGAATATAACCCGAATTTCCATGCTTGGCTCATGCAAAAGTAAAACACAACAAGAAAGTGTCTAATGCCCTTGACTTGTCAAACCTCAATCTTTGGAAGGATTCTTCTCAATTTTGAAGGGGAGGGGCAAGGTGAAATCAAACTTGTAAAAATGTAAGGTGAATGAAATGCATAGATAAATCATCCATCAATGTCAAAGAGCGGAAGAGAGTGGATAAAAATCAAATCGTGACCAAGGAAAAAAATCATAAAATTTTTGGGATGAATGGACTGCTTGAAGGAAAAATGCTCTTTTTGTATTTAAGCATGTTATTATTCCCAAGAAAGCATAATCAATTCCTGCTTACCTTTCAACAAGAAATTAACCTAAGGAAACAAATGGTGAACTATGGTATTATGATAGGTACAGAAAATGGCAAGTCGAGAAAAGCACCAAACTTCCATTCTCAAAGGAGGTCCAAATATGGCATCTTGTTGGAAACAAGGGCTTACATTCAATTCAAATTCAGGCATATCCTGAATTTAGAAGACATGGTCATGGAGGAGCCATCCATCAAGCAATTAGTGAAGCATTGCATGCTACATAAGTATGTGGAGAAGGTGGGCCAAAGCCATCAACTATGAGAAGTGCACCGAATTCCTTCGGACCTTCAATAGGAAATGCGGCACTCTCAAGGCGTACCTAGAGAATGAATACCGGCAAGTAGAAATAAGGGTGAGCCCTCAGCTGGTACAAAAAGCAATGGGTCTACCAAACAAAGTTGAAAGTCGGCCAAAAAGGGATGTGTAAGACATTGGGAATGGTGGACAAAATGATAGTCCACACCAATGATACCATCAACCTAGCTAACATCCCCGACCCGAAAATTCAAATTCAAGCCAAAATGGTGCACACCCTATTCTCCATCCAAAGGTACAATGCATTGATGAACAGAATCAACGTACCAATGCTCGAGAGCATTGCTGCCTGCCTAGTGGTTTGACAAGGTAAACCTAAATGGCTTTGTGAGGAAGACGATAGAAACATTAGCAAAAGCATTTGCCATTGGTAGAAGACCTAAGGGGGGAGAGTCCCCAGCCTGCAAAGCCGCAAAATCATCATCCTCAAAGGCCTCCACCATTAGCTTCAGAGGGGTCTTGACGGCCATCATAAGAGAGGCACTAAGAAAAGCACAAGAAGACGAGGCAATCGATAAGACACCAGACAAGTTCTACCCATACCAAGGGCAAGAGCAATCTAGTGAAAGGACTGTGAGTGAGGAAGAAGGAGAGCAAGAAGCACAATCTAGCCAAGGAAGGACCAATAAATCAAAGAAAGAGACTCCACAAACGAAGGCCAGAAAAAGAGAGTGGGAAGAAGGAGAAAGTAGACTGAACACGAAGCCCAAAGTAAGTCCAAAATCACAGAAGAATGAAGAAAGAGAAAAGAAAGGGACGAGGCAAAGAGAATAAAAGAAGAATCCAAGAAAGCTAAGGAGGAGAGAAAGAGAAGAGATGAGGAGGAAGATGTGGAGCTCAGGAAGAAAGAGGAAGAAGACATAGCCCTGGCTATCCGCCTCTTAGTGGAGAAACCTTCAAGGCAAGAAGAGCTAGCTGCCATGAGTCCACCCAGACACGAAGGTCCAAGCACCAACTCCAAAGCACCCAAAGGCATGACACCCCCAGTAAAACCAAGGCAAAGGGCAAGGGACTAATCAACCCCATTCCACCCCTCCCACTGCCTACCACCTCTATAATTGCACCCACCCAAGACTCCTTTACCATAGTGGATATGAGAAATCTTGTGGTCTAGGTGTAGTTCCTAGTCAAATAAAGAGGCAAATCAAGGTACAAGTGTAAGAACACCTATGACAAGAGCAAAAAGATAGGCACTTGCAGATGTGGAGTCTAGACGGGACCCCAAAAGGCAGAAGATACATGCATCTATAGCCTTTGGTCCCACTGCACTGCCATTGTCTACAAACTATGATGCCTACATATAAGAACTCCTGTCGTAGCTAGAGCGGGCAAAGGAAGACAAGAAAATAGCCATAACTGAGCTTGAGGCCAAAAGGGAGATGATGATAGCATCTCAATTAGAGAGAACCTATCAAGTGGCCATGTATCAAAGAGAGATCAAGGAGCTAAAGGAGAAGCTCGAGGTCAAGGAAGGAGAAGACGAGAGGTAGCAAGAAAAAATCGCGGCGAAAACACAAAGCCTCATGAGCCTACAACACAATTTTGATGAGCTAGTGGTGCTATACAAAGATGTAAAAAAGGAAAATGAAAAGATCCAAGATGCCACTGAGTGGCTAGTAGTGGTAGAAAAAGAGAGAAGCCGATGAAGGAGAAGACGAGAGGTAGCAAGAAAAAATCGCGGCGAAAACACAAAGCCTCATGAGCCTACAACACAATTTTGATGAGCTAGTGGTGCTATACAAAGATCTACAAAAGGAAAATGAAAAGATCCAAGATGCCACGGAGTAGCTAGTAGTGGTAGAAGAAGAGAGAAGCCGACGGCACCAAAAGCATATAGAAGATCTAGAACAAAGGATGGTCTCGGAGCTTGGAGAGCAACATCACTTGGAAATAGAAATCGAGGTATAGGAGAGAAGGCTAAGGGTATTAGCCTGTAGGCACAATGAAAGCTTAGAAGAATTGAAAAAAAAAGTAAATGAATGGGTGGACATAAGCGAAGAAAAAGTGAGCAACTTAGCATGCCGGCTAGCCCTTGCAGAAGGCAACAGGGTGTTAGCAAAAGCAGGGCAGAGGCCGCACAAGTGACTTTGGAAGCCCAACAAAGCACCTTTCTCCACACTCTCTTGGATGCCATGCAATTTGAGGAAGAGGAGGTTATTGAGTCCTTAAGAAAAAAGTTGGAGATCATCTGTAGGGCTCTAAAGCATGGGCTACACATCCAACCGCAAATTGTAGGGCCCAAAGAAGTAGAGCCACTAGAGCACACGGGAAAAGAGAGACAAAGGCTGACTAAAGATGCAGGACCAAGTTTTGAAAGGGGATAGCAAGCCAAGAATCCTTAGTGGGAGGTTTTTAAGACAAGAATACCACCCCCCATCACTCTTTTTTACCTCAAAGCCATCAAAGCTACCTGCCCAATGGCTAGATCAATGTGTGGCAAAAAAGAAAAGAAAACAAACAAACCACGCCAACAATTCTTGTAGGTCACAATCACTGTACCTAGGGGTCCTTAAGTTAGAAATGTCCAATGGCCTCGGTTGACCAGCTCCATCCTTACCCCGTAGCCCATTTTTCTTTCCCACTTCACGCTTAGGACACCTCAAGGGTAGGACTTCTAGACCTGTCCCCCCTGAGCCATGAATCGCACATAGAATGATGTATGAACTGGATCCTCAAGTGTGGGACAACACCTAGGATCCAACTCCTAGTTCCACCAACATGAGCACAATGCACCACACACTAAGGTAGTAGACACGCCCCTAGATAGTGCACCTTCTTTTCTTTTCAGGTAAATACAAATGTTGCAATCCACCAACTTCAAAGGCTTCATTATCCACTCAATTCATTCTCAGTCCCCCAAGACCGATCCCCATGAAACCCTATCTTCATCAACTTACATGACCTCTATGGAACGACATATCACCAAGCAGCCAAAACAAAGCAAAGGAAGACCAAGGAAGCCCAAGTTAAAAGGTGAATGGAGAAGCTCATTCTGCTCAGGCAAGAAAAGTGTAGGAGATGGTAGCCTCAGAAAAAATGTGGGGGAGCTCCGAATTTTTAAACGTGGTCCTCTTAAGGATGAAGGAGGTTCAATCAAGAATGAAGGATGCTCTCTCAAGGATGGAGGAAAGCATCGAATATTTTAGCAAGGCTCTCTCAAGGATGAGGGAGAACCTCTGGGGGCTCTCACAAGGAAAGCACGAGCAATGTAATTCATTTTATAAAAAATGCAAGGTTTCCTCCTTTGCAAGTGGTAAAGTGTGCACGAACATAGTTGAAGGGATAAGGAAACTTGAAGGGAATAAGGAAAAGCCATGTTAAGCTCATGTCATAGCAACCTCGGAGAGTGAGAGGAGGAACCCGTCCAACACCATTGTCAATTTCAAAAATGGATATGTCTACCTGTTATTCTCCAGAAGGATCCCTCCAACACAATCTTCAATTTCAAGGGACAAATCCACCCACCGTCAGCGTCAGGGAGGGACCTACCCCAACTTCATCTTTAATTTCAAGGGCAAATCCACCCAACACCCTCCTTAGCAAAGGCTTGTATACAAACTCAAAAAGCCATCTAGCGACACCCATCCCACCTTCCAACTACTATCCATTAGTGTCATGGTAATGTTAATCTCAGAACAAGAAAAAAGTGGAAAAAGTGGAGATGTGCAAGCCAAGACCTAAAAGAGGCGGCCGAGAAGGAAATCCAACACAACGAAAGAAGCAAGAAGGGAAACTACTGAAAGCGCAAGGGCGGTCTCAAAAGCTTAATCAAAGGGAAAAACACATTTTTAAATGCAAGGCACCCCTAAAGATTTTTGTAAAAGAGCGCTAGGAACTCTCCTATGCAAATTGTAAAGGTAGATGGGTGGTAGGAAGGAATCTAGGAAGATAGGAGGACAATGGGAAAGAGGGCCTAGGCCACGAGTGGCCATGTAAAAAAGGGGATGACCACCCAAAAGGGATTTAGGGTTTTGAATATAAACTCAAAAAGTGAACGAGAAGCTCATTCTTTAGTGTGTGGCAAAGTGAACTCATGTTCTTCTCTTCTCTTCTTTCTTGCTTCTATGTGCTTGAGAGAGGGGGTGTGAGAGTGTGAGGGAGTGAGTGTGTGAGGGTGAGGAATCGTGGAGGTGAAGCTCTCCATCATCTCCTCTGTTCTTCTCTTCTCTTCTCTTGTCTCATGCATAGCTATGGAAGATGGAGCTTGGCGGTGGAGGCTTGAGGATGTTTGGGCTCGCATCTCGAATCATGGAGCTACCAGTGTGCTTGAGGAAGGAGGCAAGTTGCAACACATTTGGGCATCAAGGTCAGCTCACTACACCCCGATAAGATTGAAGGTGCATCATCTAGGTGAGATATAGCCATAGGTGTTCACTTGAAATGCTTGAAACACTTGAACAATAAGCAGTCCATGGGTCTTGGCGGTTGCGCCTCTACAGGTTTCAATAGCTGAGGTTTCCTCGAGTGCCTTTCATTATGTAGTATGATGTAATACCCTTAGGTGCTTAAGGTATGCATCCAGAATTATTCTCAGTAACCCATGCCCAAAAATCAATCGACCAGTTGGGATATCCACCAAACAATTGGAATGTAATATCCACAAATATCCAAGTAACAACTGATAACTTGGGCTCCCAGCAAATCAGATAACATGGAGATACTGAGTATTAGCAATTGTCACATATACTTATTCTACCATTCCTTCTGATTGCCTTCGGCTATCATCAACTATTTTTAAAATTGTCATGACATCCTTTTGGATTGGTAGACCCATCCTCTCCAATAAATCCATACTCATAATGTTTATAGATGAGGTGGGATCCACCATTGCATTTTCTATTAAGATTCCATTGACATATGCCAGCATCCTTAGGCAATGCTTCTCTACATGATCCCACCATTCACTACCCACGCGATGGACACCAAAAGGTTCTACAATATAATGTATTCGTAGGATTTTCTTGAACTCCTTACAAATTTTTAGTGATAGTTGGATTAGTTGTGGTAGATTCACATTCGGTTTGACTTCACATAGTATAGTCAAACTTACGGAAGTTTGCCATACTCTCTTCTCTTTCCACACTAGCTACTCTTTTGGATTCTTAATGATCTTAGTACTCTCCTTCTCTTTTGATTTCTATTTTCTTTTAACCACAAGATACTCTAAAATACCATCATTTTAAGAGGAGATGCATGGACATCCAACACCTTATTATCCTTACTAAATTTAGAGTTAACTTTGCTTGTACTAGGATCATCTTTCTTAGTGTCTTTCAAATTCTGAAGCCTAGTTACTACCCTAGCATTGCTAGGAGATAAACTCTCACTAATTGGCAAAGTTTCAACCAGACTTATCCCACTAGGCATTTGCTAGAGTGTGGCTTTATCCCTTTGCAAAATTTTCTTAGGGTCCACTCCTTTACTATTTTGGTTATTCACACAATGGTTCATAGACTCAGGTTGCTAACCACCTTGCTAGAGAGAACTAACCCTACTCTAGTAGGTAGTGGCTAAGTGACCAAAATTCCCGCATATGTCACATTTGACATTAGAAAAATTACGAGGGAAATGCTACCCATCACACCACTTACATCTGAATCGTGATGGCCCCCATGATAGGGATTTCTAACCATCAGATTCTGTTGGTACTTTAAACATATTAAAATTTACGGCTATCTAATCGTAATGCTCAATTATCATATCCGTATAATGTTTCATCATATCTTTTAATTCCTCTCTACAATGTTTGATGTAGAGGACCCATAACCAGTGGCTTTAGGAGCTACCCCCCACTAGATTGCACAACATGCAAAGGGGGTGCTACTTGTACTGAACCTTGGTCTACAAAAGGAGCTCTTTGGCTAATTATTGGCTTACTGGCATATGGAGGAATTGGCAACAAAGGCACATTCAACATCATGCTTCCTCTGCCATTCAGTTGGTCACGGGCACTACAATAGAAATGAGGCATAAACACGCATGTTAGACGCACAAAGTCGGGCGCGTCTATCACAACGCCTATAAGCGTGTGTAAACGTGCGTGTAAATAGACACGATTTTTGCGTCTATATATCCGCGCAAATAGACGCGCTTATACACGCAAAAATAGACGCACACGTCAAAATTCAAATCATACTTAAATCATTTCTTTTCAAACTACGCCTTTCCTTTCCTACGTTTTTTGCGGTTCTGAAGCTTGAGTTTAGCCGACATGCAGTCTCTTCATGCCTCACCTAGTCTTTTCATGCCTCATCTCCTCATGACTCACCTCTTCTTTCATTTCAAACACACAAGAAGGGAAAAAGGAAAGCCAAGGAGAGGAAGAAAGAGAGAACAAGAGAGAGGAGAACAAGAAGAAGCAGTAAGCAAGGAAGCAAGCATCAAGGGAGGGTAACTTACCAAGAAGAGGAAGAAGGAGAAGGAAGAAGCGCTACCACCCGCCACACCAAACACCCAAGGTGAGTCTCTCTCTCTCTCTCTCTCTCTCTCTCTCTCTCTCTCTCTCTCTCTCTATCTATCTTCCTCTCTCTGCTCTGTCTGCGTATTTAGGATTTGTGATTTCATTATGTATTGCATTTTGTAAATCAATAATGGCGATCGTGTGCTAAAATCATCCGACCAAGCACGTTTGATAGCGCGTCTACATCTCAGTGTAGACGCAGATATAGACGCGGAAAACGTTTCTTTGGGGGCGCGTCTTTGAGCACGTGTGCAGGCGCGTGTGCTCTACAGTGTACACGCGAGGATACACGTGCTGACAGACGCTCACAGAGACACATGTACAGACGCACATAGAGACGCAGGTATAGACACTGTATGTAATATGTTTTATCTACACAGGGTAATATGATTTTTTTTGTGTAGATGTGGAATCCTGGATCGTCCAACACCCCATTCAACAAGGAGCAATTCATGGGGGAGATGACCAATTATCTTGGTCGCCCTCCCACTGCAGATGAGGTTTTTAGTGTGATGTCTGGGACACCTATCACATCTTTGCCTACACAGGGATCAGCTGAGGTACATGGATCGGCCAAAGCACATACATCTGCAGAGGCACGTGTATCGAGTGAGGTAGAGGGTAGTGCACGTTGAGGGAGGAGGGAGAGTGGTGTGGGAGGACGAGGAGGTCGAGAGCTTTGTGGGGGTTGCCTAGGTGGTGGCTCTCGATCACCCTCACCGGACAATGAGAGAGGTGAGCCTCCACAAATGTACTACTCTATCACTGATGTTGGTGGTATCTTGCATGACTTCGAGGAGAGGGAAGTGATAGCCTACTTGAGGAGTGTCGTGCATGCCACATACAAAGATTGCATGATTCCCTTCAAGCACCAAAAAAATGGTTTGTGGCAAGAGGTACTGCGGGCAGTACATAAAAGGTACCCGAATCCCGAGAATTCACGATTCTCAGATGATTGGGGATAGTCAAAGGTGAGAGACACGCTTCATAACAAGAGGTCTCACCTTATGACGCGCGCCAAGGAGTCATTGCGGAGACAAGAGCAGGGGCGCCCTGGATATGGCCAACCACCCAATTGCCACCGCAAGGAGTGGAAAGAGGCCAAGAACAGAGCAACGGAGAAAATGACAAGTCGCTAGCATGCAGAGGCGCGACGTATCCAGATGGCAACCATGGGATCGTCAAATTATGGATCGGGTGGCAGGGAGTCATGGGAGGCTGAGTTTGTAAGTATTATTTGATTTCTTTTTTTGAATTAAATTTTGTAATTTGTTTCACTTCATTATGTAGTGTATTTTAATACGTTGTATGTTCAAATTGTTTTGTAGTTCCATATCGTTGGTAGGATGCCTACTACTAGAGAGGTAGGCTACCATCGAGGTCATAACCGGGCGTCCACTTGGCGGCATTTCTACGAGGAGGGACTCATCACGGAGGAGCAATATAATTGCGCCATGAGGATTCCACCACCAGAAGAGGTATGTTTTATTTTTTACATGACAATATGATTTATTGTTTGTAATGGTATTTATATACTTTAATCCTTTGTGTAGGCGAACCCTGATGCAGTTGAAGATAGCGAAGGGGGGACTAGCAGTAGCGATGGCGGCAACGGCAGCGGCACAGGCAGCGGTGGTGGTAGCGATGATGATGCCTCTTCTGAGGAGATATAGAGGAGCCCCATGCATGCATGCCTCCCCTTGGCTTGTAATTTTCATTTTTGATATGTATTACTTTCAGCTAGTGCTTGCGATCATGACGTCACAAGCACTAGAACTCATAATGTAAAAACGTTTCATCTATATATATGAAATTTTGTGTGCTACATACATTGTTTTGTTTTTAGTATCCAATCTTCGAAATAATCTTTCTCTGTTTTCCCTAAGTATACAATTTGATGTTGATGGGGGGGAAAAAACCAGAGAGCATGTGGCCTGCAAAGCCACATGCTTTCTGGTTTTTTTTTCATACCTCTGTTTTGCGCGTCTATCAACACGTCTAAATTGTAGGATAAATGCGTGTCTATTCTCATCAAAAACTTTCAGAGTAAACGCGGTGTTAGACGCGTAGATACACGCGTGTATAGATGCACAATATGAATATATCCACATTTTTTTAAATATGATTATATATTTACATAGCGCATTTATACCTGCGTCTATAGGCGCGTCTAAATGTGCGTCTACTTCTGCCTATAAGCATGCTTTTAGACGCGATTTTGTAGACGTGAAAATAGACGCGTTAATAAACGCGCCCAACTTTTTTTTTCACAATTCAAATATTGCGTCTACAAGCGCGTCTATGGAGCCTTTTTGTTGTAGTGGGGGGTACTAATCACACCTTGATCTCCACTAACTAATCCCAAATTATTTCGAGGACCAAGGCTTGAACTTAGATTTGTCCTCAATGAATGGGCTGCTTGTAAGTGGGACTCTACTTTCTCTGCTTGGGTTATAGTAGTATCTATATCTACTAAAGAGACACTACTTAGTTGCACTTGGGTATTGAAATCGATGAGTCCATGTAAGAAATATTATAGTTGGGTTGTGCAGGTGGTGGGATAGGGATCGAGGCTTGCAATTTTTGTGAAAGACCTCTTTCATCTTCTTGGCATATACTTGAGCATTTTCATGGGGTTCTTGATGTGTCAAATTTAGAATATGTAGCCAATATTGTCCACCTCTCTCAGGGAAAAATTCCATTTGCAAGGTTGCAAAGAATAAATCAATCGTTGACTTCTTTTTGTAGTAGCAAGAACCTGACTTTGCATCATGTTGGTCATAATAGGAAGCATCACTTATATTTGAAAACTAGGAAATTTGTGTCCTCATATTCTTGGATATTGGAAAATGCACATGGAGATAACATGCGATTAATGATCACTAATCTATAATGTTACTAGCTACAAGTTACAATGAATGCTTGTAATAGATCAAAACAAATGAAGTTGCAATGAATGCTCGTAATAGAACAAACAAACAAGTACTATATGAAACAATCCATGGAATGAACAACAAAATAAATAAACAAGTGAATAATACAACAATCCATGGAACAATCAACCATTTAAACCCTCTATCTTACACATACAAATTGCACACAATTATAAATAAAAAACATATGCTCGTATCTGAATGCTATTACCTTGGGGGTCATTCACTATACATATACCCTCCATATCACGTGTGCTCAAGGCCTTTTTAGAAATACCCTTATCATGAATGAAATACATCCTTTACTACTCAATTTGTAAATAGCCTCTCTATATGACACCCTTCTATATGTAAAAAATATATTTAAAAACTATCTTATGTTGAACCCATGTATCTCAGATTTAATGATGTGTTACTTTTATGAGATCACAAAAACATAATTAGTCATCATGATCCCTAAGGCTATAGAAAGAAAAAGAATAAGATAAAGAGAGAGGTAGAGCTAGAAAGAGAAGGTGAGGAGAGAAGCAAGAGAGAAAGAGGGAGCTAGAGAGAGGAAGGAAGAGAATGAGAGAATGAGGGAGAGATGAAGATAGATAGATAGATAGATAGAGAGAGAGAGAGAGAGAGAGAGAGAGAGAGAGAGAGAGAGGGATACAAATATAAATCTAGAGAGAGGGAGAGGAATAATATATATATATATATATATATATATATATATATATATATATATATATATATATATATATATATATGTATAATATGTACATGATTACACATCAATATGAAGGGTCATATATTCTCATCAATATGATTTTGATAGTTGTAAGAGCATTATGTCCTATATGTTAGTTCTTACAAAGAGCTATTGAGATTAGAAGTCTTGACTTGGAAGGGCTTCTTCTCACCCCCATGTACCACATGTATATCTTCACATGGAGATCCTCATAGGCTACGATACTCATCCCTTCTTGTTGGAAAGCAAGCTCCTATTAAACTAGCTAGATGCATGGAATTATGTAATACATGTTTGTGTCACATTTATAATAGAACTTCTAAATTAACTTAGGCATTGTCTAATCTTCTAATTTTGAATTTTATTTAAAACTTTGAAATATATACACATATCAAATATATAATCCATGTCTAACACAATAGCAAACATGGAGAACAATAGGGATTTGGCCCATCAATGGGCTAGATCCCTATGAAAGTCTTGTTTTCTCTACGAGCATCAGTATATGCATCAAAAATAATTTCTTGCTTGTGTCCGTGTAACCACCAAAAATAACTTTATATTTGTGTTGTAAATTGCTAGAGGATGCCCTAGTGCTAACCTTTTTTTATGTGTAACTAGTTTTTTCATAGAGTGCATGGAATGGGGTAAAAAAGTAGTTTCGTACTTTTTTTAGTTAGAACAAAGCAAAGCCTTTAACTTACGTTCACTACTTCATTAGCATTATAGATGAAGGTAAAGATTTGGATGTTCTCTTAATGTGAAATTGTTTTTGTTCGGTAGCAACTAAACTCTGTTCTTTTACAATCACTCAAATCAAAGAACCATATGATAGGCAACTATCTAGTACGGTTTAGAGAGCACTTGATTATATGATGCAAGTGACATATCTTTGGTTGGCATCAAGTAACTTTTTACTCTATTTACGTTTCTATGATGGCTTAAGAACACGCTTATCCTTTAGCTGTAGAAAGACTTTGTAATTGTGAGGTACCGTTGTGAGCCTAATATATAATATGGGTGTTATTATGTATGTATGTATGTATACAACACACAGAGCTGATAATTAAAACCTTGCAAAAGCACTTATTACATTTCAATTTGAACATAATTTATTTAGTGCTTCAAATTCTATAGTCAAAGATAATTTAGAAGATCAATTGATCATTTCTTTCAATTAAGCTCAAAGGAATAGAACTAGATAATATACAAATTGGTAGTGGTATATTGCAACATAGTTTTGTATCTATATGCCTATGCATATATGGACATCAGTTTGACATATTACACAAATCATCATTGATCATTCTCAAATATGCATAGTACATGTAAGGGTGGTCTCTATATACATTAGAAGTTGGGTTGTGGGCTAGAAAATCACAAGAAACACCTTTCTACGTTGCAAGCATTGATTTCAATTTCTCCAAAATGTTGCAGAAATACTCCTCCCTAGGTAGACAAAAGAGAGAATTTTATAAAGGTGAAAAAATTAATGAAATTGAAAAGTAACAATGAGTTCAACTACATATACTAGGACATATAACTTTCATTTTCATATTTATTCACCTAGCTTCTAACTCATCACCATAAGGTCTCAATACATCTACTCTATTGCAACATCTTTCTATAAAAGCATTGCCTGCAATTCCAAAATAAATTGTTAATATTTGGATGGAATCTGCCCTATCAATATGGTGAGCATGAATGATTTACTAGTACTTGTGAACTTTTGGAAGAAATCTTCCTAGTAAATATGTGTAGCAAACTTACTATATTGGTACAAGGTTGCAAGATCACATACCTTAGTGTAATTGTTAGTGTCTAGGGTGCCAGCAAAAGAGTGATCATGCCACCTTTCTTCACTTTGAAGTGTATCTAATCATGGTTGTAGTCATGGATATCCCAATACCTTAGTTAGGATATGATGAGCATGGCCTTAAGTACATGCTTCTATTGGCACCTTATTGTACTCGTGAAGCAAAATTCAAGTACTTTGTCATTGATACAAGATTTTTGATGCGCCAATTAGCCAAAACATTTACATTGATTGAATGAAGTTATCTCGTATACTTAATGTCATGAATTGGACAATCACATTTGATTAGGTTTGGCATTAGCTCTACAACATTCTCCAATTCCTAGAAATGCTAGAGTTAAGGCAATGAAGGATCAATTAGTATATGAGAATATTCAAACACGTGGTTTAGGTTAGATCTTCAATTAAGGTGGTGAAGATGGTAACCACAATAACAAACAGATTAGGTAATAAGTATAACATGGATTGGATAAAATCCTATGGTGAATCATCGAGGATGACTCGACTCTCTTCATAGGGATTGGATGCAAATGTTCATGAAAGAAAATCTCAATCTTCTGTTCGAAATCTTCCATGGCATCGGGAGCTGCAGTTAACGTCTCCTGCAGTAGTGGATCATTGAATAATCAAACTGAAATTCAAAGAAGTAGTATATTGATGATAATAGTAGAACCATCACTACTCTAACAACAATAATGATAATATATTGATAATGATAATAGTACAACCATTCCTACTCTAACAACAAAAACAGGGTAACCAATCGGTTAACATATATCAATATCTCGAACGAAATCAGTATTGGAGGAATTCAAGTGGATATTATCGAGGGAAGGAAGCCATGATCCTACTTGATTCTATTTTCATCTAAGTGTAGGGTTGTCACAATACCAATTGTTTGAATCTATTTGCCAGTGCAAAACCCCTCAGCTCTTAAGGAAACAAGTAGCATCAACTCAAAGAATCAGAACTACACAAAACTAGAAATTAATGTACATATCAAATTAGATGAGATTGAAACATCAATTAATACCTATTCGCTAATTAAATGTGTAATTTTTTTCCATGCTATACCAAATGACGTACACTAACCCTAAATTACTCATTTTGGTGAGTGATAACTATTTTATATTCATATGGTATAATGTTTTTGGACTCTGCAATAGGAACCAACAAGGCCTTACTTATATACATTTCACATAGTCCTTGCTCAATCAGCCATTTTGTGTGTATGTATGTGTGTGTTTTTTGGGGGGGGATATGAAACCTTGCTCAATTAGCCATTTTGTGTGTGTGTTTTTATTGGGGGGGAACGGGCAACCTTTCAAAATTCATGGAAAAACTCTCTCTCTCTCTCTCTCTCTCTCTCTCTCTCTCTCTCTCTCTGGGACACCACCTAGCTATGCCTTCGACTTCCACTTCTAAGAAAAATTGATGGCTCGCCTTTTGACATAGACAAAAGTCAAAATCACATTAACTTTGTGCACACACACTCTCATTAAATCTCTCTTTCAAGTGGTATCATGATTCTTGATCCTTATTAGAGAGAGATTCGTTCCCACCTTGCTTTGTAGACCTGATGATATTTAGTACTGGTGGTTGCCATCAACACACCCAATGATCCTCCTTCCTCACTCTCATCATACCTCTTAATTATATCACACCACTCTATAGCTTTTTGAAAAAATGTGATCACAAAAGAATATATTAAGAGATAAAAGATATATTTATAGCCTCCTTCTTCATCAGACTAGGAGAAGCACTCATTCTAAGAGAGATTCCCTATTTTATAAACTACTTTCTTTTTTCATAAGGATCAGAAGAGAGCTTTAATCTCTCTCATCGCTACCTCAAAAACATTATCTATATCAAACTTACTGAATTCCTCACCACTATGGGCTATCCTATTTTTTCTGCATTTCCAGATGTTAGACCAAACTACCACCCTGATGATTGCCTAGATTTTCCAAGCTTCTTTTGTCATTGTGCCCAAGTACCCTAAGATAACTTATTTGAGATTAATCGAACTATAGAAACCCTCTTTGAACATGACCTTTTCCATCTTCTTCCAAACATGCCTAACCCAAGGGCACTCCAAAAAGAGGTGCGAGATGTATTCTTCCTTTATACCACCAAAAAGGCGGAGTGGGCTTGTGCCCCTAAAAGTATACATTTTCTTCCTCGTGGAAAGATTTAAGAGCAGGATCTTCCAGATAAACAAGTTGAGTCTGAAGGCTAATATAGCTTTCCAGACTCTCTTACTTCTTCTCAACCAAGTCTCAATTGAGTCAATCAGAAACCTAAACGACCATCGAGCTTTTTAGCAATGATTGGAACTTTTGATTTGGCTTGCAGAGACTTTTCCTATTTTTGGCTTTGTCTAGTCTCATTCCTATAGGGGATTGGAGATATTTAAGCAAGTGACTATCCACCTTAATGAAAGATGTGGACCAATCTTTCTTTTTATCACAGAAGATTTCAAAAATCTAGTTGAGCTCTTCATTAGTTAGAGAGAGAGTACTCATGCACGATCTCTCTACAAGGTTTCCATCTTGTCGAGTCTGACCTCCATAGATGTTGCCACTTTTGGATCCCTTTGGCATTAATCTTCCTTGATAACTCATTTTCCACTGCAATGGGATAAAAACCATCCTCATAAACTCTGAGACCAAACAAGTTGTAGTAATGAGGAATCCCCTTTTAGGTTTTCTACTTGTCAAGAATCGAGTGGTGGAGAGACTTGCTTGAATTGGTGTACCAAACACACATTGTACACACAAGAGGAAGAAGAACACAAGAAGAGAGATGGAGGCCAAAATGTTTTCTTGCTGGGTTTTTCTTCTTCTTCCACACACAATACAATATGCACAAAAAATATAGATAAGATACAACATAAAGGAAAGTGGTCTACCAAGTCAAACAATGCATAAATGACATACTAATTGACTTGCACAATAACTATGCCAGCTGTAGGTAGGTGAAATAAACTAAATATAATAAGTGATAAGTTAGTGGCTCACGTACTAAGTGTAGACGTGTGGAACTATCTAGCTAAGTTGTCCATCATGAATGTCTGCACGTGTTGAGCTTTGCCATTTCAACACTCCCCCTCAAGCTCAACTCTATGTCTGCAACTCCAAGTAAGCTTCAAAACTTTCAAAGCTTCTTTGCACCCAATGCCTTTGTGAAAATTTCGGTTATCTAATCCTACAGTTCTGGCATATACCAAGTCAATCTCTCCTACAAGTATTTGTCTCTCATAAAGTGGTAGTGCACCTCAATGTGTTTTGCCCTAATATGGAATATTGGGTTCCTAGTTAACTGTATGCTACTCATGTTGTCACAGTGAATGACAACTAGACAATCTCCTTGCACATCCAAATCACCCAATAACTTTGGCAACCATACCATCTCACATGCTGCCATAGTAGCACCTCTATACTTAGCCTTTGTACTCGATAAAGCAACTGAAGGTTGCTTTTTGCTGCTCCATATAAGTGCTGCACTACCAAGGGAAAACTTGAATCTACTAGTAGAAATTTTGTATGACATGCTGGCAGTTAAATCTAGATCTGTGTATCCAAACACATGTACATCCTTACCTACATCATAAAAAAGTTCATAATGTAAAATGGACTTCACATACCTCAATATGCATCTAACTGCATCCAAATGAGGCTTTCTAGGCATCTCCATAAACTAACTAATAAGGCCAACATTATATCTCAAGTCTAAACTTGTGATAGTCATGTAAATCAAACTTCCTATTATCCTCCTGAACATAGTAGGGTATTCTATCTCATCCCCAACATTAGCACTCAACTTCACATTTTTTTCCAATGGTACCAAAAGTGGTTTGTGTGCTATCATACCATACTTGGATAACATATCCAAGCCATACTGCCTTTGGGATAGCCATATACCATCATCACATCTGATCACCTCAATACCAAAAAAGGGTCTCAGCTCACCCAAATCCTTCATTTGAAACTTCTTCTTCAAAAATTCATTAACTTCAGGAATCCCATTGTAACTATCACCTGTAATAATCAAGTCATCCACATAGGTGACTGTGATGACCAAACTTGCATCTCCCTTTCTCACATAAAGTGAGTAATTAGTATGAGAAATATAAAAGCCAAGTTTGACAAGATACTCTTCAATCTTGTTAAATCATCCTCTAGGTGCTTGCTTCAGCCCATAGAGTATCTTCTTTAACCTAAACACATATTGGGATGCTCTAAATCCTCATAATGTGCTGACTGCTCCATAATCTCTTCTCGCAATTCACCATACAAGAAGGCATTCTCAACATCCATTGCTGCAAACTCCAACCTTGGCTGCTGCTAAAGCAATCATGTATCTAATAGTTGCCATCCTAACAACTGGACTAAATGTCTCTTCATAATCTATGCCATATGTTTGAGCATAGCCTTTTGCAACTAGTCTACCTTTAAACCTACTAATCGAACCATCTGCACTGTGCTTTATTTTGTAAACCCACTTACATCCAATAGCTTTCTTGCCCTTAGGCAAGGGCACCAAATCCCAAGTCTTATTGGCTTCTAATGCAACCATCTCCTCATCCATTGTTACATCCCAATGAGCACGACCAATAACATCCTCAAAAAAAGTGGGCTCAACACCCTCGACTACCTTCACTATATAAGCATAATGGTGAGTTGCATAACCTTCAAAACCAAATCTTTTAACATGGTATTTGACCCAATTAAACTTGTGTACCATTGGATTACTTAGTGGAGCCTTTGCATTACTATGTGCTCTCTACACCTGCTATCCTAACTAAAGGAATACAAGGCTCATCATCCAAACTCTATGAACCACTAGAATCTCTATCATTTCCCAAATTACTAGTAGATGTATCATTACCATCCAACACTTTTTTCTTTCCTTTGTCTTTAATTGCAACACTTGTAGATCCACTTGAAAATGTGGGGCTACTCCTTAGTCTCCTAGACCAAGGGCTAACTATAGGTGTAGTACCAAACGATGTTTTTGGTCCACTAAGGCTTCATGATTCTTGCTTTTCTTTATGTACATAGTTATCATGATTATTATCATCATCTAATACATCACCAATAGATGCATACTAACTGCTCATCTCATCAAAAATAATATCCTTGCTCACTCTGAACTCACCTATGATAGGGTTTCCAATCATAATACATTTTTAAGCCTTTGGATCAAGCTTTTTTCATAGCCCATCTAGCACATGAACATATGCAATACAACCAAATACTTTCAAGTGTGATACATGGGGCTTCTTGCTTGCAAAGCATTCTTTGGGGGTCATCCCATGAACTGCAACTACGGGAGTTCTATTCATAATATAGATAGTAGTATAAACAACTTCAGACAAAAAAAAAATTGGTGTATTCTTTTCAACCATCAATGTTCATGCAACTTTTTCAATATGCTTTGTTTTTTCTACAATCCCACATTGTTGTGGGATAAACTGTCTCTTTATCCCATGAGACCTCAAGAAGCCACTAAACTCATTAGAGAGATAGTCTCACCCTCCATCTGATCTCAAGCACTTAATTTTCAAGTTTAATCTATTTCAGCAACCACCTTGAAAGATTTGAAGTGCTCAAATACATCATTACTTTCCTTCATAAAGTATATCCATAGCTTCCTTGAGTAATCATCAATAAATGTAACAAAGTATTTGTTACCACCAAGAGTTATATTTTGTGTAGGCCCCCAAACATCTATATGCACAATATCAAGTATATTTTTGCTTATATCTCTATCATGTGAAAAGGGTTTTCTTGCCTGCTTTTACCAAACTGGCATGTTTCACACACTTTATGAAATTTTGCAACTCTAAAAGTAGCAACCTTGTAACCAATCCTTTGGACTGCATTAATTTTAGCCTTTGCACATTTGAATGTCCAATATGTTTATGTCATATTTCAATGTCTATAACCACTTCTTTTCCTTTAGCATACATAACAACATTCATTGCACGAATTCCAACATCTAAAGTGAACATGTAACCAACTATACTTCCTTTTGCGATCAACCTGCACTTATCATTAAAGTCTTCTACAAAACCACCTTTTGTATTAAATCGAACCTGCAACCCTTACTCTACAGTTTGGCCAACATACACTAAACTCTTTGTGATTAATGATACATGTAATACATCTAACAAACTCTTTATCTGGCCATTATGCAAGGATAAGGAAACCTTTCGAATGTCTGAAATTGGGTGGCATGAATCATCATTTGTCTGCAAATAACATGGATTTTTCAAGTCCTGCATCTCTCCAAACCATTCAACATGACTAGTCATATGATATTAGATGCACCTAAATCAACATACCATACATCATCATGTGTCTCTTTTTTTGTAATAGCATTCATCATATGGTGCAAGTTAAACAAATGCTCATTTGTTTCTTCATTCTGTTGTGAAGATAATGCATAGTTTCCTTACTACAACTCACCACTGTGGATATCATCTTTCTTAGCATAACAATGGGATGCAATATGATCTATTTTACCACAATAATGGCAAATAATAACAGAATTTCAAGAACCTCAGTTCTGCCATCTACCTCTTTCTCTAGAGCTCCCCCTACCTCTAAAGTTTCCATGGCCTCCTAAAACTTGCATTTCACCAAATTGTTGATTTAACTTATTTTTTTGGTTATCACTAGCACGTCTCATACCATGGCCTCTCAAATAGGAACTTCCATGTTCCCTTCTTCGTGAACTTGAGTAAAATTCTTGAACATGTTCACCATTTCTTTTAGGTGAGTCACCCTACACTTTGATCTCTTCAGTAATCATGAGAAAGACCAACTCATCAAAATCTGGAAATGGCTTTTTTGTACATATACAGAAGTGACAAATGATTTCCAAGAGTTCTCATTATGAAGGCCACCCAAAGTAGATGAAACCAAATCATCATTATTAAGCATTGCATCAATCATTGCTAAAGCATCTGCAATGCTCCTCACCTTCCAAACATATTAATTGACAGACATTTTTCCTTTCTTCAAGGTATTCAACTCTTGCTTTATTTGAATCTTTTGTGCCTTTGTATTTATTGAAAACATGCTCTCAATAATTGTCCAAGCTGCATGTGAAGTTTCTGCATTCTTGATATGTTCAGCATAGTGTTATCAATGACTACCGATAGCCACTACATCACCTTTTTGTCTTTTGTATTCCATTCTTTCCACGCCTTTAATTCATCTGCAGTCGTAGGGGTACTTAGCTCTGGCTCCTTTTCTTCACCTAAAACGAACTCATAAAGGCCCTTTCCAATGAGGAAGTTTGTCACATAGAACTTCCATGAAGGGTAGTTATTCTTGTCCAGCTTCTCAATGATGGGATTTCCATTATTCTCTGCCATTATCATGTAAATGATACTAAACAACAAGTAAGTCTTCTGCAACCTTTCATAACAAGTGTACAACAATACACAAAGCAACCTTTTTCACTGTTTGCTCAACAATACATATAATCTACAATCTGTTTACAAATAAAACTTACGTTTGATTCTAGGCAAACACCCCAAAAATTATAAATTCAAAATCTGCAACTTGTGCATCCCCCTTCAATGGAGACAACCAAATTCACTATATATTCTGAAATTGTTGGCCGTTTGTATGCAGTCTTTGTCTACAGCCTCTGTCCCCAACCTTGTGGCTCTAAAATGGGTCATGAAACGGCCTCAATTACCCAAAAAAGTAACGAATATGTGCCAAAGGACATATCTACATAATATATAGTGCTTTTCATCTTGCACACCAAATCTCACAACAATCTGAGATTTTCACTTTGCCCTACTTTTGGTGCCTCCACAGGCACTATCCAAGAAAAAGAGTAGAAGAATGGGAGAGCTTCTTACCCATTGCTTGGTTGCTCGTATCCTTGCTTCTTCTCCTTCACTTCAGCTTTCAAAACTAGCCTCTCTTAGTGGTGATGCTTTAATACCATGTTAAGAATCAAGTGGTGGAGGGACTAACTTGAGCTATTGCACCAAATATACATTGTACACATAAGAGGAAGCTCACTCAAGAATACAAGAAGAGAGATAGAGGCGAAAACGTTTTCTTGTTAGTCTTTTCTTCTTCTTCCACACACAATACAATGTACACAAAAATATAGATAAGATACAACATAAAGAAAAGTGGCCTACTAAGTCAAACAATGCATAAATGACTAGAACACAATATTAGTGAGTTTGGAAATCTCCCAATTCTCATTTTGTGAATACTAAAAAGGTGGCACCCAGATAACATGCTCATAAGTTTCTCAAAACCATATGATTTGACCTATCATTGAAAAGCGCTAGAAAAATGGAATCTATTGAGCTATAGAGCGCTCAATTTGGAGTATAGTGTTCAAGTTATAAGAAATCCAAAGATTTGATCACGTGTCCCAAACTTATGGGAAATTCCCATTTTTCCCAATATGGTGTTCTAGACTAATTGAGTAGCATTATAACTATGCTAGCTATAGGTAGGTGCAACAAACTAAATATAGTAAGTGATAAGTCACTCGCCATGTGAAGATCATAATGATCATCGATGTACTAAGTGTAGATGTACGGAGCCATCTAGCTAAACAGTCCATCACCAATGTTTGCACATGTTGAGCTTGCCATCTCAACACTATCCACTTCCCTTGCTGAAGCACAATGCACCAGCACATCACCAAGTTTTTTGCTACATTTGAGCCCTTGGTTTCCCCCCCTATTTCCACGACCCATGATGTGGTCAATAAAGCCTAGACTAGGTAGCTTTGGTTTACGTTCTACCTTTTGCACAAAAAGTACACTAGAGAATGCCTTGGTTGCTTCCAATCAAGTTTTTCAATAGAGAGAAACACATTCTTACTATTTTGGATTGGACCTATTCAAGACCCCAATCCCCCTCATTTTTAGGGGCACATATTTGAGCCTAGCTCACTATCACAAGACCTTTTTTATCACCATGAGACCATAGAAACAATTTAAATAGCTTCTCAATTCTTTTCTAGTTGGACTTAGTGTAGGGCATCATTGCTCCCACAAAAAGCGTATAGGATATGAGAATGTGTTTTATTCTCCCAACTTTATAGGTGTCCATAATGCACATGAGTTGGCTACACAATCATTTCAAGACACAACAACAACCACTTATTAATTGTGTAATTAATCTTCCATGCCATGCACATGAGTTTGACACTATTTAAGCTCAAAGGTCAAAATCGCACCCTCCCCCCATTGGGCACTCAATCCATGCTTCATGCTCCACCATATAGAAGAAACAATCCCCACATTTCAACTACATTCTAGTCATGCTCATTTTTGTAGAAGTGGATTTACAAACTGTGTCAATCGTGTACATGCATTATTGAGTTCCCATGACCTTTGAATGACACATCTCCTTAATGAAGAAACTTTTGTGACTTTCCCTCAAATACTTAAAACTTGTTGCTCTTTTTGTCTTTAAGTTTTGACTAATTAAACATCAAAATAGTGAGAGTGGAATTTTACGATATGAAGAAAACTAGAAATGTGTCAAATTTTGTCAATTTGAGGTAAAAATCAAAGCTTGCTAGAAGTAGTGGATGCATATTCGACAATTTTAAGTAGTTGTAGAAGACCGGATTTAAAATCACTTTCGAAGATAGATCTTGCATAGGTCTCTAATTTTCAATAAATTTTCAAAGTGCTAGAATGAAGTGAAACAAACTCCAAGCAGTATGGAGCTCCAAGATAGTCAAGTAGAAATTTTCAAACTTTAAATCAGATGACGAAAATGGGAATTGCCAAAGGTAGGGAAAGGAGAGTCAAATGGAAGTGTTAAAATGACTTCAAATAAGAAGAGTTGTGGCCCTTGGGTGCTTAACCCTCCCCCCCCCCCCTTCACACAAAAATTTGGGGGGGGGGGGGGGGGGATTTCCACAAAGGAAAAATAAAGTGCCTTCTATCGATGAGATGATTTGGAGGGGGGGTTATAGAGCTTGAGAAGACTCATACAATCTAATCATAGCCGATGATCCCTCCATTTTTTCACTCCATATCACCGATCTCGGGTCTAGGATTGGTGGCTTGAATAGAAAGATGTAAAAACAATCTTTCTATCTCCTCCCTCTCTCTCCTCCAATGGGTTGTTAATGCAGGAATTAAATAGAGAATATCAGAATGAAGACCAATTGTTCGGCTGAAACTAGATTGATCTGGGATGGCAAGTTTGTTGTCTATAAAATCAATTCTTGAGACCCAAAACACAAAAAATGGCGGTAAGCCTATTTTTAAATGGAAATTTGGATTCTTTTTTACATTTTATGGTGCAAATCTTATTCATATGTGATGAAAATTTATTTGAAGCCTAGTTGTGATGTTTTTCAGGGCTACGAATCATAACATGTAGAACACGTGTTTGAGCATGTGAGCTATTAATTTTTTTAAAATCCAAAATATGTGTTTAAGTAGAAAATTAATGTTGTTCTTGGTTTCAGGTGATCAACTCATGTTCATATGGGATAAAATTAAATGTGATGATGTATTAGAGTGTGAATTAATTTCTTCACTAAAAAAACAAAGAATGAAATATTTTACATAAAAAAAATAAGAAAAATATCCAAAATACAGTTTTGGGACAAAGAAAATAGAAAAAAATCATTTTCTGCTCAAACAATTATAAAAATTAGAATTATATTCATGCACATATAATGAAGGTAAAGCATGAGATTGGTTTTAACCCCCATCTTTATATCATAGTGTGTGATAATCGCTTTCTACAAAAAGAAAATTTATATGAAATACCCTTTTAACCTGCCCATCGAGCGATTACAAAATCTTAAACAGTAGGGGGAAGGGGATTGTGGGAGTGAAGTATTAATTGAATTCTAGTTTTGTGCATATTCAAGCATACATGATTCGTTTGATTTAGGTCTTAATAGCATGGGTTATTCCGGTGATGCCTCAGCAATAAAGTGATACGCTAGAGTGAAATCATGAAAGGGATGTTTGTTTATCCAACCTTATTTATTTATAAGTTGTTTGACCACATATGTCATTCACTTTGCATATGTATTTTCATACATGGTATCAAGATAACTATCTCTTGGATACATAGCACTTGATTTCAAACGATTAACCCACGTTGAGTGTGAGGACCCCTTGAGTTGTAGGTCTAATATTATCGTTTCCTTTGGGGACTGATGTGGTAGAGATTATATTATCTCCGCAAATATTTTATCAAAAGAGAGGATTATGTTGTGTATATACTTTATATTGAAACAGTGCATCATCTTGGGGCTAGGTGTAGGAGCTAGGTGTACGAGAGTTGTAGTGGAGCCACAATGATAAGTTGGGGCGGTGCTCCCTTTGTTTGTGTCACAAAGTGCTAGTTACTGATATGTTTGGATAATCCTTTTACTTGGAGTTGAGAAGGTGATGACACCCAAAAGAAGCATAAAAACAATGCACAAAAGAATCCAAGCATGCACCATATTTTCATTTTATGTCAAGAGAATAATACTAAGTTGTTGCAAAAGCACCAAAAAGAGATAGAGATATGGAGGGGCCACATCCACATTCATGATAAATAAATAGTACAGACAAAAGTGTACGTTCATGCATTTGCAAAAGGTTAGAAAGAATTGAAATGTGAAGGCTAAAGCCTTACAAATACAAATGTATCACAAAAAATCAAAGAAATTATAGAAATATGAAGGGTTGTGTGTCTTTTGGTGAAAAGGTGGGGTGGAGTGCATGGTTGATTATGTTCCTCTTTCTCTCCTTTCTTCCAAGAATCATACATTCTCCTTTTGTATGGTGTTAAAATTTCTCTCTCATGTGTCTTTTGTGCAGAAATTCCTCTTTTCCCTTTTGTTCTTGCATAATGGTTGAAGCTATGGATGAAGAGGATGAAGATGACAAATTTGCTCATTATTAAAAGAGAGATTTATGGTTTCTTTCCAGTTTTTTAGTTAATGGCAGAGCCAGACACATAGATTTTGCATTATGTTTCCTAGTTTTGTGGTTGATTATGTTCGTGGGAGGGTTGCTTTCATTTTGCTGTGCAGTCAGGGAAGAAGCCAATCTCAACAAGTTGCTTCTATAGGAGAATATGCAAAGGGAAAGTGCAACAAGAAATGGCAGCCTATTGATAATTGGAATGAAAGAAGAAGATAAACTCCACCCCTTAGCCCCACCAATGCAAGCTACCCTCATCATTCTATGGTAGCAATGGCCATCATGCACCCCTTCAATGACCATCTAAGGAGAGAAAAATAGAAAGTATAAGAAATTAAGAAAGAAAGCATTTGAGAGAGATTGACAAGAATAAGGGCAAGAATCCAATCAATGTATGTCACAATTTGTCCACTATTCCTTCATTGTTCTCCTCTTCTCTGGTGGAGGCTGGCTATGGTGATCAGAATTCATCCAGTAGTGTTTCACATAGGCGTGTGCGGTGATGAGGAGGAAAAGGAGAAGAATATCTTGGTATCTTGAAAACATAGTACTAGCCACAACCAGAAACAAACGTAGCCTGCACAAACCCTCATCATAGATGTACCTAATTGATGGCCAAGCATCAAGGCCAACTAGTTATTGGCACCTTGGAAACAAAGAAGAAGAAAAAGGATAAGAAAGAGGGGAAGCAAGATTTTAGAGAGAGTGAGAGAGAAAGAGAATCTACATAGTAGCATAAGGGTTTTGCAAGCAAAGGCAACATGTATTCGAGGTCAAGGAAGACAAGGCACACATTATTATTAGAAGAAGAATATGTTGAAGAACAAGTGGTGCAGCTCTTCATCGGCTACTCTCCTTGTCCATAGGTCTTCTAGCAAGAACCAAAATCATCCCACAGACAGAAAGATAAAGAGAAGGCAAGTATTCCTGGCTACCCTTACTGAGCGAGACAAAACCGAGGAGAAGAAGAAGGGTGGGTCCACCTTCATGGACGGATTTTTGATGGGCGGGGTATCAGCCACCATGTGCGAGGGAAGAAGGCTGGTATCATTGTGGAGGGGAAAGCCGATGTGCTGTGCTACTTACTACATTTTTGGATCAGGTGTAGGCGGGCTTGTGAAGGCATTGAAGGAGAATAAGGAAAGAAAGAAGCAACCATAGCATCACAAGATTGAGTGTGTGGTATCAAGCTCATGGCATCCTCATCAATATCAAAGAACCTCCTTCCTTCTGGCCATGTTTGCTGAAAAAGAAGAAGAAGTAGTTGAAATCAAAAAGCAGGCAAAGAGGCACAATTCATCTAACTTTGTACCTTTGATGGAGAGAGAGAGAGGTGTCAATTGCTCCTTCCTCTCCTTCATGCCACCCTGCCTCACCTCACGCAGTCTAAATTCTCATTCCAATAGCCTGATCCTTTTCCTGCGCCACTAAAGATGCTACTTCATATAAGTTTATGAGGGGGCTTCTAGAGTAGTCGATGTCTTCAATCATCATCTTCCCCTCCTCGCCACAACCTCTTGGCCTCCATGCATAACAAGCAGAAAGTAGAAGCAGAAGAAGAAGAAGAAGAAGAAGAAGATGATGATGATGATGATGATGTTAAAGAATAGGCAGTGCAATTTTTCATTGGCTACTCCTCTCCTTCTCCATGGTGCCATCTTCATCTCATTAGCAACTTCTCTCCTCCCTTGAACGCCTTGAATCTACATCTTTGGGCTCTAAAGACACAACTATCTCCTACAGCGACCCCCATATTTGCAAAACGACATCATTGGCTTCTCCTTCTTCTTTGCTTATTATGTTTGTTAAAAAATGCATATAAACATTGAATTTAATCAACTATCCTTTCCATTAAAGCTTGTTCCCATGCTATTTTATTTCCTTTATACAACACAATAAAACTCCCACAAAGTGCATCTTCATTACTTTCACTTCCTTAACACAAACTCTCATCCATATTTTTCCTCAACATTATCTTTTCTCAACACGACCATTTTCCTACACGGTCCCAATTTCATTTTCCCTTTTGGATCTGTATGTCCTCATGGCCCACCCTAGACAACCTTTAGAAAAACAACAAAAGCATACAACTATAGAAATATATCCTTGAAGATATAAACAAACCATTAAAAAAAAAAGAAACCAAGACAAGATAAAACCTAAACACATAAATTAAAGGTTCATAAACCTCATATCTTTGATATATAAACTCAAAGCCCTTTGTCAAGTTATAATCCTCTATTAATATCCCATCCTCATACCTCACAACACTAATAATCCTACTCCATATGAAGAGACACTGAAGACTTTTTTGCAATCCAAATCCTTTTCCTTCAAGTGTCTTTGCTGCCTTTTAAGGAGTCTTCCTCCTTACATTTGGTAGAAAAACTCTTCTTGTGATCCCATGTCGAAGACAAAACCCTATCTTTTGAAGACAATACAAACTTTTCACTGTGAGAGTATGATTGAGGCAGGAGTTCCCTTACTCTGGTGGTCATAGATTTGAAGTCCCTATAACCTACCATGGCTAGGCCCTGTGATTGATGTTTTTGCACTAACAATTTTAGAAGTTGTTTATGTTAGACAGTGGTTCTTATTTGACAAGGTTCGTGAGGAAACTTCACATTTCAGTGTGGGAGGAATATGATGACACCCAAAAGAAGCATAAAAACAAGGCACAAAAGAATCCAAGCATGCATCATATTTTCATTTTATGTCAAGAGAATAATACTAAATTGTTACAAAAGCACCAAAAAGAGATAGAGATATGGAGGGGCCACATCCACATTCATGATAAATAAATAGTATACACAAAAGTGTACGTGCATGCATTTGCAAAAGGTTAAAAATAATTGAAATGTAAAGGCTAAAGCCTTGTGAACACAAATGTATACCAAAAAATCAAAGAAATAATAAAAATATGAAGAGTTGTGTGTCTTTTGGGGAAAAGGTGGGGTGGAGTGCACGACTAATTATATGCCTCTTTCTTGAAAGGGAGTGACGGATCGAAGGTTGGACTCGAGAGCTATGGTGGGAGAGCAAGAGCAAGAAAGGGAGAGACTAGAAACGGGAACTCCAACAGTCACAATGTGTGACCGGGCCTTCCTTTATTCAAACTGTCACTAAAAGAATAAAGAATAAAGTGACGGTGACGGGCACCTGTCACCTGCAGTGTGCAAGTGGCAGTGACTGTTAGTGTAGTAATATACGGGCGGCTAGGCAGAGGCGCCTTTACCCCCAACAACCTCCCACTTAAAGGCGAATCTACCCCAGTAAGGAGTGAAAAAAAAATAAAAAAGATAGTACAACATGTACACATGTACAACAGGATGAGGAAAGACGTCATCTCATCCCACGTCCATCAACCCCCTGAGGAAGGCAAATTGCTCTGTAGAGAGGCTTTTCGTGAGCAGATTTGCAGGATTTTGGTCAGTCGAGATCTTGACAAGATCAATAGACTTGTCCTCAACGACCCCACGTATGAAGTGATACCTCACCTGAATGTGTTTCGTCTTCGCATGGAAGACCGGATTCTTGGCTAACTAAATAGCACATATAGAATTCGAATGCAGTGTAGGGATAGCATCAATACCAAGGTCAGCAACTAAATGACCCAACCAAATGGCCTTCTTACAAGCCTCAGTGGTGGCTGCAACATACTCGGCCTCTATAGTAGAAAGGGCCATGCATTTTTGCACCCTGGACATCCAAGAAATAGCACCTCCAACATAGGTGAATACATAGCCGGAAGTGGACTTCCTACTATCTGCATGTCCTACATAATCAGAGTCAGTGTACCCCACGACTCTTGTATCGTGGCTGCCATAGCATATGTATATATCTACAGTGCCCTTCAGGTATCTCATGATACCCTTTACGGCATCCCAATGCTGCTTTCCAGGTGTAGTCATATAGCGTGCCACAACACCAACTGCAAAGGCAATATCTGGACGAGTGGCTATCATGGCATACATAAGACTGCCCACTGTGAATGCATAGGGAATCTTGGCCATCTCTGCCCTCTGCTCTCATCTACCTGCAGACAATTAGCCCCTATGATACCTTCACATAAGAAGGCAATGGACAGCTAATACGCTTTACGTCCTACATGCGGAAGCGCTCAAGGACTTTATGAATGTACTCCCTCTGTGACAAGTAGAGGAGTCCCTGATGCCTGTCATGTCTAATGCACATACCAAGTATGTGAGCGGCCTATCCTAGATCTTTCATCTCAAAGCTCTTCTTGAGCTGAGCCTTAAGAGCATCTAGCTCATCATGAGCTTTCCTTGATCAGTATATCATCCACATAGAGTATCAAAATCAATAAAGAACCATCACGGACTTTCTTCGTGTAAAGACACAGATCCATAGCACTCTGGCTGTAGCCCTGCAACTGCATAAAGGCATCAAACTTATGATACCACTCCCTAGGTGCTTGTTTCAAGCCATAAAGACTTTTCTTCAATTTGCACACTAGGTATTGCCTGCGAGGTTCTACAAAACCCTTAGGCTACTCCATATAAATCTCATCATGCAAGCGCAGGGTGGTCATCTTAATCACAGGAGAAAAGACCTCGTCAAAGTCCAAACCACGCTCCTGCTTAAAACCCTCTGCTACCAATCTAGCCTTGTATCCTGGCTTGGGGTGTCTAGGGGTACTTTTTAGCTTGTACACCCACTTGCATGGCAAAGCCTTCTTGCCTGTAGGAAAGGAAACCAAATCCCAAGTGTCATTCTTATGCAGTTTGTCTATCTCAGACTGCATAGCCCTCTCCCAGGAGTGACTGTCACCCCTGCACATAACCTCATCATAGGTGAAAGGCTCTCTTGAATTTGTAACCAAGACATAATGCATCAAGGGCTGAAATCTATCAGGTGGACATCTGCCTCTAGTAGACCGTCTCACAGCAGGCTCTGTTGCTTGCCTAGCTGTGTGTCCAACACCCTGACCATGAGCATCTGCTACAGCTGTAGGCTCTCCAACTAGTTGTGCGGGAGCTCTTGGCTCCTCTTGAAATATGACCCTACGGATCTCAATAACTCTCTCAGGCTACCTATGCATTTTATCGTCATTGAAAACTAGATCATGACTGCGGATGACTTTTCGTGCCTGCCGATCCCAGAGATGGTAATCCATCTCGCCTACATCCCCATAACCAAGGAAAATGCATTTGACACTCTTGGGATCAAGCTTACTTCTCTTGTCCCTGGGCAATTGGCAAAATACCTCACATCCAAAGACACGGAGATGCGCATAAGAGGGAGGTTTTCTAGTCCATACCTCCTCTGCAACCTGAAAATCCAAACCACTAGAGGGTGATCTATTTATGACATGCACAGCTGTACTAAATGCCTCAGCCCAAAAGCTCTATGGTAGGCCTGCATGGCTAAGCATACTACGTACACGCTCCTAGATGGTTCTATTCATCTACTTAGCCAAACCATTCTAGGGGGTGTGTAGGGGGTGGTCAACTGACGATTAATACCCCTCTCATCACATAACTGCTCAAAAGCACATGAGACATACTCACCCCCATTATCTGTCCTTAGGCATTTTAGCCTATATCCAGATTGGTTCTCAACCAATGCAAGCCATCTCTGAAACACAACCAAGACATCGGATTTCAGCTTAATGGGATAAGCCCAAACTTTTAGCGAAAAATCATCTATGAACATAATAAAATACTTTGCACCACCCATAGATTGACAAGGCATGGGCCCACAGACATCCGAATGTACCAATGCCAAGGGCTCACTCATGCATGGCCTACCAAACTTCTTATGCGTACACCTAGTCTGCTTGCCATAAAGACAATACTCACATGAATCAAAACATGCATAATCAAGGGGCGGTAAGTATTGCAAACCAGAAAGCATTTTCATTCCCTTCAAAGACATATATGGCCCAAACGGGTAAGCCAAAGAGATACATGTGGAATAGAACCCACAAACAAAACATAATCAAGGGAAGAAGCTGATATAATCAAGGGGTAGAGACTACCACCCTTGGCACCCCTCGCAATCACAAGTCTGCCACAAGTGATCTTCCATGCAGAGTCTCCAAAACATACATGATATCCTGCGTCATCAAGCTGTCCAAGCTAACATGAGACTGCGTGTCAAAGCAGGTACATGACGTACATCCTGTATAACAAAACTGCTGCCAGAAGAAAACTGCAGCCTAACATCACCAATGCCCACAATATCAAGAGAGTTGTCATCACCCAAGCGCACAGAACCCGAAACAGTACGGTATGAATGAAACCACTCTCGGAAAGGTGTCACATGAAAGGACGCACCTGAGTCCAAGAGCCAACACTATGCATACATAGAGTGTATCTCTGTCATCTATGTAGCACTAGAAGAAGTTGCTAGGATACAATCATCATCATCAACATTCTTAGGCTGCATAACATTGATCTCTTCAATTTTAACACTGGACTTGTGGCCTAATATGGCCCTTTTTCCCACAATGGTGACAAGTAACATCTGCATTCCTACCACGGGATTTGCTACGTGATTTTTGATGAGACTTGGACCGAGATTTCTGAGAATCCTGTCCACAGCCACTACCACTACCATGCTTTCCATATCCATCATTCCTGCCTCTAACTTTCATAGCATGAGACACACGAGAGGCATCCAAATTCTTGCGATTAACCTCTTCCTGCAAAAGAGCACTCTCAACATCAGATAATTTCAAGGTAGCAGTAGAGGCACATAATGCAGTGCGGAATACTTCCCGTGACTCATTAAGAGTACCAAGCAAGAAAAGAGGAGTGACATCCTCTGCAAAAGTGATGTCCTGCGAAGTCAAGTTCTTGAGTATAGCATGGAACTGGCTCAAGTGAGTAGACATAGTCACATTCTCCTTCATGCGCAGATCCATAAGCTGCTTCAGCCAATACATCTAACTCACTCGAATTTTCTTATCTTAGAGATTTTTTATCTTTTCCCACAACTGCCATGCACTCTGTTCTTCCTCAAAGACATTATAGTGAACCTGTTCGGTGAGAGACAATACAATAGTGGACTTGCATAACTCATCAAGCTCAAGCCATTCCTCATCTGGCATAGTTGCAGGCGGATGCCCGCTTAACCTCAAAGGTTTGATCTGCGATTTTTGCACCAACACCTGCCAAATCTGGCTCTTCCAATAAGAGTAATTCTTACCATCAAGCTTAGTGATGTTGCAAATAACATGATCAGTGGGACGAACTCTCCATACATTAGAGAGGATAAGGGTAGATAGGTGTAAAAGGGCTGGAAAACAAGGAAACCCTAACCCTAACCCTAACCCCTCCAGTGGCTATATAAATAGCCTAAAGTACACACTCATGTTGAGAGGAGAGTGTACTAGTTGTACTTTGAGCAACTAAGTAAACAAGATCTTGTCATGCACTTGAGCTCTCTCTCCCTCTTGTGCACACTCTCTCAAGTTTTCAACTCTGATTTGCAACATGGTATCAGAGCCTTCTCTAATCTCTTCAGCTTCCTATACCATTAGCTTCACTAAGTGCACATGGTTTTTCCATCATCTTCATCTTTTACCTCTTGCCACCATAGCTAGCCAGACCCCCTAACCTTGGAGGACCTGAGGAAGCCAAAAGAGAGAATTCCAGCTCTTGACCTCAAGTGAGGACTTCTTCCCCAACACAAGGGGTGACCCCCTGACCTTGGAGGACCTGGGGAAGCAAAAGAAGAGCATTTCAGCTCCTAGCTTCAACTAAGAACTTCTTCCCTGACATAATGTGACCAATCATTGCACTTGAAAGGGCAACATTGGGCAATGTGGCAGGCGACATTGAAGAAATCGTCAAATTGGTGCAGATTTGAATAGGAGGGCAAGTCATACAGCACCGTAGCCTGTAGAGCCAACGCAATGATGGTGGGGACCATGGGGCTTTCATGACCCCCCAAGTGTCCTATCTTCACCCAAGAGGATTCCGTGAAATTCTTCTTCTGCTACTCCCATAGAATCAAACCCTAAATATGGGTTTCATGGCAGCCAGCCACAAGCCTGAAAGCTTGGCCTTCTTGTTTTTTTTCATCTTCTGCTATCACTAACAAAGATTTTAATCATTGAGTTATCTCTTCTAGAGTCAGTTACTAATTTTGAACTCCATTTCAGAGGTTCTTTTACTTGGTAGGGCATCACCAAGTTCATCAAGACCAAAATCTATCCTCTCTAGAAGCATAAATTAAGAGATGAGTGCTTGTAAAGCACTAAAGCATATTGTTCAATCATTTTTCTATTGGTATTTACTCAATCTGAGTTTTTTCATCAAAAAATTAAAACCATTAAGTGCTCTACTTCATTTTGTAAGGCTATGTGTACAACTATAAACACATAGACCATGCTATCCTAAACTTGTGTTGCTTGCTGCATTCATGTGTGGTTTCTTTCAAATATCTTGGTTAATGAAATTAAAAAGATAAGTGTCATTGTACCACTACAAGGATTTGAGCTAGTAGCGACGCCGATTAGCGACCGGGGATAGCGTTGTCGCTATTTGCGTCACAAATGCGACGCAAATAGCAACGCTCCACAGGGAAAAAAAGCGGCCGAAACCAAGCGCGGTTTTCATTTCGCATTTGCGGCTTGTGAGTTTTGAGAGTGAGAGCGAGGGAGAGAGCGACCGTCGTGAGAGAAGGAGAGGAAGAAGACTTGCCGCCGCCGCCGCCGTTGTTCGCGAAGGAGAGGAGGAGCCTTCATCGCAAAGAGGAGCCGCCTCATGCTCGCCATATCTCATCGGTGAGTCTCCCTCTCTCTTTCTTTTGCTTGTTTAAGGTTTAAATCACTTTCTCTTTTGCTTGTTTAGGAGAGGAAATGAGAGAGAAAGAGAGGGAGAGGGAGAGAGAGGGAGAGAAAGAGAAAGAGAGGGAGAGGGAGAGGGAGAGGGAGGGGGAGGAAATGAGCGAGGGAGAGAAAGAGAAAGAGAGGGAGACGAAGACGGAGGGGAAGGAAATGAGAGAGGGAGAGAAAGAGAAAGAGAGGGAGAGGGAGAGGGAGAGGGAGGGAGAGTGCATTCTCTCTCTCCCTCTCCCTTTTGCTTGTTTAATGTTTAAATCACTTTTTTTTGCTTGTTTAGGAGAGGAAATGAGAGAGAAAGAGAGGGAGAGGGAGAGGGAGAGGGAGAGAGAGGGAGAGAAAGATAGGGAGAGGGAGGGGAAGGAAATGAGAGAGGGAGAGAAATAGAAAGAGAGGGAGAGGGAGAGGGAGAGGGAGAGGGAGAGGGAGGGAGAGTGCATTCTCTCTCTCCCTCTCCCTTTTGCTTTTGGAGAGTGTTAAGATATATTGTGAGAGGGAGAGGAAATACGAGAGAAAGAGAAAGAGAGGGAGGGAGAGGGAGAGAAAGAGAAAGATAACATATATTGGAATGATAGCATATCCATGATTATGGTAATGGTATCCACTTTACTTTTTTTATGGGTACCATTACATCGAGTCCTTAAGGGGGCTAAGAATTAGTCATACCGTTTATAAAGTCTAATTAGGAGATTTAAGATGCACGATAATAGACTTATCGATAATGGTATGCAATGTGCTTTGCCATGGGCCACGTACATTGGTGACTCTTTAAGATGGCTTAAAATTGGTCATGTCCTTCATAATGTCCAAGTAGGGGATCTAATTGTGATATGCATAATTCATTGTTTTTGTATTAACTTTATAGGCATAACAAATTAGAAATCATGCCAACTAGTCAACGGAAGGACTAAAAGAAAATGATACCCTAGCTAATGGTCATTATGGTACTTCATCAAAATGAACCCAAAAGTATTGTTATAGAAGTAGAATCCCTTAAATTGAGTATAGGATATTTTCTCTCGGGTCTTATAACTATGAGTAGAATTGATTGAAATAAATTTTATTACTATAGTTGATAAATTTCATAGATGGCATTAATTTTAATACGCGATCCTAGGACAAAAAAACCACATTTCTAAGATGCTTTTTGTTGAGACTGATTTATTATTAGACTAAGAGATCCTCAATGATGCTCATAAATGGATTACTTATACTCAAAGCCCTCTAGTGTAGTTTTTTACAATAACGAATAATTATCTACCGGGACAAACAAATCCTTGAGCATGATACAAGGCCGAGATATAACATCAATAAATCTCTCAACTACTATGTACAATGCAAGATTTATGGTCAAATTGCAACTTGATGTACATCTCCATAAAGCTATCCATTTAAGCCTCGTTTGTTGTAATGTAGATAAGATGGAAAACGAAGAAGGTCTTATTGTTCAAGATCGCGAGACGTATCTTAATCAGCGTGTCCCATGTCCTTGCTCTCAATGCAAGTTGGCAATTAGACAAAAATGCCGATTGTCTATAGAACACGTACGACCATTTGGCGAGTTTCAATCTGAGATCATTGATCAGGTGATTGCGGATTTTCAGCAAACGGTAATTTTAAGTTAATATTAATCATGCATTGTACTCGCAAGCTAATTGAAAATCATACACAATAAGATTGGATCTTGTTGGCAAATTTTGTATCCAGGGGGGTGATGTCTCGACCCAAGGGGGAGTGCACCCTTTGCGGCCAATTAGAAGAGTTCATGGACGTCCTCTATTGAATCTGCGAGGCATGGAGCAGTGGAGACGGTTTGTCTCTTTGAGAAATACCTGCCCACTAGTATGCTCATGATACAAGTCCACCTTCTTGTGCATCTTGTGGACGAAGTGGAGATTGCTGGACCTGTCCATAGGCGATGGATGTCCTTCCTGGAGCGCTTCATGAAAACCCTGAAAGGCTTTGTGCAACAACGAGCTCGGCCAGAAGGTAGCATGGCGGAAGGTTGGTTGGTGTTAGAGGCGTTAGTGCATATCTCACAATGGCTACCAACGGTGGAACCAGACAATGAAATGGTATGGACGCTGAAGGATGATGATAGACTGACTGGAGATGTGGTGGTTGGAAATGGGGTAGAAAAAAGAATGGATGCCTCAATGGAAGAGAAGGTGAATCGCTTTTGTATGTTGCACCATGCCTCCATGGAGACGTGGCTCGCCAAGTACCAGATTGCAAGGCAAGATCGAGAGGAAGCGCGAGCTGAATTCCGACGCGGTATGCGTTATCGACCGATTCGATATCCCGAAGGCATGGAGGAGATGCCGCGGTTTATGTCAACACGATGGTTGCATGGAGCCTTGACCGTAGCATCCAGCAAAGGGACAGAGGTCTCAATGGAGGAGTGGGAGTTCTTGAGGGGATGTAGTCCAAAGGTGATGAGGGGTTTAGAATATGTCGTATCTAAATTTTATATGCGACGTCTAATTTGAGTGTTTCAATGTATAGTACAAAATATATAGTGCAGCGTGGTCACGCGGACGGCATTTTCGCGTGGAGCGTATTGACAAAATGTGCTCCACAATGGACTGTGGTGTCATGGCAAGGTTTGAGCAATAGAGCCGGCGACGAGCAACGGATCCGAACACGGTTGTGGATGAGATGGAGTATTTTGGGAACTTGCAAAGTATTATTACGGTGGATTACCGTAGCTTCTCCATGATACTATTCGATGTGCAATGGTTCAAAGTGGTACTTGGAGAAGCTGGAGCAACAGTTCGACGAGGTCCATCTGGATTTCTCGAAATAGATTTTGAAAAAAAATGGACGGATTTGCGCGATACCTTTGTGTTGCCGGCCCATTGTGAACATGTGCATAGAGTCATTTGCTTGCTAATTGTAATATGACATGGTTTATGTCACAATGGTTTGAACTCGCTTTGTACGTGTTTGTGAACAGGTAATCTTCTATCCAAACCCCCGACAACCTCGATGATGGTATGTTATACCTTCAATTCCTCGAAGTGAGAGAGTATATGATCAAAGCGATGTTTTGGGCATAGATGAAGATAATATGCAAATAGAAGGGTCGATATTACAAGGGGTGGAGGCCGCCGCAAGCTTGGAGCCCGCATCGGCTAACAATGATGGAAATACAGGAGTCCAAGAATTTTTTGAGAACGAAGCAGACTCATTCTTTTGTGGTGACATGTCTATCGACCTTCTAGTGTATGCAGAGTTGCGTCAAGAGATTAACATGGGACCATATGATACTTCATCCTTGGAGAATTGTATTACTCAATTCATTGTTTAGATCTTCCATAAAGATATATAAGATATATATTTTAAGATGGATTTTTTAAAAATGATTTATATTACTGTGCTTTGTATAGTTTAAATTGATTATTCTAACACCATTTTTTATCTGTGCAGGTGACATTTTCAAGATGAGTTGAGGGATGAGCGATGAGGAGTTTCAGGACATGATGGCACGCATGTCTCCAGACCAGCTCGCAAGATTCAGAGAGATGGCAGACCAGGAGCTGTCTCGTTCTTCGTCAGGGCGCTCTACTAGATTTGCTTTAGCGCGATCAGAAGCTTCAGCTTTGAGCAAATGATCTCGACGCTCACGACTTGGGCCAGAGGGAGGGACTACATCGGGATCAGGGGGGGATGCTGCTGTGGAGACATGGATGTGGTGTCTCCGTCTCGTCGTTCAGCTGGAGCTGCGTCACCTCCAAGATTTGTCACACATGTGGGGACGTCTACTCCAGTTACTCCGGCTTTTGCGCAGCCGTCAGTAGGTGGCACCCCTTTTGATGGTACCCCTTTGAGTGCCACTTCGAGAGAGGTTACTCCCGTCGGTACACCGGATGTAGAGGGGTCTCCTGGATATGCCCAGGAGTGTGGACGGAGATGGGAGAGGACCCATCTTAGGAAGACTCCTAGGGGTTATGAATACCTGGTTGATAGTAGGTCAGGAGCCATCATCATGAATGATGAGGGAAGGAGGGTGATGGCTTGCATGAGAGAGTTGTGCCAACAAGTTTTTCGGCACAATGTCCTGGATCATTGGAAGAACATACCAGAGGGGAGCAAGGACTACATAGTAGCATCCTTGCACGAGGAGTTTCCGGTGCCAGCCGCAACAAATAGATTCTCTACGGGCTGGATGATGGATTGCATGCGTGCATACATGTCACATAGATGATCCGACGCACGCAAGGAAATCAAGAGTAGGTCTGCAAAGCTCGAGTGGTTAGATGCAGACGACTGGCGTTGACTGAGGGAGGAGGCTACAGATTCGCCAGGACGTTGGAGTCAGCAGAGCGGAAAGCGACGAGGGCATGACTCAAGGCCGGAGTGGTCCATCATCTTGGGAGTGGCGGCCACAGGACATATTTGGAGGACTTTGTAAGTTTCTCTTTTGTTTTGCTTGTTTGTTTTTTTGAAATATTCTTTGTACTGACAATCATGTTTCTAACAGTTAGCATTTTGTTTTCTTTGCAGCACTCCATTATAAATCGCGATCCGCAAGGCCTTGAGACTCGATACGCAGAGAGGTACAGTCTCAATGCATTGATTGACCGACCAATGTCTGCTCTCAAATTCATAATTTTGATGGCAAAGATTTCTACCCATGGCAGGTACTTATCAAGTACAAGATGATGGAGAGAGGGTATTGGCCTCTTATGCAAGGCACTAGAGATGTAAACTCTGCAAATCTGGTTGATGTAGAGGATGGCCAACATGCCCAAGCAATCATAATGTTACACTTAGATGAGTCCTTGATTCATCATGTTGATCAACTAAATACTCCTAAAGAAAAATAGGATGAGAGACTGAAAAACTCTACGGAGCCACTGGTAAAAATACTAAAATCTTCCTTAAAATTGAACTCTTTATTTTGGAATATAGATCACAAGAAGAGTTGGGAAGATTTATTTCTCACATGAAGGGACTCATGACTCATGGCACAGCTTGCCTCAATACAAGCTCCAATCCATGAAGAGGATGCTATTGCTTTTCTCCTAAAAGCTGTAAAAAAGGTGTTTCCTACCCCTTGTAACCACTCTTACCAACATTCCAAATCCTACCTTGGCAAGTACCATCCAATCTTGCTTAGATGAAGAGAAAAGAAACCATATTGAAGGAACTTGAGCAGTCACTTCCTGTGAGCAAGTGTTAGTCCATACCGCTTCTACTCAGTGCTTCTTCTATCACAAACAAGGACATATTGTAAGCAATTGCTAGAAGAAATACCCTGAAAAAATCAAGTGCAACAAATATAAAAAGACCAGGCATGTCAACTTTGCCTCCCAATCCACAGCTAATCAACTCTTTTGAGTCTTGTAACATCCTCTATCGATGAATATCATAAAGGCATCCCAGTGTATTGAGGCAGGGAACTTTAACATGTCTTGTGATTCAATGCCACCGTGGCATTGATGAGGGGTTGTTACAATATAGGCATGGGAATTCACCTTAAGCAAGGGTATATGAGGGCTTATGGATGTAAATGGACTTAAGGGGTAGGGAAAACCCTAACCCTAGCTAGGCAAAGGCTATACAAATAGCCTATGGGTCACTATCACGGTTTAAATAGAGTGTACCCAAGTTGTACCTTGAGCAACTTAGTAAAAAGATTTGTTTCTTGTACTTTGAGCTCCTATCTCCCTCTTGTGCACACTTTTCCTGTTGCAACTTTGGTTTTCCACATGGTATCAGAGCATAATCTGATCCTTTCAGCTTCCTCAAATCTCAGCCTCACTAAGTGCACAAGAAAATCTTCATTTCTCTCATCTTGAACCTTCAAACTCCATAGCCAACTTGACCCCCTAATTTTGAGGACCTGGAGAAGCCAAAGGAGAGCATTTACACTCCTAGCTTCAACTAAGACCTTCTTCCCTGACACAACACGATCAGTCTTGGCACTTCAAAGGGAAACATTGGGCATCATGGCAGATGGTATTCAAGAAATCGTCAGATTGGTGCAGTTTTGAATAGGCGGGTAGGTTGTACAGCACGGCATCCTATAGTAGGCGCAATGATGGCGATGACCATGGGGCTTTGATAGCCCCCCAAGTGGGCTATCTTCATCCAATAGGGTTCCATGAAGTTCTTCTTATTATGCTCCCATAGAGCCAAACCCTAACTGTGGGTTTCATGGCAGCCATAGCCACAAGCTTAAAAGCTTGACCTTCTTGTTTTTTCATCTTTTGCTGTCACTAACAGTGATTCTAATCATTGAGTTATCTCTTTCAGAGTCAGACTAATCTGGAACTCCATTTCAGAGGTTCTTTTACTTGGTAGGGCATCACCAAATTCATGAAGACTGACATCTACCATATCTAGTAGCATAAATTAAGAGATGAGTGCTTGTAAGCACTAAAGCATATTCTTCAATCATTTTGCTACTGGTATTTACTCAATCTGAGTTTTTTCATCAAAAAATTAAAACCACTAAGTGCTTTACTTCATTTTGTAAGGCTATGTGTACAACTATAAACACATAGACCATGCTATCCTAAACTTGTGTTGCTTGCTACATATCATGTGTGGTTTCTTTCAAATATCTTGGTCAATGAAACCAAAAAGATAAGTGTCATTGTTCTTTCCTCTACAAGCATGGAAATCATAGACCATCCTTGTCCAACACAAGGTTCATCTACTAAACCATACCACAAGGAGGAGCCAGAAGTCCAGTCTAGGTTCACATCATTGAAGCCTAAAAAGACCATTAAGCCTCGGAAGAAGATTGCACATAAGAAAGGACCACCAAAGTCATATTTTGAAGTACTACATATCTATGATTTTCAGCCTTTCTCTTCATTGCAATTTGAATATCAATTGTTTGTAAGGGTGTCCTTGATTTGCTTCTGCATTCATTGGCGAGGTTGTAAGGGACTTGACATTGCCCTTGTCTTAGCAAGTGGTAAGACCTTCCCAATGGCCACAAGATATACTGATGTGTGCTCTCAAATTTGTAATTTTGATGGCAAAGATTTCCACCCATGGTAGGTACTTATTAAGTACAAGATGATGGAGAGAGGGTATTGGCCTCTCATGCAAGGCACTAGAGATGTAAACTATGCAAATATGGTTGATGTAGAGGATGACCAACGTGCCCAAGCAATCATAATGTTACACTTAGATGAGTCCTTGATTCATCATGTTGATCAACTAAATACTCCTAAAGAAAAATAGGATGAGAGCCTGAAAAGCTCTATGAAGCCACCGGTAAAAATTCTAAAATCTTCCTTAAAATTGAACTCTTTAGCTTGGAATATAGATCACGAGAAGACTTGGGAAGATTCATTTCTCACATGAAGGGACTCATGACTCATGGCACAGCTTGCCTCAGTACAAGCTCCAATCCATGAAGAGGATGCTATTGCTATTCTCCTAAAAGTTGTAATAAAGGTGTTTTCTACCCCTTGTAACCACTCTTACCAACATTCCAAATCCTACCTTGGCAAGTACCATCCAATCTTGCTTGGATGAAGAGAAGAGAAACCATACTAAAGGAACTTCAACAGTCACTTCCCATGAGCAAGAGTTAGTCCATACTACTTCTATTAAGTGCTCCTTCTGTCACAAAAAAGGATATATGGTAAGCAATTGCTGGAAGAAATACCCTCACAAAATGAAGAGCAACAAATGTAAAAAGACCGGGCATATCACCTGTAAGTATCCTAGTGTCCCACTAGTATCTAAGGAATTGGAGGCCAACTTCGCCTCCCAATCCACAGATGATCGACTCTTTTGACTCTTGTAATATCCTCTACCTATGAATATCCTTGTAGCCTGATTTATAAAGGCATCCCAGTTGATTGAGGGGGGGAACTTTAACATGTCTTGTGATGCAATGCCAACCTAGCATTGAGGGGTGGTTGTTACAATATAGACATGGGAATTCATCTTAAGCAAGGGTATATAAGGGCTGATGAATGTAAATGGACTTAAGGGGTAGGGGAAACCCTAACCCTAGCTAGGTAGAGGCGATATAAATAGCCTATGGGTCACTATCAAGTTTGAGATAGAGTGTATCCAAGTTGTACCTTGAGCAACTTAGTAAAAAGATTTTTTTCTTGTACTTTGAGCTCCTATCTCCTTGTGCACACTTTTCCTACTACAACTCTGGTTTTCCACATATATTGGGCTATTTGATTATAGAGAAATGATGTTCTGTTTAAAGGATATTCTCTTAGATATAGTTCATGCTTTTTGTAGTTTAGAGCTTCCTTTGGAAGTTGGCAATGGAGATTGGGGACTTGTGAAACAAGCTATCTAGCATTCGATCAAAATGAGAAGGAAAAACTTCTGGCTAGAGTGCATGACAATGGTTGAAGCCTACGCAATGGTCGCTTGCATGATAGAAGAACATGAACTTTCTCTCGTCCTTACCATCATAAAAGATGCAGCTTGTTCACAACCGATATCTCAAGGTGTATCCATCAATGTGTGGCTCTGCCATGCATAAAGTACTCCTGAAGATTGCTCAAGGTGTATCCACCATCACTGTGTGCCTCTGCCATGCATGAGGTATTTCCCTAGATGCGACTATGCATATGCTATCCCATTAGTTGTTGCATTCCATGTTGTATTTACACCCTTTGTGCTACTCTAACCTTTGTAGATAACATGGATATTGTGCCTTGTATGGTGGCACCACTTGTCTCTTTGTCAGTCCTCACCATGGTTCTCTCTTTATATGGAAGCTTGTTGGCAGGGTTCGGGAAAAGGCAGGTTCTCTTCAGCCTCTAGAACTTGTTTAGCTTGAGAAAAATCCTTCTTGATTCTTGTTTATCTTGATACAAGATCTTAGAGCCTTTCTCGAAAGCAAAGAACGTATGCATTGTAGTCAATTTGATGTGCGGCATAGTTCTTTGTATATGATTAACTTTGTATGATTCCTGTGTGACACACCTAATCAACTCATACATGCAATGTTCTTGTCAATTGGCATTCATAATGGGGAGGTACAATGGAAATGACTATGGACACCCTCTTGAACATGGTACTTGCTCGAAACACTCCATCCCTAGCATGTGTTGCATGGACTACCCAAAATGTTGTTGCAAGTAGTCCCTTCTATGGTGAGCTAGTTCTAAATAGAAACAGGGTAATAGTGCAAAGGAAAAGAAAGAACTCAAATGGTTTGCAATGCCCCCATAAAATAAACTATGTTATGGAGTCCAAGGAGAGAATGTCTAAAGAGACCAACATCACAAAATAGCCTTCAAGTCTACTCTACATGAGAGTACAATCCAAGATAAGTTGACCCCTCAGTGATTTTGGTTTTGCAACCATTATGTTGAACACACTTGGGATGTTAACAAACAAGTTCAATATGTTCCCATATTTACATTGGTTTGGCCTATTGCTAGAGAGATAAATGTATATAAGGATGAAATTTTCTCTCTTAAAAATGATTGATTCAATGCTAGAGATGGGGATAGTCCCTCTATCCCTAACATCAATATTCATTTGGGAGAATTAGGACAAGGTTATTCATTTGTGAGACACATCAAGAACTTGAGGCATTGCATATCAAGAGAAGTAGAAAAGAAAAAAGCTCTAGCTCAGTTTTTGGATATAGCATTTGTGGAAGAAAAGGTGGTGCAACTCGATGCTGTAGTCTCCTTTTTATGATGAGTGAGTGGTTGTATGAAGTGCAAACCAAGTGTGAACCATCGTGCTCTTGTCTAGATTTTTAAAAGAGGGAAAGAGAGAACAGGCCATACCTTGCTTACAAACATTTGTATTATGTCTGTCTAAGAGTGTTAGGTTTAGATAAGAATCAACATATGTACGCTTTTTTAAAGAGTCGTCTATGAGGTTTGCATTATGACTCATTTTGTGCAAACCGGGCTTCGTACGTCGTTTGTGAATCATGGAGTCATTACAAGTAGTTTCATCCTACATTGGCATGATGAGGACATTATTCCAATAGTGTGCAATTATCGCTTACTTTACTTATTCCAAAAGTTAATTGGACTCTTTCAAATAAGGGCATATCTCGTTCCACTTAGCTTTCAGAGTGTTACTACATTCAAGACGCGGTACAAAAATTTATAATTCTCCACTATGTTATAGTTCTTCTCTCCCTTAAGGCGTAGACGCTGTAAATCAGAGAGGGGAAACCTTTGAAAATGAAAGCCTACCTACGCTTGCTTGGAATGCTTTAAAATACAGCTGTCGACTCGTTTGGAGGGCCAGGCAAAACAGCCAAGTCGACTCAATCTTGACCGTCCACATGTGAAGCACAACATCTGGATTCTGAGCTCTGCGCCCTTACAGTTCTATTGATTCCCAAGCACCAATCCGATCCCATGCCCTTTGAAGTTTGGCACCTGCAACTTTGCCAAATTGCCATGCTACGACGTGACGATGGCACACTCCAGCGTCATAATTCCTTCCTTTGCGGAACTGCAGCTCCAGTCCAGATCGAGGACCGACACACTCGAGCGAGTGAGTGGAGTGGCAAACGCAAAAGCCAAAAGGTGCGCCACGTGGCAAAGAGCACAAGGCCCGAGGGCGGACAGACGGGAAGTCCTGGGAAAGGAATGGACTGTGGACAGTATGCATGATGTGACGAAGACAGAACGCCTAAAATCTAAATGCTCTCGAGTCTCGACTCTCCACAATACAGTAGGTGGTATTGGTAGGTGGAGAAAAGTGGAAAGGGACCATGGTAATCAAGTAGGTGGTATTGGTAGGTGGACAAAAGTGGAAAGGGACCATGGTAATCACCAACTGTGGTTTTAATAAACCATGCACACATGACCTAGTCTAAGGCTTTATTTATAGTATGTTTCTTTGCCTTGTTTGTTCCAAACAAAGAGGTCTTGGTGGATGTGATTGCACATTTCTCAACACCCCTCCTCAATCACAACTGGAAGAGACATTGAGTATATAGAGGCTGTCGTGAGTAGAACCTTGCTAAGTGTAGACATGGAACAAATAAAGACAACCATACAAAGTTAGAGGCTGTTACAAGGCCTCACTAAGTGTGTAGAGGATGTAGTGTGCAAAGTTTACATGAGGAGTATAGGAGCTTATGGTGGGAACATTAGGCAAGTCCACATGTTAAACTTTTAAAAATTCTATCAGAAAATGAGCTGCAAAAGAGGGACTCGTGAGTCCTATCCTTTTGTTCTTGGGGTTCTTCTTCTCCTTGTTCTTCAATGTTATCTTCATCTTCTTTGACTGTAGTAAGATATGCTCATTGAGACCTTTTCTTAGCATAGCAAAATTTCTCAATATGCCTAGTTTTCTTACAAAAATCACAGACTACGCTCTCCTTCCCTTTCACATAGAGGAGTTGTTGGTCTCCTCTTAGGATGCTTGTTTTTCCCTTGTTCTTGATCTTCTTTTCCTCTTCCAGGAGAGAGGCTTTGATGTCCACAAGTTCGGCTTTAGCATGTTGATTAATGTGGTAGACAAATGATCAAACTTAGGTGGAAGACTTTTGAGAAGCACTCCAATGTAAAGGTCTTCATCCATCTTCAAGTTGATTCCTGCAAGTTGAGTCAACAAGCTTTCCATATAATTCAAATGAGTTGCAAGTGAGGTATTACTTTGCATGTCGAGCCTAAAAAAGTCAATTAGTAAACCATATTTTGAGGATTTTGAATGAGCTCCAAATAGGGTTTCTAATCGATCCCATGTCGTGTAAGAGGTTTCACAATCATCAACATGATGAATGTAGCTATCATCAAGTTCGAGCGTGATAATTTCTTGAGCCTTATCATCATTTTTATCCCATACGACTAAAAGTGTAGCTTCCCTTGGTTTCTTCTCTTGACCACTTATGATTGACCATAAGCCTTTCTTCATTAGGATGAGTTTGCCATGTATGGGATCCAATACCATTGAATCGGGATGTCGGTGAATCTTTGCCCATTTTGAGATTGCAAGATCAGCAGCAAGTCAGCTCCACAAAATTCAAATTTCAGTTGAGCACAAGTGCCAAGAAGCACTAGGTGATTAGTATCAAGAGATACTAGGTGATTTGGTGACTATTATCCCCTTGAACTTGGAATCTTCAAGATCTTGCCAGTCTGAGTCTTCCCCTCCTTGATTTGATGCTGGAGCTGCAAAAAAAACTGAGACTAGTCAAGCAATAGTGTTAAATTTGAGTGTGTCAAATGACACAAAAGGATTAGTGTTAATCAACACTAGTATTAAGAGATACAATGTAGTTGGCACTTGATGTTGAATCTTCTTTTTATTAATTCCAAGTGGTAACTTAGTTAGAAAATCACTGTTGTAGTAGATCTGAGGGTCAGTGACATTACTGAGCCAAAGGAAGTAGGAAAATGAAGAAAAAATTGAGCTTTGAGATTGATGGCTATGGAGTTTGCATTAGGGTTTCTGGGGGCAGCCTGGTTTTTCAGCTCCTATGAATTGAATACTTGATCATTTCAAAAAATTTCTTTATAGAAATGAACTTAAGAGGCACGCTATCAAAACCCTATGATGCTCATCACCATCACGACGTGTGTAGGCAGAATGAATCGTAAGAGCAGTAGAGGGCGTAGAAAATGACATCGACTGAGTAAACACCCAATGCTGGAGCATGGAGTCAACAATGTTGGGCTTTGAAGTGACATGGAGGAGTAGCTAGAGTCAAGAAAGGTTTGCTCAGAAGGAAGCATGAGCTGAAATGGCATGGGAAGAGAGATTCATGTCGTCCACTAAAGGTGGGTAGCTATGGAGGTAGGTGATAGATCCATGAAAAAGTGGAGGGAGTCAGAAATTCAAACTGGAATGACTCAATTAGTGGCATGATGACTGATTAACTTAAAACATAATTTGATATGATGTTAAAATATTGAGATGCATACTATGGAGGATCATTGAAGAGCAGATAGACAATCATAATGAAGCATAAGCATTGACAAAGAAGAACAACTGAAATTATCCAAGCATAATGCAAGTACAACTGATGAGAATGACTGATGGAATGAGTATGGGGATGAGTGCCTTTTATAGGTTTACAGTAGGTGGTATTGGTATGTGGAGAAAAGTGGAAAGGGACCATGGTAATATCTATGGACCCTCATTATGGGCATATGTATGTTGGATGTTGTATGAACTGAAAATAGCATTGAATGCTGACTTTTGGAGCTGAAAATCAACTACATTGACATGATTATTGGATGTACATGAATAGTACAGGAGTTATATGACATTGGTTCTTGAAGACAGGGCATGTATTGTGGAAAATTAGAGTGGAAGCAAAGATTGAAGTGTGCATAAGAGGGAGAGAAGAGCTCACAAGTACAAAAACAAGTCTTGCTTATTCAATTGCTTATGAAAGTAAAACTTGGGCCACTCTTACTCATCAGTTGATGTAGACCCATGGGCTGTTTATATACCCTCAAGACCATTCGCACTCAGCTACCCTTATCCCCTCTAGTATAAGGAGAGTTCATATGCTTACACTCTCAACACCCCCCTCAATGCCAAGTGGCATTGGATAAATCATGACTTGATGCCCCCCCTTAATCCACAATGAGATGCCTTTATAAATTAGGCTACAAAAGATGGTTATAGGTAGAGAGTTTACAAGACTCAAAAGAGTCGATCTTTAGTGGATTGGGAGGCAAAGTTAGCCTCTAATTCATTACGTGGTTCTAGAACACTTGGACACTTATTGATGATATGCCCAGTCTTTTTGGATTCATTGCACTTCATTTTTTCTAGGTACTTCTTCCAACAATTACTTACAATATGCCATTTTTTATGATAGAAGGAGCATTTTGTAGAAACCATATGGACTAACACTTGCTCACGAAAAGTAGATGTTGAAGTGCCTTCATTATGGTTCCTCTTCTCTTCATCCAGACATGACTGGATGGTACTTGCCAAAGTTGGATTAGGGTTATTGGTAAGGATAGTAATAAGGGTTGGAAAGACCTTCTTTATAGACTTCAAAAGGATAGCAATGGCATCTTCATCATGAATTGGTGCTTGAACGGAGGCCAGTTGTGCCATGAGCCTCTTCATATGTGAAATAAGCTTACTTAGGTCTTCTCCTTGTTTATACTCCAAGCTAAAAATTTCAATCTTTAGAAAAATCTTGGAGTTATTCCCTGTAGCACCATAGAGCCTTTCAAGCTCATCCCATTTCTCCTTGGCAGTGGAGAGTTGATTAGTGTGATGAATTAGGAATTCATCCAAATAAAGCATGATGATGGCCATAGCTCTTTTATCATCTTTTACATCAAGGGGATTTGATGGATCAATAACTCTAGTCCCTTTTATGAAGGGCAAGTAGCCCCGTTCCATCATTTTATATTTCACCAGGACTTGCCAGGGATGGAAATATTTTCCATTAAAATTGCATATTTGAGACCTTACATTTGCATAAGCCATGGCCATAATAGGAAGTTCTTACCTATTGCCCTAGGCAATGGCAGTGTCTAGTTAATGGCCTTACAAATGATAAACAACTTTAAAACTGTAATGATGAAAAAGGTTGAAAATCATACATGTGTAATATCTCAAGATAAGATTTTGATAGTCCTTTCCTTCCGACAACCCTTGATTTAAGTTTTAATGTTTTCCTAGGTTTCAATGAGGTGAACTTTGATTGGACTTCTGGTTCCTCCCCACCTTGTGGTTTAGTGTATGAACAACAAGGTCAATTAATGACTTCGACACTTGGTGAAGAGTCCGAGGAGATTTCAATCACATCAATATTCATGTTTCGACATAAGGCAGTAGCACTAATGTCACTAAATGCCTTTTTAGTGCTTAGAAGCACTCATCTCAAGATTGAGATGTTTAGGCATTTACCTTGTCAAGCTTGGTGAGATACTTGATTGATTACGGGTGTTGAGATTAGGCTTTTCATTGAGCTTATGATGTCCTCTGAGTGTTGAAGCTATTCAGAAATAAGAAGTACACATTATAGCATGTGCTTCAGTTATTAAAATCACTATTAATGATTCCCAGATTGAAAAGTGAAAAATAGGAAGCTTGAAGCTTCTTGGCTATGGCTACCAGAAAACCCACAGTTAGGGTTTTGGTCATAGCAGACAGTTGGAGAGGAATTAGGACCAACCCTCTTAGGTGAAGATGGTCCACTATAGGGGCTACAATAGCCTTATGATAGCCAAGAAAATTGTGTTGCCTACAAATCACGCCATGCTCTCGAACTTCACGTTGCCCAATCTGTACCATTTTTTGGGAATTGAGCAATGTTGCCCTCCACGTCACCTAATCCCTGCATTTAACACACCATGCTGAAGTGCCCAAAAGGTCATCTATGGACTTCCACATATAGTAACAAATATCTAGGATGTTTTGGGGCATGTTTGACACATAAATATCTCTGTTTTGACTAAGAAAAGACTGCTAGTCATTTATTGGTTGTTGGTTGGAGATTGTATGTTTCTCTACTATCAGTAAGATTGAATGTACACATGGTATGTAGCAACTACATGCTCTATGAACTGGTTGATGTACCTACATGCTGTGCCACTTGATTGTGGATGTATGTGACATGTTTGTGGGCTGAAATACTGTGATTTCAATAAGGATTTTGTTGCAAAAATTATCATAAAAGTTGAAGGCTGAAATTGGTCAATAAGACATCTTAGTTTGCGGGGAGTCAGACATTGATTAAAAACTGTCTGCTGTAATATGGCAAATGCTCATGACACTAATAACATCACCCAAATTGTTAATGATAAGGTTGATAATAAGAACTTCGCACTATAGAATTTTAGGATGCAAATTTTTTTGATTGGCAGAGGATACGAGGATTTATGCACAGGGACTGAAGTTGAACCCGAATTACCTAAATAGAATCCAACATAGGGTCAGCAAAGTGCTCACTGATAGTGGTCAAAAAGAGCTAGCAAAGTACTACATTGGTTCTCTTTGTGCATTTCTGATTCAATGGCTATGCGAATTACGAGTTGTTGTTACCCGAAAGATACTTGGGATACACTCATGAAAAATTATGGTAATGTTATGCATGCAAGGAAGATATAGCTTAAGCAACAATTTAATCATATGTCCAAAAATGGAAAGAGCATGCAAGCATACATGACAGAGATAAAAATCATAGCTGACCAGCTGGCACAGAGGATGATATGATTGCAGTCACATTGAACGGGCTTGGCAAGGAGTACAAGGCATTTGATACTTCTACTTCTATAAGAGCAGAACCCTCTGATGGGATGAACTACTCACATTACTATTGCATGAAAAATTAAAGCTTAGTCTTAACACATGTTCTAGTTTGTCTCAAGGAAGAGACATTGTTCTCTACTCTAGCCAGCGTGGCAGAGGTGGCAGAGACCGTGGTTCTTTTCAAGGTCAAGGAGACACTCAAAATACCTATGGACAACAGCAATAGAATGCATGGAATACTCGAATATGTAGGGCCTGGTAGCTTTAGAGGTAGGGGGAGATCACCTAGAGGCAGAGGTGGTGGATTCTAGTAGTCAAATGAGCAATCTTATAGGGACAAAGACTGTCATTATTGTGGTAGATATGAGCATATTGCTAAAGATTTTCATAAGAAGCAAGCAAACATGAAAGAAAAAGGTAGACAACATGGAAATTATGCATCTTCTAGTGGTGCTCAGGATGATCAGGGAGAGAGGTTATCTGCTATGTAGCATGTATCAAAGAATGTGCATAAGCAAGGCAGAGATGAGAAATGATATATAGATTCAAGGGCCTCTAATCATATGACACCCCAGAGAGAATGGTTTGATGAGTTGGTTGTAGGTTCTCATGGATATGTCTGTACTGGGGATGATACCCAGCATGATATTCACCATGCAGGTTTGTCCCTGTTAAAAAACACGGATTTAGAGCATGGCAGGAGCTACGGAGGATGAAATATGAAGAGAAGACTCATGTTGACATAGACAAAGATAGACCAATTGTTGCACAACTGAATTAGGTTCTAAGATAGATTAGCTTGGACTCATAAAGACAATCTTGTGTAATGAACTGACATTGACAAGACACTAAGTGAGAGTACAAAGCATCATGATTTTGTATTCACTCCATAGTCAAGTACAATGCTTTATAGAAGTTGGGTTATTACACTCTCCTCATGTGCATATGGGATTCATGACATCTCTTCTTGGAGCATACATCATTTTTTATTTCTCAATACCCCCCCTCAAATGATGAGTTCCTACACTTGCTGGCTTTTGCCCCCCCACATGATAACATGGCCCAGGAGACTAGCTCATAGGCAACCTAGTCAAATTTAAGATTGAAACTTTACATCTTTGGCAAGGGTTTTTACAAAGCAAATCCACTAAGGGAAACATAGAGATCCACCATGCGAAAAACATATGAAAGATAAAAAAATTTACTTAGAACAATCTATTAGAATTGTTGATGGTAGCGATGTCAGAGGGGTTTTTGTTGAAAGGTCGAATCCACCAGGGAGCAGAGGTAGAAGGAAGTAGAGATAGGAGATGGAAGAGAAGAAAGAGAATACACAAGTGGTAAACACGACAAAGATAAAGCACAATGAATTGAATCAATATGTATTGAAAGAACCTGGAATCTTTGCACTACTCAGAAGCAATCTCCAGGCATTAGTTCTCCTGGAGCTCCTTCGTAGACCAAAAACGTGGATAAGAAAAATCAACTCTTTCTCTGCTGCCTGGAATCCAAATCTAATGGCTCTGTTGGCTTTGAAAGGGGAGTAAAATTGCAGGACACCTGCTCACAGATCTCCCAGATCACTCCTTCTTCCTCTTCTAGTTCAAACTAGAGTTTTCAATATGTTTACAGAGATCGTGACACGAGCAATTTCGTGAATTTGTCCTTCTTGTGAAAATCCCCTAATTGGCTGAAAAAGCAACTAGCTTTTTGCATGCCATCCTAATCTAGAAGCTTTTTCTAACTTTTTCAGATTTTTACAATAAATAATATAAAAAATAGGCTAAAATTATCCAAAATTCTAGTATTTTTGGATAATCCATGCAACTCACACCAGTACTAATGGCTCAGATCACATGGATTCTCTAGATCAATAAAGAAGTGGGATGATGATGCATTCCATACTTTTTCACACTGTGTCCTCATAACATCATGACATCCACTCCCTACGAACCTGCACATACTCCGGTATGTGCCAAAATCCTAGTTGTCACCGGATTTTGAGTCCTCCTCATCCTCTACAACCATATCCTTTACTTCTTCATTGTTAATCCCAACACGAAGAAAGCAAAAGGAAATAAAAAAGACGTAGGGCAAAGGCGGAAAAAAGGTAGCTCGATTGAAGAAAGAAGAGGAGAAAAGGCCAAAATCACAAGGGCAACCTTAAAAAGTCCAAGGCAAATGCAAAAGGGAAAATGTACATTTTAAAATAAAAAGGCGCACCTTGAAATCTTGTAAAAGAGCACCGGGCTCTCACCCGTGCAATTTGTAAATGTAGACGGGCGGTGGAAAGGAAGCTAGGAAGATAGAAGGACAATGGGAAAAATGGCCTAAGCTACGGCCGGCCATGTAAAAAAGGGGAAAAGGGGATGACCGCCCAAAAGGGATTTAGGGTTTTGTATATAAAGTTGAAAAGTGAATGAGAAGCTCATTCTTGTGTGTGGCCAAAAGTAGCTCTCCTCTTCTTCTTCTTCTTCTTGTGCTTGCTAGCTTGAGCTTGTGCTTGAGAGAGGGAGTGCGAGAGTGTGAGGGAGTAAGTGTGTGAGGGTGAGGGACCAAGGAGGAGAAGCTCTCCATCTTCTCCTCTCTTCTTCTCTTCTCTTCTCTTCTCTTGTCTTGCTCACGGCAATGGAGCTTGGAGCGTGGAGCTTGAGGAAAGAGCTTGCTTGAAGCTTGCACTTGGATTGTGGAGCTACTAGAGTGCGCGGGAGAGGAGGTAACTCGAATGGCATGGAGGTAAGCTCACTAGACCCGTAGATATGGATGGCGCGTTGGCTATGTGAGAGGTAGCCATTAGTGCTCGGCTTGGAATGCTTGAAACAATAAGCGGTCCGTGGGTCTTGGCGGCTGAGCGAAAGCTCCTACATTTTGGTTCCATTGCCAGGACCAACGGATTCAAGCCTTGAGCGCTTACGTGCTTTGAATCGAGCATCCAAGTAAGAGTTTCCCCAAACCGGTGCTTGAGATAGGTAGGAAGTGAGGGGGGTTGAAGATGGTATTTGATCTCCTTGGCAAGTAGGTTTTTAATTTTGTTTGAGGTTTACGTTGTGAGATGGAGTAGTGTACGTATTTACTTTGTGATTTGGATGCATTAGAGTAGGAGAAAACAAAGAAAAACAAAGAAAATCAGCATTAGGGTTTGTGTTGTCAAAACAGGGAAAGAGGGTTTGATTTGCTTGCCGATTTGTACTTTGGAGGTTATTTGCTATTCCAAGGGTATAGAATCCTTCATTCATGTCTATTCTTGCATTCTGGAAGTTTGTGTGACCCCTCAAGACCAAAATCATAAAAAAGGAAGCATTATTTGTCAAATCTGCCAAAACTATGCCGCGCTCGGCGTGTCCGAGTGACAGCGATTCTAGGTTGAGTCCCAGAATCGGCCCTCAGCCCACTACCACTCGGACCACCCAACTCCGCCCTCAGACCGCTCAGCCATTTGGCCCTCGGCCCGGTTGACTCGGCCCAAAAACTCATTCGGCCCGTCTGAGCAACCCACTCAGCCCGGACGACTCAGCCCAAAAACTCATTCGGCCCATCCGAGTGACCCACTCGGCCCGGCTGACTCGACCCTCAGACATCCAAACTCGAACTGGCCGAATTTGACATTCTGACGAGTTACATTCGGCCTCTTCTACTCGGCCCTCAGACGGTCCGAATCGGGCACTTGGCCCCTGTAATTCGGACCTGTTGGGCCGAATTTATATTTTCTCAAATTTTAACTTAAAGACAGAGAAATTGACCGAGAGACCATATAGAGCCAAACCCATATCATAGATCGATCACTGGGCTAAAACTTAGAGCAACTAGTTCAAAATTTGGCTATAAACGGTCTTTCAAATCACGTATGGCATTTACCATAATGGCCCTGCGGACCGGGGGGGGGGACTACCCCCCCCCCCCGGACCCCTACAGAGGGGGCTCTATCCCCTCCGCACCTCCCTCGAGTAGGTTGGAGAGAAAACACACGCTATGACATGTCCTCTAAATTGGACCCTGGTGTAGCAATGGCTCTACACGAGCATGGATTCTCACTTGCAAAAGAGCAACCAAAAGCCCGTACCCGAATAGAGACAAATAGAGACCCTAGAACCTCAATGGACCCATCTAGCCAACAAGGGAAAAAAGACCACACTGTAGAAACACATACGTGTTGCATTCGGACCGCATCTAGTCAAAGCGGAAAGCAACAACATCAAGCTACAATAGCGAGAATGATAGATATGACAGTCCTGACGATAGAGTACCTTGAGCAACGTTGCACAAACGACTCAAGACATCAGTGGAGAATCCACATCTGGTCGTGCAGTTGGGGACTCAAGAGCATCTGTTAGAAGGCTTAAATTTACAAGCCAAGACCCGAAAGAGGAAGACATAGTACCACCTGCTTATCTTAGGGTCAAACTCACCGCGAAAAGAGAGCATACTATTGATGCTCTGATTGATGAAGGAGTAGATTTTAACATCTTGACCTATGAATCATGGACCCTACTAGGCCAACCAGAGCTCACACCGACTAGTGCAACTCTTAGCCCTTATGGAGGACACCCACAAGCACTCATAGGGAAGTGCAAAGTCCTTGCGACAATTGAAACTGAAAGTTTGTCTATCCTATTTCATGTTCCTCCAAATAGTGCTAGTTGCGGGAAAGAAACCCTCCTAGGAAGACCCTTCAAAAGGGCGACCAAGTGTGAGGCCGACTATGTAGCACAGAGGATACACCTGACACTACCGGGTGTGAGGATAGTCACAACCTTTAGCAAGGGTGACCTCATCAAATCTCGAGGGAAAGGCAAGCAAGGTGCTGACATAACAATCAAGCTTGCTGATGAGAGCAAGGACTTGTTGGAAGAGTTAATACAAGCACAGGTCGAACAACGAGAGCCAGTGAGTGAGGCCATGCCTGAAACAAGAAGGTCAAGGGACAATGCCAAGGATGGGCTTTGGACTTACAAATATCGTAGAAGACCCCAAAAGAAGCCTAAGCCTTATAGACACAGGCATCGATGGAGGGTCAGCACAACGCCGCGATGGATATCCAAAGCGTTGCTACGTGCTCAAGGGTACTACGCAGGTAACCGATGGATTTGGGTACCAAAATCCCTTACTAAACCACCTCCATCAGCTGAAGGCCAGAGTGCATCAAAAGTAATGAAGCACAAGAGGAAAGCTAAGAGAAACTCTAGGTCTCCAGGCAACAAACCAGACATGATTGTTCGAAAGAAAGAGCCTCAGTCTAGCATGCTAAATAGACAGATGTCATATGTAGCCATTGAGCATGCACAGAAATCATTAGTGCCCAAAGAGCCTTTGATTTCCCAAGGGGAGAACAAGCGTTATAGGCACAACATTACTCAGGGCAAGGCTGATCACTCAACAAAGCAAATGGCTCAATTGTCTAATAGCCTTGAGCAAATCATTCGGCCAGTGCTAAATCCACCTAAGAGTCCTAGATCTCCTACATCCTCTTTTTCCAAACAAACACAGGAAGCACAACAGCGGTCGTCGATGGCAGCTGCTCACTCCTAATCTATGTCTCCATTAAAGATTCCAAATACCCAAAAGGGGAAACGTGACACTCGCCACAGCCCTCGGCCCAAGGATATGCCTATGCAACCCAATGTGACCGGATCAACTCATACTCGATCTATACAGATGAATGCTCAAAGGGCAACAAGAGATGCGACCACTTCTGATCGCCCTAGGGACTTGACACCGCAATCCACCAGGGGTAGCCATCCCACTAAACTAGCTGCTACTACTTCCAATCAGGGAACACAACAGTCACAACCCTTGGGGGTGACAATGCCCCTTGCGGAACATGTCCTTCGTACTTTACCTATGGAGGAGGTGTCGCAACCAGCTTCATTGACAACTCCAGCACTTCCAAAGTGCCTAAAGCCTAGGCTGGAGGAGTTAAACACAAGGGAATTAGCTGAAAAGCTAAACTCTCCCAAAAGGGAGACAGTTGTACCCTCACAACCTAGCGAGGCTATTCAACAGGCCACGACCATGTCCCATGAGAACACACTAGAGAAAGATAATGCTCAGGCCGAACGAAGCACATCAACGGTTGACCTAGTCCAAGGTCTTGAGTCGTTGAGAGATACACCTTCACTGACCAAGAAAAAGAGGAGAAAACATTAAAAAAAATAGCAACTACAGGTGGTTGTGGACCCCAAGAACATTGAGACCAAGAGCGTTGGAGAGATGAGAAATAAAGCATCGAGACCATGCACTAAGGAACCCATTGATGTCTCTCCTAATAGCAGTGAAACCTCAGACACATCCGTGTGCTCTAAAAAATCAAAGCAGTCATTGCCATCAATGGCTGCTTGCAACACTCAATCCACCGACAACAGAACTCGTACTGACCAATTAAGAGTGGATACAACACTGTCACAACAGGGTGACAAATTTATACCGTGCACACCCAAGGAGAACCATGATGCAATAACGAAGCCTCAAGAGAAACATGGAAACCCCAAGAGCATGAGCAATCCTAGTGTTGGCCAATCTTGCTCATATAGGCCTGAACCCCCAGCTATGCTAAAGCTTAGGCAAACTCCTAGAACCTTGCATGAGATAGCAATCGAGCAAGCCCTCTTCAAACATAGAAGTGTCACAGAATGCTTAACTGAATTGGATGCTAAGCTCAAGGTGTTCACTCGTGTCTATGTCCTGGCAGACATGCACGCAATCCCTAAAGAGCAGCTTGGAGATTACTTGCCCCTCCCTTTATCTTGGGAAGAGCAGGAACATCTTGACGAGCACTATAACAAGCTCTTACATGAACACATGCGACTCATCTCTGACGAGGAGACTGACAAACTACGCTTAACCGTGACATTTAATGAAATGCTCTGCCAACCGAATCTCGTAAACATTGAGCAACTAAAGCTATTGTCAGCAGGCCGTAGTTGATTTGAACAGTGTTGGTGTGAAAACCGCGTTGCAATGGCTGAACTAGGAGCTCAGATCATGACAGTATCTGAGGAGTGATTGGCCAAATGGCGGTCTCAAAGAGACCCAACCTATGTGGCACCAACTTCCCTTCGAGTGCTGACTGCCATTCGGGGTACGGACTTGGCTGAACCTAGCCAAGAAAACTCTCTGTTTGATAAGGTTCTCACTGAGGAGGAGTTACATGTTGCCAATAGACTCGAAAAAGGGTCCATGCTGCTCTATGTCGCAAAATATCTATCGGTACTAAGTAAGCTGCCACGAGTGCTGGATACGTGTGCCACGCTCCAGTACAACTTCGAGTTCTACAATTGGTTCTTATCCTTGTGAAGTGACATGGATTCATAAATATGTATATAAATAAACACTGATTTTTGTGTCACCGTGTATAAAAAATATCAACACACACAAGCAATGATAGTCAAGCACAGGGAGAAGAGTTGGGTCTGACAAGCTAAGCTCCTCAAGTCCTCCTCTCATCACGTATTTAAAGGCCGTGTAACCATCCCCACCTCCAAGTGAAGGGCATGCAATCCACATTACCGCCATAGGAAGCCTTGACCAACAACTCTGATGGTGTAGACAAGGTGCAACCCCTTTTCTATACACCTTCTTCCCTTTCCGATCTATCCTTCCAAGGTTGAGCCCTGCCTAAATTCATGACCACCAGCCCACATAACTCGGCATGGGCCAAGATCTGCTAATGGCAGGAGGCTAAATATACATCACGGGGCCATCCCTCTACAACAAGCATTGCATGCCCCACCCCTCCCCTTCTCGTCCTATGCGCTTGATAACCTGCACTATAATCCCTTACATATGAATGGTATTATCATGTAGCAAATCCTAATCCTTGATCCGCATCTTACAGACCCCCCGCGAGGAAAACATGGAGAACCAAGGGTAGCTGGCTTGCAAGAACGCTCTCTGCAGCCGACGGGAACATGCAGCACACGCCCCTCTGCCAGTGTGCTACATGCCCACTCTTAAAAGGTACACCAAGAAACGCAGCCCCAAGCGATGCCGCCCCGGACAAAGGCCGAAGAATCCACGGGCCAGGGGAGTGGACGCTCAAGGAGGCGCACACAATGTGGCAACACTAGTGGCACAAACCCCCAACGTAAGCTCGGGCACCAGATGCTCAAGGGCAGAAAGGGCAGCTCGGGACAGGGAAGAATTCAATGAACTATTTAAAGGCATTTTGGAAACGGTGGTGGCCCGGGACTACACCATTCATGTCCCAGCCGACATGTTCCTTGCCCAACCCCATGGGAGCCTCGCACCAGCACTGGCACAGTCGCCTAGCCAACCGGACTCACCCCACCTAGTACCTATCGACTAAGCCCCTATGATGTACAAGTAGCTTGACAAGTCATCATGCCATAACTTTTTGTTCTTGATGAGTAAAGGGGCAAGATCCCCACTTGTACACACTTCCTTCACCTACCGTTAATGTATGCAATCTTAACAAGTAATGGGATAGGCATCATAGCATTCTGAAAAATTATGTCTTAACATGATGGCATTGGTTCAATGTACTTAACGCAAGTGAGCATATACTCTCACAAAGTGACAAGTGGATGCAGAATGACACAGGTCAAGGTCTAGAGGCATTTAATATCCAAGTCACCATAAGACCACCAACCCCACAAAGAACCATTATGGAGGAAGTGACAGGAATACCAAGAAACAAAAGCCATGATGGAAACGCCACTGGATGAGAATCCAAGGACACCTCTGTAGAAAAATCACATATTGCAGCTGAGCATGGCCAAAGCATAATCATCGATTACCTCCTCCTTCTTGGCTAAACTCTATGTTTGGGCACAAGCCACGCTCTCAACAAGGGCGAACGTCTCTTCATCATCCAGGATTCAATTCGCAAGATGCTCTGCCCTTGTCCATGCATAGCTCACTCCAAGTGCTACCTCAATTGTTCGATGTCTCACATGTTACAAAGAGGTTTGCAAAATCTCAAGTGTATCTCTTCATCCCAACAACAGTTCCTCTAGCATCAAGGCTGGTGACACAATCATATCTTTAATATCAATTATTCATAGCCTGTAAATCCCAACATTTCTCAATCCAAATGAAAGGCTAGCCACCTCAATGTATGGCATTGATTGTATTCATTTTTTCCACACAAAAAAAAGAGAGAGAAAGAAAGAAAGAAAAAAAGAAAGAAAGAAAAAAAGCACACACAATCACAGCACCGCACCTAGGGGTCCTCAAATTCAGTACGTCTAGTGACCTTGGTCGAATGGCTCCGTCCCTAATCCCCTAGCCCTTTTTACATCCCCCACAATTGTTCAGGGCACATTAAGGGAAGGACATACCTAGGGAGCTGCCTCGCCTATGGTTAGATCTGTCACCCTGAACCACTTGCATAATCCTTTTGCACTCCATCTTGATGCCATTACAATCAACAGTGGTAAGCAAGGCATGAAGACCACATGAGAGGTTTTCCAATTGCAGGTATTGAAGACTCCAACGAAGGTGTCATTCGCTCTTCATCAACACTCAACTCTGAATTCCTATCCTTATCACCCTGTAAGCCTGCCAAGAATCATCATGTACAGAACCCCCAACAAACTGCCACTTGTACTCCATCAGTGTAACCCCCTCAAAGAACAGCCCTACCACCAACTCCCATTGCCCTACCACCTACCACTTCACCCACCAACGTGCCCCCAATGACCTTCCTCCCCACCACTACCAACACTCTGCCATGGCAACCAAAAACGTCCTTGCCACGCACGTCTTTGGTGCATACTAACGCCTGCCACCTACGACGGTGAGTGCCATGGGACTGGCATTCGTCTAGGAGGGGGTAATGTTAACCCCAACACAAAGAAAGCAAAAGGAAATAAAAAAGACGCAAGGCAAAGGTGGAAAAAAGGTAGCTCGATTGAAGAAAGAAGAGGAGAAAAGGCCAAAAGCACAAGGGCAACCTTAAAAAGTCCAAGGCAAATGCAAAAGGGGAAAGGCGCATTTTAAAATAAAAAGGCGCACCCTCAAATCTTGTAAAAGAGCATTGGGCTCTCACCCATGCAATTTGTAAATGTAGACGGGCGGTGGAAAGGAAGCTAGGAAGATAGAAGGACAATGGGAAAAAGGGCCTAGGCTACGGCCGGCCATATAAAAAAGGGGAAAAGGGGATGACCGCCCAAAAGGGATTTAGGGTTTTGTATATAAAGTTGAAAAGTGAATGAGAAGCTCATTCTTGTGTGTGGCCAAAAGTAGCTTTCCTCTTCTTCTTCTTCTTCTTGTGCTTGCTAGCTTGAGCTTGTGCTTGAGAGAGGGAGTGTGAAAGTGTGAGGGAGTGAGTGTGTGAGGGTGAGGTGTTCAAAGAGGAGAGAGAGACAAGGAAACACCATATCCATGAGCCTTCAGGCTCTCAAAGTCCTTTCTTCATATTCCACACACTCTAAACTGAAAAGCACACACACATACAAAGATAAAGTGACCTAGTGTAAATGTAGACTAGACAGACTAACTCTAGTCAGGTCACTAATTGACTACTAACCCGACTTATTTAATGTAGTCACATGTAGACAGCTGCACACACTAGCTGTCATAGATGTAGGTCATAGATAAAGACACACTGACGGTGAGCTTGATTTCTAACACTCCCCCTCAAGCTCAAAAACAAAACTCAAATCATCTGCATCACTCCAAATAGCTGTCTAAAGTGAATGAACTTATCTTTACCAAGTGATTTGGTAAAGATTTCTGCTACCTGGTCTTCAGTCTTCACATGCTCCAAGTCAATCTGATTTGCTAAAACCATTTCCCTGATGAAATGGTAGTGAACCTCAATGTGTTTTGATCTTGCATAATAAACAGAATTGCTTGCTAACATAACACTGCTCAAATTGTCACAGTACAGCTTGACTTTGCTGTCCAAGTGTACTCCCAAGTCATTCAACAACTTCTGTAACCACTTAGCTTCATAGGCCGCTAAGGCCGCACCACGATACTCTGCTTCCGTACTAGACAATGCAACTATAGGCTGTTTCTTACTCTGCCAACTAATCATGCTACTACCCAATCCAAATGCATAGCCGCTGGTTGACCTCCTGTCATACGTGCAACCAGCCGAGTCAACATCAGTGTACCCCATCACGTCAAGGGGTTTCCCATATGCATAAAACAACCCATGATCTGTGGTACTCTTTACATATCTCAAAATTCTTCTGACTGTATCCAAGTGTGGTTTGCGAGGCTTCTGTATGAACTGACTGATCAGCCCCACAGCATAACTCAAGTCAAGTCTAGTGATCATGAGATAGATCAAGCTGCCTATCATCTGTCTGTACATAGTAACATTCACAATCTTTGTCCCAACATCAATCTGCATCTTGACATTCTTCTCCAAAGGTGTATCCATAGGCTTGCAATCAGCCATACCATATTTTTGTAACATGTCATGAGCATACTGCTTCTGTAGCAGCTATATGCCTTGAGGTGTAGAGACAACTTTAATCCCCAAAAAATATTTCAGCTCTCCAATATCCTTGACCTTAAACTCAGCCTGTAAACATGTCTTTATTTTTGCAATCCCATTTTCATCATCTCCTATAATGATTAAGTCATCAACATAGACAACTAGGAAAACATAGCCACTATCTGTCTTCTTCACAAACATACTATGATCAGCATCTCCCAATCGGAAACCATGTTGCTGCAAATAACTGCTTATGCGAGCATTCCATGCTCTAGGTGCTTGTTTCATCCCATATAATGCATTTTTCAGCCGACATACATGTGCTGGAAATTCTGGATGTACATAGCCTTCAGGCTGTTCCATGTAAACCTCGTCCTGTAATTCTCCATTGAGAAATGCATTCTTTGCATCCATCTGCCATAGTTTCCAGCCTCTAGCTGCTACCAAAGCAATCACAGTTCTAACTGTAGCCATCTTTGCTACAGGGCTGAAAGTCTCCTCATAATCAAGACCATACTGTTGCGCATACCCTTTTGCAACCAGCCTAGCCTTATATCTTTCCAATGATCCATCTGATTTACATTTTACCTTATACACCCACTTGCATCCAATAGGTGTTTTTCCCTCAGGCAACTGTACCAAATCCCATGTACCATTTTCAGCCAAAGCTGAATAATCCTCATCCATAGCAGCACGCCAATTCTCATCTGCAAACTGCCTCATCAAACTTACTTGGTCCTCTAAAACCTGTTACTTTTGTCATATAAGCATAATTACGGGCTGAATATCTCGTGTAAGTATACCTATCAATAGGTCGTCTGACCCTCTCTGATCTCCTGAGCTGTGGCTCACTGTGAGCTTGCCTCTCATGAGGCGGCACATAACGGCTCTGCCTAGCACCTGGCGTTTCATAACAGACGGAATCCCCAATTCACTATCTAAGTTGTCACTGCTAGATGAATCATAACCTGCAGTGAGTGGACCTGTTACATCTTCAAAAACCTTTTCTTTTCCCTTATCTGTTCTCCCCCTTATTGACATATCCGTGTCAGTGGATGCAGTAGTGCGACTCCGTAATCGTCCTGTCCAAGGACTCACTGTAGATGATACATCACCTGTCTGACCACTCATGGAAGTACTCTCTGCAGGAGTATTTTCAGCATGACTCATACTGGGTGAGCCATCAGTAGGCACTGCAACAGGATTCCCATACCAGGATGCTAACTCATCAAATACCACATCTCTGCTTATGAGTGTCTCATGCGTAAAAGGTACATAACACTTATAAGCTTTCTGTTCCTATGCATATCCTATAAACACACTTTTCACTGCCTTAGGATCCAATTTCTTCCTCTTCTCATCCGGTATATGCACATATGCAATGCTGCCAAATACCTTCAAGTGTGAAATATCACGTTTATGACCATACATCCATTCATACGGAGTGACATCATGAATCCCTATTGTAGGGGTTCGATTCAGCACATAGACAGCAGTCACCACTGCTTCAGCCCAATAACCATTTGGCAGACATTTTTCATTCAGCATAGCTCTAGCTGACTCCGTCAAAACCCTGTTTTTCCTCTCTGTAACACCAATTTGCTGCGGTGTATAACTGCATGTAAGCTGTCTTCTGTTCCCATGTTTAGCAAGATACTTGTCAAAGTAGTTTGAGACATATTCACATCCTCCATCTGATCTCAAGCATGATATGTAACAGCCCAATTGATTTTCAGCATGTTTCTTGAAGTCTTTGAATGCATCAAACACATCAACCTTATGCTTCAAAATATAAAGCCAAGTGTACCTGCTGAAATCATCAATAAATGAGACATAATACTATGCACCGCCAAAAGAAGCATTATGTGAAGGACCCCAGACATCAGAATGTACCAACTGTGAAGGCCTAGTGCTATTTTTTACATGTCTTATGAAAGGAAACCGTGCCTGCTTCCCAAACTGACATGCAGGGCATACATGACCAAAATCATTATACTTGAATTTAGGTAATCCAAGTACTACTTCTTTCTGTTGCATAGATTTCAGCTTTTATACATTGACATGTCCAATCAGCTTGTGCCAAATCTCTACATCCCGAATGGCACTCTCATCATGAGCAAACATGGCTACCTTGAGTCCCCGAATGGTCGCATCCAATGTAAACATCCTGCCATCCCTTTTGCCCTTGGCAATTAACTTGCAGCCATTTCCATACTCCTCAATGAAACACCCATCTTTGTTGAACCTCACTTGCAAATTCTATTTTGCCATTTGACCCATAGACAATAGATTCTTTGTTATGGTCAGTACATGTAATACATCATGCAGGCCTTTCTTCTTGCCATCAGGTATCATAAGAGGAACAATCCCTTTATGCTTTATATCATGTTAGGTGTCATCCCTAGTACATACATGACCATGTGTACCTGCAACCATCTCATCAAACCACTCTTCATGCAATATCATGTGGTTTGACGCTCCAGAGTCAACGTACCATCTGTCATCTCTATCATGTCTCAATGCATTTTTAGATACATGCTGCATGGCAAAGAGTCTATCAACTGGCTCATCATGAGCACCACTGGAAGATGCATAGTGCCCATGGTGTCTGCCCTTTGCCTTCATATCTCCCTACTTCTTGTAACAATCCTTTGCAATATGTCCATACCGGCCACAATAATGGCAGTCCTTGTCCCTGTTGGACTGATCAGATGAATGCCATAAACCAGATCCACCACCTCTACCTTGAGGTGATATCCCCCTGCCTCTAAACCCACTTGATCCATGCTGGCCTTGTGTATTTGTACCATGCTAATTACTCTGTTGCTGCTGCTGTCCATAAGCATTACGAGTGTCACCATGACTTCGAAATGAACCACGACCTCTAGATCCTCTGCCACGCTGGCTAGAGTATAACACAATGTCTCTACTCTGAGATGCACTGGAACCTATATTCAAACCAAGTTTGACTTCCTCATGCAGCAACAAGGCAACTAGCTCTTCCTAGCTAGGGGGCTCTTCTCTGACAGAAATGGAAGTGTCAAAAGTTTTGTACTCTTTGCCTAAGCCATTCAAAGCAACAGCAATCATATCATCTTTTGATACACTTGAGCCAATAGTAGCAAATTGATCAGCTATGGTCTTAATCTCTGTGGTATACGCCTAGATGCTCTTGCCATTCCTAGACATGTTGTTCAACTGCTGTTTCAATTGGATCTTCATTGCATGTGTCATGGTTCCATAATTTTTCATCAGTATGTCCCAAGCATCCTTCAGAGTCTCACATCCAGTGATTTGAATTACCATAGCATCAGATATACATAAACAAAACCAATGCAGCACCTTGCATGCTCTTTCATTCCATAGCCTGTAGGCTCTTTTCTGTTCATTTGTTGGATTGTGTGCATGCAACTCAGGAGCAACTTCATCTCCTGTACATAGATCCCAATAACCTCTGCCAACCAAAAAGTTTTTCATTCTGAATTTCCATCATGCAAAGTTCTTGTTATCCAACTTCTCTCCAACTATCTGAGTGATATTGTCAGTCCCATGTGCATTAGCCATGATGCAATAGACTGTTTATCAAGTGTCTGACTCCCTGCAGACCAATAAGTATGACTCACCAAGTTCAGTCCGTAACAGTTTATGACAGTTTTCTGCACTAAATTGCAAAAAAACACAGGGTATTTCAGCCCACTAACACCCCAAAACAACCCACAAACAAGTGGTCTCAACTGTAGATATAACTGTCAATACATAAGCTATGTGTTTGCTTCATCTTAAGCTTCCATAACCTCACTGCCACGGTACATACATGCAGTCTGAAAACTGTAAATTGTGAGTAACCAACAGTAATTTCAAGTCCAAAACTGAGTGGTAATCATGTCATACATGTTCCAAAATCTCCCAGGTAGCTGCTAGTACATTTGGCAGTCAAGACATGAGCATAGAGGCACAAAACAGTGCATAACCAGTACATACAAGTGTCAACAAATTTAGTTGCAGGTTGCAGTCAACCAAAATTCAGCATACCAAGCTCCAAGAAGCTCCAAAATGTCTTCCGACCATGCCATACATTTACTTTGTAGTGGCAAGTTCAATACATGAGCATCTGAGTAGGCATAGACAACCTCTCTTCATTGACCAATGGCATAAACTTCATGAGCTGTTTGTAATTAACCAAGACAGTGTGACTGCATTTACTTCAGCTTCAGAATTCAATTTTCAATGATGCTCATTGCTTGCTTCAATCCTCCTTACATTCAGCATGTATAGGTCAGTTCATATAGATGATGGAATCCCCAAGATGACCTGTATTGCTTCAGTAATACACAATGCTTGTCATTGACTGTGTATGACAGTTTTCAGCCTGCCAATGATTTTTAGATCTGAGTATTCTGAGCAAGAAATATCAGCTCCAAGACATTTGATCCAATGTATACATGCTTTGACACATTCTTATGCTCCAAAGATGCCTTCTGAGTGTAGTACAAGGCTCATGTATGTCAATAATGACTGAATGCATACTGTCCATTCATGTTTACAACAGTTCAGAACTGATTATAGATCTGTGTCTGTTACTCCAGCTCATAATAGAGCTCCCACACAAGCATTTACCTCTTGTACACTTCATATACCTTCAAGAGTGAGCATACATGCCCTATGAGTCTTGTCCAGGTACCCCACTGAAGTTTGACAGGTTGCAGTCCACCCAGATCAACAAGCATAGTTCACGCAGATTTCCAAACCTTGTTGACAGCTGGTCCTCCTCATCATGAGGCTCAATGACCAATTACATATGCTCAAAGATGCCCACCAAGGCTCCCAGAAAGGCCTCAACCACTGTGATAAAGCATGGAGTCCAAAATGAGCAAATGCATACCTTGACAGAGTAATGGAAGCCTGTTCTTGTTTTCAAAAAAACCTTGTTCTTCAGCTTCTTCAAGTCTTCTTGACTCCCTCCTGCTCCAGAGAGCTCAACCTGGCAAAGCTCTGATACCATGTTCAAAGAGGAGAGAGAGACAGGGAAACACCATATCCATGAGCCTTCAGTCTCTCAAAGTCCTTTCTTCATATTCCACACTCTCTAAACTGAAAAGCACACACACATACAAAGATAAAGCGACCTAGTGTAAATGTAGACTAGACAGACTAACTCTAGTCAGGTCACTAACTGACTACTAACCTGTCTTATTTAATGTAGTCACATGTAGATAGCTGCACACACTAGCTGTCATAGATGTCGGTCATAGATAAGGGCACACTGACGGTGAGCTTGATTTCTAACGACCGAGGAGGAGAAGCTCTCCATCTTCTCCTCTCTTCTTCTCTTCTCTTCTCTTCTCTTGTCTTGCTCGCGGCAATGGAGCTTCGAGCATGGAGCTTGAGGATGGAGCTTGCTCGAAGCTTGCACTTGGATCGTGGAGCTACTGGAGTACGCAGGAGAGGAGGTAACTCGAATGGCATGGATGTAAGCTCACTACACCCGTAGATATGGATAGCGCATTGGCTATGTGAGAGGTAGCCATTAGTGCTTGGCTTGGAACGCTTGAAACAATAAGCGGTCCGTGGGTCTTGGCGGTTGAGCGAAAGCTCCCACATTCATCTTCCATATCTTCCTGGCTAGCCCTTGTATTAGGACCACTATTTTCTTCCAATTCTGGCAACGCATAGGTACTAGATTCCCACCTTTTGAATAATTTGATTCTTTTCCCTGCTATTGAAAGTTTGATGGCTATTCCATCCAGCTCATTTAATGCATAAGTAGCATTATCAAACACATGTCTTACCACATAGGGTCTAAACCATCTTTTGGAAACTTTACACATAGCACTATGCTGGTTATCTAAACTGCTATCATAAACCAATACCTAATCCCCATCTTGTATGGTTCTTGGCCTTAGTCTATGTCTTTTGTCAAACCTTTTCTTGTTCTGTATCCTTGCTGCCCTTAACTTTGCAGTTGTTGCCTCTATGTCTTCTGACTTTCTTTCCAACTGTCTAATGCGTAAGGCCAACAACTCCTCTCGATTCAACTCCTCCTCCCAAGGTAACACACTCCATGTGACTGTCATCTCTTCTATCGGCATGATGGATTTTTGACCATACATCAATTCTGCAGGCATATATCCTGTAACAACACTATGAGTTGTTATGTCGGCCCACAAAGCATAAGGGAGCAATCGTGGCCACTCTTTTACCTTCTCTCCACATGCTTTTTCCAATGCCTTCACAATAGGTAGGTAACCTCTTTCACTTTTTCCATTTCCTTCAAGGTTATAGGCTAAAGTTAAAGCAAGATTTATCCCCAACCGTGCAAAAAAATCATGAGCTTCATCAGCATCCAACTCACCCCTATCTGCTGTAATTTTTCCCACACAACCATATCGACAAAATATCTCTTCTAAGAGAAAAGTACACATAGCATTTGTTGTCTTAGTACGTAAAGCTTTCCCTTCCACTTGATTAGTCAAGTCTTCACGAGCAAGCACAAGATACCTCATTTGCCAAATACCTCTAGGCATTGTGACCAAATCCACCACCCACTTAAAATGAAGAGACAATGGATATGTGGGTTGCAATCCATCCCGATGTCTCACAGATAAATACATTTGACATGTCGTACATGTTTCCACAAAGTGAGCAATATCCTTATACATACCCTGCCACCAATATCTTTCTTTGATCTTTGTAAAAGTACCCCAAACACCTCTATGACCAGCCCACAAGCTTTCATGAAATTCTTGCATTACTTTTACTTGTGAAGCTCTGTCACCCAAAACTCACAATGGCATATCCTGTTTCTTTTTAGCATGTTTCTATAAGTATCCATATTTTAAGAAAAATCCATAGGCTTTCCTCTTGATATTCTTAAACTCCTCATCTGACCATTCATCTCTATTTGTTAATGTACTGAGATATTGACCAATTCTCAGCCACTCTCCTGCATATTTGTCTTCCCAAAAACACTTCTACACAAGATGCAAAACATCTAAAGTGTCTTCTCTTTGTTGTCCAAGCTTCTATTAATGCTGTAGCAACACCTTGTATTGCTAAATTCACTCTTGCAACATCATTTTCAGCCATAAGAAAGTCATCTTCTTCCTCCTCATCCATCATCCCATCTTCATTCTCATAACGTGCTCAAGATAACATGTCTGCCATTGGGCTATCTCTTCCTACAATATGCTGAAATTCAGGGTTCAAAGATTTGATGTATGCAATCCACTAGAGCATAGCAATGTCCAAAGTAGCACAACTAGTAATCATACCCAATATCGACAAACAATCAGTCTCAAAATGACTATATGAGAACCCATAAAATACTCCTTATCACATTTAAGGGCTGTCACAATTCCCCATAATTCTCTTTTAACTTGTGGATATCTTCTCTGTCGTTCAGTCAATACTCTAGCACCAAAGAAAATTGCATATCTTTGTCCTTCCTCATCATCTTGCCCAATTGCCCATCCAATCCCGATTAGGCTTGTATCAATAGTAATAATGATAGGCTTTCCATGTGAATAGTCAGCCTTTCTCAATGTAGGAGTAGATTTTAAGAGTTGCTTCGATTTCTTTATTGCTTTGTGATGTTTCCTTTTCCAATGAAAATTTTGACCTTTCCTTAGAAGCTGATAAAGAACATCGGCTACATGTGCAAAGTGAGGAATCCATATCAAATAGAATCTACACATGTACCCAAGAATCTACACACCTCTGATTACATTCGTGCATACATCTTGCATTCTATCAATCCCATCTATTTTTGCTGGTGATGGCCTTCACGCATAAGGCCCACACATATGCCCAACAATCAAAACCTCTTCAACTCCAAAGATAAGACTTTTGTCCAGAAAGAGTTAAATGCACCTCTTCTGGACATGTCAAAGAGTTAAATCTCTTCTAGACATGTCAAAATCCTCTCACAATCCACAATATGGTCTACAACAAACTGTCTGCATCCATGAGCATCCATCTCTTCATTCTTTTCATCCACTGCATACCCTTTGATTGCAACATCATCCAAGAAGGGTATAGTTAATTGTGGTATAAAATCCATGAGTACTCTACCCATAGCATTTGTCATGTGTGCCACTGAGTTTGTTGCACCCTGTGGGAGAGTACACATCTGTACTAACCCCAAAGAAGTCTTCATGGTTGTGATATCCCTGCTTTCAATTGTAAGCTAAAACTGATCATAACCCGAGCAAACATCACCCAAAGAATAGATCGCTCTGCCTGCAAAAGCCTTTGCAAATTCATCAACCACAGGACCTGCACCCACATTTCTTATGGTCACTTTATTGACCGATTGCATGTCTTGAATAAATCTCAAAGTCCCATTCTTTTTGGGCACAGTAAACCAACGATTTGAGTACGGGGCTGAAGAAGGCTCCAAGATCTTCATGTGAATCTTTTCATTTAGCAAATCCATCAGCTTTGGCAAGTAAGCTTTAGGCACTAGAATAAGCCTCAAGTTCCATGGTACATGTGGCATAGTAAATATGACCATAGGAGAGACAACATTTGGATCCACACAACCTATTTCACTTGGCTGAAATGCAAATGCCTTCCCATGTCTAGCCAACATCTGCATAAAACAGTCTCTCACACCAGGCAAAAGAAACCCTTCTGCACCAACTTTCAATTCCTGTAATGTTTCAGATGTAAACTGATGACCTATATCTTTAGGATCCCGTAAGCTTGACTACCTTGACACTTTTTCATACATACCCTCACTCTTTCTGGTGGAAGTGGCAAAGCAATTGGTTTCACCTTTTTGTCAACTATCTTATACTTTGTCCCCACAAGTGCTTCAGCCCATTGTAATCCTTCCTGTTGAGTAAACAATGCTATAACATCATACATATCCAAAGAATATACTGACAACACTCTGTTTTTAGCCTCATTTTTTGCATGTATAGTTGCTGAATTTTCAGCATAGTGTTAGTAACATTCAACCCATAAAAGATTTTTTGAAATGCCATCATTTTCAACTAACAACCCCAATGCTCTCAGTTTCTTAGTAGCCCATTTCATAGATATGCATTCAGCACTACACATAGCTTCCATAGGCTTAAACCAACATGAAATGTTTGCTATAAACTGAGAATTACCAATAGTGAATACATGCTTCATTTCATCAAGAGGCGAGCACACCCAGTGAACAGCACTACTGTAGCCTCGCATTACAGCAGTGCTTAATGAAAATCCAGGTCTTTGAATTTCCTTGCATTTGGAACCAAAGGAGACTCTCGAAGCGTATCCCGATTTCTAGGATGATTAACACAAATAGTAAGAAATTGGATGGCTTTTCTCCCATCCTTGCTTCTGACTCTTGCATAAGTAGAACCATCATCAAGCATCTTTGTTTCCATATGCACACCTGTAATATAGGGCTGTCCCAAAATCACTGCATATGAGGAATTATCTTGCACAAAGAAGTGTTGCTCTTCTTCTACATCGCCAATCGTCACTTTTACATTAGGACATGTAGCATAGAGCTCCCCTAAAGAATTATTTGCAGCCCTCATTTGCCAACCATGATCAGTGTCTACATGCCATGCACCATCTTCATACAATCCCCGCTCAATGAAATTTATCTCAGACCCATGGTCAAGTAAAGAAACACACCTATTTTCACTACCGTTTCAGTGGTAGCTCTAGCCCAATGATTTCTTGTGTAGTGACTTCGAGGAATAAATCCTAGAGTCTCTTCTCCATATTGTTGCATTTTCCTTACTCCACCATGCATATTGCTACAAGACAATGCATTTTCAACCACTTTCTTCTCTTTTCCACATGATGTCCCTTGATTAGTAGCATCCTGCATAGACAATCATGTTCTTACTTCATGCTCATATTCAGCCCGAATACCCAACAAACCAGTTTTCTCTTCAAATTGCAGCAATGCACTAGTGGAATCACCAAGAAATGGATTCTTCCTTTTAGTTATGTCAATTATCTCATCATGAAATTCTCGCTTAGCAATGCCAAGCATCTCTCCCAAGGTAAATTCCACCCGACTGTTTAAGATTCATTCTTCAAGAACCTTCTTAAGATCTGTGGGCTGTCTCAATGTCAGATTGCAGCTTATATCCTGGCTGCTTGCCCTTCTTTTTTCCCTCTTGTTTGTTATCCTATTTTTACTCCTAACTGACCTCTTCCATAACATGCTCGGGAGGTGACTAATTTGCAGCTTTAGGCTGATCCACACTTCCTTTTGTCATTCTTTTATATGTCCCTATAATATCTTCATCTCTTTTCAATTTTTCTTCCACAAGTACATCTTTGTTTTGTACCTTTGCTAAATATGCATACACTGAATATGCATCTACTGATGATTCCCAACCAGTTATGCCACGAATGTCTTGCCCTGCATGAGACATTTCACTATCAATGACCTTTCTCTTTTCAGTTGTATGTAAAGCATGTGTCTATATTTCAGTCTTTGGACCAACCATCACTTGGCCATGCATTCTATCCAACTATAGACCAAAAGTAGAAGCATGTACCGCTGCATAAGCATTTCGGATAGCCAAGTCTTCCAACAACTTTTGCATACCTCCCTTTCCAAAATTCAAAGCAAGAGGCAATCCCGTTTCTTGTGCATGGATCTTGCCATCTTTCCAAAAGATAAGCTATCGTGCCAAGGCCTATTGATAGGCAGCACAATCCTTTCTCTCTTGCTGTAAACTGTCACACCACATACATCTTTTTCTAGGCTTAGGGACTGCTGCCCGTTCCCTTTCCTCTTGTCCTTTTTCATCCAATTTTGCAACCTTCAATTGAAGATTCTGCAGGCCTTTGACCAATTCATCTAAGACATCTTCCCTAATAGAGGGAACAATAGCAGGTACAGCCATAGGGTTAGCCACAGAAGTAGGTGATTTACTGGATACATCAATTGTCTTGCTCGTAACAGTAGGCAAGCTAGAGACATGCAATATTTCTCTTCTTCTATGCTTCTTCACAAGTGCAATAGCAACTTCCTTGACATGTCTCCACTCTATTTTCAAACCTGTGTATGTAGTCTGATCCTCCAGCAAATCATCAAGCTTCTCTTGAAGCTTAGGATCAGCTGCCTGTAGAAACAATTCAATTTTCTGACTTGTAAGAGCTTGTTGTTCTACAAGATCCAACTGCTCAAATCGACTTTCAAATTCTCTTAACAATTCCATAGCCACAAGACCCTTATTGGGTTGTAAAACCCACTCTTGAAAAGTCTCAAACTGGTGTCCTCAATGTAAAATTCTTCCCTGAGTGTCTTCTTGAAGGCTACCCAGTCTGCATCCTGCAAGTATAATTCAGTAATTCGTGCTTTCAGTTCATGAACAGTAACACGTACAAAATATTGGCTCCATGCAGATTGAGCCACCCCTAAGAATTCCATCTTCTGAGCATAGATATATAAATATGCAGATACATTCCTGCCATTGAATAACTTCACCTCATGCTCAACTGCTTGCAAAGCATTCATCACAACACTTTTTGTTTGAGCTACAGCTTGCATCACCTATTGTTTTTGTTGTACCTGCATAAGCATATTCATATTTTGCACCAATTGTTGCAAAACATCACTGGAGAATGTATTTGAAGATTCTCCCATCTTTTCTTTCCTTCTTCTGACGACCTTTCACATCGAGTTCACCAATGTCGGAGGGGTTTTTGTCGAAAGCTCGAATCCACCGAGGATCAAAGGTAGAAGGAAGTAGAGATAGGAGATGGGAGAGAAGAAAGAGAATACACAAGTGGTAATTACAACAAAGACAAAGCACAATGAATTGATTCAATATGCATTGAAAGAACGTGGAATCTTTGCACTATTCAGAAGCAATCTCTAGGCATTAGTTCTCTTGGAGCTCCTTCGTAGACCAAAAACATGGATAAGAAAAATCAGCTCTTTCTCTGCTGCCTGGAACCCAAATCTAATGGCTCCGTTGGCTTCGAAAGGGGGGTAAAACTCTAGGACACTTGCTCACGGATCTCCCAGATCACTCCTTCTTCCTCTCCTAGTTCAAACTGCAGTTTTCAGCCTATTTACAATGATCGCGATGCGTGCGATTTCGTCAATCTGTCGTTCTTGTGAAAATCCCCTAATTTGTTGAAAAAGCAACTAGCTTTTTGCACGCCACCCTAATCTAGAATTTTTTTCTAAATTTTTCGTATTTTTACAATAAATAAGATAAAAAATAGGCTAAATTTATCCAAAAATCTAGTATTTTCGAATAATCCATGCAACTCACACTGTGTCCTCATAACATCAAGACAGCGAAAGCATCATCATCATCTTCTTCATTCATGAATTGGTTCTTGTGGTGATCATTCTGCATTTGCTGTGCTATTTTCTTGTGGAAACATTCACTAGCTATATGACCCAGTCTTACCACAATAATGACATGTCATCCGACTTTTGTTGTCGGTGTTGAATCCTTGACCTCTTCCTTTGGGTCCAACAGTTTCTTTGGTGTATAAGAGATTTTCCCTAGATGGAATACCATATTTTGCATTCTTGTTCTTCTATTTGTTCTCTTTATCAAGAAGAGAGTGCTCAATATCTTTAAGTGAGAGACTTGGAACATTACTTAGGTTGGACACAAGATTCTCATATGGATCCTTATTTACACTTGCAAGCAGTATGAGTAGTGCTTCATCTTCATCAATATTCTTCTTAAGAGTTGCAAGCTGGGTTTTTAGGATCTTGAACTTGTTAATGTGTATGATCATGAAAGCACTGTCTTTTATATCCAAATTATAAAACTGAATGAGTAATTTTACCTTTGAGTTATTTGTTTGGGTACCAAACATCCTGTCAAGTTCCTCCCAAGCGATCCTAGCATCTCTAATGCTAGAGATGTGATGTAGCACATCATCACTTAGTCCCCAGGAAATGATGCCTAGTGCCTTGTTATTCATCTTCTTCCATTCTTTGGTTTTTGATGAAGTTATTGCAAGGATCCCACTTTCTGAATCTTCTTCCCTGTCATCTACATCACCTTCATCATTTTCAAAGACAACACGCCTAAAACAGGTGAAAAACATCCTCTCCTTTACGCTGACAGATCAGAGAAAGGCACCACGCTAAGACACGTTTAGCTTTAGTCTCGAGGGGTAGCGTCTACTACCCCTAAGGGAAACTTTTCTTGGATAAGTCATGGGCCATGGCCTCTTGAAAGCAAGCTCTCCTAGGTCCTACAAGTCAATCCATCTCTTAATTTGTTTTCTCTACTACATTCTTTCGGTCGACTTCACATTAACGCTAATGTGTGCTACACCATTATCAAAGATAGCCCTACAAGAGCACCCAAAATGTAGTAAGGATGGATCATCTATGGGGCTATTGGTTTCCTTTTTAATCTAACTTGAAAATTATAGTCTTCCAAGCATTCATCAAAGCTAAGATGCAGAGATTTTAGACTAAGGCTTAAGCCTTAGAAAAGTCTATATAATAAAGCCTTAAGAGAGAAGAATAACAATTGATCTTCCATTTTCCTTTCTTCTTTGCAAAATTTGTTGGTGTAGAAAGAGACAGTGAGAGAGAAAGAGGAAAGGAGAGGGGGGGATAAGTACAGAGGAAGTGAGTGAAAAAGAGAATGTCAAAACAAATGATTCAAAAATACAATCAGATCAACGCGCAACCTCATTAATCCTTTCAATATGTCTACCCTCTCCATGGTTTCATTTGGCTCATAGCATCATCTTCACCTAGCTATACCTTTCCATGATACCATTGTACCTATTTCCACCTATTTGATCCTTATTTCCACCTTTGTTTGGTCCTTTATCTTGTTATGCATAAATTCAAGAAGAATCCCCATCCTAAGAATATCCTTGGAGATAGACTATATCCATTGCTTAAACTCTAGCCCCTACTCTATCGTATATTGGAATTGACCCAAAAATCTATCTCATTAACTCAAGTATCATCCCCTTTTTACTCTTATCCACAGATATTTATCAAGTTTCTTTGAGGAACCACATATCCCTTCTAATCTTGCCAAGTCCACTTTAAAGTTTGTATGAGTATCAAGACAAAGCATACTTTAAATGATTGTGTAAGTAGCTAAGCAAAGAGCATGTGGGTGATGTTTTGTGTTTTCATGATGCCTTCTAAGAGAAGAAGCATTAGAATCAAATAAGATATCACATAAGAAAGAACGGTTCCATCGCACACCAAAGGTGCCCCTTATAGCATCTAAATTATGTGATCTTTGTTAAGAAATAGAGAAATTAGGCATAAGCTGCTAGATTTGGAGACAATCTTTATTTTACTCACAAGATTCTTCGATTGAATTTCAAAAATCCTTGCATGATGAAGAAAATATATTAACATTTTTCAATAGTGATGTATGTGAATACACTTAGGATCATTGAGATACTTTTTTTCCTCTTTAGGAGGTCTTTTTCCTTGGCCTTGCATGTAAACCTATTTACTTTTAGGGCATAATCATTCTTGTAAATCTTCTCAATTGATACCTCTCCTACACTTTGAGTTGTACTCTCTCAAGCTTTTAATCATGTCTTGCAATTTTTTTATGAAGGGTAGGATAGTAGGATAGAAGGCAAGATAACTTGTAAAATATATCGTGACTATTTCTTGTAAATATATGATGGCTTCTTAAAATTTCATCTTTAGCTTTAATTATAGTAGGTTGCACTATCTTGGTGATAGTTCGATTTCTTTATACCAAAACCTCGATGATTTTAGTAAAGATCCTATATTGAATCTTGACATTTAATTCAATGAGGATATTGTTATAATCCTAAAGGTTAGATCATCATGTACACTACATTTTCAAGGCCTCCACCTTACAGAACATGTAAGATACCACGTTAGTTCAAAGGAAACAATATCTTATTTAGTAAAATTCATAGGGTTATATTTACAAAAGAAAATTTTAAATTATAATTTAAAAAATCATAATTTCAGTAAAGTAAAAGCGATCATTTTATGGCCTTATACCATGTAAAGAAATGATATTTCTTGATACCCTTTGAATGCATGTTATATAGATGATTTCTTATAGGTGCACCCTCGGGGCTTTCTCAATTAAGGATAGACTTACAAAAAGAAGATATTGAATTACCAAGCTGGTTTGTATTTTAATGTAGCAATAAAAGGGTAAGTCAATTCATTACATTCCACACACTTAAGTGTATATTTAATTTCACTCATTGAATGACAAGTGTTTATGTTGAAATCCTTTGTAGATATAAAAGAGGAGAGAGAAGAATATATAGTGCAGGGATATTAAGGAAATGATATCTTTACTATCAATATGAACACAAGTATTGATAAATGAATAAAATGTATCTTTGGTCTCATCATGATTACATACATGATTATTTGTAGGAAAATAAATAAAATACATTAATAAAGCTATTTCTTTTTGTGAGTCTTTTAAGAACAAAAATCCTTTGTAGGAGTCATTTGCCTTTCTTTGGCCATTTGGTTGCCTTACTTGATGAGGGTATATCTTTACTTGCTACAAGTGTTACCATCTCTCCTTCTTTATCACTTTCACACTCTCTACATTCTACATGCATATCTTGTTTCATGCAATTGTTGACCATATACTTTTAAAAAAATGCTCTATATACCAAGCATGCTTCTTTTTGTAGTAATCCTCACTACAAGGATATAGGGGAATAGCAATGGCCAATTGTGACGCATATCAGTGGCGTCGCTATTAGCGATGGTACTCAGAGTAAAATAAATCTGCCAAAACTCGAGCATAGCATTTTGCCACGAAGAGTGAAAGAGAGAGAAAAAGAGATCGTGCGTTTGTGAGGGAGACGGAGAGAAAGAGAGAGTAGGAGAGCTATTCACCACCTCCGCCGCCACTCGCGAAGAAGAGGAGGAAGTGCACGAAAGGCGAAGAGGGACCATCACAAAGAGGGGCCTTTGTGGTGAGTACATTGCTCCCTCTTGGTTTGTTCTTGTTCTTTCTTCTTTTCTTTTGTTTGTTTTTGTTGAATTTCCTCTCTTTCTCCCTCGATGCACCTCGAGGAAAGGAGAGGGGGAGAAGAAGAAAGCAAGAGAGAGAGAGAGAGAGAGAGAGAGAGAGAGAGAGAGAGAGAGAGAGAGAGAGAGAGAGAGAGAGAGAGAGAGAGAGAGAGAGAGAGAGGAGAATGAATGAGAAAGCACAAGGGGGTAGACAGAAACAAAGAGAGGGTTTGTTCTTGTTCTTTCTTCTTCTTCTTTTGTTTGTTTTTTTAGAATGATTTGCATTGAGGGAGAAAGAGAGGAAATGAGAGAGGGAGAAGAAGAAAGGAAAAGGAAGAGAGAGAGAGAATAAACATGAAAGATAACAAAGAAAGAGAGAAAGAGAGAGGGAGGGAGAGAGCAGAATGAGTGAGAAAACACGAGGGGGTGAAGAGAAACAAAGACATGGTTTTTCTTGAGAATGAGGTGCATTGAGGGAGAAAGATAGAAAATAAGAGAGAGAGAGAGAGAGAGAGAGAGAGAGAGAGAGAGAGAGAGAGAGAGAGAGAGAGAGAGAGAGAGAGAGAGAGAGAGAGAGAATAAACATGAAAGGTAACAAAGAAATGGAGAGAGAGAGAGAGAGAATAAACATGAAAAATAACAAAGAAATGGATTAAAAGAGAGAGAGAGAGGGAGGGAGGGAGGGAGAGAGGGAGGAGAATGAGTGAGAAAATATAAGGGGGTGGAGAGAAACAAAGAGAGAGAGAGAGAAAGAAAGATAGAAATTGAGAGAGGAAGAAGAAGAAAGGAAAAGAGAGAGAGAGAGAGAGAGAATAAACATGAAAAATAACAAAGAAATGGATTAAGAGAGAGGGAGAGAGGGAGGGAGGGAGAGAGGAGAATGAGTGAGAAAACATAAGGGGGTGGAGAGAAACAAAGAGAGAGAGAGAAAGAAAGATAGAAACTGAGAGAGGAAGAAGAAGAAAGGAAAAGGAAGAGAGAACGAGAGAGAGACAGAGAGGGAGAGAGAGAGAGAGAGAGTAAACATGAAAGACAACAAAGAAATGGGGAAAGAGAGAGAGGGAGGGAAGGAGAGAGGAGAATGAGTGAGAAAACATAAGGGGATGGAGATAAACAAAGAGAGAAAGAAAGTTAGAAAGAAAGTTATATTAACGTCTTCTAAAGACCAAAACTGGCCTATGAGATAAACTGTGATACAACTGATGAGGTCCAGCTATCCAAAATAAAAGTGCTGAATGAAAAGCTAAAAGCTGGAAACTGAAAATACGGTGCTGTGAGTGTGATAAGTGTCGTATATGTGTATGTGCGTATGTAGCTCTAGTACTCCAGATAATGGCTACAAAAGGGGAACAAATGTCGGCTGTGATAGGGGAACAATTGTCGGCTGTGATAAAGTGGTGCAATGTGTATATGTAATAGATGCAGGGAGATATACTATCCTGGGATATAGTAGCAGTCCTCGAAGTCGCTAATAGCAGGTGATCCCTCCTGGATGTAGGATGTGGTACATCGGCGGTGGAGAAAGAACAAACTGGAGATCTGAGATCCAATGTGTCGAGTGTCGTCAGATCTCAGTCTGCTGTCGATGTAGATCAAGAATCCTCCGGATCTCCTGTCGGTGTGGCTGTGGGGTTCGAAACCCCCGGATCCTCGTGCGGCGTCGGGTACGCTGGTCCTCAGCCTGCTGTAGTGTGAGCCCGGAGGTCTGGCTGGAGGCTGGTATAGTAGCTCTCACTCTGTCTGTCTGAAAGAACTGTGTAATAGTCGTCTGGGTGGGCCCCTCTCTGACTGGGACCCGCTGTGTGCTTTGCTCTCTGATGTGCCATGCCTCTCCCAGAAAACGGCCAAATGATCTCTGATCTATATCAGTCATACATCCCTGAAGTGAGCTGCTCAATGTGTATCTAGATCTCAACTCTGAGTATGCCGGGCATCTGAGAACAAAATGCTCCTCACTCTCCACCTCTGATCTGCAAAGGGGGCATATCCTCTCCTCCCGTGGGATGCCACTGGCTCTGCCACTCTCAATCATAAGCTGATGTGATGATACCCTGAGCTGTCCAATAAGAACTCTCAATCGATGTGGCATATAGATCTGCATATATCTCTGAATCTCTATGAATCCCTGCTCTGATATGCTCAATAACTGTGTATAATAATGTGCCATCTTCGATGGCAGTGGCTGTGCAGGGCTGACCCATGTCCTCTGTATATAAATATGCCATATCTCCTGTCTGATGACTCTGTTCCTCTCAGAGAGAGAGAGGGTATAAGTGGGAGCCTGAGTATCATATAGAAGAGGTGGGAGTCTATCAATGTCCAGCCCATGTCTGTCAAACCAAGCTCTAGTTTGTGCATACCATGATGTGGTATCCCCCACTCGAGCCATCTCCTGAGATGCCATATATGCTCTATATGCAATGCGATCTCTATCCATATCCTGAAATCTGTGTAGGAAGCAGACTATCTGAAATAATGCCTCAACTAGCATGGGCGGTGTGGCAAGCTCTGCTCGCACAATGTCATGTGGGACTGAGGCCTTGCTGCGAATCAATCTAGATATCATGATCACTTGAGGTCTCTCCATCAATGTCTATACATAATCGGCAAGGCCTGGCCCCCATATAGCTGCTCCATACATCAGTGCTGGAGTGACTAGAGTATCAAAAAGCCACCCCTTGGTGCGGGGCTCCTGGAAGTGTGCCTGATAACATTGTCGCTCCATAAGAGCCAATGCTGAGTATCCTCTAGTGAGGCGGTCACGAGCTGCCTGTGTCATCGAGAAAGTCCCTGAAGCTGCTGTAAAGGTGACTCCCAAATATACATATGATCCAGTGACCTCAATACTCCCTCCTGCTGCCATGAAAATACTCTGTCTGCGTATCTGAGCTGATGTATGGAATATAAGAACCTTGGTTTTACCAAGGTTCACTGTCATGCCTCTCTGTATGCAAAAATCATCCAATGCTAATAAATGCTACTGTAATCCCTGAGCTGAGTCTGAGACCAACACAATGTCATCTGCATATAGTAAGATATGAACTGTGGCTCCACTGAGATCTATACCTCCACCGGGTCGCTGTTGAATAAACTCAGCTATCTCATCAATGTATAGCCCAAATAGAGTCGGTGAGAGTAGGCATCCTTGTTTCACACCAATGGTGCTCACAAGGGGATCTGATATACCTCCCGGACATCTGACTCTGCGAGTAACCCGCTCATATAGTGCATAAATACCCCACATCATGTCATCATCCACCCCCAGATCAAGTAGGCATATGAAAAGCCTCTCTCTCGGAACCATGTCAAAGGCTTTGCGAAAATCCACAAAGCAATAGTACAATCTCTATTTCTTCACTCGTGTCTGGTCGATCAGACAACAGAGAGTGAAGATGTGGTCTATGGTAGAAAATGCCCGTCTGAACCCTGCCTGTCCGGGTGTGCGCATGCACTCTCTCTCTGCTAGCGTGCTGAGCTCCTCCTCCATCACCGTGCCATAAAGTTTGGACAAAACTGGCCCAATCATGATGGTCCTATATGTGTGAGGATCCATAGGATCCCCTGACTTGTGGATAGGTACAATGGTGTGCTCTGTCCACGAGTCAGGGAACCCCTCCGACAATGCACAGTTGAAGAGGTGAGCAATGAGTGGAGCCAATGTGTCTCTGCCATATATAATATGCTCTGCCTAAAGATCAAACTGGTCTCGAGCGCGGACATACTGTAACCGTGAGATAGCATGTTTCACCATACTAGTGGTGAAAAAGGATGAAATACCTGGTCTTGGTGTACATGGTGTGGGTATCAGCGGCTGTGCGGGTACATGATATAAACTCTGTACGTATCCATGCCATACTGCAGGGTCATGTATTGGTGTGGGTGAGCGTGGTTCTCTGATCTGCCTCCATGCCTCTGCACAATCTCTGCTCATAAGAAGGTGGTATATATCCCAATATCTCTCCTCCTCCCATTCCCGCTTTTTACGGCGGGTCAAGCGGTGCATGCGTCTCTGCGCCTGTCTGTGTGTGATCTCTCCTCTGGCTTGCAAATCGCGTAACTGTCGACGTAGATCTCTGCACTCATCATCATACCACCTGTTCTGTGGCATGGTACCGGTCCGAGGGGGGTGCGTGTATGTGTGATGTGGAAAACTGAGTGTAGCAGAATCATGCAGAATGCGTGTGATATCAGTGGTCAGTGTATCAAGGGATGCGTATGGATCAAGTGACGTGATGTGCTCCTCTAGATGCTGTGAGTAAATATGTGAGAGCTTATGAGTGAAGTGTATAGTAGTATGCATGTGGGGTATGATATCTCAGGTGGTGATGGTAATGAGGTGAGGAGTGAGAAACTAAGAAAGGTGTGACCGGCACCGAGTGGAAGTCTCCCAAGGCCGAAGGACTCAATAGTATGCATCCCATCGATCGGTCCAAGCAAATAATCTACAGTACTCTCGCCCCCCCCATGTGGGAAGCATGTAAGACCTCCTGAATATGGCCATCGTGCCATCCCGTTATAAATAACGAGATGATGTCTACTACCAAGCTCAAGTAAATGTCCTCCATACCCTGTGGCGTCTGGCCCAGTATCTGCTGACTCCCTACTGATCCCCAACTCCTCAGGGTCTAATGCTCTCATGATCTCTGGCTGCTTCATATCAAAACTCTCACACTATCGGCTCTGTGTGCGCTCGTTGAAGTCCCCCATAAGGAAGACCTCACCCAAACTAGAATACAGAATAATGTCCTCTGAGAGCTGTGAATAAGGGGAGGGGGAATCTCTGGCCTGAATATCACCCTCCGTAGTAGCATATCTGGACCCTCGTGGTGAAAAGTAGCATACTGCCATATAGATCCATCTCTCATCTGATATCTGCACTCTGATCCATATGTAACTGGCCTCCTCATCTCGTCTCACTAACTGGATATGTCTTTGTATCCCCTGACGGAATAGAACTGCCACCCCTCCTGAGCCCCTAGATGTGCTCTGCCTAGTAGTAGCCCGGTATGCAGATACCCACTCAAATCCTGTAATGCGTGGAAGCCCTCTCTCTAGGCTCTCATGTGTCTCTGTGAGGCATATAACATCATGGTCGGGTAAAATCTCCTCAAGTCTATCCGGTCGTGACCATAGGGAGCCGTTGCAGTTCCAAACTGCCACACGTATCGGGGTTTTCTGTACAGTCCTCTGCCCCGTCTCATAGGCCGCGCCCCCCTATTTGGTGGGGCGTCCATCTATAAAAATCCGGCCATCTCGATAGAAGGCCTTACGGCCTTCTCTACGTACTTGGAGTATCTGTGGCATGCATGCTCGTCTGTGTGCAATCTGCATCTGAGTCAGGTCCTCATCCATGAAGATGGAAGCCCCAGTCATCCCTCGGAGCGAAATCCGCTTCCGAAAGAAAGCGGCTCTGTCCTCCGGTGTGCTCATATGTAATATCAGAGCTCTGACCCTGGTAGTATCTTGTCCTGCACGCCATGCCTGAGTAAAGGGCATGCTCGTGTACCCTAGTCGGGTGCATAGCCCGCGTGCGTCCTCCTCCGAAGAGGCCCCTTCGGGGAGCCCTGTAATACGTACGTTCAATCTGCGCGCGTTCCTGAGCCTCTCCTCCTCTAAGGCCTCTTGAACCCGGACTACCTCCTCCTTTTTATTTTCTTCTTGGACCTCCTTCTTAATGTTCTTCTTCACTACCTCAATCCACCCCTCCTTATTCCCTTCTAATTCTTCCTTCATGTTTGCTTTGATTTTTTCCTCCCATCCCTCTTTCGAAGCCTCAACTTTGGTTTTAATGCATACCTGGAGGTCCTCTCGGCATTCCTTCGTGATAGCCTCTCGGAGGTCCACTTTGAAATCCGCGTCCTCTCTTGCCTCCCGTAGATGTGACACTTCCGTTTGTAGCTTGTCCAGGTCAGTTTTGAGATCCCTCTTCTCTTCCGTGAGTGTCTTCACCAACTCCTCTAGTCGCCGGATCCTCTCATGGAGCCGGCGGGTTTCTTGGTTCAAGGCATTATCCGCATCCTTCTTGAAATCTTTCTTCGCCTCCTTGATAGCCTGGCTGATTAGAAGCTCCACGTTATGGAGCTCGAGCGGCATGTCGCCTCACGAGGAAAAAGCCCCCTCGATAGACCTGTTGAATGTCAGAGAGACCACCTTCAATGAAGAAAGTTTCCCACTTTTCACCTCCTCCTGAAACTGCACATCCACAAATGCTGTCCCAGCTTGCACGTTCCAAGAGCCTTCCTTTTGCGAAGAGAGATAAGCTTGGCTGCAACTGGCCGTCCTATTCAGGATGTTATTCAAACAGATGCTGCTATCAACCCTGGCAACAGCGGGGGCCCCTTGCTTGACAGCTCTGGGTATTTGATTGGCATCAATACGGCAATCTATTCTCCATCTGGTGCATCAGCTGGTGTTGGTTTTTCAATCCCGATCTTATTTACAAGTTCTGTAATTTTTTGAAGTTCCTCTGGATAGTTATCAGGACATGATGTATAGCCAAAATACAACAGTGTCCACTTGCCAACAAAATCACGATCTGTAACCACCTCGCCTTTGTGATTTATTAGTTTGAAAGAGAGAGAGAGAGAGAGAGAGAGAGAGAAAGAGAGGGGAGAGAACATAAAATGAAGAGCACAAAGAAAGGTGTAAAGAAAGGGGGAGAAAACCAAGACTATAGTTGACGTTAATTTTGTTGAGCTATAAGAGAAGAAATCCCTTCTTAAACAAATTAAGAAAGAAAAAGAGAATGAGAACAAAAAAAAATTGTTTATTATAATGCATTAGGACCGAAAAACATTAAAAACGGTACTTTTGTTAATCTATGGATTAAGGAAAGGGCCAAAGAGATTTTGCCACATCCATTTTGAAAATCAGGAGAATTTTCAAAGTTCTTGGCACTCGTAGTATTTTTAATTTGTCTCCTTGACATCTCTCTTTAGTTTTCTTTCTCTGCACATTGTCTACATACTCGTTGTCTTTTACATGGCATCCACAAGGCGTCCTTCTCATTCCATAAACTCTTGCACCATGTATAGCAAGAGGGAAAATGGAGAATGGGAGCCCAAAACATTTACTATAAATGATTGGGTTACAATGCTACCATCTTGCAGGAGCTCTCACAGAGTGAAAAAAACAAAACAATGGAATATCAAATATCATTGGAAGGGACGTATCTTTGCCTTCAAAACTACACCTCAAGGCTAGTTTGCTTTGGTGCAGCATGTTTACATGACTAGAGATATGCACTTAGATCCACGGGAATGTTTTTCCCAGCAAGCACACTATAAGTTTCAGTTGTAAAATATATGTGAATATATGGTTTTGTTTGAAGCATATGCTAAATAATGGATTGTTGGTTATAGATATATTTCCATCAACAATTTCCGAGTGGCAACCTTTGGAGAGCCTCAACAGAACATTCCATGCCATTCATAAAGAATTTGCAAAAATTATTTATGCTGATCAAACCACCGGTTTTTTTCATGAAAGTGGAATCTTTGTGTATTATGCACAATATGTGCTTCCTTCAAGAGCAGGTGCGTATGGATACCTTGAAGATATGCAATTATCATGCCTCTCATCTTTGGATTGGGAGATGCCTGATGAAACAACAATGGAGAGTTTTAAACTTAAGATTACTCAAGATATTCAAAAGGCTATGACTCGTGGAAGGATCTCGAGAAGAGTACGCTTATCGTGGTTTTTACCCTTGCATGTTTTTGTAGCTTGCTTTAAAACAACATGTTTACAATGGACGAAGGTTTCATGGCTGAACAGAAATTTTTCAGTGGAAGATTTGGACAAAATTTTAGGTCTATGTTGGAAAGTCAAGGAATCTGACCACAAAGGTGACTTTATAAGGTGCAAGCAACATGTGCCCTCAATCATTGGATTTATCCTATAATATATCTCGACAATCTCTTATCATAGGTTTTGATTATAGAAGATACAAACTTAGATTGGGTGCTTGGGTTCCTTTAGATTCAGATATTGCAAGACATTGAAACTTACAGTGCAAGTTACCACACAAGAAGTAAATGAGGTGAACATTACTTCAATGTGGAGTCTTAAGGATGTAAGAGACACATTGAAGTTTCTAGAAAATGTTACTCCTGGATATAAGTTCAAGGTAAATGGTACTATAATTGGAAAAAGAGCTGAGAGCTCTGTATCATGTATGAGTTGTTTGCCTCTTAGTGTTGTGAGTTTTAGACCATAATATGCATGTATAAATAATTTTGAATCTTTCTTTTGCTCACAAATATTGCTGCCAAAAACATGGAATTATACACATTGGTAAGTACTATTTAAAAAAATCTTGGTATAAGCTTTCAAATAATTCTGTGAATAACAAATTGTCGTTTGTGAACCAAAATGATTTCATTATATCATGAGTTACAAAATTGTAGTACAATTTAATAGGGAAGACTTGGTACAAGCTTTATAATTCTCTATGATTCTATGAACAAAAAATCATCTTTCATGGGTAAGATTTGAATGACATATCATTACATTTTGGGTTAGAATATTGCACTATAGATCTATACACAAGGGAAATGTTACTTCAGTATAAATAGACAAACTGATAATTGTAAGGCTGTTCTTTAGCTTCTCCATCCTTAAGACTTCTCTCCTTCTTTGGAAAAGTTGCTTCATCTTCCATACTTTCATCCATCATCACTATTTTCCTCTTAGTAGGTGTTTTCTTTGGTCGCTCGAAGAACTTAATTAGCTCAGGCACTCTATTCCCGTTGGGCTTTAGAGGGGATGGACTAAATTTCAATGGAGAAAGCTTAAGCATGCCCTTCATTTTGGGCCCCTTTTGTTTGAACCTTGGAGACTTATTTTTCTTGGTGGTTGCTATTTTTTTGCATTTTCCCTTGTTTATTGCCTGTCCTTTGGAATTTTTAGCTAGGAGAGGGGAATCTATGTCCACCAATGTAATTTCCCTATCTAAAACTAGTTCAATACACCTCTCACATATCCACCACATGTATGACTCAGGGTAGTCTCTGCACTGTAACAAAGCACACAAGTTACTTGAAGTATCAAGAGACTTTCACTATAAAGAGGATAAAGCATAGGAGACTTACATTCACCCCCTCTATATTCAGTAACTTTAAATCTATTATCCTCGAAGCATTTGAAACCACTCTCTAGCCACAACTATGTACGTCATTTTGCAATGGGACCTCTTGAAGCAGAAGCTTGAAAGGTCTCTGAGGATAAAAAATGCTTTCAAAGCTAGTGTCCAAGTGGGTAGTAACAAGTCTAGCAGCACTGCACATATTAACTTATTAGCAAATATTATTAACTTTATCCAATAAAAGATAAAATAAAGAGTGTTTATTGACAATACATCTTTGATTGGCCATGGATTCCTGAAAGAGAATTCATAAAAATGACCTCTCTTGCAGGAATGTTGATATAGATTAGGCTCCAGTGTCCTCTGTAAACCAAAACACAAGTGAGAAATAACCCTAAAGACAAATCATCAAGAGATAGAATGTCGAAGAAAGTATCTTTCAATAAATGGGAAAAAAATATGATGGTTTGTGACACTATCAAAGTGCTTTAAAAACCTTGCAATATTTGAATTAGATTTTGAAAACAAATCCATAGAGAGAAGTGGATCAATAACAAATATACCCTTAGCAATATCAATGCTAAGAGAAGTAACATATGCCCTATATACAAAGTAAAGAATGAATAAGAGAATGAGTGCATTATAAGGATCCTTGGAAAATTTCATTATAAATAAAGAGAAGCAAAAGACCTTACCTCAAACAATAATAAACTATTGAATCTGTTAGTTGAGTATCCCTTTTCTCAAATAGGATCTTATCCTCTAGAGAAATGCTGAGATAGTCTTCTTTCTCAGGACTAACAGAAACATTCATGACCATTTGGCCGTACACTTTTGCCCATCCTCTTGTAGTTCACTGGGCCAAGAGACAAAATCTTTCTCTACCAGATCATATCCTCATTTCTATAACCTCTTTCCTTTTCTCCTCCAAGACAACCTCCTGCTCACTTGCAACCCTTGTAGGATACAAATGGGTAACCTCTTCAATCTTGGGTACTGGTGGCTCTTTTTGCTTTCTCCTGGGTGGAACATTGAGGATTTCAAATTCCTTTTGATCAATCGATGGAAGAGGCTCTAAAACTTTGTGAAACCTATATCTTAGTCTGCTAAACATACTAAAGTCTTTATTCATTAATGTAATTCAATGTGCATGGGAAGCTATAATATAAGCATCATTTATAAAATCTATTAAAAAATCATCTGCTGCCTCTTGCAAGCATAGTAGGGCAGATAGCTTCCATCTCTTGTTGGGGTCATCCAGAGAAGTAATAGAGGACAACCTATTAGATATCTCCTTGACCAGTCTAAAAAATGCAACCTTAGGAATAAGGTGACTAGTTGGCTTTTGAGCTTTCCTGATCTTTGCAAAATACCTCTGCATGCAAAACCATCTTGACTTTCTCTTATTCCTCACATGGGCTTCCTTGGCAACCTACTCCTGAGGAGAAGTTGAGCGCTCAACCTTACCAGATGACTTGTTCTCTCTGAGGATTCACCATCACATACTTTACTAGATGGTGTGATAGGGACAACAGTTCTTCAACTGTCTCCTCAACAGTTTGCTCAGCACCTTCTTCAGAAAATTTCTTCACCAATTCCTTCCTTGCAGTTTGTTTTGTCCTCGCTATTGAAACCAACACGACGTGATAAGGAAGCTAAATATGAAGACAACTGACTTCCATCGCACCAAAATAGAGACTAGATGGAAGAAATAAATGCCTATGCCTTGAACTTCTGCTCCTCGCTTCGGAATAAAGCTAGGCCCAATACAACACGATTGAGTGAATTTGAATTCATGCTTTGTCAATATCGCTTCGTATTGGCGATTCCAACACAACGTGAATGCACGAGTCCCTTGTGTTTCTTTTTGCACGCCCTCACTTTGTATTTTTCCCGCCCGTAGTGTAGCGTGAGAACATGAGAAGAAGCTCTTTAGCTCCAATACAACACGATGAAGGATTCTTGGATCTGCACTGCAGTATGCTATCGCGCTGTTTCGAAAAACTCTGCACCTCTATAGCTCGAATACAACGTGATGAACCGTTGTTTCTAAAGTTGGCAAAATATACTTTCGCATTGATTCGAACGTCACCAACATCATACATACGACATCTTTTGACATCACCAATGTTGAATGTACAACAACTATCGATCGGAAGCGTCAATATTGTTGGACGAACGAGAGTTGTAATGTAAGGTGTGAATTCGTTTTCGCGCCAACTGATAAGTTTTTATATACTCGAGGGTGCTGATGTCCACGTGTCATGTTCTCATTGGTCATTTGATTAGGATTTTTGGAACGTTCCTTCTTTTGCCCTCGCCTATTTAAGACCACCCAAATTTTTTCACGCACTTTTCTTCCCCATTTCTCCTGCGTCGAACGTCTCTGTCTTCGTCTCCTTCTGTGCACTGCTCCAAACTGTCCGTCTCCTCCCATCGGCTCCTTCTTCATCACCGATGTCTATAATCCCGTCTCCTTCTTCATCACTGTCACCCCCTCTGTCCTCATATAATCCCAACTCCTTCTTCATCGAACCTGCCCCTCCGTCCATAATATCATCTTCAACCTCCATGTCACTCCCTACCTCCATACTCCGTCGCCCGATCCGTCCATACTCTGTGGTCCCCTCAGTAAATACTCTGTGATCCCCTCTGGAGCTCCATAGTCTAACACTACCTCCATCAAAGTAGTCTAGTCACAAGTAGATAAATAGAAAGGTTTTGATTTTCTTCCTATCGCGTCGTGTTCTCGTCGGAAATGGTGTTTTCGTACCCTTGTGGAAATGACGTGATGCTGGCTTGTGGATATTTCGAAAAGCTTCTATTTGCATCTTATTCCTAGCTCATCCAACACAGAGCGAGGGATACACTTCAAAGAACTTATACATTGATACTCGCGTTGTGCGCAAAGTAGTCCAAAACCTCTAGAGCTATTGAATCTCAAGAAGATGTCTGGTACAGAGATGTCACACATGTCTGCCTCCACATGTATGAAGAGGAAAAGATTCCTTGAGCCCATAATGGCAAAGGAGTCAGTTGCCTCAGATGTTTCAATAGCATCTCATATGCCTATGACAACTCAAGGTTCAAGTAGGGCTTCAAAGAAGGGAAAGGCTTCAAAGTCTCCTATGAGGATCCCAGGGTTGTCTCAAATTACAAATGTCACAACCTATGAGAAGCTTTTGGATTTTCTCATAGAAAAAAATATTGACATTGCTTTCTATCCAACAGCTAGGGAGATTTTCAATGCAGAGTGGGACCTTGATCAAGTTCTTAATTTCTCAAATGACTTTTGCAAGGAAGATTTTGGAGAGTTTGAAGAGTTGGAAAATCCCGTTGTTTAGTTGGATTCCAAGGTTTATGTTCACACCCCTGTTGGAAGATCAAGCATTGAGAAGTTCTTTTTTACCAAGATGTGGTTATCATTGTCTTGATAGATTTTATGCATCTGAGTTATGCTCTTTACACCCAAAAAAATGCAGGTTTATGCTTAAGTCTACTACATTGTATTTGCCCTTGTGAAATACCCTCTAAAATCTGATGAAAAGCATAAAGAAACCTCAAAATTATCTAGTTGTTGCCTTCTCAAAGAGATTGTAGATGAAGTTGATGTTGAGGAGCAACTAGACACCCAGATGGAAGCATTAGTTGCAAACGACCTGGATGTTGCTGAATTCAAAGCAGAGACAGTAATTGAAGAGACCACTATAGAGGTTGATGATCCATCTAACACTCCTTCAAACTTTATCGTTCCATCTTTGCCTACTTTCCTAATTAAAGACAAGGAGTACATATTATTGTTTGATCTCCAAATTCTTTTCAATTTGAGAGAAGATTATTGCTTGGTAGTTATTGCAGAGGCATCTGTAGATGCAAAAGGCATAGTGGATGTTGAAAATGAGTCCAAGGAGGACTTACTTAAATTAGATACTCAAATATTTGATGATAAATTTATAGATGCATCGAATGCTTTTTCCCTATGTTTAAGCAAGGTTAAAGATGATGAGAGAGAGTTACAGGTTGCTGACAAAGAGTTTGACCAATTTCAAGAGAAGCTTGTAATCTCCAATTTCAGAAGGGAGGAGTTAGAATATGTAAAGGAGCTCAAGGATATCAAGGAGACATCAATTAGCTTATGGAATCCAAGCAAACTTGAGATTGATGAAAATCAAATGGTAATGCATTCTTTTGTTTTTGTGGAACTATATATATATATATATATATATTCATTGTTTTCATTCTGGCTATTGCTTTTACAATTGGAGATCGCAAATGAGGATAATTTATTGGGAAGAGCCAAAGGATCGAGAGTTGGTGGTAGTTCCCTAATGGATGTTGCACTTGGGCATTACATATCGAGGATTGATCCCAATATTTTGTTGGTTTTGCATACCACTTTCTCAGAGGAGGCCTCATGGCCAATTGTCTATGTTAAAGCACTTACAAGGATTCTTGGATACTCATGTTTACAGTACAATGCGCACAAAGTTATGTTTTTAGAAAAGACAGCAACCATCTGAATATTTGGTTATGGTCCTAGCTTCTCTACCTCTGGTCTTGGATACTTCCTTGCATACTCATCTTATGTTTTAGTAGCAAACAAAACAGATATCAAATCCATAGCTGGATACAAGAGAAGAAAGTTTTTACGTTATAGAGGAAAAATGCTTGAGGAGGACAAGGATGTAAAGGCTCTTAAAAGCTAGTCATGTATATAATATTTTGAAAATAGTGTTCGTATTTTAGATTCAACTGCATTTATTGTGTTCTCCATCTTTGAAGTTGTCTTTGAAAAAACCAATTGGATAACTTCTGAAGGGAATTGATTTTTGTTGCTCCTCCTCCATGTCTAGTGCTCCGAAAGAAACACATATGTGCTTGGTAGTGAGATTTCTCCATACCTTGGCTACTATAAGTTGCTAGGGGCCCTTGCTCTTCCACAAAATAAGGCCCATGAATAAGAAGAATATGATGTGACAACCCAACAAGAAATAATCAGTTTAAATCATTTAACCTTATTTTCAAAGCAGAAAGGTTCAAATTTATGTATATCTTACCAAGTAGAAAGTAATATCCTTTTCTCCCCAAGCTTCCTTAATTGCTTGAACAAGATTCACAATTGAACGTTTGTACTCTTCCAAATAGTTAGATGTTATCTTTTGTTCCCTGAGCTTTTTTAAAAATATGTCAATGTGTCTCCAAGCCTCCATTCGTAGGAATGCAATTCGTGGTGTGCTAGCCACATTTGTTGTAATTGCACACAACTCTCTCCAACACTCCCACAATGCATTCATTTGTTTACCAGTATGATTTCTTAGAAATCGTCTAGCTTTTGCACCCCCCATAGAGACATCTGCTAAGACCTCTCTTGTTTTCCCTAATGCTATTGGATCCTTTCTCAAGTGAACTTGACCTCCATGAAAACCCATTTTTGACAGTAAAGCCTCACATTTATCAATGCAGTCATCTAACAAAGATACTGGTTTTATTGAATATGCATAGTAATGATGCAATCTAAGCAACTTATCAATTATTCTAATCTCTGCATGTAATGTAAAAATATGAACGTTCCTTAGAGAGATTGAGAGAATAGGATCCCACAAGCCATCCACGTTTTTGAACTTGCTCAAATCTATAGAGTTCCTAGTCGGGGCTCTTCTTTGCTGGCCACAAAGTACTCCATTCTTTGGATCCCAAACTCTCCATGCAATAAATACAATGATATTTTTCATTGTCCCCATTACTTACTCCAAGCATACATTTGATAGATTTTAAGTCAACACTCATATGCCATTCAACATTAAAACTACCAACACCATCGACTACTATCAACATTTCACCTTCACTTTGAGACTTTATAATATCATGAATACATGTATGAGAGAATAACCATTTCAAGTTTTCATGACTTTCAATTAGTACTTGGGTCACACCAATCCACCAAATCTCCCTCTCGGATTGTATCTTAAACTATTGTTCTTGTCCCCTACCAATACTGTAATCCAATGCCCTATTCATGATACAAATACTGACTCTTTCTATCTTTTGTCCCTTTTGAACCTATGCTTTAGTGCGAACTTTAAAATACCACCACATTCTCAGATAGTAAATTTATACATATGGACCATTGCAATCTAGACTCTTTTAAGATCAATCCAAATTCTAATAAATGTGTTATATTCAAAAAATGTCTTTGTTTTATGTTTTTCATAGGGCATGGATCCTTCTATATGGATATACTCCCCAAAAACATCTGGAATCCTACGATTCATAGCTGTCCTAGCAATTGAAACTACAAGAGGGAGAGGCAAACCAAATTCACTTATTCTATGACATTTAAGATTTGTAAACCACAACTTAGAGAGAGCACGATAACCTCTACACGGCTCATACCCATACTATCACATGTCTCCACTATTTCATTTGGTTTAACTACTCCTTTTAAATACTTTACTAACTCTTTCAAAGTTTCGCTTCTCAAGTCTAGATTTTCAGGTGATTTAATAATCCTTATAATGTCCTTCTTTGTCATGGTTTCTTTAATAAGCTCAATCCTCTCATCATTCTCTCGAATATTAATACCTGAAATATTAGAGACACGTCTCTTTGCAAGATTTAGTCTCCTTTTCTTCACCCGACTACACAAGCCCATTATATTTTTAAGTGGTCTTTTTCCATGTCTAAATCCTATTGGAGTTTCTTTCAAGTGCAATAATTTTTCTTGCAATGACTGATTAGAGTTTTCTAGATTATTAACCTTGTCTATCAGCTCAAAAATAGTTTTTTGTGCTAATGTTAATGCTTCCTTCATTTTATGCATTTGTTCTCTAAATGTAAAAGATGCAAAATATAAACTCATACAATAGCCAAGCATCCCATCACAACCATCTCCAACATACCTTATGAAGTCGTGAATATTGTAAAAAGGAGGATGTTTATCTGTAGAAGGGTTCGTAGGATAAATATTTCCATCCATCCATAAGTTTACATGCTTATTTCCTTGTAATCACAACCTGTTAGCTTCATCCTTGTCCAACAATGAAGTTGGTGTATACTCCTCCAAGATGAATAGACATTATCTATTTGAATAGTAAGTTCATAATTGCGTGGTGGGGCTGTGCTTGTATTGCTAGAAGAGGTACTGGTAAACATTTTGATAGGGAACCCTAAATGGGGAAACAATATCACAGAGAAGGAAATAGAACCACAGGAAAGAGAGGCACAGAAAATGAACATCGAGGTGTCTTTTGGTGCAAAAATTCAAAAATACAAGATTTTGCAATTTCCAAGAGAATAAGACTGAAAAGGTGACACTTAACGTCCATTTAAGATTGAATATATTTAATACCCAACACAATATTAGTGAGTTTGGGAATCTCCCAATTCCCATTTTTTGAATACTAAAAAGGTGGCACCTGGATAACATGTCCATAAGTTTCTCAAAACCATATGATGTGATCTATCATTGGAAAGTGCTTGGAAAATGGAATCTATTGAGCTATAGAGCGCTCAATTTGGAGTTATAGTGTTCAAGTTATGACAAATCCAAAGATTTGACCACGTGTCCCAAACTTATGGGAAAGTCCCATATTCCCCAATATGGTGTTACCTGACCTCTTAAATGAATCATACATTCTCTCATTAATCACATTCATGCAATCAAATTTGGAGGGTTTTTCTCTTCTAAACCTCCTCTAATTAACAACTTAATCATTTTCTTACGAGTGCCGTTTTGAAATGTTTTCGGCCCTAATGATAGAAAAAATAAAAAACGATGAAGGTTGTGATGTTTAATATCACAAGGCATATCTTAATCAGCATGTCCTGTGTCCTTGCTCTCAATGCAAGCTGGCAATCAAACAAAAGTATTGCTTGTCTATAGAACATGTATGATGCTTCAACAAATTTCAATCGGAGATAATTGATCAGGCAATCTCAGACTTTGAGCAAATGGTAGGCTTAGTGTGTATCAATAATCCATTATATTCGCAAACTAATTAAATATCATATACAAATACATTGGATGTGGCTGTAAAATTTATATAGGGAGGTGAAGTCTCATCCCAAGGAGGAGTGTACCTATTGCGGCCAGTTGGAAGAGTTTGTGGGCATGCAATGAATGGAGGGCATGAGCCAATCCACCACTTGGAAGGCACTACCCATTCTATACCATCAATACTAGAGGAGATAGGCAGCATTTCAGACTTTTCTACAATCTTGGAGCCTGAGATGGAGGCAATGATCAATGCATTGATGCCCATGGATGTTGAGACATCTGATCCACTTAGAGAGAAAGCATCTATACCATTATATGATGGGTGCTGAGTATCTCACCTGAAGACGCTACTTGCACTCTTAAGTATGCAAGAAAAATATGGATGGAGCGATGTGAGTGTGACCGAGTTGTTCAGGTGCCTTCTATATACACTTCCTTAATTTCTTTTTGGCACCATGATAAAAAAACAATTGTGCTTTTTCAAGGTATTTTATGATTTGTTTTCAAGTTGCTAAAGTATCATATACTACCTCACGCTCCTTTGGGTTTGTCCACTAAAGAAGAGTGCATTGTAAAGAAAATTATCAGGTCTATCCGCACTCCGATGAGTATGATGCATTCTCTCAGATCCACTTTTTCTAAAGATGATCAACTATTAGGGATAAAATTCCATGATTTTCATAAGATATGTTAGTTTTGTACTACGAATGAATTGTAAGTGGCCTGCATATTTTGCTATCGAGTCTAGTTGGTGTTCGTAATGCTTCTTCATTTGTGGCAGCTTATACTTCCGATTGCAATTGCATGATGCCTCACTCAAGTATGCGGGACAATTTATAGGTTATCAAATTTAGTCACAGAAGGAGATCAAGACACCCTTTATTGAATCCACAAGGCGGGGAGCAATGGAGACAATTTATCTCTTTGAGAAGTACCTGCCCACCAGCATGCTCATAATACAAACCCACATCCTGGTGCATCTTGTAGTTGAAGTGGAGATTGTGGAACCTGTCCATATGCGATGGATGTTCTTCTTGGAGCGCTTCATGAAAACCCTAAAAGACTTTGTGCGATAATGAGCTCGGCTAGAAGGTAGCATGGGTGAAGGTTGGTTGGTGTCCAAAAGGAGTTAGTGCATATCTCATAGTGGCTACCAACGATGGATTTAGACAATAGTATGCTATGGTTGTTGAATGAAAATGATAGACTGATCGGAGATGTGGTGGTTGGAAATGGGATAGAAAAAAGGATGGATGCTGCAATGGAGGAGAAAGTGAATCATTTTTGTATGTTGCACCATGCCTCCATGGAGACCTAGCTTGCTAGGTACGAGTAAGCCATGAAAGATAAGAAAGAAGCGCAATCCAAATTTTGACATAGTACATACCATTGATTGATTCGATATCCGGAGGGCATGGAGAATATGCTGTAGTTTATGTCTATGAGATGGTTACATGGAGCTTTGATCACAGCCTCTTACAAAGGGATGGAGGTCTCTACTGATGAGGAGTGGAAATTCTCGAGGGGATGTAGTCCAAAGGTGACCACATGTTTTATAAGCTATCATATGTAGATTTTATATGTGACAACTAATTAACCATTTCAATGTATAGTACAAAATATGCAATGCGGCATGGTTGCACAGACTACATTTTTGCATGGTTGCACAGACTACATTTTTGCATGGAGCGTATCGACAAAATGCACTCCACAACGGATTGTGGTGTCGTGGCAAAGTTTGAGCAAAAGAGCCGATGGCGAGCCATGGATCCAAACACCGTTATAGAAGAGATGGAGTATTTTGGAAACTTGCAAAGTATTATCACGATGGATTACTGTAGCTTCTCCATGATCCTATTCGATGTGCAGTGGTTCAAAGTGGAACTAGAAGGAGCCAAGGCAACTGTTCAACGAGGTCCATCTGGATTTCTCAAAATAGATTCTGAAAAAAGATGGATGGATTTGCGCAACATGTTTTATTGCCGGCCCATTGTGAATAGATGCATGAACTCTTTTTTTTTAAATTTTATTACGACATGTTATATATCACAAATGTTAAATCTCTCTTATATGTGATTTTGAACAAGTAATTTTCTATCCAAATCCCCGATAACCTCGATGGTGCTATGTTGTACCTTTAGCTCCCCGAAGTGTGAGAGTATATGATGAAAGCAATGTTCCCAACGTAGATGAGGACAGTGTTCAGATAGAGGGGTTGTTATTCCAAGGGGTGGAAGTCGCCCAAAGATTGGAGCATGTAGAGGAGGCCGAATCAAGTAATGATGATGAAAAGAGAAGAGGCCAAGAATTCTTTGAGAACGAGGTGGACTCATCCTTTTGTGGTGACATTTCTATCGACCCTCTAGTGTATGTGGAGTTGTGTCAGGAGATTGACATGGGGGACCATAGGATTTATATTAGCATACTTCGCTTGATTTATATTGATTATAATAACATCAATTTTTTTATGTGTAGGTGACATTTGTGGATATTTGGATCCACACGATGAGTCGAGGGATGAGTGATGAGGAGTTGCAGGAGATCTTCGCACGTATGTCTCTAGATTAGATGACTCGATTTAGAGATATGGCAAACCAGGAGCTGTCCCGGACATCGTCAGGTCATTCTGTTAGATCTACTTTGGCACACTCTAATACTTTGATTTCTAGTAGACGAGGTGGACACTCCAGACTTGAGCTGGACGGAGGAAGTGGTTCTAGGGGATATTGTGGAGGTATGGATACGGTGAGCCCATAGTCGGCTCGAGATACAGGTGCTACTCCTCGCTCTTGTGCAAGTTCGAGAGAGAGAGTGGCTTAGGTGGTTGTTGTGGAGGTACCTACGCAATGTCTCTGTCTTGTCCTTCTACTAGAGTTGTGTCACCTATGGAATTTTTCACACCTGTGGAGACGTCTACTCTAGTCACTCCAGCTTTTGCTAAGTTGTCCGTAGGTGGCACCCCTATGGGTGCTACTTCGAGAGATACCACCCTCGTGGGTACACCAAATATAGAGGGGTCTCCTGGATATGCCCAGGAGCGCGGTCGCATGTGCGAGAGGACACATCTTAGACATACCCCAAAGGGGTATGCATACCTTGTAGATGATAGGACAAGAGCCGCCATCATGAATGATGAGGGAAGGAGGGTGATGGCTCGTATGAGAGGGGTATGCATACCTTGTAGATGATAGGACAGGAGCCGCCATCATGAATGATGAGGGAAGGAGGGTGATGGCTCGCATGAGAGAGTTGTGCCAACAAGTTTTTTGGCACAACATCTTGGATCATTGGAAGAACATACCAGAGGGGAGCAAGGACTACATAGTAGCATCCTTGCATGAGGAGTTTTCAATACCCACCACAATAGATAGATTTTCTACAAGCTGGATGATGCAGTGCATGCATGCGTATGTGTCCCATAGACGATCGAATGCACGCAAGGCACTTAAGAGTGGGGCCTCAAAGCCTGAGTGGCTAGACATGGATGACTGGTATCAACTCAGGGAGGAGGCTACAGATTCTCCAAGATGTTGGAGATAGTAGCGCGAGGCAGCGAGGGCATGACTGGAGGCATAGGAGTGGTCCATTATCTTGGGAGTGGCAGCCATAAGACTTATCTAAAGGACTTTGTAAGTTTTTCTTTTGTTCTTCTCGCTTATTTTTTTGCAATATCGCTTGTATTTACAATCATGTTTCTAACAGTTGTATTTTTTTTCCTTTGCAACACTCCATTACAAACTGTGATCCCACCAATCTAGAGACTCAATATGTAGAGAGACACGGTCTCACTGCATTGATTGATAGATTGTATGCATGTGGCGGCTTAGTAAGTCACTCATCTTTCTTGTCTATAGTTACTAATTTTAATTAAAATGAATTATTGTATTGTGGACTAATGTGTAGTTGTTTCTTTTTTTTTGCAAAGTCCATTCGATGCTCCTTTGCGTTGGGATGAGCTTTCAGATGGCGAGGATCTGTAGCTCGCACTTGGATTCGTAGAGCGCACATCCTCTTCTTTTTGTGTCCTGTAATTTATGGGTTTTTCTATGCACTATGTTATTATCATCCTTTGTATCTTGCCATGATTCCATGATGCTTTTATTAAGTGATCTTGTATTATTTTATGTATCAGTCTAGTGGATTCAAGTACACTTTGCCTTCATTTTGATGACCATTGTACACTTTGTAACCCATTTGTAGAATGTAATTATAGCACATAGCTGCCTTGCCACAATTTTTTTTTCTTTGTAACCGTCGCAATTAGCATCGTAAATTTATCTGCACGTGTCACTATTGGCATCGCAATGTGCATCGCAAAGCATTGTTATTGGCATCGCCATCTATGCCATTATTGGTGTCACAAATAACAACGCATTTGCGACACTAATAATGACACAGATAGTGACGCTAATAGCAACAATTCTATAGAGATGCTAATACCGACGTATTTAGTGATGAGGGCAGAAATTTTTTTGGTGAACATTTTCGTCGCTTTAAATATCGGTATGAGGCATGTATCTTGTAGTGTCTTGGAAAACTATATCCATTCAAATAAAAAGAACGTTCTTTTACCATTATTTTGCACTCAACTATCTTTTGAGTAAAACTCTATTTGAAAGTTGATTGCTTTTCATATTAGCTTTATAAGTTTATCATAATTTGAATAAATAAAATGAATCAATCTTCTAGCATTGGCAATTACCCTCTAGCCACGTGAGTGGCTATCTTCTTGATGAGGACAACAACCAATAATAGATAGTAAAATTATCTAACATATTTATGGTGATTTGTGGAATTAATTACTATTTTAACATCTTTTGATCAAGAGCCTAGTGCAACTTGTCTATACTCCATCTTTGCAAAGTAGATAGAAAGGCATAGGGGGCATTTTATATAGTATTGACATCATTATTTTGCCTCATTTGTATCAAATAAATAAATAAATTAGAGCACTTGTAATCAATATGATCTTAAATGATCAAGTAGTCTTAAATTGTATACTTACATCTTGGCATCTCCATGGGCGGCCTTTAAAAAATTAAGTAAATAGTATTTATTTCAATGCAATTTATTGAAATCACACCCCAATAGAAATTGCAAATAATCATGTATCCATAATTTAGTAAAAATGTATACTTTAGAAAACCGAGATACAATAGCAATCTCTTACTTTTCATGATATGGAATCAATAGGAGCTCCAAAGTTTTAAAATAAATGGAATTGAGCTAGTGCCCAAGTCCATCTATCTCAAGCTCATTTCTCCTCATGAAATGGCATATTGAGGGATCAAGAAATATAATTTGTTGTTGTATTTATTGGAAAAACTCATGCATAATGCACCTAAAAAGATGAAACATTCAAAATATTATATGTCTAAATTATATCTATAAGAGAAATTGGCTCAAGAACATTAGAAAATCTATATCTAAGCCTTTTAAGAATGTTCACGTCTTTGTTCATATACATCACTCTATGTGCATGAGCAGCAGAAATGTAAGCATCATGAAAAAACCCAATTAAAAAATCCTATAGCCTCTTGGATAAAGCCAAGAGCACTTGTTATGAAACCATATCACAAGAAAAAGAGATACTCTGGGGGCATAAAGGGACTTGAAGAAGATAGGTAAGATGGAGACTTATTGGCCAAAGACAAGCTTTGATGGTCATGTGCAACTGCCTCGTGCTCCTTAATAGGCCCTATCCACTAAAGAGGAGCGTATGTTGAAGTAAATTATTAGTTCTATTTGCATGCAGACAGGTATAATGTGTTCTCTTAGGTTTGCATTTTCTAAAGATGACCAACTAACATGAGTAAAGTCCTATAATTGGAACAAGATATGCCAGGTTTTTCCTAGCCTTGATAGTATTTGACTTGAGTAAGTATTGTCAATATTTTTTACTTTGCATCCATCTATAGTTTATAATGTACTACATTTTTGGAAAATTATACTACCAATCATGATCATGTGTTTTCTCTCTCTAGAGATATATTTGGTGATTTGTAAGCTATCAAACGTTAGTGCAATGGATCTCACAACTGAAAATAAGGACTTCATCGATTGAATCTAAAAGGCTAGGAGTAGTGGAGACAATATGTCTCTTTGAGAAGTATTTACCCACAAACATGCTCATGATATAGACTTAGATTCTAGTATATAATATGAACAAAGTGCATATTACAAGACTGGTCCATACTTGATGGATATTCTTCTTATAGTACTTCATAAAGACCCCAAAAGGCTTTGTGCAACATCGGGCTTATCTAGAGGATATTATGGTTTAAGGCTGATTAGTGTCAAATGTATTGGTATACATTTCAAAGTGACTGCGAATAGTGGATTCAAATAATAGGATGATGTGGACATTGAAGGACAACGACATGCTAATAGGAGATATGATAGTTGGAAATGGGATAGAGAAGAGGGGATGGATGGAGCCATGGAGGATAAAGTAAATCATTTTTGAATATTGCACCATGCACCCATGGAGAAGTAGTTGGGTAGATAGAGCATGCCAAGGGAGAAAGTTAGACAATGCGATCAAAATTTCAGCATAGTACATGTGAGTGCCATGTTTGATATCCTAAGAGTAAGGAGGAGTTACCATAGTTCATTCATGTGAGGTGGTTAGATGATGCCTTGACAATAACTTCATGCTAAACACATGTTTTCTTTGTCATTGTATTTAGCAAGGATACATGGCAAGTAACCTAGGTGTTTCAATGTATAGTGCAAACTCTACAGCATGACATGCTCATAAGGGCAACATTTTGAAGTGGAGTGCATTGAAAAATTATGTTTGATGACAGATTGTGGTTTCATGGCAAAGTTTGAGCAAGAGAGTCGATGGTGGACCACAAATTTGAACATTATAGTAGATGAGATAGAGTATTTTAGCTCGGGGGGGGGGGGGGGTCACTCATGAATATATGTATATATAACGTGAGTTCAAAATAAGGAGCGTATGTCAATAGCATTCTATGCATCCTTCCTCGGCACGCTCTAAGGCATCAATATCTAGTCAGTAGAGTCAGCACTCTAGGTTGGCCGGAGGGAGACAGCTCAAGGACACCTTTCTCAACTAGTGGAGGTGGTGGCTATGGTGGATGCTTTGGGAAACCACAAACTTTCTCTCTTTTCCATTCTAGGGGTTGTTTTGGTAGATGCTACTGAGATACAGATCTTACCATGATTTCTACTCCTCACTCCTGTATCATTTCTAGAGAGAGTGGCTCAAGTGTATGCTGTGGAGAAAATGATGTAGTGTCTCCTTCCCATGCTGGAGTGGACACTTATCATCTCTCATATTTACTATATCTATAAGCACTTCCACTCTTGTGATACCAAGGTTTGCTTAGGTTTTTGTAAGTGGAACTCCTATGGGTATTACTCCAAGAGGTGCTATCCTTGTAGGTATGCCAAATATACACAAATATTCTAGTTATGCCTAAGATCAGAGTTGCAAGTGGAAAAGGGTGCACCTTAAACACACCCCACCAGAGTACGTGTACTTAATGGATGAGAAAAATGGTGTTGTGCACATGAATGATGAGGGAAAGAAGGTGATTTCATGCATGTGTGAATTATGCCAATAATTTTTTACTCACAATGTATTAGATCATTGGAAGAATATACCAGATGCTAGTAAAAACTACGTAATAGCATCCTTACATGAAGAGTTTCCACTACCTACACTGGTAGATCGATTCTCCACTAAATGGATAAACGATATGATGTATGCCTATGTGTCACATAGATGGTCAGATGTATGTTAAGGCAGTGAAGAGTGGTACACCAAAACTTAAGTGGTTGTGGACCAAGAGAATTGGAGAAGACTCCGAGAGGAGGCTGCAGACTCTCTAGGGCAATGGTGATAGCAATGGGAGGTAGTGAGGGCATGGTTGGAGGTGGGACTTATACATCATCTTGAGAGTGGTAGTCCTAGGACTTTCTCAAAATACTTTATAAGCTCTCTATCAATTATGTTCACTTTTTTATTTTATATACTACTTATACTAATAACCTTATTTTTAACAATACTACTTTGTGTTTTTTTGCTACACCACTTGATCACAAATTGTGACTCCATGGGATTGGAGAATCGATATACATAAAGAAATGGTCTTATTGCACTCATTGATAGACTATATGCATGTGGGGGTTTGTTAAGACATGCCTTTTTCATGTTTCTAGTTTTTAGTATGTACTGTAGATTGATCTTTGGTTATTTATATTGTAGAGTCCTTTCAACAACCTATTGTAAGTAGACTAGCTATGTAACAATGATGAGTTGTAGTAGTTGCTTGGATTCATAGAGCACACACCCCTCCCTTTTCTGGCCTAATACTCCATGTAGACTCTTTCAATTGATACTACGTAGCTTTCTTTAGATAGATTTCTTCTTCTTTGTATAGACTCACCTTTTGTGATATTTATGGATGGTCTTCCTTGTTTTGGTTCCTCCCCCTTACCAGACCATGTAGTTCTATGAATCTTAATATTGTACTTGTTTGGAAATTGAATCAATGGACTCTTTCTTCCAAGAAAACCGCAATGTATATTTTTGGATAATTGTTGTACATTCAATTTGTAAATAAATTAAGGAACATTATTTGGTCCATGTGGCTATCATGCCCTACCACCCAATTCTTTTTTCTTTGCAATCATCATTATTCACATCACAAAATAACTTGCAATAGTTGCTATTTTCATCACAAAAAATACTCTATAATTTTTGTTATTTGCATTGCAAAGTGTTGCAATTTTCATCACTATATAAAACAGTGAAAATAGTGATGCAAATGGAGACAAATCTATAGAGAGTTATATATTGACGTTTTTAGTGATGATGGGGGTAATTTTTTGCATGAATAATTCTATCTCTTTGAACATTAATATACCATATCTCAATAGTGATGTGTGTGAATACACTTAGGATCATTAAGATACTTTTTTCCTTCTTTAGAAGGCCTTTTCGCCTGGCCTTGCATATAGACCTATTCACTTTTAGGGCATACTTATTCTTGTAAATCTTCTCTATTCATATCTATAAATACAATTTGAGTTGTGGTCTCTCAAGCTTCGAATCATGTCTTGCAAATTTTTTATGAAGTAAGGGTACTAGGATAGAGGGCAAGATAACTTGTAAAATAGATCATGACTCTAATAGCTACTCAAAATTTCATATTTAGCTTTATTTACAATCCATGGCATTTTCTCGGTGATATTTTGATTTCTTTAGACCAAAATATCCATGATTTAAGAAAAGATCCTATATTGGATGTTGATGCTTATTTCGATGAGGATGTTATTACAATCCTAAAGGTTTGATCATCCTCTCCACTACATCAAGTGAAAATAGACTTACAAAATGAAGATATTGGATTTCCAAGCTTGTTTGTATCTCAACTTATCAATAAAAGGATAAGTTAATACAATAAATTACACACAAGTGTATATTTGATTCCACTTGTTGAATGACAAATGTTTATATTGAAATCCACTACAAGATACAAGCCTCATACTGACATTCAAAGCGATGAAAATGTTCATATAAATATTTGCCCCCGTCGTCGCAAAAAAGTTGGTATTAGCGATACCATAGAACAATCACTATTATCATTGCTATATGTATCACTATTTGTGTTGCTATCAGCATTGCATATGCTACGCTGATAGCGATGCATATAGCAACGATTTGCAACACTAACTGCGACACTAATAGCAACGCGTGTAGTAAGTTTGCGATGCTAATAGCGACGGTTACAAGAAAAAAATTATGATAGGGCAGTGAGCTTCCTTGCCCAAATAGCACTATGTGCTTTATTTGGCCCATACAAAAGAGTTACAGTCAAGTGTACAATGCTCGTCTCCATGAAGGTAAAGTGTACTTGAATCCATAAGACTGATACATAAAATAAATACAAGATCGTGTAATGAAAGCGACGATACAATCATGGCAAGATAGAAAGGATGATAATAAGATAGTGCATAAAAAATGCCTACATAAATCACATGACCAAAAAAGAAAAGGATGTGTGCTCCACGAATCCAAGGGTGAGCTATAGCTCCTCTCCATCCAAAACCTCGTCCCGCCGCAAAGGAGCATTGAATGGACTCTACAAAAAAAGAAACAACTACATATTAGTCCACCATACAATAATGCATTTTATCTAACGGACAAGAAAGATGAGTGACTTACTGGGTTACCACATCCATATAATCGGTCAATCAATGTAGTGAGACCATGTCTCTCTGCATCTCGAGTCTTTAGGTCAGTGGGATCACGGTTTGTAATGGAGTACTGCAAAGAAAAAAAATACAACTATTAGAAACACGATTGTCAGTACAAGGGATATTGCAAAAAAACAAGCAAGCAGAACAAAAGAAAAACTTACAAAGTCCTCTAGATAAGTCTTGTGGCCACCACTTCTAAAATGATGGACTACTCCTGTCTCCAGTCGTGCCCTCGCCACCTTGCTCTACTGTCTCGAACATCTTAGAGAATCTATAGCCTTCTTCCTCAGTCGACGCCAGTCATCTGCGTCTAGCCACTCGAGCTTTGAGGCCCCACTCTTAAGTGCCTACGCGTGTCCGATCGTCTGTGTTGTGACATGTATGCACGTATGCACTCCATCATCCAGCCTGTGAAAAACCTATCTACTACGGGCAGGTACTGAAAACTCCTCATGCAAGGATGCTACTGTAGTCCTTGCTCCCCTCCAGTATGTTCTTCCAATGATCTAAGACATTGTGCCGAAAAACTTGTTAGTATAACTCTCTCATGCGAGCCATCACCCTCCTCCCCTCATCATTCATGATGATGGCTCTTGTCCTATCATCTACAAGGTATCCATACCCCTCTGGGGTATGCCTAAGATGTGTCCTCTCCCACCTGTGACCACGCTTCTAGGCATATCTTAGAGACCCATGTACATCTGGTGTAGCTACGAGGGTAGTATCTATTGAAGTAGCATCCATAGGGGTGCCACCTGCGAACGGCTGAGCAAAAGCTAGAGTGACTGGAGTAGACGTCCCCACAGGTGTGACAAATCCCATAGATGACGTAACTCCAACAGAAAGACGAGACATAGACACTGCATCGGTACCTCCACAACAACCACCTGAGTCACACTCTCTTGAACCTGCATGAGAGTGAGGAGTAGCACCTGTATCCCGAGCCGACCGTGGGCTCACTCCATCCACGTATCCGCAACATCTCCCAAAACCACTCCCTCTGTCTGATCCAAGTCTGGAGCGTTGATCTCGTCTACTGAAAACTAAAGCATCAAAGTGCACCAAAGTAAATCTAATAGAATGGCATGATGGTATCTGAGACAGCTCCTTGTTTGCCATATCTCTGAATTGAGACATCTAATCTTGAGACATACGTGTGAAGATCTCCTGTAGCTCCTCATCGCTCATCCCTTGACTCATCGTGCAGATCCAAATATCCACAAAGATCACTTGCACACAGAAAAAAATTGATGTTAGCATAATCAATATAAATCAAGCAAAACATGATAATATAAATCTTCAAAAAATGATCTTACTTAAAACACATATCTTATGTACCCTTAAAAGTGATTCGTCAACGAATTGAGTAGGTGGATGATCCAAGTATGAAGTACCCTATGGTCCCATGTCAATCTCCTGACATAACTCTACATACATTGGAAGGTCGATAGAGATGTCACTACAAAAGGATGAGTCGACTTCGTTCTCAAGACTTGCATATTTTCATCATTGTTACCTAATTTTGGCTCCTCTACATGCTCCAAGCTTTCGGCGACCTCCACCCCTTTCCATATCGACCCCTCTATTTGCATAATGTCCTCATATATGCTGGGAACATTGATTTGATCATATACTCTCGCACTTTCCAGAGCTGAAGGTACAATCATACCTCCATCGAGGTTGTCGAGGGTTTGGATAGAAAATTACATGTTCAAGATCACGTGCAAGACAGATTTAACTTTCGTGACATATACCATGTCATAATAAAATTAAAAAAAACATGAGTTTATGCACATGTTCACAATGGGCCAGTAATACGAACGTGTCATGCAAATCCGTCTATCTTTTTTCGGAATCTATTTTGAGAAATTCAGATGGACCTCATCGAACTATTGCCCCAGCTCCTTCAAGTACCACTTTGAATCACTGCACATCGAATAGGATCATGGAGAAGCTATGGTAATCCACCGTGACAATACTTTGCAAGTTCCCAAAATACTCCATCTCATCTATAACAGTGTTTGGATCCGTTGCTCATCGTCAGCTCTCTTGCTCAAACTTTGCCATGATACCACAATCTGTTGTGGAGCACATTTTGTCGATACACTCCACGCGAAAATGCCATCCGCATGATCACACCGCACTGTATATTTTATATTGTACATTGAAATAGTCAATTATTTCTCGCATATAAAATCTAGATATGACAAACCCTAAACACGTTATCACCTTTGGACTACATTCCCTCGAGAATTTCCACTCCTCAGTTGAGACCTCTGCCCCTTCGCGAGACGCTATGATCAATGCTCCATGCAACCATCATGTTGACATAAACCGTGACGTCTCGTCCATGGCCTCGAGATATCGAATCGGTCAATGGTGTGTACTACATCAAAATTCAAATCACGCTTGTTCCCGATCTTTCCTGGCTTACTTGTACCTAGCGAGCCACGTCTCCATGGAGGCATGGTGCAACATACAAAAACGATTCACCTTCTCCTCCATTGCAGCATCCATTTTTTTTTCATCCCATTTCCAACCACCACATCTTTGGTCAATCTATCATCGTCCTTTACTACCTTTTGGCCGAGCTCGTTGTCGCACAAATCCTTTCAAGCTTTTCATGAAGCACTCCGAGAAGAAAATCCATCACGTATATGGATAGGTCGAGCAATCTCTACTTTATCTACAAGATGCACCAAAAGGTGGATTTGTATCGTGAGCATGTTGGTGGGCATTACTTCTCAAAGAGACAGACCATCTCAACTACTCTCTGCCTTGCGGATTCAATAGAGGATGTATTGATCTCCTTCTGTGAGATCCATTGTACTAAATTTGACAACCTATAAATCACCCTGCGTATTTCTAGAGTAAGGCATCTTGCAATCGCGATAGGTAGTACAAACTGCCACAAATGAAGAAGCATTAAGAACAATGACTACACTCCAAATAGCAAAATAAGAAGGACACTTACAATCCATTCCTAGTACAAACTTGACATATATTATGCCAATCATGGGATTTTAGCCCTGATAATTGGTCATCTTTAGAAAATGCGGACCTAAGAGAATGCATCATATCCATCGAAGTGCAGATAGACTTGATAATTTTCTTCACAGGGTGCTCTTCTTTAGTGGACAAAATCCAAGGAGCACGAGGTAGCTACAAGTGACCATCAGCACTCAACTACGGCTAAAGCACCTCCATCTTGCCTACCTCATACAAATCCATTCATGCCCCTACAGTGTCTCTCTTTCCTGTGATGTGGTCCCATAGTAAGCTGCGCACATTCTTGAATATATGCATGGGATCCAATAAGTGGTTGACTCGTAGAAAACTAAGAACCATCGCATTCCATTTGGATGTGACTCTGTGCAAACCATTTTTTGCTCATACTAGCTTTGGGCGTTCATTCGTGTTGGAAGTCGTTCAAGAAAACCTTCCCTTAGTTCATGACCTCCGGCAAGAAAGTGGTGTGTCCTTGATATACCATCTTCTTCATGGTTCATGACCCTTGGGAGTCTAACTATGGCCCACACAATGGACATGCATGATAACCTGAGGTAACTAGACATGTCCCAACACCTCTATCCAATGAATACAAACTTGAATGAGTTATGATAGATATTAGCAACGAGAACGGAAGCCTACTTATCTGAGCACTCCCCAAATCCCGAAAATTCATGCATGGTCCACATGAGAATGGCTCAAATATTGGCAGACCGTCGACTATCGCACTTGCTCATATCTTCCACCGCGACCCCCTCCTCCCACAAAATCTTAAGCTCATCGACTAATGAACAAAGATACACGTCCATATTCTTGACTTTGTAGCGGCCGAGAATAAGCAAGCTAAGGATGAGGTGTCCTTTCTTTGTAGAAAGCCATGGAGGGATGTTGTAGTTAACAAGGACTACATGCCACACACTATAAGAAGTTGAGCGCATACCAAATGGATTCATGCCATCCATAGCAAGACCGAGCCGAAGATTCCTTGGCTCTTGAGGAAAGCCTGGAAAGGTAGAGTCAATGTGGCTCCATGTGCGTGAATCCATTGATATTCATTGGACCCCATCTGTGGATCTATTCTATGCATACCACGTTGTCAAGCTCACCATGCCGGACATACGAAACATGTGATGTATACAAGGAATAAGCGAAAAGTGTCTAAGAACTTTTTGAGGGATGGTTTGCCCTTACAAGTCCCATCGATACTTGTGAGCACCACACTTTGGATATGTCTCCATAGTCGCGTATTCTCCTCGAAATAGTACGCAATCATTGATACATGCATGGATGTTGTTGTAGTCCATGCCAAGCTTTCGTAAAACATGTCGCACATCATCACAAGAATCAAGCATGGTATTTGCAAGTCGTAATATATGATACTTTAGTAACCTGAAAAAAAATCATAAAACACCTTGAAAAAGCACAATTGTTTTTTATGATAGTTCCAGAAAGAAATCAACAAAGCGTACGTAGAAGGTATCTAAACAACTCGGTCACACTCTCAACTCTCGACCCGTATTTTGCTTGCACACTTAGGAGTGCAAGCAGTGTCTTTAGGGAGATACTTGGAACCCATCATATAATGGTATGGATGCTTCCTCTCTAGGCAGATCAAATGTCTCGACATCCATAGGCATCAATGCATCGATCATTGTCTCCATCTCAAGATCCAAGTCTGTAGAAAATTCTAGAAGGCTGCCTATTTCCTTTGGTATTGAAAGTATAGATTGGGTAGTACCTTCCAAGTGGTGGATTGGCTCAGGCGCTCCATCCATCGCATGCCCAAGAACTCTTCTAATTGGCCGCAAAGGGTGCACTCCTTGGGATGAGACGTCACCTCCCTGTAATAAATTTTACGGCCACATCTAATGTTTTTGTATATGATATTCAATTAGTTTGCGAATACAATGCATGATTGATATAAACTTTTCTTACCATTTGCTCAAAATCTGAGATCACCTAATTAATGATCTCTGATTAAAACCCGCCGAAGCATCGTACGTGTTCCATAGACAATCGACGATTTCATCTAATTGCCAACTTACATTGAGAGTAAGGACATGGGACACGTTGATTAAGATATGCCCCACAATCTTGAACATCATGGCCTTCATCGTTTTCCATTTGGTCTGCATTACGACAAATAATTTGCTTTTGTTATCATTATTTTTTTCTTTCTTAAATTGTTTGAGAAGGGATTTCTTCTCTTGTAACTCAACAAAATTAACGTATATAAAGTCTCCACTTGCCTACGGATGGGCCTACAGTATGTAAAGTCTAATATGCTATATATGGGGATGAGGGAGTAACTACCCTATGTCTTCGTCCCATGGTAATGCACCAGACCACTACTACTACTAGTACTCACCTTCTCGAACACACCAAAGGTGCACCTTTAACAAAACCTCTCTCTCTCTCTCTCTCTCTCTCTCTCTCTCTCTCTCTCTCTCTGCTATTACTAATGCTACTACTACTTCTGCTGCTACTGCTGTTGATGTTGCTATTGCTGCTACTGTTGCTGCTGCTACTGCTACTGCTTCTGCTACAAACAAGAAAAGAAGAAATTAAAGAACTACTACTACTACTACAAAAAAATAAAGAACAAGATCTTACCCTCTCTTTGTTTTTTATCCATTCATTCTCCTCTCTCCCTTCCTCTCTCTCTCTTTCTCTCTTTCTTTATTATGTTTCATGTTTATTCCATCTCTCTCTCGTTCCTTTTTTCTTTTTCTCTCCTCCTCTCCCTCTCTCATTTCCTCTCTTTCTCTCTCAGTACACATCATTTTTCACAAAAACAAGCAAAAGAAAAGGAGAAAAAATAAAAAAAAACCAAGAGGGAGCAATGCAGTCACCACAAAGGTCTGAGGATGGATTCAGCAGCTCCTCTTCGCGATAGCGGCTCCTCTTCGCCCTTCATACACTTCATCATCTTCTTCGCAAACGGCGGCGGTGGTGGTGAGAAGCTCTCCTTCTCCCTCTTTCTCTCTTTCTCTCCCTCTCCCTCTCAAACGCACGATGCAGTTTGCTCCCTCTTTCGCTCTTTCGTGTAAAATGTCACACTCAAGTTTTGGCCCACTTTTTTTCATATGAGTACCATCGTTATTTGCATCGCATTTGTGATGCAAATAGCGACACCGCTAATATGCATCGGAAATGGCCATCGCTATTCTCCTGCATCCTTGCAGTGATCTTTTCCAAATATCAAAGAGAAGAGAGAAGGATATACATTGCAAGGATATTAAGGAAAATATCTCTTTACTATTAATATGAACACAAGCATTGACAATGAAGCAGATCTATCTTTGCTCTCATCATGATTACATACATGATTATTTGTGGGAAAATAAAGGAAATATAATAAAAATATATATTTCTTTTTGTGATGAGTTTTTCGAGGAGAGAAATCCTTTCTAGGAGTTCTTTGGCCTTTCTTTGGCCATGTGGTTGCCTTAGGTGATGAGGGTATATCTTCATCTGCTACAATTGTTACCACCTCTTCTTCCTAATGTGTCATGTTTCACACTCTCTATTACCTACATGCCTATCTTGTTTCATGCAATTGATAGCCATATACTTCAAAATATTTACTCTATATACCATACATACTCCTTATTATAATAATCCTTAGAAAATTGTATGCACTCAAATAAAAAGAGTGCTATTTTACCATTATTTTACACATGACTATTTTTTAGTAAAACTCTATTTGAAACTTGATTACTTTTCATGTTATCTTTATAAGTTTGTCATCACTTAAGTCTATTTTTAAATAAATAATGCATAATTAAGATGTTATGAGGGGCACCTTTAGTGTAGTGAAATCTCACTTGCTTGTGCAATCTCTTGTCCAATTCCAATGCTTCTTCTCTTAGAAACCATCATGAATACATGAACTATCTCTCATACACTCCTTGCTTAGCTACTTAGAAATTTCTTTTAGTACCCATTGTCTTAAGTCTCCTTTGCCATCTACACAAGGAACTTGTTTACCTTGACATCTAGTCAAAAAATAGATAAGGAAGGTTGAAGCAAAAATAAAAGTGAGTGAAAGGAAAAGGATTTGAGCATTGCCTTACAAGGGCTTGGTAGGTTATTGGGTACCAAGATAGGACCTGAGGCCAATGCCTTGCTCTCCTAGGTCATACACTCAACTCTCTCCTTTTTACACGCCCAAGTATGAATCACTGAAGGAAAAATATAATAAAATGAAAATATATGATGACTAGGTCATAGGAGCCCTTACCTAATAGGAGTTCCTGATCCAATTGTCCTAGGGTAGGTGGGTAGTTGAGACCACCACTCAAGATGGCTTCTTTAATTGTTGTTTTCCACCAAGGTGTGTTGGAGTAGTTGGTTGGTAACTAACTCTGGATTTCTATCAGATCATGCTGAGCCTATCCCTTGTGGGTTTCATGCCTTAATTTTGTCAAGGGGTAGGGTGAGAGATGTTCCTATGGTTTGTTGAGTATTTTGTTTTATGGCAGCTTGAAGCTTTTTATAGTTGTTGTTTGTGCAAATCAGTTCATGGATTCGACGGGCTGAGTCACCCTATCGCGTGGTAAAAAATGAGAGTTGGATTTTGAGGCCCATTTTTTTATCGCAAAAGTGGCCGAGGCATAAAAGACAAAATTTTCATGAAAATTTAGTTGAGCGTGGATCGATGAGCTGGAGTTTTCCTAGATGGATTTCGATGACAGGAATCCAACACAAGTGTTCGTTCATTGATTGGAATCTATTTGATCTCCCATTTAATCCTTGGAAGTTTTAGCATCATGAAGTAACTACTAGATCTGAGAGCCAAAAAGTGCATAACAAAGGCTAGGTTGATAGATTTTGATGCACAAAGCTAATCATCCAGTCTATTCATGATTCCAGGCTCATTTGGTCCTCCATCCAAGTTGAAACCACTTTCAGAGAGTTTGAATATGCAAAAATTGGACAAGTTAACTTCTAAGGTTAATTATTAGCCTAAGGGATTAAACACAAAATATTTTCTTAGTGTGGAGGAGGAGAGGGGCACAATTTTTTGATACCCCTTTAATTCATCAAGTGTGGCTTTCCGATTCGGGCAAGATCATCAGATATGGATGGCATATCTATATGTTGAAAGCTTCAATTTGACGCTATCCATGTGCAATATGATGCAAGGATTGAAAATGTCTAATTTCAGCCTTTGTCTCTCCTCTCTACACCTTATTCCCATGGCTCAATCTATGTGAGAGAGGGGTGGGCTAAAGTGATAGATTTTGGACGTGTGATAATGCTTGAGTTTTATGGAGCATAAATCAAAGGTTAGGGATGCATCAAGAACCATAGAAGAGCATCAACAACTTCTCGACTTTGAAATGCATGTAGATTCGTATTAAATTAAATGCATAAGTGCTCAAATTTATCATTTTATGATGAATCTTTTGCGCATGTTATGAAAAATGGTCTAGAATGTTTAAATATGATTTTTAGCATCTTAGAGATGGCATCTAAATCCACGAGTGAGGTCTTCCAAGTGTCCATTTCTACTCGGATTGCTTCAAATCTATTGCAAAATAATATTAGACCATTACCTTAGTTCTCTATTACTGTAGCATTTCTCATCCATGGCCTTCCTAGTAGGATTTCATAATCCACTCCCTTCATGACTATGAATTTTATTGAGGATTGGATTCTTGCTATCTTTAGTGGTGAATCCTTTAGGACTCCAAAGGTTCTAACCGTCATTCCGTTCGCTAGGGTGACATTAAACCTTGTAGTTTCCATTGGTGGATTTCCCTAATTTTTCAAGACTGCATGACTAAGTACGGTAACCCCTACTTGCATGTCCAATATCCCCTTTCATGTAGTATCTCCTAAGGCACTGACTGTTAAGATTGCATGTATCTTAGTGCCCTCCCAAAAAGCATTTATTTGTGGAGACTTAGACATGGGATTCAGTGTAAGGTCGGGTATGTGTGCACGACATCATGGCCTGTAAAGTCTTGTGACTTATGGTCATTATTGTGTTCTACCCATTGCTTCAACTCTTACCAAAGTGCGGGTTTTTGCCTAAGCAGATCCCCCAATGACAATGTCATAGGAGTCATTATGAGTGTTGCTAGCAAGCCGCTACCACTCTTTCCCTCCTCAACTTCTTGGATTCCTTACCAATGTTCTTGAATTGTTTGTGTATTCTTGGTCCTCTCACTCTACCCATGCAGCTGCTCACATGGTGGTGTTATCTCTCCTACCCTCAAATATGTGGGTGAGGCTAGTGGGCTCATGGTTGAGAGTTCCTCAACCTCTTCCTCAATTATAGGTTCGACTTCTTGAAGGTATGCATGTGCTTCTTTTATCCACTCCTTGACCTTATCTAAAACTTTCAATTTGTTGGTTGGGGTTAGGGTACTCTCCAACCTTAGCGCTTCCCTTCTCTCTCATCTTAGGAGCAAATGTTTCTACTTTGGCATCCATAACTTGCTTACATTTGGTTAATGTGGTCTCACTCTCAGTTTTGTGCATTATTTTTGCCTCGGTTCTTTTTTTCCATTATCATCGATTCTTCTTCTTTATAAGAAACATAAGGTTTCAAATAAGAATCTTCCTCTAGGAGTTTTTCCACCACAAGTGCATTGGAGCTTCACTTGGTGGATGGGTAATGATAGGTACAGGAGGTCTAGGGAGCTTCACTTGGTGGATGGGTAATGATAGGTACAGGAGGTCTAGGGATCATTGTAGAGTTTATATCTATCCTTGGCACGATTGGCTTTGAGTCATTGGGTGTAGGGAGTGCCAACAAAGGGGCTTCCCTTCCCAAATATGGTTGTTTATCCCCTAGATAGTATGGTTGCATGTAAGGTTGTTGGTAAGGCAACTGTCTTGGTAATTGACAGTGCATGGTGTCATGCTTGAATCTTCCACAACTGCCACAAGGCCTTGCTCTAGGATTGGGGCATTCAGTTGGTAGGTTGATAGATGATTTTTGATGCCAATAAGTGCTTTAAAATAGCCAAAAATTACGAATATCCGAAGAAAAATAGACTTCGTCGAAAGGGGCGGTGGCAATCAGTACGATTTTAAGCGGCAAGTCCCTAAAGCGCTAATGCTAATTTTCAGGGGAAATCAAATGATGGCGGATGGCCGAGCTGGAGCTTTCCTAGATGTAAAATGGCTTCAAGAATCTTGGGCCTACTCCTCATGGATTTCATGCCTTGGTTTTGTCAGGGGGTAGGGTACGAGTTATGATGTGTTGTGTTGTGTATTTTTTGTATCATCTTGATGCTCCTTTTTGTTGTTTATGTGCAGATCTATTCGTAGGATTCGATGGGGCTGAGTCGCCCTATCGCGTGGTTGCCAATGACATATGATTTTTGATGACGATAAGTGCTTAAAAATAGCCAAAAATTACGAATATCCGAGCAAAAATAGACTTCGTCGAAGGCGGTGGTGGCAATCAGTACGATTTTAAGCGGCAAGTCCCTAAAGCACTAATGCTAATTTTCATGGGAAATCAAATGATGGCGGATGGCCGAGCTAGAGTTCTCCTAGATGTAAAATGGCATCAGGAATCCAACGCAACTGTCAGATCTCAATTTCGAGGTCGTTTGATCCCCCATTTAATCCGCGCAAGGTTTGGGTTTGTGAAGCAGCTACTAGATCTGGAAGCCGGGAAGAGTGTGACAGGGTGCAACTTTGTAGATTTTGATGCCATGAAGCCACCCGTCCAGACGGATCTCAAATCTGATGTCGTTTGGCCCCTCAAATCTGAAAACTCCACTTGTTGCCGGAAGTGTGAATGCAAGAGGCATGAACTAGATAAGTTGATTAAGAGTTTAAAATCTCTTAACAAAGAGGTTAAAGAGTCAAATAGCCACGAAATGAAACAATTGGCGCAGGGGGGGGGGGAGGGATTTGTTTTTTTGCGCCCCATCCCCCCCCCCCCCCCCATCATGATTTCCTGATCGTTGGAGACAGGAGGAATCCTTCTGGGCCTGAGATGCTTCTATCCTTCGCCCTCCATCACCACAAATAGATCAAAGAATGATGCATTGAGCAAAGAGATAAAAAACCAGTCTTTCTCTCTCCTCCCTCTCTCTCCTGCATAGAGGCTATTCATGTGCAAGAAATCAAGAAGAAGAGGTGCTGAAGAATGCTTGTCTGGCTGTAATTGGATTGCTTCAAGATGAAGAGGAGGCCGAGGAAAGAGGTTCAGCACTAAAGAATGGTTGCTGATTGGTCTGTGGGCTGCCCAGAATAATTATTAAAAAACCCGCAACACGCAAGACACAGGTATGCTTCAATTTTACAAAGAAATTTGATTGTTTTTGTTGTTTCATGGTCCAAATGTTATTCATATGCGATGAAATTTTGTTTGAACCTTGTTTGTATCATAATTGAGGGCTGTAACTATAGAAATATAGAACCCATGATGATTTAGAGTTGTTATTAATTCTTTAAAACCCGTAAAATGTCAATTTTTAATGAAAATTAGTGGTTTTTTTCGATTTTGAGCTAGAGAAAAGGGGTGAAAATGGGATAAAATCAAATAAAATTTTAAGTTTCAGTAAAAAAAATAAGTCAATACAAATAAATCAGAAAATACCTATTTTCCATGAATAATAAATAGAAAAAAATAGCAAAAAAAAGGAAAAATTGGGGTTTCACACTCAAAAAATGTGGAAAAATAAGATTTATGTGTGTGAATGTTTGGCAAGGTTAAAGCATCAGGTCAAGCCTCACTATGACCTTGTGTTATAGTCCGTGTTTATTGCTTTTTACATACAAAAATGATACAAAACAACCATTTACACCTATGCACCGTAGTAACACCTAAACAGTGAGGGAGGGATGAAGTTTGTGTGACGATCTAGTTGCTGAAAAGATATAAATTCTGATTTTCCTCTTTTTGCATAGCATTTAGGGATCAGTCCATAATTAAATATAGGTGACTAGTAGCACGGAAGTTCCGGTGCTAGTCCCTAAAGCAATGCAACACGTAACGATTAGTTTAAATTCATGAAAGGGCTATTTTTCGCACCTCACATGGCTGTTTTTTAAAATCATAAAATGGTTGTGCACAATTTTCATACACCTTGCATCAAGCATGCCATATGGTATCTCCTAGAGTGCATTGCACTTGTTTGATAAACTTTGACAATGCTGAGAGGACAGGAAACCCAAGCTGTAGGCTAGACGGGTGCTTCCATTGGGGAAAGTCTTGTGAGGCAAATAAAAATCTCCTGGAACACTGAATTATGAAAGAGTGGAGTTTGTGCGAATGTAATATGTCTTAGTGACGCATCTTGGGGCTAATCCTCGAGGTGTACGAGAGTCACAGTGGAGCCGCGGCAATCAGTAGAGTTGCTTCCCTATGTGTGTATTACGAGGCATTATGCCTATATGTTATGGGATCTCCCTCTGAGGAGAAGGGAAGGTGAACGTTGGACTACATATTGGATACAAACGCAAAATCATCATAAGCATTTAGTGCAAAGTGAGTTTTAGACGCTCGTGGCCCGCGAGGCCATGTGATGGGGTTGTCTGTCATATGCATGAGGTCCGGCTAGTGCCATAGCCAGTGCCGGCCCATTTTACGTCCCATCATAGGTGATTTCCTCCATAGTGTACACACTACGTGGGGTCGCATAGGTCTTTGCATTGACTCTTGTAGTCTAGCCAACTCCACTTTTAGATCAGCTATGGCTTGGATTTGGTCAATATTCTTCTCTTTCTCCTATTTGTCGGAGATTGCTCGTTCACTAGTTGTTGCAACTTTCTCAGGGTTCCTAATTGCATTAATACATTGCTGCATTGTCCAAGAGCTTCTCTCCCTAAGTAAGTCATCTATCCATATGGCTTCCTCAAAGACTCTCACAAGCGCGTCCCTTTGCATATTTAAGTTGCTTGTCAAGGCCTTGTATAGCTCTTCATTGCAGATCCCGTTAAGGAACACTGTAGATTGCTTTCTCATTGGATCACTTGGTTATAGGTATCCTCTTTATAGATACTCCTTACATGGGTAACGTAGTCTCGTATATAATCCTTGTCCTTCTGGCTTACATTCATTATCTTAAAAATGAGGTTATTGGAGTATCTTGCCTCTCAGAATCTCTTGATGAAGAGATCTTTCAACTGGGTGAAGTCATTATGCTCAACATTGTCTAGGCTGGTGAACCAAGTCTGTCTCTTGTTTCCTAGGCACACACTAGATACTTGTGCTTGCTGAGCAAGGTCTGTGAGATTATTCACCTCACACACCTACTTAAACTGTTTGACAAAGTTGTAGGGGTCATTCCCTGCCTTGTATTTACCAAGATGCTTTGCAACTATGGGTATTTTTGTTTGGATTCTGGTGTTTGGGGTAATTCCCAACCCAGGTAGCAATGATGCTACCAAGGTTGCCCCACTTTGCTAAGAACTAGTAGTGTCTAGCGATCTCTTGGTGAGTAGCTCACTTAGTGTAAGATCAACTTCCAAAACTCTCTCCCTATCGACATTGCTTCTTGTTCTATTCCTACTACTTGATATGGCTAGGATCCTATGAATCTCGTTGAGTTCCCTCTCATGATGCAACATCTAAGCCCTTTTCTCCTAAGTATAATTTTCCATGTGTTGCAATGGCATCATTGCAAGTCTCCTCTCTTACTCAAGGTCAGCTACAATGTTTTCCATTGATCTTCCATGGTGCACTATCCTAATTTGCTAGTCGTATTGTGTGACAAGTGGTTGGATATCGTCAATGCGCTCAACCATACTAAGGTCAACGTCCAGGTCTAGGCTGTTCTCATTTGAGCTAGTACCTACCATGTTAGTTGCCTATTGACCCAGTAGTGCATCTACTATGAGATCAACTAAGTCAGCCAGGGACGTATCCTGATGAGCCTTTCCTTCGCTTGGTAATGTGATGGTTTGGTCCTCTCCGTGTCTTTGTCCTTGGTTTTCTAGTTTTCTTCCGATTCCTAGGTTATGCTCCTACTAGTGGGTTTGTTTTAAGGTTAATTTCCTTAGTGTGTTCCTTATTCATCCATCCATTCATAATTGTGCAACACTGATGCTCCAGCAATGCATCGTGATGTGCACTATGTAAATTTAGGCTTTTCAAGTTCCACACATGCTTATGTGCCTACACTATCGAGTGTGACATTTAATGAAGTCAACTACTTCAATCTGTTCCTACTCTTAATGTAGTTGGAAGAAGGGGTTCTAATTACTCTTGATCGGTTGAGCCTCAGTTCTTTATGGGCCGCTGCAGGTGTTTTTTTGGGCGTCCAGCCCTATGAGTCAACTTGGGTCTCTAATCAATTAGTCGAGCGACCAAAGGTCGAGGGGTCTTTTGGTTCCCTACGAACTACTAGTCCGAGTCCCTTCTTTTCCCGGTGCAAACACTTCTATGGGTTCATTTATGGGTTTGGGATCTAGCCGAATCACTGAGTAGTTGAAGCAGACTAGCCCGTGGAAGGTTTCAAAGCTCAATCAGATAGGGTTATAGTCATCTAGTCCGAGTCTGAGACTCAAACATTTGAGGAGTCAGGACAAGGGGTACTCATTTGAGTGTCCAAGGGGTGGCCGTTTGAGGCTAAGTTTCAATGGTCAACTATCCAAGGCCGAAATTACTCGGCCATCCGAGGCCGAGTTGTCTTATCCAACTGTGGCCCTCCAAGGTCGAGTTGTCTGAGTGGATATTAAGTGGTTCGAATGTCTGAGCCCAGTCAAGACTCACCAATCAAGACTCGACTGTCTGATGCTTGCCGTCACCATCTGAGCGGCGGCATGCGAAACTCCATGAATGGCAAAAATTGCTTCCATTACATTCAATACATTCTAACCAATGATACCACAATTCCAAAACAACACACTAGATTGCAACAAGGATCCTAAGCGTACTTGTTAGGGGAGAATGCGTCGAGCCAAGGATCATAGGCAATGCAATCTGCAACCTATAACTCATTGCCTCTCTCGCACAAGATTTCTCTCTCTCTCAAACTCCTTGAATGCAAATGATCTCTCTCTCGCCCCCTTGTTCCTCTTTTTGTGTTCTCTCCTCCCCTTGCCTCTGTTTTTCTTCTCAGATATGAAAAACTCTAGTTTCTCTCTTCCCCTGTTTCCATGTTCCCTCATTATCCAGAGAGTTATCTTTTTCTTATATTTTCTTATTTTCCAAACCTTAGTGCCTCAAGTCTAATAGAAAACACACAACTCCTATTCTAACCAATGCATAGAAATCTTCCTACACCTAAACGAATCCGCAAAAGAGATAGAATGGCCTCTGACTTCATTGCTTCCTACCTAAAACTAAGCGACATTTCAGAGTTGAACTCCTACTTTGTTTCTCGATTTGAAGTACGCAAGCAATCAAAGCTTGAATCTATTGGTCTTGGAAATGAAATCAAAACGTGGGAGCCTTTGCTTGACCGCCAAGACCCACTCGATCGCTTATTGCTTAAGCGTTTCAAGCTGAATGCTAATGGCTACCTCTCACATAGTCATACAAGCTCTCAAGCCTACGAGTGTAGTGAGCTTATCTCAATGCCCGATCGAGTACCCTTGTCTCTCAAGCACACTAGTAGCTCCATGATTCAAGATGCAAGCTCAGGAAAGCTCAATCCTTAACCTTCAAGCTCCATGCTCCATGGCCACGTGCACGAGACAAGAGAAGAGAAGAGAAGAGAAGAAGAGAGGAGAAGATGGAGAGCACTCACTCTCTCACACTCTCACACTCCCTCTCTCAAGCACAAGCACAAGCAAGCAAGCAAGAAGAAGAAGAAGAACAAGAAGAAGAGAACCACTTTTGCCACACACCAAGGATGATCTTCTCTATTCCATTTTTTTCATTTTTATACATGCTCTCTTCATCCTTGGATGCCCATCCCTTTTTACATGACTGGCCATTTTAGCCAAGGTCTTCTTTCTAAATTTCTTTCCTCTTTTCACGGTTCTTTTTCTTGTGCCCATCTACCTTTACAAATGGCACAGGAGGGAGCCTAATGCTCTTTTACAAAATTAATTACAATGCGCATCATGTTTTCTTTGCTATAATATTCGGTGCACTCATTATTGTGCACTTCCTTTTGTATTAAGGCTTTTTGAACATTTTTCTAAGTTTGCCTTCTTTTTAGCTTTTCCCACCTAGGGCTGTCTTCCATTTCTGACTTGGGCTTCCTTGGTCTTCCTTTTTGGGTGTATGAGCTATAACAATAGGTTTATTCCCGGTGCTCAATATATTGCAGATTATGTCATCGTCATGCTTCAAGGAAGAAATGGACAAGAAGGATAGCCAGAAACGGCATAAGGCTATGCTATCAAAGATGGAATCTCTTGGAAAGAATGGTACTTAGAACTTGGTGAATTTTCCTAAATGGAAGAAGATACTACCATGCAAATGGGTTTATAAGATGAAAGTCAGTCCTAATTCCTCACCAAAGTACACAACACAGCTTGTTACAAAGGAGTACAAGCAAGAACATGGAATTGATTTTCATGAAATCTTTTCTCCTATAGTAAAAATGACTACTTTGTAGAACATCTTGGGCTTGGTGGCATTTGAGGATATAGAACTCATGTAGATGGATGTAAAGACTACGTTCTTACATGGTGATCTACATATGGATATCTATATGCAACAGCCATAGAGATTTGTGGCAAAGGGGAAATATCACATGGTATGTAAACTCAAAAGGAGTTTATACGGGCTGAAATAAGCACCTTGGGAGTGGTATCACAAGTTTGATACATTCATGCAATCACTCCCTAATAATTGAAGTTTCTAACAGATATTTGTTGATACAATAACTAGAACATGGTTGTAGCTAAGAAGAGCTCATCAGATACCCTCTTACAAGTGTGTGAAAGGCTTGCCAAGGTACCTCATTCTAAATTTAGTTCTTTTGGAATTGTGTTCATTTACCTCATATTTAGTGATTCCCTAAATGATTGTTGGATCTAGGCTTTGAGCTTTTTAGCCTTTGAATTACATTCCAATATTTTGAGTACTCGAAATGCCCACTAGATATTCAAGATATTAAAATTACTTTTCAATATTTTGAACTCCCACTAGGGATTGATATAGCAATGAGAGATCGTGCTAGTTTGTTATTGAAAAATGCATCAAGTTTATCCAGACTTTTAGCAAAGTAATTTGAATAATATAATGGGAGTTGATTACTTAGAAAATCTAAGGGCCATTAAGGCATTGGATCCTTGCATCATAGAGCATTGAGGCTTTCTTAATGGGTTGCAAACTCTGATTGGGAAATAGCCCTACTTGGTGATTGTCTATTAGTTCACAAAGACATTGAAAGTGGAGCTAGGATGTCTAAAAGACCTTATTTGGATTGTCACATTGTTCAGTGAATTCAAGGTGTCTGCCAAAGATTCAACAAGCTTTGATGTTGCTTGGAAGTCTATAACTGTCAAGTTAGATAAAGATGAAACTAATAGCTCCAAAGATGCTTCATGCTTACTACATTCTAGGTGTTCTTGTAGGGTAGCCTTTGATGATGATGTACCTCCCATTAGTGCCAATGTGAAGTCATCCAAATGAGTTTAGAGAAAAATTAGATAGATTGAAATATAGGATTTAAGAGGGCTTGTTTTCAAGTGCCTAGGACTTATACATGAAAGGTTTCCCTTAAATGCTTAGGAGGTTGACTAGATGAAAGAAAATATTGCTATATTTATACTAAATGTGCCTATCTTCGTAGTCCCTAAGCAATCCATGTATGCAACGATGTATAAGGTATGATGTACCTTTAGCCAAAGTGAAATAATGCATGGACTCTATTGATATTGTCATGCATTTTTGCATAAACTAAAAACTCCTAGTAAAATATCTTGTAGAAAGGATTTTGTGTGCTCAATTGTTTGTGTGACTATTTATCATGCTATTTTCTATAGAATTTTTTTTTTGTTTGCTTAGACTAGGATTGTTTTTTTACATTGCTTTTTGATTTTCTGTGCTTGAGAACTTGATTATCTTGGTCAATATTGGTATTTTCTTGGATAGATTGAAGCTATTGGACATCCTAAAATAGGTATACTTTATTGTTGATATCCTTGCACATCACAAAGATCATGTGTACACAAGCACTTCACATTATACTTGTCGGATACACTACACTCAGGGGTTGTCTCCTAATTTTCTTCAATTACTTTCATGCCATGGATTGCGTTCATGCACTTATTACACCATCTTTAAGCACTAGCCTGACATTATGCCCATTGTAGCTATATGTAGTAAATCTCAGATACAAATGCACTTGAGAGAGTACCTTCTACTGTGCACATACTATATTTTGCATGCACAAGAGTTAGGATATTCATCACTAAATTAGAAATTTCAAGCTAAGAGCTAAAGGTGGTTGGGTGAGTTTAAGGATCATAAATGACTCCTCTAGTTGTGAGATCGGCTTTCTATCTTAGTCAACATCTTGAGGACCATTATTTCCTGAGTGTTTATGAGTTTTAGGTGGGTGGAGTGGAGTGCAACAATTACTTATTCCATTGAGTGATTAGAGGTGAGGACAAGGAACTTAATTTAATGAAGGAATTGTGTTTGCATCTTGCATGATGCACTGGCACTTTTAGATAGGCTAAGCACAATATCTTCAGTGTATACATCTTTTCGTATATTGCATGGATTGTGTGACTACATGACATGGGCTTTGACTTTGCACTTCTTATGATTGAGCACATAGTTTATCTTCAAAGCATGTTTCTTGGATAGGACACATTGCAAGGAATCAAACTAGGTACATCTTAAGAAAGCAACATTAGTTGAAGACGTGACGAAGACTTAACAGTTATTTATCTTGCCAAGTCATATATGTTTAGTCTTTTTTCATGTGGTGCTAGACATTTGCATATTTTTATTTGGAGTATACCTATGTTATGGAAGGTAGAACATGAGCTTAAGGGTCAAAAGAAAGAGTGCTTGGAAAAAGCTCAAAATGCATGGAGAGATCTTAGAAATAATAGGAGGATTGCTACTCATTTATGATGATTCAAGCAGGTTGATCCAAGTACTATTCTACAAGAGATTATTTTTTCAGTAAGGAAATTGCATAGGTGCTATAACAATTTTGCAAGACCCAAGTACCTCACTATGAGTGATGAGATATGGACTTCAGAAGAGAGTAAACTTAGTTGTAGAAATCATGGAGCTTTATCACCACCATTGTCCTCATGTTAGGAGAAAAAGTGGTGTATTTTTGGGTTATTTTCAAGCCAAAACTCTTTATGTCTTCATCAAGCATCCTTCTCTTCTGGTAGAAGTGATAGCTATGCGAGAAGTGGTAGCCATATGAGCAGTGGTGAGTTTTTAGGTCATTCGTACAAAACTCTAGACAGTTTACTTTGGGTTTTCAACATCCCTAAGAGTATCCATGGCTCTCAAGAAGTCTTTCGGAAACGCTAGGGAGGATTGAAGGACAAATCAAACTTTAAGATTGTCTCCAGCTTGAAGCCAAGCGATATTTGTGTCTTTTGAATCCGCACCACCAAAAATATCATAGGACTAGGAATACATACTACATAACATGTAGTTACAAAGATATGGCCTTGCTATAATTTTGCTTAGATAAAAATTTCCCTCAAGTTTGAGGATAGATGGGATATTTAGTTATGGAGTGAGTAGTAAAGTGGTACGAATGGAAATGGAGACACTAAGGCACAGAGCTAGAGGAAGCATAGATAGCTTACATAGATAGGGATGTGAAATTCAGTTATGGAGTGGGTAGTAAAGTGGTACGAATGGAAATGGGGACACTAAGGCACAGAACTAGAGGAAGCATAGATAGCTTACGTAGCTATCAAGGAGAAAAAAATGGGTGCTTGATGAAGCAATAGCTAGCTTCTCTACGTGTGCACATGATTTTGAAGTGTTTTTTAGAAAATCTTATGTCTATGTGACACATCAATTACGTATAAAGATAATTTGGTGTCAACTTATAATATTGATTGGAAGGAAAGCACGTAAGATGTTGGGGAGTAGACCATAACATAGCGAGATAGACTCCAAAATTCGAATGGTGATTTGCCAACTTCCAAAATTAGATTAAATATATAGAGGGTGATATAAAACAATGTAGTTGTGTTTCATACACATGAGATCTTGAAAGAAAGATGCCAACTAATTGATGAGACATACAAGAATTTTGGGTGTGTAAAATTATATGATAGAATTTTGATGAGAATTACATGGATGGTCTTTGTTTGCCTGTCGAGGAGTTATTTGAGACTTATGAGAAGATGATTTGATTATACATTGAGTTGTGTGGAGAGCATGTGATGAATTTTTAGACTCGATCTTTGAGTGGTTTGTAGATGTTTCATTGTTTTACGAGAGCTACTATATGCATATAAATGCTTGTAGACTAGGGGGAGGGCTAAATATATCATAGATTTTTGTGTAATCTCATAAGAAGAATTTTTTGTGCTCGATTGTTTGTGTGACTATTTTTCTTGTTATTTTCTAGCAAAAATTTTGTGTTTTCTTAGACTAGGACTATTTTTTAACATTATTTTTTATTTTTTATGCTTGAGAACTTGATTGTCTTGGTCAAGATTGGTATTTTCTTGGACAGATTGGAGCTAGATTTTAATTGAAGCTATTGGACATCCTAAAACAAGTATATCTTCTTGTTGACATCCTTGCTTATTACAAGAATCATGGGTTCACGAGTTCTTCACATTGTACTTGTTGGATACATTACACTTAGGATCCTCTCCTAATTTTTCTTAACTACTTTGCTATGGGTTGGGTTCATGCACTTATTGCACCATCATTGAGTACTAGCATGGCATAATGCCCGTTGCAACTATACGTAGTAAATCTTAGATGCATGCGCACTTGAGAGCACACCTTCTATTGTGCATGCACCTTTCCTTGCACACACAAGAGTTGGGAGATTCATCACTAAATTAGCAATTTCAGGCTAAGAGGAAAAGGTGGTTGGGAAAGTTTGATGGTCATAGAGGACTCCTCTAATTGTGAGATGGGATTTCTACCTTAGCCAACATCTTGAGGACCATTATTTCTTGAGTGTTTATGAGATTTGGGTGGGTGAACTGGAGTGCAACAATTATTTCTTCCAATGTGTGATCAAAGGTGAGGACATGGAACTTAATTTAATGAAGGAATTGTGTTTGCATCTTGCATGATGTACTAGCACTTGTAGACAGACTAGGCACAATCTCTTGAGTGTGTATATCTTTGCATATATTGCATGGATTGTGTGTGAAACCACATTTTTTGGAAGGATGTATTGCATGGAATCAAAGCAGGTACATCTTAAGAAAACAACATTATTTGAAGACCTGAGGGATACTTGAAAGCTATTTATCTTGCCAAGCCATATAGGTTTAGTATTTATTCATGTGGTGCTAGATATTTATATATTTTTATTTGGAGTATACATATGCTATGGAAGGTAGAAGATGAACTTATGGAATAGAAGAAAGAGTGCTTGGGAAACACTCAAAACGCATGGAGAAATCTTAGAAAGAATATGAGGATTGCTACTCATTCATGATGATTCCAAGCAACTTGATCCAAGTACTATTCTATAAGAGATCATTTTTTCAATAGGGAAATTAAGCAAGTGCTATAGTTAGAGTAGCTATTGGTGGAGGGATCAATGACTAGCTTGCCAACCACCATTATCGGTAAACTAGATTCGGCACTACTTCACAACAAATAAGCATTCACTTGACTTTACATCCTTGGAGGCATATAACAATTTTGCAAAGCCCAAGGACTTCATCAAGAGCAGTGAGGGATAGACTTTAAAATAAAGTAGACTTCATTGGAGAAATCATGGAGCTTTATCACCACCCTTGTCCTCATAATGGGAGAAATAGTTGCATTCTTCGAGTCAGTTTTCAAGCCAAAACTCTTTATGTCTTCATCAAGCATCCTAATCTTCTAGTAGAAGTGATAGCTATGCAAGAAGTGGCATCCGTATAAGTAGTAGTGATTTTTTTTCATTATTCGCACAAAACTCTAGATGGTTTACTTTATGTTTTCAACAACCCTAAGAGTATCCACTACTCTCAAGAGGCCTTTTGGTGGTAAGGCTAGGGATCCGAGGATAGATCAAACTTAAAGGTTGTTTCCAACTTCAAGCCAAGGGATGTTTGCATCTTTTGCATATGCAACACCAAAAATATCACAGGACTAGAAGTACAAACTACACAATAAGTAGTTACAAGCGTATGGTCTTGGTACAATTTTATTCAGATAAGACTTCCTCTCAAGGCAAAGGATAGATGGGACATTCAACTATGGCCAATAGATGTGATGATGATTGAAGCAAGTGGAATTATCATGCATGTGAGCTTTCCATCAAGAATGTTAGGTAGACCGCGTGCTTTACTATAATTAGAGATGTACATATTCAAGAAGACTTTCTAAAAAGAGATTATAACAATTGGAACAGAAATATTTGCCCAAAGATGTTGAGGAGCAGATCATAGCATGGCTAGATAAACTCAAAAATCCTAATGGCAATTTGCCAACTTCCAAAATCAGATTAAATATGCAAAGGGTGATACAAAACAATGCAATTGTGCTTTGTATAGATGAGATCCTGAAAGAAACGTGCCAATTGATTGATGAGACATGGAAGACTTTTTGCTGTGTAAAGTTACTAGACAGAAGTTTAATGTGGAATACAAATTTGATAGAGACCATCGAGCTTGAGAACTTATTGATCAATGCTTGCATCATGGTGCATTCGATAGGAGCACGCAAGGAGAGGCACAACAGTAATACAAACCAAAAGCATGTAAAGAGAAAAGCAATAATGTTTTTAAATCACGCTTGGACATTAACAAAAGGCTAAAAATCCATTGAAACTCTTGAATCTGAGCATGATGAAGAGAAAACTACTTAAAGAATAGAAGACAAAGGATTATGGACCCTTCTTCCTTTTTTTTGCAAAATTGCTAGTGTAAAGAGAGAGGAGGGTCGAAGATGAGTAGTCTAAGGCCTCTCAAAGAAGTGGAGATTTTTCCAAAAATCAAAATAAAAAAGTAGGAGATATTTTTGTATAAAAATCTTTGTGTGGAGATTCTCAAATATCAAACTCAAGACTTTCAAGTTAGTTTTTATAGAAAGGCATGCTCTACATTTTGTGTGTTCTATGGCTAGAAGAGGCATTTATATTTTTGTTGGTTTGCTTGTGTTTGGCCACACATTAGTTGTTTAATCTGGTTGAGTACTTCACTTTGGGAAATGCATACATCGTTCTGGCACCCCTTCTTCTTGTGTGTTTGGGTTGTGTGAGTGGATTATCTTTTATCACCACTCATGTGATGATGTTAATGCAGGGTCTAATGAAGAAGAAGAGTATTCTATCTTTTGCTTCCTTTGAATCTTGGGAAAAAGAGGCTACAAAATGTTTCAACATTCTTTCAAAAGAAGGATCTATTTATGTGAGGGATATTTGCCACATGCAAGGATAAAGTCATGAAGTAAAATACATCTTCACATGGTGCCTTCTCTATCAATGCAAAGAAGAGGACGTTCATAAATTCATTTTAGGCTTGCTGCCTAGAAGTGAAGACATTTATCACCTATGTTAGGCATGTCTAGCGGCTATTGGGACATTCTTGGAAAAGATATTTAAGCATGCAATTTTATGTGTCCGACATTGTTGAGAATTATATTTATTGTTGTGAGAAAGGCGACTAGTCTCCACGTTGAGCTGAACTTTAAGAAAGCAATTCTAAGTTTGAAAGGGACTATGAACGAAGACGTATGGGAGATCCACGACCTTATTCGGGTAATATAATTGTCGAGTGTATCTAGTGTATGTGCAATACAATGCTTTCGGTAGAGTCAAAGGTGTGAAGGACATTATGGCCAAGTGTTACCAACTGTCTGTAGATATTTTGCTTTGCTTTGTTCCAAAGTCGCCTACGAGCTGATCAAGAGGACTTATTAGGCATGTTTATTTCCTTAATATTATGAATGCATTTGAATTTTCACCATTTTCGTTTGCAGTGACAACAGACACTGGTCGATATCACAGTAACTCCCGAGTGACTCGTAGCGCTGCTATCGTTTGGAGGTGAGGAGACCAAGTCGACTCAATCGCGGCCGTCCCGCATCGCGGGATCGGGCGGCGGTTAATAGATCCTGCCGCTGTGGGAGTAGCAGTATTTCGAAATTCGGACAGCATTCAACTATCGTGTCGTGCATGCTACAGCCTGTTTGATAGCAGATGCTGGTCGAGTCTCGACCGTCGAACTGCTTGAGTTTTCTGCTGTCGGTCGGCGGGCCTTGCGCTTTTTGCAAGGTGGCATGGCCTTTGTAACGTGGCACACCTTTTGCCACTCGACTGCATCTTCAACTAACCGGCCTATGTGACAATGGCATACACGTGTCCATCCCGGAGACTGGTGAGATTTTTTGTCACGTGACGCATGAATCCGTCATCCTGATTCAGTGCTCTAAAAATAACCTAGGGTTTTTGTAATCCCACATTTCAATTTTGAGATTTCACCTATATTTTTTACTTTTATACGTTTTTGTTACCTTAGAAGTTAGGGTCGTTAAAATATTTTTAGCTACTTTTTGTAAACATTTGGGTTTTTAGACTATCTAAAATTTTGATTAGCAAAATTTTGAATTGTTATTTTCTAATCTATATGTCTTTTTCTGTATGTATATACATACACACACTGTACACATGAAATTCATTAATTATATTATGAATGTTACATTGGATTTAACGTTATATGATTACTAATAATATTCTAATGGTGAGGAGACTACAATTATAAAACAACTAATTTCCTACCTTTTCCTCCATCTTCAAATCTCAAAGTTCAAACTTCAAATTGAGTCCTCGAGCTCACAAGTCACAATTGAGAGAGAGAGAGAGAGAGAGAGAGTCAACAGAACCTAGACCTTGTGCACATACTCACTGGTAGGGAGTTGGGACTTGTGATTGGAGAGCCTGGGAGTGGAGCATGATCGTAGACTTCACTACTTGCCACCACAGAGCACCTTTCGCAAGTTGCCACCTCCATGTTGAGGGAGAGAACCATCACAAGTTGCAACACACGTGCCATGAATGATGCAAGTCCATGTATCATGAATCGTGATCTCTCTTTCTCTTTGTGTTAATTTAAAAACTTCTATATATATATATATATATATATATATATATATATATATATATATATATATATTTATGATTTATTTAATAGATGTTACCTTAAAGTGAGACCTTGGATAATTGCAAATTACATGAAGTTGTGATCATAAGCCTCAAGACTTTTGAATTCACCTTATTTCTATATTTTGACTTCCGTAAGGCTTTCCAATGGCTTTGAAATCATCTCAACAAACAACTCTACTTGCTTTGCTCGGTTTTTCTAAGCACGTTGTGGTGGTGAATAAAGAAAAATGAAACAAAAGACTAGAATATGTATTTGATAATGAAAAATTAGATGATGTTGAGATTCAAAATCTTGGAGTTGGATGAAGCCAAGCATTGCAAAAGAGCTAGATTTCTTTGGAATAAATGGAAGACCAAATTTTAGTGGCTTGCTTTTGATCTAAATAAAGCAAGAATTGCTTGTAAATTTTGCAAAGAAGATAAACAATGTAAAAAAGGATTTAGAACTATAGCTAGGGGTATTAATATTTAGCATAGTGCATTAGTAAATCACGCTCAATTAAAGAAACACCAACAAGTAACATGGGCATTGCATAATGGAAAGAAAAACTTCAAAATGGGAGTATTCATTAGGGGAGTTTTGAGGTCTCAAAAATGCCCTGTAAGAGATCCTAGAGAGAGAAAACAATTTAAAAAATAAAATCATTTTATAGAATTTTTAAAAGGTTTATATTTTGGTAAGTTAAAATATCAAAATTCGTTAATAAGTCATTGTCGTGATATTCTCGTGGTCACATCAAACCTAGAAATCTAGGTCGCCATAAAGTTGGCAAGGTTGTCAAAATGAAGATCTTACCTCCTCATTAAAGTGAAAAGTAATATTCAATTTGAATTTTGGTGGATACTCGATTGCCTCCCTCCATTGTTTCTCTCTTCTTTTTTTCTCCTCCTTAGTAGTCTCTTCTTTGTTTTTGTTCTTGCTTCTAATCATATCCTTAGCTATGGATCAATCACCCAATGATCTCTGTAACTCAGCTATGGATCAATCATCCAATGATCTCTGTAGCTCTCATAAAAGACCTCTCTATCATCTTCATATTGAGTTGGATAGTGAATATGAACCAATAAGAAAGAGAACAAAATCTATCACGATTACAGAGTCTATGAAACATATACTGAGGTTTGAAGAAAAGAAGAATATTGATCTTTGGTTAGATGGAAAGCTATATCCCAAAGATCCTATCAGAAATAGCACTCCTCCTTTCTATAATAGCTCATTATTAATGAGGTTTATTGGTGATGGCTACAATGGATTTTTAGGTTATACACTTAACCTTGTTGCAAAAAAGGATATCCTTGGACTAGAGAATCATCTTTTGATGAAACACAATATAGAGTTGTTGCAGAAGCTAGAGGATTGTCAACAAAAAAATCATTCATTGGAAAAGCGTATCAAAGCTTATCAACGAAAGCAAACTTTATTAGGCCTTTGAAATCGGTAAAGAGCTCTTAAAAATATTGAGAATCTCAAAAGAGGAGGAGGAGGCTGTAGTAAAAGAATCCAAGCAGCAAGGTTTTTTTTTTTCACCTAAAAAATCTTAAATATGGCTTTATTTAAATTACTTGCATTGATTTGTGATGTTAATTTTGCTTAGATCTCTTCTACAACCAAATGCAAGTGAAAGAGATTCTTTAAAAGCAGCTCAGTTTTATTATTATCTTCTTCCTTCAGTAGTTTCAAAGGATATTTTGGAGAAGAAAAATTTTAAAAAGGCAAAGAAACAATGCTTGGAGTCATTTGTAAAGGATCATTCTTTGGATTCTGAGTTAGTACAGAAGACAGTGGATAGTATTGGTATTAGTCGAGATGCTTATATGCAAATTTTTTAGCTTTTACAATCAAATATGAAGTAAGGACAGGTACGCTATTACATACTTCCGAAGCCATTTGTGGTTAGGACTATCAGACAAAGAGTTAATAACAAAGTGATGGGGATTCTAGGTGAGCCTTTTCATATCAAGGCTACCTTCAAGGGCAAGAAAAAGGAGGTTACTTTCAATGAATTTAACAATATTTTCCTTGACTTGCCCACCCTACAATGCTTAATGATCAAATTTTATGACTTGCCAGTAGCAGAGGCACAGCAAGTGGCTAGATTTGTGATTAAATTTGATGAAAGTGAGATTCTGAAATGTAAAAAATTGGAGAGAATCTCTATCACCTTAATGAATAGAGCACTTTTGTCAGGTCATTGCAATCACTCAACATCATTTAGTGTTCAATCTGAATATAACATCTGGTGGCTAGGAGAATTTGAGGTAGATACTGAGAATTTTGATATATTATATTCGGTTTTTCATCAAACATCAATACCTAATGTTATTCAAAGGCAACAAGCAGGAGAAGAGCTATTTGTTGAAGGATTTGGGAACTACAGGATTGAGTAGCACATAGCTGGTGACCTAAAGACACTCAAATGTATGTATAATGTATCAAGACACTCAAATCCTAGAACAGATGCTATAACAAAGGTTGAAAAAGTTCTCTCTGCAATTGGTTTGCATGGTGGCAATGTTGTTATTGAACCAGATCTTCAGAAGTCTAAGGATGGTAATTGTGTCCCAAAAAAACCATCTATTGGTGGAGTGAAGGCTAGAAGGTTTCTAGGCTTTTATGGGAGACTTGGCAAGATAAACTCGAGAAATGGTGGCTCAACTATTAAATTTAATCAGTGGAAATCCCTACATAATGCAGTTAAGGATCACACTGATAATGGACAAGCTCGGAATAGAAAAGCTAAAGTTTGGGAAACACTAGACAAAGTATTTTTTTATTGTGATAAGACTGAATGGAATGATGATGATCTCAAAGACTTTAAAAACCATTGAACCTTTTCAAAAAGGCAATGACAGAAGCTTGGGGTGATCAACACTTTACTCACTATATGGTAAGAAGAAGATATTTAAATTCTTCGCAAAGCAAAGATTTACAGAATGGTTACAAACCAAACAAAGAGTTGGGAAAATATGGGTTTCAAGAAACTCTTGATCTTTGGCATCTTCTAGTCTAATTGTGTTGCAGAAGAGTCCTTATTTTCAGGCACCTCGATAGGGCCTCCAGAGGAGTCCTTAGTTTCAGGCACCTCAACAGGGCCTTCAGAGGAGTCCTTGGTTTCAAGTAGCTCAACAGGGCCTCTAGAAGAATCTTTTGTTTCATCCCACTCAATAAGACCTCTATATTTCAAAAACTCCTGTTTTTGATAGCCTGGAAGAAGCTTCAAATTCTTACTATCTCCTATATAAGAGAGCAAATAGGAGCCAAGAACTCAAAAATATCCAGCTCTAGATCCACTGTATCCAGGCATGAAGCCAAAAACTCTTATGGCTTCTTCCTTCTCCACTAAAATGATCTTGTCCAAACCTCTGCTGAAAACTTGAGATCCAATTACCTTTGAGATAGCTCTCAAAGCCATCATTGGTAGACTTTGAGAGCTTGACAATCTACTATGATATATTACAATTGTTTGATTGCTTAAGTTTCCAATATAATGGCCAAGGCTTTGATTTTTCCCAAGCTTCATTGGCCTAAAGCCCTTGGCCCTTTCAAGAAAGTTGTCTAGATCTTCAATCTCAATCTACACAACAAACCACAATAGTATAAGATATAAGATATTTATCTATAACGCATAATAAAGTCTAATATAAACTCAATGGGTAACTTCGAATTATATTTCATACCTTAGGGTATTCGTATTCTTCGAGAAGACTATCATCATAAAGATTTATTGAACTCTTGGGTTTCTCATCTGATGGAGATTTCAATTTATCTTCATATCCTACATCATCAATATGAAGTTTCTTCTAGACCTGCAAGAACTCTTCTTCTGTAGGTAGCCCCCCCTTTTCGTATTCTACGATCTGATTAATACATGTATGTAAGGCTATAGAGCTGTCTTGGAAATTCTCTCCCTCAATATCAAGACTTGCTAGTGGTTCTTGTTCATAACCTATAAAATTCATGTCATTTTGGCCCCAACCTGCAAGGATTGCTAAGCAATAATCTTCTCTAAGATCAAAAAGATGTTGAATATCATTTAGCAACACATATCTCTTCTTGTTGATAAGATAAGTGGGAAATGTTGGAACACATGCAAGAGGACCTTCTTCATCAACCTGTGCACTTGGCTCGATCTCCTTTTCTTCCACCATTGTGATATTGTCACTCTTGAACAAACCTACATCAAAACCTTGGACAAGTTGATTCTCAATATCTTCTTGGAACATCTCCTCCTTCTCTTCGACCTCCTTATCCATACTTGCAATATCCTCTAGCTTTCCCTGTTAGTCTATATCTGGAGAAGAATTTTCCATGTACTGAAGATACACAATAAATCCAACATCCTTGTGGATCAGAAGGCAACGTGTTTCTCTCTTCCTGAATTCCTCATCAATGAGGTTGAACCTGCCTAGCAAAGTTGACCTGGATGTACTGGTGGCTCCCATGACATCACTATAATGAACAAATCCATTGACTTCTAAACCTTGCACATGTCTATCATAAAAATATATGCACTCCTTAAGTTTATCTTCAAGATCCTCCAATAACTCCTTCAAATCAAAAGGAACATTGAAATTTTCCTGATATAGCTAAACTTGAAAGAATTTCCAGTTGTGTGTAAGAAATCAAAGAGCCTATCATCAAAAGTCTCCATTAGCTCCTCCTCATCCATTCCTTCCAGAGATAGCTTTCACTTTGTCATCTTGACCAACAAAAGATTTATCCCTGAAAACAAAGTAGAATGGCAACAATGTCCAATAAAACAAGATGGAACCATGGAAAGAGGCCCCAAAATTGCATTTTTCAAGATAAAAAATAAAAAAATGAGAATTTTTTTAAGTGACTAGTGAAACGCGAAAACAAGGTGTCCAGAGGCAAAAGCCGATGAAGAAATCGCATTTCACCGGACACTACTTGAAAACGAAAGTTATTTGAAAATTTCACCGGTGAAATGCGATAGTTAGCAAAATAACACTAAACAGAGACATTATTTCGCGTTTCACCGGTCAAAAGATGCAGAACAAGAAGAGAAACATGAACTATGAATTAATTCTATTAGAACACAAAAATTTATGATAAAATCCTTTCTAGAAGTGCCATACTTCTTTTAAAAGACACAAAGCACATGACATCTCTAATTTTTCAAGTGTTATTAAAAATTCTTTCTATACTAATCAATGAGATTTGGTTCAAATACTTGTAATAACAAAATTTTGTTACCTATCAGAAATTGTTGAACTGCTCTTCAAACAGGAAGCAAGGACCTTGAAGGGAAATCGAAACAAAATTTCGGAAGAAAGAAAGACAATATCAGAGAGGATGACTTCGAAAAGCTTTTATATTGATTGTCAAACGTGTGTTGATAGTTCCAACGAAAAAGTTTGCGTAATGATGGAAAAATAAACGCGATCGCAAATTCGAGAATACGTCGCACATGTTTTACTTAACACTTCGCCAAGTAATGCATGTACAATCGATTTTAAAAAAAACCCCCAATAAAGGGAAACAACGGCCAAATTCGTTTCATATTTTTATGGTCATGGAGCACATTTTTGTGGTCATGCAGTAGGGTCTTCGAGTTGTGGTTGTGAAGAACGTATTCGTGTTTCACCAGAGCTATTGATAAAATTGGTTCTAAATGGATTTTTCCCAACAAAGCGCCAAAGAAGGTATGGTTTTCTGCATCCGTCCTTCTCAATGCCCAGGCATCCATTCAATGCATTTTTTTGATACTTTTCCTTAATGTTTTATATTATTATGAGCTTATGAGCACTATAGATGAACTTTTTCCCTAGTATGAGCATTCCTTAATGTTGTGGAGATTTTAGGCAATCCTTCGAACTTTTTCCTTAATGTTGTGGAGATTTTAGGTAATTGTAATAGCATTCCTTAGATTAATGTTTTGTTTTTCTTCGTTTTGTTGATTCTTTTGCTATTTATGTGTTGTCCGGTGAAACCCGAAAACAACATGCTGCAAGGAGGTCTCTTATCTGAAACTCGCGTTTCACTGGACACACTGGACAAGAAGTAACATGTCTTTTTTTGGCAGATGGCTAGGACTAAAACAACAACAAGGAAGGAGAAGATTGATCCTAGGGGTTTAACATCAAAGATTCATCAATCTTCAAAGCCTCAGAAGCTCTCTAGAAAGTCAAAGCCAAAGAGAAAGTTTTCTCAAAATATCAGGTGCCTAAGGGAGATTAGGAAGGCAATAAAGGCTCTTGACAATGCAATTCCAAAGTTGTCTTTTCAAAGGCTTGTCAGGGAGATTTGTGACAAATATAGTTTGGATAGTTTCATATGGACAAGAACAGCCCTTAATTGTATACAAGAAGCCATAGAGGATTTTTTAGTTGAGTTTTTTCAAGATGCCTATATTTGTGCTGCTCATGCTCATAGGCTCACACTCATGGACAAGGACATGGTAATTCTTAGAAGGCTAAGATATAGATTTTCAAAGGTCCTTGAGCCAATTTCCCTTACTGATGAGAAGACATTTAATATCCTTAATGTGCCCCCAACTAGGAGAAAGAAAGATGATTTTGGTCCCAAGCTTGAGGATGTCACCCATGAGAGGGATACAAGGCAACATGAAGAAGAGGAGAAAGCTGAAGAGGAACATGCATATAAATGGAGAGAGTATAGGAGGCAAAGGGCTGAAGAAAGGGAAACATAGCAACTAGAGTCCTTTGAAAATGAGCTGGCCACCCTTCTTGAAGCAGCTAATCCAAAAGGATTCAGTGTTTCTTACCTGGTGACTTAGGCAAAAAAACTGAGATTATCTCCTTTAATGCTGCATGTGTTCAGATTCTTAAGGATAAAAGAAGAGAAACAAATGACAGTATTATTCTTGCTAGCCTAAGGTATATCCACCCAAAAGTACTTCTACTTTTTGATATTTTTTTAACAATAAGATTTTTCTTGTTTATACTCACTATTTCTATGCCTTTTCTAGATGTGTAATGCATGAGTTTCCTTTGGATATGCAACAAAAAATTGAGGTTCTTGATTCATCTATCTCATTCTTTGTGAGGAATGAGCTTGATACAAGTTTTATTGAGCAGTGGTTCAATCTGATTGACTTCGATACTTTGGAGCTCCTTATAATTCCATATAATGAAAAGTAAGTGATTCAATATTCTATTAGAGTTTTTGAGATTTTATCCTACTAATTTGTTGAGATATGATTGCTTTCAGTTCTCATTGGAGCTTAATTGCAATAGACTGTGTGGATAAGCAATGTTTTTTAATCAACTTTATGAAAGGAAGCCATGGAAATGCTAAATTATAAGTTATATTATCCAAGGGCTCCTTAATATTTCAATTCTTTTTTTTGTAAGTACTCTAAATTTCAATATATTTTATATATAGAGGTGAAAAAAGATTAATTGAAGAGCTAGAGAAAACGCCCCCTATGCCGTCTAATTTGCTTGCAACAATGCAATATAGACAAGTTGCGGTAAGTTATTGATTAAAATAATTGAAACATAAGTTTATTCTATGAACTACCATCCGTAAATTTTATAGTTTTACTTTGTGTTGGTGATTGCAGTGTCCTCATCAGGATGATAGCCATTCTTGTGGCTGGAGGGTGATTGCAAATGCTAGAAGAATGGTTAACTTTGTTTATATTAATGATGATAAACATGTAAAGGTAATATGAAAGATGCTAAACTTTAAGATAGATATTCATTGCAAATAGTCCATTGATGATAAAAATATAGTCTATTGTAAGAACAATAATGAACTAAAACTCTTTTTTCTATAAATATGTGACAGTTTTCGAAGGATTGCTATGTATCTGAGCATATTTGGTATGTTAGAGCAAAGCTCTTAAAGTATATAATGGTCAATTGTATGCAACCAACAACAGAGATTGGTGGGGATTTGCACCATGAAGGAGATGCGGTGCCTATAACCACAGAAGGTGAAGCCACAACTTCAACATCTTTACCCACACCTTCTATACCTAAGACATCAAAGAAAGGCAAAAGGACTCCTAGAAAGGACAGTTCTCCAAAAAAGAAATAGCTTTGCCATATCGCCTCGTAAGCCTTTATATATAGAAATTTGTCCTTCAACCCTTGTATTTCTTCTCTAATATCCAGAAAACCATGGATTTCTTCTCAGACATCTACTAGTGATTGTATTAGAGAAGAAATCTAATATCCATGGTAAAAGAGAGAGATCAGACATGCAGAGAGAGAGAGAGACAGAGAGAGAGAGAGAGAGAGAGATGACTAGGCTACCATAACGGAGGGAAAAACAATAGAGGAATAAAAGAAAGGAGGAAAAAAACTGAGCGCCATGCTTTTCACTAATTTGGATTTCGATTACATCAGTCATTATCATTAATCTAGATACATCATTAAATAAAAGTAGCCAAGACTCTATGCCATTAATGCAAAAGATGTCATAACCACGAATATAAGAGACTAAAAATAGATAATAAAAATACAAATTCGTAATATTATTATATTTATATGTTTTTGTAAAATAATTTTTTAATTTTTTTAAAATAGAAGTTCTGTTACGGAGGCTTTGCTCTTATTGGTCTAGAGCACTCTCTCTCCACATCCTAAAAGGCATTTTCGAGACCTCAAAACTCCCTAATGTAAGCATTTTGAAGTAGTAGAAGATAGTATGAAAATTTTATTTCGAGTTGCTTACTTTGTAGCATAAAATGACCTTGCCTATACGAAGTACATCCCCACACTTAATCTTCTTAGGGAGTGTAAAACTCTAAACATTCTAGAGAATATGTACAGCAATGATAAATCTTGTGCCACTTTTGTCCAATACATAGGAAAAGAACTTGAGGCAGATTACATTATGCATGTTAGACAATCACCTCATTATGGTATTATGATAGATAAATCAACCGATATAGCGGTGGAAGAGCATCTAATTGTCCATGTTTCGTATAATAAAAATCATGACCCAAAAGTCTCAGTTTTAGATCTTTTAGAGGTAGGTGATTGCACTACTAGTAGACTTTATGCCTCTTTGAAAATTTTACTTTTAGAATGTAATTTAGATGAGCAAAAGCTAGTTAGTTTTGGCTCAAATGGTGCCTTAGTAATAATTGGTATTAAAAGGGGGGTAACAAGGAGATTTAAGGATGCATGTGCATTTTTGACACCTATTCATTGTACTGCACATTGTGCTAATCTTTGTGCCAATAATGCCATTGTAGAATTTCTTTCATATGCTAAATATATGGATTCTACTTTGAATGAAATACCTACCCTCTTTAGAAAAATTATTTTTTGAGTGGAGAGACTAAAGATATTGCAAGAACAATTGGACTTGCCTATACTTACGTTGGATGCAATACACTCAATCCGTTGGATAAGCAAAGAATTAAATATCTATGGAGGTTATGAGTTAGAAGAGATTATGAAATTTCATGGGCGAGGAAAAACCTAAAAAGGAGGAATAATTGTTGAACATCTTATTGATCCTATTTCCTTAAGAAAAAAGTTTCAAACCTTTAAGTTTCAAGCATTTAACGAATGGCAAGGATGGAATTTAAAGAATACATGGTGCTATATTAGTAATAATGAGTCTTTAAGAGACAAATATAGGTCATTATTAAAACTTGCTCCATTTGCTTTGGTACACTATTGTAGCACTACTATTTGTGAGCATCGCTTTTGATGCCAGGAGGCATATTCCACAGTGGATTCCGTGCCACGGTGGATTCCGTGAGGTTTTACGGTGGATTCCGTAAAATTTGATGACCGGGGCTCATACACAAAGTGGATTCTTTGTGCGAGAAGTTGATGGGGATGCCTGTCCTTTTCAGACATTTCATTAATTTAGTGTGTACATGGGTGATTCCATAGCAAGTGATTCCGCAAAATACATATTAAATTAATAAACATTTATGAGTTTAGAGTGTGCACTCGTAATAAATTAAGGTTAGGATTTATTTCTAACTAGTTGATTTATTTATGTAGCTGAAGACTACTAGGTATTCACTTTTGTCGGTTTAATTGCATTATTTTACTAACGATTGTGAATGCTTCAGTTGATGTGTAGAGATAGCAGCAGTGGCGGAGGAAAGCATTGGAGTCTAGCGAGTATTCAACCTATGGATTATATTTTGATAGGCGCCACGCCTATATTTTGTTATGTCTATTGAGGCATCGATTATTTATCATTATTTTGTATGCGCCTATACGCATGGATATGTTATTTCTATTTGGACATTGTGTTGGGCGTGCCAGACTCTTTGGGCACCGTCCATTAGCTTTATTCCTATTTTTGTAAAAGCAAACTCAAAAGCTAAAAGCTTGATATATTTTTGTAAATTGGGCTATTATTGAGCATGAAGAAAAAATATACATAAAATACATGCTTTGTGAAGCGCTCACACAAGGCATGGGGGGAGATTGATCCCAATTGGTCTTTTGCTCTTGTAGTTCATGCTTTTTACCTTGTAACTTGTGCAAAAAGTAGAGTTCATTGTTCTTGGGGACCTTCCGGGATTCACTACATGAGCATACAACGACCGATCTGTGCACCAATGGTATCAGAGCGGAGCTGAGATCAAGAGCTTCCAATCGCTACCCATCTCTGCGAACGATCGGGCTCTACGGTCAATCTCGTCGCGAACCGTCGATACAGGCAGACTTCTGGCGATCAAGAACCCCTGTTTCTGTCATCAGATCGCGAAGGACCGGGCTGTACAGGCGGATGACCACTCCTTCATCTCCATCAACAAGTCGTGGGCAAACAGTGAGAAACTCCATATCTTATCTTTTCAAAAGTTTAATCCTAAAGCTTCATAAGCTTTAAAAGAAGCTTATTATCTTCAAAATCATCATCGAGGTCTGAGAGAGGCCTCCGATTTTTTCGGGCGGTGAAAAAAACGCCCCCCCCACGAATCCGCCATTTTTTTATCAATAGTCCCCCCCCATAAGCTTAAGCTATTAAGCTTAATCCATTAAGCTTTAATCAACTCTGCAAGTCACCTCTGGTCAACAACTCCAGGTCACGCACCTCAGAAATCAAGTTCTACAAGTAAACTGTGATCAAGTTCTGCAAGTTTACTAAGTCGGCTAAGTTCTGCAAGTCTTCAACTCTGCAAGTCACATAAGTATGCAACTCTACAAGTCAGACTAGTCAACTGGAGTCAGAACTGACTTGTGCTCAAAACTCCTAGAAGGGCTATTCCTGTGCAGAAACTCCGAACTGCAAAGTTGTTCGTTGGAAGGTATTCTATCCATACGCAGGTTTGCTGAAGCATTTTCAGCATACGAAGAAGGAAAAATCGCAGATTTTCTGAAGATTGAGAAAGAAATACCCAAAAACACATAAGCCTTGTAACCCCGAATTTGAGCTACGCTCATCCTGCTAACCTGATTTTAAGTGAGAAATGTCTTTTGAGTTTTACAGGATGACGGAACCACATATGGATGATCTTATGGCTGAAGACGCCATATGGACGGAACCACATATGGATTGAACATGACGGAACCACATATGGATGCTTGAACATGGACTTCTTGGACATTACTACGCTGAAGTTAACATGTTCAAGCCTGCTACTCTTGAAGACGCCATTTCACTAGCTCACGACACTGAAGATAAGCTACGCGGTAGAGACAGACGACCACAGCAATTCCAAGCCAATGGTAATTATGGATCTAAACAATTCAATTCTAATTTTAGAAGATCTAATCCAGGTTGTTTCTCTTCATCATCTTTCCGCAAGAATTGGGCTAAACCACCTACATTACCATCCAATGTCAATCCAAATCCTAAGCCTATTCCACAGCCAAATCCAAATGTACCTAGACTTCCCACCATTGCAAATAATGTAACCAAAGCCAAGCCAATAGTATGCTATAAATGCCACCAGCCTGGACATCTAGCAGCAAATTGTCATTCAAAGAAACCACCAGCTCATATCAACTATCTTGGAGCCATGGACGAAGACGAACATGAGGATATGCCGGATTTCACTGAAGATGAGGACGACACTACTACTACTTCCAATACTTTACCAAGTATGCCTACTCCACATTCATTATTGACTATGAAATGTTTGGTGCATGGAAAGGAAAAGACTATTTTGCATGATGACGGTAGTACTCATGATTTTATTTCAGCAAAATTGGTAAAGGAATTGAAATTACAGACTGTACCTACGCATTATCGCATAAAAGCTGCATTTTTAGGCACTAGGTATAATGGTACACAAGAAGTGCAAGACTTAGATATTCAAATTGGCCAATACACTGAAAGAAGAAATTTCTTAGTTGTTCCATTACAATCGAGTGACATAATTTTAGGTGTGCCTTGGCGACACCAGCATAACCCAGATATAGATTATTCCACACACACAATGAATATTAATTTTCAAGGAAAATCTATTATATTATATGGTATGCATGCATCTAATGTTTTTCCACTGCTTTCGCATACTCAAGCTAAACGTGCATTATGCAAGTGTCCTTTTCGGGCGTTTCATTAATTTAGTGTGTACATGGGTGATTCCACAGCGGGTGATTTCGCAAAATACATATTAAATTAATAAACGTTTATGAGTTTAGAGTGCGCACTCGTAATAAATTAAGGTTAGGATTTATTTCTAACCAATTGATTTATTTATGTAGCTGAAGACTGCTAGGTATTCACTTTTGTCGGTTTAATTGTATTATTTTACTAACAATTGTGAATACTTCAGTTGATGTGTAGAGATAGCAGCAGTGGCGGAGGAAAGCATTGGAGTCTAGCGAGTATTCGACCTATGGATTATATTTTGATAGGCGCCACGCCTATATTTTGTTATGTCTATTGAGGCATCGATTATTTATCATTATTTTGTATGCGCCTATGCGCACGGATATGTTATTTCTATTTGGACATTGTGTTGGGCGTGCCAGACTCTTTAGGCACCGTCCATTAGCTTTATTCCTATTTGTAAAAGCAAACTCAAAAGCTAAAAGCTTGATATATTTTTGTAAATTGGGCTATTATTGAGCATGAAGAAGAAATATACATAAAATATATACTTTGTGAAGCGCTCACACAAGGCATCGGGGGAGATTGAACCCAATTGGTCTTTTCCTCTTGTAGTTCATGCTTTTTACCTTGTAACTTGTGCAAAAAGTAGAGTTCATTGTTCTTGGGGACCTTCCAAGATTCACTACGTGAGCATACAGCGACCGATCTGCGCACCAGCTTTAGTATCCAAAATTTGATTATTAAGAGTAAATTAAGAAATTCTCTTACTACTAAAAGCACAAGTACTTTAATGAGATTTTCTATTGAAGGTCCTCCAATGTGGGAGTTTGAATTTGACAAAGCAATTGCATTATGGCATAATGATGTGAATGATTCAAGGCATTTTCAAGCCACTAATGTTGGTTAAAAAGTAACTTATACAATCTAATAAGCTGTATATTCTATATATTGGGTAAAAATCTCTATAACTTGATCTAAATGATTTTTGAATATTCATGTATTAGGTGAAGGGCGGATGATGGAATGGAGATGAAGACTCTCAAGGATTATAGTTTCTTCCTTGCTCTTTTGATGAAGCCATCCATATAATGAGAGTGTGGGTTATTTAGAGGCTCATATGATGTATCCATCAATTCACAAACTTTTTTTAATAATTCAAACCATTCTTGTATTACTATTTTAGTCTCCTCAACTTACATATAATAAATCAAAGAAGCCTCTCTTTCGAATGTATCTTATTATTCATTTTTATATATCATTTATGGATGTAACTTTTTGATATATTTGACCATTTTAAAATATTGAACTAAAAGATTTCACATTGATAAATATGTGAATGGTTTTGATCTACCTCTAAATTTGTCAAGAAAAAAATTATTTACCTCAAGCTTTATCTTAAAACCTATAGATCTTCAAGTTCAAAGGTTTCGTAAGTATTGAGAAAATAGTTTTTTTAAAGCAATGTCTTGATTCCTTCCCACTTTAATGCAAAAATATTAATATTAACATATCAAAAAATATTTTATAGCCACATGATACTCATGCAATACCCAAAACTCAAGTAGAGTGGCAAGTTTTCACGACGTGATGCATCTTAAAATGAGGGCTCAAGTATATTCAACATTGTGTTTGAGTGAATTCCAGAGGGTCACTGCATGAGTGCTTCCGTTCTAGAACTAAGCCCTAGTCAAGGCCCTATTTATGGCACTAAGAGCCTCTTTGTGCATCCCCATTTCCCAATGGCATGACACATGTTGCCTTCCCATTTCCACCCATCAAATGATGCTAAGATTTGAAACTAGTGAAAACAATTGCGTGACTTTTTGCACCTAACAAGTCCAATCACACCTCCAAGTCCAAACAATTAGCACAATTAGCACGTCTGACAAGTCTAATTATTACGATTTTAGTGATTCCTCAGCCAAATACTCTTGGTCTCCAACAAGGCCAGTCTTAAGAGTAACATTTGCACAAAGAGCAATCATGATATTTACTGTTTACAAAAGCTATAGGAATGGCAAAGACATTTTATTTAGTTCCGGAGTGTCTAGTGAAAATATTATTATGGACAAAAGTAAGGTATGGGCGAGCGTCTAGGTGAAGGTTTTCTATGTCGGGCGCTATTTAAGTAAAATTATGGGTAAACTAATCGGTGAGCAGAGGTTTCAAAAATTGAGGGAGACCCTGAACGGTCGATCCATGCTGGGCGAGTGTGGTGAAAGAGATCTCATGGTTTAGGACGTGCTTATTGGACTTGGGAGGGACTGTTGAGGAGTGATGTGGAAGGCGATGAGATGTAGTTGATGGAGATGTTGGAGACGGCGATGGGGCCGGAGATGCTGTCGATGCTGCGGCGAGGGACGATGGTGATGACGACGGAGGGCTCGCCGGCGAGGCCGAGCTCCCGGATGATGCTGCCGATCTCGTACGTCTCCGAGGTCACATTGACGCCCACGTAGAACTGCGGCGCGATCATGAAGAAGCCCACATACTCTACGCAGCCATTCGTCGTGCTGGCATTGGCGGACGGCAGGTTCACATAGACGTCAGCGTGGCTGGCCAGTCCCTGCTCCCAGCGCACCCCACCCAGCGCCACGTCCTCTTCCACTCCCGCCAGCGTGGCTCGCTGCGGGTCCCGCGACACGACGACGGAGCATGGCGACGTTATGGGCAGGCCTGCGACGCACACGTCGTCATCAGGACCTATCGTCGCCACCCCGCGGCTCAGCCTCACGGGGACCGCATCCACCCACGGCGTCTCCACCTCCTCGTACACATACCCCAGCATGGTAGTATTCAAGGCGTCCCCCACCCTCACCCTCACCATCTCTGCATCCTCGTTGTAGAACACAAACTCCGCATCCAGATAGTCCAGGTCGTCTATGTCCGTGTTGATCCTTGGCCTCAGCGCCTTCCACACCTCCCACAGCCGGTCTATCAGTGCGTGGTGCGCGTAGAAGATGGGGTCTCTCGCCGCCGCGTAGAAGGACCCCATGTCCCTCATCCCCACCTGCCACCTCGAGCCCGTCCAGAGGTGGACGCTGTTGTGCGGCTGCCGCTCGACGGTGCCGTAGCCAGCCGACGCAGCGCTCTGCCCGGGTCGGAGGGGGAACCCGAAGAAGTGATACTGGTTGACGGCGGCCCGGATCATGGAGCGGTACAGGGCGTTGTTATTTTCCTGCAGCTGGAAGTCGGCGGGGCGACCGTCATTATCGAGGGCGTAATCGATGGCGACGACGGAGGGGCGGTGGTGGAAGGGGTCGCGGAGGGGGTCGAGAAGGGAGGGGTAGAGGCCGGAGGTGAAGATGGGGGGGATGGAGGCGCCGTCGGGGTGGTCGTAGTTCCAGAAGGAGAGGGAGAAGGAGGGGTCGTCGCCGAGCAGGCGGGCGAGGATTCTTTCATGGAAGTAGAGATACCAGCGGTGGAAGGGGAAGAAGAGCCAGGAGCCGTGGACCTGGAAGAGCTGCGACGAGAAGAGCTGGTTGTAGACGGTGTTGCAGTAAGCGCAGTGGATGTTGGCCTGCTGGTGGAAGGAACGCGGGTCGTCGTCCGGCAGAGCCCTCATGAGCTCGTACGCCCGCGCCAGCTTCTGCGCGTACGTCTCATTCGCAGCATGAGCCGGCCTCCTCACCCTAATCCCGCTCCCACTCGGCAGTTCGTCTGGCCTGAACAGGCGCGGCTCGTAAGACGCCCTCGGCGCACAGCAGTCGAAGGGAGCCTCTCCCACCGGCAGGTGCAGAGGCAGATGGCAGCTGCTCATGTTCGGAGCCAGCACCACCGAATACACCTCTCGCATTGCTTCCGACATGGCCGCCGTCCAAATTACCACGGCCCAGACGTAGCTGCACCACATAGCGGACGTAGCCGCCACCCCCATTATATGTACCGGCCGCCTGACCTACCAATAACCTTGATCCTGTAATAAGGAAGTTACGAAGGTTATCCAACTTATCTTCTGAAGACCCGTGCAACTAGCCTAGTAGGTATAAGCTACCGCTATCGAGTTCAAACCTGCGTCAATGATACTCTTTGATCTAGGCTTCTAGCAAGAACTGCTGGCCCCCCTCCCCATGTCAGGCTAACAGAGAGTTCATGAATAGATTTCTGTATGAACAGCTTTCTCTGCGTTCCTTGCTTCAAACAGAGAGACAATGTGGTGCAAATAACTGGGAATAATGTTTCTGTATGGAGAGCTTTCTGAACCAGTTCCTTTCTTTGAGGATTGTGGACGATCTTCGGACAACGTGATTCAAATAAGTAGTCTGTAGGTGTAGGACCCGAGAATTAAAGCGACTCCCGTAACGTGGTTGAGTTTTATTGCGTAGTAGAGCTCACGAGAAAATCGAGGGCAGAAACAGGGACAAGTATATACGCAATGATCATGGTACACAAAGTCCAAGTTAGAAGACTACTACATGGAGAATCATTCTCTCTCTTTTTTTTTAATGGAAGCTTTAAAGTTGTATTAAAATATATCAAAAAGGTTTACAGCTGTTTAAGGGAGTGTTGCTTCAACACAGGGAAGCTACCTTGATTTGAGAGTACATAATAACAACATTACAAAACATATAGTCCATAATAGTTTTGAACTTAAGCATCAGATGTCGAGATGTTTATCCTAAGATTCGTATCTACATCATTATTATTCAGCCTTCTTCTTGATGTCCAGTAGTATGGCTGCCACATCCACAGTGGAAAATGCTTTCCCTAGTCCCTCCTTCATATTGTCTTCATGCTGCTTGAGAATTAATTCTACATCTTTCTCAACCTGAAAACAAAGATTAGATTTAAAACCATGGATAGGATCCAAATCAGTATTTTCAAACGTTTTCTTGTTTCTCCTTATCCATATGTTCCACAGGTAATAACTTCTAATCCAATTCCATATTGGGGGAGGGAGTCCATATATTTCCCCCCAATTATAACTCCTTCCAAGTGAGTTTAGTGGGGTGATACTTGATGACAAGGACCTGCATGAAACACCAGATGTTAGAATTTTTAGGGCAGTTAAGGAATATGTGAGGGATTGATTCTACCTGTTGGCCACACCTTAGGCAAAGTCCATTCCCTAGACCAACTTTGAGTACTCTCTCATTAGTCCAAAGGCTTTTGAGAGTAATGAGCCACATTAGACAAGACATCTTTGGTTGGATTGAGGGAGCCCAAATGTTACCGAACTTGTAATTCCACTATACTACTGACCAATTAATATGCCATCTATTATTTAGTTTAAAACAAAGAGGAGCATTGCTTTCTAATAGGTCTGGAAGGGGTAGAAGAGGTTTGTCCCCCATAAAATAGATTCCCATGTAATTGAAGTGGTGATTAAGATTAATCATTGCAGACATATTAGATCCCCACAAGAGTACCCTTTCAGTTATCAATTCCAGTTCATGTCTTTTTAATTTGAATTTCTGTTTTAGTTGTGTTCCAATCATCCACCTTTTTAGGGCTGAATCCCAAATGTCCCTCCAACTTCTAATGCCTTTCTTGAAGAGCTTGTGGGCTAAGTTAATCTGATTATTTGGAATGGCTCCCTGAAAGAAGTTGAATCAGATGGAGTCTTTGGAACTCCAGGGTAGGGTGAGGTTGGGATGGGAAGAGGGGATTAACAGACTCTTGTACTTGAACCAAGCCTCCCAGATACCTTTTGCCAAAGGAGAGCAATCTTTAGCTTTCAGTTTGACTGGACAAATAGTTATTGTTAATGGGTCTAAACCTTTCCATTTTGGACAACCCTCTACATGAAACTTGCTAGTGGCTGCCTTAAGCAAAGTTATCCAGTCTTCTTCTTTTCCTAAGATGCTTCGTGCAATCCATTTGGCTACAAGTTTGTCAACTAGAATACTAGGATTGGGAAGACCAAGACCACCTAATTTCTTAGGTGTAGTGCAAACAACCCAAGATACTTTAGGTACTTTAAACTTTTCCCCATCCCCACTCCACAAAAAATTTATCCCTAGTTGCTCTAGTTGCTTCATTCCTGACTTAGTTGGTTTCCAGCAAGCCAAGAAGTAGATTGTCATTGGAATTAGTATGTGTTTCAGAACCAGACATCTTCCTACCATATTGAGCTGCAGACCCTTCCAGTTTTCAAAATTTCCCCTGATTTTTTCCAAAACCCAATCCCACCTTTGTTTCATTGAGATCCCAAAGCCCATGGATATGCCTAGAAGTCTGAATACTTTACCTGTTTCAATCTCCTTACACCCTGCTGCCAGGAGCCAACCAGGAGAAGGACTGATTAGTGTTTTAATTCCTATTTTGTTTGGATTGATAATAGAACCAGAAGCCTTGCAAAAGGTTTGCAAGCAGTTCCAAAAAGCTACTAATGAAACTGGATCATTATTTACCGTGCTATTTGTATCATCAGCAAACTAGTTGAGTGCCATGTCTTTGTTGTTAGGGAGTTGAATCCCTTTAATGTTGCCTTTATCTATCTCTGCTTGAATGAGCCAACCCAGTGAATCAGCTGCAATGGCAAACAAAAGGGGAGCAAGAGGGCAACCTTGCCTGATGGATCTTCTCAAAGGAAAGGAATCAGTCATCTCCCCATTAATGGCAATTCTTGTGGAGGCATTACCAAAAAGAGTACTGACATACTTGATGAACTTTCTACCCAGCCCCATATCATGGAGGGATCGGAGGATAAAATCCCATTCTAACCTATCATAAGCTTTGTCAAAATCAATCTTGAAGAACACAAAGTCTTGGTTGGAATTTTGGGCATGTGCAATGCCTTCCCACATGGCAATTATTGAGTCTAGGATATATCTCCCTTTAATGAATCCTTTTTGTTCTTTTCTTATCCAGTTATCTAGATGATCAGATAGCCTTCTAGCTATGGCTTTGGCAAAAACCTTATATGCTGATGTGAGACATGTGATGGGTCTCCAATTGGCTAGGAGTTCTTTCTCATCTCTCTTATGGATTAGTTTGACTACTCCTTCATTGATTATGTGGGGTAAGGCTCCAAATTTCAGGCATTCTCTCCATACCATGAGAAGGGGGTGAATAAGAGAATCTTTGAATTCTTTGAAGAATTCATTCGGAAGGCCATCAAGCCCTGGGCTTTTTCCTAATGCTAGAGAGTCAATGGTGTCACTGATCTCAATAGCTGATAGCTCCCCATCCAGAATCTCAGTCAAGCTTGGAGGGACAACCTTATTCCTAACCATTGCTATCTTAGCCTTGGTAGTTGTCTCTTCTTGTGAACTCTTTCTAGAGGAGCTAAACATTTTAGAGAAAAATTCCTTAGCTATAAGGAGATTCTCTCCATTGTTTTGGGCATGTGTGCCATCTTCCTTTCTCAACAATGGGATGGAGTCTCTATCCTTTTTCTTTTTAAGAACTTGGAACATGTCTCTGGTGGGTTTGTCTGCTTTGCCAGCCCACCATTGCCTAGTGAAGAGTTGTATGTCCATAGCTTCTTTTTCTTCAGCAGATCTAAGTTCTTGTTTGATTCTGACTAGGTCAGGCTGTAATTGGGTCTCCCAAGCCTCTATCCTGATCTCCAAAGATTTATACACTGAGTATTGTCTAACTCTGATCCCTAGTCTGTTGAACTTTTTTATTTTTGACTTCCCTCAAAAATTGTCGAGTGTCTTTAATGGCTTTAGCCCATGAATGAGCTGGGGAGACTGTTTGCTAGAAGGCCATTGTCCAGATTCCTTTGATAGTGTCCCTAACTATTTTGTTTTGAAATAGTTTGGGGTCAATATGAAACCAACCAGCTTTTATTATTTGGGATGAGTTAGAGAGGACTAGCTGAATAGGCTTATGGTCAGACATGACTATGTTATCAAGAGCTTTAACTTTGAGATTAACAAAAGAGGCCAACAGACCTGCAGATATGTAAAATCTATCAAATCTAGCCCTTCGGAGATAACCTCCACTTTGATTGTTACTCCATGTGAATCCTAGTTGCTCACTAACATCAATTAGCCTATGATAGGCTTTAGTTACCAGCCACATACTCTTTTTAGTCCCTGCAATACATGTTCCTTTTCCCAAATATCTATCTTTTGTTGATTCAACCATATTGAAGTCCCCTGCAATGATAATGGGGCAATTGATGACCTGAAATGAATCCCACAGCCTGCCTGTTTCAGCATAAATATTAGGGGCATATATTGAGACAACAGCAAATTCATCCTGATTTTTAAAAAGGATTGCAACCTAGTTATTCTCTGTATCAATCATAACCTTACTTATTTGATCCTTAAATTTAATGGAGACACCTATGCATGTCTCCCCCCTCCTATTGGTGTGGTTTGTCATATACCCATTCATACTCCTTAGACACTGTCTGCAGGTTTTTGAGTAGAGGAGGACCTGACACTTTTATTTCCTATAGGCAAATAACATCAGGGTAAATGGCACTAACTTTAAGCCATTCCCTGAATGTAGTTGCCCTTTTGGGGTCAGTCAACCCCTTGATGTTATAGGATACAATTTTAAGTTTATTCATTTATCAAAACTATGTTTTTTTAATTTTCCTTTCTTTTGAGGACCCTTTGTTTGACCAAATGGGTTACTAGCACTTTGTCCTATACTTGAGTATCTCCTTTTGGAGTTTTGTAGACTCCCTCCCTCTTTGGTTGGGCTCTCAGCAGGGATAGGACTGAGAGGAAGTTCTCCTCCCATTGGAAGTTCCTCTTCCTTTGCCTGAGTAAATTCTACATCTTCATTCTGTTCATTGAGGTCAATGTTTAAGTTTTCTGTATGTTTATAGTTTTCATTTGTTTGGTTTGCATGACCTTTGTTTTCAGCCTAAGTTTCTTCAACCATGACATCATCAAAGTCTGACTCTACTGGAGCAGTCTCTCTTTTTTTACTAGTTTCCCCCTTTTCACTATTCCCTGCTAGTACATCCTCTATGTTTATGAGAAGGGGGGAGGGAGAATCATTCTCACACAACAAACATTCGAGCATTTTGATATTTTTATCAAGTAGCCCTGGCCCGTAGTTATAAATGAAGGGTTCATGAAAATGAAGAGTTCATGAAAGAAAACAGGGTGGGGCAATAGAGTGACATTCAAATTTTACATGACTCAATTGTTTGATTCACATTAAGTTTATTTATAATTTTAAAAAATTATGTCATAATGCCAAGCAGCAAAAACTAGCACTCAGCTACAAGGGGGGTAATGTTACAGTCCAAAAGGAACTCAAGATAGAAAAGCCCCAAAAAAGTCAAAAATGGAAGACATCCCAAGGCAAGAAAACACAAGAGGGAGGCAAGCTCAGGAAAATGTAGAAAAAGCCTTAATGTAAAAGGAAGCACACAATAATGATTGCATCAAATATTTTAGCAAAGAAAGTGTTGGATGCATTGTAATTCATTTTGTAAAAGAGTGCTACGCTCCCTCCTATGCAAGTTGTAAATGTAGATGGGCATGGAGGAAGGAGCCGTAAAAAGAGAAAAGAAATAAGGAAAGAAGACCTTTGCTAAAATGGCCAGTCATGTGAAAAGGGATGAGTGCCCAAAGAGGAGGGGGGCATGTATAAAAAGGTAAAAAGGAAATGAAGAAGATCATTCTTGTTCTTGCTTACTTGAGCTCGTGCTTGAGAGAGGGAGTGAGTGTGTGAGGATAAGAGACTGTGGTGGGGAAGCTCTCCATCTTCTCCTCTCTTCTTTTTCTCTTCTCTTCTCTTCCCTTGTCTCACCATGCAACAATGGAGCATGGAGCTTGGAGCTTGAGGATCAAGCTTTCTTGAGCTCGTGCCTTGGATCATGGAGCTACCAAAGTGCTTGAGGGAGGAGGCAACTTGATCAAGCATGGAGGTAAGCTCACTACACTTGTAGGTGTGAGAGCACATATGTCCATGTGAGAGGTAGCCATTGCACTTGGTTTGAAATGCTTGAAGCAATAAGTGATCCATCGGTCTTGGCATTCGAGTAAGAAGCTCCCACATTTTTCATATCACTGCAGCCCATCCTTCCCCTAACGCCGTTTGAGAAGTGAGGCATTAACTTCATGGGCCTCATTGAACCTCCAACCAAAAGAAAGTAGAATAAATATATGCTAGTATATACAGATTATGTGATGAAGTGTTGTAAAGGAAAATCTCTCAAGTATGATGATGATAATAGTGTAGCTTTATTCTTATACGAGAACATTATCATCCAATTTGTCAGTCCCTCAAAGCTTGTTAGCATTAACAGAGGTACTCACTTTCTAAACAAAATCATGGTAGAGCTAACTGAAATCTATAAGATCCGCCATTGTAATTTCACACCCTACTACCCTAGAGCCAAGGGCCAAGTTGAAGTCACCAATCATATCCTCTATTTAATTCTAATAAGAACAATTTTTGCACATTGCTGTGATTGGGATGATCAACTTATAGAATCCCTCTGGGCATACAGAACCTCCCATAAGGCCACAATAGAACAGCCAATTGGTATATGGTATAGAATTTGTTTTTCTTGTTGGACTATAATTTCCCTCTTTGAAAGTGGCTATCACTGAATAGTTGGGAGATGTAGAGTCCATGTAGTGCCATCTCCTGCACTTGGAATGTCTAGGCACAAGACTTGCAAGATGGCCTTATAATGCACGAAAGCTACACAAGCCCAACAACAAAAAGTTTACCATGATAACTTCATCAAACAGAAAGAATTAAAGAAGGTGATATTGTTCTTGCCTATGATTCATGCTTTGGCAAGTTCCCTGGAAAGCTCAAGCAATGCTAAATAGATTCTTATAAGGTACTTGGAGTCAACCCTAATGGCTTTGTTTCAATCTAAGCTATAGATGCCTCTGATGATTACTTCCTCATCAATGGATATCACCTAAAGAAGTATTTCCTTGCCTAGGTATCTTGACGATTATAGTCGACATTCCCTTTGCCCTTATTGCTTCTAAAAGTCATCATCATGTGGATTCTGTTGTGATGAAGCGAATAATTTCTATTGTATCTTCTATTCCAGCTCTTATCCTTGTTATGTTTTCTTTCCTTTCCAATGTAACAAATGTGGCAGGGTCGGTTTTGAACATTGGGATTTTTATTTTTGAGAAACAAAAAATAGATAAAAAAGCAAATAGGTTATGGGATAAAAAAGTGGTGCAACCCTACAATCTAGAAATGTTGAAGCCTCCTTCACAATCTTCAAGATATGTAGTTCTGAAGATGCCTCCTTGGTGTGTTGTGTCGTGTGGTTCCATAGTGCATCTGACTCTTGCAATAGATGAAATATCCTCCATGTACTTCAAGTTTCTGATCTGTCAGCTACCTTCTTTACTATATCTCTTCATCAATCGACACTAGTCGTCATCATCGACAAGTCAAAGCTGATCATCATCAAAAACCCCTTGAGTGATATGATTTCATCCTAACCGGATGGGGATGTAAATTTGGGCTACCTTTGTATATATCAATAGAATGCGAGATAGAGGGTGGCATAGCATGACTAGTCCTTCCTTCATTTAATAGAGAGGTGAGGATGGAGGGACATTACAACATTTGGTGATCAAGTATGTTCCCATTTTCCTATGTACAAATGGGATGGGTCTTTGTCATCGCCACAACAGGACATCTCACTCTATTATGTGCACTACACTACAAGGCTTCCTAGCCTTCCTGATTGCACCTATGTTAGATGGGTTGGAATGCATTGATGCACCATCAATTGTGCACAGTGGCATACTCTCTCTCTCATCCCCTAAATTTTGTCAATTCCTTAACAAGACATAAGGTATGGGTTCCCTTCAATTCTTCTCTAAGTGATGTAAGCTATGGGGTGAGAGACTACTCTATCATTCTCAAATGAGCGAGTGTTAGTCGAGTGCTATATTTTTCATCCTTTAAATAGGTGGAATTTATTGGTAATGTTACTCCCCTGGCTACGATTGCATGATATCATCCATTATTGAAGCATGTTGTGGCAAGTTGTGGTATCTCCTACAAATGACTTTGACATCAAGGGCATTAATGACTATCCACCTTGACCATCTGCTAAATGGGCCACGTGTTTCTAATCCTACCTCTTGCATTCATATGTGTGTGTCATGTCTTAAGTATGAGGGATGTAAAGGTTTGGTATGTTGTGGAGACTTAGACTCTTGCTAATTAGAAAACCCAATCCGATGAGTTTTAAGTGTGGGGATGCATCCCTACACATCTCTTTTGTATACACTCATGAAAACACCATTATCTAATGGTTTACTGATGTAGTGTCTCTTCTATATCCTGTTGGGCTCTCTTCCCCACCCATTTGGCATGTTCCACCTTGTACCCAGGGTCTTTCCTTCCCTATGTGGCAATATCCTTCTTTTTCTCGTCTTTCCATATGATGCATCCTTGTTTATTTGAAATGTACTTTCATGTCACAACCATGTTCCTCCCTTTGAGCTTGACATTTTTTCCTTTTACAATCCCTTGTTCCAACCCACGATTTATTCATTACTCATTTTTTAATCCTTTTACACTCTGTGGACGTATTTCCATGTGAATGCACCCTTTGTTCACTAATGTTGAAATTTGACCTTACAAGCCTTTTGTCCCTTTGAAGGGACACTTTTTCCTTTTTATGCACTCTCTTCCAAGCAATGGTTTGTAAGTTATTAATTTTGGAATGATTTCATGTAGCTCAAATATGTTTCCATACAAACATACATTTTTCACACAAGACCTACCATTTGATCTTATAGCCTTGATCCATCGCTTTCCTCAAATATTTTTCCTTTTTATGGCTTGTCATTTTGATGTATGATTTGGTTGTTATTAATTTTTGCTTGTTTTTGTATATTTTTCATTGGTATTTTTACTATTTTTTCATTTGAACACTCTCATATGTTATTAGAATTGTTTGTCATGTGAAAACTCCTATCTTGTTAAATCGAACATTTTTTCTTTTTACTACACTCCTTTCTAGCAAATAGATTTTTTGTTATTAAATTTTTATCATATTTTTGGGTATATTTTATAATTTTTCCATGTGAATGCCTATTTTTGATATCGGATGTATTGTTCGTGCTGTCTAGTCCCTTTCCCCTACCATCCTACCCCCTTTTCCTTTTTTATGCACATCCCATCCAATGCTTGGACCTTTTTGCATTAAAATTTTTGTTCATTTTTTGTCCCATCGCCTGTGTATGTTTTGCATGAACGTTTGGTTTTTGCCTCAAGCCGTGTATCGTCGGGTCCAACGTGTCGTAGCTGACTCGTCCACGCTCCCCCCACTTCCATTTGCTCCCGAAAACATAATTTTTTTACCCAACCTTGTGCTTATACGCGAGATAGGGGGGAGGGGTTCATTTTTAGAAAACCAACAATTAAAAAAATAAAAATCCCACCTCCTCCAACCACCCACATTCCCTCTCTCTTCTTTTTTCCCTTGTTTCTTTCTTAGGTTCTCTCTCTCTCCATGCCTTCTCCCACTTCTTCTCCCTCCACCCTCCTTTCTCTTCCCCTCTTGGCACTGTCGCCACCCCGTGCCTCTCTTGTTGCCTCCACGCCCCACTGCCCCACCTTCCTTCCCTCCGCCCATCCTTCCACCCTTTGCCCATCCTCTCCCATGCTCCTCCGCCTCTTCCACCCTCTCCTACCCTCCTTCGCCCCTTCCCCCATCCTCCTCCACCTCTCCCACCCTCCTACCTACCCTCCACTACGCCTCCTCACTCCCACCCTCCCACACCCACCCTCCTGCCTCCCTTCTCCAATCCTCTTGCCCCTCCTCCAACTCCTCCAAGCCTCTTGCCTACCGCCTCCCTTCTCCAACACTTCCGTGCCTCCTTCCACCCTTTGCCCATAGTTGCCCACCCTCCTTCCTCTCTCCCATCCTCTCAATCCCTCCTTCGCCACTTCTCCCACCTCTTCCACCCTTCGTCTCTCTCGCCCTCTCTTGCCTACCCTCCACCACACCTCCTCCCTCCACCCTCCCACGCCCACCCTGCCTCCCTTCTCCAACGCGCCTGTCTCTCCTCAAACTCCTTTAACACTCCCGCCTCCTACCTCCCTTCTCCAACACTTGTGCCCCTCCTTCCACCTTCCTCCCACCCTTTGTCCACCCCTTCATCCACCCTCCTCCCTTCCCCCACCATCATCCCAAGCCTCCCCCCAATCCACCCACCTCTTGCACTGAACCTCCCCCTTGACCAAACCTCCCCTCCCCTTGCCTCCCCTCTCCCCTGGCTTTTAGCCGTCCTTCCCACCACCACCCTCTCAAACAAGACCCCTCCTTATCCCTCCCCACTTTCATGTTTTCCTACCCCCCATGAACATTGTTTCCCCCAAAACCCGCAATCCCTCTATGCCCCCCCCCCCCCTTTCACATGATGCAGCTACTACAGCCCTGCCACTTTCCTCCAAACTACACCCAACTCCTTTCCTTTCATGGATGTTGTTCCTATGCCGCCACCTTGCATGTTCTCACCATTGCCGTCACTATGTGTTGTTCACGTGTGGATTGTTTGTAGTTCACATGTGTACCAATTATGTTCATGTTCCCACGTGAGGATATGCATTGGGTTCTTGATTGTGTCGTATAGCATGCGATTCACACATAGCGCAATTGAGTACCTTTAAATAAATAAATAAAATATTGAAAAATAGTTTTAAATAAAAAGTTTAAAAAAATTTAAAAATCTAACAAAATTTTCTTAAAAGTTTCAATTTCTTAAAAGTTTTACAAATTTTCATTTACAAAGTCTAAAGATTTTTCTTTATGTTTGGTCAATCCAAACTACACATTTATTTATTTTTATTATTTTTAAAAATAAAGAAATGGATAAGAAATTATACAAAAACCAAGACAAAAACCAAAACACCAAAACAACAATCTACCAAAAAAAAAGTTAAAACCTTAAAAAGAATAATAAAATTTATAATAATAATAATAATAATAATAAACAAACCAAAATAAAAAACCATGAGATATTTTTTTCACGATGTTATCAGATTCATGGCTGCACTTGACTAAGTTTGTGTAACGTGTTGTCCAGGAACATTTTAGTGGTCTATCGAGAGACGAGTCTAAGTGACGCCGCCCGGCAACCCCATGTGGGGTTTATTCCCTAGGGTTTCTTGAGTTTGCCTTGCAACGGAAGGTTCATGGCGGAACCTAGGAGGATCAACCTGAAACTTGGGTCCCTAGTGATCAAGGTCTCGCGATAGCATTCTAGTGTCGAGTTCTCAACATCCTACTTTATGCAAAGATACCCAAGCTGAAGCTAAACCATACCGCACTTGGTTCAAAGAGAATGGAAAGTGGGAGGGATGCGCAGCTCAACCTCTCTGCCCATAGGGCATAGTCCCATTCCAATCCCCTAAAATGGCATGAATCGGGATTCTAACCTAATAATTACTAAGGGTGGTAAAACCTTGCGAGAAGCCTCCCAATTCTCTGCGACCACCCTGCTATTGCCCAGGACGGACCCATCGGGGATTCTGCCCACCTACTTCCCTCAATAGGCATTCTTTAGTTATCTAATTAAGTCTTATCACATTTATATGTGACATTTTAAATTAGTTTCCTTAATTAAGCCTTTTAGTGAACATGGTTCGTTTGCATAATTTACAGAATAGACACGAAAACAAAGCAAGTAGTCTCTTTGACAACCAAGTTCCTTAACTTATCTTCAAGTTAATCTTCGTCTCCTGCCCACATAGGAGAAATTATATTTTCCCTCTACCCTGTAGAAGTACTTGGTCCAAATCACATGGCACCACAAATTCCATCCATTATATAGAATAGGATCTTCCAACGCCATAGAAATTAGGCTCACGGTAGTCTATTTAGGAATCAAGCACAAACAAGGCATTCAGCCTAATATCATCTTTCAAGAAATCATTCCTTATTCCCATGGAAATTTGTCATGAGAGACCCCTGCCATGCATTTACCATCAAACACAAGCACTTGGAATAATCTTCCAATCACATCCCAACAATCAGTTTAATGAAAAAGCATTTAGGATGTTGTTTGATGAATCAATATAAACAATGGTATTCTTTTCCAAACATTGTAGGAATAGTCACGATAAAGTTTCCATCGCATATTTGCTCTACTGCTTTGGGTCAAAGAGCGATTCTATGTAAAACTTAACACTTCCTTCCTTTGGCTAGGGTATATGCTACGGTTTCAAACACTGTACAAGACCTAAGTCCTATCATTTCAATGCCAGATAATCAATCTGGCAAGAGCATTTATGCCTCTTCTCTAAGTGAGATTTATCTTCTAGCCTTTCCCTAGTGCAATACTATGTGGGACTTTTAACTTAGCCTTATCTTCCTTTCTCCCAAGACAAGGAATGCGAGACAAATTTGTAATTACTATACGAGGCAAGACCATCTTTCAATGTAAAGTAATTCTCAAATTTATTGTGCAAGTTGTACTCAATTCATGGCTTGGCAGCACAAGGTAAACTTTTTAACCTTTAATTGCAAAGCCTTTATAGGAATGGATGCAAGGCTTTAATGCAAGATCATTTCATGTACCATTAATGTATGTTTCATATAATCTTTCCCCATGCATGTACCGTCTATGTGCATCTATGAACCTTAAACAATATTGTCCTAAGTAAAGACTAATCAAAGATTTATCGATGCTTGATACTTTAGAATCTTGTATGCTACTTATGTTGTGCATAGATTTTAATGCATAGCAACGTGAAACAATCTACTTCTCTTGATACATGCACTTCACAAACTCCATCTTTTGAATACATGAGATGAAATGTATCCCTTTCAGTGTCCTATTCTCGTGCGACATAGTATGGCCCTGGCATGTATCATGCAAAAATCAAGCAAGCATCCATCAATTTGGAAATACATTACTTATAACCGGTACCGCGGTTGGATTGGCAGTGATGCCCTCGCCTGAGGCTTCGTTGCAGATTGGGGTATTTCCAACTGCACTTGATATCCTTTGCTTGGGGGCCATTCTCGATCTTTTCCTCTTTTAGATGTGACTTGCACAAGACTTTAACAGCCACTGGCTCAAGAAGAGGGACAATTGGGGAAAAGTCGGCTTGTGGGTTAGGGGATGAGCTTGAGGAAAAGAGATAATGTGTGTGGTCACCCTTTGAGAGGAAGAGAAGGAGATCCTTCAAAAGTCTCTCCCTCCCTCTCTCTCTCTCTCTCTCTCTCTCTCTCTCTCTCTCTCTCTCTCTCTCTCTCTCTCTCTCTCTCTCTCTCTCTCTCTCTCTCTCTCTCTCTCTCTCTCTCTCTCTTTGTGAAAGCAAGGGGAAAGAAGTGTCAATCTTCTTTGCTTAGGGGGGAGTTTATAGGGGGAGAAAGGTATTATCTGGGGGGGGGAACGTGGAGAGGAGATGGAGTGATGCTGGTGGTGACCACCACCTGTTCTGCATGGCAATAGTGGCTCGCAGCCTCCCTGTTGGCCGTTACTAGTTGAGGGATCTATGAAGGTGGTAGGCCTTTGGCCTCCCCCTTCAAACCTTCTCCTCATCCACGTTGTTCGTCATCGTCACCTGCTCCCTCCCCCTTGATGTCATCACATCGTCACCTGCTCCTCATCCACGTTGTTCGTCATCATCACCTGCTCCCTCCCCCTTGATGTCATCACATCGTCTCCTTCTTTCCCCCCCGCCACTTGTCCGGTCATCGAGAGACGATTCTAAGCGGCATCCCTTGGCACTCCCATGGAATATCACGGGGTTTGTCGCCTAGGGTTTTTTGAGTCCACCTCGCAAAATGGAATGTTCGCAGCCGAACCCACTACGATTGACCTAAAACTTGGGTCCCTAGTGATCAAGGTCTTGTGACAGCATTCTAGCATCGGGGTCCTAGACATCCTACTTTACGCAGAGATACCCAAGCCGAAGCTAACCCATACCGCACTTGGTTCAAAGAGAATGGAAAACGGGAGGGATGCGCTGCTCAACCTCTCTACACATAGGGCATAGTCCCATTCCGGTCCCCAAAAAGGGCATGAATCGGTGTTCTAACCTAACAATTTCTAAGGGTCGCGGTCATCAGTAAAACCTTGTGAGAAGCCTCCCAGTTCTTTGGGACCACCCTACCGTAGGATGACATACCCATCAGGGGTTCCGCCCACCCGCTTCCCTCAAGAGGCGTTCTTTAGTTATCTAATCGGGTCCTATCACAATTATGTGTGACATTTAAAATCAGCTTCCTTAATTAAGCCTTTTAGGGAATAAGGTTTGTTGGCATAATTTACAGCACAGACGCGAAAATAGAACAATCAATCCTTTTAACAACCAAGTTCCTTAACTTATCTTCAAGTTAATATTTGTCTCGTGCCCATACATGAGAAATTTTATTTCCCTTCTACTGTGCAGAAGCATCTGGTTCAAATCGCATGGCACCACAAATTCCATCCGTTATGTAGAATAGGATCTTTCAATGCCCCAAACATTGGGTTCAGGCAGTCTTCAACTTCATTCCAGACTAGGCAAGGGGTGTCCAGAGCTCCACCTGACCCCATGTAGCTTCGGAGTGAAATACAATTTCCGTGGTTGGCCTTTTCACCACTCAACCTTCGTCCTCGTGAATCGAGTAGTGCCCTTCTCAGGTTAATCTGCGCTGCAATCTTGCAGATGATCCACCCGTGGTGCAAAATATCCTTTCCTTAATTAATTCATTTAGGAATCAAGCACAAACAAGGCATTCAGCCTAATATCATCTTCTGTTGATAAATATGTCATATCCTATGGTTGTATGTAAAGTGTCCTTAAGTTTGGGGTATCTATCTTTTGAGGATACCATTTTAGTGTGTGTGGACAGTTGGAGAAATGGTTGAAGAATAATGAAGATGAGGACAGCATGTAGCTCCTAACCAGTGCTTGTTCCATCTTTGTCTTCCTCTATTTGAAGTTTTATTATGGTATCAGAGCAGGGAGATTGTATAGTTTGTAGTAATAGCAATGCTCAGGCCTCCTACCCATGTTGGTAATTATGCAAAGGAAGACTGATCAAGGAAGGCGAGGACGAATCTGCAAAAGCCATCACGTTGACAGATCTGATGGAGAGTGTATGTGCTGAGATGGCACTTGCAACAGATGTGATGTTGGTGATGGGGCTTCCCCATTGCCGGCATGTGGAGAAGGCGATGGCTCCAAACCTTCTTGACTTGTAACTGAACTGCTCAAAGTCGATAAAGTGGCAATGGCGATGAAAAGGGCGAGTAGAGGTTGGACAAGAAGGAGACGACAGGGAGCCATGGCTTGAGCTCAGACAGGGGGAAAAGGAAAAGGCGATGTTTTTGTATCTTTGGCTACTAAGATCAGAAGAATTGTCCATGGAATTTGGCAGGCGTGCTGCTGCTGGCGGGTGATCAAGTTAAATCAACAGCGGCTGCCAGGTTCCAAGCTGAGTGGCAAAGGAGAAGAAGAAGAAGAAGAATCAAGTCAAAGTGGTCCTTAGGACGAGGCAATAGCCTGCAGAGTCAGAGAGAGAGAGAGAGAGAGAGAGAGAGAGAGAGAGAGAGAGAGAGAGAGAGGCGTTGTTTTCTACACACACAAGAACGAGTTACAGCAATTGTCAAAGAGATGAAGGCTCCAGGGGCCTGCAGGCTCCGTTTGCAGCAGCCATGGCGTCCTGCTACACTTCTCTGCTCCTCAAGCATGCCTCCTGCCTGCCTTCCTCCCTGGCATCCCTTCGACCAGTTTACAAAAGCGGTGCTAGATGGGGCTTCTAGCGCATGTATGGAGCAACAGCAGAGGCACTAGAAGAGCCGATAAAGCCAGCTGTATCAATTAAGTACACACAGCTTCTAATTGATGGAAAATTTGTAGATGCTGCATCTGGTAAAACATTCCCAACTATAGATCCATGCATAAAAGGGGTTATTGCGCATCTTCTGTAACTTTAGCTTACAAAAATTGCAGGAAAAGTGGTCAACTTTAGACCCATGTTTTGATGCATTTTGGGTCATATAGACATCGTGTGGGATCCGATTTGGATATTTTTTGTTGGGAACTGAATGTATGACATGTTGGAATCATGGATGGATGTATATGACAGTTTTTGGACACAAATATGACAATCATATTGCTGAATACCATTTCTAGACATGTTGTATTGTTGTTTTTCTTCTGAATTTGCAGTAGTCATAATGTCTGACACGGCACAGATCACTCAAATCGTGGGAGACAAATTGACCAAAGACAACTATAGTGTTTGGTTCTACAGGATGGAGAATTTTTTGATTGGGTAGAGGTCTATGGGACCTCATAACAGGTGATGATGAATGTCCAGAAGTTCCCGAACATCCAACTGAAGAGCAAAAGAAAGCGTACAAGGATTGGACTGGGAAGAATAGGAAGGTTTTGCATTGGATCTCCATATGTATTTCAGAAACATTGATTCATCATATCAAAAAGGCAAGTACTTGTAAGGAGGCATGGGAAATCATAGAAAAAATGTATGGAACATGTACAGAGGCTCGTAAGATACAACTTAAGCAAAGATTACATGGTGCATGGAGAGGCAATCGCAGTATCAGTGACTATGTGGCAGAAATCAAGCAAATTTCAAAAGACCTTGCATCCATTAATGCACCTGTTGATAATGATGATTTAGTGTCAGTGACACTAAATGGGCTTGGACCAGCCTTCAAATCTTTGGATACCTCTATTTCCGTTAGGGAAGGCTCTATGCTTGACTTTGAGGAGCTTATTGGATTGCTACTTACAGAAGAAATCAAGTTGGGATTGAATGCATCTAGCAGTGGCAAAAATGCAGGTGGAGATAGTGTTTTCTATCACCAGAGATGTCGTGACAGCTCATCTAGAGCTAGAGTTGGTCGTAGTAATTATGGTTTTACTTGTGGAAGTGGTAACTTTGGTCGTGGTGACTTCATGCATAGAGGCAGGGGGAGATCTTTCCCTAGAGGTAGAGGACGGTCTAGTCCTTCTTCACAAAGAGATGGCACTTGTCATTATTGTGGGCAGTTTGGTCACTTTGAGAGGGATTGTTATCAAAAACAGAATGCCATGTCTAGGGGTCATGGAAGGACCCAATATGGCCACTATGCAGGCACTTATGGTGGTACAGGTTATGGACCTAGTGGTGGATCGCCTAGAGGTCACCGATTTGCTATGGAGCATGTGCTTGGGAGAATGACTCATCCTCTTCATGAGAATGACTGGTTTTTGGATTCAGGAGTTACAAACCACATGACTCATCATGCTGAGTGGTTTTACTAAAGATGGGATTGAGAACAAGCTTGGTGATGTACTTTATGTGCCCACAATAACTAAGAACCTAGCATCGGTTAGATCAAGGATTGCAGGTGAGATTCAATAAGTTTGGATGTTTCATTGAAGAGTTCCATAATGGGAGAACTGGTAGGGTGATTGCTCATGGTAGAAAGAAAGGGAGATTGTTTGCTTTGGATGCAGGTACTCCACTGATTCAAAACTCTATGTATGTTGAGAGAGGACATGGGCAAGATAAGGATGTGGAATTATGGCATAGACAGATTGATCATGTTAATTTGCAAAGATTGAAGCAAATGCAATCAAAACAGATAGTCCGTGGTCTACCGCATTTAGGATATGTGAATTTTGATCATATATGTGAGGCTTGTCAATTTGGCAAGTAGTCCAGATTGCCATTTCCAAAGAGGGGGAGAATAAGCAGCTATCCTTTGGAAATAATACACTCAGATATTTGGGGCCCATGTCGGAATGTTTCCATGAGCGGAAAATGTAGATTCTATATCACTTTCATTGATGATTTTAGTAGGATGACTTGGGTGTACTTTATGCAGCATAAAAGTGAAGCATTTGAAAAGTTCTTGGAATTTAAATCTATGGATGAAAGTGGAGGAAAGTATGTGCCACCACATGCTAGATCAGATGAGACACACGGTAGTGCACCTCAATTGAGAAGGTCAGAAAGGGTAAGGTATCTAGTTTATAGATTGACTTATAATGGGTTCATGAAGATGCATTATGCATACATGGTTTCTTACATACAATATGTGGAGCCTACTTGCTTTGAAGAAGCAGTAGAGAGCAAAGAGTGGAGACAAGCAATGGATGAAGAGATGGATGCACTAAGGAAAAACAAGACTTGGGATTTGGTGAAACTACCTTATGGCAAGAAGTCCACTGGATGTAAATGGGTTTATAAGGTCAAATGTAAGTCGGATGGTTCTCTTGAAAGGTATAAAGCAAGGCAAGTTGCAAAAGGATATGCACAGACTTATGGTTTGGACTATGAAGAAACATTCAGTCCAGTAGCTAAAATGACGACAGTGAGATCAGTAATTGCTTTGGCTTCTATCTATGGTTGGAGGCTTTATCAAATGGATGTGAAAAATGCATTTTTTTAATGGCAACTTAGAAGAGGAACTGTACATGGATCAACCATAGGGCTATGGATTCAAAATACCCACATTATGTATGCAGGTTGAAGAAGGCTTTATATGGACTGAAGCAAGCACCAAGAGCATGGTGTGATAGAATCAGCAAATTCTTATGCAGTACGGGATTTCAGCAGAGCAAAGCTGACTGTTCAGAAGATGGTATGGTTGTTGTGGTCATCTATGTTGATGATCTCATTATTATAGGTACACTTGAGAAGGAGATTACTGAAGTCAAGCATGGGTTACATAAAGAGTTTGATATAAAGGACCTTGGTTTGTTGAGATACTTCTTGGGTATTGAGGTTATTGACACACCTCATGGTATATGGGTGATACAAAGGCAATATGCATTAGAGATGTTGGAAAAATATGGCATGACAAGATGCAAACCGGTTGATACACCATTGGATCAAAATGCTAAGTTGATGGATGATGGATCTTATGTTGAGGATGTTACTATGTTCAGAAAGATGGTTGGTAGTCTTATCTACTTGACCATTACAAGACCAGACTTGAGTTACGTTGTTGGATTGATAAGTCAGTTTATGCAGAAACCATGCAAATCACATTTGGATGTAGTAAGAAGAGTTCTTAGATATGTGAAGAAGACAGCTGGATTTGGGCTATTTTATGGAAAAAGAATCAAGCCTACATTATTTGGATACTCAGATGCAGACTGGGCAGGTAGCTCTATGGATAGAAGATCTACTAGGGGCTATGCATTCTCATTTGGATCAGCCATGGTAAGTTGGAGCAGTAAGAATCAACCTACAGTTGCTTTATCAAGCACTGAAGCAGAGTATAGAGGCATTGCATTGGCAGCATGTGAGCAGACATGACTAAGATTCATCTTATATGACATGGGCATAGAGATTGATGGTGGAGTCATTATGTATTGTGACAATGTTAGTAGCATTATGTTGGCAAAGAACCCAGTCTACCATGCAAGAACAAAACACATAGAAGTGCACTATCATTTCATTAGAGAAAAAGTCATTGATGGAGAGATTGACTTGGTCCATGTGAAAACAAATGACCAAGTTGCTGATATCTTTACCAAAGCATTAGGTAAAGATAAGTTTGAGTACTTCAGGAGTGCACTTGGAGTCTTATGTGTGCAAGCTCATTCTGAGCTTGAGGGGGAGTGTTGATAAATATGTCATATCCTATGGTTGTATGTAAAGTGTCCTTAAGTTTGGGGTATCTATCTTTTGAGGATACCATTTTAGTGTGTGTGGACAATTGGAGAAATGGTTGAAGAATAATGAAGAGGAGGACAGCATGTAACTCCTAACCAGTGCTTGTTCCATCTTTGTCTTCCTCTATTTGAAGTTTTATTATCTTCCAAGAAATCATTCCTTATTCCCATGGCAATTTGTCATCACATACCCATGGCATGCATTTACCATCAAACACAAGCACTTGGAATAATCATCCAATCGCATCCCAACAATTAGTTAAATGCAAAAACATTTAGGTCATTATATGATCAATCAACAAAAAAAATGGTACTCTTTTCCAAACATTTCACGAATAGTCGCGATAACCTTTCCATCACATATTTTCTCTCCCGCTTGGGGTCAAAGAGCAATTCTATGTAAAATTTAACACTTCCTTCCTTTGGCTAGGTTATATGCTATGGTTTCAAACATTGTACAAGACCTAAGTCCTATCATTTCAATGCGAGATAATCAATCTCGCAAGAGCATTTATGCCTCTTCTCTAAGTGATATTTATCTCCTAGCCTTTCCCTAGTGTAATACTATGCATAACTTTTAACTTGGCCTTATCTTCCTTTCTTCCAAGACAAGGAACGCAAGACAAATTTGTAACTCCTATATGAGGCAAGACCATCTTTCAATATAAAATAATTCCCAAATTTATTGTGCAAGTTGTACTCAATTCATGGTTTGGCAACACAATGTAAACTTTTTAACCATTATTTAATTGCAAAGCCTTCATAGAAATGGATGCAAGGCTTTAATGCAAGATCATTTCATGTACCATTGATGTATGTTTCATATAATCTTTCCCCATGCATGCACTGTCTATGTGCATCTCTAAACCTTAAACAATATTGTCCTAGGTAAAGACTAATCAAAGTCTTATCCATGTGTGATACTTTAGAATCTTATATGCTACCTATGATATGCATAGATTTAGACGCATAGCAACATGAAGCAATCTACTCCATCTTTCAAATACTTGAGATGAAATTTATCCCTTTTAGTGTCCTATTCTTGTGTGACATAGTATGGCCCTAATGTGTCTCATGTGAAAATCAAGCAAGCATCCATCAATTCGCAGTGATGCCCTCACCCAAGGCTTCATTGCGGATTGGGGGATTTCCACCCACACTTGACATCCTTCGCTTGGGGGGCCATTCTCAATATTCTCCCCTTTTAAACGTGACTCCCACAAGACTTTAGCACAGCCACTTGCTCAAGAAGAGGGGCAATTGGGGAAAATTCGGCTTGCAGGTTAGGGGATGAGCTTGGGAAAAAGAGATAATGTGTGTGGCCACCCTCTAAGGAGGGGAAGAGAAGGAAATCCTTCAAAATTATCTCTCTTCTCACCTCTTCTCTCTCTCTCTCTCTCTCTCTCTCTCTCTCTCTCTCTCTCTCTCTCTCTCTCTCTCTCTCTCTCTCTCTCTCTCTCTCTCTATGTCCGGCACCAGGGGGAAAAGAAGTGCCAATCTTCTTCACTTAGGGGGGTTTTATAGGGGGGAAAGGGTATTTTGGAGGGCGGGGGGAACGTGGAGAGGAGGTGGAGTGGTGGTGGCCATGACCACCACTTGTTCTACACGACGGTGGGGGCTTATAGCCTCCCATTTGGCTATGACTAGTTGAGGGAGCCAGGGGGTGGTAATCACGTGGCCTCCCCCCTCATCATCATTGAGACCTTGTCCTCATCCACGCCATCCATCATTGTCGCCTGCTCTCTCCTCCTTGACATCATCACGTCGTCTCCTTCTTTCCCTCCACCACCTGTCCAGTGTCCACAAGGGGGGGAAAGATAAAAAAAATTCAATTAATTTATATTGATTAAGGGGGGGTGGTTCCCATACAAATGGGAGGGATGGGATATTACATCCTCTCCCCCTTAGAGAACCTGAGATGTCCTCATTTGAAAAGAACTAGGGATTTCATTCTAGAACCTGTGGGGTAGGACCCATCACGCATTCATTGCGACACTCTGATCACTCATAAGCATACAATCTTTTAAAATAACCACTTATTGTATTAGATATATTCGAGTCTGGATTACAAGAGAAAAGTTTATTGTAGTTACATCTCATGAATTATATCTTCTAGGTTTTTCCTAAGTATCTAGTATATATTATCGATCACTAGAGCTTGTACAATTTCATTCCTTGTAAGTTCAAGTTCTCTTTGAGTCTTGTTGGGACAATTGAGGTGGATATGTCCAATGTTGTGGCACTCAGAGCATCAGTGTTTAGGGTGCTTTGGACATTCCTTTTTGAAATGACCTAACTCCCTGCAATAAAAACAGCGCGTAGCTTTATCACTTGTGGTCACAAGATTCCTGGTTGTCCTTGGTAGGATTTTCTTCTTTAGACCAAATTACCCTAGGATCCTTTTAGCAAATCGAAGTGGTCCTTTATCTCGGAAACTCTGTTCTCAGATTGCCCTCTTCTTAGTTCGGGACTCAGCTCCATGGACAAACGGCTTTGCTTGTAATACTAAAGAATACTTCCAAGCTTCATTATTCTAGTAAGACCCAATTTATATTAGTTGAGAAGAAACAACTTAAGAGAAATTCATTGTAAGTTATAACTATCATACTTGCTAAAGTATCTCTAATCACTTGTAAGTTCTAAGCTCAAAATTGATGCAACTCACTTTACTCGGGTTAACTACAGTTAGAAGAGTAAAGTTTATTCCAATACAATTTGTATTTCTTGTTTGTCGATAAAATTTATAGGATTTCTAGTCATCCTGATGAGGCGTAGTGGGTTCTAAGTCTTCGTCTTCATCTAATTCCTCTATGTATCCATAGACTGCGCCTATGTAGCTTCATTTCCTTGGGGGCTCAATGCCTTCTAGGGACTTATGTCAAGGCAGTCTGCTTGGACGTGCCCTAGCTCATTATAGTGGAGGCATTGACGATAGGTACATCTCCTATAGATGTGCCCTATCTCTCTGCACATGTGGCATCTCTTGTCCTGATCGGGAATCATCTTTGCTACAAGTTCCCGATTTAGGTTCTTGGATGATTGGATTCGCTCCAAGTAATGCATCTTGCAAGTCTATTGGACACATTGCTTCAAGACGGTGGTTTAGAGGAGTGTTCAAGCCATGGCAAAACTTGGATACTTGCTGCACAATATCCATAGGTGGCGCATATTTTAGTAGGGTTACAAACTTTGAGTAGTAGGCTTCCAAGGTTAATTCTAGCTACTTAAGCTTGAAGAATTCATTCATCCTCAAAGTTTGGTAGGTTAGTGGAAGGTATCATCTGCGTACAACATCTTTCAGTTGAGGCCAAGTAATAGCGGCTTAAAAAATACTGTAATCCTTGTACCATTGCCTCCAACATATCTGAGCCTGGCCAACTACCTTAAGTTTGGATATCATTGCCTGATTGGTAGATTCAGTTCCCGCAGAAGAGAAATAATCATCCATTGACTCAATCCATATCCCCGCCTCTGTTGCGACGTCTATTCCTTCTCCACCAAACTCGAGTGCCTTAATTTGCTTGAGAAGGAAATTTTTCTCCTGCATGTCAGCGTTCGTGGATGTAGAAGATGCTTGACAGTCAAGCCGTACCACTTTGGTTATTCTATTTAGGATATATCTATGAACCATACATTAATCAATCATGTAGCATTACAAAGTTTTGCTCTGATACCAACTGTAATGTGCCTGCCTATTAGCTGTCCAAGCACGTTCTAACGGGAATCTAACGGCACCCCCGGCACTCCCATAGAATGTCACGGGGTTTTTCACCTAGGGTTTCTCGAGTCTGCATCGCGACAGAACGTTCGCAGTCGAACCCACTAGGATCGACCATAAACTTGGGTCCCTAGTGATCAAGGTCTCCTGTCAACATTCTAGCGTCAGGGTCCTGGACATCCTTCTTTACATAGAGATACCCAAGTTGAAGCTAACCCATACCGCACTTGGTTCAAAGAGAATGGGAAATGGGAGGGATGCACCACTCAACCTCTTTGCCCGTAGGGCATAGTCCCATTCTGGTCCCCTAAGATGAATCTGGGTTCTAACCTAGCAATTCCTAAGGGTCGGTCATCAATAAAACCTTATGAGAAGCCTCCCAGTTCTCTGGGACCACCCTACCGTAGGATAGACTCGGGAGTTTCACCCACCCACTTCCCTTAATAGGGGTTCTTTAGTTATCTAATTAGGTCCTATCACATTTATGTGTGACATTTAAAATCAGCATCCTTAATTAAGCCTTTTAGGGAATAGGGTTTGTTCGTGTAATTTACAGCACAGACACAAAAATAGAGCAACTAGTCCTTTTGACAATAAAGTTCCTTAACTTATCTTCAAGTTAATCTTTCTCTCCTGCCCATACAGGAGAAATTATATTTCTCTTTTGCCCTGTAGAAGTACTTAGTTCAAATCACATGGCACCACAAATTCCATCCATTATCTAGAATAGGATATTCCAATGCCATAGACATTGGGGTCACGGAAATCTTCAAGTCCGTTCTGGACTAGGCAAGGGGTGTCCAGATCTCCATCTGACCCTAAGCGGCCTAGGAGTGAAATACAATTTTCGTGATTGGCCTTTTCGCCACTCAACCTTGGGCCTGTGAATCGAGTAGTGTCCTTCTCGAGTTAATCGACGATGCGATCTTGGAGATGATCCACCCGTGATGCAAAATATCTTTTCCTTAATTAATTCATTTAGGAATCAAGCACAAACAAGGCATTCACCCTAATACCATCTTCCAAGAAATCATTCCTTATTTCCATGGCAATTTGTTATCACAGACCCTTGCCATGCATTTACCATCAAACACAAGCACTTGGAATAATAATCCAATCACATTCGAACAATTAGTTTAATGCAAAAGCATTTACGACGTTTTTTAATCAATCAACAAAAACAATGGTATTATTTTCCAAACATTGCAGGAATAGTTGCGATAGCCTTTCCATCGCATATTTGCTCTCCCGCTTGGGGTCAAAGAGCCATTCTATGTAAAACTTAACACTTCCTTCCTTTGGCTAGGGTATATGCTACGGTTTCAAACACTGTAATTTATTGTGTAAGTGTTGTACTCAATTCATGGCTTTGCAGCACAAGGTAAACTTTTTAACCGTTATTTAATTGTGAAACCTTCATAGGAATGAATGCAAGGCTTTAATGCAAGATCAGTTCATGTACCATTGATGTATGTTTCATATAATCTTTCCCCATGCATGTACCGTCTATGTGCATCTGTGAACCTTAAATAATATTGTCCTAGGTAAAGACTAATCGAAGACTTATCGATGCTTGATACTTTAGAATCTTGTATGCTACTTATGCTATGCATAGATTGTAACGCATAGGAACATGAAGCAATCTACTTCTCTTAATGCATGCACTTTGCAAACTCCATCTTTCGAATACTTGAGATGAAATTTATCCCTTTCAGTGTCTCATTCTTGTGCGATGTAGTACGGCCCTAGCGTGTCTCATGCGAAAATCAAGCAAGCATCCATCAATTTAGAAATACATTACTTACGATTGGTACTGCGGTTGGATTGGCAATGATGCCCTCGCTCGAGGCTTCATTGTAGATTAGGGGATTTCCACCCACACTGGACATCCTTCGCTTGGGGGCCATTCTCAATCTTCTCCTCTTTTAGATGTGACTCGCACAACATTTCAATAGCAGAACTTGCTCAAGAAGAGGGGAAATTGGGGAAAAATCGATTTGTGGGTTAGGGGATGAGCTTGGAAAAAAGAGATAATGGATGTGGCCACCCTCTAAGGAGGGGAAGAGAAGGAGATCCTTCAAAAGTATTTCTCTCTCTCTCTCTCTCTCTCTCTCTCTCTCTTTTCGGCAGTAGGGGGGAAAGAAGTGCCAATCTTCTCCACTTAGGGGGGGGTTTATAGGGGGTGAAGGGTATTATTTGTGTATGTGTGTGTGTGTGTGTGGGGGGGGGGGGGGGGGGGGGATGTGGAGAGGATGGAGTGGTGGTGGCGAGGGCCTACAATCTCCCAGTTGGCCGTGACTGGTTGAGGGAGCCAGAGAGGGGGGGTAGGCATGTGACCTCCCCCCCTCATCATCGAGACATTCTCCTCATCCACGTCATCCGTCATCGTCACCTGCTCCCTCCCCCTTGACATCATCATGTCGTCTCCTTCTTTCTCCCCCGCTACCTATCCGCCCGGCGTCGACAAGGGGGGGAAGATTTAAAATTTTCTATTAATTTCTATTGATTAAGGGTGGGTGGTTCCCATATGAAGGGGCCAGAGGGATATTAGAGTTTGCTTACAACAACTCTACTTATTTCGGCATTGGAGTATCCCTCTTCTTTGAGGCTTTGTGTGCCCCTCCCTATAGTCATGTTTAGTGAAAAGCTCAACCCACATGGGAAAGAGAAATGAGACCGCATGTAGGCCTTGCTTCAGTAGTGTAAAGTGAAACTTAAGAAGAACTAAGTCCACATGAGGCTGTATGCTAATGAAAATAGGTGCTCTCTTGAGTTTCAAGAAGGTGAGTTGTTGCTTCTCAAGGTCCCCAAGTCTTGATATGCCACAATCGAGTATGGCTCATGCAATAAGTTGGCACACCGCTACTATGGGCCATACAAGATAGTCAAGAAAGTGGGTGACTTGGCCTATCACCTCCAACCCCCTCCCTCCACTAAGATCCATGATCTCTTTCATATGAGCTATTTGAAACCATTCATTGGAATTCCAAAAGACTATGTGGAGGAGTTTCTCCCCATGAATGAAGAGGGTCTTATTCAATACGTTCCTGAAGCAGTTGTTGGGTAGAGAGAAAAGCACCTTTGCACGAGATCAATTAGAGAGTACTTGATCAAATGGCAAGGCCTACCTCTAGAGGAAGCCTCTTGGAGACATGCATCCATTTTGGAGGAGTTTCCCCACCTCAGGGATGTCGTTTTGGTTGAAACTTAACCTCAATTGGCCTTATTTTGTGCTTCTGGATAACAAACTATTTTTTGCATCAATTTTGATCTTGAAAATTCTTTAGCCCAACCCCACCTACATGGGTTTAAAGCATGCTTTAGGAGCTCCACATTGATATCTCAAGCATTCTATTCAGAGCTCCCCATCCAAAATTATGACTGTTTTTCTACAACAAACCTATTATAGACATCATGTTCTCCACTTCATCCAGGGCCCTAATTTTCATGAAATGGTGGGCTATCTCTTGTGTGGCCCCCCCTTTATGATGCCCATACTACATATTGCCATTAATTGATTTTGCAAACATCAATATCATGCATAGTTAACAATATCATGCATAGTTCCTAGCAATGGGGACAAAAACTCTCTGAGTGGGGATGAATTCTAATGAGAGAGATATATAGGAAAATACTAGTCATCCTGATGGTATTTAAGGTGTAAGAGGGTTAGGTCAGTTATAATTCATTATCAAGAAACTCTCTTTTCACCTTCACAACTTCCATGGCTTCCTTCCTCTTCTTTCTTTGTTTTTCTCTCTCTTTTTGTCTTTCTCTCTCTTCTTCTAGTATTTCTCTCTCCTTGTCACTCTCTCTCTCTTCTACACTCTTTCTTCTCTCTCTTAGGTCTTGTTAGGTTCCCTTTATTATAGTAGTCAGCTACATGATGGACTAGTTGGCACCAAATTTGAAATAGGCGGTGGTCTACAATATGTAGAAAGCCAAAAGCAATTAAAAAATGTCTTTAAGCATTTCATTACGTCGAAAGCGATAAAAGCTTTAAAGCATTTTAAAGAAACTCTTATCATGTTAGGAGAGGAAGATTGTAAAAAGAAGAGAAGACAAAGGATTAGGGGCCCTTCTCTTTTTTGCAAAGTTGCTTATGTAAAGAGAGAGGAGGGTCGTACTCAATTTAATGTTGGAGATGAGTGGCCTAAGGCCTATTGGAGAAGTGGAGATTTTCCCAAAAGTTGAAATCCAAGATTTGACCTTGTTGAAGAGGTAGGAAATATTGTTGAATAAAAATCTTTGTGTTGAGATTTTCAAATGTACAACTCAAGACTTTCAAGTGTGTTTTATGGAATGGAATGCTCTATATTTTGTACATTCTGTGGCTAGAAGAGGTGCTGATGTTGTTGGTTTGCTCGTGTTTTGTCATTTCATCTAGTTACGTTCTTTACTTTGGCAAATTCGTACCTCTTTTTGGCACTCCTTTCTTCTCTGTCTTTGGGTTGTGTGAGAGGATTATCCTCGATCACTGCTCGTGTGATAACATAACATTTGTAAACCAATAGTAACAATGGTTATCTTTTTATGTGGAGACATGTTATCTACTATTCTGGCTAATCCTCGAAGCCACCGTTTGAACTTTCGAGTGTACTTGTAACTTTTTGATTGACATTACAATATTTTACACCCTTTCTCAAAAGAAAAGAACATATGTCATATGCGTTGTAGTCAATTAGATGTGTGACACATTTCCCTAAAGTCCTATCTTTTGGATGCTCTGAATTAGAGAAAGGTACCCTTGAAAATGAATGTCTAGCCCACGCGCGGAATGCTTAAATATCCCCAGGGACAGGCGTCGACATCGCTGCATTAACTCGACTAACACTATTATCGTTTCGAGGTAAAAGAGCCATAGTCGAGACTCAATCGTGACCGTCCATGTTACTTTGTTGGATTAAGTCCCAGACCTTTTCTTGGTCGTGACACTATCGAGTGTTGTAACTAATTTACATTCGTATCAACTTCGCATTTTTTTAAATTAAAAACAGTCCCAGACCTTTTCTCCTATCAAAAACAGCCTTTCTGGCCCCTTGCATTTTTAATACTTCCCAGGACCCACCATCCCATTCCTTTGGCTTGCCATCCTACGAAACGATGGCCGATCATGTCTCATTCCTTCCTTTTCGGAGAATGACTTGAAAAATTTAACATATTCTATGTAAGATTGGTCTCTCTTCATTGCAGGATCTCTTTTTTTCTCCAACCTAAAAGTCCCAAAATGAGCCCAGAATTGTTCTAATGTTGTGTACCAATTTCACATCCTCTTCAAAGAACCATTACAAGAACATGCACACAGTCCATAACAACCATGTTTTCTTATTCATTCTAGAAAAAATAAGGATATATATAGATATGTTTTCAATTAATTTCATCAACAAAGTCGAGTAGAATATTCATTAGAGGATGAGTGGCAGAAGGCCCTTGTGGCCTTTTTTATGTTTGCAAGATTGATACCTTATCTTGGCTTTGTTGACATTGATGGAAGCCTTAAGGGATTTCCCTTTCATAGAGTGCATGTCTATTCATAATATAATAGCTTTTCTAAGTATATAGGAATATGGATGCCCTATAAGTTATACATCTATAATAATTAACAAAAACTTTGGAGTTTCAAAGTTTAGGTTACTCTAAAGGCAAGTAGTTTCCACCATAGTGGACACATTGGAGTGTCAATGTTAGGTGTGGGAGCTTTCTCTCAACCGCCAAGACCCACAGTCCGCTTATTGCTCAAGTGTTTCAAGCCAAATACTAATGGCTACCTCTCACATAGTCGTATGCACTCTCAAGCCTACGAGTGTAGTGAGCTTACCTCAATGCCCAATCAAGTAATATTTATCTAATGCACACTGGTAGCTCCACAATCTGTGATGCAAGATCAATCAAGCTCAATGCTCCACCTTCAAGATCCATCCTCTATAGCCACGTGTGAGAGAAGAGAAGAGAAGAGAAGAGAAGAAAAGAAAAGAAAAGAAAAGAAAAGAAGAGAAAAGAAGAGTGGATAAGATAGAGAGCTTCTCCACCGTGGTCCTTCACCCTCACACACTCACTTCCTCACACTCTCTCAAGCTTAGGCATAAGAATGCAAGCAAGCAAGAAGAAGAAGAAGAGACACTTTTGCCACACACCAAGAATGGGCCTCTCTATTCACTTTTTGGCTTTTATACATGCCCTCATCCCTTTGGGCACCCATCCCCTCTATTTATGTTATGCCTTCACCTATGCCCGTCTACTCTTTACAACTTGCACAAGAGGGAGCCTGGTGCTCTTTTACAAAAATTTAGGGGTGCCTTTGCATTTTACAATGTGCCTTTGCCTTTGCCTTGACTTTTGAGGTTGCCCTTGTGCTTTTGGCCTTTTCCTCTCTTATCCTTCTATTGGGTCTTTTCTTGAATTTTCTTTTGCTTCCTTTTGTCTCTTCTTGCATTGGGGTTAACATTACCCCCTCCTAGTCGAGTGCCAGTCCCATGGCACTTGCAAGAACTTTTTGATGAGGACTTGGATGAGTGAAGGGTGGTTATGTGAGTTAATGACGAGGCCTTTTTGGGGATTGGACATGGGAGAGAAGCATGTCAAAATAGTTGAAATTGTGGAGATTGAGGGTATATTGAGTGGGTGACGGGGGCCTCTAGAGTCGGTGGTTGGGTTATTGAATTCACTTGAAAAAGAAAAGAGAGTGTACTACCTCGCCATGCCATGCATCATGTCTGTGTTAGTGAAACTAGGAGTTGGGTCGAAACTGCATGTAAGCATGGGGTGTTCTCCCACACTTGAGGTATGGGGAAAGTGCGGTGAGTGTAGCTTAGGGAGATATGTCTAACCTTAGGCAAGTGTGACCTCCCTAGGTGTGTCTGTGCCACTTATCAAGTGAGGGGTGTTTTTCACTTTCTATTTGATTTCCTTTTCTTTCCTTACTCTTGTATTTCTCTTTTTTTTCTCTCTCTCTTTCTCTTTTTCTTTTGCTTGTTTTCTTTTTCTTTCTTTTCTTTCTTTTTCTCTCTTTTGTAAATTTTTTTTGAATGTGCACGAGGAACTAATCCTCAAATTCAGGATTGTGAAAGGGGGAGGCTAGGGGCTTAAGCGATTTACTAAGGAAGTTCCTACCTTGCACATAGTTCTTTAAGTTCATGCATACATTCAAAGGTGTTGTTGACAAAAATGGATGACTACACCTAGTGAATACGGCTGTCGTTTGGCCATACAAAAGGATGGGAGGAGGGTGGCTCTCATCATGAGCTTGGCCATGGTGCAACTATCTGTGTCGTGTTCAAATCAAAAAATAGGGGTGGTAGGCAGTACTCGTGAAAGGTAGGCGGTTGCTTAAGCAAAACCCTAAGTAGCCTAAGGTAACTACAGGTTGTGATAAAATCATGATCTGGATAGGAAGAGAATTTGCTAAGGAAGTGGGAGATGGAGGGTCCTAGGTCGTTTTTAGAGAATATAAGGGATTCCTCTGGCTTAGTAGCATTTACATTGTAGATTTTAGGGAAATTGTAATGACCATGGATGTTCAGGTAAAAGTCCACCCCTGCCCTTCTTGGATATGGCATGCATGCTAGATCATTTCTTTCGTAGGGTAGGGCGCTGCAAAATGGCATCCATGTGTCTTCATTCCCATCCTAGATTCTCTGCCTTCCCTTTGGCTGTGACTCATATCCTTTGATGATCTTTGGCACTTCCATGGCTTTGTCTTCCTAGTAGTCATGTGTGTCTATCCCCCACAATGTTGGATGTGTCTCTCTTTCTATGCGCCATCGATCCCCAAGCCTTTTATGCCCATGTTGATCACTTCCTCCACCACTTTGTGGAATAATACTCATCTCAGTGTGGGTGGGTATCAGAAGGTGAATTCAAAGGGCTTGCGCTTATTCTCCCACTACTCCCACATTGTGAGTTCTAGGTTCTAGTTGAGTAGAAAGTATTCTTCTTTTTGAAGGATGGGAGCTTTCGAGATTGCTAGGGGTCATGCTCTTAGTCTTCTTCATGCTTGCTCCAACATCTTCTTTCATCTTTTTCTAGACCTCCTCTTTTCTTTTAGGCATTGCATCCTCGAGTGGCACTTCTTGGTTGAGCTTTCGATCTTAGAGAGGGTGGTTGGGGGACTTGTTCCTCATCTTGTTGCCTCAATTCAAAATCATGTCCCTCTTCCGGTAGCAATACTTGCTACGCTTTCTCTCACTAGCTCTTGTGGTCCCTACTCCTCCACATACCCTAGCCATTCCATTTCTTGGAATGTTATTCCTGCCCTTAGCAAATACTCCCTTTTCTCTTATAGGCTTAGGTTCGATTTCTACTATTGAGATTTGCAATCACATCCATGCTGCCTCTTTGTAAGAGCAGATGGGTTGAGGACATGCAGGTTGCAGGAATCCCATAGGCATAGAGGGAAAGACTATCACCTACCCAACTCTATTTAACATTGTACTTGCTTGTCATTTTCATATGAGATGAATGCAATGTCATTGTCAATTTTTTCTTTAGTATAGTGTACTTGCTTCTTGTTCTCTATTCTTGAGTCAAGTCTCTTGGTCTTTGTCATGTCAGTGTCTACATGAATCTAGTCTATGTATATGAGCCACCATAGTTGCATGCTCTAGATCCCGTGATTTCACCATGGTATCACACCATAGCTGAGCATGGCTTAGCTTAGTAGTCCTCTCTACACTTTCAGGTCTTCTCTCACTCCAATCAGCTTGGCTCAGCTCAAGTCTAGCTCAAGTCCAACTTATTTGAGTGTATGAACTTGGTCTCAAACTTCATCTTCATCTTGACCATGAGTTTGCCATAGCCAAAGCAGGATCTACCTCACTTGGAGTGACTAGATCTCTCCATCTAGGAAAAGTTACTTGACAAATCCTTCCAGAGATTATCCGTCTACTCAGGGTGCTTCTTCCTGGCACTTCAAACATCAACGTTGAGCCTCCCTCAGCCCCAGCATTGTCAGATTTCCAGCTTGCTATCTTAGCCTGTGCCCATCTGCATCCGTACGCTGGCATGCTCCTTGCGCTATGTGATTCAATGTGCCACCATGGGGCTTTGGTAGCCTATCTACCAAGCTTCATTTGCATTAAAAAATCTTGGAAAATGATCAAGTCTACAACCCACACAGAAGGAAAAACTAGGCATGCTAGCAAACCCTAACTGTGAACCCTTCTCTCACTACATTTTCTCTCTCCTACCATTTAAATCAACCTCTTGCCACTTTGATCTGACATCCTACTCAGTTCCCAGCAATCACTTTGGCATCAAATCAGCAAGGAGGGGAGATCTTGGCAGATTTGAAAGCATTTCAAGAAGATTCAAGCATAGTGTCTCTTGACACTTATCCACTAACTCTTGTCACTTGTGTCGGCTTTGGCTTACATCAAATCTGAGATTTTTTGGGCTACTCCAGCATCAAATCAAGGAGGGGAATACAACATTGAAGATCCTTGAAGTTCTTGAAGACCTATTGAAGATTTTCCAAGCATTTGGCTCCACAAGTATCTCTTGATACTAGTCACTTAGTGCTTTTTGGGCACTTGTGCTTGTTAGCACACTCAAGATCATTTCTTTTGCTGCTGAAATATGAGAATTTTGGAGTTGCTATTCCTGCAACTCCAACATGGGCAAGGAGGATCGGGTTTCACACTTGGCAGACCCGCATCAAGCTTATCCTAATGAAGAAGGGTCTCTAGGCCATCACAAGTGGAAAAGAAAAGAAGCCTCGTGATGCGGACCTAGCAGTCACTTGGCAAAAGAATGATGATAAGGCTCAGGGCATTATCAAACTGGAGCTAGATGGCAACTGTATCCATGATGTGGATAACTATGATACTTCACATGTTATACATGGAAGAGACTTGACACTTTGTTTGGTGCATAGTCTAAGTCATCAAAGTATGGTCTCTTGATTGAATTTTTCAGGCTTGACATGAAGTCCAGCACACCACTTGCCACACATCTAAATTATATGGAAGGACTTCTAACCCAGCTTGCAAGAATCAACATTAAAATGGAAAAAGTTGTTTGTATTGGTGTTCAGCTTAAATTTTTTTGTCATGAATATAATAATGTATCAACAACTTTAATAAATATGCCAAACCCTAAGCTTGTTGATATCCAGGCATCATTGTTAGAGGAGGAAAAGAAAGTGAAAACTAAAGAAGGACCAAGCATCTCTAAAGATGAACAAATGTTATATGTTGGCAACAAGTACAAAGGCAAGAAAGACCAACTTTTCTGTGATTTTTCCAAGAGGACCGGACACACTGAGAAGTTTTGCCATGCTAGAAAGAGGTCCCAAAAGGCCTATCTTGCTGTAGTGAAAGAAAAAGAAGACCATGGAGCAAAGGAAGAAGAAGAAGGCCACCAGGAGAAGGACAACAAGCCTCATTAGTCCTTCTATGCCTACTCTGATAGATTGTTTTAGCCTTGTAATGTCTAAAGCCCAAATGCCTCTATCATATGCTTGTAAACTCCTTATGCAGCCTTGTACTATAGCCTCTCTACACTTTTGTCAGGCCCTTGTTACAGCCTCTAGATGTCCACCATGTTTATGGTACCCACACTTAGCCTTTTTTGCAATAGCCTCTGGTGTTTTGCCATGTTTATGGTGTGCCCACACTTTGTAGGTGTTGCTTTCACTAAAGCCTCTACACACTTTGTACTTCTAGTTGTGAATGAGGAGGGGTGTTGAGATTTGCAATCACATCAATGCTGCCTCTTTGTAAGAGCAGTTGGGCTGAGGACATGCAAGCTGCAAGAATCCCATAGGCATAGAGGGAAAGACTTGTCACCTACCCAACTCTATTTAACATTATACTTGCTTGTCATTTTCATATGAGATGAATGCAATGTCATTGTCATTTTGTTCTTCAGTATAGTGTAATTGCTGCTTGTTCTCTGTTCTTGAGTCAAGTCTCTTGGTCTTTGTCATGTCAATGTCTACATGAATCTAGTCTATGTCTATGAGCCACCATAGCTGCCATTCTCTAGATCCCGTGTTTTCAACATCTGCTTCATGAGCTTGAACACATAGGCCATGCCTTATGGCCATGTGGGTAATTTCTAGCTTCTTTTGTAGGGTTTCAATGGCCTCCTCCTCTTCTCGATGCATGATATCTAATATGGTGCTAAGGAAGGCACATTGTTGGGCTTCCATACTCATCTGTATGGCCTCTACCTTGCTCTTTGCCAACACCTCAGCATGGGCTAGATGGCATGCTAGATCTCTCACTCTCCTCTCACTTTTGGCAATCCATTCTGTTGCTCTTTACTTTCCACCTTTGGGTTGCTTCTTCTTTTTCCTTCTCCATGTGCTCAATTTCCCTCTCTAGCCTTCCCTGCTCTTCTAGCTCTACCAGTAATTTGTACTCCATTTTTCCCATGTCTCTTCAGAGCAGTTTCTCTCTTTGGGTTTTTTCTATGTCTGCTACCTGAAGTTCCTCTGTTTCCTTCTCTATCCTCTTCATCTTCTCTCTCAACTCTTCGTGTTGCATGAGGATGAGCTTGTACTCCCTCTGCAACCCTATGAAATCGTGTCGCTCTTCTTTGATCCTTCCTTGCCAATTATCTTCTTCTTTCTTTCTAGCATTGAGTTCCTCCTTCAGCTCGTAGATCTTTCTTTGATATCCTACCACACTTGGCGAGTCCTTTCCAACTGGAAGGATGGCATTGCTTCTCTTTTGGCTTCCAATTCAACTACTACCGACCGTTTTCTTTTTTGCCTTTTCCCTATTTAGTTGTGCTAGAAGCTATTTGACATATTCGTTGTAGCCCATGGACGGAGTCGATGCTGTTGGCATGGTCATTGTAGAAGCCTCTATTCTCTGCCTCTTAGGGTCTTATCTAGTTTTCAGACCTCCCCCACTTGAATCTAGGGCTATTTACTACACCTTGTTCAGGAGGTATTGCACCCAAGCCATAAGGCTTATTGCATCCACTATACGCTAGTGGCACTCTTCGGTGGTTGTGGGAGTTGCAAGTTAGGGCACTAGAGCAGGCAGGAATGGATATATCAAACCCTTCCCTTGCCTTCTTCTACCATTGGTGGTGGATTGATCTTTGGAACTTTGGTGCTAGCGCTTGGGCCTTCGTCCCCTCGGTGGACTCATCACGACTAGCTTGTTCCACCAACATGTGGATGGCTCGAGCTAAATCTTCCTCTTCTTTCTTTAGTATCTCTTCTACCTCTTCCTCCTCTTCTTTCCTCCTTCTCTCTTCTTCAAGCCTCTTTGACTTTGCTTGCACCCTCTATAACTCAGCATTTTCTTCCGTTGTCATTCTTTCCCTAGTTTCTTGATTTTGCTTTCAAGGGGTCGTATTATTTGGCCTCCTAGGCTCTCCTTTGCCAGATGGTACCTCTGGTTCTCTGCTGTTGCTCACTGTCCACTGACTTGATTGTTCCTCCTCTTGGGGTGGTGAGCTTTTGGGTGTCTCCCCCACTTTCTCTTCACCTTCTGCCTCCCCCATAGCCTCTTGGATTGTGGCAGTCAACACCTTTCCAAACCCTACGATGGATGCCTTTGATGATGACTTCTTCCTTGTTGTCTCACTATGGAAGCCAGGGACTCCTCGCCTACTGGTCTTGTCCCTGTGGCTAGTGCCTTTGCCAAATCTTCGATTGTTTTTTGCACGTAGCCATTCCAATTCACCTCATCCAAGGACTTTGGCTACGAGGCTCTCTAGTAGGGGCACTTCAATTCTGCTCATCGGGGCGTTGTAACTTTGGCAAGAGAATACGGCATGGATCACCTTTACTTACAACTTGAATTTGGTATCTGGGATGTCGGCTAGGCTAATGTCATCATTGGTGTGGATTAGGGTGTTATCCATCCCTATCATGCCATAGATTTCCATCTTCGGTCACCTCTCAACCTTGTTGACCAGGCCCAATGCTTTTTCCACCACTTTTGGGCATAACTCCACCTCAACCCTGCACGGGATGCTTCTCCTCATCACACACTGATATGGCACCGTGGTTCCTATTGGCATCGAAGGTCTACCGGCACATGTCGTAGTCTACATCTTGTCCAACTTTCTCCACGTACTTTCCAAGGTTGCACTTGTCAACAAGCCACTTCACCGCCAGTTCTTCCATGATTAAGTCATCCAAGTTCGTGATGTTTCTAAATTTGAATCAATTGAAGGCCCTGATCTCTTCCATTAGACCGTACTTTACTTGTTCTTCTATGAATGGAAGCTTGCCTTTGTCTTGGCATGCCATCATAGGTTCTTATCACCCTACCACAACTTACCATTAGTTTTCTCGAGATAACTCTTGCAAAATAATAAGTAGATAATGACTGTAAGCTATGGAGAGGTGAAATGCTAAAGTATAGAATAAAGACTTTGGCTTCAAGAATCACACAATCCAAAATAAATTATGATACTTTTCCTCAATCATAAGTTGGGTTTTATCCTTTAAACATTGGTTGAGGTTCAAGACATGCTTTACTTCCCACCTTACCCTCTCCCCCTTGGGAAGGATATGAATCCTTCTTAGGATTGGAGAATGAAGGGTTAAGAGCATTAAAGTGCATGTTTGCGATGGTTTACTATTGCATTAGCTAAGTGTAGAAATGTGGGTTATATTCCAAGTGAGCATGATGGTCCATGTCATGAGGTCTAATACCTACATGCGTGATGTAGGTTATGACATCAATGAGGATGTCAACAAAGTTGATCCTACTGGCAATCTATAGCTCTTTCTCAGTGTAAGGAATTGATCATCTAAATAGGAATGGGACATCATGCTATGATCCTCTAAGGGTCGATTGCAAGTGATGGCCAATACTCTAAAGGAGATAGGAGCTACATAAGTAGGGTCATACTTAGAGGTCTTGATGGCACGTCTCTACTCAGCATTGGCCATAATTGGGTAGTTCTCTTGTTCCCATTGAAGACAGAGAGCATACCATTTGTGCAGGAAGGAGGAGTCAGTGATGGCCAGCCCTTTAAGTTCTTCTAGCTCTTGGTCTATGGTAGAGACTTTGCTCTTTATAGGAGGTGATTACCCTTTGTCTATGAGCTTTCTCATGAGAAATCTTGGTGGCAATCAATTCCTCAGCTACCATGGGGACTTTAATGAGCATGAACTCGGATTCTTCCCAGATACATGGCATCGTGTGTACATCAATTGCTAAAGAGTTGTCTACGAGGCCTAGTTCCACTGATTGTTTGTAACTTTTAGTGAGGATTATGAAGGTAGCATCCAAGCATCTAATGCATGTGACTAAGTCATCCCCCATGTTTGCAGCTATATCAAAGGCCAACGTAGAATAAATCTTTGCTTGTAAGAGGGTTTAAGGCCTTATGGAGGTTGGGGTTTGATTGGGCTAGATAGTTCAACAAGTGGTGTCTGCCACTCCAAATGATCCTTAGGGCATGGGCTAGCTACTTGTGTGAGGGGCTTGGTTTGGGGCTCCGATGTTGTGCTACTTGTTACTGGTTGAAGCCATTGGGGTGTTAGTAGCATTAGGTTTGGTCACTTTAGGGACAAGTGGTCGTGATTTTGGTCAATAGACCTGTTGAAGTTCAAGGTATTTTGGCTTTGACTCGAGTAATTTAGCAGGTTTAGGTAGCTTGTCAATCTTTGGGGATGGGCTAGTAGTAGTAGATGGTTGAGGAGCACACATACTACTCTTCATCTTAGGCACCCAAATCTAGTTATTGTCTTCATAGTAGCCTTGTGTGTGCAATAGGGTGGTAGTTATCCATCATAGCTTGATAGTTCTACAAGCTCTAGAGCTCCAACTATGTCTATCCTATGTTTAGGACCTATGTTTAGGATGTGATGTTCGGAAGTAATGGGTCCTTGTAGGTCGGTTCCTGAATGGTGATGTTTGGCATTTAGGTATGCATTTTAGTTGTTTCTTAGTGATTTTGGTTGTGTTTGCCTTGGTTGTGGTGGTCAGTCATCTTGGCAGGGGGCAGGACCCCCCTCCTTAGACTTTGTGGTAGATAATACCATCGGTGTGGTGCTGCGAGCTTGGGTGGAGCCATGCTACCCTTGTTGAAAGCCGTTTTACTATCCTCATAGTACCAATGGTGAGGTGAATGCACTGCGAGTTGTAGTTGACATTGCAATATGCATGCTTCTTGAAAGCGCGTCCTAGTAGTGATTCCTTACATGCAATTTTGGTATTAGGCAGCACATAGAAATTCACAGACAAGCTTTCAGTCTCTCGATAAAGACTGCTACTTTGCACTTTCCTAGTAGAGGGTAGGATTGTTAACCAAACTGGTTGAGTTTAGCATTCGTGGGATGTAGCTAGGGCGGCTAACCAACAAGAGTCCAATGCTCGTAAGTAATGATGTATCAATGAGCGCATCAAAAGTACTTGTCTTTTGAGCAACGATGAATACGATTTGTAGATAAGAAGGTTCTACTGCTTTCTCATCCGTCTCCTCGATTTCCATAATGTTGGCTACTCTCATGTTGACAGGCACTTGCAGCATGGGCGGCTCGTGCAGTGGATGGGTTGGAGGGTAGTACTTCTTGAGATGACTATTGTTAAAGAAGCCTATGCCCTCTCCCTCTAAGGTCTCGAGCTGGGCATCTCTTGTTCAACTAATATTGCAGACTATGAAAGGCCCTAATCCCCTAAATTTCATCTTTTACTGATGGCCTTTCACTGAATATAGCAATACTATGTCCCCTTGCTCAAAGTCGCTATTTGAAATGCTTGTCAAACCAACTCTTGCATCTTGCCTTCTCAAAAATTAGTGTATGAGTAGCTAGGAGTCATGTCTCAGATAGATAGTCGAGCTCTACTAAGAATTTGGTCCATGCTTCTTTCCCTTCCCATCACTCTTGTACTACCACTCTCAAGCAAGGGATAAGAAACTCCACTGGCAGAATCGCTTCCATTCCGTAGTCAGCTTGAAGGGCATCTAACTAATTGCCATCTTATAGGCTGTGGTCCTATAGGCCCATAATGCTGCCATGAGTTTGTTATCACAGTTTTGTTTTGTCTGAGGACGAGACTATCTTAGTTAGGACGTTCACTAGGATCTTGTTTGTGGACTTCGCCTGACTGTTAGCTTCAGGATCATAGGGTGATGACTTTCTATGGATGATCAAGAAGGTTGAAAGTAAGTGGGCAATCACCTCATTAATGAAATGAGAACTTTTTTTGCTAATTAGTTCGATGGGGCAGCTAAATCATATGATCACTTGCTCATTCTTTCTCGTGGCTTGAGCTTTGGTCCATTTTGTAAGGTAGTCCATCGCCACAATTATGTATTTGGCTTGGGAGTTTTATGTTGCGGGACTGATTGGCCTAATGAAGTCAATGCCCCATTTTTTGAATGGTTGGTGTGCTATGACTAGGGTCAACTCCATTTTCTCCTTATGAATAGGAACCTTAGTCCTTTGTCACTCATCACAATGCTTTACAAATTTAGCAGCATCACAGAAGAGGGTGGGTCACCATAGTTGAGATTGTAACACCCTGCAAGCCGTAGCATCTCCACTGAAGTGTCCTCCAGTAATTCCGCCATGTGCTTCCATTAGCACATCATGCATTTCATGCTTGCATACACATCTCCATAACATGTCATCTTGTCCTAACCTATAGAGTTGGCTAGTGATCAATTGATAGGGTTGAATCTTGAGGATAAGGTACCTTAGCATAGCCTTCTCAATAGGTCTCTTTGGTAGTCTCTGCTCTAGGATTTGGACTATGTCATTAGCCCAATAAGGCATCAAGTCATCTTTAAATAAATCCTTCTCGTTGGACACACTAAAGAGGTGTGCATTAGGTAGGTCATCTATAATGCCTTGTCCAGCGGTCTCTCCCGTGGGTATGCAGACATCTGGTTTGCCATTTAATGTTGCTTGCCCTTGCATATGACCACAGAAAAGTAAAACTCTAAAGGCACAAGTAGCCATGGAGCTATGTGTCCAGTAGTGCAAGGTTTGTTAACAAGATAAAGCAAGGCTTGATGGTGAATAAAGAAGGTAAAGGGGCGTGGCCAAAAGATAACGTGGAAACTTCTTTACAGCAAATTCCATGGCCAAACCTTTCCTCTCTGTTGTGGGGTAGTTCATCTTCGTATCTGTGAGCTGTTTTCTAGCAAAGCTCATTGGATAGTCAAGGTTATGTTCACCAGGATGACACAAAATGACTCCAACGGCAAACTTTGATGCATTAATATGCATGTGGAATGTTATATTCCAATCTCAGGCTTATAAAATTGGTGCAGTAGTGAGAGTCTTTTTCAACTTCTCATAAGCGTGTTAGCACTCCTCAGTTCACTGAATACAATTAGCAACTTGTAGAGTGGTCAGCAATCAATGCATAGTTCAAAATGAAGCACTGATAGTACCATGTGTGTCCTAGGAAGCATTGAACTCCCTTATAGTTGGTTGGTGGTGGCAAGTCGACAATAACCCTGATCTTCAAGGAGTCAATGGTGGTGGCAATGCCATTCTTGGACACTACATGCCCAAAGATGCATCTGTGTTTCACCAAGAATTGACACTTTAGGGGGTTCAAAGAGAGACTATAGAGCCTACATTGTCCAAAGACTGTGTGAAGCTTATCCAAGTGCTCTTTCTAGCTAGAATGCACACATAGATCATCAACAAATACTTCTAGCTCTCGCCTAAGCATGCCCTTGAAGATGGTACACATTAGACATTGAAAGGTAGTAAGAGCATTCATAAGCCCAAATGGCATGAATATGTACGCGAATACACCCCACTCCATGGAAAACATTGTCTTATGCCTGTCATTGGGGTGTACTTGGACTTAGTTGTAACCTAAGAAGCCATCCAGGAAACTCTAGGCCTCTTTCTTACTACTCTCTCAAGCATGTGCTCCGCGTAAGACAATGGGCAATTATCTCTCTTGGTCATGGTGTTGAGTTTCTTGTAGTTCATGCACACTCGAATTTTTACGTTCTTCTTAAAGATGATCACAATGGGTGACACCCAGTCCGTGTGGTCAATATTTTAGATGTATCCTACCCAGCCTATAGATCTCCTCCTTTATGGCATGAGCATGCTTTGGATTCATCGGGTAAGGCCATTGTCTTGTTGGTATTGCATCAAGAGTCACATTGGGATGTTATGTGTTATGACCCTCAGATCAACTCCTTTAAGTTTTTCTAAGGACCATGTAAATACGTCTATATACTCTCACAAGAGAGCAATAAGATCTGCCTCTTCTTGCTTAGTCAGGTCACCAGCTATAGACACAAATTGAGACTTATTCTCTTTCCTAGCCAAGTCGACTTCCTTGACTTTGGCTGGTCCTTCTATCAGTTCACTTGTCTGTCCTTCTCTTTTTGCACCCAAAAAGATCGCTACCATGTCTTCTTTCTTGAATTTAGTAAAACACTTTGGTAGGTCTTAGGGGACCGAAAGGTCCCCTTTTGTGCATCTAGTTTTAGGTGGTTGGGGTATCTCTGGATTGCTCTTCAAGCTTAGCTCTGATTCTGAGTTGAACTTACAACCCTCGCTAGAGGATAGAGTTTTCCCTGGTTGTCGCAATTCTGAGGTCAAGTCCATCCTAAAGAGAGGTGCAACACTTGGCTGGATTGACCTTGCTTATTCATAGTCCATCAGACCTAGATGATCTAGCCAGGTGCAATTGCATTGAGCTTTAAGGACTCCTCTCTCAATTATCATTCCATTGGCTCTCTACATCTTGGAGTCTGCTTTTATTTTTTCAATCATTCGGTCATCAATCTCGTACTCTATCATTTGGTCGACCTCTTCTTCACTACTTCTAGTTGAGAAATAGCAGTTCTCATACTCGCCATTTGAATTACTACTTCTTGACTGCTCGTCATCATCTAGGTCTCTATTCTCGACTCGCTTTTGGTCTATGATCAAATCCCAATTGTACCTAAGGTTTAGGTTGTGCACTTTGGTCCATTGCCATTTCGGTTCATCCATGAGATCTTGGAGCATCTTGAGATTAGTAGCAAATAGGTGGCCAACAAGCCCCCTTGTTAGATACTCAAGAATTCCCTAGAGTTCAAGTCTATTAGATGTGACATGGAAAGGGGTTGGTATTTGTTGCCTACTAGGATTTTCAGCCATCATACAGAGCGGTATTGTTGGTAGAGTCTTACCTTTTGGAGTCTTAGGTGCAGCGGCTTTTGGAGTTTTATGGTACTCACCAGCTTTTATTGCAGCTTGCTTATAATCTTCTTCCTCATACGAAAATGGCATGTTGGTGGTGGCTAGTACGTGCATCCAATCTTGCTCGTCCTTCGAGGCAGGGAATATACTTCATCAATGGTCCACTCGAATTCCTAGCTTGGGTGTCTCCTTTCAAGATAGAGGACATGGCATCTAAGTCGACTGGCGTGGTCATCTAGGTGTCCATCTCAACTCTCATTGCCTTCGATTTGTTGCCTAGGAATATGATGCCATTTTCCTAGTCCTTGATCACTCATGTGTCCTCAATCGTGGCTGGCCTAGCAAGATGTCATAGTCTACTCCCTTCATAACAATGAAGTTCAATGAGAATTGGATACATGCTATCTTCTAGGTCCAGTCCTTCAACACTTCAAATGGCTTGACTTTCATGCCATTAGCCAGTGTGACATTAAACCTTGCGGTTTCCATCGGTGGGTTACCCAAACATGCAGAACTGCATGGCTAAGCACATTGACTCTTGCTCCCGTGTCGATGATCCCCTTTTTCGTGACATCTCCTAATGCTGCCACTGGTAGAACCACATGCATTTTCGTGCCTTCCCAGAAAGCATTCACATGAAAGGACTTAGGCACCGAGTTCAATGTGAGACAGCTGGGTCATTCTCGTGGAAGTCAATTACTTTTGGCCTGTTAGATCCCTCTACTACACATTGCTTTAATTCTCGCCATAATGAAGGGCTTTGCCTAAGCAGATCCCCCATTGGAAACGTTACTTGAGCTGATAGCAGTGTCATAAGAAGCACGCCATTGGCCGCTTGTCTTTCATTTTTCCCTACACTCATTTTCCACTAGTCTTGAGCAGCTTTCCTACTGTTGGCGTCCAAGCCTTGTCTCTGTGATTCTACATAAGGTGCAAATGCATCTCTTGAGTTCATGCATGTCGGTGAGATGGGCACGCTCACACTAGAGAACTCATTGATCTCATCTTCTAGGATGAGTTCCTTGAGATGCTCTTGGGCTTCTCTCACCCACTCAACCTTGTCGACTATTTCCAATTGGTGCTTTGGGTCAGGGTATTTCCCAACCATTAGCACTCCCCTTCTCTGTGGTTTTAGGTGTTGAAGTCTCAGCCTCTACATTTGTCACTTGCTTCCCTCTCATTAGCATGGTCACGCTATCCATTTTTAGTGCCACTTTGGCATCAACCCTCTTCTTCTTCCTTTGATAGGTCTTTTTTCCTAACAAGAATACATCTAGGTTGCTAGGTCCTGGCAATGCCGGCCTGCTGCTTTGTTTATGCCCTAGTCATGACGTTCAACACGATGGGAGTGGCCTCACTATCCATTGTTTTCTAATTCAAAGCTCCTATTGAGACTCTTGGTTATTGGTTCCAATAGGTAGGGTTTCACTATTGTTGTTGAGTTGCTATTGGGAAAAGGCCACTATTGTTGTGGTTGAACCATCATTTGGCACTACTGTTTGCGGGGCTACTGTGGATTTGGTTTACTATACTATGGTACTATTTGCATTTGAGGGTAGGAGTAGGAAATAGTCCCTTGGATTGTATTTAATGGGTCTACTATTCCTAGCATGGGAGGAGGTAAGACTCTTCTTCTTGAGGTCATCATCAATAGCCTTGCTTCAACTTCATCATACAATCTTGCACCTTCCACTACAGCTTACAAGTTAACTGGTCTTCTCAACTTCACAAACTTACGAATTTTTGATTGTAGGTCTCTAATAAAAACTCCCTTTTGGATGCCTTCATCCAAGTTATGGTTGGTCCATCTAGAGATATATGCTTCTACCCATTCTCTAGAGGACTCACTTAAGTTTATGAACTCCTCTTGCATCTGCTCTTCAAAACCTTTGTGCCTAAATTTGGTGAGAACGGCCACCTTCAGGTCAACCCATGTGTCAAAAGTTCATGTTACTTGTCTCTCATACCATTGAAACATTGTGCCTTTGAAAGTGGTAGGGAATATCACCAGCCAATGCTTTGGGGTTCTAAGATTGTTGCTGGCTACACATGTTGCCATGAACTCAGCTACATGAAGATCGTGGTCTTCATTATATTCTCCCTTAAAGATTGGAAATGGGGCTACATTCGTTGGCATGTCCATCAATATTTCCAAGATAGACCTGGCTTGGAAGAAGGGGACCTTGGTTTGCTATTGGGACTTTTGTAAAGAGTACCACAAGGGTGTCAAAGGAGACTTCTACTGCTAGCTTGTTCTCGGCTTTAGTTTTTACCTTCTCTCTTCTCACATACCTCTAGATTTGTTCTAGTGCTTATCTCTTGATCGTGTCATTTACTAGGGAGTTGGCTCCACCCAGCTTGTTTGTACTCAACAGAAGGGAATCATAGGGGATTCAATCTTTAGAGGCCTCTCTTGCAAACATTTCTTCTATTCCATACTTTTTAATGTCTCTAGGTTTGGATTTATTCCATTGTAAAGGGAAAAATATTGTCCATTTTGTTCTTGAATTTTGTGAGAAACAATTGGCTATAGTGATATAACTTTCAATAGCTCTACAAGATAGTAGGATCAATTTGTCATGTAGAGCTAATATCAAGATAGTGACATGCTTTAGCTATTAAGGAGTGCACTTCTTGTTGAAAGTGGCTTTGAAAATTAAGATATGCAAATTTTCAATAGTAGGAAGGATTCTGCAATCTTCCATTGTTGCTTTTCTTCCTCTTCAATAGTGCCCATTACTTCCATTTTCAGTCTCTATTAGTTCTTGTTGATGGTAGTTTCCCTGACTATACACTAGAAACATGGGGCCCCAAGAAGAACACCAGGAAAATGGAAAAAGTACTACAAGAAAATCTATCTTATTACACTAAAAAGCATGTTCTTCATAATTTAATCAACCATGAGAAGAAAAAGAATACCAAGAAAAACCAATCTTCATGCACCATCAAGTAATGAATCTCCCATGGATTTATCATAACAAATCTTCAACATATTCTTCATATTCTTTATAGAAACTATCAAAGGACCAAAAAACTACAAAGAAATGATCATATTTGAATGGAAATAATCACATAGGATTCATATCTCATCATCTTCATAGTCTTCATAATCTTTCTCTCAATTTCTTTAATGTAGATACAATGTTTCCTCATAGAAATTTGCTATCTCTCATATATTATCTCTTTCGCATATACTCTCTCTCAATATTACATGAGAATAACAAATAATGACACTCAATAATCCTCTCTTGGTCGTGGATATCCCTCCCAAGAGGTATTCCTGATATGAAAGGGACCTAGAGCCACTATAGTGACATTTGGGAGCAGTACTATCACTGTCACTTTAGTCTTTAGTTCAAGTCTTCATCAACTATTTCTTCTACTTCTTCAAGATATTAAGAGCTTCCATTCTTCTCTTTCCAAGATGAGACAACATTCCCAATATAAACATCCATCCATCAGAATAGTTACAGACAGAAGCAAACATAATAAAACAAAAGATTTATAGAAGCTCTATAGAATACTTCATAGAAGGTCTACAAAAGGCATAAAAATCATATAGCTCAAAATAAAACCAATTCAAACCATTCAACACACTCTCAATCATTTCTCAAACCATTCATCTACAATCATAAGCTCTCAACCAGAAATAAAACAGATCAAAACCTCTCAACTAGAAAGAAAACAGATCAAAACAAAAGTAAAACAAAGCTATTAGAACCAAATAGACACAATACACAACCAATCAGCATATCAAAACTCAATTAAAAACCATCATGATCTTCTCAATTATAATCAAACCATCCCAAAACACTTCCAATACATCAAAAATAAATCATTAAACCCTCATTATCAACCATTTAGCTCACAAAAACAACAAAAATTAGCTCAAAAAATAAGTTGATTTAGCCCTCAATATCCCTCTCATCAGCTCTTTTCTTCTTGTCTTTTTCCATCCTCTTCTATCTTTGAGTTTGTAGGGTTCTTTTTTGGGCTTCATGGGTGGATTTATCTCATTTATTGGTGGTGGATTGTTTAGTGGTCTTGCTAAATGATTTCTTATTGTTGGCTTTACTGTATGCCACAAGATTGCTTTTGGATTACCCCCCGCCCCCCCCCCCCCCCCCCAATTTTGTTGCTACTTTCTCTTTCTTAAGAAATTGCGAATTCTCATCCTCGATGGGTGTAGGGTTTGAGGATACCTCTTCCATTATCACTGCCCATTTAATTATTGAATTAATCTATTGTATAGATGAGGTGGTTGTTATTTCTTCACTCTAGAATTAGCTCTCTTAGTTCTAGGGATTGGTTATAGCTTTATCTATGATGGCCATCATAATGACTCTAAACCCCACCATAGTAGCCTTTCCAATCATTCCTTTCCTTTTTGCTCTTTCTTACCTTTGAAATGTCCTCTCAATGTTTTGTTGCTTGATCCTCTATGCTCAAGGTCTTTATTTTTGCATGGATAATGCCCCATGTAGAGGCATTAAAGTCTTGCTTTTCATTATTTCCTATTACTAAGTGCTCTAGCAATCTTAGGTGGATCCTGTATATTGTAGAGGTCTACTTAAGTGGCATCAATAGTTTCCCAATGGCATTCCACATGGGAGAAGAGTGGCTATCTGAGACATTTCTTGAGAAATGTTTGCAATCATGCCAACTTATGCCCTCATTTTCCTCTATTACTCAAAGCACAGATCTATTTGAGATTGACAAGCTTAAACAACAATGCAATTTCAAGAGTTCTTTTCTCAAGATTTGGTTAAGCCACACCATTGAGTTGAGATCACCTTCATTGATAGTAGTCACCTCATGATGACTACTGAGTAGCACCACATTGTCCATACCCTTGAATATAATCCTACATATTATGAAACCAATTTTGATCTATCATTCTAACTCGGAAATTTGACTCCATGTCAGAATTGCAACACAACCGACTCTTGGGTAAGATCTTGATGGAAGAAGAATTGCACATTTCGAGTCACTTTATAGGCCCATCCTTGCTTTATGATATCACCACTTACATCTATTGCCTAGCAATTTGATCTTTTGACTTAGACATTTGCAATGCTATTAGTTACCTCTTTGGCCTAGCAATATGACCTTTTGACTTGGACACTTTTGTCAAAATGGAGTATAATCCAAACTTCTACAATTGGTGGCTATCCGCCCTTCCCACTAATCTTGTACTGTTTCAATCCTAGGTCTTTTGTACAAGTATACTTATTTGTTTACTTACACATGCAAATAATTCAAGATCACTTTCTCTCACCAATGGCTCACACAAGTTGCTGGGAAGAATTACACATCTTTTTCATTGGGGGAAGCACAATATGGTAAGACTTATTAGAAGCTTGGAAGATAACTAGTATAATCTCTTTTATCTTTGTTTCCCTTCTACTAGTTAAAAATTTTCATGAGGATTTTTTTGAATGTGTAAATAAAACATTCTTAGTTTTGGAAAGTGTAGGAAATGGCATCACAAACACCAATTCCCATCAAAGACCCCTATAATAAGGTGTTAACAGTATTTTGTGAAGGCTAGAGTCAAAGAAGATCAAAGCAAAGTGAAAGATAAAGTGCCGGATTCATTTGATTGTGGATTATATTTTGGAACACTTCAGTGTATTATTTTTAGACACTTGTATATTATTGTTGTACTTCATGGATATCATATTATCATGATTGCATTATTTTGTGAGAGTCGTACTCACTCTTGTGCACATTGTATTTGTCACACCCACAACTCTTGCATGGATTGCACACATGTATTTATAATTTTATTAGTGTAAGCATGGTCTAATAAGGCTAAGACATAAGCATGCTTCAAATTGGCCTAGATCCCATAAAGTAAGTAGGATACCCAAAAGAGGATGCAAACCCTAATTCACATTTGTGGGAACCTTAAAGTGAGAAGAGGGGTATACACCCTAGAATGCAAACGGGGTGCCATCCTAGATAAGTTATCTAACCCTAATCCTAATTTGTGTCCATATAAGGGTGGAAGATCCCAATTGTATTTATCATTTTGGTGCATCCATGCCATGGAATCTCTATCAATGCAACCATTCAATCTTTCAATTCTATCATCTTACCTCCATTGTTGGGAATGACTAAGAGAGAGAGAAAGTGAGAGAGATATGTGGACCTAAGAACTAAGGGAAGGTGAAACTCTTTGTCATCTTCCTGCTTTTCCCCTCTTCTCTACTAGCTTCTTGACTCATTGGTGTGTTTAGTGGTGGATATGAAGGAGTGGCAACATTGGATTTTGTTGTTTGGATTGTGGAATCATCTTCAAGATTTCAAGCTTTGAACTATAATGCAAGAAGGTAAGTTGGTGAGTTCGCTACAACTTAATGCTAGTATTGTGTTCTTGCTTTGTGGGTTTGAGAGAGGATGCATAGTTAGTTACAATGGAGTGTTGAGAGACAAGGTGAGAGATTGTCACCAAAGCAAATTGCAACTTCTGAAAGAATAGAAGTCTGTAGAATGTTGTGCCTTTAGCCCAACATTAGGATATGATTGTATTCATCAATTGGCATTATAGTGTCACTTCCATAGATGACTATAAATTGTATCTATGTTGTAAGGCTATTTGATATGTGAACTTATTATCCTAGTTAGATCACAAATCAGAAATAGTTTTGGCTAGTGCATTAAGTAATGTTTTATTGGTGGATATGGTGATTTGCCTAAGGATTGTCATGGGAGGATTTTTGGTGTATAACTAAGAAGGTAGAGAGAATATATTTGATAAGTGTACTTATGAAATTTGGTCATTGCTCTAAGAAACTCCATGGGGTAGCCAAATGAAGATATGAATTTCTTCCTTACAAACTTAGTCATAGTTCAGGCATCATTCTTATGAGTGGTCCTCTCCTCTACTTATTTGGTCATATGATTAGTTCTCATAATAATGTAGCATGATTGGTACTATTGGGAACTAGGTTAATGTGTCCAATGAAATCAATTGCCCATTTCTTGAAGGATTAATGGGAAATCACTCGTGAGCATTTCATCTTATCCTTTTGGATTGGATTTTTTGTACATTGATACTTTCCATAATGTTTAATAAAGTGAGCCACAATTTTAAATAGGGTAATAAAATTTTGGCTATGATCATAGCATCAAATAAACCATCTACTATCCCTATGTGTGCTTCTTGCAGCATCTCTTCAATCTCATACTTACAAACATATATTCAAAGAGGCCATCCTATACCAATTGATAAAGTTATATTGCAACAATTTGATAGCCTCTAGTCTTAATAAAAATATGGACAAGATGTGCCTTTTCTATTGGGTGTTTTGGTAAGCCATTCTAAAGAATGTGAATGATACCATTGGACTAATAGGGTCAAGTCTGCTTTAAATAGCTAAGTCTCTTGATGAATTCTAAAAAAGTGGGTATCAAGTAGATTATCTTCAATATTAAATTTTTTATTACATTTTATGACTCACAAAATATGATCATCCATGTAGTATTAATTTCCCTTTACATGATCATAGAAAAATTAAAATCTAGATGCAATGAAAGCCATTGGGAAATGTGGCCTATAGCACACAATTTTTTCACAATATACAACGAGGCTTGATGGTTTACAAATACCACAAATGGCATGACAAGTAAATAATATCAAAATTACGTTATAGCATAAACTATCCCTGATCCTTCGTATTCAATTGTTGAATAGTTTATTTCAACATTAGAGAGTTTTTCTATTAGCAAAAATCCTTAGAAAATGGATATTGTGTCCATTACATTGACATTATTCTACTCCACTTGAAACCTTGGAAGCATCAATATGCATATGGAATGTAATTGTTCAATTTGGATTCATAAAACAAGTACAGTCACTAGAACTTTTTTGTATGCTTCATATGTTATCCAGAATTCTTCTATGCGTTTCCCCACAATAAGAAGCTTATGTAAAGGGTTGTGAATTAGAGCATTAAGTATATCCTAGGAAGCATTGAAAGACTTTCTAATTTGTAAGATATGGAAGTTCTAGTATCACTTTGATATCAAAAGTATTGATTGTCATTTTATTCTTGGAGACAAAATCGCCAAAAATTATACCATTTTACACTAGAATTCACAATTCAATTGATTGAGAGACAAAACAATACTAGTAATAATGTTCAAGGATTCATTGAAGCTTTCCAAGGTTTTTTTAAAATTAGAATGGACATACAAATTGTTTATAAATAGCTTGAGCCATTTCCTAAGCATGTCTTTGAAGATTGTACATGCAAGATAATGGAAAGTGGTTGGAGAATTGGTTAACTAAAAGGGCATGCCTATATATGTGAACAATCACCATTTTGTGATAAATAGTATTGTATCTACTATTGTCCATATGAACTTGTACTTGATTATATTCAAAATACCCATAAAATTTTTTGATTTCAAAGGTTATGCAACTCACCATTTTCCTTATATGGTAAAGGTAGTTAGGTATCTTGAGTCCACTTGCTTTGAGGATGCTATTGGTCATGCTCATTGGGATGCATCAATGGATGAGGAGATGGCTGCATTGGAAGCTAATAAAACTTGGAATCTAGTACCATTTCCTAAGGGAAAGAAAGCTATTGGTTGTAAGTGGATCTACAAAATTAAGCATAATGCAGATGGTTCTATTAGCAAATATAAGACTAGGTTGGTTGCAAAATGGCATAGATTATGAAGAGACATTTAGTCCTATTTCTAGGATGGCAATTGTTAGATATGTGATTGCTTTGACAGTAGCCAAATATTGGAGTTTGTTAAAAATGGATGTAAAGAATACTTTCTTGGATGGTGAACTGCAAGAAGAGGTGTGTATGGGGCAGCTAGCAGGTTACGAGGATTTAGAGCATCCCACATATATGTGCAGGTTAAAGAAGGTGCTCTATGGACTGAAGTAAGCACCTAGAGCATGACCTGACAAGATCAAAGAGCATCTTGTCAACATTGGCTTTTATGTTTTTGATGCTAATCACTCACTTTTAGTGAGAAAGGGAAATGCTAGTTTGGGCATCATAGTCATCTATGTGGATGACTTGATTATTATAGGTGACAATGATAGTCATCTATATAGGCGACACTGATAGTGGGATTGCTAAAGTTAATGACTTTTTGAAGAAGAAGTTTAAGATAGAAGGATTTGGGTGAGCTAAGGTACTTTCTTGGTGTTGAGGTGATTAGATGTAATGATGTTATATGGTTGTTCCAAATGAATATGGCTTGGATATGTTGTCCAAGTATGGTGTGGCAACATATAAGCCTCTTTCAGTACCATTGGAGAAAAATGTGGAGTTGAGTATTGAGGTTGGGGATAAGATAGAAGACCCTACTATATTCAAGAGGATAGTAGGGAGTCTGATTTACATGACTATCACTAGGCCAGACTTGAATTATATGTTGTTGGCCTTGTCATTCAGTTTATACAAATGCCTAGAAAGCCTCATTTGGATGCAATTAGATGTATATTGAGGTATGTGAAGTCAACTTTATATTATGGAATTTTTGATGAAGCAAGTAAGAATATACAAGCTTTTAGATACAGTTGTACAAGTCAGTGTATATGAATTGAAAGCCCAAGTTATTGAATTGTATATGTAGAATGCTGACTAGGTAGCTTTCAAGGAGATACTTTGGGAAGAATTTTACATTGAAGTCACTAGTTTGATTACCCACACTTTCTAGGAGTGGATTCTAAAACCCAATAAAGGTCTTGTGGTGGCTATAGAGTTATTAAGAGAATTTGAAAGTTCGTTTGAGCAGTTAAATCTTGCAGAATAGTAGGCTCTTGCAAGTCACAAAATTGAATTGTTTATATAAGCAACATATCTTAAGCTTTAAGAGAAACTTGATGATTTGTTAGAGGATTAGAGTACAGAGATAGGGATTAAAACAAAGTGGAGACATGTTAAGGATGATGTTACTACATTGGTGAATAAGCATAAAAAAGAGAAAGATTACATGTATCTAGCTTGTCCACTATTACGAGAAAAATAGTTGATGTATCCAGTATGCCACCTGCTTCTATGGCTATACTTATGGGTGCACCTACTGTTCCCACTATTAGGGAAGATGTATTAGATGAATTGGTTAAAGGCCCTTATCAATGTGTCTAATGTATCATTTTGATCCATCTCCACATTGGCGATTGGGTTCCTAATCTTACCCCTCAGATCCTTCATAAAATAGGTAATCTGCATTTCAACTCAAGGTGCATCATTAGCATCTAACATGTTTAACAAGTTCTTAAACTTCTCGGCATAGTCCTCCACCAGCATAGTATTTTTTTAAATCTTCTTGATCTTCCTTAAAATATCTCCCGGAGTTTTGTCTTTACGGAACTTGCCCAAAAATGCTAATTTTAAAGCATCATATGTATTGAAAGCTGTCGTACCATAACTTGAAAACCAATCCATGGCCTTCCCCTACAAGGTGGCAGCAAATTGCTACTTCTTGACTTGATCTCCATACATCTGGTTGAATCAATTGGTTGTCCACCTTGTCTCAAATTGGGCCACATGGCAGGAGGGTCTTCCTTCTTTTTGCTTGAAAATTTAGATGCTCAAACCTTCAAATTAACCAATTGATTTGGATTCGTTATGCTTTTCTTCTTCATCTTCCTTTGAGGTGGTAAAGGATTAAAGTGGAAAGACCTCTGAGATGGGATTCTAGCACTCTGTAACAGAAATGACCTCCCCAACATTATATGCTATAACCTCTCAAGTGCCTCTCTAGGAAGAGTATCCTGATGTTCAAGAGACAATATTTCCTCATCATTTGACAAATTGGGAGAATATGTTGAAGTGGCAGGGGAATGTAATATTGTCGAGATACTTGTAGAGGTAGGCATCCATTTAACACTAAAACTTGCTAATGCATTCTTGCGAGGGCTTCCATGAGATCGAATCTTGGTAAGAATAGGATTGGATAGATAAAGGTAATTGTCTAACATAAATGCTGCCCATAAAAGGAACTCGATACACCGTCAATGCCATTAGCATGCCAACTGATCTTGTAGCCTAATTTCATGAAAATTGGTTCCATGTTTGCGTCTAAATCAGGGAATTACTTCCATGAAATTGGTAGGGATCGCCAAAGTGTTATGGCCCCTCAAAACACTATAACAACCCAAGACACATTAATATGCCTGAATTGACCCGAATATTGTGGTAAACTTCTTGAACATGTTTACTGCCATTATAAGCATATAATATTCAGAAAATGTACTCATATATAAAACACATATCATATTCAATAACACAAAACTACTATCCATAGAAATATCACACAGTTTATTATCATCATAACCATCCCTGATTGAATAACTTGAAGGAAAACAACATTATTACTCAGGAAACAAACATAGACTAATAGGATCAAACATAAGCCAGTATATCAAGGTGCTATCCTGAATCATATATCATCCATGATCACATAACTTCTAATTAAATACAACTGCTTGACATTTAGGACTTGCGCCTAACTTTCAGGTGAAACATCATATGACATATAAAGTTGCTTTACACATGTTGATTCAAAAAAACGTACATACATAAAAGTACTAAGGTATGAAATAGTACTAAATAGATGATGGAATTTGAGCCCTAACAGATACTACTAGTGTAGTGCTACAATGTAAAGGGTTCATCTATTGGGTATTCGGGCTGAGTATGAGCATGATGTAAGTGTTGGTTTATCAATGGAGGATACTACTAATCAGTGTGGCCAGTATGTGGAAAATAGAAGAAAGTGGCTAAAAATGCATTATCTTATAGCAATATACATGGTGGGGTAAGGCAAATGCAACAATATGGGAAAGAGACTCCAAGATTTATTCCTCAAAGTCATTACACAAGAAATCACTTGGCAAGGGCTACCACTAAATGGTAGTGAAAATGGGAGAGCGTGAAACTCCTTGTGTTGCTTTGCTTGACCAGGGGTGTGATATTAATGTCATTGATCATGGATTACATGAGAATGGAGGATGGCCTATGGACACTAATCATGGTTGGTGTATGAGGGCTGCAAATAATTCTTCAGGGAAGCTTTATATTGTGTGTCCTAATGTAAAAGTGATGATTGGTGATGTATAAGAAGAGTAGCACTTCTTTGTGCAAGATAGTTCCTCATATGTAGTGATTTTGGAATAGCTCTATTTATAGGACTGCATATGGAAACAAAGGTGTTTGATGATGGTTTTGCTTATACAAGAGTCAGAAGCAAGGATGGGAGGAAATCAATCCAATTTCTTACTATTTGTGTTAATCATCCTAGGAATCGGGATACATTTCGAGAGCCTTCTTTGCCTCCAAATGCAAGGGAATTCAAATAACCGGATTTTCACTAAGCACTACTATAATGCGGGGCTATAGTAGTACTATTCAGAGGATGCACTTGCCTCCTAATGGAATGAAGCATGTATTTACTATTGGTTATTCTTAGCTTTATAGCAAATAGTTCATGTTGGTTTAAGCCTATGGAAGCTATATGCAAGACTGAATGTGTTTCTATGAAACGAGTTGCTAAGGAGCTGAGAGCATTGGGGTTGTTAATAGCTGAAAATGAAGGCATTTCATGCCTCTTTTATGGCTAAATATGATTGATACTATGGCTGAAATTTTAGCAACCATACATGTAGAAAATGAGGGCCTTGAAAATAAAGTGTTATCGGTATGTTCTTTGGGCATGTATGATGTTATAGCATTGTTTGCTTAGTAGGAAGGATTACAATGGGGTGAAGTAGTTGTGGAGACAAAATAAAAAGACAATTGACAAAAATTTGAAACCAGTAGTAGATGATGAGGGTTTGTATGAGAAAGTGTCAAGGCAGCTAAGTTTATGGGATCCTAAAGATATAGGTAATCAATTTATAGCTGAAATATTAGACAAATTGAAAGTTGGTGTAGAAGGGTTTCTTTTGCATGTTGAAAGAAATTGTTTTAGGCAGATGGACATGGGAAAGCATTTGCATTTCAACCAGTTAAAATAAAGTGTGTGAATCCAAATGTTGTCTCTCCTATGGTAATATTTACTATGCCACATGTACCATGGCACTTGAGGCCTATTCCTATGCCTAAGCCTTACTTGCCAAAGATAATGGATTTGCTAAATGAAAAGATAGAATGAAGATCTTAGAGCCCTCTTCAGCCACGTACTCAAATTGTTGGTTTATTATGACCAAAAAGAATAGGGCTTTGAAATTTATTCAAAACATGCAACTGGTCAATAAAGTGACCATAAGAAATGTGGGTGTCAATCTTGTGGTTGATGAATTTATAGAGGCTTTTGCAGGTAAAGAAATCTACTCTTTGTGGTGATCTTTACTCGGGGTATGATCAATTTCATCTTGCAATTGAGATCAGGGATATCACAACCATGAAGACTCCCTTGGGATTAGTACGATTGTGTACTCTCTTGTAAGGTGCAACAAACTCAGTGGTACACATGACAAATGCTATGAATAGGGTACTTGGGGATTTTATACCAGAGTTGATAATGCCCTTCTTGGATGATGTTCCACTCAAAGGGTGTGTTGTGCATGAAAAGAATGAAGACATGGATGCTCATGGGTGCACACAGTTTCTTGCAAACCATATTGTTGATTGTGAAAGAATTTTGACATGTCTAGAAAAGGTACATTTAACTCTTTGGTCTTTGGGTTTGAAGAGGTTTTGATTATTGGGAATATGTGTGGGTCTTATAGGAGAAGACCATCACTAGTGAAAATAGATGGAATTGATAGAATGCAAGATATATGCACTAATGTATCCAAGGTGCATAGATTCTTGGGTCCATGTGTGTTTTATTTGGTATGGATCCTCACTTTGCACATGTAGTTGATGCTCTATATCAGCTCTTGAGAAAATGACAGAGATTTCACTAGGAAAGGAGCATAATAAAGCAATGTAGAAATTGAAGTGGCTCTTGAAATCTACTCCTACATTAAGAAAGGTTGATTATTCACATGGGAAGCCTATCATTGTTACTATAGATACAAGCCCACTCAGGATTGGATGGTTGGGCAATCGAGCAAGATGATAAGAAAGGGAAAATATATGCAAATCGGTTTGGTGCTAAAGTATTGATCGAATGGAAGAGAAGATATCCACAAGTAAAAAGAGAATATGGAAAATTATGACAATGCCTAAATGTTATAAGGAGTATTTTATGGGTGCTCATGTAGTCAAATACTGATTGTTTGTTGGTATTGGATATGATTACTAGTTGTGCTATCTCAAACATTGCTATGCTCCAGTGGATTGCATACATCAAATCTTTGAACTGTGCTTTAGAATATTGCAGGAAGGGATAATTCCATGGGAGACATGTTATCTTGGGCATGCTATGATAATGAAGATGGGATGATGGATGAGTAGGAAAAAGATGGCTTTCTTGCTGTTGAAAATGATGTTTTGATTGGTGAAACCGAGTTATTGTAACTATAGGTATAGCTCTCATTAATGCAAGGTTAACATTAAATTATATAAGTATATTAGTTAGTTTGCCAAGTATAAGTGTTGTAATAGTGAATTCAGTGATGCAAGTTGCTATAGCACTAACAAAAGCTTGGAGGGCAAAGAGAAAACACTTTAGATGCTATGTATCTTGTGTAGAAGTGTTTCTGGAAGATAAATATGCATGAAAGTGGTTGTGAATTGGTCAATACATCAACACATTAATAAAGAGAGAAGAGTGATTGAGGAGTTTAAGAAGATCAAGAGGAAAGGCTATGGGTTTTTCTTAAAAGACGGGTACTTGTGGAAACATGCTAAGAAGAAACAGGGTATGCCATTGCAAGTTCTGGGTGATAGAGCTTCACAAGTAAACGTTATGTAGGAATTTCATCAAAGCTTATGGGTTGCCCATATATAAGGATGTTTCTCACTTTGTGAAAACATGTACAACATGTCAAATGTATTCATTTGTGAGACATCGGGATGAATTGCAGCCCACATATCCCTTGTCTCTTCATTTTAAGTGGGTGGTGGATTTAATCATGATGCCTACATGTCTTTTGTGAATGAGGTATCTTGTACTTACCCATGAAGACTTAACTAATCAAGTATAAGGGAGAGCTCTACATACCAAGATAACAAATACAGTGTGTACTTTTCTCTTTGAAGAGATTTTTTTGTTAGTATGAATGTGTGGATAATTTTACAGCAAATAGGGGTAAACTAGATGCAGATGAACCCCATGATTTCTTTGCATGGTTGGGGATAAAGCTTGCTTTAACTTCAGCTTATAACCCTAAAGTAAATGGAAAAAGTAAAAGAGGTCAATCGTCTATTGTGAAGGCATTGGTAAAAGTATGTGGAGAGAAGGTAAAAAGTGGCCAACCATGATTTCTCCCTTATGCTTTGTGGACTGACAAAACAACTCATAGTGCTATTACACGATATATGCTTGTTGAATTGATGTACAGTCAAAAACGTATCATGTTGATAGAAGAGATGACAGTCATATGGAGTGTGCTACCTTGGGAAGAGGAGATGAATCGAGAGGAGTTGTTGGCCTTACGTATTAGACAATTGGAAAGGAAGTTAGAAGACATAGAGGTAGTAGTTTCAAATCTAAGGGAAGCAAAGATAGAGAATAAGAAATGGTTTGACAAAAGATATAGATTGAGGCCAAGAACTATATAAGATGGGGAATGGGTGCTAGTTTATGACAATAGTTTGGAAAACCAGCATAATGTCATTCATAAAGGCTCCAAACGATGGTTTAGATCCTATGTGATAAGACATGTGTTTGATAATGCTAATTGTGCATTAAATGAGCTAGATGGGATAGCCATAAGAATTTTGGTAGTATGAAAATGAATCAAATTATTCAAGGGGCGAGAATCTACAACCTATGAGTTGCCAAAACTGGATAAGGTAGTGGCCATGATACAAGGGCTAGTGAGGAAGATATGGAAAATGAAGAAGCAAAGGATATGGATGCAAAGGATGAGGACTCTAAATCTGGTGATAACTAGGACTTTGGCATATACTAGAGGATTTGAGGTTCAAAGGGGATGGATGTTGTGCCACTATGCAAACATTGTGTGAAAACCCCTAGAGTGTATCATCATCTGGCTTTCTTATTAATCTAGAGAGTCAATGTCATATTAATCATTAGTGTTAGTGTCCATAGTATGGATGGTTAAAAAATATGAGATATTTAGACTATTTTAATCTACTTTTGATATTTTGGCCATTATTTCTTGTAAATATCCTCAAAAGGTGTAGTAAATATCTAGAATGGGGTTTTATGCAAAAAGCAAGTGGCTTTTCAACTAGTTTTGGAAAATCTTATAAAAAATGAAGGGCTCTTGAATTCGTGTGGCACATGATTGTAGTTTTCAGGTAGCAAACATCACTCTGGATAGAAAAAAGGAGAAGGAGCGATTTGAGAGAATTCTAACCAAGCCACATGGGGTTTTACCCCCCTTTTGGAGAATTATGACTAGGTGCCTTGGATTTTTACTCTGCTTACATGGCCAATGGAACCTTCAGATTTTCCATTTTAGTAGTAGATTAGAAGCTAGTGTTTGGTGCGTATTTTTGGGTATAGCAGGTAGCTCTAGGAGATCTAATGCTTGGAGATTACTTCTGAGTAGTAGTAGACATTGTCTAGATAATCTAGAATCATTTATCTTGGAGTTTAGCCATCAAATGATCATCTTATGATTGCTATAATAATAAGGAATACACAGAGCTAAAGTGTGTTTTGCAATCCCATATAAGGCTTTTGTTTCCCTTCTCAAGATCTATCAATACATAGTGCTCCCAAGAGAAGTACTTGGGCTACCAAGAAATTGTCTAAACCTATTGACATTTAGATTGTTTGGACTCTTTGTCTTAGATATACAATAGAATTTACATGTAATACATGTAGAGTCCGAATCATTGAGCTTTGTATTTATCTTGTGTAAAGGCTTTGGCAGACTTGGTAGAAGGTTTTATGATTGATTCATGATGTATGGAAATGTCTTGAAGAGAACTTGATTTCCAACATCCTTGGGATTCATTTGAATTTCCTACCTATTCTTTTTATTCTCTTCTATCTCCTATTCTCTACTTCATTTTCTATCTAATCCCCGATGGATACGATCTTTTGACTAAAATCCCTCTGACAGAGCCTACAATAATGTTGCACATTGATACACTGATACTTGCAATTAATTTCCCAATGATACAAGTAAAACATAAGGTAAAAGGGTACAGAAGAGTTTACCATGTCTCCTGGGAGGTGCATGAGTTCATCCTCAACAATGTCACATGCATTAATTTCTAGCCTGGAAGGTCCAAATTTGAAGGATCACCCAATTTCTAGTTTGAAAGGCCTTGTTAGAGAACTCCTTCTTTCTTTGTAAAGAGATTGGAAGGATGTATAAGCATCTTCTAAGTTAGCTACAATAGATTCAAAGTATAATATCCTTGAAACCTTCAATGGAACTTGAGTCACAATATCTTTTTTTTTTGGCGATGCAGCATTATCGAAGCATTAATTTGGTAAACTAATTAGTGTGGGTTAAGAATACACACAAGATAATATCTGGAAAAAGTTGAGGTTAATGGTGTGATGCCATGTTGCATCAATATGATTTTGTAATTATTTGCATCTCTTTTTTGAAATTAATATAAAGTGCATTACAAATTTTAGAAACTACATAATTTTTCTAAGATCTCTATGAATAAATTATATATGTTTTAAAAAAAATAAGTAAGGGGTTTGAAAACCCCCCTGGCAATCCCATTGCATGATGTTGCACTTTCCCTTCACTTTGGTTTTTAGTCACTTAGGAAGTTGTTTTCCTCTCCATAGCCACAACCCTAACAAATTGCATTGCCAGCCAATGCAATCTTGCACCATGCAAATTAGCACCACATCCCCCAGGGAATCCATGGAGAGGTTGGGTACTACAAAACTTGTCAAGCACTTGCCCGAGGGGATACTTCATGACATAGCCACAATATTGGTGAAGGCGATGGTGGCATGCCGAGAGTGTAGGCGAGAAAGAAGGATGATGTGCCTCAAGAAGTGCAGGGTACCAACTAAGTCATTGAGATGGTAATTTTTTTAATATGGCTACAACATAGTGATGCTTTGTATGGATAAATTTACATTTAATTATTACTAGACTAGCAAAGATTTTCTATGGCAAATAGGAGCAAAGAGCTCTACTAGCCAATTGGCAAGGCACATACAAAAGTTGTTGTGCATGAAGGGGGAGTCTTGGGCAAATCATGGGCTACATTGCAATAGAGTAAGAGCTCTCGGATGTCATCCTAGCAATCAAGAATGTTGAGCAAGTACTGAATAGGGCCTTATACTATCGCTACATTGTAATTTGTTTTTAGCACTATTTGGTCTAGATGACTCACCGAATTATGTATGCTCGAAAAATATTTTTGTAATTTTTAGCCAAAGATCGTCCCACTCTCAGTGTTGCAAGTTGTTTTGCATAATTATATCTCAATACATAATGAATATTTAAAAAAAAACATATTTTATGCCAATAGGGTATGTGCGCTAAGAAATTTGCTTGATTGCAGTCCCATGGATGGCTGAAGGTGTTTGCCTCACCCATTCGAGGGGCCCTAGTAAATGCATTAAAGATGTCCTCTTTTCCTTGATGGCTTACTATGACAGGTTCAATAACACTATGTGCTAGTACTAACACTATGTGTTAGTGTTAGTACTATCGATAAGATAGTATTAACAATTAGTACAATTGGCACTCCATATGGTAATTTTGATTCATGGAAAATTTGATACATTTTTTATATATTAGTAAAGTTGAAAAATTGATAGATTTCATTGTTGTTATGTATTACATTAGTACTAATTGTTACAATGGCAATTAGAATGCAAAAAGCTCCGTTGCATTTCATCTAGTGCCCACATGCTCCTCAACTACTGTGCACAATGGTGTAACATTGACATGACCACCTCTTTTCCACCTCTTGTGTGTTCAATAAAATATATATATGAAGATGAATTGCAAAAAATTCAGCAAAAGTCTTTAAAAATATAAAGGTGATAGGTTAAAATTGAAACTTTTAGTTGGGACTTGAGAAAATTGAGGAAACTCAAGAAAACATCATAAGTCAATCTGTCCAATTCTCAATTATAGAATACTATTGCCATACAATAGCCACAAACGGACATGATTGCTAGAAACACACATGATTGGAGTGGTCGAATGAAGTGTGAAAATACGCGAGATCTAGAGCATGGTAGATGTCGAAGCTATGGAGGTTGAAAGAGGAAAAAGGGACTCATGTAGACATTGACCCTGACTAGGACGAATTGTTACACAAGTGAATTAGGTTCCAAGATTGAGACTTGGACTCATAAACACAATCTTGTGTATTAACAGTGACATGCCACTTTACTGGAAAGAAAAGAGTACTATCATTACATTAGAAAAAGAGTGCAAGTACAATGGTTTATAGGAATTGAGTGGTGGTACTTTCTCCTACTGTGCATATGGGATTCTAGTTCTGAGCCCTCACTGCTTCTCACAAACGGACTGAAGTAGGTGTGATTGAAAATATCTCAACACCCCTCCTCAATCACAACCATAAGTACAAAGTGTATAGAGACTTTAGTGAAAGCAACACCTGCAAAGTGTGGGCACACCATAAACATGGCAAAACACCAGAGGCTATCGCAAAAAAGGCTAAGTGTGGGTACCACAAACATGATGGACATCCAGAGGCTGTAGCAGGGGCCTCACAAAGTGTACAAAGGCTATAGTACAATGATAACTGAGGAGTTTACAAGTTTATTTTTGAGGCATTAGGGCTAGGAAATACAAAACTAAAAAAGTCTATCTGAATAGAAGGATTGATGAGGTTTGTCCTTCTCCTGGTGGTCTTCTTCTTCTTCTTCTTCCTTCACTCCATTTTCTTCTTATTCTTTGACTGCAACTAGATAGGCCTTTTGGGACCTCTTTCTGGTGTGGCAGAAATTCTCGGTGTGTCCGGTCCTTTTGCAGAAGTCACAAAAAAGCTAATCCTTCTTGCCTTTGTACCTTTTGCCAACATATAATGCATGTTCATCTCTAGAGGTTCTTGGTTCTTCCTTAGTTTTTAGCTTTTTTTCCTCCTCTAACAATGATGCCTGGATATCAACAAGTTCAAGGTTTAGCATATTAATTAGAGTTGTTGATACATTATTATATTTAGAGGTAAACTCTTAAGTAGAACATCGATGCAAACATCTTCTTCCATTTTAATGTTGATTCCTGCAAGTTGGGTTAAAAGTCCTTCCATGTAATTTAGATGTGTGGCAAGTGATGTGCTGGACTTCATTTCAAACCTAAAAAACTCTATCAAGAGACCATACTTTGATGATTTAGAATGTGCACCGAACAAAGTGTCAAGTCTCTTCCATGTATCCTATGAGGTCTCACAGTTATCCACATGGTGGATTTAACTGTCGTCTAGCTCCAGTTTGATAATGGCCTGAGCCTTATCATTGTTCTTTTGCCAAGTGACAACAAGATCCGCATCACGAGGCTTATTTTCTTTTCCAGTGGTAATGGCCTATAGGCCCTTCTTCATCAAGATGAGTTTGATGTGGGTTTGCCAGGTGTGAAACCTGACTCCTTTGAAGCAAGTAGTTGGAGAGTCTTTTCCCATGTTAGAAGGCTAGAGCAACAACAGATCAGCACTATATTTCAGTAGCAGAGTAGTTAAGTATAAGTGCTAAGAAGCACTAGGTGAGTGTCAATGGACACTATGTCCTTGAATCTTCAACCTTTCAAAAAATCCTTCAAGATCTTTCAAACCTTAGTCTTCATAATTTCCATCGAGAATCAATCTTGAAACTCTAAAATTTTTCAGTAGTAGAGTCAATTTTTAATGTGTCAAAAGACACAAGAAATGGCAGTGCGATATCAAAAGATACTAGTTTGAGCTTTGATGTTTGTTGCTTGAGTTTGACTTGATGATCTTCAAAAAATCTTCACAGCTTCCCTTTCTTGTTGATTTGAGTGGTGAATCTTGTTGGGTTTTGAATGCGATAATAGACCATAGTGATAGTAAGTTTCTTGGACTAAGGAGAATAAAGAGACGATGACAATTATGAGCTTTTGGTGCTTGTGGCTATGGAGGACTAGGGTTTTTGATAGAGAGTCGACTACTTTTTCGTTTACAGCAGCTCGTATAGGCAGAAATGGAATGAATGATTTGGTGAGGAGGAAGCTTATAACCCTAGCTTCCAAAGCCATGTGGTTGCAGGGCATTCTGCAGCGCACACAAGAGGATTCGATTATACGACATTATGCTATCGTCTTTCTGGCAATGAGGTACAATCTTTACAATGTCGGGTGCTATGGTGCACCATGTTGATGTTTGTCATGCTAGGATGAAGTGCCTTGAAGTCAGGAACAATTCCTTAGAAGGAAGCGTGTAGAAATAATGCCTCTATTGCAAGATCTAAAAGCTCAATCAGAGCTATATGCTGTTTGGCTATGGCTACCACAAGCTTGATTAAAGATGAAGTTGAGAAAATGAATAATACAGTGATCTTGAGCTATCCAAGGATGAAGAGAGTTGAAGGAGTAGAGAGGAGACCTGAGACATGCTAAGCCATGCTTAGCTGAGCTCTGATACCATGTGAAAATATGCGAGATCTAGAGCATGGCAGATGTCGAAGCTATAGAGGTTGAAAGAGGAAAAAGGAACTCATGTAGACATTGACCCTAACTAGGACAAATTGTTACACAAGTGAATTAGGTTCCAAGATTGAGACTTGGACTCATAAACACAATCTTGTGTATTGACAGTAACATGACACTTTACTGGAAAGAAAAGAGTACTATCATTACATTAGAAAAAGAGTGCAAGTATAATGCTTTATAGGAATTGAGTGGTGGTACTTTCTCCTACTGTGCATATGGGATTCTGGTCCCGAGCCCTCATTGCTTCTCACAAAGGGACTGAAGTAGGTGTGATTGCAAATATCTCAACATGAATTGTACCAAGGATTTTATAAACAATATCCTTTACTATTCAATGAACTTTAATCCTGGGCCTCGTCAATAATCATGTGCATGATAGGGTATTGGGTTGGCACATGGTAGTGGCCAAAGAGATCAATAAACAACAAGTACTAAGAACTTACAAAGCTTGATGGTCCATTCTAAAATCTCAGTTTCTCACCAACCAAGCAACCCTCTTGAGCCATCCCAACCTACCAAGTTTCCAAACAAAGTAACCAAGAGAAGGTACATGTAGAATGAAATAACCATGCAGATGTCAGTATGCAGCCCCTTCAACCCCACCAATCTCTATGAGAAAGATTTATTGCAGTCCCACAATGGATGAGCATAAAATGGCATTTTAACATGTGGTACGTTGATGGCTTAGAAAGGCTTGCAGGCCGCCTTGTCAAGGGAAACCATGAAAGGGATGATGCAAGAAAAATATCAATGGCCCCAATCCTGAGAATTATGCAAGCCAATACCCATTAAAAAAATTTTAATGGGATTTTCCTATCATATTAGATGTACTTATAATTTGTAGTACTAAATTTTTTGTCAAGTCCATGGTTTTCAACCTTCTTTTTCAAATTTTGAAATTCATTTTACATACACCTTGATTTTTCATGAACATTATTATAGACCAACCAATTGAGGCAAATGGCGACCTTTCTTCTCCACAAAGCTATCAAAATGAGGATAGCTTAAATAAAAAACAAATCGACATGAGATAAAAAAAATTATCATAGAGAACCGAGCCACTCTTGCTACAGATCGAGGTATCTCCTTCACTATTCTAGAGAGAATAGCATGTGTAACTAGTTTTGGTTCTTTTGTTTATTTTGAGACTCAAATTGAAGTTGGAATGGTAGGTCAAACAAAGGAAGATAGTATTATTCAGCAACATGATGAAGGAAGACCGTAAGAGAAAAGGAAAAGACAAGGTGGAGGACTCTTTAAATCTTGAACTAGAACCGGATGCAAGAATAGCTCGAGATGGCATTTTGTTGAGCTTCTTGAAAGAGTGTGAAGGACCCTTTAAATCTTGCAATAAGAGGCTAGTGTCCTTCTTTGATGTGCCCACCATTAAGTAGATAAAATAGTAGTGGATATGTGTCTCATAAGAGACTTGTAGTACTAGATACTAAATATTAATTGATAGTAATAGATAATAAATTTATGGTAAAATAGTTTTAATTTTATTGAACACAAATAAAGCGATACTAAGGTAGTCTTAACTTGTACTAAAACATTAAACTAGAGAAATAGTAGAATACTAAAGTTGGATTTAGTATGTTAGAAAAATAGCAAAATTGGATTTTGTTTCACACATTGCTTGTTGGTTTCCAACTACCAGATAGCCAAGACATGCAGCTATCGACAACCCCAAGACATGCAACTATTGACAACCCCAAACAAGTGCAATTCCCATTGAAGTTGATGCACATTGTTTCTAAGTGGATTTTTTAGGATTAGGTCTTTCATTATAGACACCTACAATATCTCGTTGAGTCACTTTTTGTATACATGATGACTGCTCAAACAGCCTTATAATCTCCAATCAAATGAATCCTTATAAAGCTTATCTCGAGTTCCATTATCCATTGCCTTAAAGCATGATTGCAAATATTTTCTTTACTTTAATCTAATGCTTTTCAACCTTATGTAAAGATATTGATACACAATTTTTAGTACTAAATAAGTGTTCAAAAAAGTTTTAGTTATTAGTACTTAATTATTTCTTAGTACTAAATAAGTATTGATAAACCTCCATGAATTTGAAGCCAATAGGAATTGTATATGTTCCTCAAAAATGTTTTCCCCAAACATTGGGTCTTATATCTACTAGAATAAAGTGGCTATGTAAATAGTACTAGCACAAATCGAGATTGTCAATGGAGGCACAAAGCATTTTAAAATCAATGACTACCCTAAATGGAGATACAAAATTTCTCAGAACCAAAGAACCGGATCAATGGATCAGCTATTGCTCTCTATTGTAATCTAGATCATGAGCTGTGTGGATTAAAGCACTCCACATACTTCATACTATTTATTATAATAATTATTAATGCAATATCATTTCGCATTGAAAGTTACAAAAATCCCATGACTGTCAGTCTATATATGAAAGGAAAAGGGTAATGTAAAATGAACACTTTGATTACCAAAGATATACAAACTTTTCTGAGTTTTACTCAGAAGAACTTTGTATACAATGTGTGTACATCGCTATACACATGGTATTCATACATAGATGGTATTTTTTGAAACTAATTTACAATGGTCACTAACTCAGCCATGTATGGAAGGGAGATGCTAATTTGTTGACTTAGCAAGATTGAATGGAATTATCTGAATTCTCTCCTTGATGACCTAGTGCCTTGTCCCTTGGTAGTGAGTGGATCAGCTTTGATCCATGGCACATTGGATGTTCTCAACCTGGCAAAGTCATTTTGAATTACATCTAATAGTGCTTGGGAAGATCTTTTTTATTTCTCAAAGTAATCCTCTCAATAATAAGACCTTCATAAGGACATCTATACATGAATTGTGGGACAATGCTCTTAAATCATACATCCTTTGCAAGTATGGCAATATTGTCTCTAGCAACTCTGTGTCAATGCAATGACCATGATATGTGTCGACACAACAAATTGTCCCCATTGGATCTAACCATGCCTTGGATGTCATGTCATCCACAAGCAATGTATGTTGAATGCTCATGTGAATGTCCCTACTCAGAAGCACAAAGAATGGGTTTAGTAGCAAAAGCTCATTAGTTTGCTCTCGATGGTAGATACCTAACTGCTACACACAATCATCTTGCCACAACTTGAATTTGAAGTGGAGACCTAAACCAAATGCTGCCAATTACTTTTTTACTAATTCAAGAATGGGCAATAGGTTTCTAAGGGTCATGCTACTCTAAATCCCCACATCAAAATGGGTGTCCAACTCTATAGGGATTTGAACCTGTCCAAGCCTTAGTGACAAATATGCTTGCCAACTTTGTGGAGTACTCCACTATCCCGATGTATGTGGTTGGAGCCTACTGGTACCTCCTCTTCGTCATGACTCCATTAGCATCAATAACAAATAAACATCTTGTAGTGACCGATGTTGAGAAATCCACTAAATATAAAATTCATTTTTATTAGTTGGATGCACAAAAGGTACTAAACAAACATAAGAGTTGAAATACCCACTTTAAACTACATGTTCATACAAATGAACTTCCCTCGACAAACTCACAAGACAATACAACATTGATAGGAAATGGGCAATACAACATTCAAATGCAAAGGCAATATAGCAAATATGCTCATTTTGATGCCAGGAGGCATATTTCACGGTGGATTCCGTGCCACGATGGATTCCGTGAGGTTTTACGGTGGATTCCGTAAACTTTGTTGACCGGGGCTCATACACAAAGTGGATTCTTTGTGCGAGAAGTTGATGGGGACGCCTATCCTTTTCGGGCGTTTCATTAATTTAGTATGTACATGGGTGATTCCATAGCGGGTGATTCCGCAAAATGCATATTAAATTAATAAACGTTTATGAGTTTAGAGTGCGCACTCGTAATAAATTAAGGTTAGGATTGATTTCTAACCAGTTGATTTATTTATGTAGCTGAAGATTGCTAGGTATTCACTTTTGTCGGTTTAACTGTATTATTTTACTAACGATTGTGAATGCTTCAGTTGATGTGTAGAGATAACAGCAGTGGCGGAGGAAAGCATTGGAGGATAGCGAGTATTCGAGTTATCACTTATATTTTGATGGGCGCATACCTTAGGCATGTCGCCTATATTTTGTTGCGCCTATTTATTGAGGCGTTGGATATTTATTTATTATTTTGTATGCGCATGGGCGCACGATTATGATATTTGTATTTGGACATTGTATTGGGTATGCCTGACTTTTTGGGCGCCCGCCCATTAGCTTTATTTCTATTTTGTGCTAAAGCAAACTCAAAAGCCAAAAGTGTGCTATTTTGTAATTTGGGCTATTATTTGAGCTTGAAGATGATTAATACATAAAATACATGCTTTGTGGGGCGCTCACACAAGGCATGGGGGGAGATTGCACCCAATTGGTCTCTTGTTCATGTCGTGCATGCTTTTTACCTTGAGTTTTGTGCAAAAAGTAGAGTTCTTTTGTTCTTGGGGACCTTCCGGCATTCACTACGCAAGCATACGGCATCCGATCTGCGCACCAATGGTATCAGAACGAAGCTGAGATCGAGAGCTTCCAATCGCTACCCATCTTGTGCGAAGGCGGAGCTCCTGGAACGATCGAGCTCTATGGTCAATCTCATCGCAAACGGTCGATACGGGTGGATTCCTGGCGGTCAAGAACCTCTGTTTCCAGCCTCTGAAGGACCGGCCTGTAACGATAGAGGACCACTCCTACATCCTGTTCTTCAAGTCGTCAACAAGCAGAGAGATAAGTCTTCAAAATTCATAAGCTTAAAAGCTTAAGTAAGCTTAATAAGCTTAATAAGCTTAGTTTAAGCTTAAAAAGCTTATACTTTCAACTTGTCAACAAACGGCGATAGGGCGGCATCCTGGCGAAAATTCCGTGTGAAAAACGGCCCCGCCTCTACAATTCGACGATTTTTTTTACTAAGCTTAAAGCTTAGTCTCTTAAGCCTCAAATCACACAAAGCTCCAAAAGTTGATCAAGTTACATAAGTTCCGGTACTCTATAAGTTTCATAAGTTCTGCAACTTCCGAAGTCAGACAAGTAACCTGAAGTCAGAACTGAATTCTGTTCAAAACTCCTAGAAGGATTATTCCTGCGCAGAAATATCGAACTGCAAAGTTGTTCTCTGGAAGGTACTGTTTGCATACGCAGACTTGCTGAACCAGTTTCAACACATGCAGCAGGACAAAACACAGATTTTTCAAAGATTACAAATCCCGCAATAGCCAAAGACGAAGATTGCGAAAGCCACACACAAAAATATATAAGCCTTGTACACCCGATCTTGAGCTACGCTCATCCCGCGAATTGGATTTTGAGACTGTGAGGTCTTTTGAAGTTTTGCAGGATGATGGAACCACATATGGATGATTTAATTAGCTGAAGGCGATCTTCCTGAACCTACGATGAAGCAAAAGCCGGATTTAATTATGATGAAGTTGGATGAAGAATGACGAGCTCGGCAAACATTACAAGTTCAATTGGCTAATTTATAAAGATCGACTACTGACAAAGGGGAACCACAATCTGAAGATCTTATCCGACGTACCATCGACGCGACTATCGAAGCTCAATCTATCCACAAACAAACAAAGATAAGTAAAACAAATTTCAAATTTCGTGATGCCAGGAGGCATATTTCACGGTGGATTCTGTGCCACGATGGATTCCGTGAGGTTTTACGGTGGATTCCATAAACTTTGTTGACCGGGGCTCATACACAAAGTGGATTCTTTGTGCGAGAAGTTGATGGGGACGCCTATCCTTTTCGGGCGTTTCATTAATTTAGTGTGTACATGGGTGATTCCATAGCGGGTGATTCCGCAAAATGCATATTAAATTAATAAACGTTTATGAGTGTAGAGTGCGCACTCGTAATAAATTAAGGTTAGGATTGATTTCTAACCAGTTGATTTATTTATGTAGCTGAAGACTGCTAGGTATTCACTTTTGTCGGTTTAACTGTATTATTTTACTAACGATTGTGAATGCTTCAGTTGATGTGTAGAGATAGCAGCAGTGGCGGAGAAAAGCATTGGAGGATAGTGAGTATTCGAGTTATCACTTATATTTTGATGGGTGCATACCTTAGGCATGGCGCCTATATTTTGTCGCGCCTATTTATTGAGGCGTTGGATATTTATTTATTGTTTTGTATGTGCATGGACGCACGATTATGATATTTGTATTTGGACATTGTATTGGGTATGCCTGACTCTTTGGGTGCCCGCCCATTAGCTTTATTTCTATTTTGTGCTAAAGCAAACTCAAAAGCCAAAAGCGTGCTATTTTGTAATTTGGGCTATTATTTGAGCTTGAAGATGATTAATACATAAAATACATGCTTTGTGGGGTGCTCACACAAGGCATGGGGGGAGATTGCACCCAATTGGTCTCTTGTTCATGTCGTGCATGCTTTTTACCTTGAGTTTTGTGCAAAAAGTAGAGTTCTTTTGTTCTTGGGGACCTTCCGACATTCACTATGCAAGCATACGACATCTGATCTGTGTTGAGATATCGAGCTCCACTCGTGATACGCCAGGGTGACCGTTGTATATTTATGTCACCGACTTGTCAGTTGCAGACGCGGTTGGTACACCGCCCATGAATAATAGCTACATGATAGCTATCCTTATCTACTCTAGTTCGTGGCTCAGTTAGTATGCCACCTTAGTTAGTTGAGTTTGGTTTGAGACCCATATATAGGGTTGTTCTATTTCTTTGTACTTGAGTTCTTTTGGCTTACACAACTAAGAGGAGGAAAACTGTTTTCAGCCTCCACCCTTGTGTGTCTTCCCCCATTGTGCAAGCAAGAAAGCTTCAAGCGAGACTCCTTCCTTCTCTCCCACAATCTTGACATGGTATCAGAGCCTTGTTCGTGGTAAGGAGCTCAAGAAAGCAAGCCAAGCTCGCGGTGGTCTGGTAAGAGGAGCAGTGTTGCTTTCATTTCCTGTTTTGGGAGCAGATCTCTGCAGGTAGCACAGCCGGAAATTGCAGGAGTGCATTGTCTCAGGTTGAGACGCCCTTCGTGGTGAAGCAAGAGGGCAGTATATGCTGCGGGTAAGGGCTTTAGCCCTTGGCGACCTTGTTTTTTTGATTTGAGGCCATTTCGGGGCCTGTTTTGCAGACGGAAGTTTTCTGCACGCACTCAAGAAAAGGCTCAGTTTTATGCTGTGCGACCACTGTTCTACAGGTCGGTGAAAAGTTACTGTAGAAATTGCATCGTATGCTTGTGCGCAGAGACATTGGGAGTTTCAGAATCATCCTTGGTTCCTGTTTATGCAAAATCGTCACTAGGAAGTGACTGTGTGGTCAAATACCACTTTCGCCAGTTTTGCAGATTTGCCCTTGTGAGGGTGAAGCTGTGTTTTTTGCAGTGACAGAATTTCTTGCAGTATTCTGTAATGGCGTCTGATTCTCTTTCACAGATTGTCACTGAAAAGCTTGACAAGAACAACTTCCAGGCATGGAAGTTTAGAATGACGAATTTCCTTATGGGAAAAGGATATTGGGAATTTGTTGCAGGAAATGAAGAAAAACCAGTTCTTCCTGATGTTCCCAATCAACAACAAATGCAGGCATTTAAAACATGGCATGAGAGAGCCAGGAAAGTTATGTATTGGCTGTCTATCAGTATTTCAGACTCTATGATTGTGCATATTCAGGATGCAAGTACGCCAAAGGAGGCATGGGATACTTTGTCAAAAATGTATAGCACAAATACGCAAGCCAGGAAAATGCAGCTCAAGCAAGAGTTGCATAATGTGCAAAGAGAAAGTATGAGCATCAACGACTACCACATGAAGGTGAAGAAGATTGCAGATGCACTTGCTTCCATTGGGTCGCCAGTGGAAGATGATGATTTAGTTTCCGTGACCTTGAATGGTCTAGGAAAGGATTATGCACAGTTTCGGACATCCATTTCAGTTCGTGAAAGATTTCCTGATTTTGAGGAGTTGATTGCTCTTCTAATTTCTGAGGAACAGAGAAATGGTGGTGCATCTTCTTCAGGAGGAACTTCAAAAGAAGCTGTCTTCTACTCAAATGCTGGAAGAGGTAGAGGCAGAGGTAGAGGAGGCCGATTTGGAGGCCGTGGCAGAAATCAGAATATGCAGCAAACTCAAGAAAACCAGTCCTATGGAGGAGGACGTGGTAACTCTAGAGGCAGGGGAGCCAAAGAGGTCGTGGTGGATGGCAAAGAGGCCAAAATGCAAACAGTAATGTTGAATGCTACTACTGTGGTAAAATGGGTCATATGGCTAAAGACTGCTATAAAAAGCAGAATGACATCATGAATGGAAAACTGCAACAAGGGAATTATGCATCTTCTAGTAGACAGGGTGATGACAGAAATGAGCATTTGTTCATGGTGCAGCACATGAACAATTCTATGACAAGTGCAGAAGAAAGCAATGATGTATGGTATGTTGACTCGGGTGCATCAAACCACATGACAGGTCATGCAGAATGGATGGAGGATGCAAGGAAAATGGAAAAACCAGGATTTGTGGAGACTGGTGATGATACTGCACATCCTATTGTGTAGATTGGAAAAATTCCCTTGTCTATGCAGGGTGGGAAAAAGAAATACCTGTCCGATGTATTTCATGTCCCGAATATCACCAAGAATCTGGTTTCAGTTGGTCAAATGGTTAAACAGGGCTTGCAGGTCAGATTTAATCCTCATGGATGCTTTGTTGAGGATATGAAAAATAAAGGTCGCTTGATAGCAAAAGGAAAGAAGAAGGGCAGAATGTTTACATTGGATGCAGACATGTCTGAATTGAGTGCAGCAATGTTTGCACATGGGACCGGTGTAGTTGCAGATATTGATATCTGGCATAAACGCATTGGTCATGTTAATGTACAGCGACTTAAATCAATGCAGGCCCAAAATATTGTTGCAGGATTGCCCAAATTCAAGGTTGCAGAAATGCATAAGGTATGTGAAGCCTGTCAGTTTGGAAAACAGGCAAGGAAACCATTTCCTAGACATGTTCAAGAGAGTGAGAAGCCATTGGAATTAATTCACTCTGATGTGTGGACAACTAAAGCTGCATCTCTTGGAGGGTGTCATTATTTTATCAGTTTTATTGATGACTATAGCAGAAAAGTTTGGGTGTATTTTATGAAAAAGAAAAGTGAAGTTTTTGGGCATTTCAAAACTCTTAAAGCTATGGTTGAAAAAGAAACAGGCTTGCAGATAAAATGCCTAAGGTCAGATGGAGGGGGAGAGTACCTCTCAAATGAGTTTGCAAAGTTCTTGCAGGAGCATGGCATAAAGCAGCAATATTCATGCAGTTATACCCCACAACAAAATGGAATTGCAGAAAGGAAAAACAGGCATATTGGAGAGGTATCTCGTGCCATGCTCAATGAAAAAGACTTGCCAGATTTTTATTGGGCTGAAGCAGTTGCTACAGCAGTCTACATAATGAACAGGACTCCCACTGCAGCAATACATGGAATGACTCCAGAGGAGAGGTATACTGGTAGGAAACCAGATATTTCTCATTTGAAAATTTTTGGTTGCATTGCCTATGTACATGTGCCAGATGAGCTGAGATCCAAGTTGGATCCAAAAGCTGAGAAGTGCATCTTTATTGGTTACTCTCTGCAGCAAAAAGGGTATAGATGCTATAACCCTTCTACTCGTAAGTTTACAGTGAGCAGAGATGTTGTTTTTGATGAGATGAGTAGCTGGTATAAACCAGTAAATGTGATTGATGATGAAGATGCACAAAATGGTAATGCTACACAGAATTCACAGCAGCAGTCACAAAATATTAGTGGACCTGGAGCGTCCTCTAGCAGTGGTTCACATTCTTCGCCATGGACAGGCATATTGAGATCAGGAGAATCTTCTCAAAGCAATGCAGATAGTGGTATGCAAGTATCACGAAAAGGAAAAGAGAAGGTTGATCAGCCCATGTTTGATGTGAATGCAGGTCACTCTTATGTGGATGGTGAATCCAGTGGCTCAGAACAGAGCATTGATGATGAGTTGGGTATTCCTTCTATTGTTACACCTGGAGTAAGGAAGACCAGGGATGTTTTGAGAGCACCTGGGAGTGAACCTACTTTGCGCAGGTCTACAAGAGCTAGGTATCCTGTGGATAGGCTGAAATATGATGGATTTACAGCCATTCACTATGCATATATGGTCAAAGTGATACAGGAACCAGAACCCACATCTTTTGAGCAAGCCATGGGAAAAGAAAAATGGGAGAAAGCCATGGATGAAGAAATGGATGCCTTGGAAGCAAATGCTACATGGGAGTTAGTACCTTTGCCTAAAGGTAAGAATGCAATTGGCTGTAAGTGGGTTTATAAGGTGAAGCACAATGCTGATGGTTCTGTGAACAGATACAAGGCAAGATTAGTAGTCAAGGGGTATGCACAAACATATGGCATTGACTATGAAGAAACATTTAGTCCGGTTGCAAGGATGGCAACCGTAAGAGCAGTCATTGCTATGGCTGCATCAAAGGGATGGTCTTTACATCAGATGGATGTAAAGAATGCCTTCTTGCATGGTGATTTGCAAGAAGAGGTCTATATGGAGCAGCCACCAGGTTATGTGCATGCTGTTCATCCTGAGTTTGTTTGCAGGTTGAAGAAAGCCTTGTATGGCTTGAAGCAAGCACCTAGAGCATGGTCTGACAAGATAGGACAGTATCTTGTCACTATTGGCTTTCAGATTTCCAAGGCAGATTTCTCACTTTATGTGAGAAAAACAGAGAAAGGTATTATGCTGCTTGTCATTTATGTTGATGATTTGATTATGACAGGTGACAGTGATGAAGATATCCTTCATGTGAAAATGCTATTGAAGCAGAAGTTTGAGATGAAGGATTTGGGAGAGCTGCGTTATTTCTTGGGCATTGAGGTGATTAGATCACCAAGTGGGATACAGCTCTTGCAGAGGCAGTATGGATTGGACATGCTGTCCAAATATGGGATGACAGGCTGTAAGCCTATTTCAGTTCCTTTGGAGCAAAATGTGAAGCTGAGCACAGATGCAGGTGAGCTTCTAGAAGACCCTACTATGTACAGACGCATAGTAGGAAGTTTGATTTATATGACTATTACCAGGCCAGATTTGAGCTATGCTGTTGGATTGGTAAGTCAGTTTATGCAGGCTCCAAGGAAACCACATTTGGATGCGGCTAGACGCATACTTAGGTATGTGAAGTCCACATTGCAGTATGGACTATTTTATGAGACTGGGGTTCAAATACAGTTGCATGGATACACTGATGCTGATTGGGCTGGTAGTATTTCTGATAGACGATCTACCAGTGGATATGTATTCTCTTTTGGGAGTGCTGCAGTCACTTGGAGCAGCAAGAAACAGCCTACAGTTGCCTTGTCGAGCACAGAGGCTGAGTACAGGGGTGCAGCAATGGCTGCATGTGAGGTAGCTTGGTTGCATAAGCTACTTTATGATATGCATCAGTCTACAGATGGGCCAGTTGTCATTTATTGTGACAACATGAGTAGTATACACTTGGCAAATAACCCAGTCTATCATGCTAGAACAAAGCACATTGAGGTGCATTATCACTATGTGCGAGAGAGGGTTTTACTAGGTCTTATTGATCTAGTTTATGTCAGCACAGAGGATCAGGTAGCTGACATATTCACGAAGGCATTGGGCGCAGAGAAGCTGCGCAAGTTCAGAGACCTGCTTGGTGTGCAGGAATTGGGATTGAGCTCGAGGGGGAGTGTTGAGATATCGAGCTCCACTCATGATACGCCAGGGTGACCGTTGTATATTTATGTCACCGACTTGTCAGTTGCAGACGCGGTTGGTACACCGCCCATGAATAATAGCTACATGATAGCTATCCTTATCTACTCTAGTTCGTGGCTCAGTTAGTATGCCACCTTAGTTAGTTGAGTTTGGTTTGAGACCCATATATAGGGTTGTTCTATTTCTTTGTACTTGAGTTCTTTTGGCTTACACAACTAAGAGGAGGAAAACTGTTTTCAGCCTCCACCCTTGTGTGTCTTCCCCCATTGTGCAAGCAAGAAAGCTTCAAGCGAGACTCCTTCCTTCTCTCCCACAATCTTGACAATCTGTGCACCACATTCAGAGCTCTAGGATCTATTTTTATGCAGGTTTACAGGCTTAGAAGCACTATGGCTTGGAAGCCAATGAGTCTCTCGCTTCCTAAACCTAGGAAGGAATAAGCTAGGTAGTTTAAGATTGTCACTAGGGGATTGGTATGTAGAGGCCTCATGCTCCTTGATAGAAGCATCCTAAATATACTCCTTAGCACTGATCTCCTAATGTATCTCATTGGCAATGGATGCCTCCTCGTGCTCCATGGCAATGTTCTTGGGGGATTCAATAGTAGCCTCTTGCTCTTAGAAAGCGACCTCGTCCTCCTAGGTCTCTTCTTCACGAAGAGAGTGCTCCCACTTCAGCTCCAGTTTGATAACCAGTCCAAGCTCTATTTTATCATTCGGATCATCGAAGTGAAAAATCCAAATAGAAATATATCAGATAAATATGTGACACAAGCAAATAATTTAACACTAAACCAATCAAAAGATACATTGCTCGCTAATCTTTCTCTGGCTATATAGCTTCCATTTTACGTTTCTGTTTTTCAAGAGGGTGATCCCTTACATGTTAAATACACCCTCATGGACAAGCTCACTAGTAACTAAACCTAAGTCATAACTAAATTACACATAAAGTAGCATGCCATATTTAAATCTATTATGTAAATGAGCATGGTAATATGAAGTGCACACCTTCACAATGTGTTGCAACTTGTGGGAGATGAATTCCACCTACCACCTCAATTGGGCACCTTTGATTAGTACACTCAAAGCTTAAAAGTTATATCTGGCCACTCATGCTTTCTCCTTACACTCCTCTTCATCATAGGAGTCTTCTACATCATTCACAATAATATCCAAACCACACCTCCTTTCATCCCCTTTCTCTCATGCATCCTTATTTTTAGATACCTTTGCAAGGGTAGCTATCAACTTCTTAAGCTTTGCAGACAAGCCTTGTGTAGACCCTTGCACACATCTACTTGCTTCTCCCTTGTGTTGCAGCATGGGAATACTTCTAGGGGTTACATATTTGGTAGGATCAAAAGTGCTTGTGATAGTAGCTACAACACAACAATGTGTTATTAGTAAAATAGCTATATCAACACCATTGAGCTAACAAGGTACTAACCGTAGCAAACGTAATGGCATTGTAGTACTAACAAGTTACTTTAGGAAAACTACTTATTTTAGGAAAAAAGTAATATATTGCTTCCATTATGAATGGTAATTAGTACCAATAAAATAGTACTAATATTGTCAATTGGTAATGCAACGATATCATATTATGATAGTACCATATAAGATGGTACTAAACAAGGATATTTTCTAAAGACTAGTCTTTCTACTAAATGGTACTAAATATTACACAGTTATTAATACTTAAGTGGCTTCTTTTTTAGGAATATTTTAGTACTAAAAACTAGATATCATAAACATCACTACAAGGATATAGGGGCGTAGCGACAGGCATTTGCGATGCATTTTAGCGGCGTCGCTAAATGCGACACAAATAGCGACGGTACTCAGAGAAAAAAAGGTGAGCAAAACTGGAGCACAGCATTTTTCTGCAAAGAGTGAAAGAGAGTGTGCCTTTGTGTGTGTGTGTGTAAGAGAGAGAGAGAGAGAGAGAGAGAGAGAGAGAGAAGGAGAGCTTCTCACTGTCGCCGTCGTCACCGTTCGCGAAGAAGAGGAGGAAGTGCACGAAGGAAGAAGAGGGGCTGTTGTGAAGAGGAGACAAAGAATCCATCATTGGGTCTTTGCGGTGAGTACATTGCCCCCTCTTGGTTTTTCCTTGTTCTTTTTTTTTTTGGAGAATGAGGTGCATTGAGAGTGAAAGAGGGGAAATGAGAGAGGGAGAATAAAAAATGAAAATGAAGAGAGCATGAGAGAGAGAGAGAGAGAGAGAGAGAGAGAGAGAGAGAGAGAGAGAGAGAGAGAGAGAGAGAGAGAGAGAGAGAGAGAGAGAGAGAGAGAAAGAGAGAGAATAAATATGAAAGATAACAAAGAATGTAAGAAAGAGAGAGAGGGAGTGAGGGAGAGAGAAGAATGAGTGAGAAAACATGAGCGGGTGGAGAGAAACAAAGAGAGGGTTTGTCACGAAGAGGAGATGAAAAATCCATCCTCCTCTTGGTTTGTTCTTGTTATTACTTCTCTTTTTTTGTTTATTTTTTTAAAGAATGAGGTGCATTGAGGGAGAAAGAGAGGAAATGAGAGAGGGAGAAGAAGAGAGAGAGAGAGAGAGAGAGAGAGAGAGAGAGAGAGAGAGAGAGAGAGAGAGAGAGAGAGAGAGAGAGAGAGAGAGAGAGAGAGAGAGAGAGGTTTGTATAGTTTAGGGATATAGATTTATAGATTTATCTATTAGTTAGTTAGTTTAGTTAGATACTTTGCTTTAAATTGTTTAGATTATTGATCAATTATTAAGAGAGAGAGAGAGAGAGGTTTGTATTGTTTAAATTATTATCTATTTAACTAATTGATTAGTAAGTTAGTAGGTTTTCTTACAATTAGTAAGTTTAGGCTTATAAATTTCTAGCCATGATTTCTAGCTGATTTAAAGAGAGAGAGAGGAAGAGAATGAGTGAGAAAACATGAGGAGATGATAGATTTAAAGATTTATCTATTAATTAGTTAGTCTAGTTAGATACTTTGCTTTAAATTTTTTAGATTATCTATTTAAATTAGTCTTCCTCTTGGTTTGTTCATGTTCTTTCTTCATAAAACTAAGAGACAGGGTGAAGAACAATCCATCCTCCTCTTGGTTTGTTCTTGTCATGAGAGAGAGAGGGTGGGAGAGAGGAGAATGAGTGAGAAAACATGAGGGGATGGAGAGAAACAAAGAGAAGAGCAACACAGAGAGAGAGAGAGAGAGAGAGAGAGAGAGAGAAGGGGGAGAGAATATAAAACGAAGAGTGCAAAGAAAGATACAAAGAAAGGGGGAGAAAACTAAGACTTTAGTTTACGTTAATTTTGTTGAGTTACAAGAGAAGAAATCCATTCTTAAATAAATTAAGAAAGAAAAAGAGAATGAGAACAAAAACAAATTGTTTGTCGTAATGTAGACAAAATGGAAAACCATGATGGTCGTGATGTTTAATATTGTGAGACGTATCTTAATAAATGTGTCTTGTGTCCTTGTTCTCAATGCAAGCTGACAATTAGACGAAAGCGTCGCTTGTCTATAGAACACGTACGACGCTTCGGTGAGTTTCAATTGGAGATCATTGATCAAGTGATCTCAGACTTTGAGCAAACAGTAAGAAAAATGTGTATCAATCATGCATTATATTATTTTTGCAAACTAATTAAATATCATATACAAAAATATTAGACATGGTCATAATATTTATACAAGGAGGTGACGCCTCATCCCAAGGAGGAATGCACCTATTGTGGCCAATTAAAAGAGTTCATGGGTGGACGTGTGATGGATGCAATGCCTAAGCCAATCTTCCACTTAGAAGGCACGACCCAATCTATACCATCAATACCAGAGAAGACAGGTAGCCTTTTAGACTTTCCTACAATCTTGGAGCCTGAGATGGAGGCAATGATCGATACATTGATACCCTTTGATGCCGAGATATCTAATCCGGTAAGAGAGAAAGCATCCATACCATTGTATGATGACTACAATAATATCCACGCATGTATCAATGATTGCGTGCTGTTTTGAGGAGAGTATGAGACTATGGAGACATGTCCAAAGTGTGGTGCTCATAGGTATCGACAGGACTTGCAAGGGCAAACCATCCCTTGGAAAGTTCTTAGACACTTTTCACTTATCCCTCGTATACATCACATATTTCATACGTCGGGCATTGCAAGCTTGATAATGTGGCATGCATAGAATAGATCTATAGATGGAGTTCAATGAATATCAGTAGATTCACGCGCATGGAGCCACATTGACTCTGCCTTTCTAGGCTTCGCACGCGAGCCAAGGAATCTTCAACTGCGTCTTGCTATGGATGGCGTGAACCCATTTAGTCTCTGCTCAACTTCTTACAGTGTGTGGCATATAGTCCTTGTTAACTACAACGTTAACTACAACATCCCGCCATGGCTTTCTACGAAGAAAAGACACTTGATCCTTAGCTTGCTCATTCTTAGCCACTACAAAGTTAAGAATATGGATGTCTATCTCCGTCCGTTAGTTGATGAGCTTAAGATTTTGTGGGAGGAGGGAGTCCCTGTGGAAGATATGAGCAAGCGTGATGGTCGACGACAGTCTACCAATATACTAGCCATTCTCATCTGGACCATGCATGACTTTCTGGGATTCGAGAAGTGCTCATGTAAGTAGGATTCTGTTCTTGTTGGTTACCTAATCTATCATAGCTCGTTCAAGTTTGTGTTTACTAAATAGAGGTATTGGGATAGGTCTAGTTACCTCATGTTATCATGCATGTCCATTGTGTGGGCCACAGTTAAAATATCAAAGATCACAAACCATAAAGAAAATGGTATATCAAGGACACACCTCTTTCTAGCTGGAACAAGTTGAAAATGGTCCACACAGAGTCGCATCCAAATAGAATGCGACAGTTATTAGTTTTCTATGAGTTGTCTTATTGGACCCACTTACAGATCATCCACTTGTTGGATCTCATGCATATTTTCAAGAATAAAGATACCCCTTTAAGTTGGTTCTCACATTGAGTGGAGTAGATAGCAAAAATGGGTGGTTACACCTAGTGAATCTATTGTCACTCATATCTTCTAAGAGGTTCATTCAAAATTGGCAAGAGAGTGGCTCTCGTCATGAGGTCCACCATCCCACAACTATCTATCCTAGCATTGAGATAAAAAAGAAGGGCAACAACCACTCTTCCTCTATAGTAGGTTTTTGTTTTAGTAATACTCACTGTACGTGGAGGTAGTTACATGTAGTGATAAAAGAAGGGTCGGGACATGAGGAAAAGTCCTTCAAGAAACTTTCTATAGATGGGAAGAGGTCCCTTTTAGTGAAAACCAAGCTTTCTTCAAGGATTGAGGCATTTACATTATAGATCAAAGGAAAGTCATATCTACCATGTGTTAAGAATCACGTGGTGGGGAGACTTGCTTGAGCTGGTGCTCCAAACACACATTGTATACTCAAGAGGAAGCTCACTCAAGAACACAAGAAGAGAGTGGAGGCCAAAATGTTTTCTTGCTAGTTTTTTCCTCTTCTTTTTCACACAATACAATGTACACAAAGCATAGATAAGATGCAACATAAAGGAAAGTGGGCTACTAAGTCAAAAAGTGCATAACTGACTACACTAGTCAACTGGCACTATATCTATGCCAGCTATAGGTAGGTGTAACAAACTAAATATAATAAGTGATAAGTTAGTGGCCATGTGAGTATCGTAATGACCACCAATGTGCGGACCCATCTAGCCAGGCGGTCCATCATCACTGTTTGCACGTGTTGAGCTTGCCATCTCAAGACTCCCTCTCAAGCTCAACTCTATCTCTACAACTCCAAGTTTTCTTCGGAACTTTCAAAGCTTCTCTACACCCAATGCCTTTGTGAAAATGTCAGCTATCTGATCATGTATGCTAACATATACCAAGTCAATCTCTCCTACAAGTACCTTCTCTCTCACAAAGTGGTAGTGCACCTCAATGTGTTTTGTCTAGCATGGAACAATGGGTTCCTAGCTAGTTGTATGCTGCTCACGTTGTCACAACGAATGACAACTTCACCATCTCCCTACACATCCAAATCACCTAATAACTTTTGCAGCCATACCACCTCACATACTACCATAGCAACACCTCTATACTCAGCCTCTGTACTCGATAAAGCTACTATAGGTTGCTTTTTTCTACTCCATGTAACTGCTGCACTACCAAGGGAAAACATGAATCCACTGGTAGATCTTCTATCAGTCATGCTACCAGCCCAATCTGCATTTGTGTATCCAAACACCTGTACATCTTTACTTGTCTCATAAAAATTCCATAATGTAAAGTGGACTTCACATACCTCAATATGCGTCTAATTGCATCCAAATGAGGCTTTCTAGGCATCTGCATAAACTGACTGTTGACAAGGCCAGCAACATAGCTCAAGTCTAGCCTTGTGATAGTCATGTAAATCAGACTTCCTACTATCCTCTTGAACATAGTAGAGTATTCTATCTCATCCCCAATGTAAGCACTCAACTTTACATTTTGCTCCAATGGTACTGAAAGAGGCTTACATGCTATCATACCATACTTGGATAATATATCCAAGCCATACTGCCTTTGGGATAGCCATATACCATCATCACATCTGATCACCTCAATACCAAGAAAGTATCTCAGCTCACCCAAATCCTTCATCTCAAACTTCAAGAAGTCCTTAACTTCAGTAATCCTATTATCACTGTCACATGTAATAATCAAGTCATCCACATAGATAACTATGATGACCAAGCCTGCATCTCCACTTCTCACATAAAGTAAGTGATTAGCATCAAAAATACAAAATCCAATATTGACAAGATACTCTCTGATCTTGTCACACTAGGTACTTGCTTTAGTCCCCATAGAGCGCCTTCTTTAACCTATACACATATCTGGAATACTCTAAATCCTCATAACCTATCAGTTGCTCCATATACACCCCTTCTTGTAATTCACCATGCAAGAAGGCATTTTTAACATCCATTTGTTGCAAAATCCAACCATTGACTGCTGCCAAGGCAATCATGTATCTAACAGTTGCCAACCTAGCAACTGGATTGAATGTCTCTTCATAATATATGCCATATGTTTGAGCATAGTCTTTTGTAACTAGCCTAGCCTTATACCTGCTAATTGAACCATTTGCATTATGCTTGAATTTGTAAACCCACTTACAACCAATAGCTTTCTTGCCCTTAGGTAGGGGTACCAAATCCCAAGTCTTATTGGATTCCCATCTCCTCATCCATTGCTACATCCCAATGAGTACGACCAACAACATCCTCAAAACAAGTGGGCTCAATACCCTCAACTACCTTTGCCATATAAGAATAATGGTGAGCTGCATAACCTTCAAAACCAAATATTTTAACAAGGTATATGACCCTTCTAGACTTGCGTACCAGTAGATCATTTAGTGGAGCCTTTACATTACTATGTGCTCTCTGTACACTTGGTGTCGTGACTGAAGGAATACCAAGCTCATCATCCAAACTCTTTAAACCACTAGAATCTCCATCAAATCCCAAATAACTAGTAGATGCATCATTACCATCCAACACTTTCTTTTTTTCTTTGTCTTTACCTACAATACTTGTAGATCCACCTGAAGATATGGGGCTACTCCCTAATCTCTTAGACCAAGGGCTAACTGTAGGTGTAGTATCAGATGATATTTTTGGTCCACTAAGACTCTGTGATTCTTGCTTTTCTTTCTGCACATAGCTATCATGATCATTATCATCATTTAATACATCACTAATAAGTGCACACCAATTGCTCATCTCATAAAAAATAACATGCCTGCACTTTAAACTCACCTATGGCAGGGTTATAACAATGATATCCTTTTTTCTCTAAAGAGTATCTAATAAAAATATATTTTTCAACCTTTGGATCATGCTTCTTTCGCAACTCATCTGGCACATGAACATATGCAATACATCCAAATACTTTTAAGTGTGACACATCGAGCTTCTTGCCTGGAAAACATTCTTTGGGAGCCATCCCATGAACTGCAGCTTTGTGGGAGTTTTGTTCATAATATAGACAGTCATATGAATAGCTTGAGACCAAAAATGCTTTTGCATATTCTTTTCAGTCATCAAAGCTTGTGCAACTTCTACAATATGCCTATTTTTTCTTTATGCAATCCCACTTTCTATGGGGTATACTTGCAAAAGTAAACTCTCTCTTTATCCCATGAGACCTCAAGAAGCCACTAAACTCATTAGAGAGATACTCTCCCCCTCCATCTAATCTCAAGAACATAACTTTTACGTATGTTTCTATTTCAACAACTACCTTGAAAGATTTGAAGTGCTCAAATACATTACTCTTTTCCTTCATGAAATATACCCATAGCTTTCTTGAATAATCATCAATAAATGTTATAAGTATTTGCTACCACTAAGAGATACACTTTGTGCAGGCCCCCAAATATCTATATGCACTACATCAAGTATATTTATGCTCACTTTTCTCTCATGCGAAAAGGGCTGTCTTGCTTACTTACCAAACTGACATGCTTCACACACTTTATGAAATTTTGCAACTCTAAAAGAAGGCAACCCTGTAACTAATCCTTTGGATTACATTAATTTCAACCTTTGCACATTTGCATGTCCAATACATTTATGCTACATTTCAATGTTTGCAATAACTCCTTTTCCTTTAGCATACATTGCAGCATCCATTGCAGGAATTCTAGCATCTAAAGTGAACATGCGGCCAACGCTACTTCCTTTTGTGACCAACTTGCACTTATCATTAAAGTCTTCTACAAAACAACCTTTGCATCGAATCGAGCCTGCAACCCTTGCTCTACGATTTGGACAATATTCTTTTGATTGATGGTACATGTAATACATATGTTAGACTCTTTGTTTGGCTATTATAGAAGGATAAGGGAACCTTTCCAATCTGTGAAATTGGGTGGCATGAATTATCACTTGCTACACATAACCTAGATTTTGTAAGTCTTGTATCTCTCCAAACCATTACACATGACTAGTCATATGATTAGATGCACCTAAATTGACATACCATACATCATCATGTGTCCCCTTTCTGGTAACTGCATTCATCATATGATGCAAAAAAATCATATGCTCATTTTTATCTTCATTCTGTCATGAAGATGATGCATAGTTTCCTTACTGTAATTTACCACTAGAAATATCATTCTTCCTAGCATAACAATGGGATACAATATGACTTGTTTTGCTACAATAATGGAAAACAATAGAAGAATTTCCAAAACCTCTATTCTGCCATCCAACTCTTCCTCTAGAGCTCCCCCTGCCTCTAAAGTTTCCTCAGCCTCCTGAAACCTGCATTTCACCAAATTGTTGATTTAACCTCTTTTGCTGGTTGTCGCCAGCATGTCCCATACCACAGCCTCTCAAAGAGGATCTACCATGTTCCCTTCCTAAACTTGAGTAAAACTCATCAAAATCTAAAAATGGCTTCCGTACACATATATAGAAGTGACAAATGATTTCCAAGCCTTCTCATTATTAAGGCCACTCAAAGTGGATGAAACCAAATCATCATCATTAAGCATTGCATCAAGTGCTACTAAAGCATCTACAATGCTGTTCACCTTCAAAACATACTCATTAACATACATTTTCCCTTTCTTCAAGGTATTCAACTATTGCTTGAGTTGAATCTTTCGTGTCTTTGTATTTATTGAAAACATGTTCTCAAAAATTATCCAAGTTACATGTGAAATTTTTTCATTCTTGATATATCCCAGCAGCATAGTATTATCAATGAGTGTAGATAGCCATATCACCTTTTTGTCTTTTGCATTCTATTCTTTCCATACCTTTAATTCATTTGTAGTTGGAGGGATACTCAGCTGTGTCTCCTTTTTTTCACTTGAAACAAACTCATAAAGGTCCTTTTCAGTGAGGAAGTTCATCACACGAAACATCCATGAAGGGTCGTTGTTCTTGTCAAGCTTCTCAATAATGGGATTTTCACTATTCTCTACCATTATCACAAAAATGATATAAAATAGCAAGCAAGTCTTCTGCAACCTTTCAATAAGTGTACAACAATACACCAAGCAATCTTTTTCACTGATTGTTGAATAGTACATGTAATCTGTAACCTGTTTGTGGATAAATGTTATGTTTGCTTCTTGCTAAACACCTAAAAATTTACAGGTTTGAAATCTGCAACCTGTGCACCCACTTTCGTCAACACAACTGAAATTGGAGTATACCTTGAAACTACTGTTTGCAACCTTGCAACTCCAAAACAGGGCCTGAAATAGCCTCAGATACCCAAAAAAATTGTGATCAGCCCTAAAGGGTTTTGTTTGCAGAATATACAGTGCTCTGCTCACACACCAAATCTCATAGCAATCTGAAATTTTCACTCTACCCTGCCTCCAATGCCTCCACAGGCATTATCTAAGAGAAAGAGTAGAAGAATGGGAGAGCTTCCTACCCGTTGCTTGCTTGCTCAAACCTTGCTTCTTCTCCTTCACTTCAGCCTTCAAAGCTAGTCTCTCTCAATGGCACTGCTCTGATACTATGTCAAGAATAGCATGGTGGGGAGACTTGCTTGAGCTCCTGTGCCAAACACACACTGTATACTCAACATGAAGCTCACTCAAGAACATAAGAAGAGAGATGAAAGCCAAAACGTTTTCTTGCTGGTTCTTTCTTCTTTGTCCATGCGGTAGGGTCCTCCTCATCAATTCTAGCTTTCTCTTTAGTTGCTCCAACATCTCTTCTCCTCCTGGTTGCATGACATTCAATATTGTGCTTAAGAATGTGCATTGTTGCTCCAACATTCATGCCTCAACAGAGCCATAGCTTTGCTTTCTACGAAGAGGTTCTCACTCTCGGTATGGGCAAGCTTGTAGACTAAGTTTTTGATTTGATCTTCGTTCTTGGTTGCCCATTCTTCTACTCTTTCCTTCATCTGCTCTAACTCGTGGTTTTGGTACTAGGCTAGGGTGGCAATCACCTACTCTTGCTCTCGCCACAATGTATGCATTTGGTCTTGCTCTTGGGTTTTTTGTTCCACCTACTTTTTCAATAGGGCTTGTTCGTGGAGGGCTTATTTGAATTGGTTGTGCACCTCCATCAGTTTCTTCTTGTTCTCCTCATCTCGTTGGTTCCTTGCCTCTTGCAAGTCTTTCATAGCCTCTTCTCTTTGTCTCTTTAGCTCTTTTATTTCTAGCTCTAGACGTCTATTTTCGAGGGAGTTGAAGGCACACATAGTTTCCAAGGAGATACGGGTCTCTCTTTCTTCATCATACAACTCCTCGAGACCCTCTTCTCCCTCTCTTGCCTTTAGAATACCATATTAGAGAATTTGGGAATCTCCCAAGTTTCACTTTCAAATAAGGAATAAATATTTGGTGGCTAAATCTTAACCTCATATTTAAGAGTGGGACTTGGAGGGATTGCTTATATAGTATCTAGGAAATTTTTTTGCTTCAAGGGGATAAGATTTGATCATGTGTCCAAATATTAAACACATTAGGAATTTCCAAAATTTATGAAAATTTCAAAAGTCTTGAATATGTGGTTTTAGGGCCTCTTTCAATACGATCATCTTTCGATTCATGATGGTCATTACTCTGGCTTGCTCCATCCTATAGTCTGTAAAGGCAATCTTTTCTTTTTTGAGCTCTGCAAGTGCGACCTTTTTATCTTATCTTGCCTTGTGGAGTTGGATTTAAAATTCATTCACCAGTTTGTCTTGATCTTCATTATGGTGCATGGCCAAAGGCACCAAAGTGATTGACACATCTAAGTGGGGTACCTTAGGCCCTTTCTGTAACTTTGCATTAGCTACCGCTGCTGGTCTCTTGGTTCTTGTGAGGGGGGATCCTTTGCTGGGTACATGCACAATTTCTTGTACTTTGTTGACTAGGTGTTGCACCCAAGCCACGAGATTGCTTTTTTTTTATTGCTCCTTCTACAATACCCTTTTGCAATACCTTGTGTTGGGGTGATTGTTGGTGTGGCCAAGACTGGTGGGATTGATTTTAGCGGGGCTTTATCCTTGCCTTCTTCTACCACCGATCTTGGTCTAGCTTCTTTGGCTACTACACTCATGCTTGGCACTCCTTCTTGCTGAGCTCATCATTCCCAATTCCTGAGATTGGGAGGGTTGCTCCATTGATCTCTGAATGGCTAGGGCAATCTCCTCTTCCTCTTATCATCTCAGTTGTTCTTCCTCCTCTTCTTGTCCCTTTTTGTGCTCTTCTTCTAGCCTCTTTGACTCCTCCACCCTTTGCAGTTCCCTGTTTTCCTCAACAGTGGAGTGAGCCTTTCGTATCAGGATTTTGAGAGTGATCTTTCTTCTTCCCCCTTGGCTTGGGAGCTCTAAACATTGTTGCTCACTAATTATCCTCTTGCTTGAGGCTTCTTGTGGTTGAGGTGGTTGGTCATTCTCCTTTTTCTTAGCAATTCTTTTTGCATTGTCTAGTTGCTCTTTATGGCTTTTTTCTTCCCCCTATTCTCCTCCTAAAAACAAGATAGTTAGGCTTCTTAGTGTGGGAGAGAAATGGTCCTCGTAGATTAGTGAGACGGCTCCTCACGGATTGGTGATGGCTCGAGTGTCTCCTCTTCTACTTCTCTCTCTGCCTCCCCTAAAGCTTCCTAGATAATGGCTATTAACACTCCTGCAAAGCCTATGATTGAAGCTTTGGAGGCAAGTTTTTTCCTCTCAAAATCTGCACTGGTAGCCAAGGACTCTCCTTTTGCCACCCTTGGTGTTGTGGCTAGTACCTTTGCCGAGGCCTATATTGTTTTCCAAATGTAGGCATTCCAATTCACCTCATCTAGAGCATTGGCTGCTAGGCTTTCTAGCAAAGGGTACATCGATTCTACTCATAAGGGCATTGTATCTCTAGCTTACAAAGAGTGTGTGGAACATTTTAGCCTGCACTTGAATGGCGGGGTCTAGAATATCAGCTAGGCTAATTCCATCATTGGTGTAGACCCTTGTTTTGTCCATCCCTAGCATTCCATACACATCCCTCTTGGGTATCTTTTTTAGCTTCTCTGCTAGCCACAATGCCTTCTCTATGATCTCTGGACTAAGGGGAACCTCCACACTTCCAGAGGGCTTACCTTGCCTAATAGTCACCATGCCATTGTTCCTTTGGTTGTCAAAAGTCCTCAGGATTTCTATGCAATTACTATGTTCTATGTCTCTCTTTGGATGTCACCAGTCCTTCTAGATTGTGAATGCTGTAATATTTCAATTGGTTGAATGCCTAGATCTCCATGGCTAATCCATATCTTCTATGTTCCTCCTTTGAGAAGGGAAGCCTACTAGCTTTATCCTGTTGTCATGCTATTCAGGTTCTTGTTGCCACACAATATCCCACAGTTAGTTTTCTTTAAAGGACGTCTCTTGCATAGAATGTAAGATGACTAGAAAGATTAGTGTTCAAAAATGAGAATTCTCATACAAGATGGTCTTTGTATTTTGGCGAGGAGATGTTGATACAAGTAAGTTTTTGTACGGGAGAAAGGTGGTGTTAAAGACAAAGTCTGATAGACTTTCTTAGTGAATCTTAGCCATGGCAATTTTAAATTTTCTTGTAAGGATTGTTATCATCTAGAGAAGATAAGACCTTTTTATATATTAGAGGTTCTCACAAGGTCTTGCCAGGTTGAGATGAGGATGTTAGAAGTGCAATTTTAAGGTTTGAAGCTAGGATATCTTAGTATTAATCTATAGGGGGAATTTCATAAGTTATGCTACCTTCCAAGGAAATTATTAAATTATCATGATCCTATCTACAGAGACATTACTTTCCAAAAGCTAGCATGCATGGTTAAGAATTAAATCCTCTTGCAACTTCTTCTCCATAAGCTACATTGATATTGTCATGATGAAGGCATGATGATCATTAGATCATACGATGATGGTGGTAAGCTGTAAAAGAGGGATTGCTCCTAGTGAAGGTTTAAGCTTTCTAAGGTTTAGAGGGGGGAAAGGAAATGAATTAAAGGAAAAATTGAAAATAAGAAGGGGGAGAAAGAGGCTGTTAGAAATTATCATGGAGAAGAAGGGAGCGTTGGATTTTTGGGGATGCCTGCTGATGATAACAAATGTGGAAGAGAGGGAGATTGGGGTAAGACGGCATCAAGAGGGAAAAAATGTGTGAAGGAGAGAGAGCGCATTGTGTATGCATGATCAAACAATCAGCAATGTGAGATTTCAAGAGGGATAGGTGCTCAGGGCACTACAAAGGGCATGGCACCTGCATTGGCCTCCACCAACCCCACCTTAATCAAACACCCTTCCCCACTCATTCAAGAGCTTATAGAGGCCATCGGACATGGTGGTAGATTGGATAGCAACCATGGCGAGGAGAATAACTGTGCAAATTCAAAGGAATTTCTTTCCCTTAAGGTTATATTCAAGCATTAAAGGTTGCGCTTGTCATGGAAGAGAGGCACTTCTGGGGGTAGTAGGAAACTTAGCATCTAACTCTTGATCAAATTTATACGACAGTGAACATAAACATGCAATACACGCACTATTCAAATCAGCAAAGGAAATAAATGACACAAAGAAGTTAAGAGCTAGAGCACTCTTCCATAGTAAATGACACCAAATTGGATCTCAAGATGAGTGTCCCTTCTTATGGTGTTATTTTAATATTGAAGATGCATATTTACAGGAATCACTTGTTTTGGAGAGAGAGAGAGAGAGAGAGAGAGAGAGAGAGAGAGAGAGAGAGAGAGAGAGAGAGAGAGAGAGAGAGAGAGAGAGAGAGAGAGAGAGAGAGAGAAGCAAAAATAAAGATCAATGGTTAAGGGAGCAATTAAAAGAAAAAAGCTATTGTTTTGTTCTTCAATTGAGTTCCATCATTCCATGAAGGCCATCTTGCAAACTGGAGCCATTCCTCTTCAACACATGGAGCGATTGAAAGCATAAATCTTCCTAATCACATAATTAATTTTTTGCCTGCAAAAGATCTCTTATTTTTGGTCCTCCATTGAGTTGCCTTCTTCTTGAAAAGAAACCATGGCTTCAATTAAGCTTTTAATTAAAGCTTAATATCTAAACTCATAAAGGGCTATTCATATTGCAACAGAACAATTGGTCAATGAGGAGTTTAGGGGAAGTGAAAAGCGAAGAGCTTGTGCTCAAGACGACTAGATTGACCCCACTTCTTAGTTGTTGAACTGCGGGATGCGTACTTCCAAGAAAAAAATATTGACTTGTCTGTTTTCAAGTAAGTGACTAATCCGTTTAATTAAAAAAGTAGTATGAATTTATAATTTTCATGGTTTATAATCTTTCTCTAATGTCTTAAAGCTTTATTTTAACCTTTGAATAGTTGCTAGCATTTATGTATGTCCGATTTTATATTTAAAAAATAAAAAATAACTAAAAATGCTTTAAAATGAGATAGCCAAATTTTTATAAAATATCCGATCAAAAATTTATGAGATATAATATTTTTCTCATAAATTCTATACTATTGAAAGTTTTTAAAAAACTTTAAAGAATTTTTGGAAGAGATCTAATATGTTTTAAAAAAATCAAAAGACATTATTTTGAATGAAAATTGTATTATTTATTGATAAAAACCATATTTTTTTAACTCAACAAAAATTAGGATCTTTTATGGAAAATTTGAAAATATGGTTTTGGATGTTTTATGTAATTTTCTTGGGGTTAAAGAAAAATAAATTTAATTTGATGTCATTACTTTGAAACACTATTAATATCAAAATATGGTGTTTCTGACTTCACGCAAATTAAGAGTGTTCACAAAGTATTAAGTTATATCATATGGAACAAGGGAAACATTTAAAAGAAAAATTAAAGTTTATGGGTTTGTGGAATGTTAGTTGATTGTTTTGAATGTTTACTAATTAGTCAATAATAAAATGAATTTATTATATAAAGGCAGAGAAGAAATAATTTAAAAGGAGCTTAAATTGAGATGTGTAGATAGATCTATTGGATCTATGCCTTGAAGCCAATTCCCTTAGGGATAGACATTCTAGTGCCTAGTATAGAGACATAGCCATGAAGGTTAAAAATAAAAGCGAAGTGGAAGACTAAGTAGGCTTGCTAAAGTCTAGATATTTGCATGAGAATAGTTGGACTACTACGAATGAGTTGCGTAAATATTAGGGAAGGCTAGACAGAGTTATTGTAATTAGTGTCAACAATCGCCTATCTAGTGCAACAACTCATAGGAGTTGGCTTGGCAACTTGGTTAAAAGTGGCTTTGGCTAGTCATTTTTTGGTGTGTTCGTTGGGATTCAAGTGCACTCGAATGGGTGATTGATCTCACTAGAATATTTAAATCCTAGGTATTTATGAGTGAACATGAGGTCTCTTTTCTAAGGGACTATTTTTTGAATTTGCCCCAAGATTACCAGTGCAAACCAGAGTTTTATTAATAGCGCATTTTGGGATTTCATGTGAATTACCTAGTAGTTGGCTCATTGTCAAATATCTCTTCATATTCTGTGTTGCTGGGCTGACCTTGGTTATACCAAGCAAGGTGCGGATTGGTATAAATGTTCAATTGTGATTGGTCCTCGAAATGATAGGGTCAAGCTACAAGTTATCACAAAAGGGTTTTTAAGGGAGTCATTAGATCAAGTAGTTAGCAAGATGGATGAAAAATCCCGTAGTGAATTCTATGATTCAGAAGTAGAAATGACTAATAATGAAAGGCCTTATGCCTGGTTATTTAAAGCACAGCAACCAACAAGATAAAAAAAGTAGAGGTGAGTGTTGTGCATTAGCCTAACAAAGTGGAACAAGTGGGTATTGGTGAATATGCTGTTAAGTTTTCATCAAATAATGACTTTAACAGTGATATTACTAATGGGTTATCCACCTCAAAAGACACAACCCTACACTGTTTAATGGTTTCAACAATGGAGGATAAATATCCTAAGGATGCAATCCATGAAGTCAATCATTTGAATGGTTTATGTCTTGAAACATGTCCTGGATTTTGTAAAGATGAGGAAGAAGGTAACCTTAGGGATGTATTTTTTGCATATAACAAATTGGAAATCTTTTCACCTAATGCTTTAGAGGAAGAGGAGGATGAGGCAAGAACATCCAGCCTAGATGAATTTTTTTCACCTAATGCTTTAGAGGAAGAGGAAGTTGATACTATTAAGAATGATCATAGCAAACTTGAGGAGAGTTTAGTTACAACATTACCTTATGAGCCTAGATAATCTACCTTTTGGGTTCGAACAACTTCCAGGGGTTGCTAAAAGAACTTATTATTGTCAGCTACAAAAGAAAGAAAGAGAGAGAAGAAACAAGGATAGTTGCAAACCTTTGGCACAAACAATATTACATCATGATAGAGACGACCCATCTTTAGTTCTAAATAGATTTGCACAGACTTTTAGTGAAGGCCATGGTAATTATGATAGGATAATCAGAGAATTAAGTGAGGCTTTGGAAATAGAATGTGAGACAACAGTGACAGCTGTGAATGAAGCAATGAAGAAAATTGTCGAGTTACAAAATGAAAAGTTAAAATTCCAATTTAGGGAGAGGCGATATCTAGAAGAAATTTCACTTCTAGAGATGTATTTGGAAGAACAAGAATCTAAAATGAATAATGATGTGCAACAAATGGAACAAATATCGCCTATTCCTAGGAAATGCTCAATTGGATGTGAGCAAATAAATGAATATTATAAAACAAGTAAATATTTGTCTACTTCTAGCATTGGATTACAAAAGAAAAACTCCACTACCACTCCTTAGTTATATCAGTCCCTTAAGCACTCTATGAGCAATAGGCAAAAGCCGTATCATTATTCTAAAGGGCAGCTAGGGGGTTATCATAGAAGGCAATTGAAAGCAAGAAAATCTTGCCTGCCAAGTTTATGTGAGGTAGTATTACCTCATCCCAAAGAGAGAGTGATGGATTTTACTATCTATGGGGATGGAGTTGAACCAACGCTTAGGGGGTTTGAACCTCTGGCTCCTAAGGACTTTTTGGAGCTAAAACGGGTTATACACTATTTAGGGCATCGGATTCAAGGTGAGGAAGATGAAGATTTACACTCATTAATCCTTAAGCTTAGCAGTACTTAATAGTCTTGGGATTTGAATGACCAAGGATTTTTGGAAAAGAAAAATAGGATTTTATGTCGTTACTGTCGAGCATTACATGACCAATTTCCATGTGATCAAGAGCAGATTTTTCAGATAATGGGTTCTATAAATACCATGTTCACAACAAAGTATAATATAAATTTGAAGCCTATTTTGCATGGCTTGAGTAAAAGACAAGGAAGTCATACTGGTAAGCTATTTCCTAATATATTGGATGTCCATATGATAGAAATGACTAAGGATACTCGAGATAATTTAGCTATTGTTCCTTATAGGGCTTTACCCTTGGTAACACTCTGTGAAGGCGAGGGAAGAAGAACCAGAATTGAGTACCAGGCATAGTCTACTTGAAAATGCACCAATGGGAATATCAGAAGATGTACCTATGGTCAAGCCTTGAAAAATAGCCTCTTTGTTTCTTGAAGAGCCCGAAGTGGAAGTAGTTAAAATAGAAATGGCAGAAGGGAAATATTTAAATGTAGGAGCTCAATTGGAATCCCAAGATTGTCGAGGAAGGTTTGAGGAAGTATTACGAGCACGTGTTGGGGAATTTTCTTGGTCTTATGCTGACCTTACAGGTATTAAAGTTGAACTTTGTCAGCATTATATTGAGCTAGAACCAAGCACAAAACCTATATGTCAACGCCAATGACAAACAAACCCTATGTATGCAGAACTGGTCAAAGCTAAGATTACTAAGCTTCTTGATGTGGGATTTATTTATCATGTTACATATAGTGAATGGGTTTCCCCTACTGTGGTAGTACCAAAGAAGAATAGTAAGAAAATCCACATTTGTGTTGATTATAGGAAGCTAAATAGTAAAACACGTAAAGATCATTTTCCCTTGCCGTTCACAAATCAGGTACTTGATAAAGTTGTAGGCCATGAACTATATTCTTTCATGGATGGGTTTAGCGAGAGCTACAATCAAGTGCTAATTCATCCCGAAGATCAATCCAAAACTACTTTTACTTCTGAATGGGGTACATTCACCTATAAAGTGATGCATTTTGGCTTATGTAATGCACCCACAACATTTTAAAGAGTTATGATTGTAGCTTATCAAGATTTTCTTTGACAATGGATGGAAGTTTTTCTAGACGACTTTTGCATCTTTGGGACAGCAAAAGAAATGCCTGATCAATTGGTGCAAGTGTTTGAACGTAGTGACGAAGTAGGTATCTCCTTGAACCCTGATATATGTGTTTTTGGAGTGCCAAAAGGAACATTGTTGGGGCATATTGTTTCTAAAGAAGGTATTGCCATGGATCCGGCTAAAATTTCTAAGATTTTTACACTTCCACCTCCAACAAACCTTAAGCAATTGCATGGAATTTTTGGGGTGGGTATCTAAATTATTATCAATGATTCATTTTTGATTTTGCAAAAGTGGCCTCACCCTTAACAATTTTACTACGAAAGGATACTCCTTTTAATTTGGTTGTGCTCAAGAAACATTTGAATTTCTTAAATAGAAATTAATTGAGGGGTCTATATTGGCACCCTCAGGTTAGATGAAGGAATTCCATATACACACAGATGCATCTATGAATGCTGTGGGAGCAATTTTATGTCAAGTTGATGAACAAAAAGGCGAATCATCCAATTTATTACGCAAGTCGTAATTTAAGTGATACGGAAAGAAATTATACTACCATTGAGAAAGAATGCTTATCAATGGTATTTGCACCGAAAAAATTTCATCATTATTTATTAGGGAATAAATTTACTATTTATGTTGATCATGAAGCACTGACGTATTTGCTTAATAAAGCAAAACTTTTGGGACATGTGATTCGCTGGATGTTGTTATTTCAAGAATTTGATTTTCAAATAGTTACTCGTCCTAGTAGCACTCATGTTCTAGCAGATCATCTTTCACGATTATTAACATTTGATAAGGAAAAAGGTGTGGAGGATGATTTACCAGATGCATCACTTTTTATTGTGGAGACGCAAGTTCCCTGGTATGCTGATATTGCAAATTTTTTTAGCACAGCTCGATATCCACTTGGTGCTGATAAATGACAAAAGTGACAAATTTTAATGCAAGGAGGCTCCTATGGATTATTAGGGGGTTATGTTTATAAATTTTTTCCAAAGGAAGGTATCTATTGGTGATGTGTAAGGGAAGATGAAGTCCCTGTGGTTCTTAAGACATTGCATGATGAGCCATGTGGTGGCCATTTTGCCAGTGAATTAACATCACGAAAAGTTCTATTAGCTAGTTATTGGTGGCCTACCCTATTTAAAGATGCTTATTATTATTGTCAAAAATGTGATGTCTGTTAAAGGACAGGTCGTCCTTCCAAGAGTTTTGCTATGCCTTTGACACCTATATTGGCACTAGCGCCTTTTGAGAAGTGGGGGATTGATTTTGTGGACCCAATTGATCCACCTACCAGATACCAATCTAATCGTTATATATTAGTTTGTACTGATTATATCACCAAATGGGTGGAAGCAAAAGCGAGTAAGACAGATAAAGCCATTGAGGTGGTGAAATTTATGTATGAGAATATCATTACCCATTTTGGGTGCCCATTGGAATTAGTAAGTGATCGAGGTTTCCATTTCTTGAATGGTCTTATTAGTAAGTTAACATAACTATATCAAATTAAGCATCATAAATCAACGTGTTATTATCCTAGAGCTAATGGCTAGGTTGAAGTAACCAATCGCATTATTTGCAGGATTTTAACTAAAACAGTGGCTTCTCACAGACGAGATTGGACTGAGCGTCTGTATGAGGCACTATGGGCCTATAGAACCACTTATAAAGTAACAGTGCAAAATACACCCTTCAATTTAGTTTATAGAACTAATGTTATTTTTCCAATTGAGCAAGAGTTGCCTACTCTACGAATAGCCCTCTCATTACGATTAGGTGAGGCTAAATCGTTGAAATGAAGAATTTTACAATTAGTGAAGTTGGATGAGGAACGACTTTTAGCTTTACAGAGCTTAGAAGCAATGCAAAAATGTCATAAGGTGTGGCATGATGAGAACATTAAAATACGATAGTTTAAATAAGACGATTTAGTTTTATTATATGATAGTTGATACTACAAATTTCCTAGGAAGCTCAAAATTTGTTGGTTAGGACCTTTTAAGGTTGTTAAAGTTTATGATAATGGGTCTCTAGATGGGTAGGATATTTATGTTTAGAGTTAATGGCCTCCATCTTAAACATTTTGTGACTTAGTTTAGTTAGGTATAGTTAAGTAAGTGGTTAGAATAACCCTTAACTAATCTACAATTGGGTTCTTTTCTTTTGGGGGTTTTTAATGGGATGTAGGTATGGCTTTTCTGTGGATGGATGTGCTTTACCCTCATCTTGATGTTGATAATTTTGCTCCTATTCATGTCGGGCCTTGTAGTATTCCACATTTTCAGATGCATGACAGGTTTTTATATGCACTAAGGGGAGAGGCATATTGTGGTTCTTCTTTTGTGATCATTTTCTGTTTGCAATACCATCCACAATTTGGTTATAGACCATGTTAGCGACATCTTTATGTTCATGCTTAGCTCCTGTGTTGGCAGTGTTGCACATACTTTTGACATTATGGTTCCACTGTGATACAAGATGCTATGAATTTCATTGTATGGAAGTCTGATTAGAAATCCAATAGAGTTTTTCCTTGACTTTTTGTCGTTTCGTTTTCGCGATGTGGGGGTAGCTAAATAACAAGGTGCTCTCCATGAAACTTTGACTAGGAGTAGCATGGAAGGGAGATGTTGAGCCGGTGGGTCTCTTGTCCTTTCATTTTCATAGGCAACATGACTAGTATTATGTGCTAGATTAGATTCCTTGAGCGAAGTTGTTGAGTTGAAATGTTTGACCGTTCAATTACATGATGCATTTTTAGCCTTCTAGTTGATCCTTTATTATAAAATATTAAAAAAACATTTAAATTCCAATCCAAATAATAAAATTTCAGAAGAGTCTATATATTTATTCTTTGGAAGGCAAGGAAAAGGGACCATTGACTAGTTGTTCTAGTAGAACATGGAGGGTTAGCAACTAAACCATAGGAGTCCTATTTGGTGTCGTAATATTAGCTTGCTTTGTTTGGGTTCTTTGCTAGCCATGGACCTTATCAGTGAGGCTATTTTAGAAGCAATATTCCTAGTAGGATAGTAGTATGACATTTTCTTGCCTAGAGGGATTATTGTTGTTTAGTGGCTCTAGAAAGCTTCCTAGTTGGTATATTCCATGCACTGGATGAAGCTCTATTATGCACTTAAGTGGGGAGAGTGGAAAAGGGGAATGTTAGTATGCACAAGTTTTTATATAACCTAACTGAAATATTTGTCTTGCTGGATTTATAATATGACACTAGTAAATATTTTCCTATCTTTTCAGTATCTACTAGTTTTCTATGTGCTCTCTTGCAGATCTTGTAGTGATGCTTGCGGGGACGCTTCGCAATTAAGTGAGAGAGAGTATTTTTTTCTTTTGAGGATGCGTAGCAGTGCTCGTGGTAGCTATGTTCGTGATGCTGGATGTTTGTGATTTTTGTGGTGGATATGCTCGTGAGGACACTTCGCAATTAACTGGGGGAGAATGACAACACCTAGAAACATATCACTACTTACCAATTTTTTTGCTAAAAATGTATACATCTAAGATACTATTACCATCTTTTTATATTAAATCTATGCAGATACAGTCAAGATTTTGTCCTTGGAAGACGGTCTTTGTAGTTTGGCGAGGAGATGTTGGTGCAAGGAAGTTTTTGTACAGGAGAAAGGTGGTGTTATAGACAAAATCTAATAGACTTTCTTAGTGAATCTTAGCCATGGCTGTTTTAAATTTTCTCGTAAGGATTGTAATCACTTAGAGAAGATAATACCTTATTATAAATTAGAGGTTTTTGGGAGATTTTTAGATTTGGCAAGGTCTTGGCAGGTTGAGATGAGGATGTTAGAAGTGTAATTTTAAGGTTTGAAGCTAGGATATCTTAGTATTAGTCTATAGGGGGAATTTCATAAGTTATGCTACCTTCCAAGGAAATTATTAAATCGTCATGATCCTATCTATGGAGACATTACTTTCCAAAAGCTAGCATGCATGGTTAAGAATTAAATCCTCTTGCAATTTCTTCTCCATTAGCAACATTGATATTGTCATGATGAAGGTGTGATGATCATTAGTTCATACGATGATGGTGGCAAGTTGTAAAAGGGGGATTGCTCCTACTGAAGGTTTAAGTTTTCTAAGGTTTAGAGGGGGGGGGGGGGGAAGGAAATTAATTAAAGGAAAAAATGAAAATTAGAAGGGGGAGAAAGAGGGCGTTAGAAATGATCGTGGAGGAGAAGAAGTGAGCGTTGGATTTTGGGGGACGCCTATTGATGATGATGAATGTGGAAGAGAGGGAGATTGGGGTAAGATGCCATCAAGAGGGGAAAAATGCATGAAGGAGAGAGAGTGCAATGTGTATGCATGATCAAACAATCGGCAATGTGAGATTTTGAGAGGGATGGGTGCTCGGGGAACTACAAAGGGCATGGTGCCTACATTGGCCTCCACCAACCCCACCTTTATCAAACACCCTTCCCCACTCATTCAAGAGCTTGTAGAGTCCATCGAACATGGTGGCAGATTGGATAGCAACCACACCAAGGAGAATCAAGCATTAAAGGTTGCACTTGTCATGCTTAATCCGTTTAATAAAAAAAAGTAGTACAAAATTATAACTTTCTTGGTTTATAATTTTTCTCTAATGTATTTAAGCTTGATTTTCAACTCTAAATAGTTGCTAGCATTTATGTATGTCTGATTTTATGTTTTAAAAATAAAAAAGCAACTAATAATCCTTTAAAATGGCATAGCTAAATTTTTATTAAATATTTGGTCGAAAAATTATGAGATATAATATTTTTCATTGAATTCTAAACTATTGAAAGTTTTTTGAATTTTTTTAAGAATTTTTGAAAGAGGTCTAATATGTTTTAAAAAAATCAAAAGACATTATTTTGAATGAAAATTGTAGTATTTATTGATAAAAACCATATTTTTAAAACTCAACAAAAATTAGGATCTTTTATGAAAATTTTGAAAATACGGTTTCATATGTTTTATGTAATTTTTTTGGGGTTAAAGAAAAAGAAAATTAATTTGATATTATTACTTTGAAACACTATTAATATCAAAATATAGTGTTTTCGATTTTACACAAATTAAGAGTGTTCACAAAGTATTAAGTTATATCATATGGGACAAGGAAAATATTTAAAAGGAAAATTAAAGTTTATGGGTTTGTGGAACGCTAGTTAATTGTTTTGAATGTTTGTTGATTAGTAAATAATAAAAGGAATTTATTATATAAAGGTGGAGAAGAAATAATTTAAAAGGAGCTTAAATCGAGATGTGTAGATAGATCTATTGGATCTATGCCATGAAACCAATTCCCTTAGGGATAAAAATTGTAGGTTTAGCATCCTAGTGCCCAGTATAGAGACATAGCCATGAAGGTTAAAAAAAAAGTGAAGTGCAAGACTAAGTAGGCTTACTAAAGCCTAGATATTTGCATGAGAATAGTTGGACTACTACAAATGAGTTGAGTAAATATTAGGGAAGGCTAGATAGAGTTATTGTAGTTAGTTTCAACAATTGCCTATCTAGTGCAATAACTCGTAGGAGTTGGCTTGGCAATGTGGTTAAAAGTCACTTTGGCCGGTCAGTAGGCTTAGGTCTAAATTCTCATAACTTCTAGCAAACAATGTTAAAGTTGAATCCAACCCCACCGAATGCATGTAGCCAAGTCATCCCTTGTGTCCATGGCCATATTGGATGCCACTTCAAGAATGGATCATCATGGTGGGGATGGCTTAAGGTGAACTGGTGGCTTGGGTTTAGTTGAACAAGACAAGTTGACACAGGACACTTCCATTGGAAGATTCTCAATGGGTGTGGCAGACTTGGATTGTGAGGTTTGCAAGAGTCTTTAGGTAGACCCTTATTTGGTTGCTTGTGGACTCTTGGTTGAACTTTGGGTTAATAGGCAGTTTGGGCACTCAAGGATTGAGCATCCTTAATTTTATTTCTTCTCCTCCCTTGTTTCGATTGACGTTGTAGAAGCTTGGTTTTTAGGGCTTGAGATTGAGGATCCGACTTAGCATTCACGAGTTTGGGCAACCATAATGAGGTGTTACCCTCATAGTATCATAGCAAGGATTTTGGAACCCAGCGCTACTCAGTCACATGTGCACTATAGGAGTTCCAACTCCAACATTTAGGCCTAGAGCATGAGGCATGGAAACTATGCATTCCCAATATCTGAGGTTTGTGAAACTGTGGTTTATGCTTAGGAACCCACTTGAGTGTTTGGACCATGGTTCCTTGATATGACTGGGTTAGTACCATGGAAGCATGTTGGGATGTACTACTCCCCTCCTTAGGGTGGACACTAGGTTTAGCTACTAGTGTCACTAAAGGTTGTGGGACAACTAGAGTGCCCTTGTTGAAATCTATGATGATTCTAACATGCCAGAGGGCAAGGTGGATGCACTACAAGTCATAGTCTACATTGTAATGAATTTGTTTTTTGAGTGTTCATCCCAAGAGTTTCTCCTTACCAACACCTTATTTGTTGAGTAGCATGTAGAAAATGAGGGATAGGCTCTCAGTAGCAATAGAAACCATTTTCTTGCATCTCCCCAAGAGTGGGTAGGATTGCCCCCCAAAGGGGCTCAGTTTCACATTCATTGGTTGCAATTGGGGTTTACCCAAGGGTCCAATGTTCATGCGTTAAGATATTCGTGTCTACTTCCTCGTCAATTAGCGCATCAAGGGTGTATACCTTTTGGGAGGTTACTATGATCTGTAAGTAGGCTAGTGCTTCTACTTCCTCATTTGCATCCTCAAGTTCTATGATGGTCACAACCCTCACATTCGACAGTGGTTCTACCATTGGAGGTCCAGGAAATGGATGTGATGGGGGGTTAGTACTTTCTAATGTGACTTCCATTGAAGTGTCCTATACCCTATCATTAAGGGTTTCTAGTTTCACATTCCTAGTTCTACTTGTTGAGATATCGAGCTCCACTCGTGATACGCTAGGGTGACCGTCGTATATTTATGTCACCGACTTGTCAGTTGCAGACGCGGTTGGTACAGCGCCCATGAATAATAGCTACATGATAGCTATCCTTATCTACTCTAGTTCGTGGCTCAGTTAGTATGCCACCTTAGTTAGTTGAGTTTGGTTTGAGACCCATATATAGGGTTCTTCTATTTCTTTGTACGAGAGTTCTTTTGGCTTACACAACTAAGAAGAGGAAAATTGTTTTCAGCCTCCACCCTTGTGTGTCTTCCCCCATTGTGCAAGCAAGAAAGCTTCAAGCGAGACTCCTTCCTTCTCTCCCACAATCTTGACATGGTATCAGAGCCTTGTTCGTGGTAAGGAGCTCAAGAAAGCAAGCCAAGCTCGCGGTGGTCTGGTAAGAGGAGCAGTGTTGCTTTCATTTCCTATTTTGGGAGCAGATCTCTGCAGGTAGCACAGCCGGAAATTGCAGGAGTGCATTGTCTCAGGTTGAGACGCCCTTCGCGATGAAGCAAGAGGGCAGTATATGCTGCGGGAAAGGGCTTTAGCCCTTGGCGACCTTGTTTTTTTTATTTGAGGCCATTTCGGGGCCTGTTTTGGAGGCGGAAGTTTTCTGCACGCACTCAGGAAAAGGCTCAGTTTTATGCTGTGCAGCCACTGTTCTACAGGTCGGTGAATAGTTACTGTAAAAATTGCATTGTATGCTTGTGCGCAGAGACATTGGGAGTTACAGAATCATCCCTGTTGCCTGTTGATGCAAAATCGTCACTAGGAAGTGACTGTGTGGTCAAATACCACTTTCGCCAGTTTTGCAGATTTTCCCTTGTGAGGGTGAAGCTGTGGTTTTTGCAGTGACAGAATTTTTTGCAGTATTCTGTAATGGCGTCTGATTCTCTTTCACAGATTGTCACTGAAAATCTTGACAAGAACAACTTCCAGGCATGGAAGTTTAGAATGACGAATTTCCTTATGGGAAAAGGATATTGGGAATTTGTTGCAGGAAATGAAGAAGAACCAGTTCTTCCTGATGTTCCCAATCAACAGCAAATGCAGGCATTCAAAGCATGGCATGAGAGAGCCAGGAAAGTTATGTACTGGCTGTCTATCAGCATTTCAGACTCTATGATTGTGCATATTCAGGATGCAAGTACGCCAAAGGAGGCATGGGATACTCTGTCAAAGATGTATAGCACAAATACGCAAGACAGGAAAATGCAGCTTAAGCAAGAGTTGCACAATGTGCAAAGAGAAAATATGAGCATCAATGACTACCACATGAAGGTCAAGAAGATTGCAGATGCACTTGCTTCCATTGGGTCGCCAGTGGAAGATGATGATTTAGTTTCTGTGACCTTGAATGGTCTAGGAAAGGATTATGCGCAGTTTCGGACATCCATTTCAGTTCGTGAAAGATTTCATGATTTTGAGGAGTTGATTGCTCTTCTAATTTCTGAGGAGCAGAGAAATGGTGGTGCATCTTCTTCAGGAGGAACTTCAAAAGAAGCTGTCTTCTACTCAAATGCTGGAAGAGGTAGAGGCAGAGGTAGAGGAGGCCGATTTGGAGGCCGTGGTAGAAATCAGAATATGCAGCAAACTCAAGAAAACCAGTCCTATGGAGGAGGACGTGGTAACTCTAGAGGCAGGGGGAGCCAAAGAGGTCGTGGTGGATGGCAAAGAGGCCAAAATGCAAACAGTAATGTTGAATGCTACTACTGTGGTAAAATGGGTCATATGGCTAAAGACTGCTATAAAAAGCAGAATGACATCATGAATGGAAAACTGCAACAAGGGAATTATGCATCTTCTAGTAGACAGGGTGATGACAGAAATGAGCATTTGTTCATGGTGCAGCACATGAACAATTCTATGACAAGTGCAGAAGAAAGCAATGATGTATGGTATGTTGACTTAGGTGCATCAAACCACATGACAGGTCATGCAGAATGGATGGAGGATGCAAGGAAAATGGAAAAACCAGGATTTGTGGAGACTGGTGATGATACTGCACATCCTATTGTGCAGATTGGAAAAATTCCCTTGTCTATGCAGGGTGGGAAAAAGAAATACCTGTCCGATGTATTTCATGTCCCGAATATCACCAAGAATCTGGTTTCAGTTGGTCAAATGGTTGAACAGGGCTTGCAGGTCAGATTTAATCCTCATGGATGCTTTGTTGAGGATATGAAAAATAAAGGTCGCTTGATAGCAAAAGGAAAGAAGAAGGGCAGAATGTTTACATTGGATGCAGACATGTCTGAATTGAGTGCAGCAATGTTTGCACATGGGACCGGTGTAGTTGCAGATATTGATATCTGGCATAAACGCATTGGTCATGTTAATGTACAGCGACTTAAATCAATGCAGGCCCAAAATATTGTTGCAGGATTGCCCAAATTCAAGGTTGCAGAAATGCATAAGGTATGTGAAGCCTGTCAGTTTGGAAAACAGGCAAGGAAACCATTTCCTAGACATGTTCAAGAGAGTGAGAAGCCATTGGAATTAATTCACTCTGATGTGTGGACAACTAAAGCTGCATCTCTTGGAGGGTGTCATTATTTTATCAGTTTTATTGATGACTATAGCAGAAAAGTTTGGGTGTATTTTATGAAAAAGAAAAGTGAAGTTTTTGGGCATTTCAAAACTCTTAAAGCTATGGTTGAAAAAGAAACAGGCTTGCAGATAAAATGCCTAAGGTCAGATGGAGGGGGAGAGTACCTCTCAAATGAGTTTGCAAAGTTCTTGCAGGAGCATGGCATAAAGCAGCAATATTCATGCAGTTATATCCCACAACAAAATGGAATTGCAGAAAGGAAAAACAGGCATATTGGAGAGGTATCTCGTGCCATGCTCAATGAAAAAGACTTGCCAGATTTTTATTGGGCTGAAGCAGTTGCTACAGCAGTCTACATAATGAACAGGACTCCCACTGCAGCAATACATGGAATGACTCCAGAGGAGAGGTATACTGGTAGGAAACCAGATATTTCTCATTTGAAAATTTTTGGTTGCATTGCCTATGTACATGTGCCAGATGAGCTGAGATCCAAGTTGGATCCAAAAGCTGAGAAGTGCATCTTTATTGGTTACTCTCTGCAGCAAAAAGGGTATAGATGCTATAACCCTTCTACTCGTAAGTTTACAGTGAGCAGAGATGTTGTTTTTGATGAGATGAGTAGCTGGTATAAACCAGTAAATGTGATTGATGATGAAGATGCACAAAATGGTAATGCTACACAGAATTCACAGCAGCAGTCACAAAATATTAGTGGACCTGGAGCGTCCTCTAGCAGTGGTTCACATTCTTCGCCATGGACAGGCAGATTGAGATCAGGAGAATCTTCTCAAAGCAATGCAGATAGTGGTATGCAAGTATCACGAAAAGGAAAAGAGAAGGTTGATCAGCCCATGTTTGATGTGAATGCAGGTCACTCTTATGTGGATGGTGAATCCAGTGGCTCAGAACAGAGCATTGATGATGAGTTGGGTATTCCTTCTATTGTTACACCTGGAGTAAGGAAGACCAGGGATGTTTTGAGAGCACCTGGGAGTGAACCTACTTTGCGCAGGTCTACAAGAGCTAGGTATCCTGTGGATAGGCTGAAATATGATGGATTTACAGCCATTCACTATGCATATATGGTCAAAGTGATACAGGAACCAGAACCCACATCTTTTGAGCAAGCCATGGGAAAAGAAAAATGGGAGAAAGCCATGGATGAAGAAATGGATGCCTTGGAAGCAAATGCTACATGGGAGTTAGTACCTTTGCCTAAAGGTAAGAATGCAATTGGCTGTAAGTGGGTTTATAAGGTGAAGCACAATGCTGATGGTTCTGTGAACAGATACAAGGCAAGATTAGTAGTCAAGGGGTATGCACAAACATATGGCATTGACTATGAAGAAACATTTAGTCCGGTTGCAAGGATGGCAACCGTAAGAGCAGTCATTGCTATGGCTGCATCAAAGGGATGGTCTTTACATCAGATGGATGTAAAGAATGCCTTCTTGCATGGTGATTTGCAAGAAGAGGTCTATATGGAGCAGCCACCAGGTTATGTGCATGCTGTTCATCCTGAGTTTGTTTGCAGGTTGAAGAAAGCCTTGTATGGCTTGAAGCAAGCACCTAGAGCATGGTCTGACAAGATAGGACAGTATCTTGTCACTATTGGCTTTCAGATTTCCAAGGCAGATTTCTCACTTTATGTGAGAAAAACAGAGAAAGGTATTATGCTGCTTGTCATTTATGTTGATGATTTGATTATGACAGGTGACAGTGATGAAGATATCCTTCATGTGAAAATGCTATTGAAGCAGAAGTTTGAGATGAAGGATTTGGGAGAGCTGCGTTATTTCTTGGGCATTGAGGTGATTAGATCACCAAGTGGGATACAGCTCTTGCAGAGGCAGTATGGATTGGACATGCTGTCCAAATATGGGATGACAGGCTGTAAGCCTATTTCAGTTCCTTTGGAGCAAAATGTGAAGCTGAGCACAGATGCAGGTGAGCTTCTAGAAGACCCTACTATGTACAGACGCATAGTAGGAAGTTTGATTTATATGACTATTACCAGGCCAGATTTGAGCTATGCTGTTGGATTGGTAAGTCAGTTTATGCAGGCTCCAAGGAAACCACATTTGGATGCGGCTAGACGCATACTTAGGTATGTGAAGTCCACATTGCAGTATGGACTATTTTATGAGACTGGGGTTCAGATACAGTTGCATGGATACACTGATGCTGATTGGGCTGGTAGTATTTCTGATAGACGATCTACCAGTGGATATGTATTCTCTTTTGGGAGTGCTGCAATCACTTGGAGCAGCAAGAAACAGCCTACAGTTGCCTTGTCGAGCACAGAGGCTGAGTACAGGGGTGCAGCAATGGCTGCATGTGAGGTAGCTTGGTTGCATAAGCTACTTTATGATATGCATCAGTCTACAGATGGGCCAGTTGTCATTTATTGTGACAACATGAGTAGTATACACTTGGCAAATAACCCAGTCTATCATGCTAGAACAAAGCACATTGAGGTGCATTATCACTATGTGCGAGAGAGGGTTTTACTAGGTCTTATTGATCTAGTTTATGTCAGCACAGAGGATCAGGTAGCTGACATATTCACGAAGGCATTGGGCGCAGAGAAGCTGCGCAAGTTCAGAGACCTGCTTGGTGTGCAGGAATTGGGATTGAGCTCGAGGGGGAGTGTTGAGATATCGAGCTCCACTCGTGATACGCCAGGGTGACCGTTGTATATTTATGTCACCGACTTGTCAGTTGCAGACGCGGTTGGTACACCGCCCATGAATAATAGCTACATGATAGCTATCCTTATCTACTCTAGTTCGTGGCTCAGTTAGTATGCCACCTTAGTTAGTTGAGTTTGGCTTGAGACCCATATATAGGGTTCTTCTATTTCTTTGTACGAGAGTTCTTTTGGCTTACACAACTAAGAAGAGGAAAACTGTTTTCAGCCTCCACCCTTGTGTGTCTTCCCCCATTGTGCAAGCAAGAAAGCTTCAAGCGAGACTCCTTCCTTCTCTCCCACAATCTTGACACTACTAACATTACAAACCTTGAAGGGTCCCAATTCCCCTAAACTTCATTTTTTACTTGTGTCCTTTGATAGAGTATAGCGAGGCTAAATCTCCTTGCCCAAAGTCTTGTTTGTTTGACATGTTAGTCAAACCAACTCTTGCAGTATGCCTTTTCATATATTAGAGTGTGGGTTGCAATGAGACGGGTCTAAGATGTACATTCTAGCTCCACTAGATGATTTGTCCAGGCTTTTTGGCCCTCCCACCTCTCTTGGGCTACTATTCTCAAGTTGGAAACAAGGAATTCCACTGGCAAAATAGCTTCAACATGTGGCTGTCTTGTAGGCCATTCTATATGCATATAAAGCTTCCATAAGCTTGTTGTCCTAGTCATTGCATGAGGTAGAGATAACTTTTGTAAGAATACCTACCCAGATCATTAGCTTGCAGATAATATGGAGAGGAATTCATGTGGATTATTAAGAAGGTGGATAACAAGTGAGCAATCACTTCATTGATAAAGTGTGTAACTTGGTCACTAACCAACTCTATGGGGTAAGCGATGTTGGGATAAAGGGCAGTGCTTGTGTCCACCCATAATACGGGCTAGGTTGTACATAGTACATATACCTATCTACAACATTATTGAGGTACAGTCTTTAGTACCAGAAATAGTGTGTCTCTATCTCTTCTCTCTCTCTCAACCTGCATCTCTACATAGAAGCTCCATTGCAACTATCTCAACAAACTGGTATAAGAGCTTGGTTTAGGCAATCAGGAGCTTAAAGTTAAAGATGAGTTCATTGTGAAGAGTCTACGTGCAAGAGGGCAGCAAGGTTTGCAGCTTCTTCTTGAAGCTTTAAGCTTCCCTCTTCATTCGAGCTTGTTGCTAGCCATTGTTGGCCATTTTGGGACCCCCCCATCATCTCCAACACTTGGACCAGCATTTTAATCCCTTCAGGACTGAAGGTTCCATTAGCATGGGTATGCAGATCTGGTTATCATCATGCTCACGACCTACAGCAGCTGCTCCTCTTCATTTGGCATCATGATTGTGCTCCAAACTTTGCATCTAATGCTTAGCATTGAGCATTGAAGTGTAGTATTGCACTTGGGACTGATATACATTCAGCTTCATGTCTAAAATACACAATATTCAGATTTGTAATGAGCAGGGTAGCTCTTGCTCTCTTGAGATTGATGCTCATTTGATGGCTATTGGATATCTTGATGTTGGATGCTTTGGGAATCATGTGGCATTGTCTTGAGGCCATTTTGAGCTAATCTTGGCAAGCATTTGGCTCAGTTTGCAGACGTGCTTGTGGTTGGAATACACAATCCACAGCCTGCAATTTACATGCAACTCTTTGTCCTTTAATGACATTGGTTCTTGGACATGCATGTTGATGCATATACATAATCAAGTGATGTCAAGTCACTGAGGAATGATATGCCTATGTAATGAAGTGAATTTGGGCTGATTTTGATTGAGATTTCACTCAGTTTTGATAGAGATTTGGCTGCTAGAATAACATGACTGAATGACATTTTGACTACGTATGCATTATATCTTGCTTCTAGACTTGGTCTCGAGCATTCTATATCATGTATTCATGCTTATGGTGGTTGATGTTACATGCTTCGATTTGATTCCGGAATGCATTTGAGTAGTGATTAGAGCTCATTTTTGGATCACCTTTACTTACAGGTCTACTATGGTACATTCAAGACAGTTTCCTGAATTGCAGGACAACCACATGTATTGTTAGGAATTTTTGGACTGCACTCTTGAATTGCAAGACAACCACTTGCATTGTTAGGAATTTCAGGACTGCACTCCTGAATTGAAGGACAACCACTTGTATTGTCAAGAATTTCAAGACTGCCCTTTTTTTTGTTAGGAAATTGGTATGTTTATTTTCATTGAATGCTTTTGAGGCATTTTGGGCAATGAACTGATGTATGTTCTTGCTGTACATACTTGGGGATATTCCTAACATACTATTGAGTGGATTTTGGAGCTTTCATTGCTTGGCATTAGCTGTCATTTACTGTCATATAGTTATTTGGATGTGAATCATGGCTAGAAGGAGTGACAATCATCTTATGCATATTAAGAAGCTTGAAGGAGCACACAACTTTGTAGTTTGGCAAAAGCAATGCTATAATATCTTGTTGCAGAGAAGAAGCAAGCAAAGCTGATTAAAGTAAAGGGAACAAAACTAGCTAATGTAGAGAAGGATGACTAGGATGAGCTGAATGAGCTTGCATGCTCGACTATTGAGCTATCAATTTTTGATGCCTTGCTATTTAACATTGAAGGGTTGGATTTTGCTTATGACATTTGGAAGTGACTGGAAGAGTTGTATGCCCAAAAGAGTGGTGCAAGAAAGTCTACTGGCTGAAGAAACTCATGGATTTGCATATGAAAGATGGTACTGCAATGTCTACTCACCTTAGTGATTTTAACTCCATTTTCAACCAGCTTGCCTCTTTGAAGTTCAATATTGATGATGAGTTCAAAGCTATGTTTTTGCTTTGCACTCTGCCAGAGAGCTGGGATACCTTCAAGACTGTTATGAGCAATTCTAATGCTATGCTTTTGTACGTAGAGAGTGCTCTATTCATGGAAGAAATGAATCGGCAGAACAATGCATCCAGTAAGTCTTCCAATGCTTTGCATACTAGAGGTAGATCACAACAGAAAGGCAAATCTGATAGCAAGGGATGCAGTAAATCACATGGTAAGGATGTTGAATGCCATGACTATGGCAAGAAGGGTCACTTCAAACGTGACTGCTATAAATGGAAGAAAGAGAAAGGGAAATTAAAGAAGATGGAGGACAATAAGGAAGAGAAGAAAGAGAGTCAGCCTGGTAAGAAGAGCAGTGTAAAGATCGAAGAGGTGAATGTAGTCAACCATGAGAGTGACAATGGGAACGATGTACTCTTTGTCTCTTCATGTTTCAGTGCACATGCTTTGATAGTTAATACGGATGATGACATTCGCACTTGGATTTTGGATTCAGGTGCCTCTTTTCATGTCACCCCTCATCATGAGTGGTTTACAGACTATTTAGGAGGTCAACATAGTGTTGTCCATCTTGGGGACAATTATGCATATGACATTGCAGGCATTGGCAGTGTGTAATTGCAATTTCAAAATGGATCTATCTTCACTCTTCAGAATGTAAGGCATGTACTGCAGCTCAAGAAGAGCTTGATCAATACTGGGCAACTAGATGACGATGGTTTTCATACCACCTTTGGTGATGGGAAATGGAAGACATGCAAGGGATCTAGGGTTATCGCCAGAGGTTGCAAGAGTGATACTTTATATCTACTTCATGTATCTAGTGTGCATGACCATGTTGTCACCGCCGAGTAGCCAAGTGTTTCCTTGTGGCATGGCCGGTTGGGACACATGAGTCAAACAGGAATGGAAGTACTTTCTCGTTTGGGTTACTTGCCTTGTATTTGTTATGCTAATTTTGAGCACTGTGATCATTGTGTTTATGGTAAGCATGCGTACACATCTCATAAAAAATTTCTTTCATTGAAATCTTTGCCTTTGGAGTTAGTACATTCCAATGTATGTCAGATTGCAGGGTTATCTCTAGGAGGAAATAAATACTTTGTCACATTTGTCGATGATGCTACTCGGAAGGTATGTGTTTACCCTATTCGTAGCAAGGACAAAGTGCTTGACAAGTTTGAGAAATTCTTGGCATTGGTTGAGAATCAATGTGATAAGATACTTAAGTGCCTTTGCTCTTACAATAGTGGGGAGTATGTGTCCAAAGCCTTTCAAGCATTTTGTGACAGCAAGGGGATAAAGAGGGAGCTCATTGCCCCTCATAATCCACCCAAAAATGGAGTTGTAGAGTGCATGAATAGGACCATGCAGGATAAGGTTTGTATGACACTGTCTCATGCTGGATTACCCCATGGATTTTGGGTAAAGACTATTATGGCAGCTGTTCATTTGATTAATAGGTCACCAAATAGGTCTTTGGGGAGGGAGAGTCCCTCAGGAAGAGTGGTTGGGCAAGCCACCTTCTTACACTCATTTGCGAGTGTTTGGCTGCAAGGCTTTTGTGCACATACGGAAAGAACAACGCATCAAATTGGAACCAAAGTCCTGTAAATGTATATTTCTAGGATACGGTGACGAGGGTGAGATGGGGTATAAACTTTGGGATCCCGAGAGAAGAAAGATAGTATGCAACAATGACATCATCTTTTGTGAAAATCACATGCATAAGTAGCCTGAGAAGATTGAGGAAGTTATAAGGGTTGTTTTCAGGGAAAATGCACCTTTTAGACAGTCATTTTTATGCCCAGTGGAAAACAACGTATACCTACTGTAAAATGCAAAAAATGGTGCTGGAAATGACCAACAAGGTATTGCCCATGATACACCACAGTTTTAGCCTGAAAACATGCAGTTAGGATAGCTGAACTGTCAGGACATCATATTGGAATTTCAGGACAACAACCTATATATGCAGAATTACACGCCCGTATTTCAGGATAGCAACCTTTGCAGGCCTAGTAGCTATAAAGTGCTGAGCCTTCACTTTGTAGATTGACTCGACCATCAAGATCACCTGAGAAGTTTGTTCTTGGTGCACAATATGTTGCAGATTATGTCATGTTGACAGATTGTGGTGAGATGTCATGCTTCAAGGAACCAATGACTAGACCGGACAACAAGAAGTGGTTCAAGGCCATGCTATTGAAAATGGAATCACTTGATAAGAATGGTGCTTCGGACTTGGTGTAGCTACCTAAAGGGAAGAAAAATCTTCCATGCAAGTGGGTTTACAAGATGAAGGTCACTTCTGGTTCCTCACCAAAGTACAAAGCAAGATTGGTTGCAAAGGGGTACAAGCACGAACATGGAATTTGACTTTGATGAGATCTTCTCTCTTGTAGTCAAGATGACTATCTTGAGAACCATTTTGGGCTTGGTTGTAGCTGAGGATATGGAGCTCATATAGATGGATGTAAAAGACTTCATTTTTACATGGTGATCTGCATGACGACATATATATGCAGTAGCCTGAGGGTTTTGTTGCTACGATGGTTTGTAAACTGAAACTGAGTTTGTATGGGCTGAAACAGGCACCGAGGAAATGGTATCATAAATTTGATACTTTCATGCAGTCTCAGGGCTTTCATAGAAGTCAAGTTGATCACTGCTTGTACACCAAGAAGGCAGTAGATGGCAGCCTCATTATCTTGGTTCTGTATGTTGATGACATGCTAATTGTGGGCAGGGATACTTATGCCTTGGATTCATTGAAGCAAAGTCCTCATGGCACCTTTGACATGAAGGATCTTGGTGATGCCAATCACATTCTTGGGATGCAGATACTCACAAATAGATCGAAGGGATTACTCTATGTATCTCAAATGGAGTATGTGTCCAAGATTTTGAAGGGTTTCAATATGGAGGGGGGAAAAGCAATCGGAGTTCCATTGCCTCCATATGTGAAATTTGGTGCAGAGGATAGCCCTACATCTGATAATGAGAAGGATTAAATGGCCAAGATTTTGTATGCTTCAGCCGTTGGCAGTTTGACATATGCTATGGTTGCTACACATCCTGACATTGCCTTTGCAATGAGAGTGGTAAGCAGGTACATGGCAAACCTTAGAAAGAAGCATTGGGAAGCAGTGAAATGTATTATGAGATACCTCAAGGGCACAAAGGATTTGTGCATTTTCTTTGGTAAGCAGAAGGCATATGGCATCAGCTTTACGGATGCAGACTATGTTGGACATGCGGTCTGCAGGAAGTCCACTATAGGGTATGTGTTTCACTTCATAGGGGGATCTATCTCTTGGATATCCAGGCTACAGAAGTGTGTTTCACTTTCTACTATGGAGGCAGAGTATGTGGTTGCTACTAAGGCATGCAAAGAGGCCTTATGGTTGTCACGTTTGGTTCCTGAGCTTGGTATTACTGAGGTTCCTCTCCTCCACTGTGAAACTTAGAGTGCTTTCATGTTAGCACAGAACCCTGTCTTTCATGCAAAGACAAAACGCATACATGTGAAGTATCATTTCATCAGAGAGGTACATGACAGCAAGAGCATTGAGCTGGTCAAGGTGCAAACCTTGTCACAAAGGGTCTTCTAGTAGAGAGGTTTGCCCATTGCCATGATGGGTATTGGATAGGTATTGTCTTTTCAACTTTGTATATACTTAGACTTAGCTGATTCTTTTCCTCTACCTTTGGGCACATTGCCTTCAGGGGGAGGTTGTTGGGATAAAGGGCCGTGCCCGTGTCCACCTGTAAGGGCCAGGCTATACATAGTACATATACCTATCTAAAACATTATTGATATACACTTTTGAGTACCAAAAATTGTGTGTCTCTATCTCTTCTCTCTCATTGGATCTCAGATCTCCAGTTTGCTCTTTCTCCACCGCCGATGTACCACATCCTGCATCCAGGAGGGATCACCTGCTATTAGCGACTTCGACGACTGCTACTACATCCCAGGATAGTATATCTCCCTGCATCTGTTACATATACACATCGCACCACTTTATCACAGCCGACAGTTGTTCCCCTATCACAGCCGACATTTGTTCCCCTTTTGTAGCCATTATCTGGAGTACCAGAGCTACGTACGCACATACACATACACGATACTTATCACACTCACAACACCGTATTTTCAATTTTCAGTTTTTAGCTTTTCATTCAGCACTTTTATTTTGGATAGCTAGACCTCATCAGTTGTATCACAGTTTGTCTCATAGGCCAGTTTTGGTCTTTAGAAGACGTTAATATAACTTTCTTTCTTTCTTTCTTTCTCTCAACCTGCATCTCTACATAGAAACTCCATTGTGGCTACCTCAACAAGCAAACCGTGAGATTACTTGCTCCCAAAGGAACTTGATTGTGGTTCTTGCATCATTTTTGTGAGTTGCTCAAGTTTTTGCCTACTTAGTGGGATAGTGTGTGGCAACAATGATGTATTTGGCTTGGGAGTACTGAGCTGTAGTGCTGACTAGGCCAATGAAATCGATTCTCCACTTCTTGAATGGTTGGCACATGGTTATTGGGGTCAATTCCATTTTTTCCTTACTGGTAGAGACTTTAGTCCGTTGGCACTCATCACAATGTTTTACAAACTTTTCTGCACCATAGAGTACCTTGCGTGCGGTGGTGTCTCCAATGAAGTGACTCCCAACTATCTCTCCATGTGCTTCTTTGAGCATACATTTCGTATTTGCAGATACATCTCCTTAAATAGTCATCCTATCCTACCCAATACAATTGTCCCGCAATCAATTGATAAGGTTGGATCTTCAAAATTATTCTGTTTAATCTAGCTTTGTCTATTGATCGTTTCGATAGTCCATTCTCAAGTATGTGGACTATATCATCCACCCAATATGGTGTGAGATCGGCTCTAAACAATTCTTGTTTGTTGGATATTTTAAAGAATGTGTGCATCTAGTAGGTCGTCTCACTGATTCCTTGACCAACGGCCTCTCTTATGGGTATGTGGGACATATGAATTGCCATATAATGTTAGTTGCCCTTGTGTATGACCATGTAGAAGTCATATTCCAAGAGTAAAAGTAACCATCAAGCAATGCATCCCATTGCACAAGGTTTATTCACAAGATAAAGCAATGCTTGATGGTCCACAAAGAAGGTGAAGGGTGTCGCTAGAAGGTAGTATCTTAACTTCTTTATGATGAAAACCATGGCTAACCCTTCTCTCTTCATCATGGAGTAGTTCATTTCCATTTTAGTGAGCTTTTTTGCTAGCAAAGCTCATTGGATAGTCTAGATTATGTTTGCCACGCTGCTCGCACAAAATTTCCCCTACGGCAAACTTGTTAGAATATCAAGCTCTCGTTACTCTTCAGTCAATCTATCTTTATGTGTGTGATCTACATTAGTTGGATACAGATGTACACGTGTGTAACATTCAATAAGTCAGTGTAGTCAGTGACTTAACCACAATTAGTCTTGGTTAGTCATACCTATGTGTGTAAGTCTCTTTCAGTTAGTATAATGGAAGAAGAACAACAATGAGCTGAGACTCATCTTCCGCTCCACTATGTCTCTCTCCCTCTCTTCCAACATGGTATCAGAGCTTGAATGCTTGAATCCTGAAGGCTTGGCAGTGACCATTTGACATCAAGACATCAGATATGAAGAATATGTCATCAAAGGAGACTATGATTGCAGTCCATTTTTTTGTAGAAGATATATCTTGCTAGAGAAATGGTTTTTGGAGATACAGCTTACCATTCTTGATCGTTTCAACGTGGTCTACAACTTTGCAGAAGAATTTTTTTTCAAATTCCTCATAGATTTTGAGATATTCAGGACAAACATGTGCAGACGGGTTGCTTATTGCAATAAATAGCAAGTGATTCCAAGGCACTGGTGGCTTTCATCCTAACAATGTATATGCCCTTATTATCATGAATTTGAGCATGATATTGGAGTGTTAAATGCTCAGTTTTGGAGCTTATTTGCAAGCTATAAATAGTGAACTAGTTGCTATCCTGAATTTGGAAACAATATACCTACAGGGTTGAAGTATTTGTGATGCTTATTTGCTGCTGACAAATGTTTGGATCATACCACTTGAGTGGTAGATACTTTTTGGGATATTGTGAGTGTTGAAAGTTCAAATTTTAGACTGATTTGTTGCTAGTTATACCATGGTATTGACTGGTTATTGTCTGCATGAAGGATACCTATTATCTTCACTTGACATATGTGCAATATATTCTGACCGATTGGACATCTATTAACTCTTGCATAGAGTGCAAACTAAATGAGATGTTTTGGGGATGTTTTAAGGTCTGAATACTCTTATTTTAACAGAGAAAATACTGCTGGTTATAGTAGTGGGTTGGCTGTATTTGGACTGCTACTTGCATACAGTACAAACATTGATACTTGTATCGACATAGTTTGCTGCTGGGATGTTTTGCCACTACCATAGAATGTTTTGAACTAATTTGAGCTTGGTTTATGCTCAATTGACTATGTTTTTTCATTGTTGGAATACAATTTATAGGAAGCAGGTTGTCAGGAAAACTGTTTTGAATTGCATGAAACACTCCTGAATAGCAAGAAACTGGTCTTGAACTATAGGAAAACGAGTCAAATACTTACAGGGTGTATACATCACTAAGCTTCAACCATGGCAAATACTCAAGGCACTAACAATATCACTCAAATTGTGGGAGAAAATTTGGACAACAAAAAAATTTCTTTATGGAAGTTCCGTATGAAGAATTTTTTGGTTGGTAGAGGTTATTGGGACTTATGTACGAGTGATGAGGCTGAACTTGAAATGCATGAAAGGAATCCGACAAATTATCAGAACAGGGCTCAGAAGCTATGGATTGAGAGAGCATGCAAGGTGTTACATTGGTTTTCCTTATGTATATCAGATGCTATGATTATACAGATTATAGGATGCAGTTTTCCAAGGGATGCATGGGACATACTCATGAAGAATTATGGAAATGTAACACATGCAAAAAAGATTCAGCTAAAGCAACAGCTCAATAACATGTCTAGGAATGGAAAAAGCATTCAGGCCTACTCTACAGAGATCAAGAACATAGCGGAGGATTAGCTTGCCACCATTGGATTTTCAGTGTCTAAGGATGATATGATTACAGTGACATTGAATGGACTTGGCAAAGAGTATAAAGCATTTGATATGTCTATTTCTGTGAGAGTTGAATCCCCTGATTGGGATGAGCTGATTGCTTTGATGCTACATGAGGAAGTTAAGCTTGGGCTGAATACAGGTTCTAGTATGTCTCAAAGTAGAGACATTGTTCTTTACTCTAGCTAATGTGGTAGAGGCGGCAGAGGCCGTGGCTCTTTTTGAGGTCGAGGAGACACTCGAAATGCTTATGGATAGCATCAACAAAATGTTTGGTATGGCACAAATACACAGGGCCAGCATGGATCTCGCGGCTTTAGAGGCAAGGGGAGATCACCCCATGGTAGAGGTGGTGGATCTAGTGCATGGCAATCAAATGATCAATCAAACAAAGATAAGGACTGTCATTACTGCGGAAGATATGGACACATTGCAAAGGATTGTTACAAGAAGTAGGGAGATATGAAGGCAAAGGGAAAACATCATGGGCACTATGCATCTTCTAGTGGTGCTCATGATGAGTAGGTTGACACATTGTTTGCCATGCATCATGCGCCTAAGAGTGCATCTAGGCAGAACAGAGATGAGAGATGGTACATTGATTTAGGGGCTTCAAATCATATGACACCCCATGGAGAATGGTTTGATGAGATGGTTGCAAGTTCACATGGTTATGTGTGTACTGGGGATGACACCCAACATGACATTCAACACACAAGAATTGTTCCATTGTTGATGCTTGATGGAAAGAAAAAGAGCCTGCATGATGTACTACATGTACTTACAATAACCAAGAATCTTTTGTCAGTTGGATATATGGCAGAATAGAATCTGCAAGTGAGATTAAATAGAGAAGGATGCTTTGTTGAAGAATATGGTAATGGTTGTAAATTGATTGCTAGAGGCCAAAGAGATGGCAAAATATTGTCTTGATGCGTCAATTCCAAAATTGAAAGCAACCATTTTTGCACATGATGATGGTGCTATACGGGATGTTGAGATATAGCATAAGCAGATTGGTCATCTGACTGTACAAAAGTTAAAATCTATGCAACAGAAGGAGATTTGTGCTTGGATTGCTATGGGAGCTTTTGCTCAATCGCCAAGACCCACGGACCTTTTATTGCTTTAAGCATTCCAAGCAAGCTCTCATGGCTATCTCTCACCTAGCCGATGCATCATTGATCCTCTCGGGGTGTAGTGAGCTTACCTTGATGCCGAAACAAGTTGCCTCCTTCCTCACACAAGTTGGTAGCTCCACGATCCTAGATGCTAGCTCAAGCATCCTCAAGCCTCCTCCATCTCCAAGCTCCATTCTCCATATCCACGTGCAAGGTAAGAGAAGGGAAGAGAAGAGAGATGAAAAGAGAAGAGGAGATGGTGAAGAGCTTCACCTTCTTGATCCCTCACTCCCACACACTCACTCACTCCCTCACACTCTCACACTCCCTTTCTCAAGAACACACACACAAGCAAGAAGAAGAGAAGAAGAGAGGACTCTTGTTAGCCACATACCAAAGAATGAGCTTTCATTCACTTTTTGAACTTTATATATACAAACCTTAAAACCCCCATGGGCACCCATCCCTTGTTACATGACCGTCCATTGTGGCAATGTCTCTTTTTCTAATTCCCTCTTCTTGCTTCATGCTCTAAGCCTATACCCATCTATTCTTTTACAAGTGGCACAAGAGGGAGCCTGACACTCTTTTATAGGAGTTTTTAGAGTTTTTGAGGCGCCTTTCCTTTAAAATTGCTCTTTTTGCCTTAGTTTAGTCTTCGAGGCTGCCTCTATGCCTTTGCTCTCTTTCTGTTCTTTTTACGCTTTTTCCTTTATTTTTCCACCATTTTGATTTGAGGTTAACATTAACCCCCTCCGAGATGGGTGCCAGTCCCATGACATGTCGAGTTGTTTGTTGGGGAAGGGTAGGCGATTGGCAAGTTGTTGGTTAGGTGATGGTAGGGCCATAGGTGGGGCCATAGGTGGGTTGGGTTGCCGTGGGAGCGTGGGCAATACTGTCAAGTGGGTGATGGGACCTCTGAAGTTGATGATTTGGCATATCTTGTAGTGTTGGTGAGGAGAAAGTGCAGTGCTCTTACCTAAGGGGAGTGTATTCTTTATTGTGGGGTGCCTTATCCTCATGTTGGTGGAACGAGGAGTTGGGGCTTGGGTGATGACCCACACTTGAGGACCCCGTTCATGCGGTAGGGAGGTGTGGTGAGTGTAGCATAGGGTAATAGGTCTAGCCATAGGCGATGTTACCTCCCTAGGTGTGTCCTGCCCTTAGTGTGCCCTAAGCGTGAAGTGGAGGCAAAAAAGGGCTAGGGGACTAGGAGCGGGGCCAGCCGACTATAGTCACCGGACACGCCTAACTTAAGGACCCCTAGGTGGAGGGATTGTGAGCAATGTGCCGTGACCGGTGTGTGGATGCATTTTTTTTTTCTTGGATTGGGTTTAGTAGTAGGGAATTGTTAGTCCTCGTCCTCAGGGGGGTGAAGGAGATTTAATGGAGTGTCTCAAAAATCTCCGACTCAACAAGAAATTCTTAAGGTTCAAGCAAACCTAGAGAGGAGTGGTGGAGAGGAAAAGATGGCTACAGTGAGTGAATTGGTTGTCACTCATGTTTTCAAGAACAGCGATGCAGAAAGAAGGGAGAAGGATGGCTTGCATCATGAGGCGGGTCATCGTGCAGCTGTTGATTGCGTTAGGATAAAAAAAGAGCAAGGGAAGGCGGCATTCAGCTAGGGTGGGGTCTTGCCTAAGTAGGATTTTTAGGAGCCTAAGATAGTTACAAGTGGTGATGAAGGCGGGATTTGGGTAGGAGGAGAAATCGGAAATAAAGCGTGTCATGGTGGCATCTAAGATGATGGAGGTGAAGGTGATGACCTGGGGTAAAGTGGTGGTACAAGGGTTGTATGGCCATGGGCATTTGCATCGAAGTCTACTCCTATTTATTGAGGGTATGCCATGTAGGTAGGGTCATTCCTCTTTGAAGGGAGAGTGCTACAGAAGGCCATCCATGCAAATACATTGTCGTCGTAAATGCGCCTTTGCCATAGTGGTTGGTACTCGTATCGGGCATGGACCGAGGCACTTCAAAAACTTTATTCTGCCAGTATTTTGCATCCTTGGTGCCCCAAAGGGTGGGGATTTTCTCTCTTTCCTGCAGCCACTATTGGCTTAGGTGGCTTTCGACGTTGATCACCTTGTCCACTATTTTAGTGGGAAGAACTCTACACAGGGCATTAGGGGTGAGGAAGCTGAAGGTGAAGGGTTGCTTCTCCTATTCTATCTCTCCCAGAGTATGAGCTCCGCATGAAAACTGGGGGGCATGTCATTTGGGCATGGCAAGAGGGGTATAGAGGGCTGGGCCATAGGGTTAGCTCTTAATATTTGTCTAGCTTCTTCCACCAGTTTCCTCCTCTTCTCCCTCAGGGTGGTTTTCCTCTCCGCAGATGCCTTTGTGGCTGCCCTTGCCCTTCAGGATGAGGTGAAGGGGATTGTGGAACCACTTCTTCTTGGAATTTTCCTAGGCCAATGTGCAATTCTATCTCACTCCCTAGGCGCTCTTGCTGTTGCATCCCTTCTAGAAACCTAAGCCATCAATTTCCTGGGGGTTTAGCCCGGCCGATAGCAAATATCTACGGTGTTTCCCTAGGCTTAGCCTCATTGCAACGGGTTGGGAGGGCATGTGTAGCCTTGCTCGTAGGGCTCGGTGCGCTATGCTTAGTTTCTTTTTTACTGCCTCCACAGATTCCCCTTCCTCCTCATGCTTGGCATCCATCAAGGCGTTCAGGAAGATTGGTTGCTAAGTGTGGAAGGCCACTTGGGTTGCCTCTGCTCTGCCTTCTGCTAGGATTTTCTCTTTCTCCACTAGAGCCAAGTGATGCGCCAAGGTCTTCACTCTTTGATCATTCTGGCCTGCCCACACTTCAGCCCTTTTCTTCATCTCTTCCATGCCTTCTCTCTGTCTTTGCACCAAGGCTGTGAGCCTCCACTGCTGATCTTCCAACTCTCTGCCCATTCGCTCATGTTCTTCTCTTTCAAGGCTCAACCTTTCAGTCATTGTTTCCATTTCTCAGTGGTGGTGCTCCTCTTCTTGTTTCCTCCCTTCCTCCCCTGCTGTAAACTCCTTCATGCCCTGCTTGATTCTTGTATTGCATGATCAATAGGTCATATTATTTTTGCATCTTCTCAAGCTCTTGATTTTCATCTATGAGCTGTCACCACCAGCTTTGCTCCTTTTTTTCTTTGGTCTTCAGTTCCCTCTTCAGGTCGAGAATTTTCCTTTGTTGTGCAGCCATTTGCTTTGTTTTTTTGAGCTAGAAGGCTGCTACCGCTTCCCTTTTTGCCTCTAGCTTGGCTACCGTGATCCTCCTTTCCTCCCTTGCCCTTTCTAATTGCGAGAGCAGTTCATTGACCTATTCATCATGATTTGCGTGCAACATCATGGTGGTGGGGATTGGGGTGGTCGAGGCTTCCATTTTTTGGCATTTTGGCTCTTGCCTGGATTTGGCATCTGTAGTTGGCCTTTTTGCCTCCTGGCTATGGCCTCCCCACTCCTTCTTTGTGCTAGTTCCTTATTGATAAAGTATTGCATCCACGCCACAAAGTTGTCCATGTCAGTGCTCACCGAGATGCTAGGGATGGCAGTGGTGGCTTCGCTGTTGGGTACCAAGGGGGCCGGAATGGGATGAAGGGAGGCCTTATCCTTGCCCTTGATGACCATGGACGGCATGGCTTCAGGTACTTGTGCACTTGAGCTGGATCTATCTTCTTATGGGAGCTTTCGCTCAACCACCAAGACCCACAGACTGCTTATTGTTTCAAGTGTTCCAAGCCGAGCACTAATAGCTACCTCTCACATAGCTGATGCGCCATCCATATCTACAGGTGTAGTGAGCTTACTTCCATGCCGTTCGAGTTACCTTCTCTCCCATCCGCGCACTTCGGTAGCTCCATGATCCAAGTCCAAGCTTCAAGCACGCTCCATCCTCAAGCTCCACGCTCCAAGCTCCATTGCCGCGAGCAAGAGAAGAGAAGAGAAGAGAAGAGAAGAGAAGAAGACGGAGAGCTTCTCCTCCTTGGTCCCTCACCCTCACACACTCACTCCCTCACACTCTCACACTCCCTCTCTCAAGCACAAGCTCAAGCAAGCAAGAACAAGAAGAAGAAGAAGAAGAGGAGAGCCACTTTTTGCCACACACAAGAATGAGCTTCTCATTCACTTTTCAACTTTTTATACAAAACCCTAAATCCCTTTTAGGCGGTCATCCCCTTTTCCCCTTTTTTACATGGCCAGCCATAGCCTAGGCCCTTTTTCCCATTGTCCTTCTATCTTCCTAGCTTCCTTTCCACCGCCCATCTACATTTACAAATTGCACGGGTGAGAGCCCGGTGCTCCTTGAATTAAACCAGGATGCGCTTACACTTTTTTACAAAAGTTTTGACTTGCACTTTTCCTTGTGCGCTTTTGTCTTCCGTTTCTCTTTGCCTTGGCCTTTGTCTTTGTCTTCTGTTTTAGCTTTCCGGATTTTCCACCGCTTGGCACTCTTTTACAAGATTTCAGGGTGCGCCTTTGTATTTTAAAATGCACCTTTTTCCTTTTGCATTTGCCTTGGACTTTTTAAGGTTGCCCTTGTGCTTTTGGCCTTTTCTCCTCTTCTTTCTTCAGTCGGGCTACCTTTTTTCTGCCTTTGACATGTGTCTTTTTTATTTTCTTTTGCTTTTTTCATGTTGGGGTTAACACTTCCTAGGCGGACTTAAGGTCCCTAGGCCGTCGAGTCGGTTCTGTTGTTCTACAGACCGACGAATTGCTTCGGCCATGTCTTCTTCCTCTTGTCTTCTCAACTCTGCCTCTCCATAGCTCTATTTTCCTTGCTTCCTCGGCCAACCTTTCAGCTTCTTCCTTCTCCTCTTTTTTCCACTCTATCGCCTCTCTCAAGGATTCCGTTTTTGCTCTTTCCAGATCTTCTTTTTCCTTTTTCCTGCACGCCTTCTGTTTCTTCTTCTAAGTTGCCTTCCTAGTGAAATCCTTTATTTTTCTTTGTTTGGATTGAGCCTTTTGCTCCTTCTCTGTCTCGGTTTCTATCCGGTCACTCGATTGCTCCTCTTTTTGATGGGTCAATGACCTATCTAGGGTCTCTGTCAAGATTGTGGGAGAGAAGGAAGGAATCTCACTTGTAGCTTTCTTGCTTACACAATGGGGGAATACACACAAAGGTGGAGGCTGAAAACAATTTTTCTCTTCTTAGTTGTGTAAGCCAAAGGAACTCTCGTACAAAGAAAGAACCGCATTTTGGTGAAGGATTTTCCTGTGTAAGGGAGAAGCGGACAAATTTTGAAGTTATTTACCAAACTTGGAGGGAATTCACAGATCATGTAAGGGCGAAGGCAAACCCGGAGTCCAAACACACTACGTCTACGATGGCTCCAAAGTCCAAGTCATAAGGCGCACGCTTGGAAGATTCGAGCCCAAGTTTACACGTGGACATCCCCATGGATCCATAAACCCAGGTTCTTGAAAGTTTAATTTCACGTTGGCCATGTTTAAAATTCATAGGGAAGCTATGAATATAAATTTCTTATTCATCTTAAGAGCGTAGTCGCATGTTGGCATTTTGGTGCATTTCCAAAGTAATGAGCCTAAATGCATATTGCTTAGGGTAAAAGATGAAATTGTTAAGTGCATTTTTTATTGGCCATGGAAAGAATAAGCGTATGTTGCATTTTAGGCAATATCTTCCTTGTTGTGATTCGCATGGGAAAAAAAATTGTTAACATCTGCCAGATGTTGCCCAAATAAATTGCGTAGCATGGAAATGGAAACGTAGACTTGCACGTTGCATGCAAAGATGTTTGTCGAACAGATTAAAGGTTGCATGTCACATGAGCTTCATTAACAATGTTGTGTCTAGAAAAGGGTTGCATGTTACATATTCGTCATGTGAAAAATTCATTCATCAAGAGTTGCATTTAGGAAAGGTTGCATGGCTTATCAAAGCATGAAATTCAAATGCTTAGACAAAAGGTTGTAGGCATAGTTCCTTGATGTAAATCCTAGTAGGTCCTATGTAAGTTATTCTCCAAATTGTCACTCGTCATGACTTTAGCAAGGAAAGAGAAGGGTTATTGCAATCCTTGTAGTACATAGGGGTAATGAATCGTGTGTTTACATGTCTTGTGATGTCTTGCAACTATTTACACCTTTAGAACAAGTTTAGCATCTCTAGGAAAGGATCGTCCTTGTCACAAGACAAGTAGATCAATTTAGCTAAATCACTTGTATTATTATAACCGTTAGGGATTCGTATAGGCATAACTAGTCGATACGAAAAACACCTCAAGTACTAGCTAGGGCTTGGCATGTTAGAAATGCAACCTAGTATCGTACTTGGATGCCAAGTCAAAACCCTCAAACCCAAGGGTCCTATTTGCCTTCGAGGCCCTGCACAAGAGGCCGACATGACTTGAGATTGGATCTCGAGGCCTGCATACTAGTCTACAGGAAAAATCTTGGATTAGTAATCCCTGTGGATTGTTGGATAGCCTTCGGGCGGATTATGGATTAGCCTACCGGCTGGATTGTATGATGTATTCCAAAGACAAATAAGATCATTTGATGTAAAGGAACTTGTTTGACACTGTTTTTCTATGTCAAGTGCTAAGATTATGTAAAGGAACCAACGACTAATTGGCTAATTAAGAAAGTTGTTTTATGCGTATCCAACTAAATGTGGTAGGTAATTAGACAACTAAAGCAAACCCTGAGGAAAGTGCGATGGATGTGGCCATGGGCCTGTCGTATGGATGGGTGGTCCCAGTTGGCCGGGAACTTTTCTCAAATGAAATTGACAGCAGGAAACTTTACTCGAAGGAAATGAATAGCAAGGAATATTGACCTAGAGTCTAGGATACTAAAATCCGGATTTATGTTGCTTTAGGGGAACATAATGGGAATATGCCTTATGGGCAGAGAGGTCGAGCTTTGCATCCCTCTCGTTTCCCATTCTCCTTGAACCGAGTGCAGCATGGATCCGCTTTGACCCTGGCGTTTCTGCGTAAAGTAGTTCACCTGGAGTTCGATGCTAGCTGTCGTTCTAGGAATTTGACCACTAGGGAAGAAACCCCGATTCAGGTCGGTCCTAAGTGTGAACGGCTAGAATACTTCCACTATGTGGCAGACTCGGAAAGACCTAGATCGCAAACCCCGTAACATTTCATGGGAGTGTTGGGTGGAGCTTTCTAGACCCTCTTCCCGATGGGCTGCTAAGACGTGTCGTGCAAGCGAACAGGTGGACACATTATAGATAAACCCATAAAGCAAGGAGGAGTTGGATAGAATGTAGGCCTTACTTTAACAATGTAAAGTCAACTTGAAGAAAACTCAGGATCAAATGAAGCTTTATGCTGATGAAAAAAGAATGGATATTGAGCTCCAAGAAGGGGATTTGGTGCTTTTGAAGGGGCCCAAGTCCAGATATGCCACCTTAAGGATGGGTCTAGCAACAAGTTAGCTCACATGTTCTATGGGCCATACCAGATTGTCAAAAGAGTGGGAGACTTGGCATATCAGTTGGCATTTCCCCCATCCATGAAGATTCATAATGTCTTCCATGTGAGTTAATTGAAGCCCTTGATTGGATCATCAGTGGATTATGTTGAGGAGCTACCACCAATAGATGAATAAGGCATCATTCAATACATACCCAAGCAAGTCATAGGACAAAAGGAAAAGAAGCTTCACTCTCACTCCATCATAGAGTACTTGATTAAGTGGCAAGGTTTACCACTTGAGGAAGCTTCTTGGAGGCTAGCTTTAGTTTTGGAAGAGTTTTCATACCAACTAGAAGCAGATTTGGCTGAAATCTATCTAACTATGGCCCTAATTTATCTCAGATTGACTGCAGAAAACTCTTTGTTTCAAAGAACATTTTATTCTATACTATGGACAGCAATGGGCATCATACATGGGCTAAAAGTACTCCTCAAGAGCTCTGTTTTGACATATGGCACACCCCAATCGGAGTCTCCTACAGAAAGTTATGACAGATTTACTAAGCAAGGCCCTATAGTAAACAGCTTGCTATCCACTGTTTGTAGCTCACATTTACTCAAGATATTTGGGTCAAAGATTCATTTTTATAATTCCCCAATAAGGCCCATGTATTGTACATACCCCAATGACCCTGTAATAATGCAGCAGAGTAGTACTCTGATCTGCTCCTAGCCAGTTATCATAAGTGCCCAAATTATTTTTTAGGGCAAAAACCTTCGAGTGGGGATGGAATGTAAGAGAGGGGAATTTAATAATGGGGAAATACTAGCTACATTGACTAGTATATAAGGTGTAGGGACTTGATTTTTCACCATCAAATAATAATACAAGTCTCCTTTCATCTTCACCTCTCTCTCCAAGATTTCATGGCTTCTTTCTCTCTCTTCATGTCTTTCTCTCTCCTCATCACTCTCTTCATGTAGTCTTTCTCTCTCTTTTACACACACACTCTCTCTCCTCTCTCCTCTCTCTCTCTCTCTCTCTCTCTCTCTCTCTCTCTCTCTCTCTCTCTCTCTCTCTCTCGTCCTCTTCTTGACATCGTAAGTGATTGTGGTATCCACTTTTTGAACAAAATCATGGAAGAGCTGACAAAGATCTATAAGATTAGGCATTGCAAGTCCAAGTCGAAGTCATCTACCACATTCTCTATTAAATCTTGACAAGGATGATTATTTCCCATGACAATGATTGGGATTATCAAATTACAGAGGCTCTCTGGGCATATAGAACCTCTCATAAAGAAACAATCAAACAAATACCCTTCCAATTGGTGTAAGGCATAGAAGCTCTCTTGCCGATTGAGCTCGAACTACCCTCCTTGCGAGTGGCCATCAAAGAGCATCTAGGAGATTATGAATCCCTATAGCATTACCTTCCACATTTGTAATGCTTGGATGAGATTGAAATAATAGACTAATAGTTCATGGAAGATAGCCATTGCAAAGCCTATCGTGAAATTTTCATACCACAAAGGATTCAAGGTAGGAATCTCATTCAAGCATATGATTCATGCTTCAAAAAGTCTTAGAAAACTTCAACATGCCCTTGCCAAGTGCTTGTAGCCAATCCTAATGATTGTATCCAAGTAGAAACCATTGACACCTCTAATGATCCTTTTCTAATCAAGGACTATCACCTAAAGAAGTACTTCCCTTCCTGGGGATCCTCACAATCCCACCTCCCATCCTTCCCTCTTATAAGGTCATTCATTGCTACTTTTCATATGGTTGATAATAGCTATCATTATTATTCTGACAAGGTGGCACATTTCTTTAGTCTCCTCATCTCTAGCTCCTACATCTATTCTATGATCTTATCTTTTTACCCAATAGATGTGGCATGGATGGGTTTGATCAATGGTATGCTAGCCATTTGAAAAAATCCAAAAACAACATTAGATAATTTTAGTGGTAAAAAATGGGCCCTCTAAGAAAATACAACCTTGATCTTTCTCTCTCTAGAAAAATAGCACATTTTCTCATTTTTGGGCCAAAAAATATCCCCATCTGTACTAAATGGTCAAGATACTAAATCAAATTCTTCCTTGAGGTGAAAGAAATATCATTAAATGCCCCAAATTCAAAACTTTCAAAAAGTGAGGCCACGAACTAGAGTAGATAAGGATAGCTGTCATCTAGCTATTATTCATGGGCGGTGTACCAATCGCATCTACAGCTAACAAGTCGGTGACATAAATGCACAACGGTCACCCTGGCATATCACGAGTGGAGCTCGATATCTCAACACTCCCCCTTAAGCTCAATCCCAATTTCTGCACACCAAGCAGGTCTCTAAACTTGCGCAGCTTCTCTGCGCCCAATGCCTTCGTAAATATGTCACGTACCTCATCCTCTATGCTGACATAAACTAGATCAATAAGACCTAGTAAAACCCTCTCCTGCACATAGTGATAATGCACCTCAATGTGCTTTGTTCTAGTATGATAGACTGGGTTATTTGCCAAGTGTATACTACTCATGTTGTCACAATAAATGACAACTGGCCCATCTGTAGGCTAATGCATATCATAAAGTAGCTTATGCAACCAAGCTACCTCACATGCAGCCATTACTGCGCCCCTGTACTCAACCTCTGTGCTCAACAAGGCAACTGTAGGCTGTTTCTTGCTGCTCCAAGTGACTGCATCACTCCCAAAAGAGAACACATATCCACTGGTAGATCGTCTATCAGAAATACTACCAGCCCAATCATCATCAGTGTATCCATGCAACTGTATCTGAACCCCAGTCTCATAAAGTAGCCCATACTGTAATGTGGACTTCACATACCTGAGTATGTGTCTAGGCGCATCCAAATGCGGTTTCCTTGGAGCCTGCATAAATTGACTTACCAATCCAATAACATAGCTCAAATCTAGCCTGGTAATAGTCATATAAATCAAACTTCCTACTATGCGTCTGTACATAGTAGGGTCTTCCAGAAGCTCACCTGCATCTGCGCTTAGCTTCACATTCTGCTCCAAAGGAACTGAAATAGGCTTACAGCCTGTCATTCCATATTTGGACAGCATGTCCAATCCATACTGCCTCTGCAAGAGCCGTATCCCACTTGGTGATCTAATCACCTCAATGCCCAAGAAATAATGCAGCTCTCCCAAATCCTTCATCTCAAACTTCTGCTTCAATAGAATTTTCACATGAAGGATATCTTCATCACTGTCACCTATCATAATCAAATCATCAACATATATAACAAGTAGCATAATACCTTTCTCTGTTTTTCTCACATAAAGTGAAAATTTTTCCTTGGAAATCTGAAAGCCAATAGTGACAAGATACTGTCCTATCTTGTCAGACCATGCTCTAGGTGCTTGCTTCAAGCCATACAAGGCTTTCTTCAACCTGCAAACAAACTCAGGATGAACAGCATGCACATAACCTGGTGGCTGCTCCATATAGACCTCTTCTTGCAAATCACCATGCAAGAAGGCATTCTTTACATCCATCTGATGTAAAGACCATTCCTTTGATGCAGCCATATCAATGACTGCTCTTACAGTTGCCATCCTTGCAACCGGACTGAATGTTTCTTCATAATCAATGCCATATGTTTGTGCATACCCCTTGACTACTAATCTTGCCTTGTATCTATTCACAGAACCATTTGCATTGTGTTTCACCTTATAAACCCACTTACAACCAATTGCATTCTTATCTTTAGGCAAAGATACCAATTCCCATGTAGCATTTACTTCCAAGGCATCCATTTCTTCATCCATGGCTTTCTCCCATTTTTCTTTTCCCATGGCTTGCTCAAAAGAAGTGGGCTCTGGTTCCTGTATCACTTTGACCATATATGCATAGTGAATGGCTGTAAATCCATCATATTTCAGCTTATCCATAGGATATCTAGCTCTGGTAGACGTGTGCAAAGTAGGTTCACTCCGAGGTGCTCTCAAAACATCCCTGGTCTTTCTTACTCCAGGTGTAACAATAGAAGGAATACCCAACTCATCATCAATGCTCTGTTCTGAGCCACTGGATTCACCAACCACATAAGAGTGACTTGCATTCACATCAAACATGGGCTGATCTACCTTCTCTTTTCCTTTTCGTGATACCTGCATACCACTATCTGCATTGCTTTGAGAAGATTCTCCTGATCTCAATCTGTCTATCCATGGCGAAGAATGTGAACCACTGCTAGAGGACGCTCCTAGTCCACTAATATCTTGTGAATGCTGTTGTGAATTCTGTGCAGCATTACCATTTTGTGCATCTACATTATCAATCACATTTACTGGTTTATACCAGCTACTCATCTCATCAAAAACAACATCTCTGCTCACTGTAAACTTACGAGTAGAAGGGTTATAGCATCTATACCCTTTTTGCTGCAGAGAGTAACCAATAAAGATGCACTTCTAAGCTTTTTGGATCCAACTTGGATCTCAACTCATCTGGCACATGAACATAGGCAATGCAACAAAAAATTTTCAAATGAGAAATATCTGGTTTCCTACCAATATACCTCTCCTCTGGAGTCATGCCATGTATTGCTGTAGTGGGAGTCCTGTTCATTATGTAGACTGCTGTAGCAAGTGCCTCAACCCAGTAAAAATATGGCAAGTCTTGTTCATTGAGCATGGCACGAGATACCTCTCCAATATGCCTGTTTTTTCTTTCTGCAATTCCATTTTGTTGTGGGGTATGACTGCATGAATATTGCTGCTTTATGCCATGCTCCTGCAGGAACCTTGCAAACTCATTTGAGAGGTACTCTCCCCCTCCATCTGACCTTAGGCATTTTATTTGTAGGCATGTTTCTTTTTCAACCATAGCTTTAAGAGTTTTGAAATGCCCAAAAACTTCACTTTTCTTTTTCATAAAATACACCCAAACTTTTCTGCTATAGTCATCAATAAAAGTGACAAAATAATGACAGCCTCCAAGAGATGCAGCTTTAGTAGTCCACACATCAGAGTGGATTAATTCCAATGGCTTCTTACTCTCTTGAACATGTCTAGGAAATGGTTTCCTTGCCTGTTTTCCAAATTGACAGGCTTCACATACCTTATGCATTTCTGCAACCTTGAATTTAGGCAATCCTGCAACAATATTTTGGGCTTGCATTGATTTAAGTCACTGTACATTAACATGACCAATGCGTTTATGCCAGATATCAATATCCGCAATTACACCGGTCCCATGTGCAAACATTGCTGCACTCAATTCAGGCATGTCTGCATCCAACGTAAACATTCTGCCCTTCTTCTTTCCTTTTGCTATCAAGCGACCTTTATTTTTCATATCCTCAACAAAGCATCCATGAGAATTAAATCTGACCTGCAAGCCCTGCTCAACCATTTGACCAACAAAAACTAGGTTCTTGGTGATATTCGGGACATGAAATACATCCAACAGGTATTTCTTTTTCCCATCCTGCATAGACAAATGAATTTTTCCAATCTGCACAATAGGATGTGCAGTATCATCATCAGTCTCCACAAATCCTGGTTTTTCCATTTTTCTTGCATCCTGCATCCATTCTGCATGACCTGTCATGTGGTTTGATGCACCTGAGTCAGCATACCACACATCATTTTTTTCTTCTGTACTTGTCACAGAATTGGTCATGTGCTGCACTATAAACAAATGCTCATTTCTGTCATCACCCTGTCTACTAGAAGATGCATAATTCCCTTGTTGCAATTTTTCATTCATGATGTCATTCTGCTTTTTATAGCAGTCTTTAGCCATATGACCCATTTTACCACAGTAGTAGCATTCAACATTGCTGTTTGCATTTTGGCCTCTTTGCCATCTACCATGACCTCTTTGGCTCCCTCTGCCTCTAGAGTTACCACGTCCTCCTCCATAGGACTGGTTTTCTTGAGTTTGCTGCATATTCTGATTTCTACCATAGCCTCCAGATCGGTCTCCTCTACCTTTGCCTCTACCTCTTCCAGCATTTGAGTAGAAGACAGCTTCTTTTGAAGTTCCTCCTAAAGAAGATGCACCACCATTTCTCTGCTCCTCAAAAATTAGAAGAGCAATCAACTCCTCAAAATCAGGAAATCTTTCATGGACGGAAATGGATGTTCGAAACTGTGCATAATCCTTTCCTAGACCATTCAAGGTCACAGAAACTAAATCATCATCTTCCACTGGCGACCCAATGGAAGCAAGTGCATCTGCAATCTTCTTCACCTTCATGTGGTAGTCATTGATGCTCATACTTTCTCTTTGCACATTGTGCAACTCTTGCTTGAGCTGCATTTTCTTGGCTTGCGTATTTGTGCTATACATTTTTGACAAAGTATCCCATGTCTCCTTTGGCGTACTTGCATCTTGAATATGCACAATCATAGAGTCTGAAATGCTGATAGACAGCCAATACATAACTTTCCTAGCTCTCTCATGCCATGCTTTAAATGCCTGCATTTGCTGTTGATTGGGAACATTAGGAAGAAATGGTTCTTCTTCATTTCCTGCAACGAATTCCCAATATCCTTTTCCCATAAGGAAATTCGTCATTCTAAACTTCCATGCTTGGAAGTTGTTCTTGTCAAGATTTTTAGTGACAATCTGTGAAAGAGAATCAGACGCCATTACAGAACACTGCAAAAAATTCTGTCACTGCAAAGAACACAGCTTCAGCCTCACAAGGGCAAATCTGCAAAATTGACGAAAGTGGTATTTGACCACATAATCACTTCCTAGTGACGATTTTGCATCAACAGGTAACAAGGATGATTCTGTAACAATGCAATTTCTACAGTAACTTTTCACCGACCTGTAGAACAGTGGTCGCACAGTATAAAACATGACCTTTTCCTAAGTGTGTGTGAAGGGCGTCTCAATCTGAGACAATGCACTCTTGCACTTTCCGGCTGTGCTACCTGCAGAGACTTGCTCTCAAAACAGAAAAATGAAAGCAACACTGGTCCTCTTACCAGAACACCGCGAACTTGGCTTGATTTCTTGAGCTCCTTACCACGAACAAGGCTCTGATACCATGTCAAGATTGTGGGAGAGAAGGAAGGAGTCTCACTTGTAGCTTTCTTGCTTGCACAATGGGGGAATACACACAAAGGTGGAGGCTGAAAACAGTTTTCCTCTTCTTAGTTGTGTAAGCCAAAAGAACTCTCGTACATAGAAATAGAAGAACCCTATATATGGCTCTCAAACCAAACTCAACTAACTAAGGTGGCATACTAACTGAGCCACAAACTAGAGTAGATAAGGATAGCTGCCATCTAGCAATTATTCATGGGCGGTGTACCAACCGCATCTGCCAACTGACAAGTCGGTGACATAAATGCACAACGGTCACCCTGGCATATCACAAGTGGAGCTCGATATCTCAACAACCCTGGCATATCACGAGTGGATCTCGATATCTTAACAGTCTCATCTACTCCTTTATTTCCCTATTGGGCCTCTTTCAAAGCCTCTTGGATGATGGCTGTCAATATGCTTCCATACCCGATGAAGGAGGCTTTCGAGGAAGGTTTCTTCCTCTCCATATTCTTAGATGAGGGGGATTCTCCACCTGCCTGTTTGTTACCCAAGGCTAGTGCTTTGTCGGTTGGTCTATTGTTTTGCGCACATAGCCATTCCAATCCACCTCATCCAAGGTGCGGGCTGCCACATTCTCCAGCACAGGTACATTGATCCGGTGCATAAGGGAATTGTAGCATTGGCTAGAGAAAAGGGCATGCACCAACTTTGCCTATAGGTGAATCTTAGCATTGAGGATGTCTTGTAAGATAATGCTGTCGTTTGTTAAGACTTCTTCCCTATTCATATTCAATAAGATATACACATCTCTTTTATGCTTTTCCTCCACCCTAGGTTCCAGTCCCAGTGCTTTCTCCACCAAGGCCTGGGTTAGTAGTACTTCCACTTACCGGGAATTGTCCCCCCTTCCCACCATCACCATTCTGCACTTTCGGTCAGGGTTGTACGTTCTCAAGGACTCCACACACTTTGTATGGTCAGGTTCCTGTGCAAACTTCTCTAGGTACTTGTGGAAGTGGCACTGCTCCACTATCCTCATTGTGGCCTGCTCCTTGGCCACCATCTTCTCAAGGTTGTGAATGCTACGGAATTTTAGCTTACTGTAAGCTCAACTTTCCAGGCTGATGCCGTACTGCGCTCTCTCTTCTTCTGTGAAGGAGAGTCGGTGGGCACGGTCTTGTTGCGACATCTCTCGTTCCTGTCATGAACCATACTTTCCATTAGTGCTACAATTAATATACATACAAGAATTTACTGAAAAGAAAGATTTTATGTTTGTTGAATGACAACATTAAACTCCAATACAAATTCTTCCCTTGAGACTTGTTTTGTGGCATCCCTCCTACATCACCCATTTCTTAGGTATTTATTGCGTTTAATTGATCTTGATTGGTTTTAATTTGATTCACCTTCACCCTAGCCACCTGCTAGGGTTTGATGGGGCTAGTAAGCACGACGATAGATGGTGGTAGTTGCCCATGAAGCGGTGGTTGAGTCCCGTGGATAAGTGTCGGAGTAGTGGTTGCTATGGATGGGTTGCTACACTTAGATTGGGTTTGGCAAGTCTTATTGTCAGTAGTAGCAAGGGTTGAAGGGGGTAACATTGGTTGGGGTTTGGGTTTGGGCCGATAGGCTTGCTCAACTCTTCGGAGCTCATGCGTGGGTGAGCTAGTAGGAGGTGGGCTCCGAAAATGCTATGGCTTCTGGTTTCAAGGTTCCATGGGGCTCGGGGTGATTAAATGTGAGGGTGGCATTTGAGTGATGCTGTCGGCCACTCTAGCCTTAGGGATCCATAGCCAGGCATTTCCCTCATAGTATCCTTGCACGTGCAAGAGGGATTTAGGAACCCATCTTGGCTTGATCATACTTTGATTTTTGTAATTGCGCCTTGGCCTCCTAGGTTTGGAGTTTCTTGAGTTACGAAGACGTGGGCGTCTACTCCTAGGTGGCGGTCGTGGTTGTTTAGGCCTCCATTGAAACTCGAGTTGTTGGGCCTTAGCTTTTGCCAATGTGAGCGGTGGTCCATGAGGCTTGGTGCATGGTGGCTGAGCCCTACCCCCCTCCGTAGACTTGGCTACGAGTATTTCTATCGCTAGCCTTGCGGTCTTTAATGGGATTGTGTAGCCTTGCCGAAGGCTATATCAATACGGACATTGCCTATGGTGAGGTGGATGCGTTGCAACTCATAATCGACATTGCAGCGAGTTTTCTTCTTGAAGGTTCACCCTAACAACGACTCTTGTCCGCGTCTTTAGTGTTTGGCAACACGTAAAATAACATTGGTACAGTCTTAGACTCGATAGCAATAGTGGTTTGGCACTTGCCGAGGAGTGTATATGAGTGGCCCCCATATGGGTTTAATTGGGCATTAGTGGGCTTAGTGGTGGTTTACCAAGTTGGATCCAATGATCGTGAGTTAAGACATTGAAGTCTGCTCCCTTGTTGATCAAGGCATTGAAAGCGCATGTTTGCTTGGTAGTGATTGTGATGTGGACGTATGCGGGTTCTACAGCTTCCTCTTCCTCATCACCAGTTTCCATAATTGTGGCGACTCGTACCGTGATAGGGGGTTCCAACATTGGTGGCTCATGCAGCGGATTCATGAGAGGGTAGTACTTCTTAATCCGAATGTCATTAAAGAAGCCTATGGCTTCATCGTCTAGAGTCTTGAGCTCAACGTTACCGGTTCGGATGATTGCATGAACTTTGAAAGGCATAAGACCTCTAAACTTCATTTTCTGCTTGTGTCATTTAACTGAGTATAGGAGCACTAAGTCACCCTATTCAAAGTTGTGCTGTTTGCCATGCTTGTTAAACCAGATCTTGCATCGTTCCTTCTCACATATGAGCACATGAGTGGCCAGAAGGCGTGTTTCCGAGAGGCGTTCAATCAAGCATTGCCTCCATGCCTCCTTCCCTTCCCACCATTCTTGAAGTGCTATTCTCAGGCTAGGAATGAAGAACTCTACTAGTAGAATTGCCTCAGTCCCATAGGTTAACCTAAAGGGATTCTAGCCACCGACAGCTGTTTTATAAGCTGTACAATAAGCCCACAAGGCTGCCATTAGCTTGTTATCCCAGTTGCTGTGCGAAGCAGAGACTAATTTGGTCAAGACATTTACAAGGATCTTATTTGTGGATTCTGCCTGTTTGTTTTCCTGAGGGTAGTATGGAGAGGATTTTCAACGGATGATCAGAAAGGTGGATAGAAGATGCGCTATCACTTCATTGATGAAGTGCGTGCCCTGGTCACTGACTAATTTGATGCGATAGCCAAACCTGAGATCACTTGTTCCCATAAGAACTTGGCAGTCATTCTAGCATCATTTTTTCATGTCGCTCTCGCTTTCACCCATTTCATTAGGTAGTCCATGGCCACAATGATCTATTTGTCCTATAAATACTGTACCACAGTGTTGAGATATCGAGCTCCACTCGTGATACGCCAGGGTGACCGTTGTGTATTTATGTCACCGACGTGTCAGTTGCAGACGCGGTTGGTACACCGCCCATGAATAATAGCTACATGATAGCTATCCTTATCTACTCTAGTTCGTGGCTCAGTTAGTATGCCACCTTAGTTAGTTGAGTTTGGTTTGAGACCCGTACATAGGGTTCTTCTATTTCTTTTGTACTAGAGTTCTTTTGGCTTACACAACTAAGAAGAGGAAAACTGTTTTCAGCCTCCACCCTTGTGTGTCTTCCCCCATTGTGCAAGCAAGAAAGCTTCAAGCGAGACTCCTTCCTTCTCTCCCACAATCTTGACATGGTATCAGAGCCTTGTTCGTGGTAAGGAGCTCAAGAAAGCAAGCCAAGCTCGCGGTGGTCTGGTAAGAGGAGCAGTGTTGCTTTCATTTCCTGTTTTGGGAGCAGATCTCTGCAGGTAGCACAGCCGGAAATTGCAGGAGTGCATTGTCTCAGGTTGAGACGCCCTTCGCGGTGAAGCAAGAGGGCAGTATATGCTGCGGGTGAGGGCTTTAGCCCTCGGCGACCTTGTTTTTTTGATTTGAGGCCATTTCGGGGCCTGTTTTGCAGACGGAAGTTTTCTGCACGCACTCAAGAAAAGGCTCAGTTTTATGCTGTGCGACCACTGTTCTACAGGTCGGTGAAAAGTTACTGTAGAAATTGCATCGTATGCTTGTGCGCAGAGACATTGGGAGTTTCAGAATCATCCTTGGTTCCTGTTTATGCAAAATCGTCACTAGGAAGTGACTGTGTGGTCAAATACCACTTTCGCCAGTTTTGCAGATTTGCCCTTGTGAGGGTGAAGCTGTGTTTTTTGCAGTGACAGAATTTCTTGCAGTATTCTGTAATGGCGTCTGATTCTCTTTCACAGATTGTCACTGAAAAGCTTGACAAGAACAACTTCCAGGCATGGAAGTTTAGAATGACGAATTTCCTTATGGGAAAAGGATATTGGGAATTTGTTGCAGGAAATGAAGAAGAACCAGTTCTTCCTGATGTTCCCAATCAACAACAAATGCAGGCATTTAAAACATGGCATGAGAGAGCCAGGAAAGTTATGTATTGGCTGTCTATCAGTATTTCAGACTCTATGATTGTGCATATTCAGGATGCAAGTACGCCAAAGGAGGCATGGGATACTTTGTCAAAAATGTATAGCACAAATACGCAAGCCAGGAAAATGCAGCTCAAGCAAGAGTTGCACAATGTGCAAAGAGAAAATATGAGCATCAACGACTACCATATGAAGGTGAAGAAGATTGCAGATGCACTTGCTTCCATTGGGTCACCAGTGGAAGATGATGATTTAGTTTCTGTGACCTTGAATGGTCTAGGAAAGGATTATGCACAGTTTCGAACATCCATTTCAGTTCGTGAAAGATTTCCTGATTTTGAGGAGTTGATTGCTCTTCTAATTTCTGAGGAACAGAGAAATGGTGGTGCATCTTCTTCAGGAGGAACTTCAAAAGAAGCTGTCTTCTACTCAAATGCTGGAAGAGGTAGAGGCAGAGGTAGAGGAGGCCGATTTGGAGGCCGTGGTAGAAATCAGAATATGCAGCAAACTCAAGAAAACCAGTCCTATGGAGGAGGACGTGGTAACTCTAGAGGCAGGGGGAGCCAAAGAGGTCGTGGTGGATGGCAAAGAGGTCAAAATGCAAACAGTAATGTTGAATGCTACTACTGTGGTAAAATGGGTCATATGGCTAAAGACTGCTATAAAAAGCAGAATGACATCATGAATGGAAAACTGCAACAAGGGAATTATGCATCTTCTAGCAGACAGGGTGATGACAGAAATGAGCATTTGTTCATGGTGCAGCACATGAACAATTCTATGACAAGTGCAGAAGAAAGCAATGATGTATGGTATGTTGACTCAGGTGCATCAAACCACATGACAGGTCATGCAGAATGGATGGAGGATGCAAGGAAAATGGAAAAACCAGGATTTGTGGAGACTGGTGATGATACTGCACATCCTATTGTGCAGATTGGAAAAATTCCCTTGTCTATGCAGGATGGGAAAAAGAAATACCTGTCCGATGTATTTCATGTCCCGAATATCACCAAGAATCTGGTTTCTGTTGGTCAAATGGTTGAACAGGGCTTGCAGGTCAGATTTAATCCTCATGGATGCTTTGTTGAGGATATGAAAAATAAAGGTCGCTTGATAGCAAAAGGAAAGAAGAAGGGCAGAATGTTTACGTTGGATGCAGACATGTCTGAATTGAGTGCAGCAATGTTTGCACATGGGACCGGTGTAGTTGCAGATATTGATATCTGGCATAAACGCATTGGTCATGTTAATGTACAGCGACTTAAATCAATGCAGGCCCAAAATATTGTTGCAGGATTGCCCAAATTCAAGGTTGCAGAAATGCATAAGGTATGTGAAGCCTGTCAGTTTGGAAAACAGGCAAGGAAACCATTTCCTAGACATGTTCAAGAGAGTGAGAAGCCATTGGAATTAATTCACTCTGATGTGTGGACAACTAAAGCTGCATCTCTTGGAGGCTGTCATTATTTTGTCAGTTTTATTGATGACTATAGCAGAAAAGTTTGGGTGTATTTTATGAAAAAGAAAAGTGAAGTTTTTGGGCATTTCAAAACTCTTAAAGCTATGGTTGAAAAAGAAACAGGCTTGCAGATAAAATGCCTAAGGTCAGATGGAGGGGGAGAGTACCTCTCAAATGAGTTTGCAAAGTTCTTGCAGGAGCATGGCATAAAGCAGCAATATTCATGCAGTTATACCCCACAACAAAATGGAATTGCAGAAAGGAAAAACAGGCATATTGGAGAGGTATCTCGTGCCATGCTCAATGAAAAAGACTTGCCAGATTTTTATTGGGCTGAAGCAGTTGCTACAACAGTCTACATAATGAACAGGACGCCCACTGCAGCAATACATGGAATGACTCCAGAGGAGAGGTATACTGGTAGGAAACCAGATATTTCTCATTTGAAAATTTTTGGTTGCATTGCCTATGTACATGTGCCAGATGAGCTGAGATCCAAGTTGGATCCAAAAGCTGAGAAGTGCATCTTTATTGGTTACTCTCTGCAGCAAAAAGGGTATAGATGCTATAACCCTTCTACTCGTAAGTTTACAGTGAGCAGAGATGTTGTTTTTGATGAGATGAGTAGCTGGTATAAACCAGTAAATGTGATTGATGATGAAGATGCACAAAATGGTAATGCTACACAGAATTCACAGCAGCAGTCACAAAATATTAGTGGACCTGGAGCGTCCTCTAGCAGTGGTTCACATTCTTCGCCATGGACAGGCAGATTGAGATCAGGAGAATCTTCTCAAAGCAATGCAGATAGTGGTATGCAGGTATCACGAAAAGGAAAAGAGAAGGTTGATCAGCCCATGTTTGATGTGAATGCAGGTCACTCTTATGTGGATGGTGAATCCAGTGGCTCAGAACAGAGCATTGATGATGAGTTGGGTATTCCTTCTATTGTTACACCTGGAGTAAGGAAGACCAGGGATGTTTTGAGAGCACCTGGGAGTGAACCTACTTTGCGCAGGTCTACAAGAGCTAGGTATCCTGTGGATAGGCTGAAATATGATGGATTTACAGCCATTCACTATGCATATATGGTCAAAGTGATACAGGAACCAGAACCCACATCTTTTGAGCAAGCCATGGGAAAAGAAAAATGGGAGAAAGCCATGGATGAAGAAATGGATGCCTTGGAAGCAAATGCTACATGGGAGTTAGTACCTTTGCCTAAAGGTAAGAATGCAATTGGCTGTAAGTGGGTTTATAAGGTGAAGCACAATGCTGATGGTTCTGTGAACAGATACAAGGCAAGATTAGTAGTCAAGGGGTATGCACAAACATATGGCATTGACTATGAAGAAACATTTAGTCCGGTTGCAAGGATGGCAACCGTAAGAGCAGTCATTGCTATGGCTGCATCAAAGGGATGGTCTTTACATCAGATGGATGTAAAGAATGCCTTCTTGCATGGTGATTTGCAAGAAGAGGTCTATATGGAGCAGCCACCAGGTTATGTGCATGCTATTCATCCTGAGTTTGTTTGCAGGTTGAAGAAAGCCTTGTATGGCTTGAAGCAAGCACCTAGAGCATGGTCTGACAAGATAGGACAGTATCTTGTCACTATTGGCTTTCAGATTTCCAAGGCAGATTTCTCACTTTATGTGAGAAAAACAGAGAAAGGTATTATGCTGCTTGTCATTTATGTTGATGATTTGATTATGACAGGTGACAGTGATGAAGATATCCTTCATGTGAAAATGCTATTGAAGCAGAAGTTTGAGATGAAGGATTTGGGAGAGCTGCGTTATTTCTTGGGCATTGAGGTGATTAGATCACCAAGTGGGATACAGCTCTTGCAGAGGCAGTATGGATTGGACATGCTGTCCAAATATGGGATGACAGGTTGTAAGCCTATTTCAGTTCCTTTGGAGCAAAATGTGAAGCTGAGCACAGATGCAGGTGAGCTTCTAGAAGACCCTACTATGTATAGACGCATAGTAGGAAGTTTGATTTATATGACTATTACCAGGCCAGATTTGAGCTATGCTGTTGGATTGGTAAGTCAGTTTATGCAGGCTCCAAGGAAACCACATTTGGATGCGGCTAGACGCATACTTAGGTATGTGAAGTCCACATTGCAGTATGGACTATTTTATGAGACTGGGGTTCAGATACAGTTGCATGGATACACTGATGCTGATTGGGCTGGTAGTATTTCTGATAGACGATCTACCAGTGGATATGTATTCTCTTTTGGGAGTGCTGCAGTCACTTGGAGCAGCAAGAAACAGCCTACAGTTGCCTTGTCGAGCACAGAGGCTGAGTACAGGGGTGCAGCAATGGCTGCATGTGAGGTAGCTTGGTTGCATAAGCTACTTTATGATATGCATCAGTCTACAGATGGGCCAGTTGTCATTTATTGTGACAACATGAGTAGTATATACTTGGCAAATAACCCAGTCTATCATGCTAGAACAAAGCACATTGAGGTGCATTATCACTATGTGCGAGAGAGGGTTTTACTAGGTCTTATTGATCTAGTTTATGTCAGCACAGAGGATCAGGTAGCTGACATATTCACGAAGGCATTGGGCGCAGAGAAGCTGCGCAAGTTCAGAGACCTGCTTGGTGTGCAGGAATTGGGATTGAGCTCGAGGGGGAGTGTTGAGATATCGAGCTCCACTCGTGATACGCCAGGGTGACCGTTGTGTATTTATGTCACCGACGTGTCAGTTGCAGACGCGGTTGGTACACCGCCCATGAATAATAGCTACATGATAGCTATCCTTATCTACTCTAGTTCGTGGCTCAGTTAGTATGCCACCTTAGTTAGTTGAGTTTGGTTTGAGACCCGTACATAGGGTTCTTCTATTTCTTTTGTACTAGAGTTCTTTTGGCTTACACAACTAAGAAGAGGAAAACTGTTTTCAGCCTCCACCCTTGTGTGTCTTCCCCCATTGTGCAAGCAAGAAAGCTTCAAGCGAGACTCCTTCCTTCTCTCCCACAATCTTGACACACAGGACTAATGGGTCCTACGAAGTCGATTTCCCACTTTTCGAAGGGTTATCGTGCAATGATTGGGGTTAACTCCATTTGATTCTTGTGAATTAGTACCTTTGTCCGTTGATACTCGTCACAATGCTTGACAAATAGTGCTGCATCGCGAAAAAGCGTGGGCCACCATAGTTGAGACTGTAGCATCTTGTGGGTTGTCGTGTCTCCCTAAAGTGTCCTCCAGCAATCCCGCTATGTGCCTCAATGAGCACATCGTGCATCTCATGCTCGCATATGCATCTACGTAGTAACCTGTCCTTCCCTAACCTATATAGTTGGCTTGCTATCAGTTGATAGGATTGGATTTTGAGGATAAGTCGCCTAAGTCGGGCCTTTTCAATTGGTCACTCAGGCAGTCCGTGCTCCAGTACGTGGACGATGTCATCTGCCCATTATGGTGTTAGATTAGCCTTGAATAAGTCTCTTTCACTGAAAAGGTTGAATAGATGGGCGTTTGGCAAGTCATCTGCAATGCCTTGTCCACCAGTGGCCTCTCCCATGGGAATGTGTGACGTGTGGTCAGCCATGTAGTGTTGCCTTCCCTTCCGTACAACCATGGAGAAGTCGAATTCTAAAAGTAAAAGGAGCCATCGAGCTATGCATCCTATAACGTAGGGTTTGTTCACTAGATACAGCAAGGCTTGATGGTCCACGAAGAAACTAAAAGGCGTAGCCAAAAGATAATGCCGAAACTTCTTTACAACAAATACTATGGCCAAGCCTTCTCTCTCAGTCATTGAGTAGTTCATTTTGGTCTCAGTGAGTTGTCTTCTAGCAAAGTTCACTAGATAGTTAAGGTTGTGTTCACCAAGTTGGCACAGTACTGCCCCCACGGTGAATTTTGAAGCATCAATATGTACGTGGAAGGTAATGGTCCAACTTTGGGGCTTGTAAGATCAATGCAATATGATCAGGGTGTTGGACAGGCAACTGGCCAGGTAGCAGAGCCTGCTGTGAGATAGTCTACTAGAGACAGACGTCCACCTGATAGATTTCAGCCCTTGATGCATTATGTCTTGGTTACATATGTAGGAGATCCTTTCACTTATGATGAGGCTATGCGTAGGGGTTATAGACACTCCTGGGAGAGGGATATGTAGTCAGAGATAGACTCCTTGCATAAGAATGACACTTGGGATTTGGTTTCCTTGCCTACGGGCAAGAAGGCTTTGCCATGCAAGTGGGTGTACAAGCTGAAAAGTACCCCTGGACACCCCAAGCCCTCATACAAGGCTAGATTGGTAGCAAAGGGTTTTAAGAAGGAGCATGGTGTGGAATTTGATGAGGTCTTTTCTTGTGTGGTTAAGATGACCACATTGCGCTTAGTCTTGGCTTTGGTTGCTCAGCTTGACTTGGATTTATACAAGATGGATATCAAGACGGCTTTCTTACATGGGGACTTGTATGATGAAATTTATATGGAGCAACCTAAGGGCTTTGCAGAACCGGGCAGGGAGCACGTAGTGTGCAAATTTAAGAAAAGTCTTTATGGCTTGAAACATGCACCTAGGGAGTGGTATCATAAGTTTGATGCCTTTATGCAGTCACAGGATTACAACAGGAGTGTTATGGATCCGTGTCTTTACACGAAGAAAGCTCGTGATGGTTCTTTATTGATTTTGGTTCTCTATGCGGATGATATACTGATAGCAGGGAAAGCTCATGATGAGCTAGATGGTCTTAAGGATCAGCTCAAGAAGAGCTTTGAGATGAAAGATCTGGGACAGGCTACTCACATACTTGGTATGCACATTAGACGTGACAGGCATTAGGGACTCCTCTACTTGTCACAGAGGGGGTACATTCATGAGCGCTTTCGCATGCAGGACGTAAAGTCTATTGATTGTCCATTGCCTTCTTATGTGAAGGTATCATAGGCTAATTGTCCGCAGACAGATGAGCAGAGGGCTGAGATGGCCAAGATTCCCCATGCATCAGCAGTGGGTAGTCTTATGTATGCCATGACAGCCACTCGTCAAGATATTGCCTTTGCAGTTGGTGTTGTGGCACGCTATATGGCTACACCTGGCAAGAAGCATTGGTATGTCGTGAAGGGTATCACGAGGTACCTGAAGGGCACTGCAGATATGTGCATATGCTATGGCAGCCAGGATACAGGAGTCGTGCGGTACAGTGACTCTGATTATGCAGGACATGCAGATAGTAAGAAGTCCACTTCCGGCTATCCCGCACTGATTGGCAACTCCTGGCATCCCGTATGGTAGTTGGAAAAATTATAAAAAATCCACAAGTGTCGCTCGGGCACCTTTTAAAAGGCGTCTTTCACTTGGTGCTTAAAATCGTCCTAGATGCAGCCGCCACCTTCAATGTTAAATATTTTTTCCCTAAATTCCGGATTTTTTGGCAAATTTTAGGCACATCCCGGGCTCAAAACTCCGCTCTCACTTCACCTATCTCTAAAGGATCTCTTCATTAAGAGATTCTCATAGAGGTACGATACTCTAGATACTTTGATAACCTCATTGTTAAGCTTATGAATGTTAGCCAAAAAGACAAAGAGGACATACAAGACTACATCACATATGTGAGGAGTCTTTATAAGAGGATACTTGTAGTATAGCTAAGTGACCCAATGAGAGAGCGGTCTCCACCGTTTTCATTAATGGGATCCACAATGAAGAACTCTATAAGGCCTTAGCAAGCAACTCAAACGTGCAAAGGGATGTTTGTGCAAGAGTCTTTAAGGAGACTATATGAGTGGATGAATTACTTATAGAGAGAAGCTATAAGGCTATGCAGTAAGGGAACAACACATTTAGAAATACTGAGGGAACCACGACGCTTAGCGAATGAGTAGCCCCCAGCAAGCAAGATAAAGGAGAGTGTCAACCAGACCCAAGCAATAAATATTGAGCTAAAGTTTGATATAACTAGACTTGACTCAATACAAAGGCCAGTACGACCTCACTTGCAATGTGTGCATTGTGGAGGGAACCACCTGCCATCTGAATGTCCCAATCCTAGATCTTGGCCTTGTGCCAACTAGAGAAGATTTGGGTATGACACCATGCACTACTAATTTCCACCAAGATAGTTGCCATATCAGCAACCCTATGCTTAGCCATATTATCCAAGAGTAGTCTTACTTCGGAAGGGGAACCTTTTTGGCTCTACCCACACCTAACAATTTAAATCTAGTTGCTCCAAGGAATGGGAATCCCTATATCTCCAGGACCTATAGTGACCCATCTACCAAAAGTGATACTCCACCACACTTTGTAGATGAACCAATGGAGGAAGACTCATACCTGAGCCTTTATTTCTCTTATGATGAAGAGGGTAATCCCATATTGATGGACTTTAGGCATGTGTTAGTCATGGCTTTAGGCAAAGGAAGAGATAGAGGACTACAAGGAGGTCAGAACCATGAGCCCATAGGATGTTAAACATGTGGTCATTCAGGGCATATCTCATTTTGTTGCCTTGAAAAGGAGAAAGAAAATAGAGACAAGGTCAACTTGAGGTGTCCCACAAATGCAAAGTTACACACCTATTCTCTAATTTCCCTGTAATGTCCCCATTACTTAGTTTATTTTAAGGTGCGTATATGTGGTGTTGTACGTCCACACATGGGAACAGGAAGGATGATTAGTTTTCTAGAATACTCTCAAATCTCTAGTATCATGTTTAGATGACTTAATTTCCGCTTTAGATGGATTCAAATATATACTGTGAGTTATTTTGAAGGGAATAAGTCGTCCAAGAAAAAAGAAGGATAAAAATAATGTGATTTATAAAAATCATCATTTTTACCTAATTTTGATGGATTTTCGCAATTCAGCCCGGGCTAGCTTGTCGACTAGATGCGTTCTGATCGTTTTAAGTATTCGAACATCTATATTTGGAGTTCATTACGACGAAATTATGATCCAAACAAGTTGCACGACAGAAAAAGAAAACAAAATCTTGTCATTGATGATGTCATCAAAAAACGCCAAAAAGCAGGTGCCCTCTCTTTACCCCCCCCCCCCTTGCAAAAACTATAAATTGAGGGCTTGGGGATGACCACAAAGAGCAACAAGAGCAATCTTGACGAGGGCGAGACGTTGATTGAGAAGGAGGAGCAAGAAGAGCAATCTTGACGAGGGCAAGACACTGATCGAGAAGGAGGAGCAACAAGAGCAATCTTGACGAGGATGATACGCTGATCAAGAAGGAGGAGACTCTATCCGAGATATGCTGAAGGTCTCTCATCCTCTTCTACTCTGATCTGAGAAGAGAAGCTGAAGAACTCTATCCTATTCTATCATACCTCTACTCTCATCTCTGTTCTATCATGGCCCCAAGGAAAAAAAATTTAGAAGCGGAAATCGCAAATAACCCTACTAACGTAGAAGCAATAGTTGGAGTTGCAAGCACGGGAGTCATAAATGGAGTCATGGGTGCGGATAACGACTCTTTACCAATCACAATACCACAAGTTTTTTTTAAAAAGTTCTATCCAAATAAGATAAGTCTCTTGGGAAATACTGACTTAAGGCCTAGAAACTTGGTTACAAGAACTGGGAAGTTAGAGATTCCAAAATCTAGATGCCCCTAGTTAAATTCCGAGGGGAAAATTTTTATTATGTGAAACTCAAGTGTCGATTGTTACTAGAATTAAGCATCACTTGAAAGTTTCATGATTGATTGAAGTCATAACTGCTTGTAGACATCAATCTTATTTATGATTTCTTAGATTAGATCTTGATTGAATTAAATATTGGAATATATAAAAAGTGAGCAGCCCTATACCTCCCCCAAGGATAGGTGCTGAATCCCCATACCAATAGGGGATGTTTTTACTACTGTGGAAGCATGGACCAGCTCCAATGGTGAGAGGTCTCCCAGCAATGATCATATTAAGTAGGAGGTGGAAGGTTGCCAGGGGGACTCTGGCTGGTAAATCCTTTTTCGCACCTAGGAACTACTTGGTTTCCTATATGACCCGAGTTCTACTTGGGACACCTATGAATGCTAGCTATAGGTGGATTTTATCTTGGTGACGTGCAAATGCGCCAGATGAGGCAGCACATGACGTGCAGATGCAACAATGAGGTAGCACGTGAAATTGTAAATTTTCTCATGTATGAGCGGGAAAACACACATTATGGAATGTAATCAATGAACTTGTTTTATTCTAATTGTATGTTTATGAATAAATTACGTAAATGAACAACTATGCATAAAATGATTTTAATTAATGAAGTTTTTTTTATATGTTTCACATAATGTGGTAGGTAATTAGATAACTAAGAACTTCCATAGAGGGAAGCAGGTGGATGGATTCCTGACGAATCCAGTCCTATGGCAGGGTAGTCTCAGTTAGTCGAGAGGTTTTCCCAAAAAACAAACTCTAGGAAGAAACTCTAGGAAGGGCTGATTCATTGACTTACTTAGGGTTTGGTCTCAGAACTTGAACTATAAATTATCTTAGGGGAAAGGTATGGCAGCTGTGCTAGAGCACTGCAAGGGATTTTATAAATCCTTAGCCTGCTACTAAAAAAAGCGTTGTACTCTATGAACCAAGGGTAATGGCACTTGCTCCTTCCGGACAAGAAGCTTCTCAAGGACACCTCCGGATGTGAGTTAGTTGTTGATTGGTTACTGTTAGGTCAATTAGAAACCTTTAGGTCACTCCTCCATGGGTAATGGAAGGATGCTTCCCTTGCGGGCTAGACCTAGGATTAACTAGCCAGACAAAATCTGATCATTCTGGTCAGAGTACGGATGGCGATGGCTAGAAGATAAACTCTAGGTGACTACTAAAGCATTACTCGTCACGTAATCAAAGGTGAGTACGTGAAAAGTGGTATCAGAGAGAAAAGAAATATAAAAAAACTTGGTATTGCAGCTTGAGATATGAGTTTTTTTTTTAATAGCCAAGGCAAAAACATCGAGGTTGGAGCAAAAATATGGATCGAGTCCATGGAAGATTATTTCATTACTGTTAGAATTACCCCAGCTAATCAAGCAATGATCACTAAGTTAAAGCTAAGAGGAGAAGCCCGAATTTGGTGGAAAAAATGGTGTAAAGACCAAGGAATCTCCGAAGCATTTGTTAGTCGGGGCGTATTAAAGGATGCAGTGCGAGGCCAGTATCTTCCGCTAGCATACCGCACACAAAAGATGAAGGAATTCTTTGGTCTAAAGCAACTTGGAATGACACTGGAAGCCTATTACTCAAAGTTTGTAACACTTCTCAAGTATGCACCATCTATGGACATTGCGCAACAAGTATCCAAGTTTTGCCACGGATTAGATGATCCCCTGAACACACGGCTTGAAGCAATGCGTCCATCTGACCTCCAAGATGCATTGATAAGAGCAAGACCGATTGTACAAGAACTCTAGTCCAAACCAAGAAACGATAAGCCTTGGAATAATAAGTTCCAAAATAGAAATATAACTAGGGGCTATGCAAAAAGATCTCAAGGTCAATTCCAATCTGCTAATAGCAAAAAGGCCAAGACGTCAGTGATGGAGAACTTTACTGGCGGTAATAAAGACACTTTCAGGTGCTATTATTGTAACGAACATGTCCACATCCAAAGGCAATGCCTAAAACTTAGACAGAATGAACACCAAAGCAAGTTCCGTAACAACCAGAGCCAGACAGCCATAGCTAGAGGAAGAGTTGCTGGCATAACCCTCAAGGAAGTAGAAGATGACGAAGGTCCCACCTTGGAAACCAACATGGAGAGAGCGAGAATTCACGCCTCTCTGGACAAGAAGGGACCAAATCGACAATTCTTAGTGATTAAAATACCATCAACCTATAATGGTAAACCTTTTAAAATTTTAATTGATTGTGGAAGCACACATTCATTCATATCGCCAAGGTGTGCTAGAAAACTAGGCATAGACATAATGTGTGCACCTGGGTTGATAGTTGAGTTAGCTACTGGAAAAAAAAATTCCTCAACACAACAAATAAGTAAGGTGGAGTTTAATCTGGGTGGCAATCAGAGACCAACATGAAATTCAGAGTGATGAACCTAGGAACCTATGAGTGCCTATTAGGAATGGATTGGTTAATTCCCAATGATGCTCATATTCATTGTGAAAAGTGCCAAGTCACATTCTTGAATCTTATAGGACAACAAGTGACTACACAAGGAGAAGCAGGAAAATCGAAGATTCAATTAGCGAAAGCTTCTCGAATCGCTAAAGGTTTAAGAAAAGGCTCACCTGTATACCTAATTAAATTAAATAAAACTGAGCAGGATAAAGAAGCCGAAGATGAACCGTCGTGACTTAAGGAATATGCTGACATATTCTCTAAAGAATTAATTGAACTTCCACCACAAAGAGAAGTTGACCATGAAATTAAGCTAGTACCAGGAGCTGCACCAGTTGCAAAATGACCATATCGAATGTCCATTCCGAAAACCATTGAGCTAAAGGAACAACTCAAACAGCTCTTAGATCAGGGATACATTAGACCCAGTAACTCACCCTGGGGAGCTCCGGTGCTATTTCAGAAAAAGAAGGATGGGACTCTCCATCTCTGCATTGATTATCGAGGGCTAAATCAGGTAACAATAAAAAATAAGTATCTAATTCCAAGGATCGACGAACTACTTGATCGATTACAAGGAGCGAAGATTTTCTCCAAGATTGATCTCAGATCAGGGTATTACCAGATCAGAATCAAGCAAGAAGATATTCCAAAAACTGCTTTTAGCATAAGGTACGATCATTACGAGTTTATCGTAATGTCATTTGGATTAACCAATTCCCCTGCTACCTTCAACAGATTAATGCAAGATATATTCAGACCTTATCTTGATGATCTCGTCCTTGTAACGCCGTGAGCTAGTTGAGGGCCTTCCACGCCTGAAGCTAGCTCGAGATGCCTGTAAAGCCTGTCAGCTTGAGAAGCATGTATTCCAAGGATGAAGGAAGTCACGAGTCACAACTGCGGACAGTTCTTGAGACAATGCAAACTCACAAGTTGTATGCTAATAAGAAGAAGTGTGCATTCTTCAAGAAGCAAATCGAGTATTTAGGGTTTATAGTTTCAGCAGAGGGAATTTTAGTAGATCCGGCCAAGGTCAAGGATGTACAAGACTGGCCACCTCCAATCAATGTAAGTGAAGTTCGTAGCTTTTTGGGTTTAATAGGATGGTATTGGGTCTTTATCAAGAATTATTCCTTAATTGCTATACCCCTCACCGACCTACTCAAGAAGCAGGTTGCCATTAAATGAACCCAAGTTGAACAGTTTAGCTTTGACAGGCTCAAGCTAAGTTTAGTCACAGCCCCGATCCTCAAACTACCTAATCTTAGCAAAGAATTTGAAGTGGTGACTGATGCGAGCTCTCTTGCTTTGGGATGCATACTCATGCAAGAAGGACATCCAATAGCATATTCCTCTCTAGAAAATTGAAGACTCATGAGAGATCTTGGAATTACTTGCAATTATCCATGCTCTTAAGTTATGGAGACATTATCTACTTGGGAAGAAATTCTCACTGGTAACCGACCATAAAAGTCTTAAATGGATCTTCACTCAACCAGATCTAAATATGAGGCAACATCGGTGGATCGAAGTCTTGCAAGAGTATGATTTTGAGATCTATAGACTAGGAAAAGTGAATGTAATTGCAGATGCTTTAAGCTGGAAATCGTTTCTCAATGCACTTATCTCATAAGAACCTCTTAGAGCTCAAACACTAACTACAATGATATCAATGCCTAGCAATCCTATCATCGAGCTAGCCAAGGAGAAGGCGAATAATGATCCCAAATATCAACAAATGCTGAAGAAAATTCAGAATAAAGAACAAGACTCTAAGCTTAAGACGAAGTATCTTAACTTCTCTTTGATGAAGGGCTTGCCTATTTCAGGACAAGATTATGTATTCGTTCAAGTCAAGATCTTAAGAAGAAGATACTATGGGAAGCTCATGATTCCCCATTTTCAGGACATCCTGGCTATGCCAAAACTCTCAATGCAGTTAGAAAAAGCTATCATTGGGAAAAGCTCAAAAGTGACATACTTAAATATGTAATTGAATGTTTGAGTTTCCAATGAATAAAAGCCAAATGAGTTAAGCTGCCAGGAAAGCTACAACCACTTGATATTCCTCAGATGAAATGGAAATTCATTAGTATGGATTTTGTAGTTGGATTACCCTTAGTTCAAGGTGGATACAACTCGATCATGGTAATTGTGGGCATGTTGACTAAGGTTACCCACCTTATTCCGGTCAAAACCAGCTATAAAGCCTCAGATATTCCCAGGTTATTTGTCAAAGAAATCTTTAGACTTCATGGACTACCAAAGAGAATTATCAGCGATCATGATTCTCTATTCATTTCACATTTTTGGAAGGGATTATTTGAAGCTCTCAATACACTACTTTGTTTTAGTACAGCTTATCACTCTCAAACTAATGGACAGACATAGCGTGTAAATCAGGCCATTGAAGACATACTTAGGGCACATTGTTGCAAAGAACCTAGATGGTGGATACAATATCTACCTTTGGTGGAATTTTCTTACAATGCGTCCTATCATCAGAGCATCCAAATGACCCCATTTCAAGCTCTATATGGACAAGAATGCCTAAACCGGCTAAAATTCTCCGACCCTACCTTGAAGGTTGAAGCTTCTAAAAATATGCTTGAAGAAATGGATGAACAAGTCAAAAACATCAAGCAAGACATACAAGCTGCCAAGGATCGGCAGAAAGCCTATGCTGACCTAGGGAGAAAAGAGCGAATCTTCCTAGAAGGGGACAAGGTTTTTATCCGTGTACGCCCAAAAAGGAGTTCCTTATCCTTGAAAAAATTCAAGACGCTAAGCCCAAGATACTGTGGACCTTACAAAATCATAAAGACGCTTGGACCAAATGCTTATAAGCTGGAACTTCCTAAAACCCTAAAAGTTCATGATGTATTCCATGTCAGTCTCTTGAAGTCCTATGTACCTAATCCTGATCATATTCTTGATGATCAGCAAGTTGTAATGCCAAGCCAAGGTTTACTTGAACTTCAACCTGATAGAATCTTGGATGTAAAAGAAAGAATCCTTAGGAATAGGATCCTTAGAGAATATCTCATCCAGTGGAAAGATTATCCTGAAGAGGATGCCACATGGGTCGATGAGGCAATCCTTATGAAAGAATACCCCTAGTTTCTCTCGAGATGAGGACATCTCGGTTTCTCTAAGGAGGGAAGAATGTAATATCCCCATTACTTAGTTTATTTTAAGGTGCGCATATGTGGTGTTGTACATCCACACATGGGAACAGGAAGCAGGATTAGTTTTCTAGAATAGTCTGAAATCTCTAGTATCATGTTTAGATGACTTAATTTCCACTTTAGATGGTTTCAAATCTATATTGTGACTTATTTTGAAGGGAATAAGTCGTCCAAGATAAAAGATAAATAAAAATAATGTGATCTATAAAAATAATCATTTTCGCCTAATTTTGATGGATTTTCATAATTCTGTCCGCGTTAGCTTGTCGACCAGGTGCATTCCAATCCTTTTAAGTACTCGAACATCTATATTTGGAGTTCATATGACGAAGTTATGATCCAAACAAGTTGTAGGATAGAAAAAGAAAATGAAATCTTGTCATCGATGATGTCATCAAAAAACACCAAAAAGCAGGTGTCCTCTCTTTACCCCCCTCCCCTTGCAAAAACTATAAATTGAGGGCTTGGGGATGACCACAAAGAGCAATCTTGACGAGGGCGAGATGTTGATCGAGAAGGAGGAGCAACAAGAGAAACCTTGACGAGGGCAAGACGTTGATCGAGAAGGAGGAGCAACAAGAGCAATCTTGACAAGGACGAGACACTAATCGAGAAGAAGGAGACTCTATCCGAAGGTCTCTCATCCTCTTCTACTCTGATCCGAGAAGAGAAGACACTAAAGAACTCTATCATATTCTATCATACCTCTACTCTCATCTCTATTCTATCATGGCCCCAAAGAAAAAAAATTTAGAAGCAGGAATCGCAAATAACCCTACTAACGTAGAAGCAACAGTTGGAGTTGCAAGCATGGAAGTCACAAACGGAGTCACGGGTGCGGATAACAACTCTTTACCAATCAGGATACCACAGGTTTTTCTAAAAAAGTTCTATCCAAATAAGATAAGTCTCTTGAGAAATACCGACTTAAGGCCTAGAAACTTGGTTACAAGAACTGGGAAGTTAGAGATCCCAAAATCTAGATGCCCCTAGTTAAATTCCAAGGGGAAGATTTTCATTATGTGAAACTCAAGTATCGATTGTTACTAGAATTAAGCATCACTTAAAAGTTTCATGATTGATTGAAGTCATAACTGCTTGCACGCACCAATCTTGTTTGTGATTTCTTAGATTAGATCTTGATTGAATTAAATATTGGAATATATAAAATTTGAGGAGCCCTATACCTCCTCCAAGGATAGGTGCTGAATCCCCATACCAACAGGGGATGTTTTTACTGCCGCGGAAGCATGGACCGGCTCTGATGGCGAGAGGTCTCCCAGCAGGGATCGTATTAAGTAAGAGGTGGAAGGGTGCGAGCGGGGCTTTGGCTAGTAAATCCTTTTTCGCACCTAGGAACTACTTGGTCCCCTGTATGGCCTGAGTTCTACTTGAGACACCTATGAATGCCAGCTATAGGTGGAAGGGTGCGAGGGGGGCTCTGGCTAGTAAATCCTTTTTCGCACCTAGGAACTACTTGGTCCCCTGTATGGCCCGAGTTCTACTTGAGACACCTATGAATGCTAGCTATAAGTGGATTTGATATTGGTGATGTGCAGATATGCCGGATGAGGTAGCACGTGAAATTGTAATTTTTCTCATGTATGGGCGGGAGAACACACATTATGGAATATAATCAATGAACTTGTTTTATTCTGATTGTATGTCCATGAATAAATTATGTAAATGAACAACTGTGCATAAAAGGATTTTAATTAATGAAGTTGTTTTGATTTGTTTCATGTAATGTGGTAGGTAATTAGATAACTAAGAACTTCCATAGAGGGAAGCGGGTGGATGGATTCTCTACGAATCCAGTCCTATGGTAGGGTGGTCTCATTTAGCCGAGAGTTTTCCCCAAAAACAAATACTAGGAAGAAACTCTAGGAAGGGCCGATTTGTTGACTTACTTAGGGTTTGGTCTCAGAACCCGAACTGTAAATTATCTTAGGGTAAAGGTACGGCGGCTTTGCCAGAGCACTGCAAGGGATTTTATAAATCCTTAGCCTACTACTAGAAAAAAGCATTGTACTCCATGAACCAAGGGTAATGGCAGTTGCTCCTTCCGAACAAGAAGCCTCTCAAGGACAGCTCCGAATGTGAGTTAGTTGTTGATAGGCGAGTGTTAGGTCAATTAGGACGTGGGTAATGGAAGGATCCTTCCCATGCGGGGTAGACCTAGGGTTAACTAGCAGACAAAATCTGATCATTCTGGTTAGAGTACGGATGGCGAGGGCTGGAAGATAAACTCTAGGTGACTACTAAAACGTTACTCATATCGTAATCAAAGGCGGGTATGTGACATTCCCTAGGCAAAAAACCTCCACTAGTTTGGCAATCATACCATTTGTGTGGCTCAGACTCTTTTATGTCAAGTCAACTGACAATGATGTCATACCCATCTCCATAAATATCATGGCACAAGCCCAAACAAAGCAAGCCAATATCTCATTACCTAGGCCTAGCAGTCTAGATACATCCTCTATAGTAGGGGAGAAGAGCTAGCAAAGGAGAAGAAAGAGGACTGAGGCAAAAATAACACTCAAGACAGAGAGTGAGACCAAGTTAACAAAGGGAAAGCAGGCTATTGATACAAAAGCAAAAATATCAGCTCCTAAGATGAGAGAGAAGAGAACTGCTAAGGTTGGAGAGTACCCTGTTGTGTAGAGTACCCTGACCCCAACTAGCAACTAAGGGTTGTGGATAAGATCAAGGAGTGGATAAAATAAGCATAAGCTCACTTGCGAGATGTTGAACCTATCATTGAGGATGAGATCAATGAACTTATAACCATGAGTCCACCAGCCTCTCCCATGTACTTGAGAGCAGGAGAGGCAACATCACCACATGCATAGCTACATAGGTAGAATAGGGATGCCACAAATAGATGAAAAGCCCAAGAACATTGGCAAGAAGTCAATGAAGAAGAGGAAGGAAAGATAGTTGGAAATTTGCTAACCTCACTTATATCAATGCTTGTAACATTTCCATTAGGAGAATTGCTTAGGTAAACATGTGCACGGTGGCAAGTGTTGAAGCAATGGGTAGAACAAACTGATAGACATGAACCACAAGACTTGCCTAATCACGACACTCTGACATACATACCTAGCCTAGCATTGAATCCGATCTAAGTCCCCACAAGTGCATGCCTTTTGGGAAGGCACTGAGATGCACACAGTCTTACCTATCATTGCCCTAAGAGATACAATGCAGAAGGGGATAGTAGACATAGGAGTAGGAGTTAGTGTACTTAGCCATGTAGTCCTCCAAGCTTGGGGAAACCTATTGGTGGAAACTACATAGTTCAATGTCACTCTAGCGAATGGGATGAATGTTAGACCCTTCAAAGTCCTGAAGGATTGGCCTTTAAAGATAGCAGGAATTCAATTCTCTATGAGCTTCATAGTCATGAAAGGAGTGGATTATGATATCCTACTAGGAAAAACTTTGGATGACAAATACCCGAGTGATAGAGATTTGGGGTAATGGCTTGATGTTCTTAGGCAATAGTTCAAAAGTGGTCCGAGTAGAGATGGACACTTGGAAAACCTCATCAGTGGACCTAGATGTCATCTCTGCCATGCTAAAGGGTGACTCAAAGGTTAGAAGCAATTATGAACCTATAACAAAGTACATTCCTTATCTTAAGGATGAAAACAATTGGATGCATGTGTTGGCAACAACCATTGATTTTCCATTCTGTGAGGATGAGAGTAAATATAGGTAAGATGTAGATTCAGCTAATAAACCTAAAAGCCATAACCTCAAACCTACCCATAGCACCCCTATGCATGATGGCTAGGATTTTCATTAGCCGACCAACACCAATCACATATCATGTCCCAACTAACAAATTGGAAATGCATAGAATCTTTGAGTACCTGTTAAGTGAGCTAGCTAGCAACCCAGCTTTACAAACCTAGAGTCCCTTAAGGACCTCATGGAGAGTAAGGAGTGGTGATGGACTAAGGTGCATGACTTAAACCTATCGTACAACTAGACTCTCATGACAAGTGAGAAAAAGCTTGAGAATAGGAACCTTGAAAACAACACATGGTTTGAGTATGAGGATTTTGATGATGAGTACAAAGACTGCAACTCCATTAGTGAGGAAAGTGAAGAGGAATTGGAGATCGTAGAATATGATATGGATGGAAGAGGGACCAAGAAAATCAAAGAAAAATCTAAACCTTGAGAGATCAACACGATTAGAGTGAACAAAGGAGTTGTCAAGGTAGATTGTGATCAAACTTGGCTAGAATGCCTAGAGGTAGTAGATTATAAGCAAGCAAGATTAGTTCAGCATGGCACCATATCATTATTTGGAGTGGAGTTAGCCTCATAGTTGTGATGATTACTAGGGGAGACAACCCCTTCTAGTGAGAATGATGGATAAAAATTTGATAAGAGATGAGCTCTGATAATGACCCCAAAATGCCTCAACCACCTAGGACCAAATACACCAAGGGAGACCTCCCAGTCCACCTAAAGTGCAAGAGGCTAAAGAAAGAGAGAAGGAAACAATTGAGGCCTTTATAAGTTGAACAATAGACGAAATGCTAGGACTTGTCCAAGCACTTCATGAAGTTCAAGAATGGTGACTGAATAATGGTGCTAGTAGGAGCTAAGCGGAAAGGGCAGGCAAGTGAATCCATCGAAGGACCAGCCAAAGTTAAGGAAGTTAGCTTGGCAAGGGAAGGGAACAAGCCTCGACCTATGTACATAGTGGATTACCTAACTAAGGAGAGAGAGAATGATCTCATAGATCTCTTAAGGGAGTTCTTTGATGTGTTTGCATGGTCCTTAGATGAGCTGAAGGGAATAGACCTGAGAATTGGGACTCATAACATTCCTATGACCCCCTAAGAAGCATTAGTTAAGCAATGACCATATGCAATGAATCCTAAGCATGCACATGCAATTAAGAAAGAGATTGATAAGCTACTAATGCAGGATTCATTTACGAGATAGAGCACATAGAATGGATATCACCCATAATGATAGTCATGAAAAAGAAAAAAAATATTTGAGTGTGCATGAACTATAAAAAGGTCAACACATCTCTACAAAGAGAGACAACTACCCATTACCATACACTAAGCACATGCTAGAGAGAGCGGCAGGAAAGGAAGCCTACAATTTTCTAGATGGCTTCTTAGGCTATAACCAAGTCCAAGTCCATATGAAACAAGTATAAGATGGAATTTGCCACCGAATGGGAGGTGTTTGCTTACATAGTCATGCCATTTGGGTTGACCAATACCCTTGCTACCCTCCACTACCTCATGTGTGCTATCTTCTAAGACATGCTTAGAAAATGGTTGGAAGTATTTGTCGATGATGTGTGCCCATGCCAATTGGGAAGAGCACTTGGAAAAGCTACGAATAGTCTTTGAATGGTGTAGGTAATACGATCTCTCATCACTGAACCCCTTAAAGTGCCAATTTTGGATAAAGAAGGGTTGAATTTTAGGGTACATTGTATTGAGAAATGGGATAGCCACACACTCCTCAAAAGTTAGGGTAATTGTAGACCTTCGCCTTGTGACCAACTTCAAGGGAGTTCAATGCTTCTTAGGCCACGCAAGATACTAGCAGCAACTTGTACTAAAGTATGCATTGATTTGCTAGACCTTTGTACAAGTTACTGATAGTGTCGCAGTGGACCAAAGAATGTCAAAAAGCCTATGAAAGGCTTAAATAGGCTCTAACTTTAGCCCCTATATTAAGAGCCCCAGATTGGTCCATTACCTTCCATGTGTACATTGATGCATCAAAATATGTCGTGGGGGTAGTGTTATGCCAACCTAGTGAACATAACCTTGATTATCTAGTGAGCTTTTCTAGCAAACAACTCGCTGATATGAAAATGAACTATTCCATAGAGAGATAAGGGTTAGCTATGGTGTTCACTATAAATAAGTTTAGACACTATCTTCTAGCGATACCCTTTATCTTCTTTGTGGATCATCAAGTATTGCTTTATCTTGTGAAAAATCCATGCGCAACAAATTGCATTGCTCAATGGTTACTTTTTCTTTTGGAATTTGACTTCTTTGTGGTAGTAGGCAAAGGTAAACAACACTACATGGTAGATTGTATGTCCCACATACCCATAGGTGAAGTAGCTGGACAAGGCATCATTGATGACCTACCCAATGCACATCTTTTTAGAATGTCCAACAAAAAATGAGATTTGTTTAGAGTGGCCTCACACCATATTGGATGGATGATATATTCCACATCCTAGAGAATGGATTGGAAAAAGCTAGATTAAGGAGACTAATCTTGAAGATCCAACTCTATCAGTTGATTGCCAATCAATTGTATTGGTTAGGATAGGATGGAATCTTAAGGAGATGTGTCTATGAATGTGAAATGCACAATGTGCTCACAGAGGCACATGATGGGGTTGCCAGAGAATATTTTAGTGGAGATATCACAACACATACAAGGTGCTCCAGTCTCAAGTATGGTGTCCTATGCTATTCCACGATGCAACTAAGTTGGTGAAACACTTTGATGAGTACAACGGACCAAAGTTCATATTCGTAAGCACAAAATGGAGTTGACCCTAGTGATTGCATGCCAACCATTTAAAAAGTGGAAAATTGACTTCATTGCTCCAATCAACCCTGTGGCACAGTACTCATAAGCCAAGTACATCATTGTTGCCATAGAGTATCTCACCAAGTGGATGGAATCTCGAGAAACTCCCAAAACTGATGTTGGGACCCCACCTAGGTTCCTTTGGGAGCAAGTAATCTCACAATTTGGTTGTCCAATAGAGTTGGTCAGTGACCAAGACACACACTTCATCAATGAAGTGATTGCTCACTTGTTATCCATCTTCTTGATAATACATAGGAAGTCCTCTCCATATTATCCTCAAGCTAATGATCAATCTAAATCCACAAACAAGATCTTGGTGAATGTACTAACAAAGGTAGTCTCTGCTTCATACAATGAGAGTGACTGGGACAAAAAGCTCATGGCATCTCTATGGGTATATAGGACAGCCTACAAAACCGCTATATGATAGACCCCATTCAAATTGACATATAGAATCAAAGCAATTCTACTAGTAGAGTTCTTTATTCCAAGCTTGAGAGTAGCAATCTAGGAGAGATGGGAGGGCAAAGAATCATGGACAAATTGGTTGGTAGAGCTAGAACACCTATCTAAGAATCATCTCATGGCTACTTGTGCCCTGATTGTAATATTTCCCCCCAACATATGAACCCCCCTAATTAATAAATAAAAATAAATGAAATAAGGGCCCCTTACACCGCTAGCTCTGGCGAACGGAGGGGGGGCTATTGTGGATGACGTGATGGCATGGGGGAGGGAGGGGGGAGCTGCAAGGGTGGCGGACGGCTGCTGAGGATGACGGGACGATGTGGAGCGGGGAGGCATCAACCATACCCTGCATGGTGGCCATCCACCTGGCCGCCCTGATGCGCATAGGGGGGCTCCATACAATACTATTCCCCCCCCCCCCAAATACCACTATAAAAGCCCCTTAGGCATAAGAAGGAGGGGCATTACTATCATTATTCTTCCTTGTTGTCAAACTAGAGGGAGAGAGGGAGAGAGGAAGAGAGAGTGAGAGAGAGAGAGAGAGAGAGAGAGAGAGAGAGAGAGAGAGAGAGAGAGAGAGAGAGAGATTTTCCCTTGGAGGCTTCCAAGCTTCCCCTTTCTTTTTCCCCCTCTTTGAGAGGGTTCCCACAGCCAATTTCCATCCAGAAGGAATCAACTCTCTTCTAGCCCGGGTGCGTAGCCATGAGGAAAAATCCGAACTATACGATTCTTCCTAAGCAAAGCAAGGTCCAATCGAGTGCGAATCCCGCTTCAACCGATGGAGTTGCGGGTCAAGGAACCGCGACACTTGGTATCCAAGTGCGTCCCATAAATCCTACTTTGATGGAAACTCTTAAAAGTGTAGATCGACTTCATTGGGAAGAGAGAAGTATTTTGGTAAAAATGTAGGATAACTAACCACCAATTAGGTTGCATTATTCAATCATGTTGGAAATTGTGTTTTATTGTGCTCTGGTATGTTTAGAATGAACAACTTGCACAAAAGATTTTGCATTTCTACACACTGAAATCAAGGACTTTATTGATTGTTTTCGTAGTGCATTAGATTTATGCACTAGCATTGTCATGCTTGAGAGGTAAAAGAAACTGAAAAATGAATTATCAGGATGATAAAGCATAGTCATCATTAAGCAGAAATCATATTTTTTGCATCATGAAATTTGTGAAATTGGAAAGGTAAGAGTAAATGCTTGAATCAATTCCATGAGGATCATGAGTTGCTATGATAATGGTTAAGTATGCTTAGGTCATTGCAATACTAAGCTGCGTATTAGGCCTATAAACCTTTAGAGAGAAGTAGCTCACATTTGCATTAGGCCTAATGACTTCCTATTCCTCGCACAAAAGGAAAATACAAGTCTCTATTTATGATCTGCATAAGTGCATTGAAATGAATTCCTCAGAGTAGAACTCCATATTGCATTATCATCTTAAGAAAGACTCGCATCTAGATTACATGGTATCGTGGATAGTTTCAGTTGCACTACTAGGGATTCATCTTAAAGATAGTTATAAGACGTGCATATGAAGTGCTAAAATTAATTACTCAAGGCAGTTCAATAAGATGAGTCCTATATAAGTAAGGATAGGGCTTAACTCGACTAATTTAGGGTTTAAAAGTGAATGATCCAAACTATGGTTACATTCATAGAATATTCATAGGAGGATCTTGAGACAAGTAAAATGCTCATTGGTCTCTAGCCTACATTTGGCCTTCATAAAACTAGAAAAACCTTGAATGTATCACCTTTAACCATGACACAACTCGATGTTAATATAAGAAAACTTGAGTGATGTTTTTCTAAGACAAGAACCTTGGACTAAAGGCTAGTAAGCTAGGACAACTACCATCCGAGAACTATCGAATATAGATCCAATTGCATAACTGCCCGCCCTTATCACATAGGAGTGGGATCGGAAAAAAAGGTATTCCCTATCCCTCAGAGGATATGGGAAATCGCCGCCAAGGCAAGAAGGACAAACTCTAAGCATCAAAGATAGGGACTCCACCTTAGCAGATGTCGTGAGCACTCGCTTGCACCATTGTTTATGCCTGTAAAGTTAGGAACACCGCTTGTAAAAAGATTGTATGACCCCAAAATCATAAAGGAAATGGGAATAATTAATCAGGTTATACTTTTGGAGGGCGCGCCAAACCACCCCAGCCGGCCGCCAACCCTATCCAAGGGGGTTCTAAATAGCCGTGATGGGAACATGGACCAAACTCGCCACAAGAGGTCTCTCCACGGGTTGCGTTTAAATGTAGGAGGACGCTTGGATGCCAGGGAGGGCTCTTGCTGTAAATTCCCTACCTCTCCGGGTCCTACTCAAATGATCTGCATGACTCGAGATAGATTCTTGAGGCCCTTGTTACTAGTGCAAGGGCAGAATCTTGGAGGAAATAAGGTGCTTCCTCATGGATTGTGGAAATTGTCTCTTTTGAACAAGACTTGTATCTCAGAGTTAAAATGCTAATATTAATTTTACTTCCAAGGAACCTGTCTGAAATTGTATTTGTGTCAGTGACATAAGATTACGTAAATGAACCTTATTCCCTAAAAGGCTTAATTAAGAAAGCTGATTATAAATGTCACACATAAATGTGATAGGGGCTAATTAGATAACTAAAGTATGCCTATGAAGGGAAGCGGGTGGGTGGAATCCTCGATGGGTCTATCCTATGGCAAGATGGTCCTAGAGAACTTGGAGGCTTCTCACAAGGTTTTATCGTCGTTCGACCTCTAGGCACAGTGGGAGGCTAGAACCTGATTCATGCCATTTTAGGGGACCAGAATGGGGTCATGCCTTACAGGCAGAGAGGTTGAGCGGCGCATCCCCCTCGTTTCTCATTCTCCTTGAACCAAGTTGTGAGGTGCCCGCCCATCGGCGTTCCAGACACTCTTTTAGCGGTCTATCAAGAAACAAATCTAAGCGTCGCTGCCCGGCACTCCCAAGGAATGTTCCGAGTTTTGCCGCCTAGGGTTTCCCGAATCCGCCTCGCAACGGAACGTTCACGACCGAACCCACTAGGATCGACCTGAAATTTGGGTTCCTAGTTGTTAAGGTCTCCTATTAGCATTCTAACATCGGGTTTTGGACATCCTACTTTACGCAGAGATACCCAACCCGAAGCAGATCTATGCCGCACTTGGTTCAAAGAGAATGGGAAATGAGAGGGATGCGCTGCTCAACCTCTCTGCCCATAGGGCATAGTCCCATTCCGGTCCCCTAAAACAGCATGAATCGGGTTCTAACCTATCAATACCTAAAGGTTGAATGACGATAAAAACTTGTGAGAAGCCTCCCAGTTCTCTGGGACCACCCTGCCATAGGACGGACCCGTCGGGGGTTCCGCCCACCCGCTTCCCTTAATAGCTTTAGTTTTCTAATTAGGTCCTACCACATTTATGTGTGACACTTAAAATCAGCTTCATTAATTAAGCCTCTTAGGGAACAAGGTTCGTTTGCGTAAATTATAGCACAGACACGAAAACAGAGCAAAGCAATCTATTGACAAACAAGATCAAACAAGTTCCTTGACTTATCTTCAAGTTAATCTTTGTCTCCCGCCCATACAGGAGAAATTATGTTTCGCTTCTGTCCAACAGAAGTATCCCTTCTACCCTGCAGAAGTAACTGGTCCAATTCACATGGCACCAAAAACTCAATCCTTTATCTAGAATAGGATCTCCCAACATGCCCAGATGTTGGGGGCCACAGAGGTCTTCAACTCCATTCTAGACCTAGCAAGGGGTGTCCAGAGCTCCAACTGACCCGCAAGCTGTCTAGGAGAGAAACATCATTCCCGTGGTTGGCCTTTTCACCACTCGATCTTCGGCCCATGAATCGAGCAGTGCCCTCTCGGGTTAATACGCGGTGCGACCATGGAGGTGATCCACCCGTACAATATATCCTTCCTTAATTAAATCCTTTAAGAATCAAGCACAAACAAGGCATTCAACCCAATATCATTTTCCAAGAAAACATTCCTTTAATCCCATGGCGACTTGTCATCACAGACCCTTGCCATGCATTTACCATAAATCACAAGCACTTGGAATAATCATCTAAACAACAACTAACAACCAGTTGAATGTAAAAGCATTTAGGATATTGTTTGATCAACCAACAAAACCAATTGCATTCGTTCCAAAACAATGCAAGAGTAGATGAAATAATATTTCCCATTGCATAATTGCTCTTCCCCTTGGGATCTAAGAGCAATATTATGCAAAAATGTTCTTAACACTTCCTTCCTTCGGCTAGGGTATATGTTAAGGGTTCAAACACTATTCATGATGTAAGTTCTATAGGTCACTTACCTTAATTGATAACCCAACCCTGAGTTTGGATTAGCAAAAGTCATCGTTATCCGACGGATCTCAAGATATCTTAGTTTTAACCCTTATGATTAATTTCTTGTACTAGCTCTTAGTCAAGTCATGAGGCAAATATAAATTTCTCCTCATATATCAAACATGTTATAGGCATAACATATAAATACTTGATAAGATAAGTGCGAGATTATCTCAAGTAATTAGACTTTAACATGCCTTGCCTTGAGCTAGAATATAATTCTTCTTAATATTTGGGCTCTTAAGCTAAGTACTTTTGAAGTATCTAAACTTACACATTAGATGTCGGCAAGTAGAACAGAACTGTTATATCTATGAGGAGTTGGTTAAAGTCTTACCAGCAGACATAATTAAAGTTATGGGGAGAAATGAACATCATGGCTATCAAAAATAGGGATTTCCTGAACTTCCCATGACTTATCACTTCCTGAGAATCCATTTCCCCAAGCCATACTACTATTATGTCCTTGTAGTTGAATCCAATAGGGAATTATTAACGTGGCATTGATGTATCTTTTGAAAAGAAAACCATCTTAGCCAATCTCTATCTATTCCCGAATAATTGTACTTGAGGCTTACACTTCCCTATGGTTAAATAATAATTTTATGTTCATTCAATTTGTTGCATAGTAGTGATGGAAAATATGTGCACATTGATTTAAGTTGTATAGGGATGTGCAAATGCAATCCTAACATGGAAATTTTAAATTGGTAACCAGATACAACCCCAAGCATAGAACCAGAATCCTGTTTCTGCACTAAGCCTGTCAAAGGCACAAGAGAAGAAGTTTCTTCTCAAACAAATTAAACCACTAGAATTTGACGGAAAAGGGAAGACTGTTGAAGCCAATGCCGTAATATGGATTGAATCCATGGAGGACTATTTTAGTGCAGACGGAACAGCACTTGTGAACCAAGCCATGATTATGAAGCTCAAGCTCACCGGCAAAGCTAGGCTGTGGTGGGAAGCAATGGTGTAAAGACCAAGCAGTCACTGAAAGCACAATAACTTGGAAAAAACTAAAGGAAGCAGTGCAAGGAAGGCATATGCCACATGCATACAAAACTCAAAAGATGAATAGTTCTTTAACTTGAAACAATTGGGCCTGTCTCTGGAGGTGTACTACTCAAAATTTGTCTCCTTGTTGAAATACGCCGTGACAATGAGTATCCCCCAAAAAGCCTCAAAGTTTTGTGATGGGCTGAACCCACCAATAAACACTCGATTGGAATCAATGCATCCTTCAGATTTGCAAGATACATTGATAAGAGCATGACTATTGCCCAAGAAGTCCACACCTTGGTGTTACAAAGACTAGAATCTAGGGATATCAAAAGCTCAAATTAAAAGGGCACAAGGATAGAGTCAAGGCCAATGGAAGAAGCCAAGGGCAAATGCAATCAGTGACTTTGACTCCACTCAAAGAAGTGATCAAAGCATGCGTTTTTTTCACTACAACGAACCTAGGCACTTCAAAATGAAATATCCCAAACTTGGCGGAGATTGTCGTTAAGGAAAATTTGGTGGCCAAGCTAGGGCTACCCATGGCCACAGTTGTGGAGCATTGGGAAGGGCAAAAACTTCCAATATTACCACTAAAGGAATCAACAAAGAAGAAGATCTATCCATGGAAGTTGAGATTGAGAGGGCAATCGTTCATGCAATTCTCCATAAAAAGAGGCCAAACCGCCAATTCTCAGTGATTCAAACACCATCGGACCACCAAGGTAAGAAATTCAAAACCCTCATTGACTGTGGCAGCACTCATTCTTTCATTTCACCAACCTGTGCAAGAAGGTTAGGGATAACCACTATAGTTGCAGCCACTTTGCTTGTCAAACTAGCAAATGGGTAAGAAATCACTTGCACTAGACAATTTTGCTAAGGTGGAATTCCTACTCGAAAACAAGCCCACATCTGTTAAGTTCAGGGTAATGAATATAGGAGTCCATGAATGCCTACTTGGGATGGATTTGCTAATCCCCAATGATGTTCACATTCATTGTGGAAAGGGTCAAGTCTCCTTTTGGAATCCTAAGGGTGAGCTAGTTACAACACAAGGAGAAGCAAGTAAACCAAAGATCTAGCTAGCTAAGGCAACACGATTAGTTCAAGGAATAAGAAAGGGATTACCCATCTACCTGATCAAGATAAACAAACCAGATCAGGTAGAGGACACCAATGAAGAACCATCATGGTTAAAAGAATATGTGGATGTGTTCCCAGAAGAATTGACTAAACTACCATTGCCTAGGGAAGTGGATCATGAGATTAAGCTAATGCCAAGAGCTACACTAGTTGCGAAAAGGCCCTATAAGATGTCCATTCTTGAAGCTATTGAGTTAAAGGAACTCAAACAACTAATGGAACAAGGGTACATATGCCCCAACAGTTCTCTTTGGGGGGCTCCAATCTTGTTCCAAAAGAAAAAGGATGGTACACTTCGACTTTGCATCGATTATAAAGGTTTGAACCAAGTAACCATCAAGAATAAGTACCCCATTCCAAGGATAGATGAGTTACTCGATCAATTGCAGACTCCAAGATTGATTTGAGGTCATGATATTATCACATCCGTGTCAAAGGATGAGGATATTCCAAAGATGTCATTCAATACTAGATATGGTCATTTTGAATTCATACTAATGTCTTTTGGATTGAATAATGCTCTTGCCACCTTTAATAGGATAATGCAAGACATTTTTAGACCATATCTCAATGATTTTGTACTCGTCTTCTTTGATGACACCTTGGTTTATTCCAAGGAAGAGGAGGATCAGGAATCCCAAGTTCACATCATCCTTGAGACCATGAGGACTCATAACCTCTATGCTAAGAAGAAAAAGTGTGCCTTCCTCAAAAGGCAGATTGAATATCTTGGATTTATTATGTCAAATGAAGGAAACTCTGTAGACCCTACAAAGGTTAAGGATGTCCAAGAGTGGTCTCCATTGGCTAGTATTCAAGAAGTGCGTAGCTTTCTTGGATTAACAAGTTGGTACAGGATCTTCATTAAGGACTATGCTTTGATCGCAACACCCCTCACAAATTTGCTAAAAAAGCAAATTGCCATAGTATGGAGCCCTCTAAACAAGCAAGTTTTGATCAACTCAACATAGCTTGGTGACAACACCAATTTTGAAGCTCCCTGACTTAAGCAAGGAATTTGAAGTTGTCACAAATGCTAGCTCACTTGCATTGGGTTGTGTACTAATGCAAGAAGGTCATCCTATTGCCTATTCCTCCTTGCAAAAGTTAAAAACCCATGAAAGAAATTATGCCACCCATGATGTGGAGCTGCTAGTAGTGATTCATGCCCTCAAACTTTGGCGACATTACTTGCTTGGTAACAAGTTTTCTTTGGTCACGGACCATAAGAGCCTTAAATGGATCTTCACCTAGACTGACTTCAACATGAGGCAATGTCGATGGATAGAAGCTCTACAGGAGTATGATTTTGAGATCAGGTATTGACCCAGCAAAGAGAATGTGGTCGCTGATGCCCTAGTCACAAGGCATTACTCTACTCTCTTATCATGGAGGAACCTTCAATGGCAGAATCATTGGCAACTATGGTGTCAATGCCTAGCAACCCTATCCTTGAACTAGCTAAGGAAGAAGCTAGCCATGACCCAGATAAATGAAATTTTGGAAAATGACCAAAACCCCAAACTTAAGGTCAAGCATCAAGAATTCTCTGTCAATGAGGAACTTGTCTATTTAGGACAAGATTACACATACCCTCGAGCAAGAAACTCAAACAAAGAATAATTTGGGAAGCACATGACCCCCTTTTTGGGCCATCCCAGATATGTCAAGACCCTCAACATGATCAAAAAGAGCCACCATTGGGGAAGGCTTAAGGGAGACGTGCTCAAGTATATCACGCAATGTTTGTCTTGCCAGTGCATTAGGGCAGAACATGTCAAGACTCCTGGGAAGCTGCAACCTCTTGACATCCCCCAAATGAAGTGGGAATTCATCAGCATGGACTTTGTTTTTGGGTTACCTTCAATGCAAGGAGGCTACAATTTAATCATGGTTATAGTAGACATGCTCACCAAGGTTGCACACCTTGTTCCAGTCAAGAAAAACTATATAGCTTCAAATATTTCCAGATTATTCATCAAGGAAATATTCAATCATGGTTACAGTAGACATGCTCACCAAGGTTGCACACCTTGTTCCAGTCAAGAAAAACTATAAAGCTTCAAATATTGCCAGATTATTCATCAAGGAAATATTCAGACTCCATGGGCTAGAAGAATCATTAGTGACGGCGACTCCCTATTCACATCTCACTTTTGGAGAGGGATATTCGGGGCCATTGAGACTCAACTTTGTTTCAAGACCAATCACCCTCAAAATGATGGCCAAATGGAGAGGGTCAACTAAGTCATTGAGGATATCCTTAGAGCTTATTGCTGTTGTGAACCCAGTAAATGGATCCAATATCTACCATTGGTAGAGCTTGCCGACAATGCTTCCTACCAACAAAGCATTCAAATGACACCTTTTCAAGCATTGTATGGGCATGACTTCCATACTCCATTGAAATTTTCAGATCCTACTTTAAGGGTAGAAGCTTTTAAGGAAATGCTTGAGGAAATGGATGAGTAGGTTAAGGCCATCAAACAAGACATTAGAGCCGCCAAGGATAGGCAGAATGCCTATGCAGATTTAAATAGACAAGAGTGACTCTTCAATGAGGGAGATATGGTTTTTATTCGTATATGACCCAATAAGAGTTCCTTATCATTGGGAGAATTTAAAAATTTGAGTCGAGGACCCCTACAAGATCCTCAAGTGCCCATGGCCCAATGCCTACAAACTCCAACTCCCTAAGAATGTAAAGGTTCACAATGTATTTCATGTTAGTGTACTAAAGAAATGTGTACCCAATCCTAGCCATGTACTCAATTATCAACAAGTTGTAATACCAAGCTAAGGAGTCCTTGAGCTCTAGCCAGATAGAATCCTTGACACTTGAGAAAAGAGATTAAGGATTAGAATCCTCAAGGAGTCCACATGGATTGATGAGAGTACTCTCAACCAACAATACCCCCAATTCCTTTCGAGATAAGGACATCTCGATTCCTTAAGGAGGAAAGGATGTAATATTTTCCCCCTCCCCGTCGTATGACCCCCTTCTAATTAACGAATTTAAAAAAGTAAAAAAAATAAACATCCCCTTACTCACGCTGCCAGCTGGTGGACGGAGGGGGGGTGTTGTGGATGACATGATGGCATAAGGGAGGGATGGAGGAGTTGTAGGGATGGCTAACAACTGTTGAGGATGATGGGATGATGTGGATCGAGGAGGCATTGACCATACCCTGCATGGCAACCATCCACTTAGCTTCCCTGATGGGGATAGGGGGGGGGACTCCATACCATACTATCCCCCCCCCCCCCCCCAATACCACTATAAAAGCCCCTAAGGCATAAGAAGGAGGGGCATTACTATCGTTACTCTTCCTTGCTATCAAACATGAGGGAGAGTGAGTGAGTAAGTGAGAGAGAAGAGAGAGAGAGAGAGAGAGAGAGAGAGAGAGTGTGTGTGTGTGTGTGTGTGTGAGAGAGAGAGAGAGAGATTTCCCCTTGGTGGCTTCCAAGCTTCCCCTTTCTTTTTCCAACTCTTTGAGGGAGGGTTCTCATGGTCGATTTCGCCATAGAAGCAAGGTAAAAAAGAAGAAACCCCTATGAATTTTAGTTTGTAGATAGATGGGTAAATGTTTGATTCATCAATGGTAAAGAGTTTAGAAAATCAAGAAAATGTTGAGAGAAAACCCTATTTTAAGGCTATTTTTGGGTAAATTTTAAGCCAAAAAAATATTTCTATATATGGTCTATTTTTTGAGTTTTCAAGCCTAAAAATTTAGCCCAATGATCAAGAAAACCTCCAAAAAATAGCATTTGGGATCAAATTCGCCCCTAGTTTTTACCGTGCATGGAAATTTCGTTGGAGTTTTGCAACCTTGCTTTTACAATGTTCTTATCCTTCTTGATTTGCTCTATAAATACTTTTAGTGAAGCATTCTTCTTCTCCAAGGTTGAATTGTTTTGTGTGTTCTCTACCATCTTTTATTTCTTATCTTTGAACTACTTTAATTATTCTTCAATATTTTACACATTTATTTATTGATCTTGTAGGGCTTCTTGCAATCCATTTAAAGAACCTTGGAATTGTAACAAAGATTGATGAGTGTTATATAACATTGATTGATAATATTTATGCATATAAATATTTCCACCTAAGTATTTGCAATAACCTAGTAGATTGTTTTTACTATCCTCAACAAAAGTGAGCAATGAAGAAGTAGGATTGAAAGGTGGATTTAGCCTAGTACCATGATCATTATGATACAAGAAACTATCTACCCAAAGATGAATATTTTTCTTTCCTTGTAAATGATATTGGGAAGCAGTTGTTATATATAGACTACACTTTCTATAAGGGGACTTTGTTATAGCATACTCTTCATCTACATAAACATATAAACCCACCTTCCTCTATGATTTCTTATGTCTATAAGTAGGTCCATTAGAAAATGCAAGGTAGGAGAGTAGGTTCAAGTATTTGTATTTCTAGGGGAGAAAGTGTGGTTTGCAAGGCGTTGGTACCAACTTGACCAATGGAACCTCATGGTTAGAGAGTATACAAATCACTTCATGAATTTGAGCATGTATGTTGAAAGTGTAAGTGATGAAGCTAAGTTGCACAAATACATCTATGGGTTAGAACAAAGCCTCTCTACTATTGTAATGGCTCAAGAACCATCCACTTTGTTTAATGCAATAGAATTGGCTAAAAGATATGCATGAGAGTATCGTAAGAATGAACATGTTTACCTCAAGGTTTTAGATAGCAAAGAACCCCCATAAAGGGAGAGCCAATATGGCAGCATTTATAGAGAAAATTCAATACCTACTACTAATCACAAAATCCCCACTTCGTCCTCCTTTCATGCTGAAAGAAAACAATGCAATTTTGGGACAATATGTATCCCAAGGGGATATGGTAAGTGTGCTAAAACAGATTAAGAAATACCTTGGCCCTAGTGGTCAAAGTGGTCAAAAGTTTATCCCATTAGATGTAGTGAAGAAAAGAAAAGAAAATAGCTTATATTTTAAGTGTGGGGATGAGCACATAACAAATTGTGCCTTTAAATGCTCTTATCAAATAGCTAAGGTCAAGATTCATAGCATCTATGTCACAAAAGACTAGGAAAATGAGGATGAGGACCTAAATACTTTGAATACTGTAAATACCATGGCACATGCTGAAAATGATGAGTATGAAGAGAATTTAGAGAAAGAGTAATTTGATGACCCTTGTAATGGATTCCCCTTTCACCCAAGAGGATACTTGCCTTGTGACCATGGTTTGATTGTCTTTACTATGCCCTCTCATGCCATCACTTCCATTTTCTTCACATCTATGTACATGTGGAAAAGCTCTAAAAACCCTAGCACACTACACATTCCAAAATAAATTAATGGAAATAATATATTCATTCTAGTGGATATTGGTAGCACTCACAATTTTGTCAATAAATCAACAATTGGTAGGTTGAAATTCTTTCCATAGAATTAGAGCATTGTAACATGTCCGCTCGTCCACCTGTGTGGGACACGTCTTAGCAGCCCATTGGGAAGAGAGTCTAGAAGGTGCCACCTGGCACTCGCAAGGAATGTCATAGGTTTTGTGATCTAGGTCTTCTCGAGTCTGCCTCGAGTAGAAGTATCCGGTCCTTCCCACTTAGGATCGACCTGAAGTCACGGTTTCTTTCATATCAGCAAAGTCTCTAGGAAATAGCTAGCATCAAGCTCCACATGAACCACTTTGCGTAGGAACAACAGAGTCGAAGCGGATTTATGCTGCACTTGGTTCATGGAGAATGGGAAACGAGAGGGATGCGAAGCTCAACCTCTCTACCCATAAGGCATAGTCCCATTCCGCTATCCTAAAATAGCATAAATCGGGATTCTAACTCTATTGACTCTAGGTCTTCACAGTCTCGTTATCACATCTTTTGAGAAAAGTTTCTAGCTAACCGGGACCACCCTTCCGTAGGACGGACCCAAGTCACATCCATCACACTTTCCTTGGTTTTCTTAGTTATCTAATTACCTACCACATTATGTTTGACATGCAAAAGCAACTCCCTTAATTAATCAATTTAAACAGAGGTTCCTTCACGTAACTTAGGCACTGACACAAAAAAATGTCAAGCAAGTTCCTTTTTCAAATGTATTTGATCTTTATTTATCATAGTCCCGGAATATATCAAGTATCATGCCTGAAGGCTATCCGAGCAATCAACAGGATTGTTGCTCCAAGTTCCGCCCGTAGACTAGTACACGGGCCTTGAGATCCCATCTCGAGTCACGTCATCCTCTTGTGTGGGATCCGGAGGCAAGAAATTTATAGCCAGGGCCTCCCCTAGCACCCAAGCATCCTCCCACTCCAAGCAGCACCCACGTAGAGACCTCTCACGGGGGGTTCGGTCCATATACCCGGTGCGGCTAACAACCCCCTTGGATAGGGCCAGGCAGGTAGTCGGAGGTAACTGAACCTACCTCTCCCTCCAGGCTTTTAACATGAAGCATTAAGTGTTTTTTCCTTGAATTAGTTCCTCGACCAAAGACGTTCAAACAATGTACCTAAGTGTATAATCACGATCATTTCAGCGGTCATTTGTATGACCAAATGCTAAGGTGTGATTCCTTCTTCCCAAATGCTCCCAGCATTAGATCCTGGATCGTTCGCGACTTGGCGAGATTCCAGGGTCTTGGTAAGCTAGGTTTCTTGTTTCCCCTTTTCCTTCGGGTTAGGGTTTGTACCCTACCGACCCTAATTATCCTTACCTTAGGTCTCCTTGCAAGATAGATCATGGACAACCCCGTTGTCCTTGGTTGATCAACTTGCTGGTTATCTCTTAGATCCCTTGAAGTACCTATGTACCTCTATCTTGGATCTTAATTGATCAAGATTGTCTATCCCTTTAACCATAGTTGGTCAAGATGGTTCTGTTTAGAATAGTTCCTACTCTATCTTAAGTATAGTCTTCTTAAGCCCTCTTAATAATGCTCATAGGCGCTTAAGCTTTTACCTATCCCTCTTGAAGTCACCAAGGACTTGACATGGGATTCATGGATCTCAGTTCCATTTGGTAAATTACAAACAACGTTGAATTTTCCCAACAACTTTAATGCACGCGACGTAATGCCATGCCTTCATTTCAATGCTTACAATTTTGATATAATCCATACGTTATTTTATGCCACACATGCGAAGGTACTTTCTATGCATGCAATCTTAAAATTTCCTCTATGTAATTATTTACACGACCTATAACCTTCTTGAATGATCTAGCTTTATGTGATCATTGTATGAGTCTAACTGTACTTTAATATTTTCTGCAGATTATTACATGTACCTTAGAATCCATCTTGCGATATGGACATGTACTTTGTTTCTTTCAATGTCCTCTGAAATGTGTTTTAAGCAAGAGCTTGTGCAAGGAACAGTGCACTTTATGCAAGAATTCTTGCAAGACATTGTTGGTAATTTACGATGCAATTATCTAATCAATTTCACCTATTATGATGTCATCTTACAACGAAAATTAACTTATTTGTTGCATACATCACAACTAATTCCATACCTAGGAAATTATCAATCGCGCAATTAATGTGATGCATATGAATATGATTTTCACTACGATAATTATAATCTATGATTTAATAATAGAGCAACCTAGGTTTGGAGTGATGCCGTGATTCCCGTGGTATTGATGCTTGATGAACCGTTCGCGGTTGAGGTGCCATCTTGATTCGAACCTCCATCCACACTTGCAGAGTTTCCAGCCATCTTTGTGGAACTACACTTCGGGGCCATACTCGAAGATGCGTGTACGAGTGATAGAGTTCTCGCACTCTCCTATGCAAGATCCTCACTGCCTCTCCTTGAGTGGAGGAAGAGATGGAAGGGAGGAGGGCATATTTCCGGAAATGACAAGAGGGGTGTGTGACCTCTCTTTGAGGAGGGGGGAGAAGAAGCTCCTAGAAGCTTCTCTCTCTCTCTCTCCCTCTCTCTCTCTCTTCTTCTTCTTCTTCTTCTTCTTCTTCTTCTTCTTCTCACTCACCACCAAAGGGGGGGTTTCTAACAACGGGGGGGGAGGCTTCCTGTCCAACCGAGGGAGGGGGACGTGCTGCCATTGACAAGGCAGGGGGCGCTCTATCAACTAGGGAGAAGGGGGGGTCTTCCCTTATAATTGGGGAGGGAGATGGTATTGGGAGGGGGGGAGACGGCCGTCTAACGGCCGCCACCCCTCCCTCTTGGGGAGCTGCATGTCCCCCTCTCCTTCATTACTTCACTCTCTCTCTCTCTCTCTCCCCGCCATGCAATCGGTAGGGGGAGAGAGGGAGGGAGTAAAAAAATTTGAATTAATTTTTGAAAAATTTTAAGGGAGGGGGGGTTCATGGGGGAAGGCATAGGGGAAAGATGTCATCATCTCGAGAAGACCTAGGGGTATTGTTGGTTGAGAGTATTTTCATCCATCCAGGTGGATCCTCTTCTGGATAATCTTTCCACTGGATGAGGTATTATCTCAAGGTCCTTGATCTCAAATGCCTCTCCCTAAAATCTAGGATTCTATCAGGCCATAGCTCAAGGACTCCTTGGCTAGGCATTACAATTTGTTGATCATCAAGTACATGATTTAGATTAGGTAGATACTTTTTCAATAGGCTAACGTGGAATACATTATGAATCTTTAGAGTTGCGGGTGGTTGTAGTCTGTAAGCATTAGGCCCTAGGCACTTTGTGATCTTGTAAGGTCCACAATACCTCAGACTTAGCTTCTTGTGTTAAGATGACAAGCTCAACACATGCGGACATTGATGATGGACCGCCTGGTTAGATGGGTCCACACGTCTACACTTAGCACGTCGGTGGTCATTATGTACCTCACATGGCCACTGACTCATTACTTATTATATTTAGGTTGTTACACCTATTTACAGTTGGCATAGTTATAGCGCCAGTCAACTAGTGTAGTCGGTTATGCATTGTTTGACTTAGTAGGCCACTTTCCTTTTATGTTGTATCTTATCTATACTTTGTGTACATTGTAAAGTGTGTGGAAGAAGAAGAAGAAATCAGCAAGAAAACGTTTTGGCCTCCATCTCTCTTCTTGTCTCTTGAGTGAGCTTCTCCTTGTGCATTCTGTGTGTGTTCCGCGCAGCATCTTGAGCAACCCCCTCCACCACGCGATTCTTGACATGGTATCAGAGCCGCGCCATTGAGAGAGGCTGATTTCGAAGGTTGAAGCAAAGGAGAAGAAGCAAGGTTCGAGCAAGCAAGCCACGGGTAAGAAGCTCTCCCATCCTTCAACTCTTTCTCTTGGATAGTGCTTGTGGAGGCACCAGAAGCAGGGCAGAGCAAAAATCTCAGATTGCAGTGAGATTTGGTGTGCGCGAAGATATTTTGGGCATTTGAGGCCGTTTCAGGGCCCATTTTAGAGCCGCAAGGTTGCGGACAGCAGTTTCAGGGTACACTGTGACTTCGACTGTATCGACCGAACGTGGGTGCGTAGGTTACAGATTTCAGATCTGTAAGTTCAAAGGTGTTTACCAGTGAGTAAACACAAGGTTTATCTGCAAACTGGTTGTAGATTGCATGTATTGTTGAGCAGACAGTGAAAAAGGCTGTCTGGTGTATTGCTGTGCACTACAGGTCAAGGGTTGCAGAAGATTTGCTTGCTGTTTGGTATTAGTTTTGTGATAATGGCAGAGAACAGTGGAAGCCCCATCATTGAGAAGCTCGACAAGAACAACTACCCATCATGGAAGTTTCGTGTCACGAACTTCCTTATTGGAAAAGGCCTCTACGAGTTCGTTTCAGGTGAAGAAAAGGAGCTGGAGGTGAGTGATCCTCCAACTGCAGAAGAGACAAAGGCACGAAAGGAATGGAATGCAAAAGACAAGAAGGTCATGTATTGGTTGTCTGCAGTAATTGACAATAATATGCTGGGACACATTAGAAATGCAGAGAATGCATATGCAGCTTGGACCATACTTGAAAGTATGTTTTCTGTAAATACAAAGGCACAAAAGATTCAACTCAAGCAAGAGTTGAATACATTGAAGAAAGGGAAGATGTCTATCAATGAGTATGCATTGAAGGTAAGGAGTATTACAGATGCATTGGCAGCGATTGATGCAATGCCCGATGATGATGATTTGGTGTCGTCTACCTTGGGTGGACTTAACAATGAAAAGGCTTGGAAGTCTTTTGTAACTTCCGTATATGTCAGAAAGCCATTTCATGATTTCGATGAGTTGGTCTCTCTAATGATCACTGAAGAAATCAACATGCAGAGTGAGACATCTGAAAGAAGTGGTGAACAGGTCCAAGCTCTCTACTCCAGTTCTGGAAGGGGATGTGGCAGGTTCTCTTCAAGAGGCCGTGGTACAGGACGTGGTAGTGACAACCAGCAAAACAGATTGAATCAGCAATTTGGCGATATGCAGGTTTCAGGAGGTCGTGGTAACTTTAGAGGCAGGGGGAGCTTTAGAGGAAGAGGTGGATGGCGGAACAGAGGTTCTAACAACTCTGGTATTGTGTACCACTACTGTGGCAAAACAGGTCATATTGCAGCCCAATGTTATGCTAAGAAAGATGATATCCGCAGTGGTAAGTTGCAGCAAGGAAACTATGCATCGTCTTCACGACAGAATGAAGACAAAAATGAAAGTTTGTTCGTTATGCAGCATATGCTGAATGATATTACAGGAAAGGGAACACATGAAGATGTTTGGTATGTTGATTCAGGTGCATCCAATCATATGACCAGCCATGCAGAATGGTTTGGAGAGATGCAGGATTTGCAGAATGCAGGTTATGTACAGACGGGTGATGACTCATGCCACCCAATTTCACACATTGGAAAAGTTCCCTTGTCTTTGCATGATGGTAAGACAAAGAGTCTTTCAGATGTATTACATGTGCCATCTATTACAAAGAACTTGGTCTCAGTCGGTCAAATGGTAGAGCAAGGGCTGCAAGTTAGATTTAATGCAAAGGGCTGCTTTGTAGAAGATTCAATGACAAGTGCAGGTTGGTAGCAAAGGGAAGTAGAGTTGGATGTATGTTCACTCTAGATGCTGGAATTCCTACTATGAATGCTGTTATGTATGCCAAAGGAAAAGGTGTTGTTGCAGACATTGAAATTTGGCACAAACGCATTGGACATGCAAATGTACAAAGGCTGAAATTAATGCAGTCCAAAGGGTTGGTTACAAGTTTGCCTAGATTTAGAGTTGCAGAATTTTAGAAGGTATGGGAAGCATGTCAGTTTGGTAAGCAGGCAAGACAACCCTTTTCACATGACAGAGATGTAAGCAGAAATATCCTTGATGTTGTGCATACAGACATTTGGGGGCCTACACAAAATGTATCTCTTGGAGGTAGTTCATACTTCGTCACATTCATTGATGATTGTTCTAGAAAGTTGTGGGTATATTTTGTGAAGGAAAAGAGTGAAGCTTTTGAGCACTTTAGAACTTTCAAGGCTGCAGTTGAAAGAGAAACAGGCTTGAAAGTAAAGTGCTTGAGGTCAGATGGAGGGGGAGAGTACCTCTCCAATGAGTTCAGTGATTTTCTGAGGTCTCATGGGATAAAGAGACAGTTCACATGCAGGTATACCCCACAGCAAAATGGGGTTGCAGAAAGGAAAAACAGGCATATTGCAGAAGTTGCACGCGCCTTGATGGCTGAAAAGAATATGCCTAAGCATTTTTGGTCTGAGGCTGTTCATACTGCTGTTTATATTATGAACAGAACTCCCACAGCTGCAGTTCATGGTATGACCCCCGAAGAATGTTTTACATGTAAGAAGCCTGATGTTTCACACTTGAAAGTATTTGGCTGCATTGCGTATGTTTATGTGCCAGATGAGTTGCGGAAGAAACTGGATCCAAAGGCTGAAAAGTGTGTCTTTATTGGATACTCTTTAGAGCAGAAAGGGTATCGCTGTTACAACCCTGTCACATGTAAGTTCAGAGTGAGCAGGGATGTCATCTTTGATGAAATGAGCAGTTGGTATGCATCTAGTGGTGATGCATTGGATGATGATGATGATCATGACACTCATGTGCAAGCTGAAAAGCAAGAATCACAAACTCTTAACGGACCAGAGACATCATTTGGTAGTCCTTGGTCTGGGAGACTAAGGAGTACCTCTACATCTTCGGGTGCATCTAGTAGCACTACAGGTAAAGACAAAGGAAAGAATAAAGTGTCAGAAGGCATTGATGCAGTTCTTGATGGAGACTCCAGTGGCTTAGAGAGCTTGGATGATGAGCTTGGCATTCCTTCAGTGAGGACTCCAGGTATGCAGAGAGCACGCGTTAATGCAAAGACTCCATTGAGTGATCCAGTGGTACGCAGGTCTAGCAGGGTGAGATACCCTGTTAAAAGATTTGGTTTTGAAGGTTATGCAGCTCACCATTATGCTTATATGGTGAAACTAGTTGAGGATGTTGAGCCCACATGTTTTGAGGAGGCTGTTGGTCATGCTCATTGGGATGCAGCAATGGATGAGGAGATGGCTGCATTAGAGGCCAATAAGACTTGGGATCTAGTATCATTGCTGAAGGGAAAGAAAGATATTGGATGTAAGTGGGTTTATAAGATTAAGCACAATGCAGATGGTTCTATTAGCAGGTACAAAGCTAGGCTGGTTGCAAAAGGCTATGCCCAGACATATGGCATAGATTATGATGAAACCTTCAGTCCTGTTGCTAGGATGGCAACTGTTAGATGTGTGATTGCTTTGGCAGCAGCCAAAGGTTGGAGGTTGCAGCAAATGGATGTAAAGAATGCCTTCTTGCATGGTGATTTGCAGGAAGAAGTGTATATGGATCAGCCAGCAGGTTATGAAGATTTAGAGCATCCCACGTATGTGTGCAGGTTGAAGAAGGCACTCTATGGGCTCAAGCAAGCACCTAGAGCATGGTCTGACAAGATTAGAGAGTATCTTGTCAATATTAGCTTTTATGTTTCTGATGCTGATCACTCACTTTATGTGAGAAAGGGAGATGCAGGTTTGGTCATCATAGTCATCTATGTGGATGACTTGATTATTACAGGTGATAGTGATAGTGGGATTGCTGAAGTCAAGGGCTGTTTGAAGATGAAGTTTGAGATGAAGGATTTAGGTGAGCTAAGGTACTTCCTTGGCATTGAGGTGATCAGATGTGATGATGGTATATGGCTGTCCCAAAGACAGTATGGCTTGGATATGTTGTCCAAGTATGGTATGACTGCATGCAAACCACTTTCAGTCCTGTTGGAGCAGAATGTAAAGCTGAGTGCTGATGTTGGGGATGAGATAGAAGACCCTACTATGTTCAGGAGGATAGTGGGGAGTTTGATCTACATGACAAATACAAGGCCAGACTTGAGCTACGCTATTGGTCTTGTGAGTCAGTTTATGCAAGTACCTAGAAAGCCACATTTAGATGCAGTCAGACGCATATTGAGATATGTGAAGTCCACATTACATTATGGACCTTTCTATGAGGCAGGTACAGATGTACAGGTATTTGGATACACAGATGCAGATTGGGCTGGTAGTATGTCTGATAGAAGATCTACCAGCGGATACATGTTCTCTCTTGGTAGTACAGCAGTTGCATGGAGCATCAAAAAGCAATCTACAGTTGCTTTGTCGAGTACAGAGGCTGAGTATAGAGGTGCTGCTGTTGCAGCATGTGAGGTAGTATGGCTGCAAAAGCTATTGGCTGATTTGGATGTCCAGGTGGAAGGTCCAGTTGTCATTTATTGTGACAACATGAGCAGTATACAGTTGGCTAGGAACCCTGTGTTCCATGCCAGGACAAAACATATTGAGGTACACTACCACTTTGTGAGAGAGAAGGTACTAGCAGGTGAGATTGACTTGGTGTATGCCAGCACACAGGATCAGATAGCTGACATCTTCATGAAGGCATTGGGTACAGAGAAGCTTCAAAAGTTTCGAAGCTTACTTGGAGTTGCAGAGATGCAGTTGAGCTTGAGGGGGAGTGTTAAGATGACAAGCTCAACACATGCGGACATTGATGATGGACCGCCTGGTTAGATGGGTCCACACGTCTACACTTAGCACGTCGGTGGTCATTATGCACCTCACATGGCCACTGACTCATTACTTATTATATTTAGGTCGTTACACCTATTTACAGCTGGCATAGTTATAGCGCCAGTCGACTAGTGTAGTTGGTTATGCATTGTTTGACTTAGTAGGCCACTTTCCTTTTATGTTGTATCTTATCTATACTTTGTGTACATTGTAAAGTGTGTGGAAGAAGAAGAAGAAATCAGCAAGAAAACGTTTTGGCCTCCATCTCTCTTCTTGTCTCTTGAGTGAGCTTCTCCTTGTGCATTCTGTGTGTGTTCGGCGTAGCATCTTGAGCAACCCCCTCCACCATGCGATTTGTGACATCTTGTACTCCCCTAAGGACAGTGAACTCTTTTTAGGGCGTACACGGATGAAGGCCTTCTATCTATCCTTGGCAGCTTGGATGTCTTGTCTTATTGATTTGATTTGATCATCCATGTCTTCCAATCTATCTTGAAACTTCTATCCTCAAAGTTGGATCCAAGAAGTTCAAAGGGGTACGACTATCATGCCCATACAATGCTTGAAAAGGGGTCATCTGAATGCTATGTTGGTAAGAAGCGTTGTAGGCAAACTCAACTAGCGGTAAGTATTGAATCCACTTTTTGGGTTTGCGATAGCAATATGCCCTAAGAATATCTTCAATGACTTGATTGACTCGTTCTGTTTGACCATCAGTTTGGGGATGGTAAGTTGTACTGAAACAGAGTTGAGTTCTAATAGCCCCAAAGATAGCCCTCCAAAAGTGTGATGTGAAGAGAGAGTCATGATCACTAATGATTCTTATAGGTAACCCATGAATTTTGAATATTTCTTTAATGAATAATCTTGCGATGTCTGAAGCTTTATAGTTCGTCTTGACAGGGATGAGATGTGCGACCTTGGTGAGCATATCTACTACAACCATAATAGAGTTATATCCTCCCTGAACTTGGGGTAGGCCAACAATGAAGTCCATACTAATGAACTCCCATTTCATTTGTGGAATGTTAAGTGGTTGCAATTTCCCAGGCATTTTAACATGTTCTGCCTTAATGCGTTGATAAGACAAACATTCCGTGTCATATTTGAGTACGTCTCCCTTGAGCCTTTCCCAATGATAGCTCTTCCTGACCGCATTAAGGGTCTTGGCATAACTAGGATGTCCTAAGAAAGGGGAGTCATGGGCTTCCCACAGTATCTTCTGCTTGAGAGTTTGGCTTGTAGGGATACATAATCTTGTCCTAAAGTAGACAAGCCCACTACTGATGGAGAATTCTTGATACTTTGTCTTTAGCTTCGGGTCTTGATCCTTGATGGGGATCTCCCTTAGAATTTTCTGATAGACTTGGTCATGATATGCCTCTTCTTTTGCTAGCTCAAGAATTGGGTTGTTTGCTAGCTGGAAGAATATGATTTCTTTGACAGAAGTTGGTGTTGGCCATTCCAGAATGTCTCTGACCTTAGCTGGATCTACTGAAATTCCTTCTGTTGATACAATGAATTCCAGATATTCAATCTGTCGCTTGAAAAATGTGCACTTCTTCTTCTTGGCATAAAGCTTGTGTGCTCTCATTGTTTTGAGAACAATGCAAAGCTGGGGTTCATGATCTTTTTCATGTTTCAAGTAGACTAGGGTATTGTCAAAAAAGACGAGTATGAAGTCATCAAGATAGGGCCTAAAGATATCCTGTGTTAACCTATTGAAGGTAGCAGGAGCATTCGTCAGCCCGAATGACATCACTAGGAATTTGAAGTGTCCATACCTTGTACTGAATGTAGTCTTCAGGATATCTTCTTCTTTGATCCTTATCTGACAATATCCAGATCTGAGATCTATCTTTGAGAAGATTTTGTCTCCTTGAAGACGGTCAAGTAATTCATCTATTCTTGGAATGGGGTATTTATTTTTTATGGTTGGTTGATTCAACCCTCTGTAGTCAATGCATAGGCGAAGCGTTCCATCTTTCTTCTTTTGGAACAACACGAGTGGTGAACTGCTAGGATGGATGTAGCCTTGATCTAATAGTTGCTTGTGTTTCTCTTTCAATTTGATCTGTAATGGATATCTTATACGGCCTCTTTGTGACTGGTGCAGCTCCTGGCACAAGTTTGATTTTGTGGTCGACTTCCCTTTGGGGAGGAAGCTCCGTCAGATCTTCAGGGAATACATTTGTGTATTCCTTTAACCATGAAGGTTCTTCTCTGGATTCCTAATTCTGATCTAGCTTATTTAATTTAATTAGATAGACAGGTAGACCCTTTTGACACCTTTTATTATCCATGTTGCTTTTTCCAACTGTATTTTTGGCTTACCAGCCTCACCTTGAGTCGTGACTAGTTCCCCTTCAGAATTTTGGAAGGAGACTAGGCCCATTCCATAGTGGATGTGGGCATCATTGGGTATTAGCCAATCCATTCTGAGTAAACATTCGTGGACACCTAAGCTCATTACCCTAAATCTCACAGAAGTTGGCTTCCCACCCAGTAGGAATTTCACCTTAGCAGTTTGCCTAGTACAAGTGACCTCACGATCATTTGCTAATTCCACAAGTAAAGTAGGTGCATCTATTGTGGCTCTCCCTAATATTTTTGCACAGATTGGTGAAATGAAGGAATGTGTACTACCATAGTCAATTAGGGTTTTGAAGCTTTTACCTTGATATTCCAATGGAGTTTGGATCACTGAGAATTGGCGATTCGAACCCTTCTTGTGAAGAGTGGCATGAACCGTTGCCCTCTCAATGTCAGCATCCATGGATGGATCTTCTTCATTGTCCAGCTCCTTATTGGAAACACTGGAGGTTCTCTCTCTGGCCATAATGGTGGTTCCCTGGCCATGAGCGTCTCTATTTTGACCTTGGAATTGCCCTTGGCGATGTCCTCTGCTAAGCTTGGGGCACTCCCTCTTGAAGTGTCCGGGCTCGTTGCAATGGAAGAAATGTGGGTCGCGATCATTGCTTTGTGTTGGAACAAAGTAGTTGACAGCATTGGCCCTAGCTTTCTTTCTCTGGCCCTGATTCTGACCCTGTGCTCTCTTAGTCTGAGCCTTAAACATACCCTTATTCTGATCTTTATAAGGCCAAATCATGTTATTCCTTGGTTTGGTCAGCACCTCCTGTATTATTGGAGCAGCTCGAATGAGTGTGTCTTGTAGGTCCGTTGGGAACATTGATTCCAATCGAGTGTTTATGGATGGATTCAACCCAACACAGAATTTTGACAGTTGTTGTGTCATATCCATTGGGGGTTCATAATTTAGGAGTGAAACGAACTTCGAATAATATGCTTCAAGGGATAATCCTAGCTGCTTCAAGTCATAGAATTCATTTATCTTTTGTGTGCGGTAGGAAAGTGGCAGATACCTTCCTTGCATAGCTTCCTTAAGCTTATCCCAAGTGATTGTCCCCTCCGAGATCACTTGATCTCTGCACCATATTTCCACCAAAGTCTCGCTTCACCTGTAAGCTTAAGTTTGGCAAGCATGGCTTGGTTAGCAGGTGCAGTTCCTACTGCCTCAAAATAGTCCTCCATGGACTCAATCCAGATCTTGACATCGGCTTGAATAGTCCTTCCCTTTCCATCAACCTCGAGTGGCTTAATTTGTTTGAGAAGGAATTTCTTCTCTTGAACCACAACTGGACTTAGTGTAGGAGTCAGATTTGGAACCTGCACTTGGGGTTGCGTCTGAAGAGTAAGATTCTTTATGTTAACATCTTATCATACGTTCCCATATTATATTAATATGACTACAACAGCCTTTTGCTAAGTGATTTAATCACTTAACACCACAGTTAACATTTATAATCAAGATAGAGAATTGTAAAAAGTATTATTTATTCATGAGGGCATAACCCCTTGAGTACACTTATTTTGGATAAGTAAGATAGGCTGATTGATACATCAGTTTGGGGAAAATAGGATTGTGTTACAATCGGCTAGAGGGACGGAATAATAATATGGAGTGGGGTCATGGATTTTTAAGAAATGGTAAGTCATAGGAAGCTTGGGGTATCCCTTCCTTTGATATCCGTTCTTCTCATAGCGCCCTAACACTTTGATCCTGTTCAGCAGAGATTACCCGGGTCACCTTTTCATAGACATACTTGTTCTGCTTGACTTTCCGACCACTAACATGCAAGGTTGCGTTTACACGAGCTTTGACAAAGATGAATAGCTTCACGATCTTTAAATCCTCCATCCACTTGATTCTCTTCAAGTTGGTCTGAAGGTACGTGAGTCGATGGGTTGCTATGTAGTATATTCCTGAGTCTCCCATCCATCTCCACTCCACATACAGAGGAGAAGGGTTACAGATGCGGTCGAGAATATCCATCATGCCAAGCCTTTGACGATAATTCGAAGCATACAATGCAGTCATGAACATGACCTGGAACACCAAGAACTTGCTCCATGCTTCGTGACTCTGCAACCCAGTCTCCGTGAGTGAGTAAAGAAATATTTTCAATAGAAAACACTACTCTATTCTACTCACCTTCCCCTGTTTATCCCCTTATTCCCTTTATTTTCCTCCATTAAGTTCCCTTGTAATCCTTAGATCTCGTTGGTTTGCTCTGATACCAACTGTAACATGTCCACTCGTCCACCTGTGGGACACGTCTTAACAGCCCATTGGGAAGAGAGTCTAGAAGGCACCACCTAGCACTCGCAAGGAATGTCACATGTTTTGCAATCTAGTTCTTCCCAAGTCTACCCCAAGCGGAAGTATTCGACTGTTCCCACTTAGGATCGACTTGAAGTCAGGGTTTCTCTCCTATCAGCAAAGTCTCTAGAAAGTAGCTAGTGTCGAGCTCCAGATGAACCATTTTGCATAGGAACAACAAAGTCGAAGCAGATTTACGCTGCACTTGGTTCATGGAGAATGGGAAACGAGAGGGATGTGAAGCTCAACCTCTCTACCCATAAGGCATAGTCACATTCCACTCCCCTAAAACAACATAAAGTGGGATTCTAACTCTACTGACTCTAGGGTCTTCACAATCTCGTTATCACGTCTTTTGAGAAAAGTTCCCAGCTAACTGGAACCACCCTTCCGTAGGACGGAGCCAAGTCATGTCCACTGCACGTTCCTCGGTTTGCTTAGTTATCTAATTACCTACCACATTATGTTTGACATGCAAAAGCACCTCCCTTAATTAATCAATTTAAACAAAGATTCCTTCACATAACTTAGGCACTGACACAAAAACAATGTCAAGCAAGTTCCTTTTTCAAATGTATCTGATCTTTATTTATCATAGTCCTGGAATACATCAAGTATCATGCCCGAAGGCTATCCAAGCAATCAACAGGATTGCTGCTCCAAGTTCCGTCCATAGACTAGTACATGGGCCTCGAGATCCCATCTCGAGTCACGTCGGCCTCTTGTGCAGGATCTGGAGGCAAGAAATTTACAGCCAGAGCCTCCCCTGCCACCCAAGCGTCCTCTCGCTCCAAGGAGCACCCACGGAGAGAGCTCTCGCGGTGGGTTCGGTCCATATACCCGGTGCGGCTAACAACCCCCTTAGATAGGGCCAGGCAGGTAGTCAGAGGTAACTGAACCTGCCTCTCCCTCTAGGATTTTAACCTGAAGCATTAAGTGTTTTTGCCTTGAATTAGTTCCTTGACCAAAGAAGTTCAAACAATGTACCTAAGTGTACAATCATGATCATTTCATGGTCATTTGTATGACCAACTGCTAAGGTGTGATTCCTTCTTCTCCCGAATGCTCTCAGCATTCGATCCCGAATCGTTCGCGACTTGGCGAGATTCTAGGGGCTTGGCAAGCTAGGTTACTTATTTTCCCTTTTCCTTCGAGTTAGGTTTTGTACCCTACCGGCCCTAATTATCCTTACCTTAGGTCTCCTTGCAAGATAGATCATGGACAAGCCCATTGTCCTTGGTTGGTCAACTTGCTGGTTATCTCTTAGATCCCTTGAAGTACCTATGTACCTCTAGCTTGGATCTTAATTGATCAAGATTGTCTATCCCTTTGACCATAGTTGGTCAAGATGGTTCTATTTAGAACAGTTCCTACTTTGTCTTAAGTATAATCATCTTAAGCCCTCTTAACAATGTTCATAGGCTCTTAAGCTTTTACCTATCCCTCTTGAAGTCACCAAGGACTTAACATGGGATTCATGGATCTCGGTTCCATTTGGTGAATTACAAACAACATTGAATTTTCCCAACAAGTTTAATGCACGCAATGTAATGCATGCCTTCATTTCAATGCTTACAATTTTGATATAATCCATACGTTATTTTATGCCACACATGCGAAGGTACTTTCTATGCATGTAATCTTAACATTTCCTCTATGTAATTATTTACACGACCTATAACCTTCTTGAATGATCTAATTTTATGTGATCATTGTATGAGTCTAATTGTACTTTAATCTTTTTTGCAGATTATTACATGTACCTTAGAATCCATCTTACGATATGGACATGCACTTTGTTTCTTTCAATGTCCTCTGAAATGCGTTTTAAGCAAGAGCTTGTGCAAGGAACAATGCACTTTGTTTCTTTCAATGTCCTCTAAAATGCATTTTAAGCAAGAGCTTGTGCAAGGAACAATGCACTTTATGCAGGAATTCTTGCAATACGTTTTTGGTAATTTAGATGCAATTATCTAATCAATTTTACCTATTATAATGTCATCTTACAATGGAAATTAAATTATTTGTTGCATACATCACAACTAAGTCCATACCTACAAAATTATCAATTGCACAATTAATGTGATGCATGTGAACATGATTTTCACTACGATAATTATAATCTATGATTTAATAATGGAGCAACCTAGGTTTGGAGTGATGCAGTGATTCTCATGGTATTGATGCCTGATGAACCGTTCGCGGTTGCGGTGCCACCTTGATTCGAACCTCCATCCACACTTGCAAAGTTTCCACCATCTTTGTGGAACTACTCTTCGGGGCCATACTTGAAGACATGTGTATGAGTGATAGAGTTCTCACACTCTCCTATGCAAGATCCTCACTGCCTCTCCTTGAATGGAGGAAGAGATTGAAGGGGGGAGGGTGTGTGGGAGCTCTCGTTCAACCGCCAAGACCCATGGACCGCTTATTGTTTCAAGTGTTCCAAGTCGAGCACTAATGGCTACCTCTCACATAGCCGACATGCCATCCATATCTATGGGTGTAGTGAGCTTACCTCCATGCCGTTCGAGTTACCTCCTCTCCCATACACTCCGGTAGCTCCACGATCCAAGTGCAAGCTTCAAGCAAGCTCCATCCTCAAGCTCCACGCTCCAAGCTCCATCACCGCGAGCAAGAGAAGAGAAGAGAAGAGAAGAGAAGAAGAGAGGAGAATATGGAGAGCTTCTCCACCCCACGGTCCCTCACCCTCACAATACTACCTACTGTAAGCCTATAAAAGGCACTCATCCCACACTCATTCCATTAGTCATTGTCATTCAGTTGTACTTGCACTATGCTTGGATAATATTAGTTGTTCCTCTTTGTCAATGCTTTTGCCTCATTATGCTTGTCTATTTTCTCATCAAGGATCCTCCATAGCATGCATTCTCAATATTTTAACATGGTATCAGAGTGGGTTTCAAGTTAATGAGCCATTAGGCCAATGATTGGGTCATTCTAGTTTGAATTTCTAACTCTCTCCACTTTGCCATGAATCTACCTCCATAGCCACCCACCTTCATTGGAGGACTTGATTCTCTCTTTCCTGGCATTATTAGCTCTTGCACTCTCTTGAAGAACTCTTCTCTGACTTAGGGCGCTCCTGCCCATCACTTCAAAACCCGACATTGGTGGTTCTACTGTCCGACATTGCGCCTTTACTGAGTCGTTGGTCAAATCTGTGCCTCTGTCATTCATACTTCTCAGTATGCCTGCATACATCGCGATGCTAATGAGCATCATGGGGCTTTGATAGCCTATCTCATAAGCTTCATTTCTATTAAATTTTTTTTGAAAATGATCAACTATTCAGTTCACAAGAGCTAAAAAACGAGGCTGCCCCTATAAACCCTAATGCAGACTCCATAGCCATTAATCTCAAAGCTCAATTTTTTCTTCATTTTCCTACTTCCTTTGGCTCAGTAATGTCATGAATCTCTAATCTACTACAACATTGATTTCCCAACTAAGTTACCACTTTGAATCAACAAGAAGAAGATTCAACATCAAGTGCCAACTACATTGTATCTCTTAATACTGGTGTTGATTAACCCTAATCCTCTTGTGTCCTTTCACACACTCAAATTCAACACTTTTGTTGGACTACTCTCAGTTTTTTTTTGCAACTCCAGCATCAAATCAAGGAGGGGAAGACTTGGACTTGCAAGATCTTGAAGATTCCAAGTTCAAGGGCATAATAGTCACTAAATCACCTAGTACCTCTTGATACTAATCACCTAGTGCTTCTTGATACTTGTGCTCAACTGAAATTTGAATTTTTTGGAGCTGATTTGCTACTGATCTTGCAATATCAAAATGGGCAAGGAATCACTAACATCGCGATTCAATGGTGTTGGATTCCATACATGAGAAGCTAGGATCAAACAGATCCTAATGAAGAAAGGCTTGTGGTCAATCACAAGTGGTCAATAGAAGAAACCAAGGGAAGTTGCACTTTTAGTTGTATGGGATAAAAATGATGATAAGGCTCAAGCTATTATCAAGCTTGATGATAGCTACATTCATCATGTTGATGATTGTGAAACCTCTTACATGACATGGGATCGATTAGAAACCGTATTTGGAGCTCATTCAAAATCCTCAAAATATGGTTTACTAATTGAAATTTTTAGGCTTGACATGCAAAGTAATACCTCACTTGCAACTCATTTGAATTATATGAAAAGCTTGTTGACACAACTTGCAGGAATCAACTTGAAGATGGATGAAGACGTTTGCATTGGAGTGCTTCTCAATAGTCTTCCACCTAAGTTTGATAATGTGTCTACCACATTAATCAACATGCCAAAGTCGAAACTTGTGGGCATCAAAGCCTCTCTCCTGGAAGAGGAAAAGAAGATCAAGAACAAGGGAGAAACAAGCATCCTAAGAGGAGACCAATAACTCCATTATGTGAAAGGGAAGAAGAGCGTAGTCTGTGATTTTTGTAAGAAATTGGGCATATTAAGAAATTTTTCTATGCTAAGAAAAGGTCTCAAAGAGCATATCTTTCTATAGTCAAAGAAGATGAGGACAACATTGAAGAAGACGGAGAAGAAGAACCCCAAGAACAAAAGGATAGGACTCACCAGTCCCTCTTTTGTAGCTCATTTTTTGATAGACTTTTTTAAGTTTAAAATCTGGACTTGTCCAATGTTCCCACCATAAGCTCCTATACTCCTCATGTAACCTCTGCACACTATAGCCTCTACACACTTAGTGAGGCCTTGTAACAGCCTCTAGCTTTGTATGGTTGGTTTTTCCATGTCTACACTTAGCAAGGTGCTACTCACGATAGCCTCTATATACTTAGTGTCTTTTCTGGTTGTGATTGAGGAGGGGTGTTGAGAAATGTGCAATCACATCTCGGGGGGGTTCACTATATATATATCCTCGATATAACATCCATTCATGGCCTATTTATAAATATCCTAATCTGTAAATTTTTCTTGAATAAAATACAACCCTTTTCTATTCAATCTGTAAGTAACCCCTTTATATGACACCCTTCTGTATGTAAAAAATGTATAAAAATAGTATTTTAAAAATCCCTTATTTTGAACTCACGTTATATATACATATATTCATGAGTGACCCCCCCCCCCCCCCCCCCCCCCCGAGAATCACATCCACCATAGCCTCTTTGTTTGGAACAAACAAGGCAAAGAAATAGACTGCAAATAAAGCCTTAGACTAGGTCATATATGCATGGTTTATTAAAACCACGGTTGGTGATTACCATGGTCCCTTTCCACTTTTTTCCACATACCAATACCACCTACTGTAAGCCTATAAAAGGCACTCATCCCAGACTCATTCCATCAAACATTATCATTCAGTTGTACTTACACTATGCTTGGATAATATTAGTTGTTTCTCTTTGTCAATGCTTTTGCCTCATTATGATTGTCTATTTGCTCATCAGTGATCCTCCATAGCATACAATCTTAATATTTTAACATGTAGAAGCCAAGAAACCTCACCTAGATGTTGTGAGATGGATTTTGAGATATGTCAAGGGTACATTGTCTTATGGGCTATTCTATAAGTATGGTAAGGTTGTTGAGCTTACAGGTTATAGTGATGCAGATTGGACTAGTTGTGTGTATGATAGGGTATCAACCAATGGATATGCATTTTGTCTTGGAAGTAGCATGGTTAGATGGAGTAGTAAGAAACAACCTACTATGTCTCTCTCAACTATAGAAGAAGAATACAAGGGTACAACATTAGCTACATGTGAGGATGCTTGACTGGTTAAGTTGATGGATGACTTGGGGATTTATGTGGATAAACCAATCGAGCTATATTGTGATAACATAAGTAGTGTGCTCCTAGTAGCAAGCAATCTAGTCTATCATGCAACATCAAAGCACATAGAGGTACATTACCATTTCATTAAGGAAATGGTTTTTGGAGGTAGGATAGACCTCATATATGTGAAGATTGAAGACCAAGTGGCATACATCTTTACCAAATCACTTGGTAGAGATAAGTTAACACATTTTAGATTGTTGATTAGGGTACAAGAAGTGACTTGAGCTTGAGGGGGAGTGTTGAGATATGCAAGCTCAATTTACCTACTACCTATTGACATGGCATAGCTGGGTGTGTGTAGCTGTCTATCGTGTGTGTATCTTTTAATAAGTTAGTAGAGTTGACTTAACTAGAGTTAGTCACAGTAGTAGTTAGTCACTGGTTATCACTAAGACCTAAGTTAGATGTACTTTGTTCTTTAGTGTGATGAATAAGAAGAATATCTTTGAGAGTTGTCTGCTCTCACTTAACTAGAGTTAGTCTCAATAGTTAATCACTGGTCACTAAGACCTAAGTTAGATGTACTTTGTTCTTTGGTGTGATAAATAAGATGAACATCTCTGAGAGTTGTTTGCTCTATGTTGTGCCCCAATCTCTCTCTCATCTTTTTAATAGGAGCTCCAATACGCAAGTGACGAATGTTGAGAAGAGTTTAGGAGGTTTCCCAAATATCGAGGGTTGTCAATGATTACATGGGAGCTTCAAGAGATGATTTAGGTGATCGAGCTGATCTGTGATAAAGGGCTAGCAAATAGGTGCAAATCACGTTGATTTGCTAATGTGACCTACTGCTAATGATAAGTCAAATGTGGCATAAGGTGTTGAGATGGAAAGCTCAACACATGTAGACATTAATGATAGACCGCCTGGTTAGATGGGTCCATAGGTCTACACTTAGCACATTGGTGGTCATTATGATCCTCACATGGCCACCAATCACTTATCACTTATTATATTTAGTTTGTTACACTTACCTATAGCTAGCATAGTTATATCACCAATTGATTATTATAGTCAATTATACATTGTTTAACTTAGTAGGTCACTTTTCTTTATGTTGTATCTTATCTATACCTTGTGTACGTTGTATTGTGTGAAAAGAAATAGAAAAAACCAACCAGAAAATATTCTGTCCTCCATCTCTCTTCTTGTGTTCTTGAGTGATTTTTCTCATGTGTGTATGATGTGTGTTTGATATAACAACTCAAGCAAGTCCCCCAACCATGCGATTCTTGACATGGAATCAAAGTAATGCCATTGAGGGAGGTCATTTTGAAGGGTGAAGTAAAGAAGAAGAAGCAAGAATTCAAGCAAGCAAGCAATGAGTAAGAAGGTCTCCCATTCTTTCACTCTATCTCTTGGATAGTGCCTGTGAAGGCACCAGAAGAAAGGCAAAGAAAAAATCTTAGATAGTTCTTTTTTTGGACATCCAAGGCCATTTCGAGCCTCATTTTAGACACACAAGATTGCGAATAGCAGTTTTAGGGTATACTACAATTTCAACTATATCAACCAAAAGTGGATGCACAGGTTACAGATTTCAAATCTGTAATTTTTGAGGTGTTTGCTAGGAATCAAACATAAGTTTTATCTACAAATAGGTTGTAGATTACATGTACTATTAAGTAGTCAGTGAAAAAGTTTGCTTGGTGTATTATTCTACACTTATTGTAAAAGGTTGTAGAAGACTTGATTGTTGTTTTATATTATTTTTGTGATAATAGCAGAGAACAATGGAAAGATTTTGATGACTTGGTCTCTCTCATGATCATTGAAGAGATCAGTATGTAAGGTGAATCATTTAAAAGAAGTGGTGAACATGTCTATTAATTTTACTCAAGTCCAAGAATGAAATGTGGCAGATCCTCATCAAGAGGCCATGGTGTGGGACATACTAGTGATAACTAGCAAAACAAGTTGAATCAACAATTCAGTGAAATACAAGTTTCAAGAGGCTATAGAAACTTTAGAGACAGGGGGAGCTCTAGAGGAAGAGGTGGATGGAAGAACAAAGGTTTTGGAAATTCTGGTATTGTTTGTCATTATTGTGGAAAAAGAGGTCATATTGTAGCTCGTTGTTATGCTAGAAGAATGATATTTGCATCGGTAAATTGTAGCGAGGACACTATGCATCGTCTTCTTGATAGAATGAAGACAAAAATAAGCATCTATTTATTATGCAACATATGATGAATGTTGTTACAGAGGAAAGGGGGCACATGATGATGTATGGTATGTTGATTTCAAGTGTATCTAATCATATGATCACTCATGCTGAATGGTTTGGAGAGATGTAGGATTTACAAAATCTAGGTGATATGCACATGGGTGATGATTCATGCCACCCAATTTCACACATTGGAAAGGTTTCCTTGTCCTTGCATAGTGGCCATACAAATAGTCTAACAGATGTATTATATGTGCCATCAATCACAAAGAATTTAGTGTTTGTTGGACAAATGGTAGAGCAAGGCTTGTAAGTTCAATTTAATGCAAAATGTTATTTTGTAGAAAACTTTCATGATAAGTGCAGGTTGGTCGGAAAAGGAAGTAGAGTTGGCCATATGTTTACTTTAGATGCTAGAATTTTTGCTATGAATGCTGCTATGTGCGCTAAAGGAAAAGGAGTGGTTGCAAAAAATGAAATATGTCATAAATACATTGGACATGAAAATATGCAAAGGCTGAAATTAATGTAGTCTAGAGGATTGGTTATAGGGATGCCTACTTTACCTCAAGTTGAGACTGAGCAACATTTAGCATGGTCATGGTTTGTGAAGCTGACAGCAGTGGAAGTTGTCAGATTGCATCAATGATAGCAAGTAGGGGAAATACCAAGAAAAATGTTGGCTACACATTACCTTCATTGTTTTAGTGCCAGTACTCGGTCAGTGGACTAGCCATTTTGCCTTGACCAAGAGGCAATTGCAAAGCACATGCACCTAGCCAATAGGAAGAGCAAAAGGAGAGAAGAATAGAGAAACGGAGTGAAAAATAGAGAAGAATAGAGACTAGTTAGGCGATATTCTTTGTGAAGAAGCGGATCGCAACATATGAGGTGGAAAGTAGTGAAGGGTTGGGGTTGCCATAGGGAGGCATAGCTTCTCCTAGACCCGATTTGTTTGACAAGGTGTACTTGTGGCCTTGAATGTAGATGTTGGAGCTTGATATGAGTTGCTCCAAAATAGACTGTGTTTTGGGATGAACTAGGGTGTTGTCCCATGGAAGATTGATAAAGGGGTTGAGTTCCAAGGATTCTATCTAGTGCTACACTATAGAAATAGTCTCTGGGCTAGGAGGTAAGACTTCCTCAATTGTGAGTTGGAAGTTAGTCATGGTAGCAAGCACAAAGATGGTAAATGCATAGAGAAAGAAGAAGAGGTAAAGGATGATCAACAAAGCAAAGCAATGAAAATAAGTGTAAGATGATAAATAAGGGTGATGAGAGAAAAAAACTTCCTTAAAAGGATGTTGAGTTAATGTGAATGTACTTTGGCCAGTGCATGCTTACCACATCAATAGAAAAGGACATAAAAGCACATGATTAAGATGAGCTTCCCAAGATACCATGTTGCCCCGTCAGGGGATAGGGTTTCATCACATGAGTGAGTTTCATAAATGAACACCACGTCACTTTGACTCGTGACTACTAGATCCAACTCAATCTGAAGGTGAGAAACCAATGGGGTGAAATGTCCAAATTTTGATAATGAAGGAGTGGCAAAGACAATAGGGAAATCCAAGTCAATGGGGAATGGAAACTGGAAACCATCAGCATGATAATGGCATAGCTAGAACCCATTGAAAGGCTTTGGTAACAGATATCCCTATAAGTTAGTTAGGTAGAAAGAGTTAGTACCGGAATCATGGAGCACCCAAAAGGGATTGCTCCATTGGAATTTTAGCTTGCTTGGAAGCTTGCCCATTTGGGGCTTGAAGACCATTGGCCCTTTTGAAAGATTTGTTTCTTGGAAAGTTGGTCGGCTTGATACTTTTGCCAAACTTAGACTTTGGATAAGATGTAAACACTATAGATCTGGTCTTCTTCTAGCTCTGTGAGGGCTTCCATTCGGAAGGAAAGAGATTTCTTCGAGATGAACTGACCTTGTACCGCAATCCATAGATTGGGGACTATATACTCTAGAGGTGTGATGGCTTCTAAGCCAAATTCCAATGTGTAAGGTGTCGTTCTAGTAGCTACCTTGAAGAAAGTGTAGTAGGCCCATAGTGCTGTCGAAAGTTTGATATCCCAATCTTTTCAATTTTGATCTACCAATTTGGTTAAAATATTACAAAACACTTTGTTTGTGGATTCTGCTTAGCCATTGGCTTGCGGGATAATAGGGTGATGACTTTTTGTACACAATGAGAAAAAATGAAGCAAGTTCCTTGATGACCTACCTTATCAGTAAATTGTATACCTTGATCACATTGACCAATTCTATGGAGATACCATACCAAGTGAATATATATTTGAATAAGAATTTGGCAGTGTTGTCCGCGAGAGCCCATGCTTCCACCCATTTTTTACAATAGTTATTTTCCATCAAGTTATACTTGTTTTTTGTGTATGTTGCCACAATTGAGATCAGACCAACAAAGTCTAGACTCCATTTCTAAAAGGGCTCCAAGGATAAGATTGGCTAAACCAGCAAGCGGTCTCCCTTGTCAGGTTAACCCAACCTTTGGTAGAAATCACATTGCTACATCCACTTATGTGCATCATCATGCATGGTTGGCCACCACAATCTAGCCTACTGGATTTTTCTACTAGTCACATTAGTAGAAAATGGCTATCATAAATTCCTTGGTGAACTTCCTCTAGAATTGCAAACTACTCCATTGGTAAATTTACTCATTGTAGCACTTTGGATAGGATGAAGTGATTTTATTTATCCGTGATGACCTCAAAATGCCGGCTTTGGAGAGCAAGTCATTTTTGCTGATCCTTTTGGAGATGGGCTGAAGGAACTTTGATCTTCAAGAAGGTTCCACATTTTCTCATAACATATCCATGGTAGATTAGGTGGTTTAGTAGGGGCCGAGAGCCCTATCTCCACCTCATGGAGTAAGTAAAGTAACATTACAAGTAGTGGTATTTCACTTGTGCCAAAGGCTCCCACTTATTCTACACCTCTCAAGTCATTTCACAAAGTCGAGACTAGAGTCATCTACTTCTGCTAAATAAGTGGGCATCCAAGAAATCATCATCAATACATGTTGATGCTTCTCCAAAATCTACTCAGGAAAGAAAATCATCATCACATGTTGAGCTCTCAGTCAATGTATCACTTTGTACTCAAATTCTTGTAGCAATAGGATCCACCTTGCTAATCTTCCAGTCACATTTTGTTGCTTAGCCAAGTAAATGAAGGTTGACCTGAGGTGCCAAAATGCTAGGTCTGCTTTCTCATTCCACTTAAAAATAGATTTTTCCACATGTACCAATTGATTCAAGGGAATGGCTAAATGCACCAAGAGTCACAGGTGTGACACCCATGCCATCGGACTGCAGATAGTGAATCCGGCACTATGGCCTATACGGTACAATGACTACAACCTTCATGGGGTCGATAGTAATGCCATCTTTGAAAATAATATAGCCAAGAAAAAAACCTCCTCGAATAGCAAACATATACTTTAAAGGATTCATACTCAAACTTACCTCTTGGCATCTTGTCAAACACATAGCTGGAGGTGCATCAGGTGAATCAATACTTTTCCAAATACACTAAAGTCATCTTAAAAAAACTCTCATAAAATTGATTAAATTAGGGACCAAATATATATTGCATGTCCCTTTGAAAAAAGGTAGGGCATTCTTTAGACCAAACCACATCATTGTACACATACCCCATGCTCTAATGAAAGCAGTTTTGGAATGATCCTTTAGAGAGCAGTTATAGCCACTGAATCTGTCCATAAAAGAATCCATCTTGTGACTAGCCACTTTATCTAGAATATTATCTAGGTAAGGAATACGGAATGGATCGGAAATGGTGGTGGCATTAAGCTTCATATAGTCAACTTAAATCCACAACTTCTTATTCTTCTTGGGGGCAATGACAATTGGTGAGATCCAATTGGCTCAATCTATTGGAGCTATGAAGACAACTCATAGTAGTCAGTCCAATTCTTCCTTGACTTGTTTTGCTATGTGTGGATTCATCCAATATCTATGCATGAGGACTAGAATAGCATCCAGCTTCAAGGAAATCTGGTGCTAGTAGAATTGCAAATCCAATCCATGTTTCAATCCTTTCATGTTTGAATAATTCCAAGCAAACACACCCTTGAACTCTTTTAGTAAACTAATCAATTGCTCCTAGAATCTTGGCTCAAGGTGAGCATTGATTTTCATTGATTTGGTCTCCTTCAAACTAGGAAATATTATAGCTAATTCATCCCTTTTACTCTCATGACTTTCTGTATCTGAGTTTCAAACTCTCTCTCTTACCTCGATACTTCTATTGTCTCAACTTCTGCAATGTCTTCAATGTCTTCATATTCTATTTTAGATTCAAGGTTCTAGATTTCAAAAATCTTTAGAGTCCAAAACTCCTTCTCCTTCTCTGGGGATTTATCTAGTAGAATTTGCTGGCTGCACATACTATTGTCATTGATCTATCAACTAGGCACCATGGCTGTAAGTTTGCATTGTCCTTAAGAAATTCCTCTTCCTCATCATCACTTAATCCTTCCACCACGTTGATTGTTTTTGCCACAGTTAGCATGATGACTTAGACTAGACACACTGATTGTTACTCAAGTAAAATAGGTTCCAAGTTAGATTAGCCTGGACTCATAAACACAATCTTGAGTAGAGAGACAAGACTAAAAGTACAATAGCATTCATCATTTAACTCAATATCAAGTACATGCTTTTATAGTTCTAGAATCATTCCCCTTTTTTCACTATGCCTATAGGCAAGTTCTCCTAGGCTGTTGCATATCTCTTTCCCTATTGCTCCATCCTAAAAAGAGGTTGTCTTAGGAGTGTGATTGCATAAATCTCAACAAGTCCAGGTCTAATTAGTGCCAAAGGGAACCATCTCCTAAGGATCCTTCTATCCTAAGTGATGATGTGTCTCAAAGAGTGCAGCAGTCCTCTTTGCAACTGCAAAAGTGCCAATCATGCTCCACTTCTTGAAATGGTGACAAATTTGCACTCCTACCAATCACCCCTACCATTGAAACTAGCGAGTTGTTTCTTTGCTTTAGCTCATCTAGTTGTTATCTCACCTATACCCCCTCTTGGATTTTTTGTTTATAATATAATGGCCCACTAAGAAAGAATCCCATTCTCAAAGTTCTCTAGATCTTGCCATGAGGATCCCGTTCATCCACTAGTTTGATGTCACTTATACTATTAACATCCCTGGTTAGGTCACTGAGTCTCGCAAAGTCACCATATTCTAATATTTGATGCAAAAAAGATTAAAACATGGCTAGCGATCGAACATGGATGACCCATCTGGAACGATGCACTGACAACCTTCCAACTTAGATCTCAACTCCACCAAACATACACATAGAAGCTTGAAAGGCTTCAAAAAATCAAGGAGATAAATCAATCCAGGCTTAAATAGCCAAGTTTATAGTCCGAAATGGTAGAATTGGCCAAAACACCCAGCCTAGAGATGAAATGTTAAACATCCTTAATGTCAAAAGCTTGAATAAGCCAATCCAAAAGCTTTTACATCTGATGATTTGTGTGGAAATAGTATAGGTCATTTTTACAAGAAAGCTGTTAGGTCCTGTCAAAATAAAAATTTGAAAAAGAAAAAATCCACAAAGTCGTCCCAAAAGAACCGAGATGATGGCACCAGTAATTTAGACTCTAGTTCGAACTTGGAGGTGAAAACTGAAGTGAGGAAAATGACTCAAGTCTAAAATGAAGGAAAAGAGTAAGAAACCCTTGGAGGATATACGAAAAAATGAGGTCAAGAATCTATAGTATGCATAATGCAAGAATATGGGCCATGTATAGGCTGAATGTGGCTTGAATCAGTGATCATATAGCCTTTGTAATATGGCCACTCATCACACACTAGGGTACAATGGCAGATATCAAATGGCCCACCATAGAGGATGGCAAGGTACTGGAGAATCTCAGTCTGGCCCAATGGAATAATATTCTAGATAATGAAGCTCTGACACCCACAATAGCTTATACTAATCAAGAGTATTGATAACACAAGCGGTGGCCATGGCATACGTAGTAGGGGAGCAAGAAGCCCACAGTCATTTTCTAAACACTATTTCTTTTGTATGCTAGAAGAGCACTAGAGATCGGAGTGTCCCAAAGCCTACACATATAACGCCCAGCAAAGGCAAGCACAATATTCGACATCCACGCTTAGAACCAAGACAATGGAAATCAAGGATCTAGATGTCAACACAGGAATCCAATCTAGAAAAACTTAGAAGAAAGTAGCACTGAAAGCCACATGCAGAGCAAAGCAAGAGAGAGTATGCCTATCAAGTGGCCAGATGAATAGGAGGAAAATTGGCTGTGATGAAATATCCGCCATTGAGTTCTAGTCCAGATGTTCAACCTAGAAGATGCTCTAGAAATTCATGGTTAGCCTCTTGTATGGAAGGCCCTTGCTTTGCGAAGTGCAAGTAACTCACAATTGGATCAAGACAAACTCATTATTCATTGAAATCAATACAAAGTTACTATTTTCTTACAAAAAGTTACCCCTCCCTCATCAAAATGCAAATCCATCTCCCCACAACCTCTGGTTAGCTCATCTCCACAAGAATCTTTCATCTCTCACTTCATTTTCACTCTACCATTCTTGACCTCCATAGCCAATAGCACCTACCTTTGTTGGAGTAGCCATATCTCTTCAAGATTTCTTCGCAAGAGTTATTTTTTGGCACAAAATTTGAGGAGATTAATGCGCATCATGCTTGGCATTTGCATTTTCCCAAATCTGGGCATAGTTTGACAATGACCACTTTGAAGAGACTTAAGTCTCTCAACTCAAGCAAAACGAGTACAAAACATCTTAGTGGACTTATATCCATTAGTGAGGGTCCTCCATCTTGAAGGGTTCAAGCAGATTTGACCTGTGGAGCTTGTGGGAGCTAATTTACCAATCGTTGGTCCCTATCAAAACAGTCGATGGTCCCTATTTTGATAGGACAAATAGACATTTTGATCTCAAGCTCAAAAATTTATTCATTTTCTCACTCCCTTTTCTCAAACAACCCATTGCAACTCTGATCCACTCTACCATTGAAGTTCTAACAAAAGTGAAATCCTTAAACTTAGTAAGAAGAAGGTTCAAGAAGATCAAGCATCCACATTCCATTCTCTTGCTAGATTTACCTCTTATTGAATATGATTTGCTGCTGCTCTTGGCATCCAGTATGGGGAAAGATTCATCATCATGCTGCTTCAAAGGAATGGGCTTCCACACTTGGCAGACAAGGATCAAGTTGATCCTGATGAAGAAGGGCCTTTGTTCAATAACCAGTGGCCAAGAAAAGAAACCCAGAGATGTTGCTCTTGCATTAGTATGGAAAAAGAATAATGACAAAGCCCAAGCCATCATCAAGCTTGAGCTTGATGACAATTATGTCCACCATGTAGACACATGTGATACATCTCATGCCACTTGGGAACAGTTGGACACATTGTTTGGTGCCCAATCTAAATCTTCAAAAGATGGATTGCTAATTGAATTTTTGGGTTGGATATCAAGGCTAATACATCCCTTACAACCCATCTTAATTATATGAAAATTCTACTAACTCAACTTGCAAGGATTAAATTAAAAATGGATGAAGATGTATACATTGGAGTTCTATTGAAGAGTCTTGCTCCAGAATTTGGTAATGTCTCCACCACACCAATTAGTATGCCAAATCCAAAGTTGGTAGAAATTAAAGCATCACTCCTAGAAGAATAGAAAAATCTCAAAGGAAAAGAAGAAGCAAGCACTTCAAAGGAAGAACATGTTCTCTATGTCAATAACAAGTACAAAGGGAAGAAAGACATTGTTTGTAATTTTTGCAAAAGAATAGGACACATTGAAAATTTTTGTTATGCCAGGAAAAGCTCATAGAATCCCTACCTAGCAACTACCAATGAAGAAGAAGGCCATGAAGAAGATGATGATGAAGATGAAGATGAAGATGAAGATGATAATGATGACGATGATGATGATGATGATGATGATGATGACACTCAAGAACAGAAGGAAAAGCCTCATTAGTGCTTCTATTCTCACTATTTAGACCAACTTTTTTAAGCCTTGTATGTACTTGCATGCTCCAATCATAAGCTTTGAAATCCTCATGTAACGTGTGCAGTACAATCTCTACACACTTAGTGAGGCCTTGTGACAGCCTCTAGCTTTATATGGTTGGTTTTTTCCATGTCTATACTGAGCAAGGTTCTACTCATGATAGCCTTTGTATACTCGATGCTTTTTACGGTTGTGATTGAGGAGGGGTGTTGAGATTTATGCAATCACACTCCTAAGATAGCCTCTTTGTATGGAGCGGTAGGGCAAGGGACATGAAACATCCTAGGAGAAGTGACTTGAATCCCATAGGCACTGTGAGAAAATGGGAATCATCCTATAACTATAAAATCATGTACTTGACATTGTGTTAAATGATGAATGCTATTGTACTTTGTACTTTCAGCCTTATCTCTCTACTCAAGATTGTGTTTATGAGTCCAAGATAATCTATCTTGGAACCTAATTCACTTGAGTAATAGTTAGTGTGTTTAGTCTCAGTCACCATGCTTCTTGCCATTAACTTTTGTTCTCCATAGCTAGATCTTGCTCAAGGATCCATGTTTCTCAATAGGACTACCATATCTGGCCGACAGTTGGAATGGGTAGACCTTGCAAATGCATACACATTTAGCCTAGCATGTGGAGGAACGATCATCTTGGTCCACATATGTAATCAAATCTTAGCATCACCATCATAGAATAGAATGCACTCATACTCAGAACTAACACTGATAAATAGCTGGGCCTCTCTATACTCAAGAAACCACACCCCCTTGGCCTCGCGGCTAGGAGCATCCAAGGGACACTCTACTCTAATTGCTAATGTAGATATTACATTTGTAGTGGAACGTAGTCCAACGATTTCCCTTCCCTCCTCCTTAGAGGGAGATCCCACACATCTTGGTGTAGTACACTAATGTGATACAACAAAAGGAGGCACCCCTTGGCTGAATGCCATGGCCCCACTGTAGCTCTTCTAAACCGAGAGGATTTGCCTCTCGATGCGCCGCTAACACAAATAACACAGACATAACAAGCTCGACTCTTGTTTTAAATGATCTAGGAGATAGAAATTTCCTCACTTGACAATTTCCCTAAAGAACCCAATGCCTAAACCTACAGCTTAGGTGCCTCACAACTCAGCATGGGCCATATATATCGGAAACCAATCACAATGCATCCAAGAGTTACCATGTGATATGCACAATCCAACTGTGGATGACACAGTGCTCAAACAATTTATGGTTTATAAATTAGTGTTGTGCAGTGCAACAAACATTTCTTTTAATGATTTCAGCCTATACATCATGCTTGTTGCTAAGGGTCAACCTCGAGCCTTCTCGTGTGGCTTAACCCCCTTTTAACTTAATTTAAAACATCTTATATGGTATGCACAAACAAATAGATCAGAATTTCAAATATTCTCAGCAAACTAATCAGCATCAAAATCCCTCTTTCCCCCTACTGTTTAGGTTATGCATCATTGATAGGTGTAAAGAGCGGTTCTTCATGTGCTTTCTTGTAAAAAGCAATAAAAACAGAATTTAACATGAAGACATAGTTGATTTGAGGCTTATCCCTCATGTTATAGCCATGCCATACACTCACGAACATATAACATATTTTTTCCTCAATTTTCTTGCAAAAAAAACTAAAATTTCTCAAATTTTTACCATTTTTCTTCTTTTATTTAAATTAAAATTTTGATATTTCTGATTTATGTATTGGTACTAATCACAATTACTGAGCGTTGATTTTGTATTCATTTCTAATCCATACAAACCCCAAATCACAACAAAACCCCCAAAATTTATCATTTTCATGAAAACCGCTTAATTACGGGTTTTGCGTGTTTTATTTTAAATTGTTAAACAACCCAATTTTTTGCTTTTCTTCAAGATTTTTTATAAATTTTAGCATTTTCAATAAAAGGAATCTATTTATAAATAATTTCATCAAACGTCTTTCATAAAACAAATGAAATGATTGCTTACACATAGAAACCCAGTTCTGGAGGCACGTAATTAATGGTTGGGAGGTTGCTGACACTTATTTTCTGCCGCTAACACTCTCTCATAGCACGATCTACGATCTCCTCTGCTCTGGTACCATTATTCCATAAAAAACGTCCATCAAACCCACCCCTTCTCTCATACGTATGAACATGCAACAAGAGGAGAAAGGAGAGAGGAGAGAAAAAGGCTAAAAATCAGAATTTTGATTCCCTCCATGAAAATCAACATGCTTACACCCAACATGGAGCCCTTAGGGAGTAGATCAAGAATGTGCAGTCATCCCAGCACATCGAAGAGGCACAAATCTCAAGAAAAATGGGGCACAAAAAAATTTGCGACTCCTCCCTCCTCACGATCAAATTTTTGGGTTTTCTTTCATTAATTAAGGTTAAGGTTTTAATGTTTAAAATATCTAGTTCATGTCTTTGTGTTGACACTGCAATTGAAGTGTATTTTTCACTTTTGGAGAGGTAAACAAGCTCAGATTTGAGATCTGTTCCTGTCTAGCCAGATGGCTTCATGATGTCGAAATATATAAACCAGGAACCCACCATGCACTTTTTGGCTTTTGAATCATGTAGATGCTTCATAGCGCGAAACCTTGCGGGGATTAAATGGGGGGGACTCCGACCAACAATCCAAGACTTGTATTGGGTTCCTGGCATCGAACTCCATCTAGGAAAACTCTAGCTCATCGATCTATAACCATTCAAATTTGCATGAAAATTTGGTCTTTGACGCTTCCCAGCCACTTTTCTACTCCAAAAATGAGCTCTAGCACTTCAAAACGGGTCCCAAAATTCAGCTCTCAGAGGTAAAAAGATAGACATAGTCAAAATAACAGAGACAAAGAGGATATGCTCAGACAAAACTCCCAAGTGTATTGATATTCGTATCCAATACAATAGTCTCATCAGAGATGGGAATGATAGTATCTGAATACACAAAGACTAACACTTATAATAAAGAAAAACTATTATCTTTAGTCTCTAGAACTAGCTTGGAGTATAAAATGTAGGAGGGTGCCAATGTAACACATCTTTACTCATTTGTTAAAATTTTCCTTTTCTCGGAGCTTGAGGGTTTCTACCTTCCCCACCAACATTGAGGTGAATATTCAATGGCCACCATTGCAAGAGGTGGATTTCTTACAACAACCTCACCATGATTCTCATTGTTCCTTTGATTTTAAGTTATGTCTTCATTTTTTGTGATATAGTTTTAATATAATATTCAACTATGGTATGGTTATGGCTAGTTGTTTCAATTAATGTTTCTTGATTTTTCTTGGCATTTATAAAAAATAGCGGGATCTTGGATATTTTAACAACTTGTGTTTAAGAAGAGGACCATTTTGGAGGTTCTTGGTCTAACTAGAGTTTATGAACTTTAGGAAAAGCCTAAATAGGGTTATTTCTATTAATCTAGGGTTTCTTTCTCTTCTCTCATTTTTCACCAAGCTTCCATGACTGCCTTCATGGCTTGATCAATCTCTATGACCTCATCTCTCTCTACTGAGTGTACAACATCATTCCTCTTATTCCCAAGAGCATTTGGAGCAACATATTGACCAACTTGAGGAGCAATCAAGCCATGTGGATGATCACAAAGGATCAGTGTGATTTGCACAAAAAAATACGGGCTCTTATTTGGCATCTCTAGCATAAATCACTTCTCTGAGGCATCAATCATGACTTTTGGCACTCCTTGATGATTCTCCAACAAGCTAATAACATCTCTTCCATGATTGAAAAGGATTAAAGATCAGTCATAGGTTTTCTCTCTCCTCCTTGCTGAGAACTTAAAGGATATGTGATTTCTTTACAATTTCTTCAAGATTTCTTGGGCCTTTCACTCCTCAAACATGATTTACTTGATGCTAAAATTAGGTACTAGATATATTATTGAAACTGATTCTGCAAGGGACTAAAATATGACCTAGAGTGGAATGTAAAATGTAGCTTCTGTTGGCTTTGATTAAGAGACTAAATTGTCTATTGTCATTTAGTGCTTAGCAAACATTAGGAAAACTTACTTCATGGTTTCAAATTGTTGGATCTTTCAACTTGCCTTTCAACCTTAGTTGAAAAACCTAAAGGTCAAACATAACTTGGTGCAGCCCTATACCTGAAGAGTTATGCACACATGTGGTTGAGATATATGGGGAAACTTGGGAAAAAAATTTAGATTTGGAAAGACTTTAAATCATCCATCACTCAAGTTTTCGTGTCTCCGATGTAAAAAGAAAGATTAGAAAGGAAATGGTATGACGCTAGGGAAAGAGGCTCTAAATTATGGGTATTCCAGTAAGTTTTTAAATCTTTCCATGTATGTTGAGGGCATGTTTAGTTTAGCAAAGTTGAATAAGTATATTTTTGGTATTTATCCAAACCTTTCAATAAATGTAGGGGGGTAGCAAAGCCTTCAAATGTATGTGTAGCCATACAATATATTGAATTCTATAGTCAAAAATATAGAAGGTAATTGAACACTTTTTAGCCCAAAACATGAATCACTTATCGTTCAAACAAATTAACCAATGAGAACTAGACAACAGCCAACAAAAAAAATCTTATAGATAAGAAAACATGGCTTCAAATACTTTCATCAAGTTTACTAATTACTCCCTATAGTATATACTTCTAAAAAAGGTAACAACTATAGGTATAATGCTAAACCAAAAGGGGATTTCAACAAAGCTAAAAGTGGAACTAAATAGTCATCTACTAACATCATCAGCATGAAAAGCCCTTTTCTAATGATAAATTGAAAGGATTATGTTTCAAGTGTGGTGAGAAATGGTCACCCGATCACAAACCGAAATGTAAAGACAATAGTGCCAAGTTTAACATGGTATGAGATGCTTACCCACGATGATCAATGCACACATGAGGACTTAGATGTTAGATATGATCAATGCCCCCACCCTCATTAGGTGCTACCAATGATCCATGGTGCTCAAAGTTGTAAGGCCCCCATTATGAGGAGAAGCCAAATGTGAGCTCGGACATTGGTTGAGTCCTGACTTGTATATCAGATGAGGTCTATGTGACCGGATGGCAAAAAGGTGACTGTTGTGGGTCTAATCTTTGGGTTAGACGGAGTGGTTAAGCTGGTAGCAACTCGAGGCACATTGCATTGAGTTGCGTGGTAAGGGAGTTAAAAGGGGCCCCTATTGTGGGGTCCGGGGGCCGCGGAAGCGGCCCCTGGCTGGGGGGTCCCAGGGGGGCCAGCGGCCCCCCTGGCGGGGGTCCGGGGGCAGCGCCCCCGGCCCGATGGTAAAGGGAATATTCCCTGGAATATTCCTTGGCCGACTAGTGGAGGCTCATATGGTAGGTCGGTCAGCAGGCCGACCTAACGACCTTCGCGGGCTATAAAAGCTAAACCCCTTCGCGGCCATCATTCACTCATCTTTCACCCAGTCAGAGTTGTTGTTCCAGCTAGCCTTAAGCTCTTCGCCTATCTTCTGTCTAGATCGCCATCTAAGCTTCACTCAGTGGAAGCGCACGGGTGGACAGAGCCATCTTTGTATCAGTTGTTTGGAGTTAAAGAATTTTACTGATTCTCCTCTTATCTGTTGTGTACTCTCTATCTCTTTCTCAGATTCTGTTCGCTGCGCCGTGTAATATTTTACATGGTATCAGAGCCCAGGGGGCTCTAGAGATCGGAGAGCGTGCAAGAGGCAAAGGCTTCAACAGCAAAGAGAAACGATGTCGACTCCGGGAAGCAGTTCTGGCGCATCAGGAAGCGGTGCAGGAGGTGGTGCTGCTGTACCGGCTATTCAAACACTGAGGATTCGTCCACCAACCTTCAGCGAAGGCAAGTTAGATGGTACAAACTACACCTTGTGGAAGTTCAAAATTACAACTATCCTTGATTCTTATGAGCTTCTGGAGACTGTGCTGGGGACTGACGCAGAACCACAGCCTATCCCCGACCCATCAAATCCTAGTGTGATGATTCCTCCGAATGCAGATCTTCTACGAGCTTGGAAACGAAGGAATGCAGATGCATTGTGTGCCTTAGTTACAAGCTGTTCTGACAGTGTTTTGACTCTGATTCAGCATACAACCAAAGCGTCAGAGGCTTGGAATGTACTAAGGAGTCAGTATGAAACACGAAACCAAACAAGGATTCAAAACTTGGAGAATCAACTAGCAGCGGAGAAGTTTGCTGAAGGAGAGACGGTTGAAGCATTCATCACTCGGATTAAGAATCTGCGCGACCAGATGGCTGGCGCTGGGATACAAAAGACTAGCGAAGAGCTAGCTCGGAGGTGTCTTCGGATTTGTCCACAAAAGTTTGATGGACTAGTAACTGCCCTTAATACTCAGGTGAGACCTCAAGCTTTGACTTTTGAGGAGTTTTGTGCATTATTAATGGAGGAGGAGTTGAGGCTGAAAGCCCGAGAAGGAAGCAACAATGGAGATGCTGCATTCTCTGCCAATGCAAAAGGCAAAGGTGTTTCCTCCACCAAAAATGATGGTGACAAAAAGAAAAAGGGCGGCAAGAAGAGGTTTCAAGGAGAGTGCTTCTACTGTAAGAAGAAAGGACATGCAATTGCAGATTGTCGTGTCAAGAAGGCAGATGAAAAGAATGGTACCCTTAAAACTAAAGGGAAAGAGACAGCCAATACGGCTGAAGCAGAGTTGGAATTATTCATGGCGACCATTGAGGAAGTGTGCTCCTCGGCGCAAGAAGAATCTACCACTGACTCTTGGGTGTTGGATAGTGGGGCCTCCCGTCACATGACCAACAAGAAAGGTCTATACAGTTCTATGCAGCCTCTACAAGAATCCATCACTGTGACGGTTGGAAATGATGCTAAATGCCCTGCTGCGGGCACAGGTACTATTTCTTTTGTTGCTGCAAATGGTGAAGTCAAAAAGCTTTCAAATGTGTTGTATGTTCCTGAAATCAGGAGAAATCTCTTATCAGTTGCTGCCATAACTGATCTTGGTCATGAAGTGAGGTTCAAGAAGACAGGTGCAGAAATTATTGATAGTGCTGGCACAATTGTTGGCAAAGGAGAAAGAAGGAACAACCTGTATGAGCTAAGTGCTCTTACAGCCACCGCTGGAGTGGGCACAAGTAAGCTTTGGCATGAAAGGTTTGGACACATCGGATTTGCAGTATTGAAGGAGATGCAAAAGCAAGGTATGGTTGCTCACCTACCTACAATAACTGAATTGAAGGAACCATGTGAAGCTTGTATGATGGGCAAGCAACAGAGAAAGGCATTTCCACAAGAAAGCAAGAATAGAGCACATGCTCCTCTAGAGTTGGTGCATGCTGACTTGTGTGGTAAGATGCCTACACAGGCCTTGGGGGGATCTTCTTATTTTATGTTGATTGTCGACGACTACAGTAGGAAGATGTGGGTGTACTTCCTTCGTGATAAGGCTCAAGCTTTTGGTAAGTTTAAAGAATGGCTAATACTTGTTGAGAATGAAACAGGGAAAAGTGTGAAGAAATTTAGAACAGATGGTGGTGGTGAGTTCAACTCAAAGGAGTTTGAAGGCTTTTGCAAGAGCAAAGGGATCAAGCGTCAATTGACGACGCCTCACACACCTCAGCAGAATGGTGTTGTGGAACGCAGGAATCGTACCATTGTGGAGATGGCAAGATGCATGCTAAAGGGCAAGGGATTGCCTAACCATTTTTGGGTTGAAGCTGTTAATACTGCAGTCTACATTCTAAATCGGAGCTACACAAAGGCTCTCAAGGGAAAAACACCTCATGAGGCTTACACTGGTAAGAAACCATCTGTTTCACATTTCAGAATTTTTGGATGTGAATGTTATGCACATGTTCCAGATGAGAAGAGAAACAAGTTACAACCAAAAAGCAGAAAATGTATCTTCTTGGGTTATAGTGATGAGCAGAAGGCTTACAAGTTATATGACCAAGAGGCAAAGAAGATCATTGCGAGCCGTGATGTGGTGTTCAAGGAGGAGCCGCATACAGTGGAGGAGGAGAAGGCAAGGTCTTCCACTTTATCATCAAGCGAAGAAGTAGTCCACTATGAACCTGTCCCGAGAGCTATCCCTATCCTTAAGGAGGAGGAAGCATCATCTTCAGATGATGAGGAAAAAGTTCACCAACCTGACATCACCCCACCGGAAAAGCCATTGCCGCGCTGGGTGAAGCAGCTCTATGACCACAATAATCCTATGCCTGCATCTGTTGAGGAGAAGGCAGACGGACCAAGGAGGTCTCAGAGAATAGAGGAGCAAAGGAGGGCTTCTGCTCACATAGTCAACATGGCCTTGATGGTTGAGATTATGAGAGAAGTAAAGGAGCCAACTGACCTAGAAGAAGCACTTGCAGATCCATCATGGAAGGATGCTATGCACGCGGAGTATGACAGCATAATGAAGAATGACACTTGGGTGCTAGTGGATCGACCAGCAAAGCGGAAGGTTATTGGCACCAAGTGGATCTGGAAGGTAAAGTACAAGGCTGATGGTACCTTAGAAAAGTACAAAGCTAGACTGGTTGCCCAAGGATTTTCACAAGTTGAAGGGTTTGATTTTCAAGAGTCATTTGCCCCAACTGCCAGAATGACCACTATTCGCACGGTACTTGCAGTGGCTGCCCACAAGAAGTGGCCAGTGTACCAAATGGATGTTAAGTCAGCGTTCTTAAATGGTGACCTCAAGGAGGAGGTGTACGTGGCTCAGCCACCAGGGTTTGAGGCCCCCCATTCTGAGAACAAAGTGTGTAAACTGAAGAAGGCATTGTATGGGCTGAAACAAGCCCCCAGAGCATGGTACCAGCGGATAGATAGGTTCTTTTTAAACCTAAACTTCAACAGATGTGCCTCAGATGCTAACTTGTATGTTTACAGGGATGGTAAAAAGTCTGTAGTGATTGTCCTATATGTGGACGACCTTCTTATTACAGGTGACTATGAAGATATGATCAACCAAACTCGAAAGGCTTTGAGTTCTGAGTTTGAAATGACAGACTTGGGCTTGCTGCACTATTGTTTGGGGATTGAAGTCTGGCAAGAGCCAGGAAAGATCTTCATCTCTCAGAAGAAGTATGCATGGGAGATCTTGAAGGCATTTGGCATGACCGAGTGCAAGGAGATAGCTACACCTATGGAGGTGAATGCAAAGTTATCCGTCGAGGATACATCAGCATTAGCAGACATTGGGAGGTATAGGAGGTTGGTTGGCAGTCTGATCTACTTGTGTAACACCAGACCAGATATCAGTTTTGCTGTTGGTGTTTTGAGCAGGTTCTCAAACAAACCTCATGAGAGTCATTGGAAGGCTGGGATGCGGGTGCTCAGATACTTGAAGAAAACTCTTGACTATGGTATCACATACAGTTTCGGAACTTCTCTTGTGGGGAACTGTGACTCAGATTGGGCAGGAGACATTGATTCCAGGAAGTCAGTTTCTGGTTATTGTTTCTCTTTGGGTTCAGGAATTTTCTCTTGGATTAGTAAGAAGCAACCAACAGTGGCATTGTCTTCTACCGAAGCAGAGTACAAGGCAGCTTGTTTTGCTGCATGTGAGGCCGTATGGTTGAGAAGGATTCTATGGCATATGGGAGTGCAGGATGAAGAACCAACTGTGCTGAGATGTGACAATCAGAGTTGCATCGCCATTTCCAAAAATCCAGTGTTTCATGCACGCACCAAACATATAGAGATCCAGTATCACTATGTGCGTGATTTGATGGAGGATGGGATAGTGGAACTGGTCTACTGTCCAACAGAGGAGAATGGAGCAGATATCTTCACCAAAGCACTTACGAAGGATCTGCTTCAAGTTCATCTTCAGAGACTCGGCATTGGGCCGAGGAGATAGTTCACCTATGGGTGGACATTGAGGGGGGGTGTTAGATATGATCAATGCCCCCACCCTCATTAGGTGCTACCAATGATCCATGGTGCTCAAAGTTGTAAGGCCCCCATTATGAGGAGAAGCCAAATGTGAGCCCGGACATTGGTTGAGTCCTGACTTGTATATCAGATGAGGTCTATGTGACCGGATGGCAAAAAGGTGACTGTTGTGGGTCTAATCTTTGGGTTAGACGGAGTGGTTAAGCTGGTAGCAACTCGAGGCACATTGCATTGAGTTGCGTGGTAAGGGAGTTAAAAGGGGCCCCTATTGTGGGGTCCGGGGGCCGCGGAAGCGGCCCCTGGCTGGGGGGTCCCAGGGGGGCCAGCGGCCCCCCTGGCGGGGGTCCGGGGGCAGCGCCCCCGGCCCGATGGTAAAGGGAATATTCCCTGGAATATTCCTTGGCCGACTAGTGGAGGCTCATATGGTAGGTCGGTCAGCAGGCCGACCTAACGACCTTCGCGGGCTATAAAAGCTAAACCCCTTCGCGGCCATCATTCACTCATCTTTCACCCAGTCAGAGTTGTTGTTCCAGCTAGCCTTAAGCTCTTCGCCTATCTTCTGTCTAGATCGCCATCTAAGCTTCACTCAGTGGAAGCGCACGGGTGGACAGAGCCATCTTTGTATCAGTTGTTTGGAGTTAAAGAATTTTACTGATTCTCCTCTTATCTGTTGTGTACTCTCTATCTCTTTCTCAGATTCTGTTCGCTGCGCCGTGTAATATTTTACATTAGAGCCAATGGTCATTTGATCTAGGTGGATTAAAGATGGATGTTTCTTCACATATTACTTGTTCACCTATGCTATGTTCCATATCCCAATAAAGGGAGAATACACTTTGGCTCAAGGGCACTATCAATTCTAAGGTTTCTCATATTCTCAATCATATATATGGGTAGCACACATAGCTTTGTCAATGCTAAATTATTGTATGAGCTAATGTTATTACCTCAAGAAATGAACTCTCCATTGAAGGTACAAGTTGCAAATGGAGCTCAAGAGTTGAACAAGGAGATATGCCTACAAACTTCTATTGAGTTATCCTAGTCTTGTATTCTTATGACAGACTTACTTGTCTTAGATATGGGACTAGTTGACATTATTATTGGCTATGATTGGCTCAAAAACCTTGAAAATTTTTCTTTGGATCTAGAGTTTACTTATAATGGGTAGAAACACTTAATAGTATAGAGAGAAAACAAGTGAAAATAATAAACAAAAAGAAGCTAAAGAAGGAAATCAATGCAATGTCTTGTATTTTCACAGTTCTTTTTTTGAAGGTTAATGACAATAAACAAACTTCTTCACCCAAGGAGCATGATCCATGTTTATATAAACTTTTGAAAGAGTTTAAAGACATATTTCAACCTCATATATCATTACCTCCTAAGTGAGAAGTAGACTATCCTATTGATTTGGCACCTTACATTAAACCTATCAACAAACCGCCTTATAGATTGTCAAAGTATGAAAGGGAAGAAGTGAAGAAACATGTTAAAGACTTATTCGAAATGGAATTTATTCAGCCCAATCAATCACCTTTTTCTTCTCTTGTACTACTTGTGAAGAATAAAGATGGCTCCTATAGGATGTGCATTGATCATAGAGACCTTAATAGGTACCCAATGTCACCAATCACGTGGTGGAAGACTTGCTTGAGTTGCTGCACCAAACACAAACCATACACACAAGAGGAAGCTTGCTCAAAAATACAAGAAAAGAGATGGAGACCAAAATGTTTTCTGGCTAGTTTTTTATTCTTCTTTCATGCACAATATAATGTACCCAAAGTATTGATAAGATACAACATAAAGAAGGTGGCCAACTACTAAGTTAAACAATGCATAACTAACTATACAAATCAACTGGTGCTATAACTATGCCAACTTTAGGTAGGTATGATAAACCAAATATAATTAATAATCAATATCCGCATATGTTGAGCTTACTATCTCAACACTCCCCCTCAAGCTTAATTGTATCTCTACAACTCCAAGTAAGCTTCAAAATTTTCAAATCTTCTCAGTATCTAATGCCTTTATGAAAATGTTAGCTATTTAATTACGTGTGTTGATATATACCAAGTTAATCTCTCCTACAAGTACCTTCTCTCTTAAAAGTGATAATGTACATTGATGTGTTCTATCCTAGCATGGAATATTGGGTTCCGAGCTAATTTTATGTTCCTCATATTCTCACAGTGAATAATAATTGGACCATCTCTTCGCACATCTAAATCACCTAGTAACTTTTGCAGCCATACCATCTCGCATGTTGCCATAACAACACCTCTATAATCAACCTTTGTACTTGATAAAGAAACTATGGGTTGCTTTTTGTTGCTTCACCTGTTGCACTACCAAGAAAAAACATGAATTTTCTAGATCTTTTATCAGACATGCTACCAGCAACCTTATGCAAGGTGGACTTAACATACCTCAATATGCGTCTAAGTACATCCAAATAAGGGTTTCTAGAACTAACTAACAAGGCCAATAGCATAGTTCAATGCTTGCCTTGTGATAGTCATGTAAATCAAACTTCCTACTATCCTCTTGAATATAGTAGGGTACTCTATCTCATCCCCAACATCAATAGTCAACTTCACATTTTGCTCCAATGGAACTGAAAGAGGCTTATATGCTATCATACCATACTTGGACAACATATCCAAGCCATATTGCCATTGGGATAGACATATACCATCATCATATCTTATCACCTCAATACTAAGAAAGTACCTTAGCTCACCCAAACCCTTCATCTCAAACTTCTTCTTTAAATGGTCCTTGACTTCTACAATCGCACTGTTACTATCACCTATAATAATCAAGTCATCGACATAGATGACTATGATAGCCAAAAGTGTATCTTACTTTCTCACATAAAGTGAGTGATCAATATCAGAAACATAAAAGCCAATGTTGACAAGATACTCTCCGATCTTGTTAGACCATGCTCTGGGTACTTACTTTTGCCCCCGTGGAGCACCTTCTTTAACTTGCACACATAGGTGAAATGCTCTATATCCTCATAACCTTTTGGCTAATCCATATATACATCTTCTTGCAATTCACTATGTAAGAAGGTATTCTTTACATCCATTTTCTCCAAACTCCAACCTTTGGCTATTGCCAAAGCAATCACACATTTAATAGTTGTCATGTTAGCAATTGGATTAAATGTCTTTTCATAATCTATACCGTATATTTGAAGGACCTACATCTATACTTAGCATGTTAGCATTCATTATGATCCTCACATGGCAATTGACTTATCACTTATTATATTTAGTTTGTTTCACCTACCTACAAAACTAGCATGGTTATAGTACCAATCAATTAGTATAGTTAATTATGCACTATTTGACTTAGCAGAACACTTTCATTTATGTTGTACTTGATCTATAATTTGTGTACATTTTATTGTGTGTGAAAGAAGAAGAAGAAACTATTAAGAAAAAATTTTGGCCTCCATCTCTCTTCTTGTGTTCTTGAATGAGCTTCCTCTTGTGTGTATAATGTGTATTTGGTGCAAGAGCTCAAGCAAGTTCTGCCACCACATGATTTTTGACATAGTATGTCAAGAATCATGTGGTGGGGGGACTTGCTCAAGATGCTGCACCGAACACACACAGAATGCACAAGGAGAAGCTCACTCAAGAGATAAGAAGAGAGATGGAGGCCAAAAAATTTTCTTGCTGGTTTCTTCTTCTTCTTTCACACTCATTACAATGTACACAAAGTATATATAAGATACATCATAAAGGAAAGTGGCCTACTAAGCCAAACAATGCATAATCGACTATACTAGTCGACTGGCGCTATAACTATGCCAGCTGTAAATAGGTGTAACAACCTGAATATAATAAGTAATGAGTCAGTGGCCATGTGAGAGTCATAATGACCACCGACGTGCTAAGTGTAGACGTGTGGACCCATCTAACTAGGCGTTCCATCATCAATGTCCGCATGTGTTGAGCTTGTCATCTCAACACTCCCCCTCAAGCTCAACTGCATCTCTGCAACTCCAAGTAAGCTTCGAAACTTTTGAAGCTTCTCTGTACCCAATGCCTTCATGAAGATGTCAGCTATTCCTGTGTGCTGACATATACCAAGTCAATCTCACCTGCTAGTACCTTCTCTCTCACAAAGTGGTAGTGTACCTCAATATGTTTTGTCTTGGCATGGAACACAGGGTTCCTAGCCAATTGTATACTGCTCATGTTGTCACAATAAATGACAACTAGACCTTCCACCTGCACATCCAAATTATCCATTAACTTTTGTAGCCATACTACCTCACATGCTGCAACAACAGCACCTTTATACTTAGCCTCTATACTCGACAAAGCAACTGTAGATTGCTTTTTGCTGCTCCAAGCAACTGCTGCACTACCAAGAGAGAACATTTAAAAAAATGGTAGATCTTCTATCAGACATACTACCAGCCCAATTTGCATCTGTGTATCCAAACACCTGTACATTTGTACTTGCCTCATAGAAAAGTCCATAATGTAATGTGGACTTCTTATATCTCAATATGCGTCTGACTGCATCCAAATGTGGCTTTCTAGGTACTTGCATAAACTGACTCACAAGACCAACAACGTAGCTCAAGTCTGGCCTTGTAATGGTCATGTAGATCAAACTCCCCACTATCCTCCTGAACATAGTAGGGTCTTCTATCTCATCCCCAACATCAACACTCAACTTTACATTCTGCTCCAATGGGAATGAAAGTGGTTTGCATCCTGTCATACCATACTTGGACAACATATCCAAGCCATATTGTCTTTGGGACAACCATATACCATCATCACATCTGATCACCTCAATTTCAAGGAAGTACCTGAGCTCACCTAAATCCTTCATCTCAAATTTCTTTTTCAAAAAATCCTTGACTTCAACAATCCCACTATCACTATCACCTGTAATAATCAAGTCATCCACATAGATGACTATGATGACCAAACCTGCATCTCCCTTTCTCACATAAAGTGAGTGATCAACATCAGAAACATAAAAGCCAATATTGACAAGATACTCTCTGATCTTGTCAAACCATGCTCTAGGTGCTTGCTTGAGCCCATAGAGCGCCTTCTTCAACCTGCACACATACATGGGATGCTCTAAATCTTCATAACTTGCTGGCTGATCCATATACACTTCTTCCTGCAAATCACCATGCAAGAAGGCATTCTTCACATCCATTTGCTACAACCTCCAACCTTTGGCTGCTGCCAAAGCAATCACACATCTGACAGTTGCCATCCTAGCAACTGGACTGAAGGTTTCATCATCATCTATGCCATATGTCTGGGCATAGCCTTTTGCAACCAGCCCAGCTTTGTACCTACTAATAGAACCATCTGCATTGTGCTTAATCTTATAGACCCACTTACACCCAATAGCTTTCTTGCCCTTCGGCAATGATATTAGATCCCAAGTCTTATTGGCATCTAATGCAGTCATCTCCTCATCCATTGCTGCATCCCAATGAGTATGACCAACAGCATCCTCAAAATAAGTGGGCTCAACATCCTCAACTAGTTTCACCATATAAGAATAATGGTGAGCTGCATAACCTTCAAAACCAAATCTTTTAATAGGGTATCTGATCCTGCTAGATCTGCGTACCATCGGATCACTCAATGGAGCCTTTACATTACTATGAGCTCTCCGTACACCTGGTGTCCTGACAGAAGGAATGCCAAGCTTATCATCCAAGCTCTCTGAGCCACTGGAGTCTCCATCAAGAACTACATCAATGACATCTGATACTTTATTCTTTCCTTTGTCTTTACCTGTAGTGCTACTAGATGCACCTGAAGATGTAGAGCTACTCCTTAGTTTCCCAGACCAAGGACTACCAAATGATGTCTCTGGTCCTCTAAGAGTCTGTGATTCTTGCTTTTCAGCCTGCACATGAGTGTCATGATCATCATCATCATCCAATGCATCACTACTAGATGCATATCAACTGCTCATTTCATCAAAGATAACATCCCTGCTCACTCTAAACTTACATGTGACACGGTTATAACAATGATACCCTTTCTGCTCTAAAGAGTATCCAATAAAAACACATTTTTCTACCTTTGGATCAAGTTTCTTCCGTAGCTCATCTGGCACATGAACGTATGCAACATAGCCAAATACCTTCAAGTACGATACATCAGGCTTCTTGCCAGTAAAGCATTCTTCAGGAGTCATCCCATGAACTGCAGCTGTGGGAGTTCTGTTTATAATATAAACAGTAGTATGAACAACCTCAGACAAAAAATGCTTAGGCATATTCTTTTCAGCCATCAAGGCGCGTGCAACTTCTGCAATATGCTTGTTTTTCCTTTTTGCAACCCCATTTTGCTTTGGGGTATACCTGCATATGAACTATCTCTTTATCCCATGAGACCTCAGAAAATCACTGAACTCATTCGAGAGGTACTCTCCCCCTCCATCTGACCTCAAGCACTTTACTTTCAATCCTGTTTCTCTTTCAACTGTAGCCTTGAAAGATCTAAAGTGCTCAAACGCTTCACTCTTTTCCTTCATAAAATATACCGACAGCTTTTTAGAACAATCATCAATGAATGTGACAAAGTATGAACTGCCTCCAAGAGATACATTTTGTGTAGGCCCCCAAATGTCAGTATGCACAATATCAAGGATATTTCTGCTTACATCTCTATCATGTGAAAAGGGTTGTCTTCCCTGCTTACCAAACTGACATGCTTCGCATACCTTATGAAATTCTGCAACTCTAAATGTAGGCAAACCTGTAACCAACCCTTTGGACTGCATTAATTTCAGCCTTTGTACATTTGCATGTCCAATGTATTTGTGCCAAATTTCAATGTCTGCAACAACACCTTTTCCTTTAACATACATAGCAGCATTCATAGTAAGAATTCCAGCATCCAGAGTAAACATACGTCCAACTCTACTTCCCTTTGCTACCAACCTGCACTTGTCATTGAAGTCTTCTACAAAGCAGCTCTTTGCATTAAATCTGACTTGCAGCCCTTGCTCTACCATCTGACCGACTGACACCAAGTTCTTTGTAATAGATGCCACATGTAATACATCTGAAAGACTCTTTGTCTTACCATCATGCAAGGACAAGGGAACTTTTCTAATGTGTGAAATTGGGTGTCATGAATCATCACCCGTCTGCACATAACCTGCATTTTGCAAATCATGCATCTCTCCAAACCATTCTGCATGGCTGGTCATATGATTCGATGCACCTGAATCAACATACCAAACATCATCATGTGTTCCCTTTCCTATAACAGCATTTAGCATATGTTGCATAACAAACCGACATTCATTTTTGTCTTCATTTTATCATGAAGACGATGCATAGTTTCCTTGTTGCAACTTACCACTGCGAATATCATCTTTCTTAGCATAACATTGGGCTGCAATATGACCTGTTTTGCCACAGTAGTGATATACAATACCAGAGTTGTTAGAATCTCTGTTCTGCCATCCACCTCTTCCTCTAAAGCTCCCCCTACCTCTAAAGTTACCACGACCTCCTGAAACCTGCATATCGCTAAATTGTTGATTCAATCTGTTTTGCTGGTTGTCACTACCACGTCTTGTACCATGGCCTCTTGAAGAGAACCTCCCACGTCCCCTCCCTGAATTGGAGTAGAAAGCTTGGACCTGTTCACCACTTCTTTCAGATGTCTCACTCTGCATATTAATCTCTTCAGTGATCATAAGGGAGACCAACTCATCAAAATCTGGAAATGGCTTTCTGACATATACGAAAGTTACAAAAGACTTCCAAGCCTTTTCATTGTTAAGTCCACCCAAGGTAGATTATACCAAATCATCATCATCGAGCATTGCATCAATTGTTGCCAAGGCATCTGCAATGCTCCTTACCTTTAGTGCATACTCATTGATAGGCATCTTCCCTTTCTTCAATGTATTCAACTCTTGCTTCAGTTGAATTTTTCGTGCCTTTGTATTTACGAAAAACATACTTTCAAGTATGGTCCAAGCTGCATATGAATTCTCTGCATTTCTAATATGTCCCAGCATATTATTGTCAATTACAGTAGACAACCAATACATGACCTTCTTGTCTTTTGCATTCCATTCCTTTCATGCCTTTGTCTCTTCTGCAGTTGGAGGATCACTCACCTCCGGCTCCTTTTCTTCACCTGAAACAAACTCATAGAGGCCTTTTCCAATAAGGAAATTCGTGACGTGGAACTTCCATGAAGGGTAGTTGTTCTTATCGAGCTTCTCAATGATGGGGCTTCCACTGTTCTCTGCCATTATCACAAAACTAATACCAAACAGCAAGCAAATCTTCTACAACCCTCGACCTATAGTGGACAACAATACACCAGACAGCCTTTTTCACTATCAGCTCAACAATACATGCAATCTGCCACCTGTTTGCAAATAAAACTTATGTTTGCTTCTTGCAAACACCTCAAGAATTACAGATTCACAATATGTAACCTGCGCACCCACTTTTGGTCAAAACAACCGAAATCACAATGTACCCTGAAACTATTGTCCGCAACCTTGCGGCTCTAAAACGGGGCCTGAAACGGAAATCTGAGATTTTTACTCTGCCCTGCTTCCGGTGGCTCCACAGGCACTATCCAAGAGAAAGAGTGGAAGGATGGGAGAGCTTCTTACCCGTGGCTTGCTTGCTCAAACCTTGCTTCTTCTCCTTCACTTTAGCCTTTGAAATTAGCCTCTCTCAGTGGCGCGGCTCTGATACCATGTCAAGAATCGTGTGATGGGGGGACTTGCTCAAGATGCTACGCCGAACACACACAGAATGCACAAGGAGAAGCTCACTCAAGAGACAAGAAAAGAGATGGAGACCAAAACGTTTTCTTGCTGGTTTCTTATTCTTCTTCCACACTCATTACAATGTACACAAAGTATAGATAAGATACAACATAAAGGAAAGTGGCCTACTAAGTCAAACAATGCATAACTGACTACACTAGTCGACTAACGCTATGACTATGCTAGCTATAAATAGGTGTAACAACCTGAATATAATAAGTAATGAGTCAGTGGCCATGTGAGAGTCATAATGACCACCGACGTGCTAAGTGTAGATGTGTGGACCCATCTAACCAGGCGGTCCATCATCAATGTCCGCATGTGTTGAGCTTGTTATCTCAACATAGTATCAGAGTGGTGCCACTAAAAGAGGATGGTTTCTCTCATAACCTTTGGACTAGTTAATGAATCACATTATGTGAAAAAAATCCATAAGAAATGAATTAAGAAAAATATGCCTTCCTTCAATGGTGGCTCTTATTTCCCGAATGCACTCTTCTTAAAAGAGGATGATGAGGTGCACCTTGCCAACAACCGCCAGTCCTACAACCCAAGTAGAACTTAGATGGTTCCTATTGTGTGACATTCCTAGAGGGTTGAAGTGAAGGAGAAGAAGAAAGGATTCAAGCAAGCAAGTAATAGGTAAGAAGCTCATATTTTTCACCCTTTCTTTTGGATAGAGCCTGTGGAGGCACCAGAAGCAGGGTTAACAGAGTAAAAATCTTAGATTGTTATGAGATTTGGTGTGTGAGAAAAGCGTTGTATATTTTGTAGATTAGTTCTTTGGAGCTCTCTCAATAGTTTTTTTGATCATCTGAGGTTGTTTTGAGCCCCATTTTAGATCCGTAAGGTTATGAATAGCAGTTTTATGGTATATTGTAATTTCCATTGTGTTGACGAAAAATGGATAATATGCAGGTTATATATTTTGAATCTATAAGTTTTGAGGTATTTGTTAAGAAGTAAAATCAAGTTTTATCTTCTACCACATTGCAAATTATATGTACTATTAAGTAGTTAGTAAAAAAGATTTCTTGGTGTATTGTTATGCACTTGTTGTGAAAGGTTATAAAAGACTTGCTTGATGTTTTGTATCAATTAAAGGTGTGAAAATAATGGAATGCAAAAGACAAAAAGGTGATGTATTACCTATTTGTAGTCAGTGATAATACTATGTTGGGGCATATCAGTGTTAGATATGATCAATGCCCCACCCTCATTAGGTGCCACCAATGATCCATGGTGCTCAGAGTTGTAAGGCCTCCATTATGAGGAGAAGCCAAATGTGAGCCCGAACATTGGTTGAGTCCTGACTTGTATATCAGATGAGTTCTATGTGACCGAATGGCAAAAAGGTGACCATTGTGGGTCTAATCTTTGGGTTAGACTGAGTGGTTAAGCTAGTAGCAACTCGAGGCGCATTGCATCGAGTTGTGGGGTGTAAGGGAGGTAAAGGTAATATTCCCTGAAATATTCCCTGGCCGACTAGTGGAGGCCTATATGGTAGGTCAGTCAGGCCGACCTAACGGCCTTCGCGGGCTATAAAAGCTAAACCCCATCACAGCCATCTATCATTCATCTTTCACCCAATCAGAGTTGTTGTTCCAGCTAGCCTTAAGCTCTTCAGCTATCTTATGTCTAGATTGCCATCTAAGCTTCACACAGTGGAAGTGCACGGGTGGACAGAGCCATCTTTGTATCAGTTGTTTGGAGCTAAAGAATTTATTGATTCTCCTCTTATCTGTTGTGTACTCTCTATCTCTTTCTCAGATTCTGTTTGCTACGCCATGTAATTTTTCTACAATCGGAAATGCAAAGAGTTCACATGCAATATGAACCACATTTAAAAATATGCTTTCTGTGAATACAAAGGCAAGGAAGACTCAGCTCAAGAAAAAGCTAAATACTTTTAAGAAAGGAAAAATGTGTATTAATGAGTATGTTTTGAAGATGAGAAGCATTGCAGATGCTTTGGTAGTGATTGATGTAATGTATAATGATGATGATTTGGTATCTTTGGGTTTTTTTAATATTAAAAAGGCTTGGAAATTTTTTGTTACTTCTATGTATGTATAGAAGCCATTTCTAGATTTCGATGAGTTGGTCTCTCTCATGATAACTAAAGAGATCATCATATGCAAGGTAAATGATCTGTAAGAAGTAGTGAACATGTCCAAGCATTTTACTCAAGTTCAAGAAGGGGACTTGGTAGATCCTCTTCAAGAGACCGTAGCACAGGACGTGCTAGTAATAATCAATAAAACAATTTAAATCAACAATTTGATGAAATGCATGTTTTAGAAGACCGTGAAAATTTAGAGATAGGGGGAGGTGTAGAGAAAGAGGTGGATGGTAGAATAGAGGTTCTGGAAATTCTGGTATTGTTTGTCATTATTGTGGCAAAACAGATTATCTATGTAGCCCATTGTTATGCTAAAAAGAATGATATTTGTAGTGGTAAATTACAATAAGGAAAGTATGCAACATCTTCATGATAGAATTAAGATAAAAAAGAATGTTTATTTGCAATGTAGCATATGATAAATATTGATATAAGAAAGGGGACACATGATGATACATGTTATATTGATTTAGATGCATCTAATCGTATGACCAATCATGTTGAATGGTTTCGAGTGATGCAAGATTTACAAAATCTAAGGTATGTGCGTCACGGATGATGATTTCAAAGCTTCCTTGTCCTGATGGTTAGATAAAGAGTCTATGAGATGTATTACATGTGCCATCTATTAAAAAAAATTAGTGTCTATTGGCCAAATGGTAGAGCAAGGGTTGCATGTTCAATTCAATGCAAAAGGTTATTTTGTGGAATACTTTAATGATAAGTACAAGTTGGTCACAAAAGGAAGTAGAGTTGGCCATATGTTCACTATAGATGCTAGAATTCTTGCTATGACTACTACTATGTATGCTAATAAAGGCAAAGGAGTAGTTGCAGATATTGAAATATAGCATAAATGTATTGGACATATAAATGTGTAAAGGCTGAAATTGATGTAGTCCAAAAGGTTGGCTATAAGGCTTACCTGCTTTAGAGTTGCAAAATTTCATAAAGTGTGTAAAGCATATCAGTTTGGTAAGCAAGAAAGACAACATTTTTTGCATGATAGAGATGTGAGGAGGAATATACTTGATATTGTGCATACACATGTTTGGGGACCTACACAAAACATATCTCTTAGTGGCAACATATATTTTATCACGTTTATTGATTATTTTTCAAGAAAGATGTGGGTATATTTCATGAAGGAAAAGAATAATGTATTTGAGCACTTCTTTCAAGGCTATTGTTGAAATAGATACAAACTTGAAAGTTAAGTGTTTGAAATCAGATGGAGGGGTAGAGTACCTCTCTAATGAGTTCAGTGTCTTTTTGAGGTCTCATGGGATAAGGAGATGGTTTACTTACAAGTATATCCCACAACAAAGTAGGGTTGCAGAAAGGAAAAATAGGCATATTGTAGAAGTTGTATGGGTATTGATGGTTGAAAAGAATATGCCAAAATATTTTTGGTCTAAAGTTATTTATATTACTCTCTATATTGAGTCTATATTATGGATAGAACTCCCACATCTACAATCCATGGGATAAGCCCCAAAGAATGCTTTACAAGTAAGAAGCAGCATGAGGTATCACACTTGAACATGTTTGGTTGTATTGCATATGTTCATGTGCTAGATGAGCTGCTAAAGAAGCTTGATCCAAAGGTTGAAAAATGTACTTTTATAGAATACTCTTTAGAGCAAATATCGAGATCTAAAACAGGCCTGACACTAGCTCTATGGCACTAGCCAGGTCTCTACTACACACTTCAAACCACCCCATATGGCCTCACATGAGCATCTAAGAGCTTTGTGTTTGTATGGTTTTGTAGTCCAGCAGATAATTCTTTCCCACACTCCTTAGAGGGAGTCCCTAAACATGTTGATGTGATACACCATGTAAGCACACACAAAGGGGAGTACCCCTTGGCTGATCACCACAGCTCCATTACGGTTCTCTTACACCTCAGCGATTGGCCCCAAGATGCGCCGTGGACATAGAACACATTTGAAACATAATCCACTCTTTTAATTGATCAATCTAGGAGATAATAGATAATCCTCACTAAACATTCCCTAAGGAAACAGATATCTAGCCCTGCAGCTTAGGGTACCTTAGGCTTTCCATGTAGGTCATCATTCATAAAAACAATTACCATGCATCCGGATGATACTATATGGTGCACATAATGCAATTGTGTATGACTACCGTACTCAAACAAGTTTATTCATTAACAACCAGCATTGTAAAGGTGTGTGAAGACAATTCTTTTCATGTTTTTTTTCTAAATGAAGAGTGCCTCAGTGCTTAGGGCTAGTACTGAGCTTTCTCGTGCTACTAAATCCTTTTAATTTTAAACCACATGTATCCTATATGCTATGCATCATAAAAATATCAAAATTCAATGTATTTTGAGCACTTAACATCCCCCTTCTCCCTACTATTTAAAATTATGCATTCGTTGGTAGGTTTAAAGCAAGATAGGGTTGTAAACTAATGCTAAACTCTATGCTTCAACTCTACCATACATTCACAAACACCAATCTTATTTTTTCTTATTTTTTGGATGTAAAAAACCTATTTTTTGCTAGGTTTTCTTATTTATTATTATTTATTTGTTGATAAATATAGATATTTTTTATTTATTGATTTAGAATTATTTATCTTACATAGAGAATGTTTTTCCTATTATATTTCAACCATATGAACACTACATGCATGAGAAGACCCCAAAAACCACATACTTTTCTTAAAACTACAAAGTTGTGGGTTTTGCGTATTCAGCATAAAATTATTATATGACTGATTTTTCTTGATTTCTTTAACATTGCTGATAAATCAAAGCATTGGAAACCAAATACAATCATTTCTAACCATTTTCAACTAAAATTTATCATAAAACAATAAAATCTACCACTTGCTCATAAAATCATGCCTTATGACATATGTATTTTGCAATCAAAGGCTCACTGACACTTTCCAATAGTTGTTGGATGATCCTTTCAACCTCGATCTATGCTTCTTTACACTCATGCATCATTCCACGATCACAATCTTTCATATTCAACCACCCCTTCTCTCATGCATTAATCCATGGAAACACACAATAAGAGGAGAGAGGAGAGAGGAGAGATGAGAGATGAGAGAGAAATACTAAAATTGGATCTCTTGATTCAATGCATTATTTTCTAATAATTTTGTCACGATGGAGGGTGAAGAAATTGAGAATCTTGCTTCCTTCTCCTTGCCTTTGATCTCCACCGACTGAAAAATGATTTAAAAATGCCATTTTTGGAGGCGCAGAAAAAAACTGTGCCTCCCCCCCCGATTTCATAATTTTGTGTCTTTTCAATTCTCTCCTCTAAACAAGCATTAAGCTTAAAACACAAAACTAGTTCAAATTTTCCATGTTCACACTTGGCATAAGTGGTTTCTAGCTGGAACGAACTCTGATTCACAAACGGATTGGACGGCCAACTTCGTGACATCAAAATCTATAAACATGTCCTCCATCATGCACTTTTCGGCTCCAAGTTCACATAGTTGCTTCATAAAAAGAAACCTTGTGGGGATTAAATGGAGGGTCAAACGGACAAATCGAGACTTGCGTTGGGTTCTTGGCATCGAATTCCATCTAGGAAAACTCTAGCTCATCAATTCGCAATCATTTTATTTTGTGTGAAAAATTGGTCTTTTATAGCTCTCGGTGTCATGCCACTATGTGGGCACAGTGTAAAAAAACTCTGGAGTGCATCACCATCGGACTTTCTTGTTAATAAAGAGAGTCAATGTGATCTAAGTCATTAAGGCTAGAGTCCATGGCATAGTCATTAATGCTAGAGTCCGTAGCATAGATGGTCCAAAAATACTAGATTTTTGGACAACTTTAGCCTATTTTAGATATGTTGGATATTATTTATTGTAAAAAAATCGTAAAAAGTTAGAAAAGCTTCTCGATTAGGATGGCATGCAAAAAGCAAGTTTCTTTTTCAGCCAGTTATGGGGTTTTTCATAAAAAAGACAGATTGGTGAAATTGAGCACGCTGCGATCATAGTAAGCAAACTGAAAACTGCACTTTGAACTGGAAGAAGAAGAAGAAGTGATCTGGGAGATCCCTGAGTAGGTGTCATGGTGTCCTAAAGTTTTACCCCCCTTTCAAAGCCAACAGAGCCATCAAATTTGGGTTCCGAGCAGCAGATAGGAGGGTGTTATTTTGATCCACGTTTTTGGTCTAGGAAGGAGCTCTAAGAGATCTAATGCTTGGAGATTGCCTATGAGTAGTACCAGACAAAGGATTTCAAGTTTTGTCAATACATATTGATTCAATTCATTGTGCTTTGTCTTTCTTGTGTTTACCTCTTGTCTATTCTTTTTCTTCTCTTCCATCTCCTATCTCTAATACCTTCTATCTCTGATCCCCAGTGGATACGACCTTTCGACAAAAACCCCTTCGACTTTGGTGAACCCAACGTGAAATTTCGTCAGAAGGAATGAAAAGATGGAAGAACCTTCGAACACAATCTCTAGTGATGTTTTGCAATAGTTGGTGTAAAATATGAATATGCTTATGTAGGTACAACAACAACAACAGGTGATGCAGGCTTCTGCTCAAACAGAAAGTGTTGTGATGAATGCTCTGCCAAGCAGTTGAGCGTGAGATGAAGTTATTCAATGGTAGGAATGTATCTGCATATGTACATACCTATGCTCAAAAGATGGAATTCTTTGGGATGACTCAACTTACATGGAGCCGGTATTTTTTTACGTGTTACTATACATGAACTAAAAGCGCAAATTACTGAATCATAAATGTAGGATACTGATTGGGTAGCTTTCAAGAAGACATTCAAGGAAGAATTTTACATTGAAGATACCAATTTGATTACGCACGAGACTTTTCAAGAGTGGGTTTTACAACCCAATAAGGATCTTGTGGCTATACAGAATTGTTAAGAGAATTTGAAAGCTGGTTTGAGCAGTTGGATCTTGCAGAACAGCAAGCTCTTGCAAGTCAGAAAATTGAATTGTTTCTACAGGCAGCTAATCCTGAGATTCAAGAGAAGCTTGATGATTTTCTGGAGGATCAAACTACAAAGATAGGTCTAAAAATAGAGTGGAGACATGTCAAGGAAGTTGTTGCTACACTTGTGAAAAAGCATAGAAGAAGAGAAAGATTGCATGTCTCTAGCCCCTACCCACTATTACAGGCAAAACAATTGAAGTATCCAGTAAGCCACCCACTTTTGTGGCTAACCCTATGGCTGTTCCTGCTATTGTTCCCTTTGTTAGGAAGATATCTTGGATGAATTGGTCAAAGGCATGTGGGATCTTCAATTGAAGGTTGCAAAATTTGATGAAAAAGGGCAAGAGGAAAGGGACGAGCAGCAGCCCATAAGCCATGAAAAAGATGTATGTGGTGTGATAGTTTGCACCATGAGAGAAAGGATTGTGTTGCCTATCAGGAGGCCTTGGCACAACAGCTCATCTTTTGGAAATATGGCAAGATCCATGCACAAGAAATGGGATTGCCTCTTGCTTTGAATTTTGGAAAGGGAGGTATGTAGAAGTTGTTGGAAGACTTGGCTGTCCGAAATGCTTATGTGGTTGTACATGCTTCTACTTTTGGTCTACAATTGGATAGAATGCATGACCAAGTGATGGTTGGTCCAAAGGCTAAAATATGGACACATGCTTTATATGTAGTTGAAAAGAGAAAGGTTACTGATAGTGAAATGTCTCATATAGGGCAAGACATTCGTGACATAACTGGTTGGGAATCACTGATAGATGCATATTCAATGGATGCATATTTAGAAAAAGGAAAAAGCATGGATGCACTTGTTGAAGAGAAACATATGAGAGATGAAGATAATGTAGGGATATCTAAGGAAGTGACAAGAAGATGTATGGGTTTTTCTAAAGCTACAAATCAACCACCTCCCAAGTATGTTATAGAAGATGTTTTGCAAGAGCAAAAATAGGATAGCAAGCAAGAGGACAAACAATAGGGATATAAGATACACTCTAATATTGAGACAGTTATGGATACCTTGGAAGATCCTATACTAGAAGATTCATCCATTGCATCTATAGATTTTCTTAATGTATTTGAAGAGATTTACGAAGATCATGGTTTACTTGATGCAGGGAGTCAAAGGGAGATTGATGACTTATTGGATGCACATGATTTGCAGGATAAAGTTATTACCTATGAGACAGTTCATGAGCTTGAGGATATGTCTGTATTAGAGGACATTAGATATGATGCTCCATAGTTGGAAACTATTTCAAATGCTTTATCAAAGGCCTTGATAGGAAACTATAAGATGCTTCAAGATATGGATTGCTTCACTATTTTTGGTAATGGTGAGAATGTGTTGAATGCAAGTGAGACTCAGTTTATGTTGGATGAGGAGCAAAAGGGTTATCAGAAGCAACTTCCCATGCGATGGACTTTGAAAGAGTAGGCATGTTGCTATGTATCTGTTGATGGGTGTATTGATAGCACGTATATGGAGATTCAACAACCTCTAATGTATGATATGCACCCAAGGCCTTATGACCCTAAAGAGGGTACAAAGTATGGCTCAAGAGTTGTAGAAATGCTAAGTATTTTGATCTATGATCTAGGGGGATGCTTTCTTATATGCATGATAAGCAACAAGTTGATTCTATGGGTGTTTGACCTAGGTGGTGCATTGGTGGCAGATACTGGAGGATCTGCAGGTTTAGAGGGGTTGGATATCGTGCCACTATGCGGGCACAACATGAAAAACTTTGGAGTGCATCACCATCCGAATTTCTAATTAATTAAGAGAGTCAATGTGATCTAAGTCATTAATGCTAGAGTCTGTGGCATATATGGTCCAAAAATACTAGATTTTTGGACAATTTTAGCCTATTTTAGATATGTTGAATATTATTTATTGTAAAAAATCCTAAAAAGTTAGAAAAGCTTCTAGTTTAGGATGGCATGCAAAAAGCAAGTTAATTTTTCAGCTAGTTATGGGATTTTTCATAAAAAAGACAAATTGTGAAATCGTGCACGCTGCGATCGCAGTAAACACGTTGAAAACTGCACTTTGATTTGGGAGAAGAAGAAGAAGAGATCTAGGAGATCTCTGAGCAGGTGTCCTAGGGTTGTACCCCCCTTTCAAAGCCAACAGAGCCATCATATCCAAGATCACATCGCGGATTATCCTGAGAGGGCACTGCTCGATTCACAGGCCGATGGTTAAGTGGTGAAAAGGCCAACCACAGAAATGGCATCTCACTCCTAGACCGCTTGTGGGTCAGGTGGAGCTCTGGACACCACCACTTGCATGTCTAGAATGGAGTTGGAGATCCCCGTGAGCCCAATGTCTGGGACGTTGGAAGATCCTATTCTAGATAAAGGATGGAAATTTTGGTGCCATGAGATTTGGACCAGGTACTTCTGTTGGACAGAAGGGATACATAATTCTCCTGTATGGGCAGGAGACAAAGATTAACATGAAGATAAGTTAAGGAACTTGTTTGATAAAAGGACTGCTTGTTTTTTCTTTTGTGTATGTGTTGTAAATTATGTGAAAGAACTCTGTGCCCTAAAAGGCTTAATTAATGAAGCTGATTTTAAATGTCACACATAAATGTGGTAGGACCTAATTGGACAACTAAAGCTATCGAGGAAAGTGCAGTGGACGTGACTTGGGTCTGTCCTATGGAAGGGTGGTCCCGGTTAGCTGGGAACTTTTCTCAAAAGATGTAATAATGAAACTGTGAAGACCTAGAGTCAGTAGAGTTAGAATCCCGATTTATGTTGTTTTAGGGGAGCGGAATGGGACTATACCTTATGGGCAGAGAGGTTGAGCTTCGCATCCCTCTCATTTCCCATTCTCTATGAACCAAGTGCAGCATAAATTTGCTTCGACTCTGTTGTTCCTACTCAAAGTGGGTCATCTGGAGCTCGATGCTAGCTACTTCCTAAAGACTTGGCTGATAGGAAAGAAACCCTGACTTCACGTCAGTCCTAAGTGGGAACGGCCGGATACTTCCACTTCGGGGCAGACTCAGGAAGACCTAGATCACAAACCCTATGACATTCCTTGTGAGTGCAAGGTGGCGCTTTCTAGACTCCCCTCCCAATGGGCTGCTAAGACATGTCCCACAAGTGGTCAAGTGGACACGTTACACTGAGGGCCGATTCTAGGGTTTGGCCCAGAATCGGGTCACTCGGACGGGTCGAACGTGCCATAATTTTGGCCGACGCAAGAATAAGGTCATGGCATATCCACGCACCTCCAGATCGAAGCTATGGATAGAGCAAAGAGTTGTATATACCTGGAATAGCAAATAAACTCCAAAATGCAAATCGACAAATAAGTCAAACCCTCTTGCCCTATTATGATAGCAGAAACCCCAATGCTTGTTTTCTTTTCTTATCTTTTTTTTTCCCTACCCTAATGCATCCAAATCACAAAGAAAACACCTACACTACTCCAACATGCTTTTTCAAATCCAAAAAACCAAAAACTTACTTGCTAAGGAGATCAAATGCCACTTCAAACTCCCTCGCTTCCTATATATCTACCTCAAGCATTGGTTCGGGGAAAACCCTACTTCAATGCTTGATTCCGAGTGTGCAAGCACTCAAGGCTTGAATTTGTTGGTCCCAGAAATGAAACCAAAATGTTGAAAGCACATGCTCGACTACCAAGACCCACAGACCGCTTATTGTTCAAGTATTTCAAGCCAAACACTGATGGCTACCTCTCACATAGCTGATGTGCTATCTCTCTCTACGAGTGTAGTGAGCTTACCGCTATGCCCGATCAAGTTGCCTCCTCTCCCGAGCACTTCGATAGCCCAATGATCCAAGTACAAGCTTCAAGCAAGCTTGATTCTCAAGCTCCATGCTCCAAGCTCTATTGTCGTGAGCAAGAGAAGAGAAGAAGAGAGGAGAAGATGGAGAGCTTCTCCACCACAACCCCTCACCCTCACATACTCACTCCCTCACACTCTCACACTCCATCTCTTAAGCACAAGCTCAAGCAAGCAAGCAAGCAAGCAAGCAAGCAAGCAACAAGAAGAAGAAGAAGAAGAAGAAGAAGAAGAAGAGAAAAGCTACTTTTGGCTAGACACAAAAATGAGCTTCTAATTCACTTTTCAACTTTATATGCAAAATCTAAATCCATTTTGGATGGTCATCCCCTTATCCCCTTTTTTACATGGCCGGCCCTTTTTTCCATTGTCCTCCTATCTTCCTAGCTTCCTTTCTCCTGATTTTGAGGAGTTGATTGCTCTTCTAATTTCTGAGGAGCAGAGAAATGATGGTGCATCTTCTTCAGGAGGAACCTCAAAAGAAGCTGTCTTCTAATCAAATGCTAGAAGAGGTAGAGGCAGAGGTAGAGGAGGCCGATCTGGAGGCCATGGTAGAAATCAGAATATGCAGCACACTCAAGAAAACCAGTCCTTTGGAGGAGGACGTGGTAACTCTAAAGGCAGGGGGAGCCAAAGAGGTCGTGGTGGATGGCAAAGAGGCCAAAATGCAAACAGCAATGTTGAATGCTACTATTGTGGTAAAATGGGTCATATGGCTAAAGACTGCTATAAAAAGCAGAATGACATCATGGAATGGAAAATTGCAACAAGGGAATTATGCATATTCTAGTAGACAAGGTAATGACAGAAATGAGCATTTGTTTATGGTGCAGCACATGACCAATTCTGTGACAAGTGCAGAAGAAAGCAACGATGTGTGGTATGTTGACTCAGGTGCATCAAACCACATGACAGGTCATGCAGAATGGATGCAGGATGCAAGGAAAATGGAAAACCCAGGATTTGTGGAGACTGGTGATGATACTGCACATCCTATTGTGCAGATTGGAAAAATTCATTTGTCTATGCAGGATGGGAAAAAGAAATACCTGTCGGATGTATTTCATGTCCCGAATATCACCAAGAACCTGGTTTCTGTTGGTCAAATGGTTGAGCAGGGCTTGCAGGTCAAATTTAATTCTCATGGATGCTTTGTTGAGGATATGAAAAATAAAGGTCACTTGATAGCAAAAGGAAAGAAGAAGGGCAGAATGTTTACGTTGGATGCAGACATGCCTGAATTGAGTGCAGCAATGTTTGCACATGGGACCAGTGTAGTTGCAGATATTGATATCTGGCATAAACGCATTGGTCATGTTAATGTACAGTGACTTAAATCAATACAAGCCCAAAATATTGTTGCAGGATTGCCTAAATTCAAGGTTGCAGAAATGCATAAGGTATGTGAAGCCTGTCAGTTTGGAAAACAGGCAAGGAAACCATTTCCTAGACATGTTCAAGAGAGTAAGGAGCCATTGGAATTAATCCACTCTGATGTGTGGACTACTAAAGATGCACCTCTTGGAGGCTGTCATTATTTTGTCACTTTTATTGATGACTATAGTAGAAAAGTTTGGGTGTATTTTATGAAAAAGAAAAGTGAAGTTTTTGGGCATTTCAAAACTCTTAAAGCTATGGTTGAAAAAGAAACAGGCCTGCAAATAAAATGCCTAAGGTCAGATGGAGGGGGAGAGTACCTCTCAAATGAGTTTGCAAGGTTCCTGCAGAAGCATGGCATAAAGCAACAATATTCATGCAGTCATACCCCACAACAAAATGGAATTGCAAAAAGGAAAAACAGGCATATTGGAGAGGTATCTCGTGCCATGCTCAATGAAAAAGACTTGCTGGATTTTTACTGGGTGAAGCAGTTGCTACAGCAGTCTACATAATGAACAGGACTCCCACTGCAGCAATACATGGGATGACTCTAGAGGAGAGGTATACTGGTAGGAAACCAGATATTTCTCATTTGAAGATTTTTTGTTGCATTGCCTATGTTCATGTGCCAGATGAGTTGAGATCCAAGTTGGATCCAAAAGCTGAGAAGTGTATCTTTATTGGTTATTCTCTGTAGCAAAAAGGATATAGATGCTATAACCCTTCTACTTGTAAGTTTAAGTGAGCAGAGATGTTGTTTTTGATGAGATGAGTAGCTGGTATAAACCAGTAAATGTGATTGATAATGTAGATGCACAAAATGGTAATGTTGCACAGAATTCACAGCAGCAGTCGCAAGATATTAGTGGACCTGGAGTGTCCTCTAGCAGTGGTTCACATTCTTCGCCATGGACAGGCAGATTGAGATCAGGAGAATCTTCTCAAAGCAATGCAGATAGTGGTATGAAGGTATCACGAAAAGGAAAAGAGAAGGTAGATCAGCCCATGTTTGATGTGAATGCAGGTCACTCTTATGTGGATGGTGAATCCAGTGGCTCAGAACAGTGCATTGATGATGAGTTGGGTATTCCTTCTATTGTTACACCTGGATTAAGGAAGACCAGGGATGTTTTGAGAGAACCTGGGAGTGAACCTACTTTGCATAGGTCTACAAGAGCTAGATATCCTGTGGATAGACTGAAATATGATGGATTTACAGCCATTCACTATGCCTATATGGTCAAAGTGATACAGGAACTAGAACTCACTTCTTTTGAGCAAGCCATGGGAAAAGCAAAATGGGAAAAAGCCATGGATGAAGAAATGGATGCCTTGGAAGCAAATGCTACATGGGAATTGGTACCTTTGCCTAAAGATAAGAATGCAATTGGTTGTAAGTGAGTTTATAAGGTGAAGCACAATGTAGATGGTTCTGTGAACAGATACAAGGCGAGATTAGTAGTCAAGGGGTATGCACAAACATATGGCATTGATTATGAAGAAACATTCAGTCCGGTTGCAAGAATGGCAACCGTAAGAGCAATCATTGCTATGGCTGCATCAAAGGGATGGTCTTTACATCAGATGGATGTAAAGAATGCCTTCTTGCATGGTGATTTGCAAGAAGAGGTCTATATGGAACAGCCACCAGGTTATGTGCATGTTGTTCATCCTGAGTTTGTTTGCAGGTTGAAGAAAGCCTTGTATGGGTTGAAGCAAGCACCTAGAGCATGGTCTGACAAGATAGGAAAGTATCTTGTTACTATTGGCTTTCAGATTTCCAAGGCAGATTTCTCACTTTATGTGAGAAAAATAGAGAAAGTATTATGCTACTTGTCATTTATGTTGATGATTTGATTATCACAGGTGACAGTGATGAAGATATCCTTCATGTGAAAATGCTATTGAAGTAGAAGTTTGAGATGAAGGATTTGGGAGAGCTACGTTATTTCTTGGGCATTGAGGTGATTAGATCACCAAGTGGGATATGGCTCTTGCAGAGGCAGTATGGATTGGATATGCTGTCCAAATATGCGATGACAGGCTGTAAGCCTATTTCAGTTCCTTTGGAGTAGAATGTGAAGCTAAGCTAAGATGCAGGTGAGCTTTTGGAAGACCCTACTATGTACAGACACATAGTAGGAAGTTTGATTTATATGACTATTACCAGGCCAGATTTGAGCTATGTTGTTGGATTGGTAAGTCAGTTTATGCAAGCTCCAAGGAAACCGCATTTGGATGCGGCTAGACGCATACTCAGGTATGTGAAGTCCACATTGCAGTATGGACTATTTTATGAGACGGGGGTTCAGATACAGCTGCATGGATACACTGATGTTGATTGGGCTGGTAGTATTTCTGATAGACGATCTACCAGTGGATATGTGTTCTCTTTTGGGAGTGCTGCAGTCACTTGGAGCAACAAGAAACAACCTACAGTTGCCTTGTCGAGCACAGAGGCTGAGTACAGGGGTGCAGCAATGGCTACATGTGAGGTAGCTTGGTTGCATAAGCTACTTTATGATATGCATCAGTCTACAGATGGGCCAGTTGTCATTTATTGTGACAACATGAGTAGTATACACTTGGCAAATAACCCAGTCTATCATGCTAGAACAAAGCACATTGAGGTGCATTATCACTATGTGCGAGAGAGAGTTTTACTAGGTCTTATTGATCTAGTTTATGTCGGCACAGAGGATCAGGTAGCTGACATATTTACGAAGGCATTGGGCGCAGAGAAGCTGCGCAAGTTCAGAGACCTGCTTGGTGTGCAAGAATTGGGATTGAGCTCGAGGGAGAGTGTTGAGATATCGATCTCCACTCGTGATATGCCAGGGTGACCGTTGTGCATTTATATCACCGACTTGTTAGTTGCAGATGCAGTTGGTACACCGCCCATGAATAATAGCTAGATGACAGCTATCCTTATCTACTCTAGTTCGTGGCTCAGTTAGTATGCCACCTTAGTTAGTTGAGTTTGGTTTAAGACCCATATATAGGGTTCTTCTATTTCTTTGTACTAGAGTTCTTTTTGGCTTACACAACTAAGAAGAGGAAAACTGTTTTCAGCCTCCACCTGTGTGTGTATTCCCCCATTATGCAAGCAAGAAAGCTATAAGTGAGACTCCTTCCTTCTCTCCCACAATCTTGACATGGTATCATAGCCTTGTTCGTGGTAAGGAGCTCAAGAAAGCAAACCAAGTTCGCGGTGTTCTGGTAAGAGGACCAGTGTTGCTTTCATTTTTCTGTTTTGGGAGCAAGTCTCTGCAAGTAGCACAGCCGGAAAGTGCAAGAGTGCATTGTCTCAGATTGAGAGACCCTTCGCGGTGTAGCAAGAGGGCAGTATATGCTGCAGGAAAAGGCTTTAGCCCTTGGTTGCCCTGTTTTTTTTATTTGAGGCCATTTCGGTGCCTGTTTTGGAGGCGGAAGTTTTCCGCACGCACTCAGGAAAAGGCCCTGTTTTTGCTGTGCGACCACTATTCTACAGGTAGTTGAAAAGTTACTATAGAAATTGCATCGTATGCCTGTGCGCATAGACATTGGGAGTTAAAGAATCATCCTTGTTGCCTGTTGATACAAAATCGTCACTAGGAAGTGACTGTGTGGTCAAATACCACTTTCATCAGTTTTGCAGATTTACCCTTGTGAGGCTGAAGCTGTGTTTTTTGCAATGACAGAATTTTTTGCAGTGTTCTGTAATGGCATCTGATTCTCTTTCACAGATTGTCACTGAAAAGATTGACAAGAACAACTTCCAAGCATGGAAGTTTAGAATGACGAATTTCCTTATGGGAAAAGGATATTGGGAATTTGTTGCAGGAAATGAAGAAGAACCAGTTCTTCCTGATGTTCTCAATCAACAGCAAATGCAGGCATTTAAAGCATGGCATGAGAGAGCTAGGAAAGTTATGTACTGGCTATCTATCAGCATTTCAGACTCTATGATTGTGCATATTCAAGATGCAAGTACGCCAAAGGAGGCATGGGATACTTTGTCAAAAATGTATATCACAAATACGCAAGCCAGGAAAATGCAGCTCAAGCAAGAGTTGCACAATGTGCAAAGAGAAAGTATGAGCATCAATGACTACCACATGAAGGTGAAGAAGATTGCAGATGCACTTGCTTCCATTGGGTCGCCAGTGGAACATGATGATTTAGTTTCTGTGACCTTGAATGGTCTAGGTAAGGATTATGCACAGTTCCGAACATCCATTTCCGTCCGTGAAGGATTTCCTGATTTTGAGGAGTTGATTGCTCTTCTAATTTCTGAGGAGCAGAGAAATGATGCTGCATCTTCTTCAGGAGGAACTTCAAAAGAAGCTATCTTCTACTCAAATGCTGGAAGAGGTAGAGGCAGAGGTAGAGGAGGCCGATCTGGAAGCCATGGTAGAAATCAGAATATGCAGCACACTCAAGAAAACCAGTCCTTTGGAGGAGGACGTGGTAACTCTAAAGGCAGGGGGAGCCAAAGAGGTCGTGGTGGATGGCAAAGAGGCCAAAATGCAAACAGCAATGTTGAATGCTACTATTGTGGTAAAATGGGTCATATGGCTAAAGACTGCTATAAAAAGCAGAATGACATCATGGAATGGAAAATTGCAACAAGGGAATTATGCATATTCTAGTAGACAAGGTAATGACAGAAATGAGCATTTGTTTATGGTGCAGCACATGACCAATTCTGTGACAAGTGTAGAAGAAAGCAACGATGTGTGGTATGTTGACTCAGGTGCATCAAACCACATGACAGGTCATGCAGAATGGATGCAGGATGCAAGGAAAATGGAAAACCCAGGATTTGTGGAGACTGGTGATGATACTGCACATCCTATTGTGCAGATTGGAAAAATTCATTTGTCTATGTAGGATGGGAAAAAGAAATACCTGTCGGATGTATTTCATGTCCCGAATATCACCAATAACCTGGTTTCTATTGGTCAAATGGTTGAGCAGGGCTTGCAGGTCAGATTTAATTCTCATGGATGCTTTGTTGAGGATATGAAAAATAAAGGTCGCTTGATAGCAAAAGGAAAGAAGAAGGGCAGAATGTTTACGTTGGATGCAGACATGCCTGAATTGAATGCAGCAATGTTTGCACATGGGACCGGTGTAGTTACAGATATTGATATCTGGCATAAACGCATTGGTCATGTTAATGTACAGTGACTTAAATCAATACAAGCCCAAAATATTGTTGCAGGATTGCCTAAATTCAAGGTTGCAGAAATGCATAAGGTATGTGAAGCCTGTCAGTTTGGAAAACAGGCAAGGAAACCATTTCCTAGACATGTTCAAGAGAGTAAGGAGCCATTGGAATTAATCCACTCTGATGTGTGGACTACTAAAGCTGCATCTCTTGGAGGCTGTCATTATTTTGTCACTTTTATTGATGACTATAGTAGAAAAGTTTGGGTGTATTTTTTGAAAAAGAAAAGTGAAGTTTTTGGGCATTTCAAAACTCTTAAAGCTATGGTTGAAAAAGAAACAGGCCTGCAAATAAAATGCCTAAGGTCAGATGGAGGGGGAGAGTACCTCTCAAATGAGTTTGCAAGGTTCCTGCAGAAGCATGGCATAAAGCAACAATATTCATGCAATCATACCCCACAACAAAATGGAATTGCAGAAAGGAAAAACAGGCATATTGGAGAGGTATCTCGTGCCATGCTCAATGAAAAAGACTTGCCGGATTTTTACTAGGTGAAGCAGTTGCTACAGCAGTCTACATAATGAACAGGACTCCCACTGCAACAATACATGGAATGAATCCAGAGGAGAGATATACTGGTAGGAAACCAGATATTTCTCATTTGAATATTTTTGGTTGCATTGCCTATGTTCATGTGCCAGATGAGTTGAGATCCAAGTTGGATCCAAAAGCTGAGAAGTGCATCTTTATTGGTTACTCTCTGCAGCAAAAAGGATATAGATGCTATAACCCTTCTACTTGTAAGTTTAAGTGAGCAGAGATGTTGTTTTTGATGAGATGAGTAGCTGGTATAAACCAGTAAATGTGATTGATAATGTAGATGCACAAAATGGTAATGCTGCACAGAATTCACAGCAGCAGTTGCAAGATATTAGTGGACCTGGAGTGTCCTCTAGCAGTGGTTCACATTCTTCGCCATGGACAGGCAGATTGAGATAAGGAGAATCTTCTCAAAGCAATGCAGATAGTGGTATGAAGATATCACGAAAAGGAAAAGAGAAGGTAGATCAGCCCATGTTTGATGTGAATGCAGGTCACTCTTATGTGGATGGTGAATCCAGTAGCTCAGAACAGAGCATTGATGATGAGTTGGGTATTCCTTCTATTGTTACACTTGGAGTAAGGAAGACCATGGATGTTTTGAGAGAACCTGGGAGTGAACCTACTTTGCATAGGTCTACAAGAGCTAGATATCCTGTGGATAGACTGAAAAATGATGGATTTACAACCATTCACTATGCGTATATGGTCAAAGTGATACATGAATCAGAACTCACTTCTTTTGAGCAAGCCATGGGAAAAGAAAAATGGGAGAAAGCCATGGATGAAGAAATGGATGCCTTGGAAGCAAATGCTACATGGGAATTGGTACCTTTGCCTAAAGATAAGAATGCAATTGGTTGTAAGTGGGTTTATAAGGTGAAGCACAATGTAGATGGTTCTGTGAACAGATACAAGGCGAGATTAGTAGTCAAGGGGTATGCACAAACATATGGCATTGATTATGAAGAAACATTCAGTCCGGTTGCAAGAATGGCAACCGTAAGAGCAGTCATTGCTATGGCTGCATCAAAGGGATGGTCTTTACATCAGATGGATGTAAAGAATGCCTTCTTGCATGGTGATTTGCAAGAAGAGGTCTATATAGAACAGCCACCAGGTTATGTGCATGCTGTTCATCCTGAGTTTGTTTGCAGGTTGAAGAAAGCCTTGTATGGGTTGAAGCAAGCACCTAGAGCATGGTCTGACAAGATAGGAAAGTATCTTGTTACTATTGGCTTTCAGATTTCCAAGGCAGATTTCTCACTTTATGTGAGAAAAATAGAGAAAGTATTATGCTACTTGTCATTTATGTTGATGATTTGATTATCACAGGTGACAGTGATGAAGATATCCTTCATGTGAAAATGCTATTGAAGCAGAAGTTTGAGATGAAGGATTTGGGAGAGCTACGTTATTTCTTGGGCATTGAGGTGATTAGATCACCAAGTGGGATATGGCTCTTGCAGAGGCAGTATGGATTGGATATGCTGTCCAAATATGCAATGACAGGCTGTAAGCCTATTTCAGTTCCTTTGGAGCAGAATGTGAAGCTAAGCGCAGATGCAGGTGAGCTTCTGGAAGACCCTACTATGTACAGACACATAGTAGGAAGTTTGATTTATATGACTATTACCAGGCCAGATTTAAGCTATGCTGTTGGATTGGTAAGTCAGTTTATGCAAGCTCCAAGGAAACCGCATTTGGATGTGGCTAGACGCATACTCAGGTATGTGAAGTCCACATTGCAGTATGGACTATTTTATGAGATGGGGGTTCAGATACAGTTGCATGGATACACTGATGTTGATTGGGCTGGTAGTATTTCTGATAGACGATCTACCAGTGGATATGTGTTCTCTTTTGGGAGTGTTGCAGTCACTTGGAGCAACAAGAAACAACCTACAGTTGCCTTGTCGAGCACAGAGGCTGAGTACAGGGGTGCAGCAATGGCTGCATGTGAGGTAGCTTGGTTGCATAAGCTACTTTATGATATGCATCAGTCTACAGATGGGCCAGTTGTCATTTATTGTGACAACATGAGTAGTATACACTTGGCAAATAACCCAGTCTATCATGCTAGAACAAAGCACATTGAGGTGCATTATCACTATGTGCGAGAGAGAGTTTTACTAGGTCTTATTGATCTAGTTTATGTCAGCACAGAGGATCAAGTAGCTGACATATTTACGAAGGCATTGGGCGCAGAGAAGCTGCGCAAGTTCAGAGACCTGCTTGGTGTGCAAGAATTGGGATTGAGCTCGAGGGAGAGTGTTGAGATATCGATCTCCACTCGTGATATGCCAGGGTGACCATTGTGCATTTATATCACCGACTTGTTAGTTGCAGATGCGGTTGGTACACCGCCCATGAATAATAGCTAGATGACAGCTATCCTTATCTACTCTAGTTCGTGGCTCAGTTAGTATGCCACCTTAGTTAGTTGAGTTTGGTTTAAGACCCATATATAGGGTTCTTCTATTTCTTTGTACTAGAGTTCTTTTTGGCTTACACAACTAAGAAGAGGAAAACTGTTTTTAGCCTCCACCTGTGTGTGTATTCCCCCATTGTGCAAGCAAGAAAGCTACAAGTGAGACTCCTTCCTTCTCTCCCACAATCTTGACACATCACAGGGTTTGTCACTTAGGGCCTACTGAGTCTACTTCGCAATGGGAGAGTCAAACCCACTAGGATCGACTTGAAGTTTTGGGTTCCTAAAATTGGATGGGTCTCCTAGTAGCCAGCTAGCATCAGTAATTTTGAGTCCCACTTTTAGAGGATTACTCGATCTGAAGCGGACTTGCCATTGTGCGGTACGTCAACCCTCTTGCCCATAAGGAAAAATCCCATTCCGGCCCGGCCCCCTAAAACAATGCAAGTCAGTTCTACCTAATGACTAGTTGGTCAATTTACCGTCTTCCTATTTCTATTGCCGATTTAGAAAAGCTCCCAACTAATCGGGACCACCCTACTGTTGAGATGACAAGCTCAACACATGCGGACATTGATGATGGACCGCCTGGTTAGATGGGTCCACACGTCTACACTTAGCATGTCGGTGGTCATTATGAATCTCACATGGCCACTGACTCATTACTTATTATATTCAGGTCGTTACACCTATTTACAGCTGGCATAGTTATAGCGCCAATCGACTAGTGTAGTCGGTTATGCATTGTTTGACTTAGTAGGCCACTTTTCTTTTATGTTGTATCTTATCTATACTTTGTGTATATTGTAAAGTATGTGGAAGAAGAAGAAGAAATCAGCAAGAAAACGTTTTGGCCTCCATCTCTCTTCTTGTCTCTTGAGTGAGCTTCTCCTTGTGCATTCTGTGTATGTTCGGTGCAGCATCTTGAGCAACCCCCTCCACCACGCGATTCTTGACATGGTATCAGAGCCGCACCACTGAGAGAGGTTGATTTCGAAGGTTGAAGCAAAGGAGAAGAAGCAAGGTTCGAGCAAGCAAGCCACGGGTAAGAAGCTCTCCCATCCTTCAACTCTTTCTCTTGGATAGTGCCTGTGGAGGCACCGGAAGCAGGGCAGAGCAAAAATCTCAGATTGCAGTGAGTTTTGGTGTGCGCGAAGAGCGCTGTCTATTGTGTAGATATGCCATTTAGGGCTTTCCCGCAGTTATTTTGGGCATTTGAGGCCGTTTCAGGGCCCGTTTTAGAGCCGCAAGGTTGCGGACAGCAGTTTCAGGGTACATTGTGACTTCGACTGTATTGACCGAAAGTGGATGCGCAGGTTACAGATTTCAGATCTATAAGTTCAAAGGTGTTTACCAATGAGTAAACACAAGGTTTATCTGCAAACAGGTTGCAGATTGCATGTATTGTTGAGCAGACAGTGAAAAAGGCTGTCTGGTATATTGTTATGCACTACAGGTCCAGGGTTGCAGAAGATTTGCTTGCTGTTGGTATTAATTTTGTGATAATGGCAGAGAACAGTGGAAGCCCCATCATTGAGAAGCTCGACAAGAACAACTACCCTTCATGGAAGTTCCATGTCACGAACTTCCTTATTGGAAAAGGCCTCTACGAGTTCGTTTCAGGTGAAGAAAAGGAGCCGGAGATGAGTGATCCTCCAACTGCAGAAGAGACAAAGGCACGGAAAGAATGGAATGCAAAGGATAAAAAGGTCATGTATTGGTTGTCTGCAGTCATTGACAATAATATGCTGGGATACATTAGAAATGCAGAGAATTCATATGCAGCTTGGACCATACTTGAAAGTATGTTTTCTGTAAATACAAAGGCACGAAAGATTCAACTCAAGCAAGAGTTGAATACATTAAAGAAAGGAAGATGTCTATCAATGAGTATGCACTGAAGGTAAGAAGCATTGCAGATGCATTGGCAGCGATTGATGCAATGCGCGATGATGATGATTTGGTGTCGTCTACCTTGGGTGGACTTAACAATGAAAAGGCTTGGAAGTCTTTTGTAACTTCCATATATGTCGTCAGAAAGCCATTTCCAGATTTCGATGAATTGGTCTCCCTTATGATCACTAAAGAGATCAACATGCAGAGTGAGACATCTGAAAGAAGTGCTGAACATGTCCAAGCTTTCTACTCCAGTTTTGGAAGGGGACGTGGCAGGTTCTCTTCAAGAGGCCGTGGTACAGGACGTGGTAGTGACAACCAGCAAAACAGATTGAATCAGCAATTTGGCGATATACAGGTTTTAGGAGGTCGTGGTAACTTTAGAGGCAGGGGGAGCTTTAGAGGAAGAGGTGGATGGCAGAACAGAGGTTCTAAAAACTCTAGTATTGTGTGCCACTACTGCGGCAAAACAGGTCATATTGCAGCCCAATCTTATGCTAAGAAAGATGATATCTGCAGTGGAAAGTTGCAGCAAGGAAACTATGCATCGTCTTCACGATAGAATGAAGACAAAAATGAACGTTTGTTCGTTATGTAGCATATGCTGAATGCTGTTACAGGAAAGGGAACACATGAAGATGTTTGGTATGTTGATTCAGGTGCATCCAATCATATGACCAGCCATGCAGAATGGTTTGGAGAGATGCAGGATTTGCAGAATGCACGTTATGTGCAGACGGGTGATGACTCATGCCACCCAATTTCACACATTGGAAAAGTTCCCTTGTCCTTGCATGATGGTAAGACAAAGAGTCTTTCAGATGTATTACATATGCCATCTATTACAAAGAACTTGGTGTCAGTCGGTCAAATGGTAGAGCAAGGGCTGCAAGTCAGATTTAATGCAAAGGGCTGCTTTGTAGAAGACTTCAATGACAAGTGCAGGTTGGTAGCAAAGGGAAGTAGAGTTGGACGGATGTTGGAATTCCTACTATGAATGTTGCTATGTATGCCAAAGGAAAAGATGTTGTTGCAGACATTGAAATTTGGCACAAACGCATTGGACATGCAAATGTACAAAGGCTGAAATTAATGTAGTCCAAAGGGTTGGTTACAGGTTTGCCTACATTTAAAGTTGCAGAATTTCAGAAGGTATGTGAAGCATGTCAGTTTCGTAAGCAGGCAAGACAACCCTTTTCACATGACAGAGATGTAAGCAGAAATATCCTTGATGTTGTGCATACAGACATTTGGGGGTCTACATAAAATGTATCTCTTGGAGGTAGTTCATACTTCGTCACATTCATTGATGATTGTTCTAAAAAGCTGTGGGTATATTTTATGAAGGAAAAGAGTGAAGCTTTTGAGCACTTTAGAACTTTCAAGGCTACAGTTGAAAGAGAAACAGGCTTGAAAGTAAAGTGCTTGAGGTCAGATGGAGGGGGAGAGTACCTCCCCAATGAGTTCAGTGATTTTCTGAGGTCTCATGGGATAAAGAGACAATTCACATGCAGGTATACCCCACAGCAAAATGGGGTTGCAAAAAGGAAAAACAGGCATATTTCAGAAGTTGCACGCGCCTTGATGGCTGAAAAGAATATGCCTAAGCATTTTTGGTCTGAGGCTATTCATACTGCTGTTTATATTATGAATAGAACTCCCATAGCTGCAGTTCATGGTATGACCCCCGAAGAATGTTTTACATGTAAGAAGCCTGATGTTTCACACTTGAAAGTATTTGGCTACATTGTGTATGTTCATGTGCCAGATGAGTTGCGGAAGAAACTGGATCCAAAGGCTGAAAAGTGTGTCTTTATTGGATACTCTTTAGAGCAGAAAGGGTATCGCTGTTACAACCCTATCACATGTAAGTTTAGAGTGAGCAGGGATGTCATCTTTCATGAAATGAGCAGTTGGTATGCATCTAGTGGTGATGCATTGGATGATGATCATGATCATGACACTCATGTGCAGGCTGAAAAGCAAGAATCACGAACTCTTAGCGGACCAGAGACATCATCTGGTAGTCCTTGGTCTGGGAGACTAAGGAGTACCTCTACATCTTCGGGTGCATCTAGTAGCACTACAGGTAAAGACAAAGGAAAGAATAAAGTGTCAGAAGGCATTGATGCAGTTCTTAATGGAGACTCCAGTGGCTCAGAGAGCTTGGATGATGAGCCTGGTATTCCTTCACTGAGGACTCCAGGTGTGCAGAGAGCACGCGTTAATGCAAAGACTCCATTGAGTGATCCAGTGGTACGCAGGTCTAGCAGGGTGAGATATCCTGTTAAAAGATTTGGTTTTGAAGGTTATGCAGCTCACCATTATGCTTATATGGTGAAACTAGTTAAGGATGTTGAGCCCACATGTTTTGAGGAGGCTATTGGTCATGCTCATTGGGATGCAGCAATGGATGAGGAGATGGCTGCATTAGAGGCCAATAAGACTTGGGATCTAGTATCATTGCCGAAGGAAAAGAAAGCTATTAGATGTAAGTGGGTTTATAAGATTAAGCACAATGCAGATGGTTCTATTAGCAGGTACAAAGCTAGGCTGGTTGCAAAAGACTATGCCCAGACATATGGCATAGATTATGATGCAACCTTCAGTCCAGTTGCTAGGATGGCAACTGTCAGATGTGTGATTGCTTTGGCAGCAGCCAAAGGTTGGAGGTTGCAGCAAATGGATGTAAAGAATGCCTTCTTGCATGGTGATTTGCAGGAAGAAGTGCATATGGATCATCCAATAGGTTATGAAGATTTAGAGCATCCCACGTATGTGTGCAGGTTGAAGAAGGCACTCTATGGGCTCAAGCAAGCACCTAGAGCATGGTCTGACAAGATTAGAGAGTACCTTGTCAATATTGGCTTTTATGTTTCTGATGCTGATCACTCACTTTATGTGAGAAAGGGAGATGCAGGTTTGGTCATCATAGTCATCTATGTGGATGACTTGATTATTACAGGTGATAGTGATAGTGGGATTGCTGAAGTCAAGGGCTATTTGAAGATGAAGTTTGAGATGAAGGATTTAGGTGAGCTAAGGTACTTCCTTGGCATTGAGGTGATCAGATGTGATGATGGTATATGGCTGTCCCAAAGACAGTATGGCTTGGATATGTTGTCCAAGTATGGTATGACTGCATGCAAACCACTTTCAGTCCCATTGGAGCAGAATGTAAAGCTGAGTGCTGATGTTGGGGATGAGATAGAAGACCCTACTATGTTCAGGAGGATAGTGGGAAGTTTGATCTACATGACCATTACAAGGCCAGACTTGAGCTACGTTGTTGGTCTTGTGAGTCAGTTTATACAAGTACCTAGAAAGCCACATTTGGATGCAGTCAGACGCATATTGAGATATGTGAAGTCCACATTACATTATGGACTTTTCTATGAGGCAGGTATAGATGTACAGGTATTTGGATACACAGATGCAGATTGGGCTGGTAGTATATCTAATAGAAGATCTACAGTGGATACATGTTCTCTCTTGGTAGTGCAGCAGTTGCATGGAGCAGCAAAAAGCAATCTACAGTTGCTTTGTCGAGTACAGAGGCTGAGTATAAAGGTGCTGCTATTGCAGCATATGAGGTAGTATGGCTGCAAAAGCTATTGCTGATTTGGATGTCCAGGTGGAAGGTCCAGTTGTCATTTATTGTGACAACATGAGCAGTATACAGTTGGCTAGGAACCCTGCGTTCCATGCCAGGACAAAACATATTGAGGTACACTACCACTTTGTGAGAGAGAAGGTACTAGCAGGTGAGATTGACTTGGTGTATGTCAGCACACAGGATCAAATAGCTGACATCTTCACGAAGGCATTGGGTACAGAGAAGCTTCAAAAGTTTCGAAGCTTACTTGGAGTTGCAGAGATGTAGTTGAGCTTGAGGGGGAGTGTTGAGATGACAAGCTCAACACATGCGGACATTGATGATGGACCGCCTAGTTAGATGGGTCCACATGTCTACACTTAGTACGTCGGTAGTCATTATGAATCTCACATAGCCACTGACTCATTACTTATTATATTCAGGTCGTTACACCTATTTACAGCTGGCATAGTTATAGTGCCAGTCGACTAGTGTAGTCGGTTATGCATTGTTTGACTTAGTAGGCCACTTTCCTTTTATGTTGTATCTTATCTATACTTTGTGTACATTGTAAAGTGTGTGGAAGAAGAAGAAGAAATCAGTAAGAAAACGTTTTGGCCTCCATCTCTCTTCTTGTCTCTTGAGTGAGCTTCTCCTTGTGCATTCTGTGTGTGTTCGGCGCAGCATCTTGAGCAACCCCCTCCACCACGCGATTTTTGACACCTACCATTGGACAAACCCATTAGGGGTTATGCCCACTCGCTTTCCTTTGATGATGGGTCATCTTTAATTTTTTAATTACGTACAGCACATTTATTGGAACATATACAACCAGCTTCCTTAATTAGTCCATTAAGTCACAGGTTCCTTCACATAATTTATCTCACTGACACATGTACAATTCAAACAGTAAACTTAAGCAACTTCTTTATTATATTGGAAGCTTATTACAATTTCCATCTTTCCGTCCCAGTGGAAGATACACAGAATTCCATAAGGATATTCTATCCACCAAGATTCCATCCTCATAACTAGTATTTAGGGTTCTAGGATCCCATCCTAGGTCACGAAGGGGCTCGTCAGATTCTTAGAACAATGCAAAATTTACAGCTAGATCCCCCTCTGGCACCTATAATTCCTACTGTCTGAGATTATCCCTACTGTGACAGACCTTTCGTCTACGAAGTCGGTCCAAGCCTCTCGTAGCGATAATCATGACCCCCTTGGAGTCGGGTCTCACTGTTAGCTTGGGGGTAGCCTAGCCCGATCCTTCCTTTTATTCTCTTTGACAATAATTTCAATAAGAGATCTAGATTCTAGCAAACACAAACAGTCCTTTTAAATGTATATCAAATGATGCAATGACGATCACCTCATCATGCAATTCACAGCTTCACATAGCCAAGGTAGACCTTATCCTAAGGTAACCTTACATTCTAATGAGGATTCTCCTCCCCATAAAGAAGTGTTGAGTATATCTCTTCTAACATGTTAAGCAAGGCATGAATTTCCTGTTTGGGCTCATTTATCCAACATAAGCGAAATTCCTTAAAGAAATATATTGGGTCAATAACCCAACGAGATGACCTATAGGACTCTTAAATAGACAATCAATTTCTATAACTATCTCTAGTTAACTCTTAACTTGTCGCATTTGACCATAACTATGTCGAATGCGCATAAAGACATATGTACAATAACCTTTGGCAATTAATTCTAACATGATTCTATGACTTAGAATCTAAATTAATCTAGTTGCAAATCATAGTGATTAATTGTTTATGCTTGTACTAATATGTTTTGTTAGATGAGTTATCAATTTGTGTAAGTGAAGAATATGGAAGCTAATATATTATGTAATTATCTTATATAGAAAAATAGTAATCTAGTAATGAATAACCTGGTTTGGCAGCATGACGACATTAGGAACTTCATCTTTACTCGCGCTTGCATTAGCCACACCCGATGTTCCGTTGGTAGTGGCAACTCTCGCAATCTCAGGCACTCCCGTATCATTGGCAATACCCGTTGCTTGACCGGTTGCATTGGTCCCCATGGTTTTTCCACTTCGTCGCTTTGGAGCCATCATCCACGAGTGGTTCGAGAGATAGGGAAGGTGGAATAGATTTGAGATGAGAGAGCGTAAGAGAATATGGCTTAGTTAAAGATCGAGACAAGGGATTTGAGCGAACTCTCTTCCTCTCTCTCTCTCTCTCTCTCTCTCTCTCTCTCTCTCTCTCTCTCTCTCTCTCTCTCTCTCTCTCTCTCTAGCTTCTTCTTGCAGCCTCTTGAAGGAGTATCCTTCTTCCTCTCTTTCTCTACCTCTCTCTTGTAGCCTCTCGGGGTCTCCTTATGTCTCCCTAAGTGCCCCCCCATGCCTCTTATTTATAGTGAATTGGAGAAGAAGGGTTGTGGCTAAGAAGAGGAGCTCTTTGTGGAGGGGGATCTTGGAAAGATTAGTGATCTGATACTCAAATCATAAATCTCATGGTTCCATTGGCTCCAAAAGGGGAGGTAAAACCCCAAGACACTTGGTTAGAAAGCACTCAGTTCACTCCTTCTTTTATCTGTTCAAAGTGATGTCTACTGCGTGTAGACTGTGATCACCGCACGCGCGATTTTGTCAATCACATTTTTTTTTTTATAAAATCTTCAAACTAAATAAAACATCACTTATCTTTCCTTTTAAATGACATCTAGTTCTAGAAATATCCATATCTCTTTTTTTTTAAGGATAATATCTAAAATATTCTAGTCTTGTCTAGAAATCTAATATTTTTAGACCATCCTTACTATAGACACTAACATTAGTGCTTAATATAGCTCATCTCTCTTATTCACATTATAACTTCCATGAAGGGTGGCTACAGTCCTTGTTAATTCATAAAAAAATATCGAGTTACGACTCTCGGTTTTATTTATTTATTTATTTTAAATGTTAGTTAGTTATTAATGTTAGTTAATTTTTTTACTTTAGTTAGTAACCTTACTAACTTATTAATTGACTAACTAACTTATGAATTAACCAACTAACTTTTATTGCTTGGAAATATTACAATTAAGTTGGATGCTAAACTCAAATTATTTGCATGTGTCTACATGTTTGTAGACATGGGCACATTCCCTAGGGAGAAACTTGAGAAATACTTGCCATATCAGCTATCCTGGGTTTGATCTACATGACCATTACAAGGCCACACTTGAGCTACGTTGTTGATCTTGTGAGTCAGTTTATGCAAGTACCTAGAAAGCCACATTTGGATGCAGTCAGACGCATATTGAGATATGTGAAGTCCACATTACATTATGGACTTTTCCATGAGGCAGGTACAGATGTACAGGTGTTTGGATACACAGATGCAGATTGGGCTGGTAGTATGTCTTATAGAAGATCTACCAGCGGATACATATTCTCTCTTGGTAGTGTAGCAGTTGCTTGGAGCAGCAAAAAGCAATCTACAGTTGCTTTGTCGAGTACAGAGGCTGAGTATAGAGGTGCTGTTGTTGCAGCATGTGAGGTAGTATGGCTACAAAAGTTAATGGCTGATTTGGATGTGCATTTATTGTGACAACATGAGCAGTATACAGTTGGCTAGGAACCCTGTGTTCCATGCCAAGACAAAACATATTGAGGTACACTACCACTTTGTGAGAGAGAAGGTACTAGCAGGTGAGATTGACTTGCTGTATGTTAGCACACAGGATCAGATAGCTGACATCTTTGTTGAGATATCGAGCTCCACTCGTGATACGCCAGGGTGACCGTTGTGTATTTATGTCACCGACTTGTCAGTTGCAGACGCGGTTGGTACACCGCCCATGAATAATAGCTACATGATAGCTATCCTTATCTACTCTAGTTCGTGGCTCAGTTAGTATGCCACCTTAGTTAGTTGAGTTTGGTTTGAGACCCATATCTAGGGTTCTTCTATTTCTTTGTACTAGAGTTCTTTTGGCTTACACAACTAAGAAGAGAAAAACTGTTTTCAGCCTCCACCCTTGTGTGTCTTCCCCCATTGTGCAAGCAAGAAAGCTTCAAGCGAGACTCCTTCCTTCTCTCCCACAATCTTGACATGGTATCAGAGCCTTGTTCGTGGTAAGGAGCTCAAGAAAGCAAGCCAAGCTCGCGGTGGTCTGGTAAGAGGAGCAGTGTTGCTTTCATTTCCTGTTTTGGGAGCAGATCTCTGCAGGTAGCACAGCCGGAAATTGCAGGAGTGCATCGTCTCAGGTTGAGACGCCCTTCGCGGTGAAGCAAGAGGGCAGTATATGCTGCGGGAGAGGGCTTTAGCCCTTGGCGACCTTGTTTTTTTGATTTGAGGCCATTTCGGGGCCTGTTTTGCAGACGGAAGTTTTCTGCACGCACTCAAGAAAAGGCTCAGTTTTATGCTGTGCGACCACTGTTCTACAGGTCGGTGAAAAGTTACTGTAGAAATTGCATCGTATGCTTGTGCGCAGAGACATTGGGAGTTTCAGAATCATCCTTGGTTCCTGTTTATGCAAAATCGTCACTAGGAAGTGACTGTGTGGTCAAATACCACTTTCGCCAGTTTTGCAGATTTGCCCTTGTGAGGGTGAAGCTGTGTTTTTTGCAGTGACAGAATTTCTTGCAGTATTCTGTAATGGCGTCTGATTCTCTTTCACAGATTGTCACTGAAAAGCTTGACAAGAACAACTTCCAGGCATGGAAGTTTAGAATGACGAATTTCCTTATGGGAAAAGGATATTGGGAATTTGTTGCAGGAAATGAAGAAGAACCAGTTCTTCCTGATGTTCCCAATCAACAACAAATGCAGGCATTTAAAACATGGCATGAGAGAGCCAGGAAAGTTATGTATTGGTTGTCTATCAGTATTTCAGACTCTATGATTGTGCATATTCAGGATGCAAGTACGCCAAAGGAGGCATGGGATACTTTGTCAAAAATGTATAGCACAAATACGCAAGCCAGGAAAATGCAGCTCAAGCAAGAGTTGCATAATGTGCAAAGAGAAAGTATGAGCATCAACGACTACCACATGAAGGTGAAGAAGATTGCAGATGCACTTGCTTCCATTGGGTCGCCAGTGGAAGATGATGATTTAGTTTCCGTGACCTTGAATGGTCTAGGAAAGGATTATGCACAGTTTCGGACATCCATTTCAGTTCGTGAAAGATTTCCTGATTTTGAGGAGTTGATTGCTCTTCTAATTTCTGAGGAACAGAGAAATGGTGGTGCATCTTCTTCAGGAGGAACTTCAAAAGAAGCTGTCTTCTACTCAAATGCTGGAAGAGGTAGAGGCAGAGGTAGAGGAGGCCGATTTGGAGGCCGTGGCAGAAATCAGAATATGCAGCAAACTCAAGAAAACCAGTCCTATGGAGGAGGACGTGGTAACTCTAGAGGCAGGGGGAGCCAAAGAGGTCGTGGTGGATGGCAAAGAGGCCAAAATGCAAACAGTAATGTTGAATGCTACTACTGTGGTAAAATGGGTCATATGGCTAAAGACTGCTATAAAAAGCAGAATGACATCATGAATGGAAAACTGCAACAAGGGAATTATGCATCTTCTAGTAGACAGGGTGATGACAGAAATGAGCATTTGTTCATGGTGCAGCACATGAACAATTCTATGACAAGTGCAGAAGAAAGCAATGATGTATGGTATGTTGACTCAGGTGCATCAAACCACATGACAGGTCATGCAGAATGGATGGAGGATGCAAGGAAAATGGAAAAACCAGGATTTGTGGAGACTGGTGATGATACTGCACATCCTATTGTGCAGATTGGAAAAATTCCCTTGTCTATGCAGGGTGGGAAAAAGAAATACTTGTCCGATGTATTTCATGTCCCGAATATCACCAAGAATCTGGTTTCAGTTGGTCAAATGGTTGAACAGGGCTTGCAGGTCAGATTTAATCCTCATGGATGCTTTGTTGAGGATATGAAAAATAAAGGTCGCTTGATAGCAAAAGGAAAGAAGAAGGGCAGAATGTTTACATTGGATGCAGACATGTCTGAATTGAGTGCAGCAATGTTTGCACATGGGACCGGTGTAGTTGCAGATATTGATATCTGGCATAAACGCATTGGTCATGTTAATGTACAGCGACTTAAATCAATGCAGGCCCAAAATATTGTTGCAGGATTGCCCAAATTCAAGGTTGCAGAAATGCATAAGGTATGTGAAGCCTGTCAGTTTGGAAAACAGGCAAGGAAACCATTTCCTAGACATGTTCAAGAGAGTGAGAAGCCATTGGAATTAATCCACTCTGATGTGTGGACTACTAAAGCTGCATCTCTTGGAGGCTGTCATTATTTTGTCACTTTTATTGATGACTATAGCAGGAAAGTTTGGGTGTATTTTATGAAAAAGAAAAGTGAAGTTTTTGGGCATTTCAAAACCCTTAAAGCTATGGCTGAAAAAGAAACAGGTCTGCAAATAAAATGCCTGAGGTCAGATGGAGGGGGAGAGTACCTCTCAAATGAGTTTGCAAAGTTCTTGCAGGAGCATGGCATAAAGCAGCAATATTCATGCAGTTATACCCCACAACAAAATGGAATTGCAGAAAGGAAAAACAGGCATATTGGAGAGGTATCTCGTGCCATGCTCAATGAAAAAGACTTGCCAGATTTTTATTGGGCTGAAGCAGTTGCTACAGCAGTCTACATAATGAACAGGACTCCCACTGCAGCAATACATGGAATGACTCCAGAGGAGAGGTATACTGGTAGGAAACCAGATATTTCTCATTTGAAAATTTTTGGTTGCATTGCCTATGTACATGTGCCAGATGAGCTGAGATCCAAGTTGGATCCAAAAGCTGAGAAGTGCATCTTTATTGGTTACTCTCTGCAGCAAAAAGGGTATAGATGCTATAACCCTTCTACTCGTAAGTTTACAGTGAGCAGAGATGTTGTTTTTGATGAGATGAGTAGCTGGTATAAACCAGTAAATGTGATTGATGATGAAGATGCACAAAATGGTAATGCTACACAGAATTCACAGCAGCAGTCACAAAATATTAGTGGACCTGGAGCATCCTCTAGCAGTGGTTCACATTCTTCGCCATGGACAGGCAGATTGAGATCAGGAGAATCTTCTCAAAGCAATGCAGATAGTGGTATGCAGGTATCACGAAAAGGAAAAGAGAAGGTTGATCAGCCCATGTTTGATGTGAATGCAGGTCACTCTTATGTGGATGGTGAATCCAGTGGCTCAGAACAGAGCATTGATGATGAGTTGGGTATTCCTTCTATTGTTACACCTGGAGTAAGGAAGACCAGGGATGTTTTGAGAGCACCTGGGAGTGAACCCACTTTGCGCAGGTCTACCAGAGTTAGGTATCCTGTGGATAGGCTGAAATATGATGGATTTACAGCCATTCACTATGCATATATGGTCAAGGTGATACAGGAACCAGAACCCACTTCTTTTGAGCAAGCCATGGGAAAAGAAAAATGGGAGAAAGCCATGGATGAAGAAATGGATGCCTTGGAAGCAAACGCTACATGGGAATTGGTACCTTTGCCTAAAGGTAAGAATGCAATTGGCTGTAAGTGGGTTTATAAGGTGAAGCACAATGCTGATGGTTCTGTGAACAGATACAAGGCAAGATTAGTAGTCAAGGGGTATGCACAAACATATGGCATTGACTACGAAGAAACATTCAGTCCGGTTGCAAGGATGGCAACCGTAAGAGCAGTCATTGCTATGGCTTCATCAAAGGGATGGTCTTTACATCAGATGGATGTAAAGAATGCCTTCTTGCATGGTGATTTGCAAGAAGAGGTCTATATGGAGCAGCCACCAGGTTATGTGCATGCTGTTCATCCTGAGTTTGTTTGCAGGTTGAAGAAAGCCTTGTATGGCTTGAAGCAAGCACCTAGAGCATGGTCTGACAAGATAGGACAGTATCTTGTCACTATTGGTTTTCAGATTTCCAAGGCAGATTTCTCACTTTATGTGAGAAAAACAGAGAAAGGTATTATGCTACTTGTCATTTATGTTGATGATTTGATTATGACAGGTGACAGTGATGAAGATATCCTTCATGTGAAAATGCTATTGAAGCAGAAGTTTGAGATGAAGGATTTGGGAGAGCTGCGTTATTTCTTGGGCATTGAGGTGATTAGATCACCAAGTGGGATACAGCTCTTGCAGAGGCAGTATGGATTGGACATGCTGTCCAAATATGGGATGACAGGCTGTAAGCCTATTTCAGTTCCTTTGGAGCAGAATGTGAAGCTGAGCACAGATGCAGGTGAGCTTCTGGAAGACCCTACTATGTACAGACGCATAGTAGGAAGTTTGATTTATATGACTATTACCAGGCCAGATTTGAGCTATGCTGTTGGATTGGTAAGTCAGTTTATGCAGGCTCCAAGGAAACCACATTTGGATGCGGCTAGACGCATACTCAGGTATGTGAAGTCCACATTGCAGTATGGACTATTTTATGAGACTGGGGTTCAGATACAGTTGCATGGATACACTGATGCTGATTGGGCTGGTAGTATTTCTGATAGACGATCTACCAGTGGATATGTGTTCTCTTTTGGGAGTGCTGCAGTCACTTGGAGCAGCAAGAAACAGCCTACAGTTGCCTTGTCGAGCACAGAGGCTGAGTACAGGGGTGCAGCAATGGCTGCATGTGAGGTAGCTTGGTTGCATAAGCTACTTTATGATATGCATCAGTCTACAGATGGGCCAGTTGTCATTTATTGTGACAACATGAGTAGTATACACTTGGCAAATAACCCAGTCTATCATGCTAGAACAAAGCACATTGAGGTGCATTATCACTATGTGCGAGAGAGGGTTTTACTAGGTCTTATTGATCTAGTTTATGTCAGCACAGAGGATCAGGTAGCTGACATATTCACGAAGGCATTGGGCGCAGAGAAGCTGCGCAAGTTCAGAGACCTGCTTGGTGTGCAGGAATTGGGATTGAGCTCGAGGGGGAGTGTTGAGATATCGAGCTCCACTCGTGATACGCCAGGGTGACCGTTGTGTATTTATGTCACCGACTTGTCAGTTGCAGACGCGGTTGGTACACCGCCCATGAATAATAGCTACATGATAGCTATCCTTATCTACTCTAGTTCGTGGCTCAGTTAGTATGCCACCTTAGTTAGTTGAGTTTGGTTTGAGACCCATATCTAGGGTTCTTCTATTTCTTTGTACTAGAGTTCTTTTGGCTTACACAACTAAGAAGAGAAAAACTGTTTTCAGCCTCCACCCTTGTGTGTCTTCCCCCATTGTGCAAGCAAGAAAGCTTCAAGCGAGACTCCTTCCTTCTCTCCCACAATCTTGACAATCTTCACGAAGGCATTGGATACAAAGAAGCTTCAAAAGTTTTGAAGCTTACTTGGAGTTGCAGAGATGTAGTTGAGCTTGAGGGGGAGGGTTGAGATAACAAGCTCAGCACATGTGGACATTGATAATGGACCGCCTAGTTAGATGGGTCCACAGGTCTACACTTAGCACGTCGGTGGTCATTATGACTCTCACATGGCCACTGACTCATTACTTATTATATTTAGGTTGTTACACATATTTACAGCTGGCATAGTTATAGCACCAGTCGACTAGTGTAGTCGGCTATGCATTGTTTGACTTAGTAGGCCACTTTCCTTTATGTTGTATCTTATCTATACTTTGTGTACATTGTAAAGAGTGTGGAAGAAGAAGAAGAAATCAGCAAGAAAACGTTTCGGCCTCCATCTCTCTTCTTGTCTCTTGAATGAGCTTCTCCTTGTGCATTCTGTGTGTGTTCAGCGCAGCATCTTGAGCAAGTCCCCCCACCACGTGATTCTTGAGACAGATTTGTAGGAAGAAGTGTATATGGATCAGCCAGTATATTATGAAGATTTAGAGCATCCCACGTATGTGTGGAGGTTGAAGAATGCGCTCTATGGGCTCAAGCAAGCACCTAGAGCATGGTCTGACAAGATCAGAGAGTATCTTGTTAATATTGGCTTTTATGTTTCTGATGCTAATCACTCACTTTATGTGAGAAAGGGAGATGTAGGTTTGGTCATAGTTATCTATGTGGATGACTTGATTATTACAGGTGATAGTGATAGTGGGATTGCTAAAGTCAATGACTTTTTGAAGAAGAAGTTTGAGATGAAGGATTTAGGTGAGCTAAGGTACTTCCTTGGCATTGAGGTGATCAGATGTGATGATGGTATATGGTTGTCCCAAAGACAGTATGGCTTGGATATGTTGTCCAAGTATGGTATGACAACATGCAAACCACTTTCAGTCCCGTTGGAGCAAAATGTAAAGTTGAGTGCTAATGTTGGGGATGAGATAGAAGACCCTACTATGTTCAGGAGGATAGTGGGGAGTTTGATCTACATGACCATTACATGGCCAGACTTGAGCTACGCTGTTGGTCTTGTGAGTCAGTTTATGCAAGTACCTAGAAAGCCACATTTGGATGCAGCTAGACGCATATTGAGATATATGAAGTCCACATTACATTATGGACTTTTCTATGAGGCAGGTATAGATGTACAGGTGTTTGGATACACAGATGCAGATTGGGCTAGTAGTATGTCTGATAGAAGATCTACCAGTGGATACATGTTCTCTCTTGGTAGTGCAGTAGTTGCATGGAGCAGCAAAAAGCAATCTACAGTTTCTTTGTCGAGTACAGAGGCTGAGTATAGAGGTGCTACTGTTGTAGCATGTGAGGTAGTATGGCTGCAAAAGTTATTGGCTGATTTAGATGTGCAGGTGGAAGGTCCAGTTGTCGTTTATTGTGAAAACATGAGCAGTATACAGTTGGCTAGGAACCCTGTGTTCCATGCCAGGACAAAACATATTGAGGTACACTACCACTTTGTGAGAGAGAAGGTACTAGCAGGTGAGATTGACTTGGTGTATGTCAGCACACAGGTTTAGATAGCTAACATCTTCACGAAGGCATTGGGTATAGAGAAGCTTCAAAAGTTTCAAAGCTTACTTGGAGTTGTAGAGATGAAGTTGAGCTTGAGGGGGAGTGTTGAGATGACAAGCTCAACACATGCGGACATTAATGATGGACCACCTGGTTAGATGCGTCCACACGTCTATACTTAGCACGTCGGTAGTCATTATGACTCTCACATGGCCACTGACTCATTACTTATTATATTCAGGTTATTACACCTTTTTACAGCCGGCGTAGTTATAGCGCTAGTCGACTAGTGTAGTCGGTTATGCATTGTTTGACTTAGTAGGCCACTTTTCTTTATGTTGTATCTTATCTATACTTTGTGTACATTGTAAAGTGTGTGGAAGAAGAAGAAGAAACTAGCAAGAAAACGTTTTGGGCTCCATCTCTCTTCTTGTCTCTTGAGTGAGTTTCTCCTTGTGCATTTTGTGTGTTCAGTGTAGCATCTTGAGCAACTCCCCCCACCACGCGATTCTTGACACATTTTGCATAAATTTGGGGCTGAAACAAGCTCAAAACACCTCCCCAAGAAAGAGAGGGTTGAGACAATCTTGACCATATTTTCAAGGTTAGTCTAAAAGAAATTTCAAAAATTAAAATGAAATAGAGAGTGTTAATGCAAGCTTAAACATGTGCTCAAGCTCTATCTCATTGACATCTCAATGGGGAGGAGAAACTATGATGATATGGTCTCAATGAAGGAAGAGGGGAAACAATCATGCTCCCTTCCTCATCTAGAAAGAGATAATTGAGATGAGATAGTCTTGAGCACATGCTCAAGCTCCATCCCAAGAGATGTCAAAGTTACATGGGGGGGGGGGGGGGGGGTACAAGCTTGAGAATGTACTCAAGCCTATATCAACCCTCTAAAAATTTGTCCCAAAGGAAACTCAAAGACATATAAAAGTGTAGAGGGTCTATATAGGCTTGAGCACATGCTCACACTCTGTCCCTCTATCTTCTAAAGTTTCCCTTGCATGTCCCCCTTCCCCCAAACAAAAGAGAGGAGTGATACAAACTCAATCACATGCTCAAGATCTTTTTCAAAGTTATATAAAAAATCTTGCCAAAAAGAGACAGTGATACAAACTTGTATATATATACAAAAATGGAGAAATCATGAAGCTTGTATATATGTGCTCAAGCTCTATCTCAAAGGCATCTGAATGAAAATGGAGAAATCATGAAGCTATATTGCCAAGATCATCCCCTATAAAGTGACAATTGATACAAGATTCATACATGCCTACTCAAGCTCTATTTCAAAGAACCTCAAAGATAGAGAAGAGAAAATGAATATATCATACCAATCTTCTCCTCAGGAAAGAGAGGGTTGAGACAAGCTTGAGCACATTCTCAAGCTATGTCTAAAAGACATTTTAAAAAGTCATATCAAATAGAGAGTCTTGATGCAAGCTTGATCATGTGCTCAAGCTCTATCTCATAGACATCTCAATGGGGGATGAGAAATCAATTTGCCATGGTATCAATGAATATAGAGGGAAAAAAATCATGTAGCATTCCTTCCCTAGAAAGAGAGGGCTAAGACAAGCTTGAGCACATGCTCAATCTATTTTGCAAAGCTATCTCAATAGTCTTGTCTAAAAGAGAGAGTTGATACAAGCTTGAGCATGTTTTGTCCCTACTCATCAAAAACTTGTATCAAAATAGGAGAGGGTTGATACATGCATGATCACATTCTCAAGCTCAATCTCAAAGTACCTCAAAGATAGAGAAGAGGTTATGAATCTATCGTGCTGTCAAGCTCCTCCCGAAGAAAGAGAGGGTTGAGACAAGCTTTACCACATTGTCAAGGTCTATCCAAGAGATGTTTCAAAAAGTCATATGAAATAGAGGGTCCTAATGCAAGCTTGAGCATGTGCTCAAGCTTTGTCTCATAGAGGTCTCAATGGGGAGGAGAAACTACCTTGGCATGGTCTCAATGAAGGGAGAGGAAAACAATCATGCGGCCTTCCTTGTCTAGAAAGACGGAGCTACGATAGGCTTGAGCCTCTATCCCAAGAGATCTCAAAGTCATATATATATATATATATATATATATATATAGAGAGAGAGAGAGAGAGAGAGAGAGAGAGAGAGCATTGATATAAGCTTGAGCATGTGCTCAAGCCTATATCAACCCTCTAAATCTCCTTCCCAAAGAGAACTCAAAGACACATAAAAGTGGAGAGGGTCTATATCGACTTAAGCACTTTATTGAGGGTAAAGGTATTTATGCCTAGTCGCCTATTTATTAGTTATACTAGCAGTATCTACACACCTGTACACTGCAAGTGGCATGCACCCATCACCATCATTTCATTGTTTATTCTTTCAATAACGTTTGAATAAGGGAAGACCGGTCACACATTGTGACTATTGGAGTTCCCACATCTTCTCTCTCTCTCTCTCTCTCTCTCTCTCTCTCTCTCTCTCTCTCTCTCTCTCTCTCTCTCTCTCTCTCTCTCTCTCTCTCTCTCTATCTATCTCTCTCTATCTCTCTCTCTCTCTCTCTCTCTCTCTCTCTTCCCCCCAACCATAGGTCTTGCTTCTGCTTGCATGATTCAACTCAAGGTTCACTCCCTTCAACTAGAATCAAAGCCATTATATCAACATTGAAGAGCTCAATCTAACATTATCTCAGCTTGTATTCAAATACCTACAGCAATTCATAGTCAATGGTAGCCATGGCTTTTTCCATTCAAGGTGAGCATTGACCTTCATTGCTTCGAGGCTTATTTGTGCCATTTGAGCTCCATACTCTCTACTATCTGCTATATACAGTAGAAGACTTAGTGTTATATAAGTTTGAGGGGATTTACTTAAGTGTTTAGAGCTCATACATGCTTGTCGAGATGCCCGTATTCAAATGTATTGATGCCATATACTTGAGGGATGATATGGCATTGATGTGAGATGATATTGGCTTGGTTTGAGCTTGCATTTCACTCATTTTACAAGAGATTTTCATTATGGAAAATTTTAGGACAACAAGCATTTGACAGTCAAAGCTTATGCATATTTCCACACGATACTATCGAGGTTATGATGTCTTATATATGAAACTTGGATGTATGGATGCCATCCCCATGATGTTTTGAGCTTTTCTTACTCATTTGGCATTCAACTTTTGTTTCAGTGGAAGTCATTTAGTTTTATGTATTGAGCCATATTTGACACGGATGTACTACAGAGCACTTGGCTTACATAGTTAAGCTTGAGCTTGTTATAGTGAGACAGTGGGACGACTCAATGTGACATGTACATGCTCTCTTCATGCTATATTCATGCAATTGATGCATAGTGGACTGATCTGACTTTTGTTTTGGGTCGGCACCTATCTCTATCATATTGTTGTCACTAATGTATTTATGGCTATCTATCGATCTTTTGTTGTCATTGCTGAGTCACCTGTGCCTTTGGTAGGCTTCTGTTATCTCTCTGAGACCTACTCTATGCATGATGGTTGTGCCTATGGGATGTATCTATGTTTGACACATTGAACTTTGACAGTTCTCAGGGTATTGGTTGCATATTCACTCATCACTGCTAATTGTAGTTCTTCCTTGGCAGATGCAGTTTGCATTTAATCAATGATAGCCCATACTTGCCTTTGATTTCTTACTGATGTATTCTCTTTTTAGCAGGCTATAATTGTAGTTTACCACACTATTTATGAGAGTACTCATCTCCTCTTGACAATTGTTTACTTACAGTTTGTGAGCAACTCATTACTTTGTCAGTATCTCTCATCTTTTTCTTGATTTGGCAATGGATTTGGGAATGATTTGTAGGGTATTACAATAGCCTATTTTTCCATTTTTTACACTTGCTCGGTCCATTATGGTGGGTGGTTCTCATGACAGTGTTATCTTCAATATTGAAAAACTAGATGGGACCAACTACATCTATTGGAAGACATAGATATAGTAGGTTTTAGTACAAAAATTGCAAGTTAGTCCACTAAAAATGAGAGTGACAAACCCGAAAACATTAAGGCCAAGGATTAGGCTGAACTCAGTGAGCTATGCAAGACCACAATCGTTTCATCACTCTCTAAGAAGGTTTACTACAATTTTATGACTGAAAACCAAACTGCATATGAGCTTTGTATAGGAATTACACAGCACATCAAACAAAATCTGAGCAAGCAGTAGAGAACACACAACAAATATGAGAATAATAGAGAATTCTTTTATTTCAAATAAACTAATACAAAGATGCCTCTTTCCACTAGTCTGCTCCCACTCTAAAGCTTAGATGGCAACGTAGATAGATAATAGGTGCAGAGCTTAAGGGTAGTTGGAAGAACTCTAATTGGGTGAAAGATAGATTGATGATGGCTTTAGAGGGGTCTTTCTTTTATAGCCCGAGAAGGTAGTGTGGTTAGCATGTCTGACCATATTATGAATCTTCCCTAGTCGACTAAGTAATATTTCCTTTATTGTTAGGTCGAGGGCACTGCCCCCCCAAATCCCTATATGGGGGGACAATGCCCCCCCCCACCCCAGATCTCCCAACAGCCACGCGCTGCTTCCATGGCCCTTTGATCTAACCCAAAGGCTAGATTCACAAAGATTACCTTTTTGTCGTTCGATCACATACACCTCATTTGACATACAAGACAAGTCCAACCCAATGTTTGTGCTCACACTTGGCTTCTCCTCATAATGTGAGCCTTACAACTTAGAGCACCATGGATCATTGGTGGAACCTTACAAGGGTGGGGCATTGAGTATATCTAACACCCCCCCCCCCCCCAATGTCTACCCAAAGGTGAGCTACATTTGCGATCCGAGTCTTTGAAGATGAATTTGAAGGAGATCCTTCGTAAGAGCTTTGGTGAAAATATCTGCTCTATTCTCCTCCATTGGACAATAGACTAACTCTACTATCCCATTCTCAATCAAATAATACACATAGTGATACTGGATCTCAATGTGTTCGGTTCGTGCATGAAAAATTGGATTTTTGGCAATGGTGATACAACTCTAATTTTCACACATCTTAGCAATGTTGGATCTTCATCATGTACTCCCATATTCCGTAGGATCATCCTTAACCATACTGTGTCACATGTAGAGCAAAGCAAGTTTCCTTGTACTCTATCAATAGAAGATAACAACACAATTGGTTACATCTTACTGATCCAAGAGAAGATTCCTAAATCTAAATAGAAATAATATCCATAAATTGATTTCCCAGAATCACTATTACTTGCCTAATCTAAGTCATAGCTACCCATAAGAGCACTTCAAAAACTATATGTGATACCAGATTCAAGAGTTCCCTTCAAGTGTTTGAGCACCCGCATTCTAGCTTTCCAATGACTTTCTCATGGTTTATTTGAGAATGTGCTCAAAACCGCAATAGAAAAACTAATCTATGTCTTGGTGTTACGTAAGTATATGAGGCTACCAACCAACCTCCTATAACTCCCAATGTCTAGCAGTCCTAATGTAACCTCAATGTATAACTTCACATTGACCTCCATAGGTGTAGCTATCTCCTTACAGTCGGTCATGCCAAATACTTTTATGATCTCCCATGCATGCTTCTTTTGAGAGATGAAGATTTTGATAGGAACTTGCAAGACTTCAATCCCCAAACAATAGTACAACAAGCCCAAGTTTTTCATTTCAAATTTAGAGCTCAAAGCCTTTTGAGTCGGATGGATTGTATCTTCATAATCACTTGAAATAAGAAGGTCGTCCACATATAGGACAATCTTTACAAACTTTTCACCATCCTTGTAAACATACAAGTTAGCATCTGAGGCACATCTTTTGAAATTCAAGCCCAAAAATAATTTATCTATTCGTGTGGTACCATGCCCTATGGGGCTTGTTTTAGCCCATACAATGCCTTCTTTAGCTTATAAAATTTGTTCTCAGAATGGGGGATCTCAAAACCTAGTGATTGAGCCACATATACCTCCTCCTTGAGGTCACCATTCTTCAGGAACGTTGATTTAACATCCATTTGGTAAACCAAACACTTTTTCTGAGTAGTCACTGCAAGTAATATGTAAATATAGGTTATTCTAGCAGTTGGAGAAAATGATTCTTGACAATCAAATCCTTCAACTTGTGAAAATCCCTATGTAACTAATCCGGCTTTATACTTTTCTAAGCTTCCATCACCCTTGTACTTTACCTTCCAGACCCACTTGGTGCCAATAATCTTCCTCTTTTTTTGCCAATCCACTAGCTTCAAAGTGTCATTCTTCATTATGTTGTCATACTGAGCAGTTGGATTGGTAAGTGCTACTTTCACATCTGCTAGCTCCTTTACTTCTTTCATAATCTCAACTATCAAGGCTATATTGACTGTGTGAATAAAAGTCTTTCTTTGCTCCTCTATTCTCAATAACTTCCTTGGTCCATCTGCCTTTTCCTCAATGATGGTAGGCATAAGATTACTATGATCGTAGAGATGCTTCACCCATCATGAAAGTGGCTTTTTCGGTGGCGTAATTGCAAGTTGGTAAACTTTTTTCTCATCATCCAAAGATGATGCTTCCTCCTCCTTGAGAGTAGGGATAGCTCTTGGGATAGGTTCATAGTGGACTACTTCTTTGCTGGATGATAAAGTGGAAAAACTTATATTTTCCTCGTCCACTATATGTGGAGGTGGCTACTCCTTGAACACCACATCATGGCTTGTTTGTTGAGATGACAAGCTCAACACATGTGGACATTAATGATGGACCGCCTGTTTAGATGGGTCCACACGTCTACACTTAGCACGTCGGTGGTCATTATGACTCTCACATGGCCACTGACTCATTATTTATTATATTCAGGTTGTTACACCTATTTACAGCTGGCATAATTATAACGCCAGTCGACTAGTGTAGTCCGTTATGCATTGTTTGACTTAGTATGCCACTTTTCTTTATGTTTTATCTTATCTATACTTTGTGTATATTGTAAAGTGTGTGTTTGGCGCAGCATCTTGAGCAAGTCCCCCCACCACACGATTCTTGACATGGTATCAGAGCTGCACCACTGATTGAGGCTGTTTTTGAAGGCTAAACGAAGGAGAGGAGCCAAGGATTCGAGCAAGCAAGCAACGGGTAAGAAGCTTGCCCATTCTCTACTTCTTCTCTTGGACAGTGCCTGTGGAGGCTTCGGAAGCAGGGTAGAGCAAAAATCTCAGGTTGCAATGAGATTTGGTGTGCGCAAAGAGCTGCTTTTTGGCCATCCGAGGTCATTTCAGGCCCCATTTTAGACTCACAAGGTTGCGGACAATAGTTCGAGATACCCTGCAATTTCAGCTGTATCTGTTGTATACAGGTGCATAGGTTACAAATTTCAGATCTGTAAGTTCAAGGTGTTTACCAACAAATAAACACGAGGTTTATCTACAAACTGGTTACAGATTGCATGTATTGTTGAGCAGATAGTGAAAAAGGCTATCTGGTATATCATTGTGCACTAAAGTCGAGGGTTGTAGAACATTTGCTTGCTATTTGGTATTAGTTTTGTGATAATGGCAGAGAATAGTGGAAACCCCATCATTGAGAAGCTCGACAAGAATAACTACCCTTCATGGAAATTCTGTGTCACGAACTTCCTTATTGGAAAAGGCCTCTACGAGTTTGTTTCAGGTGAAGAAAAGAAGCCGGAGGTGAGTGATCCTCCAATTGCAGAAGCGACAAAGGCACGGAAGGAATGGAATGCAATAGACAAAAAGGTCATGTATTGGCTATCTGCAGTAATTGACAATAATATGCTGGGACATATTAAGAATGCAAAGAATTCATATGCAACTTGGACCATACTTGAAAGTATGTTTTTCGTAAATACAAAGGCATGAAAGATTCAACTCAAGCAAGAGTTGAATACATTGAAGAAAGGGAAGATGCCTATCAATGAGTATGCACTAAAGGTAAGGAGCATTGCAGATGCCTTGGCAGTGATTGATGCAATGCCTGATGATGATGATTTGGTGTCGTCTACCTTGGGTGGACTTAACAATGAAAAGGCTTGGAAGTCTTTTGTAACTTCTGTATATGTCAGAAAGCCATTTCCAGATTTCGATGAGTTGGTCTCCCTTATGATCACTGATGAGATCAACATGCATAGTGAGACATCTGAAAAAAGTGGTGAACATGTCCAAGCTTTCTACTCCAGTTCAGGAAGGGGACGTGGTAGGTCCTCTTCAAGAGGCTGTGGTATAGGACGTGGTAGTGACAACCAGCAAAACAAATTGAATCAGCAATTTGGCGATATGCAAGTTTCAAGAGGTCATGGTAACTTTAGAGGCAGGGGGAGCTTTAGAGAAAGAGGTGGATGGCAAAACAGAGGTTTTAACAAATTTGGTATTTTGTGTCACTATCTACTGTGGCAAAATATGTCATATTGCAGTCCAATGTTATGCTAAGAAAAATGATATTTGCAGTGGTAAGTTGCAGCAAGGAAACTATGCATCGTCTTCACGACAGAATGAAAACAAAAATGAACGTCTATTTGTTATGAAGTATATGTTGAATGCTGTTATAGGAAAGGGAACACATGATGATATTTGGTATGTTGATTCAGGTGCATCCAATCATATGACCAGCCATGCAGAATAGTTTGGAGAGATGCACGATTTGCAAAACACAAGTTATGTGCAGACAGGTGATGATTCATGCCACCCAATTTCACACATTGAAAAAGTTCCCTTGTCCTTGCATGATGGTAAGACAAAGATTCTTTCAGATGTATTACATGTGCCATCTATTACAAAGAACTTGGTGTCAGTCGGTCAAATAGTAGAGCAAGGGTTGCAAGTCAGATTTAATGCAAAGGGCTACTTTGTAGAATACTTCAATGACAAGTGCAGGTTGGTTCCAAAGGGAAGTAGAGTTGGACGTATGTTTACTCTGGATGGTGGAATTCCTACTATGAATGCTACTATGTATGCTAAAGGAAAAGGTTTTGTTGCAGACATTGAAATTTGGCACAAATGCATTGGACATGCAAATGTACAAAGGCTGAAATTAATGCAGTCCAAAGGGTTGGTTATAGGTTTGCCTACATTTAGAGTTGCAGAATTTCATAAGGTATGCGAAGCATGTCAGTTTGGTAAGCAGGCAAGAGAACCCTTTTCACATGATAGAGATGTAAGTAGAAATATCCTTGATGTTGTGCATACAAATATTTGGGGGCCGACACAAAATGTATCTCTTGGAGGCAGTTCATACTTTGTCACATTCATTGATGATTGTTCTAGAAAGTTGTGGGTATATTTTATGAAGGAAAAGAGTAAAGCATTTGAGCACTTTAGAACTTTCAAGGCTGCAGTTGAAAGAGAAACAGACTTGAAAGTAAAGTGCTTGAGGTCAGATGGAGGGGGAGAGTACCTCTCGAATGAGTTCAGTGATTTTCTGAGGTCTCATGGGATAAAGAAGCAGTTCACATGCAGGTATACCCCACAACAAAATGGGGTTGCAGAAAGGAAAAACAGGCATATTGCAGAAGTTGCACATGCCTTGATGGCTGAAAAGAATATACCTAAGAATTTTTTGTCTCAGGCTATTCATACTATTGTTTATATTATGAACAGAACTCCCACAGCTGCAGTTCATGGGATGACTCCTAAAGAATGCTTTACTGGCAAGAAGCTTGATGTATCGCACTTGAAGATATTTGGCTATGTTGCATATGTTCATGTGCTAGATGAGCTACAAAAGAAGCTTGATCCAAAGGCAGAAAAATGTGTCTTTATTGGATACTCTTTAGAGCAGAAAGGATATCGCTGTTATGACACTGTCACATGTAAGTTCAGAGTGAGCAGGGATGTCATCTTTGATGAAATGAGCAGTTGGTATGCATCTAGTGGTGATGCATTGGATGATGATGATGATCATGACACTCATGTGCAGGCTGAAAAGCAAGAATCACGAACTCTTAGTGGACCAGAGACATCATCTAGTAGTCCTTGGTTTGGGAGACTAAGGAGTAGCTCTACATCTTCAAGTGCATCTAGTAGCACTACAGGTAAAGACAAAGGAAAGAATAAAGTGTCAGATGGCATTGATGCAGTTCTTGATGGAGACTCTAGTAGCTCAGAGAGCTTGGATGATGAGCTTGGTATTCCTTCTGTCAGGACACCAGGTGTACATAGAGCTCATAGTAATGTAAAGGCTCCATTGAGTGCTCCGGTGGTACGCAGATCTAGCAGGGTCAGATACCCTGTTAAAAGATTTAGTTTTGAAGGTTATGCAGCTCACCATTATGCTTATATGGTGAAACTAATTGAGGATGTTGAGCCCACTTGTTTTGAGGATGTTGTTGGTCATACTCATTGGGATGCAGCAATGGATGAGGAGATGGCTGCATTAGAGGCCAATAAGACTTGGGATCTAGTATCATTGCCGAGGGGCAAGAAAGCTATTGGATGTAAGTGGATTTATAAGATGCACAATGAAGATGGTTCTATTAGTAGGTACAAAGCTAGGCTGGTTGCAAAAGGCTTTGCCCAGACATATGGCATAGATTATGAAGAAACCTTCAGTCCAATTGCTAGGATGGCAACTATCAGATGTGTGATTTCTTTCGCCAGCAACCAAAGGTTGGAGGTTGCAGTAAATGGATGTGAAGAATGCCTTCTTGCATGGTGATTTGCAGGAAGAAGTGTATATGGATCAGCCAGCAGGTTATGAAGATTTAAAGCATCCCATGTATGTGTGCAGATTGAAGAAGGCGCTCTATGGGCTCAAGCAAGCACCCAGCGCATGGTCTGATAAGATCAGAGAGTATCTTGTCAATATTGGCTTTTATGTTTCTGATGCTAATCACTCACTTTATGTGAGAAAGGGAGATGCAGGTTTGGTCATCATAGTCATCTATGTGGATGACTTGATTATTACAGGTGATAGTGATAGTGGGATTGCTGAAGTCAAGGACTTTTTGAAGAAGAAGTTTGAGATGAAGGATTTAGGTGAGCTAAGGTACTTCCTTGGCATTGAGGTGATCAGATGTGATGATGGTATATGGCTGTCCCAAAGACAGTATGGCTTGGATATGTTGTCCAAGTATGGTATGACATCATGCAAACCACTTTCAGTCCCATTGGAGCAGAATGTAAAGTTGAGTGCTGATGTTGGGGATGAGATAGAAGACCCTACTATGTTCAGGAGGATAGTGGGGAGTTTGATCTACATGACCATTACAAGGCCAGACTTGAGCTACGTTGTTGGTCTTGTGAGTCAGTTTACGCAAGTACCTAGAAAGCCACATTTGGATGCAGTTAGATGCATATTGAGATATGTGAAGTCCACATTACATTATGGACTTTTCTATGAGGTAGGTACAGATGTACAGGTGTTTGGATACACATATGCAGATTGGGCTTGTAGTATGTCTGATAGAAGATCTACCAGCAGATACATGTTCTCTCTTGGTAGTGCAGCAGTTACTTGGAGCAGCAAAAAGCAATCTACAGTTGCTTTGTCGAGTACAGAGGCTGAATATAGAGGTGCTGCTATTGCAGCATATGAGATAGTATGGCTGCAAAAGCTATTGGTTGATTTAGATGTGCAGGTGGAAGTTCTAGTTGTCATTTATTGTGACAACATGAGCAGTATACAGTTGGCTAGGAACCCTGTGTTCCATGCCAGGACAAAACATATTGAGGTACACTACCACTTTGTGAGAGAGAAGGTACTAGCACGTGAGATTGACTTGGTGTATGTTAGCACACAGGATCAGATAGCTGACATCTTCACGAAGGCATTGGGTACAGAGAAGCTTCAAAATTTTCGAAGCTTACTTGGAGTTGCAGAGATGAAGTTGAGCTTCAGGGGGAGTGTTGAGATGACAAGCTCAACACATGCGGACATTAATGATGGACCGCTTGGTTAGATGGGTCCACACATCTACACTTAGCACGTCGGTGGTCATTATGACTCTCACATGGCCACTGACTCATTACTTATTATATTCAGGTTGTTACACCTATTTACTGCTAGCATAGTTATAATGCCAGTCAACTAGTGTAGTCGGTTATGCATTGTTTGACTTAGTAGGCTACTTTCCTTTATTATGTATCTTATCTATACTTTGTGTATATTGTAAAGTGTGTGTTCGGCGCAGCATCTTGAGCAAGTCCCCCCACCACGTGATTCTTGACATTGTTCCTATGGTCTTCTTTGCCTCTTGGTCATACAATTTGTAAGCCTTTTGCTCATCACTATAACCCAAGAAGATACATTTTGTGCTTTTTAGATTCAATTTGTTTCTATTTTCCTTTGGAACATGTGCATAATATTCACATCCAAAAGTTTGAAAATGTGAGATAGATGATTTCTTACTAGCATAGGTCTCATGAAGAGTTTTGCCCTTAAGAGCCTTTGTGCAACTTTGATGGAGAATTTAGACTGTAGTATTAATAGCCTCTACCTGAAAGTGGTTAGGTAGTCCCTTTCCCTAAAGCATGCACGTTGGTATTTCCACAATGGTGCAATTTCGACATTCAACAATGCCATTCTGTTGAGGTGTATGAGGAGATGTCAATTGATGCTTATTCCCTTTGCTCTTGCAAAAGTCTTCAAACTCCTTTGATTTGAACTCACCACCACCATCTATTCAAAACTTCTTTACACTTTGCCTTATTTCATTCTCAACAAGTTTTAGCCATTCTTTAAACTTACCAAAAGCTTAAGCCTTATCATTTCACGAAGGAAGTATACCCACATCTTCCTATTGTAGTCGTTGATGATTATCAACATATAATAAGAAGATCCTTCCAAGGATTTTGTAGGCATTTTACCACACAAGTCAGCATGCACCAACTCTAAAGGAGCATTTGCTTCATTCTTACTTTCTTGGGAAATGCCTTTCTTTATTGCTTGCCCATCATACAAGCTTCACATGGTTCCTTCATTTCAGTTACATAGGTAAGTGAGCACCCATACCTTACTTATGCATCTCCTTCAACACTGCAAAACGAATGTGACCAAATCTTTAATGCCAAATTTTACTTGTACCCACATCAATGGTGGCTATAAGAGCACTTAGCTCATAGAGGTTGTTCCTCTTTTCTCCTTTGCTGACAACTTTTCCACCACTGTCAATTACACCTGTCTAGGAAACCTCACCTCATGTCTAAGATCAATTATAGAAGTAATTGATAGCAGATTTCTCTTAATCTCTAGAACATACAACATATTTGAAAGATTATTAAGTTCACCATTTTCAATAATAAAGGAAATAGTACATGTGCCCTCAGCAAGGCATTTTGCATCATTCCCAACCATCATATAATGGATTCTTGTAAAGGATTCATACAAGTATATAGGCATTTCTTGTTGGTCATGTGATGGGAGGTACCACTATCCAATACCCATGAGTTAGTGTTAGATATTTTTTCCACCAAGGAACATACTTTCTCAATGGTTGCCATGAATAACTTTAACTTTTCTTTAGCTATATTGGCTATCTCCTTTCCTTTAGTTTTCATGGTGTCATTTTTCTCATTTGTCTTCTTGACACGAAAATTTGCAATTACACGTCCTTTCTTCTTACAGTAGAAGCACTCTCGTTGAAAATTTTTCTTACCACCATTCTTATTTTTGTCACCATTGGTAGAGGGACCACCTTTGCCTTTTGCATTGGTAGAGAATGTAGCATCCCCACTGCTGCTACCTTCTCAGGCTTTAAGCCTCAACTCCTCCTCCATTAATAGTGCACAAAATTCCTCACACATTCAAGGCTTGGGGTCTCACTTGAATTTTTAGGGAAATTACTAATCCATCAAACCTTGGTGGAAAAATTCGAAGACACCTCTGAGCTAGCTCCTCACTAGTCTTTTGTATCCCAATGCCAGTCATCTGGTCCTGCAGATTCTTGATTCGAGTGATGAATACTTTAGTTGTCTCTCCTTTAACAAACTTCTCTACTGCTAGTTGATTCTCCAAGTTCAGAATCCTTATTTGATTTCATGTTTTATACTAACTCCTCAATATGTTCCAAGCCTTCAATGCCTTGGTTGTATACTGAACTAAGGTCAAAATACTATCCAAACAACTTGTAACTAAGGTACACATTACATCTACATTTCTTCGTTTCCAAGATTGCAAAAGATTTACATTTGGAGGAATCATAACACTCGATTTTGATGGGTCGGGGGTGGGTTGTGGTTCTGGGTCACTCCCTATCATTGTCTCTTGAAGCTCATAAGAACCAAGGATAGTTGTGATTTTAAACTTTTACAAAATATAGTTTATACCATCTAACTTACCTTCGTTGAAGGTTGGTGGAAAAATCCTCAGTGTTTGAATTGCCACTATAGCACCACCACCACTTGATGTGGCATCATTGCTACCTAATGTAGCAGATGGCATTTTTCCTCTTTGTTGTTCAAGCCCTTGCCTCTCGCATACTCTTAACTCCTCAAATCCCATTGCACGAAATTACATGGCACAATAGAGAGAATCTGAGCAAGGAGTAGAGAACACACAACAAATATGATAAGAAGAGAGATTGCTTTAATTTTAGATGAACTGATATAAAGATGGCTCTATCCACCCATGTACCTCTACTATGAAGCTTAGATGGTGATCCAGACAAATGATAGGTGAAGAGCTTGAGGGAAGCTGCTGGAAGAACTCTAACTAGGTGAAAGATAGATTGACAATGGCTTTAGAGGGGTCTTCCTTGTATAGCCCAATAAGATAGTCTGGTCAGCATATGTGACCATATTATGAATCTTTCCTAGTTGGCCAAGGAATATTCCCTTGGATCCCAAAGTAGTACCCCTAATAACTCCCACACCCTGCAACTCGATTCATAGTGTCTCAAGTTGCTACCAACATAACTACTTTATCTAACCCAAAGGCTAGATCCACAAAGATCACCTTTTTTCCATTCGGCCACATCGACCTCATTTGATATACAAGAAAAGAGCCACCCAATGTCATGCTTACACATGGCTTCTTCTCATAATGGGGGCCTTACAACTTAAAGCACCAAGGATCATTGGTGGCACCTTACGAGGGTGGGACATTGAGCATATCTAACAATTTGGACACAGTTTAAGAATCTTTATGATAAGCAGAGTCCTGCATCAAAATGTATAGTTGAAACAGTTGATGGAATTTCACATGAAGGAAGGGACTTCTATGTCTACACATTTAAATGAGTTTCACTCCATCACCATCTATTTAGCTGTGCAGGAGATTGTTCAAGGATCCTTTGCATCCTACTTGGTACTCATGCCCAAGTCATGGGACACTTTTCGTATGGCTCTATGTGCTAAGAATAGGCTGAAATTACAAGATGTTGAGAGTGCCATCTTGAGCAGAAGAGGTGAACAAAAAGAATGTATATGCTTCCCATATGTCCTATGTATTGATTGTGAGAGGCCAATAGGATGGATATGGCCGTGGTAGAGACTCTCAAAGATCTCAATCTAGGACATATGGATAGTCTTACAGTTAGTCATGTGGTCATAAGTCTGGACTTACTGGTCATTATTATGTGAAAGCAAGTCATATTCAATCATAGTGCCATAAAATGCATGAAGACAAGTGTAAGGAAAAGGGAAAGGGTAAAGTGTAAGAAAAGAATGATGATTGCACATTGTGCCTAGCAAATCTAGCATCAAGATTGAGGAGATTAATAGTGTAGCTTGATGCATCTAATGATCTCATATTGTCAACCTCTTCCTTGGATGCTTCACAATAGCTAATTGACTCTTTGTCAAGATATACTCAATAATGGTTGATAGATTCAAGGGCTTCCTTTCATATGACCCCTCATAGAGAGTGGTTTCACTCCTATCATAGTATAACTACATCTATACGTTTGGATAATGACCTAGCACTAGAGATCATTGATATTGGTGATGTCCAGCTACAGTTTAGTTTGGGTAGCATGTTCACTCTTCATGATGTAGATCATGTCTTGACTCTCACGAAGAGCCTTATCTCTACTAGTGCCTTAGATAATAAGGTTATGTTGTCTCTTTTGGTGATTCCTCATGGAAGATTACCCATGGGAATCTTGTTATTGCACATGGTGCTAAGTCTAGTAACCTTTATCCCTTGCTTGTATCTAGGTTAGTTGAGCATGTTTTGGCTGAGACTGTAGTTTCACATGTATCTCTTTGGCATCGTCTCTTTCGGCACATGTTTTTGAAAGGAATGAAAATGCTTACTAGTTTGTAGTATATTTTGTCTGTAGACTATAAGTGCTTTTGAGTCTTGTAATCATGGAGCCCCAAGAGGAACACCAAGGAAAAGGGAATTCTCTTGCAAGAAAATATATCTTGTAACACCAACAAGCTTGTTTATTATGTTTTATATGATCACAATGAAGAAAAGAACACCAAGCACAACAAATCTTCATGCAGCATCATGTAGATCTCCCACAGATTTGATAGAATCAACCATATTCTTCAATATCTTCACAAAATCCATCAATATAACAAAGAAAGCAAAGGAATACACCATATTTGAATGGAAATACATCACATAGTATTCATCTTCAATATCTTCATAGTCTTCTCTCTCAATCTCTCACATACAATCACTCTGTTTTAGTAGAATTGGCTATCTCTGACTCTCTCTCTCTCTCTCCATCAATAATACATCATATCCTCACTACAATCTCTCAAAATCACCCTCAATAATCCCTCTTAGGTCGTGGATACCCCTCCCAAGAGGTATGTCTGATATGAAGAGTCACCAGAGCCACTACAGTGTCCTTTCATAGCTCACTACTGTCACTTCACTCTAGTCTTCACTTGAGTCTTCAACAACTACTTCTTTCACTTCTTTCAGCTCCTTTGCACTTGTATTCACCTCTTTCCAAGGCTAGAAAACTTTCCCAAGCTACACTCTCATCCATCAGAACACATACAGAAGCATACAGAACAGAACAGAGACAGAAGCTCTACAGAAGACCTACAGAAGGTTACAGAAGGTCATCAAAACCATATAACTCATACTCAAACCATTCCAAACTCTCACAAACCATTCAATAAGCTTTCAAAAGATCTCAATCTTCATCAATCAATACTCCATCCCTCCTTACAGAAGACAATCAGAACAAAACAGAAGCTGTACAGAAGGTATACAGAACCAATCAAAACCTCTCAGAACATCACAGAACCTCATATCTCTACTAATAAACATCATGAACTTTCAAAACACAATCCATATCATCCAAAACACTCTCAAACCACTTCCAAACCAATCAATCATCTCATAAAATCAACCATTCAGCTCTCAAAAACAACAAAAATCAGCCAAAAAACAAGTCATTTCAACACTCAACATATCCCCACACTTAACACGGAAGCATCCTCGTGACCCAGGAAAAAGGGAATACAAGTTCATTTAAAAGCTCAACTTTGATCTTCAATATTTCTTCAAAAACAATCCATCCAACCACGACCCCAACTTATAACCTGTATCTGATATGAAAATACAAAGAAAGGAAAACCCTTTATGCATTAACACTTCTTATCAAACTAGAAAATCACAACAAATTTGTAAAGGATATAAGAGTTTTCTTCTTCTTCTTCTTCATTAGCATCTTCAACTCTCCAACCACGACCCCATCACCACAATTCTCCAAAATGTAGCTCGCACAAAATCCAATAGGAAACCACCACGTTCTTTTTACATAAAGTAACCCACAACACAAACACTACACACAACACAACCATCTGAATGACTCCTCCAAAAAGAGAGATTTTCATTAAAAAGCATCCACCATACATTGGAAAGGTATCAATGAAGATGATCCCTCTTGAAAGATTGATGATTTCGGAAACAATCCATAGACAAGGATTCATCTACAAATGTCTTGGGAGGATTCTGAAAAAACTGAAGACAACACATCCTTTCCAACAGGACCAGGTATCTGCTAGGCAAACAAAGGGCATGAAAATACAATATATCCAGCTGCTGGGAATCAATGCTCACATTGACATTCATGCACAACTTTGGAATAGGCTTGGAATCATTATGAGAATACCTATGCATATACACCAAGTACCAAGCAAAGTGAGCAGTTAATCTCACTGAAGGATCTGCAGACTGTGAATACTGCTGAGCAAAATGAGCATAGTTCTGATAAGCTTGACTGGCAGCTGTCCATTCTCCTGGAATTACTGGCCAATTGATCTGAGGTCCTGTAAGGGAATCATTCGAGCTCCATCCCCTTCTTCTGGAAATCTGATGATCAAACCCGTCATAGTCACTAACCAATTGAGGTGGTTGAGATATAGAAGTGTTAGGAGAGGAAAGTGGAATAAGGAAAAGTGGATGAAGTGAGGGATAGGAAAAATCATAAAAGGAAGAATGATTTAAAGAAGGAGTGGCTGAAATTTGTATGGAATCACTAAGGAAGGGTGTTAACTGATAAATATGAAAGGTGGAAGGTACATGAATGGATGGAGAAGGATATGATGGAGAAGGGGAAAATACTTGATCCTCAATAAAGGAATAGTATGTAAAAATGGAAATTTGAGGGAAAGAGGAAGGTTGGAAAAGAAGGATTAAAATGGTTGTGGAATTAGATTGACAAAGGGAAAGATATATATGATATCGGTGAGCCATTTGTTGGTAATACAAGAGGGTAGGAACAGAAGGTCCTAAGAGAGATCTTCTATGATAGGCATAAAAAAAGGTAGAATCAAACGGATTATGTTTTGAAAGATAAGCTAAGAGATCCAGCCTAAGTTGATTAGTACTCTGGGCATAGGTAGGGGCTGTGTTCTGTCTTTGATCCAGGACCACAGAATCAATCATGGTATGCTAGGAATTATCATGACAATCAGCCACTTTGGAGGAGTAACTCTGAAACATGTCAGCTATGTGCAACTCCAAATGGTTGACATACAAAACAACTTGTAGAACCACGTCCCCCACATACCATGCCATATCCACCTCATCTGGAATTAACAAGTCTCCTCGGAGATACATGTAGGACATCAACATGATATCTATCATGACAGAATCTTCAAACACCATCCTTACCACCTCTGTCAGCAACTCAGCAGACAAGCCCCACTCCATCCATCCTCTGAAAGAGGTAAATCCATCGTGGAAAGCTTCATATAGAAGGCCAACTTCTGTAAGTGGTAGTGGACAAAGAAAGAATGGTCTGGTGGAACATATTCCTGAAACTGCTCAAATGTAGACCATAAAAAATCCATTCTAGATTGCAATCTTTCCACTTTATCTTGGAATAGAGGACACAAGGTAGCCTGTCTCTGAAGAGCAGCCAAGTCCTGCTGTGAGAGAGAAGGAATCAAGGGAACATTAGGGCTTAGAGGAAGAGACCGTGACATTGCCAGTTGATCTTGCAACTGCTTGATTTGGGAGGCTTGGGATTCCACTGTGTCATGAGCAGTCTGTAAGGCTGAAAGTTTGTCATCTAAAAGAGTTTGGAACTCCTGCACTTCTCTGGACATCCTCTCCTTCTCCTCTGAAAGGCTAGTAACCTCTGATTAAGCCTCTAGTAACTGGATCTTCAAAGAAGAGATCTCATCTCGTTGGGTTGCAACCAGTTGGGTTTGTTGTTCCATCTGCTTAAACAAATCGGCTAGGGTATCCTTAGCAGAGGCTAACTCGGATGTTGCCTTATGCAACTGGTCCTTAGACTGCATCAGCTCTTCATAAAAGGAAGCGTACAGCTGTTGAACACAGGCTGTCATCACTGACAATTCAATGGAACTCTGAATGTCTTTACAGAGGAAAGGAATTGCATCTCCTGAGACTAGACTGTTCATGAGGGAACTGATATATCCAACGATCCTTCTCGATAAGCTCTGAACAGGTTATTACAAGTGAGATACCCAAGGAGATCACTGCCAGAGGTAGCAGGAATGGGCACTGAAGGAAGAACTGAAGGAGCTTTATCTGCTACCCGCTTCAAGCGTTTGCGTTGTATGACCAGGGGAGGCGGAGAATCATCATCCTCTATATCAATGGGTTCTGACTCATCTGAAGGTGGAGGAGGAGGTACGGAATCTGATGGAGGAGGTGGAGGCACACTCTTCTGTAAACCTGAGTGGGCAGGACGACAGGGGGAAGACAGGAAAAATGTGCAACGAAGGTTCCGGGGGGAGTAAAGGACGGTCACGTGCAAAAAACACAAAAAACGGATCAAAAAATGCAATTAAAAATTAATATCGAAAGATCCGTGCATCGGAACAAGGTGCAGGAAAAAGGAAAACTCTGTAGAAAGACGTGCCCAACAATCCTATCACATCAAAAAATAGTTCCGACTGAGATAAGACACGTTCACGTAGGAAAAACCCAAAAAACAAACCCGAAAATAGGATCGGAAATTAATATTGGACGAACCGTTTGCCGGAATGACATACAGTAAGAAGGAAAAATGTCCACAGGAAGGGGTGGCACAGGGTTGTCATGTTAAACCGCAGTTCCGATGGAAGTAGGAGGGGTTCATATGCAAAAGACACCAAAAATACGCCCGAAAACTCATTTAAAAATTAATAAGTAAAAATCCAGAAGTCGAAAAAGGGTGGAGGAAAAAGGAAAAAGGTGGGGGAAGACACGGGGGACACAGTTGTCAAATCAAATTGGAATTTCGATGCAAACAGGGTAGGTTCACATGGAAAAATGTCAAAAAGTCGCACGAAAAAGTCTTAAAAAACCGCAAAATTAATATTGGACAAACCGTACATCGGAATGACTCGGAGTAAAAAGGAAAAATGTCAGGGGAAAAGTGTTTGTCAGGGCTATGACGTCAGATCACGGTTCCGAAGCAAGAAAAGCACGTTCATATGGCAAACCGGCTAATTTACGCAAAATGCTTCAAAAATTAATAACTCGAAAACCGTGCACCGGAACAGGGGTGGGTAAAAAGCAAAAATGGTCAGTTCAAAGGGACGAACAGGGCTATAAGGTTAGATTGGAAGTCCGTTGAACGTAGGGTATATTCACATGGCAGGACAACAAAATCAGGGAATAAAGGAAAACTGCAAGGGAACAACCCCAAAGGTGGGTGGAACATGAACTGTTGGGTGGGAAGGGACCCCATTAGGGTAAAAGCAAGGCATGGCATAGATGAATTAGCAGGTTAAGGCATATGCAGAGGGGTATGCAATATAAACGCGCAGGGATGCATCCCCACACTTAAGACCTTAATGGGTAGGGTTAACCGAGCAACAGGGACCTAGGACCACGCCACAGACCATCCACTAACGTCCCCACACTAAAACATGAGCGTCACTGAGAAACAAAAGTTGTAGAGTTAGAAAAACTTGGCCCATTTTGTTGAGGATCACGGTTGATTGTTAATGGCACATCCGGTGTCGTTGTCGGCTGCTGGAGGTACCAAGACATCTTTACAACGCACGTCCTTCATGGCAGGGACCACGCGGCAGCACCCAAGGAGGTAATTGATTGAAGGAATTGTAGGAGATTTATCGATGATGAGGGATATTGCACTCAACTCACAGGCACTCAAATGGAATGAAAGAACTGTCACTTGCCCCACGACTAATATCACTCGAGGAAGAATGATTGAAACCCATATCTCATACCCGGTTTAGAAATCAACAAGGGGAATGGTGCAGAAGGAGTATGCCAGGGTGCACAGTTGATGGTGCATTAGTGCATCGAACCCATCTGGCATAAGTGCAAGGAGGAAGGCAAGGGAGCCTTACAGTGCAGTGTACAGAACAGGGTGATGTGTCTTGTGTTGACGGCAAAGACACATCCCGTGGGTGCATAGGGAAACGGGAACATACCTGACTCCAAGTGTCATAACGTCCCTCAATCTCACCTCTCAGTAATTGATTGAAGAAACTCCAGTCACACTCAGCCCACCCTCTATCTCACGCTCTGTTGATAGATACAGGAGGGCAGCCATTTCCTGAAACCCATTGATGTAATCCTCACAGTCACGTGTGCAAAGGTTGTATGCCTTGTGCGCATTGGATGGTGCAACTGTGCATCCCGCCCTGTGCCAGCATACGGTGCGAGAAGGAAGGCCAGGGAGCCTTATAGTGCAGTGCACAGAAACAAATTATGCTTTGTGCATTGAGAGACCCATCTCGTGCATGCAACACTTCATTCACACTTCTCACCTCTCATTTGATTTGAAGGGAAAAGACTGGTCACTCGCCCCACCCTCTGTCTCACTCTCTGTTGATAGTTACAGAGGGCAACCCATATGCACGTCCCCATCCGGTTAGGATGAAAGCTCACGTCACTCGATTGTTTGTCGATGAAGATTGCGTCATCAGTTGTTGAAGAGGCGTACCTAGGGAGGTAGCCATTAAATCGAACGTTGTGTTGGATAGGACATGGCGTCTGCTAGAGGATAGTTAGACACTCTGTAGAGAGACCCAGGACACAACGTACCAAGGGAGGTAGCTTCGAAATTGGATCCTGGAAATTTCAAGTGATGAATCCACTTTCTGGACTGCTGGGTGTTGCCACCTTTTCCACAGCCAGCTTCTCGCCCAAGGGTGTTTATCACCTTTTCTTGGAACGAGGCCTGCTATGACAGGGAATTGCTTCCTTTTCTCTCATAACAGTTTTGTTTTGTTTTTTCTTTTTCTTTTTCTTTTTCTTTTTCTTTTTTTTTCTCTTTCTCTTTTTTTTTTCCCCTATCCCCGAGGGTGTTTCCACCTTTTCTCGAAGAATAGGTCGGCATGACAGGGACCTAAGTCCTTTTCTCCCATGACCGATATGTATATTTATTTTCTCTTTTTTTCTTTTTCTTTTTTTTTTCTCTTCGAATTAAACAAGGGAATGGTAGAAAGACCATGTATCAGAGCCCACCTCACCACTGTCGCTGGTGGAAAATAGAGGATAAGAGATCAAGGCTGGAAGGTGGGGTGGAGGGGACAGAGGGTTGTGTCCACCTCATCAGGAGTAGCTGAAGAACGGCTATCAGAAGTAGCATCATAAGAAGTACAGTGCCGCGCCAACGAGGGAAAGGATCAGGTGACCGTGATTGTCAAGATCCCCAAGGAGGGAAGTACTTCTTCAGGTGATATCCATTAATCAGGAAGGGATCATCAGAGGCATCAACGGTCTGCACTTGGACAGAGCCATTAGGGTTGACGGCAAGTACCTTATATGGGCCCATCCACCGCTATTGGAGCTTGCCAGGAAACTTGCCAAATCGTGAATCGTAGGCTAGGACCAAATCACCTTCTTTGAACTCCTTGTGCTTGATGAAGCTATCATGGTAAGCCTTGCGTCGAGCTTGCGTGGCTTCCATGCACTGTAGAGCCATCCTACGAATTTCGTCCAAACATTCCAGGTGTGCAGGAGACGGTGTTGCAGTGAATCATCGTCCCCCAAACGCTCTTTGATAGCCACTCTCAAAGAGGGTAATTCCAGTTCAACAGGGAAAACAGCTTCTGTACCATACACCAGCTGAAAGGGTGTCTGTCATGTTGCTGCTTTGTGGGAGGTTCTGTATGCCCAGAGGGCCTCTGTAAGTCGATCATCCCAATCACGACGATGTGCGGAAATTGTTCTTGTCAGAATCGAGCAGAGGATGCGATTCGTGACTTCGACTTGGCCGTTGGCTCTGGGGTAATAAGGAGTGGACTTGCGGTGGCGGATCTTATACAACTCTATCAACTCTTCCATGACTTTGTTAAGGAAGTGAGTGCCTCTGTCACTTACCAGCTCTAAGGGACTGCCAAAACAGGTGATGATATTCTCGTACATGAACAAGGCCACACTATTACCATCGTCCCGCTTTAGGGCTTTAGCTTCACACCACTTTGTGACATAATCCGTACATACGAGGATGTATATGTTCTGTTTCCTTCTGGTGGGAGGATCGATTGGGCCTATGAAGTCAATGCCCCACTTCTCAAACGGCTTTAGGGAAGGATAGGTTGCAGTGGCATGGCACTTGTCTTTGTGGGTTTCCCCATTCTCTGACAAGCATCACATCTTTTACAGTAATCATAGGCATCCTTATGAATGGTAGGCCACCAGTATCCTGCTAGCAGAGCCTTCCTGGCTGTGGCTTCTCCTGCAAAGTGGCCTCCACATGGCTCGTCATGGCAAGCCTTCAGAACAATCCCAATCTCATCTCCTGCAACATATCTTCGGAGCACTTCATCTTTGCCTTTCTTGTACAGTGCACCACCTCTAGCAGGGTGTAGGGGGCTGATTCTAACATAAGCTTCTTCCTTTCCCGACTAGAAATGCTAGGAGGGTACTGTTGGGTCGCTAGCAGATTGGCAATGTCTGCATACCAGGGAGTTACAGTTTCTACTAGGAATAGGGAAGCATCAGGGAGGTCTGGATCATCTTGCTCCTCGTCTGCAGTTTGTGGGATACGCGACAGATGATCAGCCAATACATGGGAACGACTAGGCTTAGTAATCACCTCAAAGTCGAACTCCTGAAATAGAAGGAGCCATCTCATCATTTGTCCTTTCACATCTGCTTTGTTCATTAGGAAGGATAGGGCCTCATGATCCACATAAAATTTAAAGTGGGTAGATAGGAGATAGTGGCGGAACTTCTCTAGGGCAAACACCATTGCCAAGCACTCAAGCTCTGTCACTGTATAGTTCTGTTCCCTATCAGTGACTTTTCGGCTTGCGTAATAGATCGGTTGATCTAGCTTCGAGGAACCCTTCTGGCAGAGAACTGCGCCTAAACCTTCAATTGATGCATCAGTGTGTATATGGAACTCTTTCGTCCAATCAGGAGGTTGCAGAATGGGTGCCTCAATTAGACACTGCTTCAGAGTGTGGAAGGCTTTGTCACATTCTTCCATCCAAGTAAACTCTGCATCTTTCCTCAGAAGCTTGTGCAAGGAGGTTGCCTTTGTTGCAAAATGGGCTATGAACCTTCTGTAGTAACCCACATGGCCTAGGAATCCCCTCAACTGTTTGAGGTTGGTGGGTGCTGTCAGAGCTGCAATCTTTTCGATCTTTGCAGGGTCTGTTAATATCCCTTGTGCAGAGACAATGTGGCCCAACAGAACTCCAGAAGAGACCCCAAAGATGCATTTGTCGGGGTTGAGGGAAATCAAAGCATTGTTCCAAATGTCCCCAGTGTTCACGGATCAAACTATAGACACATAAGTCATCCAAATATACCTCAATAAAGTCGTGCAGATGATTTTGGAATGCGGCCATCATGACTCACTGGAAAGTAGCAAGGGCATTGCAGAGCCCAAATGGCATCACTCGGTAAGCGTAGGTCCCCCATTCTGTGGTGAAGGTTGTTTTGGATTGGTCTTCTTCTGCGATTTGGACTTGGTTGTATCCGCTAAATCCATCCAGAAGGGAGTAAAGCTCATGTCCTACCACTGTGTCCAACAGTTGGTCTGTGAAAGGGATAGGAAAGTGGTCCTTCTTTGTCTTGGAATTGAGCTTTCGGAAGTCAACACATATTCGCAATTTGCCATTCTTCTTGGGTACAACCATGATGGGTGAAACCCATTCACTATTTGCCACTGGATAGATGAACGCGGCTTCCAGAAGCTTCAGCAGCTCTGCTTTCACCAATGTGGAATAATTCGGGTTCATTCACCTCTGTCGTTGCCGTACTGGCTTGGCATCAGGCTCCAAGTCAATGTGATGCTGACATATTGTGGGATCAATCCCCTTTAGGTCTTTGTAGGACCACGCAAACACGTCCAAATTCTCTTTCAACAAGTTGTACAAGGTTGACAACTCCTCTTTTGGTAGGCTGCTACCCACCTTCAAGTGGCGTTCAGTGCCATCTGCATCCACAAAAGTTAACTGCCTTTCACCTTCTACTTCACGGATGAAGGTCCCGCGGACTGCTTCTGGGTACAGATCCGACTCCTTCAAGGGAGTGGTGTCCTCTTCTGATGTCCCATTAGAACCAACTTCTTCTTTTGGTGGAGACTTAGGTTGCTCCTTGAGATGTTGAAATGGGATTAGAGCCGTTTTGGGTTTGGTTTCAAAATTAATTACCTCTTGGCTTGAAGACTCCTCTTCTGATGACATGTCCAGGAACGTCACATAACAGGGACCCTCTAATGCCCGTTTGGTTTGTGAGACTAGTGCTTGTTGGCAAGGTGCATCATCATCATCTTTTCTTGGCAAAGATGGGTTAGGATGGCAAAAGCCACTGTTGAAAGATGGCTTAGTCTTCTTAACCCATTTCTTATAAAGATTTTGCATATGAGAAGATCCATTTACCAGACCAAATGGTACCATCACCATTCTGTCCCATAGCATGAGCTCGTCTGCTTCTGATGCTTCTAAAACTTCTTTTCCAAATGTATCCTCTTCAGATGGGATAGATTCTTCTGGCTCACGCTCATAACCTTCTTCATCCATATCATCTCCATCCTCTTCTGGCTCTATCTCTGCTTCTGTCTCTGTCTCTGCTTCTGTCTCTGTAGGAGCTCTGTAAGAGAAGAACAGGTTCTCTATTTCATCTTCTGCCTTTGTCTCTGGCTCTACTATGGCCAGGCGGTCCATCATTAATGTCCGCATGTGTTGAGCTTGTCATCTCAACAAAGGAGACCCCGAGAGGCTGTGAGAGAGAGGTAGAGAGAAGGATACCCCTCCAAGAGATTGTGAGAGAGAGCTTGAGAGAGAGAGAGAGAGAGAGAGAGAGAGAGAGAGAGAGAGAGAGAGAGAGAGAGAGAGAGAGAGAGAGAGAGAGAGAGAGAGAGAGAGAGAGAGAGAAAGAGAGAGAGAGAAGAGTTACCTCGAGAAGTTGCAAGTGAGAAAGTTAGCTCAATTCCCTCTATCTTGATCCTCAACTTTAGCCATCTTTTCCTACACTTTCCCATCTTGAATCTATTCTGCCTTCTTAATCTCTTGAGTCTACTTGTGGACAATGGCCTCCAAGCAAAGAATGTCGTGCACAGATGGCAATCCTACAGCCAGCAAGGAGGCTTTAGGCGAAGGTATTACTATAAATCCAACTGCGATTCCAGTTGTAAGTAATGTATTTCTCAATTGATAGATGCTTGCTTTGATTATGTCATGAGATACATTAGGCTCCATACTATGATGTACGAGAATAGGTCATGGGAAGGGATAGGCCTCTTCTCACATATTTGAAAGATAGAGTTTGCAAATTGCAAGTATTAAGGAAAGTTAATTGTACTTAGTTGTGTATGGCTTATTTATTGATATAGCAATCGGTCAGGGATTATGAATAGCATAATCGTAAAAAGAATAACATTAGGAATCGTACATACAATTATTAAGTAAATTTTTCATAGAATCGCTCTTTGATCCTAAGGGGGAGAGCGAATATGCGATGGAATTATTATCAAGTCTATTCAATTAGTTTTGTTGCTTGATTGAACAACACCCTAAATGCTTTTTACAATCAGCTGATTGTTGCATTGTGATTTGGATAAATATTCCAAGTGCTTGTGTTTGATGGTAAAAGCATGGCAAAGATCAATAATGAAAAGTAGCCATGGGAAATAAATGAATGTTTCACTGGAAGATGATATTAGGTTGATTGCCTTGATTATGTGGAAGTTGTTGCATAGAATCGCTCTTTGATCCCAAGGGGGAGAGCGAATATACGATGGAATTATTATCAAGTCTATTCTTGTATTTTTTGGGAAAAATACAATTAGTTTTTTTGGTTGATTGAACAATACCCTAAATGCTTTTTACAATCAGTTGATTGTTGCATTGTGATTTGGATAAATATTCCAAGTGCTTGTGTTTGATGGTAAAAGCATGGCAAAGATCAGTAATGAAAAGTAGCCATGGAAAATAAAGGAATGTTTCACTAGAAGATGATGTTAGGCTGATTGCCTTGATTATGCGGAAGTTATGTCTCACTCCTAGGTCTCTTGGGGTCATTGGAGCTCTGGACACCCCTTACCTAGACCGGAATGGAATTGTAGACTGCTGTGAGCCCAACATCTAGGGCATTGGATCCTATTCTAGATAAAGGATGGAAATTATGGTACCATGTGATTTGGACTAGGTACTTCTGTTGGGCAGAAGGGATACATAATTTCTCCTATATGGACAGGAGACAAAGATTAACTGGAAAATAAGCTAAGGAACTTGTTTGTCAAAAGGACTGCTTGCACTGTTTTCGTGTCTATGCTATAAGTTACATGAATGAACCCTGTTCCCTAAAAGGCTTAATTAACGAAGATGGTTTTAAATGTCGCACATAATTGTGATAAGACCTAATTAGAAAACTAAAGCTAGCAAGGGAAGCGGGTGGACAAAATCCCTGACAGGGTCCGTCCTACAGTAGGGTGGTCCTAGAGAATTGGGAGGCTTCTCACAAGGATTTATGGCCGTTCGACTTTAGATATTGTTAAGTTAGGACCCAATTCATGTCGTTTTAGGAGATCGTAATGGGACTATGCCCTACAGGCAGAGAGGTTGAGCAGCGCATCTCTTTTATTTCCCATTCTCCTTGAACCAAGTGTGGCATGGGTCTGCTTCACATTGGGTATCTCTATGTAAAGTAAGAAGTCCAAAATCCGACGCTAGAATACTGTTAGGAGACCTTGACACCTAGAAACCTAGATTTCAGGTTGATCCTAGTGGGTTCAGCCACGAACGTTCCGTTGCGAGGCGGACTCGGGAAACCCTAGGCGACAAACCTCGAAACATTCCATGGGAGTGCCAGGTGCCGAAGTCTAGATTTGTTTCTCGATGGACCACTAAAATATGCTTGGACAGCCAATAGGCAAGCACGTTACAAAGGTTGAGGCATGAGGTATAGCCTCAGTCTACCCTTGTTTTTATGTTTTAGTGCATTTTTATTGCTTTATAAATCGAAAACGACAAAAAAATAAAACCCTATACCTATGCAATGATGCAAAACATAAGCGGTAGAAAAAAAGGAAGGGTCATGGAAGTGTTTAAGTGTTGAAAATGAAGTAAAGTCTAATCTTTTGTTTGTGCATGTCATATAGGATGATAATAATTTAAGTTTTAAGAGGCTGGTAGCACGAGATAACTCGGTACTAGTCTCTAGCAATGCAACAACAATGAATAGCTTGGAAATCATTGAAGGGCTGATTTTTATACTCCACTATGTTGATTTTTAATTATAAATATTTGTGCATAATAAGTATATACTTTTTCATTTTACATGCCACATGGTATAATCTCATGGATGCATAGCACTTGTATGTTGAACATTGACTAATGTTGAGAGTGTGAGGAAGTCCTTTGCTGTAGGTTAGACAAGAGGTTCCTTAGGATAAGTTCAGCGAGGAATTATCAACTCCTGGATCATAATATAAATCAAAGAGTGGACTATGTATCGTGTGTCTTATATGTTGAGGCAGTGCATCAAGGGGCCAATCCCTAAGATGTAGGAGAGCTGTAGTGAGGCCACGGTGTTTCAGCCAAGGGGTTGCCTCCTATGTATGAGATACATGGTATATTATATCAATGTGTATGGAAATTCCCTCTAAGGAGTAGGGAAAGGCAAATGTTGAACTATGTCCTATTACAAATGCAAAATCGATATTAGAGTTTAGTGTAGTGTGAGCCTTAGACGCTCCTAGCAGTGAGGCCATGTGGGGTGTCTTAGAGGTTCGACTAGTGCTAGAGAGCCGGTGTCGGGCCCATTTTAGGTCCCGAAAATCAACAACCTCTATTAGCTTGTCCTTAGTCACCTCTTTGATGAAGTGATAACAAACTTCAATGTGCTTGGCCTTTGTATGAAAGACTAGATTATGTGCCAACTGAATAACACTTATAAAGTTTGAATGCAATGTAGGAGTCATATTCATACTAAGGTTTGCAACCTAACAGTCTAACCATAGGGCTTCCTTGCAAGTCTCGGTGGCTACAATGAACTCGGCTTCAAAAAAAGTCGTGCATTTATGCACCTTGGACATCCAAGAAACAGCACCTCTAGCAAAAGTGAAGACATAGCTAGAGGTGGACTTCCTTCTATTTGCATATCTTGTAGTCAAAATTAATGTAGCCCATGGCTTCAATATCCTGGTCACCATAACAAATACATATATTTGTAGTGCCCTTAAGATATCTCATGATACCATTCACAACATCCCAATGTCGTTTTCCAAGTGTTGCCATATAATGAGCCACAACTCCCACTGTAAATGCTATGTCAAGTCTAGTGGCTATCATGGCATACATCAAGTTGCCCACTGCGGATGTATATGTGATCTTGGCTATCTTAGCCTTCTCATCATTTGACTGGGGACAATCTTCCTAATTGACCTTCACATGAGAAGATAATGGATAGGCAATAGGCTTGCCACCCTACATATGGAGCCACTCAAGGACTTTATGATATACTCCTTCTATTGATAAGTAAAAGAGTCCGTTAGAGTAATTGCACATAATGTGCATACCAAGGATGTGAGAGGAATATCCCATGTCCTTCATCTCAAAGCACTTCTTGAGCTGAGTCCTAGCAATCAATATGTCATCAACATATAGCACCAAAATAATAATGCTACCATCACAGGCATTCTTTATGTAAAGACACAGATCCAAATCATTGCGAGAATAGTCATGTGAATGTATAAAGGCACCAAACTTTTGATACCACTCCCTACATACCTGCTTAAGTCCATAAAGACTCTTCCTCAACTTGCACACTAAGTGTTCCTTGTACTTTTCCTTGAATCCTTTAGATTGCTACATATAGATATTGTCATGTAGGTCACCATGTAAGAGAGTTGTCCTAACATCCATTTGCTTTACAAGTCTAGATCCATTTGCACAATCAAGGTCAATACCAAGCAAAGGGTAATTATCTTGACCATAGAGAGGAGAATATCTCATCAAAGTCAACTTGTTTTTCTTATTTAAAATCTTAGCAACCAAATGTGCCTTTATGCCAGCTTAGGGTGACCATGGATATTCTTCAACTTATACACCCACTTGCATGGCAATTATGTTTACCATCTAGCAAGAAAACCAAATCCCATGTATGACTTTTTTGTGGTAAGTCAAACTTAGACTACATGGCCCTCCCCCAAGAGTGATTATCACCTCTGCGCATAGCCTACGCATAAGTGAGGGGCTCATTAGAATTTGTCACCATAATATAATGCATAGAGAGCTCAAAAAGCTTGGCCCTACTTCTTCAGTGGGCCCATTAGGGGAGTTTTGAGGTCTCGAAAATGCCCTATAAGCCATCCTAGAGAGAGAAAATATTTTAGAAAATAAAAATATTTTTTGTATTTTTAAAACCTTTTATATATTGGTAAGTAAATATATCAAAATTTATTAATAAGTCATTGGCATGATATTCTCATTGTCATATTATCAAATCTAGAAATCTAAGCCACCATAAAGATGACAAAGATTGTCATAATGAAGATTTTACTCATCCTCATTAAAGTGAAAACTAATATTCAATTTGAATTTTGTTCAACATTTGATTACTTTCCTCCATTCTCACTCTCTTCTTTCTTTCCCATCCCTATAGTTTCTTCTTCATTTTTCTTCTTGTTTCTAATTCGCATACTTTTTCAATCCAATCTTCTTATCACATCCTTAGCTATGAATCAATCATCCAATGATCTCTGTAGCTCTAGTAAAAGGCCTCTCTATCATCTTCATATTGAGTTGGATAGTGAGTATGAACCAATAAGGAAGAGAACAAAACCCATTACTATTATTGAGTCTACGAAACATATACTTAGGTTTGAAGGAAAGAAGAATCTTGATCTTTGGTTAGATGGCAAGCTATATCCCAAAGATCTGAGCAAAAATAGCACATTGCCTTTCTATAATAGCTCTTCATTGTTGAGGTTCATTAGTAATGGTTATAATGGGTTTTTAGGCTATACACTTAACTTGGTTGTAGAAAAGAATGTCCTCAAATTGGATAACCATCTTTTATCAAAACATAACAACAAGTTACTGCAGAAGCTAGAAGACTATCAACAGAGGATTCATTTGTTGAAGAAATGCATAAAATCTTATCAACAAAAGCAAACTATTTTAGGACTTTGAAATCAACAAAATTCTCTTAGAAATATTGAGAGTCTCAGACGAGGAGGAGGTGGTTGTGGTAAAAGAATCCAAGCAGCAATGTACATTTTTTTCCACTTTAAAAATATGAAATATGACTTTGTTTATAATTAATTGTATTGATTTGTGATGTTGATTTTGTTTAGGTCTCTTCTTCAACCGAATGCAAGTAAAAGAGATTCTTTGAAAGCATCTCAATTTTATTATCTTCTTCTTTCTTCGGTAGTTTCAAAAGATATTTTGGAGAAGAAAATTTTAAAAAGGCAAAGAAACAGTGCTTTGAGTCATTTATAAAGGATCTCTCTTTGGATATTGAGTTAGTGCAGAAGATACTAGATAATATTTGTATCAATTGAGATAGTTATATACAACTTTTCCAGCTTTTACAATCAAATATGAAGCAAGGGCAAGTACATACTTGCATACTTCCAAGGCCATCTGTGATTAAAGCTATTAGACAAAGGGTGAATAACAAAGTAATGGAGATTTTGGGTGAGCCTTTCCATATCAAGGCTAGCTTCAAAGGCAATAAAAAGGAAGTTGTATTCAATGAATTTAACAATATTTTCCTTGACTTGCCCACCTTACAATGCTTAATGATTAGATTCTATGACTTGTCACTAGAAGAGGCACAAGGAGTGGCTAGATTTGTGGTTAAACTTGATGAAAGTGAGATTCTAAAATGTACAAACCTAGAGAGGGTCTCTACTACCTTGATGAATAGAGCACTTTCATCAGATCATTACAATCATTCAATGTCATTTAGTATTCAATCAGAACACAAATCTGATGGCTAGGAGCATTCAAAGTAGATATAGAGGATTTTGATATATTGTATTGGGTTTTGATTAAACACCAACACCTGATGTTATTAAGAGACAACAAGGAGGAGAAGAGCTATTTGTTGAAGAATTTGGGAACTATAAGATTGAGTGACACATAGCTGGTGACTTAAAGGCACTTAAATGTATGTACAGTGTATCAAAGGGAGCCAATTCTAGATCTCCTTGTCTATATTGCATGTCCCTAGCCATAGAGTTGAACTCAAGAAATTGGAATAGAGCACCCTCTACGCACAACAAGGATCCACAGTTTAAGCCACTCCAACAAGGATCCACAGTTTAAGCCAGTCCTAGATATTCCTTTAGTGAATACCCATACATGTACACTTCATGCACTTTGTAGGATAATTGAAAAGCTTGTTCATCTTTATATAGGATTTGTATGGAAGCTTAAGCCATTATCAGCTAGAACAAATGCTATAACAAAGATTGAAAAAGTCTTATTTGAAATTGGTTTACATGGTGGTAATGTTGTTATTGAACCAGATCTTCAAAAGTCTAAGGATGGAAATTGTGTTCCCAAAAAGCTATCTATTGGTGGAGTGAAGGCTAGAAGGTTCTTAGACTTTCATGGGAGACTTAGTAAGATAAACTCTAAGAATGGTGGCTCAACTATTAGATACAATCAATGGAAGTGCCTACATAATGCAATTAAGGATCATGCTGATAATGGACAAGTTCGGAATAGAAAAGCCAATGTTTGGGAAACACTAGATAAAGTATTCTTTTATTGTGATAAAATAGAGTGGAATGATGATGATCTCAAAGACTTCAAAAACCAATTGAACCTTTTAAAAAAGATAATGATAGAAGCTTGGGATAATCAACACTTCACTTACTATATTGTAAAAAGTTTGCATATGTATGTCTCTTTATTGTCTGACTCATATAGGGTTTTTTAATTGAATTTCTTTATTTGTTAACTATGCAACATATTTTATACAACCATGCTCCATATTTTATCAAGAAATATGGATCTCTATCTATTTGGTCAACCCAAGATATTGAAAAATCACATTATCAAGCAAGAACAAAATACTTTAGACACACAAGATATGGAGGTAGAAGATACAAAGAAAAAAAATTATTAGAGGTCTTTCAATGGTTCTACATACAAATTTGACACAAATTCAAGCTCAAAGACACAATCACATCATGTAATACATCATCTTTGGGAAGGACTATATCCACTGTTACCCAAAGAAGAAAAGAGGGATATTTAAACTCTTGTGCAAAGCAAAGATATTCTGAATGATTACAAACTAGACAAAGAGATGGAAAAATATGGGTTTCAAGAAACCCTTAACATCTTTTAGTCTGAATCTGTTGAAGAAGAGTCTTTAGTTTTAGGGAATTCACTGGGTCCTCTAAAGGAATCTTTTGTTTCATCCCACTCGATGAGACCTCTACATTTCAGGAACTCTTGTTTTCTATAGCTTGGAAGGAGCTTCAAATTCTTGGCATCTCCTACATGGGAGATCAAATAAGAGGCAAGAACTCCAAAGTATCTAGCCCTAGATCCACTGTATCCAGACATGAAGCCAAAAACTCTTATAGCTTATTCCCTCTCCACCAAAATTATATTGTCTGAACCTCTATTGAAATCTTGGGATCCAATCATCTTAGAGATAGCTTTCAAAGCCATTATTGGTAAGCTTGGAGAGCTTGACAACCTGGTATAATAAATTGCAATTGTTTGATTATTTAAACTTCCAATATAATGACCAAAGCTTTGAATTTTGCCAAGCTTCAATGGCCTTGAGTCCTTGGCTCTTCCAAGAAAGTTTTCTGCACCTTCAACTTCTATCTGCACAATAAACCACAATAGTATAAGATGTTAGTAGATAAATATCCAATAATATTTGTCTATAATGCATAACATACTCTAATATAAATCATAATGGATATCTTAGAATTATCTTTCATACCTTAGGGTTTTCATCTTTTGCTATTGACTTTTCAAAAGCTAGAGTGATTGTCAATTTATCATTACCAACCAACTACAAGGGAGTTCAATGCTTCCTCGGCCACACACAGTACTATCGGGCAGTTTGCGTTGAATTATGCACTCATTGCACGACCATTTTACAAGTTGTTGATTGTATTTGAGTGGAATGAGAAGTGCCAATGTGCTTACAAAGAATTTAAAAAGGCTTTGATGGTCGCACCTATTCCACGAGCCCCAAATTGGTCCATTACTTTCCATGTGCATAGTGATGCATCAAATTTCAATGTGGGAGCAGTTTTGTGCCAACTTGGAGAGCATAACTTGAATTACCAGTGAGCTTTGCAAGCAAACAACTTACTGACACGGAAATGAACTACTCCACAATAGAAGACTATCATCATATAGATTTATTGAACTGTTTGGTTTCCCCTCTAATGGAGACTTCATATTCTCTTCATACCCTATGTTATCAATATCAAGTATCTATTGAATTTGTAAGTACTCTTCCTCTGTAGGGATCCCCCCTTTTCATATTCCACGATCTGATTAATACAAGAATGCAAGGCTACAAGGATACCTTGAAAATTCTCTCCCTCAACATCAAGATTCGCTAGCAATGACTCTTCATAACCTATAAAAATCTTATCATTTTGACCCCATATAGCAAGGATTGCCAAGCAGTAATCTTCTCTAAGATAAAAAATGTATACTTTAGATCCTCCTCCTCCATTCCCTCTAAAGACAACTTCCTTTTAGTCATCTTGATTATTCACAAAACCAAATCCATTAAAAAAAATTTAGGGGCGTAATATACAAATCCACATTTGCTCATATCTAGTAGACTAAAGAGAGATTGCTAAAAAAAATTAGTCAAAACCTATAAGGCACTGCTTTTGTATTTTAATAAATTTAATGTGTTTGTTATGTAAGATATTAAGAAATACAATATGAATGAAATGAATTCACACTTTATGCAGCAGAGAAAGCATGAAATTCCAAGTCTCATTGATCAAACTTTGTTTAACATTCACGATTCATAAAACACGAAAACAATGATTCAAACCGCCTCACAGTTCACAAAATCATGTTTCACATGTCACTTCGACAAAAAATTTGACGAATTCATGTTTAATACATTTGAAAATTTTGAACAAAATAATGCACCAAGAACATCAAAACCCCATCATTTAACATGTGTACGAGACCAATATTGATAGAAAAACAAAGTAAAACCCTTACAGAATTTCTAAGTTCCTGATGTATCTTTCTCCTCTCAAGCCACCTAACATCTTCAATGCCTCAAAATTTAGGATTGCAGAGAAAAATATTAAGAAAAGTGTGATAATTAATATTTGTAGGCCTTACTCCTGAGAATAAATGGTTTTTTGTAAGAATATGCTTGTTTTGACTTGTGATGCTTACAAGATAAATAGTTGGCGTTGAAGATAAGACAAGATACCTGAAAGAAATAGTAACCAAAATCTGAACATGAGTGTTCATTTAAATATATATGCCAACGGTCATTGCACGTTTGTTCAAAAAGAACATTGCACTGATTTAGAGGAGGTGCACTTAAAATGAAAAAGAAAATGGTAAAAAATTAAAAATTGGAGCCATAAAAGCACTATCATGCAAAAAAAGTAAGTGATAAGTGGCACAACTTCCCAAGCAAAAATAGTCTGTAGTTGCACGTGTGAAATTAAGTACGCATTACAACAGCCACACGTGTAAACCAACATCCTTATAGACCCGATTTTTGAACCGCAAAAGAGTTCTTTCAAAGACAAAGCTCTATCTATGCTCAACTAGACCAACACAATGCTAATTTGATCGCTGTGCAAAATTATTCTTCAGCACAAGGCTACTAAAGAAGGCTTCATCTCCCAACATACGCACTAAATCCGCAAGAATATAAATTTTTTGTTAAAATATGAGTTACCTTAGAATCACTTGACAATTCACACCAAATTATCCCCAAAAATGTCGAACGTATGAACGCAATTAGCCATGGCTCTTCCCATCGACAAGAGCTATTTCACGTTTCACACATCGCTTGGAGAGCAAGTTTTTCTTTGACCGAATATGTATTAAACATGAGATTGTGTTGGTTTCTCTTGTCCATGTGAGGCCTCCTCACTTTTCATACGACTAAGGCCTACATTGTTTCTCTTGTGACATATGAAGGGTGTTAGATTCCCTTGTCCATGTGAGGCCTCCTCGCATTTCATATGACTCAGGCCTGCATTGTTTCTCTTGTAATGTATGAAACACAATATGGTGTTATGTTCTCTAGTCCAAAAGGCCTCCTCTTGTTTCATACGTTTTGTGCATTGTTTTATTGAAATTGGATTTAGACTATGTGATTAGTGTTTGCTTGTTACTTAGTGATTGTAGATAAAATAATATGAGAGATTTGGGGATCTTTTCTAATTTGGTTATATTATTATTTTTTAAATGTTTCAGATGGTTAGAACTAAGGCCACTGCAAGGAAGCATAAAGTTGATCCTAGAGGTTTTGCTTCAAAGATTCATAAATCCTCCAAGCCTTCCAAACTTACAAAGAAATCAAAGCCAAGAAGAAGGTTCTCACAGCATGTTAGGTGCCTAAAGGAGATTAGAAGTATAATGAAGGCTCTGAATAATGCAATTTCAAAGCTATCTTTTCAGAGGCTTATCAAAGAAATTTGTGACAAGCATAGTCTTAATAGTTTTAGATGGACTAGGGTAACTCTCAACTGTATTTAGGAGGCTACAGAAGATTTTTTTATTGAGTTTTTCCAAGATTCTTATATTTATGCTACTCATGCACATAGGCTTACACTTATGAATAAAGACATGATAATTCTCAGGAGATTGAGATACATGTTTTCAAAGGTCCTTGAGCCAATCCCTGTTTTTTATGTGAAGACTTTCAATATTTTAAATGTGCCTCCATATAGAAAGAAGAAAAATGATCCAAGTCTAAAGGTTGAAGATGTTATGCATAAAAAGGACACAATACAAAATGAGAAAGAGGAAAAAGCCACAGAATAGCATGTAGATAAATTGAGAGAGTATAAAAGAAAGAAGGAAGAAGAAAAGGAACCAGAAGGACTCCCATCTTTTGAAGAGGAGTTATCTATCCTTCTTGGAAGGGCTAACCCTAAGGGCTTCAATATTTGTTGCTTTTTACTTGGTGATGTTAACAAAAGATCTGTCATTGTATTTTTGGACTCTGATTGTATTCAAATTCTTAAGAATAAAGTGAGAGAAGTAAATGACTCGATTCTTCTTGTTGGGATGAGGTATAGTATACCAAAAAAAAAATTACTAACCATATTTTTCTAGCAATAGACTTTCATGTTGATGATTACTATCTCCATTCCTTTGCTAGGTGTGTAATGCATGAGCTCCCCTTTGATATACAACAAAAGATTGAGGTTCTTGATCCATCTATCTCATATTATATGAGGAGTGAGCTTGATGCAAGTGCATTTGACCATTGGTTCAATTCAATTGACTTTGAATCTTTGGAGCTTCTTCTAATTTCATACAATGAAAAGTAAGTAATATGATATTTTGTTAGATTTTATGAGATATTGATTTGCTAGATTATTGAAATATTTTTATTTTCAATTCTCATTGGAGCCTAATTGGAATAGACTATGTGGAGAGGCAATGTTTCCTCATCAATTCTATAAAAGGAAGCCATGGAAATGTCAAGTTGTAAGTTATATAATTTAGAGTTTCCTTTCTTTTTTTTTGTAGGTACTCTGAATATTTTGATCTTTCTTTTATAATTACTCTAAATTTTATTGCCTTTTTGTTATAGAGCTATACAAAGATTGATTGAAGTGCTAGAGAAAAAGCCTCTCATGCCTTCTGACTTACTTGGAACAATGCAATATAGATAAGTTGTGGTAAGTTCTTGATTAATATGGTTGGAACATAATATGAAAATTTATTCTAAAAAAACTACCATAAACAAGTTTCATAGTTTTACTTTATATTGTTGATTGCAGTGTCCTCATCAAGATGATAGTTACTCTTGTGGTTGAAAAGTAATTATAAATGCTAGAAGATTGGTTCAGTTTATTTATCTGAATGATGATAAACTTATAAACGTAATGTGAAACATACTAAACTTTAAGATAGAGGTTTATTGCAAAATAGTCCATTGAGAAAAAATAACAATGAGCTAAAAATCTTTTCTTATAAATATATGACAGTTTACAAGAGATTACTATACAAGTGAGCATGTTTGGTATATAAAAGCAAAGCTCATGAAGTACATAATGGTCAATTGTATACAACTGACAAGAATGGATAATAGTGGGGGACTTGGATATTGAAGGAGAGGAGGTACATGTAACTACAACAAGCAAAGCTATGTCTTGAACACCCAATGCGACCAAAGCATCAAAGATAGGCAAAAGAACTCCTAGAAAGGATGTCTCTTCTCCTAAGAAAAGTTCTCAAAAAAGTAGCTTTGTCTCATTGATTGTAAGTCCTTGTGTACAAGTCATGGAGGTGGCTGACAAAAATTTACCACAAAATTTGTACATGTATTTTATATTGATAATAAAGATATATTTTCTTCAATATCCTTGCAGTGTATATTTTTATCTCTCCTCGTTGATACCTGTTAAAAAAAAACATTACAAATGTTTATTAATTAGAAAGTGAAATCAGATATACACCTAAGTGAATATAATATGATATACAAACATACTCGTTTATTATTAAGTTGAAACACAAATGAGTATGGTAGTTCAATATCTTCATTTTGTAAATCCATCCTCACTTGATGTAGCGTACATGATGATCTAATCTTTAGGATTGCAATAATGTCCTCATTGTACCAAACATCAAGATTCACTATAGGATCTTTGCTAAAATTATCAAGATTTTGGTCTAAAGCAACCAGACTACCACCAACATAATGCCATCTACTGTAATAAAAACTAAGGATGAAATTTTGAGTAGCAATCATATATTTATAAGCTATAGAGTCTTGATCTATCTTACATATAAATTTTCCTTTTGTCCTAGTGTCCCATTCCTCATCAACAAATTGTATAACATGATCATATGTTAGTCTCTTTACTGAAAGTATGGCCTTTGATCTTCTTATCTCAGCATTAGAAAAGAATTCAACAAATACATTAATAGGTATGAACAAAGTAACTTTTCTTAGCCTACTTGAGATACTAGGTTTAATGCTCTCTGTATCTCAGAAAATATTTTACATTTATAGCCCTCACTAGTAGCTGGACTTGGCAAATGCCACTCAAAGCTTGAAAAATTAGGCAAAGGAAGGGGAGAAATTGATCCCCATTGGCTACGCTGCATGGGGACAATATAAGAATGGTTATAAAAGAATATTCCATTATGTGCAAGCTCTGTCTTCTTCTACCTTTGTACATCTCTTCTCAAATCCAGCCATGCATCACATGAATCACATCAATAATAGACTTGACCGGTTGACATTCCTCAATATTAGAGGGATAGACATCTACAAGACAAATGAACAAATGTTATAATGGAAAACCTTAAATCAAGTCTAAGTAAAGAAAGACCTTAAGAATCAAATCCTTACAATTTGGTTTATGCATTGGAAGATTTGAACTTCCAGGCTCCAAATATAGCTCTCTATGCATAAACACATGTTGCATAAGAACCTCTTTTATGCTATTTTTATTTACTCCAAGCTTGAAATCTCGGATTCTACCCTTCCAAGAAGAGATGAACGAGCTCTCATATCTTCACCTTTTCCCACGTTTTGCCTATTGCATGGTGATCCAACTGCCTTTGCTAATGATTGTCGGAATCCATCTTCCATCTTTTTGGAATGAGTTAAACACTGATATGGATGTGATTTGGGAGCTTGGACGCCTTGTTGAAGGTCAAATTTTTGTATCCATGGCACACACACACAGAGAGAGAGAGAGAGAGAGAGAGAGAGAGAGAAGACTAGGCTACCACAAAGGAGGAAAAAACACGAGGGACAAAAGAAAGGAGGGAAAAAATATGTGCCAAGCTTTTTACTAATTTGAATTTAGAGTAAACCTATCATTATCATTAATCCAAACATATCATTAAATAAAAGTGGCCGAGATTGTATATCATTAATGCAAAGAATATCATAATCACAAATATAAGAAACTAAAAATAGATATTGATAATACAAATTCGTAATATTATTATATACATATCTCTTTGTACAATACTTTTTTTCCTTTTTTAAAATAGAAGTTCCGTTACGGAGGCTTTTCTTCTATTGGTCTAGAGCACTCTCTTTCTATCTCCTAAAATGCATTTCTGAGACCTCAAAACTCCCCTAATGTTTGCATCTCCTCTCCCTTGTGCTCTTGTGGCTCTACTTCTTTGGGCCCTAGAGAGTCTAGTTCTTAGACCATCAAGCCTACCCTTAGTAAGTAGCTTCTTTGATTATGTAGGGCCTACCTGGTTCCTGCTACTTATGGTTGGATATACAGCCCGTGTCTTAGAGCCTTGGGCGGGAAATCTCCAACTTTCTCCTTAATGATTCAATGGCCTCCTCCTCTTCTGATTGTGTGGTATGTAAGAAAGTATTGAGGAAGGCGTGTTGTTGGGATTCCAAGCTTATTCACATGGCCTCTGCCTTACTTTCTTCTAACACCTTGTCACCTTCTACAAGGGCTAGTCAGCTCGCTAAGTCTCTTATAGCTTCACTCTTGCCCACTCATTCATTTGCTCCTCTTTTCATCTCTTCCAAGCTTTCATTATGCCTTTGAGCTAAGGCCCTTATTCTATGCTCTTATTCCTTGATTTCTCTTTCATCTTCTTCTCTTCTAGTTCCACATCCACCCTGTTCTCCAACTTATCCATGTTTTCTTGATATCTTTGGGCCCTCTCTTCTTCTCCAACTCTATGAACTCCTCCATGGCATGTTGGACCCTTTTCATCTATCCTTGTAGCTCTTATTGTTGCAAGATTAGGAGCTTGTACTCCCTTTGAGGTCCCATTGACTCTCAATTCTTGTCTTCAAGCCTCTTTTTCCAGTTGTCCTCTTGCTCCTCCTTAGCCCTGAGCTCTGCCTTTAGCTCACTTATTGCTCATTGATAACTGGCTACTTGGCAGGTTTTCTCAAGCTGGAAGGCCACTAATGCATCTTTCTCTGCTTCTAACTCAGCCACGACCATCTTCTTTTCCCCCTTCGCTCTCTCTAGCTAGGAAAGGAGTTCTTTGATATAATCGTCATAATTCGTAGACGACGGCAGTGTTGTAGGGATAGTCATTGTGGATGCTTCTACCTTTTGTCCCTTAGGATCTTGTCATGATTCTACATTTGCAGTTGCTAATATCTTTGTTCCCATCACTAGGGTTCCTCCACTTGCATCTTGAGCTCTCTCTTTATTAACCAAAAATTGCACCCAAGCCATAAGGTTACAGGCATCTACTCTAGCTGAAGTGCCTTGGGTAGGGGCACAGACTGAGGTGGTAGGCACTAGGATAGGTGTGGGATAGAGTCAATCAAACCCTTGCCCTTGCCTTCTGTACTAGGAGTGGTGTAATTTGTGGCACTTGGAAACTTTTCCTTGGGCCTTCTTCTCTGTGTGCGGGATCATGGCGGCCAGCTCCTCCTCTCTAGAGGGCTACTCCACTGACAAGTAGATGGCCATGGCTATGTCCTCTTCTTCTCTCCTTCTAAGCTCCTTAGCCTCTTTGTTTGATTTTTTCTTTCTCTCTTCTTCTACCTCCTTGGATTCCCTTTAGGCCTTGAGGTAGTCAGATTTTTCTTTCTTTCTTCTCTCTTCTTCCGCTCTCCTCTGGGGGGGGTTTTCTTCTTGGACTGTGTTTCCTATTGTCCTTCGTCACTCACGGTTCTCTCACTAGACTGTTCTTGCTCTTGGTGGAGGGTGACCTGTTTGGTGTCTTGTCAACTCCTTCATCGCCTTGTGCTTCCCCCAATGCCTCCCTGATGATGGTAGTCAAGACCCCACCAAATCCACTGGTTGAGGCCTTAGATGACGACTTCTTCCTTGCCTTGGACCTCGGGGACTCTCCACTTGTGGGTCTTCCACCTATAGCCAGTGCCTTTGTTGAAGTCTCGATTGTCTTCCACATGAAGCCATTCAAGTTCACTTCATCAAAAAAGTGGGTTGTAGTGCTTCCGAGCATCAGCATATTGATCCTGCACTTATCAACACATTGTACATTTGGCTGGAAAACAAGGCATGCACCATTTTGGCTTGTAGCTAGACTTTTTGGTTGGGGATATCAGTTAAGCTGATGCCATCATTAGTGTGGACCATCACTTTTCCCATTCCCAACATGTTGTGCATGCCCCTTTTCGGCTGCCTTTCAACTTTGTTGGCAAAACACTCTCTCCACCAGCTCCGGGGTCAACTCAACTTCTACTTGGTGGGTGGCCTCTCCTTGTCGCATGGTCACGGTGCCACGGTTCCTGTTGAAGGTATGGAGGAACTCCATGAACTTTTCATAATCCAGAGCTTGGCCAACCTTCTCCACATACTTCTATAGCTTGCATTGATCCATAATCTACTTTATGGCCTACTCCTCCATGACTACATCTTCCAAATTTAGGATATGCTTGAACTTGAATTGGTTGTAGGCCCTTGTCTCCACTGAGAGGCTATACTTTTCTTGATCTTCCTGTAAGAATGGCAACTTGCCAACTTTCTCCTATCCTGCCATTGTAGGTGCTTGTCATGAAGCCATAGCTCACCATGAGTATTCTTTGGATACTTTTTTATGGAAAGACACGTAGGAAATGAAAAAAATGCTTATGGAAACTGAAATGCTTAAGTATAGAAAATGAATTTTCCTTTAAACAGTCCATGCATTCCTCAAAATTTTATGACACTTTTCCTCAATCATAAGTTGATTTTTATCCATTCTTTTCAGCTTTTGGATGTTGATTGAGGTTTAGGGTTCATTTGAATAATCCACATATTTGTTTTACCCTTATCCCCTCCTCCCTTGGAAAGAAGAAGAATCCTCCCTAGGATTAGAGATTAAAGGATTAAGGCCATTCAGTGCATGCTCATGGTGTTTTGCTTTCGCATGAGCTAGGCATAGAATTTCGGGTTGTGCTCCATGTGGGCATAGTGGTCCGTCAACAGGTCGGATGCTTACATGGGTGAGGTAAGTGAGGACATCCATTAGGAAGTCACCAGAGTCAATTCAGCTAGTGATGTGTAACTCCTTCGTCAAAATGCAATCTAAATAGGGTTGGGTCATGATGTGCTCTTCTAGGGGTGTCAACGCCCTATAGGAGGTCAGAGCTACATAAGTTGGATTGTACTCCAAGGTTTTGATGGCATGTCTCTACTCAATATTGGTCATGATTTGGCAGCCCTCTAGGCTCCCATTGAGTCATTGTGTCGGCATGTTGTTTCAACTCTTCAATTTCTTGGTCTGTGGTAGGGATTGTGCTCTTGTCATATGAGGTGATGAGTTGTTGTTTGTGCACTTGCTCTTGGGAAATCTCGATGGCAATCAGCTCCTTAGTTGCCTGGGGAGCCTTAACAAATACATATTTTGATTCTTGCCAAGAGCAAGGCAGCATACACACCTTCGTGGCCAAAGGCTCTTCTAAAAGGCCTAGGTCTAGTTGGTCATAATTTTTAGCAAGTTTAGTAAATGTAGCATCCAAGCATTGAAGGCAAGCAACCATGTCTTCAGCCGTATTTTTAGCCAAGTCCAAGGCCAAGGTAAGAATTGATCGTTGCTCATAAGAGGGTTTTAGGCCTACGATAGGTTGAGGTTTGATTGGGCTAGACATGTTTGCAGAGCTGAGGTTGGCAATTTTGGCTGCTTTTGAGGAAGTGATGTAGTCACTTGCACACTAGGCGAGGGTTGTGGTGTAGATGTTGTGCTACTAGATGCTTGTGAGGCCTTGGGGGCACTAGTACTGCTAGGTTGAGGTGGTTTGGAGGCATCATGCTACAGTTTCAATTGGTAGACTTGTTGAGGCTCTGCAGGTGTAGTCGGTTTCGACTCTATGGGCTTTGTAGCTTGAGTTGTTCGGGATTTCGATTTTTGATCTGTCATGCGGGCTTGTGTGGGCAAGCTCGAGGGTTGTACTTGAGTTGTGCACTTGGAAGTTGTGGCTTTGGGTACCCATATCCAGGTATTGCCCTCGTAATAGCCTTGCACTTCCAATAAAGTATTGGGGACCCTACGCGACCGATGCCTATAGTTTCTTCTTTGCCTCCCAGGTTTCGAGGGTGAATTCCTAGCCTTGCGAGGCTGTGCTTGGTTGCTTCTTGGTGGCGGTCCTTGATGTTTAAGTACCCATTTGAACTTGGGTTCATGGGCTTTGGCTTTTGTCTCCGCGGTTTGTTGAGGTTGAGGCTTGGTGAGTCAGCCACCATGACCCCCCTCCGTAGACTTGGTGGTGGATTCCTCTATTGGTGGCTTTGCAGGCCTTGATGGAGCTGCGCTGCCCTTACTGAAAGTTATCACGATGCGTACATTGTCGATGGCAAGGTGAATGTGCTATGACTCGTAGTCGATGTTGCAATGGGCCTATTTTTTAAAGGCGCATCCTAGCAACGATTCCTTGCTGGCATCTTTTGTGTTTGGCAACACATAAAAGATTATGGGTATGCTCTCAGACTCAATAGAGGCTGTGACTTTGCACTTTTCCAAAAGTGCGTATGATTGGCCCCCAAAAGGGTTGAGTTTGGTGCTTGTGGATTGTAGTTGTGGTTGATTGATTTGAGTCCAATGATCATGAATTAAGATATTAACATCAACTCCTTCATCAATCAATGCATGGAAGGTATGTGTTCATTGGGCAGTGACTATTATCTAGAGCAGAGGTAAGCAAGTTCTACTGCTTCTTCATCCTTGTCTTCAATTTCCGTAATTGTGGCAACTTGGACTTTCACAAGGGACTCTAGCATGGGAGGCTCGTGTAGTGGATGTATGGGAGGGTAGTACTTCTTTATGTGGCTACCATTGAAGAAGCCTATGCCCTCTCCATCGAGGGTCTCGAACTCCACATTGCTAGTTTGGCTGATGGTGCAAACTCAAAAAGGCCCTAAGCCCCTAAACTTCATTTTCTTCTTGTGGCCTTTCCTTGAGTATAACAGTATGAGGTCACCCTAATCGAAGTCTCGGTGCTTGACATGCTTGTTAAACCAGCTCTTACGTCGTGCCTTTTCGCAAATCAATGTATGGGTAGCTAGAAGTCGAGTTTCTGACATGTGTTCCAACTCAACTAGGCATTCTATCCATGCCTCCTTCCCATCCCATCACTCTTTAATGGCTACTCTCAGGCTAGGCACCAATAATTCCACTGGTAGGATGGCTTTAGTTCCGTAGGTCAACTTAAAGGGAGTCTATCATATAGTCATTTTATGGGTTGTTCGATAGGCCCATAAGGCTACCATCAGCTTGTTGTCCTAGTTGGTGTGTGAAGAAGCAGCAAAGACTACCTTGGTCAGGACATTCACTAAGATCTTATTGGTAAATTCCACCTGGCCATTTGTTTGAGGGTAGTAAGGTGAGGATTTTCGATGTACGATCAGAAAGGTAGATAGAAGGTGAGCAATCACTTCATTGATAAAATGCGTGCCTTGATCACTAACTAGTTCAATGGGGCAGCCCAAAAAGATTACCTGCTCCCACAGGAACTTAGCTGTGATTCTAACATCGTTCTTTCTAATGGCTCGTGCTTCTGCCCACTTTGTGAGGCAGTTTGGGGCAACTATGATATACTTGGCTTGTGAATATTGTGTTGTACGACTAATTGGCCTGATGAAGTCAATTTCCCATTTTTCAAAAGGTTTCCTTGTAATGATTGGGCTTAACTCCATCTTGTCCTTGCGAACACGTACCTTGGTCTGTTGGCATTCATCACAGTGCTTTACAAATCGCGGTGCATCCCAGAAATGTGTAGGCCACCATAGTTGAGACTGTAACACCTTGCGGGCTGTCGTGTCTTCGTTGAAATGTCTTGTATGCTTCTACAAGTACGTCATGCATTTCATGCTCGCACACACACCTACATAGCAAGCCGTCTTGCCCTAACCTATAGAGCTATCTTGCTATCAACTGATAGGGCTACATCTTGAGGATGAGTCGCTTGAGTCGGGCCTTCTCAATGGTTCTTTTGGGTAGTCCATGTTCAAGCACTTGGACTATGTCATTTTCCCAGTATGGTGTTAAGTCAACTCTAAACAAATATTTCTTACTAGTCAGGCTAAAGAGATGTGCGTTTGGCAAGTCGTTCGCGATACGCTATCTACCAGCTTCTCCTGTGGGTATACGAGACATGTGGTTAGTCATGTAATGTTATTTCCCTTTGTGCACAACCATAGAGAAGTCGAATTCTAATAGCAGAAGTAGCCATTGAGCAATGCGTCCTGTAGCACAAGGTTTATTAACAAGATAGAGCAAGGCTTGATAGTCAACAAAGAAAGTAAAAGGTGTAGCCAACAGATAATGCCGAAAATTCTTCATGGCAAACACCATGGCTAAACGTTCTCTCTCTATCATGGAATGATTCATTTCGGTGTACGTAAGTTTTCTACAAGCAAAACTCACTGGATAGTCTAGATTGTGTTTGCCAAGCTGGCACAACACCATTCCCACAGAAAACTTCGAGGTGTCAATGTGGATGTGGAAGGTTATGGTCCAGTCTAGGCTCGTAGTATTGGCACGATTGTCAGAGCCTTTTTTCAACTCTTCATATGCACGTTGGCATTCCTCGATCCATTTGAATATTATCAGCAGTTTGTAGAGTGGTCTAGCGACTAACACATAGTTCAACACAAATTGCTGATAGTATCTTGTATGCCCTAGGAAGCATTGAACTCCCGCTTGTAATTGGTCAATGGTGGAAGGTCGACAATAACCTTAACTTTTGAGAAGTCAGTGGCAATGCCATTCTTGGACACTACGTGCCCTAGGATGCACCCATGCTTCACCCAAAACTCGCACTTAAGGGGGTTCCTAATATAGTTTACATCTTTCAAAGACTGTGCAGAGTTTGTCTAGGTGTTCTTTCCAACTGGAGTGAACACATAGGCCATCAACAAACACTTCTAACTCCCACCAAAGCATGTATTTAAAGATGGTACACATGAGCTTTTGGAATGTGGCTGGTGCATTTGTCAGCCCAAAGGGCATGACTATGTAGGCAAAGACACCCCACTTGGTAGCGAATGTGATCTTATGCCTGTCATCCATATACACTTGCACCTGATTGTAACCTGAGAAACCATCCAAGAAACGGTGGGCTTCCTTGCCAGCCACACTCTCAAGCATATGCTCAGTGTACGGTAGTGGTGGATAGTTGTCTCTCGTTGTTGCAGCATTGACTTTCTTATAATTAATGTACACTTTGATTTTTTCGTTATTCTTGAGGATGATTACAATGGGCGAGACCCAGTCCGTGTGCTCAATTTCATAGATGAATCCTGCTCTTACATTAGGAAAAAAATGAACTCACAAATGGTTCCTTAAAAATAATATAGTTTAAGATGTGGGCCTTTTGGATTGTCCAGTAGGAAGGCTAGATGTTGACATCCATGGAGGGTGAATCTTCTCTCTCCAAATCTTGGGTTTTCTATTAAAAAAAGGGGTAGTGGGGGATTAAAAAAAGGGAGAATGAATAGTACACAAAATTTGAGTTTCTCTCACCTTGTTTTTCCCTCCCTTTTTTGGAGAATTTTCAATTTCCATTTTTTTTCCTCTCACGAAATTAGTTTGACCCAAAAGTTGAGCAATAGACCACTTTCCCTCTCTTCTCTATACTCGTGAATTTTCGTCTCCATTGAAGCTCCCTACTGAGAGTAATTAGGGTTTTGAGCGTTCTGCTTACCTCTGCACTTTCTTCTCCACGCAGCTCCAAATTTTGGGTAAAACATAGGTGCCCATCTCTCTTTGCATTTTCTCTTGTTTACTATTTTTTTCAATAGGGTTTGATGTCGTTTCTTACTGTTGTTGTTATTTTATTGCAGAGGTTGTTTGGGGCAAGAGACAGAGGTGCTCATCTCTCTCTCCTTTCTTTTCCCCCTCTCTCTATGTGTTGTTTCTCTTTTATGTTGTGTTTTCAATAGAATTTAATGTTGGTTCTAATTTTTGTTTTCTTGTAGAGTTTATTTGGAGCAAGAGGCAAAGGTGTTAATCTCTCTCTTTGTTTGGTTTTTTTTTTTGCTGATATCTTTTCAATACAACATAATGTTAGTTCTAACCCTTGTTGTTATTTTATTGCAAAGATAATTTTGGGTGACATTGCATAAGTGCTTATCTCTCTCTCCCTCTCTCTTTCTCTCTCTATGTTTCCTCTTTTCTACTGTTTTTTCAGTATACCTTCATGTAAATTGCAAAATTGTCTTTTGCAGAGATCAATTTGGGCAAGATTGGATAGGTGCTCATTTCTTTCTCTCTCCCACGTACTCAGACACTCTCTCTTTCTTCCTCTCTGCATTATCCCTTTTCTACTATCTTTACAATAGGGTTTGATGCTAGTTCTAACTTAAGGATCAATTGTTGTTGCAGCACTTAACACAAGGTAGAGCAGAGATTCTGTAGCTCAATTTATAGGTAAATCTGCTATATTTTGTGGTGCCAAAATTTATTCATTTAATTAGTTACTTTTATGTTTGATGGGATTGATGTTTTCTTATGTCCATCATTTGCAATGGGTTTTGATTAGCAATGATTCAATCTTATCTTCAACAAATCAGCTTATAGGTAAATTGGCCCTGTTTTGTATTGCTTCTATTCGTGCAGTTATCTAGATATTTTTTGCTAAAAGGGATTCATGCAAGTATTTTTGTTAAAAAGGATTCATGCAGGTGTTTTTTAATACATGTAGGTATTGTACAAGGTTTAGGTGAAGCATATAATTCTCAATCAACTATTTTGATGTGGTGAGTGATTCCTTTGTGTTGGATGATATGGATCTATTGAAAGTCAATGGTTCAAAAATCCTTTGCTTTATTGGTCCTATGTGTCCATTTGGATCTCCATGCCAATTGGAAATGATCCATGAAACTCTTATATCATATCATCCATATTCATCCATATAGCACACAATGTGTTGAGTCTTAGAATATCTCAGCTGTCAATCCAATGTGCCTATTAAGATTCGCATGACATGTGGCTACTATCCTTGTAACAACTACTCTATAATACCCACATTTCATACAATGTATTGAGTCAAATTGGACTCCTCTTCATTATAATAAAATTTATTTTGGCGAAATTCTCTGAGTATTCTTGTGATATTCTTTTCATTATATTTCATGTAAATTGTATGATTAAAGTGATATCTTGAAATTAAATCTATACTTTGTGTTGATATATATATATATATATATATCCACATGCGTTTCGATATCAATGTTTATGTCTGTTTACAAAAGTGTAAACATCTCTTAATGCCATGTTGATTTGTATGGCATATTGGTGATTACTGGACAAACTTAAAATGCTTATTATTTAGGGGTTATTACATACTTCTTTACATCTAATGCGTAAGTTATAATGCATGAGAGAAGAACAAGCATTCTCTCGATAGAAGTACGTAACAGAAAATATGAAGAAGGGAATTGGATCACTAATACATATCATTGCTCATCTTGGGTACATATGTGTCCAAGTATGAAGGGAGCTTTCAGGGTGAAAGCATCTGCAATTGCAGATGTATCAAAGCACTGGAGGGGTAAAGTTTTAGCTCTCAGACAAAGGAATGTTGATTCTCACCTTGTAACAAAGGCGTTTGTACAACATGTATTCATGCAAAAACAAATACATATTGCACCCACTGTGCCCTTTCAACGAAACATTGCAAACAGTAAGTATTTGCAACTCATTGAGAATGAGAAATTTCATGATACCTATGTAACAACTTGTCTTGTATTTACAGAAGTATACCCTTCGGATTGCTGTGAGTGGCAAAATGTTGAGAGTTTCATTGGTTCTTTTAAGTGTTACCGCCTCAAAATTGGTAGATTGCTCTTTGAGGGACGCACATCTAAGTAGCTCGCAGAGGACCTTGTTTTTTTCTATGACTCCAAGTACATATCGCCCAAGGGGAGTTGAGAATATGGAGCCCTTGAGTCTATGCACATATCAAATCTCAATAGCATAGAATAGCCATTGTGTAGTAGCGACATTTTGCACATGTGTAGCACAAAAATTTCAACAACATATTGAATTCTATGAAGCCAAGCACCGGCTCAAAGAATGTGCATCTAAGCTGGTTCATATGCATTGCAATTTTTGCACACATGTTCAAGGAATGTAAGGGTTTGAGATGTACCAAAAGCACGTATGTCATAAAAAATACATCAGAGGATTATGTAACAAGGATTCTATGCAAAACTTGGACATAAAAAATAACTCACAGTCCTGACACAGTGGAGTGTTGAGTCACAACAAGGGACATGGCTTTCAGGTAAAAATTTTCTCTCTTAGTTGACTATTATCTTACTTTGGGATGAATCAGGGCTAACTTTCCTTTTCAATTACAGGTACTTTGTTGCATGACGAACATTATGCCTAGTGTCCAAGTATCATAGATGAAGGATGCTCAAGGGTAAATGGTTGTGCCTTGATCAAGACATGCGTGAAAGTGCAGTTGTGTATGTTACTATCATTTGTGAGGGCCACAAGCCCCAAGTGTTGCAAATGGAGGATGATTGGCCCTTGAGTATAATGCGCCAGGAAATTACAATGTTAATGCAAAATCCACCTGTTAGCTTCTATTTTAAACTAGATGGTAGGAAAATTCGAAGCCGAGCTGAGGATATTATTACCAGTGGAAAGTGTGTGGCTCCACATATTTTAGAAATTGTAGAGTCTCCCTAAAAATTCCAACACCACAAGTTGTAATATCCAACACCTATAAATTTTTGGATTTTTTTTGCGAATAGAACATTGTCGCTTACAAACTTTCAATATTTAAAAATTATGGTATTCATGTAAAATCATACACTTGTTATACACTTTTCACATCAACACATTTACATATGCATGTAAACTTTACAAAGATGTAAGTAAAGCCATAACTAAATATCGTATGCGAACAACCCTTATAATGGTTTAAAACTTAAGGTTTTTAAGGTAGAACTAGTTTAGTTCTTATTTCATTGTTTCATTTCACACTTTGTCTCTTCATCTCTTTATATCCACCACATCCCTCCTACCTGCTACGATGGATGCTCGCACATACTTTGATGGGTGGATCCACAAGACTATCTTTGCCAACCAGGGTGACGAGATATTCCAAGTTTTCTCTAAGAACTTCAACCTTGAAAGTATGCTCTCATCGATGTCTCCCCCTTCAGGTTTTGGAAAACTTTGTGAGTACCATCGCTACATGCACATACTCCATCGAGGGATCCAACATGACTTGGGTGCCTCTAGAACAACTCATGGTATTTCAGGCAGGGAAGAATCACCAAAAAGTGGTAAATAGGTGTCTGGCCCATGTGGATCCTTCGCATAGAGTATGCACTATTCCCATGGGAAGTGCACCAGGTACATCACCTTTGGATCTCGTGGAGTGTGATTGCGCATTGGCAATTTATGTCCTTGCATTGGATACACCCTTAGAGGAGGAGAGCAATGAAGATACAACTCCATAGGTTGTTTCTATCACATACAGGGGAGAAGAACTGATTGAAGAGCTCATAAATGTTGAAGAGGAACATTAAGTGGTAGCAGAGCAAGGGTTGGCTCTCATGGTGCCATCCTCTTCAGAACAACCACAAGTCGACAAACCCAACCTTGCCTCCTTGATACCCATTGAAGTAGATGGTGTACAATACTTGCTTCTATCAAATGTACTTCAATATTTGAAGGAAGAAGAGTTGTTTTCTATCCTAGTCATGGATTCAATGGAAGACCCGATTGATTATGATTACGTGGATGTGCATCCAACAATTGCAGAGATTGAAAGATATGATGGCACAAGCTTAGATACTGTGAGTGTGATCATAGCAGCACAGGAGCATATTACCTCGATTGAAGAAGATTACCTTGTGCCAGATGCTGAATTTGAAGTACTACAGCATGACTTGTTCGGACCAAGGCCCCAGCTTCCTACCAAGGAGTTTGTAGATCCCTCTGCCCAAAGAGGTGCCTCCCTGACACAAGAGGAAATGAAGATACAAGATGATCTAGAGAAGGTGAGATTTCTAACTATCATATATTTTTATGTACTGAAACTTGATGGTAGGGTGCGTCGGGTCCCCCAGAGTCCACCGGTGAAATCTTGGCAAAAAATGATGCCTGCAACAGTTGCCCCATCCGAAGTCTAGCGTCTGGGCCCCGGAGTCCATCAATGAAATCTTGGCCAAAAATGATGCCTACAGCTGCCCTGTCCGAAGTCTAGCGTCTGGGCCTCCTAGATGCCTTTTTGGCCAAGATTTCATCGGTGGACTCTGGGGCCCAGACACCAAACTTCGGACAATGCATCTGCAGACATCATTTTTTGCCACGATTTCACCGTGGACTCCAAGGGACCCGATGCATCCTACTGTCAAGTTTCATCACTTTCTGATAACTCTAGGTTAGTCACTAAATATATTGTTTGATTTGACTTTGTCATTCAAGACATACTGTATATAGATGAGTTTGCATCAAGGCAAGGAGGAGCTCAACATGCGGATCGACGGAAGGATTTAGCTTTGACGGAGTATATTGGTAACCTTGTCGCAAATTTGGTGGTCTTTCATAAGAAGTGCTTACCAGGAGGGCAAGAAATAATCATGAAAATTTGAGCTTTAACCAAGTTTGGACCTTTTCGAGCGATACCTATGACATCTAGCTTGGAGAAGGTGGTGCTAATCAAGGGTCAAAGCTTCTTTACTTGTTTGGACCAAACACATGGTGGAGCAATATGTGTGTTTGCTACATTAGGCGACCTCACTAAAGTATCAAATCCACTTTTCTTGGAGAAAGAGCTAAAGGGGGAGTGCATTATTTTTTAAGCAAAGAAGGAACTTATATTTTCATCAGAAGGTGGCCCCTTCTCTCCACCGATGAAAAAGCCAAGGAACAATTGAGAGTTCTTGTTTGCTATCGGCTTTTTGTATCTACCATCACTAACAACCATCACATGTATTTTTCTTAATGAATATAAGATACTTTACTTTGTTCCTAGAAATAAATATTTATTAAATAAATGTGTGGTTCGTATAAGTGTGACGATAATGTGTGGTACATGAATGACACATCTGCATATGTTAACATAATTCAACGCGTAGTACTACACTTGCGATTGTGTAAGTGTGACGATAATGTGCGGTACGTGAATGACGCATCCACATATATTAACATAATTCAATGCGTAGTACTGCACTTGCAATTGTGCATAAGCAATAACGTAACTTATATCCATACGTATTACGACTTTTGATGCATTCGTACGCTAAATAAAAATTAAAAGTCATCCGTTTCAAGAAACAAAAAAAAAATAACTTTACTCAATCATTTGAACTTAGTATACATTGCATGAGATATTATGTATATATAAATAAATATTCCAATGTGGCAAAGTATACAAAAATTTTTGGCCTTCCAAGATGTTATGGTGCTGTAACACTCATTACAAACCTTACATCATTAATCTAGTAAACTATGGCAGAGTCCCCTTGCCGTGTCGAAGCCGAATGATAAAGTTCATGTCTTTATCTGTAATTGTGACACGCTTTGCATGGATGGCTGCAAGCTGTGTATCATCGAACAAGTCGATGAGAAACCCCTCTGCAGCTGTTTGTAGAGCCTCCATAGCTGAAGCAATCTACCTTCCTGCTGGTGGCCCATCCCACACTCGTACCCAAAATCTTCCCATCCCTTTCAGCTCCAAGTCTTGCAGACTTCTCACACAACCTTATGAAAAGAACTTTTCAGGATGAGAAGCTCGTATCCATGTTGGATTCTCCTTATCTCTCAAAGGGCGACAGTGCCTGGTTTCTATCTCCTATTCTTCTGTGGTGGTCCTTATGCTCTATGGGGAGCACCTGTTGCTGCTCTAGAGGAGACTTCACCTTGTGCTCCAGGTGGCGGGCCTTGGTGTGATGTTTTTCCACGGCCAAAACGGCGACATACTTGCTTGGTGCGTGCCATGCAAGCTCAAGGAGGGCAAGACAGAGAAGAGATAGAGGTTGGGGATGTGAAAATGGAGGAAGAAAAGAAATCAAGATGTGAAAATGAGAAGAAGAATGAACTTTTAACCCATTTAAACCCCAAAACCGGGTTAATACAGCTTCATATGCACTGTCCATCATGTGATCATAAATCCATAACCTTTTATCAAAATGCGACGAAACTTCACACACACACTCGTTAGGTGGCCAATAGCCCTTTTTTTTTGGAAAAAAAAAGCATGCAGACCCCTGGTCCGAAGTCCGAGCCACTTTCTTGGAGAAAGTGGCTCCAGACGTCGGACTTCAGACCAGGGGTCTGCAGTCACTTTTTTCAAAAAAACAAATTTGGGCTCTTGGCCACCTAACGAGTGCGCGTGTGAAGTTTCGTCGCATTCCGATACAGTTTAGTATTTTAAAAATTATCCCACACCAAAATTATGGAAGGATAGTCTACAACAAGAAATGGTAAATTTTTGCATGTTATTCCTATTGAAATTGACAGTGCTAACAAAAGCTATAAGTAAGGATTGAAAATACAACGAAGATGCACAGTCAAAGTTGAGAGCGAAGGACAAGTGTAAAATTTTAATTCATATTTTAAGGGTGCATACAATAGTTTTGCACTGGGACATAGTCATATGTCCAATGCACAAGGATAACACTATGCCAAAAAAGATAACATTACAAACTGTGTTCATTCCATTGGAACGAATACAGCCTTCACTGCTTGAAGATTTCTTACAAGTTGGAAGTCCTTGGGAGTTACAGTGATGCGCTTTGCATGTATTGCACAACGTTGAGCATCAGTCATCAAGTCAACTAAAAAGGCCTCTGCAGCATACTGTAGAGCATGAAGACATTCTTTTGTGAAGAGATCAGGTTTATCCTGACCTTGTGCCAAAAACCACCTCCTGCTTTCTGTGTAGTAGAGGTCTTGCAGAATCTCGCAAACAAGTCTTGAGAAGCTTGCCTTCGGAATGATAAGATCAAAAGAGCATTGATACCTTCTAATTTCTCTCAAGGCCACTGTACCTGGCTTCCACTTGCGTTTCTTGTGGGGATGCTGAAGAGGACCCTTGTGAGCGCAGCTTGAGGAAGGTGGATTAGGTTGAGAAGGGGGTGCATTTGAGCTAGTAGATGCTCCAAGGGGCTGAACATAATATGGAGCTCTAAGCGGAAGCTTATTTGTAACTACCTTAGACCTAGCCATCTTTCCTACACAAGAGATGTGAGAACTCAATGAATAAGATAGAAAGTGAAACCCTCTTTTACATAACCCTAAACTGTGAGACTCATTCACATAGATGCACACTCTCATTTTCTCTCTTAAACTATGAATTGCATTCACACTGACTCACATTGTTCATCTTACTATCTTAGCTCTCTTCGAACCCATTTGCTACCTTGTCGACTTGGCATGGTTTTCTTTGGCACTTGAGGCTTCATAATGCACTCTTTTAGTGACACAACGTGATTCCATCATGTCTGCAGTCGATTCATCAACACTTTCATTTGCTCTCTTTTGTGCGAGTTTAGCTTCAACCGCTACTATAATCCTATACCACCAAGATAGCAATTGGATCATCGGATTGCTACCATTCACCCCTCTGCCATGATTAGTTTTTCTTTGGTATGCACCACGCGCTATCCAATGTGAAATTTTCCATCCCTTGTGTGGACCAAATTCCGATGCTTCCCTTTTCTACAAAGTATGGCCCATGTGCCTCTCAAGGATATGCTACAAAGACACATCACTCATGAGTAAAATTATGCTCAATATTTTATATAATTCATGCAATTTTAAAATATTAACTTAGTACGCACCATGAATGTGTGATAGAGCTTTTGCCCCATGCTTCCACCATGTTTTCGTACACAACATTGATAAATTCTTGCTTATCTTCATTGTTAAACACCATCTTGCGAAGTAAGGGAGCCAATTTGTTAAGACTTATCCAAACCTTAGCTTTGGCCAATCTTGTTTTTTCTCCATTGCTTCGATCAGGAACTGCAAAATGTAACTTATTCCACCCATCGTAGTCCTGTGGCCTATGAACCATGACATTCCCTTCCTCATTGATGGGTACTGAGAGAAACTTCCTAGCCTTTGCTCCTCCAAAGCAAGGCTTTTTTGGCAAGTTACTAGATTTTCCTGATCTCTTCTCATCTTTTTTATTTTTCAAGTTGCATCCTATAAGCAAAGCAAATGTATTCATATACAAGTTTCTCCATGATTCTGACAAAAGCATGCAATGAACAAATGTGAATACGATCCAAGGGAATGTTGAAGATGGGCTTCCAAGTGGGATCTTCTCTATTGTGCGTTGGTGCAACACTTGTCACCTTTCGCCAGTTCTTCTTTCCGTCCTTTCCTTCCACCCTCTCTGTCAAGCAATATAGGCATGGATTCTTTGTATTTGCACCATTAGAAATTCCACACATGCATTTTAAAGTTTTCAAGTCTCCTGCAAGATGCCATTCAACCAAGTATTGAACATACCCTTCAACCGAGAGCATCTCACCATGTTTTTGACGATCGATGATGCTTGGAATGCTTGTGCATAAAGAATAGCTACATCACCTCAAATGTTTCCGTAGAAACTTCAAATGCAGTGAGCTACCACACATGGCGCTCAAATTGAACACTATAACCATTAATAAATATAACGAAATACTTTGTATCACCTAATGACTGACAGAGTATGGGACCATAAACATCTGAATACAAAAGAGCCTGTGGCTCACCCATGCATGTAGAACCAAACATTTTGTGCGAGTTCCAAGTCTCTACCTAGTAGATAATAATCACATGAGTCAAACCATGAGTAGTCAAGAGGTGCTAAATACTCCAAACGAGTGAGTACTTTTATTCCTTTAAGGGATATATACCCAAGACAACGATATCAAAGGGATACACATGGAAGATCTGTCACAGCCAGAACATGATCAAGAGATCCAAATACAAGCAAGGGATACAAGCTGTCAACCTTGGCACCTCTGGTAAAAATGAGGTTGCAACTTGTAATCTTCCATGCAAAATCACCAAATTATACATGATACCTATCATCATCTAACTATCTAACTGAAATGAGGCTTTTAGTCAAAGTTGAGACATGATGTATATCATGCAGTACAAATGAATCACCAACCCCAAACTGCAGTCTCATGCTATGTATGCCAACAATGTCACATGCATAATAATCACCCAGTCTAATTGATCCTGTAATAGTGCTGCATGTATAAAACCAATGACGATGCAGGGTAACATGGAAGGAAACCTTGAATCAAAAAGCCAATACTGAGAGTAAGAAGACTAAAAATCTAGCAATTGAGTAGTATCAAGTGAAGAAGCAACAAGTATGTAATCATCTTAGCTATACTCTAAGGTGTTTATCTCTTCTATCTAACAAGAGACTAAGGAACAATGATGCGATCATAAGAAGACTTGGCATTATCCTATGCTTCTCCTTAACCTTTCTTGTGCCTATCATTGCACATCTTATGGCACTATGGCCTTATGTGACCCTATTGTCCACAATCATGATAAGTGAGAGAAGCCTTGGGACCACATGACTTACTGAGTGATTGCCCATGAGACTTAAACTTGCCCCTATTGGATTGTGATCTCTACCACGACTAATATTCCCTTTTCTATCATGCCTGCCTCTAACTCTAAGTGCATGAGAAGTATAGGTTGTTAGATATGCTCAGTGCCCCACCCTCATAATGTGCCACCAATGATCCATGGTGCTCAAAGTTGTAAGGCCCCCATTATGAGGAGAAGCTAAATGTGAGCCCGGATATTGGTTGAGTCTTGACTTTTATATCAGATGAGGTCTATGTGATCAGATGGAAAAAGGTAACTATTGTGGGTCTAATCTTTGGGTCCCCTAGTTGGGGGGTCCCAGGGGGGATTAGCGGCCCCCCTGGCGGGGGTCTGGGGGTAGCGCCCCTGGCCCGACGATAAAGGGAATATTCCCTGGCCGACTAGTGGAGGCTCATATGGTAGGTTGGTGAGGCTGACCTAACCGCCTTTGCGGGCTGTAAAAGCTAAATTCCTTCACAGTCATCAATCATCTATCTTTCACCTAGTCAGAGTTGTTCTAGCTAGCCTTAAGCTCTTCACCTATCTTCTGTCTAGATCGCCATCTAAGCTTCACAGTAAAAGCGCACGAATGGAGAGAGCCATCTTTGTATCAGTTGTTTGTAGCTAAAGAAATTTTCTAATTCTTCTCTTATTTGTTGAGTATTATCTATCTCTTCCTTAGATTATGTTCGTTGCACTGTGTAATTTTTTACATGGTATTAGAGCCTAGAGGGCTCTAGGGATCAAAGAGTGTGCAAGAGGCAAAGTCTTCAACAGCAAAGAGGAACAATGTCATCTTTTGGAAGTGGTTCTGGCACATCAGGAAGCGGTGCAGGAGGTGGTGCTGCTGTACCAGCTATTCAAACACTGAGGATTCGTCCACCAACCTTCAGCAAAGGCAAGCTAGATGGTACAAACTATACCTTGTGGAAGTTCAAAATTACAACTATCCTTGATTCTTATGAGCTTTTGGATACTGTGCTGGGAACTGACCTAGAACCACAGCCTACCCCCAACCCATAAAATCCTAGTGTGATGATTCCTCCAAATGCAAATCTTCTACGAGCTTGGAAATGAAGAAATGTAGATGCATTGTGTACCTTAGTTACAAGTTGTTGTGACTTTGATTCAGCATACAACCAAAGCATCAAAGGCTTGGAATGTAGTGAGGAGTCGGTATGAAACGCAAAACCAAACAAGGATTCAAAACTTGGAGAATCAACTAGCAGTGGAGAAGCTTGTTGAAGGAGAGACAATTGAAGCATTCATCACTCCGATTAAGAATCTGCGTGACCAAATGGCTAGTGCTGGGATACAAAAGACTAGTGAGGAGCTAGGTCGGAGGTGTCTTTGGATTTTTCCACAAACGTTTGATGGACTAGTAACTGCCCTTAATACTCAGGTGAGACCTCAAGCTTTGAGTTTTGAGGAGTTTTGTGCATTATTGATGGAGGAGGAGTTGAGACTAAAAGCCCAAGAAGGAAGCAATGATGGAGATGTTGTATTCTTTGCCAATGCAAAAGGAAAAGGTGGTTCCTCCACAAAAAATGATGGCGACAAAAGGAAGAAGGGTGGTAAGAAGAAGTTTCAAGGAGAGTGCTTCTACTGCAAGAAGAAAGGACATGAAATCGCAGATTGTCGTGTCAAGAAGGCAGATGAAAAGAATGGTACCCTTAAAAGTAAAGGGAAAGAGACAGCCAATACGGTTGAAGCAAAGTTGGAGTTGTTCATGGTGACCATTGAGGAGGTGTGCTCCTCGGCGCAAGAAGAATCTACCACTGACTCATGGGTGTTGGATAGTGGGGCCTCTCGTCACATGACCAACAAGAAAGGTCTATATAGTTCTATGCAGCCTCTACAAGAATCCATCATTGTGACGGTTGGAAATGATCCAAAATGCCATGCTGCGAGCACAAGTATTATTTCATTTGTTGCTGCAAATGGTGATGTCAAGAAGCTTTCAAATGTGTTGTATGTTCCCGAAATTAGAAGAAATCTATTATCAGTTGCTACCATAACTAATCTTGGTCATGAAGTAAGGTTAAGAAGACAGGTGCAAAAATTCTTGACAGTAATAGCAAAGTTGTTGGCAAAGGAGAAAGAAGGAACAACCTATATGAGCTAAGTGCTCTTATAGCCACCGTTGGAGTGGGCACAAGTAAGCTTTGGCATGAAAGGTTTGGACACATTGGATTTGCAGTGTTGAAGGAGATGCACAAGCAAGGTATGGTAGCTCACCTACCTGCAATGACTGAATTGAAGGAACTATGCGAATCTTGTATGATGGGCAAGCAACAAAGAAAGGCATTTCCACAAGAAAGCAAGAATAGAGCACATGCTTCTCTAGAGTTGGTGCATGTTGACTTGTGCGAAAAGATGCCTACATGGGCCTTGGGGGGAATATTCTTATTTTATGTTGATTGTCGACGACTACAGTAGGAAGATATGGGTGTACTTCCTTCGTGATAAGGATCAAGCTTTTGGTAAGTTTAAAGAATGGCTAAAACTTGTTGAGAATGAAACAGGGAAAAGTGTGAAGAAATTTTGAACAAATGGTGGTGGTGAGTTCAACTCAAAGGAGTTTGAAGACTTTTGCAAGAGCAAAGGGTTCAAGCATCAATTGACGACGCCTCACACACCTGAGGAGAACAATGTTGTGGAACGCAGGAATCACACCATTGTGGAGATGGCAAGTTGCATGCTAAAGGGCAAGGGATTGCCCAACCATTTTTGGGCTGAAGCTGTTAATACTGCAGTCTACATTTTGAATCAGAGCTACATAAAGGCTCTCAAGGGAAAAACACCTCATGAGGCTTACATTGGTAAGAAACCATCTATCTCACATTTCAGAATTTTTGGATGTGAATGTTATGCACATATTCTAGATGAGAAGAGAAATAAGTTACAAGCAAAAAGCAGAAAATGTATCTTCTTGGGTTATAGTGATGAGTAAAAGGCTTACAAATTATATGACCAAGAGGCAAAGAAGATCATCGCGAGTTGTGATGTGGTGTTCAAGGAGTAGCTACATACAGTGGAGGAGGAGAAGGCAAGTTCTTCCACTATCATCAAGCGAAGAAGTAGTCCACTATGAACCTGTCTTGAGAGCTGTCTCTATCCTTAAGGAGGAGGAAGCATCATCTTCAGATGATGAGGAAAAAGTTCACCAACTTGACATCACCCCATCGGAATAGCCATTGCCACGTCGGGTGAAGTAGCTCTATGACCACAATAATCCTATGTCCACATCTGTTGAGAAGAAGGCAGATAGACCAAGGAGGTCTTAGAGAATAAAGGAGCAAAGGAGGGCTTCTACTCACATAGTCAATATGGCATTGATGGCTGAGATTACGAGAGAAGTAAAGGAGCTGACTGACTTAGAAGAAGCACTTGCAGATCTAGCATGGAAGGCAGCTATGCAAGCTGAGTATGACAACATAATGAAGAATGACACTTGGGAGCTAGTGGATCGGCCAGCAAAGCGAAAGGTTATTGGCACCAAGTGGATGTGGAAGGTAAAGTACAAGGCTGATGATACCTTAGAAAAGTACAAAGCTAGGATGGTTGCATAGGAATTTTCACAAGTTGAAGGGTTTGATTTTCAAGAGTCATTTGCCCCAACTGCCAGAATGACCACTATTCACATAGTACTTGCAGTGGCCAGTTTACCAAATGGATGTTAAGTTAGAGTTCTTAAATGGTGACCTCAAGGAGGAGGTGTACTTGGCTCAGCCACCAGGGTTTGAGGTCCCCCCATTCTGAGAACAAAGTGTGTAAGCTGAAGAAGGCATTGTATGGGCTAAAACAAGTCCCCCAAAGCATGGTACCAGTGGATAGATAAGTTCCTTTTAATCTTAAACTTCGAAAGATGTGCCTTAGATGCTAACTAACTTGTATGTTTACAGGGATGGTGAAAAGTCTGTAGTGATTGTCATATATGTGGACGACCTTCTTATTACAGGTGACTATGAAGATATGATCAACCAAACTCAAAAGGCTTTGAGTTCTGAGTTTGAAATGACAAACTTGGGCTTGCTGCACTATTGTTTGGGAATTGAAGTCTGGCAAGAGCTAAGAAAGATCTTCATCTCTCAAAAGAAGTATGCATGGGAGATCTTGAAGGCATTTGGCGCAAGGAGATAGCTACACCTATGAAGGTGAACGCAAAGTTATCCGTTGAGGATACATCAACACTAGTAGACATTGGGAGATACATGAGGATGGTCGACAGACTGATCTACTTATGTAACACCAGACCATATATTAGTTTTGTTATTGGTGTTTTGAGCAAGTTCTCAAACAAACCTCATGAGAGTCATTGGAAGGCTAGGATGCAGGTGCTCAGATACTTGAAGAAAAGTCTTGACTATGGTATCACATAACGTTCCGGAACTTCTCTTGTGGGGAATTGTGACTCAGATTGGGCAGGAGACAGTGATTCCAAGAAGTCAGTTTCTAGTTATTGTTTCTCTTTGGGTTCAGGAAATTCCTCTTGGATTAGTAAGAAGCAGCCAATAGTGGCATTGTCTTCTAGTGAAGAAGAGTACAAGGTAGCTTTTTTTGCTGCATGTGAAGCAGTATGGTTGAGAAGGATCCTACGGGATATGGGCGTGCAGGATGAAGAACCAACCATGCTGAGATGTGACAATCAGAGTTGCATTGCCATTGCCAAAAATCCAGTGTTTCATGCGCGCACCAAACATATAGAGATCCAGTATCACTGTGCGTGATTTAATGGAGGATGGGATAGTGGAACTGGTCTATTGTTCAACAGAGGATAATGGAGTAGATATCTTCACCAAAGCACTTACGAAGGATCTGCTTCAAGTTCATCTTCAGAGACTCGGTATTGGGCCGAGGAGATAGTTCACCTACGGGTGGACATTGAGGGGGGGTTGTTAGATATGCTCAATGCCCCACCCTCATAATGTGCCACCAATGATCCATGGTGCTCAAAGTTGTAAGGCTCCCATTATGAGGAGAAGCCAAATGTGAACCCGGATATTGGTTGAGTCCTGACTTGTATATCAGATGAGGTCTATGTGACCAGATGGCAAAAAGGTGACCATTGTGGGTCTAATCTTTGGGTTGGACTAAGTAGTTAAGCTCGTAGCAACTCGAGCCCCCTGGCAGGGGTTCAGGGACAGCATCCCCAGCTCGAGGGTAAAGGGAATATTCCCTGGCCGACTAGTGGAGGCTCATATGGTAGGTCGGTCAAGTTGACCTAACCACCTTCGTGGGCTATAAAAGCTAAACCCCTTCACAATCATTGATTATCTATCTTTCACCCAATCAGAGTTGTTCTAGCTAGCCTTAAGCTCTTCACCTATCTTATGTCTAGATCGCCATAGCTTCACAGTGGAAGTGCGTGGGTGGATAGAGCCATCTTTGTATTAGTTGTTTTGGAGCTAAAGAAATTTTCTAATTCTCCTCTTATCTATTGAGTACTCTCTATCTCTCTCTCTTCCTCAGATTCTGTTCGTTGCGCCGTGTAATTTTTTACACAAGTTGCATCAATATTCTTTTTATCCACTTCTTTTATAAAAGCAAAGCTCCCTCTACATCGGAGGATTTAAACCCATCTTTCAGGGGATTTGCACTTATAACAGTATAGAATGTATCCCAATACTTATATAGTATAACAAGAAAGAATAGAGACTCTAGGTTACCTTAAACTTAATGCCCTGCGAAATAAGCTAACTGATAATGGAGTGGAACTCATTCAAATGAGTAGACATAGGAGTACTCTCATTCATGCAAAGCTCCATAAGCTTCTTTAACTAATACAACTATGATGGATGACTTTGCTTGTCATAAAGATCATATTCATGTTTCCATAAATCCTAACCACCACCTTCTATCTCAATAACATTGAAATAAATATGCTTGCACAATGATAAGATAATGGTGGACTTGTATAGCTCATCCAAATTAGCCCATGCCTCTATATCAAACTTCTCATGCTTTATGCCTTTGCATTTCAATGGTTGGATTTGCTTCTTTTGCACCAATATTTGTCAAATCTGAGTCTTGCCATAATTGAAGTTGGTGCCACTCAATTTGTCTATGTTAAAGATGACACTATCTCCAATAGTAGTAGATGCCATGATACCTGCAAAGTAAAGAGTTACAATGTGTTGGAGATTGCATATCTCATTTTCACAAGGTTTTAACTAATAGAGTACAACGTGTTATAGCTAATAGAGTATAATGCTCTTTTTTAACCTACACAATATGGATCTATCAAAGGGGACATAATATTTTACTTAATAAGAGCTAAATGAGATAGATCATACAAAGACTGTAAGACCTTTAAGAGCAAGACATGTTTGTACAACTGGATAACACGAAAAGCTTGTAATTATGTTTGTTGGATCAATTCTACCATATGGGTTTTACATTGTGCACATATGATCTGTATGGGTTTTTTAAAACCGAAAAAACTAATAGAACATGCTATGAAAGTATTTATGGCTATACGGTGTGGCTAGTCTTGATTTCAACAAATCATCTTGTGACAAGTAAGAATATGAGATAGGCTAATCTCTAAGATGCACATGTGTCTAATATCTAGCTTTGCTTGAAGGTCTGTGTTGCTAACATGGCTAACTAAATGACATTGGCTACATATATAAGAAAGTCGTAGCCTTAATGGTAATCAAAAGATAAAGGTTCATCAACCTATACAAGGTGTGTGGTTGTTTTGCAAGTTATCTTATGAAAAGACATCATCCTTAGAAGTAAAGTAGCAATGGTTCGAATGAATAGATTGACTTCTAATGTGCTTTTGTAAGGTAACATAAGGCTTAATCGTTAGACGACTCTCTCTTTGTGTAGACTTACTTAAGATATGCATTTTTGCTTGAAAGGTTTTGGGCATATTTCTAAAGCATAAGGCATTACTTAATGGGTTCTTAGGGGGCTCACTAAAAAATATGTAAGTCTATCATGTGGGTTTGAAAGAATGGATTTTTAAAATCCCTTTTAGACCTTTATTACATATAGAAGGCTATCATTTAAAAGAATATTTATAGATTGAAAAAAATATATGTATGTTTTATTCATTGAAAACCATAGATAAGGGGTCTGAAAATAAGCATGATTGCATATGATAGAGAAAGTTAACATATACTTAAGCCTCTTCCCCCATGAGAATGGGTTTCTTGTAAAAATCTGACAAATATCCAAGACAGTTGATGTGTGGATACCGATACTATGATATTTCAAATGCTTATCCGTGCACTCACATTGTACATTAATACTGCTAGATATGTTCAATGCCCAACCCTTGTAATGTGCCACTAGTGACCCATGGTGCTCAAAGCTTTAAGGCCACCATTATGAAGAGAAGCCATGTGTGAGCCTAAACATTAAGCCTCAATTGATATGTTATATAATCTATCTACATGACCAGATCGAAAAAACGTGATCTATGTGGATCTAGCATACAAGCTAGATAGAGCAATTAGGTTAGTAGCAACTTAAGGCATGCTCCATTAAGTTGTGGGATATGGGAGTTCTCGAGGAACCCTATGTTGGGTCCTAAGGGCTATTTCCATGGCCCCTATTTGGCGGGTCCCAATGGGGCTAGGCAATGGTTTACAAGCAATACCCTCAACCTTATGATAAATGAAATAATCCATATGTTGGTTGGGTTGACTACTTGGGGGGTCCCAACGGGGCTAGGCAATGGTTTAGAAGCAATATCCTCAACCTTATGATAAATGAAATACTCCCTGGTTGGCTAGCAAAGGTTAATCCATATGTTGGTTGGGTTGACTAACCATCTTCATGGGCTAAAAAAAGAAGGCCGAATCAAAGTTCATCCAACAAGATTTAAGCTCTTCACCACAAATCTATCTAGATCACTATCTAGGCTTCATTGCGAGAGTGCACTGGTGGATAGAACCATCATTATATCACTTTGTTTGCAATAAAAGAAATGTTAATTCGTCTCTAGTTTGTTATATACTCTCTATTCTTTTGCTTAAAATTTGTTCATTTTGCTATTGAGCATATTAAACAACATACGAATGTATACTCCACATGTATACTAAAGTTTTAAGAGCATTTGATGAGTTTTTAATGGCATAATATTTAAAGAGTTACATGATGAGCTAGTGCAATGTTTGCAAAAGTGGTCTCAATTTATCACAAAGCCGGTTAGACTTGAAAAATTACTATTAGGCTACAACCTAGATGGATTTTAGTTTCTAAAATGAATGTATAGATTAGTGTAAATTTGTAATAATATATGTCCAAATTTGTTGATTTGTCGGATTAAGAAGACTCCAATAAGAATTGTCTATGTTTCTCAAAACTATTTTTCTGCAAATTTCCGCAAAAGAAATGAAAAAGAACCACATTCTATTATTATAAAAGACTAGAGCTTTATTATGTCTTTGTCTCTCCATTTTTTTTGACATGCTCTGTATGACATATATGTATTTGCGCTGTGTAAAGGGTATGTCCAACCTTTAAAAAGGTGTTTTAATGTGTTGGTCAAAGGCAGCGTGTGAAAAGTGCTGATGTTTCGAGAGCTTGGAATCTTAATCAACCGAAATTCGTGAGGACTTTATTGACCAGGTGCTGTCCATATATCACCGGTTTGCATTCCGCGGGTTTTGCTTCGTCTCTACAAAATTCCAGTGGCTCTATGACTGCATCAAAATTGGGCTGAAAGAAAAGGAGAGAATTTTCAGCTTCCTCAAACCCAACTCAGTTCCATGCGTGTGCTGCATGTGGGCGCATGCGTGTGTTGCGAGGGGTGATGAAAGAGAGAGAGAGAGAGACCTCCAAAAAGAAGGGCACAGACACACGATATTTTGGGTTTCTGTTGATCACACGATGCAGTGTAGGTTGATAGCGGCCATTGCTGAAAATCTGTATCATGAACATTCGTGCTCAATGTAAGAAACTAAGATGCTACAGTGCTCGTGTCATCTGGTTAGAGTTCTTTTCAAAAACCCAGAACCAGAACTTGACCTTCAGCATATCTCCAATGTTCACCACGAAAGTTCCCGGAACAGGTTTCGCCCAGATCCACTCCTCCGATTGATTTTTGACCTGCAAAATGATTAAGTGAAGAGAAATTTATTCTTTCACACAATTTTCATTTTAGTAAAACCAATGTACTTCACTATCATACAGAATGGAACTCTTGAGGATGAGGAATGTTCATAGCTCCAATTGAATTGCAGTGGATAAACAACTCAATCTGCTTCTGATGGAATAGAACTAACCATTCTTACAGTGCAACGTACTTTTAGCCAGTGTTTTACCAAAACATTTTTGGTAGCAAATACAAAAACCTTCTACTTGAAAGATCGGAGGGTTTTGAAAGCCAAATTAGATGTACTTGCCATGTTCATAATGAAATCTGTTTGTAACTGGTAAGATTTTAAACCTTCCTCACATGTTGAGGGGTTTTTTGAGGGAAAATTTGCATTTCACTTTCTTTTAAGCCGCAGTGTTTTATGAACATTACTTTGGGGGGGGAGGGGCGCTGGTGTAAGAGAGCCAAATATACACTTGTCATGTTTCACAGCTAGTTTGAAGTGTGCACAAGAAGGGACATGAAACACCATATACTCAATAAAGATGGATTAGGTATCAACTTTAGGATTAGGTATCTTGACAAAGTTGATATCGATGTCTTAGCCTACTTGTCAACTAGGTTACACAGATGAAGCATAGGATTCATCTTACATGAAAAATACAAAACTTATATACAATGACCCCAAAAAATACTGGGCATGATAAAAGGACATGCCATCAACTTTCAAAGCTTATTAATGTGAGGGTGGAATGCTAGGCTCATCTAGACAGGAAAACTGACGATTTCAAATTGTGTAGGGTGTGCACAGTGATAAAGAGGTCTTGTTTCAATCTTTCAGTTTGCTGAAACCCAAAATCCAACTGTGGTAAACGGCTGTCTATGAAACAAACAATAGCTATGCACTCAAGTTATATTATCTGTTCTTGCCCGTTAGGTTGATAAAACTATCTTCAAAGGGGCATCACTTCTAGGATCCAAAATAGCTTGAAGGATTGTTTTCTCGACATCGAGCTGAAAAGAAAAGAATGCTACTAGTTGGTTGATCCAGATGACCAAGTTGCATTTGATGTCATATCGTTGATTAAAATTGGATAATCTTGCCTTAAGGCACTTAAAGTCACTTTTGGATGATTTACAGAGCTGCTGTATGATTGATCATGTTCTTGGCAAATCCTTGGGATTCAGCATTTGTGCTACCTCTGGATTCTCTTCACCATTCAGCTCATGTACTTGATTTGTGTTATAGTAACAGGTCGAAAATGTGTCTGGAATGCTTTTTCACAAGTAAGGTTAAGCTCAATGGATCCAAATTCTCTGTTTGTTTCAAAGAATATCCTGGTTTGCAGGGGATCCAAATCAGAAAGGGCTGTGCTATACTAGAGACTCGCTAATCTAAAATTTACATATCTCCAAAAGATCAGCTCCTGCTCGTTACCACTGACCTGCCACTGCGCCCCCCGTTACCCCCCGTCTCTCCCACCGGTCATCGTTGACCTGCCATTGCGCACCACACCCCCCCCCCCCCCCCCCCCCATCCCCCCGGGCCGCCGTTTCGCCCACCTGTCCCTCCCTGCGGCGTGCTGTGCCTCTCCCCCCACCAGACCTTCTCGCCATCAAGCTGCCTCCCCCCCGTGCTGCCCCACCCCCGTTTCCAGCTGTTCGAAGTCTCAAAAGGTGTGACACCCCCCCACCACCCCCCCTATCAAGCACACCCCCTGATCCACACTCGGGTCAGGTGAGTCCCCCCCAGACCCACCCCCCCCTCCTCCCATAGGAGGTGATGAGCTACACACCTCTACCTCCTCCGCGCACCAGTAATTTTCCCCTTCTCACACAGCCACCAGCTCATCCACCCCTACCACTTGCCACACCTTCCCGAGACAGGCACAACTGTTGCCACAAGAGTTCTTCCGCAGTGGCCCATGGTCCTACCTGCGAGTTGTGGAGCGCGGAGAGTTCCCACTACCTCTAGAGGTGGGGATCTTCGTGGTTCGTAAGTCAAGGAGGGACAAGGTCCATCTACTAGCACCACGGATGGACCAAACTACGCATTTTTTCTTCAGACCTCTTACTCAAGGGAGTGGACGACTACATAGATTGAGGAGGAGTTGAAGAGTTAGGTGGAGGATTACATCTCCCAGTGGATGGGAGATGAAGGATTAGCACTGTTTGCACAACAGTGGTCAGGTTGCATGATGGACATTAACTGGTGGGTTGGTGTCGAGGTCCCACACGTGAGCATTATCTTTCGAGCCCCTCCACAGTGGAGAGCTTCGAGGGACGTGATCGAGTGGCCCCTGGCATAGGCGGCCCAGTTCTACCAGTGTACAGAGTCACGATTCTCAGCATGGCTGATAGATGCATTGATAATACCACCTAGAGCATCTATCACCCCTATGGTCCAGCCGAGGGCCACCATGGGGGACTGGAGTTCACCAACCAGACCGGCAGCAAAGCGCACTTGCATGCATCACAGTTTCTCCTCCTCATCAACAACATACACACCGAACAGATGCCTGTTCGGTCAGTCAAAGGTTTCCCCATGAGCTTACACCTTGCATCCTGAAATGTAAATAGTCTCCACTACAGTGGGGCAAGTGGTTCCAGGAAGTTGATTGTTTAGTAGGAGTTGCAGCCTTCCCTTGCTGGACGGATCGACATCTTGCTTCTACAGGAGCACAAGCTCACCCCCACCTAGGTCCAGCGGGTTGGGATGGTACTTCCGAGCAGCTCGCACACTTACTGGGAGCACGCCATAGATGCCCATGGCAGGAGTGGAGGCGTATACACCTCTATTGGTCCAAGTCTCACCGTCTGTGTATGAGACCACGGGACGATAGTGGCAGGAAGGGTTCTATGGATCAGATTGGATATTGGGAACTCGTGTATTGGAGTCCTCAATGTCTATGCCCCTACGGAGGTTAGGGAATGCAACAGGTTCTGGGTGGAGATCGCAGATGGACTTCCAGAGGTGGATATCTTGGACTCCTGGATTTTTGGAGGAGATTTCAACAACCTGGAGGCCTTGGAGGACCAGCAGGGTAGAGGCAGAAACTACCAGGGCATGGTTGGGGAGGAGCAGGAGACATAGGAGGTTTTTTTGCTTGCAGTCGGAGCACGTGATGCCTGGAAAGACCTTGCCTTTCACAGGAGGGAGAGGTTATTGGGCTTCTCTTGGGGATACAGACAACTAGATGGAGTCCTGCTAGAGCGGTTGGACAGGTTTTATGTGGGAGAGTGGGGAGGCTCTTGTGGAGGCCAAATTGAGCAGTTGGCAGGCACCACGTTGTCCGATCATTGCCTGGTTCTCCTGACACTTAACCCCCCAATATCCGCCCTAGACACACGATCCTGTTGGATTCGTGACTCGATCCATAGGAGGGAGGAGGTGACGAGACAGATAGAGCAGATTTGGACCAGAGAGTGGGACAGGAGGGATTGGATAGCAGAGGAGGTTGCAGAGGTCCTAGTCGAGTCGAGCAGAATCTGCCAAGAGGCAGCCATACAAGCTAGGTAGCAATGTTGGGAGGAGGAGAGAGCACTCCGGCGGGACCTTGCAGCCACGCAGAGATTATTGCAAGAGGCACTAGGGGATCCCACCCTCCATGCACAGGAGGTGCACGCGTGAGCAACCATTGCTGGCCTAGAGGACAGGTGCTCGAAGTTCTCTTTCTGCACCTTAGCAGCCTTCTGGGCGCGGAAGGGAGACACGATGTGCAGGGAGTTCTTCCGAGTGCACCAGCCCTGCACCGCAGGAGAGTAGATATGTAGCCTTCGGGATCAGTATGGGAGGACCCGTTCTAGCCCAGATGAGGTGATGGAGATTGCCACCGACTATTACACGCGCATTTTCTAGCAGGAGACAGCTTCAGCTAGAGGATAGAGATATAGATAACAGATATGGGATCACATCTTGTCCCTCGTCACAAAGGAGATGGGACGCTTCCTCCTAGCCCCCTTCATAGAGAAGGAACTAGAGGAGGCTTTCCATACACAGGATGGGCAGAAATGCCCGGGGGAGAATGGCCTCTCTAAGATCTTCTTCACTACCTACTGGGAAGTGGTGAAGGATCCCCTATTGATGGCTTTCCAGGAGATTTTCACTTCGGGAAAGATGCCAGGGAGTCTCTCCGTAGGCCTTATCAATCTTCTCCCCAAAGGGGGAGACCGGTTGGAGCTCTCCCAGTGGAGACCGATCACCTTATTGTCAGTGGCCTACAAGGCATTGGCAAAGATGATTGGTAGGTGACTACGCCCCCTGCTTTCAGATATCATCCATGACACACATATAGGCTTTGTCCAGGATAGGAGCATCCTAGACAATGTATTTACCTTCTTTGAGGCCACAGAGTGGGCTCAGCACAGTGGGCAGAGACTGGCAATACTACTCTTGGATTTCGAGAAAGTTTATGACAGGGTGGATTGGGATTTTCTAGAGGGCACCATGGTGAGGTTGGGATTCCCCCACGCTTGGATTTGTGGGGTCTCTGGCCTGTACAGATCAGCCACCAGCAAGGTTCTCATAGGCGGAAGGCAAGGGGAGGAGTTTCGGTTGGAGAGATCGGTTCGATAGGGCTGCCCCCTGGCCCCATACTTGTTCCTACTCTTCGCAGAGGCGATGTCTCACTTCCTTAGGTCAAGTGTGAGCGGATTACGCAGCCTTTGACTTCCAGTGAGAGAGGAGACTGAGTTGTTAGACTCAAAGTACGTAGATGATACAGCCCTCTACATAGAGGACGATGAGTTGATGCTGGAGAGAGTGAGGCTAGCTATTGACGTGTTTTGCTTTGCAGCGGGAGCAAAAATCAACTGGCGAAAGTTGGTTGGTTTCCTCACAGACCCGAACTCCAGCACGGAGTGGGGTGTCTACCTGGGATTTAGATGGGTGAGCAGAGGGCAGACCGTCCAATATCTAGGTTTCTAGGTAGGACTCGACATCACTCCTGCCTAGCAGTTTCTTCTTGTCCTTGATCCTATTCGGAGGAAACTGACCTATTGGAGCACGGTTCGCCTCTCACTAGCCGGACGAGCCCTGGTGGTTAACCAGGTCCTCCTAGTGACGGCCTGCTACATCGCTCGTGTTGGTGCTTCTCCTCATCGTGCGTAGTGCAACTTCGCCGCCTAGTGCAAAATTTCCTTTGGTCAGGGTCTGATGGTTCTAGGGATTCCAGAGCCAAGGTGGCATGGGCGACCATCATACGACATAGGTCTGAGGGACGGCTTGGGATCATAGACCCAGAGTATCAGAGTATGGCCCTCTTGGGGAAGCTAGTTGTCTGCGGTCTCACACCAGGCAGGTAGACCTGGAAGGTCTTATTGCAAGAGGGCCTTCAGGATTGTAGACTAAGGCTTGGCGGTGAGTGGAGGCTGTCCCTGAGATGGATCTTCACGTCAGCCCAGATCAGCCCCCCTAGATCACCTTTCCTTCGCAGCTTACTCCACGTGTGGCAGGGCCTCCGTAAGGCCCTAATCCAGAGCCCCCCAGGATGCCAAGAGAAAATAGACCGTCAGTCGGTGATCTGGAACCCCCATGTCAAAGATTGGGAAGGGGTACAGATAGGTGAGCACCCCCACATCTAGGTGGCTGGGTGGGAGGCCGGCCTGCGGCTCGTACCATTAGGACATGGCGGGAGGTGTACAGGATGGCGGACGAGAAGGTGTTGCAACGAGTATCATGCTGCCAGAGAGGTGTGGAGTTGAGGAGAAGAGAGGTAGACGCATCAATATCTCCGTAGTGGCTTGCTCTCCCGATACGAGAGTGAATAGCTCGATTTTGTGCTTTCTTAATATTTTCTTGAGCAAATTTTAACATATTATTCATATGCTCCAAAAAATCCTTGGCTGCCTGAACCTTGGGACTGCATAAGGAGCTCTGGGCTGAAACCCATAAATTAGCATAAATGGACTATATCCAGTGAAAGAGTGCTTGGCACTACTATATGCAAACTCTGCTATCGGTAGATACTCTTCCCAATTAGTTTGCCTTTTACTTACATATGCCCTGAGCATATCTTCAAGGATTTGATTAACCCTTTCAGTTTGCTCATCTGTTTGCGGGTGCTCCGCCATACTCATGCTAAGTTTAGTATCCAACTTTCTAAATACAGCCCGCCAAAATTGACTATCCAAATTTCTATCCCGATTAGAAACTATATTTGCCGGAAGGCCATACAATCGGTATATGTTCTCTATGAACAATCTAGCCAATTATGGTGTTTTAACATCAGTTGAAGTTGGAATAAACCTAGCCATTTTGGTTAATCTATCCACAATCATCCACACAGAGTCATGCCCCCTCTGTGTTCTGGGTAACGCGACAGTAAAGTCCATGGAGATACTCTCCCATTTTTCTGAAGGAATCTCTAATGGGTGGAGAAGTCCTCCCATTTTCAATCTTTCAGCTTTATTAACCTGGCATTTATTACATTTGACCACATAGTCAAGGACGTCCTTATTCATTCTAGGCCAATAGAACTGCCTTTTAATAAGACTATAAGTCTTATTAACTCCTGGATGTCCCGCACTAGGGGTATCATGACACTCAAAGAGTATCTGGCGCCTTATTTCTTCATCTTTCGGGACACATATCCTACCCTTGTAGAGTAAATAACCATTATCAATGGTAAAGTTCGTCCACTTGAATCCCATTTGAGCAACCCCTGATGCTCCATTTCCTTGTTGAACATCCTCAGATATTCCTTCCTCAGTGGAGGCTCTTCCATTTGGATCCCCATTTTTTATTGCTTCCCATATGTTGGAATATGCCGGATCAACCTGGCATTTCCCTTTTAAGGATTCAAGTAAATTGGAAGTGAATTGAGTAAAACTCAATTCATTTATGATGGGCATTCTACTGAGTGCATCAGCCACTATATTGTACTTTCCCTTTCTATACCTTATTTCGTAGTCGAACTCTTGGTGGAGTTCGGCCCATCTGGCTTTACACCCTTGTAGATCCAGTTGGTCATTAAGCCACTTAATGCTTTCATGATCCAACAAGATCAAAAGTTTGTGGCACCGTACAGATAGTGCCTCCATTTCTTCATTGCATGTACTATTACATACAGCTCCCTCTCATAAACAGAATAATTCCGTTTTGCACGGTCTAATTTCTTGCTTTCAAAAGCAACCAGTCAACCTTCTTGTAATAAGACCGCGCCTACTGTCTTATCACTGGCATCAGCTTCAACCACGAATGGTTTATTGGGATCCACAATTAATAGTACTGGAGCTGTAGCAATAGCTACCTTAAGTTTTTGAAAACTTTCATTTTGGTCAGTTCCCCAATTAAAGCTCTTCCCTTTCCCTTCAAGTTGGTCTGTCATTGGAATAGCTATCTTGGCATAATCTCGAATGAATCTATGATAAAATCCAGATAAACCTAGGAAGATCTGTAGCTCTTCCATGTTCCTTGGAGATGGCCATTCAATAATTTCCCTTACTTTTTCTGGATCCATCTTGATTCCCTCTTTCAAGATATATGCCCCAAATATTTGACCTCTTGTGCGAAGAATTCACATTTAGTTGTCTTCACATAAAGCGAATGTGTTCTTAACAATTGGAATACTAATCGTAAGTGTTCCAAATGTTCTTCTCTTGATTTACTAAAGATTAAGATATCATCCGAGAAAACTACTACAAAGTGTCCTAGATAGGGCTGTAACACACTATTCATCAACTTCATAAAAGTAGCCGGTGCATTAGTGAGGCCAAAAGGCATTACCAAAAAATCATAATGCCTATATCTAGTACGAAATGTTGTCTTAGGAACATCCCGTGCCTTAATTCTTACTTGGTGATAGCTTGATCTTAAGTCTATTTTTGCGAATAATTTTGCCCCTTGTAATTGATAAAAAAGATCTTCCATTCTGGGCATAGGAAATTTATTCTTCACCGTTATCTTATTAAGTGCTCTATAATTAACACAAAGTTGCATAGAAACATGTTTTTTCTTCATCAATAAAATTGGCGAAGCCCAAGGTGAATTGCTGGGTTGTATAAACCCTTTATCAAGGTAATCTTTAATTTGTCTTTCAACTTCTTGGTGCTATGTTTCACTTAGTTTATAAGGTGGTTTAGAAATAGGGTGTGTATGGTTATCTATGTCAATTGGGTGATTTACATCACCCCTATCTGGTGCAAGGCCACTTGGTAAATCAGAAGGAAACACATCTTTAAATTCATGTAATAAACCACTTAATCCATTACTTACATTCAACTCACAAACATAAGAAAATTGTTTCTTTATATTACAGAAAGTAAAAGTGTTCTGTACAGGAAGGGATCATAACATATATACCTCACAAGCTTTCTTCTTTATCAACTTCTGAACTTCAATGGAACACAACAAAGGGTTATTAGATACTCCATGTTCACCTTGAATCACAAAAGTCTTACCATCCCTTTCAAATTCCAGTGTATTATGATGATAGCTATGTTTTAAGGATGGTTCCAATCCCCATAGCCACTCCCTCCCTAAAGCAGTATCGGCTCTTTCCATATTCATAATTTGGAAATCAAGTTTATCTTTATATCCTTGGATCTCAATTTCCAAATTGGATACCATTGTATCCCATATTTTATAATCCTGATCTTGCATCATACGAACAACATATTGATGCCCACTCTTTTGTTGGGGAAGTTTCAATTTTCTGACAAGTGCATAATTTATGAAATTGTGGGTGGCAGAGTCATCAATCATGACTCTAACCCTCTTTCCAGCTATCAATCCATGCACTCTAACTAAATCATGTGGCCCAAAAGTAGGCTGCCACATAGAAGTTGACATACAACACCTGTGTTGTACATCCTTATGCAAGACCTCTAAAGATTTATACTTTTCATGCCCCTTCAATTCCAGGGTCTGCACTACATGGATTTGTTTCTCTTTTCCCTTGCCCTTGTCCTTATCCTTTCCTTTATCTTCCCTCTTTTTCCTTTGAGGGTAATTCCAGTTAGCATGATTAGGGGATAGGCAATTGAAACATAGCCTTTCTTTTTTAGCTTTATCAAAGTCATCTTGGCTTAACTTTGGCCTTACATATTGTTTCTTTTCAAAGGGTTGTTTCTTGCCCTTAAGAAATGGCATTTTCCTTTTAAATTTGCCTACAAATTTTGAGGCTTCAAATTCCTTAGACTTGGGCTCCGTATCAGTGACACTAGTGAGTGCACCTGGACACGTATTATCTTAATTGATTAATGCAAATTTAATTGCCTCTTCAAGCGTCTTGGGTGAACTCCTTTTCACTTCCTTTTTACAAGCCTTATCCAGTCCCCTTATGAATCCTCTTGTCTTTTGAAATTCATCTATTCCTTCCAATTTGAGGATTATCTCACGATACTCCTCGAGATATGTCAGCAAAGGTCTTCCCTTTTGTATGACATAATCCCAATCTTCCCAATTTCTTTCCATTTCATTTTCAAGAAGGAATTCTTTCAAAAAGACCGATTCAAATTGAACCCAAGTTTCAGGTATTTTATTTGCCTCCTTTAAAGTTCTCCACCATTTATATGCCCTTGGCCCCAAGGTTAAACTGGCCTCCAACGCTTGGCGATGTGGTGGAGTATTCTTAAGTTTGTGCAAATCCTCCCATTTTTGGAGAAAATTAAAGATAGTGTCTTTATTTCTGTCTTTTTCCTCCCCGTGGGGGGTTTCATTGTTGGGTATTTTACTCACGCCTTACTTACGCCTACACTCATATGGGAGTGTCGGTGATCAGTAGGACACTGGGGCACTTTTTACTCTCGGTAGGAGAGGTTTTTTTCCCCCAGACTTATGGTCTTATTATCGTATGTACTTATGTGCTTATGTTACACACATTTGGGCACTTAGTGTGTGTCGGGTGTGAACACCCCCCTACAACCCTAAGGTTTAAGGGTTGTACTTTGTACTTTCAGATTACACTCATTCAGTCTATTCTCTTGGGTGTCGTGCTTCAACTCTGTCTCTCTCACTCTCACACTGTCTACTGAATGTCTGCTGTACCTCGATCCTCTGCTCTCACATTTGGTATCAGAGCAGTCCTCGCCAGTTTTGCCCCCGTGCCGTCAGCTCCATCCGTCAGTGCACAGCTCCGCGTGCCCTGCCCAGCGCGCCACCTGTAAGCTGGAGGCATCGCCTCCTCTGCACAGTGAGCCACCCGCCAGCAACTCGCAAAAGCCTGCACGTCAGCCCAGGCGCTGTTCTTTCGTCAGACATCAGCGTCGTCAACAGTCAGCTACTGCCACGTCGTCATCAGATTCCGCCAGCTGCAGACGTCACTCACCGTAAACGTCTGCTCGCGACTGTTCATCCCGCCCGCCTGATGACCAGCGACCTGCCACTTTGCTCACGACAATCCAGCCCGTCCTGCCCGCCGTTTTAAAACATTCCGTCTGCACCCCGCCACTTCAGCAGCTGCGTCGCCTGTTTGACCACGAGCAGCTCTTCGTCAGACGACGCCCGTCAGACCACGTGCAGCCCGCCTGCCCGCCTGCCGCCATTTTTAAAAAAACGTTACGTCAGTCGCTGCCTTCTACGCTGGCCCGCCAGTCAACGTCCTACCCACCACGTGCAGCCTGCTCGTCTGACGACCACGTCAAGTAAAAATTTCAACATTTTTTTTTTAAAATTTCAGCCCAGAACACAGTTCTGGAAGCGGAGGTTCACACGCGGCAAGTACAGAACAAGTGCAGGGATAAATTTCATGCAAATTTCTGGACTGGATCGTCAGACATTTTGGGGCTTTTGTGTATTTGGAAGACAGTTGCATTTGGACTGCTGATACAGTCACAGAAAGACTGTTTTTGACAGAAATTTTGGCAAAAATTTTGGGGATTTTGACATAACAGTGTTGCATTGCACTGTTTGCACCTTGGGAAGCGTGCAGTAAAAGACAGTTTTCTGACAGAGTACGCCCTTGCACATTAATTGCAGAAACGTATTTGCTGCAATTTCTGGAAATTTGCAGATTTCCAGTTCGTACTGCTTTGACATTGCTCATTTTGTCTTTGGAAATTTGTCATCATGGCAAATCAGGGAGGTGATGTTTTTACGTATGTATCCAAGGAGGACAGACTGGACGGAAACAACTATTCCCTTTGGTCATTCATGATGAAAAATGTATTAGTGGCCAAGAATTTATGGGATTATGTCAGTGGAGAGAAAACTTAACCGGGAGTTGTAGCTCCCGTTACTCCTCCTCCCCAAGGCGCACGTGGACAACGGGGACCTCAGCCCGCTCCACTTCAGCAACTTCCACCCAGAACTGCAGCTCAAAAAGCTTGGGATACCCGTGATGCACAGGCCTTGTCGCCGATTGCTCTAGAAGTTCAGCGGTGCATCATACCACATATCCGTTCGGCATCTTCTTCACGAGATGCATGGTTGACTTTGGAGCATATGTTTGCAGGAAAGAATGAGACTCGGATCTCTTTCTTGAAGAAAGAGTTGGAAACTCTGAAGATGCATGAAGGTGATTCTATGCAGGATCACTTAAACAAGATTCAGGACTTGAGGGAGCAGCTCATGAATGTAGATGAGTATTTTTCGGATGCACAGTTGATATCCACCACCTTGAATTCCTTACCTCCTTCGTACTTGTCTTTTCATACTGCATTGAACCTCACCATGAGGATTGCTGAGCACCCACTTACTTTTATTCAGCTGGTTAGCTTGCTTCTAGAGGAGGAGCAAACACGGAAAAATAGTGGTGTGGATGCTATAGTCTCTGAGCAGGCTTTTGTGGCAAGACAGAAAGGCAAGAACAGCAAGGTTAAAAATGCTCCACAGAGTTCTGGCACTTCGGGCACATTGCAGAATCAGTCACAAGGGGGGACGCAACCAAAGAAAGGAAAATGTCATTATTGTAAGAAGCCCGGCCACTATATCACTGAGTGCAGAAAACGCATTGCCAAAGAGAAGAAGGAGTCAGGAATGTCTGTTTCTACTACTCCTTCCACTGCTAGTGAGTCCGCGTCCTTTGTTGTGGACAGGGACTATTATTTTTACACTTGCAGTTATGACATCTCTTGGGCCGATAGAGCACTTAGCTCTACAGAGGATGCTGACACTTGGTTCTTTGACAGTGGTGCTTCTAGACATATCACATCTCGTAGAGATTTGTTTGCTTCAGTTAGTGCACCTCCCGTTGGGAAATCGATACAGTGTGCCAATAATGCATCATACCCTGTTCGTGGTATTGGGGAGATTTAGCTCACAGCCATTGATGGCTCCATTCTCCGCCTGCAGGATGCTTTGTTTGTGCCTGGAATAAAGAAGAATTTGCTTTCTATTTCTTCTTTGGCACGTTGTGGTATGCAGGTCACCTTTGATGATGACCATTGCATGGTTCGAGAAAAAGAATGCATGACATTGGTCTTGACAGGATCTTTGTGTCATGGTTTATATGAGTTGGATGCTCTTTCAGTAGATCAGTCAGCATACTTGACATCCACTCTTACTCCTACTATGATACAGGCGGAGTTATGGCATGCTCGTTTAGGGCATGTAAACTTTGGCAGCTTGATGCTTTTGCAGCGTACTCAGATGCTGGATGGCTTACCTCTCTTGGAGAGACCTCCTGAGCACTTATGCGAGGGATGCATTTTGGGGAAAATGCATCGGTTCTCATTTCCTCGTGATGTTGCTTTCAAGGCAACAACCAGATTGCAGTTGGTGCATTCAGATGTTTGTGGGCCTATGCAGACCATGTCATTGGGTGGTTGTTATTATTTTGTGACATTCATTGATGACTTCACACGTTTTTGCTGGGTCTATTGTTTGAAAAAGAAGTCAGAAGTGTATGATGCATTTTTGGCTTTCAATGCACTTGTTGAAAACCAATCTGGATGCCACATTAAGACTCTCCGTTCAGACCGAGGGGGGGAATACATGTCCTCTATGCTGAATTCTTTTTTGCAGCAGAAGGGCATAGTACATCCGTATACTACAGCTTATACTCCACAGCAGAATGGGGTAGCAGAGAGGAAAAATCGGTCACTCATGGAGATGGCCAGATGTATGCTGAAGGCAAAGAGCTTGCCTCATAGTTTTTGGATGGAAGCAGTCATGTGTGCTTGCCATATTTTGAACAGATGCCCTACCAAAGCCTTGAAGACCATCACACCATTTGAGGCTTGGAACAGCCGTAAACCTTCTGTTGGTCACTTTCGTACCTTTGGGTGTCTTGCCTATGCCCATATTCCACAGGTACTTAGAAGAAAATTGGACAACAAGGCTGTTAAGTGCATTTTTATGGGATATAGCAATGAGAGCAAAGGCTACAGACTCTATGATCCCGTTATGAAGAAGGTTTTTGTCAGCAGGGATGTTGTTTTTGATGAAAAATCAGAATTATCCTTGGCTGGTTTGGACACATATCAGGCTGCCCGTGATGTTTTTGAAGGGCTGTTGCCCATTACTTTTGGTGATTCAGCTGGAGGTTCACAAAATGAACCTAATGTTCAGCCAGTTGCTCCTATGGAAAGTGCAGAAATTCAGCCATTGGCTGATCGGAATATTCAGCATCATGCTGAAACAGAAATTCAGCAAGAGCTTGCACACAGCCAGGATGCTAGACAGCTACCTAGATGGTATTTGCAGACTATGCAAGATAGTCCTTTGGATGCACCCATGGCTGGTCGTACTAGAAGGCAAACTCGTTTGCATGATTCAGCACATACCATGGAGTTTATTATGGCAGCAAGTACTTTTGATAATGAAGAGCCTGAATGTTATGAGGATGCACAACACAATGTGCATTGGAAGGCAGCCATGCAAGCTGAATTAGATTCTATTACTAAGAATCAAACTTGGGATTTGGTGTCCTTGCCATTTGGGAAGAAAGCCATTGGAACAAAATGGGTCTACAAATTGAAAAGAAAAGCAGATGGATCCATTGATAAATACAAGGCACAGCTGGTAGCTAAAGGCTACGCACAGAAAAAGGGCATTGATTATGAGGAGACATTTGCTCCTACTTCCCGTATGACGACCATCAGGTCTATGATTGCTTTGGCTGCACATTATGGTTGGACAGTCCATCAGCTAGATATCAAGACTGCATTTTTACATGGGGAACTTCAGGAGGAAGTTTATGTACAGCAGCCCATTGGTTTTGCAGTTGAAGGCTCAGAACATTTGGTATGCAAGCTCAAAAAGGCACTATATGGTTTAAAACAAGCTCCTAGAGCTTGGTATGAAAAGATAGATGCTTTCTTGCTTGGTTAGGGGTTTCTAAACAGCTCATCTAAGTCTACCCTTTACGTATGTAAAGAAGGGGGATCTATGCTGATTTTATGTCTTTATGTTGATGACCTTTTGCTCACTGGAACACATGCTGATCAGATTTCAGCATTCAAACAAAATTTGCAGCAAACTTTTGACATGTCTGACTTGGGAGTTTTGCATTACTACTTGGGCATCCAGTTCATACATAATGCTCGAGGTATTGGGTTATCACAGTCACGGTATATTGGGCAGCTTCTTGAGAAATTTGGCTTACAGGATTGCAAGCCAGTTACTACTCCCATGGAACCTGGACTGAAACTGTCATTACATGATGACAGTGATTTGTTTGATATACATAGATATGCTCCTGCAGTTGGATGTCTTATCTATCTATGCAATACTAGGCCGGACATACAGTTTGCAGTTTCAGCTTTGAGCAGGTATTTGCATCAGCCACAGATGCCACATTGGCAAGCTGTCAAGCGTGTTTTTCGCTACTTGCAGGGTACTCGTTCTCTTGGGTTGCTTTATGCCAAGGGGGGACCACTGCATTTACATGCTTACAGTGATTCTGATTGGGCTGGTGATTATGATACACGTCACTCTACTAGTGGCAATTGTTTCTTTCTTGGCACTTCTTGCATTTCTTGGCTTAGCAAGAAACAATCCACTGTTGCCACATCGTCATGTGAAGCTGAATACAAGGTGTATCTGTTACTGAGCCTACTCCATTGTTCACTGACAGTCAGAGTGCCATTGCAATGGCACGGAACCCAGTGTTTCATGCTCGCACGAAACACATTGAGATTCACTATCACTTTGTCAGAGAGAGGCTACATGCAGGTGATATCAGCCTTGTCTATTGTCCTACCACCAGTAATGTGGCAGACATCTTCACCAAAGCTCTTCCTCGTGACAAATTTGAAGCATTTCGCGATGCTTTAAATTTGATATCCTTTGGTGGCGGATGATCCTTGTACTCTTGATCACTCTTCACTCCAGGGGGGTTTGTTGGGTATTTTACTCACGCCTTACTTACGCCTACGCTCATATGGGAGTGTCGGTGATCAGTGGGACACTGGGGCACTTTTTACTCTCGGTAGGAGAGGTTTTTTCCCCCAGACTTATGGTCTTATTATCGTATGTACTTATGTGCTTATGTTACACACATTTGGGCACTTAGTGTGTGTCGGGTGTGAACACCCCCCTACAACCCTAAGGTTTAAGGGTTGTACTTTGTGCTTTCAGATTACACTCATTCAGTCTATTCTCTTGGGTGTCGTGCTTCAACTCTGTCTCTCTCACTCTCACACTGTCTATTGAATCTCTGCTGTACCTCGATCCTCTGCTCTCACATTCATATCTTTTAACACTGGGTTATCCCTTAGGTTTTGGTGGGGTTCCCTAGGATCTCGCATAATCACATCTAGATCTTTTGATGGAGATGAAATGCCTGAGGTTTCTACCTTATTTTTATCCCTTTCTAATAATAAGGTTAATTGAGATTTTATTTCTATAAGTGCTTGAGTTAGCAACTCCATTTGAACCCTCTGTGCTTGCACACGAGCAGTTAAATCATCAAATTGTTCGTGTAGCAAAAAATTCTTCCCATTGTTATTCTTGAATTTCCGTTTCATGGGAATCCACCATAGGATGGTCCCCGGAACTAGAATCTTCAGTTACCCCCTTTTTCTCTTTGCCCTCCATTAATACACTAGAATTAGAAAGAAAATATAAAAAATTTGCGTACAAGATAAGGTACTTCCTTGATTATAGTGATAGAGCAGTTGTCATTGCCGGTCACGTGAGAGTAAGACACCGTCCCCCTTCCCTGCTGGCGATGCCCGCGCAGGTTCGAATCTTGCCGTTCACCGTCCCTCTTCCCTGCTGGCGACGCCCACGTTAGCTTGGTGCGACTACTTCATGTTGACGTGGACAGCTGCAGGATTGACGAGCACCGCTGCCGGCTGGTAACGTGACAGCTCCTGATTGGTGCGCCAAATAGGAACGGGACCTGACGGCTCCAAGTAGGAACGAACCAGACGGTTCTTTTCCGAAAAAGCCCGCCACGCTTCCGCTGCGACAAGGACGTAAAGCCCTTTTGACTCTTTCCAAGATAACGTCGCCTAACGGCTTTGATACCAGTGTTAGATAACGCCTGTGTTGATCGCCTGTGTTGATGGATTCAGTTAAGTGCCCCCTTTGCTCGACAGTCCCAACAGCACGAGAGAGATTGTTCGATTCACCACCCAGCATCGCCTGGAAGGTTGCTGGCTTCCTCATCCTGATCCGACTGCCAGCCGTCAGCTTCAGGTGAGTCATACTATCCTTAGACTCACTTACTCTCTAGACTCCCCTTGACCCCGTTCGGGTGCCCAAGGCCCCTGGACGGTCATTCCTCGCGCTTGTCTCTCCATAAGTTACATTTATTAATGTAACAAGTTTTTTGAGTAATATAATCAGCCACATTTTACTTGCAAAAAAGATAATAAAAATATGCCCCCAAGAAGTGCCATTGCTCACTCTTGTGCCCACTATTACTCTCTTGTGCCTTCATAGTGCTTCCATACCGTGTTATGCTTCTATGTGTCTTTGTGCAAGGTATTCCGTGCTGCAACCCTATATCAAGATCCCTTCAAGGAGACTCCGTGACTCTGACGCCCCATGAATCATGCTAGGCGGGGTAGGCGGCCTAACCCGTGATGGACTAGTGCCTTTGGAGCCACCCTAAAATAGGGAACAAGGGATGGTGCATTACAGTAGGTCACTACAGAAGCCTTTGAAGGGAAGAATTGACAATAAATGATCATGGTAGACTAGGGAATTCCAAGGTGGTTGATTATTTGAGATGTTGGAGACCTTAGGTTCATGGATCTAGCCCAAACTTGTAGGCAATTTGATTGAAATAAAAAAGATAGGGAATGGGTGGTTATTAGATATGTTTAATGCCCCACCCTCATAAGGTGCCACTGATGATCCATGGTGTTCTAAGTTGTAAGGCCCCCATTATGAGGAGAAGCCATGTGTGAGCACGAATATTGGTTGAGTCCTAACTTGTATGTCAAATTAGGTCTATGTGACACGTTGGCAAAAAGGTGACCTTTGTGGATTTAGACTTTGGGTTAGATAGAGTAGTTATGCTGGTAGCAACTCAACGCACAATGCATCGAGTTGTAGGGTGTGGGAGTTATCAGGAACCCCTGTTTTGGGGTTTGCAAGCTGTGGAAGTGGCCCTTGGCTAGGGGGTCTCAAAGGGGATATTCCTTGAAATATTTCCTGGCCAACTAGGGAAGGTTCATAATATGGACAAGCCAGCTAGACTATCTTCCCATGCTATAAAAAGAAGACCCCTCCAAAGCTGTCATCAATCTATCTTTCACCCAATCAGAGTTCTAGCTACCCTGAAGCTCTTCGCCTATTATTTGTGTAGATTGCCATCTAAACTTCACAGTGCAAGCACATGTGTGGACAGAGCCCTCTTTGTATCAGTTCATTTGAAATCAAAGTAGGTTCTATTCTTCTCATAGTTGTGTGTCCTCTACTCCTTGCTCAGATTCTGTTCGCTGTTTTGTATCATTTCTACGATTGGATCATAAAAAAAGCCTCCTCTAAAGTGTAGAGACAGGAAGAATTAGCAGGGTAGTGATAATGCTAGTTTTACCAAGGTCAAAGAGAAATAGAAAAGGAGAAACCCTAAGGGTCTCTTGAGTCATAGAGAAACCATGTCAAGAGGGTAAGGAAATGTAACCCTTTGCAGAGATTTGATCTGCTAGCTGGAGAATACTGACTTGGAAGATTCCCACTAAGGGATTTCTTACCAAATTTGGGCAAGGCTCTCCTAGTGTAGTCTTTGTGGCAGATTAGAGGAGGATATCTCCCACCTTTTCTGAGATTGCATAGAATTTAATCTCTTTGGAAGACAGTCACTGGATGGTTTTTAAAGGCTGTCTTCAATGGTAGCATAACTACTCTCCTAGCTGATCAGGGCAATTGTTTGGGATGAGGAAACTTGGCAACTATGGTTGACTACTAGAGCTTTGATGTTGAGGGACCATGGCTATTTGGTGCTTCTGAAATGGCTTAGTTCAAGGTAGAATAAAGAAAAGTAGATCCCTCATTGAGGAATTGATGGGATTGAGTAGGAGATTTTAGCTCTCTTTTTTTTTTGTAAATAAAGTGTGGCTAATTATATTACTTCAGAAAAAACCTGAATACAAGTGCTCATGCTCAATAGACTAGCTGGAGCTGATGCAGAGTCACAGATATATCAAGTGTACAAGCCTCTGAGGGGGGTCTAGGGGGGATGGGGGCAAGAAGCCATGGAGGGGGGTGTATCGCCATCTAGGGCTGCCTGCCTGCATCGCAAAAAATAGGTCTTGGCCACCCCAAGTGCGCATGAAATGAAAACGGAGCTCCTGACAAGCTCGAGACTCGCCTTGCACCTGGTCCCATCGGCCGCGGAAGGAGTGGATGATGGAGGACCAAAGCTCTGCTAAAGTCGCCTGTACTCAAAGTCTCTCTCCGCCAAAAACCTCCTAACACCGCGCCTTCTAGATATGCCATCTAGTAAGACTCCCTATGATCTCCCATGCCTCAGAGCGGTCTGCTATGGGCTCCAGTACCTGGCAGATGGGTAGAGCCTCCAAACCGACCATTACGCATGACCCTGCCTCAATAATGAAATATTATGTCCTGTATCCCACCCTCATACAGAAGGTGACGGCCCTGGCTGACTGTGTGCCAACAGAAAGCTCCCCATGAGATACATCCAAGACTAGGTGCTATACGGCGGAGGATGCGGCATGCTCCTCTTCACACGAGCTGCGTCGCCTCACACGACCAAAGGCAGTGCTTTGGAGTTTCCAAAGGCTGTTGTGTGCAACGTTTACAACCACCCTCTTGCATCTGGGCTAACCAACTTTCCACCGCCAGGCCTCCATGTGCCACCAGCCATAAGAAATAAGATACCCTCCTGGGCCTCTAGCTATCCCATAGGCAGCGCCAGAAGGTCCAACGGAAAGCCTCCGTGATGGTGTGCTCCACCTAGTACTTGCTATGCGACCGTGTCTAATCCATGTCCTTCTATATCAGTACGTGTCTGCCAATCCTAGCTGTGTACCCCAGGAACCTCAATGGCTTCTTGGCGACCGCAATGGCCGGCCAAAGCCACTCTCCCAGATCCCACTCTAGCTCATCAAGTGGCTTGCCCTCCCAAATCCAGAGATGCCACTCCCTGAGCTCCTCCCAGAAGACAGGGATCCAGCTGCCATGTCTTCCCTTGAAGGCTAACCACCTGAATCCTCCTCCATGAAAGGACAGCTATCCGCTCATCTTGCTGCCCTCTATCAAGGGCCAGACGCCCCCCCTCCTACACGGTAAAGAACGTCCCATGTGGAATGCCGCCCACTCTACCTGCTAGGGGGATACCTACCGAAGAAAACCTAGCGGCCCATACCTCCCCGAGCTCTAGCGGCTCTCGTATCGGGGGGGCAAGCCACTCCTGAGGTATTGTTGTGTCTATCTCCCTTCTCCTCAACTCAACTCCTCTATGGCAGTCTAATGCTCGCTACAGCACCTCCTTGTCCACCATCTTGTATATCTCCCGCCATGTCTTGATGGTACGGGCCGGGCCGGCCTCCCAACCAGCCCATTGGATGTGGGGGCGCTCGCCAATCTATACACCATCTTGATCTCTGACTTGGGGGTTCCAGATCACCGGTTGGCAGTCTATCTCCTCCTGGTAGCTCGGAGGGCTCTGAATTAGGGCCTTACAGAGGCCTTGCCACACATGAAGCAGGCTGTGTAGGAAGGGGGATCTCGCAGGGGGTGATTTGGGCCGTCGTGAAGATCCATCTTAGGGACGGCCTCCAATCACTGCCAAGCCTCGGTCTACAATCCTAGAGACCTTTCTGCAATAGGACCTTCCAGGTTTCCTCTTTGGTGTGAGGCAACGAACTACTAGCTTGCCCAAGAGGGCCATACTTTGATACTCAGGGTTTATGATCCCAAGCCCTCCCTCTGACCGATGCCAGATGATGGTCGCCTAGGCCACCTTGGCTTGGGAATCCCTGGGACCGTTTGACTGCAGCCTAAAGGAAGTTCCACACTAGGCGGTGAAGTTGAACTACACAGGACGAGGAGAAGCACCAACACGAGGCAATGTACCAAGCCGTTGCTGGGAGAACCTGGTTAACCACCAGGGCTTGACTTGGTAGGGAAAGGCGAGCAATACTCTAGTAGGTCAGCTTTCTCCGAATAGAGTCAAGGATTGGAAGAAACTGCTGGGTGGGAGTGATGTCGAGTCCCACTTGGAACCCTAGGTAATGGACGGTCTGTCCTCTGCACACCCATCTAAATCTCAAGTGGACACCCCACTCCGTGCTAGAGTTCGGGTCTGTAAGGAAACCAACCAACTTTCGCCAGTTGATTTTCGCTCCTGCTGCAATAAAGAACACCTCGAGAGCTAGTCTCACTCTCTCCAGCATCAACTCATCGTCCTCTATGTAGAGTGTTGTATCATCTGCATACTTTGAGTCTAACAGCTTCGCCTCCTCTCTCACCGGAAGTCGGAGACTGTGTAACTTGCTCACACGTGACCTGAGGAAGTGAGACATCGCCTTTGCAAAGAGTACTCCCCTCGCCTACCATCTATGAGGACCCTACTAGTAGCTGATCTGTAAAGTGCGAAGACCCCGCGGATCCATGCATGGAGGAAGCCCAACCTCACCATGGTGCCCTCTAAGAAGTCCCAGTCCACCCTGTCATAGGCTTTCTCAAAGTCCAGGAGTAGTACAGCCAATCCTTGACCACTCTGCTGGGCCCACTCTGTCGCCTCAAAGAAGGTGAAGATACTGTCTAGGATGGTTCTATCCTGGACAAAGCCAGTCTGTGTGTCACAAATGATGTCTGGAAGCACAGGGCGGAGTCGCCTACCAATCATCTTTGCTAGTGCCTTATAGGCCACTGGCAGTAAGGTGATCGGTCTCCACTGGGAAAGCTCCAACCGGTCTCCCCCTTTGGGGAGAAGACTGATAAGACTTGCCGAAAGACTCCTTGGCATTTGTCCTATAGTGAAAATCTCCTGGAAGGCCAGCAGTAAGGGGTCCTTCACCACCTCCCAGTAGGTAGTGAAGAAGGCCTTAGAGAGGCCATTCTCTCCCAGGCATTTCTACCCGTCCAGTGTATGGAAAGCCTCCTCTAGTTCCTTCTCTGTGAAGGGGGCTAGGAGGGAGTCTTCCGTCTCCTCTGTGACGAGGGATGGGATGTGATTCCAGACCTGCTCTCTACATCGTTGTCCTCTAGCTGAGGCTGTCTCTTGTTGGAAAAGGCATCTGTAGTAGTCGGTGGCAATCTCCATCACCTCATCCGAGTCCTCCCATTCTGATCCTGAAGGCTGCGTATTTGCTCTCCTGAGGTGCAGGGCTGGTGCACTTGGAAAACCTCCTTGCACATCCTGTCTCCCTTCCGCACCCAGAAGGCTACTGAGGTGCGGAAAGAGAACTCTGAGCGCCTGTCCTCTAGGCCGCTGATGGCTGCTCATGTGCGCACCTCTTGTGCGTGAAGGATGGGATCCCTTGGTGCCTCCTGTAGTAATCTTTGCGTGGCTGCTAGGTCCTGCCGGAGTGCTCTCTCCTCCTCCGAGCTCTGCTACCTGGCCTGTAGAGCTGCCTCCTAGTGGATATTGCTTGATTCGGCTAGGACCTCTGCAACCTCCTCTACGATCTGGTCCCTCCTGCCCCACTCCCTAGTCCAAATTTGCTCAATCTCTCTTCACCTCCTCCCTCCTATAGATCGAGTAAGGGATCCGACAAGATCGTGTGTCTAGGGAAGATGGTGAGGGACCAAGTGTCAAGAGAACTGGGCAGTGATCGGACAAAGTGGTGCCCGTCAACTGCCCTACCTGGCCTCCACGAGAGCATCCCCACTCTCCCACATAGAACCTGTCCAACCGCTCCAGCAAGACTCCACCTAGCCGCCTGTATCCCCAAGAGAAGTCCAACGATCTCTCTCTCCTGTGGAAAGCTAGGTCTCTCCAAGCATCGCGTCCTCTTGCTGCCAGTAGAAAGACCTCCCATGTCTCATGCTCCTCCCCAGCCATGCTCTGGTAGTTTTTGCCTTTGCCCTGTTGGTCCTCTAAGGCCTCCAGGTTGTTGAAGTCTCCTCCAACAATCCAGGAGTCCACCTCTGGGAGTCCTGCTGTGATCTCCACCCAGGACCTTCTACATGCCCTAACCTCAATAGGGGCATAGACATTGAGGACTCCAAGGCATGAATCCCCAATATCCAATCTGATCCATAGAACCCTCCCTGCCACTATCGTCCCACGGTCACGTACACAGGCAATGAGACTTGAGCCAACAGAGGTGTATACACAGGCAGTGTGGAAGCTACTAATGAAGAAGAGGAGCTATGAGACATGTGGATACGCTTCATTGCGGGCTTGGACGGTAAACTCCATTCCCCCATGGTAGCCCTCGGATGCGGACCATGGGGGTGATGGATGTGGCTGGTGGTACCACCAGAGCATTTATCAACCAGGCTGAGAGGCGAGACTCTGTACATTGGTAGAAGCGGGCCGCTTGTGCCAGGGGCCATTGATCACATCCATCGAAGTTCTCGACTACGGAGGGGCTTCTCACATGTGGGACCTCGGCCCCAGCCCAACCCCAATCCAATGGCCCCAGCCCACCAGTTAATGTCCATCATACAACTTGGCCATTGCTGGGACAAAAGTATCAGTCCACCTTCTCCCATCCGCTAGGAGATGTGGTCTGCCACCTGGCTCTTCACCTTCTCCTCTATCTGTGTCGTCGTCCAGTCTCTTGTGTGAGAGGTCTAAAGGAAGAAGGCGCAATTTGGTCCATCCGGTGGTGATAGTAGATGGACCTTGTCGCTCCTTGACTTGTGTACCACGAAGATTCCCACCTCTAGGAATAGTGGGAACTCTCTGCGCTCCGCAACTCTCAGGTGAGACCACGGCCCACTACGAAAAAACTCCTATGGTAGCAGCTGCGCCTGTCTCGGGAAAGTGTGACAGGTGGCATGGACAGATGAGCTTGTGGCTGTGGGGGGGGACGGCTCGATTGCTGGTGAGTGGAGGATGTCGGTGTATGGGGCTCCTCCCCTCCTATGGGGGGTTTGGGGGGGTTGGGGGGGGGGAGACTCGAGGGGTGGTGGGGTGGTCAGAGCCACACGGCGGGTGTGTGGGGGGCCGGTAGCTTTGGAGGGGTGGGGAACCGTGGGGGGGTAGGGGGAAACGGGGTGGGGGATGTGGGCCCTCGGGGGAGGCGGCTTGTGATGCTTCCGTGGGGGTTGGATGCCTAGGCATGTGGTCTTGCCAGGTGGGGCGAGGAGGGGGTGGCCGTGTGGTGTTCTGCCGGGGGGGGGGGGGCTCGCCCTCCTGCTCCCCACTACCGTGGTTGTGTCTAAGGGGGTGACTGCGGCCCCCCCTGCCATCTCCCTCTCTATCGTCTCTGGACCTGTGTGAAGCCGTTCGTGTCCACCTATGGCCTTGTCGGTGAAGCCACCTTGGCTCTGAAGCGTGTACAGTCTACTGCCTGATGCCCAAAATCATGGCAACGCAGGCAATTTCTTGGCTGCCTAGTTACAATAACCTGCTGCCTGAATGAGTGTCTACTTGTCTCAATCTCTAGAATTTGTGGTATATTCTTTGTCTCTTTCACTGCTACCCGTACCTTCGAGACTGCTGCTGCTGTCACTGCGTCTGCGAAGGAGGCGGGAAGGATAGTGCCGAAGAGCCGTCCAAAGTCCTCTACTAGTTCGCGATACTCTACCGCCAGTCCAAGGAAGAGTAGGGTGACCGGATTTCTGAGGAAGCTGTTGTGGGACGCGAATGCCTCCTTTGTGAAGCCACTGTACCAGGGAACCAAGTAGACGACCCCCTTCGTGGAAGCATAGGATGAATTGGCCACTAGCTCACGGGTTGCGTTTGCCGAGGTGAATGGTACCATGAAGATCCCTTGCCCCATGAGAACCACCTCCACGATCTGCGCAGTGCCAGATTTTAGCACTTTTTGGTCATGTTCATCTCAAAAGGCCTTGCTTTAAGGTTGCGCATATGAGACCATGGTTGCAACTTGGGAGGACCATAGTTTGGGTCATAGATAGAGGCATGGCATGTTGACATAGGACTTTCAGGAGAGCTACTCTTTTCTCATCACTAGTTAGACTACTTGTAGGCACAGTGGACTTGGGGACACTGTCATAGATAGGAGCTCATTGCTAGTATTATTGCTTGGTACTCTCCAGTGAAGGGTAGCTTTAAGAGGAAGAGGAGTAGAGATGCTTTCTCGTGGACCTACTTATGGCCTGATGCTTTGGTATGTAAACTTTTTTTTTCTGGTGATGTAAATATGATACTTTCTTCTTTGTATTGAAGAAGCTTACGCAATCTAATTAAGCTGATAACCGAGTATTAGATTTGATGCATGAATCTAATATATGGATTTGTCTCAAAAGCTAGGCCATCAAGACTTTGCCATTCGAGTGAAGAGCAAAGGGATACCTCATGGAGGCTTGGTATGGGCAAAAGCCTACTGTGGATTACTTTCGTGTTTTCGATTCTGTTGCATATGCACATGCCCCAAAGAGCTTTGTGGATAGCTTGATGACAAGATAGTAAAATGTAGTTTTGTCAGGTATAGCATGAAAAGCAAAGGGTGTCCATTGTGTAAACCTTCCATAAGCAAGGTTTTTGTAAGCATAGATGTCATATTCTTTGAAACTTCAGCATATATGCATGCTGAATTGCAATGTCGGCCATGTTAGACTCTTTGGCTGTAGTGAACCTACAAAGGAGCGAAGCAATAGGCAGGGAAAAAAACTCTCTCCCCGTTGCGTTTGCTACGCTCCAACCCCCCCGCTATCGCGCTAGCTGTCCTGCCTCTGTCCCACTACTCCCCTGTTCGCCTCCGCCCCTGATCGACCCCTCTCCCTTGCTCGACACCCCCTGCATGACCCTGCTCGTCACCGCCTCTACTGGACGCCCCATAGCGCCGCCCCACTGTTACAAGACTGTGACAACTATTACCTTTTTGTTGATTTCTTTATTACATATTTTATTTGGTTTTTCTTTTTGGAAGAATCCCTCTTGAAATCTAAACGCCTGAGTTGCATGGCCAGTATGTGAAACAGACAGAAATTATAGTGGGCAGAACAGTGCGGGGAACAGTATGTGTTGTAAACAGGTCTCAGAACAGGTCTGAACCAGTAATTACAGCAGACTGAAATGGTCAAATCTGCACTCCAACCAGAAGTTTCAGACTTGGGCAGAGTTTCCCCTCCTGGTCAACTTGTTTTGGGTGAGTAATTGTACTGTTATGCTGCCAAATTTCACCCAGAATGCCGCAAGCCCCCCTCCACACCTGCCATGTACCTCCGACCATCCCACCATCCCTCGATCCTCTTCCCCCCCACCACCTCCCCTAATCCGTACTCGTTTCAGATGATTCCCCCTAGACCCACCCCCCTTCCTCCCATAGGAGGTGATGAGCCACACACGCCTACATCCTCCTCGCACCAGCAGTTTCCCACTTCCACACAATCACCTGCTCATCTGCCCTTGCTGCCCGTCACACCTTCTCGAGACAAGCACAGCTGTTGCCAGAGGAGTTCTTCCGTAGTGGCCCATGGTCCTACCTGAGAGTTGCGGAGCGCAGAGAGTTTCCACTACCTCTAGAGGTGGGGATCTTCGTGGTTTGCAAGTGAAGGAGAGGCAAGGGCCATCTACAAGCACCACCGGATGGACCAAACTATGCTTTTTTCCTTCGGTCTTTTCACTCAAGCGATTGGACGATGACACAAATAGAGGAGTTGAAGAGTCAAGTGGCGGACCACATCTCCCAGTGGATGGGAGAAGAAGAACTAGCACTGTTTGCACACAAGTGGCCTAGTTGTATGATGGATATTAACTGGTGGGCTAGTGCCGAGGTCCTACACTTCAGCATTATCTTTCGAGTCCCTCCACAGTGGAGTGCTCCGAGGGATGTGATTGAGTGGCCCCTGGCACAAGCAGCCCGTTTCTACCAGTGTATAGAGTCACGACTCTCAGTATGGCTGATTTATGCATTGATAGTATCACTTGGAGCATCTATCACCCAGACCTGCGGCAAAGTGTACCGGCATGTCCCATAGTTTTTCCTCCTCATCAGCAGCCTCCACACTGAACAGATGCCTGTTCGGTCAGTCGTAAGTTTTCCCATGAGCTTACTCCTTGTATCCTAGAATGTGAATAGTCTCCACTACAGTAGGACACGTGGTTCCAGGAAGTTGATTGTCGGCAGGAGCTACAGCCTGCCCTTACTGGACGGATGGACATCTTACTGCTATAGAAGCACGAGATCACTTCCACCCAGGCCCAGCGGGTAGGGAAGGTACTCGCGGCAGTTCGCATACTTACTGGTAGCACGCCATAGGTGCCCACGGTAGGAGTGGAGGCGTATGCATCTCTATTGGCCCGAGTTTTACCCCCTATGTACGAGACCATGGGACGATAGTGGCAAGGAGGGTTCTATGGATCAGATTGGATATTGGGGACTCATGCCTTAGAGTCCTCAATGTCTTTGCCCCTACCGAGGTTAGGGCATGCAGTAGGTTCTGGGTGGACATTGATGGACTCCCACAAGTGGACTTCTGGATCGTTGGAGGAGACTTCAACAACCTAGAGGCTTTGGAGGACCAGCAGGGCAGAGGTAGAAACTACCAGGGCATGGCCGAGGAGAAGCAAGAGGCATGGGAGGTTTTTCTACTGGCAGTAGGGGCACGCAATGCTTGGAGAGACCTAGCTTTCCACACGAGGGAGAGGTCATTGGACTTCTCTTGGGGATATAGGCGGCTAGGTGGAGTCTTGCTAGAGCAATTGGACAGGTTTTACGTGGGAGAGTGGGGAGGCTCTCGTGGAGACCAGATTGGGAAATTGGTGGGCACCACGTTGTCCGCCGATCATTGCCCGGTCCTCCTAACACTAGATCCCCCAACATCTGCCCTAGACACACTAGATCCCCCAACATCTGCCCTAGACACACCACGTTGAGCTGACGAGACAGATAGAGCAAATGTCGACTAGGGAGTGGGGCAAGAGGGACCGGATCGCAGAGGAAGTTGGTGAGGTCCTAGCCGAGTCGAGCAGAATCTGCCAAGAGGCAACCATATAGGGCAGGCAGCAAAGCTGGGAGGAGGACAAAGCACTCCAGTGGAACCTTGTAGCCACGTAGAGATTATTACAAGAGGCACCAGGGGATCCCACCTTCCACGCACAAGAGGTGCGCGCGTGAGCAGCCATTGCTGGTCTAGAGGACAAGCGCTCAGAGTTCTCTTTCCGCACCTTAGTAGCTTTCTGGGCGCGAAAGGGGGACACCATGTGTAGGGAGTTTTTCCAAGTGTAACAGCCTCGGACCTAAGGAGGACAAATACGTAGCCTTTGAGATCAGTATGGGAGGACTCGTTCTAGCCCAGATGAGGTGATGGAGATTGCCACCGACTACTACAAATGCCTTTTCCAGCAAGAGACAGCCTCAGCGAGAGGACAACGATGTAGGCAGCAGGTCTAGGATCACATCCCGTCCCTCGTCATAGAGGAGATGGGACGCTCCCTCCTAGCTCCCTTCACAGAGAAGGAACTAGAGGAGGCTTTCCATACACAAGACGGGCAGAAATGCCTGGGAGAGGATGGCCTCTCTAAGGCCTTCTTCAATACCTACTGGGAAGTGGTGAAGGATCCCCTACTGATGGCCTTCCAGGAGATTTTCACTTCAGGACGACAGATGCTAGGGAGCCTTTCGGCACACCTTATCAGTCTTCTCCCAAAAGGGGGAGACCGGTTGGAGCTTTCCCAGTGGAGACTGATCACCCTGTTGTAAATGGCCTATAAGGCACTGGCAAAGATAATTGATACGTGACTATGCCCCGTGCTTCCAGATATCATCCATGACACACAAATAGGCTTTGTCCAGGATAGGAGTATCCTCGACAATGTATTCACCTTCCTTGAGGCGACAGAGTGGGCTCAGCATAGTGGGTAGAAACTGGCTGTACTACTCTTGGACTTTGAGAAAGCTTATGACAAGGTGGACTGGGATTTCCTAGAGGGCACCATGGTGAGGTTGGTTTTCACCTAGGGTTGGATTCGCGGGGTCTACGTACTTTACAGATTGGCCACCAGCAAGGTTTTCATAGGTGGTAGGCGAGGGGAGGAGTTTTGGCTGGAGAGATTGGTCCGGCAAGGCTGCCCCCTGCCCCGGTACCTGTTCCTACTCTTTGTAGAGGCAATGTCTCACTTCCTTAAGTCACATGTGAGCGGATTATGCGGACTCCAACTTCTAGTGAGAGAGAAGACTGAGTTGTTAGACTCAGAGTATGCAGATGGTACGACACTCTACATAGAGGACGATGAGTTGATGCTAGAGAGAGTGAGGGTGATTCTTGAGGTGTTCTGCTCTGCAGCAGAAGAGAAAATCAACTAGCAAAAGTTGGTTGGTTTCCTTACAGATCCGGACTCTAGCACGGAGTGGGGCGTCCACTTGGGATTTAGATGGGTGAGCAAAGGGCAGACTGTTCGGTAACTAGGGTTCCAGGTGGGGCTAGACATCACTCCCGCCAAGCAGTTTCTTCCAGTCCTCGATTCTATTCGGAGGAAGCTGACCTATTGGAGCACGACTCGCCTCTCACTAGCCAGCCAAGCCTTGGTGGTTAACCAGGTCCTCCTAGCAACGGCTTGGTACATCGCCTTGTGTTGGTGCTTCTTCTCATCCTACGTAGTGCATCTTTGCTGCCTAGTGCGAAACTTCCTTTGGTTAGGGTCAGACGGATCCAGGGATTCCAGGGCCAAGGTAGCGTGGGTGACCATCATACGGCATTAGTCAGAGGGAGGGCTTGGAATCATAGACCCAGAGTATCAGAGTATGGCCCTCTTGGACAAGCTAGTTGTCCGCAGCCTCACACCAGGTGGGCAGACTTGGAAGGTCTTATTACAGGACGGTCTCCAGGATTGTAGAGCGAGGCTTAGCGGTGAGTGGAGGCTGTCCCTGAGATGGATCTTCACGTTAGGCAAGATCACCCTCCCCAGATCACCTTTCCTACGCAGCTTGCTCCGCATGTGGCAAGGCCTTCGTAAGGCCCTAATCCAGAGCCCCCCAGGCTACTAGGAGGAGACAGACCGTCAGCCGGTGATTTGGAATCCCTAGGTCAGGGAACGGGAAGGGGCACAGATTGGCAAGTGCCCCCACATCCAGTGGGCTGGTTGGGAGGCTGGCCTAGCTCGTACCATCAGGACATGGCGGGAGGTGTACAGGATGGTGGACGAGGACGTGCTGCAGCGAGTATCAGGCTACCAGAGAGGAGTGAATTTAACGAGAAGGGAGTTAGATGCAGAATACCTCAAGAGAGGCTTGCTCCCCCGATACGAGAGCCGATAAAGCTCGGGGAGGTATGGGCCGCTAGGTTTTCACCAGCAGGCATCCCCCTACAGTGTGTAGGTAGAGTGGGCGGCGCTCCACCGGGGATCTTCACTGTACAAGAGGAGGGCTGTCTGGCTTTTGACAGAGGGGAGCAGGATGAGGGGATAGCTGTCCTTTCATGGAAGAGGATCGGGGTGATTGGCCTTCAGGGGAAGACATGGCGGCTGGACCCTTTTGTCTTTTGGCAGGCGCTCAAGGAGTGGCACCTCTCTGGATTTGGGAGGGTAGGCCACTTGATGAGGTGGAGTGGGATCTGGGAGAGTGGCTATGGCCAGCCACTATGGTCACCAAGAAGCCATCGAGGTTCCTGGAGTACACCGCCAGAATTGGCAGACACGTACTGATGCAGGAGGATATGGATTGGGCGCCGTCACATAGTAGGCACTGGACGGTGCACAGCATCACGGAGCCTTTCCGACGGACCTTTTGGCGCCGCCTATGGAGTTGGAGGCCGAGGAGGTTATTGTATTTTTTATGGCATGTGGTACATGGGAGCTTGGCAGTGGGACGTTGGCTTTCCAGATGCAGAAGGAGGGAGGTTGTAAGTGCTGCACACAGCAACCTTTGGAAACCCCAAAGCACTACCTTTGGTCGCATGAGGCGGGGCAGCTCGTGTGGAGAGAAGCATGCCGGATCCTTCGCCGTATAGCACCTAGCCTTGGATGTATCTCACGGGGAGCTTTCTGCTAGCACGCGGTCAGCCAGGGCCATCACCTTCTATATGAGGTCGGGATGCATGACACAATATTCATTATCGAGGCAGGGTCGTGCGTAGTGGTTGGTTTAGAGGCTCTACCCATCGGCTAGGTACTAGGGTCCACAACAGACTGCTCTGATGTATGGGAGATCATAGGGAGTCTTACTGGTTGGCATATTTGGAAGGTGCGGTGTCAAGAGTCTTTCGGCGGAGAGAGACTTTCAGTATAGACAACCTTAGCAGAGCTCTAGACCTCCATCATCCACTCCCTCCACGGCCGATGGGATTAGGTGCAGGGTGAGTCCAGGGCTCGTCAGGAGCTCCAATGTCATTTCATGCGCACTTGGGGCAGCCAGGACCTGTTTTTCGTGATGCAAGCAAGCAGCCCTAGATGCGGTTACACCCCCCCTCCATGGCTTCTTGCCCCCATCCCCCCCATACCGCCTTAAGAGGCTTGTATACATGATGTATTTGTGACTTTCATCAGCTCCAGCTAATTTGTTGAGCATGAGCACTCCATTGTAATCAGTTTTTTTGAGTAATATAATCAGCCACATTTTACTTGGTAAAAAACAAAGGAGCAAAGCATAGACAAAGAAGAACAAAAGGCAATTGAAGAAAATACAAAGAATAACAAAAGTACAGTAATTGAAGCTCTACTGCTCTCATGATATTTCTACTTGGGAACATAGGAAATGAGAGTCGAGACCTACAACTGTAGATTGTTTCCAGTTAATCTTCCATGAAACCTCCAAAATTTTTGGGACTTCATTATACTGCCAGACAAGAAAGATATAAACAGCAGAAAGAGAGTATTGTGCAGTGTAAAGTTTTGAATTTCATTCTACTGCTGGGCCAGAAAGTGCTTGCAGAAGGAGAGTTCTGTACAGTGAAAGGTGTAGGCCATGCTCTGCAAATCTGTGTTTATAACTTTTATGAATCTACTCTTTTCATTCTCCGTTTACCTCTAAGAAATGGGAGTCTCACTGCTTAAATATTTGCAATTCATATTGAGGCCCATTAATTAGATTCAGTAGTTCAAGGCTCATTATTGTAAGACCTGCCACTGGCTTAATTTTCATGTCTCTTGAAACTTCTACATTTCAATGGCTGAAGGATTAAAGTACAATGACTAGTTCCTCTGAGGTTGAAGATACAGCTTGAACATCAGAAAGCATTCAGATTATTGAGACTCTCTTAAGTTTAGAGTTAAGAGAATCAAGTTTACTTCCTTATTTTGAACATTCATAGATCAAAATTAGAGATTCAATTGTCATCTTGAGCACAAACACTTATAGAGAACAGAGGAGCACAATACTGAGAGCAATAATGAGTATGATGGTGTGCTTAATTCAAGAGATGAGAAAAGAAACATGCCTGGAGGGCACATTGCTCAGGATCTTGATTGACAAGTGTTAACAAACCTGCAAGGACAGGATACAACTTCCTATCATGCTTTATAAATGCCAAAACTAGAAGGCTAACCACCGAGCAAATAAGGTTAATAGAGTGCCAACAATCAACTGTATCTTATAACATTTAAAATATGGTATTCTATTTCTGTTCAAGTCACCTGCAAACAACTGCAATTACATTAAATGGGTAATTCAGGGAAATTAGTATATTATGCAAGTACATAAATAGGTCTAAGCACATGAATATAACAAGAACATCTGCTGTTTTTTCTTACTTCCCTCTCTCCTACTGGGAATCCATTATACTCATGTAAATTCTAATGCACATGGCTTCTATCATGACCCATTCATTACGAATCAGCCTTATCCTTATTTACTCACTGTTATGCTCACACAATAAAATTATCTGCACAGGGTGGAGATACACTATGGCAGTACCACAGCCCAAGTTAGCATGTGGTTTGGTATACATCACAGGCAAATGGAGGTACTCCCCTGGTTTCAACGATACATGGGCAGGACACGATATTCATTATTGAGGCAGGGTCGTGCGCAGTGGTTGGTTTGGAGGCTCTACCCATCTGCCAGGTACTGGAGCCCACAGCAGACCATATATACACATATACATATACCCATCTCTGCCATGGGTTGACATCCACAATAGGCTAAATCCAGACCTTGTCTCACCAGCTACAGCTAGGGACAGCCGAGTATAGTATCGGAGCAGCAGCACAAGAGGACTGAATAGGCCAGCTATGCCACCTAAAGATAGAGATGGAGGACTACTACATGTGCAGATACCTAGCAAGATGCATACTATGAGATCAAGCCTATTCCACAATAGATTTGGACCACTCTTCAGGATCATGGCCTTTCTGAAACAGAGATGCCTTGAACTCTTCCTTTGGAGCTATGCAATGGATTTGAGCTCTTGTAAGGAAATTCTTACAACAAAGGTGAATACTCCTTCGGAAGACTGATTTGTGTCTACATAAGCTCTCAACATGCCTTCAAGGATCAGATTGACCCGCTGCATTTGATCAGCTATGCTCATGCTCAATGTAGCAGCCAGCTTCTGCTTCTGACAGACCACTCTCCAGAAATGACTAATAAACTCCCATCTTAGCATTGACAATATTGGCAGGAAAATCTCAAGAAGATTTTTCTTACAAAGGGCAAGTATCTGCTTTGGGTTTATTTGGATATTTCATTCAGCATAAATTGCTTCGATTTAAACAAGCTAACTACAAGCTATTGCCAATCTGTTGTGACACAAAATAGACATGAGCCGTTCTTAGCAAGTCTCAGATATTGTTTGACTCGTGTGTTACACTCTATCCATTAATGATTATAAATGTCTTGTTTTGTTTCTTTTCAAGGGAATCAATGCTTTCTTAACAGAGATCACCTATATATGGGAAGAAAGAAAGCAGGATTACTCTGAGCACATGAGGAGGCAAGATACTTTCCTCAACACTTGGGACTTTGGCACTATCTTCCATCTACACTTCTAGCGCTACAAATGGACTGGTATAATAGACCTCCTGATTGGGTTTTCATGCAGGCCTTGTATTAGACTCTTTTGTTAGCTTATGATGTTTCATTGTTGCCCTATAGAGGGCTTATACTGTAGTTTTTAGCTTTGGTACAATTGACAATTAAATAAACAATGATAGGGCATCATTTTGAGCTCTATGCACATTATGAACAGATAGCAAGTGAAACTAGGGTACCCCGTAGGACATCACAGACTTCATGCTGTATTACTGCTGATTGGATAGGCTAGTCAAGCAGCCTATATCCAGAGTTGGACAAGCGAACATGTTGTTCAAGAGTTCTGACCATGATGTATCTTTGAGGCTTCTGTCCATGAAGTGTGTCTCAACCTGGCACAGGTGCCCAGGAAGATGCAAGACCCACAATTACTGCATGCAAGAGGCACTCATAAACATACATGTTTCAAAGCACTAACCGATGGCCTTTGGTTTTGTTGGTTTGGTCAGGCAGCTCAACTGCCTCATGATAGATTTTATTTGTAATATTTATCTGTATTGATGGCCTCTGCTTAACAAATGTCCTTTGGTTCTTTCTTGGCTAAGACGATGATCACCAAAAAATTTAGATGCTGCTTTCTATGTAAACGTTAATTGTTGTTTCTTAGACATTGTTTTAGTAGTGAAAAATACCACTAAATAGACAGCTTTCTTACGTTCTGATTTTGGAGACATGAAAGATTTCAGCACATCAGCTTATGTGGCAAAAATAACCAACCACTTCCCCCAAAAGAATTTGCAAGAATTACAAAATTTCTCAAAGATTTAGTGGCTTCTAAAGACAGGAAAATTCACCCACCATAATCTGTATGCGCTCCACTGCCCGATATTGACAGCAGCAAAGGTTTCCAAGGCAACAAACAATTAATCAGAAAAAGTGTCAGCTATACATGCCTTACCTTTCACAAAAACTGTATACGCAGATCCCAAGAGTTAAACATTAAGTCCAGGAGGGACATCATACATGTCATTTGTACAGAAACAGCCACAAGCATAGCCCTTGAATTCATCTATTGATTAATGAGGCCCAAACACAATGAAATCAGATGTATAAATGGCGATACGAGGGATGCAAGCATGCCACATCATCTATATATGCAAAGTCAGGCTAATGCTTCAACTCCCCTGATCAACATTAGAAGCCTTGGCACCACAAGTACAATGTGCTACACACTCTTTGTGCATGGTAGTACTGATCCGAGCTAGTAATGCTTGAAGCTAGTGATACTTCACTATTATCACATGATGACGCAAGTTATCACTGATTTCACAGTAAATACAGCAGTTGCACATCCATAGAACTGATGAACAATGAGACAGTTTCCAAACAACACCTACACCAATAACAAACACCCAACTAGTCGCAACCAACCTCAAAGCAACAGTACACGAGCAAACAAGCTCCAACTATGGCATTGCCACACCCAGCTTCATGTCTTCAAGTTGGATGGGATTGATGATCTCCAAATTGCTTGTGTTACTGAAGCGCACACCTCGCCACCCAGTGCCCCCCTGCCTATGCCTGCCTGCTGGTTGCACCTCCTCGTATGTAGTTAGTGCCTCTTGGGACACACCCTGCCTTTGCTATTGCACCTATTGCCTACTTTATCTCACTTGCTTTATCTCCACCCTCACTCTTTGTCCCTCTTCCCCCTCAATCCACCCTGCCAGTTCTCCTCAATTAATAACTGCTGCTCTCTCTCTCTTTCTAGCAGCCTTCTCCTCTCTGGTAAACAAGCAAGTCATTCAACAGGTCCTCAAAGAAAGGACACAATGGAAACCCATAGCCTGACACCCATGCAACCCATGGGTGCTCCCCAGTCTTTCCTTGACCCCGACAGATACATCAACAACACACGCACAGAGGATACATCAGATCATTGCGCAAGCCCCCCACATTCTCTACATAGGATGAGAGATTAGGGATTTCTTGAGATGATATGTGCCCTCACGACCCTCTTGGATCCACTTAATCACTTATGATATTACCAACTCAATTTTCTAATATCAACATTTAGATTTAAACTTCCTTTTCTTTATTATTTGTTTCCTAGAGAGTTGTATCATGTTACATAGAGTTGTAAGTTATGATCTCATATGTCGTTTTGGCCTTCTGCAGATGTTCATATATCATTTTATCTATTCCCCTTGCCACATGCCCAAGATCCTTACATTCAATAGATTTGAACCATCCTTGCTTGCCATTGGAGATGAGTACCTCAGTGCTCTCAATCAGTGGACTCTCTACCTTGGATCACCCCATGACAAATATTCTTGCCTTGAGGAGCGTACAGCATTTGTAGAGAGTCCTATTGATCAAGTTGGGATCCTACAAAATCAGCTAGAGGACCATGAGATCATCTTGTACATGATAATAGCATATGCTTGTTGTCCATTGGATTATAAGCATCACAATAGTTTATGATTGGTTTTCATTTTCATTCTTCTTCTCGAAACGAGACAATATGATTAGATGCACTCATTTCTTTGTCTCATGGACCATTTTGGCTTTTGGGAGACGTAAATACCTCTCTCTCTCTCTCTCTCTCTCTCTCTCTCTCTCTCTCTCATGAACCATTTCCCTTCGTTGAGCACGATGACCCTGTCTACGAGGACCACGTCCGAGGAGGCCACACCACAGTCGGATTAGAGCCATTATCACAAGACACGGAAGACTCACCACCAGGCATATCAGTGAAGCAGCTAGGGACCGCATCATAGCTAAGATCATGTGCAAATCTTGAGATCAACTACAGCCCATAGTCTCCACCACACTTTTGTACATGGCTATATCAGATCTAGTTTTCCTTTCCTTTCCTTTTCTTTTCTATCGATGAAACAACACTACACATGGTTCAACCCTAGTATAGTCCCATCGTATAGTTATTTTCAGTATATTTTCAGTATTGTTTCATAGGCCACCCACTTATTTGTAATGCTATCTTTACCTTACTGATGAGATGACATTAGACATGGATGTACTCTGGATTTTGTCTCATAGGCCACATTGGCCTTATGTAGACGTTAATGTATCTTTCTTTCTTTCTTTTCTTTCTCTCTGTTGAGGAGGGACGATCACAGAGACGCTAAGGGCCTTGATTGAGGAGGGACAATCACCGAGACAAAAAATCTATTGTTGTTTTGTAGATTTCCGCAAGGCGTTTGATACTGTACTGCATGCAAGACTCATGCAAAGGTTGCGAGACATTGGGGTCCCATGGGATATGTAATGGTGTATTTATGGATTGTATGAAGCTGTGATAGGATGAGATTTCTGATTACATACAGAGATGGGGTGGTATGGGAGCCAGCTTGGCTGGGGTACTAATACCAATTTTGTTATATGCAGACGATATGGTGCTTATCTCAAATTCACTTGACATACTACAACGACATCTAGATGCATTGCATGTGTTATGTGAAGATAAAGGTCTCAAGGTTAATCTTGAAAAAACTAAAATTATGGTCTTTAACAACTCAGTAGCTTGGGTGGCACGCTCAGAGCATCACTTTATGTATGACGGTCAGCCTGTGGAAATTGTCAAACAATATGTATACCTCTGGGTCACTTTCAAAGGGCCACAATTTTCATGGAAGGAGACTTCAAAGGCTAGGCTTGGATGGGCATATGCAGCTTTGGTACTCTAGAGTGGCACTGTGCACACATACAATTTCAAGAGCCTCGTACCGAATTGTGGCTTTTTGACACTTTAGCTACTCTATGGGGCATCCATTTAGGTCCCAAGCCTTTATCATACTAGACAGATGCCACTTACAGACTGTGATGGACCAGAAGCACGACATTATAATGGCTGTGAACATATGGAAAGACCGTTGGTCATGATGATAGCACGTATGATAAGGGCAAAAGCCTCGACACCACAAGAGATCATCCGAGTAGAATTGAGCGATGCTAGCTCAGGAGTCTTCAAGACAACTTGCAGTAGAGGGAGAAAGACAGTGTTGGTATGCACATATGAGCACGTGGCTGAACTTACATGGCATGAGTACAAATAGACTGCCACCATTCGATTACCGTCTTGGCTGCCCTACTTTGAGTCTTAGTCGTGCAGAGCTGAATACTATGATCAAAGCACACATCCCCAAAGTGGAGACAAAAAGGACTTGATCCAAGCCCCCTTTCCCATTAGGCACGAAAATGGCACAATACCAATGCCACTTCTTGCAACTTTCTCAATGACGGTTTCATAGTGAGGCTGAGATACATGGATGCTCAACTTTCTCACAGACTCCAAGTTGCTATTGGTCAGATTCACACCTCATCGCATCAGCTAATGATTGAGACAGGTCAATGGAGCGATGTTGTAGCCAATGAGAGGATGTGCCAGCTTTGTGCATGGGAGCCAGAAACGGAGGAGCACTACATTTGTGAATGTACTGTATACTATGATATCCGAGGCGGCTATCATTGCCTCTTTAAGGAGGGCTTTGGACCACTAAGATGGGTGATGGAGACAAATACATGAGGTCAGCTACTGTTCGTTGCAGCTACATCATTACTGACACATTACTCCAGCAGAGCTTATTGTCGCAAAGCATTACGAGAGCATTACAGCATTACTGTCGTAGAGCATTACAATATTGACCATTACGAGAGCACTACAGCATTACACGCCACTATTCATTGCATTACAAGAGCATCATCCCACTGTTCACTGCATTGCACCACTGTTCACTGTTCAGAGCATTGAGAGAGAGAGAGAGAGAGAGAGAGAGAGAGAGAGAGAGAGAAGATACAATTGGTATCATTATCTCTCATTAGAGAAGAAGAGAGAAAATTTATGTGCAAGTCTACATGGTAGATTGGAATGAGAAGTATGGAGAAACTGAAAAAGCTGGAAAAACTAAGTTTAAAAAAGGATTAAAAAAAGTGTAGAGTATCTCCCCCTTAGTCTATGGAATCCACCAAGACTGCAAGCTACCTCCAACTGAGTCAACGCGCCAATTTGCATTTGTAACAAGCAATTGTGATGCGAATGTGATGCATATGGGCATGCCTATGTTGCCGAGTAGGTACTCTAGGGCATCATGCTCTGTGTAATGTTGTAGCTCTGTCAATTGTGATACCTGATGATGTTCCTCGATGATGCCTATCAGTAGGAGATGTAGTGTCTGGGTTGGCAGCATCTAGGGGTTCAGCTACACTGAAAAAGTCTGTAACTGCTCTCTGGAGGGGTGGATGCAGCTGGGGTCGCCTCCTATCCCGTAACAATACTGCTCTGTGCCGTTGGAGCTCCAATAAGAAAAAGCCCAAACATCTTTGGTCCTCGTAATCCATCAACCATCTTAGTGGTGCAAAGCCCTCCTTAAAGAGGCAATGATAGCCACCTCGGATATCATAGTATACAGTACATTTACAAATGTAGTGCTCATCTGTTTTTGGCTCCCATTCACAAAGCCGGCACATCCTCTCATTGGCTGCAACATGGCTCCATCAACTTGTCTCAATCATTAGCTAATGCGATGAGGTGTGAATTTAACCAATAGCAACTTGGAGTCCGTGAGAAAGTTGAGCATCCATGTATCTTGGCCTCACGTGGAAGAATAGTTAGACAAGCTAACCTCTGAAGAATATAAACTGATCATAGCTTATAGACGAAAGAAGATTGAGGAGCTCAATCAAAGGATTTCCCTTCAAGAAAATCTCCTAAATGAAGGTATGCATGAATTTCTCTCTTCAGATTTTGCGCATAAGTCTGATGATGTTGCAGGGCCGTCGAGACCTCCATCAAGGATGGGTCTCCCCTGTTGGAAAACAAAACTCGGAGTATGTTCATTTATTTCATCCACTTCCATCCACTCTGATGCAAGGTACGTTAGATTCATCTTTTGTGCCTTCTTCTTTTACTTCTTCTGCTTTGCAATATTCTGGTAAAGATCACATGGAAGAAATAGTACAGTCTGTTGACTACAGAAAAGGTCCTCTTGAGGACTAATTCTTGTATGTTAACACACATTGTGGGGGTTATAAGAAAAATCCAGGTACCTCTTTTTCTAACCTTCCTTCTGTTCAGTCTACTTCACAAAATCAGAATGAATTTGGTGTTTCTTTTCCTTCATTGCATGGTGCACCATCATCTTCACATTTTCATTTCCAATCATTAAATGACAAAAATAAACAAAATGCATCTGCACCTCATACACCTCATTTTCAAAGCCCATCCATCTCACCACATTCATCCGCTGCTTCTCCACTTTTATTCACACCATTCACTTTTCCATTTCAGACACCTTATGTCGCACCGCACATCACACCGGGGGTTATGGAAATATAGGCACATCCTTTAGGACCTCATCCTTACCTCTGCCGGGTGGTGTTCCACCTACTTCACACACACTTTTGGGATCAATGCAGCCTGGGTATCCCCCCCAGTCTCTGCGGAGTGCCGATCAGTTGACTCCACAGTTTGCCTCCATGGCTTTTCCTAGTGGACCTTCTGGTCATACTGTTGTGCCCCAGCCTCACTTTGGATAGGGCTTCCATGTCCCAATGCCTTCACATGCACCGGCACCTTATGGAAACATTCATGTTTCAGTGTCTCCACCTCAATCAGCACTCATTGAACACTCACAACCTACTTCTGCCTACCCATCTTTTCCACCTCCTCCTCCTTATCAAACACATCCATCTCCACCATCTTACACTTCACAATCTTATCCCCCACATCCATCTTACCCTACCTACTCCACACCTCATGGTTTTAGCTTGTCTTTTGCCAAGCATGCATTTAATGACAAGACTCGTTTTAACGGGTCAAACTTTACTAGTTGGTCAAACTTGATGAGACATGTCCTTGACTCCCAGAATCTATGGAATCTTGTCTAGGGGTTGGAATCCCAACTTGATTCCGCACTTGTTCCATATGAGGTTGTCCACTCATAGAAGGCTAGGAATGCATCCGCTATTGTCGAGCTGATGCAGGGCTTAATGCCTGAGTTTCATTCCCAGCTTCAGCATTTTGACTTAGCGTCAGAGCGATGGGCACACTTGACTGACCACTATGCGGCTCGAGATAGGACCCGTCGTATTAATCTTGACCATGAGCTTCAGCTTTTCAAAATCACTAACCGGGATGACTTGAAAGTCGAGTTGGCCGAGTTTCGATGTCTCCTCGTTGAATTCTCCACTATGGGGACTCCTAAGTCCTCTGACGATCAGGTCACATTGTTCCTAAACAAAATCCCTAGGAAATACTTCAATTTTGTGGAAGGCATTATTTCAAAACCTACCATGCCTACATTCTATGAATTTGAGTGACAGCTGTTGCGTTACGCATGGTTGTTCGATCAATTTCATATGAATTCATCTTCAGAGGGGGCTCTTGTTGCTCATTCTCAGAAAGGAAAACAGGAAAGGGAAAGCAAAACCAAACCACCACTCAAACTCAAAATCAAAATCAAAATCAAAAGCAAAATCAATCCAGGGAATCACAAGGAACATCCCAATCTCTCAAACTTGGGTGGCAGAATGTACCTAAAAAGAATAGGTATTGTCAACATTGTCAAAAAGCTGGCCATTTTGACGACAAGTGTCGATCAAAGGCAAGAGGCACAACACTAGAACCTAAGTCTCAGACCCCCGCCATCAATCGGGCAACCCCCTACAGGGGAGGCAGGGTGATGGCAAGGGGCAATTTAAAGGTCAGACTCACATTGCCACCGCACAGCCATCTCAGTTGACAACGTTCTCAACTCCAGAGGGTTTGTCTGACTGGTCCGCAGAGGCCCACATCGTCTCCATAGAGACAACAAATGTGAGTCTCGTCCATATCTGTGAGTTGCCTCCCAACGAGGTTACTGCAGAGGCCCACTTGACACAGCCAAGCACTTTAGCTCCTGTTTGAATTGTGGACAATGGAGCTACACATCACATGACTCCTATAGAGGACATCTTCCGTACCCGAGCCCCTACAGCCGGGCAGGTCCGCGTAGGAAACAACTCCTCGGTCAAGATTCAGACACAAGGTTGCATCATTTTTGCCACTGATAAGGGTCCGGATCTAGCTACAGTGGACAATGTATATCATGTCCCTCAGCTTGGGGTAAACTTGTTATCTGTTCAGCAGCTTTGCCAGTTGGAGCGAGCAGTTTTCTTTATAGTGACCATAGTCGAGATGCTTGACTCTCTAATTGGTTTAGTGATTGCTCGTGGTGAGGTACAATCTAATGGCCTATACCATATGACACACTTTCTGACCGAGCCAACAGTCGAAGGCTCCCTGTTCCATAGCTTCCAGGCCTTAGCTATCTCTCGGGAGCCTACGAACAATGAGCGTCTTTGGCATTTTTGCTTAGGGCATCTTGGTTATGACTCACTTTATGAGTTGTCATGCCGTGAGCTAGTTGAGGGCCTTCCACGCCTGAAGGTCGCTCCAGATGTTTGTAAAGCTTGTCAGCTCGGGAAGCAACACTGTACCCCATTTCCTCAGCAGTCCTCTCATAGAGTTGAGGCACCTCTTAGATTGATTCATGTTTATCTTTGTGGGCCGACATCCACTGCTGCCTTGAATGGCGCACTGTACTTCTTTTTGATAGTGGATGATCATTCTAAATACTTGTGGGTGTACTTCCTCAAGCATAAATCCGATGCTTTCACATTTCTGCTTGGGTGCTGCTGGTTTATAACCAGACTGGTCGTCGTATCGGTTGCATGAGGAGTAATAGCGATGGTGAGTTTATCTTCCAGGAGTTCTCCGAGTTTCTATAGCAACATGGCATTTTTTGCTAGCTCACCTCTACCAACTCCCCTTCTCAAAATGGAGTTGTAGAGCGTAGGAACTCGACAGTCATGGAAATGGCACGCGCTATGCTGTTCTCAGCAGAGCTTCCTGAGCACCTTTGGTTCGAGGCTGTTAACACTTCGGTATACGTCCTTAACCGGTGCCCGACTGCGGCTCTTCCTCAAAAGACCCCGTATGAGGCATTCTTTGGCTCTCGGCGGCCTATTATTTCCCACTTCAAAGTCTTTGGGTGTCGTGTGTAGACACACACGCCTGACGACAAGATAGGAAAGCTCACTCCCCGAGCTGAACTTCTTATTTTTGTGGGATATTCCTTTGAGGCAAAAGCCTATCATTTGTTCGATCCTCAGACAAACAAGGTGATTGTTAGGCGGGATGCCGTCTTTGACGAGAGGGATATTGTGCAATCTTCTGCACCGGATTTCGATCTAATTCGTTCTTCCACATCATCGGAGATCGTGCCTATTGAGCCTGGTCTACTTCTCGCTCCTGACCTTCCCGCAGATTCTTCAGTTCCTAGGTCTCCTTCGTGAGACCCGTTACCTTGCTGGTACCAGCAAACCTTGCGGGATTCGGGGATCCTACCACTAGATTCCACTATGGAGGGACCTAGAAGATTTGCTCGGCTTGCTCCTCAAGCATCATTTGCATCGTTGTTTACAGCTGATTACATAGCGCATTCTGAGCCAGATACTTGGCAGGAGGCTCTTCAACGTCCTCAATGGCGAGCGGCCATGGAGATGGAGCTCGAGGGTATTGACCGAAATGCAACCTGGACATTGGAAGATCGTCCGAGCCACAAGAAAGTCATCGGGACAAAGTGGATTTTTAGGACTAAGCTAAAAGCTTATGGGACTTTAGACAAGTACAAGGATCGCCTTGTAGTGCAAGGGTTTCTACAAAAGCATGCCATTGATTATGAAGAGACCTTTGCCTCTACTGCACAGTTGACTGACTTTCGGTTGCTACTCGCACTAGCCGCTCACCACAGTTTTTGGCGGATACATCAGATGAATGTTAAGAGTGCCTTTCTAAATGGTTTTCTCGAGGAGGAGGTCTATGTGGAGCAGCCACCACGCTTTCCTTCTGGCAACCTGAGGAATAAAGTCTTCCGCTTGCATAAAGCTCTTTATGGGCTGAAGCAAGCGCCGCGGTCTTGGTTCCATAGGATGGATGAGTTCTTACAAACTCATGGATACCATTCTACCCCTTATAACCCGAACTTATATGTTTGATCTACTGCAGAGGGGGTTAGCTATATCCTGCTATATGTTGATGACTTACTCATCACATGCTCAGATTCTGCTGCTATAGCAGAAATTAAGGCTAAGCTTCAAGCTACATTTGAAATGACAGACCTTGGTTTGTTGTCCTATTTTTTGGGGATGGAGGTAGTTCGTTTTGGGGGTTGTATTTTTGTGTCACAGCAGAAGAACGCACTTCAGCTCGTGGACCAGTACACTACGGATCAGACACGGCCAGTGGCCACGCCTCTTGATCCTATTGTCCACTTGTTGAAGGATACTCTAGGATAGCCCTTCGATGACCATACCTATCGCTCTATTGTAGGAAAACTTCTTTGGTTAATTCACACAAGGCCAGATTTAGCTTACTTACTTAGTATACTCAGTCAGTATTAGCTCTGGACCTCCATCACTCACTCCCTTCAAGGCCGATGGGATCAGGTGCAGGGCGAGTCCAGGGCTCGTCAGAAGCTCCGATGTCATTTCATGCGCACTTGGGGCTGCCAGGACCTGTTCTTCGTAATGCAGGTACGCAGTCCCAAATGGCGATACACCCCCCCTCCATGGCTTCTTGCCCCCATACCCCCCAGACCACCTTGAGAGGCTTGTATATATGATGTATCTGTGACTTTCATAAGCTCCAACTTGTTTGTTAAGCATGAGTACTCCGTTGTAATCAGTTTTTTTGAGTAATATAATCAGCAACATTTTACTTGTAAAAAAAAAGAAACTCAGTCAGTATTTCACAACACCTAGGATGTCACATTGGATTGCATGTTTTCGTGTGTTGCGTTATTTGTGGTGTACTTTTTCTTATGGCTTGACATATGGTTCTGGTTTATGTTTGCAGGGATACACTAATTCTGATTGGGCAGGAGATCCTGACACTCGGCGTTCCCATGGCGGCTACATCTTGGGCATGGCTCCCATTTCTTGGTCCAGCCGTAAGTAAGAGACGGTGGCGGCTTCCATGGCCGAGGTTGAGTATCGGGCTCTCTTTAATGGCACCATCGAGGCCATCTATCTGAGGAGTCAACTGGCGGCACTTCATTTATCATGTGACTCTTCCACAGTTGTCTACTGCGACAACCAGAGTGCCATTGCCCTTGCGCACAATCCGATCATCACACCACAGACACAGCATGTGGGAGTCCACTTTCACTTTTCCAGAGAGCAGGTTGAGCTAGGCACTATTCGCCTAGAGTTTGTGCCTTCATTAGATAATTTTGTAGACATTTTGACCAAAGCGGTCAACCAGCTGGTTCTTCAGTACCTGCTACCCAGGATCGGCTTGGGTACACCCTCCTCTACTTCTTCAGCTTGACGGGGAAAGGGTGCTTCCCTCTTGCTTTCCCTTCCAGTTTGAGAGGGGGTGGCTTCTACTCTTGATAGTGACAGTGATGATGCTTACAGTTTTTAGACATCACATTCATTTATTCTTTTGTATTGTATTATGGACATTTGTAACTTCATCCGCACTGTCAGGATGACATAATTGTAAAAGGGGACTTGGACAAGTGAACAATTCCCCTGCGAGGGCACTGTCCAAGTGGCACCGTTGCATAGCATATTGCATGAGCATGCCATCTTGCATCTCCCTTTGCATTACCCCATGCATTGTCATTCTGTTCATGTAAACATGCATCTGTGCGCATTTATCCCTCTTCGGTCTTTTGGAGTGGTCGACTCTAGGATCCACCATATTCGTGGTATAACACATGGCAGTTTTCCTAAAAGGCAGTTTCCCTACCCTTGCTTGCTTTGTTTGTCTTGCTAAGCCCACCATCATCTTTTTTGTCTCTACATATATTCACCACATAATTGGTACACACACACACACATTTATCATCCTTAGGCACTTATCCTAGTCAATGTGAGGGATTGGCTTGCTAGTTTTGTGAATGACTTGGGTTTAAAACTCTCTTTATCATTTTCTATCTGTGACTTAATCGGCCACTTCCCCTATATTCCTTATGTATTTTCGAAACACTTTTTCAAAAAAAAAAAAAAACAAAAACAAAAACACAACCAACAAAATCCATTGTTGTATCCATCCACCTTTGTAGCACTTGGTAGGCCCTTGGGCAACCGACGAGCACCCTTGGTCCAATGCCCTGGCCTCTCTGGGGTGATCACTTGGGCTCCCTTCGTAAGATAACCATTGCCTCAAAATTTAGGCTAGCCTACTTTTCTAGCCCTATTTTGGGCCTGAGAGGGGGGGTTGTGCTAAGAAATGCACTAAGTCGCTTAAACAATCCCAAAACATGTTTATTTTAGGCTTATTTTAGCCAAAACCCTAAAATGGGGAGCGGATCGAGAGAGTTAAGTGGGAGAGGATCTAGAACCCTTATTTTCTATAAATTAGCAGCCACCTCTCCACTCTTCCCTTAATCTCGTTAACAAGAGAGCATGGAAAAGGATGCATGAGAGCCAACAACCTATACAGATTACGAAACCAGATGATTGGCATGAATATGCTTGCACACTTTATGATGTTCCTCGCCAAGAGCATATACCACTCGCCTCAACTTCAAGACCAGCAAATTGCAGATTTTTCACCAAAAAAAAAAAGTGAGGAATGCCATATGAAAACTGAAAAATGGGAAAGCCCAAGATCATGATGGTTTAGTAGCAGAGCATTTCACCCATGCTTGTGATATCTTGGCACCAGCGCTGGCTCACATCTTTAATAGGGCAGTTTGTGAAGGACTTCCAACCAGTTGGTCAGACCATACTATTGTGCCACTCTTTAAGAGTGGAGACCCCGCGCTACTTAGTAACTATCGAATCATCATGATTGGACACATGTTGGCCAAAATATATGGCTCTATTCTGGAGCAAGCATTGAGTGAATGGGCCGAGATGCATGGCCTGAGATCAAAAGGCCAGGCTGGCTTTAGGAAGGGATATACAACTCTAGAACATATCTTTACATCGAGGGCAATCACTGAAGCATTAAGTGATACTATTTGGGCTGCACATAGATGAAATTTCAGAATATGTGGACAGAACTGGTGGGAGTTAGTGTAGTTGGACTGCTAATACCATTATTGCTTTATGCAGACGATATTGTACTTATATCTGGCTCACCTAAGGGACTAAATAGACACTTTGACACATTATTAGCTTTTTGCAGAGATAGAGACCTTAAGGTGAACCTTGGGAAAAATAAAGTTATGGTATTTAAAACTTCAGCTGCTTGGGTGATGAGAGTTGAGCACCACTTTACTTTTGATAGACAGCTAGTGGAGATGGTCAGGCAGCATGTTTATTTGGGGGTCACATTGAAGGGACCACAGTTCTCTTGGAGAGAGACATATGAGGCCGGTTTGGCAAAAGCATATGCAGCCTTAGGTGCATTGGAGAGGCAATGTGCTCACATATAGTTTCATGAACAACACAACAAACTGTGGCTTTTTGACACCCTGGTTACACCCACAATCCTATATGGTCTAGCTATTTGGGGTATGAGTCTCTTCCACACCTTCAACCTTTTGCTGAGCCCTATGCATCAGGATGAGATCATACTTAGCGACAGAAATCTAATATGGTCTGTGGACTCCATGGTAATCCTGATAGTTCTCCACCCATGTCAGATCAAGTAGAACCAAGTTGGGAGGCCTACTCCTGATTGTTTCTGTCCATGTTTAGGTGTGGAGGTTCCTAGAGATTGAGGCGGGCGGGCACTCCTTCAGGCAGCAGGTCATTGTGACGGGGCAGCCAGAGCAGTGCCTGCGCTGCCACGACTTTGGGCATTAGGCAACAGGTTGCACACGCTTCGGAGCCAAGGTGACTCCGCCAACAAGCTTGTAGGTGGACGCTGACGGCTTCACACGGGTCCAGAGACGACAGAGAGGGAGACGGGAGGGGGGGCGCAGCCAGCGTCTCAGACCTAGCCTCGGCAGCAGGGAGCAGGTGGGAGAGCGACGCCCCCTCAGCAGAGCACTCCACAGCCCCATCCGGCAGAACCGCAGCCCCCCACATCCACCACGTGCGCCACAGGCTACCTCTCCTAAGTCCCCATAGCCCCCACACCCACCTCCCACCACATCCCATGCACACCCCCCCCCCCCCCCCAACTGACCCTAGCCCATAGCCCCCCATTTCAAGGGCCACCAGCCCACCCCACATCCGCCAGGTACCTCCATCCATCCCACCATCCCTCGATCATCCTCCCGCCCACCACCCCCCGTACCAAGCACCCCCCTGATCCGCACCTGGTTCAGGTGATCCCCCCCAGACCCCCCCCCCCTCCTCCCACAGGAGGTGATGAGCCACACACGCCTACATCCTCCTCGCACCAGCAGTCCTCCCCCTCCCATACAGCCACTAGCTCATCCACCCCTGCCACCCGTCACACTTTCCTGAGACAGGCATACCTGTTGCCACAGGAGTTCTTCCGCAGTGGCCCATGGTCCTACTTGAGAGTTGCGGAGCGCGGAGAGTTCCCACTACCTCTAGAGGTGGGGATCTTCGTGGTTCGTAAGTCAAGGAGGGGCAAGGCTTATCTACTAGCACCACCGGATGGACCAAACTACGCCTTTTTTCTTCAGTCCTCTCACTCAGGGGAGTGGACGACGACACAGATAGAGGAAGAGTTGAAGAGTCAGGTCGCGGACCACACCTCCCAGCGGATGGGAGAGGAAGGAACAGCATTGTTTCCACAGCAGTGGCGTGGTTGCATGATGGATATTAACTGGTGGGCCGGTGCCGAGGTCCCTCACCTAAGCATTATCTTTCGAGCCCCTCCACAGTCGAGAGCTCCAAGGGATGTGATCGAGTGGCCCCTAGCATAGGCGGCCCGTTTCTACCAGTGCACAGAGTCCCGACTCTCCGCATGGCTGATAGATGCATTGATAGTACCACCTGGAACATCTATCACCCCTATGGTTCGGCTGAGGGCGACCATGGGAGATTGGAGTTCGCCGTCCAGACGAGCGGCAAAGCGTACTTGCATGCCTCATAGCTTCTCCTCTTCATCAGTAGCCTCCACACCGAACAGATGCTTATTCGGTCAGTCACACGTTTCCCCATGAGCTTACACCTTGCATCGTGGAATGTGAATAGCCTCCACTATAGTGGGGCATGTGGTTCCAAGAAATTGATTGTTCGGCAGGAGTTGCAGCCTGTCCTTGCCAGACGGATCGACATCTTACTTCTACAGGAGCATAAGCTCACCCCCACCTAACCCAACGGGTAGGGAAGGTACTCCTAGGCAGCTCGCACACTTATTGGGAGCAAGCCATAGGCACCTCTATTGGTCCGAGTCTTATAGCTTGTGTACGAGACCACGGGACGATACTGGCAGGGAGGGTGCTATGGATCACATTGGATATTGGGGACTCGTTCCTTGAAGTCCTTAATATCTATGCCCCTACGGAGGTTAGGGCATGCAGCAGGTTCTGGGTGGAGATCTTGGAAGGACTCCCAGAGGTGGACTCCTGGATTGTTGGAGGAAACTTCAACAACTTGGAGGCTTTGGAGGACGAGTAGGGCAGAGGGAGAAACTACCAGGGCATGGCCAGGGAGGAGCAGGAGGCATGGGAGGTCTTTCTACTCACAGTAGGAGAACGCGATCCCTGGAGAGACCCTACCTTCCATAGGAGGGAGAGGTCGTTGTACTTCTCTTCAGGATACAAGTGGCTAGGTGGAGTCTTGGCTCAGCGGCGGTTGGACAGGTTTTATGTGGGAGAGTAAGGAGGCTCTTGAGGATGCCAGATTGGGTAGGTGGCGCGCACCACGTTGTCCGATCATTGCCCGGTTCTCCTAACTTTACATAACCCAGCATCTGCCCTGGATACTCGATGTTGTCGGTTGCAGAGGTCGTAGCTGAGTCGAGCAGAATCTGCCAAGAGGCAGTCATACAGGCCACGCAACATAGCTGGGAGAAGCAGAGAGCACTCCGGCGGGACCTTGCAGCCATGCAGAGATTATTACAGACCAAGGGATCCGACTCTCCACGCACAAGAGGTGCGTACGTGAGCAACCATTGCTGGCCTAGAGGACAGGCACTCACAGTTCTCTTTCCGCACCTCAGCAGCTTTCTGGGCGCAGAAGGGGGACATGATGTGCAGAGAGTTTTTCCAGGTGCACCAGCCTCCCACCTCAGGAGAGCAGATACGCAGCCTCCGAGATCAGTATGGGAGGACCTGTTCTAGCCCAGACGAGGTGATGGAGATTTCCACCGACTACTACTGTCGCCTCATCCAGCAGGAGACAGCCTTAGCTGGAGGACAGCGATGTAGACAGCAGGTCTGGGATAACATCCCATCCCTCGTCACAGAGGAGATGGAACACTCCCTCCTAGCCCCCTTCACAGAGAAGGCTTTCCATACAAAGGATAGGCAAAAATGCCCGGCCTCTCTAAGGCTTTCTTCACTACTTTCTAGGAAGTGGTGAAGCACCCTGTACTGATGGCCTTTCAGGAGATTTTCACTTCAGGACAAATACCAGGGAGTCTTTCGACAGGCCTTATCAGTCTTCTCCCCAAAGGGGGAGACCGGTTGAAGCTTTCCCAGTGGAGACCGATCACCTTATTGTCTGTGACCTATAAGGCATTGGCGAAGATGATTGATAGGCGACTACGCCCCGTGCTTCCAGACATCATCCATGACACACAGACAGGGTTTATCCAGGATAGGAGCATTCTGGACAATGTATTCACCTTCCTTGAGGCGACAGAGTGGGCCCAACACAGTGGGCATAGACTGGCCGTACTACTCTTGGATTTTGAGAAAGCCTATGACAGGGTGGACTGGGATTTCCTAGAGGGCAACATGGTGAGGTTGGGTTCCCCCCAGGCTTGAATTTTTGGGGTCTCTACACTTTACAGATCGGCCACCAGCAGGGTTCTCATAGGAGGTAGGCGAGGGGAGGAGTTTTGGCTAGAGAGATCGGTCCGACAGGGCTGCCCCCTGGCCCCGTACCTGTTCTTTCTCTTTGCAGAGGTGATGTCTCACTTCCTCAGGTCACGTGTGAGCGGATTACATGGCCTCCGACTTCCAGTAAGAGAGGAGATCGAGTTGTTAGACTCAGAGTATGCAGATGATACAGCGCTCTACATAGAGGACGACGAGTTGATGCTGGAGAGAGAGGCTGGCTCTCGAGGTGTTCTGTTCTACATAGAGGAGATCGAGTTGTTAGACTCAGAGTATGCAGATGATACAGCGCTTTATATAGAGAATGACGAGTTGATGCTGGAGAGAGAGGCTAGCTCTCCATAGAGAACGATGAGTTGATGCTCGAGAGAGAGGCTAGCTCTCGAGGTGTTCTGTTCTACAGCAGGAGTAAAAATCAATTGGCGAAAGTCGGTTGGTTTCCTCACAGACCCGGACTCTAGCACGGAGTGGGGGGTCCGCCCGGGATTTAGATGGGTGAGCAGAGGACAGACCGTCCGGTACCTAGGGTTCTAGGTGGGCCTCGACATCACTCCCGCCCAGCAGTTCCTTCCACTCCTTGATTCTATTCGAAGGAAGTTGACCTACTGGAGCACGGCTCGCCTCTCGCTAGCTGGCCGAGCCTTGGTAGTTAACCAGGTCCTCCTAGGAACGGCCTCGTACATCACCTCGTGTTGGTGCTTCTCCTCTTCCTGCGTAATGTAGGTTCGCCGCCCAGTGCAGAATTTCCTTTGGTCCGGGTCAGATGGCTTCAGGGACTCCAAGGCCAAGGTGCCATGGGCGACCATCATGCGACATCAGTGAGAGGGAGGGTTTGGGATCATAGACCCAGAGTATCAAAGTATGGCCCTCTTGAGCAAGCTAGTTGTCCGTGGCCTCACACGGGGAGGGCAGACCTGGAAGGTCCTATTGCATGAGTGTCTTCAGGACTATAGACCGAGGCTTGGCAGTGAGTGGAGATCGTCCCTGAGATGGATCTTCACGTCAGTCCAAATCACCCCCCCAGATCACCCTTCCTACGTAGCTTGCTCCGCGTGTGGTAGGGCCTCCGTAAGGCCCTAATCTAGAGCCCCCCAAGCTGCCAGGAGGAGATAGACTGTCAGCCGGTGATTTGGAGCCCCCAGGTCAGGGACCGAGAGGGGGTACACATTGGCGAGCGCCCCCACATCCAGTGGGCTGGTTGGGAGGCTGGCCCGGCTCGTACCATCAGGACATGGCGAGAGGTGCACAGGATGGCGGACGAGGAGGTGTTGCAGCAAGTATCAAGTTGCCAGCGAGGAGTGGAGCTAAGGAGAAGGGAGATAGACACACCAATACCTCAGGAATGGCTTGCTCCCCCGATATGAGAGGCGATAGAGCCTGGGGAGGTATGGGCCGCTAGGTTTTCACCAGCAGGCATCCCCCTACAGGTGGCAGGAAGAGTGGGTGGCGCTCCACCTAGGACCTTTTTCATAGTGCAAGAGGAGGGGCATTTGGCTCTTGACAGAGGGCAATTGGATGAGGGGGTCTTTTCATGGAAAAGGATCCGGGTGATTGGCCTTCAAGGGAAGACATGGCGGCTGGACCCTTTGGTCTTTTGGCAGGAGCTCAAGGAGTGGTGTCTCTGGATCTGGGAAGGACGGCCACTTGATGAGCTCGAGTGGGATTCCGGAGAGTGGCTTTGGCCGGCCACTGTGGTCGCCAAGAAGCCACCAACGTTCCTAGAGTACACCGCCAGGATTGGCAGACACGTACTGATGCAGGAGGATATGGATTGGGCGTCGTGACGTAGCAGGCATTGGGCGGAGCACAGCATCACGAAGCCGTTCCAACGGACCTTCTAGCGCCGCCTATGGGACAACTGGAGGCCGAGGAGGGTATTGTATTTTTTATGGCTGGTGGCACATGGAGGCTTGGAGATGGGAAGCTCGCTTGCCCAGATGCAGGAGGGAGTTTGTAAGCGCTGCACACAGCAGTCTATGGAAACCCCAAAGCACTGCCTTTGGTTGTGTGAGGCCGCACAGCTCGTGTGGAGAGGAGTATGCCGCATCCTTTGCCGCATAGCACCCAGCCTTGGATGTATCTCTTGTGGAACTTTCTGCTGGCAGGCGGTCAGCCAGGGCCGTCACCTTCTGTATGAGGCCGGGATGCAGAATATGATATTCATTATCGAGGCAGGGTCGTGCACAGTGGTGGGTTTAGAGGCTCTATCCATCCACCAGGTACTGGAGCCCATAGCAGAACGCTCTAAAGTATGGGAAATCATAGGGAGTCTTACTGGTTGGCATATTTGGAAGGCGCGGTGTCAGGTGGCTTTCGGCGAAGAGAGACTTTCAGTACAGGCGACCCTAGCAGAGCTCTGGACCTCCATCATCCACTCCCTTCGAGGCCGATGGGATCAGGTGCAGGGCGAGTCCAGGGTTTGTCAGAAGCTCTGAGGTCATTTCATGCGCACTTGGGGCGGCCATGACCTGTTCTTCGTGATGCAGGCAGGCAGCCCCAGATGGCGATACACCCCCCCCTCCATGGTTTCTTGCCCCCATCCCCCCCAGACCCCCTTGAGAGACTTGTATATATGATGTATCAGTGACTTTTCATCAACTCCAGCTTGTCTATTGAGCATGAGTACTCCGTTGTAATCAGTTCTTTTAAGTAATATAATCAACCACATTTTACTTGCAAAAAAAAAAAAAAAAAGTGTGGAGATTACAATGATGTGAATGTATTCAGAGTCATCTGACCTTTCTGTTGTTCCTGGTTTTGCAGATCAACTTTTCAATCAAAGGCCAAGGTTTCTCAAAGAGTACCTAGGTCTGATACCATGTGAATAAATGCTCTAAACACAAAAAATACAAAATCAATCATACGACAAAGCATTAAATACAGAATACAATTAGGGCTAGGGTAACTCAGAGATAGTGAACACAATGAATAATTAAATGAATGAATTTTAAATATGCAATACTCATGCAGCAAACATACTATGCATTGAAGACTAAACCTTGAACTCTTGAGTCTTTGGGATCAAGGTAGAGGTTATGAGTTGTATAGTGTGTCATACTTGAACGAAAGAAGGTTAGCCAGACTGCTCCAGATTGTTGGCGACAACACCATATGTTAACGTCAGCATCAAATCTAGTAGGCAGACTGTTAGCAACGACACCAGATGTTAACGTCATCATCAAATACACACAGGCGGTGAAGGCTAGAATTAGATGCAAGATGGTAGAGCAGATGGCTACAGGAAGCTCTTACTGTGATGTCCTTCGCGAACGGGGTGTGGACAGCAAAGATACCGCTTCTGAAAGTTGCAAAAACAAGATTGAGGGAATGTGGTGGACTACATATCTATTTATAGAATGTTTGGAGCACCCAAATTAGGGTTTTACATGTGGGACACAATAACTCTCTAGGATCGTGTTTCTTTTTGAAATAAGAAGGTTTTTTCGTTAATTAAGCATGTTTTGGGGCTATTTAAGTGAAGCTAATGCAAATTTAGCTCAACAACAATGTCAAAATTCAAAAGTTTCCTCTAGGAGGTACGATTGTTTACATATGCAACCAAATCATTATCCAAATGATGCTTCTTGGGTCGTCCTTGTAGGAACTTTTCTCTCGAGTACAACTCTCTCTTGGTTTTCCTCTTTGCTTGAGAAGGAATCCCCATAGCTCTATAATTTTGAGGCCTTCATACAAGAGTTCTTTCCCACATTTGGAAAAGTAGACAAAGCAAGAGTAGCTGAAACAAAGATTAGAAATCTAAGCCAAGGGTCGAGACCCGCCTTGGTATATGCATTAGAATTTTGGCAAGTCACATGAAATTTAACCTTGCATGAGGTTTATTTTATTAGTCAATTTTGTTGGGGATTAAAAGATGATGTTAAAGATCTTCTACTCACTATGCCAAAGGTGTATACACTTAGTGAATTTCTCTCTTAAGCAATTAAATGTGACCACCACCTGTTAGAGAGAAGACGAGATACGTTGAGGAGCTGCCTTGAATTCAAGTAGGACAAAGGCTTTGAAGACCAAATTGGCCAAGAAAACTAAGTATCTGAGGCAAAGCCTATGCAAATTAATATGACATGGTTCAAGTCATTGACAGTATAAGAAAAACAAAGACGGCACATTGATGGATTATGCATGTATTTCAGCCAGTTAAGACATATAGCTAAATATTGTCCTAACAAAGGAAGGATGAGAATTCATGGCACCATACCTCCATCACTATTAGGAAATGTCGACATCTAGCATCAATAGAGACCATGCAATTGGACAAGGCTTCAAGGAACCCAAAAGAAGGTCTCTTTCTATCTACAAATTCAACATCTAGCATTATGTTACCAATAAAGATTCACTTGGAGGAAAGCTAGATAGACGGACAACTTTTGTTAGACTCTTGAGCCACAACATGCTTCATGGACAAGAAGTTTGCAGAGCAACATGGTATATAGTTTCTAAGGAAAGCAAAGCTGGTATGTGCAGAAGTAATTGATGGTCAACCTCTTGTTTCGATTTTTATTTTTTTTGCAAAAAGTGTGGCTAATTATATTACTTCAGAAAAAAAACCTGAATACAAAGAAGTGCTCATGCACAACAGACCAAGTTGAAGCTGGTGAAAGTCACAGATACATCATATATACAAGCCTCTCAAGGCGGTCTGGGGGGGATAGGGGTAAGAAGCCATGGAGGGGGGGTGTATCGCCATCTGGGGCTGCCTGCCTGCATCACGAGGAACAGGTCCTGGCCGCCCCAGCTGCGCATGAAATGACCTCGGAGCTTTTGACGAGCCCTGGACTCGCCCTGCACCTGATCCCATTGGCCTCGAAGGGAGTGGATGATGGAGGTCCAGAGCTTTGCTAGGGTCGCCTGTACTGAAAGTCTCTCTCCGCCGAAAGCCACCTGACACCGCGCCTTCCAAATATGCCAACCAGTAAGACTCCCTATGATTTCCCATACTTCAGAGCGGTCTGCTATGGGCTCCAGTACCTGGCGGATGAGTAGAGCCTCTAAACCCACCACTGCACATGACCTTGCCTCAATCATGAATATCGTGTCCTGCATCCCGGCCTCATACAGAAGGCGACGGCCCTGGCTGACCGCCTGCCAACAGAAAGCACCCCAAGACATACATCCAAGGTTGGGTGCTATGCGGCGCGAGATGCGGCATACTCCTCTCCAAACGAGCTGTGCCGCCTCACACGACCAAAGGCAGTGCTTTGGGGTTTCCATCGACTACTGTGTCCAGCACTTACAAACTTCCTCCTGTATCTCGACAAGCCACCTTTCCACCGCCAAGCCTCCATGTGCCACCAGCCCATAAAAAGTACGATACCCTCCTCGATCTCCAACTATCCCATAGGCAGCGCCAGAAGGTCTGTCAGAACAGCTCCGTGATGCTGTGCTCCACCCACTGCCTGCTACGTGATGACGCCAAATCCATGTCCTCTTTTCATCAGTACGTGTCTGCCAGTCCTGGTGGTGTAGTCCAGAAACCTCAGTGGCTTCTTGGTGACCGGCCAATCAAAGCCACTCTCCCGGATCCCACTCTAGCTCATCAAGTGGCTTTCCTTCCTAGATCCAGAGGTGCCACTCCCTGAGCTCCTGCCAAAAGACCAAAGGGTCCAGTTGCCATGTCTTCCCCTGAAGGCCAACCACTCGGATCCTCTTCCATGAAAGGACAGCTATCCCCTCGTCTTGCTGCGCTACCCTCTGTCACTCTTCCTACCACCTGTAGGGGGATGCCTGCTGGTGAAAACCTAGCGACCCATACCTCCCCGGGCTCTGTCAGCTCTCGGATTAGGGGAGCAACCACTCCTGAGGTATCGCTGCATCTATCTCCCTTTTCCTCTGCTCCACTCCTCGCTAGCAGCCTGATACTTGCTTCTACACTTCGTCATCCGCCATCCTATACACCTCCCGCCATGTCCTGACTCTACGAGCCGGGCCAGCCTCCCAACCAGCCCACTGGATGTGGGGATGCTTGCCGATCTGTGCCCCTTCCCGGTCCCCGACTTGGGAGTTCCAAATCACTGGCTGCCAGTCTATCTCCTCCTGGCAGCCTGGGGGGCTCTGGATAAGGGCCTTACTGAGGCCCTGCCACACACCAAGCAAGCTGCGTAAGAAGGGTGTTCTGGGGGGGGTGATCTAGGCTTTCGTGAAGATCCATCTCAGGGACGGTCTCCACTCACTGCGAAGTCTCGGTCTACAGTCTTGAAGATCCTCCGACAATAGGACCTTCCAGGTCTGCTCTCTTGGTGTGAGGCCGCGGACAACTAGCTTGCCCAGAAGGGCCATACTCTGATACCTTGGGTCTATGATCCCAAGCCCTCCCTCTGACCGATGTCGTATAATGGTCGCCCATGCACCTTGGCCCTGGAATCCTTGGAGCCGTCCGACACGGACCAAAGAAAATTCCGCACTAGGCGGCGAAGCTGCATTACGTAGGAGGACAACCACCAATACGAGGCGATGTACCAGGCCGGTGCTAGGACCTGGTTAACTACCAAGGCTCGGCCGGCTAGTGAGAGGCAAGCCGTGCTCCAGTAGGTCAACTTCCTCCGAATAGAATCGAGGACTCCAAGAAACTGCTGGGCGGAAGTGATGTCGAGTCCCACCTGGAACCCTAGGTACTGGACGGTTTGTCCTCTACTCACCCATCTAAATCCCATGTGGACGCCCCACTCCGTGCTAGAGTCTGAGTCTGTGAGGAAACCAACCGACTTTCGCCAATTGATTTTTGCTCCCGCTGCAGTACAAAACACCTCAAGAGCCAACCTCACTCTCTCTAGTATCAATTCATCGTCCTCTATGTAGAGCGTTATGTCATCTACATACTCTGAGTCTAACAACTCGGTCTTCTCTCTTACTAGAAGTCGGAGGCCATGTAAACCGCTCACACGTGACTTGAAAAAGTGAGACATTGCCTCTGCAAAGAGAAGAAACAGGTATGGGGCCAGGGGATAGCCCTGTCGGACCGATCTCGATAGCCGAAACTCCTCCCCTCGCCTCCCTCCTATGAAAACCCTGTTGTTGGCCGATCTGTAAAGTGCGGAGACCCCGGAAATCCAAGCCTAGGGGAAACCCAACCTCACCATGTTGCCCTCTAGGAAATCCCAGTCCACCCTGTCATAGACTTTCTCAAAATCCAAGAGTAGTACGGCCAGTCTCTGCCCACTGTACTAGGCCCACTCTGTCGCCTCAAAGAAGGTGAATACATTGTCCAGGATGCTCCTATCTTGGACAAAGCCTGTCTGTGTGTCATGGATGATGTCTGGAAGCAAGGCACATAGCCGCCTACCAATCATCTTTGCCAGTGCCTTATAGGCCACTAACAATAAGGTGATCGGTGTCCACTGGGAAAGCTCCAACCGGTTCCCCCCTTTGGGGAAAAGACTGATAAGGCCTGCTGATAGACTCCCTCGCATCTGTCCTAAAGTGAAAATCTCCTGAAAGGCCAACAGTAGGGAGTCCTTCACCACTTCCCAGAAAGTAGTGAAGAAAGCCTTAGAGAGGCCATCCTCTCCCGGGCATTTCTGCCCGTCCTATGTATCGAAAGCCTCCTCTAGATCCTTCTCTGTGAAGGGGGCTAGAAGGGAGCGTCCCATCTCCTCTGCCACGAGGGACGGGATATTATCCCAAACCTACTGTCTGCATCGTTGTCCTCTAGCTTAGGTTGTCTCCTCCTGGAAGAGGCGACTATAGCAGACAGTGGCAATCTCCATCACCTCGTCTGGGCCAGAACAGGTCCTCCCATATTGATCTCGGAGGCTGCGTATCTGCTCTCCTGAGGTGCGAGGCTGGTGCACCTGAAAAAACTCCCTGCACATCGTGTCCCCCTTCCGCGCCCAGAAAGCTGCTAAGGTGCGAAAAGAGAACTCAAAGCTCCTGTCCTCTCAGCAATGGCTGCTCACACACGCACCTCTTGTGCGTGGAGAGTGGGATCCCGTCCTGCCACCTGTAATAATCTCTGCGTGGCTGCAAGGTCCCGCCGGAGTGCTCTCTCCTCCTCCCAGCTCTGCTGCCTGGCCTGTATGGCTGCCTCTTGGCAAATCTGCTCGACTTAGCTACGGCCTCTGCAACCTCCTCTGCGATCTAGCCCCTCCTGCCCCACTCTCTGGTCCAAATCTGCTCTATTTGTCTCGTCACCTCCTCCCTCCTATAGATCGATTCAGACATCCGACAAGATCGTGAATCTTGGGTAGATGCTGGGGGATCTAGTGTCATGAGAACCGGGCGATGATCGGACAATGTGGTGCCCGCCAACTGCCTAATCTGGCCTCCCCACTCTCCCACATAAAACATGTCCAACCGCTCCAGCAAGTCTCCACCTAACCGCCTATATCCCCAAGAGAAGTCCAGCGACCTCTCCCTCCTGTGGAAGGCAGGGTCTCTCCAGGCATCGCATGCTCTTATTGCCAGTAGAAACACCTCCCATGCCTCCTGCTCCTCCTCGGCCATGCCTTGGTAGTTTCTCCCTCTACCTTGCTGGTCCTCCAAAGCCTTCAGGTTGTTGAAGTCTCCTCCAACAATCCAGGAGTCCACCTCTAGGAGTCCTTCCGCGATCCCCATCCAGAACCTGCTACGTGCCCTAACCTCCGTAGGGCCATAGATATTAAGGATCCCAAGGCACGAGTCCACAATATCCAATCTGATCCATAGCACCCTCCCTGCCACTATCGTCCCGTGGTCTCCAACACAAGCGGTAAGACTCAGACCAATAGAGGTGCATACGTCTCCACTCCTACCGTGGGCACCTATGGTGTGCTCCCAATAAGTGTGCGAGCTGCTTGGGAGTACCTTCCCTACTCGATGGGCCTGGGTGGGGGTGAGCTTGTGCTCCTGTAGAAGTAATATGTCGATCCATCTGGCAAGGGCAGACTGCAACTCCTACCGAACAATCAATTTCTCGGAACCACGTGCCCCATTGTAGTGGAGGCTATTTACATTCAAGGATGCAAGGTGTAAGCTCATGGGGAAACTTGTGACTGCCCGAACAGGCATCTGTTTGGTGTGGAGGCTGCCGATGATGAGGAGAAGCTATGAGGCATGCAGATATGCTTTACCGCCGGTCTCGGCGGGGAGCTCCATTCCCCCATGGTGGCCCTCGGCCAGACCAACGGGGTGATAGAAGTTCCAGGTGGTACTATCAATGCATCTATCAACCATGCTGAGAGTTAAGACTCTGTGCAATGGTAGAAACGGGCCGGCTGTGCCAAGGACCACTCAATCACATCCCTCGGAGCTCTCCACTGTGGAGGGGCTCGAAAGATAATGCTTAGGTGAGGGACCTCGGCACCAGCCCACCAGTTAATGTCCATCATGCAACCAGGCCACTGCTATGCAAATAGTGCTAGTTCTTCTTCTCCCATCCACTAGGAGGTGTGGGCCGCCACCTGACTCTTCAACTCTTCCTCTATCTGTGTCCTCGTCGACTCCCCTGAGTGAGAGGACTAAAGAAAAAAGGCGTAGTTTGGTCCATCTAGTGGTACTAGTAGATGGACCTTGCCCCTCCTTGACTTACGAACCACGAAGATCCCCGCCTCTGAAGGTAGGGGGAACTCTCCGCGCTCCGCAACTCTCAAGTAGGACCATGGGCCACCATGGGCCACTGCGGAAGAACTTCTGTGGCAACAGGTGTGCCTGTCTTGAGAAGGTGTCACAGGCGGTACGGGTGGATGAGCTAGTGGCTATATGGGAGGGAGAGGACTACTGGTGCGAAGAGGATGTATGCATGTGTGGCTCATCACCTCCTGTGGGAGGCAGGGGGTGAGTCTAGGGGGGATCGCCTGAACCAGGTGCGGATCAAGGGAGATGCTCGGTATGGGAGGTGGTGGTGGGGAGGATGATCGAGGGATAGTGGGGTGGATGGAACTACATAGCGGGTGTTGGGGGGGGAGGGGGGCGGGGGGGGGGGGGGGGGGGGGGGGGGGGCGAGGGGGCTATGGAGTGCTCTGCTGAGGGGGCGTTGCACGCCCACCTGCTCCCTGCTGCCGAGGCTGGGTCTGAGACGCAAGCTGCGCCCCCCTGCCGTCTCCCTCTCTGTCGTCTCTAGACCCGTGTGAAGCCATTAGCGTCCACCTGTGGACCTGTCAGTGGAGCCACCTTGGCTCCGAAATGCGTGCGACCTGCTGCCCGATGCCCAAAGTTGTGATAGCGCAGGCACTGCCTTGGCTACCCCGTCACAATGACCTACTGCCTCAAGGAGTGCCCGCCCGCCTCAATCTCTAGGAACTGTGGGATATTCTTGACCTCTTTCACTGCCACCCGTACCTTTGAGACTCCTGCAGCTGTCACTGCATCCGCAAAGGACGTGGGAAAGATAGTGCCGAAAAGCCTTCCAAAGTCTTCCACTACAACTGGCGATACTCAATCGCCAGGCCGGGGAAAAGAAGAGTGACCGGGTGCCAAAGAAACTTGTTGTGGAGTGCAAATGCCTCCACAGTAAAGCCCCTATACCAAGGGACCATCTGTATGACCCCCTTCGTGGACGCATATGGTGAACTGGCGAGTAACTCGCGAGATGCGGCCGCCGAGCTGAGCCAGACCATGAACATCCCTTGGCCTAATAGGACCGCCTCCTCGATCTCTACGCTATCCCGATGCACAGCGTGGAGTGTAGCCAGTCTCGAAGCTGGGCCATGGCTGGGGAATGTCCTACTACCTGACCATAAATCGTTGTTTCCATTAGCTCTAGCTTCTTAGCTCGGATGGCTAAGAGCTGTTCCTCAGAGAGGACTACGGGCAAGGTGTTTGACTGGGGAGCACTCACTGAGTGCGCCGGTGTCTAACTAGAGGTTTCCATTGCGTGTCTCTACTGAGAGGATTAACAATCACGTCGTGGTGCTACCTGAGAGGGAGGTTGCTGCAGATGGAGGGAGCAACTGGAGGGTGGGGGAATCAATGGTGAGGGAGGGGAACACTTCTGTGTTTGCTACGAATGGGTCCAAGGTTACCGACGGGGGAAGCGCGTCGGGGGGGGAGCGAACTGTTTGGGCTAGGCGAGGGGGATGACGGGTAGGATGATGGCCAAGGCGGGGCGACGAGTAGGGCAGGGCGGGGCAACAGGCAGGGTGGGGCGATGGGCAAGGCGGGGCAAACCGAACGACTGGCGGGGCGAAGGGCAAGGCAAGGCGACGGGCCACAGGGGCGGGGGTCCAAGCAGGGAAGGGGGAGCACCAACGCAGGCTACGAGCAGGGCTCGAGCGTGAGGAAGTAGTCGGGAGGTGGGGGTAGCAGGCGACGCGACGGCAAAGCTCCTAAATCTCTTGCTTGGATTATGAGACTCAACCCATAAAAGTCACCCTAAGTAGTCATAAGCTTTTCAAAATTAAGCAAGCCTTCACCTCAGCACCCATGCTCATCCATGTAGATACTGTGAAGAAAACTGCTAGGGTTTGAACTGAGGAAACACAGAGTGTACAACCACAATAGAAACACAAAGAGAGAGACACAAACCCAAAAAGTAAAACTCAAAACTCAAACACAAACAGAAGAAGGGAAAGAACACAACTCTGAAGTGAATGAATACTGCAAATGAATGTAAGAGTGTACAAATACTCAAGGGCAGAGCAGTGTGTCGGAAAGTGATGTCCACCAAAGACCGCGGATCTTGAGTTTGTGACCACCAGTCAAATTGTGAAGAGAGAGAAAGAACACCATACACTGATCACTAGAGTGTAGGCGACTACAGAGGATGATGCCTGATGATGAAAACACCAGTAGAAGGCTGTAAATGCAACTGCTAGTGGAGCAAGATGGTCGCGAGCTAGCACCAGGTGATGGAGAGCTTCAAAGGCAACAGCAAAAGGTCGCCTGATGGAGGAGGAGAGCTGCCAACTGTCGCCTACAGCCAGAAGCTACAAACGCAGGTGCAAATGAAGGTGGAGGTGCTGGCAATGAGGAGCATGGCCAAACGCAATAGGTAGAAGGGCACCAAACAGTGGGCGACAGCCTGGAGGAAGATGTCAGGGCACTCCAAGGGCTGATGGAGAGAGAGAGGCAGTAGTTGAAGGACTGGACCGCCACGTGTGTGTGTGTTAATGGTTGCAATCTGCAAAAACGAGATGGAGCTGAATGGGGGCAGCCTATCTATTTATAGATGTTGAAGGGTGCCCCAAAGAATTAGGTTTTTTGGGGGACCACTGAAACTCTCTGGGACCGCTCCCCTTTTTAGGGTTTTTCATTAGGTAAGTGTGTTTTGGGGCTGTTTGAGAATGCTAATCCGTTGAGAAGTGTGAACACCCCCTCTCAGGCCCAAAACTGAGCCAAAAGGTTAGGCCAGTCACTTTGATTCTTACTTATTCTAAGGCGTCCCATCCCAAAGTAGCCAAGGCATTGGACAAAGGGTGCATGTTGGCTGCCCAGTGGTGTACCAAGACTACAAAGGCGATGGGTATCTTACGAAGGGAGTCCAAGTAGTCACCTCAGAGAGGATAGGGCATTGGACAAAGAGTGCACATTGGTTGTCCAGTGGCCTACCAAGCCCTACAAAGGCGAATGGAACCACATTGAACTTTTTTTTAAAGTGAGTTAAATTTTATGGGATGCGGCCGATTGGGTAATAGTGACCCAGAAGACGAGAGTAGGGAGGATACACCCAACACATCACAAAACAGTACAAGCTTACCCATCCACTTGAGGGTGTCGATGATGAAGGAAAATATGACGAGGGAGTATGGTGGTATGGTGTCAATAGCCACCGGTGGAAACAGGTTAGAATCCTCTCAAGTGGTGCTTTGCACAACGAGAGGCAAAGTATGCTACATGTTGAAGAATGCTCATGCAGCAGGTGCCACTTGGACAGTGTCCCTCATGGGAAAATTGTTCACTTGCCCAAGCGCCCTAGTACAAATATGATGAAATCATGCAATGCAAAGAGAAAGGTACAAGAGGGGGGAGAAGCTGATGTCGAAGACAAAGTGCTGAAGCCTAAAGAATACCAAGAAGGGTAGGAACCCCCTCTCAACCTGGATGTAGATGCCGAAGAAGGAAGACGAGCCTGATGTCAGTCTTCGTGTGGTGCCGAGAACCATAAGGAATGGAAGAAGATGATGAAGATGAAGTGGATGAAGCACCCTACTGGAAGAGCAAGGTAGAAACACTGCCATGATAGCATCGAGAGAGATGCTACACAATCCGCCTTGGGAGGGGAAACCTCCGTGCTGGAAGAATAACAAGCACTCCTAGGATGATGAAACCATGAGAGGAACGGTGCACATCCCCACATCTCTAGCCCAGGTAGGACCAAAGCAATCTGCAAGTTAGCCCTACATTGAAAGACAAAACCTTGCAAAAGAGATGAGAATCTGCAAACACAGAGGTCAGTAGTAAGATGCTCCAAAGAAAACATAACAGAGAGAAAATCTAACTGAAAAGACAATGCAATGAATGTGTATGTGTGTGAGTAAATGTAGCGAAAGACTTAAGAATGGAAAAGCTAAGGATAATGAATCCTAAGGGCCCGACTCTAAAAGTGCAAAAAATGGATGCTAGACTGACCTAGGGTATCTTGAAGGACCTAGAGACATGCTAGTCTAAGAAGGTGTTTACTATCGCGTACATCCAGTAGCAGGGCTTTGCCAAGGGAACGCTTGACGAGGTGGAGAGGAAGGTGAGATGGATGCATGAAATGCAATGGGATCGGGACGTGCAGACCAATTAGCGAGTCCCTCAGGGATAGTGAAATAGACTGTTGTTGAGACTGTGCTCGGGCCACATGTCCAGCAACCACAACGGGTGCTAAAGGAGCAGATGAAGTAGGAGTGGAAGGCGTAGCCCCACTCGACTGTGCAGTTGTAGCGATTTACTGAGGCTTTTTAGATGGAAGACCTTGGGCCTTGGAGCGACACTCCTCATCCACATGGCCTACTCTCTGGCAATGTGTGCAAAACCCGTTATTCTTGGGGAGTTGCTGCCAAATAGGGCCTCGCATAATGCAAGAACTGGCACTCAAACTCATAGAAGGTTAGCAATCGAGGTTGTGAGATGATGTGCTGAATGAAATTGAAGTATTTTTCGAGCACTTATTCAAGAAGAACGTAAACTGATCATTGTCTTCACTTTGGAGAGCCAGTAGTGGCGAACTTAGCAAGTAACGACCTATATTCAGCCAGCTTGACTTTCAGATCATCCCTTTCCTTAATAGAGAACTCTTGAAGCTCAAAGTCGAGATTTATGCACCGAGTACGATCTCGGGCTGCATAGCGGTCGAGAAGGTGACTCCAACGCTCTGACGCGAGCGGGAAGTACTATAACTAACAGTAAAACTCAGGAAGCAATCTTTGCATCAACTCAATACTGACTGTGGCATTGTGGGTTCTCCATTCATAGATGTAGTCAGGGTGAGCTAGTCGAGGGTCTCGGCATAGGCTCTAGACCAATGACGAGGTCCCAAAGACCCTGAGACTCGAGCACTTGTTGCATGAAATTTGACCCGTTAAAACAAGTCTTATCCATGAAGGCATTCTTGGCCATTGCAACAGGAGTGGGAGTGCTCGGAGATAGGTAGTGTGAAAAAGTGTAATGAGGGTAAGAAGGGGGAGTGGAGTGCACCTGGAAATGGGCCCCAGAGTGCCCACCAAGCATGTAGGTAGTGTGCAAGGTGGATCCATAGGTAGGGATGGGCTGACTAGGCATGGACATGGTAGCCACATGAGTAACCCAAGGAGGCGGGATGGGAACACGTGGAGCAGATGGGAATCCCCGTGGAGGTGTAACCCAAGAGTGTGAAGACGCACTATAAGTTGAGGATGGAAACCCCTACATCTGAGTGGTCATGTGAGACGTGAAGCTGGGGATAGTGAGGGGGATGCCCATCACAATTGTCACAAGCGTTATAGGTGTGCTCATTTGCCGAAAGGTGAGAGGCACTGTGTTAAAGGGTGGCATTTTGCACTGCTACTGCCGCCATCCCGCCTCCGCGCTGCCCCCGTCTATCTTGCCTTCCCCCTCGTGGCGCGTTGCGTTCCCCCCTCTTGCCAGGCAATCCCCAGGTCAGAGATCGTGACAGGATACAAATTGTTGGTGAGCGCTCCCACATCCAATGGTGTGGATGGGAGGCTGGCCCTACTCGTACCATTAGGACGTGGCGGGAGGTGTACAGGATGGCGGATCAAGAGTTGTTGCAGCGGGAATCAAGTTGTCAGCGAGAAGCTGAGGTGAGGAGCAGGGAGATTGACTCAGCAATCCCTCAAGAGTGGTTTGACCCCCTGATCCGAAAGCTGATGGAACCTGGTGAGGTTTGGACTACTAGATTCTCACCAACAGGTATCCCCTTACAAATGGCAGGTAGAGTGGGGGGTGCCCCCTATGGGATTTTCTTCACCGTGCAGGATAGGAAGCGTTTGATCCTTGAGAGAGGGTAGGAGGATGAGGAGATTGTTGTCCTCCCTTGGAGGAGGATTCCTGTGGTTGATCTTCAAGGGAAGACCTTGCGTTTGGACCCTTGTGTACCCTCGGAGGAGTTTCAGGTGTGGCGCCTTTGGATATGGGAGAGCAGACCACTTCATGAGCTACAGTGGTACCCTGGAGAGTGGCTATGGCCGGCCACTGTGGTTGCCAAGAAGCCACTGAGGTTCTTGGAGTACACAGCCAAGATTGGTAGACATGTACTGATGTAGGAGGATATGGATTGGGCACCTTCGCGTAGCACAAACTCGGCGGAACACAGCATTGTGGATGCCTTCCATCGAACTTTTTGGCGCCGCCTATGGGACACTTGGAGGCCAAGGAGGGTGTCATATTTCCTTTGGCTTTTGGTACATGGGGCTCTGCTGGTTGGGAGTTGGCTAGCCCAGATGCACCAGGATGGAGGTTGTAAGCGCTACCCACACTAGCAGTTGGAAACCCCAAAGCACTACCTCTGGTTCTACAAGGCGGCACAACTTGTGTGGAGAGGAGCCTGCCATATTCTCCGCCGTGTGGCACCCACCCTTGGATGTATCTCGTGGGGGGCTTTTTGCAGCAAGGCAGTTAGCCAAGGCCGTCACCTTTTGTATGAGGCCGGGATGCAGGACATGATTTTTATCATTGAGGCTCGGTCTTGCACAGTGATCGGCCCAGAGGATTTACCCAGCCACTAAGTACTGGAGCCCACAGCAGAGCGCTCAGAGGTATGGGAGATCATAGGAAGTCTTACAGGATGGCACATCTAGAAGGCACACTGTCAAGAGGTTTTTGGCGGGGAATGTCTTATAGTATAGGTGACTTTGGCAGAGCTTTGGACTTCCATCATCCACTCTCTCCGCGGCCAATGGAACCAAGTGTAGGGTGAGTCTCGAGCTCATCAGGAGCTCCATCTTCACTTTCTGCGCACTTGGGGGGGCGGAGATGACCTGTTCTTCATGATGAAGGCAAGCAGCCCCAAATGGTGATACACCCCCTCTCCATGGCTTCTTGCCCCCATCCCCCCTAGACCACCTTGAGAGGCTTGTATACATGATGGATTTGTGATTTGCATCAGCTCTAGCTAGTCTGTTGAGCATGAGCACTGCGTTGTAATCAACCTACTGAGTAATATAATTAGCCACATTTTACTTGCAAAAAGAATATATCCTCTAAGGACCTTTGCCATAGTATCAAAAACCTATCTCCTTTGTCCTTGGTTGCCTACTCTCTCATCCAAGCACCTCTTTGTGTGTAAACGCCCCGAACAACGTAGTATGCTTAACAATTATGATATTCGTTTGTTTTCGAGATTTAATATAAAAGAGAATGAACACTTAAAGCTGAAAATGAAAATTACTCACAAAATTACAGCCATGAAAATGTAGAAGTAATGGAGACAAGATTAAGGGTTGAAGATGGGCATCCCCCCCCCCCCCCCCCCGAAGGAATGTATTTCTGCTCAACCCAAGTCCCTTAGGCAAGAGCTCAATTACAATCAACCTAAGAGTGAGGAGAAGTAATTCTCACTCTCACAAGATCATGCAAAGATGTGCAAACACAAATGCATTATCTATTATGCAATGATAAGAACTGATTTCTTTACAGTATGAGAGAAGAAAGAGGGGAAATCAGCCTTTCTCCATCGTTGATCAGCAGTACATCGATAGGGCTTGCTTCTTGTTGCTAAAATGGAAGAAAGAGCTCGAGAAGGAGGTGCTGTAATGAATTTACAGGCTTGCTGTCCTGTAAAACAGCAGTGATAGAAGAGGGAATATGGAGGAATTTGATAATGGAGAAGTGGGAGATGATGATGGGGATGGATGGGGCCAGTTTCTGGCTATCTGTGGGTGCTGTACATGAGTTTACAGCAAAGAAAAATGATGTTGAATGAAGAAAAACGAGCTCTTATTTATAGGAGAGGGAAGAGCTAGTACAAAAGGGAAAAGTGGAGTAGCACAAGACAAGTGTCCAGCCACATGTCATGAGATGTGACAAGTGGTGGGACACTTGGAAACTTGTGTGACAAGTGTCTTGACACTTGTCTCTTCTCTATGGCCTTCCTTTTTGGGCTGCATACTGTCAAGAATAGAAACAACCAAATTTAGTAAGCACAGTCAGAGTACAGAATTTACTATTTTTAGAATGACATCCCTATTTTTTAGGACTAGCATTTTTAAACTAATTCGAGGCTCCTAAAATTTAGGGACCCCCCAATATGGGTGTCATATGAAAGCTTTTTCCGTGTACATCGCAAAAACGGTATCAGAATCTTCATGTGACTTTCCTATGCAAAGAAATGTGCATTTCAAGCTTTCAGCCCACACATGCACATTGTACAAGCATTTCATGATCATGCCATCTTGTTGATTGTAATTGTCTGTTCTGGCGGATCTAGCCTACATTTCAAGGCATCAATCCTTTCCGTATGCGAGTCTAACCCTGATATGCGTGAGTTCTGGTCACAGGCGCCCAATCGGGCCATATAGGTGGAAGTGTGAACTATATTTTCTCTAACCCACCACGTGGGTCCACCATAACCTGTGACCACTCATCAGTGGCTAGCTCCAATGCACATTTCTTTATATCTAGTTAGTGCAAAGAAAACAAATTTAATAAATCATTATATAGACAAATTAACGAAAAAGGATACAAATTCTGTTTCTATAAAGTTGTGACATTGTGTGACACCCTTATCTTGAGGCATACAAGATAGATCATGTCTTCTACTAGTCTCCATATGTATGAACCTATCCAGCATGCTTATGTCTTCATTCTCTCCCTCTACTTCATTATCTTCATTATCCTTAATCTCCTCTCCTCCCCTATCTTGAGGTGCTTGAAAGTTTACTCCACACATTAATGTGTCTATCACCTTCTTCTTCGGATCTTATGACGCCCTATCAAGCTTCTCCTCCATCAGAGGCTCTCAGAAGGTATTATGGTCTCGAGGAGGAGATAGACACACCTTCACCTTTACAGTCTTCTACTTCTCGTTTTGGTCATCTTATAGATGAAGAGTTTGAGGAGTACTTGCGCATCACGTACAATTCAGTTTGCACTCCTCCAACGAGTGCTACTACTCCATCTAGACTGATTGGGGAAGGACAGCTATCCCCTCATCCTGTTGCCCTGTGTCAAGGGCCAGACGCCCCCCCTCCTGCACGGTAAAGAACGTCCCATGTGGCATGCCGCCCACTCTACCTGCCACGTGTAGGGGAATACCTGCTAGTGAAAACCTAGCGGCCCATACCTCCCCGGGCTCTACCGGCCCTCATATCAAGGGGGCAAGCCACTCCTCAGGTATTGTTGTGTCTATCTCCCTTCTCCTCAACTCAACTCCTCTCTGGCAACCTGATGCTCGCTGCAGCACCTCCTCGGCCACCATCCTGTACACCTCCCGCCATGTCCTGAAGGTACGGGCCGGATCGGCCTTCCAACCAACCCACTGAATGTGGGGGTGCTTGCCAATCTGTACCCCATCCCGATCTCTAACCTGGGGGTTCCAAATCACCGGTTGGCGGTCTATCTCCTCCTAGCAGCTTGGCAGGCTCTTAATTAGGGCCTTACGGAGGCCCTGCCACACACGAAGCAGGCTTCGTAGAAAGGGGGATCTAGGGAGGGTGATCTGGGCTGTCGTGAATATCCATCTCAGGGACGGTCTCCAATCACCACCAAGCCTCGGTCTACAATCCTAGAGACCCTCCTGTAATAGGACCTTCCAGGTCTACCCTCCTGGTGTGAGGCCGCGGACTACTAGCTTGCCTAAGAGGGCCATACTCTGATACTCTGGGTTTATGATCCCAAGCCCTCCCTCTAGACCGATGTCGGATGATGGTCACCCACACCACCTTGGCTCAAGAATCCCTCGAGCCGGCAGACCCAGCCCAAAGGAAGTTCTGCACTAGGCAGCGAAGCTATACTACACAGGACGAGGTGAAGCACCAACACGAGGCAATGTACCAAGCTGTTGCTAGGACGACCTAGTTAACCACCAAGGCTCGGCTTGCTAGGGAAATGTGAGCGGTACTCCAGTAGGTCAGCTTTCTCTCGAATAGAGTCAAGGACTGGAAGGAATACTGGGGGCGGGAGTGATGTCGAGTCCCACCTGGAACCCCAGGTAACGGATGGTCTGCCCTCTGCACACCCATCTAAATCCCAAGTGAACGCCCCACTCCGTGCTAAAGTTCGAGTCTGTAAGGAAACCAACCGACTTTCACCAGTTGATTTTCGCTCCCGCTGCAGTATAGACCACCTCGAGAGCTAGTCTCACTCTCTCCAGCATCAACTCATCGTCCTCTACCTGCCATCTATAGGGGGATACCTGCTGGTGAAAACTTGATGGCCCATACCTCCCCGGGCTCTACCGGCTATCGTCTCAGGGGCAACCTGATGCCCACTACAACACCTCATCCATCATCCTGTACACCTCCCACCATGTCTTGATGGTACGATCCGGGCCACCCTCCCACCCCAGCCTCCCACAAAGCCCACTAGATGTGGGGGCGCTCACCAATCTATACCCCTCGTGATCTTTGACCTGGGGATTCCAAATCACCAGCTGGCAATCTATCTCCTCTTGGCAACCTAGGGGGGTCTAAATTAGGACCTTACGGAAACCCTGCCATACACAAAGAAAACTACGTAGAAAGGGGGCTCTGGAAGGGGGGGGGGGGGGGGGGGGGGGGGCGGTTGGGTGGGTGGAGGGGGGTGTGATAAACCTGCACTCGTTACACACTCAACACGGCACAGAAAGGTAACATGATATATGAGCTCAAGGTATACTCTTGTATTATTCAATCCAAAAAGCGGGACAACATAGACACATCCCAGGACTACACCCTCATGACGCCGCACATAAGAGGGTTCACCACTGGGTATAGAGAATCACACGTAGAGTGGAAACAAGGCAGGGCTTTGAGTCACTACTACTCCCTATATAGGTGCAATCGGTAGCAACGGCATGGTATAGCTACAAAGCCCTTACACTCACCCCCGCTTACTGGATTGCTGACCTCAGCAATCTAAGGGTAGCATTTGTTATTTGACTCATCCGGGGTCTTAACGCAGCTTTTCCTGGCAAGCTGGTCAGTGTCTGCCGGTCTAAGGGGGCCGCGGGGTCTTAACACAATCTATACTATCAAACTGGCCAGTGTCTGCCGCACTAAGACGTTGGGGGCTTTTTGGTTTGATGGAGTTATTTGTGATGATTGCTACCATGCGAGTCCACCCTCGACTCGATTACATTTGAGGAGTGGAGGCACATTTGGGGTCTATGATTGAGAACCGCATTATTTTGTTAGAGTACTGGGGCGGCTCAAGGGTCGGTAGAAGGAGCAGGGGGTTTCTCCTCGAACCAAAGGGTGAAGGCATCCTTTCCGCGTTCACGGACCTCCGCTTCTGAGATCCAAGTGGCCTCCTTGAGTGGACGCCCGCGCCACTTGGTGAGGTATTCGGGGAAGCCTCTTTGTTCCCGGCGTCGAAGAAATGCTTCTACTTCGAAGGGACCATTGGAATGGAGCATTGGTACGCACCATCCCTATTGGTTGTCGGGATAGAACCTGCGCAGAAGACGAGCATGAAATGCATTATGAACACAAACACTGTTTGGCAGGTCCAGCTTGTAGGTGACTTCGTTCAGCACTTGAGTAATTCGGTAGGGTCCATAGTAGTGGTGATTGAACTTGGAGGTCATGTTTTTGGGAAGTGACATATTCTTAGAGCTCACTAGGACCATGTCTCCTTTGGCGAATAGTACAGCCTTTCTCTTCTTGTTTGCTTGCTCTGTATCTAGTGTATGTGGCCATGTTGTTGCCGTGATCGAGTAGCCAAGTGTTTCCTTGTGGCATGGCCAGCTGGGACACATGGTGTAATGACTTCTTTTCCTGTGGCTAACTCAAAGGGAGTGTACCCCGTTGCCGAGTGGATGGAGCTATTATAGTGGAATTCCAAGACATCAAGGTACAAGGCCCAATCTTTTTGGTCCACTCGGGCATAGCTGCGGAGATAATCTTCGATGCCTTGGTTGACTCGTTCTGTCTGTCCATCTGTCTCCGGGTGGAAGGATGATGAAAATCTCAGTTGTGTTTCCAGAGGCTTGAAAAGTTCCTTCCACATGTCACTCATGAATCTTCCATCTCTATCTGATACAATGGCCAGTGGTAAGCCATGCAGTTTGAATACATGTGTGAAGAAGAGGCGTGCTACCTCCCTGGCATTTAGTGGTGGTTTGGCCGGGATGAAGTGAGCCTGTTTGGAGAAATAGTCCACCACTACAAAGATGATTGTGTACCCATGGGACTCAGGTAGTTCCATAATGAAGTCCATGCTGATGACATCCCATGGGCGGTTAGGTACTGGTAATGGTTGTAGTAGTCCGGTTGGTCTTGATCTTGGTGCTTTGACCATTTGGCAAGTGGGGCAAGTTTTGATGTAGTCTATCACTTCTTCCTAAGGGCCTCCAAGGTTTTGCTTTGCCCTTTGTGGCCTCCAATCTTGCCGTCGTGTATCTCATGCAGGATGAGTTTCTTTAATCCCACATTGTTGGGGATATACAATCTCTTGCCTAAAAATAGAATACCCTCTTCTAAGGTGTACATTCCATGTGGTGTCTTCTCTGCTTCCACATCTTTGATTATTTTGTGCATATCTTGATCTTGTTCCAGGGCCTCTTTGACAAGTTCTATGAAGTTGCTGCTGACCACACTGACAGCTTTCAGTTCAGCTTTCCGGCTCAAGGCATCTGCTATCTTGTTAGTAGAGCCGGGCTTGTGCTTAATCTCCAGGTCGAATTCGGCTAGGAAGTCTAGCCAGCGAGCTTGCTTTGCTGATAACTTGGGTTGGGATTGGAAGTATTTGAGGGAGATATTGTCGGTGAAGACTATTGTATGCTTGTCTTGAACATAATGCTTCCATTTTCTAAGGCAGTGGATGACTGCCAACATTTCCTTCTCATGTGTGCTCCACCTTGTTTCAGCATCGGTAAATTTCTTTGACTCATACGCAATGGGGTGACCCTCTTGGACCAGCACACCCCCTATGCCGTAGTCAGATGCATCTGTAGAGATTTCAAAGGGTTTGGTGAAATTCGGCACCCTTAGGACGGGAGTTTGGCTCATGCACTTCTTCATCTGCTCAAAGGCTTCCTGTTGCGCGTTCCCCCATGTAAAAGAGTGATCTTCTTTGGTGAGGTGGGAGAGGGGGGCAGTGATGAGACTGTAATCCTTGATGAACCTCCGACAAAATACTGTGAAGCCAAGGAACTCCCGCACTTCTCTTACAGTTTTCAGTACAGGCCATCTTTGGACAGCTTCCACTTTCTTAGGGTCCACTTTGATTCCATCTGCTCCTACAATAAAGCCTAAGAACTCCAATTCTTTCACTGCGAACTCACATTTTTCCGGCTTGGCGTATAATTGATGCTGCCGCAGTTTCTCAAAAACTCAGAGTAAGTGCTACTTGTGCTCTTCTAAGGTCTTGCTGTAGACTAGGAGGTCATCTATGTAGATAATGACAAAGATATCTATCTCCGGTCTAAAAATTCCATCCATGAGGCCACAAAATGTGCCTGGCCCATTGCTTAGGCCGAACCCTAAGACTAACCACTCAAAACTACCATATCGGGTACGGAAGGCTGTTTTTGGGATATCTTCTTCGGCTATACGGATTTGGTGGTATCCTGATCTAAGATCAATCCGACTGAAGTACTTGGCCCCGTGCAGTCTATCTAAGAGGTCTTCCACTAGAGGCATAGGGTATTTGTTTTTTATGGTGATTTTGTTAAGAGCCCTATAATCTACACAGAGTCTAAGTCCCCTATCCTTCTTCTTCACAAACAACACTAGGGCACCAAAGGGGGATTTGCTAGGGTGGATGAATCCTTGTTCTTCTAGTTCATGTAATTGCTTCTTCAATTCCATGAGCTCAGTGTGGTTCATGCGATAGGGAGCTCGGGCCGGTGGGGCAGACCCTGGAATCAGCTCAATTTTGTGATCCACATCTCGCCTGGGTGGTAGACCCTTGGGTAGCTCGGCTGGCATTACATCTTTGAATTCTTCAAGTATTTCTGCCACCTCTGGGTTCCTATTCTGTTGTTTGGGTTTCTTGCCATTTTCTTCTTCTTCAATTGGTCAGATCATACACAGATACACCATATCTCCTTGCTTGACTGATTTTTCGACTTGCTTTGCACTGCATGTCATGATACGTAGCCTGATAACGGTCCCTTGGACCGGTGCTTTTTGGGTCTGGCCCTTTGGTTGGTTTGCAGTTGGTTTTACTGTTTGGCATGATACTCCTGGCTTATTCTCCTTCATTTGCACCTTGATTGGGGTCCTGCCAGGTAGCTGCATTCTTTCACATGGCACTCTGACGCCATCTCCTTGCATATCTAGCATCATTTCATTCACACCTTTACCAAACATTGCAATGACATACTTGTCATAGAATTCTAAGCCCAATATCACTTCAAAATCATCCATGGGGATTACTAAGAAGTTGAGTTTCGCTTTCCACTTGTCGGCTTCCACTTGGACTGCAAAGACTTGTTTTACTTCCTTGGCTTCTCCTTGTGCGAATGTTACTGTTAATCCTTCTGGGGCCTTTGATAGTTTCAATCCATGTTTTGCTGCACACCCTGGTGTCATGAAGTTGTGTGTTGCTCCTGTGTCCACCATGATAGGTTGGTTTCCTTCGCCCACTCGGCCTTTGATGTATAGATGGTGGACTGCCGCTACCCTGGCTGCCATGCATTGGGGTCGGGCACTAACTGACCCTACCCTTGGGTGGTCCATGCTTTCTTCACTCCCATTTGGAATTTCCTGGATATGCGGTGGTTGTAGTTCTTCTCCTCCATATGCACAAGTTGCATTCACCCTTGATCCACTCGATGAAGCTGTATCTTCTATTGGGCATCTGTTTTGGTAGTGTGGACCCCCGCATTTGAAGCATCTGATACCGGTGGAAGGGCCTGGAGGTCTCCACCATGATGTATTTGATCCTGCGGGCCCATATGATGTGCTAGGGGTCGGCCTGTAGTGATTGTTTCCCCATCTTCTTGCTACTCCTCTTGGTACTAATGCGGTTTGTGATACGGCCATGGTGGTTGTGGTGTTTTGGCTCCTTGTATCTGTGAATGCCCCTCTAGGAGCATTGGGCCTCTGGTTCCATAAGTTGTTGTTGAAGGTGTTGCTGAAATTGTTGTTGAATCTGTTTTGATTCCCTTGTGCTGTTCTTCTGCCTTCCAGGTCCACCAGTCTTTCGGCCATTCTCATGGCCTCTGCTAAGCTTGTTCTTCTGCCTTCCAGGTCCACCAGTCTTTCGGCCATTCTCATGGCCTCTGCTAAGCTTGTTGGTTCCTGTCTCTCCACATCTCTTCTAGCCCATTCTTGCATCCCAAACAAAAATCCATGTAGTTTAGTGTAAGTATCCATGTTTGGTAGCTATAGCACGATTTGCCTATACTTGCTGACATACTCTTTCATCTTTCCCTGTCTTTGCTTGAGGTTCCTCCATTCATCTCTCACTTTGAACTTTTCCATCTTTGGAATGAAGTAGTCCTTCAATTCTTCCTGCAGTTCTTCCCATGAAAAGATGGTGTGGCCCTGCTCTTGCTCCAGCAGGTACCAACTGGCAACGTCCTCCTCCAAGTAAATGGCTGCCACCTCCACCTTCCTATCTTCTGTTATGCGTGAATATTTCAAGTATCTGTCTACCTCTGCGATCCATTTCTTCAAAACCAACCCATCTCTCTCTCCCTTGTATTTGGCTGGTTGGGGCATCTTGAATTTTCCATAGTCGTCTTCTGAACTATCACTATCTTCCTCCTCTTTACGGTGGTGTTTCTTCTCTTTCTTCTTGTCTTTCTTTTTGCTGCCTAACTCTACTACTTTCTCCTTCTCTTTCCTCGTATCTTGCGCCCTCCTAGATGTCTCTTCTCTACCCATTCTATCTATCTCCTCTTGCATTTTGTGTCTTTTCTCCTCTTCTTGTTGTTGTATCATCCATTCTCTATAGCCCTACTCCACTTCTAGTTTCTTTCTCCTTTCTTCCTCCTCTTCCTTCATCTGCATGTTCCTCCATATTGACTCCAACATGCCTGACATACCATCTAATTGTCTCTCTAGTCCGGCCACCTTCTCCTCTTGGGCCACTCTCCATTCTTGCCCCCTACTCTTCTTCCTCTCCTCCAGTGTTGGGAGGGTGACGTTCTCCCTTTCGTCCTCCATGTGGGCAGTGGTGGTGTCGACGCGGGGAAGCCGCGTTTCGCCTGTGGTGGTGTGGGTCGTGCCGCGGGGAAGCCGCATCACGTCTTCAGACGGTGGGATGTCGAGGTTGGGGCGTCACACCAAGGCGACGCGTCGGGGGGCGACGCGACGTGGGGCGACACGACGCGGGGCGTCGCGCTGTGGGTCGTTACGACTTTGATCTCTTCGGGGCACTGGATCTTTCCTCCTGCTTCCGTGAGCACTCCTTCACTCCGAGCAAGAGTTGCTCTGATACCAAGTGTGATAAACCTGCACTCGTTACGCACTCAACACGGCACAGAAAGGTAACACGATATATGAGCTCAAGGTATACTCTTGTATTATTCAATCCAAAAAGCGGGACAACATAGACACATCCCAGGACTACACCCTCGTGACGCCGCACATAAGAGGGTTCACCATTGGGTATAGGGAATCACACGTAGAGTGGAAACAAGGCAGGGCTTTGAGTCACTACTACTCCCTATATAGGTACAATCGGTAGCAACGGCATGGTATAGCTACAAAGCCCTTACGGGGGGGGGGGGGGGGGGAGGGGGGTGATTTGGACTGTCGTGAAGATCCATCTCAGGGACGGCCTCCAATCACTGCCAAGCCTCGGTCTACACCCCTAGAGACCCTCCTACAATAGGACCTTCGAAGCCTGCCCTCCTGTTGTGAGGCCACAAACTACTAGCTTGCCCAAGAGGGCCATACTCTAATACTCTCGATCTATGATCCCAAGACGTCCCTCTGACTGATGCCGGATGATGGTTGCCCACGCCACCTTGGCCCGGGAATCCTTGGAGCCGTCTGACCCAGCCCAAAGGAAGTTCCGCACTAGGCATTGAAGCTCTACTACACAGGACGAGGCGAAAGCACAGGGCAGAGTCGCCTACCAATCATCTTTGCCAGTGCCTTATAGGCCACTGACAACAAGGTGATCGGTCTCCACTCAAATAGCTCTAACCGGTCTCCCCCTTTGGGGAGGAGACTAATAAGACCTTCCGAAAGACTCCCTGGCATTCGTCCAAAAGTGAAAATCTCCTGGAAGGCTAGTAGTAAGGGGTCCTTCACCACCTCCCAGTAGGTAGTGAAGAAGGCCTTAGAGAGGCCATCCTCTCCCGTCGGGCATTTCTGCCCGTCCTATGTATGGAAAGCCTCCTCTAGTTCCTTCTCTGTGAAAGGAGCTAGGATCCACCCAGAACCTGCTGCGTACCCTAACCTCAATAGGGGCATAGACATTGAGGACTCCAAGGCACGAGTCCCCAATATCCAATCTGATCCATAGAACCCTCCCTGCCACGATCGTCCTGTGGTCGCGTATACAAGCGGTTGAGGGCCAATAGAGGTGCATATGCCTTCACTCCCACCGTGGGCACTGATAGCATGCTCCCAATAAGTGTGTGAACTACTTGGGAGTACCTTCCCTACCCATTGGGCCTGGGCGGGAGTGAGCCTGTGCTCCTATAGAACTAAGATTTTGATCCGTCCGGAAAGGGCAGGCTGCAGATCCTGCCGAACAGTCAACTTCATAGAACCACGTGCTCCACTATAGTGGAGGCTATTCACATTCCAAGATGATGTAAACTCATGGGGATACCTATGATTGACTGAACAAACATCTGTTCGGTGTGGAAGCTATTGACGAGGAAGAGGAGCTACGAGGCATGCGGATAGGCTTCGCTGCTGGCCTGGACGGTGAGCTCCATTCCCCGCGTGGTAGCCCTAAGACGGGACTATGGGGGTGATGGATGTGCTTGGTGGTACCACCAGGGCATCTATCAGCCAAGCTGAAAAGTGAGACTCTATGCACTGGTAGAAAGGGGCCGCCTATGCCAGGGGCCACTTGATCACATCCATCGGGGCTCTCTACTGCAGAGGGGCTCGAAAGATAATGCTCAAATGTGGGACCTCAGCCACAGCCACTAGTTAATGTCCATAATGCAACCTAGCCACTATTCGGAGAAAAGTGCCAGTCCACCTTCTCCCATCCACTGGGAGATGTGATCTGCCACCTGGCTCTTCACCTCCTCTATCTAGGTCAACGTCCTAACTCCTTTGTGAGACGTCTGAAGAAAAAAGGCATAGTTTGGTCCATCCGATGGTGCCAGTAAATGGACCTTGCCGCTCCTTGACTTGCGTACCACGAAGATTCCCACCTCCAAGGGTAGTGGGAACTCTCTGCGCTCCGCAACTCTCAGGTAAGACCACAGCCCACCGTGAAAGAACACACCTGTGGTAGCAACTGTGCCTGTCTCCGAAAAGTGTGATGGGCAGCATGGATGGAAGAGCTGGTGGTTGTTTGGGGAGGGGGAGGCTTGACTACAGGTGAGTGGAGGATGTCGGTGCATGGGGCTCTTCGCCTCCTCGGGCGGGGGGGGGGGGGGGGGGGGGAGATTCTGGGCCCTCGGGTGAGGTCACCTATGATGCCTTTGTCGGGGGTGGATGTGTTGGCCTGTGGTCCTGCCAAGTGGGGCGGGGGGGGGGGGGGGGGGGGGGGGGCGGGGGGTGGGGATGATCTATTGAGGGGGCGACGCTCACCCTCCTGCTCCCTACTGTCATAGCTGTGTCTGAGGAACGGCTGGCTGCGGCCCCCCCTGCCGTCTCCCTCTTTGTCATCTCTAGACCCATGTGAAGCCATCCGCGTCCACCTATGGGCCTCTCGGCAAAGCTGCCTTGGCTCCGAACCACGTACACTCTGTTGCCAAATGCCCAAAGTCATGGCAATGCAGGCATTGCCTGAGCTGCCCCATCACAATAACTTGCTGCCTAAAGGAGAGTGTGCCTGCCTCAATCTCTAGAAACTGTGGTATGTTCTTTGTCTCTTTCACTACCACACCCATACCTTTGGGACTCCTGCAGCTATCACCACGTCTGCAAAAGAGACGAGAAGGACAGTGCTAAAGAGCCATCCAAAGTCTTCCACAAGCTGACGATACTCTATCGCCAGTCCGGGAAAGAGTAGGGTGACCAAATGTCTAAGAAAATTGTTGTGGAGCGCGAATGCCTCCACTATGAAACCATTGTACCAAGGGACCATGTGAATGACCCCCTTCATGGAGGCATAGGGTAAACTAGCCACTCCTAGGCTGCGTCTATCGAGGTGAGTCGTACCATGAACTTTGAAGATCCCTTGCCCCATGAGAATCACCTCCACGATCTGCGCCGTGCCAATGCGCAGCATGGAATGAAGCCAGCCCTGAAGCCGAGCCAGCCCTGAAGCCGAGCCCTGGACAAGGTGTGTCCTACGACCTGACCAAAGATCACTATTTCTTTTAGCTCCAGCTCTGTGGCACGGACTGCTAAGAGCTGTTCCTCAGAGAGGACTACGCGCAAGGTGTTTGACGGGGGGCACTCGCAGAATGCACCGACGTCTGATAAGAGGTTTCCATTGCACATCCCTTCTGAGAACCTACCCAGCACACTACTATACTTCCAGAGGAAGGGGTGTTGTTGCTGCAAGTGGAGGGAGCAATGAAGGGAGGGGGCCAGGTGTGAAAGCGAGGACAGGGGGGTCTATTTTTTGCTAGCGGTGAAGGCACGGGGCGCCACGGGTGATTGCGTCAGGCTAGAGCCACACAGGTGGGGGCCTGGATCCGCAGGGTGAAGGCCAACGAGCGCTTGGGGGGGGGGGGGGGGGGTTCAAAGTGGCGTCGTTTAGTGTGGTGGGCCTAGAACATCTACCTGGGGACAATGAAGAAGAGAAACCAAGGCGGGGAGGGAAGGGGGGCAACGCGGATGGTTGTAGGCGGGCGAAGTCACCCTATGAATGGGGTACCGGCCGGGGGGGGGGGGGGGGGGCACACAGCATAATGGCGGGGAGGAGGGACATAGGGCACAGCGTGGTGGCGGGAGGGGGTGGGGCAGCGTAGTGCCGAGAGGGGGGGCGGGGAGGAGGGACGTAGGGCACAGCGTGGTGGCGGGAGGGGGTGGGGCAGCATAGTGCCGAGGGGGCGGGGGGTGGGGGGCAAGCAAGAGGGACAGGGGGGGCGCAACGCCAGTCAACGAGGGGGGTTTGACGGGTCGCGATGGCGGGGGCGAGGGCAGTGGCGTGTTGGTAGGGAGGGATACGACTCTCTTTATGAGTTGTTGTGTCATCAGATGGTTGAGAATCTAGGAGGGTGATCCTAGCCCCTCCCTAGAAGGATTTGTGTCTATGATGCTGCAGCATCTCCTAGGTTTATATCCTAAGGCAGGCCGCTACAAGATGGCCTATCATCCACACAAGAAGGGGCGAGGGCAGTGGCGTGTTGGTAGGGAGGGATACGACTCTCTTTATGAGTTGTTGTGTCATCAGATGGTTGAGAATCTAGGAGGGTGATCCTAGCCCCTCCCTAGAAGGATTTGTGTCTATGATGCTGCAGCATCTCCTAGGTTTATATCCTAAGGCAGGCTGCTACAAGATGGCCTATCATCCACACAAGAAGCACTGCCTTGGGGAGCCAACATATTGCACTAGCTAGATGAGATCCCCTTCATGTACCCTCCATGTACATAGTACTCGTCCAAGCCTACAAAGAAAAATCCAATAGTGGAGCCATCAACTAGCAAGGAGTAGCCCTTGCCCTCATCCAGCTACAAGAAAAAGCTACTAATGACTAGCAGGCTTGTCGCATGCACCATAGTTTCAAGGAAACTCCTTTCCAAAACTATGAAACCTATGAAACTTGTAAGTAAATTTTCTTACAAATTAAAGGTGTTTCTTATCATTCAAAAAATTCGTGATCTCTAAAAACATGACAAAAGAGTTATTGCATTAGAATTTAGAGTATCCAGTTTAATGCATGACTTTATTGTTGTATTCAGCATACAATAATCACTACACAGACACACACACGCACACACACAAAATAAAGAAATTACAGCCATGATTGTTCATAACTTACGCCATGACATGCTGTTGTCAAGCAGGACCAAGGTGTAGGACTGAAAATGAAACTTTTGATCATTAAGAACTGACTCACAATCAGCAATGTGGAAATAGAAAAGATTGCCTATGCAAAACATTGAAATAATCATCAAAGAACATGCAAAAAATACCTAACACTGATCTACATGTACTGCAATTATTTATGTCCATCTGTTTGAATTGATTACATGGATGAACCTTAAATTACATCAAGTCCTTTATCTTCATGGAATTTTGGTAGAAATTTCTGTAATGTTTCTAATGACACGAGTGTGTTTTCTCCATCCTGCCATTTCATTACCATTCCCCTTGTTTGTAGCCTTTTGTTAGACCTTACATTGAAACAGACCTAGCATAGATTTATAAAGCATGGACAACACAAATCAAATCAAATCAGGATGAGGCATGCAAATAAGAGAGAACCATACCAGCTTACTTCACTATCATCAAAAGCAGAATCTACTGTGTTTGCCAATGGGGGATATCCAATAACACGCATCACCCAAAAAGGGTTGCTAGTTTTGCCATTCTCAAAAGCATTTGGGGCGCCTCCTAGAGCCAACGAGATTCCTTGTAGTATCTTCTTGGCAAGGGCTATCAAAAATAAAACCATTAGGTTTTCTAGCAATGTCATATACCCATGGATACAAGAATTGATCGCTTGCACAGAGTCATGTCCTGGAATTCTGATAGGCCAAAACAGAAGACTATAACCTAATAGAAAGTTCTTCATGTTAGCCTTTTTAACGGACTAACCTGTCATTACATTGATGTATTCCTCCATTACAATTTTGAACTTGGCTGGATATTCCGGCCTGTTAAAAAGATGGAATGTCTCACATTAAAAGAATTAACCCTCTTAAGTCCCAGGAGAAACCAAGAGATCCTCCCTCAACATCAAGGAATACAAACCAGTACCATAAATTTTGACCGTACATAGGTTGGCCAAGTTCTCCATAAGCACCATATTCAAACTCCTTGTAATACTGCAAAGCAACGATAAGCTAGGTCAGCAAACCTGTACCTTTGAAGCAGCACTAAGCTTTTCTTGTGAAAGGCACAGCTAATTGAATACTTTGTAGAAGTTCAACACTACTCCATCTAGATAAGTTTTGAGAAATGTACATATGCACAAAATTGTAATGTATGAGTTTAATAAACAATTGTGCATCACTCCTAAAAAGTTATTGTAGTAGTAGAAACGTATACATGAAGGAAAAGTCCCCAACAAACCTCAGTTATTTGGTTCATCTTGGGACACACATCATCTTTGATATAGTATATCATCCCCAAAATACAGATGTGCAAAATTAGGGCTCCTCGAATGCAGCATCTCAGTGATATAGCCACAGCATCATCAGCAATTCCTCACAGACAGAGAGATCAGAGGATAGCTTCTAACATCGGGAGATATCCTTATTTCTTTGGTTGCTATCTCACAAGATCCTAGCCATGGGGACTTACCTTTATTTTTTTAGGATTTTCCACCCATGATCCTTATACGCAGCAATAGAGGTCCTTTCTGAATGGCCCTCAGCTGAGGTGATCTGTAGAAAGGCCCACTTTGGACACATGAGGATGTCAATCACTTACGGCATTTTGACTAACACTACAACCTGCTGGATAGAAAACATTTGAAGGATATAGAAATAAATTTCCCTGGAAACAAATGGATGTTTTATGGAGATGTTTGGTGGAAGCTTTCCCATGGCAAAGCTATTACAAGAAAGAAATCGCACCACCACATGTAACAGATGTAGAGCAGATGGCGAAGATGGCTCCTTTTTGTAGCTGTCCTAATTCACAATTACTAATCCTTGGAGTTCAACTCAACTGCACATTTTTAATATACATTTTGACAACTATTTTAGGCTGTTTTCAGTGTACATTTTCTTTTCTGCAAAGAAAAGATAATTCTATTAAAAACACATTGGAGAAAATCCCCCTGAAGTAAAACTACAACATACAAAGAACCTTGTAGAGAGTAGCTAACTACATCATAAATACAATGCATGCGTGATGAACCAATCCAGTGGGTTATAATGCCAAACCATTTTCTCAAAGAAGAGGCGCCAATTGCCACTCTGACGTAATTGCAAGACATCTCACTGTGGTCCCAAGGGGAACCCAAGTGAATCCTTGTGTGGACACCATTCTGGCTGCCTGATGTCACACGCCAAAAATTCACAAGAATTAGAATTAAGATGCTTTGCAAAAAATCCCCATGGCCACTATAAAGGCTCTAAATTTGCTCTCATCCCCATCTAAATAAACTGTTGTATCATCTGTAAACTCCACATTGAGCAGCTACTTGAGCTCAGGGATGGGCAACCTGATGCCTTCAATACCTCTGGATGACTGAGCAGCCTTCCCTCACTGGTCTTTCGATCTCTCTTCTAGCCCTGCCAACAAGAGCCTCACTCGGTGCTGAGGAATAAACGACAGCAAGTCTCGTCACCCACGGCTCTTGAAATCCCATCCTCAGCATGATGCCCTGTAGAAACTCCCAATCCAGGCAGTCATATGCCTTCTCAAAGTTGAGGAGCACAATGAGGTCGTGGTTGTTGGAACAACAAAGAGCAGTGGACTCCTGAAAAGTGAGTCCAAGATGCTGCCCTCTCAAACAAAGCATGTCTGTGTGGGTTGGCTATTACATTGCATCAATGGGGATAGTCTTAGTTTGATCAGCTTTGTAAGGATTTTGTAGGCAGTTCCGAGCATAGTAATCAGCCTCCATAGTGTGATCTCCACTCTGTTCTCATACACACCTGTGATGACACATGTATTGATAAGATCCCAATAGCTCAAAAGGAAGGACTTCTATAGTCCATATTCTGCTGGACACATGCCTAAGAGCAAAGCCAGAAGTGCATTCTCAACTCCTCTATAAAAAGGTCCATTAAATGCATGCCCTTCCTGTTGGTGACCACCCCCTGGTGCTCTGCCATCCTCTCTCTCTATCCATCTTGTAGCTAAGGGTCGAGTTGTGGATCCTAGCAAATTTGTGTAATTATATTGTATAGTCACTTGCCTTGCCTTCAAAAGGCCCCATGCAATGGCTCTATTAGCTCTCCAAAGTCTCTGTACGCCCTATCTAGAGTGTTTTGACCTTGTGGTGTGGATGAAATCCCTATTAACCATGTCTACTAACTGAGTCCAAAAGGAAGCTCCTGTATGGAACATGACCTCCAATCTTGCTTCCTTCATGGCATCAATCTCTACTTTGGCAATATGCATCATCTCAATTACCCATTTTAACCTATAAAAAGTTGTGTAACACTGGCTAGCCACCTGCTCCACATTCAAAAGGCCCTATACAATGTATCCATCAACTCTCTTGAGTCTCGATACACACTGTCTAGAGTGTTTTGGCCATGTGATGCAAAAGAAATCTCTATTAACCCTATCTCCTGCCTGACTCCACAAGGAAGCTCTCACATGGAATCATTTCTCTGATTTGCTTCCTCTAGGGCATTAATCTCTATTCTAGCAATACACATCCTCTCAACTATCCATATGTAACCTGAACATCTCTCCTCCCTGTCGAGCATAGCCAATGATGCTCTAGTACTCCCCTCCCTCTCTTGAAGGCCTTGTCTCCTCCTGATGACCTCCTTGAAGAAGGAGAACATATCTAGTAAACTCTCATCCAAGTCTCTAGCAACCTGTACAGTTGAGAAAGGTCTGGAATCTAGTTCCCCGAATTCGTGTGACTAACTCTCTAAGATCATCATCATGGAACATGTGCTTTGAAATCCTTGCATTGAAGTAAGTCCTTTGACTCTCTCAAAAAGAACTAGCTACACCGGTGAGTGGTTCGAGAGAGTCCAACAAGATATGATGCCTGCTAGGCTGCCCCTATCACAAACCCAGTCATTCATATAAACCGGTCAATCCTCGAGAAAGTCCTAGCTCCTATTGCCCTGTCTTTCCTAGAGAACTCAAGCGAGCTTGTGGATCAGTGAAACTTCGTTGTGAACCATGATTCCTATCCTCTAATCTACAACAAGAGCTTCCATGCAGCCTGGCCACCTCCTCTAATGGTCTACGTGCATATAACTCTCCTATCCTCCAAGGTCTCCACCATGTTTAAGTCACCCCCTGCCATACGATGGTCGACTTGACGTCCTGTCTCACTGGCCATTCTTTCGGGGCACAAACAGCTAATAGACCAGTAAGTATATCTCCATATGTGACCTATTCCTTGGCTAAAAATCTCTCATGTACCATGAGTTAGGATAAGGTTGCAATACAATCACTCTGTAAGCCAGAGATGAAACCTCTTGGGCTGCAACTGTCTTTGAGGGCACACTCTTTGTTTGAAGCGATGTGAAATGGCGGGAAGGCGTCGGTTGTAGGTATGCGGGTGGCTGCATTGGAGTCTCCTGATGGTAGTGGTGGACCAGCTGCAATCTCTCGAACCTCCCTAGTTCCATGTGTCCATGGTGTTGAGAGTTCCTGATTGGCTGGTACTGACTAGTGTGATTCTGAGCCCAAGGGAGAAGGCTGTGTGAGAGAAGGGATATGGAAGTGGATTGGGTGAGGAAGTCAATGAAGGTTGCTAAGGTGGAGAACATCGAGGACACTTTCATGTCTGGATAGAAGAGAGCACCTAGCTGAAATATACGTTGCTGAGGTGAACAGGCGGGTGTCGCTAGCATCAGCAGTGCAGTTGTCTGTAGGGGAGGTGGTTGACAGGACAAGGTGGAGGTGGTGATAAGCAAGGGGCATGGTAATACAGATGGCTTGGAACATGGGATGTAGATGACATGGAATACGTAGTGCAGGGCAGAAGTAGAAGGGTGGGGATGGCACAGCAAATAAGGACAGTGGCGGGGTCTAGAGGGGGGCAGCAGGGGGGCAGCAGGGGCAACTGTACGGAGAAACAGGGTGGCAAGCAAAGCATCACGGGCAGCAGGGAAGGAATCAAGGCAGCATCCAGGCTGCAGCCGGTCGGTAGGTAGAAGACCACCAGGTGGTCGCATGTTCATCAGCACATGATGGAGGCATACTGGTCAGCTCATTCATGGTTAGATGTACTTCAATTGTACTTTTGATTGCACTCTTTGATGAGACATCACTGCTATTTTACTATATGCTTTGGTCTCATCAGGACTTTGGCCTTCATCAACTGCAATTCTACATCAGCATTAGATTATATCACCATGCAGGAGCCTTATTGAAATATTTGTCCATCAATCACACAAATTTGGATTTTTGAATGTGATGCATATGTTCACGTGGCAGCATGTCTCAGAGGGGACTTGGACCCTAAGTCTCAAAAGGCAGTCCACTGTTGCAAGATAATCTATGAAGGCAAAGTGTACCAGGTATTCTCTGGTGTTGCCTTGCACATTCTCTATTTGCTCCGGCTATTGGATGATTTGGGTTATTCCCAGAAGCAACCTACTATTGTCTACATTGACAGTCAAAGTGCCACAGCATTGGCATGAAACCCAAGGTTCCATATAAGAACCAAGCACAAAGGGTTCATAGGGGTTCATAATCACTTGGTTCATGAGTAGATCAATTGAGCAACAAGTGATTTGTGCCTACATGGGACAATGTGCCTGTAGTCTTCAGCAAGGCTTTACATCAGAGCAATCCTGATTGACTACTTGCATGAATCGGGGTTGGACCCCACCTTTTTAGCAGTTTAAGAGAGGGTGCTTTTCACCCCACCAGCTTTGGCCTCTTTTCAGCTTCATTTTAATTTTAGGGTATTCATCCCCATTTTTTAACCAAAATGTCGCTGAGAAGGGGTGTTAAGATATTAAGTCCAGCCCCATCTTTGGCAGATCCACTTTAGTCCTTGAGTGCCCCTATTTTTGGCACATTGACATAGAACCTGATTGTACCATGCGCTTAAACCAATCCCTGGACATAATTATTTATTTGTTTGACTCACAAAAGAATTCCACTTTTATGAAAGTTATCAGCAAATTCATTCACCAGCAATGAATCTAGCTTCAGTAAAAATCCATCGTGCTGATTGAAATTATTATAGAAACAAATAGTAAAAGGGGAAGAAGACAAACTTACATCAATAGCCTCATGCATGTCAGGTCGCCCTTTGGTTACGTTCTCACCCAGCCTTTGGTATCCCCTACAAAACAATCATGTGTATAGTATGTTAAACCCATATTAGAAAGCCCCTTGAATAAAGAACAAAACTCAAAACCCATTACAAAGTAACCAAGAACTAAACACTTTTGCACAAAAAAATTACCTGAAGCCCCCATCACTTCGCATCTTGATTTTAAGTTTATCTTCATAATTGAGATGAAAAAACTCGCGACTTAGGTTCAATACAGCTTCACTCAAAGAAGTAGATATCCCATGGCCTTTCTATACACAACCAGAAATAAAAGCATGGAAGAAGTATTTCGAGCCAAATAATAGCATATACAAGTTAACAAGGCAATTACAAAACAGTAGAATATTCAATGCTTTTCTGAACTGCATCAGGGCCTATGCAGAGGCTCTCCAAGTCTGTATTCATATCTTCCATTTGTAAATCCACCAATTGGAAATGTCCAATACAATCTGGAACTGAGAGAAAAAATCAGAACTGCTCTCCGATACTTAGCTGGAAATATGTACAAGCACTTGTGCATGGTAACCGCGAGATTAACTGTACAGACTGTTCAGGATCAATCTCAAAGAATGGACCACTTTTGGACCTCTCCTTGAAAAACCCAAAATGTTAGAATAGTGCCAAGTTTTGAGAAATTGCACCCCCTGGGGCCTCTTTTTGAAGAACAAAGCTGTCACTATAGTGCCATGTTTTGAACAATTGCAGCAATAGGGCCCTTTCTTTGAAGAACAAATGAGATGTCATGGCAAATGCTAAGTTCAGTAAAACTGCACCCTCGTGGCTTGTAAAGGTAGAGTCATACTAGCTGAAAGCCACTGCACAGCACAAAAGCACAAGATTTGAAGATGGATATGAAGGAACGAAGTTGTACTATGGTGACAAATCCCCCCTTGGGATGATTCTGAAACAGGTCTAGCCGAGAGAGTCTGCAGGTCGTGGGTCTGAAGGGTTGCACCTGCCCAGGAGGGAGCCTGTACAGGGACAGTGCCTATCTGCAGGGTTGCGCTTAATGCTGCACACTCCAATCCACAAATCGTTGTCTGCTGTGCAGTCGCCCTGCTCTGCAAGTTTCCATTGCCACCTGGTGTCAGTGAATAGTCCCCACCACGTGTTGAAACAAGGGCTGCCACGTCAGATTCTGGCCATCACGAACATCCTATTGGCATGTGGCTTGGATGCGGCAAGGACCCAGTAGCATGCGTGAGATGCAGCAATCCAGTGGAGACAGAGAGACATTGCCTATTGGACTTCCCTAGATCCCATGAGGCTTAGAGGAGAGCCCTTAGGATAATATTTCACAGCACAACAGAGACCATGGTGGCTACTTGAGGGGCTGTAGCATGGGTCATAGATAGAGGCCTAGCATGTGGCTATGAGGATGTTGAGGGGAGATACTCTTTTCTCATCCTTGGACAGGATCTGAGCAAGATTCTCACTCCAAATTAATCATAGGCACTACGGACTCAAGGACACTACCACAGACGGGAGTTGATTGCCAGCATCATAGCCCGGTATATTTGGATTGTGAGATGCAGCCACATCATTGACTTCTGGATGTATTCACAGCAGAGACTTTTGATAGAGGATCTGGACAGAGATCGTTCACACTTTTTGCAAGAGATGGGAGAGGATGCAGGGCAGCTCTGAGAGGATGAGGAAGAGAAGAGAGGTTTTTCTACAGACATGGGATTCAGGCACTTTCTTCAATACTGTTACTCATATGGTTTGGCATTACAGCCACTGGATTGGTCATCCACACAACCATTGTATTTGTGATATACTCAGTTACTATTCACAAAGTTCTTTGCACTTTACATTTTACCTTAGGTTATTTGCCAAGGTGTTATTAATAGAAATTGCTTTTCTTGGGGGGGGAAAAAAAGGAAGTCGTACCATGGCACATCTCATCATTGGCAATTTAAGAAAAATAAGACTAAAATAAAACAAAGATGATGTGATCACAGTGTACAAGAGCTCCTAGCTCCCTTATCATCTATAGTATCCCCCATAGGGTTCAGCTTGAGGGATCTCAGCTCTGCTATGATAGAGTCAGATGAAGTGAATCTCCTCCAAAATGTCCTGCACTGTGAGAGATGATGTCAGATAATCTCATGGGCATTCTTGATTTTAGGGGCGAAGTCTTATGAGCTTTGTAGCTCTATCTATTGTCACCCTAGACAGTACCCTACTAGGCAGAGCCAATACTGGAGATTGAGTCTTTGATGGCAGTGCTACAACCCTGAAGAAGTATGCCATCGCAACATTGCTCAGGGCCAAGTCAATAAATCTGGGTGCCAACAAGCTCAATGTCACTGAATCTCAGAGTCCGAAGCATTTCTGGTCAGGGAACACCATAACTTGACAAATAGACCAGATCTCTATTGGGAAAGGCAATGATAGTGACCTTATATCTCATTATAAGAAGGGTGTTTGCATTCATAGTGCTGCTCTGTCTCTACCTCTCGAATAAAGCACATCTGATATATCATATCCTCCAGTGTGTCTACATAATATCCCACTAACTGATGTGAGGTCCGCATCTTTTGGCACCTCTCATCCCAAATGATATATGAATTACTTGCAGAAAATTACAAACCAGCCGCATCAAAAGAATCTTGGTGCCTAAATTCTCAACATCGATGAATCTCGGAGTCCTAGGCATCTCTCGTCACGAAACTGCATAGTTGACAGATGGTTCCAGATTGCTATTGGAAAAGGCAATGGTAGCAACCTCATATCTCATTATAAAAAGGGCATTTGCTTATGTAGTGCTCCTCTGTCTCCACCTCTTGAATAATGCACCTCTGATATATCCTATCTGCTAGTGTGTCTACATAATATCCCACTAGCTGATGTGAGGTCTGCATCTTATGGGGTTATGGCACCTCTCAACCCAAATGACATATGAATTAGTTGGAAAATTTTACAAAGAAGCAAGGTGAAACCCCACTCCACCTCATGAAGTAAGAAAAATAATGTTGTCATATTTCACTTTTAACAAAGCCTCCCACTTTTTGGGCACCGTCCAAGTCATTTCACAAAGTCAAACTAGAGTCAACTCATCAAGGTCTTCTTTCCTCACTCATTCTTCCAAGCGACTTCTCTTGGTTGTGGTTCCGTTAAATAGTAACAAGGGACAATCTGATTCTCCCTAATTCATTCATGCGCATCAACAAATCCCTTGGGAAACCCTTGTGATTTGTTGTGCTAAAATCATTGGCGCCTGAGGCTCATAAACTTTGAGTAATAGCCTTCCAAGGTCAAGTTCAATTGACCAAAGCTATAGAATTCATTCATCTTGATGGACTCAAAAGATGGATGTAAATATCACCCCTTCATAACCTCATCATCCATCCCCAAGTTTCAGAGGCTTCACTTATTGCATCGTCTCAGCACCATTGCACACTTGGTTGAATATTCACTTTGATACTAAGAGCATTGAATAGAAATCACATTTGAAACGCCCACCTAGGATACAACCTGCACATGAGACACAACACAAGCTATATCCACAATTATAAAGGGGCTAGACACTAGACTCAACTCCCAACAATAGAGCCAAATGGGGCTCTCCCACGAGCCTTGAACTAGTAGCACTTATGGTCATAACTACATCCCAAGGATTGGTGTCCCATATCACCAATCCACACTGTCCACGTGCATGCCAAGAGTCCAACAGTGGTGATCATACAATGATGTGCACAATAGAAACTTGAGTCCAAGAGTGGTGATCACACAATGATATGCACAATAGGGCCTAAAGTCCTATAAATAGGACTCGACTACCATGGCCCCGGAGTGCCTTTAGTACATTCGCATTAAGTCACTTCATGACCATTGTGGCTAATGCTACAAGTGCCCATCTAGATGTCCACAAATGTAGCACTTCCCTCCTTATGAATGATTGATATCCTCACCAATATCCTCAAAACGACTCTTCAATGAATGTACCGACTCCCAAGTAGCCTCTCTCTCCAGGCAATTCTTTCACTCGATCAAATACTTAGGATCAATGATTTGATGGGATCAATTAGTCCTATGGTTGAGAACCAATTCCGGTTTGAGTAGAATATATCGAGTAGTATCCTCGAGCCATAGGAATTCCTCAATTAGAACAATAAGTTCACCTTGTCCCACTCGTTTCTTCAAATGACTCTAGAAAGGTCCACAATACCTCAAAGATAATTAATAGTACTTTCTAGTAGTCATCCTAAGAGAACACCTAGTACAATGGAAGGATTATCCTGAAGAAGATGCCACTTGGGTCGATGAGGCAACCCTTATGAAAGAATACCCCCAGTTTCTCTCGAGATAAGGACATCTCGATTTCTCTAAGGAGGGAAGAATGTAATGTCCCCATTACTTAGTTTAATTAAGAGCTTTCTAACCAAGTGAATTGGAGTTTTACCCCCCTTTCGGAGCCAATGGAACCATCAAATTTATGATCTGAGCATCACATCACTGATCTTTCCAAGATCCCCCTCCACAAAGAGCTCCACTTCTCAGCCACAAGCCCTCTTCTCTAATTCACTATAAATATGAGGCATGGGGAGGAATTTAATGTAGACTCACATGCACTCCTGGAGCTCTCCAAAAGTAGGATATTGGTCACCATAAAACATAGTAAGAACTTGGGCCGTTTTAATGCTTTTCCCTACAATCGTCAATATCTCCGATATTGTTGTACAGAAAGTCGACCAATAATTAAAATTTGATAATATCCATACCATATTCGAAACACAGTTTTCGAGATATCCTCCAAAGCTATCTGTATTTAAGGGTATCGAGTGATTTTGGTAAAATAATGTGCACTATACAATCTATCTATGACATCATCCATTTAAGGCAACATACATTTGTTCTTGACAGCTACCTTATTGAGACCCTTATAGTCTATGCAAAAGCGCATCTTACAATCCTTCTTTTTGGGAGAAGAGCAGGCACATCCCATGGAGACTTACTAGGTTCAATGAACCTTATCTAGATAATCATGAAGTTGCCTAACTATCTTGTCCCCCTCTTTCCGGCTAAACAAATACAAATGCCGAGAGATAGGATGGCTACCAGACAATAACTCAATCCTATGGTCTAATTTACCATGAGACAACGGAAGTCCGTCAAGTAATTTAGATGGAAAGGTATAGGTAGATTCGTGTAAAATTGGATTCAAATATTTACTTACATCTAAATTAATATCAACAAAATTACTAAAAGAATTTAAATTACATTGCACCACAAATGTGAAAGATGAGTAAGAGTGGAAGTATCACAAGGACATGAAATATTGAAATGCTTTAATCTTGTTGATAACATTTAATTAAGTTATTAATCAAATATACAAGATTGTTTAGTACATGCGATGCATACGGCAGTTATTTCATAGTAACAGGCCAAGGATCCCAAGGATGCAATTGATGTCAAAGATAAAAGTTGTGATAAGTTATGCTGGCTAGGTTTTGTTGGTCAATTGGAATCAGATTTGACCCTAGGGCACTCGTTTAGCCAATAAGTGTCTGTGGTGACACTAGGGACTTGCATTAATTGATTAATTAATTAATGCCAGTCTGAGCGTCAACACAAGTTGGAAACCACTCCAGGTTGCAGATGGCCTAGCCAATTAATTTATGGATGGGCACACTTAATTTTGAGTAGGGTCAGAATGGTTGAATTCAATTTTCAGAATTATTTAATTCTGAAAATTAATTAAATGGCTGAACAATGCTGAAAAATAGGATTAGAAGGCTCCCCCTTGGCAAAACAAGCTGAGAGAAAGAAAGAGAACAAGCTGCTAGTCTGATTTCCTACCTGTGGATCACCTTCTGGAGACAGAGTCAGCAGCAAACAACCCATCTGAGGTAGGCGACAGCAATTGTTGGGTCTACAAGGGCAGGCAACAAGAGCTGATGGCTGGCCACAGCAATTTCTAGCATCTCTAGCAGTGGGCAATAGCCCTTGGGCAGTCCTTGACAAGTTGCAACCAATCTAAAGGGTTTCTCCATGAAGAATTCCCAAATTTCTCTCTCTTCTGACATTCTCCCACCTTCTCCAGCTTGTGCTCAGTCATTCTCAGCATTTCTCAGAACTTTGGATCAAATTTAAGTCAAATTTGGTGGACAATAGAGAGATCTTTCTGTAAACCGCAAATTTCTATACAATTTAGGGTTTGACAACCACCTCGGGACCCGTGGCAATTGGTGAAGGCATCGTACACTAAATTCAGCACCTGAAATTTGTGTAATTGTCAAGGAGTTCAAATACCAACCCATTCTTGTAAATTGGGGCAGCACTTGGCCATTTGGTGGTTCTATTTATGCAAGTCCTTGCTAAAAATTCAAGGGACATTTAACCCGAATTGATTGCTGATTGTTGCTATAGCAAGGGGCTTTTGAAACACCAAAGGAGATTGTGAATCTCAGCTTGTACTCACTCCATTAGCAATCAAGTTAAAGAAATACCGAAAGGGGCACCAATTTTGGAACCAAAGTCTGATGCCCAAGATTATTAAGGTAATTTGTGCATGTCAAGTTATGTTCATTTGTTGATTGTTGTAATTACATGCTTATTTAGGGAATTGCCACCCTTTCCCAAGAAGGAAGGTTGGTTTCATGGTTCCATTGCTAGCATTCCACTCAATCCTTTGATTTGGTAGGCTCGAGGCACCTAGATGCAAGCCAAAGCTTTGTGCTAGTGCTGATTTTTGCTCTCAGCTGAGAAATTACAACAATATGTCTTCATATAGTGAGATGCACTCAAGCAATGATAATGCCTCTCAGTATGAACATTCACATGGAAATGAAGGAAATGCAATACCTAACCTTGAACAAGGCTCAGACCATGGATAGCAAGCTGAAAATATTGTTGTTGGGCAAAATGTACAGCCTTCATGACAAAAGGAGACTAATAACCAGTAAAGTGAAGAGAAATTTGATGACCAATTCAAGAATCAAATGAGGACAGCAGCAAATCTCTTTGCTGAATTGGCAAAGGATCCTCAATTTTCCTAATTTTTGAATGCTCCAAAGGAGGATAGCAAAGGCAAGAAGAAGAAGAAGATGTCGTTTACACCTTCGAGACAGCAAGATGCACCAAAGATAATGCCAAACCCTTCATTTGAAACTCCCAAAAATAGTAATGAAATACGAGACAAGCAATGCAAATGCGAGGCCATCACAAAAGTGCCAATCCAATGGATTTTGGACAACCAAGCATGCATGCTATGATGGAGCAGTCAGGATATTTTGATGGAAGCACGACTTCTCATGCTATGGTCAGACAGGCACCGCATAGAGGAATGTATGGCACAAATCCCTATGGTATGTAGCAACCAATGCACTGTATGCAAGGCCCAATGTATTCACATATGGCTGGAAATGTGCAAAACCCTATGTATGACAACATTGGTTTCATACCTAGGATACAAACTAGCATGTTAGGTAATGCATCTGCACCCCCAAATGCTTATGGGGCTCAAAGAATAAGTAATCGTCATGCAAATGCTCTGTTTAGTGTTGGTTTGATGTAAATTCAGCAAATGCACCCTGTTTGCAACATCCAATATATGACAACTTGATACCAAAAGGGGCAGCAAAAGACTAATGCGGATGGAAAAGCAATGAAATTTAAGTCCTTCAATGGTGCAAAAGATAGGCCGAAAGCTTTGACTTTCATTTAGCAATTTTATGCAACCTATTCAGGGGGAAACTTCACCGAGTCCTCAAAGATTAGAAAGGTTGCCACTTTCTTAAAAGTGAATGCATTGCAATGGTGGTCTGCTCTTCTTATACAAGGTAGAGCACTGTCAATGTGGGTACAATTCAAGCAAATGTTTGCATCGAATTGGTTGGCAAGTACCCTTGAGGTGGACATCATGATAGCTTGGAATAAGTTGGATGCTAAGGAATGTAAGAATTTGGAGCAATATAATAAGAAGTTTTGGGATGCATTGTTGCATATTACTTCTTATTGCCTCATACTCCTTCATGAGCAAGTGGATAAATATGTTTGTGGACTCCCTAAAGGAATCAGGGATTTTTGCATTAAATCCACCATGTCCAACATGTCTCAGCTCATAGACACTGCTGCTACAGTCCATGCTTTGCTGCATTGGAAGGATTCGGGCTACCTAGAGAGTGGGGAGAAGCTGAATAAAAAGTTGTTTAAGGCTAAGAAAATGAGAAAATTTGAAAATCAGCTTGTAAAGAGGTCAAAACAACAAAGAAAGGGCTCAAAATCGTTGGCACAACATAGGGAATTGATGGTTGCAAATAAATGTTTTATTTGTGAACAGGAGGGTCACATTGCAAGGGACTGTCCCAATAGGCAGCAAGCTAGAAATTCAAAAAATCCAGGAGATTCTAAAGGAAAGAAACCCAAAACATTAGTGGGATTGATACCAGATATTGTTAGTGATCAGCCCAATAATAATGCTATCGAGTTGTGTAGAGCTTGGGGAAAATTTAGGGATCAACATGCATTGAATTTCTTTGATAATGGTGCACAAGCCAGCTTCATCTTTGTTAACATAGTAGCCCGTCTGGGCATTGAGAGGATGAGATGGGACCCATGGGGAAAATTGGAATGGCATGTAAAGGCCATGCAGAGCCTGTCACACCACTCATTAGAAAGTTTTGGTTGCATATACAGGGATATGTGGACAGCAAAGAATTCTTTATTGCTCCACTTGACGGTTGTGATGTATTGCTTGGTATGCCATGGTGTCACCATATACATGCAATGATTGATTCTCCTGCAAAAATATCACTATTTACATAAGGGAAAGGTACTCACACTTGATGTAAAGTCGAAAGGTGAATCTGACCCTGTTGTATTTACAGCTGCCATTTCTAAAGTAATGAAAAATCATCTTTTAACATACTTGGTTTTTACTAGCGATAAAGAAGATAGTGAGAATGTTGGGAACATGTCTAGGTTAGAGAAGGATCACATGTCATTTCTAAAAATGTATCCTAATTGCTTCTCTCAGTCACTTCCATGGTAGCTACTGCCTAAAAGGCCAAAAGATCATGGTGTAGATCTTATCCTGGAAGTAGCCAACCTAATAAGCCACCCTACAAAGTTAATGCAGCCCAATAGGAGAAGATTATGAGTCAAGTAAATGAGCTATTAGAAAAAAGGTTGATTCAGCCCAGCTCATCTGCTTTTTGTTCTCCAGTGCTTTTGGTGTAGAAAAAGGATGATTCATGGCATCTGTGCATTGATTATCATACTTTGAACAAGATCACGGTAAAGAACCGCTTTCTGATTTCTCGGATCGATGATGTTATGGATAGATTGTAGAGGCAGTCATATTCAGCCATATGGATTTGAAAAGTGGGTATCATCAGATTTGAAATTTCTCAATCTCTAGTGATCTCAATGCTGTAATCTTCGGAGCAAGGCTATAGAAAGGCTAGGAGATAAGAGAGAATGCCAAAGAGAGAGAGAAAAGTCAGACTTTCTTCGTGAAGAACTGAAGAAAATCAGTCATTTACTATTGTTTCTCTGTCTCAACAGTCTCTAAATGCTGTCGCCTACTATTGGGAACCCTCTTCTTGCTGTTGCCTGCAATAAATGTTGCCGCCAGCAGCCTAGATGTTGTCAGGTGCAATTTAGGGGTCCCTAGGAGTTGTCGCCTATAGCCAACATGCTCTTTCGTACTGGAAAATGGAGGAAAAACAGACTCAATCAACTCCCCACCATTCACAACAAGAAACTTGTCACGTTTTTCCTCTTATTTAACCTTCCACCAGGCTTTATGGGCAAGTTTGCTAAATGGCAGCCTTCCCAAATGCTTTTTCTAGCATTATCCATAATCAAATATTAATTTTCGATCTTAAATACTGAAAATTAGTCTAATAATTATTTCCCTGCCCAAAAAAATAATCTGACTAGCCAATAATTAAATTGGCTGGGCAACTTCCATTCCCTAGTGTCTTTGTGCCATCTTTGACCATCAGATTAGCATTAGGTACCATTAAACGCCACTTCTCTATTGTCACCAACTAATATTTGTGGCCAAATGAATGACTTAGACCAACAACTAGCACCAGATACCACCAACTACCTATGCACCATACCTTATAGCAACTTTTCCCGTGATTTCCTCGGGTCCCAAGCTACTAAATTTACTCTAACCCTAGTTACACCTCACATGTGCAACATTTACTTAACCATGTGATTAAATATTAATCCGCATGTTAAGTGAGGTTTCAAAAATACATGTCCTCATGACAATATAACAAAAAGCCTCGCATCCAAAGACATACAAGTGTGTATATAAGGGAGGTTTACCAGACCATACCTCCTCTGCAACTCTACCACCAACAATAGTGCATGGGGATCTATTAATCAAATGAGCAGCAATAATAACCACCTTAGCCCAAAAGTATTGTGGTAAGCCTGACTGACTAAGCATACTATGGAATCTTTCTTGAATAATCCTCTTCATACGCTCTACAACATCATTCTATAATGGGATATACGGAGCTCTCACTTGACGCTTCATACCCCTCTCATCACAAAACTGCTCAAAAGCCCTAAAGATATATTCATCTCCATTGTCAAGTTTGAAAAGTAGGTAATACCTCTCGCTTCTGCTTAACAAGATAGGCCCAAACTTTATGTGGATTATCATTAATAAACATGACAAAATACTTAGCACCACCTAATGATTAACAGGGTATGGGACCACAAATATTTGAATGCATAAGAGTCAATGGCTTACCCACGTATGTAAAACAAGACTTTTTATGCAAGTTTGCCTGCCATGTTAACAATGATCATAAGAGTCAGAACATGAGTAGTCAAGAGGCTGTAAATATTGCAAAAGAGTGAATACTTTTATTCCTTTAAGAAACATATACCTAAGACCGCGATGCCAAAGAGATACATATAGAAGATCAGTTAGGTCAAAACATGATCAACAGATCCAGATACAAGCAAGGGATACATGCTACTAAGCTTGGCACCTCTGGCAAAAATGAGGTTGCCATGTGTAATCTTTCGTGCAAAATCATCAAAAGAGACATAGTACCTAGTAGGCTATATCAACATTCTTCCTATTTACTTCTTTTGTAAGCAAAGCACCCTTTACATCCTTGAGCTGAAAGCCACATTTAGGAGGGTTGGCACTCATAGTAGTGTAGAGAATGCATCCCAAGACTCAAACAATGTGACAAGCAAGAAAAGAGACTTAACATTTTTCTCAAACTTAAGCCCCTACGAAGTAAGATGATTGAAAATGGAAGAAACTCATGTAGGTGAGAAGATATAGACATCTCTTCCTTCATATGAGGATCCATGAGTTTCATAAGCTAATACAGCTATGTTGCAAGACTCAGCTTATCATCAAGATCACAAATCTTTTTCCATAATGCATAAGCACCACCCTCACTCTCAATGACATTGAAGTATATCTACTTTGACGATGACAAAATAATGGTAGACTTACATAGCTCATCAAGCTCCTCTTAATCCTTTACATCATAAAGTTTTGGCTTTACACCCTCTAATTTTAATGGCTTGACTTGATCTTTTGCACCAATATCTGTCAAATCTAAGTCTTCCAATACTAGAAGTTATTGCCATCCAACTTCTCTATATTGAAGATAGCATTGTCATTAGAAGCATTTAAAGCACCTGCAATTATGTCTGTCAAACAAAGAGAGTACAAGCTTCTGTAATAACAGCAAATAAGCCCCAAAGCCAAGCCAAAAATCCTACAACAAGAGGAAGACAGAGCTAGCATACTATTATCCACAAGCAAGAAGCAGTAGAGTGCTGAATGCAAGTGTCTGCTCTCAAGGAAACGGCTCAAAACCAAATTTTTAGCATGACTATCCATAAAATTGTAGTAAATCAACATGTAACTGTAGGCAAACATGCAAAAGAGTAAGCTCCCATTGCTAGGAAAATCCGGGTAACAACTGAGATATAAAATGCAACTAGCACTGTAAAGTCAAAGTATAAACCACTGAGTACCAAAGGCTATCAAAACATCCAAGGTGTCAGGTACATAAATACATACCAATATGCATGCCAAGCATGTATCCACCACTAACAATCCACTGAGAATAAATGGTATAAGGCATCAAAATCAAAGGCAAATCGGCCCATAGTCATAAACATCTACATTGACACAAGCTCTATGAAGAAAATACCAAGTACTCCCACTAGAGCAAATCTGGAGTATCCAAAGTAGCAAAGGAAGCTCAATGCATAGAGCTCATAGTATCCAGGTGCCCAAAATACATCATGTATACATCCATGAGCATGTATCTTCAATGTCTTCAAGCCTACAAGTGGAAATAACTAAGCAAATAGCCACTGCCTGAATGCAACCAACGGAGCTTAAATCCAAGCTATATAGCTCAACATAGGTATATCCAAACATAAACATCAATGCCAAGCATCAACATAGTCATGTAGCATATCCGAATAGCATGTAGGCATTCAATACATAGATATTCACTGTGAATGCTTGCTATCGAAACTTTGCTACAGCAAAGAACCCTTCAAATGTTGAGCTATTCGAGCTCTAATCAATCCAAGAAGCTTGCTCAAGCATCAAATGAACATTTGGGCATCAAAAGCATATCATATAAGTGTCATATGAGCCATAGGCATTCAAGTGCATGCTGTCCATAAGGTATTTTAGCAAAGCTGTCCTAAATCACAATCAATGGCTGCATGTGTTCAATCTCAATCCTTGCAAACAGAGCTCAAGACGGAGTCGTAGAAGCACAGAAGAATCCTCAAATGCTGGGCAACAAGCACGAGGAGTTCTAAGACCAGTAGCCTGATGCTCTGAATGTGGGAACAGCCCCTAAAATTGTGCCACAATTTGCAGGCTATTGTCGTGGGGGCTGCCCGTTGTGTTCAACCCTAGTGGGTCACTTCAGAAGCTCAAATACCTCCAGGGAAGGGCCTGATCAATAGTGGAAGGGCTGGAGCTAAGCGAAGAGGCAATGGGACTGATGCATACCTTGGTGTGTGGTTGCTATGAAAGCTTCAAGCCAAGCTCTTCTTCCTAGGCTGAATGTAATGCTAAAGAAGCTCCTCAAATGCCCACTCTGATACTAGTTGAAAGGTGAGCAAAAGTGGAAGTAGAGAGAAGCAAGAGCTATGGAGGTTTGAGCAAGAGAGAGTAAGAGGATATATTGGAGTAAGAGGATATATTGGAACTCCAACAATCACAATGTGTGGCCTACCTTCCCTTATTCTATTATCATGTAAAAAATAAAGAATAAAGTGACAATGACAAGCACGCATAGCCAGCCTTTAACCCCCAACAAGATGATTGAACTTTTTTAATAAAACAAACATTGACAATAATATCTAGATCACAAAAACATCTACTGAATTCCAAGTCTAATATCATATATACATTAGACTAAGTGATCTTGGAAGCTGACCAGCCCTCAATCACAAGAAAACAACTATCAAGCTTGGAAGAAACTATGTGAGTTTTATAATCAATGTACAAAGAGGAAAACTTATCAAAGAACCATGACGTACTAAGACATGGTCAAAGTTCATTAATTGAAAGTCCAAGGATTCATGGTAGTGTTGAATCAAATGATCCAATCTCAACATATCCGATCCGCGTGATCCACATCCAAATCCTCCATGTAACTGACACAATATTCTCAATTAGTGAGTACTACATAGAGCTGAAGTCTTTGTACAAATCAAGAAGGAAAAAAATTATAAGTAGAACCATTGTCCAATCAAACTCTAACTCTTTGACTATTAATATAGCCAGTGACCTTCATAAGCTCATGTGGACTATGTGAGAGGAGAGGATCGAGGCTCTCAATTGAGAGTGCAGTGGACAATGTGGAGAGTGAAGCATGACACCCAATGCAATAGACTGAAAGAGTGTAAACTGAAAGTACAAAGTACAACCCTTAAACCTTAGGGTTGTAAGGGGTGTTCACACCCGAACATGATAAGTGCCCATAAATGTGTAGCATGGGCACATACAAAAAAAGAGAATAAGTCTAGGAAAAAAAACCTCTCGTACCGAGAGTAAAAAGTGCCCCAGTGTCTTACTGATCACCGACACTCCTCTACGAGCATAGGCATGAGTGAAACCCAACAAAGCCCCCTAGAGTGAAGAGTGATAAAAAATACAAGGATCATTTGCCATCAAAGGAAATCAAATTTAAAGCATTGCGAAATGCTTCAAATTTGTCACGAGGAAGAGCTTTGGTGAAGATATCTGCTACATTACTAGTGGTAGGACAATAGACAAGGCTGATATCACTTGCATATAGCCTCTCTCTGACAAAGTGATAATGTATCTCAATGTGTTTTGTGCGTGCATGAAACACTGGGTTCCGTGCCACTACAATGGCACTCTGACTGTCAATGAACAAAGTAGTAGGCTCCGTAATAGATACATCTAGATCAGCTTGCAAGCGTCTAATCCATACACATTCAACTATGGTAGTGAAAGCTGCCTTGTATTCAACTTCACATGACGATGTAGCAATTGTGGATTGTTCTTGCTAAGCCAAGATATGCAAGATGAGCCAAGAAAGAAACAATTGCTACTAGTGGAGTGATGTGAATCATAATCACCAACCCAATCAGAATCACTGTAAGCATATAAATGCAGTGGTCCCCCTTGGGCATAAAGCAATCCAAGAGATCTAGTACCCTACAAGTAACGAAAGACACGCTTAACAGCTTGCCAATGTGACATGTGTGGCTGCGCATATATCTGCTCAAGGCTCAAACTGCAAACTGTATGTCTGGCCTAGTGTTGCATAGGTAAATAAGGCATCCAACTGCTAGAGCATATGTGTGTATATCAAACAAATCACTGTCATCATGTAATGACAACTTTAGTCCAAGATCCATTGGTGTACAAACTAGCTTGCAATCCTGTGAGCCAAACCTCTCAAGGATTTTACCAATGTATCTTGACTGTGATAAACCAATACCTCTAGCATCATGTATGAACTGAATGCCCAAGTAATAGTGCAAAGACCCTAAGTCTGACATCTCAAAAATTTGCTGCAAATTTTATTTAAATGCTGAAATCTAATTAGCATGTGTCCCTGTAAGCAAAAGGTCATCAACATATAGACAGATGATCAGCATGAATCCCCTTCTTTGCATACGTAAAGGCTAGACTCAGATGAGCTGTTTATAAACCCTTGGCTGAGTAAAAAGACATCAATCTTTGCATACCAAGCTCTAGGAGCTTATTTCAAGCCATATAAAGCCTTTTTCAGCTTGCAAACCAAGTGTTCGGATCCCTCAACTGCAAAACCAATGGGTGGTTGTATATATACTTCTTCATGAAGTTTCCCATGTAAAAATGCAGTTTTAATATCTAACTAATGCACAGTCCAACCATAATGGGCAGCCAAAGCAACCATAGACCTGATGGTAGTCATGCGGGAGGTAGAAGCAAATGTCTCCTCATAGTCAATGCATTTCTTCTGTGCATAGCCCTTAGCTACAAGCCTTGCATTATATTTGTCAATGGATCCATCTGCATTCCTTTTCAGCTTGTAGACCCATTTTGTTCCAATGGCTTTCTTCCCAATGGGCAAAGACACTAAATCCCATGTTTCATTCTTAATGATAGAATCAAATTCAGCTTGCATTGCTGTCATCCAATGCACACTATGTTGTGCATCCTCAAAACATTCAGGCTGCTCATCATCGGCTGTACTTGCTGCCATAACAAATTCCATGGTATGTGCAGTATCATGCATACGAGCTTGCCTTCTAGTACAACCAGCCATGGGAGCATTCAAATGACTATCTTTCATAGTCTGTAAATACCATCTAGGCATTTGTGTTGCCTCCTGACTGTGCACAAGCTCTTGCTGAATTTCAGATTCAGCACTTTGCTGAATATTCAAATCAGCCAATGGCTGATTTTCTGCATTTTCCAATGGAGCAGCTGGCTGCTAAGCATTAAGTTCACTTGCTGAAACTCCAGCTGAATCACCAAATCAAATGGGTAGCAACCCTTCAAATACATCACGAGCAACCTGATGTGTCAAAACCAGCAAGGGATAATTCTGATTTTTCATCAAAGAGTACATCCCTACTAACAAATACCTTTTTAGAGACAGGATCATATAGTCTGTAGCCTTTGCTCTCACTACTATATCCCACAAAAATGCATTTGACAACCTTGTTATCCAACTTTCTTCTAAGTACTTGTGGAATGTGTGCATATGCAAGACACCCAAAAGTATGAAAGTGTCCAACAGAAGGTTTCCAACTATTCCAAGCCTCAAAAGGTGTAACATTCTTTAATGTTTTGGTGGGGCATCTATTCAAAACATGGCAAGCACACATAACAGCTTCCATCCAAAAACTATGTAGCAAGCTCTTTGCTTTCAACATACATCTGGCCATCTCCATGAGTGGCCGATTCTTCCTCTCTGCAACTCCATTTTGTTGTGGAGTATAAGCAGTAGTGAACTAATAAACAATGCCCTTCTGCTTTAAAAAAGAATTCAGCATAGAGGACATGTATTCCCCCCCTCGGTCCGAAAAGAGAGTTTTTACTTTACAGCCAAATTGGTTCTCAACAAGTGCTACAAAAGCCAAAAAATGCATCATACACTTTTGACTTTTTAACTAAAGAATAGACCCAGCAGAAGTGTGTAAAGTCATCAATAAAAGTCACAAAAAAGTAACATCCACCCAATGACTTTGTCTGCATAGGGCCACATACATCTGAGTGCACTAACTATAACCTAGCTGTGGCTCTAAAAGCAACATCATGGGAAAACGAAAACCGACGCATTTTCACCAAAATACATCCTTCGCATAAGTGCTCAGGAGATCTCTCCAAAAGAGGTAATCCATCTAGCATCTCTGTATGCTATAAGAGCATCAAGCTACCATAGTTCACATGCCCCATGCGAGCATGCTATAACTCCACCTATAACATACCAAGAGTAAGAGTAGACATTGAAACCAGCTTTCCTTCCGTGGATGGGTGGTAAATCCCTGATTACAACTTAATTACAACAGCAAACAATTAATGCAAATCTGAAAATACAAAAATTTACCTACTAATCTTGGACAATGCACACCGGATTGGCTCCAAAATCGGCGCCCCTTTCGGTATTTCTTTAGCTTTACTGAAGAAAAAATTGATTTACAATGGGATTCTCCCAATCCCCTTCGCAATTCAAACTCCTCTTGCTTTCCAAAGTGACCAACAAGTCTTCAATTTGATTTTTCCCCTTAATTCGGACACTTAATTGGCCTTCACCCACTTCATAGACAATGGAAATGCCCCAAATTCAATGGATGGCTAGTCCTCCACCTGAATTTAGCTGAAATTCACCTTTAGTCTTGAAAAATCCAAGTCTTAGAGCTTCCAATTTCTGGCAAGCTTCTCAAGGCTGCTACTAAACCCTAATTTCTGCTATAAATTAGGGTTTACAGCAGAGACATCTGCAATTTCTCAGCCTCCAAGGGTCCAAATGCTGAGATCTTCGCAGCAAGGCTGTAAGATGGCTGGGAGAAGAGAGAGAAAGATCTAGAGAGAGAAAATTCAGAGTTTCTTCACAAAGAATTGAAGAAGATCTATCATTTACTACTGCTGCCCTGTCTCAACAGCTTGTAGATGCAAAGAACTGAAGAAAATCAGTCATTTCCTGCTGCTACCTTGTCTCAACAGCCTGTAGATGCTGTCATCTACTGTTGATTGGTCTTTTCCAACCCTTGGCTGCCTCAGAAGGTCCTCCAATGGCTGCAAATCAGACCAGAGCATCTCCTCCCTCTCTCTTGCAGGCTGAATATACTAAAAATTGCTCTCTCAAGTCTCTAAATACGTTTTTCAGTCTCGCATGGGCATTTTTAACAAGTGGCAACATTCCCAAATGATTTTTTCAACATTATGAATAATTAAATATTAATTTTCAGTCTTTAAATACTGAAAATTAATCTAATAATTATTTCGGTGCCCTGAAAAAAAATCTGACTGGCCAATAAGTAAATTGGCTGGGTATCTTCCACTCTCGAGTGTCTCTATGCCATCTTTGACCATCAAATTAACGTTAGGTACCATTAAACGCCACTTCTCTAATGTCACCAACTAACACTTATGGCCAAATGAATGACCTAGGCCAACAACTGGCACCAGATACCACCAAGTACCTGTGCGTAACTTATAGCAACTTTTACCTTTGACATCCCGTGATTTCCTCGGGTCTCGGGTGTTGAGCTAAAATATGCATTACTTGCTGATTAGCCTCTTAAACAACCCCAAAACACACTAAAAATGCTATTTTACAATAAAACCCTAAAACAGGGAGCGGTTCGAGAGAGTTCAGTGGAAACCCTAAAACAGGGAGCGGTTTGAGAAAGTTTAGTGGAAACCCTAATTTTTGGGGCGCCCTTCCACATCTATAAATAGACAAGCTGCCCCCATTCAGCCATCATCCTTGTTTTGCAGATTACACTAGCCCACACACCCTCTGCTGCTGTTGCCGCCCAGTTTCCAGCCTACAGCCCGCCTCCATCTGCTGTCCAGCCATTATCGACTGCAGGCACATCATCTTCAGCCTGTCCATTGCTGTAGGCGACAGCTCTCAGCTGCTGGCGACTGCTCCAGACCATCCCAGACTATTGTTCAGCCTGCTGTCCATCATCTCCAGGGTCAGCCAGCCTGCATTTCAGCATTGTAGGCCCTGACACTCTCAGACACTGTTTCAGCTTGCAGTTTACAGCAAACTGTGCACAATTTCCAGCCTCCGATCGGTGGTACACTGCTGCATTTACCAATTTCCAGCCTCCAGACTGCTGCGTTTTGGTGACCAGGCTACTACCATTCACTATTCAGCACTCCTACACTCCGGCTGGTGGTCACAGACTTGGGATCCGTCTTCGGTGGACTTCACACTCCGACATTGCTTTGCCCTTGAGCACACTGTACACTCTTACATTCATTTACAGCATTCATTCACTTCAGAGTTGTGTTCTCACTCTCCCTTCTTCTGTTTGTGTTTGAGTTTTGAGTTTTGTGTTTATGGTTTGAGTTTTGCCCTCTGTGTCTGTGTCTGTCTTTGTGTTTCTGTCGTGGTCGTACACTCTATGTGTCCTCAGTGCAAACCCTAGCACTCTTCTTAACATGGTATCAGAGTCGGTGCTCTTGTAAAGAGTGATGTTTACACCCCTCCTACCAGTTTTGCTATCACATTCGGACCAGTTGGTGAGGCTGGCCACCTCTCCAATCATGGAGGACACACGGCATTCACAAGGTCTGGCGATCCATCTTCATCATCTCCACCAGGTCCAATCTCAAGTTTGTACAATTCTTTTGTGTTGCATAAATCAAAACCCTCGTCTGTTTCTTCTTTTGAGGTATAGGATCCGGATGGCTTTGCGTATGTGAACTTCAATAGAGGGGGCTCACGAAGCATACGAAATTCACGTACATCTACAGCTTCTGCTTCATTTGAGCATATTACACACACTTCTCACTTCTCTCCCATCCCGCCCTCTTCTATATCACGCCTTGATCACCTCTCATCATCTTTCCAAAACCTTGGATTACACTCCACATCTGCATCACACACCCTAGGGGTTGAATCTTCCATGTCCGCTCCTAACACCTTTTCCTTTTCCACTCCCTTCTCTACCTCTTTGCACCATGGTACTTCGTTAGGGGGAATGCCACCCTTTAACACAGTGCCTTTCACCTTTCCGCAAATAAGCACACCCATAACTCCTAAGTCGACTGTGATGGGCATCCCCCTCACTATCCCCAGCTTCACATCTCACATGACCACTCATACGCAGGGGTTTCCATCCTCAGCTTATGGTGTGTCTTCACACTCTCCTTGGGTTACACCTACGCAGGGATTCCCATCTTCTGCTCCTCGTGTTCCCATCCCACATCCTTGGGTTCCTCATGTGGCTACCATGCCCATGTCTAGTCAACCCATCCCTACATTTGGATCCACCTTGCACACTACCGGCATGCCTAGTGGCCACTCTGGGGCCCATTCCCAAGTGTCCTCCACTCCCCCATCCTACCCACACTACACTTTTCACACTATCCATCTCTGAGCACTACCACTCCTGTTGCAACGGCCAATAATGCCTTCACGGATAAGACACGTTTTAACGGGTCAAATTTCACCACTTGGTCTATTTTCATGCAACAAGTGCTTGAGTCTCAGGGTCTTTGGGACCTCGTCATTGGTCTAGAACTTATGCCGGACCCTCGACTAGCTCACCCTGACTACATCCGTCAATGGAGAGTCCGCAATGCTACAGCCAATGTTGAGTTGATGCAAGGATTGCTTCCTGAGTTTCACTCTCAGTTGCAGCACTTCCCGCTCGCGTCAGAGCGTTGGAGTCACCTTCTCAACCGCTATGCGCCTCATGATCGTACTTAGCGCATCAATCTCGACTTTGAGCTTCAAGAGTTCTCTCTTAAGGAAGGGGATAATCTGAAAGTCAAGCTGGCTAACTATAGGCGGTTACTTGCCGAGTTCGCCACTACTGGCTCTCCAAAGTCAGATGACGATCAGGTTACATTCTTCTGAATAAGTTGCCCGCAAAATACTTCGATTTCATTCAACACATCATCTCCCAATCTCGATTGCCAACCTTCTACGAGTTTGAGTGCCAGTTCTTGCGTTACGCAAGGCTGCATGATCAAGTCCACAAGAAATCCTCATCACAGCCTTATTCAGAGCAGAGGGGGTTGGTTGCTTCTTCTTCGGAAAGGAAAACCACCAATGGCACGAACTCGCTAGATGCGAAGGCAAGCCAATCAAAGGGTGACTCCTCTTCCTCCGATGGAACCAAAGAATCAAGACCTATCTGGCAGCAACTCCCTAAGAAAACCGGTTTTGCACACACTGCCAGAGAGCAGGCCATGTGGACAAGGAGTGTCCCTCCAAGGCCCAAGGTCTTCCACCTAAAAAGCCTCAGCAAACCATTGCGACTTCATAGTCCAGTGGGGCTACGCCTTCCGCTGTTGCCCCATCTGCTCCTCCAGCCCCCCAGCAACTCTGCTGGACATGTGGCACCCGCACAGCCTCAGCGGCCATCCTTCTCTACTCCTGAAGGATTGGTTGATTGGTCTGTAGGTTCCAATCCCATTACACTTCATGCATCTATCTCACCTTCCTCCCCACCTCGTCAAGCGTTCCTTTGGCAAAGCCCTACTACTGGACATACGCAATGGTGGCCACCTTCTTAGACTAGCATGTCTCTAGGTCCTTTTGGATACCCTAGGTCAATCTAGCATTCGTTTTTCGCACTCTTAGAGTCGGGCCCATAGGATTTTTGTCTCTACATTTTAAGTCTTCTGCTGCATTTGCTCACACACACATACACATTTGCATCTTTGCACTTGTTCCTTCAATTAGCTTTTCATTTTTGTTTTGTTTTGTTTTTGGAGCATCTCACTACTGACCTTTGTGATTGCACACTTTGATCTCCTTTGCAGGTTTTGTTTTCAGTGTAGGGCTAACATGCAGGTTTGCCCAGTCCTACCTAGGCTGGAGACTTGGGATGTGCGATGTTCCTTCATGGTTTCATCATCCTTGGAGTTTTGCTCTTCTACGAGCATGGAGGCTTCCCCTCCTAAGACGGATCGTGCAGCATCTCTCTTGATGCTATCATGGCGGTGACTTCTACCTAGCTCTTCCAGCTGGGATGCTTCCTCCTCCTCTTCATTCCTTATGATTCTCGGCACCACACGAAGACCAAGATCAGGCTCCTCTTCCCTCTTCGGCATCTACATCCAGGTTGAGAGGCGATTCTTACCCTTCTTGCTATTCTACAGGCTTCAGCACTTTGTCTTCGACATCGGCTTCTCCCCCCTATTGTACCTTACCCTTTGCATTGCATGATTTTATCATCTTTGTACTAGGGCGCTTGGGCAAGTGAACAATTTTCCCATGAGAGACACTGTCCAAGTGACACCTGTTGCATGTAGCATACTTTGCACCTCATTGTGCAAAGCACCACTTGAGCGGATCCTAAGTTGTTTCCACCGCCGGCTGTTGTTACCACACCACCATCCTCTTCATCACATGGATACCTCATCACCTACTTTTCCTCGTCATCAACACCCTGAGTGGATGGGTTAGCTTGTATTGTTTTGTGATGTGTTGGGTGTACCCTCCCTACTCCCGTCTTCTAGGTCACTATTCCTCAATTGGCCGCATCCCATAAAATTTACCACTTATTCAAAAAAGAAAAAAAAAACACACAAAAGTTCCATGTAGTTCCATTCTCCTTTGTAGGGCTTGGTAGGCCACTGGGCAGCCGACGTGCATCCTTTGTCCGATGCCCTGTCCTCTCTGGGGTAACTACTTGGATTCCCTTGGTAAGATAACCATCGCCTCTGTAGTCTTGGTAGCCCACTGGGCAGCCGACGTGCACCCTTTGTCGGATGCCTTGGCTGCTTTGGGGTGGGACGCCTTGGGGTACATCAACATCACAATGACTGGCCTAACCTTTCGGCTGAGTTTTGGGCCTGAGAGGAGGTGTTGAGCTAAAATATGCATTACTTACTGATTAACCTCTTAAATAGCCCCAAAACATACTAAAAATGCTCTTTTACAATAAAACCCTAAAACGGGGAGCGGTTCGAGAGAGTTCAATGGAAACCCTAAAACAGGGAGCGGTTCGAGAAAGTTTAGTGGAAACCCTAACTTTTGGGGCGCCCTTCCACATCTATAAATAGACAGGCTGCCCCCATTCAGCCATCGTCCTTGTTTTGCAAGTTACACTAGCCCACACACCCTTTGCTGCTGTTGGCGCCCAGTTTCGAGACTGTAACCCGCCTCCATCTGCTGTCCAGCCATTATCGACTGCAGCCACATCATCTTCAGCCTGTCCATTGCTGTAGGCAACAGCTCTCAGCTGCTGGCGACTGCTCCAGACCATCCCAGACTACTGTTCAGCCTGATGTCCATCATCTCCAGGGTCAGCCAGCCTACATTTCAGCATTGCAGGCCCTGACACTCTCAGACACTGTTTCAGCCTGCTGTTTACAGCAGACTGTGTACAATTTCCAGCCTCCGATCGGTGATACACTGCTGCGTTTACCAGTTTCCAGCCTCCAGACTGCTGCGTTTTGGTGACCAGCCTACTGCCATTCACTACTCAGCACTCCTACACTCCGACTAGTGGTCACAGACTTGGGATCCGTCTTCGGTGGACGTCACACTCCGACATTGCTTTGCCCTTGAGCACACTGTATACTCTTACATTCATTTAGAGCATTCATTCACTTCAAAGTTGTGTTCTCACTCTCCCTTCTTCTGTTTGTGTTTGAGTTTTTGTGTTTGAGTTTTGAGTTTTGCGTTTAGGGTTTGAGTTTTGAGTTTTGCGTTTATGGTTTGAGTTTTGCCCTCTGTGTCTGTGTCTGTGTCTGTCTTTGTGTTTCTGTCGTGGTCGTACACTCTGTGTATCCTCAGTGAAAACCCTAGCACTCTTCTTAACACCGGGCCGGTAAATTTACTATAACCCCAATTACACCTCATGTGTGCAACATTTACTTAACCATGTGATTAAAAATTAATCCACATGTTAAGTGAGGTTTCAAAAATACATGTCCTCATGACAGCCCTCCCCCTTGAAATCCTTGCAATCGTCATCAATTGCACTACCAAATGCATCAAAAGTAAAGTACTACACTGGAATTTCCATAGGGCATCATAGTCAACATAGCATTGTGCACTGCTGTTGAACCATTCCATATGCCCAACATATGCTGAAAATTACCAGCCAACATAACATAGCATAAGACTCACAAAGAATCTCAAAAACATTGTCAAATTATCATGTGACGTATCCATTTCTCATCAGCTCAACTCATCTGGCAAAACCAAACCATAGTATAGCGAAAACCAACCATAAACCATGGTTGAAATATCAATGGCATCATAAGACATGTTGTTGTCCACAAAGCCAACTGAATACCACTGAATATTAATGATCATACGCTGAAAACCAACATTCGATAATCAACCCCTGATGATCATTAATTGATGCTACACCAAGCATAACCAATGCCATACCAAGCATAACTGATTACACACCAAGCATAATGGATGCAAATGTACAGTTTCATAGCTGCAGTGAAAACCATACTGATCTGCATACCAAACATAGTGACTAATACACTGAATAGTGATCCCCTTGCAAACATACTGTTAAGCTACAGTACCGTGAATGTATGCTGAATACATTCAAGATCCACTACTCCTAGAGCTGTCCATTAATGAGGAGCGGAGGTGCTAGCTCCCTCACAAGCATCAGGTAATACTTTGGACCTCTGCTCTGCTGAACCTGATTGACCCCAGCTCTAATTGGAAAGCATCAAGGTAAAGCTGCAAAACTGAGGATGGTCTGCCAAGTCATCCTCCTCCATCCATTTAGCATCCATTGGTGAATAATTCTAAAACTTCACCAACTACCTTCTGGAACCTTGACCCCTAATCTTCCTCTCTTTGTGTGCCAAAACCTGCTCTAGTACCAGTATTTCATCGAGCTCTTCAACCTCCGGATGAATTTCAGCACATACATCCTCTGGCACATCTCCATGAAAACGTCTAAGCAAGCTCACATAAAAGGCATTGTGCATTCGTCAGTATAGAGGCAATTTCAGCCTATAGCATCCATCGCTAGTCCTCTCCAACACTTGAAATGGCCCATAGTATCTCATAGACAACTTTGGATACAATCGCTCTTTGCCCTTCATCTTTTTCAGCCGTCCCTTTTCAAATCACAGAAATACATAATCGCCCTCTACAAAGCGCAAAGTACGCCTATGACGATCAGCTGCTCTCTTTTGCTTATCCTGTAATCTTTGAAGTGCATACTTAACCTTCTGTTAAATTGCATCCATGCTTTCCACATAGCTATCAAATTCAAAGATATTTTCTTTTGTGTGCAAAATAGGGGGTACTTTCTTACCACCCTCTACCACCTTAAATGAAGCTTTGCTCGTAAAACTATACACTATGTTGTTGTAAGCAAACTCAACCAAGGGTAAATATTGCTCCCACTGTGTCTTGTGGTCTGAAACATAGCACCTCAAAAGATCTAACACTATGGAATTTGCTTCCTCAGACTAACCATCTGTCTGCGGATCGAAGGATGATGAGAATTTCAGCATGGTACCCATATTCTCAAACAAGCCCTTCCAAAATAAACTAGTCATCCGGGGGTCTCAATCACTAATGATCGACTCTGACATACCATGATACTTAAAGATGTGCTACAAAAACAATCGTGCCATATGATCATCCTTTATTTTCTTCCTCACCAAAATGAAATGGGCTCGTTTGCTAAGCTTGCAAATGATAGTCAATATCCCATCATTCCTTGTAGGTGTCTTGGGAAGCTCAAAAATAAAGTCCGTTGCAATGCTCTGTCAAGGCCTATCTGGAATAGGCAAGGGCTGCAGCAAACCCAACATCTTTTGTCTATCATGTTTTACCTTCTAGCATATAATGCATGTCTTAATAAACTGTTCTACATCATACCTCAAAGCTGGCCACTAAAAGAAATGCTCCACTACCTTGACCGTGGCATCAATACCTCTATGTCCTGCATATGAAGGAGCATGACTTTCAGTGATAACTCTAGGCCTTAACTGCTTTGTGACACACAGTCGTCCATGCATCATCAAAAATCCATCTCTTACACAAAGTGTCCATGCCTTTGGCCATTGCAAAGCCGATCATAAACATTAGCAAAGTTCGAATCAGCAACATATTGCTCTTTCATGGCATCCAACTCAATGTGATAAACCATATTGACGACCGACAACTAAGGTTTACGTAACAGTGCATCACTTTTCCTACTCTTTCTCTGCGATCTGTTCCTCTTTCCAGACCTATTTTTCAGATCTGCCTTGATTTTCTGCTTTATTTTCAGATATACCCTTTTTCTCAGCCTTCGCCTCTTTGACATGTGACTTAGCATCATCATCGTGGAATCCTACATCCTTTCCACGCAGTAATGTGTCCGCTGTAGTAGCAGTTTCTATAACTTGAGACATGCTGAAAACAGTGGACTTAATGCAAAAATCCCGAATACCCTTTGGCAAACCACAAATATACTTCTCTACCTACTCATGGAGGGGTATTGTGCAATAAGAAGTAACTGGCAACAATGCATCCCAAAACTTCTTATTGTACTGATCCAAGTTCTTGAAATCTTTGGAATTCGACTAATTCCAAGCTGTCATTATGTCTACTTCCAAGGTACTTCTCAACCAATTCGAAGCAAACATTTGCTTGAATTGGACCCAAGTGGTAGGTGACTTCCCTTGAATAAGAAGTGTAGACCACCACTACAATGCATTTTCCTTCAAAAATGTGATTGCCTTGTGTCTCTTAGATACCTCTATGAAGTTGCCTCCAAAACAAGCTGCATCAAACAACTAAATAAAAACAAGTGCTTTCAGCCTATCTTGTGCACCATTGAAAGCATCAAACTTCATGCTTTTGCCACCTTCATCATAGTCCCTCAGCGGACCTATGGGAGTCAAGTTATCATAAATGAGCTGCTACAAAAAGGGTGCATTGGCTGTATTTGCATAAAAACCAGTACTATCTAAAACACCTACATGACCAGCACTAAATCCTTGTGCTCCAATAGTCCATGGAGATGCCGATACATATCCTGTAGTGACGGATTAGGCACGAAAATCGAGACAATCAGTCGTTACGTGTAGCGAGAGACAGAGAGAGTGAGTGAGAGAAAAGAAGAGAGTGTGCAACTTTTTAGGTACAATGACGAGTGTGTACCTTAAGGTTTTTAGATAGATATATATGTGTAAGTACAAGTGCTAAGGGTGTATTCACACCCAAGCACATTTAAAGGCACTATATCTATCCAACTCCCATCATCTATCGGCAATGAATAAACCGCTCTGCTGGAAGACCCTTTGTGAGAAGGTTTGCAAGTTTATCATCTATATGCACTTTGACAAGCTCAATGCTCTTGCTATCAAGTAAATCTCTAATGAAGTGCTGCTTCACCTGTATGTGTTTTGTCTTTGCATAAAAGACAGAATTCTATACTAGCATGATAGCACTCTGACTATCACAATGGAGAACAGGTAACTCTGTGATGCCAAGCTCTCCCACCAGACATGAAAGCCATACAGCCTCCTTGCATGCCTCAGTGGCAGCCACATACTCTACCTCTGTAAGAACTAGACAACGCAACACACTTTTGTAGCCTAGAGATCCAAGAGGCTGCTCCTCCTGTGAAAGCAAACACATACCCACAAGTGGTCTTCCTACAATCCACATGACCAGCATAGTCCGCATTCAAAAATCCAACAACAGATGCCTTCTGCTTCCCCAAGCAGATGCGCAACTCCTTTGTGCCTTTGAGGTATCTCATAATACCTTTCACTGCATCCCGATGCTTCTTGCCAGGGGTTGCCATGTATCTGCTAACCACTCCCACTGCAAAAGCAATGTCAAGACGTGTAGCAACCATAGCATACATCAAACTGCCAACAGCTGTAGCATATGGTATCTTGGCCATTTCAGCCTTCTCATCATCAGATGTAGGGTTGTCCTCTGCACTAAGTTTCACATACGCAGGCAATGGAACCCCAATTGTTTCCCCCTCCCCCTCCGTATTGAAACGCTGCAAAACTTTGGAGATATACTCTTGCTGAGATAGATAGAGTAAGCCTTTAGATCTATCTCGGAGTATTCGCATGCCAAGAATGTGATTTGCATCACCCAGATCCTTCATGTCAAAGCTGCCATGAAGACTTTGCTTCAATGAATCCATGGCATGAGTATCTCTGCCAGCAATCAGCATGTCATCAACATACAAAACCAAGATAATCAGGCTACTATCTGCTGCCTTCTTGGTATACAAGCAGTGATCCGCTTGACTTCTATGAAAGCCTTGGAACTGCATGAATGTATCAAAATTATGATACCATTCTCTTGGTGCTTGTTTCAGCCCATACAAACTCCTTTTGAGTTTACATACCATTTGTTCTTTCCCTTGTTCAACAAATCGTTCAGGCTGCTGCATATATATGTCTTCATGCAGATCACCATGTAAAAATGTAGTCTTTACATCCATCTGTATGAGTTTCATATCTTCAACTACAAAAAAGCCCAAAATGGTTCTCAATGTAGTCATCTTGACTACAAGAGAGAAAATCTTATCAAAGTCAATTCCTTGCTCCTGCTTGTACACCTTTGCAACCAATCTTGCTTTGTACTTTGGTGAGGAACCAGAAGTGACCTTCATCTTGTAAACCCATTTACATGGAAGTGTTTTCTACCCTTTAGGCAATTGCACCAAGTCCCAAGTGCCATTTTTTTCAAGAGATTCCATCTTTGACAACATGGCTTTATACCATTTCTTGTTGTCCCTTGTCTGTCCAATGCTTCCTTAAAGCAAGACGGTTCACCACAGTCTGTCAACATGACATAATCAGCCACATTATTTGTACCAAGAACAAATCTGGCAGGTCATCTAGTAGCCCTAGACGATCTCCTAACCCAATGAACATTGTTTGCTGGCTGTTCCTGCAAATTTCCATTTTCAGTATGTTGTCCTGGCATTTCAGTTTGCAAATCAGCATTAACAGCTTGCTGTCCTGGCTGTTCCTGCATATGTAGTGGCTTATTATCATGGGCAATACCTTGCTGATCATTTCTAGTATCATTTTCTGCATTTATAGGTTCATTTACAATAAGTATTTGCTACTGTACAACGAACACATTTTGTTATCCAAAATGTATTTTTTCCCGAAATACAACCCTACGAACCTCCTGAGTCCTTTCGGACTGTTTATGCATGCGATCTTCCCGAAAGATAACATCATTGCTGCGTACTACTTTCCTTTTCTCAGGATCCCACAATTTAAACCCCATTTCACACTCGTCACCATATCCTAGGAAAATGCATTTACAGGACTTTTGCTCAAGTTTGCTGTGTTTTTCTTTACGAATGTGCACAAAAACCTCGCAGCCAAACACTTTCAAATGAGCATATAAAGGTGGCTTGCCCGACCACGCTTCTTGGGGAACTCCCCCTCCCCAAAGACTTATTTGGTGACCGATTAATTAAGTGAACGGCTCTCATAACAGCCTCTGCCCAAAAACCATGGGGTAATGCAGCATGAGATAGCATCATACGGACCTTATCCTGTATGGTCTGATTCATTCGCTCTACAACTCCATTTTGGGGTGGATTATGAGGGCCAGTGAGCTCCCTCTTTATCCCTTTGCTGTCACAAAATGCGTGAAAGGACTTGGACACATATTCCCTACCATTGTCAAAGCAAACACACTTAAGTGTCTTATCTGTCTAATTTTCAGCCAATGCCAAGAATTTTTTAAACTTCTCAAGTACTTCATCCTTGCTACCAATAGGATAAACCCATACCTTCCATGTAGCATCATCAACAAAGGTGACAATATATTTATTCCCCCCTAAAGATAACCCTGGCATCTGACATACATCCGAATGTACTAACTCTAGAGGAGAAGATTTCAGCAAAAGAGACTTCTTATGAGACGTCTCTGCATGTTTGCCATAAATACAATGATCACAATGCTCAAAATCAGCATAAATAAGACAAGGTAAGTAACCCGAACGAGAAAGCACTTTCATACCTATTTGACACATGTGTCTCAACCGGCCATGCCACAAAGAAACGCTTGGTTGCTCAATCGTGGCAACAACATGGTCACTCACACTACATGCATGGAGAGGATACAGAGTATCACTTTTATAACCTCTGGCAATCACTCTAGATCCCTTAAAGATCTTCCATTTTCCATCACCAAAGGTGGTATGAAAACCATCATCATCTAGCTACCCTATGCTAATCAAGCTCTTCTTGAGCTGAGGTATATGCTATGCCATACATGCTGAAGTGTGAAGATAGAGCCATACTAAAACTGTAACTGCACACTCTCAATACCTCCAATGTCACATGCATAGTTGTCCCCAAGATGGACAACACCATGTCGACCCCCTGTATAGTCAGAGAACCACTCACGATAAGGGGTGACATAAAAGGAAGCACCTGAATCGAGAATCCAGGTATGCATGTCATCATCTGTATCTGCAAGTAAAGCATATGCACAAAAGTGTGAAGAGACAAAGAGTACATCACTCTCACTATTATTGTCATGAGTGACTATATTTACCTCTTCTATTTTGACACTGCTCTTCTTAGGCTGACTGTCTTTCTTCTTTTCCTTGCTATCATCTATCTTCTTGCCCTTTCCTTTCTCTTTCTTCCATGTGTAGCAGTCACATTTAAAGTGACCCTTCTTGCCACAATGATAGCATTCAACATCTTTGCCACGTGATTTACTGCGTCACTTGTTATCATATTTGCCTTTCTATTGTGATCTGCCCCTAGTATGCAAAGCACTGGAAGACTCACTGAATGCATTGTTCTGCGGATTCATTTCTTCCATGAGTAGAGCACTCTCTACATCAACATACAAAAGGATCACATTAGAATTGCTCATAGCAATCCTGAATGTATCCCAACTCTCTAGTAGAGTGCAAAGCAAGAAAGTAGCCTAAAATTCCTCATCAATCATGAACTTCAGGGCAACCAGTTGGCTGAAAATGGAGTTAAACTCACTCAAGTGAGTAGACATTGCTGTACCCTCTTTCATATGCAAATCCATAAGCTTTTTCAGCCAATACACTTTGCTTGCAGCACTCTTCTGTGCATACAGTTCTTCCAGTCAAGTCCATATAGCATATGTAGAATCCAACCTTCAATGTTAAACAACAAGGCATCAGAAATCGATAGCTCGATGGTTCAACGTGCAAGCTCATTTAACTCATCCCAATCGTCCTGTTCCATATCTGCGGGCTTTGCCCCTTCTGTTTTGATCGGTTTTGCCTGCTTGTTTTGCAACAGGATATTGTAGCACTGCTTTTGCCAAACTGCAAAGTTATGTGCTCCTTCAAGCTTCTTTATGTGCATGAGATTACTGCTGTCACTACTGCCAGTCATGATTTTCAGCCCAAATATGGCCAAAAAATCAATAAATGCAGGCCCAAACTGTCACCCAGGTGACCAAGGTACAAAAATGTACCAACCAGCAATAAATGACCACTTAGAAGCACAGATTTCAGATTTGTAATTAAATTTTCAGAAGCACCAAACCATGTGCTACAGCATTCCACAACTGATTACAGCTGTTCCAAGGGCATATGCATCACATTACATGAGAAATCCCAAATTTTAGCTGCAATTTCTATTGTACATGTACCCACGGGCATAAAATTTGACACAAACGGTCAAAAGCCCCAAAAAATTTGTGCTCAAAGCATCAACCACACATCTGCATTTTCTCTCTCATGCATAGAACAGGCCAATTTTACCAAAATAGAGCAATTTCAGTAAAAATTTTACCAAGTGTTGATGTCCAAATTGCGTGGAATTCAACCTGCATGTACATAAAATGACCAAATGCTACACAGATTTTTCCCAAACTGCAAAAGCCCCAAATTACACGGGGTCCAATGTGCATCAACGTCGAGAAATTGAGTAAATTTCAGCCCAATTTGTCCATGTACATGAAAAGCCCCAAATGTCGGAGGAAAGATTTCACAAATTCCTGCAATTTCTGAGACAAATTCGCTTGTCCTGCATCACATTCCCCAAATCTGGAAAAAGCCCTGAATTTTCTGGACCACAATTGCACAAATCTGACCTTTCGTGCCCGATGCGCGAAACCCCATCAAGAAAGGGGGGTAGAAGTTTTTTTTTTTCTTTAAAACAAAACGATTTTGAAAGGTGTAACGAGGTCCGTAGACCCCACTCAAGTCGCCGACTGGACGTCGCCCACGCCTACCTACTACAAACCCGTCGTTGCCTGCTGGTCGCCACACGACTGCCTTCGTCTGACAGTCAACACTCCCGTCGACTGCCAGTCTGCTGCCCGCCGACTGTCAGCTGCCCTACTCTGCTGCCCGCTGAAAGCTCGCACCTGTCAGCTGCCCCGTCGCACCTACAACAAATGTCGCCCACGACCTTACGACCTGCTCGCCTTCTACAGCCTGGCAGACTTCAGACGTCTCGAGAAGCATGCACTCCTTGCCCGCTTTGATACTAGTTTGTAGTGATGGGGTTAAGCATGAAGATCAAGACAATCAGTCATTTCGCGCAGTGAGAAAGAGAGAGAGAGTGGGTGAGAGCAAAGCAGAGAGTGTGCACGTTTTTAGGTACAATGACGAGTGTGTACCTTTAAGTTTTTAGATAGATATATATGGGTAAGTACAAGTGCTAAGGGTGTGTTCACACCCAAGCACATTTAAAGGCACGAGGCCTTTATTCCCAACATATCCATTTGTGCCCCAAGCATCATGCCTATGCTGCCATACATGGGATTAGGCATTCCACTTGCATTATTCGGATGCATTGGGTGTTGTGAGCCATGAATTGGTTGCTGCATACCATAGGGATTTGTGCCATTCATTACCATATGCGGTGCATGTCCAACCATAGCATGAAAAATGGTACCATCATCAAAGTATCCTTCCTGTCCCATGCTTGCATGTGCATAATTGCCTTGCTGCCCATGTTCCCATCGATTGGCACTACCAAGTTGGCCATGCATTTGCACTTTCTGTCCCACAAATACCAACTGTTTGTGCTCGTTAGGCATTTTGGACTCTTCTAAAGAAAGCTTAGGCATTTCCTTCGGTTCTTGTGGCTGTCCCGGAGCTGTAGAAGGTGTCTTCTTCTCTTTGCCTTTGCTGTCCTTCTTTGGGGCATTCAAGAATCGAGTAAACCGGGGATCCTTTGCCAATTCAGCAAAAAGATTTGTTGTTGTATGCATTCGATCCTTGAAGCTATCATCAAATTCTTCAGCCCCTTGCTAGTCATCAACCTCTTTATGCATCGAAGTGCCAATGTTTGGGTCATTTCCCCCATTTTCAGCATGTTGTCCATGCTGGGAACAATGCCCAACATCAGTCATTGCGTTTCCCCCTTCACCACGTGATTAACCAAGGAGTGATGCATCCTCTCCACTTGATCTTGTATCACCATGTAAAGACATGCTAGCTGTAATTCATTACTGAGAACAATTTCAGCAATAATGCAATAGTCCCAAGTTGCAATCAAGTACCACGGGCCCACCAATTCAAAGGATTTGATGGTATCCCGACAGCGGAACCATGAAACCATCTTTCCTTCTGTGGATGGGTGGTAAATCCCTAATTACAACTTAATTACAGCAACAAACAATTAATGCAAATCTGAAAATACAAATTTACCTACTGATCTTGGACAATGCACATCTGATTGGCCCCAAAATTGGTGCTCCTTTCGGTATTTCTTTAGCTTTATTGAAGAAAAAGTTGATTTACAATGGGATTCTCCCGATTCCCTTCGCAATCCAAACTCCCCTTGCTGTCCAAAGTGACCAGCAAGTCTTCAATCTGATTTGCCCCTTGATTCGGGCACTTAATTGGCCTTCAACCACTTCATAGACGATGGATATTCCCCAAATTCAATGGATGGCTAGTCCTCCACCTGAATTTAGTTGAAATTCACCTTCAGCCTTGAAAAATCCAAGTCTTGGAGCTTCCAATTTCTAACACGCTTCTCAAGGCTGCTGCTAAACCCTAATTTAGGGTTTATAACAGAGAAATCTGCAATTTCTCAGCCTCCAAGGGTCCAAATGCTGAGATCTTCGAAGCAAGGCTATGAGATGGCTCAGAGAAGAAAAAGAAAGCTGTAAAGAGAGAAAATTCAGAGTTTCTTCGCAAAGAACTGAAGAAAATCTATCATTTACTACTGCTACCCTATCTCAACAGCTTGTAAATGCAAAGAACTGAATAAAATTTATCATTTACTACTGTTGCCCTGTCTCAATAGCTTGTAGATGCAAAGAACTGAAGAAAATCAGTCATTTCCTGCTGCAACCTTGTCTCAATAGCCTGTAGATGCTGTCACCTACTATTCATTGGTCTTCTCCAACCCCTGGCTACCTCAAAAGGTCCTCCAATGGCTGCAAATCAGACTAACAGCATCTCCTCACTCTCTTTTGCATGTTGAATATACTAAAAATGCCTCTCTCAAGCCTCTACAAACGTTTTTCAGTCTTGCATGGGCATTTTTGACAAGTGGCAACCTTCCCAAATGGTTTTTTCAGCATTATCCATAATTAGATATTAATTTTTAGTCTTTAAATACTGAAAATTAATCTAATAATTATTTCGATGCCCTGAAAATAATCTGACTGGCCAATAAGTAAATTGGCTGGGCATCTTTCACTCTTAAGTATCTCTATGCCATCTTTGACCATCAAATTGGCGTTAGGTACCATTAAACACCACTTCTCTAGTGTCACCAACTAACACTTATGACCAAATGAATGACCTAGGCCAACAACTGGTACCAGATACCACCAAGTACCTGTGCGATATAACTTATAGCAACTTTTGCCTTTGACATCCCATGATTTACTCGAATCCCGGGCTCATAAATTTACTCTAACGCCAATTACACCTTACATGTGCAACATTTACTTAACCATGTGATTAAAAATTAATCCACATGTTAAGTGAGGTTTCAAAAATACATGTCCTCATGACAAGACGCTAAGTATGCTGACTGGTCAAGTGAAAGAGCATCCAACTCATATAACCCATGACATAAAGTGTCAGTCAAGACCAAAGTCATGTGTTCCTTATCTCTCACCATGCATCTGTCATCATCAAAGGTGACCTGCAATCCACAACGTGCCAAAGAAGAAATAGAGAGTAAATTCTTCTTTATACCTAGCACAAACAAATCATCCTGTAGGCGAAAAATAGAGCCATCAATGGCTATGAGCAAAATCTCCCCAATACCTCTAACACGGTATGATGCATTGTTGATACACTGTAAAGACTTGCCAACTGGAGCTACACCAACAGAAGCAAATAAATCTCTGCGAGATGTAATGTGCCTAGAAGTACCACTATCAAAAAAACAAGTGCTTGCATCCTCAGTAGAGCTAAATGCTCTATCGGCCCAAGAAGAGTCATAACTGCAAGTATAAAAGCAATAGTCCCTATCTGCAACAAAGGATGTTGACTCAGTAGCAATGGAAGAAGCATCAGAAACAGACATTCCTAACTCCTTTTTCTTCTCCTTGCTATGCGCTTTCTACACTCGGTGATATAGTGACCTGGCTTCTTGCAATAATGGCATTTGCTCTTCTTGGAGTGTCCCCTTGTTTTTTATTACTCTCTAAAGTGCCTGAAGTCCCAGAGCTATGCGGAGCATTCTTTACTTGGCTGCCCTTGCCCTTCTGTCATGCCCTAAAAGCCTACTCAGATGTTATGACATCCACACCACTGTTTCTTCTTGTTTGCTCCTCTTCTAGAAGCAAATTGACTAGCTGAAGAAAAGTAATCGGTTGTGGGACAATCCTCATGGTGAGGTTTAGGGTTGTATGAAAGGCCAAGTACGAGGGCAGTAATGAGTTCAATGTAGTAGATATCAGCTACTGTGCATTTGAGTAGTACTCATTGACATTCATAAGCTGCTCACGCAAGTCCTGAATTTTGTTCAAGTGATCCTGCATAGAATCACCCTCATCCATCTTCAGTGTCTCAAGCTCTTTCTTTAAGAAAGAGATGTGGGTCTCGTTCTTACCAACAAACATCTGCTCCAAAGTTAACCAGGCTTCTCGAAGAAGCGGCAGACTGAATGTGAGGGATGATAGACCGTTGAACTGCCAATGCAATCAGCGACAAAGCGTGTGCATCCCATGTATCCCATGCTTTTTGAGTGGCTGATCTTTGGGGTAGTGGCTGAAGTGGAGCAAGCTGAGCAAGCTGAGGTGCCCGTTGTCCACATCCTCCTGGAGGAGTAGCAGGAGCTACAACTCTGGGCCTAACTTCTTCTCCGCTTACATAGTCGCAAAGTTTTTTTGCAATCAGCACATTCTTCATCATGAAGGACCAAAGTGAGTAGTTGTTACCATCCAATCTGTCCTCCTTGAATACATAGGTGAATACATCACCTCCCTGATTTGCCATGATAATCAATGTCAAAAGAGGCAAAAGAGCAATGTCCAAGCAGGACCAACCTCGAAATCTCAAAATTTTCAGAAGTTATACCAAATAGCTTGCTGCAATTAGCAAACTAAGGTACACTCTGTCAAAACTGTCTGTAATGCACGCAGTCCAAGGTGCAATCAATGCTCAGCAACACTGTAGAAGCAAAACCCCCAAAATTTCTAGCCCCAAAATTGTCAAAAACAGTCTATTTCAGACTGAGACTGCAGTACATTTGCCAATCTCTGAATTTACAACAAAAGCCCCAAAATTTCACAAAATCTCTGCATGAAATGTGTCCCAGACACTTGCAAATGCAGAGATATGCTGCCCAGGCACAATCCTTTCCTGCGAATAAGATTTGAAATAAAAAATTCATTTTAAAAATGTGCTTTTACCCTGAATTTGACAGTCGGGAGCTGTCACAGCCGTACTGGTGGCAGGCGGGGCTGGTCAACAAGCGTGACGAGCTGCTGTAGCCAGGTGAAGGGTGGCCCAGTCAGGCAGCGCTGCAGGCGCTGCAGGTTCAGGGCGTAGGGGAGCTGGTGGAGCAGGAGGCGGATTTGTGGCTGCGCAGGAGACGGCGGGCTGCGCAGGAAGACTGGGGCAGCGCAGAGGGGCTGAAGGCGGCAGGGACCAGGCAGCGGCGTAGGGCAGGAGTTCCAGGCGGTCGCTGGAGGCAGCAGGCAGTCACTGGAGGCAGCAGCGCAGGGAGGCTGTGCAGGCAGGATGTCTGGTGCAGCTGGCGGGGCGCAGCACAGGTGCTAGCGACTATTACTGCACTGGTTGCAATAGTACTGGGACTGCTCTGCAGGTGCTGGGGTCGGAGCAGGTCAAGCTACAGATCTCTGGAACCAGCTACAGTGTGAAGTAGCTCGCAGGCACTCCTGGAGGATGAGATCAGAGCAAGAACTCAGCTCTGATACCAAATGTGAGAGGAGAGGATCGAGGCTCAGCTGACAGTGCAGTAGACAGTGTGGAGAGTGAAGCACGACACCCAATGCAATAGACTGAAAGAGTGTAAACTGAAAGTACAAAGTACAACCCTTAAACCTTAGGGTTGTAAGGGGTATTCACGCCCGAACATGATAAGTGTCCGTAAATGTGTAACATAGGCACATACGAAAACGAAAAAAGAGAATAAGTCTAGGGGAAAAACCTCTTGTACCAAGAGTAAAAAGTGCCCCAGTGTCCTACTAATCACCGACACTCCTTTGTGAGCGTAGGCGTGAATGAAACCCAACAGACTAAACATAGTTTTATTTATTGAATAAACAAAGAAATCCTTTGCTAAAAATACCTAGAGCTTCTAAAGTATTTACCAAAGCCTTTGAAGTCAACTTCACCTTCATGAATTGTGAGCCTCTCTATCTCCACGAAAGTGCCCAGTCTAATGGCATGCAAAACAATGACCTTTAGAGTGATCTTTACTAAGAGTCACTTTGCGATTATCATCCTTCTTTTTGCACGACTCCAAACGCAATTGATGAGGCACTCCTAGGGTAGAAGTTTTCTTTGGCTTAAAGGTGTAAGTAGATAATGGGACCCACCTATCCACTAGTTGCCTCTACTAGTAGCCAAAGTACTCTCAAAGTTTTTGGCATACCTATAGACATCTTCTAGGGAATGTAAAAAGTTGAGGAGCACCTCATTTTAGTAATCGGTTGGCAACTTGAAGAGAGATCACATATTGAGTAATGCTTGAGGATCTAATGCCTGAGGATCATCCAAAGGTTTATTTTATGAAGACCTTTAAATTCTTGTGAATACATATCTAAGGTCTTCTTCCCTATGTCGAGCTCAAACGACTTGAGAAAATTTTCAATCATCATCAGTCATAGAGCGCTTCACAAAAACACATTGAAAATCTATCCATGTCTCTGGCACGGGGGGGTAGCCCTGCCCACCAAGCACAAGCCTTCCTTTGTAACAAAATCTGTATATGTCCAATATGTTGAGCATCGTCAAATTGATAAAAATCAAAATAAGCTATCCACTTGGACAATCATGAATCAATGTTGGTCTCATTGCATTCCTTATTCTCCCCTTTAAAGGAATCATACTAGAATTGCAGAGGTAGCGTCCTCATGGCTGCATGCACAAATGGAAAATTGAGAGTGCATAGCTCAATCGATTATCATTGCATGTCTTTGATTTAAGATTGCAAATCTGCGACAAGGGACAAGTCTATATCAGATTTCATAGAATAAGATCCTTCAAGACAGTGCCCATGCATGTGTTTGGGCTCGGGAAAAGCTAGTCGGGCATCCTGCATGTGTTGAGGCTTGATCGTAGTAAGTGAACCAAAAGGAGAAACACTATGAGAGAGGTGTAGAGAGCGAAGGAAAATAAGAGAAATAGAGAGATCAATAGCATCAACAAAAGTGACTAGTCCCAGGTACACCATCCTATTCAACATTAGCGTTAGCCTTTCCATATGAGAAGTTTTGAAATAGCTAGTACTTCAGCTCTCAAGAAGTTTACCGGCTCCCAATCCAAAGGTGACTGCCAAGAAGATTTAGCAAGGACCGATTTCCAAGAATGGACCAAATGATTCAAAAGCATGGAAGATTTAAGACAAAGAGGTTGTTAAGCATCAACCACATGCCACCATGAAGCCTCTCTCTCTCTCTCTCTCTCTCTCTCTCTCTCTCTCTCTCTCTCTCGTAACAAGTTGTTTATATTAATTATGAAAAAAGTTACATGAATATGAGATTACAAAGTGGCCCTCAGCCATCATAGATAAACCAGTTACAAGGGATTCAACAAACAGAAAGGACGAGTATGCAACAAGGCTAGCACGGCTAGTGGATCACATGCATGCTGGCTCCTTGGGAGGTTGTAGATCCTTGGAAGTAGTAGAAACTAAAGCAATCTCCATATCTCAATGGCATGAATAAGTGCAAAGAGGATACAATGATAAGAAAGGGCCAGCATGTACTGTAGGCACGAAAGTTTACTTGGCTTTTCCTTTAGTGCAGCGAGCTTCCGTCCATCCCTATGTTCCTAGAGCTAAGGAAGGAGCTGTGGTGGTGGTTCTGAGTGACTAGGCTCAATAATCTGTTCAGCAAAACAAGGGGACACATTTTGCTCTCTATCCATAAGTTGATTTACCGAGGTAGTCTTTCTATCTAGACACTTTGCGAAGAACTGACCTACCTAACCACAGGAGAAACTATGTCCAATGGAAGTATCCCAAAGAGATGGAACCAAAGAGGCTGCATACCATTGCAAGTGAGGCACAACCACTATATTCCAAAGCATGCACATTCAATTTCTCTTAGCTACCTTCAAATTGGGGGGTCCCAACACATGGCCAGGATATCCTTGAGGAGGGTTCAATCAACAATAGGGCATCGCTCCACTTCCACCCATATTGGGCATGCCTACTTGAGTAGACATTGGAAATCTTCCATTGGAAACCAACAAACAATATGCACTAATTGTTTATCAAAGAAAAGGAGTTGCTGATGGAGAAGAAAGTCTTGAGCCAAGGAAGAGTGAACCACTACCTCATAGAAGCCACGTGGACTAACGAAGATCTCCTCCACACCATCAGTCTGAAGAAGAGATTGAAACTAGCCTTCCTTCCGTGCATGGATGGTAATTTCCTAATTACAACTTAGTTACAGCATGAAAACATTTATTACAAAACTGAGAAACGCAAATTCACCAACAATCTTGAATAATGGACACCCTGTTGGTCCCAAAACTGGCGCCCATTATGGTATTTATTTAACTTAATTGAAGAAGAAGAAGATGTACAATGGGATTCTCCCAATCCCTTTCGGTATTCTAACTCCCCTTGCTGTCCAAAATGACCAACCAATCTTCAATCTGATTTGCCCCTTGATTCAGGCAATCAATTGGCCTTCACCCACTTTGATGGAGATGAAAAATGCCTCAAAGTCATTGATTCACTGGTCCCTCCACTTGAATTTGACTAAAAACAGCTTCAACCTTATTGAATCCAAGTCTTGGAGCTTCCAATTTCTGGCACCCTTTCCAAATACACTGATAAATAATTTAATTGACCAATAATTAAATTGGCTAGAAACCTTCCACTCCCGAATGTCTTTGTACCATCTTTGACAATCACATTAGTGTAAGGTACCATTAAACGCCACTTCCCTAGTATCACCGAAATTAACACTTATGGCCAAATAAGTGACCTAGACCAACAACTCGCATGAGATACCACCAAGTATCTATGCGGCATAACTTATAGAAACTTTTGCCTTTGACATCCCATGATTTCCTCGAGTCCCGGACTCATAAATTTACTCTAACCCCAGTTACACCTCACATGTGCAACATTTACTCAACCATGTAATTAAAAATTAATCCACATGTTAAGTGAGGTTTCAAAAATACATGTCTTCATGGCATTCCTCCCCCTTAAAATCCTTACAATCGTCCTCGATTGCACTCCCAGATGCATCAAAAGCAAAATAGTGAATTGGAATTTGCACAATGCATCATAGTTAACACAACATTGCACATTGTTACTCAACCATTCCATATGCCCAACACATGCTGAAAATTAGTAGCCAATCATAACATAACATAAGACTCACAAAGAATCTTAAAAACATTGCAAGATTATTATGTGACATGCCTATTTCTCATGAGCTCAACTCATCTCGCAAAACCAAAACATAGTATAGCATAACCAAGCATAAACCATGGCTAAAACATCATTGGCATCATTACATATGCTGTTGTCCATGCAACCAGATGTAAACCATTGAAAACTGAGCATAATCTAATCATAAACTAATCACTGGCTGATCTAAGAACCGATCACAAATTGCAGCAAATGTGACTCCAATGTGATCACAAACTCATTGCAAAAACTGACCAACAAATCAATGCAAAAACCGATGCAAAACTGATCCCAAAAGTGACTATAAACAGTTCTCAAGCTCATCAAAAACTGAGTTGAAATTTGATCAAAAATTTTGTCTCGAAGTTGAGGCAAAATTCATGCCAAATTGATCATAAGTTGATGCAAAAGTATAGTTTCAGTGCCCGAGTGAAGCTCATACTCATCTACATACATCTCACAGTGACTAGTACACTAAGTAGTGACCTCATCGCAAACATATTGTCAGCCCAGTACCTTGGATACATGCTGAATACATTCGAGATCCACTATATACAAGGGTTGTCCATAACTCCAGAAGTGGAAGTGCTACCTCCCTCTTAAGAATCATGCAATACTCCAAACCCTTGCTCTACTGAACCTAACGTAGCCCAAACTAAAGTTAGCTCTAACTAAAAGGCATCTAGGTAAAGCTACAACAACTGACGATGGTCTGTCAAGTCATCCTCTTCCATCCATTTGGCACCCATTGGTAAATAATTCTAGAATCTCATCAAGTATCTCCTAGAAACTTTACCTTTGACCTTTCTTTTCTTATGTGCCAAAATCTGCTCAAGTACCAAAATCTCATCCAGCTCCTCAACCTCGCATGAATTTCAGCAAACATATCCTCAGGTACATCACATGAAAAGGCCTCAACAAACTGATATGAAAGGCATTATGTATTCGCCAATGTGAAGGTAATTTCAGTCGATATGCCTCATCATTCATCTTCTCCAATACCTGGAAGGGCCCAAAGTATCTCATACTCAACTTCACATACAATCTTTCTCTTCCTTTCAACTTTTTCAGCCTTGCCTTTTTAAAACGCAGCAATACATAATAACCCTCTGTAGACTGCAAGGCATATCTGTGGCGATTAGCTACCCTGTTTTGCTTTTCTTGCAATCTCTAAAGTGCATATTTTATCTTTGCATAGACCAGATCCAAGTTTTCCACATAACGATCAGCCTCAAAGATCTTATCCTTCCTTTGCAGAATAGGTGGTACTTTCTTGCCACCCTCAACCACCTCAACTAGAGCTTTGCCCGTAGAACTATGCACTGTCTTGTTGTAACCAAACTCAACCAAGGGAAAATACTGCTCCCACTATGTCTTGTGGTCTGAAACATAGCACCTCAAAAGATCTAACACTGCAATTTGCTTCCTCAATCTGACCATCCGTCTGCAAATGGAAGGATGACGAGAATTTCAACGTGGTACCCATATTCTCAAACAGCCCCTTCTAAAATAAACTGATCATCTAGGGGGTCTCGATCACCAATGATTGACCTTGACATACCATGATACTTAAAGATGTGCTCCAAAAACAATCGTGCCATATGATTAGCCTTTATTTTCTTCCTCACCGGGATGAAATGGGCTTGTTTGCTAAACTTGCAAATGATTGTCCATATCCCATCATTCCCTATAGGTGTCTTAGGAAGCTCAAAAATAAAGTCCATTGCAATGATCTGCCAAGGCCTATCTAGAATAGGCAAGGGTTGCAACAAACCCGGTATCTTCTACCTATCATGCTTTATCTTCTGGCATACAATGCATGTCTTAACAAATTGTTCTACATCATGCCTCAAAGCTGGCCAATAAAAGAAATACTCCACTGCCTTAACCGTGACATCAATACCTCTATTTGTCCTGCATACGGAGGAGCATGACTTTCAATGATAACTCTAGGCCTTAACTGCTTTGTGACACACACTCGTCCATGCATCATCAGAAATGGATCTCTTAGTATAAAGTGTTCATGCCTTTGGCCATTGCAAAGCTGATCATAAACATTAGCAAAGTCCAAATCAACAACACATTGCTCCAAATTCTTACATTCCTTAGTATCCAGCTTATTCCAAGCTCTCATGATATCCACCTTAAAGGTACTTCTCAACCAGTTTGATGCAAATATTTGCTTGAATTGTACCCACATTGACAGTGCTCTACCTTGTATCAAAAGAGTGGACCACCACTATAATGCATTCCCTTTCAAGCAAGTAGTTGCCTTTCGAATCTTCAAGGACTCTGTGACGTTCCCCCTTGAATAGGCTGCATCAAACTACTAAATGAGAGTCAAAGCTTTCAACCTATCTTGTACACCATTGAAGGACTCAAACTTCACTGCTTTTCCACCCTCATCATAGTCTTTTGTTGCCCCTTTCAGTATCAAGTTGTCATACATTAGCTGCTGCAAAAAGTTCATTTGCTGAATTTACATCTACACCAACGTCAAATGGAGCATTTTCATGACCAACATTCATTCCTTTAAACCCATAAGCATTCGGGGGTGTAGATGCACTACCATACTCTTTGTGCCCCATGTATCAAGCCAATGCTGCCATACACAGGGTTTTGCATATTTCCAACCATACTCATATACATTGGGCCTTGCACACCATACATTAGTTGCTAGATACCATAGGGATTTGTGCCATACATTCCCATATGCGGTCCTTGTCCAACCATAGCATGAAAAATCGTGTTTCCATCAAAATATCCTAGCTGCCCCATTATACCATACATGCCAAGTGGTCCAAAATCCATTGGATTGGCACTTCCATGATAGCCTTGCATTTGCATTCCTTGCCCCATAGGTTCAAATGAAGGGTTTGGCATTATCTTTGATGCATCTTGGTGTCCCGAAGGTGTAAAAGACATCTTCTTCTTCTTGCCCTTGTTGTCCTTCTTTGGAGCATTCAAAAATCGAGTAAATTGAGGATCCTTTGCCAATTCAACAAAGAGATTTGTTGCTGTCCTCATCCAATTCACATCAAATTCCTCTTCACTTTGCTAATCATTAGCCTCCTTATGGCCTGAAAGCCATGCATCTTGCCCAACAACAACATTTTTAACTTGTTGTCCATGGTTTGAGCCTTGTCCAAGGTCACGCATTGCATTTCCTTCACTCCCATGTGAATATTCATACTCAGAGGCATCATCATTGCTTGAGTCCGACTCACTATATGATGACATATTGCTGTAATTTCTCCACTGAGAGTAAAAATCAGTAATAGTACAGAGCTTTGCCTCACAATCAAATGCCTTAAGCCCACAAAATCAAGGGATTGAGTGGTAATCCTGGCAATGGAACCATAAAACCATATTTTCTTCGATGGAAGGATCGTAATTCTCTAATGACAACTTAGTTACAGTCGTAACATTTATTACAAAATTGAGAAATACAAATTAACTTACAATCTTGGACAATGGACACCCTCTCGGCTCCAAAACTGGAGCCCCTTTCGATATTTATTAAACTTAATTGAAGAAGAAGTTGATGTACAATGGGATTCTCCCAATCCATCTTGGTATTTCAACTTCCCTTGCTATCCAAAATGACCAACAAGTCTTCAATTTGATTTGCCCCTTAATTTGCGCAACCAATTGGCCTTCACCCGCTTTGATGGAGATGGAAAATGCCCAAAATTCATTGATTTACTGGTCCCTCCACCTGAACTTGACTAAAAACAGCTTCAGTCCTATTGAATCCAAGTCTTGGAGCTTCCAATTTTTGGCATGCTTCCTGAGGCTTTTGCTAAACCCTAACCCCCATCATGCTTGCCATTGGGTCTAGCCTTGCCATGTGCTCTCACGCCAGGCTTGAGCCCTATACACCCTACGCAACTCCTCTGCTTCCTACAGAAAACAAGGACACGTGGGGCTTCCAGCTTGTCCTCTGCCTTTGATGTTCACTTACCTACCTGCACCACCTCCGTGTATCTAAAGCAGATATTGTTAGCACCCTTAGAACGAGGCAATGTCTGCCAAGTGACCGCCTGGTCCTTGTAGGGCCCTATTGTGCCTCAGGATCAAGGTTGATGCCCCTTTAAGGACTGTAGTGACTTCTGGAAATGGACCATGCCGACTTAAATCCTGTGGCTGAAGACCCGGCCATGGATGTCAAATTCCCAAGACTCAAACTAGGAGCAGTTGTTAGAGTTTGCTAACTCTCTTTTGGAAGAGTATGTTGACCATAATTGTAGATATATTGTTGCCTAGCCAGAAGAAGAGATTTTGGATGTACAAGTGAATGCCCACGAGGTTCTTTGCTCCTTTTTTGCCTTTCATTAGTGAGGTTTTATTCTCTTCGTTATAGGCTGAATTCTGGTTCTCACTAGGATCTATCAGTGGTTGGTATCTCTATCATGAGGACATGTATTTTTGAAACCTCACTTACATGTGAATTAATTTTTAATCACATGGTTAAGTAAATGTTGCACATGTGAGGTGTAACTGGTGTTAAAGCAAAGTTACGAGCCCAAGACCGGAGGAAATCACGAGATATCAAATGCAAAAGTTGCTATAAGTTATGTTGCACAGGTACTTGGTGGTATCTCATGCCAGTTGTTGGCCTAGGTCATTCATTTGTCCTTAAGTGTCAGTTGTTGGTGATACTAGAGAAGTGGCGTTTTATGGTACCTAACACCAATTCGATGATTAGAGATGGCACAGAGACACTCGAGAATGGAAGTTAACTAGCCAATTTAATTATTGGCCAGTCAGATTATTTTTCAAGGCATCGAAATAATTATTAGATTAATTTTTAGTATTTAAAGACTAAAAATTAATATTTAATTGTTGGAAAAACCATTTGGGAAGGTTGTCACTTGTCAAAAATACCCATGCAAGATTGAAAAACATCTTTAGAGGTCAGAGAGAGGCATTTTTGTGTATTCAGCTTGCAAGAGAGCTGGAGGAGATGTTGATGGTCTGATTTGCAGCCATTGGAGAACCTTTTGAGGCAGCCAAGGATAGGAGAAGACCAATCAACAGCAGGTGATAGCATTTATAGGCTATTGAGATAGGGAAGCAGCAGTAAATGACTGATTTTCTTCAATTCTTTGCACAGAATGCTTCCAAATCGGAGGCATTGGTTGGTCAAGCCTCTCAAAAGAAGGGGAAGGACCAAAAGGAGAAAAAGGAGGACAACAAATCCAAGAAGTACAAGGAGAAGGAATCAACTTGCCATATTTGTGGAAAGACCGGTCACTGGAAGAAGGATTGCCTCAACAAAGACAATAAGGATACCAAGAAGAAGGACACGAAGGACTCTAGAGTGGTGGCTACACCCTCATCAGCTGCTTTTCTACACTTAGCAGTCATTGAGTACTCTACACCAACTTCTGATGCTGTGATGACAGCTCCCCAGGCTCGAAAGTGGATTGTGAACAATGGTGCCTCCCGGCACATGACTCCTTCCGTTGGTGTTGCCCATTTGCGACCTTCGCATAGGCAGATTCTCATTGGAGACAGCTCTTCTGTGTCTATTGCTGCGCGGGGTGAGATGCAGCTTATTCCAGATGGACGTGGTGGTACCCACACCTCTGAGGTGTTGCATGTGCCAAGATTAGGGTATCATTTACTTTCGGTTCATAAGATTTGTGCTCTTGGCCTCTTGGTGGAGTTTAACAGTGATACTGTTCGAGTCCTTGATCATGGATCAAGGAAGGTTCTCTCTGCAGGGTATGAGGAAAATGGAGTCTACAAATTGAAGTCTTCTTCAGCTCTTACTTCTCTTCTTCTAACTTCTCAGACACAGTCCGAGCTATGGCATGCTCGATTTGGCCACTTGAACTACGAGTACCTTCGGAAGGAGTCGTGAGGGTCGTTTGTCCGAGGCTTTCCGGACATAGTGGTGAGCCATCAGCCATGTGTCTCTTGCATTTGTGGAAAACTGCGTCAGGATGCGATTCCCAACAAAGCTTCTAGGCGGTCTACTTCACCCATGGAGCTTATATCCACGGATCTTTGTGGCTTGATGAGGACCGAGTCCCTGAAGGGGAGCTTGTACTTCATGTTGCTCGTAGATGACTACAGCAGGATGACTTAGGCCTATTTCTTGACTTTGAAGTCAGAGGCTTTCTCTCATTTCAAGGATTGGCTTCTTTTTTAGGAGAACCGTTTTGGCCGACGATTAAAAATTTTGCGTTCAAACAATGGAGGTGAATTTATGTCTAATGAGTTTGCTCGTTTTTGTGCAATAAGGGCATTCACCAGGAGTTTGCTAACACCAACACTCCCCAAGAAATGGCATTTTGGAGCGGAAGAACCGAAGTGTAATCGAGATGACCCGCACCATGATGGAGCACCGATAGACACCTCAGTTTCTGTGGGCCGAGACAGTGGCTACCGCAGTTCACATCCTTAATCAATCTCCCACTTCGGCCGTTGACAGGATGACACCTTTTGAGGCTTACTTCAGGACTAAGCCTGATGTCTCTTATTTCAAGATCTTTGGGTGTGATGCTTATGTGCACATTCTGAAGGCGCAGTGTGATAAGTTCAAGGCGGCTTCCTGACGACAGGTTTTTGTTGGCTATAGCTCCCAATCCCAAGGTTATCATTTGTTTGATCCCGTTAAGCAGGATGTCTATACGAGCCGAGATGTGCGGTTCGTGGAAGTACCGGCCACAGAGGGGAATGAGGAGCACCCCATCCTTGGAGATCCAAGGGAGAGTTGGGCTCCCAAGATAGTTTCTTTGAAGCCAGAGCCTCTTGATGGAGATTCTTCTTCGGATTCAGAGTCTTCTCTTCCATGGGCCACCCCCGAGGAGCCTCTGCCAGTGGATGTTCCTGAGTCTTCAGCAGATGGAGAGGGACGAGGAGAGGTTCGTCCTCCTCCTTGTTGGGCTCGTGACACCCTCCAAGATTCAGGGATCGAGGGGGTCCCTGAGGAGTGGGAACCGCAGGATGGACCGCGGAGGTCACAGAGGAACCAGGCACATTCTTCGGAGCTTGTTTGCTCCAACTATTGTTTGCTAACCTGTGTTATGTAGGATCGAGAGCCCACTTCAGTGAAGAAAGCTTTGAAGTCTGATCATTGGAGGAAGGCCATGGAAGTCGAGTTAGAGGCTATTGAGAGGAATGGCACTTGGACTCTTGCGCCTCGTCCCTCTCACAAGAAGGTGATTGGTGTCAAGTGGGTCTTTAAGACCAAATACCTTAGCGATGGTTCTTTGGACAAGCACAAGGCTCGCCTTGTTGCTAAAGGTTTTGCTCAGCACCCAGGTATTGATTTCCATGATACTTTTTTCCCCACTGCTCGTATGGCGACTATTCGAGCTGTTCTTGCCTTGGCTGGCCATTGGAGATGGCCTATTTATCAGTTGGATGTGAAGTCGGCCTTTCTAAATGGTGACTTGCAGGAGAAGATCTATGTTGAGCAATCTCCTGGCTTTGGATCCTCGGATGGGAAAGTTTACAGGTTGAAGAAGGCCTTGTATGGCCTCAAGTAGGCTCCGTGTGCATGGAACGAGAAGATTGACTCGTTTCTTCAATCGAAGTTGGGATATCGGCGCTCCAAGGCCGATCCGCAACTTTATGTGCACACTTCCGAGGTTGGTCGTGTGTTATTTGTGTTGTATGTTGATGATTTAATTTTGACAAGGGATCATACACAGAAGGTTCGAGAGACCAAGACAGCTTTACATCAAGCATTCGAGATGACGGATTTGGGGCTTCTTCATTTCTTCTTGGGTCACGAGATTTATCAATCTCCGAGGGGGATTTTCATCTCTCAGCAGCGGTACATTCAGGAGCTCTTGGTGACTTTTGAGATGGAGACTTGTCGGCCCATTACTACTCCTATGGATCTGAATTGGCAGGCCACTTCACACTCAGATTCTCCAGTGATGGATGCTTCATGCTACTGTCAGTTGATTGGATCCTTGATTTGGCTTCTCAACACTCGTGTTGATCTTTGTTTTGCTGTGGGTCTTTTGGCAGGGTTCATGATAGAACCCAAACAGGTGCATTGGCAGGCTACCCTAAGGATTCATCGGTATTTGAGGGGGACCTCTGACTTAGGGATTTCTTATCCCGCAGATACAAATGCTTCCGATCTGGTTCTTGCAGGTTGGAGTGACTCGGATTGGGCTAGCGATGTGGACCACCGATGGTCTACTACACGCTACTGTATTATCTTGGGTACAGGTGTTATCTCTTGGAGTAGCAAGAAGCAGCCCACGGTAGCCCTTTCTTCTACTAAGGCGGAGTATCGCGCTGTGTTTTTCACCACATGTGAGGTTGTGTGGATTTGGAGATTATTGGAGGAGCTTGGCTGGCCCCAGACTCGTCCTACTCTTCTGCCGTGTGACAATGAGAATTGCATTGCCTTGGTACGGAATCCAGTATTTCATGCCTGGACAAAGTACATTGAGATCCAGTATCACTTCATTCAAGAGAAACTTCTGGATGGGACCATTGATGTGGAGTATTGCAAGACCGAGGATAATCTTGCCGATTTGTTTACGAAGGCACTTCCCCAAGCTCTTCTTCGGCAGCATTCCAGATCCCTTAGTCTTTTGACCCGTCCACGATCTGAGAGGGGATGTTAGACAGTGTCATTTCCTGGATAGTCGTCAGCAGTCGGACAGCAGGCAGATACAAGTGCCACGTGGCACAGCAAGTACAGGCGTCCTAGTTTGCTGCGGTCGGACAGATTCTGCAGTATTTTATGTGCAGTCGGTTGTATTTAATGCAGCCGACCTACTGCTGTGATTGCTATTCTTTTTGGCTATTTATAGCCACTTGGTGGCACACTCCAGTCATTATCATTATTCGATGATTTCAGATTCTGATCTTGAAGATCTATCTCGGGCTGATGGAGATCGAGGTCATCAAGTCGAAGACATACACAGATATTTCCTCTGCCCCCTTGTGTATTTCTGCACTCTTATACAGCATACTCACTGCAGATTTTCTATGTTTACACCGTCTCCTTTTCTCTCTCTCTCTCTTCTCTCTGTGTTCACTCTCTCTCAGTTTTTGTCCTACGCTTCCGCATCATTGCACTCTGACAGTAAACTCCTCATGTATCCTTGTACTACAACCTCTGTACACTTTGTGAGGCCCCTGTTACAACCTTTGGATGTCCACCATATTTGTGGTACCCACACTTAGTCTTTTTTTTGCGATAGCCTCTAGTGTTTTGCCATGTTTATGGTGTGCCCACACTTTGCAGGTGCTGCTTTCACTAAAGCCTCTGCACGCTTTGTACTTCTGGTTGTGATTGAGAAGGGGCGCTGAGATATTTGCAATCACACCTACTTCAGTCTCTTTAGATGGAGTAGTGAGGGCTTAGGGCAAGAATCCCATAAGCACAGTAGGAGGATGTCCTACCTAGACTTTCCTATAAAGCATTGTACTTACTTCCTTTTCTTTAATGATATGATAGTACTCTTTTCTTTTCAGTAAAGTGTCTATGTCATTAACCACACACAAGATTGTGTTTATGAGTCCAAGTCTCAATCTTGGAACCTAATTCACTTGTCTGACAGTTAGTCTTGTCTGTGTCTATGTCTTCATGAGTTTGGTCTTCATCTTTCAATCTCCATAGCTTCCACATTGCCATGTCCTAAATCCATGTTTCAACAACAGTGATGAACATGGCATGTTCTATGGTGTTCACAACAAAGCTTCTCAACCCACCTATGGACTGAGGTTGTTAACACTTTGATGCACATCCTCATCTGCTGCCCAACTGCAGGCATCTCTTAGAAGACCCCCTTTGGGGCATTCTTTGGCAATAAGACAGCCAAAATGCAGACCTTCTAGAGATGAACTGTGAGTGGGTGACATCTGCAATAGATGATGTTGTCAGCAGCCTGGAACTAAAAGCACAGCTTCTATGGTGGGGTGATGGCAGATGGCAGCAGGTGGAGGCAAGAGACAGCAGAAAGAGAGTCCTCAATGCTGATGACTACAAGGAGGGCCTCCAAAACAGGCTGGTGACAGCCCAAGAAGCAAGGGCAGTGAGCTTGAAACACGGGCAGCACCTCCACCAGCAGAGTGGACAGCACCACCAAAAGCAGGGCAGCAGCCTGCAGTGGGTGGACAGCTGGTGGGAGAGGTCAACAATGAAGGTAATGATGGTAGCAATGGGTCTGTCACATGTTTCCTGTCTCGTAGAACTACGAAAAGTGCCCCCTTATTCTAGTGAAAGTGATGCCCAGGTATACAAGAGTTTGTCGAGAGTACTCTAGTATCTTTACATGTAATCATCATCTCTCTTATAAGCTGCCTAGATGTGTGGAAGCTCATGACCTTAGTTTCTCCCAGGTTCAGTGATAGCCCTTTGTGCATGCAAAACTCATCCAAGGCATCCATGTGACACTGCAAACCCTCTTACGAGTCAAATATCAAAATGATGTCATTTGTATCTACAAGAGAGTAACTTATAGTCCTAAAAGTGATGCAACATTACCAAGTTGTTTCTCTTTAAAATCGTGAGTATCACCTGCATATAAGCCAAAGAGTGTCAGAGATAGTGGGCAGCCTTGTTTCACCCCCATAGCCCTCTCTATCTCCATGGATATAAGCTGCCTAGATGTGTGGAAGCTCATGACTTTAGTTTCTCCCAGGTTCAGTGATAGCCCTTTGTGCATGCAAAACTCATCCAAGGCATCCATGTGACACTGCAAACCCTCTTACGAGTCAAATATCAAAAAGATGTCATTTGTATCTACGAGAGAGTAACTTATGGCCCTAAAAGTGATGCAACATTACCAAGTTGTTCGTCTTTAAAATCGTGAGTATCATCTGAGCCTTGTTTCACCCCATAGCCCTCTCTATCTCCTTGGATAGTCTCTAAGGCACCCGACTTGCCTCACCACTCTCATAAAAAGAAATCATCCCCAATGGTACCCCAAGGATTTGCAACCTCTATAGGAGCTGGTTTCATGGTACTACATCCAAAGCCATGAGGTTTGCAGAGATCCACAAATGAACAGCCATTAGAGTCTCCAACCTAAGCCTTGGCCTAGCAGTATGATAGGCCAAGCTGGTCCCAAGCTCATGGGAAAGCTCATATTGACTCTATGGCTCTGAGGTGAGTTTGATGTTTATCCCTTTTACAGCTCCATGATATGCTTGTATGGCTTGTGTGATGTCATATCTGTAGGTTGGATCTATGAGGGTATTGCAGCAGACATACATAATGTTTCACCTTCTGCACAGCTTTCAGCGAACTAAAAGTCATAGCTACCAGCTCCAAAATCAGAGTCTGATAAGGGCATTAGTTCTGGAAACACCTCCCCCCTCGTACAAATCCCCATGAAAGTAGATTAGCAATCACTATTTATGTTTTAGAGGGAGATTTTCCATCATGAGCTGCCTTGCACTGGGGAAATAACAAGAGCATTTCTCATTCAGCTCTATGCACTATAGCACATAGCATACCACGTGTCCACTGCATTTGCAGGACTATAGTGTATACATAATATAACACATCAGTTGCCTCAATTAGGCAGCCCACAGTTCCCCCTTCTGTTTGTGATTTGTGTAACTAAATGGTTGCAGCATCTGCTGTGCAGGTCTGTATTCTAAACAATTATTGATAGAGAGAAGGTGCATTTTTATAACAGAAAACCTACCTACTTGGTAAAGAGAAGCTCTATTTCACAAACAAAAAGGGACCTTCTTGTCACAGCAAGTCCAAATGCAAGCATATTTACTTCTCTTAACTTGCAAGGCAACCAGTTTAAGACAAAGAAGTTAAGCAATTTTTCGAGACAGGAAGATTAATGATTATCGAAGAGTAGAAAATGTAAGATACTTCGCTCTTTCTTGAAACAATAAAGCCGCACGAGGTATGAGAGCAGCAAAAGTTAAACCAACCAGGAATCTTATCCATAGCTATATTGCACCACATAGCAGAACACTTTTGAAAAGGCAAACATTGAACAAAGTGTGACTACTAAATGCCTTACCACATAAAAGAACCCAACATCCTTGCAAGCAGAGTCCAGAAGTTTCACAACCTCCAACACATCCTCCTCTTTGCTCAAGTCGACATCATCACTTTTCTCAACCAATGGTCCAATATCTGCGACACATCCAAATAGATTCAAGAAAAATTACCATTTGTCACATTATAGTTCTGTTAACCATGCATAGCAAGAAAAGAAGGTTGCTTTAAGTTCCTCTATTATATTGGAACTGCTTGAATCTGCTCAATTTTGCAGCCTTAAAAACAGAGCAAAAATATTAGTTAGACTCACTAAGAGACAAGGGCCCTACTTGCTAAAGTGACTTGGCATATGCATCAACCAATTGGGAAAAAAAACACTGTAAAGTCCTTACCACTGAGTTGTGTTGAGCTAAACATTCATTTCATACTAGTTAGCTCTTTAAAGCGCCCCAAAACATGTAAATTACCAAAGTATCATTAAATGGGGAGCAGTTCTAGACAATTTTTGTCTCCCACATACAAAACCTTAATTTGGAAGGATCCTTCTACCTCTACAAATGGATAGGCTGCCTACCATTCAAGCCCATCCTCGTGTGCAGGATTCCCACTCTACCATGCAGATTTCAGCCATCAGCCATGCTCTTATTGCTGTTCAGCCCTTGCTGACTACAATTCCGGCCCCTAGCGCCCAACCTATTACTGCCCCCTAAAAACAGCATTCCTGTGGATGGGTGGCAATTCCCTGATTACGACTTAATTACAACAGTAAATTTTATTACAAAACTGAGAAATGTGAATTAACTTACAATCTTGGACAAGGGACACCCCATTAGCCCCAAAATTGACCCCCCTTTCGATATTTATTTAACTTATTTGAAGAAGAAGTTGGTGTACAATGAGATTCTCCCAATCCCTTTCGGTATTCTAACTCCCCTTTCTGTCCAAAATGATCAGCAAGTTTTCAATCTGATTTGTCCCTTGATTTGGGCAGTCAATCATTGGATTGACACTTCCGTGATAGCCTTGCATTTGCATTCCTTGCCCAATAAGTACCAATTGTTTTATTTCATTAGCATCTTTGGGAGCTTCAAATGAAGGGTTTGGCATTATCTTCAGTGCATCTTGTTGTCCCAAAGGTGTAAAAGATGTCTTCTTCTTCCTGCCTTTGCTGTCCTTCTTTGGAGCATTCAAAAATCGAGTAAATTGAGGATCCTTTGCCAATTGAGCAAAAAAAAATTGCTATTGTCCTCATCCGATTCTTGAACTGGTCATCAAATTCCTATTCACTTTGCTGGTCATCAGCCTCCTTATGCCCTAAAGGCCATACATCATGCCCAACAACAACATTTTCAGCTTGTTGTCCATGGTTTGAGCCTTGAGGTGAGACAAGCATTGCATTTCCTTCATTCTCATGTGAATGTTCATGCTGAGAGGCATCAGCATTGCATGAGTCCATCTCACTGTATGAAGATATATTGCTGTAATTTCTCAGCAGAGAGTAAAAATCAGTACTAGCACAAAGCTTTGGTTGCAATTAGGCGCCTCACGCCCACCAAATCAAGGGATTGAGTGGTAATCCCAGCGATGGAACCATGTAACTAGCCTTCCTTCCATGGATGGGTGGTAATTCCCTAGTTACAACTTAGTTACAACAATAACATTTATTACAAGGCTGAGAAATGCAAATTAATTTACAATCTTGTACAATGGACAGCCAGTTGGCCCCAAAATTGGCACCCTTTTGATATTTATTTAACTTAATTGAAGAAGAAGTTGATGTACAATGGGATTCTTCCAATCTCTTTTGGTATTCCAACTCCCCTTACTATCCAAAATTATCAGTAAGTCTTCAATCTGATCTTGCCCCTTGATTTGAGTAGTCAATTGGCCTTCACCCGCTTTGATGGAGATAAAAAATGCCCCAAATTCATTGATTTGCTAGTCTCTCCACTTGAATTTGACTAAAAACAGCTTCAGTCTCATTGAATCCAAGTCTTGGAGCTTCCAAGTTTTGGCACACTTCCCGAGGCTGCTGGTAAATCCTAATTTCTACTCTGCAAATTAGGGTTTACAGCAAGGAAATCTGAAATTTCTCAACCTCTGGTGATCTCAATGTTGTAATCTTCGAAGCAAGGTTGTAGAAAGGCTGGGAGATGAGAGAGAATGCTGAGGAGAGATTTGTCATTTATTGTTGCTGCCTTGTCTCAACAACTTGTAGATGCAAAGAACTGAAGAAATCAATCATTTATTGTTGTTACTCTATCCCAACAGCCTGTAAATGTTGTCATCAACTGTTGATTGGTCTTCTCCTACCCCTTGTTGCCTCAAAAGGTCCTCTAATGGCTGCAAATTAGACCACCAACATCTCCTTGCTCTCTCTTGTAGGCTCAATACACTAAAATGCCTCTCTCTAACCTCTAAAGACGTTTTTTAGTCTTGCATGGGTATTTTTTATAAGTGGCAGCCCTAAAAAATAATTTGACTAGCCAATAATTGAATTGGCTAGGCAACTTCCATTCCCGAGTGTCTCTACGCCATCTTTGACCATCAAATTGACGTTAGGTACCATTAAACGCCACTTCTCCAGTGTCACCAACTGACACTTATGGCCAAATGAATGACCTAGGCCAACAACTAGCACCAAATACCACCAAGTACTTGTGCGACATAACTTATAGCAACTTTTGCCTTTAACATCCCGTGATTTTCTCAAGTCTCGGGCTCGTAAATTTACTCTAACCCCAATTACACCTCATATGTGCAACATTTACTTAACCATGTGATTAAAAATTAATCCACATGTTAAGTGAGGTTTCAAAAATACATGTCCTCGTGACAGCCCCCGCTACTAGGGGGTTCCCTCAGCCACATTTGCAGTCCTACTGCCATTACTAGTTGATTTCCTCTCCATTGATCGACTAGTTGTTGCCCCTCTCCAACGCCTACTACTACAACTACAATTTGCTGTCTAGCACGCCATCTCCATCATCCGACACCTGCTCTGTTATTGCCTAGCTATCTATAGCCTTCTTCCATACTCCTACAACTCCGACTAGTGGTCATAGTTGTTTCCGTATATCGTACGATACTGTTTGTACCCTACAATCCATATGGTACGTATCTGTATGGATTCGTAAACTTAAACGGGCTCTTCCTGGCCACCATGTCTACACATTCCGCGTCACGAGTCGCGCATTCTACTGTCTTTAATCCAGCGCGTTCTACTTGCCTGTGTGGTACTTTTAGGGGAGGTCGAAAGCCTTGGATACCTCATCCCATCCCCTTTTCCAGCTATGCACTCCCCCCCAGCCCTCCTTGGATTCGATCCAGCTGGCAACCCTCTTTGACTGTTTGAACATTGACCCTTCTCTCATCTACAAAAGGTGCTCCTCTCCTCCATGCTTCCATACGGATTCAGCAAGCATTTACCATTCTCGTTTTCCTCTCTTGGATCTTGAATGGACTTGTAATTTATCATTCTCATCTCCCATCCCCTCTTTCCTGCACCCTATCAAAGCATTTGCCATTCTCAAATCTCATCTCCCATCCCCTCTATCCCACACCCTATCAAAGCATTTGCCATTCACATCTCCCATTCCCTCTCTCTCACTCTTGCTCTTTCAACTTTACCCCAACCCTCAAGCCTCTTCAACTTTCAAGATTCAAGAGTAGAGACTCAAGCATCTCACTCTCCCCCAGGCCTCTTTATCCATCATCGGCACCATGACTCGTGAGAAGCACGAGGCCTTCAATTTGCACACGATCCATGTGGAGAGAGACACAAAGAAATCCAACCCCTACCATTGGACAAACAAGTATTGCGGGAAGTGCTATACAAGTGGTGCAACTCAGCTTCTCCAACATCTTTCCAAGACAAGGAGACAAGTTGCTCCATGCAAGGAGATCCCTCAAAACATCGCAGAGGAGATTCTAGCCAAGATGAGAGAGGGATCCACAAGAGGAGGAGGCAATGGCTTATCGGCACCAACTCCTATGCCTACTAAGGAGGAAGTATCGAATGTGGACGTATCTTCAACCGATGCGGGAGAGGCCTCTACCATTGGTGGTGAGGGCTCCACATCCGCATCCAGCTTCAGTAAAAGACAAAGTGAAACATGGTTGCATTCTCCCAAAGTGTGACATCCCAACAACATGTGCATTTTGCCCTATTCATGTTTTTCGACCAATGAGTGTAGGCTATGGCTTCCATATGAACTGTAGAACCACTTGAGTCTTTCCTCTTCATGCTCCAGCTCCTCCTGCAACTCCAATGATGTACTCCTGCCCAATGTCAAGCTTCCAAGCTTCTAGGCTTCACAAATTCATGGGGTCATGGGGTCATGGCTGTGATACCATATTAAAAAGATGAGAGAGAGATAGGGGCAACAGAGAGTAGACAACTCTCAGAGATCTTATTATTCATCACACCAAAGAACAAAGTACATCTAACTTAGGTCTTAGTGACTAGTGACTAACTACCGATTAACTCTAGTTAAGTCAGCTATCAACTTATTGAAGATACACACACAATAGACAACTACACACACCTAGTTGTCATGTCAAAAGGTAGTAGGTAGATTGAGCTTGCATATCTCAATAGCTTCCAACCTCCATTCCTTGCTAAAATATATAACACACTTGCTATTGTACAAGTTTAAACAGAGTTTTCTTAGATATTAAAGCTTGTACATGCTTCCCAAGATGCTCGTATATACATGTATGGATGTCGAATACTTGGGGGATGATATGGCTTTGATGTGATACTTTTGAGCTAATTTGAATACACATTTGGCTTAGTTTTCTCAAAGATTTCATTATTGTAATAACAGGGCTAAATGCCATTTATCTAGGAAAAGCATATACCTCTTGTCATCTGATGCTTCTGGGGCTTGGTATTGATGCCTGCTTGATATTTGAGGATGCTTGATATATGTCTTAGAATGCTTTTGGACTTTGATTGAGCTATCATAATCTCATTTTTCACTCTCCTATCACTACTATTCACAGTGGGCAACAAGCATTTCTCTAACAAAGATTCTACTCATTATGCTTTGAACCATATTGGATGTATCGACACTTTGGTTGTCATATACACCTATGGATATGTTTATAACATGCTCTTCGATAGTAAGAGTCTTGAGACTACTTGGGTTTGATACTTTCAGATGTCTGTCGTCACTTAGATCTTCGATGTGTGGATATCATTCATACAATGTTTTGAGCTTTATTTGCTCATATGGCATCCAACTTTTGCTTCAATGAGAGCTATTCAGCCTTATGTATTGAGCCACATTTGATACTTTGATGTACTATAGAGCATTTGGTTTTTGCAGTTTAGCTAGAGCTTATTACAATGAGACAATGGGACTCATTGTGACATGTATATGCTCTCTTGATATGTCTTGGATTTAGTTACCCTATCATAGACTGATTTGATCTCTTAGCTTGGAACTCATACTTATGCCTATGTCAGGGTGTTGTTAGTGGTACTTATATGCTTCTGGGTTATGTATTGAGCTTTGCTAAATGGGTTATGTATCTAGAAGTTCTCTTCATTTACCCTTGAGACCTTCCCTATGCATGATTTCTATACCTATTACATGTATAGTTATTGACATAGTACAGTTGTGACAATCTTCAATGCCAATTGTTCTTGGCTTCTTTCTTCTTGCTTGCTTACAGTTGGTTGTTGGCATATTGCTACAGTTCATTACAATAGCCAATCATTTCATTTTTATACATTCTATTCAAGGGCAGTCACTTGGACTTGATAGTCTTTTGCTTATAGTTTGTGGACAGCTCATTACTTTGACAGTATCTCTCGTCTCTTGCTTGATTTAGCAGTGGTTTTGGGGCTGATTTGCAAGATATTACAACAGCATGTTTTGCCTTTCTATGCATATTCTTGATCTCATTGTGGCTAGTGGTTCTACTAGATAGTGCTATCTTTAATATTGAGAAAGTGAATGGAACCAATTACAGCTTGGAAGATCTAGATATGGTAGTTTTAGTGCAAAATTTGCAAGTTAGACCACCCAAAAATGAAGATGCCAAAACCCGAAAACATTGCAACTGAGAATTTGGATGAGTTGGATGAGCTATGCAAGTCCACAATCATTGTATTACTCCCTAAGTAGGTTCACTACAATGTTGTAATTGAAAACCAAACTGCATATAAACTTTGGACATAGATTACGAATCTTTATGACAAGAAAAGTCTTGCATCTCAAATGTATTGGCTAAAACAATTGATAGACCTTTGCATGAAGGAAGAAACTTCTATGTCTGCACAATTGAATGAGTTTCATTCCATCTTCAACCATTTAACTTTGCAAGATATTGAGTTTAATGTATCCTTTATTTTTACTTGGTACTCTAATTGAGTTGTGGGATACTTTTCATAGTAATACTATATTAGGAAGTTTGAGAGAGAGAAAAAAAAAAAAAAAAAAAAAAAAAAAAAAAAAAAAAAAAAAAAAAAAAAAAAAAAAGAGAGAGAGAGAGAGAGGAAACTTTCTTTAGACTATATAGATGATTGTACCAAGTTCCATCTTCAAAAAAGAGATTAAGATTTAGCCACATGGTCAAATATTTATTTCTAGTTTGAGAGTGAAACTTGGAAGATTCCTAAATTCTCTAATATAGTATTATGGCTCTATGTGCTAAGGTAACACAATCAACACAAACTCTAAATGTAAATGCAAACTTGAAACTCAAAATGAAAAAACACATACTCAAACATAGAGAGAAGAAAACTTTGAAATGAATAAATCAATGCAATGAATGAATGCGAGTGTATAGAATTCTTAAGGACAGTGCGGTGAGTGATTATGTCTACCCAAGGTAGATCCAGAGTGCTCAAACCACTAGCATAGTTGTCAGGTATAAAAGGTACGATATGGTACGGTACGATAAAATACGGTACTAAATGATACCTTATGATTTTATAAGGTACGCTACGATATCAGTACGAAAAAAACTTTAAGACGATTTTTTAAAATAACAAAAACCATAAATCATTAAATGATAGAATACATGTTTTTAAGTGGAAATAACCATTTCATTACAAGATAAAATGAATACATGAGGGTGACCATCGTAGTCACATGGGCTGCACAAAACATGCAATACAACTACAATCTAGTGTATCATAGTGGCATCATGCATGTGGATACAAGGATAGTAGATACAAAAAAGAGAGAGATGTATGAATTTATGATGAGGCATCACTATCATCATCATCATCAGAACTATCTAACTGCTCATCAAGAAAGTCTGAAGATGACTCCTCGGCATCGGATGATGAGACACATTCATACTCATCCTTACTGAAGATGTTACCATCATCATCAAATGATGGCTCCCTAGGTGGCGGCTGTGTAGGCAAGGGGGGGAATGTCATCATGAGGCACAAGATGTGAGCTACTAGAGCCCTACCTTACATATGTCTGCAAGCTACTCAAACCACCCCTCCTCGATGTTGGAGGGCGTTGAATGACCATGTCTTTGCTACCACCTACTTGAACTCCTCACCCACGAGCATGCTAACTCCAAGTGTCATAAGTATCTGCTGCTATAAGCTCTCTATGGAGCTCTGTAAAAATCATCTCCTCCTCCTCGTCCACCTCCTGTTGTTCACTCAGAAGAGTGTCGCCCGTCAACGTGAATGTATCAACATTTACCTATACAATGCAGCAATGTACGTAAGATTGTAAATGCTAAAGTCAAAATTGTAAAGTATAAACTTCAAAGTTCAAAGTTTAAAATAACAAAATTTAAATTTCATGGTTAAGTGTTTAAATTTTACCTACTTCGGACTACCCATGCTCATCATAGCCCTCATCATGCGTAAGTTAGTGCGGCAATAGACTACATGCTCTAACTATCATGTGCTAAGCCGATTGCGAATCTTTGTGTGGATAAAGAATAGGCACTCCAATTTCTCTCACATGCACCCGAAGAGCAATCCTGGGCAAGGACCATCATGGCTAAGGGCTGAAACCCTAGCATAACTTCACATGGTATCAGAGCTGGTGCTCTTTTAAAGAGTATCCTATGATATTATGGAGGCTTGGTTTTGTGCGAGATAGATGGACAACACATAACAAATTCACAATGTCTTAGACTTCTAGGGATCCTTCTATGTGTTATCAAGCTTCTCCATTACTAGAGGCCCTGACGAGGCATTATGGACTTGACAAGGAAGACGACGCTTTGCCTTCACCTTCACTTTCTTCTCCTTTTCCTAACTTCATGATAGATAAGGAGTTTGAAGAATTCATGTGCAACAAGTATGGTCCAACTTATTTCCCTCCTACCAATTTTTCTACTATGTCCGAACTCGTTGGTGAGATGAGCCATCTCTCCAATCAAGAAGGACATACGGCATTTGGGACAACTGGTGAACAATCTTCATCTGAGTTGGACCCAATAGCAAGTTCGTATAACCCTTTTGAGTCTTATGAATCAAAACCCTTCCTTATTTCTACTTTTGGTATGCAAGATCCGGATAATTTTTATATGTCACTTTTAATCGAGAAGGCTCTAGACGGAATATACATCTACAAGTATACTTGGAACTATATCCTCAGTTTCTTCTAAGCATAAAGTTAGTACTTCTCTTTCATACTTCCCTCCCATCCTACCCACATCTCTTGAATCTCTTTCTTTGGCATTCAACAATTTAGGCTTCCACTCAACTTCTATATCCAACATACTAGGAGTTGGGTCTTCCATCTTTGCTCCTAGTTTCTTCTATTTCTTACACCCCATGTCACCTATCCTTAGGTGAATGCCACCTTGAACCATAGTACATCTTTAGGGGAAATGCCACCCTTTAACCGTTAACCCCTTCTAAGAAGATGCAACAAAAAAGAAAAAGAAAAAGAAGCACAATTTTTTTTTTTAAGAATGTAGAAGAACAAGAAAAGCAGAAAATAGAGTGGCTAACCAGTGAATGTAATTTTTGGACAAGAAAATTATTTGGAATTACTTTTGTAAAAGAGAGTTGGTGGGCTTACTCCCATGCAAAATGTAAAATCCAAATGAGGCATAAGCTCAAGGAATTTCGGCCCAACGAGTTGAAAAACTGTTATAAAATATTAAATAGTATATGCAAGAGGAGAGAAGGCCAGTCTATGCTCATGCAATGAAAGGGTACTCAAGAAAGATGAGGCTACATATAAATCTAAAAAGTGAATGGATAAGCTCATTCTTGTGTTGTGAAATCTTGTGAGCTCTCTTCTTGCTTTTTATTTGCTTCTTGCTTGTATGAGAGAGGGAGAGATTGAGAGAGAGATTGAGTAGGAAAGTGTGAGGTAGAGTGAGGGACCGGTGTGGAAAAGCTCTTGCTTCCTTTTCTTCTTCTTCCTCTTCTTCTTCTTCTTTGTGGAGCTTGCACGGCAATTGAAGAAATTGAGGTGGAGCTCGCTTGAGATACATTTCAAGGATCGTAGAGCCATCGACAACCCTTTTGCGAATAGACTAAGGTAAATTGGTGAATTCACTACATTTGTTTGGAGAGTTTACAATGGTTATATGAGAGGAAGCCATAGTTGTGTTGCTTGAAATGCTTGAAACAATAAGTGTTCTATTAAGTCCGGCATGTGTGGCTTGTGAAAGTGATAACATTTTGGTTCCATTGCTAGGACACATGGAATCGAGCAACAAGGCACACTCTCTATGCTGAGCAATAGAATAGGAGTATGCACTCTGAAACGTCACACAAAGTAGCCTAGGATAAGCAAGTAAAGAGATGATTGACTCAACTTATGTGTGGGATCGTCATACGAATCATAGGTAGATTCGAGTCTTCATAGGAAGGTAAAATAGGAATGATTAAGATCCAAAAACTTTTTAAAAATCTTTTTAAAAAAATAAAACTCTCAAGTCTTTGCTCATCAATAGAAAACCAAAAGAAGGGGACTTGCAAGCAAGGGGCTTGAAAAAAATCTGTGGAACACCAAGTATAGTTCCCTTTGCTTTTCTTTGACTTCAAGTTTTGAGTTCTTGCATTCTGTGTTTGCGCATTTTGGGTTTTGTTTTTTGTAAAAGCTTGTGGAGTAGAAGAGCTATGGAAATAGAGGAAGACAAGCAAGGAGACCATGTTGAAAGCATGGCGGAGGAGAGCAAGGGAGATGGAAGAGGATCTAGTCACCATAAGTTATGAATCTACCCCAACCTCATCCATAGAAGGAGTTCACAGTACGGCCTTTATGGTTCATCTCCATTGACATTCTATGCTTAATTGACTCTGTGGTTGCTATCTCACCCTCCCTTCCATCCTCAATCTCATTTCTTTGAGAGCTTTCACTGGACCACAAAGGCAATTTTCTAATGGGCTGATTAGGCCTTGGTCTCTTCTTTGGCCATAGGGCCTTGTGGGTTTTGAATTGGTCATGCTCAATTGATAAAGGCTTATACTAGATACTTGGACCTACGAGATCATTGTGGCCTAGTCGTTGGCAAATCAGCTGAATAGGCCATACTAAGACCTTGCTAAGGCCTTTGAAGAATTGGCCATAAACGGACAAATAAACCATGCTAAGGTCAACTAGACTTTATTAAATTGTAAATTGGGTGCAAATCTTCCGAATAGGCCTTAGATCTTATAAAAGGTTGGACTGAATCAAGCTTATTATAGGCCTTAAATAGGCTGTCTAATAATGAGACTTGATGGAGGACGATTGATTTTTTTTAAGGTCGAATATGCATAAGAGTGCCGAATTGCTGCAAGGCGGGCCAAATTGATGAGTTGGACTGATTGTTGCAATGCCTTGAACTCATGGGGTATAGCCTTTGGTCAACATTAGTGAGCCTTGTGTTAATTCGGCCACCATTATCACAACCCATCAAACCATCGATTCGGCCACACAAAAGGTCTAATGAGGCTATCATAAGGCCTATCAAGGCCTTGTAAAATATTTTCTTTCCCCTTTTTTTCTTTTTAAAAAAAGTGCCAATAGTAGGGGCCACAGCCAATAGGCCATCCCCACACACAAACACACATACACACACTTGTACATACATACATACATACATACATACATATATATATATATATGTCTTCAGTTTTCATGCTTGGATGGGATGCTTTAGTAGAAATAGCATTATCCTTCATAGGGAGTGTAACAAAGAAATTGGCATAGTTTTCTTTAAACAAGGTTGGATCTTCAAAATAGAATTGAGCTACCTTCACTTTAAGTTGGGAGATATCTGTGATGTATTTGGCCAATTCTTTTTTGAACTAGATCTAGAGACGATTAGGCACTTTTTCTTCTGCTTGTATCATGAAAACAAAGCGAGTGATCTTTGAAAGAAGAGGAAGAGTGATTCCTTTGTTAGCATCGGTTAGATGGAGAACATATGTATAGAAAGTGAAGGGCACCATATATTTGAGTATATTAGTGCCAATAATAACTTAAGGTCTTTTGAATCTAAATCTGAATCATAAGAAGTATCCTTGGAGTGGCTGGCCTCAATATCAAAAGAGTGTGAGAGAGACCTTTTAGATTTGTGAACTTAATGAGCATTGAGTTTCTTTTGGCGATGAGGGAACTGATTGGCTATATGGTGAGAGCTTCTGCAAATAGCATTTCAATTTCTCCTTTTTCATGGAGTTAGTCATTTTATGAGTTGGCTTCTTCTTATGGTGAGAAGAATGGTGTTTATAATGGGCATAAGAACATGGACAAGAACAATGACTATATCTTGGGCAACCAAAATCTTTTTGAAATTTTAGTTCATACTTACAAATGGAATAGGAGATTTGCTAATGCAACTTGGCTGCCTTTAGTTGATTGAAAACATCCTTGATCACCTTTTCCATAATCTGACTAAGCTTCCCAAAACTGTCAAAGAAGTCAACCTTCTTTATTCATCTTGCTTTTGGCCAATGCACATAAAAGATGAAGGAATAAATTCACAAAATGCTCTTTAAGTGTGGCATCATGTGCCCCCTTTCATTCATACAACAGGTCTCTCACTTAAATTAGGTATTCTTTGTAACTTTTGAGATCACAGAGCTGACCCAAACCAGCCCCATAAAGCCAAGTCCATCCCAAGCCTATGGCCTTCTTATAAGAGGGAATCTCTCTTAGAATTAGCTGCCTACATGGCCACAAATACCACTAACAACATAGTTGCATATATTCGTTAGTTGGATAATACCTTCACTTTGTTTGTGTTGGGATAAAGGGCCATCGTGCCTTTTATATGTGCACAGGTGTGAACACACCCTTAGCACATTGTACTTTCATACATATATCTATCTAAAACCTAAAGTGGTACACTCGTCATTGTACCGAAAAACGTGTTCACTCTCTACTCTGCTCACTCGCACTCTCTCTGTCTCTCTCACTGCGCGTAATGACTGTCTACCTCTATCTCCGTGCCTAATTGATTCCTTCAAACTGGTATCAGAGCGTAAGGTGCTGAGCATGCTGAGCATAATTGTCAGTCAGGCTGACACAGTCGTGAGCTGCAGAAAGCGGAGAGGCCATGGAGAGTGTGCACTTGGCCCAGCGTGGAGTGACGGGCGACAACCAATCGAGCAGGTCTGCAGTATCGCAGTGTGGCGGAACGGTAGACGCGCTGCCTTGAGGTGGCAATGGGGCCACTCGTCATCGAGCGAACGTGGTGTGACGGAACCAGTGGGCAAGGACAGACCTGACGGGGCGCGCAACGCATGACGGAACCAGCGGGCAAGGACAGGCCTGACGAGGCGCGCGACTGTGACGGGACCAGCGAGTGAGCACGCGACGGGGAGGCCTGACGGGTCAACGGACCCGTCATTCGAAACATTTTTTTTCCAAAAAAAATCTTTTTCTCAAACTCCTTCCCCTAACCGAGGTTCGTGCGTGCAAGCACAAAACATCAAATTTGTGCAATTTTGGCCCAGAAAGTTGGGGCTTTGTCAAATTAAGCACTGTTCGTGAAAAATTGAGGCATCTGCGTCAGAATTGCAAACATTGTGCGCATTTGAATTGGGGATTTCGCCAAAATTGTTGAAATTTTGCTCATCTGAGTGAAATTTCTCAACATTTAGCCCAGAAATTTGGGGCTTTTCCCAGATTTTGGAAATTTGATGCAGGACAAGCAAATTTATCTCAGAAATCGCAGGAATTTGTGACATTTTGTCCCCGACATTTGGGGCTTTTCATGTACATGCACAAATTGGGCTGAAATTAACCCAAATTCTCGACATTGAGGCACATTGGACCCCGTGCAATTTGGGGCTTTTGCAATTTGGGCAAAACTTGTGCAGCATTTGGTCATTTTATGTACATGCAGGTTGAGTTCCGCACAATTTGGACATCAACACTAGGTGAAATTTGGGGGTTTTGCTGAAATTGCTTCATTAACCAAGTGGCTTACCCACACCCACAAGTGAGCACATCTATTTACCCTTGGATGGAAGTGATAGGTACCCCCCTCACTTCCCCCTAGACACTCATCTCCTAGTCTATCGGCCTCTCAAATGCAAGGATTTCCATCCTTTGCTTATGGTACGCCGTCACACACTCCATGGGTCAACTATCACTCCCATGTGGGGATATCCATTTTTTGCCCCATGTGTCCCTATCCCTACTCCATGGGCTACTCATGTTGTCACCAATGCCTATGCCTAGTCAGTCCCTTCCAACTTTTAAATCCATTGTAAATTCTTCACACATGCATGGTGGGTACTCTCGAATTGATTCCCATGTGTACTCCACTTTCCCATCTTACAACACTACCACTCCTATTGCCATGGCCAAGAATGCCTTCACGAATAAGACTTGTTTTAACAAGTCAAATTTCAACACTTAGTTGAAGTTCATGCAACAAGTGCTTGAATCTCACAATCTTTGAGACCTAGTCAGAACCTATGCCGGATCCTCACCTAGCTCACCTTGATCACATTTGTCAATGGAGACCTCGCAATGCCATTGCCAATGTTGAGCTAATGCAAGGGTTGCGTCCTAAGTTCCACTCTCAGTTATAGCATTTTTCGCTCGTCCCTATGCTTTGGAGTCGTCTCATTGACCACTATATGGTGCAAGATTGCACTCAATGTATCAATCTTGACTTAGAGCTTCAAGATTTTTTCATTAAGAAAGTTGATGATCTGAAAGTCAAGTTGACCGAATATAGATGTCGAGCTAAAAATGCATTAGCGTGACTTATAGAACCCCAAAACACGCTTAATTAATGAAGAAACCTTCTTATTTTAAAAAGAATCGTGATCCTAGAGAATAACTGTGTCCCACATGCAAAACCCTAATTTGGGTACCCCAAACTTTCTACAAGTAAGCATGCAGCCCACCACTCTCCCTTAATCTCGTTTCTCCAAGTTTCAGGAGCCATATCTCTGCTACCCACACCCCATTCGTGGAGGACATCATAGTCATAGCCTTCCATCGCAATCTACTATCACCTATTGCCTATTTCCAACCTTTGTACATGTCGCCTACCTCCTAGAGCTATCGCCAACCTCCTAGAGCTATCGCCAATATCAAGGAGTTTGTGTTTGCTACTACCAGGGCCAATCGCCGTCATCTACATCCAATTGCCATCAGTAGGAGCTATCACCATCATCATCCTACTTGCATTTACAATTGTTGGTTATCGCCCTGACTTTCTCTGTCCTCTACTTGCTGTATTTGCATCTAACTGTTGCCCAATTTTTCTCTCTCCTCAAGTACCTGCGTTTTTAGTCTTTCTCTCTCCTGCACTATCGTTTTCATCAAATCTAGCCTTCCTTGGCTATGTTTACTGGTGTTCGACACACGGAGGCTGCCTTGCTGCAATTCGGGATCCGTTCGGAGTATGACACATTCTACAGCTCATAACCTCTGGATTGATTCCAGTTATGAGTTCGAGGTTCAATATTCACTACATAGTGTGTTTGTTGCATGAGCATTGTATATTCAATATTTATTCACTTCATTATTCATTGTGTTCACTATCTTTGAGTTACCCTAAACCTAACCCTAACTGTGTTCTATGTTTATCAGTCCGTGCTTTGTCGTACGATTGGTTTTGTGTTTTCTGCATTGAGTGTTTCTTCACATGGTATTAGAGCTAGGTACTCCATGAGAAACCTTGGCCTTTGATCGCAAAGCTCATTTGCAAAAGCAAGAACAACAGAAGGGTCAAATGACTTTGAGCACGTTCACAACACCGCTCCAGTCTCCATAGCCAAACATGGATAGAAACAATCAAGAGTGGGCCTCTCAGCTTGCTACTGCCCGATTTGACATGGGCGAAGAACCATCGGACTATCATGAAGTCCACAAACCATATCAAATTTTTTCCGCTAAGTATGATCTCATCCCTATGTATAGGGCTTAACAAGAGGTTGAAGGTGAGCCTGAGTTTTCTCCTTTAGATTCAGTGCACAAAAGCAATGATCTTGTAGGACCTTTGGAGTCTCTACTACGGATTGATCATCCACAAGTGGAACCTAGCTCGAATTACACATCACTTCCACAATACTTTCTCCAATGCCAAGTACGAACCCTATTATTTTAGATTCTATGTCAACTAATACTGTATTTTCTATTGAATCACGGGATGCTCGTCACGAAGGGACTCTTCAAAACAAACTTTGGTTTGTGAAAAATGAGGAAGACAAGTATTTCTTTATGAACTCAAAACTAGGTAAGAAGCTAAAAGAAGAACTTGTAAGTATTCCGACTTTTCCTTTTCCTTCAAATGATTTTATTTCTCATGGTCAATTTGGAGTAGGTTTATCTTTATCTAATGCATTTAATGGACAAAAGGAACCAACCATGTTTCCCGCAACAACATCTATCATAAATCCATTTGGACTCCCACCATCCCTCCCTCATTCCATTGCACCTTCCTTTCCACTTCCATTAAGTGCACCGCATTATCCACCACACATACAGGGAGATTCTGCACATTTAGGCACAACCTTTACGACTTCTACATACCCGTTTTCGGATGGTATACCTGTGATGGAGACTCGACCTTCCACATACACACTTTCGAGTTCTCTCTCTAAGAGTGTATCCCAGACACACTTAAGTATGGATCGTTTAGTATCGCAATTTGCCTCTATGACATTACCTAGTGGACCATCAGGTTGTTCTGTTGTGTCCTAGCCAACATTTGGACAAGGCTATCATGTCCCAGCGCCTCCACCTACACCCACGGTATCATATAGACCTATATCCATTTCGATACCTCCGCAGTAATCGGCACTCATCAGACATCGACAGCCCGTTTTCACCTATCCACCATTACCCCCTCCTCATTATTCACCAACACTACCACCATCTTATCCTCCATCTTATCCTATCTATCCATCTTCACTGACACCTCATTGTTCTAGTTCCTCATCCGCTAAGCATGCTTTTAATGACAAGACTTGTTTCAATGGGTCAAACTACACCACTTGGTCGAATTTGATGAGGCATCTTTTAGACTCTCAGAACCTATGGGATTTAGTACAAGGGTTGGAACCCCAAACTAATCCTATACTTGTTCCATACAAGGTTGTCCGCTCATGGAAGGCTCATAAAGCCTCCGCTATTGTTGAGCTTATGTAGGGCTTATTGCTTTAGTTTCACTCTCAGCTTCAACATTTCGACTTAGCATCCGAGCATTGGGCACACTTGACTAACCACTATGCAACTCAGGATAGGACCTGTCGCATCAATTTGGGTTATGAGCTTCAAAACTTCAAAATCACGGACAAGGATGACTTAAAAGTCAAGCTAGCTGAGTATCGGTGTCTCCTTTCCGAGTTCTCAACCACTGGGACTCCCAAGTCCTCTAACGATTAAGTTTACCTGTTTCTTAATAAGCTGCCAAGAAAATATTTCCATTTTGTACAGCAGGTGATTTCACACCCTCAGATGCCCACATTTTATGAGTTTGTGTGCCAACTATTGCGTTATGCGCGGTTGTTCAATCAATTTCATAAAACATCCTCGACAAAAGATGTCAAAAAATAACAAGTACGCTCTCATACCATGTAAAAAATGAAATGTATGCTCTAATACCATGTCAAAATAAGCAACAATGCAAAGAGACAGTAGGGTTTGCAAGGACACAAAGTATGTATGGCAAACATTGAGAAAGAAAAGAAACTTAGAAACACAAGAAGAACATGGTGATGATCCACTAAATCATGCTATGAGAAGAAAAGCTGATACATCGAAGCCCAAGCTCAAAGATAACTACATTGTCTTGTCTGAATCAGGTGGCAGCACCTGTGGGAAATCTGCACAGTGAAAGGAGCGAAATGTAGTCCTCCGAGCAGTGAATTATCGAAGTAATCAAAGAAAGGTGAAAGACAAATGTCAAGGAAGTAAACCACACTCCTTTGATGCCGTGGGAGATGAAAAGGATGATCATCATTTGTCAAGGGAGCGAACCGCAATCCTCTGATGTCGCGGAGTAAGTCAAGATGCAAAACGCAAATGCCTATGCCCAAAATGCGTAAAACGCAAATTATAGAAAGCTAACACCTATGTAGAAAAGGTCACCAAGTGATGTGGACTGACGCCAGGCAATACAAAGGCCTCCAAATACCAAAACACAGATCTCAGCAAGTTGCCAAGTGTAAGGAGTTAACGCCAACTGATGGAGAGCCTCCAAATACAACAAATGCAAGAAAAAGAATAACGCTAGGAGCTAATGGAGACTACCGCCAAGTATGTGGTGAATCCTACAAGAAGCCAAACATAGATGGTAGGTTGACCTAAGATGACGCCAGGATGAGAGAGATGGTCACCATACTGGAGGAGAGAGATAGATGCCCACCGTGAACCAAATATCTACTTGAAGGGTGTAAGGGTAGTGAAGAGGCAGGCGAGAGAAGGAAAGAGTGTCGAAATGACGAAGTAAGAAGGGTGAAGAATGACTAAAGTGAATGGTGGGGTCGGTCAAGAATGAATGAAGTGACATAGGCATAAGTTGTCTAGGGTGGCGTACCATTGTGTGGGTGCCCACTAAAAAAGTAGCCAAAATGTGGACACCGGCTCTTTTTGGGGCTATCAGTGTGAAACCCTGAATGAAGTGTATGATCTGAAGAAGTGGTTTCTCAACAAACCCTCTCAGGCCCAAAAAGGGATGAAGAAAGAGGAACGAAGAGAGATACGATAAAGAAGAAGAGGATCCTAAAGATCCAAGATTTTCACCTGAAAGATAACCTATAGTAAGAAACGTTAGAGGGAATGAATTGTAGAACCTGACTCCACCTTGGGAGAGAAGCCACTAGCTTTGTAACTCCATGCTGGAAGGAATTCGAAGGTCTCGTCACCAACTCGTGGCTGAACCTCCAAGGCCCCGATCTAGGTGGTCTCTAAAAATCCTAGATCGAAGACAGCCATCCCCAAAGAGTAAATGGAGGGTGATAAACTTCAGGATGAGTAGGTGCCTCCCAAGAGGATGGAGATGCAAGGCTCCCTTTGAAAGCCAAAGAAGTAGAAGTCCCCCTTTAAGGGCAAAGAGAGTACATCCCCCTTTGAAGCCCCCTCTACGAGAGAGAGGGAATCTAAAAACTCATGGATCATGGACTCCAAATCATCTGATGACAAAGGAAGTGTTGTTGGTTGTGCCGAAGAAGGTATCTGGGGTATTGAAGATATCAAAGAACTCCTAAAGGTGGCCTCTCGAATCTGAGTAGTCTAGGGTGGTGAAAAGGGAGACTCAGATTGAGCCAAGGGTGGGCAACAATCACTGTCTCTCAGTGGAGTGGACTGCAGAGCCAAAGTAATAGAAGGGGTCGAACAATCACGATCTCTCGAAGAGCAAACTGCCCAAGGGGACAGTATTCCTCAATCGTTGTCTCTCGAGGAAGACTGCAAAACCACGGGTTGTTGAGATGGCATTCTTGAAACCCTAGAAGAAGTAGAAGCAACCTCCAAAGCGCATTGTGGCGGTCCCAAGGAGGTCGTGATACCAATCGATCCTTCTATGGCTCGAAAGAGCTTAGTGTGCATCGGATGTATCTCATTGCCTTGAGTATAAAAAGCTGAAAGCTGGTGCAAAATAAACTCTATGGCCCAAAGGGGAGGGGTGGCACAACGAGTGCCTAGGGTAGACGCATATACTCCAGTGGGGTGGGGAGCAAAGGTCCATGGCGGCAAGCATCGGGGCGGTTGTGGGGGGGGGAAAGAGGGGGTTCTAGTGATGCCAAAAGAGGAGCACTCAGTAGTCTATCCATCTGCCTAGGGAGAAGTCATAGCACCAAAGTATCAACCTGTAAAAGGGTGGGTGGCTGGGAGAGGAAGAGAAAGGTATCTCTATCTCCTGGTGATGTGGCAAAAATGAAGGGGAAAATCAGTACATGATGCGGAACCTGCAACCTATCTTTGCCTTCTCTGATAAACAGGGTCTTTAGCTCTTTGAGCTTCTATGCTCTGATACCATGTCAAAAGTAACATGTATGCTCTGATACCATGTCAAAATAAGCAACAATGCAAAGAGACAGTAGGTTTTGCGGGGAGTAACACAGAGTGTGTACCGCAAATATTGAGAAAGAAAAGAAACTCAGAAACACAAGAAGCACATAGTGATGTTGCATTGAATCATGCTATGAGAAAAAAAGCTGATACAGTGGAGCCGAAGCTCAAAAGATAATTGCATTGTCCTATCTGAATCAGGCAGCAACATCTATGAAAAATCTGCACAATGAAGGGAGTGAAAAGCAATTCTTTCGAGCAGTGGGCTATCGAAGTAATCACTGGAAGGTCCGCAATCCTCTGATATACCGTCAGAGATGAAAAGGATGATCACTAGCATCTATCGACCATGCAAACTAAGAAAACATTTTTGGGGGCTAGGTCTCAGCCATTCAGTCAATTTACAACTTGGGAGAGGGAGGAAGAGAGCTACTAATCCATTTTCTGATCAGAGAACAACAATTTGCTGCAAAAGACAGCCATTTGGGGACCTCAACAGGTAGGGGAAAATAGGGAGTCACCTTCCAAGGCCTGACAACAGCATTGTTGATCAGGTGATAGCATTTTGAAGGTGCCTAGCAATAGGGGACTACATGAAATGTAGGTTGGAGCAAACAACAGGTAGAATTTAGGATTTCCTCGCAAAGAAAATCAGATTTCTCTTGGCTTTCTCTCACCTTCTCCAACCCATTCTTAGGAGATCTCAGCATTTCTCAACCATTTTGAGCAGATCTCAGTCAAATTTGGTGGATAGCATAGAGATCTCTGCTATAAACCCTAATTTTTTGCAGAAATTAGGATTTGACAACTCGGGACCCGTGCCAATTAATAAAGGCATCATACACTGAATTCAGCACCTGAAATTTGTGTAATTGTCAAGGAGTTAAGATGCTAACCCATTCATTGTAATTTGGGGTAGCATTTGCCTAGTTTGTGGTTCCATTTGTACAAGCCTTGGGTGCAAAATCAAGGGGCAATTGGCCTGAATTGATTGCTAATTGTTACTACAGCAAAGAGGCTTTTTAAAACACCAAAGGAGATTGTGATCTCCACTTCTACTCATTTCATTTGCAATCAAGTTGAAGAAATACAAAAAGGGGCGCTAGTTTTGGGATCAACAAGGTGTCCAATGTTCGAGATTATTAAGGTAATTTGTGCATTTCAAGTTATATTAATTTGTTGATTCATATAGTTAAGTGCTTAATCAAGGGATTACCGCCCTTTCCAAGAAGAAAAATTGGTTTTAGCATAGTTCAATGCATCATCACTGTGTTCTTCTTCTTGTTTCTAAGTTTTTTTTCTCTTAGTGTTTGTTATACACACTTTGTGTTACTCCCCGCAAACCCTACTGTCTCTCTGCACTATCACTTATTTTTTACATGGTATCAAAACATACTTCCTATTTTGACAAGTAAAAAAAACGTTTTTAGGGGCAAGTGGAAATCTATTCCAACCATTGTGAGAGAGAAGAAGGCTATTAGAGAGCAAAGAGAGGTTGTTGATGTGATTTGGAGCCACCGGGGACCAGTCCTACAACATGTGACAGCTATTTGGAGCCCTCCAAGAGCAAGCGACAATAGCAATGTCTTTCTAGCACAAATGATAGCATTTAGGAGGCGACAGCTATTTTTTGCGTGGTCCTAAACTCTAGGTGACAGCTTGCATGGCTATTTGAGCAGAGCAACAACAGTTTTTCAGTGTTTCTCGCGATGAAATTCTGAAATTTCTCTCTCTATAGCATTCTCTCTCATCCTCCGGCCATCTCTCGAGTTATCTCAGTATTTTCCAGCAATTTGAGCCATGAAACGAAGATATTTCTATCAATCTCTATTGTAAACCCTAATTTATAGCAAAATTTAGGTTTTGGCAGCCGCCTCGAGATGCGTGCTTCAAATTGAGGGCCTAAGACTTGAAGAGACCAATCAGTCAATATCAGATTTGGGGCTGAATTTGTCTTTCAAAGAGTAGGGTAAAGGCCAATCCCCAAGCAAACCAAGGGATAAATTGGTTTGGAGGCTTGTTGGTTAGTTGTGACAACAAGAGGCACTTGGATTGGCAAAAGAGATCGGAGGATCTCAATTGTACTCCTTCCATTTGCAATATAAGATAAAGAAATACCGCAAGGGGTGCCTATTGTGGGGCCAATAGGGTGTCCAATGTCCAAGATTAAAGTGGTAAACTGTGCATTTTCAGTTTACATGAATTTTATGCTTGTTGTAATTAGTGCTTAATCAAGTTTTACCACCCTATCATACAGGAGAAAGACTGGTTGCATGGTTCCATCGTCGGGGTACCGCTCAATCCCTTGACTTGGTGGGCTTGAGGAACCTAATAAAAGGTCAGAAGCTTACCTTGCTGCTTGGATTCTTTTACCACAGCCTCCACCACATTGATGGTATTCCAAGTGCAAAGTTAGCATAGGAGGAACTCAACATGGAACGACTCTAAGCACTCAAAGGTGAAACTTCTAATGTAACTTTATAATTTGAATTTCAACCCAAAAGAAGATCTCACAAGTTACTTCAACAAATATAATGGCATTAAGCAACAACTGACTATTTTGAAAAGAACACTAGATGAAGATGAGGCCAAAGCTATTTTACTAGCATGCTGTGATATAGATGGTTATTACATTTTAGTTGAAAAATGATCTAATAAGGAAGATTTGAAGCTAAAAACATTGAGGCATCCTTATGCTCTAGTACTGAAATTGTATTCAGCCGAGCATTATAGCAAGAATGTCTTCAAATAGTGAGGTGGGATCAAGCAAGGATGATGCCTCTCGATCTGAAAATTCAAAAAGTGTTGGGAAAAAAGCAATGCCTGAGCTTGGACAAGACACATAGCATGAACAGCAAGCTAATAATGTTGGTTTACACCAAAATGTGGGTCCTTCTAGGCCTTTAGCGATTGATGATTAGCAAGAGGAAGAGAAATTTAATGACCATTTTAAATATCAACTAAGGATAACTGCTGAAATGTTTATGCAATTGGCAAATGATCCTCAATTCATGCACTTTTTCAACCCATTAAAGGAGTGTAGCAAAGGCAAGAAGAGGAAATTGTCTTCAAGAGCTTTGGGATAGCAAGATGCACCGAAGGAAGAGCCAATACAATAGCATGATGTTCCAAATGTGGGTAGTGAGCATCAACAAATGATGCCAATGGGGGAATTGATGTATATGCAAGGCCAGCTTAGAAGTGCCAATCCAATGCTTTTTAGACAGCAAGGCATGCATACAATGATGGAGCAGCCAAGGTACTTTTGGTGGTGGCACTAGTTCTTATGCCATGGAGAGTCAAAGACCGCATACGGGGATGTATGACACGACTCTATATCATATGTAGCAACCAATGTCTGGTGTGCAAGGCCCAATGTATCCATCCGACTATGGTTGGTAATATGTATAACCCCATGCATAACAATGTTGACATGATGCTCAGGCACAATGGCAAGTTTGGCAATGCATATTATTATGAAGCCCACTGTGTTTGGGACTCATGGTATTAATGTTGGTCATGCAAATGCTCCGTATAGTGTTGGTCAAAAGAAAAAATGCAGTAGTAATGCATATAATGTATGGGAAAATTATCTTGGTATGGTTGATAGTATATAAATTCCCATGCAAAGTCACATTGCAATGGTCTAAAGTATGCAAAACGAGAGTGTTTTCTTATGCATGTGGTACTCCTAGCATGTCAAGTATACATGAGGGACTAGTCAACTAGATGCAATGTCGCAAATTAGTTAAGTTAAAATTGCAACAATGTGAATGTATAAAGCATCATAATGCTTAAGAGGAAGAAAGGCCTACAACCTAGTGGAGGTTTCAAGGCAAGCAAAGTTAGAGGTAAAGTTTCCATATGCTTCGTGGTGAAGCTTCAGCATTAGTTCACCAATTGATACAAAGTGAATGGAAGAGGATGACTTGGTAGACCATCCTCAGTTATTGCAACTTTACTGATATGCCTTTCAATTAGACCCGAGCTCGGCCTAGGTTCGGTGGAGTAGGGTCCCAAAGCATTGCTTGATACTCAAGGGGGAGGTAGCACTTCCACTCCGCCAGTTGTGGACAACTCTCATATATAGTGGATCTCGGATATATTTAGCATGTATCCAAGATACTGTGCTGACAGTATGTCTGCCATGGGATCACTACTCAGTGTTCTAATCACTCTGAGATGTATGTAGATGAGTATGGTTGTTACCGCAGCTCTGAGACTATTTTTGCATCAGTTTGGGATCCGTTTATGATCAGTTGGGCATTATATTTTGCCTCAATTTTAAGATCAATTTTTTATCATTTCGGTTTAATTTTTTGTCACTTTGAGAACCATTTATGATCACTTTTGTTAAGACAGAGAGCACGAGGATCAAGATACGCAATGCTTTCTCACAACAAAGAGACAGAGAGGGAGGGAGAGTACAAAGTAGAGAGGAGAGTGAGTACGAGGTTCTTGGGTACAATGACGAGTGTACCTCTTTAGGTTTTTAGATAGATATATATATGAAAGTACAAATATGCTAAGGGGTGTGTTTACACCCATATACATATAAAAGGCACGATGGCCCTTTATTCCCAACAACCTCCCACCTAAAGGCAATGTGTCTTAAGGGGAGAAAAGAATCAGCTAAGTCTACGTATGTTCAAAGCTGAAATACATATATCTATCCAACTCCCATCATTTGTCGGCAATGAGCAAACTGCTCTGCTGGTCTCCATTAGCTCACCACAAAGCATATGGAAACTTTACCTCTAACTTTGCTTGCCTCGAAACCTCCACTAGGTTGTAGGCGTTTCTTCCTCTTAGAAATTATGATGCTTTATACTTTCACATTGTCACAATTTTAACTTAACTAATTTGCAGACTGAAATGCTAAGATAACAAGCTGAAAATGGAAATTTGCAGGAACAACCAGCAAACAATGATCATTGGGTTAGGAGATCATCTAGGGCTACCGGACAACCTGATAGATTCATTCCTGGTGCAAACAATGTGGTTGATTATGTCATATTGACAGGCTGTGGTGAACCGTCTTGCTTCAAGAAAGCAATCAACAGACATGACAGCAAGAAATGGTATAAAGCCATGTTGTCAGAGATGGAATCTCTTGAGAAAAATGGCACTTGGGACTTGGTACAGTTGCCTAAAGGGCAGAAAACCCTTCCATGCAAATGGGTTTACAAGATGAAGGTCACTTCTGGTTCCTCGCCAAAGTACAAAGCAAGATTGGTTGCGAAGGGGTACAAGCAAGAACATGGAGTTGACTTTGATGAGATCTTCTCTCCTGTAGTCAAGATGACTACATTGAGAACCATTTTGGGCTTGGTTGCAACTAAAGATATGGAGCTCATACAAATGGATCTAAAGACTGCATTCTTACATGGTGATCTGTATGAAGACATATATATGCAGCAGCTTGAAGGGTTTGTGTAACAAGGGAAAGAGAAGATGGTATATAAACTCAAAAGGAGTTTGTATGGGCTTAAACAAGCACCAAGAGAATGGTATCACAAGTTTGATACATTTATGTAGTCTCAAGGTTTTCATAGAAGTCAAGTGGATCACTGCTTATACACCAAGAAGGCCGCAGATGGCAGCCTGATTATCTTGGTTCTGTATGTTGATGACATGCTGATTGTTGGCAGGGATACTCATGCCTTGGACTGACTGAAGCAAAGTCTTCATGGCAGCTTTGACATGAAGGATCTTGGTGATGCAAATCACATTCTTGGCATGCGAATACTCCGAGATAGGTCAAAAGGATTACTCTATCTATCTCAATAAGAGTATATCTCCAAGGTTTTGTAGCATTTCAATATGGAGGGGGGGAAAACAATTGGGATTCCATTGTCTCCATATGTGAAACACAGTGTTTACTTTCACAGGAGCAGTCTCTCGAATCTCCAAGCTACAAAAGTGTGTTGTGTTGTCTACTACTTACAAAGGTAGAGTATGTGGCTGCCACTAAGGCATGAAAGAAGGCTTTATGGCTTTCATATCTGGTGGGTGAGCTTGGCATCACAGAGTTACCTGTTCTCCATTGTGATAGTCAGAGTGCTATCATGCTAGCACAAAATCCTGTATTTTTTGGAAAGACAAAGCACATACAAGTGAAGTACCACTTCATTAGAGATGTACTTAACAGCAAGAGCATTGAGCTTGTCAAAGTGCATACAGATGATAACCCTACAGACCTTCTCATGAAGGGCCTTCCAGTAGAGCGGTTTGCTCATTGCCGACAAATGATGGGAGTTGGATAGATATATGTATTTCAGCTTTGAACATACGTAGACTTAGCTGATTCTTTTCTCCCCTTAAGGCACATTGCCTTCAAGTGGAAGGTTGTTGGGAATAAAGAGCCATCGTGCCTTTTATATGTGCATGGGTGTAAACACACCCTTAGCATATTTGTACTTTCATATATATATCTATCTAAAAACCTAAAGAGGTACACTCGTCATTGTACCTACAACTCGTGTTCACTCTCACCTCAACTCTGCACTCTCTCTCTCTTTGTTGTTAGCAAGCATTGTGTGTCTCGATCCTCGCGCCACGTTTGAGCTCAATACAATTGGGGGTCAACCTTGGAACACCAATACCCTAATTTCTCCTAGAGGAACAATTCTATCTTCCCATTCCAAGCACGAGGAGCCTACTTAAGGCCATAGAGAGCCTTCCACAATTGTATACCTTACCATCAGATGAATTGAAGCCTGGAGGCTACTCAAAACATAGATCTCCTCCTTCAAGTCCCCATTCAGGAAGGCTGACTTCACATCTAGTTGATAGACCGGCCATCTCCTATGGCTAGCCAAGGCAAGAATGACACAAATAGTAACCATCTAAGCTATAGGGGCAAAAGTATCATGGAAATCAATACCTGAGCGTTGTGCAAAACCTTTAGCAACAAGGCAGGCCTTATGCTTGTCCAATGTGCCATCACCGCGGTACTTGGTCTTGAAGACCCATTTGACTCTAATGATCTTCTTATAAGGAGACTTTGGCACAAGATACCAATTGTCATTCCTCTCAATCAACTCCAGCTCCTGCTCCATCACTTTCCGCCAATGATCGTGATGTAAAGCCTCCTTCACGGAAGTAGGCTCCCAATCCTGCATGACACAAGTTATCAAACAGTGATTAGTGTAAACAAGCTCAGTGTGGTGTGCTTGGTTCCTCCCAAAACGTCGTGGGCCATCACGTGGCTACTACTCCTCAAGGACCCCCTCAATCCCTACATCATGAAGAGTGTCACAAGCCCAACGAGGAGGAGACCGGATCTCACCTCATTGCTCTCCAGCTGCTGAAGTTTTGGGAAGGTCCACCGACGGCGGGGGAGCAATCGGTGAATCTGATGGCTGAGGACTAAGCTCCTCATCCAAAGAAAGAGTCCTCAAGAGGAATAAGCTCCAGAGGAACAATCGCTAGTGCCCAACTGTCACCGAGATCTCCAAGAACAGGGTGTTCCTCACCCCCCTCTGAGTCTGAAACTTCCACGAACCGAACATCACAGCTCGTGTAAACATCCCGCTCAACAGGATCATACAATCGATAGCCTTGGAACTGCAAGCTATAGCCCACAAACACCTATCATTTGGAAGCCGCTTCAAATTTATCACGCTGTGTCTAATAAGGCCATGTCATCCTGCTGTAATCATCCACAATTAGCATGAAATACAAGCTCCCTCGAAGGGACTCCATCCTCATCGGTCCACAAAGATCGGTAGAAACAAACTCCAAGGGTATTGAAGACTGCCCCGAAGCTTTGTTGGAAACAACATCACAAGTCTGCTTCCATGGATGCAAGATACACAAGGCTACTGGCTCACCACAATATCCGGTAAACCTCGAACAAGCTGTCCCTTGGAGGCCTTCCGAAGGTAATCATAATTGGGGTGGCCAAACCAAGCATGCCAAAGCTCGGATTGAGTTTGTGAGGTAAAAAGAAGAGAAGTCAAGGTAGAAGTGTCAAAGTGAAGCAATGAGGAAGCAAATGACCGTGACAGAGTGAACAAAGAATGAAGAGAGAAGAAAGAAAGAAAGAAAGTTATATTAACGTCTACAACAGGCCAAGTTGGCCTATGAGACCAAAATGTTGCATACAAATGTCTGGGAGATTTCAAAAGTCCCAGTGAAGCTAACGTTTATGCTATGTTGAACTAAATTGAGTAGGTACAAAATGATATCTGGACTAGATACAATCTAGAGGTACTCCCAGTGCGGTGTGGAACTGCTCCTGGGATGTTCATCCTAAGATGTCCCGCATGGGTCGGTCTAGCATGGAGAGGCTAAAGCGGCGGGGCAGGGCCCTCCGATGGTGGCGTAGTATCCCTTGTATCTTCGACCAGTGTCTTCTGCGGGGACAGGGGCCAGCGGGGCATGGGCGCCGGGCTTTACCTCTCGCTGTGGCTATTTCTAAGGTGGTCCTCGGGGGTCGGGAGGCCGGTTGGGCTGGTGGGGGCTCGGTGGTGGGGAGGGTAGTTGGTATTTGGTAGAAGTCGTTGAGTGTGCGTTGGTTGGTGGCTCCTTGTCTTTGCTCCGTGGTTCGTAGGAGGTGGTCTCTGTGGCGTCGCATTTCCAGTAGAAAGAGCCCCAGGCATCTCTGGTCTTTGAATTCCATCACCTTGGAGAGTGGTCCGAATCCTTCGCTGAATAGGCAGTCGAAGCGTCCCCGGATTTCGTAGTACACTGGGCATCTACAGATATAGTGTTCCTCTGTCTCTGGCTCGAGATGGCAGAGCTGACACATTCTGTCTTCTGGGGGGAGGGGGTCGTCCTCGTATCTGCCCGTTTCAACCCGTAGTTGGTGTGAGGACGTGCGGATCTGTCCGATGGCACTTCTGACCCAGTGAGACAAGTGTGTGTCCATGTAGCTTGGGCGGGTGATGAAGCAGTCCGGGGAGATATACAGGAAGTGTTCTCGGTAGAAAGCCTTCTTGGTTCCTAGTTCCGACGTGGGGGTCACCCATGTCCTGGCGGTGTCTGTCTGGATGATATCCATTCTGGTGATGCGATTCACCTCCTCTCGGCTGAGCTCCAGGTGTGGGCAGTCTAGGCTGTATTGTAGTGGGGAAAGGTGGTCCATGTGCAGGCCATGGAGCCGTAGCCAGGTCTCTGTTCGGGCATACCAGCACTCAGTGTCCCCTTGTGTTGCTAGCTGTTTGGATGACTTCAGGGCGAGTCTGGGGTACCGGTGCCGGGGCAGGTCCCATATTCGGCGCAAGAAGGTCACGGTCTGGAAGAGGGCCTCAACCACGAGGGGCAGTGCCCCCAGCTCTGCGCGGATGATCTCGTGTGGTACGGAGGGCTTGCTTCGGATCATCCGTGAGATCATAAGTATTAAGGGTCTCTCCATCTGCTCCCATCCCTCATAGGTGGCCTCCTCCTTAGGCAGTGGCTGATCCTGTGGGGCCCTCCGCGTGTGGTAGAGATTGGATCCCCATATGGGAGCCCCGTACAGGAGGGCTGGTGTGACTAAGGTGTCAAAAAGCCAAGAGCTTTGTCCGAGGTTCCTGGAACTGTATGCGGGCACATTGGTTCTCCATTGACCCGAGGGCTGCATAGCCTCGGGTTAGTCTATCTTCCGCAGCTTTTCTCAGGGTAAATCTCGGTCCAGAGAATGTAATCCCCAGATAGACGTATCTTTGGACCACGTCCACGGTTTCTCCGCCGTATGTGAAGGGGGGTACCAACCGTCGCAGCCATTGGGTTGACGTGTTGAACACCATGACCTTGGTTTTCCCCAGGTTCACAGTTAGGTCTTTGTCTTGGCAGAAGGCCTGTAGTGCGTCCAGTTGGCGCTATAGCCCTTCGAGTGTGCTGGAGATGAGGACTATGTCGTCCGCATATAGTAAGATAGGTATCAGTGTCCCTCCCAGGCTCGATCCCTCCTCGCCCAATCTATCTATGTACTCTGAGATCTCGTCAATGTAGAGGCCAAATAGGGTGGGTGAGACTGGGCATCCCTGCTTCACTCCGATGGTGCTGGTGATCTCCTTTGACAGCCCTCCCTGTGCCCGAACTCGGCCCGTTACCGATTCGTATAGTGCCAGTATCCCCCATCGCATTTCAGTTGGTACTTCCAGTTCCTGTAGTCTCTGCGTGAGCCTCGCTCGTGGGACTGTGTCAAAGGCCTTGCGGAAGTCCACGAAGCAGCAGTACACCCGTCTTCCATGTGCTCTGCCCTCCTCTATGATGGCTCTCAGTGTGAGGATATGGTCAAGGGTGCAGAACCCCCTCCTAAACCCTGCTTGTCTTGCTGCCCGATGTTGGTGTTGCTCTGCCCACTTGCTCAGCTCATGGTCCAGTATGGATCCATAGAGCTTGGCTAGTACATGGCCAACCATGACTGTTCAGTAGTTCATGGGAACCATGGGGTCTCCGGCCTTCAGGATAGGTATTATGGTGTTGGCTGACCAACTGGTTGGGAAGCCTTCGCATAGGGCTCTGTTGAACATGTGTGCTAGGAGAGGTGCCAGTATGTCTCTAGCATGGGTCAAATGCTCTGCTACCAAGCCTTCGTGGTCTTGGGCACGGCCATTTTGGAGTCTATCAATGGCGTCCCGAACCCGCCCCGTGCTGAAGAATGTGGATGATCCGGGTCTGCTCCCTGGGGGCCGGGGTAGCTGGGGCTGCTTGGGTACTTGGTATAGTGAGGTTGCATATGCGTTCCAAGTGTCTGGGGAGGTGATGGGCGTCTGGGCTCAGGGTTCCTGAAACGCCTTCCATGCCTCTTTGCTGTCCTGTCCTAAGAATAACTGGTAGAATTCGTGTTCCACTTTGGAGAGGTAGGCTCGTTTCTTCCGTCGCACTAGGCGACGGAAGATCAAGCGTGCCTGTTTATGCGTGTGTACTCCCCGTGCTTCGTCCTGTTGAAGACGGAGCCGGGTTTCCCTGTACTCTGCGTCGTACCAGCTATTCTGTGGGACATTCTTGTTCGGAGGGGTGGGGTGGGGGGAGGGGGATGTGTGGGGGAAGTATTCGGCAGCCGAGGTGTGTAGTGTGCCCGCCAGCTATGCTGTGACCTCCTCCAAGGGTGCGTGGGGGTTCATTTCTTGCAGGCTCCAATAGAGATGGTCAGAGTATGCGCTCGCAGTTAGCCTGGTAAAGTGGTACCTGGGGAATCTTGGGGGATTGCTTGCTGGGGGGGTTAGGTCATACCTGCAGGTTATGTCAAATTGCAGGTATGCATGGTCAGCAGCCACTGCGAGTGGGCGAGGTGATATTTTAAAGGACTGGACGTCGGGGATAAGTGATAGAGGGCCGAGGATATAGTCCACTGTGCTTGCTCCCAGTTTCTGTGTGGGTGCTCCATGTGCCCCCCGTCCGATGCAATTGGCCGCGTGCTTGTGTGGGAAGCATGTGAGGGCATCCGACCCGGGCCATCTGTCGAGACCGTTGAGGATGGCCAGTCCGTGTACCCCCCCTAACGCCAGTAGGTGTTCACCATATTCGGTGCATTCAGCTGTGTCCTGTGATGCCCGATTGAGTCCTATCTCCTCCGGTGCGATCTCTTTGTACATGTGGTCTTCGCTCTCGAAGAAGGGGGTCTGCCTTTGTGCTATGCTATGCGTTGAAGTCTCCAGCCAACATGACATCCCCCAAGCTGGAGTAGTGCATGATATCTTCGTACAGTGGTAGGTATGGTGACTCGCCCTTCGGTGGTGCGTATGGGGAGTGTGCTGGTGGGAAATAGCACACCGCCATATATATGTCTCGAGGGTGATCTGTGTGTATCCGGATCCACATGAACCGGGCTTCCTCATCTTTCCGCATGACTTGCACCATGGGCTGTAGCTCCTCCCTGTACAACACAGCCACCCCTCCGGACCCTCGGGTCCCTCCTTTTGTTCGGGCTCTATGGCAGCATGCCGTCTCCCATCTATATCCCCTCACTTCTGGTAAGTAGGTGCCTGGGCTTTTGGTGGGTTTCTGTGTAGAGGATGATGTCCTTGCCGGTGAAGGTCTCCTGGAATAATCTTGCATCTGTTTTCATAGCTCCGTTGCAATTCCACACTGCAAAACTCAAGTGGGTCTCATAGGCCGCGCCCCGTCATTGGTGCTTATCTGTGATGATGACCCGACCATCTCTATATACTGCCCATTTTCCCGCTTTGCGAGCCTCTAGGATCTGTGGCATGCATTCTTTACGGTGTGCCACCTGTGCGGGTGTGAGGTCATCCTCCAGGTAGACTTTTTCCCCTTTTAGAGCTGTCCCTTAGAGAGGAAGGCTCGTCTGGATTCTAAGTTGGCAAATTTGAGGATAAGAGGCCTTCCCTTGGCGAGGTCTTTCCCTACACGCCATGCATTCTCCACTATTTGAGGGTCCTCTACTCCCAGCTTTTCACATATCTGCTTGGCATCTGCCAGGGGGCTATCCCCTTCCTTCCATCTGACCACCCGGATGTGGAGCGCTCTAAGCTTTCTCCTTTTCTCCTCCTCCAGCGCTGCATTCACAAACTCCTCCTTCTTTGTTGGTGACTTCTTGGCTACCTCAATCCATTTGGAGTTCTCAGCCACTTCAGCTTGTGCTTGTTTCACTATATTCGCCCATGTGTTGAGCTCCTTTGTTACTTGTGTCTTCAGCTCGTTGATCTCAGATTGCACCTTGGTGGGCGTTGTTTCGGTGATTTCTCCTTCCTCCTTCTTGAGTAGGTCCAGCTGGTTTCTATATTCATCGAGGTCGTGCCTCAGTTCTTCGATCCCCCTGTTTCTCTCCTGGAGGGATGTTTCAATAACCACCTTCCAGGAGGTGAAGTGTGATGTGATCTCGGAGTAGATTTCGTTCTTCCATTCTTGCACTTTCGTGCTTATTTCCTCCTTGATTTGGTGTGCAGTTTCCGCGCACATTGCTGCCATGATTTCCTTGATGTTGCTGATGTCTTGGTCATGTGCCTTGCATACATCTCGGAGGGCCTCCATGTCTTTCCTTGTGTGGTAGTCTGTCACCTTGTCAATGCTACTCCAAATCGCTGAGTATTTCTCATTCTTCTCCCCCCTTGTGCGGCTGCTTGGTGACGGGGATGTCTTGTTCGAGCCCATCCCTTCCTCACAGTTCCAGGGCTTGCTCAGGGGATGTGGGCATCCGGCCTCATTGTGGTTGCGGATGCGTGATGGGCGGTGGTGGGAGGTGGCGGAAAAGTCGGGTATGGGCAAGGCTAGTGGCGGTGGGGTGATATGGGTGCCGAGGCCGGGGCCTGAGGGAGGCCTGTAGCGGGGGGAGGGGGGAAGAGATGGCGACTGCTCCTGTCGAAGGAGCAGGGAAGGCTATGGCAGGGGCGGGCTGGCGTGTGTGGTCCGGCGACTCGGACGGTATGGTCCGGTCGTCGACTTGGGCGAGGCGCATGGTCACGTGGAGAGGGGGCGTCCAATTGTGCGACTCGGACGAGGGACCGGTGTTCGAGTCGGATGAGGGCGGAGACTCGAACGAGCGACGTCCGATTGTGGAGACTCGGACAATTTAGTCCATGTGGCAGTGTCCGAGTCGGACGAGAGGGCGTCCGATTTTCAGCGGACTCGGACGAGGAGTGTTGGGGATTTTGGGGATTCGGAAGAGAGGTTTGGGGACTCGGACGGAGCGTGGCGTGATGTCGGGAGCAGGTGAGTAGTGCGATGGCGGGAGCGGGAGCGGGATGAGCCGTGGCGGGGGCAGGTCGGTGGCGGGAGGGCCTGAGCAAGTCGGTGGCGAGAGCAAGTCGATGAGAGAGAGAGAGAGAGAGAGAGAGAGAGAGAGAGAGAGAGAGAGAGAGAGAGAGAAAGAGATAGTGAAACGCAGAAAATCTACAATGAAGAATGTTGTATAAGGATGCAGAATTATACACGCGTGTAGAGAGAATAACTGCCTATGTCTGCACCTTGGAGATCTCGATCTCCGTTAGTCCCGAAAGCAATCTTTGCGGTTTGTAGCCTGAAATTTGTGAGACAATTGACTGAGGCTATTGAATACAAAGCCTATTTATAGGCTGAAAATAATGGCCAGAAAACCCAGGTCGGCTGCAATTAATGCAGCCGACTGCTGCACACTTGTCCTAGTGCTGCCACGTGGCAGCTGGCTGACTGCCTGCCACGTGGCGCCTACCTGCATGGCCCTTCTTGTCTAGGTGATGACTCTAACACCCCCTCTTAGATCTTGGGCAAGGCAGCAGACGAAGGGATCTGGAATGTCGGTGAAGTAGAGCTTGGGGAAGTGCCTTCTTAAACAAATCTACAAGGTTGTCTTCGGTCTTACAGTATTCCACATCGATGGTCTCATCTAGAAGCTTCTCCCGGATGATATGGTACTGGATCTCTATGTGCTTCATCCGCGCATGGAATACGGGATTCCGTGCCAAGGCCAAGTCTGGGGGCAGCCAACCTTCTCCAACAATCGCCAAAGCCACACAGTCTCACATATGGTAGAAGACACAGCCTGATACTCCACCTCAGTCAAAGATAGGGCTAGCGTGGGCTACTTCTTGCTACTCCAAGAGATAGCACCAACACCCAAGGTAAAACAATAACCTGTAGTAGACCACCTTTGGTCCACATCGCCAGCCCAATCCGAATCACTCCAACATGCAAGAACAAGATCGGAAGCACTTGTACCTACTGGATAGGAAATCCCTAGGTCAGAGGTCCCCCTCAGAAACCGTAGTATCCTCTGAGTAGCCTGCCAATGCGCCTATTGAGGTGCACTCATGAACCCAAAAACATAGATCAACCTATGTGTTGAGGAGCCAAATCAATGATCCAATCAGCTGCCGGGAGCGGGTAGCATCTGCCAAAGGAGAACCTGAGGTTGAAGTGGCCTTCCAGTTCAGATCCATAGGAGTAGAAATGGACAGACCATCTCAAAAGTCACCAAGAGCTCCTGTACATATCTCTGTTGAGAGATGAAAATCCACCTCTGAGTCTAATAAATCTCATGGCCCAAAAGAAATGGAGAAGTCCTAAATCCGTCATCTTGAACTTCTGATGTAAAGCTGCCTTCGTCTCTTCAACCTTTTGGGCATGGTCACCTATAACAACCAAGTCATCAACATACAAAACAAACACACGACCACCCTAGGAAGTGTGTACATAAAGCTGTGGATCGACCCTAGAGCGCCGATATCCCAACTTTACCTGGAGAAATGAGTCAATCTTCTCATTCCAAGTACGCGAAGCCTGCTTCAGGCCATACAACGCCTTCTTCAACCTGTAAACCTTCCCATCTGAGGAACCAAAGCCAGGAGGCTGCTCTACATAGATCTCCTCCTTCAAAACACCATTCAAGAAGGCCAACTTCACATCCAACTAAAAGACAGGCCATCTCCTATGACCAACCAAGGCAAGAACAGCACGGATAGTTGCCATACGAGCAATAGGGACAAAAGTATCATGGAAATCAACACCTAGGTGCTATGCAAAACCTTTAGCAACAAGGCAAGCCTTGTGCTTGTCCAAAGAACCATCACTATGGTACTTGGTCTTGAAGACCCATTTGACACCAATCACCTTCTTATGAGAGCGACGAGGCACAAGGTACCAAGTGCCATTCCACTCAATAGCCTCCAACTCGGCTTCCATCGCTTTCCGCCAATGATCAGACTGTAAAGCCTCCTTCACAGAGGTAGGCCCTCTATCTTGCATAATATGGGACATGAAACAATAGTTAGAGCAAACAAGCTCCATAGTATGTGTCTGATGCCTCCGTGACCGCCGTGGTCCATCCTGTGGTTACCACTCCTTAGGGACCCCCTCGATCCCTGAATCTTTGAGCGTGTCACAGGCCCATCGAGGAGGAGGCTAGATCTCGCCTCAGCGCTCTCCATCTGGTGAAGTTTCTGGAAGGCCCACTAACGGAGGACCAATCGGTGAATTCTGTGGCTAGAAAGTGGGCTCATCCGAAGAAGAGTCCTCAAGAGATACAAGCTTGAGAGAAACAGTTGTTGGGGCCTAGGTATCACCGGGATCTCCAAGAACAGGGTGGTCCTCAAGCCTCTCTAGGGCTAGAGCCTCCACAAACCGAACGGCACGGCTCGTATAGACATCCCACTTTATAGGATCATACAATCGGTAGCCTTGAGATTGCGAGCTATAGCCCACAAACACCTGTCTTCTAGAAGCCACTTCAAATTTGTCATGATGTGTCTTTAAGATGTGAACATAAGCATCACACCCAAAAACCCTGAAATAAGAAACATCTGGCTTTGACCCAAAGTACGCCTCATAAGGAGTCATACCAACAACAGCAGAAGTAGGGGGAACGATTAAGAATGTGAAATGCAATAGCCACAATCTCAGCCCATAGACACTGAGGTGCCTGACGATGCTCCATCATCGTATGGGCCATCTCAAACACACTGTGATTCTTCCACTCCAAGATACCATTCTCCTAAGGAGTGTTTGTATTGGCAAACTCCTAGTGAATACCACGATCTGCACAAAACCGAGCAAACTCGTTAGAAACAAATTCTCCGCTCTTATCCAATCGTAAGGTCTTCAGCTTCCGCCCCGATTGGTTCTCCTCAAAGAGCAACCAATCCTTAAAGTTGGAGAAAGCCTCTGACTTCAGCTTCAAGAAATAGGCCCATGTCATCCTACTGTAATCGTCTACAATGAGCATGAAATACAAGCTCCCGCAAAGGGATTCCATCCTCATCGGTCCACAAAGATCGGTAGAAACAAGCTTTAAGGGTGTTGAAGACCGCCTCGAAACCTTGTTGGGAACAACATCACGAGTCTGCTTCCCACGGATACAGGATACACAAGGCTGATGGCTCACCACAATATCCGGTAAACCTCGAACAAACTGGTTCTTAGACGCCTTCCAAAAGAGAAGTCAAGGCAAAAGAAGACCGCAACTTGTAGACTCCATTCTCCTCATAACCTGAAGAAATTCGGGTAACTTCTAGGCTATTCCATGTCCCTTCCCCTACTGCTCCATACAAAGAGGTTATCTTAGGAGTGCAATTGCATAAATCTCAAAACCCCTCCTCAATCACAACCATAAAAAGCATTGAGTATACAGAGGCTGTAATGAGTAGAACCTTGCTAAGTATAGACATGGAAAAACCCAACCATATAAAGCTAGAGGCTGACACAAGGCCTCACTAAGTGAGCAAAGATTGTAGTGCACAGGTTACATGAGGATTACAAAGCTTATGATTTAGAGCATTAAGCAAGTACATGCAAGGCTTTAAAAAGGTCTAGTAAAAATTGGAGACAAGGACCAATAGGCCCTTGTGGTCTTCACCTTCAAATATGGCATTGTAAGCTTTTTGTGGTATTCTTTCAGCATAACAGATTTTCTTTTCCTTGTCCCTTCTTTCCTTTGATGCTCCCCACTTTGCTTGAATCTTTTTTGACTTTGATCTTCTAGTCTTCTTCTTCATGGTCTTCTTCTCCTTTGACTACTTTGATCTTCTTTCCATTGTTCTTCTCCACTTTGCTTGTTTTGATCTTGTGGTTCCCCTCAAGAAAAGAGGTCACACACTTGGGAATTGGCATGCTGAGCAAAGTAGCTAAAACATCTTCAAGGTCTTCAAATAAAATCATTGATTGCACTTGAATGTAGGCAACTTTATTTCCTCCTGCAAGTAGAGCAAAAACATCTTCTATGTAGTACAAGTGAGCAACGAGTGTTGTGTCATTCTTCATAACACGTACCCACATAAAAAAACTTCATTCCCATGACTGAGGATCAGCCTCAAATCTCATAAGTTTTGACCAGCAAAAGAGTTGGAAGCAATTGTGCCAAAGGACACAAGTAATGGCAGTGTCAGATACCACTATGTAGTATCAAAAGATACTAGCTTGAATCTTTGCTGGGAACAGAGTGGTGCATCAAATCAGAGTGACAATGACTTAGCTAAGCCAAGAGAAGTGAGAAAATGAAGTAATGATGTTAGAATATCAAGCTTCCGTTACTCTTCAGTCAGTCTATCTTTATGTGTGTGACCGACATTAGTTGGATATAGCTATACATGTGTGTGACATTCAATAGCTATACACGTGTGTAGTCAATGACTTAACCACAGTTAGTCTTAGTAAGTCATACCTACGTGTGTAAGTCTCTTTCAGTAAGTATAATGGAAGAATAATGGAAGAAGAACAACAATGAGCTGAGGCTCATCTTTCACTCCACTCTGTCTCTCTCCCTCTCTTCCAACATGGTATCAGAGCTTGAATGCATGAAGCCTGAAGGCTTGGCAGTGGCCATTTGACATCAAGACATCAGATTTGAAGAAAACGTTATCAAAGGAGACTATGCCTGCAGTCTATTTTTTTGCAAAAGCTATATCTTGCTACAGAAATGGTTTTTGGAGAAACGGCCCACGATTCCTAGCTGTTTTGACATGGTCTACAACTTTGCAAAAGAAAGATTTTTCAAATTCCTCACAGATTTTGAGATATTCAGCACAGACCTGTGCAGACTGGCTATTTATTACAGTAAACAGCAGGTGATTCCAGGGCACTGGTGGCTTTCATCCTAACAATGTATATGCCCTTATTATCATGCATTTGAGCATGATATTGGAGTGTTAAATGCTCAGTTTTGAAGCTTATTTGCAGGCTGGAAACAATGAACTGGTTGCTATCCTAAATTTGAAAAAAATATACCTACAAGGTTGAAGTATCTGTGATGCTTATTTGCTCGTGACAAATGCTTGGATCATACCACTTAAGTGGTAGATGCTTTTTGGGATATTGTGAGTTCTGAAAGTCCAAAGTTTGGAATAATTTGTCGCCAGTTATACTAGGGTATTGACTGGTTATTGTTTCTAGGAATGATACCTATCATCTTCACTTGACATACATGCAATATATTCTAACTGATTGGGCATGTATATACTCCTGCATAGAGTGGCAAACTGAATGAGATGTTTTGGGGCTGTTTTGAGGTTTGAATACTTTTGTTTTAACAGAGAAAATACTGCTGGTTATAGCAGTAGGCTAGTTGTATTTGGTACTGCTACTTGCATTCAGTACAAACATTGATACTTGTATGGACATAGTTTGTTGCTAGGATGTTTTGCCACTACCATAGAATGTTTTGAACTGATTTGAGCTTGATTTATACTCAGTTGATTATGTTTTTTCATTGTTGAAATACAGTTTACAGCAAGCAGATTGTCAGAAAAACTGTCCTAAATTGCAGGAAACTGTCCTGAATAGCAGAAAACTAGTCCTGAACTGTAGAAAAAGAAGTTAGATACTTACAGGTTATGTACATCACTGAATACCTAAGCTGCAACTATGGCAAATGCTCAAGGCACTGACATGTTAGAGGTCATAGCCTGTTTGGAGGGCAGGCAGCTGTTCAGTCGGACCAGCAGCAGTCGGACTGTGCAGTCGGACTGCCACGTGGCAGTCCGACTGTCTGCAGCCGACTTATTCAGGCTGCGCCCTATTTTCTGGCGCCCCAGTTCATGGCAGTTTTCGACTATTTATAGTCGACGTTTCCAACAGTCTGGCCACTCCTCTGTCGCAGATTACAGACCGGTGCCGTGCAGATTTCTGTCTCTGTTCACAGATTTCAGACAGCAGACAGTGCAGACTGCAGCAGACTTCGAGGTGGACAACAGGTCGCATCGTCGAGGTGGAGACACGCAGTCCAGCGCACTGCGCCAGTGTATATCTTTGTATTCAGCATTCTTTATACAGCAGATCTTCATCGTCCACTGTCTCTTTCTCTCCCTTCTCTCTCTGCGTTCTCTCTCTCTCAGTCCTACGCTTCCGCACCGCTGCACTCTGACATGGTATCAGAGCAGTGTTTGAGGGCTGACTGAGCGCAGAATCAACCTGAAGAGGAGTTTCCATCACGACACAAATTTGCCTTTTTTGCGTTTAAGGGCAGACAGGAGGGCTGCGCCTTGGAACAAGGCTGAAACGAGTGTGGGCGCACAGGAAAGGAGTACAGGTGGTGGATTTGCTGCTGTTTACTGCTGTTTGACGCGGAGGAAGTTTGAGTTTTCAACCTAAAAGTGCAGGTTTTGCTTTTTCATCGCCTCCGGCGGGTGAAGAAGCTTCGGGACGCGGAAGAGCCTTAGCAGGCTGAGATTACCCAGTCAGAGGGGGCTGCTTTTGCGTTTGAGAAGGCATTGCAGGTGAAGATGTCTACAGAGATGGACTTGGAGTTCCAGGCGATTATGGACCGGAAGGTGCCTGTCTTACCGGCTCTTCCTACAGATCAGAAGCTCGACGGCGACAATTACCGCATTTGGCGCGTTATGATGTTGGCCATCCTTGAGTCCTATGATTTGGCGGAGTTGGTACAGGAGGATATTGACCGGCCTTCGGTAAGAGATGAGTCCAAACTCTCTTCCGATGCTCGTGCGGAGTTGGCCAGGGCCCAGTCTCATTGGGACAAACTGAATGCCAGGATTCGATCCTTTCTCTTTCTATCATGCACTACAGCCGTGATCGCTCACATCGAGCACTTGACGGTGGCTCGTGAGATATGGCTGGAGCTTGATCAAATGTACAATCGGATGACCCTGATGAAGAGGGTTTCTTTGGAGGTACAGATGCGGACCTTGTCCGTCACTAAGTCTTCTTCGCTAAGGGAACACATTAACAAGCTAAGGCAGCTCCAGATGCAGGTTCAGAATGCGGGGAAGCCGATCTCCTCCGAAGACATGGCGATCACACTACTGTCCCAGTTGCCGCCACGATTCGGTACATTTTACTCTGCCCTCATTGCTTCTGGGCGCGAGTCTACTCTTCGCTCGGAAGAGTTGGTTCCTATGGTCTTGGACCAAGAGGAACAGTTAAAGGGACAGAATGCTTCCAAGACGGAGGCGTTGACAGGTCAAGCCTCTTAGAAGAAGGGGAAGGACCAAAAGAAGAAGAAGGGGGATAACAAGTCCAAGAAGGACAAGGACAAAGACTCCACATGTCATATTTGTGGAAAGACTGGCCATTGGAAGAAGGATTGCCCTGACAAAGACACGAAGGACACCAAGAAGAAGGATACCAAGGATTCTGGAGCGGTGGCTGCACCCTCATCAGCTGCATTTCTACATCTAGTTGTCATTGAGGACGCTTCACCGAATGCTTCTGATGCTGCAATGACGGCTCCCTAAGCTCGAGAGTGGATTGTTGATAGTGGTGCCTCACGGCACATGACTCCTTCATCAGATGGTGTTGCCCAGCTGCGACCTTCGCGTAGGCAGGTTCTCATTGGGGACAGCTCTTCAGTTTCTATTGCAGGTCGGGGTAAGATGCAGCTTATTCCGGATGGACGAGGTGGCACCCATACCTCAGAGGTTTTGCATGTACCAGGATTAGGGTACCATCTCCTTTCAGTTCATAAGATTTGCTCCCTTGGTCTTTTGGTGGAGTTTGACAGTTCTACTGTGCGAGTCCTTGATCGTGAATCGAGGAAGGTTCTATCATCTGGATATGAGGAGAACGGCATTTACAAACTGAAGTCTTCCACTGCCCTCTCTACTCTTCTTCTTACTTCACAGTCACCGTCTGAGTTATGGCATGCTCGGTTTGGTCACCTGAACTATGACTATCTTCGGAGGGCGTCACGTGGACAGCTTGTTCGAGGGTTGCCGGATATAGTGGTGAGCCAGCAGCCATGTGTCTCCTGCATACGAGGGAAGCAGCATAGGGATGCCATTCCCCACACAGCTTCGCGGCGATCTACTTCACCGATGGAGCTAGTATCTACGGATCTATGTGGCCCTATGAGGAATGAGTCCCTGCGTGGAAGCTCGTACTTCATGCTGATCGTGGATGACTACAGCAGGATGACATGGGCCTATTTTTTGGCACTAAAGTCAGAAGCTTTCTCGCACTTCAAGGATTGGCTTCTCTTTGAGGAGAACTGATCAGGCCGGAAGTTGAAGACCTTGCGATCCGACAAGGGAGGTGAATTTGTGTCTAATGAATTTGCTCGGTTTTGTGCAGATAGAGGAATTCACCAGGAGTTTGCCAATACCTATACTCCTCAAGAAAATGGTATTCTAGAACGGAAGAACCGCAGTGTGATCGAGATGGTGCGCACCATGATGGAGCACCGACAGACCCCTCAGGTTCTATAGGCCGAGGCTGTGGCTACTGCAGTCCACATTCTTAATCGATCCCCTACTTCGGCCGTGGAAGGGATGACTCCATTTGAGGCTTATTTTGGGACGAAGCCCGATGTTTCTTACTTTCGAGTCTTTGGGTGTGATGCCTATGTTCACATTCCCAAGGCTCACCGTGATAAATTTGAAGCGGCTTCCCGAAAACGGGTATTTGTTGGCTACAGCTCCCAGTCCCAAGGCTACCGACTGTATGATCCCGTCAAGCCGGATGTATATACTAGCCGTGATGTGCGGTTTGTGGAGGTTCCGGCTACTTCAACGGGTGAAGAGCATCCCGTTCTTGGAGATCCCGGGGAGAGTTGGGCTCCTACAGTTTCATTGGAGCCCGTGCCTTTTGATTATGATTCTGTTTCTGACACAGAATCTACTGTTCCACCGGACCCTTCTGAGGAGTTACCCCCGGTGGACATTCCAGAGTCTTCTGCTGATGGAGAACGACGAGGGGAGGTTCGGCCTCCTCCTCGCTGGGCCCGTGACACACTCCGTGATTCAGGGATCGAGGGGGTTCCTGAGGAGTGGGGACCGCAGGATGGTCCGCGGCGGTCACGGAGGCACCAGGCGCATTCTTCGGAGCTTGCTTGCTCCAATTATTGTTTAATGTCCCGTGTTATGCAGGATCGAGAGCCCACCTCCGTGAAGGAGGCTTTACAGTCCGCCCCATGGAAGAAAGCTATGGAAGTTGAGTTGGAGGCTATTGAGAGGAATGGCACTTGGTCACTTGTGCCACGCCCCCCGAAGAAGAAGGTGATTGGAGTCAAGTGGGTCTTCAAGACCAAATATCTCAGTGATGGTACTTTGGATAAGCACAAGGCTCGCCTTGTTGCTAAGGGTTTTGCCCAGCGCCCAGGGATTGACTGTCATGACACCTTTGCCCCTACAGCTCGTATGGCAACCATTAGAGCTGTTCTTGCTTTGGCTGGCCATCGGAGATGGCCTGTTTATCAGTTGGATGTGAAGTCGGCCTTCCTGAATGGTGATTTGAAGGAGGAGATCTACGTTGAGCAGCCTACAGGCTTTGGTTCTTCCGATGGGAAAGTCTACAGGTTGAAGAAGGCCCTATATGGCCTCAAGCAGGCCCCGCGAGCTTGGAACGAGAAGATTGATTCGTTCCTCCACTCTCAGTTGGGATATCGGCGGTCCAAGGCCGATCCGCAGCTGTATGTTCACACTTCCGAGGATGGTTATGTGCTGTTTGTATTATATGTTGATGATTTGATTGTCACAGGTGCTGATGCACGGCAGGTCCAGGAGACAAAGTCAGCTTTACATCGGACGTTCGAGATGACGAATTTGGGGCTACTCCATTTCTTTTTAGGCCATGAGATTTATCAGTCTCAGAGGGGGATCTTTCTCTCCCAACAGAGATATGTACAGGAGCTCTTGGTGTCTTTTGAGATGGAAGATTGTCGGGCCCTTTCTACTCCTATGGATCCGAACTGGAAGGCCTCTTCCCATTCAGCTTCTCCTTTGGCGGATGCGTCCCGCTATCGACAGTTGATAGGGTCCTTGATTTGGCTTCTCAACACCAGGGTTGATCTATGTTTTGCTGTTGGGCTCTTGGCAGGGTTCATGAGTGAACCTAAGACGGTGCATTGGCAGGCTGCTCAGAGGATACTTCGGTATCTAAGGGGGACGTCTGATTTGGGGATTCATTACCCCGCAGGGACAGATGGGTCAGATCTTGTACTTGCAGGTTGGAGCGACTCGGATTGGACCGGTGACGTGGACCACAGGCGGTCTACAACAGGTTACTGCTTTACTTTGGGTGCAGGTGTTATTTCATGGAGTAGCAAGAAGCAGCCCACGGTAGCCCTTTCGTCTACTGAGGCGGAGTATCGGGCCGCGTCTTCCACCACCTGCGAGGTTGTGTGGCTTCGGAGATTGTTGGAGGAGCTTGGGTGCCCCCAGACTCGTCCTACATTGCTGCGATGTGACAATGAGAGTTGCATTGCCTTGGCGAGGAACCCTGTTTTTCATGCCTGGACGAAGCACATTGAGATTCAGTACCACTTCATCCGAGAAAAGCTTCTGGATGAGACCATCACTGTGGAGTATTGCAAGACGGAGGACAATCTTGCGGATTTGTTTACGAAGGCGCTTCCTCAGGCTCTACTTCGGCAACATTCCAGATCCCTCAGGCTTCTGCCCTATCCAGGCTCTGAGAGGGGGTGTTAGAGGTCATAGTCTGTTTGGAGGGCAGGCAGCTGTTCAGTTGGACCAGCAGCAGTCGGACTGTGCAGTCGGACTGCCACGTGGCAGTCCGACTTTCTGCAGCCGACTTATTCAGGCTGCGCCCTATTTTCTAGCGCCCCAGTTCATGGCAGTTTTCGACTATTTATAGTCGACGTTTCCAGCAGTCTGGCCACTCTTCTCTGTCGCAGATTACAGACCGGTGCCGTACAGATTTCTGTCTCTGTTCACAGATTTCAGACAGCAGACAGTGCAGACTGCAGCAGACTTCGAGGTGGACAGCAGGTCGCATCGTCGAGGTGGAGACACGCAGTCCAGCGCACTGCGCCAGTGTATATCTTTGTATTCAGCATTCTTTATACAGCAGATCTTCATCGTCCACTGTCTCTTTCTCTCCCTTCTCTCTCTGCGTTCTCTCTCTCTCAGTCCTACGCTTCCGCACCGCTGCACTCTGACATAACAATATCACTCAAATTGTGGGAGAAAAGCTGGACAACAAAAATTTTGATTTATGGAAGTTCCGTATTAAGAATTTTTTGGTTGGCAAAGGTTATTGGGACTTATGTACAGGTGATGAGGCTGAACCTGAAATGCATGAAAGGAATCCGACAAACGATCAGAAAAGGGCTCAAAAGCTATGGACTGAGAGAGCATGCAAGGTATTACATTGGTTTTTCTTATGTATATCAGATGCTATGGGTATACAGATTAGTGGATGCAATTCCCCAAAGGATGCATGGGACATACTCATGAAGAATTATGAAAATGTAACACATGCAAGAAAGATTCAGTTAAAGCAACAGTTCAATAACATGTCTAGAAATGGCACAAGCATTCAGGCCTACACTACAAAAGATCAAGAACATAGTGGATCAACTTGCCACCATTGGATCTTCAGTGTCTGAGGATGATATGATTACAGTGACATTGAATGGACTTGGCAAAGAGTATAAAGCATTTGATACATCTATTTCTATGAGAGTTGAATCCCCTAATTGGGTGAGCTGATTGCTTTTGCTATTGCATGAGGAAGTTAAGCTTGGGCTGAATACAGATTCTAGTACGTCTCAAAGCAGAGACACTGTTCTTTACTCTAGCCAGCATGGAAGAGGCGGCAGAGGCCGTGGCTCTTTTCGAGATCGAGGAGACACTCGAAATGCTTATGGACAACATCAGCAAAATGCCTAGCATGGCACAAATACACAGGGCCAGCGTGGATCTGGCAGCTTTAGAGGCAAGGGAAGATCACCCCATGATAGAGGTGGTAGATCTAGTTCATGGCAATCAAATGATCAGTCAAACAGAGATAAAGACTGTCATTATTGTGGTAGATATGGACACATTGCAAAGGATTGTTATAAAAAATAGGGAGATATGAAGGCAAAGGGCAAACAGCATGGGCACTATGCATCTTCTAGCGGTGCTCATAATGAGCAGGTTGACAAATTGTTTGCCATGCAGCATGTGTCTAAAAATGCATCTAGGCAGAATAGAGATGAGAGATGATACATTGATTTAGGGGTTTCAAATCATATGACACCCCATGGAGAATGGCTTGATGAGATGGTTTGCAGGTTCGCATGGACATGTTTGTACTAGGGATGACACCCAACATACTATTCAGCATAAAGGAGTTGTACCTTTGCTGATGCCTGATGGCAAGAAAAAGAGCCTACATGATATACTACATGTACCTACAATAACCAAGAATCTTTTGTCAGTTGAACAGATGGCAGAACAGAATTTGCATGTGAGATTTAATAGAGATAGATGCTTTGTTGAAGAATGTGGTAATGGCTGCAAATTGATTGCTAGAGGCTGAAGAGATGGCAGAATGTTTACTCTTGATGCGTCAATTCCAGAATATGTCTTAGATCAGATGGAGGTGGAGAATATGTCTCTAATTACTTTGACAGGTACCTTGCTAAACATGGAATCAGAAGACAGTTAACTTGCAGCTATACACCGCAGCAAAATGGTATAGCAGAAATGAAAAATAAGGTACTGATGGAATTGGCAAGAGCTATGCTGAATGAGAAGAGTTTGCCAAATGGTTATTGGGCTGAAGCAGTAGTGACTGCTGTCTATGTGCTGAATAGAACCCCTACAGCAAGGATTCATGATGTAACTCCATATGAGAGGTTGTATGGTCATAAGCCTAACATTTCACACTTGAAGGTATTTGGCAGCATTGCATATGTGCATGTTCCTGATGAAAAGAGGAAGAAATTGGATCCTAAAGCTGTCAAGAGTGTATTCCTTAGTTATGCACAAAATCGGAAAGCTTACAAGTGTTATGTATTGTCTACACATGAGACATTGATTAGCAAAGATGTTTTTTATGAGCTAGCATCGTGGTATGGTAATCCTGTTGTAGTGGCTACTAATGGATCAGCCAGCACTAGTAATGCTGAAAATACACCTACAGTGAGTACATCTATGAGTGGTCCTACAGGTGATGGGTCACCTACAGTAAGTCCTTGGTCAAAACGCTTGCGGAGTCATACTTCTACATCCACTGACACGGATATGTCAGTGAGGGGGAGATTGGATAAGGAAAAAGAAAATATGCTTGAGGATGTGACACGTCCCACCTCATAAGAGACAAGCTCAGAGTAAGCCACAGTCACAGAGATCTGAGAGAGTCAGAAAACCAGTTGATAGGTTTACATACACCGATTATTCAGCTCGCCATTATGCATATATGGCTAGTGTGATAGGTTACAAAGAACCTACAAAGTTTGATGATGCAATTACAAATGATAACTGGTGTGCTGCCATGGATGAGGAGTATGCAGCCCTGGCTGAAAATGAGACATGGGAATTGGTTGAGTTGCCTGAAGGCAAAGTTCCCATTGGTTGCAAATGGGTGTACAAGGTTAAGTGCAAGTCAGATGGTTCGTTAGAACGCTATAAGGCCAGGCTGGTTGCAAAAGGGTATGCACAGCAATATGGCCTTGACTATGAGGAGACTTTCAATTCAGTGGCTAAAATGGCAACCGTCAGAACTGTCATTGCTTTGGTAGCATGCAAAAGCTGAAAATTATGGCAAATGGACGTCAAGAATACTTTCTTGAACGGTGATTTGGTTGAGGAAGTATATATGGAGCAGCCTAAAGGCTATGTTCACCCGGACTTTCCTACACATGCATGTAAGCTGAAAAAGGCTTTATATGGACTGAAACAGGCACCTAGAGTATGAAATGCTCAGATCGGCAATTATTTACAGCAACATGGATTTAGATTGGGTGATGCAAATCACAGTCTATTCACGAAGAAGACAGATCATGGATATGTGTTTCTAGTGGTTTATGTAGATGATCTTATTATCACTGGAGATGATGAAGAGGGCATTGCTGAAATTAAATCATGTTTACAGGCTGAATTCAGAGTCAAAGACCTTGGTGAACTAAAGTATTTTCTTGGAATTGAGGTAGTCTCTACGCCTCAAGGTATATGGCTGTTGCAGCAGCAATATGCTCATGACATGTTACAGAAGTATGGTATGGTTGAATGCAAGTCTATAGAGACACCTCTTGATCAGAATGTCAAGCTGCAGATTGATGTTGGGAATGACATAGAGAATGTGACCATGTATCGACAGATGGTAGCAGCTTGATATACTCGACTATTACCCGTCCTGACTTATGTTATGCAATGGGGCTGATTAGTCAGTTCGTGCAAAAGCCTCGCAAACCACATTTAGATATAGTCAGGAGGATCATGAGATATGTAAAGGGTACTACAGATTATGGGTTGTTTTATGCATATGGAAAATCTCTTGACTTGACAAGGTGTACTGATGCTAATTAGGCTGGTTTTGCCTATGACAAAAGGTCAACCAGTGGTTATGCATTTGGATTGGGCAACAGTATGATTAGTTAGCAGAGTAAGAAATAGCATACTATTGTATTGTTTAGTACAGCAGCTCAATACAGAGAAGCTGCCTTAGCAGCTTGCGAAGCAATTTGGTTGATGAAACTGTTGGAAGACTTGGAAATACAACTGGAAAGCAAAGTGAGATTGCATTGTGATAACCTCGGCAATGTTATGTTGGCTAGCAATTGTTAGAACAGCGGATCGAGGTACAGCAGGGATTCAGTAGACAATGTGAGAGTGAGAGACAGAGTTGAAGCACGACACCTAAGAGAATAGACTGAATGAGTGTAATCTGAAAGTACAAAGAACAACCCTTAAACCTTAGGGTTGTAGGGGGTGTTCACACCCGACACACACTAAGTGCCCAAATGTGTGTAACATAAGCACATAAGTACATACGACAATAAGACCATAAGTCTGGGGGAAAAAACCTCTCCTACCGAGAGTAAAAAGTGCCCCAGTGTCCTACTGATCACCGACACTCCCATATGAGCGTAGGCGTAAGTAAGGCGTGAGTCAAATACCCAACAAACCCCCCCTGGAGTGAAGAGTGATCAAGAGTACAAGGATCATCCGCCACCAAAGGATATCAAATTTAAAGCATCTCGAAATGCTTCAAATTTGTCACGAGGAAGAGCTTTGGTGAAGATATCTGCCACATTATTGGTGGTAGGACAATAGACAAGGCTGATATCACATGCATGTAGCCTCTCTCTCACAAAGTGATAGTGAATCTCAATGTGTTTCGTGCGAGCATGAAACACTGGGTTCCGTGCCACTGCAATGGCACTCTGACTGTCAGTGAACAATGGAGTAGGCTCAGTAACAGATACATCCAAATCAGCTAGCAAGTGTCTAAGCCATACGCATTCAACTGTGGTAGTGAAAGCTGCCTTGTATTCAACTTCACATGACGATGTGGCAACAGTGGATTGTTTCTTGCTAAGCCAAGAAATGCAAAAAGAGCCAAGAAAGAAACAATTGCCACTGGTGGAGTGACGTGTATCATAATCACCAGCCCAATCAGAATCACTGTAAGCATGTAACTGCAGTGGTCCCCCTTTGGCATAAAGCAACCCAAGAGAACGAGTACCCTGCAAGTAGCGAAAAACACGCTTGACAACTTGCCAATGTGACATACGTGGCTGATGCATATACCTGCTCAAAGCTGAAACTGCAAACTATATGTCCGGCCTAGTATTGCATAGATAGATAAGACATCCAACTGCAGGAGCATATGTATGTATATCAAACAAATCACTGTCATCATGTAATGACAGTTTCAGTCCAGGTTCCATGGGAGTACAAACTGGCTTGCAATCCTGTAAGCCAAACTTCTCAAGAAGCTGCCCAATATACCTTGACTGTGATAACCCAATACCTCGAGCATTATGTATGAACTGGATGCCCAAGTAGTAATGCAAAACTCCCAAGTCAGACATGTCAAAAGTTTGCTGCAAATTTTGTTTGAATGCTGAAATCTGATCAACATGTGTTCCAGTGAGCAAAAGGTCATCAACATAAAGACATAAAATCAGCATAGATCCCCCTTCTTTACATACGTAAAGGGTAGACTCAGATGAGCTATTTAGAAACCCCTGACCAAGCAAGAAAGCATCTATTTTTTCATACCAAGCTCTAAGAGCTTGTTTCAAACCATATAGTGCCTTTTTAAGCTTGCATACCAAATGTTCTGAGCCTTCAACTGCAAAACCAATGGGTTGCTGTACATAAACTTCCTCCTGAAGTTCCCCATGTAAAAATGCAGTCTTGATATCTAGCTGATGTACTGTCCAACCATAATGTGCAGCCAAAGCAATCATAGACCTGATGGTCGTCATACGGGAAGTAGGAGCAAATGTCTCCTCATAATCAATGCCCTTTTTCTGTGCGTAGCCTTTAGCTACCAGTCGTGCCTTGTATTTATCAATGGATCCATCTGCTTTTCTTTTCAATTTGTAGACCCATTTCGTTCCAATGGCTTTCTTCCCAAATGGCAAGGACACCAAATCCCAAGTTTGATTCTTAGTAATAGAATCTAATTCAACTTGCATAGCTGCCATCCAATGCACACTGTGTTGTGCATCCTCATAACATTCAGGCTCTTCATTATCAAAAGTACTTGTTGCCATAATAAACTCCATGGTATGTGCTGAATCATGCAAACGAGTTTGCCTTCTAGTACGACCAGCCATGGGTGCATCCAAAGGACTATCTTGCATAGTCTGCAAATACCATCTAGGTAGCTGTCTAGCATCCTGGCTGTGTGCAAGCTCTTGCTGAATTTCAGTTTCAACATGATGCTGAATATTCCGATCAGCCAATGGCTGAATTTCTACACTTTCCATAGGAGCAGCTGGCTGAACATTAAGTTCATTTTGTGAACCTCCAGCTGAATCACCAAAAGTAATGGGCAGCAGCCCTTCAAAAACATCACGGGCAGCCTGATATGTGTCCAAACCAGCCAAGGATAATTCTGATTTTTCATCAAAAACAACATCCCTGCTGACAAAAACCTTCTTCGTAACGGGATCATAGAGTCTGTAGCCTTTGCTCTCATTGCTATATCCCATAAAAATGCACTTAACAGCCTTGTTGTCCAATTTTCTTCTAAGTACCTGTGGAATATGGGCATAGGTAAGACACCCAAAGGTACGAAAGTGACCAACAGAAGGTTTACGGCTGTTTCAAGCCTCAAATGGTGTGATGGTCTTCAAGGCTTTGGTAGGGTATCTGTTCAAAATATGGCAAGCACACACGACTGCTTCCATCCAAAAACTATGAGGCAAGCTCTTTGCCTTCAGTATACATCTGGCCATCTCCATGAGTGACCGATTTTTCCTCTCTGCTACCCCATTCTGCTGTGGAGTATAAGCTGTAGTATACTGATGGACTGTGCCCTTCTGCTGCAAAAAAGAATTCAGCATAGAGGACATGTATTCCCCCCCTCGGTCCAAACGGAGAGTCTTAATTTTGCATCCAGATTGGTTTTCAACAAGTGCACTGAAAGCCAAAAATGCATCATACACTTCTGACTTCTTTTTCAAACAGTAGACCCAGCAAAAACATGTGAAGTCATCAATGAATGTCACAAAATAATAACAACCACCCAATGACATTGTCTGCATAGGCCCACAAACATCTGAATGCACCAACTGCAATCTGGTTGTTGCTCTGAAAGCAACATCACGAGGAAATGAGAACCGATGCATTTTCCCCAAAATGCATCCCTCGCATAAATGCTCAGGAGGTCTCTCCAAGAGAGGTAAGCCATCCAGCATCTAAGTACGCTGCAAAAGCATCAAGCTGCCAAAGTTTACATGCCCTAAACGAGCATGCCATAACTCCGCCTGTATCATAGCAGGAGTAAGAGTGGATGTCAAGTATGCTGGAATAAAAGTGAGTGGGTGCTCAGCAATCCTCATGGTGAGGTTCAATGCAGTATGAAAAGACAAGTACGAAGGAGGTAAGAAATTCAAGGTGGTGGATATCAATTGTGCATCCGAAAAATACTCATCTACATTCATAAGCTGCTCCCTCAAGTCCTGAATCTTGTTTAAGTGATCCTGCATAGAATCACCTTCATGCATCTTCAGAGTTTCCAACTCTTTCTTCAAGAAAGAGATCCGAGTCTCATTCTTTCCTGCAAACATATGCTCCAAAGTCAACCATGCATCTCGTGAAGAAGATGCCGAACGGATATGAGGTATGATGGACCGCTGAACTGCCAGAGCAATCAGCGACAAGGCCTGTGCATCATGTGTATCCCAAGCTTTTTGAGCTGCAGTTCTTGGAGGAAGTGGCTGAGGTGGAGCGGGCTGAGGTCCCCGTTGTCCACGTGCGCCATGGGGAGGAGAAGTAACGGGAGCTACAACTCCCGGTCGAGTTTCCTCTCCACTGACATAATCCCATAAATTCTTGGCCACTAATACATTCTTCATCATGAATGACCAAAGGGAATAGTTATTTCGGTCCAGTCTGTCTTCCTTGGATACATACGTAAAAACATCACCTCCCTGATTTGCCATGATGACAAATTTCCAAAGACAAAATGAGCAATGTCAAAGCAGTATGAACTGGAAACCTGCAAATTTCCAGAAATTGCAGCAAACACGTTTTTGCAATTAATGTGCAAGAGCGTACTCTGTCAGAAAACTGTCTTTTAATGCACGCTTCCCAAGGTGCAACCAGTGCACTGCAACACTGTTAACTCAAAATCCCCAAAATTTTTGCCAAAATTTCTGTCAAAACAGTCTTTCTGTGACTGTATCAGCAGTTCAAATGCAACTGTCCTCAAAATACATAAAAGCCCCAAAATTTCTGATGATCCAGTCCAGAAATTTGCATGAAATTTATCTCACACCTATGTTGTGCTTGCCGCGTGTGAACCTCCTCTTCCAGAACTGTGTTCTGGGCTGAAATTAAAAATTTTTGTTTAAAATTTTACCTGACGTGGAGCAGACTGGCGAGCAGAGTGGCATGTGCTGGTCAGACAGGCGGGCGAACAGTCGCGAGCAGAGCTGACATGGAGATTTCAAAACGGCGGGCAAGACTGGCTGACGTCTGATGGGCGGGAAAAAAAGCCAAGTATACCTACTGAAATCATCTACAAAAGTCACATAATACCTAGACCCTCCAAGAGATACATTATGAGTGTGTCCCCATATATCTGAGTAAACAAGTATAAAGGTCTACTAATGTTCCATGTATGTCTAACAAATGGAAACTAAGCTTGTTTCCTAAATTGACAAGTCGAACATACCTGTCCCAAAATAGTATACTTAAACTTTGGGAATCTCGAAACAATATAACACTATATTAGGGAATTCAGAAACTCTCACATAGTTTGGGAATTCCCAATATAGTTAATGTTTGGCCACATTATCAAATCTTGTCATCTTACTTGAAAGTGAGGCAGACTGACAGGCGCAGGGGCACGCTGGGCAGATGCAGGGCAGAGGACACACTGGGCAGAGGTGGCGGCGCCTGCAAGTGCAACGACAGCACGCAGGTACAAGGCGCTGGTACAGGTGGCTCGGGAGCGGTCGGGACTGCACACAGCAGACAGGAGCTGAGCTCAGAGCTGAGCTCTGATACCAAATGTTAGAACAGTGGATCGAGGTACAGCAGGGATTCAGTAGACAATGTGAGAGTGAGAGACAGAGTTGAAGCACGACACCCAAGAGAATAGACTGAATGAGTGTAATCTGAAAGTACAAAGTACAACCCTTAAACCTTAGGGTTGTAGGGGATGTTCACACCCGACACACACTAAGTGCCCAAATGTATGTAACATAGGCACATAAGTACATACGACAATAAGACCATAAGTCTGGGGGAAAAAACCTCTCCTACCGAGAGTAAAAAGTGCCCCAGTGTCCTACTGATCACCGACACTCCCATATGAGCGTAGGCGTAAGTAAGGCGTGAGTCAAATACCCAACAGCAATCCTATCTACCATACTAGGTCCAAATATATTGAGGTTCACTACCATTTCATCAAAGAAATGGTTCTTACAGGGCAGATTGACTTGATTTATGTGAAGACTGAAGACCAGGTAGTAGATATATTTACCAAGTCTCTTGGTAAAGAAAAATTCATATATTTCAGACAGCTACTTAGAGTTTATCAGATGGTTTGAGCTTGAGGGGGAGTATTAGAATATCAAGCTCCCGTTACTCTTCAGTTAGTCTATCTTTATGTGTGTGACCGACATTAGTTGGATATAGCTGTACACGTATGTGACATTCAATAAGTTGATGTAGTCAGTGACTTAACCACAGTAGTCTTGGTTAGTCATATCTAAGTGTATAAGTCTCTTTCAGTGAGTATGATGGAAGAATAATGGAAAAATAACAGCAATGAGCTAAGGCTCATCTTCCGCTCCACTATGTCTCTCTCCCTCTCTTCCAACAAATAAGTGAGCTTGAAGGTCAATGGCTATGGCTGTCCTGTCAAAACAGGGACCAACGACTGGTAAATCAGCTCCCACGAGCTCCATAGGTCGAATCTACTGAAACCCTTTGAGATAGAGAACCCTTACTAATGGATCTAAGTTCCCCTAAGAGGATTCGTACTCGTTTTGCCCAAGTTGAGAGATCTAAGCCTTCAAAGTAGTCACTGTCAAAATTGTGTCCAGATTTGGAAAAATGCAAATGTCAAGCATGATGCGTATCAATCTCCTCGATTTTTGTGCCAGGAAGTTGCACCTTGATCTAAAGAATAACTCCAAGAAAAAAACTTAAAGAGATATGGCCAAGTTGAAGAAATATAGTTGCTCCAACAAAGATAGGTCCTGTTGGCTATGGAGGTCAAGAATAGTAGAGTGGAAATAAAGTGAGAGATGAAAGATTCTTACGGAGCTTAACTAACCAGAGGTTGTCGAGAGCTAGAGGAGCAGTGAGTTATAGTAAACCGAGCTCACCATGGCTCTAATACCGTGTTGAGAAACACGGATCCTTGAGCAAGGTCTAGCTATAGAGGACAGAAGTCAATGACAATAAGCATGATGACTGAGACTAGACGCTAACTATTACTCAAGTGAATTAGGTTCCAAGATAGATTAGCTTGGACTCATAAACACAATCTTGAGTAGAGAGACAAGACTGAAAGTACAAAGTACAATAGCATTCATCATTTAACTTAATGTCAAGTACATGCTTTTATAGTTGTAGGATGGTTCCCCTTTTCTCACAGTGCCTATGGAATTCAAGCAACTTCTCCTGGGCTATTGTATGTCCCTTGCCCTATTACTCCATACAAAGAGGTTGTCTTAGGAGTATGATTGCATAAATCTCAACACTCCCATGGCTATTTGAGCAAGGTAGCAACAATTTTTCAATATTTCTCGCAATGAAACTTTAAAATTTCTCTCTCTACAGCATTCTCTCTCATCCTCCAACCATCTCTTGAGTTATCTTAGCATTTTCCAATAATTTGAGCCATCAAACGAAGAGATTTCAATCAATCTCTGCTGTAAACCCTAATTTTTAGCAAAAATTAGGGTTTTAATAGCCGCCTCAGGATGCATGCTCAGAATTGAGAGCCTAGAACTTGAATTTCAATAGCTGAAATTGAGGAATTTCAGGAAAATTTAAGAGGCCAGTCAATCAATATCAGATTTAGGACTGAATTTATCTTTCAAGGAGGAGGGGGGTGAAGGCTAATTCCCAAGCAATCCAAGGGATAAATAGATTTGGAGGCTTGCTGATTAGTTGTGACAGCAAGAGGCACTTGGATTGGCAAAGGAGATCAGAGGATCTCAGTTATACTCCTTCCATTTGTAATATAAGATAAAGAAATACCACGAGGGGCACCAATTGTGGGACCAATAGGGTGTTCAATATCCAAGATTAAAGTGGTACACTATGCATTTTCAGTTTACCTTAATTTTATGATTGCTATATTTAGTGCTTGATCAAGTTTTACCACCCTACCCGAAGACTCAAGAGAAAGGTTGGTTTTACACTAACCCTAACCCTAACTGTATCCTGTGCTTATTAGTCTGTGCTTTGTTAGACGATTGGTTTTATGTTTTCTGCATTTAGAGCATTTCTTTATATTACTTGTTGAGTTTGCCACTACTAACTCACCAAAGTTAGATGACAATCAACTTACATTCTTTTTTAACAAGCTTCCTAAAAAGTATTCTCACTTCATCCAACACATACTTCTAATAACAACACATACTTCTAATAACAAGAATGAAAAGCTCGTGTCCCAAGCAGAGGTCTTGATTTTTGTGAACTACTCTTCTAACGCTAAAGCATACCAGTTGTTTGATCCCAAAACAAACATGGTCATTAATGAGAGGGATATCGTGTGGCTTTTGCATTGGCTTTTAAGTCTATTCCTCAGCCAACATTACCTGAGGTAGTACCATCTAAGCCTAGTATACTATCCCCTCCTAACCCACCTACAAGGATTTCAGCTCCCATGCCCCCTCACAACTCACAAGGACACGTTACCTCGCTGTATCAACACACCATGCAGGATTCGAGGATCCTTCCACCACATTCCATCCTAAAGGGAACTAGATGATCTACTGGGCTAGCACCTACTACTTCATTTCCATCTATCTTTATCGCATATTATATACCACCTACAAACAGCCTGTGTGCTTGCACAAACTCTCTGCTAATACTGCTCAAAAACTGATGACATTAAGAAGTGTAAGAAAAGTCTACGATTCCTGCTATGGGGCAGAAAGCCCAAGTCAATTATCCCTAGAATGATAATAATGGTCGCATTCATATCAATAAGTACGTCGATTATGAATATCCGAACCATACAGCCATATCTAGAGTGACAGTAATGGGCCAATTTATGTAATTTCATCTGTCAACGGATGCGAATCTTCAGATTCTCCAGCTGGGCAAAAGAAAACCTGATCTACTGATTCTCCAGAGGCCTGTTGGATCTTAGCCACAGACGGGCCTCAGAGGATAATAATACAAAGCCAGAAGCATATTTCTTCACGATTCAAAGCTCGACTTGCAAGCATCGTACGAAGGAGGAGGAAAACACAGAAGCAGGAGGTCCCTTACCGATTACTGGAATAGAAGTGAAAGGCGCCATTGATGGATCGCATGTACCCGACTCTAATCTACGTACATGCAGATGCATAATTATGTACAGCTATGTATAGTCGGTACATAATTATGCATAATAAGTATAGCTATACATCGTTATCCTTAGTTGCTTTACACAATCGTGTATGTGCAGTTATACTTGTCTTATGTATACTTATGTATAGATAAACTTGGGCACGACCATTCATACATAGTTAAGTATCCACATACACATCCCTCTACACACCTACATGTGTCAAGTACATATGTTTGCGTCTATCTATATGTGTGAGTGTGCCTACATATGTATCAAATGCTTGTGATACTATGTGTATATGTATGTATTTAAATACATATGTATCTTTATTATGCTGTGTGTCTAGATTTTGTGTGTGCATGTAGATGCTTTGAAGAAACCTTCCTCTTTGATGAGCAAATGACAATTCTATGAACATCTAATAGCATATCTATATGCATTCATTTTCATAAAACAATTCTATAGTTCAACTTGCAAAACACCTCACACATCATTGCAAGAGTGGCCAATACCTCAAGAAAGTAAGAGGTTGTAGAGTAAAGTGAATGTCAAGGTGACTTGATTTTTGACATCATATTGATCCAAATGGTTTTATTTAAAGCATCCTTTCAATGAAGCAAATTTGATTGTGGAATGTCCTTCAAAAAAGATACAATGTTGAATATTTTAAAGGGTCTTACTTCATTAAACAATCTGTTTCACAAATCCTTCTAGCATAAGATTCTTGCTGGAGAATTTTCTTTGCAAATGTGTGAGATAACTCGTATCACTTTTAGACACGCGTGAGTTGCTATACAAAGTTGATAATATTTGCTACCGAGATTATGTTAATGGTGTTAAGTTTTAAGGAACCAAATCAATAAAATCCACATGCACTTTATTTTGGAAGGCACCTTTTTATTTCAAGTGAAGAAAAAGTTATATTAGAGTTTACATCACCAAACTCTCATATTAAGGCTATCCATGGCTTATGAGTATGATGAAGTTGCGACAGTAAGATTGCTTTTAAGAGCCAAAGTTGTTGAAACAAACCACTTATCTACGTAGGGCTTCCTAAAATGCATAGCTTCTTCCTTATAATTTGGGACATCTAATCTAATATTATATTATTTTAGTGATGCCTAAGGTAATGACCAAGCCACACTTTTTCTCCCAAGCCTAATACAAAACCAGGCACTTGTTTATCAAAAACTTTGAGCTACATGTCTTTCTCACTCACCAACACACACACGCTCTCTCTCTCTCTCTCTCTCTCTCTCTCTCTCTCTCTCTCTCTCTCTAGGTTAGCCATAGGGTTTGGAGAAGGACATCAAGAGTTGTTATGGAAAATACATCATTTTGTAGGTTAGAATGTGATAGGGACCAACTTATATCGTGGGATCGTGCCAATGATATTGTAGAAAATACTCAAATAATAATATGATTTTAGATTTATTTATTTGTAGATTCTCATTGTCTCTTTGCCATATAATCATGACTTGTTACACATAAGTGGTGCATGTGACACTGGCGGCATTATGCTTGGCAAATATCCCGCAAATATATAGTAGGGAACTAATGTGTTTAGTATTATGGTGAGTAGATTATTATGTGGATCTAGGTAAATTAATGTTTTGAAATTTATTAATTATAAATAATCTTTAAGTAAATCCATATAGTAAGCATAATGTATAATAATATGTGTTTACATGATATTATTATTAGTTTATTTGTGAATTACAAGTTTAAGCTTCTTTATTGATAATTTTAACTAAATCATTTATCTTTAATATTATTAAAATATTTAATTTAATATCTTTAGTATAAATATTAAGTATTAAATTTAATATATGTTTTTATTAAAATAAGCTTTCTTTATGGAATGCTTTACTATTTTCCTTATATGGTTCAAGCTTTCTTTGCCAAAGTAGAAGGATCATGCCCAAGACAAGAGAATGGGGAAAAAACTTAGTTTTGTTGTTTCTCCCTTATTTAGAGTCAGAATTCAAAGCTTTCAAAGTCATTCAGGTGGTGGATGAGATGGTGATGTCAAAAACGCACAAAATTTTATTCATCAATTGCAACAAACTACAACAAATCTCTTAAATAGATTTTGCTTTGGTACTACTAATGGTAGTCGATTCTCAGCTCTTAGAATAAGAATGTATCCAACTATTGAACACTAGTTAAAGTTCAATAGCTACTAAGTTCTCTTCAGTAGTAAGGGTTACCAAATCTTCGATAATCTCATTTAAAGAAAATATTGGGTTAAAATCAATAAATTCATTTGAGAAACTCGGAAGCTTTGTGTTATAGATAATGATTTCTTCTTTGAAGATTCTCTTGCATCCTCATATGATTATTTGTTGTTTCTCTTTAAAATCATCAAAGAATTAATTTTTTGTTAAATTGCAAAAAATAATCGTATTTCTTGGTTTGCGCTAGAGATTAATTGAGAGTAAGAAGTGCTTGTTTTACTATTATTATGGATGAAAAGATCTCTATTTATTCTAGCAGAAAAGGTTAAATAGAGGCAAGCTGTGCCTCGTACCTGATTTTCTTTTTTGAATACACATGAAGATAGCCACGTGGAATGTGCGAGGCATTTGTTCTCGCCATAAGCAACATGCCATGTGGACTGTATTGCATGAGAATCAGTGGGATGTCTTGTGTGCGGTTGAGCACAAGAGTCATGGTGAAGCAGGAAAATTTGAGGATTGCCATGGGTTTCGCTTGTTTTATGCAGGGACACATGCCATGCATTATTTTGGTGTGCTTATGATTGTACATGAGAAATATCAGCATGTTCTTATTAAAAATGATGTACATGGCCGTTTTGTGATGATTGAAGTTTTATTTGAAGGAGAGATCTTATGGTTACTTGGCCTCTATGCTTCGAATATTCCTTTATCCCGCCGAGATCTTTGGAATACTTTGCAGACCTCCTTGTCACTTGGCAGATGGATTTTTTTAATGGGGGATTTTAATATGTGTGTTGATTCTTCATAGTTCACATCAGAACATTCGGTGATGGACGCTCCGAAAAGTTGTGTGTGGAATGTGTTTGCTCTTGTCGTACTTAAGCAAGATCTCTGGTCTTGGCTACACCCTTCTTTTATAGGGTTTACTTTCCATTCTGCGCAGTATGCAACTACATGGTCGTGGTTGGACCGCATGTGCATCATGCAGAATGATGATTTTCTTCTTGAGATGCTCGAAATGAAAGTGTTGCAGCAATATGCCTTGTCGGACCATTTCCCTCTACAGGTTGAGATGCTTGCACAACCCATTGCACATTTTAAGCAATTTCTGGATAGACTCCCTTTGCGTTTCAACTCGTCTTATTTGAAGCATTCAATCTTTCAGGGCTATATGCAGCAATTGATTGATAGATTCTTATTGGACTTCTCCTCTGAGGGCAATGCTTCGTTTGAACGATTGCTCTCTAATGTGCAGCGGGTTGTTAGGCAATATGGGATCCATCATGCCTCTCTTTGTCGGCGGCATCGACAAGCAGTGGAGGACTTACTGGCTTTGGTTCGTTCTTTGTTGGTGGACACTCCAGATGATGTATTTCTGCTGCCACTGGCGATGCGTTTGGCTGATCTTATTAAAGAGTTTCAGTTGAAATCTTATCAGTAGGCCAAATTGCAAAATTTGATTGAGAAATTGCAAGATAGTGCTTGCCAGACTCATAAGTTCTTTTGAGCTCTACATGCATCTCCTGCTCGAGAAAATATGACTAGACTCCAGGATCCAGAAGGTCAAATGGTCATTGATCCTCAGGTTATTGTGAATATGTGCAGGAATTATTTTCTAGACCTTCTTGGTTCTTCTCCTTCACCTTCTGACCAAGTTACTCAAGCACGTTCAATTTTCTATGATTTGGTCCGCAATCAGGTTCCACATGACTTGCAAACTACTTTGGAGACAGATATTTGTGAGGCGGAGGTTATGGATGTTTTGTTACACCTACCCAAGGATAAAAGTCTCGGTTGGGATGGTCTCACCAATGAATTCTTTGAGGTTTTTGCTACTCAACTGGTGAAACCATTGACGAAATGTTTCAGCAGGTTTGGGAAACGGGGTTCATGCCTTCCTCATGGAAAGAGGGTCTTATCAAACTGCTTCCAAAAGTTCCTTCGCCGTTAATGTTGAAACATTGGAGACCAATTTCTTTGATGTGTTCGATGTATAAAATCTTTTCCAAAGTGATGCCGAATCGGCTCCACAAGCATCTTCCGGCCATTGTGCATCCTCTTCAATATGGTTTCATTAAGGGCCGAAACATTTTGCATAATATCTTAAACGTGCAAATGGCTATTGACTATGCAAGGCACTCTAATCAGAAAGTGGTACTGATTCAATTGGACCTGGAAAAGGCTTTTGATTATTTAGACTGGTTTTTCATTGCAAAACTTATGTCTACTATGGGCTATGATACTCGAATGTCCCGCTTGATCTACACCATTAATGATGCGACTTCTTTGCGAGTTATGCTAAATGGCGGTGTTATCGAGCCATTTATCCTTGCACTCTCTTTGAGACAGGGTTGCCTTTGAGTCCTCTCTTCTTTGCCCTTGCGACTCGTTCGGTTCTTTCGATGTTATCTTCTATGGCAGCTTCGACTCAGTTGGCTTGATTGTCGCTTCCTTTTGGACAGCACTTCATTAGTCAATCTTTAGCTGATGACAGCTTTATGATTTTGCATGCGGACAAGGATAATCTTCGCAAAGCATTAGATGTTTGGACGCTCTTTGGTCAGGCGTCTGGTCTTCATATCAATGCTTTCAAATCAGCCATTCTCAGTTGCATGGAGTCAGATTTACAGTCATTGGGCTGGCAGGGACTGGTTGTTCCCCGTGGTTCCATTGTCAAGCAACTTGGGTACCCTTTGGGTGTTGATGTTCGGCCAAAGCAACTACTAGAGTGGATTTCACAGAAACTGGCAGTCAAGTTTCTGTATTGGAAGTCGCAGGCTTGGCCCTTCCATGTTTGCCTCAAAGTGGCTCAGACAATTATGTTGCCAATGCTCATATATTTCTTGCCATTGCTGCCTTGGACTACTACTACTTTGAATGCTCTTACTCAGTACATTTGTTTCATGTTATGGAAGAAGGACTCCTTGCATGTAGGCATTTCATGGATTTCTTAGTCGCATGTATGTACCCCCAAACGCATGGGTGGTGGGGCTATTTTGGATGCCGAAACTCATATGCTGGCTCTTCGTTGGTCTCTTTTTCATGCCATTTGCTTGGATCATCGCCCGTGGGTCGTTATAGCCCGTTATTTTCTTGAGGATCACGGGCTTGTGCATGGTAATACCCGAATTCATAGCTCCTAGTGGCATGTTCTTAATGCAAACTCTCAATTTTCTAGTCCTTCCTCATCCCTGCTTTTGCTTATTTGGTATGCTCCTAGAAATTGGTCCTCTAGAAGGCTCAATGGCATCCAGCGGAGGACCGCTTACATACTAACTCTTTTCAACTGGAATTGTTGGCAGCCTCGCGATTACTTTCTTGGGAAGGCAAACATGAGCTCAGACCAAAATTTAACCGCATGGCACGTTTGGGCTTGACTTTAGTTGCAGATGCCACCCTTGCCAGTCGCAATGTGTTGATATCGTTTCGTACAACCAGGAGGCTTTTTAGAATCCCTGGTGGATACCGTGATTTATGGGAACAGCTTTTGCTAGTGCTCCAGAGCAGACAACCGTTTCCTGCCCCGAGTCCTTGGCAGGATTGGGACCTTGCAGGTCGGTTGAATTTGGAAAAGGCCTTAGCTAACTAGGTGTATCATCTTCTAATTAAAGATCATCAATGGTTGGTTACTAAAGCTAATACTGTATGGGGATTGCGTAAATCTCAGTCATGGTGGAAGGCAACTGTGATGGAGGGTTGGTTGAACAAGACACCTTTCAAATGCAAGGTCTTTCTTTGGAGGGTGATGATTGGTGGTTTTCCTCTTGCTTCAGCCCTTTCCAAGCATCGAATCTCTAACGACAATTGTTTCTTTTGCACCACCAGTGTGGAATCGGCCCGTCATCGATTTATTTCTTGCCCTCTCACTAAGAATATCTGGTCACTCTTGTCAGCGGTTTGGCGAGCGATGGTTGGTTTCTCTCTAAGCCCTTTTGATTGGTTTTTTGGTACGGCCCAAATACCCCACACCGGCATAGTCGCATATGAAGATCTTGTTTCATTTTCTTAGATATTGGGGCTGCTGGCACAATTGGACCACTCAGAATGCCTTTCTTTTTTATTCGGCCTCTAATGTTCCAGGACATATTGTGAGGCTTAGAGGTCTCCTGCATTGGCAGCTAGATCTCATTCGGCACTCTGACTTACTCCCTCGGGAGGACTTACTTCCCTAGCATATGGCAATTTCCTCTTCGTCTTTGCCATGACTTTTGTAACTCGATGGCTTAGAGCCATCGTGTATCTTGTAATCGTGTAAACTTGTACCTTTTTTTCGTAATTAATACAATTACCTTTTACGGAGAGAGAGAGAGAGAGAGAGAGAGAGAGTGTGTGTGTGTGTGTGTGTGTGTGTGTGTGTAATGGAGGGGAAATACTTAGGTCAAGTTGACCTAAGTATAAAAGGTGTAAGGGACACTGCATAGGTATTATTTTATGAATATACATTTGTCCTTTTACCTTCTTCCTGTCCTTCCATGGCTGCCAGCCATTTCTCTCTCCTCTTCTTGTCTTTCTCTCTCTTCTTCTTTCATCTTCTTCCTCTTTCTCTCTCCTCTCTTCAGTCTCTCCCTTCTCTTCTTCTCTCTCCTAGGTCTCCTTCATTACAGTTGGTATCAGAGCTTAGTTTTTAGATCCTTCCTTTCTCTCTCCTTTCCCCCAAATCATAGTCTCATTTTCCAACCATAAACCCTACTTTTTAGGTACACAAGTAGAGATGGAAACTTTCTTGGAATCAGAGCATGAACTAAATATACCATCTGCATACAACTGAAAGTCAAAGGTCCCAGCATTGATTGCAACACTGATAGGGCATTGTGACACAGCACACACGAGGGCATCTTCATCATTAGGGTTGACATCCTCATAGCCATCAATGGTGACATTTTTCTTCAACTTCTTCAGCCACTTGCAGAACTTGGATCTGCCGGTGCCACTGACATAAGGATACCCATCCTCTGAGTTGATGCCACCATTCTTAATCACCCACTCAAACGAGGGGTCCATAAGCCCACCATTGCACCCGTAATTGTTGTGCACACAGCTCACAAGCTCCTGCCCAGAGAGGCTCGCAAGCTCACCAATTGCAATGGCATGGGCGCCCTTGATAGCCCCCACAGAGGAGAAGGCCCAGCAGCTCCCACACTGTCCTTGGTCTTTGACAAGGGTGACGGCACCCTTCTGGCGCCAGTCCATGGCATGAGGGAGTGCATCAGATTTGCTGTGCAGGTAGATCGGCGGACTTGCTTGAGGACGCCAACCACCGGACCTGCGCTGCATGAGGTGAGAATGACACTGCACCAAGAGACCGAGACTGTTTCCCCATGACAAGTCGTGATGCCTTCGGAGCCTGGATGCAAGCAGTAAGCAGAGGAGAAATCTCCTTCTTCAAGTTATCAGGAATCATCGCATAAAGCTTCTCAACAAAAGTGATGAGCTATTGCTTTGAAGAGCAATGTTGGGTACCTTGCCTCCACCACCACCTAGCTTGGGGCCTTTTGACATTGCGAATCATCGACTGCGAGTACCTGTGACCAGGGACGAAGCCATGGTGCTCAAAACTGAACTCTGCCGCTTCAGCGGATCAAAGATCTATCCTGGCAGAGGCATTCGATTTGTGAGGGGTGACTCACAGGTCTTTCTGTTTCTGAATTCAAAGTGCAAGCAATATTTCCACAACGGATTGAAACCCTCAAAATTGACATGGACTGCTCTATATAGAAGGCAGCATAAAAAGGATATTCATGTTGAGACTATGAAGAAGAGGCGGAAGACTACAAGCGTACTCAATGGCATAGAACTTGGTTGAGTAATATTCATCGCTAGAGGAGGACCAAAGACATGAATTGGATTGGATATTGCAGGCCAAGGTTGTGCATTAGCCTGTGTGACTTGAACAGGCTGTTGTGCCTGCTGTGGAGTTGAACCTTGCATCATTGGTGGTGCAACCCCAAATGTGAAGGCATGCCTTGTGACTAGCAGAGGTACCACCAAACTCTAACAATTTTGTCAAAAGATGATGTAGCAAGGCCTTTAGATACCCTTGGAGATTTTGTCATTTGGGGACTGAATGATGTTTTGAGTGATGCTCAACCACAACATGGTACGCAAAAGGGATCAAAAGGAGGTTCTGTTAATTCATCTTCCAAGACAAAGGTTGCCGTTCTTGTTGTTCTAGCTTTAGCTTTGCGTAAAAGACTTGAGGCACTGGTACAGAAGGCTACACTTCTGAGGACAAACCCACAGAGCCAAGGCCTCAAAGGGGCTACAATCAACAGTGGGTGAGGTGAGGTGAGTGGCCCGAGAACTTCTCCATCCTGAATTTCGAGGATCTCTGCAAGCACTATGAGCTTGTTCTATTCAAGGAGGAGGCCCAGCCACATAGCTTTCTGGCTGATGTGATGTCAAAAGTAATATACAATGCGACACCTGAGCAACACCTTGAGGAGATTGATCACTTCTTTCTAAGCATTTCGGGAATTCCAGTGGTGAACAAGGACTTGAAATGCATTGGAGTGCTTTCCAAGAAGGACAGGGCCAAGGCCTCAAAGGGGCTACAATCAACAGTGGGTGAGCTGGCATGATCAAGATGGAATTCTTGTAGTTGAGCCATTAACACTTTCGGAGTGATCCACAGGCCCTTCAGGTTGTCATAGTGCTTTGAAAGTGAGGTGATACCAAATAGAAACAAAGTGACCAACATTCTTCAGAATTGATTGCTATTGCTTCAAATGCATCAGATATTGTTAAAAGTTTTCAAATTCTCTTTGTCAGACTAAAAGGGGTACTATTTACTCAGACTAGCTTGGAGACTTTTGCACATGTTCACAAGTGCATTTTGTCTTAGTACAAGCAACTGCTTACATCCAAACCTAAGGGAAGAGATCTAGAAGTGAGCTACAATGTTCTGGCTATAGGGGGCAGAGATACTTCAATGCTCTGTCATTTTGGGACATGCATTTATGGCCACATTTGAATGTGCAGCTGCCATGTCAAGATACATAGAAATTAGTTGTTGATTATGAGAGGAAATTTCCAAGTCTGGAAATTCAACTGTGTTCAAAATGTCAACTTGAGAAAGCCTTTGCTGCTGCCCACCATCCATCATCATTTCAAGGAGAAGCTTGCAAGTGGACAGATTGACAGGGCCTTCAGGAGACCAACATCTCCTCGTTTTCCTTGTAGGCTGGCTAGTATTCAATCCATTAGCTACATTTCCATTGCCCTTAGAAGTGGCAAAATCCCAAAGATGCAGATGAGGTCACTGTCAAATTCGTTGGCAAATTGGAAATGGGACCATTGTCTTCACTACCCCTGAGGAGGGAGTGCAGTTTTATGTGAAAGATGGGTACTTCTGTCCCACCATCAGCAAAGCATCTGTGAAGAGGAGAGTCCATATATGTGGTTATAAGTGTGTGCAAGCACTTCATCAGCTTTTTTGGTGGCTACATAAAGTCTTGCAGGGTGATCAGTCCTATCATCTTCAGAAAATGGCACCTTCAAATTTAGGCCATACACACTACTTGATGATGCATACACTATAGCTCGTTGTCTGCAGGTGCAATAGTTTTCAGGGGCTCAGTTACAACTTAGCTCGGGGAGCTTGTTTGCTGCCACCAATGCTGCAGATTTGCAGATGTTAAGTGGAGAAAGCATTGGATGATAAGTCTGATTAACTTTTAACACACAGTGAACAGTGTGATGTATAGAGTGAGCGATATACAATGGCAAACAGTAGTGCGCAGATCTGATTTTTAGCGGTAACACTAGGGATCTTTTGATGCTCTGATGTGGCAAACAATATAGGTCAATTTTGCCGGTGCTAAGCTAAATCACATATGGGCAATTTTGATAACCAAAGTATTGTACAATACGACTTTGGGCAACACCTAGGCTATGTACCTTGTCATGAGGGTGGACCATACTCCAATGGATTTGATCAACAGTATGGCTATCATGGGCAGCATGATTATGGCCATTATGGACAGCATGATTATGCTTACAAGAACTCCTTTATGCAGCAACATAGTTCTTATACAAGTCATGATCATGGACATGTACATGGTAGCTCATACAACATTGGTCAGCAGCATGCATATGGAGATTCTTATGCAATGCAGGCGCAGCAAGCCAGTGATTATGACCAGCATCATGCCAATACCTATGCTCATGGACTTGCCACTCATCATATTTATGGTCAGCCTAGGATGCAAGGACACCATTGTAGTCATGTTGAACAATCATCATGCAATCTTGGGCATCATGTTTATGGGCAACAATATGGCCAAGGTTTTGGTAGTAGGCAATAGCAAATAGATGTATTTGGGCAGCAGCATGAACATTTTTGTGACAGGAATTCTCATAGAGATTATGGACAGCATGACCAATGCTGTGGATCAGTGATCAAAGGCAGCATGCTTATGACGGTTATGCATGTGATGCGCAACAGGGCTATTATCACCTTATGTAGTATGGACAGCATGAATATCATTATGAGCAGCAGCCACATTGGTATGACCATCCATATGGACAGCATGAGCATTATGGTCATGAGCATGGATAGCCATCTGTTGTACATGAGCAGCAAGATGACTATGAGCAGCATGTCAGAACTATTACTGAGCTGACCAATGGTGATGAGCATGTGTGTAAATTGCTATGTAAGGCTAAACACATTAGACACCTTACTAGTGATATGATATGGGAATTGCATGCTGCGGGCTTCTGCTATCGATGTGCTAAGCCAATATCTTGTAATCATCAAGCCACATGTAGGGCAAAGACTGCCAAAATACTCTTGGTATTAGAGTATTATGATGCAAAGGATGGAGAAGATCTTGTTGAAGACCATTTTGGTATGGGTCCACAACAAGAACTTCAATTTAAGAAAGAAGATCATGGGTAGCATGTGGATTTGGATGATCATGACCCCATGCGGGAGCCCCTTCAGTCCACAAACCTGCAGTTTGAATGCTTGGACATCACTAAGAATGCAAGGTCCATGAATATGCAGCACTTAGGGGCTGATGCAGTCCATGCAATGGTGACTTTAGCCTCATATGCTTCAGTCATACAGAGCATGGTGATGCCTGAGAGGCTTATGGAAGAGCTAGCGAATACCACCATGCTGATCATGCTTCCAGTTGTACTTGACTTTGACCTTATGGAAGCTGATCCAATGCATGGCAGCGATACCACTTTCCCTTTTGATCCGGGTGGCTACAGGCTAACCTTGACCCTCTGCATAGACTAGTACTACTCTTGAATATTAGGCAATCTTTTACTGGGTCTATGCCAAGAACCCCCTCCCCACTATCTTTTGCCACTTGTAATGCTGTACAGAGTAGTACTCTGCAGCCCACTACTTGGCCATACCAATAAGTCCGATCTTTGTTTTTTAGGACAAAAACTTCATTTTGAGTGGGGATGGATTGTAATGGAGGGGAAATACTTAGGTCAAGTTGACCTAAGTATAAAAGGTGTAAGGGACACTGCATAGGTACCATTTTATGAATATACATTTGTCCTTTCACCTTCTTCACCTTCTTCCTGTTCTTCCATGGCTGCTAGCCATTTCTCTCTCCTCTTCTTGTCTTTCTCTCTCTTTTGCTAGTCTTTCTCTCTCTTCTTATTTCATCTTCTTCCTCTTTCTCTCTCCTCTCTACAGTCTCTCCCTTCTCTCCTTCTCTCTCCTAGGTCTCCTTCATTACAATGTGTGATACACACACGCACACACATAGCAAGAGGGAGTACCTATTCCAATATTTCAATTCATTAATCCTAGCTTTTTCACAATCTTTTTCACAATACACACACACACACAAAGCAAGAGGTCGGGGGGAGGGAGGATTTTGAGAGAGAGGGAGGAAATTTAAGAAAGGAAGGAGGGGGAGGACTGTGTGTGTGTGTGTGAGAGAGAGAGAGAGAGAGAGAGAGAGAGAGAGAGAGAGAGAGAGAGAGAGAGAGAGAGAGAGAGAGAGAGAGAGAGAGAGAGAGAGAGAGAGAGAGAGAGAGAGAGAGAGAGAGAGAGAGAGAGAGAGAGAGAGAGAGAGAGAGAGAGAGAATCAAGGAAAATAGAGGGGGGAGATTTGAGAGAGAGGGAGAAAATTTGAGAAAGAAAGAGGGGAGATGAAATTTTTGAAAAAGAACGAAGTCAATAAAATAGGACATCCAAGCTGCCAAGGATAGACAGAAGGCATACGCGGATTTGAAACATCAAGATAGATCCTTCGCTGAAGGAGATATGGCCTTCATTCACATACGCCCAAACAAGAGTTCCCTATCCTTGGGTGAATACAAGAAACTAAGTCCAAGGTATTTGATAAAGAATATTTGCAACTTATAAGCAATTATAGAACTCTATGGTTAATTTTAACTTACTTTTTTATTGCATTAAAATAAAACAGAGTTAAGTCCCAATGGATTCGAAGATAGCCCTCCAGAAATGTGATGTGAAGAGAGAGTCACGATCACTAATGATTCTTCTGGGTAACCCATGCAATTTGAATATCTCCTTAATAAATAACCTTGCAATGTCTGAGGCTTTATAGTTTGTCTTAACAGGGATAAGATGTGCAACCTTATCATTGAGTGGGGAGCATATGTTAGCACAATCATGAACTTGGGATTGAAGAATGGACCTCCTAAGTTTTAGGGAGCTGCTCATAAGACATTTGAGCCATATTTAACAACTTTTATGAGGGTATTTATTGATGATTTCTGTGTTTTTGGTAGCAGGAGAGAACATTTAAAACACCTCAGGTTATGTTTTGAGAGATGTAGAAGATTTGGCATGTCATTGAACCCCTTTAAGTTAGTGTTTGCAGCAAAGAGGGGTGTGACTTTAGGCCACGTCTTGTCTGAGAAAGATATGAGCATAGATCCAAGAAAGATTACAGCTATGGAGATAGCTAAGGCTCCAGTTACTATGCAAGAAGTTATGAGGTTTGTTGGGCAAGTCAAGTGGCATAGCATGTATTTAAGGTACCGGTCACATATTTGTTCTCCTTTTAAAACTTGAACCAAGAAAGGGATGCCATTTCTTTGGAGGGAAGATTAGGAGAAAGCCTTTATATTCTCAAGAAGATGTTAGTTGTAGTTCCAATATTGCAACCTCTAGTATGGGATTTACCTTTCCATGTCTTTGTTGATGCTCTAGCTTAGCTATGGGAGATGTACTTATGCAGATAAAGTACTCGGTTGGTACAGACTAATCTATAATGCAAGTAGAAGATTGTATACTATTGAAAAGAATTATTCAATTACAAAAAGAGAAACACTTAGCATGGTTTTCTATGTGCAGAAATTTAGGCATTATTTGTTGGGAAATCAAGTAATCTTTCATGTGGATTATCATGCACTCTTATTCTTGATAAATAGACCTCAATTGATAGGCAGATTGGCAAGATGGATGTTGCTATTACATGAGTTTGACTTCAAGGTCATCCATACCCTAGGGAAAGAACATGCTATAGCTGATTATTTAAGTAGATTGGAAAATGATGAGGCTAAAGTAGACGTTCTTGATCAGCTTCTTGATGTTGAACCCTTTTACTTGTAGGACATGGTGGTCAGCATTCTAGAGTTTAGATGTCTTCTTGTAGGGACATTATTGTTTGTGTTCCTATCTCTTTTTAGTGTGTTATAGCTCTATGGTCTTACTTCTTTTTTGGTTCTTCATAGTTCATAGATGCATTTTGATTGGCACTTAGAGCAGGTTATGCAATTGCACAAGAGGACTATGAGTCTCCTAGAGGGGATCTACTCATGGCAGCTTAGTGTGGCTTACTAAAATGTGCAAGACCTCTAGTAAGGCATAACTATGTTCTTTGAGTCATGTTGCATGTTACTTAGCTGCTTATGGGTTTGGTCCTAACTATCCCAGTCATCCACCGGGCTGTGCCAGGTGTTAGGACTTGAATTCCACCATGTATTTAATGCTATTTCATACCTTAGTCTTTGTGTGCATGTGTTATGAGAGATCAACCTATGTGAAACTAACTTTATATGTCACGTGATACCTTTACTTGAAATGCAGGTGCCTGTCATGATATTCATACAGTTGTATCTTCTGAGATCAAATGAATAAAACCAAAAATGAGGAATGATACCACCATGCTTGGTTTATCACTGATGGTTGATCTCTATTACTGTGTCTTGTTTCTTTGATTTTCTAAGTGGCTGATCATGAATTATGTGTTTATGAATGGTTTCGGTTATGGACTTTGGAAACTGTGTAATAGTTATGGCTATAATGAATTTGTGTGTGTTAGCAAATTGGTATGTTCTTGTATTTTTGTTGTAGCCTTGAGAAGCCATAATATAAACAAAGAGATGGAAAAATATGGGTTTCAAGAAACCCTTAACATCTTTTAGTCTGACTTTGTTGTTGCAGAAGAGTCTTTAGTTTCAAGCAATTCACTAGGTCCTCTAGAGGAATCTTTTGTTTCATCCCACTCATTGAGATCTCTACATTTCAAGAACTCTTCTTCCTATATCCTGGAAGTAGCTTCAAATTCTTGGCATCTCCTACATGGGAGAGTAAATAAGAGCCAAGAACTCTGAAGTATCTTACCCTAGATCAACTATATCCAGGCATGAAGCCAAAAACTCTTACATCTTCTTCCTTCTCCACCAAAATTATCTTGTTTGAATCTCTATTGAAAACTTGGGATCCAATCACCTTGGAGATAGCTTTCAAAGCCATCATTGGTAAGCTTGGAGAGCTTGACAACCTGCTATGATAAATTGCAACTGTTTGATTATTTAAGCTTCCAATATAATGACCAAGGCCTTAAGCTTCAATGGCCTTGAGCCCTTGGCTCTTCCAAGAAAGTTGTTTGCATCTTCAATTTCTATATGCAAAATAAACCACAATAGTGTAAGATGTCAATAGATAAATATCCAATAATATTTGTCTATAATGCATAACATAATCTAATATAAACCCACAATGGATATCTTAGAATTATCTTTCATACCTTAGGGTTTTCATCTTCTTCAAGAAGACTATCATCATAAAGATTTATTTAACTTTTTGGTTTCTCCCCTAATGGAGACTTCAGTTTCTCTTCATACCCCATGTTATCAATACCAAGTCTCTGCTGAATTTGAAGGACTCTTCCTCTGTAGGCATCCCCCCTTTTCATATTCCACAATCTGATTAATACATAAATGCAAGGTTACAGAGCTGTCTTAAAAATTCTCTCCCTCAACGTCAAGACTTGTTAGCAATTCTTGTTCATAACCTATAAAATTCTTATTATTTTGACCCCATGTTGCAAGGATGGCCAAGAAGTAATCTTCTCTGAGATCAAAAAGATGTTGAATATCATTTAGCAATACATATCTCTTTTTGTTGATGAGGTAACTGGGAAATGTCAAGACACATTCAAGAGGACCTGTTTCAACGTTTGCACTCAACTCTATCTCCTTTTCTTCCACTTTTGTAATGTTTTCATTTTTTAACAAAGCAACATCAAATCCTTGCACTAATTGGTTCTCAATGTCCTCCTGAAACATTTCCCCCTTCTCTTCAACCTCTTTATCTTTGCTTGCAATATCCTCTATCTTCTTCTTTGATATTGTATCTAATAAACAACTATCTATATATTAAAGATATACAAGAAATCCAATGTCCTTTTGTGTAAGAAGACATTGATGCTGATTCCAATGAAAAGGGCAATTTGCTTCCCACTTCTTGAACTCCTCACATCAATAAGAGTAAACCTTGTTTGCAAAGTTATTCTAGCAACATTGGTAGCTTCCATTACATCATTGTAATGGACAAATCTCTCAAACTCTAGGCCTTTCACATGTCTACAATAAAACTTCCTATAATCCTTTAGTCTGTCTTCAAGATCATTCAAGAGCTCTTGCAAATTAAAGGGAACATTGAGCATATCTCTAATGTAAACAAATCTGGGACACAATATACTAATCCACATTTTCTCACATCCAAAAAATTTGTCTAGGATAATGCACATAGAACATCAAAACCACATCATTTTACATGTGCACAAGATCAAAGCAAGATTGCTAGAAAATTTTTGTCAAAACCCTTCATGCAATTTCTGGCTTTTTGATATTTTGTGAAGAACTCACTCTTGGGTTTGAAGTTTACCCTTCTTCTGAAGTATGACATGCTTACTAAGGAAACTTGAGCAAGGCTTCAATGTTATCTTCCTCCTCTTAGATCAACAAACACAGAACAATGGGCGATAATGACACTTTACTTCATTCATCTTGCATGTCTAAATCCAAATATTATAATCCACACTTGCGAATGCTTGTATAACATACCACACATTTTAAATTGGTCAAAACACAATAGCAGTGCCTTACGAAATGCGAATTGACTCTTTGGGCAGTCGAGGAGGCATGCAGTTTCATGTTTCATCGGTCATGTATTATTCTACATAGAGGACTTATGAAATGCAACAATGGGGATCCAAAATCCTTTAAAGGTTGTTAATATCACGTCTCATATATCAATCAATTGTTTTAGAGGAAAAATAATAGATTTGATCATCTTTAATGCCTTGAAATAGCTCATTCTAATTTTTTAAGGATTGCAAAAAAGGTGATGAACAAGAGTTTGTTACTTGAGAATTATATTGCTTCCTGAGAATAAATGGGTTTTGTTAGGAATACACATACTTTGGGCTTGTGATGCACAAGTGATATGGTTGTGGAAGAGAAAAAAAATATGTAGCAAAAAAATTTACATAAACCCGACTCAAAGTTCTTGTATATATATGTCAACGGTCACCATGCATTTGTTTAGAAAAGCACCACACACTCATTTAGAAAAGCTATATTCAAAGTGAAAGAGAAGAGGCTAAAAATTCTCTTTTACACTCAAAAAGTGGTGCCATAAAAGCACCATTATGTCAAAAAATGTCAATGACATGTGGCACAAGTTTTGAGGCAAGAACGGTGTACCCGCCACACGTGTCAAGTTAATTGCGCATTATAGCAGCCACACATGTAAACAAAGGTCCTATTAAACCCAATTTTCGAATGAAAAATGTGTTTTTTCGAAGACAAAGCTCTTTCCTCACTCTAGAACACTAACATAAGGTGACTTCATCATATCTCAAAATTCTTCAGCAAACCACCATACAAGGTAAGATTTTATCACCCAGCATATGTGATAAAGCCTTAGAAATGTAAATTTTTTGAGAAATCTAAGTTATCTCAATAGCGATGTTAGGAATCTTGCCAAATGTTCTCCAAAAAAGTTTGACAAATGAAACACGATTAGTCATGGCTCTCCCCATGGAGAGTAGCTAGCTCATGTTTCATATGTCGGGAGGAATCCAAATTTTCTCGAAAAAAGGTATGGATAAACAGGGCTAGAGAATTGTAGGAGACTTGGGTCATGATTATGTTATCACATAGAAGAAAGATTTTACCTCCACCATTGATGATAACCATCATGAGTGCATCAACTATATTAGTAATGGGATTATTCAATTCGAGGTTTAGATATCGATATCGATATTCAAATTGAAAGTCCTACAAGATTTGATTCCATTGAGGATAAGATTCAAATAGTATTGATGTCAACATTCAAATATATCTTCTCTCAAGGGGTTTGATGACCATTGTACTATTGTAAGACTTGTAGAACTCCATGACTCTTACATTTCTTGTGTCTTTTGTATCAAAAATTTTTGTAAGACTTTTTTTTAAAACAATTCTTAGAAGGTTGAGATATAGGTCTTCAATGGTCCTTGAGCCAGCAATCCCCCTTTCTGATGTGAAGGCTTTCAATATTTTAAATGTGCCTCCATATAGAAAAAAGAAAGATGATCCAGGTCCTAAGGTTGAAGATGTCACCTATGAAGAGGACACAAGGCTATATGAGAAAGAGGAAAATGCCATAGAAGAGCAGGAAAATAAATGGAGGGAGTATAAAAGGAAGAAGAAAGAAGAAAAGGAAGCAAAGCAGCTCCCATAATCTTTTGAAGAAGAGCTGTCTACCCTTCTTGAAAGGGATGATCCTAAGGGCTTCAATGTCTATTACTTTTTACCTGCTCTGGTGATATTAACAAAAGATTTGATATGGTATTTTTTGACTCTGATTGTGTTCAAATCCTCAAGCATGAAATGAGAGAAGTAAATGTCTCTATTCTTCTTGCTGGAATGAGGTATAGCATACCAAAATTTGTTTTTAGTCACTATATTTTTCTAGCGAAAGGCTTTCATGTTGATGCTCACTATCTCCATTCCTTTGCTAGGTATGTAACGAATGAGCTCCCCTTTGATATACAACAAAAAATTGAGGTTCTGATTCATCTATCTTATACTATATGAGAAGTGAGCTTGATGCAAGTGCATTTGATCATTGGTTCAATCCAATTGACTTTGAAACTTTGGAGGTTCTTCTAATTTCATACAATGAAAAGTAAGTAATTTGATATTTTGTTAGATTTTATGAGAATTTGTTTTGCTAAATTATTGAAATATGATTATTTTCAGTTCTCATTGGAGCCTAATTGGAATAGATTGTGTTATGAGGCAATGCTTTCTCAACAATTTTATGAAAGGAAGCCATGGAAATGCCAAGTTGTAAGTTATATAATCTAGGGTCTCCTTGATCCTTTGATTTTTTTTTGTAAGTACTCTAAATATTTTGATCTTTTTTTGCAATTAATCTAAATTTATTATCTTTTTGGTACAGAGTTGTAAAAAGATTGATTGAAGTGCTAGAGAAAAAGCCTCCCATGCCTTCTGATTTACTTGCAATAATGCAATATAGACAAGTTGTGGTAAGGTCTTGATTTGAATGGTTGGAACATAATAAGAAAATTTATTCTATAAACTACTATAAACAAGTTTCATAGTTTTACTTTATATTATTGATTGCAATGTCCTCATCAAGATGACAGTCACTCTTGTGGCTAGAGAGTAATTGCAAATGCCAGAAGATTGGTTAAGTTTATTTATATTAATGATGATAAAATTATAAAGGTAATGTAAAATATACTAAACTTTAAGATAGAGGTTTGTTGCAAAATAGTCCATTGATGATAATAATATAGTCCATTATGTAAAAAAACCATGAACTAAAAATCTTTTCTTACAAATGTATGATAGTTAACAAGGGATTGCTATACAAGTGCTCATGTTTGGTATATAAGAGCAAAGTTCATGAATTACATAATGGTCAATTGTATACAACCGGCAAGATTGGACAATAGTGGGAGACTTGGACATTAGAGGAGAGGATGTGCATGTAACTACAACAATAAGTGAAGCTATGACTTCAACACCCAAGGTGACCAAAGCATCAAAGAAAGGCAAAAGGACTCCTAGAAAGGATGTTCCTTCTCCTAAGGAAAGTTCTAAAAAAAAAGAAGTAGCTTTGCCTCATTGCTTGTAAGCCCTTATATGTATAATCATGTAGATGACTCACAAAAATTTTCCATAAAATTGAACATGCATTTTATATTGATAGTAAAGATATATTTTCTTCAATATCCTTGCATTGTATATTCTTCTCTCTCCTCATTGATATCTACAAAAAAAACATATGACTAATGTTTATTAACCAAGAAGTGGAATTAGATATACACCTAAGTGGATATAATATGATATAAAAACTTACTCATTTATTATTAAGTTGGAACACAAATGAGGATGGTAGTTCAACTTCACTACCTTTCAATCTACTTGCATAAATGGAGTACTGATGATTTGTGGTGGTGAGGTTTTAATCAAAATATATCATGAGAGTTGATTCCATAAACTATTACAACCAAATTGCATCATTTTGCTTTATGTTAATGGTTGTAGAGACCTCATCAAGATTATAGTTATTCTTGCAGTTGAAGAGTAAATATAAATGCTAGAAGATTGGTTAAGTTTATTTATCTTAATGATGACAAAATTATAAAGGTAATGCAGAAGATTCTTAATTTTAAGATAGAGTTTTACTCAAAAGATAGTCCATTGTAAAATATAGTGAACTAATACTATATTCTTTCAAATAGTGATAGTTTTTACAGGATTGTTGCAATAGAAAGTACGTTTGGTATATAAGAGCAATGCTCTTCAAGTACATAATTATCAATTGCATACAAGAAGACCAAGGATGGAAGCAAGCCACATAGAGTATGGAACTAGACAAGGAAGGAGAGATGCTCACAAATGTAGCAAGTGAAAGTATGCCCTCAACACCTAAGACAACCAAAGCATCAAAGAAATGCAAAATGACTCCTAAATTGGATGTCCTCTAAAGTAAAGTCCCTTAAAAATGTTTTTTAATGTTATCTTATAAGATCTCTTATATATGAATCATGAAGAAAACAAATAGAAACTTGCTGAGATATCCATACTTGTATGCATATTGATAGCAAAGAGATCTTTTCTTCAATATCATTGCACTATATATTCTTCTCTCTTCTCTTTGATACCTGTGAAAAAAATAGCATAAATATTTGTCATTCAAGAAGTGAAATCAAATATACACCTAAGAATATCTATAATTTGATGTCGAAACTTACCTATTTGTTGTTAAGTTGGAATACAAAATGAATGTGATAATTCAATTTTTACATTTTGTAGATCCATCATCACTTCATGTAGCATACATGACAAACCTGTAGGATTGTAATAATATCCTCATTGAATCCAAACTTCAAGATCCACTATAGGATCTTTTCCAAAACCATTAAGATTTTGGTCAAAAGCAACTAGACTACCACCAACATAATGCTATCTACTATAATAAAAGCTGAGGATGAAATTTCGAGTAGTAATAACCATGGATTTACAAGCAACAGAGTCTTACTTTATCTTACAAATTATCTTGCCTTCTATCATGATATCTCATTTCTTATTACAAATTGTAAGATATGATTATATGCAAATCTCCTAATTGACAGCATGGCCTTTGATCTTTTTATCTCAACATTGAAAAACAAATCTATAACTACATTAATAGGTATTTTAAAGATAATCTTACTTAACTTACCTGAGAGATTAGGTTTTAATACTTTGTGCATTTCAAAAAATATTATATATATGTAGCTCTCATTGATGGTTAGACTTGGAAAAGGCTACTTAAGGCTTGTAAAATTAGGCAATGGAAGAATATAAATTGCACATTGTTGGCTATGTTACATAGGGACAATATAAGAATAGTCATTAAAAATATATCATTCTTTGCAAGCTATATTTTCCTCCTCCTTTTGTACCTTTCTTTTCCAATAAAACCATGTACAACATCAATAACTTCAATAGTAGACTCCATATGTTGCCATTTTTCAAGATTAAAAGGATAAACATCTATAAATAAAAACAAAAATTATCATAATAAAACCTAATACCAAATTTAAGAAAAGAAAAGCATTGAGAATCAAATACTTACAATTCGGTCTATGCAATGGAAGATTTGAAGTTTCAAGTTTCAAATATTTGTGCATAAATATATGTTGTACTAAAGCATCTTTTGTGCTTTTTTTTTTGCTCCAAGTCTAAAATATTTGATTCTACCCTTCCAAGCTCTCAAATCTTTATCTTTTCCTATGTTTTACTTGATGTATGGTAATCTAGCTACCTTTGCTAAATGATAGTAGAAATCTATCTTTCATATGTTTGGAATGAATTAAATACAAATATGGATATAGTAGACTCCATATGTTTCCATTCCTCAAGATTAAAAGGATAATTATCTATAAATAAAAATAAAATCCTAATATTAAGTTTAAGAAAAGAAAAGCATTGAGAATCAAATACTTATAGTTTGGTCTATGCAATGGAAGATTTTAAGTTTAAGAAAAGAAAAACATTGAGAATCAAATACTTATAGTTTGGTCTATGCAATGGAAGATTTAAAGTTTGAGGTTTCAAATCTTTGTGCATAAATACATCTTGTACTAAAACATCTTTTATGCTATTCTTGTTTGCTCCAAGTCTAAAATCTTTGATTCTACCCTTCCAAACTCTTAGATCTCTATCTTTTCCTACATTTTACTTGATGTATGATAATCCAACTCCCTTACAAATATGGATGTGATTTCAGAGATTGGGCACCTTGTTGAATATCAAATTTTTGTATTCATGGCAAAGAGAGGATAGAGAGAGAGAAACAAGCTACCAAAAAGCTACCATAAGCTTCCACATCCAAAGGGTCCAACCACTTTGTAATAATATTTTCAATTTTTTGTATGCGCAATTGTCTCATGTGTAATGGAAGTGGCTTCCTAAATTTTCTCTCCTCATTTACCTCGAACTCAAACCTCACACTTGGGCTGGTCTCCTGCTTCTCTTGGTATTTCTATACTATCTGCTTAGGGTTTTCTATCTCTTCTTATGGCATGAGATCAAGGGGAATGGGATATTGAGCTTATAAGGTTTGGATCATGGTCTTCTAAGACTTCATCAAGGTAGTATTGTAGAGCCTTTTCATGTCATTTTCTACCATACTCATGACCCATAACAAGTTGGCAAAGATGGAGCCCTACAACATGCATAATATGAAGCACTCTACAGGCCCTACATTGTTGAGATATCGAGCTCCACTCGTGATATGCTAGGGTGACCGTTGTGCATTTATGTCACCGACGTGTTAGCTGCAGATGCGGTTGGTACACCGCCCATGAATAATAGCATAAGGTATGTGAAGCTTGTCAATTTGGAAAACACGCAAGGAAACCATTTCCTAGACATGTTCAAGAGAGTAAGAAGCCATTGGAATTAATCCATTCTGATGTGTGGACTACTAAAGCTGCATCTATTGGAGGCTGTCATTATTTTGTCACTTTTATTGATGACTATAGCAGAAAAGTTTGGGTGTATTTTATGAAAAAGAAAAGTGAAGTGTTTGGGCATTTCAAAACTCTTAAAGCTATGGTTGAAAAAGAAACAGGCCTGCAAATAAAATGCCTAAGGTCAGATAGAGGGGGAGAGTACCTCTCAAATGAGTTTGCAAGGTTCCTGCAGGAGCATGGCATAAAGCAGCAATATTCATGCAGTCATACCCCACAACAAAATGGAATTGCAGAAAGGAAAAACAGGCATATTGGAGAGGTATCTCGTGCCATGCTCAACGAAAAAGACCTACCATATTTTTACTGGGCCGAGGCAGTTGCTACAGTAGTCTACATAATGAACAGGACTCCCACTGCAACAATACATGGGATGACTCCAGAGGAGAGGTATACTGGTAGGAAACCAGATATTTCTCATTTGAAGATTTTTGGTTGCATTGCCTATGTTCATGTGCTAGATGAGTTGAGATCCAAGTTGGATCCAAAAGCTGAGAACTGCATCTTTATTGGTTATTCTCTGCAGCAAAAAGGGTATAGATGCTATAACCCTTCTACTCGTAAGTTTACAGTGAGCAGAGATGTTATTTTTGATGAGATGAGTAGCTGGTATAAACCAGTAAATGTGATTGATAATGTAGAAGCACAAAATGGTGATGTTGCACAGAATTCACAGCAGCAGTCACAAGATATTAGTGGACCTGGAGCGTCCTTTAGCAGTGGTTCACATTCTTCACCATGGACAGGCAGATTGAGATCAGGAGAATCTTCTCAAAGCAATGTAGATAGTGGTATGTAGGTATCACGAAAAGGAAAAGAGAAGGTAGATCAGCCCATGTTTGATGTGAATGCAGGTCACTCTTATGTGGATGGTGAATCCAGTGGCTCAGAATAGAGCATTGATGATGAGTTGGGTATTCTTTCTATTGTTACACCTGGAGTAAGGAAAACCAGGGATGTTTTGAGAGCACCTGGGAGTGAATCTACTTTGCGCAGGTCTACTAGAGCTAGGTATCATGTGGATAGGCTGAAATATGATGTTGGATTTACAGCCATTCACTATGCATATATGGTCAAAGTGATACAGGAACCAGAACCCACTTCTTTTGAGCAAGCCATGGGAAAATAAAAATGGAAGAAAGCCATGGATGAAGAAATGGATGCCTTAGAAGCAAATGCTACATGGGAATTGGTACCTTTGCCTAAAGATAAGAATGCAATTGGTTGTAAGTGGGTTTATAAGGTGAAACACAATGCAGATGGTTCTGTGAATAGATACAAGGCAAGATTAGTAGTCAAGGGGTATGCACAAACATATGGCATTGATTATGAAGAAACATTCAGTTTGGTTGCAAGGATGGCAACCGTAAGAGCAGTCATTGCTATAGCTGCATCAAAGGGATGGTCTTTACATCAGATGGATGTAAAGAATGCCTTCTTGCATGGTGATTTGCAAGAAGAGGTCTATATGGAGAAGCCACCAGGTTATGTGCATGATGTTCATCCTGAGTTTGTCTACAGGTTGAAGAAAGCCTTGTATGGCTTGAAGCAAGCACCTAGAGCATGGTCTGACAAGATAGGACAGTATCTTGTCACTATTGGCTTTCAGATTTCCAAGGCAGATTTCTCACTTTATGTGAGAAAAATAGAGAAAGATATTATACTACTTGTCATTTATGTTGACGATTTGATTATGACAAGTGACAGTGATGAAGATATCCTTCATGTGAAAATGCTATTGAAGCAGAAGTTTGAGATGAAGGATTTGGGAGAGCTGTGTTATTTCTTGGGCATTGAGGTGATTAGATCACCAAGTGGGATACGGCTCTTGCAGAGGTAGTATGGATTGGATATGCTGTCCAAATATGGGATGACAGGCTGTAAGCCTATTTCAGTTCCTTTGGAGCAGAATGTGAAGCTGACGCAGATGCAGGTGAGCTTCTGGAAGACCCTACTATGTACAGACACATAGTAGGAAGTTTGATTTATATGACTATTACCAGGCCAGATTTGAGCTATGCTGTTGGATTGGTAAGTCAGTTTATGCAAGCTCCAAGGAAACCGCATTTGGATGCGGCTAGATGCATACTCAGGTATATGAAGTCCACATTGCAGTATGGACTACTTTATGAGACTGGGGTTCAGATATAGTTGCATGGATACACTGATGCTGATTGGGCTGGTAGTATTTCTGATAGATGATCTACCAGTGGATATGTGTTCTCTTTTGGGAGTGCTGCAGTCACTTGGAGCAGCAAGAAATAGCCTACAGTTGCCTTGTCGAGCACAGAGGCTGAGTTACAGGGGTGCAGCAATGGCTGCATGTGAGGTAGCTTGGTTGCATAAACTACTTTATGATATGCATCAGCCTACAGATGGGCCAGTTGTCATTTATTGTGACAACATAAGTAGTATACACTTGGCAAATAACCCAGTCTATCATGCTAGAACAAAGCACATTGAGGTGCATTATCACTATGTGCGGGAGAGGGTTTTACTAGGTCTTATTGATCTAGTTTATGTTAGCACAGAGGATCAGGTAGCTGACATATTTACAAAGGCATTAGGCACAGAGAAGCTGCGCAAGTTTAGAGACCTGCTTGGTATGCAAGAATTGGGATTGAGCTCAAGGGGGAGTGTTGAGATATCGAGCTCCACTCGTGATATGCTAGGGTGACTGTTGTGCATTTATGTCACCAACGTGTTAGCTTGCAGATGCGGTTGGTACACTGCCCATGAATAATAGCTAGATGACAGCTATCCTTATCTACTTTAGTTCGTGGCTCAGTTAGTATGCCACCTTAGTTAGTTGAGTTTGGTTTGAGACCCATATATAGGGTTCTTCTATTTCTTTGCACTAGAGTTCTTTTTGGCTTACACAACTAAGAAGAGGAAAACTATTTTCAGCCTCCACCTGTGTGTGTATTCTCCCATTGTGCAAGCAAGAAAGCTACAAGTGAGACTCCTTCCTTCTCTCCCACAATCTTGACATACATATGTTAATGCTCTAGATGTTGCCTCTCATGTAGATCTATCTTTTCTTTCTCTTGGGTCACTTTGATCTTAACATTAATGAGCTGGTGCCTAATTTTTGTTACTTGCATGCTTAGTTTAGCCATTTCTATTATATAGCTTGTGAGTGGTTAGTCTTGCTCATTGATTCTAACTTGAAGCTAGTTCACAGTAGTCTCATGTTCTTTAAGTTAATGTTGGAGATTTGTAAGCATGGAGTCACGCTCCTTGAACTAGTTCTAGAGATCTTATACCTATTTTTCTTAAAAGTTATTGAGCACAAAGTCATTCTCTTTCTGCTAGTTTTGGAGATCTGCGAGCACCAAGTTGCGCTCCTTCAAGTGTGGTATTGGAACTTCAACTCTTACTTCTCTTGGATCTCCTTCAGGGCCTTGTCACATCCCTACAATTGAGCTTGGAGCTCCTCAACCTAGTTTTCCAATTCTATCGAGAAGCTTTTATACTCCTCCCACATCCTTTCCAGCCTATCCTAGAGACCTTGCTTAGCCTTGAGTGCATTGGCTTTATCTTCTTTTAGCTCTCCACACATCCATTGAAGGGCTCATATTCTTCTTGTTGCACTCTACCTCTTGGAAGATTCTTGTGCATTATTTATGGTATTTATTGGGTGAGAGCTCTCTTTTAGATTGGTTGTGGTGGTGACTTTAGGTATGGATCTTGCTTTTACCAACTCACTAATCTATGCCTATCAATTTGAGCCATTAGCTCACAAAGAATTGTAGAATCAATGGTTGGTTCCCTTGTCATCTTCTTCTTTTTTGTACTTTTCATCTTTGGCTTTTAGTTCCTGTTTCAGATCAAGGATTTCCTTTTGTTGCATAGCCATTTGCCTCGTCTTTTCAAGCTGGAAGGTTGCCACCGACTCCTTTTTTGCTTCCAACTCAGCCATCACTATCTTTCTTTCCTCCCTTGCCTTCTCTAACTGAGAGAGCAGTTCATCAACATATTCATCATGGTTTGTTGGTGGTGTCATAGTAGTAGGGATTGGGGTGGTCGAGCTTCCATCTTTTGGCGTTTTGGATCTTGTTTAGACTCAGCATCTGTGGCCGGCCTTTTCTGCCAGGTGGCCATACTCTCCTCGCTCTTTGCTTATGCTAGTTTCTTATTGATGAAGTACTGCATCCAGGCCACAAAATTGTTCACATTGGTTTTGGCCAGGATGCTTGGAGTGACAGTGGTTGCTTTGCTGGTGGGCACCAAGAGGGATGGGATGGGATGGATGGGAGCCTTACCCTTGCCTTTGATGACCACAAGCGGCATGACTTCGGGTACGTGAGTGCTTGAGCCGGGTCTCTCCTCCCTAGGTTGACTTAAAGCCCCTAGGCCATCGAGTCGGCTTTGTTGTTCTATGGACCAGCGAGTTGCTTCGGCCATGTCTTCCTCCTCCTATCTCCTCAACTTCACCTCCTTTTCCATAGCTCTTCTTTCTCTCTCTTCCTCTGTTTTCCTTGATTCTTTTGCTAGCTTTTCAGCTTCTTCCGTCTCCTTTTTCCTCTCTGTCGCCTCTCTTAGGGATTCCCTTTTGGCTCTCTGTAGATCTTCTTTTTCCTTCTTCCTACCCCCATTCTCTTTCTTCTTCTGAGTTGTCTTTTTAGTGGGCTTCTTTGTTTTTTCCTTTCGAATTGAGCCTCCTGCTCCTTCTCTGTCTCAATTTCTATCCTGTTGCTCGATGGCTCTTTCCCTTGGTGGGTCGATGACCTGTTTGGGGTCTCATCCACTCCTTCATTTCCTTGTTGGGCTTCTTTTACAGCCTCGTGGATGATAGCCGTCAGCATAATTCCATACCTGATGAAGGAGGCTTTTGAGGAAGGTTTCTTTCTCTCTGTATTTTTAGAGGCTGGGGATTCTTCGCCTACTTGTCTGCTACCTAGAGCTAGTGCTTTGGCTACTTGGTCTACAGTCTTGCGCACATAGCTGTTCTAGTCCACCTCATCCAAGGTGTGGGCTGCCACATTCTCCAACACATGCATACTGATTCGGGGCATGAGGGAGTTATAGCGTTGGCTAGAGAAAAGTGAGTGCACCAATTTTGCCTACATGCGGATCTCAGCATCGGGGATATCCTGCATGTTGATGCTATCGTTTGTCAAAACATCCTCCCTCTTCATCTTTAGCATAGCATACACATCTCTCTTACATTTCTTCTCCACCTTAGGCTCCAACCTCAGTGCCTTCTCCACCAAGGGCTGGTTCAATGGCACCTACACCTGTCGAGCATTGTCCCTTCTTCCCATAGTCAACGTTCCACATTCTTGATCGGGGTTGTATGTTCTCAAAAATGCCACACACTTCGTGTGGTCAGGCTCTTGTGCAAATTTCTCTAAGTACTTGGAGAGGTTACATTGTTCCACTACTCTTTTTGCGGCCTCCTCCTTGGCTACCACATTCTCAAGGTTGTGAATGTTGTGGAATTTATGCTGACTATAAGCACAGTTTTCTAAGCTGATGCCATACTGCGTTCTCTCCTCCTCCGTGAAAGGGAGTCGGTGAGCGCGATCTTGTTGCGACATCTTTCATTCCTGTCATGAACCATCATTCCCATTAGTGCTTTCGAAAGAGTTATTTGCTGAAAAGAAAGGCTTTGTGTTTGTTGAATGAAAACATTTAAGCTCCAACATAAACTTTCCTTTCAGACTTTTCACCTTGTATTTCAACATTTTCGTGACATTTTTCCGTAATCGAAAATTAGTGTGTTTCTTTTCTTCCTGTGTTTAAATGTCGACTGAGGTTTTCATAGCGGTGTTTTTTTCCTTATGTGTTTATGCGTTTGCTTGATTTTGATTGGTTCCGATTTGACTCACCCACCTTACCTTATCCCCTCCCGTTCGGGATTTGGGGAGAATCCTTCCTAGGATTGAAGACTAGCAGGCCCAAGGCATTCAGTGTATGGTCGAGTGTTTACTTTTGCATGAGCTAAGTAGAGAAGTTTGGATTGTACTCCACCCAACTGAGCATCGCGGTCCAGATCGAAGGGTCGGCTACCTACGTGTGTGATGTAAGTAAGGACATTTGTCAGGACATCACCCCAGAATCGATGTGGCTAGCAATATGTAACTCTTGCTCTGTTAGGAGGCGATCAAGGTAAGGGTGTCCTTTGATGTGCTCTTCTAGGGGTCGGTCACAAATAGTTGTTAACACCCTATACGAAGTTGGAGCGTGACATAAGTTGGGTCATATTCCAATGTCTTGATGGCGCATCGCTGCTTAGCATTGGTCATTATTTGGCATCCTTTGAGTTCCCATTGTAATCAAAGTTTGCAATCAAAGAGTGTACCGACACCGTGAGAATTGGGATTCGGTTTCAACAAGCTTTTTCAACTCTCTAATTCTCGATTAGTGATAGCAAAAGAGGCTCACTCATCATATGACTTGATGAGACGCTGTTTGATGGCTTGCTCAATAGATATCTCAGTGCGGAGCAACTCTGCATGGCTGAGTGGGGTGCTTTAACAAATTCAAATTCTAGTGTGTCCCATGAACAAGGCATTGTATGAACTTCTGTCGCAAAGACTCTTGCAACAGGTCCAAGTCCAAGCGGTTGTAGCTCAAAGCTAGCGACATGAATGTGGCATCTAACCATCTAAGGCAAGCAATTGTGTCATCCCCTGTGTCTTTAGCTAGATCTGTGACGGCCAATGAGATAATAATGATTTCCGCTCATAGGAGGGTCTAAGGCCTACGGGTGGTTGAGGTTTGACAGAACTAGAGAGTTTGGTAGAGCAGATAGTTGCGGGGTCAGTTATTCCTGAGCTTGTGGCTAGGTCCCTTGCCGAGTGGGCTAGGACAACTGGACTGTGAATGGGGCACCACTACTTGCAGATGTGGCCTCCTGAGTCCTGGTTGAGTTGCGTGGGACTGGTTTGGGAGCAGCAGGCTGAGATTTAGGCAGGTAGACCTGGTCGGTCTTCATGGGCATAATTAGTTGTGAGTTAATGGGCTTGTTGTCTCGAGGTTTCTACGGTGTTAGGCCTTGGCACATTGTGTGGTTGGGTATGGTTACGCGTGAGGGTGGCATTTGATCAGTGCTCTTAGCTGTGTTAGACTTAGGAATCCATATCTAGGCATTACCCTCATAATAGCCTTGCACCTGCAATAGGGTCCTAGGAACCCATTGTAGCTTGACCACATGTCGCTGTTTATAGCTTCATTTTGGCCTCCTAGGTTTTGAGGTTGTGTTGTTAGCCTTGCGAAGGTGTGGCCGATTTTTTTTTGATGGTGGGTTCTAACGTTTAGGTACCCAGCTTAACTGGGGTCCATGGGCATTGACCTTGGTTTCAGCAGGTTGTTGGCATAGAGTCTTGGGAGAGTGTAACAAATCACAACCCTCCTCCTTGGACTTGGCTAAATGCGTGTCTACCAATGGCATTGCTTGTCTGGTGGGAGTTGCGCAGCCCTTGCTGAAAGCTGCCACTATGCAGACATTGCCAATGGCTAAGTGGATACGTTGCAACTCATAATTGACATTGCAGTGAGCTTGCTTTTTAAAGGTTTGACCCAATAGCTATTCGGTGCCTGCATTTTCAACGTTCGGCAACACATAAAATGTCATTGGTATGCTTTCAGACTCGATAGAAACCGCGGCCATGCATTTCCCTAGGAGTGCATATGATCAACCTCCATATGGGCTCAGTTTGGTGGTACTGGGTTGTAGTTGTGGTTTGCCAATATGGGTCCAATGATCGTGGGTTAATACATTGAAGTATGCTCCCTCATCGATCAAGGCGTTGATAGTACATGTTTTCTTGGCAGTGATTGTGATGTGAAGGTAGGCAGGTTCTACAGTTTCCTCATCTTCATCGTCAATCTCCGTGATTGTGGCTACCCTACTTTGACTAGCGGTTCTAGCATTTGTGATTCGTGTAAGGGGTGTGTGGGGGGATAATACTTCTTGATGCGAGTGCCATTGAAGAAGCCTATGCCCTCACCTTCCAAAGTTTCGAGTTTGACATTACCGGTTCGGCTGATGGCACGAACCTTGACCCTGTTTCCCGTTACTAACGTAGTCACTTCCTCGGCTTTAAGAGTTATCTTTGCATCGGTTCTCTTTTTCCGTCTCCTCCGGCTTTTCTTTCCTATTGAGGTTGCGTCAAGGTTACTTGGCCCTGGCAAAGAGATGCCTGCCTGTTTTGTTTGAGCTCGTGTCATAACATGTAGTGGGATGGGTGTATCCTCACTGTCAAAGGTTTCCACTCCAAAAAGCCCCAAAGACACCAATGGCATGTTGGCAGAGCTGGTTGATGGCTTCTGCCTAGGACAGTCAGGAAACAGATGTGTGATTCCACACTCTATGCATTGGAGATCCGCTTTGTCCTTGTTAGCTTGTTCTCGTTCTGGGCAGCATGATGAAATGTGGCCTGGGTGGCCGCAAGTCCAGCATGTGACTAGATCTTGGCTTGGCCCTCCAAAGCCTCTGCCTCTTCCTCTTCCTAAAGCCATGACCGGCACCGACTGATAGTCCATTAGGACTGGGTTGCCCTCCTTGTCATAGGATATGTATGGGTTGACATATGTTTCTTCCTCGTTAGGCTCCTCCACAAAGTGAACAGGAGAATCACTAGATGGGTGGGTTACAAAAGGCCCTGGTGGTCTGGGTATACCAGTTGGGTTCATCTCCAGCCTAGGTACGGCAGGTCTTGAGTCAGTCGGTGCTGGGAGAGCTAACTGGGCTCCCCTCCCAAAGAAATTGGGTGGCCTATTACCTAAGTAAGGAGGGTTGTACTGCTGCGCGTATGGGAATCTCCTCGGCATTTTACAATGCACTGCATCATGCCCGAATCTACCGCAATTTGAGCACGGCCGAGATCTAGGATCTTAGCACTCAACTGGGAGGTGATTGCTGCCGTAGTATATACATTGTAAATGCGATCTCACAGGCTTCCTTACCAGCTCTTGCAACCGTGCAATCTCCATTCTCATTTCTGCCATCCCTTGGTCATGGTCTATACTCTTTCCCTTATCCTGCACACTAGCAGTTGCTTTTTCCCCCCGAAGTAGTTGATCTCTCAGGGTCCCTTTGGCTTGCACTCTCTCGGTTGGTAGTCCTCATGTTGCGTTCCCTGAGTTGATCATCTACGCATATTGCCTCCTCGAAAACTCTAGCTAGCACGTCTCGTTGCAAGGTGGAGTTACTGGCCAAAGCCTTATAGAGCTCCTCACTCCGAACCCCGTTCATGAACACTGTAGACACTGCCCTCTTGGTAGGTCTCTCATTGGCAGGGATTCTCTTGTAGAGGCTACGCACCTGAGTGACGTAATCCCTAACGTCTTCCTTCTCCCTTTGACTGATATTCATCAACCTAACGATGAGGTTATCCGAATACCCTGCCTCCGAAAACCTCTTGATGAAGAGGCCCTTAAGGCGAACAAAGTTCGTACGTTCTACGTCATCTAGACTAGAATACCAGGTCCTCCCCTTATCGCCTAAGCACAGGCTGAAAGCTTGAGCTTGCTGCGCAGGGTCAGTAAGACCGTTTGCCTCACATACTTGCTTGAACTGCTCCATGAAGCTGTACGGGTCACTGCTAGGTTTGTATCTAGCTAGTTGTTTTGCTACGATGGGGATTCTAGCCTGCCCTTTAGCCCCTTGCATGACTCCCAATCCCGATAGTAGTGCGGTGGCTAGGGCAGTAGCGCTTTGTTCAATGGACGTATCGTCCAAGAGTCGCTTTGCTACCAGTTTGCTCAGTGTCATGTCAGCCTCTACTGCCCGTTCCCTTTCTACATTCGGTCCAGATTTGGCCGCTCCAGCTAGGTCTAGCACTCGTCTAGCCTCGTACATATCTACGTCTTGCTGTAGCCTTCTAGCCCTTTGCTCATGGTTGTAGGTAATTATGCCTTCTAGCACTCTCTTGATTGCTCTTCTCTCTTCTTCCAGGTTTGCTACCACTTCCTCTACAGGTCTGCCCTGGATCACGGTCCTAGTGAGTAGATCGTAGTTGTGGACCAGTTCCTGGACTGAGGTTGGAAATTCTCCTAAGTCTAATTGGTCCTCTTCTCGTTCGTCGCCTCTTGATCCCAGCATTGTTTCTGCTTCCAGCTCCACGAGGTTGTCAATAAATCCAAGCAGCTCCAACAGCGTCCAATCCTCTATATTGTTGCTTTCCGTGTCTTCGTGTCTTCTCCAGGTCGTGCTAGTAGGGCACTCAGCCACCTGTCTAAGTCTTGGGGTCTTCTCCTACTAGTGGGTTCCTTAATGTTATTAGATATCCTGATGTGTTCCTTGTTATTTGAAAGCAGCTGCAATCCTTATTCACATGTTATACTTAGTGCTTTCGTGGTGCTTGGTGCGAAAACAGGCTTTTCTCTTTTCTTGCAGTGCAAACTTAGTGGAACATAAGAGTGAAGTGCTGATGCAGAAAGCGTTTAATGCAAACTCCACTCCGTTTCTCTCCACATTCTTAGCCTGATTTGAGTTCTAAGCTCGGTTCTCGGCTATTCTATGGTCTTTCTGAAGGTCTGTGCTGTGTTTTCTATTGTACTCTAAGTTCGATTGGTCTCTGAGGTTCTAATGGTCAAACTGGGTCTTGGGGGTGTTCAGGGTTGTGTCCTGGGGGTCAGGTCTGTGGCACGGTCAACTAAAGATCTTTATTTTTCCTTCTAGCAGGATGGTCTGATTCTGAGAATCGGATAGAGTTGGTCCGACTCTAGTAGTGGGACGGTCCGATTCTTGTAGTCGGATAGCGTGGTTCGACTCCCTCAGTCGGAAAGAGTGGTCCGAGTCCAGCAGTTGGACAGCGTGGTTTGAGTCCCTCAGTTGGACGGTCCGACTATGATGGGCGGTCTGAGTGCCACATGGCACGTCCGATCGGACTGTCCGATTCTGAGAATCGGATAGGGCTGGTCCGACTCTAGTAGTCGGATGGTCCGATTCTTGGAATCGGACGGTCCAACTCCAGGACTCGAGTGGTCTGATTTTGGGACTCGGACCACTGAGACCTGGTCTGACTGCGTCTGTCGGCCGGCGCGATTTCGATGCGTTTCGATCCCACTTGACGCCTGCTACACACAATCACAAGAGACTTTCCAGATCTGATTAGGGCACTACTAAGAAGCACCAGACTCACCTGGAGCAGTACAAATCGATGGCACCCAGAATTGTGATAGCGCTCCCTCTTCCTAGTAACCAGAAGCTCTCTCTCTCTCTCTCTCACATAGCTAACCAGTGAAATGAGGTTTGTCCTGGCCTCCCAAGCCTCTTAAGGTCCTTTCCTAGCGCTGCAAAACCTTAAAGCCAGTTCCCTTTTCCCTGTTTTACCCAGAAATTTGAATCTGGTCCCCTATTTCCCTGTTTCCAGCAGCAGCCAAAACCTCTGTTTTCTCTTTTCTTAACCTAATCTAACCTTAATCTAGTGTAGCCAAAATGCAAAATAGAGATGCAGAATGGTAGTCCTACACTAATGCTTCCAACAAACCAAAACACTTACTTGTTTCACAGATTAAAACCTCCTAAATCTCCTAGCTATCTCGAGCACCGGTTCGGGCTGCAAACCCTACTTCTATTCTCGATTTGATGCGCGCGGCGCTCAAGGCTCGATTCTGTCGGTCCCGACACAACGGAACCAAAATGAAGGGGAGCTACAAGCTCTACCCCGAGACCTATGGACCACTTATTGCTCAAGTGTTTCGAACCGAGCGGGCATGGCTACCTCTCACATAGCCGACGCGCAATGCTTACCTTACGGGTGTAGTGAGCTTACCTTGATGCTCAATCGAGCACCCTCCTCTTTCTTGCACACCGGTAGCTCCACGATCCTTGAGGCAAGCTCAAACAACCTCAATCCCTCTCCCATGAGCTTCATCCTCCATAGCCACGCACGAGACAAGAGAAGAGAAGAGAGGAGGGGAAGATGAAGAGAGAAGATGGAGAGCTTCTTCTCCAAGATCCCTCACTCTCACACAATCACTCCCTCACTCCCTCACACTCTCTCAATCCCTCTCTCAAGCACAAGCACAAAGACAAGAAGCAAGAGAAGAAGAAGAAGAAGCTTTGGCCACACACAAGAATGATCTTCTCATTCACTTTTTGAACTTTATATACATGCCCTTGTTGAGTGTTGAAATGACTTGTTTTTTGGCTGATTTTTGTTGTTTTTGAGAGCTGAATGGTTGATTTTATGAGATGATTGATTGGTTTGGAAGTAGTTTAAGAGTGTTTTGGATGATATTGATTGTGTTTTGGAAGTTCATGATGTTTATTAGTGGTTCTGTGATGTTCTGATAGGTTCTGATTCGTTCTGTATACCTTCTGTTTTGTTCTGTTTTGGTCTGTTTTGTTCTGATTGTCTTCTGTAAGGAGAGATGGAGTATTGATTGATGAAGATTGAGATCTTGTGAAAGTTTATTGAATGGCTTATGAAATTTTGGAATGGTTTGAGAATGAGTTATGTGGTTTTGTTGATCTTCTGTAACCTTCTGTAGGTCTTCTGTAGAGCTTCTGTCTCTGTTTTGTTCTGTACTGTAACTGTTCTGGTACTGTTCTGTGACTGTTCTGTATGCTTCTGTATGTGTTCTGATGGATGAGAGTGTAGCTTGGGAAAGTTTTCTAGCCTTGGAAAGAGGTGAATACAAGTGCAAAAGAGCTGAAAGAAGTGAAAGAAGTAGCTGCTGAAGACTCAAGTGAAGACTAGAGTGAAGTGACAGTAGTGAGCTATGAAAGGACACTGTAGTGGCTCTGGTGACTCTTCATATCAGGCATACCTCTTGGGAGGGGTATCCACGACCTAAGAAGGATTATTGAGAGTGATTTTGAGAGATTGTAGTGAGGATATGATATATTATTGATGGAGAGAAAGAGAGAGAGTCAGAGATAGCCAATTCTACTGAAACAGAGTGATTGTATGTGAGAGATTGAGAGAGAAGACTATGAAGATATTGAAGATGAATACTATGTGATGTATTTCCATTCAAAGATGGTGTATTCCTTTGCTTTCTTTGTTCTATTGATGGATTTTGTGAAGATATTGAAGAATATGATTGATTCTATTAAATCCGTGGGAGATTTACATGATGCTGTATGAAGATTTGTTGTGCCTGGTGTTCTTTCCTTCATTGTGATCATATGAAACATGATAAACAAGCTTGTTGATGTTACAAGATAGATTTTCTTGCAAGAGAATTCCCTTTTCCTTGGTGTTCCTCTTGGGGCTCCATGTTTTTGGTGCGCAGCCGGGGAAACTTGCCATCAACAAGCACCAGAAGAGGCTGAAAATGAAGAAAATGGCATTGCCAAGAAGAGAAGAATTCAATGGATGTTTGTAAAGTTCCTTCTTCTACTGAAGAGTTGGAATTTCTCATAATCAAAGCCACCTTCCACAAGAAGTTCATCCCACAATGGCGGAAACACCTCACCATCATGATGCATGCTCTATGTAGTGGACAGTTTCCTCTTCCTGTTGAAGCAGCAGAAACTTGCATCTTGGTGGCCAACTGTTTGGAAATAAACTGAAGAGCAGAAACAGAGAGAATGACCATCCATGGAAGATTTGGCATTCATTGAGAAGTTTCCAGACAACATCAAGTGGGAGATTGTGAAGAAGCTTCAGGAGTCTTGGTCTGTAGAGGTTCACAAAGACAAGAAGGAAAAGAGTCGGAATTTGTTCGTGGATGCTCAACAGCAGGATACATGGGATGCTTGGTCTACTGATAATCTTCTGTTTGTTCAATTAGCAACCCACTGGAAGTTGGTAGACATAGTGTTTTTCACAACCTACACTATTGAAACCATCAGAAGCTGGCATTACTATGATGATGGCACCACCACAATGCTCAGACGTATGCATTTTGACACCTTCAGGACTGAATACCTTCCTCTGTGCAGTGGAATGAAAGCAGAATTCAGGGACGTTGAAAAGAAAGAAGTAGAAGAAATGTTGGCAAGAGAGTCCTCCAGAGACTGAAGCCGTCTGTTAACCCTTTGTGGAGCACTAACAACATAGTGGAGCCACACCCCTGATGAATGACGCAATAAAGAGGTAAGCGTTAGAACGAGTCCAGAGGTATGTGAGAAGAGAGAAAGCAAAAATCAAGGCTGAGAACGAGCTCGCAGCAGAAGCCGCCTTTGATGCCCTTGCGGAACTCTTTACAGAAGCCCCAATGGCACATCAAGCCCTTCCTCCTCCTGCTGGAGGTCCACTTCCAAGCCAGATCCGTCCTGGAAATATTGATGACAGGCCATCGAATGTAGTCCCATTGCCAGTTTTTAAGGGAGAGTACAATGAAGACCCCGATCTTCATGTAGCAGAGTTTATGGTAGCATGTGTGGCTAACAATGCCAGAACCCCTGAGCATTGGTTAGCAATATTCCCTGCCACTTTCAAGGGCGCGGCGTTTCAGTGGTATGAGAGACAAGCAACAGGAACTTTTGGTATATGGGACGACCTGAAGTTGGCCTTTCTCACTAAATTCAGGCGTGAAGGTTTTGAAGAGCGGATGCGAGAGGAATTTATGAACCTAAGTCAGTCCTCTGGAGAAAGAGTAGAAGCCTATGTCTCACGAATGGAATCCATCCTGAAGAGATGGACTAACCATAATCTAGATGATGGCATTCAAAAGGGGGTGTTTCTCAGAGGATTACAGCTAGAAGTCCGTAAGTTTGTGGAGCTATAAAGACCAGCCACCCTGTAAGCTGCAACAGAAGGTGCAAGACTGTACGATGAAGTGGAAGCTAGATTGGCGATGAATACATGAAGAGGTGTCCTACCTCCTCTGATGCCAGGAATGATGTATCCACCAAATGCAGTTCCAGGGACTGTTCCCTATTCCTACCAACAGATGCCTCCAGTATCACAGTATAGTACACCAAATCCACAGTGGCCACAATCCATGCCTCAAATGATGGTTCAACCACAACAACAATGGTCCCAACCAATTTCCTCTATGACAAATCAGCAGCAACAGTGGAATCCTACCAACTGGAGCCAACAGCCAACAGTTCAAACAGGAGCTCTGAAGCAGAACCAGAACAGAGACCCCTCTGTACCAGCCCAACTGGTTTATGCAGTGATTATAGAGACTCCTCAAAACCCTCCTGCCAGTGCCTCAGGAGGAGAAAGCTTGAAGGACTACTTATCCAACTCAGTTGCAAACATAAAAAAGGAGTTGATGGATGTGATTACAGAGCAGTTACAGACGCTGAAAGTGAATACCGCTAGCATATCCAATGTTGCAGGAGCAGGAAGAGATGTGATGCGGTCAAATACTTGGTGTGGTAAGTGTCATCAAGCAGGCCATTTAGCCACTGAATGTACACGAAAACCAACTATTCCTAGGCCCTTCTGTTCCTACTGTTTGCGGAAGAACCATATAGAGGACATTTGCTCTCTGAAGGAGATGCATGATAGGAGAAGGAATGAAGAAGACGCAAGATTCAACTTGTTGGAATCCAAAATGACAACACACGATATTGGACCTAAGCCTAGAGAGTTTGGTCCTAATTTCGGACCCAGAAGATTTCCCTCTCAAAGTTACAGAGGAAGATAGTCTGGCGGTGGTCAGAGATCAGAAGTGGAGTGTTACAGATGCGGAGAAAAGGGACACATCTCACCAAATTGTCCAAATCCTAGAAGGTCAGTGGATTACAAGCCCTTATGCAGTCGATGCAAAGGAGAAGGCCACATTGCAAAGGACTGTCCAAGCCCAGCCCCAGTGAAAAACAATGCTACTGATAGTCCGGCCAAGGCTCAAGAGCCTACCTCCAATTTAGTGGAATTGGAAGTTGCTGCCATCACGCGTGCAAAGCAGAAGGAACCACCTATCCAGAAAGAAAATAACCCTCCTGCTAGAACAGTGAAGTTTAATCTTCCACCAGAAGAACAGAACAGAACAGAGCCTAACAGTGCCGTACAGAGCACTACAGTGCCACAGAGAGTTACAGAGACAGTTACAGAGACAGGACCAGAGGTCCAGGATACCGAAGAGGAGGAAGCGCCGCAAGTAGCAGAAGAAGTTCCCATGATTCCCCTGTTCGAAGAAAGAGGGAAAATGAAAATGGGTGTTGCCCCATTCCCTAACCGATTAGAAAAGCTAGTGGATCCTATTAAGGAATACGATCTAGTCAGAGATCTAGATACTTTTAAACCAAACCTCACATTCCGACAATTATTGATGTTGTCTCCCAGTTGCCGGGTGTGCAACCCACCCAATGGCTCATCAGACTGGCGGATCAGAGTAGAATCAAGCCTTTGGGCATTCTCCCATATGTGAAGACTACAGTGGCTGGAAAAGATTATTGGCTAACCTATTTGGTGGTGAAGCCAAATTCTTATGGTACATCCTACCCTTTGTTACTGGGCAGACCATGGCTTTTTGAAGCCCGAGCAAGGATGGATTGGTTCAAAGGAACCTTGACCTTGGGTAGAGGACCCAACAAAGTGGTGCTGAAATTGTATGGTTCTCAAAAAGGACATGGATCCACCTCCTTGGAATTATCTTCTGACTTCCCTAATGCGGCTATAGATGGAACGTAGCAGACGAAGATGCTGTCAAACAGATCCTTCCCAAGAAAACATTGGCACATTCCTTAACAGTGGATACTATAAGCCGACTTCCAAAAGATGCAAACCCATTATCAATGGGTGAATACTTCTTGCCTGAACTGGGAATGACTTCTGAAATTACTTCTGACAGTGAGATAGAAGCATGGATGTACTGCTCTCCCTGTTACATGGCCATAGCAGAAGCCAAGACAGAGGTAGGAGAGGAAACAGAGAATCTATTCTTCTGTTACAGAGCTTCTATAGAGACAGAAGCAGAAGCAGAAGTAGAGACAGAAGCAGAGACAGAGACAGAGACAGAAGAGGATGGATATGATATGGACGAAGAAGATTATGAAAGTGAAACGGAAGAGTTTATTCCACCCGAAGAGGATATATATGAAGAAGAAGTTCCAGAAGCTTTAGAAGCAGACGAGCTCATGCTATGTGACAGAATGGTGATGGTACCATTTGGTCTAGTAAATGGATCTTCTCATATGCAAAACCTTTATAAGAAATGGATTAAGAAGAACAAGCCGTCTTTCAATAGTGGCTCATGCCATCCTCACTCATCTCTGCCAAAGAAAGATGATGATGATGCACCATGCCAACGAGCACCAGTCCCACCAACCCAACAGGCATCAGAGGGTCCCTGTTATGTGACGTTCCTGGATGTGTCATCAGAAGAGGAGTCTTCAAGCCAAGAGGTAATTACTCTTGAAACCAAACCCGAAACGGCCCTAATCCCATTACAACATCTTAAGGGGCAACCTAAGTCTCCACCAAAAGAAGAAGTTGGTTCTAGTGGGACATCAGAAGAGGATACCACTCCCTTGAAGGAGTCGGATCTGTATCCAGACGCAGTCCATGGGACCGTCATCCGTGAAGTAGAAGGTGAAAGGCAGTTAACCTTTGTGGATGCAGATGGCACTGAACGCCACTTGAAGGTGGGTAGCAGCCTCCCAGAGGAGGAGTTGTCAACCTTGTACAACTTGTTGAAAGAAAACTTGGACGTGTTTGTGTGGTCCTATAAAGACCTAAAGGGGATTGATCCCACAATATGTCAACATCATATTGACTTGGAGCCTGATGCCAAGCCAGTATGGCAACGACAGAGGCGAATGAACCCGAATTATTCCACATTGGTGAAAGCGGAGCTACTGAAGCTTCTGGAAGCCGAGTTCATCTACCCAGTGGCAAATAGTGAATGGGTTTCACCCATCGTGGTTGTACCCAAGAAGAATGGCAAATTGCGAATATGTGTTGACTTCCGAAAGCTCAATTCTAAAACTAAGAAGGATCACTTTCCTATCCCTTTCATAGACCAATTGTTGGACACAGTGGCAGGACATGAGCTTTATTCCCTTTTGGATGGATTCAGCGGATACAACCAAGTCCAAATCGTAGAGGAAGACCAATCCAAAACAACCTTCACCATAGAATGGGGGACCTACGCTTACCGAGTGATGCCATTTGGGCTCTGCAATGCCCCTGCTACTTTCTAGTGAGTCACGATGGCCGCATCCCAAAATCATCTGCATGATTTTATTGAAGTATATTTGGATGACTTCTGTGTCTATAGTTTGATCCGTGAACATTGGGAGCACTTGGAACAATGCTCTGACCGATGCCGGGAGTATGGGATTTCCCTCAACCCCGACAAATGCATCTTTGGGGTCTCTTCTGGAGTTCTGTTGGGCCACATTGTCTCTGCACAAGGGATATCAACAGACCCTGCAAAGATCGAAAAGATCGCAGCTCTGACAGCACCCATCAACCTCAAATAGTTGAGGGGATTCCTAGGCCATGTGGGTTACTATAGAAGGTTTATAGCTCATTTCGCAACAAAGGCAACCTCCTTGCACAAGCTTCTGAGGAAAGATGCAGAGTTTACTTGGACGGAAGAATGTGACAAAGCCTTCCACACTCTGAAGCAGTGTCTGATTGAGGCACCCATTCTGCAACCTCCTGATTGGACGAAAGAGTTCCATGTACACACTGATGCATCTATTGAAGGTTTAGGCGCAGTTCTCTGCCAGAAGGGTTCCTCGAAGCTGGATCAACCGATCTATTATGCAAGCCGAAAAGTCACTGATAGAGAACGGAACTATACAGTGACAGAGCTGGAGTGCTTGGCAATGGTGTTTGCCCTAGAGAAGTTCCGCCATTACCTCCTATCCACCCACTTTAAATTTTATGTGGATCATGAGGCCCTATCCTTCTTGATGAACAAAGCAGATGTGAAAGGACGAATGATGAGATGGCTCCTTCTATTTCAGGAGTTCGACTTTGAGGTGATTACTAAGCCTGGTCGTTCCCATGTTCTGGCTGATCATCTGTCGCGTATCCCACAAACTGCAGACGAGGAGCAGGATGATCCAGACCTCCCTGATGCTTCCCTATTCTTGGTAGAAATTGTAACTCCCTGGTATGCAGACATTGCCAATCTGCTGGCAACCCAACAGTACCCTCATGGTATTTCTAGTTGGGAAAGGAAGAAGCTTATGCTAGAATCAGCCCCCTACACCCTGCTAGGCGGTGCACTGTACAAGAAAGGCAAAGATGAAGTGCTCAGAAGATGTGTTGCAGGAAATGAGATTTGGATTGTTTTGAAGGCTTGCCATGACGAGCCATGTGGAGGCCACTTTGCAGGAGAAGCTACAGCCAGGAAGGCTCTGCTAGCAGGATATTGGTGGCCTACAATTTACAAAGATGCCTATGATTACTGTAAAAGATGTGATGCTTGTCAGAGAATGGGGAAACCCACCAAGACAAGTGCCATGCCACTGCAACCTATCCTTCCCTTAAAGCCGTTTGAGAAGTGGGGCATCGACTTCCTAGGCCCGATCGATCCTCCCACCAGAAGGAAACAGAACCGATACATCCTCGTATGTACGTATTATGTTACAAAGTGGTGTGAAGCTAAAGCCCTAAAGCGGGACGATGGTAATAGCGTGGCCCTGTTCATGTACGAGAATATCATTACCCGTTTTGGCAGTCCCTTAGAGCTGGTAAGTGATAGAGGCACTCATTTCATTAATAAAGTCATGGAAGAATTGACAGAGTTGTATAAGATCCGCCATCGCAAGTCCACTCCTTATTACCCTAGAGCCAACGGCCAAGTCGAAGCCACCAATCGCATCCTCTGCTCGATTCTGACAAGAACAATTGCCGCACATCGTCGTGATTGGGATGATCGACTTACAGAGGCCCTCTGGGCATACAGAACCTCCCATAAAGCAGCAACAGGACAGACACCCTTCCAGCTAGTGTATGGTACAGAAGCTGTTTTTCCTGTTGAACTGGAATTACCCTCTTTGAGAGTGGCTATCAAAGAGCGTTTGGGGGACGATGATTCACTGCAACGCCGTCTCCTGCACTTGGAATGTTTGGACGAAATTCGTAGGATGGCTCTACAGTGCATGGAAGGCCACGCAAGCTCGACGTAAGGCTTACCATGATAGCTTCATCAAGCACAAGGAGTTCGAAGAAGGTGATTTGGTCCTAGCCTATGATTCACGCTTTGGCAAGTTTCCTGGCAAGCTCCAACAGTGGTGGATGGGCCCCTATAAGGTACTTGCCGTCAACCCGAATGGCTCTGTCCAAGTGCAAACCCTGGATGCCTCTGATGATTCCTTTATGATCAATGGATATCGCCTGAAGAAGTACTTCCCTCCTTGGGGATCTTGACAATTACGGACACTTGATCTTTTCCCTCATTGGCACGGCACTGTACTTCTTATGATGCTACTTCTGATAGCCGTTCTTCAATCACTCCTGATGAAGTGGACGCAACCCTCTGTCCCCTCAAACCCCCTTCCAACCTTGATCTCTTATCCTCTCTTTTCCACCAGCGACAGTGGCGAGGTTGGTTCTGACAAATGGTCTTTCTACCATTCCCTTGCTTAATTCGAAAAAAAAAACAAAGAAAAAAAATACATATCGGTCATGGGAGAAAAGGACTTAGGTCCCTGTCATGCCGACCTATTCTTCGAGAAAAGGTGGAAACACCCTCGGGAATAGGGGAAAATAAAAGAAAAGAAAAAGAAAAAAAATAAGAAAAACAAATCTGTTATGAGAGAAAAGGAAGAAATTCCCTGTCATAGCAGGCCTCGTTCCAAGAAAAGGTGGTAAACACCCTTGGGCGAGAAGCTGGCTGTGGAAAAGGTGGCAACACCCAGCAGTCCAGAAAGTGGATTCATCACTTGAAATTTTCAGGATCCAATTCCGAAGCTGCCTCCCTTGGTACGCTGTGTCCTGGGTCTTTTTGCAGAGTGTCTAACTGTCCTCTAGCAGACGACATGTTCCTATCTAACAGAACGTTCGATTTGATGGCTACCTCCCTGGGTACGCCTCTTCAACAACTGACGACGCGATCTTCATCGGCAAACAATCAAGTGACGTGAGCTTTCATCCTAACTGGATGGGGAAGTGAGTATGGTTGCCCTCTATAATTATCAACAGAGTGTGAGACAGAGGGTGGGGCGAGAGACCAGTCTTTTCCCTCCAAATCAAATGAGAGGTGAGAAGTGTGAATGAAGTGTTGCACACACGGGATGGGCCTCTCAATGCACAAAGCACGATTTGTTCTTGTGCACTGCACCATAAGGCTCCCTGGCTTTCCTCCTCGCACCGTATGCCGGCACAGGGAGGGATGCACCGATGCACCATCAAATGCATACAAGGCATACAACCTTTGCACAAGTGACTGTGAGGATAATATCAATGGGTTTCAGGAAAAGGCTGCCCTTCTGTATTTATCAACAGAGCATGAGACAGACCGAGAGGTGAGATTGAGGGACGTTATGACACTTGGAGTCAGGTATGTTCCCGTTTCCCTATGCACCCACGGGATGGGTCTTTGCCATCATCACAAGACACGCCACCCTGTTCTGTACATTGCACTATAAGGCTCCCTTGCCTTCCTCCTTGTACTTATGCCAGACGGGTTGGACACACTAATGCACCATCAACTGTGCACTTTGGCATACTCCTTCTGCACCATTCCCCCTTGTTGATTCCTCAACCGGGTATGCGATATGGGTTTCAATCCTTCTTCCTCGAGTAATATCAGTCATGGGGCGAGTGACTGTTCTTTCATTCCATTTGAGTGACTATGAGTTGAGTGCAATATCCCTCATCATCGATAAATTTCCTGCGATTCCTTCCATCAGCTACCTCCCTGGGTGCTGCCACATGGTCCCTGCCATGAAGGACGTGTACAGAGAAGATGCTTTGGTACCTCCAGAAGCCGAAAACAACACTGGACGTGCCATCGACACTCAACCTTGCTTCTTGACGAAATGGGCTAAGTTTTTCTAACCCTACACCTTCTGTTTCCCCGTGACGTTCATGTTTTAAGTATGGGGAAGTTAGTGGATGGTCTGTGGCGTGGTCCTAGGTCCCTGTTGCTCGGTTAACCCTATCCATTGAGGTCTTAAGTGTGGGGACGCATCCCTGCACGTCTACATTGTATATCCTCTGCATATGCCTCAACCTGCTCATGCATGTATGCCATGCCTTGCTGTTACCCTGATGGGGTCCCTTCCCACCCGACCGTTCCTTTTCCACTCACCCTTGGGGCTGTTCCCTTGCAGTTTTCCTTCATTCCCTACTTTTGCGGTCCTGTCATGTGAACGCACCCTACGTTCACCGAAGTCCAAATCCAACCTTTTCACCCTGTTCCTCTCTTTGAACGGACCATTTTTCCTTTTTCCCTACCCCTATTTCGGTGCATGGTTTTTGTGTTATTAATTTTTGAAGCATTTTCCGTAAATTAGTCGATTTTCCATGTGAACGCACTTTTCTTGCTTCGGAACCATGATTTGATATCATAGCCCTGCCAATCACTTTTCTCCTGACATTTTCCCTTTTTACTTCGAGTCATTCCACTACACGGTTTGTCCAATATTAATTTTCCGATTTTTTAAGACTTTTTCGTGCGTTTTTTGACATTTTTCCATGTGAACCTGCCCTGTTTGCATCGGAATTCCAATTTGATTTGACAGCTGTGTCCCCTGTGTCTTCCCCTACCTTTTTCCTTTTTCCTCCACCCTTTTTCGACTTCCAGATTTTTACTTATTAATTTTTCAATGTGTTTTCGGGTGTATTTTTAGAGTTTTTTGCATGTGAACCCCTCTTGCTTCCACCGGAACTGCGGTTTAACGTGACAACCCTGTGTTACCCCTTCCTGTGGACATTTTTCCTTTTTACTACGTGTCATTCCGACGAATGGTTCGTCCGATATTACTTTCCGATCCCATTTTCGGGTTTGTTTTTTGGGTTTTTCCACGTGAACGCATCTTATCTCCGTCGGAACTATGTTTTGATGTGATAGGATTGTCTGGCACATCTTTCTGCACAGTTTTCCTTTTTCTTGCACCTCGTTCCGATGCACGGATCTTCCGATATTAATTTTTAATTGCGTTTTTTGGTTCGTTTTTTGTGTTTTTTGCACGTGACCGCCCTTTACCCCCCAGAACATCCGTCACATATTTTCCTTGTTTTCCCCCTGTCGTCCCGCCCACTTTTTGTTTTTACACTATTTCGTTTTGACGTCCGGCTTGGGAGTTATTAATTTTTCTTTATTTTTATGTGTTTTCGCGCGCCCGTGTTGCGCGTGAACGTGCCCGTTTTCAATTTGACGCGTTTTAACGCGCCTCGGTCGCCTCCATATGCCCCGTCACGACGTTTCGTGCGCTCTTTCGATCCCGTCACAGCAAATTTTTTTACCTCGCCCCGCGCACGCGTGCGGGACGAGGGTCCGCCTTTCTCTTATGGCCCGCCCATCCCATTCTTACCCATGGGCACCCCTATCCCCTTCCCTACCCCCCTATGGGCACTATGTCCACCCCCAATCCTTGGGCGCCTATAGGCACCCCCGCCCCCCGGGCACCCCCCCACACCCTTGCCTATCCCCCCCTACCCCCACCCTTCTCTCTCCCCGACCCAACCCCCCCCAACCACCTCTCTTCCTCTCCCTTCCCCTGCGGGTCTCCCTCCATCCCCTCTCCATCTCCACCTCACTCTCCATCTTCTCCACTTTCATCTTCTTCTTCACCCTCCCCTCCTCCTCCTCTCCTTCCCCTCCTTCCCCTCCCTCTTCTCCTCGCCCGGGCGCCCCCTTCCTCCCCACCACGACGCCTTGCTGCCACCTGCCCTCCTCCCTCCTGCACGCCCGCCCCCTCCTCGTGGGCCCTCCTCTCCAACACCCTCCTCCTATCGTGCCTCCTCCCCACCTAGGCGCCTCTGCGGCCACCTTTGACGGACCTGCGCCCTACCCCACCCCACCGTGGCGCTGTGGCCGCCATCCGCTGCCGTGTGCCCGTCGTCAAGTGCCACCGCCGCCACGTGGCTCCTCCCCGCCGTGACGCCCATGACGCCGCTTGCGCCATCACGCCGCCTGTGGCCCCGCTGTAGCCGCCTAACGACTTGCACCGCCGCCTCCTCATCGTGGCCCGTCCGCCTCCTCGTCGTAGCCGCCGCCCGCACCTGCTGGACGCCGACGACTCGCTGCCCTGACGCCAGCCGCCGCCCCGTTGCCGGGGAGCCGCTCGTCGCAGGAGCCCGCCTCTAGCAGCCGCCGCCCCGGCCTCCTGCTCCGTCTTCCGCCCGCCCGCCGCCCTGCCACATCTGCCGCCTTCCTCTTCCCCCTCCTCCTCCTCCCTAACTGCCCTCTGCGGTTAGTTTAACTAACCTTAGGTTAGTTTACCTAACCTTAGATTAGTTTACGTAACCTAACATTAGTTAACTAACATAACATTTGTTTACGTAACCTAACATTACTTAACTAACCTACCATTAGTTAACTACCTTAACCTTAGGTTAACTAACTTAACCTAACCCCTCTCACTAACCCTAGTTAGGTTCACCCCCATTAACCTTAGTTAGGTTAACTAACTTAACCTAACCCCTCTCACTAACCCTAGTTAGGTTAGTCCTACCTACCCCTAGTTAGGTGCCTAACCCTAACCCTAACCCTACTTAGGTTAACTAACCCCCCTTAGGTTAGTCTCCACTAACTTGCCTTATCTGACTTCTCTTACTTCACCAAGACTCACCTAGTTCCATCTGACTAACCTGACTAGACCAGATTTGACTTACCTGACTTATCTAGCCTACCTTGACTTAGCTGCCTTACTTTCAACTTACTTACCAAACTAAGCTGATTTTCCTGATTTAACTGATTTAATTAATTTCTAAATTAATTTCCACATCATAAAAATTCAAAAAAATTTCTAAAAATTCCCTTCGCTTTTTGCCAATTTTTGAAAATTTGTCAGCTGGAAATTTCCACCCCCAAAATTTCTGAAAATTACATATTTTCCAATTTATCCCCTTAATTACCAACAAATGTAGAAAATTCATTTAAAAATAGTAAAAAATTCTAAAAATTTTCTAAAAAATTCCCCTCACCCCCCTTGATCATTTTTCATTTATTTTTCACTTTAAAATATTATCATAAATGGTACCCCTATTGTTAAAAAAATAAAATAAAATAAAAAAACCAACAAACGGAAATTAACCATAAAACTCTCTATTTTCTTTTCATACACTTAATTGTGGATATTTCCTCCATGGCTGAATTTTCATTTTTTCCCTTCATCACATATTCATGTGCTATATCTCTTGTTTTTCTTATTATTATTCTAAAAAAAAAAACACAACAAAAAACACACAACAAAAAACAAAAACAAACCCTAAATAATAACAACTTAAAAAAAAAAACACATAAACGACACCACACTATAAAACCAAAACAAACACACCTAAACTATTATCCCACTCCCCTCCACAATAACACCTTAACAATTCATTTTAAATCAACCATCCCACTAAGGTGTTTTCTTTGTTGTTTCGTCAGTGGTCTTTACTTTTCCTTTACTGGATTCACTTCTTTTGGGGGACTCTTCCGTGCACATTTCTGCATTGCATACACACCCCTTCCAGGTATTTATTTTATGTGCTTTATTTATTTTCATTTTCCCCTTAATCACAAATTAATTGTTAAAATGAACTCTTTATTCACCCACAGTTTCCACGTGCATTTGCGCTAAACACACACATACTTTTTAATTAAAATCAACCCGCCGTTCACTTAGCACGCGCTACGTGCACTAAAGAGGCACTTTAATATTTTTAATTAAAATGAACCAGCCATCACAAGAGCACGCGCTGGCAAAAAAGCGCTCCACATCACCTTAATTTGTAATCAATGAACTTGCATTTAGAGACCCAGTCTGGGTATCGACGTCCGGGATTCGAATTAATGCACCGTTTTCACCTAATAATTGGTAATTAAATTTATAATAAGGAACCACCGTTTTCTTGCTAAGGTTTATCATCTAATAAAACTTCACCCATTTCTTAATAATTTATTAAAATAAACCCTTCATTAAATTCATCCCCCCTCACTGCACTTAATTCTCCTTTTTAATGAACCGTTTCGTGGGATGGGTATGCGCAGTCCTTAGAGTTCTATCAACGCTGTAGTCTTGATATGTGTTGGATGTGGTATTGTTTTGGTTTCCTGTCTTTGTTATGGTTACGGGTACGGTGTGTAGTTTTTTCTTTTATTGCCTGATACGGGGTTCTGGGTGTTTGTTTGATGCATAGCATGAAGCTTTCGGTCGCATTTGTCTCAAGGTCATGTCGAATTTTTTCTAGGTTGTGGTTTGCTTGGGGTTAGTTGGTCGAGTCACGTTTTATTGTTTTGGTTGTTTTCTTACCCTTGGATTTTTGTCTGTTGCTTTGCAGGCATTCTCCTTGATTGTCTGTGTTTGTGGTGTGTGTGTACCCATCTGAATAGCGCCTTCTCACGCTCCTCCCCCTATCCAGTACGTCCCATTAGTTAGTAGGGATTACTCTTCCCTACTTACTTTTGAGCCTCTCACGAAGGCGCGACTTGCTGCTTTTGTGGCTACTTCTTTTCCGTTGCTTCCAGAGGATCCGTCGTTATGTGATGAGTTTCTGGCCTCTTACAGCAAGAAGACAGGACTAGTCCAGGGAATTTCTATGACTTTGACACCTCAAGGCCTAGGGAAGGCTCTGTCTCTTCCCTCCAAAGGTGAACCTTTTGTTACCACTCGTCAGCTTTTCTCTAATGAAGAGATTCTGAAGCTGTTGCAAAAGCAGACAAGGGAAATACTGGATGTTAAGAAGGTGATCAACTCTTCAGGAGTTTCATTTTCTATGATCACTGATCCCGTATGAAAGACAATCTGTCAGTTTCTCCAGGACAGGTTTATGCCTGCCAAAATGCCATCCCAGTACTTGTCCAAAGAGCTTTTCACAGCTTCCAGGATGGTGTTGAAAGGAGTTGCTATTGATTGGAGCACTTACCTCCTCACTAAAATGGATCAACATTTCGTCAAAGTCACCAGGGGTAATGTTACCAATGTCACATATGGATCCTATTTGTCTGCCTTCTTGACCTATTCAGGTTTACAGAAGACTGTGCCTCCACCTTCTCCATCAGATCCAGTACCTCCTCCTCCACCTTCAGATGAGTCCGAACCCATTAACATAGAGGATGATGATTCTCCGTCTCCCTTGGTCATCCAGTGCAAACGCTTGAAGTGGGTAGCGGATAAAGCTCCTTCCGTACTTCCTTCAGTGTCCATTCCTGCTACCTCTGGCAGTGAACTCCCTGGGTATCTCACTTGTAATAACCTATTTAGAGCACATCGAGAAGGATCATTGGATATATCAGTTCCCTCCCTGAACAGTCTAGTCTCAGGAGATGCAATTCCTTTCCTCTGTAAAGATATTCAAAGTTCCATTGAGTTGTCAGTGGCAGCCTGTGTTCAACAGTTGTACGCGTCTTTTTATGAAGAGCTCATGCAGTCTAAGGACCAGTTGCATAAGGCAACATCTAAGTTAGCTTCTGCTAAGGATATCCTAGCAAATTTGTTTAAGCAAATGGAACAACAAACCCAACTGGTTGCCACCCAAAGAGATGAGATTTCTTCTTTGAAGATCTAGTTACTAGAGGCTCAATCACAGGTTACTAGCCTTTCAGAGGAGAAGGAGAGGATGTCCAGCGAAGCGCAGGAGTTCCAAGCTATCTTAGATGATAAACTTTCAGCTTTACAGATTGCTAATGACACAGTGGCATCCCAAGCCTCTCAAATTCAGCAGTTGCAAGCTCAACTGGCAAAGTCACGCTCTGTTCCTCCAAGCCCTAATGTTCCCTTGATTCCTTCTCTTTCACAGCAGGACTTGGCTGCTCTTCAGAGACAGGCTACTTTGTGCCCTCTCTTTCAAGATAAAGTGGAAAGATTGCAGTCCAGAATGGACTTGTTATGGTCTACATTTGAGCAGTTTCAGGAATATGTTCCACCAGACCATTCTTTCTTTGTCCACTATCACTTACAGAAGTTGGTCTTCTACATGAAGCTTTCCACGATGGATTTACCTCTTCCAGAGGATGGATGGAGTGGGGCTTGGTCTGCTGACTTGTTGACAGAGGTAGTAAGAATGGTATTTGAAGATTCTGTCACGCCAGATACCATATTGATGTCATACATGTATCTACGAGGAGACTTGTTAATTCCCGATGAGGTGGATATGGCATGGTATGTGGGGGATGTGGTATTACAGGCTGTTTTGTATGTCAACCATTTGGAGTTGTGCATAGCTGACATGTTCCAGAGTTACTCCTCCAAAGTGGCTGATTGTCATGATAATTCGTGGCATAGCATGATTGATTCTGTGGTCCTGAATCAAAGACAAAACACAGCTCCTACCTTTGCCCAGAGTACTAATCAACTGAGGATGGATCTCTTAGCCTATCTTTCAAAACATAATCCGTTTGATTCTACCTTCTTTGATGCCTATCATAGACGATCTCTCTTAGGACCTTCTATTCCTACCCTCCTCTATTACCAACAAATGGCTCACCGATATGCTATATATCTTTCCCTTTGTCAATCTAATTCCACAACTATTTTACCCCTTCTTTTCCAACCTTCATCTTTCCCTCAAATTCCCATTTTTACATATTGTTCCTTTATTGAGGATAGGGTATTTTCCCCTTCTCCACCCTGTCCTTCTCCATCCATTCATGTACCCTCTACATTTCCTATTTATTAGTTAACACCCTTCCTTAGTGATTCCCTCCAAATTTCTGCCACTCCTTCTTTAACCTTTTCTTCCTTTTATGATTTTTCATATCCCTCACTTCATCCACTTTTCCTTATTCCACTACCCTCTCCTAACACTTCTATATCTCAACCACCTCAGTTGGTTAGTGACTGTGACGGGTTTGATAATCAGATTTCTCGAAGAAGGGGATGGAGTTCGGATGATTCCCTTACAGGACCTCAGATCAATTGGCCAGTAATTCCAGGAGAATGGACAGCTTCCAGTCAAGCTTATCAGAACTATGTTCATTTTGCTCAGCAATATTCACACTCTACAGATCCTTCAGTGAGATTAACTGCTCACTTTGCTTGGTACCTAGCGTATATGCATAGGCACTCTCATAATGATTCCAAGCCTATTCCAAAGTTGTGCATGAATGTCAATGTAAGCATTGATTCCCAGCAGCTGGATATTTTGTATTTTCATGCCCTTTGTTTGCCTAGCAGATACTTGGTCCTGTTGGAAAGGATGTGCTGTCTCCAGTTTTTTCAAAATCCTCCCAAAACCTTTGTAGATGAATCCTTGTCTATGGATCGTTTCCGACAACATCAATCTTTCAAGAGAGATCATCTTCATTGATACCTTTCCAATGTATGGTGGAAGCTTTTTAATGAAAATCTCTCTTTTTGGAGGAGTCATTCAGATGGTTGTGTTGTGTATTAGTGTTTGTGTTGTGAGTTCATTTCTGTCAAACGAGCGTGGTGGTTTCCTATTGGATTTCGTGTACGAGCTACAATTTGGAGAATTGTGGTGATGGGGTCGTGGATGGAGAGTTGAAGCTGATGCAGATAAAGAAGAAGAAAACTCTTATATCCTTTACAAATTTGTTGTGATTTTTAGTTTGATCAGAAGTGTTAATGTGTAAAGGGTTTTCCTTTCTTTGTATTTTTATATCAGAACTAGGTTATAAGTTGGGGTCGTGGTGGATGGATTCTTTTTGAAGAGATATTGAAGATCAAAGTTGAGCTTTTCCCTGAACTTGTATTCCCTTTTTCCTGGGTCGCGAGGACGCTTTCTTATTAAGTGTGGGGATATGTTGAGTGTTGAAATGACTTGTTTTTTGGCTGATTTTTGTTGTTTTTGAGAGCTGAATGGTTGATTTTATAAGATGATTGATTGGTTTGGAAGTGGTTTGAGAGTGTTTTGGATGATATTGATTGTGTTTTGGAAGTTCATGATGTTTATTAGTGGTTCTGTGATGTTCTGATAGGTTCTGATTGGTTCTGTATACCTTCTGTTTTGTTCTGTTTTGGTCTGTTTTGTTCTGATTGTCTTCTGTAAGGAGGGATGGAGTATTGATTGATGAAGATTGAGATCTTGTGAAAGTTTTGAATGGTTTGTGAAAGTTTGGAATGGTTTGAGAATGAGTTATGTGGTTTTGTTGATCTTCTGTAACCTTCTGTAGGTCTTCTGTAGAGCTTCTGTCTCTGTTCTGTCTCTGTTCTATCCTGTACTGTAACTGTTCTGGTACTGTTCTGTGACTGTTCTATATGCTTCTGTATGTGTTCTGATGGATGAGAGTGTAGCTTGGGAAAGTTTTCTAGCCTTGGAAAGAGGTGAATACAAGTGCAAAAGAGCTGAAAGAAGTGAAAGAAGTAGCTGCTGAAGACTCAAGTGAAGACTAGAGTGAAGTGACAGTAGTGAGCTATGAAAGGACACTGTAGTGGCTCTGGTGACTCTTCATATCAAACATACCTCTTGGGAGGGGTATCCACGACCTAAGAAGGATTATTGAGAGTGATTTTGAGAGATTGTAGTGAGGATATGATGTATTATTGATGGAGAGAAAGAGAGAGAGTCAGAGATAGCCAATTCTACTGAAACAGAGTTATTGTATGTGAGAGATTGAGAGAGAAGACTATGAAGATATTGAAGATGAATACTATGTGATGTATTTCCATTCAAAGATGGTGTATTCCTTTGCTTTCTTTGTTCTATTGATGGATTTTGTGAAGATATTGAAGAATATGATTGATTCTATTAAATCCGTGGGAGATTTACATGATGCTGTATGAAGATTTGTTGTGCCTAGTGTTCTTTCCTTCATTGTGATCATATGAAACATGATAAACAAGCTTGTTGATGTTACAAGATAGATTTTCTTGTAAGAGAATTTCCTTTTCCTTGGTGTTCCTCTGGGGCTCCAGCCCTACTTTTCATGGGCAGTCATCCCCTTTTTTACATGGCCAGCCATTAGCCTAGGCCCATTTCTCATTTCCCACCGTTCTAATCTATCCTATTCCCAACTAATGCATACAATTTGCACAGGAGTGAGCCTGGTGCTCTTTTACAAGGATTCGGGAGCGCTTTCACACTTAATGGTGCGCTTTTTACTCTTTTACTTTCCTTGGGCGACTCTAAGACTTCCTGAGGGTTGTGCCCATGCTTTTAATTTTTTCAGGGTCTGGTCATCGGTTAAGGCACCTTTTTCTTCCTTTTGTCCTGCGCCTTTTGCTATTTCCTTTTTTCCATTTCCCGCTCCTCTGTGCTGCGGTAAACAAGGTTCATCCAGTAAGCCATACCACAAGGAGGAGCCAGAAGTTTAGTCTAGGTTCACATCATTGAAGCCTAAAAAGACCACTAAACCTCAGAAGAAGACTGCACATAAGAAAGGACCACCCAAGTCATATTTTGAAATATTACATATGTATGATTTTCAGCCCGTTTCCTCATTACAACTTTGATATCAATTGTTTGATTTGCTTCCGCATTTAGTGGCAAGGGACTAGACAATGCCCTTGTTCTAACAAGAGGTAAGACCTTCCCAATGGCCACAACATATGGTGATGTCCGTCCTTAAATTCAGAAATTTAATGGAAAAGATTTCCATTCTTGTTAGGTTTTGATCAAATACAAAATGATGGAAAGAGGATATTGGCCCTTCATACGAGGAACCAAAGTAATTGACCCATCTAATCCCCTTGATGTAGAAGATGATGAATGGGCTCAAGCCATCATCATGCTTCATTTAGATGAATCCTTAATTCATCACATTGACCAACTCTTAACTGCAAAAGAAAAATGGGATGAGCTCAAAAGGCTCTACAGTGCTACAAGGAAGAACTTCAAAATATTTCTCAAGATTGAGTTTTTTAGCTTGAAATACAAACAAAGAGAAGATCTAAGCAAGTTCATTTCACATATGAAGGGGCACAGCTTGCCTCCGTTCAGCAGGCACCTATCCATGATGAAGATGCCATTGCCATCCTGCTAAAGTCTATGAAGAAGGATTTTCCAACCCTTGTGACTACCCTAACTAATATCCCAAACCCAACTTTAGCAAGTACCATCCAGTCATGCCTGGATGAAGAGAAGAGAAACTGTACTAAAGAGTCTTTAGCATTTACTTCCCATGAGCAAGTGTTAGTTTATACAACTTCTACTAAGTGCTCCTTCTGTCACAAAAAGGGGCATATTATGAGCAATTGCTAGAAGAAATATCCTGACAAAATGAAGTGCAATAAATGCAAAAAGGCTAGGCATATTACCAGTAAAGTGTCTCGGTGTTCCAGAAGTACCTAAGGAATTGGAGGTCAACTTGACTTCCCAATCCACAGGTGACCAACTTTTTTGAGTCTTATAACACTCTCTACCTATAACCTTTTCTTGTAGCCTAATTTATAAAGGCATCTCATTGAGAATTAAGAGGAGGTATCCTATTATGTTTGTATCCAATGCCACTTGGCATTGGGGGGGTGTTGAAAGATAAGCATATGAACTCTCCCTACATTAGAGAGGATAAGGGTAGATAGGTGTAAAAGGGCTAGAGGACAGGGGAAACCCTAACCCTAACCCCTCCAGTGGCTATATAAACAGCCTAAAGTATGCACTCATGTTGAGAGGAGAGTGTACTAGTTGTACTTTGAGCAACTAACTTGTCTTGTACTTGCCCTCTTGTGCACACTCTCTCAAGTCTTCAACTCTAATTTGAAACATTATGCATATGGAAAATCTCTTGACTTGACAAGGTTTACTAATGTTGATTGGGCTGGTTGTGCGTATGACAGGAGGTCCACCAGTGGTTATGCATTTGGATTGGGCACAACAGTATGATCAGTTGTGGTAGAGTAAAAACAGCCTACTGTTGCATTGTCTAGTATAGAAGCTCAGTACAGAGGAGCTGCCTTAGTGGCTTGCGAAGAAGTTTGGTTAATGAAACTGCTAAAAGACTTGGGAATATAGCTGGAAAGCAGAGTGAGATTGCATTGCGATAACCTTAGTAGTGTTATGTTGGCTAGCAATCCTGTCTACCATGCTAGGTCCAAACATATTGAGGTTCACTACCATTTTATCAGAGAAATGGTTCTTACAAGGCAGATTGACTTGATTCATGTGAATACTGAAGACTAAGTAGTAGATATATTTACCAATTCTCTTGGTAAAGAAAAGTTCATATACTTCAGACAGCTACTTGGAGTTTATTAGATGGTTTGAGCTTGAGGGGGAGTGTTAGAATATCAAGCTCTCGTTACTCTTCAGTCAGTCTATCTTTATGTGTGTGACAGACATTAGCTGGATATAGCTGTACACACGTGTGACATTCAATAAGTTAGTGTAGTCAATGACTTAACCACAGTTAGTCTTGGTTAGTCATACCTATGTGTGTAAGTCTCTTTTACTATGTATGATGGAAGAAAAAATGGAAGAAGAACAACAATGAGCTGAGGCTCATCTTCCGCTCCACTCTGTCTCTCTCCCTCTCTTCCAACAACCAAGGATGCCATCCCCTGCTTTGCCATGAGCTTGCACACTTCAAGAGCAAACGAACACCATCTTCTTCATGATAGTGAGGATGCTTCAGCCATAGTGTGTAGAGAATGCTTTTTCATAGAAACATTATGTATCATTAATCACTTTGTAAAAAAAAATTGCCCCTTCAAGAAGTTGCATGTGAGAGAGACGGGGTATACCAAGGAAGGAGCATACCCAATCATCCCCCACATGCACCCCTTCGTAAAACAATTTATTAATTGTAGTCTTTTGGTTTTGTGTACATTGGCCTTAGCCTTAGCATTATTTTTTTAGGACCTTCAAGAGTGATGGCCTCATTTTACGAATACAATAAAAGAAAAAGCATTATAAGACTATATTGATGTATTTTATGGTTCATGTAGATGTGTTAGAGTGCCAAATTTGGAACATCTTTAGGCTTCATCAGATCAAGAAGGCAGCATTTGAGCTACCACTTGGCCCTTGGGCTTCCCTTAAAAAGTATTTAACATCTAGTTTGATTGTGTTGGAAGTCCCCAATGCATGGCAATATTGAATGAATTATGTTGTCACAAGCTTGCCTTCTATCTTGTGCATTGTTTAGATCCTCCATTGATGTCCATGGTTGTGAAAATTCATGTACAATGCTCCAAAATTCTTAATAGTCTCTTATTCTTTTCCACTCTTCCACTTTCGCCATTTGAATCAACCTTGTCAGGAGTGTGGTCATTTCTAATAATGGCTCCACCCACGCAAATGAGTAGCTCACATTTTTCATTTGTGTGTGTGCACACACTATTTGCAAAAGGGAAAAATGGTCTATGAGACCCATGCATGTGATACAAATATAATGAGATCTCATTACAATGTACATAAAAGTTTGAATCTAAAGGGCATTATGACATTGTATAAATGATCTCAAAGTGTAGAAAAGTCTAAAATAGTTCTTATCTAAAGGGGATTTATGAAATGGTGTAAGCTATGATAAGAAAATGAAATGAAAATGAAAACTACAGCTCTGAAGAAGTAAAGTATTTAGTGATGAGTAAAGGAATCTGATCACACACACACACACACACACACGCGCGCGCGCGCGCGCGCGCACACGCACACGCACACCCACACACACGCACACGCGCACACGTGCACACACGGACGCGCGCACGCGCGCACGCGCGCACACACACACACACACACACACACACACACACACACACACACACACACACACACACACACACACACATGCCCTACCAACCACATCAAGGGAATTCATAATTGCATTTGCACCAAAAATTTCTACATTTTTCCCATCTACAAGGCTCCAACTAGCTTTCACAAGCATTCTTCTTTCTCATATTGGCTCATTGCATATGCACCTAAATTTTCTACATTTTTCCCATTTAAAAGGCTCCAGATATCTTTCAAAAGCATTCTTCCTCTTCTTGGAATGATAAATGCCATGTTCAAGCATAAATATTGATCAAGGAGCTATAAATTGGAAGGAGATGATGTATCATTCCACAAATAGAGACTACTTTGTTTGCATATGCCTCTTTTAGTAGGTTGGAGCTAGTTTTATGCCTTTGTTTATAATTTTATTTTTAGTTTTGTTAAAAGGGAAAAGAGGGGGCTTGGAAGTTATTGAAGTATCAAAAGTGAACTTCAACTGGCTACAAAAATTGAGAAGTAAAGAGGGAGTCTCGATCACTAACAATCCTTTTGGTTGCCCCATGAAGTGTAGGGATTTCTTAGATGAATAACCTTGCAGCTTCTTGTGGCCATTCCAAGTGGTTTCGTCCCCTTTTCTAGTTTTTTCCCTTAAGCAATTAATGATATATGTGCGGGTGAGGGTTTTCTTTCTTGTTGGGGACTGGCACTTGAGGCATGAAGTCCCAGGTTTAGGCTCGGTATGTTTGGGGGAGGTCTGTGTAGTTCTTGCCTCCTGCAAGGCATTGTCAGGCATTCAAAGACCTGTTTTAGATGGGAGTTCTAGTGACCTTGTTCTGTTGACCTACTAGGCAGCTGTTCTAGGAGTTCCTGTTAGTTGTGAGGGAGTTAGAGAAGCCTACTAAAATAATGATGGAAAGAGACAAAACCCTAAAGCTCTGAAAGACAATATATGAATATACGAAGGTGTGTAAAAATGGGTTCTAACCCCTATAAAAATAACAAAAGGAAAGAAAGAAAAATCCTTGAGCTGTTGATCATCGCCTTGCAAAGGCCTGGTAGGTTCTTGGGGATGAGACAAGACCCGGGGCCGATGCCTTGCCCTTCCTTGGGGTGACATCTTGCCATAAAAGAAGAAAAGAAAAGAAGGTTGGAGTGAAAATAAAAGTGAGCGTTAGAAAATGATTAAGTGTCCCTTGCGAGGGCTTGGTAGGTTCTTGGGTATCGAGACAGGACCTGAGGCCAATGCCCTATTCTCCTTGAGTCACTATGCTCAGCTCCCTCCTTTTTACACGCCCGAGTATGGAAAATAAAAACCTAAAAGAAGAAATGCGCTAAAAGAAACTATTTCTTGATCAGGCTATAGGAGTCCTCGCCTGTGAGGAGCTCCTGGTTGAGTTGTCCTTAGTTAGGTAGGTGGTTAGACCACCACTTAGGGTGACCTCTTTGATAGTTCTTTTTAGCTTGGCTATGTTGCAGCAGTTGGTTAGCGACTGGCTTCAAACTTTCTGTCAGATTATGCTGGGCCTACTCCTCGTGGATTTCATGCCTTGGTTTTGTCAGGGGGTAGGGCATGAGCTGTGATGTGTTGTGTTGTGTATTTTTTGTATCAGCTTGATGCTCCTTTTTGTTGTTTATGTGTAGATCTCTTTGTGGGATTCGACGGGCTGAGTCGCCCTATCCCGTGGTCACCAATGATGACAAATGATTTTTTATGCCGAGAAGTGCTTAAAAATAGCCAAAAATTACGAATATCAAGGAAAAAATAGACTTTGTCGAAGGCAACAGTGGCAAGCAGTATGATTTTAAGCGGCAAATCCCTAAAGCGCTAATGCTAATTTTCATAGAAATCAAACGGTGGCGGATGGACGAGCTGGAGTTTCCCTAGATGCAAAACGACGTCAGGAATCCAACGCAAGTCTCAGATCTCCATTCCGAGGTCGTTTGATCCCCCATTTAATCCCCGCAAGGTTCGGGGTTGTGAAGCGGCTACTAGATCTGGAAGTCGAGAAGAGCGTGACAGAGTCCAGCTTTGCAGATTTCGATTGCCACAGAGCCAGCCGTCCAATCGGATCGTGAATCGGAGTCTGTTTGCACCCCCAAACATGCAAAAACATCGGATCGTGAATCGGAGTCTGTTTCCATAATAGTGTGAAAGTGGTTTTTTTTGAAGTGGACATTTTATAAATGAAATAAAATGAAACTCTAAATGAAGAAAACATGCAAAAACATGTCGTGATGCGGGGAGGGGAGTTTTTTGATTGACGCCCCATTTTTTGGGGATGTATGTGCCCCTTGGATACTCAATCATGTAGAGAGAGAAGGGAAGATTTATGATCCATGCACAAAGGGCAAGATTTTGATGGTAACCACGTGCAATACGATGAAGGGAATGAAATTCTGATTTTTAGTATTTCTCTCTCCTCCCTCTCTCTCCTACATAGAGGCAATTCATGTGCAAGAGGTCAAGAAGGAGAGAGGCTGAAGAATGCTTGTCCAACTGTGATCGGATTGCTTCAAGATGAAGAGGAGGCTGAGGAAAGAGGTTTAGCACTGAAGAATGGTTGTTGGTTGGTCTGTGGGCTGCAAGAATAATTATTAAAAAACCCGCAACACACAAGACACGCGGTATGCTTTAATTTTACAAAGAAATTTGATTGTTTTTGTTGTTTCATGGTCCAAATGTTGTTCATATGCAATGAAATTTTATTTGAACCTTTTTTACATCATGATTGAGGGCTATAACTACAGAAATACAGAACCCGTAATGATTTAGAGCCGTTATTAATTCTTCAAAACCCGTAAAATGTCATGTTTTATAGAAATTAATGGTTTTTTCGATTTTGAGTTGGAGAAAAGGGATGGAAATGGAATAAAATCAAAGAAAATATTAAATTTCACTAAAAATAATAAGATAATACAAATAAATCAGAAAATACCTATTTTTCATGAATAATAAATAGAGAAAAATAGCAAAAAATTAGAGAAAATTGGGGTTTTCGTGCTCAAAAAATATGGAAAAATAAGATTCATGTGCGTGAATGTTTGGCAAGGTTAAAGCATGAGGTCAAGCCTCAGTTTGGCCTTGTCGTTTGTGTTATAGTCCATGTTTATCGCTTTTTACATACAAAAATGATATAAAACAACCATTTACACCTATGCACCGCAGCAACACCTAAACGGTGAGGAGGGGATGAAGGTTGTGTGACGATCTAATTGCTAAAAAGATATAAATTCTGATTTCTCTCTTTGTGCATAGAATTTAGGGATTGTTCCATAATTAAATATAGGTGACTAGTAGCACAGAAGTTCCGGTGCTAGTCCCTAAATCAGCACAGCACGTAACACTTAGTTAAAATTCATGAAAGGGCTGTTTACCACACCCCACATGGCTGTTATTTTTTATCATAAAATGATTGTGCACAATCATCATACACCTTGCATCAAGCATGCCATGTGGTATCTCTTGGAATGCATTGCAATTGATTGATAAACTTTGACCAATGTTGAGAGGACAGGAAACCTAAGCTGTAGGTTTAGATGGGTGCTTCCGTTGGGAAAAGTCTTGTGAGGCAAATCAAAATCTCTTGGAACGCTGAATTATGAAATAGTGAAGTTTGTGCGAATGTCATATGTGTTAGCGACACATCTTGGGGCCAATTCCCGAGGTGTAGGAGAGTCGCAATGGAGCCGTAGCAATTAGCCAAGAGGTGCTTCCCTATGTGTGTATTACGAGGCATTATGCCCATATGTTATGGGATCTCCCTCTAAGGATAAGGGAAGATGAACGTTGGACTACATATCGGACACAAATGCAAAATTGTCATAAGCATTTAGTGCAAAGTGAGTTTTAGGCGCTCCTGTCTCGCGAGGCCGTGTGGTGGGGTTGTCTGTCATATGCATGAGGTCCGACTAGTGCCATAGCTAGTGTCGGACCATTTTAGGTCCCATCAAGTCCTTATGGACTATCGACCAGTATCGATGATGGCATTAGGTAGGGGACGAGGTAGAGGCATAGGAGGGCAGACCCAAGATCCAATCATGTGTTGGACTTGCGGCCACTCGGGACACATCTCATCACGATGTCCTAAAAGGGAGCAACAAAATAGAGAAAAAGGCTGACCTAAGGTGTCCTGAGTGTGGAATCACTCATCTCTTCGTTGACTGTCCAAAGCGAAAACCATCCTCGAGTTTAGCTAACGTGCCATCCGTCCCATTGGGGCTGTTCGGTGTTGAGGATCTTGATGGGGAGGCTACACCTATCCCATTGCATGTCATGACCCATGCACAAACGAAGTAGGCCGGCATATCACTACCATGTCCTTGCAATCTTGACGTGGCCTCAATAGGGAAGAAGAGCCATAGGCAAAGGAAGAAGAGACCCGAAGCTAAAGTCGTGCTTAGAACTGAGAGTGCCACAACTTTACTTGCTGGAAAGAAAGTCATTGATGCTAAGGCAAGACATTAGCTCCAAAGACGGTTGAAAAGGGAAGTGCTAAGGTAGAGGAGTACCCCAACTCGAAGCGCCAATTAGAGGCCATTGAGAAGGTGGAGTGGGTAAAGGAGGCTCAGGAATGCCTGAAAGATGCGGAGCCCATCTTAGAGGATGAGATCGAGGATCTCTCCGGCATCGGCACGCCACTCTCATCCCCTCCACCGAAATCGTGAGATACGACTGTGCCACAAGCAATACCACTTAACTCTATGGGCCAGCAACCCAGTCAAGACCATTGGCTAGGACAATCTGGAATAGGAGAAAGACGAGCAACCAATGACCTCCTTACCACTCTAGTGACCACCCCAGTGACGTTAAGCCTGGGAGATCTGCTTAGGTAGCATCCGATCCTATGGTGGGACTTGAAGCAGTGGGTTGAAGGGTCATAAGAGCAAGCTACTGCAGGCCTACAAGAACATGATACAGAGACATAGATATCGAGTTTAACATTGTACTCCATGCCTAAATCCTTTCACGTTAATGCTTTTTGGGAATGCAGAGATACACGCGATCTTACCGGTCTTAGTCCTAGGCGATACAACAAGGAAAGGAATTGTAGACACAGGGGCGAGAGTTAGTGTACTAAGCCATGTAGTGCTCCAAACTTGGGGAAACCCACCTGTTGAGACTGCTAGGATTAATGTCACATTAGCTAACGGAATAAAAGTGAAGCCATTTGTGGTGCTAAAAAATTGGCCAGTGAAAAATGCTGGAGTCTAATTCTCAGTTGACTTTATAGTCATGAAGGGAGTGGACTATGATGTCCTATTGGGACGACCCTGGATGTGCAATGCTAAAGTGATTGAAGATTGGGGGAATGGTCTCATCTTCCTAGGAAATAGAATAGAAACCGTAAGGGTAGAAATGGACTCCTAGAAAACTACACCAGTTGACCTCGATGCCATATCCGCAATGCTCAAGGATGATACCCAGATCAAGAAATCCTATGAGCCCCTAACTAAGTATATCCCATGTCTTGAAGACGAGCAAGATTGGATGCATGTCGTTGCTACCATCAATGTGCCGTTCTGATCAATGAGGAGTACGAGCAGGCCATTAAGATGATCGACGAGCCCAAGGGTACACCCTCAGTACCGATTTGCATGATGGCAGTAAACCTCCGCACAAGACCCAACCTTGTCACCTTATAAGTGCCAACCAATAGGAGGGAGCTCCAAGGGGTTTTAGAGTATTTGATCGGCAAACTAGCAGGCAATTCAGCAGCAGCAAACTTCAAGCCGCTCCAAGATCTCTTAAATGAACCAAGGTGGCAATGGGCTAGGGTGCATGACCTAAACCTCAAGTACAATTGGGCCCTGGTCCCCAATCAAACACACGAGACATACCAAGACCTAGGAGACGATGAGCAGTCTGACGAAGATGCTTCCAATGATGAATATAAGAATTGCCATTGCTTCAGTGAGACGAGAGTGAGAACAAGATAGATACCATAGAATACGACACCGAAGGACGAGTGATAGAACATATACGGACAGACTCCAGGCCAAAGAGAAAGAACACCTTCAGGATAGAGCAAAGGTTCATGCGCGTGGATTGTGACCATGCTTGGTTGGAACGTGTAAGAGCCATAGATCTAGAGCAAGCAGGCCCAACCCAATGAAGTAACATGCCAGTGCTTAGAACAGAGTCACCCTCTGAGCTGCGACCACCAGGGGAGACTACCTCGCCTAACAAAGACAGGGAGTTTGATTCTGAGTTGGAAGTGAGTTCAAAAAGCAACCCAAAAATACCGAGGCATCCCAAGACTAGACATACCAAGGGAGACCTGCCCGTCCACCTGAGGCACAGATGCTTGAAAGAAGAAAGGGCAGAACAGTCTAAGGACACAAGAGCGGACGAACAATGAAGACCACATGACCTCCCCAAGAGATTTACGAAGTTTAAAAAGGGCAATAGGGTAGTGATCTTGCTGGGTGCCAAACGTCAAGGGCAAACAAGTGAACCCATCGAATCGAGGGACCTGCCAAGGTCAAGGAGGTGAACCTGGCCCATGAAGGGGAGAGACCCAACCTATCTTTATTGCAGATGACCTGACGAAGGAAGAGAAGACATGTCTCGTTGTCCTTTTTTGAGAGTATATAGATGTGTTTGCCTGGTCCTTAGAAGAACTCAAGGGGATAGATTCAAGTTTAGTGACTCATAACATACCCATGATGCCAGACGCAACGCTGACCAAGCAATGATCGTACCCCATGAATCCAAAACACGCTCATGCGGTCAAGGAAGAGATCGACAAGCTGATGAGAGCGGGATTCATCTACAAAATTGAGCACACAAACTGGGTATCACCCATAGTCATTGTAATGAAGAAGAACGGAAAGATTAGGGTGTGCGTCAATTACAAGATGGTGAATGCTGCAACTAAGAGGGACAACTACCCATTGCCGTACACTGAGCACATGCTCGAGAGAGTGGTAGGAAAAGAGGCCTATAGTTTTCTGGATGGCTTCTCTGGATACAATCAAGTGTAGGTGCATCCTGACGATAAGCATAAGACTACATTTGCCACTGAGTGTGGGGTGACTTCCCTACATAGTCATGCCCTTCAGATTGACGAATGTTCCAGCCACCTTTCAACACCTTATGTGCACTATATTTAAAGACATGCTCAGGAAAGATTTAGAGGTCTTCATAGACAACACGTGTGTTCACTCAACCTAGAGAGAACATTTAGACAGACTTCAAGTGGTCTTTGAACGGTGTCGCCTATATCGCCTCTCTCTGAATCCCTTAAAGTGCCAGTTTGGTGTAAAGCATGGATGTATCCTAGGGCATGTGGTGTCGAAAAACAACATTGCCACGGAATTTTCGAAAGTTAGGGTCATTGTTGATCTTCCACCCCCAACCAACTGTAAGGGAATGCAATACTTCTTAGGCCATATGGGGTATTATTGGTGGTTTGTGCTAAATTATGTATTGATTGCTAGACCTTTGTACAAGCTATTGATTATATTCGAATGGATTGAAGAATGCCAACACGCATATGAGGAACTAGAAAAACCTCTAACCACAACACCAATTCTACGAGCCCCAGATTGGACCATTACCTTCCATGTGCATATTGATGCTTTGAAATTCATTGTAGGGGCACTATTGTGCCAACTTGGCGAACACAATCTTGACTATCCAGTGAACTTTTCTAGTAGATAACTCACTAAGACTGAAATGAACTACTCGATGACAAAAAGAGAAGGTCTAGCCATGGTATTTGCTGTGAAGAAATTTCGGCATTATTTGTTAGCCACTCCTTTTACCTTCTTTGTGGATCATCAAGCCTTGCTATATTTAATAAACAAACCTTGTGCTACAGGTCGCATAGCTCGATGGCTCCTTTTGGTTTTGGAATTTAATTTCTCCGTGGTTGTATGAAAAGGGAAACAACACTACATGGCAAACCACATGTCACACATCTCCACGAGAGAGACTGCTGGACTACCTGAACAACCAATAGAGAAAGTCGGACTTAGACGGCTCATCCTCAAGATCCAACCTTATCAGTTGATAGCAGGTCAACTATATAAGCTAGGGCAAGATGGATTGTTGCACAAGTGCCTATGCGAGTACGAGATGCACGGGGTGCTCTCCGAAGCACACAGTGGACTCGTCAGAGGACACTTTAGTAGAGAAACAACAGGCCACAAGGTGCTGCAGTCTCAACTATGGTGGTCCACACTCTTTCGCAATGTGGTACAATTCATTAAGCACTAAGACGAGTGCCAATAGACAAAGGTCTCGATTCGCAAGGATCAAATGGAGCTTACCCCGATAATTGCATAATAACCCTCTGAGAAGTGGGGAATTGACTTTGTAGGACCTATTAGTCTGCGGCACAATACTCTCAAGCCAAGTATATCATTGTAGCCACTGACTATTTGATGAAATGGGCAGAGGCAAGGGCTACAAGAAAGAATGATGCGAGAACGACTGCCAAGTTCCTATGGGAGCTAGTGATCTCACGATTCAGTTGTCCCATTAAACTGGTTAGAGACCAAGGCACACACTTCATTAATGAAGTGATCGTGCATCTTCTATCCACCTTTCTAATTATCCATTGAAAATCCTCGCCATACTATCCTCAAGCAAACGGCCAGGCAGAATCCACCAATAAAATTCTAGTAAACGTCCTAACCAAGGAAGTTTCTGCTTCGCGCAGTGACTGGGATAACAAGCTGATGGCAGCCTTGTGGGCTTACTGCATAGCCTACAAAACAGCTATAGGCCAAACACCTTTTAGGTTGACCTATGGAATTGAAGCAATTCTACTTGTAGAGTTCTTCGATCGTGCTTCATAAACGATGGGAAGGGAAGGAAGCATGGACAAAACATCTAATTGAACTCGAACACCTCTCAGAAACTTGCGTCCTAGCTACCCATGCACTCATATGCGAGAAAGCATGACGCAAAAGTTGGTTTGACAAGCATGTCAAGCAACGTGACTTTGAACAAGGTGACTTAGTGCTCTTGTACTCCGTTAAGGGGCGTAAACAGAAAATGAAGTTTAAAGGTCTAGGGCCCTTCTCCGCCCTAAGACAGCCGAGCTAGGGAGTGCCAAGGTAGGGGAATATCCCCATCCCAAACGGCAGCTCGAAGCTATAGCTAAGGTCAAGGGGTGGGTCAAGGACGCCCAAAAGCACTTCAAGGATGCTGAACCCATATTAGAAGATCCTATTGACGATTTCTCCAGCGTGAGCACACCAGTCTCACCTTCAAAACCACAAGCTGCGAGCATACCTGCACCACTGGGGGCAACCTAGCAGTAAGGCCAAGGGAAAACTTGCCAAGGCAGACAGAACGCATGGCCTAGAACTGCTAGTCTCAGGGGAAGACAAGAGCCCAGTAGCCTCCTCACAACCTTGTTGTCTACTCCAGTAACTCTAAGCTTGGAAGACTTACTTAGGCAGAATCATTCCTTATGGCAGGAGTTAAAAGACTTGATGGAGGGACACATAGGACTTGCGGGTGCTGATCCGCAAGATCATGATGCGGTTACATAGATCCCAAGTCTAACTCTACACTCAATTCCTAAGTCTTTGCACATCAATGCTTTTTGGGAAGGCAGCATTGAAATGCATGCAGTTTTACCCATCCTAGCCTTAGGAGATATGACACGAAAAGGAATTGTAGACATAGGCGTAGGTGTTAGTGTACTAAGCCATGCAGTCTTAGAGGCATGGGGAAACCCTCCTGTAGAGACTACCAGGTTTAACGTCACGTTAGCAAATGGAATGAAGGTAAGACCATTCGGGGTCTTAAAGAATTGGCCAGTAAAGATTGCCGATGTGCAGTTTTCCGTAAACTTCATTGTCATGAAGGGAGTGGATTACGACATACTATTAGGCCGACCTTGGATGAGGAATGCGCGTGTCATTGAGGACTGGGGCAATGGTTTGATTTTCCTAGGGAACAGAACTAATGGAGTAAGGGTGGAGATGGACACTTGGAAGATGACCCCTGTTGACCTAGATGCCATCTCAGCTATGCTGAAAGGTGATACTCAAACAACCAAACCCTATGGATCACTCACTAAATATATTCCTTACCCTGAGGATGAGAGGGATTGGATGCATGTTTTGGCAACCGTTGACCTACCATTCTCGAATGAGGAAGAACTATATCGGCAGGCTGCTAAAGCCGCAACCATGCCAATTGAGGAGCCAATTGTGCCACTCTGCATGATGACAGGAAGCTCACTCAACCCAGGCAAACAACCTCGTTCCATATCCCCAACAACAAACTAGAGCTTCAGGAAATCGTAGAGTATCTGACCAATAAACTGGAAGGCAACTTGGCTGCTAACTTAAAACCTCTACGTGATCTATTAGCTAAGCCAGAATGGAAATGGACCAAGGTCCACGACCTGAATTTGTTATATAATTGGGCTTTAGTTACTGATGACAAGGAAACTAGAGAGGAAAGCTTAGGTGATGATGAGCAGACAGAAGGATAGGACTCTGATGGCGAGGAGTATGAGGACTGTCGCTCTACAGGAGAGGAGAGTGAAGAAGAGATAGATACAGTAGAGTACGACACGGAAGGAAAAGCGATAGAACAAATCAGGGCAGACTCGAGGCCTAGGAGAGGAAGGACCAATCAGAATGAAAAAGGAGTCATGCGAATGGAGTGTGACAGATCCTGGCTAGAACACATAGGAGCCATGGATTACGAGCAAGCCGGAGTGGCACGACCATGGGTAATCCCAGTGCTCAAGATGGATGCACCTACTGAACTACAACCCCCTAGGGAAACACCTTTCTCAAGTGAGGGATGCGAGTTTAACTCAGAGTCGGAAGTCAGCACTGAGAGTGATCCCGAGATACCACAACCTTCTAAAGTCAAACGCACCAAGGGAGACTTGCCAGTCCATCTAAGGCGCAGGAGGCTAAAGGAGGAGGCCAGGAAGCAAGCAAAGGACTCAGAAATAGAGAGGCAAAAGAAACCGCAGGATCTACCCAAATGGTTTACAAAATTTAAAAAGGGTGACAGAGTGGTGATTCTGCTAGGTGCGAAAAGACAAGGCCAAACTAGTGAACCAATCGAGGGACCCGCCAAAGTCAAGGAAGTTAACTTGGCTGGGGAAGGTGAAAAGCCAAGGCCTGTATTCATTGCAGATGACTTGACAGAGGATGAGGAGACCAAACTTGTTGCACGCTTGCAAGAGTACATTGACATATTTGCCTGGACATTGGATGAACTTAAGGGAGTCGACCCTAGGGTTGTGACTCATAATATCCCAATGGTCCCTGATGCAGTGCCAACGAAACAACGACCTTACCCCATGAATCCCAAACACGCCCATGCCGTAAAAGAGGAGATTGATAAACTCATGAGGGAAGGATTCATATATGAGATCGAGCACACGGACTGGGTATCACCTATCATGATTGTCATGAAGAAAAATAGAAAAATTCGAGTGTGCGTGAACTACAAGAAAGTGAATGCCGCTACAAAGAGGGATAACTATCCTTTACCTTACACCGAGCACATGCTTGAGAGGGTAGCAGGTAAAGAAGCCTACAGTTTTCTGGATGGTTTCTCGGGCTATAATCAAGTGCAAGTGCACCCCGACGACATGCACAAGACTGCCTTTGCCATGGAATGGGGTGTATTCGCCTACATTGTCATGCCTTTTGGGCTGATGAACGCACCTGCGACTTTTCAATGCCTAATGTGCACTATCTTTAAGGACATGCTTAGGCGTGAACTGGAAGTGTTTGTAGACAACTTATGCATACACTCTAGTTGGGCCGAACACTTAGAGAAATTAAGAGCTGCCTTTGAAAGGTGTAGGTTGTACTGCCTCTCGTTGAACCCCTTAAAGTGCCAGTTCTGGGTGAAACGCGGATGCATCTTAGGGCACGTAGTGTCAAGGAACGGCATTGCCACTGACTTTTCTAAAGTCAGAGTCATTGTTGACTTACTGTCACCCGATAACTACAAGGGAGTTCAGTGCTTCTTAGGACACACTGGATATTATCGACCCTTTGTACTAAATTACGCACTAATTGCTAGACCATTGTACAAGCTGTTGATAGTGTTCGAGTGGACTGAGGAATGCCAGCGCACATATGAGGAGTTGAAAAAGGCTCTTACTACTGCACCAATCTTACGAGCCCAAGATTGGAACATAACGTTTCATGTACACATAGATGCCTCTAAGTTCGCTATTGGAGCCGTGCTATGCCAGCCTGGTGAACATAACTTAGATTACTCGGTGAGTTTTGCCAGCAAGCAGCTCACAGAGACCGAGATGAACTATTCCACGACAGAAAGGGAGGGGTTGGCCATGGTATTTGCGGTAAAGAAATTTAGGCATTACCTGTTGGCCACTCCCTTTGTCTTCTTTGTTGACCATCAAGCCTTGCTATATCTTGTGAACAAGCCTTGCGCTACGGGACGCATAGCTAGATGGCTACTCCTTCTACTGGAGTTTGACTTCTCTGTGGTTGTACGCAAAGGAAAACAGCATTACATGGCTGACCACATGTCCCGCATACCCATAGGAGAAGCTGCTGGACAAGGCATACTTGACGATTTACTGGATGCTCATCTCTTTAACATGTCTAGCGAGAGAGAATTGTTTAAAGCTGATTTGACGCCATACTGGGCCGATGACATAGTGCAAGTGCTAGAGAGCGGACTACTTGAGAGACCCATTGAGAAGGCCAGGCTGAGAAGACTTATCCTGAAAATTCAGCCATACCAATTGATAGCCGGCCAACTCTACAGGTTGGGACAAGATGGTTTATTGTGCAGATGCGTATGTGAGCATGAGATGCACGATGCATTGAAAGAAGCACATGGTGGAATCGATGGAGAATACTTTAGCGGGGACACAACAGCCCGAAAGGTGCTACAATCCCAACTATGGTGGCCCACCCTTTTCCGCGATGCAGCTAAATTCGTAAAGCATTGCGATGAGTGCCAAAGGACCAAAGTGCTTGTGTGGAAAGACAAGATGGAGTTGACCCTTGTCATAGCCCGACAACCCTTTGAAAAATGGGGCATCGATTTAATTGGACCTATCAGTCCTGCGGCACAATATTCCCAAGCTCGCTACATCATAGTGGCAATCGATTATCTAACGAAGTGGGCAGAGGCACGAGCCACGAGGAAGAATGATGCTAGAACCACTGCAAAGTTCTTATGGGAGCAGGTCATTTCACGGTTTGGCTGTCCAATCGAACTTGTAAGCGACCAAGGGATGCACTTCATTAATGAGGTGATTTCCCACCTGCTCTCTACCTTCCTAATAATTCATCGGAAGTCCTCTCCCTATTACTCTCAGGCTAATGGCCAAGCCGAATCCACAAACAAAATCTTAGTCAACGTGCTTACAAAGGTAGTGTCTACTTCAAGAAGTGACTGGGACAACAAGCTAATGGCAGCCTTGTGGGCCTATCGCACAGCTTATAAAACGGCTGTAGGACAGACGCCTTTTAGGCTGACATACGGAACTGAAGCCATTTTACCCTTAGAATTCTTCATCCCTAGCTTAAGGATAGCAGTCCAGAAGCGTTGGGAGGGAAGAGAGGCTTGGACCAATCGCTTAGTGGAGTTAGAGCGCTTAATGGAGACCCGACTCCTCGCCACTCACTCTCTGATTTGTGAGAAGGCTCGATGAAAGATGTGGTTTGACAAGCATGTCAAACAGCGAGACTTTGAACAAGGGGACCTTGTTCTGCTATACTTTGTAAAAGGACATAAACAGAAGATGAAGTTTCGAGGGCTAGGGCCTTTCAAAGTATGCATGATTAGTAGAATAGGGAATGTTGAGTTAGAGACACTTGAAGGCGAAGGAATAGGCTTTTTAATGGCAGCTGCATAAAGAAGTACTATCCTCCTTCCCATCCATTACATGAGCCACCCATGCTATAACCCCCAATGAACATCTGCATGGCTACTATAACCGACCTTATAGAAGAAGCAGTGGCACTGGCGTATCTACGAATCACAGTCACAGCAGGAGCGATGTATTCTTTCGATGCCTTGATTGATGAAGGTGCCGACTACAACATCTTGACGCATGACCATTGGACATGCATTGGTCAACCGAAACTATAGCCCACTAATGCCAAACTCACCCCGTTTGGGGGTAATGCTTATTCACTCCTAGGGAAGTGCAAGGTAATCGTTTCTATCGAGTCTGAAAGTTTACCAGCTTTCTTCCAAGTGTTGCCTAACACCAAAGGAGCCGGTAATACGTCACTATTAGGTCGTACTTTCAAGAAGCAAACGAATTGTAATGTGGATTACAACCTAAACCGTATTCATCTTGCTATAGGCAATGTGCGTATAGTGACGACTTTCAGCAAGGGCTGTCCTGACTCCTCTACCATTACAAAGCCACCGGTAGAAACCCCTACGACCACGCTTTAGCCCAAGTCTAAACAGAAGAAAACTAAGGCCTCATGCCAGGCTCTCGACCCTAGGCCCAAACCCACCAAGAGTGCTCACAAGGCCAAGGAGTCCAAGCTTATATGGGTGCCAAAACGGCAAAGGTCACATCCGGGTAGACCACCCAAACGTGATTCTAAATGCCAAAATAATCAGCCATCACGGCCTAAGAGCTAGACGCTATCGACATAGACACATAACCACGCCGCGATGGATCCCCAAATATCTCTTGCGAGCACAAGGATACTACGAGGGCAACCCCTAGATTTGGGTGCCTAAAAATGGCAAGTTTAAAAACTCATCTACAAGCAATCTCACCCCAGTGAAGGAGGCTTGCACACATGGTGCCCAGGGCATAGTCAGCAAACCATTGCCCACTGTGGCTAGTAAGCCCCAACTCATCTATCGACCAAAGCAAATGCCACAAGCCTTATACTTACCTAATCCAGAGAACTTAAATACCCCCATGACTGCTCACTCCTTCAGAACCCAGCACAACTCCCATGCCCCCAGAGCTTCCTACAGCACCTCAAAGTGCTTCGGAGTACAAAGCCACACCTGTGACACCAATGATGGAGTCACCACTATCTAGTCCATTTGCACCATTCCCACCAGCAGGTCTTAAACCTTCCTACGCGGTACGACCTTTCCTTTCCTTGGCTAAAGACCTCGCCGCGACTTCTGGGGATGACTTAGTAACCTGCATCAAGATGTTGGACAAAACTTTCACTACATTCGCTAGAAGTTATGAGAGGCTAGACCTAGGTCTTCTTGACAAAACACTTGCTTTGGATGTTCGTGCATTACCATGAACTTGGGAAGAATACGAACTTATGACCTGTAAATTCCCCAAAATTGCTGCTGAACTGATATAGCAAATGATGAAATCTCAAAGGAGCAAGCTGCCCTCAAAAGACTAATCACTTCATATCGTAAGCCTCCTCGTTCTGTTCCTGAGCATGAGTTGCAAGAGCTCACACAGATGGCAAGCTCGCCTTCCACGTTCTTACAATAGTGGTTTGCTCTGAGAATCCAATGGGAGAAAAAAGATTGTTGGATAATGACCAATGCTAAGCAACGCAGGGCAATTAAAACCATCGAATATGACCCTACTTATGTGGCACCTATCTCGTTTAGGGTTTTGGCCATCACCCGCAACCAGCATTTAGACGACCATGTGCTCGCTCACCCTTACATTGACCAATTCCTTACGGAAGAGGAATTACATGTTGCAAGCCGCCTTAATACTGGAGATCTCTTTCACGATGTCTTAACCTACATCTCCCAAGTCTCCATCCAACCATCTGCTCTTGATTGTCATGCCCAACTCGAATACAATCCAAGCTTCTATGATTGGTTATTGGCTAAGTAAGTCAATCCACAAAAAACAGCATTTGCCTCGTACTTCCTGTGCTAATCCTAGGAAGGATTCCTTGAAAGATCCAAGCCGGGGGGGAGCAATGTGAGCAAGAGCAGAGCAAAATGAGAGTCATGCTATCTAGCAGAATGTTATGATTAATTGAGTTTCAATGGAAGATACTGCAAAGGGAAAACAATAGCAATTGCTGCTGGCCTCTAAGCAAGTATACCAATTTTTGACATATACATTTTTCTCTCAAAATTGAGTATTGTTAGAAATAAGCCGATTTTTAAGCATTATTGTTGGCATGGTGTGTTGACAAGTAACCACCATGGCAGGACAAGACAAAGGGGGAAAACTCCCATTTTCTGAAGAAGAGATGACCAAGTTCGGCATCAGCGTCGAGACACGAGGATTTAGTCAATTCACCTTCAAGCACATGTTGAACTTGGATGAGGCCATCTTGGAGGAACCTGCAGTCAAAGAATTGGTGGACAGATGCCACCTCCACAAGTATGTGGAAAAGGTGGGGCAGGCCGTGGATTACGGCATGTGTGTTGAATTTTTGAGGAACTTTGACAAGGGCAGGAACTGTGGCACTGTCACAGTGAGGACAGGGGAGCAGGAAAGAAGAGTTGAAGTGCCCTTCAATGTGGCAATAATAGAGAAGGCCTTGGGGCTCATATCCAAGAAAGAGAGGTGGCCGAGAAGGGATATTTATGCCATGCTGGGGGTAAAGAAAGAAGAGGTGCACACAGTGGATGGAATTGGCTTGGCTGACATCCCGGATCCAACAGTGAGGGTGCAAGCGAAGATGATCCACACACTCTTCTTGGGCCAAAGGTACAATGCATTGATGAACAGGATCGAGGTCCCATTGTTAGAAAGCATCGCAGCAGGAGTCCCTGAGGAGGTAGACTGGAATGGGTTCATGCAGAAAACCATTCAAAGCTCAGCTGCCCTTCTCACTCCAGCAGAAGTACCAGCAGGAGGAGAATCCCCTGCCTCAACAGCACGCTCCACAAGGAAGAAACATGCCTCAAAGGCGGCCACAATTAGATATGGTGGTGTTTTGACAGCCATCATAAATGAAGCAATGAAGGATGCTGGAATCAGGGAAGAGCAAGCTGCACATCAAAGCCCACCGCATCAAAGCCCACCTCACCACAAAGAAGAAGAATCAAGTGAAAGAACGATAAGTGACAAGGGAGAACAGGAGGTGCCGCCTACATAAGCAAGCAAACCAGAAGGATAAAAGAAAGGGGACAGGAGACAGAAGGAAAGGAAAGATGAATTAAGCAAAGAAGAACGAGCTGAAATCAAGAGGGCTCAAAGAGAGTCTAGAAGGGCTGAGGAAGAAAGAGGAGGAAGAGCTTGCAAAGATAAGAGAAGAATCAAAGAAGGCAGAAGAGGACAGGAAAAGAAGGGCGGAAGAAGAAGCTGAAGAGCAGAGACTGAAGGAGCTGGCCGAGTTGGCAAAGGCTACACGAAGATATGTGGAAGAGACCCACGGGGGTGGAGAGCTCAAACCTGTGAGCCCCCGTCATAAAGCCGAAGCTAGTTCAAGTGTGGAAGCAGCTCCAGTGGCTGTAGGCAAGGGCAAGTCCCTACTACATCCACTCCCTTCCTCTTTTGTGCCTGCAACGACTGAAACCACGACTACAACTACCACACAACCCACACCTCCCCTCGACATGGCACAGCTAATGAACATGATGCAAATGCTAGTGAGCAAAGTGGCCGAGATCATGCCAGAAACCAGATTGAAAAGGCTCGCTACCACAGATGCAGAGTCACGGCAAGACCCTAAAAGACAAAGGCTAGAGGCATCAACCACCACACCCCATACTCCCATGCCTGCCGACACTGACTATGACGCATATGTGGTTGAGCTACTGGTACAACTAGACAAGGCGAAGGAAGAGAAGAAAGTGGCCTTGATGGAGCTAGAAAAAGAAAAAGAAACGTCAGTTGCTCTTACGCTAGAAGTCTCAAGGTAGGGAGCTGACCGACGAAGAGAAATGAAGGCCCTGCAGGACTAGCTAGTAGCAAAAGCAAAGGAAGCCCAGGACAACGAAAGCTGCCTTAGACAAAGGTTGGAAGATGAAGAGTAGAACCTAGTGGCAGAGCAAAGGAGTCTAAAGCTACTAGTGCAGCAATACAATGATCTACAACAAAAGGTCGCTCAAGTGGAAATGCTAAGACAGGAGGTTCAGGAAGGCGAAGCCAGTATACCACAAGAACATACCATGGAGCTCTGTTTGTGGCAGGAGTTAGAAGAACAAAACATATTAATAAGTGAAATCGAGTTTCCGAAGAATGAAGGGCCAAGAGTCTCAGCAGAGCAGAAGCAAAAGGGCTACAAGATGAAGTGCAAAGATTACAAGATGCGTTGGAGATCTCCCAGGAAGATGTAGAGGCCCTCATGGCCATGGCTTTCAATCAAAAAAGGCTATTTCTTGCTGAGATCCAAAGCCAAGAGCAGCTGGTGTAGGAAAAATCAGAAGTACTGACTGAGGTGCACCAAAGACTCAGCATTGTAGATCAAGCCAAAGGGATTGCTGAAGAGCAGTTGGCTCAGAAGTTAAGAGAAAGGAACCAGTTGTGGTTTTTAACAAATGACCAGCAAACAGGTAGTGACCACCCTGGCGAGCCAACTGGAGGAAGAGAGAAAAAGGATGGAAGAAAGAGCTATGGATTGGGAAATGAATAATTTTGACAGGGTGAGAGACTTGACCGAATGCTTGGCAGTGGAAAAATGCAAAAGGGTGCTTGCAGAAGCCAGGGTTGAAGCTGCCGAAATAACTACTAAAACACAGCGGCAGGCCTTTCTCAACACGGTACTCCATGTCACACAAGCTGAGGGCGATGATCCAGTGGAAAAGGTGAAAAGAAAGTTGGAGCTGACCACTCGAGCTCTAAGATATGGTCTTCAAGAGCGGGAGCTCCCAACGAGTACAGGGATCACTAAGGAGCAACAATTCCACTACTTACGCCGTATGGGCCTTTCCACTGCTGAGCTCAAGGAGCTAGGTTTTGAGGAGCATGAACAGCCACCACCATCACCGCCAGTCATCCCATTTGTGGTTGAGCGACATGTCGAAGAGGATCCAGATTTCGAGCAAGGTGATGAAGAAGAGCAACAAAGAATGCCGAGTCAGCCTCAACTCGATCTCCCACAGGAAGAACCTGCAGATGCCCATGTGCCTGAGCGTATAGTTGCAGCAAGGAGGAGAAGACAAGAATTAGCTGAGGAGGCCCAACGCTGAGCACACACAATTCCAAGACAACTTCCTGAAGAGCCCATGCCACTGAGAGGTGATGCACATCCTGTAGACTGGCCCCAGGAGTTGGTCATTTGGCGTCAGCAAGAGTTCCACAAAAGGCCATTTGAGCTCTCATTTGCTTTCCCATGCTCTCTGGACCGGGCCCTGCCTCTAGGAGTCTTAGACAAGATCAAGGATCTGGCTAATGAACTTGCAAACAGGTGGATTGAAGAGAGGAGCCTGATAATGACTAGGTGGCGACAAGAACCATAGGATTACTGAGAAGATAAGGTCAATATGGTTCCTAAAACCGTCCAAGGCTATGAGGCACAGCCGAAATGGTGGAGGAGGATTTGGGACACCAATTTTGATGCATGGACCACCTTTTGCAGTTCACTCCCCGAAGAGCGCAATGATCCTATCTACATGCCCTACCCCCGTAGGCATGGAGTGGACTATGATAGAGACTTGCATGGGGATTACGACTTCCCAAAAATATATAATGTAAATGCTAGGAGCCCTAAGGAATGCTTAGTGTTTAGGTTAGAAGATATACTTCCTTCTATAAATCGTTTCCTTGCAGACTTCTCTTCCTGCCTAGATCTAGTGTTTTTGACCACTTGTAATTACCTCCGACTTATCAAATTCCTGCTACTCCAAAAACCTACAGCAGAGGAAGCCCATCTCCCCCCACTCTTCTTTGATATCAACCTAGGAATAGATAGTAGAGCTATGATTAGGTTAATGATGCGGGCTACTCTCCTTCCTTCCTTCTGTCTAGAGCTCTTAGAAAATATGAGTGACACCCGCTTCACAAGGTGTAATCACCCTTTCTTTTCAACCACTCCTCTGAGAGCTAAGGTCGATATTAAAGAATACCTACAAAGTCACGCATTCTTATCTCAATGCCTGCGACCGCCCCATGATTAAATGGGTGTGATATGCCTTGACAATTGTACTCCCTCTCTCATTCTCAAAAAAAAAAAAGCCACAAGGAAACAAAGACAAGGTGACTGGAGAGAAAGACAAGAGCAAAAAAATAGCAAAGCTGAAAGATGAATCTACTACTAAGCAAGTTAACAAGGAGAATACTTCACATGTGCTTGCAGTCTCCCTTCATTGTTATTGTGCACCACACTCACTGCATCTAGGGTTCTCCCTAGCCCCTTCCCCACTTCACACTTAGGACACATCAAGGGCAGGACTTTCAGGCCTGTCACCCTAAGTTTTGCATTGCACCTCCAACGATGCATGAACTGGGTCCTCAAGTGTGGGACATTACCAAGGGCTTGCCCAAGGTTAGACCCAGCTCCCAGTTCCACTGGCACGCGCACCATGCACTACACAGTGAGACAGACATACCCCCTAGGAAGTGCACAACTTTTCTTGCAGGTTATGTTCATGTTCCAAGAGCTGGCTGCTTGGCTGAAGAAGATCATCCACTACATCCCCCAATGACAAGGAATTTTTCCATGAGTCGGACATGACTCCATTACTGCAACTTCAGGAGCTTCGCTGCGAAGGTTTAAATGGCTCAACAGATTTCATGTTGCCAATCATCTTCCTACTGATGGCTGCCATGACTGAACCAAGTCAAGTAGAAGGAAAACCCAGTGATGGATCTGCCATTGGCATAGAACTTGGAACCTCATTGTCCAATGATCCATGCCCAATGCCTCAAGATCTACGGATCGCTTATTGATTCCACAAGCCTGAAGACCTTCAACTCAAAACTGAAGACCTTCTACTCAAAGACAAGGATCTTCAACCAAGGCCACGAATTTTCAAGGCAAACAACGTTTGGGGGGTTTCTCCAGAATAAATCCCTCCAATACCATCCTCCTAAGGGATTGATTATTGCTTCAAGCGTTTCATATACTCAAAAGACGACCGGCTACATAAGGGGCACCACAACAGTGTGAAAGATGCCGAGTATCTTCATGGAGCCTAAAGCACGCCGGAATCTCTCTTGGTCATCGTTATCAAACTCCATCACCTCTCATTCACAAGCATCAGTGTCATCTACCCACCAGTTCCACCTAGCAACAGCATCATCTATCCCACTACTTCCCACCACAGTGCCATGGGACTAGCACTTGGCTAGGAGAGGGGTAATGTTTACTGCAGCACAGAGGAGCGGGAAATGAAAAAAAGGAAATAGCAAAAGGCGTAGGACAAAAGGAAGAAAAAGGTGCCTTAACCGGTGACCAGACCCTGAAAAAATTAAAAGCACGGGCACGACCCTCAAGAAGTCTTAGAGTCGCCCAAGGAAAGTAAAAGAGTAAAAAGTGCACCATTAAGTGTGAAAGCGCTTCCGAATCCTTGTAAAAGAGTGCCAGGCTCACTCCTGTGCAAATTGTATGCATTAGTTGGGAATAGGATAGATTAGAACGGTGGGAAATGAGAAATGGGCCTAGGCTAATGGCCAGCCATGTAAAAAAGGGGATGACCGCCCGTGAAAAGTAGGGCATGTATATAAAGTTCAAAAAGTGAATGAGAAGATCATTCTTGTGTGTGGCCAAAGCTTCTTCTTCTTCTTCTCTTGTTTCTTGCTTTCTTGCTTGTGCTTGAGAGAGGGATTGAGAGAGTGTGAGGGAGTGAGGGAGTGATTGTGTGAGAGTGAGGGATCTTGGAGAAGAAGCTCTCCATCTTCTCTCTTCATCTTCCCCTCCTCTCTTCTCTTCTCTTGTCTCACGCGTGGCTATGGAGGATGAAGCTCATGGGAGAGGGATTGAGGTTGCTTGAGCTTGCCTCAAGGATCGTGGAGCTACCGGTGTGCAAGAAAGAGGAGGGTGCTCGATCGAGCATCAAGGTAAGCTCACTACACCCGTAAGGTAGGCATTGCGCGTCGGCTATGTGAGAGGTAGCCATGGCCGCTCGGTTTGAAACACTTGAGCAATAAGTGGTCCATAGGTCTCGGGGTAGAGCTTGTAGCTCCCCTTAAAACCTTGTGTTGGACAAGGATGGTCTACGATTTTAATGCTTGTGGCTGATGATTTCAAGGAGAGTACAATGACACTCATCCCTTTGATTTCATTGATCAGTGTACTTGAAAAAAGTCACACAAGATATGCAATACAATCTTAGTGTATGATGGTCAATGTGTTTATAATTGTACACATAGCCTTACAACACGAAGTAAAGTACTGATTTGTTTTAATTTTCTGATGAAAAACATTCAGATTTTGTAAATACTAGCAACAGTACTGATTGAGCAATGTGCCTTAGTGCTTACAAGCACTCATCTGTAGTTCATGTTGCTAGAGATGGTAGATGTCAATCTTGATGAGCTTGATGATGGCTTTCCAAGTGCAATAACCTCTGAGATAAGGTCCCAAATTAGTAACTGACTCAGAAAGAGTTGACTCAGTGATTAACATTATTGTTAATGACCAAACATTGAAAAATTTGAAAGTTGAAGAAGCTTGAAGCTTCCTGGCTATGGCTGCCGAGAAACTAACAGTTAGGGTTTGGCTTTTAGCAGCCAGCAGAGATGAAATTTCCCCAAGCCCTCTTAGGGGGAGCTGGCCCACTAGGGGGGATATGAAAGCCCTATGGTGGCCCCAGTGATTGCATCCTCATCAGCATGCACATCAGCTCGTAATGTCACGCATGCAGATATGCGCTTGTTCCTACGTTTTTGAAAATGCTGCCCACCACGTTGCATAATGTCACCCTCTGATGTGCCATGCTAGGTTGCCTTGTGTTGGGGAAGAAGTCCTCAATTGAGGTTAAGAGCTGGAATGCTCTCTTTTGGCTTTCCCAAGTCCTCCAAGGTCAGGGGGTCTGGTTGGCTATGGTGGCAAGAGGTAAAATATAAAGATGATGGAAAAATCATGTGCAGTTAGTGAAGTTGATGGTATAGGAAACTGAAGAGATCAGAGAAGGCTTTGATACCATGTTGCAAATCAGAGTTGAAGACTTGAGAGAGTGTGCACAAGAGGGAGAGAGAGAGAGCTCAAGTACAAGACAAGATCTTATTTACTTAGTTGCTCAAAGTACAACTAGTACACTCTCCTCTCAACAGGAGTGTGTACTTTAGGCTATTTATATAGCCACTAGAATGGTTAGGGTTAGGGTTTCCCTTGTCCTCCAACCCTTTTACACTTATCTACCCTTATCCTCTCTAATGTAGGGAGAGTTCCTGTGCTTATCTTTCAACACATAAAATAGCCCATAATCTGTAGTACCCTTTACATATCTCATGATCCTCCTGACTGCATCTAAATGTGGCTTGTGAGGCTTCTACATGAACTGACTAATTAGCCCCATTGCATAGCATAAGTCAGGATGGGTAATAGTCAAGTATATGAAGCTGCCGACCATCTATCGATACATCATCACATTCTCTATGTCATTTCCAACATCAATCTGCAGCTTGACATTTTGATCAAGAGGTGTCTCCATAAGCTTGCATTCAACCATACCATACTTATGTAACATGTCATGAGCATATTGCTTCTGTAGCAGCCATATACCTTGAGGTGTAGAGACTACCTCAATCCCAAGAAAATACTTTAGTTCACCAAGGTTTTGACTTTGAATTCAGCCTGTAAACATGATTTAATTTCAGCAATGCCCTCTTCTCATCATCTCTAGTGATGATAAGATCATCTACATAAACCACTAGAAACACATATCCATGATCTGCCTTCTTTGTGAATAGACTGCAATCTGCATCACCCAATCTAAATCCATGTTGCTATAAATAACTATTGATTCGAGCATTCCATGCTCTAGGTGCCTGTTTCAGTCCATATAAAGACTTTTTTAGCCTACATACATGTGTAGAAAAGTTCAGGTGAACATAGCCTTTAGGCTGCTCCATATATACTTCCTCAACCAAATCACCATTCAAGAAAGCATTCTTGACGTCCATTTGCCATAATTTCTAGCCTTTGCATGCTGCAAAAGCAATGACAATTCTGACTGTTGCCATTTTAGCCACCGGACTAAAAGTCTCCTAATAGTCAAGGCCATATTGATGTGCATACCCTTTTGCAACCAGGTTGGTCTTATAGTGTTCTAACGAACCATCTGACTTGTACTTAACCTTGTACAACCATTTTTAGCCAATGGAGACTTTGCCTTTAGGCAACTCAACCAATTCCCATGTCTCATTTTCAGCCATGGCTGCATACTCCTCCTCCATGGTAGCACACCAGTTGTAATTGCATCATCAAGCTTTGTAGGTTCTTTGTAACCTATCACACTAGCCATATATGCATAATGGTAGGCTGAATAACCAGTGTATGTAAACCTATCAATTGGTTTTTTGACTCTCTCAGATCTCTGTAATTGTGGCTCTCTCTAAGCTTGCCTCTCATGAGGCAGTACATAATGACTCTGCTTTACTCCAGGCGTCATAATAGACGGAATGTCCAACTCACTATCCAAACTATCACTGTTGGATGACTCATAACCTGCTGTAAGTGGACGTAGGAGTACAACTCCACAAGTGTCCTTAGCAAGGACTATCCAATCTCCCCCTCACTGGCATATCCGTGTCAGTGGACGTAGGAGTACAACTCCACAAGTGTCCTTAGCAAGGACTTACTGTAGGTGACCCATCACCTATAGAATCACTCATAGATGTACTCATTGTAGGTGTATTTTTAGCATTACTAGTGTTGACTGATCCATCAATAGCCACTACAACCGGATTACCATACCATGATGCCAGCTCATAAAAAACAACATCTCTGCTAATCAATGTCTCATGTGTAGATAGTACATAACACTTGTAAGCTTTCCATTCTTGTGCATAACCAAGGAACACACTCTTGACAGCTTTAGGATCCAATTTCTTCCTCTTTTCATCAAGAACATGCACATATGCAATGCTTCCAAATACCTTCAAGTGTGAAATGTCAAGCTTATGACCATATAACCTCTCATATGGAGCTACGCCATGAATCCCTACTATAGGGGTTCTATTCAGCACATAGATAGCAGTCACTATTGCTTCAGCCCAATAACCATTTGGCAAACTCTTCTCATTCAGCATAGCTCTTTCCGATTCCATCAGTACCCTACTTTTCCTTTCTGCTACACCATTTTGCTGCGGTGTATAGCTACAAGTTCATTGTCTTCTGATCCCATGTTTAGTAAGGTACATGTCAAAGTAATTAGAGACATATTCGCCACCTCCATTTGATCTAAGACATGAAAATTTACAGCTCAACTCATTTTTAGCATGCTTCTTGAAATCCTTGAATGCATCAAACACATCATCCTTATGTTTCAGTATGTAAAGCCAAGTATACATGCTGAAATCATCAATGAAGAATACATAGTAACGAGCACCACCAAACGAAGCATTATGAGACGAACCCCATACATCTGAATGCACCAACTGCAAGGGTCTTGAGATATTCCGTACATGTCTCATAAATGGAAACCGTGCTTGCTTTCCAAACTGACATGCATCACATACATGTCCAAAGTCATGGTGCTTGAACTTAGGTAGTCCAAGCACAATCTCCTTCTATTGCATAGATTTCAACTTTTGTACATTCACATGGCCAATCCGCTTATGCCATATCTCAGCATCCCGTATAGCACCATCATCATGTGCAAACATGGCTGCTCTCAATTTTGGAATTGATGCATCAAGAGTAAACATTTTGCCATCGCTTCGACCTCTAGCAATCAATTTGCAGCCATTACCATATTCTTCAACAAAGCATCCATCTCTATTAAATCTCACTTGTAGATTTTGTTTTGCCATCTATCCAATTGACAAAGATTCGTGGTTATTGTAGGTACATGTAGTACATCATGGAGGCTCTTTTTCTTGCCATCAAGCATCAACAAAGGTACAACTCCTTTATGTTGATGAATAGTATGCTGGGTGTCATCCCCAGTACAAACATGTCCATCAATATGTTCTGTCTAGATGTATTCTTAGACGCATGTTGCATGGCAAACAACCTATCAACCTGCTCATCATGAGCACTGCTAGAAGATGCATAGTGCCAGTGTTGTTTGCCCTTTTCCTTCATATCTCCTTGCTTCTTGTAACAATCCTTTGCAATGTGTCCATATCTACAGCAGTAATGACAATCCTTATCTCAGTTTGACTTATCATTTGACCGCCATGAACTAGATCCATGACCTCTACCATGAGGTGATCTCCCCGTGCCTCTAAAGCTGCCAGATCCATGTTGGCCATGTGTATTTGTGTCATGCTAGTCATTCTACTGATGTTGTCCATAAGTGTTTCAAGTGTCTCCTCGACCTCGAAAAGAGCCACAGCCTCTGTCACCTCTGCCACGCTGGCTAGAGTAAAGAATAGTGTCTCTACTTTGAGATGTACTAGAACCTGTATTCAGCCCAAGCTTAACTTCTTCATGTAGAAACAAAGCAATCAGCTCATCCCAATCAAGGGATTTAGCTCTCACAGAAATAGACATATCAAATGCTTTATACTCTTTGCCAAGTCCATTTAATGTTACTGCAATCATATCATCCTCAAACACTGAATACCCAATGGTGGCAAGCTAACCCGCTATGTTCTTGATCTCTGTAGTGTAGGCCTAAATGCTTCTACCATTCCTAGACATGTTATTGAATTGTTGCTTTAGTTGAATCTTTCTTGCATGTGTTACATTTCCATAATTCTTCATGAGTATGTCCCATGCATCCTTTGGGGAACTGCATCCATAGCATTTGATATACATAAGGAAAACCAATGTAACACTTGCATGCTCTCTCAGTTCATAGCTTATGAGCCCTTTTTTGATCATTTGTCAGATTTTTTTCATGCATTTCAGGTTCAGCCTCATCACCTGTACATAAGTCCCAATAACCTCTGCCAACCAAAAAATTCTTCATACATAACTTCCATAAAGAAATTTTTTTGTTGTCCAGATTTTCTCCCATAATTTGAGTGATATTGTTAGTGCCTTGAGCATTTGCCATAGTTGCAGCTTAGGTCTTCAGTGATGTATACAACCTGTAAGTATCTGACTCCTTTTCCTACAATTTAGGACCAGTTTCTTGGTATTCAAGACAATTTTCTGCAATTCTGGACAGTTTTCCTGACAACCTGCTTTTGCTGTAAACGGGATTCCAACAATGAAAAAACACAGTCAAGTGAGCATAAACCAGGCTCAAATCAGCTCAAAACATTCTATGGTAGTGGCAAAACATCCTAGCAACAAACTATGTCCATACAAGCATCAATGTTTGTACTGTATACAAGTAGCAATACCAAATACAGCTAGCCCGCTGCTATAACCAACAATATTTTCTCTGTTAAAACAAGAGTATTCAGACCTCAAAACATCCCCAAAACATCTCATTCTGTTGCCACTCTATGCAGGAGTTGATACATGTCCAACCAGTCACAATATATTGCATGTATGTCAAGTGAAGATGATAGGTATCCTTCCTGCAGACAATAATTTAACCAGTCAACACCCTAGTATAACTAGCAACAAATTAGTCTAAAATTTGGACTTTTAGCACTCACAATATCCCAAAAAGCATCTACCACTCAAGTGGTATGATCCAAGCATTTGTCAGTAGCAAATAAGCATCACAGATACTTCAACCATGTAGGTATATTGTTTCCAAATATAGAACAACAACTAGTTCATTGTTTCTAGCCAACAAATAAGCTCCTAAACTGAGCATTTAACAATCCAATATCATGGTCAAATGCATGATAATGTCAAAACGGTCAGGAATTGTGGGCCGTTTCTCCAAAAACCATTTCTGTAGCAAGATATAGCTTCTACAAAAAAACGGGCTGCAGACACAGTCTCCTTTGATGATGTTTTCTTCAGATCTGATGTCTTGATGTCAAATGGCCATTGCCAAGCTTCAAGCTTCAGGTGTTTAGCTCTGATGCCATGTTGGAAGAGAGGGAGAGAGATAGAGTGGAGCGAAAGATGAGCCTCAGCTCATTGTTCTTCTTCTTCCACTATTCTTCCATCATACATACTGAAAGAGACTTACACACATATGTATGACTAACCAAGACTAACTGTGGTTAAGTCACTGACTACACTGACTTATTGAATGTCACACATGTCTACAATTGTATCCAGCTAATGTCAATCACACACATAAAGATAGGCTAACTGAAGAGTAATGAGAGCTTGATATTCTAACATTGGTGTGGTGGTCCCTAGGTGGTATCCTATGGCTTGGCTTTGTCATCGACACTAAAGACACGTTCAATGGTTTTGTGGTTCTTCTTCTTTGTGCTTACCGAGGACGGCTTCGCAATTGTGTTTGGGGAGAATGATGAAGCCTAAAGATGCTCCAAATTTGGCACTCTAACACATCTACATGAACCATATAATACATCAATATAGTCTTATAATGCTTTTTTAAAAGATGTTGTATTCATAAAATGAGGCCATCACTCTTGAAGGTCATAAAAAAATAGTGCTAAGGCCAAATGTACACAAAACCAAAATACTACAATTAATAATTTTTTTTATGAAGGGTGCATGCGGGGGACGATTGGGTATGCTCCTTCCTTGGTATACCCCTTCTCTCTCACATGCAACTTCTCGAAGGGGCAGTTTTTTTGACAAAGCGGCTGTCTCTCTCTCTCTCTCTCATGGAAATAGAGAGTGATGAAGAAGGAGAGGATGCTGATTAAGATTCATGCTTCTTTTTAGTTATATTCCACGAGCGAGAGATGAAATCTCACACGGGGGATTCACTCATAGTAAAGAAGACATGTCACCTGCATGCAAGGACTTCTTCAAAAACCCCTATTTATGAATCTTGTAAGACTAATATATCCCCCTATTTAAGCTTATAAGATATATACATGTATAACTTTTTATGTATCCCCTTTCTTAAATGTAAGTCTTCATAGAACATATACTAACTTTCTTTTTAAAAGTTGGAATTATCCTAAGCAATTAAAAGTATCAAAATGGTCATATCACAAAGTGATTTACGTAGTAGCACTTGGATACCATCAAAGTATGTGTCGCAATGTCTTTGAGTGCCTGTGCCCCCTTACCACATGAGGAGAGAGAGTAGGGGAATCGAACCCCTTTATAATTAAAGTGACTACACCAAGCGGACACCAAGCTCTCTTTGGAAGAAGGGGAGTTGAATCTCTCTACCAAAACCATGGAAGAGTGCCAACTCCCCTCCTCCCACACTATGATTAATTCAATAACCCTACTGTGTGAGGATTTAGGGTTTTAACCTTACTTGTCAAGGTCTCTTGTATGCCTTGGAGAAACCAATCTATGGAGAGAGGTGATCAAATGCATCCCCCCCTTATTTTTTCCCTCTATCCCCTCCTTAAATTTAAGTTCAATATAGGAAATTAGAGGGGTTTACCTCTAATGTATATGATTAAGTGTCCCCTTCCAAAAACCCCCTCCCTTACACTCACGTGATACCATACAACATCTATAGTGAACCCCCCAAGAAATCTCAGCATAGACTTTGCTCTTGTTTTGTTCCCAAGAGAGCTATTATTTCCATGGTCCATGATCCATTTGAGCCATTAGATATATATATATATATATATATCTCTCTCTCTCTCTCTCTCTCTCTCTTTGCATTGATGGTGTCCCATGACCTAAGGTGGGGACTATTTGTATCTTTGCCACAATATGTGCATCAAGATGTTAGGCTTAGGTGCTACAAGACATTCATTGGGCTAAGATTGAGAGGAAGTGATGGTGGTTGAGTTGAGACAAGCTTATGAGTTTGCATTCCAAATGCAACTACAAGGAGTAATAAGGATTATGTTGTCCATATGCCCTTTGTCTAGGCTGGGTGCCTTGAATCCATGCCATATGTTCAAGTAAGTTTTGACTCTCTAATGGGTAATGTATGACATATTGAAAATCTAACACCATGTTTCTAAGCTAACTGTAGAACCATCTCCTTAGTAATTTATTCAACATACTTTTAAGTGATAAAACATGGCCAAGCTCAAGAAACATGAGGTATATCTACTACCTTTGAGAACTCTTTGAGAAGGAGAATGAGATGCACAATGCATAATCAAAGTTTTTTATTGGTGTTCAAAATCCATTGAAAATAATCAGTAATTTTGTTTCTTATGATAGAATTGTGCACCTGATCTATTCATAACTCTCCATTAGGTTCTACAAACTCAAATTTGAAGTCCATATCCCAATTTGCATATGTGAAGCATATATTCCATCAATTCTAGAACACAATGAGAACATTGTATTATGTTTTGAGGCTTTTACAAGTGAAGGTCAACTTCTTAATCTTAAGAGCAAGCTAAATACAAATACTTCAAGTATGGGCTTCATTGCCAATGGCTCACCTCACTAAGAGATTCTGTCTGATTTCTTTAACCATGTTAATATCATCTAATAGTAGCATGCCCAATGTAGAATTATGTGAGTAAATGAAATTCCAGTATTGAGTCCTATTGGCACTAGCATAGAAGCATACGAGTTCAATAAGAAACACTCAATGTTCTTCCATGATATTTTAATACATCTTGGACAAATTACCATTTTTGTATAGGAAACACAGGCCATGAGTCTACTTCTTTTAACAACTCAAAGTTCTCCATATTTTGTGTTAACAAGAGGCTTACTTTCTTAAGACAACACTTTTAGTGATCGTCCAATTTCTCATGCACTTTGAATCTCTTTAAATTTAAAGTGTGACTGTTTTATAACACATTAAAAGGAGGTTATCCAAAATTAATAAAATCATTTTCTTCTCTAATTTTTGAGAGCTCAAATCCATGCAATACATACTTTTATTTTATATACACCGTTTTATAAGAGAGAAAATTCTATAGGTTTCTCACGTTAAGTATTCTTGATAGAGCCTCTATGCATGTAAAATATGGCCATTCACTAAATGAGAGGCTTGATATAACAATGAGCACAACGTAATTTTTGCATGTAATAGATCCACATTACTTTATCTTTATTCTCTTCTTATAAATCGTGGTCATGTAATCAAGGCTTTTTGTTACGATCAAGAACAATAAAAGCTTGCATAGCAACCAAGTTTGAAAAAAATATATCTTAAAATATAGTTGAACTTGAAATTTCTATTCACTATGAATGTAGTTCCAAAACAATGTTTGATAGGCCAAGGAAGCATGTTAGGAAAGGAAAAGAAAAATACCAAGGAAGAAACAGTTAGCAATGGTGCTAATTTTTGTAGATCTAGATCAAGGAAGGGCTAATGCAGTAAATTATTTGGGGTATACTAGGTTCACACACACACACACACACACACACACACACACACACACACACACACACACACACACACACACACACACACACACACACACACACACACACACACACACACACACACACACACACACACACACACACACACACACACACACACACACACACACACACACACACACACACACACACACACACACACACACACACACACACACACACACACACACACACACACACACACACACACACACACACACACACACACATGTGTGCATATGCATGCATGTGCACGGAGAGAGAGAGACCAGGGGGGTCAAAGGGATAGAGGGGGAGAGAGGGGGGGAGGGAGGGATTGGTGACAAGTTTGGGGTACCAATTCTTTGATGAATGAGTCAATAAAGAGACAAGAATTGGAGCATCTCCAAAGGCATGTGAGAAGGCAAAAAGCAAAGACTAGAGTTGAAAATGAATTAGCAAAGAAAGAACCCTTTGATGCCCACACAACACTCTTTATAGAAGTCCCAATGGCTCAACCAAATCAAGGTCCCCTTCCTAACCAAATGCACCTTGGAAATGTTGATGATCATCCTACCAATGTAATGCCATTGCCTATTTTTAGGGGGAGTTACAATGAAGAACTCAACTTCATGTAGCTAAGTTCATAGTATCATGCATGGTCAACATTGCTAAGATCCTAGAGTATTGGTTGGCAATATTCCATGCCACTGTCAAGGGCAGGACATTTCAATGGTATGAAAGATAATCAATAGGAACTTTCAACACATGTGAAGACCTATAGCGGGCTTTCCTCAAGAGGTATTTTGAAATATTAGTGAATATTTTGAAAGAACAAGCCCTCACTTAACATGAAATGATAGCATCTTATATAGCCTTTAAGCCCAATCTTGACATCTTATTAAATTCACCCCTTTCCACTTGCTTATTAGACCAATTGGGAAATTTGGATGTAGCCAAAACCTCTGATTGTAATGAATTCTTTGTTTCTAATTTAATATCCAACATGGCAACACCACCCAACCATTTTGGCATAGTAACATGTTGCCAGGATACCCACACTTGGCCGAATTGATTTCCTTGCTTCTTCTAGAGCATAAAGTGGATCGGCTACAATACTCCTTGCAATAGCTTTTGCATCCATGGAAGCAATGGCAAAAAATAAGAAACCATGGTGATCATGACTATTTGAGCCAATTTGAATTGCACATGTAAAGGCTAACCTTGGGATTTTGAATACATAAACAAATAGTGAAAGTGTGAAGACATCCATTTGAGCAAATCATAAGGATCCACATCTACCCCTATGGGATAACCCAGGTGTTGAGTTATCTCTCCTTGAAGAACCACGCCCTCTACAAATCAAAATAATTCAAACATTCTCTAGACAACTAATAAGAGTACATTTCTTTGCCTTAATATGTGGGCCTAAAGCAAAACCAAACAAGCTCCATATTATCATCACCCTTTCCAAATTAGCTTTGTCAACCCTAAGGAGCATAAATGTATCATTAGTGAAAGGTTTCTCCAAAAAAAATTCTCCACTAGAAAGAGTCAATCCAATGATCTCACACCAGCATAGCCAACTTATCTAGTAAAGAAAACATCGGATGTGTCACCAAAGAAAACAACAAGGGATTGAGGGGGCATCCATGATGAAAAGAGTGAGAAAGAGTAATCTCATCAATCACTCCCCCATTTAGCATAATACATGCACTCCATGAGTGTTGATAGTTTCTATAAGAGATCTCATTCTAGGCCCAAAACCCATAGTATACATTAATTGTTGAAGAATGGACTAGCTAACATGATCAAAAGCCATTTCAATACTTAACTTCTCTCTCTCTCTCTCTCTCTCTCTCTCTCTCTATGGATGCACTATATACCTTTTGCAAGGATAGAGATCTCATAGTGAATCTTGGAAAAATCAAAGTCATGGTATTCAACACCTCTGCAACATGGGTGACTTGATCTATATATCAGTTCACATTTGGGAAAAATGTAGTGGAGCATGTGAGAGAATATGTGTAACTGGGAGTCACCTTCTCTAACCTAATATTTTCACTAAGGGGGGCAAGCTGAGGCTGATTGGCGTGAGGTTATGCAAAACTAAGGGCTCTTGAGAGCCAATGTGCCCATATACAAATTCAAGAACCTTGTAGCAAACTATGGTTGTTTGATAGACTAGTCACACCTACTCTTCTATATGGAGCAAAGATTTGGGGTTGCAACCTATATCATAGACAATTGAGCCTGATCATTGACCAAACTAGCCTTGAGAGAGACCATTGGTGACGATGATATCACACATGATCAGGAGCAAGCCCTCCATCCCACTCCTTATCATTAGAGTAGTGTTAGGTGCAACACCTATGGTTGTGGAGGCTCTCTTCAGAGCATTGACTTTCTTACACAAGATATGGGAGCTCTTGTGCCACAAGTATCCCCAATTTGCATTAACTTCCTCCAAATAGCTAGCAAAGGCAAGTGAGAGGGGTTGTTGGTGTTCATAGATGGCCACCTGGATGAGTTTACATGGGCTACATCAACTAACTTTTTCCCTTTGACTATAGCTTGGACTACACTCCCTCTCACTCAATCTAAGATAAATTTAGTCATTAGGACTAATGTCATGAGAGTTGAGACAGGGAGGACTTGGATCCAACTGTTGCTCCCTCTAGGACCAAAGATGGAGTTTTATCAAAGTCACTTTCTACACCTCTTTGAGGATGGATTTATTGTCCGACCATAGTATATGGACACACACCTCTCCCATAGTATGCAAGATGTTATTAGACAAATGTGTGCCTCCTATCATTAGTTGAGGATAGAGACATGTAGATGGATAGATATTCCAAGGGAGGATAGGATATGCTAGCTCTATGACAGAGAGCCCAAGATAAAGGAGCACTACACATGCAAATATGCAATGTACTATGATATACAGGGAATATATCATTGCCTTTTTTGTGAGGGATTTGGACCTCTTCATCATGTCATGGAGTATGCAAATCAAAGATATCTAGGGATTTTTCTCTTGGAGCTCCAAAGGTGCCACATAACACTACTACAAGACAGGAGACTAGCTCTCACCCAAAGGAACCTAGGTAGAGAGCAATGATGACAAATTTCTTTCATAGATCATACCCCACATGCACTACTAGCTCAACAAACACAAATCCATGTCACCAAACTCTCCCTACTCCATGCCGCATAGTCACACTAGATAGTGCCATTGCACTTTGTCAAGCACGGTGATCTTGAACACATGGCCGATGATGACTGAGGGGGCCATACTATAGTCAAATCAGAGCCATCATTACACGACACAAGAGACTGATCCCTTGATGCATTGGCATGGCATCTCCCCTAGATCACATCATAGTTGGAATCATGTGTTGATCTTGATATTTAGAGAGGATCTACTATAGCTAGACATTTTGTACTTTTAATTTTTTTTAACATAGAGATCTTTAGATGTTAGCCTTATACTAGAATGCATTGTTCTTTCACTTTTGTAATGAGACAACATTAGACAGAGATGTACTTTGGTTTTGTCTCATAGGCCACATTGGTCTTTTGTAGATGTGTGTGTGTGTGTGTGTGCCCCTTTCATAGGGCAAATATGCATTGATGTCCTATTTGTGAAATACACGGGATCTAGAGCATGGAAGATGCAAAAGCTATGGAGGTTGAAAGAGGAAAAAGAAACTCATGAAGACATTGACTCTGACTAGGAAAAATTGTTACACAAGTGAATTAGGTTCCAAGATTGAGACTTGGACTCATAAACACAATCTTGTGTATTGACAGTGACATGACACTTTACTGGAAAGAAAAGAGTACTATCATTGCATTAGAAAAAGAGTGCAAGTACAATGCTTTATAGGATTTGAGTGGTGGTACTTTCTCCTACTATGCATATGGGATTTTGGTCCTAAGCCCTCACTACTCCTCACAAAGGGACTGAAGTAGGTGTGATTGCAAATATCTCAACACCCCTCCTCAATCACAACCAAAAGTACAAAGTGTGTGGGCACACCATAAACATGGCAAAACACTAGAGGCTGTCGCAGAAAAGGCTAAGTGTGGGTACCACAAACATGATGGACATCCAGAGGCTGTAGCAGGGGCCTCACAAAGTGTATAGAGGCTGTAGTACATGGCTAATTGAGGAGTTTACAAGTTTATGTCTGAGGCAATAGGGCTTAGGAAATACAAAGCTAAAAAAGTCTATCTCAATTGAAGGACTGATGAGGTTTGCTGGTGGTCTTCTTCTTCTTCCTTTTCTCTATTTTCTTCTTCTTCTTTGACTACAACTAGATAGGCCTTTTGGGACCTCTTTCTGGCATGGCAGAACTTCTCGGTGTGTCCGATCCTTTTGCAAAAATCACAGAAGAGCTGATCCTTCTTGCCTTTGTACCTGTTGCCAACATATAATGCATGCTCATCTCTAAAGGTACTTGGTTCTTTCTTAGTTTTTAGCTTCTTTTCCTCCTCTAGCAGTGATGCTTGGATATCAACAAGTTCAGGGTTTGGCATATTAATTAGAGTTGTTGATACATTATTATATTCAAGAGGCAAACTCTTAAGTAGAACAGCAATGCAAACATCTTCTTCCATTTTAATGTTGATTCCTACAAGTTGGGTTAGAAATCCTTCCATGTAATTTAGATGTGTGGCAAGTGATGTGCTGGACTTCATTTCAAGCTTGAAAAACTCAATCAGGAGACCATACTTTGATGATTTAGACTGTGCAAGCACAGAACAAAGTGTCAAGTCTCTTCCATGTATCCTGTGAAGTCTCACAGTTATCCACATGGTGGATATAGCTGTCATCTAGCTCCACTTTGATAATGGCTTGAGCCTTATCATCATTCTTTTGCCAAGCGATAGCAAGATCCACATCACGAGGCTTCTTTTCTTTTCCAGTGGTAATGGCCCAGAGGCCCTTCTTCATTAAGATCAATTTGATGCGGGTCTGCTAGGTATGAAACTCGACTCCTTTGAAACAAGCAGTTGGAGAATGTTTGCCCATGTTCAACTTGAGGTACCATCAACAAATCAGCTTCAGACTTATCAAATTTAAGCAGCAAAAGAGTTGGTTGAGATGTGTCAAGATACACAAGTGTTTAGATCATTAAAAATGAGTGTCAATAGACACTATGTTTCTTCCCTGAGTCATTCAAACCTACAAAAATCCTTCAAGTTCTTTCAAATCTAGATCTTACCCTTCTTGATTTGATGCTGGGACCTTCAAGTCTGAGTGTCAGTGGGTTGTTCCAGTGGTAGAAGAGAGAAAATGATGAAATTTTTGAGCTTGGTGAAGTTTGGCTATGGATGTTCTGAGGGACCAGTGACTGGTAAATGAGCTCCCACGAGCTCCACAGGTTGAATCTGCTCAAACCCTTTGAGATAGAGAACTCTCACTAATGGGTCTAACTCCCCCTAAGAGGGTTTGTACTCTTTTTGCCCAAGTTGAGAGATCTAAGCCTTCAAACTGGTCGTTGTCAAAACTGCACCCAAATTTGGGAAAATGCAAATGTCGGGCATGGTGTGCATCAATATCCTTGATTTCTATGCCAAGAAGTTGCGTCTTGACTTGAAGAACAACTTTTGAGAATAAATCTCAAAGATATATGGCTTGGTTGATGAGATATGGCTGCTCCAACAGAGGTAGGTAGGTGCTGTCCATAGACCCAGTTATGGTAGTGACTCTGAAAAGAGGCAATGATGAAGCTATAGTCGGCAAATGTCAATGATTGAGGTGCCATGGAGGAGCTCTTAAAGTAGAAAAACACTTTTCTAGAAGGAAGTTCAGAGAGATTTGGCCTGTGGAGAGAGATATGAAAGCTTCAAGCTGACTGGGTGCTGCTGGCTATGGCTGCCATGGAAGCTTCATTGAAGGTAGGAATGTAAATGAAGTTGGAGATAGGGTCCAATACTCAAAATGAGCTGAGCAGAGATGGAAAGGAGCTGAGAGGAGTGAAAGGAGAGTTGGGCCATGCTCAGTTGAGCTCTGATACCATGTGAAATATGTGAGATCTAGAGCATGGTAGATGCAGAAGCTATGGAGGTTGAAAGAGGAAAAAGAAACTCATGAAGACATTGACCCTGACTAGGACAAATTGTTACACAAGAGAATTAGGTTCCAAGATTGAGACTTGGACTCATAAACACAATCTTTTGTATTGATAGTGACATGACACTTTACTGGAAAGAAAAGAGTACTATCATTGCATTAGAAAAAGAATGTAAGTACAATGCTTTATAGGATTTGAGTGGTGGTACTTTCTCCTACTGTGCATATGGGATTCTGGTCCTAAGCCCTCACTGCTCCTCACAAAGGGACTGAAGTAGGTGTGATTGCAAATATCTCAACACTATTGTTTCCATATAAGCCAAGTTGTTGCCATTTCTTTGGCATGCCATCTCCTCATGCATCCTTGTACGCATCACTATTTTTGTCTTTGCCTTCTTCTTGCCTTTGCCTTACGAATATATCCTATCACAAATGTTGTCCTTATCATTCATTGACTGCGTGTGTGTATGTGAGCCAATATCTGCAACTACAATGTCCTCCTTTGTCACAATCATATTGTCCTCCTTTTCGTGTGTGTGTGTGTGTGTGTGTGAAGCTATATAAGCTAGCGTACCTTTTTCTTAAAAGTGATTACTATTTGACTCCAAGAGTATTGTCATTGTGTTCTATTGGTACATCAAGATATTGAAAGGATGGATCTTCATGGTTCCCATCACTGCTACCCTCCACACATCTTCCTAGCCATCATTTCCACACTTGCATGACTAAAAGTTATTGCATGCCTTGCCAAAGATGGCCAAGTCTATCCCTCTATCCACCCACTAAGACAAACACACACAAACACTAGATACAAAGAACCCAATTTGGCTATGGCAAAAGAGGTGGCTTGAAGTAAATCATAGAACCAAAGCAAAATTCAGATCACTATGGAACTAGACTTGCTATTCATGTGTAGATTCTAGGAATAGAAAGAGGTCACAAATAACAATAGTATACAATGTCCATGTTCATCACAAAGTATTTGAAAGCATGGGCTTCCTAGAACATAGTATAAATTCTACATCCTTAATTTGAAAATACACTTCATTGTTTTTACAACTATGTTTCTTTCCAAGGAAGCAAAAACTTTCGAGTTCAATCCATTATTCATGGAAAACAAACCCTAGTGTCTTAGATTTAGAAGTCGTCTATGTGTAACTAAGTTTTTCTATGTGTAACTAAGTTTTTCTTTGTGTAACTAAGTTTTTCTTTTCTTGATGGCCCTCAAGGGCGCATTAACTACCTGAGGTACTATTTGCCTAGGGGCAAGGGGTGTGTGGATGTAATAAAACAAAATTTATACCTTTAGTTTAGGGAATTAGCTTATGTTAGGCTAGAGTATAAAAGGCAAGAGAGTGCCAATGTAACACATCTTTTGCACATTTATAAACTTCTCCATTTCTTGGAGCTTGAGGATTTCTTACCTTTCCCACAAACATTGAGGGTGGATAGCCAATGCCCACCATTGTAAGGGTGGATTTCTTACTACAGCCTCTCATCTTGATTCTCATTGTACATTGATTCAATTCAACTATGGCTATGGCTAGTTGATTCATATTTTATTTTCTTATTTTTCTTTGTATATTGTTCAAGATAGGCTAAGTTCATTTCAATGGTATCAGAGCCTTTCTTTTGATCCATTGATGAGGTTGTTTTCAAGCTTTGATCTGCTTACTAGTATCATATAGAGTAACTAGAGTGCAAGATTTGGTCAGAGATCTTATTATAGTTCAAACCTAACTAGTCAAGGTTCTATGCAGTACGTCTTGACTATTTTTGGTGTTCTTGGAAAAGATTTGAAGAAGAAATAGTAGTTTCTTGGACATTTTAATAGCTCATGGTCAATATGAGGCCCATTTTGGAGGTTCTTGATCCAACTGGGGTTAATGGAGATTAGAAAAAGCCTAAGCAAGGTTATTTTTTGTTAAACCAAGGTTTCTATTTCTTCTCTAAGCTTGCTTCAAGCTTCTGTGGTGGTGGTTGATTCTTGGACCTAATCTTCTCTTCATGACCTAATATTTCTCCTTTGAGTGCACAACCTCATTTCTCTCATTCCCAGGAGCATGAAGAGCACCACTATGACCAACATTTGGAGTAGGCAACCCATGTGGATAGGTAGTTGAATCAGTGCACTTTTCATCATAGATTTCAAGCTACAATCTAGAATTCATGTCCAGTCTCAATCTCATCTCTGATGCATCAAGCATGGCTTCTAGCACTCTTTGGTGAGTCCTCTACAAGCTAGTATAATTTCTTCAAGGATTGAGATTAGCTATGTTGGATTTTCTCTCTTTCTTCCTGAAATCTCAAGACAACAATGAAGTTTTATAAAATTTCTTTAAGATTTCATGGGGCTTTAATCCCTCTAAGCTATAGGAAACCTTCTCTTACTTCAATCATCAAACATTAAATCATTCTTCACTCTTAAAGCTTCAGAGTTATGGAGTTTATGGACAGCAAGCAATCTCTTTCTTGAATCCTTGAATTTTTATGGGGCTTCTATTTAATCTCTTCTTGAATATTATTCTTAATCTTCAGCAATGAATTAAGGATGCAAGATTGAAGCATGTTGTCCCTATCACTAGCAACCATCGAGACCCTACAGGCCACTTATCAAGTGTTACAAGTGAGTGGAAATGGCTACCTCTCACATAGCCATGCATGCTCTCACACAAGGATATAGTGAGCTTACCATTGAATCCCATCATTGTAATCCTCTTCCTCAAATCCTTCAATGGCTCTATGATTCAAGGTGCTAGCTCTCTCCATGCTCCAACCTCCAACCTCCATAGCCACACATGCAAGAAAAGAGAAGAGAAGAAGGAGAAGATAAGAAGAGGAGAAGAAGAGCTTCTCCTCAGTCTCTCACTCTCACACACTCACACTCACACTCACACTCTCTCTCACTCCCTTTCTCCGTCTCTTATGCACAAGCAAGAAGTAAGAACAAGAACAAGAAGAGGGCTAGTTTGCATGCACACCAAGAATGAGCTTATCCATTAACTTTTTGGCTTTTATATATGCCCTTCTCCCCTTGGGCACCCAACACATTTCCTGATCGGCCATCTAACCTTGCTCCTCTTTTCCACTCGTTTCCTATTCTTTCCTATTCTCCTGGCTCCCTTACATGTGCCTTTCCATTTACAACTTACATAGGAAGGAGCCTAGTGCTCTTTTACAAAGGATTAAAATGTGCTTTATCTCTTGTGTGCCATGTTCTTGATTTTTAAAAATTTTCTCGTGCTTCTTAGTCTTCTTTTTCTAACAGGTTGTCTTTTTATGCTCCTTCTTAAAACACAATATTAGTGAGTTTGGAAATCTCCCCATTCCCATTTTTTGAATACTAAAAAGGTGGCACCTGGATAACATGTCCATAAGTTTCTCAAAACCATGTCATGTGACCTATCATTGGAAAGCACTTGAAAAATGGAATCTATTGAGCTATAGAGCGATCAATTTAGAGTTATAGTGTTCAAGTTATGACAAATCCAAAGATTTGACCACGTGTCTCAAACTTATGAAAAATTCCCATATTCCCCAATATGGTGTTTTAAGCCTTCTTTGTCCCTGTGTCATTCTGAGGGTTAAGATTACCCTGTCCTAGTGCCAGTCCCATGGCACTAGATGGTATGGATTGGAGAGGTTGATGGTAGTCTGTGAAATGGTACTTGGGGCTTTTGGAATATTGATCATGTAGAACAAGCTTGTGACATGTGATCGGAGATTGCTGGTGCTAAAGATATGTTAACTAATCGAAGATGGCCTTCAGAGTTGTTGGCCAGCTGCACAATTGCAGAATGTACATGTAAAGGAAGAATAGGTGCACTACCTAGGCGGTGTCTCTACCTTACCATGTAGTGCATTGTGCAAGTGGTGGTGGAACTAGGAGATGGATCGTGAACCATAGGCAAGCGTGAGGTGTTGTCACACACTTGAGGATCGTGGAAGGGGGGTTCTATGTATGACTCAGGGAGATAGGCCCATCATAATGTCCTGCCTTTGATGTGCCCTAAGTGTGTGAAGCGGGGAGGGGCTAGGGATTTAATGGTCCCTAGACGCAGTGTTTGTGACACTCATATATTACAAATGAGAAAAAAAACTTTCTCTCTCTCCTCTCTCTCTCTCTCTCTACAAGGGATGATACTAAGATTTAAGTGACTTACTTAGAAAGGACCAACTTAGCATATATCCTTTTAAGTTAACTCTCACATTCAAAGGTGTAGTGAACAAAAGTGGATGGTTACATCTCATGAATTGACTATCACTCATGTCCTCTAGTAGGTTCATAAAAAAGGCTAGCAATAGAGTAGCTCTTATCATGATCCTCAGCATAGCACAACTATCTATGACCACATTTATATAAAAAAAGAGGGGTGATAGTTGCTCTTTCTCTGCAACAGTGAGCTTTTACTTAAGAAGGATCCTTAGGAGACATAGATAGTTACAAGTGATGATAAATGCCGGAACTGGACATGAAGAAATCTCCTTGAGAAAGTATGCAATAGATGGGAAAATACATTTTTCAAGAAAGGTCATGCACTCCTCAAGGGTCACGGTATTAACATTGTAAATTCATGGGAAATCATATCTTTCCTGCACCTCTAGATCAAAATATACTCCGTATCTCCTTGGATAGGTCATGTACATCAAATTATCCCTTTCATATGGCAATGTGTTGTAAAAATCCATCCATGCACCCATATTATCGTCCCATATGTTCCTTCTCCACTTCGGTCATGATTCATAGCCCTTAGCTACTCTAACCTCATCCATCACTTGATCCTCCCAATATATGGTTGGTTCCCTCTGCCACAACATTGGTTGCCTTACTCTTTCTTCTAGCCACCTTTTGCCCAGTTGCATTGAAAGCTTGATCAAGTCCTCCACCACCCTTGGTGACAGTACTTGATCAAGTGATCGAAGGAAGGAGAAGATGAATTCAAATGGTTACATTGGCTTTCATATTACTCACATAGGGTCAGTTCTCGTGCCTAGTTGACTGACAATCACTCTTCACATTGAGGGATGGGGACTTCAGGCCTAGCTGGCACTAATCTTTCTCTGTGATAGCTCTATCAATTCTCTCCTTCTGTGCCTCATTTCCACAATTATCTCTGGGACAATGGGGTCTTCATCATGTGCTTCTACTCTTGCGACTCTGGTTGTGGGGGTGGACTTGGCACATTAGGCTACTCTTTCTCATCATTCTCTTGCTCAAAATCAGACCCTTCTTCAAGAATTGTCTCTATAGGATCCTTAGTAGGGGATTGTGCTTGCTGCTCTTATTCCCCAAATCCTAGCAAGTCAAAGCTCTTGCCTGGATAACCCTACCTTGATCAGATGCTGCCTTTGCTCTTCCATACTTAGGCTTATGTTGGTCCTGGGAGTCTTTTCATGGAGATTATATCTTAGTGCTCTCCTTGTGAGCTCTAATTTCCTTTTGAGCCGATCAGTTGTTTCTTCTCCTTTTGCCTGAGTGATATGCAACATCATGTTTAAGAAAGCTTGTTGATGTGCTAACATCCCCGTCTCTATTGCTTCCAATTTTCCTTCAGCCATTATGTGCTTGCTTTTTGATAGTGCCATGTCCTCTGATGACACTCAAAAGAAGCATAAAAACAAGGCACAAAAGAATCCAAGCATGCATCATATTTTTATTTTTTGTCAAGAGAATAATACTACATTGTTACAAAATCACTAAAATAATATCCCACATAAAGGGGAGGGCAGCCACATCTATTAAAGTCAATGGTATGCTTTCAAGTGTTACGTGCATGCATTTGTAAAGGGTAGGAATACTCAAAATTAAAGGCTAAAGGCCTTATAATATCAAATGTAAAAAAAATCAAAGAAATAATAAAAATACGAAGGGGTGTGCTTTTTGGGGAAGAGGTGGGTGGAGTGCACAAGTGGTTATGTGGCTCTTTCCCTTCCCTCTCTCTTCTCCAATCGCATATTCTCCTTTTGGTGGTGCCAAAAATTTGTTCTCTCTCCTCTCTCCTCTGTCTTTTGTGCAGAATTCCTCTTTTCCCTTTTGTTCTTGCATAATGATTGAAGCTATGGATGAAGATGATGAAGATAACAAATTGGTTCATTATTAAAAGACAGATGTATGGTTTCTTTTTAGTTTTGAGATTAATGGCAAAGCCATACACATAGATTTTGTGTGCTTTGTCCCTGGTTTTGTGGTTGATTATGTTCCTGGGAGGGTTGCTGTCATGCTCTGCTAAATCCTTGATTCTAGCATTGTTCAAGACTTTGGTTTTGCTCTCTTGAGAGGTTGGTTACCAGTTGCTCTTGCTATTTTCATATTGCATCCATCTTCTCTTTGTCTTGGCCTTGGTGTTCCACTTGCTCCTTTAGGATGCCATGCTCATGGAGTGCTACCTGGAGTTGATTTTGCAACTCCGCCATCTTCTTCATAGCCTCTTTGTCTCTTTGTGCATTTGTGGTATGTAGTTCCTTTCTCAACTCATCCCTCTGCTATTTAAACTCTTTGTTTCTAACTTGAGGTGTTTGTTTTCTTTGGAGTAAAATGCACATAGTTTCTCTAATGCCTTATGAATTTCCCTTTCTTCCTCATAAAGGTCATGCACATTCTCATTACCCTAACTTTCCTTCAAGGCCTCTTTCGGCATTGTCACTTCCCTTGTGAATATCTCCATTTGCCTTTTTTTTTCTAGTCAAAAGCTTGCAAAAGCATCCTTTTTTGCTTCTAGCTCACCTAGTACAACTATTCTCTCCTCATTCATTCTATCACACTAACCCTTGAGCTCTTTCACTAGCTCATCATAATCATTCATGTTGCACACTACCAATGATACCAAGTGGTTGATACCTCAAGGCGTGGCACTTTAGGACCTTGGCGGGATTCTACATCAGCTGCTATACTAGGCCCTTGGCTCCTACCGTTGGGGTCCCTTCTGGTGCTATTGGTGCCACTTTATGCACTTTGCCTAGTAGGTATTGCACCCATGCCATCACGTTACTTTCATTGACTACTATTTTCGTGGCTCCTTGTGTTAGGGTGGTTGTGGTAGCCATGATTGATTGCGGGTCCTTCAATGGCTGTTTCGGTATCGTAATTGGTTGAAAACCTACATCTTTGTAGTTAAGTGATATTTGTTCTATTCTTCCTCAGAAAATAGGAGCCCTGCCCTTTGGATCCTATCATAACACAACATCTCACAATGAGTTCTCTTTTGAAGGACAATTTTTTCTTAAAAAGCAAAGTGGTTAGAAGGAAACTGTATAAGCCAAGGAATGAAAATTCTTCATATAAATCAATCCATACATTCCACGCAAGATCTTCATAAAGATTTTTTCACTAAATGAAAATTCAATTTATCCTTCTCTTTGGAGTTCAACCATATTTTGATTCGTATTCACTTTTCACCTTACTTCACCTTTCACCTTACTCCCTCCCCTCTTGGAACGATGAGAATCCTTCCTAGGATTGGAGAATGAAGCAGTAAGGGCCTTTTGGTACATTCTTGGTGTGCTTAGTGTTTCAAGGGCCAATTGTAGAAGTTTGGGTTATACTCCAATGTAGCATGGTGGTCCATTTCTTGTGTGGGTGAATGCCCACATGTGTGATATAGATCAATATATCAGGTCAAGAGATCATTTGAGTTCATTCTACTAGCAACATGAAGTTCTTTCTTTTGTTAGGATCCCATCTAACTATGCATGCAACATGACCTTGTCTTCTAATGGTCTGTTTCATATCATGGCCACCAGTACTCTAAATGAAGTCAGGTGTTAACCCTCAAATGGACAAGGTGGAAATTTGGAAAAATCTAAAGTACAAGACAAAGCCAAGGCAAAATCAGAATAGAGAACGAATGCACGCCAAAAAATATTGGGAAACACAAGTGTGAAAAAATCCTAAATCAAGGAGAGGCGCTCAAGAAAAAGCACAAGTCAATACTTTTGTAAAAGAGCGCAAGGTGCACCGTAATTTATTTTAAGAGTGTCAAGCTCTAACCTGCACAAATTGTAAATATAGATGGGCAGTAGGATGGAAGCTAGGAAGATAGGAGAACAATGGAAAAAAGGGTCCAGGCAATGGCCAGCCATGTAAAAAGGGGATGATCGCCTAAATGGGATTTAGGGCTTTGTATATAAAGTTCAAAAGATGAATGAGAGCTCATTCTTTGGTGTGTGGCAAAGTGGGCTCTTCTTATTCTCTCCTTCTCTTCTCTTTGCTTGCTTGTGTGTGCTCGAGGGAGGGAGTGTGAGAGTGTAAGGGAGTGAGTGTGTGAGGGTGAGGGATCAAGGAAGTGAAGCTCTCCACCATCCTCTCTCTTGTTTCGCACGTGGCCATATAGGATGGAGCTTGGAGGTGGAGGCTTGAGGATGCTTGAGCTTGCATCAAGAATCATGGAGCTATCGGAGTGCTTGAGAGAGGAAGCAACTCAATCGGGCATCAAGGTAAGCTCACTACACTCATAGAGAGGGATAGCGCATCGGTTATGTGAGAGGTAGCCATTAGTGTTCGCTTGAAACACTTGAACAATAAGCGGTCCAAGGGTCTTGGCGGTTGCGCCTCCACGGTTTTATCTTCAACAAAATTCATCATTCTCTTCATATTTCTCATTGATAGACAAAGAGAACACAAGAGAAACACCACTTTGAATGGAAATAATCACATAGTTTTCATCTTCATTGTCTTCTTAGTTTTCTCTCACAGTCTTTCATAGAAAGAATACATTGTTTGCTATCTCTGACTCTCTCTTTCTCTCTCGATCAATAGTACATCACACCCTCACTACAATACTCTATAATCACTCATAATAATCCTTCTTTGGTTCTAGATGCCCCTTCCAAAAGGTGTGTCTGATATGAAAGGTCATGAGAGCCACTACAGTGACTCTTCATAGCTCATCACTGACACTTCACTCTAGTCTTCTCTTAAGTCTTTAGTAGCTACTTTTTCCACTTTCTTGAGCTCTTTTGAAGTTAGATTCACCTATTTTCAAGGCTAGAAAACTTTCCCAAAGTCACACATACATTCCACATAACACTTACAGAAGCATATAGAACACAACAAAAATAGAGCAAGAACAGAGACTCTATAGAAGCTCAATAGAACATTTACAAACGGTCAAAAAAAAGCATCAAAACCACATAACTCATACTAGAACTATTCCAAACTATCAAAAACCATTCAATGAGCTTTCAAAAGACCTCAACTTCCATCAAACATTAATCCATACTTCATACAAAAAAAATCAAAACAAAACAGAAGCAATTAGAACCTCAACAAAACATATCAGAACATCACAGAGCCTCAGATTTCTACTAAAAATCATCATGAGCTTCCAAAACATAATTAATCTCATCTAAAATATTCTCAAACACTTCCAAAACAATCAATCATCACTTAAAATCCTTCAAAAATCAACCAAAATACCTAGTCATTTCAACATTCAACATATCCCCACACTTAATAAGGGAGCGTCCTCGCAACCTAAGAAAAAGGAAATACAAGTTCATTAAAGAGATCAACTCAATCTTCCTTAGTATCTTCAATAATCTACCCAACCATGATCCCAACTTGTAACTTGTATCTCTGATAAATAATACAACGAAAGAACAACCCTTTATCCATTAACACTTCTTAAAATCAACAAAAAAAACTGGTAAAGGATATAAGAAGTTTCTTCTATCCATCCATCCATCAATTAGCTTCGCGATCAGGTCCATCTTCATCTTCAACTCCACTTGAGAGAAAAATAATACATACACATATACATACACATAGACTTGACACAAAACCAGGTAGTCTGAATGGCATACGCTCCCAAAAACGGAGAGAAAATGAAAATATTTTCATTAAGAAAAAAGATGATACAATCATGAAAACCCTCTTCTGCTAAGCAAGATGAAGATGTTTCTTCTTAAATTGATACTTAGTCTAAGATGTTCCAAGGCTTTGTTCTCATCTACAAAGTACTGAGGTACATTTTGTAGGAACTGGAGACAACACATCCTTTCCAATAAGATGATAAACCTAGTGGGGAAGGCCTGTGCAAAGTAATATAGTACATCCATTTGAGCAGTAGCTACATCCACATTTGGATCTATGATCAGCTGGGGGATAGTCTTTCAAGTATTCAAATGAGATTGTTGATGCATGAAGGCAGGATACTAGCAAAAATAAGCTGCAAGACGAATAGTGGTATCCTAAGAAGTAACATGTACTCTAGCAAAATGAAGATAAGAATTCGAACATGCCACAAACATATCCTAGAACCCTAGAATAAAAGGCGGTCCTCTCACAGAATCATGTAACACCATTGTCATCGATGAAGAATGTCATGATCATAGCCAGGTGTATCCAACGCTATTTGGGGAGGAAGGTTAATGTAATCAAATGGAGAGGGCAATGGAATAAGAGGATAATATTGTAATGGAGGATAAGATAAGTCATAGAATGAGGGTAAATGAAGTGATAAGGAAGGTGGGAAAGATGGAGAATGCATCGAAAAGGTTTGAAGGGAATCTATCGAAAAAAAAAAGGAATAGGAATGATAGGAAGAGGTTCTGAAGAGGTAGAAGATATTGTGGGATCAGCAATCAAGGGACAACTGGTAAACACAGGAATGTGAGGCGACCTAAAAGGGGTAAAAGATAAAAGAGGAATGGTATCAAGTTTAGATAAAAGAAGAGAAACATATAAAGGAAAACGATAAGATATGAGGGAATAAGACAAAAGATCTACAGTATCCAATGGATAGTAAGAACGATGAAAATGAAGATCCTAGAAAAAGGAATCAGTAAATAATGAATGATCAGCAAGATAGCTCAATAACTGAGATTGTAAAGGCTGGATATCAAATTTATGGAATACACTATTGAGATGACAAGGTTCCAGAGTAGCAATCTCCAAAGGTGGATGCCATGCATACCCTTTACACCAAGAAGTTTGCTCATAATTAAGTCGTCAAACTCTCTGCTAGCAAAAGCTCCACTGAGTGCACATACATAACATCTTGCAAGATCGCATTCCCCACATAAACATTTAGATCTTTCTCATCAAGGATCTGCAAATGGCCTGTAAGATACATAAAAGATAATAACTGAACTTCATGGGAAACCAGCTCATCTACGAATCTATCAAAAATAGCTCTCAACAAATTTGCAGACCAGAGATTTGAACCATCCATCCTCTAGAGGTTCCAAATACACATTGCTTAAGGATATGTATAAGGCAAATCTATGTTGATGATATTTAACCCAAAAGGAAGGAGGTGGTGACACCAAGTCAATATAGCGAATAAAATCTTCCTACACACAGTTCATGCATTGTTGGAGGTGTTCTACTTTAGCAACAAATCCATCATACAGCTTAGCCTTATGCTGTAATTGGTCAAGCTCCTCCCAAGAAGGTACGATTGAAGAAACTACAGGGGTTGGAGGAGGAATAGAAAGAGTGGCAACTTTCTGAATAAGCTCCTCAATAAGCTTCTTTTGGGTGCAACAGTTTCTTGGGAATGCTGTAGTTGACCTTCACAAGTTCCCAATTTAAGAGCTGTCTCTAACATCTCCTCAAGAGGTGTATTTTTTTTAGTAGTTAAGGACAAATTCTCAACTTCTAATGTAGCTACTTTATCTTCCAGCTCCTGAATTTTGGCTTTCTGGTTATCCATCAAAACAGTCGCCTCAGTCATCTACTTATCAATATCACTCAGGCTAGCTTTTTCTGATGCCAAATCCTCCAAGATTTTACTCAATTGGCTGGTCAATGAATCCACCTTGTCTTGCAAGGAAGTATACACTCCTGTGTAAACAGACTAAAGACAAGATGTAAGGGAGGTCTCCAACATAGACTAGACACCATAAAATATTTGAGAGAGCAATGGTCCATCTATCAATGTCTATAAGGAAGTAGGAATCTACTGATCTAGTTGTCCATTCCTCTAAGTTGCAAATAGGTTAGGACATGAGAGGAACGCAGGAAGGGAATTGCTAGAAACACGAGGAGTAGTATCCTTGACCAGAGGATCTATAGTTGATACTGCAGAGGGACTAGGTGGCCCTTTAGTACGTCAGTGCTTAATTCGGGAAAATCTTGGAGGGGGCTCATCTCTAAATATGAGTTTTCTTGTAATGGGGAAGGGGATGGAACATGAGGTGGTGGCTGTTTCGGAAGAGGAGCACGATCAACTATTAGCACACTACCAGGAGGAGGGGCATGAGTGATAATCCTTAATGCATGGTGGATTGATTTCGTAACCCAACCCCACTCTGACAAATTAACTAACTGATTGGACTGGGGGTCTCTAAAAATGCAATTCATTTTTACAATTATATGATGTTTGGCACAAAGCACATGCATGCATGACTTCAAGGGGTTTATTTTAATTACAATTTAAATGTGTATGTAGTGTGTGTGTGCGTGCACTGTGAATGGATTTTAATTTACAAATTACATGGATTATGGTGCAACAGTGCTCGTGCAATGGCGGGGTTCCTTTTATAATTAACAGTTGGGTTCATTTTAATTACAATTTATGATGTGTAGTGTGTTCATTTGGTGGGTGCAACGGTCAGTAGATTTCAAATTACAATTAATGATATGCTATGGTGCACATGGGAGAGGGAAAAAGGAAAGGAACCTGGCGGTGGATGGACACCCGCAAGGTCTGAAACACACTCTGCATCCAAAGAATCCGCACAAAAGAGAAAAAAATCCCACAAGTGGTAACAACAAGGCGACTAGGGAACAATCTGTCTCCTATCAAATGCAAACCAAAAGATGAATACCATGATGCACCAAAGAAAAAGATGAGGGACTTGTGCAATGTGGATGATCACATCATTAGGGAAGGGGGATTGGAAAAATTTTATGGGTCTTTTTAAAGATTTATCAGCCATTTAATAGGATTTTGGGTGGGATGTTTCATTTAACATTAAAGTTGTGTATTTGGTTTTGTTTTAATCTGGTGTTTATATATATATATATATATATATATATATATATATATATATATATATATATATATATATATATATATATATATATATATATTTTTTTTTTTTTTTTTTTTGTGGAGATGGGTAGTGGAAGAGTCAAAAATGTAGATAAGATTGGTTTTTAAGTTGTGTGTTTACGGTTGTTGTCTTTTTTTAAAAAAAAAGTTTATGTGTGGAGGCATTAGAGGGTTTATGTTTGGATCGTTTCGTTTTTCAAGTGATGTGTGAAATTTCAAAATGAGTGTGAATGAATTAGGTATTAGATTCAGGGTTTTTGTTTTTGTTTATTTGTGTGTGGTGTTTTGTTGGTTTTTCTTTCTTCAAATGAGTTCGGCATCTATGTAGGCAAAGTAAGCTCATGAAATATTGAAAAATATGTGAAAGAGTATGTGGATTTTTTTGGGGATTTTTTTAGAGTTTTTTTAATTTTTATTTTTTTTCCAAATTATGAATTGTGAAAGGATTTTGAATTTTAATAATATTTTTTATCATTTATTCATGTGTGTTCAGCAAAGAAAAATGATTCCAAAAATCAACAATTGATTAAGAAATTTTTAGCTATTTTTTGTTTTTTCTTTTTTAATAGATTTTTTATGCTTTCATTTTTTTATTGTTTTATGATTTTTGGTGTTTTTTAATGGATTTTTTAATGGGTTCAGGTTTGAAAATTACATGAGAACAACTACTAGCATATACGAACTACATAGAACTGCATAGAAACGGCTACGACACGTGAACGGCTGTTAACGTCTGCACCACCACACGAACAAGGATATACACGCTTTTGCGTGCATGAACAGTCGCTAAACAACTCTCGAGCAAGTCACGGACATGAGCCAGGAGACATGAACTGCACAGGAATGGTAGCTACAAACCCACAGGAAACACTAGTGACAGTCCCGCACACGAACAACCACAACAAGACACAAAAATTGTTGTAGCGTGTGAACAAGGCCAAAAAAATCCGCAAGACCAAGGTTCCCGCACGCGAACATGAGCACACAAGGGGATGGTGTGGTTGTTTTTGTTCCGGTTGAGATTGAGGCATGGCAATGGACTATGGGAACATGGGCTGAGATAGGGAGTTGGCGGGGGATGGGTGTGTAGGGGGGCTAAGGGGGAGGAGGGTAGGCTTGGGGGAAGCGGGTGGGCACGGAGAGGGGAGGGGATGGTTGGCAGGGTAGAGGGGAGGAGGGAGGGAAGGAAGAGGGGGAGAAGAAGAGGCGATGGAAGTGGAGGAAGGGGAGGAGGAGGAGGAGGGCGCAAAAGTGGGTGGTGATGACAGAACGGCAGCGCGGTAGTATGAGGACGAGGTGGCATGGTTGCGTAGAGGAGAAAGGAGGTGCTGCGCAGGCGCGATCAGAGGCGGCAGGCGCAGGCGTAGAGGAGGAATAGGCAACACGAGGAGGGAAGGGAGAGAGGGTAGGGATGAAGAAGAGGGGAGGTGGCGATGGCAAGGGGGAGGGAGAGAGGGTGAGAGGGAATGTTGCAAGCTATCGAGGAGAGAGAGGGAGGGAGAGGCGAGAGAAAGAAAGAAAGAAAGAAAGAAGGAAGAGAGAGGAGAGAGGAGGGAAGGAAGGGGGAGGAGGGAATTGTCGGGGAGGGGAAATGATATTATTATTATTATTATTAATTTAAAAATTTAAAAAAACAATTAGTATTTGATTTTTGTTTAAAAATAGAAAAACCAAAGGTAGTCCCCCCCTCGTCCCACAAACAGGCACGGAGTGGGGGTTTAAAATTTTGCAGTGATCGACTCGTAGAGGGCCGAGACACCATCACGAGGGCGAATGGTGCTACGAACGCATTAGAAGACGTGTAAATTGAAAAACATGGATGTTCACGCACGACGCAGGAGACACGTACACACGTGAAAACACAACTTTTTTTTAATAAAACCCAAACCGTGCATTAGAATGAAATGCTATATAAATAGAAAAATGTGCCGGAAGGTAGGGGGAAGATAGTGGAAAAATGCAACAGGGGGTCCGAGGAGAATGCAAGGCATTCACATGGGGAAAATGTAAAAATCGAGCCTGAAAATGCATATGAGAATTAATATCGAAGAATCCGTTCATCGAAACGAAGCACGAGAAGAATGACATGAGAACATAATTTCGATCAGGATATGATGCATTCACATGGGAAAAACCCAACAATTGTACCCGAAAAGGGATTTGAAATTTCATAGTTAACAATATGGCCACTGGAAACATATGATCTTCAGGGCTGGCACATTAGAACTCAGTTCTGATGGGGTTAGGAGGCATTCACATGGGACATACAGTAAAACGAAGCTCAAAAACACCTATAAAAATTAATAACAAAAATTTTATAAGTTAGAACAGGGCAGTGGAAAAAGAAAAAATGGGCAGAAGGAGAGCCGGTCAAGGCTATTCACTCAAAATTGAATTCTGAGGAGAATAGGACATGTTCACATGGAAAAAGGATGAAAATACGCATGAAAAATACATGAAAAAACGTAAAAATTAATAACGGACAAATCGTACATCAGAATGATATGGTGTAAAAAGGAAAAAATATCATATGGAAGGTGTAGGACAAGCTTGTCACATCAAATCAGCATTCCAAAATAATAAAGGAGCATTCACATGAAAAAACATCAAATGTGCGGGAATTGCTTAAAAAATTAATAACTTTCAATTCGTTGCTTGAAATAGGGGGCGGTAAAAAGGAAAAAGGTACAGTTTAAAGGGATACACATGGATGTAAGGTTGGATTTGGGTTTTTGTAAACTTAGGATGTGGTCACATAGAAAAACGACCAAAACGCCATGTAAAGAAAAATAACAATAGGAACGGCCTCGTAGGTAAAGGAGACAAGGGCTGGTGGTGGATGGGCAAGGGACCCATTAAGGTAAAGTGAAGACATGGAATATACGCAGATTTCAAGAATGACATATGTAAGATGTATGCTCGGCAAACACGCAGGGACGCGTCCCCACACTTAAAACCTTACTAGGTAGGGTGAAATGACTCTGCATGAACACAATGTTGAGATGGCAAGCTCAATATGTGCGAACATTGATGATGGACCGCCTGGCTAGATGAGTCCGCACGTCTACAATTAGCACGTTGGTAGTCATTATGATACTCACATGGCCACTGACTTATCACTTATTATATTTAGTTTGTTACACCTACCTACAACTACCTACTCATTATGATACTCACATGGCCAGTCAATTAGTGTAGTTGGTTATGCACTGTTTGACTTAGAAGGCCACTTTCTTTTATATTGTATCTTATCTATACTTTGTGTACATTGTATAGTGTGTGGAAGAAGAAAAAAAAAACCAGCAAGAAAACGTTTTGACCTCCATCTCTCTTCTTGTGCTCTTGAGTGAGCTTCCTCTTGTATATATAGTGTGTTTTTGGCACAGCAGCTCAAGCAAGTCCCCCCACCATACGATTTTTGACATGGTATCAGAGCGACGCCACTGAGAGAGGCTGATTTTGAAGGCTATGCGAAAGACAAAAAGGTGATGTACTGGCTATCTGCAGTCATTGATAATACTATGCTGGGACATATCAGGAATGTTGAAACTTCACATGTAGCTTGGACAATTTTTGAGAGTATGTTTTCAGTAAATATAAGGGCCCGAAAGATTTAACTCAAGCAAGAGTTGAATGCCTTGAAGAAAGGGAAAATGTCTGCCAATGAGTATGTGTTGAAGGTGAGGAGCATTGCAGATGCTTTAGCAGTGATTGATGCAATGCCGGATGATGATGATTTGGTTTCATCCACTCTGAGTGGCCTTAACAATGAGAAGGCATGAAAATCATTTGTTACTTCAATATATGTATGGAAGCCATTTCCATATTTTGATGAACTAATCTCTCTCATGAATACTGAAGAGATCAATATGCAGGGTGATTTGTCTGAAAGAAATGGTGAACAGGTCCAAGCATTTTACTCGAGTTTGGTAGATCCTCTTCGAGAGGCCGTGGTATGGGACGTGCTGGCGATAACCTGCAAAACAGGTTCAATCAACAGTTTGGTGAAATGCAGGTTTCTAGAGGTAGAGGAAACTTTAGAGGCAGGGGGAGCTCTAAAGGAAGAGGTGGATGGCAAAACAAAGGCTCTAGAAATTATGCTATTGTGGAAAAACAGGTCATATTGCATCCCATTGCTATGCAAAGAAGGATGATATTCGCATGGTAAATTGCAGCAAGGAACCTATGCATCGTCTTCACGACAGAATGAAGATAAAAATGAGCGTCTGTTTGTTATGTAGCATATGATGAATACAATTACAGGAAAGGGGACACATGATGATGTATGGTATGTCGATTCAGGTGCATCTAATCATATAACCAGTCATGTTGAATGGTTTGGAGAGACGCAGGACTTACAAAACCCAGGTTATGTGCAGACGGGTGATGATTCATGCCACCCAATTTTACACATTGGAAAGGTTCCCTTGTCCTTGTATGATGGCCAGACAAAGAGTTTGACAGATGTATTACATGTGCCATCAATTACAAAGAATCTAGTATCTGTTGGCCAAATGGGCATGTCGATTCAATGCAAAAGGTTGTTTTGTAGAAGACTTTAATGATAAGTGTAGGTTGGTCGCAAAAGGAAGTAGAGTTGGCCAAATGTTCACTTCTAGATACTGAAATTCCTGCAATGGATGCTGCTATGTATGCTAAAGGAAAAGGAGTAGTTTTGCAGATATTGAAATATGGCATAAATGTATTGGACATGTAAATGTGGAAAGGCTGAAATTAATGCAGTCCAAAGGATTGGTTATAGGGTTGCCTTCTTTTAGAGTTGCAAAATTGCATAAAGTCTGTGAAGCATGCCAGTTTGGTAAGCAGGCAAGACAGCCCTTCTCGCATGACAGAGAAGTGAGTAGAAAAATACTTGATGTAGTGCATACAAATGTTTGGGGGCCTACACAGAATGTATCTCTTGGTGGCAACAAATACTTTGTCACATTTATTGATGACTGTTCAGGGAAGTTACGGGTATACTTCATGAAGGAAAAGAGTGATGTGTTTGAGTACTTCAAATCTTTTAAGGCAGTTGTTAAAACAGAAACGGGCTTAAAAGTGAAGTGCTTGAGATCAGATGGAGGGGGAGAGTACCACTCTAATGAGTTTACTGGCTTCTTGAGGACTCATGGAATAAAGAGGCAATTTACTTGCATGTATACCCCACAGCAAAATGGTGTTGCAGAAATAAAAAATAGGCATATTGCAAAAGTTGCACTGGCATTAATGGCTGAAAAGAATATGCCCAAACATTTTTGATCTGAGGCTATCCATAATACTGTCTACATTATGAACAAAACTCCCACAGCTGCAATTCATGGGATGACTCCTGAAGAATGCTTTACTAGCAAGAAGCCCAATGTATCACACTTGAATGTATTTGGCTGTGTTGCATACGTTCATGTGCCAGATGAGCTACGGAAGAAGCTTGATCCAAAGGCAGAAAAATGTGCTTTTATTGGATACTCTTTAGAGCATAAAGGGTATCGTTGTTATAACCCTGTCACAGGTGAGTTCAGAGTGAGCACGGATGTTATCTTTGATGAGATGGGAAGTTGGTATACACCTGTTGGTGATGTTTTGGATGATGATAATGATCAAGACAGCTATGTGCAGAAAGATAAACAAGAATCATTGATTCTTAGTGGACCAGAAACATCATCTGATACTACACCTAGAGTGAGCCCTTGGTCTGGAAGACTAAGGAGTAGCCCCACATCTTCAGGTGGATCTATAAGTATTACAAGGAAGGAAAAAGGAAAGAAGAAAGTGTTGGATGGTAATGATGCATCTACCAATCATTTGGGATTTAACAGAGATTCCAGTGGTTCAGAGAGTTTGGATGATGAGCTTGGTATTCCTTCAATCAGAACACCAGGTGTACAGAGAGCTCAGAGTAATGTAAAGGCTCCATTGAGTGATCCAGTGGTACACAGATCTGGCAGGGTCAGATACCCTATTAAAATATTTGGTTTTGAAGGTTATGTAGCTCACCATTATGCTTATATGGTGAAACTAGTTGAGGATGTTGAACCCACTTGTTTTGAGGATGTTGTTGGTCATGCTCATTGGGATGCAACAATGGATGAGGAGATGGCTGCATTAGAAACCATGGTTGGGATTTGGTACCCTTACCTAAAGATAAGAAAGCTATTGGTTGTAAGTGGGTTTACAAAGTCAAGCATAATGTAGATGGTTCAGTTAGTAGGTATAAGGCTATGCTCAAACATATGGCATAGATTATGAAGAAACATTTAGTCCAGTTGCTAGGATGGCAACTGTTAGGTGTGTGATTGCCTTGGCAGTAGACGAAGGTTGGAGTTTGCAGCAAATAGATGTTAAGAATGCCTTCTTGCATGGTGAATTGCAAGAAGAAGTGTACATGGAGCTGCTAGCAGGTTATGAGGGTTTAGAGCATCCCACATATGTATGCAGGTTAAAGAAGGCGCTCTATGGGCTCAAGCAAGCACCTAGAGCATGGTCTGACAAGTTTGGAGAGTATCTTGTCAATATTGGATTTTGTATTTCTGATGCTGATCACTCACTTTATGTGAGAAAGGGAGATGCAGGTTTGGTCATCATAGTCATCTATGTGGATGACGTGATTATTACAGGTGACAGTGACAGTGGGATTGCTGAAGTTAAGGACTTCTTGAAGAAGAAGTTTGAGATGAAAGATTTGGGCGAGCTGAGACACTTTCTTGGCATTGAGGTGATCAAATGTGATGATGGTATATGGCTATCCCAAAGGCAGTGTGGCTTGGATATGTTATCCCAGTATGGTATGATAGCATGCAAGCCTCTTTCAGTACCATTGGAGAAAAATGTGAAGTTGAGTACTGACATTGGGGATAAGATAGAAGACCCTACTATGTTCAGGAGGATAGTAGGGAGTTTGATTTACATGACTATCACAAGGCCAGACTTGAGCTATGCTATTGGCCTTGTCAGTCAGTTTATGCAGATGCCTAGAAAGCCTCATTTGGATGTAGTTAGACGTATATTGAGGTATGTGAAGTCCACTTTACATTATGGACTTTTTTATAAGGCAGGTAAGGACGTACAGGTCTTTGGATACACAGATGCAGATTGGGCTAGTAGCATGTCAGACAGAAGATCTACAAGTGGATTCATGTTTTCCCTTGGTAGTGCAACAGTTACATGGAGCGGCAAAAAGCAACCTATAGTTGCTTTATCGAGTACAGAGGTTGAGTATAGAGGTGCTGCTATGGCAGCATATGAGGTGGTATGGCTACAAAAGTTATTAGGTGATTTGGACGTGCAGGGAGATGGTCTAGTTGTCATTCATTGTGACAACATGAGCAGCATACAGCTAGCTAGGAATCCAGTGTTCCATGCTAGGACTAAACACATTGAGGTGTACTACCACTTTGTGAGAGAGAAGGTACTTGCAGGAGAGATTGACTTGGTATATGTCAGCATACAGGATTAGATGGCTGACATTTTCACAAAGGCATTGGGTGAAGAGAAGCTTCGAAAGTTTCGAAGCTTACTTGGGGTTGCAGAGATAGAATTGAGCTTGAGGGGGAGTGTTTAGATGGCAAGCTCAACACGTGCGGACATTGATGATGGACCGCCTGGCTAGATGAGTCCACACGTCTACACTTAGCACGTTGGTGGTCATTATGATATTCACATGGCCACTGACTTATCACTTATTATATTTAGTTTGTTACGCCTACCTACAGCTGGTAAAGATAGAGCGTCTGTCAATTAGTGTAGTCAGCTATGCACTGTTTGACTTAGAAGGCCACTTTCTTTTATGTTGTATATTATCTATACTTTGTGTACATTGTATAATGTGTAGAATAAGAAAAAAAAACCAGCAAGAAAACGTTTTGGCCTCCATCTCTCTTCTTGTGTTCTTGAATGAGCTTCCTCTTGTGTATATAGTGTGTGTTTGGCGCATCAGCTCAAGCAAGTCCCCCCACCACACGATTTTTGACACACAAGACATGTCACTGGATTGTAGTTAACGTTCCCACACTTAAAACATAAATGTCATTTGTAAACAAAAGGTGTAGTGCTAGAAAAACTTGACATTAGGAGAAATATGGACTCTCTTTTTTTCCCCTTAAGGAGTGAATAAACAAATATAGGCCTAACCAATGAGAGAGCTGGGATTCCAGATTCATGTAACATGAATCTTCTAGCCATATCTTGGACCAAATCTTCCCTTAGCAATAAAATAAGGAAAAATGTGGGGACTACAATGCTGTCACTTCTTGGAAGTTTGTGCCTCGAATTTTCATTTTCTTATTTTTTATGTTTGACTTTTCTTTTCTCCCCTTTTCAGTTTCCCCCTCTTTCTTAGGCGGAACTCAAATTTGTCATATCTCTTTCCCCGCTTCTTCTTTCCTGACGAAATTTTACAGCCTCACTGTTGCTTGCCCTGTCTGTAACCCTGTAAAATTTCATTTGCTTTGCACAAGCACAGAGAGAGTTTCATGTGTTTTATGAGAGCAGAGCTTGTTTTACCAAAGCCCTAAGATTCTCTTCACAAAACTCTACAGGTATATTTTTCTCTTCCATAGATGTTCTATGGTAAAGTTTTATCTCGTTTGGAGAAAACCTGTGCAAGTTATGTGCATTCTCTGACATGTAATTTCTTTTGTTTTGATGCTCTAGGAGTCTCTTACAGTCAAGAATAGTGATATTTTGAACACTCAACTTCTTCTTCAACATCTTAGGGTTTCTCTGTAAACAAAGTTACAGGTATATTGTCTTGCTTTTTTGTTGCTCCACTGTTAAATTTTATCTCGTTTAGAAAAAATGTATACAAGTTACATGCATACTGAGCTTTCCTTTGTTTTTTTACTCCAAGAATCTCCGAGGGTGAAGAACAATGATTTATTAAGAACTCAACTTCTACAACATCTTTGGGATTTTTTGCAGAGAAAGCCACAGGTATATTGCCATTTTTTACTGCTGTTCCATGGTTAAATTTCAATGCATTTGGACAAAGCCTATATAAGTTATATGTATGCATTGACCCAAGATTTCTTTTGTTTTTGTACTGCAGGAATCTGTCAGTGAAGGAACAATGGTCTTGCTATAAGTCAACTTCTTGTTTAACATATCTAGGGATCTTTATGAAAGAAATTATAGGTACAATGTTTCTTTTTTAAATTGATCCATTTAAATTTAATTTCATTTGGAGAGAACATTTGCAAATTATACACATGTTGATAGGTAACTTTTGTATTTGGTTGTTACAGATGTCTTCACGGAGGAAAAATATCAGTAGCATACTTGCAGTGGAGGTCTTCAACAGGAAAGATAATGGCGGTAATTGGATTTGTGATAAGTATTATAAGTTGGATTGGATTTTGATGCACCCAAGTACTCGAGGGAGTTTCAAGGTCAAGCGCAAGGATGTTGCAAACCCTAGCAAACATTGTAAAGGTAGAATTCTAGAGTTCAGAAAAGTGTTTAATGGCACAAGTGCAGTAACAGAAGTGTTGATTCAACATGTTTATACGCATAAATAAATCTCGGTACACAACGAGAAAAACATTGCAAATTATAAACAAAACAGTAAGTCTTGTAATCTAATTCAGTCTTGTTTGATTGACAGCTCTATATCCATCGACTTTGCATGAATGGCAGAATGTGGAATGTTTAAGCGGCAAGATACATGTTTGGCATAAAGAGATAGGTTCTTTGATCTATGATAATACCTCTGCAAGTCAACTTGCCACTCAAAATATCTTTTTTTATAATTCATTGTATGTGGTAGAAAGCCAGAGATTGCAGCATGTCCCATTGCCGCCACTGTCTAGTGGTGAATGGTTCATTGGTAGCTTGGAGTTGTCAGGAGCTTGCAAGTCGAAGATAAAATCTGATATCAATAGTGCTATGAAACCCACCACAGGCTCCAAAGATGTGCATCTTAGTTGGTTTATTCCATTCTCATTGTTTGCACATTTGTTTGGTTCATGTGATGTTTTGAAGAAAACAAAGATTACTTATCAATGCAAGTGTCCATCCGAGGAATGGATGAGTCAGCTATTGGGTGAGTCTTGGCAAGTCAAAAGAACACATTTTGATGAGACGATTGAGTGCAGGGTCAACCAATCTGATATTACATTCAGGTAAAACTTTTTTACTACTTTGCATACCTTGATTTAATTGACATAGGTCTCGCTTAGATGAATTGTTATGTTAGTCGCATTCACTTACCATTATTTTTGTTTTTATTACATGTATTTCATTGCTAGACAAACTCTGTGCGTTCGCTTTCGATATAGAAGATGGCGACTTTTGCGAGGGGTGTGGATCAGCTTGGATCAAGATATCCGAAATGACACACATACAGCGCTCATAGATGTGGTAATCTTGTGGAGTGGTCATAATCCTTTCGTAGTCAGCGCAGAGAGTCATTGGCCCATTTATTTTCTGAGATATGAAATCCAATTAATGTCCAGTGAGCCCCTCTACAACTTCTATTTCAAGTTAGATAATAGAAAAGTCAGGACTCGTAGTGAGCAATCCATGATATGTAAACAATGTGCTTCTCCACATATCCTTGAGATAGTGGAATCCTTGTAAAAAAACTTTATAAAGAGCGAATACATACCTTTTTTGAACTTTTGAGTACTTTAAATTTTAGTTTACTGTGATCCAAGCGTGCGATAATACATACTGTAATTACTCAATCGTGCAGTTAAAAATCATAATTAAATTGCAGGTTAGAGGTCTATAATCTATAGAATATTGTCTTTGCACAATGATATATTGTACCGCATCTCTGCTGCTCGTTTCTTAAATTTTAATATTAAATTGGATCCAAAGGGAATTTCAAGGCCTTTTAGATTTATTTTCTTTAAAAAATTATATATTTTCTCTCGTTAGACTTGAATATACTCAGCGACCCAAACATATTCGAGGATATAATAATGTAGAACGAAGCGTTTGTCTGTATGAGTAATTTTAACAGTGACTTTAAAGTACTGAAATAAAGAAACTAAGGTAAGAGTTTTAATTTGAAACTTTAGAGTTAATAACTTTATAAAGAACCTTTATTTAAAACCCTAGACACATAAAATCTATAACTCCAAACTCATTTTCACTTTCATTCTCCACTTCCCTACACTTGTGCTCTCCTTTCTTCTCTCTTTGTGTGCCATGGCTACCACTCCCGCCTTCGCCGCATGGATCAGCTCCACATGCTACGCGCACATAGGGGACCAGATATACCCTAGGTTTTGCGTGACCTTGAGTCTAGAAAGCTCGCTTTCTGCTGTAGACCCTGACTCTAGTATACTAGCATCGTTTTGTGATGCAGTGAACCCTCTCACTTGCTCTATTCCCGACTCCACTCTCAGGTGGGATCCCATGGATTTTTTGTATAGTTTGCATGCTGGATCCAGCCATGCAAAGGTGATAAGTTGAGCCCTAGTGCATGTGGGGCAACATCTCTGCGCTAGAGAGGTGCCCACCTCGTCTCACAGGACCACGTCACGATGGATCTCATTGAGAGGGATGCCGCCTTTGCCATATATGTTATGTGCACTGAGGTGCAAGAGGACAGTGACGAGGACATCGACGCACCCTCTCAGCCACTACTAGAGTACTTTGAGAGGGAGCCTGAGGAGATCACTCTCGATCTGAGTGTTGAGGCAGCACAGAGCTTGGCCATTGTGCACCCACCTCCCTGCCCTGATGAGATGCCCACGAGCGAAGAGCCACCCCTCTCTTATCTATGCTATCACCATCGAGGGGGTGGAATATCTACTCATGCAGGATGTGCTACAGTTGTTGGAGCTTAGGGAAGAAGAACTATACTGTATCATGGTGCGTGATGCACCTAGTGATTTCATAGATTTTGATTTACAGGATGCCCCACCACATGTTGATGAGGTGGCTCGTTATGATGGCACGAGCATCGATGACATCTCTACCATTGTGAGCATCCAGGAGCTTATTGAGGATGCGGCGCCACAGTATCAGATCTCTGATGAGGAGTTCGAGCGGTTGCAGGAAAGCCTTTTTGGTCCTCGACCTGACTATGCAGTGCCTACCCAGGAGAGAGACGAGGGCGGCCCAGTGGAGGCAGGAGCAGACCTAGATGATCCATTACAGCGGCAGATAGATGATGTAGAGAAGGTAATGTTCTCGGTTTTCTATGAAACTTAACCAGTAGGGCCTCTAGGGCATCGGGAGCGCACACATGTGTTTTTGTCGGGATCGGGCCCCTAGATGTGCCCTGGCCGAAGACTCGCGTCTGGGGGCCTGAATCCACACATGTGTTTTTGTCGGGATCGGGCCCCCAGATGTGCCCTGGCCGGAGGCTCACGTCTGGGGGCCTCTGCAGACGCGAGCCTCCGGCCAGGGCACATCTGGGGGCCCGATCCCGACAAAAACACATGTGTGCACTCCCGATGCCCTAGAGGCCCTACTGGTTAAGTTTCATATAAATATGATTTATATATCTTCAACACACTCCATGCATAGTGAGTCTGATACTGAACTTGTGTGTTGCAGGAGATTGTCTATATAGATGAGTTTTCATCTAGGCAGGGTGGCCGATCTGGTAGCCAAGGAAGGGTGCAAGACTCGGCATTGAAGGAGTATGTTGGGCAGCTTGTCAACAACATTATTGTATTTCATAAGACATGCTCCCCTGCCTTTGCCGAGAACTTCTTGAAGTTGAGGGCACTAACAAAGGCTGGGCCCTTCAAGACCATCCCGACCAACTCCAGCCTGGAGAAAGTAGTGTTGCTTCGACGTTCGAAGCTACTCTACTTATTCACGAGTACTAGGTCTGGCCCACTTTTCTCCATGGTGGCCCGTGGCATGGTTGCCGGTGTTGAAGACCCCACTGTCATTAGACAGGAACTATTGGGGCAAAATGTATTGTTGCCTATGATCAAAAATAGCTCTGACCATGGGGAGCCTAGCTCGAAGAAGCCTATGAGAGAATAGATGTACTTATTGCCTATTGATATCGCATCACTGATGTACTGCACTTTGTAATCTTCTCTTCAAGTAATGAAAACCGATGTTTGTTGGATTCGCGTGCAATGTCGTTTGTGATACGTGTCATTTACTGTTGTTTTTTACTTGAATGTTACGTTTATTTGTCGAATTTATACGTAACACGATTCGTACCCTAAATTTAATACGCAGTGCTTTATCGAATTCGTGCGCAACATGTATTTGTTCGAACGCATGTAACGATAACTCAACGACGTAAATAAAATAAATATCAAGCGACTAAACAAAAATAAGACACGCCAAAAACTTTGTATTTGTATTAATAACAATTTTACATGGGGTCCATTACAACCAAGGCTTTACAAAATGTCTTCAGAAGCTACATTCCATGTGCTTTTGAGTTGTACACCTCTATCCTTGCTGACCTCCGCGTGGACTATCTTTCCATCGCCGAAAGAACCTGACTATCCGCAGATCCCTGTCGGTGACGGTGACCCTCCTTGCATGCACCGCTGCATAGACTGAGTCTCCAAATAAGTCGATGAGGTAGGCTTCAGCAGCTTCTTGTAGTGCGAGGAGGGCCTGGGCAGTCCAGCGATCTGGTTGTTTTGCGCGTGATGTATCTGGAAACTGGGTCCTGTTGTTCATGATCAGTATGCCCTCCATGATCTCCCGCACCAACTTCTGGAATGGAGCCTTCGGTATCAGGAGGTGAGTGGTCTTCTGGTAGTGGCGGATCTCGCGAAGAGCCACTATGCCTGGCTTCCATCGACGCTTGTGATGCTGGCGTCGTGATGGTGGTGGTGGAGCTGGAGGACGTGGCTGCCACATGGAATTTCCGGGGGGTATCTCTGGGCCGCTTGCTTGGTGCGTACCATGTCTTCTAGGAGAGAGAACTCAGAACTCAAAAGTGAAATGTGTAAAATGAGGTGAAACTTTAAACTTATAGCCAAACTTTTCAAAAACCCTAAAATTTTAATTAATGAATCCACACTTTGGAAAAATATCACCAGTGCTCCGATTCACATGAAATTTTACCTGTAGACTCCTCAAGGACACATCAACCACCCAAAAAAAATTTGGCCCCAACAGAAGCCTGGGGATTCAAGGCCCCAGACGCGAGCCTCCGGACAGGTGACCCAGAGGCTTCTGATGGGGCCAAATTTTTAATATAAATGAGTTTTTCTAATGCCCAACATGAGGGTGAAGTTTCACCAGATTCCGATTTATAAATTTGACGGTTCAATTTTTTTTGGAAAATACGTTAACTGCATTATACTGCACTGATAATGTATTGTCAACCTCGCAACTGTAGATTAAATGTACTGATAATGAGTGTATGCAACTGCAGATTAAATGTATTGTCAACCTCGCAATGCGAAACATTGGAAACTTAAAAATTGACTAAAAATAAATCATGGGTAAAATGGAATATCGCATATCGGATATACTGTTGCCAAACCACTAAATATAGTAAGGATATAGTGCATCGGCCCATGTACAACCGATCATCGACGTGTACGTGGTTGCACATTGAATTTATCCTCAACAAAACTACTTATAAAATTGGAAACTTGAAAATTCACACAATGCGAAACATGGTCAAAATAGAATATCACATATTGGATTTAGCATTGCGAAACTATGAAATACATGGTAGATAGTGCATCGCACCAAGTACAACTAGAGCTAGGGAAAATTTAGCTCCATTTTGCAGGCCACTACTATCAAATACTTGAAGGTCTACTGGAAAGATAACCCAAAACTAAGCTCCTTACAATCTACAACCAAACCTGAGCTAAAAACATAGATCCAATTACAAGGTAGCTTCTCAAAGCATATTGTTGACATTAAGATTAAATGCATCCTTGTTATTGCGGATCCTGCGAACAAGAACCAGATCTATGGGCTTAATAGTGATACGTCGGGCATGAATGGCTAAAAGTTGACCATCACTCATTAGATCAATCAAGTAGCTTTCAGCTGCTTCTTGGAGAGCAAGCAAGGCTTGGCTTGACCATCGCCCCACATTCCTTGCCTGGTTCCTCGAAAAGAACTTGTGATGATGCCCTGACTGTAGATCTTGCAGCATTTCTCGCACCAACCTGGAGAATGGTGCCTTAGGAATAATCAAGTCGGCACTCTTCTGGAATTCCCTTATCTCGCGTAACGCAGTTGTGCCTGGTCTCCATCTTCGCTTTTTATGTGTTGGAGGGCGTGTATTACGAGCTGGAGTAGTAGTGGGAGGTGGAGCAGCTGGAGCATGTGGACCACCATTTTTGGACAATGGCAAACCATCATTATCGACCACACTAGGGCCACCATTGTTGGCCACAGTAGCGCCACCATTATTGGCTGCAGTAGGGCCACCGTTATCGGTCTCACCAGGGGATCTTTGTCACTCACAGTATGCTCACTAGATTTGGAAGAGTGTTGAGCTCTTGCTCTCGCAGGCGCCTTTTTGATAGGAAGCTTGGAACGTGCCATGGCTGTGATGATGAAGGATAGAAAGATGGAGGGTAGAGTGGAGAGCAATGGGAAAAAATGAAAGGAGAGACAACTTAAATACGAAACTTTCAAACTTACTGTGGTGTAAATGAATTTTAAATTTATAATTTCATTTCATTTCTCCATCCCATCCCTACCTCTCTCTATCTCCTGACACCCCCCTCATGCCCCCCTCTCTCTCTAGGCCAGTGAATGTTCCAATGTTTGGAATTTTCATATCGTTGTCTTAGGATTTCAAAATCGACTTTTCATAATTAAAAAACAAAGTTCGAAATCGACTTTGAAAAATATAGTGACAAACCTTTGAAATTTTAAAGAAAATTTATAAGACTTCTCATGTTAGAGATATGAGTATTGATGTGTCATATCCTTGGGACTTGTGCTCTCTTGTGGACTCTAAATGCATCAAAATTATTATCTTTATCTAGGTCTCCATTTTTTGCCATCTCTCTCTTGGGTTGCCAACCATTCTACGTGCCGTTGTCTAGCTATGTTGTTTTCATATCTTGCTTTTATTCTGCTTGAGATGTTTTGGACTTCTTTTCTTTTTTCTCGTATCGTATCTCTAGTCTCCTATACCACCATTGGAATAATTGCCTCATAGAATTGGAATCATTGATGCCACCTCCATGATCAGTTGCCTTTTGAAAAGCACAAGCTTGCCAGTGAGATCTTTCCATGCCTTGAGTTGACCATATTGCCAAACTTCCTTGATCTGCAAAGTATGGACCATGTGCTTCAAGTATATGCTGCAGAAGAAAAGAGATTAGAAACACAAAGTAATTCGAAATGATGATTTTTTTTTGCAATGGTGATAATACTGACCATGTAGTGTGTTATGCTATTTGTAGTCCATGCCTCCACCATGGACTTATGAAATTTAGCAGATGTCTCTTTAAATGCATTGGCATCTCCATCCATAAACCTCAACTTCTGTAAGAGAGCTGCTAATCTATCTAGGTGTATCCACACTTCTGCCTTCGCAATCCTCGTTCGTCCCCCATTTCTCCAATCTGAAACAGCAAGGTGCAACTTTTTCCATGCTTCGTACTTCTCTGGTTGTTTTACTAGTATATTGCCTTCCTCATCTCGAGGTGGAGATAAAAACTTCCTAGCCTTGGGTCCACCAAAGCATGGTTTACAAGGAACATTTCCACTCTTCCCCGATTTTTTCTCGTCCTTTTTTATTTCTACTTGGCCTCCGTGCAATCCAACTTCAGAGAGGACTTGTTCTACCTTCTTGCATGTAGCATCAGATTCTGACACGGGCTACATCTTGTATGCAAAGCATATGTATTCATATACTAGCTTCTCAATTATTCTAACCAAACAATGCAATGTGCAAAAGTGAACCCTTGTTAGTGGTATTTCCAAAATAGGGCGCCAGTTTGGATCCACTGGAATTAGCATTCAATTTCTCATGACTTTCTGATCACGTGTTGGAGCACCCTGTTGTCCTGCCTTGGCAAGCCATTCTTTCTTTCCATCTTTCCCTTTCTTCCTAGTTTGCATGCAGTATATGCATGGAAATTTTGCATTTGCTGCATTTGATAAACCAAACATACACTTCAATGTTTTTAAATCACTTGCAAGATGCCATTCAACTTGATAGTCCCCAAACCCCTCAATGTGTAAAACTGCTCCATTATTTTGCTGTTGAATAGCAATGGGTATATTAGTGAGGTTAAAAAAAACTTTAAGTACTTCATGGTCCTCCTTTGGTACTTCAAATGCTGCAAGCCACCATATTTCATTCTCCGATTATACACTGAAGTATAAAGGATGTTTTTCATCGATGTTGGGATCCAATGCTCGATTCATAAGTGTTATACTCACACGCTCAAGTTTTTGCCCCTTGATAATCTCACTCTCATCAAGTTTGAGGACAAACTTAAGCTTGCCTCTACATTCTTCCATAGCCATATTGTAGAACTTGACCATAGCAATCTGAACCCTACATATATCCAATACAAAGTTGTTGGATGCATTCAATACAAAGGAAACTTCTTTGGAACCATACTTCAATATGTGTGTGTGTTCCAGATGTGTAGGCTCACCAATTAGTTCTAAAACTTTCTCATTTCTTCTGCCCTAATTTACTATATGTCACTCTATCACTTATTTTCTTTGTTCATCTCACACTGTCCTCTTTATCCCCCCCTTCTCCCCTCCTCTCTCTCTCTCTCTCCCCCCTCTCTCTCTCTCTATGAATTGATGCTTAAGGACTGAACAACAACTGTGAAGAATAATAACATCACAAAGATTAAAAAAATAAAGATACCTCCATTATCACTGGATTGCTTGTAGTATAGACTGTTGAAGACGGAGATTTCTTACTGCATATTTCTGAAGAGGAAGATGGCTTGTAGCAGGGTAGAGTGTGTTGTAGATAGAGATTATTTGATTTCAACAAATGGTATCAAAGCTACTCCTCAATGCTGCTTCAGAAGAACTCATATGCAAGAAACCATATTCTGGAGGGAAAGAGAAGAATGCACAAAATTTGGGACAAAACTAGAGCTTTCTGAGGGAATGAAAAAATGCCCAGAAATAGGTATATACTTGTCCAAAAAAGATGAAAATTTACAAGGAAACTCTCGAGTCAAAAAGGTGTCTCTGGGTAAAAAATAATCTTAAAATATGATGTGTACGTCATTTTATATCATTTTTTAACTTCCGCCCTTTTAAGAAGCGAGAATGAGAATGATTCTAATATATTTTAATGTTGAAAAGTCATGAGGGCATTAAAGAGTCATGTATCAATGATTGGCTGCGTTTTTAGAAAAAATAGAATTGTATTTTTTTAGTTATGAGGATTTTGAGAAAAAGTGACCTTATCCTGCAGTTTGGGAATAAAATAATAGGTGAAATCTATTGAAAACACAAAAATGATATTTGCTTGATTGTAGAAGATCTCTTTTTATAATATTATTTTGGAATCTCTTTTTAGAGAGAGAGAGGTGAGAGAAACCCCTTAAGGGGCAAAAAAGAGAGTCCATATTTCTCCTAATACTCAATTTTCGAGCATCCCAGGGAGGTAGCCCATATATCGGGTACTTTAGATTTTTTGGAGATCATGTCGTCTATGTTAGGAAATCATAGGTCTGTGGGGAGTACAGAGACAACACACCAAGGGAGGTGGCTTTGGAATTTCTTCTGGAAAAGTGTATGTTGATGATTCAGCTATCTTGGACTGCGGGGTGTTACCACCTTTTCCACAACCAGCTTCCCGTCCAAGGGTATTTCTACCTTTTCTCGGAATGAAGCCTGCTGTGACAGGGAATTGCTTCTTTTTCTCCCATATTAGTTTTTTTTTTTTCCTTTCTTTCTTTCCTACTTCCAAGGGTGTTTCCACCTTTTCTCAAAGAATAGGTCAGCATGACATGGACCGAAGTCATTTTCTCCCATGGCCAATATAGTTTTATTTTCTTTTTTTTTCTTTTTCTTATTGTCTATGAAGCGTCGAATGGCAGGAATGCCATGTATCAGAACCATCCTCGCCACCTTTATTGCATCAAACTGAAAGGAAACCAAGGGGGAGGGGAAGGTGGCTGCGAGGGGCTATTAGAACATAACCACATCTTCAAGATCAACAAGAGGGTTATTAGGAGCATTAGGTAAAGCCATCTCGAACATTGTGCAAAGAATGAGGAAGCTATTGACGGTGATTGTCAAGATCCCTAGGGGGTAATACTTCTTGAGGCAATCGCCATTAATAAGGAAAGGATCATCATGTCTAGACTTGGATTGAGCCATTTAGATTTATGAAAGTACCTTATAAGGACCCATCCAGCGTTGTTGAAGCTTGCCTGGAAACTTGCCAAATCAAGAATCATAAGCAAGGACTAAGTCACCTTCCTTGAACTCCTTCTACTTGATGAAGCTGTCATGATAATCTATCTTGTAACAAGAAATCTTCACGTAGCATCATAGAATCAATTCTCCCACGGTTTTATCTTCAACAAAATTCATCATTCTCTTCATATTATTCATATTTTTCATTGATAGACAAAGAGAACACAAGAGAAACACCAATTTGAATGTAAATAATCACATAGTATTCATCTTCATTTTCTTCTTAGTTTTCTCTCACAGTCTTTTATAGAAAGATACATTGTTTGGCATAGAAGTGGCTATTTCTAACTCTCTCTTTCTCTCTCAATCAATAGTACATCGCACCCTCACTACAATACTCTATAATCACTCATAATAATACTTCTTTGGTCGTGGATGCCCCTTCTAGAAGGTGTGTCTGATATGGAAGGTCACGAGAGCCACTACAGTGACTCTTCATAGCTCATCACTGTCACTTCACTCCAATCTTCTCTTAAGTCTTCAGCAACTGCTTCTTCCACTTTCTTGAGCTCTTTTGAACTTACATTCACCTCAAGGCTATAAAACTTCCCCAAAGTCACACATACATTCCACATAACACTTACAGAAGCATACATAACAGAACATAAACAGAGCAGGAATAGAGGCTCTATAGAAGCTCAACATAAGGTTTTCAGAAGGTCAACAAAAAGCATCAGAACCACATAACTCATACTAAAACCATTCCAAAATATCAAAAACCGTTCAATGACCTTTCAAAAGACCTCAACTTCCATCAATCATTAATCCATGCTTCACACAAAAAAAAGCCAAAACAAAACAGAAGCCAAACAGAAGCAATCAGAACCTCAATAGAGCCTATCAGAACATCACAAAGCCTCAAATTTCTACTGAAAATCATCATGGGCTTCCAAAAAACAATCAATCTCATCTAAAATATTCTCAAACACTTCCAAAACAATCAATCATCACTTAAGATACTTCAAAAATCAACCATTCATGCCTCAAAAACAACAAAAAATCAATCAAAAAACCTAGTCATTTCAACATTCAACATGCATAAAACAGCTTAATGTAATAAATCACAGTAGTGAGAAAAAGAGAGCAAACAATGAGCTAATAGTGATCCAAAGTCAAGTATGACTGCCAAGTATCCTTCATGAAGCGAGCATGTAACAAACACTATAGCAACCAAGAACCATGAGCCAAACACCCAAATGTGTCAAAGCAATCAATGTTAGTAGAAGGATATAAGCCCTAGCATAAAGAACTCAGAGAGTAAGCCAAGCTAGGTGTATGCCTAACCGATAGGGCTGGTGTATGCTCAAAGAGAAGACGGATCAAATCAGCCCAAAAGCATCTAATGTAGACAAGTATCTATCAAGAGCATAGACATGTAAGAGATCCTAGTCTCATCTACTCAAGAAGCTCAATTACATAAACCAAAAGCTCTGCAATATCTAGAGATATCATGAAGCTCCCATTGGCAAAAAAATTGATGGCAATCGAGCAACCAAGCTCAAAGATAGCATGTGAATACATAAGGCATCATGGAGCCAAGACCGTATACAACAGAGCATCCAGAGCAAGTGATCAATCAAGCATCACCTTAACATCCAATACATCATGTAACTATCAATGTCAAATCTCTAACAACCCAAATAGGCATCCAAGAGCTCCAAAGTATGCAAATGAAAGCCGAATTGAAGCTCCAAGTGGCAAGAAAACACAAACAATGTAAGGAGCATGCATTTCTGACATATACATCAAAGCATTGGCCTTGGCACAAGATATTTCCATATTCAAGAAAGTTGTAGTTAGTGAGATGAAATGGCTTGATTCAAGTACTAAAAATGAGTTTTTTTTAATAGTCAAACTCTAGATTAACTCATTTATAGATGGTAAAGATGGAATTTGTGTCATTACCAATAAATATTGTGGGGTTAGAAACATTGATGAGAAGTAGATCATCATAATAGCTAAAGGAATGTGAAATTTGTTTAAGAATGCCATATCTACCAAGGGAGGCTAGTTTCTTGCAGAAATTATACTCTAAAAATGCTAAAAATAGATTGCATCATGACAGTGAGCAGTTGAATCCCACGGGAAGGACTTTACATTACCTCTTGAAAATTGCCCCAAGTGTGATGAAGGTTTTGTTGATTATCCAAGTATTGAGGTGTATGCATTCCTCTATAGAGAGAGAGAGAGAGAGAGAGAGAGAGAGAGAGAGAGAGAGAGAGAGAGAGAGAGAGAGAGAGAGAGAGAGAGAGAGAGAGAGAGAGAGAGAGAGAGAGAGAGTTTATGTGATCTTTCATTAGTCCAAACCCCCTTATCATCTTTACTGATTGTGAGAAAATTTTTACTTGTTTGTTGGAAGGCCCATTTGATGATAGTGTTGATAATGGCTATGAAGCCAAATTCTCCATTGTGCTGGATATTTTCATAGCACCTCTTTATGTCGGCTAAAAATGCACTAAACATTTTGCCAGGTAGGTTAATAAAAATGTGTTGGCTTCAATCGACTATCCAAAAGGATTGGATTCTGATTGTTGCTAATACTACCTTCCTACTATTTAGTTTTGCGCAAAGCCTCAATAGTTCACTTTTGCAAGAGTAGAGCACTGTAGCAAGGATTGTGAAGCTTTGAGAATACTTACATCCCCTAATCTATGTAAAACACATAATACGGCTTTAGAGCTATATACAGGAAAGACTATTGTAGGTATTGCGAAAAAGAACCATACTGTATCAATAAATGAACATGAAAGTCAAAGACAATGGCACCACATCTAACATCGTTGCACCACCAACCTACAAATCAAGGAGGAATTTATGCAATCCACTTATCCAAGAACAAGCCTCATCAACATTTTGTGGTACATAAGATGAAATCATAGGCTTTTGCTCAACAGGCATAGTGTCAGCTTCATGCAAAACATCCTACTTCTTTGGCATTGATCCTAGCTTGACCTTTGAGTGCTTAACCTTCTTTTGCATCGCCACCACAACTACATCATTGTGGCATCATGGTGTCCCTCATGCATTCCAAAAGACATATTTAATGGAGTTAACTGCTTATATGCATCATGACCTTCACTATTCATTAATGCATTCTACTGACATGCATCATGATCATATACATCAATGACCGACGAGCTTTGTCTTCTTAGAGGCATTATGCTTATCCCCTTTTGAAGCATTTGATAAGGAAGACTTCACATTTGGACACATTACCATCAAATGAGCATAAAAGGCTACAAGCATAGCACCAATCCTACTCTTCTATTGTTTCTTCCACACATTGGGCACATAAACCTCTTGCATCATTTTTTCATGAAGTGTGTTTGCCCATTTAGGCATTGCATTGTTCTCAACATACCATAAAATTCCATAGGTATCACAGGCAATAGTGTCAGTTTTAATGAATAAGAGAAACTCTCCATGAACCATTTGATATATGCCTTCTTTTGGGATCCACATTCCTTAATACATATTGGTTTCGATCACCTATTGGTAAACCAAACTTTGCATGCATTGTTTCCTCAGTACATCTCCAATGTTTACTATGGTCATTACATTCTAATGCAAAAACCTCAAATAAGAGAGTAGGAGTATGTCTAGTTTGCCACCAATCTTCCTTGTATTATGTATACTAGCCAATTACTTTGTAGCATGTGGGTTATTAGCCCATGAATCCCATGGTGTCTCAATAAATTTCAGCAAATCAATTTGCAATTACCAACCTCTAGTATTTGCATAGAGGTATCAACATAAAGTATCAAATCCACCAACGGAGTTGATAACTCACCATCTTTACTTGAAACTCCATGAGTATATTTAGGTGTCAACTCCCTCTTCTTTGAAGGGATGATTTTTTATGGAATGTCAAACCAATCAGGATCATCCACGTCATCATTACATAATTGTTGTCAACTCCTCTTCATAGGCAGCTTCTACACTTTCTTCCCCCTGGTCTTCACCATGTTATGAGAGGATAAACTTGGCTGAGAATGAAGATATGGTTGCAAACAATGCAAAGATCTTGTGTGCTACTCACAAGAAGGAGAGTATGCATGTGCCAAATAGCACAATGTGCTCCTATCCATGCTCTTCTTCCTTTTCCTTCAAACCATGAGTGGAAAGACACAAAAAGAGAGGCTTATCACTCCAATGATTGCCTGTTGTACTCAACACTCCAAAAAAACTTGACTTTTCATACTCCAATTGATTCCAAGTAAACTAAATTTCAAAGCCCACTTCCAATTCTTCTATGTGAGACCTTACAATTACAACCAATTCTTCATATGTCTCATCAACAAGGACACCCTTGTTAGTAAACAAAAATCTTGTAAGATTCCGCATCATCCATACAATGAAAACTTGTAAAAAAGAAACCCTTAGAAACATCTTGGCCTTGCCACCCATTCCCATGAACAAGTCTTTTGTGCATCAAGTAACACAACCCACTATTTTTTCATGAGAAGAAAAGATCACTTGAAGAATGAATGTATCACCAATAATATTACAATGAAATATTGACCCTTCTTGAAAAGCATTAGTTCCATAGAACTTGCGTGCAACCATTATAGCCAAAAAATATTGAATTTCTGCTTCAACACTGCTACGGGAACATGAAAGCCAATTGATTGTTGCTACTTCCTTAAGGTGTGAATCTTGATCTACTAGCTTTATGATCTCACCCTACAAAAGTCTTCACTATTTCTTTTAAAATTTTTCTTTTTCACATGATGATTAACTTAAGATTGCCTTCGTAAATGCACTATTGCTGACACTCATGTCTTCTTCTAGCTGCATTACTGTTGTAGCCTATCATACACTATTTATTTAGGAGATAACCTATGAGTGATTGTAATTCTTAAGCTAGGAACTATGAGCTCCATAAGAACCATTGCTTCAATCCCATACACCAACTTAAATGGAGTTATGCCTATGGTGACTTTGTAAGTTATTCTGAATGACCATAAAGTTGAGTCCAACTTAGTATCCCTATCTTTGTTATTATCAGTCACAATCTTTTTCAAAATAAGTAGCAAAATTTTATTTGAACTTTGGACTTGTTTGGCTACTAGTTTAATGGGGCCCACAAAGTTTATATCCCACTTTTGAAAGGGCTCTAGGGGCAGAACCAAATGATCTTGCATCTTGTCCCTAGGCTATGGTTGACCTTCGTGTATATAAACAATACACTTCTTTACATATTGATTGGCAACTTTGAGAATGGTAGGCCACCATGAACCTACCTCGATTATATCTTTACTTGTAATTTCAGCAAAAAAGTATCCCCCTAATAATTTGGCATGAGCCTCATGTAGTATAACGGGTTGTTCATTAATTGTAACACATCTTTTAAGTACATTATCTCTTCCCTATCTATATAATACTCCCATTATGAATTGAAAATGTCTGATCTATAATGTCAACATTCTTTGTTCATCCATCTGGCCAACCTCCCTATCAACTAGAGTTTGTTAATCAAGTACAGTAGAGCATGATGATCAATATGAAATATTGCTTGATCCCCAACAAATAGTGTCAAAACCTTTGTAATGCAAATACCATACCCAGGGCTTCTCTCTCTGTCATAGTATAATTCTTTTATGTTGATATTAGTTGCATAATAGATGCCTAAACCATCTTATAATTTTCTCTTGCATCAGGATTGCTCCCACCACAATGTCTGAAGTGTCTACAAACACATGAAAAACAAGATCCCATTGCAGGGATTGCAAGATTGGAGCTACAACCAGCGTCTTCTTTAATATACTAAAATCCTTCTCTTTATCATATCTCCATGTAAATTGAACACCTTTTTTACTTATCAAAGTAAGAGGAGAATAAATATGTACCAAGTATGAAAGATGCCAATTGTGTGCCACTTAAATTGACATACAAACCATATAACCTATTGTGCTATTGCAAGTATTGCAGCCTTTTGAACTACTTGAATTTTCTTAGGATCAATGGCCACGCCTTCTTGTGAAATGGTATATCCCAATAAAACTCCTCTTTTTGCAACAAAAACCGATTTAAATGGATGGAGTGACATTCCAAACTTGCATCATCTTTCAAAATAGAGCCTTAAAATTCTATAAATGGTATGCTTTCTTACCAAAAGTATAGACATCATCAATAAATACTCCTAGAGTAATTTGTATAAACCCTAGGCATCAAGTGTGTTCAAGGAAAATGTTTTATATACCCCTATGCAACCTATTTTGTAAAATTTTCATGACCCTTATGTGACTTTTTAGCAATATTTATAAATCCCTTAATTGTGACTTTATGTTTTTAAGTAAAGAAATTAATAGATCCCTATGTAATAGATACAATATACTACAATATAGAATTGACCACAAAGCAACTCCCAAGGGTTCATGAAAATCTCTTAGTAGTTCTAGTGACTATGAAAATATCATTGTAATATATGACACCCAAAGGTAGATTTCAAATTTTTGTCAATAAAAGTAAGATTTTAAAATAATTTCTAGATAGAGACATTAGGTATATAATTAGAGCATGCAATTCTTAACCTAGAGCTAGTTAGTAAAGGGCATTCACATTAGTATCTTTCCTGCTAGCATCACCTGAGCATTGCCTAAAGCTATGACACACAATTACTAAGAAGCTAGACTAGCAGTCCTAGAGGTCTTTAATAAAAATATACAAAAACAAATATTTTGACCATCCTATTACTATATTTGGGCTCACTTACATTGCAATATTGATCTTGATGTTGCGCTATTATGGTGGTAGCAGGGATCTAGCAAGGTATATCATTATATCTTTTGTATCTAGTCCATCTCGAAATATCCTCTCCACCATTCCTACAAACTAGATCAAAGGTATATATGTTGCATATACATGTGCACACACACACACACACACACACACACACTCTCTCTCTCTCTCTCTCTCTCTCTCTCTCTCTCTCTCTCTCTCTCTCTCTCTCTCTCTCTCTCTCTCTCTCTCTCTCTCTCTCTCTCTCTCTCTCTCTCTCTCTCTCTCTCTCTCTCTCTCTCTCTCTCTCTCTCTCTCTCTCTCTCTCTCTCTCTCTCTCTCTCTCTCTCAAATACTTGGGGATTGAGATACCTGCAAACCACAGATGGCATACATGTGTGGAGCAGCGATTAGCGGCAGGGAAAAGCAAGTATTATCACTTTGAAAACGACTGCAGCCATATAGATACTAAATGCTAGAAAAGACGCTATATGATTTTTGATGCATATGTTTTACAAACAGTATTATATGAAGTGGAAGTGTGGAAGGGGAGCATCTCCTCATTTTCATGGAATGACATTGAGAAGCTGCCAAAAGCTTTTATTCGTAGACATTTGGGCATCAAAATCACCACACCATATGTACTTATGCTTTTGGAAACTGGCCATCGACCAATTGAGGTACATGCTATGATCCGAGTACTGAGATATGCCACCCAAGTACATCAAATGGATGATAGTAGGCTCCCCAAACGGGCATGGGATGCTAGCACAAGCCTACAAAAAATGTGGAAAAGTAAAGTGCTTTCAACAGGATGGGTGCTAGATATGCGAAAATGGTTTGAAGGGTGGGGAGTGGATAGATATCTAGATATGGCATTCAAAGATATATGCATGGACACATTTCAATCAGACCTCTTATGAGCGTATCAAGAAAAATGTCAAAGCAAGGGAGCAAATGGAAAACTTTCTTATTACAGTATGCATATCTATCCTTCATGTTGGGAATCCTACATGCAGGCAGAGGCACACACGCAGCCATAAATAGCCAACCCGCTCTCAATGGTATTTAGACACAGTATTGCACGACTTCAAGCTCGATCACACACTTTATTGATCAAGAGAGGTGCATGGAGTGGATAGGCAAGAGAGACGAGGTTATGCAAGCTATGTGGACTATGGAGTGTAGAATCAAAGAAGCACATGATTATGACATGCCCAACATATGCACACATATAGGCTGACTTTGATATCCCTTTACAGGGGCCACGTCACTAGTTTCTGACCACTACTCCTATATCGAAGTTAGGGGCTCTCATCACTTGCATGTTACACTTTCGGGAGAACCACGTTGCATAGATTGTTCTTTCACTGTGGCTATCCTTTTCTACCATGGGGGAGGAGAATCATTGTATATCTAGAAAGGTCCCATGGGTCATAATTTGGCCTTCCGTGGACAATAATAAACTACTCCTCTCTCTCTCTCTCTCTCTCTCTCTCTCTCTCTCTCTCTCTCTCTCTCTCTCTCTCTCTCTCTCTCTCTCTCTCTCTCTCTCTCTCTCTCTCTCTCTCTCTCTCTCTCTCTCTCTCTCTCTCTCTCTCTCTCTCTCTCTCTCTCTCTCTCTCTCTCTCTCTCTCTCTCTCTCTCTCTCTCTCTCTCTTTGATAAGAGATAAATGCTACTCAGTCTGTAATTCAAGCAATGTAATGAAAATAATCTTAATTTGTGATTCAAGGAGGTAGGTACATTAAAAGGAAAAACATGTTGTATTTGTATAGCCCACAAGTAGATTCTAGAATAGTCCACATGGTTGATTTTTGCATTTGTAGAAAACTTATATTATGTTCCTTTATAAAGTAGATATAGCTATACAAAAAATGTGAATATACAAAATCCACATGATGATTCAATGAATTTTTTTTATTTTTTCATTTATATAAAACTATTTTTGTATTCCTTTACAAAGTAGATATAGCTACACAAAAAATGTGATATACAAAATTTTTCTCTAGTTCATAAGTGTGTTCTACTCAATACCTCAGCATTTTCAAAGCTAGAGTCCATGTTGATTCTGACACGCGTTTCACTCAATTTACATAGTAGATAATACTAAAAAAGAGGAAAAATAACGTTCCTTTACCCATCCTCAATGGTCCTTTACGAATTCATTGAAGATCTTCCAATCATTTTCATCAAGATCATATTTGTTATTTTTATAATTGTGTGTGAGGTTTGTAAAGGCAATGACACTTTCAATATCTATCATATTCAAGGTCTGTCAAATCATATGTTAAACTCCATATTCCCTTTGATTTTTGATACCATCCAAGTTGAACCTCCACTCTTGAGGGCCTATCTAGGAGGCTAAACCCTCTATTGTATTCCACATAGGTGCCACCAACTTTTCTTCTCATCTTTTGAACTCATCCCAAGTACCACACACTTTGGCTTTTATTTTCTTTAATATTTTTTGAAGAGCTTATCAATGGCCTTGTGATCTTCCTATTGGTATGATCTTCTTGGAAGAACACACCACAATTTGAACTAATGCCAAATAGATTGTCATTTGTTTGAGCATGATGTTTCTCCTCCTTACTATAGTATACTCCTTGTTGCACCCTTGTAAGACAATTTGTGATTGCATTAAGTTAACTTACCAATGTTGACTTAAAAAGAAACCTATTATTGTCAAGCTCCACTACTTGATTTACTCTGTCCTTTTCATCTAACAAAGAATCTACGATATGTCTTATCTCACTTGTGGATACATCCTCCTTTGAATCCACTTCATCATTTGTAAGAACTGAAAATTCCCCATCTATATCAAAATCCTAGAAATTTGAACTAGCATAAGCATTAAAAAAAACCTTCAAACCAAGGCTCCAATGACCTTTTCTTATCCTTTTTACCTTTTGGTTTCATTTGTAAATGCTCACAAATGTGGTGAGAATTTTGTAATCCCCTTTTCAAGGCATCAATTATCTTCTCATGAGTTGAAACACAAATGTAATCACCTAAATCTCCTTCTTCCACGGTCTCTTTGAGATTCAACTCTCTCCATACATGTTCTTGTTTCTCATGGGCATGTGTAAATTTCACACTATCCTCCTTGCACTCAAAATATGAAAGCCTATTCAACATCCCTATACTATGTAGCATGTCCATCAAATCATAAGTGCGCTCTTGCCCAACCATGCTCCCAACTTTGCTGAAGAAGATTTCAACTACATCAGATCCAGTCAAATGTATTGGAAGCATCTTATTTGAATGAAAGTCTTTAAAATATTTTATGAGTAGTACAACAAAGTGGCACAAGATTTTCATATCTAGGAATGCCTTCTTACTAATAAAATTATTTGACAATGTATAAGTGGCATGTTTCATAATCCAAGATCTCCAAACTTAAAAAAAGAATGCTACTTTTGTTGTAAATGGACTCTCTCCACCAAGCTGAAGTGTGGAGACAAGAAAATATCAATGTAGTCTCCTACAATTTCAAGATAAGCTTGTGTTCTCACCCATGCTCCTCTCTTTTCTATGTTTTCCATTATTTGCCAGCTCCCCCAAACACCGTTGGACTTGCCTGCTACACATTCTTTGTGCTGCAACATCCCAATTTTGACCATTATCTCGCCTAATATCGACTTCGTTGAGCATATGCTTGTCAACTGGAAAAGAATCATAAACAATGGCAACATGATTCAAGGTAATCCAAACATCACCAAGAGCCAGTTTTGACGCTTTGGTTTGTCAAGGATATTGACAAGCTATTTTCCATTATGTATAAAATCTTGATCATGTAGACCCAAATCCTCTCCATTTGATAATTAGCTTAGAGAGGCCATCCATCCCATTCAATATTGTATCTGGTGCCATGTCTATGAGCATAATCTCCATCTGATGCATGTACAATAATAAGACCTATCATCAAGGCAAGCTTCTCATCCCACAATGTTGATTTCACTCCATTGTCTTTGGACAAAACTTGCATCAAATCAATTGCATGTGCAATGAGCAGCCACAACTAACCGTGGAAGTGCTTCATGAAGTGGATTTGCAACAAAGACTCTTGCATAACCACCAATGATACGACTCTCAAAAGTATCAACAATTACATCATAGGTTGCTTTTCCTTCTCCAACTTTAATCATGCATGAAGTCCTACACTCATGCTCTAAAGGCTTGTATCCATCAAACCCAATAAGCATATAATCTTTAAGGTTCCACCTACAATCAAAATAAAAAATGTCATAAAATTTTAAAATTTGATCGATATTATTTTTTGCAAGCCCAAAAAATAAATATTGTAGTGTGTTTACCTTATTTGCTTCTTTATGGTAGTCTCATCTTCCACCAAAATAAAGGGAATCTTTCCTACAATGCCATGTTTTTCTTTTTCCTTCTAATATATTTCAGCAATGGCTTCAAAAATATATCCACGTATATTGTTGAGATGACAAGCTCAACACATGCGGACATTGATGATGGACCACCTGGTTAGATGGGTCCACACGTCTATACTCAACACATCGGTGGTCATTATGACTCTCACATGGCCACTGACTCATCACTTATTATATTCAGGTTGTTACACCTATTTACAGATGGCATAGTTATAGCGCCACTCGACTAGTATAGTCGGTTATGCATTGTTTGACTTAGTAGACCACTTTCCTTTATGTTGTATCTTATCTATACTTTGTGTACATTGAAAAGAGTGTGGAAAAAGAAGAAGAAACCAGCAAGAAAACGTTTTGGCCTCCATCTCTCTTCTTGTCTCTTTAGTGAGCTTCTCCTTATGCATTCTGTGTGTGTTCGATGCAGCATCTTGAGCAAATCCCCCCACCACGCGATTCTTGACATGGTATTAGAGCCATGCCATTGAGAGAGGCTGATTTCGAAGGCTGAAGTGAAGGAGAAGAAGCAAGGTTCGAGCAAGCAAGCCACGGGTAAGAAGCTCTCCCATCCTTCCACTCTTTCTCCTGGATAGTGCCTGTGGAGGCACCGGAAGTAGGGCAGAGCAAAAATCTCAGATTGCAGTGAGATTTACTGTGCGCGAAGAGCATTGGGTATTCTGCAGATTGGCCCTTTAGGGCTTTCCCACAGTTATTTTGGGCATCTGAGGTCGTTTCAGGCCCCGTTTTAGAGCCGCAAGGTTGCGGACAGCAGTTTCAGGGTACACTGTGATTTCGGTTGTTTTGACCGAAAGTGGGTGCGCAGGTTACAGATTGCGAATCTGTAATTCTTGAGGTGTTTGCAAGAAGCAAACATAAGGTTTATCTGCAAACAGGTTGCAGATTGCATGTATTATTGAGCAGATAGTGAAAAAGGTTGTCTGGTGTATTGCTGTGCACTACAGGTCGAGGGTTGCTGTTTGGTATTAATTTTGTGATAATGGCAGAGAACAGTGGAAGCCCCATCATTGAGAAGCTCGACAAGAATAACTACCCTTCATGGAAGTTCCGTGTCACCAACTTCCTTATTGGAAAAGGCCTCTACGAGTTTGTTTCAGGTGAAGAAAAGGAGCCGGAGGTGAGTGATCCTCCAACTGCAGAAGAGACAAAGGCACGGAAGGAATGGAATGCAAAAGACAAGAAGGTCATGTATTGGCTGTCTGCAGTAATTGACAATAATATACTGGGACATATTAGAAATGCAGAGAATTCATATGCAGCTTGGACCATACTTGAAAGTATGTTTTCCGTAAATACAAAGGCAGGAAAGATTCAACTCAAGCAAGAGTTGAATACATTGAAGAAAGGGAAGATGTCTATCAATGAGTATGCACTGAAGGTAAGGAGCATTGCAGATGCATTGGCAGCGATTGATGCAATGCCCGATGATGATGATTTGGTGTCATCTACCTTGGGTGGACTTAACAATGAAAAGGCTTGGAAGTCTTTTGTAACTTCCGTATATGTCAAAAAGCCATTTCCAGATTTCGATGAGTTGATCTCCCTTATGATCACTGAAGAGATCAACATGCAGAGTGAGACATCTGAAAGAAGTGGTGAACAGGTCCAAGCTTTCTACTCCAATTCAGGAAGGAGACATGGCAGGTTCTCTTCAAGAGACCGTGGTACAGGACATGGTAGTGACAACCGGTAAAATAGATCGAATCAGCAATTTGGCGATATGCAGGTTTCAGGAGGTCGTGGTAACTTTAGAGGCAGGGGGAGCTTTAGAGGATGAGGTAGATGGCAGAACAGAGGCTCTAACAACTCTTGTATTGTGTATCACCTACTGTGGCAAAACAGGTCATATTGCAGCCCAATGTTATGCTAAGAAAGATGATATTCACAGTGGTAAGTTGTAGCAAGGAAACTATGCATCATCTTCATGACAGAATGAGGACAAAAATGAACATCTGTTTGTTATGCAGCATATGCTGAATGCTGTTACAGGAAAGGGAACACATGATGATGTTTGGTATGTTGATTCAGGTGCACCCAATCATATGACCAGCCATGCAGAATGGTTTGGAGAGATGCAGGATTTGCAAAATGCAGGTTCTTGCATGATGGTAAGACAAAGAGTCTTTCAGATGTATTACATGTGCCATCTATTACAAAGAACTTGGTGTCAGTCGGTCAAATGGTAGAGCAAGGGATGCAAGTCAGATTTAATGCAAAAGGCTGCTTTGTAGAAGACTTTAATAACAAGTGCAGGTTGGTAGCAAAGGGAAGTAGAGTTGGATGTATGTTTACTCTGGATGCTGGAATTCCTACTATGAATGCTACTATGTATGCTAAAGGAAAAGATATTGTTGCAGATATTGAAATTTGGCACAAACGCATTGGACATGCAAATGTACAAAGGCTGAAATTAATGCAGTCCAAAGGGTTACAAGTTTGCCTACATTTAGAGTTGCAGAATTTCATAAGGTATGCGAAGCATGTCAGTTTGGTAAGCAGGCAAGACAACCCTTTTCACATGACAGAGATGTAAGCAGAAATATCCTTGATGTTGTGCATACAGACATTTGGGGGCCTACACAAAATGTATCTCTTGGAGGCAGTTCTTACTTTGTCACATTCATTGATGATTGTTCTAGAAAGCTGTGGGTATATTTTATGAGGAAAAGAGTGAAGCGTTTGAGCACTTTAGAACTTTCAAGGCTGCAGTTGAAAGAGAAACATGCTTGAAAGTAAAGTGCTTGAGGTCAGATGGAGGAGGAGAGTACCTCTCGAATGAGTTCAGTGATTTTCTAAGATCTCACGGGATAAAGAGACAGTTCACATGCAGATATACCCCACAGCAAAATGGGGTTGCAGAAAGGAAAAACAGGCATATTGCAGAAGTTGCACGCGCCTTGATGGCTGAAAAGAATACGCCTAAGCATTTTTGGTCTGAGGCTGTTCATACTACTGTTTATATTATGAACAGAACTCCCACTGGCTGCAGTTCATGGAATGACTCCTGAAGAATGCTTTACTGGCAAGAAGCCTGATGTATCGCACTTGAAGGTATTTGGCTGTGTTACATACGTTCATGTGCCAGATGAGCTACGGAAGAAGCTTGATCCAAAGGCAGAAAAATATATCTTTATTGGATACTCTTTAGAGCAGAAAGGGTATCGCTGTTATAACCCTGTCATATGTAAGTTCAGAGTGAGCAGCGATGTCATCTTTGATGAAATGAGCAGTTGGTATGCATCTAGTGATGATGCATTAGATGATGATGATGATCATGACACTCATGTGTAGGCTGAAAAGCAAGAATCACGGACTCTTAGTGGACCAGAGACATCATCTGGTAGTCCTTAGTCTGGGAGACTAAGAAGTAGCTCTACATCTTCAGGTGCATCTAGTAGCACTACAGGTAAAGACAAAGGAAAGAATAAAGTGTCAGATGGCATTGATGGAGTTCTTGATGGAGACTCCAGTGGCTTAGAGAGCTTAGATGATGAGCTTGGTATTCCTTCTGCCAAAACACCAGGTGTACAGAGATCTCATAGTAACGTAAAGGCTCCATTGAGTGATCCGGTGGTACGCAGATCTAGCAGGGTGAGATACCCTATTAAAAGATTTGGTTTTGAAGGTTATGCAGCTCACCATTATGCTTATATGGTGAAACTAGTTGAGGATGTTGAGCCCACGTGTTTTGAGGAGGCTATTGGTCATGCTCATTGGGATGCAGCAATGGATGAGGAGATGGCTGCATTAGAGGCCAATAAGACTTGGGATCTAGTATCATTACCGAAGGGCAAGAAAGCTATTGGATGTAAGTGGGTTTATAAGATTAAGCACAATGCAGATGGTTCTATTAGTAGGTACAAAGCTAGGCTGGTTGCAAAAGGCTATGCCCAGACATATGGCATAAATTATGAAGAAACCTTCAGTCCAGTTGCTAGGATAGCAACTGTCAGATGTGTGATTGCTTTGGCGGCTGCCAAAGGTTGGAGGTTGCAGCAAATAGATATGAAGAATGCCTTCTTGCATGGTGATTTGCAAGAAGAAGTGTATATGGATCAACCAGCAGGTTATGAAGATTTAGAGCATCCCACGTATGTGTGCAGGTTGAAGAAGGTGCTATATGGGCTCAAGCAAGCACCTAGAGCATGGTCTGACAAGATCAGAGAGTATCTTGTCAATATTGGCTTTTATGTTTCTGATGCTGATCACTCACTTTATGTGAGAAAGGGAGATGCAGGTTTGGTCATCATAGTCATCTATGTGGATGACTTGATTATTACAGGTGATAGTGATAGTGGGATTGCTGAAGTCAAGGATTTTTTGAAGAAGAAGTTTGAGAAGAAGGATTTAGGTGAGCTAAGGTACTTCCTTGGCATTGAGGTGATCAGATGTGATGATGGTATATGGCTATTCCAAAGACAGTATGGCTTGGATATGTTTTCCAAGTATGGTATGACAGCATGCAAACCACTTTCAGTCCCGTTGGAGCAGAATGTAAAGTTGAGTGCTGATATTGGGGATGAGATAGAAGACCCTACTATCTTTAGGAGGATAGTGGGGAGTTTGATCTACATGACCATTACAAGGCCAAACTTGAGCTGCGCTGTTGGTCTTGTGAGTCAGTTTATGCAAGTACCTAGAAAGCCACATTTGGATGCAGTCAGACGCATATTGAGATATGTGAAGTCCACATTACATTATGGACTTTTCTATGAGGCAGGTATAGATGTACAGGTATTTGGATACACAGATGCAGATTGGGCTGGCAGTATGTCTGATAGAAGATCTACCAGCGGATACATGTTCTCTCTTGGTAGTGCAGCAGGTGCTTGGAGAAGCAAAAAGCAATCTACAGTTGCTTTGTCGAGTACAGAGGTTGAGTATAGAGGTGCTGCTGTTGCAGCATGTGAGGTAGTATGGCTACAAAAGTTAATGGCTGATTTGGATGTGCAGGTGGAAGGTCCAGTTGTCATTTATTGTGACAACATGAGCAGTATACAGTTGATTAGGAACCCTGTGTTCCATGCCAGGACAAAACATATTGAGGTCCACTACCACTTTGTGAGAGAAAAGGTACTAGCAGGTGAGATTGACTTGGTGTATGTCAGCACACAGGATCAGATAGCTGACATCTTCACGAAGGCATTGGGTACAGAGAAGCTTCAAAAGTTTCGAAGCTTACTTGGAGTTGTAGAGATGCAGTTGAGCTTGAGGGGGAGTGTTGAGATGACAAGCTCAACACATGCGGACATTGATGATGGACCACCTAGTTAGATGGGTCCACACATCTACACTCATCACATCGGTGGTCATTATGACTCTCACATGGCCACTGACTCATTACTTATTATATTCAAGTTGTTACACCTATTTACAGCTGGCATAGTTATAGCGCCACTCGACTAGTATAGTCGGTTATGCATTGTTTGACTTAGTAGGCCACTTTCCTTTATGTTGTATCTTATCTATACTTTGTGTACATTGAAAAGAGTGTGGAAGAAGAAGAAGAAACCAGCAAGAAAACGTTTTGGCCTCCATCTCTCTTCTTGTCTCTTGAGTGAGCTTCTCCTTGTGCATTCTGTGTGTGTTTGGCGCAGCATCTTGAGCAAGTCCCCCCACCATGTGATTCTTGGCATATACCATGTATGAAGTGGGTGGCTTGTCTATGGGCTCTCTTTGTCATTGAGAGTGAAGGGCCATTGAGGTTAGTAGTAAGGAAATCATACAACCTTGGTCCACCCCACATCTTTGCAACCTCAAACAAATCTTGGTATTTGCACTATATCATTGGTCTCCCTTTGATCATAACATATTTGTAGCTATAGCTAACAAAAAATCCCATAGAGCAGTGTTTCCACCAAATTTTCCTAATCTATAGGCTTCTATTATATTGTTACAAAATCTCTTTACATCTTTTCGATTAAGAGACTCCATGTTGGCTTCATGTAAGCTCCTTATTTTCACTGAAAGAGCCACACGCCAAAGCGTATACTTGCATAATTTAAAAGTGGGTTCTCTTATATGATTTTTGGCAACAAGTGTTGTCTATTTGAGCTCTTGTCTAGTGAGATAATCTAATCTTCTGCCATATCCAATTTCCCTTTTCCCTCTCTTCTCTTGGGCTAACTTCTGGCTATATACTCTAATCCTAAAGTCAAAAAGCTTAGATACACCTTTGCAATGAGCATAACAGAATTTTTTGAATGGTTTCTCATTATTTGAAATACGTAGACAATCAATGTGATGAAAGCAACCATCTATTTGAAAGTGTGTATTTTCATCATTCAAATTTACCCTGGTAAATGTTGAGTTAGCTGCGATGGAGCTTCTGTGTAGAGATGCAGGTTGAGAGAGAGAGAAGAGATAGAGACACAAGATTTGTGGTACTGAAGAGTGTACCTCAATAATGTTTTAGATAGGTATATGTACTATGTACAACCTGGCCCTTACGGGCGGACACGGGCATTGCCCTTTATCCCAACAACCTCCCCCTAAAGGCAATGTGTCCAAAGGTAGAGGAAAAGAATAAGTTAAGTCTAAGTATGTACAAAGCTCAAGAGATTGTACCTATCCAACACCCATCATTTGTCGGTAATGGCCAAACCTCTTTGCAGTGGAAGACCCTTCGTGAGAAGGTCTGCATGGTTATCATTAACGTGTACCTTGACCAGCTCAATGCTCTTGTTGTCAAGTACCTCTCTGATAAAATGATACTTCACCTGTATGTGTTTTGTCTTTGTATGAAAGACAGGGTTCCATGCTAACATGATAGCACTCTGACTATCACTGTGGTTGGAGGACAGGAACCTCAATAATCCCAAGCTCAGTAACCAAACGTGATAGCCATAAGGCCTCTTTGCATGCCTCACTAGCAGCCACATACTCTGTCTCCATGTAGTAGATAGTGCAACACACTTTTGCAGCCTGGATATCCAAGAGACAGATCCCCCTATGAAGTTAAACACATACCATGTAGTGGACTTCCTATAGTCTGCATGTCCAACATAGTCTACATCCGTAAAGCCAATGATAGATGCCTTCTGCTTACCAATATCTTTGAGCTCATCATCAATATTGAACTTCAAAGCGGCAAGCTAGCTAAAAATTGAGTTAAACTCACTAAGGTGAGTAGACATTGCAGTACCTTCTTTCATACTCAAATCCATGAGTTTCTTCAGCCAGTAGACTTTGCTTGCATCACTCTTCTAGCCATACAACTCTTCCAATCGCTTCCAAATGTCAGAAGCAGAATCCAACCCTTCAATGTTAAACAGCAAGGCATTAGAAATTGATAGCTCAATGGTTGAGTATGCAAGCTCATTTAGCTCATCCCAATCATCCTACTCTACATCAACTAGTTTTGTTCCCTTTACTTTAATAGACTTTGCTTACTTCTTCTGCAACAAGATATTATAGCACTGCTTTTGCCAAACTGCAAAGTTGTGTGCTCCTTCAAGCTTCTTGATATGCATAAGATGATTGTCACTACTGCTAGCCATGATTCACAACCAAATAACTCTATGATAGTAAATAACCACTAATGCCAAGCAATGAAAGCTCCAAAATCTACTCAGTAGTATGTTAGGAATATCCCCAAGTATGTACAATAAGAACATACATCAATTCATTGCCCAAAATGCCTCAAAAGCATTCAATGATAGTAAACATACCTATTTCCTGACAAAAATAGAGTGCGGTCTTGAAATTCCTGACAATACATGTGGTTGTCCTGCAATTCAGGAGTGTAGTCCTGAAATTCTTGACAATACAGGTGGCTGTCCTGCAATTCATGAAACTGTCTTGAATTTTCTGACAATACAAGTGGTTGTCCTACAATTCAGGAAACTGTCCTAAAATTCCTGACAATACAGGTGGTTGTCGTGGGAACTCTCGCTCAACCGCCAAGACCCACGGATTACTTATTGCTTCAAGCCTTCCAAGCCAAGCACTAATGGCTACCTCTCACATAGCCGACGCGCCATCCATCTCTATGGGTGTAGTTAGCTTACCTCCATGCTCGATCGAGTTACCTCCTCTCCCGAGCACTCTGGTAGCCCCACGATCCAAGTGCAAGCTTCAAGCGAGCTCCATCCTCAAGCTCCCCACTCCAAGCTCCATTGCCGTGAGCAAGACAAGAGAAGAGAAGAGAAGAGAAGAAGAGAGGAGAAGATGGAGAGCTTCTGACATAAATGCACAACGGTCACCTTGGCATATCACGAGTGGAGCTCAATATCTCAACACTCCCCCTCGAGCTCAATCCCAATTCCTGCACACCAAGCAGGTCTCTGAACTTACGCAGCTTCTCTGCACCCAATGCCTTCGTGAATATGTCAACTACCTGATCCTCTATGCTGACATAAACTAGATCAATAAGACCTAGTAAAACCCTCTCCCGCACACAGTGATAATGCACCTCAATGTGCTTTGTTCTAGCATGCTAGACTGGGTTATTTGCCAAGTGTATACTACTCATGTTGTCACAATAAATGACAACTGGCCCATCTGTAGGCTGATGCATATCAGAAAGTAGCTTATGCAACCAAGCTACCTCACATGCAGCCATTGCTGCACCCCTGTACTCAGCCTCTGTGCTCGACAAGGCAACTATAGGCTGTTTCTTGTTGCTTCAAGTGACTGCAGCACTCCCAAAAGAGAACACATATCCACTAGTAGATCGTCTATCAGAAATACTACCAACCCAATCAACATCAGTGTATCCATGTAACTGTATCTGAACCCCAGTCTCATAAAATAGTCCATACTGCAATGTGGACTTCACATATCTGAGTATGTGTCTAGCCGCATCCAAATGTGGTTTCCTTGGAGCCTACATAAACTGACTTACCAATCCAACAGCATAGCTCAAATCTGGCCTGGTAATAGTCATATAAATCAAACTTCCTACTATGCGTCTGTACATAGTAAGGTCTTCGAGAAGCTCACCTGCATCTGTGCTCAACTTCACATTCTGCTCCAAAGGAACTGAAATAGGCTTACAGCCTGTCATCCCATATTTGGGCAGCATGTCCAATCCATACTGCCTCTGCAAGAGCCATATCCCACTTGGTGATCTAATCACCTCAATGCCCAAGAAATAACGCAGCTCTCCCAAATCCTTCATCTCAAACTTTTGCTTCAATAGCATTTTCACATGAAGGATATCTTCATCACTATCACCTATGATAATCAAATCGTCAACATAAATGACAAGCAGCATAATACATTTCTCTGTTTTTCTCACATAAAGTGAGAAATCTGCCTTGGAAATCTGAAAGCCAATAGTGACAAGATACTGTCCTATCTTGTCAAACCATGCCCTAGGTGCTTGCTTCAAGCCATACAAGGCTTTCTTCAACCTACAAACAAACTCAGGGTGAACAACATGCACATAACCTGGTGGCTGCTCCATATAGACCTCTTCTTGTAAATCACCATGCAAGAAGGCATTCTTTACATCCATCTGATGTAAAGACCATCCCTTTGATGCAGCCATAGCAATGACTGCTCTTACGGTTGCCATCCTTGCAACCGGACTGAATGTTTCTTCATAGTCAATGCCATATGTTTGTGCATACCCCTTGACTACTAATCTTGCCTTGTATCTGTTCACAGAACCATCTGCATTGTGCTTCACCTTATAAACCCACTTACAGCCAATTACATTTTTACCTTTAGGCAAAGATACCAACTCCAATGTAGCATTTGCTTCCAAGGCATCCATTTCTTCATCCATGGCTTTCTTCCATTTTTCGTTTCCCATGGCTTGCTCAAAAGAAGTGGGTTCTGGTTCCTGTATCACTTTGACCATATATGCATAGTGAATGGCTGTAAATCCATCATATTTCAGCCTATCCATAGGATACCTAGCTCTGGTAGACCTGCGTAAAGTAGGTTCACTCCCAGGTGCTCTCAAAACATCCCTAGTCTTCCTTACTCCAGGTGTAACAATAGAAGGAATACCCAACTCATCATCAATGCTCTGTTCTAAGCCACTGGATTCACCATCCACATAAGAGTGACTTGCATTCACATAAAACATGGGCTAATCTACCTTCTCTTTTCCTTTTCGTGATACCTGCATACCACTATCTGCATTGCTTTGAGAAGATTCTCCTAATCTCAATCTTCCTGTCCATGGCGAAGAATGTGAACCACTGCTAGAGGATGCTTCAGGTCCACTAATATCTTGTGACTGCTGCTATGAGTTCTGTGCAGCATTACCATTTTGTGCATCTACATTATCAATCACATTTACTGGTTTATACTAGCTACTCATCTCATCAAAAATAACATCTCTGCTCACTGTAAACTTACGAGTAGAAGGGTTATAGCATCTATACCCTTTTTGCTGCAGAGAATAACCAATAAAGATGCACTTCTCAGCTTTTGGATCCAAATTGGATCTCAACTCATCTGGCACATGAACATAGGCAATGCAACCAAAAATTTTCAAATGAGAAATATCTGGTTTCCTACCAGTATACCTCTCCTCTGGAGTCATGCCATGTATTGCTGCAGTGGGAGTCCAGTTCATTATGTAGACTGCTGTAGCAACTGCTTCAGCCCAGTAAAAATCTGGCAAGTCTTTTTCATTGAGCATGGCACGAGATACCTCTCCAATATGCCTATTTTTCCTTTCTGCAATTCCATTTTGTTGTGGGTTATGACTGCATGAATATTGCTGCTTTATGCCATGCTCCTGCAGGAATCTTGCAAACTCATTTGAGAGGTACTCTCCCTCTCCATCTGACCTTAGGCATTTTATTTGCAGGCATGTTTCTTTTTCAACCATAGCTTTAAGAGTTTTGAAATGCCCAAAAACTTCACTTTTCTTTTTCATAAAATACACCCAAACTTTTCTGCTATAGTCATCAATAAAAGTGACAAAATAATGACAGCCTCCAAGAGATGTAGCTTTAGTAGTTCACACATCAAAGTGGATTAATTCCAATGGCTTCTCACTCTCTTGAACATGTCTAGGAAATGGTTTCCTTGCCTGTTTTCCAAACTGACAGACTTCACATACCTTATGCATTTCTGCAACCTTGAATTTTGGCAATCTTGCAACAGTATTTTGGGCCTGCATTGATTTAAGTCGCTGTACATTAACATGACCAATGCATTTATGCCAGATATCAATATCTGCAACTACACCAATCCCATGTGCAAACATTGCTGCACTCAATTCAGGCATGTCTGCATCCAACGTAAACATTCTGCCCTTCTTCTTTCCTTTTGCTATCAAGCGACCTTTATTTTTCATATCCTCAACAAAGCATCCACGAGGATTAAATCTGACCTGCAAGCCGTGCTCAACCATTTGACCAACAGAAACCAGATTCTTGGTGATATTCGGGACATGAAATACATCTGACAGGTATTTCTTTTTCCCATCCTGCATAGACCAAGGAATTTTTCCAATCTGCACAATAGGATGTGCAGTATCATCACCAGTCTCCACAAATCCTGGTTTTTCCATTTTCCTTGCATCCTCCATCCATTCTGCATGACCTGTCATGTGGTTTGATGCACCTGAGTCAACATACCACACATCGTTGCTTTCTTCTGCACTTGTCACTGAATTGTTCATGTGCTGCACCATAAACAAATGCTCATTTTTGTCATCACCCTGTCTACTAGAAGATGCATAATTCCCTTGTTGCAATTTCCCATTCATGATGTCATTCTGCTTTTTATAGCAGTCTTTAGCCATATGACCCATTTTACCACAGTAGTAGCATTCAACATTGCTGTTTGCATTTTGGCCTCTTTGCCATCCACCACGACCTCTTTGGCTCCCCCTGCCTCTAGAGTTACCACGTCCTCCTCCATAGGACTGGTTTTCTTGAGTTTGCTGCATATTCTGATTTCTACCACGGCCTCCTCTACCTCTGCCTCTACCTCTTCCAGCATTTGAGTAGAAGACAGTTTCTTTTGAAGTTCCTCCTGAAGAAGATGCACCACCATTTCTCTGCTCCTCAAAAATTAGAAGAGCAATCAACTCCTCAAAATCAAGAAATCTTTCACGAACTGAAATGGATGTCCGAAACTGTGCATAATTCTTTCCTAGACCATTCAAGGTCACAGAAACTAAATCATCATCTTCCACTAGCGACCCAATGGAAGCAAGTGCATCTGCAATCTTCTTCACCTTCATGTGGTAGTCATTGATGCTCATACTTTCTCTTTGCACATTGTGCAACTCTTGCTTGAGCTGCATCTTCCTGGCTTGCGTATTTGTGCTATACATTTTTGACAAAGTATCCCATGCCTCCTTTGGCGTACTTGCATCCTGAATATGCACAATCATAGAGTCTGAAATACTAATAGACAGCCAGTACATAACTTTCCTGGCTCTCTCATGCCATGCTTTGAATGCCTGCATTTGCTATTGATTGGGAACATCAGGAAGAACTGGTTCTTCTTCATTTCCTGCAACAAATTCCCAATATCCTTTTCCCATAAGGAAATTCATCATTCTAAACTTCCATGCTTGGAAGTTGTTCTTGTCAAGCTTTTCAGTTACAATCTGTGAAAGAGAATCAGACGCCATTACCGAATACTGCAAAAAATTCTGTCACTGCAGAGAACACAGCTTCAGCCTCACAAGGGCAAATCTGCAAAACTGACGAAAGTGGTATTTAACCACACAGTCACTTCCTAGTGACGATTTTGTATCAACAGGCAACAAGGATGATTCTGTAACTCCCAATGTCTCTGCGCACAAGCATATGATGCAATTTCTACAGTAACTTTTCACCGACTTGTAGAACAGTGGCTGCACAGCATAAAACTGGGCCTTTTCCTGAGTGCATGCAGAAAACTTCCACCTCCAAAACAGGCCCCGAAATGGCCTCAAATTAAAAAAACAGGTTCGCCTTGGGCTAAAGCCCTCACCCGCAGCATATACTGCCCTCTTGCTTCACCGCGAAAGGCGTCTCAACCTGAGACAATGCACTCTTGCAATTTTTGGTTGTGCTACCTGCAGAGATCTGCTCCCAAAACAGAAAATGAAAGCAACACTGCTCCTCTTACTAGAACACCGCGAGCTTGGCTTGCTTTCTTGAGCTCCTTACCACGAACAAGGCTCTGATACCATGTCAAGATTGTGGGAGAGAAGGAAGGAGTCTCACTTGTAGCTTTCTTGCTTGCACAATGGGGGAATACACACAAAGGTGGAGGCTGAAAACAGTTTTCCTCTTCTTAGTTGTGTAAGCCAAAAAGAAGTCTAGTACATAGAAATAGAAGAACCCTATATATGGGTCTCAAACCAAACTCAACTAACTAAGGTGGCATAGTAACTGAGCCACGAACTAGAGTAGATAAGGATAGCTGTCATCTAGCTATTATTCATGGGCGGTGTACCAACCGCATCTGCAATTGACAAGTCGGTGACATAAATGCACAACGGTCACCCTGGCATATCACAAGTGGAGCTCGATATCTCAACAGAGAGCCGGCACTCTTAAAATAAATCATGGTACACCTTGCGCTTTTTTATAACAGTATAGACTCACGCTTTTTCTCATGCGCCTTTTTCCTTGATTTAGGACTTTTCTACACTTCTTGTGTTTTCAAATTTTTCTTGGCGCAACTTCATCTTCTGTTTCACTTTTTCCTTGGCCTTGTCTTCTACTTTAGATTTTCTAGCTTTTCCACCTTGTTTATTTGAGGGTTAACATTACCCCCCTCCTAGACGAGTGCCAGTCCCATGGCACTCACCATCATAGGTAGCAAGCTTTGGCATGCACTAAAGACGTGGGTGGAAGGGACATCTATGGTTTTTCGTGGAGGAGTTTTGGTGGTGGTGTGGATGAAGATCGTTGGGGGCACATTGTTGGTGATAGGGCTGGGAGTTGTACTCATGGGTTGGCACAAGGGTTGATGTTCTGGGGGTTCCACAGCTGACGATTCTTGGTGGGCTTGCATGATGATAAAGGATAAGAATTTAGAGTTGAGTGTTGATGAAGGGTGAACGGCACTTTCGTGGGAGTCTTCAATACCTGCAATTGAAAACCTCTCATAGGTGGTCTCTCCCTCGAGGTAGTGCTAGTCTTCTTTATCGTGCACAAGATGTAGTTCAATTAGTTTGGGAGACATGTCGAACTCTAAGCAAGCTGAGAGTATTGTCCTGCACTTGAGGACCCAAAATGTGTATATATTTCGGTATAGATATTATGTGAGTGCTCATGCATACTTAGATATTATGTAGTTAGAAGACCACGGGCTAGTTCCTCGTAACAACATGTGGATGAAGCAAAGTTGTCCACATTGAGGAGAAGTACACATGAAGGTGTATGAGACATCCTTTGCGTTGTGACAGCATGATGTAGCATAATCAAACACATTGACAACAAAATTTTGGTACCTGGTAGCTATTGGGCTTGCTCAACGATTACGATGTACGTTTCATGGCCATTCGTGTGGTGCTTACCACAATCGATTGCAATGGTACTAAGGCGGATGCAAAAAGGAATTGTGCAATTGGGTCAGGGTGACAGGTCTAACCATAGGGGAGACAAGCTTGTGCCCTAAACAATTGTGGGGGATGTGTAGAGGGCTAGGAAACTAGGGACGGAGCCAGCCGACCAAGGTCACTGGGCGTACCTAATTTGAGGACCCCTAGGTGTTGTGCTCTGATTGTGAGTGCTTTTTTTTCTTTTTCTTTTTATTGTTCTTTTTCTTTTCTTTTTCTTTTTCTTTTTCCTCTTTTCTTTTTTTTAAATAAAAGAATAACATGAGTACGACCATTGCAATACGTTGAGGCTATCAGCCTTGGATTGGGAATTGTCAAGATTCAAAGGCTGTGAAAATGGATATTACAGTGATGATTGTGTCCTAGCCTCATTTCTAGAGGAACAGCTGTTAAGATGGGGAGACTGGAGATTTTGCAAGACCTCTTTCTAATGTGCGATGTTGGTACAATTGAGGTAACAACTGCTGGTTCCAGGTGTAGAGTTTGACCGAAAGAGAAAGTGGCCACTAATCATGCTTTGGGCCATGCGATGTGGGCGATCGACATGGGTAATTTTCACTTTCGGTGGTGAGGCTTCCGTCATGGCTCTTTGTAAGGTTGATGGTCTTGTGGTGACTTGGGCATTGAACACTTTCGCATAAAGACCTGTGTCGTCTTGCATACACTTGACACTTCATGAGAGTATATGCAAGTCACATGCATCAATTATAATGAACAAATGCAATGCAAGAAGATATTACTTTATCTATATCCTATGGTGTTGGTTGCGATGCATATCATCGGTGCTTGTTAAAAACGTGACATGTATTAGTAGTCAGTAAGGGAGGTTTGTACAGTTAGGGAACCTACCCCTTTAACCACTTAAGGACAAAAAGTTATGACAAAATGGCATTTGGCAAGCATCTTATACAACATAGGGCCTATTCTATTTGTATGAGGCGAGGTGAATTTGGGTGGTCAAGCAACTGGGGCTGTGCTGATGCGGGACTCCCATTAGGTCGCCAGGCAGGGAAGATATCGACTGGGACCCGTATGAGGTAGTCCCTGGCAGCAGCTATTTCAAGAATGCTTTTAAATAATTCATCAAATTCCCTCTTGTTTCTAGCTACCTTCTCCTCTTTCCAGCACCTGGTGTCCGAGCATCTGGTGAGGGCCTACACGGCCAGGGTTGCCACCCCCTGGGCATTCCCTTGAGCCTTTGTTTTCTTGGCCTGGGAAGTTTTTGGCCTGCGTCCGGGGCAATGTCTCTTAGGGACTCTTTTTGGTGCGTAACTCTTAAGGGTAGGCACATATCGCTCTGGTGGAGACACTTGTGCCTTATGCTCCCTTCTGTGGAGGAGAGCTTCCTTACATGACAGCTGCATTGTGTACTCCATGACAACTACTGTGGGGAAATCTGCAAAATGTGAACCAAGGTTAGGCTTTGAGGCAGGATAGAATTATTTGCATGAAAGGGATTAAATAGTGGATTATCAAGCGCATATGAGGAGGAGGGGTGAGGTGAGGCATGTAGTGTTTGTTGTAAAGGGATGGCCCCCGTGATGATATTCGTCTTGCTTCGACTGCGGGGCATATTCCAACCATTAGCAGATCTTGGCTTATGCTAAGTTGTGTGGGTTGGTTGTGATGGAATGGAGCACGGCTCCTCCCCAGAAGGATAGACCGAAAAGGAAAAAGGTGTATAGAAGGGGACGGCACCCCATCTACGCCGTCAAAGATGTTGATCAGGGCTTCCTATGGCGGTAATGAGGGTTGCATGCCCTCCACCTAGAAGCGGAAATGGTCACACAACTTCTAGACGTGTGGTGAGAGGAGGACCTGAGGAGCTCACCCTGTCAAATCCAACTCTTCTCCCTGTGCTTGACTATCATTACTTGTGCGTGTTGATATTATCTATACAGGGTCACAAAACTCATTGTTTATTTATGTATATATTTACGAATCCATGTCACTTCATGAGGATAAAAACCAATTGTAGAACTTAGGATTGTACTGGAGTGTGGCACATACATCCATTACTCGTGGCAGCTTACTGAATAACCATAGATATTTTACAACATTGAGTAGCATGGTACCTTGTCCGAGTCTACTAGCAACATGTAACTCCTCCTTAGGGAGAACCTTATCAGCCAGAGAGTTCTCTTCGCTAGTTCCAGCTAAGTCCGTACCCCAAATGATAGTCAGCACACTCAAAAGGAAGTTGGCACCACATAGGTTGGGTCTCTTTGAAACCGCCATTTGTCCAATCGCTCCTTTGAAACTCTCATAACTTGGGCTCCTAGTTCGGCCATTATAACGCAGTATTCAAACCAAAGTTTTTCAAATTGACTTTGACTCTTTGATTGTCACTCCAGTTGCTCTATCTCGAAGAGATTTGGTTGGCAAAGCACATCATTGAATGTCACAATTAAGCGTAGTTCATCGATTTTCTCGTCAAAGATGAGTTGCATGCGTTCATGCAGGAGCTTGTCATAGTGCTCGTCAATATGTTCTTGCTCTTCCAGGATAGGGAAAATGGCAGGTATTCTTTTAGCTGCCCCCTAGGGAACGCGCCCATGTTTTCTAGGACATAGACACGTGCAAACACTTTGAGCTTAGCATCCAACTCAATTAAGCATTCTGTGACACTTCTATGTTTGATGAGGGCTTGCTCGACTGCTATCTCATGCAAGGTTCTAGGAGTTTCCCTATGCTTTAGCATAGCTGGGGGGTCGGGCCTAGACGAGCAAGATTGGTCAATGCTAGGATTGCTTATATTCCCCGGGTTTTCATGTTTTTCCTGAGGTTTTGATATTATTGTGTCATGGTTCTCCTAAGATGTGACTACTATAGTCTTGTCACCCTATTGTGACAGTGTTGTATCCACTCTTGATTGGTCAATGCGAGTTCTATTGTCGATGGATTGAGTGTTGCAAGCAACCATTGATGGTAATGGTTGCTCTAACTTATCAAAACACATGGATGCGTCTAAGGTTTCACCGCTGTTAGGAGAGATGGCAATGGGCTCATTGGTGGATGGGCTTAATTTTATATTCCTCAGCTCTTCAGTGCTCTTGGTCTCGATCTTATTGGCGTCTACCACCACTTGCAACTGCCGTTGTTTCTGTTGTTTTGTCCTCTTTTTCTTGGGAAATTGCAGTGTCTCCTTTAAGGACTCAAGACCCTGAACTAGGTCACTTGTTGATGTGTTTGTTTGGGCCTCAGCATTCTCTTTCTCTAGTGTGTCCTTATGGGACATGGTTGCGGCCTGCTGAATAGCCTTGCTAGGTTGTGAGGCTAATTCCCTTCTATTTAGTTCCTCAAGCCTAGGCTTTAGGTGCTTTGGAAGTGCTAGAGTTGTCAAGGATGTTGGTTGCGACACCTCCTCCATGGGTGAATTGCTAAGGACACGTTTGGCAAGGGGCATTGTCATGGCCAAGGGTTGTGACTGCTGTGATCCCTGATTGGAAGTCGTAGCAACTAGTTCAATGGACTGGCTACTATTGGTGGATTGCGGTGTCAAGTCCTTAGGCCGATTGGAAGTGGTCGTGTCTTTTGTTTCCCTTTGAGCATTCACTTGTGTAGATCAAGCATCGGTTGATCTAGTCACATTAGGTTGCACAGGCATATCCTTGGGCCGAGAGCTATGGGTGGTGTCATGTCCCACCTTTTGGACATCTTGAAGTTTAGATAGAGATAGAGATTGGGATTGAGCAGCTGCACTTGATGACTATTGTTGTGCTTCTTGTGTCCGTTTAGGGAAAAAGGGTGTAGGAGACTTGGGACTCCTAAGTGGTTGTTCTGCCATTTGCTCTATTGAGCAATTAACCTTACCATGAGCAATAACCCTAGCTGGACGATTTGCTCATGGCTATTAGATGATTCTGCCATTTGCTCTATTGAGCAATTAACCTTACCATGAGCAATGTTGTGCCTATGATGCTCGTTATTCTCTTGGGAAATCAAAGGCTCCTTGGGAAATCGGGGCTTTTGCGTACCCTCAACTATTACATCTGATATCTGCTTGTCAAGCACGCTAAGCTGATGAGGATCTACCCTTCGATCTTGATTTCGATTGTGAGGGGCTAGGTCACTCCAATGTTTTTGACTCGAGACTTGTTTTTCGTTTAGATTTCCTCCTGTGCTTCTTCACTCTTGATATGATCTCGCCTTCAGCTAACAAAGGTGGTTTAGCTAGGGGTTTTGGCACCAAAATCTATTGGTTTCCTGCGTAATATCCTTGAGCACGTAGCAATGCTTTGGATATTCATCGTGTTGTTGCGTTGGCTCTCCATCGATACCTTCGTCTATGAGGCTTGGGCTTCTTTTGTGGTCTTCTACAATATTTGTAAGTCCAAAGCCTATCCTTGGCATTGTCTCCTGACCTTCTTGTTTCAAGCATGGCCTCACTCACTGGTTCTCTCTGTTCAACATGCGCTTGTATCAACTCTTTCAATAAGTCCTTGCCCTCATTACTAGGCTTGCCTATTATGTCAGCACCTTCCTTGCCTTTCCTTGGAGGTTCAATGAGGTCACCCTTCCTAAAGGTTATGACTATCCTCACACCCGGTAGTGTCAAGTGTATCCTCTATGCTACATAGTCGGCCTCACACTTCATCATCCTTTTGAAAGGTCATCCGAGAATGGTTTCCTTTCCACAACTAGCACTATTTTGAGGAACATGGAATAGGATAGGCAAGCTTTCCGTTTCAATAGTTACAAGGATTTTGCACTTCTCTGTAAGTGCTTGTGAGTGTCCCCCATAAGGACTAAGAGTTGCATTAGTTGGTGTGAGCTCTTATTGGCCTAGTAGGGTCCATGCGTCATAGGTCAAGATATTGAAATCAACTCCTTCATCAATGAGGGCATCAACAGTGTGCTCTCTTTTTGCAGTGAGTTTGACCCTAAGATAAGCAGGTGGTACTATGTATTCATCTTCTGGGTCTTGGCTTGTAAATTTCAGCCTTCTAACAAATGCCCTTGAGTCCCCAATTGCACGACTAGATGTGGATTCTCCACTGATGTCTTGGATCATTTGTGCAGTGCTATTCAAGGTACATTTATCGTCAGGACTGTCATGTCTAGTCATCCTCGCAGTTGTAGCTTGAGATTGTTGCATTCCGCTTTGACTAGATGCAGTCCAGATACAATCTAGACATGTTTTTTGGTATGGCCTTTTTGCCCTTGTAGGCTAGATTGGCCCATTGAGGTTCTAGGGTCTCTGTTTGTCTTCGTTCAGGTATGGGCTTTTGGTTGCTCTTTTGCAAGTGAGAATCCATGCTTGTGCAGAGACATTACTACAATAGGATCTAATTTGGAGGACCTATCACGGCACATGTTTTCTCTCCAACCTACTTGAGGGAGGTGCGTCGGGGGGATGGGGGGTCCCCCACGGCCCGCAAGGCCATTACGGTAAATGCCATGCGCGATTTGAAGGACTGTTTGTAGCCAAGTTTTGAACTACTTGCTCTAGATTTGAGTCTAGTAATAGATCTATGATGTGGTTTTGGCTTTGTGTGGCCTCTGGTTGGTTTCAGAATCTACATGTAAGAATTTTGAAAAAAAATCCAAATTCGGCCCAACACGTCCGAATTGCAGGGGCTGAATGTACGATTTGGCATGGCCGAATGGCTGAGGGCCAAATGCATTGGTCTGAATGTCAAATTTGGCTAGGCCGAATGTCAGCTTATCCGAGTGGGGTTGGGCAGCCGAGTCGACAGGGCCGAGGGCCGAATCAGGTGGTCCAAATGGTTGATTTGGGTGGGCCAAACAATGGGTGTCCAAGTCAAGTGGTCCGAGTCAGGCGGGCCGAGAGCCGAATGCCAAGTTGGGCTGAATATTAAGTTCTTCCGAGTGGTTCGAGGGCCAAATACAGGACGACGGGCCGAGGGCCGAGGGCCGCGGGTCGATTCTAGGACTCGGCCTAGAATTGTCATCACTCGAACCGACCAAGCACGACGCCTTTTTCGCTGGACTCCACACAATTCATCGCGCCAAGTGATCGAGGCCTTCCTACTGGTATCCAAGCTACTCATGTAGGGGAAGGTGTGGAATTACTTGTGGTAGGCAAAGAACTCCTTGATGGCCAAATCGAGGCAAGTCCACGCAATGAAGCTCTCTCTCCCTCTCTCCAGTTCTCCTGAAATGCTGCAATGCAAAATGTGGTCTTGCTTAAAGTGTCATTTTGTTCCTCTCCAACTTGTTCTAAACATTGTCACTTATTTGGAGAATGAGGTTCATTCATCGTACTAGCATAGCTCTTGATGCAAACCTAAAGATTATCAACAAGAATCCACCACTCCTCTTGCCACTTTTTAATAATATAATTGTCCTCAATGAAGTCAAAAGATCCATCTTTGAGCTCATCACCTTCAATTTGTTCACGAATTTGAGCAAAAGTAGTTTCAGATCCATCTTTTCTTAGTAAAAGTATCATCGAAGATTACTTGAATCTTGTAAAAAGCTCCATGAAATCCAAATGAAAAGTCCCTTATTCAATTGTAAAACATGCATACAACATTAAAAGATTGTTACAAGAGCATATCTTAATTGAATGAGAAAACATGGTATTTTTAAGTGTTATCTTTATAAAGTATATTATAATAAGCATTGTGGAAAGATTATGGATCTAAAATATAATTATCAAGATGTGATTAATAATAGTAAACTTCATATACGAAGTCAAATGGCTTGAAACAACCCCCATACAAATATTACTTGAGCATGTGGAGCATTTACATTCTACATGATGGCATGGGGATGGAGTATGACGCTCACGAGATGGCATTATATATTACAAGTTGTATTCCATATATTACAAATCACAAGTCTATTCCATAGAGTTTCACAAAAAATTGTGATCTGTTTCAAGGCATCTTTGGATTCACAAGTCATAGAGACTAGCAAAACTAGATTAGATGTTTTACAAAATATGGGAAGAGATTGCAAAATGTGGACTATTTAGAAAGGGTGAACTAGGATAGGACCAAGCTCTACAAGTGGTCTTTGTGCCTTTATAGGATCAATGCCACACTTCATCCTCAAAAAGTCATCAAGATCTACAAATGACACTCGCATGTCCCTATCATCTACCAACATGCAGTCCCTTGCCTTGAACTCTATTAAGTGCATGATCTCTTTATTTGGAGCATCTCTCAACTCCCTATGTGAGCACGAGCATTGGTCTAAGAACCGAAACTCAATGAGGCAGATGATGAGCCAGCCAATTGCATACACATCTCACTCCTTACCATATGCAGATTGGCACAGTGGGTCGTAGATCTTAGGTGTAGTCCATGGCGTTCTTTTCCTTTCCAGTACTCCTTTCCATCTATGCTCATCTACAATATGCATGGGATCATCTACCCCCCCACATTGCTAGTTGAGGGTTGGTATTATCATACTAGAAATAAGCATTAGACCCCAATCTATGATACAGATCCTAGGGGTGTTATCTCTAGAGTAAAGTCCACTACCATATTGTTAGCATACAAATATGAATGGATGACACTGGCACTATGCACGGCCTTCATCCCATCTACCAACGCATGAATAATATTCGGCATATTAGTGATGACACCCACAATTCTAGCCATCTCCTCTACATTGGGCACCATGTTAGGAGTAGGTCTAAATCCCATTGATGGCTTGTGTAGATGATCGATTATTCTTCCACATTTACATTCTTGAAAAGGGCCCCACGTCAATATATCATTCAATGTGCCACCATTGAAGAAGGGAAAGACTGTAACCCAAGGGGGATCAAAAGTAAAGGCAATGCATCGCACAATTGATGCATTAACCTTTTGCATCCCACGCTCCACTTGAAATTGTTGTAGTTTGGTATTATTATTGGAGCCCTTGTACATTTTAGCACAATATTCTAAGTTTGAAGGAATAGCTAATATTGTCTATGGTAGCTTTGACACACTGTCCAAAGTCTCCTTGGCCAATAACTCTCCTTGACTTGATAGCATCAAAGGGAATGCCAATTGTTGGCACACATTGGTGATTCCTTAATGTGTGCAATATGGTTCCTACCCTCTGACAAATCACCTTACTATTTCATGGGACCGAAAATCTAGGACTTGCACCGATGGTGGTCTTAAGATGCTTTGGCACAGAAATTGCACCAGACAAGCCCTTCGCCCTCTTTCAGCATGCCACCTCCTCTCTCCACTTCATGTTCCATAAGGCTAGCTTCTCCTTTGATGTAGATGTTGGTGCTAACTCTTTAAGATCTTCTAACATCTTGGGTGCATTTCCAAGTAGTTTGTGACAAAGATGCAATTTTGTCTCTGGATCCCAGAGCACATCAATGATTGTGTGAAAGCCCTTATTGTTGCAACATTGTATGCATGGTTGCACGTGCCCGATTGCAAAAGTTGACAAAAGCAACATCGTTTACTATTAAGGGATATTTGATGTTCTATGCAAGATGATTTGGCCATTGTCAAGCAAATATGGAGTGCTTTGGCAACATTGAGGGCCATCATAAGTCACAAATTGTCTAGAATAAAGAAAGGCAAGCACATAAGCATGATAACAATGGCTTGAACCTTGCACTTGCATATAAAGACATGATAAAAACTTGACAAAACTCATAATCACAATATTAAAAAACACACATGTATGCAAATAATTTCTCATAAACTTGAAAAAGAAATACACAATTGCATTAAATGAAAAACGTTGGAAATGTAACATAGATTGCATTAGATCATTGCACATTGAGTGTAAAAATGAGTAAGTGAGTGAGTGAGTAAGAATCGTCTATTTCTATCTATAGTTAAACCCCACAATTATATGATATCAAAATTGAGTTAGATTGGTGTTATTTTAGTGGAGAAATGTAACCATGTTATATTAATTTTGAGTTAATTAAGTATTACGTGTAATATTCAATTAAAAAATAATTTCCAGCTATGATTGATTCAAATTAAATTAGTGTGGCATGTAATCTTTGATTAAAAACATAATTGTGTAACATCAATCTTAAGTTATATTAGTGTTGCATGTAAACCTTGATTAAACTATACAATTTCATGATACCATTTAGAGGTTGAAAATGTTACATAAACTACATCAAGTCATAGTTCAATAATATTAAAAATGCAAAAAAAATTTACCACATTTTTTAAGAACTACACATGTGAGGATATTTTCTAGCCAAATATATGACCTGAATGCCCATTCCATCAAATAATACCAAATAACTAGCATGTCAGGACATTGAGTAGCCGAATATACGACCAAATGCCCATCACTTATTTATCCATATGTAACCCAAGTCACTATTTAGTTGAATTCATGACCAAGTGCCCATCCATATCCAAGGGAGAAGGGAGGGTGCCACAATTAAAATGACACCTCTATGCCAAGGTTTATGACACAATGCCAAGTCAATTGTGACATGCCCACCAAAAGACACTCACTTGCTAAATTCATGGCTAAGTGCCTATTTGTTGGCAAGCACCTTTCAGCCCTACATACAGTTATCATAAGACGAAGGTATCATGACACATATATGTCGAATACACATCACATGACAATCCACATGTCCCACAAGTAACAAGACAACATGCATATACATAGAAACTCAAATATATAAATAGTGCACAAGGAAGAACTACCTCATGACATACATAGCATATGCCAATCAGCAAACCTCTTCCCTGCAATGCATATGCGTATGAAGGGTACACATATACACACAGTGTGTTGAGGTATTAGCAATCACACCTAATGTAGCCTCTTTGTATGAGGTAGTTTGGGATGAAGACATGCAGGCTGTAGGAATCCCATATGCACAGAAAGGGAAAACTATACCCATCCAACAACTATAAAGCATTGTACTTGACTACCACTTTTGATAGATGAATGAATATATGATGATGCTTTTCTTTATCAGTTAGTGTCAGTCTTGTACTTGTCAGTCCTACACAAGATTGTGTTTATGAGTCCAAGCTTCCATCTTGGAACCTAATTCACCTATGTAACAGTTGTGGTCTTCAATCAATGTCATCATGAGTTTAGTCTATGCTTACAAGCTGCCATAGCCATACTCTAGATCCCGTGTATTTTAACATGGTATTAGAGCTCAGCTGAGCATGGCCCAACTCTCCTTTCACTCCTCTCAACTCCTTTCCATCTCTGCTCAGCTCAATTTGAGTACTGGACCCTATCTCCAACTTCATTTGCATTTCTACCTTCAATGAAGCTTCCATGGCAGCCATAGCCAGCAACACCCTGTCAGCTTCAAGCTTTCATATCTCTCTCCACATGCCAAATCTCTCTAAACTTCCTTCCGAATAAGTGTTTCTCTACTTCCAAAGCTCCTCTTGGCACTTTAATCATTGAGATTGGGCAACTATAGCTTTAGCATTGCCTCTTTTCAGAGTCGCTGCCATAACTGTGTCTGTGGATAGCACCTACCTACCTCTGTTGGAGCAACTATATCTCATCAAACAAGCCATATCTCTTCAATATTTCTCTCAAGAGTTGTTCTTTAGGTCAAGATGCAACTTGTTGGCACAAAAATCAAGGAGATTGATGCACACCATGCCCGGCATTTGCATTTTTCCAAATCTGGGCATAGTTTTGGCAGCAACTACTTTGAAGGCTTAGATCTCTCAACTCAGGCAAAATGAGTACAAACCCTCTTAGAGGGAGTTAGACCCATTAGTGAGGGTCCTCCATATTAAAGGGTTTGAGCAGATTCAACCTGTGGAGCTCGTGGGAGCTCATTTACTAGTCGTTAGTCCCTGTTTTGACAAGACAGCCATAGCCACTTACCTTCAAGCTCATTTTTCCTTCATTTTCTCTCTCCTGCCACTTAAACCAAGCCTCTACACACTTTGTACTTTCTAGTTGTGATTGAGAAGGGGTGTTGAGATATTAGCACTCACACCTAATGTAGCCTCTTTGTATGAGGCAATTTGGGATGAAGACATGCAGGCTGCATGAATCCCATATGCATAGAAAGGAAAAATTGTACCCATCCAGCAACTATAAAGCATTGTACTTGACTACCACTTTTGATAGATGAATGAATACATGATGATGCTTTTCTTTATCAGTTAGTGTCAGTCTTGTACTTGTTAGTCCTACACAAGATTGTGTTTATGAGTCCAAGCTTCCATCTTGGAACCTAATTTACTCATGTAACAGTTGTGGTCTTCAGTCAATGTCATCATGAGTTTAGTCTATGCTTACAAGCCGCCATAGTCATGCTCTAGATCCTGTGTATTTTAACACAGTGAGTGATAGGATATGATTACCTTATTAGTCCTCATGACATCTCCATGACATGCATATACCAAATACACAATGCATGCCAATCAAATAGTCCTTCCTATCACATTCGCACACACGCGCGCGCGCGCGCGCGCGTGTGTGTGTGTGTGTGTGTGTGTGTGTGTGTGTGTGTGTGTGTGTGTGTGTGTGTGTGTGTGTGTGTGTGTGTGTGTGTGTGTGTGTGTGTGTGTGTGTGTGTGTGTGTGTGTGTGTGTGTGTGTGTGTGTGTGTGTGTGTGTGTGTGTGTGTGTGTGTGTGTGTGTGGACTTCTCCAAAGGCTTGTGCATGACATGGTTTGTTATCCTTTAAGTGCATGCTTTGAATTGCATTAATGTATACTTTGTGCAATTTGCAATAACAAAGATAGATTCAATCATATAAGACATAGATAAACATGCAAACCCAAGGACATATATAACAGTCATGTAACTACCTTTTTGTAATTGTTAATACCAAGTTCAAGAAGATTCTATCTTTAGTGTCAAACTTAACAAACCACTATTTGTTTTAGGTTTTCGTAGTTGCATGAAAACCCCTAGTCATGTGTTCAACCATGCATGTCATGAAAACTCCCAAGCACACTTTGAACTATAGTAATTATATATTTTTTGTAGATAACTTGCAATAACGAAGTTAGAATTAATCATACAAAACACATAAGTAACATGCATATCAAAATACATAGATAACAAAGATGGGATCAATCATATTATAGAAATTTTCTTTTATCTACAAGCTTATTGAGTCACTAGCTACTCATATAATTTGTGGATAGGTCTTTAAAGCTTTGTCATGCCCTAAACCACAATTCCTAGCTAGTTCTTTTACTTCAAGAACTAGTACCAATTCTTAAAGAAAGAAAAATGAATTTAAATATCGCACAAATCTTGATTACTTTTAAGGGGACACATATTTATGGAGAGTAAAATAGCACTTGCCATGGGGAGAAAATGTGTGGTAACAAGAAACCCTTTCAATCTAGAATCCTTTAGTTAGCCACATTTTGAATATGCACTCTATTATACAATCGGCATTACCTTTTCAAATTATTGCAAGCTCAACAAACATAAGTTCTTAAATAACATTGTTCTAAAGAGGAGACAATGATTAAATAGAAGACAATATGCAATAAGGATTTGTATGCATAGGTTGGAATGCATATGACACATGTATTTTTTATAATAGTGGTTGCTTATGTGGATAGAACCTTTCGAAGAACATGCAATCGACAATGGAGAGACCCTAACAAGACCAAAACATGTTGTTTTGGACAAAAAACCCACCAAAAAATGTGGAAAGAAAAACTAACAACACCCTAGCAAAGTCCAAACACATCCATAAAAAACCTACCAATCAATGCGAAAAGAATAGCCAACAATGCCTAGCAAAGTCCAAACATATCCTATGATCTACGCTTATTCCATAGAAGGTTATTCCAAATTCTTGAAAAGAAATGGAATTTGCAAATAACATTTTTAAAAGGCTATTATGGTACGGACTCTCTCTCTCTCTCTCTCTCTCTCTCTCTCTCTCTCTCTCTCTCTCTCTCTCTCTCTCTCTCTCTCTCTCTCTCTCTCTCTCTCTCTCTCTCTCTCTCTCTCTCTCTCTCTCTCTCTCTCTCTCTCTCTCTCTCTCTCATTCATGCTCATTTTGAAAGTATAGTCATGTGTCTCAGACTTCACAAAGAGTCCTAAGCATGCTTTGAGTTGTGGTAGTTTATACTTTTTGCATGATTTGCAATAACAAAGATGGAATCAATCATACAAAACACATAAATAAACATGCATATCATACAAAATACATCTAAAATAGTTTTGTATCTAAATGCAACCAGATAAGCCTACACGTATATATGAAGGGTGAAAATTTGCATAAAGCTTGATTTTTTTTTGGGATACCCATTAAAATCACCAATTTAGTGTAAGAATATTCCCAAACAAAGAGTTATAAGAGGCACGCCATCATTTATTCCCTTAGATAAGGATCAAACGTGAAAAATGATTCTACCAAATACGTTTCTTCTCATATGTATTTATATTGTTCTTTGATTTAGTAACAACAAGAAATATGGAATTTCATTGTAGTTGTCCCACTACAAGGGAATGGGCAAATAGCGACGGTCATTTCCGACGAAAAACAGTGGCATTGCTATTTGCATCGCACCATGGAAATAGCAACACTGCTTTGATAAAAGAGAGGAGAATGAGTGAGAGAAACAACAAGGGGGTGGAGAGAAACAAAGAGACGTGCAAAAAAGAAAGAGAAAGAGAGAAAGAAAGAGAAGGGGGAGAGAAAAAGAAATGGAGAGTGAAGGGAGAGGTGGATTAAAGGGTGAATTAAAGAGAGGAAGGAGAGAGGAAAAAAAAGAGAGACCTAGAAAGAGAAGGGGAGAAAAAAGACAAAAATAGGGAGAAAAAGAGAGAGAGAGAAAACAACAAATAGAGAGCGAGAGAATGAGAGAGAAAAATGAAAACAACGAGAGAATTAGAGAGAATGAAATGATAGAAAGAGGATAGCAGAGGGGAAGAGAGGCACGAAGAGGGGTGGGGAGAGAGAGTCTTTCAATGTCTTGTTTTATGAGTTTTTTATTTTCTATATTTGATTTTGATTTTAATGAGATGCATCGAGTGGAGAGGAAATGAGAGAAATACATAGAGAAAAGGAGGGAAAGGAAAAGAGAGAAGAAGTGAGAGTGGGGAGGGAAGTTGGGGGAGATAAATAAACATTTATAGAAAGAGAGGGGGAGAGAGAAGAAAAGAAGGATTAAGAGAGGCAAATAAAAAAAGGAAAAGAGAAAGAGAACAAAAACCTATTGTTTGTCATAATGTTGACCAAATGAAAAATGATGATGGTCGTGATGTCCAAGATCGCGAGGTGTATCTTAAGCAATGTGTCTCGTGTCCTTGCTCTCAATGCAAGCTGGCAATCAGACGAAAGCATCACTTGTCTATACAACACATATGACGCTTCGATGAGTTCCAATTGGAGATCCTTGATCAAGCGATCTCAGACATTGAGCGAATAGTAAGAAAAGTGTGTATCAATCATACCTTACATTCGCAAACCAATTGAATATCATATACAAAAATATTAGACATGTCCATAAAATTTATATAGGAAGGTGATGCCTCATCCCAAGGAGGAATGCACCTATTGTGGCCAGTTAGAAGAGTTCGTGGGCGTGTGATGGATGGAGTGGCTGAGCCAATCCACCTGTTGGAAGGCATGACTCAGTCTACACCCTCGATACCATAGGAGACAGTCAGCCTTTCAGACCTTCCTCCAATCTTGGAGCCTGAGATGGAGGCAATGATCAATGCATTGATGCCCATGGATGCTCAATCATCTGATCCGCTAAGAGAGGAAGCATCCATACCATTATATGATAGGTGCCGAGTATCTCATCTCAACTTGTGACAGCATAATTAGAGGACCTTGAAGTGGTCCTAGACTCTAGTTTTGGGGATTCCATTTAAATTCAAGGCATTCTTTTCTTCACATGCTCTGCTTATTGTCTCGTTTCCAAGGTAGTGTTCACCTACTTTTCTTCCATACTTGCAACCTTTTTATTGCTTCCCTTCTGCATGATTGAGTAGGTGAAAGTGAGAAAGAAGAGACTCTATTGTTGCTTTGTGGATCTCTGCAAAGCCTTTGATACAATTCCATGAGATAGACTACTATAGAGCTTGGAGACATTGGGGATTCCATGGGACATGATTTGGGGATCTATGCATTGTATAAGAGGGTGGTAGGCTGGATTAGATGCCCGAAGATGTTGCTTGCGCTCTTAAGTGTCCAGGCAAAATACGAGTAGAGTAATGCGAGTGTGACCAAGTTGTTCAGGTACAATCTATGTATGCTCTATTGATCTTTTTGAATCCATTATAAAAAACACATGCTTTTTCAAGGTGTTTTATGATTTTTTTTCAGATTGCTAAAGTACCATATATTGCCACTTGAAAATATGATGCCTTAGTCTCGTGATTATGCATGACACATTTTACGAAAGCTTGGCATGGACTACAACAACATCCATGCATGTGTCAATGATTGCATGTTATTTCGAGGAGACTATGTGACTATGGAGACATGTCCAAAGTGTGGTGCTCACAGGTATCGATAGGACTTGCAAGGGAAAACCATCCCTCAGAAAGTTCTTAGACACTTTCCACTTATACCGCGTATATGTCACATGTTTCATACATCGAGCATGGTGAGCATGACAATGTGGCATGTGCAGAATAGATCCATAGATGGAGTCCAATGAATATCAACAGATTCACGTGCATGGAACCACATTGACTCTACCTTTCAAGGCTTTGCACGAGAGCCAAGGAATCTTCAGCTTGGTCTTGCTATAGATGACATGAACCCATTTGGTCTTCGCTCAACTTCTTACAATGTGTGGCCTGTAGTCCTTGTTAACTACAACATCCCGCCATGGATTTCTACAAAGAAAGGACACCTGATCCTTAGCTTGCTCATTCCTGGGTGTTACAAAGTCAAGAATACGGGTGTCTATCTCTATCCATTAGTTGATGAGCTCAAGATTTTGTGGGAGGAGGGGGTCGCCGTGGAAGATATGAGCAAGCGCAATGGTCGACGTCCGTCAACCATTCTCATATGGACCATGCATGACTTTCTGGGATTTGAGGAGACTACTTTTCTCCAAGATGTTGGTGATAGCAGAGGGAGGTAGCGAGGGCATAATTGGAGGCAGGGGTCATGCATCATCTAGGGAGTGGCAGCCACAAGACTTATCTAGAGGACTTTGTAAGTTTTTCTTTTGTTGTTCTCACTTTCTTATTTACAATATCACTTGTACTGATAATCATCTTTCTAACAATTGTATTTTGTTTTCTTTGCAACACTCCATCACAAACCGTGATCCCACTAGCTTGGAGACTCGATATGCAAAGAGACGCGGTCTAACTGCACTGATTGGTAGACTATACGCACGTAGTGGCCCAGTAAGCCAATCATCTTTCTTGTCCATTGTTACTATTTTTTTTAAATGCATTACGTATCATGGATTGATGTGTAGTTGTTCATTTTGCAGAGTTCGTTCGATGCTCCTTTGTGTCAAGACAAGAGCTTTCTGATGGCAAGGATCTATAGCTCGCACTTGGATTCACGGAGCACACACCCTCTTTTTTTTTGTCCTATGATTTGTGCAAGCATCTTCCATGTACTATTCCTTAGATGTACTTATCATCCTTTGTATCTTGCGATAATTCCATGATTTTTCATCAGTCGTCTTGTATTTATTCTATGTATTAGTCATGTTGGTTCAAGAACATTTTGCGCTCATCTTGACGACCATTGCGTACCCAATATGTAATTCATTTGTTGAATATTATACAACACATGGTGCTATATTTTTTTCTCTGTAACTATCGCTATTAGCATCACTAATTTCTCTATGCATGTCACTATTGGTGTCGCAATATACGTTACAAACCGTCGCTATATACACATCGCAAAAGCGACAAAAATAGTGACCCATATAGCAATAGTTTTGTAGAGACGCTTATACCAATGCTTTTAGTGAGATTACGGGGGTAATTTTTTAAATGAACATTTGCATCGCTTTGAATGTCTGTATGTGTTATAGAATCCGAGATACACGCTCGACTTTCTTATATACTTAAAATATTTATGGTGAATATTATGTTGGCACAGAGGGAGAATAGATGAGAGAAAAGAAAGATGTAGAGAGAGAGGTAGAGAAATTGGCAACACACTAGGGACTAGAAGATGGGCCAGTCCCCCCCCTTGTGGAGTTATATTATTGACAAGGAGCAAGCTCCTCTGTTACACATAAGCTAGTTCTTAGTTATAGATTTTGAAAACAAGATCACGGTTCCTTGCATGGTATACAACCAGCTAATACTTACACAACTTGGAAGTTGGCACCTTTTGATCCTTCTTGAGTCTCCTTCTCTCCTACACAATATGTCTAGGGCTCTTCTCTTGGAGCTTGATTTTAGCAAAGCTTCCGTAGCACTTGCACCTTCTCTTCTCCTCTTGGAACTTGATTTCATCAAAGCTTCTACACAGCACTTGCACCTTCTCTTCTCCTCTTGGAACTTGATTTCAGTAGAGCTTTCGCAGCACTTGATTTCAACAGGGCTTCCGCAGCACTTGCACCTTCTCTTCTCCTCTTGGATACATGCAAAGTGATGCTTTCTTCACCTCTCCCTTACAGCCAAGGAGAGCCTCCTTTTTTATAGGCTTTCAAGAGCTTCTCTTCTTGGAGAGAGAGTTGAGTTGATCTTCATGCAAGATGTGGTTGTTCCACTCTATAGCACTAATTTCGAGATTTCTTTTTCTGCGTTGTTTGGATGAAAAAACGTCCAATACAAAAGTTGTAGATCTCATTGTTTCTGATAACCTTAGTGGCCCGTTTTTAGAGATCTATTTTCTATGGCAAGATATCTTTAAAATGGATTTTTTTAAAAACAGCTTTTTTAACTGTACTCTTAACTTGTGGTCCATGCAACCACCTTGAGTCATAGATGAGGAGAGTTCATTAGATTGCCTTGGGCCTCAACCTTAAGATTGAATTCCACACAAAATCTTATGTCATTTTAGACCTTAGAAAGAGAAAATCACTTCTCTCCTCACGTCCAGAGGATCACGTCTCTTGTCTTTCTTAGTGAGATAATTCTCTCTCTCGTCTTTCTTAATGAAAGAAAAGACCTTAAACCTTGACTTGTAGGGGAGAGGATGACCCCAAATGAATGCAATGCTCATTACACATAAGTAAACATTCCCATGCATCCTTGGATGCAAACATAAATACATATGCACAATGCTAATGCACTTCCTCTTCTTAGAACTCAATCCATCTTCATTTATGTGTAACTCCTTGATTCTTGTGTACACTCTTACACTTGGCAGACACTTCTCTTCCCCTTCATAGCTTGTACTGCCTGTACCATATATCCGTGTCACAGTGCGATCATCATCAACACTTAAAGAAAAGTGAGTCATTAATTTATTAGCATGAATTTATTAAATAGAGAATGCATAATAAGCAATCAATTTAGTGATAGTATGAGGCTTGTATCTTGTAGTGTCCCCTATGAGAGCTTGTCTAGATTCCCCTAAACTATGATTTCATTTCCATATCCATAACAATTAATAAGGCTAATGTAGTTAATGAAGCACCACACAACATATGTAGAAGATACATTATCAATCTAACTAGTAAGAGTTTGCATGGCCCTAACAATTAATAAGGAAAAATAAACCAGACTACACAATACATATTTTATATCATTATTGTTTGTCCTAACTTGTAAGCCTCTAAAAAGGAGAAAAAGCTATGAAGAGCCTTATCTTACATTCAATTATGTTGATTGGTTCAATTGGTACTATAGGAAATTTTATATGTTTTTTGTAAACTCCTCAAATATTTTATATCTAAATTCCATGAATTGGAGTCAATAGCCACCTTCCATATATGAAAGTGTCACTGGGAGCTCATAATAGTGTAGCACAACATTATCATATTATTTGGTCTCTATGGTAAAAGGTTATGAATATGGTTAACTAAAATTGGAATAAATTCCATGTTTGTATACAATGATATTGTATGATCACGTTCTTCAAAAACAACTTTAGCATGACGTTTTTAATGTGCATAGTCATAAACTCATGAGAAAGGGTTTAGTAATAATATTCGATACCACAATTCCACTAAACATTAATGTATCACCGGAGGAGATTCTACAAACTTCTAGAAATAATGATTGATAGTTAAACATTAAACATTAGATATCACATTAAACATTAAACACTAAATGCTAAACATTAAATAATTTCTCTTCTCTCCAATCTCTCTCTAATCTCTTCCCTCTCTCTCTACACATATCTCTCTTCCACCTCTCTCTCTCTCTTTTCTATTTTTGATAATTAAATATTTAATTTTAACTAATGATAAATAATAATTAAAAATGAGAGGAGAGAGAAAATTTGAGCCAATTGAGAGAATGAGAGAGAGAGAGAGTCTAAGATGCGAAATGAAGGCAAAAAGATTGATAGCAACTGTCATCGACCTTAATAATCTACACCAAAACAAAGAATCAAATGTTAGGCATCAAACATTAAAATTTTTCATAATTTTAAATAAAATTGTATTAATCTCTCTCTCTCTCTCTCTCTCTCTCTCCCTCTCTCTCTCTCTCTCTCTCTTTCCCTCTCTCTCCCTCTCTCTCTCTTATTATTATTATTATTCTTCTTCTTCTTCCCTGCCTACTATATTCCTTTTCCTTGTTTCGTCTCCTGGACCTACTGCTTCTTCCTCCTCCTCCTTCTTCTTCTCTTCTTCTTCTTCTTCTTCTTCTTCTTCTTCTTCTTCTCTCTCTCTCTCTCTCTCTCTCTCTCTCTCTCTCTCTCTCTCTCTCTCTCTCTCTCTCTCTCTCTCTCTCTCTCTCTCTCTCTCTCTCTCTCTCTCTCTCTCTCTCTCTCTCTCTCTCTCTCTCTCTCTCTCTCTCTCTCTCTCTCTCTCTCTCTCTCTCTCTCTCTCTCACTCTCACTCTCTCTCTCTCTCTCTCTCTCTCTCTCTCTCTCACTCCCCCCCACACTGCTTTGCCGTGCCCCTTCTTTTTGTTCTCTCTCTCTCATCTACCTCTGTGTAGAGAGGCAAAGCCATGTTAGCGTGCCTCCTCCTCCTCCTCCTCTCGTTGAGCTGTGGGTTACTCCTCATCCTCCTCTTGATCCTCCCAAGCCCTGACACACTCTACCACGCCTTTGCCCTCCAGCATTGACCGAGCTCCACGTTGGCTGGCTCGTTGGCTCTTGGAGTGCAAGAGCACCTACTTGCCAACAACCACGCTAGACATTCTCTCTCTCTCTCACACACACACACACACACACACACACACAAAGGTGCCTTCACTGAGAGGGAGAGAGAGAGAGAAAGAAAGAGAGGCCACCAAACTCCACCAAGTTCCACCTGCCTCTTGCCACCACACAGCCCCCATTGCTTGCCATCTGTCACCTGGCCTTCAATCTCTTGCCAAATAGCCCCTGTTGACCACTGCAAAACGAGAGAGAGAGAGAGAGAAAGAGAATTCACATGTGCCCATCCTCAACACTATCTCCCACGGGGTCTTTAAGACCCCGGGGAGTTGGGATCAATGGCTATGGTTGAGGCTCATCCTCCTGACCACATCGCGAATGTTGATCCATACACAAGTAAACCCATCCCAAATTCGTGAACCCGCCCATAATTTTAAACTCGTCCAGCCGGAAAAGCTCCCCTCGAGACTTGTGTACGCATACGAAGTTGGAGACGCCTTAACTCCTTATAATTGGGAGGGGCCCAGAGAATATAGCGCCGCCAATGAACAGCTTCACCCATCTCCCCGCCTTGTGTTTCTCCTTTGCTTCGTCCACCTATGTGTTTCTCCTTTGCTTCTTGCAGGTCTACGCCCTGTGTTTCGGTAGGAGGCACTGCGGTGTCTCTGCGTGTTGAGATGGGGCATACGCATATCCTCACCGCAACCTACACAGAAGGAGCTATGTGTTCTGACGTCGATCCAAGAGCTGCGCGTTCTGTGGAACGAGCCTATGCCATCGCATTCTGTGGGAGAAGAAGTTGCACATTTTGCAGAAGAAGACCTGCATGCAACCGTGCGCATTCTGTGGGAGAGGACTTGCATGCGACCCTTTACAGAAGGAGAAGATGACGTCAAAACTATTGGGAGATAATAAGGAAACGATCGTTTCTCTGCACACTTGGAGTGCACATTGGTGGTCAACTGTGTCCCATTACCTACAACGTGGGAGATAGTGTCGAGGCCTACGACTTGCAGCTAGTCACTGTTCGAGCATGCTTTGCTGGGCTTGGGGGAGCCTTTGTTTGATGGGCTTGGGCTAGGACAGAAGGTAATGATCCTCATCATGTTGTCTTCTTCGTAGATGTCTTACGCTTCACTGTCTATGTCTCAATATGCAACAGATGAGGATCCTAAATTCTGTGTATGTTGAAGCCATATTATGTATTCTTGGTGCCTCTGAAGGATTCAAGGCAGTATGATGGATTAGAATGTTGTAACCTTTTCATGTCACCAAGTAATGATTTTTTATCTATTCATAAATTGCCACACCTTATCTCATTTTGTCTTCATCTCTCACTCTTGGTTGATTGCCTCGATCAATAAAATGGATTAGACTAGCATCAATGTGATATTCAATGTCTAAATATTCTAATTTTTTCATGAACATCATGGGGCCTTTTTGTTGAAAGTTCATGCGCTCTAAACATGCTATTTGTTTTGGCTTCTTATATTTTGTCATGATGTTGTCTAGCAAGTAACGTACTTGTCATGGATTATTTCATGGATTACGAGTAGTTATGGATGATAGTGTGTCGTGGATTATGTCATGGAGTACTCACTTCTTATGGACTTTGTTGAGATGTACTTGTTTATGAGTACTTATGAATTACTCACTTCTTGTTGTCATGTACTTGTCATGGATTACTTTATGGATTCTGTTATGTGACATGGTTTATGTCATGGTTATGAGTAGTTATGAACTACTCACTTTTTGTTGTAATGTACTTGTCATGGATTATGTGACATGGATTTTGTTATGGATTACGAGTAGTTATGGACGATAGTGTGTCATGGATTATGTCATCCAGTACTCACTTCCTTTGGACTTAGTTGATATGTACTTGGTTATGAGTAGTTATAAACTACTCACTTTTTGTTGTCATGTACTTATCATGGATTATGTATTGGATTATGTTATGTGACATGGATTATGTTATGGTTATGAGTAGGTAGGCACGCTTTTACATCGGGCAAATGGCTTCACGCACTCGCAACCATCCTTCGTTGGATGCCTCTAATTCGTGAAAAAATACAAGAGTAAAATGCCTTATTTAATATTAGTTTAGGGTTTTCATGACGTTCATTATTGATTTCTCATGTATTGTGTGGTTCGGTTTACATTTTTTAGGTTGCATCATCTCCTCGACGTGCTCGTAGAGGGGTTCTTGCGACAGGTGTATCTCAGGCATCCATTGAAAGAGATATGCCGAACTACACTCAGGTAAGTGCTTATTCTACTTTCGATATTGTTACTAAGCTTGGAGGCTACACTTATGTAGTTAGATTCATTTATCACAAGACACACTCCTAAGATGTGATACTTAATAGAATGTCATTTTACATAGAAAAACCCACCTACATGGAGATCACACTACCTGATGGGTCTCTTGCCCGTCAGTGCCGTGTTGATATTCTTTGTCCGAAGAGGCATATAGACATAAAGAGACGGGCAAGGATGATAGAGCACTTGAAGGCTGAGCATGGCATCCACTTTGATATTCCATGTCGAAAGACCGGCCGCCCCATAGGCACACAACATGCTCACCATACCATTGGTGCTTGGCACCGCCAGGCAGAGGCTCGATTCTCTAACCTTGAAAGAAAGTTGAGTTTGGCCCAGAGTAAGTATGAGAAGGCTCAATATGTGAGAGCAAGCTCTTTATGGGACTTGCTCGAAGATGTTGAGCATACCATGGAGAGACAGGAGTATGTGGAGGCATTTGTGAGTAGACAAATGGACAAATATGATTCCAAAAGAGATGAGTGTGTGCAGAGAACTCAGAGTCGAATAGCGGATGGCTACGAAAAGCATGTAAGTCTCTTACCTGATATTGTTTTCCCTTCTATAGTGTCATATGCGAATGCAATTTTTTTACCTTAGCCTTGAGTTTATCGTTTTTTATATATGTGTATTCACTCACAAGTTGCCTTCCTTAGAAACGGCCTCGCACACGAGAGTCTGAGGATGTGCCTCATATTGAGGATGAGGATCAAGTCCTAGACCACCATCCTGAGTTGCAAACGGTGGAGCAAAACTTTCAGATGGAGATGGATAGCTTGTTGCGGCTAGTCCTCCATCCATTGGCGATGTTATGGATTTTCAGGTTAGGTTATGGGCAAGTTTGTGGCTTATGGTTATGGTTATGGATTATGTTATGCTTATGCTAGGTTGTGCTATGGTTATGTTAGGTTATGGTTATAGTTATGGTTATGGTTATGTTATGTCATGGTTATGCTATGGTTATGTTATGGTTATGTTATGGTTATGTTAGGTTAATGCTTTAGGATTATTATGTTATGGATTATGGCTTATGGATTATGTTATGGTTATAGATTATGTTATGGTTATGTTAGGTTAATGCTTCAGGGTTATGGATTATGTTATGGATTACAGCTTATGGATTATGTTACGGTTATGGTTATGGTATGGCGTTGCAGGGCGAGGGGAGTAAGCACTTCACGGCGCTCCTCCTGTCACCTTGATCCACCTCAATCACCATCTCCTCCCCTCTTCAGTATCCAAGTGACACACCCCGTTGCATATTTACGATTGGATGTAGTTCTGTTGATATCTTTAAGAAGGGGGCAAAAAAGTACCACCTCAAGGTGTGTTCTTATTAATTGTAATGCTTTCTGTGTTGTATTTCTTGCAGTTGTGCTTGGTTGCATTGTGTGTGGTTGCTTTATGGTATTATTTTAGGTTAGAGAGTTCCGTACATACCAAGTTTGTGGCTCTATATTCAAAACTCCGTGTGGATGTTGACCATGCTTTGTTGGATGCATTGCGGTGCGTAGAGGAAGCATACACCCGTACTATGAATTTGTTTGCCATGTAAGTTTACTAAACTGGTTACAGCTTTCTTGGTGGTTTCCTGATGATTAGGGCTTGGGGTTTTATTATTTTACTAAACTAATTTTGGCTTTCATTCATAGTTGGATGGAGTATGTGATTCCAAGAGAGCACGTGCGTGATGTATGTTTCATGGATAGTTTGTGGTTTCCATACATCAATATAGTTGAGCCACAAGACGATGGTGTGTCATTGAGAAATTACTTTGATGGCTGCGATCCCACGAGGGCCACATTTATATTTCTTCCAGTGCTTGTGAGGTTTGTAGTTTCTGCATGCATACTTAATGGAAATGACAAATCATAGCCCTTTGACGCACTAGGTTTAATAGCAATCTTTGATGTACAAGTCACATTGGTGCCTATTTGTGGTCTTCAACCCTATGCTAAAAAGGGTTGAAAATTTACCTGGTGATCAAGGCGCCATCCTGTGCCTTGACTCATTGGGATGCACTAATTTTTCACGGAGTGTCTACCCTATGTACACATGTATCTTAACAATCTATATGCATCCATGTAATATGTTGTGTCACATATGTATTGTGTTTATTGCTCTTGTGTGTGTGTTTCAAGGCCGTGTTTGCATTATCAAGACTTTTCACAGACCCAGAGTGTGCCAAGTTTCTATCGAACGTGGATAAAATGAAGCTCGTCCACATTAAGGTGTGTCACTATAGTGTTAAAGTAATGTTGTCACTTAGAAATGTAACATAGGGTTCACATAAAGATGAAGCATTTCTTTTCACATGCCCCTCAACAAACAAATGCAGTAGATTGTGGATTCTACGTGATAGCTTACATAAGACTACTCATCGAGGGTGGCGTGGTTGGGAAACCAACCAATAACTGGGTAAGCCTATACTGGTATAATTGCTTTTGCTATGCGACTTTGAATGATCTAGTGTGCATTTGGCAATCCATAATCAACTTATCGTATTGCAGTTAACAAGAAATGGTTCAATGCCGTATATGTTACATCTTTGAAGGAGGACCTTTGCCAGTGGGCACTTGGAGTGTTAGAGAGGTGATCTTGTGTGGATTATTCGGTTGTGGACATGTACTTGGTTTGTGGTAGTCATGGACTACTCACTTGTCAAGGTTTTATGGTCTCTTATGTAAGGATACTTATGCGAGGTTTCTTATGTTAAGTTTTTTTATGTCAAGGTTTCTTATGGATCTTGGTTAAGGCTTTATGGTTTGGATTTAATGCTTTATGGTTTGAGAATGGTGCAAAAATGGTTTCTTATGTTAATGCTTTATGGTTTCTTGTGTTATGCTTTATGGTTATTGCAATGAATAGAACGAAGGGTCTATGCTAGCAACGAACTTCCTTACATCTTTACGCAACGAGCATGTGGTTTAGGGTTAATACTTTAGGATCTTGGTTAAGGCTTTAGTATTTGGATTCCAGTTTCTTATGTTAAGGTTTTTTATGTCAAGGTTTATTACGAATGCAACGAAAGCAACGAACATCCTCACATCCTTATGCAATGAGTGTGTGATTAATGCTTTAGGATCTTATGATATGATTTAAGGTTAATGCTTTGGGATTAATGGCTTAGGGTTAATGCTTTAGGATCTTGGTTTAGGCTTTAGTATTTGGATTCCACATGGGTCTTATGTTAAGGTTTTTTATGTCAAGGTTTCTTATGTCAATGAATAGAACAAATGCAATGAAAGCAAACCACATCCTCACATCCTTATGCAATGAGCACATGGTTAAAGGTAATGCTCTTATGCTATGGTTTGGGGTTAATGATTTGGGATTACTGCTTTAGGGTAATGGTTTAGGCTTTAGTGTTAAGGTCTTTTAAGTCATGGTTTATTATGTCAAGGTTTCTTATGTCATGGTTTATTATGTCAATGAATAGAACGAATGCAATGAAAGCAACAAACATCTTCACATCCTCACGCAACAAGCACATGGTTAATGCTTTAGGATCTTATGATATGGTTTAGGGTTAATGCTTTTGGGTTAATGGTTTAGGGTAATGGTTTAGGCTTTAGTGTTTGGACAATGAATAGAACAGATGCAAGAATGAGACGCCAAAATCAACAATGAGACGCCAATGGGATTCCACTAAAATGGACAATCATGTGTACAATACAAACATTCTGCACCTAGATGCCAAAACTTCTGTGATCGTGCACCCATCAAGGAATGAGAGAGAAAATTGTCGCTCCTCATTCTCATTGGTGTAGGTGCAATACAAAATACTACAAGTGCCAATGTAGGACTCACCATACAGTCGCACCGCCTTGTCAATCAAGATAGACCCTGCTGGACGAGGAGCATACCGCAAGGATAGAGGGAGCAGTGCATGGCAAGTATGCCATGAATACACTGCCAGAGGAGGGTCCACCAAAAATGTTTTCGTGCAGCAATGAGGACAATATATGCGAGGTTTTGGGCTAAACCTCACACGGCCCCTCTCTCATTGATGCTTGTGCCTTAACACACCTATGATGGACGCTTGGGTTGCGATGAGGACTCCCCCTCGTTTGGACAATGATGATGATCCTTGCCATGCCCTAGGCGTGTCTGTGTGACATTTTCCTGGATCTGATAGATCCCGCCCTTTCTAGGCATGCCAATCGCGCACACAGAGCCGACAGTGTGAGAGTTTTGATATGGAGCAGCCAGAGATCATGAGAGCATTAGACCCTGAGGAGTTGGGGATCAGTAGGGAGTCAGCAGATACTGGGCCAGACGCCACAGGGTATGGAGGGCATTTACTTGAGCTTGGTAGTAGACATCATCTCGTTATTTATAACGGGATGGCACGATGGCCATATTCAGGAGGTCTTACATGCTTCCCACATGGGGGGGGCGAGAGTACTGTAGATTATCTGCTCGGACCGATCAATGGGATGCATACTATCGAGTCCTTCGGCCTTGGGAGACTTCCACTCGGTGCCGATCACACCTTTCTCAGTTTCTCACTCCTCACCTCATTACCATCACCACCTGCAGATATCATACCCCACATGCATACTACCATACACTTCACTCATGAGCTCTCACATGTTTACTCACAGCATCTGGAGGAGCACATCACGTCACTTTATCCATACGCACCCCTTGATACACTGACCACTGATATCACATGCATTCTGCATGATTCTGCTACACTCAGTTTTCCACATCACACATACACGCACCCCCCTCGGACTGGTACCATGCCACAGAACAGATGGTATGATGATGAGTGCAGAGATCTACGTTGACAGCTACGCTATTTGGAGGCCAGAGGAGAGATCACACACAGATAGGTGCAGAGACGCATGCACCGCTTGACCCGCTGTAAAAAGCAGGAATGGGAGGAGGAGAGATATTGGGATATATGCCACCTTCTTATGAGTAGAGATTGTGCAGAGGCATGGAGGCAGATCAGAGAACCACGCTCACCCACACCGATACATGATCCTGCAGTATGGCATGGATACGCACAAAGTTTATATCATGTACCCGCACAGCCGTTGATACCCACACCATGTACACTGAGACCAGGTATTTCATCCTTTTTCACCACTAGTATGGTGAAACATGCTATCTCACGATTACAGCATGGCCGCGCTCGAGACCAGTTTGATCTTCAGGCAGAGCATATTATATATGGTAGAGACACATTGGCTCCACTCATTGCTCACCTCTTCAACCGTGCATTATCTGAGGGGTTCCCTGACTCGTGGACAGAGCACACCATTGTACGTATCCACAAGTCAGGGGATCCTATGGATCCTAACACATATAGGACCATCATGATTGGGCCAGTTTTGTCCAAACTTTATGGCACGGTGATGGAGGAGGAGCTCAGCACGCTAGCAGAGAGAGAGTGCATGCGCACACCCGGACAGGCAGGGTTCAGACGGGCATTTTCTACCATAGACCACATCTTCACTCTCTGTTGTCTGATCGACCAGACACAAGTGAAGAAACAGAGATTGTACTGTTGCTTTGTGGATTTCCGCAAAGCCTTTGACACGGTTCCGAGAGAGAGGCTTTTCAGATGCCTACTTGATCTGGGGGTGGATGATGACATGATGTGGGGTATTTATGCACTATATGAGCGGGTTACTGGCAGAGTCAGATGTCCGAGAGGTATATCAGATCCCCTTGTGAGCACCATTGGTGTGAAGCAAGGATGCCCACTCTCACCGACTCTATTTGGGCTATACATTGATGAGATAGCAGAGTTTATTCAACAGCAAGCCGGTGGAGGTATAGATCTCAGTGGAGCCATAGTTCATATCTTACTATATGCAGATGACATTGTGTTGGTCTCAGACTTAGCTCAGGGATTACAGCAGCATTTATTAGCATTGGATGATTTTTGCATACAAAGAGGCATGACAGTGAACCTTGGTAAAACCAAGGTTCTTATATTCCATACATCAGCTCAGATACGCAGACAGAGTATTTTCATGGCAGCAGGAGGGAGTATTGAGGTCACTGGATCATATGTATATTTGGGAGTCACCTTTACAGCAGCTTCAGGGACTTTCTCGATGACACAGGTGTGTGTGTGTGTGTGTGTGTGTGTGTGTGTGTGTGTGTGTGTGTGTGTGTGTGTGTGTGTGTGTGTGTGTGTGTGTGTGTGTGTGTGTGTGTGTGTGCGCGCGCGCGCGCGCGCGCACATGCACGCAAACTTTCTATGATGATGAATGTGCATCTACTCTAGATAGGAAGCATACACTCTAGATATGACACTTTTAATATTATCATGTCTAATAGAGCATTTTTAACTATAATGTGCATAGTAAATAGTCAAGAACACTTTTACTATTGATCTAAAAGCAGCCATAACAAGTACACCTAACAACTTGTGTTAATAAAAAGTGAGGAGTAAAATAGAGTGAATATTCTACTTTGATACATTTTGGGCATTAGCATTTTATCTATGTTTAGCATATTGGATTGTGAACAATTGTCACTAATGTGTTACTAATTGTTCTAGCTTTGTTAAGAATACATCCCCTCATTGATTATGAATCTCACAAAATATATGTGCATTTGTGAAATTTTTTTTTAGTAAGGCAGTAAATTGTATTAAGAGAAAGATAAAGGATATTTACAACAAAAAGACATTAAGCTACTGTAGTGGACCATATGTAACAGGGGGATATCATCCCTTTAGTTAGCTTAGCCATGTTCTATGTAGGGACTTTGAGATTTCCTATATTCCAAAGTGGTGTAGTATCAAGAGGGAGCATCAACATAGTAGTGCGCTAGTAGACTCTCTAGTGCACAAGACCTAGGAACTAGCGTCATATTGTCTTATTCAAGATAGCTTCCCTTCTTTCCATGCAAATTAGGGTAACATACTCCTCCTTTTCATTCACTTTATGTTGTTTGCCCCTCCCCCCCCCCCCCCCCCCTCCCAATGTTGTGGTACTACACCTAAGCTAGGAGGGTGATTGTTGGGGCATCAATGAGAGAGTGACTTCAAATTCCTCTTGTTTTTATAGGAGAACTTCTTTCTTATATTCCTTTGATAGACACTCTATGACCTTGGACATGATCACCTTTGCTTCAACCTTCACAATGGGGAACCTTCCCAATGAAGCTAACTTGCTTTTTAACCTGCAATTCAAAATCAAGCATTACATTGGGTAGGGCAACACTTTATAATTTGTGTATATTTTTAGAGCGAGTCTTCTCTAATTGGAGCGCCACCATAGACTCCTTTTGGGCTTCCAACTCACCCCCATTTCTACATTCTTATCCTCCTTTGCTTTCTCTAACTGCGAGAGAAGCTCTTGGACACTCATCATAGTTTGCAAGTGGCGTCATCGTTGTGGGGATGGAGGTCATGGAGGTCTCCACCCTCTATCTCTTGGGGGGTCCTGTCTTGACTCGTCGACATCTGTTGTTGCCAGTCTCTTAGTTCCTACCTCAGGAGTTCCTTCACCTACCCCTTGGGCCATTTTCTTATTCACCAAGAATTGCACCCAGGCTAAGATGTTGCTAGCGTTGATTTTAGGTGTGGAACCTTGGGTGGTTGTGGTTGTAGGGGTGGTGGTGGACACTAGGAGAGTAGGGATGGGATCCATTAGGCCCTTGCCCTTGCCTTCTTTCACCGAAGGCAGCATGATCTTTGGAACTTAGGCACTTGAGCTTGGCCCTTGGTCTCGTGGTGGGCTCATGGCACCCAGCTCGTCCTATCGGCATTGCTGTTCAATTGACATGCTTGTTGCTAGTGCGATGTCCTCCTCTTCGCAAGCACGTGCTAAATGCCCTTGACCTCTCAAACATTAATCCTAGGAAGGATTCTTCTCAATTCCAAAGGAGAGGGGGTAAGGTGAAATCAAACATGTAAACATGTAAGGTGAATGAAACGCAAGGAAAAAAGCCTCAATCAATGTCTAAGAGCAGAAGAAAGTGGATGAAAATAAACTTGTGATTGAGGAAAAAAGTCATAAATTTTTTGGAATGAATGGACAGCTTGAAGGAAAAATTCTATTTTCGTACTTAAGCATGTTATTCTTTCCATAAAAGCATAATCAATTCCTGCTTATCTTTCAATAAGAAATTAGCTTAAGGACATTAAGGGTGAACCATGGTATCATAGCAGGAACTCAAGATGGTAACACAATAGGATCACGGCCATCTGCTCCTATTCACAAAAGAAGAAAGGGCAAGGTACCACATCTCCCTCGAGAACTATGCCTACAACCAGCTGAAGTTCATGACTATCCACAACATTGGAGAAGTTGTGGCCAAGGAGGAGGCTGCCAAAAGAGTTCTGGAATAGTGCAATCTCACTCAATATGTTGAGAAATTTGGGTAGGAGACCGATCACACTAAATGTGTAGAGTTCTTGAGAACCTACGATCCTAATAGCGAATGTGGCATGGTGATAGTTGGAAGAGGAGTAGGAGCCAAGCAGATACAGGTTCAGCTCAGAAAAGCCTTAGTGGAGAAATCACTAGAGCTGGAGTCCAAGGTGGAAAGGAGACCGAAAAGGGATGTTTATGCCATGTTGAAGATGAAAAAGGACCAAGTTCTGACCAATGATGGCATCATCATCCAAGACATCCGAAATCTAGAAGTGAGGCTTCAAGTGAAAGTTATCCACTCCTTGTTCTCTAGCTAGAGGTATAATTCACTCATACACAAAATCAATGTGCCCATGTTGGAGAGCCTGGTAGCCCATTCATTGGATGAGATTGACTGGAATGGGTATGTGAGGAAGACGATCAACCAATCAACCAAGGCACTAAACCTAAGGAGTAAATCAACTGGTGAGGAATCCCCAGTGTCAAAGGTGGGAGCTGGAAGGAAGAAACCATCATCGAAAGCCTCATTCATTGGATACGGTGGTGTACTGACTGCTCTTATCTACCCTAAGAGGCAATGAAAGATGTGCAAAATGAAGAAGGATAAGGAGTCGATGGGACAGGTCACCTCCCCACCATGAATGAGAGCAATCCAGTGAAAGAACAGTAAGTGAAGAAGAGGAGGAAAAGGAAACACAATCTAGCAGAGGAAGAGCTAAGAAAGTAAAGAAAAAGACTGCACAGGCGAAGCAAGAAGAAGAAAGCAAGAAAAAGGAGAAGGCTGACTTAGAAAAGGCCAAAAAAGAATCTAAGACAACTGAGGAAGAAAGAAAAAATAAGGAAAAGGAGGAGTCGGAGAGGTTAAAAGAAGAATCAAAGAGAATCGAACAAGAGAGGAGGAGGAAGGTAGCTGAAAGAGAGGAAGAATTGAGAATGTTTTACTTTCACATGAGCCAACATAGAAGTTGGGATTATATTCTAGATTAGCATAGTGGTCCATGTCAAAGGACGGATGCCTACTTGAGTGATGTAGGTGAGAACATCCATGAGGAAGTCACCGGAGTCAATCCTACTAGCAATGTGTAGCTCTTTTTCAGTAAGGACTCAATCTAGGTAAGGGTGGCTCATGACATGACCTTCCAATGATCGATTGCAATGAGTGATAGCCAATACCCTAAAAGAGGTAGGAGCTACATAAGTGGGATCATACTCGGAGGTCTTAATGGCGCATCGTTGCTCAGCATTGGTCATGATTTGGTAGCCTTCTTGTTCCCACTAGAGTCAGAGAGCATACCACTTGCGTAAGAAGGATGAGTCATTATCAGCTAGCTTGCAGAGCTCGTGGCAGTAATTCTGCTCTTGCTAGAGGAGGTGATTAGCCGTTGTTTAAGGGCTTGGTCTTGACATATCTCGGCATTGGTGGTGATCAATTCCTTCGCGACCATGGGGGTTTTTACTATCACGAATTTGTATTCCTCCCAGGTGCATGGCATGGAGCGGACATCCAACACTAAGGATGGATCAAGTAGACCTAGGTCTAAGCGCTCATAGCTCTTAGCAAGTAGGGTGAAAGTGTCATCTAAGCGCTTGATGAAAGTGACTAGGTCATCTCCTATGTTTTCAGCCAAGACTTTAGCCAATGTGAGTATCGATCATTATTCGTAGAATGGCTTAAGACCTGCTGGTGGGTAGGGTCAAGATGAGCTAGACAAGGGAGATTCTAATGCCCAACCCTCAAATGGGTCCTTAGGAGCACTGGCATCCTTAGGGACTAGGGGTCGGGCTTGAGGCTCAGAGGATGTGCTACACTCAGCTTGAGAAGTAGCTAGGTTACTAGGCTCCTTGGGGGTGGTTGAGTCAATGGGAGTTGGCTGCAGTTTTGGTCGATGGTCTTGTTGTAGTGCCAGCGACTTAGTGATCTTAGGCGTTATAGGTTTAGTAGCTCTGGGCTCCGCAGGCTTGGGTATGAGGGTATCTTGGGGCCATGCTTCCTTAATTGTCATTCAATCTCGCGTCGATGGGTTTGAGGGTGGCACTTGAGTAGTGTCCTTGATAGTTTTGGCTCTAGGCACCCATATCCAGGCATTGCCCTCGTAATAGAATTGTGCTTGCAATAAGGTTTTGGGAACCCATCGTAGCTTGTTGACCATTCGTCTTTGCCTATATTGACTTTTTTGCAGCCTCCTATCTCTTGGGTGTGAGTTTCTAGTATTGCAAGGTCCTATGTGCCTATTTCCAGAAGGTGGATCTTTGTGCTTAGGCATCCATTTGGATTGTGGTTCCAAAGCCTTAGCTTTGGTTTTTATGGTTTGCTGGCATTGAGGGTTGGTGGGTTGTGACATGTCATGACCCCCCTCCTTAGGCTGGATGGTGGGTTACTCTACCCATGGTTTTGCAGGATTTGATGGAGCCGCGCTGCCCTTGCTGAAAGCCGTGATTATTTGCACATTGTTGATGGCTAGATGAATGTGCTGTGATTGGTGGTCGACATTGCACAACGTCTGCTTTTTAAATGTATATCCTAATAGTGATTTTGTACTTGCATCCTTCATCTTTGGCAACACATAAAAGATCATGGACAAGGCTTTTAGACTTGATAGAGATAGCAGCCTTGCATTTTCCTAGAAGTGCGTATGATCGGCCTCCATATGGGTAGAGTTTGGCATTAGTGGGTTGTAACTATGGTTTGCCAATTTGAATCCAATGATAGTGAGTCAAGATATAAAAAGCAGCATCCTCATCGATCAATGCACCAAATGCATATGTTTGTTGGGCAATGACAGTCACTTGCAGGTAGGCTGGAGCTACAACTTTCTCATCTTCATCTTCACTTTTCGTGATAGTTGCCACTCGTACCTTGAAAGGGGATTCTAGCAATGGAGACTCATGTAGTGGGTGTGTGGGATGGTAGTACTTCTTTATGCGGTTGCTGTTGAAGAAGCCTATGCCCTCACCCTCCAGGGTTTCGAGTTCTACATTATCGGTTCTCAGCTGATGGTGTGAACTATAAAAGGCCCTAGTCCTCTAAACTTCATCTTTTGTTTATGACCTTTGATTAAGTACAACAATACTAAGTCTCCCTGTTTGAAATCTCATTGCTTGATGTGCTTGTCAAACCAACTCTTGCATCATGCCTTCTTGCATGCCAGTGCATGGGTGGCTAGAAGTCAAGTCTCTGATAAGCGTTCTAGCTCGATTAAGTGCTCCCTCCATGCCTCCCTTTTGTCCCATCTCTCTTGAAGAGCTATTCTCAAGCTCGGAATAAAGAACTCTATGGGTAGAATTGCTTCAATTCCGTAGGTCAAACTGAAGGGAGTTTGTCCTACAATCGTTTTATAGGGTGTTCGATAGGCCCACAAGGCTACCATTAGTTTGTTATCCCAGTCAATGCGTGAAGCAAAGACTAATTTAGTTAGGATATTTACTAGAATCTTGTTTGTGGACTCAACCTGGTCGTTCACTTGAGGGTAGTATGGTGAGGATTTTCGGTGGATGGTCAGAAAGGTGGACAAGAGGTGTTTGATCAATCACTTCATTGATGAATGTGAGCCCTGATCACTAACAAGTTCAATGGGGCAGTCGAAATCGTGAGATGACTTGATCCCATAGGAACTTAGCCGTGGTCCGAGCGTTATTTTTCCTCATAGCTCATGCTTCTGCCCATTTTGTGAGATAGTCGACATTTGTCCTTGCAAATAGGTACCTTGGTCTGTAGGCACTCATTGCAGTGCTTTATGAATCGGGCTACATCTCGAAAAAGGATAGGCCACCATAGTTGAGACTGCAACACCTTGCGGGCTGTCATATCTCCGCTAAAGTGTCCTCCTGCAATTCCCCCATGTGCCTCTACAAGTACATCATGCATTTTATGCTCACATATGCATCTTTGTCACAACCCGTCTTGCCCTAGCCTATAGAGCTATCCTACTATCAACTGATAGGGTTGGACTATAAGAACGAGTAGCCTAAGTCGGGCTTTTTCAATGGGTCTTTTAGGCAGTCCATGTTCAAGCACTTGGACTATGTTATTTTCCCAATATGGCGTCAAGTTACTCTAAACAAATCTCGTTCGCTAGACAGGTTAAACAGATGTACGTCTGGCAATTCATCCGTAATGCCCTGTCTAGCGGCTCCTCCAATGGGTATGCGAGACATATGATCAATCATGTAATGCTGCTTCCCTTTGCGTACAACCATGGAGAAGTCAAATTCTAAGAGCAACATTAACCATCAAGCAATGTGTCCTGTAGCACATGGTTTATTCACAAGATAAAGCAATGCTTGATGGTCAACAAAGAAGGAAAAAGGCATAGCCAAAAGATAATGCCGAAATTTCTTTACAACAAACAGCATGGCTAAACCCTCTCTCTTTGTCATTGAGTACTTCATTTCCGTAACTATGAGTTGCCCCCTAGCAAAACTCACTGGATAGTCTAGATTGTATTCACCAGGCTAGCATAACACAACTCCCACTGCAAACTTTGAAGCGTTAATGTGAACATGGAAGGTTATGGTCCAATTAGGGGCTCGTAGAATTGGTGTTGTAGTTAGAGCCTTTTTCAATTCCTCGTATGCACGTTGGCATTCCTCGGTCCATTTGAATATTATCAGTAACTCGTACAAAGGTCTAGCAATTAATGCATAGTTCAATATAAATCTCCAATAACTGTATAGCCTGGGAAGCACTGAACTCCCTTGTAATCAGATGGTGGTGGTAGATCGACAATAACCCTGATTTTTGAAAAGTCTGTGGCAATGTTGTTCTTTGACACCACATGCACTAGGATGCATCCATGTTTTACCCAGAACTGGCACTTCAAGGGATTCAACAAGAGACAATACAATCAACATCATTCAAAGACAGTTTATCTAAGTGTTACTTCCAATTAGAGTGAACACAGATCATCAATGAATACTTCTAATTCTTTCCTAAGCATGCCTTTGAATATGGCACACATGAGTCTTTTGAATGTGGCTAGTACGTTTGTCAACCCAAAGGGCATGACTATGTAGGCGAAGACCCCCCCTTAGTGCGAATGCAGTCTTGTGTCTATCGTCAGGATGTACTTGCACCTAATTGTACCCCAAGAAGTCGTCTAGAAAATTGTAGGCCTCCTTACCAGCTACTCGCTCAAGAGCATATGCTCATTAGTGTACGGCAATGGGTAATTGTCTCTCTTGGTAGTAGCATTGACTTTCTTGTAGTTGACACACACTCTAATCTTTCTATTTTTCTTTAGTACAATCACTATGGGTGAGACCCACTCCATGTGCTCAATCTCATAAGTGAATCCTAATCTCAACAATTTATCCATTTCTTCTTTGAGAGCATGAGTATGCTTGGGATTCATAGGATATGGTCGCTGCTTGACCAGCGTTGCATTGGGGGTCATGGGTTTATTGTGAGTCGCTACACTCAGATCTACTTTTTTTAGCTCATTGAGAGACCAAGCAAAGATGTTTATGTACTCTCGTAAGAGAGCAATGAGACTAGCTTCCTCCTCCTCAGTTAAGTCATCGGCTACAAAGACAAGTCGAGGCGTCTCCCCTTGGCTAGATTAACCTCCTTGACTTTGGTTGGCCCTTCTATTGGTTCACTTGTCTGCCCATGTCGCTTGGCTCCTAGTAAGATCACTACCCTGTTGCCTTTCTTAAACTTTGGGAATTGTTTCGGCAAGTCTTGTGGCGTTCTTTACTCCTCAACAGCTTGCGGTTTATTCGACTGTCCCCTTCATTCCTCCTTCAACCTTCGGCGCCTTAGGTGGATCAGAAGGTCGCCCTTGGTACATCTAGTCTTAGGTGGTTGAGGTATCTATGGATCACTATCTGAGCTTACCTCTGACTCGAAATTGAATTCTTTGTCTTTGCTAGAAGAGGGAGTCTCTCTTGGTGGTTGAAGCTCGGATGGTGACTCTGTCTCCTGGATAATGAAATGGTGGTTGGTTGTTGGGCTAGGCATGCTTGCTCATAGTCAATTGCACCTATGTGCTCCAACCATGTGCGATCACAATCCGTGTGCATGACTCCTCTCTCGATTCTAAAAGTGTTCTTCCTTTGAGGTTTGGAGTCTGCCCACGTATTTGCTCAATTAAATGTCCCTTAGTGTTGTATTCTATCGTGCCAATTTCCCTTTCACTTTCCTCACTAGTAGAATAGCAATCTTCATACTCATCATCCGAACTATTTCCCTCTAATTGCTCATCATCTCCTAGGCTCTCGTCTTCTCTAGCCTCACTCTCATTAGTGACTAGGGCCCAATTATACATCAAATTTAGGTCGTGCACCTTAGTCCACTCCCACTTAGGTTTGTTCATGAGATCCTTGAGTGGTCTCAAGTTAGTAGCAGGATTGCCGACTAATTTTCTCGTCATGTATTCCAAGACCTCGTGGATTTCTAGCCTATTGCTAGGGGCATGGAATGTGATAGGTTTGGATCAGCTACAAGAGCTTTTGGCCATCATGCAGAGTGGCACTGTAGGCTCCTTCTTGGGCGTTCTCACTTAGGGTTCTCAATTACCCATCTAAATTTGCAGGTAATCCTCAATTTACAGTCACTTTGTGTGTGTGTTTTGTGTGCTCTTTTGCGTGCACTGTGTGAAATCAAGCTTTTAGCTTTTCTTCAGGTGCACTTCAAGTGTCAAAAAACAATGTGGGGTGCAATGCAGAATGGTAAATGCAGCTTCAACACTCCCACCTATGTTCTTGGCCTAATAAGGCTTTAAGCTCAGTCTCGTTGGCTGCTCTCGCTAGTCTCTAGGGTCTACACTACATCTTTCCTCTCAATCAAGGTCTAATTGAGGGTCTATGACTCAGTTTGGCACTCTCAGTAGGGTGGAGAGTTAGCAAGTTGGCTAGCGTTGTTGCTAGATCCACAATTCACTTGTTTTCTCGTTCCTTGTGCCAAAAAGGTGTTCTGTTCATCTGTATCAGTCTCAAGGGTTCATCCCTAGGTCAATCAAGGTCTATAGATGTCAAATCTGATAGATTTTGGATTCGGTTCGTTGGTCCAAATTGTAGGGTCCAAGTGGCCTTGGGCCGAATGATATCATGGCCGAATATGAGGCTGAGTGTTCAAGGCCTGAACATAGGGCTGGAACGTAGGGCCATCCGAATGCCATGTGGCAAGGTGGGCCGAATGGCCGATCGTATGATTTGAATGGATAGAATATGGTGATCTGAGTGGTAGTTAGTCCGCCAAATTGGTTAGGTCCAAATGGCCGAGGTCCGTGAGATAGGGCCAAATTTTAGGTGGCTGAGTTTAGTTGGGCCAAGTGGGCCGAATGGCCGAGGGCTGATTCTGGGTCTCGGCCTAGGGTGGCCATCCGAATCTGGGAGTGTCCGATTTTTCTAAGTCCGATCGTTTGAATTCTAGGAATCGGATGTTTGAGTGTTTAATTATGGGAATCGGACCCCTGTGGACCGCGCCCGATTCTGCCGGCACGCAAACAATGGCAACAAAAAATTAATCATGGCAACAATTTTGGCCACGCCTACAAGCATGGATCTCCAAAATCCAAGGATAGATACACATGAAGGTTTCCACATACATGATCCAAGCTAAAAATTCATGGGAAAGCTAATTGATTCGCTGGAAGCTCAAAGTCTCACTCTCACTCTTAAGCTCTCTCTCTCTATCTTTGTACTGCAAAACTAAAAATGAGTATTCCAACCCCCTTCCTTGGGTCTTAAGCCCTTGTCCTAATGCCCAAGTGTTTCCCCGTTAATGCTCATGCATTGTCCATGGATTGCAAGCCCATTTTTTCCTCGATTTTGCCATGTTTTAGCCTGTTTTATAACAAAAACCCTAGGTTGCTTTGCTTCGATTTCTTGCTCTTAACCTACTCTAAATACAATAAAAATCAAAACACAAATACTAAAATGAATCCTCCTACTTGTCTACTCATAAAAAGATTGAAATACATACTTATTGCGAAGATTAAAATCCCAAAATCTCCTACCTATTTCAAGCTCCAGTTTGAGGATGAAACCCTTACTTCGTTGCTCTATTTGAGGCATGCAAGTGCTCAAGCTTGAATCCGTTGGTCTCGACACGGAACCAAAATTTAGTGGGAGCTCATGCTCAACCACCAAGACCCATGAACCGCTTATTGTTTCAAGCATTTCAAGCAAGCACAAATGGCTATCTCTCACCTAGCCGATGTGCCTTCGATCCTACAGGGGTGTAGTGAGCTTACCTTGATGTCCAAACAAGTAGCCTCCTCCCTCAAGCAACCTGGTAGCTCCACAATTCTAGATGTGAGCTCAAGCAACCTCAAGCCTCCACCTTCATGCTCCATTATCCATAGCTGCACGCGAGACAAGACAAGAGAAGAGAAGAGAAGAAGAGAGGAGAAGAGAGGAGACGATGGAGAGCTTCTTCTCCTTGATCCCTCACCCTCACACTCTCTCACTCCCTCTCTCAAGCATACACAAGCAAGAAAGAAGGAGAGAAGAAGAGAAGAAGAAGAGATCACTTTTGCCACACACCAAAGGATGAGCTTCTCATTCACTTTTTGAGTTTATATACAAAACCCTAAATCCCTTTTGGGAGGTCATGCCCTTTTTTACATAGCCGGCCGTGGCCTAGGCCCTCTTTCCTATTGTCCTCCTATCTTCCTATTGTCCCCTAAATCCCTTTTGGGAGGTCATCCCCTTTTTTACATGGCCGGCCTAGGCCCTCTTTCCTATTGTCCTCATATCTTCCTAACTTCATTCCAGCTCTACTGCGCCGTCTACCCTTACAATTTGCACAAGAGGGAGCCTGACGTTCTTTTACAAAAGTTTTAGGGGTGCCTTGCATTTAAAAGTGTGCTTTTGCCTTTGACTTAGCTTTTGAGGCCACCCTTGCGCTTTTGGTCGTTTGCCTTCCTGCTTCTTCCTTTGTGTCTGATTTCCTTCTGGGCCGCCTCTTTCAGCTCCTGACTTGCGCTTTTCCACTTTTTCTGCTTTTTTTGTGCTAAGGTTAACACCCCAAAACAAACACATATAGTTTTTAAAAATATTTTTTTAAAAAATCAAGGTAAAAAGCATGTGCTCACATTTTCCCCATCACAAGGGTTCTATGACACACTTGCCCATGAGGTGACCTACCCAAATTTTGTAACTTAGGGGGGCCAATGTGTGTGTAAAGTTAGGTGTTCCATGATTGCCCCCTTTACCCTAAAGATGAAGATAAAGATTTGCCTATGTGTGGCGTGCCGTGTGGCCATTAATCAATTACTCACACTGAGGCATAGTTAAAGCAACCATGATCGCCCAATGGGGGTTTCACAAACATCCACCCAAAGGAGGTGGACATTTGGATGCATCAATCACTTTTTAGAAAGAAAAGGAGGAGTTTTTACACTCATCTAGCCAAACTTAACTTTTTTTGCATATGTTTGCCCAAAGGAGGAGGTAATTTGGGGATACTGATTTTTCATTGCCCAAAATTTCTTCCCCTTGTGAGACAAATGAATGAGCAATCTTCTTCCCCCTATGCAATTTCTTTCCCCTTCTTTCCATCTCACGAATGTTCTTTCCCCCTCCTCTTGCCAATCCAATTTCACTCCCCACCTTGGCATGGATCTCTTAGATGCTATATATACAGCTCTTGACATGACAATTACATTATCTCAAGTTTTTCATCTCATTGAGGCTTCCATCATTGATAGCTTCCATCATAGTTCGAGTTGTCTCTATCATGGGTTTCATGTTAACATCATTTCTTCAAGTATGTTTGATTTCAATGTAGTTATTAGATTCTAGCTTGTAAAACATAATACATGCACATTGTTTGAATATCGTAGCACGCAATATCAATCACTTTTTCAATATCAATTATTAATGTATCTTTTATTTTCTTTAATAAATGAAGCTTTTCTATTCACTGTTTTAAATTATAGATTGTCTCTCTTTGAGCATTTCTATGATCTCATATTCTCATGGATGACTACTCTTATACACTTTGTTTTAAATTAGGATATTGCAAGAAGGAAATTTTTATTAGTTTACTTACATAGTGATGCATGCTACTATTGGAGTAAAGGGCAGTTGTGTTTTCATAAGTGCTGCAATTTTCACAATGTACATGATGAATCTTTTCTATCTCTTTTTAAATTTCTCATCTATTGTAATGCTTGTGCATTTCTCTTTATATGGATCCATTTGGCCCTTGTTTTAGGTATTTGAACAAAAAAATGGCTATGCAATTACTCTTGACAGAGTCACAACTTGATGATGAATTAACTAAGTCACAGGCCTCTCAATTGTCTAATACCCAACCATCCATGGTAATGTACAACCAACCTTATTTGTATCCCTCCCAAAACTTTAGCCCTATATATCCCTCTATGACTTCAACATTCTTCACAATGTAGCATAACCTTCCAAACACATATCCCTTCTCTTGTTAAAGCCAACCCATGATAACGGGTCAAAGTCAACCCTTGGATACTTCCCCTGATCTTTCTACTCCAACACAAGCTTTAAAGATGTCCCAAATCCTAGACACACCACCTACACAAGCAAAAGGGTCAAAGAGGGAAATAAAACCAATTAGAGGAGAAAAGAATCAAGCTAGCAAGTCCACTAAGAACAAAGCCAAAAAGAGAAAGAACAATAGTGAAAGTCAAGGACCTAAGGTAAAGCCTGGTAAACAAACTCAATGGGAAGGACTATTGGGTAGTTAGATTATGCCATGAGCGTGGTGCTTTAAATAATGAGTTTAACAAGCCACAAAAACAAGGGATGGACTTGTGGTTGAAGATTTCCAACAAGCTAGCAATAATGTACTACTCTGGCTTTGATAGAGACAGTGAGGCATGTCATAAGAACTGGGGTCATGTGTATGATGCATACAAAGTTGACATGTTGTATAACTCAATCTCTAGTAATGATGCTTAGCAAACTTGGAAATGGTATGATGTTGTAGATGAGTACATGCATGTCTATACAACCATAACTCAATCTCTAGTAATGATGCTCAGCAAACTTGCAAATGGTATGATGTTGTAGATGAGTACATGCATGATTGAGATCATGCATGTCTATACAACCATGCTTTTTGAGTGTCGTTGTTCATGCAAACGAGTTGTTGGACATGGTCTATTGCTAAAACTGAAGCAATAACAATGGATAATACATTTGATTTTGATGTCAGATGTGTGAATAGATTTTAAGAAATATAAAGTCTACTATCCTGCACAAGTATGTATTTGATGGTCAGTGTATCATGTCCCCTTAACGATAAGGATATGTGATTGCTCACAATTTAGCTAGAGATAAAATGGGTGCACATCTATGAACTATTAGTTTTTCAAGTGTTGAGTGATTAGGATGGAATACTTTTATTCAGAAGCTAGAGGCCTTGAGATCAATGGGAAGTTCACTAAGTTCATAGCAATTGGAATATACATGGATGAGAGGAGGTTATTCCCTACCTCTCTCTAAAGATCAAAGGCAAGATTGTGGATTAATTGTCTGAAAATGAGATCTTGTTTGAAGAATCATTGAGGTACATTGGTTTATTGATATTTCAGGGATTTTTTCTGTAAAACCTTGCATGCTACATTTCAATATTGATTGGAAACGACTCCATTATGGTTTTGCTAGCTCCTCATGACAAGTTTGTTTGAGTTGTCTTTCTCTTGCCACTAACTAGTCCTCAATACTTGCAGAAGGTGCTAGACCAAAAAGGTGTACAATATTTGCACACTAGTTTGTAGGATAAGCACAAAGAGCCATTTGTACATGTCTTTAAGGTAGAGAATTTCCATCCTGCATCATCTATATTATTGTCTTTCACTCAAGGTGGTCTTGTCTGAAGGTCAGTGTCACAAATTTTTCACTAACATGTTGAGTTTCTCTCTCCAAGTGATGATTGTTGTGTTGTTTTTCAAACATGTTGGCATATGCCATTCCTGGATGCAACTATTGTGGAGGAGCAATGGGGCACCATTTCATGCCATATGTTTCATAGTCAAGCATTTTAGATTTTGTCACCCTTAATTTATTAGTCTTCATAGTCCCATTACAGCTTAATAGACATCATTAGCTCTGATGTATATCCTTTATTGTTGTCAATCTAAGCATTATCTCCTTTGATTTGAAATCCATGTAAGCGCCAATGCCATTTTGATATATTAAACACCATTACCACTAATTGGTCTCATGACTATCATCAGACATTTTCATTTGTAATTTTGGGTAATTTTTTTAGTTGCAGCTATAGCCATTCCACTATCATCGAACATTTCAATTGTAGTTATTGATGGCCTTGTAGCTCGAGGAATATGATGGATGATGAGCCAATGCTTTGGAATTCTCTCATGCCATGCTTTCTCTAAAACACAAATGTGACTTCTATTCTTGCATAGCTATGAAAGCTAGGTGTGTTTGTTGATTAGACTCCTAGGCTCTAACAAAGCTTGTAGGCTTGGTAGTAGCAGGTGTAGCCCACCTTCGAGACTATCTCCCACAGGGTCTTTATGACCCCGGGGAGATGGGATCAATGGTGGACGATGCACCCGAAAAAAGGACAGAATTTTGGTCTCTCCTTTTTCAGCAAGTAAACCCATAAAGTACAGCAATCCCAACCCAATAAGTAAACCCAGCATGTCGGAAAAGAGTGGATTTCTGGGAGTTACGCTGTGATTTCGAGGATAGTAAACCCAACTAGCTAGTGATCTCAAGCTTTGTGGAATGGCCGCATCTAAAATTTCGTGGGCCCACATTGCCATTGAATGGTGTTGGCAGTTGGGGTGTCCCTCTCAAAATCGTGGATTTTGACCTTGACCAAAAGTAAACCCAAAAAACAAAATAAACCTTGCTTGCGAAGTGTGCAAATTCGATCGAGGGCTGTGGGCACCCTTTTTGCTCTCGGTATAACCAGTAAAAATACCATGTGGGCAAGGTGTGCTGAGGGAACAACTCGTGTTAAGATACAAGACCCATACTACAACAACACATTTTCCCGAGAAGTGGAAGATCCCCCAAGGTGATGGAGGTTGCAACATGGTTTAATGCAATACTTAAGAATGAAGGATCGGTGGATCAGATCCATTATGGGGACAATGGTTTCTTCGAAGCCATATTCTCCAAGAAGGAAGCCACATTGCCAAGAGTCTTGGGAAGCCACTATACATTTCCTCCCCTCGCTAGTCCATTCAGGAATCATTTCTCCCTATTATGGGATAGCAGTCTCAAGCAACTAGAATACATTGATATTGAGGTTCCATATGTGGGGGATGTTAGCAAGTTCGTAGGCTCCTGCCATAGCTACGGACTTTGGGGTTACTACTTCAAGGAAGGAAGATAGTTAGATGGGAAACTTCCCCAAACTAGCAAAGGCAATGATACTCAGGCAGTTTGGCAAGTGGTCAAGAACTCTAGAGGAAAAGGCAAACATGAGCTCGTCATCCCTGAGAGCACTCGGGCAAGGCCATCACAAATTTGCAACTTCTGGAATGGAGCAGTGATTCCTAAAGCAAGCTACAACAAAGCAAATGCATTTCCTAACATCAATAAAATTCCATTGGACCAACTTGAGAAGGAATACCCATGCATGGACGCTAAATTTTGAATGCTTTCTGGGTATGAGGATTCTAATATCCATAGCGTCATGTGGGAGCATTGGTTCTCACCATAGAACATCTCCAACAAAACAAGAAAACCAGAGAGTGTCCCCTACTCATGGTTTAAGGATTAGGGCAATATGGAAGCCAACATGACAAGGGATTTGTACGTACTACAGATCACATGAATCATCCTCCAAATTGTAATGGCATGATTCAGGTGGTATGGTCATTGCAAGAAGAGACAGGTCCCATGTGCTCAAGTTTAGCTCACAGGATGGGAGGCTATTGCAAATCTCCATTAAATGGGAGGAAAATACTAGAGGCATTGTGAATATCCATGGCTACAATGAATCAAGTTTGAGGAAGAGACAATGGAGACAATTTCTGAACAATGGAGACATTTGAGAACTATTCATCAGCGGACAATATGGGCTCATTAAGGGAAGATCCCTGTTAGACAATGTGTTAAATATCATCGTGGCCACAAAAGGGGCTGCCACCTCCAAACAACAAGTTGTCTTCTTACAATTAGATCTGGAAAAGGCCTTTGACAGAGTCTCGAGGAGGTATATAGAAGAGGTCATGATCAGGATGGGTTTTGATAGGAGAATTGCACACTTGCCATTTCTCTTAGGAGACTAAGTTGAAGCCCATATCTCTCTAAATGGTTCTTTGCTTGACTCTTCTAACTATCAAGAGGGGGGTCTGCCAAGGATGCCCTCTCAACCCCTTACTGTTTGCACTAGCCACACACCCTTTGTTTTGTCTTATTGACTTGTGTGGAAAAAGGTCAACTTCGAGGGCTCAGTATCATGATAAATATCTTATTAGGCAAGGTTTCGTTGACAATTTGTTGATAATACTAAAAGCAGACCAAAGAAATCTAAATAAGTGTGACAAATGACTATCTGAGAGGACTAGGATGGAAAGCAAAGACAGTTACCAAGGGCAATACATTTAACTATTTTGGCTTTCTAGTAGGATTGGGTTTTATGGAATCAGAATGTGCAGGCTAGACACTTGAGAAGGTAAGGAAAAAACTCAATTGTTGGTCTTCCAAGGCATGGCCTCTTCATGTTAGGCTTAAGATACTCAAGTTTTTTGTCTATCCTACACTAAATTTCTATTTGCCTCTAATTGCATGGAGCTCCATGACACAAAAACTTGGGATTCCTCGGTCAGTAAATTTTTCTAGAGAACAAATCTCACAAGAACATATACTTGGTGCCCATGGCTATGGAAAGCCTCAAAAAAGAGCTTGAGCTAGGTGTTGGGAAGGCAGGGCTGTCTCTTGCAATAATACATGCATTCAAATCCATTCATTCATTCAATTCTTGTAGTCATGTCTTCAACTTTCATGAGTTTAGAAGAGTCTCAGGTTGCCCCAGCTCTTGCAGACTTGCTTGGCAATTTGTTAAATGCATCATGGAAGCAAGATGCAATCAACAGTCTATTTCAACCACTGGCATCATGCAATACAAGTTGAGTAAAAAGCTCATCAAATCCGTGTTAACTCCTTCCTCTCCTCAGGTTGACATAGTCAATAAAGCATGGCAAGTCAAAATTTCAGAAAGGCAATTCAATGAAATCATGAGAGGAATATGGTCTCTGAAGCTGCCATTGAAGGATAAAGTGCTAGCATGGAAAGTGGTGATGGCAGCTCTCATCACTAGGAGTAAACTCAAGAGTAGAGGCATCACTGATGGGTCCTGCTTTTGTGGTGAAGAGGACACCTGGCAAGACATCTTGCAAAGGCTTGGGATCCAAGGCAACAACCAAGATAGTTTGATGTTTTTGGGATTGGTAACTTGGTGGCAAACCCACCATCTTTCGGCCACCAAATTGCAAGCTTTTTCACCCTCCAACTCATCTAGGAGGCTAAGGTTAAGAGAGAGCTTGAAGGCAATAATGCCAAAGTTGGATTAGAATGTGTCTTTTCCAAAATAAAATGGTATCTTAGCATCTCATGTTTGTTAGGAAAAATGGACAGCAAAGACATGGCTAGAATCATGAATTCTATTGGTGGCTAGTTCTCTTGTTTTGTAGGGAATATACTTTTTACATGTACTATTAAATTTATGATATATCATTCAGTGTCTAATATCTTCTATATCTCCAAACTTGGTTATTCCCTTGTTTGGTGATGTGCCTCACTTGAAACCTTGATTCTCTAATATTGGCTTTTGTTTGGTTTTTAACTTGTATGACTCTGAACATTCATAGAAGAGTTTAAAGAGCCTATATAGTAACTCTTGTAATCTTAGTAGTTCATGTGTATTCGTGCCATTGGCATTCCAAAGTGGACTATGTATAGATCTTGAGTTTGTTGCTCTACCTTGTGCACCTCTGAAGCAAATTTAGAGGACATCAATATCACAAGTGCAAGCATGCGCGTGCACATGCACGCACACACACACACACACACACTCTCTCTCTCTCTCTCTCTCTCTCTCTCTCTCTCTCTCTCTCTCTCTCTCTCTCTCTCTCTCTCTCTCTCTCTCTCTCTCTCTCTCTCTCTCTCTCTCTCTCATATAAAAGCCAAGGCTATGCTTCTCATGTTCTACTAATAATACTATGTTTCACTCTCACATTCCTAATGCATACCTTTCCAATGCACTTTATGCCATCACTCTTTGATGAACTTCTAAAGCAAACAAGAGCTAGTGTATTCTGACTGGTGAGCAAAATGCATGCTCCAATATGGTAGGAGTTCTTAGTACATGAAATAAGCAAAATGATGTAACAAATACTCCAATACAAACTTGGTTCTTTGTAGTGCATACAAAGAGACAACTGTGCCATCAAGATCACCTAGAACTCATGTGGCCTTATCTCCAGGCCTTATCTCCAAGCAACTTTAGCACAACTCCTTGATTATTCCTCAATAATATATGTTCATAACCTATTATAGTCCGATTAATCAAGAGAAACCAATGCTGCATGTAAGCAAAGAAATTGACTTTTTTCATGATCCCTGGCAAGACACCACATGCCATCAAATCACCTATAACTTTCCCTTCAATTACACAATATGGACCAAATTCATACTCTTTACACAAGCACACCCACTTTAGAGTTGATCTCTTCCTAAGGCACTAGAAAGCATGCCCCTCCTAGATGCACATATGGAACCTTCTAATCCATCAACTCAACTCATCAATCATAGTAGGCATGTTCACAATTATCCCCAGCAATGGTTTACCCACAAATTTGAGATTTGTACCTAAATTGAAGTCCCATAAAACAATTTGAAATTTCAAGAGAACCGAGGTTGCATAGCACATTGCTATTCAAGCTAGTGCAGGCCTTGAAAAGCAGCCCTTAATAAGAAACTTGCTATCTAATGTAGCTTTTTCAAATATCAACCTAGGTTGTACAATCTTGTCCAAAAAAAATTAAGTGTCATCATGGAGTCTTTGAATAAGATTATATGCAAAGGCACAAACCTCCAAACAATGAGCAAAAGACTATAAAATGGTTCAATCAATTGCATTCTCAAAAACAAGTTATGGTCAACATATGATTTCTAGTTCTACAAATAGCAGGTTACTTGGATTAAAAGTAACAATAGCTCTCATTTAGGGAAAATTTGCTAATCAAATTGTTTCCCATGGAAGCTAGAGCAAATTTAGCTCAAACATTTTAGCTTCATGATTCCATTGACAAAACTCTTTATTACAAAGATCAACTCCATTTTATAATAGGATGGGACTTCCAAGGACAAACTAGCAATAGGGAACAAGTGCAACATCTAATGTCAAGGGCAGTGGAATTTCATCTTGAAACCTTAATGTAATCAATGGCCTGCTTTGCAAATTCTTGTCATGATGGCCTTAGGACCATACACCTGAAATCAAGTCAACAAGAAATATATGAATTCAACAACTTTAAAATGTTGTGGAAAACATAGGACATAACATTGAGATGCTAGTCACAAAGGCTTATACCTCGATGGGAACTTTTATTCCTTCACTCAAAGCCCGCATATTTGCCAAACCTTGCAAGCACACAAATTGAGTATGCATACCATCAACATGTAGCTCTTTCGGTCAAATGAGATGTACTTTGGCGATGTAAAATTCAATGGATTTGGCCCAAAGCTACCACTTTCTTGTGGTGTTGTATCATTCTCTTCAACATAAGTATCATGCATCTCATTCTCCTTGCTCGATGTTTCCTCATCGATATCATCGTCACCAATCTCAACATCACTCTCTAGAATCCATTGCCATTGAGACTGAACAAGCACACATCACCAATCTCTTATCACAATATCACAATACATATATTATGAGCATAAGCGGAAGAGATAGAGTGAAATGCACCTTGATGCGGAGGCCATTGTTGGAGAAACGCAGAGATTTCCACTTCTTGGGTAAATGTGTTGTTGTAGTATGGGTCTTGTATCTTAACGCGAGTTGTTCCCTCAGTACGTCTTGCCCGCAGAGTATTTTTACTGGTTATACCAAGAGCAAAAAGAGTGCCCACAATCCTTGATTGAATTTGCACACTTCGCAAGCAGGGTTTATTTTGTTTTTTGGGTTTACTACAAAAGCTGGGTTTACTTTTGGTCAAGGTCAGAAATCATGATTTTGAGAGGGACACCCCAGCCGCCAACACCATTCAATGGCAATGTGGGCCCACTAAATTTTAGATGCGATCATTCCACAAAGCCCGAGGTCACTAGCTAGTCGGGTTTACTATCCTCGAAATCATGACATAACTCTCAGAAATCCGCTCTTTTTTGATGTGTTGGGTTTACTTATTGGGTTGGGATTACTGTATTTTATGGGTTTACTCACTGAAAAAGGAACGGTCGATCCTTTTTTCAGGTGCATCATCCACTGTTGATCCCTTCTCCCCAAGATCATAAAGACCCCGTGAGAGATAGTCCTCAGGGTAGCCCACAACCTTGTGTGAGAGTTTGTATGAGAGTGGGTGCATGTTCATGGAATGGCCTTGTCATGCTTTTGTTAGAAAAAGCTCACCCACTCTCATGCAAAGTGGGCTCTGAAGAAGCTTGCAGAATCTGTAGCATCCATAGTCGACAATGAATCATATCGATCGAAGCAACGTGTGTGAAGGGGATAAAGTGTGGTATTATCCGTCCGAACAGGTGTGAAAGTCCGACGACTAGTGCCATGTTTGGATCCTACCCAAGCTCACTTTTTACCTTTGGCCGGTTACACACCGGGCTATGGACGGACAGGAGGTGCAAGCTGTCCACTACTATGTTTACATACTAAAATGTGCCCATGAACATCATGAAAAGGAGGTTGGCCCATTGGTAATGAATGTGAGGTGAGAGGGGGTTGGTGGGGGTTCAATTCCTGTCATTCTCACAAGCCACTTTTTGGAGAGAGTGTTGTCGTCTTGTAGAGTGGGCGTGCCCGAATTTTGGGGACGGGGAAGATCCCCCGCCCAGAAATGTCCGCCACCCACAAAAAGCGGGCCCAATGGCCTTTTGACACGTAGGGCAGCGGACGCCTCTTTTTCACCCTGCGTCCGTCCACAGCCCGGTGTGTATCCGGCCTTTGTCCCGGTGTGTATCCGGGCTTTGTCACTTGTGCCATGTGGCCGTCCGGATGTTTCTGAAACCCCTTCATTCTGAGTCCTGATAAAACCTTCCATATTCTCCTGACATAAAATTTCCCGTCTCGAAAATGGAGTCTCGCGAACTTCCGCTTGGCACCCCAGCTCCCAGCTTCCAGGTCTCTCTCACACACACACACTCTCTCTCTCTTTGTATCTGTCTCTGTCTCTGTGTCTCTTTCTGCGCGCGCGCTTCTGACAGTCTCCGTGTCTTTGTTTTCATCCCGCAGCTCCCGGAGCCCTTTACAGGCATCACATGGAAGCTCGATGACTTTAACCATAAGCCGGCCTTGCTGGTACCTCTGTGTGTGTGTGTGTTTCTCCGAGTCCATATCTGAAACAGTTCTTGTCACACAACATTACTTTGTCAGTAACTATATGCTCGAGCGACGAGTACCGTCGTCACGCGCATTAGTAGCAAGTATTGTGACTTTTTTAAGTGGCATGTGTCACCTTCAACCTTCATATTTGCTATAAAAAGGGGACAGCTTGTAATTCAACTTAATAGACTTCCCAAATTTTTGAAGTTTGCTATCAAAAGGGGACAGCTTATAAGTCTACTTAATAGAATTTCCAAATACCTGTGTGTTGCAGGTATTTCAATATGAGAGAGAGAGAGAGAGAGAGCCTGGGCACATGTGCTATCCCGTTTGGTTCCATTTAACGAGTTGCGTCTGACACAGATCAGAATCAGGGGCATATGCAGGCCTAGACTTTGCTGGACCTTGCCTGGCCAGCAATGAAAGAAGATGACCTAATTCTGTGCAAAGTGGAAATAGCAGAGCTTATCCAAAAGAAGCTAATTGAACCAACTATATGCGAATGGTCCTGCCAAGTTTTCTATATCAACAAGCACTCAGAAATAAATAAATAAATAAATAAAGGCTTTGGATATAAATAAATAAAGGCTTTGGATTGCACAGATACAGCTTCGACGCATGTAGTCTACCCTTCCAAGGGCTCATCTTGTGGGGATTGTGCTCTATAAGCTCCCTTTGGAGTTTCATGGAGTAGCCAATGCTTTACGGGCCTAGTCATCATTGATCCTCGTTAGCTTTACTCATATGTCCTCCTCGAGAATGAGTAATCTTTATGGTAGCAAGGGAGGTGTTCATTTCGATATAGTGGCCAATAGAAGGCTTTTTGCAACTTCAAGGAGGGGTGACAAGAAGAACAATACAAAGGGCTAATGCTATTCCTATGGTAAGAAGGGACATCTATGCAAGGATTCAAAGGTTATCTAGTAGCATTGTGAAAGAAGAAGGAGAAGAAGTAGAAGCAAGACATGAACTCCTTTGGCGAGTCATCATGCTTATTTGACTCTGACTTTGATTCAGATCCCCTAGCAAAGATGAAGATCAAGGCGTGGAAGGGCTCATCTTTTGCTATGAAGGAAAAGTTCATAGTAGCTTCATCTATTGCTTTCTAGTTTTGGTAATGCTATAATCCCTCTTCACTCTCTAGTGCCAAAGGGAGTGTGAGAGGATGGTAGCGGTGGGGAAGTTGAGTCTCATCCATATGTTCCATACAGATGCAAAGGACCTAGAGAGTAGCTGCTTCTTTGCATTGACAAATTTTGGCAGGTTTTTGAAATCTTGGAGCTAGGATGACATGCAGATTCATGATGAGCTCACATGAGGGGACACTTAGGTGGCTTGGTTGAAGGTAGGGAATCCATGGTCACATATGCTATTATAGATGCACTATTGATAGTGTCAGAAGTGGATATAGCAATGGAAGCATGGAAGAATGTTGAAATAAATTGTTGAACACAAGACAAAAGAGAGAGAAAGGTGAAAACACAAGAATATTGCAAAAGAAGAGAACTCGGAGATTGTTGGGTTTCACTCACGCCTATACTCATAGAGGAGTATTGATGATTAGGACACTAGGGCACTTTTTACTCTCCATACGAGAGTTCTTTTTCCCCTAGATTTATTCTCTTTATTTTATGTGCCTATGTTACATATTTATGGACACTTATCATGTTGCACACACTTTCGGGTGTGAACACTCTCTTACAACCCTAAGGTTTAAGGGTTGTACCTTGTACTTTCATCTTACACTTTCAGTCTATTGCATTGGGTGTCATGCTTCACTCTCCACACTGTCTTCTATACTCTCAACTGAGCTTCGATCCCCTCCTAATCTCACATTTGGTATCAGAGCTGAGTTCAGCTTAGTCTTCTCTCCCTCTTCTTTGCAACCATCAGTAGGGTCCAGCTTTGTTCTGGCCTCAACCTCCAGGAGTGCTCGCCAGCAACTGTTGCCTCACATTGTACCCGGTTTCAATGACCTGCAATTTGGAATTGTTGCCTGTCTGTAGTAGCGCCTCTTCCAGCTCGACCTGCTGACCCGCCTGCAGCCGAAATGCTGTCCCACCTGCGCTGTCTCTAGCTCGACATGCGCTGCCCTATTAGCAGATTCGTCAGCTCAGGGTGAGTCTGTGTTGTAGAGGATGTGGCCTTTTTATAGTATTTTTTCTGGCATTTTTTGGTGTCCTCTTTAGGGCTAGGGAGCATTTAATGTTGGCCGACCAACATTTAATGCTGGCTGACCAGCATTAAATTCTGGCCGATTGCATTTATTGCTCCCCCCATTTTATGCCTATATATTGCTAGGGCTCTTTCTCTTCTATACTTCAGCCATCATTTGTGGATTCTTCTGAGGAGAGAGGAGCCGGTGCCAGGGTGCCCACACAGCCAGTGACTCACTGTTGTATGTTGCTGTCTCGTGTTCGATATGGGTTCCGTTTCCCGGGCATACATCTGAGTTCTCATCTGTATTTGTGTTTATTCTTTCTCTTGTCTTGTGTTTCAGCAGTTTATTTCAGCATGTTGTTTATGCTTCCATTGCTGCACCACTTTTTACATGGTATCAGTTTTTCAGGTTTTGTGTTTCTGCTATGTTTTATTGCTGTTTTCAGGACTGATTTACCCCTCTGCTGCCCTGGTGACTGCTGTCAACCTGATTGCGACCATATTTTGGCTTCCATACTTTGCGTTTTGATCAGCATATGCATCGCTTGCCTGTCCAACACCTCCTATTGTCTATGTTTTCCTCATCAAGCTGCCAGCGACAATTCCCTACACCTGTTTAGGCAGTGTGCAGCTTGCGTTTTGCTGTTTACAACACTATTTTGGGCTGGGCGACTGGCCGAATAGGCCGTTTTTGCTGTTTCTAGCAGATTTCCACTAATTTTTTGACTTTGTGCAATAGATTTTGGCTTCTTTTGATCAGTTTTTGGGTTATCCTGCATGTGAACTCTTGTTTTTTGCAGTCTGTGCTCGTGGTTTGGCTGTATTTCCTCTCCCAATCCCTTCTTTTCTCTACTTTTTTTTCTCAATCCTCTCTAGATGGCTCCTCCATGCACAACCACTGACGACAAGCTCCATGGACCTGATTATTACATGTGGAGTGCGGCGATGAAGGCTTGGTTTATTCAGAAGCGGTTATGGTACGTGGTTAACGGAGCTGTGGTACGTCCTCAACAACCTTCTCCCGTTCCATCTGATTTTGATGAAGACAACCATGAGGAGGTTGTGCTTACCTGGGATTCGGATGATGCCCGTGCTTATTCGGCCTTACTTCGGTGTATTTCCAAAGAAGTTTTATCGGCAGTCACCTCTTGTACGACAGCTGCAGATGTATGGTCGAAGTTACAATTGATGTATGAGGCTCCTTCCACCATGAGGGCCGTTACTCTCTATGGCCAGCTCCAGCACTGAAGTTTGAATCCAAAGATATGATGATTCAATCATTTCTACTTTGTGTTATCCAACTCCAGGACTAGCTTTGCACTATATAGTCTGCCTTATCAGAGGCACATCTTGTTGGTACGGTACTTTACAAGCTTCCTTGAAAATTTGATGGAGTGGCGAATGCTTTACGGGCGCAGACATCTACGACTCTGTCAGTTTTCTTTACATGCCCTCCATGCTACTCGAGCATGAGGCTACTTTGCGACTACAGGGGAGGCTTCCGTCACATTATGGAGGTTCAAGTGAGGCTTTTGCAGCTTCAGAGAGGGGCTCAAATATGAAGAAGTCGAAGGCCCAGTGTTATTACTATGGCAAGAAAGGTCATTTAAGGAAGGACTGCAAAGAGTTAGCGGCTTCCAGGAAGAACCAGGAGCAGAAGACGAAGCGAGATGTGGCCTCCTCCGACGAATCATCTGCCTCAGATTCTGATCCTGATGCTCCCGCCAAGGCGAAGTCCAAGGTGCGGAAGGGATTCTCTTCGTTGGATCGAGGGAAGGACTTAGTGGCCCCTTCCTCAGCTGCTTTCTAGTGGTGGTGATGCGGATATTCCTCACGACTCTCCAGTGCCAGAGAGGGGGTGTGAGGGTGGTGAGATGGGGTAGCCGTGCCTCATCTATATGTCTATATAGATACACATGATCTAGAGAGGGACATCCTTGATGCATCGCTCGAAGTGTGGCAGGTATAAATCTTGGAGCTAGGATTACCATCTAGGTTCATGATGGGCTGGTTACTTGATAAAGAGCGGGAGACTTTCGTTTGGAGTCCACATGAGGGGACACTTTGGCGGTTTTGGCCGAAGGTGGGGATTCCATGGTCACATGTTCAAAGACATGTTTGGCAGATTGGTCTTGTATGTCCTAAGTGACATAGGTGACATAACACAGAGCTGCTATGATTCTTCTCTATTTTCAGGTGGTGCTGTTATGCTCAACATTGACGTCAAATACTCTCCGAGGCATCTTGGTGGTGGGCTGGCCCCTCACTGCTTGGATATCCATGGTTCTTCTGGTGGTTCTATGTTGTATAGTTTATGATACTCCATCATTGTACTATTGTATTGTATCAAATCACCCCTGATCTGAGAGAGGGTGTTAGCAGTCAGCTCAGGATGAGTCTGTGCTGTAGAGGCTGTGGCCTTTTTATAGTATTTTTTCTGGTATTTTCTGGTGCACTTTTTAGGGCTAGGGAGCATTTAATGCTGGCCGATCAGCATTAAATGCTGGCCGACTGCATTTATTGCTCCCCCCATTTTATGCCTATCCTCCTCCTCTTCTATACTTTAGCCATCATTTGTGGATTCTTCTGAGGAGAGAGGAGCCGGCGTTAGGGTGCCCACACAGCCAATGACTCACTATTGTATGCTGCTGTCTTGTGTTCGATATGGATTCCGTTTCCCGAGCATACATCTGAGTTCTCATCTGTATTTGTGTTTATTCTTTCTCTTGTCTTGTGTTTCAGCAGTTTATTTCAATATGTTGTTTATGCTTTCATTGCTGCACCACTTCTGACACGCCCCTGCCCAACCTCCTACAGCGCCCTTGGTCTCTGTGCTGTCTCCACGCCGCCCCTAATCTGAAGTGGTGCCTGCTGCTCTGCACTCGCTCGCCTGCGCCCCTGTGCCTAGCGTCGCCTGTCCGCCACAGGCCTTTCTCTTGTCCACCAGTCTGCCACCAGCTCCGCTCGTATGAGACCAGCTGCTCCTGCCATTGGTTTTTGTACCAGGTACATTTAAAAAAAAGCATAAATTACTTTTTATTTTAGATTAATTTCTGGAAAAAGGGGCTTCTACCCAAGCAGGCACAGTAATCTAGATACGTGTCAGGGACACAACTGATGCAAAAATTTCTTGACAAATAAGTCAAGAATTTTGGGTCTTTTGGGTTTTGTGAGGACATTGGTACATGTACAACAGTTTCAGTCTGAAATAGACTATTTTTGAGCATTTTGGGGCTTTTGCTTCTACAGTGTCGCTGAGCATTGAATGCACTTGGACTGCGTGCATTATAGACAGTTTTGACAGTGTACTTCAGTTTGCTAATTGTAGTAGGCTGTTTGCTGTAATTTCTAGAAATTTTGAGATTTTCAAGTTGGTCCAGCTTGGACATTGCTCTTTTGCTCTTTTTGTGGCATTAATTATCATGGCAAATCAGGGAGGTGATGTATTTACCTATGTATCCAAGGAGGATAAGTTGGATGGTAACAACTATTCACTTTGGTCCTTCATGATGAAGAATGTGCTGATTGCGAAGAATCTTTGGGACTATGTAAGCGGAGAAGAAGTTAGGCCTGGAGTTGTGGCTCCTGCTCTCCTCTTCTAGGAGGACGTGGACAATGGGTAACTCAGCGTGTTTAGCCTGCTCCACTTTAGCCACTTCCCCAAAGATCAACAGCGCAAAAGGCATGGGATACATGTGATGCACAAGCTTTGTCGTTGATTGCATTGGCAGTTTAGCGATCTATCATCCCTCACATTTGGTCTGTAGCTTCTTCATGAGAAGCCTGACTGACTTTGGAGCAAATGTTTGCTGGTAAGAACGAGACCCGCATCTCTTTCTTAAAGAAAGAGCTTGAGACACTAAAGATGGATGAGGGTGATTCTATGCAGGATCACCTAAACAAAATTCAAGACTTGCGTGAACAACTTATGAATGTCGATGAGTATTACTCAAATTCACAGCTGATATCTACTACATTGAATTTATTGCCACCCTCGTACTTGGCCTTTCATACGGCTTTGAACCTCACCATGAGGATTGCCCCACAGCCGATTACTTTTCTTCAGCTAGTCAGTTTACTCAAACAAGAAGAAACAATAGTGTGGATGTTATAGCCTCTAAGTTAGGCTTTTATGGCACCACTGAAGGGTAAGGGCAGCCAAGCAAAGAATGCTCCACAGAGCTTTGGAAATTCAAGCACTTCACAGGGTAATAAGAAATAAGGAGGCACGCAAGCCAAGAAGGGCAAATGCCATTATTGCAAGAAGCTAGGCTACTATATCATTGAGTGTAGAAAGCGCATAGCCAAGGAGAAGGAAAAGGAATCAGGGATGCCTATTTCTGATGCTCCTTCCATTGCTACTGAGTCAGCGTCCTTTGTTGCAGACAGGGACTATTGTTTTTATACATGCAGTTATGACTCTTCTTGGGTTGATAGAGCATTTTGCTCTACTGAGGATGCAAGCACATGGTTTTTTGATAGTGGTGCTTCTAGGCACATCACATCTCACAGAGATTTGTTTGTTTCTATTGGTGCAACTCCAGTTGGCAAGTCTATACAGTGTGCCAACAATGCATCATACCTTATTAGAGGTACTGGGGAGATTGTACTCATAGCCGTTGATGGCTTTATTCTCCGCCTACAGGATACTTTGTTTGTGCCAGGCATAAAGAAGAATTTGTTATCTATTTCTTCTTCGGCACGGTGTGGTTTGTAGATCACCTTTGATGATGACAGATGCATGGTGCGAGGTAAGGAACACATGACTTTGGTCTTGACTGGCACACTCTATGTTATGTGTTATATGAGTTGGATTCTCTTTCAGTTGATTAGTCGGCATATTTTGCGTCCACTCTTACTCTTGCTATGTTACCGATGGAGTTATGGCATGCTCGCATGGGGCATGTAAACTATGGTAGCTTGATGCTTTTACAGCGTACCCAAATGCTAGATGGACTACCTCTCTTGGAGAGACGTTCTGAGCACTTATGCAAGGGATGCATTTTGGGAAAAATCCATTGGTTTTTGTTTCCCCGTGATGTTTCTTTTAGAGCCCCAGCTAGATTGCAGTTAGTGCACTCAGATGTATGTGGCCCTATGCAGACAAAGTCATTGGGTGGATGTTACTAGTTTGTGACTTTTATTGATGACTTTACTTGCTTCTGCTTGGTCTATTCTTTAGTGAAAAAGTCAGAAGTGTATGATGCATTTTTGGCTTTTGTAGCACTTGTTGAGAACCAATCTGGCTGTAAAGTAAAGACTCTCCGTTTGGACCGAGGGGGGAATATATGTCTTCTATGCTGAATTCTTTTTTGAAGCAGGACATTGTTCATAAGTTCACTACTGCTTATACTCCACAACAGAATGGGGTTGCAGAGAGTGTATGCTGAAAGCAAAGAGCTTGCCGCATAGTTTTTGGATGGAAGTCGTAATGTGTGCTTGCTATGTTTTGAACAAATGCCCCATCAAAGCATTAAATAATGTCATGCCTTTTGAGGCTTGGAATAGCTGGAAACCTTCTGTTGGGCACATTCGTACTTTTGGGTGTCTTGTATATGCACACATTTTCAAGGTACTTAGAAAAAAGTTGGATAACAAGGCTATCAAATGCATTTTTGTGGGGTAGAGCAGTGAGAGCAAAGGATACAAACTGTATGATCCTGTCTCTAAAAAGGTATTTGTCAGTAAGGATGTACTTTTTGATGAAAAATCAGAATTATTCCTTACTGGTTTTGACACATATCAGGCTGCCCATGATGTATTTGAAGGGCTGCTACCCATTTCATTTGGTGATTCAGCTGGAGTTCCAGCAAGTGAACTTAATGTTCAGCCAGCTGCTCCATTGGAAAATGCAGAAAATCAGGCATTGACTAATCTGAATATTCAGCGAAGTGCTTAATCAAAGTGCTGAATCTGAAATTGAGCAAGAGCTTGTGCACAGTTAGGAGGCAAAACAAATGCCTAGATGGTATTTACAGACTATGAAAGATAGTCATTTGGATGCTCCCATGGCTGGTCGTACTAGAAAGCAAGCTCGTATGCATGATATTGCACATACCATGGAGTTTGTTATGGCAGCAAATATAGTTGATGATGAGGAGCCTGAATATTTTGAGGATGCACAACATAGTGTGCATTGGATGGCAGCAATGCAAGCTGAGTTTGATTCCATCATTTAGAATCAAACATGGGATTTAGTGTCTTTGCCTATTGGAAAGAAAGCCATTGATTGGAACAAAATGGGTCTACAAGCTGAAAAGGAATGCAGATGAATCCATTGACAAATATAAAGCCAGGCTTGTAGCCAAAGGCTATGCACAAAAAAAAGGCGTTGACTATGAGGAGACATTTGCTCCTACCTCCCGCATGACTACCATCAGGTCTATGCTTGCTTTGGCTATCCATTATGGATGGACTGTGCATCAGTTAGATATAAAGATTGCATTCTTACATGGAGAACTTCATGAAAAAGTATATGTACAGCATTCCATGGGTTTCGCTGTTGAGAGATCTGAACACTTGGTTTGCAAGCTGAAAAAGGCTTTATATGGCTTGAAACAAGCTCCTAGAGCTTGGTATGCAAAGATTGATGCCTTCTTACTCAGGCAAGGGTTTATAAACAGCTCATTAGAGTCTATTCTTTATGTATTTAAAGAGGGAGGATCCATACTGATCATTTGTCTATATGTTGATAACCTTTTGCTTACAGGGACACGTGCTGATAAGATTTCAGCATTTAAACAAAATTTGCAGCAAACTTTTGAGATGTCAGACTTGGGGTCTTTGCATTATTACTAGGTCATTCGGTTCATACATGATGCTAGAGGTATTGGTTTATCACAGTCAAGATACATTGGCAAACTCCTTGAGAGGTTTGGCTTATAGGATTGCAAGCCAGTCTGTACACCAATGGAACTTCACTGAAGCTGTCATTGCATGATGACAGTGATTTGTTTGATATATACACATATGCTCCAATAGTTGGATGCCTTATCTACCTATGCAACACTAGACCGGGCATACAGTTTGCAGTTTCAGCCTTGAGCAGATATATGCATCAGCCATGCATGTCACATTGGCAAGCTGTCAAGTGTGTTTTCCGTTACTTGCAGGATACTAGATCTCTTGGATTGCTTTATGCCAAGGGGAGATCACTGCCTTTACATGCTTACAATGATTTTGATTGGGTTGGTGATTATGATTCACATCACTCTACAAGTAGCAATTGTTTCTTTCTAGGCTCATCTTGCATATCTTGGCTTAGTAAGAAACAGTCCACTGTTGCCATATCTTCATGTGAAGCTGAATACAAGGTAGCTTTCACTACCACAGTTGAATGTGTATGGCTTATTAGACGCTTGCTAGCTGTTCTGGATGTATCTGTCACGGAGCCTACTCCTTTGTTCACTAACAGTCAGAGTGCCATTGTAGTGGCATGGAACCTAGTGTTTCATGCACGCATGAAACACATTGAGATACATAACCACTTTGTCAGAGAGAGGCTATATGCAGGAGATATCAGCCTTGTCTATTGTCCTACCACCAGTAATGTGGCAGACATTTTCATCAAAGCTTTTCCTTGTGACAAATTTGAAGCATTTCGCAGTGCTTTAGATTTTATCTCCTTTGGTGGTGGATGACCCTTGTATTTTGATCACTCTTCACTTCAAGGAGGTTTGTTGGGTTTTACTCACGCCTACTCTCATAGAGGAGTGTCGGTGATCAGTAGGACACTGGGGCACTTTTTACTCTCCGTACGAGAGGTTTTTTCCCCAGATTTATTCTTGTTATTTTATGTGCCTATGTTACACATTTACGGGCACTTATCATGTTGCACACACTTTCGGGTGTGAACACCCTCTTACAATCCAAAGATTTAAGGGTTGTACCTTGTACTTTCATATTACACTTTTAGTCTATTGCATTGGGTGTTGTGCTTCATTCTCCACACTGTCTACTGCACTCTCAGTTGAGCTTCGATTCTCTCCTAATCTCACAGAGATGTGCTCAAGAAATGGAATCCATATACTAAAGACGAGAGTCGTATACAACAGTGAGTCGCTGGCTGCATGGGCACTAGCATTGCTTCCCTCTCCACAGGGCATACAATGGATTTGCAAGTGATGAATGATGAGTGTGGAGGAGGAGTCTAAATAAATAGATCAAAAGAATGCCATAAATGGTAGTTGGTTGGCTAGTATTTAATGCTGGTTGGCCAATGATAAATGCTAAAATAATAATCATACTAACCACTAAAAAATTCCTAATAGACTTAGTAATGCCCCATCAGCCCAGACTCATGCATGAGCTGGCTAGATTGCTAACACTTTCTCTCGGATCATGGGGGATCTAATATTATACACTGATACAATGATAATGAGTCATCATAGTCCATATAACAAAGACGGCCAGAATAGAACTATGGATACCCAAGCAGTGGGTGTGATGAAGCCAGCACAAAGGTGCGTTGGAGAGAACCTGATTGTCGATGTTGATTGTACCAACTCTTAAAAATGGAAAAAAATCATAGCACCTCTTTGTGTTTGTTTGGGGTAAAGGTGTCTATGCCTAGCTACCCATGTATTACTACACTGAGCATACTCACACACTTATACACTGTAGGTGGTGGGCGCCATCATTGCCACTTCATTCTTTTTTCTTTCAATCATATTTGAATAAGGGAAAACTAGTTACACATTGTGACTGTTGGAGTTCCCACATATTGTGTGTGTGTGTGTCTCTCTCTCTTGCTCTTGCTCCTTCCACCATAGCTCTTACTTCCGCTCGCGTGCTTTCATTGCTAGCTCACTCCCTTCAACTGATATCAAAGCCATTGCACCAGCATTGAGGAGCTGAACCTGGCATTGCTTTAGCTTGTGGAGAATATCTACAGTTTATAGGTTTCATTTAACAAACATGGTAGCAAGCACTATCATTTGATAATACATGGGTATACTATTTGGATGGCGTGATGTGCAACCAGCCTTCCTTCTTGGAATGGGTGGTGATAACCTGATTTAAGAGTTAATTACAACAATAAATAAATGCACATAAAATGAAATACACACTGTACCATAACATTCTTGGACAGTAGACACACTGTTGGCCCCAAAATCGGTGCCCCTTGCGGTATTTCTTTAGCTTTCATTCAATTGGAAGGAGTACAACTGGAGATTCTTCAATCTCCTCCTGCTAACCAATTGCTCTTGCTGTCATAAATGACCAACAAGCCTTTTGGGTCATTTGCCCCTTGATTCACCTAGAACTTCTTTTCCAATTTGACCCTTGGCTGGCCAAATGCTGCCCCAAATCAATTCGGGTTGGGCTGGCTCCTGAACTCCCTTGATAATCTTCAATTATCAGTTGCTGATTTTAGTCCCTTGAGCTTTCAATCTTTGGCACGGATCCCAAGGTGGCTGCTAAACCCTAATTTTTGCTTTTTTGCTGTAAATTAGGGTTTACTGCAGAAATTACAGATCAGCCCACCAAAAATAGTTGGAATCTCCTCCAAATGGCTAAGAATTGCTGAGAATGACTGAGCATAGGCTGAAGGAGATGAGAGAATGCTGTAGAGAGAGAAAATTCTGAGATTTGTCACGAAGAAGTGATCAAAATCAGCTGCTGCCCTGCTGTACCAGTTCCAAACAGATGCACCAACAACAATAGGAGCATCAGAGACTGTGATTTTCAGGACAAAGTGCATCAGCAGCAATTGCCAGCTTCCCAAGGTCAAGAATATGCAATCTTCATCACCAAATTGGTCTCCATGGCTGGGAAATGGCCCCAAAAGCTGGCAGCAACAACCCAACACCACTTTCCAACAGCACCAAAATGGAAAAACGAGATTTCCCTCTCCCTTCAGCCCTATTTAGCCTTTCCCCCACTTGCACGGGAAAGTTTTGCCAAGTGGCAGCTTTCGTAATCAATTTTCAGTAATTTTCAGTCATTTAATTAATTTTCAGAATTAATTAATTTTGAAAATTAATTCAGCCCTTAATCCATGCCCAAAAAATTGACCTTGCCCATCCAAAAATTAATTGGCTAGGCCATTTGCAACCCAAAGTGGTCCCATGCATTAATTGACCCTTGGACAAGCATTAGGCCATTAATTAATGCCTAGTCCCTAGCGTCACCATTGACACTTAATGGCCAACTAATGATCCTAGGGGCAAACTGACACCAAAATTCACCTAGAATCTAACTAGTGTAACTTGTTACAACTTTTGCCTTTGATACCCATCTTTTTCACAGGGTCCTTGGGCCTTCAACTGTAAAAAAGTAGCTTGCACCTCACATGTGCAACATATGTGCATCTTTTAATTGCACATTTGATTAATCCTTCAATCAAATGTCAATTAAACATAAGCAAAGCATCAAATTTTCACGTCCTCGTGACATGATGCCTAGCATTGATGCTATGTTTATAGGGACATTTGAGCTTTGCATTTGAGCGATATGTGATTTCTAGAAGCTTTGGTTACATGCTTTGGTTGCTACAGGGGCTTACATAGTCATGGGCTTGAAAAGTTCTTGTGGTTTATGCTCCCGGCTATGTGTTTGATGTATCTTGGATGCTCGGATCTCATGTGCTTGATGCATTGAGCTTTTCTTGCTTAGTTGGCATTTGGCTTTGTTTCAGTGGGAGCTACTTGTCACCTGGATATTTGCATTGAGCTTTGGATATTATGCAATTGAGCTAGAGATTCTTTCATTGAGATAGTGGGACTCATTGAGCTATCTACATGCTCTCTTCATGCTTATTGGATGCAATTACTCTTCAGTGGGCTGATTTGATTACATGCTTTGGACCTGACAGTTGTCTCTGTCAATGTGATAGTGATGTATACACCCTGCTTGGCTATGTATTGAGCTTTGTTACCCTTGCTCAGGCAGTTGTGCATGTGGTAGTTCTCTTCTATTACTCGTGAGACCTACTACATGCATGATGTTGTCACGTGTTTTTTGACAATATTATTTGCATTAAGAGAAGGTGGAAGCCACTCATAGTCAATGGTGTGAGTTAGCAATGGCATGGCCTGAGAGCATTAGTGATCATGAAATTGATTTTGGAATACAGTGGGTACTACAAGGATAGTACTGAATGCTGAATACTCTAGGTTGATCCTGACAAAGGCATACTCCAAGATCTCAAAGATTCTAGGGCATGAAGCATACCCTAGGTTTTTGGTTTTTGATGAACTAAAAACTTTTCTCAATACTAAAAATTGTTGTCAATTTTAAAAATGAGAGAAGCATTGAAAAGTGTGATGGCATAAAAAGTGGGAAAGTGTAGTTTTCTTAAAAGATAAAGCAAACTGGGCATACCAGAGGAGGCCTCTACAGAGACTTCAATGGGATCTGGGAGAGTGGATGTGGAGGGGTCCCTTCCTTGATAGGCTAGGCGACATTCCCTTTTTTGGCTACACCACTAGATTGGGACGGAGGCTAGAGATGAGCAAGATTAGAGCACAGCCTGCAGCCACCCCTCATTGGCATAGAGAGGGAATCTCAGATGAGTTTTTAGATAACTTTTGGACACGGCTACATGACAACTTCAGGCTTAGGAAGATCTCTCTGTTTGTATGGCTTCTAGCCCATAGAAGTTTAATAGTTGGCACTTGGCTTGGATATGGCAGGGACCTAGTGGCATGTGCATGATGTGGTGAGCCAGAGGAGACACAAAGACATTGCCTATGGGACTGCCCTAGAGCCTAGGAGATTTGGAGGAGAGCTCTTAGGATAGTATTCCATTGGTATAGTGGAGTCCATGGTGGTTGTAGCTTGGGTCACAAACAGAGGTCCAGCATGCGGCTATGAGGACACTTAGGGAAGCATTTCTTTCTCATCATTGGACAACATCTAAGCAGGATCCCTACCCCAGACTACTCATAGACACAGTGGACTCTAGGACATTGTCACAGATGGGAGCTGATTTCTAGTATTATAGCTTGATACATATGGACTGCGAGATGTAGGTAGGTCATTGATCTTCAGGATATACCACTGGGGAGTCTTTATCGACGATTTGGATAGAGGTAGTCCACACTTTTCGTGGGAGATGGGAGAGGATGTAGGGCAGCTCTGAGATGATGAGGAAAAAAAAGAGAGGCTCTTTTGCGGATTTGGGATTCAAACACCTTCTTTCATATTACCCCTTAGATGGTCTGGCACTTTAGCCACGAGATTGGTTGTTCACACAACCATTGTATCTTTGATGTACTTAGTTACTATTCACAGAGTTACTTGTATGTTGTATTTACCTCGGGGGGTTTTCTCCGAGGTGTTATTAATAGAATTCTCTATTCTTGGAAAAAATAAAAGCCTTAGTGACGGCTATAAAAAAGGAGGATGGCGCTATTTGTATGGGGGGAGGAAGCTATGGCCGAGAGAGCTACATCGATGTATCTGAAGTAGACATAGAATTAGACATTTTGCAGAAGGTGTTGCCATGATTGATATTAGGCTGGCTCCGTTAATAGAGGGAGTACATGTATGTTTTGTGTTGTAGTCAAAACTTTATTGTAGGAGCTCATGGTATATTTATGGGGATTTCATCGATTGCAAGGAGAGGGACAGCTTCAACGTAGATTTCGTAGGTTAACTCAAGCTCGACGTGTCTGAAGAGGGATTGCATGATTTCTAGGGAGGGCAACATGTTTATAGAAAACAGGATGTCGTCGTGTTGTTGAATGACATACTCCGTGTTTTAGGGGAGCTTGTTGCATGGTGATATAGATTGCGATGCTTGGGGGGCTGATGTATTACTAGTAGGTGGGGGCCATTGAAGATTTAAGTCCGCATGTTTGAGAAAGAGGCGACAATGGGTACCTATTGTGGTACTTTCATACGAATGGCTCTAAGTGGCTTTAATTGGGAGGTGGTTGGGGGTAAAGGCACCTGTGCCTAGCAACCCGTGTATTACTACATTGACAATACTCGCATACCTGTACATTGCAGGAGGTGGACGCCTGTCATTATCACTTTATTTTATTCTTTTAGTGACATTTGAATAAGGGAAGGTCGGTCACACATTGTGATTCTTGGAGTTTCCATATCTCGTCTCTCTCTCTCTCTCTCTCTCTCTCTCTCTCTCTCTCTCTCTCTCGCTCTTGCTTCTGCTCATGTGCTCACTCCCTTTAGTGTATGTCATCAATGACTTGCAGTAGCATACAAGACTATCTTGTCAAAAATGCCTTTGAGTATATGTGAACATGGATTTCTCACCTTTGGCCTAGATCGGCAAATCATCTCCACATATGAGCTTGGACTAGGAGCCAATCTCGTTCTCTGTCAAGTGACAACCCATCATAAACTCGGAAGTCACCTAGGATTTCAAAACCTACCAGACTTTGATCAATGCGTTAGGATAGTCCCTCTTTGGAACCTGTGCACCTATATACCTGTATAGATGAGGCTCACGAGGCCCACATCACTATCCTCTCACACTCCCTCTTTGGCATTGGAGAGCTGTAAGGGATGGCTGCATCGCTTGCATTAGAAAGTAGGAGGGGCTACCAAGCCTTTCCCTTGGTCCAAAAAAGAAGACGATCCTTTCTGTGCCTTGACTAAAGGATTCGAGTTGGAGTCAGAGGAGGTGGATGGCTTGGCAAAGGAGTCCGTATCCTGTTGCTTTTTATTCTCCTTCTTCTTCTTCCTTGAAACCACTAATTGCTTGCAATCCTTGCACAAATGTTTCTTTACCTCAGTGATAGCATTGAGTCTTTGGCTTTTGCTTGTCACTCCTCTCTAAAACTGCAAAGGCCTCATTGGAGCCACCATGTTGGGATGGAAACCTCCCCTGTAACTACAAAGATGCCTCATGCTCAAGTGGCATTGATGACATATGTGTAAAATTCCTTGGCGTCGATGATGTATGGGCCCACAAAGCATTGGCCACTCCATCAAACTTTGGAGGGAGCTTATAGAGTATAGTCCCCACAAGATAAGCCTGTGGAAGGGTGGATTGCATGTGACGAAGCCTAGTTGTATACTTATGTGACATGAAGCAAGAAAGAATGAATAGTATCCTTTAGCTCAAACTTCATTTGCTAGAGCTGTTCATAAAGGGTAACTGCATGTATTTGTACTTAGGGCACGTAAAGGGTGCATTCACATGTACAATGTGTGTATACTATACACGGAGGCTACCGGGCCTTTATATCCCAACAACCTCCCACTTAAAGGTCCGATATGAACCTCTAGCTAACCAACTCCCACTAATCGAATGCAATGCTCGTGCTGAGCTTTGCTTAGACTTTTAGTGAGAATATCTCCAGGGTTATCTTGTGTTTTAATCTTGGTCAGTGTGATTTGACCATCTTTCAGAATTTGTCTGATGAAGTGATATCGCACATCTATATGCTTTGTGCGTGAATGATACATGGCATTCTTAGCCAGATACACAGCACTCTGGCTATCACATCCCAAAATTGCAGTACCCATAGACATGCCGAGATCATCTGCAAATCTGCTCAACCATATAGCTTCCTTAGAAACTTCAGTAGCTGATATGCATTCAACTTCAGTGGTACTCAGTGTAACAATATTCTGCAACCTGAAACACCAAGAAACAGCCCCACCAACAACTGTAAAGACATACCCGTTGGTGGACTTACGTGTGTCCAAGTCACCTGCCATGCCTGCATCACAATAACCCTGCAAACTAAGTGCACCTTGCCCATAGCAAATACTTTTTCTTTGTGTACCCTTAAGGTATCGAAGAATACACTTGACAGCCTCTCAATGTGCTTTGCCAGGATTTGACATAAATCTGCTAACAACTCCCATTGCATGAGCAATGTCTGGACGAGTAGCAATCATAGCATACGTAAGAGAGCCACAAGTTGATGCATAAGAAACTCCCTTCATAGCATTTGCTTCCACGTCATCTTTTGGGTTGTTGGCTTTGCTAAGCTTGAGATAAGGAGGTAAGGGTACCCCAAAAGGCTTAGCTTCAGCCATGTTAAATCTGTCTAGTACCTTTTCAATGTACTTTTCTTGAGATAAAAACAACAATTTCTGCATTCTATCTCTACGAATCCTCATGCCCAAAATATGCTTTGCATTCCCTAAATCTTTCATGGAGACAGCTGATTTTAGCTGATTTTTGAGAGCATCCAAGCTAGTCTTTCTTTTCCCAGCTAGTAACATATTATCCACATACAAAACAAGTATGATGGGGCTGCCATCTGTATCCTTTTTCATGTACAAGCAATGTTCTGCATGGCTGCATGTAAACTCATGAGATAGCATAAAAGTGTCAAACTTTTTGTACCATTGCCGTGGTGCTTGCTTCAGTCCATAACAAGCTGCGTTTTAGCTTACACACCATCTGCTCTTTTCCAGGAACTACAAAGCCCTCGGGCTGTTTCATGTAGATTTCCTCGTCAATCTCACCATGCAAGAAAGTTGTTTTTACATCCATTTGATACAGCTCTAAATCCAAAACAGCAGTAAGAGCAAAAAACACACGTAAAGTGGTCATCTTCACAACATGTGAGAAGACCTCTTGGAAGTCAATCCCTTCCTTTTGTGCATAACCTTTGGCAACTAGCCTTGCCTTGTTCTTGGGTTTCCCATCAAGTGTCTTGACTTTGTACACCCATTTGTTTGGAAGTGGCTTCCTTCCCTTTGGCAATGACACAAGATCCCAAGTATCATTTGCATATAGAGATTTAATCTCATCTTGAATAGCTAGCTCCCACTTACTGCTGAACTCACATGACTTGGCCTCTTTGTATGCAAGAGGCTCACCCTCATCCATAAGCATCACATAATGCAAGGAGGGGTCAAACCTATGTGGTTGCCTTCTTACACGTGTAGACCTGCGTACCCAATGATCAACATTTTCAGGAATTGGGCCTACATCTGGAGGTATATTATTTTCAACATTCATTTGCTGCTGTAAACCATTTTCAGCATGATGTTCATGCTGTACAGAACCTTCATTTTCATTTCCAGCACCTGCATTTTCATAATCAGCAAGCCTATCTTGCTGTCCATGACCTCCTTGTGCTTCTATTTGTTGTCCATCATCATCTGGCTCAAAAATAACCGGCTGATCATCAGTTTCAGCCTGTGGTACAGCACCATAAGGCTCATTTTCTGAAGTAATAGGTGGCTGCAAACTCTGAAACTTCACCTTTTTCAGATCTTTATTAGAGGCTAAAGTGGCTTTCAGCAAATTTGCCTCATTGAACACAACATTATGGCGGCGGATAATTTTCTTGGACTGAGGTAACCACACTCTGTAGCCAAATTCACCCTCATCACCATAGCCCATGAAAATGCCTTTGGTGGATTTTGGGTCAAGTTAATTCCTCAGCTCATTCCTAATATGCACGAAAGCATCACAACCAAATATGCGTAAATGGCCATATGAGGCTGATTTGCCAGACCAAACCTCCTCAGGGATGCCATTATTTAAGGACCTGTTGGGAGAGCGGTTGCAAATGTGAACCGCGTTTTTGAGTGCCTCTCCCCAAAATGCACGAGGGAAATTAGTAGTGGACAGCATGCACCGTACTCTTTCACATAAAGTCCTGTTATATCTTTCAGCCACCCCATTTGAAGAAGGGTTGTAAGGGGCTGTAATCTCCCTCTTAATACCATGTAAGTCACAAAATGACTCGAATTTAGTCGATGTGAACTCACCCCCATTATCACTTCTCAAGCATTTCAGCTTTCTAAGTGTTTGAGTGGTCACAAATGCATGAAAAGTTTTAAAAACAACAAACACTTCACTTTTCTTTTTCAGCAAGTATACCCAAATCTTCTTGGAACAATCATCAATAAAGGAGACAAAATATACAGCACCACCCAATGATTTCACGGGCATACTATATACATCAGAATGCACTACGTCCAAGACATTGGACTTACGAGAGACACCAGAGTAAAATGAAATTTTTATTTGCTTTCCAAACTGACACTCATTACAAAAATCAAGTTTAGAGCCTTTTCCATCAACCCTCTTCAGAGAGGTAAGGACATAAAGTCCTTTTTGGCTCATACAGCCTAATCTCTTATGCCATAACTCCAAGTGGTTGCAAATTTCAGGAATTGCAAGAAACTTGCCATTCAAGGCTTTACAGTGCAAACAATACAATGTGCCCTTCTTGGTTCCTTTTGCAATCGGCATGGAACCCTTTTTTACTTTCCTCAAACCACCACCAAACAGTGTGGTGTAGCCATGCAAGTCAAGCTGACCAATAGATAGTAAACTCTTTTTAATGCCAGGCACATATTTGACATCTTTCAACACAAGCTCTTGACCATTGTCTAAAGACAAGTGTATGGTGCCAATCCCATCAATGCTGCAAGCATCCTGCTGCCGCAAGCCCAGCAGCTGTCGCCTCAATCTTGGAAAGCGTGCAGTCTTGGCTCTGATACCAGTTGTTGGAAGCGATAGGGACGCAGCTCAAGCAAGAGTGAACGAGTGAGTGTAATGGCTTGAGAGAGTGTGAGCAGAGTGAAAGTACGAGATGATAAGAGTGTACCAACAATGTGTTGGTACATAAAGAATAAAATGTATTTATACTTAGGGCACCAGGGTGCATTCACATGTACAATGTGCATGTACTATACACGGAGGTTACCGGGCCTTTATATCCCAACAAAATTTGGTCACTCAATTTCTAATAGCTTAACAATCATTAGCAACATAGATGTGATCTTTGGTTCTCATTAGGAACTAGGTCTGCCCATCAATAGTCTTAGACTGAGCTTTGCTTGTAGAAGTATGAACATTCTAGCATAGGCAAGTACTACTTCCCCTTGGTCCAGCTATCGCAACAATAATTTCTAAATAAATCAAGTACACAAATAATTTTCAACTTATTATGTCCATTGATATGGAAACAAGAAGCCAGATTGTCTAATAACGCTGTCCAGGTCAAATTCTCAGTCTTGGCACATGTATCCCTAACTATTGACGGTGGAAGTGTCTATAGCTTGAAGATTTTGCGTCTTGAAAAGTTTCATTATATGTGGAGCTTTTTGAACCAGAAGAAAATGAGCCATCTTGCAAAATATATCTATGATAGTCCATAGAGCATCATTCTGATTTTATGGCTTTGGTAATTCTAAAGTTATTGCACAACCATGGAGTGTTGTGTCTGCCAAGTTTTACCTTTGACAAGACTAGAGAGATTCTAAAAACTAGGCCAAAACTCTGTAGCCTATGTAGAAGCAATGATATACACTGACTTTTCTCATATCAAGCTGGTCTCTCAGTTTCCATGCCTAGGGAAAAGATGTTCCTTATGTCAGTTCCATCATCTTCTTATGGTGCTGTTGAGACTAGTTTAGGGACATCCTATTTCTGGCCTCCCAAATTTGAACACAATGGCTTTAATGATTGATATGAAAGTACTGAATTCAAAAAACCTTCAGAAACGGTTTGAAATGGTGGAAACTTGAAAGCGTGCTTGAATTTCCAGAAAGGCCTGGACTTTAACTGGTTTGTTACTTATGTTTTGTTTGAAAAGTTTTAACCAAAAGACCAGTAGCTGAAATGGTGTGAGCTGAGATATTGAGGTTTGGGTTTATGTATTGGTTTTATTTCTAGTAGCTTTGGCTGATGAAGCTGCCTCCATGCAGGTTATGTTCATTTGCAATCACTGTCCATTTGTGGTACATCTAAAGAAAGCATTTGTAGATTTTGCAAATGATTACCTTGAGGTTTTGTAGTTTCTACTTTCTCTCTCATTTTTTTCTCTCCATTTCACTAAGCTGAAACAATCTGAATACACTAAAACTAAAACATGCTTGTCTGTGTATGCTAATTCAGCAATTTGCCTCAAATACTGTGATAACATGTCTTCTTGCTGTATCTTATGTTTGTCATAACTCTCTGTCATATAGAGAGGTCTGGGGATTGTTGCCATTTCTTCAAATTCAGTAAAGACACATCCACAGGTAAGCTAGCTTTTAGTGGGCCTGTTCATCTCAACATGCACACTTCCTATTAAAGCACATAATGTTCTGATTTTGGTAAAATTCTTTCTGGTTTGTTTCAAAAAGGATGGACCTGAGTTGATGGCAGCAGAAGCTAAACAGTTCAATTATCCGTTCCCCTATCTCTATGACCAGGCGAGTTTTGTCTTTTGGTTAGTGAGATGCCTGTAGAAGGTTCGAAATAATGCAGTGATCCTTTCTTATGTTCCAGACTCAGGAAGTTGCCAAAGCTTATGGTGCAGTTTGCACACCGGATCTATTTTTGTTTAAAAAGGTTAGGAGATTGTGGAATTTGTTTACACAGAATCAGATTTTTGCTTTCTTCTGTACATAATTTTACACCATCTGGCTTCTTATGTAGGAAAAAGATGGATTTGTGCTTGCTTATCATGGACAGTTTGATGATTCACGTCCGAGAAATGGAAAGCCAGTAACTGGGCAGTAAGTTCTCTAACGTGAATTTGTTTAGAGCCTGCTTAATAATATCAGTTCTCGTTCTTTGACACTTGAACTATTTCTTCAGAGACTTGAGAGAAGCAGTTGACTGTGTTCTTGCTGGCAAAGAAATAACCTTTCCTCAAAAGCCATGGTGAGAACATCCGTGCACCTGATAAATCTACAAGTTTGCATGTTTTAACTTCTGTATTAATTAGCTTTGAGTAAAATTCAAGTCTTAGTTTTGGGCTTGATCTTTGTTGTCTTTTTTCTTTTTGTGAGTTGCAGTGTTGGCTGTAGTATCAAATGGGAGTAATCATTTCTTCTGAGATGAGAGCTGTCATCAGTCCTCTGTTAGTATGGAGGGCTGCTTATTAATAACTTAATTTCCTAATAGGGCCTAACAGAAAACCTCACTACATTTTGCATACCTGTATCTTGACCAATGAGCTTAAAGAAAATAGATGCTATAACCCTATATATTGTGTGTGTGTGTGTGTGCAAGTTTTTGGATTGACAACTATTTTTTCTTTTGGTAATCAATCTTGAGAACAATCCTTGCATAGCTGCTTTAGTTGTCAACATATTGATTACCTCAACCCCTAGTGTTTTGTTAGTAATGTTTTAGTTTTTGTATAAATTTGCCCCCATTGTAGTTATGTAATGGTGGGCCTCCATGTAGTTGAATATGATCTCACATTTACAGAGTTTAACTTAACATAAGAACATGTGGTTTTTATGTTGTTTTGAGGTCTCCTACAAGCAATATACAAGCAAAAATTTGTGCAAACCCAGGAACATGTAGTTGAATATGATCTCACATTTACAGAGTTTAACTTAACATAAGAACATGTGGTTTTTATGTTGTTTTGAGGTCTCCTACAAGCAATATACAAGCAAAAATTTGTGCAAACCCAGGAAGTTGTGGCTTTAGGATTTGAGAAATTGAGAGATCTCTCAAGTGCATTGTGAGCATTTTTTTCAACACCTTGCTCACATCAAACTACATTTTGAGGTTTGTATGATGTAAGATTTCTTTAATTGTATGTGAGTTTGGACTATGTTAACAAGAACAAAATTTGACAGAGTAAAGGGTAGGACTTAGAAGACACCTTTAGATAGGTCAATCTCCCTAAGTAAACCACTACAAAATGCAAACATGTACCAAAAGCATGGTAGTCAATGGACTTCAAGGTCTATGGTTAGGGGTTTGAGAAGATTCTTTGGTTGTGAATGCATTTTGATCAGGCAAACTTATATAAGATTGGATATGATATTTGTAAGCACCCTAGCCTCTCATGAAGAAATTGTATAAAATTTTTTATAATGTAATTTGGTTGTTTCTTGTGCTCTTTAAAAGAGGTTGAGCTACAAGAAACACAATGGAAAAAAGAAAGATTGAATTGTGCCCCAACAAAGATTTCGAGGTTAGAGAGAAATTGTCCCCTTAAAGACTTGTACATATGGATGAATGCACAACTCCCATGTGATTACATTATCAAGCTTGCTATGATTGTGGATATTTTCAAATAGTTCAACTATTGACATTCTTGTACTAGAGGTGGATGTGTGGTCTCAAACCATTTGATCTTTAGGTTGATGATATTGAAGGAATCTATCTAATCAATTTTTAAGAGAGGGCATATTGCCTAGGTCTAGACCATAGGTTTGATTGCCATGTAGACTTGTAAATTGTGCCACTAAATGTGATAGGGGTGTGTTGTAAGGAATGTTGGTGCACTCTATATGTTGGAAATGTCCTTGCATTTCATTGTAGGTGCACATAATGCTTTTTCTTCATCCTTAACAAGCATGTATAAATTTTCTTTTGGGAAAAATGACAAGTTAGAGAAAAGGAGGAAGGGGATTAAAATATTTTGTTTCAAGATAAAGGAATATCCGTTTACTAATTAGTTTATCCTTGCTCAATCTCCTTGTCAAATGCATCAAACCAAACAAAATCTTGATGGCCATGATTGCAAAACTATCTTTAACTAAACAATTAATGATTAGTCATAGACATGTGGGTATTAGAATTGTTGTGAAGCAAATTCATTGGCTTGTTACTTTTTTATAGACACTAGCCATTGGATGAAAGTGAAATGAACATTTGTATGATGATTAGTCACATCATGTTGTGCAAGCCATTTCATGGCTTCAATTGTGTTTTTTTGGTTAAACGTTTTATTATCAAGAAGTTAGTAAAATGGCACCCACCTTGGAAAGTAAACCTCTTCAACACTTATTCTTATTTGAGTGTTGTTTGCATGCCACCACGTGTAAGATTGCCTACTTGGTCCCATTGGTTTGCAATGCAACTAATCACGTAAGTAACATGGTATGTGGGCACAAAGCACCATGTCGCGTTTAGAACATGCAGCAGAAGCCAACTTAAAAGGTATGCCAAGGAGACGCAATTGCGTCATAGATGCGCACCTCACGTCGTGTCATGTGACAAGGCCATCACGCATTAGATATCCCTCGTGTCATGATTTGCTCACATGTGTCATGTTGGTCTAACTTGCACATGGGTAACTAGGCGATTGGAGTGGTTGGATGGTGCCAGGTGCCATCGAAAATTTTTGAGCTCACAAGTATCTACCTTCAACCATCTTAGACCACGACACCACGAGAGTGACACGAGTCAATCCCACCTTCCAATCTAATCTCTCTCTTTAGTTCTAAGGTGTCATAATATGAGTCCATTGCTTGTTATAAACATTGCCAATGGAAGCATAGGCCATAAGCACTCTTAACCACTTGTCTATAAGAAATGCCCAACCTTGGTTTGGAACGACCATGAAGATATGAATAACTAAGTTTTTGTAGTCAACAATTTTGGAGTATTAGAATTGAAAAAAAGACATGTATAACATTATCAATATTAGTGCTTCTTGTATGTTTGTTTGGAGGAGGATATAGCATAGGAGGAAGGGAGTTGTTTTTTTTTTAGGGAGTGAAATAACAAAAAGAAAGCAAGTTGTGTTAAGATCTTTTAGATGCCTCAAAGATATGTTGGACAAAGATAGACAGGTTTTAGTGATAGCGCCATTGGCACAAAAAGTAACCCACCTAAGGATGCCTTCAAGACTAAAGATCAACTCATCTCCTAAACCTATAAAAGTCACTTACATCATCTTCTAAACTTAACTCAATGCTTAGGCTTTTTGAACTTGCCTTTTCCTTGACAAATTGCCCATTCACCCTTCATTTTAGTTGCCTTTATCTTGGTGATTTCATTTAGTCATACTTTGGGTTGTATTGGTGTAAGTTGATTTTTTTTCTTCAACACAACCATAAAAAATGCGGAGTCTATATTCTATATTTATCCAAACGACTGCATTGACCTTGATTACTTTGATAACATGTTCATATTAATGAATGATTGCCATCATTTTTCTGTCTATAAGGTTCATTCACAGAGGAAGTAATAGACCCTCAAATTGGTCACATAAAATCAATTTTATGTTAAATCCATTCATGTTTATATACTACTATCTTAATATTGGAAGGTGCATTCTCTATTAAGATGACAATAAGATGCTTTTGTAATAATGGTTTGAAAAAGCTAAAACATGGAGATTGGTGATGTCTTACATGAAAAGAGGCTTTCCAAGACACATGTTCAACATCTTTGATCTAAGGACTCTCCTCTAAGGTGCACATACGAGGGACCTAGCTAGTGGGTAGGTCCCCTTACATGACATCTACCCACTCCTAGGTCTCCCTCCATCTATGGGTCAAGGTGGCACTTTCATGTATGTTTCTTACTTGGTTCAATTATTTTCAGTTCCATGCCAATAATATGATTATACAAATAAGTTGAAAGGAGTTGGAATTGCTCTTATACACAACCATAAGATCCAATGTCATAGGGCATAGATCACACTCTAAACCTCTTATAACATCTTGTGAGAAAGTCTAAGCTTATTTTAACAATTACTATAGGGTTCAATTCTAATAACGTTCTTAGCAACCCTACTAAATTTTTAGTAGCTAGTAGTCTAACCTTGTTTACAACCCTTATGATATATTTATGGTATAGTGTACCTACCCCTATAAATTCTCACAATTACTATATTACTCAAGCTAGTTTAGCAGCATAAGCCATACGACTCTAGACTAGTTGAACATACTCATCACATGAAATTAAACACTCTCGAATACACATGAAATTACTTATCTTCATGCTCTCAACTAGCCAGAACAAAACTTTCCATACATTAATGCTTAAAATTGTGAAACTAAGGTATAGTACAGAATGACCACCATTAAAGATATCTTGCATATGCATAAATAATTACATATATGCACAATAACATATATTTAGTGATGTTTTATGTTCTTTGTTGATCATTTCAAACATCTAACATGGTTTATATTTTCATGAGAATTTTTACATAAATGATACGCACACCAAGTATTGCCCTAGGGATAAGGGACACACACACACAAGTTAATTGGATCTCTCACTTGCCATATGGATTTGAAAGGTCTCAGTTATGATGGATATTCACATCAGCTTACCTTGCACTTGTGAATACATATACAAATATACTAATGAAGGGGAAAATGCACATACTTCTAGATATATACATGCATGCATAGATATGCATATGTAAATGTAGTTAACTCGAGGAATGGAAGTGCCCATGTACATGCAAGACATGTAATCATGTTCACACATTTTCATTCACATAGATGTACATCAACAACATATTCATGCATATAGCTAACTCGAGAGTGGAGAAACACACACCTACAACTGCACACATCTTTGTACTAAGGAGTGGACATGTAAGCACATACATGTGCTCATAATACCTATGGGGGAAGGGAGACACACATGTGCATACACCTTATACACAAAATACACATACATGTGTTGACACACAGATCGACATGAAGTTGACTTGGAGTGTTTGGTTCACCCTCTGAATATGTTGAACTTTGATTATTATAGTTATGAATAAGAGGCATTGAGGATGGTCGGGTGTAGTCGATATTTTCTATACTACTGCCATTTCCTTTCTACTCCTCTCTCTCTCTCTCTCTCTCCCTCCCTCCCTCCCTCTCTCTCTCTCTCTCTCTCTCACTCACTCTCTCTCTCTCTCTCTCTCTCTCTCTCTCTATCTCTCTCTCTCTCTCTCTCTCTCTCTCTCTCTCTCTCTCTCTCTCTCTCTCTCTCTCTCTCTCTCTCTCTCTCTCTCTCTCTCTCTCTCTCTCTCTCTCAATGTAATGTATGTCCCTTCTCTACACTATTATCCCCTCTTCTCTCTATGTTTTCCATATTACTATAGAATCTCTTGACCTTTTAGACCTTTGTTGGGTACATCTAAGGTAACCCCTTTTGGTTCTTTGCATCTTCCCGATTGATTTTTAATTTAGGGTGGGTAAATCTCTCTCATTTTTCCAATTCTAGCAAGTAAAATTATAATCATCTTCTTGGCTTTATTATTTTAGCTCTACTACAATTTGAAATTTGTGGATGAAAAATTTAGGGGTCCAAAAAATTCTCAATTTTATGTGTGTGTGTGTGTGTGTGTGTTGCTCCCCGCCCCCCCCTCTCTCTCTCTCCCCAATGTTCCTCTTCCTTTCTTGCTCCTCTTGTCAACCCACACACATTGAAAGTTTTTTTCCTCTTATTTTCATACTTAATTAACTCTCCAAGTAATTTTGTAGTCATATTTTGGTCTTATTGAATTTTAATACATAAGATATATCCACCAATTCTAAGAAAACATCACTCTTGATCATCATAAAGATTCTATGGGACTAGAGACTTTCAATTAAAAAATTGTACCCATATAATATGCTCTCACAAGTGCTGGAAACTCCCTTATTGTAAGCTTATTTGCATTGGCAATCAGATCAAATAATCTCTAGAGACAAAAGGCAACCTTTGTACCATATGGATTATGTCTTTTTTTGCTTCAAATCAAGTACTATCCACATGGTGTGAAGGGGATGGTAGCTAAGGTGGTCCCCCATCACCTGCAACCCATTGGTACTTTTTAGTCCTTACTTAAGTAGTGTCTCCAGTTGGTTTTGCAAGGAATATGATCACCTCTTTGCAATGTATTTATTACTTTGGTTTGAGAAATGTAAATTTCACACTCTAAAAAATGTGGTATAAAGCATTCTTCATCGTGCTAGAAAGACATACAAATAATGGATTGGTGAATAAAGATGTGGTCTCCCTCTATATTCAAAGAGATACACATCATGGTTGTTCAATTCTAACGTGTGGCAAAAGGTTGCTAAGGCTATTGAGCAACAATGTAATAATAAAAATATCTATTATGTTGTCTAGCCTTGGATTTCTTAGTCGTGGACAAGATAATAATGGACTCCAATGTGCTTGGTCCTCTTATGGAGGACTCCATTTCAAGCAAGGGAAATGTTATTGTAGATATCAAAGGAGATTACAATAAACTAGTCGTAGAGAACACTGATTTGCAAAGAAGTTGGTAGAGGTATGTTAACTTGAGGGTAGCCTCATAGTATGGTAGGTACTCTACATCTTATGAAGATCTTGTGATGGTAGGTTGCTTTTGGCCAGACAATAATGAGTTTTGAGCCAATGGTGGAGCAGCATTTGGCATGTGAATGCTTGTTTTTAGGACTTGGTGTGATTGAATTTGAATAGCCCTAGAGAGAGTGGTATCTTGCTTGTGCCCAATGTTGAGAGAAGTGATACCATGGAGATTCAATGAATTTGATGAGGGAGCATTGAAAGAGATATTGGGCCTCATGTGGCCAAATAGAGAACTCACCAAACTCAATTTTGATATCAGATGGCATATGTCAACTACGATCCATTGCGAACATAAACTTAGATTTTGGAACTATGGGAGTGGATAGACTCAAGTTTTCCAAATTGAGAAATAAAATCATGAAAATACCTTTGTTGGGAAAATAAAATCTCATCGTTATGGGTGCTCCCTATGCTAAGGAAATAATGCAACTGGAGTTGTCTCGAAGGTGATGCAAATCTACCTAATGACATTTAGCTATTGTGGCAACATGGGAGAATGATTGAGGGGCTTGCTTTATGCCATTAACGACCTTTAGTAGGCAATATATAGACTTCTCATGTCCTAGGATGATGAGTATTTTAGGTTGCTCCACATTGAACTCCTCCAAAGTCTCCAAGGTATTCTTAACATCCCTTTGGTAAATATGCCATCAATAATGGGATGCAAGAGTTAGGATCCATTGGATATTGGTCATGTTCCCATACTGTATTTGAAGTAGTTGTTGGGATCCCCTATGATATGTAGATAAAGTAAGTCCTTGCAAATTATAAAGACAATAGGAGCAAAAGTATCTATTTAGTCAATGTTGCTCAGTGAACATAGCCTTTGGCCAATATATGCATTGTAATTATCCAAGGCATCATCTATGTAGACATTCACCTCGAAGATCACTTGTACAATGATGATTGGTTGATAAGTGAGACCATCCACCAGGACCCAGTTTCAATAAATGGAACAAAGATCCTCTTCCATGACATCTCTCATCATAGCATGGTAAGGGTGTTAGAGGTATGACACATGCAAAAGGACATCTCATTTTATCACACTACATGTCCAAAGAATAAGGGGACCCATCTGGAAAATTGAAGATGCCAAGATTTGGAAGGGTTTTCTCATATTGATGGGGAAGATCCTTGATGGTATGGGAGGATAACCAATCTTTTTTTTTTGGTGGGGGGGGGGGGGGGGGGGGGGGGGTTGGGATGATACATCCTAGGGAACATATTAAACATGAACTAGGGGCAACAAGAGCTTGAGCAATAGAATGAATAGGCAAACGAGGGGGATATGACACATTCTCCAACTCATCTTTGCCGTAGTCCTTTCAAAGACAAGGGAGTTAAAGGTTTTGTATTCACTTTGCATTGTGTGTTTATTGCATTGAGCATTGTATCTATTCATTTTTCATTCTTCTATATTCATTGTCTCTAAGTCATTCTTCACCTTTGTGTTCTCCTATTACACTTTTATGCTTTAATGTACACTTATGTTTACCTTTGGTGCTGGAGTATTTCTCTACATGATTAGACATACCCCATAGTCACTCCTCTTGATCCGCCTATGAAGTTTGTAGAGAAGTCCTTAACTCCTTTTCATTGGAGTCTCAATTGAGATTATTCATATTGCAACAGCTACAATGGATTTTATAACAAACAATGTAATCAATCAAGCTACTTGAGCATACCAAGTGCTCGTGATTCAACTTTTGAAGTAAGAAATACAAATCCCCCAAGAGCAGACCCATAAATACCATTGAATAATGAAAATTTTGATGAAGATGGTCCCCACAACAATGATGAATTGGAGGTTGAACAACCCTCACAAGTCTTGCAAACACAAGAAATAAGAAGGATCAACCAAACCACACAACTTCACATTCAAACCCCGAATATAGCTTTGGTGTACCAATGGTAGCAAGCTTGGAAACCTCACTTTGACTTTGGTTTGCACTTGCTAACTCTCTAGTGTTAGTTAGCCCCACAATCTTCACTATTTGTGTAAGTAAATTCACTCAACAAAGATCCATCTCACCCCTACACTCATAGCATTGGCCATGGTGGCCACCCATTGTAAGGCAGTGGTGGCTACAAACTCCACAAGATTCCTAATGTCCCAAGATACACCACTTTTGTGTGCAATAAGGACATTGGTGCTCAAATGCTTTGAAGCTACCAATTATGATGTTTCAAGATGCAACTAGATTTCCTCTGAAGAACCTAGGGGAAAAGTGACTGCATCAACTCCCTAATCTTGCTTCAATTTTGCTAATTTGAACCAGGTTCTTCCTAACAATTCTTGGTAGGACCCTTTAGTCTCATCCATCTTTAAAACTACAAATCTCACTTTGAAAATAACACTTGCTATTTTAATTTTTGGGTCCTTTAGGATTCCTAATGGCTACAATCTCCTTTGGTTTGCCATTTTTACTTGAAAAGGAGCTGGTGATAACTCCCTTGTGGGGTTAAACAAGTATAACTTTTCCAAGAGGATATTGACACCTGATTCCCCATCTAAGAAATCATCATTTAATGCTTCCCCCCCATACTCCACTTGTATAGTAGGAACTTGGTAATCCACCACCTTATGCTTAGTTGCAACCACTAGTTGACATTTTGATACTTGTTGCTAGACAATTACTTCAGTAAATACTTTCTGTTGTTGTGGTCTAATTTTTGTCAACAACTTCTTAAATAATGGAATTAGATCCAATATCTATTCTAAGGTTAACTATAATGGTGACTTGGCTAATGCCTAAAATAGCTCCTATGATCCACTACTTTCTCGAACTTTTGATTGTTGTATGTCACCTTTAGTTGCTTATGTTAGACCCTCCTACTCATCCTAATTGTCTCTCCTTTCTCTAGGACTTAATTCCCAATTTTTCTCCTTTCTTTGCAATTTTGCAACTTCTTTAAGAGCTTCATTTCTAACTCGCTTATGTGTTTTTGAATTTATGTTGGATTTTGCTTTAGATTTGTGCAATGGCCATGGTACCCACATCCTCCTTACTGTTTTCCATCACCATGCAATTTGAACAATCACAATTGTCATGCATAGCATCCTTGAGTTACTAATCTCCTGCATTTCTTGACAACTTAGCTAAGACTACAATCCACAGTTCTACACAACCTACCATCATATGATCTAGTACTTATTTCTAAAGGTAATTCCACTAGCACTACTGTAAAAACTGGGGTTGGTGTCAGGATAAAAATGGGCTCGGCACTAGCTCTAGGTCTCTCTAGCTTCTATACTCACCCAAAAAAACCCATGGCCTCGCAACAAGGAGCGTATAGACACTATGAATTGTTTTATCGAAAGAATACATTTGTAGATACAATCTCTAGATTGTAGTCCAACGTGATGTCCTTCTCAACTCCAAACAAAGGGAGTACCGAAACATATAGGTGTCTAGTACCTTGTAGCAACAAACAAAGGGAGCACCCCCTAGCTTATTTCACTGTGGCCCCACTACATCTCTCCTACACCCCAGGCCTTAGGATGCATCGTCTCAACATATAACAAATACACACAAACTCCACTCTTCACAATATTCATTCCAAGAGATAGTATATTCCTCACCCAATGATTATACTAAACCTATAGCATAGGCAACCTCACACTCATCGTGGGTCAATAGTTTGAAACAAAGTGTTATGCATCTAGGAGATAGTACTCTTTATACCATGTCGATGCAATGCAATGCAAAGTGGATAACTTTGAGTGCACAAACATTTTAGTTAAGCGAAATCAACATTGTGAATGTGCTCAGACATTCTTTCCATGATTTTCCTTCATTAACAACTTTGTTGCGATGATAAGGCAATGCCAGACTATTTCGTACCACTATACATTTTAATACTTAAAATAAGATCGAACCCTATATGAAAAGTGCAGCAAAAAAATCAGATTTTGAACCATATTCAACACCTAAAATCCCTCTCTCCCTACCATTTAGGGATTTACTTGCGATGGGTAGGTGAAGAGGTGTTTCCATGTATGTTTCTTCATAATGTAAGCAATAAATATGCACTAAAATATACAAATGGGGGTAAGCTGAGGCAAATCCTCATGCCTTACCTCCATTATACTTGCACAAACATACCCCTATCTTTTTATGAATTTCCACATGCACAAAAACTATTTTTCCTATTTTATTTATTCCAAAATCCCATTTTGGGTATTTTTTAAATTTTCTTTATGTAAAATGTTGTATTGTCTAATTTCTCAAATGTAAGAAATTAATTTGAACTTTGTTCCGTCATCACGTTTAACATTATCCCATATGAACATTGTATGGTTGCCTGAAACCAAGAAAACATTAATTTTCCTCTTAAATCACACACTTTAGGTTTTAATTAATTAATAACACATGATAACGAACATGGGTTTTTCATTTTATGATTTTCAATCCTCAAATACATCAGAACCAATCTTCAAATAAATTTTTATCACATGTCAACATGATTTGAACCATAAAATTTTAAAAAGAATCCAAATTTTAATTAAAAAAGAGACCTACCGCCGTTTTTTCATGTTTCAGGTCTCAAGAATTGACTTTACGGATAGTGATCAAACTTACCATTGGTCTCCAAATAGTGTTTGCTATCACTATTCAATGTTGTCATTGTCCCACATCAATCTGGTTCAAGCTGAACAGCCCGATCTCCATCCCTCCGATCTTCTCTTCTATTCTTCACACATGAATAGCCCACAAGAGGAGAGGGAGGGAGGAGAGAGAAAGATAGATTTTGGATCTCCTTGATCAGCCCATCGTTTTGAAGGTAGAGAAGGATGGTCTAGTCAGTTGATATAGGTATTCTTTGCCTTCCTATGGCCTATGCCCCCCCTTTTTCTGTCAATGTAGACTGCCCCATCCTTTTTTTTCCATGAAGGAAAAATGCCCCCCTCCGCCCCTTCGTGTGAAATTTTGGGGAGTAAGTGAGGCCCCAAGGGTCACAACCCCCCTATGAAGCCTCTTTACACTCTCTTTAGACCCGCATGTGCTTGGGTAGAGCCATCTTGCATGTTCGGTGACCAAATTAAAGTTTGAAAATTTTTGCATGTCCACTTCAGAGTCTCATACTACCTAGAGCTTATTCCACTCCATTTTCTCACCTACAAAAATTACGAAAAATCTGTGACTGCTACGAGGTCCATCTTTAGAAGTACTTTTTAATTCCACCTTCCACTGCTGCTTAAAACAATCAAAGTTATATCCACCGCTTCTAGCGAGCTTCTATTTTCGCCTCAAATTAACAAGATTTTACACGTTTCTAGATTTTTTTAAATCTTAGAATCCCGCTCTCATTGGCAACCACAAGAAAGGGTGACTCAACCTGTCGAACCATGAATTGATTTGCACATATATAAACCATAAAGATCATCAAGTTGATATAAGAAAAATACACAACAGAACACAGCACAACTCTCACCCTACCCCCTGAAATAATCAAGGCATGATGTCCACGAGGGATAGACCAAGCATAATCTGATAATAAATCTAGAGTCAGTTGCTAACCAAATGCTCCAACACAGACCAGTTAAAAAGAACTATCAAAGAAGTCCTCCTAAGTGGTGGTAGGACCTACCAACTTGACCTAGGACGACTAGATCAAGAACTTCTACTAGGCGAGGACTCCTATAGCTTGGTCTTTCATTTTTAGATACCTTTTTTTAATCACTTGTTTATACTTCAAGACTTGATACTCATGCATGTTAAAAGGAGGAGTTCAACATATTGTTATCTGAGGAGAATAGGGCATCGGTCTTAGGTCTTGACTTGGTACCCCTAAGAACCTGCCAAACTATAACGAGACAACACTTAATCCTTTCCTTCTTTTGCTCACTTTTATTTTCGCAACCATTCTTATTTATTTTTCTAGCTAAATGTTACCACTAGGAAGACAAGGCACTTCTCCCCAAGAACCTACCATGCTTTCACAAGGCAATGATCATCTGCACTTGAAAATTTTACTTTATTCTCTTATTTTAGGGGTTAAAACCCCTGTTTACACACCTCTGTATATTAAGCTTTCTAAAGATATTTATACTTTTCAGTCTTTATTTTCAACAGGCTTCCCTAGTTGCCTCACAACTAACATAAGCTCCTAGAAACAATTGTCTAGTAGGCTAGTAACACAGGGTCACTAAGGACTCCCTCAAAATAGATCTTTCAAATGCCTAACAATGCCTTTATAGGAGGCAGTGCTGCTCAGATCTCCCCCAAATATGTTGAACGAAACTTTGGGACTTCATACCTTGACTTCCTTCTCCCCAAAATAAGAAAATTTCCCACAAACACATATACATTCAGATTAAGGGATAAAAAGCTCGAAAAGAAAGAATCACATGTGGACTTGGCCACAACAAGCTTCTTCATAGCAAGAGGCTCCCTCCAGGTACTTCTTCAGATCTGTTTAGTGCAACATCAAATGCACTTGCACCAAACAAACACAGAGCCCTCTTGGCCTAATGAAATAAAGCATTTCATTATGAAAGGAGCCGCCCTCTTGGCCTTATGAAATATAACCATATAGCATACCATTCAACATCCTATGCTGAAAGTAAACCCTTGGTCCCCACCACATAAATCATACTAAAGTACAAAGCTAGACCAAGGAATGGGTCCCTTAGGCCCTACACTAAATGCATCAAATTATTAGCTAGCCCCTCTGCATAAATGGTAAAGGTTGTCCAACAAATATGTCATTGAACAATCCTATGTGTCCATGAAAGAATAGGAAGATGGTTAATCTCTATACCTAGCTCATCACCCATACTGACCATCGACAACAACATAACAAGACATGTCGGCCAAGCAGCCCCCACAATAGTTCGGGGCTAATAAGATCGGACAATTCTAATAACCCCTTAGGACCATAGTTGAGAAATACATCCTCAACAAAGGCATAATTTGCTAGCAAATAGGCAAAGTGGTTTCACTATAATGAGGAACCAAGTGACAAGTCATTATCTCAAAAATCTGAAGTATATCCAAGGCTGCATGATGATACATCCATAGAATGGGCTCCGTCACACTATAGGTCCCATTCAATTTGTTGATCACTAGCTGCGTGAAGTGGGAGCTCACGGTCAACCATCAAGACCCACATACCGCTTATTGCTTCAAGCGTTTCAAGCAAGCACAAATGGCTATCTCTCACCTAGTTGATGTGCTTTCAATTCCACGGGGGTGTAGTGAGCTTACCTTGATGCACGAATGAGTGGCCTCCTCTTTCAAGAAAGCTGGTAGCTCCATGATTCGAGATGCGAGATCAAGCAACCTCAAATCCCCTCCTTTGAGCTCCATCCTCCATATCCGCACGCGATACAAGAGAAGAGAAGAGAAGAGAAGAGATGATGGAGAGCTTTTCCACCGCAATCCCTCACCCTCACACACTCACTCCCTCACTCTCACACTCCCTCTCTCAAGCACACACAAGCAAGCAAGAATGAGAGAGAAGAAGAGAAGAAGAAGAAGATCACTTTAGCCACATACTAAAGAATGAGCTTCTCATTCACTATTTGAGTTTATATACAAGCCCTCAATTCCTTGAGAGCCCATCCCCTTTTTACATGATCAGGCATCTTGCCAATGTCCTCTTTGCCTATTCCCTTCTAGTTACCTTATCCCTTCACCATTGCCCATCTATGTTTTACAATTCGCACAGGAGGGAGCCTGGTGCTCTTTTACAAAATTTTAGTAGCACATTTGCATTATAAAACGTGCCTTTGTCTTTGACTTGACCTTTGTGATCACCCTTGCGCTTTTGGCATTTCCTCTTTTATTCCTTGCCTAATTGTCTTTTTCCACATTATTTCATATTTTTGAATTTTCTTTTTCCCATCTTGTATTGGGGTTAACGTTACCCCCTCCTAGACGAGTGCCAGTCCCATGGCACTTGTAGGTTTGGGTTGATGAGGGGTCATTAATATGAAGGGTGGTCATGTGAGAGTCGATGATGATGGGGCCTCGTGGGGACTGGTCCTGGGGAGAAGTTGAATAAATAATTGAGGTGGTGGAGGCCGAGAGCGAATTGAGGGGATGCTAGGGACTCCAAAGTTGGTGGTTTGCAACATTTGTATTTACTTGAAAAGAAAAGAAGGGCACTACCTAGGGGGTGTGCCTACTTTAGTGTGTGATGCATTGTGCTTGTGCTAGTGGAACTAGCAAGCCTGGGGGTTTTCCCACACTTGAGGACCCAGTTCGTGCATAAGGGATGTGCAGTGGGTGCAGCTTAAAGAGATAGGTCGAACAATAGGCGAGGGTGACCTCCCTAGGTATGTCATGCCCTTGATGTGCCCTAAGCATGAAGTGGGGAATCAAAAAAGGGCTAGGGGATTACCAGCCAATTGAGCCCACTGGGCATACCTAACTTGAGGACCCCTAGGTGTATTGGCTGTGGCGTACATGTAGTGAGACGATTTATTTACTTTCTCTTATTATTTTCTCCTCTTGTTCTCTTATCCTTTTCTTCTCTTTTCCTCATTTCTTTTTCCTTTGTCTTTTCTTTTCTTTTCTCCCTTTTTTTTTGGGCTTGTAATGAAGAACTAATCTTCGTCTCATCATGGTCGTGCGAGAGGAAAGTTGGAGGCTTAAAGGATTTGTTTAGAAGTTGTCTACTTTGGATGTATCCTTTTAGGCCTATTCAAGCGTTAAGAGGAGTGGTGGATAGGAATGGGTGGTTACATTGAGTGAAGGGCCTATCGTTCATGTCCTCTAAGAGGGCCATGCAAAAGGATGGTAAGAGAGCAGCTCACATCATCAATCTAGACATGGGGTATCTATCTATGCCGACATTAAGATAAAAAAAGAACGGTGGGAGGCAGTACTCTGGTGAGGTAGTATCTTGCTTTAGCAATACCCTAAGAAGTTTAAGATAATTACAAGTAGTGAGAAAGGCAGGGTTTGGGCAAGAGGAGAACTCACTAAGGAAATGGTCAATATAAGCATATAAGTCAATCTCATTGAAGGTCAGGGCATCCTACGGCTTGGTGGCATTCACATTGTATATTTTTGGGAAATCATGTCTGCCGTGGATGTCTGGATTGTAGTCCACCATGACTCTTCTAGGATATGTCATATAGGTAGGACTATTTCTCTCGAAGGGCATGGTGTTGCAAAACGACATCCAGGCGTCCATGTTGCCATCCTAGATCCTCCTCATCCATCGTGGCTAGCACTCATAGCCTTTACTATTCTAAGCACCTCTAGGACCTTGTTCTCCTAGTAGTTCAGGAGCCTCTATCCCCCATAGGGTAGGATTCTTTTCTCTTTCAGAGGTCCATCCATCTCCCAACCTCCTTTAGACATGAATCACCTGTTCCACCACCTTGATTGATAACACTCTGCTCAATGTGGTATGGAATCAGAAATTAAAGTCGAATGGTTTGTGGCCATTCTCCTGCTACTTTGAGACTATGAGTTTTGCATTCCAATTCATTGGGAAGCAGTCTTCTCTTGGCAAGATTAACAATGCTGGAACCATTGTCAGTTGAGCTTGCAACATTTTTCGTGTCTCCTTTAGCATTCTCATTCCCTTATTTTTGAGCTCCACTTTCCTCTTAGCAGAGGGGTCCACCTCGTGTTGTACTTTAGGCTATGGAGAGGGAGGTGGTGGGACCAGATCATCATCTTGTTGTCCCATCTCATAGCTTGGTCGGTGTTCCTCTTCTTTATGTTCCCACGGAGCTCCTTCGTCGGTGAATCCCAGGGCATCCAATTCTTGTACAGTCAAGCCTGCCCTTAGCAAATAGCTTCTCCAATCCTGTAGGCTTAGGTTGACTCCTGTTGCATGTGATGGCATATGCAGCCCCTGTCTCAGAGCCCTGCACGACTGTCTCCTAGCTTTCTTTTTAATGAATCAATAGCCTCCTCCTCCTCTAGCTGGGTGACATCCATGATATTGTTGAGGAAGGCATGCTGTTGGGCTTCTAAGCTTACTTGTGCAGCCTCTGCTTTGCTCTTTGCTAGCACCTTATCACCTTCTGAATGAGCTAGATGGTGCGCTAGGTCTTTGACTCTTCATTTGCTTCTGCCTGTTGAGATAGCTGCAATGGAGCTTCTATGTAGAGATGCAGGTTGAGAGAGAGAGGAGTTAGAGACATACGATTTGTGATATTGAAGAGTGTACCTCAATAATGTTTTAGATAACTATATGTACTATGTACAACCTAGCCCTTACGAGTAGACACGGGCACTGCCCTTTATCCCAACAACCTCCCCCCTAAAGGCAATGTGCCCAAAGGTGGAGGAAAAGAATCAGGTAAGTCTAAGTATGTACAAATTTGAAAAGACTATACCTATCCAATACCCATCATCTGCGGTAATGGGCAAACCTCTCTACTAGAAGACCCTTCGTGAGAAGGTCTGCAGGGTTATCATCAGTGTACACCTTGACCAGCCCAATGCTCTTGCTATCAAGTACCTCTCTGATGAAATGATACTTCACATGCATGTGTTTTGTCTTTGCATGAAAGACAAGGTTATGTGCTAACATGATAGCACTCTGACTATCACAATGGAGAATAGGAACCTCAGTAATCCCAAGCTCAGCAGCAGCCAAACGTGACAACCATAAGGCTTCTTTGCATGCCTCAGTGGCAGCCACATACTTTGCCTCTGTAGTAGATAGTGCAACACACTTCTGCAGCCTAGATATCCAAGAGACAGATCCCCCTGTGAAGGTAAACACATACATGTAGTGGACTTCCTGTAGTCCGCATGTCCAACATAGTTTGCATCCATAAAGCCAATGATAGATGCCTTCTACTTACCAAAGCAGATGCACAAATCCTTTGTGCCCTTGAGGTATCTCATAGTACCTTTCACTGCTTCCCAATGCTTCTTGCTAGGGTTTTCCATGTACTTGCTAACCACTATTGCAAAGGCAATGTTTGGATGTGTAGCAACCATAGCATACATCAAACTACCAATGACTGAAGCATACAGAATCTTGGCCATTTCAGCCTTTTCATCATTAGCTGTAGGGCTATCCTCTGCACCGAGTTTCACATATGGAGGCAATGGAACTTCGATTGCTTTCCCCCCTCCATATTGAAACACTGCAAAATCTTGGACATATACTCCTGCTGAGATAGATAGAGTAACCCATTCGATCTATCTTTGAGAATCCACATCCCAAGAATGTGATTGGCATCACCAAGATCCTTCATGTCAAAGATGCCATGAAGACTTTGCTTCCATGAATGCAAGGCATGAGTATCCTTGCCAGCAATCAACATGTCATCAACATATAGAACCAAGATAATCTGGCTACCATCTAACTGTTAGATATGATCAATGCCCCACCCTCATTAGGTGCTACCAATGATCCATGGTGCTCAAAGTTGTAAGGCCCCCATTATGAGGAGAAGCCAAATGTGAGCCCAGACATTGGTTGAGTCCTGACTTGTATATCAGATGAGGTCTATGTGACCGGATGGCAAAAAGGTGACTGTTGTGGGTCTAATCTTTGGGTTAGATGGAGTGGTTAAGTTGGTAGCAACTCGAGGCACATTGCATTGAGTTGCGTGGTAAGGGAGTTAAAGGGGCCCCTATTGTGGGGTCCGGGGACCGCAGAAGCGGCCCCTGTAAAGGGAATATTCCCTGGCCGACTAGTGGAGGCTCATATGGTAGGTCGGTCAGCAGGCCGACCTAACGACCTTCGCGGGCTATAAAAGCTAAACCCCTTCGCAGCCATCATTCACTCATCTTTCACCCAGTCAGAGTTGTTGTTCCAGCTAGCCTTAAACTCTTCACCTATCTTCTGTCTAGATTGCCATCTAAGCTTCACAAAGTGGAAGCGCACGGGCGGACAGAGCCATCTTTGTATGAGTTGTTTGGAGTTAAAGAATTTACTGATTCTCCTCTTATCTGTTGTGTACTCTCTATCTCTTTCTCAGATTCTGTTCGCTGCGCCGTGTAATATTTTACACTTACTCCCTTCTTAGTGTACAAGCAGTGATTAAGTTGACTTCTTTGAAAGCCCTATGATTGCATGAAAGCATCAAACTTATGATACGATTCCCGCAGTGCCTATCTCAGCCCATACAAACTTCGTTTTAGTTTACAAACCATCTTCTCTTTGCCCTTAGCAACAAAACCTTGAGACTGTTGCATATATATGTCCTCATGCAGATCACCATGTAAGAATGCAGTCTTTACATCCATTCATATGAGCTCCATATCTTCAGCTGCAACCAAGCTCAAAATGGTTCTTAGAGTAGTCATCTTGACTACAGGAGATAAGATCTCATCAAAGTCAATTCCATGTTCCTGCTTGTACCCCTTTGCACTCAACTGTGCTTTGTACTTTGGTGAAGAACCAAAAGTGACCTTCATCTTGTAAACCCACTTGCAGGAAAGAGTTTTTTGCCCTTTAGGCAGTTGCACCAAGTCCCAACTAGCATTCTTTTCAAGAGATTCCACCTCTGACAGCGTGGCCTTGAACCACTTCTTGCTGTCCGATCTAGTCATTGCTTCCTTGAAGCATGATGGCTCACCACAATCCATTAACGTGACATAATCTGTAGCATATTGCACACCAGGAATAAACCTGTCAGAGCAGGTGGTCTCGATGTGGTTGAGTTGACCTACAGAGTGAAGGCTCAACATTTGCTGGTTGCTATACCAATTTCCTAACAAAAAAAAAGAGTGCAGTCCTGAATCCTGACAATACAGATGGCTGTCCTGCAATTCAGGATTATAGTCCAAAAATTCATGACAATATAGGTGGATGTCTTGCAATTCAAGAGTATAGTCCAAAAATTCCTGACAATACAAGTGGCTGTCTTGTAATTCAAGAGTGCAGTCCCCTAAACATTCAAGAAAAATTTTCCTTGAAAATTTAGAACCAAAATAAGCTCTTAGACTGATTGAGATTGAGCTCCAAAGACCATGCAAAGCTGTTCAAAATATCAAATTTCTTGATAGTGAGGTATGACGTCCTGGATATGTAGGAAATTGTCCTGAATGTATAGTAGTAGACTTGTAAGTAAAGCTGATCCAAAAAATGACATTTAATCACTGCTCAAATGCATTCTGGAATCAAATCCAAGCATGTAACATCAACCATAAGCATGAATACATGGTATAGAATGCCCAAGACCAAGTCTAGAAGCAAGACATAATGCATACGTAGCCAAAATGTAATTCAGTCATGTTATTCCAGCAGCCAAATCTCTATCAAAACTGAGTGAAATCTAATTCAAAATCAGCCCAAATGCACTTCAATACATAGGCATACCATTCCTTAGTGTCTTGACATCACTTGAGCATGTATACACATCAGCATGCATGTCCAAGGACCAATGTCATTAAAGGATAGAGAGCTGTCTGTAAATTAAAGGATGTGAACTGTGTATTCCAACCACAAGCATGTCTGCAAACTGAGCCAAATCCTTGCCAAGATTAGCTCAAAATGGCCTCAAGTCAATACACATGATTCCCAAAGCATCCAACATCAAGATATCCAATGCCCATCAAATGAGCATGATCTAGATATGTGTTGTCTCGTTTATTTCAAATCTGAATATTGTGTATTTTAGACCAAAAGTTGAATGTATATTAGCCCCAAGTGTAATACTACACTTCAATGCTCAATGCTAAGCATTAGATGCAAAGTCTGGAGCACAACCATGATGTCAAATGAATAGGAGCAACTCCTATAAGTCATGAGCATGATGAAAACCAGATCTGCATACCCATGTTGATGGCGCCTTCAGCCCTAAAGGGATTAGAATGCTAGTCCAAGTGTTCGAGATGATGGGGAGGGTCCCCAAGTGTCCAAAAATGGCTGCCAACAAGCTCAAATGAAGAGGAAAGCTTCAAGCTTCAAAAAGAAACTTCAAACCTTGCTGCCCTGCCTGCTGACTCTTCACAGTGAATTCTTCTTCAACTTCAAGCTCCTACACATGAAGAAATGCCAAGCTCCTGATTGCTTGAACTAAGCTTTGATACCAGTTTGTTGAGATAGCTGCAATGGAGCTTCTGTGTAGAGATGCACGTTGAGAGAGAGAGAACAGCTAGAGACACACGATTTGTGGTACTGAAGAGTGTACCTCAATAATGTTTTAGATAGGTATATGTACTATGTGTAGCTTGGCCCTTACGGGAGGACATGGGCACTACCCTTCAGCATTGCCCACCCATTCATTAGCTCTCTTTTTCATCTCTTCCAAGCCTTCACCGTGCCTTTGAGCTAGGATCATCAACCTCCGCTCTTGTTCCTCAATTTCTCTTTCTAAAATTTTCTACTCTTCTAGCTCTATGGTTGCCCTCTTCTCCAAATTTTCTATGTGCTTTTGATGCCTTCGACCCCTCTCTTCTTCTACTGCTGCTAACTTCTCCGTGGCATCTTGGATTTTTTCCATCTCCCCTTGTAGGTCTTTATATAGCACTACTATGACATCATATTGTCGTTGTAGGCTCATGAGGTTTTGTGTTTCTTTAGCGAGCCTCACTTGCCATCTGTCTTCTTCTCCTTCCTTGGCCTTGAGCTCGGCTTTAAGCTCACTTATCTCTTTTTGACACAAGGCCACTTGATGGGTTTTCTCAAGTTGGAAGGCCGCTAAGGTATCCTTTGCGGCTTCTAGCTCATCAACAGCCACCTTGTTTTCCTCCTTTGCTCTTTCTAGTTGTGAAAGGAGTTCTTTGATGTAATAATCATAAATGCCGGATGACAATAGGCAGAAGTAGTCATTGTGAATGCGGCTATCTTCTGTCTCTTAGGATCTTGTTAGGATTCCGCATCCCAGGCTACTGGTCTTTTTGCTCCACTCACTGGGGTCCCTCCACTTGCACCTTGAGCTATCTCTTTATTGACCAAAAAAATTGCACCCAAGCCACAAGGTTACTGGCATCTACTATGGTAGAAGTGCCTTGGGTGGGTGTAGAGATTGAGGTGGTGGGCACTAGGACAGGTGGGATGGGAAATTAGACCCTTGCACTTACCCTCTATTACTAGGGGTGGCATGCTTTTGGGTACCTAGGAGCTTGTACCTAGGCGTGCTGAAACCAACTCCTCCTCTTTGGAGGGCTACTCCACTAATAGGCGGATGGCGAATGCATTTGCTAAAGTCTCAATGGTCTTCCGCATGAAGCCGATTAGGTTTACTTCGTCTAGAGACTTAGGTGCAATGCTTTCCAACATCAGCACATTGATCCTGCTCATCATTGCATTGTACCTTTGGTTGGAAAATAGAGCATGTACCATTTTGGCTTGCAATTGGACCTGGGGATCAAGGATATCTGCCAAGTTGATGCCATTGTTAGTGTGGACCAGGGCTTTGTCCATTCCAAGCATGCTATATACATCCCCTTTTGGCCGTCTTTCCACCTTGTTGGCTAGGCCCAATGCCCTCTCCACCAACTCTAGGGTTAGCTCAACTTCCACTTGGTGGGGGCATATTCTCCTTGGCACACCGTTATACTGCTACGGTTCCTGTTGAAGGTTCGGAGGAACTCTGCATACTTTTCGTAATCGGCAACCCTAGCCAACCTTTTCCACATACTTCTACAACTTGCATTGGTTCACAATTCGCCGTATGGTCTGCTCCTCCATGACCACTTTGTGAAAGGCACGTGGATCTAGAGCATGGCAAATGCTATGGCAGATGGAAGATGAAGTCCAAACTCATGATGACATAGATAAGTAGAGACAAATTGTTACACAAGTGAATTAGGTTCTAAGATGGCAGCTTGGTTTCGTAAACACAATCTCGTGTAGGACTGACAAAGACAAGACACTTAACTGAAAGTACAAAGCGTCATGACATTGTATTCATTCCATATGAAAAGTGGTAGTCAAGTACAATGGTTTATAGTTGCTGGATGGGTAGCCATCTCTCTTTTTGTGCCTATGGGATTCAGTCTACTTGTATGTCCTAAGCCCAGAACTGCCTCATACAAAGAGGCTACAATAGGTGTGATTGCAAATATCTCAACACCCCTCCTCAATCACAACTAGAAAGTACAAAGTGTGTAGAGGCTTTAGTGAGAGCAACACCTACAAAGTGTGGACACACCATAAACATGGCAAATCACTAGAGGCTGTCGCAGAAAAGGCTAAGTGTGGGTACCACAAACATGATGGACATCCACAGGCTCTAACAGGGGCCTCGCAAAGTGTACAGAGGCTCTAGTACATGGCTACATGAAGAGTTTACAAGCTTATGAAAAAGACATTTTGGGCTAGGCAATACAAGGCTAAAAAAAGTCAGTAAAAAATTGGGTCAAGGACCATTAGGCCCTTGCAGTTTTCAGTATTTCTTTTAGCATAAATCTTCAATTTATTGTAGGTCTTCTTGTTGGTGTAGTCCATCTTGCTCTTTTTGATCCTGTACTTGTTCTTCACTTTGCTTGCAGCTTCAGTGTCTTCGTGGTTGATATTCTTCTTCTTCTTTTGGTCCTTTTCTTCACGATCCTCTTTTTCTTGGCATTCTTTGCTTGCATTAGTCTTCATGTCCCCCTCAAGAAAATATATCATTATCTTTGAGGCAACAGAAATGACTTCAAACTTTTGCACTTTCATGTCTTCAAGGTCTTCAAATGGATACATTGATGGCATTTGGATATAGGCAGCTTCATGTCTTCATGTATATAGAGTAACATTTTCTATGTAGTGTAAATGGGCCATAAGATATATGTTACTCTTCATGAGAAGCACCCAGTTAAAAATCTCCATGTTTGGCATTGGAAATCAACTTCAAATCCTTGACTTTTGACCAGCAAAAAGAGTTGAAAAATAATGCGTCAAAGGACACAAGAAGGTAGTGTGAAAACACACTATGCTTAGTGCTAACAAGCACTATCTTGATGGTTATGCTTCTTGTGTGCCAGCTTGCAAATGCCTTCTAATCTTACTTGAACTCTTCTAGATCTTCAAAAACCTCCAAGGAATGTAACTTAGTGATTAAAATTACTACTGATAACTCCAATGAGAAGAAATAGTGAGAAGATGAAGTACAAGAGGAGCTTGAGTTTTAATGTTGGTGCTTGAGGTCTTCCAATCTTCACAAAGAAAAACTTCAAAGAACTCCAAGAAGTTTCCCTCTTTGATGTAAGGATTTGCTAGAAACTTCAGTGCTAGGATAGTTATGACTTGGTTGGTAGGAGAGAGAAACTAAAGGAGAAATGAAGCTTTGATAGTTAGGTTATGGAGTCTGGATTAGGGTTTCTGAGGACAGCCTGGGTTTTTCTTCTGTGTCCACTGTAGATTGAATCATTTCAAGAGCTTTTTATATGGCAAGGAATCTTAGGTGATAGGCTACCAAAGCCCTATCATGGTGGCCAGCCTCGCGGCGTGTGGAGAGGAGCAGGGAGTGAATGATCAAACTGCACCGTTTTTTTACAGCGAGCGCGAATTTTGAGCAATGTCATGGTAGAGACAAGTGGACTAATGTTGATAATTGTGGTAACAAGATGATGCGCCTTGGGTTCGTAAAGAGATCCACAAAAGAGAGTACTCAAAGATATGGCCTAGTTTGGAAGATCTAGGTGCTCAAAGTGCTACAGGTCCAGTTTGGCTATGGTGGCTACACAGAGCAAAGTTTGAGAAAATGACAATGCTGAGTAGTAGCAGACAGGGCAACATCAGGATCTTATGTGATATAGAGAAGCCTTGGAAGTTAAAGAATAAATATCCAAAAGAGAGCTTGGAGAGATATGCCCTCTACAGAAAGTTATGGAAGCTCAAAGGCAGGGATGTGCAGGTTGGCTATGGCTGCCAAGGTGGAGTAAGTGGAGATGTGTTGAGAGATGAGCTCATTAGCTATGGACTTGAGCTGACCTAAGGTTAAGAGGGACTGAGAGAGCAGAGAAGGGAGTCATGCCATGCTCGACTGTGCTCTAATACCATGTGAAAGACACACGGATCTAGAGCATGGCAGATGCTATGGAGGATGGAAGATAAAGACCAAAATCATGATGACATAGACAAGTAGAGACAAACTGTTACACAAGCGAATTAGGTTCTAAGATGGTAGCTTGGACTCATAAACACAATCTTGTGTAGAACTGACAAATACAAGACACTTAACTAAAAGTACAAAGCATCATGACATTGTATTCATTCCATATGAAAAGTGATAGTCAAGTACAATGCTTTATAATTGCTGGATGGGTAGCAATCTCTCTTTCTGTGCCTATGGGATTTAGTCTGCCTGCATGTCCTAGCCCAGAACTGCCTCATACAAAGAGGCTACAATAGGCGTGATTGCAAATATCTCAACACACATCCTCCAAATTCAGGATGTGCATGAACTTGAATTGATTGTAGGCCCTCGTCTCCATTGAGAGGTTATACTTTGCCTACTCTTCCTTTGAGAACAGCAATTTGCTAGTTTTTTCCTATGCTGCCACATTGTAGGTGCCTGTCATGAAGCCACAACTCACCACCATTAGCGTTCTTTAAAACAATTTCTTGCAAAAAGACACGTAGAAAATGATTGTGTGATTATGGAAAATTGAAATGCTTAAGTATAGAAAGAGACTTTTCCTTTAGGCAGTCCATGCATTCCAACCAATTTTATGATACTTTTCCTTAATCCCAAGTTGCTTTTTATTCATTCTTTTTTGCTAGTCTGTTTTTATGTTCCACACTTTACCCCCTCCCACCTTGGGAGACGAGAAGAATCCTTCCTAGGATTTGAAGGGTTAAGGGTATTCAGCGTGTGCTCATAGTGTGTCATTTTCACATGAGCCAAGTGTAGAAGTTTGGATTGTACTCCATATTAGCATAGTGGTCCATGTTGAAAGGTCGGATGCTTACATGAGTGAGGTAGGTAAGGATATCCATTAGGAAATAATCATAGTCTATTTTATTGGCAATGTGTAACTTCTCCTTTGTCAAAATGCGATCTAAGTAAGTAGGGGTGAGTCATGATGTGCTCTTCTAGGGGCCGGTTGCAAATGGTGGTCAACACCCTATAGGAGGTTGGAGCTACGTAAGTTGGGTCATATTTCGAGGTCTTGATTGCACGTCTTTGCTTTGTGCTTTGGTCATGATTTGGTAGCCCTCTTTCTCCCATTGAAGTTGGAGAGCATACCATTTCCATAAGAAAGAGGAGTCGTTGTCAATAAGCTGTTTCAATTTCTCAATCTCTTGGTAGATGGCAAGGACCGTACCCTTGTTGTAAGATGTAATGAGGCGTTGCTTATGTGCTTGTTCACAGGAAATCTCAGTGGCAATTAGTTCCTTAGATGCATGGGGAGCCTTAACGAATACAAATTCTGATTCTTCCCATGAGCAAGGTAGAGTGCATACCTCCATTGCTAAAAACTCGTCTAATAGACCTAGGTCTAATCGGTCATAGCTTTTAGCAAGTGTGGTAAATGTGGCATCCAAGCACTGAAGGCAAACAACCAAGTCATCCCCCATATTTTTAGCTAAGTTGGAGGCTATGGTTCAGTTGATAGTGTGGACTCGGAAGGGCCCTAATCCCCTAAGCTTCATCTTATGTTTATGGCCTTTTACTGAGTATAACAACACTAAGTCACCCTGCTCAAATTCTCGCTACTTGACATGCTTGTCAAACCAGCTCTTGCGTCATGCCTTTTCGTAAATCAGTGCATGGATGGCTAGGAGTTGAGTCTTCGATAAATATTCTAGCTTGATTAGGCACTCCATCCATGCCTCCTTTCCGTCCCATTTCTCTTGGATGGCTACTCTCAACCTCGGGACAAAGAACTCTACAAGTAGAATAGCTTCAATCTCATAGGTTAACTTGAAGGAAGTCTATTCCACTGTTGTTTTATAGGCTATTTGATAGGCCCATAAGGCTGCCATCAGTTTGTTGTCCCAACAGTCACTGTGCAAGGCAGAGACTACTTTGGTCAGGACCGTTCACTAAGATCTTATTAGTAGACTTAGCCTGGCCATTCACTTGAGGATAGTAGGGTGAGGATTTTTGATGATCAAAAAGGTTGACAGGAGGTGAGCAATTACTTCATTAATGAAGTGTGTGCCATGATTACTAACTAGTTCAATGGGGTACCTGAATTGTGAGATCACCTGCTCCCAAAGGAACTTAGCAGTGGTTCTAGCATCGTTTTTTATAGTGGCTTGTGCTTCTGTCCATTTCGTGAGATAATCCGTGGCAACTGTAATGTACTTAGCTTGTGATTGAGTATTGTGATGCAGGGTTGATCGGCCCAATGAAGTTAATTTCCCATTTTTTGAAAGGCTGTCTTGCAATGATTGGAGTTAGCTCCATCTCGTTTTTGCAGACAGGCACATTAGCCCATTGTCACTCATCACAGTGCTTTATGAATCGTGTGGCATCTCGGAAAAGAGTAGTCCACCATAGTTGAGACTAAAACACCTTGCAAACTGTCATGTCTCTGATGAAGTGTCCTCCAGCAATTCTACTGTGTGCTTTTGCAAGTACGTCATGCATCTCATGTTCTCACACACATCTATGCAACAATCCATCTTTCCCTAGCCTATAGAGCTCACATGCAATCAACAATTGATAGGGTTGTATCTTGAGGATGAGTCACCTAAGTCGGGCCTTCTTGATAGGTCGTTCAAGTAGCCCGTGTTCCGATATACTTGGACTATGTCATCTGCCCAATATAGTGTCAAATCGGCTCTAAACAAATCCCTCTCACTAGATAGGTTAAATAGATGCGTGTCTGGCAAATCGTCCATAATGCCTTGTCCACCGGCTTCTCCTATGGGTATGCAAGACATGTGATTAGCCATGTAGCGATGCTTACCTTTGCGTACAACCACAAAGAAGTCAAATTTTTCCAATAACAGAATTAATCATCAAGCAATGCGTCCAGTAGCATAAAGTTTGTTAACAAGATAAAGCAAGGCTTGACGGTCAACAAAAAATGTAAAAGACATAGCCAAAAGATAGTGCCAAAATTTCTTTGCAGCAAACACCATGGCTAATCCCTCTCTCTCTATCATGGAGTAGTTCATCTTTGTATTTATGAGTTGTCTACTAGCAGAGCTTACTGGATAGTCTAGATTGTGTTCACCTGGCTAGCATAACATAGCTCCCATGGCAAAATTTGAGGTGTCAATGCGAATGTGGAAGGCTATGGTCCAGTCTGGGGCTCTTAGGATTGGTGTGGTGGTTAGAGTCTTCTTCAATTCTTCATATTCACATTGGCATTCCTCATTCCATTCAAATATTATCAGTAGTTTGTATAGAGGTTTAGCAATTGATGCTGCAAGTTCAACACAAATCATCGATAATATCCCGTATGGCCTAAGAAGCATTGAACTCCCTTGTAATCGGTTGGTGGTGGTAGGTCGACAATAACCCTAAATTTTGAGAAGTCAATGGCAATGCCATTCTTGGGCACCACATGCCCTAGGATACATCCATGCTTCACCTAGAATTTGCACTTCAAGTGGTTCAATGATAGACGATATAATTTGCATCGTTCAAACACTGCTCGGAGTTTGTCTAGGTGTTCCTTCCAACTTGAGTGAACACACAGGTCATCAGTGAACACTTCTAACTCTCGCTTAAGAATGTCCTTGAAAATAGCACACATGATCTGTTGAAACGTGGCTAGTGCATTTCTTAGCCCAAAGGGCATGACTATGTAGGCGAAGACACCCCACTCGATAGTGAATGCAGTCTTATGCCTATCATCAGGATGTACTTGTACGTGATTGTACCTAAGAAGCCGCCGAGAAAAATGTAGACCTCTTTACCAACTACTCTCTCGAGCATATGCTCAGTGTACGACAGCAGAAAATTGTCTCTCTTTGTAGCAGCTTTGACCTTCTTATAATTGACACATACTTTGAGCATTCCATTCTTCTTCAGTACGATCACGATGGGCAAAACCCAGTCCATGTGCTCAATTTCATAAATGAATCCTGCTCTCAATAGCTTATCGATTTTCTCTTTGATGGCATGAGCGTGTTTGGGATTCATAGGATACGATTGCTGCTTGACCGACGTTACATCATGTGTCATGGGGATGTTATGAGTCACCACGCTCGGATGTACCCCTTTCAACTCATCGAGGAACCAAGCGAATACGCCTATATACTCTCATAAGAGAGCAATCCGACTCGCTTCTTCTTGCTCACTTAATTCATTGGCTATGAACAAAAGTCGGGGCATTTTTCCCTTAGTCAGATTGACCTTCTTCACTTTGGTTGGTCCTTCTATTGAGTCACTTGCTTGCCCTTACCATTTGGCTCCTAGCAAGTTCACTACCCTATCACCTTTCTTAAATTTTGTGAATCATTTTGGTAGGTCTTGTGGCTTTCTCTGCTCCTCAGGTTGTAGTTTCCTAGACTGTCTTCCTCTTTCCTCCTTCAATCTTTGGCGCCTTAAGTGGACTGGTAGGTCTCCCTTGGCGCGTTTGGTCTTAGGTGGTCACGGTATCTCAAGATCACTATTCAAGCTTACTTCTGACTCAGAATCAAACTCTCCGTCTTCATTTAGAAGAGGGAGTCCCTCCTAGTGGTTGTAGCTCTAGGATGGTGATTCCATTCTAAACAATGGTACGGGGCACTTGGTTGGGTGAGGCTTTCTTATTCGTAAAATCGATCGCTCCTATGTGCTCCAACCATATGCAATCGCAATCCCTATGCATGACTCCTTTCTTGATTCTGAAGACGTTCTCCTTTTGTAGATCGGATTCTGTCCATATCTATTCAATCATGTGTTCCTCAATGTCGTACTCTATTGTGTCAATTCCTCCTTTGCTCTCGTCAACTAAAGGAACAACAATTCTCATACTCATCTGACTTCTCCTCATCCCTTAGGTCTTGATACTACACTTCCTTGTCGTTGGTGGCTAAGGCCCAATTGTACATCAAGTTTAGATCATCGTGCACCTTGGTCCATTGCCACTTGGCTTCGTCCAAGAGATCCTTGACTGGTTTAAGATTTGCAGCTGGGTTACCAGCTAATTTGTCTGTCAGGTACTCTAAGATCTTGTGGAGATCTCGTTTGTTGTTCATGACATGGAGCATGATGGGGGTGGGTCGTCTATGAGAGCTTCTAGTCATCATATAGAATGGTACTAAGGGTTTTTTCTTGGTCTCACCAACTTCCTTGATGCCTTGTTCATACTCCTCGTTGTCCAAGAATGGCAGATTGATTGTGGCTAACGCATGCATCCAATCTCGCTCATCCTCGGAGCAAGGGATTTACTTGGTCACAGCTTGTAATATTTTCTAATCTGAGCATCGCCCTTCAATATGGTTGAGGTGGTGTCTAGGTCGACTAGTGTAGTCTTCCAAGTATCCATCTCCACTCTCACCACTTTTGGTCGGTTGCCTAGGAAGATCAAATCGTTGCCCCAGTCTTCTATGACTCGTGCATTGTGCATCCAGGGTCGGCCTAGCAGGATGTTGTAGTCCACTCCTTTCATGACTATGAAGTCCATAGAGAACTGGACTCCTACGATCTTCAATGGCCAAATTTTTAGCACTTCCAATGGCTTTACTTTCATTCCATTAGCTAGTGTGACATTGAACCTAGCATTCTCGACATGCGAGTTATCCCAAGCTTGAAGTACTGCGTGGCTAACCATACTAACTCTTGCTCCGGTGTCTACAATCCCTTTCCTCGTGGTATCACCTAGAGCTAGGAATGGCAAGATTTCATGCATCTCTGTGCCTTCCTAGAAAGCATTAACGTGTAAGGACTTGGGCATTGAGTGCAGCATCATGCTTGGTATTTGTGTTACTGCATTATGGTCTTGCAAGTCAACTCCCGTTTACTCTAGCGATCCTTCTACCCACTACTTTAACTCTTTTCATAACATCGGATATTGTCTAAGCAGGTCTCCTAAGCTCAGAGTTATAGGGTTGTCCACTAGCATTGTCAGAGGATTATTGGATGCTTGCTTCTCTCCTAATTCTGTGCTTCTTGGTCAATGGCCTTAACTAATTTGCTGGCCCGTAGCATTCAAGATTCATCTAGTCAGCACTACTTGAGGTGTACATGCGTCTCTCGGTTGTGTGGGAGAGACTAGCATACTTATGCTGGAGAGATCATTGATCTCGTCCTCCAAGATGGGCTCAACATCCTTTAGGTGTTCCTAGGCTTCTCTCACCCACCCCTTGACCTTTTCTATGGCTTCAAGTTGGCACTTTAGATTGGGGTACTCCTCTACCTTAGCACTCCCTTTCTCAGCAGTCTTTGGAGCATATGTCTCTGCCTCTGTGTCCGTGACTTTCTTTCCAACAGATAGTGTCGTTGCGCTCTCGGTTTTAAGTGTGACCTTTGTGTTAGTTTTCTTCTTCCTTCTCCTATGACTCTTCTTCCCCCTATTGAGGCTGTGTCTAGGTCATGGCCTCTCTGTCGAGTGTCTTGACTCCAAACAACCCTAATGGTACTGAAGGCACGATTGTCAAACTAGAGGGTGGTGTCCATTTGGGCCAATCAGCAAAGAAGTGAGTGATTCCACACTCTGCACATCTAAGGTTAGCCTTATCTTGGTTGGGTTGCTCCCTTGCAGGGCAGTGTGAAGAGATGTGTCTCAGGTGACCACAACTCTAGCACAAAATTGGCTCTTGGATCTAATCTCCTAAGCTGCCTCTTCCTCTTCCTAACGCTATCACCGACACTGGTCGATAGTCCATGAGAACTGGATTGCCCTCTTCGTCATACAAGACATAAGGGTTCACATAAGGCTCCTCATCATTTGGCCCCTCCACGGTAGCGGACTAGAGCGTCACTCAGTGGATGGGTTACGAAAGGTTCAAGTGGCCTAGGTCTACATGTGGGATCGATCTCCATCCTAGGAATGGCTAGTTTTATATCATTTATTGCTAGGAGAGCCAATGGGGCTCCTCTTCCCAAGAAATTTGGAGGCCTATTCCCTAGGTATGGTTGGTTATAAGGCTATGAGTATGGAAGTCTCCCTGGTAGTCTACAATGCATGGCATCATGACCGAACCTACCGCAATTGGCACAAGGTCGAGATCTAGGGTCCTAACACTTAGCCGAAAGGTGGTTTCCACCGCAATACATGCATTGGACATGTGGGCGCATAGGTTTTCTCATCATCTTTTGTAGTCTAGCTAGATCCATTTTCATCTCCACTAGCTCTTGACTTTGGTCTAGGATTAACTGTTGTAGCAGATTCATATCCAGTTTGACTTCACGTAGTGTGTTTGCTAGGTCAAACTCATGGAAGTTGCAATACTCTCTTCTCTTTCCATACTAGCCGCTCTTTTGGCTTCTTGATAATCTTAGTACCCTCCTTTTCTTTTGATTTTTGTTTTCTTTTAACCACAGGCTCTTCTAAAACACCATCAATTTTAAGAGGAGCTGCCTCGACATCCAACACCTTCTTATCATCCCTACTAGATTAGGGTTAACTTTGCTTGTACTAGGGTCATCTTTATGATCGTCTTTCAATTTTTGACCCCCAATTACTACCCTAGCATTGTTAGGAAATAAACTCTCATTGATTAGCAAAGTTTCAACTACACTTACCCCACTAGGCATTTCCTCAAGTGTGGCTTTACCCCTTTGCAAAATTTGCCTAATTCAAGTCGACAACCAATCTCTATCTCGATCTTCTCTTCTATTCTTCACACATGAATAGCCCATAAGAGGAGAGAGAGGGAGGAGAGAGAAAGATTGATTTTGGATCTCCCTGATCATTCCATCATTGGTGAAGACAAAGGTGGCAATTGGAAGTAAAAAAATACTGGAGGAGGATGGTATAGTGAGTTGATATAGGTATTCTCTGCATTCCTATGGCCCAAACCCCCCCTCTTTTTTTGTTGACACAGGTTGCCCCATCTTCTCTTTTTTTCCTTGAAATTTTGGGGGGTAAGGGAGGCCCCAAGGGTCACCCCCCTATAAAGCCTCTTTACACTTTCTTTGGACCCGCCTACACTTGGGTAGAGCCATCTTGCGTGTCCGGTGACCAAATTGGTCCAAATTTTTTTCCATGTCTACCTTAGACCTACTTTGCTTGGAGCTTATTCCACTCCATTTTTGCATTTGGAAAAATTACTAAAAATCTGCGATTACTGTGAGGTTAGTCTTTGGAAGCACTTTAAATCTTGCCTTCCATTATCGCTTAAAATAATCAAATTTGCATCCAGCGCTTCCAAAACGAGCTTCTATTTCCACCTCAAAGTAACAAAATTTGGCACATTTTTTGCTCTTTTTTTGTCTTAAAATCCCACTCTCAGTTTGGTTGCTATGATATATTATTTCTTACATCATTTCAACTTTGCACTATTGGCATTTCTCTCTCTGCTCTATGTTTTATCCACAAATCACAACTTAGTCCAATGTAGTGGCCTTGAGCCACTGTAAGGACATGGTCCTTATGTATCTTTTTGTTTGGATCTTCTATTCCAGGGTTGTCAAGGGGGAAATCTCCTTGATCCTCCCTAAAGTCCACCTTGTTGTCTATTATCAAGAATTACCTAATTTACTTGTAAGGGCTCCTTTGGCCTCACTCTTGGATATATCATAGGTGCTAGCTAGCTACTTCTTACATTTGGATTATACCAACATGTTGTAGTCTCATGTCCATTCTTTTGTCATATATGATAGAACTTCTCCTTCTTCACTTCTGCAATAATTCCCAAATCTGTTAGTTTCTCTTTAATCTTCTTTCCTACTTTATTTTGAATTTCTTAAATTAAACTTCTCTTTTCTTTTTGTTTTTAGATGATATTGTATCCTTCTTGACTCCTCCTTTGATTTTGATTCAAAACTTGAGTCCTCCTCTTCTTCTTTTGTTCCTGAATCAGGTTCCTCCTTAAATTTTGAACTCTCTTTCTTATGTCTACACATTGATCATCATAACCCATGCCTTTTCTCCACCCTTGTTGCAGCTTACACTAAATCATCAAAATCATCATTCTGGGGATTAATTTTTACATTAGCAACATCACTCCTAATTCTCCAATTCAAGCCTTTGATAAAATAAGAAATGGTCATTTCCAAAGAAGGTTCTATGATTCCTAGGAGCTTCTTTAGGTAGTTCAAAAACTCATGAGCATAATCTTGCACCAACGTTTTTACTTAATCCTTTTAATTTTACCCTTGATATCATCTATTGTCTTATCCAATCAGAACCTCTCCAAAAACCTTTCTTTGAGGTCATCATAGTCATCAAAACTTCCCAATCCATAATTGCTAAACCAATCCATTTCCTTCCCATTGAATGTTGCTACAAACTATTACTTCTTGGCATCATCATCCTAAAGGGCTCCATATCCACTCTCCATCCATCTTGTCTCAAAGTATGCAACATGACAATTAGGGACTTGCTTCTTTTTCCTTGAAATTTTTGTTGCTCAAATTTTTGGATTCTAGGGTTGTTGTGCGACATTATTAGATGTTGATATTGTTTACTTTCTCTTTTTCAATGCTGGTAATGGATCAAAGATCAACCTTTGGTGAGAAACTCTAGCTCGAGACAATAATGTTGTTGTTCCAACGATTAGACATTGTAACCTCCTTCATACTTTATGTGATGGGGTACTCATAAATAACAAATAGGGCTATAGATGGGTATCTAAATGTGCTCATTTCTTGTATTGTGTACTTTTGATTCCTTCGATTCAACACCCCGATATTTATCCATGTCCTGAAATTCTTTACTTCTGTGATCTAAAGGGACATCTCCGTCCTTCCTACATAATAGTTCCTTGAAGTCCACAATTGCCTTATTCTTGCTCTAGTCAAAACTCCCATGGAGAACAAGTTTCCCTCTGACATACATTCATGCAGCATGATACTCCTTTAGTGATTTGCCGACCATAACATCTTTTGTATCGACGAAGAGAAATATTTGATGATCTTCCTTATTCACAAATTTTAGAATTTGTCCTTAATCCCATGATTGAATCATGAGAAACTTGCATGATCATCAGGTGTTTTTGTGTGTATTTTAACATGCTTTTGAAAAATACAACAAAGACAACATGCCAGAAGACTTCAAACATTATCCACATAATCTCCAATAATATCTCACATTTTAAAGCATAAAGAAAGCAAAGAAATCATCAGATAGTGCACAAAATTCTATAAGATTTTTCATTCACAATACATTCTTGGAACTTTGAAAAGGCAAGCGTGTGGATCATTATTCTTCATGCCAAAAGGTATCACTTTTGTAGAAATTATCGGACAATGCACAGAATTATATTAGATTTTTCATTCACCACACATCCTTTGAACTCAAAAAATCTAACTTCTTGCATTGTTACATTGGTACCAAAGCATAAGTTAAGCAACCAAAAACATATAGGTGATCCACAAATGGTTTTTTACCATGCAAAACCTCATACAGAGGGATGTACTACAAAGCCCTAGTGGGACACATGCTAAGTACATAGCCCGCATATAAAATAGCCTCAAGCCAAAAAGTATGCAACAAAGCTTGACTCTTCATCATACATAGTGCTATTTCCATGAGTGATATGTTTCTTCTCTCAAATACACCATTTTGCTAGGGTATATCTAGCATTGTATATTGGTGTTTTATCTCACATTCAACCAAATATGCATCAATATTCTTTAGATATATACTCCCCCTTGATCTAAATGTAGAGTACCTAGTTTACATCCTAACAAAATTTCAATTGTGCTAACACATTTCTTGAAGCACAAACATACTTCGAACTTAGCTTTTGAACCATATACCATGTATACCTAGAGTAGTTATAAATGAGAGTCATGAAGTACAAGTAGTTACTAAAACATGTTATTTACATTGGACCATAAACATCACTATGTACAAGTTGCAATTTGCAAATAGCTCTCATTGAACCATCTTTTGGAAATGAAGCACACACTACACTTTACCCAATATATATAGCCTTCACATACATGGTTTCTAGGTGCCTCAAGGTTAGGTAATGAAGACACCATATTAGATTGTTGTAGGTGTAATAAACGAGTAAAATTTAGATGACCAAAATGTGCATGCCAAAGTTTTGTATTTGAAACTTTTCTACAAATCTACAATTGCACATGCCATATCTTCCATACATTTTCCATAGTTATTGAGCTTATACAACCCACTACATAGTGAACTAGTTGCAAAAGTTGTATCATCACAAGAGAAATCATGACTTGTACATCAGCAATAAACAAACTTCACAATCAAGGCAATGTGACTAATAGTAGTCAACAAAACATGTCTAACTTCTTGATAAGATAAGAAGAGTTATAGGCACATGTCACAAACTTATCTTAGGGGCAAGCTCAAGATAAGTAAACAAACTATGTAGAGAATTAATGTGCTTCATAGCACCACTATCAAAGTACCATCCCTTTGAATCCATGATAGACATACAAGAATCACAAAAGAAGGGTCATATTTTCATTGTGCAACAATGCTAAATGCCTATTCTATATCCTACACAATATTTGTAGATTCTAACTTATAAGGAGAGGCATCTACAACAACCATACTAGCCTCCTTACTTCTTCTTTTGTTGCATCTTCTATTGTTATTCAAGAATTTTAATGAAGATCAAGGCCTTTCCCTGGCTCTTGTCCTCAAACAACTTGCTCTTTCAATAAGACTTGTGGTAGTCTATGCTATCTCAATATGGAACAATGGAAGAAGAAAAGAATAGGAAAGGTATGAAGGATAAATATTATTACCAATGTTAGGCCCAGGATTGCTATACCTTTGCCAATAGCATGGTTGAAGTAAGTGGATAGGAATTAGCATTATTTGTTGTCCTATCATACTCATTCGGGCTCTCACACTCCCTCTTCTACATCAAATTGTTATGCATTGGATATTTCTAGTCTGTATGATGAGGATAAGCCTATGTATTTTGAAGAGATATCAAATTCAAAAATTTGGATGGTTGCTATGCAATCTAAGTACTTGGTTATTATGCGATTTTCACCTTGTCAAGAAGGCTATTGATACCAAGTGGGTTTACAAATTAAAGTTCAAGTCAGATAGTCATGTTGATTGCTACAAAGCTATCAAAGGGCTACACTCACAAAAAATACCATTGATTTTGATGAGACCTTCACTTCCACTTGCCATATGGCAAAACTATTCATAGCATTTGTGCATTCGCAGCTCATAATAGTTGGAACAAACATTGGTTGGACATTAAAACTATTAAAATGTCGGATCTAGAGCATGGAAGGAGCTATGGAGGTTGGAAGATGAAGTCTAAATTCATGTTGACATGGATAATGAGTAGACAAATGTTACACAAGTGAATTAGGTTCCAAGATGGAAGCTTGGACTCATAAAGACAACCTTGTATATTGGAATGACAATGATATTAAGTGAAAGAGGAAAGCATGATGATATTGTATTCATCATTATGAAAGTAATAGTCAAGTACAATGCTTTATATAAGTTGGCTTGTTCCACTCTCCTCACTTTGCATATGGGATTCAAGACATCTCTTCCTTGAGCATACATCATTTGTCTATTTCTCAACACCCCCCCTCAAATGATGAGTCCCTACACTTGCTGGCTTTTGCCCCCCCTACATGGTGACATGGCCCGGGAGACTAGCTCATAGGCAGCCTAGTCAAGTCAAAGCTTGAAACTTTACATCTTTGGCAAGGGTTTTTATAAAGCAAATCCACTAAGGGAAAAATAGAGATCCACTATGGGAAAAACATATGAAAGATACAATGAAAATTATTTGGAACAATTTGTTAGAGTTGTTGATGGTAGCGGAAGCATCTTCTTTTTCTTCATTCATGAATTGGTTCTGGTGGTGATCATTCTACATTTGTTGTGCTCTTTTCTTGTGGAAACATTCACTGGCTGCATGACCAATCTTGCCACAGTAATGACATATAATCCGATCCTTGTTATTGTTGGTGCTAAGTCCTCGACTATGGCCTCTTGCTCCATAAGTGCCCTTGGTGTACAAGAGACTATTGTTGGTGGTGTGTTCCTTTGCATCCTTGCTTTTAACTTTGCTTTCTCCATCAAGTAGTGAGTGCTCAATATCTTTAAGTGAGGAACATTACTTAGGGTGGACACAAGATTCTCATATGGATCCTTATTTACACTTGCAAGTAGTACGACTATTGCTTCATCTTCATCAATATTCTTCTTAAGAGTTGCAAGCTGGGTTTTTAGGCTCTTGAACTTGTTAATGTGTATGATCATGGAAATACTATCTTTTACATCTAGTTTATAAAACTGCATGAGTAATTTTACCTTTGAATTCTTTGCTTGGATACCAAAGATCCTATCAAGTTCCTACCAAGTAGTTCTAGCATCTCTGATGCCAGAGATATGATGTAGCACATCATCACTTAATCCCCACATAATGATGCCTAGTGCATTGTTATTCATCTTCTTCCATTCTTTGGTTTTTGGTGGAGCTACTTCCGTTTTTGGTGGAGCTATTGCAAAGATCCCATTTTTTGAATCTTCTTTCCCACCATCTGCATCACTTTCATCATCTTCAAAGAGATCCCAGAGGTCTTTCCTCATGAGGTGGTACATGGTCTTTTCCTTCCAGGCATGGAAGCCTTCTCCATTAAACTTTGCTATTTGTTTGAGCTCTACCATTTTTTATCAACAACAAATCAGCCAGCAAAAGAGTTGCAATTCAATGTGTCAAGAGATACAAGATTATTAGTGTTTAACAACACTGCATGAGTATTAAAAAAATACTATCTTGGAGCTCAATGTCAGATGTTGATGCTTGATCTTTTTCTTGCATGCTGATTTAGTGTGATGCTTTGTTGAAAATTAGGTGCTCAGTAAGACCAGAGTAATAGAGTCTTGAGTGGACTGAGAGGAGTAAAAAAATGAAAGGTTTTATGACCTTAAAAGTCAATGGCTATAACAGGTGCATAGATGGGATGCTATAAGTGCGCGTAGTGAGCGCCAGAAGGTCCTCAAGAACAAAAGAACTCTACTTTTGCACAAAAAAACAAGAGAGAAAGCTTGCACGACATGAAGCAAAGACTAATTGGGTACAATCTCCCCCCATGCGTTGTGTGAGTGCTCCACAAAGCATGTATTTGATATATTATTCATCTCCAAGCTCAAAAAATAGCCCAATTTACAATTAGCACGCTTTAGCTTTTGTGTTTACTTTTGTCCCACTAAAGAATTAAAGCTATTGGGCACCCAAGGAGTCGGGCGGTGCCCAAATACAGTGTCCAATACAAATATTTAAATTGTGCATCCATGCGCATACAAAATAATAAATAAATGTCAAGTGCTTCAATAAAAAAGTACGTCAAAATAAATATTGACGCCACGCCTAGGATGCGCACCCATAAAAAATGATAATAACTTGAATACATGCTATCGCCCAATGTTTCTCCCAATGCCACCCTGCCTGCTCTACACATTAATTCTTTGACCAATTTTGCAGAAATAAAGTCCTGTGTACTCCCATCTCATGTAAAACAGTCTTTTCTTTACCATGCACAAGACATTTCATCGTTAATAAAGAATGGGGATTTGGCATACCTGGTAAAGTATTTGAAGTAGTACCAATGTCGTCATCGTCTTTCGTGAAATCTAGCATCTCTTCATGTTCTTCTTCTTCTGTCGCTCCCAAATAATGGATATGAACAGTTGGATTTTTGGATTGACAATTCGTCGCTAGATGTCTAGGTTGATGACATTTGTAACAGACTATGGATTTAGCTTTAGATACATTATTGGTAATAGCATGAAGTTTAGGAATGTTGGGATTTGGCTGGAGAGATGGCTTAGGATTTGGATTTGTGTTTGATGGTAAAACAAGTGGTCGTGTCCAAGATTTATGGAATGAAGATGGAAGGAAATGACTTTGATTGAATCTTCGAAAATTTGAATTGAATTGTTTTGAACCAAAGTTACCATTAGTTTGAAATTGTTGTGGTCGCTTCTCTCATCCTCGAATTTTGTCTTCAGTGTCATGGGCCAAGGAAATTGCATCTTCGAGAGTCGTTGGCTTGAACATGTTGACTTCCGCATAAAAATGTCCAAGTAAGCCAGACATAAACTTCCGTTTATGGGTTGCCTCAGGTATATCTTCAAGCATTTGTAGTTGCAATAAAGCATTCAAAAAATGCTCGGTATATTGTGAAATAGGCTCATAATCCCTTTGTTGCAGAAGATCCCATTGTTTGATTGCTTTTTCGTGGAATTAGGGGGTGGAAAGAAATTCTGCAAAAAATTCTTTTGGAAAGTCTCCCAAGTAGTAGGACAATCAATGCTCTTGCAGACAACAATCCACCATAGGGATGCTCGGTCCACTAGATGATTAGTGATACACTTAATTTTGTCTTTCTCAGCATAGTGTTCTTCATGGAAATAATCATCAAATTGACTTATAAAAGCAAGTACAGTCTTTCCATCGCGTGACCCATTGAAAGTACGAAATTTGAAATTTCTTTTACTTATCTTTGTTTCTTTCTGAATAGATTGCGCTTCAAATGTTGCATCGATCGTACGTCATATAAGATCTTCAGATTGCGGTCCATCTTGGTCGGCGGTAGATTGTTGCAGATTGGCCAATTGAGCTTGCAAGGTTTGACGTGCTCTTTGTTCCTCTTGAAAAGCTGCATCATAATCAAATCTAGTTTTTGCTCCATCGTTGGTTTGGGTAGGTCACCTTCTTCAGCCATAAAATCTTCCATGGTTTGATCGGACATCCTGCAAAATTCCAAAAGACCTCACACACTCGAAATCTTGTTAGTGGGATGAACGTAGCTCAAAGTCGGGTTTACAAGGCTTATTTCTCTTTTTTTTCTTTTATGGCTTTTTATAGTATTTCTCCTTTGCGAATGCGGAATTTGATATCATGGTCATCTTCCAAGAAAATAATCTTACGTGTAGACTGCGTGTTGCAAACTGTTTGCTGGAATTGAGTTTTGTCACAACGCAGGGCGAACAGTGGCTTGCAGAGAGGGTAAAAACCAGTTCAGAGTTAACCAGTGTGAACGCAGGCAATTTGGAAGCTTCAAACCGGTTCAGGAATCCAAGTAGTGTGAACACCCATGAAGATAGAAGGAATAATTAGTGACTTTTGTGACTAAGCTTTTCAAGCTTAGTAAAGACTATAGGTCTTTTTTTTTCAACAACATGAAAAGGGGGTTGTTTACTGACGTCGCGGCCTGTTACGACGTCCTCTCGCCACAATAAATCGAAATTATTAAGAGCTTTAAGCTCTTATAAGATTCTTAAAGCTTATCACCTTAAACAACAATAATAAACTCCTCTTCTTATCTGTGAATAGGCGACTTGATGTAGGAGCTTGTCTACTGGTCCCCTGCCTGTAGAGGCTAGTCCTTCGCGATCTGAGTGCACAGTAGGGGGTTCTTGACTGCCAGGAATATGTTGGTATTGACGGATTGCCACGAGACTGACTGTAGAGGTCGATCGTTCCAGGAGCTCCGCCTTCGCACGAGATGGTAAGAGATTGGAAGCTCTCGATCTCAACTTCGCTCTGATACCAGTGGTGCACAAATCAAATGCTCTAAGCGCGCGTAGTGAGTGCTGAAAGGTCCCCAAGAACAAAAGAACTCTTTTTTGCACAAAAAAACAAGAGAGAAAGCTTGCACAACATGAAGCAAAAGACTAATTGGGTACAATCTCCCCCCATGCCTTGTGTGAGCGCTCCACAAAGCATGTATTTGATATATTATTCATCTCCAAACTCAAAAAATAGCCCAATTTACAATTAGCATGCTTTAGCTTTTGTGTTTGCTTTTGTCCCACTAAAGAATTAAAGCTATTGGACGCCCAAGGAGTCGAGTAGTGCCCAAATACAATGTCCAATACAAATATTTAAATCGTGCACCCATGTGCATACAAAATAATAAATAAATATCAAGCGCTTCAATAAATAAGTGCGTCAAAATAAATATTGGCACCACACCTAGGATGCATGCCCATCAAAAAATGATAATAACTTGAATACACGTATCGCCCAGTGCTTCCCAACGCCACCGCTGCCTACTCTACACATCAACTGAAGCATTCACAATTGTGAGAAAATAATAAAATTAAACCGACAAAAGTGAATACCTAGCAGTCTTCAGCTACAAAATAAATAAATTGGTTATAAATCAATCCTAACCTTAATTTATTACGAGTGCACACTCTAAACTCATAAACGTCTATTAATTTAAATATGTATTTTGCGGAATCACCCGCTATGGAATCACCCACTTGCACATTAAACTAACAAGACGCCCGAAAAGGACAGGTGTCCCCATCAACTTTTCGCACAAGGAATCCACCTTGTGTATGAGCCCCAACAATAAATATAATTTTATGAAATCAACCGCAAAACCTTACGGAATCCACCATGGAATATGCCTCCTGGCATCAATAACTGCCCATAGAGATGACAGTTAGGGTTTCTCATATTGTGATAAAAAAAGAGAATATTTTGGGGAACCCTCTTGAGTGAGGCTAGCCCACTTGGGGGGCTACCAAAGCCCTTTGGTGGTAGCACAAATCACACATCGTGGAGATGATGGCAGTCGTACGACCAAGAGGGGCATAGTTCAGGATAGTAAGAAAGAATTTCGACAATGTCGACTTCTGCAGTATGCAATGTCGACGTGTAAAGTGATAAGATGGTGTGCCCTAAGTAGAGGGAAAGATATCCAGAAGAAATCATGTGGAGATATTGACTGTGGAGAGAGATCTAGGTGCTGCAAGCAGATAGGGTACTGCTATCCATGGCAACCATGAAAGCTCCAGTGAATGTGAAGGTGAAGCTGGAGTAGGAAATGAAGACTTGAGCTGATACCAAGCTGGGTAGAAGTAAAAGGGAGCTGGAAAAGTAGAGTGAGGAGTTTACCATGCTCAGCTGAGCTCTGATACCATGTTAAAATGTCAGATCTAGAGCATGGCAGGAGCTATGGAGGTTGGAAGATGAAGACTAAATTCATGTTGACATGGAGTAGACAAATGTTACACAAGTGAATTAGGTTCCAAGATGGAAGCTTGGACTCATAAAGAAAATCTTGTGTATTGGATTGAAAATGACACTAACTGAAAGAGGAAAGCATCATGATATTGTATTCATCATTATGAAAGTGATAGTCAAGTACAATGCTTTATAGAAGTTGGGTTGTTCCACTCTCCTCACTGTGCATATGAGATTCAAGACATCTCTTCCTAGAGTATACATCATTTGTCTATTTCTCAACAAAACCTATATTTTTGAATAGTGGTTTACATGAGGAAGTGTATGTTTTTGAGCTTCATGACTTTGTGTAAAAGGGTTAAGAAAACAAAGTGTGTAGATTGAAAAAGGCCTTGCATGGTTTGAAGCAAGCACCTTGGGCTTAGTATGAGAAGATACATGCATACTTGACTAGACATGGTTTTCAAAATAGTCTAGCTAAAAGCACCTTATATGCTAAACATGAGGGTGATGTGCTTTGATCATTATGGTTTATTACAATGGCATGCTACTTGTTGGTCCTAATGAGACACATATTGTTGAGTTTAAGGCTAAGTTGTATTTAGCTTTTGACATGTCAAATTTGGGTCATTGTTGTTTGGGCATTCAATTTAAGAAATGTGATGGATGTATTGCTTTGTGTCAAATGTTAGCCATTGGCTTGACACTACATTTACCCTTAGAATGGTGTATTACCTTAGTTATTACTATTTCCTATGTGAAGCAACCTTTATATGTCTTATGAAGTTCACTGCCTCATGAAGTGCAGTTTTAGGGCAGTTGCAAAAACGTGACTTGATGAGGCATTTTGTGTGTTCTTCTTGTCTATCTGATCACTTATGATGATTACGCCTGATGTATGATGTTTCTACCTAATTATGAAGAGGATTTGGCAGTTGGCGCCATCATGGCTGGAGTCTTGATCTTGTTTGTAGCATGTCTTGTGTGATTCATTCTCTGTTTTCTGATTAGTAGTGCTGAATATAGTGTATCTATGCTTTCATATGGTTAGTTCTAAGTTTCTATGATTTCTGGGTGTGAGATTAGGTATTTGCTTCATGAAGTATTCTTTGTTCTTTTGTGTATTATGCATAGAAAGGGCAGCAACACTTTGGCGATCCTGCCATTGCCTTCTTGGAACCTCTGTGTCAAAACATTATTCAAAATGATGAAGGTTAAGCCCAGATGTTCGAAGTTGCTGCATGAAGCAACAGTTTTCTGCATGAAGCAGAAGTTTTCTACATGAAGAAGAAGAACCAGAATCAGGATAATTCAACTCTTTTTATGTGGTTTTCTATTTCTGGATGCTGAACCATAGTCGAAATACTTTTCTTTGATGATATATATCTGAAAATCTAGTTGCTTCTTGGGGCAGTGGTATATTGCTTCAAGCAGCATGATGCAGATTAAAGGTTTAACTTTGCATTTCTGCATATATGTCAGTGAATTACCCATACCGATCAAATGTTATTCTAACCCGAAGCAAATCCAGAGAATTACGGGAGTTACTGACAGGACAACAGAGGGAGTTATCGCAGAATGAGAGCCGGGAAGCAGGAGGAATTGACACCCTGGATGAGGAGGAGTTTCCATCTTTTGGAGAGGAGTTCCAGGATGTTGATACCTCTACTGGTACCGCTACTGTGTATCATTCCCCTGTGTCATCCACCGAATCTCCCTCAAGCTCTCCTGATGAAGCAAAAGGAGTACCTAACTTGCAAGATCTTTCAACTCCTCCGGATCGTGCAGCACAGCGATTACAACATTTAGTGTTAGGAAGTGCAGTCATGTTGAGGAGACCAGTGGGTATTGCTAGGAAGTCTTTAACTTTTGATCCCTTGCCCCCATTAAAGAAGAAGAAGTTCCGAACTATGAATCCCAATCCACCACTTAACCCTAAGGTTAGGGCATCTAAATTCTCAGGGAAGAAGAAAGAAGACCCAGATTGTCATGTCGCACAGTTTGAGACAAGGTGGGTGGCCAGTGGCTTCAACAATATGTTTGGGGATCAAGTCAAATTACAGCAGTTTGCGGCAACTTTCAAGGGTAAGGCTATGGATTGGTATAGTACTTATGACGCTGGATACTTTACCACATATGGTGACCTTAAAACCGCTTTCTTAAGTAGGTTTAGAAAGCATAAGACAGCTACTACTGATGTGTTGAAAAGGTTGAAGCAGATCAAGCAGAAGACAATGTTAGTGCAGGATTATGCACAAAAATTTAAAAATCTATTAAACAGGTTGAATCAGGAAGATAGACCTTCTATGGAGTTACAATACTCTTATTTTGTTAAGGGTTTGGACAAAGCTATTGCCGCAGCAATTGCTAATGCAGAAATTGGAAACAATAATAGTATAGATCGGCTGGTTGAAGCAGCCCAGCGAGTGGAAAAGAGACTTGGTAAGAGTAGATCCAAGAAGAAGAGTAAACATGACTCTTCAGACTCTGACTCTGATGGTTCTGATTCAGAGGATAGTAGTGAGGAGGAAGATACTTCATCAGGCTCTGAGTCGGAAACCGAATCAAGTGACTCAAATGATGATCGAAGTAAGTGGAGATAGAGGAGATACAAAAAGAAATCTAGGAAAGATAAAACCTCTTCTAAGGATAGCAAGAAGGGGAAAGAGAAAGAGGAAAAAACGGCCTTGGAAAAAAGGTTGGAAAAGAAAATTAAGACGCAACTGTTGGAGATGGGAGTATTGACAACTTCCAAAAGTGTAAAGTCATGTACCATTTGTCAGAAAGTGGGCCATGAGGCTAGAGAATGCTGGTATAATCCAGTTGTATAGAATGCAAGGCAGCAAACAACATCTCCAGCGGCACCACTTAACCAAATTGCACCTAAATTGGCACAACAAAGAGGATTTAGAGGCTTTGGTAGGAAGGGCCAGCCACCTAAGCAATGGGGTAATGACCAGCCAAGGCAGTGGAATAATGTTCAATAGAGGCAGCGAGGACGTTGCTATTACTGTGGCAGGCAGGGACACATGTCTGGACCTAACTGTGAGTTATGGGTACGCCAGAGGACTGAAAGGGGAATGCAGACCGGGGAGCAGCAAGAAATGCAACCGGCAGGACTACCCCGTGGACAGCAACCACCGGCACCTGCAGTAGTAGTCCTAGTAGAGTTACCTGCAGAAGTCATGGAGAGCGAGGCAGTAAATCATCAAAAGAACCAGCAAGTTCATGAAGCTTTACAGAAAGAAGTGATATGTAAGGGTGTGTTAAATGTTACTAAGCATGGTTTAGAGCCGCAGGTGGGCTGTGACTATTCAAATTGCATAGTTGTGGAAGATTGTCCAGATGAGACAGCAGTTTTGGCCATTACCAGAGCAAAAGCTAAGCAAAAGAATAATTGGGAAGATCAAGAAAAGGCTAGGGAAGTGGCTTCCAATGAAGTTATGAAGTTGTAGAAAAAACAGACTTCAAAACAACTTAAAGTTGCAGAATTGCCTTATGAAGTTCAAGACAATCAGCTGCTTCATGAGGAAAATCAGAAGGATATGCTTGTGTCAGGAATGCAGTTCAATGAACAGTCACAAAGTTTGAAGCCTTATGAGGCATTGCATGGTTCTCATGAGTTGTTTGCTGCACTAACCAAATCTTCATTACAGTTGACTTTGGAACAAATCTTTGATTTAATTCCAGGGTTTAAAGAAAAGCTTTTAGCTAAGATTATGTCGAATCAAGATGAAGTGTTTAAGCATTATGCTATGGATTGAGAACAGGCCTCAGATTGTCAAGCGGTGATTCCCACACAGATGGAGGTGGTAGACTATAAGGTTCCAACTATTCAAGTTGACTATTTGGGTAGCAAGTTTGATGATGTTCTTCTAGATGGAGGTTCTGGAGTTAATATTTTGCCTGAAGAGATGTATTTGGCACATAAGTTGCAAGGACTTGTGGCAGCACCATTTCAGGTTAAAATGGCAGATCAAAGAAGAATTCAGCCATTGGGAATATTAAAGAATCAGCTTATTCGGATAGCCGGGCTAAAGTTCAAGGTTAGTTTTGTTGTTCTTCGTATGGAAGGTTTAGGGGATTCATATAATATGCTATCAGGAAGACCATGGATTAGACTAGCCAAGTTGAAGCAGGATTGGGGCTCAGATACAGTGACTATTCCTCATGGAAGTAAGGAGGTCAAGTTGTCCACAAGTAATCAGGTAATTTTGGAACCTAAGTACCGTCCGTTAGTTGCTCAGACAATTAATGTTGCACCTGAGATTGAGGATGATGAGGAGGAACTTTTTATGCAAGCTAACCCCACAGTTGTGCCAGTTTTTGAAGTGGATGTTCATAAAATTTTGGCTCAGTATAGGCTATTTCCAGAGGTATTATCTTCAGAAGTGGTTTTATCTTCAGAGCAGAACAGTTACCCCATGCATCAGCAGAGTAATTTGATGCAGCAAACTGTTTGCCCCATGAAGCAGGACAGTGACTTCATGGAGTAGAGTAGTGATTTCATGCAGCAGAATAGTAATTTGGTGGTGGAAAGTAATGTTACTTCTGAGGGAAGTAAAAACACTGATTTGGGAACACTTAAAGACCAAAAGAAGCCTTCTTTGGATGCAGAGGAGGATTTAGACAAAGCGAGTCAGCAAGCTATTATAGATGCAGAGCTGAAATATGAGCATACCATGCACAAGTTAGCTAGAGTCTTTGAGGATGATGTCCAAGAAGTGTATTTGGAAGCTAAAATAGGCTCTAAGTCGATAAAGGTGAGTATTTTCGTTGAGGAAGACTTCAAACAGCAATTAATTAAGTTGTGTAAGGACTTTCAGGATATTTTTGCTTGGGAATATACGCATTGAGAAAAGAGAAGCCATGGTTTTCTAAACCTATGCAATGGAAGTGTGGCTTCTCTTTTCTTTCTCAAAACCATGGCTATCTTTGTTTACGGCCCTCCATGAGTTTCATACTCTACATAAAGGTAACAAGTGGCCTCTTGTTCTTTTCTTATGTGTGTGGATGTAATAAAGCCTCTCCCTTTGTCTCTTGATCTCAACATGGCACATTCGTGCTCTAGGCTCAATTTGGTATTAGGTTTGGAATATCTCCCTTTGTTGCCATGTGGCAATTTGATATATGTATGATAATTCCTACTAAAATTTTTATAGGTTTCTTCTCAAATTTCTTAGAGTTACACATACTAACAATCTTAGATACGTGCACAACAACACTATTTTGAATCTTTTGTTTTCATGAGGCAAGGTATAGTTCATTATCGTGGAGTAACTTGTTTTGCAACAAAACCAACTAATCAAGTGAAGTCTTCTTCCTCTAATAAAAAGAAGAAATGTATAGATACTTCGATAAGATACACAATTGACATGAGCGTATTGAAAAGAATATTCTTCATACTCTTGCTTTACTATTTAAAGTCTCTAACCTTACACATAGTCATGTACAATCATCATATACATGGATCCCAAAATTTTGCACATGCTTTCTTTTGTCAATAGATATTATGACTTTTGATTGTGGTTTTTAATTATACTTTAATTCCTAAGATGCTCAAATACCTATAAGATTGCTTAGTTTTGTTTCACCATAATGACTTAAGAGCATTATGCAAAATATTAAATTTTATCAACCTAGACTTACATGTTGATACTTTATTGGGTTTCACAATATTCATTAGTCCTCTAGATCCAAAATGACCTTTACAACACTCAGCACATTTGATTTTGGAATTAGTGTTGACAATTAGGTTACCCCATATCATTGTGCTTTAGTGACATATAAATATGATAAAATGCTATAGCTTTAGTGACATTTGATGGCAAGAAGGGTAGTGCACTCAATTTCTAAAGAGGAAAACATGATTTGATATTCTTACAAGTGTACCCTCTCAATTGAGTGACTAATCCAAATGACTTCAAAAGATGGCATTGTCTACTATTTTGGCTCACGTATTAAATCGTGAATGTGCATAAAATTTATCGTTTGGTCTTTCATTCCATTTTACTTCAATGTCACATCAATGATCTCATAGACCTCTTTAAGGTTATACATCATGTTAGGCTTAGCACAGAAGCGATGCATTTGTGGGCATACTCTATATTTGATAGTTTAAACAAACAAATAATACTGCCCTGTTATTTTGCCAATATTTTTGGTAGTCATTAGTTCCTGTTAGATTACGTCAAGGTTTGTAAAGGAAAGTGATCAAATCAATAGAAATGCTCACAAGATGAGATCATTACTACAAGAGGACTTTCTTTCATATGACTCAAGAGACAAAAAATACAAAGCAAGGTTCTAGATTTGACCTTGTGGAGCAACAAAGTGTGAGAGTGATAAAACTTTGATGATTCTTTAAATAATGCTAGAGATAAATATATTTGATGACAATAGATACTTACAACACCCTTAGAGAGGTGTGGCCACATGCACAAAGCCAAGAACCTTTGATGATTACTTTGTTCACTTTTTGATTCCTTGAGAATGAAAAAGTTGTTAATTGCATAGTTCCCTCTAGATAGGGATGGGACATTAGACAAAAGTCTCCTTTTGTATGTACTTGAAACTTGGGCAACATCTTACTCCTCAAGCTCTAAGAAAGAGCAAACCAAGTGATGATCATAAAAGAAGATGTGACTCCCTAGGTTGCTTCACCTTCATGCGAATTCAAATTAGTGAGAGTGGAATGGTAACTCAAGGTGCCTGCACAAAAGGCCTACCCAACCATCATGAATTAGAGAGCATCACCACACTTATCAAGTAGAGCCATGTCACATTCTTGAAATGGATTAAGGATTGGAGTGTGGAAGAAGGCTCTAAGAACTCGAGTTCAAGGACAATAACTTTACAGTTAAGAGCACCATGAGAAAGTACCACATTTTGGAGTGCAAAGGTGCATCCTATTAGTTATCGCTATGTAAGTTCAAAGTGCACTCTCTTGGAACTTACTAGGTGCTTTTATCAAAGTGTCTTGATTATTGAAACTAGTGTGCTTTGCTCACTAAGTCGTGCACATGCTTGTTGGGGCTTTAGCCAAGGCGTTGTGAATGTCCCCATCTTTATTGGAGTAGGGCTGATGCAAATATTTATTCATTAATACATATACCACATAATACATTATACAAAAAAATGTGTTTTTTCTCAAAACCAATGTGTATGTTATTGTTTGTCCAAGCCTATTTCACAATTGTTTCCTTTCATAACCTTGGCTTTGCTAGATTTGTAAAGAGGCCCAAGCCTCTCTTAATTCTTCTTTGCTAGATTTGTAAATTGTGAAGGGACCCTTGGATCTCTCTTTTTAATGCTCTCTCTCTCTCTCTCTCTCTCTCTCTTTTGTGTGTGTCAGTTTGATCATGAGGGTACTGCCCCTGACCACCCCTTGCTCATTGTTCTCATGGGTCTGATGCTTCCTCATCCACAAAGGATCACTCTCCTTCTCCTGCAGTTCTCTGAACTGACCATACCTCACACAATTCTCTTGTGCTCGCTTCTCCTCCTGCTTCCTTCCACAGCTTCTGCAACAGTCTTTCTGGTAGGGGATGAGAAGGGCTGGGTGGTAGGAGCTGTAAATTACACAGAATGGGCCTCCAATTACACATTCCATGCAGGAGATACTCTGGGTAAGCTGCACACTCTTTTCTCCCTTTTGTAAAGAAAAAAATCATGAGTCCACCATGACTGTCCAATGTTTCTCCTTTTTGACAGCAGATATGGTTGGGACTTTTATGGTTCTCCATAGCTGCAAAGCTTACAAGCTTGACTGACTGATTGTGAGTTACTCGGGGCAGCTTCTTAAATTAGCTACATTTCAAAGCAAGACCCTGTATGATGCTCTGTGTTGAATGATTGTGGGGTTTATAGTTACTCGGGATAGTACAATTCAAAGCGAAAACCAATGTGGCGCTCTGTTATGAATGATTGTGTGGTGATAGTTATGCAGGGTAGCTTCTTAAATTATCTACATTTCATAGGAAACCCCTGTGATGCTCTGTCTCTCTGGAGCAACTGTGGAGGTTCTCATCTCTACTAAGCTGTACATGTGAAGCAAGGCATTCAATGTACGTCCCTCTTGGGTATCTTGAGCTACATTCGGTGTACAAACCCAGAGTGATGCTCTGTTTCTCTGGCATTGCTCTAGGGTTTACATTTGGAGCTTCATGGGGCATCGTGTGTCTCTCTTAAACGTGATACTCTGTTCTTTATCTGTTGGCAAAGCTTAATTTGATGCTCTGCTTCTCCGTGTTTGGTCTGCAAAGCCCAATGCGATGCTCTCTGTTCCTCTGTTTTCTCCATTGGCGTAGCCCTCAGGGAAGTATCCTGTGTCTCTGCAGGCAATGCTCAATGTAATGACTCTGATTTCTTTTGTTCTTCTCTCTGTCATCTGTGTCTGGGCAGTATTCAAGTACCTGCAGGAGTTCCATTCAGTTCTGGAGGTGAGCAAGGCCAGCTATGAGAACTGCGAGGTGGGCAACCCAATCGCAAGCTATGTGGACGGCAGGACAGAGATCCATCTGAAGAAGGCAGGCTGGTACTACTTCATATGTGGGTCATACAAGCACTGCCCGCTGGGGCAGAAGCTGCAGGTGCAGGCCCGAAACAAGACCACATCTGCAGAGGCCCCTTCCCCTGCCCCCTCACCTCTATATGCCCCCCCTCTCTCTCCTGCTTCACCTTCACCTTCACCTTCCCCTGCCCCTCCCCTTTCCCCCCATCCCTCACCTTCATCTTCTCTGTCCATTAAACCTGGCATTGGCTTCTCCATCTCCATATCCATCTTTCTCTCCTTCTCCCCCTTTCTCCTCGTACTCTCCTAGTTAAACCTTCCCTCAGCCCTCATGGGCGCCTAAACCTACATTGAAATATAAAACTACAGGAATTACTATTTGTTTGCTTAGATCGCTTGATGACGCTCCTTTAACATTATATTCATCTAATAAGAGCTGCCAGAAGTAAAATTTTCAACCTCTTGATGTCTGCCATTTGGCAGAGGTTCTACTGGTTGTAGCTTGTAACAGGTTTCATGTCAGAATTTTGTCCTTCCACAGCTTAGCTTACTGTGAAATGCCTGAAAAGTTTTTGGAGAATTGTGGAGAGAGAGCGAGAGACAGAGAGAGAGAGAGAGAGAGAGAGAGAATGAGATTGATGTGATAGTTGTAAAATTGTAGTTGATCAAAGATCTGCCTTAGGGCTTAGTCACATGCAATCCACCCATCAAACTTTCTGTACCCATGAATCACAACTCTTGGTTTGGAAGATGTTGAGGGATTTTACTTTTTAGATGGGTATGAAAAATTCTGCCTTTCAAAGAAGAGTCACATTCCAAAAAAGTTTCAAGAGTACCCTTCCATGATATGAAAATTTCTACCCTTTAAAAGAAGAGTTGCATTTAAAAAAATCTCTATGGGTATCCTTCTTAAGTAATAGAGAGAGAGAGAAAGAGAGAGAGAGAGAGAGAGAGAGAGAGAGAGAGAGAGTGTGTGTGTGTGTGTGTGTGTGTGTGTGTGTGATAGCAAAAATTTTGATATCCAAAGTGAATAAGTACACATTACAAGCATATTGAAGGCACAATTTTATTCTTGACCATATAGAATGATATAAAGTAGAAGTGGATGAACCTACAAAATTGAGGAGGTCATTGGTTAGTAAGAACTAACCAACAAACCTATGTTGCAAGTGTCTACATCCTATCTTGGTCGAAGTATCATTCTTGACCATATAGAATGATATAAATAGAAGTGGATGAACCTACGAAATCAAGGTCATTGGTTAGTAAGAACTAACTCAACAAGCCTATGTTTCAAGTGTCTACATCCTATCTTGGTCGTTGTCCCTATCACCCTCTCAAACAAGTGTGCCTTATTTGAATCCATGTTTTAGGGTTTTTTTAAATTGTATGTGCAATAAGAAACCACTATCATAATAAGCCATCAACTTGGTAATGATTATGCATAGACGTATTACAAGGGTCAGGATTATCCATGCTTATGGAAGCTTTCAAGATGACCAACAATATAGAAGGAAGGAATGCTAGTGGTATCTCGATTCATAACCACGTGAAAATGATAGATGGAGGTGCTTGCTACATAATAGCCTAAGTAGCATTGTGCCTATCAAAGACATATGGATACTACTTAAGCCAAACTAATTTTACCAAGTCAATGGGAGTGCTATGTTAGACATTAACAAATGTACAAGGAGTATAACATACATAGGAGGAAAGATAGCCCATCGTGTTTTCCTTGACCTCAGAATTTTGGATAGATTTTTTAATCAAATTACATGTGTGTATCCTCTTCTTGATACCACCACTTTGCAACTTCATTGAATATTTCAAAGTTTCCTACACCATTTGTGAACCCCTAATATTGGTTTTTTGAGCCTTAATTAATCTCTCTATTTCTCCGACTCTAAAATAGGCTTGAGTAGTAGTGATGTACTTGAGCATGCATGTACAGACTATGCAAGGAATGTTGACAACAGAAAATCAACCACAAGATATATCTTTACCTTCTATGGTAGTGCAATCTCATGAATATCTCTTTTGCAAATATGTGTGGCATTATCTACCACCACTTAGAGTATGTAGGGGACACATGGACATGCAAATAAGCTATATGAATTACTTATCTATTGGGAGATTTGGGCCTTGGAGAAGACGTGCCATTATTGCACAATGATTGTCAAAGTTCTGTTATGTTGGAAAAGAATATTGTGTTTCATGTGAAGAACAAGCACATAGAAGAGAAGTATTTCCTCATTCATAAGGTGCTTGAAGACAAGTTCATTGGGTTGCTCAAAGTGCATATAGATAAAGACCCTACAAACTTTCTCGTTAAGGGTCTCCCCTCTGAGAAGTTTGCACAATGTCGGGGGTTGATGGGCATTGGGTGAGGGTATCTCACAAATTCTTGACTTAAATATTCTTGTTTATTTTTAAATCTCCCTTAAAGGCACATTGTGTCCTTAAGTGAGAGGCTTTTGGGAGATAAAGGCCCATGTGGCTACTTGTCCATCTCACTAACCCTAATTATACATGTATATAATTATTCTTTGTGTGTTAAGTAGTAGGGCAACAAGATGCTTCTCACAAAAGAGCCATTGAGGTGCCTGTATATGCTCTCTCTCTCTCTCTCTCTCTCTCTCTCTCTCTCTCTCTCTCTCTCTCTCTCTCTCTCTCTCTCTCTCTCTCTCTCTCTCTCTCACGCACACAAAAGAGCCATTGAGGTGCCGTATATGCTCTCTCTCACAAAAGAGCCATTGAGCCATTAAGTAGCAGGGCAACAAGATGCTTCTCACAAAAGAGCCATTGAGGTGCCGTATATGCTCTCTCTCTCTCTCTCTCTCTCTCTCTCTCTCTCTCTCTCTCTCTCTCTCTCTCTCTCTCTCTCTCTCTCTCTCTCTCTCTCTCTCTCTCTCTCTCTCTCTCTCTCAAAACAGCCATTGAGGTGCCGTATATGCTCTCTCTCACAAAAGAGCCATTGAGCCATTAAGTAGCAGGGCAACAAGATGCTTCTCACAAAAGAGCCATTGAGGTGCCGTATATGCTCTCTCTCTCTCTCTCTCTCTCTCTCTCTCTCTCTCTCTCTCTCTCTCTCTCTCTCTCTCTCTCTCTCTCTCTCTCTCTCTCTCTCTCTCTCTCTCTCTCTCTCTCTCTCGGCAAGCCCAAACCTAGCTTGATTATCTTTGAGGAGTTGTTCATTAATCCCAATTGGAAATGGGTTGAACTCCATCAAGTCTTTGGAAGAAGATACATCTATGGGGATAAGGAGAGTGATGTGATGACTCAAAGAGCAAGTCCACTGACTATGATGCTAATAGTAAAATGAGAGAGCAAATTTTAGCTAACCCGAAGCCTCTCTCTCTCTCTCTCTCTCCCTCTCCCTCTCCCTCTCCCTCTCTCTCTCTCTCTCTCTCTCTCTCTCTCTCTCTCTCTCTCTCTCTCTCTCTCTCTCTCTCTCTCTCTCTCTCTCTCTCTCTCTCTCTCTCTCTCTCTCTCTCTCTCTCTCTCTCTCTCTCTCTCTCTCTCTCTCTCTCTCTCTCTCTCTCTCTCTCTCTCTCTCTCTTTGCAATCCTTATACTTCATACAGCTCTATTAACCATATAGAGAAGTAATTAAAAAATCATTAAAATAATATGCATATTTAAACTTTTAAGTCTTTTTGATTTTAATTAGCTCATAGATTTTAAGTTGTCAATTAGCCCTAATTAAGAGTATAGAGGCCAATACTTGAAATAGGCTTCCCAATGTTTAGAATTTGATGAATCATATCTAGATTGATTTGGATTAGTGGTGCAATACCTTTCTATCAAAAGTTGAGACAAAATTAATTGTGAGAAGGATGGATTTCTATTTGCCACATTATGTTTTGAAACATTCTTGTTTGACATGTTCTCATTTTTTGGAAGCAACTTCACAAACATTACAAATAGATTGTTGGGTCAAATCAACATCACAAACAAATATGATTAATCAACATCACAAATGGAGATGGTGGTGTCCAAGTCATTCATCAAAAGATATAGAAGAGAGACATATTTCCTCTATGTTGAGTTTGATCATGAGTACCAATCTTTATGTATGAGAAACAAACCCTATTTTATATCTTTTGCATTAAAAGAAATTTGTAGATCACAAGGAAATGAGAATATAGATTTGTGGACCAATAGGAATTGTATACAAAAGATTATTTGCATAGCTCTATGCCTCCATTTAAGGATATAACATTCTTGGTTAGCTTTGAAGGAGATTCGTATAATGGCCTCTTAAGATATACACAACATGTGATTAGCAATGTGTATAAGTTAGAAGATCGATTTAGGAATTTTGGCACCTATTCAAGTGCCATTTTTAAAAGTCTCATAAAAGAATTAGCTAATTTTCCAAAAGAAGAAGAAGAAGAAGAGGATATGCTTATTCTAGGTCCTACATGTATGTGATAGTTTTCATTGCAAAATGTGGTTAATATTTTTGAAAAAATAGGAATTTTTAGCCCTACCAAGCTATAGTAGTATCAGTTTTAAGAGTTCACAAGGGCCAAAAATGCTTCAAAAAAGGCACTTGTAAGAAAATGATTAAATTGTTAATTACTTGAGATTTTGGAAGAATGAAATTACCAAATTTGGTTGCTTAGATGTGATTAATGAGAGAATATTTGGTTCATTAAATAGGTTAGCCATTATTTGCCATCATCTTTTAATATATGTGAGGGTTACCTTTTCCACCATTTTTTTGTTGAAACTTGAGAGATTTTGTATTTTCGAGATATTTGCATCAAAATCATGTTTGTTTGCTCCTGCATCTTCTTTTCACACACATTCGCTTTCGCCATTCTCTTTTTTGTGCTTACTTTTTTATCACTGTGAGATTCATTTGTGATTGATTTGCGAAAATGTTTAGCAATACTTCTTCAAGTGACATAGATGCAAGTGCATGCAAGTACAAACTTACCATTCAACTAGATCCAATTTATACATCTTGGAGAAGTATACATCATTGAGTACTAACAAGTGAGATGGAGGCGTATTGCAAATATAAGGAAAGAAGCATATAGATTTGTAGTGGGTAGATGGAGATATTTATCCCAAGGACCCTTTTACAAGTAAACCTCCCCCTTTTTTCAATATTCATGACTACATAAGATATGTTGGAGAATGTTATAATGGGATGATTAGCTATGGTACAAGGTTATGATGCTGTGCATCTTGCACATACATAGCTTAAATGCACGAAATCAAAAAAACATTATTAATTGCACAAACAAGCATTTTCGAGCTAGCAGATAAGATTGATATTTTGGAAAATGCTAATAGGCCATTACAAGAAAAGCTAACACACTTGAAGGAAACTTCAATAGGATTTAGAGAGAGGAAGAGACCATTAAAAAATATAATTAGTTTGTATGAGAGAGTAAAAAAAAAAGAAGACTAAATCTTGCAAAGAAATATGTCTCTAACATATCAAGCATTAATATTCGAGAGAGTGAGAAGAGAATCAATCTTTTAAAAGAGGCCATGAATAAAAAAGATATTTTGAGGATTCTTAAGTCACCTCAAAATGTGGATTTGAAATGCCCAACTCTCAAAGGGTTGCAAGGATTGCTATGAATCGTAAGATTTCACATATTTTTGGGGAATACATTCATATTGAAGGGTCTATGTCATACAAAAAGCCAAAAAAAAATATTTTTTAATAAAATGCGTCTAACAATATATGTATTGATCTAAGAAGAGTACAAATTGCAATTTCACATATATAAACTCACAATAGAGGAATGTCACGATGTTTTGAAGGTCTCCTTGAAGTTAGATTAAGCACAGATTCAAAAAGGACAAAAGATGAAAAGAGTCTGCTTTTGCATCATGAATAAGGTATTGGACTACAGCAATGGTGGGGATAAAGCACCAGTGCATAAACTCCAATGTGAGATGGAGGTTTGGTGGGTTGGTACAGCTCAGGTACCAATTGAGAATCATCAAACATTGAAATGGTTGTTCGCTTATTCATGTATTCCAAACATTATTAAGTCTCAAAGTGAAAGAGAAATGTTGGTGGTTGATGGGACATGTAATTTTAACGTGGAATGGCATATGAGCACCGAATTAAAAACTATCAAACATATACTTGGAATATGCAATGGAGCAAATGCAAAATATCATTGTGTTTATTGCATGGAAAGTGTGTTGGATCTAAATATTGGAGCAGCTTACACCTTGCAAGAACACTCCCAACTAGAGACTCTATAGATTTGAGTAAATTTTAAAACATAGAAGATATATGGGATCCCATTCTTTCAAGTCCTCTTAAAAATGTTCATCGGATGAGTGTATTGATAAATGTGAGGCATTACTCTTAAAAATGGAATTTCATGGGGATCAAGTTTACTTAAGAAAAGATCCAACACTTTCAGGGAAAACAAGAGATGTATTGGCTTATGTCTCTATGGGAGGCTCAAAAGCCAGATGCTTTTTAGGAAACCATATAGGAAAACAGGTGAGCATTACTTGGGAGTATTGGAGAGTCGTGTGGGATAACGACAAACATTGCAAGCACACCACGACTTTTATTTTGAAGAATGGAGGTTTGGAGACACCTTAATGTATTTTTAAAGCTCCTCAAGCAATAAAAGACAACATACATATATCCAAAAGAGTTCAAATGTTCTATTACAAATCTTGTTTAAGCAATAAAGGAGGCATACAGAGAAAATAATATTAGTTTTATTTGGTAAGAGTGAATATTTAATCCAAGTTTTCTTTGATAAATTTTCCAATGGTGTAAAAGGATTGTTACTCTCTTGTATTTGCAGCACATCCTTCATATCCATGGGTCTTTGTGGAGGAGCAAGACCCCCTAGAAACTTATAGTGGCCAACGCATGGAAAAATCTCACTATCAAGCACGTACAAGTTTTTTTCGAAGCACAAGACATGGAGAAGGAGTTACAAAAAGCAATGCTCTTGAGGAGCTATTCAATTGTTTTTCAACGACAGCTTCAAAGAATGAATATAAATATGATAATGAAACCTAAGAATTTATAGTATTTTTCAAGATAGAAAAGTACAAAGCTACCTCTCAAGAGTTTTTACATCTTCTTCCTCCTTGGGGATCTTTCCTCTGTAATGCAAAAATTTTCTTCTCTTATAGCAACTATGGATTTTATATCAGTTCGATTTACTACCAAAGCATAAGATGAGAGGGCCAAAAAGTATCCTACTCTAGAAGTAGAGAAACCAAGACTATAACCAAAAATCCTAATTGTTGTTGTTGTCGTGAATAGGAAAAGTTGGAAGAGAAGGAACAATATAGAAAGAAGTGGAGTTAAGCAAAATATCTACATTTGTATGACTTTCTTCAATAATAGTTTTAGCTCTGAATTGAGCGACATCTAGTTTGTTAGCAATATATGCTTCTTACTGAGGGTCTAAACATTTCTCTGGATCCTTCTCATTTGCCACCTCATCCAAAAGACAGAAGCTAGAAGATTTTGCTGCCTCCAATTGTTGTTCATTAGATTTAATAAGATATTTAACAAGAGTATATACAATGAATGCAATTGCTTTTGACATAAGTCTGCATTTTCTAGAATGAGTAGAACAAAACATTGGTTGCACAAAACATGTTGAGAGATTGAGCTCCACACTTCCTTGTGAACAATGATTTCTTTGAAGGTGAGGTCCCAAATTGAATAGGCATATGAATATATTGATTTGTATCATTTTCAACTGTAGACAATGCTAGACTTTCAAACTTAGCAAAGTCCTCCATGCAAAACTTTTTGTAAGAGTTCACCACATGGTCCATATCCCAATTAGGGTTGAAAAAATCCATTGCAATTGCATAGTAAGATAACTCCATGCCATTTTGAAGAAGAAAGTCTAGGAGACTTTCTAAGGGAGAAACCTTTGCAATTTGAGACAATCCAAGAACCCTCAATGGTGACTTACATTTTCCTAGAGATTTCTTAGGCATTCCCACTCTTGCTTTGCTGAGCATGGAGAAGAAGTAGAGGGAATTTTAAGAGCAAAGTTAGCACAAACTAAACCCCTTGACCTTGGAGACAACTTTTTTCTTTTCCTCTTTGGTGTACCGACATCTGGGGAGCCTTGAAAATATTTTGCATAAGACATCATAAGGTCCATGATACAGCACAAAGAGAGGAACTCAACCATATCAAAAATGTATCCTCGCATTGTATCATCGTACAATGTCAATACAACTCGAAAACAAACTTGCATGCCTGATGAATGACTCTCCTCGCTTCGTATTGTATTCCAAATAATAATAATAAGGAAAAAGCATGAAAAATAAGAAAGAAGACTCGAAAATAGCTCTAAAAGTGTAGGATAATCAAGGTGCAAGTTTAGGTAAAAAAGCATGCAAAGGCCTTTGCCACTTGTATTTATACACCACCACTAGGTTGCCTTGCCACATGAATAGCCATGTGGACAGTTGTAACAAGCCCTAGCCAATGATACAATGCCACGTGTCATGGGCCACACCAAGTATATAAGATGGGCCATGGCTTATATGGCTCATTTTAATCATCCAGCAACATTGCAAGTTCTTTTTGAGTTCCGCCTCATTCCATCATATCATTAACATTTCGCGTTCGGCTCCACTTTCAATCAGTCCCTACCTCAAATCTTCCTCCATGATACAGTGCGATAGGGGGTACTTGAAGGGATGCACTAATCTTCATTGTGCCATATTGTAGACATTATGGCACACCCCACCAACATTCACACAATACGAAGCAATTGAGGGTTTTGAAAGAGGCATGCTATTGCCTTTCACACCATATCAGATATTGCTCATGCATCCACAATACAGGGTGACTCTGTCTCCTACAGAGAGACCAATTGTTGCTTCTCGTGTGGTGAGTCATCCACAATATGGTGTAACTCTGTCTCCTACAAAGAAACCAACTATTGCCTCTTCTTCTTCTAAATCCTTTCCCGCTTCTATAGCATTGGTGTAAAATCCACTACACGTAGGTGTAATGGTGAATACAAACTCACAAAATCCACCACACGTAGGTGCAATGGCGGACACAAACATGCAGCAACCTCCTCTCAACACCAATTCCAAGTGTCACCTCCACATAGACATAGAGAATGTTTATGCCACATTACAAAAAATGAGGGGAGGAAATTACATCTCAAAAACAATGAAGACCCAACTACGTGAGGGAGGAGCAAGGCATGTCGAACCTTTGGTGTGATGGTTCTCTTTATCCCAAAGATCCTCACACTATTAGCACCCCACCCTTTTCAAACCCGACTACCCTTCTTAGGTCCTACAGCTTAGGTGCCTCACAACTCAGCATGGGTCATGTATATCACAAACCAATTGCAATGCATCTACAAGTTACCATGTGGCATGCAAAATGCAGGAGTGTATGACCATTGTGAGAAAGCATTTTATGATTAGAAATCAGCCATGTGGTATGAAAACACAATCCTTTAATGATTTTCAACTTACGCGTTATTGCGGCATTGCTAGAGACTAGCACCGAGTTTCCTCGTGCTACTAGTCTCCTTAAACTTAAATTATTATCGGTCTATATGCTATGCATAAACCAAATGAATCAGAATTTGATGTATTTATAGCAACCCCTCACTTTCACAATCCCTCTTCCCCTAACCGTTTAGGTTTTGCAGCATTGCATAAGTATAGGATTCATTTTTATGTCATTTTTCATGTAGAAAGTAATAAAAACGCACTCTAACATAAAATCAAGGCTGTTGGACTGAGGCTTAATCCTCATGCCTCAACCTTATTACACATTCAAAAACATGCCTCATATTTTTTTTATTTTTAAAGCACAAAACCCCATTTTTCCCTATTTATTTATTTATTAAAGTTAGGGTATTTTCTTATCTATAATTCTTGACTGATTATGACAATTGAAAGATAGTTTCTATTAGAATTTAATCCCATGTGAATTTCGTTTCCCTACTCGAAATTGAAGAAACCTTTATTTTCCCTCTAAAAATGCACTTTTCGGGTACGAATTTAATTATTACGATCATATATCGTTACAGGTTCTGTATTTTTTCATATATAGTCCTCAATCATGATGCAAACAAGATTGATGTAAATTATCTTTCCATGTGCACACCATTTAAATCATCAAACATAATAAAGAAGCAAATTTTCTTTATAAAAATGAAGCATACCGCTTATTTGCGTGTTGTGGGTTTTTCGTCAATCATTACAGGCATCGACCAACAATCATACTTCAGTGTTGAGCACCTTTCCTCAGCCTTCTCTTAATCTTGGAGCAATCCAATCACCGCCAGGAAAGCATCCTTTAGCCCCTCTTCTTCTTGATTTCCTTCGTGTGAATCACCATTTGGAGGAGAGAGGTGGAGGAGAGAGAAAGACTAGATTTCAATCTTCTGATATGGGTAGTCATTGGATGGGCGGAGGGAGGCATTGGAGAGCATAGGATTTCTTCATTTTGATGGTGGCATCGGTTGCTATGGGTATATAGACCCTCTGCCATGGCCTATAGCCCCCCTCCTTTCCATTTTCTATCGCATGTGGCCCCCCCCCCCCCTTCATTTTTCCATGCGCTACTGAAAACCCCCCCCCCCCCCATGCGGAAAATTTTGGTGGGGGGTGCTCCCAAAGGGCACTCCCTTTCAACCAAGAGAGCCATTTACACTAAATTTCCTTTGGCCTCCACTATGGGTGCTGCCTCTTTCGTGTCTGGCATCCGATTTACAGTCCAAAAAATTTTGGCCGGCCATCTCATGGTCCCACACTGCTTGGAACTTCCAAAAATCAAATCCAACATCCAAAAAATTTATTGAAAATCCGCATCCGCTAGGAGTTGCGCTTCAGAAGGGCTTTTGAAACATGTCTTTTGCTTGCCGCTTAAAATCGACCCAACTACCTTTGTCGCCTTCAATGAGATTCAATTTTCTCTTGAAATTCAGATTTTTTGACAAATTTTTAGTACTTTTCTAGGGCAAAAATCCACCCCTCATTGGCAACCTCGAGATAGGGCGACTCAGCCCGTCGAATCCCACGAACAAACCTACCCATAAACACAACCACAAATAGCATTAAGATGATACAAAATAGATACACAATAAAACCCATACCAACTCTCACCCTACCCCTAAAAAACCAAGGCATGAAATCCACGAGGAGTAGGCCTAGCATAATCTGATAGAAAACCCAAAGCTAGTCACTAACCGATTGCTCCAACACGACCAAGCTAAAAAGAACTATTAGAGAGGTCGTTCTAAGTGGTGGTTTGAACTACCTAACTAACTAAGGACAACTCAACCAGGAGCTCCTTCTAGGCGAGGACCCTTATAGCTTGAGCAATAAATATGTTTATTTAATACATTTTTCTTTAGCTTTATTTCTTCCATACTCGGGTGTGTAAAAAGGAGGGAGCTGAGTATAGTGACAGGAGAACAGGGCATTGGCCTGAGGTCCTGTCTCGGTACCCAAGAGCCTACCAAGCCCTCATAAGGTGACACTTAATCATGTGTCCTTTTCATCTTCCACTGACTTTTATTTTCGCTCTAACCTTTACCCCTAGGAAGATAAGGTATCAGCCTCGGGGCCCGAGTCTTGCCTCGGCCCCAAGAACCTACTAGGCCTTTGCAAGGCAATGAACAACTACTCAAGGATTTTTACTTTCTTTCCTTTTCTATTTTTATAGGGGTCAAAACCCCTTTTTACACACCTCTTTATATTTTTATTATTCACCTATTCAAGGTTTTGCTTCTTTGCATATATTTGTTTTGGCAGGCTTTTCTAACTGCCTCACAACTAACAAAAAATCCTAGAACGGCCGCCTAGCAGGTCAGTAGAATAGGGTCACTAGGATTGCCTTCTAAAACAGGTCTTTCAGTGTTGCTTGACAATGCCTTTGCAGGAGGCAAGAACTACTTAGACCTCCCTCAAACATACCTAACCTATACGTAGGACTTCATGCTTTGATTGCCAGTCCCTAACAAGAAACGAAATCCCTCACAAGTAACTAGACATATATAATATAAAAACAATGTACTCATAAAGAAAATATATCACGTGGATTGGGCCAGGAGAAGCACCGGCACAGCAAAGGCTTCCCCCCATGCTCCATGTAATCTGTCTAGCACAACACTAAAACAAAATATGTTAATCACACCCGCACTAACAAACAAATGGCCCTCTTGGCCTAAAATGGATAGGTCATTCTAATCCATGCAATACATGGTCTTCTTGGCGTATACACTACATCCTATCAAACTAACCAAGATACCAAGGATAACATAAAATATGAGGACTAGCCCTCATGCTACTCATGCGAGTAAGCTAAAACATGATCTTGGGCTTTTGTATATCCACTAGCCCAAGCCTTTCCACTGATATCTAATCAATAAGGGCCATCCCTTCTTGGGTACTATGAGCTAAATGAATGACCTCATTGGGCTTATATATCTCATCTCCTTGGTTGTCATTCAAATGGATCGATTGCCCCAACTTTCCAAAAACTCCTCCTACATGGAGAATCAAGGATTTATGATCATTCAACCCTTCCCTATTTGGATCATTACATGTATCAATGGTACAACCCAAGTAGGTAGAGCTTCACACCTAGGCACATCACATGGATGCAGCTTAGGGTGGAGCATATTGGCAGATGTGTCCTTATGTCCTGTGATCTCATCCATTTGGGATATTGTCAAGGCATATCCACATGGAATTCCTGGCTCCTCATCTGACACACCAACCATACATTTAGAATTTTTGGGTCTTTGCTTGGCTTAGAATCTTTTTATGGTGAAGAGGCATCTTATCATTGCTCATAGGATTGTTGTTTCTTGCTTGGAGATTTTGGCTACCAAGGTCCCCTGCATAGGGTATCTTGGTATTAGCGAATGAATTTTCTCCTTGCAAAATTAGCTAAATATTTGGATGCACTTGCAATGAGTGGGGAAACTCCAAAAGTTTTCCCAACATCTTTGTATATACTGCTCATAGTCAATTGCATGCATCTTGGCCTCACTTAATGATTTAGGCTCTTGCATCCTCACTTGGATTTACGAATTAATCTCTAAGCCTCTCATAAAGAGCCCACATAGCACATCATCTGGTAACGTAGTAGCTCTTCTTGGCCAAATCCTAAGAATATCATCAAAGGCTCTAGCATATTCTTTAGCAGAAAGATAGGACCCTTATCTAATCTTTATAGGCTGCCCTAAAACCTAGGTCATAGGCACCTTCTTTTCATATTCATCTAAAAATTTATCACATAGCTCCTCAAATGATTTAATTGACCCTCTTGGGAGGCTCCAGTACCATTTTCTAGCTTCTCCCTTGAACCATTTTCTAGCTTCTCCCTTCAAGGTGCTAGAAAAATAAAGCATCCGATGAATATTATCAAGCCCACATGCAAGGCAAGTTAGGCCATATTCTTTTAAATGCAACATTGAATCCTCATTTACCAGCCCATGAAACATTGGGAGATCCCTATAAGGAGGAGGGCATTTAGTCCTCTCCTTCAAGATCAATACTGGGTCATTAAAATCTTCATATTCAACATGACCTAGCTCCAACATCTTAGGGTCCCTAACCTCTTCTGTTTCCACCTTTATTGGTGTAGGAAGGTTAATATCATCCTTGCCATCCCTTTCTACCAACTCACAGAGTGGTCTAGGGAGTCCTATGCTACGCAATAGGGAGTCTACCCCATTGCCTACTACTGATGGTGTTTAAAAAATTCTATCCTCATTTGCTACTGTTTCCCTAGAATCGGAGGTAGGTCCCAATAGAACATTCCTCTCTAACAAGGGTTTCCCACATATATAGATATCATCCAATGCTTTATGGATTTGCAAAATTGTGCTTCACTACCCAATGGGATCAGGCCCTAGCATCGATGTATCTCTTGCTCATAGGCATGCATCACTTCAACTAGTGACAACATAGTCTTTTCCTTCAAAAGCTTATCGCTTTTTAGGATCACAAACGGCTATGCCACATTTTGCTCCCTAATCTTTCCTCTAGCTCCCATGGGCTATTATTGAAAGTTACTCCATGGGTGCCCCACAGTGACCCAAACTCAAGCATGGTGTCACTTTCAAGGCAAAGGGTAAAGTAATTGGCCACATTTCTAGCCAAAGATCCAATAGTCCTAAAAATTCCAACTGACCATCTCAAGGTCCCACACTTCCTGCCACTTCCAAAAATCAAATATGACATCCATAAAATTTATTTAAAATCTTCATCCACTTGGAGTTCTGCTTCAAAAGTGCTTTTGAAACCGGTCTTTTACTTGCCGCTTAAAATCGACCCAACTACCTTTGTCACCTGCAATGGGATCCAAATTTCTCCTAAAATTCAGATTTTTGGTAAATTTTTAGTACTTTTCTTGGGAAAAAATCCACTACTCAAGAATGCATCCCAATATGAGTTTATCAAAGAAGAAAAAATGCAAGAGGTCATAGTCAAGCCTCTCTCTCTCTTCACACATATGTGGAAGCACTGCTCAAATCCATCAAGCTTCTTCCGTGGCTCCCAAGAGACGTTGAGATGCTAAGATAGGTCATGCTCGGAGAGCTCCTCAACATGAGGAAGTAGTCACTGCTAAGGGAACTCAACACGAAGCTAAATCGCAAGTGGAAGTCACCCCCGAATTCATTCAACCCAAAGGACCAGCTATTCCACAACCAACCGAGGTTGCAGTCATAACCCATAATCACGATGGATGGCCAAACGGAGATAATCAGGTTTAATACATAAGAAAATGATTACTTTTAAGCTATTTACTCTACAACTTCCTAATTTTTCTATTTTACATTATTGCTTTTTTTTCATCTTGCGATAAAATGAGGGATAAGTTAGTAATGTTAGAAAAGCCTATAGGATAAGTATGTTACATAGATTACGATTAGTTAGAACATACTTAAACTTACAAAAGCATATTAGTATTATCAATTGCTTTTTAGCAAAGAAACGCGGAAATTGATGAGGGGGATAGTGTTGGAGGTAAAGGTGCTCCTGCTGCCTAGCTGCCCATGTATTACTACACTCATAGTACTCGCACATGTATACTGCAGGTGACGGGTGCCCGTCACCATTACTTTATTATTTATTCTTTTAGTGATAGATGAATAAAGGGAAGGCTGGTTACACATTTGTTGGAGTTCCCACATTGTGAGTCTCTCTCTCTCTTGCTCTTGCTCTTCTGCCATAGCTCTCCCATACAACCTTCAATCCTTCTCACCTTTCAACTGGTATCAAAGCATAGTTTCTTGAGCATTCCAGCTTGGTTCATGACTCCTTCATCATTCATTCGAATCCTATACCATTGGTTCTCACCCTTGGCAGCCATATTCGACTCCTTTGAGCTCTAATCACTCCCTAGCTTCTTGCCAGCCCATTTGGGCACCCTCATGGCATTCCTTTAGAGGTATTGAAGCATTCTTTTGAGTGTTTATTTTAGTTTGCAAGGTACAGTAGGAAGGGGTAGCCATAGCTCCAACCATTGGAGCTTCCCCATTTCATATCTTGGCTCCTGCATGATTAGGATGTATGCCTTGTTTAGGCCCTACTTGAGCCCCCCTTCCACCTCATTAATGCCACATGGACTAGCAGCATACCTAGCAACATCAGCCCTCTTTGGGCCAACTTGAAGACCTACAAAAATTTGTTTTTTACTTCATCCCTCCCTTGGCACTAATTGGCAACTTGAAAACACTTCATTTGGCACTTGGGAACACCCCCTTGATACTCGGCATTGGTGGTAATCATTGGCATTGATTTGTGGACTGATTTACCTCAGTCTAGGACTATTTTCCACAGTCCACAGGCAGCCACAAATAGTGTTACATCAGCACCTTATGTTTATGCTTGGATAGCATTGACATTTGACGCCCCGTTGGTCTCGAATGGTCCTCAAATGTTAGGGAAATGTATGCCTATTGATTGGCCATCATTTGGAGCTAACTTAGTGGCCTAAAATACTCAGTTTTACATAGTAAAACACTGTTGTACACTCCAGGGCTGAAGCTTATTTAGTAACTTTATGCTTTGCCTATTGGTCAACACGGGTGCTTCCCGGGTGTTTTATATGACTATTGGGATGCAAATGAAGGTTGGAAAATGTTTTGGATGGTTCCGGAATGTATTTTGAGCCTTGTTTGAGCTTTGTATTGGTTGGCATCTACTTGGCATTGGTCTACACTAGCATGCTTTGTGACAGAGGTTATACATATGGTCTATGTATAACCCATTGGTACATGCTTGATGCTTACACATACTAGTTACATTGTTTGGACTTGAATGCTATTGGAGCTTTGTTTGGGATTGACTTTGGATATTCTTGAGCTTATTTTGGACTTTCTTTGGCTCGTCAGAGATTGATTGGGATTGTCTTCATGACATTGGATGCTATCATCGAATACTTGATTGCTCATATGCTCTGGATACCTTACTGATGTATGATCTTGGATACTCTGTATTGGTGCTCTTGCATGCTTTGTTTGAGCTTATTTTCTTGACACTTATGGCTTTTGTGCCAGTGGGAGCATCTTTATGCGCTTATCAAACATTAAGCAGTGCGGGTTATGCATATTGAGCTTTTGGATCTTTGAGACCGGGATCTCCTCGTGGATGATGTATGGTTGATATACATTGGTCCGTGTAGATGTACTTGGGCTGATTCGGCTTTGTATTCACTGAGCACACACTGACTTGTGTCAGGTCTTGGCAGTGGTATGTACATTTTTCCCTGTTGATTGGGGGGTGTACCAACTTTACTAACGGACTTTGCCTGACATGCTTGGGTGTTGGCTCATCTTAGTTTGACTGTTACATGCTTGCTTATGCCCGCTTGATGCTAGTTTTGCATTGACAATCAATGATTGACTTTGAATATTGGGTTTTGCCTACTATCAGCTCTCATTATATACTGTTGTCATAAATTATAGAAAGCATATATCTCCAAACTGTCATGTACTTTTCATGTTGAATCATCTTGGTTTGATGTACTTTTGATGGTACTTGGTGGGCAACATCATTAAATACTCGTTTCTCACCATTTTGTCTTGGTTTTGGTGGTTTTTTTGTCATTTTCTGCAGTTTACAGCAAGTAGTTTTGAATTATCTGCACTATTTTAGCTTGTAGTATGGTATCTTCTTCTACTGACAGTGCTATCTTCAACATCAGTAAGCTTGATGGTACGAATTATGCCTATTGGAAGAGACAATTTTGGCAGGTATTGATGCAGAAATCACAGATAAAGCCACTAAGGTTGAATGGAGAGCAGCCTGAAACTATGATTAATGATAATGGATGGACCTTAATGAGTTATGCAAGTCCACCCTTATCTTGTCTCTCACTGAACACGTACATTACAATGTGGTTGAGGAAGCACAGAGTGCTTGGCAGCTTTGTGATAAGATCAAGAACCTCTATGACAAGCAAAATCCTGCAAGTCAAATGTATTGGCTGAAACAGCCTATGGATCTCTACATGAAAGAGAATGTGACCATGTCAGCTCATCTGAGCTAATTTCATGATATTCTTAAGAACTTGGTTTCGCAGGGCATTGATTTCAAAGAGAATATCACTCCATTGTTCTTGCTTGGAACTCTTAATGAGTGTTGGGATGTATTCCACACTGCCTTAAGTGCTTCTGCCACTACTCTTAAGCTATCTGATGTTGAGAGCTCTCTTCTGCAGGAAGAGATAAACTATAAGAATTTGGATGCCTCTCATGTGTCTCGTGCTTTGATAGTTAGAGGCCGACATGATAGAAATGCAAAGAATGACCGTGGTAATGGCCATGGATGGGATTCGCAGAAATCTTGGTCCAAGTCGCGTGGTAAGTCATGCAGTAAGTCTTGTGGGAGAAATGCAAATCTGACTTGTCATCATTGTGGGAAGAAAGGCCACATAATGCCACAGTGTCATGAATTGCGCAATGAAAGGCACAAATACAAGGGGAAAGAGAAAGTGTAGGAAAAGTCTTCTGATCGTAGCATAGCACCTGCTAAGTCAAGTGTTCAAATTGAAGAGATCAATGTTATGCAGCCCGAGGATAATAATGGGGATTATATCCTTGCAGTGGCTTCATCTAGTGCTTCGCAAATGATAGAGATACACTCTATGCATGCAGAGTGTTGGCTCTTAGACTCAGATGCGTCCTTTCATGTGACACCTTGCCAAGAGTGGTTCCATTCATACCGTTCTGTTTCAGGTTCTGTGCACTTGGGTGATGACAAGTCTCTTGAGATTGTCAGCATTAGTGATGTTAGGTTGTAATTTCCTTCTAGCGATTTTGTTATGCACGATATACGTCATGTACCTACATTGACACATAGTCTCGTGTCTACTGGACAGCTTGATGATGCAGGATATCATGTATCTTTTGGAGACTCTGCATGGAAGATTACTCATGGCAGGCTTATACTTGCGAGAGGTGCCAAGGCTGGCAGCCTCTATCCCTTAGTTGTTTCTGGATCTACAGTTGATCATGCTTTGTCTGTGGAGTCTTTACCTCATGTATCTCTTTGGCATGCGTGTTTGGGTCACGTATTCGTTAAGGGAATGAAAAATCTTTCTAGTTTGGAGTACTTACCACCCCTTGACTATTCTCATTTTGATTCTTGTGATCATCGTCTTTATGGTAGGTAAAGACTAGGTCTACACATAAGAAGTTTGGTATGTCATGCATGAGTGAGCCCTTGGCTTTGGTTCATTCTGATGTCTGTGGACCCATGCCCTATTAGTCTATGGGTGGTGTGAAGTATTTTGTTACTTTCATAGATAATTTTTCATGTAAAGTATGGGTTTATCCCATAAAGCAGAAGTTTGACGTATTGGCAGTTCTTCAAAGATGGCTTGCTTTGGCAAAAAACTAGTCTAGGCATTAGGCTCAAATGGCTAAGGACAGATAATGGAGGTGAGTATGTCTTACATGCTTTTCAGCAGTTATGTGACGAGAGGGGTATTAAGTATCAATTGACTACCTCCTAGACCCTTCCCAGAATGGTAGCACTGAGCAGATGAATAGGACCATCCAAGAGAGGGTTCATAGTATGCTTAACCATGCAGGCCTACCCCAGCACTTTTGGGCTGAGCCAGTTACAACTGCTGTGCATATCATCAATAGATTGCCCTATAGTGCCATTGATTTCCAAGTTGCAGAGGAGGTATGGAGAGGACAGCCGCCCTCTTATGCGCATTTACATATCTTTGGATGTGAGGCATTTTTCCATGTGCCCAAGGACAAGCGTAACAAGCTGGATCCTAAGAGTGTTAAATGCATAATCCTTGGCTATGGAGATACAAAAGAGATGGGTTACCGTCTATGGGATCTGCAGGCACGGAAAGTCGTCCGCAACCATGATGTAGTCTTCCATGAAAACAAGATACATATGCAGCCTGAGAAGATAGTGGAGATACACATGGTTATATTTCAGGAGGATCCACGAGCTCTCGTATAGCCACCTGGACAGCCTGCAGCAGCAGTAGGTACTCATGGCCAGGATGTTGAACAGAATGTTGAGCAGGCAGCAGAGCCTACATTGCGGCATTCTACTAGAGATAGATGCCTACCTGATAGATTTGAGCCCTCCATGCACTATATCTTGGTTACAAATACAGGAGAGCCTCACACCTATGATGAGGCTATGCACAGGGGTAATAGTCACTCCTAGGAGAGGGCTATGTAGTCTGAGATAGAATCCTTGCATAAGAATATGACTTGGGATTTGGTTTCCTTGCCTAAGAAGGCTCCGCCATGCAAGTGGGTGTACAAGCTGAAAAGTACCCCTGGACACCCCAAGACGACATACAAGGCTAGATTGTTAGCAAAGGATTTTAAGCAGGAGCATGGTGTTGACTTTGATGAAATTTTTTCTCATGTGGTTAAGATGACCGCCCTTCGCTTGGTTTTGTCCTTAGTCGCGCAGCTTGACTTGGACTTGTATCAGATGGATATCAAGACAGCATTTTTACATGGGGATTTGCATGATGAAATTTGCGTGGAGCAACCTAAGGGCTTTGCAGAGCCTAGCAAGGAGCACCTAGTGTGCAGTTTGAAGAAAAGTATTTATGGCTTGAAGCAAGCACCTAGGGAATGGTACCATAAGTTTGATGCTTTTATGCAATCACAAGGCTATAGCCATAGTGCTATGGATCTGTGCTTGTACACAAAGAAAGCCCATGATGGATCTTTGCTTATTTTGGTACTCTATGTGGATGACATGCTATTAGCAAGGAAAGCTCGTGATGAGCTAGATGCTCTTAAGGCTCAACTCAAGAAGAGCTTTGGGATGAAGGATCTGGGACAGGCCTCTCACATACTTGGTATGTGCATTAGATGCGACAGGCATTAAGGACTCCTTTACTTGTTACAGAGGGAGTACATTCATAAAGTCCTTGAGTGCTTCCGCATACAGGACGTGAAGCCTATTGGCTGTTTATTGCCTTCTTATGTGAAGGCCGAGATTATCAAAGGGCCAAGATGTCCAAGATTCCCTATGTATCCATAGTGGGCAGTCTTATGTATGCCATGATAGCCACTCGTCCAGATATTGCCTTTGTAGCTGGTGTTGTGGCACGCTATATGGCTACAACTGGCAAGAAGCATTGGGATGTCGTGAAGGGTATCATGAGGTACTTGAAGGGCACTACAGATATGTGTATATGCTATGGCAACCAGGGTACAGGATTCGTGGGGTACATTGACTCTGATTATGCAAGACATGAAGATAGTAGGAAGTCCACTTCTGACTATGTATTCACCTATGTTGGAGGTGTTGTCTCTTGGATGTCTAGGGTGTAGAAGTGTACGGCTCTTTCCACCACTGAGACTGAGTATGTTGCAGCCTCTGAGGCTTGCAAGGAGGCCATATGGTTAGGCCGTTTGGTTCATGACCTTGGTATTGATGCTATCCCTATACTACATTTGGATTCTATGAGTGCTATTCAGTTAGCCAAGAATATGGTCTTCCATGCAAAGACGAAACACATTGAGGTGAGGTATCACTTCATATGTGGGGTCATTGAGGACAAGTCTGTTGACCTTGTCAAAATCTCGACTGACTAGAATCTTGCATATCTACTCGCCAAAAGCCTCTCTACTACGAAGCGCTTTGCCTTCCTCGGGAGTTTGATGTGGGCATGGGATGAGATGACATCTTTCCTCATCGTGTTGTACATGTGTACATGTTGTACTATTATTTCTTTTTCTTTTTCACTCCTCACACTGGAAAGATTCGCCTTTAAGCGAGAGGTTGTTGGGAATAAAGGTGCCTCTACCTAGCCACCAATGTATTACTATACTGACATACTTGTGCATGCACACTGCAGGTGGCGAGCGCCCGTCAATGTCACTTTATTCTTTATTCTTTTAGTGACAGATGAATAAAGGGAAGGCTGGTCACACATTGTGATTGTTGGAGTTTTCACATTGTGAGTCTCTCTCTCTCTCTCTCTCTCTCTCTCTCTCTCTGCCATAGTTCTCCCATGCAAGTTTCGATCTTTCTTACCTTTCAAACAAATTCTATGCATTGCATACATTGACAAGTGTGTTAAAAATATTTTATGGTTATGACTACTCTTGGATTTGTGAATGATGAATTATGCCTCTTATAATTCCATGCTTGTAACACTCGGACGAGTTGTGGATTGTGGTGGTTCAGGACGTTGGGGTCCCCAACCCAATGCTCCCTAATACTCTACAGAATGTGGAAAAACTCACCTTCACGAGTGGGGGTCCTATGCTCCCGAGGGAGGTAGGCTATACCTTCTTCCACTACACGTGTAGCTCTAGTATCTCTACCTATACCCACTCTTGTACCTTTTCTTGCCATGGCAACACCTCGCATGCCTATGGCTATTCTTCCTACGCCTTATGTACCTTCTTCAACTCCTATGCTTGCGCTGGTTTCTACCCCTATATGCCTATACCAGCTCCTGTACCTTCAACTACCTCACCAACTCGTACTCCACCATTTACTAAAATTCTTGAGGAGCTAAATAAAAATCTAAAATATCTGAAACTTGATTGGTCTCAATGTGTAAGACAACAAAGACATGTTGCACAACAAAAACATGTACTTCCGCCTCACAAAGCTTCAAGAAGAAGTAATAACTTATGATGTCTTTTGTGCAATAGTCCAGAGCATTATTACAAGGAGTGTGAATCTTTCCAAGAAGCAAGGACAAGGAATTTGATGTTTTGGGAACCTAAGAACAAAATCTATTTGATAGAGACTAGATTGCCTTTATAGCCTAATTTTGGCAAAGGGCAAATGAATCAGATTCTTAAAAAGAGATGACTAGTCAAACTTCTTATGTGGCTAGAAGCAATGCTTCTGCCTATGGAATGCAAGTTGAGTGGAGTTAACCAAGTGTGTGTTATCGTCTTTCGCCTTAGATACAACTCGCAGGGGAAAGATGCAACAATCTGAGTTAGCTACTACAAGTTATAGAATACAAAGGGAGACTGGTTGGGATACACTAGTGGACACTTACTCAGTTTATGCCCTTTTAGCAAAGACCCAAGGAATTGAAGTATAGGTAGAGGAGAAGAGAAGATAAGATGATGAGGCTCCTAGTACATTGAAGAAGACTAGTGGGGGTGAGTCTTCTGCTCTCCCTTCTCAAGGCCAGTTCTAGAGCAAGTTATGGTGGATGTTCTCAGCCCAAGGAGAAGAAGCAAGAAACACGGCCTAAAAAACAGCTTGGTTATAGATTCTTTTCAGACATTGAGAATGCTATAGATCTCAAGGAGGTTCTTGAGGATTGAATTTTGAAAGCAAAGTGTGTTGATATGGCAAGCTCAACATGTGTGGACATTGATGATGGACCACCTGGCTCGATGGATTTGCACATCTACACTTCACACATCGGTGATCACTATGATCCTAACTTAGCCACTATCTTATTATTTATTATATTTAGTTTGTTGCACCTACCTACAATTGGCATACTTATAGTGCCAGTCAATTAGTATAGTCAGTTATGCATTGTTTGACTTAGTAGATCACTTTTCTTTATGTTGTATCTTATCTCTACTTTGTGTACATTGTATTGTGTGTGAAAGAAAAAGAAAAAACTCACAAGAAAATGTTTTGGTCTCCATCTCTTTTTGTGTTCTTGAGTGAGGTTTCTCTTGTGTGTATGGTGTGTGTTCAGTGCAACAACTCGAGCAAGTCTGCCCACTATGAGATTCATGATATAGTATTAAGGTGGTGCCACTAAGAGAGGTTGTTTTGAAGGTTGAAGTGAAGAAGAAGAAGCAAGGATTCAAGGAAGCAAACAATAGCACTCCCCCATTCTTCCACTCTTTCTCTTGGGATACTACTGTGGAGGCACTGAAAGCAGGGCAGAGTGAAAATCTCATATTGTTGTGAGATTTGGTGTGCGAGCAGAGCGTTGTATATTATACATACAAGTCATTTGGGGATTTTTCGCTGTTGTTTTGGCCATCTAAGGCCTTTTCGAGCCTCGTTTTGGACCAGCAATGTTGCGGATAGTAGTTTCAGGGCAACATACTGCAATTTTGTCTATGTCAATCGAAAGTGGGTGCAAAAGTTATGGGTCATAAATCTGTATGCTTTGAGATGTTTGTCAAGAAGAAAATATAAGTTTTGTTTGCAGACAGGTTGTAGATTACATGTACTCTTGAGTGGTTAGTGAAAAAGGCTGCTTGGTGTATTGCTATGCACTTGTTGTGAAAGGTTGCAAAAAACTTGCTTGCTGTTTTGTATCAATTTTGTGATAATGGCAAAGAACAGTGGAAATCCCATCATTCAAAAGGTAGACAAGAGCAATTATCCATCATAGAAGTTTCGTGTGACAAACTTCCTTATTGGAAAAGGCCTTTATGAGTTCATTTCAAGTGAAAAAAAATTAGCCAAAGGTGAATAACCCTACAACTGCAACAGATGATTTAAGGCGTGGAAAGAATAGAATACAAAAGGTAAAAAGGTGATGTATTGGCTATCTACAATGATTGATAAATACTGTATTTAGGTATATCAAAAATGCAAAAACTTCACATGCAGCTTGGATAAATTTTTTGAATATGTTTTCAGTAAATATAAAGGCACTGAAAATTCAACTTAACCAAGAGTTGAATACTTTGAAGAAAGGAAATTTTTCTATCAATGAGTGTGTTTTGAAGGTGACAAGCATTGTAGATGCTTTGGCAGTGATTGATGCAATGTCTAGTTATGATGATTTGGTTTCATCATCTACTTTGGATGGTCTTAATAATGAAAAGGTCTAAAAATTATTTTTCACTTATGTATATATATATGAAAGCCATTTTTAGATTTTGATGAGTTGGTCTCTCTCATGATCATCAAAGAGCTCATAGGGTGAATCATATGCAAGAAGTAGAGAGCATGTCCAACCATTCTGCTCAAGTTCAAAAAGGGGACATGGCAAATCCTCTTTGAGAGGCCGTGGTATGGGATGTGTTGGTGATAACCAACAAAACACGTCAAACCAGCAATTTGATGAAATGTACGTTTCAGGAGGTTGTAAAAACTTTAGAGACAGGGGGAGCTCTAGAGAAAGAGGTGGATGGCACAACACAGATTCTAGCAATTCTAGTATTATTTGCCATTATTGTGACAAAATAGGTCATATTACAACCCATTATTATGCTAAGAATGATGATATACACAATGGTAAATTTAGCAAAGAAACTATGCATCATCTTTACGACAGAATGAAGACAAAAATGAGCATATATTTGTTATGCAACATATGATGAATGTTGTTACAAGAAAGGGGACACGTGATGATGTATGGTATGCCGATTCAAGAGCATCTAATCATATGACCAATCATGCTAAATGGTTTGAAGAGATGTAAGATTTACAAAATCTAGGTTATGTGCAAACGAGTGATGATTCATACTACCCAATTTTACATGTTGGAAAGGTTCCCTTGTCTTTGCATGCCACTAGACAAATAGTTTGTCAGATTTATTACACATGCCATCAATAATAAACAATTTAGTGTCTGTTGGCCAAATGATAAAGCAAGGATTGTAGATTTGATTTAATGTAAAATATTATTTTGCAGAAGACTTTAATGATAAGTTAAAGTTGGTCACAAAAGGAAGTAGAGTTGACCACATATTCACTTTAGATGCTCGAATTTCTACTATGAATGTTGTTATATATACTAAAGGAAAAGGAGTGGTTGTAGACATTGAAATATAGCATAAATGTATTAGATATGCAAATGTGTAAAGGTTGAAATTAATGTAATCCAAAGGATTGGTTACATGGTTGCTTGCTTTTAGAGTTGTAGAATTTTATAGTGTGTGAAGCATATCAGTTTGGTAAGCAGGCAAAGACAACCTTTTTCGTATGACAGAGATGTGACCAAAAACTTGATATTATACATACAGATGTTTGTGGATCTACACAAAATATATCTCTTAGTGGTAGCAAACATTTTTGTTACATTTATTAATGATTGTTCACGGAAGACGTGGGTATATTTCATGAAGAAAAAGAGTGATGTATTTGAGCACGTCAAAACTTTCAAGGCTGATGTTAAAATAGAAATAGAATTGAAAGTTTACTTGAAATCAAATGGAGGGAGAGAGTACCTCTCTAATGAGTTTAGTGACTTTTTGAGATCTCATGGGATAAAGAGACAATTTACTTATATGTATACTCCATATCAAGATGGGGTTATAGAAAGAAAAAATAGGCATATTGTAGAAGTTGCATGGACATTGATGGCTGAAAAGAATATGCCAAAATATTTTTTGGTTTGAAGGTGTTCATATTCTGTCTATATTATGAACAGAACTCCCATGGCTGTAATTCATGGGACGATCCTCGAAGAATGCTTTACAGGTAAGAAGCTTGATGTGTCACACTTGAAAGTGTTTGGATGTATTGCATATGTTCATGTGCTAGATAAGCTACAGAAGAAGCTTGATCCAAAGGCAAAAAAATGCATTGTTATTGAATACTCTTTAGACCAGAAATGGTATCGTTGTTATAACCATGTCATAGGTAAGATCAAAGTGAGCAATGATGTTATTTTTTATGAGATGGGCAATTGGTATGCATTTAGTAGTGATGCATTGAATGATAATCATGATCATGATAGCTACGTGCAAAAAGAAAAGCAAGAATCACAAATCGTTAACGGACCAGAAGCATCATTTGATACTATATCTACAGTTAGTCCTTAGTCTGGGAGACTAAGGAGTAGCCCCATATCTGCAAGTGGATCTACAAGTGTTACATGGAAAGACAAAGAGAATAAGAAAGTATTAGATGGTAATGATACATCTATTAGATTTGATGGAGATCCTGGTGGTTTAGAGAGCTTGGATAATGAGCTTGGTATTCCTTCAGTCAAGACACCAAGTGTACAAAGATACAAAGAGCACATGGTAATGTAAAGGCTCCATTAACTAATCCAGTGGTATGCATGTCTAGCAGGGTTAGATACCTTGTTAAAAGATTTGGTTTTAAAGGTTATGTAGCTCGCCATTATACTTATATGGTAAAGATGGTTGAGGATGTTGAGCCCACTTACTTGGAGGATGCTATTGGTCATGCTTATTAGGATGTAGCAATGGATAAGGAGATGCATGCATTAGAAGCCAATAAGACTTGGGTTCTAATACCATTGCTTAAGGGCAAGAAAGCTATTGGTTGTAAGTGGGTTTACAAAATCAAGCATAATGCAAATGGTTTTATTAGTAAGTATAAGGCTAGTAGATTGGTTGCAAAAGGCTATGCTCAAACATATGGCATAGATTATGAAGAGACATTCGGTCCAATTGCTAGAATGTCAATTGTTAGATATGTGATTACTTTAGCAGAACCAAAGGTTGGAGTTTGTAGCAAGTGGATGTCAAGAATGCCTTCTTGCATGGTGAATTGCAAGAAGAGGTATATATAGATCATCCAACAAGTTATGAGGATTTAGAATATCCCACATATGTGTGCAAGTTAAAGAAAGTGCTCTATGGACTAAAGCAAGCACCTAGAGCATGGTCTAACAAGATCAGAGAGTATCTTATCAACATTGGCTTTTATGTTTTTTATTATTATTATAGGTGACAGTGACTGTGGGATTATTGAAGTTAAGGACTTTTTTAAAAAGGAAGTTTGAGATGAAGGATTTTGTGAGCTAAGGTACTTTCTTGGTATTGAGGCAATTAAATGTAACGATGGTATATGACTCTCCCAAAGGTAGTATGGCTTGGATATGCTACCCAAGTATGGTATGACAACATGTAAGCCTCTTTTAGTGCCATTGGAGCAAAATGTGAAGTTGAGTGTTGATGTTGGAGATAATCTAGAAGACTCTACTATGTTCAAGAGGATAGTAGAAAGTTTGATTTACATGACTATCACAAGGCTAGACTTGAGCTATGTTGTTGGCCTTGCCAGTCATTTTATGTAGATGCCTAGAAAGCCTCAGTTGGATGCAGTTAAACAAATATTGAAGTATGTGAAGTCCACTTTGCATTATAAACATTTTTATGAGATAAATACGGATATACATGAATCTATAGATGTAGATTGGGTTGGTAGCATACCTGACAAAAGATCTACCATCAAATTTATGTTTTTCCTTGGTAGTGTAGCAGTTACATGAAACAACAAAAAGCAACCTACAATTGCTTCATCAAGTACATAGGCTAAGTATACAGGTACTGCTATGGAAGCATGTGAGATAGCTACAAAAGATATTAGGTGATTTGGATGTGCAAGGAGATGGTTCAATTGTCATTCACTGTGACAACATGAGCATCATACAATTAGCTCAAAACCCATTGTTCCATACTAGGACAAAACACATTGAGGTGCATTACTACTTTGTGAAAGAGAAAGTACTTATTGGAGGGATTGACCTAGTATAGATCAGCACATAGGATCAGATAGCTGATATTTCACAAAGGCATTGGATGCAGAGAAGCTTCGAAAGTTTCAAAGCTTTCTTGGAGTTGTAGAGATATGGTTGAGCTTGAGAGGGAGTGTTGAGATGGCAATCTCAACACGTGCAGTCATTATGATCCTCACATGGCCACTAACTTATCACTTATTATATTTAGTTTGTTGCATGTACCTATAGCTGGCATACTTATAGCGTCGGTTGATTAGTATAGTCAATTTTGCAATGTTTGACTTAGTAGGTCACTTTCATTTATATTGTATCTTATCTATACTTTGATCGAAGCTTAACAGACTCAAGCTGACCAATCAAACACTATCAAAACATCAACAAAACATGTCAGAACATCATATCTCCTCTAAAAACTATCATGAGGTTCTAAAAATTAATCAACCTTATCTAAAATAATCCCAAGCACTTCGAAATCAACTAATCATCATATAAAATCAATCAAAAATCAACCATTCAGCCCTCAAACGCAACAAAAATCAGCCAAAAAATCAAGTCATTTTAGCAATCAACAACTTTAGCTAACTCTTTGGTGAAAGCTAATGTCCTTGCCTTTTCCTCCTCTAGCTAGACCATAAGATCTAAAACTTGAGCATAGGTAGTCTCTCCCCTTTTCCTCATCATCTCAACTTCCTGCAACTGTCCTCTCAACCCCTCCATTTCTTTGTTATGCTCTGCAATCTATCGCTCTTCTTGTGTTCTTTAGTGAGCTTCATCTTGTGTTTATAATGTTTGATCATCAACGCAGCAACTCAAGCAAGTCCCCTCACCATGCGATTCGTGACAAAGTACAGTTTACTCTTGGCGAGATCTTAGGCATTGCTAAGAGGGAATTTCATGATGTGATTATTAACATCATAAAGCGGAAGAGATAGATTATGCAAATTGTTAAAGGACAAGGAACTCAAATAGAGAAGTTGTTTGACAAGAGTGGTGATAAATCGCATGAGGAGAGCGTTCATGTATACTCAGATGTTGTTCAACAATCACACCCAGTTCATTATGATTAGTGACACACTTATCCTTGTACCTCGTAGTTACTTTTCTAGGTCTCATTGGGCTCATGCTACTACAGAGACTATGGTCAAAATCGGCGAGACTACGACTCTAAGATTAATGTGATTGTACGCATGGTTTATGAGAGTAAGAGATGGCCAATGGATATGGATCACGATCGATGCATGAGAGAAGCCAATAACACAACAAGAGATTTGTATGGGGCATGTCCAAATATCTGAGTATGTGGATCACTAGTTAGGAGAAAAAAGAAACCCCTCAAGAAGATGCCAAGGCACTTGGCACAAAAATGGAGATATGTGAGACACCTACTATCCATGCATGGAGAGTAGATAAGGATGCTACTAAAACCCAATATCTTATCTTGAAATACTCAGACCTTGAAATGCATATCTCTCTCTCAAAGCAAACAACTCTTAAAGAAGAGAATATTCCTAAATGAAGAATTGACACTTGCACAAGTGTGTGGCATGTACAAAATAGCACATACCACAAGTATATAAGACACGCAATAAGGGAAAATAGGCAATGTACAAGGATGGGAAGGCGATCATCACTAAATGTCAAGCTATATAATGATGTGTTTCCTATGAGACCTTAAGAATAACAATTTAGAAATATAATGCATCACTTAGGTCGGACGTAGAATACTTTGAGGACACATTCAATGGCTATAGATAGGAAACAATAACTCACCCTCAAAGCTATGGATGGATGGCAAAAGTAGAGCATCTGGAGTATGGCTATGCTACGTAAGAGGACCTAGGATGTGATCCGTGTGGTGCAAAGAGAGAGAGATGCACACTAAATGTGCATCAAACTGAATACTAGTAGACCTAAAGATTTATACATTGCCATGTGTTATTTTCCATGGGTAAAATCAAGATGCATATCACAAGATGATTCACCATACATGCCATTATATAAAGACATCATGAGGTTTGCCCATTTGAGAGACATACTTTAGTCCGATGATTTTAATGCACTCATAGGCAATGAACAAACAACATTTTTATAGAATAACTCATGCATCTTGGGTTGTCAATTGAGGATATTGAGACACAAAGGTTAAATTTGGATAAACAAGCAACTAAATGTGATTACCTTTTTTCACATTGGGAATTGCTCATGGACTAGCTATATAGTATAGTTTGTCTCGTTGGTGGACTTCAGATGTGATCACATATTGGAACACTAAAGAGGGTGCTAGCACAATTGGTTACTTGATGGGATCACTGACATTGACAACTATGTACAAAGTTTTGCCATATCTAGCAAATCAATTGGAATGGCAGTAGACCATGCACACTTGACCTTCCCTAAAACTTGTGGTTACATGAAACACAAACAATAACCACCCAACTCCGAGCATCCCAAATATCTAAGGTACCACTTTAGATGAGATGCTAAGAAGTATATAGCAATGCAATATATGAGACAATATGGAACATGGATCCCTACAATTCTCTATGAAAGCTCATGAGAATCTTAGTAGATATGTTGCATACCTCACCAGTATATGCATTCACATATAGCACCATATCACAAGGTAAGTCTCCACATAATATAGTCCCTTGAAACAATTGGTATGATGAGGAGTGCCAAGATACACATTCCACAGTAGATTGGGAGGTCTCACTTGGAATTGCATACCATATTAGTAGACTCTCCCCCTCTGAATAACTTTAATTTAGCAAAAGCGAATTTGCCTCCCATTATGTCACCATTATTTATGGCAATCTTTCTCCCTTGAAACTTTCTTCCCAAGTTTGATAGCCTCGTTTCAATTTCCTACGTAAACATTAGTCCCACTTTGTTAGAAGAAAGAAAACGATTCCTTCAACACAACCATTCAAATCATCTTTCAAAATCTGTAGTGTGAACAAAATCACATTCCTTAATGTCAACACAAGGTCAGTTCTTTAAGCATGCATTTTCTTGGAACAACTGCCACATTACACATTAACTTGACCATTACAGCAACAATGAGAGACCCCAACCAGCTCTGCATGGACACTGTCTTAAATTGTAAAGGAATAGTGATCACTGACTCTAGACAATCCTCACCTACCTCACACAGGATACTTGCTCTTACAAGCACACGTCATTGCAAACACAACTTACATATAATTTTCATGAGTGAGGTTCACTCGTGTAAAAATAAAGGTGCTATTCTGCATGCAATGCATGCAAGGAACTAAATGAGGTGCTGCAAGGGTGCAGAGAGTTAATTGTGGTGATTCACTGGCCATATCCAAACATGGGAACGAGCTAATGTGTGTCAAGTAATGCTCCATTCTGATGTTTCTCATCTGTACATTAGAAGCATCGAAGTCAAGACTAAGACAATCCTGCTAAAAATGATAAAAGCTAACCATCCCAAATAGCAATAAGATTTCAAACAATACCAACAGATATTGTCAATTTCAACCATTCCAAAAAAAGATTCATGCTCATTTACTATCCAACAGAGCTGCAACCTTCCAACATCCCACTCTTGTGAGGAAGGCCTGGAGCATTATCCTACCTTCGTGTACAATTAATTACCCATTACCACAGATCGCGGAACTGCCTCGTATCGACAATTACTGAGCAATGGTGTCACAAGAAACTATATATCAGTGGCATCACCTTGCTCTTAGCCTAAGCGAACGTAAAAAGAGGCCACATTTAATGCTAAACTAGGCATTGTAGATACATAGTTGCTTTACATCCAAGTGCGAGTTTTCTTCACCATACTAAATTTTCAACTGTGGATGAAGCCCGACTGCAATAATCATAGTGGGAGTATAAATCAGTAAAGGACTATACGAGCACATCTTAAAAAACACACGTCCTTTGCATGTATCAAATTGTGTAGCAAGTAATCTGCCATTGCATAGGCTTCAAAATACATTGGAATATGCCTATTTCTTTAAAATGAAGGTGAAAATCGAGCATTGTAGACATGCACTCACTCTCTTGAGTATTATGGACATGCCCTTACACAAGTACTCTAAGAAAGACCCCCAAGCCTTGAAAGCAGAATTGTAGCAGCTCCCAGTCTGCCTTGCAACAAAATGTGACTGTGCTGCCTTTGCAGAGAATATGATCACAGCAAAAGCGCCTTCGACGTATTTGTACATGATATTGTTCCTTGCCATTTAGAAACCCTTCAATGAAGGAGTATCTGTTGTGCTGATGCAAGAACTGCTTCCACATCAACTGCATGAACATTTTTGAGATTAGCTCAACTTCTCTGAAACTTGTCACACACAACACAGTAAGTAGTATTGAGACCACTTGACACCACATCTTATTTCTTGTGGAAACTCTGAAGATTTTCAAGACTAAATGCCCCTAAAAGAGAACTTTTACTACCTGTTAAACAGGTCCCTGGTAACTCAGAAGGTACATTGAGCTGGGACTGCACAGCTTGTCTAGCAACAGCAACTCCATGAGCTATGCTAACAGGTAGAGCTTTGTGCAAACACAAAGCATAAAGCACACCAGCAACAAAACAATCACCGGCCCCTGAAAGACTCACAACAGATGCTGGCAGAGCAGGAAAATGTACATAGGCCACATCTGTCAGCTTTGAAGTTGCTGAAGTTGAACAATCACTGGCAACATCTGTTAGCCCTATATCTGTTGCAGACAAGGACTCCAATTCTTTAACATCTACTTGAAAACCTTCTCGAACACCAGCATCTCTAGCTGCTTTGCTGTCAGCACTGCCTGTAGATATGTGGACTTCCCTCAAAGAGCTTACGAGTTCTGACATATGCGAGCACAGAATTACCCCATGTTTTCCCAGTGTAACAATTACATGAGCTATCCCTCTCTGCAGAAGACACGATATATATGGCTGCAACATTTTTATCAATGCATGAACCATGGAAATACTACCATCATCCTTCAGGGTGTTTAACGTATAGCTGTCGGGAGCCTTGATCGAATCTGCCATTGCTACCAGCTCTGCCTCATTCGGGGATGCAAAAGTAATCTGCAACATGATGGATGAAATAAAAACAGGGTATACTTTTTAAAACAAAAGAATGAATCGCCTAAAGCTCAGATAGTTGAGGTTGTTTCCCTCCCCAGACCTCTAAATACTAATGCAGAGGGTACATGTTCCCAATCACACTAGGAACTGGGGCTCACATGATTTGAGATGGCCTTATATCTGACTGACTTTGAAACAGACACCGGCTCAAACCAAACAGGCACTTGTGCTTCTTTTGCAACTGCACAGCACAAACAACCACAATTTAGGCAATCCAAAAGTATAGTCTTCCAAGTGGCCAAAACTTTAGTATGTCAGCGCAGAAAATTTAAGTATTTTCTATTCCCACGGGCTGCCTCTTTGTTATAAATAATGTGTTGACTTTTCTTTTGAGGTGAGAGCTTTAACAAATGCAGTCCCTGCCAATGATGGATGCCTCTTAAATGTAAAGATCAAGAAAATTAGGAACTTACTTTTGCAAGCAGCTTCCAAAGCTGCTGCACTCAAATTTGCATCAACCATCAAAAAAGCTGCCGACCTGATAACATTATCAAATTGATTTATCCACTCTGGTGTCAAGTATAGTTCCTGTATATGAAAACAGATTGAATTCCCCTTTAATTATCACATCCACACTGGTTTTAGGAACACTGCCCACAGTAACATATGAAATCAGTATACACTGCCCCTTCAGCCATTGAAGAGACGTGTAAGTCCAAGGTCAGATAGCATATAAAGCAACTATGTAAAAAGGGTTTTTATTAAACCATCAACGATAATCATGCAACTTTTTAAAATCATAACATTTTGTACTTACCAACACATCTGTATCTGCCACTGCTCCAGCTAGCTCACCATTTGCATTGAAAATGGCTGAGACAGCAGGAGTTGCCACTCCTCTACAATGTCGTATACCTACAGTATTTTGAAATCAGTTGGACTTTGCGAGGGGAAAAAGCACTCAGTAACAAAGTAAAAACCTGACCCAATTCGAGAAAGACAAGATTTTACAAAATTACTGCAAATCATCCATCCTTGGAATTTTACCCTCAATTGGTAGACCTAGAGAGTGCCAATGTTTCAGCAAAATATCACCTGGGGACAGCTGGTTGAGTTACATCAACAGTTGTCGCCAAAATATCCAGAAATCAAGGTGTGCATTGGCACTTGAAATAAAAATCAATACCAGCCATATCTTGCCCCACGACACTGATCAGGAAAGGAGATATGCCCAGCTTTCTCATGCACTCAGCAACATTCCTAGCGACTCCACCTTTGATATAGTGCACCTGCTCTTGTTTTTTGACCCCTCAGACATAAATTAAAAAACGTGAACATTTGTGCTAGAAACAGGAGATTACAAAACTGGCACCAAACAAGTCAAAACACACTGGGACAGTAAACAAGACATCTCAAATTCAGAAAGCAGTTCTGTCATAAATGATAACAGACTGCCAAGTTCAAACTGCCATCACCTGCTGCTTTCTACCAGGCCAACCACCAAACTCATTTCCTCATTATTTAAAAGCAGTCAATGCAAGAACAAAGATGCTTTAGCAGCCTTTGTTATGTCAGGCCTCATCCACATGCAGTTGAAACATGTGGAAATGTACAACACTTATCCACCCACCACAAAAAAATCTTGATTTGTAAACTCTAGAGGGTATGTGTGCCCAATCTGAATTCTTCTCTCTGACTGTAAATCTACTTAGTTTGGTGAAACAACTAAAATTTTATGTGGTGCCCAACCTGGTTCTTTCTACTGTTACTTATTTTATCATGCCCCATGTATGAACACCCATTATTGTGTGTAAGAGTGCATGTTTAGGTCTAAACACCGTTTACACCACCTAGCATTCAATAAGAGTCAAAGGTTTAGGTGCACACCTTGGGTATATATTGAGGCCCTATTAGTTGTCCTTATTGCTACATCCTCGGACATCTGGATGGGCGCTAGTAGCTTTGGTCATAGTAGTCATGAAGTGACTTAGTGCCAATGCACTAAGGCACTTCAGGGCAAGGTTGTCACGTTCGATGATGTCCGATTAGTACAGTCCGATACTAGTACGGTACTACTTGGACTAATAAATCTTGGACCTACGTCCGATGTTATGTCCGATGAAAGAAAAAATACATATAATTTTAAGTCTATGCTTAATGTCTGGACTTACAAGTTAAAACATAAACTTAGAGATTCAAGTCAAAAGTGCAAAAGAGAGTTGAAACTTCTCGAGCCACTCCCATGCCTCATGTAGCACCTAAGGGCCCCACAAGCATCACGGGCAGCCGATGTGGATGCCTAAGTGGAAGTTCCATTGCTACCGACACGAGGGCGAATAACAACACGGGCACACCGTGCATGAATACGAGAGACCTGCCAGTCTATCTCCTCAAGCTCCAAGTAAAGCTCCCTAAAGATTTGCTCCTTGTTAGATTACGGAAGATAGCTTTATTCAGACTGATGGAAGCACGAGACTCTTTCACCTCCCAGCCCCGCCTAGATAAGTGCTGGCCCTCAATCTTATCTCTTTGCCAGCCGTCAACTTGCTGGAGTCCTACTATTCCTGGACTCCCTTACTCTCTAGGCTCCCCTTGACCCCGTTCGGGCGCCCAAGAGCCCGGACGGTCACTCTCGTGCATGTTCCCCTAAATTTACCTTAATGTAACATTAAATATCCCTTTTAATGTCACATTTCACACTTATGACCTTAATGTGACATTAAATATCCCTTTTAATGTCACATTAATGTCACATTTCCTTCCCCTTAAGAATCGGTTTCGTCCTCGAAAACGATATTTGGAAGGTCTAATTGTAAATCGGGAAACCTTTTCTTTAAAGTACTTACTTGCTCCCATGTTGAGCTTTCCTCTGAACAATCTTTCCACTTAACCAAACATTCTTGATAAATAGTATTCCTCGTTCGTCTATTACGAACATTTAATATTTTTTCTGGTTCATGTGGATTAGATTGGTCATAGAATAACTCCTCAATATCATCATTTAAAACTAGATTATCCAAGTCACCCAGCTTTTTCCTTAATTTGCTTACATGAAAAACTGGATGTATTTTACTACCAGCAGGTAGTTGGAGCTTGTAAGCCAATTCTCCCACCCTTTTAAGTATTATGAAAGGACCACAATACCTTGGTGAAAGCTTTGGACAATGTCCCTTTTTCATAGTTTTAGTTTGTTCAGGCACCTTAAGATAGACCAATTCTCCTTCTTCAAAGGAGATGTCTCTTCGGTGAGGATCGGCATATGCTCTAGCTCGACTTTGAGCCTTTTTAATATTTTCTTGAGCAAATTTTAACATATTATTCATATCCTCCAAAAAGTCTTTAGCTGCCTGAACCTTTTCCTTATGCAGTCCTACTGCAAAAGGAGCTCTGGGCTGAAACCCATACATCAACATAAACGGACTATATCCAGTGGAAGAGTGTTTGGCACTGTTATATGCAAACTCTGCTATCGGTAAATACTCTTCCCAATTAGTTTGCCTTTTGCTTACATATGCCCTAAGCATATCTTCAAGAATTTGGTTAACCCTTTCAGTTTGCCCATCTGTTTGCGGATGATCCGCCGTACTCATGCTAAGTTTAGTATCCAATTTCCTAAATACCGCACGCCAAAAATGGCTATCCAATTTTCTATCCCGATCAGAAATTATATTTGCCGGAAGGCCATACAATCGGTATATGTTCTCTACGAACAATCTAGCCAATTCTGGTGTTTTAACATCAGTTGAAGTTGGAATAAACCTAGCCATTTTGGTTAACCTATCCACAATTACCCACACAGAGTCGTGCCCCCTCTGTGTTCTAGGTAAAGCAACAATAAAATCCATGGAGATACTCTCCCATTTTCCCGAAGGAATTTCTAATGGATGGAGAAGTCCTCCCATTTTTAATTTTTCAGCTTTATTAACCTGCCATTTATTACATTTGACCACATAGTCAAGGACGTCCTTATTCATTCCAGGCCAATAGAACTGCCTTTTAATAAGACTATAAGTCTTATTAACTCCTGGATGTCCCGCACTAGGGGTATCATGACACTCAAAGAGTACCTGGCGCCTTATTTCTATATCTTTCGGGACACATACCCTACTCTTGTAGAGTAAATAACCATTATCAATGGTAAAATTCTTCCACTTGAATCCAGTTTGAGCAACCCCTGATGCTCCATTTCCTAGTTGAACATCCTCAGATATTCCTTTCTCAGTAGAAGCACTTTCATTTGGATCCCCATTTTTTATTGCTTCCCATATGTTGGAATATGCCGGATCAACCTGACATTTCCCTTTTAAAGATTCAAGCAAGTTGGAAGTGAACTGAGTAAAACTCAATTCATTAATGATGGGCATTCTGCTGAGTGCATCAGCTACTATATTATACTTTCCTTTTCTATATCTTATTTCATAGTCGAACTCTTGGAGGAGTTCGGCCCATCTGGCTTTACGCCCATGTAAATCTGGTTGATCATTAAGCCACTTAATGCTTTCATGATCCGATAAGATCAAAAGTTTGGCACCATACAAATAATGCCTCCATTTCTTCATTGCATGTACTATTGCATACAGCTCCCTCTCATAAACAGAATAATTCTGTTTTGCACGATCTAATTTCTTGCTTTCAAAAGCAACTGGTCGACCTTCTTGTAATAAGACCGCGCCTATTGCCTTGTCACTAGCATCAGCTTCAACCACAAATGGTTTATTGGGATCCACTATTAATAATACTGGAGCTGTAGCAATAGGTACCTTAAGTTTTTGAAAACTTTCATTTTGGTCTGTTCCCCAATTAAAACTTTTCCCTTTCCCTTTAAGTTGGTCTGTCATTGGAACAGCTATTTTGGCATAATCTCGAATGAATCTACGATAAAATCCAGATAAACCTAGGAAGATCTGCAGCTCTTCCAGGTTCCGTGGAGGTGGCCATTCAATAATTGCCCTTACTTTTTCTGGATCCATGTTGATTCCCTCTTTCGAGATTATATGCCCTAAATATTTGACCTCTCGTGCAAAGAATTCACATTTAGTTTTCTTCGCATAAAGGGAATGTGTTCTTAACAGTTGGAATACTAATAATAAGTGTTCCAAATGTTCTTCTCTTGATTTACTAAAGATCAAGATATCATCCAAAAAGACTACTACAAAATGTCCTAGATAGGGCCGTAAAACACTATTCATCAGCTTCATAAAAGTAGCTGGTGCATTAGTGAGACCAAAAGGCATCACTAAAAAATCATAATGCCCGTATCTAGTACGAAATGCCGTTTTGGAAATATCTTGTGCCTTAATTCTTATTTGGTGATAACCTGATCTTAAGTCTATCTTTGTGAAGAATTTTGCCCCTTGCAATTGATCAAAAAGATCTTCCATTCTGGGCATAGGAAATTTATTCTTCACCGTTATTTTATTAAGTGCTCTATAGTCAACACAAAGTCGCATAGAACCATCTTTTTTCTTTACCAATAAAATTGGTGAAGCCCAAGGTGAATTACTGGGTTGAATAAACCATTTATCCAAGTAATCCTTAATTTGTCTTTCAACTTCTTGATGCTGTGTTTCACTTAACCTATATGGTGGTTTTGAAATTGGGTGTGTGTCCTTATTTATTTCAATTGGGTGATTTATTTCACCCCTATCTGGTGGAAGGCCACTAGGTAAATCAGAAGGAAACACATCTTTAAAATCATCTAACAAACTGTTCAATTCATTATTTACATTCAATTCGCAAACATAAGAAAATTGTTGCTTTATATTACAGAAAGTAAAAGTACTCTGTACAGGAAGAGACCATAGCATATATACCTCACAAACTTCCTTCTTTATCAGCTTCTGAACTTCAGTAGAACACAGCAAAGGATTATCAGATACTTCATGTTCACCTTGAATGACAAAAGTCTTACCATCCCTTTCAAATTCCAGTGTATTATGGTGATAGCTACGTTTTAAGGATGGTTCCAATCCCCATAGCCACTCCCTCCCTAGAGCAATGTCAGCTCTTTCCATGTTCATTATTTGGAAATCAAGCTTATCTTTATATCCTTGAATCTCGATTTCCAAATTGGATACCATTGTATCCCATATTTTATTGTCTTGGCCTTGCATCATACGCACAACGTATTGATGCTCACTATTTTGTTGGGGAAGTTTCAATTTTTTGACAAGTGCATAATTTATAAAATTATGTGTGGCAGAGTCATCAACCATGACTCTAACCCGTTTTCCAGCTACCAATCCATGTACTCTAAGTAAATCATGTGGCCCAAAAGTAGGCTGCCACAAAGAAGTTGACATACAACACTTATGTTGTACATCCATGTGCAAGACCTCTAAAGATTTATACTTTTCATGGCCCTTTAATTCTAAGATCTGCACTACATGGATTTGTTTTTCTTTTCCCTTGCCCTTGTCTTTTTCTTTGTCTTCCCCCTTTTTCTTTTGAGGGCAATTCCAAGCAGCATGGTTAGGGGATAGGCAATTAAAACACAATTTTTGTTTTTTGGCCTTATCAAAGTCATCAGGACTTAGCTTTGGCCTCATATATGGTTTCTTTTCAAAGGGTTGTTTTTTACCTTTGAAAAATGGCATTTTTCTTTTAAATTTGCCCACAAATTTTGAGGTTTCTAATTCCTTAGACTTGGGCTCCATATCAGTGAGACTGGTGAGTGTACCTGGACGCGTACTATCTTCATAAATTAATGCAAATTTAATTGCCTCTTCAAGCGTCTTAGGTAAACTCCGTTTTACTTCCTTTTTACAGGCTTTATCCAGTCCCCTAATGAATCCTCTTGTTTTTTGGAATTCATCAATTCCTTCCAGTTTGAGGATTATCTCACGATATTCCTCCAAATATGTCAGTAGGGGTCGTCCCTTTTGTCTGACATAATCCCAATCTTCCCAATTTCTTTCCATTTCATTTTCAGGAAGAAATTCTTTCAAAAATACGGATTCAAATTGAGCCCAAGTTTCAGGTATTTTATTCGCCTCCTTTAAGGTTCGCCACCACTTATATGCTTTGGGCCCCAAAGTTAAACTGGCCTCCAATGCTTGGAGATGTGGTGGGGTGTTTTTTAATTTATGTAAATCTTCCCATTTCTGGAGGAAATTAAAGATTGTATCTTTATTCCTATCTTTTTCCTCCCCGTAAAATTGAGGTGGTTTCATATCCTTTAAAACCGGATTATCCCTCAATTTATGGTAGGTTTGGGGTTCCTTAGGATCTCGCATAGTCACATCTAAATCTTTCGATGAAGATGGGACATCCGAGATTTCTATTTTATTTTTGTCTTTTTCCAACAATAAAGTTAACTGAGATTTTATTCCAGTTAGTGTTTGAGTTAAAAACTCCATTTGAACCCCCTGAGTTTGCACACGAGCAGAAAGATCATCAAATTGCTCTCTCGTGGCAAAAAATTCTTCCCATTGTTCTTCTTGTATGTCTGGTTCATGGGGATCTACCATAGGTTGATCCCCGGAACTAGAACTTTCCATTACCCTTTCTTTCCCTTTTTCTGCCATTAATACACTGGAATTGGAAAGCAAAAATAAGAAATTTGCATACAAGATAAAATACTTCCCTGATTTTTTATGGCAGGCTGTGGCTTCAGTTGAATATGAAGTTTTCTGCCTGTCTCACAGCAGTCGCAGTCTTATCCGCCTCAGGAGCAGTCCTATCCGTCAACAGCAATCTGATACTGACAGCTCCACTTCTGATCTGTTTCTCGCGGCTGCTAGCAGCTTCATCTGAGCTGATTGGTCCTCGCGAATGCTGGCGACTCTACTCCTGGTCCTCGCGGATGCTGGCGGCTGCACGCCTGGTCTAGTTGGTCTTCACGCTGGTCTGGTTGGTCTTCGTGACCATAATCCTTACGTTTTTTTTTTTTTTAAATTCTGCCCGTTACGTTTTCAGCGACTGGTCCCGTAACATTAGACCAATACTAAATGTCACTTACGTGACGTGGCGCTGCCCTTCCAATGTGACGAATCTTCTCCGTTTTCTTCACGGCTTCGTCAATTTTCACGCGACGGGACAGGGCAGAAATGACGGCACGCAACGGGACAGGGCAGACGACACGCGACGGGACAGGCACTTCTGACTGACGGCCTGTTTTCTAAAGCGACGGGGCAGGGCGGGAGTACTTCGTCAGATCGCGTGACAGTCAGGAATTAAGTGCCGTGAAGACACGACAGGACAGAACGCTTCTGATTGATGGCCCGCTTCTTGACTGACGACCTCCCAGATTCTTGTTTGATCAGAAACATAGGCTCTGATACCAGTGTTAGATTACGGAAGATAGCTTTCTTCAGACTGATGGAAGCACGAGACTCTTTCACCTCCCAGCCCCGCCTAGATAAGTGCTGGCCCTCAATCTTATCTCTTTGCCAGCCGTCAACTTGCTGGAGTCCTACTATTCCTGGACTCCCTTACTCTCTAGGCTCCCCTTGACCCCGTTCGGGCGCCCAAGAGCCCGGACGGTCACTCTCGTGCATGTTCCCCTAAATTTACCTTAATGTAACATTAAATATCCCTTTTAATGTCACATTTCACACTTATGACCTTAATGTGACATTAAATATCCCTTTTAATGTCACATTAATGTCACACTCCTCCTCCAAGTCTCTCTCGCGAGTCACACTTTTAAGTGTACTAGTGGAGAGCCTGAGTAAATCCACATTTATCTATATATTTAAAAAATGAAGAACTTAGATTAAACAAATGAAACTTCTTTAAATATATTTCATAATCTATGAATAAAGTTATGAACTAAAAAGTATAAAAATTAGATATACGATACCTATCTTGCCATAGACATCTCATGCATATTGCGTAGCATGCGTAAATTGGAGCGATAACAAATTAGTCGCTCCAATTGTCGTCTGCTAAGCTTGCTACGAATTTTGATGTGCACGAGGGAATAGGCGGACCAATTCCTCTCACATGCACCCGATGCACAATCCTAAACCATGTGAAAAAAAAGTAAGTTTAACTAGAATTAAATGAAAAAATAGAAGAGATTTTCAAACCTGTGTAAAAATACGTAAGGCCACTCTTTGGAGGTGAGGTAATTGATAGCCAAATGACTCCCACCAAAAAAGAGGCTTCACCAACGATTCTCGTTTCCAACAAATGGTGGATACGAAAGCAGTGTCTCTTTGATCACTATAATTAATGAGCTCTTGGAGGAAGGCACCATAGTACTCTCACCATAGTGCTCTTCCGCCAAAGCCTTTGGAAGAAAGGCATCACGATAGGCAAGGACATTGGCATCCATGAAGAGAGAGGGTTTTTTGAAGGCGGGATGCAAGAGTGCTGCAAACCCATATATGGATCGCTTCGTCCACTCCCATCTTTTCTTTGTCAAAAAGAGAATGTCATCTCTTTTAGGGGTGGTATCCAAGATATCACTACAGTAGATCTAAGATGATAGAGATTTAGAGGGAGATTTAGAGGTGAAATTTGAAAAAAAAAAGTGAGAAAATATAAAATATAGATTATAAAACTAAAAAGAAGCATGAACCATTGAAAAAAAACAAAAATAAAAACAATATCATAAAGAAGAGGCCTCCCCATCCAAGATGGTCGATGATTGTATCTCCTCCATCACATCCACCATAAGATGATAGAGGAGACCAATAGCAGCCCCCTCCATGTCCGTCATGCAAAGCACCTTGTAAATGGGAATGACGGCAATGATAATGCCCCTCACATCCATCTAAAATTACTCCTTTAAGCAAAGCCTTTGAACGGCCTCTGCTTCCACTTGGCTTGATGTGGACTCCCCTTCAAGCCATTCCTTAAACTCATCTGACGCGACCGTTTTTGGTAGCTTGTTGTGAACGTCATAGAGACGCTCGAGAAGAAGCCACATGGCCACAAACCGAGTCTTCAAGGGCTTCTTCAACTCCAAGTCCGAGTATGAGCGATATATCACAAGAACTCAGACCTTGGAATTAACAAAGCCAACGATTGTGCAAGCATCGTTGACAATCCTTGCCACCCATTCCAACTTGCCTATATCTTCCATAAGAAGATCTAGACAATGTGTAGCACATGGCGTCCATACTATAGACGGAAACTCGGCCTCAAGTTTCCGCCCCATAGATGTACAATTTGAGGCGTTGTCCGTGACAACTTACACCACATTTTATGGCCTAACCTACAAGATTATACACGATGAAATTAGAATAAATTTGGGAGATTAAAAGAAGAGATTACAAAATAATAGATTTAGAAGCATTACCTCAATGATGGCTTGCCGTATGTGCCAATACATGAACGAGCCTATGGTTCTCCTTCCCCTTGTACCTGCATCCACCGCTCATAGGAAATATGTGCCAAGTGGACAAGAGACGAGGATGTTGATGATCCCCCTTTTTTTTCGATCACTCCATCCATCGAATAGGATAGACCAACCGTACTTCACCCAATCGGCACGCACGGGCTCAAGGAACTTATCAACCCTCTCTCTCCTCATCGAGTTTCTTGGTATGCATATCATTGTACGTGACACCGTACCATCCCTCGCATGGACCAACGGCGGCAATGGCTTTCACCATCCGCTTCCATCGATCCACTTTGAGAATATGGAAAGAGAGATTGCACTCAATTATGGTGTATGCAATCTCTATTTCCACTTGCCTTTGCCTCTCCTTGAGAAAGGAGAGAGGACCGAAAACTTGCCCCATTGCTTGGGCAAGAGTGGCTTGTCTCTTAGGCATAGGTGCACCACTCGAATGGCTTTTTCTAGATGGGATAGAAGAGGCCCCTCCAACGGAAGAAACTGAGACAATTGGAGAGGAATCGTTTTCTGCATCCGAGACCTCATGATCGGGAGAGATCACCTCCTCACTTGCACTTGAAAGGCTTTGCGCCGCTTCAATGGCAAGTATTTCTGACGACAATCTTCATAGACATCATCGAGAATACCAGGACATGGTGTAGCTTCCCCTCCTAATTTGCAAATGTGAATGAGAAGGCGAGTAACGAATGAGATTTGGAGCTTTGGGCAATACTTGCATTGCCACTTGCAAGTGTTGGATTTCTCCTTCACTCGTTCAAAGTAGGCACAATGCAAGCGAAAAACCTCATGGAGAGGGGGTGCCATTGATAATGTATAGAGAGAGTCTAGAGGGTCACGGGTGGAGGGTGAGATATTTGAAGAAAGAAGTGAAAAGAGTAGAGAGCTTGAAGGAGTAGAGAGCTTAAGGGAGTACAAAGAGGCTATAGCTTGATGGAGAAGAAGGTTGGAAGGGTTTAGAGGTTAAGGGAGGACTTCAGGAGAGAGCTTGAGAGAGTAGGAAGGATGGAGAGCTTGAAAGGAGTAGGAGGGGTGGAGAACTTGAAAGGATGAATGAGATGGTGGGGGAGGAGAGATTTTATAAAAAGGGAGAGTGCTTTAGCCTTTGGGTTTAGGGTTGGCCCTTTTTTTTTTGGGGGGGGGGGGGGGGGGGGGGGGGGGGAAGAGAGAGAGAGAGAGAGAGATTTCAAATTCTGAAATTTGAATGGTGGCCCATCATCCATGGGAGAGGTTAGTTTAAAACTTTAATCTTTAATCTTTTCTCTTGAGTCTTTGTGAGAAAGAAAGAAAAGATAGAGAGAAAGAAAAGAAAGAAAGAAAAGAATAGAGAGAAAGAAAAAAATAATAGAGAAGATTCAAGAAAGAAAAGAAGAAAAAGAAAGGTAAGAAAGAAAAGAAAGAAAAGAAGAAAAAAAACGTAAGAAAGAAATAAGATAAGAAAGATAAGAAAGAAAAGAAGAAAAGAAACGTAAGAAAGAAATAAGATAAGAAAGATAAGAAAGAAAAGAAGAAAAGAAATGTAAGAAAAAAAGAAGAAAAGAAAGGCAAGAAAGAAAAAAGAAGGGGCCTAAAAACAGTTCCAACCTGGGGCTATCACCCAGCTGCCTAAGATCTCATGCAGATGTTCTTCAAATCTGCAAACACCTGCTGGTAATGGCTGAAACTCAGCTCGCAATGGCTGCTCCGGCTCCTCATGATGCGTTTCCAACAAAAATGAATGATTCTCTCTCTCTCTCTCTCTCTCTCTCTCTCTCTCTCTCTCTCTCTTTGTGCCCTCGTTTTTACTCTCCTAGTCTTCCCCACATTTTGTTCCCAACCTCCCTTTGGAAAATTTAAGTGGCAGCCTTCCCAAATGAATTTCCAACATTATCCACATTATTATATTAATTTCCAATCTAAATTTGCTGGAAGTTAATATAATAATTATTTCGCTACCCAGAAAAATAGTCTGACCAGCCAGTAATTAAATTGGTTGGGCAACTTCATCTCCTAAGTGTCCCTATACCATTTTTGACCATCAGATCACCATTAAGTACCATTAAACACCACATCTCTAGTGTCACCGACACTTATAGCCAAATAAATGACTTAGGCCAATAACTAACACCAGATACCACCGAGTATCTATGCGACATAACAAATTGCAGCTTGTTGGATGCGGAGCTTGCGTGCGTGACCAACAAGCTATGGTGGACAGAATTCCATGAAGGTGGATGGTTGGGTGGGTGAGAGAGAGAGAGAGATTCTTGCAAGTACACACAAACTGAAAGATAGATACATGAGATATGTGAGATGATAGTACATGTGATGGGGTTTGAATATATAGGCTAAGGTGTCCACCTATACGTTTGACACTTGTTTACAAGGAGTCTCAGAGACTACAGATTAAGCATGGACAAGAATTGACATGATGTGGTGTTGGACAAGCAATGCACGACCAACGAGCAAGCTCAATGTCATGAGGGCATGTATTTTTGAAACCTCACTTAACATGTGGATTAATTTTTAATCAAATGATTAAGTAAATGTTGCACATGTGAGATGCAACTGGGATTAAAGTAAATTTACGAGCCCCGGACCCGAAGAAATCACGAGATGTCAAAGGCCAAAGTTGCTATAAGTTATGCCGCACAGGTACTTGGTGGTATCTTGTGCCAGTTATTGACCTAAGTCATCCATTTGGCCATAAGTATTAAATCACTGCGACTGCTGTCTTCTGCCGACTCCCTTCTTCAAGCACGAGAGATCTATCTCTTCGTTTTCCACCCAGCCACGCTTAGGAGAATTCAGGAACCGTGCGTATCTAGCATATTGCCAACTGTCAATTTCTTAGGAGTTATACTAATTAATAACTCTCTTTTGAATTGCCTTGTTCCTTCATTCCTAAGCCCCTCGAACCCCGTACGGGCACCCAAGGCTCCCGGACGATCATCTCTCGTGTTGTTTTCCCATAAGTTACATTCATTAATGTAACATTTCCTCCCCCTTAAGAATCGGTTTCATCCTCGAAAACGATACTTAGGAGGTCCAATTGTAAATTGGGAAACCTTTTCCTTAAAGTACTTACTCCCTCCCATGTTGAGCTTTCTTCTGAATAATCTTTCCATTTCACCAGATATTCTTGATCAATAGTATTCCTTGTTCGTCTATTACAAACATTTAAAATTCTTTCTGGTTCATGTGAAATAGATTGGTCACCTAATAGCTCCTCAATGTTATCATTTAAGATTAGATTATCCATATCACCCAGTTTCTTTCTTAGCTTGTCTACATGGAAAACTGGATGTGTTTTACTACTAGCAGGTAGTTGAAGCTTGTAAGCATGTTTTCCCACCCTCTTAAGTATTGTGAAAGGACCACAATACTTGGGTGAAAGCTTTGGACATCGTCCCGTTTTCATGGTTTTAGTTTGTTCAGGCACCTTAAGATAGACCAATTCCCCTTCCTCAAAGGAGATATCTCTTCGGTGAGGATCTGTATAAGCTCTAGCTCAGTCTTGAGCTTTCTTAATATTTTCTTGAGCAAATTTTAACATACTATTCATATCCTCCAAAAAATCCTTTGCTGCCTAAACCCTTTCCTTATGCAGTCCTACTGCATGAGGAGCTCTGGGCTGAAACCCATACATGAGCATAAATGGACTATATCCAATGGAAGAGTGTTTGGCACTATTATATGCAAACTCTGCTATCGGTAAATACTCTTTCCAATTAGTTTACCTTTTACTTACATATGCTCTCAACATATCTTCGAGGATTTAGTTAACCCTTTCAGTTTGCCCATCAGTTTGCTGGTGCTCCGCCATGCTCATGCTAAGTTTAGTATCCAACTTCCTAAATACAACGCGCCAAAATTTACTATCAAATTTTCTATCCCGATCAGAAACTATATTTGCCCGAAGGCCATACAATCAGTATATGTTCTCTATAAACAATCTAGCCAATTCTGGTGTTTTAACATCAGTTGAAGTTGGAATAAACCTAGCCATTTTGGTTAACCTATCCACAATCACCCACACAGAGTCATGCCCCCTCTGTGTCCTAGGTAATGCGACAATAAAGTCCATAGAGATACTCTCCCATTTTCCCGAAGGAATCTCTAATGGGTGGAGAAGTCCTCCCATTTTCAATCTTTCAACTTTATTAACCTGCCATTTATTACATTTGACCACATAGTCAAGGACGTCCTTATTCATTCCAGGCCAATAGAACTGCCCTTTTTCATTCTAGTCCAATAGAACTGCCTTTTAATAAGACTATAAGTCTTATTAACTCCTAGATGTCCCGCACTAAGGGTATCATGACACTCAAAGAGTATCTGGCGTCTAATTTCTTCATCTTTAAAGACATATACCCTACCCTTGTAGAGTAAATAACCATTATCAATGGTAAAATTATTCCACTTGAATCCCATTTGAGCAATCCCTGATGATCCATTTCCTTGTTGAACATCCTCAGATGCTCCTTCCTCAATGGAGGCCCTTCCATTTGGATCCCCATTTTCTATTGCTTCCCATATGTTGGAATATGCCGGATCAACCTGGTATTTCCCTTTTAAGGATTCAAGCAAATCGGAAGTGAAATGAGTAAAACTCAATTCATTTATGATGGCATTCTGCCAAGTGCATCAGCCACTATATTATACTTTCCTTTTCTATACCTTATCTCATAGTCGAACTCTTGAAGGAGTTCGGCCCATCTGGCTTTATGCCCTTGTAGATCCGGTTGGTCATTAAGCCACTTAATGCTTTCATGATCCGACAAGATCAAAAGTTTGGCACTGTACAAATAGTGCCTCCATTTCTTCATTGCATATACTATTGCATACAGTTCCCTCTCATAAATAGAATAATTCCGTTTTGCACGATCTAATTTCTTGCTTTCAAAAGCAACCGGTAGACTTTCTTGTAATAAGATCGCACCTACTACCCTATCACTGGCATCAACTTCAACCACGAATGGTTTATTGGGATCCACAATTAATAGTACTAGAGCTGTAGCAATAGCTATCTTAAGTTTTTTAAAACTTTCGTTTTGGTATGTTCCCCAATTAAAGCTCTTCCTTTTCCTTTTAAGTTGGTCCATCATTGGAACAGCTATCTTGGCATAATCTTGAATGAATCTACGATAAAATCCAGATAAATCTAGGAAGATTTGCAGCTCTTCCAGGTTCCTTGGAGATGGCCATTCAATAATTGCCCTTACTTTTTTTGGATCCATCTTGATTCCCTCTTTCGAGATAATATGCTCCAAGTATTTGACTTCTTGTGCGAAGAATTCACATTTAGTTTTCTTCGCATAAAGGGAATGGGTTCTTAGCAATTGGAATACTAACCATAAGTGTTCCAAATGTTTTTCTCTTGATTTACTAAAGATCAAGATATCATCCAAGAAGACTACTACGAAACGTCCTAGATAGGGCTGTAACACACTATTCATCACCTTCATAAAAGTAACTGGTGCATTAGTGAGGCCAAAATGCATCACTAAAAAATCATAATGCCCGTATCTAGTACGAAATGCCGTCTTAGGAACATCCTGAGCCTTAATTCTTACTTGGTGATAGCCTGATCTTTAGTCAATCTTTGTGAAGAATTTTGTTCATTGTAATTGATCAAAGAGATCTTCCATTCTGAGCATAGGAAATTTATTCTTCACCGTTATCTTATTAAGTGCTCTATAATCAACACAAAGTCACATAGAACCATCTTTTTTCTTCACTAATAAAATTGGCGAAGTCCAAGGTGAATTGTTGGGTTGTATAAACCCCTTATCAAGGTAATCCTTGATTTGTCTTTCGACTTCTTGGTGCTGTGTTTCACTTAGCCTGTAAGGTGGTTTAGAAATGGGGTGTGTATCTCTATCTATGTCAACTGAGTGATTTACATCAACTCTAGCATATTGTCAACTGTCAATTTTTTAAGAGTTATACTAATTAATAACTCTCTTTTGAATTGCCTTGTTCCTACTTTCATTCCTAAGCCCCCCAAACCCCGTACAAGCGCCCAAGGCTCCCGAACGGTCATCTCTCGTGCTGTTTTCCCATAAGTTACATTCATTAATGTAACAATAAGTGCCAGTTGGTGACACTAGAGAAGTAGTGTTTAATGGTACCTAACGCCAATCTGATGGTCAAAGGCACTCGAGAATGGAAGTTGCCTGGCCAATTTAATTATTAGCCAGTCAAATTATTTTTCAGGGCACTGAAATAATTATTAGATTAATTTTCAGTATTTAAAGGCTGAAAATTAATATTTAATTATGAAAATGTTGAAAAAACCATTTGGGAAGGCTATCACTTGTCAAAAATGCCCATGCAAGACTAAAAAACGTCTTTAGAGGCTGGAGAGGCATTTTTATAAATTCAGCCTGCAAGAGAGAGAGAGAGAGAAAGAGAGAGAGAGAGAGAGAGAGAGAGAGAGAGAGAGAGAGAGGAGAGACTCCTAGTCTGATTTGCAACCATTGGAGGAACTTCTGAGGCTGCCAAGGGTAGCAGAAGACCAATCAACAACAGGAGACAACATCTACAGGCTGTTGAGACAGGGCAGCAGCAATAAATGACTGATTTTCTTCAGTTCTTTGCATCTACAAGCTGTTGTGGCAAGGCAACAGCTACATTTGACTGATTTTCAGTCATTCTTCGGGACAAAGCTCTGAATTTTCTCTCTCTACTGCTTTTCATCTCATCTCCCAGCCATTTCACAGCCTTGCTCCAAAGATCTTAGCATTTGGATCCCTGGGGCTGAGAAATTTCAGATTTCTCTGCTGTAAACCCTAATCTGTAGCAGCAGAAATTGGGATTTAGCAACAACCTCGAGAAGCATGCAAGAAATTGGAAGCTCCAAGACTTGGATTCAATAGGACTGAAGCTGTTTTTAGCCTATTCAAGTAGAGGGATCAGCAAATAATTGAATTTGGGGCATTTTCCATCTCCATCAAAGCGAATGAAGGCCAATTGATTGCCAGAATCAAGGGGCAAATCAAATTAAAGACTTGTTGGTGATTTATCACAGCAAGGGAAGTTGGAATACCAAAAGGGATTGAGAGAATCCCATTGTAAATCAACTTCTTCTTTATAAAGCTAAAGAAATACCGAAAGGGACGCCAATTTTGGGGCCAATCAAGTGTGCATTGTCCAAGATCAATAGGTAAATTTGTATTTTCAGATTTGCACTAATTGTTTGCTATTGTAATTAAGTTGTAATCAGGGATTTACCACCCATCCACGGAAGGAAGACTGGTTTCACTCAATGCGCAAGTGGCACGTATATTGCAAATGGGTCGTCTGGCACACAGGGACCAAGACGCAAGAATCAGCGACACGTGTGCTACAAACGAGTTGTTGGGCACACATGGAACCAGGGCACAGAAATCTACAGTCTCGACATACCAGCATTAAACTGTCTCAACAATTTGAGACATGGCTATTACAGCCAATTGATGAACAAGTAATGGAGTTGGACGCTCCTTTGCAAACTCTTCTCTTTCTTCTTGTTCTTGTTATTTTTCTATTACAGCAACATTCTTGGGTTGGTAGACCTCCTCCTTCTTTTTGTTTTCTTCTTCAATGAGCACACGAGTTGTCTCCTTGACCTTTGCTATACATAGACAAATAATACACGAGTTGGGTACGGAGCTCACATGCATGACGAGGAGGTGGGGGGGAGGGGGTGTTTTGAGTTTTGTGGGGATGGGAATATGTGTGTATGTAAGATTCTTGCAAGTATACACAAACTGAAAGATAGATAGATGAAAATTGTGAGATGATAGTACATGTAATCGAGCTTGAATATAGAGGGTACGGTAACTACCTACACGTTTAACCCTTATTGAATGCTCCGTGGTGTAAAAGGTATTCTCACCTAAACACGCACTTTCACACATAATAATCTGTGTTCACACACGAGGATAAATAAATCTAACACAACTTTTGCCTTTGACATCTGTTGATTCTCTCACGTCCCAAGCTCATTAATTTGCATTAACGTCAGTTGCACCTCACATATACAACATTTACTTAAACATTTGATTCAAAATTAATTCACATGTAAAGTGAGGTTTGCAAAAATACATGTCCTCATGATAGCCCTCCCCCTTAAAATCCTTGCAATTGTCCCTGATTGCACTGCCACATGCATCGAAAAGTAAAGTATTACACTGGGATTTCCACAAGGCATCATAGTCAACACAACATTGCACACTTCTATTCAACCATTTTATATGTCTAACACATGCTAAAAATTACCAGCCAGCATAACATAACATAAGACTCACAAAGGATCTCAAAAATATTGCCAAATTATCATGCAATGGATCCATTAATCATGAGCTCAATTAATCTAACAAAACTAAACCATAGTATAGCATAAACCATGGCTGAAACATCAATGGCATCATAACATATGCTGTTGTCCATAAAATCAGCTGAGTACCACTGAAAATTAATGACCATACAGTGAATACCAGCATTTGATAATCAGCCCCTAATGATCATTAACTAATGCAAATGTAAAGTTTTAGAGCTACAGACAATAAACATACCATATGCATACCAAACATAATTCCTAGGACATTGAATAGTGATCTCCTAGCAAACATACTGTCAACTACAATACCCTAAATGTATGCCGAATACATCCAAGATCCACTACATCTAGAACTGTCCGTCACTGAGGAGTGGAGGTGCTAGCTTCCTCATGAGCATCAGATAATACTCTGGACCCATGCTCTACCGAACTTAACTGAGCACGATCAAAAGTCAGCTCTAACTGAAAAGCATCAAGGTAAAGCTACAACAACTGAGGATGGTCTGCCAAGTCATCCTCCTCCATCCATTTGGCATCCATTGGTGAATAATTTTGAAACTTCACCAAGTCCCGTCTAGAAACCTTACCCTTGATCTTCCACACTTTGTGCCGAAATCTGCTCTAGTACCAATATCTCATCAAGCTCTTCAACCTTAGACTAAATTTTAGCATATATATCCTCTAGCACATCACCATGAAAAGGCCTAAGCAAGCTCACATGAAAGGCATTGTATATTCACCAATGTGGAGGCAATTTCAGTCTATAACATGCATAATCAATCCTCTCTAGCACTTAAAATGGCCCATCATATCGCATACTCAGCTTTGGATATAATCTCTCTTTGTCCTTCATATTTTTCAGCCATGCCTTTTCAAAATGCAACAACACATAATCGCCCTTTGCAAAGTGCAAAGCATGCCTATGACAATCAACTACTCTCTTTTGCTTATCCTATGATCTTTGAAGCGCATACTTAACCTTCTAATAAGCAAATACAAGTTACTTTCTTACCACCCTCTATCACATCAAAAGGAGCCTTACCAATGGAACGATTCACTGTGTTGTTATATGCAAACTCAACCAATGGCAAATATTGTTTCCACTGTGCTTTGTGGTCTGATACATAGCACTTCAAAAGATCTAAAACTATGGAGTTAGCCTCCGTGGACTAACCATGAGTTTGTGGATGGAAGGATGAAGAGAATTCCAATGTTGTGCTCTATTCTCATACAATCTTTTTCAAAACAAACTTGTCACCCATAGGCTACGATCACTAATGCAACTCTGGCATACCATGGTACTTAAACACATGATGCATAAAAGTCGTCTTGGACTGACCATGAGTTTGTGGATGGAAGGATGAAGACAATTCCAACATTGTGCTCTATTCTCAAACAATCCTTTTCAAAACAAACTTGTCACCCATAGGCTACGATCACTAATGCGACTCTGGCATACCATGGTACTTAAACACATGATGCATAAAAAGTCATGTCATATCATCAGCCTTTATTTTTTTCCTCACTGGAATGAAGTGAACCTACTTGCTGAGCTTGCATATAATGAACTTGCATATGACAGTCCATGTCCCATCATTCCCTATAGATGTACGTGGAAGCTCAAAGATAAAATCCATAGCAATGTTCTACCAAGGCCTATCAAGAATAGGCAAGGGCTACAATAAACCCAGCATCTTTTGCCTATCATACTTGACTTTCTAGCAGACTATGTATGTCCTAACAAACTGCCCAACATCATGCCTCAAAGCTGGCTAATAAAAGAAATGCTTAATTGCCTTAATTGTGGCATCAATACACTTATGACCCGCATAAGAAGGAGCGTGACTCTCAGTAATCACCTTTACCCTCAACTACTTTGTAACATATAGTCATCCATGCATCATGAAAAAGCTCTCTCAAAGTACCAAGCGATCATGCCTTTGGTCATTGCAAACCTGATTATATACATTTCCAAAGTTCGAATCAGCCAACATACTGATCCTTCATGGCATCCAACTTAGTGTGATAAACCATGTTGGCAACCAATAACTAAGGCTTACGAGACAGTGGATCAACCACTACATTCTTTCCACCATCTATATACACAATCTCAAAGTGAAACGTAGACAATAAGTTTGCCCACTACATATGCTTCTTAGATAACTTTGTCTCTAAGTCAAGAGGTAATGCAAAGTCTAATGGTTTGTTTGCACCATGAAATCAGCCCCTAAAATATAGTGTTTCCATGTGGAAAGTACATGACTCATAGACTTGCAAATTCCTCTCTATACCATGGTCAACATGACACTCATAAGCAATTACACAACCATCTTGCATCATTAAAAAAGCCCAACATTGTTTCCACATGCATCACACTGTACAACAAAAGACTTCCTGAGATCAGGCAATACAAGCACAAGATCCAAAGTCATTTTATCCTTTAATGCATTAAATGCCAAAATTTCCAATGCTGTCCATCTAAATGGCACATTCTTCTTCTACAAAGCATACAATGGAGAAGCAATTTCAGCAAAGTTCTGTACATACTTCCTGCACTACAAACAAAGACCCATAAAACTACAAATCTCATGAACATTCCAAAGTTGTTGCCATGAATGAATTGCAACAACCTTAATAAAGTTGTTGCCATGAATGAATTACCTCAACCTTAGTAAGATCCATATGAATGCCATCAAACAATACAATGTGGCCCAAGAAATGAATCTCATGCAACTTTTCTTGTCATTAATCAACAAATAATGCCCGTGCATCTCATCGAATATTATTGCCAAATGCTTGCAATGCTCGGCCTCATTCTTTGAAAAGACAATCATGTCAGCAAAGAAAGTACCCACAAATTCCCTTTGTTGCCAAAAGATGCAATCCATCATTCTATTGAATGAGGTGGGAGCATTTGTAAGCCCAAATGGCATGACAAGAAACTCATACAAACCAAAAGATGTTCGGAAGGCTATCTTGGATACATCCTCAACCCTAATCCCAATCTGATAGTAACCACTTTTTAAATCTAGGCGGCTGAAAATGGCTGCCCCCTACAATCTATCCAAGATATCATCAATCCTAGGGATCAGAAATATGTTCTTTATCGTGATTTTGTTCAAAGCACGATAGTCAATGCACATGTGCTATGACCCATCCTTCTTCTGCAGTAGAAGCACTAGAGAATAAAAAGGAGATAAACCACGCTGAATTAGCTCTTTCTCTAACAGCTTATTAGCCTGACTTATTTATCTTCTCTTACTAGGCTGCACTAATTCTATAAGGTGGCTTATTAGGAGGACTACTACTGGGGATCAAACTTATGACATGATCCTTAGGCCTTTCAGGTGGCAAGTGTCCTAGAAGTGACTAAGAAAAGCAATCAGCACATATTTGCAAAAATGACATGTAATCTTTATCCAAACGAGTCACATTCCTAACATTTTCATTATCACTCTTGTCCTCAATTAAAACCAAGTAAGCTAAAAGATGATTTTTCATTACTTTGGAAATAGCACAAGCATATACAACAGGGACAAATTCCCCTTTCAACTTTACATCTGAAGTATGAACTTTGCCTCTATGAAAGAGAGTCACAATCTTATCATGAGCGTTAATCACTGTATGCATACGATGGCACCAAGACATACCAAACAAGACATCACATCCTTCCAAAGGAGCAATAAAGAACTCTTCGTTGTCCACATAACTTTGAATGTGCAAACGAAGCTTTCCAATGATAGGAGTGATTAGCTTTGTGTGTCCCCCACATGCTATACCAATCTCACCCATGGGCCCCATCTCATCGTCTCTAATGCCTAAACGGGCTGTCATATCAAGAGAGATGAAATTTGATTGTGCCCCTAGATCAAGGAAAATCGATACATGCTCCTCTCTAATTTTGCCCCATATAGTAGAAAGTTCAGTACTATCATCATCAAGCTGATCTACCACTATATGAAATTTAATTTTGCCCATGGATCAAGAAAAATCGATGCATGCTCATCTCTAATTTTGCCCCATGTCCTACAAATTTCAGTACTATCATCATCAAGCTGATCTACCACTATATCAAACACAAAACCAACAGTGGTTTTGCCTTTCTTTCCCTTGTTATCATCTTTTTCAACTTGCTGCCTCTTAGGACAGCTCCTTGCCATGCATCCTTCCTGGTCGCAAATAAAGCATTTATTTGCAGCCATCAATTCCTTACGTCATGTATCATTTTTTCCCACTCTTTCTCTACCATAAGTTCCTCTTTCCAACCCTATTTTCAGATCTGCCCTAATTTTCAACCTTTATTTCAGATCTGCCCTTTTTCTCAGCCTTGGCCTCTTGCATGTGACTTGGCATCAATGCCTTGGATTCTTGCATCTTTTCCACAAAGCAATGCATCAATAGTAGTAACAAATTCTATGAGCTGAGACATGCTAGAAACAATGGACTTTATGCAAAAATCCTATATACCCTTTGGCAAACCACAAACATACTTCTTCGCTTGCTCATGGAGGGTTACTAAACCGATAAGAATTAATGGGTACTAAAGCATCCCAAAACTTCTCATTTTATACTGATCCAAGTTATTGCAATCCTTGGAATCCAACTGATTCCATGTTGTCATAATGTCTACTTCAAAGGTACTTCTCAACCCATTTGAAGCAAACACTTGCTTGAACTGGACCCAAGTGGTAGGTGCCTTTCCTTGAATGAGAAGTGTAGACCACCATTGCAATGCATTTCCCACCAAGAATGTGGTTGCCTTGCGTATCTTAGATGCCTCTATGAAGTTGCCTCCAAAATAGGCTACATAAAACTACTAAATAAAAGTGCTTTCAACCTATCTTGGGCACCACTTAAAGGCTCAAACTTCACACTTTTTCCACCTTCATCATAGTCCTTTGGCAGTCCTATGGATGTCAAATTATCATAAATAGGCTACTGCAAAAAGGGTGCATTTGCTGTCTTTACATGAAAACCAGCACTATCACATGCACTTACATGACCAGCACCAGATCCTTGTGCCCCAATAATCTTGGGGGTGCAGATACAAGTCCTTACGGCCTACTTTGAGCCCCAAGCATCATACCTATGCCAACAATCACAATGTGTGACTGGCCTTCCCCTATTCAAATGTCATTGAAAGAATAAAGAATGAAGTGACATTGATGGCGCCCACCACCTACAGTGTACAAGTGTGTGGGTACTGTCAGTGTAGAATACACGGGTTGCGTAGGCACAAACGCGCCCACCACCTATAATGTATAAGTGTACGGGTACTGTCAATGTAGTAATATACAGGCGGCATAGGCACATGCGCCTTTACCCCCCAACAAAGAAAACAGTAAACATAGGCTACTCCAACTTGGATAGCAGTCACCAACTAGTAGACGGCTCCAATACAGCAACAAAAGGCTTAATGACAGGTGACAGAAGGTAGACAGCAATGGGCAGCACCTCCAACTGAGATATCCTCCACATACGGGGTGTGAATCTTCGTGATCTGCCTCACTTTTCCCAGACCTAGATCTGCTGCCTTGTCTATCTTTGAAAAAGACAGTTTCATTGTCATGTCCTAGGTATTTTGCTAATGGCACATCTGACCATCCCACAAGTGAAATAATGGCTAGAAAATTGTGTATATGACACCGATTAGATAAGGAAGCCTCTGTGGATTGAGAGGATCCAAACAGTTCAAGGAAGAGCAAGTAAGGACTTTGTGAACATAGTAGCTCTAACAAATGGATACCAATACAGACCCTCCAAGACTACGACAGCAAAAGTCCTATCTCTCTATATAACATGGCCAAATGCTCTACTAATGTGTGATGGCAATGTCATCCCCAAGTGATGAGTAATCCCGGTCCTCCATCTATCTGTCAAAGTATGCCACTAAGGAGCTGATGTCAAGTGGAATGGTGGTGAGTGTTGCCTCCGTCTACTCAAATAAGTTGAACTAAATCCTAAAGCATCCCTTTCCCAAAGGTAGCACTCATGTGACCCTGGCTAGGGTGGCCAGTGAGAGCCATCTGGATGGAGTCCTTCAAATTGCAAAGGAGGGAGCGATGTTCAACCAATTTGCAAGCCAAAGAAGATGCCTCGTGGCCTGTCACTCTGTCCCTAGGACCGGGCTTTGTATCCAAAGAAAAGTGGATCAACAAGCAGGCATTGCCCACAGATACAGGAGAGGCTGCACTGGAACCCTCTGGTGGTGGTGAAGGACCAGCTACAATTTCATGGGACTGGCTAGCTCCACGTGCCCAAGGATGCTGACACTTCTTGATCACCAACTGGTGCCAAGCTCTACTGCAGTGATTCCAACGCCTAGGGAGCTGCACAGAAATAGGGGAGATGGAGACCACTCGGGTGCGGAAATGGACAAAGGCTACCAGGATGGAGGAAAAGGTTGAAGTCTGGAGTCTTGGATGGAAGGGAGCACCTAGCTGCTGGAGTTTGTGTCTCTCTCTCTCTAGCAGGGTGACAGGATGCTGAGCGGTAGGGCTGAGTGTGGCAGCAAGGCAACTCTTATTGGTGACAGGACGACGAGGCTGAGTGGTGACAGGGCAGGCAGGGCGGTGAGGCTGTGTAGCAGGCAGGGTGGTGGGTAGGCCGGTGAGATTAGGCAAAGCGGCAGGTCTGGACACCTGGCAGGCAGGGTGGCATCAGCTGATCAGGTGCCAGCCATCAGCAGCTCATGCTGTCAGTTTCTTTAGTAATCATAGCCACAGCTCGCAAGCTATCCTATCTGCACATACTAGTGATGCCAGTGTGGCTCTTGCCGACTCTCTTGGCTCTTATTTTTCATTTTCTTACGCCACCTAGCAATACTCATAATGCAAAGAAACACAAAACTGTTATTCGTAAGAGGCTGCCTCCTACAGGCTACATCACCACATAATAATAACACTCTCGCTACAAGCAACCTGTGTGCCTGTGTCAGCTATGTAACTACAAAAAGAGTATACAAAACTCAAGATGATTATCTTGTTACTTCATTCTGGATTTTGCATCAGATTGAATGTGACTCACTTTTCCAGGTGTAGTGGTGCCAGGTAGTAGTTCCTTGGAAGCAGGAGTGGCATGGATGTCAAGCACCATGGATCCAATCACCACAGGGCAGCGGCCCGCAGATGAAGAGGCATCACAGGTTTGCTGCTGGAACTGTGCAGCCAAAAATTATACAGTATGAGCAAGACGAGCCTGAGGGACAACAATAACACCGTCCCCCCGCCCCCCAAAAAAAATAAATAAATAAATAAATTTTCATTTACCGAATCAAGAATTGCCTTGTCACGATCATCAGGGCATAGATGACGACGCAAGAGATTCAGCCTCCTCTCGGAGAAACGGACATCCATCTGAGCTGAAAGTACGTGTTAACTTCTCTCTCTATTGCAGTCTCTGGAGTGACGTCTCTGCCTATATGCAATGCATGCACATCCAGGGAAGTATGTCTTTAGGTGAATATATTTTTATAATTACACCTAATGCTTTTTGTACAACGAAGGAAACGAAGTTACTCTGTCCTTCGCTTCCCTCGCCAATGTTTTTGAATCTCAAAATATATTTAATTCTTTAATTTTCTCTCTCTAATTTTTTAATTCTTTAAATTTCTCTTCCAAATTTTTTTCTCTTTTCCCCCTCTCTCTTTCTTTGTACACACTCTCTCTCATCTCTTTATATATATTCTCTCTCTCTTTATATATATATATATAATTTTTAAATCTCTTTTAATTACAACTCTAAACCCTTTTTTTCAATAAAAGATCTCTCTCCCCAAGTTTCTTCTCTCTCTCCCCCCTTTCTCTTTCTTTGTACTCTCTCTCTCTCACCTCTTTATGCTCTCTTCAAAATTTCTCTCGTCCTCTCTCTCCTCTTTTCTTCTTCTCCTTCTTCTTCTCTCTCTCCCTCTTTTTCATCTCTCTCTTTCTCCTCTTTTCTTCTTCTTCTCTCTCTCTCCCTCTTCTTCATCTCTTTCTCCTCTTTTCTCTCTCCCTCTTCTTTGTCTCTTTCTCTTTCTCCTCTTTTCTTCCTCCCTCCCCCCTCTCTTTCTCAATATTCTCTCTCCCCCCTCTTTTCTTCCTCTCTTCAAAATATTATATTCTCACGCAAATTTTCTCTCTCCCTCTCCCCATTTGCTCTCTCCCTCTCTCCTCTCTCCCCCTCCTCTTTTCTTCCTCTCTTCAAAAGATTATATTCTCTCTCTTCAAAATTCTCTTCAAAATATTTTCTCCTCTCTCTCTCTCTCTCTCTCTCTCTCTCTCTCTCTCTCTCTCTCTCTCTCTCTCTCTCATTTTTACCTTCTTTTTTTGTTTTAATATTTGCCCTTCCAACTCATGTCTCTCTATCTATGTCTTTGGCTACACAAGCGACTTGCCATACACTTGGGCTTTGGTCGCCCAAGAACACTACCTCTACCAAGCAGTGCTACTTTCACCCTTTTACCTCCCGCCTTCTCTCTCTCTCTCTCTCTCTCTCTCTCTCTCTCTCTCTCTCTCTCTCTCTCTCTCTCTCTCTCTCTCTCTCTCTCTCTCTCTCTCTCTCTCTCTCATTGCTGGTGTTGCCTCTTTCTAGGTCATTTGGTGGCTGATCTAGGGCTCGCTCCCTCATGTGACTCTGCTTTGGATCTTCTCGCTTAGCTTAGGCTTGCCTACTACGTGGAGAGAGAGAGAGAGAGAGAGATTAATTGATTAATTGATTTTTTCTTGCTTGCTTGCCCTCTTGGGAAGGTCTTAACAGTCTCACTGCCAAGGTGTCTCTAATTCCATCTCTTGTTGGGTTCTTGGATGTCCTACCATTCCTGCCCACTTGCCACTCTGGTTCCACTTCCAATTTTGATGCTACAGTGCACTCATGTGTGTGTGTGTGTGTGTGTGTGTGTAGAGAGAGAGAAGAAATGGAAGGAAACAAATACGACTCCCTGCTTTCCTACTCCATTGTCACTGCTTGTACAGCCCTCCTATCACCCAGCTCTTGCTTCACTATCACTACCTATGCCACCATCATGTTGTTTTGCTACTACTCCATTATCTCTGCCTATGCGCGCGCGCGCGCGCACACACACACACACAGATGGAGAGAGAGAAAGAGGGAGGGAGGGAGAGGGAGAGAGAGAGAGAGAGAGGAAAGAAATTAAAGAGAACAAACGTTACTGCCTGCTTGTGATGAGAGGGAGAGGGAGAGGAGACTCATCCTAATACACACACACACACACACACACAAGGAGAGGGAGAGGAGAGTCGTCCTAACACACACACAGTTGACTATTTAAACTTCTTCACTTGAAAAAACGGGGCGGCCAACTATCATGTGGGATGTTATAGGTTCATGGAACATATTCTAGGCTTGGGGAGGTCTTTGAAGGTTCAAAATTTCCCTAACCTACAATCAAAATAATAATATTGTGTGCATCTCTCTCTCTCTCTCTCTCTCTCTCTCTCTCTCTCTCTCTCTCTCTCTCTCTATGTATGTATTCCCCCCAAGGGACCTAGACCACTCTCCCAAAACATAAACCATCACTGTCCAAGATAACTATAAATCCCCAAACTTTCTAATCTAACCACCTCTAAAGCATAATAAAATCTTTGAACCTAATTTCTCCAAAACCCAATAAATTCTCACCCTTGCCACCATAAAAAACCTTATTTTGCCATCCTAAATCCCTTGCTAAAATGTATATGGGTTGAGACTTTACATGGTGGGGGTTTGATTTTTCTTCTTTGAGGAACTTAGGGTTGCCCGTGCATGTGGCATTATAACTTAAGGGTGCAAGGAGATCAAGTCTTTGAGGCTAAAATCTTGGGGTTTCAAAACATCAATTAATGTTTCAAAAGTGTCATGAGGTTACCATATGGCATAGTGCACTAAGGATTTGGAGGTTGATTGGTTTTTCCAAGTGAGAGGTAGATTTTTGATAGGGTGGTGTAGGGAGGGCATTAAGATTTAAGAGCTTAGGGGGGCAAGCTCTTAAAACCTTAGGTAGGGCTTTTGAAGGGGGTGGGGACATTAAGATTTAAGAGCTTACGGGTAGTGAGGGAGGGCATTAAGATTTAAGGGCTTAGGGGGGGCAAGGGTTTTAAGGCATCAACTTGAGGTTTAAGGGCATGAGCTTATGGCTTGACAATGACATACTTTGCACATTAAGAATAGTGAGAGGATATCTCTCTCTCTCTCTCTCTCTCTCTCTCTCTCTCTCTCTCTCTCTCTCTCTCTCTCTCATATTGGTTTTAGGATGTAGGCGAGGCATCATGATGCAAGCCTGGTTTTAATCGTTTTAGATCATGTGCTAAGGTTTGGAGGGCAAGAGGGATTGGTTATACTCTACATCGAGGCCCTACTATAGATGACCAAGGGATTCAAATTGTTTGAATGTGTGAGGGCTTTAGGGAGCAGAGGTCACAATTATGAGGTAATTCTCAAGGTTTCAAGGGGAATAAGGAGCATGTCTTACAATTTTCAATAAGCCCTAAGACTTTCAAGAGTGGGGGATCATGGTTTTATATTGGGGCCTAAAATGTTTTTAGGTGTTTTTTGGGGACTAAGCATGCATGTGAATGCCAACATGCATGAAACACACATGCGCACGCACACGCACGCACGCATGCACACACACGCACAGACTCTCTCTCTCTCTCTCTCTCTCTCTCTCTCTCTCTCTCTCATGATCCCTCCCCCCATTTTTCTCTCTCTCTATTGAGCTTCCCTACCTATGGTGCGCAACCATGCCTTGGCCCATGTCACACCACTTGAGCCACCCATACACAGTCTTTGTGTGTATATGTGTGTGTCAAATAGATAGATAGATAGATAGACACACACACACACACACACATCAAATTTTTGACTTTATGCATCTAAACATATCATTAGTAATTATTATTGAAATGTAACATTATTAATTACTATCAACTTAAGGTTGCATAACATAAGGACATCTAAATTATCATTACAATGAACTTAATGCTACATTTTGTGAGACCAGTATAGCTAGTCCTATCATTCACACCATTAGTGCCCCTCAACCATCACATATCTATCATTCAGCCATGCTTGTCGGGCCACCTCACCCACTTGCTTAATGCTTGCCTTCTATGTCACTACACCTGCCCTTTTGATCATGGACATGCCACCCAAAACCTTCCTTGAGCAACTCTTGTGTATGTCATGCTTTATGAAGGCCACCACACCCTTTACTACCTTTGCCTCCTACGATGCCATCTCTCTCTAGCTTACCCATGCATGTTAGGTCTACTATAGGTAAGAGGTATATTTGCCATCTCTCTCTCTCTCTCTCTCTCTCTCTCTCTCTCTCTCTCTCTCTCTCTCTCTCTCTCTCTCTCTCTCCATACGGCACTATAAACACCATCGCATATGCCACCCTTAATGCCACAGATGCCACCACTAGTGCTAGAGAGAGAGAGAGAGAGAGAGCTCTAAACTTGCCTCACATGCCACTGTTGTGCTCTTTGCCACCACCGGAGTCCTGCCAAAGACACCACCATTAACACCACTGTAGTGAGAGAGAGAGATCTTTCCCACCTTGGGGCCCTCTGCCACTTAAGAAGTCCTTTGCTCTCCGCCATTGGAGCCATTACCACATCTTGCTACAATAGATGCCATTGAAGCCCACAATAGCTCCTGTTGTGCTACAAGAAGAGAGAGAATGAACTCTATCCCTCCATGGTCACATGTTCTAGTCAAGCATATATATTTATTTATTTTTATTGTTATTATATTTATATTTATATATTTGGCCTCATGTGGGAGAGAGAGAGAGATATATATATATATATATGCTCCAATCAACTCTGTGTCTATTGCATTGCTTCCATCTCCTGTTGAATCCACATCTGCTATTGCTTGCACAATGTGTGTGTGAGAGAGAGAGAGAGCTCTATTTTGTCAAATGTGTGCATGACAGAGTAGACCCAAGAGAGAGCTCTATTACATAGGATGTGAGGGAGAGGGGATCATGATTGGGCCAGTTTTGTCCAAACTTTATGGCACGGTGATGGAGGAGGAGCTCAGCACGCTGGCAGAGAGAAAGTGCATGCGCACACCCGGACAGGCAGGGTTCAGACGGGCATTTTCTACCATAGATCACATCTTCACTCTCCGTTGTCTGATCGACCAGACACGAGTGAAGAAACAGAGATTGTACTGTTGCTTTGTGGATTTCCGCAAAGCCTTTGACACGGTTCCAAGAGACAGGCTTTTCAGACGCCTACTTGATCTAGGGGTGGATGATGACATGATGTGGGGTATTTATGCACTATATGAGTAGGTTACTGGCAGAGTCAGATGTCCGGGAGGTATATCAGATCCCCTTGTGAGCACCATTGGTGTGAAGCAAGGATGCCCACTCTCATCGACTCTATTTGGGCTATACATTGATGAGATAGCAGAGTTTATTCAACAGCGAGCCGATGGAGGTATAGATCTCAGTGGAGCCACAGTTCATATCTTACTATATGCAGATGACATTGTGTTGGTCTCAGACTCAGCTTAGGGATTACAGCAGCATTTATTAGCATTGGATGATTTTTGCATACAGAGAGGCATGACAATGAACCTTGGTAAAACCAAGGTTCTTATATTCCATACATCAGCTCAGATACGCAGACAGAGTATTTTCATGGCAACAGGAGGGAGTATTGAGGTCACTGGATCATATGTATATTTGGGAGTCACCTTTACAGCAGCTTCAGGGACTTTCTCGATGACACAGGCAGCTCGTGACCGCCTCACTAGAGGATACTCAGCATTGGCTCTTATGGAGCGACAGTGTCATCAGGCACATTTCCAGGAGCCCCGCACCAAGGGGTGGCTCTTTGATACTCTAATCACTCCAGCACTGATGTATGGAGCAGCTATATGGGGGCCAGGCCTTGCCGATTATGTATGGACATTGATGGAGAGACCTCAGGTGATCATGATATCTAGATTGATTCGCAGCAAGGCCTCAGTCCCACATGACATTGTGCGAGCAGAGCTTGCCACACCGCCCATGCTAGTCGAGGCATTATTTCAGACACTCTGCTTCCTACACAGATTTCAGGATATGGACAGAAATCGCATTGCATATAGAGCATATATGGCATCTCAGGAGATGGCTCGAGCGGGGGATACCACATCATGGTATGCACAGACTAGAGCTTGGCTTGACAGACATGGGCTGGACATTGATAGACTCCCACCTCTTCTATATGATACTCAGGCTCCCACTTACACCCTCTCTCTCTCTGAGAGGAACAGAGTCATCAGACAGGAGATATGGCATATTTATATACAGAGGACATGGGTCAACCCTGCACAGCCACTGCTATCGAAGATGGCACATTATTATACACAGTTCTTGAGGATATCAGAGCAGGGATTCATAGAGATTCTGAGATATATGCAGATCTATATGCCACATCGATTGAGAGTTCTTATTGGACAGCTCAGGGTATCATCACATCAGCTTATGATTGAGAGTGACAGAGCTAGTGGCATCCCGCGGGAGGAGAGGATATGCCCCCTTTGCAGATCAGAGGTGGAGAGTGAGGAGCATTTTGTTCTTAGATGCCCGGCATACTCAGAGTTGAGATCTAGATACACATTGAGCAGCTCACTTCAGGGATGTATGACTGATATGGATCAGAGATCATTTGGCCGTTTTCTGGGAGAGGCATGGCACATCAGAGAGCAGAGCACACAGCGGGTCCCAGTCAGAGAGGGGCCCACCCAGACGACTATTACACAGTTCTTTCAGACAGACAGAGTGAGAGCTACTGTACCAGCCTCCAGCCAGATCTCCGGGCTCACACTACAGCAGGCTGAGGACCAACGTACCCGACGCCGCACGAGGATCCGTGGGTTTCGGACCCCACAGCCACACCGACAGGAGATCCGGAGGATTCTTGATCTACATCGACAGCAGACTGAGATCCGATGACACTCGACACATTGGATCTCAGATCTCCAGTTTGCTCTTTCTCCACCGCCAATGTACCACATCCTGCATCCAGGAGGGATCACCTGCTATTAGCGACTTCGACGACTGCTACTAGGATAGTATATCTCCCTGCATCTGTTACATATACACATCGCACCACTTTATCACAGCCGACAGTTGTTCCCCTATCACAGCCGACATTTGTTCCCCTTTTGTAGCCATTATCTGGAGTACCAGAGCTACATATGCACATACACATACACGACACTTATCACACTCACAGCACCGTATTTTCAATTTCCAGTTTTTAGCTTTTCATTCAGCACTTTTATTTTGGATAGCTGGACCTCATCAGTTGTATCACAGTTTGTCTCATAGGCCAGTTTTGGTCTTTAGAAGACGTTAATATAACTTTCTTTCTTTCTTTCTTTCTCTCTCTCTCTCTCTGTTTGTGGCACAATAGGGTGAAAAGAGAAGGATGTGGAGTTAACAAGTGCCTGCACAGAGTCGATCGAAGCATCCATATATATATATCTCACTCAGCATAGTAGGGTGAACTGCAACTCCAAACCTCTCTCTCTCTGCAATAGTAGGGCAAACTACAACTACATAGACCTCTCTCTCTCTCTCTCTCTCTCTCTCTCTCTCTCTCTCGGCAAAGTCAAAGTTAAAGGACCAAAATTTATTTTTGAAAAGAGGATTATTGGTTTTAGAGCTTCAATGCATTATTTTTGGGCACTTCTATTACTTCATAAACACATCATATTTAATATTGTGTTATTTTCAAATATTTCAAGCAATGAATTTGGCACACTTGTAATTATTGTGGGGATTGCACCTTGGAAAATGTGACTAGAATGGTTTATAGGCTAGGTCCCATTAGGCTAATGTAAAAGTATGCAACTAAGGAGGACTAGCCAAGAGGCCACAGTGGATAGGGTGCCAAAAAAGTGATGGAAAACATAAATGGAAAGTGGGGTGCAAAATCCTCACTCTAATTCATAAAGGGCTAGCCCCAAGCCTAAGTTTGGTCTATATATGTGGTAGGAGGGAAGGATACATGGTTAGTTAGAGAGAAGTGTTGAGATAGCTGTGTGCGACATAGTTTTCCAAGGCAAGTTGTAGCTTCTGAAACAATAGAAGTCCGTCAAAAGTTTTCATTGTTGTGTATTTAGCCTAACATTTTGGTTCCATTATCAAGACTTGGGGGGACAATGCAACCATTGAGATTCTCACACTCCTACCCGTGATGGACTACGGGGCTTCATGTTGGAGTGTGGGTTGAATTGGTTGTAGGATTGGTCATTCACTTTTATGACTTGCATACTTTGAATGAAATGTGCATAAGGATTTGTGCATGGCTTGGTAGGAAGGATATTTGTTGAGAGGGTGAAAGATTAGGAAGAGTAAGAAATTCAAGAAAGACAAAAACATTAGGTTAGTTAAAAATAAAAAGCACAAAAAAACCCACAAAAATGGAAAAAAGAAAACCCTAAAACACAAAACTACCCTTTGCTTGCCACAAAAGTAGCAATTCAATCATTCATGTTTTCTGGCAAATGGAGAGCAAATGCATTTGTGTTATTTTGGGGGTATGATCAAGTGGAGAGCTTGTCTTTCAGCTAGTTGGGAAAGTGGATGTAGCCTTGGAAAACTAACCATATTTGTTTCTTTATGACTGAGTTCAAGTAGGTGGGGCATTGATTCCTCCATTGGCTGAATCAGCAATCCACAAAAGCTTTAGCATCATTGCATTGGAGGGCAAACACACTATCTTGAAGGTTCACTTTTGCTTTCAGGGAAGGAATCAACAAATGTAATATGGACCTTTGTTTGAAGGCTACTTTTTCTTTTCTTAACCTTTGTCTAGAGGAGGCAACACACTATCCTCTTAGCATTAGATATCAGGGCAAAACATCGTTTGGTTGATGGCAAAGCAAGGAATGACTTACTTGTTCAAGATATGATCATTTTGTTCATTCTTGTTTATGTTTTTCTTGTGATCATTCATCTTAGTTCTTTTGTCTTTTAGTTGTTGTCTTCATTGTTGGTCCAAATATCAAAGAACAACACAGTTTTTTATCCAAGAAAGGGGAGAAATCAATTACTATCAAGAGAAAAATGCATCAAGTAGAGCTTCAGCTCTCATCTTACAATCTACCTATTGAGTGCCTATCTCATTAGGCTATCCATGCTTATATAAGTGAGTCAATCACACTAGCTACCCAAGGTGGTTAGTTAGTTGAAGACTCACTAAACCAACCCCCTTTTCCAATCCTCTAGCATGTAAATGGTAGAACCCATCACACTTCCCCTAGAATAGGGCAAGGTACTTGCCTGCTCCACAATTTCATTATATGAAATGGTCCTTTCATAGGGAGGTTCACATGTGGACCAACATTGCATGGTTGATGTATAAAGGTGTCATTTGCATTTGATAGATAGTGTGGATCTTGAGGTTTGTCATTGTAATACTTGGAGGTATCCCAAGAAGTAATTGGAGATTCTTGCACTTCTTATTGTTGTGCTATGCCAATATTATTATTGAAATGAATATCGTATGGGATATAAAAGATTCTTGCAATATAAGGTTTACAACCTTCCAGATAATCTCATGCTATAGATTGACATTGTCTTCATCCAAATTGTTTGCTAAAATTCGAGAGGAAATGACTTGCCTTGAATGCAATTTTAAGTTTGTGTGTGGTGATGCAACCCAAATGGCTTGTGGGCTGACTCATAGGACTCCTCCTTAACAAAGTAATCTTGTTGTGAATCTTCGCTAGTTATCTAACTGACGTGGCTATAAAGGAGGTGAGAGAAGAGGGGATAACAAAGTTGTCTTGGTGTGAATCTTGGTTGGTATTTGACTAACGTGGCTATAGAGGAGGTGAGAGAAGAGGGGATGATGAATGTGGGTTGACTTTGGGTGGCTAAATCATGGCCCATGAATCTTGTTGTGGGATTGTGTGATGTTGATGGTTGGATGATTTGTATATTATTGTTGCCTTGACTCATGAACTTGAGCTTCTTGATCTTTGCTTGGATGTTGTCGATTGTCTTGTTGGGCAATTGTGTGTTGAGTTGCATGATGATTGCCCAAGAGAGAGGTTGTCCAACGCTTTGATGTGTCAATATTTGGTGGCATGGAATGATTCATTGTCCTTGCATTGGCTAAAAGAGGTGACATTGGCTAAAAGAGGTGAATTGATTTTGATAGAGTGGAGCAAGGGGAGAATAAATCCATGGGTGTTGCATTTCATATATTTAAGGGAGGACTTTTGTATGTTCAAGAAGCACTGTGGCTTCTTAATTTGCCAGTTGGTTGCTTTATCATTCTCATTTTAATTTGTTTTCTTTTGTTAGCCCTTTGAATGTACATATTTGCTTTGTGGCTTTCTTGGGTCCAATTGAATTTTTGTTAGTTGTGGTTCCCCTGGAGTTTCTTGTAACCATCCTGTTGCTTTTTATTGATCTTGTTGCAATGAATTCCATATTCATTTGTTGGGGTATGTGATCTTGGCACCCTCCTCTTTCTCATCACTTGAGAAGTGTCATAACTTGTGTTTGGTAATTTGGGGATTAGCTTTATCCTCTCGACATGTGCGGTTGTCTTTGTTCCTTTGATTTTGCACCACAAGAGGTAAGCTTTATTTCTCAATCTTTTCTTGACTATGTACGGTCCCACCCATCTATGCAATAAGTTCTTTGGGTTTTCCTATCTACAATATAGGTAATAAAGGAAGACTTCATCGCCTAGGTCATATTGTGCATGGACATGTCCTTAATCATAATTTCTGTTGAATCTTGTCTATGCTATAGCTATATTCTTGGCTATGGTGAACCTGATTAAAGGTTGGAATTGTTGCAAATGCAAAAACCATTTTGCAAAACTTGGGTTCAATCATTATATTTAGAATCTCTAGTGGTAGTTTAAGATCCTTGCCATACAAAGCTCGAAATGGCTAATCCTTGTTAATGCTTAAATCATGCCCCTATAAGCATGCAACACATATGGAAGAAACAAATCCCAATCATCTCGAAGAGGATTGACATACCTAGAGAGCATTTGTTTGAGTGTTTTAGTCAATCTTTCACATAAACCATTAGTTTGTGGGTGATATGGTGAAGCAAACTTTTGATTAATGCCTATGATAGTATAGACTATATGCATTACTTTTCAAACAATATTTCTGCCTTGATCATATAATATTGCATCTGGACATTTATGCATTGTAACTATCTCTTCCAATACAAATGTTGCTATAACATTAGCTATTGCTTCTAACAAAGCTCTTGCCTTGCACAATCTAGTTAAATAATTTGTAGCAATTAGGATGAATCTATTCCTATTCTATGATTCTAGTGGTGGCCTCACTACATCCCAAGTATGAGCTCAAATGGATGAGTAATCGTGAACTGGCTTTAGCAATCCTTGTGGTTTCCTAGAGGGATCCTTTATTACTAAGTTTATTGTACAAGATTGTAAGACATCATGCACAATGCCTCTCAAATTTGGTCAATAGTATCTTTGTCTGAGAAGTCCCAAAAATTCATGAAAACACAAGTGTTCAAACAAAGAATAAGCATGGAAATATTAAACATATTGTTTTTGCAAACTTACTAGAACATATGGTTCCATGTGCTCACTTGACACAAAACAAAGGAGACTATCTTTGATGATAAATCTTTTCACGACTTCCTCATTGCTATTTGATCTTATTTGAGTTTTAAGTGAAATATTTTGTTATCTACTTCTTGTAGTTGGGCCAATTTATGATGATTGATGAGATCAGCTTGCACATTTTAAATCTACACATGTGTTCTTGATAGGAAATCTACTGTGCCATTATCTTTGCCTTTGACATATTTGAACCCAAAATCATAATCTTGTAGTGCTAAAATCCATAAAAAAAGTCTACCCAAAGGGTGTTGTTCCTTAATCAAAGTCACAAGGGGATGATGATTTGTTTCTACCACCAATTGGGTTCCTTGCACGTATGCATGCAGCTTTTGAATGGCCCAAACTATCATTAAAAGTTCATTTTCAATCATTGAGTAGTTCATATTTGACTTAGTTAGGCTTTTGCTCATAAAATAGATGGGCATATGCGTTTCTAACTCATCCACTTGAAGAAGAATAGCTCTAATTCCCGAGTTTGATTCATTTGTTTGTAGTATGAATGGTTTTGAGAAATTTGGGTAGTGTAACATTACAATTTTTTGTACAAGATTCTTTAAGTGTTTAAATGCATCATCACATTCTTTTGTCCAATGAAACTTGACCCCTTTCTTTAACAAGCCCCAGAAAGGACTAGTTACCTCAACCAAGATTGGAACAAAACGTCTTAAACTTTTCGCATTCTAAGAAATCATTGAAATTTCTTCACATTTTGTTGGATGGGGAAAGCTTCTAAAACTAATATAATTTCTTCACCATTGACATTCCTTTGCTTGATATTCAAAACCCAAAAACCTTTTTTCTCTTTGTCCGCACTTGCATTTTTGCAATTGTAGCTTCAAATTGGACTTAAGCACTTGAGAACAATTCATAAAACTACAACATGTTCTTCCCATGTTTTGGTATGAATTAAAATGTCGTCAATGTAGACCACCAAAACACCTTCATCAATTAGATCTACAAAGATAAAATTTACTAGTCTTTGAAAAGTACTAGTGGCATCTAATAACCCAAAAGGCATAACCATAAACTCAAATACACCCCTTTCTATCTTGAAAGCCATTTTAGTTCTATCCTTATCTTCAATAGGTATCTACCAATATCCTAAAGCTAAATCCAAAGAGTTGAAATACTAGGACCTAACAAGCTATTCAAAAATGTCATCTAATCTAGGAAGTGGATACACATAATGTGTAGTGATCTTATTTATTTATCGAAAATTCACACAAAATCTATATTCTTCGTTGTTTTTCTTCACCAAATGAGGTTTTGATGCCCAAGGACTCTTACAATGCTGAATGATCCCCTTTTGTAACATGTCATCAATGATTTTATTATCTCATTTTCCTTTGGAGAATGTCACCTTCTTGCAACTTTACTAGATTTGTGATCTCCCTTTTGGATCTCATGGTTTACATCAGCAGATGTAATGAAAAAAAACCCCTCTCTAGGCACCAAATTGTTGAATTTTCTTGCAATATCATGTTTACTAACTCCATAGCTTGCAAGATTCTCCCAAGTACCAAGTTGTAGGAAAGGGAGTTTCAACCCTGTAGACAAGTCTAATATCATATCTTTAAAATTCAAATAGGCATCTCTTTTGATGGGCAAATCGCATCCCAATGTCATTGAAAAAACTTGATGTGGAAGAATATAATAGGGGTGTTGAATAACTCCCCCTTTGACTTTGAAGGGGACATGAAGAACTTAAAATGTGTTATATACATGTTTATTGTCGCTAAAAATTATTGAAATTTTTTGAACATGTTGGTGACCTTACTAAATGAGAGCTGATGGAGGAAAAAGAACTCCTAAAATCCAATAAAACTTATATATCCAAACCATTAATTTTGACACTAGTTGTGCTTACAATTCATTTTCAAGAACTTGACATTGAGGCTTGAATGTACGAATGGCCCACCTCTTGCATCCATTTGCCTAGGCATTTTCTAGTAATGGAAGCTCTTGCAATTGAACATTTTGTACTTTCTTTATTGTATTACTAGTCTTTGTGGCTTCCAACAATTCTTTGATATGTGACCATACATGTTACAATTGAAACACTTTGGGCATCCTTGGGCATCTTCAGTAGGTAAATGTCTTTGAGCATTTTGGAGATCAATGTCCATTGGGGTTGCCTTTGTGTCTTTTTAGCTTCTTGAAAATGTATTCTTCCTCTTTCGCCATTGAAAATGTTGCCCTAAATTCTTTGGGAAACATTGATAGCATTTGCAAAAGTCTCAAGACCTTGACCTTTAACCCTCCTACGAAGGTCATGTCTTAATCTAGGGTATAAAAAAAAAAACTTCATGTCCTTAGTCATTTTCACATCAATTCTCATCAAAATATGATTCAAATGTACAATAAATTTTAGAAACTGTTTCATACTCCTTTTGTTCGCACTCATTAAGTTGTTGCTGAGCACTTTTCACAACATCATCATGAGCAAAATCACATACTATAGCCATCTTGAAAGAATTCCAATTATGTTTTACCTCATTGAGTTGTTGTGGACATACCATGTGGCTACAATTCCTTCCAAACTGTTCGTACCTCGCTCAACTTTTGTCCTTCTTGCCAGTTATGATAATTTGCAACGTTTTCAAAGTGATCTAACCAAGATAATATGTCTTCGGTTTGCAAATTGAGAAAAGATTTTGGGTGAACCTTCCTGCCTTGGGTTATTGAAGAAGAAGAAACAACTTGATTGGCTAAAAAAGATAGAACGGCTTGATTACTAGAAGAAATTTGTTGGTTGGTGGTGGTTAGTTGTTGCAAAGCTTCACTAAAAGATTGTAAAAAAGAATCTAGAGTAGAACAGAAAAAGATTCATAAGAAGTCATATTATCATCTCCAAAATTTGCAGATATGATGAACTGTACCCATCATCTCCACAATAACTATGTGTAAAATTCCTATCCAATGAGACTTCAACATCATAGTTTGTTGGCCAAGATAGGGGAGAAATTAGTTACTATCAAGAGAAAAATACATCAAGTAGAGCTTCAACTCTTGTCTTAGAATTCGTCTATCTCATCAGGGTATCCATTCCTATTAGATGAGTTGGTTACTAACTACCTTGAGGAGTCCACCTTATAGAACATGTAAGATACCACATGAGTTCAAAAGAAAGGATATTATATTTAGTAAAATTTACAATATTATATTTACAAAAGGGGTTTTTAAATTGAAATTTGAAAAAATTTAAGGAAAGGGTATTTCTTAATATCCTCTAAATGCATACTATATAGATGACTTCTTATAGGTGGACCCCTCGGGCTAACTACGTAAGGTGGTTAGTTAGTTGGAGTCTCACTAAACCAACCCCCCTTTCCATAACAAACTTTTGGGCCTTTCTATGGCATGTAAATGGTGGGACCCATCACTATAGCACCGCATTGTGATGTGTAATAGCAATATCTATTCGTAGTAATGTTTATGTAGTAACGTACATAGATTGCATATCATTTAGTGTAGTATCGATTATAGTACTCATGGTCACCTATGCAGTGATTGCATGTGCTCATTGGGTTTTGGAGATGGCTAGGTCTGTGTTAGTGTGTAAGCATTATAACTAGGGTCTCATCAAGTACTTGGTGTAGGTTGTCTCATTTCTTTTCCCTCTTGCACTCTTGTCCATAAAAATAACTAAGTGATTTGAACAAAAATGGTATGATGTTCCGTCAAGCCACATGCTTGTGTGGCATTCCATGCAATTGAGTTTATTGTTGTTGGAGTTAAGGTTGCAAGAATGCAAGTATATAGCTTGGAGAAGAAGAAGCTTGAGTGAGCACAACTTTAGTGTATTAAAAGGTATCAATAGAGGAGATTTAGAAGACTAACTATGTCCAAAAAGTGAATAGGCATATAAATAAGGTTGGGGGAAAAACTCCTCCTAAAGATCATAAAGAGGGAAAAAAGTACCTTGGTGTTCGTAAGTGTGTTCATAGATATCACTACCAAAATATAGTAGCAGTTCCCCTAGAGAGTGATGTGGTGAACAAGAGTTGGCACTCAAGTTTTTTGATCGCAGCATAGTACCTGCTAAGTCAAGTGTTAAAATTGAAGAGATCAATGTTACGCAGCCTTAGGACAGTGATGGGGATTATATCCTTGTAGCAGTTTCATCTAATCTTCGCAAATGACAGAGATACACTCTATGTATACACAATCTTGGCTCTTGGACTCAGGTGCGTCCTTTCATGTCACACCTTGCTAAGAGTGGTTCCATTCATACCATTCTATTTCGGGTTCTATGCGCTTGGGTGATGACAGCTCTCTTGAGATTGTCAACATTGGTGATGTTAGGCTACAGTTTCCTTTTGGTAGTAGTTTTGTTATGCACGATGTACATCACGTACCTGCATTGACACGAAATCTTATGTCTGGTGGGGGACAAGTTGATGATGTAGGATATCATGTATCTTTTGGAGACTCAACATGGAAGATTACTCATGGCAGGCTTGTGCTTGCGAGAGGTGCCAAAGGTGCCAAAGGTGCCAAGGTTGGCAGCCTCTACCCCTTGGTTGTTTTTGGATCTACCATTGATCATGCTTTGTCTGTGGGGTCTTTGGCATGCCCGTTTGGAGCACATGTCGGTTAAGGGAATGAAAATGCTTTCTAGTTTGCAGTACTTACCGTCCCTTAACTATTCTCATTTTGATTCTTGTGATCATTGTCTTTACATTGTCTTTATGGCAGGTAGTCTAGATCTACGCATAAGAAGTCTGATATGTCACGCATGAGTGAGCCCTTGGCTTTGGTTCATTTTGATGTTTGTGGGCCCATGCCTTGTCAGTCTATGGTGGGTGGTGCAAAGTATTTTGTTACTTTCATAGATGTTTTTCACTTAAAGTATGGGATTATCCCATAAAGCAAAAGTCCGATGTATTGGCAATTTTTCAAAGATGGCTTGCTTTAGAAAACCAGTCTGGGCATAGGCTAAAATGCCTAAGGATAGATAATGGGGTTGAGTATGTCTCACGTGCTTTTGAGTAGTTATGTGATGAGAGGGGTATTAAGCATCAGTTGACCTCCCCCTACACCTCTCCCAAGAATGGTAAGGCTGAGTGGATGAATAGGACCATCCAGGAGAGGGTTCACAATATGGTTAGCCATGCAGGCCTACCCTAGCACTTTAGGGGTGAGGCAATTATGAATGCCATGCATATCATTAATAGATCGCCCTATAGTGCCATTGATTTCCAGGTTGCAGAGGAGGTATGGACAAGAAAGCCTCCCTCTTATACACATTTATGTGTCTTTGGATGTGAGGCATTTTGCCATGTGCCCAAGGATAAGCGTACCAAGCTGAATCCTAGGAGTGTTAAATGCATAATCCTTGGCTATGGAGATACATGAGAGGTGGGTTACCATCTATGGGATCCGCAGGCGTGGAAAGTCATTCGCAGCCATGATGTAGTCTTTCATAAACACAAGATGCATAGGCAGACTGAGAAGATAGTGGAGATACACAGGATTATATTTCAAGAGGAGCCACGAGCTCCCCCGTATAGCCAGCTAGACAGCCTACAATAGCACAACATGTACTCATGGCCAGGGTGTTGGACAAAATTGTCAAGAATCGCGTGGTAGGGGACTTTGCTTAAGCTGTTGCGCCAAACACACACTGTATACACAAGAGGAAGCTCACTCAAGAACACAAGAAGAGAGATGGAGGCCAAAACGTTTTCTTTCTGATTTTTTCTTCTTCTTCCACACAATATACAATGTACACAAAGTATAGATAAGATACAACATAAAGGAAAGTTGCCTTCTAAGTCAAACAATGCATAACTGACTACACTAATTGACTGGCACTATATCTTTGCCAGTTGTAGGTAGGTGTAACACCTAAATATAATAAGTGATAAGTTAGTGGCCATGTGAGTGTCATAATGACCACCAATGTGTTAAGTGTAGATGTGCGGACCCATCTATCCAGGCGGTCCATCATCAATGTTCGCACATGTTGAGCTTGCCATCTCAACAAAAATGTTGGGCAAGTAGCAAAGCCTGCATTGCAACATTCTACTAGAGATAGACACCCTCTTGACAAATTTTAGCCCTTGATGCATTATGTCTTGGTTTACAGATGTAGGAGATCCTTTCACTTATGATGAGGCTATGGGCAGGGGTGGCATTCACTCCTGGGAGAGGGCTATGCAGTCTGAGATAGACTCCTTGCATAAGAATGAGACTTGGTATTTGGTTTTCTTGCCTAGCGGCAAGAAGGCTTTGCCATGCAAATAGGTGTACAAGTTGAAGAGTACCCTTGGACACCCCAAGCCGGCTTATAAGTCAAGGCTTATTGCTAAGGGTTTTAAACAAGAGCATGGATTTGACTTTGATGAAGTTTTTTATCATGTGGTTAAGATGACCACCCTCCGCTTGGTTTTGGCCTTAGTCATGCAGCTTGACTTGGACTTATATAAGATGGATGTCAAGACGACATTTTTACAAGGGGATTTTCATGATGAGATTTACATGGAGCAACCTAAGGGCTTTACGGGGCTTGGTAGGGAGCACCTAGTGTGTAAGTTGAAGAAAAGTCTTTATGTCTTGAAGTAGGTACCTAGGGAATGGTACCATAAGTTCGATGCTTTTATGCAGTCACAGGGCTATAGCCATAGTGCTATGGATCCGCTTTTGTACTCGAAGAAAGGCTGTGATGGATCTTTGCTTATTTTGGTACTCTATGTGGATGACATGCTATTATCAGGGAAAGCTCATGATGAGCTAGATGCTCTTAAGGCTCAACTCAAGGAGAGCTTTGAGATGAAGGATCTTGGACAGGCCTCTCACATACTTGGTATGCGCATTACACACGACAAGCATTAGGGACTCCTCTACTTATTGTCATAGAGGAAGTACATTCATAAAGTCCTTGAGCACTTCCGCATGCATGATGTGAAACCTATTGGCTATCCATTGTCTTCTTATGTGAAGGTATCACAGGCCAATTGTCCTCAGACTGATGAGCAGAGGGCTGAGATGGCCAAGATTCCCTATGCATCCGCAGTGGGGCAGTCTTATATATGCCATGATAGCCACTCATCTAGATATTTCCTTTGCAGTTTTTGTTGTGGCACGCTATATGGCTACACCTGGCAAGAAGTATTGGGATGCCATGAAGGGTATCATGAGGTACTTGAAGGGCACTGTAGATATGTGCATATGCTATGGCAACCAAGATACATGAGTGGTTACAATGGCTATGATTATGCAGGACATGCAAATAGTAGGAAGTCCACTTCTAAGCTATGTGTTCGCCTATGCTAGAGGTGTTGTCTCTTGGATGTCCAAGGTGCAGAAGTATACAGATCTTTCCACCACTGAGGCCGAGTATGTTGCAGCCACCACTGAGGCTTGCAAGGAGGCCATATGGTTAGAGGCCATTTGTTTCATGACCTTGGTATTGATGCTATCCCTACACTGCATTCGGATTCTATGTTAGCCAAGAATCCGGTCTTCCATGCGAAGATGGAACACATTGAGGTGAGGTATCACTTCATATGTGGGGTCGTTCTTCAGGACAAGTCTGTTGACCTTGCCAAAATCTCCCGACTAACCAGAATCCTGCAAGTCTACTCACCAAAAGCCTCTCTACGGAGCGCTTTGCCTTCCTCAGGAGATTGATAGGCATGGGATGAGATGACGTCTTTCCTCATCCTATTGTACATATATACATGTTGTATTGTCTTTTCTTTTTCTTTTTCACTCCTCACTAGGCCAGATTTGCCTTTAAGTGGGAGGTTGCTGGGGATAAAAGTGCCTTTGCCTAGCCACGTGTGTATTACTACACTAGCAGTACACGTGCTTGCACACTGCAGGCTGGTGGGCGCCCGTCACCGTTACTTTATTCTTTATTCTTTTAGTGACAAATGAATAAAGGGAAGGCCGGTCACACATTGTGAATATTGGAGTTCCCACATTGTGACTCTCTCTCTCTCTCTCTCTCTCTCTCTCTCTCTCTCTCTCACTCTTGCTCTCCTGCCATAGCTCTCCTGTACAAGCTTCGATCCTTCTCACCTTTCAAAGTGCACTAACCTACAAATGTCATTAGAAGTAGTGCACTAATGCAAGGTTTTGTGCACTATGGTGACACCTAAGGTGCCAAGTGAATGTGTAGATATGTAGAGACTGACATTCAAGTGTCAAAGGTGTTTGAGGGCATGTGTGTGGTGTAAGGGTGCAAGTCTTGGTACATTAGGGTTCATAGAAGTGCATACAAGTGAATTGGTGCAAGTGCGTGTGTACTAGAGTGAAAAAGAGTACATGCAAGTGCGCACAGGTACACACTAGTGTACACAAATATACACAGGTGCACATGAGTGTAGGGTTTGTTTGGTGATTTTCTTGTGAGCGGTAAGATGACATGGGAGTACTATGAGGTGACACATTTCTTGCTCAGGCTTAGGTGTGTCATCCCTCTCTTGTGAACAAGGTGTGCACATGAACAAAGAGACAAGGAAGGAGGGACCAACAACTTGCCATGAGCTTGAATGAGTGTGCAAGTATAGTTGTGTGAAATGGGTGGTATGTGAGGTTCTAGTATGCATGGGCCATGTGTCAGTGCAAATGTAAATGCCAATGTATCCGACAATGATAGTGCAAGTGCACTCGTATGTTAGTGCGTAAGACTGATGTAGTGTATAATGGGGTGTACTGTAAAGTGTGCATAGGAAAAAAAGAGCAAAAATCCAAAATCATAATGAATTACAAGATGAAGGGAACCAATCACCTTGACTTCAATTGATGCAGTACACAAAAGTAATTGTACTGAGTTTCACCTCCCCTCCCTTTTTCTTTGTTTATTATACCCTTCCCCCAACTTCAATTCTATGAAGATAATCAAAATTCCATGTTTGGAAGAAGAAAGCCATAAATTATTACCTTGTATCCATAAGGAGAGAGCTACCATTATGGTAAAAATGGGAATTTTCATTTTAAAAATCTATTATCTCATTCTTCAAAATTCCTAACATAAAGTATTTTTAGGTAGTTCTATGGACAAATTTGTTGAGGCATAGAAAGAAAGAGGCTCCTAAACAATTTAAGAGGCTAGATAGTGTTTTTTTTTGTTAGCGTTAATACACCCTTGCATTCTCCCTATCGTTTTTGAAAATCTCGACCATTACACTAAAATTCTCTTTCTCTCCCTACATTCTAGTATCCCTACCTTTTTCTTAAAACTCTCAAGTATTCAATGAAGTGCCTCTCATCCCAACATTTTACGCATGATTTTCTATTCTCACTCCTACTTTTCATTCAATATCTTCTTTTGCTTTGTACTCCATTATAATGAAAAGTATATATTTTGGCATATGTCCTCTTCTATTAATGATATAGATGACTAGAGGTGGATTCATGAGGGGATTCTTGGGTCGGCACAATATGAAGAGGGGCCCTTGAGATTGTCAAGGGGTCCCCCCTTGTATTCCATTGGCCTAAGATCCTCTCACGTTGTGCTAGACTAGGGCTACCACAACATGACGCGGAGCTCACCACTGTGTTTAAAAGTCCTTATCACATTGTGCCAATCATATCACCATACAATTCCTTCATAAATTTGCCTTGTAATCTTTGTTTTTTGATACCCCGTGGGGCTTTTGCTCCATTTTGAATACAAAATATAGCTATGGGAGACCTCTTCATAATGTAGATCTCTAGTCACTTTAACAAAATGTTGGTCCATCTTCGTAAGAAGGTAAGTACTCCAGTCAATGGAAACCCCTTTTGAAACCATCCTGGAAGTTGTGAAGAGCTCCTTGGACAAATAGTGAGATGGTGTCTTGGCAGGCATGAATATGTCCTGGAGAAATTTACAGACTAGCTTCTAGAGAGGATTAGTGATCATTGAGAAAGACACTCCTGAAGTGTTAATCACCTTCTTGACATCAAGGACCTCTTTAGTCTGCTTCTGCAACAACTTGAGAATCTTGTCATTTGAGAATAAATGTTTGGCTGTAACAAAGGGCTCTCCTTTGTAGGGAAGAGACAAAGCCTTCCCTAACCCTCTAGGTGTCAAGACCACTGAAGTACCATGAACCAAGCCTGATTTCTTATTGGTGTGCAAGTACTATCAGTGTAGTAATATGTGGGTGGCTATAGGTACCTTTATCCCCAAAAACCTCACACTTAAAGGTGAACGTGTCCCTAGTGAGTACATAAAGGCTCTTCTCAACTTGCACACGAGGTGTTCTCTGCCTTTTTCTTCAAAGGCCTTGGGCTACTACATGTAGATCTCATCATGCAAGTCCCCATGTAGAAAAGCCATCTTTACATCCATTCAATAAAGGTCCGATCTAGCTGAGCAACCAATGATAGGACCAAGCATAGGGTTGTCCTTTTGACCATAGGAGAAAAGACTTCATCAAAGTCAACACTATTCTTGCTTGAAACCCTTAGCTATAAATCTGGCCTTACAAGCAGCCTGGGATATCCATGGATACTTTTTAGCTTGTATACCCACTTGTATAGCAATGCCTTCTTATCACTAAGCAAAGGAACAAAATCCATGTATGGTTAGTCTGTAAGTAGTCAAACTCTGACTGCATAGCCCTATTCCATGAGTGACTATCATCTATGTGCATGGCTACATCACAAGAGTGAGGCTCATCTACTATCTGACACCATAACATAATCCATGAAGGATGTAAAGGCCTTAGGTTAATGTATATCTCTAGTAGAGTGTCTCAAAGCAGGTTGATCCTGCACAACAGGCAAGGCTTGGGCCACTAGAGCATAAATTGTTGTAAGTTGTCTAGCTAGCTATATGAGAGTAGGAGGCTCCTCCTAAAAGATCACCTTGCATACCTCAATCACTTGCTTAGTTGCTTATACATATTTTCCTCATGGAAAACAACATCATGGTTGTGAAAAATAAACCTTGCAAGCTTGCAGATCCCATAAGATAGCCCATCTTACTTGTATCCCCATAACTAAGGAAGATGCATTTCACAGACTTAGAATCTAGCTTATTGTGCTTGTCCTTGGAAACATGGCAGAATGCCTAACAACCAAAGATGTACAAATGAACATATGATGGAGGTTTTTCAGTCCATACCTCCTTTGCAACCTCATAACTAATAGTAGTGTAAGGGGATCGATTGATCAAGTGTACGGTGATAGTCTCAACCCAAAAGTGCTAGGGTAAGCTTGCCTTGCTAACCATACTATGGACTCTCTCATGAATTGCCTGGTTCGTGCGTTCGGCAATACCATTCTAGCGAGGGGGTGGTCAACTGACGCTTAATACCCCACTCATCATAAAACTGCTCAAAAGATTTTGAGACATACTCACCCCCATCTCACCTTAGGTATTTCAACCCATACCCAAGCTAGTTCTCAACAAGAGCAAAACAATGCTTAAAGGCAGATAAGACATCTAATTTTTTCTTAATAGGGTAATCCAAGACCTTATGTGAGTAATCATCAATCAATGTGACAAAGTACTTCGCACCACCTACTAGCAACTAACAGGGCATGGGACCACATACATCTGAATTAACAAGAGCCAAAGGCTCACCCATGTGCTTAATGCCAAACTTCTTATGCATACTACATGTCTACCTACCATATAAACAATGATTACAAGACTCAAAACACTTATAGTCTAGGGGCAGAAGATACTACAAATTGGCAAGCATTTTCACTCCTTTCAAATACAAGGATAGAGGGTATTAGACTTAGCACCATCATGTGCAATAGCAAGATTCTCACAAGTAACATTCTATGAGGTATAACCAAAAGAGACAACATATCCTGCACCATCCAAGGTGCTAGCAGAGATAAGGCTCTTCGTGAGAGTAGGTACATGTTGTACATCATGTAGAGTGAATATGTTGCTTGAACCAAAACACAATTGAACATCACCAATACTGACTATGTCCATTGCGAGATGATCATTATCCAAATGGACAAATCCTACAATAGGAGTGAAACCACTGTCAGATGAGGAGTCACATGAAAGGAAGCCCCCGAATGTATCAACCAACACTCAGTATATCTTTACAAAGCATCATTCAGCTGTGAAGCATCCAAAGAAGAAGCTACCAAGATAAGATCATCAAATACATTAGGTTGCAGCACATTGATCTCTTCAATCTTGACACTAGACTTGCTAAGCATAATGTTGTTGTCATCATTCTTATCCTACACTTTACCCTTTCCCTTTGCCTTGGACTTATTTTTATGCCTTTCATGGCATTATGGCTGAATATGAACTACTTTCTCACAATATTGACAAGTAAGATTGGACTTACGACCACAAGACTTATTGCAAGATTGTCCACATATCCTAGGTGGTTGAGACCTATTAGAGTCTCTACCATGGCTATTTCCATCATGTTGGCCTCTCATAGTTGATGCATGTGACATATAGGTAGCATCCACATTCTTTTGATTTACCTCTTCTGTCAAGAGGACACTCTTAACATCCTACAATTTTAGCCCATCCTTAGCACATAGAGCTGTATGAAAAGTGTCCCATGACTTAGGTAGAGTACCAAGTAGAAATAAAGGATGCAAAAAGTATCCTTGAATTCAATCTCCTATGAAGCTAAATGGATGGTGATGGAGTGAAACTCATTCAAGTGTGCAAACATAGAAGTCCCTACCTTCATACAAAGGACCATGAACTATTTCAACCAATATATTTGAGATGTAGGACTCTACTTGTCATAAAGATTCTTAATGTGTCCAAAGCTCATATGTAGTCTAATTGCTAGTTACAAGTGTCGTGAGCTTACTTAGAGAGTGACAAAATGATCGTGGACTTGTATAGCTCATCTAGCTCATTCCAATCCTTGGCTGCAATGTTTTCGGATTTGGCACTCACATTTTTGAGTGGTCTAATTTGCAATTTTTGCACTAAAGCATGCCGTATTTGGGTCTTCCAATAGCTCTAATTGGTTTGATCTAGTTTCTCAAGATTGAAGATAGCACTATCTTGAGAACTACTATCCATAATAATACTAAGCAAATACACAAAAGGGCGATACATGCTGCTATAATACCCTATAAATCGGCTCCAAAGCCACTATTAAATCAAGTGCACGCAAGTAGAAGCATGAGCTATGGTGGTTGTTACTGTTGCTCCTGTTGGTGGGTTGATTGACGTCAATGGGATTGGGAAAGCACTTTGAAGTGCTCAAGCAAGCCTACTTGGGCACAAGTTGAAAGAAGCTGAAGATCAAATACATACCATTGAAGGTGGAGCCATGGCTACCATTGTTGAAGAGCTGAAGCTTTTTAAATATGGGCTAAAATAAATTGAAGGGGAAGAGCTCTTCAATGCCCATGCAATGGATTTGATACTAGTTGATGGGAGTGAGCCCAGAGTGGAAGCACATGAGCAGAAGCAAGAGCTATGGTGGAAGAAGCAAGAGCAAGAGAGGGAGACACAAGATGCGGGAACTCTAATAATCACCATATGTGGCCGGCCTTCTCTTTATTCAAATGTCACTAAAACAGGTGGCTAGGCACAAGTGCCTTTACCCCCAACAATTAGAGAGGTATTCTCCCCTTCCATATGATCTCAAGCACTTAGCTTTCAAGCTTCTTTCTATTTCAACAACAACCTTGAAAGTTTTGAAGTGTTCAAATAGTTCACTCTTTTTCTTCATAAAGTATACCCAAAGTTTCATAGAGAAATCATCAATGAAGGTGTGTGTTTGTGAGTTGGATTCACATTTTGGGTGCATTTTGACCTTTGTTCAAGAGTTAGAGCTATTCATGTGTGAATTTGGTAAGGTTTACAAACTTTGCAAACCTCATTCATTTGCAAACATGTTGCAAGTGTTGGGTGAGGTAGACATTATAGTTGTTTTCGAGGGTACGCTTATTTAGTAACAGGTGACAATTTACTTGAATTAGCAAGTTATTGATAAAATGAGATTTTTGGGCCTTACTGCATAATGTCTTAGGGATTTAATTAGATTGTCGTTCAAGGTTGACAACAAGCATAACTTCCATGTTTGGATGTCCAAATTGACCAATTTCCTTATATGTAAAGGTTTTTGGGACTACATTGAAGGAGATAATGCTAAGGCTCTAGAGTACCAGAGGAAAGTGCCACACTTGAATAAGCCAATACATATAAGGAATGGAACCAAGGTGCTCAAAAAAGTTATGTATTGGCTTTCCTCCATCAATGTTTTAGACAATATGATTGGGTATATATAGGGTACAAATAGTCCTGTAGAAGCATCAAATAACTTGGGAAAACTGTTTGGTACAAATACCAAAGCTATAAAGTTATAGTTGAAGTCTAAGTTAAATAATGTAAAGCATGGTAATTTATTTATTAATGACTATGCATTAAAGATAAAGAGCATTATTGAAGTTCTTGGATCTATTATAATGTAGGTTGATGATGATGATATAATGGGTGCATGTTTGGATAGCTTGGGTGAGGAGTACGAGCAATTCCAAACCTTTATCAACAAAAGAGGCACTATCCCTCATTTTGTAGATCTAATATCTATATTGATATGAGAAGAGAAAAATCGGGGTCTTACTGCATCTTTGTCTCACAAAGTAAGAATAGTTCAGAACATGTACTCTAATCTAACACGTGTAGAGGTAGAGGTCTTAGTAGTAGAGGCCATGGTGGTGGTCATTATGGGAAAAATCAAGGCAATCTCATGACTCATAGGAGCACTCACATACATGTGGTAGAGGCTCTCAAGGCAGAGGGAGCCATAGAGGATATGACAGATAGAGTGCACATTATGATAACAAAGAATGCTATAATTTTGGTAAGAAATGTCATATTATATATGACTGTCTAAAAAAGAAAAGAGGAAGAAATAATAGAAACGGGATAAGACAACATAACAATCATGCATCTACCAACAATGAGGTTTATAATGAGAAGTTGTTTGTTATATAGCACATGATGAACACGTAAAGGTAGATGCATCATCAATAGTGATGACTAATGGTGTATGGCATGTGGATTCAGGTGCCTCTAACCAAATGATGTCTCATGGAAAATGGTTTATAGAAATGAAAAATCTTAAAATACCTAGTTTTATGGAAACATATGACAATGCAATCCATCCTATTGCTCATACTATGAGTGTCCCATTGTCTATACAAGATAGAAAAGTTAAGTGTTTGTTAATGTCCTCCATGTTCCTAACATAGTAAAGAACTTAGTTTCTATTGGACAAATGGTTGAGAAACGATTGCAAGTAAAATTCAATTAGAATAGTTGCTTTGTAGAAGATTTCAAGAATGGATGTAGATTGGTTGCAAAAGGTAAGCATGTGGGGAAGGATATTTACCATGGATGTAAATGTATTGAAGCTGAAGGTTACTATGTTTACACAAGATACAAGAGTTGTGGGCGATATTGACATTTGGCATAAACGTATTAGCCATGTAAATGTGTATTGGTTGGAGAATATGTAGTCATGTGAAATTGTGACTAGTTTGTCTAAGTTCAAAGTGGATCATATGTAGAAAGTCTGTGAAGCATGCCAACTTGGAAACTAGACAAGGCATATATTTCCTCATGATAAATGTGCAAGTAGGCATTTACTTGATGTTCTACATTTGAAGGTATGGGGTCCTACAAATAGTGCATCAATGATTGGATGTGAGTGTTATGTAACCTTTACTAATGATTATACAAGGTATAGGTGCATTTTATGAAAGATAAAACTATGATATTCTCTCACTTTTAGGATTTTAAAAATCTAGTTGAGAAACAAAAAGGTGTGCAAATTAAGAACTTGAGGTTAGATGGAGGGAAAGAGTACCTTTCCAATGAATTCAATAAAATTTTAAATTAATATTGAATTCAAAGGTAGTTTACATGCAAATATACTTTGCAATAGAATGGCATTAGTGAAAGGAAGAACATGCATATTGAAGAAAGTGCACAAGCCTTGATGGTTGAAAGAATATGCCTCATTATTTTTGGGATGAAATTGTCTCTACTATGTATATAATGAATAGGACTTCCAATGCTGCAGTGCATGATGTGACACCAAAGAAGAAGCTTATTGGCAAGAAACTAGATTTGTTACATGTTAAAGTATTTGCATGCATTGCATATGTCCATGTTCATGATGAACTAAGAAAGAAGTTGGATCGGACAAGTAAAAAGTGTGTATTTGTTGGCTATTCCCTTAAGCAAAAGTTTACGTGCACTATAATCTAGTTACAACAAGTTACAAGCGAGTAGAGATGTTGTATTTGATGAGATGAGCAATTTATATGCTACTAAAAAATAGATTATTGTGACTTGGAGTAGTAAGAAATAGCTAATTACTGCATTATCAAGTATGAGGTAGAGTACAAGGGTTCTACTATGGTAGCATGTGAGGCAGCTTGGATGCAAAAGCTACTTGATGATTTGGGGATACAAATAGATAGGAGAGTTTTCATTCATTGGTAACATGAGAAGCATATAGTTGGCCAATGAGCCCAATGTTTCATGCATACACAAAACACATTGAGGTTCATTACCACTTCATTAGAGAACAAGTCTTGGCAGGTGGCATTGATCTCATATATGTGAGCACAAAGGAGTAAGTTGTATATATTTTCACCAAGACCCTAGGAGCAAAAAAGCTTTGATGATTTCAAAGATTAATTGGAGTATAGATCATGGAGTTGAGCTTGAGGGGGAGTGTTGAGATATCAAACTCAACATGAGTTGACACTTATGTACCTAAATGGTTGTTTCCACATTCATATCACTGACATAGTTGATACTTGCATCAGCATATCATTTTAGTGATACTTTATAGCTTGGCATCAGTTAAGTCTGCCTACATGAGTTATGGGATATCTATCTATTCATCTTTCTAGTTAGTGTGTTTATACGATGAACTACTTATATCTTATGTATGTTGTACTCTCTCATTATTCTTGGTAGATTGATATAATGGAGAAGAAGAAGAAGAAAGACTAGGGTTTTCAACTTCCTATCTTGTGTGCACTCTCTATGTGTTGTGTGTCTTGCAAGAGCTCAAGCTCCCTCTCTCCCCCCACATCTTTTTTAGTAAGGCCACATTCTTGGATCAATACCTTCATCGTGCTACTTCTTTCTATAACATTATCTAGACAATCGAGGAGGCACAATTTTAAATCCCCAACATTTCACAAATGTGGTTGAATATCAAATTCATGTTGCTACTCCATGTTGAAGATAATCTTATCCTTAGTAGGTTTTATTCCTTGGATTGTGATTGACTAGCCATCTACACAAGGAAAACCAATTTTAACGTGAGCTTTTTTTGTCAGGTGATATGTTTGCATTCCCCTTAGAAACAATCTTGTAGAGCTTCCTAGTTGGGTTGTGGGTACGTTATGTGGCCATTGACATGTATGTGATGTATTAGAGAGGAATAATTTATTATATATACATAAGATGATCGTTTTTATTTATGTAAAATGTTGGTGAGTTTCACGTTTGGATAGCCACTAGCCATAGAACCAAGGATTGTATTGTAGCTCGTAAGGGGGTACAAGTCAAATATTTGACAAGCTATTATACAGAGATAAGTACTAATCTTAGTTAAAAGGGTGGGTCCCTCCAGGTGGCTAGTTATGTGTAGCTCTTACTCTAGTGGGATTTTATCCAAAAGGGGATTATGTTCTTATCTTGGAGGATAGGCTAGGTTCCATGAGAGAATTGTGCATTGAAGAGAGATGCCATCACAATGAGTTGGGTTCTATTGAAGTGCCTTGGTGACATACTATTGCTTTGCATTGGTCATGAGTCAACAACCATTGGAAGTAATGTCAATTCAATGCGAATACCATTTCTTTGAGAACTAGCATTGGGAGTTATGTTTTTGTTCATGCAGTCACTTTGGATTGAACTTGAATCTTTGTGATATGTGCCCAATTAGGAATTAGCTTGAGTGCTTTAGTAATTCCTTTGGATTTTTTTAAAGCAAGCCTTGCTAGATAGATGTGCTTTTGAAAAATATGTGCTCATGGTTGTCCAACATGGTTTCTAGTGGGAGATGACCTCCCTCAATGCACTTCATAAGCCCTATCAAGAATTTCAAACGTGGTGGTGTTAAGCTAGGCAAAGTAGTCAATGGCTAGAAGATTTGTTTTCTTGGCTAGTGTTGTTGCCATTCGGTGGATCAATTGGTGAGAAGAGCTTGGTTTTAAGCTAGTTAGGGGGGCATAATGTTGTTCCACTACTTTGGGAATGGCTATGCTTTATAGGCTTTGTATCTTTTTGGATTTTGTGTTAATGAGTTCTTACAATGGATTTATAGTAATGACTAGGGCTTCCAAGGATGTTGGTACTATAGAGTTAGCCCTAGACATTTTGGATATGGATTTGTCGAATTGTTGGCGGGACTCAATAGCTCACAAATTATGATGATGTTGTAGTGCAAGAATGGCTAGGAGCTTCTACACTTCTTGGATCTCTAACATTGATAGCCCTAATGAGGAGCCTATATCTTCTTTTGCCCCAATATACCCACCATTGATGTCTTCTAGATGATTGATATTGTTTGATTAGGACCTTATGCTATTTAGATGTGACTACATGTGTTGCTACTAGCTTTTGTTGAGGTTATCTAGCTAATTATTGGGGAGGCTTGGCAAAATGATTGATGCATTTGGGAGTCTAGATCTAGCAATTACATTGGTAGTATCCTTATGCCTTAACCAAGGCTCCATATCAATGGTGTACTACCTTCAGCTCTACCATACATTCATAAACATAAATCTTAATTTTGTCTTATTTTTCGGATGTGAAAAACCTTTTTTGAATTTTATTTTTTGGCTATTTATTTATTGATAAAAATAATATTTTTTATTTATTGATTTGGAATGATTGATCATATTGATAATGATTTTCTTATCACATTTCAACCCATAGGAACAGCATACACTCCTACACCTCAAGGATTGGCCCCAAGATGCACCGTGAACATATAGAACACATTCAAAACAAGCTCCACTCTTTTGATTTATCGATCCATGAGATAATGAATAATCCTTACTAAATATTTTCCAAGGAGCCGAATATCTAGCCCCATGGCTTAGGTTACCTCACACTCTCCACCTAAGTCATCATTCATAAAAACAAGTACCATGCATCCATGATATGATACCATATGGTGCATGCAATGTGATTGTGTATGACCATCTTGCTCAAACAAGTATATTCATTAACAATCGGCATTGTGCATTGTGAAGGTGCCAAAATAGTTCTTTTTATGCTTTTCTTCTAATCCGAGAAGATTGTTGCATTGCTTAAGGCTAGTGTCGAGCTTTCTCATGCTACTAGACGCTTTTAATTTTAACACACATATATCCTATATGCTATGCATCAGAAAAACATCAAAATTCAATGTACTTTAAACACTCAACAACCCCCTTCTACCCTAATGTTTTTAGAGTTATGCATTCGGTGGTAGGTCTAAGGAGTATTTTTCCATGTATTTTTCATTCACGAAAGCAATAAAATCTCACTTTAACATAGAGATAGGGCTTAAACCTCATGCTTCACCTCTACCATACATTCCCAAACATAAATCTTATTTTTTCTTATTTTTTGGATACAAAAATCCTTTTTTATTTTTTATTGTTTACTTATTAATAAATATTGATATTTTTTTATTTATTGATTTAGAATGATTGATCGTGTTGAGAATGATTTCATTATCATATTTCAACCCATAGGAATAGCATACGCACGACAAAACTCCAAAAATGCATAATTTCACTTAAACCACAATGTTGCGGGTTTCACATGTTTAGCATAAAATTATTAAATGACTAATTTTTCTTAATTACTTTAATACGGCTGATAAATCAAAGCATTGGAAATCAAATACAATCATTTCTAACCATTTTTAGCCAAAATTTATCATAAAATAATGAAATCTACCTCTTGCTCATAAAATTGCGCCTTGTGACGTACATATTTCAAAATTGGAGACCCATTGAAGCTTCTCAATAGCCGTTGATGATCTGTCCAACCCTTATCTATGCTTCTTTACAATCCCATATCATCACATAATTAAAATCTTTCATCTCGGCCCAACCCCTTCTCTCATACACTAATCCATGAGAACAAACCACAAGAGGAAAGAGGACATATGAGAGAGAAAGACTAAAATCAAATCTCTTCATACAATGCATCAATTTTTGATCCATTTGTCACCGCGATGGAGGGTGAGAAAGTTGAGAGACTCATGGCCCAGAGCATTCCCTTCATCATCAACAATCAAGAAAATGAAAATTTAAAGTATTTTGGGGCTGGAAAAAATAGCACCCCCCCCCCCCCCCCCCACACGTTTCGTAAAATGGTCATGACTCTTCATTGTAAAATGGTCATGACTCTTCATTCTTCCCACTAAACAAGCTTAGTAAGCTTTAACCACAAAAAAAACTAGTTCATGTCCTTGTGTTCACACATTGGCAAAGTGGTTTTTTCAGTTTTGGTGGGGTAAATGAGCTCGATTCAGTCGACTAGCTTTAAACATCGAAATCTATAAACATGGCCTCTATCATGCACTTTCTGGCTCCCAAATCACATAGTTGCTTCATAACAGGAAACCTTGCATGGATTAAATGGGGGGTCAAATGGACTCTGATCGACGAACCGAGACTTGCATTGGGTTCCCAACATTGAATTCCATCTAGGAAATCTCCAGCTCATCAATCTGCAACCGTTTCATTTTGCAAATTTGGTCTTTTAATTGTAGAATGGGTCTCTTGTGACTTACTAGGTACAATTTCTTTTCTTGAACCTCCAATAGTTGCTATACTAGAGTTTCATTCTCCTTGCTATGCGTAGATGTTGGAGTTGGCTTCATGGTTTGTGATCGCACCTCAACTACTCCCCTTGCATTGAAGGTGGAGATATTTTTGGCTCTAGAGGAAGCATCAAGTGAATGTGTCACTTTACGTAGTCAATGTTGCATTACACTTGCTATTTTGATGATTGGCATCATAAAATCTCACATCCTACATGTTTCCTATTTGTAATGTGCCCACCTTGGCATCCTAGACATTATGTAATATCTAGTGATAAAAGTAATGAAGGATGTTACGTGCTTTATTACACATTGATAAGTTTAAGGGTGATAATGTTTGGGAGTATTGAAGATCTTACTTTTATTGACTTTTTGGAGATATTGGTAGGAATTCTTGATGGGAGAATATGGAGATTGAATATTTGGCTTTTTCAATTTTTTGAAAGACATAAAGTGAAACGATAGAATTGTGGAGCTCATCAAGACGATCACAAAGTTTAAACGGATTCGAATTTTGAGTTCTATGTCAAAAGTTATGGCCATTCTAATTTGTGTCTAATGTGTGAGAATTTTTTATGCACAAGAACAAAAGAGCTGCATTTTTGCTTTCTTTAGACTCCTTAATTCTAAAAAACATGGATACTATCAAATTTTAATTAAATAACATTTTAAAAAGCTTTAATTAGCTAGCTTTTGCATTTGGTCATCGATGATATAAGATACAAATGCTAAAAGCCAAACCCTCCTCTTGCCCCTTATATCCCCCTACCCTCCATATAAAGGGAAGGAGGGGACCACATAGAGACACATATCTCTCTTGGAGGAGATACCATTGTGCAAGCATGAACAAAGCTAGAGAGAAACCATCTCTCCAACCGTCTCTTCTACACTTGTATGGAGGCTCTACCCAAATCAATTGAGCTTATCCCCTCTTCTCTACATGTACATGGTGGAAGCTCTACCAAAATCCACCAAGCTTCTCCTTTCTTCTTGACGTGTGTGTGTGTAAGCTTTGTTAAAATCCATCGAGCTTCTTTCCTCTTCTCACACGCGTGTAGAAGCTTTGTCAAAATTCACTTAGCTTCTCTTCTCTTCTCCATAGGTGTGTGGAAGCTCTACTGAAATTCATTGAGTTTTTTCTCTCTTATCTAAAATCAAGGAAAGCTTTGCTAAGATTTATTGATGTTTTCTCTCTTTTCCATAATCATGCAAAATCCCTATCAAATTTATTGTAAACAATGATCCTTAAGAGACATTATGAAAGAAAGGAGATTGCTAGAGAAGACATTTCTGAGAACTTGAGGAAGATACTCCAAGGAAGAACTTATAAGATGGCATCAAGGATATAGACCATATAGCAACGAGTCATAATAATTGAGCTTGAGTTGTTTATTAGATATTTACTTATTTTTATTTGAGTTAAAAGTAGTGCTTTAGTTTATCTTATATATTAATCAAAGAAGATTGCATTCATTGTGTTAGTATATGTATTTCATGATTTTACTTGTGAATTAATAAGAAGATTTAAGAGAATATGTTATTGTTAGATCCAAGGATCAATAGGAAGCAGATATATGGTCATTGGATCCATGGGACCAACGAAGCCATTGGCAGTGGACTCTCCCCAATGTCTAATGGAATGTTAAAGTGATTGAGATAAACTTGAAAGGCTAGTGCTTGGTAACCGTTGCCTAAAGCTTAGTGAAAAAGGCCAAGTGTGTTGTTGTTACATCACCTTAGATAAAGGAGCTTTAAGCTTGTAAATGCCTTTGCAACTATGATAGTGATGCTAAGATTCGTGATCCCCACTGTGAGTTAGGGATGGATGATTTGGAATGTTAGTCAAGAGGTGGAATGACCTTGAGGGATCCAGAGTCCTTGTGGGGGGGGGGGGGGCGTTTAAGGGCTTTGTAGCTATATCATGCCGTTACTACCGATTGCATCTATATAGGGAGTAGTAGTGACTCAAAACCCTACCTTGTTTCCACTCTACGTGTGATTCCCTATACCCAGTGGTGAACCCTCTTATGTGCGGCGTCACGAGGGTGTAGTCCTGGGATGTGTCTATGTTGTCCCGCTTTTTGGATTGAATAATACAAGAGTATACCTTGAGCTCATATCGTGTTACCTTTCTGTGCCGTGTTGAGTGCGTAACGAGTGCAGGTTTATCACACTTGGTATCAGAGTAACTCTTGCTCGGAGTGAAGGAGTGCTCACGGAAGCAGAAGGAAAGATCCAGTGCCCCGAAGAGATTGAAGTCGTAACGACCCACAGCGCGACGCCCCACGCCCCCCCACCCCCCCGACGCGTCGCCCGGCGTGATGCCCCAACCTCGACATCCCACCGTTTGAAGACGTGATGCGGCTTCCCCGCGGCACGACCCACACCACCACAGGCGAAACGCGGCTTCCCCACATCGACACAACCACCAACCACACGGAGGACGAAAGGGAGAACGTTACCCTCCCAACACCGGAGGAGAGGAAGAAGAGTAGGGGGCAAGAATGGAGAGTGGCCCAAGAAGAGAAGGTGGCCGGACTAGAAAGACAATTAGATGGTATGTCAGGCATGCTAGAATCAATATGGAGGGACATGCAGATGAAAGAAGAGGAGGAAGAAAGGAGAAAAAAACTAGAAGTAGAGCAGGGCTATAGAGAATGGGCAATTCAACAACAAGAAGAGGAGAAAAGACACCGAATACAAGAGGAGATGGATAGAACGGGTAGAGAGGAGACATCTAGGAGGGCGCAAGATACAACGAAGGAGAAGGAGAAAGTAGTAGAATTAGGAAGCAAAAAGAAAGACAAGAAGAAGGAGAAGAAGCACCATCGCAAAGAAGAGGAAGATAGCAGTAGTTCAGAAGATGATTATGGAAAATTCAAGATGCCCCAACCCGCCAAGTACAAGGGAGAGAGAGATGGGTTGGTTCTGAAGAAATGGATCGCAGAGGTGGACAGGTACTTAAAGTATTCACGAATTACCGAAGACAGGAAGGCAGAGGTGGCAGCCATTTACTTGGAGGAGGACGCTGCCAGTTGGTACCTACTAGAACAAGAGCAGGGCCACACAATCTTTTCGTGGGAAGAACTCCAGGAAGAACTGAAGGACTACTTTATTCCAAAGATGGAGAAATTCAAAGTGAGAGATGAATGGAGGAACCTCAAGCAAACACAGGGAAAGATGAAAGAATATGTCAGCAAATATAGGCAGATCATGCTGCAGCTACCAAACATGGATATAGACACTAAGCTACATGGATTTTTGTTTGGGATGCAAGAATGGGCTAGAAGAGATGTGGAGAGACAGGAGCCAACAAGCTTAGCAGAAGCCATGAGAACGGCCAAACGACTGGTGGACCTAGAAGGCAGAAGAACAGCACAAGGGAATCAAAACAGGTTCAACAACGACTTCAACAACACCTTCAACAACAACAACTCATGGAACCAAAGGCCCGGTGCTCCTAGAGGGGCATTCATAGATACAAGGAGCCAAAACACCACCACCACCACGGCCGTATCACAGACCACCTTAGTACCAAGAGGACCAGCAGGGAGATGGGGAAACAATCACTACAGGCCAACCCCTAGTACATCGTATGGGCCGGCAGGATCAAACACGTCATGGTGGAGACCCCCATGCCCGTCCGTCGGAATCAGATGCTTCAAATACGGGGGTCCACACTACCAAAACAGATGCCCAATAGAAGATACAGCTTCGTCAAGTGGATCAAGGGTGAATGCAACTAGTGCATATGGAGGAGAAGAACCACAACCACAGCGAATCTAGGAAATCCCAAATGGGAGTGAAGAAAGCATGGACCACCCAAGGGTAGGGTCAGTTAGCGTTCGACCCCAATGCATGGCAGCCAGAGTAGCAGCAGTCCACCATCTATACATCAAAGGCCGAGTGGGCGAGGGTAACCAACCTATCATGGTGGACACAGAAGCAACACACAACTTCATGACACCAGGGTGTGCAGCAAAACATGGATTAAAACTGTCGAAGGACCCAGAAGGATTAACAGTGACATTCACGCAAGGAGAAGCCAAGGAGGTGAAACAAGTCTTTGCAGTCCAAGTAGAAGCCGACAAGTGGAAGGCGAAACTCAACTTCTTAGTAATCCCCATGGATGATTTTGAAGTGATACTGGGATTGGAATTCTATGACAAGTATGTCATTGCAATGTTTGGTAAAGGCGTAAATGAAATGATGCTAGATATGCAAGAAGAAGGCGTCAGAGTACCATGTGAAAGAATGCAACTGCCTGGCAGGACCCCAATCAAAGTGCAAATGAAAGAGAGTAAGCCAGGAGTATCATGCCAAACAATGAAACCGACTACAACCCAATGAAAGGGCCAGACCCAAAGTGCACCGGTCCAGGGGACCGTTATCAGGCCACGTATCATGACTTGCAGTGCCAAGCAGGTCGAAAAATCAGTCAAACAAGGAGATATGGTCTATCTATATATGATCCGACCGATTGAAGAAGAAGAAAGTGGCAAGAAACCCAAACAACAGAACAAGAAAACAGAGGTGGCAGAAATACTGGAGGAGTTCAAAGATGTGATGCTAGCCGAGCTGCCCAAGGGTCTACCACCCAGGCGAGATGTAGACCACAAAATTGAGCTGATCCCAGGGTCTGCCCCACCAGCTCGAGCTCCCTATCGCGTGAATCACACTGAACTCATGGAACTGAAGAAGCCACTGCATGAACTAGAAGAACAAGGATTCATCCGCTCTAGCAAATCCCCCTTTGGTGCCCCAGTGTTATTTGTAAAGAAGAAGGATGGGGGATTCAGACTCTGTATAGATTATAGGGCCCTTAACAAAATCACCATAAAAAACAAATACCCCATGCCCCTAGTGGAAGACCTCTTAGATAGATTACACGGGGCCAAGTACTTTAGCCATATTAATCTTAGATCAGGATACCACCAAATCCGCATAACCGAAGAAGATATCCCCAAAACAGCATTCCGCACCCGATATGGTAGTTTTGAGTGGTTAGTATTAGGATTCGACCTAAGCAATAGGCCAGGCACATTTTGTGGCTTCATGGATGGAGTCTTTAGACCGGAGATAGATATCTTTGTCATTATCTACATAGATGACCTCCTAGTCTATAGCAAAACATTAGAAAAACACAAGCAGCACCTACGCCGAGTTTTTGAGAAACTGCGGCAGCATCAGTTATATGCCAAGCCGGAAAAATGTGGGTTTGCAGTGAAAGAGTTGGAGTTCTTAGGCTTTATTGTAGGAGCAGATGGAATCAAAGTGGATCATAAGAAGGTGGAAGCTGTCCAAAGATGGCCTGTACTAAAGACTATAAGAGAAGTGCGGGAGTTCCTCGGCTTCACAGTGTTTTGCCGAAGATTTATAAAAGTTTACAGCCTCATCACTGCCCCCCTCTCCCACCTCACTAAGGAAGATCACCCTTTTACATAGGGGAACGCGCAACAGGAAGCCTTTGAGCAGATGAAGAAGTGCATGAGCCAAACTCCCATCCTAAAGGTGCCAAACTTTACCAAACCCTTTGAAATTTCCACAGATGCATCTGACTACAGCATAGGAGGTGTCCTGGTACATGAGGGTCACCCCATTGCTTATGAGTCAAAGAAGTTCACCGGTGCTGAAACAAGGTGGAGCACGCATGAGAAGGAAATGTTGGTAGTCATACACTACCTTAGAAAATGGAAGCATTATGTTCAAGACAAGCATACAGTCGTCTTCACCGACAATATCTCCCTCAAATACTTCCAATCTCAGCCCAAGTTATCGGCAACCAAGCCCGCTGGCTAGACTTCCTAGCCGAATTCGACCTGGAGATTAAACACAAGCCCGGCTCCACTAACAAGATAGCAGATGCCTTGAGCCGGAAAGCTGACCTAAAAGCTGTCAGTGTGGTCAGCAGCAACTTCATAGAACTCGTCAAAGAGGCCCTAGAGCAAGACCAAGAAATGCACAAGATAATCAAAGATGTGGAAGCAGAGAAGACCCCACATGGAATGTACACCTTAGAGAAAGGTATCCTATTTTTAGGCAAGAGATTGTATATCCCCAACAATGGGGAGTTGAAGAAACTCATACTGCATGAGATACATGATGGCAAGATTGGAGGCCACAAAGGGCAAAGCAAAACCTTGGAGGCCCTTAGGAAGCAGTTCTTCTAGCCAAACATGAAGAAAGAAGTAATAGGCTACATCAAAACTTGCCCCACTTGCCAAATGGTCAAAGCACCACGATCAAGACCAGCAGGTCTACTACAGCCATTACCGGTACCCAACCGCCCTTGGGACGTCATCAGCATGAACTTCATTGTGGAACTACCTGAGTCCCATGGGTACACAATCATCTTTGTAGTGGTGGACTATTTTTCCAAACAGGCTCACTTCATCCCAGCCAAACCACCACTGAATGCCAAGGAGGTAGCACGCCTCTTCTTCACACATGTATTCAAACTTCATGGCTTACCACTGGCTATTGTATCAAATAGAGATGGAAGATTCATGAGCGACATGTGGAAGGAAATTTTCAAGACTCTGGAAACACAATTGAGATTCTCATCATCCTTCCACCCAGAGACAGATGGACAGACAGAACGAGTCAACCAAGGAATTGAAGATTATCTCCGAAGCTATGCCCGAGTGGACCAAAAAGATTGGGCATTGTACCTTGATGTTTTGGAATTCCATTATAATAGCTCCATACACTCGGCAACCGGGTACACCCTCTTTGAGTTAGCAACATGAAAAGAAGTCATTACACCATTGGCCTTAGCATCCGGAGCGGCCAAAGCGGAAGATCAAGATGCGGAAGAATTCTTGAAGAAATGGAGAGACCGCAATGCAGCAGCTAAGCAAAGCCTAGAGCAGGGCAAGATCACCATGACAGAGCAAGCAAACAAAAAGAGAAAGGCTGTACTATTCGCCAAAGGAGACATGGTCCTAGTGAGCTCCAAGAATATGTCACTTCCCAAAAACATGACCCCCAAGTTCAATCACCGTTACTATGGACCCTACCGAATCACTCAAGTGCTGAACGAAGTCACCTACAAGCTAGACCTGCCAGACAGTATCTGTGTTCATAATGCATTTCATGCTCGTCTTTTGCGCAGGTTCTATCCCAACAACCAATGGGGATGGCGTGTACAATGCTCCATTCCAACGGTCCCTTCGAAGTAGAAGCATTCCTTCGACGCCGGGAACAAAGAGGCTTCCCCGAATACCTCACCAAGTGGCGCAGGCGTCCACTCAAGGAGGCCACTTGGATCACAGAAGCGGAGGCCCGCGAACGCGGCAAGGATGCCTTCACCCTTTGGCTCGAGGAGAACCCCCCTGCTCCTTCCAATGACCCTTGAGCCTGTCCAGTACTTCAACAAATAATGCGGTTCTCAAGCATAGACCCCAAATGTGCCTCCACTCCTCAAATGTAATCGAGTCGAGGGTGGACCCGCATGGTAGCAATCATAAAAAATAACTCCATCAAACAAAAAGCCCCCAACATCCTAGTGCGGCAGACACTGGCCAGTCTGATAGTATAGACTGTGTTAAGACCCCGCGGTCCCCTTAGACCGGCAGACACTGACCAGCTTGCTATAGGAAAAGCTGCGTTAAGACCCCGGATGAGTCAAATAACAAACGCTACCCTTAGATTGCTGAGGTCAGCAATCCAGTAAGCGGGGGTGAGTGTAAGGGCTTTGTAGCTATACCATGTCGTTGCTACCGATTGCACCTATATAGGGATTAGTAGTGACTCAAAGCCGTGCCATGTTTCCACTCTACGTGTGATTCCCTATACCCAGTGGTGAACCCTCTTATGTGCGGCGTCACGAGGGTGTAGTCCTGGGATGTGTCTATGTTGTCCCGCTTTTTGGATTGAATAATACAATAGTATACCTTGAGCTCATATCGTGTTACCTTTCTATGCCGTGTTGAGTGCGTAACGAGTGCAGGTTTATAATGGGGTGGGGGGGGGGGGGGGGGAGGGGGGGGCTAAGATAGCTTCATAGAAGTCAAGATCCTTATTGTATCATAATAAATACTAAGATAGCTTTGAAAACGTTGGGATCCTATAAGGATCGTAATAAATGAATTGAATCATAATTAAGATAAATTGATATTATTATTGATTGTTTATGTGTTATACTTAAATTATATACAATGAACATTGTATGATGGGATAATAAAAGGAATTTGCTTTTATATGTTCTTAGACTATGGTAGTACACTTTTATAAATATATAAATAAAATAAACTCATTTAAAAAAGTAGGAGGCTTCAGTCCCAATGACTAAGATTCTATGGTTGGGTGGACTTGATCAATTGAGTGACTTTTCTAATCACTAAATAGACATGTTAGAATGTGATCCCCTAATTGAATAGGATAGCTAGCTAGATTAACATTGTTTTAGGGAAATGGAGTGTGGTTGAGTATAGGTCTTAATGGCCATGGAAATCCAAAAAACAATTCACTCTCTTTGAACTGAGTGTAGTAATATCCCCACTTTCACCTTTGATTGGTTACAAAGCCACCCTTCTTAGGTGCACATTAGACTATTGTTTAGGAGACCTTCATAGTTTAAGAACTTGTAATGAAGCAAATTACCCTAAGCCTTTGTATTCAATCTTAGAAGACTAGGTTCTCTATAAAAGGCAAGAGCTTGCCATTGTAAAGGACCTTTTTGATCATTTGATCATTTTCAACTCCATTGTTGGAGCTTTGAGGTTTCATCCTCCTACCATGGCATGAGGTATATTTCATTCTCCACTATAGCATGTGATGAGTTACATGCTCCACCATAGTAAGAGGCATATTTCTTGCTAAGTGCTTATACTGCAATTTTATGTCTACCATTGATTTTCCATGATTATGGCTATTTCATGTACTTGATATTCTTACAATTGTGAGTTGTCATTTTCTAGTTAGAGGTTCCTCCATTTCATTGGTATTAGTGCTTGATATTTGGTCCTACTATGGAGCCATTTTCATGTCACAATCTAGTTACGCACATTAGAATGTAGAGCTATGGTTAGAAATTTGGTCACAAGGTTTGGTTGCACCATAATCGTGACTAGATAGGATCTTCTACAATAAACCATGGTTATTTTGAAGCACTTCGCAAAGATCTAGAGATAAAATGGTAGAGATCTTCCAATTTCAATAGTTTGTGACCCTTTTTGAAATGTATTTTGAAGACGGGTGGGCAAATAAGGGTCCACTAGACCTAGTTGAGACTATCTTTTCCACTACTTTCTGAAGTAGGGTTTTCCCCCTTTACTCTTCAAGCTCATTTGCAAGCTTCCATGGTGGATCTTTCAAATATCTCTCATCCTGAGTTGGTATGGATTTTGCAACCCTTTGATCTTGCTTCTACTGATCACATGGAGCATATAGACAACCATCATGAGGAGGGTATAAGGAGTGGAATGTGGCAATGAACCATAAGATTTTGTGCTGAATGTAGGGCATAATAAGCATAGGTCTTCAAATCTAACCATGACTTGAGCTCTTATAGATTCCATACATTGCCATTGAGCATTGGAAGCTTCTCTTACAAGCCTTGAAAGTATAACATACACCTTTAGCCATTTCTTTTATCTCTTCTGGTGCGTAGATCGGTCGCAGTATGCTCACGTAGTGAATCCCGGAAGGTCCCCAAGAACAATGAACTCTACCTTTTTGCACAAAAAACAATGTAAAAGCATGAACGACAAGAAGCAAGAGACCAATTGGGTTCAATCTCCCCCCATGCCTTGTGTGAGCACTTCACAAAGCATGTATTTTATGTATATTTCCATCTTCATGCTCAATAATAGCCCAATTTACAAAAATATGACAAGCTTTTAGCTTTTGAGTTTGCTTTCTACAAAAATAGGAAATAAAGCTATAGGAAATAAAGCTAATGGACGGTGCCCATAGAGTCTGGCACGCCCAATCTCAATGTCCAAATAGAAATAACATATCCGTGCGCATAGGTGCATACAAAATAATAATCAATAATCGATGTCTCAATAGACATAACAAAATATAGGCGTGGCGCCTATCAAAATATAATCCAAAGGTCGAATACTCGCTAGACTCCAATGCTTTCCTCCACCACTGCTGCTATCTCTACACATCAACTGAAGCATTCACAATCGTTAGTAAAATAATACAATTAAACTGACAAAAGTGAATACCTAGCAGTCTTCAGCTACATAAATAAATCAACTGGTTAGAAATAAATCCTAACCTTAATTTATTACGAGTGCGCACTCTAAACTCATAAACGTTTATTAATTTAATATGCATTTTGCGGAATCACCTGCTATGGAATCACCCACGTACACACTAAATTAATGAAATGCCCGAAAAGGACAGGCGTCCCCATCAACTTCTTGCACAAAGAATCCTCTTTGTGTATGAGCCCCGGTCATCTAAGTTTACGGAATCCACCGTAAAACCTCACGGAATCCACCGTGGAATATGCCTCCTGGCATCATCTTCAAACCTAACAAGCAAGGTATTCAACCTACTTAGTTTGGATAGCAAGGTTTGGAAATATACAAGTCTCTTCTTCATAAGAGATTCTTAATTGCCTTCCTACATCAATGATCACACATCATTGAAGCTTCATAGAAGCATTTTCCCTACTGTGAACAAATTTTCTTCAAGAATCAACTCTTACGAACATGACAATAGCAAATCTTTGTTGCAATCTTCCATTTCTAAAGGGGATTCATCATTTTAAAGCTCTTTCTTATTTTCAAGCAATGGTGGGCAATAGGGTATTTCAAGACTTGCTTGAAATCTTGACAAAGCTTGACTCAAAGCTTTAAAAGATTTGTCAAGGGAGTCTCCTACAAAAAGCATATACAAGCATTGAGAAGGATCAAGTTCGGGAGCATTATTGGGGAGATTGAAGATTCAATTTGGGAAATTTCACTTCCAAAGGTTCAATTTCTTGCTTCCAAGCATTTAGAAGTCTTGAAGATCATTGAAGAAGAAATCTTCATTAGTTCTTAATCATCCATGATGTGAGATTCAACTAAAATTGAGGCATCAAGTCCTCGACAAATCATTGAAGAGGTAACTCATTCCAATGTATTGAGTGAATTCTTTTGTTAGAATGTTGATTCATCTAAATCAACACTTTTCCAAGGTTCATTTGAGTGCTAGCTTATCTAAACATTTTCTATCATTGAGCCATTTTTTTTGCCCCTAATCTTCATTCGTTGGCTTGAACATTGAAGAGATAATCCGTTGTAAAAGAGGTAAGAGATAGATCAATAAGCCACTAGTTACCCCATTAGATTCCTCCTATTCAAAAACATTTGAGCTTGTCAATTTGATCATTATTTCATATCATGGAAAGTGAAACTACTATTTTTATTCCATAAATTTCATAGCCTACCATTGGATCTGGCATGTTTGGTACCCACATAGAAAAGTGGATGCTAGGTGAGACAACAAGACAATAGAGAGGTGACCCTTCCTTGCTATTTAGGATCCTAAAGGGATGCATAATCCCAACCCAAGAGGTACTTTTCCCACCTCGATGATCTAAAGCCTAAGAAAATATTATACGCACAAGTACCTTAGTGAACACCTAATTGAAAGAGGAAATTGAAGTTGTATAGGGAGTATCAACATGCCTATAGGTATCCATACGTGCTTCAGGTGTTTATAGAGGTTGTAAAAATTAGTGAGAGTATTTCCATCCTTCTTTTGATCTCTAGAGGCTCCTAAAAATCCCTACAGATGCCCCAATAGACCCTATAAGTTCCCACATCAATACCCAAGTGTTTGTAGCAGTTACAAAGGGATTACATGTTCTTATAAGTGGGAAATAGGGTTATAGTAAAGTGCTCTCCTATTCTAGATAGTTTTAGGAAATTGGTTCTAGAATTGTGTGGAGCAATTTTAATGGAAATTTGAAGTCACTTAATAATAGAGGACACTATATGCTCCATTTTGAATTAGAAGACTCATCATTTGGATATATGGATCAAAAAATATTACTTAATCAGTGACAACAAGTCAAGTGGACAACCCAGTGGTACTCATGGTGGAAAAGAATTAAAGCAAAGACCAGATTATGAATGTAGTTAATGAGGATGTATGGGCATTCCAACAAGATCAAATACTCTCTAATGATTCTATTAACCAAGAGCAATATGGCATTGGAGTCAGCATGTCAAATGCACAATATGGCCATCCTTTGGAGGAAATTAACAATGTATCAAATGGGTCTATGATTACTAGCAAAAATTGTCAAGTGAAATGAAGACCATGAATTGGGAGATTAACAAGTTGATAGCTACACTTACCTTAAACACTGAATAGTTGCTATCATTTTGGATGTAATGCCAACTAATTCTACCTTGCCCAACCTACCAAATCAGCATCACACAGAACCCACTTTGGGATAGATGATCCTTCTAGAGTAAAGCACTCTTTTTAGCCACCTCAACTGCAAGCTAGGTACAAATCAAGGCCTCGATTTACACTAAGAAATAGTGATTAGCATAAAGGGATCCAATTCAATCCTTGGCACAACAAAGGTCACTATGGTTGTGATCCCTTCTACAAATCCATTTACCCTCTATCCTCATACATGCCTAGAAGAGTTGAGAGCAACCCTCAACACATTCATGATTATAAGCACTATGAGAGGATGTCATCTCTAAGTCAATCTCATGGGGATAACCACTCTTATGGATAGCCATTAGACCATGGGAATGGTTTTAATAATTTTGTATAGTAGGCAAAAGCCTAGACAAAATTCATGGAACCAAGAGCTTCTTAGACCAACCTCATATGGACAGCAAACAAATAGTGGGGACAATCATACAACAAAAAGATCAATATTCCAAGTTGTAAGGGAAATAATCCATCATCCACTGAATTGGAAGAATTGTTGAACAAGTTAGAGATGTATTTCAACATATATCCTCCCAATGATGATGTCAAAATCTACTATGCTACTCTTCACCTTGAAGGGTATATCCACACATGATATAGGTATATGATGAAGATGGGGTAGCACTTTGCTAATTGGGATGTATTCAAGAGAGCAATGGTGGAAGTTCTCATGTCTCCTTTGGAAAAAGAAAATCTCAAATGCAAGTGCTATGGCTTTCAAAACAAAGAGGGATCTCTATGAGAGACTACTCGAATATGTTTTTTGAATCTCTCAATGTATGTGGAAGGAATTTGAGATTTAGTCAAGTTGGATACATATATTTTTGGGCTACATCTAGCCCTATCTTTGGAGGTTGGAGCTATGAATGTTACAACCATGCATGAAGCCATTCAATTCACTGAATGTTATAATCAAAAGTATAAGAGATATTCAAATAATTTTTAGTTACAAGTGATGGGACTTTTTAAATCAAATCAATCTATGAAAACATGGCCTTATTTTGGCTAGTCAAAATTTGGTTATAAGCTTGACAAGGGATCTAATTCTTTGTCTAGTGAGATTCCAACTTATCATACTATATTCATGCATCAAAACAAGGCACCAATTTAAGATACATTGTTGAAGGAAAGCATGATGGTAAAATGACTACTAATGTGGGTAAAAATTCTTCACAAACTTTTCAAAGCAAGTATATTTCAAATGAAGATTTTCAAGATATGTGATCTAAGGGATTGTATTTCAGGTGTGGTGAAAAGTGGATTAGTGACCATAGGGAGAAATACAAAGCCAAGAGTGCAAAGGTTAACATGATAATCATGGATGACTGTAATGAAGGCAATCTACGTCAAATATTGGCCACCACAACTATTGAAGATATGCATGCAAACATTGAAGACACTTACAAAGAATATTATAATGCTTTTGACATGTTTCCTTTTGATTCGGGTGGTGATGAGAAGATTCATGCTTTTGCAGGTGACACTTTGACATTAATGAGCCTTATTTTGAAGGGTAGCTAGGTGGCTATTTCACTTCAAAATACTTGCTTCATGATGTTGACATGCTTCAAAGTTCCCTTGATTTCTCTGTTAATATGAATACACATCCTCAATCTTAAGAAGAGTTAGAATTGATGAGAGAATGATCTTTATGAGTTACAAAACAAGGATACAAATGTATGTAGTAAAATTAGTCACCCTAATCACATTAGACTTTGATTTTTATGCCATGAATAGCCTCCTTGGGATGTCTTCTACATTTTGATACCTCATTTGTCTCATTTCGAGGTTCCTATCCAAAGTTATGGCCTTTTTACTACAACAACCTTATTCAGAATAACAATTAGGATTCTCACCATTTTGCAACGATAATGATGCTTTCTTCTCATGGATGATTCTTCAATGCTTTATGGAAAAAATTCAGTAGCAAACCTTCATGTTCAAGATCTTTCATATATGTCATTGTTTTGTACTCTTGCCATTCTCAATTTTTGAGGACAAAACTTGTTCAAGAAAGGATGGATTGTAATGAAGGCAAATTATCCTAAGCCTTTGTATTAGATCTTAGAAGACTGGGGGTTCCCTGTAAAAGACAAGGCCTTGCCATTGTAATGAGCCTTTTTGATCATTTGATGATTGTCATCTCCACTATTGGAGCTTTGAGGTTTCATCCTCCTATCATGGCATGAGGTATGTTTCATGCTCCACCATAGCATGTGGTGAGTTACATGCTCTACTATAGCAAGAGGTGTATTTCTTTGTTGCGTACTTCTTACTACAATTTCATGTCTACCATTGATTTATCATGCTTATGGCTATTTCATGTACTTGCTTTTCTTGCAGTTGTAAGTTTTTATTTTTTGGTTAGAGGCTCCTCCATTTCAGAACTCTTAGGTTGATCCTTCAAGTTGAGGCCTTGACATTTCTCTTTGATGTAGACTTAGATTATGCATCCAAGTTGAATTTGGATGGTGCTTCTCATAGAGAGGTGTTCTAGCGAGTACTAAACATTACCTCCTCTAGCCTAGCTAGGGTTGGGTATACTACATATGGCATTACCTTTGTGATGAAGTGGATCCCTTCAAGGTCAAATGCCCAAAAAGAAGGTGCTACAACTATAATAAGCTTATGTATTTCTGGCTTGATTGTCCCACCTATGAAGGGACTACTAGTTTTGAAGATTTCCATGATATTCTTAGAAGGGAAAGCTCAATTGCTAAATGTTGTGCATGCTATTCAACCAAATTACAATCTTACAATATCATTGGAAAGCTAGGGATTGATTAGACCTTTGAAGAAGTAGTGCAAATAGTGTAAAAATTGTGAATCCTAGCTATATCCTCAATAACACATCGATTCTATTACCCAATTGAATACATACTGGAATATTAACTTTGTAGTTACCCTAGCAATATGCATAAATTGTGAATCCTAGCTATACCCTCAATAATAGATCAATTCTATTACCCAACTGATATAGGTACTGGGATATTAACTTTGTAGTTATGACCATCCAAAAACTAAGCCACTTTAATGTGGGTTTTCAAGCCAACTTCTAAGAGTTGTTGCACTAAATAGATGGGATTTATTGATAATTTCTATGACCTTGACTAGCCTTCCAAGTATTTATGACACTCTTTTGTAGTAGTCCGGCCAACATTACACAATGTCCGTGAACTAAGGAAATCTACTTACTTTCCATTTACATCATTTTTCACAATCACTCACAGCTAGGTCTCTAGAAAGGCACTAGAATTCTAATCCTAAGCTAACTATGGCTTCCCTCCATCTTTCAAGGGAGGCTCCTCATAATTTGCTCATGTTGCATTGCAATGGTTTATCCAAGAATTGTATTTTGTTTGACTTGGAGGAAGTTTGTTTTAAGATATGGATCTCTTTTATCTATAACTGCACCGTTTAAATTCCTTTTTAAATTTCAGTAAGCCTTGATTCCCCTTAAAACATTGTCCCTCTTCATAAAGAACAATTCATCATTGCACATTTAATGCTTAAACAGTTAATTTATTTAAACTCTTGATAAAATATCATTCCTTGCTTTCCTTAAACTAGATAACAAATAAGGTAAAAACGAAAATTTTTCCACTCTTGCGAATTCATACACAAAGCTCATTTTTAAGCCCAAAGTTTTTCTCCCTAATTAATTAATTATTTTATTGGTCCTCCTCTCTTTCTCACTATAATGATTAGCAATTAAAATAAATCGATTTACAATATTTCTTTATCAGTGCTAAGGCTTATTCTCATGTCATTGCATTTATGTTTTTCACAAATGAATTTCAAAAAACCACATGAATTTTGAAGATATTAAGAGTATTTTGTTATTATTTATTATGAAAAATATCAATGATAAATTATTTGAACCACTTTAGACTTTCTTAACACTTTAGTTTCAATGTGAACACACAATAGTATGATAAAGAAATAATCCACGTATTCTTGCTTCAACAACTTGTGTTTAATTTGACTTAAAATTTTTATTTTAACATTTCATTAGCTTAAATAAATGTAATAAAATTATATAAAATAAAAATCATATTTATCTCCATGCTCACCAATTTTTACCTTATTATAAGTTATTTTCATTATTTTTCTATGGTAAAAAGTGTAATTTTACTCAAAAAGTGTAATATCTCGATTCGTCGTGAGAACACCCCCCCCCTTTTAACCAAATTAAAAACGAAATTTTTTTAACATCACCCTCCTGTCAGCACTGCCAGCTGGTGGAGGGAGGAGGAGTTGAACTAAGTCGACGTAGGTGAAGAAGACAATGACGGAGGGAGAGAGAGCTGAATGGTAGCGAGGATCATTGCGGCATCCTTAAAGATGTCGACTTTGATGGGGGGAGGGGCACACGCGTCCCACCTTCAAACCCCCCCCGTTACCCCTTCCTTTACCCTTAATTAGGGCCGCATGGGAAAGGTATACGAGCCGTGGAAGTGGAGCCAAGGGCCCCTTGGCACAGCCCCTTCCCCTCCCCTACTATTACCCACCTCACCCCTTTAAAACCCCCCTTCCCCTCCACAAGACGATGATAATTTTCTATTCTTTCCCCCTAACTATTACCCATCTTCCCTTATAAATCTCCCCCCCTTCCCCCATTTTTCATTTTAGGAGGGATACGCTATTCTCCTCCCCCCCCCCCCCCCCCCTCTTGCTGCCAACTTGTGGAGGAGAGGAGAGGCAGAGGGAGTGAAGGAGAGAAAGAGAGAGGGAGAGGGAAGGGGAACTTAGAATAAGAAAGGAAGAAAGAGGGAGAGAGAGGGAGGGAGACGAGCATAAAGGAAATGTCCTTCCTTGGGCAGAGCCACAAGTACCCTCTCTCCCCATCACGATTTCTGTGATCCTCCATCAACTACCCTTTACGAGGAAGAAGGTTGCAGGAGTCGAGGCAAAGTGCGGGAAACTCCGACACAAAGGAGTGCTCTGAGAGAAGAAAATGCGCATATTCCAAGCTCCAAAATGGCCCCAAAGCGCAAAACTCTCTCAAGTAACCTGGAAAGGCCGCAACCACGGAACGAGGATTGGGCAGAGATGTCACCGTCAACACGAACGGTTTATTGGGTGTAAATGCTAATTTGACACTTCAAAACCAGGTACCACTATCATGTCTAGTATTTTGAATCAAATAGTAAAGCATGTACATCATTAGGAACAAGTCATACTTCACATCACATAACTTGCATAACTCGAAAGGTAATAGTAAAGGCTTAATAACCATGATTTGATACGAATAGATTAAGCATCTGCGGGTTGTGGCAGTACTAAGCCAAGTGTTAGGTTCGAACTTTTGCAATGCATCATAGATTGCCAATGTATATAAATATTCCATGAAGGTCAATCGCATACTGTAGACTATTGGAGTGAATTGACTCGCAATTACAATGAACTCATGTACACTCGCACTTAAATACTTAGGTCACGCCTTATGATTTACATAAATACATTGGAATGAATTTTCATGATTAGGAATCCCACATCGTAACATCAACTCAGGAAAGACTTGCATCTAGATTTGCATGGCATCATGGACAGTTTCAGTTGCACCACATAATAGGGATGCAACTTAAAAGGTAGATTTAAGATGCGCATGTGAATTGCTAAGCTTAATTTAAAAGGCAAGTTCCGTAAATGAAATCCTACATGATGAGTGAGGCTAGGATTTAATTCGACTCAACTAGGATTTAATCGTAAATAGGTCAAATTGTTATTACGACCGTATTTTAACTTAGAGTCAATATGCTCTTTGGTCTCTAGCCCAATAACCAACCGCGATGAGTCCAAAGCACTCTTGGGTATATCATTTTCAAAATATGATACATCTCGAAGCTAACCCAAGAAAACTCGAATGTCGTATGAAGAATGACCATTCGCCACGTTACATTCGATGCTCGCAACTATTTAAGGATTGTAAATGGGCTTAGTTTACGCTTGACTTGCAAGAGGAATGGACAAAAGTTCCTACTATCTTGAGGGAAGGAAACCCTAGGGTAAACTTAGACCCCGATAAAATTCTAAGGTGGGAAAATGGTTACTAACTGACCAATTGAAATCCTAGGACCTTAAGATAAGAACCAAAGATTATCAACTTAGGGAAGCTACCATCCGAAAACTATCGGATATAAATCCAATAGCGTAATTGCTCGCTCCTATTACATAGGAGTGAGGTCGGGAAGAGGGTATTCTCTATCCCTCAGAAGATAATGGAAAATGATGCCAAGGCAAGAAAGACCCATACAAGGCAAGAGCTAATACTACAATACCAAATAAAACTCATACAAGGCAAGCTAATACTACAATACCAAATAAAACTCCTAGGTTTTAACTCTGCTGACCCTCCATAGTCTACTAAGACAACTAGTCAATGATCCCTGACTCCCGTCTTTTCGTCTTTTTTTTTTTTTTGTAAGCTTTTCTTTCATATCATTTTAGTCAAAAGAGTATATATACTTATTCTCTTTTCCAAAATGTCCCACCCCAAAGAGATGCAAGGCATTGGACGTTGTGTGCTTGTCAAGGAAATCTCTACAACCTATCAATACCTCAAAGGTGATGGTTATCTTCTTTTAGTTTTTTTAAAAAAAACCTTTAGTCTATAGGTTTTTTTCTTTTTTTGGTCTTTTGCTAGAAGAATAAATAGATATACTCTCTCAAAGTTAATTTATATTTATTTTGTTTTGAATTCATCACTAAGTGGAACTTTCAAACATTTCAGCTTAACAATTGTGCTTGAGGAATCTAATCTAGTACATATTATCAGTGACCTTGATGAGGTAAATGAAAGACAAAGATACCCACTAGTTTAGCATCTCTCATCCATGCTACTCCTAGCCAAACTTTTGAGGAGAGAACCTTGTTACTTAGCTACTCTACATTGTTAAGAAAGCAGCAAAGAGATGGGAGTAAACTCTATCAGATTCATGATCAATCACCACACCAATCTTGCCGCTTCGAGGAAGGGCTAGCTACACTAATAGATTTTCCTCTCTCCACATGGAAATGCTCTAATACCTTCTCAATGGATTCCTTCTAAGACAAATAGAGTATATTTTTGTAATTTCTAAATAACTTCCTAGCAATCAATATGTCATCCACATAAAGAATCAAAATCACAAGGCTACTATATCGAGCCTTCCCAATGTATAGGCAATAATCAACCTCTTCTAGTGTACCCCTAAGATCACATTAAGGCATCGAACTTATGATACTATTTTGTAGGAGCCTATTTCAAGCCATATGGATTCTTATGCAGGTTACACACCAACTACTACTTGCCTTCCACAATAAACACCTCAAGTTGCAACATCTAAGTATCCTCGCGCAAGTACTCTTACAAGAAAGTAATCTTTACATCCATCTAAACCAACTCCATATCCTCTTTGGCAACCAAAGCAAAGATTATATGAAGGGTGGTCATCTTGATTATTGGTTAGAAGATCTCATAAGAGTAAATCCACCTTCTCCCAGTTAAATCCTATATCTTAACATGTACTTGGGTAATGCATCAGATGGAGATACCTTCAACTTATAGATTCACTTCCATTGCAATGCATGTTTGCCCTTAAGCAAAGAAACTAGCTCCCATGTAGCATTCTTTACCAAAGAATCCATCTTTGGCTACATAGTCCTCTCTTGCTTATGACTATCATCCCTTGTCATAATATTTGCATAGTAAGACGACTCACCATGACATGTGATCATGACATAGTGTATAGATGAAGTATAGCCACTCGTGGTCTAGAAATCCAATAGATCTAGGTGAAATTGGCTTAATAGGAATCTCTAGCTATCCCACCTATCTATCTTATAAGACATAAGTATGCCCATCATCTTGTGGAACTTCTACCTCAAAATTGGCATGTAGTCCAAGCCCTACATTATGTGGAATGGGTCATACAATATGCTCATATGCTAGCTAACCATCCTCCCAAAATACTACTTAGTAAATCTCAACCATATTTATAGACTACTTGTGCATCTTATCCTCATTAAATATAACATTATCATGGTTGCATACTACCCTTCTAGATTCAGGATCCCACAAGTGATAGCCCATTTCACCGGATTGTCCATAGCCAAGAAATATGAATCCTTTGATTTATGATCAAGCTTAGTCCCCTTCTCCCTAGGTATATGTATAAATGCCTCACAACTAAAAACACATGAGTGATCATAACTAGGTCTCTTGTCAAACCATAACTCCTCTCTAGGTATATGTATAAATGCCTCGCAACTAAAAACACACAAGTGATCATAACTAGGTCTCTTGCCAAACCGTAACTCCTCTAATATCTTGCCATCCAATGGCTTGCTGCTAAGAGTCCTGTTGATCAAATGACCTACCATCTTTGCAACTTCAGTCTAAAATCCATTAGCGAGACTAGTATTAGAGAGCATACTATGGACCCTTTCTTCAATGGTCACGTTCAATCTTCTTAGCCACACCATTTTGGACTGGATTCTCAGGAGTTATCAACTCTCTCTTGATACCACAACTTCCACAAAAGTTCATAAAGGCATGTGAGGTATATCTCCACCATTGTATATTCTCAAGCACTTAATCTTTTTGCCTAACTAAATCTTTACAAATGCCACTAACTTTTAAAATGTATCCAACACATCACTCTTCTTGCAAAGAGGAAAAGCCCAAACCTTCCTTGTGGCATCATCTAAAAAAGTGACAAAGTATGATTCTCACCCAATGAAACCATAGGCATGATCCCACACAAAGTATTATGAACCAAATCAATGTATTTTGATATTCTACTCCCACTACTTCTCTTACACGACATTTTAGTTTGCTTTCTAAAGAGACAATGCTAACAAAATCCAAGATTTTAAAAAATAGATAAGAAAGATAGTTCAAACAACATAGAGCTTTCATTCTAGTGACTAACATACATCCCAAATAGTAATGCCATAAAGAAACAGCTAGCCGTTCAATAACAACTACAACATGGTCTTTAACACCAAAAATATGCAAAGGATACAAAATACTAGATTTTAATCCTTTGGCCACAACAAGAGATCCCTTGTAAATCTTTCACACATGATTACCAAAGATCACTCTATAACCACAATCATCAAGCTATTATATACTAATCAAACGTTGTCTCAGGTCTAGAACATGCTATGTATTCCTTAAGACAAAAGAAAAACTGTTTCGCAATGACAAGTGTATATTCTCAATGCTAACAATGCTACATGCCTAGTTATTTCTAAGATGAATGCATCCTTTGTTTCCATTATCATAAGTAGAGAACTATTCCCTATTTGGGGTTACAGGAAACAATGCTCCAAAATCAAGAAGCTGGTTCTAAGACATGTTATTATCCATGGCAACCAAGAATGCATCACCTAGAGTGGATATATATAAAATATCACCATCATCACTATTGCATGCATTTATCTCCCCTATCTTTATCTGCTTTTCTCTTCCCTTTTGCCATCATCATCATTTGCATTTTCTCCCTTGTCCTTGTTCTTTCGCTTGTAGCAATCCTTTTTTATATATCCCTTATTGTTACAAAAGAACCGTTCCATGTTCTTTTTTCTGCATGACTTGCTTTTTTGGCTTCCCTCTCTCACCAGAGCTCCTCCCTGACATTTGACCTTCCTCTCACCATAAGTGCACTGTTTGACCTTGCATTGTTTTTTCTATTTACCTTCTTGATGAGTAATTTTCTATCAACATTAGCACTTTTAAGACCACCTATGGGTATGTGGTTACTAATGGCATCTTCGAAAGCATCTCAACTCTCAGGCAAGGTAACTAACAAGAATATGGCCTACACTAAATCGTGAAAGACAATCTTTTGAGATGTCAATTGATTGAAAATAGTGTTGAACTTGTTGAGGCTGTTAGAGATCGAAGTCCCCCTTCTGCATGTGGAGATTAATGAGTTTTTCCAACCAACAAACATGTGAGGCTACACTTTCTTTTTCATATGGGTAATCAAGCTTTTTTCATATACCATATGTACGTACTTTCTTTTACATTAAAATATATAGACTTTGAGAGTGTCAACATAATAGTGTTGTATGCTAGCTCATCCAATTCCTCCCATACATTTGCATCTATGTCCTCAAGTTTAATCCCACTACATTTGATTCACTTGCTTCTTCTAGACCAATATATTCTATATTTGCTCTTTCCAATATATAAATTTCATACGATGAAGCTTTTATGCATTTGTTAAACTCAATAAAGAAGTCATAATGATAAAAGTATATCTATACACCAAAAATAGCAACATGTAATCTAGATCTAGGTGATGAGAATAGTACCTCTACAAGATGTGGGTAGCAAGCATCAATGTTAGAGAATAAGCTTGAATCCTTAACCTTCACAAGACAAAGCTTCACTCCTTGTACTCTTTAATCCAATGTTGAGTAGCTTTGATATCAATCGAGAGGGAAACAATGCTAGGATGTGAGGTAGAAGCTATGGATTGCAAGCATCAATGTTGAAGATGAAGCTCAAATCCTTGAACTTTACAACAAAGCTTCACTCATCGCACTCCTTGATCCAAGCATGAGCTCCAACGAACACCAAACACCACTCTAATACTAGTTGAAAGGGAAGCAAAAGTGGGTGTGAGATAGATGCTATGGAGTGCAAGCAACGTAAAAGAGATAGAAGAACATGACAGTTATGTGGGTACAAAATGAATAGTATCCTTCTTCTTTGTTTTCTTCACATATATATGACTATACAATGTGTAACTATACAAGGGGTACTTTCTTGAATATAGGTCTGTGGAATTTACCCCAACAAGGGGCTGAAGGGTTATCCTTGTCTTACTATTCTGGTGAGGGTGAAGCCTTTAGATAAGACCCCATTCACTGAAACTTTCTGGAGGCATTGGAGAACATTGTGCCAACCATGCTAATGAACCCCTTACCAAACCCTAGAACTTTTAGGAATTTAAGTAGGAAATGCCAAGAAAACATGGCATGCTTGTCATGTGTCAAATGGTTGGTTGTGAATTCTAGGTATATGCACATGTGGCAACATCAAATGACAACATGTGGCAAATGGCTTTCTCTCATTTTTGCATATGTGGACATGTTACAATGGCACGACACAATCCCACAGTTGTGGGACTGACATATAAATTTTGTGCAACCTTTTTTTGGATTCACAAGAGCATTTCAACCTTTCTCCAACTTATTGTGGTGTGTTATGCAATGTTTTCACTTTATCCTTCTTGCATTTCATGTCACGATGTGAATATTTCATAGGTAACATTTGTCCCTTTCTAACACAAATTTTCCTAGTCAAACCCTACAATGTGCTATAGGGTATTTTGCCATTGTAGGAATGCCTTTATGCATGCCATCACATCTAGGTGAGTGAATTTCAACATAGCCTCCTTGTGACTTTTCGTTATTGAAATCCCCTAGCTGGGAATTTTATGACATATCAAGCCACTAACTCCACCTCTATAGGATCTAAATTCCTAGTTTTGAGAGGAGTTTCTCATGGCTCTAAATTATGTCTAAAAAAGTTCCCCCTTATTGCCTTAATAATAAGATCCCAACTCTCTCTCTCTCTCTCTCTCTCTCTCTCTCTCTCTCTCTCTCTCTCTCTCTCTCTCTCTCTCTCTCTCTCTCTCTCTCTCTCTCTCTCTCATTCATATGACATATCATGCTTGAAGTCTAGCCATGCAATTGGAGTTGGTGTGTTGTGTGGGTGTGTGGTCGCCATTATGACAAAATCTACATGCATTTCTTGTCTTTAGTAGTAGTTGGGTTTGTTCAAATTTAGTGTTGCTCTCTATCTACCACTTGGACCTACCACATGCCAAAACACATTCCCACATTGTTGGATACCCTTCCTGCACACCGCAAGGTATGGGTTCTACTATGCATGTTTGTACAAGATTTCAATAGTTAACATCTCAAGCATCTAAATTGCACTGTTGCAATGTAGGGCATAAGGACAATGGCAAGAATCAAATACATTGCAACAAAAGTTCCTAAGAAACAAGTTGAAGAAAGAGGAGAGGATACATAATAGCATGGATCAAACCAAGAAGAGAAAAATCAATCAGAGGTGATTCTTAAGTATGGAAGCCTTGATAGGAGAGAAAATACAGATCCTAACATAGAAATGGGAGATAACACATCAATTAAGAAGAAGCAACCCAAGGGGAAAAATCATAGGGATGGCTAAGCAGACCCTAAGGAATATGTCAAGGTTAAGGCCAAGTAGATCACCCTCAGGAAGCATGTCATGGTCAAGGCCAAGTAGACGCTTAGGAAGTAGGTTGTTAACCCTCAAATGAACAAGATGGAAAATCCGGAAAATCTAAAGTAGAAGACAAGGCTAAGGCGAAAATGAAATGGAAGGTGAAGGCATGCCAAAGAAGAATTTGGAAACAGAAGAAGTGCAAAATAGTCCTAAATCAAGGAGAAAGGCGCACAAGAAAAAGCACAAGTCAATACCTAAAAGAGCGCAAGACGCACCGTGATTTATTTTAAGAGCATTGGGCTCTCATCCGCCGTGCAAATTATAAAGGTAGATGGGATGTAGGAAGGAAGCTAGAAAGATGGGAGGACAATGGGAAAAAGGGCCTAGGCCACGATCGGCCATGTAAAAAAGGGAATAAGGCGATGACCGCCTAAAAGGGATTTAGGGTTTTGTATATAAAGTTGAAAAGTGAATGAGAAGCTCATTCTTGTGTGTGGCCAAAAGTAGCTCTCTTCTTCTTCTTCTTCTTCTTCTTGCTTTGCTTGAGCTTGTGCTTGAGAGAGGGAGTGTGAGAGTGTGAGGGAGTGAGTGTGTGAGGGTGAGGAACCGTGGTGGAGAAGCTCTCCATCTTCTCCTCTCTTCTTCTCTTCTCTTCTCTTCTCTTCTCTTGCTTGCGGCAATGGAGCTTGGAGCGTGGAGTTTGAGGATGGAGCTCGCTTGAAGCTTGCACTTGGATAATGGAGCTACCAAAGTGCTCGGGAGAGGAGCCAACTCGATCAGGCATGGAGGTAAGCTCACTACACTCGTAGGGATGGATAGCGTGTCAGTTGTCGGCTATGTGAGAGGTAGCCATTAGTACTCGGCTTGATACACTTGAAAAAATAAGCAGTCCATGGGTCTTGGTGGTTGATCGCCTCTATATTTTGGTTCCTTTGCCAGGATGAACGAATTCAAGCCTTGAGCGCTTGCGCGCTTCGAATCAAGCATCGAAGTAGGGTTTTCCACAAATTGGTGCTTGAGGTAGATAGATAGGAAGCAAAGGAGTTTGAAGAGGTATTCGATATCCTTAGCAAGTAGGTTTTTGGTGACACTCAAATCACAGAATCAGACCAACAGCCTTGTCCGATCAAATATACCCGCTCTGATTTTCAAAATTAGACCATTCTAGAATTGAACAAATCGGACGTCCGATTTCCAGAATAGGACGTACGAAAATCAGACTAACTGTCCAATTGGACAACCTTCCCCAACCGACCAATTTGTCCAGTCAGATGCATACAACAATTGAATCACTCTATAGTCAGACCAACCATAGGACTCGGACCCAACTACCAATCGGACCACCCTACCAGCCTAGTTGGACCACAGACCCAGAGACCATATAGAGCCAAAAGCACATTATAGATTTACCACTAGGCTGAAATCTAGAGCAAGTGGTTCAAAACTTGGCTACAAACGATCCTTTAGATCATGCATGGTGTTTAACGTAATGGCCCTACGAGGCGAGGGGAACTGCCCCCTGGAGCCCTACAGAGGGGGCTTTTCCCCCTCCGCACCTCCCCCGAGTAGACTGGAGAGAAAACGTGTGCTGTGACAGGTCCTCCACATTGGATCCGAGTGTAGTAATGGCTCTGCACCAACATAGATTTTTTCTTACAAAACAACAGCCAAAAGCTATACCTGAACAAAGACAAACAGAGACCCTAGAACCTCAATGGCCCAATCTAGCCAACAAGGGAAAAAAGACCACACCACAAAGACATGTATAGGTTGCATTTGGATTGCATCTAGTTAAAGCGGAATGCAACAACATCAAGCTACAACTACGTGGATGACTACACATGACAAGTCTGACAATAAATGCACGTTGAACGGCACTGCACAGACAACCCAAGACATCAGTGGAGAATCCACATTTAGTTGTGTAGTTGGGGACTCAAAGGCATGTATCAGAAAGCTTAAATTTATAAGCCAAGACGACTTGGAAGATGAAGACATAGTACCGTGTGCTTATCTTAGGGTCAAACTCACCGCAAAAAGGGAGCACTGTATCGACGCTCTCATCGATGAAGGAGCTAATTTTAATATCTTGACCTATGAAGCATGGACCCTACTAGGCCAACCAAAGCTCACACCAACTGATGAAACTCTGAATCCTTATGGGGGACACCCACAAGCACTTATAGGGAAGTGCAAAATCCTTGTAACTATTGAAACTGAAAGCTTGCTTGTCCTATTCCAGGTTCCTCCAAATAGTGCTAATAGTGGAAAGGAACCCCTCCTAGGACGACCCTTCAAAAGGGTGACGAGGCCAATTATGTAGCATAGAGGATATACTTGACACTACCGGGTGTGAGGATAATCACAACCTTTAGTAAGGGTGACCTCATTAAACCTCGAGGGAAGGACAAGGAACATTCTGACATACCAGGCAAGTCTAGTGATGAGAGCAAGGACTTGTTGAAAGAGTTGATACAAGCGCATGTTGAGCAGAGAGAACCAGTGAGCGAGGCCATGCTTGAAATAAGAAGGTCAGGTGACAATGCCAAGGATAGGCTTTGGACTTACAGATATCATAGAAGACCACAAAAGAAGCCCAAGCCTTATAGACAAAGGTGTCGATGGAGAGCCGGCACAACGCTGCGATGGATATCCAAAGTGTTGCTACGTGCTCAAGGGTATTATGCATATAATCGATGAATTTGGGTGCCAAAGCCTCGTGATAAACCACCTCTATCAGGTAAAGGCCATATCATATCAAAACTGAAGAAGCGCATGAGGAAATCTAAACAAAAATCCAAGCCTCTGATCAACAACATTGGAGGGGCTGAGCCCCTCACGATTGAAATCAAGAGACAAAACATGACTGTTCAAAAGGTAGATCCTCAGCCTAGCGTGCTTAACAAGAGGATACTAGATATAACCATTGAGTGTGCACAAAGACCACTAGTACCCAAGGAGTCTTTTACTTCCCAAGAGGATAATGAGCACCACAGGCACAATGCTACTCATGATAAGGTTGATGGCTCAACAAAGCAAACGGCAGAATCGTCTAATAGCCACGAGTAAATCCAGCTAGTGCCAAGTCTACTTAGGAGTCCCAAATCTCCTACACCTTCTTGTCCTAAATGGACACAAGAAGCACAAGTGCAGTAATCAAGTGCAGCTGCTCAATCCCCAATCTCTATCTTCATCTAATCTTCCAAATGTCCAAGATGCGGGACATGACACCACCCTTAGCTTTTAGCCTAAGGATATGCATGTGCAATCCACCATGACTATCTCAACTAAGGCCGATCCGCACAAGTGAATGCGTAAAGGGCAACAAAAGACACAACCACTTCCGATCTACCTAAGGACTTGACACCATAGTCTACCAATAGTAGGCAGTCCATTGAACTAGCCGCTACTCCTTCCAATCAAGAATCACAACAATCACAACCTTTGGCCGTGACGATGCCTCTTGCGAAACGTGTCCTTAGCAATTCACCTATGGAAGAGGTGTCGCAACCAACATCCTTGACACCTCCAGCACTGTTGAAGCACCTAAAGCCTAGGCTTGAAGAGAAATCTTTCGAAGATCTGGCCAAGAAGATGGTGCATTTGACCAATGAGCCAGAGATGAAGTGCCTGATGAAGCTTGATCACAAGCTGACAACCATCACATGTGCATACACGCATGTGGACATTGGAAGGCCAACACCAGAGCACACAAAGCTCATAGCCAAACCCCTGACTTGGGACGAGAAACAACATGTTTGCTCCCGCTATGTAGCTATTGCTGAAGAAGTCATAAGGGACATCCTAAAAGCCACAACTAGAGAATTACGCTTGATACCCTCACTCTATACTGCTCTGTGTGAGATAAACAAGGAAAAGCTCAAAGCAATCAAACGAAAAGGGAAAGGACAAGGCAACTTTGTGCAGAAATGGTACTCCAACTAGAGTTTGGCAACTAGAGTTGGCCACCGACTAATGACCCTCATTAATCAAAGGAAAGCCCTTCAAAGGGCATCAAGACATGATCCCATGTACGTTTCCCCGACCTCATTAAGAGTGTTGGCAATCATCCATAAGGTCCAGCTTTCTGCCACTATCTAAAAATATCCCTTATACAATATATTGCTTATAGAAGAAGATCTACATGTGGCTGGCAGGCTAGGAGTAGGGAGCATGGTTCTTGATGTTAGTGCATATGTCTTTTGCCTCACTCAAGTCCCTGCAATCCTAGATCTCTATTGCTTCCCATCAATACAACCCTGACTTCTTCAACTAGTTTCGTCCAAGCTTACATGATAAGAATCCTAGACTATCTCTTGGTTCTATGATAGAGTCAACCAAACCTCCAGAGCAAGAGAAAACAAGCTCTAAACACAACACCCACTCAAATAAGAAGCAATGGAGGCATGTTCAAATGGGTAAGGACAAGAGTCTAAAGCAAACACCTGACCAGCAGCAGCTGCCAATGCAATTGGATGATGGGCTAAACGCAGGAGAATTAGCTGAAGAGCTAGACTCTCCAAAAAGAGGGGTAGCTTTACCCTCGCAACCTATCAAGGTTGTCCAACAAGCGGTAGCTATGTCCCATGAGGACACACTAGAAAAAGAGAATGCTAAGGCCCAACCAAGCACATCAACAATTGACTGAGTTCAAGTCCTAAGTATTTAAAGGATACACCTCAATTTTCCAAGAAAAAGATGATAAAACAACGATAGTTGCAAGTGGCGGTAGATGCCAAGAGGATCGAGACCAAGAGCATTAAAGAGCTGAGGAATAAAACATTGATCTCATCCACCAACGAATCCATTGCCATCTCTCCTAACAGCAGTGAAAACCTAGACGCATTCATGTGTTCTGATAAGTTAAAGCAACCATTACCATCAACGATTGCTTGCAACACTCAATCCACCGACAACAAAACTTGCATTGATCAATCAAGAGTGGATACAACACTGTCACAGTAGGGTGACAAAACTACACTAGTCACATCCAAGGAGAACCATGATGCAATAGCAACAAAGCCTCAAGAGAAACATGAAAACCCCGAGGACATAAGCAATCCTAGCATTGACCGATCTTGCTCATCTAGGTCTGAGTCCCCCAGCTATGCTAAAGCCTAGGAAAACCCCTAGAACCTTGCATGAGATAGCAACCGAGCAAGCCTTCATAGAACATAGAAGTGTCACAGAGTGCTTGGCTGAGTTGGATGCTAAACTCAAAATATTCACACGTGTCTACATCCTTGCATACATGGTAACATTCCCTAGGGAATAGCTTGAGGAATACTTGCCATATCCTCTATCCTAGGAAGAGCAAGAATATCTTGACGAGCACTATGACATGCTCCTACACAAATGCATGCAACTCATCTTTGACGAGGAAGCCGACGACTTACGCTTAACTGTGACATTCAACGATGTGCTTTGCCAACCAAATCTCTTAGAGATAGAGCAACTAAAGCGACAATCAAAAGGTCGAAGTCAGTTTGAAAAATGTTGGTTTGAAAACCATGCTACAATGGCCGAACTTGGAGCCTAGATTATGATAGTCTCAAAGGAGCGATTGGCCAAATGGCGGTCTCAAAGAGAACTAACCTATGTGGCGCCAACTTCCTTTCGAGTACTAACTACCATTCGGGGTATGGACTTAGCTAGAACTAGCCAAGAAAACTCTCTGGTTGATAAGATTCTCACTAAGGAGGAGCTACATGTTGCAAGTAGACTCAGACAAGGTACCATGCTACTCGATGTTGCAAAATATCTATTGTTATTAAGTAAGTTGCCATGAGTACTAGATGCATGTGCCACACTCCAGTATAATCCTGAGTTCTATAATTGGTTTTTATCCTCACGAAGTGACATGGATGCACAAAGTGTACATAAACAATGAGTTTTGTGACTGTGTATAAATAATACCAACACACACAAGCGCAGGGAGAAAAGTTTGGGTTTGACAAGCTGAGCTCCTCAAGTCCTCCTCTCACCACGCGCCTAGAAGTTGTGTAACCATTCCTGCCTCTAGGTGGAGGGCATGCAGTCCTCATTGCCACCATGGGAAGCCATGACCAACACCTCTAAGGGTGTAGATAGGGCACCGTCCCCTTCTGCAATCTTTTCTCCTTTTTGATCTATTTTTCTGGGGACAAGCCCTACCCCATTCCATCACAACCAGTTCGCGCAACTTGGCATGAGCAAAGATCTGCTACCGACTAGAATCTGCCCCATATTTGAGGCAGGACAAACATCATCACGGGGGCCGTCCCTCTATAGCAAACACTACATGCCTCACCTCACCCCTCCTCCGTCATATGCTCTTGATAATTCACTGTTTAATCCCTTTCATGCGAATAGCTCTGTCCTACCTTAAGGCCTAACCCCTGGTTTAAATTTTGCAGGTTCCTCCACAATAACCCGACATGGAGTACCCCATGCAATTGGCATGAAAAGAAGCTCTACTTCGTAGAAGGGAGCATATGGCACAAGCTCCGCCACCAGAACGTTACGTGCCCACTCTAAAGAGGTATGTGCCGAGACGAGGCCCCAAGGGACATCGCCCAAGACACAGGCCAAACACTCCCCAAGCCCGGAAGAGGAAGGCTCAAGGGAATGTTTAAGGGCCTAACCCCTGGTTTACATTTTGCAGATTCCTTCACAATAACTCTACATGGAGCACCCCATGCAGTTGGCATGAAAAGAAGCTCTACTTCGTAGAAGGGAGCATATGGCACAAGCTCCGCCACCAGAATGCTATGTGCCCACTCTAAAGAGGTATGAGCCGAGACGAGGCCCCAAGCGACATCGCCCAGGACACAGGCCGAACACTCCCCAAGCCCGGAAGAGGAAGGATCAAGGGAACGCCCGAGGGGTAGTGACCCCTACCGTGCAGGCCCTCCCCAGATGCTCGGGCACTAGGTGCTCAAAAGAAGAAAAGGAAGCTAGAGTCAAGAAAGAGATTCCTTAACTATTTAGAGCATTCTTGATACGACTGCGACCAGGGACTACACCATTTGGGTCCCAGCCGATATCTCCCCTGCCCGACATGATAGGAGCCCCCCACCGGCAACACCCCAATCGCCTGGTCACCGAACTCACCCTGCCTCATACAAATAGAATAGCCCCTATTTTGTATAAGATGCTTACCAAGTGCTATTTGGCCATGACTTTTTGTCGTTGGATGGTTAAAAGGGGCGAATTCTCCAATTGTGCAAACTTTCCATATCTACTTTTAATATATTTCATGCCTTTAACAAAAAAAGATAATCAAGCATAGGTGATATGCATCTAAGTCAACACCATGGGATTCAGATAAGTGATGTCTCTTTGTGTTGCACCTGTTCATTATAGTTAAAACATATGACTTGCATGTACCCTCACGAGTTGTCAACTAGTGGATACAAGACAACACATGTCTCTATACGAAAGTGTTCAATGTCCAAGGTACCACAAGACCACCAACCCCACAAAGAGCCATGATAGAAACCTCACTATCGAAAGCAAAAATCACCCTTGCAGCCTGCCCACTTCGCATGGCCCAAAGCATAGTCATTGGCTACTCTCTCCTAGGTCACAAACTCTACATTTGACTCACTGCAGTTGTTACCTCAATTGTACCGACATCGCATGTTACAAATACATTTTGCAAAATCTCAAGTGTATCTCTCCATCTCAACAACAGTTCCCCTAGCAACGAGGCTAGTAACACAATCATAGCCTTTGAATCTCGACATTTCCCAATCCAAATGAAAGGCCGATAGCCTCAACATATTGCAATGGTTGTATTCATGTTATTAAAAATATAAAAAACAAAGAAAAAATAAAAATAAAATAAAATAAAGAAAATAAAAGAAAAGAAACACTCAAAATCACAACACAACACCTAGGGGTCCTCAAATTAGGTACATTCAGTGACCTTGGTCGGCTGGCTCCGTCCCTAGTCCCCTAGCACTTTACACATACCCCACAATTGTTCAGGGCACATCAAGGGCAGGACATACTTAGAGAGCTTGTCTTGCCTATGGTTAGACCTGTCACGATTCCTTTTTGCACCCCACCTTAGTACCATTGCAATCGATCGTAGTAAGCAATGTACAAAAGACCATGCAAAGTACACCATACTCGTCAACCACTACATGTAGCCACTAGCCACCAAAGCTAAGGCATCAATGAGCTCAATTATGCTACATCATGTTATCAAAAGCACAAATGATGTCTCAAGAAGCGTTCAAGTGTACTTCTTCTCAACATCGACAAATTTTCCCACCCCATCAAACCCTTACTTCATCCATCCATTGCTATGAGAAATAGACTAGCATTCTTCTAACCATATAATATCTAAGTATGCATGTGCACTCACATAATATCTACCCACAATATATACACAGTTTGGGTCCTCAAGTGCAGGATAATACTCTTAGCTTGCTTACAGTTCAACTAGTCTCCCAAGCTAATCAACCTACGTCGTGCACAATAAGAAAACTAGCACTACCCCAGGGAGAGATCACATATGAGAGGTTTTCAATTGCAGGTATTGCAAACTCCAACGAAAGTACCGACAGCTCTTCATCAACATTCAACTCTGAATTCTTATCTTTTATCATCTTGCAAGCCCACCAAAGAATTGTTACTTGCCGCCACAGAATCCCTAGAACATCAACACTTGTGCAACCCATGAGTGCAACTCCCAACAAAAACTAGCCCTATCACCAACTTCAAAAACCCTATCACCAACCAATCAGGTCAACAAAGTGCCACCAACCACCATCATCCACACCACCAAAACTCCAAGGCAAATTATAGTAGTCCCTTCCACCCATGTCTTTGGTGCATAACAAAGCCTGCTACCTACGATGGTGAGTGCCATGGGACTGGCACTTATCTAGGAGGGGGGTAACGTTAACCCTCAAACGAACAAGGTGGAAAATCCAAAAAATTTAAAGCAGAAGACAAGGCTAAGGCGAAAGTGAAATGGAAGGCAAAGGTGCACCAAAGAAGAATCTAGAAACACAAGAAGTGCAAAATAATCCTAAATCAAGGAGAAAGGTGCACAAGAAAAAGCACAAGTCGATACTTTTGTAAAGGAGTGCAAGGTGCACCATGATTTATGTTAAGAGCGTCAAGCTCTCACGCGTGCAAATTGTAAAGGTAGATGGGCGGTAGGAAGGAAGCTAGGAAGATAGGAAGACGATGGGAAAAAGGGCCTAGGCCACGACCAAGCCATCTAAAAAAGGGAATAAGGGAATGACCGTCCAAAAGGGATTTAGGGTTTTGTATATAAAGTTAAAAAGTGAATAAGAAGCTCGTTGTTGTGTGTGGCTAAAAGTAGATCTCTTCTTCTTCTTCTTGCTTTGCTTGAGCTTATGCTTGAGAGAGGGAGTGTGAGAGTGTGAGGGAGTGAGTCTATGAGGGTGAGGGACCGTGGTGGAGACGCTCTCCATCTTCTCCTCTCTTCTTCTCTTCTCTTGTCTTACTTGCGGCAATGGAGCTTGGAGCATGGAGCTTGAGGATGGAGCTCACTTGAAGCTTGCACTTGGATCGTGGAGCTATCGAAGTGCTCAGGAGAGGAGGCAACTCAATCGAGCATGGAGGTATGCTCACTACACTCGTAGGAATGGATAGTGCCTTGGCTATGTGAGAGGTAGCCATTAGTGCTTATCTTGGAACGCTTGAAATAATAAGCAGTCTATGGATCTAGGTGGTTGATCACCTCTACATAGGTCAAGGCCAAGTGCCTAAGACACTAAGGGATACTATGATAGGTTTAAAGGCTCATGTCCCCAACATAGTGACTTCAAAGGGAAAGTCCTAGAGAGCTAGCACTATTTGTGAAATAAAATATGGATCTAGAGCATACCACTGACTATGGAGGATGCAAGTCGGTAACAAGACTCTTAGTGACATAGACAAGAAGACAAATTATTGCTCAAGTGAATTGGGTTCCAAGATGTAGGCTTGGACTCATAAACACAATCTCGGGTTGACCATGACAAAGACTCAAAATGAAGTACAAAGTACTAATAGCATTGCATTAAAAAGTGAACCAAGTACATGCCTTTATAACTTTTCAGCTTCTCCACTCTCCTCACTGTGCATATGGGATTCAGGACATCTCTTCCTGGAGCATACATCATTTGTCTCTCTTCTAGCCTCTTCAGGGCATATGTCATTTGATTTCTCAACACCCCCCTCCAATGATGAGTCTCTATCTTTGTTGGATTTTGCAACCCCTGCATGTGAACATGGACCAAAAGACTTGCTCTTTGGCAGCCTAGTCAAGTTAAGGCTTGAAACTTTATGTCTTGAGAGGGTTTTTGCAAAGCAAATCCACTATGGGAACAAATTCCTTACAACAATCTGTCAGAGTTGTTGATGGTAGTGGAAGCATATTCTTCTTCTTCTTCATTCATGAATTGACTTTGGTGGTGGTCATTCTCTCGTCATTCCGCATCTGATGTGCTCTTTTCTTGTGGAAACATTAACTGACAATATGGCCAGTCTTACCACAATAATGACATGTCATTCAACTTTTATTGTCGGTGTTGAATCCTCGACCTCTTCCTTTGGATCCAATAGCTGCTTTGTTTTATAAGAGATTTTCCCTTGAGCTGGTCAATTTTACATCTTTGCTTTTAAATTTACTTTCTCCATCAACGAGTGAGTGCTCAATGTCCTTGAGTGAGAGACTGGGAACATTACTTAGTGTTGAAACAAGGTTTTCGTATGGTTCATGATTAACACTGGCGAGTAGCATTGCTATTGCCTCATCCTCATCAATGTTCTTTTTAAGAGTTGCTAGCTAAGTTTTAAGGCTCTTGAACTTATTGATGTGTACAGTCATAGATGAACTATCTTTTACATCCAACTTATTAAACTGCATAAGTAATTTTACCTTCAAGTTCTTTGTTTGTGTACCAAATATTTTTTCAAGTTCTTCCCATGCCTTCTTTGCATCCCTGCTACTAGAGATGTGATGTAGTACATCATCTGATAGACCCCAGGCAATAATACCTAGAGCTTTGTTGTTCACCTTTTTCCATGCCTTTCTTTTAGGCTGGTCTTCTACAGCATCTTCCTCTTTAGTATCTTGTGCATCATCTTCTTCAAAGAGATCCCACAAATCGTTTCAAATAAGGTGGCATATGGTCTTCAAAGAGATCCCACAAATCTTTCTACATAAGGTGGCACATGGTCTTCTCCTTCCAGGCATAAAATCCTTTCCCATTAAACTTTGCTATTTGCTCAAGCTCTGCCATTTCTGAATAGCAGCAATCAGCTTCATATAACCAGCAAATAAGTTGTATCTCAATGTGTCAAGAGACACAGGATGATTAGTGTTTAACAACGTTGTATGATTATCAAGGAGATACTATCTTGGAGCTCAATGTTGGTCATTGATGCTTAATCTTCTTCTTTAAGCTTTTTCTCGTTGGCTTGGAGAGGAAATATTGATGGACTTTGAGTAGATTTGATTGACAGAGGCTTCAATGAGGAGGAACAGTGAGGAAAAATCAAGTTTCCAAGCTTTAGTTATGGCTGCCAGTTAGGGTTCCAAGACAAGGGCCTGGTTTTACAATCTATGTGGGCTGTATAAATCATCATTTCCAAATATTTTTTTATAGGAAGATAGCTTAAGTATTGGGATTCAATCGCCCTATGATGGCCGCCTAGATTTTGCCTCGTGTTGCACACACAGTCATACGGAAATGTATAGCACAAATACGCAAGCCAGGAAAATGCAGCTCAAGCAAGAGTTGCACAATGTGCAAAGAGAAAGTATGAGCATCAATGACTACCACATGAAGGTGAAGAAAATTGCAGATGCACTTGCTTCCATTGGGTTACTAGTGAAAGATGATGATTTAGTTTCTGTGACCTTGAATGGTCTAGGAAAGGATTATGCACAGTTCCGAACATCCATTTCCGTCCGTGAAAGATTTCCTGATTTTGAGGAGTTGATTGCTCTTCTAATTTCTGAGGAGTAGAGAAATGGTGGTGCATCTTCTTTAGGAGGAACTTCAAAAGAAGCTGTCTTCTACTCAAATACTGGAAGAGATAGAGGCAGATGTAGAGAAGGCTGATCTGGAGGCCGTGGTAGAAATCAGAATATGCAGCAAACTCAAGAAAACCAGTCCTATGGAGGAGGACGTGGTAACTCTAGAGGCAGGGGGAGCCAAAGAGGTCGTGGTGGATGGCAAAGAGGCCAAAATGCAAACAGCAATGTTGAATGCTACTACTGTGGTAAAATGGATCATATGGCTAAAGACTGTTATAAAAAGTAGAATGACATCATGAATGGAAAATTGCAACAAGGGAATTATGCATCTTCTAGTAAACAGGGTGATGACAAAAATGAGCATTTGTTTATGGTGCAACACATGACCAATTCTGTGACAAGTGTAAAAGAAAATAACGATGTGTGGTATGTTGACTCAAGTGCATCAAACCACATGACAGGTCATGCAGAATGGATGCAGGATGCAAGGAAAATAGAAAAACCAGGATTTGGGAAGACTGGTGATGATACTGCACATCCTATTGTGCAGATTGAAAATATTCATTTGTCTATGCAGGATGGGAAAAAGAAATACTTGTCGGATGTATTTCATGTCCCGAATATCACCAAGAACCTAGTTTCTGTTGATCAAATGGTTGAGCAGGGCTTGCAGGTCAGATTTAATTCCCATGGATGCTTTGTTGAGGATATGAAAAATAAAGGTCGCTTGATAGCACAAGGAAAGAAGAAGGGTAGAATGTTTACATTGGATGTAGACATGTCTGAATTGAGTGCAGCAATGTTTGCACATGGGACCGGTGTAGTTGCATATATTGATATCTGGCATAAACGCATTGGTCATGTTAATGTACAACGACTTAAATCAATGCAAGCCCAAAATATTATTGCAGGACTGCCAAAATTCAAGGTTGCAGAAATGCATAAGGTATGTGAAACCTGTCAGTTTGGAAAACAGGCAAGGAAACCATTTCCTAGACATGTTCAAGAGAGTAAGAAGCCATTGGAATTAATCCACTTTGATGTGTGGACTACTAAAGTTGCATCTCTTGGAGGCTGTCATTATTTTGTCACTTTTATTGATGACTATAGCAGAAAAGTTTGGGTGTATTTTATGAAAAAGAAAAGTGAAGTTTTTGGGCATTTCAAAACTCTTAAAGCTATGGTTGAAAAAGAAAGAAACCTGCAAATAAAATGCCTAAGGTCAGATGAAGGGGGAGAGTACCTCTCAAATGAGTTTGCAAGGTTCCTACAGGAGCATGGCATAAAGCAGCAATATTCATGCAGTCATACCCCACAACAAAATGGAATTGCAGAAAGGAAAAACAAGCATATTGGAGAGGTATCTCGTCCCATGCTCAACTAAAAATACTTGCCAGATTTTTACTGGGCTGAAGCAGTTGCTACAACAATCTACATAATGAGCAGGACTCCCACTGCAGCAATACATGGGATGACTCCAGAGGAGAGGTATACTGGTAAGAAACCAGATATTTCTCATTTGAAGATTTTTGGTTGCATTGCCTATGTTCATGTGCCAGATGAGTTGAGATCCAAGTTGGATCCAAAAGTTGAGAAGTGCATCTTTATTGGTTACTCTCTGCAGCAAAAAGGGTATAGATGCTATAACCCTTCTACTCGTAAATTTACAGTGAGTAGAGATGTTGTTTTTGATGAGATGAGTAGCTGGTATAAACCAGTAAATGTGATTGATGATGTAGATGCACATAATGGTAATGCTGCACAGAATTCACATCAGCAGTCACAAAATATTAGTGGACCTGGAGTGTCCTCTAGCAGTGATTCACATTCCTCGCCATGGACATGCTGATTGAGATCAGGAGAATCTCCTCAAAACAATGCAGATAGTGGTATGCAGGTTTCACAAAAAGGAAAACAAAAGGTAGATCAGCCCATGTTTGATGTGAATGCAAGTCACTCTTATGTGGATGGTGAATCCAGTGGCTCAGAACAGAGCATTGATGATGAGTTGGGTATTCCTTCTATTGTTACACCTGGAGTAAAGAAGACCAGGGATGTTTTGAGAGCACCTGGGAGTGAACCTACTTTGCGCAGGTCTACCAGAGCTAGGTATCCTGTGGATAGGCTGAAATATGATGGATTTACAGCCATTCACTATGCCTATATGGTCAAAGTGATACAGGAACCAGAACCCACTTCTTTTGAGCAAGCCATGGGAAAAGAAAAATGGGAGAAAACCATGGATGAAGAAATGGATGCCTTGGAAGCAAATGCTACATGGGAATTGGTACCTTTGCCTAAAGGTAAGAATGCAATTGGTTGTAAGTGGGTTTATAAGGTGAAGCACAATGCAGATGGTTCTGTGAACAGATACAAGGCAAGATTAGTAGTCAAGGGGTATGCACAAACATATGGCATTGATTATGAAGAAACATTCAGTCCGGTTGTAAGGATGGAAACTGTAAGAGCAGTCATTGCTATGGTTGCATCAAAGGAATGGTCTTTACATCAGATGGATGTAAAGAATGCCTTCTTGCATGGTGATTTGCAAGAAGAGGTATATATGGAGCAGCCACCAGGTTATGTGCATGCTGTTCATCCTGAGTTTGTTTGCAGGTTGAAGAAAGCCTTGTATGGCTTGAAGCAGGCACCTAGAGCATGGTCTGACAAGATAGGACAGTATCTTGTCACTATTGGCTTTCAGATTTCCAAGGCAGATTTCTCACTTTATGTGAGAAAAACAGAGAAAGGTATTATACTGCTTGTCATTTATGTTGATGATTTGATTATCACAGGTGATAGTGATGAAGATATCCTTCATGTGAAAATGCTATTGAAGCAGAAGTTTGAGATTAAGGATTTGGGAGAGCTATGTTATTTCTTGGACATTGAGGTGATTAGATCACCAAGTGGGATACGGCTCTTGCAGAGGCAGTATGGATTGGACATGCTGTCCAAATATGGGATGACAGGCTGTAAGCCTATTTCAGTTTCTTTGGAGCAGAATGTGAAGCTTAGTGCAGATGCAGGTGAGCTTCTCGAAGACCCTACTATGTACAGACGCATAGTAGGAAGTTTGATTTATATGACTATTACCAGGCCAAATTTGAGCTATGTTGTTGGATTGGTAAGTCAGTTTATGCAGGCTCCAAGGAAACCGCATTTGGGTGTGGCTAGATGCATACTCAGGTATGTGAAGTCCACATTGCAGTATGGACTACTTTATGAGACTGCACTCAACTTTCTACATATTAGATTTATGCCTATCACAGCAGACTTTTCTTCCTTTTTTTCTTTGACTAGCCACAAAAGCTTGATATGTAAATGGACTATTTTTCCAAGGTTATTCTTCTTATAGCAAGACAAAAACCAACTTATCAAGTGACAAAGTATTCAAATTTCCTTACATCATTGTACGAAGAGGAGATGCAAAACTCTAATAAGAATTAAAAGACCGTGGGAATAGTCTTCGCAAAAGTGGATTTTTTGGCAAAATCTCATCAACTACTCAAGCTATTTTATATTTGTTAAAAAACTAGCCATGGAATCAATGTTGCTTATGCAAGTAAGCAATACATGCCTTATTTCTTCCTTGTACAAACATGCAAGTATATTCCAAGCATTTTTAGCTATCTTACATGAGCAAAGACGTGGGATCGTAGTACATCTAGCAGGCAATGCAATCAAAGAATGAGCCTTAGCACCTCTACCATCCCAACAATATATGCTCAAGAGTAGGTGATGATGGTGTTGTAGCATTAATTATAGCAAAATTACAATTTGCAACATCCTCCACAACACATGTTTCAATTGCATCTTCCAAAACACTATGATGTTTTTCAATTGCATGCACAATGTTCCAAAGCCTCTTTGCAACAAATACATGACACATCATATAAGCCCACAATGTTCCAAAACCTATTTGCAATAAGTACATGATGCATCATATAAGCCCATAATAAATAACTAGTTCTATCCAACTTGCCCTCAACAACCAACATACAAAATACATCATTGGTGCCAACCATGTTCATTGATTGAAAAGTTGCCTACATAGAGGAAAATATGCACATAACCAATCTGTGCTATGCAACATAGTACAAATGTGACTACAAGGGCTCTTACCTATAGAATTGTTTGTTGCCAAAAATTATGCACAAAAGGATGAAATAGCTTGTCTAGTACTTGCCAAAAATTATGAACCAAAGGATGAAATTGTTTCTTGCCAAAAATTATGCACAAAAGGATGAAATATCTTGTCTAGTACTTGTCAACGTATGAACACTTGTCAAATTTTATCGCAATGAGAGGAAATAAGTGGAGGGTGTTTACAACTCTACCCAAGAGGTGGAACTGTGTTCTGATAGGAATACACACACTGAGAGCCTCAAGAAGAATAAGCTTGAGAGAGCACAATACAATGTGTATTCACATAGACTCCAAAAGACTAAGCTTGAGGGAGCACAACACATAGTGTATTGAGTACTTTTAATAGAGAATATATATGCCCTAAAGTGAATAGGCATACATACAAGGATGGGGGGGGGGGGGGGGGGGGCACGGTGCAACACGGGGGGACCTCCTAAAGAGGGAAAAAAGTATCTCAACAATCCTAAGTGTGTTCATCTATATCGCTACTAAAATATGGTCACACGTGAATGATGTGAGAAGTAGGCCATTTTGCATTTTTCCTCTCCCAAAAACTTATTTTAGCATTTTGCATCTCCCTTTGAGTTAAGTGGAACTCCATGTGGACTTTTTCCCATGGTTTTGATTCTAGAGTAGTACCATTCCATAGATTTGCCCACTTTTGCATGCCCTTGGCCACCACCTTAGTTGACAAATTGAAGGATTCCATGGTCAATACAGTGTCTCCTTCAAAGGCAAAGTGCATGGCCCAAAAAAGACTGCTACAAGGATGCACCATGTCTCTTGCCACCACCCAGATAGCCTAGCTCAACATCTCACACCAGTAAACAACTAGCACACATGTTGTTTCTAAGTGATAAACCACTAGGCTCAAACTTGAACTAAGCATTTTATCTACCCAATCCAACTCAATCATGAGCTTCTTGCCTACTCACACCACCTACGTGAAATATTTGACCAAACACAATCTATCTTACTAGGAATTCATTAAGTAATTGGAGAACGAGCCTTTTGCTCTCTCCACGGGCTTTTCTAGTCCTAAATCCCCCACCGAATTGCATGCCATGGCTTACTCCCAATTGATAGAGATCCAAATCTTATTGTTATTATAGCTCCATAAGTGTAGCCTAATTAAGGCATTGATCTTGCACCATCTTGTATTGGAGAAGGGGAAGATAGCTCCCATGAAGATGGTGTAAGAGGGCACAATACCCCTATAGGATATCAAGCCACTTGGCAAGGTACAATTGTGATTGTGCCACCTAAGTAGCTTCTATTTCAAATAAGTGAAAAGCCACTCAAAGCACTAAACTAGTTTGATTCCTAGCCATATGGGATAGCACATGGAACTTATGACAGTGCCTTGGGCCACCAACTGGAGTCCTTTGTCTATGAGGTGGTAGGGGGAACTCATCCCAAGAAAGATATAATACATGGGTTTGTCATGGGCTAATTAGAGAGCACGAGGCCATTGTGTAATCATTGTAGTGTTCCATTGGGTGTCTAGGGATTTCTCTTGTCTCTACCACATTGATGTTATCATCAGTGAACATTTGTGCTCAAAAGGATGTCCCTAAAGCAAAGTGAGTTCTCCAATAAATCCCTCTTCAACCTTGGGTTTCAACAATATTTCTATAGTAAAGGCAACAATAAGGGGTGAGAACGAAGCAATGGTGGGATGCAAGGTAGAAGCTATGTAGTGCAAGAGGGTTAAGAGAGAGAGAATAATACAAGAGAATTAGAATTATGTGGATATAGAATTAATGGTATCCTTATTCATTATTATCTTCATATATATATGACTTTGCAATGTGTTCTTATACAAGGGGTAACCCTTCGGCTATAGGCCATTGGCCTTTACCCCAACACCCTCCGACTTAAAGGCTAATGCACATTTATGGGAGTATAAGAAGAAAGTGAATATACTATAAAATCCCCATCAGCACTCCACAATGTGCAAAGCACTCAAAAGACAAACTCTTCCTGAGAAGATCTGCAAGGTTTTTATCAGTATAGTTCTTGACAGGCTCAATGTGCTTGTCCTCAAGAACCTCTCTAATGAAGTAATGCTTCACCTCAATATGCTTCGTCTTTGCATGAAATACATGATTTTGTGCCAACTCAATGGCACTTTGGCTATCATAGTGCAATGTAGGCACCTCTCCTATAATGCCCAAGTCTCCCACTAGATGAGTAGGCCATATAACTTCCTTTTTGCAAGCCTCAATGGTTGCAACATACTCTACTTGAGTGGTAGGTAAGATATACATGGTTGCAAATCAAGAGACCCAACTTTGAAAGTGAATAAAAAACTTGTCGTAGAATTCCTTGAGTCTACACTCCCTATAAAATCAATATCTACATATAGAATTGATGCATTCTCCTTTGTAAAGTATATGCACATAGATCTACTACTTCAAGTATCTCATGATGCTTTCTACTCCCTCCCAATGCTTCTTGCTATGGTTTGCTATATACTTACTAACAACTCCCATTACATAGGCAATGTAGTAACCATGGTGTACCTCAAGCTACCAACTATCTACACATAAGGATTCTTGGCCATTTCAACTTTTTGCTCACTTATAACTTTGGGCTATCCTCCTAGCTAAGTTTTAGATACAGAGCCAATGGAACACTAATAGATTTTCCTCTCTCCACATGGAAATGCTCTAATACCTTCTCAATGGATTCCTTTTAAGACAAATAGCATATTTTTTTGTATTGATATTGAATAATGTACATACCAACAATGTGACTGAGTCCTTCATGTCAAAGATTTCATACAACCTTTTCTTCAAAGCATCCACATTGCTAAATAACTTCCTAGCAATCAACATGTCATCCACATAAATAATCAACATCACAAGGCTATTATGTCGAGCCTTCGTAGTGTATAGGCAATAATCATCCTCTTCTAGTGTACCCCTAATATCGCATTAAGACATCAAACTTATGATACTATTTTGTAGGAGGTTGTTTCAAGACATATGAATTCTTATGCAGGTTACACACCAATTGCTCCTTGCCTTCAACAATAAACACCTCAAGTTGCAACATGTAAATATCCTCGTGCAAGTCCTCATACAAGAAAGCAATCTTTACATCCATCTGAACCAGCTCCATATCCACTTTGGCAACCAAAGCAAAGATTAAGAGTGGTCATCTTGACTATTGGTGAGAAGATCTCATCAAAGTAAACCCCCTTTCTCCTACTTAAATCCTTTATCTTAATGCATACTTGGGTAATGCATCAAATGGAGATACCTTTAGTTAATAGATTCACTTCCATTACAATGTGTGTTTTCCCTTAAGCAAAGAAACTAGCTCCCATGTAGCATTCTTTACCAAAGAATCCATATGTGGCTGCATAGCCTTCTCCTGCTTATGACTACCGTCCCTTGTCATAATATTTGCATAATAAGAAGACTCACCAGAACATGTGACCATGACATAGTGTATAGATGAGATATAGCCACTCGTGGTCTAGAAATCTGATAGATCTACGTGAAACTGGCTCAATAGGAGCCTCTAGCTGTTCCACCTATCTATCTTATAAGACACAAGTGTGCCCATCATCTTGTGGAACTTCTCCCTCAAGATTAGCATGTAGTCCAAGCCCTACGTTATGTGGAATGGGTCATACAATATCCTCACGTGCTAGCTACCCATCCTCCCGAAATACTACTCAGCAAATCTCAACCATATTTATAGATTGCTTGTGCATCTTATTCTCATTAAATATGACATTATCATGGCTGCATACTACCCTTCTAAATTCAGGATCCCACAAGTGATAACCCATTTCACCCGGTTGTCCATATCCAAGAAATATCAATTCTTGGACTTATGATCAAGCTTAGTCCACTTTTCCCTAGGTATATGTATAAATGCCTCACAACTAAAAGCACATGAGGAATCATAACTAGGTCTCTTGCCAAACCACAACTCCTCTCTAGGTATATGTATAAACGCCTCGCAACTAAAAACAAATGAGTGATCATAGCTAGGTATCTTGCCAAACCATAACTCCTCTAGTATCTCGCCATCCAATGGCTTGCTACCAAGAGGCCTGTTGATTAGATGACCTACTGTCTTTGCAACTTCAGTCTAAAATCCATTAGCGAGACTATAATTAGAGAGCATAATATGGACCCTTTCTTGAATGGTCACATTAAATCTTCTTTGCCACACCATTTTGGACTGGATTCTCACGAGTTGTCAACTCTCTCTTGATAGCACAACTTCCACAAAAGTTTGTAAAGGCATGTGAGGTATACTCTCAACCATTGTATGTCCTCAAGCACTTAATCTTTTTGCCTAACTAATTCTCTACAAATGCCACTAACTTTTAAAATGTATCCAACACATCACTCTTCTCACAAAGAAGATAAGCCCAAACCTTCCTTGTGGCATCATCTAAAACAGTGACAAAGTATGATTCTCACCCAATGAAATCATAGGCATTGTCCCACACAAAGTATTATGAACCAAATCAATATATTTTGATATTCTACTCCCATTACTTCTCTTACACAACATTTTAATTTGCTTTCTAAAGAGACAATGCTCACAAAATCCAATATCAAAAAATTTAGATAAGAAATATAGTTCAAACAACATAGAGCTTTCATTCTAGTGACTAACATATGTCCCAAATAGTGATGCCATAAAGAAACAGATAGTTGTTCAATAACAACTACAACATGGTCTTTAACACCAAAAATATGCAAAGGATACAAAGTACTAGATTTTAATCCTTTGGCCGCAACAAGAGATCCCTTGTAAATCTTTCATACATGATTACCAAAGATCACTCTATAACCACAATCACCAAGCTATTATATACTAATCAAACTTTGTGTCAAGTCTGGGACATGCTATGTATTCCACAAGACAAAAGAAGAACCATTTGGCAATAACAAGTGTACATTCCCAATCCTAACAATGCTATATGCGTAGTTATTTCTAAGACGAACGCATCCTTTGTTTCCATTATCATAAGTAGAGAACCATTCCCTACTATTTGGGGTAATATAAAACAATGCTCCAAAATCGAGAAGCTGGTTGTAAGACATGTTATTATCCATGGCAACCAAGAATGCATCACCTAGAGAGGATACATATAAAATATCACCATCATCACTATTGCATGCATTTATCTCCCCTATCTTTATTTGCTTTTCTATTCCCTTTTGCCATCATCATCATTTGCATTTTTTCCTTTGTGCTTGTTCTTTCACTTGTAGAAATCCCTTTTTATATGTCCCTTCTTGTTACAAAAGAACCGTTTTGTGTCCTTTTTGCTGCATGACTTGCTTTTTTGACTTCCCTCTCTTAGGAGAGTTCCTCCTTGGCGTTTGACCTTCCTCTCGCCATAAATGCACTAGAGCTCTTTGACCTTGCATTGTTTTTTCTATTTACCTTCTCGATGAGTAATTTGCTCTCAACATTAGCACTTTTAAGACCACTTGTGGGTACATGGTTACTAATGCTAGCTTTGAAAGTATCCTAACTCTCAGGTGAGTTAACTAATAAGAATATGGCCTACACTAAACCGTGAAAGACAATCTTCTGAGATGTCAACTAATTGAAAATAGTGTTGAACTCATCGAGGTTGTTAGACATCGAAGCCCCCTTCTTCATGTGGAGATTAATGAGTTTTTCCAACCAACAAACATGTGAGGCTACACTTTCTTTTTCATATGGGTAATCAAGCTTTTTTCATATACCATATGTACGCACTTTCTTTTACATTAAAATATATAGACTTTGAGAGTGTCAACATAATAGTGTTGTATGCTAGCTCATCCAATTCCTCCCATACATTTGCATCTATGTCCTCAAGTTTAATCCCACTACATTTGATTCACTTGCTTCTTCTAGACCAATATATTCTATATTTGCTCTTTCCAATATATAAATTTCATACGGTGAAGCTTTTATGCATTTGTTAAACTCAATAAAGAAGTCATAATGATAAAAGTATATCTATACACCAAAAATAGCAACATGTAATCTAGATCTAGGTGATGAGAATAGTACCTCTACAAGATGTGGGTAGCAAGCATCAATGTCAGAGAATAAGCTTGAATCCTTAACCTTCACAAGACAAAGCTTCACTCCTTGTACTCTTCAATGCAATGTTAAGTAGCTTTGATATCAATTGAGAGGGAAGCAATGTTGGGATGTGAGGTAGAAGCTATGGAGTGCAATCATCAATATCGAAGATAAAGCTCAAATCCTTGACCTTTATGACAAAGCTTCACTCATCGCGCTCCTTGATACAAGCATGAGCTCCAACGAACACCAAACCAAACTCTAATACTAGTTGAGTGGGAAGCAATAGTGGGATGTGATATAGAAGCTATGGTGTGCAAGCGACTTAAGAGAGACGTGGGTACAAAATGAATAGTATCCTTATTCTTTGTTTTCTTTACATATATATGACTATACAATGTGTACTTATACAAAGGGTACTTGCTTGACTATAGGTCATTGGACTTTACCCCAACAAGGGGTTGAAGGGTTATGCTTGTCTTAGTCTTCTTCTGAGGGTGAAGCCTTTAAATAGGACCCCATTCATTGAAACTTTTTGGAGGCATTGGAGAACATTGTGCCAACCATGCTAATGAACCCCTCACCAACCCCTAGCACCTGTAGGACTTTAAGTAGGAAATGCCAAGAGATGCAGTCATAATCCTTAAAATCCATATTGATAAGGATGCATGGGTTACCTAAGAGCATGACTTAGTTGATGAGGGAGACCACATTTAGAATAGGATAGTGGATCTTTTGTTCAAGCAATGAAATGATATTGCATCATGTGAAGTAGCTCAAGTAGGAGGAACTTGGCTTGCCATGCTTGGCTTTAGCCATGATTCTATGGACATTATTTAACTTAGTTAGGGGATGCCAATCCCCTAAACTAGCTCTTTATGTAGACTTTGGTATTAGCTTGATTTTGCCCTTGTTTATTGTTGGAAGATGTAGCCTCGTCTTGAAACCCACCCAAAGTTTTGCAAAGGTCATTGACCTACATCTCCCAAAAAGGTTCCAGAATAACTTTATGGGGAACTTGTCACAATTTGATGCTTTCTTCTTTTTCATCTTAAAGACCATGAACTTCAACTTCTTGTTGGTGAAATGGCCTACCTAGCAACATGCTTTTCCCTTGTAGTATCCTAACTATGATGTAGCTCAAAAGGCTGCTCAGCTTAGTACTGACCCATTTAGAGACATTAATGGGGAGCCTAGAACACTCGATAATAGGCATCAAAGGATACAATTGCCTCATCCTTAGTGTATGTAGCACCTAGGTTATTAATAATGCTATCCAAAATATATTTCTTTTGCTTTAGGTCAAGTGCTATTATGATATGTTGGAGCATACCACCTTCAATGTGATGTTTTGCACGTAGACACATCAACACTACATCATTAGGATGAATCAAAAGGCACACAAAATATTACCTCTGATATTGGATGCCACTGCATTGACAACCCTTCTCATATTGGTTGCATTTCTAACATAGCCTTTGGAGAACTCGGTGACTTCATCCATGCATAGTTGCCAAGTAATCTTCGAAGTAGTAGAAGGGGATGACGCATTAGCTTAGATCTACCTAATAGTTGCACAATAGACTCGCTTGGTTAGGAAGGTAGCATTGAGCATGAAGGGCGCCGGGGGGGGGGGGGGGGACCATTTCTATTGGGGGAGGCACATAGTAGATTGCAACAAAATAGAACAAGGATGTGGTTAGATGACATCTCCTCCAAGGACGTATGGAGGGAGCACTTGGAGCCAACCTACCATCCATTCCCATTAGCATATAGCTTGTCTAGTTGAGCCACCTACCAGGTGGGGTCACAATGTTTGTTATGTAGTAGTGTCCATTGAGGAAAGTGTCGATACGTCAATCAATTGGTGGTGCATGGAGAGAGAGTCCCATGCCTTCCTTTTCGTCTCAATTGTGCAGACAATGCCATGAGATTTGTCATTCCCATGCAATGGCATGTTCCAATCATCTCGAGTAAGTTAGGGCTTGTGGCAATCATCTACTCAAGGGTGGCATATAGGTTGGCTCTTTGGCTTAATGAATTAGGCACATAGATAGAAGTTGTTGTGACTACTTCCCCGTCCCACTCAAAGCATATAATGATGGCATATCCATTGTTGTTGGACCACGCTACCTTGGCTTTCAACTTCGTTTTGGCAAGGATGATCGTGTGCCTATCTCTAGTGATAACCTCTAGGAAGTAGTTGTGCCTTCCTAGAGTCAATAGGTCATCACCATAAGCACTTACCTTAACCTCTTGGAGCATGACAATCTCTAATTGGTGTCTTTAACCTCTTCTAATCATGATAAAGCATAGAGACTTGTGCTCTTCAATGCACAAACCTCTAAAGCATTAAGACTTGTCCTCTTTAGTGCACAAACCTCTAACATTCTAAGTTAAAGTTTAATCCTCCCAGTAAGCCTACTAACCATTGAGATAGCTTTGACTCAGGTTGGCTCCACACTACCAATCCCTTGCCTACCCAATTCCAAAATCCCAAATTTTGGGCATGGTTAAGCCAATCACCTTGTGAAAGTGGGAGTTCAAATCACATTCAATGCAATGCCTTCTATAACGAGGGAAGTATTTGTCTTTATTCACATTGGGCACATGTATGCATGCTGGGCAACATGAAATATTGTCGGTCCAAAATTTGTTTGTGGAGCATAAAATGCAACACCTATATACCTTTGCCATGTGTCAGTACGCCCCTTCATATTTTTGGGCAAGCGAGGGGTTCCCATAGGTGTGTAATCCCCCTTGGGAGGTTTTATAGTCGTCTCGACATATGGCCCAAGTACTAGAAAGAACTGAAAGATGGGTGCTTCTCATTCACATGAGTTTGTACAGGTTTCATGGGTAGCTATGCACCAAATGGTTTAAGCAAGAAGTAAAAAATGGGCGCTTCTCATTCACACCAATCCAGACAAGTTTCCTAGGTAACTCTGCATTGATGGGTTGAAGTGCTATGTGTTAAATAGAGATATGCTTTCAAGCTCTTTATTGGACCATATGATGCAAAACTGTCCGACCAGTCAATTTGGAGAGGCAACGGCCACGATTTTGACCAATGGGTAGGCTCCAAATTTGTAGTCGCAATCATGTGCTCGGAATGAATGAGAAATGGTTCCTTAATGAGAAATGTGCTCGGAATGAATGAGAAATGGTTCCTTAATGCTCATTGTTGGTATTTTACTTACCTTTTGGCGGCCTTTACCTTGCAGTTACTTGCCTGAGCTGCCTGGAGGCGCTGCTCTAGGCACCGGTGACAGTGCTCAGGCGCCTGGCTGCATCCGCACGGTAGAGGAGGCTTGCTGCGCGTCAGCCTCGTTCCGGGGAGGATTATTCTGCAACGCACAACTTGATAATTATCTTGCAAGCTCGTGTTGCCATAGCGAAGCTGCTCGTGAAATCCCTCACACCCCGAAATTTCTGCCCTCCAAAGTGAAACCTAGAGCGCAGGTTGCGTGCCACAGTACTGGCGCCTCTACCCTAGCATCGGTTAAGCTTGTTAATGGTTTTGGCAACCTACTTTCATGGCAGCCTCTAGAGGCAAAGCATCTAGCTACGCTTTGCAACAAGACATCAGTCGGAAGTCGACGTCTCTCCTCTCGCCAGAGGGAATACGAGAAGATGGCCGCCATCTCCACGAGTGCAGACCTGTCTGTAAGTGTTGATGAAGACCTTACCAAAAACAGACGGAGAGAGGGAGGCAGGGAGCAGTTCTGCGTGAACACTGAGCGCACTCGAGACAGTTTCATGAATTTTTTGGAACATCTTTGTCATGAAGTCTGTTCCCCTTAAATACTGGACACTTGTATCACAAAATGTGTGCGGGCGTGTGTGGCTGTAGCATTTCTCAAAACACACACACACACACACACACACACACACACGTGAGCATGCACGCACATGTGCACACACCCACAGAGCATGTGTGCATGGTGTGCCGTACCTTTTGAATTCACCTTTCTTTCATGTTGATTTGCAGTCCTTCAAACAGGTCCAGTCAATGCTGCAGCTGGCTCAGCTTACACTGAGTTTGGCCAAACCAAAGTCATAGCTTCAGTGTAAGTCTCTTCCTGCTAACTTAAAATGCAATTGTATTGTGTCATTACCATGGAGTGGAAAGTTATTCAGAATTGGGAGTTCGTTGAAAATTTCAAAGCTTAAAATCGCTTAATCTAATTCTTCCAATGATCAAAAACACTTGGTGAGCTCTGAGATGCAGGATGTTTTCAGTATGATATGTCTTAACATAAGTATTATAATGCACATGGGGGCCTTGAATTGAGAAGTTGTGATCTTGTTTCCAAAGGGAAGAAAGAATGTCGACAGAGAGAAGTTTTATGTTCTTTGCTATCCACAAGGATAGAGTAGATGCACTGCAACTTGATTATTTCTTTGGGTTTGATCAGAGATTCTAGAATTTACAGATCCTTAGGGGAATTGCAGCTTTGAGGAGTAAAGATGAAATGCTTTGTTAAGATATTACAATTTTATTTTGAACTTGATTTTGTCAAAGCCCTATGGATGTTTTCTATACAAGAGTAAATGATTGAAGAGTGGATGAAATGCCTTCAAGGGAGTCTTATGAGGGATTGCTACAATCGGGTACTGATTGAGGATGTGCACCAGAGTGTTAACAGTCTCAGCCCATAGATGCTTACGTAGATTTGTTGTGAACAATATAGATTGAGCCATGCTCATCACAGTGTGGTTCCTATGCTCACAACTCCATTATGAGAGGGGGAGGTGGTAGAAGTAAGCTGGTGTTGAATGTCATGCTCTTGTAAGAACTTAGAAAACTGGTGGGGAACAAACTCTCCACCACTATTGCTCCTAGTGTCCCAATATGGACATGCATCTGATTTTGCACCAATAACACCCATGCAGAGAAACGTGAAAATGTGTTAGATTTTCTCTTGAGAAAGTATATCCACATATATCTCAAATAGTCATCCATTAAGAGAAAGAAGTAGGATGTGCCATTTAAGGCGGTAGTGATTGCTGGCCTACTGAGGTCAACTTGAATCAACTAAAGAGATGGCTCAGCTTTGTGTGGCTTGTTGAGGGTATGGTGTGCGATGTTTCCCCATTTGACATGCTTTATAGACATCCTTGGATAACTGTAAGTGTGGAAGGCCTTCAACCATTTAATGGCAAGCCAACTCATAAAGAGGGACTTATAACCAAGGTGTCCTAAGTGGAAATGCTAGAGACACTTTTCATTTGTGGGATTCCTAGCATTAGCTAGGCCATGAAGTCTATGGAACTTGGAGCCCTCAATGGTTTGCTAGGATAGAAATTGTGATATTAGATAGAGACCATTAGACCATACCTCACTAGGAGCAATCACTAAACCAATCTTGGCATTCAATGCCTTGACTTTGGTCGCTATAACGAAGATTGCTCTCCCCAAGCAGCAAAGTTGATGAGTGGATAAAAGATTCACTCCCATCCAAGGGATGTGATATACATTGTCAAATGAAGCGAGATCCAAGTCTTCAACATTATCAAACTCGATGTAGCCAATGCCTTGAATCTTGTCAAAGGAGTTGTTATCATATGGATCATTCCTAGGCGTAGAGTCGTGGGTAATGAATACATCTTGGAGTGGGATCATATAGTGTGTGGCACCATTGTCCATAATCCAAATGGTTGCATAGCATGTAGGGTGGACCTTTGTAGTAGCCTCATTAGTGGGCAACTCTCGAATGTGGACCAAGCTTTGAGCATTTGATGTCTCTCCAAAGACAATATGGACTCGAGGAACCAAAGTTCATTAAAGGTCCAATAGACTAGTCTAACATCCCCCTAGAGATTTATCTTCTTCTTTAGTGTTTCTAAGTTTCTTTGTCCTAGTGTTTGCTGTACACTTTGTGTTTTCTTTCTACAAACCCTATTGTTATTTTGACAACAACATCATCATGGTTGCAGGCATATATGGAAAGCGGGGAGTACGCAACTTAGCCAATAACCATTGCATACCTTTAATTTGAGCTTGTAGATTAGCCACAAGGGACGAGTTTGCATCAAATTTCATGGAAGAAGATCCTTAGGGTTGAGTTTGGGAGAAGCTATGTTTGGCATCCTCCATGTGTTGAGGTTTGCTCATAGCTAGTGCATTGAAAGGAGGCACATTGTGAGAGGCCATGATATTGATAGAAGATTACGGTATGAAACAAGAAGAGACTTAGAGAGATTGTTACAAGTTTGAAGTATTAGAGATAGGATATACAAGTGACTTCTGGTTGTTGAAATAGTAGAAGATTGTAATACAAATTTGCTTTAAATGCATACTTGAAATCCTGTTTTTTTGGGGGGTTCAAATTAGAGTTCCAAGACCAAAATAGTGGGCTACCCAAAATGTGGCAAATATTATAAGGTTACTTATGACAAGGCTACATGGGAATGAATATGTTCATTGAAGAGTTGTTTTCCTCATTTCATCCCAAAGGATATTGTTGAGGACTGATCATTCACAAGGGGGAAAGTGTTATATCCTTGGACATCTAGATGGGTGCTAGTAGCATTGGTCATAGTGGTCATGAAGTGACTTAGTGTGAAAGCACTAAGGACACTTTAGGGTTAGGGCAGCCGAGCCCTATTTATAGAATTCAAGGCCCTATTGTGTAGGCTATAGTGTGATCACCTGAAACTAGCCTTCCTCCTTGGAAAGGGTGGTAGATGACTTGTTTTACCACAAATTAAAGCAAGCAATAAATTCACAAATCTAGAAATGCGAACTTTACCACTTAATCTTGGATAATCGACTCTTGGTTGGCCCCAACAAATTGGTGTCCCTTTTGGTATTGATTTATCTTGTATTACTAGAAGGTTGAAGTATACTAAGACACATGCTGATCTCCTTCAATCTTCAATAGAATTGATGTCAAGGACGGTCTACACTTCATAAAATGAACTTGTCCCTTGATTGTATAACAATTGGGGCACAATTGGGTTAATGCTGTCGCTAGTTGCTTGGCCCCTCCCAAATATTGTCTCTAGACCTAGAAGGCAGACGCCGTCGTTGGCGCCTCCAAAATGTTGTTACTAGTTTCACAAGGTAGACACTTGTTGGCCACCACTTGGAAGTTGTCTCCTATTGTTAGAGACTCGCTTGCTGGCTGAAACTGCCTTGGGATTGCTAGCGTCTATTGTAGCAACCTCTCCTTTAACTCTCGCAGCCTCCACTAACTACTGAATGGCTAGAATGACCTTGAACCAGTTCCGACAGCCTTGTCTCAGCCTTGCATGGGTTAAAACTTGGCCCATGTTGTTGAAAAGTGAAGTCGATTGTCAATGTTGCGTCCTGTGTCAATGTCGCGTCTTGTGTCACTGTTGGCGGCAGGAGGTACCAAGTGGTCTTCACAGCACGCGTCCAACGTGGTAGGGACCACGAGAAGCACCCAAGGAGGCAACTTTGTTGAGGGATTTGCGGGAAATCATCAATGGCGAAGGATATTGCACTAAGCTCACAGTCACTTAAATGACGGAAGAATAGTCACTTGCCCCATTACGGACATCACTTGAGTGAAAAATGATGGAAACCCAGTCTCACACCCGGTTTAGAAATTGACAAGAGAGAGGGTATAGAAGGAGAGTACGCGGGGGGTTGAGCGTGATGGGTGTTTCCTCAATTAATTATCGAGAGGTGAGGATTGCGACACTTGGAGTCAGGTACGTTTTTGTTTCCCTATGCACACATGGGGTGGGTTTTTGCCATTACCACAAGACATGTCACCCTGTTCGGTACACTGCACAACAAGGCTCCCTGGCCTTCCTACTTGCACCTATGCTTGATGGGGTGGGAGGCACTAATGCACCATCAACTGTGAACCCTTGACAAGTGGCAACTTGTTTTACCACTTGGTAGCCTTCTAATTGCATTTTTTAGCATTAATTAGTTGATCTTTAGAATTCAAGGTCTAAAAAGTAATATTATTTCGTTGTTCCTACTCAGGAGCTAGCTAGTGCCCATTCACAATTAATGTGTTAATCACCCCCATGGGACATTTAATTGCCCCAACATTAATTGGCCTTGACTAACATTAATTTATTAATTAACGCCTAGTCCCCTAATATCATCACTAGATATTTTAAAGGGCCATTAATGGCGTAGACCCAAACGACACAAGGCAGCCACAAGTACATGTCCAACATTACTTTATACATCTTTGCCAATGTCACACCCATTGCTCGCTTGGGATACTTAGGTTGTTGATGTGATTTAACATATTTGCACTTCGCATGTGCATAGTTTAATAATGCTAGAGCTAAGCATTAAAAATACACGTCTTCATGAACCCACTTTCCCCCTGGTACCACTCTTGGACTCTTGGCCCATAGGCTGATGTGTTTGAACACTGGGACGGTATGGTTTGGTGGTATGGGACACTAGCTCTTGAGCCATGGTCATGACCGTGTGTGCTGCTAGCTCGGAGGCTTGGGGCTGAGCCTGTTTGGCTCTAAGGTTGGGAGGTGAGTTTGATGTCCAATACTTCCACTTAGTACTAATAAAATAATATAAATTGCATTTTAAGGTTTTAAAATTTAAGCAGACTAAATTAGGTGTTAATGCAAGATAATTAATATTACTTGCAAAGCCTAAAACTCATGGCCGAGGATAAAAAGATGACTTGCTGCATCAAGTGGAAGTATTTTGAGGGTAGTTTGTTTAAGAACAATGTAACTTGATTGTCATTTGACTTTGGTGAGCCAATGATGGTAAACTTGGGGAGTAATCGCCTATACTCGGCCGTCTTGAATTTTAGATCATCTCCTTCTTCCATTGCGTATCCTCTTCTATTATTTTCAAGGTATGTCTAGACTTATGGATTAGACGATGAGGAAACATTTAATTCAATTGAAAAAATGACCACCGTTAGATTAGTTATTGCTCTAGCCTCTATTTATGGTTGAAACATGTCTCAGATGGACATTAAAATTTCTTTCTTCTTGTACTATATGGGTTGAAGCAAGCACCAGAGCTTGGTGGGGAGGATTAGTAGGTTTCTATGCAACATGGTTTCCAACAGAGTATGGCTAATTACACTCTTTATGTTAGTCATCTTGATGATGGGATAGTGGCTGTGATCATCTATGTTGATGATCTCATCATAATAGGCACTCTTGAGAAAGAGTATGGCTAATTACACTCTTTATGTGGAGAACTTGTGTAGCTCATGATTGAGATTGATGCTCAAGTTCGATCTCTTGCCACATAGCGGTTGTAAGATGACTCTTGAGTCTACTTTTTTGGGGGGAGGGGGTGCTCAAAATGGCCACCATGCATCATCTGTGCACAGTGGATCTATACAAGTATTTGGGCTAACTAGGCATAGACATGGCCATTGTATAAGTAGCCCAAAGAGGGCGGTGGGGATGACATCATAAGTAGGGGATGGATATCCCTACATTTGAGTTGTGTGTATATGTCCATAGGGAGTGAGGGGGATACCCAACATAGCCATCTTGGGATATAGGTGGGTGTCTTCACTTTTGGATAGGGGTACGGTATGGTGTGTATGGGTGGCATTCTCAATATCAAAGCACTAGGTGCAAAGTGGCATGCACTTGTGGATGGCTAACATGTGGAACCGAAAAGAAAATTGAAGTGGGAGTTGAAACAAAAGATCCTAATTCTATTGTACTTGACATTGATAGATTAAACCTAATGTGGACGGGAAAGTGTTGAATCTAGCACCAACAACATGCTTAAATGAAGCAAGAAGATAATGTAATAGGTATACTTGAAGACGTACGTCTACCTCTAGAGCCTCCTTTGGATATTAACGTATTGATACTAGTCGCGGTCTCCTGGTAAATTACAACCAAATTCTGTACAAAAGAAGGAGCAATAGAGAAGGGTGTGAAGAAATATTCTAACACATAAACTCAAACACAATCATACGACCAAGCACAAACTGATAATAGAACACAGTTAGGGTTAGGGTAACTTAGAGACAATGAACATAGTGAATAAGAAATTGAAGGAATCTGAGAATTATACAATGTTCATGCAAGAACCACACTATGCAACTAAGGAATATTGAACCTCGAACTATCGAATATTGAGCAATAGGGCATAGAGTATGAGCTGGAGAGTGTTGGTGTTTGATAGATCTTGAAGTGTAGCAAGGCAACCTCCATAGGTGTTTGGCATCAGCCAACACAATTGTGGGCAGCTCGATCAGTGTGATAGACAGCCAGGAGAGAGAAAATCCTCAAATGCAGTAGTGGAAAGTGTCAGGCAGCAAAGGTTACAGCTGAAGAAGGATAAATGCAGCCTCTAGGTGGTGCAATAGAGCCAAGCAGCAACTGTATATAAAAAATGCGGCTGAGGATGATGTCGATAGCATTAGATGATGTGTTTTGGCAGCAAACGCAGCTTGGGAATGGTTGCCGACACAGTAGATAGAGCCTCTAGAGTAGTAAATGCAGCCTCCAAATTGATGCTAGGCAATAAACGCAAAGTTTGGACAAAGATGGACAACTAGTGATAGTAACAAGGGGAGAGAACAATGAGAAGAAGGTTGCAAACAAGCTCTAGATGATGGTAGATAGTGTGGGGCAGCTTCAGCAGAGGTGTCCTTAGGAACAAAACTTTGGCACTTGCAATTTGCAAGAATGAGATAAGACTGAGTGGGAGGATGGCTTGTCTATTTATAGAAAGTTTGGGGCCTCCCAAATTAGGGTTTGTATGTGGGACACTGAAACTCTCTAAGACCTCGTTTGTTTTAAAGAAAATGTTTAAATTCATTAATTAATTTGAATTTTGGGGCTATTTAATGAAGAATATACAGTAGTTGGAGAATGTTGGATAGGTGTTTTTAAGTGCTCGTGAAGTCTAAAGATGATGATGATGGAGTATGGTGGCACTTGTCAAGGAATGAGGTATGCTTTGATACCATGTCAAGAAAAGGTACGCTTTGATACCATGTCAAGAAATGACTGTTGTGAAAGCTAACTAGAGAGACAATAAGGTTTGTGGGGAGAAACACAGAGTGAGTATAGCAAACATTGAGAGAGAAGAGAAACTTAGAAAACACAGAAGAAGAAGATGATGAATCACTGAATCATGCTAAATGAACAAAGCTTATATAGTGGAGCCAAAGCTCTAAAGATAATTGCCATGGGGCTTGTCTTGTCTAAATTAGGTAGCAGCACCTAAAGAGAATCTGCACAGTGAAGGGAGCGAAATGCAATCCTTTGAGGAGTGGGATGTCGAAGTAATCTGAAGATGAAGGACAACTGTTGAGGGAGTGGAACGCAGTCCTTAGATAGATTGGAGTCGAGGAAGAAGATCATCAGCTCTATGAACATGTGCTCTAGAAGATGAGGATTAACAGGACAACTTGCTAGATGAAGAAATCCATCCCTTGATGAAGTAGGAATTGCAAAAATGCAAGAATTTGAGGTAGCAAGTGCTTGTTGCAGCTGTTGCCGATACTAGGGTGGTATCAAACTGTGAAACATAGCGTGAGAGGTTGATGCTAGGTGGAGCATTGTTGCTAGGCAGAGAGAGGTGATTTGGTAGTAAAAACGTAGGTGCTCTTGCTGATGCCAATTGGAGATGATGGTTGCCAAGTGGAGGAAGAGAATTTGCAGCCGAAAACGTAGGTACAATCTGATGTGAGATGGTTGCCAAGTGGAAGAAGAGAATCTATATCTTAAAACGTAGTTGGGAAGGTGTGGAAGAGAGTGTGCTCATTGCAGGGAGAGATGTAAACCACGAATTGCAATATCCTATGGGTGGAGTATGAGCAGTAGTGGAGAGGAAGAGAGTGACTAAATGTCGAAAGGAATGAATGTGGGATGGGTGAAGTTAGTGCCACATGTATAGGCATAGATTGTCTAGAGTGTCGCCCACTGAGGTCTCTCGGGTGGTGCCCCAACTCTTTTGGAAGGTGCCTAGAAAGCCTTTTTGGGGTTGTACATGGAAATGAAAAATAGGAATGAAGGAGAGAAACTATATTGAATAATATGGTTTCTCAACACCCCCTTTGAGGCCCAAAAAGGAGCAAAAAAGCAAAGTGCAAGAGAGAAAAAGATCAACCTTGAAATCCTAGTATTTGAAGTTACCTGTAGTGAAGAACAGCGGACTTGATGAGCTGATAGTACTTGAAACTCAACCTTAGGAGAGAAGCGATAAGCTTTGTTACTCGATGTTGGGAGGTATATGTAGGTCTAGCCACCAAGCCATGGCTGAAACATCATAAGCCTTGAACTAGGAATGCGTAGATCTAAGGTATCATTGGAAAGTAAGGGGAAGGGGAATCAATGGGGGACATGGCATGGAGATGTCAACCACTCCAAGAAGGTAAGGGTGTGTGAAGAATCACAAGATGAGTATGGAACCCCTTCGAAGTTGAAGGAATGGGATCCCCCTCTAAAGAAAATATACGAGTCCCCTTTGAATCCCCCTTAGATAAGAACAGGGAATCTTGAAACTCACGGATCACCGCCTTTGAAACATTGAAAGACGAAGGAAACACTACCAATGGTGCTGATGAATGTATCTAGGGCTTCAATGTAAAATGGGCTAGGTAGCTTCTATAGGTGGCCTCTTGAACATGAGTAGAAGAGGGAGTGGAGGGAGGGGTATCACATAGAATTCCCTTAATGCTCGCATTGGAGTTGCTTTCTGTGGGAGCAATCAAGGGAGGGTAGGTAATAGATAGCTCCTGTGGAGCCATGGGTGGACAACTGTCAATTTCTTCTCAGTGGACCGGGCTGCGGATTTGAAGAAGAGGTGAAACTAGCCTTTTTTCTTGAAAAGGGTGGTAAATAACTTGATTTAATACTAATTACAACAAGGATAAAAATCACATAAATTGAAAATGCACATTTACCACTTTAATCTTGAACATTGGACACCCTGTTGGCCCTAGAATTGGCACCTATTGCAAATGGAAGGAGTAGAATTGAGATCCTTTGACCTTCTCTGCTAATCCAAGTGTCTTTTGCTGTCAAAACTGACTAGCAAGTCTCCAAACCAATTTGCTCCTTGGTATGCTTGGGCTCACCTTACTCCTTGAAAGACAAACTTAGCTTGAAATTTGATATTGGTTGGTTGGCCTCTTGAATCTTCTTGAAATTACTCAAATTTAGTTGTTGGAATTCGAGTCTTAGGTCCTTAATTTTGAGCTTGTTTCTCAAGGCGGCTGTCAAAACCCTAATTTTTGCTATAAATTAGAGTTTACAGTAGAGATTGATTGAAATCTCTTCCTCTAGCAACCTCTCCTTGCTCTCTCACAATGATTGGAATAGACTTCTATCAGCCCCTAAAAACTTTTTTTTCACTTGCATGGGCAAGTTTTGCCAAGTGGCAGTCTTCTAATACCATTTTCTAGCATTATCCAACTTATTAAATTAATGTTTAAAATATTACTTTTGAAAATTAATTTAATAATTATTCTAGTGCTTAGAAAATTAATTCCACCAGCCAATAATTAAATTGGCTAGATCAATTTGTCTCCTAAGTATCATTGAGTAATTATGAGCCCTTAGATGGGCATTAATTTAAATTAATGCCTAGTCTCTAATGTCACCATTGACATTAGTGGCCAATAAATTGGTCTATGCTCAAATTTGATAGTGGGTACCACCTTGTCCTTATCAGACATAACTTTTTTACAACTTTTGCCATTGACACCCACTGTATCCTTGGGGTCCTTGGGTTGTTACTATGAAATAACTGCCATGTGCATCACGTATGCTAAACAACCTTGCACATTTGATTAATAATTTAATCAAATGTTATGGATAAGCTTAAAGCATCTTAAAATTTTAGGTTTCTGTGACAAGAGGAAGGAGTTGAACAACCTCTATCTCTTGAAGAAGCGGATTGACAAGATGAGAGTATCCAACAATCATTGTCTCTTGGGAAAGTGGATTGTAGAATTGTAGGTGGCGGCCGTGGAAGCCGTTGGACATGAAAATAGATGGGAAAAACCTCCGCAGTGCATTGTAGTGGTCTCTAGGAGGTTGTGGCGCTTGATGATCCTCCTTTCTCTTGTAAGGACTTAGTGTGCATTGGATGCACCTTATTGCCTTGAGCTTAATACTTTGATAGTCGATGTTGAATAATCTTTGTGGCCCAAAAGGGAGATGTGGCACAAAGAGTGCTTGGTGGTAGATGTCAAAAGATGACGTACCAGCGAGACAGTAGGGCTAGTGGGGAGGAACACGGAGTGAACTTGGCAAACATGGAGAAGAGAAGAGAGGAGAGAAGAAACTCTGATGAATGGAATGATGAAGTTCCGAATCATGGAGTGAATGTGATACAAGGGAACAAGGGTGCCGTAGCACAAGGAAGACGATGAAGACAGCCACGAACCACGAATCGCAATGTCCTCCTGAAGGGGTGTGAGGGTAGTGGAGAGGTTGGAGAGAAGAGGTGACGGATTGAATGAATCAGCCGTGAGGAATGAATGAGAGAGTGGCCTATAAATAGGCATAGTTAGTCTAGGATGGCAGTCCCTTTTTGGGGCTGCAAACCCTAAACGCAAAATGCAGAAACGCAAAAACGTAAACTGCGGGTGAAGGGTTTCTCAACACCCCCTCTCAGGCCCAAAAAGGGGAACAAGAGAAGAGTGAGATGGAGATGCAATGCTACATGTTGAAGAATGTCGGACTTTGTGTGGTGCCGAGAACCATAAGGATATGCCGGTACTTGATCTCGGGAGGTGGCTCCATGCTAACTAAGTGACCAAGGCAAGAAGAGAAGAGGAGGAAGAAGATGTAGAGGATCCCTAAGATCCAAGATTTCCATCGGAAAGGAAACCTGCAGTAAAGAATAGTAGAAAGAGTGAATTGGAGAACCCGAAACTCAACCTCGAGGACATCGCTCCGTGCATCCATGCTGGAAGGAATATGAAGGCCTCGTCACCGAGTGGCAGTTGAACCTCCGAGGTCCTGATCTAGGGGATACCTGAAGATCTTGGGTATCAGTAGAAGAGATGAGTGGTCAAATACAGCCACCCGAAGAAAGTAGAGGATGGGTGAAGAACTTCATGTGGAGTAGGTTCCCTCTCTAAGGTGAGAGGTGGAGGGGCCCTCGTTGAAGTTGAAGAAGTAGATGTCCCCTATGAGGGTAAAGAAAGAACATCCCCCTTTGAATCCCCCTTTGAAGTAGATAGGGAATCCAAAAACTCATGGATCACGGACTCCGAAATGTCTGATAACAAAGAAAGTGCCTCCGGTCGTGCCAAAGAAGGTATCTAGGATGCCGAAGAGCTCCCAGAGGTAGCCTCTCGAACCTAAGTAGTCAAGGGTGGGGAAGGGTGGGGCTCAGAATGAGCAAGAGGTGGGCAACAGTCGTTGTCTCTCAGTGGAGCAAACTGGGTAGCCGAAGAAGAGGAAGGAGTTGAACAACCACTGTCTCTCGAAAGGAGCAGATTGACGAGGAGACGGTATCAAACAATCACTGTCTCGCAATGAAGCAGATTGCAGATCCGTAGGTCGTGGAAGCCACTATACCTGAAAATAAGTGGGATAAGATTGCCGCTGGCATTGCGACGATCTCCAAGAGGTCGTAGTGCCAATCGATCCTCCATGTGCTCGAAAGGACATAGTGTGCATTGGATGCGTCTTATTGCCTTGAGCATAGTACTTTGATAGCCGATGCAGAACAATCTCTATGGCCTAGAAAGGAGAGGTGGCACAAGGAGTGCTTGGTGGAAGACGCATATACTCCGGGGGGTGGGGAGCAAGGGTCGAAGTCGGCAAGCATTGGTGGTGTGTCCGGTGATGCCACAGTAGAAGCACCCAGTAGTCTGATCATCTGTTGATAAAGAAGCCGTGGATACCAGTGTGCCTTGCTGAAGAAGGAAGAGATTAGCCACCATGAACCACGAACCGCAATGTCCGCCTCAAGTGGTGTGGGGGCAGTGTGAAGCACGAACCGCAATGTCCACCTCAAGGGGTGGGAGGGTAGTGGAAGGGCTGGAAGTGAGTTGCAAGTGGGAGGAGGATGCGACCAGCAGTAAGAGGTTGCAACCAGTAGAAAAACGCAGGTGAGGAGAGAGACTAAAAACGCAGGCAACAGGTGAGAGAAAGACTAAAACGCAGGCAGGACAGCCTACAGGAGAGAGAAAGACTAAAAACGTAGGCAACAGGTGAGAGAAAGACTAAAAACGCAGAGAAAAACAGCAGCAGCAGTCCAGATGCTGGAATTAGCTCCGAACAGTGTGTGATAGACTGGAAATAGGCGCCAGACTGTTCTAGACAGCAATGGCCAGCTTGGACCGCTATGTCCTCCGTGTTTGGGGTGTGGGCAGCAAGCTGAAATACTTGAAATCTGGAAAAATGAGATTGTTTTCTGAATGGAGAGTGATCAGCAATAGTCGTTCTGCTGTAAACAGCTGCAAACTGCGGGTGGAAGGCTGGAAACAGGTGCTAGATTGTAGACGACAGCAAGGGACAGCTAAGACTGCGATGTCCTTTGCGAAAGGGGGTGTGGGCAGCAAGCTGAAAACACCTGAAATTTGCAAAAACGAGATTTTGATGCAGCGGAAGAAGAAGAGAAGTGGATGCCGAACCTGCCACCGATCTTTGCCTTCACTGGAGTGGAGGATCTTTGTCGCTATTTGAGTAGATCCAGCTTTGATACCATGTCAAAAGATGACATACCAGCGAGACAGTAGGGTTGGCGGGGAGGAACACGGAGTGAACTTGGCAAACATGGAGAAGAGAAGAGAAGAGAGAAGAAACTCTGATGAATGGAATGATGAAGTTCCGAATCATGGAGTGAATGTGATACAAGGGAACACGAACCGCAATGTCCTCCTGAAGGGGTGTGAGAGTAGTGGAGAGGTTGGAGAGAAGAGGTGACGGACTGAATGAATCAGCCGTGAGGAATGAATGAGAGAGTGGCCTATAAATAGGCATAGTCAGTCTAGGATGACACCCCTTTTTGGGGCTGCAAACCCTAAATGCAAAACGCAGAAACGCAAAAATGCAAATTGCGGGTGAAGGGTTTCTCAACAGTAGAGACATATACTCTGGTAGTGTGGGGAGCAAAGGTCAAGGCCCGATAGTCTTTGGTGGTATGATTGTTCTTGCCGCAGTAGAAGCACCCAGTAGACTTTTCGTTAGGAGAAACGATGGCATTAGTGTGTGAACTTGGAAAAGGGAGGATGGGAGGGAGAAGAAGAGAACGACATCTCCCGATGATGCAACGGAAGCAAGGGGGAAATTAGAAGATGATGTCGGATCCACAATCTGTCTTTTCCTTCTCCGATATATAGGTTCTTTGCAGCTCTCTGAGCACCTTTGGCTTTGATACCATGGCAAGAAATAAGGCATGCTTTGATACCATGTCAAGAAATGATTATTGTGAAAGCAAACCAAAGAGAGAGAGTAGGATTTGCGGGGAGAAACACAGTGTGTGTGTGGCAAACATTGGGAGAGAACAGAAACTCAGAAAACACAGAAGAACAAGACGATGAAGTACTAAATCATGCCAAGTGAACAAAGCTAATATAGTGGAGTTGAAGCTCTGAAGATAACTTCACTGCTTTGTGTGAATTAGATGGTAGTACTTGTAGAGAATTTGCATAATGAAGGGAGCAAAACGAAGTCCTTTGGGCAATGGGATGTCGAAGGCATTTGAAGATGAAGGATAATTGTTGAGGGAGTGAAATGCAGTCTTTAGATGCATCAGAGTTGAGAAAAAAGATCACAAGCTATGAAGGCGTACTCTAGAAGTTGAGATCAATAGGACGGCTTGCCAGATGAGAAATCCAATCCATGATGGAGCATGAATTGTAAAAATGCAGGTATCTAAGATAGCAGGTGCTTGTCGGAGCCATTGTCCATGCCAGGGAGGTGTCAGATTGCGAAATATAACCTAAGAGGCTGAGACCAGATGGAGAGCACTGTTGCTAGGTAGAGAGAGGTGATTTGGCAGCAAAAAAGCAAGTGCTTGTTGATGTTAAATGGAGATGATGGTCGCTAGGTGGAGGTAGAAAATCTATAGCAAAAAATGTTGGTACAATCCAATGCCATTGTCCATGCCAGGGAGGTGTTAGATTGCGAAATATAGCCTAAGAGGCTGAGACTAGATGGAGAGCACTGTTGCTAGGTAGAGAGAGGTGATTTGGCAGCAAAAAAGCAAGTGCTTGTTGATGCCAAATGGAGATGATGGTCGCTAGGTGGAGGCAGAAAATCTATAGCAAAAAATGTTGGTACAATCCAATGCTAGATGGTGGAGATTGTTGCTATGTGGAGGAAGAGAATTTACAGCCCAAAATGCAGCTTGGAAGGTGTGGGAGATAGAGCCCCCAGTGCAAGAAGAAATGTAGACCACGAACTACAATATTCTCTAGGTGGGGTATGAGCAGCAATGGAGAAGAAGAGAATGACAAAACGTTGGAAGGAATGAATGTGGGATGGGTGGAATGGGTGAAGTCAATGCCATATACATAGGCATAGATTGTTTAGAGTATTGCCCATGGAGGTCTCTTGGGTGGTACTCGACTCTCTTGGAAGGCGCTTAGAAAGCCTTTTTGGGGCTGTAAATTCGGTTTTCTATTGTCATGAGGATGTGAAATTTTGAGATGCTCTAATCTTGCTGATAACATTTGATTAAGTTATTAATCAAATGTGCAAGGTTGTTTAAACACATGTGATGCACACGGCAGTTATGTCATGGTAACAAGCCAAGGACCCTGAGGATGCAGTGGGTGTCAAAGGCAAAAGTTTAAAAAGTTATATCTGACAGGTACAAGGTGGTACCCTGTGTCAGATTTGGGCATAGACGAATTTATTAGCCACTAATGTTAGTGATGATATTAGAGACTAGACATTAATTAATTAATATAGGTCTAAGGGTTAATAAGTACTCAAGGATACTTGGAAGACAAATTGGCCTAGCCAATTTAATTATTGATTGGTGGAATTAAACTTTTGAGCTCGATAATGTTGCAAAATGGAATTAGAACGCTGCCACATGGCAAAACTTGCCCATGCAAGTGAAAAAGACATTTTAAGGGGCTGATGGAGTCTATTCCAGCCATTGTGAGAGAGAAGGAGGTTGTTAGAGAGCAAAGAGAGGCTGCTAATGTGATTTGCAGCCACCAAGGATCACTCTTGCAGCATGTGACAACAATTTGGAGCCCTCTAGGAGCAATGGTCCTAAGTTGTAGGTGATAGCTTCCATGGCTGTTTGAGCAGGGCAACATTAGTTTTTTAGCGTTTCTCTTGATGAATCTCTGAAATTTCTCTCTCTACAACATTCTCTCTCATTCCCTAGCCATCTCTCAAATCATCTCAGCATTTTCCAGCAGTTTGAGCCATCAAAGGAAGAGATTTCACTCAATCTTTGTTGTAAACCCTAATTTACAGCAAAAATTAGGGTTTTGATAGCTGCCTCAAGATGCGCGCTCAGAGTAGAGGGCCTAGGACTTGAATTCTAGTAGTTGAAATTGAGGAATTTCAGGGAGATTCAAGAGGCCAACCAACCAATATCAGATGTGGGGCTGAATTTGTCATTCAAAGAGCAGGGTGAAGGCCAATCCTCAAGCAAACCAAGGGGCAAAATGGTTTGGAGGCTTGCTGGTTAGTTTTGATAGCAAGATGCACTTGGATTAGCGGAGGAGATCAGAGGATCTCAGTTGTACTCCATCCATTTGCAATAAAAGTTAATGAAATATTACAAGGGGCAGCACTTTTGGGGCCAATAGGTTGTCCAATATCCAAGATTGTATAGTAAAGTGTGCATTTCAATTTTGTGAATTTGTTAATTGGTGTAATTAAGTGCTTAATCAGGTTATTTACCACCCTATCCAAGGAGAAAGGTTGGTTTCATGGTTCTATCTCTGGGATACTATCAATTTTCTTGAATTTGTGGGCTTGAGGCACCTAATTGAAGGTTGGAAGCTTTGCTTTAGTGCTGAAATTGTATTCAGCTGAGTATTACACCAAGAATGTCTTTAGATGGTGAGATGGGATCAAGCAAGGATGATGCCTCTCAATCTGAAAATTCACAAAGTGTTGGGGAAAATGCAGTGCCTGATCTTGGACAAGGTACATAGTATGGACAATAAGCTGATAATGTTGGTTTAGACCAAGATGTGGGTCCTTCTAGGCCTTTAGAAGCTGATGATTAGCAAGAGGAAAAGGAAATTGATGGCCAGTTTAAAGAGCATCTGAGGACAGCAACTGAAATGTTTATGCAATTGGCAAATGATCCTTAGTCCATGTGCTTTTTGAACCCTTTAAAGGACGGCAGCAAAGGCAAGAAGAGGAGATCGTCTTCGAGAGCATTGAGACAGCAAGATGCATCAAAGGAAGGGCCAATTCAGCAGCATGATGTTCCAAATATGGGTAGTGAGCGCACGCAAATGATGCTAGTGGGGCAATTGATGCATATGGAAGTCAACTTGGAAGTACCAATCCAATGCTTTTTGGATAGCAGGACATGCATGCAATGATGGGGTAGCCATGATACTTTGAAGGTGGCACTAGTTTTCATGCTATGGTAGGTTAAGGACCGCATATGGGGATGTATGACATAGGCCCTTATTATATGCAATAACCAATGCGTGGGATGTAAGGCCCAATGTATTCGAGTATGGTTGGTAATATGCATAACTCCATATATAGAAATGTTGGCATGATGTTGGGGCACAGAGTGGCAAGTTTGGCAATGCATATATGCAGCCCATTGTGTTTGGAACTCATGGTATTAATGCTGGTCGTGCAAATGCTTTGTATAGTGTTGGTCATGAGGAAAAATGCAGCTAGTAATGCATGCAATGTATGGAAAAATATATCTTGGTAGTGTGCAAATTCCCATGCACAGTTACATTGCAATGGTTCAAAGTATGCAAACAAGAATGCTTCCTTATGCATTTGGTGCTCCTACCATGTCAGGTAACACATGAGGACTAGTCAACTAGATGCAATGTTGCATATTAGTTAAGTTGGAATTGCATCAATGTGAAAGTATAAAGCATTGCAATGCTTAAGGGGAAGAAAGGCTTACAACCTAGTAGAGGTTTTGAGGCAAGTAAAGTTAGAGGTAAAGTTTCCATATGCTTCTTGGTGAAGCTTCAGCACTGTTTCATCAATAGATGCAAAGTGGATGGAAGAGGATGACTTGACAGACCGTTCTTAGTTGTTGCAACTTTATCTAGATGCCTTTCATGCAAGACGCGATAGACGAGCACTTGTCCGTAGGTTAGAGAACAGAGTAGGCAGCTGAGCTCGATGGTCAATGGTGGCTATGATGGCACGCGAGGAGAGTGGCGGTGTTGGGAGGTATGGCTCTGATACCACTTTTAGATTAGGTTTCAGCAGCACATGCGCACACACACACACACTCTCTCTCACACACTCACAGTGGACAAGTGAACAACAAGAGAGAAGAGAGTACTGGAGGGTCACATCCAAAATGTGAGAATGAATGAAAGTACAATCCCTAAGGTACTAAGTACCACACCCATTGATGGATGTTCACATGGGGAAAAAACACTTCTCCAACTAGAAGGTAAAAAGTGCTTGTGGGATAAGGGAGTGTTCACACCAGAACTTAGGAGGAACAAGATAAGTGTAACACTGACTAATTGTAGAGTGTGATTTTCAAGCTTGTGATGCTGGCTTTTTGATTTTTGACAATGCTAATTGCTTGATTCTCTTTTTGATGCTTTGGCTAATTAGTTTAGAGATTTCTTGTTGTTTGAATGCTCGTTGTTAATTTTTCTGAGCAACTTCTGGCTGCATTACTTGCCATGCAGGTTTGGCCCAAGAGAGAGCAAGAAAGCACAGGTGTATAGTGATAGTGGTCGCCTAAAATGCCATGTCAGTTTCGCTGCTTTTGCTGGTCCTGTTCGTGGAAAGTGTGGTCAAGTATGTGGCTTGCTTTGGATTTCACTCTGTGTTTGTGAATTGGTGTAATTGAGCTTGCTTGGTAAGAAGTATCAAGAAGGCAGTCTCTAGCAGGATTGGATTTGTTTTGAATACTGGCTTCGTTTTTAGAGTCCGGAGGAGAAGGAATATTCACAAATGCTACACAAAGCTTTGGAGGGTGCTGTTGCATTGCACACATTCCCAAAAACAACTGTAGATATTTTTGCCCTTATCTTGCAGTCGGGAGGTGGTAAGCTTAGTTAATGGAAATTCAATGTTTCTGGTTTTTGTTTTAAAGGCAGGACAAGTCTAGTTATAAGAAATGGATGTTTTAGGTTACGTTTCACTTCAGGCTTGTTATCAGAATGATAGAAGAATGTTATTGTAATTCATTGTTAGTTTTGAAGATGATATAGGATTGATATCAGTTGCAAACTACTTTGCTTGTATCAATCATGGTGGTCTTGCAGAAACCACTTCTCAATATGACATTTCTTTTCTCTATAGCTGGTAGTAAGCATGGTTTATGGGATTGATGGGTAAGCTTTTGAGGGCAATACTTTGCACTTTAGGTGTCATCAGTTTGATAGAATGATATCTCATGCCAGTTTGAAGATGATTTAGTGTTTATCTGCAAGCTGCATTCTGCCCATCAATCATGCCTGTCTTCCAGAAAGCATTTTCAATCTGACATTTTGTTTGTTCGTTTTATACATGGATCATTGAGTTTTGTGTAAGTATCAAAATTAGTCTTGTGTGCATATGTGAAATGTTGCAAGCTCTGCAGAATAGTATGTCTTGCGGCTTGCCTATGTGATAGAATTGTTGATCTTGAAGCATCTGTCTCATCATTGTTTGATTGATTGCCCTTTTGCTTCTTATTTTGTTAGCTGCTTTTTCGTTTGCTATCCATATTGTTAAACTTAGAGAAGGCACAGATTCTTGAATGCTCTGATCTAGGAAGAGGTGAAGCAGGTTACATTGATCGTGGGGGGCTCAATATACTACATGTCCTATAGGGCTGCGAGATTTTACTCTTCCTTTTTAAACATAATTGTACATCACTTAGTGGATTTATGCATGGTTTAGATACCTATCATCATATCCAAAAGTGTTGGTTAAAGGTCCAAAAGGAAGGAGGTGATAATAAGTGTAAAAAAAAATGCGTCCCTATAGAAGTAGATCCACCACTCTGTGAAAGGCTGGTATTTGGAGCATATCTTGAATTAGAACTGGTGTGTGGTTGTAGGGCTGTGTATTTGAGACCATGTGATTTGTTGGGCTTCTTACTAGTAACTTGTTGACGGCTTGGGCTCCTCAGTGTCAAGCTATTAATTTGGGCCACCAACTCTCACATGCTTCGATTTTAGTTTGTCAATGGTAGAAAACACATGCAATTTATTGCTGTGTGCCATATGCATTTTCATTGGGTGCCTTAAGTTGAGAATTCTCATCGATGTCTCCCCTCTAGAAGAAACAATTTGGGTGCAGAGTTTTTTGCTACTTGTTTTGATATGGATCATGCAAAATGGTACTGTGTAGTTCAAGGTCTTCCTTGGCATAGTCACTACCCAATAGAAATGAGGTGGGCAAAAAGCTTTCCACAGTGAGTGATCCTTATATATCTCTGAATATGCAGTAGTAAATTCTCCATAACTATGATTGTTGTTCCTCCTCTCCACTTCCCAAGTTTCCACATTCCCTAACCCTTGTATTGTGGACTTAGAAATGTGATGCTCAACAACACGGAGCTTCATACCTCATCAAATGGCATAACAGTGTCTTAGGGTATGCCTTTTGAAGGTCAGGATTAACATGTGATTTACTTCTTAGGCAGCCAGGATATTCCATAAGTTGTGTAGGACATTGCAGGTATATCAATGGCAGGCGTTCAATAGTTGAGAGCGAGGGAATCAATTAATCATCTAATGTGCAGGCGCTCAGTGCATATTTAAGTAATTGGGGCTTTTTGAACCTTAGAGCCAAGTTAGAATTAAAATAATCAAAATTGTGCTGGAGACCAAAGCTTAGGCTAGGACAACAGATTAATAATTAAATGGACAGTTTTATGCTTTTGTGTGAAATTTTTTTGCCAAATACAAAAATGTCTTTGCAAAAGCTGGAAACAATTAAAGTAAAGGTTGATCATGGCATTAATGAGGGGGTTGTACCTGATTTGGAGAAGTGACGATAACATCTGAAGCAAAGGTGACAACATCTTGAGTCAAGGTGTTGTTTGGGCAGTCATGGCTGTTGCACATGCATTGCTGCTCTCTCTCTCTTCTACTCTACAGTTAAAACAGGCTGTATTCTCCTCTTGATGCACAAAAGGCTGACTGGACAGCATTATGCAGGGTTGGGTTAAAGTTCTTGGCAGTATAGAGTTTGCTGTTGGTAGTGGTCTTGCGCTGTATGCTAGTGCTTTTTGTGGAGATTATGCAGGTTTGGTTAGTTGTGGAGACTGTCAATCACAGTTGGTGAGAGCAGCTTGTGTTTTGTGAGCAAGCAAGGCTGGATTGATTTGTGAAGGGAAGATACAAGAACAAGTTGCTGGGTAGAGTCTTCTAGTGGCTGAAATGTAAGGTTTCAGAGCACACCTTCCAATACTTTATTGAGTTTGAATGGCTTTAGTAACCTTAAACAAGGTATTGGAAGGTGTGCCAAGCTTGGGGGCCAATCTTCATCTTTTGTCTTTGGGTAGGAGAATACTAGCTCCCCTTGTGTGAAATGTTTGGTTGCTGAAAATGTGTTTTAAGCTCAAGTGCTTCAAGTCGAGTTAATTACTGCCCTTCCAAGTGTGAAGGCTGGTCTCATTGTACTTGCACATTAAATAGTTAATCAATTCTTTGGGTCTCAACCATTGAACCCTTGCCATTAATGGGCTTGTCCATGTCTTGCACAACTTATGCAATACCTTGCCTGGCCAAGAGGCTAGAAGTAAATCACATGTTGTTAATCTTGAGCTTGGAGAACACAGTGGACATATCCAACCCTTCAGCAACATGTCTTATTGTATCTTGACACATGGGCTGGCTTAGTACTGATAGTGCACATGCCATTAGTTTATAGTGCCAGCATGTCATTATCTTCTAGAAGATGTAGTGAGCAGACTAATAGTGCACATGCCATTAGTTCTTAGTAAGATGTCATTGGACACATGTCATATCACATCCATTAATTTCATGAACAGATGTCCTGACTCCTCACACTGATCTCACATGTGATACAAAGTGAGTTACCATTATGGTTTCTAGAATTACATAGGACATCGTAGAGAGCATAGTTGGCATCCAATGCAGATGGTTGACTGAACAAAACATCTGAAATTAGCGATTTCAGATCTGTAATGAGAAAAGGGAAAATATACTTGACCCTGTTGGGGTTAAAAATAGTGGTCCCAAACATAAAAATTACTGAGATGTTGCAAAAGTGAGTCTGTTTTTCCATTTTACCTGTTTACTGCAGTCTATTGTTCAGCCCTTGTGGCTGAATATGCGAGAGTGCACAACAGAAAGGAAAGTAAACGTGGAGCAAATATAGGAGATTGAATGAAACAAAGGAGAAAGAAGAAACAAATTGACTGATGGCTGAAAGATGCAAGGCTGCAACGGTCAGCCCCAATATGCAACATTGAATGTTAGTATGGGCGCTAGATGGAAGTAGGGGGATGAGGAAAGAATGAGGAGGGCTAGCGGAAGGAAGACTCCATGAGTAAGGGGGATAGGCTGCCTAAAAATAGGCAACTGAGGCCACAATTGGTTTATACAAGCGGCGAGTCCCAAACTGTGAGCACCTAGTGTCAGAGTGCAGCGGTGCGGAAGCGTAGGACTGAGAGAGAGAGAACGCAGAGAGAGAAGAGAGAGAAAGAGATAGTGGACGATGAAGATCTGCTGTATAAAGAATGCTGAATACAAAGATATGCAGATATATACACGGGCGCAGTGCGCTGGACTGCGTGTCTCCACCTCGACGATGCAACCTGCTGTTCACCTCGAAGTCCGCTGCAGTCTGCACTGTCTGCTGTCTGAAATCTGCGAACAGAGACGGAATCTGCGCGTCACCGGTCTGTAATCTGCGAGCAGAGAAGTGTGTCAGACTGCTGAAAGTGCCAGGTATAAATAGCCGAGAGACGGGGCAAAAGAGGGCTCCAGAAATAGCCAGGCGGCTGCATTAAATGCAGCCGACTGGCTGCTGCAGGTCGGACTGCCACGTGGCAGTCCGACTGCACCAGGCCTGCCCTGCTGCCCTGATCTGATCTCTAACACCCCCTCTCAGAGCCTGGGCAGGGCAGAAGCCTGAGGGATCTGGAATGTCTCCGAAGTAGAGCCTGAGGAAGCGCCTTCGTAAACAAATCTGCAAGATTGTCCTCCGTCTTGCAATACTCCACAGTGATGGTCTCATCCAGAAGCTTTTCTCGGATGAAGTGGTACTGGATCTCGATGTGCTTCGTCCGGGCATGAAAAACAGGATTCCGTGCCAAGGCAATGCAACTCTCATTGTCACATCGCAGCAATGTAGGACGAGTCTGGGGGCACCCAAGCTCCTCCAATAATCTCCGAAGCCACACAACCTCGCATGTGGTGGAAGACGCGGCTCGATACTCCGCCTCAGTAGACGAAAGGGCTACCGTGGGCTGCTTCTTGCTACTCCATGAAATAACACCTGCATCCAAAGTAAAACAGTAACCTGTAGTAGACCGCCTGTGGTCCACGTCACCGGCCCAATCCGAGTCGCTCCAACCTGCAAGTACAAGATCTGACCCATCTGTCCCTGCGGGGTAATGAATCCCTAAATCAGACGTCCCCCTCAAATACCGAAGTATCCTCTGAGTAGCCTGCCAATGCACCGTCTTAGGTTCACTCATGAACCTTGCCAAGAGCCCAACAGCAAAACATAGATCAACCCTGGTGTTGAGAAGCCAAATCAAAGATCCAATCAACTGTCGATAGCGGGACGCATCCGCCAAAGGAGAAGCTGAATGGGAAGTGGCCTTCCAATTCAGATCCATAGGAGTAGATAGGGCCCGACAATCCTCCATCTCAAAAGACACCAAGAGCTCCTGTATATATCTCTGTTGAGAGATAAAGATCCCTCTCTGAGAGTGATAAATCTCATGGCCTAAAAAGAAGTGGAGTAGACCCAAGTCCATCATCTTGAACGTTCGATGTAAAGCTGACTTCGTCTCTTGGACCTGCTGTGCAGCATCACCTGTGACAATCAAATCATCAACATATAAGACAAACAGCACACAACCATCCTCGGAAGTGTGAACATACAGCTGCGGATCGGCCTTGGACCGCCGATATCCCAACTGAGATTGGAGGAACGAATCAATCTTCTCGTTCCACGCACGCGGAGCCTGCTTGAGGCCATACAAGGCCTTCTTCAACCTGTAGACTTTCCCATCTGAAGATCCAAAGCCAGGAGGCTGCTCAACATAGATCTCCTCCTTCAAATCACCATTGAGCAAGGCCGACTTCACATCCAACTGATAAACAGGCCATCTCCTATGGCCAGCCAAAGCAAGAACAGCTCTAATGGTCGCCATACGAGCTGTGGGGGCAAAAGTGTCATGACAGTCAATCCCTGGGCGCTGTGCAAAACCTTTAGCAACAAGGCGAGCCTTGTACTTATCCAAAGTACCATCGCTTAGGTATTTGGTCTTGAAGACCCACTTGACGCCAATCACCTTCTTCTTCGGGGGGCGGGGCACGAGTAACCAAGTGCCATTCCTCTCAATAGCCTCCAACTCAGCTTCCATAGCTTTCTTCCATGGTGCGGACTGTAAAGCCTCCTTCACGGAGGTGGGCTCTTGATCTTGCATAACACGGGTCAACAAACAATAGTTGGAGCAAAAAAGCTCCGTAGAATGTGCCTGGTGCCTCCGTGACCGCCGCGGACCATCCTGCGGTCCCCACTCCTCAGGAACCCCCTCGATCCCTGAATCACGGAGTGTGTCATGGGCCCAGCGAGGAGGAGGCCGAACCTCCCCTCGTCTTTCTCCATCAGCAGAAGACTCTGGAATATCCATCGGCGGTAACTCCTCAGAGGTGTCCGGTGGAACAGTAGACTCTGTGTCAGAAACAGAATCATAATCAAAAGGCACGGGCTCCAGTGGAACTGTCGAAGGAGCCCAACTCTCCCCTGGATCTCCAAGAACGGGATGCTCTTCACCCGTTGAAGTAGCCGGAACCTCCACAAACCGCACATCACGGCTAGTGTACACATCCCGCTTGACGGGATCATACAGTCGGTAGCCTTGGGACTGGGAGCTATAGCCAACAAATACCTGTTTTCGGGAAGCTGCTTCAAATTTATCACGGTGAGCCTTGGGGATGTGAACATAGGCATCACACCCAAAGATCCGAAAGTAAGAAACATCTGGCTTCGTTCCAAAATAAGCCTTAAATGGGGTCATCCCTTCCACTGCCGAAGTAGGGGATCGATTAAGGATGTGGACTGCAGTAGCCACAGCCTCAGCCCACAGAATCTGAGGGGTCTGTCGGTGCTCCATCATGGTGCGCGCCATCTCGATCACACTGCGGTTCTTCCGTTCAAGAATACCATTTTCTTGAGGAGTGTTGGTATTGGCAAACTCCTGGTGAATTCCTCTATCTGCACAAAACCGAGCAAACTCATTAGACACAAATTCACCTCCCTTGTCGGATCGCAAGGTCTTCAACTGCCGGCCTGATCGGTTCTCCTCAAAGAGAAGCCAATCCTTGAAGTGCGAGAAAGCTTTTGACTTTAGTGCCAAAAAGTAGGCCCATGTCATCCTGCTGTAGTCATCCACGATCAACATGAAGTACGAGCTCCCACGCAGGGACTCATTCCTCATAGGGCCACAGAGATCCGTAGATACTAGCTCCATCGTTGAAGTAGACCGCTGCGAAGCTGTGTGGGGAATGACATCCCTATGCTGCTTCCCCCGTATGCAGGAGACACATGGCTGCTGGCTCACCACTATATCCGGCAACCCTCGAACAAGCTGTCCACGTGACGCCCTCCGAAGATAGTCATAGTTCAGGTGACCAAACCGAGCATGCCATAACTCTGACTGTGACTGAGAGGTAAGAAGAAGAGTAGAGAGGGCGGTGGAAGACTTCAGTTTGTAAATGCCGTTCTCCTCATATCCGGATGAGAGAACCTTCCTTGATCGTGGATCAAGGACTCGCACTGTAGTACTGTCAAACTCCACCAAGAGACCAAGGGAGCAAATCTTATGAACTGAAAGGAGATGGTACCCTAATCCTGGTACATGCAAAACCTCTGAGGTATGGGTACCACCTCGTCCATCCGGAATAAGCTGCATCTTACCCTGACCTGCAACAGAAACTGAAGAGCTGTCTCCAATGAGAATCTGCCCACGTGAGGGTCGCAACTGGGCAACACCATCTGATGAAGGAGTCATGTGCCGTGAGGCACCACTATCAACAATCCACTCTCGAGCCTGGGGAGCCGTCATCGCAGCATCAGAAGCATTCGGTGAAGCGTCCTCAATGACAGCTAGATGAAGAAATGTAGCTGATGAGGGTGCAGCCACCGCTCTAGAATCCTTGGTGTCCTTCTTCTTGGTGTCCTTCTTCTTGGTGTCCTTTGTGTCTTTGTCAGGGCAATCCTTCTTCCAATGGCCAGTCTTTCCACAAATATGGCATGTGGAGTCTTTGTCCTTGTCCTTGTCCTTGTCCTTCTTGGACTTGTTATCCCCCTTTTTCTTCTTTTGGTCCTTCCCCTTCTTCTGAGAGGCTTGACCTGTCAGCGCCTCCGACTTGGAAGCATTCTGTCCCTTTAACTGTTCCTCTTGGTCCAAGACCATAGGAACCAACTCTTCCCACCGAAGAGTAGACTCTCGCCCCGAAGCAATAAGGGCAGAGTTAAGTGTACCGAATCGTAGCGGCAACTGGGACAATAGTGTGATCGCCATGTCATCGGAGGAAATCGGCTTCCCCGCATTCTGAACCTGCATCTGTAGCTGCCTTAGCTTGTTAATGTGCTCCCGTAGCGAAGAAGACTTATTTACGGACAAGGTCCGCATCTGTACCTCCAAAGAAACCCGCTTCATTAGGGTCATTCGATTGTACATCTGATCAAGCTCTAGCCATATCTCCCGAGCCACCGTCAAGTGCTCGATGTGAGCGATCACGGCTGTAGTGCATGATAGAAAGAGAAAGGATCGAATCCTGGCATTTAGTTTGTCCCAATGAGACTGGGCCTTGGCCAACTCCGCACGAGCATCGGAAGAGAGTTTGGACTCATCTCTTATCGAGGGCCGGTCAATCTCCTCCTGTACCAACTCCGCCAAATCATAGGACTCAAGAATGGCCAACATCATGATGCGCCAAATGCGGTAGTTGTCGCCGTCGAGCTTCTGATCTGTAGGAAGAGCCGGTAAGACAGGCACCTTCCGGTCCATAATCGCCTGGAACTCCAAGTCAATCTCTGTAGACATCTTCACCTGCAATGCCTTCACAAACGCAAAAGCAGCCCCCTCTGACTGGGAAAACTCAGCCTGCTAAGGCTCTTCCGTGTCCTGAACCTTCGTCACCCGCCGGAGGCGATGAAAAAGCAAAACCTGCACTTGTAGGCTGAAAACTCAAACTTCCTCCGCGTCAAACAGTAGTAAACAGCAGCAAATCCACCACCTGTACTCCTTTCCTGTGCGCCCACTCTCGTTTCAGCCTTGTTCCAAGGCGCAGCCCTCCTGTCTGCCCTTAAACGCAAAAAACACAAATTTGTGTCGCGATGGAAACTCCTCTTCAGGTTGATTCTGCGCTCAGTCAGCCCTCAAACACTGCTCTGATACCATGTCAGAGTGCAGCGGTGCGGAAGCGTAGGAGTGAGAGAGAGAGAACGCAGAGAGAGAAGAGAGAGAGAGAGACAGTGGACGATGAAGATCTGCTGTATAAAGAATGCTGAATACAAAGATATGCAGATATATACACGGGCGCAGTGCGCTGGACTCCTTGTCTCCACCTCGACGATGCAACCTGCTGTTCACCTCGAAGTCCGCTGCAGTCTGCACTGTCTGCTGTTTGAAATCTGCGAACAGAGACGGAATCTGCGCATCACCGGTCTGTAATCTGCGAGCAGAGAAGTGTGTCAGACTGCTGAAAGTGGCAGGTATAAATAGCTGAGAAACGGGGCAAAAGAGGGCGCTGGAAATAGCCAGGCGGCTGCATTAAATGCAGCCGACTGGCTGCTGCAGGTCGGACTGCCACGTGGCAGTCCGACTGCATGCAGTCCGACTGCACCAGGCCTGCCCTGCTGCCCTGATCTGATCTCTAACACCTAGGTCAGCCCACCCAATTGAACAAAATGGTTATAGCGCCAGAAACCAAATGATATGATGTGTCCTCTATCTAAAGTATCCAAAATGCATAAAATGATGGATAATCACAATGTGAGAGCTCCTAATGTCCTTGTCCAACTCAAATTGAGGCTCATAGGCAAGAGATGATTGTATATGACACACATCTTCTAAGAGCCCCTCTTAGATCTTGGATGTGATAGAAGGAAAAAGCAGATGAAATGGATTCAAGGGTGACAAGAGGAGTGCCATTGCCAATGAAGTCCATTGATGAAGAATGCCAACCAAAGAGTAAGATCCCCTCTCTAGATGAAATTCGGATCCAATGGGAGGTTGCCATAGGCCAATGGAAATGGAGAGGCCTTAAATACATCACTCGAGTAAATTCCAATCGAGGATGGCTGAGCCAAGCCTTTGACTCAATTGAGAGACGATAGTGAGGGGTATTGATGGCCTTATAACTTGCCAAAGAAGAACAACAAGGACAAAGGCCCATGAATGGGATATGAAGGTGGTAGAAGATGGAAAGAAATAATCGAATATAGGATACGAACACAATCATACAACAAAGCCTAGTTGATAATAAACTCAGTAAGTTAAGGGTAACTCAGAGACAATGAACATAGAAGATAAATGAATCTATGAATAGATACAATGCTCAATGTAGTAAATACACTATGTTAAGTGAATATAGAACCTTAAACTCTCAAGTCTCTGAAGGACCGAGGTAGAGGGTATGAGCTGAAGAGTGTGTCATACTTTGTACGGATCTCGAAAAGAAGCAAATAGCCTCTAAATGTGTCAAGCAATTGCAAATGCATATATGTAGAGTCTAGATCAAGCTGAACATGCAGTGCTATCTTTGAATAGTACGCAGCAAGCTCGAGATGATATAGAAGATGAAGACGCGAACGGTTGGTTGCAAAATAGAGCTGGTCATTAGTGTTTAAAGTATTTCAAGACTCAAAAGCACTTATAGGAGAAACATGAAATATAGAAAAACTTCTTGTTTGTGTTTCATTTTCAAATTATGTACACTCCAAGGAAATATAATATAGTTGTTGATACCCTTTCTAGAGTGTCTTGCATTGCCAATTATTAGAGTGGCTCATCATGAAGATTTCCAAGCGATGAAGGATATTTATGACCAAGATGTTGATTTTGCATTAGTTTAGAAAAATTTAAAGTTAGGAGTTTTCATCTAGATTATTCCATCAAAGGTGATTACTTTCTCATGAATAATTGTTGGAAAATGATAGCCAGCTACGGAGGAGAGAAAAGAGAGACAATGAGAGTGTGGTGAAGCAAAAGAGTAGAGTGTATTTGTTGAACTAAAAGAATGAGAATGAAAGGTATAATATAGGTCTAAGATAGACCTAGCTCTAACTCGACTAGAGTTAATTGACTCTAACTAACTCTAAGAGTGGTGACAGAGCTTATAACTTTAGTTGTGTTCACACTTAAAACTGAAAAAGAACTAAAGACTAAAACATTGGGCATTGCCTATAGAATTGGCAAATTCTTACACCCCCATGTAGTGCCAATCTGGTAAAGTACAGGAATGATCAATCACCAAAGGATAGCAAGTCTAAGGACTTGCGAAAAGCCTTAAACTTCTCACAAGGTAGTGCCTTGATGAAAATGTCTGCAACATTTTCACGTGCAAGAATATACATCAACCTGATCTCTGGTGCATAGCATCTCTCTTTGACATAATTGTAATGCACCTCAATATACTTCGTGCGAGCATGAAACATAGGATTTCATGCCACTGCAATAGCACCTTGACTGTGAGAAAGAATGGGTGTAGGATCCTCCAATGGTAAATGTAGATTAGCCAACAATTTGAGCAACCGTGCAAATTCCAGTGTTGTCGTGAAGGTTGCCTTGTATGCAGCCTCAGAGGACAAGGTAGCCATTGTAGGTTGTTGTGGAAGAAATTCGAAGGCGTCATTACCAAGTTGCGGTTGAACCTCTAAGGCCGCCTTGATCTAGTTGGTACATGAAGATCCCGAGTATCAATAGGAGAAGTGGCTGCTCTAAGATAGCCATCCTCAAAAAGGAAATGGTGGGTGAAGAACTTCATGATGAGCAGGTATCCTTGCTAAGGGTGGAGATACAGGGATCCCCTTTGAACTCGAACAAGAAGTAGAAACCCTCTTGGAGAGCAAAGAAAATACATCCCCTCCAGAATCCCCGTTAGCGAGAGATAGGGAAGCTAAAAACTCATGGATCATGGACTTCGAATCGTTTGATGACGAGGGAAGTTTTGTTAGTCATGGGAAGAAGGTATTGAGGGTGCCAAAGATGTCGGAGAACTTTGAGAGGTGGCCTCTCGAACTTGAGTAGTTGAGGGTGGAGAAAGGTGAGGCGCACGCGGAGCCAAGGGTTGGCAACAACTGTTATCTCTTAGTGGACTGGATTGTGAAGTCGAATAATGGAAGGTGTCGAACAACCACTGTCTCACGAAGGATCGGACGGACGAGGAAACGTCACTTTCTCTTGGCAGAGTGGACCGTAGAATTGTGAGTTGTCGTGGGGGCAACCATTGAACCCTAGAAGTAGTAGAAGAAACCTTCGTAGTACATTACAGTGGTCTCAAGGAGGTTGCGGTACTAGGTGATCCTACTCTGGCTCGAAAGGACTTAGTGTGCATCATATACGTCTTATTGCCTTTATCATAAAAATCTAAAAGTCAGTGTAAAATAAGCTTTATGGCCTAGAAGGAAGAGATGGCCTGGAACGGAGAGGTGACATGAGTGCCTAGTGGTAGACGCATATACTCCGATGGTACAAGGAGCAAAGGTCGATGTCGGCAAGTATCGGTAGGGGGTGATAATGTTACAATAGGAGAGCCCCGAATGGTCTATCCATCTGCTTGTGAATAGGTCATAGCACTGGAGTACCAACCTATAAAAGGGAGGGTGGGAGGGAGAATAAGAGAAGGGTATCTTTCTCTCGTGGTGATGCAGTGGAAATAGGGAAAAATCAGTAGATGATACTGAACCTATAATTTGTCTTTGCCTTCTTTGATGAACATGATCTTTAGCTCTCTAAGCTCCTATGGTGTGATACCATGTTAGAATACGCGATGAAGTAGAGAGACAGTAGGGTTTGTAGGAAGAAACATAGTGTGTATGACAAATGCTGAGAGAGGAGAGAGACTCAGAAAACAAAGAAGAACAAGATGTTGAATCATTGAATCATGCTATATGAAGAAAAGCTGATATAGTGGAGCTAAAGCTCCGAAGATGATTGCACTAATTTGTCTGAATCAAGCAGTAGCACTTGTTTTGGATCTGCATATGAAAGGTGAAGGACAATTGTTGAGGGAGCGAACCGCAGTTCTTTGATGCTGTCAGATATGTAGAAGATGATCACTAGTTGTCGAGGGAGCAAATTGCATCCAAACTGAAAAATACGGGTGAAGGTGGAGCTTGAAGGAGAAGGATGTTGACAAGCAGAGGATGGTGACGCCAGGTGGAAGATGCTCCAAATGCAAGGCCTGATGATGGAACATGGCTCATGAAGTAGAAGAGGAAGGGTGAAGGCAGCCACGAGCCATGAGCCACGAACTACAATGTCCTCTTGAAGGGGTGTGAGGGCAGTGGAAGGGGTTGGGGAGAGAAGGGAAGTGGTGGTGGTGACTGAAGAAGGTTGGTGAAGAATGACTGAAGAGAGTGGTGACCGAAGAAGGTGGTGAAGAATGATTGAAGAGAGGGTTGAATGAATGAAGCGATTGCCTATTTATAGGCATCAGTTGTCTAGGGTGGTGCACCACTGTGTGGATGCCCACTAAAAAAGTGACCAAACTTTTGATACCGGTCCTTTTTGGGATTGTCAGTGCGAAACCCTAAATGAAGTGTGTGAATTGAAGAAGTGGGTTTCTCAACATCCCCTCTTAGGCCTACAAAGGGATGAAGAAAGAGGGGCAAAGAGAGATACAATGAAGAAGAAGAGGATCACAGAGATCCAAGATGTCCACTCGAAAGGTAACGTGTAGTAAGGAACAATAGACGGGATGAATTGTAGAACTTGACTCCACCTCGGGAGAGAAGCCACTAGCTCCATAACTCCATTTTGGAAGAAATTCGAAGGTTGCGTCACCAAATCGCAATTGAACCTCCAAGGTCCCGATCTAGGTAGTCTCTAAAGATCCTAGGTATCTATAGGAGAAATAACTGCTCGAAGACAGCCATCCCAGAAGAGTAAATGGAAGGTGATGAGCTTCATGATGAGGAGGTGCCCTCCCTAAGGGGTTGAAGAAGTAGAAGCCCCCTCTAAGGGAAAAGAGGGTATATCCCCCTTTTGAGCCTCCTCTTCAAGAGAGAGGGAATCTAAAAAATCATGGATCATAGACTCCAAATCATTTGATGATGAAGGTTGGATGTGTCGAAGAAGGTATCTTGGGTGTCTAACTCTCAAAGGTGGCCTCTCAAACTTGAGTAGTCAAGGGTGGGGAAAGGTGAGGTTTAGGTTGAGCCAAGGGTGGGCATTGGGTAGCAGTCACTGTCTCTCAGGAGCAGACTGCGGAGTCAAAGTAATAGAAGGGTCAAACAGCCACTGTCTCGTGAAGGAGCGGATTGCCAAGGGGACGGTATCCAACAATCACTGTCTCTCAAGGGAGCTGACTGTAGAACCATAGGTTGTTGAGGTGGCATTCTTGAAACCCTAGAAGAAGTAGAAGCAACCTTCGTAGTTTTTTGTGGAAGTCGCAAGGAGGCCGTAGTACCAATCGATCCTCCTGCGGCTCCAAAGAGCTTAGTGCACATCAAATCTGCCTTATTGTCTTTAGTATAAAAATCTAAAAGCTAGTGCAAAATAAAATTTGTGGCCCAAAACAGAGAGGTGGCACAACGAGTGCCTAAGGGTAGATGCATATACTTTGGCGGGGTAGGGATCAAAGGTCCATGGTGGCAAGCATTTGTGGGGGTTCTGGTGATGCCAGAAGAGGAGCATCCAGTGGTTTGTCCGTCTGCCTACGGAGAAGTCATAGCACCGGAGTGCCAACTTGTAAAAGGGAGGGTGGGTGTGAGAGGAAGATAAAGGCATCTCTATCTCCTGGTGATGTAGCAGAAATGAAGGGAGAAATCAATAGATGATGTCGAACCCATAACCTATCTTTGCCCTCTCTGATGAAGAGGTACTTTAGCTCTTTGAGCTCTTGCGCTTTGATACCATGTCAAAGTAACAGGTCTGCTATGATACCATGTCAAAAATAACAGGTATGCTTTGACACCATGTCAAAATAAGCAATGATGCAAAGAGACAATAGGGTTTGCGGGGAGTAACACAAAGTATGTATGACAAAAACTGAGAGAGAAGAGAAACTCAAAAACAAGAAAAACATGGTAATGATGCAGTGGATCATGCTATGAGAAGAAAAGTTGATATAGTAGAGCTGAAGCTCAAAAGATAACTGCACTATCCTATCTAAATTAGGTTGTAGCACATGTGTGAAACTACACAGTGAAGGGAGTGAAATGCAGTCCTCTGGGAAGTGGGCTATCGAAGCAGTCACTGGAAGATGAAGGACATTTGTCGAGGGAGTGAAAGGCAGTTCTCTTATGCCATCGGATATGTGAAAGATGATCATCAGCTGTCCAAGGAGCGAACTGCAGTCCTTTGATATCCTAGAGTGAGACCTAGGCAGCCAAACACAAATCTCAAAGTGTCAGAGTTGTCAAATGCGGGGAGAGCAGCCTAGGTTTTGATGCCAGGTGGATAATGATGACGCCAGATGATGGAGGATGAGCCAGGCTGCAAAAGCGCAAGTCCCAACAGTCTCTGTGATAGACAAGTGACGCCAGGTGATGTAGGAGGATCCGGGTTGCAAAAACACAGGTCCCAGCAGCCCTTGTGATAGATGAATGATGAAATCATTGATGCTTCCTGATGTAGACTATCGCCAAAGGCTAGAATGTTGACGCCAAGCTAGAGATGATGATGCTAGACATGGAGAAGACCTCCAAATTGAAAAACGTAGGTAAAGGTGGAGCTTGAAGGAGAAAGGTGTTGACACCAAGCAGAGGATGGTGATGCCAAGTGGAAGATGCTCCAAATGTAAGGCCCGATGATGGAACATGGCGCTTGAAGCAGAAGAGAAAAGGTGAAGGCAGCCACGAGGCACGAACCGTAATGTCCTCTTGAAGGGGTATGAGGGCAATAGAAGGGGTTGGGGAGAGAAGGGAAGTGGTGGTGGTGATTGAAGAAGGTGGTGAAGAATGATTGAAGAGAGTGGTGACCAAAGAAGGTGGTGAAGAATGGCTGAAGAGAGGGTTGAATGAATGAGGTGACTGTGTATTTACATGCATAAGTTGTCTAGGGTGGTGCACCAGTGTGTGGGTGTCCACTAAAAAAGTGACCAAAATGTTGACACCAGCCCTTTTTGGGGCTGTCAGTGCCAAACCCTAAATGAAGTGTGTATATTGAAGAAGTGGGTTTCTCAACAAGCGTTTCTCAAGATGAAACTGTGAAATTTTTTTTTCGTAAATGAAACTGTGAAATTTCTCTCTCTATAGCATTCTTTCTCATTCCCAGCTATCTCTCTAAGTTATCTCAATATTTTCCAGCAATTTGAGCCATTGGAGGAAGAGATTTTAGTCAGTCTCTGATGTAAACCTCGATTTACAATAGAAATTAGGGTTTTGATAGTCACATCGGGATGTGTGCTCAGAATTGAGGGCCTAGGATTTAAGTTCTAATAGCTGAAATTGAGAAATTTCGTAGAGATTCAAGAGGCTAGCTAGCCAGTATTAGATTTGGGACTGAATTTGTCTTTCGGATTAGCTATGGAGATCAGAGAATCTTGACTGTTTTCCTTCCATTTGCATTATAAGATAAAGAAATATCACAAGGGGTGGCAGTTTTGGGGCCAATAGGCTGTCTAATGTCCAAGATTTAAGTGGTAAACTGTGCATTTTCAGTTTATTTGGATTTTATGCTCGTTGTAATTAGTGCTTAATCAGGTGATCTATCACCCTATCCGAGGAGGAAGGTTGGTTTCATGGTTCCATTGTTGGGATACTATCAACTTCCTTGAATTGGTGGGCTTGAGATACCTAATTGAAGGTCAAAAGCTTTGCTCTACTAGTGAAATTGTATTCAACTGAGTCTTACAATAAGAAAGACTTCAGATAATGAGATGGGATCAAGCAGGGATGATGCCTCTGAATCTAAAAATTCGCAAACTGTTGGGGAAAATGCAATGCTTGATCTTGGACAAGGCACGTAGCATGGATAGCAAGCTGATAATGTTGGTTTAGACTAAAGTGTGGGTCCTTCTAGGCCTTTAGAAGTTGATGATCAGCAAGAGAAAGAGGAATTTGATGACCAATTTAAATAGTAGCCGAGGATAGCAGCTGAAATGTTTATGCAATTGACAAATGATCCTTAGTTCATACTTTTTTTTATATTCCTTAAAGGGGGATAGAAAAGGCAAGAAGAAGAAATCGTCTTCAAGAGCTTTGGGACAACAAGATGCATCTAAGGAAGAGCCAATGAGTCGAATGAGCATGAGACAGAGGAGGCCAAAGCTATGTAGCACTTGTGTCTCAATGATCAATTTTGGTAGAAAGTTTGTATCATTGTTATTGTCATGACTTCCTTTAATAGGGTGTTACGTACGAGTGATTGCAAGGGGTCTACCATTGGCCTTCTCATTCACTGCTTTAGAGCGGCATTGGTAGAGGCATGTGCTTGCATAGAGATTCCAAAGACATAGAGTACACATTTTTTAGAGATAGCAGAGAGGAGATGGGCATGGATGTATAAGTCCATCCATGGTTTTGCAACATTGGTACATTGGGTCTACAAGTCACCGACCATCATGGACAATAGAGAGCTCTGTTTAGACCATCTTGCATATTTGACTCATGTGGTTTCTATGGATGACCGCAGTGCAGTGTTGGAGGAGGTAGGATGCTATGTAGATCAAAGATGTAGATCAAAGAGGGTATGTGGCTTTTGCTTCTCCCACTTGTTGGAGGAGAGAGTTACTTGTGAAGTCTCTATTTTGGTGGCAAAATTTTAGATATGTGCTAGAGACCCTTCAACCCTTAGCCATGAGAGTCCTTGCTCAGGATTGCTCTTCGGGTGCGTGTGGGAGAAACTTGAGTGCATATTCTTTCCTTCACCCAAAGACTTGCAATGAGTTGAGTATACGACAATTAGATAGCTAGTCTATTGTCATACTAACTTACATATGATGAGGATTATGATAAGCATAGGTAGTCCAAAGCAGGTAAACACTTAACAAAAAAATGTAAAATTTGTAATTTTAAACTTCAAAGTTTATACTTTAGAACTTAGAGCATTTGCAATCTTATGTGTATTGTGTGGGTGAATGTTGATACATTCAAGTTAATGGGTGATACTTTTTGGAGTGTACACGAGGAGGTGGATGAGGAGGAGGAGATGATCTTTGCACAGCTCTATAGAGAGTTTATACCAACAAATACTCGTGACTCTCGCAGTCCGTATACTCGTGGGCAAGGAGTTTAGTAGATGGTAGTAAGGGCATGGCTATTCGGAGCCCTTTGACATGGAGGAGGGGTGGTTTGAGTGGCTTGCTGACATATGTGAGGTGGGGCTCTAGTAGCTTCCATCTCGTGTCTCGTGATGATATTTCTCCCCTTCCCCTTGCCTATATAGTCGGCGCCTAAGGAGCCATCATTTGATGATGATGATAATTTCATCAGCGAGGATGAGTATGAAAGTATCTCATCCTTTGATGCGGAGGAGTCATCTTTAGACTCTCTTCACGAGCACTCAGATTGTTTTGATGTTGATGATGATAATAGTAATGCCTCATCATAGATTCATAGGGCTCTTTTCTTTTTGTATCTAATATCATTGTATCTATGTATGTACTCTAGTTGTATCGCATGTTGTGTGTGCAATACATATGATCCTCATGTATTCATTTTATTTTGTGATGACATCGCTATTTTTACTTTAAACACGTTTTCTATAATTTAAAGATTTAATTTTTTAAAAAAATTCAAGTTATCTTTTGTCGTAGTAATATTATATTGTACCTTATAAAATCATAAAGTAACATTTAGTACCATATTTTATTGTATCATACCGTATTGTACCTTTCGTTTTTTATAACTATAAGATCTAACTTTTGACCAGCTGTATGTGGAGTTGCATCAGTAATTAGAGAGGAAAGGCAATGCCAGTTAAAGGTGATATGCATGGGGGTTTTCTTCACAGAACAGATAGATCTTAGGAGTTAAACAGTGTCTTTTTCCAAGAACATTGAACTGAATATTACCTGAGTGCTGTGTTCAGGGTGTATGAAGAGTGTGATTCATATTGTAGTTCATCTGCAATCTTTGAGTTGAATCTACTTTGCCAAATAGATGGTGCACCCTGTGGTTTGTTATGTGATATGTTAAGTACAGACAGTTATACTGTGATGTAGATATGTTTGTACTGATTCAATCTTGCAATTTTGCAGGGGATTTACCAGTTGTAATATGTTGTGCCTCTTTAGCACTTGCAAATGCTGGTATTGTCATGTATGACTTGGTCTCGGCTATGTCTTTGGTAGGTTTTGCTTTCGTTTGAGTTTACTTGGTTCCTGCGGTGTATTGGGCTTCCAATCTTTGTTCCTTCATCTTTCATAGCATCAAGTTTTTATTTTGTATGATGCAGTTCAGTGCTGGCTTGCACATTAACTTTAATGTTCACCTGGTTTAGTCAAAACTTGTGACATAATGTACTTGCTCATTTGTTTGTGTCTGTACTCTAGTGTTGACAAAGTCAATAACAATCCAATACAACTTTAATGGAAAACTAATGATTCATCACATGTAATAAAACAGGCAGGCTCCTGATGCATTGTCACATGCCAAATTCGATCTCTTTCCTAACCAGTCACTTTTTTTTTTTGAAAATATTCTTGTTATTAACTGATTTAACTTGTTGAGACACTATGAGTCAATCCCATTGCAGACAGTTTGACTAGTCAAACAGTTACCAATTGGTTGACGTCATAGACACAAGACACATGTTGAGCTCAGAGGGCATGGAGATCGAGACACACAGTGATTGCTAGCAGCAGAGAGACAGAGAGAGAGAGAGAGAGTGCAGAGTTGAGAGTGAGAGTGAGCACGACTTGTGGGTACAATAATGAGAGTGTACCTCTTTAGTTTTTTTTAGATAGATATATATATGAAAGTCCAAGTGCTAAGGGTGCGTTCACACTCCAGCACATTTAAAGGCACGAGGGCCTTTATTCCCAACAACCTCCCACCTAAAGGCAATGTGCCTTAAGAGGAGAAAAGAATCAGCTAAGTCTAGGTATGTACAAAGCTGAAATACATATATCTATCCAACTCCCATCATTTGTTGACAATGAGCAAACCGCTCTGCTGGAAGACTCTTCATGAGAAGGTCTGCAGGATTATCATCTGTATGCACTTTGACAAGCTCAATGCTCTTGCTATCAAGTACATCTCTAATGAAGTGGTACTTCACCTATATGTGCTTCGCTTTGCATGAAAGACGGGATTCCGTGCTAGCATGATAGCACTTTGACTGTTACAATGGAGAACATGTAACTCTGTAATGCCAAGCTCTCCCACCAGATATGAAAGCCATAAGGCATCCTTGCTTGCCTCAATGGCAGCCATATACTCTGCGTCTGTAGTAGACAATGCAACACACTTTTGTAGCTTGGAGATCCAAGAGGTTGCTCCTCCTGTGAAGGTAAACACATACCCAGAAGTGGACTTTCTGCAATCTGCATGATCAGCATAGTCTGCATCCGTTAAGCCAACGACAGATGCCTTCTGCTTTCCAAAGCAGATGCACAACTCCTTTGTGCCTTTGAGGTATCTTGTAATATCTTTCACTTATTTCCAATACTTTTTACTAGGGTTTGCCATGTATCTGCTAATCACTCCCACTGCAAAGGCAATGTGAGGACGTGTAGGAATCATAGCATACATAAAATTGCCAACAGTTGAAGCATATGGTATCTTGGCCATTTCAGCCTTCTCATCATCAGATGTAGGGCTGTTCTCCGTACTGAGTTTCATATATGGAGGGAATGGAACCCCAATTATTTTCCCCTCCTCCATATTGAAATGTTGCAAAACCTTGGAGATATACTCCTGTTGAGATAGATAGAGTAATCCTTTTGACGTATCTCTGAATATTCGCATGCTAAGAATGTGATTTGCATCACCAAGATCCTTCAAGTCAAAGCTGCCATGAAGACTTTGCTTTAGCGAGTCCAAGGCATGAGCATCCCTGCCAACAATTAGCATGCCATCAACATACAAAACCAAGATAATTAGGTTGCCATTTGCTACCTTCTTGGTGAACAAACAGTGATCCACTTGACTTCTATGGAAACCTTGAGACTGCATAAATGTATTAAATTTATGATACCATTCTCTTGGTACTTGTTTCAACCCATACAAACTTCTTTTGAGTTTATATACCATCTTCTCTTTCCCTTTTTCCACAAACCCTTCAGATTGCTGTATATATATGTCTTTATGCAGATCACCATGTAAAAATGTAGTCTTTACATCCATCTGTATGAGCTCCATATCTTCAGCTGCAACCAAGCCCAAAATGGTTCTCAATGTAGTCATCTTGACTACAGGAGAGATGATCTCATTAAAGTCAATTCCATATTCCTGCTTGTATCCCTTCGCAACTAATCTTGCTTTGTACTTTGGTGAGGAACCAGAAGTGACCTTCATCTTGTAAACCTATTTGCATGGAAGTGTTTTCTGCCCTTTAGGCAACTGCACCAAGTCCTAAGTGCCATTTTTTTCAAGAGATTTCATTTCTGACAACATGGTTTTATATCATTTCTTGTTGTCATGTCTGTCCATTGCTTCCTTGAAGCAAGACGGTTCACCACAGTCTGTCAACATGACATAATCAGCCACATTGTTTGCACCAGGAATGAATCTATTAGGTTGTCTAGTAGCCCTAGATGATCTCCTAACCCAATGATCATTGTTTGCTGGCTGTTGAGCATTTTTAGCTTGCTGTCTTGGCATTTCAGCCTCCAAATCAGCATTAACAGCTTGCTGTCCTGGCTGTTTCTGCACATGTAGTGGCTCATAATCATGGGCAATGGCTGGTTGATCATTTTTAGCATTATTTTTTGCATTTACAGGTTCATTTACAGCAGGTATTCGTTGCTGTACAGTGGACACATTTTGCTGTCCAAATGGTATTTTTTCTCGGAATACAATCCTACAGACCTCCTCAGTCTTTTCGGACTGTTTATGCATGCGATCTTCCCAGAAGATAACATCATTGCTGCGTACTACTTTCCTTTTCTTGGGATCCCATAATCTATACCCCATTTCACCTCGTCACCATAGCCTAGGAAAATGCATTTACAGGACTTTGACTCAAGTTTGTTGCTTTTTTTTTTACGAATGTACACAAAAGCTTCGCAACCAAACACTTTCAGGTGAGCATATGAAGGTGGCTTGCTCGACTACGCTTCTTGAGGAAACGCCCTAACCCCCCCTTCACAAAGACCTGGTTTGGTGAACGATTAATCAAGTGTACGTTTGTCATAACAGCCTCTGTTCAAAAACCATGGGGTAATGCAGCATGAGACAGCATTGTATCAACCTTATCCTGATGGTCTTATTCATACGCTCTGCAACGCCATTTTGGGGTGGATTATGAGGGGCAGTGAGCTTCCTTTTTATCCCTTTTTTGTCACAAAATGCTTGAAAGGCCTTGGACACATATTCTTCACCATTGCCAGAGCGAAGACACTTAAGTGTCTTATGAGTTTGATTTTCAACCAATGCAAATAAATTTTTAAACTTGTCAAGCACTTCATCCTTGGTACGAATAGGATAAACCCATACTTTCCATGTAGCGTCATTGACAAAGGTGACAAAATATTTCTTTTCCCCTAAAGATAATTTTGGCATGTGACATACATTGGAATGTACTAACTCTAGAGGAGAAGATTTCAATGAAAGAGACTTTTTATGAGACGTGTGTGTATGTTTACCATAAACACAATGATCACAATGCTCAAAATCAACATAACGAAGACTAGGCAAGTAATCCAAACGAGAGAGCACTTTCATTCCGGTTTGACTCATGTGTTTCAACTAGCCATGCCACAAAGAAACACTTGGCTGCTCGGTCACGGCAACAACATGATCACTCACACTAGATACATGGAAAGGATACAAGGTATCACTTTTACAACCTCTGGCAATCACTCAAGATCCCTTACAGATCTTCCATTTCCCATCACCAAAGGTGGTATGAAATCCATTGTCATCTAGTTGCCCTGTGCTAATCAAGCTCTTCTTGAGCTGAGGTACATGTATACATGTTGAAGTGCGAAGGCAAAACCATGCTGAAATTGCAACTGCACACTGCTAATACCTGCAATGTCACATGCATAGTTATCCCCAAGATGAACAACACCATGTCGACCCCTTGTATAGTCAGATAACCACTCACGATGAGGGGTGACATGAAAGGAAGCACCTAAATTGAGAATCCAAGTGTGCATGTCCTCATCTGTATCTGCAAGTAAAGCATGTGCACTAAAGTGTGAAGAGACCAAGAGTACGCCATTCCCACTGCCACTGTCATGAGTGACTACATTTATTTCTTCAATTTTGACACTGCTCTTCTTAGGCTTACTTTCTTTCTTCTCTTCCTTGCTATGATCTGTCTTCTTGCCCTTTCCTTTTTCGTTCTTTTATTTGTGGCAGTCACGTTTAAAGTGACCCTCCTTGCCACAATGACAGCATTCAATATCTTTTCCACGTGATTTACTGCATCCCTTGCTATCAAATTTGCCTTTCTGCTGTGATCTGTCCCTAGTATGCAAAGCACTGGAAGACTTATTGGATGCATTGTTGTGCCGATTCATTTCTTCCACGAGTAGAGCACTCTCTACATCAGCATACAAAAGATTTGCATTAGAATCACTCATAGTAGTCCTGAATGTATCCTAACTCTCTGGCAGAGTGCAAAGCAAGAACATAGCCTTAAATTCTTTATCAATCAAGAACTTCAAGGCAACCAGCTGGCTGAAAATGGAGTTAAACTCACTCAAGTGAGTAGACATTGTTGTACCCTCTTTCATATGCAAATTCATAAGCTTTTTCAGCCAATACACTTTGCTTGTGGTACTCTTTTGTGCATACAGTTCTTCCAGTTGAGTCCAAATAACATATGCAAAATCCAAACCATCAATGTTAAACAACAAGGCATTAGAAATTGATAGCTCGATGGTTAAGCGTGCAAGCTCATTTAACTCATCCCAATCTTCCTGTTCCATATCTGTAGGCTTTGCCCCTTTGGTCTTAATCGGCTTTGCCTGCTTCTTTTGCAACAGGATATTGTAGCATTGTTTTTGCGAGGCATCAAAGTTATGTGCTCCTTCAAGCTTCTTAATGTGCATGAGATTACTGCTGTTATTGCTGCCAGCCATGATTTTCAGCCCAAATGTGACAAAAAAATTCAGCAAATGCAGGCCCAAACTATCATACAAGTGGCCAAGGTACAAATAAGTACCAACCAGCAATAAATGACCATGTAGAAGCAGAAATTTCAGATCTGTAAGTAAATTTTCAGAAGCACCAAACCATGCACTACAGCATTCCACAACTGATTACAGTTGTTCCAAGGGCAAATGATCACATTACATGAGAAGTTCCAAGTTTTAGCTGCAATTTCTGTTGTACATGTGTCCACGGGCATAAAATTTGACACGCACGGTCAAAAGCCCCAAAATTTTTGTGCTCAAAGCATCAACCATACATCTGTACTATCTCTGACATGCATAGAACATGCCAATTTTGCCAAAATAGAGCAATTTCAGCAAAACCCCCAAATTTCACTAACCGATGTGTCCCGATTGTAGTAATTCCCGAAAGCATAAAATGGGCAAAATTGGCAAAATTTCACAAGATTTTGCAAAAGCCCCAAATTTCTTAGGTCCAAATGTGCACCAATGTCAGCCAATCTGACTCAGCTGAACAGAATTTCACGAATACAATAGAAGTCCCAAATTTTATGGGTCCTATGTTGAGAAATTTCACTCATATTAGCAAAAATTCAATAATTTTGGCGAAATCCCCAATTCAAATGCTCACAATGTTTGCAATTTCTGACGTAGATGCCTCAATTTTGCATGAACAACATTGAGCACTCAATCTGGAAAAGTCGCAAATTTTTGGGTCTAAATTTGCACGAATCTGCGCACCATGCTTGTGTGTGCGAACCCTCGGTAGTGGAAGAGGAATTAAAAAAAAGTTTGAAGGGGAAAAAAATGTTGGATGATGGGTCCGTTGACTTGTCAGGGCTGAGAGCGCCCCTTTGTGCCAGTCAGCTGCTGCGTTCATCATCAGCTGTGTCGACCCGCCACTCACGCCACGCAGTCGTGTTGCGCAGGACAGATGCCCAGTCAGTCGCGTGACGCAGATGCCTGTGAATCCCCACTGGTCGTCGCCACGCTGGTCAGCGCCCCACTGGTCCCACCGTCTTGTCAGCTGCCGTCACATGCTCTGTCCGATTGGTGCGATGCCTGCAGCGATTGTCGTCTATTCACAACCTGTCGCATGCCGTCCAGCAGTCCATTGACTTGGATTTCGTCAGTCCTGTCGCCTGCGATGCGTGCAGCCCAACCTGCAAGTCTGACTCTGCCGTTTGACTCCTGCACGAAAGATGGAGTATTGAACACCTGGGCTCTGATACCAGTTTGTCGAGCTCAGAGGACGTGGAGATCGAGACACACAGTGATTGCTAGGAGTAGAGAGATAGAGAGAGTGTAGAGTTGAGAGTGAGAGTGAGCACAACTTGTGGGTACAATAACGAGTGTACCTCTTTAGTTTTTTTGGAGAGACACACACACACACACACACACACACACACACATATATATATATATATGAAAGTACAAGTGCTAAGGGTGTGTTCACACCCGAGCACATTTTAAGGCACGAGGGCCTTTATTCCCAACAACACAGGTCTACTTTTCATTTCCCTAAATCCCTATGGAAGTAGTAGGGAACAACCACATATCCCATGATGCACCAATGATGTAAATCTCAGAACTAGATGATCTTCAGATGCGACTTCTGCTTCAAAGAGTTGTAGCATCATGGGTTGGCTGGCAAATGATGAGTGCAAAGCTAATAGATGATGGTGTACAGTGTTCCTGATGATCTCACAGTTAGAAATGATGGTGGACAATGTGGAATGGGCTGTGTATCAATGATCTTGCATGTATTTTACCTTCCATGATGCTCTATTTTAGCTTTTCTGTTCTCAGCCTTTGCTTGCTTTTCGCAATGATGTCGTTGGGGTGGAGAGTAAACCTTCCCATATAAAATTTTCCCTTGATTGCCCCATCTCTGGCTTTGCATTCACTTTTTCTGATGTAGTATTGTCAAAACTCCCCACACTTTTTTCTAAAATCTAGTTGAAATAAACTGCAGAAATATAATATTTGCTACTTTCAAAAGCTAGATTTGGTTGCTTCAGGTCATACTGCTCCTCTTCCTTCTCCCTCTGTTTAATTCCCACACTTTTAAAATAACAGAATCAGTTGCTCTGTGTAGCCTGTGGGCTCTAGCTCCCACATGTTGTAGGCTGTAGCCCTTTCTCTTCCCCTGCTCTATGTTTTATACTGCTTGAATTCTTCTTTGCAATGTACTCTCATTTCACTCATCCCCCGCCCTCCTCTCTTGTTGCATCTAGTTTTTCCTTTAATCAATCAATCCAGCTCGTTACAGATGGCTTTCTCAGTCCTTTCCATGGTTCGGAGTGTCCTGCATAGCAAGAATTGACTGCCTCAAAAAGTAAACTCAATTGACAACTTGTGAGCAAAAAAGCAATATAGCTGATTGGGAAAAGTATCAAATGGATGGATTATTTCTCAACCCAATGTTAAGAGGTCCCACAAGGAGTCACGACAACAACATTGCAGCATGACAATCATAATGCAGTGAATACAATGATGTGAGATGTTTCCTTGGTCTATGCTTGGGTTACAGATGCGTCGGCAGAATTGAGAAGATACAAGTTGTAAATTAATTGATGCCAAAAAGAGTGATCTTTTCTGAAGATTTACTATTTGGGGGAAAGTATCTTCACAATGGTGCAAGGATGGATGGAAAGTTTTGCTAATTTGGGGTCCAACCCATGAGTTTTATGAAGTGAGGAGTTTCCCTGGTTTATGTTTGTGTTACAAGCTTTTTGTTAGAATGATTGCAGTTCCAATTCCTTTGTATGACTTGACACAGGAATGTCTTTCCTTTTAGGTCACGAGTTGTGAAAGGTTTTGATGAACTCAAGCAGGTCGAGTTTTGGTTTAGTGTTGGTTTTGCAAAGTCTAAGAGAACCTTCTTGTGCAAGCTGATGCTTGTGGGATGGCAGTGCATGGGACAGCAGTATTCAGAGAATCACTATGTAGTGTATGAGAAACAAATGTTGGCTGTGATACATGCAGTGACTTTATGGTAACATTACTTGCTTGGATCTGAGTTTGTCATGCAAAGCCTGTGTTACATGTGGAAAACATAATGAGGTTTCAAAGGGATATATGAGATGGGCAACCCTCTGTGAACATTTCATGTTTTCTCAACAAGAAAGTGTGGCATGACTAGAACAAATGCATAACACACATGGTGAATGGAATGTAGGCCTGTGAGAAACTTTTATTTTCCAGTTGATAAGTGCCCTGATTATCACTTCTATAGAAGTACCTTTACCCTGGGATAGAATTTCATCTATTTGTCCATTTGGTCTTTAATAAGCTGATCGATGTTTCAACTTTAAAAATCTGTTTGCTTTTTGGTTGGGTGTGCTGCATTTGGCTGAGTAATGATATCTCTGGATTTTTAAACGATCCCGTATGTCTAACAAATTTGTTAATAGATGATAATAGTACGCTCACTATCAAATGCATGCTGATATCTCTCTCTTTCTGTTAAGTGTCTTTTGATATACTTTTCTGCAGAGCTGTGTCGGTAAAAACTTGCTTCTTGACCCTACTTCAGAGGAGGAATACTCTCAAGATGGAAGCTTGATGGTAGCTTGCATGAGTTCTCGCAATGAGATGACTCAACTCTCACTGACTGGAGAGTGGCCCAAATCAAGGCTTTCTGAGGTATGTGTCTGCCTGCAATAGTCTCATCCAATTTTCTTACACTATCCTTTCCAAGCAGATTTATACATTGTGTGAATTGAGATGCTAGCAGCTTGTGAAAGTCTTTATATCTTTTGAATAAGGTTGAAACTTGCTAACATCAATCATGGCATTGTTTGCTTGCATGGTTGTTGTAGCCATAATCCGTTTTAGGGATGGTTAAAAATCAAGTTAAAGTACAAGTGACAGAAAGTTTCAACCTGAGAACCAACAATCATTATTGGGATTAGACTAAAATAAGGCATTTATTTGATTGTCCAATTTTAAATGACGTGATTGAACTGAACGTTCTGTTGCAGGCCTTAAACCTTGGCGTTAATGCTTGTGGTAAATTGACTGAGGTTATGAGAGCCACGTTGAAAGAGTCTGCAATGAGTGAATTCACTTGAGAGAGTCCAGCAGACAACCATACAAGGCAGTTAAAAAGTCATCCAAACCAGTGTCATGCTTTTAAAAACAGCTTGCAGGGCAGGACAGGTACTTTTATCAGTGTCATCGGTTTTGTACATGGAAAGATTCTGCTAGTTTTTGCTTATGGTGTGTCCAGCCTTTCAAGCAATCAACATGTACAGGCCTGACGGTGCAATGATTCAAGTTAAGCTTTTGAGATAGTTCCATTCCCAACTCATGGCTTTGGATTCAAGGAATGATGGGAGCCATCATTGATTTCACTAGGGCTTTAAAGGATGACAACACAGTGTGAGGGGAAAGCTACATGGCCATCAATGAATAGGTGGACATGAGCACATCACGTGATCCAAGAGTTCCTGTTGACTGCTTGGTTCAGATAGTTTTTCCGCCTGCTTTATTGTATCAGCTTATCGTTAACAACAAGAACGCTTAACAAATTACAATGTCTAGGCACACAAACTGTGCAATTGTTTTGTGTTAAATCTTAGATGCATTTGTTTCTAGGAAAACTAGTATAGAATGCCTTAAGTCGGTCATTATTCGTACTATGGAGTAAAGTTCTCTCGTGTAGTTTCATAGTTTCCTCATTCTCACGGTTCAAATTGCTTTTTGCTTGGTTACTTTTCTTAGAATCTTGAAATTCGATAATCAGTGCCATTGAGACAAATGCTAAAATGCAAAGAAATGAAAAAAGCATACAGGAATTTGCTTTAGCTTTGCTTAAGCCCCTCTTAATCTGTTGTGTGGAACTGGACCTCAATGCATGACTTGAACTTCATCGTGTATAATTACTCGTTGGCCAGTCAAATACCCAAGGAGCAATGAGATTGATAAATGACGAGTCTTCAAATATTGTTTATTATCTCTAATTTGTCATTTGAGGTTTCATCCCTCGATTTGTCTTTGGTTCCGACCGTCCTCTGCTAGATCTACTAAAGGACATCTCATAGAGGAGATTGTGACCCATAAAACTCCAAAGAACATAAAGATTATTAGTCCAAGGTGAGTAGTTGAGATTAACTCAAATGTGCATTGGTTAAAGTTTTAAGACATCATCCTTGATCATGAAAAGGTAAGACTCCACCAAGTTACTCTTGCAATGCTATAGAAGATGGGAGCAAACAAAGCAAGTAGCACTCATAAAGTGGCTAGATCAATGAGGAGCTTTTAGAGTACCAGTCAAAGTCTAAAGTGAATAGTGATAGCCGTCCTAAGATTCCTTGGTCCACCAGGGCTCATAGAAGAAAGAGGGACCTTTAAATCCAGCTATGTTACAAAAGACTGAAGCAGACTAGAAAGGACATGACTTTGAGGCAAAAATGTAGAGTAAACCTAAGATACAATTATGATATTTACAAAATCCAAGAAAAGGGGTTACTTTATATGAGAAGATAATACCAATGAACCCATTAGAAAGACTTTGAAAGGTGAAATAAGTGAAATTAGTTAGAGAGAGTGAACCAATTGAATGCTTGTTCATAAAATCTCAATAAGAAAAACAAGTATTTGCCTAGTCACACAAGGACTTGAGAGGAGTACCTTGAAAAACAAGAAAGTTTTAGTATACATATGCTAAAAAATTTGAATGTCATGACAAAGAGAAATGACTATCTACTTTCAATATGTAGAGTACATGCTCAAGCATGTGGCAAGCAAGGAGGTCTACAACTTAGGGGATTTTTAGATACAATTGTGTGCAAATCCACCTAAACATTAAACACAAGACAATCTTAGCCACCATGTGGAGAGTATTTGCTTGGCTTGCTAAATGCATTGATGACAATTGATCACTTAATTTATATTGAATTCAATGAAATGTTAAGAAAGGTTTTAGAAGTATACATCAATGATGACCACATGTTAGTTTTGACTAGAATGCCTAGATAGATTGATGCAAGTGTTTAGATGATACAAGCAATAAAAGAATGGAATTGCAACACATTTTCTCAAAGTAAAATATTGTAAATTGTCCATTTCTAACCAACCTTAAGGATGTTCGATGTTTTTTTCATTACAAATGCTACTATATGCAACTTGTTCTAAACTAGACCGTTACCCTAAGGCCTTTTATATAGGCTTTTTCTAAACTTTAAATGTGCCAACATAGATTGGAAACTTTGAAGAAGGCTCTTATCCTAGCATCAATTTGAGTCCTAGATTAGATGATTATGTTGAATATCTATATAGATGCTTTTGAAATTGCTATATGAGTAGTTTCATATCAACCTAATGGACATAATATGGATTTCAATGTTGACTACACAAACATATGACTCAGTATTGTTGAGATAGATTATTGAATAAAAGAAAGGGAAGGATTGAAAAATGGCTTATACTTGAGTTTTGGTTCATCTTTTGAAAATTCCATTCACTTTTTTAAAGTGACTATTAAGCTTTGTTTATTTAGTAAACAAATTATGCAACAAGACATGTAGCTTGATGACATCTTGTAATTTTTGTGTGCTAGTGCAAAAGGCAAAATAGTAATATAGAGCAAACCATATGTTAAGAATTATGTTGGAAACCAATAGTACGAATTATATACGACCTTTCCAATGTTTGCTTATTTTGCAAAATCTTTAGAGAATCTTACTCCCTTTGAACTATTGACATCATACAAATTTAGATAATGCAAGTCTCATTCATGTTGTTAAATTACATGATGTAACAATTTGAATTTGAGCAAGGAATAGACAATGCACAACAAATTAGAGAAGAATATAATTTTATTTAATTCCAAATAGATTGACATATGATGGACCTATCCACTTGTGTGTTTCCATGGTGAAGCTTAGATAGTGGTCTAAACAGAATCTAGGTGAAGAGTTTCAGCTAGTTTAAAGAATTGACTTAATAAAATATAGATGATCATGGTTTTGACAGGTTCTTTTTCTTGTAACTTGTGATGGTGGTCAACTTGGTCTAATCGACATACATATTAACCTTTGCTAGTCAGTCAGGGAATATTTGATCACATAGATCTCATATGACATACAACTCAAGGTTCGAGCTCACACTTGGTTTCTCATAATGTGGGCCTTACAACATTGAGCATGATGGATGATTAGTGGTACGTTTAAGGGTAGGATATTGAGTATATTTAACACCCCCACTCCATATCCACCTTTTGAGGCTGGGGTATTGAGTATATATAATTGATTGTATCATTTAAGGGTGGGGTATTGAGCACTAACACCCCCCTCAATATCCACCCATATATAAACTACGTCCTTGTAAAAACATTGAGTCTTTGAAGATGAACTTGAAGAAAATCCTTCATAAGAGCTTTAGTGAAGAAATTCACTCCACTCTTCTCCATTGGAAATCTACTACTCTATCCTTAATCAAATCATGCACATAGTGATATTAAGTCTCTATATGTTTGGTGTGCACATGAACACTAAACTTTTAGTAATGTTGATCCAACTTTGGTTGTTACATCTTAGCACAATTGACTCTTTATCCTACACTCCCATATGCCATAGGATTCTCCTTAAGCATACTCCTTCACATACAACAAAATAAGATGCCTTGTACTTTGCTTCAATAGAAATAATGTTGGTTACTTCTTAGTAATTCAATAGAAAATTTTTGAATCTAAACAAAAACAATAATTAAAAACTCATTTTTTGGAATCACTCTTTGCTACCCAATCGTAATTTTTGACCAAACAAGTTCTAGAACTATATTTGATACTATACATAGTCAAGCTTTTCCTTCAAGTATTTGCTCTTCAGGACTCTGAGCACTTGTATCTTCGTTTTCTAGTAACTTGCCTTGTACATTACTTTAGTAGAAGACAAATGCTAATGTTGGTTGTTTCTTAGCAATCCAAGAGAAAATTATTGAATCCAAAAAAAAAAAACTCATTTTTTGAAATCACATTTTGCTACCTAGTTATAGTTTTTGTCCAAACAAGTTCTAAAACTATATGTGGTACTATACATAGTTCTTTTGAGAGGTAAATATCTTTCCTAGCTCTTGTCAAGTTTTTGACCAAACAAGTTTTGGAACTATATGTGGTATTATACATAGTTCTTTTGAGAGGTAAATGTCTTTCCTAGCTCTTGCCAGGTTTTATTTCCGAAACAACAGTATAAGAAGCCCAATTCTATCATTTTAAACTTAGAACTTAGATCCTTTTAAGTCTGATGAATGATATATTCATGGTCACCTATAATGAGAAGGTCGTCCACACATAGGACAATTAGCATAAAATTTTCACTATTGCTATAAACATACAGGTTAGCATATGAGGCATAGCTTTTGAAGTTTAATCATAAAAAGTACTTATCTATCTATTGATACCATGCTCTAGGGACTTGCTTCAACCCATACAATGCCTTCCTTGTCTTACAAACTTTGTGTTCAGAATAGGGGTTCTCAAATCTTATTGGTTGAGTCACACACCTCCTCCTTGAGGTTAGCATATTCAAGAATATTGATTTGACATTGGTAAATTGGCCACTTCTTGTGGGTGGCTAGTGCAAGTATTGGGTAAGTAGTGTTGTGCAAAGAGTGCTCATTTTGGTAGTTGGAGCGAATGATCCTTGATAATCAAATCATTCAGTATATGTGAAAACATCCACATAACTAATCTTGCTTTGTACTTTTCTAAGGTTCCATGGTCCTTATACTTGACCTTCTAGACTTGCTTAGTGCTAATAACCTCTATCTTGGTTGGCCAATCCACTAGCTCCCAAGTGCCATTCTTCATTATACTATCATGCTCTGCTTGTCTAGTTGATCTCCATGCTGGATTTGCAATTGCTTCTTCCACATCACCTAGCTTGCTTACTTCTTTCATGATCTCAACTATCAAGGCTGTATTGACAATGTGAACAAAAGTCTTTCTTTACACCTCTATTCTTTGAGATTGCCTTGGTCCAAGTACCTTTTCCCCAAGATATTAAGCATAGTACTATTTTAATCTTAAAGCTACTTTATCAATCACAAAAATGGCTTTTTCGATGGTGTAATGGTAGATTGGCTTCTTCGTCATCCAAAGATTGTGCTTTCTCTAAGGATGGGGATAGCTCTTGGGAGAGGTCCATAATGAACTACTTCTTTGCTCAATGATAAAGTTAAAGAACTTACATTTTCCTTCACTGTATGTGTTTACTCCTTGAGCACCACATCACTGCTTGCTGTAATATTCTTTGCCTCTTGGTCATCATAAAATTTGAGGGACTTTTGCTCATTACCATAACCTAAGAAGATACATTTCATGCTTTTTGATTTTAACTTGTTTAGTTTCTCATTTGGAACATGTGTATAACATTTATACCCAAAGGTTTTAAAATCAAAGACATGTGGTTTCTTAGCAATGTAAGGCTTATGTGGTGATTTTCCCGTGAGCTCATTTGTGTAGCTCCATTGAGACTTGAAACCATAAAATAAGAATGAAAAGGATTAAGAAAGTACTAAGCACTTTGCACCTAGGCACATATTAATGCAAGTTCTGGTACTTATCAATGCCATGCTACTATAGTGTGTGAGGCGTCATGAATTAATGGTTGATTCATTTGCTCTTGCAAAAGTCTTGAAACTCTTTTGAGTTGAACTCGCAACCACCAACTAGTTAAAATTTATTCATATTATTTCTTGTTTCATTTTCAATAAGTTTTATTTACTCTTTAAACTTACCAAAAGTTGGAGCCTTATCATGAAGGAAATACATTTGTGCACCAACTATAGAAGAGCTTTTGCTTTGTTCTCACTTTCTTATGGAAATTCCTTTCTTTGTTGCTTACTTCTTATGCAAGCTTCACATGGTTCCTTCATTTCGAATCATTGCAAGTAGGTGAGAAACCATACCTTGCTCGTGTATCTCCTCCAATACTAAAAATTTAGTGTGACCAAATCTTTCATACCAAGTTTACTTGTGTCCACTCTAGTAGTGGCCATAGGAGCACTTAGCTCATATAAGTTGTTCATTCTTTTTTGTTTGGCAACAACTTTACGAACAATGTTTCTTGATGAATCTCACTTCATGGCCAAGAACATGTGTAGAGAAAATTGGTAATAGATTTCTCGTCATCTATGGAATACACAACACATTTGAAATCTATTTGACTTCACCATTTGTAGTAAAAAAGGACATAGTATGTGTGCCCTTAGTAAGGCATTTGGTATTGTTGCCAAGTGTCATAGTGATGGGTTCTTGTAGAGGCTACATGGAAGTGTATAGACCTTTCTTGTTGGTCATGTGATGTGAGACACCACTATCCAACATCCACGAGTTTGTGGTAGATGAATCTTGTACTAAGAAACACACTTCTTCAATGGCCATCATGAATAACTTTAGCTTTGCTTTAGCTATATTGGATGTCTCCTTCCCTTTACTTAGGACACCATCCTCTTCATTTGCCTTCTTGACATGCCAACTTACAATTCTGCATGTCCTTTCTTGTTACAATAGAAGACTCTCCTTGAGACCTATTGTCACCATGACTTTTGGTCGTGAAACCACCTTTTCATTTACGTTGGCAGAGAATGTAACATCTTCATTGTTGCTTCCTTCTTGGGCTTTAAGCCACAACTCCTCCCTTAGTAATGCACAAAATTCCTTGAATATCAAGGCTTGAGGTCTCAGTAAGAGCTATTACTAGTCCATTAAACTTTGGTATAGAGATTGCTAAGCTAACTCCTTAGTAGCCTTTTGTCTCCTAGTACCAACCATCACACCGTGTAGATTCTCGATTTGATTGGTGAATGCTTTAGCTCTCTCTCCTTCATTAACTTGTCTAATACTAGTCAATTCTCTAAGTTTTGGATCTTTGTTTGGTTTTGCATTCTGTATTGAATCTTTAGTACGTTCCAAGCCTATGATGCCTTGATTGTATGCTAAATCAAGGTCAAAAGTTCTTGTAACTAGGGCTTCTTTTTATATCATGTAAAGAAGGTTAAGTCAGCCTATATGATATACCTATTAAACTTTGCTTGTGGGCTAGGGAAAACTCTAAGGAATATTTTTCTTTACCATTGGATCAAGGGCATTACCCTAAACCCTCACTAGTGGGATTGGGGCCTCCTTCATGGCCCTTGGGATCCAGAATAGGGATTCCTAATAACTCCCACATTCCGCAACCCAATGCACCGTGCCTCAAGTTACTACCAACTTAACTACTCTAGCTAATCCAAAGGCCAAAGCCATAAAGGTTACCTTTTTGCCATTTGGTCACATAGACCTCATTTGATATACAAGTTGAGGCCTAATTTGACCCACACATGGCTTCTCCTCATAATGGGGGCTTTACAACTTTCAACACCATGAATCATTGGTGGCACTTTCAGGGATGCGACATCGAGCATATCTAACAAGGTCTTCTATGGGTCTAGGGTTTCCTAGTGGATTATCGATTGGACTTCTTCTAATACTTTTACCAACTTAAACACATTGTGGTGATTTTTGTATGGCATTCTTTCTATTGAGGGTCTTGGCTCAAATCGCATCATCATCTACACCAAAATTGAAGGTGTGGGAAATTGTTCATTTTTCTTCTTGAACAATCATTCTCTCACTTCTATGCCTATACTTATCCTAATTCATAAGGACTAGATCAAGGGTTGAAAGTATATGCATTGAATCTTTGTCATTCTCTAGATAGGAAAAATATTTATTCAATGCCATATGGCTAGCTAGCTTGGCACTGTTGGGGGTAAATTTGCCTCCATCTAGCCGCCTGTGTATTACTACATTGACAGTACCCGTCACTGCACATTGCAGGGTGGCGGGTGCCCGTCACCATCACTTTATTCTTTATTCTTTTAGTGACAGTTTGAATAAAGGAAGGCCTAGTCACACATTGTGACTATTGAAGTTCCCATTTGGTCTCTCTCTCTTTCTTGCTCTTGCTCTCCTGCCATAGCTCTTCCAAGCAAGCTTCGATCCTTCTCACCTTTCAACTGGTATCAAAGCATGGTTGCTTGAGCATTCCAACTTGGTTCGTGAATCCTTCAGCTTCCTATCGATTACCTATACTCATTGGGTCTCCTTCCTGGCAGCCATAGCTGACTCTCCCGAGCTCCTGTCACTCCCCGGCTTCTTGAGCACCTACTCGGCCCATTTGGGCACCTTTAGGGCATTCCTTTAGAGGTATTGGAGCTCTCTTTTGTTATTTTACTTCAGTCCACAGGTTTTGTGAAGTAGGGCAGCCATGTCCTCTTGCTTCTTGTGATGCCTACTCTTTATCGGTGACTTTATCCTTCAAGAGGGAGCTCTTGGGGGTCCTTGACTACTCCCCCAACCTTGCCTTGGCCAGCCCTTCCACATGCCCTAGATCAGTTTGGGCCAGCTTGAAGATCTTCGAAAAATTCGTTTTTAACTTTAGCCCTCCCTTGACACTCATTGATAGCTTGAAAACACTTCATTTGGCACTTGGAAACACCCCCCGATGCTCGACATTAGTGGTTATCATTGGCATTGATTTGGACTGATTTATCTTAGTCCAGGACTATTTCCACAGGCAACCACAAACAATGTTACATCAGCACTTTATGTTTATGCTTGGTTGGCATTGACATTGGTTGCTTGGTTGGTCCCGAATGTCCTCGAATGCTAGGGGAATGTATGCCTATGATATGAGATGCTTTTGTGGTTGAATTTTCTCAATCATTTACTATTTTACATATTCCATAGGCAGTCCAAAACAGGACAGCTCCCTGTCATTACATTTTATGCTTATGCTACTTGATTATGCCCGGTTGGTGCCTATACATATGGGAAAGTATGCCAATGGTTTGCCTATGGTTTTGAGCTTGGATTGAGCTACTGTTTGCTCAGTTTTAGACATTTATTTGCTATTGGAATATTTAGAGCTGAAGCTCTTTTGCTTATGTTTGGATATGCCTATTGCATTCGGGCTATGTCTTGGATGTATACATTGATGTAGTGACTCTCAGGGATCAACATAGAGCTTGGATTTGCTCTCGAATCATTAGTTGAGCTTGAGCTTGCTTTGCATAGCATTTGGACTTCATCTCTGATGTACCTATGGCATGTACTTTGCTTATGTCCGACCGGTCTTGACATGCTTGGCCTATGCCACTACTACATGCCCGTTACATTGTTTAGAGTTGGATGCTACTGAGCCTTGCTTTGGCTTGACATTTGATTTTCTGAAGCTTACTTTGGCTATTTTTCGACTTGCCAGAGTTATAGTTTGGATGTACTTGATGTCTATGGATGCTACACGGCCTATATGCTCATGAGGTCTTAATGATGCTTGATCTTGGATCTTCTAGAATTGGTGCTATCATATGCCCTTGTTAGCTTCTTTTGTTTGATATTTATGGCTTTTGTGCTAGTGGGAGTGTCTTGATACGTTTGACAGACATTGAACAAGGGCGGTTTATGCTACTTGAGCATTCAAATACTTGAGACTGGGATCTTCACTTGGATGTTGCATGGTTGATATTTATATGTGGTGGTCCTCACAGATGTACTTGGGCTAATTTGGTCTTTGCACTCCTTGAGCATACACCTCTTTGTGTCAGGTCTTGCCAGTGTTGTGTACACTTTACCCTATTACATTGGGGGTGTGCTGGCTTACTGACGGATTCTTTTGACATGCTTGGGTGTTTGCTCGATGTCTGTATGACTATCACATGCTGATTTATGCCCGCTTGATGTTGGTTATGCTTTGATAGTAGTCAGTGGTTGACTTGGTGCATTCATTTTTCCTATAGTTTGCTCTCATTGTACGTGGCTATAATTTATTATATCAAGCAGTTATGCATGGAATGTGATGTATTTTTCATGCTGAATCATCCTGATTTTAGGTACTTTTGATGGTACTTGGTGGGGAACATCATTAGCTATCAATTCATGGTCATTTTTCCTTGGTTTTGGTGGTATTTTGGATGTTTACAATAGAAAACAGCAAGCAATTTTGAACCGTTTGCACCGTTTTGGACTGTAGTATGGCATGTTCTTGCACTGACAGTGCTATCTTCAACATCACTAAGCTTGATGGTACAAATTATGCTTATTGGAAGAGCCAAGTTTGGCAAGTATTGGTGTAGAAATCACAAATAAAGCCACTAAGGATGCATGGCGAGTAGCCTGAAACTATGAATGATGATGAATGGGATGAGCTTGATGAGTTATACATGTCCACCCTCATTTTGTTTCTCACTAAACATGTGCATTACAATGTGGTTGAGGAAACACAAAGTGCTTGGCAGCTTTGGGATAAAATGAGAACCTTTATGACAAGAAAAGTCCAGCAAGTCAGATATATTGACTGAAGCAGCTTATGGACCTGCGCATGAAGGAGAATATGACAATGTCTGCTCATTTGAGCCAATTCCATGCTATTCTGAAGAACTTGACTTCACAGGGCATTACCTTTAATGATGAGGTTACTCCCTTGTTTTTGCTTGGAACTCTGAGTGAGTCATTGGATGTATTTCGCACTGCCTTATGTGCTCCTACTACTATTTTGAACTTGCTTGATATAGAGAGTGATCTTCTGCAGGAAGAGATCAACTGTAAAACTTGGATGCCTCTTGTGTATCGCATGCTTTGACTGTTAGAGGCAGAGATGGTAATGGAAAGAATGACAGTGAAAATGGCTATGGCAGATACTTGTAGAAGTCTAGGTCTAAGTTGTGTGGTAAGTTGCATAGCAAGTCTCATGGGAGAAACACTAATGTGACATGTCATCATTGCGGCAAGAAGGGTCATATACGCCCACAATGTCATGAGTTGCGGAATGAGAAGCGCAAAGAGAAGGGAAAGACAAAGTACAAGAAAAGTCCTCTAATTGTAGGATGGTACCTGTGAAATCTAGTGTGAAAATAGAGGAAATCAATATCATATAGACTAATGACTCTGATGGACTTGCAGCTAGTTCTTGTGATGCTACCCCGTTGACCGAGGTTCACTCTATGTATACATAGTGCTGGTGTTAACCCTCATATGAACAAGGTGAAAAAGTAGAAAAATCTAAAGGAGAAGACAAGGCCAAGGCAAAAGCAGAATGGAGAATGAAGGCACACCAAGAAAAATTAGGAAACACAAGAAGTGTGAGAAAGTCCTAAATCAAGGAGAGGCACACAAGAAAAAGTGCAAGTCAATACTTTTGTAAAAGAGTACAAAAGGCGCACCATGATTTATTTTAAGAGTGCCAGGCTCTAACCCGTGCAATTAGTAAATGTAGATGGGCGGTAGGAATGAAGCTAGAAAGATAGGAGAACAATGGAAAAAAGGGCCTAGGCTATGGCCGATTATGTAAAAAGGGGATGACCGCCCAAAGGGGATTTAGGGCTTTGTATATAAAGTTCAAAAAGTGAATGAGAGCTCATTCTTTAGTGTGTAGCAACCAGAGACTCACCTTCTTCTCTTCTTCTCTTCTCTTTGCTTACTTGTGTGTGCTTGAGGGAGGGAGTGTGAGAGTGTAAGGGAGTGAGTGTGTGGGGGTGAGGGATCAAGGAGGTGAATCTCTCCACCATCTCCTCTCTTCTTCTTCTCTTCTCTTCTCTTCTCTTCTCTTCTCTTCTCTTCTCTTCTCTCGTGCGTGGCTATGGAGGATGGAGCTTGGAGATGGAGGCTTGAGGATGCTTGAGCTTGCATCAAGAATCGTGGAGCTATCGGAGTGCTTGAGGAGAGGAAGCAACTCGATCGGGCATTAAGGTAAGCTCACTACACTCGTAGAGAAGGATAGCGCGTTGGCTATGTGAGAGGTAGCCATTAGTGCTAGCTTGAAATGCTTGAACAATAAGCGCTTGCACGCTTCAAATCGAGCGTTGGAGTAAGGGTTTCATCTCCGAACCGGAGCTTGAGATAGATAGGAGGTTTTGGGTCTTTAATCCGTGCTACAAGTAAGTATTTTTGGTCTTTGATGGTTAGTTTAGTAGGAGAAATTAGTTCAGTACTTTGCTTTCAATTCTTGTTGCGTTTAGAGTAGGTTAAGGTTAGAAAATCGGTTGGAAAAGTGTAGGGTTTGCTACTGTAAAATAGGCCTAACATGGCATAGATCTGGAAAAAACAGGAGGGAAGGAGAGCTGCAGGGGATTGAGGTTGACAAGCGAGGGGGCAGTAGTGGCTAGAACCTTGGGAAGGTGGGGTTTAATAGCCAAGAGACCAGGGGGAGCTCATTTGAAACCCTGGTTGCTTGAGAGAGAGAGAGAGAGAGAGAGAGAGATTCATTGCATGGACCTGCTTCAATCGCATCGTTGATAAGTTCATTTCCCACTACAGGTATACCCACACCTTCTTCTTCATGCGTAGGTAGGATTTAGAGGTACTCGACTAGTGTGAAGGCCACAATCATTCGATGCGACGAATTTTGTGTCGGCTCGGAGAAAACGCGTTGCATTCGGCCTGAGTGACGACGATTCTAGGCCAGTCTTAGAATTGGCCCTTGGCCCGCTTCCATTCGTCCATTCGGCCCAATTGACTCGGATAGTTGAAAACTCGACTCTCGGCCCACTCGACTTGGACATGTCGAAGTTCGGCCCTCGGCCTGCCATCCCACATTGAGCCCTCGGCCCACTCCCATTCGGCCATTCGGCCCTCTCGACTCGGACGCCCACTGCTCAGCCGTCTGAATTAGTCGTTCGGACCAACTACTACTCTGCCCGTCTGAATTAGTCATTCGGTCCAACTCGTACTCGGCCCGTTCGAATTAGTCATTCGACCCCTGCCGTATTGGGCCGAGTCTGATTTTCTCAAAATTTTTTGAAAATTGGACTAGACCACCTGGGCACCAGCTGTCCAAACACCCAAAGACCATACAGACACTCGAGAAGCCTTTCTGGCACAAGGAACAAAGGGATCAACAAGACTCGAGCATAGAGGCGACACTAGTCGACCATCTAGCGATTCAGCCCGACAGTAGCATCGAGTGGAGTCTTAAAGTACTAACAAATCATGACTGAATGGAGAGAATAGAAAAGAACCCTACAAACCAGTGGGGACGGCCAAAAAATGGGCTTACAAGCCTATCAAGCTATACCCACGATGAGAGTGATAGAGTCGTCTAGGCACTTGTCTTCTCACTCACTTTGAATTTCCAGCCCTCAAAGCACAATTGAGAAAAGCTAAAAGCCTGCTTTTGCACAGTGCACAAGAAAGAGCACACACACGCACACACACAGAGTGAGGGTAAGTTGAGGACTGGTTGTAATTAACAAGGAACACACCCAGACTTAAGAACTTGAAGGAACCCACTAGTAAGAGAAGACCCAAAGACATAGAAGGGTGATTGAATCCCCAAACACATGACCAAGTGAAGGACATAGCCAAAAAATACGAATGCAATAAGGATAGACAATATCGCTGAAGTTGATCTACCTGGGCTTATCGACTTGATCGACAACTTGGCAGAACAGGAAGTCCTAGACATGGAAGAGGGCAGCTCAGGCTATAGAAGCAAAAAGGAGCTTAACCCAGGAGACTTTCCTGAGGCTATCAACAAGCAGTTAGTGAACAAATACAATACTCAAACCCGGCTAGAGTATCATGGTAGACCTATAGATGGCAGCATAACAGATCTCAAGGAGGAGAGGAAGCTGGCACGTAGGGCTATGCAAGGCCTAGCCGCGTACAACTAGGATCAACAAACTAGGAACTTACGCTAGAGCTTAGAAATGTGAGAGATCCAAAGAGTGCTAGCCTTAGCGGGCAAAAATCGATCAGAGAGTGAGAGACTGCTAGAAGGAGATCTCACACTGAGCGAGCTCCTGACAAAGCGGCTGCTAGATAACACAGCCATAGAACAAAGCACTGCAGCATTGGCAACATTGCTGTTGACAGGGTTGGGAGTTAACCAAGGCTCTAGGAGCCAATTGAAAATCCCCGTGGTAGAGGAGCAACTGGAAAAATACCAAGCAATTGACAACCCATGCAACTTTGAGGAGCAGGTTGAGTAGGTCTGCGAGGCCAATGGCCTCGTTGATCCTACCCAATGCTCCCAAGCCTTCGGACTATGCTTAGGCGACAAGGGTTGGATGTGGTACACAAGTCTAGATGTTGCGGAGTGTGCCAATTTCAATGCTTGAAAAATCTCTTCATTAAGAGATTTTTCGAACCTGGATACTCCGATAACTTGTTAGTGCAACTCATGAACGTCAAGCAGAAAGAGAAAGAGGATATTTGAGATTATGTAACCCATGTGAGGAGCCTCTTCAAGAGAATTCCCATGGGCAAGAGGCCAACCCAAAGGGCCGTATCCACGGTATTCATCAATAGAATACGAAGTGAAGAGATCTACAAAGCCTTGATTGACAACTCAAGCTTGCAGCGAGACACACTGGCAAGGGTCTTTGAAGAAGCTATTAGACTGGATGACCAGCTGAAGGAAAGAGGATCCAGAGACTTGAATCAAGAAGAGTCCAATGCCAGGAGTTCTGAGAGAGCCTCAATGCCAAGTGAGAGAGTATATCCAAGCACTCAGGACAAAGGGAAGGGCGCTGAGTCGGGATAAAAACTAGCAGAGATTAGGATGGACATAGCCAAACTACAGGAGATGATGAGATGACCAACGCACCCACACATCCAATGTGTGCATTGTGGCAAAAACCAGTTGCCAGCTGAGTGTTAGGACCCTAGGTCACGACCTTGTGCTAATTGTGTTAGGTTTGGCCATGACACCATGCATTGTCGATTCCCTTGGAGGCTCCCATACTCGCAGCCTTATGGTCAACCCTACCTTGCGAACAGGCCAACGAACTTCCTTGGAAGGGGAGCCCCATTGGTAGTCCCAACACCTAATGACTCTAAATTGACCATCCCTAGAATGAAAGTATGACAGATGATTTTTGATGCCAAGAAGTGCTTAAAAATAGCCAAAAATTATGAATTTCAGGGGAAAAATAGACTTCGTCAAAGACAGTGGTGGCAATCGGTATGATTTTAAGCGGCAATGGCCAAAAAAGGCTTAAAAGACCCACTTGACGACAGCTGGTGAATTTTCATAATTTTTTGGTGTGTCAGACGAGACCCTGGGAGATGCTTGGAAGTGGAGGACTTCAAGATGGATGCCTAGGATTTTTCAGGCTTCGAAACGGTCATCGGATGAGGAAATGGGAGCACCCGGGAAGCCAAGGCCAAATGTTAAGTGGAAATGGACTTAAGGGATGCCAAAGGGCATGAGCCTTGGGGGCTCCCTAAAGGAGACCCAATAAGAAAAACGTTTTTTGGAGGGAAAGAAGTAGGCAGCCGATTTTCATGCCAAGAAGAAGATGGCGCCATCATTTTTGGGGGAGAAATGGGATATGGGGGCTGTAAACAGCCCCCCAATCGATTACATGCTTGAGATACTTTGGATCTTCGCCCTCTATCGCTCTAGTCCACTCCTCAAATGGCTACTTGGTTCAAGAGATCAGATTTCAGTCTTTCTCTCTCCTCCCTCTCTCTCCTGCAACAAGGGGCAGTTCCTGCGTGTCAAGAAGAATGAAGCCCGATTGATGAATTCTCGTCTGGCGTGGTACCGGATTGCTTCCAAACCGAAGGTGGGCTGAAGATGGTAGTGTGGAGGTGGGCTGAGCATCAAATGGGCCCTGTTTTGTAGACCTGCAACAAGTTTCAAAACCTGAAATAATAAAAAATACACGGTAATGACATTTTTACAAAGAAAATGGCTCTTTTTTTGCATTTGATGAGGTTAGCAATGTTCATATGGACTGAAAATTAATGGACATGTTGTTTGCTGTTGGTTTTAGTCTTTCATAATTAAAAAATCAGAAAATATACACAAAGTGTGGGAAATAAATGGAAAAAACCCGAAAAGCATGGTTTTTAGAGTAAAAATGGGGGTTTTGGGCTTAAAATGGGAAAAACATGAAACAAAACACCAATAATATCTACATTTTTGATGTTTAAAGACTCAAGAGTCACAACTTTGAAATAATGATAATTTTCTTCAATTTTAATTGATAATAAATACAGAAAAATAAGAAAAAATGAGAAAAAATACTCTTTAAAAGGGGGGAAAATAGGAAACGGATGAGAAAAATTATGGATGTGTCTGTGAGTGTATAATGAGGATAAAGCATGAAGTTTTTCCTCAGGTTATCCCCTTTTATGTGTTTTTGTGAGTATTTACTGCTAATTTCGTGCAAAATACGCATGAAATTACCCTTTTACCTATCACCGCAAGCAAAACTCTAAACGGTAGGGGGGGAGGGAAGTTTGAGCATTGAAAAATGTTAAAAAATCTGATGTATTTGTTGCATTATTAATATAGGATGACGTTAAGTTAAATAAAGGGAAGTACAGTACGAGTGTAAGGCTCGGTGTCTTCTCTCATCGTAGTAATTATACATTAGTGTATGGAAGCCTGAAAAGAATGGATTTGCACAATGCACGAGGCTATTTTCCAATTGTTTGAGTACTTAGTCATATACACATTTGTATCAAGCATCGTTCAATGGTATCAATTACAAGCTCGTGGATGCGTAGCACTTGGTTTCTCTAGGACTTGACCCACGTAGAGAGAGTGAGCAACCCGGCTGTAGGTCTAGACGGTGGGTTCAAGGGGATGGATAATTGAGGATAAGTGCATTCCTGGAACGATAAATATATTGGTACTAAGAGGGGATTTTGTTTGGAATGTGTCTGTGTGGAAGCAGCGCATCAAGGGGCCAATCGCCAAGATCTAGGAGAGCTGCAGTAGGGCCATGGCAATCAGCTGGTAGGGTGCCCTTGTGCCTATGATATGTGGCATTTAATGCCGATATATGTATGATCTCCCTCTGAGGAGATGGGGAAAAGGGAATATCCATTGGATTACAGACTATAAATGTGAAGTGATTAGTGTTTAGGATAGTGTATCCCTCGACAGACGCTCCTGGTCCGCGAGGCCATGAGGTGGGGTTGTCTATTGAGGGCATGAGGCCCGGCTAGTGCCTTAGCCAGTGCCGGCCCATTTTAGGTCCCATCAAAGTAAATCCTACATGTATCCCTAGACTACCGGAACCCTACGTGACTCATCCACCTAGTGATACTCTAGTCCACTATGTGGATGAGCCTAGCAACGATGATCCTTACGTAAACCTATATGTGTCATACGATCAGGAAGTCAATGCTATCCTCATGGACTATCGACCAGTACCGGTGATGGCGTTATGTAGAGGGAGGGGCAGAGGCCTAGGAGCAGAAATCCAAGAGTCAATTGTGTGTTGGAGTTGCGGTCACCCTGGACATATTCCTTCACGCTGCCTCGAGAGGGAGCAAGCAAATAGAGATAAGGCGGACATGAGATGCACTGAGTATGGAATCACTCATGTCTTTGTCGATTGCCATAGGTGGAGACCATCTCTAGTTCGAGAAATGAGCCATCGGTTCCATTGGGATTGTTTGGTGTCGAGACACTCGATGGGGAGGCCATGCCTATCCCATTGCATGTCATGACCTGTGCGTAGATGAAGCAGGATGGCATATCATTGCCAGGGTGCCTAGCCACTTGGATGCAACCTCAGTTGGAAAGAAGAGTCGCAGATGAAGGAAGAAAAGACCAGATGCTAAGGTTATCCTCAAAATCAAAAGTGCCATGACACTACTTGTTCGAAGGAAAGTCATTGACATAGAGGAAGAAATGTCGGCTCCTCGACCGGCTGAAAAGGGAAGAGCTAAGGTTGGAAAGTACCCCAACCCGAAACACCAATAATGTGAAGCCATCAAGAAGGTGAAAGAATGGGTGAAGGAAGCCTAGGAGCACCTAAAAGACTCTAAGCCCATACTAGAAGATGAGATTGATGATCTCTCAAGCATAAGCACACCAATCTCTCACCCACGATCCAAGCTCAAGGGAGGCGATGGCACCAGGAGCTGGGTTGTCTAGACAAAGCTTAGATACTCTAGGCCAGTAAGACAATCAAGGCCATTGGCCAAGAACCGCAGACCTAGGAGAGAGGCAAGTGACTAGCAACCTCCTCAATACACTAGTGACCACCCTGATAACTTTGAGCTTAGGTGACCTACTTAGGCAACACCCAATGCATGATTGGGGCTAAAGCAGTGGGCTGAAGAACCAAATGAGCCAATTGCCATAGACTTGCCTAAGCATGATGTAGTGATGCCAGGAGGCATCGGTGGATTTCGTGAGGTTTTGCGGTGGATTCCGTAAAATTTTATTATTGGGGCTCATACACAAGGTGAATTCTTTGTGCAAAAGGTCGATGGGGACGCCTATCCTTTTCGGGCGTCTTGTTAATTTAATGTGTAAGTGGGTGATTCCATAGCGGGTGATTCCGCAAAATACATATTTAAATTAATAAACGTTTATGAGTTTAGAGTGCGCACTCATAATAAATTAAGGTTAGGATTGAGTTTTAACCAATTTATTTATTTTGTAGCTTAAGACTGCTAGGTATTCCCTTTTTTGGTTTAATTGTATTATTTTTCTAACAATCGTGAATGCTTTAGTTGATGTGTAGAGCAAGCAGCGGTGGCATTGGGAAGCATTGGAGGATAGCGTGTATTCAAATTATTATCAATTTTTGATGGGCGCGCATCTTAGGCATGGCGCCAATATTTTGACGTGCTTATTTATTAAAGCACTTGATATTTATTTATTGCTTTTGTATGCACATGGGCGCACGATTTAAATATTTGTATTGGACATTGTATTTGGTACCGCCTAACTCCTTGGGCGCCCAATAGCTTTAATTCTTTAGTGGCACAAAAGCAAACACAAAAGCTAAAGCGTGTTAATTGTAAATTGGGCTATTTTTTTGAGCTTGAAGATGAATAATATATAAAATACATGTTTTGTGGAGCGCTCATAGAAGGCATGGGGGAAAATCGTACCCAATTAGTCTCTTGCTTCATGTCGTGCAAGCTTTCTTCCTTGTTTTTTGTGCAAAAGTAGAGTTCTTTTGTTCTTGGGGACCTTTCGACGCTCACTACGCACGCATACGACGTCCGATCTGTACACCATGTAGAAACCCAAATACTGAGTCTGATGTTGCACTCCATGCCTAAATCCTTGCATGTTAATGCCTTTTGGAAAGGCACGAAAATGCATGCAGTCCTATCAATCTTAGCACTGGGGGACGTGATGAGAAAGGGGATCGTGGACACAAGGGCAGGAGTGAGTGTGCTAAGCCATGCAGTACTCCAAACTTGGGGTAACCCATCAGTTGAGATTGCTAGGTTTAACATCACACTGGCAAATGGAATGAAGGTGAAACCGTTCGGAGTGTTGAAAAATTGGCCAATAAAGATCGCAGGAATCCAATTCTCTATTGACTTCATAGTCATGAAGGGAGTGGAGTATGATATCCTGCTAGGCTCCTAGATGCACAACGTGAGAGTCGTAGAAGACTGGGGCAATGGTTTTTTCTTCTTAGGCAATCAAACAGAAGCTGTAAGAGTAGAGATGGACACTTGGAAGACTATGCCAGTCAACCTAGATGCTATCCATACTGAAGGGTGATAGACAGACTGGGGGATCCTATGGGGCCCTTACCAAGTATATCCCATGCCCTGAGGATGAGTGAGATTGGATGCATATTCTTGCTACCATCGACCTACCATTCTCGGATATTGAGGAGTACAAACAAGCCATCAAGGAAACTGGCAAGCTCAAGGACATATCTTTTACTGCTAGTTTGCATGATGACTGGGAGCCTACGTGAGAGACCCAACCATGTTGCATTCCAAATCCGAAACAATAGACAAGAGCTCCTGGAGATCCTAGGGTACTTAACCATCAAGTTAGCTAGCAATCCAGCAGCGAATCATAATCCACTCCAAGATCTCTTGGATGAGCCTGAATGGCAATGGTCCAAGAGGTACACGATTTAAACTTGAAGTACAATTGGGCCTTAATCCTCGACCAACAAGAAGAGAATTGTCAGAACCAAGAGAATGAGGAGCAACTGGACAAAGACAACTGTGATGACGAATATGAGGACTGCTATTCCTTCAGTGATGAGAGCAAAGGGAAAATCAATACCCTAGAGTACGACACTGGGGGGGGTATAATCGAACAAATACGAGTAGACCCTAGACCATGCAAGTGGAGTGCACTTAGAGTGGAGAAAGGATTCAGACACAAGGACTGCGATCAAACTTGGTTGGAGCACACGGGTGCAATTGACTATGAGCAGGCAGGCCTAGCCTAACTAAGTGACACACCACTACTGCAAACAGACTCACCTTTTGAGATATGACCACCAGGAGAGAGCCCCTCTTCTAGCGAATAGTGACCCAAAAATACATTGGCCTCCCAAGGCTAGACGCACTAAGAAGGACCTACCCGTCCACCTATGATGCTGACGGTTAAAGGAGGAATGACAGGCGCGGAGCAAAGAAACGCGGACATACGAACAGTGAAAACTACAAGACCTGCCAAAACAATTCACAAAGTTCAAAAAGGGAGATAGGGTGGTGATCTTACTGGGAGCCAAATGACAGGGGCAAGCAAGCAAAACAATCAAGGGACCCGCCAAGGTCAAGGAGGTCAATTTAGCCAGGGAGGGAGAGACCCCCGGACCTGTCTTTATAGTAGATGACTTGGTTGAGCAAGATGAAGCAAGTCTCATTGCTCTCCTATGAGAGTATATAGATGTCTTTGCTTGGTCCCTAGAAGAACTCAAAGGGGTAGACCCGAGTGTGGTGACTCACAACATACCCATGACACCGGACGCAACTCCTGCCAAAGCAACGACCGTATCCCATGAATCCAAAACATGCTCACGCTGTTAAGGAAGAAATTGACAAACTGATGATAGCGGGATTCATCTACAAAATTGAGCACATGGACTAGGTTTGGCCCATAGTCATTGTACTAAAGAAGAATGGGAAGATTAGAGCATGTGTCAATTACAAGAAGGTAAACGCAGCTACGAAGAGAGATAACTACCCACTGCCGTACACCAAGCACATGTTCGAGAGTGTAGCTGGCAAAGAGGCCTACAGTTTTCTGGATGGTTTCTTTGGATACAATCAGGTGCAAGTGCATCCTAATGATAGACATAAGACTGCATTTGCCATTGAATGGGGAGTCTTTGCCTACATAGTCATGTCTTTTGGATTGACTAACATACCAGCCACTTTCCAACAACTAATGTGCACAATATTTAAAGATGTTGAGGAAGGAGCTAGAGGTCTTCATGGATGTCTTGTGTGTTCACTCTACTTGGTGAGAACACTTAGACATCGGTCTTTGAACAATGTCAGCTACACCACCTCTCATTGAACCCGTTGAAGTGCTAGTTCTGGGTGAAGCACAAATGTATCCTAAGACACATGGTGTCAAAGAATGGCATTGCCACATATTCCTCGAAGATCAAGGTCATTGTCGATCTTCCACCCCCAACTGATTACAAGGGTATTCAATACTTTTTGGGACATATAGGGTATTATCGACAGTTTGTGTTAAACAATGCATTGATTGCTAGACCTCTATACAAGCTGTTGATTATATTCGAATAAAGCTCTAACCACAACACCAATACTACGAGCCCTAGATTGGACACTCACGTTTCACATGCATATCGACGCTTCGAAATTCACCATAGGAGCTGTGTTGTGCCAACTTGGTGAACACAATCTGGACTACCTAGTAAGCTTTGCTAGTAGACAACTCATTGAGACCGAAACAAACTACTTAACAACAGAGCAAGAGGGTTTGGCCATGGTGTTTGATGTAAAGAAATTTCAACATTATCTTTTGGCTACGCCTTTTACTTTCTTTGTTGACCATCAAGCCTTGTTGTAGCTGGTTAACAAACCATGTGCTACAAGACACATTGCTAGATGACTTCTTTTGCTTTTGGAGTTTGATTTCTCTGTGACGGTGTGTAAGAGGAAACATCATTACATGGCTGACCATCTATTTTGCATCCCCACGGGAGAAGCGACTAGACAAGGCATTGTGGATGAACTGCGAGACACGCATCTATTTCACTTATCCAACGAAAAAGATTTGTTTAGAGTTGACATGATGCCCTATTGGGAAGATGATATAGTTCAAGTGCTTGAACACGGACTACCGAAACGACCGATAGAAAAGGCTCAACTTAGGCAGCTTACCTTGAAAATTTAATGCTATCAATTGATAGTTGGCCAACTTTACAGGTTGGGACAAGATGAGTTACTATGTAGGTGCATGTGTGAGCATTAGATGCATGATGTACTGACAGAGGCACATGAGAGAATCACAGGAGGACATTTCAGCGGAGTCGTGATAGCTCGTAAAGTGCTGCAGTCCCAACTGTGGTGGCCTACCCTCTTCCGAGATGCAACACGATTTGTGAAGCATTGTGATGAGTGCCAACAAACTAAAGTCATTATCCGTAAATATCGCATGGAGATAACCCCAATTATTGCATGACAACCTTTCGAGAAATGGAAATTGACTTCATCGGACCCATTAGTTCCGCAGCACAATATTCACAAGCTAAATACATCATTGTAGCAATTGACTATCTAACCAAATGGGTAGATGCACGAGCTATGGGAAAGAATGATGCTAGGACCATTGCTAAGTTCCTATGGGAGCAAGTGATCTCACGATTTGACTGCCCCATTAAACTAATTAGCACGACCAGGGTACACACTTTATCAATGAAGTAGTAGCTCATCTTTTTTCCTCCTTCCTAATCATCCATAAAAAATCCTCACCTTATTACCCACAGGTAAACGGTCAAGCTGAATCAACAAATCAAATCCTAGTAAATGTCTCAAAATAGATCGTCTCTGCTTCAGGCAGTGATTGGGATAACAAATTGACGGCGGCCTTGTGGGCCTATTGCACGGCTTACAAGATGGCTATAGGACAGACCCCCTTTAGATTAACATATGGTACAGAAGCAATCCTTCCCTTGGAATTCTTCATGCCATGCTTCAGGATCACCCTTCAAGAAAGATGGGATGGGAAAGGGGCATGGATAGAACGCTTGATTGAACTCGAACGCTTAACGGAAACCCGGCTTCTAGCCACCCATGAGCTCATATGCGAGAAGGAAAGACACACAAGCTAGTTTGACAAGCATGTCAAGCAGGGCAGCTTCAAACAGGGTGACTTAGTACTGCTATACTCAGTCAAAGGAGATAAGCAAAAGCTGAAGTTTCAGGGGCTAGGACCTTTTAAGGTTCGAACCATCAACCAAACTGGCAATGCCGAACTAGAAACTCTAGAGGGTGAGGGCATAGGCTTCTTTAATGGCAGCCACATAAAGAAGTTTTTGCCTCCCATGCACCCATTGCATGAACCCCTAATGCTTGCACCCCTTATCCATGTACGAGTAGCCACTATCACTGAGGTGGACGGTGAGGATGAGAAAGTAGTATTGCCAGATTACCTATGCATGATGGTCACTGCCAAACACACATGCATCATCAATGCATTAATAAATGAGGGAGCTGATTTTAATATCTTGACTCATGATTATTGGACCCAAATTGGCAAACCGTAGATTCCACTAATGCTAATCTCACCCCTTATGGAGGCCAACCCTACACGCTGTTAGGAAAGTGCAAGGTTGTAGTTTCTATTGAGTTTGAAAGCATGCGATAATCTTTTATGTGTTGCCCAATACTAAGAATGCAGGCACAGAATCACTGCTAGGACAAACTTTCAACAAGCAAACTTGTTGCAATATATCCACATAGCCATGGGCAATGTATCCACCTAGCCACGGGCAACGTTCGCATTGTTACAGCTTTTAGCAAGGGCGGCGCAACTCTTTCCAAGACCACAAAGTCATTGGTAGAGGAATCCACTGTCAAGACTAAGGAGGGAGGTCGTGACTTGTCACAAGCGACCAAACCTCGATGCCAACAACACACTCGAACCAACGTTGAAGCCCATGAACCCCAATTCAAATGTACTTAGGAATAGAAACCCACGGCCTTGCCAGGCTAATGATCCGCACTTGAAACCTAGGAAGCTAAGATGAAACTATAAACATTAACATACGATCAAGCCATGATGGGTCCCCAAGGCCTTATTGCACGCACAATGCTACTATGCAGGTAACACCTAGATTTGGTTGCCTAAAGCCAAAACAACCAAAGGCCCTACTCAAATGCAACCCTCCAGCTTGACCACATGAAACATCATGCCTGAGACACTCACAACATAAGAGAATCAGGCCACTAAGTCCATAGAACCTCCAAAGTCTAGCTCAGTAGGGCCTAAACCACCCTATTGTCCAAAATCGCAGCTTGCTACTAGCAAAATGCCCAGCTTTAGCACTGATGATAGCCCTCAGATCTCAAATGCATCTAGTAGCACGACAACGACAACTATCACCAAACCCATCGAATGTGAGGCCGAGCTCCAACCTAAAGAGAAACCCAAACTACGACTATTAGCTACTGAACTCTCTAGTCCCGTTAAGCCTCAACCACCCAACGACCTTCGGCCCTCTTATGAGCGACGATCAATTTTAACCTTGGCCGCGGACTTAGCTGAAAATATGGGGGATGACTTGGTTGCTTGCCTTCGATGCTTGGACGCTACTTTCATGACCTAGGCCAAAAGCTATGATCAACTAGACTTAGCCTATTGGAAGAACCTATAGCAATGGGAGTACGAACACTCCCTTACTCTTGGGAGGAGTCAAAATTTGTATTCATTAAGGCATTCGAATCAACCCAGGAGTTAATTGCAATTGAGATATCCTAGGAGCAAGCAATCAAGTAGCATCTCATTTCATCGTATTGCAAGAATACAATCATGGCCACAAACCATGATTGGACTACGTGAGCGACGAATGGAGAAAGCCCGACTTAGACAGCTGATCCTTAAGATCCAACCCTATCAGTTGATAGCAGGTCAGCTGTATAGGCTAGGGCGAGATGACTTGTTGCGCAGATGTATATGCGAATATGAGATGCAATAAGTGCTCTCAGAAGCACAGGGTGGAATCGCGGGAGGACACTTTAGCGAAGAAACAGCAGCCCGTAAAGTGTTGCAATCTCAACTGTGGTGGCCCACGCTTTTCCACAATGCCACGCGGTTCATTAAGCACTGTGGCAAGTGTCAACAGACAAAGGTCCTGATTCGCAAGGATCAAATGGAGCTAACCCTAGTTATTGCATGACAACCCTTCAAGAAATGGGGAATTGACTTCATAGGACACGTTAGTCCTATGGCACAATACTCTCAAGTCAAGTATATCATTGTACTATCTAACAAAATGGACAGAAGCACGAGCTACACGAAAGAATAATGCAAGTTTCTATGGGAGCAAGTAATCTCATGATTCAGCTACCCCATCGAATTGGTTAGCGACCAAGGCACACACTTCATTAATAAAGTGATCACGCATATTCTAGCCACCTTTCTAATTATCCATCGGAAATCCTCGCCATACTACCCTTAGAAAAATGGCCGGGCAGAATCCACCAATAAAATTCTAGTAAACGTCCTGACAAGGTGGTCTTTGCTTCGCGCAGCGACTGGGATAACAAGCTGATGGCAGCCTTGTGGGCTTACCGCACAGCCTACAAAATGGCTGCAGGCCAGATAACTTTTAGGTTGACCTATGGAACTGAAACAATTCTACCTGTAGAGTTCTTGGTTCCTAGCCTCAAGATCACACTTCATGAAAGACGGGAAGGGAAGGAAGCATAGATGCAACGTCTAATTGAACTCAAATGTCTCTCGAAAACTCGCCTCCTAGCTACCCATGCGCTCATGTGTGAGAAAGCACGACGCAAAGGCTGGTTTGACAAGCATGTCAAGCAGCGCGACTTCGAACAAGGTGACTTAGTACTCCTATACTCCGTTAAGGGGCATAAATAGAAAATGAAGTTTAAAGGTCTAGGGCCCTTCAAGGTTCGTGTCATCAACCAACCAGTAATGTCGAACTTGGGATTTTGGAAGGCGAGGGTGTAGGCTTCTTCAATGGCAGTCACATCAAGAAGTATCTTCCTCCCATGCACCCCTTGCACGAACCACCTATGTTAAAACCACCGATCAGAGTACGGGTAGCCACAATCACGGAGATTGACGAGGAAAATGAGGAAATTGTAGAACCTACCTACCTCCGCATCACAATCACTGCCAAGCAAACCTACACTGTCAACGCTTTAGTCGATGAGGGAGCAGACTTCAATGTCTTAACCCACGATCATTGGACCCATATTGGCAAACCACAACTACAACCCACTACCATCAAAGGAAGCCCATATGGGGGCCCTTATATGCACTCCTAGGGAAATGTAGGGTCGCTATTTCTATCGAGTCTGCAAGTGTACCAATGACATTTTATGTGTTGCCGAACACTGAAAATGCAGGCACTGAATCTCTACTAGGTCGAACATTTAAAAAGCAAGCTTACTACAATGTCGATTATGAGTCGCAACGTATTCACTTAGCCATTGGCAATGTTCGAATAGTGGTGGCTTTCAGCAAGGGCTACGTGACTCCCACTAGACCCGCAACGCCACTGGTAAACAGGCATTCAGCCAAGTCCAATTGAAACCAAGCCTCTATGCTAGCAACCAATTGAAACCAAGGTCAATGCCCATGAACATCACTTAAGGTGGGTGCCTAAACGTCGAAACCTACCACCCAAAAGCAATCAGCCACACCTTCACAAGGCTAATAACACAACCTCACAACCTAGAAGGCCAAAACAAAGCTACAAACATCGACCAGTGGTCAAGCCGCACTGGGTTCCTAAGACCCTATTGCAAGCACAAGGTTATTATGAGGGTAATGCCTAGATATGGATCCCTAAGTCTAAAGCAGCCAAGAGCACCAATCAAGCGCCACCCCCATGAGTAATCGTACCCCACCATGCAACGGGTCAAGGCCTAACACTGCAAAAGACTCGAGTCACCAAGCACGTTGACTTGCAACTAATTATACACATGTAGACCGACTAGGTCTACCGGCCAAACTTTAGCCTGCTAGCCCCAAACCAGTCTCATGCAACTTAATCAACTCAGAGGGGTGTGGAACTTAATCAACTCAGGAGGCCACACCCCCGAGTAGGGACATCCCAATCACAGTCCAGTTGTCTGAGCCCACTGAGCAAGCAACCCAACCGCAATCTCAGGAACAATCGAGCCTGCAACTATCTGCTACCCAAGTCTCTAGTTCTGTCAGACCTCAACTACCCGCAGGCCTTAGACCCTCTTATGAGCGGAAATCATTATTGTCATTGGCCACAGATCTAGCCAAAGACATAGAGGGTGATGTCATTGCTTGGTTCTTGGGTCTGCCCTCCTAGGCCTCTACCTTGTCCCCTACCTAACGCCATCACCGGTATTGGTCGATAGTCCATAAGGACTGCGTTGCCCTCATCGTCATGCGAGACGTAAGGGTATACGTAAGTCTCTTTCTCATTTGGCTCTTCCACATAGTGGATTGGAGCGTCGCTCGGTGATGGGTCACATAAGGACCAGGCGGTCTAGGTATTCCATTAGGATTTATGTCCATTCTAGGAACAACCAGCTTAACATCATTTGGTGCGAGAAGGGTCAATGGGGCTCCCCTTTCGAAGAATTGTTGTGACCTATATGCTAGGTAAGGTTGACCGTATAGTTGTGAGTACGGAAGTCTTCTAGGAAATCTACAATGCACAACGTCATGACCAAACCTACTGCAATTAGCACAAGGTCGTGACCTGGGGTCTTGACACTCGGTTGGCAAGTGGTTTCTACCACAGTACATGCATTGGACGTGTAGGCGTGTTGGTCATCTTAGCATCTCCTACATCTTGGCTATTTCCATTTTAATGTCAGTCAATTCCTGGTTGATGTCCATGGCCTTTCCCTTATCTTGGGTACTTGTGCCTGATCACTTTCTCTGGATGCTGAAGCTCTCTCCGAACTTCTAGAGTTGGTCTCTTCTTGGTTCGAGTTTCTGGAGCTCCTCTCCTTCAGCTAGTCGTCTACTCGAATGGCTTTTTCGAATACCCTAGCTAGCGCATCTCGCTACAAGCTCGAGTTGCCTGCCAAGGCTTTATAAAGCTCCTCATTTTGTATTCCACTGATGAATACCGTCGACACTGCTCTTTCAGTCGGTCGTTCACCCATTGGGATTCTCTTGAATAGACTCCTCATGTGGGTCACATAGTCGCGGATGTCTTCTTTTTCTTTCTGCATGACATTCATAAGTTGTACTAGTAGGTTGTTAGAGTATCTGGGCTCCAAAAATCTCCTAATGAAGAGGTTTTTGAGGCAATTGAAGTTTGCTCGCTCTGTGGCATCTAGACTCATGTACCAACATCGCCCGGCCCTTGTTGCCTAAGCAAAGCGTAAATGCTTGAGAGCGCTGAGTCAAGTCAATGAGACCGTTGGCCTCACAGACCTACTTGAACTGCTTTATGAAATTGTATGGATCATCATGGGGTTGGTACTTATCGAGCTTCTTAGCAACAACTGGTATCTTAGGCTGGCTCTTGGAGCCTTGGTTTACCCCTAACCCTGCTACTAGTGACGCCACTAACGCTGCAACACTCTGCTCTGCTATTGTGTTGTCTAGAAATTGCTTCATGGGAAGCTCACTCAATGTCAAGTCTCCTTCTAGCGCTCTCTCACGGTCAATTTGATTCGTGCCTGCTAGGTTCAGCGATCGCTATATCTCTCACATCTCTATGTTCTACCTCAGGCTCCTAGTCTACTGGTCTCGGTTGTATTCCACTATGCCTTGCAGTGCTTTGCGGGCTAGCTTCCTTTCCTCCTCTAGGTCAGCTATGATGGCTTCTGTAGTAAATGCAACAAGATTCGAAAGCAAATAGCTGAAATGATTTTCCCTTCTTTTCCAATCATCAAAAAACCAAAATAACCAAAATACTTACTTGTATGAAAGATCAAAAAACCCAAACTTCCTACCTATCTCAAGCTATGTTTCGAGGATGAATCTCTTACTTTGATGCTCAATATGAGGCGTTCAAGTGCTCAAGCTTGAATCTGTTGGTCCCAGCAAATGGAACCAAAATGTGGAGGGAGCTCACACTTAACTTCCAAGACCCACGGACCACTTATTGTTTCAAGTGTTTCAAGCGAGCTCTAATGGCTATCTCTCACCTAGTTGACACGCCTTCAAACCTACGAGTGTAGTGAGCTTATCTTGATGCTGAAATGAGTTGCCTCCTCCCTCGCACACACCGGTAGCTCCTCGATCCTAGATGTGAGCTCAAGCATCCTCAAGCCTCCTCCATCAAACTCCATCCACCATAGCCGCGTGCACGCGAGAAAAGAGAAGAGAATAGAAGAAGAGAAGAGAAGAGGAGATAGTGAAGAGCTTAACCCTCTTGATCCCTCGCTCCCACAAACTCACTCCCTCACACTCTCACACTCCCTCTCTCAAGAGCACATACACAAGCAAGGTGAAGGGAAGAAGAGAAGAATAGAGGGCTCTTGTTAACCATACACCAAAGAATGAGCTTCCATTCACTTTTTAACTTTTATATATAAGCCCTAAAATTCCATGGGCACCCATCCCTTTTTACATGACCGTCGTTCGTTGTGGCAAGATCATTTTTCCTATTTTCCTCTTCTTGCCTCATGCCTTAAGCCTACACCTGTCTATTCTTTTACAAATGGCATAGGAGGGAGCCTGGCACTCTTTTATAAGAGTTTTTAGAGTTTTTTGAGGCGCATTCTATTTAAAATTGCGCTTTTTGCCTCAGCTTAGCTTTTTTGCGCTCTTTGCTTCACATTTCTATCATCTTGAATTGAGGTTAACAAACTCCAATAACATAAAAGCCATTTGGTGATGTGTCCCATGGCACATGGTTTATTTACAAGATATAGTAATGCCAGATACTCAACAAAGAAAACAAAAGCTATAATGAGAAGATAATGATGAAACTTTTTCACAGCATAAACCATCACTAACCCTTCTCTTTTGATGGTAGAGTAGTTCGTTTTTTCCTCAATGAGCTATCAACTAGCAAAGCTTATGTGAAAATCCATATTATGCTAATCGGGTTGTCATAACACCACTCTATTTGCAATTTTGGAGGCATCCATATGTATATGAAAGGTTATCATCCAATTGAGGGCTCTTAAGAGAGGAGCAGTCATGAAAGCTTTTTTTAATGCTTCATAGGAAGCTTCCATCTAGGTGCAAGTAACCAACAACTTGTAGAGGGGTCATGCAATGGTAGCGTAGTTTAGCGCAAGGCACCAATAATACTTGGTATGGCCAAGGAATCACTAAACATGCCCTTCGGGTTGGTGGGTGGAAAGAGATTCATGATAACTTAATTTTAACAATGTAATTTGTTGTGATGCTATTTTTGGACACAACATGGTCTAAGATTATACCATGCTTATCCCTGCCCAATTAGAGTGGACACACAAGTCATCAACAAATATCTCTAGCTGCTTCCGTGGCATGTCCTTAAAGATAGTGCACATGAGTCTTTAGAATGTTGCTTATGCATTAATCAACCCAAAAGGTGTGACAAAATGCCCCCATCTAGTGGCAAAGCCAATTTTTGGTTTATCATCTTTGTAGTCTTGCACGAATTATGGGCCTAAAGACCTATCTAAGAAGCTGTAAACTTCATTCCCTACTACCTGTTCAATCATATGATCAATGTGCGGTAGCATATAGATCTATCTTGGTTGCAACATTCAATTTCTTGTAATTAATGCATAGGTGAATTTTTTCATTTTTCTTGAGTACCACAATGATCGATGATACCTAGTCTCTATGCTCAATTTCATAGATGAATCCCACCTTTAGTAGCTTATTGATCTCCTCCCTGATATGATGGGCATATCGAGGTTTCATCGAATAGGGTCACTAGTTGATAGGCTTGGCATCATCCTTCAAAGGAATCATAGTGAGAACTTGTAGGTGATTATCCTTAGGGTCAAAATAGTTCCATGCAAAAACATCTTGGTATTCCTTCAGCAAAAGTCAAGTAGTTGTTCCTCATCCTCCACATTGAGGTCCTTAGCAATGTAGCTTATGGGATTCCTTAGGAACCATGATGTTTACTTCTTTGATCTTTTTTGTTCCTCCAATAGGTTTGTAGATGTTCCCTCATGTTTTGTGCCAAGCAAGATAACTACCCAGTCACTCTTTTTAAACTTTGTAAATCTCATTAGGAGGTCTTGAGGTTTCTTCTAGCTTCAACTTTCTAACTCACTACAATGAGTATTATGTTTTAAGTGTCTTTGTCTTAGGTGGACATGAAGTTTGTTCTTAGACTTGGCAGATTGGGTTGTTGGGAAATTTCTAGATCAAAGTCACTACTTTTTCTTTTGTTAGAGTAAAAACTCATTGTAGTGTTCTCTAGGACTTTTACTAAGTCCTCTTTGATTGTGAATACTTTAGGATTCGAACATCAATCATTGAGTTGGCACCCCATTCACTTCTCCAAAACATTAAGGTATTTAAACAATTTCATTTCTAATTCTATTCACACAATACCTACGTCAATGAGCAAGCTCTCAATCTGAGAGAGTTTGAGGTCCACAAAGATCTGCTCAATGGTATGGCCATCTATGTTGTAATTGACCAAATCAAAGTCAAAATCTTTATCATCTTGAACTAAATGGTTGCCCTTGGAGTCATTCACTTCCTCAACATCTGCACCTTGTCCCTTCATCAATGATTCAAATAGGTTCTTATGAAAATCAAATACAACTTGGCGTAGGTTGGTCCATTGCCAATAGGTGGGGCTATTCAACAACTCATCAAATATGATCAAATTAGTATTTGCACAATTATGAAAGTATGGTTGTCACTGGCTGAGGATCTTGCATAATGCAAGCCTCTTTGTCAAGGTAGGATAGCTTTGGAAGGTTGTGGCTATTGAGTCAAGGACCATCATAAAGAGAAATACTAAGATTGTTTCTTTAGGGGTATTCATCATGAGAATTGAAGTAAATAGTGCATCTTTCTAACTTAAGCATTTATGGACAAATCAATATTCCAAGTCTTTTGTGAATGGCAATTCCAAGATGGTGAGAATGTATATCCAATCTTGCTCATCCTCAAGAGAGGGAATGTATTTTTCCAATGGTTAAGAATTTGAAGGGTCATTAGAATCTTCACATAAGAGTGCCGATATAGCGTCTAGGTTGACTGATTAGATTTCACATAAGAGTGTTGATATAGCATCTAGGTTGACTGATTAGATTTTTTAGGACTCCATCTCAATGTGAACTACTTCCTTCTTGTTCCCTAGGAAGACTAGACTATTACCCCAATCCTCGATGAGACATGCATTGCATATCCATGGTCAGCCAAGCAACAAGTCATAGTCCACACCTCTCATAACAAGAAAGTTAAACTTCAACTATACTCTAGTGATCTTGACCAACCAATTTCTTAAAACTCCCATTATTTTAAACTTAAATCCATCCATGATGGTCATATTGAAATGTACTAGTTCAATTAGTAGATTTTCCCAAGCTTGGAGTACATCTTGATTAACTATTCTCGCACCATCTCCAGTATCTATAATTTCTATGGTGAATAGTATCTCCAAGGGTCTACTGGGGGAGGATAGCATGTCACTTAGGCTCCTTCCTAGAATGTGTTAACTACTAGAGCACTAAGGATTGAGGATACACTAAACCAGTGTTGTGGAATATGGTGAGATCTAGCAGGGTTCATACCTTCTACTGAATATTTTAATCCTTGCCAAATCAATAGGTTACCTTTGAGTAGAGTTTTGACTTGAATGGTCACTTTACTAGATGCAAGAAGTGTGATAATGGTCGGTTTGATGGTCTCGTGGACATAATGCAACCTGCTTGTATCAAGAACAAGAGAAGTCTCTTGTTTTAAGGGTTGTGATTTGGGTAGGGGCTCACTTGTGATTTCATCAAGTTGTTGGGGCTTCTCTTGCAAAGATGCATGGGAAAAGCTTAGAATCTCATCAGTCTATCCTATTTGCAACTTGTCTTGAGTCACCTTTACCCATTCTTTGACCTTGTCAATTGTAGGTAGATGCTAAACTAGGTTAGGATACATCTTGTCTTTAGTGACAGTTTCTTTAGCAATTTATGGTGCTATTGTAGCACTCTCTACATTAGAGATGTTAGCAATTTTGGGCAGTAATGTGAGTCCTTTCATTCAACTCTATTTCTTATTTTCTTGGTGCTCTTTTTGTCGATGAATGATCCATTCATTGTCATGGGGCCTACAATGCTTACTCCCCCAACTTTACTTTGCATACAAGTGATGGGCTACATAGAAATGGGAATAGGAGGTCTAGGGATTCTTGAGAGATTAATCTAAACATGTCACTCGCCTATTGAAGGAGCCGGTAGTGCTAGTTATGGTGCAAGTGGAGGTTGTTTACATAGTTTAGGCCACTATTGAATTGTTGGTAAGTAAAGTTTGGAGTGGGGAGCCTATGCAGGGCTTTGGAATATGCTACCTCATGGCTGAATCATGCATAGTTCATGCATGATCAAGTTGGTTAGGGATATTCTAAAGGGAAGTGATCCTTATTATAGTGAACACATTACACATTTTGGCTATCTGGTCTAGAAATTTTGAGCAATTCAACCACCCTAAGAGGTTCTTGCTAAATCTTGGGTTTGCTTGGTCTTTGTGTGGTTTTGTCTTGTAGGTATATCCTAGTGGGATCTTTGTGGCCATTTATCTTTGCTACATTCACGTGGAGGTCATCCATATGGATAGCCTTGTCCAAAATATTATTGATATTGGAGTGGTCAAGTTCAGAGTTCCTAATCTCATAGATCCTTTTAGCACAAATGCCCTTGAGGAAGGCTTTCATGATTGCCTTGTCGCAATGGTTCTTAATGTGGTAGGGATCAACTTGTACAAACTCTAAACCTTAGAGATGTGAACTTTCATGCTCTCATCTTCCACCAATTCTCAATGTTTATGAGATGAATGATCAGATTATCCCCATAGCCAACTTCCATGAAACGTTTAATGAACAAGTCCTTGAGTAGTAGGAAGGAAGCATTCTCAACAGCATCAAGACCAGTGAACCAAGTTCATATGTTCTCTCCTAATTGAAATCCAAAGGCTTGTGCTTGCTTAGCATCACTAATAAGATTATTGGCCTCACAGACTTTCTTGAATTGCTTCATAAAGCTATAAAGGTCATCCCCAACACAATAATTATCAAGTTATTTTGCTGCTAAGGGGATTTTTGCTTGGTCTCTATGCTTGAAGTGTTTCCCATTCTAATTTGGATGGTTTGTGCAATGTGGATCCCTACTTCTATCATATCCAAGAGGTCAAATAGGTTTCATCACATGAGATCAAGGAGAGAATCCTATGACAAGCCCATTGCTCCTACATTCACCAACATCCTATGGATACTTTCCATCTTTGCTTGCATTGTTGCAAGCTGATCTCAAGTGTGATTGTTAAGGTCTAGCAATTGGTTGAGTGTGCCTGCTTCCTTGCCTTGCAATTCAAAGTTTCCTTTCCATAGCCTCATGGAACATAGTGGAGACATCGAAATTTGTGGATTGCTAGAAGCTATCGATTGAAGCCTAGATATCATCCAAGTCATCTCTTGAGCCCTCTGCTCTCTCCATTGTGCTTGAAGTTGTCCTTGTGGTTTCCTTCACTTCTAGATGGACTATTTAGATGACTTGATCGATTAGGTTGTTGGTGTTTTTAACATCTATGAACCTACTATGATTGGGGTCTCCACTTGATGTGGACATTAGAAGGTCTTGTCCACTACGCAAGCACATGTGTCTACATCATGGATTATCTAAGTATTAGATACCTCTCTACTTGTTATTATGTTTCCTGTTTCTGAGTCTCCTACCCTTATTTGGATCTTTGAATCTTGAGAAAGGATTGTTTCCCTTATTACAAATTGACTTATGTGGTTGTGTTAGAGTGAGTTTGGTTGGTTCTAGCTTTCATAACAATTGTTTTGGCTACTTGAGATCATGTTTACCCTTGTGAGTTCCCTTTCTTGAATGTTGCACTTACTATTTCCATTCATTGTGCCTACATGTTGGTGCACTTACATGTTGAAGGTGGAATGCTATGATTGTGTGAGGGTGCATTAACACATGTGCATTCTAGGTGCCATGTGTGGCAAGATGTGCTAATATGCATTGCGAGCAGTGGGCTCAAAAGTGCTTGAGTGCATTAGTGGGTATGAAAGGGATAATGCACAATGGGGTCAGCTAATATGTGCACTAGTATGTGCCTATATGAGTAGTGGGCTCAAAAGTACTTGAGTGCATTAGTGTGTATGAAAGGGATAATGCACAATGGGGTTGGCTAATATGTTCATTAGTATGTGCCTATATGAGTTATTTAGGATAGACATGTGTGTAATGGGTGCAACTAGTCAACATAAGTAAATATGCAGAGATGATATACTAGCGTGCAAGGTACATGCATGAGACAAGTGCAGTATTAGCATACTAATGTGTATGGGTGTAGGTGATGTGTGATTGTTGAGAACATGTATAATAGGAACTTTAAAAAGCAAAGCTCAAGTGCACATGTACATGTACGCACTAGTGTCTATGTGCTTGTACATGTGTGATGTGCAAGGTGTGGTATACTTGTGCACTTGTGTGGTTAATTTAGGACGAACGGTTTAGTTTTCTTGTGTTATTGGCTCTAGGAGTAGTGCATTAAGGCGGGACTATGTGTCAGTGCAGAAGTATATGCACTCACATGCACACAAGAGCTACCAAGTGCACTCATGTGCACACAGGTGCATGGGTACTCTCTAGCACACTCTAGTGCACTACAAGGTGTCACCTCCTCTCCTCCTTCCCTTTGAACCTCCCTTGTGAACAAGGTGGGCATGGGTTGGTTTTGAGACAAAAGAAACTCTTTCACATGCACATAGAGTAGCTTAGTGTTGTGCACTTGTTTCTACATCCAAGTGCATCCAAGTGCACACAATACACTAAGTCAAACTAAGTGAGACAAGATGCTACAATGGACCTAAAGTGGGCTAGGTTGTGGATGCATAGTGCAATTAAGGATAAGTTCACTACATGTGCATGTGCCAATGCCAATGCTCACATGTGCACACTAGTGCACATAAGCACACATGTGCACACTAGTGCATTGCAAGAGGTCGCCTTCTTCTCTCACTCTTCCCTTTGAACCTCCCTTGTGAATAGGATGGGCATGGTTTGGATTTGAGCAAAGAAGACTCTTGCCATTGTAGATAAGAGTAGCATGATGATGTGCACTATCTATGCATTTGCCTTGGGTGAATTCAAGTTGACATTGAGTGCACAAGGTATACGAGTTAAGTGCAAGTGGTTGTTGTAGATAAGAGTAGCACAATGATGTGCATTGTCTATGCACTTGGGCTCTTGAGTGAATTCAAGTTGAAACTTAGTGCACAAGGTATATGAGTTAAGTAAAAATTGTTGTACAAAAGTTTATGTGCAAGAGCGGGATATGCATAAGTGATGTGTACTAAGGTATTATAGTAGTGAGCATGTGTATAGTCTAGTGCATACCAATGCACTAGAATTGGAAGCTTGTGTGCCAATGCGAGTGCGAGTGTAAGTGTGCTAGTGTAGCACACCAAGCCTAGTGCACTATGGAACTAGTGCACCATGGTGTGCAAGAGTGCTATGGGTTATGCCAAGGGATGGGTTTGATGTAGTTGCAAGGTCCTAATATGTGGCAGTGCCAATGCCAATGCCAATGCGTGTGCACTCAAGTGCATGCACATGCATAAGGTTTGTGCCACTAGGTGAGGCAAGTGCATGTACGAGGCTTTGTGATCTTTTCCTACTTCCCCTCTGAACCTCCCTTGAAAATAGGGTGGATGTGGATTGGTATTGGAAGAGAGAGAGGCACATCACACATGCACTACTAATATGATAAAATGCAATGCCTCAATGCAAGGTGCACTAGAGTATCCTCCATTGTTCCTGTCTAAGGTAGATGGAGAAGGAAGGAACAAATTATGTTGAAGTTGACTCTAGCGAAGGGGAAAATGATGCAATTGTTAGAGAACCTATGGTCAACAAGGTTCTCTATAGAGAGTGGGCTATCATATTGGTAGAAAACATGGCCAACAATGATTATGCTTGCTATTGGGGCCTACAATCTTAGCCTGGAAGGATGTGGGCTTCAAAGTCTTGATGGTGGGGGTAGCAAAGTACTTGTGAACTATTGGGTTGTAGGAGAGAAACTATGGGCTACCTTGTTGGAGAAAATTATGGTGTTTAGTAAACACTTGAGCTATTGATGCCTTCCTCCCAAGCAGGGATCCAATTGTGGGCAACAAAGGGTTTGTTGTTTGATAGCTTTTGATCAGGGCTTTGTAAGAAAAGCAGTCATGGGTAGAAAGAGAAATTGGATCAACAACACATGAATTGTGGCACCTTCCTCCATGGCCTAGAACAGGATGCATGTTGCAACATCCCTCTTCATGATTGCACCTTCAATTTGTCAATCATGGGCTAGTTTGTGCACCTTAAGATCACAAGCATTAAAAGGAATAATCATCCACAACAAGTTGTGCACGTTGTCTTCCTCTAAGAGTACTAAGCGTGATTAGCAATCATGGCAGGTGTCTTCTCTAATTCGTGACCAATAAGAGTATCAAAATAATAAAGCTATGGCTTGATAAACCCTTAGCCTAGCAACAAGTTCACAGTTTAAAAGTCATGCTTCTTCTCTTCTTTTTCTCACATAACCTTGCTTTTTATGAAAGCTAAACCAACAAGAGCCTTCTCATCACATTGAAGAAGGTGAGATATCATGATAATAAAATGATAAGGAGTCATGCACCTAGTGTCTACACTTATGTAAAAGATTACTTCCCTAGCTCACATGTGTGTGCATATGCAATGTAATATTGATTTATTCTATATGTTCACTTTGTTTCTTTTTTTTTCAAGAATATCGTGCATATGTTCCCTCTAATCTTGCTCTTGACAATCTTATGGATGTTTAATGAGGAAATTGAACCTATCAAAGCCTACATTATTCTTCTCCTTTCACCCCCACAATTCATGATTCCATAACATTGTGCTTTAATATAATAGATTCAAGAAAAATAAATCGTAACAAAAATCATTCCATGCAAGATCATAGTGATTTCTTGCATTAACAAAATGAATCCTAACTATTTTGTAAGTAGTATGCATCCCTCCTATTCTGCTATGCAAAGCACGCAAGTGACTATGTGGTCATCTTGTCCTTGGTCCTAGCAATAGAACCAAAATGTTGCACTATACAAGCTCAATGATGGGACATTGGACACCCCATTATTCGTTCAAGAGGTTTGATACAGGAAGTACAATGTCCATCTTTCACCTAGCCTCTCGCACAATCTATGAACATAATGATTCACTTGTAGTGAGCTTGCAAGACACTCCATCAAGTTATGATGGTTGCACTTAGCAAACTCCATTTTTCATTAGTGCTCTTCAATCCTTGACCCTTTATAGCCTCTATATGCATGAGAAAAACATGGATTTAGCAAGAGACAATGTGAGGAGAATACGAAGAGCTTTGCTTTCTTGGTCCCTCACTCTCACTCTCAGCTCTCCCTCTCAATCTCTCACTCCCTTTCTCACACTCTCTCTCATAATGGAAACATGAAGGTAAGTACACCAAGTTGGCGCACACATGAATAGTCTCTTCTCTTGCCTTGTTGAAATAATAAACTACACATAATATGGTAGTTGCCACGTGCAATTTTCATAGGGCTCTCATAAAATAATGGCACCAACAGTTACAAAAACAATTGATCTTATCCCTGTTGGGGATAAAAGCACATGTGCCTATGCCACCCTCTAATTACTTCACACACCCTAACCACACACTTTTACACTGTAGGTAGTAGGTGCCCATCACTATCACTTTATACTTTATTATTTTAGAGACCATTGAATAAGGGAAGTCTAATCACACATTGTGATTGCTGGAGTTTCCACATATGTTGTCTCTTTCTCTTACTCTCTTTCTTCATCCACTATAGCTTTTACTTTGCTCTTACTTCTACTTGTGTGCTTCCACTCGAACTCCACCTTTTAATTGGTATCAGAGTGAACATTCAAGGAGCTTATTCATCCTTTACTTTAGCCCATATTCAAAGCTTCAGCTCAAGGTTTCATGGCAGCTGTTGGTTCTTCCTCCCAAGGTATGCATTGAGTTTTCCCTTCTCTTGGCTTGTTTCCAAATTGAACACTAAATAACATTAAATCACTACATGGACTTGATAAAAGTGCTCTATGTATCAAGATAATAGAGACCCTTTCTAGTTTTTCACACTTTAAAATCTCACTTTCATCGAGTTTAATCACAAACTTGACTAGTCCTTGTGCCTCCTCTAGAGACAAATCATAGAATCTGGTCATCAAATGTTGAACATCAAGAAGTCAAGAAAAATATTACTAAATGCATTGAAAATAATCTCTTTTTTATTTTCCTTGAAGCTAGCACCGTGATATCAAAAGGCTCACCCGAAACTTCTATCACTTTATTAGTAATTCTTTGTCTGATAGTGTTCACCATAAATGATCTTAGAAGTAAAAAATTATGTATCTAACCTTGTTTCATATTTGATTTCATTAGCTGAAAATTTTATGTATATGCACCCCAACTAATACCTATAATATCTAAAGTATTCTATATTAGTTGATATCCAAATAATAATACTTAATAAAAGAATCCAAGCACTATCTCTTTGGCTTTTAAATTTCTTCCTCTCAAGAATATCCTTTGAATTGCTAAGGATAGAAGGTGATGATAAAATTGAGATGACTTTGAAGCATCTCTCTCACTTATATTTAGTTTTTAAAAAATTTGAACAATATCAATATTACAAATCAAATACGATTACAAACAAAGTTCATATTCAATATTTCTCAAGCAGAAAAATGCACCTTGCTGCTTGGATTATTTGTGTAACCATCTTCTCCTCTTTTGAGATTCTCAATGTTTTTTAGATATCTTTCTCAATTTGAAATGTCTAAAATAGTTTTCTTTCACTTTACGCTTTAATACATTCCTCCAATGAATGGATCTTCTACTGATAATCCTACAATTTCTACAATGACTTATCTCTTTACTTTGTTAATAAGTGATTCTCCAATTTAAGAACATCTTTCTCTACAACAAGATCAAGTGTATAGCTTAAAAGTCTATTGTAACCATCACCAATAAACCTCATCAATAAGGAGCTATTGTAAAAAGGAGGTGTACTATTTTTTATAGGATCTTTTAGGTATAACCTTCCATCCAACCAAAGGTTGGGATTCTTTTTTCATTCAAATCTAAGCACATGTTTCATGGACTCTGACATAATGTTGGATTCTATACTTTTTCTAATTGGTTCATACTCACTCTCTAGCTCAATCTGAAGATGATAAAGAGATATTTTACTAGCACTACATATATAATTAGATGATTGACCATAGCCAAGAATGTGATTTGAATATTTATATGGAAAAACTATGTGAATTCAAATAATAAGAAGAATGAGGAAGAAACTAGTAAGAATGACAAGAAGAAAACAAGGCAATGAGAATGAAGGGGTCAATCAAAAGTTGAAAAAAGTTTAAATTGAGTATTTACTTTCACTTTTATGAAGAGAAGGAAGAGAAGGTCAAATATTTATTGGAAGAATCATTGTCACATTTATGGACACCGAGATTTCTAGGTTGATGTAAGCAATCTGAATATGATATTAAGTTGTCTCCAAAGTGTTGTGGCATATTCACAATCCTTTAACAACATTGGTGAAGTTGTCTACAAATTAAATATTTCATACTCAAATAGAGTCCATCCAACTTTTCATGCTAGTCAATTGTGAGCGTAACTTGGTAATAATAATAGTTTTGTGTACCAAGGAGTCTTAATAGACCTAATTGAACCATCAATTCAATCTCATGAATCAAATCAAATATTGGATTTTCATGAGTATCATACACACCATCATCTTAGTAAACCAATTTTGGTCAAGTGGAAGGATAAACCTGAAGAAGGTATTACTTTGAAAAATGTAAGTCTACTTACACAAAGATTTTCCAACTTCCATTTTTGAGGATGAAAACTCTTCCAAAAGGGAGGAGTAATGCCAAGAAAAGGAACCTTGTTGGACATGATCTGATAGGAAAGCTCAACCATATTAATGGAAATGAGCACATATATGGATCAAATAGTAAATGAATGGGCAATTAGTATGAATGCTACTAAAGGTTAGTCTAAATAAAGAGTCCATGGATCTACCTAAAGATACTAGTGTGGTGCTAAAACAAGATGTTTGTTAGAGTGGCTAGGAGCTTTCTAAAACTCTATCCTTAGGAGAGGCCATGGATTCCATGAGTACATGACAAGTCCTTAGTTACATGATCTCTTGTGCTACAAATACCCACAAAATCCTTTGTGCTTAATTTACTTTTTATACTTATAATACTTCTTTGTTTGAATAGTATTTGTATATTTTTCTTACCACTAGAAAATGATTCTTTTCCTTTTCCTTTTTGACTAGTCATAAAAGCTTGATCTATAAATATCATGGACTTGTTTTGCCAAGATTTGTCTTCTTATATCAAAATAGAACCCATGGAAAAGCATTGGAATTTCCTTCTATTGACTAGTCATAAAAGCTTGATCTATAAATATTATGGACTTGTTTTGCCAAGATTTGTATTGTTATATCAAAACAGATTCATGGAAAAGCATTGAAATTTCCTTCTATTGCCAAACAAATAGTGGATTAAAACTCTAATAAGAATCAGGAAGAGCATTGCAAATAGCATACAATAGTGAATTGTCTTGCAAAATCTCATCCATGATATTTAACTCTTTCTCAAATATATTTGACCTTTGTTGAAAAATTCTCCATAGTCACCTTCATCCATGCACTTACTCTCTAATTTCTCATGTAGCTAAGCAACAAGGGCCTCATTTCTTCCTTGATGCATGTGCCAGTATATTCCAAGCATCTTGAGTTATCTTACATGAGAAAATGTGTGGGGCCATGATATGTATAATAGATAGTGCAATCAAGGCATGAGTCCCACTTATATCTACCATCAGAATTAATTTTCTCAACAATAGGTAATGGTACTTTAACATTAATTGCAATAGAATTGAACTTGCAACATCCTCAAAAATACATGTTTCTACTACACTTGTAACTTTCATAGCCACATTATGATATATGTCAACTCCTTACACAGTGTTCAACAATCATTTTGCAACCAATCATTATCATTGTATAATCCCATAGTGGAAATTGGTTCCATGTAACTTTTTCTCAATAACTAATATATGGAATCGATCATTATTTTTAGCCATCGCAATTGATAGCATTTGATGTAAAATTTGCATATAGAGAGGAGATTTGCACAAAATCAATTTGAGATAAGTACAATACATAGTGGATTGTAAAATTCTTAGTTGCATAAATGAATACTCTCAAAAAACTTGCATAAAAGCATAAAATAACTTCTGTCAGATTCATAATGTTGCAAAACAATCCCAAAATGAACTCAAATTTAAAAAATATGACAATACCAAGCCCAACAATAAGCTATCCTACAATATTAGATCAATTTAATTTAAGGGAAGGGTGTTCATGACTCTACCTAACAAGTCGAAGGCCATTCTAATACCAAATGTTGGATATAGGATTGCATGAATATGCATGCACAACTTGGAGAAGAAGAAGCTTGAACACACATAATACAATGTGTATTTAATAGTATGAATTACAAGACTAAGCTTTCTATAAGTCAATGGGCATATATAAAGAGCTAAGGGAAAGAACCTCATAGTGAGGGGAGAAAGTAATCCTAGAGGTTCTAAAAGTGTTCCCACACATCTATACCATTAGTTAAGGAAAGGTGGGGGGCGGGTGCCACGTGGCAGCCCCCCACCTCCCCCACAAAAAACAAAGAGAACGTAGGGGCGAAATCGTGCCTGCCTGGCGCGAAGCGCCAGGGCGAACCTAGGCGCGGAGCGCCTAGTCATTACTAAAATATAGTAACAAGATACTAGACCTCATGTTGGGATAAAAGCTAATGGCCTATGGCCAAGTGGGCACCCCTAGTATATGTGCGCATTGTATACTTTTATATAAGTGAAGATAACAAAGAATAAGGGTACCATTTATTTTGTACCCACATAACTCTCTTGTGTTCTTCACTCTCTCAACCCTTTTGTAGTCCATACTTCTACCTTGCATCCCCCATTTCTTCCCTCTCAACTAGTATTAGGGCAACATTTGATGTTCATGGGAGCTCATGCTTGGAGTGAGGAGTGCAAGGAGTGAATCTTTGTCGCGGAGGTCAAGGATTCAAGTTCCTTCTCCGACATTAATACTTGTTGCCTACACATTGATAGAGATACTATTCTTATCATCGATATCTAAATCTGAGAGTCAAACATGTGCTTGAGCCATTGAGGCTTGATTTGCAACCACAATAGCCCAATTTGGTAGTAATTTGGCAGCCATTTATGGCTAGTTTTTAAACAAAACAACTTGGAATTGGATGCTCGAAAAGAGATATTGGTACATGGGCTTGATGTATGCAAGCATAGGGGCTACTTAAGCATACGTGTCTTGTTTTATGGAAGTAAGGGGTCTGCTTGGATCTATTAAGGGTTTTACTTAATCTCAAGGTCTACTTCTTTTGAAGTGGGGGCCCGTTTGTGTCTATAAATGGAGAAACAAAAAGAGATGATATAATGATTTGCAAATATCACAATGTCTATGGGCTGTCCTATTGATCTGAATGTACAAGGAGGCTATTTATATTAAAAAGAATTGGTGTTGATGCATTTTCATCAATTAGGCTACTCATATCATTTTTCCATATTGTTTCATTATCTAAAAAATATAAGACATCTATTTTATCACAAAAATATTTATAATAATGTTTAAATATTATTCGATAGTACTTAGAGGTGCTCTGGAAATTTGGATTGCATAAAGATTTTGATGTACTTTTTATGTTTGAGGATTTTTCATTCTGATTTATGCTCATTTTGCAAAGATTATGTGGAATGAAGTTGATTTGTGAAGAAAATTTGCATATAATTGGTATCTATAGTTGTTTTATGCTTAGAAGATAGCCAAAATACTTAGGACAACTTGCAAAAAGCTCATATGGCTTTGGAGTACTAATATGTCATTATTTGGATTGTTGTTCCTTGGCTTTGTGGGGCACTTCATTGCAATCCATTGGTCTATTTTGAGCTTGCAATTGGGTATATCTTTTTTTTGTGTGCAGTCATACCTTTCTTATCATGGCTTCTTCATCGAGTTCAAAGAATGCATTGTTCAATATTGAAATGGTACAAAAATTTTATATTAGAAAGAGCAAATATACAATGTATTGGTCCAAAAGAAGTAGATGAAGCCAATTAAATTTAGTGGGAGTGAGCTTGAGGACATGGATACTAATGTATGGGAGGAATCTGATGAGGTAGCATACTCAAGTATTATGTTGATACTCTCAAAGTTTGCATATTATAATATTAAAGATAAGGCAAGTGCATATGGTGTATGAAAAAAGTTTGGTGACCTATATGAAAAAGAAAGTGCAAGCTCACAAGTTTATTAGCTTTAAAAACTCATTAATCTCTCATGAGGAGGGGGCTTCAATGTCTAATCACCTTAATGAGTTCAATACTATTTTCAACCAAATAAAATCTCAAAAGATTACCTTTTATGACTCAATGAAGGCCATGTTCTTGTTATCACCTTGCCAAATATTTAAAATACTTTCAAGATTGTCATTAGTACATCCATGACCCTACACTTGCATAGGTGCTCTTAAGAGTACTAATGTTGAGAGCAGCTTGCTCACCAAGGAGGTGAATGAAAAGAATAATGCATGGTCAAAGAGCTCCAAACTTGACAAAGAGTTTAATTAGTGCAAGACATTTTGGTTATGGAGTGCACTTTGGTGATCATGTATAGAAGACTTACAAGGGATCTCCTATTGTGGCCAAAGTGCCAAAATCTAATACTTTGTATCCTTTATTTGGTTACATATTAAAGATCATGTTGTCACCATCACTAAATAGCCATTTGTTTCTTTATAGCACAATTGTTTGGGGCATATATCAATCAGAATAAAAGATGTGTGTCATTTGAACTATCTTCCTTATCTACATTTTTTTAAATCTTGGTTTCTTTGAGCATTATCTCTTTGAAAAGAAAATAAAAATGTTGTATAATAGAGGTAGTGGGAGTAGAAGATCAAAATGTCTTAATTTGGTTCATAATGATTTTTGTGGGCCAATGCCCATGGTTTCATTAAGTGGAGGCCACTTTTATAGATGGTGCCATAAGGAAGGTTTGGTCTTATTATCTTCCCAAGAAGAGTGATGTGTTGAATGCATTTCAAAAGTTCTTGTTATTTGTAGAGAATCGGGTCAGGAAAGAAGCCTAAGTGCCTGAGGACCAATAATGATGGAGAGTACACCTTATGTGTCTTTATGAAATTTTGTGCAAGCCATGGTATCAAGAGAAGTTGATAGCTCCTAGAAATCCTACTTAGAATGGTGTGGTTGAGAAGATGAACATGACCATTCAAGAATAGGTCCATAGTATGCTCTCTAACACTAATCTCACTACTGGATTTTGGGATATAAAGACAATGCATTTGATCAATCAATCTCCTAGCAAGGCATTGTATGGCAAAACACCAAAGGAGTTATGATCTGGCAAGAGACCTAGTTATGATCACTTTTGTATTGTTGGCTATGAGACATTTATCCCTATACCTAGGGACAAGTACAGTAAGCTTGATCCTAAGTCCAAGAAATGCATTTTTCTTAGCTATGGAGAGTCACGTGAAGTGGGCTCTCACTTATGGGATATTGAATCTATAAGATTAGTACCCAACCATGATGTCTTCTTTAATGAGGATAAGATGTATATGTAGCCTATTAAAATGGTTGAGATTATAGAGTGGTATTTCACATGAATATGCAGTCAATACATGAGCACATTGTATGACCTACTCGACATGATGTAGGGCTTAGAGAGTCTACTAATGTTGAGGTGCGAGTGCCACATGATGGTGGTGAGCCTCATGGTTTGTAGGATAGTTAGGTGGGACAACCAAAGACTCATGTTGATCCAATTTTACATAGGTCTACAAGGGTTTCTAAACTACCAAATAGATATACCCCGTCTCTAGACTTATCATGGTCACATATTGTGGTGAGGCTTCTTATTATGCTAATGTTATAAGTAGGGATGATAGTCATAAGTGGAAGAGGGATATGTAGTCAGAGATGTATTCTTTGGGAAAAAATGCTATATGGGAGTTAGTATATTTACATAAGGGCAAACACACATTGCCATGTAAGTGGGTCTACAAGTTGAATGTATCTCTATCTAATGCATTGCCTAAGAATAAGGCAAGATTGGTGGCCAAAGGATTTAATCAAGAGGATATGGGATTGGTCCATATGGGTGTAAAGATTGCATTCTTTCATGGGGACTTGGATGAGGATATTTACATGCAATAGCCTAAGGGGTTTGTGATGCAAGGCAAGGAGCAATTTATGTGTAAGCTTCATAAGTGCTTACATGGTTTGAAACATACTCCTAGAGAATGATATCATAAGTTCGATACCTTTATGCGGTCTTAGGGGTACATTAGGAGTGAGAGTGACTACCAGCTATACACGAGGAAGGCTAGGGATGGTAGCCTTATGATCTTGATTATTTATGTGGATGACATGTTGATTTCTAAAAAGTCAACTATTGATGTGGATGCTTTAAAGAAAAGATTTCATGAAACCTTTGACCTTTGACATGAAGGACTTGGGGAATGTCGGTCACATTCTTGATATGTGTATTAGCAAGATCGAGACAAAAAGATACTCTATTTTCTAAGAAAGGATACTTTTGGAAGGTTTTAGAGTGTTTCAATATGGAGAGAGGGGAGGCTATCATTGTTCCATTGTCTCCATATTTGAAATTAAGGCTAGAGGACATCCCCAAGTCATATGAGTAGAAGATTGAAATGGCCAAGGTTCTTTATGCATCTGCAATTGGTAGATTGATGTATGCCATGGTTGCTACACATCCATACATTGTCTATGTAGTGGGAGTGGTTAGCAAGTATATGAAAAATCCTAGTAGGTTGGAGCATTGGGAGGTAATAAAGAGAATCATGAGATACTTAAACGGCAGTAGGTCTATTCTTTGGAAGGAAGGATACATTTGTTCTTGGATATGTAGATGTTGATTTTGTAAGGACTGTAAACTCTCGAAGATCTACTACAAGTTTTGTCTTCACTTTCACAGGTGGTGCAGTATCTTGGATCTCTCAATTGCAAGCATATACAACTTTAACTACCACTGAGGTAGAGTATGTTGCAACCACTTAGGCCTGCAAGGAAGCTATATGACTCACTCATCTAGTGGGAGACTTGGGTATTGTAGGAGAGGTACTGGTAGTCAAAGCGTCGTTTAGTTAGCATGGAATCCTATATTTCACGCAAAGACAAAGCACATTAAGGTGAAGTGTCACTTCATCAATGAGGTTCTTGAGTATAAGCACAATGCATTAAGCTTGTCAAGTTCTATACGGATGATAAACTTACATATTTTCTCATGAAGAGTTTACCTTTTGAGAAATTTGCACACTATAGAGTGTTAATGCGCATTGGATAGTACCTTCACTTTCTTTTTATATTTCCATAAAAGCACATTAGCCCTTAAGTGAGAGGTTGTTGGAGTAAAGGCCAATGGCCTATAGTCAAGTGGGCACCCCTTATATATGTATACACTGTACATTCATATATAAGTGAAGATAACAAAAATAAAGATATCATTCATTTTGTGCAAACATAACTCTCTTGTGTGCATTCCACCATTGCTTCCCTCTTAACTCAAGCATCATAAGCCTACAGTATAAGAAAGGAAAGGAAAGGGAAATTGGCTTCTCACAAGAAATAGAAATTTAATAGAAGTTAACAAAGAACTATAAGAGTATGAAGAATAGGCCAAAGAGAGCTAACATCCAATAAATCGATTATGGTGGTAATCACTTGCCAATAAAATTCCCAAAGCCTAGCTCAAGGGTCTATAATAATTATGGTATGGTATGATGCAAGTAGTTGTCGAGTACTAAGAAGACTTCCACATCCAAACCATTATGCCAATAATCCATATTCAAAATATAGAAGACCTTCATATGGAGGAGAAAGAATCCCTAGCCATGTCTTTGTTAGACAACCAAAGACGTGTAGCATCTAGGCCTAGATCAACTATTAGGAATTCCAATACAACATGTTCCAAACGTTATACACTTAGTGAGCAATGCTACTTGCCAATTACATGCAAGAACCACTTTACAAAGGACCTTGTACAAAGCCTTATGTCTAACATATAACAAAGGGAAAACTGCAATCTTAATGGATATTAGATAAGTTCAAGTGATGGTGTAACATAATTTGCTTCAATATTGTAAAGAGATTTCTTATTGTAACTACGATGAAGACATGCAGCATCTTGATGTTGAGAAAAGCAAAAGTAGAACACCAATTATTCCCCAAATACTATGTCACTCATATACAACAATTGATTACACAAAGTGGAAAACTTCCACAAGTAAAGAAAAAATTGTGCCTTCAATGCCTTTAAGTCCATTTGGAGTACAAATCCTAAATGAGAAACCATCCCACTGAATGCCATGACCCAAGCTTAAACAAAGAAGGTAAGAATTATCCTCCTACTTGAGGGGTCATTCATAAATAATAATTCTACCATGTTTGTTCAATTGAAGGGATTTTTAAATTCCCCTTTTTAGACGTTCTTTACATGTAGAAGGGTATCAACACTGGGGATATATGAAGGTTGAATAGGAAAATATTGTGTTTATGCATGGTAAATTTATAGATAAGGGGTTTTTAAATTAGGCCTTAAACGCATGTGATAGTGAGGGTTTACATATATGAACCCCTAGGCCTTCTAAGAGCTTTAATGATGAACAGATCCTCCATCTTAAGGAATAACAACAAGAAGACATTGAAAATATAAGTTTCAAATATCAATCTAAAGATCAAAAGCACAACAATGTGAACCCCAAGAGCCAAAAAAGTGTAAACATAGAAGAAGATCCTAACCCAAATAATCAATTAAAGATAATTGTGAAAGTTAAGGATTGTGTCAAAGATGCCTAAGTGTGGTCTTAGAATCAACAAGCAACATTAGATTAAAGTGCTCTTGAAATATAAGCACAATATCTCAATTAATCCCAACAAGACTAGGTACTTTTAAGAGACCACTATTTGAGACCCACTAGTAGTAGTAGAAGAAGAAGCATGTCAAGGACATCCTCCCAAGGACAAAGCTAGATATCCTAGAGAGCCATGATTAGATTCAAAGAAACAAACTTGGCATAATCACAATGCTACCTCAACCACTGTATCAATACCCATTAGGACTACTTCTTAAGAAAGACCCAGTGATATCAAGAGCTCTGCCAATAGGAGATAATGGCTTTGCTCTTCCAGGCTTGGGCCAACTCCACTAGGTTGTGGCAGCATCTGTAGTCCTGCTTTCAGTGCTCTACTAGCCAATCCCAGTTTCTTTTTTATTGTTTCTATGGACTCTCCTTCCTTTTCCTAAGTGACGTCCAATAGGATATCCAGGGAGGCGTGTTGCTGTGTTTGGAAGCTTGTCGCTCTACTTTCAACAAATATCCTCCTTTTTTTGTCTTGAGCGAGATAGCATGCTAAGGCTTTGACTCCTTTCTCATTCTAGCTAGCCCATTCTTCTACCCTCTTGTTCATCTCTTCCAAGCCCTCACCTTGCCTTTGTGACATGGCCACTATCAACAACTCCTGCCTTTTCCATTTTTGTACAAGTTCTTCTTTTTCTTCTGTTAGGCACTCAATCTCCTTTTCTAGTGTTGCTTGTTCCTCCCTTTTTCTTTGCATTCCACGCTTTGCTTCTTCTTTTTCTTTTTTCCGTTCTTCTTGCTCTTGTACTCTCTCTACTTTCAATTCAGCGAGCTATTATGTGCTCTCCTAGAGTTTTCTCATTTGTGTTTTGAGCTCCGCCTTTTGTAGAACTAGGAGTTTGTATTCCCTTTGCATTGCGACCAGCTCCTGGTTCTCTTCCTCCATTTTTTTTCGCCATCGTTCTTCGTCATTTTCCTTGGTCCTCAGTTTTGCTTTTAGCGAGTGGATTTCTTTTTGTTGCAAGGCCAATTGGCGGGTCTTCTCTAACTGGAAGGCATTTGACATTTCCTTTTCTGTTTCTAGCTTCGCCACAGTCGCTCTCTTCTCCTCCTTTGCCCTTTCTAACTAAGTGTAAGCTCCCTGACATGCTCGTCATGGTCAGCAGGCTGTGGCTCCATGGTGGTAGCATCTATTCTTGGTCGCTTGGGCCCCTGTTGGGATTCAATGTCTATGGCAGCAACCGATATTTTCACTCCTGTCTTTGGGTTCCTACACTAGAGGTGGGCATTGGAGTATGTGCCTTATCGACCAAGAACTGTACCCATGCTATGAGGTTTATGGCATCCACTGTGATTGGGGTGCTTGGCATTGCTGTGATGGCCGGGGTATTGGGCAAGAGGATAGACGAGGTCAGGTGGAGTGTGGCTTTTTCCTTTCCTTTAGGGATGGGTGGAGGTAAGTCTTTTGATGCTTGGGCACTGGTTCCCGGCATGTCCTGCCTAGGCGGGCTCATCGCTGCTGGTTCCTCTCCTACATGCACTGCTGTTCTATGGACATATGCACAGCTTGTGCCAAGTCCTCCTCTTCTTTCCTTCTCAAAGTGCACGTCTGGCAAATCATCTACGATGCCTTGTCCAACGGCCCCTCCTGTGGGGATGCGCAACATGTGGTCGGCCATGTAGTGTTGTTTCCCTTTTAATACAACCACGGAGAAGTTGAATTCTAAAAGCAAAAGGAGCCATCAAGCTATGCGGCTTGTAGCACAAGGTTTGTTTACTAAATATAACAAGACTTGATGATCCACAAAGAAGGTGAAAGGAGTGGCCAACAAATAATGCCAAAATTTCTTCACGGCAAACACCATGGCCATACCTTCTCTTTCTATTGTCAAATAGTTCATCTCAGTCTCGATGAGTTTTCTACTAGCAAAGCTCACTGGATAGTCGAGATTGTGTTCACTCGGTTGGCACAACACTACCCCTACAACAAATTTTAAAGCATCAATATGCACATGGAAGGTAATGGTCCAATCTGGGGCTTGTAGAATCAGTGTTGTGGTCAAGGCTTTTTTTAGTTCCTCATACGCATGTTGGCACTCTTCAGTCCATTTTCAAATATAATCAATAGCTTGTACAAAGGTCTAGCAATCAATGCATAATTCAGCACAAACCGTCGATAATACCAGTATCCATATGGCCTAAGCAGCATTGCACTCCCTTATAATTGGTCAGGGTTGGAAGATCAATAATAACCTTGACTTTCGAAAATTCTGTGGTGATGCCGTTTTTTGACACCATGTGCCCTAGGATACATCCATGCTTTACCCAGAACTGGCTCTTTAACGGGTTCAGAGAGAGGCAATATAGGCGACACCGTTCAAAGACCACTCGGAGTCTGTCTAAGTGTTCTCCCTAGGTTGAGTGAACACGCAGGTCATCATCTAGAAAATTGTAGGCCTCCTTGCCCGCCACTCTCTTGAGCATGTGCTCGGTGTATGGTAATGGGTAGTTGTCCCTCTTCGTTGCAGCATTCACCTTCTTGTAATTGATGCATACCCTAATCTTACCATTCTTCTTCATTACAATGACTATGGGTGATACCCAGTCTGTGTGCTCAATTTCATAGATGAATCCCGCTCTCATCAGCTTATCGATCTCTTCCTTGACCACATGAGCGTGTTTTGGATTCATGGGGTACAGTCGTTGCTTGGCCGGCATTGCATCTGGCATCATGGGTATGTTGTGAGTTACTACACTTGGATCTACCCCCTTGAGTTCTTCTAAGGACCAAGTGAATACGTCTATATACTCTCGTAAGAGGGCAATGAGACGTTTCTCCTCCTTCTTTGTCAGGTTATCGGCAATAAAGATAGGTTAGAGTTTCTCCCCATCCAGGGCTAGGTTCACCTCCTTGACCTTGGTGGGCCCCTCAATGGGTTCACTTGTTTGCCCTTGACGTTTAGCACCTAGCAAGATCACTACCCTATCGCCCTTTTTGAATCTTGTAAATCTCTTGGGGAGGTCATGTGGTTTTCATTGTTCGTCCACTCTTGCATCCTTAGACTGGTCTGCCCTTTCTTCTTTTAAGCATTTGTGCTTCAGGTGGATGGGCAAGTCCCCCTTGGTACATCTAGTCTTGGGATGCCTCGGTATTTCTGGGTCGCTTTCTGAGCTCACTTTCGACTCCTCGGAATCGAATTCTCTATCTTAGCTAGATGAGGTAGTCTCCCCCGGTGGTTGCAGCTCGGAGGGTGACTCTGTTTTAAGCATTGGTGTGTTACTTGGTTGGGTTAGGCCTGCTTGTTCTAGATCTATGGCTCTTACATGTTCCAACCAAGCGTGGTCACAGTCCACGCGCATGACCCCTTGCTCTATCCTGAAGGTGTTCTTTCTCTTCGCCCTGGAGTCTACCCATATATGTTCTATCACTCGTCCCTTAGTGTCGTATTCTATGGTATCTACCTCGTCCTCACCCTCATTGCTGAAGCAGTGGCGGTCCTTGCATTCGTCATTGGAAGCATCTTCATCCGACTGCTCGTCGTCTCCTAGGTCTTGGTATGTCTCGTGTGTTTGATCGGGAACCAGGGCTCAATTGAACCTGAGGTTTATGTCATGCACCCTAGCCCATTGCCACCTTGGTTCATTTAAGAGATCTTGGAGTGGCTTGAAGTTTGCTACTGGATTGCCTGCTAGCTTGCCGGTCAAATACTCTAAAACTCCTTAGAGCTCCCTCCAGTTGGTTGGCACTTGGAAGGTGATAGGGTTGGGTCTTCCATGAGGGTTTCCTGCCATCATGCAGATTGGTACTAAGGGTGCACTCTTGGGCTCGCCGATCATCTTAAGGGCCTGTTCGTACTCCTTGTCGTCTGAGGACGGCAGGTCAATGGTAGCAAGAACATGCATCCAGTCTCGCTTGTCTTCAGGACATGGGATATACTTAGTTAGAGGCCCATAGGATTTCCTAGCCTGGGTATCACCCTTGAGCACCGCGGAGATGGCATCGAGGTCAACTAGTGCAGTTTCCCAGGAGTCCATTTCTACCCTCTCAATGAAGTTGCAAAGTGGTGGTATCAAGAAGAGGATACACACATGTAATTTGATTAAAAAATCTATCCAAAATTCTGAGGTGAAGGAAAACACACTGGGCTATCTTTCCTCCTATGTATGCTATACTCCTTGTACATTTGTTAATGTCTAATATCTAGGGACTTTCAAGAGAGTAACTAGAGGGTAGTGTTGGGGTAAAGGTGCCTCCGCCGTGCCGCCCTGTGTATTACTACACTGACAGTACCTGCCACTGCACATTGCAGGTGGCGGGCGTCTGTCACATCACTTTATTCTTTACATTTATTTTAGTGACTAGTAAATAAAGGAAGGCCCGGTCACACATTGTGACTGTTGGAGTTTCCATTTCTTATCTCTCTCTTTCTTGCTCTTGCTCTCCTGCCATAGCTCGCGTGCAAGCTTCGATCCTTCTCACCTTTCAACTGGTATCAGAGCTTGGCTTCCTCTTGCTCGAGCTCGACTCGGTGCTTCTCTACCTTCGCATCGACTCCCTTCACACATTGGATCTCCATCCCGACAGCCATATCCGATCTCCCTGAGCTCCCGTCACTCCCCGGCTTCCCGAGCACCTTCCCGGCCTATTGAGACACCTTCAAGGCATTGGTACTGAGGTATTTGATCATTCTTTTAGGGTTTTATTTCAGTCTACAGGTTGCAAACAGCAAGGGCAGCCATGGCTTCAAACCCTTCAAGCTTATTCCCCTCATATTGTGCCTTACACTTATCAAGGCTCAAAGAGGCTTGTCATAGGCCTTTGATAGGACCTTCTTGAGCCCCCCATTACCCCCTTTCAGCCCATGTGGAGCAGCAACAAGTTCAGCATCAACAGGGCAGATTGCGCCATTTTTTTTCAAGCTGTTAGCACTCGTCTACTTCAGCTCCACACTTGGCCATTGCTTCTTGCTCTCTACCTTGATCAAGAGGGCTATTAGACTTCATGTTTGATGTCATTCAAGCTTTGGGCATTGGTCTTGATCATTCGAGGCTAATTTCTTCAGATTTGGGACTGTCATAAACTGTCATAACAGGCTGAAAATAGGGCAGCAATATTGGCATTAGCATTTGTTGCTTACACTCCATTCCGGTTGTGCTATTTGATGCCCGTATGTGGTCTACTTGATGCCCGAATGTCTTGGGAATGTATCCACATGATTATGCCATGATTTTGGCCTGAAATATTGGCTGATTTGGGACTGTCATTTACTGTTATACAGTGCTGGAAACAGGGCAGCCACACTTGGCATTGGCATTTGATGCTTATACTCTACTCCAATTACCTTATTTGATGCCCGTATGCGGCCTACATGATGCCTAGTGCCTTGGGAATGTATGCACATGATTTTGGCCTGAAATATTGGCTGAAATTTCTCAGTTTTGACAGTCAAACTTGGTTGTAATAACAGTGGGCTGAAGGTACTTTGGATGCTTTGTCATTACCTATTGGTACCGGATGTATGCTTTGGGATTTGCCATCATGTATCTGACATTTGGGGACGACTTTGAGCTCATGTTTGAATCTATGGAATGTATTTGAGCTATGCATAAGCTCCGTCTTGGTTGGTATTCACTGGCATTTGGACCGACTTGGCATGCTCTTGGACCGCTTATGCCTCATGTCTATGCTTGACAGTTAGGCTTCATACATTACATGCTTTGGTTCGTGATATATGCCGCTTGGTTCGTCTATGCTTTACCGACATTGGGAGCTGTGCCTTGGATGTATTTGAACATTTCTGACTCAGTTTGATCATTTACTTGGTTGCTATCGGATGTCATTGAGTTGACAGAGATCTTATTTTGGGATTATGTATTGCTTATTGGTTGCTTCCATCAGTTGCTTCATGTATGTCATGCTCTTGGGATGCGTATGACACATTGACTTGGTCACTCGTCACTGGTACTTTGTCTTGGGTTGCTTGAGCCCTTAACTCGTTTGTACTCCTTTTGTGCCAGTGGGAGCACCTTGCATGCTTACTTGACCTTGAGCAGGGATTACATGCTATTGGAGTAGTCTATGTCATTGAGCAGTTACAGATGTATTGAGACTTTGGAATTATACTCTGACAATTGGATGTTGCCTTGAGTATGTCTTGGTTCACAGGATGCTTATGAGCTGAGTCTCAGTTTTGGATCCGCTTTCTTTTGAGCAGACACCTATTTGTGTCAGGTTTTGGCAGTTGGTTCTACATTTTACCTAGATTGTCTGGGGGTGTGCCTCTTACTGGCAGATGCTATTTGACATCTCTCGGTGTTATGCTCATGTATTTTCACTGTCATTTGGCTTTGCTTTGTCCTCTTTATGCCGGCTTTGGACCTAGCATTGTTTAGTTAACATTAGATCCAATTTTCGGACAGTTTGCTCTCATTATTACAGTTCTGAAATTTATTACAGCAAGCATTTATTGGTGGACTGAGCAGTATTTTTTATGCTGAAATATCTTGATTTGGTGTACCGCACCTAGTACTAAGTGGGCAGCATTTTTTGGCACACTTTTCTCGCCATTTGGAGCTCATTTCAGTGGATTTTGGGCACTTTCTGCAGTAAAACAGCAAGCAGTTTTAGACTGTTTGTGCATTTCCAGCCTGCATTATGGCGTCCTCTTCGATTGATAATGCCATATTTAACATCACAAAGTTTGATGGTACCAACTACTCTTATTTGAAGAGTCAAATTTGGCAGGTCTTGGTGCAGAAATCTCAGATTAAGCCACTTCGGTTGAGCGGGGAGCAACCTGAAACTATGAACAATGACGACTGGCTTGAACTTGATGAGCTATGCAAGTCCACGATTGTATTGTCTCTCACTGAACAGGTACATTATAATCTATTTGAGGAAGCACAGAGTGCATGGGATCTATGGAATAAGATCAAGAATCTTTATGATAAGAAAAGTCCGGCGAGTCAGATGTACTGGTTGAAGCAGCTTATGGATCTGCGCATGAAGGATAATGCGACTATGTCTACTCATTTGAGCCAGTTCCATGCTATACTGAAGAACCTGACTTCGGAAAATATCACCTTTGGAGAGGAAGTAACTCCTCTTTTCTTGCTTGGGACTCTGAATGAGTCATGTGATGTATTCCGCACTGCCCTATGTGCCTCTAGTGCTACTCTAAAACTGAATGATGTTGAGAGTGCTCTTCTGCAGGAAGAGGTTAATCACAAAAACTTGGATGCCTCTCGTGTTTCACATGCTTTGACAGTTAGAGGTAGGAATGACAGGAATGAACGTGGGAATGGCCTGGCTGTGACTCGCAGAAGGGTCGGTCTAAATCTCGTGGAAAGTCGCGTGAGTGCAACGCTAATGTCACTTGCCATCATTGTGGGAAAAAGGGCCATATCAGACCACAGTGTCATGAGTTGCGCAATGAGAAGTGCAAGGATAAGGGGAAAGAGAAAGTGCAAGAGAAGTCCTCTGATCGCAGCATGGTACCTGCGAAGTCCAGCGTCAAGATTGAAGAAATTAATGTCACGCAAACTGAGGATTCCGATGGTAGTGATGAGTTCATACTTGTAGCTAGTTCTTCTGATGCCTCACACTTGACTGAGACACCTAGTATGTATGCACAGTGCTGGTTATTGGATTCAGGTGCGTCCTTCCATGTGACGCCTTACCGTGAGTGGTTTCACTCTTACCGTACTATATCTGGATCAGTGGAGATGACAGGTCTCTTGATATTGTGGGCTGTGGAGAAATTCAGTTGCAGTTTTCCACTGCCAGTTCCTTTTTGCTCAGGGATGTACGTCATGTACCTGTGCTTACGCACAGTCTTATGTCTGCAGGACAGTTGGATGATGCAGGGTTTCATGTCTGTTTTGGGGATTCTACCTGGAAGATTATCAGAGACAGACTTGTGCTTGCTAGAGGCGCCAAGGCTGGCAGCCTCTATCCTCTTGTTGTATCTGGGTCTTCTGTAGACCATGTTTTGGCAGTGGGTTCTATCCCACATGTATCACTTTGGTATGCCCGTTTGGGGCATATGTCTTTGAAGGGAATGAAAATGTTATCTGGTTTGCAGTATCTTCCGCCTTTGGACTATGCATGTTTTGACTCGTGTGATCATTGCCTTTATGGTAAGCAGAATAGGTCTACGCATAAGAAATCGGGTAGGCCATGTATGAGTGAGCCCTTGGCTTTGGTGCATTCAGATGTTTGTGGGCCCATGTCGTGTATGTCTATGGGTGGCGGGAAGTACTTTGTTACCTTCATTGATGATTTTTCTAGGAAAGTGTGGGCTTATCCCATAAAGCAAAAGTCTGATGTGTTGGCAGTCTTTCAACATTGGCTTGCTCTTATTGAGAACCAGACTGGGTATAGGCTGAAATACCTTAGGACTGACAATGGGGGAGAATATGTCTTATGTGCTTTTGAGCAATTTTGTGATGACAGGGGTATTAAGCGTCAGTTGACCGCCCCTTACACCCCCGCCCAGAATGGTTTGGCTGAGCGCATGAACATGACTATTCAGGAGCGTGTCTGCTCTATGCTTAGCCATGCAGGCCTACCACAGAGCTTTTGGGCTGAGGCAATTAGTACGGCAGTGCATGTCATAAACCGATCGCCTTCTAGTGGATTGGATTTCCAGGTTGCAGAGGAAGTTTGGGCTAGTAAGCCACCCTCTTATGCGCATCTCCGTGTCTTTGGATGCGAGGCATTCTACCATGTGCCCAAGGACAAGAGGAGTAAGTTGGATCCAAAGAGCATTAAATGCATCTTTCTTGGTTATGGTGATTCATGAGAAATGGGCTATCGCCTATGGGATCCGCAGGCGCGGAAAATAGTACGCAGCCATGATGTAGTCTTCCATGAAGACAAGATGCACAGGCAGCTTGAGAAGGTGGTTGAGATCCGCAGAGTGATCTTTCAAGAGGAACCTAGAGCTCCTGCACAGCCAGTTGGACAGCCTACAGCTGTAGCAACAGATGCTCATGGTCAGGGTGTTGGACAGGCAACAAAGCCTGCAGTGAGACGGTCTGCTAGAGACAGACGTCCACCTGATAGATTTCAGCCCTCTATGCATTATGTTTTGGTTACAGATGCAGGAGAGCCTTTCACTTATGATGAGGCTATGCGTAGGGGTGATAGTCACTCCTGGGAGAGGGCTATGCAGTCTGAGATTGACTCCTTGCATAAAAATGAGACGGGATTTGGTTGCCTTGCAAAGGGCAAGAAGGCTTTGCCATGCAAGTGGGTGTACAAGCTGAAAAGTACCCCTAGACACCCCAAGTTGGCATACAAGGCTAGATTGGTAGTAGCAAAGGGTTTTAAGCAGGAGCATGGTGTAGACTTTGATGAGGTCTTTTCTCTTATGGTTAAGATGACCACCCTGCGCTTGGTCTTGGCTTTGGTTGCTCAGCTTGACTTAGATCTATATCAGATGGATGTCAAGACGGCTTTCTTACATGGAGACTTGCATGATGAGATCTATATGGAGCAGCCTAAGGGCTTTGCAGAACCTGGCAGGGAGCACCTAGTGTGCAAGTTGAAGAAAAGCCTTTATGGCTTGAAGCAGGCACCTAGGGAATGGTGTCATAAGTTTGATGCCTTTATGCTGTCACAGGGCTACAACAGGAGTGCTATGAATCCATGTCTTTACACGAAGAAAGCCCGTGATGGTTCATTGCTTATTTTGGTACTCTATGTGGATGATATGTTGATAGCAGGGAAAGCTCATGATGAGCTAGATGCTCTTAAATCTCAGCTGAAGAAGAGCTTTGAGATGAAGGATTTGGGACAGGCCTCTCACATACTTGGTATGCGCATTAGACGCGATAGGCATCAGGGACTCCTCTACTTGTCACAGAGGGAGTATATTCATAAAGTCCTTGAGCGCTTCTGCATGCAGGATGTAAAGCCTATTGGCTGTCCATTGCCTTCTTATGTGAAGATATCACAGGCCGATTGTCTGGAGACAGATGAGCAGAGGGCCGAGATGGCCCAGATCCCTTATGCTTCAGCCGTGTGCAGTTTGATGTATGCCATGATAGCTACTCGTCCAGATATTGCCTTTGTAGTTGTGTTGTGGCACACTATATGGCTACATCTGGCAGGAAACATTGGGATGCTGTGAAGGGTATCATGAGGTACCTGAAAGGCACAACAAATATGTGTATTTGCTATGGCAATCAGGATACAGGGGTCGTGGGGTACACTGACTCCGACTATGCAGGACATGCAGATAGTAGGAAGTCCACTTCTGGCTATGTATTCACCTACGCTGGAGGTGCTGTCTCTTGGATGTCCAAGGTTCAGAAGTGTATGGCTTTGTCTTCCACTGAGGCCGAGTATGTTGTAGCCACTGAGGCTTGCAAGGAGGCCATATGGCTAGGCCATCTAGTTTGCTGACCTTGGGATTGATGCTATACCTACACTGTATTCGGATTCTATGAGTGCCATTCAGTTGGCTAAGAATCCAGACTTCCATGCGAAGACGAAACACATTGAGGTGAGGTATCACTTCATACGTGGTGTCGTGGAGGACAAGTCTTTTGACCTTGTCAAGATCTCCATTGACGAGAATCCTGCAGATCTGCTCACGAAAAGCCTTACTACTGAGCACTTTGCCTTCCTCAGGAGATTGATGGGCGTTGGATGAGATGTTGCCTTTCCTCATCCCTTGTACCTATGTACAGCTGTACTGTCTTTTTCTTTTCTTTTCTCTCTCACTGGGGCAGATTCGCCTTTAAGTGGGAGGTTGTTGGGGTAAAGGCGCCTCCGCTGTGCCGCCCCGTGTATTACTACACTGACAGTACCCGCCACTACACACTGCAGGTGGCGGGCGTCTGTCACGTCACTTTATTCTTTACATTTATTTTAGTGACTAGTAAATAAAGGAAGGCTCGGTCACACATTGTGACTGTTGGAGTTCCCATTTCTTGTCTCTCTCTTTCTTGCTCTTGCTCTCCCGCCATAGCTCGCGTGCAAGCTTCGGTCCTTCTCACCTTTCAGGTAGGATTGATCTTAAGCAGTCTACGTCTCCTGCTATTTCCTCTTCTCCTCAACAATAACATTTGTGTTTTGTAACTTTGCCAAATGTGCATAAATTAAATAAGAATTCACAAATGAATCCCACCCAAACTTTTCCTTGATACTTCACTTTACATTATTCAACTTTGTTTTAGGAATCTTCCCCTTGCTCATCACAATCTACAAGGATGAGACCAAATTTAAGCTTTCTTGCTTGAATTGGCAATATTATCTGGAACTTCTTCTATCAAGAGACCATTGGTTGCAACATCCAATATTTACACTTGCTTTTTTCCCTTTTTCTCTGTCTAAACATCCTCCATGGCATGTTCAAGTGTTCTATTGCCTAGGAAAATGAGACCATTCCCCCAAACTTCTACTACTCTGGCGTTGCACATCCAGGGTCGACCCAATAGGACATCGTAGTCCACTCCCTTCATGACTATAAAGTCAACCGAGAATTGGATTCCAGCAATTTTTACCGGCTAGTTTTTTAGCACCCCATATGACTTCACTTTCATTCCGTTGGCTAATGTGACGTTGAACCTAGCCATCTCAATAGGTGGGTTGCCCCAAGTCAGGAGCATTGCATGGCTCAGTACACTGACTCCCGCCCCTGTGTCTACAATCCCTTTCCTTGTTATGTTGCCTAGGGCTGAGACCGGCAAGACTGCGTGCTTCTCGGTGCCTTCCCAAAAAGCATTAATGTGCAAGGATTTAGGCATGGAGTGTAACGTCAAACTTGGTATTTGCATCTCTACATCATGTTCTTGTAGGTCTGTAGCAACTTGCTCTTATGACCCTTCAACCCACTACTTCAAGTCCTTCCACAGACTCGGATGTTGCCTAAGCACATCTCCCACATTTACCGTCACTAGGGTGGTCACTAGAGTGGTAAGAAGGTCATTGGTTGCTCGTCTTTCTCCTGTTCCGGATTGTCTTGACCAGCGCCCATGGCTGGGTTGCTGGCCCGTAGAGTTAAGGCCTTGCCTAAGTGGTACTACTGGTGGCACCGTCGCATCTCTGGTTTCGGTGGAGGGGGTGAGAGTGGCGTGATGATGCTAAAGACATCCTCAATCTCGTCCTCCAAGATGGGCTCCGTATCTTTCAAGTATTCCTAAGCCTCCTTTACCCACTCCTTCACCTTCTCAATGGCCTCTAGTTGGAGCTTCGGGTCGGGGTGCTCTCCCACCTTAGCACTTCCCTTTTCAGCAGTCTTCGGGGCTAATGTCTTTGCTTCAGCATCAGTGACTTTCTTTCTAGCAGGTAGCATTGTGGTGCTGTGGTGCTCTCTGTTTTCAGCACGATTTTAGCTTCGGGTCTCTTCTTCCTCCTCCTATGTCTCTTTTTCCCTATCGAGGCTGCATCAAGATTGCTAGGACCTGGCAGTGATATGCCGGCCTGCTTCATTTGTGCACGGGTCATTACATGCAATGGTATAGGTGTAGCTTCCCCGTTCAAATTCTTGACACCAAACAGCCCCAATGGGACAGATGGCACGTTAGCTAAGTTTGAGGGTGTTTTTCGCTTTGGACAGTCAACGAAGAGATGAGTGATTCCGCACTCAGGACACCTTAGGTTAGCCTTGTCTCTATTTTGTTGCTCTCTTTCAGGACAATGTGATGAGATGTGTCCCGGGTGGCCGCAAGTCCACATGATTGGCTTCTAGGTCTGCCCTCCTAAGCCCCTACCTCGTCCCCTACATAATGCCATCACCGATACTGGTCGATAGTCCATAAGGACTGCATCGTCATGCGAGACGTAAGGGTATAGATAAGGCTCCTCCTCATTTGGCTCTTCCACATAGTGGATTGGAGCATTGTTGGGTGGATTTTTCACATAGGGGCCCGGTGGTCTGGGTATTCCAGTAGGATTTATATCCATTCTAGGAACAGTCACCTTAGCATTGTTTGGTGCGGGAAGGGCCAATGGCGCTCCCCTTCCGAAGAGTTGTTGCTGCTTGCTTGCTAGGTACAGTTGACTATACAATTGTGAGTACGAAAGTCTTCTAGGCAATCTACAATACGCATTGTCGTGACCAAACCTATCGCAATTAGCACAAGGTCGTGACCTAGGGTCCTGACACTCAGCTGGCAAGTGGTTCCCACCACAATACATACATTGGACATGTGGTCACATTGGTCATCTTAGCATTTTCTGCATCTTGGCTATTTCCATTTCCATGTCAACCAATTCTTGGTTGGTGTCTGTAGCCTTTCCCTTATCTTGGGTGCTTATGCCTGGTTGCACGCTGGATGCAAAACCTCTCTCCAAACTTCTTGAGTGGGTCTCCTCTTGGTTCAAGTTCCTAGAGCTCCTCTCCTTCAATTGGTCGTCGACCCGAATGGCCTCTTTGAACACCCTTGCTAGTGTGTCTCGCAGCAAGCTCTAGTTGCCCGCCAAGGCTTTATAAAGCTTCTTATTTCGTATCCCACTGATAAATACCGTCGGCACCACTCTTTTGGTCGACCGTTCACCCGTCGAGATTCTCTTGAAGAGACTCCTCACGTGGGTCACATAGTCACGGATGTCCTCTTTTTCCTTCTGCTTCACGTTCATAAGTCGTACTAGCATGTCATATGAGTATTCGGGCTCAAAAAATCTCTTAATGAAGAGATTTTTCAATCCATTGAAGTTTACTAGCTCTGCGGCATCTAGACTTGTGTACCAAGCTTGACCCTTGTCTCCCAAGCACAGCCTGAATGCTTGAGAGCATTGAGTCAAGTCGGTGAGACCGTTGGCCTCGCAAACCTGCTCGAACTACTCTATAAAGTCGTACAGATCGTCCTGGGGCTGGTACTTATCGAGCTACTTTGCAACAACTGGTATCTTAGGTTGGCTCTTGGAGCCTTGGTTCACCCCCAACCCTGCTAGTAGTGACGTGGCCAATGCTGCAGTGCTCTACTCTGTTGTTGTGTTGTCTAGCAATCACTTTGTGAGAAGCTCACTTAGTGTCAAGTCTCCTTCTAGCACTGTCTCATGGTTAGTTCGATTTCTGCTTGCTAGGTTCAGCACTCGTTGTATCTCTCGCATCTCTGTGTTTTGCCTCAGGCTCCTAGTCTGCTAGTCTTGGTTGTATTCCATTATGCCTCGCAGTGCTTTGTGGGCTAGTTTTCTTTCCTCCTCTAGGTCACCTATAATGGCTTCTGCCGCTCTACCACGGTGCTCACACCGAGCGTGAGAGTCATAGCTACTCATCAACTACTAGATCGCTTCTAGAAAAGCTCCTAAGTCGAATTCCTCGTTCTCCCTGTGGTATGAGCTTTCGTTCGACATGGTTGTGTTCTCTTGCTCCACTAAGCTATCGATAAGGTTGAGGAGGTCGGGTAGAGCCACGTTCCTATTGTTATTCGCTTAGTCCTATGCTAGGCTCCGATTGTCCGTCTATGTCTCCACTAGTTGCTGTTAAGGCGCTAACTCTCTCGACAACCTATTCTAGCCACTAAGCAGCTGTGTCTTGTGAAAGTTCCTATTCCTTGTGCCAGAATCGAGTCTCGACAGGCGTCGGGATGGCTCATAAAGGTTAGTACCATTAAGATCTAGTTGGGTCTGGTGTAAACTTCCACAAGATTTGCAAAATTCTGACTCGGCCCAACTTGTCCAAGTTGCAAGGGCCAAGTGGTGGACTCGGACGGGCCGAATGGTTGAACAAGGGCACCAGCCGAACTTGCAGCTCGGACGACCAAATAGATATGTCTGACTCGGCCCAACTCGTCCAAGTTGCAAGGGCTGAGTGGTAGACTCGAACGGGCCGAATGGTTGAACAAGGGCACCAGCCGAACTTGCAGCTCGGACGACCAAACAAATATGTCCGAGGGCCGAGTGACAAAAATGGGCCAAGTGGTCCAAGGACCGAGTGACAAAGGTGGGTCGAGTGGTCTGAGGACCGAGTGACAAAGGTGGGTCGAGTGGTCCGAGGGCCGAGTGACAAAGGTGCCGAGGGCCGAGTGGCCCGAGGGATTGACTCGGACGGGCTGAGCGGTACGTGTATGGGTCGAGTGGTCCGAGTTATCCTAGTGGTCTGAGGGCCGAACAGTCAGATTCTAGGACTTGGCCCAACCCCAATCCACTCGAACAAGCTGAGTCGCGCACGACGACGGCCATGTCGATGGTGATCTCGTTGAATCCAACAATCCACGCAAGCACCAAGCACGCCAACTTCCAAATCACAACAAATACATAGCATGAAGGTTTTGATGTACCTAGATCGTGTGAAGAACTCCCCAATGGCAAGGTCAAATCGAATCAATGCTAGAAACTCTCCCTCTCTCTCTCTCTCTCTCCCTGCTAGGGTGAAAAATGAGCTCCTCTATAGTCTCTTGGCCCTTAAACCCCTTCCTGAGCAGGGTTTTGCCATCCCCAATCACTCACTTGCCAGAATTAATAGTTCCAACCACTCTTTTTCCCCATTTACCCTGATCTGTGCCTGTTTTGCTCTGTTTTACAGCAGTAAACCCTATGCTTCTCCAATCTGATTTCGTAATCCTATCCTATGCTAAATGCAACAAGAATCAAAAGCAAGTGATTGAAATGATCTCCCCTTCTTTTCCAATCATTAAACAACCAAAATAACTAGAATACTTACTTGTATCGAAGATCAAAAGCCCCAACTTCCTACCTATCTCAAGCTTTGGTTCGGGGATGAATCCCTTACTTTGACGCTCCATATGAGGCGCACAAGTGCTCAAGCTTGAATCCGTTGGTCCTGGCAAAACAGAACCAAAATGTGGGAGCTCTCACCCAATCGCTAAGACCCACAGACCACTTATTGCTTCAAGCATTCCAAGTGAGCTCTAATGGCTACCTCTCACATAGTTGACGCGCTTTCAAACCTATGAATGTAGTGAGCTTACCTCAATGCCAAAATGAGTTGCCTCCTCATTCGCACACATCGATAGCTCCACGATCCTTGATGCTAGCTCAAGCACCCTCAAGCCTCCTCCATCAAGCTCCATCCACCATAGCCGTTCATGTGTGAGCAAAGAGAAGAGAGGAGAAGAAGAGAAGTGGAGATGGTGAAGAGCTTCACCCTCTTGATCCCTCACTCCCACACACTCACTCCCTCACACTCTCACACACACTCTCTCAAGAACACACACACAAGCAAAGAGAAGGGAAGAAGGGAAGAAGAGAGGTCTCTTGTTAGCCCACACCAAAGAATGAGCTTCCATTCACTTTTTGAATTTTATATACAAGCCCTAAAATCCCATGGACACCCATCCCTTTTACATGACCGGCCTTTGTGGCAAGGTCCTTTTTCCTATTTCCAAGGTCCTTTTTCCTATTTCCAAGGTCCTTTTTCCTATTTCCCTTTTCTTGCCCCATGCCTTAAGCCTACACCCGTCTATTCTTTTACAAATGGCACAGGAGGGAGCCTAGCGCTCTTTTACAAGAGCTTTTAGAGTTTTTTGAGGTACCTTCTATTTAAAATTACGCTTTTGCCTCAACTTATTCTTTTAAGGTCCGCCTTTGCACCTTTGCCCTTTTTATGTTCTTCTTCATTTTTTCGTCATCTTGAACTAAGGTTAACAATCTCTTCTACTTGTTGTATCTTTCTTAGAACTTATTCATCATAATTTGGAAGCTTGGTTATACCACTTGGGGGCACCTCTTTTGTGATACCTCCTCGGTCTCTAGTTGTGGGTGGGAATCCCTAATCAACAATAGAAAAGGACCAATCCAAAGGACCACGCACTCAATATCATCATCATCATACCCTTTCCATGTAGATGGGATTTCAATCTCCCTCTAGTTGGCTCATAATTTATTACTTTAGATCCCCTTCAAAGTCAACTTGATTGAAAGTGGTTGTGGTAAGGGTTAGTTGGGCTTTTAACTTGTCCACATAGTCTATAAGTATCTGTATTGTAGTGGTATTTCTCTTGTTGTAGTTGTAGGGCATGCCTACACATTGATACATGCTTCTTGCAATGCCTCTCTCTAAAGAGGGCATTCTTCAAGTCCAATACTCCTTGCAACAACTCTCTTTGAAGAAGGCTCTCTTTTAAGAGGGATTGGCCAAGTCCAATACTCCTTGCAGAAACTCTCTTTGAAGAAGGCTCTCTTTGAAGAGGGATTGGCCAAGTCCAATGCCATCTGATGGAGGATGTCAACTTGGGTACCTTTTTCTTCTCTCTCTATCCTAGTTGTTGCTACTTTAGTGAGCTATTTTTTGTAGGTGACCTATACGCTTGTAAAGGCTACATCTATTTGATTATAATTTTCTTGGTTTTCCTTACACCTTGTTTAGGGTTAAAGGCTGCCTATGCCTAGCTACCTATATTTTCCTTATAGTTAGTGCCTACACACCTATACACTACAAATGGTGGCTGCCCATTACTATTATATTTATTCCTTATTTTTTATTATGATAGAATAATTAAAGGGAATGCAAGTCACACATTGCCATGGTTGGAAGTTCCCACGCATTGGTCTTACTCTCTCTTTTGATCAAACCTCCATACCTCTTGTGCTTGCTTTGGCTTGTGCTCTTCTCTCTTGCTCATGCTAACCTTTTCAATTAGTAACAGAATGGGCATTCGAGGAGCTTTAGACATACCACTATAGCCCAAGAAAGAGAGCTTCAACCTGTGCTTCCATGGTAGCCATGTCTTTAATCATTTAAGAAAAAGATCTACTCCCCACTTTCCCTGGCTTGTTCGTAAAATTTTGGAGGACCTTTGGTCAATGCCAAGTGACCTAGGAGGGTTAGTAATAGCAGAAGAAGGCCACTAATAGTATTCCACAATTTTAGGCACCATTTTTAGGATCATGTCTTGCTTCTCCTACATAAGATATTTTGCCTCGGCACTTCATCCTAATCTTTTCTCAACTATTGAGCACTTTTTTCGGCACTTTTGACTTTGTCTTTGGTATCATTTGAGGAAGAAATCATCAACCATTGAGTGTCATTAGTGGAAAGACCTACTATTTACAATTTGGGACAATAAGAATTTGAATTTTTGTGCTTCACTAATGCCTATTCATTGCAATTTTAATGTTGAGATGATGTATTGATGCTTGGGGATACTTTAGGATTGAATAGAGTTCATTTTGCTAAGCCAATGAAAGGATCTTTGTTATCATAAACAATGAATAGCAAGCATATGCTTTAAATGTCATTGTAATCTATGCTTAGATGCCATATGAGAATGCTCTTTGATTGTATGTATGCTGGACACTACTAGTCATATACAAATATGCTCTCCTTTGAGACTTGAGTTTTGATTCTAAGCTCTCTTACATCCATATTTCTAGAGGTTTCATGGTCTAGTGATTTCTTATTTATGGGCTTGGATACTTACGTTATTTACATGCTCTTGGATGTATCATTTGGTATCTTTGGGCTTTCAGATGTTATGACATACATGTATTGAGCTTGCTTTGCTCTTGGGTACTCTAGTTTGCTTCTAGTGGAAGAACTTTATGATTTTATTGTAGTGCTTGGCTTTTAGATCTTGTGAAAGTCTCTCATATATGCTCATTGGTTTATGTAGACATTGTCTTTGCAATTACTAATCACTGTAGGCTATTTTTCATTTGATTTTTTTGTTGCCTAGTACTTTCTCCTATTAAACAAATGGTCAATTATGAATATATGATTTTGATATATATTGAGCTTCAGTGTTCATGGGTAGTGAGTTGGTTATAGTTTGATACATCTCTCTATTTCTTAGAGATCTCTTATGCACAATTAGCTCATGTAATTTACCCCCTTGGTTCGGGATGCATCTATGTAATTGACACTTTTTTGATTCTTTAGTACTTGGAGTTGGATGCTCTTCACTAGTCACTACCAGTTGCATTCTAATTCTAGTTGTTATCTAAAATTTCCTAGCAGTGTGAGCATTTTGTTTTGGACATTTTCCTATAGTTAAATTCTCATATACTGTATCTTTATGGATAGCACTACTGTACTTCAACTTTAAACTATTTTATTGAGGGTAGATACTTGTTTTGAGTAGTTTATTGCTTCTATTTTGTGACAGCAATACATTGCTTTGTACTCTTCCTTTTGCATATACTTTTGGCTTGATTTTCGGGCTATTTTGCTAAAATTACAAGAGCCCATATTATCTTTATTCTACAATCATTATGGTAGATGCTTCTAGTAATTCTAGTGATAGTGCTATCTTTAATATTAATAAGTTGGATGACAAGAATTTTAACTATTGGAAGACATAGATGTAGCAAGTCTTGGTCATAAGACATTGATATTAATAGTTGGGGGAAACTTGATAAGCTATGTAAGTACACAATTATTTTGAATTTTTTAAAGTAAGTCTATTTGAATGTCATTACGACTATTGGTGGTGCATTGCAATTATGGGAAAAGATATGTGATCTTTATGATAACTAGAGCTCGACTTCACAACTGTACTGGTTAAGAAGCTTGTGGACTTAGATATGAAAGGAACTCCTATATCTACTCATTTGAATGATTTCCATTGTATTTGCAGCTAGATTACATTGGAGAAGATTGCATTTGATAAAAATATTAGGTCTATATTCTTGCTTGTCACTCTCCCTAAGTCATGGGACACATGTTATATTGCCATAAGTACTAATCCTCCTAAGGGTGGCTTTAAATGCTAAAATATAGAGGGAGCTTTACTTACTATAGGGTTAATATAAAAAAATGTTGATGTGCCCCTCAACTCATGCTCTCATAGTTCAAGACTGACATGAAGCTCACAATAAATCCTATGGTCCTAAGTCTTCACTTACATGTCACTATTTAAGGTAGCACTGACACATATGGCTGCAATGCCATAAGATGTGGCAAGATAAGCATGATAAAGGCAAAGAGAAAATATAGGATAATGGTAAATCATCAGATAATCAATGCAATACTAAATCCATTGTCAAGATTGAAGAGATTAATACATTGGAGTACTAGTCATATAACTATATATTGGCTACTCTTCACTTACTACTGCACAATTGATTAATGGTTATTCCTCATTCTCTCAATGTTGATTACTCAATTTAGGGGTTTTCTTTCATGTGAACATGCATCACAGTTGGTTTTACACCATGTCATTTTAGGTTTTGTATAATCGGGAATGATCATATATGTGACGTAATTGGTAGCAATGATGTTTGCTTGTAGTTTTGTATAGGCACTTCTTTTGTTTTGCATGATGTATGTCATGTCCTAGCTTTGATGAAAAGCCTTATTTCTATTGGTAGTTAGTTGGATGATGCTTGTTATCATGTCTCTTTTAGTGATTCTCCTTGGAAGATTACTTGTGATAGCCTCATTTTTTCTAGAGATGCCAAAGTTGGCAATCTTTATTCTTATTTGTTCCAAATCTATGGATCATGTATTGGCCATCACTCATCTTACTCCAGTATCTCTATGGCATCTTCGCCCTTGGACACATGTCACTTAAATAAGTGAAAGTTTTGACTCATTTGTAATATCTCCCACCCCTAGACTTTTCTTGTTTTGATTCTTGTGATGATTACTTATATGGTAGGCAGACTCCTAATGCTAATAAGAAATCTGGTTCTACATGTATGGGTGAGCCGTTGACTCTTGTTCATTCTGAAGTTTACAGTCCCATGCCTTGTCAATCTTTGGGTGGTGCTAAGTATTTTGTTATATTCATTAATGTTTTTTCACATAAAATTTGGGCCTATCCCCTAAAGTAGAGTTCAGATGTTTTAGCTACTTTTTAGCACTTTGTTGCTTTGGTTGACTAGGCAAAGGTTTAAATACCTAAGATTAGATAATGGGAGTGAGTATGTATCCTATGCTTTTGAGTAGTTCTGTTATGATTATGGCATTAAGCGTCAGTTGATCTCTCCTTATACCCCACCCCAAAATGGTATTACCAAGTGTATGAATAGGACCATTAAGGACCATTAAGGAGAGGATCATAGTATGCATAGTAAGGTAGTCTTATACCATATGTTTTGGGCTAAGGCAATTACTATTACAGTTCATTCAATTAATAGATCCCCATGCACTACCCTTGGTGTAGAGTTGTAGGGGATATATGGTATGGTAAACCTCCTTCATATGCACACTTGAGAGTCTTTAAATGTGAGATATTCTATCATATTCCCAAAGACAAGGACAATAAGTTGGATCCAAAGTCTTTCAATGATATTTTTCTTGGATATGGTAATGTAGGTGAGATGGGCTATCATCTTTGGGATCTACAAGCTATGAAAATTAGCTGCAGCCATGATATTGTGTTCCATGAGGATAAGATGCATAAGAGACTTGAGCAAGTGATCGAGGTGCATAGAGTGATCTTTCAAGAGCAACCTCCTATTCTGTACAACCAACCCTTGTTAGAGAGCCTATAGTTGTTGTTGAACAATTAGATCTAGATTCGTATTAGATGGATGTTAAGATGGTTTTTCTACATGGGGCCCTTCATGAGGATATTTATGTGCAACATCGTAAGGGCTTAGAGGAAAGGGAAAGGGAACACCTAGTGTGCAAGTTGAGGAAGAGTCTCTATGGACTTAAGTAGGAATCTAGGAAATGATATCATAAGTTTGATTTATTTTTGCATTCTCTATCTTATTTCCACACTGCTATGGATCCATATCTCTATATGAAGAAGGCCTATGATTTTATCTTTATTATTTTGGTACTCTATGTTGATGGTATGCACATTGATGGGAGTACTCATGATGAGATGAATGCTTTAAAGACTCAACTCAATAGGAGCTTTGAGATGAATGATATAGGGCATGCTTCTCATATACTTGGTATTCACATTATACACAATCACTCTAAGGGACTCCTCTACTTATCATAGAAGGAGTGCATTTACATTATACTTGAGTGATTTCATATGTAGGGTGGTAAACCCATTGGCACCCCTTTACCTTCTCATATGAAGGTTAGTAGGTAAATTTTCTCTAGTTAGATGATGAGAAAGCTCAAGTAACCAAGATTCCGTATACATCCGCAATGGACAACTTGATGTTTTCCATTATAGCCACAACTAGATTTGACATAGAATTTGAAGTGGGAGTTGTGGCTTGTTACATGGAAATACTTGCAATGGGAGTTGTTGCTTGTTACATGGTGACACTTGATGGTCAACAATGGGACTCCATGAAGAGTATCATGAGATATCTTGATGACATTGCAAACTTGTGCGTTTGTTATGGCAACTAGGATACTAGAGTCAAGAATTATACTGACTCAAATTATGTAGGACATGCAAATAATAGGAATTTCACCTCTGGCTATGTCTTCATCTTTGTTGGAGGTACTATTTCTTGGATGTCTAGGGTGCATATATGCACTATCTTGTTTAGTATCAAGGGTGAGTACATTATAGCCCCATTATGGTGGCTTGCAGGGAGGCTCTATGTAGGCCATTTGTTTGGCAGACCTTGGTATTACTTCTATAACTCCTACCTTGCATTCAGATTTTTTGAATGCTATCTAGTTGTCATGCAATCTGGTCCTTCATCTAAAGACCAAGCACATTCAAGTGCGTTACCACTTCATCAACGAGGTGATTGAGGACAAGCATGTATAGCTTGTCAAGATGTCTACACATGAGAATATTATTGATCTGCTCAATAACAATCTCCCAATAGAATGTTATGCCTTCCTTAGGAAGTTGGCATGATGTTTTCCCTCATTCAATTGTACTCATATAATGGGCGTAGGATGATATGATGTATTCTCTCATCCAATTGTACTCAAATGTATATATTATACTTTTCTCATCACTTCAGGCACATTTGCCTTTAAGTGGGAGGTTGTTGAGGTTAAAGACTGCACGCATTTACATTGTACTCAATGCCCGCACACTTGTACAAGATGGCAGGTGGCAATTGCCTATCACTATCATCTTTATTCCTATATTTTTACTATTACAGAATTAAAAAAAGGGAAGGCAAGGCATAGATTATAACTATTGGAAGTTCCCACACATCGGTCTTGCTCTCTTTTTTATTCAAACCTCCATATCTCTTGCTCTTGCTTCTACTTATGCTCCTCTCTCACTCCTACTCACCCTTTCAAACCTTCGAGTGTAGTCGTCCAATCTTGTCTTTTCCTACTCCACCTTACCTGTTAGTTCAACTATCTAGACTTTGGCCTTATGCTCCTCCTATTGAGTATTTTCACATTGTGTAGGTAGACTCTTAACTGCTCTGGCTCCACATTCTTTTCTTCCATCCCTTTTTTTTCTCTTCTACTTGCTTGCTTTTCTCCTCTAGCTCCCGAACCTTCTCTTCAACTGCTTTATCCCTTTCTTCCAATTTTTGGCTCTTTTCTTCCACCTCTCTATCCTTCAAATTTTCCACATGCTTGCACTTCTCCTCTATGTCCCTACCCTTCTCCCCTACTTGGCTCTAGAGCTCTCAATGTTGTTGGCCTATTTGTAGTAGAAGTCCTTCATATTTTTCTATCAATCCATCAAATTTCACTCGTCACTCATTCTTTGCCTTTACAACTTGAGCCTTCTTGTTGCATAGTTATTTGCACAAATTTTTTAAGGCAGCATGTCCTCATAAGTCTAGGTTGTCTCTTCTTCTCTTCTTGGGTCTAGTGCTTCTCTACTTGTTGCTGGTTACCTTCTCCCATTATAACTTTCTACATGGTTTGCTTTCTCTTAAGCTCTTATATATTAGCCTTCATGACCTGCAACGCGGTTGGCACATCTATGATGCTGGGTCCTTCTACTACCTCACTCATGCTTTCTACTCTTTTTTTAATTGTGATTTAACTCTTGTCATTATATCCTCATCTCTCTGTTGGTCTTTATCTCTTTTGCACAAGTCTCCCTAATAAGAGATAAGCATGTCCTTGAGTAGATCTTCATGCTCCTTCTAGTGTGTGGCCTATTCTTCTTGCATGTCCTTCAAGGATTCCCTTAAGATCTAATTGATGTTTGGCCTTCCTTGCTTAGACAAGCATGCCTTCATCTACTTTGCCACTCTCATCACTCTTATATGTCTTTTGCACCTATGTTAGTCTTTGTCTCTGCTCTCCTTTTTCTTCTCCTTACTCTGTTGCACCTTGCCCTTGAATGTCGTGCCCTCTATCTTGCTCAATAGTGAGCATTACAATTATGGAAGTTATAGTTTTCTCATGAGGTCTATGATATGTTCTTGTTGCCAACCCCAATAGTGAAGATCCTTGCAATTGGTGCTCCCAAGGTGACACATGTTACTCATGTGAGTGCAAAACTAACGATAAATTATTGTGCCAAGTCTAACCTCTATGCTCCTAAGCTTTCCTACTGGTGTTCAAAGTATACTTTGGGCCTTGCTAAGTGACTTCATGAGAGTGCCAATCCTTAGGTTATTCAATTTTTGTTTGGTGATGCTTCATGATAGAATGTCCTCCATGAGGCCCCTCAAAATTCAACCGACTAATGTATTGGCCTTATTATAAGAAAACTTGAGCCACAACTCTCAATTCTTCATCTAGAATTGTGTTGAATATTACCCCATCATTATTCAGTCTTATCTCTTCATTCCACTTGCTTGCCACCATTATTGCTCATTTTTTTATTGTCACAAATGAAACATGATTGTTACTCAAAGAGCTTGGAGAGGAAATGATGATGCATTTAGTTGGAATGCTGCATGTTAATTTTGTTTGAGTATAAATTGCATAGATGGTAACATTGATACACAAATGGTAAAGGCACCTCTCTTTCAAATTTCCTTCTAATTTGATTCAAATTAGACCACCTTTGAGTGTTTTTACCATATGAGTGTTGTTCCCATTGTAAATTTGAGTATTAGCATCTGAGTGTGTATGTGAATCCCCTTTCAAACCACCCTCTTTAATTCATCACATGAACCTCTAAGTGTCACTCATTTCATTGCCATCAGAGTCTCTCTTTTTTAAGAGAACACTAGCTCTATTGGGTTAATTATATTATCTCTAAAGAAATTTGTGCATTCTATTACCTTCTAGTAGGCCAATTCCTCTCTCTCTCGGCAGTCATGACAACATTCCCTTGTTAGCTTAGTGCTCGTTCCAATGCTCAATTTCCCATTGAGAAATATCTCTCCGACTCTTTTTGTTTTGGTTTGTTTTGTTTTGTTTTTGTTTTTGGTTTTTTATACTAACTCTTCTTATCTTTCATTGGAGTGCCCTCAACACTCAAATGAGTTGCCCTTGAATGCAACCGACATGTTATTATCCAAAGAACGAAAATCCCTTCCTTCTCTCTTTCGCCTCACAAGTCTATTGTGTGTTTTTCCTAAATCTCTCTCTAATCTATTCTAAAAATTCTCACAATTTAGATTAAATTCAAACTTTAATCAACTGGCAAGGGAAAACTCACTAATACAAATTCTCTCTTATGCTAATCATGCATCTTTTAGAAGTAACTAGCATGCAAGAAAAAAATGATTCCCCATCAATCTCTCACTTATAAACTTCGATGTGCTTCCTATTCATATGCATAGTAGAGAAGCAAGTGCTTCAAATGGTTGATTTTGTGGTCTTGGCAACAAAACCAAAAATGTTAAGCCATAATGACACTCCATAATGGAATAGGTGTGGTAGTCCTTTGTCTAATATTCCAAATCAAATGTCATAATTTATGAAATTTTCTTGACAAACAACATAGAAACTTGTGAAGAAATCTCAAAGGAGTGAAAATTGATATGCATCTCCATGCAAACATTTAAAATTTTAATTGTTTCATGTGATGAGAATAGAAGTGAGCTACAACTCAAGATTGCCATGTTGATAAACTAATATAGTGAGTTGAAGCATTTTTCTTAGAATGACATTCACAATCCTTATCTTTTTCTCAAACATAGAGATTTATGCCAACTCTTCACCATACTATTTTAAGGTAGTAAACTAGTTGAACAACTTATATATCACATTATGTTTGCAATGTCATAATGTTGTACCAATCTAGTGCTATATTGTTCATGTTCATCTTAAACAACACTAGTAGAGGTTGGTGCAATTTGCTTTTGACGTCTCAATAGTTTATTTGTTTCCATTACATGTGATATGAAGAACACTCACTAGTACTTAATCTTATTATTGTAGATTCTCTAGTTGATGCAAATTTGGTCTTTGTTTATTTGTTTTGCTAGACGATTGACCAATGTAGCATAGGATAAACACATGTAGTTAGTACATTCATTGTGATTGTGAGATCTCTATTTCTTTGGAGATAAGACATGATTAGTCATTTTTCCATTCAAACTACATATTGGCGATGAAAAATTCGACACCCTAAAAAAAGTAAAACAAGCACAAAACCTCATAAAAAAAGAAAGAAAGAATCCAACCAATGAACACTTTTTTTCTTCTTAGATTTTTTTCATAAGCATCCATGGTGAAAAGATCAAGTTGGTAGGTGATAATTATTGGCATAATCATGTGGACATGGATGTGTAGGCATAGTTACATGTTGTAGAGGGGCATTGCACATAAGGTGAAAACTTTGCCTTTGGCATTTATTGGTGTGATGGATGCATAGATTTTGCATGTCACAATGAAGCTTTCTTAACCCAACTTTTGCATTTTTAATGCAATCACAATTTCATATGCTTAGTTGCAAAAATCATGCTATATTGTTAAACTTAGCATTGTGTGAAAGGCCTCATAATTTGCTAGTTCCATAGAGTATACATGTGAAAACACTCTTACTAGATGTTTATGTCCTCTTTCTTTCTATCTTCATAAGAGCCGAATCGCACCTAGGGCTAATAGGGGGAGGGGAACCCCACTCCCCCTTTTAGCCCCCCTTGGTCGTGCCCAAGGGCAGTGCAGTTAGTGTGGCTTGCTTCCCCTCGACTTCACCCCAAAAACTCACTTGGAATTGTGAATGGTAACATAGTGCTTATAATGTTAAACCAATGTAATTTCTTCCTTTTCCAATATGCAGATCGTTACGTCGATTAAGCATAGTTTTTTCATTTTAAAAGAATTCTAACACTTTATGTGGCGGTTGGTCCCTCACCCCACAATTCGATTAGAATCTTTTATCTTTTAATAGGAATGCACAGAAGGTAACCCTCCAAACCACCAAATTGTAGCCAAATCTACATTGCACGAGGAAAAAAGGAAGGAAAAACCTTAAAATTATCACATATGCTAAAGAATTCTTCATGTGGATCCTTAGAGGCACTCTCTCCCTCTCCCTCCCTGCCCCCCATGTGTGTGTGTACGTGTGCCATTAGTAGTCCATCTACCTTTATCCTATGTAGTTTACTATAAACAATCTTCTCCTCCTCTTGATTGCTGGCTCTGGGCACCATGCATCAAGCTCTAGATATAGGTTATTTTTGAAATGTAGGCTCCCTTCCAAAAAAAAAAAAAAAAACACACACACACACACACTCTCTCTCTCTATCTATGAGAGAATATGAATCATATTTAGTAGTCCACTTGCCTCTATCCTACTTAGTTTACTATTAATAGCATTATGCTTCTCTTGATCGATGGCTCTTGGTAGCATGCCTCAAGCTCAAGGAATAGATATTATCCAAAACATAGGATCCCTTACAAATAAACATCCCCCTTAGGCCCTCCTCTCTCTCTCTCTCTCTCTCTCTCTCTCTCTCTCTCTCTCTCTCTCTCTCTCTCTCTCTCTCTCTCTCTCTCTCTCTCTCTCTCTCTCTCTCTCTAACCAAGGTTCTTATATTCCATACATCAGCTCAGATACGCAGACAGAGTATTTTCATGGCAGCAGGAGGGAGTATTGAGGTCACTGGATCATATGTATATTTGGGAGTCACCTTTACAGCAGCTTCAGGGATTTTCTCGATGACACAGGCAGCTCGTGACCGCCTCACTAGAGGATACTCAGCATTGGCTCTTATGGAGCGACAGTGTCATCAGGCATATTTCCAGGAGCCCCGCACCAAGGGGTGGCTCTTTGATACTCTAGTCACTCCAGCACTGATGTATGGAGTAGCTATATGGGGGCCAGGCCTTGCCGATTATGTATGGACATTGATGGAGAGACCTCAGGTGATCATGATATCTAGATTGATTTGCAGCAAGGCCTCAGTCCCACATGACATTGTGCGAGCAGAGCTTGCCACACCGCCCATGCTAGTCGAGGCATTATTTCAGACAGTCTGCTTCCTACACAGATTTCAGGATATGGACAGAGATCGCATTGCATACAGAGCATATATGGCATCTCAGGAGATGGCTCGAGCGGGGGATACCACATCATGGTATGCACAGACTAGAGCTTGGTTTGACAGACATGGGCTGGACATTGATAGACTCCCACCTCTTCTATATGATACTCAGGCTCCCACTTACACCCTCTCTCTCTCTGAGAGGAACAGAGTCATCAGACAGGAGATATGGCATATTTATATACAGAGGACATGGGTCAGCCCTGCACAGCCACTGCCATCGAAGATGGCACATTATTATACACAGTTCTTGAGCATATCAGAGTAGGGATTCATAGAGATTCCGAGATATATGCAGATCTATATGCCACATCGATTGAGAGTTCTTATTGGACAGCTCAGGGTATCATCACATCAGCTTATGATTGAGAGTGGCAGAGCCAGTGGCATCCCATGGGAGGAGAGGATATGCCCCCTTTGCAGATTAGAGGTGGAGAGTGAGGAGCATTTTGTTCTCAAATGCCCGGCATACTCAGAGTTGAGATCTAGATACACATTGAGCAGCTCACTTCAGGGATGTATGACTGATATGGATCAGAGATCATTTGGCCGTTTTCTGGGAGAGGCATGGCACATCAGAGAGCAGAGCACACAGCGGGTCCCAGTCAGAGAGGGGCCCACCCAGACGACTATTACACAGTTCTTTCAGATAGACAGAGTGAGAGCTACTGTACCAGCCTCCAGCCAGACCTCCGGGCTCACACTACAGCAGGCTGAGGACCAGCGTACCCGACGCCGCACGAGGATCCATGGGTTTCGGACCCCACAGCCACACCGACAGGAGATCCGGAGGATTCTTGATCTACATCGACAGCAGACTGAGATTCGACGACACTTGACACATTGGATCTCAGATCTCCAGTTTGCTCTTTCTCCACCGCCGATGTACCACATCCTGCATCCGGGAGGGATCACCTGCTATTAGCGACTTCGACGACTGCTACTACATCCCAGGATAGTATATCTCCCTGCATCTGTTACATATACACATCGCACCACTTTATCACAGTCGACAGTTGTTCCCCTATCACAGCCGACATTTGCATTATTCCAATGTGTACAAAGGAATGCTAATATTTTTTATTTGCAATGAATTGTGAGATTATAGAATTCATGTAAAACATTAACAAATGATCATGTGCAATATCCATGGTGCATTCATTACACCAATTGGTTGACTTGGATGGCCTTGAAGATGGGGTGGCTGAGGTAGGTAGTCTTCATGATGAAGACTACCTTACTATCGTTGGTCCTCACCCTCCCCCACATACACCATTAGTTGCCCCATTGAGGTATCCACATGTAATTGATGATGATGATGACCTTGCATATTATCTTTAGTCTATTTACTATTGTGATGGGGGCTCCAACATGAGCAATAGTGAGTAAGCTTGCCCTAAAGACCAATGTTATACTCAAGAAATATCCCAATGATAACAAAGGTATTCATTAAAAACATGATAGATTGAATAGCTTAGATAATAAGAGTTCAATCGTCGAGGTGCACAACCCAACCTAAGTGGCTCCAAACGAGAGATGTTGGATATGCCATACTCCAATTGAGGTGACGCTCATTTAAATTTTCAGATCTATCAAAGTATATCACACTCTTGCATCCCTCAACCTGCACCCAAGAGACAAATGTTTGATTTAATAGAGAGAGAGAAAGAAAGAAAGTTATATTAACATCTTCTAAAGACCAAAACTGGCCTATGAGACAAACTGTGATACAACTGATGAGGTCCAGCTATCCAAAATAAAAGTGCTGAATGAAAAGCTAAAAACTGGAAACTGAAAATACGGTGCTGTGAGTGTGATAAGTGTCGTGTATGTGTATGTGCGTATGTAGCTCTGGTACTCCAGATAATGGCTACAAAAGGGGAAATCTCTCTCTCTCTCTCTCTCTCTCTCTCTCTCTCTCTCTCTCTCTCTCTCTCTCAAAAGTAGAATATCAAGTGCCTTAGTATTGCACATTGCGATGATGTTTAAACATTATATCTTCCTTAATTCGTGCATGGTTAAGCATTTAGTTGATGTGCTTACAAGGTTAAATTTGCAAAACTTGCCAATGAAACTAAGGGAAATTGAGATAATTCGTAGTTTTGTTCACATATCTCTTATGGAACATGTTTCTTTTTTCCCCTCTTAAATGTGTTGCATCAACACTTTTGCTACGATGGATTGAAAGGAACATCCAACACATATGATAGCATATGCAAAGAGAATGTAGCATGCAAGTGGCTTGTGTGTTTTGGTCCATGTGTTGGGCAATTAGTGATATGCAACTTTTTGCATTTTGTCTCAAGGATAGAGGCATGTGCATAAAAACACATCCTCTCAACACCATATACCTACTTTCTTAAGTCATGAGAACAATGACTAGTGCATGACAATGCCAAATAAGTTTGCATTGTTGGCTTATTGTTAGCAATTTATGTTGTCTCACATGTGAATTTCAATTATGTTTTCTATATTATATGCCTCAATTACATTATTCATGTGGGAAGAAACTTTGAAGGCTTCTCATATTGGATGTCTAAGCCTTCGTGATACTTTATAAGTAGCATAGCTTGCTTCTTAGATTAAAAATGATATCCTAGAAAAATTTTCATAGGAATGACAAACACATGACACATACACCCACACCCACCCATAGTGGAATAATGTTGTGTGCAACTATATTGCCTTTGTATGTAGTGCAATGTAAGATACAGCACTCTACCATTTGAGGAGAAAAATGATTGTCTTGAAATCTTGATTTCAAGCAAAGCAAGCCCTTCACAACCAGGAAGATACTTTAGGGGTGAATAATGTGTTTTTCAGGGTCTAGTTTCCACTGAGCAAAGTAGAAAAAGAAGTTGTACTTCAAAACAACTTTGATCAAATCAAACTGTGGTAGCATTGAAAATAGTGAAGAGGGAAGAGTGCCAAAAAGCATGTGCTTAGGCTTGTACTTCGAAACACGAATTCCCCTGCAGAGTCTAGACCCAGCAACAAGGGTCATGGAACTCTAGCGTCAGTGGAGCGAGAGAAACCTTGCTGGTGACATTGGTACCCTTGGCGCGACCCAGCTCTAAGGTGGGCTTTCTTATGCATTGCTTTAGGTAATAGAGGTAGTCGCGAGTAGTTGTGGCTGAGGGTTTTGCCTTATCCGGGGGGCTCTTACGGACACGTGTACAAATAGGATTGGGGGCCTCCCGCACACGTGGCTGGAGGCCACAGGCCGAAAGCTCTATGAGTGGATAGGGCAGCTGCGCTTTAGCGGGGCAGAAATTTCTATCATCAGAAAGGAGAGAATCAAAAAAGAGAGAACAAGAAGCAGCTCCAAGTCCGATCCGAGAGGCAGAGAGGTGATCGCAGCATAGACAAGCTAACCCTAACGCTCACCTCCCTCCTCCTTCGTCTCGCTGCGGAAGCTCAGAGAGCGGCCATGGCTTCCTTCGTCCTTTCCGCCCCCGCCAGCACCCTGTCATCGGCCTCGGCCTCCCTCTCGGGGCTCCGCCTGCCTTCCCCCGCCCCCCGCGCCGTCGCTCATGTGTCTGCGGCCGCCCCAGCCCGGGCCATGGCGTCCCTCAAGAGTGAGTCCGACCAGGCCGAGCGCGACATGAGGCGCCGCGCCCTCGTCTTCGGGGCCTTCGCCTCCGCCGTTGCCATTGCTTCCAACCTCAGTGCTCAGGACGAAGCCATGGCTGAGGAGGCCAAGAAGAAGAAAAATAAGTGCCCTACGATCTGCGTCCAGAACCCTACCGCCTCTTGCTGCTTTGGATACTGAGCAGTTTCTTCTCTTCCATTTCTTCTTTGTATACACAGCTCTTTGTAATGCGACTTTGTATCTGTAATTCCAACACTCGGAAGGGGTCTGATTATTGCATTTGTTACATCTGACTGGAGTTTTTGGCTTGCTTACAGCCCTTATTGTACTCCACACCTTGCACATTTTGCTATTTCTTGGAAAGTTGTGTGAACATAGCAGGGCGAACGGGTCTGTTGCCTTCAGAAGCGTGCGTGTTCTACTAAGGTGCGTGGTTTTAGTCTTATTGCCTTCGCCGTAGGTTTGACAATGGCAGCCTTCATGGTATCGTAGATGCCTGCTTTTAACGTGAACATAGATGGATCCTTCCATTAAAGGCTTTCTGGCAACGTCATCAAGCTCGTCTCAGCAAAGGACATGATGGCATGTACTAGATTTATCAGTAAATTGTTTGCATAAACGATCACCTTTACAGCGCATGAGAGCAGAACAACTACAGGCTGCGCTTTTGTTTGTCCTAATTTTTTGACTATGAGGCCATTGAGATGGTACTCATCAACATATTATTCTGTATTGAGAAAATTAGCGACGCTAACTTCATGTTTACGAGTTCGATCGCGTTTATATGTATCAGTACAGATATTATCATGTTTGTGTAAGTGAAGTATATATACAGAAAGTTGTGTTATTCTATTGCACTAAGCTCCTACACGGCAGTAAGCTCCAACACTAACTCAGCAGTACGAGGAATGTAAACTCCAGTGAACTTCGTGTATTGTTTTGAAATTTTTGAGTGAGATGCGTATAAAAATAATGAGATCGTTCTATCTTCGAATATATAGAAAGGCTCTAAAAAGGCAGACCAAGTGTAATTTGAATGAAGAATTCTAACTGATCTACATATTTGGAAATAAGCTTTCACAATTCTGAGAACAATTGTTGGGGCAGGTATCTGTGTTTTTTGATCAACATGTTCTTTTACTAAATCTCTCTTGTTAAGAGGATCTTTGATCAGTATGGCATCCTAAACAAATGTTCTACCTCACTATGAAAAAATGAATATCTGTCCGGAGCTGAAGTTGCGTGAGACCCAGTAAATAGAATGGCATGATTTTAATAACATATTCAAACAATCTAGATGTCATTGGCAATAAAATATAAATTAGTTGCCATAGTTAAAAAAATTGCTCAACATAACTCAATGCATAGCAGCTTAGTGATTAGGCTTTTTAAAATCCTTTATGATTGCTTGTAAAGAAGCATAGTCTCACTTCAAAGACACCACAATGACTGCAAATTCATATATATATATGCTTAACAAACCACAGCCATGTTTTGGATCATTCTTATTGCCTTTGATGTGACCAAAGCGGAAGATTGAACAACAAAAGAAGCCTGAAACACACATCATGTTGGTTTACCTCCATGTATGTCCCGAGGTCTCATATAGATACTCAAGAAGATGTGCTTGAAAATTGATAATGGCAAAAGATGAAGCTAAAAGCTGAATGTTTGGTGTGAGCTCTCGAGGAGAATCTTCAAGATGTGCTTGAAACTTGATAATGTCAAAACTTCATTCGAAAGTTTATTTACAAGCTTCTATATCAAATCCCAATTCCCCAAAGTACAAGTTATCTAATGAATAGAGATGGTAGTTAAAACAGTGTAATACATACCACCTTTGCAAAATAAGCTTTGTTCTTAATACTTGAAACAATAGCTGTCTAAATTGCGATTAAATTAATAATCATGCATGTCTTAATTATCATCCTCAATAGCATTTATGTTCACCTTGTCACCTAGGTGGGCAAAAGAAAACATGTCCAATGCATTATGATAATTCTCACAAGTGTTATCCATGTGTACATGTATGTCTTCATTATTTGGAGTTATCAACATTTGATGGACATTGCCTTCATTATTGTCATCCTTTGGTTCATCCATAAAAATCAAACTAATATTTGCATATTTGGATTTACACTTCTCCTTATAATTGATTATTCACTTTTCATTACACTTGAAACATTATCCCTTGATCTGCATTGAATGAAGATCTTCAATCGAAATAAATTTACTTTTTTTAGTATTTGTAAAGTATATAAAAGATTTATCAACAAATCATCAACCCTTTTGTCAACATTCTTTTCTTCAACATTGTTCTTAAAATTGGTACCTCGTTTGGATGCATGAACTATAGGAAAAGTTGAAATTTTTCTAGAAGAAGAAATAGATCCTCTATCATGGTTATTATTTTGATTGTGAAGCTCCCACTAGTTTAGACAAAAAATTCAATGAATCCCTCTTGTACTCTTGACTATATCTTTCTTTGAATGGCCTCATGGACAACTATGGGCTGCATACCAACTTCCAAGAATAATGTGGATTCAAGTCCAAATATGTATTTGTTCAATTCAGCTCCATCTAAAATACTTTCAACATACATGGAAAGATTTAAAAATAAATTGGAATAATCTCTAACTAATAGGCTTGTTTGTTGAAGTCCATACCATTGCCTTTCTAAATTCTCATTTTACATCGATGAAACAAAAACTTCAACCATAGCTCCTTTAAAACCTTCCTATGTTGAAATAATTTGCCTAATCTTTCAAAATGTACTTATACCTCATGTATGCATACCCCTTGAGTTGAAGTGCAACATATCAAATATTAGTTTTCTCCAAATGTGGATACAAGGTAAAGTACATTTCTAACTTGTTGACCCACTACTTTGGCTCCATAGGGGATGGGTTATCACCCTTGAAGGGGATGGGTTATCACCCTTGAAGTCCAGGATGTTGATTATCTCTTTGTATTCCTTATCAAAGCATGCTTATTGGATGCAAATAGAAAGACTTGGAAAATGTATCACATCCATGAAAATCATTATGGTTATGGCACATTTATTGTGCCACGTCTTCTTTCCTAGCAAGTTCACAGTTACTAATCGCATGTACAAATACTGTGGCACTTTCATATTAGTCTTCCCTTGAAGTCCAGGATGTTGATTATCTCTTTGTATTCCTTATCAAAGCATGCTTATTGGATGCAAATAGAAAGACTTGGAAAATGTATCACATCCATGAAAATCATTATGGTTATGGCACATTTATTGTGCCACGTCTTCTTTCCTAGCAAGTTCATAGTTACTAATCGCATGTACAAATACTGTGGCACTTTCATATTAGTCTTCTATCATATTGTAGACTTAGTTCTTTTGAGTGAAGAAGAAGAAAAGATTCCAACCCCATCTTTCTGTGTTCTCAAGTCTCCATTGCTGTTGTGTGTATGTGTGCTCTTGGGCGCTTCACCTCTCTCTCCTCTTGTTTATTTTCATGGTATCAGAGCAACCCCATAGCTATGCGGAGCTTGATTGAAGGATGAGGTGAAGGCATTAGGGCATAGAAGCAAGCAAGCAAGCAATGGGTAAGAAGCTCTTCCACCTTGCTCAATTTGCCTTAGGTTATAGCCACTAGAGATACATGAGGCTAGTTGGATTGCAGTCTCTGATTGCAATGAAACTTGGTAAGCAAGAAGAACGGTGTAGACACTGCAAATTAGTTGATGCATCTAGTATCAACTTGCTTACAAATTGTAAGTTTTTGCAAGGTTTTGTATTTTGTCAAAAAGTTTGATATTTGCAACTAGATTGTCTTAGTTTGATAAGAACAAATAGTGAGAAGCTTGACAATTGCAACTAGATTGTCATAGTGAGAAACTTGATAAGAACAAATAGCTTGCATGGAAGTTCAGGATGACAAATTTTTTGAAGGGCAAAGGTGTTTGGAAGTATATTGAAGGAGAGATGGAAGTAGCACTTGAAGTTTCTCCATGAGATGCTACTGCACATAGTTAAAGGCTATTAAAGATTAGGAGCAAACACATGTAAAGTCATATATTGGTTGTTTGTTAGCGTCACATATAGCATGATGGGCCATTTGTAGAAATCTGAAACTCTTGTTGGCTGCATGGGAGAATTTGGCAAGGCTGTTCAAAGTTAATACAAAGGCCAAAAAACTGCAACTCTTGAACCAAGTGAAAAGAGAGAACATGCCAATTAATGATTATGCCTTGAAGATAAAGAGTATTGTGAAAGCTCTTGGATCTATCAGTGTGGTAGTTGGTGATGATAATAATATTGTGCATGTATGTTTAGATGGACTTGGAGATGAATACAAGAGCTTCGAGTCATCTATAAATACAAGGGATAATATCCTTGACTTTGCAAACTTGATTTCTATACAGATACTCGACAAGAAGAATATTTTCTTGGATTCCTTTTTTTTCTCCAAGCAAAAATAAGTCTAAATAGGTGTCTTACTCTATTAGCAGATATAGAGGTCATGGCATAGGCCAAGGTGATGGTCAAGGTTATGATGCAGAGCAAAATAAAGGAGGACAATCGCGAGGAAGGGAAAGTCAACGAGGGCAAGTTGTAGATTCTAATAGGTAGCATAATTTTGGTGATAGCAAAGAGTATAGGCATTGTAGTCAGAAAGGCCACATTACTAAAAATTGTTTCATAAAGAAAGCCAAAATTAGAAATAGGAAAAAGTAGTAAGGTAACTACCCATCCTAGCAAAAACAATGATGACATAATTAAACAATCATTTATTATGCGGTTCTTTATGAACACAATGACTGCTAATGGTTTATTAAAGAATGATGAATGATATTTAGATTTAGATGTCTCTAACCACATGACTTCTCATAAGAGTGATTTAGAGAGATTCACAGTCTAGAGTCTTCGAGCTATGTGGAGACAAGGAATGATATAGCTCACCCCATTACTCATGCAGAAATGTCCCTTTGAGTATGCATAATGAAAAAATTAAGTGCTTGGTTGATGTGTTGCTTGTAACAAACATTACAAAAAACTTGGTTTCTATTGGTTAGATGGTAGAACATGGATTGCAGGTTTGGTTCACATTTGATGGTTGTTATGTAGAAGATCTAAAAATGATTGCAAGTTGATTGCAAAAGGGATATATACTAGCATATTGTTACTCTTGATGTAAGTCTACATGAAATGGATGCTGCCATGTTTACATAAGGTTCAAGTGTTGTAGCTGAAATTAACATTTAGCATAAGAGAATTGGTCATGTGAATGTACAGTGGGACTAAAAGACATGTAGTCAAAATAGATTGTGGATGGCTTGCCTAAGTTTAGTTGCCTAAGTTTAGATTTGGTGGGATGCACAAAGTATGTGAAGCATATCAACTTGAAAAGCAAGCAAGACACATGTTTCCACATGAAAAGCATATATGTAGGAAACCACTTGAATTGATACATTCTGAGATGTGGCGTCCTACACAAACTGTAATGTTGAGTGGTTACAAGTATGATGCTTCGATCATTGATGATCATACTTGCAAAGTATGGGTTTTCTTTATGCGTGAGAAAAGTGAGGCGTTCACTCACTTTAAAAGCTTTAAGGCTTTGGTTGAGAAGAAGACAAGGTTGCATATTAAATGCCTAAGATCAAATGGAAAGCAAGAATATTACTCCAATGAGTTTTTAGATTTTTTTACAAAAACATGATATACAAAGGCCGTATACATATAGATATACTCCACAACAAAATGGAGTTACTAAGCAAGAAAATATGCATAGTGCAAAGGTGGCTCATGCATTGATGTCAAAAAGAAACTTGTCTCATTCTTACTGGGTTAAAGCAATTAATACTACTATATACATTATGAATAGGACACCCACTATTGTTGTACATGGTATGACACCTGAAGAGAAGTTTACAGGTAAAAAGCCAAATCTATCCTATCTAAAAGTATTTGGATGTATTGCTTATGTGCATATTCTTGATGAGTTGCATAATAAATTGGATTCCAAAATTTATAGATGTCGGATATTCTCTTAAGTAAAAGGGATGTAGATATTATAGCCTTGTTACACATGAGTTGAGAGTTAGCAAATATGTTGTTTTTTATGAAATGAATAGTGGGCATAGTAATGTGCAAAATACAGTTGGGATTGATGAACATGAAAGTGATTGTGTAGAAAACAAGTTAGTAGTCATCATAGACTTTGAGTAGACCACAAGAGTCTCCTAGTCACAATTTTGTTGATAGACCTTGGAGTGGGAGATTGAGGTCACAGGTTACTTCACCAAGTACATCATAGATATCAAGAAAAGGTAAAGAGAAAGTTGGGGACTCACCTATTGTGACAAATGTATCATCAGGTTTCTCTCATATTGATACTAATTCAGATGGCTCTTAGCAGAGCTTGGATGAGGAGTTTAAGATTCCATCTATTAAAACACCTAGTGTGCGAAAAGCACAAGAGGATGCTAAAGCACATGGTAGTGATCCAAGTCCACACTTGTCAAGTAAAGTGAGAAAGCCAATGCAGTGATTGGCATATGATAGCTATGTAGCTTATTACTATGTATATATGACTAAGGTTGTGTAGGATGTGAAACCCACCTATTTTGAGGATGTAGTGGGTAACGAATATTGGGATCGTGCTATGGATGGAAAATGGTTGCGCTTATGGATAATGACACATGGGATTTGGTGCCCTTACCTAAAGGCAAGAAAGCTATTGGTGGCAAATGGGTTTATAAGATCAAGCAAATGGATCTTGGGCATGACATGACAAGATTGTAGAATACCTTGTTAGTATTGTATTTCACAGAGCACACACTGATCACTCACTCTATGTATGTGAGAGTGATGCACGTATTATGGTCATTTCTATATATGTGGATGATTTGATTATTATGGATGATATTAAGATAGATATTGACAATGTGAAGAGTCTTCTTAAGGTTGAATTTAAGATGAGGGATTTAGGAGAGCTGCACCATTTTCTCATCATAGAGACAATCAAGACTCTAGAGGGTATATGGGTATCACACTGTATGCATTAGATATGTTGAAGTATGATATGGCTTATTGTAAGTCTATTTCTATACCTTTCGATGTTAATGCTAAGTTTAGCGCACATTGGGGTGACTTGATTGAGGATACCACTATGTATCGAAAGATTGTGGGAAATCTTATATATTTGATGATCTCTAGGCTAGACCTAACCTACATAGTTGGTTTGGGGAGTCAATTTATGTAGCTTCCACAGAAGCCACATTTAGATGCAGTGTGGCATTAACAATATCAAGTCCACATTGAACTCCTCTCTATTCATTCCCTCCTCCCAAGGCAGCATGCTCTAAGTAGTATCCACCTTTTCAATAGGCATGATGGGCTATTCGACAGGCATGTAACCACTCACTACACTATGCATTGTCTTGTGAGCCCATACGGCATACAATAACAATCAAAGCCACTTCTTCATTCTTCCTCTACATGACTGTGTTAGTGCTTTAACGATAGGCGAGTGCCCCTATTCACTATTTCCATTACCTCTAGAGTATAGGTTGAACTTATGCAAGTTTTATTTCCAATCGAGAAAACAATTCACAAGCCTCATTTGCATCCAATTGTCCTTTGTCTATTGTAATTTTCCCCATACAACCATAACAAAAAAAGAACTCTTCCAAAAGAAAAGTGCATATAGCTTGTGTTGTCTTTGTACTGAGAGCTATCCCTTCCACCTGATTTGTCAAATCTTCACTTGGAAGCACAAAATATCTCTTCTATTGCATACATGTAAGCATACCAAATCCACCATTCATTTATGATGAATAGATAAGGGATAATTAGCTACAACAACCCATCTCTATGTTTCGCTGTTGAATACATTTGACAAGTGGTACATAATTCAACAAAGTGTGCAATATCTAGATACATCCCTTGCTACCAATGTCTTACCTTTATCTTCTCAAAGGTGCCCCAAACACCTAGTGATCATTCCACAAACTCTCATGAAACTCCTACATCACTTGTACATGTGTAGTTATGTTATTAAGGACTCATAATAAAAAGCCTTTCTTCTTCTTTGCATGTTTCCACAAACACCCATCTTTCATACAAAAAGCCATATGCTTTTCTTTTAATCCTCTTGTACTACTCTTCAAACTTCTCTTTTCTCTTTGACTATGTGCTAAGGTACTTCCCTATTTTTAGCTAGTCCCTTGAATATAAGTCTTTCAAAAATACCTTTAAAGCTATGATATGGCATCTAAAATACTTTTTATTTGTTGTTCAAGCTGTAGCCATCACTATACCTACATTAACTACAATTGTATTCACTATTTCAACACATTTTTATGTTAGTTCAACTATTGTCATTGTTGTATTTAATGTTCTTCCTGCATTAATGAGAGCCGTATTTAAAATTATAGTAACTATTAATTCAACCTTAGTATAATAATTTTGAGCAAGAAATTCACTCCCTTCTTTAGCATCCATCATCCTGTCTTTATCTTCAAAGTGTGCCCATGACAACATGTATGTTAGCCAGATTATTCCTCCCCATAATGTGCTATAATTTAGGATTTAGTGACTTAATATAAGCTATCCACCTAAACATAGCAATATCCAATGTTGTGTAACTTGCGATCATGGCCAATAATGGCAAGCAATCCATTTCAATGACCACATGAGCATCTATAAAGTATTCCTTATTACATTTGAGGGTTTTTACAATGCCTCAAAGCTCTCTCTTCACTTGTGGGTAGCTTTACTGCATTTCATTCAAGACTTTTTCACCAAACCTCATAGCATATCTCTTCCCCTCATCATCACCCTGCTTAATTGCCCACCTAATACCAATCTGTCTTATATCCACTACGATGGTTATAGGCTTCCCTTTTAAGTAATCAATCTTTCTTAATGTAGGGGCTAACTTCAACAGCCTCTTCAAATTTTTCATAGCTTTAGTGTGCTTTTAACCCCACTAGAATCTCTTTCCTTTCCTTAGCACAGCTAGTAGAGATCATCACTCACATATCCAAAATGAGGGATCCATATAAGGCAAAAGATACATACTTCCAAAAACCTTTTGACCTTTGAAACACTAGTACAAATATTTTGCATTTTATCAATATCATCTATATTTACTAGTGAAGGGTTCTTGCAATAGGGCCTACATATATATCCCACAATCAAGATCTCAACTCCAAACATAGACTTGTGCCTTCAAAGAGTCAAGTGCACTTCTTCAAAGTGAGCTAATATATTTTCACAATCAACTATATGATTTATAACAAACTATTTATAGCCATAAGCATCCAATTCTTCATTATTGACGTCCTTTGCACAACCTCTATTGGTATATCATCCAAAAAGGGCATAGTAAGTGAAGGGAGTGAGCCTGGGTGGGAGCACATGAATGGATGCAAGAGCTATGGTGGAGAGAGAGAGAGAGAGAGAGAGAGAGATAAGATGTGGGAACTCCAATTGTCACAATGTGTGGCCGACCTTCTCTTATTCAAATATCACCTAAAGAATAAAGAATGAAGTAACAATGATGGGTGCTCGCCACCTACAGTGTACGAGTGTGCGGGTACTGCCAGTGTAGTGATACATAGGTGGCTAGGTACAATTACCTTTACCCCCCAACAACCTCCCACTTATTTAAAGACAGATGTGTCCCTAATGAGGAGAGAACAAGAAAAAAGTGCCAAAGTATAAATGTACATAAGTACAATAGGATGAGAAAATGTGTCATCTTATCCAATGCCCATCAACTTCCTAAGGTAAAACATTCCACTAAGAGACTTTTTATGAGATCTATAGGATTTTGGTCAGTTGAGATCTTGAAAAGGCCAACAGGCTTGTTCTCAACAATCTCTTTGATGAATTGGTAATGTACCTCAATGTATTTTATCTTCACATAGAATACTAGATTATTGGCTAACTAGCACTCATAAAATCTAAATGCAATGTAGGGACCACATCAGTCATACCAAGGTCCCAGACGGCCTAACTAGAGAGCCTCCTTGCAAGCCTCAATGGTTGCAACATTCTCAACCTTGGTAATAGAGAGAGCCATGCATTTTTGCACCCTAGACATCCAAGAAACAATACCTCCAATAAAGATGAAGACATAGCCAGAGTTGGACTTCCTACTATCTACATGTCATGTGTAATCAGAGTCAGTGTAGCCTATGACTCATGTATCTTGGCCACCATAACATATGCACATAGTTGTTGTGTGCTTCAAGGACCTCATGATACCCTTAATAACATCCCAATGCCGTCTACCATGTGTAGCCATATAGTGTGCCACAATTCCCACTGCAAATGCTATATCAGGATGAGTGGCTATCATGGCATACATCAAACTATCCACTAATATCATATTAGAGAATTTGGGAATCTCTCAAGTTTCACTTTCAAATAAGAAGAAAAGATTTGACCAAGTGGCTAAATCTTAACCCCTATTTAGGAGTGGGACTTGGGGGGATTGCTTATTTAGTATCTATGAAAAATTTCACCTTCAAGTAAGGGGATAAGATTCAACCATGTGTCCAAATATTAATCACGTTAGAAATTTGCAAACTTTATGAAAATTTTCAAATTATTGAATATGTGGTTCATTGGGGATGCATAAGGGATCTTGGCCATCTGGGCCTTTTGCTCATCAAACTATGGATAATTGGCCTGCTAACCTTCACATGAGAAGGTAGAGAACAAGCAATAGGCTTACCATCATGCATAATAAACTACTCAAGGACTTTCTCAATATACTATTTCTGCAAAAAATAAGGAGCCCCTTGAAGTGATCACACGTGATGCATATCCCAAGAATATGCGATACCTATCCCATGTCCTTCATTTCAAAGCTTTTCTTAAGCTAAGTTTTTGAGGCATCCAACTCATCATGAGTGCTTCTAACAATAAGCATATCATCCATATAAAGTACCAAAATCATAAGGCTGCCATCATGATCCTTCATGTATAAACACAAACCCATAGTACTATGGCTATATCCCTATGAATGTATAAAAGCATCAAAATTGTGGTACCATTTTCTAAGTGCCTACTTATGGCCATAAATGCTCTTTCTTAACTTGCACGCTAGGTGTTCCCTATCTTTTTCTTCAAATTCCTTAGGCTACTGCATATAAATCTCAAGTCTCCATGGAGAAAATCCATCTTTACATCCATCTAATAAAGGTCCAAGCAACCAATGCTAGTACCAAGTATAGGGTCATCATTTTGACCACATAGGAGACACTAGGTTTAACTAACCATGACTAACTATAGTTAGGTCACACCGACTAACCCAACTTATTAAATGCCCCATACATGCTGATACAACTAGACACAGCTAAGACACTATCTCACACACAAGAGCTTGAAGTCTCAACATTCCCCCTCAAGCTCAAGATAAAACATGTACACCAAGTAGCTGTCAGAATTGACTAAACTTATCTTTACCCAAATACTTGGTAAAGATATCTGCAACCTGTTCATTAGTGTTCACATGCATAAGATCTACTTTCTCTTCAAGAACCATCTCTCTGATAAAATGGTAGTGTACCTCAATGTGTTTAGTCATGGCATGATAAACTAGATTTGTTGCCAATAATGGACTTTACATATCTCATAATCCTCCTAACAGCATCCAAATGTGGCTTTCTGGGCTTCTACATGAACTGAATTATAAGCCCAACAACATAACTCAAGTCAGGCTTGGTGATGGTCAAGTAGATCAAACTTCCAACCATCTACCTGTACATAGGCACGTCATCAATTTCAGCTCCAATGCTAATGTCTAACTTGACATTCTAATCACGATGTGTATCCAATGGTTTACATTCAGCCATGCCATATTTCTTTAGCATTTCCATGGCATAGTGTTTCTGCATCAGCCATAAACCATTTTTAGCCTTGATCACCTCAATACCCAAGAAATACTTCAGTTCACCTAAGTCTTTCATATCAAATTTAGATCTCAGCATCCGCATAACATGTTGTATCCCTAAGTCATCATCACTTGTGATTATCAAATCATCAACATGGATAACCAGTATTACTGATTGTCTTTTTCGTAAACAGACTATGATTAGCCCTACCAATCGTGAATCCCAAACTTTGCAAGTAATTACTGATCCTTGCATGCCAAGTTGATCCATATAAACATCCTCTACTAAATCACATTGAGAAACGCATTCTTAACATCCATCTGCTACAATTTCCAACCTTTAACAACAGCCAATGCAATCACTATTTGTATGGTTGCCATCTTGGCAACAGGGCTGAATGTTTCCTCATAGTCTAACCCATACTATGCTGAGCATATCCTTTAGCAACCAGCCTGGCTTTGTACCTCTCTACACTACCATTTGACTTGCATTTAATCTTCTAGACCATTTACAACCAATGGTCTTCTTTCCTTCTGGCAGTGGAACAAGATTCCATGTTCTATTTTCAGCCAAGGCAAATATTTCCTCATCCATATCTATGCACCAATTTTTATCCATCATTGCTTAAACATATGTGGCAAGTTTTTTTATCTCCGTCACCTTTGTCATATAAGCATAATGCTTCACCACTGTAAGTTAGCCTATCCATAGGGTACCTGACTCTCTACGAGCGTCTAAGTTGTGGTGCACTACTCGATTCCCCTCTCTCATGAGGCAGAATATACATGTTCTGCCTAGTGCCAAGCATATATACAGTCGGCATACCAAGCTCACTGTCTAGACTGTCAACTAAGTCATAGCCTGAAGTCATCCTGCCAAGTGTCATCACACTAGATGTATCATCAGAAGCTTGCTCTTTCCCTTTGATATCCACCACATCATATCTCCCTCTCACTAACATAGTGGTGTCAGTGATGGACGGTGAGCCAAAGCTCCGCAATCTCCCTATCCATGGAGATACCATCATACCACTAGGGCCTATCAATGCAGTACACTGCTATGAATTAGCTATAGAAACATGTGTAGAATGCATTTCCAATAGCACTACGACTGGTGATGTATACTAAGAGGCCATCTCATCAAAAATAACATCTATGCTGACTAACGTCTCCCAAGGAGAGGGATCATAGTATCTATATGCCTTCTTCTCCAATAAATAACCAATAAAGACACACTTATGTGCTTTCAGATCCAACTTCTTCCTCTTCTCATCAGGGATGTACATATAACCAAGACAACCAAATATGTTCATGTGACTGATATCAGGCTTGTAGCCATATAGCTTCTCAAATGGTGATGTCATAATAAGCAAGACAACCAAATACTTTCATGTGACTGATATTAGGCTTGTAGCCATACAGCTTCTCAAATGGTGTCACATCATGAATACTTGTAGTGGGAGTCCTATTCAAGACAAACATGGTTGTCATAATAGCCTTAGCCTAATAATAGAGTGGCATCTTCTTCTCATTCTTCATGGCATGAGTAGCTTTGATTAAGACTCTGTTCTTTCATTCAGCTATCCCATTCTGTTGTGAAGTGTAGCTGCATATAAACCACCTACGTATGCCACTTTCAGCCAAAAAATGGTCCAACTCATTTGACACATACTCCCCACCATTGTTAGATCTCAAACAAGAGATATAGCAATCAAATTCCTTTTCAACCTGCTACTTAAATTGCTAAAAAACAACAAACACCTCATCCTTTGTTTTTAGTATATAAACCCAATTATAGCGACTAAAGTCATCAATGAATGTCACATAATACCTAGAGCCTCCCATAGATACATTATGGATTGGCCCTCACACATCAGAGTGAACCAATTGCAACAGTCGCTTACTATTTCTTACATGCTTGACAAATGGAAACCTTGACTGTTTACCAAACTGACAAGCATCGAAGACATGACCAATAGCCATTTAAGCAAACTTGGGTAGACATGTAACATCATTTGTAGCCGCGCTGAAGATTAACATGCCCCACTCTTTTATGCCATATTTCTAAATCTCTAACTGTTCTCGAGCCATGGGCAAACATGGCTGATATTTCAACTGTGGAAAAGTGGCATCAAGAGTAAATATCCTACCATTCCTATGACTGTGAGCAATCAATTTGCAGTCATTACCAAATTCCTCAATGAAGCAACCATGCTTATTAAGCCTAACTTGCAAAATTTGCTCAGTCATCTAGCCCATAGACAACATATTTTTAGTAATTGACGAGACATGCAATACATCATGTAATTTCTTCTTCTTGCCATCATGGATTACCAAAGGCACTTTGCCTTTATGTTCAATGCTATGCTGCGTGTCATCCCCTGTGCATACACTGTCATTCCTCTCAGGCACCATATCAATAAACCAGTCACCATGAGGGTTCTCTGTGCATGGCCTCAGCATAAGATAGAGATTCACTTGCATCTATCATCATAACGTAATCCATGGATAGCGTAAAGCTCTCAAGCTGACATCTAGCTCTAGTAGAGCCTCTCAAATGGGCTAATCTTGTACAATAGGTAGATCCTAAGACACTAAAGTATCAACAGCAACAAGCTATCTAGCTGGCTAGATGGGAATATGAGGCTCCTAAAAGTTCACTTTGTATACCTCAACTACCTACTTGGGTTTGTTATGCATCTTTTTCTCATGGAAAACAACATCATGGCTATATGCATTAGGGCCAAAACCACTTCAAAAAATGTACTTTTATTAATCACGAGATTAATATAATTTTAGAGATTTCTTGGCTGAGAGAAGCAATCAATGTCCTAAAACCAATCGCAAAAACAAAGGAATGTCAGTTGCAATGAACAACACTATCATTCCATTTTAAAAAATTTTGAGTCAAAAAGCCTTACCTTATGCAACAAAAGACTACAGAATCTGACAATTGAATATCTTTCTTAACAAGCATGGATTTGTCCTCAAGGAAAATACTAAGATATACATTAATATGTTTGATTTCAACATTCATTTGACATTTATCTTTTTTTACAATTGGAGATTGAGGATTTCGAAAACTTCTTGGGACAGGGTAAAGGGACAAGAGTTGGTATTAGTTCACTGAAAGATGTTGCACTTGGCCATTACTTAGCAAGGATTGATCCGCATATTTTCTTGGTATTTCATAACATCTTCTCAAAGGAAGCAACATGGCCTATACTATGTATCAAGGCACTTTACAAGGCTACTTGGTTTCTCTGGGTTATAGTACAATGCACATAAGGTGATGTTTTGGAGAAGATTGCAACAATTAGGATTTTTGGTTATGGTCCTGGTTTCTCTGCTTCTAGAGCAGAATGCTTTCTGGCCCTCTCATCTTATGCTTTGCAGCAAACAGAACTGATATAAAATCAATAGTTGGCTACAAGAGAAGAAAATTTCTACATTATAGAGAAAATATCCCAGAGGAGGTGGATGATGTAAAGGCTCCTAAGAGCTAGCTTTGTACTTTTCTTTCTTGAAAAATACTATGAATTCTCAAGTTAAAGTATTCATTCTTTGAAGCTGTCATCGAAAAAACAAATTGAATAGCTCCTCAAGAGCATTGCTTTTTGTAACTCCTCCTCCATGTCTTGTGCTTTGAAAAAAAACTTGTACATGCTTGATAGTGAGATTTTTCCATGCCTTGGCCGCTATAAGTTGCTAGGGGGCCTTGCTCCTCTACAAAGTAAGGCCCATGGATATGAAGGATATGTTGCAAATTCATTAGAGTAATGGTCATTTTATGCCAATGGAAATTTTATCAAAGAAAGCTTGGATTAAATATTCTCTCTTACCAAATAAAATGTAATACCTTTTTCTCCCCATGCCTCCTTTATTGCTTGAACAAGATTTGTAATCGAACATTTGAACTCTTCTGGATATGTGTAGGTTTTCTTTTGTTGCTTGAGGAGCTTTAGGAAGACATCGAGGTGTCTCCAAACCTCCATCCTTAGAAATGCAAGTCATTGTGTGCTTGCAACGTTTGTCGTTATCCCACACAGCTCTCTCCAATGCTCCCAAGTAATGCTCACCTGTTTTCTTGTATGGTTTCCTAAAAAACATCTAGCTTTTGAGCCTCCCATTGAGACATCAGCCAAGACATCTCTTGTTTTTCGTGAAAGTGTTGGATCTTTTCTTAAGTGAACTTGACCTCCATGAAAACCCATTTTGGAGAGTAATGCCTCACATTTGTCAATACACTAATGTGATAAAGACAAAGGCTTAATTGAGTATGCATAGTCGAGATGAAACCTAAGAAGTTTATAAATAATTCTAATCTCTACATGCAAAGTACATATATGAACATTTGTAAGAGGAATTGAAAGAATTGGATACCATATATCTTCCTTGTTTTTTTTTAAACTGAGATCTATAGATTCTCTAGTTGGGGCTCTTCTTACAGGGTGCAAGTTGCTCCAATATTTAGACCCAACACTTTCCATGCAATAAATACAAGGATATTTTGCATTTGCCCCATTACATATTCCAAGCATACATTTGATAGTTTTCAAGTCAGTGCTCATGTACCATTCCACATTAAAATTACCAACCCCATCAACCACCAACATTCCTCCTTCACTTTGAGACTTAATAATGTTTGGAATACCTGTATGAGTAAATAACCATTTCACTGTTTAATGATTCTCAATTGGTACTACCTGAGCTACACCAACACACCAAATCTCCATCTCAGACTGGAACTTATGCACTAATGCTTAACCCCCACCATTGCTATATTCCAATACCATGTTCATGATGCAAATGCCGACTCTTTTCATCTTTTGTCCTTTTTGAATCTATGCTTCATCTAACTTTAAGAAAAACTTCAAAACATCGTGGCATTCCTCTAACGTGAGTCTATACATGTGAACCATTGCAATCTACACTCTTCTTAGATCAACCCATATATTGTTAAATACATTGTATTCAAAATAGATTTTCTTTTTGTCTTTTCATATGGCATAGATGCTTCAATATGAATGTATTCCTTGAAAACATGTGGAATCTTACGATTCATGGTAGTCCTTGCAACCGATACTCTTAGGGCTCGAGGTAACCCAAATGCAATTATTCTATTACATTTTAGATTTTTAAACCATAATCTTGAGATAGCCCGATAACCTTTTGGACTAATGCCCACAATATCACATGTCTCTACAATTTTGTTTGGTTTTGTTGTGTCATTTAAGTCCTTGACCAATTCTTTGAGAATTGTGGGCCTCTCAAATCCATATTTTGAGGTGACCTAAGAATCCTCAAAATATCATTCTTATTCATGGTCTCTTTTAAAAAACTAATTCTCTCCTCACTCTCTCAAATATTAATACCTGACATGTTAGAGACATATTTCTTTGCAAGATTCAATCTTCCTTTCTTTACTCTCTCACACAAGCTAGTTATATTTTTTAATGGTCTTGTTCTCTCTCTGAATCCTATTGGAGTTTTCCTTAAGTGTGCTAGCTTGTCTTATAATGACTTATTAGCATTTTCCAAAATGTCAATCTTATTTGTAAGCTCAGAAATGCTTGTCTGTGAAATAAATAATGCTTTTCTCATTTCATTCATTTGAGCCATGTATGTGCAAGATGTAGAGTATAATCTTTCACAATAGCCAAGCATCCCATTATAACCTTCCCCAACATATCTCATGTAGTCATAAATATTAAAAAAATTAGGAGGTTTACCTGTTGAAGGATCCTTGGGATAAATATTTCCATCCACCCACAAATCTATATATTTCTTTCCTTGAGTTTGCAATCTGTTGGCCTCCACCTCATCTGTTAGTACTCGACGATGTATACTTCTCCAAGATGAATAAATTGGATCTAGTTGGATGGTAAGCTTGTACTTGCATGTGTTGGCATCTGTATTACTTGTAGAGGTATTGCTAAACATTTTAGCATATTAACGATCACAGTGATAAGAAAGTGAGCACAAAGAAGAGAATGGCAAAAGAGAATGGAGAAAGAGCGTGTGAAAAGAAGACGTGGGAGTAGACAAACCACGATATAGATGGACATTTCTCAAAAATATAAATTCTCCCAAGTTCCAAGATAAAAAACGGCCAAAAAGGTGACCTTGGCATAAATTAAAGATGAGGGACAATTAATGGCTTGGCTCTTTAATGAATTCAATATTCTCTCATTAATCAAACCTGAGTAACCAAATTTAGTGTTTTCATTCTTCCAAAATCTCAACTAATTAGCAACTTAATCATTTTCTTAAAAGTGCCTTTTTTGAAGCATTTTTGGCCCTAATGGGATAACCCCATGAGCCCATTGATCCCATAGGAAATAGCCCATCTCACATGCATTCCCATAACCAAGAAAGATATATTTCATTGACTTAGGATCCAGCTTATTGTACTTGTCCTTGGGAACATGGGCAGAATGCCTCACAACCAAAGATGCATAAGTGAGCATGTAATAGAGGCTTTTCAATCCATACCTCTTTTGTAACCTGACAATCAAGAGCAATGCAAAGGGACCCATTAATAATCAATTGTATGGAAGTAGTAATTGCCTCAACCTAAAAGTGGTGTGGTAAGCCTGCTTGGCTAAGCATACCATGAAGACTCTCCTCAATCATCATGTTCGTGCATTTAACAATACCATTCTAGGGAGGGATGTAAGGGGCAATCAACTGACACTTAATATCTCGCTCATTGAAAAACTCCTCAAGAGCTTTCAAGATATATCCCACCCCTATTATCGAACCTTAGGCATTTCTATCTATATCCAGACTAGTTCTCAATAAGAGCAAGCCAACATTGAAAGCTAAGTAAGACATCTAATTTCTAGTTAATAGGGTAAGCCTAGACCTCATGTAAATAATCATCGATGAAGGTGAAAAAGTACTTCGAACCACCTAGAGACTAATAGGGTATGGGACCACATACATCCAAATAAACAAGAGCCAAAGGCTCACCCCCCATATGCTTCATACTAGACTTCTTATGCATATTACATGTCTATCTACCATATAAATAATGACAACAAGACTCAAAACACTTATACTCTAGGGGTGAAAGATACTACAAACTGATAAGAATTTTCATTCTCTTCAAAGACATGTGCCCAAGACAACAATGCTAAAGAGATACATGTGGAACTACAACCATAGCCAAAATATAGTCAATTGACCCATATATAAGCGAAGGATAGAGGATACTAGACTTAGCACCACTTGCAATAACAAGATTCCCACAAGTAATCTTCCATGAGGAATCACCAAAAGAGACAACTTGACTTGCATCATCTAAGGTGCCAGCAAAGATAAGGCTCTTTGTGAGAGCCGATACATGACATATATCATAAAGAGTAAACATACTACTTGAACCAAAATGCAACTAGACATCACTAATACGAATTATTTCCAATGCCAGGTCATTACCCAAATGAAAACATCCAGTCATACAATGATATGAGTAAAACCACTCTATAAGATGGGTCACATGAAAGGAAGTCCCTAAATCTATCACAACAGTGAGTATATCCTGACAAAGCATCAGTCAACTATGAAGCTTCGACTGCCAATATAAGACCATCAAATGCATCAGGTTGAATCACATTAATCTCCTCAATCTTGATGCTAGACTTGCTAGGCACAATATTGAAATCATCATTCTTTCCTATAATTTACCATTTCTCTTTTCCTTACACTTGTCTTCATACATTTTATGGCATCGTGGTCGAATATGACATGTTTTTCATAATAATGACAAGTAAGACTGGACTTATGGCCACATGACTTACCGTGAGACTGTCCACTTGTCCTAGATTAAGACTTGTTATAGTCTCTACCATGGCCATTTTCATCCTATTGGCCTCTCATAGTCAATGCATGTGACGTACAATAAGAATCCACATTCTTTCTATTCACCTCTTTTGTCACCAAGAGAGCACTCTCAACATCCTACAATTTCAGCCCATCCTTAGTATATAGAGTTGTATAAAAAGTGTCCCACGACTCAAGTAGAGTACCAAGTAGAAATAAAGGATGCAAAGTATGCTTAAACCAAATCTTCTGTGAAGCGAGTTGATGATGAAGTGAAACTCATTCAAGTGTGCAAACATAGAAGTCCCTTTCTTCATATGAAGGTCCATCGATTTTTTTAGCCAATACATTTGAGATGCAGAACATTGCTTATCATAAAGATTCTTAATTTGTGTCTAAATCTCATGTCTAGTTTGATTTTCAATCATAACATTTTAGTAAACTTATTTAGAAAGTGATAAAGTAATTATGGACTTGCATAGCTCATCCAATTCATTCCAATCCTTGGCCACAATGTTTTTGGGTCTGGCACCCAATTTTTGAGTGGTCTAAGTTACAATTTCTACATTACAACCCACCATATAAAAATCTTATAATGTTAGATTAGCCCACTTGGCATCCACTACATACATATAATATCCAAAGAGCACAAGCATGAAGTAAGTATCACAGGGTCCCAATAAAATGAGATCAAGCTCAAATACAATCCAATGTGCAATAAATAACATCCAATGCCAAGTAAGTGGCTCAATACATAAAGCCAAGTAGCTCCCACTAAAGAAAAAGTCGAATGCCAATTGAGCAACAAGCTCAATACACCAAGGGAATGGCATCCAAGCATCCAAGAGACATGTAGCATAAGTCAAAAGCATCAAACCTAGTAAAGATCTTCAAGGCCGATAAGTGTAGCATTCAATAGCATCAAATGGAATGAATGACTACCAATGTCAAGGAATCTAAGCTCTGAAAGGTGAGAATGATCGAAGCTTGCACTCCAGAGCTATGGCGGGAGAGCAAGAGCAAGAAAGAGAGAGACAAGAAATGGGAACTCCAACAGTCACAATGTGTGACTGGGCCTTCCTTTATTCAAACTGTCGCTAAAAGAATAAAGAATAAAGTGATGGTGACAGGCGCCTGCCACCTGCAGTGTGCAGTGGCGGTGATTGTCAGTGTAGTAATACACGGGCGGCTAGGCGGAGGCACCTTTACCCCCAACAACCTCCCACTTAAAGGCGAAGCTACCCTAGTGAGGAGTGAAAAGAAAAAAGAAAAAGACAGTACAACATGTACACATGTACAACAGGATGAGGAAATATGTCATCTCATCCCACGCCCATCAACCTCCTGAGGAAGGCAAAGTGCTCTATAGAGAGGCTTATAGTGAGCAGATTTGCAGGATTCTGGTCAGTGGAGATCTTGACAAGGTCAACAGACTTGTCCTCAACAACCCCACGTATGAAGTGATACCTCACCTCAATGTGTTTCGTCTTCGCATGGAAGATCGGATTCTTGGCTAACTGAATAGCACGGTAGCATCAATACCAAGGTCAGCAACCAAACGACCCAACCAAATGGCCTCCTTGCAAGCCTCAGTGGTTGTAGAAAGGGCCGTGCATTTCTGCACCCTGGACATCCAAGAAACAGCACCTCCAGCATAGGTGAATACGTAGCCGGAAGTGGACTTCCTACTACCTGCATGACCTGCATAATCAGATTCATTGTACCCCACGACTCCTGTATCCTGGCTGCCATAGCATATGCACATATCTATAGTGCCCTTCAGGTACCTCATGATACCCTTCACGGCATCCCAATGCTTCTTGCCAGGTGTAGCCATATAGCGTGCCACAACACCAGCTGCAAAGGCGATATCTGGACAAGTGGCTATCATGGCATGCATAAGACTACCCACGGCGGATGCATAGGGAATCTTGGCTATCTCAGCCCTTTGCTCATCTGTATGCGGACAATTAGCCTGTGATACCTTCACATAAGAAGGCAATGGACAGCCAATAGGCTTTATGTCTTGCATGCGGAAGTGCTCAAGGACTTTATGAATGTATTCCCTCTGTGACAAGTAGAGAAGTCCCTGATGCCTATCGCATCTAATGCGCATACCAAGTATGTGAGCGGCCTGTCCCAGATCTTTCATCTCAAAGCTCTTCTTGAGCTGAGCCTTAAGAGCATCTAGCTCATCATGAGCTTTTCCTGTGATCAGCATATCATCCACATTGAGTATCAAAATCAATAAAGAACCATCACGGGCTTTCTTCGTGCAAAGACACGAATCCATAGCACTCTTGCTGTAGCCTTGTGATACCATAAAGGCATCAAACTTATGATACCACTCCCTAGGTGCCTGCTTCAAGCCATAAAGACTTTTCTTCAATTTTCACACTAGGTGCTCCCTGCTAGGTTCTGCAAAGCCCTTAGACTGCTCCATATAAATCTCATCATGCAAGTCCCCATGCAAGAAAGCCATCTTGACATCCATCTGGCATAAATCCAAGTCAAGCTGAGCAACCAAAGCCAAGACTAAGCGTAGGGTGGTCATCTTAACCACGCGAGAAAAGACCTCATCAAAGTCCACACCATGTTCCTACTTAAAACCCTTTGCTACCAGTCTAGCCTTGTATGCCCGCTTGGGGTATCGAGGGGTACTTTTTAGCTTGTACACCCACTTGCATGGCAAAGCCTTCTTGTCTTCAGGCAAGGAAACTAAATCCAAAGTCTCATTCTTATGCAAGGATTCTATCTCAGACTGCATAGCCCTCTCCCAGGAGTGATTGTCACCCCTGCGCATAGCCTCATCATAGGTGAAAGGCTCTCTTACATCTGTAACCAAGACGTAATGCATCGAGGGCTGAAATCTATCAGGTGGATGTCTATCTCTAGTAGACCATCTCACGGCAGGCTCTGCTACCTGCCCAGCTGCCTGTCCAATACACTGACCATGAGCATCTCCTACAGCTGTAGGCTGTCCAACTGGTTGTGCGACAGCTCTCGGCTTCTCCTGAAATATGACCCTGCGGATCTCAACAACTCTCTCAGGCTACCAATGCATCTTGTCTTCATGGAAGACTACATCATGACTGCGGATGACTTTCTGTGCCTGTGGATCCCAAAGATGGTAACCCATCTCACCTGCATCCCCATAACCAAGGAAAATACATTTGACACTTTTAGGCTTCAACTTACTTCTCTTGTCCCTGGGCACATGGCAAAATGCCTCGTATCCAAAGACATGGAGATGCGCATAAGAGGGAGGTTTTCCAGTCCATACCTCCTCTACATTCTGGAAATCCAAACCACTAGAAGGTGATCTGTTTATGACATGTATAGTTGTACTAACTGCCTTAGTCCAAAAGCTCTGTGGTAGGCCTGCATGACTAAGCATACTGCGTACACGCTCCTGGATGGTTCTATTCATCCACTCAGCCAAACCATTCTGGGGGGGGTGTAGGGGGTGGTCAACTGACGCTTAATACCCCGCTTATCACATAACTGCTCAAAAGCACATGAGACATACTCACCCCCATTATCTATTCTTAGGCATTTTAGCCTATACCCAAACTGGTTCTCAACCAATGCAGGCTATCTTTGAAACACAGCCAAGACATCGGATTTCAACTTAATGGGATAAGCCCAAACTTTTCGTGAAAAATCATCTATGAAAGTAACAAAATACTTGGCACCACCCATAGACTGACAAGGCATGGGCCCACAGACATCCGAATGTACCAATGCCAAGGGTTCACTCATGCATGGCCTACCAGACTTCTTATGCGTAGACCTAGTCTGCTTGCCATAAAGACAATACTCACATGAATCAAAACATGCATAATCAAGGGACAGTAAGTACTGCAAACCAGAAAGCATTTTCATTCCCTTCAAAGACATATGGCCCAAACGGGCATGCCAAAGAGATACATGTGGGATAGAACCCACAGAGAAAACATGATCCAGGGAAGAAGCGGATACAATCAAGGGATAGAGGCTGCCAGCCTTGGCACCTCTCGCAATCACAAGTCTGCCATGAGTGATCTTCCATGCAGAGTCTCCAAAAGATACATGATAACCTACGTCATCAAGTTATCCAGCTAACATGAGACTGCGTGTCAAAGTAGGTACATGACGTACATCCTGCATAACAAAACTGTTGCCAGAAGGAAACTGCAGCCTAACATCACCAATGCCCACAATGTCACGAGAGTTGTCATCACCCAAGCGCACAGAACCCGAAACAGTACGGTATGAATGAAACCACTCTCAGCAAGGTGTCACATGAAAGGACACACCTGAGTCCAAGAGCCAACATTATGCATACATAGAGTGTATCTCTGTCATCTGCAAAGCACTAGAAGAAGCTGCAAGGATATAATCATCATCAACAACATCCTCGGGCTGCATAACATTAATCTCTTCAATTTTAACACTGGACTTTGCAGGCACTATGCTGCGATTAGAAGACTTATCCTGCACTTTGTCTTTCCCCTTATCTTTGCGCCTTTCATTGCGCAGTTCATGGCATTGTGGCCTGATATGGCCCTTTTTCCCACAATGGTGACAAGTAACATCTGCATTCCTGCCATGGGATTTGTTACGTGACTTCCCACGAGACTTGGATCGAGATTTCTAAGAATCCCGTCCATGGCCACTGCCACTGCCATGCTTTCCATATCCATCATTCCTGCCTCTAACTATCATAGCATGCGACACACGAGAGGCATCCAAATTCTTACGGTTAACCTCTTCTTGCAAAAGAGCACTCTCAACATCAGATAATTTCAAGGTAGCAGTAGAGGCACATAATGCAGTGCAGAATACATCCCATGACTCATTAAGAGTACCAAGCAAGAAAAGAGGAGTGACATCCTCTGCAAAAGTGATGTCCTGCGAAGTCAAGTTCTTGAGTATATCATGGAACTAGCTCAAGTGAGTAGACATAGTCACATTCTCCTTCATGCGCAGATCCACAAGCTGCTTCAGCCAATACATCTGACTTGCTGGACTTTTCATACCTATCGTACCATGTCTTGTTCTGTGCGCATGATGCTAGACTTTTCATACCTATCATACCATGTCTTTTCATACCTATCATACCATATCTATGTATGCAATTGGTTTCATACCTATTGTACCATGTCTTTTTCTGTGCGTCTTGGTGATGACAGGTCTCTTGACATTGTAGGCATTGGAGATGTTAGGCTGCAGTTTCCTTCTTGTAGTTCTTTTATTCTGCATGATGTACGCCATGTACCTGCGTTGACTCGCAGCCTTATGTCCGCTGGACAGCTTGATAATGCATAGTATTTTGTGTCTTTTGGAGACTCTACATGGAAAATTACTCGTGGCAGGCTTGTGCTTGCAAGAGATGCCAAGTGTGGCAGTCTCTATCCCTTACTTGTATCTGGAGCTACATTGAATCATGTTTTGTTTGTGGGTTCTATTCCCCATGTATCTCTTTGGCATGCTCAGTTGGGGCATATGTCTCTTAAAGGAATGAAAATGCTCCGTGCTTTGCAGTATCTTCCGCCTTTTGACTCTTTGCATTTTGATTCTTGTGATCATTGTTTGTATAGCAGGCAGACTAGAAATACGCATTAAAAGTCTCGTAAGAAACACATGGGTGAGCCCTTGGCTCTTGTGCACTCAGATGTATGTGGACCCATGCCCTATCAGTCACTCAGTGGGGCAAAGTACTTTGTTACTTTCATAGATAATTACTCACGTAAAGTTTGGGCTTATCCCATAAAGAGAAAATCCGATGTCTTAGACACATTTCAACATTGGCTTGCATTGGCAGAGAACCAATCTGGGAAAAGGCTAAAATGCCTAAGGTCAGATAATGGGGGTGAGTATGTATCACGTGCTTTTGAACAGTTTTTTTATGAGCGGGGTATTAAGCGTCAGTTGACCGCCCCTTACACACACCCCTCCCCAGAATGGTATGGCTGAACGCATGAATAGGACCATTCACGAAAGGGTCCATAGCATGCTTAGCCATGCTGGCTTACTACAACACTTTTGGGCTGAGGCAGATACTACTGCAATGCATCTCATTAACAGGTTGCTTAGTAGTCGTATTGACTTTTAGGTTACTGAGGAGGTATGGGCGGCAAGCCCCCCTCTTATGATCATTTGCGTGTCTTTGGATGTGAGGCATTCTGCCATGTGCCCAAGGACAAACACAATAAGCAAGTTCCTAAAAGTGTCAAATGCATTTTCATTGGCTATGGAGATGCAGGAGAGATGGGTTACCATCTATGGGATCCGCAGGCGCAGAAAGTGATCCGCAACCATGATGTCATCTTTCATGAGGAAAAAATGCATATGCAGCCTGAGAAAGTAGTTGAGATAAGCATAGTTATTTTTCAAGAGGAGCCTCCTGCTCCCATTCAGCCCACTCCGCGGCCAGCTAGACAACGTGCAGCATCACCTGATGCTCATGGCCCAAATGTTAGACATGTTGATGTTAGACAATATGTCGGTCAGGTAGCAGGGCCTAGGTTTAGGCGTTCTACTAGAGATACACGACCTCCTAACCATTTTGCATCCTCTATGGATTATGTACTAGTTACAAATGTAGGAGAGCCTCTCACTTATGATGAGGCTATGCACAAGGGTGATTGTCACTCTTGGGAGAGGGCTATGCAGTCTGAGGTTGAATCATTGCATAAGAATTAGACTTCGGATTTGGTTTCCTTGCCTCAGGGTAAGAAGGCTTTGCCATGCAAGTGGAGGTACAAGCTGAAAAGTACCCCTGGACACCCCAAGCTGGCATACAAGGCTCAATTGGTTGCTAAGAGTTTTAAGCAGAAGCATGGTGTTGACTTTGATGAAGTCTTTTCGCCTGTGGTCAAGATGACCACCCTACGCTTAGTCTTGGCCTTGGTTGCATAACTTGACCTGGACTTGTACCAAATGGATGTCAAGAGATAGCTTTTTACATAGGGACTTGCATGATGAGATTTACATGGAGCAGCCTAAGGGCTTTGCAGACCCTAGCAGGGAACACCCAATGTGCAAGCTAAAGAAGAGTCTATATGGCTTGAAGCAGGCACCTAGGGAATGGTATCATAAGTTTGATGCATTCATGCAGTCGCAAGGCTACAGCCGCAGTGCTATGGATCCGTGCTTGTACATGAAGAAAGCCCGTTACGATTCTTTACTGATTTTGGTACTCTATGTGGATGACATGCTTTTAGCAGGGACAGCTCACGAGGAGCTAGATGCTCTTAAGGCTCAGCTCAAAAAGAGCTTTGAGATGAAAGATCTAGGACAGGCCTCTCATATACTTGGTATGTGCATTACACGCGATAGATCTCAGGGACTACTCTATCTGTCACAGAGGGAGTACATTAATAAAGTCCTTGAGCGCTTGCGTATGCAGGATGTTAAGCCTATTGGCTATCCATTATCTTCTCATGTGAAGGTTTCACAAGCCATTTGTCTGTAGACAGATGAGCAGAGGGCCGAGATGGCCAAGATTCCCTATGCATCAACCATGGGCAGTCTTATGTATGCCATGATAGCCACCCATCTAGATATTGCTTTTGCAATTGGGATTGTGGCACCTTATATGGCTACACCTGACAAGAAACATTGGGATGCTGTGAAGGGTATCATGAGGTACCTAAAGGGTGTAAAATATTACACGGCGCAGCGAACAGAATCTGAGAAAGAGATAGAGAGTACACAACAGATAAGAGGAGAATCAGTAAATTCTTTAACTCCAAAAAATTAATACAAAGATGGCTCTGTCCACCCGTGCGCTTCCACTGTGTGAAGCTTAGATGGCGATCTAGACAGAAGATAGGTGAAGAGCTTAAGCCTAGCTAGAACAACAACTCTGACTGGGTGAAAGATGAGTGATCGATGGCTGTGAAGGGGTTTAGCTTTTATAGCCTGTGAAGGCCGTGAGGTTGGCGTGATCGACCTACCATATAAGCCTCCACTAGTCGGCCAGGGAATATTCCAAGGAATATTCCCTTTACCAACCACTCTGTCTAACCCAAAGATTAGACCCACAACAGTCACCTTTTTGCCATCCGGTCACATAGACCTCATCTAATATACAAGTCAGGACTCACCGGGCTCACATTTGGCTTCTTCTCATAATGGGGGCCTTACAACTTTGAGCACCATGGATCATTGGTAGCACCTAATGAGGTTGGGGCATTGATCATATCTAACAAGGGCACAACAGATATGTGTATTTGCTATGGTAGCCAGGATATAGGAGTCGTGGGGTGCACTGACTCTGATTATGCAGGACATGCAAATAGTAGGAAGTTCACTTCTAGCTATGTATTCACTTATGCTGGAGGGGCTATCTCTTGGATGTCCATGGTGCAGAAGTGTACGGCTCTTTCTACTACAAAGGCCGAGTATATTGCAGCCACAGAGGCTTCCAAGGAGGCTATCTGGTTGGGCCGTTTGATTGCAAATCTTGGTATGACAAATGCTATGCCTACATTGCATTCGGATTCTATGAGTGCCATTCAATTGGCCAAGAATCCGATCTTCCACGCGAAGACAAAACATATTGAGGTGAGGTATCACTTCATTTGTGAGGTCATTGAGGATAAGTCTGTTGATCTTGCCAGATTCCGAGTGAGCAGAATCCTGCAGACTTGCTCACAAAGAGCCTCACTACATAGCGCTTTGCCTTCCTTATGAGATTGATGGACGTTGGATGAGATGACATCTTTTTCCTCTTCATGTTGTACATGTGTACATGTTGTACTGTCTTTTCTTTTTTCTCTCTCATTGGGGCAGATTCGCCTTTAAGCGGGAGGTTGTTGGGGGTAAAGGCACTTTCACCTAGCCTCCCGTGTATTACTACACTGACAGTACCCGCCACTACACACTATAGGTGGCAAACGCCTGTCACAGTCACTTATTCTTTATTCTTTTAGTGATAGTTTGAATAAAGGAAAGCCCGGCCACACATTGTGGTTGTTGGAGTTCCCACTTTTGAGTCTCTCTCTCTCTTGCTCTTGCTCTCCATCCACCATAGCTCTCACCGCCAAGCTTCTTCCTCCTAGGTTCCACTTCCCTTTCACCATGGCTACCATGAAACCTATGAACTTTAGGTATTGTCCAAAAGCTAAAGCAATGTTGGGTTGAGCTCCTCAATGCCAATTCATGACTCTCATACCAAGGTAGTGACCCGAGAGTGGAAGCACACGAGTGAAAGCAAGAGCTATGGTAGAAAGAGTAAGAGCAAGAAAGAGCCACACACAAGAAGTGGGAACTCCAATAGTCACAATGTGTGACCAGCCTTCCCTTATCCAAATGCCACTAAAAGAATAAAGAATGAAGTGACAGTGATGGGCACTCACTACCTGTAGTATATAAGTGTGTGGATATTGTCAACAATGTAGTAATATTACATGGGAACCTAAGCACAAACACCATTATCCCCAATAGTAAGCTATGGTATAAATCCCTAAGTACATTATTCATTGTGTTCATTATGTGTGTTGTCTAGTTTGTTGCCTATAGAAGAGTACACATCTGTACCAATCCTAAGGATGTCTACATAGTTGTGATGTCTCTACTTTCAACTACCAAACTAGAACTAATCATAGCTTGAGTATAAACCTCCCAAAGAGTAAATAGATCTCCTAGTGAAAGCCTATGCAAACTCATCAACTACAGGCCTTGCACCAATATTTTTTATAGCCACTTTCTTGACTAACTGCACGTCTTGAATAAACCTCAATGCACCATTCTTCTTAGGCATGATAAACCACCAATTCAAATATGGGGCTAAAGATGGCTCTAATACCTTCATAGATATCTTTTCATTTAGTAGCTTAATTAACTTAGGCAAATAAAATAAGCTTGAGGCACTGGAATCGGCCTCAAATTCCATGTCACGTATGGAATGGTAAAAATCACAATTGGAGCCATAATATTTGGAGCCATGCAACATTTCTTTGCATATTGAAGCACAAATGTATTCCCATATTTGGCTAACATGTGCATAAAACACCTTCTTTCAATAGGCAAAAGGAATGCCTCACAACCAATCTTCAACTCCTTCAGTGTTTTAGTTTTGAAATTTATACCCTATACCCTTTGGATTCCACAAGCTCAATTGCCTTGACTCTCATACAACCCATTTATATCAAGTGGCAATGGTAAAGCAACTAGCTTGACTTTCTTGTCAACCATCTTATATTTTACTTCTCAAATGTAACACTATGCCAAGCGTGACTAGATATCCTCTACATGAGGAAACAATATGTCTCTTTCATATCTTCCTTCTCCTCAAATGTAACACTATGCCACAGTATTCCTTCTCTTCACCTTCATATGCATGATCATTGTTCTACCACATTGTGATGGAAGCATTGATTCCTCTGAAGATTGGAGTAATCCAACACCTTCTCTAAAAGACACTTAAGCATCATGGTACTCAACCACAACTTCATGAGATATGTTAGGAAAATGGATTGCACAATCACAAGGAAACCTATGATTATAAGAAGGGAATGAGAAAGGGAGTTACTTGGATGTTACCTTAGTCATCAAGAGAGAGTAGCAAAGGGAGTGTATTGGCATGTGAAGATGTCAAAGCATACAAGAAATGAAGCAAGTCCCACATGAACAATGGTCAAGCCACCCCTTAATCCACACAAATGTCAACAAAGGTCCGAGATGCTATGCTAGAAATATTGGGATGACATGTCATAGGCACAAAAAGAGAATGAACAGCCACATGTCACTACATCAATGGAGGCATTGTTTAGAGTAGCACGTTCTCGATACAAGTCAATATAAATCACATCAATGATGACATCAATAGTGCCACACAATCATTCCAGTTGGTATTTGAATAACAGACACAGTGTAATGTCCACACAACCATCAATCCAGTGAGTGTAAGCATGTTAATGCTAGCGCAAGTTGCAGGCCTCGACAACATGACTGTGAGGAACCATAGGTGCAACACAATGCAAGGAAAACTATCTCACAGAGGCAAACAGAGCAATATAGTTCTCATGGGTCCACATTGGACAACATGTTAATGCAAGAGGCCCACTAGAAAGTAGGGTCAAGCCAATGAACAGGGCAACACAAGCAACTTCCACATAGTTTAATGCATGTAGGTTAGAAACACACAATGGTATGCAAGCCACTAAGCACAACAATGCCAGTAGCATGCCTTCAATAGTATGACAATGACTACTATGCTTGATATATGGCTACATGCTCATGTGCACAACAAAGGCCGCATAAGGTTGCTTCCTAATGTCGAATTCATTGTCCAGTAGGATGCAAGTTGACATAGAAGACACGCTGGCACTAAACCCTATATTATCATAATCCAACTAGCCAACCACATCTGTAAGAAATGGTTTGACAATGGTTGAGCACCACCTCACACACTCCACAAGCTCCCTCTCTCCACACCAAGAATCTACAACAAGTCCAAGTGTAGATGATAGTAGACTATGGCCACTCCTTCCTTTTATAGACAAAAATAAAGGAGTTATTCCACCAAAAAATAGGTTGTCCAATTACCAAATAAATAATAAAGACAGTGTCCATAAATTAGGCCATGGGCATTTGTAAGCCTGTGATATAACCACTTCTAACAAAAACATCATTTTTATGATTATGAGTATTTTTGTATTTCATATGTGATGGAATATTTTATCTTCTGGATCCACGTTTGCAATAGCTAGACAAAATAATGGTTAGCATGATTCAAGCCATTGGGATCCCTAGCCTAATGCACCTTACCACCCTACAAAATACTGAAAAACTCTATTAGAGTGAGGGTCCAATGCTCTTATGGGAGATAGGTGTTTTTGTTTTTGGATCACTCGAGTACCTGAGAGGCTAAAGGGTTGAAAGGTACATGCCACTATTATCCTTTTGAAGATTGCATGGCTTCGAGCTGGTAAAATCCCTATCATCCGCAAAGTAATTTTCATCATATATAGCCTAACGTTGTGGGATATCACTTTACAGGGTTATGGTCATGTTACATGTCTTATTGTGAAATAAAGTATTGCTTTTTGAAGTATTTGTCATGTACTAAAGGTTGTGTTACTGAAGTTATTTTCTAGATAATAAAAGGAAGTTGTTTATATATGTCTCAATAGTGTGGTAGCATGCTCTACCCAATCAGTAACTCAAATAGCTCCTATCAAGAAAAGTTGAGGCATTGATTCTGACCAATCAATCACCTATGGCTAGGTGAACTCGATAAGTCACGTAGCTTTCCTAAACACTAGGTAGAGTTATTAGTGCATGACCCTCTAAAGCAGATAGGATAATTACTAGGCCTAACATTGTTTTAGGGGGTTGTTGTGAGACCATGCCTTATGGGCAGAGGGATCAATGTTCTATTCTCCCTCTTTCTCACTCTCTTTGAACCAAATGTAATTTTAACCCTACTCTTACCTCTGTTTGATTGCAGAGTGATCCTCCTTAGGAGGGCAGCATTAGACTACTATCAAGGGTGACCTGTCCACACTTTCCCCATGAAGTAGAACCAATATTTTCATACTCAACTAAGTCTAATGTTTCCTGAGGGGAGATTGGAAAATGACATGTCTAGACATAGAATTCAATTGACTACTAGAAGACCCCTCCAAGTTTATTAGAGGAGGTGTCTCACACTTTGTAAAGGGGAGTGACAAACAATAAGGGAAGGAAAGAGCAAGGGATGTCTATACTATAAATACATGCAAGATCTCATTCATGCAAGTAGATCTAAGTGAAAAGAAGAATATCATTACTACAAATCTTCAATCCACAAAAGATTGAGACACAATCAATCCACATATAGTGGCATCAATCATTACATCTAGAATCGGGAGGCTTGGGATGTGGGAGGTTGATTTTGTAAGTATCTAATCTTTTCATTAAGTTTATATTTTTCAATGTTTTCATTTTTTGAGTATCTAATCTCTTCATCAAGTTTATATGTTTTCCATGTAATTACTAATTTTTAATCATATTCAAGATGTTTATATACCATAGTTTGATCTTATGGGCCAACCTCCCACTAAATCATGAGAATGTATATAAGTGCCAATATAATAGACTATATACATGGATATATAGACCCAAGAGGGCTATAGAACATAGGAGCATTGGTCCACCATTGTGATAACTAGAACTTGTTTAGTTTTTGTTTTCACCTAAATATTAACTTTTTGTTATTGTTTCTAACATTTTATTCTTACATCTCTAGAGACAAGGTGATGCTATTGGTCAAAGTGACCTAATGAGGAGCAAGTGAAAGAGTATAGAGAAGAGAAAGAATCAAATGATGATTACAAATTCTCACATAACCTATGATTTAGCTATATATAGAGTAGATTTCAAATATACTCTTTGTAACTCAAGCTAGAGTAGGTAGCTTCCAAATGTTTACATTGTAGTCACATATATCTAGTATTGAGCCATGCAATTTGTTTGTGACATGCATAATGCTATGGCATGTTAATTCCATTTTTTGGGATGCTTAATATCTTGTTAAGTCAACTAACTATTTTTTAATAATGACATTTTTAAATCAACAACACTTGAAGAAGATACTAGTTAAAAATTTGCATCACTATTTTGGAGGCAATTGTACAAATAGTAGCTCCCTTTCTTTTGTAATGGAAAAGCTACCTCTATAATTGTGTTTATAAGTATCATAACATGCTTATAGACACAAGCTTGAATGTAAGCACTCTCATTTATCCACATGACAATTTCACAGTCAGGTCAAGCATGCATCTGTTGTCCATCTAAAGCCCTCTTTCCTTATATTGTAAGATCATGGGTTTATATAGGAATTGTCGTACTTGAGCGTGAACGAGGCCTGGATATGCACTTCAAGATCTTACAATACATATATTTTTGTGGTTGCCATGTACTTGGTTTCTCTTCATTGAATTTTTTCATGATATAGCAACTTTTTTAATGATATGGCACTTTTGCAAATAGGGACACAAATCAGACTTTGGCCTTTGAAGTCACTATGTCAAGGCCAAATTTTTTTCTAGATATCCTACAAGAGTTAGTTTATCTTACTATAATCTCTTGTCTTTTCGTCCTTGAAATATTTTTTTTCATTAACATCATACATCATTCCAAAATCAACTTTCAAGTGTGGCATTGTTGGATCTTGCATAAACCTAGACTAGTATAGTTCCTAGCTAAGATCCACCAACTATAAAGGGTAGGTGTATGGGCATCATGTATGTGAGCTTGGTGTCATGTATGCTCAATGATATTTTACCATTTTAAATCCACCTTTACTTCATTATTATTGTTGCGTTAACTGTAAATGCTAGGGGTGTATATCACTACAAGGGATGAAGGGTATATCAACACACAATTCTAACATGTCACAAACAAAATTTTCACTATCAATATATGCATCAAAATATGTGTCGATAAACCAAAGTAATTTTTTATGCCTATACTGACATAATTAAAAGACAATTTTTAATGGACTTTTTGACACTATTTTCTTTTTAAAAAAATCACTTTTCTCCTCACAATCTTTTTAAAAAATCGTCAAATACACATAGTGATGATAGTAAATTTTACCAAAATCCAAAACTTAACCTTCTTTGCTCATTCTTCAATGCCTTTTCAATGAGGTAAATGTACAAATTTGTCTCCTTTTTTCCATTCAAATTCTTACTTTTATATTGTTTCATGCTTGCTCTGTTGGAATGTAAGTAGACTTGGTCAATATTTGGTGTGCTCTTGTAAAAAGTTTGTAGAGAGAGAGAGACAGAGAGAGAGAGAGTGTGTGTGTGTGTGTGTGTAGAGAGAGAGGGGGAGGGAGAAGAGAGGAGAGAGATTATGAGAAGGATAAAAGAGAAGAAAGAGAGATAAAGAGAGAGGAGAGAGAGAAAGAGTAAAGAGAAGGAAAAAGAGAAGAAGAGAGAGATGAGAGAAGGAAGAAAAGAGAGAAGGGAGAAGAAAGAGAGGAGGTAGAAGAGAGAGGGTAGAGAGAGAATAGAGAGGAGAGAGAGGGGAGGGAGGGAGGTTGAGAGAGAGAAATTAGAGAGAAGGAAGAAGAGAGAGAAGAGAGAAGAAAGAAGAGAGAGAAGAGATTAGAGAGAAGGAAGAAGAGAGAAGAGAGAAGAGAGAAGAGAGAAGAGAGAAGAGAGAAGAGAGAAGAGAGAAGAGAGAAGAGAGAGTGAGAAGAAAAGAGGGAGAGGGAGAGGGAGAGAGAGAGAAATAGTAGAGAGAAGGGGAAAATCTAGAGGAGATGAGACAAAGAGTAGAAGAATGGGTCACCAAAAGCTAGGTGAGAGTAAGGGAACTAGCAAGCCATCTAGCCCATGCCAAAGGGAGCAAAGTATTGGTAGAAAATAGGGAAGATGCCATAAATATGAGCATGGAAGCCCAGCAATGTGCCTTCCTCAACACCATCTTAGATGTCACACATCCAAAAGAGGAGGAGGCCATTGAGGCCCTACAAAAGAAGTTCGAAATCACTTGCACAAGCCATAAAACATGGCCTATGTTCAAGCTTGTGAAGCAGAACCAAACTTAAGCCTACGAGAGCAAAGGGATTACATGCTAGCGGTAGGACTAACTGTCCAGGAGATGGAATGGCTAGGGTATGCAGAGGAGTAGGGACCACAAGAGCCAATGAGAGAGGAAGAGATGCAAGTACCACCCCTAGAAGAGGGGCAAGATTTTGAAGTAAGGCAATGAGATGAGGAACAAGTCCCCCAACCACCCTCTCTAAGAATAGAAGCCTAGCAGAAAATGCAACATGAGGATGCAACGTGGAAAGAAAAAAGGAGATCAAGAAAAGAAGAAAGAAGATGCTAGAGCAAGCATGCAAAAGGCTAAGGGCACGACCCCTAGCAACCTCAAAAGCCCCCATCCCACAAAAAGAAGACTACTTCCTAGTCAACTAAAATCTGGAACTCGTAGTGTGGGAGCAATGGGAGAACAAGTTCAAGCCCTTTGAATTCACCTTCTAATATCCACCCACACTAAGCCAAGTATTATCCCCTAAAGTGGTGGAGGAAGTGATCAACATGGGCAGAAGGCTTGGGGATTGGTGAAGCATAAAAAGAGAGACACATCCAACACTGTGGGGATAAAGGCACATGACTACTAGGGAGACAAAGCCATGGAGGTTCCCAAGACCGTCAAAGGGTATGAATCACAGTCAAAATGGAGGTGGAGAATTTGGGATGGGAACATATATGCATGGATATAATTTTGCAACACCCTACCCTATGAGAGAAACAACCCAGTATACATGCCATATCCAAGAAGGATAGGGGTGGACTTTAACCCGAAATCCATGGTCGCTACGATTTTCCTAAAATCTACAATGTAAATGTTAATAAGTCGGAAGAAGCCCTTGTGATCTCCAAAAATGACTTAGGACCCTCCATCTCCCACTTCCTCATAGCAAATTCTCTTCCTACCCCAATCCTGCTTTTATCATCACAACCTATAATTATCTTAGGCTACTTAGATTTGTGTTTAAGAAACCACCTACCTCTCACAAATACCGCCTACCACCCCTATATTTTGATTCAAATGTCAACATATATAGCTACGCTATGGCTAGGCTCATGATGAGAGCCACCCTCCTTCCATCCTTTTGCATTGCCTTACTAGAGGACATGAATGACAACCAATTCACTAGGTGTAGTCATCCATTTCTGTCAACAACTCCTCTAAATGTACACATGAACCTAAAGGTCTATATACAAAGTAGGAACTTCCTTAGTAAATTGCTTAAGCCCCTAGCCTCCTCTCATGACCCAGAATTCAAGGATTAGTTCCTCGCACACGTTCAAAAAAAAGAAGAAAGAGAAAAAAACAAAACAGAGAAAAAGAAAAAAAGGAAAAAAATAAGGAAACAAGAAAAAGAAAAAGAGAAAGAAAGGAGAAAAAAGAAAGACAAAGCGAAAATGAAAAATAAGATCAAATGGAAAACGGAAAAACACACCTCACTTGATGAGTGCCACAATCATTGCACCTATGGGTCCTCAAGTTAGGCACGTCTGATGGCCTTGGTTCACCAGCTCCATTCCTAACCCCCTAGCCCTATTGCCCCCACTCCATGCTTAGAGCACATCAATGGAAGGACCCACCTAGGGAGGTCACACTCACCTATGGTTAGACATGTCTCTCTAAGCTATACTCATCGCACCTTTCCCATACAGGAACTGGGTCCTCAAGTGTGGGAAAACACCCTATGCTTTTACCTGTGGTTTAACCCAACTCCTAGTTCAACTGGCATGGATACAATGCATGGCATGGTGAGGTAGGCACACCCCTAGGTACTGCACTCTCTTTTCTTTTTAATGAGGACAACTTGTGCTTATTAACCACCAACTTTGGAGACCCTCGTCACCCACTCAATATAACCTTGGCCTCCACAATCTCAACCATTTTGATATGCTTCTCTCCCATGTCCAATCCCCACAAAAGCCCCATCATCGACTCACATGGCTACCCTTCAATCACCCGAGCCCTCATCAACAAAGTCCCGCAAGTGCCATGGGATTGTCACTCGGCTAGGAGGGGGTAATATTAACCCTAGTTCAAGATGGAGAAAAAAGGAAACAAAAGAGAATTCAAGAAGATTCAAAAATGGAGAGCAAGGCAGAAAAAGGGGGCCCAATAGAAGGATAAGAGAGGAAAATGCCAAAAGCACAAGGGCAGCCTTAAAAGTCGAAGCAAAGCCAAAGGCACATTTTAAAATGTAAACGTGCCCCCAATTTTTTGTAAAAGAGCATCAGGCTCCCTCCTATGCAAGTTGTAAAGAGTAGGCTTAGGTGAAGGCATAATGTAAATAGAAGGGAATAGGAAAACATGACCTTGGCAAGATGGTCAGTCATGTAAAAAAGGGCACAAGTGCCCAAAGGGACGAGGGCATGTATAAAAGCCAAAAAGTGAATAGAGAAGCTCATTCTTGGCATGTAGAAAAAGTGGCTCTTCTTCTTCTTGCTTGCTTGCTTGCTTGAGCTTGAGCTTGTAAGAGGGAGTGTTAGGGTGTGAGGGAGTGAGTGTGTGAGGGTGAGGGACCATGGTGGAGAAGCTCTCCATCTTCTCCTCTCTTATTCTTCTCTCCTTTTCTCTTCTCTTGTCTCACGTACATGGCTATGGAGCATGGATCTTGAAGGTGAAGGATTGAGCTTGCTTGAGCTTGTGGATTGTGAAGCTACTAGTATGCTTGAGAGAGGAGGGTAATCGATCGAGCATTGACGTAAGCTCACTACACTTATAGGCTTGAGAGCATGTATAGCTATGTGTGATAGGTAGCCATTAGCATTTGGCTTGAAATCCTTGAGTAATAAGTGGTCCGTGCAACTTGGCAATCAAGTGAAAGATCCCACAATTACTTACTTGGAGGTCTCCACTCCTTGAGCTCCCATGATTGGCATTGGCAAGACAAAGGAGCTAATAGCAAGCCTTGTCTTTTATAGATGTTAGAGGGTAGCTAAAGATCTTCTAGAATATTCCACGATGACATCATCAATGATACAAGAGAGGACATGGCATATCTTCTAGAAGGTTCTATGATGATATGGCAAGGGTAGGTTCGCATGGCTGGCTCGAGGATATCCTATTAAGGGTGCATTCGCATGGGGTGTGGATTCACATGGCATGAGCAAGAATTAATCTGTACACTTGATCATGGCATGTCCATGGCATCGCCCCCTCCTCTAGCGATGAGTTCCTTGGATTCCTGTTATTAAATTCTTTAACTTTGAGAGGTGCTCTTTGGAGATATTCTGCAGGTTCCCAAGCGTGATTATTAATATCATATCATTTCCAGTGAACAAGGAAGTCCAATTGACCTTGGGAGATCCTCAAGTCTAAGACATGCTCAACCTCAAATTCTTCATGATCTTCAATCTGGAAAGGTGGTGTGGGATTAGATCTCTCCCCCCTCAATGGTGAACTATGATATGGTTCAAGCAAGGAAACATGGAAGTCTTTGTGGATCTTCATGGTGCTAAGGAGTTGGAGTCGGTAAGCAACTAGGTTGATCTGGGCTACAATAGTGAAGGGCCCAAATCTTTGGTGGTGAAAGGTGAGAAGGATCAAAGCTTTCACAGAAGAGCTATGGCGGGAGAGCAAGAGTGAGAGAGAGAGAGAGAGAGAGAGAGAGAGAGAGAGAGAGAGAGAGAGACTCATAATGTGGGAACTCCAAACAGTCACAATGTGTGACCGACTTTCCCTTTATTCATTTGTCATTAAAAGAATAAATAATAGTGACGGATGATGGGTTCTCGCCACTTGTAGTGTGCAGGTGCGAGTACACCCTTGTAGTAATACATGAGCAGCTAGGTAAATGCGCCTTTATCTCCAACAACCTCCCACTTAAAGGAGAATCTGTCCTAGTGAGGAGTAAAAAAGAAAAAGAAAAGATAGTACAACATGTACACATGTACAATAGGATGAGAAAATACGACATCTCATCCCACGTCCATAATCTCTTGAGGAAGGTAAAGCGCTCTGTAGAGAGGCTTTTGGTGAGTAGATCTGCAAGATTCTGGTTAGTCGAGATCTCGACAAGGTCAACAGACTTGTCCTCTATGAACCCACATATGAAGTGATACCTAATCTCAATGTGTTTCATCCTCTCATGGAAGATCAAATTCTTGGCTAACTAAATAGCACTCATAGAATCCGAATGCAGTGTAGGGATAGCATCAATACTAAGTTCATGAACCAAACAGCCTAACTATATGGCCTCCTTGCAAGCCTCAGTGTGGCTGCAACATACTTGACCTCAGTGGTGGAAAGATCCGTACACTTATGCACCTTGAACATCCAAGAGATAGCACCTCCAACATAGGTGAACACATAACTAGAAGTGAACTTCCTACTATTTGCATGTCCTACATAATTAGAGTCAATGTACCCCACGACTCACGTATCCTAGCTACCATAGCATATGCACATATCTATAGTGCCCTTCAGGTATCTCATGATACCCTTCATGGCATCCCAATGTTTCTTGCCAGGTGTAGCCATATAGCATGCCACAACACCAACTCCAAAGGCAATATCTGGAAAAGTGGCTATCATGGCATACATAAGAGTGCCCACTGCAGATGTATAGGGAATCTTGGCCATCTCGGCCCTCTAGTCATCTATCTGCTGATAATTGGCATGTGATACCTTCACATAAGAAGGCAATGGACAGTCAGTAGGCTTCATGTCCTACATGCAAAAGCGCTCAAGGACTTTATGAATGCACTCCCTCTATGACAAGTAGAGTAGGCCCTGATGCCTGTCACATCTAATGTGCATACCAAGTATGTGAGAGGCCTATCCCAGATCCTTCATCTCAAAGCTCTTCTTGAGCTGAGCCTTAAGAACATCTAGCTCATCATGAGCTTTCCCTGCTAATAGCATGTCATCCACATAGAGTACCAAAATAAGCAAAGATCCATCATGGGCTTTATTCATGTACAAGCATGGATCCATAGCACTACAACTATAGCCCTATGACTACATAAAAGCACGGAACTTATGGTACCATTCCCTAGGTGCCTGCTTCAAGCCATAAATACTTTTCTTCAACTTGCATACTAGGTACTCCTTGCCAAGCTCTACAAAGTCCATAGGCTGCTCCATGTAAATCTCATCATGCAAATTCCCATGTAAAAATACCATCTTGACATCCATCTGATAGAATTCCAAGTCAAGCTACATGATTAAGGCCAAACCAAGTGGAGAGTGGTCATCTTAACCACAGGAGAAAAAACTTCATCAAAGTAAACTCCATGCTCCTGTTTAAAACCCTTAGCAAAAAGTCTTGCCTTATAAGTTGGCTTGGGGTGTCCAGGGGTACAACTTGTACACCCATTTGCATGGCAGAGCCTTCTAGGCAAGGAAACTAAATCCCAAGTCTCATTCTTATGCAAGGAGTCTATCTCAGACTACATAGCCCTCTTCCATGAGTGACTGGCACCCCTACGCATAGCCTCATCATAAGTGAAAGGCTCTCCTCCATCTATAACCAAGACATAATGCATTGAGGGCTAAAATCTATCAGGGGGAGTCTATCTCTAGTAGAATGCCGCAATGTAGGCTCTGTTGCCTACCCAAAATTATGTCCAACACTTTGGCCATGAGTACCTATTGTTGCTGCAGGCTATCTAGCTGATTGTTCAGGAGCTCGTGGCTCCTCCTAAAATATAACCCTTCGTATCTCCACTATCTTCTCAAGCTGCTTATGCATCTTGTCTCCATGGAAGACTACATCATGCGCCTGCGGATGACTTTCTGTGCTTGTGGATCCCATAGATGGTAACCCATCTCTCTTGCATCTCCATAGCCAAGGGATATGCATTTAACACTCTTAGGATCTAGCTTATTACACTTGTCCTTGGGCACATGGAAAAATCTTAGGATCTAGCCAAGGAATATGCATTTAACACTCTTAGGATCTAGCTTATTACATTTGTCCTTGGGCACATGGCAAAATGCCTCGCATCCAAAGACACGTAAATGTGCATAAGAGGGAGGCTTTCCTATTCATATCTCCTAATGGGGGTAAAGGCGCCTCCGCCTAGCCGCCCGTGTATTATTACACTGACAGTTACCGCCACTGCACACTACAGATGGCGGGTGCCCGTCAGCGCCACTTTATTCTTTATTCTTTTAGTGACAGTTTGAATACAGAAAGGCCCGGTCACACATTGTGACTATTGGAGTTTCCATTTCTTGTCTCTCTCTTTCTTGCTCTTGCTCTCCCGCCATAGCTCTCGAGTCCAAGCTTCGATCCCTCTTTTCCTTTCAACTGGTATCAGAGCTCGGTTTCCCAACTCTTGAGCTTGGTTCATGGCATTCTCAGCTTCCCATCGACTCTGCACTCGCATTGGGTCTCCTTCCCGGCAGCCATATCCGATTCCTTCGAGCTCCCGTCACTCCCCGGCTTCCCAAGCTTCTTCTCGGCATTGTTGGGCACCTTCAGGGCACTACATCAGAGGTATTGCTTCATTCTCCACATGGTTTTGTATTGTTTTCAGGTCACACAGGTTGTGAACAGTTTGGGGCAGCCACCATTGAAGCTCCATTGCTTCATATCTACATTGCCCTTGATCAAGACCCCTTGAGGCTTGGTGTGTGTGCCCCCTTGGGCACCTACTTGAGCCCCTCCTCCACCCCAGTTGTGCCACATGAGCTGTAGGTCACCCAAGTCAGCAACACACTATTTGCGCCTGATTCCAGGCTAATCTCCATCTGCTTCACACCGGTACTCCTCAAGCTCCAGGCCACTGGGCACTTCCACAGGCTTCATTTGAGGCATTTGCACATGCTTTGATGCTTGGTATTGAAGGTTGAGCATTGACATTGCTTTTTGTCTGATTTAGCACTGTTTTGGGACTGTCGTAATAGTCCACAGATAGTTTATAATAGTGCTACATTAACATTTGATGTTTATGCTTGCCCGGCATTGTCATTTGATGCCCAGTTGGTCCTATATGATGCCTACATGTTAAGGGAATGTATGCCTATTGTTTGGCAACCATTTGGAGCAGATTTGCATGCTGAAATTTCTCAGTTTTGACAGCCATTCTTGGCTGTAATAAAAGCGGACTGAAGCTATTACACATGCCTTGGGTTATGCCTATTGGTTCCGGCCTATGTCTTGGATATATGCCATGAAGTATTGATCTTTGGGGTACGACTTCGAGCTTGGATTTCATTCCGAATGCTTTTGGAAGAGCTTTGACATTACGCACTCATTGACAGTGGTATATGCTTTGACAGTGATGCTCCTTGGGTTTATGCATACCCGTTGCCTATGGCTTGATGCTCATGTCACGGTTGATTACCCTATGCATACGTTGAGCTTGAATACTCATTGAAGCTCTACCTTGGATGCATTTTGGATTATCTGGAGTTGTCTTTGGATGTTATTTGGCTTGTCAGAGTTTGGATTGGGATGTATTTGATGTCTTACATGCTTATGGATGCTACATACGGATGCTCTACCGCCTACATGTTCGGGATGTACTATTGATATATTGTCTTGGACTTATGTCATTGGCACTGTTTCTTGCCTTGGCTTGAGCTCTTGAGCTCATACATATGGATTTTGTGCCAGTGGGAGCATTCTTAAATGCTTATCAGACATTGAGCAGGCGGTGCCTTTATGTATTGAGCAGTTACATGATATTGAGCAGTTATAGACACTTGAGACTTTGGGATTTCTTGCCATTCGGGATGATACATTATATGTCTTGGTTCACTGTATGCTTATGAGCTGAGTCTCAATTATGGATCCGTATCTTTGTGAGCTGACACCTACTTGTGTCAAGTTTTGGTAGTGGTAGGAACACTTTGCCCCATTGACTAGGGGGTGTGCCTACTCACTGGCAGATGTTTGTATAACATACTTGGGTGTTGGATTCATGCTTATCAACCGTCATATGCTTATGTTATGCCTGCATGATGCCGGATTTGGTCTTGGTAGTATTTGATTGCCTTGGGATCCGATTTTGGCACTGTTAGCTTTCTTTTACTAAAATCTATAATTTATTACAGCAAGCATATATGTATGGACTGACATGGATTTTTCATGCTGAAACATTCTGAAATGATGTACTTTCACTAGTACTTGGTGGGCAACAGCTTTGGTTCCACTTTTCTCACCATTTTCTCTCGATCTTTGTGATTTTTTTGTCATTTTCTGCAGTAAACAGCAAGCAGTTTTGAACTGTCTACAATTTTCCAGCCTGCATTATGGCGAGTTCGTCCACTAATCATGCTATTTTCAATATCACTAAGCTTGATGGTACGAATTACTCTTATTGGAAGAGCTAGATTTGGCAGGTGTTGGTGCAGAAATCGCAGATCAAACCTTTGCGGTTGAGCGGGCATCCGCCTGCAACTATGCCAGATGAGGAATGGCTTGAGCTTGATGAGTTATGCAAGTCCACTATTGTATTGTCTCTCACAGAATAGGTTCATTACAATGTCTTTGAGGAAGAACAGAGTGTGTGGCAGTTGTGGGATAAAATCAAGAATCTCTATGACAAGAAAAGTCCAGCGAGTCAGATGTATTAGCTAAAGCAGCTTATGGATCTGCGCATGAAGGAGAATGTGACCATGTCTGCTTACTTGAGCCACTTCCATGCTATACTTAAGAACTTGACTTCGTAGGACATCACTTTTGTAGAGGATGTCACTCCTCTTTTCTTGCTTGGTACTCTTAATGAGTCATGGGATGTATTCTGCACTACATTATGTGCCTCTACTACTACCTTGCAATTATCTAATGTTGAGAGTGCTCTTCTGCAGGAAGAGGTCAACCGTAAGAATTAGGATGCCTCTCTTGTGTGGCATGCTATGACAGTTAGAAGCAGGAATGATAGCTATGGAAAGCATGGAAGTGGCAGTGGCAGTGGACGGGATTCTCAAAAATCTCTGTCCAAGACTCATGGGAAGTCACGTACCAAATCTCGTGGTAGGAATGCAGATGTTACTTGTCACCATTGTGGAAAAAAGGGCCATATTAGGCCACAATGCCATGAACTGTGCAATGAAAGGCACAAAGATAAGGGGAAAGACAAAGTGTAGGATAAGTCTTCTAATCGCAGCATAGTGCCTATAAAGTCCAATGTTAAAATTGAAGAGATCAATGTTATGTAGCCTAAGGATGTTGATGATGATGATTATATCCTTGCAGCTTTTTCTAGTGCTTCGTAGATGACAGAGATACACTCTATGTATGCACAGTGTTGGCTCTTGGACTCAGGTGCATCCTTTCATGTGACACCTTGCCGAGAGTGGTTTCCTTCATACCGTACTGTTTCGGGTTCTGTGCGCTTGGGTGATGACAACTCTCTTGACATTGTGGGCATTGGTGATGTTAGGCTGCAGTTTCCTTCTGGCAACAGTTTTGTTATGCAGGATGTACGTCATGTACCTGCTTTGACACGCAGTCTCATGTGAGCTGGACAGCTTGATGACGCAGGTTATCATGTATCTTTTGGAGACTCTGTATGGAAGATCACTCATGGCAGACTTGTGATTGCGAGAGGTGCCAAGGCTGGCAGCCTCTATCCCTTGATTGTATCAGCTTCTTCCCTTGATCATGTCTTGTCTGTGGGTTCTATCCCACATGTATCTCTTTGGCATGCCCGTTTGGGCCATATGTCTTCGAAGGGAATGAAAATGCTTTCTAGTTTGCAGTACTTACCGCCCCTTGATTATGTATGTTTTGATTCATGTGAGCATTGTCTTTATGGCAGGCAGACTAGGTCTACACATAAGAAGTCTGGTAGATCACGCATGAGTGAGCCCTTGGCATTGGTACATTTGGATGTCTATGGGCCCATGCCTTGTCAGTCTATGGGTGGTGCAAAGTATTTTGTTACATTCATAAATGATTTTTCACGGAAAGTTTGGGCTTATCCCATTAAGTTGAAATCCGATGTCTTGGCTGTGTTTCAGAGATGGCTTGCATTGGTTGAGAACCAATCTGGGTATAGGCTAAAATGCCTAAGGACAGATAATGGGGGTGAGTATGTCTCACGTGCTTTTGAGCAATTATGTGATGAGAGGGGTATTAAACATCAGTTGACCGCCCCCTACACCCCCCCAGAATGGTTTGGCTGAGCGGATAAATAGAACCATCCAGGAGCGTGTACGTAGTATGCTTAGCTACGCAGGCCTACCACAAAGCTTTTGGGCTGAGGCAGTTAATATAGATGTGCATGTCATAAACAAATCACCTTCTAGTGGTTTGGATTTCCAGGTTGCAAAGGAGGTATGGACTGGAAAACCTCCCTCTTATGCACATCTCCGTGTCTTTGGATGTGAGGCATTTTGCCATGTGCCCAGGGACAAGAGAAGTAAGCTAGATCCTAAGAGTGTCAAATGCATTTTCCTTGGTTATGGGTATGCAGGCGAGATGGGTTACCATCTCTGGGATCTGCAGGCATGGAAAGTCATCCACAGTCATGATGTAGTCTTCCATGAAGACAAGATGCATCGGCAGCCTAAGAGAGTTGTTGAGATCCGCAGGGTCATATTTCAGGAGGAGCCGACAGCTCCCGAATAGCTAGTTGAATAGCCTACAACTGCAGTAGATGCTCATGGTCAGGGTGTTGGATAGGCAGCTGGGTAGGCAGCAGAGCCTGCCATGAGATGGTCTACTAGAGATAGACGTCCACCTGATAGATTTCAGCCCTCGATGCATTATGTCTTGGTTACAGATGCAGGCGAGTCTTTCACTTATGATGAGGCTATGCGCAGGGGTGACAGTCACTCCTAGGAGAGGGCTATGTAGTCTGAGATAGACTCCTTGGATTAGAATGAGACTTGGGATTTGGTTTCCTTGCCTACGAGCAAGAAGGCTTTGCCATGCAAGTGGGTGTACAAGTCGAAAAGTACCCCTGGACACCCCAAGCCGGTATACAAGGCTAGATTGGTAGCAAAGGGTTTTAAGCAGGAGCATGGTGTGGACTTTGATGAGGTCTTTTCTCCTATGGTTAAGATGACCACCCTGCGCTTAGTCTTGGCTTTGGTTACTCAACTTGACTTGGATTTATACCAGATGGATGTCAAGACGGCTTTCTTACATGGAGACTTACATGATGAGATTTATATGGAGCAGCCTAAGGGCTTTGCAGAACCTGGCAGGGAGCACCTAGTGTGCAAATTGAAGAAAAGTCTTTATGGCTTGGAACAGGCACCTAGGGAGTGGTATCATAAGTTTGATGCCTTTATGCAGTCATAGGGCTACAGCAGGAGTGCTATGGATGCGTGTCTTTACATGAAGAAAGCCCGTGATGGTTCCTTATTGATTTTGGTCCTCTATGTGGATGATATGCTGATAGCAGGGAAGCTCATGATGAGCTAGATGCTCTGAAGGATCAGCTCAAGAAGAGCTTTGAGATGAAAGATCTGGGACAGGCCGCTCACATACTTGGTATGCGCATTAGATGCGACAGGCTGGCATCAGGGACTCCTCTACTTGTCACAAAGGAAATACATTCATAAAGTCCTTGAGCGCTTCTGCATGCAGGACATAAAGCCTATTGGCTGTCCATTGTCTTCTTATGTGAAGGTATCACCGGCTGATTGTCCACAGACAGATGAGAAGAGGGCCGAGATGGCCAAGATTCCCTATGCATTTGCAGTGGGCAATCCTATGTATGCCATGATAGCCACTCGTCCAGATATTGCCTTTGCAATTGGTGTTGTGGCACGCTATATGGCTACACCTGGCAAGAAGCATTGGGATGCTATGAAGGGTATCATGAGGTACCTGAAGGGCACTGCAAATATGTACATATGCTATGGCAGCCAGGCTACAAGAGTTGTGGGGTACATTGACTCTGATTATACAGGACATGCAAGTAGTAGGAAGTCCACTTCCGGCTATGTATTCACCTATGCTGGAGGTACTATTTCTTGGATGTCCATGGTGTAGAAATGCACGGCCCTTTCTATTACAGAGGCTGAGTATGTTGCAACCACTAAGGCTTGCAAGGAGGCCATTTGGTTGGGTCGTTTGGTTACTGACCTTGGTATTGATGCTATCCCTACATTGCATTTGGATTCTATGAGTGCTATTTAGTTAGCCAAGAATCCGGTCTTCCATGCGAAGACGAAACACATTGAGGTGAGGTATCACTTCATACGTGGGGTCGTTGAGGACAAGTCTGTTGATCTTGTCAAGATCTCGACTGACCAAAATCCTATAGATCTGCTCACTAAAAGTCTCTCTATAGAGCGCTTTGTCTTCCTCAGGAGGTTGATGGGCATGGAATGAGACGATGTCTTTTCTCATCCTATTGTACATGTGTACATGTTGTACTGTCTTTTTCTTTTTCTTTTCACTCCTCACTAGGGCAGATTCACATTTAAGTGGGAGGTTGTTGGGGGGTAAAGGCACCTCCACCTAGCTGCCCGTGTATTATTACACTAACAGTCACCGCCACTGCACACTGCAAGTGGCGGGCACCCGTCACCATCACTTTATTCTTTATTCTTTTAGTGACAGTTTGAATAAAAGAAGGCCCAGTCACACATTGTGACTGTTGGAGTTCTCATTTCTTATCTCTCTCTTTCTTGCTCTTGCTCTCCCACTATAGCTCTCGAGTCCAAGCTTCGATCCCTCTTTCCCTTTCATCTCCTTTACACCCTAGAAATCAATGGCACTACAGGGCAATCTATTAATGATATGCACGGCAGTCGTAACTTCCTTAGCCCAAAAGTGTTGGGGTAGGCCTACATGGCTAAGCATACTATGAACCCTCTCATGGATGGTCCTATTCATCCGTTCAGCCCTACCATTTTGGGGAGGGATGTAGGGGGCAGTCAACTGACACTTAATACCCCTCTCATCACATAGCTGCTCAAAAGCACGTGACACATACTCACCCCCATTATCTATCCTTAGGCATTTCAGTCTATGCCCAAACTAGTTTCTGCCAAAGCAAGCCATCTCTGAAAAATTGCCAATACATCGGACTTCTACTTCATGGGATAAGCCCATACTTTACGTGAAAAATCATCTATGAAAGTAACAAAATACTTTGCACCACCCATAGATTGACAGGGCTTGGACCCACAGACATTAGAATGAACCAAAGCCAAGGGGTCACTCATGCGTGCGATGCCAGACTTCTTATGTGTAGACCTAGTCTGCCTGCCATAAAGACAATGATCACAATAATCAAAATGAGAATAGTCAAGGAGCGGTAAGTATAGCAAACCAGAAAGCATTTTCATTCCCTTAACGGACATGTGCCCCAAATGGGCATGCCAAAGAGATGCATGAGGTAAAGATCTCACAAACAAAGCATGATCAATTGTAGATCCAGAAACAACTAAGGGATAGAGGCTGCGAGCCTTGGCATCTCTCACAAGCACAAGCCTACCATGAGTAATCTTCCATGCAGAGTCTCCAAAAGATACATGATATCTTGCATCATCAAGCTATCCAATGGACATGAGACTGCATGTCAATGCAGGTACATGATGTACATCGTGCATAACAAAACTTCTGCCAAAATGAAACTACAACCTAACATCACCAATGCCGACAATCTCAAGAGACATGTCATCACCCAAGCACACTCAATCTGAAACAGAACGGTATGAATGGAACCACTCTCAGTAAGGTATCACATGAAAGGACACACCTAATTCCAAGAGCCAACACTATGCATATATAGAGTGTATCTTTGTCATCTGCAAAGCACTAGATGAAGCTGCTGCAAGGATATAATCCCCATCACTATCCTCGAGCTACATAACATTGATCTCTTCAATTTTAACACTTGACTTAACAGGTACTATGCTGCGATAAGAAGACTTTTCCTACACTTTCTCTTTCCCCTTGTCTTTGCACCTTTCATTGTGCAATTCATGACATTGTGGCCTTATGTGGCCTTTCTTCCCATAATGATGACAAGTCAGATTATCATTTCTCCCACGAGACACTGCGCGACTTGTCATGCAACTTGGACCGAGATTTTTATGAATCCCGTCCACGGCCATTACCACACTCATTCTTTGCATTTCCATCATGTCGGCTGTCAAAGCATGAGACACACAAGAGGTATCCAAATTCATACGATTTATCTCTTCCTGCAGAAGAGAGCTCTCAACATCAGATAGCTTCAAAGTAGTTGCAGAAGCACATAAGGCAGTGCGGAATACATCCAAAGACTCATTAAGAGTTCCAACCAAGAACAACAGAGTGACATCCTCTTTGAAATCAATGCCTTGCAAGACCAAGTTCTTAAGAATAGCATGAAACTATCTCAGATGAGCTGACATGGTCATATTCTCTTTCATGCGGAGATCCATACACTATTTCAACCAATACATTTGACTTGCAGGACTTTGCTTGTCATAGAGGTTCTTGATCTTATCCCAAAGCTGCCAAGCACTCAATGCTTCCTCAATCACATTATAATGCACCTGTTAAATGAGAGACAAGATGAGGGTGGACTTGCATAACTCATTAAGCTCCATCCATTCATCATTAGTCATAGTTTCAGGCTGCTCTCCACTCAACATTACTGGCTCTATTTGTGATTTCTACACCAATACTTGCCAAACTTGGCTCTTCCAATAGGCATAATTCGTACCATAAAACTTAGTGATGTTGAAGATAGCACTGTTAGTGGAAGAAAATACCATACTGCAAGCCGAAACACTGTAGACAGTTCAAAACTGCTTGCTATAAGACTGTAAAAAATCACCAAAAAACCACCAAAACCAAGGCAAAATGGCAAGAAACAAGTATTCAATAAAGTTTCCCACCAAGTACCATCAAAAGTACATCAAAATAGGATGATTCAACATGAAAAATACATCATAGTCCGAAGATATTTGCTTGTTGTAATAATTTGCAGCAATGTCCAATGAGAGCTCACAGCAGGCAAAAAATAATATTCCAAGTCAACCACTAACTGTCAATGCAAAACCAACATCAAGTGGGCATCAACAAGCATGTAATAGTCAAACTAACATGAGCCAACACCCAAGCATGTCAAACAAAGTCCGTCAGTAAAGTCAGACATCCTACAATCAATAGGGCAAAATGTGCATACCACTGCCAAGACCTGACACAAGTTGGTATCTGATTAGTGAATACAAAGCCAAATCAGCCCAAGTACATCTACACGGATCAAGGTATATCAACCATACATCATCCATGAGGAAATCCCGCTCTCAAAGATCCAAAAGCTCAATATGCATAACCTGCACTACTCAATGTCTGATAAGCATACAAAGACGCTCCCACTAGCACAAAAGTCATAAGTGTCAAGAAAATAAGCTCAAACAAAGCATGTAAGAGCACCAGTGGACGAAGTATCCAAGATCATACATCAGTAAGACATCCAGAGCATATGAGCGGTCAAGTATCCAATGATATCATCCAATGTCATGAAGACAATCCCAATCAATCTCTGACAAGCCAAAGCAAGACCAAAATAAGTTCTAGAATATCCAAAGTCAAGCCCAAATGAAGCTCCAGTAGCATTCGAGTCCAAACAATGTAACTAGCATGTGTAGGTAACACAAGCATCAAGCATGTACCAACGGGTCATACATAGACCATAGGTAATAACCTCTATCACAAAGCATGCCAGTGTAGACCAATGTCAAGTAAATGCCAACCAATACGGAGCTCAAACAAGGCTCAAATTACATTTTAGAACCATCCAAAGCATTTTCCAACCTTCATTTGCATCCCAATAGTCATATAAAACACCCGGGAAGCACTGACCAATAGGCAGAGCATAAAGTGACTAAATAAACTTCAGCCCTAGAGTGTATAGCAGTGATTCAATGTGTAAAACTAAGTATTTCATGCCAGTAAATCAGCTCCAAATGATGGCCAATCAATAGGCATACATTCCCCTAACATTCGGGGACCATTAGGGACCAATCGGGCATCAAATGTCAATGCTATCCAAGCATAAACATCAAGTGCTAATGTAACATTGTTCGTAGCTACCTATGGACTATGGAAAATAGTTTTGGACTAAGGTAAATCTATCCACAAATCAATGCCAATGATAAACCACCAATATCGAGCATCAAGGGGGTGTTCCTAAGTGCAAATGAAGTGTTTTCAAGCTGTCAATGAGTCCCAAGGGAGGGCTGAAGTAAAAAATGAATTTTTCACTTCTTCAAGATTGCCCAATCAAGGCTGATGTTGTTGGGTATGTTGCTAGTCCATGTGGCCTTAATGGGGTGGAAGGGGGGCCCAAGTAGGAGGGCCTAAAGAAGACCTACACAAAGCCTTGTCAAGCCTAATCAGGCAGGAGCCAAGATATGAAATGGAGGAGCTCCAATGGTTGGAGCTATGGCTGCCCCTTCCTACTATACCTACAAACTAAAATAAACATTGAAAAGAATGCTTCAATACCTCTGAAGGAATGCCCTGAGGGTGCCCAAATGGGCTGTGGGTAGGTACTCGGAAAGCCAGGGAGTGATCAAAGCTTGAAGGAGTCAAATATGGCTATTGGGTGAATGCATCAATGGTGTAGGGATTCAATGGGATGCTGATGGAGTCACGAACCAAGTTTGAATGCTCAAACAACCATGCTCTAATACCAGTTGAAAGGTGAAAAGGATCAAAGCTTGTACAGGAGAGCTATGGCGGGAGAGCAAGAGTAAGAGAGAGAGAGACTCATAATGTGGAAACTCCAACATACAAAATGTGTGACCGGCCTTCCCTTTATTCATCTCTCACTAAAAGAATAAAGAATAAAGTGACGATGATGAGTGCCCATCGCCTGCAGTGTGCAAGCGCAGGTACTGTCAATGTAGTAATATACGGGCAACTAGGTAGAGGCTCCTTTACCCCCAACAGGTGGTCTAGCTTGGTGGAGGGCCTTATTATCAGAGGTTCTACCTGAATAACCGTACTTTATCATCGACTTTTTATATTGGATGTTGGAGATGATGCTGGTCTGCATAGTGCTTGTACTGATTCTGAGCCTTTTGGATTTGTTACTTGAGTTCTTGGTGTATATTTGCTAGGTGTTGAGCTTTATCTCGGGCGGCAAGGCTCTTTACTTGATTGGAGAGATGTACATCCATCCTTGGATGCTGGCCATAGTTTGTAAAGAAAGGATTTTGCTTGCTAGATCCATGGATACCATTGTTATAAGCAAACTCTACAAAGGGCAAGAGTTCAAACCAATCATTTTGATGGTAGTTGATGGTGCAGTAGAGATATTGTTCCAAGACATGATTTACCCGTTTTGTTTAGCCATCAATTTATGGATGATTGGCTGGGATAACTTAACTTGGACTCTAAGGAGGTTGCAAAGGATCTTCCAAAAATTAGATATCAATTGGGGGCCCTAATCTTGATGATGTCATCTAGAAGTCCATGTAATCTGAAAATGTATCTAAGGAAGAGTCTAGTGGTAGTTGCGCCTATGATGATCTTGGTGGTAGGGATGAAATGTGCCATTTTTGTGAACCTATCTACCATAACAAGAATAGAGTCATATTTGTCTGATTTGGAAAGATCTGTTATGAAATACATGGACAGAGGAGACCAGGGTCACGTTGGAATGGGCAAGGGTTGCAAGAGGCCATGTGGTTTGTGACGAGGTACCTTGGCCCTATTGTAGGTATCACATGATTTTATATATTCCTTAACTTCTTTCCACATCTAGGGCCACTAAAAATCTCTTGAAATAAGCTCTAAGGTCTTATTAACTCTAAAGCGTCCTATTATTGGGGTGCATGGTGTTGTTGGAGTACCTAGAGTCTCGGCTTTCCTAGAGGGATGTAAAGTAGATCCGTATAGTATAACAATCCATTAGTTTCCTAAAACTCACAAACTTTGTTTTCTTTTCCCTCTTGATTTTTTCTCTTGACATTGTTGGCTAAATCATCATGTCACAGGGCTTCATGGATTAACTAGATCAAGGTAGGGTCGACTTGGTGACAACTGCAGATGGCTACTAGCTGGAGGTGCTCTAGCTTGGTGGTAGTATTGCTTGTTGTTGATCAAAATCTCCTTCTCCCTTCTCAGGTGCTAGGTAGGATCTTCTTGATAAAGCATACGATTGGCATTGTTGGCATTGTGGGTAATAGGTGATGACAAAGTCAAACCTAGATAAGGTACTCCAATGGGATTGTCTTCGATTGAGGAAGTGGGTTGTTATAAAGTATTCTAGATTTTTTTATCTATATAGACGATAACTTTATGGGTTTCACTCTCTAGATGATAATTCCAAGTATCAAAAGCATCTACAATGGCAAGGAGTTCTTTGTCATGGATCTCATAGTTTATCTCTGGAGGGGAGAACTTCCTTAAGTGGAATGCCATTGGAAGCATATGACCATCATCTCCATGCTGGGACAAGATGGCTCCTAAGGCATAGTTTGATGCATCGATCTCCAAGAAAAATGGCTCAGTAGGATCTAGGTGAACTAAGATTGAGGCAGTGGTAAAAGTGGTCTTCAGGGTTTGGAAAGCCTCCTCCGCTTTTGAGGTCCATGAGAACTTTGAGTTTCCTATGAGTCTGGTGAGTGGTGTGACTATCTTTGAGTAATCCTTGATAAATCATGTAAAATTTGGCAAAGCCAAAAAAGCATTGGACATTATGGACACATGTGGATGGCTGCTGTCAAGAATCGCATGGTGGGGATTTGCTTGAGCTGCTACGCCAAACACACATTGTATACACAAGAGGAAGCTCACTCAAGAACACAAGAAGAGAGATGGAGGCTAAAACGTTTTCTTGCTGATTTTTTATTCTTTTTCCACACACTATACAATGTGCACAAAGTATAGATAAGATACAACATAAAGGAAAGTGGCCTACTAAGTCAAACAGTACATAACTGACTACATTAATAGACTGGCACTATGTCTTTGCCAGGTGTAGGTAGGTGTAACAAACTAAATATAATAAGTGATAAGTCAGTGGCCATGTGAGTATCATAATGACCAACAACATGCTAAGTGTAGATGTGAGGACCCATCTAGCCAAGCAGTTCAACTCTATCTCTGCAACTCCAAGTAAGCTTCGGAACTTTTGAAGCTTCTCTGCACCCAATGCCTTTGTGAAAATGTCAACTATATGATCCTGTGTGTTGACATATAGCAAGTCAATCTCTCCTGCAAGTACCTTCTCTCTCACAAAGTGGTAGTGCACCTCAATGTGTTTTGTCCTAGCATGGAACACTGAATTCCTAGCTAGTTGTATGCTGCTCATGTTGTCATACTGAATGACAACTGGACCATCTCCATGCACATCCAAATCACCTAATAACTTTTGCAGCCATACCATCTCACATGCTGCCATAGTAGCACCTCTATACTCAGCCTCCGTACTTGATAAAACAACTGTAGGTTGCTTTTTGTTGCTCCATGTAACTGCTGCACTGTCAAGGGAAAACATGAATCCACTTGTAGATCTTCTATTTAACATGCTACCAGCCCAATCTGCATCTATGTATCCAAAGACCTATATGTCCTTACCTCCCTCATAAAAAAGTCCATAATGTAAAGTGGACTTCACATACCTCAATATACGTCTAACTGCATCCAAATGAGGCTTTCTAAGCATCTGCATAAACTAACTAACAAGGCCAACAGCATAGCTCAAGTCTGGCCTTGTGATACCCATATAAATCAAACTCCCTACTATCCTCCTGAACATAGTAGGGTCTTCTATCTCATCCCCAACACTAGCACTCAACTTCACATTTTGCTCCACTGGTACTGAAAGAGGCTCATACTTGGATAACATATCAAAGCCATACTGCCTTTGGGACAACCATATACCATCATCACATCTGGTCATCTCAATACCAAGAAAGTATCTCAGCTCACCCAAATCTTTCATCTCAAACTTCTTCTTCAAGAAGTCCTTCACTTCAGCAATCCCATTGTCACTGTCACCTGTAATAATCAAGTCATCCACATAGATGACTATGATAACCAAACATGCATCTCCCTTTCTCACATAAAGTGAGTGATCAGCATCAGAAATACAAAATCCAATATTGACAAGATACTCTCCAATCTTGTCAGACCATGCTCTAGGTGCTTGCTTGAGCCCGTAGAGCGCCTTCTTTAACCTGCACACATATGTAGGATGCTCTAAATCCTCATAACCTGGTGGCTGCTCTATATACACTTCTTCTTGCAATTTGTTGAGAATCAGCAATCACACTCAAACAGCCTCTTTGTATGGAGTCTCAGGGTCAAGGATATGCAGGCTAACTTATCCCATATGCACAATGGTGCCTACTGCAGTTTTCTACTTTCCTATAAAGCATTGTACTTGCTTCCTTTCTTAATGCAATGATAGTACTCTTTTCATTTCAGTAAAGTGTCAATGTCATTGTCCACATACACAAGACTGTGTTTATGAGTCCAAGTCTCAATCTTGGAACCTAATTCACTTGTGTAACAAACAGTGTCCATTCCATCATGAGTCTACACTTCTCTTTCCATCCTCCATAGCTTCCGGTTATGCCATGCTCTAGATCCCGCATTTCTCACATGGTATCAGAGCACAAACGGGCATGGCACTGCTCCTCCAACTCCAGCTCACTCTCATCTAGCTCAGTTTGAGCTCAGTCCAGCTCAGGCCAAGTCTAGGACTTCATCTCCTACTCTTTCTTCTCACTGCCATGCTTGGCAGCCATAGCTACACAGCACATACCCTGCTTTGAACACTTATATCTCCTCATAGAGACCATATCTCTTCACGATTCCTTCTGGGGGAATCTTCCCCAACATAAAGTCCTCCTCCTTGGCACCTCACACCTAAGCATTATACACCTTGGAGTTCAGCATTGTCAATCTTCTCTGCTTCTGCTGTGGGTGTCCTCCATAGCCAACAGGACCCAGCTCACTTGGAGCTTCTTGATCTCCCTCCACAGGCAGAATTTCAACATGATTTCTTCTGGAGAAATGTTCCTTGGCTCAGGGCGCAGCTTTCTGTCACTTTAAACACCAACATTGGTGATCTACAGCTCCAGCATTGCAGAAATTCGCTGTCGCTGTCCAGATCTACGCCGTGTCTGTTCGAGCTCCCTGCGTGCGCCGTGCTGTCCGCGATCTACACGATTTCCATGGGGCTTTGATAGCCCATGAAGTCAGCTTCCTAGGCATGTAAAAAATTTTTTAAATGATCAAGTATAGCTCCTGCAATGTTGAAAAAACCAGGCCCCTGTCTCAGAAACCCTAATTCCACCATAGCCAAAAGCTTCAAAATCTTGACATTTTTCACTGTTTCTCTCACTGAAGTTATCAACAGTGATTTTAATCACTGAGCAATACTCTCTGAAGTTCATTAAAGTACTGTCACTCAGATCTGAAGGCATCAGCATCAAATCAAGAAGGGGAAGATCACTTGGAGTAAAAGACTTTTGCAGATTTGGTATTCATTGACACTCAGTTAGTGCTTTTTAGCACTTGTGTCTCTCAATCAGTTCTTCTGTTGCTCAAATCCAATAAGTCTGAAGTTGATTTGCTACTGTTCCCGTAAATCTAACATGGGAAAAGACTCTCCAAATGCTCAATTCAAAGGAGTCGGGTTCCACACTTGGCAAACCCGCATCAAGCTCATTCTGATGAAGAAGGGTCTCTGGGCCATCACAAATGGCAAAGAGAAGAAACCTCGGGATGCGGACCTTGCAACTACTTGGCAAAAGAATGATGACAGAGCTCAGGCCATTATCAAATTGGAGCTAGACGACAGTTATATCCATCATGTGGATAACTGTGAGACCTCACAGGATACATGGAAAAGACTTGACACCCTGTTCGGTGCACAATCTAAATCATCAAAGTATGGTCTCCTGATTGAGTTCTTCAGGCTTGAAATGAAGTCCAGCACATCACTTGCCACACATCTCAATTACATGGAAGGACTCCTAACCCAACTTGCAGGAATCAAAATTAAAATGGATAAAGATGTTTGCATCGGTGTTCTACTTAAGAGCTTGCCTCCTGAATATAATAATGTATCAACAACTTTAATCAACATGCCAAATCCTGAACTTGTTGATATCCAGGCATCACTGTTAGAAGAAGAAAAGAAGCTAAAAACTAAAGAAGAACCAAGTACCTCTAGAGATGAGCATGCATTATATGTTGGCAACAGGTACAAAGGCAAGAAGGATCAGCTCTTCTGTGACTTCTGCAAAAGGACTGGACACACCGAGAAGTTCTGCCACGCAAGAAAGAGATCCCAAAAGGCCTATCTAGTCGCAATCAAAGAAGAAGAAGAAAATGGAGCAAAGGAAGAAGAAGATGAAGATGAAGACCACCAGGATCGGAAGGACAAGACTCATCAGTCCTTGTACTCTCATAATTCTGATAGACTGTTTTAATAGCCTTGTATTTTCCTTGCCCTAATGCTTCCTGCCATAAGCTTTGTAAACTCCTTATGTAACTTGGCATTACAGTCCCTGTACACTTTGTGAGGCCCCTGTTACAGTCTCTGGATGTCCACCATGTTTATGGTACCCACACTTAGCTTTTTCTACAACAGTCTCTGGTGTTTTGCCATGTCTGTGGTATGCCCACACTTTGCAGGTGGTTCTCATTACAGCCTCTACACACTTTGTGCCTTTCCTAGTTGTGATTGAGGAGGGGTGTTGAGAATCAGCAATCACACTCAAACAGCCTCTTTGTATGGAGTCTCAGGGTCAAGGATATGCAGGCTAACTTATCCCATATGCACAATGGTGCCTACTGCAGTTTTCTACTTTCCTATAAAGCATTGTACTTGCTTCCTTTCTTAATGCAATGATAGTACTCTTTTCATTTCAGTAAAGTGTCAATGTCATTGTCCACATACACAAGACTGTGTTTATGAGTCCAAGTCTCAATCTTGGAACCTAATTCACTTGTGTAACAAACAGTGTCCATTCCATCATGAGTCTACACTTCTCTTTCCATCCTCCATAGCTTCCGGTTATGCCATGCTCTAGATCCCGCATTTCTCACACAATTCACCATGCAAGAAGGCATTCTTAACATCCATTTGCTGCAAAATCCAACCTTTGGCTGCTGCCAAGGCAATCACACACCTAACAGTTGCCATCCTAGCAACTGGACTGAATGTCTCTTCATAATCTATGCCATATATTTGAGCATAGCCTTTTGCAACCAATCTAGTCTTATACCTGTAATGGAGCCATCTACATTATGCTTGACTTTGTAAACCCACTTACGGCCAATAGCTTTCTTACCCTTAGGCAAGGGTACCAAATCCCAAGTCTTCTTGGCTTCTAATGCAACCATCTCCTCATCCATTGCTGCATCCCAATGAGCATGACCAACAACATCCTCAAAACAAGTGGGCTCAACATCCTCAACTAGTTCCACCATATAAGCATAATAGAGAGATGAATGATCTTCAAAACCAAATCTTTTAATAGGGTATCTGACCTTGCTAGATCTGCATACCACTGGATCACTCAATGGAGCCTTTACATTACTATGAGCTCTCTGTACACCTAGCATCCTGACTAAAGGAATGCCAAGCTCATCATCCAAACTCTCCGAACCACTAGAATCTCCATCCAATCCCAAATGATTGGTAGATGCATCATTACCATCCAGCACTTTCTCCTTTCCTTTGTCCTTCCCTACAACACTTATAGATCCACCTGAAGATGTGGGGCTACTCCTTAGTCTCCCAGACCAAGGGCTCACTGTAGGTGTAGTACAGATGATGTTTCTGGTCCATTAAGACTCTGTGATTCTTGTTTATTTTTTTGCACATAGCTATCATGTTAATTATCATCATCCAAAACATCACTAGCAGGTATATACCAACTTCCCATCTCATCAAATATAACATCCCTGCTCACTCTAAACTCACCTGTGACAGGTTATAACAGCGATACCCTTTTTGCTCTAAAGAGTATCCAATAAAAACACATTTTTATGCCTTTGGATCAAGCTTCTTGCGTAGCTCATCTGGCACATAAACGTATGCAACACAGTAAAATACCTTCAAGTGCAATACATCGGGCTTCTTGTCAGTAAAGCATTCTTCAGGAGTCATCCCATGAACTGCAGAGCTGTGGGAGTTCTGTTCATAATGTAAACAGTAGTATGGACAACCTCAGACCAAAAATGTTTGGGCGTATTCTTTTTAGCCATTAATGCCTGTGTAACTTCTGCAATATGCCTGTTTTTTCTTTCTGCAACACCATTTTGCTATGGGGTATACCTGCACAAGTAAATTGCCTCTTTACCCCATGAGTCCTCAAGAAGCCACTGAACTCATTAGAGAGGTACTGTCCCCCTCCATCTGATCTCAAGCACTTCACTTTTAAGCATGTTTCTGTTTCAGCAACTGCCTTAAAAGATTTGAAGTGCTCAAACATATCACTCTTTTCCTTCATGAAGTATACCCATAGCTTCCTTGAACAGTCATCAATAAATGTGACAAAGTATTTGCTGCCACCAAGAGATACATTCTGTGTAGGCCCCCAAACATCAGTATGCACTACATCAAGTATTTTTCTACTCACTTCTCTGTCATGTGAGAAGGGTTGTCTTGCCTGCTTACCAAACTGGCATGCTTCACACACTTTATGCAATTCTGCAACTATAAAAGAAGGCAACACTGTAACCAATCCTTTGGACTGCATTAATTTCAGCCTTTGCACATTTACATGTCCAATAAGTTTATGCTATATTTCAATAACTGCAACTACTCCTTTTCCTTTAGCATACATAGCAATATCCATTGAAGGAATTCCAACATCTAAGGTGAACATTCGGCCAACTCTACTACCTTTTGCGACCAACCTGCACTTATCATTAAAGTCTTCTATAAAATAACCTTTTGCATTGAATTGGACCTGCAATCCTTGCTCTACCATTTAGCCAATAGATACTAGATTCTTTGTAATCGATGGCACATGTAATACATCTGTCAGACTCTTTGTCTGGCCATCATACAAGGACAAAGGAACCTTTCCAATGTGTGAAATTGGGTGGCATGAATCATCACCCGTCTACATATAACATGGTTTTTGTAAGTCCTGCATCTCTCCAAACCACTCAACATGATTGGTCATATGATTAGATGCACCTGAATCGACATACCATACATCATCATGTGTCCCCTTTCCTGTAACTGCATTCATCATATGCTGCATAACAAACAAACGCTCATTTTTGTCTTCATTCTGTCGTGAAGACGATGCATAGTTTCCTTGCTACAATTTACCACTGCAAATATCATCCTTCTTTGCATAGCAATGGGCTACAATATGGCCTGTTTTTCCACAATAATGGCAAACAATAGTAGAATTTCCAGAGCCTCTATTCTGCCATCCACCTCTTCCTCTAGAGCTCCCCCTACCTCTAAAGTTTCCTCTACCTCCAGAAACGTGTATTTCACCAAACTATTGATTGAACCTGTTTTGCTGGTTATCACCAGCACGTCCCATACCACGATCTCTCGAAGAGGATCTTCCACGTCCCCTTCCTAAACTCAAGTAAAATGCTTGGACATGTTCACCATTTCTTTCAGACGAATCATCTTGCATATCGATCTCTTCAGTAATCATGAGAGAGATCAACTCATCAAAATCTGGAAATGGCTTCCGTACATATACTAAAGTAACAAATGATTTCCATGCCTTCTCATTGTTAAGGCCACTCAGAGTAGATGAAACCAAATCATCATCATCCGGCATTTCATCAATCGCTGCTAAGGCATCTGCAATGCTCCTCACCTTTAACACATACTCATTGACAGACATTTTCCCTTTCTTCAAGGCATTCAACTCTTGCTTGAGTTGAATCTTTCGTGCCTTTGTATTTACTGAAAACATACTCTCAAAATTTGTCCAAGTTGCATGTAAAGTTTCTGCATTCCTGATATGTCCCAGCATAGTATTATCAATAACTGCAGATAACCAGTACATCACCTTTTTGTCTTTCGCATTCCACTCTTTCCATGCTTTTAACTCATCTGCAGTTGGAGGGATACCCAGCTCTGGCTCCTTTTCTTCACCTGAGACAAACTCATAAAGGTCCTTTCCAATGAGGAAGTTCGTCACACGGAACTTCCATGAAGGGTAGTTATTCTTGTCAAGCTTCTCAATAATGGGATTTCCACTGTTCTCTATCATTATGAGAAACAAGGATATAAGACAGCAAGCTAGTCTTTTGCAATCTTCCACAACACGTGCACAGTAGTACACCAAGCAACCTTTTTCACTGATTGCTCAATAGTACATGTAATCTGCAACCTGTTTACAAATAAACCTTATGTTTGCTTCCTGCAAATACCTCAAAAATTACAGATTCGCAATCTGTAACCTGCATACCCACTTTCGGTTAATACAATGAAATCACAGTGTACCCTGAAACTGCTGTCCGCAACCTTGCGGCTCTAAAATGGGGCCTGAAATGGCCTCAGACGCCCAAAATAACTACGGCTACAAAATATACAATGGTCTTCTTGCACACCAAATCTCACAACAATCTGAGATTTTTGCTCGACCCTGCTTCCGGTGCCTCCACAGGCACTATCCAAGAGAGAGAGTGGAAGAATGGGAGAGCTTCTTACCCGTTGCTTGCTTGCTCAAACCTTACTTCTTCTCCTTCACTTCAGCCTTCAAAATTAGCCTCTCTCAGTGGCGCGGCTCTGATACCATGTCAAGAATCACGTGGTGGGGGGATTTGCTTGAGCTGCTGTGCCAAACACACACTGTATACACAAGAGGAAGCTCACTCAAGAACACAAGAAGAGAGATGGAGGCCAAAACATTTTCTTGCTAATTTTTTCTTCTTCTTCCACACACTATACAATGTATAAAAAGTATAGATAAGATACAACATAAAGGAAAGTGGCCTACTAAGTCAAACAATGCATAACCGACTACACTAATCGACAAGCACTATGTCTTTGCCAGCTGTAGGTAGGTGTAACAAACTAAATATAACAAGTGATAAGTCAGTGGCCATGTGAGTATCATAATGACCACCAACGTGCTAAGTGTAGACGTGCGGACCCATCTAGTCAAGCGGTCCATCATCAATTTCCGCATGTGTTGAGCTTGCCATCTCAACATCTGCCAGTCAAGAATAGTCTCGATCTTCATGGGGTCCATGAAGATTCCTCTCTGGAAGACATCGTACCCCAAGAATTTCACGTATATTTGATGGAAAAAACACTTCTCAAGTTTTGCATATAGTCCTTTTTCTCTAATCTTGTGCTCATGCTCCTTTGGATCTTTTGAGAATGTCAAAATATCATCCAAGTATATAACTACAAAATCATCTAGATACTCATGAAAGATACCTTTCATCACATGTTGAAACATTGCATGAGCATTAGTGAGACTGAATGGCATAACAACATACTCGAAGTGACCATACCTTGTGCGAAAGGCTCTCTTCCATTCATCTCCTTCTCTAATCCATGCAAGATTGTAAGCCCCTCATAGATCCATTTTTGTGAATATCTTGCCTTTTCCAAGGTATTCCAAGAGCTCTAATATTAATGAAAAAGGGTATCGATTCTTGATTGTTATCTTGTTGAGTCCTTGATAATCCACACACATTTAAAGTGACCCGTCTTTCTTCTTTAAGAATAGAATTGGGGCTCCAGCAGGAGACTTCAAGTGCCTAATGAAACCCTTGGCTAAGTTCTCATCAATTCTTGTATAGTTTAGTTAGTTCATCAGGGGATAGCCTATAGATCGGTCCAAAAGGTGGTTGAGCCCCCTCATGGAGTTCTAAGCACAATCATATGGTCTATGTTCAAGTAAGAGATTTGCATCCTTTTTTTCAAAGACATCTTGGAATTTTTTATATTGGCTTGGTAGCTTAACTAACTCAGCCTTGTTAGATTCTTGAGCTGGTATATGATATATCATATAGATATGTTCCTTCCTTGCTATGTGCATAAAGGCTTTGGCTCCTAGATATACCAACTTTCCTTGATTTTCATGACGTGTAATGTTTTGCTTAATCCAATCAATTTATGGGTTGTGTTTCTTTAGCCAAGGCATCCAAGGATGATTGAATTTTTGGGACTAGATATGACATTAAAACATACATGAGATTTGTCTTTGCCAAGAGTTACTATGAGTGATTGAGTTTCCCTAGTAATATCTCTAGATGCTAGAGGTCTTCCATCCACGACTTTGGTCGTTGTTGTAGGATTGGTCTTTTGGAGTACTAGAATCTAGTATCTATTCACAAAGCCATCATCAGTGAAATATGCGAAGGCCCCAAAGTCGACTAGGGCTTTGAGGGAAAGTGTCTTTCTTGGTAGGATTGTTTGGACTGTGATAAGGAAAGTTTCCATGGGTGTGGCTAGGATCAAGAGACCCTTTCTTATATCAAGATCTAGTTGTACAATCTCATTTACAATTGGACATCCTTATTTTCCTACTGGAGGATGGTTGTAGCAACTCTTGGGGTCATTCCCCTCTTATTGAGCAATTTAGGGTGATGTGTCCACGGTTTCCACAATATAAGTATAGATGATTCTCTCTTCCTCTGGGATCAAGGACTAGAATTTGGTATTATCTATTTGCATCGGTTTAGGCTTGGTTTCTTATCTAATTAGGTTTGGGTTCCATTGGCAAGGCCTTAATTCTTCTCAATTTTCTTATTTTCTCTTAACCAATCTATTATCACACTGGATGGCTCCCATGATATAATCATTGAGTGTTTTTGCCTCAAGCATAGTGAGCATGAGATCCTTAATGTCATCTTGAAGACCCCATTTGAATTGGCTAATAAAATATTCTACATGCCAAGTGAGATCACATATTAATTGCCTAAATTTAGATGCATAAGCAAAGTTAGGGCGATTACCTTGTCGTAGCTTCCGAAGTTTTGTTTTTACTACTTGACCACTGTGTCTACATCTCCAAATGTGAAAGTGAGCTCAGAAAAAAATGCCCCATAGTTATGAAGTACTAGCATATTCTTTTCTAAGATTGGGGCAAACCATGATAAAGCTTGACCACAAAGAAAAGTCCCAATTAATTCCACCTTAGAAGCATCATCTGGATGCCTATCTGGCTGCATGCAGATATAAAGCTTTACTTTGTTGCATAGACTTTGTGCCTAGAGGCAAGGGGGGATCCTATTCTCAAGGCAGAGGATGGTGATCTAGTCCTCATAGAGATGATGCTTGTCATTATTGTGGACAATTTGGCCATTTTGAGAAGGAATGATATTATAAACATAATGCTACGTCTAGAGGTCATGGAAAGATATAGTATGGTCACTACGCAAGTGTTTTTGGAGGCAAAATGCTATGGTTCTATAGGTGGTTCATCACCTACAAGTCATCTTTTTTCTATGGAGCATGTACTTGGCAACATAACACATCCACCTAGAGTGAATGATTGATTTTTGGATTCAAGAGCTACAAACCATATGATATATCATGTAGAATGATTTGATAAAAAGTAAAAAATGCAAGCTGAAGAGTGTGTGGCTATGGAAGATGATGCATTGCATAAGATTATTCACATTGATAGTGTCCCATTGGTGACATAGAGATGGGATAGAGAATAAACTTGGAGATGGCTTGTATGCATCTATCATCACTAAGAATTTGGCTTCATTTGGTCAACTAATCAAGGGTTTTAAGTAAGTTTCAACAAATATGATTGCTTCATTAAAGAGTTTAAAAATGAAAAACCTGGTGGGTTGATAGCTCCTAACCAAAAGAAAGTCAAGTTGCTTGCTTTGGATGTAGTAACTTTTGTCATATAGAGTTCTCTATATGTTAAGACTAGACATGGACAAGATAAGGATGTTGAGTTATGGCATAGAAGAATTGGGCATTTAAGCTTGAAAAGGCTTAAAAAAATGTAGTCTGGATAGGTTGTTCATGGTCTTCCATAATGCTATGTCAACTATTATCATGTTTGTGAGGCATGTCAATTTGACAAGTAGTCTAGAGTCCCATTTCCAAAGAGGGAGACAATTAGCACTTATCCTTTGGAAATGGTACATTTGGATATATGGGGCCCATGTTGTAATGTTTCTTTGAGTGTGAGATGCAAGCTTTATATTACTTTTATTGATGATTTCATTCAATAGGATGGCATGGATTTATTTCTTGCAGTATAAAAGTGAGACTTTTGAGATGTTTTTGGAGTTCATAGCTATGGTTGTTTGGGAGTTATATAAAGTGCTTGAGATTGGATAATGGATGTGAATATTTATCAAATGGTTTCTCTAACTACTAGAGAGATCATGAGATTAAGAGACAAGTTACATGTAGATATACACCACAACATAATGGTGTTGTAGAAAGAAAGAATAAGATTGTTGTTCAAGTTGTAAGAGCTATGATGAGCCAAATGCACATGCCATTGACTTATTAGGTTGAGGTAGTACATATTGTAGTTCATATTATGAAAATGGTACCTATATCATTGGCTCATCACATGTCACTGTATGAGAAGATGTATGAAAGAACACCTATAGTTGCATACTTTAGGATATTTGGTTGTGTATGTTATGTTCATGTTCTTGATGATTTAAGGAGGAAAATGAAACTAAAGGCTATCAAATGTATTTTCCTTGTCTATCTAAATGAGAAGAAGGGTTATAAATGTTATGATCCTGTCATTAGAGAGTTCTACATAAGCAAGGGTGTAAGGTTAAATGAATAAGAATCTTGGTATAGACCTAAAGTTACAAATCAAATGGATGCTTATGAGAGTAGTGATGATGATGGTTATGGGAAGAAAATTTCAACAAACACTAGTTAAAGAAATCATCATATTGAGGATATATCTAGACCTCAAGTCCATGAAGAAAGTAATGGAAGCTATAACACATAGATTGGTAGGTTGAGAAGCGCACGCAAGAAGGTAGGAATTGCACAAGGAAAGAAGCCTATGGGTGTGAGTTTAGAGGATGAGTCTATGGATGATGAGTTCTATGGATGATGAGTTTGAGATATCTCATGTTAGAACTCTAGGTACAAAGAGTGCAGAATAGTATGTATCACCACATGGAAGAACTATTGAGACACTGTGTAGTGCACCTCAATTGAGAATATTAGAAAGATTAAGGCATCTAGTTGAAGATGCATTATGTATACATGGTATCTTATGTGTAACGTGTAGAGCTTACTTGCTTTGAAAAAATCATTGGAAGCAAAGAGTGGAAGGAAACCATGGAGATGAGAAAATGGATGCTTTGACCAAGGACAAGACATGGGATCTAATTGAGTTGCCTTTTGCAAAGAAAGCAATTGGCCACAAGTACATTTATAAGGTAGTCCATGTCAAATGGATCAGTTTGGCAAGATACAAAACAAGATTGGTTGCAAAGGGTTATGCATAGACATATGGATTGGTGGACTGTGAGGAGACATTTAGTCTAGTTGCAAAGATGACTACAATGAGATTGATGATTGCCTTAATTTTCATTTATGGTTAAAAATTATATCACAAATGGATATAAAAAATGATTTCTTGAATGGTACATTGGAAGAGGAAGTATATATGGAACAACTAGAAAGGTATGTACACCATAAGTATTTACATTATGTATGCAAGCTACAGAAACCATTATATGGGTTAAAGCAGACATCTAGAGCTTGGTGTGAGAGGATCAACATGTTTTTATGCAACATGGGGTTTTAGCAAAGCATGGTTGATTATTTGCTTTATGTCAAACACATGGAGGATGGAATGGTGGTTGTGATCATCTATATTGATGACCTTATCATAAAAAAGGTACTCTTGAAAGAGAAATCGCTAAAGTAAAGCATGGACTACACAAGGAGTTTGATATCAAAGATCTTGGATTGTTGAGGTACTTCATGGGCATTGAAGTGATTGATACACCACATGGAATTTGGTTGGTGCAAAGGAAATATTCATTGGAGATGTTGAAGATGGGATGATAGTATGTAAGCTAGTTGATATACCATTGGACCAAAACATAAAGATGGTTTATGATGGACAATATGTTGAAGATGTTACTATGTTCAAGAAGATGGTTGGTAACTTGATCTACATAACCATAGCAAGACCAAACTTGAGCTATTCAATGGAAGTGATAAGCCAATTCATGTAAAAGTTATGCAAGTCACACTCGGATGCAGTGAGAAGAGTGCTGAGGTATGTCAATAAGATAGTCACTTATGGCTTGTTCTATTAGAAAGGGATCAATCCTACATTGTTTGAATACATAGATCGTTGAGAAATAAGCCAAAGTCTAAGGCATATTCTAAGCCTTATCATATTGTTGTATGTAAATTGTCCTTAAGTTTGGAGATATGGTTGGAGAATAATGGAGGAGAAGTTGACTTGAGCTCCAAAAACTGTGCTTGTTCCATCTTTGTCTTCCTCTATTTTTGAAGTTTTATTATGGTATTAGAGCCTGTACTTCCATTTCATCAGTTGTATCAAGAGGCAAGTAGATCTCTTCCATCTCAAATGCACCTACTCCTACCCACAACTACCATATCTGCAGATAGACAGAACAAACTGTGGACGGAGTAGCAAATCAAACGAGACTACTACGTGGATATCAATGTAACGAGCTAAGTGGATGAGGACAATGTGATCAGGCTTCTTGGTAAGGTTGTGAAGGATCCATTGAAGGTTCGATTGTGAGGCTTGGTTAGCTTTCTTCAATGCACACAAAGATCGTCCTGGTGCTCCAAGTTTTCCATCTGCAACGAACATCCATGTCCAAGGAGCAAGGTACTGTTGCAGCAAATCGTCTTCCTGCCTCTCTTTTGCATGGTTATGGCTATGGCTACCTCAGTTGTTACAAAATGTATTGCTCTGGGCTCCATTTTCCATCTGCAACAAACCTCCGTGACCAAGGAGCAAGTTAGTTTTGCAGCAGTTTTGCGGCAAATCGTCCTGCGGTTCCTCTTGAGCATAATAAGTATGGTCGTGGCCGTGCTGCGTGTCTCAGTCGGCAACTTGTTTAATGCAGCAAGGATCCGTTGCTAGAGCTCGATAAGGACAATCTACGGAGAAGTTCGTCCAGTTTTTTCCCATGGTTCTACTTGATTTGGCACGGCCAGTGCTACCGTGCTGCTGGTGGTGCTATTGCTTCTTGATTGTGCCATGAGTGAGAAAGATAAATACAACTCAATCAATGGGGATGAGAGCGGAAGCACACAGGCGATGATTGGAGACCTGATGTGCTTGGACGTTAAAACGGACGTGTGAAAACTAGTGTCCAGCAATGAAGTCTGGCTCTGTTTGAGCCTGTTTTGCAAGGTTACAAAGTGACTGGCAGTAATGGGCAGTCGAGATAGGCAACAAATATGGAGGACATTTGTTGTGTCAGAAAACATATGTGAGCAGCAGACTTTGACTGGGTTGCAGGCGTGGCAGAAGCCAATTGACATGGGCAAACCTCTAGCTGATGAGGCAGCACCTCTACTTGCAGTCGCCTCTTGTGCATCCCGGATGCTCAGTTTCTGAACTGATTGTTGGCTGCTGCCTATAACAATGTATGCATCTTCTATGCAACCACAGAATAGTGTATGATAGAGACAGCAATATATGCTGTCCCTAAGCTGCCAGCTTCCAAGCTTCTGAGATGCATCAACAGAGGACTTGAATGCCAGCAAAGCAATGTGGTCAGTGGTGGCATTCTGAGCCGCAGCGAGAAGTGGCAAATAGAGAAGCAAGGGCAGCCACATTGTGCAGCCAGCTGCATTCATAGCCATCGAAACTTAGCCTGCAGAGTTAGCAAAGTTAAGGCATTCTCTGTTCCAAGGCATGTGAATCAGAGAGACAGGCAATGTTAGAGGCTTTACAGCTCAAATTCTTGCAGAGTGCAGGAGTTATGAAAGAGATAGTGTGCTTCAAGTGCCATAAATACAGTCCAGGACTCCAGACTATGCCACAATCTACAGAAAAAAACAAATACCTTGCTTGACAAACTTGAGCCAAAAGAAATTTAAATTTTGCAAGAAAAGTGGTCAACTTTAGACCCATGTTTTAATGCATTTTGGGTCATACAGACATCATGTGGAATCCGATTTGGATGTTTCTTGCTAGGAACTGAATGTATGACATGTTGGCATCATGGATGGATGTATATGACAGTTTTTGGACACATGTATGACAGTCATATTGCTAAATACCATTTCTGGACAGATTGTATTGTTGTTTTCTTCTGAATTTGCAGCAGTCATAATGTCTGACACGGCACAGATCACTCAGATCATGGGGGACAAATTGACCAAAGACAACTATAGTGTTTGGTCCTACAGGATGGAGAATTTTTTGATGGGTAGAGGTCTATGGGATCTCATAATAGGTGATGATGAATGTCCAGAACTTCCCGAACATCCAACTAAAGAGCAAAAGAAAGCGTACAAGGATTGGACTGGGAAGAACAGGAAGGTTTTGCATTGGATCTCCATATGTATTTCAGAAACATTGATTTCTCATATCAAAAAGGCAAGTACTTGTAAGGAGGCATGGAAAATCATAGAAAAAATGTATGGAACATGTACAGAGGGTCGTAAGATACAACTTAAGCAGAGATTACATGGTGCATGGAGAGGCAATCGCAGTATCAATGACTATGTGGGAGAAATCAAGCAAATTTCAGAAGACCTTGCATCCATTAATGCACCTGTTGATAATGATGATTTAGTGTCAGTGACACTAAATGGGCTTGGACCAGCTTTTAAATCTTTGGATACCTCTATTTCCGTTAGGGGAGGCTCTATGCCTGACTTTGAGGAGTTTATTGGATTGCTACTTAACAGAAGAAATCAAGTTGGGATTGAATGCATCTAGCAGTGGCAAAAATGCAGGTGGAGATAGTGTTTTCTATCACCAGAGAGGTCGTGGCAGCTCATCTAGAGCTAGAGGCTCTTCACCTGGTCATATAATTATGGTTTTGCTCATGGAAGAGGCAACTTTGGTCGTGGTGACTTCATGCATAGAGGCAGGGGGAGATCTTTCCCTAGAGGTAGAGGACGGTCTAGTCCTTCTCCACAAAGAGATGGCACTTGTCATTATTATGGGCATTTTGGTCACTTTGAGAGGGATTGTTATCAAAAACAGAATGCTATGTCTAGGGGTCATGGAAGGATCCAATATGGCCACTATGTAGGCACTTATGGTGGTACAGGTTATGGACCTAGAGGTGGATCGCCTAGAGGTCATTTATTTGCTATGGAGCATGTGCTTGGGAGCATGACTCATCCTCCTCGTGAGAATGACTGGTTTTTGGATTCAGGAGCTACAAACCACATGACTCATCATACTAAGTGGTTTGATAGCAAGGAGCAAGTGCAGAATGATGAATATGTTGCCACTGGTGATTATACTTTACACAAAATTACTCATATTGGTAGTGTGCCACTTGTTACTAAAGATGGGATTGAGAACAAGCTTGGTGATGTACTTTATGTGCCCACAATAACTAAGAACCTAGCATCGGTTGGTCAAATGACAAATCAAGGATTGCAGGTGAGATTCAATAAGTTTGGATGTTTCATTGAAGACTTCCATAATGGGAGAACTGGCAGGGTGATTGCTCATGGTAGAAAGAAAGGGAGATTGTTTGCTTTGGATGCAGGTACTCCAGTGATTCAAAACTCTATGTATGTTGAGAGAGGACATGGGCAAGATAAGGATGTGGAATTATGGCATAGACGAATTGGTCATGTTAATTTGCAAAGATTGAAGCAAATGCAATCAAAACATATAGTCCGTGGTTTACCGCATTTAGGATATGTGAATTTTGATCATGTATGTGAGGCTTGTCAATTTGGCAAGCAGTCCAGATTGCCATTTCCAAAGAGGGGGAGAATAAGCAGCTATCCTTTGGAAATAATACACTCAGATATTTGGGGCCCATGTCAGAATGTTTCCATGAGCGGAAAATGTAGATTCTATATCACTTTCATTGATGATTTCAGCTGGATGACTTGGGTGTACTTTATGCAGCATAAAAGTGAAGCATTTGAAAAGTTCTTGGAATTTAAATCTATGGATGAAAAGCAGTTTGGATGCTACATAAAATGTTTGAGGTCAGATAATGGTGGAGAGTACATGTCATATGAGTTTTGTGACTTCTTGAGAGATCATGGTATCAAAAGGCAATTGACATGCAGGTATACACCTCAGCAAAGTGGTGTGGCTGAGAGGAAGAATCAGAAGAGGTTGCAAGGGCAATGATGAATCAAATGAACATGCCATTGTCATATTGGGCAGAAGCAGTGCATACTGCAGCTCACATTATGAATAGAACACCTACAGCCTTGATTCATAATATGTCACCATATGAGAGAATGTATGGCATGAAACCCACTGTTGCATACTTTAGAGTCTTTGGATGTGTGTGTTACGTTCATGTTCCGGAAGATTTGAGAAAGAAGATGGAACCTAAGGCTGTAAAATGCATTTTCCTTGGATATCCTGATGAGAAGAAGGGATACAAATGCTATGATCCGGTGAGTAAGGAAGTATACATAAGCAGGGATGTCAAATTCAGTGAATATGAATCATGGTACAAGCCCAAAATTGCAGTGGATGTTGATTCCTATGAAAGCAATGATGATAATGGCTATGGAAGGAAAATTTCAGCAAACAGCAAAATTGAAAATCAGCATGTGGAAGATGCTTTAGGACCTCAAGAGAATGTGGAAAGCAGTGGTAGCTACAGTCCATGGAGTGGTAGATTGAGAAATGCACAAAGGAGTGCAGAAGTTGCAAAAGGTAAGAGACCAATGACTGAAAGTTCAAAAGATGAATCTATAGATGATGAGTATGGCATTCCACATGTTAAAACACCTGGTATTAGAAGTGCAAGAAAGTATGTGCCACCACATGCTAGATCAGATGAGACACACGGTAGTGCACCTCAATTGAGAAGGTCAGAAAGGGTAAGGTATCCAGTTGATAGATTGACTTATAGTGGGTTCATGAAGATGCATTATGCATACATGGTTTCTTATATACAACATGTGGAGCCTACTTGCTTTGAAGAAGCAATAGAGAGCAAAGAGTGGAGACAAGCAATGGATGAAGACATGAATGCACTAAGGAAAAACAAGACTTGGGATTTGGTGAAACTACCTTATGGCAAGAAGTCCATTGGATGTAAATGGGTTTATAAGGTCAAATGTAAGTCGGATGGTTCTCTTGAAAGGTATAAAGCAAGGCTAGTTGCAAAACAATATGCACAAACTTATGGTTTGGACTATGAAGAAACATTCAGTCCAATAGCTAAAATGACGACAGTAAGATCGGTAATTGCTTTGGCTTCTATCTATGGTTGGAGGCTTTATCAAATGGATGTGAAAAATGCATTTTTGAATGGAAACTTAGAAGAGGAAGTGTACATGGATCAACCAGAGGACTATGTGGATCCAAAATACCCACATTATGTATGCAGGTTGAAGAAGGCTTTATATGGACTGAAGCAAGCACCAAGAGCATGGTGTGATAGAATCAGCAAATTCTTATGCAGTATGGGATTTCAGCAGAGCAAAGCTGATTATTCACTTTATGTGAGGGATACAGAAGATAGTATGGTTGTTGTGGTCATCTATGTTGATGATCTCATTATTACAGGTACACTTGAGAAGGAGATTACTGAAGTCAAGTATGGGTTGCATAAAGAGTTTGATATAAAGAATCTTGGTTTGTTGAGATACTTCTTGGGTATTGAGGTTATTGACACACCTCATGGTATATGGCTGATACAAAGGCAATATGCATTGGAGATGTTGGAAAAATATGGCATGACAGGATGCAAACCGGTTGATACACCATTGGATCAAAATGCTAAGTTGATGGATGATGGATCCTATGTTGAGAATGTTACTATGTTCAGAAAGATGGTTGGTAGTCTTATCTAGTTGACCATTACAAGACCAGACTTGAGTTACGCTGTTGGATTGATAAGTCAGTTTATGCAGAAACCATGCAAATCACATTTGGATGTAGTAAGAAGAGTTCTTAGATATGTGAAGAAGACAGCTAGATTTAGGCTGTTTTATGAAAAAGGAATCAAGCCTATATTGTTTGGATACTCAGATGTAGACTGGATAGGTAGCTCTATGGATAGAAGATCTACTAGTGGCTATGCATTCTCATTTGGATCAGCCATGGTAAGTTGGAGCAGTAAGAAGCAACCTACAGTTGCTTTATCAAGCGCACTGAAGCAGAGTATAGAGGCATTGCATTGGCAGCATGTGAGCAAACATGGCTGAGATTGATCCTATATGACATGGGGATAGATATTGGTGGTGGAGTTCATATGTATTGTGACAATGTTAGCAGCATTATGTTGGCAAAGAACCCAGTCTACCATGTAAGGACAAAACACATAGAAGTGCACTATCATTTCATTAGAGAAAAAGTCATTGATGGAGAGATTGACTTGGTCCATGTGAAAACCAATGATCAAGTTGCTGATATCTTTACCAAAGCATTAGGTAAAGATAAGTTTGAATACTTCAGGAGTGCACTTGGAGTATTACCTTTGCAAGCTCATTCTGAGCTTGAGAGGGAGTGTTGAGAAATAAGCCAAAGTCTAAGGCATAGTCTAAGCCTTATCATATTGTTGTATGTAAAGTGTCCTTAAGTTTGGAGATATGGTTGGAGAATAATGGAGGAGAAGTTGACTTGAGCTCCAAAAACTGTGCTTGTTCCATCTTTGTCTTCCTCTATTTTTGAAGTTTTATTATAGATGCAGGTGAGTAGGAAGCATTATGGATAGGAGAAATGCTTTTTCATTTAGTTTAACCATGGTGAGTTGGAGTAGCAAGACACAACCCACAATTGCTTTATCAAGTATGGAAGTAGAGTATAGAGATATAGCATTGGCAGCATGTGAGTAGACATGGCTGAGACTACTTCTGTGATATGGAGATTGAGATATTTGGTGGAGTTATCATGTATTGTGATAACATTAACAACATGATGTTGGCAAAGAACCCAGTCTACCATACAAGAACAAAGCATATTGAAGTTCACTATCATTGCTCATTCTATGCTTGAGGGAGAATACTAAGAAATATAACATAGGCTAAGTCTATACCCTTTGTATGTACTAAATAAAAGAGAGGTTGTGTTTAAAGTAATTTAAAAGTCAAAAGGTATATATCAATTTGCGAGATATTTTATATGTAACATGTTGACAATGGAAGATAGAGAAGAATGAAGATGATGAAGAAGAAGATGGATTGAGCCTCCATATCTTGTGCCATCTCCCTTACATTGCGCATCTAAATTGAATCCTTTCATGCATTCAACTCTTTTCAGAGTGCTTGAGCATCTAGAATTGCATCCATTATGTGATTGATTGGACCTTCAAGTACTTCATTTGCAAACTTAAGAGAATAACTTTTTGTTGAATGAGTGACCAATGATCATTGGAAGCACTCTTCTTGAAACTCTGTGACTATTAGCCATTGGCTTGGAACATTATCTTTGCCTTTAGCATGGTTTAAAGCCTTAGTATTTATTATTTCTAGTATGAAGTAGACCTAAAATGCCACATGAAGTGTAGTTATGTAGGCAATTTTCACGCTTAATCTGAAGAGGTATTATGGGTGTCTCATGTTTTTTCCTCATTCCTAATGATTATGACCTATTGTATGATGGATATTCATGATGATATATGAGATTTGACAGTTGGTGCCATGGTTTTTCTATATTTCTGATCCATTTCTAGCATATATTCTAATTTCTATCTCTTATTTGTCATTATTAGTATTGTGGAGTGTAGTTCTATGTATGCATGTCATTGTATCTTAGTTTTTGGTTGATTACCTAATATAGTATTATGTATTTTTTATACTACCTGAAGTAGTATAGTCTAACCTGTATGAGGTAGTTCAATCCTATTATGCACTTTGCATAGATTTGAGGATGAAACACTTTGCCGTGTCATCTTGAAATTCTAGTTTCAATTCCTATGAAAAAAAGCTTTGTTTTATGGATGAAAAACGAATTTGTTGTATGCAGTTCAAAGGGTTTTCTGTGTGTATGCCTTGTTATTGCTTCCCTGTACCTCTAGTTTAAAACACCAGCAAAAACAACTTTGTTTGACGGTAAAATTTTGAATTTTTTATATGAAGCAATGATACATTTCATACAACAAGAGGATGCAATCCTATCATTGCTGCCCTATTGTATCTCTAATTTTACAACCTAATCAAAAATACCTTTGTTTGATGCTCAAAATCTGCAATTTTTTTGTCACAACCTGAAGCAGTGACAATTTCCTAAAGTAGGGTGATACGGTTCATGAGGTTAATTTCACCTTTCTACTTGTATGATGGACAATTACTCTATTGTTTTGTCTAGAAAAAAGTCTTGAGAATTGCAAAAACCATTCACAAAGCAACAAGAGTAGGAATTTCAGAAAACTATAAGAAAAGAAGCATGAAGATTTTCAATCCTAAATGAAATTAGAGACAATTTGTTCATAGAGATATTACAAAATGTAAGAATGCCCTCTCTGTAACAAACTCTAGCTAAATCTAGTGAGAAAAAGAAAGTAATATCTTTTGCCTACTACAAGAAGCCTATGTAGGATTCACAAGAGAGCATTCAGGTTTCATTTTCAATTCTGAAGTTTAAAATTTCAAATTGATTAATTGCAATGGGTGAATCAAAGGAGAAGAAAAAGACGTGCAAAGTTTGTTTTGAGTTTGGACATACTTCAAAGAATTATTCTTATGTTCATGGGTTGTGTGAAGAAGAAAAATCCTATAAGTATTTCTGCATTTATGTAATGAGTTTAATGGTATCCGTAAGAAGTTTTCAGCAGTAGCAAAGAAGGGTTCAAGTTCAAAGATGGATAAAGTATGGGAGAAGTTTGATTCTTTTGAGGATATTCTTCATGATGCTTATGAATGGCATGATGATCATGAAGGCAAGAAAGTTAGGTCTTATTCAAGTGTTAAGCATATTGGGAGATTTCTTACAACAGTTGAAAAGCTCAAAGAAAGATATGAAGATATTTCAGATTCTGATTCAAGTTCAAGTAATGACGATGATGATTGGTGCTCTTTACCAGTGGTCTTGCCAAAGATTGAGATAAAGGGAGCGAGAGAGGACAATATCCAAAGAAGCCAAGAATCCTGGAGTGCCCACCAAACCCAACAAAGCAACTTGCCAATGGGAGAGTGGATCATCACCCACTTTACATCAATAATCTCAAGGTATTTTCCATATTTTGGTATTTTTCAAACTGCCATAATCAATCTCCAATCATCTTTGATCAAGAATAAAACAAGCCAGAAGTTATGAACAATGAAGATAATCATATTGGTGATCAAGAAGATCAATTATATATTCAAGAAGATGATGTTGTTATGGATGATAAGTTTGAGAATTCTGGTTTTCACAATGAGGATATCATCGTGGATAATTTTCTTGGCTCTCTTATTGATGTTAAGGAAGATAATATAGTAACAAAGTTGGATTTCAATGAAAGAACTTTGCAAGAACTTAAAGAAGTGCCACTACTTGTAGTGCAAAACTAGCAGATACAAGTTGTTGGGGATTATCTTATATATTTCTTTCAAGATGCAATGTCTTATTCAAGATCCAAAATGGGTGATACATTGCCATACATTTAGTATGATGACAACACTAGTGCATCGTCGACATATTTTCGAGTCAACATGATTATTCTTTCCAATTGGAGTAGTAATATACTTATTCTATTATGGTTCTATATCTTCATTCTCTCCAATATTTTGTGGATGGCATTGAATATGATGAGTTCTCATTCCTAGCATATTGTATTGAAATGGATGTACTATAGAACTATGGCTCATTACTATCAATAGTTGCAGCCAATTTCATTCTGGCTCTCAAGCAAGGAGACATGGTTAAACTTGCAATTAATGGATTTAGGCTCATAATACTAATTAAATTTTATTATGATGAGCCACAAAAGGATTCACAGGTTCATAATTAGTATCAATTTTATGCAAGTCACTGCTACAATGCGTGAAGTAGTAGTAGTGCAAAATTCTATGGATATTGTGGTCATTTGCTAGTTTTCTAAGATAGATAGTTCTCAAACTTTGGAAATATCTCATTGCACTTATGTTGGTGACATTTTAGTGTTAGCAATAGTATTTATTTGTCTTGAATAGATAAAATGGATGTCATTCCTATTACAGCAAACTAGAATCTAATGAAGACAATTGCAACCTTGCTGTTGCAGGAGACCATAACACTGCTGCATGAAACAGGATTACTACATCAAGAAACAAGGTTATCACACCAAAAAATAAGGTTACCACTATAAGGGCAAGTTTACCGCTATAAGCAGTAAGTTTACCATTACAGGCAACAAGTTTACAGGTGTTGCAAGTGATAGTTAACTTGATATAGCTAAATAGTGACTTGATGCAAGAAAGTAGATGTTTGGAGCAAGTAACCATTAATACCATGCAACAAATTCAAGATATTGATGAAATGGTTTAGATGTTACTAGATTTGGATATAGATCTTGATCGATCAATGTTTATGTAGATTGTTATTACCATAATGAAGAATACTTATCGCTTTCAGACTTTATTTTTTCCATCATACTTATGCTATGTTTTCCTATGTTTTGTGATTGTCTTCTAAGTGGATTATGCAATCATAATAGAGGGCTATAAGTGTCCTACTAGAGAGGCTCTACTTATTTTTACTCTTTGTGGCTTACTTCATGATGCAAGGCTATGAGTAAGGCATAATTTTTCTCATTAGGTATGCCAATTCTGGATAAGGCATTTAATGCCATGACATGCAAGGGTTCGAGTCATGGCTATGCCAACCATCAGACTATGCTAGGTGTTAGCCATTGGCTTGAAAATTTATATTTCCCCTTAGCATGATTTAAAGCCTTAGTCTTTACTATTTCCAGTATGAAGTATACTTAAAATGCCCCATGAAGTTGTATGCCTCAAGAAGTGTAGTTATATAGGCAATTTTCATGCGTGTCTTAACGAGGTATTATGGGTGTCTCACATTTTTTAATCATTCCTAATGATAATGACATATTGTATGATGGATATTCATGATGATATATGAGATCTGGTTTCTCTATAATTTTGATCTATTTCCAACATACATTGTGATTTCTATCTCTACTTTGTCGTCATTAGTATTGTAGAGTGTGGTTCTATGTTTGTATGTCATTGTATCTTAGTTTTTGGTTGATTGCCTGATACAACATTATGTATTTTCTATACTACCTGAAGTAGTATAGTTTATTCCCGTATGAGGCAGTTCACTCCTATTATGCACTCTGCATAGATTTGGGGCTAAAATAGTGACCAAAAGGTCCATAGTTGGTACATGCAAAGGAGATTCATTACCAACATCTTAAGCACAAATAAGTGTGTTAATAGTTGGTAGGGATGATATGCTATAGCTCTAGTAGTTAGCATTACTCGTGATTCTAACAAGCTTCAAAATAAAGATTTTGAAGGTTTCTACAATTGGTAAATCAATCCCAATTTGATAGATTTGATGCTGAAAATAATTAAAAATTGAAGATGAAGAAAAGAAGGAGCATTAGGAATGTAGTGCCATAGGATGAATAGTTGTATGCCATGTGTTAAAGTGATGGGTAATCAAGTCAAAATTAAGGATTAGCTCCAAATTATTAGATTTGGCAACTTATAAGATAGACATAATTAGCATAGAATAATTGTTGAGGATGAGTATCTTAATCACTAGAATTTGGCAACCTCTAAAGAGAAACTACTTGTCATAAGAAAAAATGATATACACTTTTTGCAAATAGTAATTTCAAAACTCGTCAACATCAATTCAAAGTGACTATTTGGGACTTGAGCTTCTTTCATATTAGTAATAGCTCGAGTAAGTGAAAGGATGAATAAAGAAATGGATTTTATATCTAAATCAAAGAAATTAAGCTTTTGATGAAGAAGATGTGAGAAGTCACAATAAAGAAAGGACAATATGGCTATGCCATGAAGATTCACGCATGGATGTGGGGGGGGGGAGTTTCTCAAAATCAAGGTTCAAGCTCTTATTCTTTAGAGTTTTTTTATAGCTAGAAAGTGTGCTATGGGATTTTTCACGAGATGGACCACATAAGTCATTTGCTCCAAAAGCCAAGCTTTTGGTTACCAAACAAAGTGATTTGGCAGCCTATGACTATGCCAAGGCATTGATGCTATTGTTGCAAGGAACCATTTACTATGCAAACAGTAGTAATTCAAAAAGAAGCCTCAAATTCTCTATCTCTCTAATACAAAGAAATAGGTTGAAAATTGAAAATAGAAAAGAGAGCATGTACAATCTCCTCCCATGCTTTTAGCATGAACTTAAAGTCTATAAGCATTTTCACTTAGTGTTTGCCCTTTTACATGCACCATGGCAAATCCTACAAGGTAGGGATTATGATATTTTGTATGACTCTTGATCATTCAAAATATTTCTTTCTAAACTAAAGAGATAATTCTAAATGACTGAAAAATGCATGACATGAGTGGTGCAATATATTTTTAAGGTTAAACATCAAGTATAGATGGCATGTCTTATTTTAAAAACAGTTGGTGATATCTATAACTTGGATTATTATTGTTGTTGTTATTATTATTATTAAAATTTTTGTGAAATTAATAATTTGGAAAATATTTTTTGAATAAGAAAAAGAACACAATAAAAAATATTCTAAAAATCGACTCAATCTTTAACTTGGTTCTACAATCTAATTATCCGTGCATGTGTATCTATTTACAAATTGACATTAGCATGTGAATTTATCATATATAAATCATTCGAACATACTAAAAATATTCAAGGACACTCCATGGGTACCTTGATCCAAGGAGTGTGCATAAAGACTCTTACACAACTTATTTCACCCTAGAGAATATTAACAATCAAAATGGCATAAATACCTCTTGATTCCATGCTTAAGGAAGAACCATTTATGGCCATTATCCCCTTTAGAACAAGCACCAACATCAATGAATAACCATTTAAGTTCATCATCCTTTTATGTATATAAAATAGTCACCCAACAACAATAAATGTCATTTTTTCTTCAACAACATTTGATTGTGTTGCATGTGCATAGATTCCCATGTATAACACAAAGCTTGCTTACATAAATATGTGAATAACCTCAATACTTTATCAAATTTTGAAGTTTTTTCAAATAACCATGATCATTTTGGAAATACAATGCAACACAATTATTGCATTTGATCAAGTATCAATTGCTCTTAATTTGATCAAGTAAACATTCCACATTTGATATATATACAATTCGAGAAGTAAACTTCTACCATTTTTATGATCACTTCATTATTTAATTTCCTTGAGAAAGTTTCAAAGAGGTCCAATTTGTGATATTTCTTATTTAAATGCACTCAAGTTATAACATTAATAAGAGAAATATGTACATCAAAATGATGAGCATGCTTATGCCCAAAATCTCATCAATAACTATATAGATGTTTAAATGCTTTTTGAAGAGTAGCCTCCTTGGCCTCAAAACTTTGAGAAATGCTAGAATCTCATCCTTGCAACATTTAATAAAGTCAACCATAGATATTGTCTTCTCCTTTTTCATAATAACTTTATTCCTATTGGCCTAGAGGTGTTTAATCACTACAACCGTGACTATGTTCCAAAGCTTCAAGGTTTCTTCATCTAGACTTCCTATATCTCCAAAAAGGGCAACATGCATACTGATTGAACCACTTAACCTTGTTTTTTAAAACCATTATTTCATGCTGTTCCATAATATCCTTGAATGTTGGCAATGCTACAAGAGATTTGTGATGGCCTCCTTAAACACTACACATAGATCATAACATGGACTCATCCTCTTGAATTTTCATAGCTTGTCCTTACTTGAGATTTCCTTCCAATGTTTCTCCACAAGAAAAGGTTCAATTTCCTACTCAAGATGGTTGCCCAAGGAGCACAAAGCCTTATATTCCAAGTTTTCATTGGTGTTTGTGGTTATTGCTCCTCCACGCAACATACTTTTGTCGTGTAATCCATGGAAGGAGGTTTGGGAATCCTTTCTCTTATTCAACTTGACTGTAGGTTTTTATTTGTAATTCACAAAAAACTCTAGATACCCATCAGTTCAATCTTACCATCTTCTTTTGTAATAGTGCATTGATACTCTTTGTTTTCTCTATTTAAGTTGAATTTGCCGATGACCTTGTCTTTTTCTAACACCTCTATGTTGTAGGGATCCATACATCTATCCAATGTATTATTCCCTTTTCTAATGTTTTGGAAACTTTGGGATCTCTAGATAGAAGAGAGAGCTTACCTTCATAGGTGAGGGGGAATGTCCAAGCATTGTAGCAATCTGACAACACCTCTCCTATCTTCTTTTAATCTCTAGTTGAGTTTATGTAGATAACTTTTGCAAAGCTCTACTATCCTTTTGAATATCTCGTAACCTCTAACATTCAATTCAGCCCCAAGAGCAAGGATATTATCTTGCTAGCTAAGAATCTCCCATTTCCCTCCTAGCACATAGCTCTACTACTAATGCATGTTTGCTAATAATTTCCAAGGCTCATCTCCATCCATACAAGGAACTAGTTAGAAGGTTAGTCTCTTTCTCTTGTCAACTATTTTTTCCAATCCAAGCCCACCATGTTATAGGGTAGTCATGATCACCTCTCAAGAATTGAGTGCCACATCTTAGTCTCACCATGCCCCTTTAGAAAGGATCTCATTATATTTTTAAATATATCCCATTGTGTTTTTGAGAAAGGCAAAGCGCCATTAACAAACCTAATTATCGATGATAGTACTTTCTCAAGAATCACAATTCGACCTCCAAAGCTGATTGGCATTAAAGCAAATCTAGCCACTTTTGGCTCAATTTTTGTAGCGATCCACTGCATCTTTTCAAAATTCAAGCTTCCAAACCAAGACGGGCTCTTGTGTAGCAAAAAACTCCCCATCCTCAATGACTTAAACCCTAAATCTTGAATCCAATTTGTTGGCTCCTCTAGACCCAAGTGTAGGATCTTAAACATAGATTTACTTGCCATTTCCCTAGACATGTGAGTGTCAAATCCTTCCAAGTCTGCTTCCACATTACCACAATCAGCTTCAACTATACTAGAATTATCATCTACAAATGGTTGTGTATAGAATTACCCTTTGTTTACTAGCAAGAGGTCTCAGATCAAGCCTTCTTGCATGATGTACTAAATCATTCTCAATATTTGGTTAGCTTCTGTTGTAATGGCTGTCAAGAATCGCGTGGTGGGGGGACTTGCTCAAGATGCTGCGCCGAACACACACAGAATGCACAAGGAGAAGCTCACTCAAGAGACAAGAGGAGAGATGGAGGCCAAAACGTTTTCTTGCTGGTTTCTTCTTCTTCTTCCACTCACTTTACAATGTACACAAAGTATAGATAAGATACAACATAAAGAAAAGTGGCCTACTAAGTCAAACAATGCATAACCGACTACACTAGTCGACTGGCACTATAACTATGCCAGCTGTAAATAGGTGTAACAACCTGAATATAATAAGTAATGAGTCAGTGGCCATGTGAGAGTCATAATGACCACCGACGTGCTAAGTGTAGACGTGTGGACCCATCTAACCAAGAGGTCCATCATCAATGTCTGCATGTGTTGAGCTTGTCATCTCAACAATGGCAAAGAGTGAAGAGGCAAGGGCCACCTTTGTCTCATTGATCTCTTCGAGGCAAAGACGTGTGAAATATAGCCATTTACACCTACTTTGGCAAAAGCATTCAAGAAAAAAGCTCATATATATTGTAGAACCCTTCCCAAATCCAAGCTTTCTGATGACTGCTTGTAGTAGGAAATCCCATCTTAACTTATCTAAATCCATTTTAGCAAGACAAGTTTTTCCCCACATTCAACATGTCCCATGGATACCAAAATGTTGAGAAATACATCGTGTATTTTCTACCAAACAAAAAATCATACTATGTCCTATGTAGAGTCTTGCCCAAGATGAGTTAAACCCATTGCCCAATGGTTTTAACCATAATTTTGTAGGTGACAATTGACACAATTGAAGGGCCATTGGATATGCTTAGGTCTTGTTCACAAGGAGAGAGACAATTTCTCAAAATCAAGCTTCAAGCTCTTGTTCATGAGGATTTCTTAATGCTACAAATTACATCGACATTATTTATTTGTTGAGAGATGATCATAGAAGTAATTTTCTCTAGAAGCCAATATTTTGGCTACCAAAAAAAGTGAGTTGGACCCTAGGATTGTAGCAAAGCTTTAATACAACTATTGCACAAATCCATTCACTATTGAGAGAGTATGTTTGGTACAACTATTGCGTGCGTGCACACACACACACACACACACACACACACACACACACACACACACACACACACACACACACACACACACACACACACACACACACACACACACACACACACACACACACACACACACACACACACACACACACACACACACACACACACACACACACACACACACATGAGCATGACACAAGATTGAGTACAATCTCATCTTGTCCCATGTTGTTAGTGTGCGCTTAAAATGTATGTCTTTCCACCCAACAATTGCCCTTTTACATACACCATGTGGTGAATTCTACAAAGTAGGGTTTGATTACTTTGACTTGTGATTGTTCAGGGTACTTGCTTCTAAACAATAGGGATACTTCTAAACCAATAACAAAGTACATGCAATGAGTGGTGTACTACCTTCCTAAGGTTAAACATCACTTGCAGCTAGCATGCTTGATTTGAATAATGATTAGTGACACCAATAACTTGGAAAAGAATAAGAACAATAGTAATTCTTGAGTAGCAAAAAATTTTAACAAACATAATTAAAATTCACATAGAGTGAAAATCAAATTTTGAAAATTTAAATTTTCATGCCTCTACACATTAATTGCATTTATTTATAAATCACATCTAGCATGTGAATTAATAATATATAAATAAATCATTTTAACATATAAAAATATCAAAGGATATTCCATGGGCACCTTGATTAAATAAGTGTGCATAAAAAACTTAATTAGGTGGTTTTTCCCACAAACATACTAATAGAATGTCAACAATTGAATTAGACATGAATACCCATTAACTTTGAAGGGAGAATAATCTATGGCCATTATCTCCTTTGGAAGAATCATGATATCAATGATGGAGAATTGTTAATGTCATCATCCTCTTGTATAAATAAAATAGCCACATGGCAATGACAACTTTCATCATTTGTTGAATAACAATTTATTGTATTACATGTGTATATATTCATATGTACAATACAAAGTTCACTTGCAAAATATATGAACAATCTCAATCGTCTATCATCTTTGGGAGTTTGATGAAGTAATCATGCTCATTTTTCCAAGTACAATGCAACACAATGATTAAGCATTTGATCAAGTATCAATTATTCTTACTTTGATTGGACATAGATAAGCATCCCACATACTCTTGGAAAAACATTTAATATACATATATATACAACTCAAGAAGTTAACTTCCACCATTTTTTCAATCACTACATTGTCTATATTTCCTTAAGAAAGTCTCAAAGAAGTCCAATACATGATCTTACTCGAGCAACAACCTATTTCCTTATAAAGTTTGAAAATTGTCTTATACACAATAACACTTGAGTAACATAAATATTTATCATTTAATTCCTTTGATGGCACTAGTCCTTTTAACTAATTTATGTAGTCAAGTGTCAATGTTTTATATTTTTTTGTGTTTGAAATAAAAGTAATGAGAGTCATGCCAATGGAAGGCCATCAAAATGAAGGCTTATAGAAGGGGAAGGTCAAGCATAATTTAACATGAAACATAAGGATCATTAATTATCAAAGCCCATGAGTCATGACAATGAAATATCAAGGGTTGTATCAACAAAATGTTGCACAATTTGGAGTGGCATAGTGAGCATATCAAATGAGTCATAGTCCTTCTCTCTCTTTTTTGTCTAATAAAAGGGAAACTAGATAAAGAAACAGAGATGAGAGCACTACACAAGATTGGGGGCAATCTTCCCTCCAAGCACAAGATATCCTTCTCTCTCACTCTTGTTCTAATGTGTATTATTGAATCTCAAATTTGAGAAATAAAAAATAGAAACAAATTTTTTCTCTCTCTCTCTTTGCGGCATCACTTATCAACCATAAAAATATAAACCATAATCTAGGGATACCAATAAATACAAAGCCCAAAATCACAAAATGTGGTAGCCACAATAATACTTGGGGAAAATATGATTTCTAATAAATCAAATCGTCTTTGTCAAAATAAACAATGTTGCAAATATATATTATCTGCTTTGAGAATTTGAGAATCGTCCATAACTTTGATCTTGCTTATCATCTACATTCAACAACCAAATTATAAAATCATTTCACCAAATAATATATTGATATTAATAGTAAATGAATTAACTAGGAGAAAGAGTAATCTAAAAGCAATTATCCTAAATGCCAGCCACAATTACCTAGGATAACACTTGCAATTATCTTTATACACAAATGGATAATGACAATCACAATTACTTAGTTGGAAAATGCTAATACATTGTTGTTCTAGGGAACCAATGAAGTGATCACAAAAGAGCATGAGGCATTTTATCCTCAATAAAATAAAATAGTCATCCAAATTAATATTAATAACACAAAAGGTCACAATATGTCTAGTGAAAAAAGGATGTTAAGGCATCAACAAAAGAACATCTACAATGAAGGTTGTTTTGGTAACTATTCCTTTAAAAAACCAATAACTTTGACACAAAACCACTCATTCGAGTTAAGGCAAAGGATGCCATTGAAACAACAATAGACATGCCAAATAGTTTAGGCACTTATGCGACTATTTCCACAAGTTGGTGAAGGAAAAGGGTCCAAGCTCCATGTTTGGTCATAACAAGCTCGTGTGGGAGAAACTAGAGCTATGCTTATCAATCCATGCGAAAGCCCCTGTGTGAGAGGGCCTAGTTAAGGCCTCAATTTGCGTAGAAATATCTTTTTCTTTGAGCACCAATTGTGCTTTTCTAAATGTCTTTCCAAAGGAACTTTGTTTGTAATATAAGGTTTGATACCACTTTTTTCCACTCAAATACGAATAAGCATAGGCATGACTCATATGGTAGAAGAGCCAATAAAATGACATGTAACTTGATGTTTGTCACTCAATGCATAGGAGAATTGATTAGCCCCCCAAAAAAAAACACACTTGCACATTGGTGCCTATTTGTTGGTGAAAAAGAAAACATGAAGATTGAGGCTTCATTTGTTGCAACTAAAGCGTTTTCTCAACTGCTAATTAAAAAAAACTAATCGTCAAAAGATTACAAAGGGGATGCCGCATTATTGGTCCCACTCAATTATATCCAAGTCTTGTTAAGACCCAAAAACTGTCATCCAATGGTACCGGTTTTTGAATTGGTCCTTGTACCCTAGCATGATAATAAGCATGAATGTATTTGGTATATTGGATTAGGAGGAGAAACTTTCACGGCTCTATAGTAGCATCCTTGAAAACCTTAGGACCTTACAACCTCTAAACAAATAAATTGGACTAGCATTCACGCTATCCCGCTTCGCTGCCGCGAAGCAGGGTGCGAAGGAAGTGAAGCTACCGTGCTATCGCACGCCAGCTTCACTTCCCTATCGCATAGTGGGTAATGCTATCACAAAAACATCACATGCTTTACTCTCCTCTACTCACAACCCCTCTATCTCTCATCCCATTTACACCTCCCCCCTCTGTATCCACACTCACTCACTCACTCACTCAATCACACACACACACACTCTCTCTCTCTCTCTCTCTCTCTCTCTCTCTCTCTCTCTCTCTCTCTCTCTCTTACACACATGTATAAAAGGCCAAATATGCATTTGCATCAAGGAGTACATAGACTCATATATACATGCAATGACCATGCACCAAACTTATAAACTTGTATCTATACTTGCTCTGCACAACAATTAGAAACAACTTGTATCCTTGGATGTTACAATGAGAAATAACATTCCTATGGTGAAACGAACCACAAATGAAAGATATATGAGCCACACCATAAATTTAAGTTTGTCCAAGCATTGCATGCAAACTCTCAGTATTAATAACCCACATAGGTGAAACAAAGCCTGAAACCAAAGTTTCTTCTAGAGACTGCATCAATAACCTTGCACCCAATTTCAAGTATCAACAAACCACAAAGTGTCACTCCTTGATTGTGCCTATGCATCTACATCCAAATGTTACAAAAAAATTTACAGTTCCCATAGGGTCTAACCAAAACGAAGGTTTCTTTTCTTTGAGAAATAACTGGGAAATTTTCCACTCTCCAATATAGCATGGCCAGGCGAAGGAAGTCCGATCGCCACTCTTCGTCTTGTTGATGGTACATGGGACATGATAGTATTTCCTCTCTTTCTTGCACCTAAGATTTTAGAAGCCCACAACGTTAATGTAAGCACATCTAACAACCAACAAAGACTACTTAACATTAAAAACTTGCTATGCGCAATAGCTAGAAGTAGCTCTACATGATCATTCGATGTTACAATCAGAAATAACATTGCTACGCTAAAATGAACCACAAAGTGTAAGCATATCCAAGCATCAAATACAGATAGGTGAAGCAAAGCCCAAAACCAAATCTTGCTCCAGAGCCGAAAACTTTGTACCATAAATCCAAGTATCAACAAACCACGAAGTACCACTTCTTGATTACATCTATGATAAATAGATATAGATACATCTACATCCAAACGCTACAAAGATGTTGAAACTTTCCATCGGGCCTAACCAAAATGAAGCTTTCTTTTCTTTGAGGAATCACTGGGAAAATTTCCATTCTCCAACACAGCATGCTCAGGAGAAGCAAGTCCCATTGCCACTCTTCGTCCCGGTGATGGTACAGGGGACATGATAGTCTTTCCTCTCTTTCTTGCGCCTAAAATTTTAAAAGCTCACAACGTAAATATGAACACATCCAACAATTGACAAAGATCACTTAATATTGCAATACCAATACCTGGCTTAACACTTGCAAACCACTTGGCAGGCATTGTCACAGCTTGATGTAGCATCACAAAACAATTGAGGTCCTTAAATTCATACACCGGCCACCCCCTCGGTATTCTATCAGTGTGAGATCGCTAAAACCTCTTATCCTGCTTAGCTTCACCCATATGTACTCGAAAGCACTGAGTATACCCACAATGCACCACCTCAATAAAGGCTGGAAGTAAAATCTCTATGTTGACATCATCATACAAATGCTCAATGACCCTTGCAAGCGTCCTTCTTATAATATCATGCATTGTCACTGCACGCAAGTTACACTGCACTTCCTTCTAATACTCAGAAGCTGGATAATAACCTCAGCTTGGAGTAGGCATCTGCAAAAGTCAAGCAAACACTTATATACAGTGTAGGAAATATATACTCAATTATCATTGAGTATATGCCAACTGAATATAGCTTTGAGGCTATCTCACATACACACCAAAGGGTGCTCCAAAATTAGCAAAGTATGAGAATGTGGTAGCCCCCGCTTTTGAAACTCAATCACACTAACATAGCCTGCAACATTTCCAAACAGATTCCTTTTCAACAATATATGCATCATATCAGCATGTTTTTTATGGAATACCCAAGCAGTCAAATCAGGATGATCATAAGCAGTCTGTCTAGGCAACAAAGCATTATTTATCTCTAACCACTTTGGATTAGATGTCATCGTTATAAACAGATCAGGTTTTCCCTTACTTTGTACTATAGCCATGGCATCCTGATACAACTAATACATGTGTCTTGGCCCACCAGTAAAAGAAGGCGGCAAAACCACCCTTTTACCAATAGAGGCACCAATAATCCCCATCGGCCCATCATCCATCACTCCCACCATATCTGCTAAGCCCTTATAAACTTTCGAGCGTAAAACTGATTGATTTTGATGACACCAAGCTAACCTACATTGCTCTATACTACAATAAGCATCAACAATAAATTGTTACAACAATCGGCCACCCCGCAACATGCACACCTCAGTGTCCTCACGCACTTGTAGTCGAAATGCATAAAATTGCATCTGAGTAACACAGTCCTTATTAGACAATCCATGTATATTAATTGGGACATTAACACCACTATAAGGTACCTTTACATGCCAACCATCATCACTCATAGGAAAAAGAAGGATGTATAGCATTGGCATATATGCCCTATGCAAGTTTGAAATAGTAATACATCATCCATCCCGACTATAAACATGTATATCTCGACGATCAAGAGTATTCTCAACGCCTTGTTCTAGCATGATAGCTACAACCTCAATTTGCCACTGGAGCTTAGTGTTGTTTATTAGCATGTTGAACCCCAAAAATAGTCATTCTCAAATCATGCAAGGGATTGTTTTGCAATTGCATACCCACGGATCTAAAAGCTTGTGCATATGCATTATGCTGATGCATCATAGACTAAAGCTCCCCAAGCAAGTTTGGCAATAAATTAGGCATAACATCCAACCGATTAGATAACTTATGCTGAGTATCATAAACGTAAAGTTGTGCAAATCTTGGCATTTCCTGTCGTTGCACATTAGGAATCAAAGAGCCTATACGATGATAAATGGAGCCATGCACTCTAAAGGTATAAGAAATTTTCACAACAGACAAAAGCTCATCAACATTGGCACCAAGTGACACAAATGCAAGAGCACTATTATATGCTCGTATATTATTTTTAAATACTTTGCTTTGAGGATGTATACCATGTAACAAATCATGCAATAGTTGTGGTGGATATTGCAACTGTGGCAACATTACTTTTCCATTTTGACAACAATGTTTACCAAACAAAACTGACCCCTGCAATTGAGCCTCACATCTCCACAATTTAGCTGAACATCGCTCACACATCTCAGAAAGACTCCCCATGGAATGCACAATCGGGTCTTGAAATAGCAATATTGTAGTTGCAGGATGAATATCCATTGTAGGCAAAGCATGTAAAATGGAGCAAAAACCTCCATTTCGAGCACTAAAGGTTGAAGCATTATTGACATGTGACTCATTAATCACAGCATTTCCTAGGTTTTGGTGATTTTCAGCATCACAATTATAATCATTAGCAAATTGCTGCTCAATCAAGTTGTGAAGTCCCTCACGAATCAAGCTATCATGATTTAGATCCCCTCCTTGCAAAACGTTCTGGCACTCAACTATAGTATAACATGTCTCTTTATACCCCCTCCGGTCATGTCTTGCCATTTGAGCCCTAAGCCTAGCAATCTGTCGTCGTCTATATCGTGTAGAGTTGAGTCTATGCCTATGAATACGCAACACATAATCCCTGCTAGTTCTCTGATTATTTAATCTTATATTGTTTGGATTCTCACAAAGCCTGCACATCAAGAGAAAACATGCATTCTTTCAAGGAGAGACTTGATTGGGATTAGTATTTTCAAAAAGGCTTAAAAGTATAATCAATCTAGAATCACATAATCCAAAATACTATGACAATTTAAATCAGCACAATCCTCCTACGTGCAAGGAACAATAGTAGTCAAAATTAGAATCATCATATATTTTTATATATTCTATACAATTAGATATATCTAACCCAAAGATTAAAAAAAAAGCTATATCCAACCGACGCGTGATCCCCCAACCTATAACTCAAACCCAAACATCACTCTTCAACATGAATGCGCAATAAACTATAAAACGTTAGGATTCTTAAATCAATGAACTCTTCTTTGTAGATTGCAAGATATAATAAGTATTTCTACAGATCAAACCTCAAGAAAGAGGCAATATACTTAAAAATAAAAATGTATTTAATATTTACAAATTCTTGAAAAGAGAAAGAATACACAATCTTATTCCAATCCATAGCAAGTTCCTAGACATTGAAACGTATTTTACAGAGAATATTACTCTTTGATACGTACTACATTGCAAAAATCAATGAATTTTTCTCTATAGATTGCAAGACATAATAATTATATCTATAAATAAACTATAGATCAATGTTTACAAACTCTTTAAAAGAGAGAAGAATGCATCACCCCCAATAAATTGAACCAAACACTGGAGAGAGAGAGAGAGGGAGAGAGAGAATATTACAATTAGACCATAGAATTAGAAAATATTACTCACATGCATTACACCATGAAAATGAATATCAAGCGTCAAGAAAGAGACATCACACCACACTGTAGAGACCCAATATAGTTTACTCAATCCAGTCTCGTTACAAAAAAAGATAGCACACATTATCACAAAAAAAGCAGTGGCCCAAGCATTTCAATATCTTCATAAGCGAGACAACAATAGATCATAACCTTCATCCAAATGTTGAAGAGAGAGACAGAGAGAGAGTGTGTGTGAGTGAGAGAGAGAGGTGAATATTACAATTAGAGAATATTACTCTCGTGTGCGCTATACTACAAAAATAAAAGAAAGTTGTATCCACATTGCAAGACATGATAATTCTTTATGCAAATCAAACCTCAAGAAAAAGGTATCACATCATTACATTAAAACCAATATAAGCTTCACAAAAAGGAAGCACACATCATCACAAAAAAAACGTTGGTCCAAGCACTTCCAAGTAAGATATAAGCGAGACGATAATATATCATAAGCCTCAGCCAAGCAAATCCTCCTCAATTGGGACCGTTCATTTGACGACTCAATTGTTGTAGCAAGGCATTGAACCTATTAACATTCATTTGGAACTGCAAAAATGGTAGTCAACAACCCCTTTGGCAAATCACAGGCTCCATCTCCAAGCCCCCAAAACGATGCCCACATATCATGCAACAACATATTCATCAACCTACTTGTCTCAGAGACAATTGCTGAAAGTTCTCTCACTTCACCATCCAAACCACTCGAGACTTGTTGAAGAACACTTTGGGTGTGCTTTGTCTTGCACACAACACCATACAAACCCTTAGCTTGTTCATGCAACTCTGCAGAGTAAATAGTAAGTGGATGATCGACACGTGTGGATAAACTCATCTGCAATTCCATCAACTCATTCATCTTGGTCTCGAGGCATTTAAACTCCAAAGACCTTGAAGCAAGCCTTTGTGTTTCTTTGGATCGTTGATGTCCTTGTGGGTTTACTAACATGCCCTCCCTGTTGCCTCGCCACTTCTTTCATCTTTCGCACATTAACTTTATTCACTCTATTAAACTCCACATTTTGGCTGCAACAAAATACACAAATGACTATCTCCCCAAAAAGAACACAATACCTTGGTGAAAATACAATTATTAGAATAACTATCTCCCATACCCATGCGAACGGCTCCAAGCAGGCAAGCGTCGAAGAGATGATATTGTCGCTCTTTTATTTGATTCAACCAAATCAATTGCATTCAATGGAGTCGAATGCACTATGTCTGGAACATCGTCCATAGCTTTGCTTTCTTCCATGATGACTACACGAAACTTTAAATAGAGTATAAGAGTCCCAATAGAGAAATCTCAAAGCCATTGAAGACAAACACATTTCCAACTGAAAACCCTAAATCGAAAGTGTCTTGGACTCAAAGACAAAAGAACAGTCAAGCACGAACACGTGTAAATAATCATGCATGAGCACACACATACACAGTGCTCACCAAAATCCAATTAATGATTCCCCTCTTCAATGGATGTCCATTCATCCACATGTGCACATGACACTCACCAAATATATAGCCATGCCTTACCTCCTCTCCTCTGTGTGTGTGTGTGTGTGTGTGTGTGTGTGTGTGTGCAAGCCCTACTAATGGATGTTCATTCGTCTAGATCCATACATAGGTCTTGTCAAAGGCTCGAATGTGTTAAAGATCCAAAGATGGTAGACGCTCAAAGATGAATGAATACCAAGGTGAAAATATGGAAATATAAACTATCAAAATGAGATCAAAAATAAAAAAATCTTAATAATTTGGAAGAGATAGACAATGTTTTTTAAAATGGAGATTTTCATCAATCGAATAAAACACAACTCATTTAAAAAGTCTTGCAAAGATTATATATATCAAGTATGTGGCGATTTTCAATTTGGAAGAGATAGACAATGTTTTTCAAAATGGAGATTTTCAAGGATGTGCTTATGCAGCGGCGACTCATCCAAGTTAACATTGCCAAAAACCTATCTAGATAAACTTCGAAAGAAGCAAATTGCACATCAAGGGCAATGCTCTCGAGTGAAAGGGAATGAACCCACACGGTGATTCATCTGGGTTAACATTGCCGAAAACCTATTAAGAGAAACTTTCAAAGAAGTAAGTTGCACATCAAGGGAAACATTTTCATTCTTGTGAGCAATTAACTCACATACGCCATCCTCTATGTGACCAGCACTGTCAATAAGATCTTTCGTCTTCTCATCATGATCATCCAAGGATCCAATACGTGGCCAATACTTTCGAACATGGTCATATATCTCGCCTATGTAACCCTTGATTTCTTCCAACTCATCCTATATCCTCACCCCATCACAAAGGTTTCCTTCGTATTTCTCTTCCAAAATTCTCTCAATCCTCTGTAGACGGCTATCAATGCTCTCACTAAGAGAAATCGAAGCCCTTTGACGTCGAAATAGTGCCTTTACTTGCTTCTCAAGCCCATCCAAGCGATGAATGAATCTCAAAAAACTAAAGAACTTTCATATCCTCCAACATGCATGAGTGCACGACGAACTGCCTTCTTCCTTACAACCTCTTTCCCTTTGCACACATTCATTTGCACACTAGGAGTGCACTGCACAACATTTGCTACAGACGCATTTTTTTCCTCCATCCTGCGCAAAACACATGCGTCAACATCCAGGTGCATATCAACTATTCTTATCTTATCTTAAAAATTAGAAACAGTGGAAAATCCTAGATGATATTAGATTAACTTCCAATGCATTAAATTTAAACATACGTGCATTAGACCATATGATTGACTACAATAGAATTTGCTATAGTAAGTAGCATCTAAAGTGAGGTTTCAATTTGTTTATCCCACACATAGGACTCAAGTGGGTCTTCAAGATGCATTTGGATTATTTCAAGCAAATTCTCATGGCTCCTTAGTTGAGAGATTAGGCTTTTTGTCACAATGGATGTATCCATTTTATGATGCAAAACCCCCCTTGCATAATGAGAAAAGTCAAGGATCAAAGCCAATGCCACAATGACCAGCGAGTTGGTATTTTAGGTGGTGTACCTAACATTGCATGGTGCACACCATACAATATCCTTTCTTAGAAAATCATGCCCCAGGATAATGCAACATTCCCTACCCCTGCCAATAAAACTATAATTCACACACTAAACAATCTCCTAAGTTTAAAAACGTCAATAACGGATTTTTAATGCCATGAAGGGTTACTACATCCATGCCAACCCCACAAATCGCAATGAGTTTTGAAGGATAGTTGTACCTCTCAATAATGAAAGTCATGACCACGAATAAGTAAATAGTAATATAATTAATATAATTCAATACATATATATATCTTATAAAGTTACTACAAAACCTTCAACTCCATAAAATACACGTGTATTAGACCTAAGTTTGTATGATGCCAATAAAAATATAGCTCACACACTAAATATCTTTCTAAGTTTAATAATGCCCCACGAATTGCAATCAATGAGGCAAAGGATAGTTCTATCCACATATCCTAAAACATTTATTAGTAAGATAATAACAACAATAAACTAATATCTATATCTATCTAATCTAATCTTCTATATCTATATCTATTTATCTATATATTATTATAATATAATTTAGCTCCACATATCTTAAAGTTACCTTCCACTCCATGTCTTAAAACACATATCCTAAAACGTTTATTAGCAAGATAATAACAATAATAAAATAAGATAACAATAACAATAAACTAATATCTATATCTATATCTATATATATCTATATATCTATATACTAATAATAAAATAATAATAATAATAACAATAACAACTAAACGAACTTTAAATGGAATATAATAATAAACATTAAAATAAAAATAAAATAATAATAACAAATATTAAAATAATAATAAACTAACAATAAATGAAATATAATATAATATAATAACTAACAATAACAAAGTTAAAATAATAATGATAACAACCATTAACAAAACTATATAGCTATATAAGAATAATAATAATAAAAAAATAAAATAACACAATAAGAATGTAATAACAACAACAACAACAACAACAATAATAATAATAATATTAAACAATACGATAACAATAATAATATAAAACAATATCTAAATCTTAATCTAATCTAAATAAAACAATACCACAATAAATTATAAATAAACTAACAATAAACTAAAAAACAATACAACAGCAATAATCATCATCATCATCATTCATCGTTTATCATCATTATTATTATTATATTATATTATATATAAACTAATTAGATATTATTATTTAATTATTATTATTATTATTTATTAACTATAACATTAATTATCTAAATCTTATCTTAATCTAATCTAAATAAAATAATATCACAATAAACTAATAAAATAATATATAAACTAATAATAATATCTAAATAAAAAACAATAATAATAAAAAATAACAATAAAATATGCCAATTTACTCAAGTTCAAGGAGGGAACGGGGCATATCCTCTTCATGAGATTGTGATATGGGATATACTGGTGATTACTAGTAAAATAGGTTTAATTTCATCTAATTTTATGACCAATCATGATGAATGGTTTGGAAAGATGAAGGATTTACAAAATCTAGGCTATGTGTAGATGTGTGATGATTCATGCCACCCATATTTTATTATTTAGATTCGATATTATTATTTAGATATATATATATAAACTAATAATATCTATCTAAACAATAATACACTAATAATATCTAAATAAAAAAACAATAATAACAATAAATAACAACAATAATAAAATAATCATAATCATAATTAGATAACAATAAACTAATAAACTAATTAGTAAACTAATAAAATAATTTCATCATTATCATTATCATTAATCATTAATTAACATTAACATTAACAATAAACAAAAACAACAACAATAATAATAAAATAGTCATGTTATCTAATTTAATAATCTATCTAATAAATAAACTAATTAGATAGATAACAATAAACTAATAAAACCAATTAGTTAGTTAGATAAAAATAAACTAATAAACTAATTAGTAAACTAATAAACTAATAAAACAATTTCATCATTATCATTATCATTATCATTATCATTAATCATTAATTATTAATTAACATTAACATTAACAATAAACATAAACAAAAACAATAATAATAAAATAGTCATGTTATCTAATCTAATAAATAAACTAATTAGATAAATAAACTAATAAAAGTAATTAGTTAGTTAAATAACAATAAACATAATAAAATAGTCATAATCATAATTATTTAGATTAGATAAACTAATAAAACTAATTAGTTAGTTAGATAACAATAAACATAATAAAATAGTCATAGTCATAATTATTTATTAGATTAGATAAACTATTAAATAGTCATGTTATCTAATCTAATAAATAAACTAATCTAATAAAACAACAACAATAATAATAAAATAGTCGTGTTATCTAATCTAATAAATAAACTAATTAGATAGATAACAATAAACTAATAAAACTAATTAGATTAGATAACAATAAACTAATTAACATTTACAAAAATAACAATAAAAAAAACAAAAACAAAAACAACAATAATAAAATAGTCATGTTATCTAATAAACTAATTAGATAGATAACAATAAACTAATAAACTAATTAGTAAACTAATAAACTAATTAGTAAACTAATAAACTAAATAAATAACAATAAACAAACTAATTAGATAGATAACAATAAACTAATAAAACTAATTAGTTAGTTAGATAACAATAAACTAATAAAACAATTTCATCATTATTATTATCATTAACATTAACAATTAACAATAATAACAATAAAAAACAACAACAATAATAATAATAAAACAGTCATAATCATAATTACTAATAAATAAACTTATAAACTTAAACTTAATTAATTAACTTTAACTATAACATTAACTATTAACTATTAATAACTATTAACATAACATTAACTATTTTATTAACATTAACATTAGCATTAATTATTTTATTAACATTAACCATTTCGTTAACATTAACATTAACATTAACAATTAATTATTTTAACTAATTAGATATAACAATAATAATTAGATATAACTAATTGGCGAGCAGCACCGTGGGTTGGGGGGGGGGGGGAGACTTGGCGGGCAGTGCGGGGGGGGGGGGGGGTTGGGGGACTTGGCGGGCAGTGCCGCGGGCCGCCGGGGGTTTGGGAGACTTGGCAGGGGGGGGGGGGACTTGGCGGGCCGCGGGGGGAGTTGGGAGACTTGGTGGGGGTGCATTTTGAAGGTGCAGGCACAGAGAGAGAGAGAGAGAGAGAGAGAGAGAGAGAGAGAGAGAGAGAGAGAGAGAGAGAGACTTGCACCTGAGCGAGCTGGCTCCCCTGCTCCAAGCAATTCCAAGCGTGCTCCCTTGCTCGAAGCGTGCTGCTCTGCTCCAGAGAATTCCACCCTACAACCAAGCAATCGAAAAGAGAGAAAAAATCTATGATATAGATGTTTCTCACTAATCATGAGAGAAAGAGGTCGTGGGATATTAAAGCCACGTTAACCTCCCTCAACCTTACATGCATGCAATTCAAAAATTTAAAACAGGCTTGGGATTCAAAAATAGGCTCGGGGACAAAAATGGAGGTTCGAGAGATACCGAACCTCCAGCCAAAATGATAAATAGATATAGATTAGGAGGAGAAACTTTCCAAGGCTCTATAGTAGCATCCTTGAAAACCTTAGGATCTTACACCTCTCAACAAATAAACACCCATTGGAGAAGTATGCTACGACAGCTCCGTCAGAAGCTCTCCGTTCACAAAGTCTGACGGGTAAATCGTGCCTTGACTTGCAGCGTCATTCTGAGGTTTTACAAGAATGCCGAAGGTCAAATTTGTTGCGAGAGACTTCATGGACATGGTGGCAGGCCTTCCTGCCGCGAAGGTTGATAGCCTCTACGACAGCCACTGGACCTGTCAGGCTGTTTTCAGGTAAGGCTTTTTGCCGGCCATTCTTCTTCGATCTTGATTACGTCGGAAGTTACGGACAACTTGGACGATGTACGAGGACATAATTATCGTTGTATCTTTTGCATTATCGAGAGAGATGTTGATTTTTCATAGCCAACTACGCCAAGATTGAGGACGCATCGCATTTGATATGGAAGTTCCTTTCAGGGCTGCTTCGTACTATTAGAAAGTGAGAATTGTGAATTTGTGAACATTATATTATCAAGCAAAATTTACATCTCCTTGAGGATATTTTGTTCCAAGGAAGTCTCATTAATATGATATTTTTTCTCATCCTTTTTTTAAATTTTGGAGGGGTGGGACAAAGAGGGAGATCAAGGATACATTAGGAAGTGAAGAAGTGAACCATATTAAACACATAGCTACCCTACTTTTCTTAGGGATATTCGGCAACCCAGTTGGTGAAGACAACCTAGCCTATAGGTACTAAGCCTAGTAAGGCCACGAATTGAGTGTTGGGGGTAAAGGCGTCTGGGTCTAGCTGCCCATGTATTACTACATTGATAGTACCGACACTTGCACACTGTATAGGCGACGGGTGTCCATCATTGTCACTTCATTATTTATTCTTTGAGTGACATTTGAATAAAGGGAAGGCCAATCACACATTGTGACTGTTGAAGTTTCCACATCTTGAGTCTCTCTCTTTTGCTCTCTTGCTCCATCCACCATAGCTCACATCTCTCTTGTTTTTGCTTGCTTTCACTTGGACTTTTCCCTTCAATCGGTATCAGAGCCTTCTTCTTCATGAGCTTGAGCTCAATTAGGCATTGCTTTAGCGCCATTTGAGTTACTTATAGCAAGGTTTTACCATTGGCAGTCGTAGCTCCACCTCTTGAGGTTCATATTGAGTTTTCATTGCTTTAGGACTTCTCATTGGGACTATCTTAGGGCATTTTTGAGCTTACATTGAGTTTATTTCAGGCAGTATTCAGGGTTGCAACCACTCTTTGGCATTATTTACCACTTCTCTCAGCATTGACCATTAACATTGAGCATGGGTTTTGAGTCATTGAGCTTCAACTATTAATTGTGCAAACAGGGCAGCATGCTATCATAAATTAGGGACAGCCGTATCTTCAATGTTTGGAGCTCGTATATGCTTCCCGGGATGCCCATATATCTATGTTTTATCGTTGGATACTTGGAGGATCATACGTCATTGGTTTAAGATGCTATTGGACTGATTTGAGTATTCTTTTAGCTCAGTTTTCTCATAGATATCATTGCTGTTATAATAGGACTGAATGTTATTTGTCTGGGAAATATCATGCTCTTGGCTTATGCAATGCTCTCGGGATGTTCATTTAATACTGGACACTTGGGGAATATTTGGCCAATGTATTGGGATGCTTTTAGATTGAGTTGAGCCCATATTTGGCTCAATTTTAGTGTCATTTTTACTGCTATAATAAGTAGGGCTGAATGCTATTTTATCAGTGAAAGCATATGCCAATTGCTTGTTGATGCTTCTCGGCTACTTGGGATGATACATTGATGTCTATGGTTGATGCCACATGCTTGGCCATGCTCTCGGAATGCTTTTGGGCTTTGATTGAGCTTACTTTTGCTCAGACTTGACTGCCATTTTATTGCTGTATATATAGTGGACATCAAGCTTTTAATAGGAACAGTCTATGCCTCATGCTTTTTCATGCTATTCAGGCTTTCTATCGGATGCATTGGTGCATGACATTGAAGCTCTATGCTTGGTTATGCTATTGAATGTATTTGAGCTTTGATTTGAGCTTAGGACATTTGACATTGGTTGTCAGTTACTTTATTGGATGCTTCAGAGGTCTATGATCTTACAGTCTTGAAGCTTTTATTGGGTCTTATGCTCCCAGCTATGTACTTGATATATCTTGGATGCTTGGATGTCTCTCACATGAGGATTTGAGCTTTGTTTGCTCGTTTGGCATCTGACTTTTATACTAGTGGGAGCCACTTACTCGATACTTGAATGTTACATTGAGCTTTGTATTTTATTTGCAGTTGAGCTTTAGCTACTTCAACTTCTGCTCACATGCTGTAGGTTGTTTTGTATCAGTGATTGCCACTATTTGGCATTGATTTCTTACTGCTGTACATAATTTTCAGCATGCTGTAATTACAGACTGTTGTATTATTTATGAGAGTAGTCCTCCTCACGAGCCTGGGAATCCCCCTTTAGAACACTAGGGGCCAGGGAATCCACAGCCGCATCATCGAGATCGCCCCCCGCTAAAAGGGATGGGGGGTACGAGGGAACCACCGGAGGAGAAGGTGGGGGATGGGAAGGAACCTGTGGAATAGAAGGTGCACAAGCGGAAACGGGTGTAGCAATAGACTGCCTCGGAGGACCCTGCATCAAAGAAGGGGAATGGAGCCTATAAAGCCCGCTCTCCTGCCAACCTGTAGATAAGACAGCTCCTGTAGAAGAATCCTCAATAACAACGGCATGCTCGATGAAGATCACTCGTGTGCCAAGCCTCGTAAGGCCATAAATTGAGAGGAGGGGAAGGCCTAAATCCGGAACATGTAGGGCCTGTGAAAAGGAGCTCAAAGGTCGGTCGGTAAACAAAGGCAATGTGCTAACACCACTAATAGGCACCGATAAAATGTCACCAACAGTGACTGAACCCTCTGATGGACAGAGATCCTGTAACAAATCACCTCGGGGAGTCATATGACTCGAAGTACCACTATCTACTAACCAAGGCTGCGCAGAAGACACTGCAGCCACGGAAGAAGGATCCTCCTCCAAAGCATGGATATGAAGGAACACTGACTCATGGGTAACAGCTAGTGTAGAGGTAGAAGAAGGCTCCGATGTAGATCTACCCTTCGCTCCCGGACGAAGGTGAGGGTACTTCTTCCAGCATTTCTCCTCGGGATGTGTCCCTTTCCCACATCGTGGGCATTTCGGTCTCTCTGAATCTGAGTCAGAGCCAGAAGAAGTGTCCTTCTTCTTAGCCTTTGACTTCTTCTTCTTCTTCTATCCTCCCGAACCTGCAAGAAAGGCTCTAGTGGAGTCGGATCCACTAGCACTGACCTCTCTGAGTCGCTCGTCATGCTCCAAGACAAGCGGGGATAGCTCCTCCCATAGAAGCTTCTCACGGGTCCTCGATGTAAGAAGGCTGGTGTAGAAGACATCAAACCGAGGCGATGGCAGCTGAGTCAAGAGAATCATAGCCATGTCTTCAGAAGATATCATCCGACCGAGGGATGCAAGCTCATCCCTCATATCCTGTAATCTGTTGATGTGGTCCTTCAGGGAAGGACTATCATCAATAGCGAGCATCCGCAACTTCTTTTCTAGAGATATCCGGTGGGCAAACGTCTTCTGTTGATAGAGAGATGCGAGCTTTCTCCACACGTCTGCTGCAATCTTCAACTTGTGAACATGAACAAGGACAGAATCCTGCAAACTCAGAAAGAGGAAAGATCTGGCTCTAGAATTGAGCCGATCCCATAAGGCTGCACGATCCATAGATGTCCCATCTGCGGGATCCACCTTAGACCAGGAAATAGGAACAGAAACAAGCTCCTAAAGATCGAAGGAGTCCAAGATACACTCCACCTTGCAGGACCATAGAGAAAAGTTGGAGCCATCCAACCGGTCCTCTTTGGGCAGCTGAGGAAGTAGGAGTACCTGTACAAGGGGTACCAAAGGCTGCATCTTCGGCCCACTGGAAGGGGCTCGCCGAGATACATGAATAGAAGGGGGACGGGAAAGAGGAATAGACTCTGGACGACGGTCCTTGTGATAGAAATCACGCCTCCATTCAGATGAGTGTCGAGACAAAAGCTCGTCATCTGAGTCATCAAAGCCCGTAAACTGATGATAAGACATCTTCAATATCTGCAAACACCAAAACACAACAAGGGAAGCTTGCCGGTGCCGAAACACAAACACCAGAAGCTCCTGAGCTGGCCGCCTTGCACAAAACACAAGGATGATGTCAAACGCAAGTGCTAACGATGCAATCACCACAGAAAAACAACCTCCTGCCTCAAAACGCAAGGAGAAATGAGGTCGCCAGCTTGGAGGAGTGCCGCCAGAGGTTGAACGCAGCCACAGAAGCTGAAAATGCAGCTTGGTGGAGTGTCGCCCAGCTAGAGGAGGGTCGCCCAGGCTGAAAACGCAGATTTTGGGGATGATGCCAGCAGGAAACGCAAAGATGTGACACCAAAACAGTCCGACTTGATCAAGAAGATGGTGCAAAAGGTCATGCATCTGCTGTTGGAGACGTCTTGACCAGCAAACGCAAGGTTGTGGGTGTTCTCCCGCGTAGAACTCAGTTCCGTGTACTCTCCTTCGGCTCTGATACCATGTGAGAGTGCGCTGCGGAAGAGGGAATACGAACACGGAGGGAGAGAGAGAGAGAAAGCAGAAAATAAGGAAGAGAAATCTGCACTGACTGAAATGAATACTGAATACAAACAGGAAGGCGGAAGGAGACTGATTAGTCCCTACACGCAGCCCACAACGTCAGTGAGGGCACCAAATCAGGCTGATGATGATGGCAGCACCACCACGGGGGAGGAGTGTCGGAATGTGCAAGAAGACAAGTGATCAAGTGGGGAGGGGGGCTGCTAATAAATAGGCAAAAGGACAAACCCTAACCCTAACCCTAAAATGGGCGCAAACCCTAAAAATGCCCTAAAATGGGCGCCCCACATCAGTGACCAAAAAAGTGGCCGGGCAGCCAGTGGCTGCCCACTAAAAGAGGCCAAAAAGAAATACACATCCTAAGATAGCCAGTCGAGAGTGACTAGCCTCCCCCATCATAACACATGATAGACATGTCAGAGCTCCTAATGTCCTCGTTTGACTCAGACTGAGGCTCACAGGCAGGAGATGACAAGGCATGACAAACATGACTGCTAACAGAGCCCTGCTTCTCAGATGTATTGGCTAAAGCAGCTTATGGACCTTCGTATGAAGCAAGGTACCAATGTTTCTTAACATGTAGGATTTTCATGCTATCATTGGCTAGCTGTTATCGCAAGATATTGACTTTAAGGACTGATTTTCACATTTGTTTTTGTTGGTTATACTGCTCGAGTCTTGGGACACATTTTGTACTGCTATGTGTGCAAATATGCGCAAGAATGGGATGAAATTGTTTGATGTAGAGGGTGCACTTTTGACAGGGGAGATAAATAGAAAGAATATGGATGCTTCTCGTATTTCTCATGCTTTGACTGTTTGGGGTCACTATGATGGCAAGAGCGGGAATGACCGTCGTGGTAGAGACTCGCAAAAGTCTTATTCTAAGTCCTGTGGATAGTCTCATAGTAAGTCTTGTGGACGTAAGTTCGATTTGACATGCCATTATTGTGGGAAAGTAGGACATATTAGGCCGCACTGCCATGAAATGCTCGATGGCAAGCACAAGGAAAAGGGCAAATTGAAAGCGTAGGACAAGTCTGATGATTGTAACATTGTCCCTGCTAAGTCTAGTGTTAAGATCAAAGAGATTAATGTAGTCCAGTAACGTGACTCTAATGATGATTATATACTTGCAGCTTCTTCTTTGGATGAGTCACAGCTGACTTATGCCTCGCCTGGTTTTACTCACTGTTGGTTGTTAGATTTAGGGGCTTCCTTTCATGTGACCCCTCATAGAGAGTGGTTCTACTTCTATCGCAATACGACTGGATCTGTTCGTTTAGGGAATGACTTGGCATTGTAGATAGTTGGTATTGGTGATATCCGATTGAAGTTTGATTCAAGCAGTATATTTACTTTACATAATCTTTGATATGTACCGGCTCTCATGAAGAGTCTTATCTCTACTGGCATACTGGATGATGAGGGTTACTTTGTTTTCTTTGGGGATTCTTCTTGGAAGAGTAGTCGTGGGAACCTTGTTCTGGCATGTGGTGCTAAGGTTGATACTTTATATCCCTTGGTTGTATCTGGATCCGTAGATCATGTTTTGTCTACGGCTGCAATTCCACATGTATCTCTTTGGCGTCGTCGCCTTGGGCACATGTCCTTAAAGGGAATGAAAATGCTTACTCGTTTGTAGTATCTTTCGTCCCTTGACTATTAAGTATTTTTAGTCATGTGATCATTGTTTGTATGGTAGGTAGACAGGTAATACGCACAAGAAGTCTGGTACTCTGCGCATGGGTGAGCCTTTGGCTCTTGTTCATTCTGATGCATGTGGACCTATGCCCTATTAGTCATTAGGAGGCATGAGTACTTTGTCACATTCATTGATGATTACTAACATAAGGTCTGGGCATATTCCATAAGATTGAAATATGATGTTTTTTGGCTACCTTTTAGTGTTGGCTTGCATTGGTTGAGAACCAATCCAGGTATAGGTTGAAATGCCTACGGTTAGATAATGGGGGTGAGTATGTTTCTAAAGCCTTTGAGCAGTTTTGTGATGAGAGGGTGTTGAGCTAAAAGTGCCTTAGCTTTACTTAAATAGCCCCAAAACATGCTGAATTAAGGAAGAAACCTTGTTTATTTAAAAAGAAATGCGTGGAGAGTATCTATATCTTATAAGTACAAATCCACTTGGGAGGGCCCAGACTTTCTATGAATAGGTATGCTACTCTCCATTCAGCCTTAATCTCGTTTTTGCAGATTTTAGGTATTTCAACTTATTGCCCACACCTCTGATGCGGAGGATATCGCAGTCCAAGTTGGCTATTGTTGTCTACAATAATCTGGCACGTGTTTCCAGCCTACCACACACTGTTCAGAGCTGATTTCAGTGTGCTGATTGCTGCTGCTAGTTTTTCATGTTTTCATGCGTTTTTAGTTTTTCTCTCTCCTATAGCTTGTGTTTGCTGTTTTCTGTCTCCTGTAGCCAACATTTTTAGTCTTTCTCTCTTCTCACTTGTGTTTTTAGTATTTTTCTCTCCTGCATTGCTGTCTGTATCATATCCAACCTTCCTTGGTTGCATTTGTTAGTGTTTGATACTTGGAGATTAGAGGCTGCCTTGTGATTCGGGATTTGTTCGGAGTACAACACACTCCCTAGCACATTACCCTTGTCCTAATCCTCGAGATATAGGAGTTGGAGGTACAATATTCATTCACTACATAGTGTGTTTGTTGCATGAACATTGTATATTTAATAGTCATATCATTTCATTCATTCTTTATGTTCATTGTCTCTAAGTTACCCTAACCCTAACTGTGTTCTTCTATCAGTCTATGCTTTGTCGTACGGTGTTATTTGTGTTTCTCTGTTAGGGTATTTCTTCACATGGTACGAGAGCCAAGCTCTTTGAGAGAAACCTAGGCCTTGATCTGAAAGCTCTACACAAAAACTAGGAACAACAAAAGGGTAGATGACTTTGAACACTACTTCTGCACCACTTCTCACATTCAAGCTAAATCCATCGAGGAATGAGTTGGAGTGGGTGTCACAGCTTGCTTCACAAGCTCTCGACATGGCCGGACAGACATTGGACTACCATGGAGTTCCACAACCTTACAAGATCACTGCAGCTGAGTCCGATCTCATTTTGATGCATAAAGCCTAGCAGTAGATAGAAAGTAAGTCTGGATTTCACCCTTTAGATTCGGTGCACTGATCTATTGACCATGCAGGAAGGGCGAAATCTCCACTTAGGACTAGCCATCCGCAAGTGGAAACTAGTATAGAGTATACTCCATTGCCTTCATACTTATTTCCTTCGGTGCCATGTGTGTCTATCATTTCAGATTCTGTTAATGATGATTCCTCTTCTCCTATTGATATGGATGATCTTCATGATGAAGGGCGTATACAAAACAACTTCTGGTTTATGAGTAATGAGGAAGATAGATATTTCTTTATGAATTCAAGCCTAGGTAAGTAGTTAAAACAAGAAACTATGAGTACTCCTTTCTCTTCTTTTTCTTCAAACAATTTTGTTTTCAAAGGTCAAAATGAAGTAGGTGCATCTTTATCATCATTATTTCAATTTAATGCATTAAATGGACAAAAGAAAACCACATTATTTTTCACATCTACACCTATTACAAATCCATTTAATCTCCCTCCCATCCCACCCTCGTATTCTGATGCTACATTCTTTCAGTTTCCATTAAGTGCACCACATGTTGCCTCTCATGTAAGATCACATGTGTTTTCATTTACCACATTGGGGGGTTCTTCAAACTTAGGCACAGCCGTCAGAACCTCATTTCTTCCTCAACCAGGTGGTGTTCCACCTTGTCCTCTCACACTTTCAGGATCATTGCAGCTTGGGTATTCTCCCTAGTCTCTCTTGAGTGTGGATCAGTTGGTGCCACAGTTTGCCTCCATGGCATTACCTAGTGGACCTTTTGGTTATTATGCCGTGTCCTAGCCAACATTTGGACAAGGCTTACGTGTCCCAGTGCATCTACCTCCACCGGCACCTTATGGAAACATTCATGTTCCAATGCCTCCGCATCAATTGGCACTCATTGGATACTCACAGCCTATTTCTGTCTATCCACCTCTTCCCCTTCTGCTTCTTATGAGACATCTCCACCACTACCACGACCATGACCACAACCACGACCACCATCTTATCCTCCACATCCATCTTACCCCACATTCCTGACACCTCATGGTTTTACCTCATCTTCCGCCAAGCATGCATTCAATGTGGCAAGACTTGTTTTTACGGGTCAAACTTTACAACTTGGTTGAACTTGATGAGATGTCCTTGACTCACAAAACCTATGGGATCTTGTGCAAGGGTTGGAATTCCAACCCTACCCTGTATTTGTTCCATACGTACCTAAGAAGAATAGGTATGGTTAACATTGTTAAAAGGTTGGCCATTTTGATGACGAGTATTGTGTAAAAGCAAGAGACATAGCACCAAAATCCAAGTCACAGATCCCTGCCCCTCAGTCAAGTAACCCCCCTCAAGGGAGGCAAGGTGATGGCAAGGGGCAGTGGTGGACATGTCAAACTCACACTACCACCGGTCAGCCATCTCAGTCGACAACATTCTCAACTCCAGAGGGCTTGTCTGATGGTCTGTATAGGCGCACATCGCTTCATAGAGATATTCGATGCGAGTCTTGTCTACATCTGTGAGTTGCCTCTCCGATGAGGTTATCGCAGAGGCCCACTTGTCACAACCGGCCACATCAGCACCTATTTGGATTGTGGACAGTGGAGCTACACATCACATGACTCTTATAGAGGACATCTTCCTCCGTACTTGAGCCGTTGCAGCCGGGTGGGTCCGCGTAGGAAACAACTCCTCGGTCAAGATCAAGGCTCAAGGTTGCGTTAGTTTTGCCACTGACAAGGGTTCGGATTTGGCTTTGATGGACAATGTATACCATGTCTCTTAGCTTGGAGTGAACTTGTTATCTGCTCAATAGCTTTGCCGGTTGGGGCAAGCAATTTTTTTTACAACGATCACAATCGAGGTTCTTGACTCTCAGACTGGTTTAGTGATAGTTCGCTGGTGAGGCACAGCCTAATGGCCTATACCACATGAAGGGGGGAGCGTGCGCAATGGAGTACGAGATCGAGGCGCGAGCTGCAAAGCTGAGAGTTAGAGAGAGTGAACGCAGAGATAGGTGTACCAGATCGTAATGGTACACAAAGAATAAAAGAATGTATTTATATGTTAGGGTACAATAAGGGTGTGCTAACACCCGTATGACTATATACATGGAGATGAAGGGATTTTACACCCAATAACCTCCCACTTAAAGGCCCGAAGTGGTATCTTTAAGCTAACCAACTTCCACTAAACGAATGCAATGCTCATGCTGAGCCTTTGCAAGACACTTAAGTGAGAACATCTGCAGGGTTATCTTGGGTTTTGACCTTAGTTAGTGTTACAAGACCATCATCCAAGACCTGTCGAATGAAGTGATACCGAACATCTGTGTGTTTGGTACGTGTATGGAACATGGCATTCTTAGTGAGACATATTGCACTTTGGCTATCCCAACCAAGCATTGGAGTACGTGAAGAAAGGACAAAATCCTTGACCAGATGGCCAAGCCAAATAGCTTCCTTAGAAGCTTCTGTGGCTGAAATATATTCAGCTTCTGTAGTACTTAGTGCCACAATTTTCTGCAATCTTGAACACTAAGAGATTGCCCCACCATGTTAGCAGATTAGTCAGCTCAGGGTGAGTTTGTGTTGCAGGGGTTGTGGCAGTATTTTTACAGGCATTTTCTGGTGCCCTTTTTTAAGGGCTAGGGAGCATTTAATGCTGGCCGGCCAGCAGACTGCATTTAATGCTCCCCCCATTTTATGCCTATATATTTCTAAGGCTCCTCCACCTCTTGTGTACTTCAGCCATCATTTGTGGATTCTTCTGAGGAGAGAGGAGCCGGTGCCAGGGTGCCCACACAGCCAGTGACTCACTGTTGTATGCTGCTGTCTCGTGTTCGATATGGATTCCGTTTCTTGGGCATACATCTGAGTTCTCATCTATATTTGTGTTTATTTTTTCTTGTCTTGTGTTTCAGCAGTTTATTTCAGCATGTTGTTTATGCTTTCATTGCTGCACCACTTTTGACATGGTATCAGTTTTCAGGTATTGTGTTTCTGCTGTGTTTTATTACTGATTTCAGGATTGTTTTCCCTCTTGCTGATCAGGCAGCTGCTGCTCCAATTAGGCGACCAGTTTTGCCGGCGTTTTTTGCTGCAGTTAGCATCCGTACAGCCTGCGCCTTCATTTCAGCCTGCGTTTTGGTATTTCTGCATCTCCTCCTGGCTATGCGCTTCCATCATTAGGCCGTTGTTGCTGTTTTTGACAGTTTTTGACTGATTTTTTGACTTTGTGCAGCAGATTTTGGCTTATTTTGATCAGATTTTGGGTTATATTGCATGTGAACTCTTGCTTTTTGCAGTCTGTGCTCGTGGTTTGGCTGTGTTCCCTCTCCCAATCCCTTCTTTTCTCTACTTCTTTTCTAAATCCTCTCCAGATGGCTTCTCCATGCACATCCACTGATGATAAGCTCCATGGACCTGATTATTACACGTGGAGTGCGGTGATGAAGGCTTGGTTTATTCAGAAGCGGTTATTGTGAGAAATGCGGGATCTAGAGCATGGCATAACCGGAAGCTATGGAGGATGGAAAGAGAAGTGTAGACTCATGATGGAATGGACACTGTTTGTTACACAAGTGAATTAGGTTCCAAGATTGAGACTTGGACTCATAAACACAGTCTTGTGTATGTGGACAATGACATTGACACTTTACTGAAATGAAAAGAGTACTATCATTGCCTTAAGAAAGGAAGCAAGTACAATGCTTTATAGGAAAGTAGAAAACTGCAGTAGGCACCATTGTGCATATGGGATAAGTTAGCCTGCATATCCTTGACCCTGAGACTCCATACAAAGAGGCTGTTTGAGTGTGATTGCTGATTCTCAACACCCCTTCTCAATCACAACTAGGAAAGGCACAAAGTGTGTAGAGGCTGTAATGAGAACCACCTGCAAAGTGTGGGCATACCACAGACATGGCAAAACACCAGAGGCTGTCGCAGAAAAAGCTAAGTGTGGGTACCATAAACATGGTGGACATCCAGAGACTGTAACAGGAGTCTCACAAAGTGTACAGGGACTGTAATGCCAAGTTACATAAGGAGTTTACAAAGCTTATGGCAGGAAGCATTAGGGCAAGGAAAATACAAGGCTATTAAAACAGTCTATCAGAATTATGAGAGTACAAGGACTGATGAGTCTTGTCCTTCCGATCCTGGTGGTCTTCATCTTCATCTTCTTCTTCCTTTGCTCCATTTTCTTCTTCTTCTTTGACTGCGACTAGATAGGCCTTTTGGGATCTCTTTCTTGCGTGGCAGAACTTCTCGGTGTGTCCGGTCCTTTTGCAGAAGTCACAGAAGAGCTGATCCTTCTTGCCTTTGTACCTGTTGCCAACATATAATGCATGCTCATCTCTAGAGGTACTTGGTTCTTCTTTAGTTTTTAGCTTCTTTTCTTCTTCTAACAGTGATGCCTGGATATCAATAAGTTCAGGATTTGGCATGTTGATTAAAGTTGTTGATACATTATTATATTCAGGAGGCAAGCTCTTAAGTAGAACACCGATGCAAACATCTTCATCCATTTTAATGTTGATTCCTGCAAGTTGGGTTAGGAGTCCTTCCATGTAATTGAGATGTGTGGCAAATGATGTGCTGGACTTCATTTCAAGCCTGAAGAACTCAATCAGGAGACCATACTTTGATGATTTAGATTGTGCACCGAACAGGGTGTCAAGTCTTTTCCATGTATCCTGTGAGGTCTCACAGTTATCCACATGATGGATATAACTGTCGTCTAGCTCCAGTTTGATAATGGCCTGAGCTCTGTCATCATTCTTTTGCCAAGTAGTTGCAAGGTCCGCGTCCCGAGGTTTCTTCTCTTTGCCATTTGTGATGGCCCAGAGACCCTTCTTCATCAGAATGAGCTTGATGCGGGTTTGCCAAGTGTGGAACCCGACTCCTTTGAATCGAGCATTTGGAGAGTCTTTTTCCATGTTAGATTTACGGGAACAGTAGCAAATCAACTTCAGACTTATTGGATTTGAGCAACAGAAGAACTGATTGAGAGACACAAGTGCTAAAAAGCACTAACTGAGTGTCAATGAATACCAAATCTGCAAAAGTCTTTTACTCCAAGTGATCTTCCCCTTCTTGATTTGATGCTGATGCCTTCAGATCTGAGTGACAGTACTTTAATGAACTTCAGAGAGTATTGCTCAGTGATTAAAATCACTGTTGATAACTTCAGTGAGAGAAACAGTGAAAAATGTCAAGATTTTGAAGCTTTTGGCTATGGTGGAATTAGGGTTTCTGAGACAGGGGCCTGGTTTTTTCAACATTGCAGGAGCTATACTTGATCATTTAAAAAAATTTTTACATGCCTAGGAAGCTGACTTCATGGGCTATCAAAGCCCCATGGAAATCGTGTAGATCGCGGACAGCACGGCGCACGCAGGGAGCTCGAACAGACACGGCGCAGATCTGGACAGCGACAGCGAATTTCTGCAATGCTGGAGCTGTAGATCACCAATGTTGGTGTTTAAAGTGACAGGAAGCTGCGCCCTGAGCCAAGGAACATTTCTCCAGAAGAAATCGTGTTGAAATTCTGCCTGTGGAGGGAGATCAAGAAGCTCCAAGTGAGCTGGGTCCTGTTGGCTATGGAGGACATCCACAGCAGAAGCAGAGAAGATTGACAATGCTGAACTCCAAGGTGTATAATGCTTAGGTGTGAGGTGCCAAGGAGGAGGACTTTATGTTGGGGAAGATTCCCCCAGAAGGAATCGTGAAGAGATATGGTCTCTATGAGGAGATATAAGTGTTCAAAGCAGGGTATGTGCTGTGTAGCTATGGCTGCCAAGCATGGCAGTGAGAAGAAAGAGTAGGAGATGAAGTCCTAGACTTGGCCTGAGCTGGACTGAGCTCAAACTGAGCTAGATGAGAGTGAGCTGGAGTTGGAGGAGTAGTGCCATGCCCGTCTGTGCTCTGATACCATGTGAGAAATGCGGGATCTAGAGCATGGCATAACCGAAAGCTATGGAGGATGGAAAGAGAAGTGTAGACTCATGATGGAATGGACACTGTTTGTTACACAAGTGAATTAGGTTCCAAGATTGAGACTTGGACTCATAAACACAGTCTTGTGTATGTGGACAATGACAGACACTTTATTGAAATGAAAAGAGTACTATCATTGCCTTAAGAAAGGAAGCAAGTACAATGCTTTATAGGAAAGTAGAAAACTGCAGTAGGCACCATTGTGCATATGGGATAAGTTAGCCTGCATATCCTTGACCCTGAGACTCCATACAAAGAGGCTGTTTGAGTGTGATTGCTGATTCTCAACAGTTATGGTACGTGGTTAATGGAGTTGTGGCATGTCCTCGACAACCTTCTCCAGTTCCATCTGATTTTGATGAAGACAACCATGAGGAGGCTGTGCTTACATGGGATTCGGATGATGCCCGTGCTTATTCAGCATTACTTTGATGTGTTTTCAAAGAAGTCCTACCGGCGGTCACCTCTTGTACGATGACTTCAGTATGGTCAAAGTTACAGTTGCTATACGAGGCTCCTTCCACCATGTGGGCCGTTACTCTCTATGGCCAGCTCCAACAACTGAAGTTTGAATCCAAAGATACGATTCAATCCTTCCTACTTCATGTTACCCAACTCCAGGACCAGCTTCGTACTATGTAGTTTGCCCTATTAGAGGCACATCTTGTTGGTAGGGTACTCTGCAAGCTTCCTTGGGAGCTTGATGGCGTAGCGAATGCTTTACGGGCGCAGACATCTACGACTCTTGTTAGTTTTCTTCACATGTTCTCCATGCTACTTGAGCATGAGGCTACTTTGCGACTACAGGGGAGGCTTCCGTCACATTATGGAGGTTCAGGTGAGGCTCTTGCAGCTTCAGAGAGGGGTTCCAAGATGAAAAAGTCGAAGGTCTAGTGTTACCACTGGCAAGAAAGGTCATTTAAGGAAGGACTGCAAAGGGTTAGCGGCTTCCAGGAAGAAAAAGGAGCAGAAGACGAAGCGGGATGCGGACTCCTTCGGCGAGTCATCATCTACCTCAGATTCCGATTTCGATCCTCTAGCCAAGGCGAAGTCCAAGGCACGAAAGGGATCCTTTTCTTCGGATTGTGGGAAGGGCCTAGTGGCCCCTTCCTTAGCTGCTTTCTAGTGGTGATGATACGGATATCCCTCACGACTCTCCAGTGCCAGAGAGGAAGTGTGAGAGGGTGGTGAGATGGGGCAGCCGTGCCTCATCTATATGTCTATACAGATGCACAGGATCGAGAGAGGGACATCCTTGACACATCGACCGAAGTCTGGTAGGTACAAATCCTGGAGCTAGGATTGATATCCAGGTTCATGATGGGTTGGGTACTTGATAGAGAGCGGGAGGCTTTCGTCTCGAGCCCACATGAGGGGACAGTTTGGCGGTTTTGGCCGAAGGCAGGGATTCCATGGTCACATAACACAGAGAGCTGCTGTGATTTTTCTCTATTTTCAGGTGGTGCTGTTATGATCGATATCGACGTGAGATACTCTCTGAGGCATCTTGGTGGTGGGCTGGCCACTCACTGCTTGGATATCCATGTTTCTTCTAGTAGTTCTATGTTGTATATTTTATGATACCCCATCATTGTACTATTGTATTGTATCAGCTTACCCCTAATCTGAGAGAGGGTGTTAGCAGATTATTCAGCTCAGGGTGAGTCTATGCTGCAGGGCTGTGGCAGTATTTTTACTGGCATTTTTTGGTGCCCTTTTTTTAGGGCTAGGGAGCATTTAATGCTGGCTGACCAACATTAAATGTTGGCCGACTGCATTTAATGCTCCCCCCATTTTATGCCTATATATTTCTAAGGCTCCTCCTCCTCTTGTGTACTTCAGCCATCATTTGTGGATTCTTCTGAGGAGAGAGGAGCCGGTGCCAGGGTGCTCACACAGCTAGTGACTCACTGTTGTATGCTGCTGTCTCGTGTTCGATATGGATTCCGTTTCCTGGGCATACATCTGAGTTCTCATCTATATTTGTGTTTATTTTTTCTTGTCTTGTGTTTCAGCAGTTTATTTCAACATGTTGTTTATGCTTCCATTGCTGCACCACTTTTGACGCACCAGCCAAAGTAAAAACATACCAACTGGTAGATTTCCTAGTGTCAAGATCTCTTGCCATGTTTGAATCACAAAATCCCTGCAGCTCTAGTGTACCCTTTCCATAGCATATACACTTTTCTTGTGTACCTTTCAAGTATCTGAAGATACATTTCACTGCTTCCCAATGTGGCTTGCCAGGGTTAGACATGAATCTACTAACAACTCCCACTGCTTGAGAAATGTCAAGGCAAGTTGCAACCATGGCATACATCAAAGAACCACAAGCTGATGCGTAAGGTATATCCTTCATGGTACTAGCAGCTGCATCATCCTTAGGGCAATCAGCTTTGCTAAGCTTTGTATGTAGTGGTAGGGGCATATTAAACCTGTCAAGTACTTTGTGGATGTACTTGTCTTGTGAGAGAAACAACAAATGTTGCCCTTTGTCTCTTTTAATGTGCATGCCCAAAATGTGTTCAGCTGCCCCTAAATTTTTCATGGAGAAGGCTGAATTTAGCTGCCTCTTAAGAGCATTCAAAGTACTCTTATGCTGTCTTGCAATCAGCATGTCATAGATATATAAAACCAGCACAATAAGGCTTCCATCATTAACCTTTTTAGTGTATAAGCAGTGATTTTAATGACTGCTTTTAAATCCATGACTGAGCATAAAGGTACCAAATTTTTTGTACCATTGTCTAGGGGCTTGTTTCAGCCCATATAAGCTGCGTTTAGCTTACAAACCAAATGCTCTTTTCTTGGAATGGCAAATCCTTCTGGCTGCTTCATGTATAGCTCTTCATCCAAGTCACCATGAAGAAAAGTAGTCTTTACATCCATTTGATCCAACTCTTAATCCAAGGATGCAGTGAGAGCAAACAAAACACGGAGCGTAGTCATATTCACCACTGGTGAAAAGACCTCCTAGACCTCTATGCCTTCCTTCTGTGTATAGCCCTTAGCAACCAACCGTGCCTTGAACTTGGGCTTCCAATCAATACATTTCACTTTGTAAACCCATTTATTAGGAATAGCTTTCCTATCCTTGGGCAAAGGTACAAGCTCCCATGTGTTATTTGCATATAGAGACTTCATCTCTTCCTGCATAGCAAGCTCCCACTTTCTCTTGTTTTCACATGACTGTGCCTCTTTAAATGTTTGAGGCTCACCGTCATCAATCAACAAAATGCAATCCAAAGATGGCTGAAACCTTTGTGGCTGCCTTTTGACACGTGTAGACCTTCTTACCCAGTGATCTGTATTATCAGGCGGTGGGCCTACATCCTGAGGAATGTGCACACCATCATCAAGTGGCTGATTTTCAGCATTTTCTTATTGCTGTAATCTGTTTTCAGCATGTTCTTCTTGCTGTCCTACTTCATCCTGTGCATCTATTTACTGTCCATGATCTTCTAGCTGTAGCACAATAGGTTGCTGCTCATTTTCAACATCAAAAGGGACAATACTTTTAGCGAATGGCTGCCGAATGGCTGGCTGTTCATGCTGAAATTTGACCTTCTTTTTGTCAAGTTCACCATGTGTAGCATTTTTCAGCAACTTTGCCTCATTAAATACTACGTCTCGGTTGCATACTATCTTCCTGCTCTGAGGAAGCCAAACTCTATAACCCATCTTTCCCTCATCTCCATATCCCATGAAGATGCCGTTGATGGATTTCATGTCTAGTTTGGTCCTCTGTTCTACAAGTACATGCACAAAGGCATCACAACCAAAGACACGCAAATGGTCATATGAAGCAGGTTTGCCAGACCAAATCTCTTTAGGGATGCCATTTTTCAATGTAGGATTGGGAGAGCGATTGCATACATGAATTGCAGTTTTAAGAGCCTCTCCCCAAAACTGCTGCGGGAGATTAGCTGTGGACAGCATGCATCCGACTCTCTCACAAAGTGTGCAATTATATCTTTCAGCCACGCCATTTGATGTAGGATTATAAGGGCTGTCAACTCCCTCTTAATGCCATGCATCTCACAAAACTTGTTAAATTCATTTGAGACATACTCACCCCCATTATCTGTTCTTATGGCTTTCAACTTAAGCCCTTTCTATGTGGTAACAAAAGCATGAAACTCTTTAAAAGCATCCAACACTTCCTTTTTGCTCTTAAGTACATATACCCATGACTTTCTACTGAAATCATCAATGAAAGTAATAAAGTACCGTATACCGCGGGGTTGTTGCTAAGTGACACAACCAAAGGTTCCCAGTTGTCAGGCAAAGTCATCAATAAGAAAATAGCTTTTAATTTATCATCGAAAGCTGCCAAACTAGAGTCCTGCAACTGAGTCAAAACGCTTGTGAAAGCACTCAAATGCTCAAATGCTAGCTTAGACTCATCCAACTCCATGTTCACAAGTTTATGTATAAGATGCACTTGATTCATAGGAGTTGTATTTTCATAAGTGTCCATAAGCTTTTTCCATATAGCATAACCTGTATCAAGGCACTTGACACTGCCATTTTAATGTATGCAATGGCCTTCTTGTTAAGTCTAGCCCAATCCACATCTGTCATAGCTGTAGGCTTAGTCTCCAAGAGAGCATCTTCACAGTCCTTGGAAACAAAATGCCTTGCATCCTATCCTTCCACAAGTCAAAGCCAGTGCCATCAAACCTCTTGATTTCAAAGAGGGATTTAGTGTCACTGTTGCTAGAAGCATTTGTAGCCATTTTTCAGCAATACACCAGAAATTCAATGCTGCAATTTATGACAGCAAGAATGAGCTGAATATCAGCTGATTTTAGTCCAATTTTTCAGCAAATAATAGCAAGATTCAGTCCAAGTACATGTACAACAGTAGAACAAATGGCTTTCAGCAGTATGACTGCAACTTCAGCATACATTAAATGCATACATCATTGCCAAGTAACTCCCACTTCAGCAATATCACCCAAAAATACATCTACAACAATCCCAGATCTGCAAATGATCACTAAGACTGCTGCAACATGAATAATCAGCAAAACATCAACTCAATGGGAGCTATCCAACATGTGTATTGCATACATATGTGCTCGTATCAACTTCTGATACACAAAACACCAAGAAATCTCTACAATTTCTCCAAAATTGCACAAGTGGGAGATAAAAAAATGCTTAAATCACTTTGCTTATGACAACAAGATTGCTTCGGCAATATTCCCAAAATGCATTTCACGCATCAACTTTGCCAAAATCCACAGATTTCAGTAAAAGCCCCAAAATTTCACTGACCGATCTGCCCCGATTGCATTAATACATGTTCGATTGCATTAATACATGTTTCCGAAAGCATAAAACGGACAAAATTAGCAAAATTTCACAAAATTTTGCAAAAGTCCCAAATTTCTTGGATCCAAATGTGCACCAATGTCAGCCAATTTGACTCAGCTGAACAAAATTTCACCAATACAGCAAAAGCCCCAATTTTATGGGTCCAATGTTGAGAAATTTTACTCAAATGAGCAAAATTTTACTAAATTTGGCGAAATCCCCAATTTAAACGCGCACAATGTCTGTAATTTTTGACGTCGCCAGCAACTGCGGTTCCTTGAGTCTCTACCAATTCCAGATTGACAAAATTTGAAAGCAATTTATTAAACTCTTTTTTATTCGGAAGAAATTGAAAAGAGGAAAATCCAATCTATCACATTGTTTTGAAAACAGAAAAAAGAGAAAACAGCCCACTAAACAAGTGTTGATGCCTCAATTATTCATGAACAACATAAATCTGGAAAAGCCTCATTTTTATGGGCCTAAATCTGCACAAATTTGCGCACTATGCTTGCGTGCGCGAACACCTGGAAGAAAGGAGATAAAATAACCCAAAATTTCTGATTAAAAAAAATGGAAGAGGGGTCCGTTGACCCGCCGTTCAGGTTCGTGACCTGTTAGGTGTCACGTCGCTTGCCCAACCACTGCCTCGTGATGGTCGTGGCGCTTGGTCGCTGGCGTGTCACGTCTGGTGCCTGCGTGCCCTGCGGGTTGCGACTACTCGTTGTGCTAGCGCCCTACTACCTCATCGTCATCGCTGGTCTACAACGTTGTGCCTGCCCAACCAGTCGTGGTGCTTGCTGGTCACCACACACTTGTTGCCTCACACCTGTCGCCCACCGTCTGCTAGGATTGCCTTGTTACTTGTCGACCGCTGCCTGTCTTGGACCTGACACTTGTACATGTGTCACCTCAGCTGTGGACTGCTATGCAAAAGCAAGCTTATTTTCTTGTGCAGACCTGATTCACACTTCTTGGGAAGCGTGAACACCGTTACCAATGCTGTGATACTAGTTTGAAGGGGAGAGCGTGCACAATGGAGGACGAGATTGAGACGTGAGCTGCAGAGCTGAGAGTTAGAGAGAGTGAATGCGGCGATAGGTGTACTAGATCGTAATTGTATACAAAGAATAAAAGAATGTATTTATATGTTAGGGTACAATAAGGGTGTGTTCACACCCGTATGACTATATACACGGAGACGAAGGGACTTAACACCCAACACCACATGACTCGTTTTCTTATTGAGCCGATAGCCGTGGGCTCCATGTTTCATAGCATCTAGGCATTAGCCACATCTCGGGAGCCTACAAACAATGAGCGTCTTTAGCATTTCCGCCTAGGGCATCTTAGCTATGACTCTCTTTACGAGTTGTCTTCTTGTCGTGAGATGGTTGAGGGCCTTTCTCACTTGAAGCTGTAGAGCACGTTAGCTCAGGAAGCAACACTGTAAGCCATTTCCTTAGCGGTCTACACATAGAGATGAGGCACCTCTTAGATCAATTCATGTTGATCTTTGTGGGCCCATATCCACTGCTGCCTTGAACAACGCGCTCTAGTTCTTTTTAATAGTGGATGATCATTCGAGATGTATGTGTGTGTACTTCCTCAAGTATAAGTCCGATGCTTTCACATATTTCTCTGCTTGGGTGCTGCTGGTTCATAACCAGACGGGTCGTCGTGCTGGTTGCATAAGGAGTGATAGTGGTAGCGAGTTCTTCCACGAGTTTTTCAAGTTTCTATAGTACTATGGCGTCTCTCGCCAGCTCACCTCTACCAAGTCCATCTCTCAGAATAGAGTCGTAGAGTGTCAGAACTGGATACTCATGAAAATGGCACACTCTATGATGTTCGCAATAGAGCTCCTTGAGTGCGTTTAAGTTGAGGTTGCTAACACTGCGGTGTATATCCTCAACAGGTGCTTGACTACGGCTCTTTCTTAGAAGACCTCGTGTGAAGAAAATTGCTAGGGTTTGCATTGAGGACACACAGAGTATATGACCACTACAGAAACACAAAGAGACAAACATAGACACAGAGGGCAAAACTCAAACCCTAAATGCAAACTCAAAACTCAAACACAAACAAAAGAAGGGAGAGAGAGAACACAACTTTGAAGTGAATGAATGCTGTAAATGAATGTAAGAGTGTATAGTGTGCTCAAGGGTAGAGCAATGTTGGAGTGTGACGTCCACCGGAGACGGATCCCAAGTCTGTGACCACCAGTCAGAGTGTAGGAGTATTGAATAGTGAATGGCAGCAGGCTGGTCACCAAAACACAGCAGTCTCGAGGCTGGAAACTGGTTAACGCAGCAGTATACCACCGATCGGAAGTTGAAAACTGTGCATAGGTGTTGTAAACAGCAGGGCGACAGCTGGAGAAGGTGTGTCGGAGAGTGTCAGGATCTGCAATGCTGTAAATGCAGGTTGGTTGACCCTGGCGATGATGGATGGCAGGCTGAACAGTAGTCTGGGAAAATCTGGAGCATTCGCCAGCAGTTGAGAGCTGTCGCCTACAACAATGGACAAGTTGAAGATAATGTGGTTGTAGTCGATGATGGCTGGACAGCAGATGGAGGCGGGCTGTAGGCTGGAAACTGGGCGCCAATAGCAACAGAGGGTGTGTGGGCTGGTGTAACCTGCAAACAAGGATAATGGCTGAATGGTGGGCAGCCTATCTATTTATAGATGTGGATTGGAGCCTCCCAAATTAGGGTTTCCACTGAATTCTCTCGAGCCGTTCCGTGTTTTAGGGTTTCCATTGAACTCTCTCAAACCGCTTTCTGTTTTAGGATTTTTACTCTAAAAAGAGCACGTTTAGTGTGTTTTGGGGCTGGTTAAGAGGCTAATCAGCAAGTAATGCATATTTTAGCTCAACACCTCGTACAAGGCATTCTTTGGCTCTCAGCGTGTCATATCCCGCTTCAAAGTCTTTGGGTATTGTATATACACATACATGCCTGATGATAAAAATAGGGAAACTTCTTTGGTTAATTCATATTAGGCCAGACTTAGCTTACTCACTCAGTGTTTCACAACACCTAGAATGTCACATTGGATTGCATGTCTTCATGTGCTACAATATTTACGGTGTACTTATTCTTATGGCCTCACTTATGGTTCTAGTTTATGTTTGCAGGGATACATTGATTCTGATTGCGCAGGAGATCCTGACACCTGGCGTTCCCATGGCGGCTACCTCTTTACCTTGGACACGGCCTCCATTTCTTGGTCCAGCCATAAGCAAGAGACGATGGTGGCTTCCACGATCGAGGTTGAGTATAGGGCTCTCTTCGATGGCATTATCGATTCTATCTACCTGAGGAGCTTATTGGCAACGCTTCACTTCCCTTGTGACTCTTCGATTGTTGTCTACTGCGACAACCAGTGTCCCATTGCCCTTGTGGGCAATCCGATCATCACACCACGGATGCGACATGTGGGAGTCCACTTTCACTTTTTCAGAGAGCAGGTTGAGCTCGGCACTATCCGCCTAGAGTTTGTGCCTTTATCAGACAATTTTGCAAACATTTTGACCAAAGCGTTCAACCGGCCGGTTCTTCAGTACCTTTTACCCAGGATAGGCTTGGGTACACCTTCCCCTACTTCTTTAGATTGATGGGGAGAGGGTGCTTTCCTCTTGTTCCTATAAATAGGTATGTTGCCCTCCATTCAACCTTAATCTTATTTTTGGAGATTTTAGGTATTTTAGCTTGCTGCCCACACCTCGGACGCGGAGGACATCGCGGTCCAAGCTGGCCATTGTTGTCCACAATAGTCTGGCATCTATTTCTAGTCTACTACACACTGCTCGGAGCTGATTTTAGCATGTTGACTATTGTTGCTGGTTTTTCCTGCGTTTTTAGTCTTTCTCTCCTGCAGCTTGCATTTGCTGTTTTCTCTCTCATGCAATCAACATTTTTAGTTTTTCTCTCTTCTCACTTGTGTTTTTAGTCTCTCTCTCTCTTGCACTGCCATTTGTATCAGATCCAACCTTCCTTGGCTACATTAGTGTGTTTGTTGCATGAGCATTGTATATTCAATAGTCATATCATTTTATTCATTCTTTGTGTTCATTATCTCTAAGTACCCTAACCCTGAGTGTGTTCTTCTATCAGTCTATACTTTGTTATACGGTGTTATTTATGTTTCTGTGTTAGGGTATTTCTTCAGAGAGGGATATTAAGCGTTAGTTAACCGCCTCATACACCCTATCCTAGAATGATATGGTTGAGCAAATGAATAGGACAATACAGGAAAGAATTCGTAGTATGCTTAGCCAAGCAGGCTTACCACATCAGTTTTGGGTTGCTATCCTAGAATGGTATGGTTGAGCACATGAACAGGACAATACAGGAAAGGATCCGTAGTATGCTTAGCCGGGCAAGCTTATCACATTAGTTTTAGGTTGAGGTAGTGACTACTGCGGTATACTTGATTAGTCGATCTCCTTGTAGTACTATTAAGTTTCAAGTTGCAGAGGAGGTGTGGTCTGGAAAACCTTCCTTGTATGCTCATTTGCGTGTCTTTGGTTGTGAGGCTTTCTGCCATGTACCCAAGTATAAGCGCACAAAGCTGGAACTTAAGTCTGTGAAATGCATCTTTCTTGGTTATGGGGATGCGGGTGAGATGGGCTATCGCCTATAGGATCCATAAGCTCGAAAAGTTATCGGCAGCCACAATGTAGTTTTTCATGAGAAAAAGATGTATAAGTAGCTTGAGCGGATAGTCGAGATACGTAGGGTTATATTTTAGGAGGAGCTTCTTGCTCCCATATAGCGAGCTAAACAACTTGCAGTAGCAGTTGATGCTCCTCTGGCTCGTGACCATGATATTAGATAGAATGTGCAGGCTCCTCAGCGTGCCTTGAGATATTCTGCTAGAGCCTAGACGTCCTCTTGAGCGGTTTGAGCCCTTCGTTGATTATGTGATGGTGACAAATGCACATGAGCCTCTCACTTATGATGAGGCCATGCACCGTGGTGCAAGTCACTCTTGGGAGAGGGCCATATATAGTCAAAGTTAGACTGTTTATAAAAAAATCATACGTAGGAGTTGGTTCCTTTGCCTGGTGGAAAGGGTGCATTGCCATGTAAGTAGGTATACAAGTTAAAGAGCACCCTTGGACGCCCCAAGCCTACCTATAAGGCTAGATTGGTTGCTAATGGTTTTTTACAAAAGCATGGTGTTGACTTCGAGGAAGTCTTTTCTCCTGTAGTCAAGATGACTACTCTATGCTTGGTTCTAGCATTGATTGCTTAGTTAGATCTGGACCTTTATCAGATGGATATTAAGATGGCTTTTTTACATGGGGACTTGCATGAGGAGATTTATATGTAGCAACCTAAGGGCTTTGAGGAAAAAGGCATGAAAGTTGGAACACCTAGTATACAGATTGAGAAAGAGTCTTTATGGCCTTAAGTAGGCACCTAGGGAATGGTACCACAAGTTTGATACTTTTATGCATTCATAGGGCTATATATGCAGTGATATGGATCCGTGTTTATACAGGAAGAAGGCTCGTGATGACAGCCTTTTGAATTTGGCACTCCATGTGGATGACATGTTGATTGCTGGGAGAGCTTATGATGAGCTGGATACTCTGAAAAGTTGGCTTAAAAAGAGCTTTGAGATGAAAGACATGGGACAAGCCTCCCATATTCTTAGAATGTGCATTATACGTGACCGCTCTCAGGGACTTCTTTACTTGTCATAGGAGTATTTTTAGAAGGTCCTTGAGCAGTTTCATATGCAGGATGTTAAACATATTGGCTGTCCTTTGCCTTCTCATGTGAAGGTGAGCCATGTTGATTGTGAGCAATTTAATGAGCAGAAGGTCGAGATGGCCAAGATTTCTTATGCATCCACAGTGGGTAGTTTGATGTATGCCATGATAGCTACTCGACTTGACATAGCTTTTGTAGTGGGAGTTGTGGTATACTATATAGCTACACCTTGCAGGCGGCATTGAGATGCCATCAAGGGTATCATGAGGTACCTGAAGGGCACAATAGATATGTGCATATGTTATAGTGGCCAGGATACAAGAGTTGTGGAGTATACAGACTTTGATTATGCAGGACATGCAAACAATAAGGAATCCACCACTGGCTATGTGTTTACCTTTGCTAGAGGAGGTGCTGTTTCTTGGATGTCCAAGGTGCAGAAATGCACGGCCCTCTCTATTACAGAGGCTGAGTATGTTGCAGCCACTAATTGTAAGGAGGCGCTTTGGTTAGGCCATTTGGTGGTAGACCTTGGTATGACTGACATGGTTCTTACATTGCATTGGATTCTATGAGTGCTATTGAGTTAGCTAAGAATTTGGTCTTCCATGTGAAGATGAAGCACATTGAGGTGCGGTATCACTTTATTAGAGAGGTTATTGAGGACAGCTCTATTGACCTTGTCAAGATTTCAACTGACCAAAATCCTGCAGATTTGCTCACGAAAAGTCTCTAAGCAGAGCATTTTACCTTTCTTAGGAAGTTGATGGGTGTTGGATGAGATGATCTCTATTCACCATCTTGTTGAACTCTATGTACATATTGTACTTTGTCATTTTTTTCTTGTTCCCTTTTCACTCGAGGCACATTCGCCTTTAAGTGAGAGATTGTTGGGGGTAAAGGTGCTTGTGCTTAGCCACCCGTAAATTCCTACATTGACAGTACCCACACTTGCACAGTGCAGGCGGCGGATGCTCATCACTGTCACCTCATTCTTTATTCTATCAGTGACATTTGAATAAAGGGAAGGCCAATCACACATTGTAACTGTTGGAGTTTCCACATCTTGAGTCTCTCTCTCTTGTTGTCTTGCTTCATCCACTATAGCTTACACCTCTCTTGCTTTCGCTTGCTCATGCTTCCACTTGGGCTTCTCCCTTTACTAAGAGAAGTGGGAAACCTGAGTTTGGAACATGTAGAACTTTTGAAATGGAACCCAATGGACGGTCAGGCAATAACAACTAAGTGCCACCACTACTAACAGGCACCAAACAAATGTTACCAATAGTAACGACAACCTTCGATGGATCAAGATTCTGCAACAAATCTCCTCGAGGAGTCCTGTGAATCGAAGCACCACTGTCAATAAGCCAAGGCCCCTTTGAAACTGAGAAAGAAGGCTCCACCATCTCATAGATACGAACAAACGTAGACTAGTAGGTAATAGTTGGTAAAGAATTAGAGGAGGGCTTAGATATATTAACTCCATCCTTTGCTCCAGACAAAGGTGAGGGTATTTCTTCCAACACTTCTCTTTAGAATGAGCACCCTTTCTACAATGTGGACATTTAAGCTTTTCTAAATTTGTGTCACAACCCAAGGAAGACTTTGAATGTTTTACTTGCCTTTTCTTTTTGTTCCTGGCCTTCTTGTTTGTCTTGTTGCCCCCTCATGAAATTGCAGCAAAAGCTTTGAAAGGTTGTATCCATTATCACCAATCTCTTTGAGTCACTCTTTGTGCTCCAAAACAAGCGGAGCTACCTCCTTCCATAGAAGAGTCTCTTGAACCCTAGAGGTAAGCAAGTTGGTGTAGAAAACATCGCACTTGGGATATGGCTATTGAGTAATAAGAATCATCGCCATGTCCTCCAATGAGATCATCTTGCCAAGGAATGTAAGCTCACTCCACATGTTCTCCATGATGCATCTTGTGGCAGAGAGAAGAGACCTTTGTCCACACCTGTGCTGTAGTCTGAAGTTTGTGCACATGCACAAGGATAGAATCCTATAGACTTTTAAAGAGAAAATTCGCACTCTAGAATTAAGCCAATCCCAGAGGATTGCTTAGTCCATTGTAGAATCAACATGGGGATTGGGGTAGTAACAAGCTCCCATAAGTCAAAGGTGTCAAGGATACACTCCACTTTGTAGGACCAAAGGGAGTAGTTCACACTATTAAGTTGATCTTCTCTAGGGAGAGAAAGAAGCATGGGCATCTAAACAAAAGGGGCCATTACAGCTATATGAGGACTTGTGGTACGGGCCCTGCAAGAAATATGTAGAGAAGTAGGGGGAGGAGAAGGGGGCTCTAATCTTCTCAATCTATCAGAGCAAGAACTAGAATCTAAATGTTGATCTTCACATCGCTTTTCACAACAGTTTGATTGATGTGTCTGCCTATTGGTGAATGGCTGAATGGTCTCCGCATCGGAGTCATCAAAAGCATTTAACCGCTGGTGATTCATAACTCTTCAAGACCTGCAAACACACTTAAATAATATGCAATTTGCTGCTGGGCTACTCGAACGGAGGTTAAATCAGGTATACCTTACAAGCAGTCGTCATAGAGGTCTTGTATACTTCATAGAAGACCCAAATAATGGAGAAAATCTGTGTTCTTCGTGACAAATCTGCTCCAAACGGCAACCTGAGTGTGGTCTTCTCTTTGTAGAACCTCTAATCCTCACTTTGGCTTGATACGATGTGAGAATATGCAATGGAAGAGAAATGCAAACTTGGAGAGAGAAGGGAAGAGAGAGATTGCAATGAAAGAAGAGAATGGAATAAGAAAATCTGCAGTGAACTCCAAAAGAATGCTGAATACAAAGAGGACTGATCAGTCCTAGCACGCAGCCCAAGGCATCAGTGAGGGTGCTAGATCAGATTGATGGCAGAAGGCAGCATCAAAAGACAGAGGAGTGTCCTGAAAGTCCGAGTGTGCTGAAGACTTGCAAAGCTCAATGACCAGCCAATTGAGGGGCAGGCTATAAATAGCCAGAAATGCCAAACATTGGTTGACGTGATCCAAGAAGAGCCATAAATACTGGCTGACTACACATCATCAAGAAATTAATCAAGAAAATGCTGATCGCCATACTGCACATACCGTTGTTGGGAGAGAATGTGTCAGAGTGCAGCGGTGCGGAAGCGTAGGACTAAGAGAGAGAGAACGCAGAGAGAGAAGAGAGAGAAAGAGACAGTGGAAGATGAAGATCTGCTGTATAAAGTGTGCTGAATACAAAGATATGCAGATATATACATGGGCGCAGTGCGCTGGACTGCGTGTCTCCACCTCGACGATGCAACCTGCTGTTCACCTCGAAGTCCGCTGCAATCTGCATTGTCTCCTGTCTGAAATCTACGAACAGAGACGGAATCTGCGTGTGCCACCGGTCTGATGAAGGAGTCATGTGGCGGGAGGCACCACTATCCATCTGACGAAGTCATGTGCCGGGATGCACCACTATCAACGATCCACTCTCGAGCTTGGGGAGCCGTCGTCGCAGCATCAGCAGCATTTAGTGAAGAGTCCTCAATGACAGCTAGATGAAGAAATGCAGCTGATGAGGGTGCAGCCACCGCTCCAGAATCCTTTGTGTCCTTCTTGTCTTTGTCAGGGCAATCCTTCTTCCAATGGCCAGTCTTTCCACAAATATGACATGTGGATTCTTTGTCCTTGTCCTTGTTCTTGTCCTTCTTTGACTTGTTATCCCCCTTCTTTTTCTTTTGGTCCTCAGCGCCTCCGACTTGGAAGCATTTTGTCCCTTTAGCTGTTCCTCTTGGTCCAAGACCATAGGAACCAACTCTTCCCATCGAAGAGTAGACTCCCGCCCCGAAGCAATAAGGGCGGAGTAGAATGTACCGAATCGTGGCGGCAACTGGGACAATAGTGTGATCGCCATGTCTTCGGAGAAAATCGGCTTCCCCGCATTCTGAACCTGCATCTGAAGCTGTCTTAGCTTGTTGATGTGCTCCCGTAGCGAAGAAGACTTGTTTACGGACAGGGTCTGCATCTGAACCTCCAAAGAAACCCGCTTCATAAGGGTCATCCGGTTGTACATCTGATCAAGCTCCAGCCATATGTCCCGAGCCACCGTCAAGTGCTCGATGTGAGCTATCACGGCTGTAGTACAAGATAGAAAAAGAAAGGAACGAATCCTGGGCATTCAGTTTGTCCCAATGAGACTGAGCCTTGGCCAACTCCGCACGAGCATCGGAAGAGAGTTTGGACTCATCTCTTACCGAGGGCCGGTCGATCTCCTCCTGTACAAGCTCCGCCAAATCGTAGGACTCTAGGATGGCCAGCATCATGACGCGCCAGATGCGGTAGTTGTCGCCGTCGAGCTTCTGATCTGCGGGAAGAGCTGGTAAGACAGGCATCTTCCGGTCCATAATCGTCTGGAACTCCAAGTCAATCTCTGTAGACATCTTCACCTGTAATGCCTTCACAAACGCAAAAGCAGCCCCCTCTGACTGTGAAAACTCAGCCTGCTAAGGCTCTTTCGCGTCCTGAAACTTCTTCACCCGCCGGAGGCGATGAAAAAGCAAAACCTGCACTTGAAAGCTGAAAACTCAAACTTCCTCCGCGTCAAACAGCAGTAAACAGCAGCAAATCCACCACCTGGACTCCTTTCCTGCGCGCCCACGCTCGCTTCAGCCTTGTTCCAAGGCGCAGCCCTCCTGTCTGCCCTCAAACATTGAAAACACAAATTTGTGTCGCAATAGAAACTCCTCTTCAGGTTGGTTCTGCGCTCAGTCAGCCCTCTAACACTGCTGTGATACCATGTCAGAGTGCAGCGGTGCGGAAGCGTAGGACTGAGAGAGAGAGAACGCAGAGAGAGAAGAGAGAGAAAGAGACAGTGGAAGATGAAGATCTGCTGTATAAAGTGTGCTGAATACAAAGATATGCAGATATATACATAGGCGCAGTGCGTTGGACTGCGTGTCTCCACCTCAGCGATGCAACCTGCTGTTCACCTCGAAGTCCGCTGCAGTCTGCACTGTCTCCTGTCTGAAATCTGCGAACAGAGACGGAATCTGCGCGTGCCACCGGTCTGTAATCTGCGAGCAGAGAAGTGTTGGAGACTGCTGGAGAACTCGGCTATTTATAGCCAGAATCTGGGCGAAAAACAGGGCGTTAGAAATAGCCTGTTGGCTGCATTAAATGCAGCCGACTGTCTGAACAGGTCGGACTGCCACGTGGCAGTCCGACTGTGCAGTCCGACTGCACACTGCTGCTCCTGTCCGACTGCACCTGCCCTGCTGCTCCTGATCAGGCTGTGATCTCTAACAGAATGATCCCCCTCTCAGTTTGCTATATCTCATGACCTAGGAAGAAAAAAGCCCCATAATTTGTCATCTCAAACTTGCTCATGGAGTGCATCTTTAGTCTGCATGACAATTTGGGCATGGTCACCTATTAGAATGACATCGTCCTCATAAAGCACAAACACAGCATGCCCTCTAGCTAACATGTGGACGTACAAATTTGGATTGGATGTGGATCTTCGATATCCCAACTTGTCTTGAAGGAATGATTCTATCTTCTCATTCCAAGCATACCCCTGGCAAAGCACCTATCTAGACTTGCCATCAAGTACCCGAAAGGAATCCTTGTCAAACTCAATTGTTAGACCAAGTCCACAAATCTTACTCACCAAAAGTAAATGATAATCCAAGCCTTGAACATAGAGAACCTTCGAAGTGTGAGCATTGCCCTTACCCATTCAGAATTAGTACATCCACATCTTGAATGCAGCCTAAAGGGTATCGGAGATCCACATCAGATTGGATTGGATGTGGATCTCCATACAAATTTGTTGTGAAAGGCTGAAAACATAGCCTTTCCTTCTTGAACAGCAAATTCTGCACAAAAACAGCAAAATCACTTGCTTTCCCACGTGTCTCCACTCACTTCAGCCTTTGTCAATGCATAGCCTTCCCACTTGCCCTCGAATATTGGAAACATACCCTTGGTGTTGTGCTGTAACTTGCTCTTTAGATTTGCCCATGACTCTCTCTATAGCCTGCATTCTCTGTTGTCCATCAACTTGATCTAGTGCCTTCATTGACACCTCAAGTTGCATGCAGGGATTGATAAGTTCTCTTTGTATTCAGCATTCATTTTCAAATCAGTGCAGTCTATTCCTTCCATTCTGTGCACTCATTAAGACCTTAGAGGGATGGTGTAGGTAATGAAGAGAGATGATGATGCATGATACTTATGGATTAGGATACATGGAGGAAGACTAAGGGATATATCCATTGCAATCTACAAAAGCACTAGGGGTTTTGGAGGTGTGGCCATACTATACAGGGAAGACCTCAAAGGGATCGTGTAGGTAATGAAGAGAGGCAAGAAGACCTGGAGATATATTCACTGCAATATGCTACTTTCCTCCTATAACTATAAACTTGACCTATGCCACACGAGATGGATCTCCTTTTGATGTACTTCACAAGGATATTATGAGATATACTAGCATTGGGAATATAGTTTTAGTGGAAGATTTCAATGCATGCACTAGAGATAGACAAAGTGGCTTTTATATGCATGATAATACCATGTTCAAAGAAATCGATATAGATGAAATAGGCCTACATAGGAGAGCCCAAGATAAAGAAGTGAATATCGACGGGACACATCTATTGGGTTTGGGAAGCGCACATAGACTAGCCATCTTTAATGGTCTATCACAATGGCTAGTATTTGACACTTTGATATGTTGGAGTCATAGAGGAGGGGCAAGTACTATTGACTGCTTGAAGGCTTGCTAGCATTGATACGAGACATCCAAAGCTTTAAGGTATCTAAGAGAAAGATAGAGCCACCTTACTAGACACCTTTCATTGCACACCGTGGAGTCACATTGGATAGAGCCATTTTACTCCGTCGAGCATGGCGACCTCATCTACTAGGACCACTTCTGAGGAGGCCACATAGCCAGATCAAAGCCATTATTACGAGACATCGATGATCGAAGACTCATCGCTAGGCATATCAGTGGAGCAGTTAGTGACCGCATCATAGCTGAGTTCATGTGCAGATTTTGAGATCAGCTACAGCTTGTAGTCTCCACCGTAGTTTTTGTAAATAGTTCTGTCAGATTAGGTTTCCCTTTTCTTTCTACTGATGGGACAACACTAGACATCGTTCTACTATAGCATAGTCCCATTGTACAATTATTGTCAGCATTGTTTCATAGGCCACTTACTTATTTTAATGTTATCTTCACCTTACTGATGAGACAACATTAGACATGGATGTACTTTGGATTTTGTCTCATAGGCCACATTGGCCTTATGTAGATGTTAATATATCTTTCTTTCTTTCTTTCTTTCTTCTCTCTCCGTGTTTATGTATGTCTTGCATTGTGCATTGTCACAAAAACAGCTCTCTCAAAGGGCAGGAACAGTCAAAACCAGCAACAGACATTTTGATCAACAAACAGGCAGTTATTTGAACTGGAAAGAACTTGGGCAGAATGCATGGATAGGATCAAACTATTGGGACCTGGCAGGGCCCTAACCCCCACCACGAACAAAAAGAACACGATTTGTAAGTTTGGACACACTTCATCCATCCATTGATTGTATATACACTTCCTTTTGGATGGAAAAGGATATTGACATGATTTTTTGGAACGAACTTAGTAAATGTGTTGCAACTTCCTGAGAATACATGAGAATGTAGTTGTTGATTTTGAAAACACTGCAATGCTTCAGCTCCCAGCTTAATTGTGCACATATTATTACCTGCAGGTCTCTTCCACCACTGGCAAAGATGTACATATTGAGACTTCTTTACCTCGAAGTGGGAGTTGTTGGGAAAACAATTGAAGGTTGGACACTTCCAGACTATCTCTCAAAACACAAAACTGCTGTTGATAGGTTGGAGCAACTCCGAGTGCTTTTATCTGAAAAGTAGGCTCAGCTAAAGACTCTGCCCTTGCACATGTTTCAATTTTGAAAGAAAGAGTATTATTCAGAGTTAAAGTTTTGTAGAGTAAATCTAATGTATTGTTAAAGTCCTATAATGAGCTGGGATTTTCAAAATTTCTGAACTCTCTGTGAAATTGCTATAATAAGAATGCTGTTTGGGGACATAACAGGAGGAGAGATCCAAGCTATAAGTTGAATCCAAAGTTTCAGAAGCAGTTGCGTGTGGCCCTTACCAGTGGGTAAGTTTGTATTCACGTCCATACTAGTCATCTAGCTCTCTTGAATCTTGTAGTTTGTGTTTGGAAGACTTGTAAAACAGTTTTTATTTTTCTGTACCTGTAGCCTCTTCATTTGGTTGCTTCTGGTATCTTTATGTCACAGTGGAGGGCCTCCAAGAGATCCACTACCCAGTCATATTGCTGTGAGGGTTCCTGCCTTGACAGACTTAGACAATTATGCCATGAAACAATGGGAGGTATGACTAAATCAAACACAGCTCATATTGTAGAAAAGATAAAGCCGGTGTCTGTTTTAAGATTGTTTTTGGAGGCACTAGGGTAATAGCTTTGAGCTTTACTAGTGTAAGTGTGGAGCTGTCATGCTTTGCCCTCTCTGTGTATATTACCATTACTTTGTTCAAATTTTCATTGGCATCCATTTAATTTGTTTTCAGGGTGTCCTTTTACAACTTGTAAGCTCAGCCTTCCCAGAGAGTGGCCATGAATTGCAAAATCCTTTTGTGATCCAGACATTTCAGCGTGCTGGTCTTTTATCCAGGTAGTGTTTCATAGTTTATGGATCATTATATTCTTAGCATTCTTAGCAGATGCACAGTGGGCCATTCATCGTCTTTCTGATAGCACTTTCTTCTTTTTTTGGATGGATCCAGAGGTCCTGAATCTGCAAAACTAACAGAAGCAGGCTTTCAATTCCTGGTCAGTAACAAGTCCAAACATAATGATGGGATACTGTTCAAAGAAAAAGCTTCAAGCAGTGTGTTTCATATCATATCCATACACCAGAGTCAAGTTCATTTTTTGAATTTTTTACAATAATATTTTTGGCATTGTTTTTGCTATGCGTTCTTCAAATTTTGTGTCCAGCTTTAGAGTGTTTGACAGAAATGATTCATTACTTTGTGTGCAAACTTGATGGGTTTGCAGGGTTTTCCTTGCATAATTCAAGGTGTTCTGTTTCTAGTTCTGTGGATTTTTCGATGACACTTTTTTAATGGGATATAGAGTGGTTCTGCCATAAAATATGTTAGTACTAACAATGCTTTCATGTACCTTTTATGGTTTTGATGATATTTGGGAACTAGAGTATTTGCCACAGTGGTAAGTCCTTCCTGCTACCTGCTGCATGTGCATATTCCCAGTGCAGCTTTCAATACCTTAAGATGATTGTTTCATCGGTTAGTATACAAGCTTATTCTGCTATGGAAAGAACGACTGGGTAGTATGCATGCTCATTGATCTGATTAGTGTGTAAATCCAGAGATATCAATACACAAAAATCAACTAGTGTGCGCCGAAGATTGTTAGGGCCTTGATTCTTGTCTTTGACATGAATTCACGCCTTAAATGAAAATGAGTCATAGGTCTTAATGTTTGAGGATCCCAATTTGGAGAAGCTCACTGTAATTGCTGTTGCCATTCTTATATAAGAGGGACCCTAGAGCACACATTTCTTTCCTTATTATTTACTTGCTCGTGCAAAATCTGGGACAGTGTGCCTGCTACACAACAAACAGAAGTAAGCAAAATCTTCAGGTGTGCACACAAGGATGACTCAAATACACCCATCACCAAATCAAAGCATGCAATGTGAGTGTATGGAAGTCAAGACAGTTGTCAAGATTGATTGTCTTAGAGTGGGTCAAAACTTTTTAAAAATTGTGCTTTTCCTTTTCTTATTAGTTTGCTTAACAAAGTACCGATGATGCGAGCTCATATGGCCCATAGTTGTGCAATATTATCTTATAGATCCTTGGCATTTGTTTATAGAAGCATGTAGTTTTTTACTTGGCATTTGTTTATGAAGTGTGCATGTGAAATTCACTTAACTTAAAAAGGTAGGGGGCCATTCCAGAAGTTGAGGTTTAATAAAAAGCAGCAGCTGGGGCAGGTATCATATTGCAGTTGTTTTGGATGTTAAAGTTTGAGTTGGAGGATCTAATCACTAAAAGTGTGGATGCCTGTTTAAAACTGGCATTGGCTACAGAAAGTGTAATCATAAATGGAAACAGGTGAAATAACAAAATGAAATAGAAAGCTTACCTTGAGCAGCATTGAATTGAAATGCCAATAAAAGTGTTGCATTTTCAAGGGGTAAAGAGGAAGGAAACTTAACATTTGAGACAAGGATGAAAAGTTAAGAGTTAAAACCATCGTATATACTAATCTAAAAGTTTACATTTATCAATTTGATTTAAACCATTTCTCTGTGCTGAGAATGCAGTACTTGAAGAAAAGCCACTCCTTTGCGATTTAAAGTTGGAAATGAGTATCAACACGAATTTTCCAAATCAGTCCCACATGGGTCAATAAAATCTGCTTCATTATGTTCAAACTTGGAACTACAAATTTTCAAACTCATTTCTGTCATGCACTGAGGTGTAGGCTTCTTGAAGCTTGACTTCAAGATATGAACTGAGTCTATTGTTCAACCATCTCCCATAAACTCATTATCTTTTGGCAGGTCCACTGTACATCCAGATTTCATTCCATCTGAGAGTAGGGGCTTTAAGATAAACCACTTACTGATTTGTGCTCTTGGATCATGTAACCCAATGTGCAGATGTTATACATTTACATTCCTCATGTTTATTACTTGTGAATCATTTAAGAAAGCGGTATTTCCCACTTGGATTGTGAAACTCATTGCCGGATGTCGTATGCTTACATCAGTTTTACCAGGAGACACAATGTTTTTTAATTGGTTTGGCAACCTTTATACTAGAACACAGCTTATCTTCTTTGTGGAGATGCAGCTACACTATTTAAGCCCCCCTATTCTAAAAAGAATACTTGAGTTAGAATATAAACTATCAAGTTAAGAGATTTGATCTGTGATTGCTAGCCAGCTTTATAACTAACTAGTCACCAACCCATATAGACCAAAATTTGACATCAGCTACTTTTATGCAAACAAATTGTCCCTCCTTGTGCAAAACCCTGGTGGCTGATCCATCCCCTTCTGGTGGAGGTTCAAGAGTGATCCTTCAGTCATGCACAGCGATACCATTTACCTGTTACTGTGTAACCCCACTCTTGTAAGTGCAAAGTAGTTGATATCATCTTAAATATGTTTCTATCCACGTCAATCACATGGAATAGTGAATCATGCCAATATTTCACACAGCTGGGCAAGAAGGGACAAGTTTTGTATGGGGCCAATTGCTTGGTGTTTACATTGAAGTGTAGTAAGCTGTTGAGTTAAAGTTCATATGGGGATGACAAAGGATAATCAAATACATGGGCTTTTAGTACTCCTAAGGACATAAAGATCCTTATTTTCGAATGTGACCTTTGCTTGATGCAAAAGGCGTATTATTTTAAAGTCTGTAAGTGTACAGTTTGAGTATATTTGATAAGTGAAATTCAGAACAGATATCTGGGGCTATTAATTGTTATAGGGAGAACATGTAAGCTTTTGATAGATATCCACATGGAACTGGCAATTCACCGCTACCATTGTGACTGCAGTTAATGGATACAAATTACCAACTGTGGCAAATTGTTCGAGAATACATCTCTGCTGCTGAGGTATGAATTGTTGTAGCATTTGCATTTTTTTGAATCTGTCATATAACAAGTCCCATAAACTGTTTGTCTAGATTTTCAGGACAGAGGGATCAACAATGTGGAGCTGATTCGGTTTCTCCTTGAACTTGGATTTCATATTGTTGGGGAGGTGTGTCCCTAAGCTTTACTAATTATCATGGTGAAAACTTAGTTTTCAAAATTTTAAACCAAGTGTAGTAAATGGCTGTGTTAACATCCGCTTTGTGTTACTGTATAGGGCATGCATGCCAGCAAGCAGCTGGATGCCATCTTTTCATGCATATTTGCAATGGTCAAAATGTACTCTTGTTTGCTTCATTTAAAAGTTTTGGTTTTACTGGCTAAATCAGCTTCAGCATTGCAACTTGTGTTGTGCAAATATGTCTACTGATCACTTCTTACGTTCTGCCAAAATGGCATTCTCTGGACATGTAAGTATATGTAGGGTGAACTTGTTTAGGATATAGTTTCTGTTTTAGAGCTGTGGACTGTTCCCTTTCCGCTACCTATCACTGTCTATCTGTGGTTCACTTATTGAAGACATTGGTGGCTGAGAAGGAGAGTTTGCAAGAGCACTCTGAGCACAAGGTCAAGCCATTGAGCAGGTCTCAGCAAAGCTTCATGAATAAAGAAGCAAAGCAGAAAGTGAACTGGGCAGGCATGGCAAAGGACAGCTAATGTGGTGGCTGACCAGGATGTGTTGTGATTAGAGCAAACATCACACACTTCCACTGTGTAAGCACAGTGTGTGTGTTAGTATGTAAGCAATTTTTGAGTGACAGGTTGATTCTATGTGTGAAGCTGTGAATTACCTCTTGTTTGTGAGGATAGTTGGGCTGATCGCACCATTGCACCTCTCTTCAAGTGTGGATAACTGTTGGTTCTCAGCAAGTACTGGACCATTTTGATTGGCCATTGTTTGGTCAAAATACATGTGTTTGTTCCGTTCTTACTGAGAACCCCAGCAAGTTGCTGATAGAGAGCTACAGGGCAGGTTGCCATAGAGGAGGGACGATCACATGGGAAGAGGATGTACTGTTGTTTGTAGATTGCTTCAAAGCCTGACACTGTACCATGAATCAGGCTGAGGAGACTAGGAGACATCGGGTTAGTATATGTATACGATGGGATTTTTATACTTTATTTGAATTTGTCATTTGATGGGCAGCCTAGCTTTACGTTGATGGGATTGTGAACTATACAGACAGAATTTGAGGCCCTGGTGCAAGTGTTGCTGGAGTCTTGATATTAGACAAATATCCTGTTGTATGTTGATGATATTGTGCTCATCTGAGACTCTGACGAGGGTTTATTGCAGCATTTGTGAGAGTATGCAACAGAAGAGGAAAATGAACATAGAGAGAAAAGGAGAAGAGAGAAGACAGCAAGAGAGAGAGAAATCTGCACTGAATCTGGAAAGAATTCTGAATACAATGATGGACTGATCAGTCCCTGCATGGAGCCCAAAGCATCAATGAGGGTATTGGATCAAGCTGGAAAATGATGACAGCACCGGAGACAATGATGGTGATGGTGATGGAGTGTGCAGCCAGCAGTCTTTGTGAATGACGGAGAGGAATGCTGCAATCTGCGCGAGAACCTGCAGAACTTAGAAAGAGATGATCTGCCCCAACAAGTGAGCTGGCTATATATATAGCCAAATATCACGAAATCTGGCCAACCAGCAGCGTGGGGACAAAAATTTGCAGTTGGCAGCCTCAACTGAAGCGAGAAATGCTGACACCCTCAGAAAACCAGGCCGCCTTGGGCAGATTGCAAATGACTGGCTCCTCCTGACTGTTGGTAACTGTGGCTTGCATGCTGTGAACACTCTTGACACTCACTGAAAAAGAAATGCACACAAACTAAGTGCTCTAGAATAGTTAGAGCTCCAATGTCCCTGTCAAGCTTTGACATGGCTCACAACCAGAGATGACAGATTGACAAAATGTGTTGGGCTAACACCCCCTCTTAGATTGTGGGAGTGTCTTAAGACCCAACAAGCTCATATGATGAAGCATAGAGGCTTGTGGAAGAGGCTTTGTGAAGAGAGCCGCTGCATTGATGGCTATGGGATAGTAAGCCACTGCTAATTACAAGCTTGGGGTCATGATCTGATTGTTGGAAGCCACTTTGTAAGAAGAATTGATCAATCCTTTGGTACCAAGGCCTAGGAGCTTGCTTCAGGCCATCGAGGGCCTTCCGCAATTTGTAGACATGATCCTCCTTTGCACAAGAAAAGCAGGAGGCTGTGAGATGTAAATCTCCTCCTCAAGTATGCCATTAAAAAATGTAGACTTCATGTCCATCTGAAAAACAAGCCAGTGATGATGGGCAGTGAGAGCCAAAATAGCCCGAATAGTAGACATACACATGGTAGATGTGAAAGTCTGTATAATCCAAACTTGCATGATGTGCAAAACCCTTGGCAACAAGCCTAGCTTTGTGCTTGTCCAAGGAGCCATTAGCCAAATACTTGGTCTTAAAGACCCACTTCACACCAATCACCTTCCGCTTCTGTGGACGTGGAGTCAAATCCCAAATTTGATTACGCTTGATTGCGTTGAGCTCCTCTTGCACAGCATGGTGCCAAATATCTTGTGCAAGAGTTTCATAAACTATAGTAGGCTCACAATCTTGAAGAATCCATGACATAAGAGTGTAGTTCACACAAAGTGAACTATCCTGCTGGGCTTGTATCTTGGCTGATGTATGTGGGCCAAAAGGGGTTGTAGGAAAGTGATTAACATGCGTATCCTTATGAGCTATCGAAACCACTGAAAAATGGTAATAGGTTTATTCTCCGAGGGAGACCAAGAGGCATGTGGTACCTGTAATGCACTTGTTTGAGAAAGGGATTTCCTCTCACTAGGTAAAGGTACATCCCCCTCATTAGAAGAAGAGGGCTCCTCCTCAATTAGCTCAAGTCCCCATAAGACATCAGAGGGGATAGGGAAGGAGTAGAAATACTTGATGAAGAAGGAACATGAGTTGTCAAGGATGGAAGAGGAGCAGAAAGGGAAGAAGGAGAGGGAGGAGTCGAAGATAAAGAAGGGGTGCCAATAGATAAATGAGAAGAAAGGGGTGGAGCTGATGGTGGGGTGGGGGGGGGGGGGCCCGGGGGGGATTAATTGATGATGAAGAACCACCTACACAAGAAGCACCATCAATGGGATCATCAAAGGCTGAAGCCTTATCAAAGATAACGTCTTAGGCCTTGACTTATATCAATCTTTCGTGTTGATGGGCCATAGAGCTTGTAGCCCTTCATAATCGTGTCGTAATCCTAGGTTTTCACTAGCAGGCACCCCCCTACAGGTGGTAGGTAGGGTGGGCGGCGCCCCGCAGGGGATTTTCTTCACCGTTTAGGAGGGGGGGAATCTAGCCCTTGATAGAGGGCAGCATGATGAGGGGATAGCTACCCTTTCGTGGAGGAGGATTCGGGTGGTGGGCCTTCAGAGGAAGACATGGCGATTGCACCCCTATGTTTTCTGAAGGGAGCTCATGGAGTGGTGCCCTTGGATCTGGGAGAGCAGACCACTTGATGAGTTGGAGTGGGATCCAGGAGAGTGGCTATGGCCGGCCACTGTGGTCGCCAAGAAGCCACCGAGGTTCTTGGAGTACACTGCTAGGATTGACAGACACGTCCTGATGTAGAAGGATATGGATTGGGCACCGTCACGTAGCAGGCACTGGGCGGAGCACAGCATCATGGAGCCTTTCCGACGGACTTTTTGGCGCCGCCTATAGGATAGCTGGAGATTGAGAAGGGTATCGTATTTTTAATGGCTGGTGGCACATGGAGGCTTAGCGGTGGGAAGTTGGCTTGCCCAAATGCAGGAGGGAGGTTGTAAGGGCTGCACACAGCAGCCTTTGGAAACCCCAAAGCACTGTCTTTGGTCATGTGAGGAGGCGCAACTCGTGTGGAGAGGAGCATGCCGCATCCTTCGCCGTATAGCACCCAGCCTTGGATGTATCTCATGGGGAGCTTTTTGCTGGCAGGCAGTCAAGCAGGGCTGTCACCTTCTATATGAGGCCAGGATGCAGGACACGACATTCATTATCGAGGCAGGGTTGTGTGCAGTGGTTGGTGTGGAGGCTCTACCCATCCGCCAGGTACTAGAGCCCATAGTAGACTGCTCTGAGGTATGGGAGATCATAGGGAGTCTTATCGGATGGCATATCTGGAAGGCGCGGTGTCAGGAGGCTTTTGGCAGAGAGAGACTTTCTGTATAGGCGTCCTTAGCAGAGCTCTGGATCTCCATCATCCACTCCCTACGTAGCCGATGGGATCAGGTGCAGGGCAAGTCCAAGGCTCGTCAGGAGCTCCGTTGTCAGTTCATGCGCAGTTGGGGCAGTCAGGACCTGTTCTTCGTGATGCAGACAGGGAGCCCCAGATGGCGATACACCCCCCTCCATGGCTTCTTGCCCCTATCCCCCCCAGACCGCCTTGAGAATCTTGTATACATGATGTAATTGTGACTTTGCATCAGCTCTAGCTAGTCTGTTGAGCATGAGCACTCCGTTGTAATCAGTTTTTTTGAGTAATATAATCAGCCACATTTTACTTGCAAAAAAAAATCGTGTCATAATCCATGAAGATAGGTTTCTTTGACTTTGGGTGAAGTTTACTATCTTGTTTCTTCTTGTCCACATGGATATAAGCATTGCACCCGAAGATGCGAAGGTGGGACATAAAAGACTCCTTCCCAAAGAAAGCCACATATGGAGTCATGTCTATCAATTCAAAAGTTGGGGACATGTTATGGATATGCACCATTGTAGCAACTGCCTCACCCCAAAGGGAGTGAGGTAGACTCTGATGCTCCAATATGGATTGGGCCATCTCAAGTATGGTTTAATTGGCGCACTCCACCACACCATTCTTTGATGGTGAGTTCGGATGGGAATACCTCCCATGAATGCCGTGATCTCTACAAAACTTGGGAAAAACGTTAGAGTAAGACTTGTTGCCATGGCTAGCTGTACACCTTGAACCTTGAAAGACATTTTCATTTTAGCAAACACCTTCCACTTGTAGAAGTTGGAGTATACCTCACTCTTGTATTCCAAGAAGTATGGCTACACATATTTGCCAAAATCATCAAAAATTAGTATCAAATACTTGGCCTTTGCGAGGGAGGCCATACCCATAGTCCACATAAGTCAGTGTGTACCAAGTTCCAACTTGAGTGGTGTAGTAGCGCTCCGTGAGGCAACTTGTGGATGAGGCTGCCTATGTTGCCTGCCCCATAAGTAGCTAGGGCACAAGGTGAGAATGGGAGCACTAAGCTTATAAAGCTCACCCTCCTTACTACTTGTCCAAAGGATAGAACTTGTAGAAGAGTCCTTAACAGTCACATCTTGGGTAAAGACTACACGGGTACCTAGTGGTGTCAAATCATGGATAGAAAGAAGGTTAAAGTCCAAATTTGGACCATAAAGGACTTTGGCTGCTATTGAGGCTCGAGGATTGGGCAAATGGGGAATTGTCCCCACTCTATGCACTAGCACGGGAGAGTTGTTACTAATGGTGACTGAATTCCCCCTGGAATGAAGAACTTGAAGCCAATCTTGACGATAAGTCATATGGGAAGTGGCTCCATTGTCAATGAGCTAGGGCTTCCCTAAGTGGAGGAAGCAAGAGTAATATCCTCCATCTCAAATAGATGCATAGAAACAGACTCAATAGTAGTAGCATAGCCTTTGAGTCCTTCACACCATCCTTTGGCTTCAGATGGGGGTACTTTTGCCAATACTTCTCCTCAGGACGGGTGTCCTTCCTAGAGTGTGGGCATTTGGGCTTAGACTTCTTGTTTTCCTTCTCGTTCCCCTTCTTGTTTCCCCTTCCTCTATTTGGAGTAAAAGCTTTAGTAGAGCCTGATCCACTAGCTCCTATCTCTTTAAGACACTTGTCATGCTCCAAGATAAGTGGGGCTAACCTTCCAACATCGATGTTAGAAGTTGATGTAGAAGATAGTGTACTTAGGAGATGGTAGTTGGGTAAGGACCATGGCTATATCCTCTGAAGATATCGTCCGTCTAAGGAATGCAAGCTCATCGTTTATATTTTCCATTTTGTTTGATGTGGTTCTTTATGAAAAGAGAGTCATTAACCAAGAACATGTGACGTTTCTTCTCCAAGGTGATATGGCAAGCTAATGTCTTTTGATGGCAGAGAGAATAAAGCTTTGTCGACACTTTTGCTGCCGTCTTTAACCTACACACATGAACAAGGATAGAGTCCTGTAGGCTCATAAAGAGAAAAGATCGGGCTCGAGAATTGAGCCTATCCCAAAGGGTTGCTCGATCCATAGATGAACCAATAGCGGGATCCTCCATGGGCCGAGGGATAGGGGTAGTGACAAAATTCCAAAGATCTAAGGTATCAAGAATACGCTCCACTTTGCAAGACCAAAGAGAGTAGTGTGATCTGTCCAAGTAGTCTTCTTTGGGTAGAGAAGGAAGAACAGGAACCTGTATTGAAGGTGCCATCATAGGGATCATAGGGCTAGAAGGACGGGCGCCCTACGGGAGACATGAAGAGAGGGAGGAGGAGATGGCTGCTTCGATCTATGTGATTGGTCAAGAGAGGGTCCCCATTCAAAATGGGGCTCGGACCTCCGATCTTTGCGATGATCATGCTGCCTCTCAAAGGGAATAGGAATAGACTTCTTATTAGAGTCATCAATGCCTTGGAACCGGTGATAGTTCATGTCTCTAAACCTGAAAACACACTAAATCTGCTGCGTTTGGCTATAGAAGAGCTTGTATGGAGAGAATAATCAGCTACACCTACAAGAAAACAATTGTAGACGTCCCACCTTTGTTGAAAGCACTTGTAAAACACAAAAAATCTGTGTTTTCTAGCAAACAACAGGCTGAGAATTTGTGTTTTCACTAATAGGATAGTTTTTTCTGCAGGAAACCATTGTCCTCACTTAGGTGATGACACCATGTGAGAGTGCACAACAAAAGAGGAACATGAACACTAGGAGAAAAGGAGAAGAAACAAAGATCTGCACTAAATCTAGAAAGAATGCTTAATCCAATGATGGATTGATCAGTCCTTGCACGCAATCCAAAGTGTCAATGAGGGTGTAGGATTAGGTTGGAAATGATGACAGCATTGGAGATGATGACGGTGATGGAGATGGAGTGTATAGCCAACAGTCCTCGTGAATGACAGAGAAGAATGCCGCAATTTGAGTGAGCACCTATAGAAGACATTCAAAGGCCACATTTTCTATGTGAGAGGTAGCAAAGACTAGGTTGGCATTGTTTCATATCTCTCGGTGCATTGGAGAGACAATGTGCTCATGCACAATTCTAGGAGCAATGGAGAATATACAAGGGTTTGCAAAGAAAACATAGAGAGAATGCAAATGTGGCTGATGCATCATGAACTCAGACAAGAACACAAATGGACATATGAATGTGGCTGTAATGAATGATGAGTGAAGGGACAAGATACAATTGGTGTGCTCAAGGAGCGGTGTCTGTTCAACAATCAGTATCTCCTGGGAGCAGGATGAGGGAGAGTGTTGTCTTCCAAGAATGGACTCTAACTGCAGCAGACCACAAATGTCCGAATCCCGATGATGGTGTTGAGGAGCTGTGGAAAGTTCTAGCAGAGTACATATCCTGGGTGACATGGCCTGCAGTCAGAGTGCATTTCATTTTTGACTTGAGTCAGGGGCACTTTAGCTGGCCAATCTGTATTTTTAGCTTGTACAGATGCTCGCCGACTGGTCACTATCAATGCATTTATTTTGCCAACTTTTAGGCATTCTCTCGACCGTCCATTGTACATGATCATACTCATCCATTCAGTACACTTGCTTCTTAGTGGAGAGAGGGAGATTGCAGCACTTTGCTGGTTGCCCACAGCCTGAGCCATTGTACATACTCGTGAGCCTTTGTATATGGATTCCATTATGGAGCCAGTTCATTGTGTTCTTACTGTTCTTTTGTGTTGTTTGTGTTTATAGCAGATCTATCAGCACTGTTCTTTGCTTCCACTGCGCCACACTTTTCTAACATGGTATTTGAGCCTATATCTCTTGGTTCTAGTATTTGCTGCTGTGTTTGACTTTTACTTTCAGGTTTGATTGTGTGTAGACTGCTCCAGAATTTCCTTTTGCTGCTTTCTGGATCTGGTTAGGCCTGGATGATAATTTCTACAGCTGGGTGACAGTTTTTCAGCATCAGGGCAGCCTATTTTTGACAATCTGCACGTGTTTTTGTTGCCATACTTGTGTTTTTAAACTGTTCCAGCATGTATTTTGCCTGTTCAGCCACTGTTTTGGTCTTTGTTGTTGATGCTTTGGTGTTGTGCAGTTGATTCCACTTTTTCTTTGCAGGCTTGATCATCTTTAGCCTGTGTTTTTGCTTCAATTTGCATTTTCTGCCTGATCTAGACAGATTCAGAGGAAGGATCTTGCGTGTTGGTTGTCATGCTTTTGTCACTACACTCTCTTCATGTCAATTCCTCTCTCTATTTTGAACTATTGTCTTGTTGCTTGGACTATTGAACTCGTGGGGTTGGCTGTGCACTCAAAAGTGCCTATCTTTCTCTTGCTTTATCTTCTTTGCATCTCACCAAATTGGCTCCTCTATGTTGCAATACTGATGATTAGCTTAGGGGGCTTGACCATCTCACTTGGAGTGTTGTTATGAAAGCCTGGTTTGTGCAGAAGTGCCTATGATATATCGTTTCGGGATCAGCCTTGTGTCCTTGAAAGTCCTCTCCTATTCCAGATGATTGGGACGTAGACAACTACGGGGAAGTAGTTCTTTACTTGAGCGACGATGATGCCAGAGTATTCTTAGCTCTCTTTTGTTGCATCTCAAAGGAACTTTTTCTGGTAGTTACCTCTGCAAGTAATTTCTAGAAGTCTGGCGGAAGCTACAGCGTATGTACGAGGCTCTATCGACCATGGGAGCTATGACCCTCTGTGGACAGATACAAACTATTAGGTTTAGGGCAACTGATACAACTCAGTCATTTCTTCTCAGGGTAACAGATCTAGGATCAGCTTTCGCAACATTCAATCTGCCATTGGTCAAGGATTTTAGACTGCCCACAAAAATACCTGTACTTGGATGTAGTGAGAGTGTTGTATGCCTAGCTAAGAATGCTATGTTTCATGCATGTACTAAACATATTGATGTGAGGTATCACTTATTAGACAAGTTTTGGATGATGGTCTAGTCACATTTACTAAGATCAAAACACAAGATAACCTTGTAGATGTTCTCAGTAAGAGTCTTGCAAAGGCTCAACATGAGCATTGCATTCGGTTAGTGGGAGTTGGTTAAAGGTTCGCTTAGGATCTTTTAGTGGGAGGTTGTTGGGTGTAAAGGCCCTTATGCTATTCCTGTGTATATATTTATTTACACATGTGAACACACCCTTGCGGGTGTAAGTGTACCGTACCCTAAGTATAAATACATTATTTTTTTCCTTTGTGTGTACCACATTGATACACCCCCCTCTCTCAACTCTTCACTCTCACTTCACTACATAGCTGAATACACCTTGATCAACGCTCGTGTGCACTTCTTGAGTGCTTACTCTCGCACTCTTCAATTGATCAAATAGTTGAGCGTAACGTAGAAGTTGATACTCAAACTCATAAAAGGTGGGTAATTGGGGTTGTGAGATGACGTGGTAATTTATTCATTAACAAAGTGACTTGCACAATTGACTTGGGTAAGCTAGTTGTCCCAAATTCAATGAGCAATTGGTGATACTAAGCCAAATTAGCCCTCTTAGTGATTTTGAACTCTTGGAGCTCATGGTCAAGGTTGATTCGTTGGGTATGATTGCAGCATAATGCTCAACTAGATGGGTGCCCAATGTCTAGATGCAAGGTCAAAGTGTCATAGTTGGGGGTGAAATTCATATCTAAGATCTGGCATCAACTTGACTTAGCTATGGTATTTGTGCTCCTCCAAGGGCAAACTACTACATATGAGAATGAGTGGGAGTTAGATTTGGGTTCTTGGCCCTAAACAAATTCCCACAAGCCTTGGGAATCCAAGACATGCCACATCACATTTGACCAAGTGGTAAAGTTAGACCTATTAAAACGAATCTTATTTGTAAATGCATGCTTGGCTAATGTAGATGAATGGATAGCTCGATGAGGAGGATAGGTGGGTGGCATATAGAAAGGGGGTAACTAGGTGCTACATGCAACATCGAAGCGCTTGGCATGGTGACTCTAGAGGTGTCTTGGGATGGTCAACATGTTGAAAACCTATAGGATGGCCCACTAGGAATTGTCATGTTGGTAAACTATGTGGTGATCTAGGAGATGGGAGAATAGGATGGGGCTTGAGACTCATGAATGGCATACCCGTGCATATAGATCCCCATGGATGGTTGGGTTGGGAGATAAAGCACCACTAGCAGTGCACCTCCACCACCTTGATGGGCAAAAGATAGGATGTACCTATGTTTGAAGTATCCCCTAGTGTGGTGTGTGGTTGGATAGGTGGAATGGTGAATGGTGATGTGAAAAATTGTATAAATATAATTGTGGGTGTAGTGGAAGAAAAGGTGGGATGGGTGGGATTTGAAATTGCGGTGAAGATGTGGAGGGAGTGAATGCATTAAATTGAATTTCAGATTTCAATGGTTGAAATTGAAATGTGGACATTGAAGAAAAAGGTGATGTACCAACTTCAGATTGACCTTGAGAAACAAAAATTGAAGTAAAAGAGGGAGAAGGAAAACTTACAAAAGTGTTCTCTAAATTTTTATTATATGCACCTCTTCTTATATTTACATATAGAAATCGGTCCTCTTCAAGATTTCTTTCATAGTCGAGAAACTGAAATCAATCTTCCTCGAACTTGTTCCAAAATCTTGCATGGATGTAGACGCAAAAGAAGAAGGGTCAGAAGTAGAAACTTGTGTACTTGGCATTGAAGGATGGCTGGAAGAATGGAACATACTCTAGATTTCTTTCTCCAACCATCCCTAATGGAGGCTCTGATGATCATGCAATATCTTCATATTTATGTGAAACATCTAAAGGGAAAAGATGTTTACCTTGAATGGCTTGTTGGGCTTGATGCATGAGAATCAAGCCATATTCAGCCTGTGAATCTCAAAGGGTCCGTAGACTTGATGATAGTCAGAAGTCTCTCTACTCATGTCGGAACCTCATTGGGCAAGCTATGAAGCTCCCTCATGGTTGGTTCTCGGCAAGGAGGTACTAAAGATTGAAGTGGTGTGGCAGCATTTGAAGTCATCTTTCCTTTGATAGTTATTGTTTTTGATAATGAGCTTTCCAATCAAAAGCTTAGGTTTCTTCATTGAGTACGTAGCTTTGATACCATGTAAGGAAATACTTGTCTATAGATAACAAACACAATCGTACGACAATGCACAGATTGATAAAAGAACTCACTAGGGTTAAGGTAACTCAAAGACAATGAACACTAAAGATGAATGAATGAATAATGAATAAACACAATGCTCAATTCATCAAACATATAATGCAGGGTGAATACTGAACCTCGAACTCCTATATCTCTAGGAGCAGGGTAGAGAATATGAGCTGGAGAGTGTCATACTTTGACGTACCCTGAAATGCAATGGACAGATTCGGAATGTGTTTGGCAGCTGCAAATGCTGATAAAGGAAGTTTGGATTAGTGCCAAATGAAGTTGGACAGCTTGAAACCGTAGGTGGCTGGCTGGAAAAGTGTTAGGCGGTAACAAAAACTGAAAATGCTGAACAACAACTAGGCAACAGCTATAGGCTGATGAACACAGGCTGAAACAGGGTACAGCAGTAAAATGCAGCCAGATTTGGTGTGGAAATTGGCTGAACAGCAGTGGCCAGCTAATGGAAGGTGTTTGGATGCAGGTACTGATAGTAGACAACAGCTCAAACTGAGATATCCTCCATAGACGAGGTGTGGACAGCAGAGATGGGCACCAACAATTTGTGGAATAGGAGTAGACTGAGTGGTGGGCAGCCTATCTACTTATAGATGAGTGGATCCTCCCAATTAGGGTTTGGCTTATGGGACACATACAATCTCTAGGAATGCATTTTTAAAAAATGAAAGTTTGGTGATACTTTAGTTTTGGGGCTGATAAAGAGCTAATTAGTTTATAACAAAAATTTGAGTTCAATAGGGTTGTGAGATAGCTTATTGCATAAAATTGAAATATTTAGGTGGCAGCTTGTTCATAAACAAAGTGACTTGATCATTAGTTGATTTGAATTGTGGAATAGATGAATGTGTATATGCAGTGGAAGGGTTTTGTGAAATGGGTTGGATTTGAAATTGTGAAGTGTAATTTTGAGTTTGTGGTGATGAAGGCCAATATCAAGTTCATTAGAGTAAGCATGAGATGTGGAAGTATTACTTGACCTCTTTCTATAATCATCTCTTCATGCATTTCCATACTCGGTTTGGATCTTTCAATAAACTTTAATTCATTGACCTGCATTTCAAAACGAGAAACAAAAGAAGAACTTGCAAAATCTGAGCAATAAATACCTTGCACTGTGTTTGGTGTAGTTGATGACATTGAATAGCTCATGTTTCCCAACTTGATTTGTCCTTTTTCTGAAATAACCCTTTTTAGGCGAATAGACATTTTTGGACATAATGTCTGCTGCCTGCATGACTGGTAAATGTCCTCTTAAAATACATGCTTGCAATTGGCATAGTGTTATGACTTATGGGACATGTCATGTCTTTTAATTGTTGTCATGTCTCATAATTCCTAAATGATGTGCACTATGTAGGGTGGGTAAATCTTTTAGTATATTTTTGATGCAACAGTAGAGGTTGGAGCACAAGGCACAATGCAAGTCATTATAAAAAATTGCAAGCAATTGCAGGAGTGTGGGTGAGATTGTGGAGCACAACTATTCAAATATTGTGTGGATGCCATGTTTTACACACTCGATTTGTTGGTGGAGGGTATTGGAAACTCTCTTCAGCTGTATGAGTGGCTTAGAAAGCATTGTGGTTGATCAATTTTTGTTACACATACTCCTTTTGCATTTGGTTTGTTCACATACCATTGCAAGTGGGCTCTTAAGAAGCTTGTAAAGATGAGATTGTGCTCTTATCTTTATTTTCCTGTGTTGGCAAGCATTTCTATCATCTGAAATATTTTAGAAGTACTACAGTCTACTATGAAGCAAACTTGCTTTATTGCTTTTTCAGTTTGGTGAGTAGCAAAGATGACTTACAATAGATGGTGGTGACAAAGCATGATTGACTGTTCCAAATCGCACTTGCCTCTGTCAGAATGACATGATGTGGAAGTGAAGGAACAAGACCAATGAGCATAAAGACAAAACAACATGGTGAAAGCATGAACATAAAAAACAAAAAAGATGTGGAACAAGATCCATTAGTATGCAACATGACAAGATAGAATAGCCATCACTGTAGTAGTGAAGAGGATCAACAGTAATAGCCTCTGAATCCACACCAAGGATGACAATTCTTGAGCCTCACATCCAAGGTCTCAGATAGATGCAATTTACAAGTCTATGATGCGGAACATAGGACTGGAAGATGAAGATAAAACCAAAATAAGTGTCTCATGAAAAGAACAGAAACTAGTGCAACCAGTGTATAAACATATATGAGGTGCCAAAACATGCTCTTAACACCCACTCACACATGAGCCATTGACGAGTGCGTGTGAAATATGTAGATTCTTCTAATGATCATCAACATGCCTGTTGGTTCCTTTATGTAAAGAATGTATGAGAAGCATGAAACATACATGAACATGGAGACAATACAGCATCTAAGGATTTCGATCGTGAGCTTCTATTTGTGGTAGAGGCCCATAACAATAGCTAGATGCAGATTGTGAAGCTTGGCCAGTACTAAGTGCACAATCCCAAGTAGAGACCACTGTAAGAACAGCTGCCACAAAATGGCCTGCCTAACTATAATAGAGTATCAACATGTCTCTCTAAATCTCCAACACGTGTTCACTCTAGTTGGAGGCAAGTGGAGATGTGGTCTAAAACACTGCTAGACTATCTCACATGGCTCCTCTACGGCTATGTATCTGACCACTCTTCAGACATTGATGGCTAAGGGAGTAAGGGATGGAGAAAACTGTGATCTTCCATGAGATTTGCTGGACCACAAGTGGCACTGTGTCAGCAAGTCAAGACTGTGAAATGAGAAGTCGATGATGCCCATCTTGTCACTGTCTAATACATGTTCTCCATTGCATTCGCATCATATAGATTTCTAAAGCATTTGGTCCAAATGCTCTATCCTTTTTGTGGATGTAACTAAGCCTTGTGCATACACACATCCTATCAATATTATTTTCATCACTCTCTATCTAAGCTGTAATTATCTTCTCTTTGAGAATGATAACTGACAGTGAGAATTTTATAGGTTTGTTGTTGTTGCTGATTCCATAATCCTGTCAACGTTGTCTGTCTCCAAAGCATTCAAAATTCCTGTTGAAGCAAATGTATCCTGGAATTTGGGGGGCTTTGGTGGGATGGATTTTCTGGTGGAAGCACCCAGTGCGGTGGTCATTTGATTGTCTTATGAGTAGGTTTTCATGAATTTCCTATGGTAATTCTTTATAGTAACCATGTAAAGGTTTAAAAATTGGCCAACAAATAGTTGTCATACTGTGATATATTTACAGAGTCTACCATTGTTTGGACATATTTTTTCCAAGTTAGTGTGATTTTGAGTAGCTATACAAGAATATGTTACATTTCCCCTCTGTTTATTCAGATGTCTTTTCATATTACCACTAGCTATTGCCTGTTTGTAACCAAATAGTTGCATGGAGTACAAGATGTTTGTTGAAAATTTTTGGTGTAACTACATGCTGTACTCTCTTTGTGATGGAGTTGATTCAATCATGTTGAACTGTCAGTGTCAAAGATTTGAATGTGCTCTGAGTTCACAAATTTTACTGTACAGTCACTTTATATATTGATGATGGTTGCAGCCTTACAGCGTGAATACACTCACAAGCACAGAACAGCAGATTTTGGAAGAACTTGCAGTGTTAGGGCTAGTGCAGCTTCAACAGGTCAGAGCCATTTCAGTTATAATGATTTTGTTACTGACAGATTTCAGATACTAGGCAAAAGGACAAAATTACAGTAATATGGTTTTCCACCATGCAGGGAATGAGGGATCGCTGGTTTATACCCACAAAACTAGCTGCCAGCCTTGCGACAAGCCTTTCTGAAGTCTCTGCTCGACACCCTGTGGAGGTAAGCTCTCTGTGTATACTTTCAGCTGGTAGCACAGTTTGTGGTGACAACTTTTCTTCTTTCTGAATAGTTTCGAACGTGTCACATTCCATGATGTTGTAATGCCAGGGCTATATAATTGTAGAGACAAATTTTCGTCTTTATGCATATACGTCCTCTAAGTTGCAAATCCAGATTCTTCGTCTCTTCGCAAGGTAATTTAAGTACCAAGTCATTGTTTGACTGAACCTTCTGCATCAAAACTTTATTTTTTGTTGCTTTTAATCCCTTTTCAAACGTTGATATACAGAATTGAGTATCAACTCCCCAACCTTGCTGTTGGAGTTTTAAACAAGGAGAGTGTTGGCACAGCTTTTGCAAGTGGTATCACAGCTGATCAGGTGTGTTTGGTTCCCAGCAAACCAGTGGTTCTGATCTTGAGAACTAGGTATAAGTTTACAGGTCAGTGTCATTATTGTACTAGGAAGCAGCAGAAGTCTGTGTCCTTGAGGCCATGGAACTATCTATTCTTCACAGCTGAAATTTTCTTTACATCTGCACCTGACACAAATGGTGGGATTAGGGATGAATTACTAAATGTTTGCAGTTGGAAGTGTAAGCATTTTATGCACAGGAAATAAACATGCTTTTGGCACAAAAAGTATTGGGAAAGATGAAGTCAGCTAGCTGAAATGCACAAGATGGACTATTGTGGAGAACAAGGTTCAATTTCAAAGTGACGAACTGTATGCAGTAGATTATAAGGGCATTCTATATGTGGCCTGAACACCTTATGAGTGGATTTCATAGAGTCGCATGTGTATGAGTAGGCCTAAAACCACACATGGCTGTTACAGTAAGTTGTCCTGAATGTACCATAAGATACAGAGCAATTAGTCATGACAGTCTGTCATTTCCTAGTTGTGAGCTCCGGCGAGTCTGATGGAGACATAGGAGCTCTTGCAGTTTAGGTGCATTTTCTTCAATTGTCGGCTTCTTGTGTGCATTCCTAGGTTAGTTTTTGCTTTGACCAATTTGCCTCTACCTGCTGGACATTGTCCCTGCCATCTGGGATTTTTCTGTGGCCTCCTGGTATTTTTCTGGTATTTGTTCTAGTGCGACCAGCATTTATTGCACCTGCTGGTGCAGGTCGGCCAGTTTTTTGGCTTTGTTGGCTATCTATAGCCTGCCTCCCCCACTTGGCAGACACTCTCTCTCCAGTCGTCATTCTGTCATATGCAGGTGCACACTCTGACACTTCGACACTCTGTGCTTGGAAGCTGGTGCTCCCAGCGTCATCAGCTTGATCTCCAGTTGACCCCATTGACCCCATTTGGCAGCTACGCAGTTCCAAGGTGCAGGTGACATCCTTCTAGTGGCAGGCGACAACTTTCTGTTTGCAAGTGACACATCTACAGTCATTGTAGCTGACTGCCTCTTGCGTTCTGTGTTGTTTCCATCATAACACAAATTTCTGGGTGATTGCAGGATTGAAGATATCTTACCAGATCATGAGCTTTGATGACTTAGAGGAGGAGCTTCTTTCTAGATACTTTCCTTTGCGGAGAGGCAGTTATTGCGATTATTGTCGGCAAGAGGAGTCTCCCATTCGCACCCATCTCCCTTTCATTCATGTGTCATAGAATGCTCCTTCCAAAGTGAAGGTGCCGTCCTTGATACCCTCAGTGTAGGTGCCTCTCTTACCTTCCTTACCCAAAGAAGACAAATTGGATGGTTGAAGCTATTCGTCGTGATCACGTAAGGTGGAGTGCATACTCGACACCTTCGATCTTTGGAACCTTATTTTTGATTCGAACTTTTGAGCCAAATTCTTTCTCTTTATGAGTTTGCAAGATTTTGTCCTTGTTCATGTTCGTAGGTTGAAGATTGCAGCGGAAGTGTGAAAGAAGCTTGCGTCTTTGTATCAACACAAGATGTTTGCCCACAAGATTTCCCTTGAGAAGAAGTTGCAGATGCTTAGTATTGATGATTTCTCCTCTATGAAGGAGCACATCACTAAGATGGGGATATGAGGGGTGAGATTGTCTCTCTTGATTGGATGATATCCTTTGAAGACATGACTATGATCCTTTGACTCAGCTGTCATCTCCTCGATTCGATATCTTCTAGACTAGCCTTATCACATCAAGGACCCGTGAGATACTCTTATGGGAGGAGATTTCCGTGCTTGTCTTGGAGCATGACGAGTGACTGAGAGATGCTGGGACTAGTGGTTTTGGCTCCACTAGGGTATTTATTGCAAGTATAGGTGGAGGGAAGAAGAAGGAGAAGGCCAAGGGAAAGAAGTAGGAGGACAAGAAGGATGAGAAGGAGAAGAAGCCCAAGTGCCCACACTGTGGAAATGGCACTCATCCCAAGAAAAAGTGTTGGCAAAAGTACCCCCATTTGAATTTGAAGGAGAAGGATTCGAAAGATTCTAAGGCCACCCTAGCTACAATAGAGTTTTTCTTTGCGCATCTATTTACCGAAGAGGATACAATACTTGTTGCTTTTGCACAGGAGAAGCCTTGGCTTGTGTACAGTGGGGTCTCTTCTCACATGATCCATAGATGGGATTGGTGTCATGAGGACATGTATTTTTGAAACCTCACTTAACAAGTGGATTAATTTTTAATTACATGGTTAAGTATATATTGCACGTGTGAGTGTAATTGGGGTTAGAGTAAATTTACGAGCCGGGGATCCGAGGAAATCACGGGACATCAAAGGCGAAAGTTGTGATAAATTATACCGCACAGGTAGTTGGTGGTATCTGGTGCCAGTTGTTGGCCTAGGTCATTCATTTGGCCATAAGTGTCAGTTGGTGACACTAGAGAAGTGGCATTTGATGGTACCTACTACCTAATACCAATCTGATGGTCAAAGATGACACAGAGACACTCGGGAATGGAAGTTGTCTAGTCAATTTAATTATTGGCCAGTCAGATGATTTTTCAGGGCACAAAAATAATTATTAGATCAATTTTTAGTATTTAAAGATTGAAAAGTAATATTTAATTATGGATAATGCTGGAAAAACCATTTGAAAAGGTTGCTACTTGTCAAAAATGCCCATGCAAGATTGGAAAACGTCTTTAGAGACTGGAGAGAGGCATTTTTAGTATATTCAGCCTGTAAGAGATAGGAAGGAGATACGGCTAGTCTGATTAGCAGCCATTGGAGGACCTTCCGAGGCAGCTAGGGGCAGGAGAAAATCAATAAACAGTAGGCGACAACATTTACAAGCTGTTGAGATAGGGCAGTAGCAGTAAATGATTGATTTTTTTAAGTTCTTTGCATCTACAAGCTGTTGAGATAAGACAGTAGTAGTAAATGACAGATTTTTTTTCAGTTCTTCGCGAAAAAAGTCCGAATTTTCTCTCTTCTCAGCATTCTCTTTCGTCTCCTAGCCTTTCTACATCCTTGCTTCAAAGATTGCAGCATTGAGATCACCAAAGGTTGAGAAACTTCATATTTCTATGTTGTAAACCCTAATTTGCAGCATAAATTAGGATTTAGTAGCAGCCTCGAGAAGTGTATCAGAAATTGGAAGCTCCAAGACTTGGATTCAACAGGGTTGAAGTTGTTTTTAGCCTATTCAAGTGCAGGGACCAGCAAATAATTGAATTTAGGGCATTTTCCATCTCCATCAAAGCGAGTGAAGGCCAATTGATTACCTGAATCAAGGGGTCAAAAGAGATTAAAGACTTGTTGGTCATTTTGAACAGCAAGGGAAGTTGGAATATCGAAAGGGATTGGGAGAATCCCATTGTACATCAACTTTTTCTTCAATTAAGTTAAATAAATATTGAAAGGGGCGCTAGTTTTGGAGCCAACAGGGTGTCCAACGTCCAAGATTATGTGGTAAAGTGTACTTTTCAGTTTTGTGAATTTATTAATTGTTGTAAATAGTGCTTAATCAAGTTATTTACCACCCTATCCAAGGAGGAAGGTTGATTTCAATCGGCTTGAGGACATGAGTGATAGAGGGGGGCACAATTACCATTGGTGACAGCTCTACTGTTCCCATGGGGACTATTCCATTATTGTGAGACATGCAATCTTCTTCAGTCAGAGTCCTATGTATCGGATTTGGATTTTAACCTATTGTCTGATGTCCATAGTCTTACACAGCTAGGTACTCACGTTGTCTTTACACAGGATGTAGTGACCGTGGAGGATACTTCCATAGGTGCAGTTCTTTGGATAGGTTCGTGAGAGGGTGGGCTTTATATGCTCACAGCAAACCTTAGCTACGAGGTCTTCCCATGAGCTTGGGTTGCTTTGGTATGTTCACTATGGCTATTTGAACATTGATGCTATTTGATGGGCTTTTCGAAAGAAGATGGTGGAGGGACTTCCAAAATTTCCTCCTTCATACCTTATGCCCTAGCTGTTTGAGGGGCAAGCAACATAGGAAGCCACATCCAGTTTCCACTAGGACCGCTACTTCACTTGAATTGGTCCATGTCGACCTTTGCAGACCTCTAAGTACGGCCTTTCTTGGCAAGCCCAAGTATTTGATGCTAATTATCAACGACTTTAGTCATTATGTGTAGCCTTATTTTTAGGAGTATAAGAGTGAAGCATACTTCCAATCCAGTGAATAAAATGTGTTGGTGGAGAGGCAAACTACTTCCAAAGTCCGTGGTGTATGAGTAGATCACGGTGGAGAGTTTACTTCTAAACTCTTTTCAATTTTGCAGGGATCACGGTATTCAAGTGGAGTATTCTGATCTAAACAAACCTTTCGAGAATGGTGTGGTGGAGCATGCGAATTGGACCATACTAGAGGTGGCCCAATTGATGTTGGTGTTGAGAAACCCTTCACCCTTCACCTACAATTTGCGTTTTTGCGTTTTTGCGTTTTTGCATTTTGTAGCCATCCTAGACTGACTGTGCCTATTTATAGGCCACTCTCTCATTCATTTCTTACAGCTGATTCATTCAGCTCGTCACCTCTTCTCTCCAGCCTCTCCACTACCCTCACACCCCTTTAGGAGGACATTGTAGTTCGTGGTTCATGGTTGTCTTCATCATCTTCCTTGTGCTACGCCACCCTTGTTCCCTTGTATCACATTCACTCCATGATTCAGAACTTCATCGTTCCATTCATTAGAGTTTCTTCTCTCTTTCCTTTTCTTCTCCATGTTTGCCGAGTTCACTCTGTGTTCCTCCCCACAAACCCTACTATCTCGCTGGTATGTCATCTTTTGACATGGTATCAAAGCCTGGTTTTGCTCACCTAGCAATGAAGATCCTCCACTCCAGTGAAGGCAAAGTCCGGTGGCGGGTTCGGCATCTACTTCTCTTCTTCTTCCGTTGTATCAAAATCTTGTTTTTGCAGATTTCAGGTGTTTTCAGCTTGCTGTCCACACCCCTTTCGCGGAGGACATTGCAGTCTTAGCTGTCTCTTGCTGTTATCTATAGTCTAGCGCCTGTTTCTAGCCTTCCACCCGCAGTTTGTAGCTGTTTACAGGAGAACGACTATTGCTGATTACTCTCCGTTTGGAAAACAATCTCGTTTTTGCAGATTTCAGGTATTTCAGCTTGCCGCCCACACCCCAAACACGGAGGACATCATGGTCCAAGCTGGCCATTGTTGTCTACAACAGTCTGGCGCCTATTTCCAGCCTACGACACATTGTTCGGAGCCGATTTCAGCATATTGATTGCTGCTGCTGTTTTTTTCCTGCGTTTTTAGTCTTTCTCTTTATGCAGGCTGTCCTGTCTGCGTTTTTAGTCTTTCTCTCTCCTCACCTGCGTTTTTCAACTGGTTGCAATCTCTTATTGCTGGTCACATCCTCCTCCCATTGGTAACTCACTTCCAGCCCTTCCACTACCCTCCCACCCCTTGAGGTGGACATTATGGTTCGTGGTTTATGGTGGCTGACCTCTTCCACCTCTTCCTTCTTCAGCAAGGCACATTGGTATCCATGGATTCTTTACCAATAGATGACCAGTCTACTGGGTGTTCCTATTGCGGCACGAATGGTCATCCCACCGAAGACTGTCGACATCGACCTTTGCTCCCCACCCCTCCGGAGTACATGTGTCTTCCATCGGGCACTCCTTGTGCCACCTCTCCTTTCTGGGCCACAAAGATCGTTCTGTATCGGCTATCAGAGTACTATGCTCAAGGCAATAAGACACATTCGATGCGCACTAAGTCCTTTTCAGCACATGGAGGATCGATTGGCGCTACGACCTCCTGGAGATCATCGCAATGCCAGTGGCAGTCTTCTCCCACCTATTTTTAGGTACAGTGGCTTCGACGACGTACGGATCTGCAGTCCGCTCCATTGAGAGACAGTGATTGTTTGATACCGTCTCCTTATCAGTCTGCTTCTTCGAGAGACAGTGGCTGCTCGACTTCTTCCTCTTCTTCGGCTACCTAGTCTGCTCCACTAAGAGACAGCGATTGTTGCCCACCTCTTGCTCATTTTGAGCCCCACCCTTCCCCACCCTTGACTACTCAGGTTCGAGAGGCTACCTCTAGGAGCTCTTCGGCACCCCAGATACCTTCTTCAGCATGACCGGCGGCACTTCCTTCATCATTAGACATTTTGAAGTCCGTGATCCATGAGTTTTTGGATTCCCTATCTACTTCAGAGGGGGATGTTATTTCTTTGCCCTCAGAGGGGGCATCTACTTCTTCGACTTCAGCGGGGGCCCCTCCACCTCTCACCTCAGAGGGGGAACCTACTCCACATGAAGTTCTTCACCCAGCCTCTACTTTCTTGGGGTGGCTGTTTTCGACGAGTCATCTCTTCTCCTGATACCCAGGATCTTCAGGTACCACCTAGATCGGGACCTCAGAGGTTCAGCCGCGACTTGGTGACGAGGCCTTCGTATTCCTTCTAGCATGGATGCACGGAGCTAGTGGCTTCTCTCCCAAGGTTGTGTTTCGGGTTCTCCAGTTCACTCTGTCTATTGGTCTTTACTGCAGGTTTCCTTTTTGGTGGAAATCTTGGAGCTTAGGGGTCCTCTACATCTTCTTGCCTTGGTCACTTGGTCAGCATGGAGCCACCTCCCGAGATTGAGTACGGGCATATCCTTATGGTTCTCGGCACTACACAAAGTCTGACATTTCTCCTATGCATTGCATATTTTCATCATCTTTGTATTAGGGCGCTTTGGCAAGTGAACAATTTCCCCACGAGGGACACTGTCCAAGTGGCACCTGCTGCATAAGCATTATCTCTCCACCTCACTCTTCTCTTGTTCCCCTTTTTGGGCCTGAGAGGGGGTGTTGAGAAACCCTTCACCCTTCACCTGCAGTTTGCGTTTTTGCGTTTTTGTGTTTTTGCGTTTTGTGTTTAGGGTTTGCAGCCCCAAAAAGGGGCGCCATCCTAGACTGACTGTGCCTATTTATAGACCACTCTCTCATTCATTTCTTACGGCTGATTCATTCAGTCCGTCATCTCTTCTCTCTAGCCTCTCCACTACCCTCACACCCCTTCAGGAGGACATTGCGATTCGTAGTTTGTGGCTGTCTTCATCATCTTCCTTGTGCTACAGCACCCTTGTTCCCTTTATCACATTCACTCCATGGTTCAGAACTTCATCGTTCCATTCATCAGAGTTTCTTCTCTCTTCCCTTCTCTTCTCCACGTTTGCCGAGTTCACTTTGTGTTCCTCCCCGAAAGCCCTACTGTCTTGCTGGTACGTTATCTTTTGACAGTTGGAGGATAGGGTTCTTCCTTATTCCCTTTGGGGTGAGGTGGCAGCTACTCCGGTTCGCATTTGCAATCGTTCCTCAACTTTTACACTCTAGGACATGACCTCCTATGAGACTTTCTTTGGTAGGAAGCCTTCCATGTCTCACTTTCGCATCTTTGGGGGTGATGCATTTGTCCATGTGGACAAAAAAAAGAAGACGAAGCTTGACTTGAAGTTCAAGAAGCTTATGTTTGTGGGCTACAACACTACCACGAAGGGCTATCAACAGGGATGTGACCTTTGATGTGAGTAGGGACGTGATCTTAATGAGGCTGTGGCCTCTGAGGATCCTATTGATGGTTCTATTGTAGGGATGCTTGGTCATCAGAGAGGGAGTCTTCTTCTGACAAAGAAGATTTACCTTCTCTTAGTAAGGGGAAGTCCCATACACAGATAAGTGTGTTGCAGGTACTGGAGGCTACTGAGTCTTGTAGCAGGATGAGCCTATTCAGATTCCTCTTTGGTATAGACGGTTCATGCAAGATTCAAGTGTTTCTCACTTTCTTTCTTCTCTTACAGGTCCACGCAGATCAGCTCGCTTACAGGCCCAATAGGATAGTTCATTGTGTGACCTATGCTCTTAGATCACACATTTTTCATGATAGAGAGCCTACTACAATTGAGGAGCCTCTTGCACAGGATATTTGGTGTCAGGCTATGTAGAAGGAGCTCGATTCTATCAAGGAAAATCGGACTTGGGAGTTGGTTCTACGTCCATAGAAGTAGAAGGTGATAGGTGTGAAGTGGGTCTGGAAGATCAAGTATCTTGTAGATGGTTCCTTGGACAAGCACAAAGCTAGGCTTGTTACCAAGTGTTTTGCTTGAAGGGCATGTTTGGACTATTTTAAGACTTTTGCACCTATGGCTCCAAGGTCTACTATTCAAGCTATCTTGGCTCTTGCAGCCCACCACGGTTGGCCCGTTTATTAGCTGGGCATCAAGTCTGCCTTCTTGAATGGTGTCCTTGCGAGGAGATTTATGTTTCACAGCCTTGAGGTTTTCTTGTGCAGGGGAAGGAGGACCATGTCTATAGATTGCGGAAGGCTCTCTATGGCCTGAAGCAGGCTCCTAGAACTTGGTATCAATGGATTGATTGATTCTTTCTACAGAGTGGCTTCCATGGATTAGCTCGTGACCCCAACATATACTACAAAGTTGAGGGTGATAGGTATCTTTTGATTGTATTGTATGTGGATGATCTTGCGATCATAGGGAGCTATGCTTAGGAGGTTAATCGGACTCGGGAGATTTTGAGACAGTAGTTTGACATGACAAATCTCGGGGTTCTGCACTTCTTCCTAGGATTGGAGATCTATTAGATGGCATAAGGCATGTTTATTTTCGAGCAGAGGTACATCTTTGAGCTACTCTCGGAGTTTGGTATAGCCGATTGTCAGCGTATTTCATGCCCCATGGACCTAGAGTCTAAGCTTTGGACAGAAGATCCCCTCACATATGCCACCCATTATAGGTGTCTTGTTGGCTCTCTCATCTGGCTTATTCATAATCGGCCGGATATTTCTTTTGTTGTGGCTTTGTTGTCTTCTTTGATGAAGACTGCCACTTAGGAGCATTGGAGAGCAGCCTTGCATGTTCTTCCTTATTTACAGGGGACCCAATTCTATGGGATCATGTATGGAGAGGGGGCTACTCTCTCTGGTTGGAGCAACTTTGATGGGGCAAGTGATGTGGATTTGAGACGGTCTACTGCAGGTTATGCCTTCTCCCTTAGATCAGGAGTAATCTCGTGGAGCAGTAAGAAGCAGCCTACTATGGCCCTTTCTTCTAGAGAGGTAGAGTATCGTGCATTATGCTCTATAGCTAAGGAGGCGGTTTGGCTTTGCTACATGTTGACGGAGATTTTTCCTAGCGTGGTTATACAAAGCTGCATGTGGACAAAGAGAGTGCTCTAGCTCTGGCGCGTAGAACCTTGTGTTTCATGCTCACATGAAGCACATTGAGGTTCAATATCACTATGTTTGAGAGCGGATCATGGATTTTGAGTTAGTGGTGGTCTATTGTCTCACAGCGCGGACAACGCAACGTATCTCTTCATGAAGCCTTTACCCCGAGCTTGTATGCTTCATCACATGTTGTTGTTGGGTCTTTAGACACTTCCAGGATCTGAGAGGGGGTGTTAGCTTGTCTATGTTACTCATGACAGTTTGTCATCTCTTGGTTGTGAGCTCTTGTCAGAGTCTGTCAGAGACTGTCAGAGACATAGGAGCTTTGGTAGTTTTAGGTGCATTTCCTTCAATTGTTGGCTGCTTATGTGCATTCCTAGGTTAGTTTTCGCCTTTTCCAGTCTGCCTCTACTTGCTGGACATTGTCCCCACCATATTCAGGATTTTTCTATGGTCTCCTGGTATTTTTCTAGCATTTCTTCTAGTGTGATCAGGATGAAATATTGGTTGGCCAGCATTTATTGCACCTACTAGTGTAGGTCAGTCTGTTATTGGCTTTATTGGCTATTTATAGCATGCCTCCCCCACTTGACATACACACTCTCTCTAGTCTTCATCCTGTCATATGTAGGTGCACACTCCAACACTCTGACATTCCATGCATGGTGTTGCCATCATCATCAACTTGATCTGGTGCCCTTATTGACACTATGGGCTGCGTGCAGGGACTGATCAGTCCAGCCCCTTTGTATAAACATTCTTCTTTAGTCAGTGCAATATACTTTCTTCATCTTCTGCTCTCTCTCTCTCTCTCTCTCTCTCTCTCTCTGTGGTTCTGTCTGCGTCTCTGTTTCTCTTTGTGTTGGTGTTTCATTTCCATTGTGCACTCTCACAAAATGCACATGGATGGACCTTTAGATCTTCCACAATAGAGTGGATCGAAGACAAGTGTGCCTCAACCATCCATCCCCCTGTCAAGAAATGAGGTATGCCTGATACCATGTCAAGAGAAGTATGCTTTGATACCTTGTTAAGAAATGATTGTTGTGAAAGCAAACCAGAGAGAGAGTAGGGTTTGCGGGGAGAAAGACAGAGTGTTTACGACAAACAATGAGAGAGAAGAAAAACTCAGAAAACACAAAAGAAAAAGAAGATGAAACATTGACTCATGCTAAGTGAACAAAGTTGATATAGTAGATTCGAAGCGCTGAAGATGATTGCATTGTCTTGTCTAAATTAGGCGGTAGTTCTTGTGGGGAATATGAATAGTGAAGGGGGCAAAATGTAGTCCTGTGGTAGTCGGATGTCGAAGATGTATGTTGAAGGAGAAGGACAGCTGTGGAGGGAGTGGAATGCAGTCCTCTAGTGCTGTTGGAGTTGAGGATGAAGATCACCAGCTATGAATGCGTACTTCGAAAGATGAGGATTGGAAGGATAACTTGCTAGATGAGGAAATCAAGCCCACCCTTGATAGAGTAGGAACTGCAAAAACATAGGTATTTGAGATAGTAGGTGCTTGCCGAAGCCATTGTCGATGCCAGGGAGGTGTTAGATCACAAAACACAGCTTGAGAGGTGGATGCTAGGTGGAAAGCACTGTTACGATGTAGGTAGCAAAAACATGTGTCTGTTGACGCCAAATGAGGATGATGGTCACCAAGTGGATTAAGAGAATTTGCAACCGAAAATGTAGGTACAATTTAATGCTAGATGGTGGAGATGGTTTGCCAGGTGGAGGAAGAGCATATGCAGCCCAAAACGCAGCTTGGAATGTGTGGAAGATAAGGTGCTTGGTGCAGGTAAAGATGTAGACCACAAACTACAATGTCCCTCGGGTGGGGTGTGAGTAGTAGTGGAAAGGAAGAGAGTTACAGAATGTCGGAAGGAATGAATGTGGGAGTAGATGAATGGATGGAGTCGATGTCATATATACATGCATAGAGTGTCTAGAGTGTCGCTCACTAAAGTCTCTTGGGTGGTGCCCCGACTCTCTCGGAAGGCGCTTGGAAGGCCTTTTTGGGGCTGTAATTAGAAGCCAAAAATAGAAATGAAGGAGCGAAACAATACTGACCCCCCAGCCCCCAAACACCAATGCGCCCACTCCCACAAAACAAAAAAGAAAAAGAGGGAGAAAAAAAGAAGGAAAGATACTCTCTTAGAAGGCGCTTGGAAGGCCTTTTTGGGGCTGTAATTAGAAGCCAAAAATAGAAATGAAGGAGCGAAACAATACTTAACCCCCACCCCCCAAACACCAATGCGCCCACTCCCACAAAACAAAAAAGAAAAAGAGAGAGAAAAAAGAAGGAAAGATATTTCTATCAATAACACATTGGGAAAAACTCCTATGAGGTAGAATAGAAACTACAAAAGCCCTATGAAGGACTACTTCTATATGATATATCCATTATTTGGATAAACAACCAGTTCAATGGTTGTAATGCTAGACCTTAGATGACTCAAGGTGGAAGAAGGTGCTAGAGTCCCACATGTGAATGGCAACGGCTCTCATCCTCCTCATACATTCAAAGTCAGCTTGTGGTCTTTCCATTCAAAATCAGCTTGTGGTCTTTCCCATCCCTACTGGAGTGTGTGGATAATCTATGCCTAGATCCTAGAGAGACACTCCACAACAGATATGTCTTATAGATCAATGACATGACTGCACATGACAGTCCAAAGGGGCCAAGCAATAATGCTAGCAATCAACTCCTATGTATGGCAATGCCTTTGAGTCCTTCATCATTGACACCCTTGTGGGTGGATGTATAAATGCTCTTTATATTGTGATTTGTGAGCCAACCATCCCTTCTCCGAATGGGCAAAAATTCCCCCCCAAAAAAGTTCAAAGTTGTTTATACATTGCCTTTGTAGGTTGTGATAGGGCATGGGCGGCTGATGTGCACCCTTTGTCCGATGCCTTTGCACCTCTAGGGTGGCCCCTTGGGCTCAGGAGGGAAGATAACCATTGCCACTATAGTCTTGGTAGGTTCTTTGGCAATCGATGTCCCATTTACCAATGGCTTGGCTGCTTTGGGGTGGGACCTCTTAGGGTGAATGGGGTGAGCTTTGCTTGGTAATCCATCTTGGTTTCCATTTTGGGCCTGATAGTGGGTGTTAAGTTCAAAATGGTGCACTAACATTAAACCTTTCATTAAGCTGGTTAAATACCCTCACAACTGAAATGCAAGTGTGCTTTGATGTCCCATAAGCAAAACCCTAAACTTTGCTTGGTTCCATCTTAATAAATAGAGAGTGTGCATTCCAATTCATACCACTCAGTTAGTCTTCAGCTGTTGCCACTCTTCATCATCATCATCTTTAGCCACCAAAATTGCTTCTGCAATTGTTGGACAAACTCTAGCTGTTGTCAACTTTATCAAGACTGCTGTATTTGCTGCCCAAGCAGGTCAACCTGCTGTCCCTAGCTTCAAGAGGACTTCATCATCAATGTCTCAATCTTCTTGGTGACACCAAACTGCTGATCAGACTTGCTGCTTGTTGCCATCATCACTGCAGGCTTCATTTACTGATTCAGCCCCTCATCATCACCTAGCTGCTAGTTCACTCCACAAGACTATGGGTCAGGCCGCCTTGATTACCACATACCTACTCCAGCTGCTGTGCTTTTAAGTTTTCAGCATCAGCTTGATTTGTGTTTTTTGTGAGAAATGCACCAGCTATGGAGGGAGAGAAACGAGAGGTAGTGATAGTGAGTGAGCTGAAGCAAGAGAGTAAAGTGTACTTGCTGAATTGAAAGATAGAATAAAAGTACAACACTAAGTTATTGAAAGATAGAATAAAAGTACAACACTAAGTTAAGTCATGGGTTGACCTAACCAGCCTTTCCACCAACTAACTAGATAGAGTTAGGCTAACTTACTCTAGTCCCTAGTGTCACTATTGTAATGTTAAAGGACACTAGGTATGCATGCGCGTGCGCGCGCGCGCGCACGCACGCACGCACGCACACACACAGAGCATTGACTCTATTACATGGGCATTGCCCAAAATTGGCAAATTCTAACACCCCCCTATAGTGCCAATGTGATGAAGTACAAGGATAATCAATCACCAAAGGTTAATAAGTCCAAGGACTTTTGAAAAGCCTCAAACTTCTTGCATGGTAATGCTTTGGTGAAAATGTCTGCAACATTTTCTTGTGTGGGTACATACATCAAGTTGATCTCTCTTGTATAGCATCTCTTTGTGACATAATGGTAATGCACCTCAATATGTTTCGTGTAGACATGAAATAGAGGATTTCGTGCTATTGCAATAGCACTTTGACTATCAGAAAGAATGGGTGTAGGACCCTCCAATGGTGAATGTAGATCAGCCAATAATCTGCATAGCCATACACTTCCACTGTTGCTATGAAGGCTGCCCTGCACTTAGCCTCAAAAGATGAGGTAGTGGCTGTAAGCTATTTCTAAATTAGCCATGAAATGTATGAGCGGCCCAGAAAGAAATAGTGTCCACTAGTAGATTGCCTAATGTTTGCATCACCAGCCCAATTTGAATCACTGTAAGCTTGTAGATGCATGTCTCCCCCTTGGGAAATAATGCATGTGATTGAGTACCTTGCAAATATCTAAAGATCCACTTAACAGCTTGCCAATGTATGGTTTGTGAGTTGTGCATATACTTGCTTACTTGAGATATTGCATATTAAATGTCAAGGCATGTGCTGCAAATATAAATAAGACAGCTAACAGCTTGGCTACAAATTGCAACATCAAACATCTCTTGGCCATCATGAATAGATAGCTTTAAGCTTGGCTCCATGGGAGTGCACATAGGTTTGCAATCTTGTATGTTAAACGTATGCAAAAGCTTGTCCATATACTGTGATTTTGACATGATGACCATGCTGATTTTGGGTGACGTGAATCTCCAAATAGTAGTGTAGGCAGCCCTTATCAGACATAGCAAATACACATTTCAATTCAGTCATGAAATCTGCAATTTTATCCTCTTTAGGTCAAGTGAGTAGCATGTCATCCACATAAAGAATGATAATCAGCAAGTTCCCCCTCTTCATTCTTAATGTATATAGTGGGAGCAATTGGATTATTTTTGAACCCTTTGCTGGCCAACTAAGCATCAGTTTTAGAGTACCATGCACAAGGAGCTTGTTTGAGACCATAAAGAGCCTTATGTAACTTGCAAAACCATGTGCTCTTTTCCCTTAATCACAAACTTTGGAGGTTGTGGCAGATAAATATCCTCATGTAAATCCCCATTCAAAAATGTTGTCTTAATGCCTAATTGATGTACTTTCCAGCCAATATTTGTAGCCATAGCAATCACACATCTCACCATACTCATACAAGATGTAAGAGTAAAGGTTTCCTCATAATCTATGTCCTTCTTCTGTGCATAGCCTTTTGCTACCAATCGTGCTTTGTACACGTCAATAGTGCCATTAGTGTTGCACTTGAGTTTAAAAACTCATTTCATGCCAATAGCTTTCTTATCAGGTCATAAATCTACAAGATCCCATGTAGAGTTAGTGGCAATAGAATCTAACTCTTCTTGCATGGCCTGCTGTGTGCCTTCTTGTCCCATGAGTTGTATCGTCTCTTGATTGCTAGTCTTTCATGTCGAGATTGCCGCCCGTCCCCTTTGACTCACACTGCTGAATACATCTATCGCTTGCCCGCCAGTCTTACATGCCACATTGCTAACATTGATCGATCCACTAGTTGTCATGTCAAGCTCCCAACCTGTTGTCTTGTGGATGACCATTCACTTGGGATAAGCCACATTAAATTTTTTTCTTTCTGCTTAACCTTTAATCATAAAGACTTAATTATTTCTTAAGGGGGAAATTCACATGCAATTGGTGCTTTTTAAATTTGACCTTGCTTTCTTAAAATTTCTTCATCAAAATTTCGTCCTTTTTCAATTTGAGCCCTCCCCATGGCATCTACCATCGGGATGTGAGATATGGCATCACAATTGGAAAATTCTTGTATATGAGAATGGCTTAAGAAGAATGAAAGTGCGCTCGCTATCATTGGGCTCAGCCGCTATGACACCTTCATCACCTTGATCTTACAACAACGACAAAAGAGATATGGGATGGTCTTTAAACCACATTCGGGGGACATTAATAATTCCAAATTATTTAGGAAGATGCAATTGTTTAGTATCTCCTACAATCCTTTAGAGACTCTTAAGCAATATCTTGATCATTTTAGTCATGGGTTGTACCAGGAAACAACCTCTGGCATTGCACCAAGAGCCTTCTACACCAGGAAACAACTGCCCAAGTTCTGATATTGCAAGTGGGTTGGCCACACTGTTGATATGCTACAAGAAGAAAGATAAGTAGCAAGACAAGCTAATGCCTTATTTAATAGTGACTCTAATGAGCCATCTACCACCTCTGATAAGGTCCTTGTCTCTTGGCAATGATAAACCCTATTAGTATGCTTTTTGAATTAAATCCTAGATAAAAAAATAAATGTGTTTTGGAAGTAGACACTGACCATGCCAATGCATGTGTTAAGACCTTTCTAAACACTTACTATGTGGGGTACTTTGCTTGGATTTTTATCCAAAAAGATTTATACTTTCCTTTTATGATTCTATTATTAGGAGCTACATTTCAAGGGGGATTGTAACCACTTACCGCATGATCTTTGAGTTGATTCTGAAAGCTTTACCCATGTATTTGGTCTTTGATCATGTGCCTAGTGTCTCCAAGCCATATTGACTTTTGATTAGTCTTTGAGCCATGCACACCCACCTCTAAACCATGCCTTACTTCAGGTCCCTAAGCTTTTTGGAAGACCATGTTCCGATCTTTCTCATGGTGCATCTCTCTCTCTTATATATCTCCTTTCCAAAATCATTGTACAGGATTAGACATTGCCTCTTAGAGGTAAGACCCTTTCTTTTCCTTTTTCCATATGTTTTGTGTCACGGATTCAGCCACCCGTGACCCAAGTGGGGGGGATTTGTTAGATTTATTTATCCCCGTGTGTGGACATGGATTATTGTGTAAAAGTATATGTTTAGGTGTGAACACCTTTTATGCCACTTAGTATTCAACGAGGGTCAAAGGTATATGTGAATACCTCAGCCTATATATTTAGGCCCTAACACTTGTATTTTCATCACAAACTATCACATCAATCTGTTTAGCTTGTTGTGTACTTGCAAGAGTTCTCTCTTGTGAGAAAATAGGACCAGCAATAGAGGAGAGAGAAATGAGACAAAGACAATGAGTGAGTTGCAGCAAGAGTGTAGAGTGTACTTGCTGAACTAAATTGAAAGAGTGAAAGTAAAACCTAATTTAGTTCATAAGTTGACCTACTCAACCTTCCACCAACTAACTAGGCTAACTTTACTCTAGTTCCTAGTATCACTAACTAAATGTCCAAAGACACTAGGTACAAATACTACATTGGTAGTTTTATAAGTGTCCACACCTCATGAATGGGTACTGCCTAGTTATGCCAAATTCTAACACCTCTCTACAATTCCAATGTCATGAAGTACAAGGATGATCAATCACCAAAGGGTAATAAGTTTCAGGACTTTCAAAAAGCCTCAAATTTCTCATGTGGTAATGCTTTGGTGAAAATGTTTGCAACATTTTCTTGTGTCGGTACATACACCAAGCTAATCTCTCTTGCATAACATCTCTCTCTGATATAGTGATAATGCATCTCAATGTGTTTTGTGCGAGCATGAAACACAGGATTATGTGCTATTGCAATAGCACTTTGACTGTTAGAAAGAATGGTGTAGGACCTTCCAATGATATATGTAGATTAGCCAACAATCTGTGCAACCAAACACATTTGATTGTTGCTATGAAGGCTTCCCTATACTTAGCCCCACAAGACGAGGTAGCCGCTGTAGGCTCTTTCTTGCTTAGCCACGAAATGCACGAATGTTCTAGAAAAATGTGTCCACTAGTAGACTGCCTAGTGTGTGCATCACTAGCCCAATTTGAATCACTGTAAGCCTATAAGTGCAAGTCTCTCCTTTGGGAAATAATAATGCATGTGACTGAGTACCTTGCAAGTATCTAAAGATCTGCTTAATAGCTTGCCAATGTGTGGTCCGTGGGTTGTGCATATATCTGCTTATCTAGGATATTATATATTGAATCTTAGGACGTGTGTTGCAAAGGTAAATAAGGCAGCCAATAGCCTAGCTATAAATTGCAACATCATGTATCTCTTCACCATCATGCGTAGATAGCTTTAAGCTTGGCTCCATAGGAGTGCATATAGGTTTGTAGTCTTGCGTATTAAACCCATGTAACAGCTTATCCACATACAATGACAATGACATGATGATACCATGTTGATTTTGGGTGAACTGAATCCCCAAATAGTAGCGTAGACAGCCCATGTCTGGCATAGCCAATGCATGTTTTAGATCGGCCTTAAAATTTGTAATTTTTTCATCTGTAGGTCCAGTGAGCAACATGCCATCCACATAAAGAATGATAATCAACAAGCCCCTCCTTCATTCTTAATGTATAGAGTGGGGGAAGTTGGACTATTTCTGAACCCTTTGCTGGCCAAATATGCTTTAGTTTTTGAGTACCATGCATGAGGAGCTTGTTTAAGACCATAAAGAGCTTTATGTAGCTTGTAGACCATGTGCTCTTTTCGCTTAATCTCAAACCTTGGAGGTTGAAACACATAAACATCCTCATGCAAATCCCCATTCAAGAATGTTGTTTTAATATCCAATTGATGTACTTTTCAACCAAAATGCGCAGCCATCACAATTAGAGATCTCACCATACTCATATGGGATATGGGAGCAAAAGTTTCCTCATAGTCTATGCCATTCTTTTGCGCATAGCCAACCAATTGCATGTTGTACCTACCAATTGTACCATCAGCTTTACATTTGAGTTTGAAAACCCACTTAGTGCCAATGGCCTTCTTACTAGGTGGTAGATCCACAAGATCCCATGTAGAGTTAGTGGCAATGGAGTCTAACTCTTGCATGGCTTGCATCCAATGTATATCTCGTTGAGCTTTATGCAAGAAAGTAGGCTCATCATCATCTAACAATGAGTTCATAAACACATGCTCGTCACAATCATCTACTTCTGTTATATTAGCCAAATGTTCCCCCCCTTGCATCATGTGCTGCATGCCTAGTAGCTTGCATCTAGTATGTTGAGGTAATGGGGCATGCATTTTACTATCGTGGAGAGTTTGTAATAGCCATCTTGGGACTGTTTTTGCTGCATTCACAACAGCTTTTTCATGCTGAATTGTTGCCTCCACTGCATGTGGCAAACCCTCATCAATACACTGTTGTTTGGGAGCATATCCAACAGCAACAGCTTGCTGTAGCAGATCTGTTTTGCCATTTACAATAGGCACGGGCTCCAAAGAAAGTGGTAAAACTACTTCAAAAACATCACCAATGTCATGTGTGGTTGGCATTTGAAACTGGTTATGAGAAAATGCTACATTTTTAACAAATATGACATTCCTATTGACAAATACCTTCTTCGTACGTGAGTCATACATGCGATAGCTTTTATTTCCGAATTCTAGGCAATACAAATGCATTTTATAGCCTTACCATCAATCTTCCCACGAAGCTCTTTTAGACATTTGCATAGGCTATGCAACCAAACATCTGAAAGTAGTCAACTTTGGTTTTCTTGCCATGCCAAGCCTCAAACGGAGTGATTGCCTTCAAAGCCTTTGTAGGTTCTTGATTCAATACATAATTAGCACACTAAAGCCCTTCCAACCAAAATTTATGTGGCAGCCCCTTGCTTTTTAACATGCAATGAGCCATTTCCATGAGAGTGTGATTCTTTCTTTCAGCAACTCCATTTTGCTAAGGAGTCATTCTAATAGTGGCTTGATGCGTAATGCCATGATCCAACAAATATGTCTCAAATGCACGAGACATGTACTCTCTCCTCTATGTGTGTGAAGTGTCTGCACTTTTAAACTAGTTTTAGTCTCAAGCTTTGCCACAACATGTTTAAAATGCATGAATACATTAGATTTAGCCTTCAGCCCATACACCCATATATACCTCGAGTAGTCATCAATAGATGTAACAAAATAAAGGTGACCCCCAAGTTCATGTGTCCTCACGGGACCACAAACATTGGAGTGAATAAGCTGCATTTTTGGACAGCATGCACTACGCCATCCTTTTGTGTCCTCACGGGACCACAAACATTGGAGTGAATAAGCTGCATTTTTTGGACAGCATGCACTACGCCATCCTTTTTGAAGGTAAACTTGTGCATCTTGCCCAAAATACATCCTTTGCATGCATGAGGAGGTGGAGCCTCCACTGGAGGCAATGCATCTACTATATAACACGTCTCAAGGGTCATCAAACTCCCAAAGTCCATAATGGGCATGCCAAAGCTCCGTATTTTGCATAGTGGGTGTAAGACTAGTGACTGCTAAAGTATCATGAGTCGGTCATAAGTGTCTAACAAGAATAAACCCTTGCGTAGGGTGCTTGACAACATGTGTATAGTCCATCTCTCTATCTTTAACAATACATTTGTCATCCTCAAAGATGATTTGAAAGCCATGCTTATTGAAAGCTGAAATAAACAACAAGTTCTTTGTAATGCTAGGCACAAATAATACACCTAGAAGCATGAAGTCTGAACCATCTACAGCTGTAATAGTGATTGTCTGAGTGCCATAAACATCATACCGTTGCTGTTTGCACATGTGGCACGCTGTTCAATAGGGGCTGAATGCAAAAAAGTAAACAAACACTTTCTAGAAGTGATGTGCTTTGAAGCACCATTGTCAAAATATTGTTTGTTGTGTTTCAATAGCATTAAATGCTAAATCAGCCATAGAAGTATCATAACTGCATGTGAGAATACATAATCCTCCTCTATTTGCTGGCTGATGCCTCTTGGGCAGCCAAGTTAGAGTTTTTTTCTTCTCCTTAGCCAATCTCTTTTGGAACTCATCAATATAAGGATCTAGCTTCTTGCAATAATGGTATTTTTTCTTCTTTTTAGACTTATGTGAGTCTTGGACAGCCTTGTTTGATGGCTCGCAAGCATTGCCCTTTTGCTGATTTTTTTATTTTGCCTGGCCTTACCCTTACTATAAACTTGGAAAGCATAACCACATCATCTGAATACAAAGCAACATTCTTCCGAGTCTACTCCTCTTGCAACAAGAGGCCTTCCAACTCCACAAACATAAGGGGCTATTGCACGTGCCTCCCCCTCCCCCACTCAAAGAGGTGTGAAAACCAAGATATGACTTTGGAAGAGAGTTTAGGGTGATATTCACCAATTTAGTATCTTGAATAATTGTATCAACATTGAGTAGCTGCTTATGCAAATCTTGTATATGAGTAAGGTGATATGTCATGCTATCATCCTCATCCATATTTACATTTACCAAATCTTTATGAAGATAGGAGATCGTGGTCTCATTGCGGGTAGCAAACATATACTCAAGTATATCCTATGCTAATTTTGAGGTCTTGCCAGACTGAATGTGTGAAATGATAGCCCTTTTCACTGACAATGTTATCAAAGAAAGTGCATGAGCATCCTTTGAATTTCATTTTCTTTGATTCTCCGTAGGAGGGGGATGAGAAGCTACAATAGTAGCAACACCAGCAACTTGTCCTTAGGCATGATGCTGAGGTGTTTGAGGTGCGAGACCTCTTGGTCATAGCAAGTCACATGTAACACAGACCCACAAATCTGTGGCAAAAGGAGGTTGTGGACCATAAAACTCCACAATGGGTAGCTGAAGCCATCAAGCTTGTCCTCCTAAGTGAGGACACTAAGGATGTTGCACTGATCATTGTTGCCGTGACATGGCAGGTTGTTAGAAACGAGCAAAAATCTACAGTAAGTACTTCAAAGCTGAAGTATAGTGTGTGTATCCCTTAGAGTACTTGAAATCCCTTGGGATTACTAAACAGGTGCCAAAGTGTCACACAAATGCCAAAGTGTGTGCAATGTCACCCAAAATAGCACTCAGCCACAATAATAACAGCAGTGCATTGCTGTATACTGCCGTAATACACCTGCCTCATAATGCGTGTGCGCGAAATTACAAATTCCAGCAATTTAATGCAGATGCTCACCAAAATTTTTGAATTCCCCCCAAGTTTACTGTTCAATCTGATTGTAGTAGCAATAAATGCTGCTGTACTTGCCTTGGGATGCATGTAGGTCAAAAGGCCCAAATTTCTTCCTAAAATTTCAATTGAAGAAATTATTACCTTACAGCTCGAATTTTTGCCCAAATTTCTTGCACAAGTCTAGTAGAAATTGTGCAATGTTAGCTTCCTCGGACTTGAATTGTGTGTAGGAGGCCGATTCGATTGAAAGCCCCAAATTGTGGGTATCTCGGGATATGTAGGGCAGTAACGTGCTGCAAAAACAAGCGTAGATAGGAGGCACGCTGGCCCGGGTGGCTTGAGCCACAAGGTGGCACTGTTAAGGTGTCACAAGTAGGGATAGAGGTGGCGAGACAGGTGGCACAAGTGTAAAGAAGCTAATTCTCACAGGAAGCCATTAAACTGAAAATACAAGAAATAGATATATACTGCCAAGAAACCATAGCCAAGGTGGCTAGGTATGAAATAATATTACCAATGTTGGCTGAGAATCAAATGATGAGTGGCTGCAGCATGGTATGCACCCCAAGCTATGGTAGCCAACAGTATTCACCCTCTTAGATGGTGGGAGGTTGAGACCTCAAACATGTAATGTTGTAAAATGGCAAAAAGATACTTCATATGTTACATCTCCACCTTTTATACTTAACCCTAGCCTACCCTAGATTAAGGCATTTATGCTTTATTACAAGCCATCTCGGTCTAAAAGAGCTTTGTCCTCAGAGCTGGAATTGGGACAATTTACAAGGATAGCTGTGTAAGTAATGGATCCATGCTGAAATGGAACTCCAAGTTGAAGAAGATCTTATATGTCAATGAAGTACAAGTATGAAATCTGAGTATACCGCTGGACTGCTGCACAAGAATGGCCATAACTTGAAGAAGAAATGTCCAATCGCCATGTATGAGCTATAGGACTTTAAAGGACAATCCCTAATATCCAGCCATGCCATAAGAATCCAATTTTGATGACTGCAGAGCAATTATCTTTATGACAGAAATTTAATACACCAAGCTGTCCTGTTCAGATATTACTCTGTTTCTTTCAAAAGCCATGGAAAAGAATCAAGGTATGATGATGGTTTCCAAGTAGACTCCTCCATGGACAAACTTTGCCATTTAATAAGGTATTCCAGCAGTGAATAGTTCCTTAAAACCTTTTTTCTTTTGCCAATAATCTTTTCAGGCTCATAAATAATGAGACCATCTTCATCTATGGGAGGTAACTCCTCTAAAACTTTTATGGCTGGATCCATATATTTCTTAAGTTGGGAAACATGGAAGATAGAATGAATCCTTGTTGAAGAAGTCAAATCAAGCTTGTATGCAAGTTCACCAACTCGTTTGAGGATTTGATAAGGCCTATAGTAACAATGAGCCAACTTATTATGATTGCCTTTGAGAGAAGCATACCTAGATTTAGGCACTTTGAGAAATACCTAATCTCCTTCTTCAAACTCCAAAGGCCTTCTCTTTTCATCAGCATAAGCCTTTATAACATCTTGTGTTTTTCTAATGTTTTCTTTGCATTGATATAAAAGAGCTTCCATTTTCTCAACTTCAACCACGGCATGTGGATTCATATCTTCATGGAAGAGAGCTGAAGGTATTTGTACTTTATATCCATAAAGTGCTCCAAATGGCGACATACCAATGCTTATATAATGAGTGTTATTATAGCAAAATTCAGCAAGATGTGGCCAATAATCCCACGAAGCTCGAGTGTCATGGCAAAAACGTTGAATATAGACTTCCAACCATTTATTGACACACTCTGTTTGGCCATCGGTTTGGGGATGATATACCGTGCTAGGAGTCAAAATTGTTTCCATAGAAGTTAACAAACTTCTCCAAAAAAAAAATCCATGAACTTAGTATCACGATCAGATATGATCTTCAATGGCATACCATGAAGCTTAAAAATACATTCTATAAATTGTTCAACGACTTGCTTTGTTGTAAATTGAGCCTTGGTAGGGATGAAATGAGTTGATTTAGTCAACCGGTCTACCACCACATAAATGCTATTCCACCCATGCTTTGTTGTAGGTAATCCACAATAAAATCCATCGTAATATCAGGACACGGAAGACATTGCATAACATAATCCTTGACATCCCTTCAAATGCCCTTTCAATAGAAACTTTGATGGATATTATCAAATGTTTTGAACAACCCATGGTGCCTCGGTAAAGGTGAAGAGTGCATCTCATACAAGATATGGTCTTTGAAAGAAGATTGTGGTGTTAAGAAGACTCTACCATGATACCATAAAAGACCGTTGTGCCATTTAAAATTAGGATACTCTTCTCCTTTGCCTTGCTGAAATTCCTTCATCATCTTTGATACTTGCTCATCAAGCAAATAATTTTCTTGAATATCATGGATCGAATCCTTATGTACAGTTGAAATGGTAGGGATAGAACATGTCCACATTCTTGATAAGGCATCCGCCACCACATTGTCTTTTCCAGCTATATAAGATATCTCAAAGTCATATCCTTGAAGAGTAGCTAACCATCTTCGTTGCTTGGGAGACAAATTTGGCTGTGAAAAAAAGTATTTCAATACACGATGATTGCTGTTGACCTTGAAATGGCTGCCATAGATATAATGATGCCACTTTGTGATAGCACACAATATTGCTAACATCTCTTGCTCATAAACATGTAATTGATGCTCCTTGCCATCAAGCTTTTGGCTCTCATAAGCTATGACTTCATGGTCTTGACATAAAACAGCCCCAATTCCTCTTCCACTAGCATTCGCACATATGATAAAATCCTTAGAGAAATCTGGGCATACAAGGATAGGTGCTGAAATTAAGAGAGATTTCAGCTCATTGAAATTTTGATCGGCGATGGAGTCCCAAAAGAAAGCCTCCTTTTTGAGTCTATTCCTCAATGGAGCCGCCACATGAGTATAATTCTTGATGAACCTCCTAGAGAAGGATGATAATCCAAGGAATCCTCTCAAGGAGGTTGCCTACTCGTAGGAGTAGGCCATTCTTTAACACATTTTACCTTATTGAGGTCCACTCTAATGCCTTTCTCTCCCACAATATGACCTAAGTATTCAACTTCATCATTCATAGCACTGGCAAAAATTCAGGTGGAGATAGTGTTTTCTATCAGTAGAGAGGTCGTGGCAGCTCATCTAGAGCTAGAGGCTCTTCACTTGGTCGTAGTAATTATGGTTTTTCTCATGGAAGAGGTAACTTTGGTCGTGATGACTTCATGCATAGAGGCAGGGGGAGATCTTTCCCTAGAGGTAGAGGATGGTCTAGTCCTTCTTCACAAAGAGATGGCACTTGTCATTATTGTGGGCAGTTTGGTCACTTTGAGAGGGATTGTTATCAGAAATAGAATGCCATGTCTAGGGGTCGTGGAAGGACCCAATATGGCCACTATGCAAGCACTTATGGTGGTACAGGTTATGGACCTAGAGGTGGATCGCCTAGAGGTCACCTATTTGCTATGGAGCAGTCCTAAAAGCTGTTTTGAACTCATATCATTTTTTCATTTGAATTTGATGATTACCTGATTGAAGATCTATTTTGGTGAAGACATTTGCATCTTTAAGCTCATCCAAAAGATCATCAATTCGGGGAATTGGAAAAATTACACGGCGTGGCGAACAGAATCTCAAAAAGAGATAGAGATAGAGAGTACACAACAGATAAGAGGAGAATTAGAAAATTTCTTTAGCTCCAAACAACTGATACAGAGATGGCTCTGTCCACCCGTGCGCTTCCACTGTGAAGCTTAGATGGCGTTGCCCCAAGACCCCTGCCAGGGGGGCTACTGGCCCCCCTGGGACTCCCCAGCCAGGGGCCGCTTCTATGGCCTTCGGACCCCAAAATAGGGGCCTCTTTTAACTCCCTTACCCCACAACTTGATGCAATGTGCCTTGAGTTGCTACCGGCTTAACTACTCAGTCCAACCCAAAGATTAGACCCACAATGGTCACCTTTTTGCCATCCGGTCACATAGACCTCATCTGATATACAAGTCAGGACTCAACCAATGTCCGGGCTCACATTTGGCTTCTCCTCATAATGGGAGCCTTACAACTTTGAGCACCATGGATCATTGGTGGCACCTTATGAGGGCGGGGCATTGAGCATATCTTATAGGAATAGGATATCTATTCTTGATCGTTGACTTGTTCGAATCCCGATAATCAATACACATGTAAAATAATCTATCATTCTTCTTGACTAAAAGCACGGGCGAGGCAAACAATGATTGACCTTGCTGAATTAAATCCATTTGCAGCAATTCTTTAACTTGTCGCTCCACTTCTTTCCTTTCACACTTGGATAAGTGATAGGGAGGTCTGTTGGTGGGCTTGGTATTAGGCAACAAATCAATAGGATGGTCAACCTCTTGCTTTGGAGGTAAAGATGATGGTGGCTGAAATAAATCCTTGTATTCCTCCGATAGCTCTTCCAATCTTGGATCTCTTTTCTTTGAAGAAGATGGCTTATTTGATGATTGCCCTTTATCTACTTTCACAAGCAAAAGAGTGAAGATGCATGACTTGACATTGATTTCTTTTCGCAAATTTTTCATGGAGATGAGTTCTATTTGTTTGTGGTCTATGCCTTTCAATTCTATGTGCTGTCCTTGCCAATTAAATCCTATTTGCATTTGCTTCAAGTCTAAAGTGAATTTGCCGAGTGTCTTTAGTCAATTACATCCAATAACAATGTCAATAGGTCCCATATCCAAAGTGATCAAGTCTACTTGTATTGTGCAAAAGGGTGATAGCTCAATTGAAGTACATGGACACACTTCTTTACTAGACTCATTTACACCATTGGCAACTTGTATTCGCAAGGAAGAATCCATATCAATGGGTAGCAACTTCAGCCCATGCAAAGATTTGGTGTTGACGAACCTATGAGTGCTACTTGTATCCACTAAAATATGTGCAACCTTGCCATTAATGAAACCTTTGAGTCTAAGTGTATTTTTCCCTTTGAAACCGGTCCATACATCATGTGAGATGGTACACAAGGAAGCATGAGAATCATGAGTACCACCTACATCAAATGAAAATCCATGCATGGGATCATAGAATTCTTCATTAGTGGCATACTCTTCTTCATGAATCTCTTCAATCATTGGATATGCATCAACATGCAGTAAATTTCCCTCATGATCTTCTTCTTCAATTTCCACATCTTGAGTGATCACCATGTTGATTTTTGAGTTCTTAGCTTTACACTTCAGCTTATGATCTTGTGACCACTTCTTCTTACATTTGACGCATAATCCTTTTGCATGCATTTCTCTAAGCTTATCGTGAGGTAGGAAGTTGTTGGAATTGTTTTGGGACAGTTTAGGAGTATTTTCAGCTCTTGAAAAAGTGCATTTTGTCTCAGCCACATTTTTGAAAGTTTGCTCTTGTTTCTGTGCATACCCTTTTTAGAGGCATAAATAGTGGAAAATGTTGGCACTTTGGTGTTATAATTGTTTTGATTGTTATAACCCTTGTTTTCTTGCTTAAAAGAGTCTCTTCAACTTCCACATCTTAGATGGCTAGAAATTTTCTATATCTCTCTTGTACTTCAAGGAGTATGTTTCAGCCAATTGTATGGCCTCATGTAATGTTTTTGGTTGTTGAGCTCCTATCTCCGATGATAGGGCAAGGTCAAGACCAAAAATATTTATTCAGCTTAGCAAAATTTGAAATGCTTTCAACATACATGGAAAGATTCAAGTAGGTTCTGGAATAGTCTCTAACAGAATTCCTCTTTGAGCACATGCATATCTTCTTTGGAGCCTTTCTTTTTCCAAAGGAGAAACAAAGACATCGATCATTGCTGGCTTGAACTCCTCCCAAGTGTCAAAGTTTTGCCCAATCTTGTGCATGCAATGCCACCAAGTATAGGCGTAACCTTCAAGATGAAGAGCTGCGAAATAAATCTTGGCTTTTTTACTTCTAGGATAAAGCGTGAAGTACAATTCAAGCTTATTAATCCACTCCTCCCATTCTGAAGGTGAAGGATTGTCTCCTTTGAAATTAGTAATATTGATCTTTTTCTTATATTATTTTTCATTGTAAGATGGCTGTCCATAAGAATGTTGTCTCCATGAATCTTTGTTCCACGAGTTTTGCCTAAAAGTAGGTGGTTCAAAACCATGAGATGAAGGTTGACCATTTGAAACATGCTCTTGGTTTGGGATGTTATGGGTTAATCTTCACTCATCATACCTTCCACCTTCATGAACTTGATTGTTGACTACATTTCCTTTTTGTACATTTGAGGGCTGATGATAAAAAGTTTTGTAGAAGGGGTCGCATCCATGATAATCATTATCCCATTGAGTGTTGTCTTATTCCCCTTCATGTCTATGATTATCTTTTGGACTGCTAAATTGAGGCCTTGGGGTATGAATGCCATGGATTTGTGAAGGATGATGGTTACCCCTTACTCTAGATGGTTCTCCTCTTTCAAAAATATGCATAACTGGCTTAGACTTTTCTTTGCTTTGATGGGAAGGATTACCAACAAAGTGAATTGTATGGGAGTCTTCAATAGTTTGAGGTTCTCTTTGTGGCTTGCTCCCAATTTCCTTTATGACTGAGATGAGTTCTTGGAATAAAGATTTGTTGCTTTGCTGCAAATTAGAGATTTCCTTGTTTACTTGTGCCATCCCTTGCAACAAACCTTAATTCATATGTGTTAAGCCTTCATTCAAAGTCTTCAAATCCTTCGAAAGGCCTTCATTGACATGTCCCAACTCTTTTGACAGTAAAAGATAATCATTCCGTACATGCACTTCATGTATGTTATGCTGTCCTTGATGTGTGCTATAAGCAATCCCAATGCTTAAATCTTCATCTATTTGTTCAACATTATGGGCTTCATTTGTGTAATTTTGATCCTCATGAAAGTCCCTACCACCATCATCAATACTTCAGTAATGGGATCTTTCTTCTTATTCCTGGCCATTAGGAGACAGTGATGTTGTAGTAGAAAGTTTGTCAATTAATGCCCTGTTTCTCTCAAAATATAGCACGAATCCTAATGCTTAATAGCTCTACGAAAAGCTTATTATATGGGGATATACAGATTTCAAAAGATATGGACTTGGGTTGGATACTTTGGGTGGAACAATGTCAAACAATGTCCCCCTGTATGCTATCTAGGTGCTGTCTCAGTATACCTAGTGTCAAAATATAGTATCAATCCCAATGCTTAATAGCTCTATGGGAAGCTTATTATGTGGGGATATACCAGATTTCAAAAGATATGGACTTGGGTTGGATACTTTGGGTGGAACAATGTCAAATAGTGTCCCCTTGTATGCTGTCTAGGTGTTGTCTCAGTATACCTAGTATCAGAAAATGAGTAATAACCTGAGCTCGCGATATCGGATTGCCAAACTTTTTGATTCAAATCGAAGCTTAGGATCCCCTTTTCAAATGGAGCTATGAAGTTCTTAATTTGGATCAGGACTGAATTTTCTATAATTGAATCTTCAGGTCTGAACAAGAATTTCTTGCACCCTATCCACCACATGTAAGTACCTTGTTTGACCCTGTAGGAATACCCTGAGTGGAAGAAACCCTTGTGAACCACTGTAGCAATCAGAAGAGGGTTATGGGGCACCTGTAGGGCTCAAGGATAACCCGTATATTGGTATAAACCTGCTATTTGACCTATAAAAACTCTAACACCTATAGGTATCTTGAAAATAGGAGATGCCGTGTACCTCTTCCAATCTTGTTCCAATGGAACCTTCAACCACCTGTGATACCCTGAATAGGGCTGATCATCACTACTGTACTACTGCGAAAATCTGATAATGGGAAATGTACCTACACCTAAATTTGAAAATTGTATGGGCTCCGAGACAAGAGGGGTGCGAAAAGTTCCATCTCAAGCTGGGTTGTGCACCCCTTTAGGGTCTTAATCGAGAAGGGAGGGTCACCTCTCTTTTGTCTTCCTGACTCGCCTGGCATTCGCTTTTTCCTCGCGGGAACCAACATGGCAAGTACATTCTAATGGCTAATCAAACAAAGATGCTATGCATTGATTGAAAAAGCCTTTAAATTCTTCAATGAAATGTAAGTGGGTATTGGAAAATGACTGAATTGAAAGGGCTATGGATAGGGCATTACCCTTTTGCAGTGACTCACTTTTTTTACAATATTTCCACTTACCATTTTCATCATTATTTCAGTCCTATAGCATCAATGTTCATCATCCAACAAGAATCCAAGTTAAGTAGGCAGTGAGTAGCATTTATGCAATCAATTCAGTATCAACATTTGAATGGGCAGGAAAGAAATTGATCAAGCAATCATAATCAGTCCTAGGCTGAATTCTACATGCCCTTCAATGGGAATTAAGAGGTTCTATTACACTCAATCTCTCTTATGAACAATGGGACTGGTTCAATAATTGGATGAAAAGAGAGATTAAGCTGAAAGCAATAGAATTACCTCTTTGATGTTATGAAGAGTAGTAGATGAATCCAACCAATCAACATTCAGCATAAACCTCCATCAATGGACCAAGATTGAAGATCATAAGACCAACTTTGTTCTATTACACTCAATCTCTCTTATGAACAATGGGACTGGTTCAATAATTGGATGAAAAGAGAGATTAAGCTGAAAGCAATAGAATTACCTCTTTGATGTTATGAAGAGTAGTAGATGAATCCAACCAATCAACATTCAGCATAAACCTCCATCAATGGACCAAGATTGAAGATCATAAGACCAACTTTAAGAAAGCTTTGTCCAATATGATTGCTCCCATATAATGTTCAACTCCTGATCAATAAGATTGCTCCAATGCAATGAAGAGAAGCCAATGATTTGATAGAAGTCTATAATAGCTTGTTGGAGAAGATCCTTTGAGCTTTGAAGAGTGTAAATTCTTGTTAGAATCAAGGATTCCATGAATTTTCAGACATTTCCATGTTCAAGAGGCTGAAAATGCCTTCAATCTTGAAGAAATTCTTCAATGCAAGCCCAATCTTCAAGAAATACCTTCAATTAAACGTTCCGGTGTTGTAGACAACAAAAGCCCCATGAATTGAAGCCTCAATGAAGCAAAATTTGATGAAGATTGATGGCTGTCTTGTTTTTCCCCAATCTGAGATGAGGAAAATGCTTCAATCTTGCTTGGAAGCTCCAATGTTTGCCCAATGTTGGTTGTAGATGCTTGCTTTCCACTTCTTGAAGCTAAAAGAGACCAAGATTGACTCAAAACTTCAAGAAAATGCTGAGATCTTCACGCTGTCCACTTTCAGCCATAGCTAGGGCTGTGAAGGAAGCTTCAAGGCTGAAGGAAGGTGAAATATCAAGTAAGAGATGACTAATATTTCAAGTTAGGGCTGCATTTGATCATAAAAGAGAGGGCATAGCTTCAGGATGAGGGAGTGAGTTGATTAAGAGGATCAACAGTATGCTGAAAATTGGTGCAAACTCTCCAGGAGCTTCTCTTGCATCACATGATGATAATCTTGATGAAAATCCATCAAATAGGTAGTCCATATGTTGCCTTGGGAATTAGGAATCATCTCCAGTATGTGGCTTGAAGAGAAATGATCATGGCAAAGAGAAATGAATAGAGATCTCCATAGCAATTTTCAGCAAGAAGCTTGGAAAGAGGAAAGAGAAGCTTGCTCCAAAAAGTAACCACGGTTTAACCTCTCTAAACCCTGTTTAGGCTTCAGTTAAGTCCATGATCCTTCAAAATGGCCCAAAATTGATCATGAACCACTAAAATGACCATTAATCCACCATTATTCCTTCATACATTTTTCAAGACCATCAAATTTAGTCACGGCTTATTGCAGAGACCTTAACTAGTCACGGTTTTAACTGAATCAAATCTTGTGACTAATTCTTGTCCTTGAGTTACTTTGTGCCTAAAGTATAACAAAATTCACCATGAAAATGACCTTCCCATTGGATAAGAAATGTGCTATGATACCAATGTAAAGAAGCTAATTCCCACAGGAAGCCATTAAACTGAAAATACAAGAAATAGACATATAATGCCAAGAAACCATAGCCAAGGTGGCTAGGCATGAAATGATATTACCAATGTTGGCTGAGAATCAAATAATGAGTGGCTGCGGCATGGTTTGCACCCCAAGCTATGGTGGCCAAGTGTATTCACCCTCTTAGATGGTGGGAGGTTGAGACGTCAAATATGTAATGTTGTAAAATTGCAAAAAGATACTTCATATATTACATCTCCACGTTTTCTACTTAACCCTAGCCTGCCCTAGACTAAGACATTTATGCCTTATTACAATAGGTGGCGTCAATAGAATGGTGCAAACGGCGGGTAAGCCATCTAGAGCAAGTGGCATGCTGCTGGAACAGAATGTGCACAAGGCTGAGGAGTGCAGGCAAAGATGGTTTTGGGGGGGGGGGGGGGACACCCAGCCTTCAGGTAGCGTTGTTGAGTATTGGGGTAGATCAGTTGGGTAAGGACGACTCCTACTTGTAGATGTAGATGGAATTGTGGGCGGTGATGGGCAGATTTGTTGGAAATTTTGGCAACACTGCAACAAAGTGGCATAGGTCAACAAGGTGCAATAGAGGCGGCGGCAGGACCAACAACTTTGGTGGCAACTGTTGGTGGCAACTCAGCTGCAAAATGGCGGGCAGCAGCATGAGGTAGCTCAACTAGTGGCAGAGTTGGGCTGAGCAATTGCTCCTCTTCCTTGTGCAAGCTGATGAAGCTGTTGGCAGGACCTCAGGTGGGGCTGCACCAGCAGTGGTGGGTGTTCGGAATCCATGTGGGGGTTGCTCTAAAACCAATTGTGAGAAAATAGGACTAGTAATGGAGGAGAGAGAAAGGAGACAGTGACAGTGAGTGGGTTGTAGTAAGAGTATAGAGCGTATTAGCTGAATTGAACTGAAGGAATGAAAGTACAACCTAGTTTAGGTCATGAATTGACCTAGCTAGCCTTCCACCAACTAATCCTAGTGTCACTAACTAACTGTCTAAAGACACTAGGTACACACACTACATTGACACTTGTATAAGTGTCCACACCACAAAATACATTGGGCACTTTCCAGAATTACAAAACCCAAACATCTCTCTCTCTCTTTTTCTCTCTCTCTACACCATGGAGCTTCACCCTCCACAGCGTGCTGGTCCATCTTCATGAGCTCCTCACCCAACAGCATTTATAGCAGCCCTTTAATGCTGAATTGCATCTTCCATTGCACGAGGCAAACTATCATGATAACCCTACTGTTCAAGAGCATGCAGTGCAGCAACAACTTGCTGTATTATGTCTGTCCGGGCCATGTACAACAGGCATAGACTCTCAAGAAAGTGGCGAAAGACCCTCAGAAACATCATCAATGTCATGGGTGGCTGGCATCTTAAACCGATCATGTGAAAATGCAGCATTTTCAGCAAATATAACATCCCGATTGACAAAAACTTTCTTCATGCATGGATCATACAAGGGATAACCTTTGCTCTTTGAACTTAGCCAATAGATATGCATTTTACAGAGTTGTCATTGAGCTTGCCAAAAAGCTCTTTTAGAACATGTGCATAGACTATGCATGCAAACACATGAAAGTAGTCAACTTTGGGTTTCTTGCGATGCCAAGCTTCAAATTGTGTGATTGTCTTCAGTGCTTTAGTGGGTGCATGATTTAGTACATGATTCTCACATTGAAGGCTTCCTAGTCAAAGCTTATGTGGTAGATCCTTGCTTTCAGTATACAATGAGTCATCTCCACAAGTGTCTCATTTTTTCTTTCAGTAGCACCATTTTGCCGAGGTGTCATTCTTATAGTGGCTTGGTGCATAATGCCATTTTCAAGCAAATATGTCTCAAAAGCACGAGACATGTACTCCCTTCTCTATCCATGTGAAGTGTTTGCACTTTTAAGCTAGTTTTAGCCTCAAGCTTTGCAACAAGAGGTTTAAAATGCATTAACACATCAGATTTTTCTTTCAGCCCATACATCTATGTATACCAAGAGTAGTGATCAATAAAAGTGAGAAAATTATGAAATGAATTGTTTTTACACTTTCACGTTGTTGATTTTCAATAAATAAATGTATTTAAACACGATGGTCATATACACACTTGCATTGATACACCATATGGTATCATATCCTGGATGCATAGCACTTGTTTGTATGAGTGATGATTGACATTGAGAGTGTAAGGTATCTAAAGATGACCCCCAAGGGCTTATGTCCTCACAAGACAGAACATCGGAGTGAATAAGCTGCATTATTTGGACAACACGCATTGCACCATCCTTGAATGCAATTATGTGCATTTTGCCCAAAATACATCCCTCACATGCATGGGGAGGTGGGTCCTCCACTGGAGGCAATGCATCTACCATTTGACATTGTTGAAGGGTCATCAGGCTGCCAAAACTTATATATCCATAGCAGGCATGCCATAGCTCCGTGTTTTGTATGTGGGCGAAAGAGTACTAATTGCTACAGCATCATGAGAGTGTCTCTCATACGTATCCAACAAAAGGAGGCCCTTATACAGGGTGCCAGATAGTTTGAGTGCATAATGCATCTCTCTGTCTTTGACAATGCATTTGTCATCTTCAAAGATGATTTGAAAGCCATGCTTATTAAAAGCGGATGTAGACAACAGATTCTTTATAATGCCAGGCACAGAGAAAACATCCAGAAGCATGAAATCGGAAACATCTGTAGTGTTATCGTGACTAAACCGATGGCACATACATCATAACTGGTGTTGTTAGCACATGTAACACACTTCCCAACAGGGGCTGAATGCAAAGAGGTAAAGAGACACTTCCTAGAAGTGATATGCTTTGATGCTCCCTTGTCAAAATACCATGTGTGCTGCATTGAAGCAGCATCAAATGCCGAATCAGCCATGGAAGAATCTTAATTGCATGTAAGAAATGCATAGTCCTCCACAAAATTGGCCCAAGCATCATCATCAGTAGATTTGTTGGTTGATATTTCCTGGACAGCCAAACCAGAGTCCTTCTCTTTGGCCAATTGCTTCTTGCATTTATCAATATACCGACTGAGATTTTTGCAATAATGACATATTTTCTTTTTCTTGGACTTTTCTATGTGTTGTTATTTGATGGCTGTTTAGCATCAGCCTTTTGTTGATTTTTTGTGTTTTGCCCAACTTTCCCTTTGCCATTGTACTTTGAGAGCATAGCCATATCACTTGAACGCAATAGAATTCCTCAAAATCCCAACATCAAAGAGGGGTGAACGCAATAAATCACTTGAGATTTTGCCCACTTGTCCTCTAGCATTAGGGTAAGATGTTTGAGGTGTAAGATCTCCTGGTTGTTGCAGATCACTAGTGGCATAGTCCCACAAATCCTTCGCCACTAGAAGGTTGTGAACCATGAAACTCCACAGTGGGTAGTTGGTGCCATCAAGCTTGTCCTCTTGAGTGAGGAAACCAAGGATATTGCTTTGATATTATGCGCCTAACGTGCAATTCATTGCACAAAAATCAGCAGCCAAACTTCAATGCTAAAGTATAGAATGTACTATGCTGAGTACCAAAAATCCCCCATTGGATTACAATGCAAGTACTAAACTGTCATAAATCTTGCCAAACGTGCCCAATGTTGCACAAATCAGCACTCAGCTTGCAAATTACAACAATGCATTGCTGTACCGACTTGCCTTGAAATGCATGCCCAAAAAGATGGTTTAATGTTCTCTCACCAAATTTTACTGAAAATCCCCTAAATTCCTTGCCAATCTGACTGTCACAGCAATTTAATGCTGCTGTATCACCTGTTATCTGCCTTGGAATGTGTGTCAAGCAAAAGTTTCAAATTTCTTCGCAAAATTTCAAATTAATTGAAGAAATTTATACCTTACAGCTTGAATCTTTGCAAAAATGTCACCTCGATGTGTGCCAATAGTAACCAGCAGTTAGAATCTGCCTCGTAATGTGTGTTGGAGCCTCTAAACCAAAAGCCTCAAATTTGTTGCACACTTTGGGAAGAAATTGTGCAATGCTGGGTTGCCGAGTGTCCATTCGTGCATTGGAAGCCGATTTGAGCAAAAGCCCCAAATTTTGGGCACTTGGGCAAGCACACAAAGTGTTTGGGACATTCAGTTAGACTTGGTGGTCACTTAGTTGAGTGGGCAGTAGTTGTAGAAGCTGATCAGGGTTCTTGTGGCATAGGCGATGGCTCAATCAGCTGAGTAGGTGGCGATTCAAGTGGCATTGGCTAAAATGGAGTAGGTAGGTGCAACAAGCGTGACTTTAGGAGCTGGTGCAACACTGTTATGTAGGTGATAAGGAAGCAGGTGGTGGTGCCTTTTTGATCGAGGGTACTAGCGAGGTAGGCGCAATGCTGGTACTGGAAGAAGTGAACTACAGGCATGGTGGCTACAGAACAGTGCTGATGGGGCACTTGAAGGAGGCAATGGTTTTACTATCAAAGGCGTTGGTGGTGCTAGTGATTCTAGCAGGCAACAATGCTGATGGCATAGGCAGTGGGTGTTGCGGGTTGAACATGTAGGGTGCAATGGACTTGTAGGCTGGCACCTCTGGCAGATTGAGTGTTGCAGGGCAGCATTGGCAGGATTGCCTGTTGGCTGAGCTGGCATGGAGAGTGCACCAGATGTGGTTTAGATCAGTGGTGAAATGTTGGGCTGGAGGTGGTGGCTTCGGCGACAAGGTTTCAGTTGAGCTGAGTCCCTTTTAGCTTCTCATTCTCTCTCTCATGTGTATGAAGGCTAGTGGAGCAGCATTGTTTGCGGATGGTGATTGAATGAAATCTGCGTGGGAGCTGCTTTGATACCAAATGTGAGAAATGCAGCAGCTATGGGGAGAGAGAAACGAGATAGTGACAGTGAGCAAGCTAAAGCAAGAGAGTAGGGTGTCCTTGCTGAACTGAAAGATAGAGTGAAAGTACAACATTAAGTTAGGTCATGGTTGACCTAATCAGCCTTCCACCAACTAACTAGAGTTGGGTTTACTTACACTAATGCCTAGTGTCACTACTTTAATGTTAAAGGACACCAGGCACACACACACACACACACACACACACACACAAAGGACACCAGGCACACACACACACACACACACACACACACACACACACACACACTACATTTACACTTATTAAAGTGTCCACATGACATGAATTCCATGGGCACTACCCAGAACAGGCATATTCTAACATTTTCATCTATAGGTCATTTTTGCGTTTCGAGCACTTTTCTTTATCAACTTCATGCCTCTCCTACTAGAGTGATTAGTTGTTAAATTGCTCTGCCTTTGACCATTGTGGACATACATTCATTTTCATTCAACTTCACTCTACTATATCAGATTCTCAACTACCTCGTTTTGCATTTTTGCACTTTTGTTTGAGTTATTATGTTTTTGTTGTGTTCGTACATTCTATGTTTTCTTTATGCAAACCCTAGCATATTTTCACAATGCATGTCTTTATATGAGAGAAATTAGAATGGTTGGGCATTTGTCCTATTGAACAAAATACATGCATTTTTCATAAATAAAAAATTTGGGGGCTATTTTATGGAGTAGAATTAGACCAAATGCATGATAGTTTTGTGTTAATGCAAGCCTTTAATTTTAGTTGCTCAATTTGCCTCCATCATGCACCTAGGTTACTACTCTAAAGCAGTTCCAAACCAATACATCCTAGCCATTGAGACATGTGCTTTGTAACCTAGTTTTGGATAACCTCCACCACCACCACCATCTTCTTAGACCACTATACGAAGTGTAGTCCACAATCAGCCCCAACATGTAGCTCGGGGCATCAGTGTGGGTGCTAGTTGAATGTAGGAGGATGAGACAGAAGAATGAGAAGGGCTGGCTGAATGAATGATGGATGATATGATGGATTGAGGGAGGTGGTGTCAGCTCTACTGTAGGAAACAACAAGCTATGGAAGAGAGAGAAATGAGAGAGTGAACAATAGATAGTGTGTGTGTTGAAAATGGAGAGTATACTTGTTGAACTGAAAAAGTAATAGAATGAAAGTACAACTTAGATCAAAGATGGACCTAACCCCTAACTCAATTGGAGTCAACTAACTCCAGTCCTTACTCTAAATGTAGCGACACAACTTATTACTTTAGTTGTGTTCACACTACCATGGCCATAGAACTGGTAAATTCTAACACCCCCTTGTAGTGCCAATGTGATGGAAGTACAAGAAAATCAATCACCAGAGGGGTTCAAGTTTAAGGACTTTCGAGAAGGCTCAAACTTCTCACAAGGTAGTACTGAAAATGTCAGCAACATTTTTCTATGTAGGAATATATATCAAACTTATCTCTCTTGCATAGCATCTCTCTCTAACATAATGGTAATGTATCTCAATGTGTTTTGTGCAGGTATGAAAAATAGGATTCGGTGCCATTGCAATAGCACTTTGATTGTCAAAAAGAATGTGTGTAGGACCCTCCAATGAAATCTATATATCGGCCAACAATCTACATAGCCATACACATTCCACTATTGCTACGAACGCTGCCTTGTACTCAGCCTAACAAGACGAGATAGCTAGTATAGCTTGTTTTTTACTTAGCCACAAAATGCATGAGCTGCCTTGAAAGAAACAATGTCCATTGGTAGATTGCCTATTGTTTGAATCACCAGCACAATCAAAATCGTTGTAAGCATGTAGGTGCAAGTCTCCCCTTAGGAAATAATGATGCATATGATTGAGTATCTTGCAAATATCTAAAGATTTGCTTAAGAGCTTGCCATGTATTGTGCGTGGGATGTGCATAAACTTGCTCATCTGGGATATTGCAAACTCTATGTCAGGATGTGTGTTGCAAAGGTAGATAAGACAACCAACAACTTGGTTGTAAATTGCAGCATCAGACATCTCTTCACCATCATGCATGGACAGCTTCAGCTTTGGCTCCATAGGAGTATACATAGATTTGCAATTTTGTATATTTAACTTATGTAAAAACTTACCACATATTGTGATTGTGACATCATGATGCCATGCTAATTTTGGATGGATTGAATCCCGAAATACTAGATCTAACAGAGCAAAAGCATATTTCAATTCAGCCTTGAAATTTGCAATTTTATGCTTTTTTGGTCCACTGGGCAGCATATCATCTACACATAGAATGATTACTAGCAAGTCCCCCCCTTCATTTTTAATTTAGAGAGTGGGAGCACTGGGACTATTTGTAAAGCCAATGTTGGCCAAATAAGCATCAATCTTTGAGTACTATGCACGAGGAGCTTGTTTTAAACCATAAAGAGCTTTATGTAATTTGCAGACCATGTACTCTTTTCCTTTCAACGTGAACCTTGGAGGTTGTGACACATAAACATCCTCATGTAGGTCACCATTCAAGGATGTGGATTTGATGTCCAATTGATATACTTTTGGACCATAATTTGCAGCCATAGCAATGACACATCTAACCATACTCGTACGGGATGTAGGAGACAATGTCTCCTCATAATCTATGCCTTTCTTGTGTGCTTAGCCTTTCGCTACCAAACATGCCTTGTACTTGTCTACAGTACCATCAGCCTTGCGCTTGAGTTTGAAAGCCCATTTGATACCAATGGCTTTTTTGCTAGGTGGGAAACTCAACAAGGTCCCAAGTATTGTTAGTGGCAACAGAATCCAACTCTTCTTGGATGGTTTGCATCCAATGTATATCCTATTGGGCTTCTTCCAAGTAGGCTCATTATCAATGCATGCTCTCTAAATATAAGGGCAAGGGCAACTCGAAGTAGTTTGTTAGAAATCAACAAAAGTTTGATTCACGAAAGCAATCAAACAAGGCTGCCCAAGTGTCAAAGAAGACCAATAAACAGGGGAAATGCCACTACTACAAGAAACTAGGGCACTACATTGTTGAATGCAAGAAAAGGTTGGCCAAGGAGAGGAAAAAGGACTCCTATTCGGCTATTTAGGAGACATCTGCCACTTTGTCTTTGGATGGGGATGCTACAGCCGACTTGGTAGAGGAGGACTATGCTTTCTTGACATGTAGGTATGACACATCCATGGCTGATAGTTGATAGTGGGGCATCTAGGCACATCACTTCTCAGAAGTGTTTGTTCACATCTTTGCATTCAACCATTGTAGGGAAGCGTGTTACATGTGCTAATAACAATAGCTATGATGTATATGCATTGGTTGAGTGTTGATCACTACTGTAGATGGTTCAGATTTCATGCTTCTTGATTGTTTTTTTGTGCCTGGTATCACAAAGAACTTATTGGTGGTTTCAGCTTTTAATAAGCATGGATTTCAGGTCATCTTTGAGGATGACAAGTGTATTGTCAGAGACAGAGAGATGGACTATGCTGTTTGATTGCTAGGTACCTTGTATAAGGGCCTATTTTTGTTGGTTGGCATTGATCGGGGCTTTGTAGGAGTTTCTTGACACTTGGGGTTGGCATATCCCGTTTTTTCACATTACGGGATGACAAACCTCGGTGCTCAAACTCTTGGCTTGTATGTTGCCAAAATGTATGATTTTAGTATTAGGGAGTCCACCAAGCTTGCAACTTCTTTTGGAGGTGAGAGGCATTGAAGAAGTCTTTCCACCAGGCAATTTGGAAGGAGACAACAAAGTTCTAGAGGGAAAGGAAGGTTTGGCTCTATTGTGACACCCATGTTAAAGTGGCATGATGAGTCATTTCTGAGTACAACACAAAAACAGCATAATACTCCCAAATTGAGTTTTGTATGAAGATATAATACATAAGTGGAACACATTGGAGATTGAACAAACTTTCATGATCATGCCATCTTAATGATCATTAGTCTCTATTCGGGCAGATTTAGTTCGCATTCAAGCAATTAATCCTTTCTGTCTACAAGCGTGACCTTGATATAGTCATAGGTGTCCAATCATGTGATATAGGTGGGAGTGAGTACTATCTTTGTTCTAACCCACTGCATAGCTCAACCATGGCCTATAAGAATTTCAACTCAGGGTGAACTCTATGACGTATGACCACTCATGGGTGGCCAGTTCTTAATGCATTGTTCTAACTACAACCTTCTGATTTGAAAGGAAATAGATTGAATCAAATAAAAGTGCACATTTTACAAAAGAATACAAACATGTCTCTTTTAAATCTGGAGTTGTGACAAATGGCCAGTATGGGAGATGTCTTTTCCCATGTTTATTTTTGTCACTGGTTGGGATTGTACCTTAGTGATGTTTATCATTGAGGTGGATATATAATTTCCTTTTGTTGCAAACATAAGTGCTAAAATAAGATATTCACCCTGTTCTCACACATGCACTATAGTCTTTAAGATCGAATTTATGGTAGTAATATTCAGAATCAGTTCAAAGTTATAGTGTATTTTGAAACTGTTAAATATCCATCATTTGTCAATAGATATGATAAACTGTAAGTCACTTAACATCTCCCAAGAAGCTTATGCTGAGAACTAGCAGCTCACTGGAGATGGCTAGTAACTATCTTCAGATATAGGTCATGTACTTCAGATTCCTTCATGATTAGGCAAGCAGGTCTGGCTATAATCTCCTCAATATATTATATAATCAAGACAAGGGCCTCTTAGAAGCCTTCCTATTTGACAAGATATTATTGATGGTTAACCGGATGTTTTGCAATTCCTTTGAATCCAAAGTTTTTGGATAATCAAGGTATCATAAGGGGACATGTGAATGAACATTGGTGACTGCTCTACTTACAACTTTCTTTTAATGATACAGGCAGCTCATGTGTTTGAAACTTTCGGTTGGGGTTTAATGGGATGGTGAAATGTTGAACCTAGCAACATTTTGTCTGCATGTCACTCTTTATTTTAGTAGCTTCTCATTAGCATCCTATCACTAATTTTTTCTTGTTTTGATTTCTGATTCTATTTTCTGTTGTGTGTGCATCTACCTGGTAACTTTGCAGATTGTAAGATTCTTGCAGCAGAATGCTCATCCTCATGTTGCGCAAAAAATTCCTTCTGTGCCAGAGACAGTCTCAGATCAGGTATGCAAGTTTCACATCACAGCTTGTCTCCATGAGTCATCGCCAGTGGTTTTCCTTTATGAACTTGAAAACAAGTGTGATTATGCAAACTAAACTAAAGGAAACTTCTTCATATTGCGAAATGTTTTTATCAGGTGATGGGAATGTTGAGATGTGAAGCTCTACATGAGCTGGCATCCACTACATGCCTTGATGATGTGGTATGATATTATTCACTAGTGTGTTAGGTGATCGACATAAGAATATGCCAATTCCTAGCATGTTTACACTTAGTGGCTGCATGTACATACATTGCGGTACTTTCATATTAGTCTTTTATCATGTTATAGACTTAGTTCTTTTCTGTGGAAGAAGAAGAGGAAGATTTCAGTCTATCTCTCTATGTTTTTTTTTCCCCAAGAAAAGAGAATTCTATTAATAACACCTCGGAGAAAACCTCCTTGAGATAAATACAATGTACAAGAAACTTTGTGAAGAGTAACCTAAGTACATCAAAGATACAATGGTTGTGTGAACAACCAATCTGGTGGGCTAAAGTGCCAGACCATCTGAGGGATAGTATGAAAGAAGATGTCTGAATCCCAAATCCGTTGGAAAGTCTCTCTTTTCTTTCTCATCCTCTCAGAGTTGCCTTGCATCCTCTCCCATCTCTGACGGAGAGTGTGTACTATCCTTGTCCAAATCGTCGATAAAGACTCCTTAGTGGATATATCTTGAAGATCAATGATCTGACTATATCTTGCAGTCCATATGTACCAAGCTATAATACTGGAAATCAGCGTCTGTTCCTGCTTGCGCGCTGCCTGAGCCCCTTCGTCAGTCCAGTGCAGGGTCCGTTCTGCCCGAGAGACAGAGAGAGAGGCCTGCACCGTTTCTGCCTCCCGTGAGCTCTTGGCTCGGCATCTGACCGGCACAAGTAGTGATACAACATGGCTGGTCTAGATATGGCTTTTATAGACCAAACGGTGGCAGCTCTTGGTCCGGATTCTGATATAGAGGAACCAGAGGATATGGTTCCTTGCACAGAGGAGATGCCCCCTAGTCCTGACTTTCAGCCTGCAGGCAAACGCACCAAGTATACTTCGAAAGAGACAATGGATCATCAGGAACGTTCGTATGCTCAGGTTGCCTCTGATTCTGTGGATTCTCAGGATGTTGACTAGGAACATTTACTGGAGTTTGCCAACACTCTGCTTGGCGATTATGTTCAACATAATCATGAAGCGTTTTCTGATGCTGGAATTGAAGATGTTCTGGAAGCCACTGTGGACCTGAAAAATGTCTTGCGCTCATTTTCAGTGTTTTATGAACGTGCTGTTATACTCTTCTTCACTGGTAGGATCCCAGTGCTTTCCCGTATTCGCCAGTGGCTGCACAGTTTGCTACAAGGGGAGTGTGTTGAAGAGATTTTTGTTGGGCCCCGAGGCTTTTATGAGGTGCTGTTGAAAAACTGCCATTGTTCTTTGATCGCCATTTGGTCCATGTTGTGCCATGGCGCCCAATGGCAGACTTTCAGCGCCTGCTTGAACGTGAATGCCCGGTGTGGGTTGAAGTGGAAAATTGTCTGGCTGTCTATTGGCCACTGTTAAAGGATGCCATGGCTGTGGTGGGCACTCTTCTGGTCTCCCCGAGCCTTAGGGCCATGAATCGTAACCGTTTGTGTATGTTATGGGACACTGCTAGGAAAAGGCCGGCTTGGTTATGTCTTAATTGCTCTGGCATGCATCCTTTGCACTTTCGTTTCAAATGGGGTAACTTTGCAGGGCATTGCTTTTAGTGTGGAAAATTGGGGCATTTTATGGCCGAATGCCCAGAGAAGCAACCGGCTTCAGATGTTGAGCATGTTGTGCTGCCCATGGAAGATATGGTGCTTGATGCTTCATCGCAGGATGCTACCCAGCCACCTAAAGTTTTGGATAAAGGTAAACAACATGTTTCAGGTTTGGATTCCCGTGGCAATGACTGGGCAGATGTACGTGCCAAAAAAGGTAAAAGATTTGATGCTGGCCTGGCGGATACTGGGCCTAATGCTTCACAGGATTCCATGCGCACTTATATGCGCAGGAAATAAATGTTGTCTTCAGAGCACATTGCTCATACTAAGGTTTCTTCTGCTCCCCGTAATCAGCCTACTAGGAAAGTATATAGGGACGGTCCAAAGGGTCCACCTGCTAAGTTAGCTTTTGATACTAGAGGTAACGTGATTACCCCATGGGATCGTCGTTATCCCCGCTCCATCCCCAAGACAGTGGATATACCATCTACCTCAAAATCTGGCCTTCAGAACTCTTTTGCCGTGTTAGTTGATTATTTGGAGGAGGGAGTCCTTGACATTCTAGCAGAAAAGGTTAAATTGGACAAGCGGTGCCTCGTTCTTGATTTTCTTTTTGAATACATATGAAGATAGCCACGTGGAATGTGTGAGGCATTTGTTCTCGCCATAAGCAACATGCCATGTGGACGGTATTGCATGAGAATCAGTGGGATGTCTTGTGTGTTGTTGAGCACAAGAGTCACGGGGAAGCAGGAAAAGTTGTGGATTGCCATGGGTTTCGCTTGTTTTATGCAGGGACACATGCCATGCATTATTCTGATGTGCTTATGATTGTACACGAGAAATATCAGCCTGTTCTTATTAAAAATGATGTACATGGCTGCTTTGTGGTAATTGAAGTTTTATTTGAATGAGAGATCTTATGGTTGCTGGGCCTCTATGCTCCGAATGACCCTTTATCCCGTCGGGATCTTTGGAATACTTTGCAGACCTCCTTGTCACTTGGCAGATGGGGTTTTTTGATGGGGGATTTTAATATGTGTGTTGATTCCTCACAGTCCACATCAGGGCATTTGGTGGTGGACGCTCCGGAAAGTCGGATGTGGAATGCGTTTGCTCTTGCTGTACTTAAGCAAGATCTCTGGTCTTGGCTACACCCTTCTTCTACAAGGTTTACTTTCCATTCGGCGCAGTATGCAACTACATGGACGCAGTTAGACCGCATGTACATCATGCAGGATGATGATTTTCTTCTTGAGATGCTGGAAATGTAGGTGTTGCAGCAATATGCCTTGTTGGACCATTTCCCTCTCCAGCTTGAGATACTTGCACAACCCATTGCGCCTTTTATGCAATTGTTGGATAGACTCCCTTTACGTTTCAACTCGTCTTATTTGAAGCATTCAATCTTTCAGGGCTATATGCAGCAATTGATTGATAGATTCTTATTGGACATCGCCTCTGCGGGCACTACTTCTTTTGAACGATTGCTCTCTAATGTGCAGCGGGTTGCTCGGGAGTATGGTATCCATCATGTCTCTCTTTGTCGGCGGCGTAAAAAAGCAGCGGAGGACTTACTGGATTTGGTTCGTTCTTTGCTAGTGGACACTCCAGATGATGTATTTCTGCTGTCACTGCCGATGCGTTTGGCTGATCTTATTAAAGAGTTTCAGTTGAAATCCTATCAGCAGGCCAAATTGCAAAAATTTGACTGAGAATTTGCAAGATAGTGCTTCTCAGTCTCATAAATTCTTTCGCACTCTGCATGCATCTCCTGCTCAAGAAAATATGACTCGACTTCAGGATTCTGAAGGTCGAATGATCACTGATCCTCAGACTATTGTCAATATGTGCAGGAATTATTTTCTAGATCTTCTTGGTTCTTTGCAATCACCTTCTGACCAGGTTACGCATGCACGCTCAGTCTTCTATGATCTAGTCCGCCATCAGGTTCCACTTGATATGCAAACTACTTTGGAGACAGATATTTGTGAGGAGGAGGTTATGGATGTTTTGTTACGCCTGCCTAAGGATAAAAGTCCCGGTTGGGATGGTCTCACCAATGAATTCTTTGAGAGTTCTGCTATCCAACTGGTGAAACCATTGTCGACTATGTTTCAGCAGGTTTGGGAAACAGGGATTATGCCTTCCTCATGGAAAGAAGGTCTTATCAAATTGCTTCTAAAAGTTCTTTCGCCGTCAATGTTGCAACATTGGAGACCAATTTCTTTGATGGGTTCGATATATAAAATCTTTTCCAAAGTGCTGGCGAATCGACTCCACAAGCATCTTCTGGCCATTGTGCATCCTCTTCAATATGGTTTCATTAAGGGCCGAAACATTCTGCATAATATCTTAAATGTGCAACTGGCTATTGACTATGCAAGGCACTTTAGTCAGGAAGTAGTATTGGATCTGGAAAAGGCTTTTGATTATTTAGACTGGTATTGATTCAATTGGATCTGGAAAAGGCTTTTGATTATTTAGACTGGTCTTTCATTGCAAAACTTATGTCTACTATGGGCTTTGGTACTCGGATGGCCCACTTGATCTGCACCATTAGTGCTGCAGCTTCTTCGCGAGTTATACTAAATGGTGGTGTTACAGAGCCATTTGTCCTTGCACGCTCGGTGAGACAAGGTTGCCCTTTGAGTCCTCTCTTCTTTGCCCTTGCGACTCATCCGATTCTTTTGATGTTATCTTCTATGGCAGCTTCTACTCAGTTGGCTGGATTGTCTCTTCCTTTTGGATAGCACTTCATTAGTCAATCTTTAGTTGATGACAGCTTTATGATTTTGCATACGGACAAGGACAATATTCGCAAGGCATTAGATGTTTGGACGCTCTTTGGTCATGCTTCTGGTCTTTGTATGAATGCTTTCAAATCAGCCATTCTCAGTTGCACAGAGTCCAATTTATAGTCATTGGGCTGGTAGGGACAGGTTGGTCCTCGTGGTTCCATTGTCAGGCATCTTGGGTACCCTTTGGGTGTTGATGTTCGGCCGAATCAACTACTAGAGTGGATTTCACAGAAACTGGCAGCTAAGTTTCTGTATTGGAAGTCGCAGGCTTGGCCCTTCCATATTCGCCTCAAAGGGGCTTAGACAATTGTATTGTCAATGCTCACATATTTCTTGCCATTGCTGCCTTGGACTACTACTACTTTGAATGCTCTTACTCGGCGCATTCGTTTCATGTTATGGAAGAAGAATTCCTTGCATGTAGGCATTTCATGGATTTCTTAGTCGCATACATGTACCCCCAAACGCATGGGTGGTGGAGCGGTTTTGGATGCCGAAACTCATATGTTGCCACTTCGTTGGTCTCTTTTTCGTGCCATGTGCGTCGATCATCACCCGTAACAGGCCCGTTATTTTCTTGAGGATCACGGGCTTGTGCATGGTAATACACAAATTCGGAGCTTCTGGTACCATGTTCTTAATGGAGACTCCCGATTTTCTAGTCCTTCCTCATCCCTGCTTGTTCATTTGTGCTGCTCTTGGAAATTGGTTCTCTAGAAGGCGTGTTGGCATCCAGCGGAGGACCGCTTACATATTAACTCTTTTCAACTAGAATTGTTGGCAGCCTCGTGATTGTTTTCTTGGGAAGGCAAACATGAGCTCAGACCAAAATTTAACCGCATGGCACGTTTGGGCTTGACTTCAGTTGCAGATGCTACCCTTGCCAGTCGTAATGTCTTGATATTGTTTCGTACAGCCAGGAGGATTTTCAGGATCGCTCGTGGATATCGTGATTTATGGGGACAGCTTTTGATGGTGATCCAGAGTAGACAACCGTTTCTTGCCCTTGCTTTGGATCGTCCTTGGCAGGACTGGAACTTTGCAGGTCGCTTGAATTTGGAAAAGGCCTCAGCTAACCAGGTGTATCATCTTCTGATTAAAGATCATCAATGGCTGGTTACTAAAGCTAATACTGTATGGGGATTGCGTAAATCTCAGTCATGGTGGAAGGCAACTGTGATGGAGGGCTGGTTGAACAAGACACCTTTCAAATGCAAGGTCTTTCTTTGGAGGGTGATGATTGGTGGTCTTCCTCTTGCCTCGGCCCTTTCCAAGCATCGAATCTCTAACGGCAATTGTTTCTTTTGCACCACTACTGTGGAATCGGCCCGTCATCGATTTATTTCTTGCCCTCTCGCTAAGAATATCTGGTCGCTCTTGTCAGCGGTTTGGCGAGGTGTGGTTGGTTTCTCGCTAAGCCCTTTCGATTGGGTTTTTGTACGGCCAAAATACCCCACACCGGCATAGTTGCATATGAAGATCTTGTTCCACTTTCTTAGATACTGGGGATACTGGCACAATTGGACCACTCGGAATGCCTTTCTTTTTGATTCGGCCTCTAATGTTGCGGGACACATTGCGAGGCTCAAAGGTCTCTTGCATTGGCAGATAGATCTCATTCGGCACTCTGACTTGCTCCCTCGGGAGGACTTACTTTCCTAGCATATGGCAATTTCCTCTGTGTCTTTGCCATGACTTGTGTAACTCTTTTGTGGTTTTGTATTGAGATTTTACACACGATGGCTTAGAGCCATCGTGTATCTTGTAATCATGTAAACTTGTACCTTTTTTCGTAATTAATACAATTACCTTTTATGAAAAAAAAAAGAGAGTTTCTGGAACAAACAACAAACACACCACAACAGGAACATGTCCGCTATTCTACTGCCCGTTGCGCTGCATTGTTCGCGCTGGTCACAAGATGGGGGCCAGAGCTGCGACTTGAAGCGCTGATCTCGTGCCTTATAATGTTTCGCCCTACAGTAAATCCTAACTAGCAAGTGACATCGTCTGAGAAAGGGAGTGCCTGATCACACAGGTCAAGTGCAAAGAGTGCCCTGTAAATAGCTTCAGATCTCTTGTTAAAGTGGTGATATAACATGGCTGGTCTGGACATGGCCTTTATTGACCAAATGGTGGCAGCCCTTGGTCCGGATTTTGAAACAGAGGAACCAGAGGATATGGTGCCTTGCACAGAGGAGATGCCACCTGGTCCTGACTTCTAGCCCGCGGACAAACGCACCAAGCATACTTCGGAAGATACAATGGATCATCAGAAATGTTCTTACGCTCAGGTTGCTTCTGATTTTGATCATGAAGCTTTTTCTGACTCTGCAACTAAAGATGTTTTGGAAGCCACTGTGGATCCTAAAAATGTTTTGCGCTCATTCTCAGTGTTTATGAACGTGCTGTTATACTCTTCTTCACTGGTAGGATCCCAGTGCTTTCCTATATTCGCCAGTGGCTGCAAAGTCTACTACAAGGGGAGTGTGTTGAAGAGATTTTTGTTGGGCCCCGAGGCTTTTATGAGGTGCTGTTGAAATCCGAGAAGCATCGTGCCGATCTGCTGACTAAACTGCCATTGTTCTTTGATCGCCGTTTGGTCCATGTTGTGCCATGGCGCCCAATGGCAGATTTTCAGTGCTTGCTTCAACGCGAATGCCCGGTGTGGGTTGAAGTGGAAAACTGTCCGGCTATCTATTGGCCACTGTTAAAGGATGCCATGGCCGTTGTGGGCACTGTTTTGGTTCCCCCGAGCTTAAGGGCCATGAATCGTAACCGTTTGTGTATGTTATGAGACACTGCTCGGAAAAGGCCTGCTTAGTTACGTCTTAATTGCTCTGACATGTATTCTTTGCACTTTCGTTTGAAATGGGGTAACTTTGTAGGGCATTGTTTTTCGTGTGGAAAATTGGGGCATTTTATGGCCGAATGCCCAGCGAAGCAACAGACTTCGGATGCTGAGCATGTTTTGCCTCCCATGGAAGATATGGTGCTTGATGCTCCGTCGCAGGATGCGACCCAGCCACCTAAAGTTTTGGATAAAGGCAAACAACAGGTTTCGGGTTTGGATTCCCGTGACAATGACTGGGTAGATGCACGTGCCAAAAAAGGTAAAATGTTTGATGCTGGCATGGCGGATAGTGTGCCTAATACAAGATTCCTTGCGTACTTATGTTCGCAGGAAAGACATGTTGTCTTCAGAGCACACTACTCATGCTATGGTTTTTTTTGTTTCTCACAATCGGCCCACTAGAAAAGTATATACGGATGGTCCGAAGGGGCCACCTGCTAAGTTGGCTTTTGATGCTAGAGGTAACGTGATTACCCCATGGGATCGTCGTTATCCCCGTTCCATTCCCAAGACAGTGGATACACCGTCTACCTCTAAATCTGGCCGTCAGAACTCTTTTGCTGTGTTAGTTGATTTTTTGGATGAGGGAGTCCTTGACATTCTAGCAGAAAAGGTTAAATCGAGGCAAGCTTTGCCTCGTTCTTGATTTTCTTTTTTGAATACACATGAAGATAGCCATGTGGAATGTGCGAGGCATTTGTTCTCGCAATAAGCAACATGCCATGTGGAGTTTATTGCATGAGAATCAGTGGGATGCCTCGTTTGCTGTTGACCACAAGAGTCACGGTGAAGCAGGCAAAGTTGTCTATTGCCATGGATTTCGCTTGTTTTATGCAGGGACACATGCCATGCATTATTCTGGTGTGCTTATGATTGTACATGAGAAATATCAGCCTGTTCTTATTAAAAATGATGTACATGGTCGTTTTGTGGTGATTGGAGTTTTATTTGAAGGAGAGATCTTATGGTTACTTGGGCTCTATGCTCCAAATGACCCTTTATCCCGCCGGGATCTTTGGAATACTTTGCAGACCTCCGTGTCACTTGGCAGACAGGGTTTTTTGATGGGGGATTTTAATATGTGTGTTAATCCTTCACAGTTCACATCAGAGCATTCGGTGATGGACACTCCGGAAAGCCGTGTGTGGAATGCGTTTGCTCGTGCCGCACTTAAGCAAGATCTCTAGTCATGGCTACACCCTTCTTCTACAGTGTTTACTTTTCATTCTGCGCAATATACAACTACATGGTCGCGGTTGGACCGCATGTACATCATGCAGGATGATGCTTTTCTTCCTAAGATGCTGGAAATGAAAGTGCTGCAGCAATATGCCTTGTCGGACTATTTTCCTCTACAGTTTGAGATGCTTGTATAACCCATTTCACCTTTTAAGCAATTTCTATATAGACTCCCTTTGCGTTTCAACTTGTCTTATTTGAAGCATTCAATCTTTTAGGATTATATGCAGCAATTGATTGATAGTTTTTATTGGACTTCTCCTCTGAGGGCAATGCTTCTTTTGAACGATTGCTCTCTAATGTGCAGCGGGTTGTTCGGCAGTATGGGATCCATCATGTCTCTCTTTGTCGGCGGCATCGACTAGCAGGGGAGGAATTACTGGCTTTGGTTCGTTCTCTACTGGTGGAGACTCTAGATGATGTATTTTTGCTGCCATTGGCTATGCGTTTGGCTGATCTTATTAAAGAGTTTCAGTTGAAATCTTATTAGAAGGCCAAATTGCAAAATTTGACTGAGAATTTGCAAGATAGTGCTTGTCAGACTCATAAGTTCTTTCGAGCTCTCCATGCATCTCTTGCTCGAGAGAATATGACTAGACTCCAGGATGCAGAAGGTCGAATGGTCATTGATCCTTAGACTATTGTGAATATGTGTAGGAATTATTTTCTAGACCGTCTTGGTTCTACTCCTTCACCTTCTGACCAAATTACTCATGCCCGCTCAGTTTTCTATGATTTGGTCCACAATCAGGGTCCACATGATATGCAAACTACTTTGGAGATAGATATTACTGAGGTGGAGGTTATGGATGTTTTGTTACACTTGCCCAAGGATAAAAGTCCCGGTTGGGATAGTGTTACCAATGAATTTTTTGAGGTTTTTGCTACTCGACTGGTGAAACCATTGACTGCTATGTTTTAGCAGGTTTGGGAAACGGGGTTCATGCCTTCCTCATGGAAAGGACTTATCAAACTGCTTCCAAAAGTACCTTCGCCGTCTATGTTGAAACATTGGCGATCAATTTCTTTGATGGATTCTATGTATAAAATCTTTTCCAAAGTGATGGTGAATCGGCTCTATAAGCATCTTCCTGCCATTGTGCATTCTCTTCAATATGGTTTCATTAAGGGCCGAAACATTTTGCATAATGTCTTAAATGTGCAAATGGCTATTGACTATGCAAGGCACTCTAATCAGGAGGTGGTATTGATTCAATTGGACTTGGAAAAGGCTTTTGATTATCTAGAATGTTGCTGGAAAGTGGTTCTCCAGAATGCTTGGTGGCATCCAGCGGAGGACCGCTTAGCTACAATATCTTTTCAACTTATATTGTTGGCAGCCTCGCAATTACTTTCTTGGGAAGGCAAACATGAGCTCAGACCAAAATTTAACTGCATGGTACGTTTGGGCTTGACTTCAGTTGCAGATGCCACCCTTGCCAGTTGCAATGTGTTGATATCGTTTTGTACAGCGAGGAGGCTTTTTAGGATCCCTCGTGGATACTGTGATTTATGGGGACAGCTTTTGATGGTGATCCAGAGTAGATAATCCTTTCCTGCCCTTGCTTCGGATCGTCCCTGGCAAGACTGGGACTTTGCAGGCCGGCTGAATTTGGAAAAGGCCTCAGCTAACCAGGTGTATCATCTTTTGATTAAAGATCATCAATGGCTGGTTACTAAAGCTAATACTGTATGGGGATTGCGTAAATCTCAGTCATGGTGGAAGGTAACTGTGATGGAGGGCTGGTTGAACAAGACCCCTTTCAAATGCAAGGTCTTTCTTTGGAGGGTGATAATTGGGGGTCTTCCTCTTGCTTCATCCCTTTCTAAGCATCGTATCTCCAACGGCAATTGTTTCTTTTGCACCATCAGTGTGGAATCGGCTCGTCATCGATTTATTTCTTGCCCTCTTGCTAAGAAAATCTAGTCACTCTTGTCAGCGGTTCGGTGAGCAGTGGTTGGTTTCTCGCTAAGCCCTTTTGATTGGGTTTTTGCGCGGCCCAAATACCCCACACCGGCACAGTCGCATATGAAGATCTTGTTTCACTTTCTTAGATACTGGGGTTGTTGGCACAATTGGACCATTCAGAATGCTTTTCTTTTTGATTCAGCCTCTAATGTTTGGGGACATATTGCTAAGCTTTAAGGTCCCTTGCATTGGCAGATAGATCTCATTCGGCACTCTGACTTACTCCCTCGGGAGGACTTACTTCCCTGGCATATGGCAATTTCCTTTGCGTCTTTGCCATGAATTTTGGATGCTTGGCCACGTCGCAGTCTCATTATCCTTGCCTCTTTCATTTCATGCAATGGACTGCTCTTTTGGCACATTTGGTGTTAATGCAAACTTCTTTACGAGCGAGAGAGAGAGAGAGAGAGAGAGAGAGAGAGGGGGCTCAGGGGATAGATAGTGTGAGAGCTTGGTTGCTTAGAAGAGGGAGAGTGAGAGGCTAGAGCTTGCAAGTTGTTTGGTGAGTGAGGGTTGAGGGTGAGAGTTGTTTTTATAGTGTGGAGAAATGGGCTGAAGACGGCTGGAACAGGCTTGATAGTAAGCTGAAACCGGCAGAAAATGGCTCCATTGTCCATTACATGCAATGCAGAAACATGCCTGTTTTTTGCATAGCCAGCCAGAAACATCAGAAACAAAATGCTAAAAACGTGTTTGACAAGTTCCTTTGAAGAGAGGGTAAAATAAGAAATGCAGGTTATTTATAAAGGGGTTTTGTAGTTTTAAACTAGGGATAGAGGTTTTGAACCTCTGTGAAACTTTCTCTTTAACAAAAAAAGGTGAATTGAGCTTAAGTGATAATACATGAGAGTCAATTGAGAGTGATATGCTACACATCCAAGATCCATTATTGATTTGTGTCAAACTTTAGTCTTTGGACAAGCTATACTATGGTTTAGACGTCAAACATCATGTACATAGCACACAATAAAATTGAAATAAACATGTTACATAGCCCATGTACGATATGAAATGGGTCAAGCTGCAACATTGTGATTTTCATTCCAAAAAGAAAAAGGTAAAATGTCAACATCTAGAATGAATCCCAAAAAAATAAGTCTCTCATCCAAAATCCTAAGCCCTCATTAGTCATTACTCGGACTCAATATCATTATCGTCATCATCATCATATTTAACATTGCCCGATAGTTTTTGTAAAAAATGCCATTTTTTGGGTCCTAGACCCAGAAAAAAGACACGTTCTTTACTACTAGAATTGTTTCTTACTTGAAGAAAGGTTCTGCAAGTTTCAAACTCAAAGAAACATGTTTCTTTGTTGCTATATGTTTTGTATAGTATCGTATGGATACATATGGTCTGATACCACGAATCATATCATACGAACTAGTTTGTACCACGTACAATCTGGTCCGTACTATGTACAAATGCAACCATGCTAACAATTGACACTTCATCAGTTCAGCTTGAACTATACTTTTAGAGCAGTTTTATCTTAAGGGACCTTTACAAAGGAGGGAGGAATGGGGGCAGGGAGGGAGCTAGTGCTGATGCAATCTTAATTATGGTTCTGTTAAACAATTGCAGATTCGTTTATGGGAGACTGATACAAATCGTGTACAATACATTCCTTCCTATTTTTATGATGATTTTCCCTCTACGGTATGCCTCTCTCTTTGTCTCATACATATGGTTATGCAATTGTGGTGTCTTTTACAGTTGCAGATTTTTTCTTTTTTTGACAGGCTTCATTTGAAGAAATGAGCCTTATAGGCCTAAATGTGGCACACACATACATGCACACATGCAGCTCCTGTTTTTGGTAAAGGATTTTGAATCAATGATTAGAAATATTTATAAGAGGCTTTTTGGTCAACCAAGTGGAAAGACAGGTATAAAACAACACAATAAGTGAAAAGGCTGCAAAAAAGTCAGGGCTACAATGACAAGAGAAGAGAATAATGAAGCGAGCACAACTGGGGTGGTACAAATGATTTCCATCTATGGAGCAACCACCTCTCTAAGGATCACACCAGCCCAAAACATGGAACTAACTTGCCACTATAGTTCTGAAATATGGTCCTCATAGCCATGGATACCTAAGGCCAAACCAAACATGAATGCATTGCATGTCTCCGGATGTGCAAAGACTACTCCAATGCAGAAAATGAAACAGACTAGCAATGCTCCAGCTGGAAATTGGTTGTGGATGGCATCTTGGCCAAAATCCAAGAGTAGATGATTGTATGTCAATGTGTAAAGTTCATACAGGGGGAAATGAAACCCCATACTTGTTTAGCAACTAGGCAAGAAATAAAGAGAGGAGTAGGGTACAAAAGATACATCTACCATTGAGATCTTGCGACATGGCAGCATATCCTTGTGGGGAGATCTCTGATAAGAAGCCTCATAATAAAGTTTTCCCTTGATATGAACTTCAGACCTCTGCAATTGAAGCAACTGATCATGCCATCTTGCTTTACTATCCCAAGAAGGGAAGACTTTACTTTCTTAGTCACCTATTTCTTATCCTCAACCATATCTTATGATAAATCTAATTGGCTGATTGTTTGAGGAAATCATCTAGGTACACAAAGGCCTAATCCACCAACCATGGGGATGAGGGCTGGAATGCGGGCAAAGGGGAACATTGCCAAACCCATTTCTCCAAGATGGTCCAAATCAGCCTATAACCGCGAGGAAGTTGAAAGTATTGATAGATACACTAGAAAGAAAAAATGTGAGATTGACGAGGAGTGATAGTATCTCATTTATATTGGGTATGGAACTTGCAAAGATGCACCAGCAGGCTATGGCAATTGTTAAGAGTTTGAAGTAATTAAGGTTTAATGTTAGAATCCTTATGTGTAGGGATGAATTATCAAGGCATGTGCCACTAGCGTAGACAGATATGATGGACCTGATAACATTGTAGATCAACATGACATAGTGGAGTTAGGCAGCAGATGGGACACATACAATGGTGATGGCAAGCAAATGCAATGGCTGATGTAGGTGTGTTGGGGCAACAAACAAGGTAGGTTGTGAGGTAGGATGGCGTACAATCCGTCCAAGCTCCTAGTTGATTCCCACGTGGATAGGTCTTCTTACTCCTCCTCTCCTCCTCCTCCCCTTCTTCTGCAAGCTTCAGATTCTTCCTCACTTGTTACTGCCGTATTATGAACAACAGTTCATGGGATGTGCACGCAGTTTCTTCTCCATTGCACAAGGATAGATTAGATCGACTGCTTCGATACATTGTTGGGTATGGAGCTTGCGAAGATAGAGCAGTAGACTATGGAAGATGCAACTCCATGGGGGGGGGGGGAGAGAGAGAGAGAGAGAGAGAGAGAGAGAGAGAGAGAGAGAGAGAGAGAGAGAGAGAGAGAGAGAGAGACGCGCAGAAAAGAAATGGCCACTTCACAGCAGGCTGCGCGTACTACGGCCCCGTCTGCCCCCCGTAATTAGTCTCCAAGGAAAGTCTATACCGACGGCCCCAAAGGCCCTCCTGCTAAGCTGGCGTTTGATGCCAAAGGTAATGTGATTACACCCTGGGATCGGTGTTATCCCCGCCCCACTCCCAAGGCAGTGGATTTCCCTTCTACCTCTAAAGCAGGTCGCCAGAATTCGTTTGCAGTATTGGCTGATTTTCTGGATGAGGGCGTCCTGGATGCTCTCGCGGAAAAGGTGAAATCGAGGCAACAGGTGCCTCATTCCTGACTCCCTTCTTTGACGATATATGAAGATATATGCAGATAGCCACGTGGAATGTGCGAGGCATTTGCTCTCGCCATAAGCAACATGCCAGGTGGACCGTCTTGCATGAGAACCAGTGGGATGTATTGGATACTGGGGATTTTATGGAAGGAAAAAAAAAATGATATACTGGGGATGCCGGCATACTTGGACCACTCGGAATGCCTTTCTTTTGGATTCAGCCTCTAAAGTCCCGGCACATATTGTGAGGGTTAAAGGTCTCTTGCATTGGCGGATAGATCTCATTCGGCACTCAGGCGTACTCCCTCGAGAGAACTTACTTCCCTGGCATATGGCAATTTCCTCCGCGGCTTTGTCATAACTTTTGTAACTCTTTTGTAGTTTAGTACTGGAGCCTTTACACATGATGGCTTAGTGTCATCATGTATCTTGTAATCAAGTAAACTTGTATTTTTTTTCGTAATTAATACAATTACCTTTTACGAAAAAAAGAGAGAGAGAGGAGAGAGAGAGAGAGAGAGAGAGAGAGAGAGAGAGATTTACGAAAAAAAAAAGAGAGAGAGAGAGAGAGAGTTGTCACCTTGCAATCGGATTATTCGTGCCTTTTCCATTTCCTTCCATGGACAGCACTGTGGTATATTTGGTGTACTCGGAATGCCTTTATTTTTTATTTTGCCTTGGGCAGCCATGGTTATATGGCTCGTATTTGTGGTTTAGTGTTATGGCAGATCTCCTCTATGGTTTCAGCTGATCTGGTTCTTCTCGACATTGTTGCTTCCTAGCTGGATATTGTTAGCTCCACTCCAGTAGTCCTTTTTGTGTAATATTTGTGTGTTAACCTTTCGGCTTGATTTGTGTGTGTTTTGTTTTCGCTAACCTGGTGGTCTGATGTAAATATTGCTACTTAATTCAATTATCTTCATGAAAAGAGAGAGAGAGAGAGAGAGAGAGAGAGAGAGAGAGAGAGAGAGAGAGAGAGAGAGAGAGAGTTCTATCTACAAAAGGCCAAATCGGCCTATGTGACCAAAATGTTATATCTGAAAAGTCAAGGAATTTTCCATGTCCCAAAATGGCTGACATCTAATGCTACGACTATCTAAATGGAAAATAAACAGTCAACAATACACACCTAACGAGAAAAAAAGATATCTAAGCCAGATACAATATAGAATTGCTCAAGAAGCACTCTCATTTGAGGATCTCTCTCATGGGTCTATCTAGCATAGAGAGGCTGAAGTGGCAGGGTATGGTTTCCTTGTGATGGTGTAGTATCCTTTGTATCTATAGATGATGCCTTTTGTAAGGGCGTGGACCAGTTGGACATTGGTAATGGGCTCTGCATCTCTCTGTGGCTGTGTCAATTGGACCATTGAGGGCTCTGTGGTGGAGGGAGTAGTCATTAGTGCTCTATAGAACTTCATGAGTGTATGTTGGTGTGTGAATCTATCTTTGTTGTTGGGTCAGTAAGAGGTACTCTTTGTGCCAGCGTAGCTAGATAGATAGAGAGAGAGAGAGAGAGAGAGAGAGAGAGAGAGAGAGAGAGAGTTGCCCCTTTACGGGAGAAAAAAAAAAGAGAGTTGCCCCATCGCTAAGAAAGTCTGGTTATTTTTGTCGGCTGTTTGGCGAGGGGTGGTTGGTTTCACCCTACGCCCCTTTGATTGGGTTTTTGGGCAGCCCAAATACCCCACTCCGGCACAGCCACATATGAAGCTTATGTATCACTTTCTTCGATATTGGGGCTGTTGGCATAACTGGACCATTCGGAATGCTTTTCTTTTTGATTCGGCTTAAGGGCCTCTTGTATTGGCAGTTAGATCTTCTCCAGCATTCTGACATGCTCTCTAGGGAGGACTTACGTCCCTGGCATATGGCAATTTCCTCCGCGTCTTTGCCATGACTTTGTAACTTGTAGTACTGGAACCTCTTCACATGATGGCTTAGATTGTCATCATGTATCTTGTAATCAAGTAATCTTGTATTTTTTTCGTAATTAATACAATTACCTTTTACGAGAGAAAGAGAGAGAGAGAGAGAGAGAGAGAGAGAGAGAGAGAGAGAGAGAGAGAGAGAGAGAGAGAGAGAGAGAGAGAGAGAGAGAGAGAGAGAGAGAGAGAGAGAGAGAGAGAGAGAGAGAGAGAGAGAGAGAGAGAGAGAGAGAGAGAGAGAGAGAGAGAGAGAGAGAGAGAGAGAGAGAGAGAGAGAGAGAGAGAGAGAGAGAGAGAGAGAGAGGCTAAGGGTCGCGATGACGCCGCCTGCGTGTCTCGCCCTGTCGTCGATCGGCTGACTGTCGACCCGGCCCGCCATCGCTCCGGCCCGCTGTCGACTGTCAGACCAGCGGGTCCAGCTCGCCGTCGGTGCCCGTCTGTCCTATCCGCCATCCGTCCTGCTCGCCATAAGGTTTGCGCGTCGGTCCTGTTCGCCGTCAGACACGCCCATCGCCTGCCCTGTCGCCTGCCTTTGAAGACTGCCTGCCCTATCACCTGCCCCATCGCCTTTCTCTGAAGCCCCGTGGGCTCTAAGCTTGTGTTTCGCCCTTTCGCGCTATGCGTTAGGGTTTCTGCTGATGCCTGGCCCCTGCCGTGTGCCCCCGACTGTCCCCCTCTACCATCGACTGCCCGCCCTGTGTTCCACCCTCCTGCCCCTGCACTGTTAGGGTTGTGCCCTGCCGCACGCGCTTGTGGGACAGATCACGACTGAGGCAGACACGGTCGCGTCTCCCGATCTTCACCGCGCGTCAGTCCTGCCTCGAGATCCAATTGTGATACAATATGGCTGGTCTGGTTCTGGATTTTATAGACCAAACGGTGGCAACGCTTGGTCCGGATTCTGATACCGAGGAACCTGAGGATATGGTTCCGTGCACCAAAGAGATGCCCCCTGGTCCTGACATCCAGCCTGCAAGTAAACGTACCAAGCATACTTCGGAAGAGACAATGGATCATCAGGATCGTTCCTATGCTCAGGTTGCTTCAGATTCTGTGGACTCTTAGGATGTTGACTGGGAGCATTTGCTGGAATTTGCCAACACTCTGCTTGGCGATTATGTTTAACATAATCAGGAAGTCTTTTCTGACTCTGCACTTGATGATGTTCTGGAAGCCACTGTGGACCCGAAAACTGTCCTACGCTCCTTTTCGGTGTTTTATGATCGCGCTGTGATACTCTTCTTCACTGGTAGAATCCCATTGCTTTCCCGTATTCGCCAGTGGCTGCACAGTCTGCTACAAGGGGAATGTGTTGAAGAGATTTTTGTTGGGCCCCGAGGTTTTTTTGAGGTGCTGTTGAAATCTGAGACGCACCGTGCTGCTCTCCTGTCGAAACTGCCTTTGTTTTTTGATCACCAGTTGGTCCATGTTGTACCATGGCGCCCAATGGCAGATTTTCAGCGTCTGCTGCAACGTGAATGCCCTGTGTGGGTTGAAGTGGAAAATTGTCCGGCTGTCTATTGGCCATTGTTGAAGGACGCTATGGTCGATGTGGGCACTGTTCTGGTCCCTCCAAGTCTAAGGGCTGTGAATCGCAACCGGTTGTGTATGTTATGGGACACTGCAAGGAAAAGGCCTGCTTGGTTACGTCTCAATTGCTCTGGCATGCATCCGTTACACTTTCGTTTGAAATGGGGCAATTTTGCAGGACATTGCTTTTCCTGTGGACAATTGGGGCGTTTTATGGCCGAATGCCCGGAGCAGCAACACACTTCAGATGCTGGCCATGTTGCGCTACCCATGGAAGATATGGTGTGTGATGCTCCAGCGTTGGATGCTATCCACCCACCTAAAGTTCTGGACAAAGGTAAAGAACAGGTTTCGGGTCTGGATTCCCGTGCCACTGAGTGGGTTTAAGTACGCGCAAAAAAAGGCAACAGGGTTGTTGCTGGCATGGAGAATACTGTGCCTACTACTTCACAAGATTCCATGTGTACCTATATGCGCAGGAAAGAAATGTTGTCTTCAGAGCGCTCTGCTCCTGCCATGGTTTCCTCTACCCCCCGTCCTCAGCGCACCAGAAGAATGTATTCGGATCGTCCAAAGGGTCCATCTGCTAAGCTGGCTTTTGATACCAGAGGCAACGTCATCGTCGTTATCCCCCTTCCATCCCCAAGCCAGCAAATATGCCGTCTACCTCCAAATCGGGTCCTCAGAACTCTTTTGCTGTGCTGGCGGATTTCTTGGACGAGGGAGTCCTGAACATTCTCGCAGAAAAAGCCAAATCGAGGCAAGCTATGCCTGTACCTGGTTTTATTTTGAATACACATGAAAATAGCCACGTGGAATGTGCGAGGAATTTGTTCTCGACACAAGCAACATGCCATGTGGACTGTATTGCATGAGAATCAGTGGAATGTCCTATGCGCTGTTGAGCACAAGAGTCACGGAGAAGCCGGAAAAGTTGTGGATTGCCATGGCTTTCGTTTGTTCTATGCAAGGACACAGGCCATGCATTATTCGGGTGTGCTCATGATTGTACATGACAAATATCAGCCTGTTCTTATTAAAAATGATGTACATGGCCGCTTTCTGGTGATTGAAATTTTATTCGAAGGGGAGATCTTATGGTTACTTGGCCTCTATGCTCCGAATAATCCGTTATCTCGTCGAGAGTTTTGGCAGACTTTGCAGACCTCCTTGTCACTTGGCAGACGGGGCTTCTTGATGGGGGATTTCAATATGTGTGTTGATTCTTCCCAGTCCACATCGGAGCATTCGGTAATGGATGCGCCGGAAAGTCGTATGTGGCATGAGTTGGCTCTTGCTATTCTTAAGCAAGATCTTTGGTCCTGGCTACACCCGTCTTCTACAGGGTTTACTTTCCATTCTGCCCAGTATGCAACAACATGGTCGCGGTTGGACCGCATAAACATCATGCAGAATGATTATTTTCTTCCCGAGATGCTCGAAATGAAAGTGTTGCAGCAATATGCCTTGTCGGACCATTTCCCTCTGCAACTTGAGCTGCTTGCACAACCCATTGCACCTTTCAAGCAACTTCTGGAGAGACTTCCTTTGCGTTTCAACTCGTCTTACTTGAAACATGCAATCTTTCAGGGCTATATGCAGCAATTGATTGATAGATTCTTATTGGACTTCTCCTCTCAGGGCACTGCTTCATTTGAAAGATTGCTCTCTAATGTGCAGCGGGTTGCTTTGCAGTATGGGATCCATCATGCCTCTCTTTGTCGGCGGCGTCGACAAGCAGCGGAGGACCTGCTGGCTTTGGTTCCGTTCTCTGCTGGTGGACACTCCGGATGATGCATTTCTGCTAGCACTGGCAATGCGGGTGGCTGACCTTATTAAAGAGTTTTAGTTGAAATCGTATCAGCAAACCAAATTGCAACATCTAACGGAGACTTTGCAAGATAGTGCGTGTCAGACTCATAAGTTCTTTCGAGCTCTCCATGCCTCTCCTGCTCGAGAGAATATGACCAGACTCGAGGATGCAGAAGGCCACCTGGTCTTTGATCCGCAGACTATTGTGCATATGTGTAGGAATTATTTCTGCGACCTTCGTGGTTCCACTTTTCCACCTTCAGCCCAAACTACTCAGGCCCGTTCGGTTTTTTATGACCTAGTCCGCAATCAGGTTCCGCAGGACATGCAAGCTACTATGGAGTCAGATATTTGTGAGGCAGAGGTTATGGACGTTTTGTTACACTTGCCCAAGGATAAAAGTCCGGGTTGGGATGGTCTTACCAATGAGTTCTTTGAGGCTTTTGCTACCCAACTGGCGAAACCATTGAAGGCTTTGTTTCAGCAGGTGTGGGAAACGGGGATCATGCCTTCCTCATGGAAAGGACTTATTAAACTGCTTCCAAAGGTTCCTTCGTCGTCTACGTTGAAACATTGGCGCCCAATTTCTTTGATGGGTTCTATGTATAAAATCTTTTCCAAAGTAATGGCGAATCGGCTCCATAAGCATCTCCCTGCCATTGTGCACCCTCTCCAATATGGTTTCATTAAGGGCCGAAACATTTTGCACAATGTATTAAATGCGCAACTGGCGATTGATTATGCAGGGCATTCTAATCAAGAGGTCGTACTGATTCAATTGGACCTGGAAAAGGCTTTGATTATCTAGACTAGTCTTTCGTTGTTGAACTTATGTCTGCTATGGGCTTTGGTGCTCGGATGTCTCGTCTAATCTACACCATTAGTGCTGCGGCGTCTTCGCGAGTCATGCTGAATGGAGGCGTTACTGAGCCATTTCTCCTTGCCTGCTCTGTCAGACAGGGTTGCCCTTTGAGCCCTCTCTTCTTTGCCCTTGCGACTGATCCAGTTCTTTTGATGTTATCTCATATGGCAGCTTCTACTCAGTTGGCTGGATTGTCTCTTCCTTCTGGACAACACTTCATTAGTCAATCCTTGGCTGATGATAGCTTTATGATTTTGCGTGCGGACAAGGATAACCTTCGAAAAGCATTGGATGTTTGGGCCCTCTTTGGTCAGGCGTCCGGCCTTCACATCAATGCGTTCAAATCAGCCATTCTCAGTTGCACGGAGTCGGATTTGCAGTCCTTGGATTGGCAGGGTATGGTTGTTCCTCGTGGCTCCATTGTCAGGCATCTTGGGTACGCTTTGGGTGTTGATGTTCCCCCAAAGCAGCTTCTGCAGTGGATTTCTCAGAAAATGGCGGCTAAGTTTCTGTATTGGAAGTCTCAGGCCTGGCCCTTCCATGTTCGCCTCAAAGTAGCCCAGACAATTATGTTGCCAATGCTCACATATTTCTTGCCATTGCTGCCCTGGACTACTACGACTCTGAATGCTCTTACTCGGTCTATTCGTTTCATGCTATGGAAGAAGGATTGCTTGCATGCAGGTATTTTCTGGATTTCTTGGTCGCATGCGTGCAGCCCCAAACGCATGGGTGGAGGGGCTATTTTAGATGCCCAATCTCACATGCTGGCACTCTGTTGGTCTCTTTTCTGCGCCATGTGCTCGGATCATCATCCGTGGGTCGTTATAGCCCGTTATTTTCTTGACGATCATGGGCTTCTGCATGGCAATACCCAAATCCGGAGTTCTTGGTGGCATGTTCTTAATGCTGATTTGCAGTTCTCCAGTTCTTCTTCAAAGCTGCTTACTCATTTGGTATGTTCTTGGAAACTGGTCCTCCAGAAGGCTCAGTGGCATCCAGTGGAGGATCGCTTAGCTACTAATTCTTTTCAATTGGAATTGCTGGCAGTCTCGCGGTTACTTTCATGGGAAGGTAAACACGAGCTTAGACCACAATTCAACCGGATGGCACGTTTGGGCTTATCTTCAGTCGCGGATGCCACCCTTGCCAGTCGCAATGTGCTAATATCGTTTCGTATAGCTAGGAGGCTTTTCAGGATCCCTCGTGGATATAGGCATTTATGGGAATAGCTTTTGATGGTGCTCCAGAGCAGACAACCCTTTCCTGCCCTTGCTTCGGATCATCCCTGGCAGGATTGGGACTTCGAAGGCCGGCTGAATTTAAGCAAAGCTTCTGCTAACCAAGTGTATCATCTTCTGATTAAGGATCATCAATGGCTGGTTACTAAAGCGAATACTCTATGGGGATTGCGTAAATCCCTGTCATGGTGGAGGGCAACTGTGATGGAGGGCTGGTTGAACAAGACACCCTTCAAATATAAGGTCTTTCTTTGGAGAGTGATGATTGGTGGTCTTCCGCTTGCTTCAGCTCTTTCCAAGCGACGAATCTCCAACGGCAACTGTTTCTTTTGCACCACTACTGTGGAATCCGCCCGGTACCGATTTATTTCTTGCCCCATCGCTAAGAAAGTCTGGTTATTCTTGTCAGCCGTTTGGCGAGCGGTGGTTGGTTTCTCACTACGCCCCTTTGATTGGGTTTTTGGGCAGCCCAAATACCCCACTCCGGCTCAGCCACATATGAAGCTCGTGTATCACTTTCTTCGATATTGGGGCTGTTGGCATAACTGGACTATTTGGAATGCTTTTCTTTTTGATTCCGCCTATAATATTCAGCGGCGTATTGCTAGGCTTAAGGGCCTCTTGTATTGGCAGCTAGATCTTCTCTAGCATTTTGACATGCTCTTTAGGGAGGACTTACGTCCCTGGCATATGGCAATTTCCTCCGCGTCTTTGCCATGACTTTGTAACTCGTACTACTGGAACCTCTTCACATGATGGCTTAGTGTCATCATGTATCTTGTAATCAAGTAATCTTGTATTTTTTTTTCGTAATTAATATAATTACCTTTTACGAAAAAGAGAGAGAGAGAGAGAGAGAGCTCATACCTACACGAATTGAAAGAATTAGAAGTTCTGCAGCTAACTATTTGACCTCGATTTAATGCTAGGTGGTGTAAAGGATATTCATAGTTGAACATGCACTCTTACACATGATAATGTGTGTTCACATATGGGAATGAATAATGACTAACATTGTAGTCCTCAAAGCCACTCATATGGTGCTTGTCAATCCCATCAAGCAAGGTGGATGTGATGAGAATCTTGGTTTGCAACAACAAATTAGCCTCCTTTGTAGAATTAGAGTATATGAATTGTGAAGATATGCTAGGGTTTGCATTGAAAACATAGAATGTATGAACACGATTAAAACACAATGACTCAGATAGTAGCGCAATAAATGCAAACCGTGAATGCAAAACTTAAAACACAAAAGCACAAACACAAAGAGAGAGAGAAGAGAACTCTGCAATGAATGATTCAATCCAGTAAAGGAATGTAAGAGTGTACGGAATGCTCAAGGGAAAAGTGGCGAGTGATGAGGCCCACCGGAGATAGATCTTGAGTGTTGTAACTAGAGTGCTGAATAGTGAAAGGCAGCAGGCTGATCACCAGGAGTAGTAGTGTGGAGGTTGTGGATTGGTGAAGGTAGTAGTATACCACTGCAGAAGGGCTGGAAACTGATCACTTGAGGCTGAAATTAGTCATGCGATAACAGGAGGAGAGTGCTGATGAAGGGCAGCCTGCGCAGCTACAAAACACAGGCTGATAACAGGTGACAACAGTGAAATGGGCCTGCACTATCAAAAGGCCAGCTAGCTGATGTCGTATAGAGTGCTGATCAGCAAGATGGCAGCTGGAAAGTGTCAATGCAAGCTGTTTGGGGCAGGGGAAGGTGTCACCTGAAGATGGATGCAGTTGCCAGGCAGCAGTGGATAGGCTGATGATGATGTGGCAGTAGTCGCATGGGTGGGACAGCTATTGATGAAGGCTGATGGCTGAAACTCTGCAAAACAGGATGGGGCTGAATGGTGGGCGGCCTGTTTATTTGTAGATGGCGAAGGATCCTCCCAAATTAGGGTTTTGCATGTGGGACAAAGAAACTCTCTAGGACCACTCCCCATTTAGTAAAACTTTTGGTAGTTTACATGTTTTGGGGCTGTTTTAAAGAGCCAATTAGCTTTAATACATTTTTAGCTCAACATCTCCTCTCTGGCCCAAAATTGAAACTAGAAAGGGACTCTATGCCCATAGTTAGCCTAAGGTGTTGCACCTCAAAGTAGCCAGGGCATTGAACAAAGGGTGCACATTAGTTGCCCAATGGCTTAGCAAGGCTATGGAGGCAATGGTTACCTTACCAAGGGAGCCCAAGTGATAGCCATGATAGCATCAAGAGAGATGTTGCATGATCTACCTTGGGAGAGGAAGCTTTCATGCTAGTAGAAAAGCAAGAGTGCACATCCCATGTCTTCAGCCCAAGGACTAGGTCAAACCTACATGCCCTATATTGAAAGTACAAAACCCTACAAGAGAGATCAGAATATGCAAAACATTGGTTAGTAGTAGATGCTTCAAAGCAAAACAAAACAAAAAAGTAAAACTAAATGAAAAATGTGGGTGTGTGTATGTGTATGAGTGAATGACTAAATGTAGTGGAAGACTAAAGAAGGAAAACCTAAGGCATAGTTACCTTCGTACAACATACGGATAGGATCATAATGTACGATCCTACCGTACGATACGGTACATATCTGTACCAATTTGTACATTAAAACTGACTTATTTTGGCTGCTGTATGTGGCTGCGTTTTCATGTTTGCACATCTCAGACTGAGTATTTTCCACCCATCAAGTCACTTGCATGGCACATTGGAGTCTTTCTATGTGATGGATGCCACATTCCACACCCCAGCTTCCTTGGATTCCAAGCTCCAGCTAGCCAACTTTTTGACTCGGGCCTTGGATGCTCTAGGATTGATCGATTGATGGACATTGAAGCTACAGAGAGCTATGGTGCAATTTGGGGATAGTCTCTTCATCTGTATGGATATGTTTGATTCTTATTGGCTTATCAATCTTCATCAATCTTTGAAAGAGATAGTGCTTTTCATTCATTTTTGAAATCTCTCTTAATCAATTTGTTGTAGCCTAGTGTGCTTGTTGATGAAAGATTATGACATCCATAGGCTTCAAATGCATAATGAATAAGAGAAATACATTTTCTTAGATTGTTAGAATTATTTTGATCAATTCTTAGTATCAATTTCAATTGGATTAAAGCTCGATTTCGAAATTCTTATGCATTTTTTTTTTGCAAATAAAGTGTGGCTAATTATATTACTTCAGAAAAAAGATGAATACAAAGAAGTGCTCATGCTCAACAGACCAAGATGGAGCTAGTGAAAGTCATAGATACATCATATATACAAGCCTCTCAAGGCGGCCTAGGGGGGATAGGGGCAAGAAGCCATGGAGGGGGGGTGTATCGCCATCTGGGGCTACCTGCCTGCATCACGAAGGACAGGTCTTGGCCGCCCCAAGTGGGCATGAAATGACCTCAGAGCTCCTGACGAGCCCTGGACTCGCCTTGCACTTGATCCCATTGGCCTCGAAGGGAGTGGATGATGGAGGTCCAAAGCTTTGCTAAGGTTTCCTGTCCTGAAGGTCTCTCTCTGCTGAAAGCCACCTGACAACCTTCTAGATATGTCAACCAATAAGACTCCCTATGATTTCCTATACCTCAGAGCGGTCTGCTGTGGGCTCCAGTACCTGGCAGATGGGTAGAGCATCTAAACCCACCACTGCGCACGACCCTGCCTCGATAATAAATATCATATCCTGCATTCCGGCCTCATATAGAAGGTGATGGCCCTGGCTGACCGCTTGCTAGCAGAAAGCACCCCAAGAGATACATCCAAGACTGGGTGCTATGTGGCGTAGGATGCGACATACTCTCCACACGAGCTGTGTTGCCTCACACTACCAAAGGCAGTGCTTTGGGTTTTCCATAGATTGCTGTGTCCAACACTTACAAACTCTCTCCTTCTGCATCTGGGCAAACCAGCTTTCCACCGCCAAGCCTCCATGTGCCACCAGCCATAAAAAATACGATACCCTCCTCGGCCTCCAGCTGTCCCATAGACGGCGCCAGAAGGTCCGTCAGAACGGCTCCGTAATGTTGTGCTCCGCCCAGTGCCTGCTGCGTGACAGCGCCCAATCCATGTCCTCCTCTATCAGTACGTGTTTGCCAATCTTGGCAGTGTACTCCAGGAATCTCGGTGGCTTCTTGGTGACCGCAATGGCCGGCCAAAGCCACTCTCCCGGATCTCAATCCAGCTCATCAAGTGGCCTTCCTTCCCAGATCCAGCTCCTGCCAAAAGACCAAAGGGTTCAGCTGCCATATCTTCCCCTGAAGGCCAACTACCCGGATCCTCTTCCATGAAAGGACAGCTATCCCCTCCTCCTACTGTCCTCTCTCAAGAGCCAGACGTCCCCCCTCCTGCACCGTGAAAAAGTTCCCAGGTGGAGCGCCACCTACTCTTCCTGCCACCTGTAGGGGGACGCGTGCTGGTGAAAACCTCGCAGCCCATACCTCCGCGGGCTCTATCGGCTCTCCGATCAGGGGAGCAAGCCACTCCCGAGGTATCGCTGCGTCTATCTCCCTTCTCCTTAGCTCCACTCCTCGCTGGCAGCCTGATACTTGCTTCAGCACCTCCTCGTCCGCCTTCCTGTACACCTCTCGCCATGTCCTGATGGTACGAGCCAGGCCAGCCTCCCAACCAGCCCACTCGATGTGGGGGCGCTCACCAATCTGTGCCCCTTCCCGGTCCCTAATCTAGGGGTTCCAAATCACCGGCTGATGGTCTATCTCCTCCTGGCAGCTTGGGGGGCTCTGGATTAGGGCCTTACGGAGGCCGTGCCACACACGGAGCAAGCTGCGTAGGAAGGGTGATCTGGGGGGGGGGGGGGGGGTGATCTGGGCTGACATGAAGATCCATCTTAGGGACGGCCTCTCCTCACCGCCAAGCCTCGGTCTATAGTCCTGAAGACCCTCTTGCAATAGGACCTTCCAGGTCCGCCCTGCCGGTGTGAGACCGCAGACAACTAGCTTGCCCAGGAGAGCCATACTCTGATACTCTGGGTCTATGATCCCAACCCCTCCCTTTGATTGATGTCGTATAATGGTTGCCCACGCCACCTTGGCCTTGGAATCCCTTGAGCCGTCTGACCTGGACCAAAGGAAATTCCGCACTAGGCGGCGAAGCTGCATTACGTAGGAGGAGGAGAAGCATCAACACGAGGCGACGTACTAGACCGTCGCTAGGAGGACTTGGTTAACTACCAGGGCTCAACCGGCTAGTGAGAGGCGGGCCGTGCTCCAGTAGGTCAGCTTCCTTCGAATAGAATCGAGGACTGGAAGAAACTGCTGGACGGGAGTGATGTCAAGTCCCACCTGGAACCCTAGGTACCGGACGGTCTGTCCTCTGCTCACCCATCTAAATCCCAGGTGGACGCCCCACTTCGTGCTAGAGTCCGGGTGTGTGAGGAAACCAACCGACTTTCGCCAATTTATTTTTGCTCCCGCTGCAGAATAGAACACCTCAAAAGCCAACCTCACTCTCTCCAGCATCAACTCGTCGTCCTCTATGTAGAGCGTTGTATCATCTTCATACTCTGAGTCTAACAACTCGGTCTCCTCTCTAACTGGAAGTCAAAGGCCACGTAAACCGTTCACATGTGACCTTAGGAAGTGAGAGATCGCCTCTACAAAGAGAAGGAATAGGTACGGGGCCAGGGGGCAGCCTTGTCGGACCGATCTCTCCAGCCGAAACTCCTCCCCTCGCCTCCCTCCTATGAGAACCTTGTTGGTGGCCGATCTGTAAAGTGCGGAGACCCCGGAAATCCAAGCTTGGGGAAAACCCAACCTCACCATGGTGCCCTCTAGGAAATCCCAGTCCACCCTGTCTAGGCTTTCTCAAAATCCAAGAGTAGTATGGCCAGTCTCTGCGCACTGTACTGGACCCACTCTGTCACCTCAAAGAAGGTGAATACATTGTCCAGGATGCTCCTATCCTGGACAAAGCCTGTCTATGTGTCATGGATAATGTCTAGAAGCAAGGGGCGTAGTCGCCTACCAATCATCTTTGCTAGTGCCTTATAGGCCACTGACAATAAGGTGATCGGTCTCCATTGGAAAAGCTCCAACCGGTCTCTCCCTTTGGGGAGAAGACTGATAAGGCCTGCCGATAGACTCCCTGGCATCTGTCCTGAAGTGAAAATCTCTTGAAAGGCCATCAGTAGGGGGTACTTCACCACGTCCCAAAAGCTAGTGAAAAAGCCTTAGAGAGGCCATCCTCTCCCGGGCATTTCTGCCCGTCCTGTGTATGGAAAGCCTCCTCTAGTTCCTTCTCTGTTAAGGGGGCTAGGAGGGAGCGTCCCATCTCCTCTGTGACAAGGGAGAGGATGTTATCCTAGACCTGCTATCTACATCGCAGTCCTCTAGTTGAGGCTGTCTCCTGCTGGAAGAGGTGACTATAGTAGTTAGTGGCAATCTCCATCACCTCGTCTGGGCTAGAACGAGTCCTCCCATACTGATCTCGGAGGCTGTGTATCTGCTGTCCTGAGGTGCGAGGATGGTGCACATGAAAAAACTCCCTGCACATCGTATTCTCCTTCCTCACCCAAAAAGCTGCTGAGCTGCGGAAAGAGAACTCAGAGCGCATGTCCATTAGGCCAGCAATGGCTGCTCGTGCACGCACCTCCTGTGCGTGGAGAGTGGGATCCCCTGGTGCCTCTGGTAATAATCTCAGGGTTTACAAGGTCCCGCCGGAGTGCTCTCTCCTCCTAGCTCTGCTGCCTGGCCTGTATAGCTGCCTCTTGGCAGATTCTGTTCGACTCAGCTAGGGCCTCTGCAACCTCCTCTGTGATCTGGCCCCTCGCGCCCCACTCTTTGGTCCAAATCTGCTCTATCTGTCTCGTCACAAAATTCTTATGCATTGATTGGATAACCCTAGTTTATGCGTGGATTCTTATTGATCCCAAAAATATATTGTGATGGATGTTAGGGGAGATAGTGGGACAAAAGAGAGGTGACCATTCCTCACTATCAAAGATTATGAAGGAGTGCTACAACTTGACCCAGGGGGAACTTTGCCCACCTCCCAATTATTCAGAGCCCGTGTAGGGAGCTTGTCATACCATTTTATCCCTTACACAGGTACAACGAGAGAAGCATCGAAGATTCCAGCTAAAGTGAAGAAAATAGGATGATTACTGTTTAACATACAAGGTTTATAGGTTAGCATCATCAACATACATATTGCATGTCCACTTGGCACCTACTTTTTGTGGGTGATAGACATTAGCAAGATGGGGAAGAAAACAACGGGTATATTTATCTATTGTCACATTTGGCAAGCTATCATTGAGATATACCATAGAAGCCTCGGCCCTCTTTCTCTCTTTCTCTCTCCAAGTCCATTCTCTTGAAAGTTGATTTTTGAATCTTATAAGGCTCAAGAGTAATCTCTTTTTTTTCGTAAAAGGTAATTGTATTAATTATAAAAAAAGGTACAAGTTTACATGATTACAAGATACACGATGGCTCTAAGCCATTGTGTGTAAAATCTCAGTACTAAACACCAAAAGAGTTACAAAAGTCATGGCAAAGACGCAGAGGAAATTGCCATATGCCAGGGAAGTAAGTCCTCTCGAGGGAGTAAGCTAGAGTGCCGAATGAGATCTATCTGCCAATTCAAGAGACCTTTAAGCCTCGCAACATGTCCCGGAACATTAGAGGCCGAATCAAAAAGGAAGGCATTCCGAGTGGTCCAATTGTGCCAGCATCCCTAGTATCTAAGAAAGTGAAACAAGATCTTCATATGCGACTGTGCCGGTGTGGGATATTTTGGCCGTACAAAAACCCAATCAAAAGGGCTCAGCGAGAAACCAACCACTGCTCGCCAAACCGCTGACAAGAGTGACCAGATATTCTTAGCGAGAGGGCAAGAAATAAATCGATGACGGGCCGATTCCATAGTAGTGGTGCAAAAGAAACAATTGCCGTTAGAGATTCGACGCTTGGAAAGGGCTGAAGCAAGAGGAAGACCACCAATCATCACCCTCCAAAGAAACACCTTGCATTTGAAATATGTCTTGTTCAACCAACCCTCCATCATAGTTGCCTTCCACCATGACTGAGATTTCCGCAATCCCCATACAGTATTAGCTTTAGTAACCAGCCATTGATGATTTTTAATCAGAAGATGATACACCTGGTTAGCCGAGACCTTTTACAAATTCAACCGACCTGCAAGGTCCCAGTCCTGCCAAGGACGATCCAAAGCAAGGGCAGGAAAGGGTTTCCTGCTCTGGAGCACTAACAAAAGCTGTTCCCATAAATCACGGTATCCATGAGGGATTCTGAAAAGCCTCCTGGCTGTACGAAACGATATCAAGACATTACGACTGGCAAGGGTGGCATCTGCAACTGAAGTCAAGCTGCCATGCGGTTAAATTTTGGTCTGAGCTCATGTTTGCCTTCCCAAGAAAGTAATTGCGAGGCTGCCAACAATTCCAGTTGAAAAGAGTTAATATGTAAGCGGTCCTCCGCTGGATCCCAACACGCCTTCTAGAGAACCAATTTCCAGGAGCAGCACAAATGAACAAGTAGGGATGAGGAAGGACTAGAAAATCGGAAGTCTCCATTAAGAACATGCCACCAGGAGCTCCGAATTTGTGTATTACCATGCACAAGCCCGTGATCCTCAAGAAAATAACGGGCTATAATGAACCAGGGTGATGATCGACGCACATGGCACGAAAAAGAGACCAACGAAGTGGCAGCATATGAGTTTCGGCATCCAAAACCGCCCCACCACCCATGCGTTTGGGGGTACATGTATGCGACCAAGAAATCCATGAAATGCCTGCATGCAAGGAATTATTCTTCCATAACATGAAACGAATGTGCCGAGTAAGAGCATTCAAAGTGGTAGTAGTCCAAGGCAGCAATGGCAAGAAATGTCTGATTTGAAGGCATTGATATCAAGACGAGAAGCATGACCAAAGAGCGTCCAAACATCTAATGCTTTGCGAAGATTATCCTTGTGCGCACACAAAATCATAAAGCTGTCATCAGCCAAAGATTGACTAATGAACTGCTGTCCAAAAGGAAGAGACAATCTAGCCAACTGAGCAGAAGCTGCCATAGAAGATAACATTAAAAGAACCGGATGAGTCGCAAGGGCAAAGAAGAGAGGACTCAAAGGGCAACCCTGTCTCACCGAGCGTGCAAGGACAAATGGCTCGGTAACACCACCATTTAGCATAACTCGCGAAGAAGCCGCAGCACTAATGGTGTAGATCAAGCGGGACATTCGAGTACCAAAGCCCATAGCAGACATAAGTTCTGCAATGAAAGACCAGTCTAAATAATCAAAAGCCTTTTCCAGATCCAATTGAATCAATACCACTTCTTGATGAGAGTGCCTTGCATAGTCAATAGCCATTTGCACATTTAAGATATTATGCAGAATGTTTCGGCTCTTAATGAAACCATATTGAAGAGGATGCACAATGGCCGGAAGATGCTTGTGGAGCCGATTCGCCATCACTTTGGAAAAGATTTTATACATCAAACCCATCAAAGAAATTGGTCTCCAATACTTCAACATTGACGGCGAAGGAACTTGTGGAAGCAGTTTGATAATACCTTCTTTCCATGAGGAAGGCATGAACCCCGTTTCCCAAACCTGCTGAAACATAGTTGTCAATGGTTTCACCAGTTGGGTAGCAGAAATCTCAAAGAATTCATTGGTGAGACCATCCCAACCGGGACTTTTATCCTTGGGCAAGTGTAACAAAACATCCATAACCTCCGCCTCACAAATATCTATCTCCAAAGTAGTTTGCGTATCAAGTGGAACCTGATTGCGGACCAGATCATAGAAAACCGAGCGTGCATGAGTAACTTGGTTAGAAGGTGAAGGAGAAGAGCCAAGAAGGTCTAGAAAATAATTCATGCACATATTCACAATAGTCTGAGGATCAATGACCAATTGACCTTCTGGATCCTGGAGTGTAGTCATATTTTCTGGAGCAGGAGATGCATGTAGAGCTCGAAAGAACTTATGAGTCTGACAAGCACTATCTTGCAAATTCTCAGTCAAATTGTGCAATTTGGCCTGCATATAAGATTTCAACTGAAACTCTTTAATAAGATCAGCCAAATGCATCGCCAGTGACAATAGAAATACATCATCTGAAGTGTCCACCAGCAGAGAATGAACCAAAGCCAGTAAGTCCTCCGCTGCTTGTCGACGCCACTGACAAAGAGAGGCATGATGGATCCCATACTGTCGAACAACCCGCTGCACATTAGAGAGCAATCATTCAAAAGAAGCATTGCCCTCAGAGGCGAAGTCCAATAAAAATCTATCAATCAATTGCTGCATGTAGCCCTAAAAGATTGAATGTTTCAAATAAGAGGAGTTGAAACACAAAGGGAGTCTATCGAGAAATTGCTTAAAAGGTGCAATGGGTTGTGCAAGTATCTCAAGCTGTAGAGGGAAATGGTCCGATAAGGCATATTGCTGCAACACTTTCATTTCCAACATCTTAGGAAGAAAATCATCATCTTGCATGATGTACATGCGGTCCAACAGCGACCATGTAGTTGCATACTGCGCAGAATGGAAAGTAAACCCTGTAGAAGAAGGGTGTAGCCAAGACTAGAGATCTTGCTTAAGTACAGCAAGAGCAAACGCATTCCACACACGGCTTTCCGGAGCGTCCATCACCGAATGCTTTGATGTGGATTGTGAAGAATCAACACAAATATTAAAATCCCAAAAAAAAAACCCCGTCTGCCAAGTGACGAGGAGGTCTGCAAAGTATTCGAAAGATCCCGGCGGGATAAAGGGTCATTTGGAGCATAGAGGCCCAGTAACCATAAGATCTCTCCTTCGAATAAAACTTCAATCACCACAAAACGGCCATGTACATCATTTTTAATAAGAACAGGCTGATATTTCTCATGTACAATCATAAGCACACCAGAATAATGCATGGCATGTGACCCTGCATAAAACAAGCGAAACCCATGGCAATCCACAACTTTTCCTGCTTCACCGTGACTCTTATGCTCAACAACACACAAGACATCCCACTGATTCTCATGCAATACAGTCCACATGGCATATTGCTTATGGTGAGAACAAATGCCTCGCACATTCCACGTGGCTATCTTCATGTGTAACAAAAAGAAAATCAGGGACGAGGCACAGCTTGCCTTGATTTAACCTTTTCTGCTAGAATGTCAAGGACTCCCTCATCCAAAAAATCAGCTAACACGGCAAAAGAGTTCTGACGGCCAACTTTAGAGGTAGACGGAATATCCACTGTCTTGGGGATGGAACGGGGATAACGACGATCCCATGGGATAATCACATTATCTCTAGTATCAAAAGCCAACTTAGCAGGTGGGCCCTTTGGACCGTCCGTACATACTTTCCTAGTAGATTGATTACGGGGAGCAGAAGAAACCATAGTACGAGCAGTGTGCTTTGAAGACAATTCTTTCCTGCGCATATAAGTGCGCATGGAATCCTGTGAAGCATTAGGCCCAATATCTGCCAGGCCAGCATCAAACCTTTTACTTTTTTTGGCACGTACATCTACCCAGTCATTGCCACGGGAATCTAAACCCGAAACATGTTGTTTACCTTTATCCAAAACTTTAGGTGGCTGGGTTGCATCCTGCGACGGAGCATCAAGCACCATATCTTCCATGGGCAGCACAACATGCTCAACATCTGAAGTCGGTCGCTTCTCTGGGCATTCGGCCATAAAATGCCCCAATTTTCTACACGAAAAGCAATGCCTTGCAAAGTTGCCCCATTTTAAATGAAAGTGCAAAGGATGCATGCCAGAGCAATTAAGACGTAACCAAGCAGGCCTTTTCCTAGCAGTGTCCCATAACATACACAAACGGTTACGATTCATGGCCCTTAGGCTCGGGGGGACCAGAACAGTGCCCACAACGGCCATGGCATCCTTTAACAGTGGCCAATAGATTGCCGGACAATTTTCTACTTCAACCCACACCGGACATTCACGTTGAAGCAGGCGCTGAAAATTTGCCATTGGGTGCCATGGCACAACATGGACCAAACGGCGATCAAAGAACAATGACAGTTTAGACAAGAGATCAGCACGATGCTTCTCAGATTTCAATAGCACCTCATAGAAGCCTCGGGACCCAACAAAAATCTCCTCAACACACTCCCCTTGTAGTAGATTGTGCAGCCACTGGCGAATATGGGAAAGCACTGGGATCCTGCCAGTGAAGAAGAGTATAACAGCATTTTGCCTTTGATTGGAGTTTACATTACTAATATAATAGCCAGTCATAAAACACCGAAAATGAGCGCAAGACATTTTTCGGGTCCACCATGGCTTCCAGAACATCTTCAGTTCCAGAGTTAGAAAAAGCTTCATGATTATGTTGGACATAATCGCCAAGCAGAGTGTTGGCAAACTCCAACAAATGCTCCCAGTCAACATCCTGAGAATCCAAAGAATCAGAGGCAACCTGAGCATAAGAACGTTCCTGATGATCCATTGGCTCTTCGGAAGTATGCTTGGTGCGTTTGCCCGCAGGCTGGAAGTCTGGACGAGGAGGCATCTCCTCTGTGCAAGGAACCATATCCTTTGGATTCTCTGTATCAGAATCCGGACCAAGGGCTGCCACCGTTTGGTCAATAAAAGCCATATCCAAACCAGCCATGTTGTATCACCACTTGTGCAAGTCAGATGCAGAGCCAGGAGCATACGGGAGGTAGAAATGAACGCAGGCCTCTGTCTTTTTTTTTTTCCGTAAAAGGTAATTGTATTAATTACGAAAAAAATACAAGATTACTTGATTACAAGATACATGATGACAATCTAAGCCATCATGTGAAGAGGTTCCAGTACTACAAGTTACAAAGTCATGGCAAAGACGCGGAGGAAATTGCCATATGCAAGGGACATAAGTCCTCCCTAGAGAGCATGTCAGAATGCTGGAGAAGATCTAACTGGCAATACAAGAGGCCCTTAAGCCTAGCAATATGTCGCTGAACATTATAGGGGGAATAAAAAAGAAGCATTCCGAATGGTCCAGTTATGCCAACAGCCCCAATATCGAAGAAAGTGATACATGAGCTTCATATGTGGCTGTGCCGGAGTGGGGTATTTGGGTTGCCCAAAAACCCAATCAAAGGGGCGTAGGGTGAAACCAACCACCCCTCGCCAAACAGCCGATAAAAATAACCAGACTTTCTTAGCGATGGGGCAATAAATAAATCGGTGGTGGGCGGATTCCACAGTAGTGGTGCAAAAGAAACAGTTGCCATTGGAGATTCGTCGCTTGGAAAGAGCTGAAGCAAGCGGAAGACCACCAATCATCACTCTCCAAAGAAAGACCTTATATTTGAAGGGTGTCTTGTTCAACCAGCCCTCCATCACAGTTGCCCTCCACCATGACCGGGATTTACGCAATCCCCATAAAGCATTCGCTTTAGTAACCAGCCATTGATGATCCTTAATCAGAAGATGATACACTTGGTTAGCAGAAGCTTTGCTTAAATTCAGCCGGCCTTCTAAGTCCCAATCCTGCCAGGGATGATCCGAAGCAAGGGCAGGAAAGGGTTGTCTGCTCTGGAGCACCGTCAAAAGCTGTTCCCATAAATGCCTATATCCACGAGGGATCCTGAAAAGCCTCCTAGCTGTACCAAACGATATTAGCACATTGCGACTGGCAAGGGTGGCATCTGCGACTGAAGATAAGCCCAAACGTGCCATCCGGTTGAATTGTGGTCTAAGCTTGTGTTTACCTTCCCATGAAAGTAAATGCGAGATTGCCAGCAATTCCCATTGAAAAGAGTTAGTAGCTAGGCGATCCTCCGTTGGATGCCACTGAGCCTTCTGGAGGACGAGTTTCCAGGAACATACCAAATGAGTAAGCAGTGATGAAGAAGAACTGGAGAACCGCGAATCAGCATTAAGAACATGCCACCAAGAACTCCGGATTTGGGTATTGCCATGCAGAAGCCCATGGTCCTCAAGGAAATAACGGGCTATAACGACCCACGGATGATGATCCGAGCACATGGCGCGGAAAAGAGACAAATGGAGTGCCAGCATGTGAGTTTGGGCATATAAAATAGCTCCTCTACCCATGCGTTTGGGGGTGCACGCATGCGACCAAGAAATCCAGGAAATACCTGCATATGCAATGAGTCCTTCCATAGCATGAAACGAATAGACTGAGTAAGAGCATTCAGAGTCGTAGTAGTCCAGGGCAGCAATGGCAAGAAATATGTGAGCATTGGCAACATAATTGTCTGGGCTACTTTGAGGCGAACATGGAAGGGCCAGGCCTGAGACTTCCAATACAGAAAATTAGCCACCATTTTCTGAGAAATCCACTGCAGAAGCTGCTTTGGGGGAACATCAATACCCAAAGGGTACCCAAGATGCCTGACAATGGAGCCACGAGGAACAACCATACCCTGCCAATCCAAGGATTGCAAATCCGACTCCGTGTAGCTGAGAATGGCTGATTTGAACGCATTGATGCGAAGGCTAGATGCCTGATCAAAGAGAGCCCAAACATCCAATGCTTTTCGAAGGTTATCCTTGTCCGCACGCAAAATCATAAAGCTATCATCAGCCAAGGATTGACTAATGAATTGCTGTCCGGTAGGAAGCGACAATCCAGCCAACTGAGTAGAAGCTGCTTTATGAGATAACATCGAAAGAACTGGATGAGTCGCAAGGGCAAAGAAGAGAGGGCTCAAAGGGCACCCCTGTCTGACAGAGTGGGCAAGGACAAATGGCTCAGTAACACCTCCATTCAGCATGACTCGCGAAGACGCCGCAGCACTGATGGTGTAGATTAGACGAGACATCCGAGCACCAAAGCCCATAGTAGACATAAGTTCAGTTCAGTACGACCTCCTGATTAGAATGCCTTTTCCAGGTCCAGTTCAGCACCAAAGCCCATAGTAGACATAAGTTCAGTTCAGCACCAAAGCCTTTTCCAGGTCCAATTGAATCAGTACGACCTCCTGATTAGAATGCCTTGCATAATCAATTGCCAGTTGCGCATTTAGTACATTGTGCAGAATGTTTCGGTTCTTAATAAAACCATACTGGAGAGGGTGCACAATGGCAGGGAGATGCTTATGGAGCCGATTCGCCATTACCCATCAAAGAAATTGGGCGCCACTGTTTCAACGTAGACGGCGAAGGAACCTTTGAAAGCAGTTTAATAAGTCCTTCTTTCCATGAGGAAGGCATGATCCCCGTTTCCCACACCTGCTGAAACAAAGCCTTCAATGGTTTCGCCAGTTGGGTAGCAAAAGCCTCAAAGAACTCATTGGTGAGACCATCCCAACCCGGACTTTTATCCTTGGGCAAGTGTAACAAAACGTCCATAACCTCTGCCTCACAAATATCTGACTCCATAGTAGCTTGCATGTCCTGCGGAACCTGATTGCGGACCAGGTCATAAAAACCGAACGGGCCTGAGTAATTTGAGCTCAAGGTGGAGAAGTGGAACCAAGAAGGTCGCGGAAATAATTCCTGCACATATGCACAATAGTCTGCGGATCCAGGATAAGGTGGCCTTCTGCATCCTCGAGTCTGGTCATATTCTCTCGAGCAGGAGAGGCATGGAGAGCTTGAAAGAACTTATGAGTCTGACACGCACTATCTTGCAAAGTCTCCGTCAGATGTTGCAATTTGGCTTGTTGATACGATTTCAACTGAAACTCTTTAATAAGATCAGCCACCCGCATTGCCAGTGCTAGCAGAAATGCATCATCCGGAGTGTCCACCAGCAGAGAACGAACCAAAGCCAGCAGGTCCTCCGCTGCTTGTCGACGCCGCTGACAAAGAGAGGCATGATAGATCCTATACTGCCGAGCAACCCGTTGCACATTAGAGAGCAATCTTTCAAATAAAGCAGTGCATATGACCCTGAAAGATTGCAATCTATCAATCAATTGCTGCATATGACCCTGAAAGATTGCATGCTTCAAGTAAGACGAGTTGAAACGCAAAGGGAGTCTCTCCAGAAATTGCTTGAAAGGTGCAATGGGTTGTGCAAGTAGCTCAAGTTGCAGAGGGAAATGGTCCGACAAGGCATATTGCTGCAACACTTTCATTTCGAGCATCTCGGGAAGAAAATAATCATTCTGCATGATGTTTATGCGGTCCAACCGCGACCATGTTGTTGCATACTGGGCAGAATGGAAAGTAAACCCTGTAGAAGACGGGTGTAGCCAGGACCAAAGATCTTGCTTAAGAATAGCAAGAGCCAACTCATGCCACATACGACTTTCCGGCGCATCCATTACCGAATGCTCCGATGTGGACTGGGAAGAATCAACACACATATTGAAATCCCCCATCAAGAAGCCCCGTCTACCAAGTGACAAGGAGGTCTGCAAAGTCTGCCAAAACTCTCGACGAGATAACGGATTATTCGGAGCATAGAGGCCAAGTAACCATAAGATCTCCCCTTCGAATAAAATTTCAATCACCAGAAAGCGGCCATGTACATCATTTTTAATAAGAACAGGCTGATATTTGTCATGTACAATCATGAGCACACCCGAATAATGCATGGCCTGTGTCCTTGCATAGAACAAACGAAAGCCATGGCAATCCACAACTTTTCCGGCTTCTCCGTGACTCTTGTGCTCAACAGCGCATAGGACATTCCACTGATTCTCATGCAATACAGTCCACATGGCATGTTGCTTGTGTCGAGAACAAATTCCTCGCACATTCCACGTGGCTATTTTCATGTGTATTCAAAATAAAACCAGGTACAGGCATAGCTTGCCTCGATTTGGCTTTTTCTGCGAGAATGTTCAGGACTCCCTCGTCCAAGAAATCCGCCAGCACAGCAAAAGAGTTCTGAGGACCCGATTTGGAGGTAGACGGCATATTTGCTGGCTTGGGGATGGAAGGGGGATAATGACCATCCCACGGGGTAATGACGTTGCCTCTGGTATCAAAAGGCAACTTAGCAGGTGGACCTTTTGGACGATCCGAATACATTTTCCTGGCGGGCTGAGGACGGGGGGCAAAGGAAACCATAGCAAGAGCAGAGCGCTCTGAAGACAACATTTCCTTCCTGCGCATATAGGTACGCATGGAATCTTGTGAGGTAGTAGGCACAGTATTCTCCATGCTAGCAACAACCCTGTTGCCTTTTTTTGCACGTACTTCAACCCAATCAATGGCACGGGAATCCAGACCCGAAACCTGTTGTTTACCTTTGTCCACAACTTTAGGCGGATGGATAGTATCCAGCGACGGAGCATCACACACCATATCTTCCATGGGCGGCGCAACATGGCCAACATTTGAAGTGTGTTGCTGCTCCGGGCATTCGGCCATAAAATGCCCCAATTGTCCATAGGAAAAGAAATGTCCTGCAAAATTGCCCCATTTCAAACGAAAGTGTAACGGATGCATGCCAGAGCAATTGAGACGTAACCAAGCAGGCCTTTTCCTTGCAGTGTCCCATAACATACACAACCGGTTGCGATTCACAGCCCTTAGACTTGGAGGAACCAGAACAGTGCCCACAACGGCCATAGCATCCTTCAACAGTGGCCAATAGACAGCCGGACAATTTTCCACTTCTACCCACACAGGGCATTCACGTTGCAGCAGACGCTGAAAATCTGCCATTGGGCGCCATGGAACAACATGAACCAACCGGCGATCAAAAAACAAAGGCAGTTTAGATAGGAGAGTAGCACGGTGCGTCTCAGATTTCAACAGCACCTCAAAAAAGCCTCGGGGCCCAACAAAAATCTCTTCAACACATTCCCCTTGTAGCAGACTGTGCAACCACTGGCGAATACGGGAAAGCAGTGGGATTCGACCAGTGAAGAAGAGTATCACAGCGCGATCATAAAACACCGAAAAGGAGCGTAGGACAGTTTTCGGGTCCACAGTGTCTTCCAGAACATCGTCAGGTGCAGAGTTAGAAAAGACTTCCTGATTATGTTGAACATAATCACCAAGCAGAGTGTTGGCAAATTCGAGCAAATGCTCCCAGTCAACATCCTGAGAGTCCACAGAATCCAAAGCAACCTGAGCATAGGAATGATCCTGATGAACCACTGTCTCTTTCGAAGTATGCTTGGTACGTTTACCCACAGGCTGGATGTCAGGACCAAGGGGCATCTCTTCGGTGCACAGAACCATATCCTCAGGTTCCTCAGTATCAGAATCCGCACCAAGTGCTGCCACCGTTGGTCTATGAAATCCAGATCCAGACTAGCCATCTTGTACCACGATTGGATCTCGAAGGAGGACTGACGTGCGGTGGAGAGCGGGAAACGCAACCTTGTCCTCCGCAGTCGCGACCTGTCCCAAGAGGGTGCGCGGCAGGGCACAACCCTAACAGTGTAGGGGCAGGAGGGTGGAGCACAGGGCAGGCAGTCGATGGCAGAGGGGGACAGTCCGGGCGCAGGGCAGGGGCCAGGCGTCAGCAGAAACCCTAATGCACAAACCGAAAGGGCGAAGCACAGGCAAAATGCAGGCGCAGAGCCGAGGGGGCTTCAGAGGCAGACGACGGGGCAGGCGATGGGACAGGCGAGGGGCGTCACGATCAGGCGACGGGGCAGGCGATGGCCAGACAGGCGTCCGAGGCAGCACAGGGCGATGGGACTGCGGACTGCAGAGCAGACGAAAGCAGACGGGCGGCTGCAGGCGTTGCAGTGGGAGTGGTCAGGGAAACGGCACAAGGACCAGGATGGCGCTGAGGAGCAAGTCGCGTGAGCCGAACGCTGGCGATACAGGCGGGCGACGCCAGGGACTCCAACGTTCAAGACGAACGACGGGCAGGCGACGGCCTATGGCGTCTGTACGCAGGGGGAACCAGGCCACGGATGGCGACGAGGCGGCAGGTCGCGAGCAGGCGCAATCGCTCTCGTCTCTTCTCGCGCTCTCTCTCTCTCTCTCTCTCTCTCTCTACGCAGGCCTCTGTCTCTCTCTCTCACACACACTCTCTCTCTCTCTCTCTCTCTCTCTCTCTCTCTCTCTCTCTCCCCCCCTGTACAGAGGCGCTGTCCAGGGATGTATTCTGCAAGCACACCCGATTGAACCTGATAAATCTGCGATACGCTGGTCAGGGCGTCCATGCTGAGTCTCTGCAGGACTGCACCTCTGCAGTACCATGTCACTGCAGGCCTGGTGCAGAACAAACAGCAGCAGCAGTTCGAGCCTATTCCCTTTGACGGTCTGCCCTGTGCTGCAGTGCGCTTGTGGCAGAAACCCTGTGCGACGATTCTGTCACTTTCTGGCTCTCTCTCTCTCTGATGCAGGTCTGCAGTCCACACAGGTAGAATCAGGCAGTCCTGAAGTGGCACAAGACTGCTTTACAGACAGGCGTGTTGGTATGGCGAGCGAGACCTCAGGCCTAATGCAGGCTGTGCGTAGGTGGAACAGGCGAGGGTCCATTCAAGTCGGTGCAGAAGGCCAGTGGCGACAGGTCGCCATCGCTCCTTCAGATTGATCGCCCTTCTCTCTCTCTGCGCGCTGACACAGAGCAGGACACCACAGGCTTGCAGGCGTCGACCGGGTCAACGGAAGGTCAGGTCGCCATCGCTCCGTCCTCGTCAGATCTCTCTCTCTCTCTCTTTCTCGGTATTGTAATTTGTTATTATAGGTAAGCTCCTCAAATGTGATGTAAGTTGTTACTGACAATGCATCTAATTGTTATTGTGTGGGCCATTTGCTTAAGGCCGAGTTTCCTACGATTATGTGGACTCCATGTGCAAGTCATTCTTTAGACCTACTCTTGGAAGACATTAAAAAGCTCAAGTGGGTGAAGAGGTTGTTTCACAAAGCTATATGAGTTGTCACCTTCTTCATGGTGAAGATAAAGGTACTTGTGATGTATCGCGAGCATAGCATACCCGAGTTGAAAAAGCCTTCTTTAAGTTGGTTTGCTTACATGTGGTTGTTGCTCAAGCATCTTTATGAGGTGCGGTTTTCCCTATGCCACAGATAATGGTATCCACTCTATGGAATGAGTGGGATAAGGATGAGACAAAGGAGGCCAAAGCCGTATAGTGCTTGTGCCTCAATGAGCAGTTTTGGTAGAAAGCTCGTGCCATTGTTATTGTTGCGACTCCCCTTTTATAGAGTGTTGCGTAAAACTAGCCTTCCTTCAATGGATGGGTGATAATTCCCTGACTACAACTTAATTACAGCACTAAGCATTTATTTCAAAACTGAAAATACAAATTTACTTGCTAATATTTGGACAATGGACACCCGATTGGCCCCAAAACTGGTATCCCTTTCAGTATTTCTTTAGCTTGATGGAAGTAGAAGTTGATTTACAATGGGGTTCTCCCAATCGCCTCCACAATCCAAACTCCCCTTCCTTTTCAAAGTGACTAGTGAGTCTTCAATCTAGTTTGCCCCTTGATTCAAGAAGTCAATTGCCCCCTAATTTGATGGCTGACTGGTCCATCTAATTTTAGTTTAAAATCACCTTATCCCTGAATAAATCAAGTCTTGGAGTTTGCAATGTCTAGTATGCTTTCTAAGGTAGTTGGTAAACCCTAATTGCTGCTGTAAATTTGGGTTTACAACAGAGAAAATTGAATTTCCTTAGTCTCCAAGGGTGCAAATGTTGAGACCTTGAAAGCAAGGTTGTGAAATGGATGGAGAATGATAAGGAGAGAGAAAATTCAGAGTTTTGTCATGAGAGACCATTGAAAAATCAATCAAATGCAGTCATTGCCGTGTCCCAACAACAATAAATACTATTGCTTGCACCTAGAGACCCAAAATCTGTTGATGCCTTTAGCGTGGTGTCACCCTAGCTGTCTAGGATCTTGCGTAGCTATCGCCTACTCCAAATTTACCAATGCACGCTGGTAATGGTTGAAATTCAGCTTACGATGGCTGCTCCACCTCCTCATGATGTGTTTCGAGCACACCGGAGGACAGAGCCGCTTTCTTTCGGAAGCGCATTTCGCTCCGAGGGATGACTGGGGCTCCCATCTTCATGGATGAGGACCTGACTCAGATGCAGATTGCACACAGACGAGCATGCATGCCACAGATACTCCAAGCACGTAGAGAAGGCCGTAAGGCCTTCTATCGAGATGGCCGGATTTTTATAGATGGACGCCCCACCAAATAGGGGGGCGTGGCCTATGAGACGGGGCAGAGGACTGTACAGGAGATCCCGATACGTGTGGCAGTTTGGAACTACAACGGCTCCCTATGGTCACGACCGGACAGACTTGAGGAGATTTTACCCGACCATGATGTTATATGCCTCACAAAGACACATGAGAGCCCAGAGAGAGGGCTTCCACGCATTACAGGATTTGAGTGGGTATCTGCATACCGGGCTACTACTAGGCAGAGTACATCTAGGGGCTCAGGAGGGGTGGCAGTTCTATTCCGTCAGGGGATACAGAGACATATCCAATTAGTGAGACGAGACGAGGAGGCCAGTTACATATGGATTAGAGTGCAGATATCAGATGAGAGATGGATCTATATGGCAGTATGCTACTTTTCACCACGAGGGTCCAGATATGCTACTATGCAGGGTGATATTGAGGCCAGAGATTCCCCCTCCCCTTATTCACAGCTCTCAGAGGACATTATTCTGTATTCTAGTTTGGGTGAGGTCTTTCTTATGGGGGACTTCAACGGGCGCACACAGAGCCGACAGTGTGAGAGTTTTGATATGGAGCAGCCAAAGATCATGAGAGCATTAGACCCTGAGGAGTTGGGGATCAGTCGGGAGTCAGCAGATACTGGGCCAGACGCCACAGGGTATGGAGGGCATTTACTTGAGCTTGGTAGTAGACATCATCTCGTTATTTATAACGGGATGGCACGATGGCCATATTCAGGAGGTCTCACATGCTTCCCACATGGGGGGGGCGAGAGTACTGTAGATTATCTACTCGGACCGATCGATGGGATGCATACTATCGAGTCCTTCGGCCTTGGGAGACTTCCACTCGGTGCGGATCACACCTTTCTCAGTTTCTCACTCCTCACCTCATTACCATCACCACCTGCAGATATCATACCCCACATGCATACTACCACACACTTCACTCATGAGCTCTCACATGTTTACTCACAGCATCTGGAGGAGCACATCACGTCACTTGATCCATACGCACCCCTTGATACACTGACCACTGATATCACACGCATTCTGCATGATTCTGCTACACTCAGTTTTCCACGTCACACATACACGCACCCCCCTCGGACCGGTACCATGCCACAGAACAGGTGGTATGATGATGAGTGCAGAGATCTACGTCGACAGCTACGCGATTTGGAGGCCAGAGGAGAGATCACACACAGACAGGTGCAGAGACGCATGCACCGCTTGACCCGCCGTAAAAAGCGGGAATGGGAGGAGGAGAGATATTGGGATATATACCACCTTCTTATGAGCAGAGATTGTGCAGAGGCATGGAGGCAGATCAGAGAACCACGCTCACCCACACCGATACATGACCCTACAGTATGGCATGGATATGCACAGAGTTTATATCATGTACCCGCACAGCCACTGATACCCACACCATGTACACCGAGACCGGGTATTTCATCCTTTTTCACCACTAATATGGTGAAACATGCTATCTCACGGTTACAGTATGGCCGCACTCGAGACCAGTTTGATCTTCAGGCAGAGCATATTATATATGGCAGAGACACATTGGCTCCACTCATTGCTCACCTCTTCAACCGTGCATTGTCTGAGGGGTTCCGTGACTCGTGGACAGGGCATACCATTGTACCTATCCACAAGTCAGGGGATCCTATGGATCCTAACACGTATAGGACCATCATGATTGGGCCAGTTTTGGCCAAACTTTATGGCACGGTGATGGAGGAGGAGCTCAGCACGCTGGCAGAGAGAGAGTGCATGCGCGCACCCGGACAGGCAGGGTTCAGACGGGCATTTTCTACCATAGACCACATCTTCACTCTCCGTTGTCTGATCGACCAGACACGAGTGAAGAAACAGAGATTGTATTGTTGCTTTGTGGATTTCCGTAAAGCCTTTGACACGGTTCCGAGAGAGAGGCTTTTCAGACGCCTACTTGATCTGGGGGTGGATGATGACATGATGTGGGGTATTTATGCACTATATGAGCGGGTCACTGGCAGAGTCAGATGTCCGGGAGGTATATCAGATCCCCTTGTGAGCACCATTGGTGTGAAACAAGGATGCCCACTCTCACCGACTCTATTTGGGCTATACATTGATGAGATAGCAGAGTTTATTCAACAACGAGCCGGTGGAGGTATAGATCTCAGTGGAGCCACAGTTTATATCTTACTATATGCAAATGACATTGTGTTGGTCTCAGATTCAGCTCAGGGATTACAGCAGCATTTATTAGCATTGGATGATTTTTGCATACAGAGAGGCATGACAATGAACCTTGGTAAAACCAAGGTTCTTATATTCCATACATCAGCTCAGATACGCAGACAGAGTATTTTCATGGCAGCAGGAGGGAGTATTGAGGTCACTGGATCATATGTATATTTGGGAGTCACCTTTACAGCAGCTTCAGGGATTTTCTCGATGACACAGTTAGCTCGTGACCGCCTCACTAGAGGATACTCAGCATTGGCTCTTATGGAGCGACAGTGTCATCAGGCACATTTCCAGGAGCCCCGCACCAAGGGGTGGCTCTTTGATACTCTAGTCACTCCAGCACTGATGTATGGAGCAGCTATATGGGGGCCAGGCCTTGCCGATTATGTATGGATATTGATGGAGAGACCTCAGGTGATCATGATATCTAGATTGATTCGCAGCAAGGCCTCAGTCCCACATGACATTGTGCGAGCAGAGCTTGCTACACCGCCCATGCTAGTAGAGGCACTATTTCAGACAGTCTGCTTCCTACACAGATTTCAGGATATGGACAGAGATCGCATTGCATACAGAGCATATATGGCATCTCAGGAGATGGCTCGAGCGGGGGATACCACATCATGGTATGCACAGACTAGAGCTTGGTTTGACAGACATGGGCTGGACATTGATGGACTCCCACCTCTTCTATATGATACTCAGGCTCCCACTTACACCCTCTCTCTCTCTGAGAGGAACAGAGTCATCAGACAGGAGATATGGCATATTTATATACAGAGGACATGGGTCAGCCCTGCACAGCCACTGCCATCGAAGATGGCACATTATTATACACAGTTCTTGAGCATATCAGAGCAAGGATTCATAGAGATTCCGAGATATATGCAGATCTATATGCCACATCGATTGAGAGTTCTTATTGGACAGCTCAGGGTATCATCACATCAGCTTATGATTGAGAGTGGCAGAGCCAGTGGCATCCCACGGGAGGAGAGGATATGCCCCCTTTGCAGATCAGAGGTGGAGAGTGAGGAGCATTTTGTTCTCAGATGCCCGGTATACTCAGAGTTGAGATCTAGATACACATTAAGCAGCTCACTTCAGGGATGTATGACTGATATGGATCAGAGATCATTTGGCCATTTTCTGGGAGAGGCATGGCACATCAGAGAGCAGAGCACACAGCGGGTCCCAGTCAGAGAGGGGCCCACCCAGACGACTATTACACAGTTCTTTCAGACAGACAGAGTGGAGCTACTGTATCAGCCTCCAGCCAGACCTCCGGGCTCACACTACAGCAGGCTGAGGACCAGCGTACCCGACGCCGCATGAGGATCCGTGGGTTTCGGACCCCACAGCCACACCGACAGGAGATCCGGAGGATTCTCGATCTACATCGACAGCAGACTGAGATCGACGACACTCGACACACTGGATCTCAGACCTCCAGTTTGCTCTTTCTCCACCGCTGATGTACCACATCCTGCATCCAGGAGGGATCACCTGCTATTAGCGACTTTGACGACTGCTACTACATCCCAGGATAGTATATCTCCCTGCATCTGTTACATATACACATCGCATCACTTTATCACAGCCGACAGTTGTTCCCCTTTTGTAGCCATTATCTGGAGTACCAGAGCTACATACGCACATACACATACACGACACTTATCACACTCACAGCACCGTACTTTCAGTTTCCAGTTTTTAGCTTTTCATTCAGCACTTTTATTTTGGATAGCTGGACCTCATCAGTTGTATCATAGTTTGTCTCATAGGCCAGTTTTGGTCTTTAGAAGACGTTAATATAACTTTCTTTCTTTCTTTCTTTCTCTCTCTCTCTCTCTTTTCATGAAGATAATTGAATTAGATAGTGAATATTTACATCAAACCATTAGGTCAACATTCTCTCTGTATCTCTTACTTTCTATTACATTAGACCATTAGGTCAGCATACTTTGTCTCTCTCACTCTCTGTGTAATAAATATTTGCATGAGGCCTGCACGCTCTCAAAACAACCAAAACAACCTATTACATGAACAGTACTAACAGATCACACAGAAGGAATAGCTGGAGTAGAGTGAACAATCGCCGGCCAAGGAGTAGCAATATTCGGAAGAACTAGGTTCGCTGACATCATAGAGGAGATTTGCCATAACACTAGTTCTTGCACACGGGCCACATGCCCATGGATTCCCGATACTGAATCAAAAATAAAGGCATGGCGAGTATGCCATATATGCCATAGGGCTGTGCATCTAAGGAAATGAAATAGGCAGGAAGAGTTTGAACTCAAAGAGGGCATAGATGACATATCTCCCGTAATCCACGAACGAATTGATAGGCGGTGCTGAGTCACGGAGGACCACACATGAGAAATGAAATTCCAGATCTCTCACGCAACAGGGCAGGAGACAAAGAGGTGAAGCAATGTCTCATCACACGTAGTGCAGAAAACACAACGCCCAGCAAAGATCTTATGGGCACAGAGCACTTCTCCCGTTGGAAGGCCCCCAATGAACAGCCACCACATGAACACTTTTCCCTGATACGGGACCTTAGACTTCCAAAGCTGGATAAATCTTTCCCGCCACTTCTTTTTACTGTCCCTACGATACCATAACCTATTCACTTTCCCCATGACGCATCTCTTGGCTTGTACCATCTGATGATATATCTGATTAGTTGACCTTTTCTCAAAATCATCAGGAAGCACAAACATCCAGTCACGCCAAGGATCCAATGGCTGAAATTCAGGCAAAGGAGAGAAACTCTGAAGACTATCATGTATGGACAACCAAATGTCCCTGTATCCACGAGGCACCCTAAAGTACTGACGAATACGCCTAAAAGAATAAAGACAGGGCTGCCCTAGGAATAATAGCATCACGGATTGTCTTCAACCCCAACCTAGCCATCCGATTAAACTTGTCTCACTGCAAATATTTTTGTGGCCAATCCAACAACCTTGAGGAAGCAAGTATCTCTCCTTATAGCGAATTTTTCTCCTTACGAATATCTGGAGGATGCCAAACTGCAAAGCGAAGTATTTCTTGCCAGGAAGCTATCAAATGAGAAAGGAGAAAAGATTTGGAGAGCTTTATAGGCCTCGCAGAGTTAAGCACATGCCACCAGGAAGCATGAATAATCGTGCTACCATGAGAGATGCCAGTCTTTTCTATGAAGAATTTGACAATATCTGACCAAGGATGACAGTGAATACATAGAATCTGTAACAAGGATAGCCTCAAAGTGGCCATATGCAAATTAACATCCAGCAAAGCTACACCCCCCATCCTTTTTGGAGTGGTCACATGTTGCCAAGAGATTCATACCTACCCCAAACGATTGCCTTTCTTTTTCCAAAGCATAAATCTGATAGGCTGAACCAAATCCAAAATGGACAACTTAGTCCAAGGAAGCAAAGGTAGAAAGAACGAGATCATATTGATCATTATACTTTGAGCCACTTTTAGTCTAACATGTAGAGGCCAACTTTGGGATTTCCAGTATATAAACCTGTCATGAATTCGGGAGGCCATCCAATCCAACAAGGCACGGGGAGCAACCTCCACACCAATAGGATATCCCAAGTGTCTGGTTATAGTGCCCCTTGTGATCATAATTCCATTCCAGCCCAAGGCCTGCAGATCATTCTCCATACAGGAGAGAAGGGTGGATGTCTGAGTATTAATGTGAAGACCCGATGTCAAAGCAAAAAGATTCCAAGCCACCATTGCTTGATTAACATTAATATGATCCACCTTGAGAAACATAAAATAATCATTTGCCAAAGATTGATCCACAAGTTGGTCGCCACCGAGAGGAGTTAAGCCAACTATCTCACCTTGAGCTGCCAACTTATCCAATAATGAGAGCATGGGGTGAGTTACCAAAGCAAATAGCAAAGGGCTGAGAGGACAGCCTTGCTGAAGGGACCGAGATAAGGCAATTTCGGTTCGTAATCCCTCCATTAAGAGCAATACGAGCCATCGCACCCTGACTGATGGTATCAACTAGAGAAATCATACGGGGCCCAAAACCCATTGTAGACATTAATTGCCGCAAAAATGACCAACTAACATGATCAAATGCTTTCTCAATATCCAGCTGAAGCATAACAACCTGCTGGCTAGAAGCTTTGGCATAATCAATTCCCAGCTAAACATTCAAAATGTTGTGCATTATATTCCGACCTTTAATAAAACCGTATTGACGTGGATGAATGAGGTGTGGAAATACTTTTTGCAATCTATTGGTAGTAATTTTGGAGAAGATTTTATATAACAATCCCATAACTAAAATGGGTCTCCATTATTTCAAAGAGGTCGGAGAGGGAACCTTGGGCAATAACCTGATAACATCAATCTTCCAATTTGAAGGCATCATACCAGAGTTCTACATTTGCTGACACAAGCGAGTTAATGGGTCCTTAAGCAGTTGCACATGGGCTGAAAACAGCTCATTAGGAAGCCCATCCCAGCCTGGACTTTTCCTTCGAGGCAAGTGAGACATCACTTCTTCCACTTCATCTTCAGAAATATCAGCCTCCATTAAATTTATCCATTCTGGTTTGACTTGATTACTAACCAAGTCACAAATATATGTTCGAGCAGAGAGAACATCATCGGCAAGAATCTCTTGTGGTCCCAACAAGGCCCTATAAAAGTCAACAGTCATTCGAATAATGGAGGCAGGATCAGTCACCATATCACCTTGCCCATCCTTTAAGCGCACAATGTTTTCTCGGGCATATTTCTGATGCAGACGAGCAAAAAATTGATGAGTTTGACAATTGTTATCATGTAAAGCTTCAGCTCTGGCCAACAGTTTATATTTTGCATATTCCTCTTCTTGAAGAGATTGGACCTTGCCTTTCAGCCATTCAATGCATGTGAGCAAGTCATCATTTGAATCCTCAGACTGACAGAGAGACAAGGAATGAGCTAATAAGGATTGAGCATGTTGCAATTCAGCTCGAAACAAGAAAGCATGCTGAATACCATATTGTCGGGATAGCGCTCGCGCATTATCCCCGAAAACCGCCCATACTTCCATCCTTGTAGATAGGACCCTGGAGTTGAAAGAGGCTATCAGTTGCTGAAGACCTTCCGAAAATTGATTTTTTTGCTGCAAAAAAGATTGATTAAACTGAAGAGGCAAATGGGCAAGGAGAGCCTTAAATGCCTGAACAGGTTTGTGGCTCATTTCCAAGACCCAAGGATAATGATCTGACAAAACATGTTGTCTTTCCACCCGCATATCGACGAGTACAGGAAGAAAAGAGTCACTTTGGCAGATGTAGATCCTATCTAGTCTGGCCCAAGTGTTTGGATGCTGAAGAGAACGATAAGTGTAGCCAGCTTGTGATGGATACATCTAGGACCACATGTCCTGTTTCAAAGATGCCGTTGCAAGAGCGTCCCAAGCCTGTCTTCGAGAACCATCCATAACCGAATGCGGAGAGGTCGCTTGATCTGTAGAAACATAGGCATTAAAATCACCCATAACAAAGCCTTGACGAGGTAGTGCAGGTCATCCCAAAGGTGACAACAGTCCCTTGCACTAGAAGGAGCATACACGGCTACAATCCACAAAACCTCTCCCTCATAAATTATTTCAAGAATCAAAAAACAGCCACGAGAGTCCTGAGAGACCAACGATGGTTGTAGGGAGGATTTGACAGCCAACATAACTCTCGATCTATGCGGAGGGCAACCACTAAAAACAACTGCATAATCCTTATATACAGACGAAGATCCAGCCAAAGCGTGCTGTTTATGCTCCATAGCACAGAAAACATCCCATTTTCCAGCTAGCACCACTTTCCACAACCGATACTGCTTCCTGCCCGAAGAAATACCTTTCACATTCCACAGAGCAATTTTCATGATGAATCACAAATTAGAAGAACTACTGAACCACCGCTTTTTCTTTCCCTTTTACATCAATAGCTTTGGCAGCCTGGAATCTCTCCATTTCACCTCGAATAACATCAACAAGATCTGCCCTCTGCAAACCGGCAATGGAAGCACAGGAAGGAAAGTACTGTTGCTGGGAGCGGAAAACATCCTAAGGAGACATAAGCCTCCCATGCACATCGAAGTGCAAAGCAGAATCAGAAGGCCTTTTATTTTGTACTGTCGGAGCATGCAAAGATTGAGGTTTCATATAAAACCCCCTACCTCTGCGTTGAAAGGTTTGAGTGATTGGGGGCGGCAGAGGATGGGCAGGAGTGAAGTGAGAATCCTATTTGGCATTACAACGAATGAGAGTGACCCAAGAGTCCTCCTAAAGAGACAAATTCCGCCCACTCGCAAGCGGAGGACGCTCCCCATCACTGTGGGAAACATCCTTCTTGCCTTCATTATGACCATGTTGGAAAAGCTGCATAGGATTAGCCACGGGCTTTTGAATCGTCTGTTGAGGGAGGTGGTCTTGTATTTTCATATTTGGACCCATAGGGCATTGCTCTACCTCCATATTTCTGTCGTAATCTGAAATGAAATGGCCCAACTAGCCACATCTGAAATAGTGTCCTGCAAAAGTACCCCATTTCAACTCATACACCAACGTTTGTAACCCTGGAACCTCAAAAAAAATCTTTGTTAGGCGAGGTTTCTATGTATCCCAAAGCATACTTGCCCTATTCCGAATTGCGGGAAGCCAGCCGAGGTTCCACCAAAACCTCCCCAATGGTTCTCAAAACCAGAGGAAGGAGTCTCCAAAGATGCGCAGGGAAATCCAACACCTCTACCCAAATTGGGCATGTCTGTCTCAGCACCTCCTAAAACTCAGCCATGGGTCTCCAAGGGACCACATGAACTAGCTGCCCATCCATAAACAAAGGAATGCATTGCATAATAAGAGCCCGTACTTCTGCAGAACGAAAAAGAACCTCAAAGAACCCCTCCGGGCCATCATAAATCTCTTCAACCAGGGGAATCTGCATACTCCCTGAAACATCTTCTGAGCACTGTTCCAAACTGACAATCATGGACTGCAACCAAGCATGAATTCTGGTGATCAAAGGAGTCCTTCCAGTAAAATAAAATATGGCTACCCTCTCATGGAAAGCAGCTATTTGTTGTAAAACCAGGTCGGTTCCCATGAGTGCTACTACCTGATCCCCATTAGGTAATGCATTAGCTTTATCCTCATTACAATGGGCAATTTGCCTCTATGAAAGAGGGTCACAATCTTATCACGAGCATCAATCATTGCATGTATACGATGGCACCAAGGCATACCAAGCAAGACATCACATCCTTGCAAAGGAGCAATACAAGACTCTTCATTGTCCATATAACTCTAAATGTGCAAATGAAGCTTTCCAACGATAGGAGTGACCGGCTTTGCATGTCCCTTGCATGCCATACCAATCTTACCTATGGGCCCCATCTCATCCTCTTTGATGCCTAAACAGGTTGCCATATCAAGAGAGATGAAATTTAATCGTGCCCTTGGATCAAGAAAAATCAATGTATGCTAATCTCTAATTTTGCCCCATGTCCTATAGAGTTTAGTACTATCATCATTGGGCCGATCTGCTACTATATCAGACACTCAATCAATAGTGGTTTTGCTTTCTTTCCCATATTATCTTTTTTAGCTTGTAGCCTATTAGGACAACTTCTTGCCATGTGCCCTTCTTGCTCACAAATGAAGCATTTATTTGCAGCCATCAATTCCTTACATCATGCAGCATTTTTTCCACTCTTTCTTTGCCACCTATTCCTTTTTCCAGACCTATTTTCAGATCTGCCCTGATTTTCAGCCGTTATTTCAGATATGCCCTTTTTCTCAGCCTTAGACTCTTTGACATGTGACCTAGCATCAATGTATTGGAACCCCGTATCTTTTCCATGCAACAATGCATCAATTGTAGTAGTTGTTTCTATGAGCTGGGACATGCTAGAAACAATGGACTTTATGCAAAAATCCCATATACCCTTTGGCAAACCACAAACATACTTCTCTACTTGCTCATGGAGGAGTACTAACGGATAAGAAGTAACAAGCAACAGAGCATCCCAGAACTTCTTATTGTATTGATCCAAGGTCTTGCAATCCTTAGAATCCAATTGATGCCATGTTGTCATAATGTCTACTTCAAAGGTACTTGTCAATGGATTTGAAGCAAACATTTGCTTGAACCTCACCCGAGTGGTAGATGCCTTTCCTTGAATGAGACTCGAAGACCACCATTGCAATGCATTTCCCTTCAAGACTATGATTGCCTTGCGTATCTTAGATGCCTCTGTGAAGTTGCCTCTAAAATAGATTGCATCAAGCTGTTGAATAAAAGTAAGTGCTTTCAGCCTATCTTGTGTACCATTGAAAGGCTCAAACTTCACACTTTTGCCACCTTCATCATAGTCCTTTCGCGGTTCTATGGGTATCAAATTATCATAAATAGGCTGCTGTGAAAAGGGTGCATTTGCTATATTTACATGAAAACCAGCACTATAAGATGCACTTGCATGACCAACACCAAATCCTTGTGCTCTAGCAGTCCTTGGGGGTGCAAATACATGTCCATATGGCCCACTTTGTGCCCCAAGCATCGTGCCTATGCTGCCATACATGGGATTATGCATCCCTCTTGCATTACCCAGATACATTGGGTATTGTGAGCCATGCAATGGCTGCTGCATACCATAGGGATTAGTCCCATACATTCCCATATGTGGTGCTTGTCCAACCACAGCATGAAAAATGTTACCTCCACCAAAGTTATGCATGAATACCTTGCTGCCCGTACTCCCATGGATTGGCCCTACCAAGTTATGCTTAAATCATGCTCAATAAGGGGTTTGTTGTGCCCCATGGGACTTAAGTATTTCTATATGTAAATAAAATTTTAATCATTTTCATCTCCAATGAAACCCATTTCTTACGTTCTAGGAAGCTTGTTAAGATTAAAGCCACATAACATCGACAAGTCTAGACAATCAAAGTAAAGCATCCTTCTCCCCTTGCTCATCACAAATATCCTAGACTAGCATTGACCTCCTCCAGGCTCCAGACAGCTAGAAAAGGCGGGTGAGAGGGAATGTTGGTGTTAACAAATGACAAGTTGGGTGAGCTCAGATGGGCTAGACATCAGCCGGCTTTCACCCTTTTGACTCCAGCCTATATTTTCCTACATTTCTCCTCCGTCGAAATGAGCTGAATTCAGTTATTAGGGCTGATTTCTTGAGAGTTGAGACAAGGACTTGGATCCAGCCGCGTCTCCGTCTAGGATTGAAGATAGAGTTTTATCAGACCCACTTCCTCAAACTCTTTGAGGATGGATTTATTGTCCGACCACAATGTATGGAGACACAACTCTCCCATGGTATGCAGACTGCTTATTGGACAGATACACCTCCTCCCACTAGCTAAGGATAGAGAAAGGCAGATGGATAGATACCCTAGCAAAAGATAAGATATGCGCTTTGTGATAGAGAGCCCAAGAGAGAGGAGCATTGCATATGTATATGTACAGTGTACTATGACAACGAGGGAGATATCATTACCTCTTCCATAAGGGCTTCGGACCTCTTCGCTATGTCATGGAGTGTGAGGACCAAAGATGTCTAGGACTTTTCCTTCTGAAGCTACAAAGGGACAGCACAACACTAATACGAGATATGAATAATGAGACCAGCTTGCCTAGAGGTACTTAGGCAGAGAGCAGCGACAGATTTCTTCCACAGGCTAAATTCCATAGGCACCACTAGTTCAGGGGGCGTAGAATCATCCCACTAGATTGCATCTACTGCACCTTGTGGAGTCACACTAGACATGGCTACTGCACTTTGCCAAGCACAAAGACATTGATCAGTTGGTAGATGATGGAGGGGTCCATGCTATAACGAGATTAGATCCATCATTGCAAGGCACAAGAGACTCACCCCTTGACACATCAGCAAAGCAGACCTGGACCATCTCATAGCTAGGATCATGTGCGGACCTTGAGATTTAGAGAGGAGCTACAGTAGCTATGTATCTTGTACATAAGTTTCTAGGCTCAGAGATCTTTAGATGTTTAGATGTTAGCCTTATACCACGGTGCATTTTTCTTTCACTCACACACACACTCTCTCTCTCTCTCTCTCTCTCTCTCTCTCTCTCTCATGAACGAGTTTAAATTAAGAAAAAGTATTTGCATCAGGCCTTCTGACTAGCCATGCAAATCCTGTGTGTGTGTGTCTCTCCCCAAGCTCACCACCATGGTTATGTGGTTGAGGACAAGAAATTGACTAATATGTATTTTCTTTCAACTTGCATTTTCAGGAAATATTTGAGGCAGTGCGGGGCTATGTACAGGACAGGGGTGGGCTCATTTGGCACGATAGCTCAAAAAGAAGACTGATAGTTCGTGGAGACCTCCATGAAGAAGTGCGCACTTATATCAGGCAGCAGAGTAATCTGTCATCTCAAAAGAGGTGATGTACTAGAACGTCTGGGGAGTCTGAAAAGATGTAAGAGCTGGCAGAACATTTGTCTTCTTATTGTATAGTAAGCATCTGTCTTCAGTAAATGCAGAGCAAATTTTGTAAGTTGATGGTAGCCAAGGTAATCGAGACAGATCCGAAATTATGAAAAGCAGTGACAGAGAGCAGAGTTCTGTTTTTAGTGTGTACTTTCCGTTTTTGTTACATGTGCACGTCCAGGTGAACTCCGAGCAAAATTTACAAGTGACAGTTGAAGCTTACCTGTACGATTCGACATGCCCCTCATTGTATTACTTAACAGAATAGAAAAGAGATTGACTAATTTAGTAACATTAGCACCAACAATTCCTGTTCTTACACCATGTAGCATTTCACAAGTTTATGAGGGGTTCAAGCTAGTCTTGGGTTTTGGGTTTAAATTCTAAGTTCCTCACTTTCATATGTAAATTTTCTCTTTAAAGAGAGGTGATTGTGTGGTTTAGACAATGATTCATGAGTTTGTATCAAGAGTACTAAGTCATGTCATGACACCATGGCCAAATTTATCTATAAAGCCCTATTTAGACCTCTTTAATTGAGGTTTTAAAATAAGAAGCTCCCATACTAATCCCTTTGAATGAAGCTTCCTTTGAGGTTTCTTATAAGAAATATGCATGCTAAGGCACTTGCACTTTAGCAAGGTAATGTCAAGCTACCTAACATCCTATTCCACTTAAAATCTACTACCCAAAATTGAAAAAAAAAAACATTTGATGGCACCTAAATCATGTAAGTTGAGGGATCTACGAAAGGTAGGGGTGGGCCTAAAACAGATGGATAGAATGACTTCTAAATTTGGTGAAGCTTCTTCCTTTTCAAAAATTGATCCATGTTTTAGGCTTATTAACCCACTTCTTTATGATACCCTTTTGCAATATCTATTTTACAATATGCATGCAATTATTCCCATGTGAAGGACTTACATCTAGTCATATATTCAGGTTTTCTCAAGATTTGGAAAGAAAAAGAGGACTTGCACCTAGTCATGTATTCAAACAACGTACACCTAGTCATGTATTCATACTCTTTCAAGCTTTAAAGAGAAAAAGAGAACAAAGAAAGTAAGTTTGAAGGGGGTTGGGTTATACGTAGACATACTTATCTAGTTTGCCATGAATTAAAAATTACATGCTACAAGGTATAACTTTTTCCAAAGAGGAGTACTTGCACAAGAGCGTATCTTTTGTGTGAAGATATAAAATAATAAAGCATTATATGATTAAGAATAGACATAGTAGATATGAGTGTTGCGTACATAGAATGAATGAGTCTATCCAATTGTGGGGTTTGGTAGTAAATTTTGGTTATTTGCCATGAGCTTGGAAAGCAAAAGTGTCACTTGTAGTAGCAAGCTTAATAGCGGCACCAAATTTGAATGCAAGGCATTGTCAGTCTTTAGTGATAGCAATAATTTGTAGGCCTTCATTGATATATTGCAATTGTGTAATACTTGACCAAATTGAGTTATGAATACCATAATTATATCATCTTATGGTCTCTATGTAACAACAATTTTTTGTGAGATTAAGCAATACAATATTGTAGTGTTAGAAGTACTTAACCAAACTGTAAGTTTAATTGTGGTCAAATAAGGTAATCAAAATGTATGTATACTCTTTTTACTACTTTTTAGGAAAGTTGCACAAATGTGGCATTTATAGTTAACTTGATAATGAGATTTTTTAACTTCCAACTCCAACATAGTATTATTGTTGGGGATAAAGGCACCAATGTCTACATTGCTGTGTATTTACTATACCTCATTACACATCTATACAGTGCACGTAGTGGATATCTATCATCCTTACTTTATTCTTTATTCCTTCAGCAACTACTAAATAAGGGAAGCTTGGTCACAGATTGTGACTATTGGAGTTTCCACATCTTATATCTCTCTCTTGCTCTTTTCTATCCACCATAATTCACATCTCTCTTGCCTATGCTTACTCATGCTGCCACTTGGGCTCCACCTTTCAACGGGTATGAGAGGCTACTACTCAAGGAACTTCAATGATAATTTACTTTAACCCAAATTCAAATATCTATAGCTTAATTTCATGGCAACTATTACTTCAACCTTTCAAGGTATGTATTGTGCTTTCACTTTCTCTTAGTTTACGCCACTTATTTGAGAGTCTCCCTAAGAATTGATTGAGCCTTGCTCAAGGCTTCATTGTGGTTGGGAGTTGCAGGGATCACCTCGCATTATAGGCACAAACAACATGAAGTCTCGAGCTCCCTCCTTTGATATATCTAGCAAACGTTTGCAACTCTTGCGGATTAGCACTTGGCAAAGGCTTGGCAACTTTCCCATTATATTTTTGGGACCCATTTGAGCACTCCTTACAAGTAGATATCTCAACCATTGGCTATATACTTCGGACATCTAGTTATTAGTAAACATGAACAACCATTTCTTCATTGTTTAAGATCCATTGATGTTCATACATCTATGTATGGATGCTAAGATGCTTGATATCCTTTAAAGAATCATGTCTTGCTCCACCCTTATTTGGACCAAATTCTTAGTGAAGAAGAGCTTCACATTGCTAGTTGCATTAGGATTGGAAAATTTCTTAGAGACATCCTCACTTACATCATACATGTGGGCATACAAACAAGTGACATGGATTGTTACGATGCCATAGAGTACAAGGCCCATTTTTATGGATGGTTATTGTAGGAAGACCTTGAATCCTTAGTTAGTTCTCATTTTTTCTTGTACATACCTTCAACCACAATGTGTGCATGCATTTTTGCTATTATGTTTCCTTTTTCTTTATCATAAGTAGGCACTCTTAAGCCACAAAGTCAATTAGCACTACCCCCCCTGCAAACTAGGAAGCATTGTAATTTTTAGGGAAGGGAAGCAAGTTAAGTAAATAGAAATAGGGATTAAGTAAATAATTAGAAATAAAAGTCTTTTGCTCTCACATTTTGAGAAACACAGAACTCTTAAGCAAATAAAATATGTGAGTTTACATATGGAAAACTTGTTATCTCGACCTCTCATTACATACCTTCTTCTTTTGCAAAAACCTCCAGAAAAGCATAAGAAATGGTAGGTCCCTTTCACATATGTAGAATTGGCAAAAAGTATCATAAATGCAGACATCTTGAGGAACGGAGACTTGAGGTATAGGCAAATCTAGAACCCTAGACAAGTCATAGATAAGGAGGAAAAAGCAAAGAACTAGTGGGGAGATATGTTCCTTGGCCAAGTATGTGGAGAACTTTGGGGTAAGAGTTAACTATCTATACTAAGTTCTTGACTAACTATGATGTCGACAAAAGGAGAGGGTCTGACATTGTAAACAAAGCAACTTCAAAAAGTGGGAATTCCTCTCTCAGCAGACTTGGTGTCAAATTGGTGTTGAGCTCTAGGTTTGCCAAAACAACTTCCAAAGCCAAAGAAGAAAATAGATGCAGTGGTAAAGTTCAACTTCACAAAGCAAGAAATAGGTGATGACGTCATCAAGCTAGAAGCGATTCCTAACCCAAACTTGCAATTACCTTCCTCCCTACCACTATGCCCTATAAGAGAAGGGAGAAAGTAGGTAGCCTTAGCACCACAATGGCTTGATACCATCTATTCATTAGCCTCCAAAAGTGGATTAAAGGAACTAGCAATCACAGGATCCAAGAGATTGGCCATAGAGGAAGTAGAATCAGAAAGGAGAGTTAAAAAAGTTCCAAGGGTAGAAGAAATGTCATCTCTCATACCTCTCATCACTCAATGGCCTAGACAAGATTTTGATGATTTGATGAAGACCCTGGAAGAGCAAAGAGACCAAAAAGAAGAAGAAAGGAAACAAGCAATGCTTGCACTAGAAAAACAGAAAGAAGACTACGTCGCCATGCAAGAACAATACATAAGGGATGTCCATGCCTTAAGGATGGAGATAACAACATTGGCAAAAAGAAGAGTAGACAATGATAAGTACAAGGAAGTATTGCAACAATAGGGAAACAAGGGAGGTGTAGCACAAGGAAGCCACAATCACCATGGCCAACTGGAAGACATGGTGAAGAGAGGAAAAGATCAGATTGGTTAGCTAGAGTGGGACAAGGAGAAAACCATGCAAATGAAGGACAAGGTGCTCTGATTGGAGGGGCAATAGGAGGAAGCCACTAAAAACCAAGAGAGAAAAGGGTAGAAGAGATAACTAAGAAGTAGGAGGAACTCTAGCAAGACATAAGGAAGCAAGTTGCCACTCTAGGAGCCCTGATCAAGTGGCAAGATAGGGGATTGGAGCATGCCTAAAGGAAAATTAAACAGCCAAGAGAAAGGAATGAAGAACCCATGCAGGATCTAGTTCATAGGCTTGCATTCTCAGTAGAGGAGCTTCACAAAAACTCTGATTGAAGTCACATAACGTATAGAGGAAGACACAATGGAAGGCCTTCAAGAGGAAATTTTAGATTACCAGAGAGGCACTAAGGAGCACTTTACGACTTCTGCCTCAACGACTAGAGTACGAACGCACAAGAAATGAGGTGGTATGCTAGCTCAAGGTGGAGGGGCTCTCAAATGAAAGACTAATTAGATTGGGCTTCATGAAATAGAACACCCACCACCCTCACCTTTGCCATAAAGAAATGGATAAGTATGGCATGCCAAAAATTGAAGACACCACTCCCCCTGACTAGCCTACCATGGGAAACTTGTCAGATCAATCTATTTCATCAGAGACACAAAGGGATCCAAAGAAAAAGGGATTGGAAAAAGAATAAATGAGCTCGGAGAATGGTGCAAAGTGACACCCAAGAGGTGCCAGACACCCCCTTCTAAAGGATGAGAGAGGCAACCACAATTCATTGTGAGGAGAATATTACTATCTTGGGGAGGGTTGAGTCGAAGGACACACCCATACAATTTGAGTTTAGTATGATGGACGGAAAGTGAAAGGTAACACATCCTCTCAATATCATGGAATAGATAATATAGACATGGGAAGCCAAAGTGTTGGATTGATCAGAAACTAGAAGGCCCAATGTTGTGGTCCTTCAAAGAGGAGGACTATTGGAGTGACAAGGTTGGATAAGTGCCTAGAAGAGTTCTAAATTTGAAGCAAAAGTAGCTTAGAGGAGATCCATCTTAGAGGCTAGTAACATGGTAGGGTGGCCTTTTGCAGCATTACATTGGTAGAGCGAGGAAAACCCTCTTTCCTACCTTACCCTTGGATGCATGTGTTGGAAGAGAGGAAGAGAAACAGAGTGGAGTGGAAGATGAGCCTCACCTCATTGTTGTTCTTCTTCCATTATTCTTCCATCATACTAATTGAAAGAGACTTACACACATAGCTATGACTCACCAAGACTAATTGTGGTTAAGTCATTGACCACACCGACTTATTGAATGTCTCACATGTGTACAGATGTATCCAGCTAATGTCGGTCACACGCATAAAGATAGATTGACTGAAGAGTAACGAGAGCTTGATATTCTAACACTCCTCCTCAAGCTCAAACCATATGATAAACTCCAAGTAGCTGTCTGAAATATATGAACTTTTCTTTACAAGAGACTTGATAAATATATATGCTACTTGGTCTTCAATCTTCATATGAATTAAGCCAATCTGCCCTGTAATAACATTTCTATGATGAAATGGTAGTGAACCTCAATATGTTTGGACCTAGCATGGTAGACATGATTGCTAGCCAACATAACACTGCTGAGGTTATCGCAATGCAATCTTACTTTGGTTTCCAGCTGTATTCCCAAGTCTTTAGCAATTTCATCAACCAAACTGCTTCACAAGCTACTAAGGCAGCTCCTCTGTACTCAGCTTCTGTACTAGACAATGCAACAATAGGTTGTTTCTTACTTTGCCAACTAATCATATTGTTGTCCAATCCAAATGCATAACCACTGGTTGACCTCCTGTCATAGGCACAACCAGCCCAATCAACATCAGTAAACCCTGTCAAGTCAAGGGATTTTCCATATGCATAAAACATCCCATAATCAGTAGTACCCTTTACATACCTCATGATCCTCCTGACTACATCTAAATGTGGTTTGCGATGCTTTTGCATGAACTGACTAATCAACCCCATTGCATAACATAAGTCAGGATGGGTAATAGTCAAGTATATCAAGCTGCCCACCATCTGTCGATACATGGTCACATTCTCTATGCCATTCCCAACATCAATCTGCAGCTTGACATTCTGATCAACAGGTGTCTCCATAGGCTTGCATTTAGCCATACCATACTTTTGTAACATGTCATGAGCATATTGCTTCTGTAGGCAGCCATATACCTTGAGGCTTAGAGACTACCTCAATCCCAAGAAAATACTTTAGTTCACCAAGGTCTTTGACTCTGAATTCAGCCTGTAAATATGATTTAATTTTAGCAATGCCCTCTTCATCATCTCCATTGATGATAAGATCATCTACATAAACCTCTAGAAACACATATCCATGATCTATCTTCTTCATGAACAGACTGTGATCTGCATCACCCAATCTAAATCCATGTTGCTGTAAATAACTTCTAATTCAAGCATTCTACGCTCTAGATGCCTGCTTTAGTCCATATAAATCCTTTTCAGCTTACATACATGTGTAGGAAATTTCGGGTGAACATAGCCTTCAGGCTGCTCCATATATACTTCCTCGCCCAAATCACCATTCAAGAAGGCATTCTTGACATCCATTTGCTATAATTTCCAGCCTTTGCATGCTACCAAAGCAATGACATTTCTGGCTGTTGCCATTTTGGCCACCGAACTGAAAGTCTCCTCATAGTCAAGGCCATATTGTTGTGCATACCCTTTTGCAACCAACTTTTTTTGACTGTTGCCATTTTGGCCACCGGACTGAAAGTCTCCTCATAGTCAAGGCCATATTGTTGTGCATACCCTTTTGCAACCAACTTGGCCTTATAGCGTTCTAACAAACCATCTAACTTGCACTTAATCTTGTACACCCATTTGTAGCCAATGGGGATTTTACCTTCAGGAAACTCAACCAATTCCCATGTCTCATTTTTAGCCAGGGCTGCATACTCCTCATCCATGGCAACACACTAGTTATCATCTATAACTGCATCATCAAACTTTTTGTAGGTTCTTTGTAACCTATCACACTAGCCATATATGCAGAATGGTGGGCTGAATAACCAATGTATGTAAGCGTATCAACTGGTTTTTTGACTCTCTCAGATCTCCGTAGCTGTGGCTCACTTTGAACTTGCCTCTCATGAGGCAGTACATAACGACTCTGCCTTGCTCCAAGCGTCATAATAGATGGAATGCCCAACTCACTATCCAAACTGTCACTGTTAGATGACTCATAACCTACTGTACATGGACCTGTCACATCCTCAAGCATATTTTATTTTCCCTTATCCAATCTCCCCCTCACTGACATATCTGTGTTAGTGGATGTAGGAGTACGACTCCACAAGCATTGTGACTAAGGACTTACTATAGGTGACCCATCACTTGTAGGACCACTCATAGATGTACTCATTGTAGGTGTATTTTCAGCATTACTAGTGCTAGCTGATCCATCAGTAGCCACTGCAACAGGATTACCATATCACAATGCCAGATCATCAAAAACAACATCTGTGCTAATCAATGTCTCATGTGTAGACGGTACATAACACTTGTAAGCTTTCCGGTCTTGTGCATAACCAAGGAACACACTCTTGACATCTTTAAGATCCAATTTCTTCCTCTTTTCATCGGAAACATGCACATATGCAATGCTGCCAAATACCTTCAAGGGTGAAATGTTAGGCTTATGACCATACAACCTCTCATATGGAGTTACTTCATGAATTCTTGCTGTAGGAGTTCTATTCAGCACATAGACAGTAGTCACTACTACTTCAACCCAATAACCATTTGGCAAACTCTTCTCATTCAGCATAACTCTTGCCGATTCCATTAGTATCCTATTTTTCTTTCTGCTACACCATTTTGCTGCAGTGTATGGCTGCAAGTTAATTGTCTTCTGATCCCATGTTTAGTAAGATATCTATCAAAGTAACTAGAGACATATTTTGCACCTCCATCAGATCTAAGACATGAAATTTTACAGCTCAACTCATTTTCAGCATGCTTCTTGAAGTCCTTGAATGCATCAACCACATTATTCTTATGTTTTAGTATGTAAAGGCAAGTATATCTACTAAAATCATCAATGAAGGATACATAGTAACAAGACCACCAAACTAAGCATTATGAGATGGACCCCATACTGTTGGGGGTAAAGGCACATCTACCTAACTGCCCGTGTATTATTACACTGTCAGTACTTGCCACTGCACACTGCAGGTGGCGGGTGCCTATCACTGTCACTTTATTCTTTATTCTTTTAGTGACAGTTTGAATAAAGGAAGGCCCGATCACACATTGTGACTGTTGGAGTTCCCATTTGTGTGTCTCTCTCTTCTTGCTCTTGCTCTTCGCCATAGCTCACTTCCAAGCAAGCTTCGATCCTTCTCATCTTTCAACTGGTATCAAAGCTTTGGATTAGAGCTTGATCATGGAGCTTGGCCCGGCATTACTTCAGCCCGGATTGAAGACCTAGAGCTTGGAGCTTCAATGCCAACCATGGCTTCTTCCCCCCGAGATAAGATTTCATCTCCCGCCTCTCCCCGACCCTCATAGGCTCTTTGTAGGTGTTCCTTGGCTTCACTAGACACCTTGTATGTCCTCGTTTGCCTCCATATCCTCAGCATAACCAGTAGGCCCCACAGGCAGCTCATGTTTTTTTTGCGGCTATTTCAAAATTTGGCTAAAAAATCCCATTTTTCCTCATATCTCAGGCATCCCGAACTAGATTTAGACAAGTTAAGAGTCTAATTTGGGGTTTTGGCACGCTCCGAATACGATGGCGATGTCAGATCTACCAAATTTTGATCACATCATTTTTTGCAATAGATCTGAGTTGATTTATAACAATAAAATATCATGCTCTTAGCTTATGTGATGCTCCCGAGGCTTTGTATTTGATGCCCAGATGCTTTGGGGATGTTTGCCCAATGTTTTGAGATGCTTTGGGACTTGGTTTGAGCTTCCATAGCTCAATTTATGCAGGGATTTACTGTTGTACATTGTTTGGGCAGCAAGGTTTTATCAAGGACGGCTTCTGCATAATGCTTTTTGTTGACATTCGGGTGTCCTGTTGGATGTATTGATGGTTGGTCATCATGATTTATGCCCAGATATGCTATGGGACTTGGTTTGAGCTTCCATAGCTCGATTTATGCAGGGATTTACTGTTGTACATTGTTTGGGCAACAAGATTTTATCAAGAACGGCTTCTGCATAATGCTTTTTGTTGACATTTGGGTGTCATGTTGGATGTATTGATGCTTGGTCATCATGGTTTATGCCCATATATGCTATTTGAGAGCTATTGAGCCTTGATTTGGATGCAGACACTTCGTTTTTTGTTGGGATTTATGCTACCTTGGTTGACAAGTTATTTTACCTCCAGTTTGGTTATGCCTATTGGTTTTGGGCTATGTCTTTGGGATATACAATGAAGTATTGACGTTCGGGGTACAACATCGAGCTTGTCTTTGGTTTCGGATCTTCATTTGAGCTTGAAATTGGCTTTGGAATGCATTTGATGCTCCGTCTTGGATGTACATATGGCATGTATGTTAGCTATGTCTAACCAGTCTTGACATGCTTGGCCTATGCCACTACTACATGCTCGTTTCATTGTTTGGAGCCAATTGCTACTAGTGCCTTGTCTTGGTGTGTATCTGGCTTCCTGGTATTACTTGGGATATTTATTGGCTTGCCAGAGTTGTATTTGGGATATAGATGATGTCTATGGATGCTCTATTTGCATTAAGCTTAAGTCCGATGTCTTGGCTGTATTTCATAGATGGTTTACATTTGTTGAAAATCAGACTGGGCATAGGCTAAAATGCCTTAGGACTGAAAATGGGGGAGAATATGTGTCACGTGCTTTTGAGCAACTATGTGACGAGAGGGGTATTAAGCATCAATTGACCACCCCCTATACCCCATCCCAAAATGGTTTGGATGAGAGGATGAATAGAACCATCCAGGAGCATGTACACAGTATGCTTAGCCATGTAGGCTTACCATAGAGCTTTTGGGCTGAGGCAGTCAGTACAGCTGTGCATGTCATAAATAGATCACCTTCTAGTGGTTTGGATTTCCAGGATGTAGAGGAGGTATGGACTGAGAAACCTCCATCTTATGCATATCTAGGTGTCTTTGGATGTGAGGCATTCTACCATGTGCCCAAAGACAAGTGTACTAAGTTGGATCCTAAGAGTGTCAAATGCATTTTCCTTGGCTATGGGGATGCATGCGAGATGGGTTACCGCCTTTGGGATCCGCAAGTATGAAAATTCATTCATAGCCATGATGTAGTCTTCCATGAAGACAAGATGCATAGGCATCCTAAGAAGGTAGTAGAGATACGCAGGGTTATATTCCAGGAGGAGCCACGTGCTCTTGCACAGCTAGTTGGACAGCCTGCGACAGCAGTTGGTACACATCCTTGGAAGTGCTGAACTTCTCTGTCACAAACATCTTAAATGACAAAATTATAGATTTTGAGACATTAGCAGAAATCTACAGAGCTCTAACGTCGCTGAAGGAGAATGATGGATCTAAATAAACTCTGAGGGGTGTTTTTGTAAAGCCTTCCTTGAAAGAACTCTCTGGAGTTTGATTAATGAAAGAATAGGGCAATTAATGGGACTGTCGAGTTTACAAAAAGGTTTAACCTCAATAGTGGGTCTGAAATATATGGGTGAAGACCATGGTGACATGTGTTAAAGGTTGCACAAGCTATTTTTGATTTGATTTTGCCCATCAACATTGCCTGTTGTCCCTATTACAAGGAAGATTTTTACAGACGCGAAGAATTAGTGAGGATGATCATTTTAATCCACAATAGCAGACAGCGTGATCTTTGACGTAAGGAAAGCTTTTTTTCGACGATGCTTTAATCAAGCTTTTTCAAGGTGGATTGGTTTAAAAGGATGATCAAAAGGGCATTTAGGGGAGGAGAAAAAAGATCGAAGGGAAATAATAACGACGATAATGAAGAAGAAGCTTTCAACAAACACGAAGCCGAGGAGGGACGAATGAACGCATCGACCAGCTCGATGGCTACATCGTCTGAGGATATGTACTCAGAAGACTCTGTGCTCTGCATTGCATCGGGTATACATGGTATTGTTGGTGTGAACGGGGTGACAAAAGTGGGACGTAGCTGATGCAGGAACAACCATAGCGGAAGAACCGGACGAGAAGAAGACGAAGGGAACGATGAATTCTGTAGATGACGACGAAGGCTGAAGGAAGCGGATATAGTTGCAGTGGAACGCAATAGAAGAGAAGAATACGATGATCGAAGACAAGGAGACTGAGTAGATGTTGAAGATTCGAATGAAGAAGGTGACGGGGACTCAGACGGAGGAGCGTGAGGATGAAAGCATAAGAAGGAGGTCGCTGGGGAAGCTCCACAAAGGCTATGCAAGGTGTCGAGTTGAAGGGAAGCAAAAGAAAAAGTTGATCGTGAGGAGGACGTGGATCATGTGAAGCCCTTGCATATCCATGATTTCTGGAGAAGTTCAAACGATGACAATATTGGCAACAACGATGACACTTCTGATAATGTCGGCGTGGGAGGTGATAGTGTGGAAGCACTGCAAATGAAGCCGTAAGCCGAAATTAAGGAACGAAGAAGTAGAGTCGAAGGCCGCAAGGTCAAAGTTGATGAAAGCCAACGATGAAGTTGTGACATGAAGGAAGACAAAGTAGTAGGAAGCCGAAAAGGTTCATGAAGCTACGGAGAACCTAGCAGAAGAAGCTGAAGGTATGATTGAGAAGAATCTGTAGAAGTGACGATGAAGCTGAAAACAAAGAAAGTGTGATGACAACGCATTCATGTGTGCTTATTGGTGTTTTGCTTGTGTGAGCCTGAGGCAATATGACGCTGCATCCAGCGAGAGTTTTGGAATAGGACCATGATGGGGTGAAGAAGGAGTTAGGAATAAGTCAAAGAGAAGTGTGACGACAGAGAGAAGTTCAATGCTGATGCTGACGGCAAAGAAATAACAAGCTCCATGAGCTTAAATTGAATCACGACGAAGAAGATGCTGCCATACTTGACCAGGCTGGAGTTGCTACTAAAAAGGTGAGCCTTGCGAGTTTTATGTTCAGAAGGCTTCCTCTCTCCATTTTCAATAGAATGGAGCTTCTTCAATGATTGTTGCCGACAAGCGACTATGGCCATTAGATCTTCCAAAAAGCTAGGCATAATTGGACTTCCTCATTGGACTTCTAGCTCTTGCTTACCACCAAATATTGAAGACAACTATTAACCCTCAAACGAACGAAGGTAGGCATGATTGGACTTCCTCATTGGACTTCTAGCTCTTGCTTACCACCAAATATTGAAGACAACAGTTAATTCTCAAACGAACGAAGGTAGAAAATCCGAAAAAGCTAAAGCAGAAGACAAAGACAAAGGCCAACTTCCTAGGCAAAGAGAAACGGAAGACAAAGACGCACAAGGAGAAGAGTCCTAAATAAGGGAGAAAGGCGCAAAAGGAAAAGCGCAAGTCAAAACTTTTGTAAAAGAGCGCAAGTGCAACATGGTTTAATTCAAGGAGCACCGGGCTCTCACCCCATGTAAAAAAGGGGAAAAGGGGATGACCCCCCAAAAGGGATTTGGGGTTTTCTATATAAAGTTGAAAAGTGAATGAGAAGCTCATTGTGTGTGTGGCCAAAAGTAGCTCTCCTCTTCTTCTTCTTCTTCTTGTTCTTGCTTGTTTGAGCTTGTGCTTGAGAGAGGGTGTGCTTAATAAGCAGATGTCATGTGTAGCCATTGAGCGTGCACAAATGCCATTAGTGCCTAAAGAGCCTTTGATTTTCCAAGAGGATAACATGCATCATAGGCACAACATTGCTCATGGCAAGGCTGATCGCTCAACTAAGCAAATGGCACAATCGTCTAATAGCCTCGAGCAAATCATTCAGCCAGTGCCAAGTCCACCTAAGAGTCCTAGATCTCCTACATTCTCTTTTTCCAAACGGACACAGGAAGCACAACAGTGGTCATCAATGGCGGCTGCTTACTCCCAATATCTATCTCCATCAAAGCTTCCAAATATCCAAGCAGGGGGACATGACACTAGCCATAGCTCTCGGCCCAACGATATGCCTGTGCAACCCAATGTGATCTACATAGATGAATGCTCAAAGGGCAACAAAAGACGCGACCACTTCCGATCGCTCTAGGGACTTGACACCGCAATCCACCAAGAGTAGCTAGCCCACTGGACTAGCCGCTACTACTTCCAATCAGGGATCACAACAGTCACAGCCCTTGGCTATGACAATGCCCCTTGCGGAACGTGTCCTTAGCAGTTTACCTATGAAGGAGGTGTCGCAACCAACTTCCTTGACAACTCCAGCACTTCCAAAGTGCCTAAAGCCTAGGCTGGAGGAGGTAAACACATGGGAATTGGCTGAAGAGCTAGATTCTCCCAAAAGGGAGATAGTTGTACCCTCACAGCCTGGCGAGGCTATTCAGTAGGTCACAGCTATGTCCCATGAGGACACACTAGAGAAAGGAAATGCTGAGACCCAACCAAGCACATCAACGGTTGACCTAGTCCAGGGTCCTGTGTCATTGAGAGATGCACCTTCACTGACCAAGAAAAAGAGGAGAAAACAACGAAAACAACAATAGCTGTAGGTGGTTGTGGACCCCAAGAACATTGAGACGAAGAGCACTGGAGAGATGATGAATAAAGCATCGAGTCCATCCATGAACCCATTGATGTCTCTCCTAATAGCAGTGAAACCTCAGACACATCCGTGTGCTTTGAAAAATCAAAGTAGCCATTGCCATCAACAATTGCTTTCAATACTCAATCCACCGACAATAGAACTCACATCAACCAATCAAGAGTAGATACAACGCTGTCACAACAGGGTGACAAATCTATACCAGTCACATCCACAGAGAACCATGACAAAATAGTAGCAAAACCTCAGGAAAAATGCAAAATCCCCAAGAGCATAAGCAATCCTCGCGTTGACCAATCTTGCTCATCTAGGCCTGAGCCCCCAGCTATGCTAGAGCCTAGGCAAACTCCTAGAACCTTGCACGAGATAGCAATCGAGCAAGCCCTCGTTGAACATAGAAGTGTTGCAGAATGCTTAACTGAGTTGGATGCTAAGCTCAAGGTGTTCGCATGTGTCTATGTCCTTGCGGACATGGGCGCATTCCCTAAGGAGTAGCTTGGAGAATACTTGCCATTTTCCCTATCCTGGGAAGAGCAAGAATATCTTGACGAGCACTATAACAGGCTCCTATATGAACGCATGCGACTCGTCTCTAGCAAGGAAGCCGACGAACTGCACTTAACTGTCACATTCAATGATGCGCTTTGCCAACCAAATCTCTTAGAGATAGAGCAACTAAAGCGACTATCAGAGGGTCGAAGTCAATTTGAATAGCGTTGGTGTGAAAACTGCATTGCAATGGACGAACTAGGAGCCCAAATCATGACAGTCTCAGAGGAGTGATTGGCCAAATGGCGGTCTCAAAGAGACCCAACCTATGTGGCACCAACTTCCCTTCGAGTGCTAACTGTCATTCAGGGTACGAACTTAGCTGAATCTAGCCAAGAGAACTCTCTGTTTGATAAGGTTCTCACTGAGGAAGAGTTACATGTTGCCAGTAGACTCGGACAAGGTTCCATATTACTCGATGTTGCAAAATATCTATCGGTATTGAGATTAAGCTGCCACGAGTACTGGATGAGTGTGCCACGCTTTAGTACAATCCAAATATCTACAATTGGATTTTATCCTCATGAAGTGACATGGATTCATGGATATGTATATAAATAAAAAATAACTTTTGTGACCTTGTATAGACACTATCAACAGATACAAGCAATAATAGTCAAGCGCAGGGAGAAGAATTGAGGTCAACAGGCTAAGCTCGTCAGGTCCTCCTCTCACCACATATTTAGAAGTTGTGTGACCATTTCCACCTCCGGGCGGAAAGCATGCACCCCTCATTACCACCATAGGAAGCCTTGACCAACATCTTTGATGGTGTAGACAGGGTGCAGTCCCTTTCTACACACCTTTTTCCCTTTCCGGTCTATCCTTCCAAGGATGAGCCCTGCCCCAATCCATGACCACCAGTCCGCGTAACTTACCATGAGCCAAGATCTGCTAATGGCTAGAGGCTGAATGAACATCATCATGGGGGCCATCCCTCTACAACAAGCACTGCATGCCTCACCCCTCCCCTTCTCGTCATATGCGCTTGATAACCCACACTATAATCCCTTATATGAGAATGGTTTTATCCTGTATCAAGGCCTAATCCTTGGTTTGCATCTTGCAGGTCCCCCTACAAGGAAGACATGGAGCACCTAGGGCAGCTGGCTTGCAGAGACGCTCTCCGTTGTCGATGGGAACATGCAGCACACGCCCCTCCACCGATGCACTACATGCCTACCCTCAAAAGGTATGCAAAGAAACGAGGTCCCAAGCGACACCACCCCGGACGTAGGCTGAAGAATCCCCAGGTCAGGGGAGTAGAAGCTCAAAGAAGCACACTGTAAAATATTACACGGTGCAGCGAACAGAGTCTGAGAAAGAGATAGAGAGAGTACACAACAGATAAGAGGAGAATCAATAAATTCTTTAACTTCAAACAACTGATACAAAGATGGCTCTATCCACCCGTGCGCTTCCACAGTGTGAAGCTTAGATGGTGATCTAGACAGAAGATAGATGAAGAGCTTAAGGCTAGCTGGAACAACAACTCTGATTGGGTGAAAGATGGATGATCGATAGCTATGAAGGGGTTTAGCTTTTTATAGCTTGTGAAGGGGGTCATGATGGATGACCTTCCATATGCACTTGTATCTGTTGACCTTCCATGTGCCCATGTGTCTGTTGACCTTCCATATGCACATGTGTCTGTTGACCTTTCATATGCACATGTGTCTGTTGACCTTCCATGTGCCCATGTGTCTATTGACCTTCCATGTGCACCTCCACTAGTTGGCTAGGGAATATTCTAGGGAATATTCCCTTTACCATTGGCTAGGGCCCTTGATAACTCTCTTACCCCGCAACTCGATGCAATGTGCCTCGATTTGCTACCAGCTTAACTGCTCTGTCTAACCCAAAGATTAGACCCACAACGGTCACCTTTTTGCCATCCGGTCACATAGACCTCATCTGATATACAAGTCAGGACTCAACCAATGTCTGGGCTCACATATGGCTTCTCCTCATAATGGGGGCCTTACAACTTTGAGCACATGGAACATTGGTAGCACCTAATGAGGGTGGGGCATTGATCATATCTAACACCCCCCCTCAATGTCCACCCATAGGTGAACTATCTCCTCGGCCCAATGCCGAGTCTCTGAAGATGAACTTGAAGCAGATCCTTCGTAAGTGCTTTGGTGAAGATATCTGCTCCATTCTCCTGTGTTGGACAATAGACCAATTCCACTATCCCATCCTCCATCAAATCACGCACATAGTGATACTGGATCTCTATATGTTTGGTGCGTGCATGAAACACTAGATTTTTGGCAATGGCGATGCAACTCTGATTGTCACATCTCAGCACAGTTGGTTCTTCATCCTGCACTCCCATATGCCATAGAATCCTTCTCAACCATACGGCCTCACATGCAGCAAAACAAGCTGCCTTGTACTCTGCTTCAGTAGAAGACAATGCCACTGTTGGTTGCTTCTTACTAATCCAAGAGAAAATTCCTGAACCCAAAGAGAAACAATAACCAGAAACTGACTTTCTGGAATCAATGTCTCTTGCCCAATCTGAGTCACAATTCCCCACAAGAGAAGTTCCGAAACTGTAAAGAGTTTTCTTCAAGTATCTGAGCACCCGCATCCCAGCCTTCCAATGACTCTCATGAGGTTTGTTTGAGAACCTGCTCAAAACACCAACAGCAAAATTGATATCTGGTCTAGTGTTACACAAGTAGATCAAACTGCCGACCAACCTCCTATACCTCCCAATGTCTGCTAGTGCTGATGTATCCTTGACGGATAACTTTGCATTCACCTCCATAGATGTAGCTATCTCCTTGCACTCGGTCATGCCAAATGCCTTCAAGATCTCCCATGCATACTTCTTCTGAGAGATGAAGATCTTTCCTTGCTCTTGCCAGACTTCAATTCCCAAAAAATAGTGCAGCAAGCCCAAGTCTGTCATTTCAAACTCAGAACTCAAAGCCTTTCGAGTTTGACTGATCATATCTTCATAGTCACCTGTAATAAGAAGGTCGTCCACATATAGGACAATCACTACAGACTTTTTACCATCCTTGTAAACATACAAGTTAGCATCTGAGGCACATCTTTTGAAGTTTAGGTTTAAAAAGAACCTATCTATCCGCTGGTACCATGCTCTGGGGGCTTGTTTCAGCCCATACAATGCCTTCTTCAGTTTACACACTTTGTTCTCAGAATGGGGGGCCTTAAACCCTGGTGGCTGAGCCATGTACACCTCCTCCTTGATGTCACCATTTAAGAACGCTAACTTAACATCCATTTGGTACACTGGCCACTTCTTGTGGGCAGCCACTGCAAGTACCGTGCGAATAGTGGTCATTTTGGCAGTTGGGGCAAATGACTCTTGAAAATCAAACCCTTCAACTTGTGAAAATCCTTGGGCAACCAATCTAGCTTTGTACTTTTCTAAGGTACCATCAGCCTTGTACTTTACCTTCCAGATCCACTTGGTGCCAATAACCTTCCGCTTTGCTGGTCAATCCACTAGCTCCCAAGTGTCATTCTTCATTATGCCGTTATACTCCACCTGCATAGCAGCCTTCCATGATGGATCTGCAAGTGCTTCTTCTAAATCAGTTGGCTCCTTTACTTCTCTCATAATCTCAACCATCAAGGCCATATTGACTATGTGAGCAGAAGCCCTCCATTGCTCCTCTATTCTCTGAGACCTCCTTGGTCCGTCTGCCTTCTCCTCAACAGATGCAGGCATAGGATTATTGTGGTCATAGAGCTGCTTCACCCAGCGCGGCAATGGCTTTTCCGGTGGGGTGATGTCAGGTTGGTGAACTTTTTCCTCATCATCTGAAGATGATGCTTCCTCCTCGAGCTTTCAGCCTCAACTCCTCCTCCATTAATAATGCACAAAACTCCTCAAAAGTCAAAGCTTCAGGTCTCACCTGAGTATTAAGGGCAATTACTAGTCCATCAAACTTTTGTGGACAAATCCGAAGACACCTCCGAGCTAGCTCTTCGCTAGTCTTTTGTATCCCAGCGCCAGCCATCTGGTCGCGTAGATTCTTAATCCGAGTGATGAATGGTTCAACCGTCTCTCCTTCAACAAACTTCTCCGCTGCTAGTTGATTCTCCAAGTTTTGAATCCTTGTTTGGTTTCGTGTTTCATACTGACTCCTTAGTACATTCCAAGCCTCTGACGCTTTGGTTGTATGCTGAATCAAAGTCAAAACACTGTCAGAACAGCTTGTAAATAAGGCACACAATGCATCTGCATTCCTTCGTTTCCAAGCTCGCAGAAGATCTGCATTCGGAGGAATCATCGCACTAGGATTTGATGGGTCGGGGGTAGGCTGTGGTTCTACGTCAGTCCCCAGCACAGTCTCCAGAAGCTCATAAGAATCAAGGATAGTTGTAATTTTGAACTTCCACAAGGTGTAGTTTGTACCATCTAACTGGCTTTCGCTGAAGGTTGGTGGACGAATCCTCAGTGTTTGAATAGCCGGTACAGCAACACCACCTCCTGCACCGCTTCCGGAAGTCGACATAGTTTCTCTTTGCTGTTGAAGCCTTTGCCTCTTGCACACTCTCTGATCTCTAGAGCCCCCTGGGCTCTGATACCATGTAAAATATTACACGGCGCAGCGAACAGAATCTGAGAAAGAGATAGAGAGAGTACACAACAGATAAGAGGAGAATCAGTAAATTCTTTAACTTCAAATAACTGATATAAAGATGGCTCTATCCACCCGTGTGCTTCCACAGTGTGAAGCTTAGATGGCAATCTAGACAGAAGATAGATGAAGAGCTTAAGGCTAGCTGGAACAACAACTCTGACTGGGTGAAAGATTGATGATCGATAGCTATGAAGGGGTTTAGCTTTTTATAGCTTGTGAAGGGGGTCATGATGGATGACCTTCCATATGCACTTGTGTCTGTTGACCTTCCATGTGCCCATGTGTCTATTGACCTTCCATATGCACATGTATCTGTTGACCTTCCATATGCACATGTGTCTGTTGACCTTCCATGTGCCCATGTGTCTATTGACCTTCCATGTGCACCTCCACTAGTTGGCTAGGGAATATTCTAGGGAATATTCCCTTTACCATTGGCTAGGGCCCCTGATAACTCTCTTACCCCACAACTCGATGCAATGTGCCTCGATTTGCTACCAGCTTGATTACTCTGTCTAACCCAAAGATTAGACCCACAACGGTCACCTTTTTGCCATCCGGTCACATAGACCTCATCTGATATACAAGTCAGGACTCAACCAATGTCTGAGCTCACATATGGCTTCTCCTCATAATGGGGGCCTTACAACTTTGAGCACCATGGAACATTGGTAGCACCTAATGAGGGTGGGGCATTGATCATATCTAACACACACAAGGTGTGGCAACACCGGTTGTGCAAGTCCCCAATAGGCGCTCGGGCACCAGGTGCTCAAAGGCTAAAAGGGCAGCTCGGGACAAGGAAGAATTCGATGCATTGTTCAAAATCATCTTGGAAACGGTCGCGGCTAGAGACTACACCATTTAGGTCCCGGCCGACATCTTCCCTGCCCAACCTCACAGGAGCCCCTCACCAACAGAGCCTCAGTCCCCTAACCACCCGGACTCACCCCGCCTTCTGCAAATCGAGTAGCCCCTATGATATACAAGTAGCTTAACAAGCCATCTTGCCATAACTTTTTGTCTTTTGATGATTAAAGGGGCAGGCTCCCCACTTGTACACACTTCCTTTACCTATCGTTAATATATGCCACGTCTTTAACAAGCACTGGAATAGGCATTGCAATCAGCATCATAGCATTTTAAAAAGTTATATATTGACATGATTGCATTTGTTCGTTGTACTTGATGCATGCGACTTGCATATACTCTCATGAAGTGACAAGTGGATGCAGGATGACACAGGTCGTCATGCAAACGTGTTCATTGCCCAAGTCACCGCAAGACCACCAACCGCACAAAGAACCGCAACAAAGCCACACTACCGAATGCGAAAAATCACCCTTACGAGTGCCCACATTGCACGAACCAAAGCATAGTCATGGGCTAGGCTCTCTTCTTGGGTCAAGCTCTACAGTGAGCTCACGATGGTTGTTACCTCAATCATACCAACATCGCAACAATGGCTTCTCTAACAACAAGGCTAGGGCACAATCATCACTGTCATATCCATTTCTTGAGCCTTCGAAGCTTGACATTTCCCAACCCATTGAAAGGCTGATAGCCTCAACATATTGGAATGGTTGTACTCAGGCAAGTCAGGTAGAAAGAAAGAAAAAATGCATAAGAAAAAGAAACAAAAAAGAAAACAAAAAAAAGAAAAAAGAAGAAAAAAGAAGAAGAAGAAGAAAAAAAAGAAAACAAAAGAAGGAAAAGATAAGAAGCACCCACGATCACAGCACCGCACCTAGGGGTCCTCAAATTAGGTGCGTCCAGTGACCTTGGTCGGCTAGCTCCGTCCCTAGTCCCCTAGCCCCCTAGCATCACCCACAATAGTTTAGGGCACATCAAGGGCAGGACAGACCTAGGGAGCTTGTCTCGCCTATGGTTCGACTTGTCACCCTGGCCCATTCACACAATTCCCTCTTGCACTCTGCCTTAATACCATTGCAATCAATTGTGGCAAGCACTACACGAATGGCCATGAAAAGTACATTGTCCTCATTGCACATGCCCAATGTCTACCAGCTACCGATAGTGCAGTATCCCTGTGTTCTATTATGTTACATCATGCAATCACAATGCATAGGATGTTGTATACACCTTCACGTGTACTTCTTTCCACTATGGACGACTTTGCTTCATCCACATGTCGTTATGAGAAACCAGCCCACGGTCTTCTACCTATGTAATATCTAAGTATGCACGAGCACTCACATAATATCTGCACCGAAGTATATACACAGTTTGGGTCCTCAAGTGTAGGACAATACTCTTAGCTTGCTTAGAGTTCGACTTGTCTCCCAAACTAATTAAACTATGTCTTGTGCATGATAAAGAAGACTAGCACTACCCCTAGGGAGAAACCACCTATGAGAGGTTTTCAATTGCAGGTATTGAAGACTCCAACAAAGGTGTTGTTCGCTCTTCATCAACACTCAACTCTGAATTCCTATCCTTATCACCCTACAAGCTTGCCAAGAATCATCATGTACAGAATCCCCAACACACTGCCACTTGTACTCCATCAGTGCAACCCCCCCAAAGAACAGCTCTACCACCAACTCCCATTACCTTACCACCTACCACTTAACCCACCAACATGCCCCCAATGACCTTCCTCCCCACCACTACCAACACTCCGCCATGGAAACCACAGACGTCCTTGCCACCCACGTCTTCGGTGCATGCTAACGCCTGCTACCTACGACGGTGAGTGCCATGGGACTGGCACTCATCTAGGAGGGGGGTAATGTTAATCCTCAAACAAACGAAGGTGGAAAATATGGAAAAGCTAAAGCAGAAGACAAAGACAAAGGCCAAGGCAAAGAGAAACGGAAGACAAAGACGCACAAGGACAAGAGTCCTAAATAAGGGAGAAAGGTGCACAAGGAAAAGCGCAAGTCAAAACTTTTGTAAAAGAGCGCAAGCGCATCATGGTTTAATTCAAGGAGCATCGGGCTCTCACCCGTGCAATTTGTAAATGTAGACAAGCGGTGGAAAGGAAGCTACGAAGATAGAAGGACAATGGGAAAAAGGGCCTAGGCTACGGCCGGCCATGTAAAAAAGGGAAAAAGGGGATGACCGCCCAAAAGGGATTTAGGGTTTTGTATATAAAGTTGAAAAGTGAATGAGAAGCTCATTCTTGTGTGTGGCCAAAAGTAGCTCTTCTCTTCTTCTTCTTCTTCTTCTTCTTCTTGCTTGCTTGAGCTTGTGCTTGAGAGAGGGAGTGTGGGAGTGTGAGGGAGTGAGTGTGTGAGGGTGAGGGACTGTGGGGTGGAGAAGCTCTCCATCTTCTCCTCTCTTCTTCTCTTCTCTTCTCTTCTCTTATCTTGCTAGCGGCGATGGAGCTTGGAGCTTGGAGCGAGAGGATCGAGCTTGCTTGAAGCTTGCACTTGGATCGTGGAGTTATCGGAGTGTGTGGGAGAGGAGGCAACTCGATCGACATGAATGTAAGCTCACTACACTCGTAGATATGGATGGTGTGTCGGCTATGTGAGAGATAGCCATTAGTGCTTGGCTTGGAATGCTTGAACAATAAGCGGTCCGTGGGTCTTGGTGGTTGAGCGAAAGCTTCCACAACAACCTAACTGTCTACCTACCAAACCCACAAGTAATACTTTTCCTCTATTGTTCCCTGAGGTTTGTAAACTCCAACTTGAAAAAGCCCTTCCTCATAGCTATTTGATATAATACTTGAAGGCCCAATTCATATGCTCCTCTAGCATCATAAGAAAGCTTATGTTCTACTTAAATCTTCTTGAGCTTAACTTTGTATCCTTGATGTCATGGATTTACTTATGTATTAACATCTTCAATCATCCATTTAAATGCTTATCCATGCCAATATTTTCTCTCTTGAAGATAAGAATCTTTGAATTTTAAAAAGCAGCTCAAAAGAAGGACAGGTGAACTCTTTGCCTTACTATGTTCCTAATCAAGAACAATCGAACATCTTCTTTATTATGGTCTTCAACATGTACAACAAGTATACATCCATGAATTTATATTGAGTTCTCTTCATCATCTCTCTTAGCATCCCTGTGGTGAGTGACATTTATGAAACCCCCCCTCCCCCCCCGCGCGAATCCTGTGCGACAACGGTCTACTAGAGATAGACGTCCACCTGATAGATTTGAGCCCTCGATTCATTATGTCTTGGTTACAGATGCATGAGAGACTCTCACCTATGATGAGGCTATATGCAGGGGTGACAGTCACTCCTGGGAGAGGGCTATGCAGTCTGAGATTTGGTTGCACTGCCTCAAGGCAAGAAGGCTTTGCCATGAAAATGGGTGCACAGGCTGAAAAGTATCCCTAGAAACCCCAAGTCGGCTTATAAGGCAAGACTTGCCACTAAGGGTTTTAAATAGGAGCATGGACTTGACTTTAATGAAGTCTTTTCTCCTGTGGTCAAGATGGCCACCCTACGCTTGGTTTTGGCCTTAGTCGCATAGCTTGACTTGGACTTGTACTAGATGGATGTCAAGACTGCATTCTTGCATGGGGATTTGCATAATGAGATATACATGGAGCAGCTTAAGGGCTTTGCAGAACAACCCAGTAGGGAGCACCTAGTGTACAAGTTGAAGAAAAGTTTTTATGGCTTGAAGTAGGCACCTAGGGAGTGGCATCATAAGTTTGATGTCTTTATGAGGTCATAGGGCTACAACTGAAGTGCTATGGATCCGTGTCTTTACACGAAGAAAGCCCAATGGCTCATTGTTTATTTTGGTACTTTATGTGGATGATATGCTGATAGCAAGGAAAGCTCTTGATAAGCTGGATGCTCTTAAATCTCAGTTGAAGAAGAGCTTTGAGATGAAGGATTTGGGACAGACCTCTCACATTCTTGGTATGCGCATTAAGCGCGACAGGCATCAAGGACCACTCTATCTCTCATAGAGGGAGTACATTCATAAAGTCCTTGAGCATTTTTGCATGTAGGACGTAAAGCCTACTGGCTGTCCATTACCTTCTTATGTGAAGGTATTATAGGTCGATTGTCTGTAGACGGATGAGCAGAGGGCCGAGATGGTCAAGATCCCTTATGCATCAGCCGTGGGAAGTTTGATGTAAGCCATGATAGCCACTCGTCTAGATATTGCCTTTACAGTTGGTGTTGTGGCATACTATATGGCTACACTTGGCAAAAAGCATTGGGATGCCGTAAAGGGTATCATGAGATACCTAAAGGGCACAACAGATATGTGTATTTGCTATGGCACCCAGGATAGAGGAGTCATGGGCTACACAGACTCCGATTATGTATCACATACATGTCCAAAGTCATGATAGTTGAACTTAGGCAGTCCAAGCACAATCTCCTTCTGCAGCATAGATTTTAGCTTTTGTACATTTACATGGCCAATCCGCTTATGCCATATCTCAACATCCCGTATAGCACCATCATCATGTGCAAACATGGCTACTTTCAATTTTGGACTTGACACATCAAGAGTAAACATTCGGCCACCTCTTCAGCCTCTAGCAATCAATTTGTAGCCATTACCATATTCTTCAACAAAGTATCCATCTCTATTAAATCTCACCTGCAGATTTTGTTGTGCCATTTGTCCAACTAACAAAAGATTCTTGGTTATTGTAGGTACATGTAGTACATCATGCATGCTATTTTTCTTGCCATCAAACATCAACAAAGATACAACTCCTTTATGCTAAATAGTATTTTAGGTGTCATCCCTAGTACAAACATGTCCATGCGAACTTACAACCATCTCATCAAACCATTCTCCATGGGGTGTCATATGATTTGAAGCCCTTGGATCAATGTACCATCTCTCATCTCTGTTCTGCCTAGATGCATTCTTAGACACATGCTGCATGGCAAACAATTTGTCAACATGCTCATCATGAGCACTGCTAGAAGATGCATAGTGCCCATGCTATTTGCCCTTTGTCTTCATATCTCCCTACTTCTTGTAACAATCCTTTGCAATATGTCCATATCTGCTGTAGTAATGACAGTCCTTATATCTGTTTAGCTGATCATTTGACTGCCATGAACGAGATCTACCACCACTACCATGGGGTGATCTCCCCTTGCCTCTAAAGTCGCCAGATCCACCCTTGCCCTATGTATTTGTGCCATGCGAGGCATTCTACTGATGCTGTCCATAAGTGTTTTGAGTCTCCTTGACCTTGAAAAGAGTCACGGCCTTTACCACCTCTACCGCGCTAGCTAGAGTAAAGAACAGTGTCTCTGCTTTGAGATGTACTAGAACCTGTATTTAGCCCAAGCTTAACTTCCTCATGCAGCAACAAAGCAATCAGCTCATCCCAATCAGGGGATTTATCTCTCACATAAATACACGTATCAAATGCTTTATACTCTTTGCCAAGTCCATTCAATGTCACTGCAATTATATCATCCTTAGACACTGAAGATCCAATGGTCGCAAGCTGATCCGCTATGTTCTTGATCTCTGTAGTGTAGGCCTGAATGCTTCTACCACTCCTAGACATGTTATTGAACTGTTGCTTTAGCTGAATTTTTCTTGCATGTGTTACATTTCCATAATTCTTCATGAGTATGTCACATGCATCCTTTGGAAAATTGCATCTAGTAATCTGTATAACATAGCATTTGATATACATAAGGAAAACCAATGTAACACCTTGCATGCTCTCTCAGTTCATAGCTTATGAACCATTTTCTGATCATTTTTCGGATTCCTTTCATGTATTTGAGGTTCAGCTTCATCACCTGTACATAAGTCCCAATAACCTCTACCGACCAAAAAATTCTTCATACGAAACTTCCATAAAGAAATTTTTTTGTTGTCCAAATTTTCTCCCACAATTTGAGTGATATTGTTAGTGCCTTGAGCATTTGCCATAGTTGCAGCTTAGGTATTCAATGATGTATACAACTTGTAAGTATCTGACTCCTTTTCCTACAGTTCAGGACCAGTTTTCTGCTATTCTAGACAGTTTCCTACAATTCAGGATAGTTTTCTTGACAACTTCCTTGCTATAAACTGTATTCCAACAATGAAAAAACATAGTCAACTGAGCATAAACTAAGCTGAAATCAGATCAAAACATTCTATGGTAGTGGCAAAATATCCCAGCAACAAACTATGTCCATACAAGTATCAATGTTTGCAATGTATGCAAATAGCAGTACCAAATACAGCCAACCCACTACTATAACCAATAGTATTTTCTCTGTTAATATTTAGACCTCAAAACAGTCCCAAAACATCTCATTTAGTTGCCACTCTATGTGGGAGTTGATACATGTCCAACCGATGAGAATATATTGCATGTATGTCAAGTGAAGATGATAGGTATCCTTCTTGCAAACAATAACTAGTCAATACCCTAGTATAACCAGCAACAAATCAGTCCAAACTTTGGACTTTCAGCACTCAGAATATCCCAAAAAGCATCTACCACTCAAGTGGTATGATCCAATCATTTGTTAGTAGCAAATAAGCATCATAAATACTTCAACCCTGTAGGTATATTGTTTCCAAATTCAGGACAACAACCAATTCATTGTTTCCAGCCAGCAAATAAGCTCCAAAATTGAGCATTTAACACTCCAACATTATGCTCAAATGCATGATAATAAGGGCATATACATTGTTAGGATGAAAGCCACCAGTGCCATGGAATCACCTGTTGTTTACTACAATAAACAACCAGCCTACACAGGTCTATGCTGAAGATCTCAAAATCTATGAGGAATTTGAAAAAACTTTCTTTTACAAAGTTGTAGACCACGTCAAAACGGTCAAAAATAGCAAGCCGTTTCTCCAAAAACTATTTTTTTAGCAAGATATAACTTGTGCAAAAAAACGGGTTGCAAGCACAGTCTCCTTTGATGACATTTTCTTCAGATATGATGTCTTGATGTCAAATGGCCACTGCCAAGCCTTCAGGCTTCAAGCGTTCAAACTTTGATACCATGTTGGAAGAGAGGGAGAGAGACAGAATGGAGTGGAAGATGAGCCTCACCTCATTGTTGTTCTTCTTCCATTATTCTTCCATCATACTAACTGAAAGAGACTTACACACATAGGTATGACTAACCAAGACTAACTGTGGTTAAGTCATTGACTACACCGACTTATTAAATGTCACACATGTGTACAGTTATATCCAGCTAATGTTGGTCACACACATAAAGCTAGATTGACTGAATAGTAACAGGAGATTGATATTCTAACAGTATGGAATTGGCTGTGACCTTGATGTCCATGGAACATATCACCTCCCACTCATCTACAATGTTAGAGCCACAAGGCCGGATGATTGCCTGAAATTCCAAGAAAGAGACTTGGTTTCAACATTTAGATGCTTTGTGGATACATTCTAGAATTGTTCAGATCTAGACTCCATTGTCACATACAATTACATTAAGTTACAAATAGCCTTGCTAAATGGGAAAACAATAGTGGAGGAGAAGGGGCTCCACCCCTTATTCTTTTATGTCAATGTAGGTATTAACAAGTATGTTATGCCCAAACTCATTCTACATGCCAACATACTATATCTAAACCTGTTAGAAGACATGAATGCCGCATACTTCACAAGTTGTGATCACCCCTTTCTAGTTACGATCCCCTTGACAGTTCACATGGCAATGAAGACCTATCTCATGAGTAAACCTTGTCTTGAACACTCCCTAAAACCTCTACATCCTCCATCTCAAGAAAATAGAAAAGAAAAGGAATAGTTGGAAAAAAGAAAAGAAAGAAAGAAAGAAAGAAAGAAGAAGAAGATATATATGTATATATATATATATATATATATAAGTACCTGTGTACTTGCACAATAGCTAGGGGTCCTCAAGTTTGAGAGTGCCCAATGATCTTTGTTGGTTGGCTCCATCCTCAATTCCCTGGCCCATTTCTTTCCCACAACATGTTCAAGATTCTTAATAATGGCACACCCCAAGAAATTGGCAAACGTGTCTATCCGTAAATTGGCTAATACTTAAAATGAGGTTGGTGTAGTATAGGTGAGGTCATACTCAGTAGTTTTTATGGCCCATTGCTATTTGGCATTTATCATTATTTGACAGCCTAGTCTTTCCCACTGCACTCACAGGGTAACCCATTTCTATAGAAAGGAGAGTTTGATTTGGCCAATGCTTCTAAGTTTGTGACTTTTTCTTGTGTTGCTTCTACATGGCTATGTTTAAAAGATGTAATCGAATGACTAAAGGGAGCTTCCTCACAAGTCAATTGGGTGTCTATGAGTTCTTCGATGAGATAGAAGCATACTTGGTGAAGATAAATTCACCATGAATAAGGAAGTCTTCTACCATTATAGCTTATTTGATAGACTTAAGTCAATGTGTTCATAGTTGTGGGAAAATAAGGTAAACTTTTTGTCAAGGTGTCTTGTGTTTTTGACCAGTTTATCACTTGTATCAATAGTCATATCTTGATTTGACCTATGGTTCGGGTTTAGTGTGTCATACCTAGCACATGTCATTACCTAACCTCTCGAGGGGACTTGGTTTCCTTTTAGTCATTGTGGAATCTAGCTTTCGCTAGGGTGTGATAGAGCTATTGGGTGGCAAGCGGTCTTGACAAAGGGCTCCCATTGGAATGTCATTATTGGAGTTCATGGCGGCATAGGGTGTCAACACTTTCTGCTTAGGATTCCATTCCTTAGCATTTGGTGTAGATGATTGAGTCAATGGCACCTTCATGTTTGAAGTTGACAATGGCACCTTGTTGGGGTATTTTTCCATCCTTTTTCTTTAACACTTGACTAGTTGTTATTATTAGAAAGAGGCACATATTTTAATTTAACAAAAAGTTATTTATTAAGGTCATGAAATTTTTATACACTGCTCACTTTCTCACCTACTACCATCGATTTGGTGGATGGCCTTTTAGTCTTTCATGGAAAGAGTGGTTGAATGATTTAAGTAGTGAGCGTTTTAGGAGTTTTGGGGAGCCAAATCCAATTGTTTCCCATGTAGTACCCTTATACTTGCAAGTAGGGCTTTAGGGGCCCATCATGGTTTTATATGTGTTTTCTTGCCATAACTCTAATTCTTTCGAATAGGCTTATGGTAAGTGGTGTGATGTTTAATTGTCTTTGTGGATGAAACTTTGTTAGGGTGAGATTTGGTTTTGGGGACCCATTTGTTCGAATTCGTAGATGTGCTAGTTTACTCACTAGTTTAGTTTGATTCCTTTGAGTTTTTTTAAAGTCATGAAGCAATTTTAAATCCCCCTCACTAGAGATACTATGAGATTCATAGATTGGTGGTTCTATAGGCAATGTAGGAGCTTGAATGCCCTTGTTAAAAGCCATAATGATCCTAACATTTCCTAAGGCTAGGTGAATGCATTGGGTCACATAGTCAACGTTGCATTGAGTCTACTTTTTGAAGGCTCGTCTCAATAGCGTTTTTTTGTGCCCACTCCTTCATTGTTCAATAGAACATAGAAGATGATAGAGAGGCTTTCTATCTTAATGGAGACCATAAATTTGCACTTTCATAGCAGTGAGTAGGATTTTCCCGTATGGATTGATTTTAGCAGTGGTCAATATCAATTGGGCTATCCCACTTTGGTCTAATTCTCATAAGTGAGTATATTGTTGTTATCCCCTTCATTGATTAGTACATTGAGAACATGGCTTTTCTTAGTGCTAATCCTTAGCCTTATAGAGACTAGGGCTACGAGTTCCTCATCTTGAGGGTCAATCTTGGTGATGGAGATGGCCGGAATGTTCATAAGTAGCAATAGCATAGGAGGCTCACACAAGGGATGTGCTCACGTGTAGTATTTCTTAATGTGGCTCTCGCTGAAGAAGCCTATTCTCTAGCCTTCCAAGGTTTCAAGCTCCACATTGTTGGTTCTACTGATCTCACAACTCAAAAGGATCAAAGTCTTCAGAACTTTAGTTTTAGCTTATGGCCCTTGACAAAATATAGCACTAGATCACCCTTTTTGAAATCATGTTAATTGACATGCTTGTCAAACCTAGCTTTTCCTCTTGCATGAGTGAGAATAAAATGTGTCTCAGAGAGCCACTCGAATTCTACTAGGTGGTTAATCCATGCCTCCTTGCGTTCACATCTTTCTTGCACTGGTATCCTTAGTTCTGGAATGGATAACTCAACTAGCAAGATTGCTTCTATTCCATAGGTTAGCTTAAATGGTGTTTTGCAAATAGCCATTTTGTAAACAATTCGATAAGTGCACAAGGCTACCATAAGTTTGTTGTCCCAATCACTTCTTGAAGTAGAGGCTATTTTTGTTGGCATGTTTACTAGGATTTTGTTTGTTGCTTCAGCTCTTGTGACCGTTGGCTTGGGGATAATATGGTAACGATTTCTTATGGATCACTAAGAAGGTTTGCAAAAAATGGGTGATTAGTTCATTAAATAAAGTGTGTGTCCTAGTTGCTGACTAATTTAATGGGGTAACCGAACCTTGGGATCATTTGCTCCCAAAGGAACTTAGCAAATCTTCTCATGTCATTCTTTTTGGTCGTCCGTGCTTTAGCCCAAAGAGGGAGAGGAAGAGAGAAAAAACATTAAACATAATAGGGAAAGGGAGAAAGAGAGGGAGAGGGAGAGGGAGAGGGAGAGGGAGAGGGAGAGGGAGGGAGAGGAAATGAGAGAGGGAGAGGGAAGGAGAGGAAAGAGAAGGAAAAATTCAACATAATAGGGAAAGAGAAAGGGAGAGGAAGAGAGAAAAAACATTAAACATAATAGGGAAAGAGAGAAAGGGAGGGAGAGGAAATGAGAGAGGGAGAGGAAGGAAAAAACATTAAACATACTAGGGAAAGAGAGAAAGAGAGGGAGACGGAGAGGGAGAGGGAGGGAGAGCAAATGAGAGAGGAAGAGGAAGAGAGAAAGGAAATGAGAGAGGGAGAGGAGAGAGAAAAAAATTAAACATAATAGGGAAAGAGAGAAAGAGAGGGAGAGGGTGAGGGAGGGAGAGGAAATGAAAGAGGGAGAGGAAGAGAGCAAAAGGAAATGAGAGAGGGAGAGGAGAGATAAAAAATGAGAGAAGGAGAGGACAGAGAAAAAGAGAGAAAAAACATTAAACATAATAGGAAAAGAGAGGGAGAGGAGAGAGAAAAAGACAGAAAAAACATTAAACCTAATAGGGAAAGAGAGAAAGAGGGGTGAGGGTGAGGGAGGGAGAGGAAATGAGAGAGGGAGAGGAAGAGAGAAAAGGAAATGAGAGAGGGAGAGGAGAGAGAAAAAACATTAAACATAATAGAAAAAGAGAGAAAGAGAGGGAGAGGGTGAGGGAGGGAGAGGAAATGAGAGAGGGAGAGAAAGAGAGAAAAGGAAATGAGAGAGGAAGAGGAGAGAGAGAAAAAAATGAGAGAAGGAGAGGAGAGAGAAAAAGAGAAAAAGCATTAAACTTGATAGGGAAAGAGAGAAAGAGAGGGAGAGGGTGAGGGAGGGAGAGGAAACGAGAGAGGGAGAGGAGAGAGAAAAAATCAGAGAGAGAGAGAGAGGAGAGAGAAAAAGAGAGAAAAAACATTGAACCTAATAGGGAAAGAGAGAAAGAGAGGGAGAGGGTGTTGGAGGGAGAGGAAATGAGAGAGGGGGAGGAGAGAGAAAAAAATGAGAGAGGGAGAGGAGAGAGAAAAAGAGAGAAAAAACGTTAAACCTAATAGGGGAAGAGAGAAAGAGAGGGAGAGGGTGAGGCAGGGAGAGGAAATGAGAGAGGGAGAGGAAGAGAAAAGGAAATGAGAGAGGGAGAGGAGAGAGAAAAAACATTAAACATAATAGCGAAAGAGAGAAAGAGAGGGTGAGGGTGAGGGAGAGGGAGAGATTGTGCTTGGATTGTCTAAGTTCAAGTATCATGACTTTGGACATGTATGTGATGCATGTCAGTTTGGAAAGCAAGCACAATTTCCATTTATGATACATGTACGGAATAGATCACGACCCTTGCAGTTGGTACATTCACATGTATGGGGTCCATCTCATAATGCTTCTTTTAGTGGTGCTCGTTACTATGTATCCTTCATTGATGATTTCAGCACATATACTTGGCTTTATATATTGAAACATAAGGATGATGTGTTTAATGCATTCAAGGACTTCAAGAAGCATGCTGAAAATGAGTTGAGCTTTAAAATTTCATGTCTTAGATCAAACGGAGGTGGAGAATATGTCTCTAATTACTTTGACAAGTACCTTGCTAAACATGGGATCAGAAGACAGTTAACTTGCAGCTATACACCATGGAAAAATGGTGTAGCAAAAAGGAAAAATAGGGTACTTATGGAATCAGTAAGAGCTATGCTAAATGAGAAGAGTTTGCCAAATGGTTAGTGGGCTAAAGCAGTAGTGACTGATGCCTATGTGCTGTAAGAGAAAGAAATTGGATCCTAAAGCGGTCAAGAGTGTGTTCCTTGGTTATGCACAATATAAAAAATCTTACAAGTGTTATGTACTGTCTACACATGAGACATTGATTAGCAGAGATGTTGTTTTTGATGAGCTGGCATTGTGGTATGGTAATCCTATTGCAATGGCTACTGTGGATCAGCTAGCACTAGTAATGCTAAAAATACACCTACAGTGAGTACATCTATGAGTGGTCCTACAAGTGATGGGTCACCTACAATAAGTCCTTGGTCAAGATGCTTGCGGAGTCGTACTCCTATGCCCATTGACACGGATATGTCAGTGAGGGGGAGATTGGATAAGGGAAAAGAAAAGATACTTGAGGATGTGTCAGATTGACTTACAGTAGGTTATGAGTCATCTGACACCGACAGTTTGGACAGTGAGTTGGGCATTTCGTCTATTATGACGCTTGGAGCAAGGCAGAGTCATTATGTAGCGCCTCATGAGAGGCAAGCTCAAAGTGAGCCATAGTTACAGAGATATGAGAGAGTCAGAAAACCATTTGACAGGTTTACATACACTGGTTATTTAGCCCGCCATTATGTGTATATGGCTAGTGTGACAAGTTATAAAGAACCTACAAAGTTTGATGATGCAGTTACAGATAATAAGTGGTGTGCTACCATGGATGAGGAGTATGTAGCCCTGGCTCAAATTGAGACATGGGAATTGGTTGAGTTGCCTAAAGGAAAAGTCCCCATTGGCTGCAAATGGCTGTACAAGGTTAAGTGCAAGTCAGATGGTTCGTTAGAACGCTATAAGGTTAGGCTGATTGCAAAAGGGTATGCAGAGCAATATGACCTTGACTATGAGGAGACCTTCAGTCTAATGGCTAAAATGGCAACAGTCAGAACTTTCATTGCTTTGGCAGCATGTAGAGGCTGGAAATTATGGCAAATGGATGTCAAGAATGCTTTCTTGAATGGTGATTTGGTTGAGGAAGTATATATGGAGCAGCCTAAAGGCTATGTTCATCCGGACTTTCCTACATGTATGTAAGCTGAAAAATGCTTTATATGAACTGAAACAGGCACCTAGAGCATGGAATGCTCGGATCAGTAGTTATTTACAGCAACATGGATTTAGATTCGATGATGCACATCATAGTCTGTTCACGAAGAAGACAGATCATGGATATGTGTTTCTAGTGGTTTATGTAGATGATCTTATCATCACTGGAGATGATGAAGAGGGCATTGCTAAAAATAAATCATGTTTACAAGCTGAATTTAGAGTCAAAGACCGTGGTGAACTAAAGTATTTTCTTGGGATTGAGGTAGTCTCTACGCCTCAAGGTATATTATCTTTCAATTTTTGCCCATAGGTGGCATGGCATTTAATTTTGGAACATCTTGTGTCATAGGATCCTTATCCTTTTCTCACTACATGTACTCTCTTTAACTCTTTTTTCAGAGCTTTTACTTGCTCTTCTCTTTTTTTCACTTTTTCCTACTTCATGGTCATTTTTTCTCACGTTTGAAGCCAATTAATAGAAGGTGATGGCACATCCATGATGTTTTTTTCCACGAGGAGAAGATGCATAAGCAACTTGTACTTGAGCTATGTAGACTAATCTTTTAGGAGGAATCTCCTATTACCATACAGCCCAATAGATAGTCTGTAGTTGATGTTCTAGCAGCCCATGATTATGATGTTGGATAGAATGGCCTTATAGCCTATGGTCTAGTAGGAATAGATGTTAGCTTGATTGGTTTGATCTCTCCATGGACTATCATATGGTGAAAAATTTTGGTGTGCATGTTACTTATGAGGAGGCCATGTGTAGAGATGATAGTCACTCTTGCAAGAGGGCCATGTAGTCTAAGTTTGATTCACTATAGAAAAACTATACATGGGATTTGGTTCCTTTTCCAAGTGGGAAACACGCATTACCATACAAGTGGGTATACAAGTTCAAGAGCATCCTTGGACGTCTCAAGCTAGCACATAAGACTAGATTACTGTTGACTTTGATAAAATATTTTCTCTTGTAGTCAAGATGATTATCGTGCACTTGGTTCTGGCCTTGGTTGCATAATCAAATTGGATGTTTATCATATGGATGTGAAAATGACTTTTCTACATGAGAACTTGCATGAGGATATCTATATGTAGTAGCTTGTGGGCTTTATGAAAAAGGGCAAGGAACACCTAATGTGCAAGTTGAGAAAGAGTCTTTATGGCCTTAAGAAAGCACCTAGGGAATGGTACCATAAGTTTGATACTTGCATGCATAGGGATATACTCATAGTGATATGGATCCGTGCTTATACACGAAGAAGGCCCGTGATGGTAGGCTTATTTTCTTAGTGCTTTATATCGATGATATGTTGACTGTTAGAAGAGCTCATGATGAGCTAGATGCTTTAAGGACTCAACTCAAGGAGAGCATTGAGATGAAGTACATGGGGGCAGGACTCACATATTATTGGTATGTGCATCGCATGTGATCGCTCTCAAGGGTTCCTTTACCTATCACAATAGGCATACATACAGAAGGTGCTTGAGCGATTCCATATGTAGGATATTAAGCCTATTGGATGTCCTTTACCTTTCCATGTGAAGTTCAATCAAAGTTATTGTCCCCGATTAGATGAGTAGAAGACCAACATAGCCAACATTCCTTATGCATCCACAATGGGCAATTCGGTATATAACATGATTTGTCCTAATATCACATTTGTAGTGGGAATTGTGGCACTTTATATGGCTATATGTAACCGGAAAAAATGGGATGCCATGAAGGATATCATGAGGTACCTAAAAGGCATTCTAGATAAGTGCATTTTCTATGGTGGTGAAGATACTACAATCGTGGGTTATATTGACTTTGACTATGTAGCAGGGTTCAAGAATATTGTAGATCTACTTACTAAAAGTCTCTCAACGGAATGTTTTTCCTTAGGAAGATGATGGGTGTAAAATGATATGATGTCTATTCCTCATCCTATTCTCCTCTATGTACATTTATATTTATCACTTTTTTATTGTTCTCTCCTCACTCGAGGCATATTCACCATTAAGTGAGAGGTTGTTGGGGGTAAATCCGTCTATGCCTACCCCCCCTATATTTACTACACACCATGACCATACATCTATACATTGTATTTGCATCTTATTTGCATACACCTATCACTAACACTTTATTCTTGATTCTTTTAGTGACTATTGGATAAGGGAGGGTCGGTTATACATTATGATTGTTGGAGTTTCCACCCCACATCTTCTATCTCTCTCTCTCTTGCTCTCTTGCTCTCTTGCTCTCTTGCTCTCTTGCTCCATCTACTATATCTTGCATCTCTCTTACTTCCAGTTGATCATGCTTCTACTCAAGATCCACCTTTCAACTATGTGTTAAGAGAGTGGAGGGCTGGGATCGATGGTTGATAATGAGACACACTCTTGGTATGATTCATACTCATTTGTCGAAATGTCCCATCACAAGGTAAACTAGGACATATGGATAAACTAGAATGTGTAGAAAAACTAGGATCACGTGAAAAATAGACATGAGATCAAAAATCTGCAAAAATACTATAAAATGTTGTGGGTCAACCTCAATATTATCACACATAGGCATTTAAGAGAGTGAAGTGTTTGGATTGATAATTGAGAATGAGACACACTCTTTGCATGAATCATGCTCATTCATCTTAATGTCCCATCACAAGGTAAACTAGGACATATGGGTAAACTAGAATGTGTACACAAACTAGGATCAAGTGAAAAATAGATAGAGTATCAAAAAATTGGAGATCTTAGAATAAATTATTTAAATGTATCTTTCCATAGCAATTGCCATAATTTTGGCCTAATGATGAATTCTAGGCTATAATGTGAGGTTGCAAATTCAAAACCCCCCTTTTAAACTTTACTTTTTCCTTCTTATTCACCAAATATTAAAAGTTGTGCTAAAAGCAACATTTTCATATACATGTATGTGGCTCAACCCAAATAGGTTTTCTTAATCTCATCTTAAGGTGTTGAAAAGTTAAAGTCCAAATCTATTTTAAAAATATTACTTTTGGGAGAAACAAAAAATTTCTAAGAATAAAACTTAGATGGGGTTTGAGCCCATCGCCTCGACTTTAGGGTCTAGATTTTAACACGTTTGTTATGAAGGTTATTTTAACTAACTAATTTTTATGGCCTCATTTTTATAAATATCATGCCCATTTTCCTACTAGTCCTAGTTTACTTAGGTAACCTAGTTTAGTTGTGTGACACTACAAGGAAATAAAGCAATAGCGACACTGATCATTAGTGACGCAGAATAGCGACGTCGCTATTTGCATCGCAAGTGCGACGCTAATAGCGACGCCCCACAAAGAAAAAAAAGCGGGCCGAAACCCGAGCGCGTTTCATTTCGCACATTCGTGAAAGTTTTGGAGAGGGAGAGCGAGAGACAGAGAGTGACCGTTTTGCATAGAGGATGAGAGAGGGAGAGGAAGAAGGTTTGTCACCGCCGCCGCCACCGCCGTTGTTCGCGAAGGAGAGGAAGAGCCGTTTCGCGAAAGGGAGCTGCCAAACCCTCCTACAAATCTTTATGGTGAGTCCATTCTCTCTCTCTTTTACTTGTTGAGGGTTTAATTTGTGTATATTGAGAGAGGGAGAGGGAGAGGGAGGGGCAGGGGGAGGGAGAGGAAAGGGAGAGGGAGAGGGAGGGAGAGAAAGAGAAAGAGATGGAGAGGGAGGGGGAGGAAATGAGAGAGGGAGAGGGAGGGAGAGTGCATTCTCTCTCTCTTTTACTTTTTTTATATAATTTGTGTATATTGAGAGAGGGAGAGGAAATGAGAGAGAAAGAGAGGGAGAGGGAGAGGGAGAGGGAGAGGGAGGAAATGGGAGAGGGAGGGAGAGGGAGAGAGAGAGAAAGAGAGTGAGAGGGAGAGGGAGGAAATGAGAGAGGGAGAGGGAGGGAGAGAGAGGGAGGGAGAGAGAGAGAAATAAAGGGAGAGGGAGAGGGAGAGGGAGGAAATGGAAGAGAGAGGGGGATGAAATGAGAGAACGAGAGGGAGGGAGAGTGCATTCTCTCTCTTTTTTTTTGTATAATTTGTGTATATTGAGAGAGGGAGAGGAAATGAGAGAGAAGGAGAGAGAGAGGGAGAGGGAGGGAGGGAGAGAGAAAGAGAGGGAGAGGGAGAGGGAGAGAGAGGGGGAGAGAGAGGAGAGAGAAAAAGTGAGAGAATGCGAGGAGAGAGAAAAAGAGAGAAGATGTTAAACATAATAGGAAAAGAGAGAAAGAGAGGGTGTGGGTGAGGGTGAGGGTGAGGGAGGGAGAGGAAATGAGAGAGGGAGAGGAGAGAGAAAAATAAATGAGAGAGAGAGAGGAGAGAGAAAAAGAGAGAAAAATCATTAAACCTAATGGGGAAAGAGAGAAAGAGAGGGTCAAGGTGAGGGAGGGAGAGGAAATGAGAGAGGGAAAGAAAGAGAGAAAAGGAAATGAGAGAGGGAGAGGAGAGAGAAAAAGAGGAAAAAATTAAACCTAATAGAGAAAGAGAGAAAGAGAGGGTGAGGGTGAGAGAGGGAGAGAAAGAGAGAAAGGAAAATGAGAGAGGGAGAGGAGAGAGAAAAAGAAATGAGAGAGGGAGAGGAGACAAAAAAAGAAATAAAAATCATTAAACCTAATAGGAAAAGAGAGAAAGAGAGGGTCAGGGTGAGGGAGGGAGAGGAAATGAGAGAGGGAGAGAAAGAGAGAAAAGCAAATAGGACCTTACAATAAGCTCATCCTAGGCTCATAGGGATTAGGCCGATCCTCAACAAACCAAAGGGATATGTGGCTAGAGAGCCCTAGCTTACTTGTGCCTCCTAGCATAATGTTCTTCTTGCAAAGAGACCTCTCATACATGGGGCTTGTCCTAGCCTCTACCACGCAAATATACAACGAAGGCAATCAGCCTATCAGTATGAAAAACATTCATTTTTCATAATGTAATCCCAGAAATAACTTTGGATATTCCATAAAAATCAATCTCTTCTTAAAAAGACAAATACAGAAAACTAAAACAACATCATTCATATGCTTTGCAAAACTAAAACAACATCACCACAAGATCTCTTAGGAAACTCATCTTCAACCATCAATTTTAATTAATAAATATAATATAAAATCACTTGCAAGGAAGGACATTCTTTTATCATTAACCCTCTTTCTTCCTTAGAATAGTCTTAAGAATAAATTTCTGCTCTAACAAGCATATATTTGAGCATAATAACTATTTAAAGATTTATTCCATGAGTAATAGTAGTATATATGCAACTATCAAGCTAGAGATCATGCTTTGGTATCTGTGGAGATCCCAATCTCATGCCCTCATAGAGATTATAGTGTGTAATAGTGTGGAGAGAAGATGGGTGAGTTGTAAATGGTAAGAAGAATTCTATTGATGATAGAGAGAAGATGAGGTGAATCGCCAATCCTATTCTTAGTGAGTGTAACCTACCCATAGTCATGGTCATCGTGGTCATGATCGTGGCCATGGTCATGGTCATGGTCGTAGTCGTGGTCGTGGTCGTGGTCGTAGTCGTGGTCGTGGTCATCGTAGTCGTAGTTGTGGTCGTGTCGTGGTCGTGGTCGTGGTCGTAGTCGTAGTCATGGTTGTGGTCGTGGTCATGGCCATGGTCGTAGTCGTAGTTGTAGTCGTGGTTGTAGTCATAGTCGTAATCGTGGTGGTGGTGGTGGTGGTGGTGGTGGTGGTGGTCGTGGTCATAGTCGTAGCCGTGGTCGTGGTCGTAGTCATCGTGGTCGTGGTCATATTCGTAGTCGTAGTCGTAGTCATGGTCATTGTTGTACTCTTCGTGGTGGTGGTGGTGGTGGTGGTGGTGGTGGTGGTGGTGGACGTGGTCATGGTCATGGTCGTGGCCGTGGTCATAGTTGTAGTCGTAGTCGTGGTCGTGGTCATAGTTGTAACGTAGAAAAAGAGAGAGAGATGGAAAGAGAGGATAACAATTTAAGAAAAAAAAAGAGAGAGATGGAAGGAGAGGATAACAATTTAAGAAAAAAAAAGAATGATAATAAAAACAAATTGTTTGTTCTAACGTAGAAAAAATGGAAAATGATGAAGCTCCTGTTGTTCAAGATCATGAGGCGTATCTTAATCAACGTGTCCCATGTCCTTGCTCTCAATGCAAGCTGGCAATTAGAGGAAAACGTCGATGGTCTATAGAACACATACGACAATTTGGCGAGTTTAAATCTGAGATTATTGATCAGGTGATTGCAAAATTTCAGCAAACGGTAAGAAAAGTTAATATCAATCATGCATTGTACTCACAAGCTAATTGAATACCATATACAATAAGATTGGGTCTGGCTGGAAAATTTTCTATCTAGGGAGGTGATGTCTCGTCCCAAGGAGGAGTGCACCCTTTGCAGTCAATTAGAAGAGTTCGTGGGTGTGCAATGGATGGAGTGCATGAGCCAATCCACCACTTGCAAGGACAATCTATACCATCAATGCCAGAGGAGACAAGCAACCTTCCAGACCTACCTACAATCTTGGATCCTGAGATGGAGGCAATGATCGATGCATTAATACCCATGGATGTCGAGACTTTTGATCCACTTAGAGAGGAAGCATCCATACCATTATATGATGGGTGCTGAGTATCTCACCTGAAGACACTGCTTGCACTCTTAAGTGTGCAAGCAAAATACGGGTGGAGCAATGTGAGTGTGACCGAGTTGTTCAGGTACCTTGTACATACACTTTGTTGATTTTTTTTGGCACTATTATTAAAAACATTTGTGCTTTTTCAAGGTGCTTATGATTTTTTTCAGGATATCATATATTACCACCTGAAAATACTATGCTTGAGTCTCGTGATGATGCATGACATGTTTTATGAAAGCTTGGCATGGACTACAACAACATCCATGCATGCATCAACGATTGCATACTGTTTTGAGGAGAATACGAGACTATGGAGACATGTCCAAAGTGTGGTGCTCACAGGTATCGACAGAACTTGCAAGGATAAACCATCCCTCAAAAAGTTCTCAGACACTTTCTGCTTATCCCCCGCATAAACCTCATGTTTTTACGTCCGACATGGCGAGCTTGGCAACGTGGCATGCGCAAAATAGGTCCACGGATGGAGTTCAATGAATATCAGCGGATTTACGCGCATGGAGCCACATTGACTCTACCTTCCCAGGCTTTGTCTGAGAGCCAAGGAATCTTCGGCTCGGTCTTGCAATGGATGGCGTGAACCCATTCGGTCTACGCTCAACTTCTTACAGTGTATGGCCTATAGTCCTTGTCAACTATAATATCCCTTCATGGCTTTCTACGAAGAAAGGATATCTCATCCTTAGCTTACTCGTCCCCGATCGCTACAAAGTAAGAAATATGGATGTGTATTTTCGTCCATTAGTCGATGAGCTTAAGATTTTGTGGGAGGAGGGGGTCACTGTGCAAGATATGAGCAAGCGCGATGGTCGGTGGTCTGCCAATATTCGAGCCATTCTCATGTGGATGATGCATGACTTTCCGGGATTCGGAGAGTGCTCAGGTGAACAGGCCTCCGTTCTTGTTGGTAATATCTATATTTTATCTCGTTCGAGCTTGTATTCACTGGGTCGTGGTGTTGGAACAGGTCTGGTTACCTCAAGTTATCATGTATGTCCATTGTGCGGGCCACAGTTAGACTCCCAAAGGTCACGAACCATGAAGAAGATGGTATATCAAGGACACGCCACTTTCTTGCCAGAGGATCATGAACTCAGGGAAGGTTTTCTTGGACGACCTCCAACACATATGAACGCCGCAAGCTAGTACGAGCCGAAAATGGTCCACGCGGAGTCACATCCAAACGGAATGTGGCAGTTCTCAGTTTTCTACGAGTTGCCATATTGGACCCACTTACAGGTCAACCACTTGTTGGATCCCATGCATATTTTCAAGAATGTGGGTAGCTTGCTATGGGACCACATCATAGGAAAGAGAGACACTATAGGGGCACGAATGGATTTGAAGGAGGTAGGTAAGATGGAGACGCTTTGGCCGCAGTCGAGTACTGATGGTCGCGTGCAGCTACCTCACACTCCTTGGGTTTTATCCACTAAAGAAGAGCGCATTGTGAAGCAAGTAGTCAAGTCTATCCGCACTCTGACGGGTATGATGCGTTATCTCAGGTCTGCATTTTCTAAAGACGACCAATTATCAGAGCTAAAATTTCATGACTGGCATAAGATATGTCAGGTTTGTACTACGAATGGATTGTAATTGGCGTGTGCATTTTGGAGTGTAGCCATTATTCATAATGCTTTCTCATTTGTGGCAATTTGTACTATCGATCGTGATCGTAGGATGTCTTACTCTAGAAATACGTGGGGCCATTTACAGGTTGTTGACTTTCGTGCAATGGATCTCACAAAAGGAGATTAAGACATCCTCTATTGAATCCACGAGGCAAGGAGCAATGGAGATGGTCTGTCTCTTTGAGAAATACCTACCCACCAGCATACTCACGATACAAATCCATCTTCTTGTGCATCTTGTAGATGAAGTGGAGATTGTTGGGACCTGTCCATATGCGATGGATGTTCTTCTTGGAGTGCTTCATGAAAAACCTAAAAGGATTTGTGCGACAACGAGCTCGACCAGAAGGTAGCATGGCTGAGGGTTAGTTGGTGTCTGAGGCGCTAGTGCATATTTCACAATGGCTACCAATGGTGGATCGAGACAACAAAATGCTATGGTTGCTGAAGGATGATGATAGACTGACTGGAGATGTGGTGGTTGGAAATGGGGTAGAAAAAAGAATGGATGCCTCAATGGAGGAGAATGTGAATTGCTTTTTTATGTTGCACTATGCCTCTATGGAGACGTGGCTCGCCAAGTACCATATCACTAGGCAAGATTGAGAGAAAGCGCGATATGAATTCCGACGTAGTACGCATCATCGACCGATTCGATATCCTGAGGGCATGGAGGAGATGCCACGGTTCATGTCAATGTGATGGTTGCATGGAGCTTTGACCGCAGCATCTCGCGAAGGGACAGAGGTCTCAATGAAGGAGTGGGAATTCTCGAGGGGATGTAGTCCAAAGGTGATGAGATGTTTAGTATTTGTCGTATCTATATTTTATATGCGACATCTAATTTGAGTGTTTCAATGTACAATACAAAATATATAGTGCAACGTGGTCACACATATGGCATTTTCGCGTGGAGCGTATTGACAAAATGCGCTCCACAATGGACTGTGCTATCATGGCAAGGTTCGAGCAGGAGAGCTAGCGGCGAGCAACGGATCCAAACATGGTTATAGATTAGATGGAGTATTTTGGGAACTTGCAAAGTATTATTACGATAGATTACCGTAGCTTCTCCATGATACTATTCGATGTGCAGTGGTTCAAAGTGGTACTTGGAGGAGCTGGAGCAACAGTTTGACGAGGTCCATCTGGATTTCTTGAAATAGATTTCGAAAAAAAATGAATGGATTTGCGTGATACCTTTGTGTTGCTGGCCCATTGTGAACAAGTGCATGGACTCATTTGTTTGTTAATTGTATTACAACATGGTACATGTCACAATAGTTTAAACTCTCTTGTATATGTTTTGAACAGGTAATCTTCTATCCAAACCCCCAACAACCTCGATGGTGGTATGTTATACCTTCAACTCCCCGAACTGCGAGAGTATATGATCAAAGCGATATTTCGAGCATAGATGAAGACAATATGAAAATAGAGGGGTCGATATTGCAAGGGGTGGAGGCCATCGAAAGCTTGGAGTCAACATCGGCTAACAATGATGAAAATACAGGAGTCCAAGAATTCTTTGAGAACGAGGTGGACTCATCCTTTTGTGGTGACATGTCCATCGACTTTCCAGTGTATACGGAGTTGTGTCATGAGATTGACATGGGACCATAGGATACTTCATACTTTGAGCATCTACTTACTCAATTCGTTGACCAATTACTTATAAGGGTACATAAGATATGCATTTTAAGTGAGATATTTTTAAAAAAAATTATATTACTGTGCTTTGTATGATTTAAATTGATTATTCTAACATCATTTTTTGTCTGTGTAGGTGACATTTTCAGGATGAGTCGAGGGATGAGCGATGAGGAGTTACAGGATATCTTCACGCGCATGTCTCCAGACTAGATCATGAGATTCAGAGATATGGCAGACCAGGAGCTGTCTCAGTCTTCGTCACGCCACTCTGCTAGATCTACTTCAACGCGATCGGATGCTTCAGCTTCAAGCAGACGAGCTCAATGCTCCAGATTTGGGCCAGAGGGAGAGAGTGCTTCAGGGTCAGGAGGATGCTGTAGAGATACAGAGGCAATGAGCCCGCGGTCGACATGGGATACAGGTGTAACTCCTCGCTCTCATGGCCGTTTCAAGGAGCGTGGCTCAGGCTCAGGTGGATGCTGTGGAGGCACGGACGCGGTGTCTCCATCTCATCATTCAGCTGGAGTTGTGTCATCTCCAGGATTTATCACACCTGTGGAGACGTCTACTCCAGTTACTCTGGCTTTTGCTTAGCCGTCTGCAGGTGGCACCCCTATGGGTGCCACTCCGACAGATATTACCTCGGTCAGTATACCGGATGCACAAGGATCTCGTGGATATGCCCAGGAGCATGGACGTAGATAGGAGAGGACCCATCTTAGGCATATTCTAGGGGAAAAATATCTAGTCGATAATAGGTCAGGAGCCATCATCATGAATGATGAGGGGAGAAGAGTGATGGCTCGCATGAGAGAGTTGTGCCAACAAGTTTTTCGGCACAATGTCTTAGATCATTGGAGAACATACCGGAGGGGAGCAAGGACTACATAGTAGCATCCTTACATGAGGAGTTTCCAGTTCCAACCTCAGTAGATGGATTTTCTACGGGCTAGATGATGGATTGCATGCGTGCATATATGTCACACAAATGATTCGACGCACTCAAGGCAATCAAGAGTGGGGCTGCAAAGCCCGAGTGGTTAGACCTGGACGACTGGCGCTGACTGAGGGAGGAGGCTACAAATTCTCCAGGACGTTGGAGTCAGCAGCGCGAGGCGGTGAGGGCACAACTCGAGGCCGGAGTGGTCCATCATCTTGGGAGTGACGGCCACAGGACATATTTGGAGGACTTTGTAAGTTTTTCTTTTGTTTTGCTTGTTTATTTTTTTTGGAATATCCTTTGTACTGACAATCATGTTTCTAACAGTTAGCATTTTGTTTTCTTTGTAGCACTCCATTACAAATTGCAATCTGACCGGCCTTGAGACTCGATATGCAGAGAGGTACGGTCTCACTTTATTAATCGACCGATTGTATAGACGCGGTGACTCTCTAAGTCACTCATCTTTCTTGTTCGTAGTTACCATGTTTAATTAGAATACATTATTGTATGGTGGACTGATGTGTTGTTGTTTCTTTTTTTGCAGAGTCCATTCGATGCTCCTTTGCAGTGGGACGAGCTTTCAGATGGCGAGGATATGTAGCTCGCCCTTGGATCCCTGGAGCTCACACACCTTTATTTTTTGGTCACCTGATCTGTGTAGACATTTTCTATGTATTAGTGATATCTTGTCATGATTGTACCAATCGCTTATTATGCGATCATGTATTTATTTTATGTATCAGTGTTATGATTTCAATATACTTTGTTTTTGTTTGCACAAGCATTGTACATAGTGCAAAAAAATTTATATGATTTCAATATACTTTGTTTTTGTTTGCACAAGCATTGTACACAGTGCTATATAAATTTTTTTTCCCTATTATTGTCGCTATTAGCGTCGCAAATTTACTGATCGCGTCGTTATTGGCGTCGTTATTTTCGCCGCAAACCGTCACTATTAGCGTCGGTATTGGCGACGCTGATACCGACGCCAATACCGACATTGACAGCGACACTAATACCGACTGTTCTATGGCGTCACCAATAACGACGCTTTTTGCGACGACGGGGATAAATTTTTTTATTTACATTTTCTTTGCTTTTAACGTCGGTATAAGGCCTATATCTTGTAGTGTGATGTGATGCTTCAATGAACAATCATGGCTCACCCAAAAAGTGTCTCATTGTCAGCTAGTGATCCTAACATTCCCCTCTCTTAAATGCCTATGTGAAATAGTCTTGAGGATGAGCCAATCTATGGAGTTTGAGTAAAAAGACTATGTAGAGATCCTCTTCTATTTACCTCATTTTGTTAAGTTCACTTCCAAATATGAATTCAATGTGTGTAAAGAGGATGAATAGGTTTGGCTGCATATCATCCACAAGTTTTTTTTTCATTTCTTTCCCTTTTCAATGAGGGAGAGGGGTCTCCAAGGTTAAAAATTTTTCATTTGTATAAAATAACAATGTAATTTTCAATCATTTATGTATTTGATTCTAAAATTAATGTTTTATATGGAATTTGCACAAAAAACTAACTAGATTGAAAGCTTGGCTTACATTGCTTAGTTGAGGATTTTTTTGGAAAACAATATATATAGTATTGGATTGTATATTTAACTCTAAGGACAAATCTAATTGTGCACTACAACAGAAACGAGGCATAGATGCGCATGTTAGACGCACAAAGTCGGGCGCGTCTATCAGTGCGTCTATATGTGCGTGTAAAAGAGCATATAAATAGATGCGAATTTTGCGTCTATATATCCGCGTAAATAGACGCCAATATAGACGTGCAATTATTTAACCATCTGAAATTGGACTTAATATAATAAAAAAGCCAGAGTTAATAATTATCTAACCACCTGAAATTGATTCTTGAGTATGCACGTGTGTGCATGATAAAAACCATAGAATTAAGAATACACATTGAATCATTGAATAAAAAAAGCAGAGTTAATAATTATTTTTGCATTGCTCTCTAATGAATGGCAGTTCCTCCAGTTGACAAGCCTGATATAAGTAATTAGCGGCAAGCGACAGAAACCTTATTATACAATTAGTAGCAAGCATTGCAATATATATCTCGTAATTTCTCTACTTGAAGATGATACAAAATACTTCCTTTTTATTATGGAAAATTCAATTTAGCTTTAAACTTGACTATTGATTCTTGAGTATGCACGTGTGCGCATGATAAAAACCATAGAATTAAGAATACGCATTGAATCATTAAGCAAATTAAGTATGTTACAGTGAATGATCCATCTCATCTTCAATGAGATCAGCCCTTGCTAAACTATCTACTTCAAGGTCTATGTTACCAAGAGGTAACGAAACAAATAAGTCTATCCCACTATCAGATGTGTTGCTATATTGCTCAATAACTTCATCAATCACATTATTGTCTTCTTTTGTGTTTCCTTGAACATCCTCGCGAGGTTCATCTTGTATTACATCATGCATATCATCCATTATGGTATCATCATGTACATCATCATTAATTGTTGGATTGTCATCTGCTATCTCCATGTCGGTAATATTACCATATATTGGTTTTGAACGATTAGATATAGGGATGACATACCACCATCGGTTATTATTTACCATTAGATGATACACAACCTGTATTTGAAAAACAAAAGCAAGAAACTTAAATACTTATTATATTGTGTATATGTATCACATGTATACATATTAAAAAACTAGCTTTTGCATATATACCTGCTCGCATTGTTGAGGTAGTACTAATGTGTCATTCTTGTTTTGGTGAAATTGTGTAGAGTCAATGATTACAAAACCACTTGGATGATGTCTGATTATGCAATGCTCACCATTTGTTACCACTTCTTTAAACCACTTCACATCCAGTACATATATAAAGAATCGTCTGAAGTCAAGCTTCAGAATATCTTGGATCAAGCCACAATAACCTTCCATGGTACCATTGGCATCCTCGAAGTGAGCAAGGACACCATAATCTTGGGTATTTCTCTTTTCATCTATACGTTGAGTTCGAAGATGTTTACCCTCACACCAAATAGCATTGAATAATGTGCACTAGTAGTAAAAGATAAAAAATCAAACATGTCAATTATTTATATAAAATATAGCTTATAGAAACAAATTAATTGATAGTATGTCTCACCTTTGATAAGCAACCTCGTGCGTATTCCCACTCTTCTTGAGATATATTAATTTCCTCCTCTTTTTCCATTCTCTCCATTTCCTCATATAACCAATCTATATCAATATGATGTGGGAGCGCATTTAGATGATCTGGAAATGAAACATTACGTCCATATCTGGTGCAAAATGCTTGTCTTTCAATTTTTCTTTTTGCCCTTGCTTCATTATATAGTGTCACCCATTTGCTCATTACATCAGTATTGAGCACACAAAAACTATTTAACTTACAAAGTTCTTCTTTTGTTAGCATTTTACTCATTCCTTTTCCTTAAGGTATTATAGAGGTCATCCTCAAGTCTTCATCATCTTTCCATAGTTGTGGTTGAGAGGGGTCCACTTCAGCAAGATATCCAGAGATATAAACAAGGGATGATTGCACTAATCAACCCTCAGCCATGCTTTCCTCAGGCCGTGCTTTTTGCCTCACAAAATCTTTCAAGGTTTTCATGAAGCGCTCAAGAAAAAACATCCACCTTGCATGAACTGCCCCACAAAGCACGATCTTATCAATCAAATGTACGAGTAAATGTAATTGAGTAGTCAAAATGGATTGAGGAAAAATTTCCTCCACCAAACAAACCACCTCAACAGATAATACTCGAGCATATTGTAATGTGTTTGGATCAATTTCCTTCGAGCTCACGTATCCGTCAGGATGTATTTGAGAATTGTTTATTTTTGTGTAGAAATTCAAAGATATATAATGAAAAAATACAATGTATACACACCTCACAAGCTCTCCCATCTTGTAAATGATATCATATACATCTTTGGATACACAATGGGATATGCTAGTAGGAAGTACGAACTGAATGTAAACAATATTCATAGATCAAATTATTAGTTAAGGAAAAAGTCATCATACCCCAAAGTTTACACATAGTTACTCCACTAATTACTATATTCATGGTTAGAGATATCCTTACTTGAATCATTTTGTGCCAATCGTGGGACTTCAAACCAGATAGTTGCTCCACACCTCTTTTCTTTTTCTTTATGAAGGCTCACTTGAGACATCTCATATATCTTGTGGGTGTTCGAAAGCTACATATTTGTTCCTTCACTATTTTTTCCTCATTCTTTGACAACATCCAAGGTGCATGGGGTAGCTCAATCTTTCCTCTGGGTCCAATGCGTGGCCAGGCTCGTCTCATACGACCAATGTTACGTAAATCCTCCCTTACATTGACTGAATCACGAGCCCCTATCAAGTGATCCCATAATGTAGATACAACATTTTTGAATATGTGCATGGGGTCCAACAAGTGATTGATCTTGAGTTCAGTCCAGTACGGAAGACGAAAAAATATAGAGAACCTAACAAGCAAACAATATATTATGTAAACAATTCATCATGCTAAATACTTTAAAGTCAATCAAGAGAAATGCACTTCTTACCGACTCATGCCGAGTGGAGGGTGGCTGTTGGCATTAATCCATCTCTCCTTCCAATCTCGAATGGTTAGAGATTGTGGAGTCACTCCATTAGTAGGGAGAACATATTTGGGATGGTCAATAGGAAGAAATCGATTATGATTGTCGTAGATAATCTTCTTTAAACGTGCGGGCCTAGAGGAAACTAGAGAGGGACCGCAAATAGGACATGCATGATATCCTGATGTGGTTAAACCTGAACAAACAAGTGAATTAATAAAATGCAATTGATTCAAGTCTTGAATTTCAAATACAGAGTTATATACATGTACTTGAACACTCTCCGTATCCTGAAAAGTCATGCATGGTCCACAACAACATGGCCTTCAATGTGAAATCTCTAGAGGATGCAGATGCGCTTGTATCTTGCACCTCAATACCTTCCCATAACATTTCTAACTCTTCAATCAAAGGCTCTAAGTAAATATCCATGTTTTTTACCTTGTGCTTTCCAGGAATCAAAAGGGACAACATTACATGTCCCTTTTTAATTGCCATGGATGGAGGAATATTATAGTTCACCAATACAAATGGCCATACACTGTATGATATGCTTTTGATGCCAAACGGATTGATTCCATCCATACCTAAACCAAATCTCAAATTTCTTGGCTCTTCTTTGAAAACGGGCCACAAATTATCTATATGTTGCCATGCCGGTGTGTCTGCAGGGATCCTCCATTTTCCATCACTTGAACGATGACTAGCATGCCATGACAGGAGCTTTCCAATAGACTTACACTTGAACATAAGTTTTATATGTGGAACAATCAAAAAATGTCGCAAAACCTTACGAGGCACATCCATTGACTTCATCTCCACTTCGTATCTTGATTTGCCACAAACAGGACACTCTCGTGTGAACTCATGAATCCCACGAAATAAGACACAATCATTGACACGTGCATGGATCTTGACATAATCGAGGCCTCCTAGAGATGTCAAGTAATGTCTTGCTTGCTCTCTCTTAGTTGGCAATTTGTTTCCTTTTGGAAGCATTTGTGATAATAACCTACATATATTTTTAAAAGTGAGTTAAAAAACCACCAACATATATTTCTATCTGATTTCAAAATAGAACAATTAATATTATGATTCATAAGCCAAACTGAATTGATACCTACTTCAATAATGCATCCAAACTGACATTACTCCATCCATAAATTGTTTGCAAGTTAAGTATCTCGAGGGATGCACGAAGAACGGAGTACGTACAACCTTCATACAACGGAGTAGATGACGCTACGTATAGTGGATCATTTGGCTTCGTAGAGTGACCTTCTCCCTTAACTGGTTGCGAAAATAGATGGTGTACCATGTTGTCCAAAATCTCATCCTCTACGACTTGATGGGGCATTTCATGAGGGCTACTATCATGGTCGTCAATCTCCACTCTTCTTGAAGACTCTGCCTCCTCGTGTCAACGTTTTGAAGCCTCTCGACGCCCGGGAGGGAGCATCTGAGGATGTGGCACCGCATCCTGCTCAACCACAAAAGGGAGTTTCATGTATGTTGATATATATTGAGTAACATAGACTAGCAATCTTAGTGTTAAAAAAAAACAATGAATACCAGTGATTTTTCTCGGTCCCATTCTCCATACAAGTTGAGGTGTGACATTGCAATTCGACGTACTCGAAAAATACACCCTCGACAACGATCACACATGCATTTAATTTTTCGTCGTAGCCATGCATCTCGATTATGAAGACGTAATGTTTCATCCTCACTTGAGGATGTGCTCATTGACTCATCAGCATGCACCGCACTAGGTGATGACGACGACTTAAACCTAATTCATGACAATATCAAAATATTTATCATTCATCAAAAACTTCAAGCTAACGTATTAATTATTCTAAGATCTCAATTTTAAATACACAAAACTCATCATAAATACATTAAAACTTATGATAAGAATTCACTATCAAAACTTATTTTAAAAACAAAAAATTATGATAAAATCTAAATACGCTGTCGTCGTGTTAAGGGCTGAAGGTCTACCACTGGGGCTTTAGTGCAGAAGAGGAGTTTAGGATTCAAAGTTCAGGAAGGGTAAATAGATTGGGGTTTAATAAGATCCGAGATTTAGAAATGATTTAGGTACGGAAGAAGAATTCAAGCATTTTCTCTATATATTTAGCATACATGAACGGAAGAAATAACTCTATCTTGATTACGTCAAATGCCTTTGGATACATACATCATATTATAAAGGATATTTTCAGATTCTCAATTCAATTATGAATATCAAATGCAAGTTCTAATGGCTTTTATTTCAAGTACATAGATGGATTTCAACCCTTTGGAATAAGTATTATGTTGATAGACTCAAATACATTCAAGATTTGGGCCAAAGATATATGAAATGAATTGAAGAAGCATAATTTTAGCTTCAGCCCTATTTTAAAACAGAAAATTCCAGCCCATAATCAAGCTCAAAATGAGTGCATAAACTCATGAAGAAGCTCCTCTAATCATTAATGAACAAAGTCCTGATGAAAAGAGGTCATTTCCTTCCATTACAACCACATAAATCTCTTGTATGCTCATAAAAATTGACAATAACAGTGGGCTGCCCTATTTATGACTAGTTATTTCAGTCCATAACAGCCCATATACCTTCAAAATCCTCACCCTTTGCTTGCCCCAAAGTCACTCAAGTACTTGGGTACAAGTCGGGTTTCATTGGACCAAGAATGAGGTAGACAAAATGAGAGAAGTCGTGCATAAGAGCAGGCTGAATACTTTTCTCTCAGATTTTCCCCTTTTGTATACTGTTTCAACATGCATTTTCGTCAGACCAAATGGCAGAGAAGTGAAGCTCTCACCGTGTTTACATCTTCAGCTTCTGGGCTTGTTGATCTTCAGTTTGCATGCTCCACAGCATGCATCATAGCTTTAGCTTTCCCCAGTTGTGCTCAGACTATGTAGCCCGCATTTTGCGCCGAAAAATGCGGGCTGCTCCCTGCTCAGACCCAGGTCACTTTTTGACCTACCCAGGTCACTTGCTGGTCATTTAAGTGTATTACTTCAGGTCCCCTGTGAACTTAGTGGACTTTTGGCAACTTTTGGCATTTTTCTTGAGTTATGACCATATTTTTGCACCTGAATCAATGTAATTTATCCTGCAGACTGTCAATTACTTCCAGTTGACCAAGTTGTAGATTCCCATAGACTTATTTTTCATCAATATACATGGTATAACTGAAAATTATATGCTAAATACAAAAGAACTTATGTAACCAAGTTGGTTATTAGATAACAATGTCTAAATTTTGTATGAAAATTCCTCATATAGCTCCCAATGAAGTTCTTTCTGTGTTCATAAGAATCCCATGATTTATATTATGAACAGTAAACTCTTTGACATTCACCCCCTCCTAACCTACACATCCTCCGGCATGTGCCATTTCATAAGATTACAGGTCAAGGAGGGTCTTCTTCTGATATATCTTCATCTTCATTCTTTAAGTCTTTTTCTTCCTGCATGTCTTCAAGTAGAGGGCTCATATCTAAGTCATCAAGTTCATAAGTTGAAGATTCTCTTCATTTGAAGAGTTTAATTCGTTTCCCAGCTATTGGTATCTTAATCATGGTCCCATTCATTTCAGCCAAAGAGTAAGTAGCATTATTATCTACTACTTTTACAACATATGGTCCAAACCATCGCTTGGCTAACTTTCTATGAGCACTATATTGATTGTCCAGGCTGCTATCATAGACAAGTACCCAATCATTCTCTTGAATAGCTCTTGGACGGAGTCGATGATGCTTGTCAAACCTCTTTTTATTCTTTAATCTTGCCATTTTCAGCCTTTCAATGGCTGTTTTGATATCTTCTGGCCTTCTTTCGAGTTGCCTTAAGCGCAGAGACAGAAACTCTTCTCTATTCATGCCTTCATCCCAAGGTAAGATACTCCATGTGACAATGGATTCCTCAATAGGCATAACATGTGGCTGTCCATATATAAGTTCAGCCGGCATATATCCTGTCACTGCACTATGGGTAGTTCTATCATCCCATAATGCGAATGGTAGCATTTTAGGCCATTCCCTCATCTTTCCTTTACATGATTTTGCTAAAGCTTTAAGAATTGGTTGATGACCTCTTTCACTCTTACCATTGCCTTCAGGGTTGTAGGCTGAAGTAAGAGATAGCTTAATTCCCAATTGAGAAAACAAATGGCGAGCCTCATCAGCATTCAATTCTCCTCTATCAGCAGTTACTTTAGCAACACATCCATACCTGCAAAATACTTCTTCAAGTAAAAATCTACAAACAGCATGAGTAGACTTTGTTGTCAAGGCTTTTCCTTCCACTTGATTTGTGAGATCTTCTCTAGCAAGTACTAGATATCTCATGTTCCAAATTCCTGTAGGCATGGTTACAAAATCAATAACCCATCTATAGTGAATGGATAAAGGATAGGTAGGCTGAAGCCCATCTCTATGCTTTACCATAGAGTACATTTGACAAACATGACAAGACTCAACAAAATGCTCAATGTCTTTATACATATTTTGCCACCAAAATTTCTCTTTTATTTTGGCAAAAGTGCCCCATATGCCTCTATGACCAGCGAAGAGGCTTTCATGAAATTCTTGCATGACTTGTCTTTGAGTCTTTTTGTCACCTAAGACACGAACAGGCGCCCTTCCTTTCTTTTTCGCATGCCTCCAAAGATAACCATCTTTACGAAAAAAACCATACGCTTTTCTCTTAATTCTCTTGAACTTTTCATTAGTCCAATCTTCCTTCTTTGTCATAGTGCTCAAAAATTGGCCAATTTTTAGCCAATCATTTGCATAATATTCTTCTTTAAAGTGTGAACAAACTATAACAAAACATTGAACATGCTATTTACTAGCTGTCCATTGTCCTTCTTTGGTTGTTTCATCCTTCCTTGCTGATGTAAAATTTGTTTTAGCGGCTGAACCTGTTGTACTTGCTGTAATCTTTGTTGTACCTGCATTAACATCATCATTTATAAACTCTGATTCTTCTTCATCCATCATTTCTTCTTTATCCCTATATCTGGCACGTGAAAGCATGTCAGCAACTGGATTATCTCTACTTGCAATATGTTTCAAGTCAGGATTTAAGGATTTAATATAGGCTATCCATCTTAGCATGGCTATGTCGGGAGTGGAACAGTTGGCGATCATGCCCAAGAGTGGAAGGCAATCTGTTTCAACTATAATGTGTGTGCCCATGAAGTACTCCCTGTCACATTTTAATGCAGTTACTACTCCCTAAAGTTCTCTTTTAATTTGAGCATACCTTCTTTGTCGTTCATTAAGAACCTTCGCTCCAAAGCGGATTACATATCTATTGCCTTCAAGGTCATCTTGACCAACTGCCCATCCTATTCCAATAGGACTTGTGTCTACTGTGAGTATAATGGGCTATCCATTAGAGTAATTAGCCCTCTTTAAAGTGGGGACTGAAATCAGCATTTTCTTGAGTTTTCGAATAGTCTGAGTATGTTCTTTTCCCCATATAAACCTTTGGCCCTTTCTTAGCAGCTGATAAAGACTTTCAGCAACATGAGCAAAATGTGGTATCCAAATAAGGTAGAAGACACATGCACCAAGAAATCTTCTCACCTCTGAAACATTTGTACATTCTTCCTGCATTTTGCTGATAGCATCTATTTTGGATGGAGAAGGCTTTCGGCCATATAGACCACACATATGTCCGACCACAAGGACTTCTTCGACTCCAAAAACAGATTTAGCTCCTGAAAGAGTAAGATGGACTTCTTCTAATTTAGACAAGATTTGAGCACAACCATTAATATGATCAGAAACAAACTTTCGACATCCAAGTTCATTGAGTTCTTCATTTTTCTCATGAACTTCACATCCTTTGATTGGAACATCATCAAGAAAAGAAAGAGTTAATTAAGGAATATAATCTCTCAATACTTTATGCATAGCATTCATCATGTGAGCTACTAAATTCGTAGCCCCTTGAGGTAGAGTACACATGCGGACTAGGCCAAGAGGCGTCTTCATTGTGGTAATGTCTCGGCTTTCCAAAGCAAGCTGAAATTGGTCATAGCCTGAATATAAATCTCCCATGGAATAGATTGCCCTACCTACAAAAGCTTCGGCAAACTCATCAACAATTGGCCCTGATCCAACATTTCTAATAGTGACTTTATTGATGGGTTGTAAATCTTGAATGAATCACAAAGATCCATTCTTCTTAGGTATGGTAAACCATCGGTTGGAATATGGAGCTGAAGATGGCTCCAATATTCGCATTTTAATCTTTTCATTTAGAAGTTCCAATAACTTAGGCAAATGAGCCCTTGGAACCAGAATTGGTTTAAGATTCCAAGGAACATGTGGGACCGTAAAAATCACCATTGGTGCCACAATGCTAGGATCCACACAGCCAATTTCATGTGGCTGAAATGAAAAGGCTTTGCCATGATTCTTTAACATTTGCATGAAGATTTGCTTTTCATCCGGCAAGAGGAAAGAGTCTTCACAAATTTTCAGCTTTTGTAGACTTTCTGCTGTAAATTGGTAGCCAATTTCTTTAGGATCACAAAGGCTTGGCTGTTTGGATACCCTTTCTGCCAGTCCTTCGCTTTTAGGCAGTAGAGGAGTAGCTACTAGCTTGACCTTTTTATCAATTGTTTTATACTTTGTTTCTACTCTTACTTCATCCTTGTTTGGTTGTCCAAAAGCTTCATAATCTGCAAATTCTTGAATTATGTCATACATATCCAATGTACATATCTGTATGGACTGATTTTCAGCCTGATTTTTTGCATGAATGGCTGTATAAATTTCAGCCATTGTATCATTATAATTCAGCCCATAAAATAGTCCTAAAATTTCTTCATCTTTGGGTAAAACATCAATTTGCTTCAGCTCTTGTTCCATATGACACAAATACTTTCTTTCAGCCCTGTTCATGGCTGAAAATTGTTTATAACAGCCCACACTATTGGCTGTAAAAACCTGCAAATCAGCTTTTGGCCTTGCCTCCTTTATATGTGGAGGTAATTCTTTGTGGCATGATGCACTACCATAGCCTCCACTTATAGCAACGCTACCTGAAAACCCTTAAATTCTCGGGTATTAGGAGGAACAGGATTGATCTCTCAATCGATCCCTATTCTGATGGTGATTAACACAGACGGTCAGGAATTGGACAGCTTTGTCATTATCCTTACTTCTTATCTAAGCATATGATGAACCATCATCAAGAGCCTTTGTCTCTAAACGAGACTCAGAAATAAATGGTTGTCCAAGAATGATAGGATAGCTGCAGGAATCTTGAACAAAGAAATGAAATTCATCTTTTACATTACCAATAGTAACTTGTACATAAGGACATGCTGCATAAAGATCACCAGAAGAGTTATTGGCTGCCTTCATGCGCCATCCTGGGTCCACATCAATGGGCCATCCGCCATTCTCATAAAGACTTCTTGACATAACATTAATTTCCAAACCATGGTCTATAAGGGCAATGCATGGAGTTTCTTTTTCACCGATTTTAACAACAGTTTCAGTAGTCGCCCTTGCCCAATAGGTATGGGAGTAGTGACTACTAGGAATAAAGTGAGCTTCACTTTCTTCTTGCATGTTGTGAAGAAGAGTCTCTTTCTTATGCCGCATGGGCTGCACTTTAGATTGAGAAGTCCCCACCATAATGGCTTCTTCAGTTTCTACTTCATCAATGTCTTCATCTTTGGCTTCTATGGCTGCAATCAATTCTTTGATTGCCTCCAATCGAATCCCTTGAGTTTTCAGCTTCTCTTCATCCTGCAAATACACATGAAGTACTTGCAAAAAAGCATGTACAGATTCTTCATTTTCCTCACCAACATATTGTCTTTTTCGTTTAGTTACATCAATTATTACATCATGAAATCCTCGTTTTGCAATACCGAGAATTTTACCTAATGTAAATTCAATTCTACTTCCAAGAATCCTTTCTTCTAGGATCCGTTTAAGATCCGTTGCGGTCTCTATGTCAGACTGCAACTTGTAACTGGGATGTTTGCTTTTTATTTTTCCTTCTGTCTTATTTGCTTGAGGGGCATCTCCCATGTCAAACTCTGGCAGTGGTGGATTTTCAACAGCCTTCTCTTGGTTTGGTTTACTTCTTGTTATGCGTTTAGTCGGTCCTGAAGAAGAAGGACCGGCAACATCTTCTTCTCTTCTTCTTTTTTCTTCTATCATGGCTTCTTGATTATTAATTTCAGCTAATCGGGAAAAAGCTGAAAATGAATCCACTGGTTCGGTCCAACCGGTTCTTCCTTGAATACATTGACTGGCAGTGGTTAAATCATCTTTAGTTACCTTGCCTTGCTCCATACGATCCAAGGCCTGCATCCACACTTTAGATTTTGCATTAGTTTTACATGCTTTAACAATTTCATTAGTTGGCTCAATTTGCAGCCCATAGGTTGCTGCATCAAAAGCTGCATAGGCCGTTCTTGTTGCCAAATCCTCCAATCTTTTCTTCATGCCACCGTTGCCGAAGTTTGGCTCGAGAGGAAGCCCAGTTTCGGTTGCATGAATTTTACCATCCTTCCAAAAGACTAATTTTTGTGCTTCAGCTTCACGGAATGCACCGCACTCCCTCTTGTCATGCTGAAGGCTATCACACCAAATACAACGTCTTTTGAAGCCTTCTCGTACAGGCCTTTGGGCAGTTGACCGACCCCTTTCTTCTACTTTTACATCAAGCCTTTTCACTTTAGAATTAATCTTCGTTAGATTAAGATGGAGATCCCGCATGCTTTTAATTAGCTCGTCCATGACATCCTTCTTTGGAGATGGAACAACAGAATTTCTTGGTTGCTCGGCCATAGAGATAGGAGATCGAGAAACTGAAACAGGCTCCTTCATAGATTCAATTGTTGCAGGGGTTGATCCCCATCTTAGGCGCATTCGCTCTCTTCGAGCAATCATATTAACTGCTTCAGTGACATCACTCCAAGCAGTCTTCAATCCCGTCTCGGAGTCAGGGTCTTCAAGTCGATCAGTTAATTTCTCTTGAAGAGAAGAATCTGCAGCCTTTAGAAATAATTCAATCTTTTGACTTTCCATACCTTGTTGGTCGTCAGGATCTAGTTGGGCAAATTTGCTTTCAAATTCTCGATGAAGAGCAGTGGCGGTTAGACCCTTATTGGGCCTTTCAACCCATTCGGTGAAGACTTTCTTTGTCATAAGGCCAGAATCTTCAAGGAAAAATTCTTCTCGAAGAGCCTTCTTGAACACAGTCCATCTCGCATCTTTTTGGAAAAGACCATGAATTCGGTCTTGGAGACCATGCACAGCCAGACGGGCAAAATAACGGCTCCAGGCATGTTGAGGGACTCCAACAACTGCTTCTAAGGCTTTAATGGCAGCAGCATCAATCCGCTCTTCTTCTTGTCTCTGTTGTTGTTGCAATTGCAACTGCTGCTGAAATTGCAATTGTTGTTGTTGGCTTTTTTGCATTAGACGAACCAACTGTTGCAAGGCATCTCCTCCCGAACTTGATGATTCTCCCATTGGACTTCTTCTTCCGCAGCGGACCTTCACGTCGGGTTCACCACTGTCGTCGTGTTAAGGGCTGAAGGTCTACCACCGAGGCTTTAGTGCAGAAGAGGAGTTTAGGATTCAAAGTTCAGGAAGGGGAAATAGATTGGGGTTTAATAAGATCCGAGATTTAGAAATGATTTAGGTACGGAAGAAGAATTCAAGCTTTTTCTCTATGTATTTAGCATACATGAACGGAAGAAATAACTCTATCTTGATTACATCAAATGCCTCTGGATACATACATCATATCATAAAGGATATTTTCAGATTCTCAATTCAATTATGAATATCAAATGCAAGTTCTAATGGCTTTTATTTCAAGTACATAGATGGATTTCAACCCTTTGGAACAAGTATTATGTTGATAGACTCAAATACATTCAAGATTTGGGCTAAAGATACATGAAATGAATTGAAGAAGCATAATTTTAGCTTCAGCCCTGTTTTAAAACAGAAAATTCCAGCCCATAATCAAGCTCAAAATGAGTGCATAAACTCATGAAGAAGCTCCTCTAATCATTAATGAACAAAGTCCTGATGAAAAGAGGTCATTTCCTTCCATTACAACCACATAAATCTCTTGTATGCTCATAAAAATGGACAATAACAGTGGGCTGCCCTATTTATGACTGGTTATTTCAGCCCATAATAGCCCATATACCTTCAAAATCCTCACCCTTTGCTTGCCCCAAAGTCACTCAAGTACTTGGGTACAAGTCGGGTTTCATTGGACCAAGAATGAGGTAGACAAAATGAGAGAAGTCGTGCATCAGAGCAGGCTGAATACTTTTCTCTCAGATTTCTCCCTTTTATAGACTGTTTCAACATGCATTTTCGTCAGACCAAATGGCAGAGAAGTGGAGCTTTCACCGTGTTTACATCTTCAGCTTCTGGGCTTGTTAATCTTCAGTTTGCATGCTCCACAGCATGCACCATAGCTTCAGCTTTCTCCAGTTGTACTCAGACTGTGCAGCCCGCATTTTGGGTCGAAAAATGCGGGCTACTCCCTGCTCAGGCCCAGGTCACTTTTTGACCTACCCAGGTCACTTGCTGGTCACTTAAGTGTATTACTTCAGGTCCCCTGTGAACTTAGTGGACTTTTGGCAACTTTTGGCATTTTTCTTGAGTTCTGACCATATTTTTACACCTGAATCAATGTAATTTATCCTACAGACTGTCAATTACTTCCAGTTGACCAATTTATATAGACTTATTTTTCATCAATATACATGGTATAACTGAAAATTATATGCTAAATACAAAAGAACTTATGTAACTAAGTTGGTTATTGGATAACAATGTCTGAATTTTGTATGCAATTTTCTCATATAACTCCCAGTGAAGTTCTTTCTGTGTTCATAAGAATCCCATGATTTATATTATGAACAGTAAACTCTTTGGCAACACGTCTATATCTGCGTTTACTTACGTGTATAAATCAGCGTCTATTTGCGCGTCTACGTTCGTGTCTATGAGTGCGTTTACGTAAACTTAGACGCGCATATACACGCTAAAATAGACACACACGTCAAAATTCAAAATATACTTAAATCATTTCTTTATAAACTGTGCCAGTCCTTTCCTACATTTTTTGCGGTTCTGAAGCTCGAGTTTAGCCGACATGCAGTCTCTTCATGCCTCACCTCCTCATGACTCACCTCTTCTTTCATTTCAAACACACAAGAAGGGAAAAAGGAAAGCCAAGGAGAGGAAGAAAGAGAGAACAAGAGAGAGGAGAACAAGAGGAAGAAGAAGCAGCAAGCAAGCAAGCAAGCATCAACGGAGAGTAACTTACCAAGGAGAGGAAGAAGGAGAAGGAAGAAGCGCCACCACCCGCCACACCAAACACCCAAGGTGAGTCCTCTTTCTCTCTCTCTCTCTCTCTCTCTCTCTCTCTCTCTCTTTGTCTGTGTATTAGGACTTCTGATTCCATTAAGTATTGCATTTTGTAAATCATGAGTGGCGTTCGGTCGGACTGAAATCAGCCAACTGAGCGCGTCTGCTAGCGTATCTACATTTCAATGTAGACGCAAGGATAGACGCGCAGAAATGTTTTCTCTCATTGCGTCTGAGGTCGCATCTCTAGGCGCGTGTACTCCGCGGCCTACACGTGATGATATACGCGCATGATAGAAGCATTGACCTAGACACCGCGTCTGATAGCGCGTCTATACTGGATCTCAGATGCAGATATAGACGCGCTCTGGACAGAGGTTGACTTTAAGAACGCGTCTGAGAGTGCCTCTACCCTGAAATTTAGATGCGGTGATACACGCGCCAGCTCCAGCTCTGATAAAACACGATTTTCATTGCCTAAACAATATATTTTTGCAATGATAAATGTGACCAATCCCATGTTTGTGTTTATCAGTTTTCTTGTTTATGAGAAGCATTAGCACTTAAGTTTTATATTCAATGTCTAAAGAAAGCTAGATTATTAGCACTTTCAAATGTCATGAGAATCCATGTATTTTTTCTATGTGTGAGCATCAAAAGCCTTCTCTTACATAATGATTCTAAGCTCACTGAATGATTTTTCATAATTAATGTTGGATTGGATCAAGGATTATGGCCCTTTGAAAATGTTTAGGTGTGGATGAAGGTAATATATGATTTTTTGTATGTAAACAAATTTGTCTTTTTCCTGTGTTTTTTTTGCAGATGTCAATGCATTTTTTGGAGGTTTTCCTAGTAGGGAAGACTTCATGGGAGAGATGACCAAACACCTTGGCCGCTCTCCCACAGCAGATGAGGTGTTCAGCGTCATGTGTGGAATGCCTCTGATGTCTTTGCCTGGCACTACTTCCCAGACTCCAATTGGAGGTACTCCACGTGCAGCACCTGTAAATGCATCGGCTGAAGCACAAGCGTCGGCCGACGCACGTGCATCTGCAGAAGCACGTGCATCCAGCGAGGCAGAGGATAGTCGACAGAGAGGGAGGAGAGAGAGTCGAGGGGGAGGACGAGGCTTGTGTGGGGGTTGCCTAGGAGGTGGCGAGCGATCGCCCTCACTAGTAGATCATGTAGAGGAGCCTGTACACCAATACTATAGAGTTATAGATACTGGTGGCATCTTCCATGATGATGAAGGAAGGGATGTAATGGCGTACATGAGGAGCGTCGTGCATGCGACGTATAAAGATTATTTCGTCTACTTCAAAAATCAGAAAAGCGGCTTGTGGCAGGAGGTGTTGAGGGCAGTCCATAGGAGGTACCCAAATCCTGAGGGTCAGCGATTCTCGGATGATTGGGGATGCAAAAAAGTGAGGGATTTGCTTCACAACAAAAGATCCCACCTCATGACACGCGCCAGGGACTCACTGCGGAGGCAGGAGGAGTGGCGTGGAGCCTATAGCCAACCAGCTACGTGCCACCCCATAGAGTGGAAGAAAGCCAAGAAGAAAGCAGCAGAGAAAGTGAAGAGTTGCCAGCACGCAGAGGTGCAACGGATCCAAATGGAAACCATAGGATCGTCGCATTACGGATCGGGCGGCAGAGAGTCGTGGGACGCGGAGTTTGTAAGTATATTTTGATTTCTAGGTTTTTTTAATTTATATTTCTTTCAATTCTTTATATAATTTGTTCTAATACATTGTGTCTCATAATTGTTTGCATATATCATGATTGTTTTGCAGACTACTATCGTTGGTAGGATACCTACTCCTAGAGAGGTAGGTTACCATCGAGGCCATAACCGCACAACCACATGGCTTCACTTCTATGAGGAGGGTCTCATCATTGAGGACCAATACAACTGGGCTATGAGGATTCGACAGCTAGAGGAGGTATGTTTTTCTTACTTTCCTATTAAAAGTATAGCTAATTATAACTTTTTCTCCACCATGTTTACGTAAGCAACCTTGTTCTTTGTGTGTGTAGGCAAACCCGGATGTGGAGCATAGCGAGGAGGGGGATAGCGACGCTAGTAGCCATGGTGGTGCTAGCGAATATGTTTCTTCTTCAGATTCGTAGAGGAGCACCATACCTCCTCTATGGCCTTGTTTTCTTGTATATGTATTATCCATCTTTGAGCCTACTGCTTACGTCCACGCTTTAGATCACAAGCACTTAAACTCCCCATGTAAATGCTTTTGATTTATAATGAATACATGGACTTTTATTTTCAATTCTCATGCTTTTAGATCTATTGTCTTTTTTCCAAATGCACAATCTGATGTATGGGAGGGTGAAAAAAAAAACCAGAGAGCATGTGGTTGCTCTCTGGTTTTTTTTTCCAGTTCTGTTTTGCGCGTCTATCCGCGCGTCTAAATTGCAGAAAATGCATGTTTATAAGCGCGTCTAAAATGCAAAGTACACGCACTCATACACGCGCTAGATAATTCAAATTTAAAAATAAAAGTAAATATATTTTTTTTAAAAATTAGATTTTTTGTTTTTCCTTAGCATCTATGAGTGCTTATAAAGGCGCATCTACGGGCGTGTCTATATGCCCGTCCAATTTGCCACATAGATGCGCTGGTAGACACACAGAATAAATTAAATAAATAAAAAATTTGGTTTTTTAATGCGCTTGTATTCACGCGTGTATATATGCGTCTGTTGCGCGTCTATTTTTGCATGTAAATTCATTTATACATGCAATAATAGACGCGAGGCTGTAGACGCGCAAATAGACGGGCGGATAGACGCGCCCGTAAGATTTTCTCTATATTCAAAAATCGCGTCTAAAAGTGCGTCTAGGAGGCCTTTTTGTTGTAGTGGTGGTTAAGTGCTATCACAAGACCTAGAAGAGAGAGAGTATTGGATGTAATTTCTTCTCTTGGTAGTGTAGTGCTAGTAATTTCCTAGCACATCTTTGCATCATCTCTAAGTAGTGTATTGCTTGTAATTTCCTAGCAAATCTTTACATCCTTTCTTGCTAGTGTATTGCTTGTCATTTCCTAGAACATCTTAGTTGATTCTCATCCTAGCAAATCTTTACATCCTTTCTTGCTATTGTATTGCTTGTCATTTCCTAAAACATCTTAGATGATTCTCATCACTCATATTTCATCTTTTTACTTTCTTAATGCAAAAGTGCACATCATATGAATTTATGTAAGTCTATGGAAAGTTATATGTGCATAGGTTGTCATTTTCTGAAGCATTTGTTTTTAGTTTGCACACATACATATCACCAAACTGCACCTAAGAAACAAAGGGAAAGTATAAGTATTGTACTTTATTCAAGGAATGAAGTGTGAATATGAGACTAATGAACTCCTTTATACAATCTAACACCTATTATATAGAATGTCTATTGCTGAGTTGCAATTGAAGCAACTAAGGATTGCCTTTCATTTGCCATTCATCAAGGTTCATGTGGTGGTCTTGCCATACTCATTAGAGATATGGTGCATTTACCAATTCCATGAATGAGCTTGATTATGTCGTCACAAATATTGTCGATGAAGGTGAATAAAAGAAGCCCTCTCAGTTATTGACGTAGCTATTTCTTGGCTAGAAAAGCAAGACCAAGATTTTATAATCTAGTCTCTAGATCCCATTTGGCAAATGTTTGCAAGGCTAAAGTGTCTCATCAATCATAATGGCCCTAGGAAAGGGCATTGTGCAAGAATGTGACATTGCTAAGAACATTCTAAATATGGGAATGACCAAGATACAAGGTAATGTGCCGTGCTCAAAGTTTTGATATGATTATAGCATGGAAGATCTCATCTTACTATCACAACCCCCCCAATTGTTGGGCTTACATTGTTGTTAATGATGCCTCTCTATTTCTCCCTCCAAGGGAGAAAGATAATCATGTGCCTCACATATGATGATGATAGCCATCATGATGATGATGCTTGAAAGTTAGTCCCACACCATCCAACACAATTTCAAGGTAAACCTAACACGAGGTTTCTCAAGTGGTATTCATGAAAAGCATTTTTGCACAAGTACAAAAACTTTCATCTTAATGATTTGCAAGGATATATGAACCAAATTACATATGTGCCATTTTTTATAGCAAAAAACTTTGTAAAACTCAAAATGTTTCAAACCATTACCTTAAGAGCCTCTTATGGGCAATTTTCAATTCATTTTATATCAATATCATAGGACAAAGGGCCCAATAAAATAATACCTCCCAAAAGCAAAATGCACCCCACTCCAATTTAGCAACAATTTTGCAAAATTGATGTGACTTCTTTTACCTTATGATGTGAACTTTTTCATATGAACTGAATGTGAGTTAAACAATCGAGCCATGCAAAATACTTTATATTTCAGATTCTATAGAACCTTAAAGCAATGCATCCTCGAGTGTCACTTTAATGGTACCTCACTATCACTCTTTTGTGAACCTTTCATTTATAACTAAGTCTAATTGATAATAAATGTATCAAATCACCCCAAAGTTTTTTAAAGCTCCATATGATACGTAGAGTTTGACTATTAAACAACATTTATGTAATTCACTTAGTAGAAAAGGTTATAGTGGGGACCTGTTAGATGCCACTCTATTGGCCCTTCACCATATGAGCATTGTTTTCATGTGATCTTTGCTCTTTTCCTTACATATCTTATACAAAGAGTTTCCATGCTACCATTACACTTATTAGTTGCTACTACAATTATAGATTCCATGGTGGACAGGCTCTCTCTCTCTCTCTCTCTCTCTACCAAAAAAAAACATCATCGTCTGCTTTCTAATATATAAAGGTATATATCTCTATCTTCTCTGGGCTGCGCTGCAAGTAAAGACATGCATGCTATATGCTATTGTAATGATTACTTCCACGGTATTGTAATGATTGAGATGCACCTCTTCGTAGTATGAAACGCTCAAATCAAGTCCACTCGGACGTCAATACTCTCTCTCTCTCTCTCTCTCTCTCATATATCTAGCAAGAGCAAGCGAGCATATATCTACCAAGAGAGAATCCCTGCCATTTCATAGCTATTCATTATTTTCTCTTGCGTGACAGAAAGCATCTAAGGTGTGATTATTACGTGGCTACTAATTTGCCTAAACAAATTCTGTGCAAAGTAATTCAATCAAATATCAACAGAAGCTTGCTAACCTCACATATATAGCCACCTGGAATACATAAATGTTTTGCTAAACTAACATATAAAATGCTCAATAAATCAATAGAAAGTCATAAATTGTGCAATGTAGAAGCCCTGCCAAATATTACCACTATGCTAGTGTGACAGAATTTAAGAACTCCTCAAGATTTTGGTAGGACAGGCCCCCAGGTTGCACAGCCTTTCTGGCAGCACAGCTCAAGAGGGTAGCCTGGTGTCGCATAACTTCATCAGCCATAAGATCTTTCACTATAGATGCTAACCCATTGGCTTCTTGAAGTTTCTGCATATCAACCCCCCTCCCTGTTTTCAGTTGTTGCTCCACGACTGATCTATTCAGGAACTGGTCTCCAAGAATTGGGCAGCAAAGCATAGGCACCCCCATTGTTACTGCCTCGAGGACTGAATTCCATCCACAGTGTGTTAGAAAAACCCCCACTGCCTGGTGTTCCAAGACCCTCTCTTGAGAAGCCCATTCTACTATCAGCCCTTTCCCTTTGTTCCTCTCCACAAAACCATCCATAAACCCCTTTAGCGGTTGAGGCACCTCATTACGTTTGACAACCCAGAGGAAGGAACTCCCACTTGCTTCAACCCCCAAAGCAAGCTGTTCCAATTGTTCACAATGCACCCAACTACCAAACGAGATGTAGAGAACAGAATGCCTTTCCTGCTTGTCTAGCCAAGAGATAACCGAGTCGGCACCTTCTTTCTCTGAATAATTCCCATGCCCATTCTCTGTGTTCAAGCCATAAAACAGCGGCCCGACTGTGAGAACATGTGCAGACAATGGTATTGCTGAGAGGGCTTCTTTTTCAAGGTCATCAAGGGTATTTGCAATCACATAATCAAGCTTCCTCATGGCCTTTGTAGGATGCATAAGGTATCTGGAGAACCTTTTGTTAATGGCAAGACCGCCTGCATGATCCTTGAGAAATGGCAAAACAGAAGTGTCAGGACAGTCCTCGGATACTTCACCTGCAATTCAGTAACACATATTGTTTAATAAGGGTGTTAGATTGTATGAGCTAACTCACCATCAGACCCCTAATTCATTGCATGGTTGCAGTCTTATTATGGACGTAAAAGGCACAAAGTTAACTGCTGATGCTTCAGAAGATGAAACCCCTCTGCTTTTGTTAATCATTGCAACATTTTAACACTCTATTCATGAAATCATATCGTGCAGTGTCTCACCTCAAAAACATAACTATTTTAAAACCGATGGTTCACAAATGAAGCTTCCAAACATGTGTATCATTGATACCTAGGGCACTTGTAAAAATAGATACATATCTATCTGTTGTTCAGTAACTACATTTCACTAAAGTTAACATATATGCATAGCTAGTCAGGATATTGCAGTTCCGGTGTCTGACTCTTGAGGAGTTCAACAATCATTGCATACGCACCCAGCATTCCTGACCAGCACCTTGTGTAAGGGCATCATGCCTTGTGTAAGGGCATCAGGACAAAGTGCACATGAAAAGTGTATCCAACGGTCGGTTGTAAAATATGACAGTTTATTACATTACCTTCTTGCACTTCCAGCTTGTTTGCTTCCAAAATGCAGTTGCACAGCATCGACGCGCTGGACGGCCAAAAGATACACCACATCACCTCACATTTGCGCGCGACTTCTCCAGCCCACGGGAAGAAGAAATCAGAGATGAGGCAAGAAACCGGCCTACTGCCACCATGGTTATTGTTCAATCTATGGATGATCTGCTCGAGCTGCGCAGGGCCATGCCTTGCGAAGCCACCGAAGAGGGCGAGGACGCGGTCGACATGGGAATCAGGCCCGGATCCTGGCAGGGGGGAGTGATCCTCATCTAGGGCGATAGGGACGAAGCGGATGCGGGGGTGCTGCCGCGCGGCGGGGCGGATGGCTTTGCCAGAGAGGGCGTCTGCGGTGCTGATGACGGTGATGGCGGCGCCACGGGAGGAGAGGTGGAGGGCGAGCTGCACGAAGGGGTTGAGGTGGCCGTGCTCAGGGGCGGACAGGATCACAGCATGGAAGCCCCCCCGATACTGCTGCTGCGGATCCTTCTGGTGCAGCCCCATGGCAGGACAGCTATCCTTGGAGCCTCAGTCTAGTATACTAGTGCGTCTCACGAATCTCGTCTCTGTCTCTCTCTACCAGGAGCCTCTGTCTTTGGGTGGTTACACACCGCCATTGCCCGCCCAATCTGTGCCCAGTTTGTGGGCACAGGAAAATTTGACTTGGGCGGTCACCTGTCCGCCACCTGCTTACACACTGGACAGTGGACACTTTTCGTTATTAATAAGTGTCCGTCCATCTTCCGTCCACAATAGTTTACACACCGGCCACCACCTACCAGCGGACACTTCCTGAATTGTATGTGAGAATGAAGGGGCGCTACGAATGTTGATCATCATTCTCATAATAATTATTTTTAGAATGCTTGATTAAACACTTTAAATCGACTAATAAACCTTTAAAAAAAGTCACCAAAAAAACTGAAAACATGAATCTGAGGTTTTTCCTACCAAAGAACTCCAAGATTATGACCTTATTGCGTCGTTGCTTTCTGCGCCAATATATTTGTTTCTATGGTGACTACTATTCATATTTTTGGAAGCTCACTCGCTTCCAAGAGAGCAGGGGAGTTGAACCCCTTCGCCATGTTGTTGAGGCATGGCTCTACCGAGCTCTCTGCGGAAATGTGGAAAGAGGGAAATTTTTTTAGCACACCACCCCTCTTTCCACCTTTCCACCTGCGCTGCAGATGCAAGGATGACAGAAAACTTAAAAAAAACATGCAAGGATGGCTGAAAATTACTTACTTGGATGTGATTGTGTTTACTCACCATTGTCTTCGTCGTCCATCTCCTCCGCAGAGTCAGAATCACCAAATATTGTTCTCACATTTGCGCTCTCCCTCTCTTGATACATGGCTCGAGCAATGTTATCTCTTCGAGATGCCCCCCCAAGATGGATTGCCTCTTGTGTTGGCTCTGCTGCTTGAGCTCTTTGTATTGCTTGTGTGGTACCTGTGTTAGTTAGCATAGCAACCTCCGCTAATCCATTCCTCAAACTATTTTGCTGGTCCATGTCTTGATGAGCCGCATTACTTTCTCTATCAAGTTCTGATGTCGCTTCATGTATCCATGCATCATCAAAACCATCTCCATGCACAATGCATATATTATGTAGAACAATGCATGCTGCCACCATCTTTGGGACATTTTGTAAAAGCATGTCACATCTCTTTAACAATATACGAAATCGCGCTTTAAGGATGTCAAATGCCCTTTCAACTGGCATACGAGTACTTAATTGTATGTAATTCCAATAATAACGTTCCAGAGATAGCCCATCCTTACTACCCTTGAAAGGAGGAAGCATCCAAAAGCGTGCAAGATAAGCACAATCGCCTAGTAGACAGTATTGTCCCAGAGCTTTGTTTGTGCATCGTTTTCCTAGGTCTGAACGTTGAAAAACATTCCAATCGTGCATAGAACCTGCCCAGCCAACGTCATAGTCCCAAACAATACAATTGGCAGCCACGCTTATCTGTAGAATAATAGAGTGGAAGCCCTTCCTATTAAAATAATCTTCATGGTTCTCCCTTGGGGCAATTATGGGTATATGACTACCATCTACTGCACCAATAACATATGGTATGCCTCGAAGGGCTTGAAATGCACCAGCATATTTTTGCATTTGTTGTGGGGAAGGCCACTTTACATACATACTATGTAACCCAGAAGCACCCAGTGCATCGCAAAAGTCCAAAACAGCCAGTTGTGTAAACGAAGTTGAGACTCCGTATAAATCGGCTATTAGTCCCAAACTTGAGCCGCTTGCCAAGCGATGCAGAGCGACACAGACCCGCTTCTCCACAGGTACTGCCCTTCTATAGTTCGTATTCTTGCGTCGCATTTGTGGTGCTAATTTCGCGACGAGATATTCAAATGTACTCCTGCTAACTCGTAACCTGCTTTTAAACATTCGGTTTGTATAACTCCCCATAAGCCCCTGCTCCATAAAAGTTTGTGGTCTTTGATAAGCCCAACATGACCGTCGATCGTGCCTTCGCTGACCTATCATGGCTCGACGTGCAACGTAACCTCGAGCCATGCACTCCATCAAAGTATGCAATAGCATGCTATCATCATCCCCGTCATCCAAATCACTCAACAAAAGTTGAAACATTGCTATGACAGCGACTACAACACCGATGACACACATTATCAAAAGACTTTCGTCGTCCATTCACCTGTCAAAATATTAGACGAAACCTTATGAGACACTTGAAGAGAGATGTGAAGGCAGAATAAAAAACTTGTTTTTTAAAAAGTTCAAAATTCATCTACAGTTGAATTCATCATTCCCTTTTAAGACTTTTGATTACATTTAATAGACCAGATACTGAGGAGGCAAGTGTGTCCATGATAACGAGCTTGCGCTCTTCAAATGTTTTTTTTTCCTCAAGGTTTGATTTTTGGTTGGCTAACATTGATCGGGCGGTGGTAGCCATGTCACTGAGAGACTCCTCTATCTTTCTACCCTTTTTATTGCGTGCTCCTTGGTTGGTTGTTTGATCATGCACGATCTTCGAAGGCTCATTGGAGCCAATGTCTTCTTGGGTGTGGTCACCTTGATCATTGGAGACTGATGTATTGTTGTCTTCTGACGAAGACAACCCACCAACAGAAGAGGCATGTGCATCGCTAACAACATTGGCACGATTCCACATATATTCATCCACAATATCATACCACTGACAAATGATTCTACGATCATTGCCTGATATGGCATTGTGGACTTTATCCTTTCTGTATGACTCATAAACACGTCCCCAATGTTTTCTGCATGCCTCACCATCTTTGTCAAACTCTGGAAATAGCGATGCTAGCTGGGTGGCAACCTTGGACCATATATCCACTCCTTGCTTCGGTGGCTTTGAGAACTCCACACTCATGGATCCTCGGATGTGAATGAGTTGTACTGTCCATGCATCCTTCCATTGCGCAAATGGTTTTTTTGTGGCTATTGTATGATCTTGTGTCTCAAGACCGTCGTTTTGATTCTTTCCTTTCCACGCCCTCTTTGGTTTAGGAGGTTTAGGAGCATCAGACTCCGATGATGTTCGTCGTGGACGTTGTTTGGTGGCATTCTCGGAAGATGGAACCATTGGTTCTTGAGCCTGAACCAAGTCAACCTCTTCACATGAGTCTTGGTTGGCATCACAAGAACTTATTGCTTGTGGTTCTTGTTGTCGTGGTGCTGAGAGACCATGTTGAGGACTATGTGCAACTGGACGAAGAAATACATTATTGTGTACTGTTGTGGGTCTCTCTATACCTAATTGTCTTGGTCGTTGGAAAGGTACGAATTGAGGAGGACGAGGATTGATCAAAGGAGGGCGGTTTGGAAACACATTTACAGGGATATTGCCAATGGCGGTGTGGCTTTGCATGTGGTTTGGAACACCCACACTTTGGCTCGAAAAGTACATGAAGTCATTATTGGATATTACATCTTGGCTCATTTGAGACACGAACTGGTGATACTCTTCCATGGGAGTGCTCTCTTGAGAATCCATTCCAATCGTCCACCTTACGCATGAAAATTGATTCATCATTTACACTATGTGAATGGACAAACAAGTTTATTGTTCTTTATATAATGCACTCCATTTTTTTAATTTACATTTCAATAATTGATTGTGAGGTATAGACAAGTTTATTGTTCTTCACATAATGCACTCCATTTTTTTAAATTTACATTTCAATAATTGATTTCAATAAAGAAAATGAAATATTATACATATACACTGACTCAAACAAAATGATGGGATGTATGTATAGACAAGAAGTTTTAGCCATTGTCAACCTGTAACAGATGCCAAACATATATAGCGGAACTAAGAAAGGATTTATTGCAATGATGAACATATATCAAACAATATGGTTAAAGAACAATAAAGAAAAGGAAATGTTATACACATACATTGATTCAAACAAAATGATGGGATGTATGTATAGACAAGATGTTTTAGCCATTGTTAACCTGTAATAGATGCCAAACATATATAGCGGAACTAAAAAAGGATTCGTTGCAACGATGAACATATATCAAACAATATGGTTAAAGAACAATAAAGAAAAGGAAATGTTATACATATACGTTGATTCAAACAAAATGATGGGATGTACAAATAGACAAGATGTTTTAGCCATTGTCAACCTGTAATAGATGCCAAACATATATAGCGGAACTAAGAAAGGATTCATCGCAACGTAATTAAGGCCAAGTAATTTAGCCCAAGTACCTAGTGAATCATGTTTCAACCCAATAACAGTCACTACTTCCAATAAAGAATAATTAAGGCCATACAACCACTACTTGTCCGTATAACCACAACCTTTGCACAATCACCATCAGATTTGCTGCTCGAGTAATTTAACTTAAAGTTTAATTACACCCATTACGTGCAATGGCATAGAATCCAAAAGAAATTAATGTTTCTTCCTCTTCGCACACATAGACCAATCAAGCAAAAGGCAAGAAGAGAGCACATTTTTCTTGTAGGGTGTGAGTACTACCATAGATAAGAGGAGCCACAACACAATCAAGTCATGTGCTCAAGTGAACATCTCTAAAGTGCTCAACTCAAGTCCACCAAAATACTAGGATAGCTCTTGACTCGAGTGACGATCACTCGAGACTTCATATAGATACTCTTAACCCGAGAGCCACATGCACTTAAAGTATACCCTTTTATATATGGATAACTAGTGTGTACCCCATTCAAGCCCATACCCTTTTACACTTAAGATTGTAAATGGGGTTGTAACCTAGTGGTTCTCAAGGACAAGAGAGCCAATGGGGTTATAGCCTAGTGGTTTGAGTATGGGTTGAGTGCTGAAGGTATGTATTCATCAAATCTTAGGCCCGTTACACACCGGTCCGCGGCCGCCCACGAATACTAAATCCGGCCAATGAGAAGGCATGTATTCATCAAATCTTAAGTTCTACTTCTCGAGTGTTACAAAACATTATGTGTGTAAAGATGTCCTCAGCCTTCAAGGTAGTTCATATTTTCTTAAAAGCCCTAAGTGCTATCTTATAGACAAAATGGATATGTCAAAGGCATTTTCAACATCCGACTTACACAATCTACAGATTCCTTGTGCCTTGTCTTATTTTTTATATATCATACCTTCCTTATAACTAATGCTCTTATCATAACTAATGATTACCAGGGCAATCAAAGAGAGAGAGAGAGAGAGCATACCTGTGAATGTTGTGAAGTACCGATCTGATAAAGACCTCTGCCTTCGAGCCAGAGATATGAGAAAACCCTCGGTTGAAGCTTGCGAATCACCTGCGAAGCCTACAAATTACATGCAAGAAATTGGCCATGATCAAATCCTGAACTGGTTAAATTACATGCAAGCAACTGGCCATGATTAAACCCTGAACTGGTTTCTGGAAGAGAGAGAGACCTGGCTGGATGCATCAGATTGAAATATGCCTTCCCACCTTCACGATGTGAACATTTTCATGCGAAGAGAGGGATGATGAATCCAGAAAAATACAAAGAGATGAACCTTCACGATGTATACATTTATGCATGTGGTGAAACGGGCAACACAGGGAAGCTCCTGTGTATCAACGGCTCCCTGTGTGTCAATGGCCACAGGGTGCACCTACCTGGAGCCCATGCCCACAGCAGAAAACAGAGAGCTCTCTGTCAGATGAGCATGGCGGCAGCAACGGAAACGGGCTGCTGCAACGGAAACCTGCAACGGAAACCTGCAACAGGAACGGGCTCCTACAGCACAACAGGGATGGTTCCTGGAGCCCACTTTGTCCTGGAGCCCACCATGGGACCAACAGAGGAGCTCCGGCCAATCGCGATGGACCAGAGAAGGCGAGGACGGAACAGGACGGGGGAGCTCCCCCGCCCTGCGGAACGCAGAAAGGGGGCGGGGGGGAGCATTGAACACGACGTGCCGGGCGCCATGTGTGTGTAAGAGGAGGGCACCCTCTTTTAGAAATCTGGCCTTCTCATTGGCCGGATTTAGTATTCATGGGCGGCCGCGGACCGGTGTGTAACGGGCCTTTGTCTCTCTAGTAGTTGTGCCTCGGGATCATGAGAATCGACTCATGAGACACAGAGAGAGAGAGAGAGAGAGACTCTAGAAATGGTAGTGTACCGCATGTTCAGTCTCAGAGACTCACGACTCATGTCAAGTTGTCAACGCTGATATGCCATGTCACTGCTTGGGCGCTTCCTCAAAATGTGGAGCCCACTGCCACGTCACCCGGTGTCTTCTCTCGTCGGTAAGTCACACGTGCAGTTCTCATTCGATCTGCCCGAAAGGACGTGCCGTTCTTGCGAGTCGCCGTCCTAAGTTCCCACGGCCTGCCGCCTCTGGGTCAGTGGGGATTGGCATTGGGCAATGATTGTGGCATGCTGTGCGCTGAAGGAGCACACGTTTTTCCCCTGTCACTCATAAAGGCATGCATTCCCTCTTTCTTTTTCCCAAGAGAAAGTTACGTATTTTTAAAAAAGCATACAAAGTATGACTTTTAACACAATAAGTCTAACCTTAGTCTACGATTAACTCATTTAACACAGTTTATGAAAAAGAGGGCATGGCACTCCATTCTACATTTCTTTTGACTATCAATTAAACGCTAAACTAGGAGTTGTTTACGTATTGTTTCCAATGTGGGAAACAGTTCCCAAGAGGGTTTCCCATTTCCAAAAGGAAATTGAGGACATATAGGGAGTTTTTGCAAACCCCACACTCCAAAGAAAATATTAAAATATACTACTTTTCTCCAAATTTGGGATGGTAGAGGTGGGCCATGGCCCGTGGAGCCTTGTGGGGGGGGTTCTCAATAGGAAAGGGGTGTTTTCTAGAAAACTAGAAACGCCCCCACGTGACCTTGGGGAGTTTTTGGTTTATTGAGAAAACCTTTTGAAAACCTCTCGTCCCTGCCCCCAAAAAAAAAACCCCCTCATGAGAACAACTCCAACTCCTAGGCTAATGTTCCCTCATCATGTCATGCCTCACTCAAACTAGACTTTATAAGTATCTTACAAGTAATAAATGGTGTGTGGCATGTTCTTTTACCTCCTTGCTTGCTAAAAATATAGTTACCTCTACTCTAAAAGTCTAGTCAAAACTCTAGGTAGGACATTGCTATAAAACTCCACTTGTGGCACAATGGCACCTTATCCAAGTCCAATCTTTTTGCTTTCATGCACATAGCCTAAATTAAGTGGACCGACCTGTCTTATGGTGAATGGATAAGCTTTGCCACAAATTGTTTGACTATTTGTATATTTTTATAATTTTTACGATTAGCTCTTATACTTATATTTAAATAAATTCTCAAAAATTAGAAGGATTTTGAAATTTTTAATATGATTAATAATGCCATTGTCGCACTTGAAGTAGATCATACCTTTTTTTCCTTCAAATTTCTCATTTTTTTCCACTTTCAAGTTTAAGAATGACATACAAGACAACAAAATATTACCCCATTCCTTGATGAGTGCTAGTCCGATGGCAATCCATAGTTTGGTTGGTAATGTTGTGCGTGGGCCAATTATAGCGAACTATGGAGAGGAGTTTTAATGGGGATTGATATTGTAACGTGATTTATCTATGTTATAGAGGAAATGAGGATTGGATTTATGGTATATTTTGTGTTGGGGGTAAAGGAGCCTTTGTCTAGCCGCCTATGTATTACTACACTGACAGTACCCATGCTTGCACACTACAAGCAGCGAGCGCCCGTCACCATCACTTTATTCTTTATTATTTTAGTGACAGATGAATAAAGGGAAGGCTGGTCACACATTGTGACTGTTGGAGTTCCCACATTGTGAGTCTATCTGTCTCTTACTCTTGCTCTCTCACCAAAGCTCTCCTATGCAAGCTTTGATCCTTCTCACCTTTCAATTGGTATCAAAGCTTGGTTGCTTGAGCATTCTAGCTTGGTCCGTGACTCCTTCAACATTCATTTGAATCCCTACACCATTGGTTCTCACTCTTGGCAACCATATCCGATTCCTTCGAGCTCCGATCACTCCCCGACTTCCCAAGCACCTACCAACCCATTTGGGCATCCTCAAGGCATTCCTTCAGAGATATTGGAGCTCTCTTTTGTTATTTCACTTTAGTCCACAAGTTTTGTGAAGTAGGGCAACCATGTCCTCTTGCTTCTTGTGACGCCTACACTCTACCTTTCCCTTGAAGAGGGAGCTCCTGGGGATCCTTGACTACCCCCCAACGTTACCTTGGCCAGTCCTTCCACAGGCCCTAGATTAGTTTACACTATCATGTGACCTGCAAGATTATCTTCCTTAGCTTGACATTGATCTTCTCCAGCTAGTCTAGCCATTAGGCACTCAGATAGGTCTCATTTGATTCCTAGAAGCATGCTTGGAGCTTGACATTGAAGCATTGAGCATTGGTATTGATTTGGATCTGATTTTGCACTATTTTGGGACTATCATAATAGTCCATACGCTGTTATAAATAGTGTTACACTAACATTTGATGCTACATCTTGGTTGGCATTGACATTTGATGCCGGTTGGTCCCTGAATGCTAGGGGAGTGCATGCCTATTGATCGATCATCATTTGGAGTTGATTTAATGATCTGAAATACTCAGTTTTACACAGTAAATCACTATTGTACCCTCCAGGGCTGAAGCTTATTTAGTCACTTTATTCTTTGCATATTGGTCTCACGGGTGCTTCATCGGTGTTTTATATGACTATTGGGATGCAAATGAAGGTTGGAAAATGCTTTGGATGGTTCCGAAATGTATTTTGAGCCTTGTTTGAGCTCCTTATTGGTTAGCATTTACTTGACATTGGTCTACATTGGCATGCTTTGTGATAGAGGTTATACCTATGGTCTATGTATGACCCGTTGGTACATGCTTGATGCTTATGTTACTTATACATGCTAGTTACATTGTTTAGGCTTGAATGCTACTAGAGCTTCGTTTGGGCTTGACTTTGGATATCCTGGAGCTTATTTTGTCTTGCTTTGGCTCATCAAAGATTGATTGGGATTGTCTTCATGACATTAGATGCTATCATTGGATACTTGAATGCTCATATGCTTTGGATACTCTGTCACTAGTACTCTTGCATGCTTTGTTTGAGCTTATTTGGCTTGACACTTACGGCTTTTGTGCCAATGGAAGTGTCTTTGTACGCTTATTAGACATTAAGTAGTGCGAGTTATGCATATTGAGCTTTTGGATCGCTAAGACCAAGATCTCCTCATGGATGATGTATGGTTGATATACCTTGGTCCATGTAGATGTACTTGGGCTGATTCGGCTTTATATTCACTAAGCAAAAATCAACTTGTGTCAAGTGTTGGAAGTGGTATGTATATTTTTCCCTGTTGATTGGGGGGTGTACCAACTTTACTGACGGAATTTGTCAGACATGCTTGGGTATTGGCTCATGCCAGTTTAACTGTTGCATGCTTGTTTATGCCCACTTGATGCTGGTTTTGCATTGACAATCAGTGATTGACTTTGAATATTGGGTTTTGCTTACTATCAGCTCTCATTGTACACTAGTATCATAAATTACAACAAGCATATATCTCCAAAATATTTTCATGTATTTTTCATGCAGAATCATCCTGGTTTGATGTAGTTTTGATTGTACTTGGTGGGTAGGATCATTAAATACTCATTTCTCACCATTTTGCCTTGGTTTTCGTGGTTTTTTGGTCAACTTTGTACAATTTACAGCAAACAATTTTGAATAGTCTGTACTATTTCAACTTGCAATATGGCATCTTCTTCTACTGACAGTGCTATCTTCAATATCACTAAGCTTGATGGTATGAATTATACCTATTGGAAGAGCCAAGTTTGGCAGGTATAAGTGTAGAGATCACAAATAAAGCCATTAAGATTGAGTAGAGAGTAGCCTAAAACTATGACTAATGACGAATGAATGGAGCTTGATGAGTTATGCAAGTCCACCCTCATCTTATCTCTCACTGAACAGGTGCATTACAATGTGGTTGAGGAAGCAAAGATTGCTTGGTAGCTTTGGGATAAGATCAAGAACCTCTATGACAAGCAAAGTCCTGCAAGTGAAATGTATTGGCTAAAATAACTTATGGATCTACACATGAAAGAGAATGTGACCATGTCAGCTCATCTGAGCCAGTTTCATGCTATTCTTAAGAACTTGGTTTCACAGGGCGTTGATTTCAAGGAGGATGTCACTCCATTGTTCTTGCTTGGAACTCTTAATGAGTCTTGTGATATATTTTGCATTGCCTTACGTGCTTTTGCAACTACTCTGAAGCTATTTGATGTTGAGAGCTCTCTTCTGTAGGAAGAGATAAACCGTAAGAATTTGAATGCCTCTCATGTGTCTCATGCTTTGACAGTTAGAGACCGACATGATGGAAATGCAAAGAATGACCACGGTAATGGCCATGGACAGGATTCCTAGAAATCTCAATCAAAGTCACGTGGCAAGTTGCACAGTAAGTCTCATGGAAGAAATGCAAATTTGACTCGTCATCATTGTGGGAAGAAAGGCCACAATGTCATGAATTGCACAATGAAAGGTGCAAAGACAAGGGGCATTAGGAAAAAAATGAACTCACAAATGGGCCTTTTAGTCCCCCCCTCTCTCCACTTTTGCAATCTCGTTTTTCATTTTTTATATTATCTACAAAGATATACTCAGATTCATTCTCTCTCCTCATTCAAGAAGTCTTTTTCAACCAAATTTTATATTAAAAAAGGAGTTAGTTACAGGAGCGTGGTGCTTCGTTTTCAATGCAAAATGATTAGTAGATACGAGGTAATTGATTTTTTAATCGAGAACAAGAAAAATAAACTTTTGGAAGTTCCTTTTAAGATATTTTGGGGATTTTTTATATTCTAGCTTTTGGTCAAAAAACAAACCAACTGGTCAAATTTCATGTTTTTTGGAGATGTTTTTGGAGGTAAAATAGAAATATCTAAAATACGAAAAGTCTTGGACATCCCTACCATCTGAGCTATTTTCTCCCATATCTATACTCTCTCATGGCTTTATTGTGACCTCTTCTCTATGTTTATGCAACCTTCATTAATAGAGTGAATTACTTACACCCTTCTTTCCCTTGGCACCTTTGTGTGCCTCTCTGTGCATCTCCACTCTACCTCTTGTGACAACCAAGTAGGCTCCTCGTTTCTATTAATAGTAAAATGAATACATGAAAGAAGGAGCTACATATTGAGGTAGAGATTGAATATGCCCCATTATTCAAAAGAACCCAGCGTACCAGTGTCAACCCTCAAGTTTTGCAAAATTACAGGCAAATGGGATTGAAACATGTGAATTTGTGAGTTGATGGGGGAATCTACCCAATTCACCCCTTAAACAATACTAGGCAGCTCATGATCAGGCATTTGAAATTTTACAACTTGCCAAGCAACCATAAAAAATTGCCATGATGTGATTGTTGCACATCAACTTCATATAAAATAGCTCATAGGACAAGTGGTACAACTGAATGACACTATAATTCAACAAAACAATCAAATTATTTCAATGCAAGACACTATCCATGACATTAGTATCTCATATGAGGATGCAAAGACAAAATTGGACAACTTGAGAAAGATCAACAGCAAGCTAACACAGGAGTGCAAATGAAAGAAGAAGCCAATCAATGAGTTAATTATGAATAGCGGCCCGTGGAAGCGACATATCAAAGCATGTAAGGTAGCTCAAAAAGAGAACCTAGATAAGGGTGAGGTTGGATTGTGTATTAGTAGATTGTTGAAGGCAAGTGAATTGGAAAACGTTTTGAGCAATCCTAAGTTTAAGGCTATGAAAGAAAAGGTGATTGAGTGCACATTAAAAGATGTGTCAAATGAGTTCTCAACTGTGGATGCACAATCTATTTGTGACAGGGCCGATATTAGCACAACGACTTACTCAAAGATATTCAAAGGTGTGAAGGCTAGATTTGGTCGTGTGCTGAAGAGAAATAGAATCGGGCCTCTTCCTCAACCTTCAAAGTTAATAGAGGCTCAACGACAACTTAATACAAAGGTCTTGGAGCTGATAGGAGATCCCATGCATGTTCAATGCATGGAAACACTAAAGATTGGGACAAAAAATGCATATGAGGTGAAGTTTACCGAGCTCAATAATTACTATTTAGATTTATACAAGGTGCAGTCGGCAATGGTAATGTACTACAATATGTTTGTTGAGGAATGTAATGGTAAATTGTAGTTTGTTATAAAATTAGATGAAAGTGAGGTCGCCAAAGGAGTAAAGCTTGAAAGAGTTAGTGTAACTTTGATGAATAGAGCTTTACAATTCGACAAGAACAACCCATGGAACTTTAGTGTTCAATCTGAGTGCCATGTGTGGTGGCTCACTGCATTTGAAGTTCCTAAGAAAACATTTGAGATGTTGTAGCTCTTCTTTATGCACACAAGCATTCCAAGTATCATGGATCATCAAGAACATGGTGAGATACTCTCGGTTGAAGGGTATGGTCAATACTTGGTTGAATAGCCTCTTGCAGGATACCTGAAAACTTTAAAATGTATGTGTGGAATCTCGAATGGTGCAAATATAAAGAATCCATGTCTATATTTCTTGACAGCGAGGGTGGAAGGAAAGGACGGAAAGAAGAATTGGCAAAGGGTAACAATGATGCCAGGAGGCATATTTCACGGTGGATTCCGTGAGGTTTTACGGTGGATTCCGTGCCACGGTAGATTCCGTGAGGTTTTACGGTGGATTCCGTAAACTTTGATGACCGGGGCTCATACACAAAGTGGATTCTTTGTGCGAGAAGTTGATGGGGACGCCTGTCCTTTTCGGGCGTATCATTAATTTAGTGTGTACATGGGTGATTCCATAGTGCGTGATTCCGCAAAATGCATATTAAATTAATAAACGTTTATGAGTTTTGAGTGCACACTCGTAATAAATTAAGGTTAGGATTGATTTCTAACCAGTTGATTTATTTATGTAGCTGAAGACTGCTAGGAATTCACTTTTGTCGGTTTAATTGTATTATTTTACTAACGATTGTGAATGCTTCAGTTGATGTGTAGAGATAGCAGCAGTGGTGGAGGAAAGCATTGGAGGATAGCGAGTATTCGATTTATCATTTATATTTTGATGGGCGCATACCTTAGGCATGGCGCCTATATTTTGTCACGCCTATTTATAGAGGCGTTGGATATTTATTATTATTTTGTATGCGCATGGGCGCACGATTATGTTATTTCTACTTGGATATTGTATTGGGCATGCTAGACTCTTTGGGCACTGTCCATTAGCTTTATTCCTATTTTGTGCTAAAGCAAACTCAAAAGCTAAAAGCTTGCTATTTTGTAATTTGGGCTATTATTTGAGCTTGAAGATGATTAATACATAAAATACATGCTTTGTGGAGCGCTCACACAAAGCATGGGGGGAGATTGCACCCAATTGGTCTCTTGTTCATGTCGTTCATGCTTTTTACATTGAATTTTGTGCAAAAAGTAGAGTTCTATTGTTCTTGGGGATCTTCCAGCATTCACTACGCGAGCTACAACATCCGATCTACGCACCAGTGGTATTAGAGCGAAGCTGAGATCAAGAGCTTCCAATTGCTACCCATCTTGAGCGAAGGCGGAGCTCCTAGAACGATCGACCTCTACGGTCAATCTTGTCGCGAACGGTCGATACAGGCAGATTCTTGGCGATCAAGAACCTCTGTTTCCATCATCGGATCGCGAAGGACTGCCCTGCAGAGGCGGAGGACCACTTCTATCTCTTCTTCATCAAGTTGTCAAAAACCAGAGAGATAAGTCTTCTAATCATAAGTTTAAAAGCTTAAGAAGCTTAGCTAAAGCTTAAAGAAGCTTTAAGCTTCTCAAATTCATCGCGAGCTGTCAGAATACCTCTGAAATTTGCGCCGCATGAATAAAAACGCCCCCCCTCAAATCGACGACTTGCTGCCCTTACTAAGCTACACTACCAAGCTTAATCACTTAAGTTTCAAGTCACTTAAGCTTCTCAACTCAGCAAGTCAGCAAAGTCCAAGTTTCGCAAGTATTCTAAGTCGAAGTTCTGCAAGTCTACAAACTATGCAAGTCACATAAGTCTGCAACTCTGCAAGTCAGACAAGTCACCTGAAGTCAAAATTGACTTCTGTTCAAAACTCATACAAGGGCTGTTTCCTGCGCAGAAACTCCGAACTACAAAGTTGTTCATTGGAAGGTACTCTACCCATACGCAGGTTTGCTGAAGCATTTTCAGCATATGAAGAAGGATAAAGCGCAGATTTTTCAAAGATTGTGAAAGCCACACCCAAAAACATATAAGCCTTGTATTCCCGAACTTGAGCTACGCTCATCTCGCTAACTTGATTTTGAGAGTGAGAGGTCTTTTGAGTTTTGCAGGATGACGGAATCCACCGTAAAACCTCACGGAATCCACCGTGGCACGGAATCCACCGTGAAATATGCCTCCTGGCATCAGACAAGTGCTGCACTAACGCGCAATAGAGAAGATTCCACTTGGAAGCCCAAATTCAACATTCCATTAGATCATATTCACATTTGTTCATTGCATGATTTTGTCAGAATCATGGAGAAACTTGTATATGAATACATTTTCTTTGCTTATAGGATGCAACCAGAAAAAGAAGCCATTGCAACGTGTAGGAATGTGGAGCGAGTGCTATCAGAAATTGGGCTACACAAGCATCAAGTGACGATTGAAAAATATGAGAAGAGATCGAGAAAATCTGGTAACTTGCCAAAAAAGCCTTGTTTTGGAGGAGCAAAGGCTAGGAAGTTTCTCTCAACACCCATCAATGAGGAATGGAATGTCATGGTTCGTAGGCCGCAAGACTACGATGGGTGGAAAAAGTTACATTTTGCAGTTCTTCATCGAAGTAATGGAGGAAAAACAAGATTGGCCAAAGCTAAGGTTTGGATAAGTCTTAATAAATTGGCTCCCTTACTTCGCAAGATGGTGTTTAACAATGAAGATAAGCAAAAATTTATCAACACTGTGCATAACTTCTACGAAAACATGGTGGAAGCATGGGGCAAAAGCTCTATCAGACATTACATGATGCATACTAAGTTAATATTTTAAAATTGTATGAATTGTATAAACTATTGAGCATAGGTCTACTCATGTGTGATATGTGACTTTGTAGCATATCCTCCTTGACATGTCTCCACTCTATTTTCAAACATGTCTCTGTAGTTTGATCCTCCAACAAATCATCAAGCTTCTCTTGAAGCCCAAGATCAACTGCCTGTAGAAACAATTCAATTTTCTGACTTGCAAGAGCTTGTTGTTCTGCAAGATCTAACAGCTCAAGTCTACTTTTAAATTCACTTAACAATTCTATAGCCACAAGACCCTTATTGGGTTGTATAACCCACTCCTGAAAAGTCTTGCGCGTAATCAAACTGGTGTCCTCAATGTAAAATTCTTCCCTAAGTGTCTTCTTGAAGGCTACCTAGTCTGCATCTTGCAAGTATAATTCAGTAATCCGTGCTTTTAGTTCATGAATAGTAACATGTACAAAATACCGGCTCCATGTAAATTGAGCCACTCCAAATAATTCCATCTTCTGAGCATAGGTATGTACATATGCAGATACATTCCTGCCATTGAATGACTTCATCTCACGCTCAATTGCTTGCAAAGCATTCATCACAATACTTTCTGTTTGAGCTGAAGCTTGCATCACCTGTTGTTGTTGTTGTACCTACATAAGCATATTCATATTTTGCACCAACTGTTGCAAAACATCACTGGAGATTATATTCGAAGGTTCTCCTATATTATCTTTCCTTCTTCTGTGATGACCTTTCATGTCGGGTTTACCAATGTTGGAGGGGTTTTTGTCGAAAGGTTGAGTCCACAGGGGTTCAAAAGCAGAAGAAAGTAGAGATAGGAGATGGAAGAAAAGATAGAGAATACCCAAGTGGTAAACACGAAAAAAACAAATCACAATGAATTGAATCAATATGTATTGAAAGAACCTAGAATCTTTGCACTACTAAGAAGCAATCTCCAGGCATTAGTTCTCCTAGGGCTCCTTCGTAGACAAAAAACGTGGACCAGAGAAATCAGCTTTTTCTCTCTTGTCCGGAACCCAAATCTGATGTCTCCGTTGGCTTCGAAAGGGGGGTAAAACCGCAGGACACCTGCTAGGACACCTAGTCACGGATCTCCCAGATCACTCCTTCTTCTTCTTTCAGTTCAATTTGCAGTTTTCAGCCTGTTTACAACGATCGCGATATGCACGATTTTGTCCATCTGTCTTTTTTATGAAAAATCTCCTAATTGGCTAAAAAAAGCAACTAGCTTTTTGCATGCCATCCTAATCTAGAAGATTTTTCTAACTTTTTTGGATTTTTACAATAAATAATATTAAAAATAGACTAAAATTATCCAAAAATCTAGTATTTTCGGATAATCCATGCAACTCACACTAGTACTAATGGCTCAGATTGCATTGACTCTCTAGATCAAAAGAGAAGTCAGATGATGATGCATTCCATAGTTTTTCACACAGTGTCCTCATAACATCATGATAGCGTCTGAGCAATCCACCATAATATGTTCCGCCAAGGGAAGGGAATTCACCATAGAACTTGTATTTTCTTGGTGCTCACACAAGGACACACCCCTCAAACCCTTCACAGTAGCACAGCACCCCACTCACCTCTCACCCCACAAAAAGTCTACGTATCCCCTCACTTTCAGTGTATGTACTCACCATCCCCACTTACCTAATCCAGGTGGAAGCTCGGAGTCACCTAACCATGTCCAAGTGACACACGCTACGGCCCCATGCTGCGATGCGCCCTAGAGAGCTAGGCCTCAAGGGAAAGGTACCTCCACTATATCCATCCCCTAAAAAAAACTTAGAGCCCACTTTGAGTTGTTGCACTACTAAGAGTTTCTTAAATAGAAGGATAAGCCCAATACTCGTACCTAGATTCAAAAAAGTGAAGGTAACTATATGGACATCCCTACTTAGTTATGCACCCAAGTGTATGTACAAGCCGCGCTGTGATGCTACCACCAATTTAGATGCTCCGATGCTAAAGTGTGGCATCAGTGTCACGATCAACTTCACCTAATTAGCCCTGCATGGGTGGAGCATCCTTTGAAGTACTCTTGAAAGAAGCTATGTAGCCACGCGTTGAATGGCCACATATCGTCTTGCTTGTCTTGCCCTATCCATGGTGCATGTGTCAAGGAGTCTCCCACATTGTGCCTTGCTCAGTTTTAGAATGCCCAGATCTTCTTGAATTGGGGGGTTGGACTTTTCAACTCCTGCAGTAGACCATCTACTCATGAAGGTTGTATGTCGAGTGGCGCAAAAAGTATGATCCCATTTTGTCGTGCCGTCCTTGTGCCTTTTTCTTCTTCTAAAAGTGCCCTTTATGGCATGGATCTTCGGGAAAGCACCTTTGGGGAATGCACCGACTCCTTTTGAAGTTCCTTGCAAGGTCCATTGTCCCCACATGTGTTACCCTTCTACGTTTTTCACCACTCCACATAGAGGAGGTATGGAGAAGGGAATAGCCCTACTTGGCTAGGTCAGACTTGATGGTGCTCACTTGTTGATGAAAAGTAGAGTGTTGGCCTGCTTTGGTCAAATCCATCTCGATGATGCACATGTAAAATATAGAATCCATTGCTATTGAGTTGCCATATTCTTTCGGCTTGCACTAGAAGGTTCCCTTTGGCTAGATTGGGATGAAACACCCACATGTAAGATACAAGATGAAAGGTGAGAAGGATCGAAGCTTGCACTCAAGAGCTATGGTGGGAGAGCAAGAGCAAGAAAGAGAGAGACAAGAAATGGGAACTCCAACAGTCACAATGTGTGACCGGGCCCTGATTCAAACTGTCACTAAAAGAATAAAGAATAAAGTGACGGTGACGGGCACCCGCGCATGGAAGATTGGATTCTTGGCTAACTGAATAGTACTCATAGAATCCAAATGTAGTGTAGGGATATCATTAATACTAAGGTTAGCAACCAAATGACCCAACCAAATGGCCTCCTTGCAAGCCTCAGTGGCTGCAACATACTCGGCCTATGTGTAATAGGAACGGCCGTGCATTTTTGCACCGTGGACATCCAAGAAACAAGACCTCCAGCATAGGTGAATACATAGTCGGAAGTGGACTTCCTACTATCTGTATGTCCTTCATAATTAGAGTCAGTGTACCCCACAACTCCTGTATCTTGACTGCCATAGCATATGCACATATTTGCAGTGCCCTTCAAGTACCTCATGATACCCTTTACGACATCCCAATGCTTCTTACCAAGTGTAGCCATATAGCGTGCCACAACACCAACTGCAAAGGAAATATCTGGATGAGTGGCTATCATGGCATACATAAGACTGTCCACTGTGGATGCATAGGGAATCTTGGCCATCTTGGCCCTCTGCTCATCTGCCTGCGGACAATCAGCCTATGATACCTTCACATAAGAAGGCAATGGAAAACCAATAGGCTTTACGTCCTGCATGTGGAAGCTCTCAAGGACTTTATGAATATACTCCCTCTGTGACAAGTAGAGGAGTCCCTGATGCCTGTCGCGTCTATTGCGCATACCAAGTATGTGAGCGGCCTATCCTATATCTTTAATCTCAAAGCTCTTCTTGAGTTGAGCCTTAAGAGCATCTAGCTCATCATGAGCTTTCCTTGATATCAGCATATCATCCACATAGAGTACTAAAATCAATAAAGAAGCATCACGGGCTTTCTTCGTGTAAAGACATGGATCCATAGCACTCTTGTTGTAGCCCTGTGACTGCATAAATGCATCAAACTATGATACCACTCCCTAGGTGCCTGCTTTAAGCCATAAATACTTTTCTTTAATTTGCACACTAGGTGCTCCCTGCCAGGTTTTGCAAAGCCCTTAGGCTGCTCCGTATAAATCTCATCATGCAAGTCCCTATGTAAGAAAGCCGTCTTGACATCCATCTGGCATAAATCCAAAGTCAAGCTGAGCAACCAAAGCCAAGACTAAGCACAGGGTGGTCATCTTAACCACAGGAGAAGGTACTTTTCAGCTTGTACACCCACTTTCATGGCAAAGCCTTCTTGCCCATAGGCAAGGAAATCAAATCCCAAGTGTCATTCTTATGCAAGGAGTCTATCTCAGACTGCATAGCCCTCTCCCAGGAGTAACTGTCACCCCTGCGCATAGCCTCATTATAAGTGAAAGGCTCTCCTATATCTATAACCAAGACATAATGCATCGAGGGCAGAAATCTATCAGGTGGACGTCTGTCTCTGGTAGACCGTCGCACGGAAGGCTCTATTTCTGCCTGCCTAGCTACCTGTCTAACACCCTAACCATGAGCATCTGCTGCAGCTATAGGCTGTCCAACTGGCTGTGCAGGAGCTCTCGGCTCCTCCTGAAATATGACCATGCGGATCTCAACAACTCTCTTAGGCTGCCTATGCATCTTGTCTTCATGGAAGACTACATCATGACTGCGGATGATTTTCCGCGCTTGCGGATTCTAGAGATGGTAACGCATCTCACCTACACCCCCGTAACCAAGGAAAATGCATTTGACACTCTTAGGATCCAACTTACTTCTCTTGTCCATGGGCACATGGCAAAATGCCTCACATCCAAAGACACGGAGATGCGCATAAGAGGGAGGTTTCCAGTCCATTCCTCCCATGCAACTTGGAAATCCAAACCACTAGAAGGTGATCTGTTTATGACATGTATAGCTATACTAACTGCCTCAGTCCAAAAGCTCTGTGGTAGGCCTACATGGCTAAGCATACTGCGTACACGCTCCTGGATGGTTCTATTCATCCACTTAGCCAAACCATTCTGGGAGGGGTGTAGGGGGCGGTCAACTGATGCTTAATACCCCTCTCATCACATAACTGCTCAAAAGCATGATTCACAGCTAAGATATCGGATTTAAGCTTAATGGGATAAGCCCAAACTTTTCATGAAAAATCATCTATAAAAGTAACAAAATACTTGGCACCACCCATAGACTGATAAGGCATGGGCCCATAGACATCCAAATGTACCAATGCCAAGGGCTCACTCATGCGTGGCCTACTGAACTTCTTATGCATAGACCTAGTCTGCCTGCCATAAAGACAATGCTCATATGAATCAAAACATGCATAATCAAGGGGTGATAAGTACTGCAAACCAGAAAGCATTTTCATTCCTTTCAAAGACATATAGCCCAAACAGGCATGCCAAAGAGATACATGTGGGATAGAATCCACAAACAAAACATGATCAAGGAAAGATGCAGATACAATCAAGGGATAGAGGTTGCCACTCTTGGTACCTCTCGCAATCACAAGTCTGCCACGAGTGATCTTCCATGCAGAGTCTCCAAAAGATACATGATAACCTGCGCTATCAAGCTGTCCAACTGACAGGAGACTACGTGTCAAAGCAGGTACATGACGTACATCCTGCATAACAAAACACGTGCCAGAAGAAAACTGCAACCTAACATCACCAATGCCCACAATATCAAGAGAGCTGTCATCACCCAAGCGCACAGAACCCCAAACAGTACGATATGAATGAAACCACTCTCGATAAGGTGTCACATCAAAGGATACACCTGAGTCCAAGAGCCAACACTGTGCATACATAGAGTGTATCTTTGTCATCTATGAAGTGTCAAGATTGTGGGAGAGAAGGAAGGAGTCTCACTTGTAGCTTTCTTGCTTGCACAATGGGAGAATACACACAAGGGTGGAGGCTGAAAATAGTTTTCCTCTTCTTAGTTGTGTAAGCCAAAAGAACTCACATACAAAGAAATAGAAGAACCCTATATATGGGTCTCAAACCAAAGACAACTAACTAAGGTGGCATACTAATTGAGCCACGAACTAGAGTAGATAAGGATAGCTGTCATCTAGTTATTATTCATGGGCGGTGTACCAACCGCATCTGCAACTGACAAGTCGGTGACATAAATGCACAACGGTCACCCTGGCATATCACAAGTGGAGCTCAATATCTCAACACTCCCCCTCGAGCTCAATCCCAATTCCTGCACACCAAGCAGGTCTCTGAACTTGCGCAGCTTCTCTGCGCCCAATGCCTTCGTAAATATGTCAGCTACCTGATCCTCTGTGCTGACATAAACTAGATCAATAAGACCTAGTAAAACCCTCTCTCGCATATAGTGATAATGCACCTCAATGTGCTTTGTTCTAGCATGATAGACTGGGTTATTTGCCAAGTGTATACTACTCATGTTGTCACAATAAATGACAACTGGCCCATCTGTAGGCTGATGCATATCATAAAGTAGCTTATGCAACCCAAGCTACCTCACATGCAGCCATTGCTGCATCCCTGTACTCAGCCTCTGTGCTCGACAAGGCAACTGTAGGTTGTTTCTTATTGCTCCAAGTGACTACAGCACTCCCAAAAGAGAACACATATCCACTGGTAGATCATCTATCAGAGATGCTACCAACCCAATCAGCATCAGTGTATCCATGCAACTGTATCTGAACCCCAGTCTCATAAAATAGTCCATACTGCAATGTGGACTTCACATACCTGAGTATGTGTCTAGCCGCATCCATATGCGGTTTCCTTGGAGCCTGCATAAACTGACATACCAATCCAACAGCATAGCTCAAATCTGGCCTGGTAATAGTCATATAAATCAAGCTTCCTACTATGCATCTGTACATAGTAGGGTCTTCCAGAAGCTCACCTGCATCTGCGCTCAGCTTCACATTCTGCTCCAAAGGAACTGAAATAGGCTTACAGCCTGTCATCCCATATTTGGACAGCATGTCCAATCCATACTGCCTCTGCAAGAGCTGTATCCCACTTGGTGATCTAACCACCTCAATGCCCAAGAAATAACGCACCTCTCCCAAATCCTCCATCTCGAACTTCTGCTTCAATAGCATTTTCACATGAAGGATATCTTCATCACTGTCACCTATGATAATCAAATCATCAACATAAATGACAAGCAGCATAATACCTTTCTCTGTTTTTCTTACATAAAGTGAGAAATCTGCCTTGGAAATCTGAAAGCCAATAGTGACAAGATACTGTCCTATCTTGTCAGACCATACTCTAGGTGCTTGCTTCAAGCCATACAAGGCTTTCTTCAACCTGCAAACAAACTCAGGATGAACAGCATGCACATAACCTGGTGGCTGCTCCATATAGACCTCTTCTTGCAAATCACCATGCAAGAAGGCATTCTTTACATCCATCTGATGTAAAGACCATCCCTTTGATGCAGCCATAGCAATGACTGCTCTTACGGTTGCCATCCTTGCAACCGGATTGAATGTTTCTTCATAATCAATGCCATATGTTTGTGCATATCCCTTGACTACTAATCTTGCCTTGTATCTGTTCACAGAACCATCTACATTGTGCTTCACCTTATAAACCCACTTACAGCCAATTGCATTCTTACCTTTAGGCAAAGGTACTAACTCCCATGTAGCATTTGCTTCCAAGGCATCCATTTCTTCATCCATGGCTTTCTCCCATTTTTCTTTTCCCATGGCTTGCTCAAAAGAAGTGGGTTCTGGTTCCTGTATCACTTTGACCATATATGCATAGTGAATGGCTGTAAATCCATCATATTTCAGCCTATCCACAGGATACCTAACTCTGCTAGACCTGCGCAAAGTAGGTTCACTCCCAGGTGCTCTCAAAACATCCCTGGTCTTCCTTACTCCAGGTATAACAATAGAAGGAATACCCAATTCATCATCAATGCCCTATTCTGAGCCACTGGATTCACCATCCACATAAGAGTGACCTGCATTCACATCAAACATGGGCTGATCTACCTTCTCTTTTCCTTTTCGTGATACCTGCATACCACTATCTGCATTGCTTTGAGAAGATTCTCCTGATCTCAACCTGCTTGTCCATGGTGAAGAATGTGAACCACTGCTAGAGGACGCTCTAGGTCCATTAATATTTTGTGACTGCTGCTGTGAATTCTGTGCAGCATTACCATTTTGTGCATCTACATCATCAATCACATTTACTGGTTTATACCAGCTACTCATCTCATCAAAAACAATATCTCTGCTCACTGTAAACTTACGAGTAGAAGGCTTATAGCATCTATATCCTTTTTGCTGCAGAGAGTAACCAATAAAGATGCACTTCTCAGCTTTTGGATCCAACTTGGATCTCAACTCATCTGGCACATGAACATAGGCAATGCAACCAAAAATCTTCAAATGAGAAATATCCGGTTTCCTACCAGTATACCTCTCCTCTGGAGTCATCCCATGTATTGCTGCAGTGGGAGTCCTGTTCATTATGTAGACTGCTGTAGCAACTGCTTCAGCCCAGTAGAAATCTGGCAAGTCTTTTTCATTGAGCATGGCACGAGATACCTCTCCAATATGCCTGTTTTTCCTTTCTGCAATTCCATTTTGTTGTGGGGTATGACTGCATGAATATTGTTGCTTTATGCCGTGCCCCTGCAGGAACCTTGCAAACTCATTTGAGAGGTACTCTCCCCCTCCATCTGACCTTAGGCATTTTATTTGCAGACCTGTTTTTTTTTCAACCATAGCTTTAAGAGTTTTGAAATGCCCAAAAACTTCACTTTTCTTTTTCATAAAATACACCCAAACTTTTCTGCTATAGTCATCAATAAAAGTGACAAAATAATGATAGCCTCCAAGAGATGCAGCTTTAGTAGTCCACACATCAGAGTGGATTAATTCCAATGGCTTCTTACTCTCTTGAACATGTCTAGGAAATGGTTTCCTTGCCTGTTTTCCAAACTGACAGGCTTCACATACCTTATGCATTTCTGCAACTTTGAATCTAGGCAATCCTGCAACAATATTTTGGGCATGCATTGATTTAAGTCGCTGTATATTAACATGACCAATGCGTTTATGCCAGATATCAATATCTGCAACTACATCGGTCCCATGTGCAAACATTGTTGCACTCAATTCAGACATGTCTGCATCCAACGTAAACATTCTGCCCTTCTTCTTTCCTTTTGCTATCAAGCGACCTTTATTTTTCATATCCTCAATAAAGCATCCATGAGGATTAAATCTGACCTGCAAGCCCTGCTCAACCATTTGACCAACAGAAACCAGATTCTTGGTGATATTCGGGACATGAAATACATCGGACATGTATTTCTTTTTCCCATCCTGCATAGACAAGGGAATTTTTCCAATCTGCACAATAGGATGTGCAGTATCATCACCAGTCTCCATAAATCCTGGTTTTTCCATTTTCATTGCATCCTCCATCCATTCTGCATGACCTGTCATGTGGTTTGATGCACCTGAGTCAACATACCATACATCGTTGCTTTCTTCTGCACTTGTCACAGAATTGTTTATGTGCTGCACCATAAACAAATGCTCATTTCTGTCATCACCCTGTCTACTAGAAGATGCATAATTTTCTTGTTGCAGTTTTCCATTCATGATGTTATTCTACTTTTTATAGCAGTCTTTAGTCATATGACCCATTTTACCACAGTAGTAGTATTCAACACTGCTGTTTGCATTTTGCCCTCTTTGCCATCCACCACGACCTCTTTGGCTCCCCCTGCCTCTAGAGTTACCACGTCCTCCTCCATAGGACTGGTTTTCTTGAGTTTGCTGCATATTCTGATTTCTACCACGGCCTCCAAATCGGCCTCCTCTACCTCTGCCTCTACCTCTTCCAGCATTTGAGTAGAATACAGCTTCTTTTGAAGTTCCTCCTGAAGAAGATGCACCACCATTTCTTTGCTCCTCAGAAATTAGAAGAGCAATCAACTCCTCAAAATCAGGAAATCTTTCACGAACTGAAATGGATGTCCGAAACTGTGCATAATCCTTTCCTAGACCATTCAAGGTCACAGAAACTAAATCATCATCTTCCACTGGCGACCCAATGGAAGCAAGTGCATCTGCAATCTTCTTCACCTTCATGTGGTAGTCATTGATGCTCATATATTCTCTTTGCACATTATGCAACTCTTGCTTGAGCTGCATTTTCCTGGCTTGCATATTTGTGCTATATATTTTTGACAAAGTATCACATGCCTCCTTTGGCGTACTTGCATCTTGAATATGCACAATCATAGAGTCTGAAATACTGATAGACAGCTAGTACATAACTTTCATGGCTCTCTCATACCATGCTTTGAATGCCTGCATTTGCTGTTGATTGGGAACATCAGGAAGAACTAGTTCTTCTTCATTTCCTGCAACAAATTCCCAATATCCTTTTCCCATAAGGAAATTCGTCATTCTAAACTTCCATGCTTGGAAGTTATTGTTGTCAAGCTTTTCAATTACAATCTGTGAAAGAGAATCAGATGCCATTACAGAACACTGCAAAAAATTCTGTCACTGCAAAAAACACAGCTTCACCCTCACAAGGGCAAATCTGTAAAACTGGCGAAAGTGGTATTTGACCACACAGTCACTTCCTAGTGACGATTTTGCATAAACAGGAACCAAGGATGATTTTGTAACTCCCAATGTCTCTGCGCACAAGCATACGATGCAATTTCTACAGTAAGTTTTCACCGACCTGTAGAACAGTGGTTGCACAACATAAAATAGGGTCTTTTCTTGAGTGCATGCAGAAAACTTCCGCCTCCAAAACAGGCCCCGAAATGGCCTCAAATAAAAAAAAAGGGTCGCCAAGGGCTAAAGCCCTACCCCACAGCATATACTGCCCTCTTGCTTCATTGCGAAGGGCGTCTCAACCTGAGACAATGCACTCTTGCAATTTCTGGCTGTGCTACCTGCAGAGATCTGCTCCCAAAACAGAAAATGAAAGCAACACTGCTCCTCTTACCAGAACACCGCGAGCTTGGCTTGCTTTCTTGAGCTCCTTACCACGAACAAGGCTCTGATACTATGTCAAGATTGTGGGAGAGAAGGAAGGAGTCTCACTTGTAGCTTTCTTGCTTGCACAATGGGAGAATACACACAAGGGTGGAGGCTGAAAACAGTTTTTCTCTTCTTAGTTATGTAAGCCAAAAGAACTCACATACAAAGAAATAGAAGAACCCTATATATGGGTCTCAAATCAAAGACAACTAACTAAGGTGGCATACTAACTGAGCTACAAACTAGAGTAGATAAGGATAGCTGTCATCTAGCTATTATTCATGGGCGATGTACCAACTGCATCTGCAACTGACAAGTCGGTGATATAAATGCACAACAGTCACCCTGGCATATCACAAGTGGAGCTCGATATCTCAACATGAAGCACTAGAAGAAGCTGCAAGGATATAATCATCATCATCAATATCCTCAGGCTGCATAATATTGATCTCTTCAATTTTAACACTGGACTTTGCAGGCACTATGCTGTGATCAGAAGACTTATCCTGCACTTTGTCTTTTCCTTTGCGCCTTTCATTGCGTAGTTCATGGCATTGTGGCCTAATATGGCTCTTTTTCCCATAATGGTGACAAGTAACATCTGCATTCCTGCCACAGTATTTGCTACATGACTTCCCACGAGACTTGGACCAAGATTTTTGAGAATCCCGTCCACGGCCACTACCATTGCCATGCTTTCCATACCCATCATTCCTGCCTCTAACTGTCATAGCATGCGACACACGAGAGGCATCCAAATTCTTACGATTAACCTCTTCCTGCAGAAGAGCACTCTCAACATCAGATAATTTCAAGGTAGCAGTAGAGACACATAATGCAATGCGGAATATATCCCATGACTCATTAGGAGTACCATGCAAGAAAAGAGGAGTGATATCCTCTGCAAAAGTGATGTCCTGCGAAGTCAAGTTCTTGAGTATAGCATGGAACTCACTCAAGTGAGCAGACATAGTCACATTCTCCTTCATGCGCAGATCCATAAGCTGCTTCCAATACATCTGACTCGTTGGACTTTTCTTTTCATAGAGATTCTTGATTCTATCCCACAACTTTCATGCACTCTGTTCTTCCTCAAATACATTGTAATGAACCTATTCTATGAGAGATAATACAATAGTGGACTTGCATAACTCATCAAGCTCAAGTCATTCCTCATCTGGCATAGTTGCAGGCGAATGCCCGCTCAACCTCAAAGGTTTGATCTGCGATTTCTGCACCAACACCTGCCAAATCTGGCTCTTTCAATAAGAGTAATGCATACCATCAAGCTTAGTGATGTTGAAAATAGCATGATCAGTGGACGAACTCGCCATAATGTAGGCTAGAAGACTATAGACAATTCAAAACTGTTTGCTGTTTACTGCAAAAAATGACCAAAAAAACACCAAAATCGAGAGAAAATACAAGAATTGTGTAACCAAAGCTGCTTCTCACCAAGTACTAGTGAAAGCACATCATTTTAGAATATTTTAGCATGAAAAATCCATGTTAGTCTGGAGTTATATGCTTGCTGTAATAAATGATAGCAAGATACTGTGAGAGTCAATGTCTGACCAAATCACTACACTAAGTCAATAAATGACAACCAAGACATGACCAGCCATAAATGGGAATAAATCATCTCCAAATAGTCATCAATACCCTGAGCAAACACCCAAACATGTCACCAAAGCATCTGTCAGTGATGAGGAGTAGGCATATCCCCTGGACAATAGGGCAAAGTATACATAACACTGGCAAGACCTGACACCAGTAGGTGTATGCTCACTAGAGTGCAAAGCCCAAGCTCAGGTAGAAAGAAATTCCAAGATATCAATGCATGAACCATGCAACATGTAAGTGTAAGAGATCCCAAAGTCTCAAGTATCTGTAAAATGCTCAAAATAGCATAAACCTCCTGCTCAATGTTGATCAAGTATACAAGATGCTCCCACTGGCACAAAAGGTAGATAAACGAGCTCATCAGCTCAATCAAACCAAGTCAGAGTACCAAAGACAGGTAACCAAGACAATGCCTCAATAGCATCCCAAGAGCATGACGGCTACAAAGCAACTGTAGATAGTATCCATGAGCAAGATATACATCCCAATAAATATCTCTAACAACCAAAATAACAGCCAATACAAAATTCCAAATAAGCAAAGGAGAATCCAAGCCAAGTCTTCAAAGATCACTAAAGCTCAACAAGTACATGGTACACTGTGCCAAGATAAATGCATCAAGCCGTAGGCGTCAGGTAAGCATGTACCCAAATAGCATATTTCTGTCAATGCCCTGACCATTGTCAAGTATAGACCAATGTCAATAAGTGTGGATTTAAATAAGCTCAAGTTTCAAAAAAGCATCTGGATCCAATGACAAGCTCGAAGTCGTCCCTCGAGTATCAATACATCATAGCATAACCCAAGATATACACCCGGAACCAATATGCATATGTCAAAGCATGAAAGATAGCTTCAGCCCAAGAGTATTCACCATGCATATAACCTCTGTAAATTGAGCAAATTAGTGCTCAATCCAAGCTCGAATCCATAGGCCCAAGCTCGAATCCATAGGCATATATTTACATATGTATAGGCACTACAAGATATAGGCCTTATATCAACGTTTAAAGCGACGAAAATGCAAATAATAAAATTTACCCCCGTCATCGCAAAAAGTGTCGTTATTGGCGACGCCATAGAAGACTCGGTATTGGCGTCGCTATCAGCGTCGCTATTGGCGTCTTTATGCACGTCGCAAACCGTCGCTATCAGCGTCGGTATTGGTGTCGCTATCAGCGTCGGTACGACGCTGATAACGATGGTTTGCGACGTGCATAACGACGCCAATAGTGACGCGAGCAGTAAAATTTGCAACGCTAATAGCGACGGCAAGGAAAAAAAAATTTATGGCAGGGTAGTGTGTGCTATATGAGAGCCATACAAAATAGTTTCTGCACTACTGTGTACAATGCGCTTGCAAACAAAAACAATGTATACTGAAATCATAAAACTGATACATGAAATAAATACATGATCGAAAGCGATCGGTACAATCATGACACGATATCACTAATGCATAGAAAATATCTACATAGATCAAGCGACTCAAAAATAAAGGTGTGTGAGCTCCAAGGATCTAAGGGCGAGCTACATATCCTCGTCCCCCGAAAGCTCATCCCGCCGCAAAGGAGCATCGGACTCTACAAAAAAAGAAACAACACATCGGTCCACCATACAATAATGCATTCAAATATCTCATGGTAACTATGAACAAGAAAGATGAGTGACTTACAAGGCCTCCGCGTCTATACAATCGGTCGACCAATGCCCTGAGACCGTGTCTCTCTGCATATCGAGTCTCAAGGCCAGTCAGATCGCGATTTGTAATGGAGTGCTGCAAAGAAAACAAAATGCTAACTGTTAGAAACATGATTTTCAGTACAAAGAATATTTTTAAAAAATAAACAAGCAAAACAAAAGAAAAACTTACAAACTCCTCCAAATATGTCCTGTGGTCGCCACTCCCAAGATGATGGACCACTCCGGCCTCGAGTCGTGCCCTCGCCGCCTCGCACTGCTGACTCTAATGTCCTGAAGAATCTGTAGCCTCCTCCCTCAGTCGGCGCCAATCGTCTACATCTAACCACTTGGGCTTTGCAACCCCACTCTTGATTGCCTTGAGTGCGTCGGATCATCTATGTGACATCTATGCACGCATGCAATCCATCATCCAGCCCGTAGAGAATCTATCTACTGCAGCTGGCATCGAAAACTCCTCGTGCAAGGATGCTACTATGTAGTCCTTGCTCCCCTTCGGTATGTTCTTACAATGATCCAAGATGTTGTACCGAAAAACTTGTTAGCACAACTCTCTTATGCGAGTCATCACCGTTCTCCCCTCATCATTCATGATGATGGCTCCTGACCTACTATCGACTAGATATCCATAACCCATAGGAGTCTACCTAAGATAGGTCCTCTCCCATCTGGGTCCATGCTCCTGGGCATATCTAGGAGACCCCTGTGCAGCTGGTGTACCGACGGGGGTAATATCTCTCGGAGTGGCACCCACAGGGGTGCCACCTGCTAATGGCTGCGCAAAAGCCAGAGTAACTGGAGTAGACATCCCCACAGGTGTGACAAATCCTGGAGGTGATGTAGCTCCAGCTGAATGACGAGACGGAGACACCGCGTCCGTGTCTCCACAGCATCCACCTCAGCCACGAGAGCGAGGAATTGCACCTGTATCCCGTGTCGACCGCGGGCTCACTGCCTCTGTATCTCTGCAGCATCCCCCTGATCCCGATGCACTCCCTCCCTCTGGCCCAAGTCGTGAGCGTCGAGATCATCTGCTCGAAGCCGAAGCATCCGATCTCGCTAAAGCAAATCTAGTAGAGCGCCCTGACAAAGACCGAGACAGCTCCTAGTCTGCCATCTCTCTCAATCTGGCGATCTGATCACTTATGCTTCTCGATATGTCTATTTGATGTGAGATCACTTGGAATGCTATGTCAATGTCTTGGGATGTTATTGGACTAATTTGAGCACTCATTTACTCAATTTTATAGAGGTTTTCACTTCTGTAATAAGTAGGGTTGAATGCTATTTTGTCAGAGAAACTTCATGCTTATTGCTTGTTGATGCTTATTGATTACTTTGCATGCTACACTAATGTCTATGGTTGATGCCATATACTTGGCTATGCTTCTAGAATGCACTTGGATTGAGATTGAAGCTTAGTCTCATTGAGTTTGACTGTCACTTCTCACATCAAGCATTAATTTAAGACACTTCATGCCTCTTATCATTGGATGATACATGAGCCATTTGTTAGATATATTATAGTGAGACAATAGGACTAATTGTGACATGTACATGCTCTTTATACTCATTGGATGCAGTACCCCTATCGTAGGATGGTTTGATGTTTTGTCTTGGATCTAGTACTTATATCTGTCATAGTGTTGTCAGTGGTATTTATATGCTTCTAGGTTATGTATTGAGACTTAGTGCCCTCTCTCCTTTCCTTTTCTCTCTCCTCTCTCTCTCTCTCTCATTTTTTCTCTCTCCTCTCCCTCTCTCATTTCGTTTTCTCTTACTCTCCCTCTCATTTCATTTTCTTCCTTAAATGTTTTATTTGGAAAATATCTCCATCTCTTCCTGTAGCTTTCACTCAAGAGGTCCTTCCATTTAAATGCTCGTAACACTCTCCAATGAGTTGTATTTAGATGAGTTACATTGTGAGTTCAATTTGAATGCAACCCATAGGGTGTTTTATCTAGAGAACTAATTTCATGTCGTAAGCAAAAAAATTTCACTAATTTCTTTCCTAATACAATTGATAAGCATTAGACATAACTAATCCTCCATAGCAATCATTAGACATAATAGTAGACATAACTAATTTCTGTCCTAATGCAATTGATAAACGTTGGACATAACTAATCCTCCATAGCAATCATCAATCAATGCAATTCGAATCTCTACTACAAATTATTAGAGAGTTTTTTAATAAAAAATTGAGTTGTTGATTTCTATCTACTCTAATATACTCAACCAATCAAATCATCATCTCAAATCAATTCAACCTCACAATCCAAGCATGGCTCCCTCAATTGGTTACGCCACTTCATTTTGCAATCCATCCATTCCTCAAGTACTCCAACAAAGAGAGGAAGCATAGAAAAGAAAGAGGGATATCCCAACCTCATCTCAACTCCACCTCTCACCCTCCAAATTGTAGAAGAAGAAGGGGAAGAAGAGAAGAATGCAAGATAGGAGAGAAGCTTCACTCTTCTAGTTCCTCACTTAATTCCTCTCTCACTCACCCTCACCCTCACCCTCACCCTCACCCTCACTCTCGCCCTCGCCCTCAATGTGAAGCATAAGAAGATAGGATACAAGGAGAGAGAAGAGAGCTCTCAAGTTTGCACACACAAGAATGATCTATGCTTGCATCCTATGTTAATTTGAATACTTCAAAAAAGTGAATAGAGAGTTTTGCCCACAACCTCTTCCATTTCCTCCCTCTCCCTCCCTCCCCCTCCCTCTCCCTCTCCCTCTCTTTCTCTCTCATTTTCTCTCCCTCTCTCAATATATATACACAAATTATAAAAGAAAAAGGGAGAGGGAGAGAGAGAATACACTCTCCCTCCCTCTCCCTCTCCCTCTCTTTCTCTTTCTCTCCCTCTCTCATTTTCTCCCCCTCTCCCCCTCTCTTTCTCTTTTTCTTTCTCTTTCTCTCCCTCTCCCTCTCTCTTTCTCTTTCTCTTTCTCTTTCTCTTCCTCTCTCTTTCTCTTTCTCTCCCTCCCTCTCCCTCTCCCTCTCTTTCTCTCTCATTTCCTCTCCTAAAGAAGCAAAAGAGAAAGAGAATTAAACCCTAAACAAGCAAAAGAAGAGAATAGACTCATCGATGAGATATGGCGAGGGTTTGGCGGCTCCTCTTCACGATGAAGGCTCCTCCTGTCCTTCGCGAATGGTGGAGGTGGCGGTGGCGGCAAGCCTTCATCCTCTCCCTCTCTCACGACAGTCGCTCTCTCTCGCTCTCAAAACAGTAGACGAAAAAATGCGAAATAAGCCCGCGCTCGATTTCGGCTTGTTTTTTTTCCCTGTGGGGCATCGCTATTTGCGTTGCTATTTAGCGACGCCGCGACCTGCGTCACTACGCGCCATCACTATAGGTTTAAATCCTTGTAGTGAGGCACCAACCGGGCATAATCGGGCATCAAATGCCAAGACCTGTAAGCATAAAATTGAAGTAACAGGTGGCTTCCCTATTTTGGATAGATCTGGGATTATTCGAAACAGTCAATGGCTGAGCTAAATCAGCTCCAAATGCATCTCACATAAGAGGCATAACATCCACAAGTGACCTGGTATCAATAGACATCAATAGAAGCATCACATAAGCCATAGGCATACAAATACATGTCGTCTCAGACCTAAAATCTATTGAAAAATATTTTTTCATCAAAATTTGGCAAATCTGACATCACTATCGCGTCCAGAGCATTGCCAAAACCCCAACTTAGACTCTTACCTTGCCTGAATCGGGTTTCGAATGCCCAAAATATGACAAAAAGAGTGATTTTTGGGCCAAATTTTGAAACATGCGCAAAAAAAAAAGTAAGCTAGCTGGCGGGTCTACTGTCCCACATGTCAACAATGGGGCCGAAAGGGGGCACAAATGGGGGCCAAAGAAGGCCTACGCCCAGCCTCAACAAGCCTTGATAGGCTGGAAGCAAGATCCAGGTGAAGGAAGCTCCAAGAGGTGTGAGCTATGGCTACCCACAACCCGTGAAAACCCTGTTTACCTAGATCTGTGGACTGAGATAAATCTCTGAAATAATGAAGCAATACCTCAATGTCAATGCCTTGATGGTGTCTCAATAGGTCGGGAAGAAGCTTAGAAAGCCGGGGAGTGATGGGAGCTCAAGAGAATGAGCTATAGCTGCCGGGAAGAAGACCCAATGTGAGTGGGGAGTCGATGGGAAGCTGAGAATACCACGAGCCAAGCTCAAGAGTCAGAAGCCTGCTCTAATACCAGTTGAAAGGTGAGAAGGATAGAAGCTTGTACTTAAGAGCTATGGCAAGAGAGCAAGAGCAAGAAAGAGAGAGACAAGAAATGGGAACTCCAACAGTCACTGTGTGAACCGGTTTTCCTTTATTCAAACTGTCACTAAAAGAATAAATAATAAAGTGACGATGACGGGCGCCCACCACCTGCAGTGTGCAGTGACGGTGACTGTCAGTGTAGTAATACATGGACGGCTAGGCGGAGGTGCCTTTACCCCCAACACAAGAGCTTGATGAGAACCATCAAATCTTCTAGCATGCAATGTGAGGGCCATATCCCTCGTATCCACCTTGAAATAGCCCTTTGTGGCCTGATGTTACAAGCGGGTCCAAAATAGCCTATGCAAGTCGATACACAGGGTTGCCACATACTGTCTTGCTCTCACAGCCAAGTCCATCTCTTTGGCTAACAGCATTGGCCTCTTGTTGCCGAGATAGACCTTTGTGGCCTAAGTGGAGACCAAGTCTTCACCCTTGGCCTTAACAGCTATGTTGGGCTCCCTATTGAGTCGGTTTGTCTTTGACCATCTAGAGAATGAAGCCTTTGTTAAACCCACTCAATTCCTCTATGAAGCTATCTAACCATGATGACATCACCTAATGGGTTGCATCCCTTTGGTCCTAAGACCGCAATAGGCTTGAGTGCACAAGTAGACTTCGATGGTGAAGTAGATTCCTTGAAAGACACTCTCATCCAAAGTACAAGGTCCCCAGCTTCCTATATCTTTGTGACTTGAGTCCCATTCTACAAGATCCATTTGCCATTGTTTGTCCACACTAGGGGCACCCGAGTACCCCTATCTTCTTTGCTCCATGAGGGCTTGTCTTCCTCAGAACCATCCAATGTAGCACAATCTCTATCCTCATCAGTTTCGTAAGAGTACACTTGTACCTCATCACTGAAGCACACATATTTCCCCTTCCTAGATACCACTCTATTGGCCCTTCACCATATGAGCATTGTTTTCATGTGACACTACAACAGAAACGAGGCATAGACGCGCAAAGTCGGGCGCGTCTATCACAGCGTCTATAGGCGCGTCTAAATGTACGTGTAAATAGACGCGACTTTCGCGTCTATATATCTGCGCAAATAGACGCGCTTATACATGCAAAAATAGATGCACACGTCAAAATTCAAATCATACTAAATCATTTCTTTTCAAACTACGCCTTTCCTTTCCTACGTTTTTTGCGGTTCTGAAGCTTGAGTTTAGCCGACATGCAGTCTCTTCATGCCTCCCCTAGTCTTTTCATGCCTCACCTCCTCATGACTCACCTCTTCTTTCATTTCAAATACACAAGAAGGGAAAAAGGAAAGCCAAGGAGAGGAAAAAAGAGAGAACAAGAGAGAGGAGAACAAGAAGAAGCAGCAAGCAAGCATCAAGGGAGGGTAACTTACCAAGGAGAGGAAGAAGGAGAAGGAAGAAGTGCCACCACCCGCCACACCAAACACCCAAGGTGACTCTCTCTCTCTCTCTCTCTCTCTCTCTCTCTCTCTCTCTCTCTCTCTCTCTCTCTCTCTCTCTCTTTCTATCTTCCTCTCTTTGCTCTGTCTGTGTATTTAGGATTTGTGATTCCATTATGTATTGCATTTTGTAAATCAATAATGGCGGTCGTTTGCTAAAATCAGCCGGCCAAGCGCATCTGATAGCATGTCTACATCTCAGTGTAGACGCAGATGTAGATGCGAAAAACGTTTCTCTGGGGACGCGTCTTTGAGAGCATGTGCGGGCGCGTATGCTCTGCAGTGTATACACGAGGATACACGTGCTGACAGATGCCCACAGAGACGCAGGTATAGACGCGCACAGAGACGTAGGTATAGAGGTTGTATGTAATATGTTTTATCTACACAGGGTAATATGATTTTTCTTGTGTAGATGTGGAATCCTGGATCCTCCAGCACCCCATTCAACAAGGAGCAATTCATGGGGGAGATGACCAATTATCTTGGTCGCCCTCCCACTGCAGATGAGGTTTTCAGTGTGATGTCTGGGACACCTATCACATCTTTGCCTACACAGGGATCAGCTGAGGTACATGGGTCGGCCGAAGCACGTACATCTGCAGAGGCACATGTATCGAGTGAGGTAGAGGGTAGTGCACGTCGAGGGAGGAGGGAGAGTGGTGCGGGAGGACGAGGAGGTCGAGGGCTTTGTGGGGGTTGCCTAGATGGCGGCTCTCGATCACCCTCACCGGAAAATGAGAGAGGTGAGCCTCCACAAATGTACTACTCTATCACTGATGTTGGTGGTATCTTGCATGACTTCGAGGGGAGGGAAGTGATAGCCTACTTGAGGAGTGTCGTACATGCCACATACAAAGATTGCATAATTCCCTTCAAGCACCAAAAAAATGGTTTGTGGCAAGAGGTGCTGCGGGTAGTACATAAAAGGTACCCTAATCCCGAGAATTCACGATTCTCAGATGATTGGGGACGGTCAAAGGTGAGAGACACGCTTCATAACAAGAGGTCTCACCTTATGACGCGCGCCAAGGAGTCATTGCGGAGACAAGAGCAAGGGCGCCCTGGATATGGCCAACCACCCAATTGCCACCGCAAGGAGTGAAAAGAGACCAAGAAGAGAGCAACGGAGAAAATGACAAGTCGCCAGTATGCAGAGGCGCGACGTATCCAGATGGCAACCATGGGATCATCGCATTATGGATCGGGTGGCAGGAAGTCATGGGAGGCTGAGTTTGTAAGTATTATTTTAAAAAAAAAATAAATAAATTTTGTAATTTGTTTCACTTCATTATGTAGTGTGTTTTAATACGTTGTATGTTCAAATTATTTTATAGTTCCATATCGTTGGTAGGATGCCTACTCCTAGAGAGGTAGGCTACCATCGAGGTCATAATCGGGCGTCCACTTGACATCATTTCTACGAGGAGGGACTCATCACGGAGGAGCAATATAATCGCGCCATGAGGATTCCACCACCAGAAGAGGTATATTTTATTTTTTACATGAAAAGTATAGATCAATATGATTTATTGTTTGTAATGGTATTTATATACTTTAATCCTTTATGTAGGCAAACCCTGATGCAGTTGAGGATAGCGAAGGGGGGACTAGCAGTAGAGGTGGCGGCAACGGCAGCGGCACAGGCAACGGTGGTGGTAGTGATGATGATGCCTCTTCTGAGGAGATATAGAGGAGCCCCATGCATGCATGCCTCCCCTTGGCTTGTAATTTTAATTTTTGATATGTATTACTTTCAGCTAGTGCTTGCGATCATGACGTCACAAGCACTAGAACTCATAATGTAAAAACGTTTCATCTATATATATGAAATTTCGTGTGCTACATACATTGTTTTGTTTTCAGTATCCAATCTTCGAAATAATCTTTCTCTATTTTCCCTAAGTATACAATTTGATGTTGATGGGGGGAAAAAAACCAGAGAGCATGTGGCCTGCAAGGCCACATGCTCTCTGGTTATTTTTTCATACCTCTGTTTTGCGCGTCTATAAGCACGTCTAAATTGCAAGGTAAATGCACGTCTATTCTCGTCAAAAACTTTCAGAGTAAACACGGTTTTAGACGCGTAGATACACGCATGTATAGACGCATAATATGAATATATCCACTTTTTTATAAATATGATTATATATTTACATAGCGCGTTTATACCTGCGTCTATGCGCACGTCTAAGTGTGCGTCTACTTCTGCCTATAAGCGCACTTTTAGACGCGATTTTGTAGACGCGAAAATAGACGCGTTAATAAACGCGCCCGACTTTTTTTTTCACAATTCAAATATTGCGTCTACAAGCGCATCTATGGAGCCTTTTTGTTGTAGTGTGATCTCTGCTTTTTTCCTTACATATCTTATACAAGAGTTTCCATACTACCATTACACTTATCAGTTGTTACTATCATAGAGGGGCTTTCCAGGGTGGAGAGCAGGCTCTCTCTCTCTCTCTCTCTCTCTCTCTCTTTCTCTCTCTAAAAAAAACATCATCATCCTCTACTATCTAATATATAAAGGTATATATCTCTATCTTCTCTGCGTTGTGCTGCAAGTAAAGGCATGCTATACGCTATTGTAATGATTACTTGCACGCTATTGTAATGATTGAGATGCACCTCTTAGCAGTATGAAACGCTCAAATCAAGTCCATTCCGACGTCAACTCTCTCTCTCTCTCTCTCTCTCTCTCGTATATATATAGCAAGAGAGAAGCCCTGCCATATCATGGCTATTCATTATTTTCTCTTACTAATCTCTTTATGAGGTACCATGGCTGACAGAAAGCATCTAAGGTGTGATTATTACATGGCTACTAATTTGCCTAAACAAATTTTGTGCAAAGTAATTCAATCAAATATCAACATAAACTTGCTAACCTAACATATATAGCCACTTGAAATACACAAGTTTTGCATGAGATGAAGCATATAAAATGCTCAATAAATCAATAGAAAGTCATAACTTGTGCAATGTAGAAGCCCTACCAAATATTACCACTATGCTAGTGCGACAGAATTTAAGAAATCCTCAAGGTTTTGGTAGGACAACCCCCCAGGTTGCACGGCCTTTCTGGCAGCATAGCTTAAGAGGGAAGCTTGGTGTTGCATAACCTCATCAGCCCATAAGTTCTTTCACTATAGATGTTACCTCATTGGCTTGAAGTTTCTTCATATCAACCCCCTCCCTATTTTCAGTTGTTGCTCCATGACTGATTTATTTAGGAAACTAGTCTCCAAGAATTGGGTAGCAAAGCATAGACAGCCCCATTGTTACTCCCTCGAGGACTAAATTCCATCCACAGTGTGTTAGAAAAACCCCCACTGCCTGGTGTTCCAAGATCCTCTCTTGAGAAGCCCATTCCACTATCAACGCTTTCCCTTTGTTCCTCTCCACAAAACCATCCATAAACCCCTTTAGCAACTGAGGCACCTCATTATGTTTGACAACCCAGAGGAAGGAACTCCCACTTGCTTCAACCCCCAAAGCAACCTGTTCCAATTATTCACAATGCACCCAACTACCGAATGAGATGTAGAGAACAGAATGCCTTTCCTACTTGTGTAGCCAAGAGATAACCGAGTCGACACCTTCTTTCTCTAAATTCCACGCTAGTTCTCTGTGTTCAAGCCATAAAACCGCGGCAACTGTGAGAACATGTGCACACGATGGCATTGCTAAGAGGGCTTCTTTTTCAAGTTCATCAAGGGTATTTGCAATCATATAATCAAGCTTCCTCATGGCCTTTGTGGGATGCATGAGGTATCTGGAGAACCTTTTGTTTATGGCAAGATTGCGTGCATGATCCTTGAGAAATGGCAAAACAGAAGTGTCAGGATAGTCTTGGGATACTTCACCTGCAATTCAGCAACATATATTATTTAATAAGGGTGTTAGATTGTATGAACTAATTCATCAGCAGACCCCCAATTCATTGCATGGTTGCAGTCTTATTATGGTAAAGGGCACAAAGTTAACTGTTGATGCTTCAAAAAATGAAACCCCTGTGCTTTTGTTAATCATTGCAACATTTTAACACTCTAGTCATGAATTCATATCATGGAGTGTCGCACCTCAAAGACCTAACTATTTTAAAACCGATGGTTCACAAATGTAGCTTCTAAACATGTGTATCATTGATACATAGGGCACTTGTAAAAATAGATACATATCTATCTGTTGTTCACTAACTACATTTCAGTAAAATCAACGTATATGCATAGCTAGCCAGGATATTGCAGTTCCGGTATAAGTAAATCTGACTCTTGAGGAGTTCAAGAATCATTGCATGCGCACTCGGCATGCCTGACCAGCACCTTGTGTGAGGGCATCATGCATTGCGGCACTGTTCAGGACAAAGTGCACATGAAAATGGCATCCAAAGGTCAGTTGTAAAATATGACAGTTTATTACATTACCTTCTTGCACTGCCAGCTTGTTTGCTTCCAGAATGCAGTTGCACAGCATCGACGCGCTGGACGGCGAAAAGATACACCACATCACCTCACATTTGCGCGCGACTTCTTCAGCCCACGGGAAGAAGAAATCAGAGATGAGTCAAGAAACCCTACTGCCACCATGGTTATTGTTCAATCCATGGATGATCTGCTCGAGCTGCGCAGGACCATGCCTTGCGAAGCCACCGAAGATGGCGAGGACGCGGTCGACATGTGAATCAGGCCCGGATGTGGCATGCTCAATGTGGAAGGAGCACATGTTTTTTTCCCTGCCAGTCATAAACGCATGCAAAAACCCTCAAATTTGAAGGGCACTAGGCTACATCCTTTCTTTTTGAAGGGAAAAATCGAGCTGGTCCTTCTTAAAAGATAGATTAAAATGAAAATTAACCTTCTTAAGATAAGTATATTTTTCAAGCACATTTCTTAAATGAAGGATTGTTATTTGAAACATACTTCACTTAGAATTCTCTCTACTATTTTCATAATTATGAATCCATGCCAAGTAAAAGCATTCCACAATATGTATTCAAATTTTGAAACATATAAACAACCATATTGAAAACAAAAATATTTTCTTGAAAAGTAGTTTAAAAGTAACATACATAGCCATATTCAACTAGCCTGAGTCAAAAGAAATTAACATATTTAAATTGAAAATAAAGATATTTCCATAAAGCATGTTTTAAGAAAAGTTGGAGCAAGCATCTATATTTAAGGAGTATGGAAGAAAACAATCAATCTAACATCATAAAGATAGAGCAAACTAGGTTTACAATTAGATTATATGTGCAATTAAACATTACAAAAACTGAATTAACTATCAAGGATTACATTCAAACAAAAACAAATTTTAATGTCTTATACAATGAAAAATAAATGCCAAATAAAAACTTCATACGCTATGCAATCAAAAGCTAAAGCATGTAAAAAAGAGAGCAAGTATTATCCTTAGCATCATGGCACAAATGAGAATGCTGCAACAGCTTACAAAAATAGAGCAAGTATTGAGACCAAAATCTTCTTGAAGTTTCTTGAGAAATGGGTGACAGGTATTACTAATTAGCCTATTACATAATAAAGAAGAGGGTAATAAAGAAGAGGGAGAAACTAGAATAAAGAGAGAGTCTAGTCTCTCGAGGATTGGAGAAATTAAATTAAAAAATGAACATTTACAAAAAATAAAAAAGAGAACCAGAGCCTAGAGGGACTTGAGACAAGCCTCAAATTTGAAGGTTGCAAACCTTTTAAAGGGAGTTTTATATTTAAAATTATATTTATAATTTTCAATTATATATCTTTACTACAAAACAATTAATTGAATTTTGTGTGACGGATTTGACTTAAGGCTATCCTTCTTTTGACAAGTGAAAATTTATTTAGCCTTTCTTTTGAAAGGTGCAAATCTTTAAGCATTTCTATGGTGAATGTTGATTTTTGTTTTTAATTTTCTTTTGAAAGTGAGTAAAACTTTAATACTTCTATTGTAGAAGCCTATTTCAATGAAAAACATTTAATTTGAATGCTACATAAGTTATTAGCCTTCTAGAGAAATGTAAAACTCCCTTTGAAGGGTGTTGTAACCTTCAAATTTGAGGGTTGAACGCATGCATTCTCTCTTTTTTTGTTTTCCCAAGAGAACGTTTATCATTTAAAAAGGATACAACTATGACTTTTTACAAATAAAGTCTAACCTTAGTCTACGATTAACTCATGTAACACAATTTATGAAAAAGAGGGCATTGCATTCCGTTCTACATTTCTTTTGACTATCAATTAAATGCTAAACTAAGAGTTGTTTACATATGGTTTCCAATATAGGAAAGAGTTTCCTAGAGAGTTTCCCATTTCCAAAAGGAAATTGAGGATTGTTGAGAAATGGACAAATGATATATGCTCTAAGATGAGATGTCTTGAATCCCATATGCATAGCGAGGAGAGTGGAACAACCCAACTTCTATAAAGTATTATACTTAACTATCACTTTCATATGATGAATACAATATTATGATGATTTCCTCCTTCAGTTAGTGTCATTGTCATTGTCAGTTCAATACACAAGATTGTCTTTATGATTCCAAGCTTCCATCTTGGAACCTAATTCACTTGTGTAATAGTTATCTACTAATTATCCATGTCAACATGAATTCGGTTGTCATCTTCCAACCTCCATAGCTCTTGCCATGCTCTAGATCCGACATTTTTACATGGTATCAGAGCTCAACTGAGCATGGCATAACTCCCTTCTCTGCTCTCTCAATCCCTCTTAATCTCAAGTCAGCTCAAGTCCAACTCATGGTTCCATTTCTCACTTCCATCTCCACTTAACCTTGTGTCTGCCATAGCCAAAACAACACCTACCTGACTTTGAGCTTCTTGATCTCTCAAACCAGAGCATATCTCAACTTGTTTCCTTCTAGGGATTTGTTCCCTGACTCAAGGCATTATTCTATATCACATAAAAGCTTGACATTGGCCACTCCAAAGTTCAGCATTGTTAGAATTCAAACTTGCTATCCAGAACTGTACCCTATACTGTCTATACGACGATTTGCCCTCTGTGCTCCACTACAAAATATAGGCCTTATACTGACGTTAAAAGTGACGCAAATGTTAATAAAGAAATTAGCCCCCCTGGTCGCAAAAAGTGTCGTTATTGGCGATGCCATAGAACAATCGGTATTAGCATCGTTATCAGCATGGCTAATTGTGTCACTATCAACGATGCTAATACCAATGCTAATAATGACGCTAATAACGATGCTTTGCGATGTTAATAACGACGTGTGCAGTAAATTTATGATGCTAATAGCAATGGTAACATGGATTTTTAAAAAAAATTGTGACGCTGATACCGACGTAAATAACGACGCTTTACGATGCTAATAACGACACATTTGCGATGCTAATAACAACGGTAATAGGAAAAAAAAATTTATGGATGTGCTTTATTTGAGCCATAAAAAATAGTTTTTGCAATGTGTACAATGCTCGTGTAAATAAAAACAAAGTGTACTTAAATCATAACACTGATATATGAAACAAATGCACGATCGCATAATGAAACCGACTGATACAATGATATCACTACTACATAGAAAATGTCTACATAGATCACATGACCAAAAAAGAAGGGTGTGTAGTTCCAGGGATCCAAGGGCGAACTATAGATCATCGCCATTTGAAACCTCGTCCCGCCGCAAAGGAGCATCGAGCGGACTCTGCAAAAAAAGAAACAACTATATATCAGTCCACTATACAAAAATGCATTCTAATTAAACATGATAACTACGGACAAGAAAGATGAGTGACTTACAGGGCCGCCGTGTCCATACAATCGGTTGATCAATGCAATGAAACGGTGCCTCTGTACATATCAAGTCTCAAGGCCTGTCGGATCGCAATTTGTAATAGAGTGCTGCAAAGAAAACAAAATACAACTGTTAGAAATATGATTGTCAGTAAAAATGATATTATAAAAAAATAAACAAGCAAAACAAAAGAAAAACTTACAAAGTCCTCTAGGTATGTCATGTGGCCGTCACTTCCGAGATGACGGACCACTCCGGCCTCTGGTCGTGCCCTTGCCGCCTCGCGCTGTTGTCTCCAACGTCCTGGAGAATTTGTAGCCTCCTCCTTGAGCCGGTGCCAGTCGTCCGCGTATAGCCACTCGGGCTTTGCAGCCCCACTCTTGTGTGCCTTGCATGTGTTCGATCGTCTGACATATATACACATGACACATGCACTCCATCATCCAGCCCGTAGAAAACCTATCTACTGCGGCTGGTACTGGAAACTTTTCATGCAAGGATTCTACTATGTAGTCCTTGCTCCCCTCCGGTATGTTTTTCCAATGATCCAAGACGTTGTACCAAAAAACTTGTTGGCACAACTCTCTCATGCGAGCCATCACCCTCCTCTCCTCATCATTCATGATGATGGCTCTTAACATATAATCTACAAGGTAGGCCTACCTCTCTGGGGTATGCCTAGGATGGGTCGTCTCCCACCTGCGAGCACGCTCCTGGGCATATCTAGGAGACCCCTGTACATCTGGTGTACCGATCGGGGTAGTATCTATTGGAGTAGCATCCATAGGGGTGCCATCTGCTGCAGACGACTGAGAAAAAGTCAGAGTGACTGGAGTAGACGTCCCCACAGGTGTGACAAATCCCATAGGTGATGCAACTCCAGTAGAACGCTGAGACGGAGACACCGCGTTCGTACCTCCACCCAGCAACCACCTGAGCCACGCTCTCTGGAACCGCCATGAGAGCGAGGAGTAGCATCTGTATTCCAAGCCAACCATGGGCTCGTTGCATTCGGATCTCTACAAAATCCCCCTGAAACACTCCCTTCGTTTGGCCCAATTCTGGAGCATCGATCTTGTCTACTCAAAACTGAAGCATCACATCGCACCAAAGTAGATCTAATAGAGCAGCCTGAGGGTGTTCGAGACAGCTCCTAGTCTGGCATATCTCTGATTTTGCCATCTGATCTGGAGACATGCGCGTGAAGATCTCCCTGTAGCTCCTCATCGCTCATCCCTCGACTCATCTTGATGATCTAAGTATCCACAAAGGTCACCTGCACAGACAAAAAATGATGTTAGCATAATCAATTTAAATCATACAAAGCACGGTAATATAAATCTTAAAAAAATGATCTTACTTAAAATGCATATCTTATATATCCTTATAAGCGATTCGTCAACGAATTGAGTAAATGGATGCTCCAAGTATGAAGTATCCTATGGTCCCATGTCAATCTCCTGACAAAACTCAGCATACACTAGAAAGTCGATAGACGTGTCACTACAAAAGGATGAGTCCACCTCGTTCCCAAAGAATTCTTAGACTCCTATATTTCCATCATTGTTACCCGATGCTTGCTCCTTTACATGCTCCAAGCTTTCGGTGGCCTCCACCCCTTGCAATATCAACCCCTCTATTTGCATATTTTCCTCATCTATGCTTGGAACATCGCTTTGATCATATACTCTCGCACTTCGGGGAGCTGAAGATATAACATACCACCATTAAGGTTGTCGGGGGTTTGAATAGAAGATTACATGTTTACAAATACGTACAAGAGAGATTTAACTATTGTGACATATATGTATCATGTCGTAATACAATTAAAAAATAAATGAGTTCATGCACCTGTTCACAATGGGCCGGTATCAGAAAGGTGTCACACAAATCCATCCATTTTTTTTCGGAATCTATTTCGAAAAATCCAGATGGACCTCGTCGAACTGTTGCTCCAACTCCTTCAAGTACCACTTTGAACCACTGCACATCGAATAGTATCATGGAGAAGCTACGGTAATCCACCATAACAATACTTTGCAAGTTTCCAAAATACTCCATCTCATCTATAACTGTGTTTGGATCCGTTGCTCATCGTCAGCTCTCTTGCTCGAACCTTGCCATGATACCACAGTTTGTTGTGGAGCGTATTTTGTCAATATCGTTTGCTTAAAATCCAAGATCGCTTGATCAATAATCTCAGATTGTAACTCTCGAAGCGTCCTACGTATTCTATAGACAATCGACGTTTTCATCTAATTGTCAGCTTACATTGAGAACAAGGATATGGAACACGACGTTGATTAAGATACGCCTCACAATCTTGAATATCATGACCTTCATCGTTTTCCATTTTGTCTACATTATGACAAACAATTTGTTTTTGTTATCATTCTTTTTTCTTTCTTAAATTGTTTGAGAATGGATTTTTTCTCTTGTAACTCAACAAGAATTAACGTATGTAAATTCTCCACACACCCATCCACAAATTAACGTATGTCGGAGTGATTCCCGTCTCATGGTATTGCACAGGACCTCGCCACCACTCTCTCTTTGTTTTTATCTATTCATTATCTCCTCTCCTTCCATCTCTCTCTCTCTTTCTCTTTTTTTATTATGTTGTATGTTTATTTCATCTCTCTCATTCCTTCTTCCTTTTTCTCTTCCTCCCCCTCTCTCATTTCTTTTAACAAAACATATCTTTCTCTCTACAATAACAACTACAACTACAACAACAACAATAACTACTACTACTACTACTACTACTACTACTACTACTACTACTACTACTACTACTACTACTACTACTACTACTACTACTACTACTACTACTACTACTACTACTACTACTACTACTACTACTACTACTACTACTACTACTACTACTACTACTACTACTACTACTACTACTACTACTACTACTACTACTACTACTACTACTACTACTACTACTACTACTACTACAAACAAGAAAAGAAGAAAAAACTACTACTACTACTGAGGGCTGAAATGATGAATGGGTTGCCTCTTACCCATCCAACCTCCAATCCTCACTAAGAGAACTAAAGAGGGGCACCACCTAGCCAAAGGGAGGATGGGCTAGGACATCCTTTTTCTCAAAGAGAATCAAGACACAAATTTACAAGAGGGAATATATGTACTAGACACCATATTAGAATATGAGAGAGAGAGATGAGAGGAGAGGGAGATAATATGTGAAGAGATAGAGGAAGCTTGCCATTATGCTACATGGAATGAGAAGATGAAAAGAGAGGGAGATAATGGGAGAAGAGGTAGAGGAAGCTTGCCATTATGCTACGTAATAAAAGAACTCACTCATAGCTCACCTCAAAGAGATGGACTAGCATGAGGGTATTCTAGAGTGCTCTCATGGGCTTGTCATTGTCCTCCCCTTCCTCTTTCTTCATTCTCCATGGGCTCTTTATATAGCATCCATGAGGGATTAGATTAATCTAATATTCTTGATTAACATAATCCTAGATGATATATGGCATCTTTGAAAATATGGAGAATAGTGGATGGGACAAGTCCCCACCTTGGTCATCATGCAAGAAGCCAAGTGTGGTGGTAGACAAAATAGAGAAATGGAGCTAGATTACAAGAGGTGGGTGCCCAAAGCACATTATTATAATATATTTACAAGAAGGATAGAGTGGAAAGTTGGTGTGGTGAAAGAGAGAAGCAAATTGCATATAGCTAGCAGTCTGCGCCTTCGTAACTTCAAATCCGTGAAGAATCTGAAAAAAGTTTCTTTTGCAACTTTGTAGAACAGGTCAAAACTGATCAAGCAACGTGGGAATTTTCTTGAAATTCGCTTTTTCTTGGGAGTTATTGAGATTATAAAAAACGGCTTCCAAAAGCTGCTTTGACTTTAGTCCCCCATATATATATAAATACATATAAGCATGTGAGAGAAGGGGTCCATGCTTGTAAGCTTTTGTGTAAGATCCAAATGACACCATGACGTGGATATTGACTTGTGTGCTAGGGTGAGGTGTCCTCTAATGATGGTGATAGATTCCAAATCTTAGTGATGCAGGCGAAGCCCATGTGTAGTTGGAGGCTAGTCTTTGAAAAATCTATGCACTCACTCAACTCCTAGGTGTAATCCATTTTGATCTTCACTAAGATAATCATCCCTTTTACCCTTTACATTGACATGCCTCCTAAGAACTTGGTCCCCCCATTTGCTAGAGTTATCATAATCGAGAAGCAATGTAGCATACCTAGTGCTTGAAGAGTAAACCTAAAGTGATATGGTAAGCTCTTGATAGGGACTTTGGTCAAATTTTGTGGTAATAATCTGGGTTGTAAAACACCCGGATCATTAGCCCTCCCCTTAGGCTAGAGGTATTCATGCCTCTAGCTTGATAATGATGGTCCAATAGAGCAAAGTGGACTGTTGTTGAGATATCGAGCTCCACTCGTGATACGCCAGGGTGACCGTTGTGTATTTATGTCACCGACTTGTCAGTTGCAGACGCGGTTGGTACACCGCCCATGAATAATAGCTAGATGACAGCTATCCTTATCTACTCTAGTTCGTGGCTCAGTTAGTATGCCACCTTAGTTAGTTGAGTTTGGTTTGAGACCCATATTTAGGGTTCTTCTATCTCTTTGTACTTGAGTTCTTTTTGGCTTACACAACTAAGAAGAGAAAAACTGTTTTCAGCCTCCACCCTTGTGTGTATTCCCCCATTGTGCAAGCAAGAAAGCTACAAGTGAGACTCCTTCCTTCTCTCCCACAATCTTGACATGGTATCAGAGCCTTGTTCGTGGTAAGGAGCTCAAGAAAGCAAGCCAAGCTCGCGGTGTTCTGGTAAGAGGAGCAGTGTTGCTTTCATTTTCTATTTTGGGAGCAGATCTCTGCAGGTAGCACAGCCGGAAATTGCAGGAGTGCATTGTCTCAGGTTGAGACGCCCTTCGCGGTGAAGCAAGAGGGCAGTATATGCTGCGGGAAAGGGCTTTAGCCTTAGGCGACCCTGTTTTTTTGATTTGAGGCCATTTCGGGGCCTGTTTTGGAGGCGGAAGTTTTCTGCACGCACTCAGGAAAAGGCCCAGTTTTATGCTGTGCAGCCACTGTTCTACAGGTCGGTGAAAAGTTTCTGTAGAAATTGCATCGTATGCTTGTGCGCAGAGACATTGGGAGTTACAGAATCATCCCTGTTACCTGTTGATGCAAAATCGTCACTAGGAAGTGACTGTGTGGTCAAATACCACTTTCGCCAGTTTTGCAGATTTGCCCTTGTGAGGGTGAAGCTATGTTTTTTGCAGTGACAGAATTTTTTGCAGTGTTCTGTAATGGCGTCTGATTCTCTTTCTCAGATTGTCACTGAAAAGCTTGACAAGAACAACTTCCAAGCATGGAAGTTTAGAATGACGAATTTCCTTATGGGAAAAGGATATTGGGAATTTGTTGCAGGAAATGAAGAAGAAACAGTTCTTCCTGATGTTCCCAATCAACAGCAAATGCAGGCATTCAAAGCATGGCATGAGAGAGCTAGGAAAGTTATGTACTGGCTGTCTATCAGTATTTTAGACTCTATGATTGTGCATATTCAGGATGCAAGTACGCCAAAGGAGGCATGGGATACTCTGTCAAAAATGTATAGCATAAATACGCAAGCCAGGAAAATGCAGCTCAAGCAAGAGTTGCATAACGTGCAAAGAGAAAGTATGAGCATCAATGACTACCACATGAAGGTGAAGAAGATTGTAGATGCACTTGCTTCCATTGGGTCGCCAGTGGAAGATGATGATTTAGTTTCTGTGACCTTGAATGGTCTAGGAAAGGATTATGCGCAGTTTCGGACATCCATTTCCGTCCGTGAAAGATTTTCTGATTTTGAGGAGTTGATTGCTCTTCTAATTTCTGAGGAGCAGAGAAATGGTGGTGCATCTTCTTCAGGAGGAACTTCAAAAGAAGCTGTCTTCTACTCAAATGCTGGAAGAGGTAGAGGCAGAGGTAGAGGAGGCCGATTTGGAGGCCGTGGTAGAAATCAGAATATGCAGCAAACTCAAGAAAACCAGTCCTATGGAGGAGGACGTGGTAACTCTAGAGGCAGGGGGAGCCAAAGAGGTCGTGGTGGATGGCAAAGAGGTCAAAATGCAAACAGTAATATTGAATGCTACTATTGTGGTAAAATGGGTCATATGGCTAAAGACTGCTATAAAAAGCAGAATGACATCATGAATGGAAAACTGCAACAAGGAAATTATGCATCTTCTAGTAGACAGGGTGATGACAGAAATGAGCATTTGTTTATGGTGCAGCACATGAACAATTCTGTGACAAATGCAGAAGAAAGCAACGATGTGTGGTATGTTGACTCAGGTGCATCAAACCACATGACAGGTCATGCAGAATGGATGGAGGATGCAAGGAAAATGGAAAAACCAGGATTTGTGGAGACTGGTGATGATACTGCACATCCGATTGTGCAGATTGAAAAAATTCCTTTGTCTATGCAGGATGGGAAAAAGAAATACCTGTCCGATGTATTTCATGTCCCCAATATCACCAAGAATCTGGTTTCTGTTGGTCAAATGGTTGAACAGGGCTTGCAGGTCAGATTTAATCCTCATGGATGCTTTGTTGAGGATATGAAAAATAAAGGTCACTTGATAGCAAAAGGAAAGAAGAAGGGCAGAATGTTTACGTTGGATGCAGACATGTCTGAATTGAGTGCAGCAATGTTTGCACATGGGACCGATGTAGTTGCAGATATTGATATCTTGCATAAATGCATTGGTCATGTTAATGTACAGCGACTTAAATCAATGCAGGCCCAAAATATTGTTGCAGGATTGCCTAGATTCAAGGTTGCAGAAATGCATAAGGTATGTGAAGCATGTCAGTTTGGAAAATAGGCAAGGAAACCATTTCCTAGACATGTTCAAGAGAGTAAGATGCCATTGGAATTGATCCACTCTGATGTGTGGACTACTAAAGCTGCATCTCTAGGAGGCTGTCATTATTTTGTTACTTTTATTGATGACTATAGCAGAAAAGTTTGGGTGTATTTTATGAAAAAGAAAAGTGAAGTTTTTGGGCATTTCAAAACTCTTAAAGCTATGGTTGAAAAAGAAACAGGTCTGCAAATAAAATGCCTAAGGTCAGATGGAGGGGGAGAGTACCTCTCAAATGAGTTTGCAAGGTTCTTGCAGGAGCATGGCATAAAGCAGCAATATTCATGCAGTCATACCCCACAGCAAAATGGAATTGCAGAAAGAAAAAACAAACATATTGGAGAGGTGTCTCGTGCCATGCTCAATGAAAAAGACCTGCCAGATTTTTATTGGGCTGAAGCAGTTGCTACAGCAGTCTACATAATGAACAGGACTCCCACTGCAGCAATACATGGAATGACTCCAGAGGAGAGGTATACTGGTAGGAAACCAGATATTTCTCATTTGAAAATTTTTGGTTGCATTGCCTATGTACATGTGCCAGATGAGTTGAGATCCAAGTTGGATCCAAAAGCTGAGAAGTGCATCTTTATTGGTTACTCTCTGCAGCAAAAAGGGTATAGATGCTACAACCCTTCTACTCGTAAGTTTACAGTGAGCAGAGATGTTGTTTTTGATGAGATGAGTAGCTGGTATAAACCAGTAAATGTGATTGATGATGTAGATGCACAAAATGGTAATGCTGCACAGAATTCACAGCAGCAGTCACAAAATATTAGTGGACCTGGAGCGTCCTCTAGCAGTGGTTCACACTCTTCGCCATGGACAGGCAGATTGAGATCAGGAGAATCTTCTCAAAGCAATGTAGATAATGGTATGCAGGTATCACGAAAAGGAAAAGAGAAGGTTGATCAGCCCATGTTTGATGTGAATGCAGGTCACTCTTATGTGGATGGTAAATTCAGTGGCTCAGAACAGAGCATTGATGATGAGTTGGGTATTCCTTCTATTGTTACACCTGGAATAAGGAAGACCAGGGATGTTTTGAGAGCACCTGGGAGTGAACCCACTTTGCGCAGGTCTACCAGAGTTAGGTATCCTGTGGATAGGCTGAAATATGATGGATTTACAGCCATTCACTATGCATATATGGTCAAGGTGATACAGGAACCAGAACCCACTTCTTTTGAGCAAGCCATGGGAAAAGAAAAATGGGAGAAAGCCATGGATGAAGAAATGGATGCCTTGGAAGCAAATGCTACATGGGAATTGGTACCTTTGCCTAAAGGTAAGAATGCAATTGGCTGTAAGTGGGTTTATAAGGTGAAGCACAATGCAGATGGTTCTGTGAACAGATACAAGGCAAGATTAGTAGTCAAGGGGTATGCACAAACATATGGCATTGACTATGAAGAAACATTCAGTCCGGTTGCAAGGATGGCAACCGTAAGAGCAGTCATTGCTATGGCTGCATCAAAGGGATGGTCTTTACATCAGATGGATGTAAAGAATGCCTTCTTGCATGGTGATTTGCAAGAAGAGGTCTATATGGAGCAGCCACCAGGTTATGTGCATGCTGTTCATCCTGAGTTTGTTTGCAGGTTGAAGAAAGCTTTGTATGGCTTGAAGCAAGCACCTAGAGCATGGTCTGACAAGATAGGATAATATCTTGTCACTATTGGCTTTCAGATTTCCAAGGCAGATTTCTCACTTTATGTGAGAAAAACAGAGAAAGGTATTATGCTACTTGTCATTTATGTTGATGATTTGATTATGACAGGTGACAGTGATGAAGATATCCTTCATGTGAAAATGCTATTGAAGCAGAAGTTTGAGATGAAGGATTTGGGAGAGCTACGTTATTTCTTGGGCATTGAGGTGATTAGATCACCAAGTGGGATACAGCTCTTGCAGAGGCAGTATGGATTGGACATGCTGTCCAAATATGGGATGACAGGCTGTAAACCTATTTCAGTTCCTTTGGAGTAGAATGTGAAGCTGAGCGCAGATGCATGTGAGCTTCTGGAAGACCCTACTATGTACATACGCATAGTAGGAAGCTTGATTTATATGACTATTACCAGGCCAGATTTGAGCTATGCTGTTGGATTGGTAAGTCAGTTTATGCAGGCTCCAAGGAAACCGCATTTGGATGCAGCTAGACGCATACTCAGGTATGTGAAGTCCACATTGCAGTATGGACTATTTTATGAGACTGGGGTTCAGATACAGCTGCATGGATACACTGATGCTGATTGGGCTGGTAGTATTTCTGATAGACGATCTACCAGTGGATATGTGTTATCTTTTGGGAGTGCTGCAGTCACTTGGAGCAGCAAGAAACAGCCTACAGTTGCCTTGTCGAGCACAGAGGCCGAGTACAGGGGTGCAGCAATGGCTGCATGTGAGGTAGCTTGGTTGCATAAGCTACTTTATGATATGCATCAGTCTACAGATGGGCCAGTTGTCATTTATTGTGACAACATGAGTAGTATACACTTGGCAAATAACCCAATCTATCATGCTAGAACAAAGCACATTGAGGTGCATTATCACTATCTGCGAGAGAGGGTTTTACTAGGTCTTATTGATCTAGTTTATGTCAGCACAGAGGATCAGGTAGCTGACATATTTACGAAGGCATTGGGCGCAGAGAAGCTGCGCAAGTTCAGAGACCTGCTTGGTGTGCAGGAATTGGGATTGAGCTCGAGGGGGAGTGTTGAGATATCGAGCTCCACTCGTGATACGCCAGGGTGACCGTTGTGTATTTATGTCACCGACTTGTCAGTTGCAGACGCGGTTGGTACACCGCCCATGAATAATAGCTAGATGACAGCTATCCTTATCTACTCTAGTTCGTGGCTCAGTTAGTATGCCACCTTAGTTAGCTGAGTTTGGTTTGAGACCCATATTTAGGGTTCTTCTATCTCTTTGTACTTGAGTTCTTTTTGGCTTACACAACTAAGAAGAGGAAAACTGTTTTCAGCCTCCACCCTTGTGTGTATTCCCCCATTGTGCAAGCAAGAAAGCTACAAGTGAGACTCCTTCCTTCTCTCCCACAATCTTGACAACTGTACCCCCTCATTTGTGGCTCTTCATTGAATGACTGCTCCAAAGTGTTCATATTTCTTTGAAAATAAGGCTTCAGTCGCCATCCACTTACCCTTGTCTTGTGAACCTTCCCATCCATGTCACCTAGCTTGTAGCTGCCATTTGGATATCTCCTTATGACCATGAATGGCCCTTCCCATTTGAACACAAGTTTAGCATCCTTTCTGTTACCAAAGCGGTTATCATAACGTAGCACAAGTGATCCTTCCCTTATGTGTTTGCTAGCCAGCTTCTTATTAAATGTCTTCCTTCTCTCTTCAGCCTGCATGGAATAGTGTTGGACTGTTGCTTCTCTGTCTAACTCTAGCCTCTCTAGATCCAAGATCCTATCCTCTAACTTCTTATCTTGATTCTTCTCTCGATTGGCTACTAAAACACGCAAACTGGCCAGTTCCACCTTTATAGGAAGCAAAGCCTCTTGGCCATAGACGAGGTGAAATGGAGTATAGCCAAGTGAGGTTCTAAATGAAGTCCTGTAGGCCCAAAGAGCTGCACTCAATTTTTTATCCTAGTGCTTGGGGTGGATGTGTACTTGCTTGGTAATTATCTTATAAATCAGCCCATTCACTTTTTCGACCAAACCATTACACTGTGGGTAATAGGGAGTAGAATGCCTGTGCTTGATTTTTAGCCTTTCCATTAGCTCCCCTACTAGGTTCGCCCTAAAACTAGGACCCTGATCAGAGATAATTTCCAAAGGTGTGCCAAACCTGCAACAAATATTTTCAAACACAAATTTTCCCACTTCTTGGGCTGTCATCCTACTAGTTGCTAAAGCCTCTGCCCACCTCATCATGTAGTCCACACCCATTACGATGTATTCCTTGCCAGACTGGGTTCGTGGGAGTGGCCCTATTGTATCAATCCCCCATTTCTCAAATGGACCATATGTAGTTATGGGATTTTGTTCCTCATGCACTAGCTTCCTTGGTCCGGCATTTTTACAATCGTCACAAGTGCGACACCAATGTTGCACATCTCGATGTAGACTAGGCCACACAAAACTGGCTTGGAGAATCTTTTTGCTGGTTATTTCTTGAGCAAAATGTCCGCCACAAACCCCCTCATGGTAGCTCTTAATCACATCCATAATCTCATTTGCTGTTGGCACCCTTCTAAGCACTGCATCCTTTCCTTTGCAATATAACACATCATTTATCAAGCGGTATTTAGTGGCCTTAGTAGCCAGCCACCTTTTCTCACTCTTACTCATATGTGTAGGTGCCTCACCATGCTCAAGAAAATAAAGCACATCTTGTAGTTGAAACTTACCCTGAAACAAGGGAAGCTTTACTGTAATGATGCCCACCATTACCTCTTTCAATTTTTCAGTTGCTAGAGCATCTGCGTCGCCATTTGTGCGCCTTGGCACAAAATAGATTTGGGCTTTCTATAGCTTTCTCATGATAATTTTAGCTTCTCTCATTTTCACTGCTAAGTTATCATTTTTACAAGCCCAGATTCCTTTCATTTGCTTAACAATTAGCATAGAATCCCCAAAAACATTAAGTCGAGTGACACCATGTGAGAGACACCACCTCAAACCTAAAAGCAAGGCTTGATATTTTGCCTCATTGTTAGAATGGACATCCTCCAAGCTGATACCTTCTCCATAAAGTTTGTCACCTTCGGGACTGAACACCACTATCCCTGCTGCCGCTCTGTCTTTAATATGCTTGTAGGCCCGATCGAAGTAGAGGACATGGGCATTCTCCACCCGTGGCGGCTCCTCAAGAGGAGGTGTCTCCTCTTTTACCTTTCCCTTCTCCTTTTCCTTATTTTGATGGCATTTATGGGTCAACAAATCAGCTAGACAAACTCGAATAGAATCCTCCACCTTGAAGGTGTAGTCAAACTCTTGGAGTTGTATCACCCACTTAGCGATTCTAGCTGAAACATCCACGTGCTGTAAGGCATAGGGAAAATTCTCTTTTGTCGTGATCACTGTGAATGGCCTAGGGAGAAGATAAGGACGAAACTTTCTTATAGCAAACATTAGAGACAAAACCATCACCTCGACCATCTTGTACCCTCGTTCTGATATGCTGTCATTACTCTACTAGAAAAGTAAACCGGTCTCATTAGGCTAGTTTTAGCATCCTTTTGTATTAGTGCTGCCCCTAGATCATCTTCCCCAAAACTCGGATTGACAAAAAACTTGTGATCCCAACAAGGTTGTAAAATTATAGAAAGGGTACTAAGAGCCTTCTTCACCTCGTGAAAGCACCTTTCGCTTTCGTCACTCCACAGGAGCTCCTCAAAGTGGGTTAACTATTGCAGTGGAAATATTAATTGGGAGAGGAGATGAATGAACCGCCCCATATATCGCACCTTCTGAATGAAAGAGGTTAGTTGCTTCACAGAAGATGGTAATGGCACCGCTAATAAGGCCTTAACTTTGTTTGGATCTGCTTCAATGCCCCTCTCACTTACGACATGCCCTAATAAAGTTACACTGCTTTCACCAATGTGACACTTCTCATGGTTTAACTGCCCCCATTTGTGCGAGGCGGTTGAAAGCTTCATCCACCTTCCCTAGATGTAGAGCCTTAGAACTATAAATACAAAAATCATCAATAAAGACCCTAATGGATTTCCCAAAATATGGCTGGAAGACATAATTCATGAATCGCTGGAAGGTAGCTGGGGCATTTGTTAATCCAAATGGCATTACTTTGTAAGCAAAACACCCCCAAGGCATAATGAAGGTGGTCTTCTGTTGATCCTCCTTAGCTATTCGAATCTGGAAATAACCTGAATACCCATCACAAACAGTGTATCTCTCATGCTCGGCCACCTCATTGAGTATTTCATCTTGAAAGGGAAAAGGAAAGTGATCTCTCTTAGTTGCAGCACAACTGATAGATCCTTAGCCAACATTTTTTCTAACCCCTCCTTCTCGACCTTTGGAAGCTACTGTGGAATTTCACTACTAGAAGGCCCTTTTAATGTAATCCCCATCACTTCTAGAGAGCTTTCTTCCTCCTCATTAGAAGACTCTCCCTCTGCCATAGATGACCAACCCTCGCTGGAACTCCATTCATCAGCGGTAGTCTCTAACACAAGATCCTCCTGTCAGCCCTCCTTCATGTTGTAGATAGTGCTCTTCCATTTTTTCTGCAGCCCCTTTTGTGGCCTTAGCTCTAAAGCCCCTGTCTCCCAATCTTGTCTAGCTTTCATTCCCATTAGCCATGGTCGCCCAAGAATGAGCGGATAGCCGTCCCCCTTCACTGGCATCACATACATGTCAAGCTCCAATTGCACTCCACACACCTTTACCTTGACTTTCTTTATAACTCCCAAACAATTTACTACTACATTGTTTGCCATTTTGGCCCCAAATTTAGTAGTTTCATTTACCTCTAATCCCAACGATGCATCAACTTTTCCGTCATGACACAAATCTCTGCACCTCCATCCACATATGTCTTTGACACTCTCTGCCCATTGATTTCAGCTTCCACTAGAGGCACAATATCTTTCATCTTTCTAGTCTGGATTGCATTCACATGTCTATTCTTCATGGATCTAATGCTTACCATCTTTGACCATTGTCGTCGCACTGTTGGAGATAGATGTAGTAATTGTGGCCATGAAATTTTTGGCCCTTGATTCCTCACATCAGCAAGCAAGTCATAAGCTCTAGTACCTTTACCCAAGGAAAAATCATCTAGCTCAATGTGTCGGCATGAGCGAGCCCTCCTCTTTTTACTGTTGTGTGTCTTTGCAACCATTGATGACTCTAAGAGCACAGCATATGCAGAATGATCACCACCAGAACAAGTTCATGAATGAAGAAGAAGAAGAAGATGCTTTTGCTACCATCAACAACTCTGATAGATTGTTCTAAAGAATTTTCATTGTATCTTTCATATGCCTTTTCCATAGTGGATCTCTATTTTTCCCTTAGTGGATTTTCTTTGTAAAACAAAACCCTTACCAAAGATGTAAAATTTCAAGCTTTAATTTGACTAGGCTGCATATGAGCTAGGCTCCTAGTCCATGTCATCATCTAGGGGGGAGAAAAGCCAGCAAGTGTAGGGACTCATCATTTGAGAGAGGTGTTATGGCCTATCAAGACCACAACAAAAGATGTAGAAAACATCAAACTGCCTGAAACAACTAGGTTACTACATGAAACTTCTTGACATGATTTATAGCCATTCCACACATTTATTCTTCAGGAACACTATGCAAACACGAACTACATATTACATTCATCAGCACAGAACTACTATCCTGAAATCTATCACACAGTTCAATGTCATCACGACCACTCTTGATCATATAACTCGAAACAGACAGCATAAATTAGACATCATAAATATTTAGGAAATAGGTACACAGTAATAGAACCAGACATAAGCGACCAAAATCTGGCGATGTCCTGAAGAACATCACATTCCTAATCACACAAGATCTCAAAAGATACAATTACTTGAACGTTAGGAAGGCACATGAATGTCAGATAAAAAATTCATATGACATTATGAGTCACTTTACATATGCTAGTTCTGCATGTATACTAGTACTAAGGTATAAAAGTACTAATAGCAAGTGAAATTTGAGCCTCAACACCTGGCACAGCTCGATGGATGATTGGGACAGCCAAGACTCGAACCCACAAGCATGCAACTATCTAATTGAGAGCATAGAAGCTAAATATGATAATGAGTAACTCAGAGAACACAATTATGCCTTGCCAGAGACCTTACACCCTTGAACAAGCCACACTGAGTAGCACTGAGTAGAGCCTCTCTAGGATACTCAAAGCCCTCTGATGTAGTTGCATAATTGATTCTAAGAGTTTACAAAGTGCACTACCCCCTCACAGCATCAATTCTTTTCAAGACACAGACTTTTCTAGGATCAACAGGGTCCCCAAATGCCTGGTACATCTTCTCTTCACTGCATCTCCACAATGTCTGATTGTCATTCATGGGGAGTGCAAACACTCAACAACAACGGTTGTGGTTAATTTTATGCGACTTGCAATTATACCCTGCGTTTGTCTCAAGACATCCAATTGTGCTGACGCATAACCATTCGCTACCCATCAAGACCATGGTAGACATGCAGACGCATATAGGCCAATGCTTTGCAGCCAACCACTCTGAACCTCATCCTCAAGATCAAGCACTAATGTAGAGTCAATAAAGGGAGTACTCACAACGTTGGGACTCGACAGTTGTGACCCTTGCTTCAGTGCTGATTCATCATCCTTATGTCGTGTAAGTCGGTCATCATCAGACATGTCATACTCCTCCTCCTCCTCCTCTTCTTCCAAGAGAGCATGCTTTGGTAATGCCAGCTTCCTTGCAGAGCTTCAACGCGTGTGAGTCGTCATGGTGGTAACATCAAGGCACAAAGCACACAATGAGGGAGAAATAGAAAAAATAGCAAAAGACCCTGTGTCCTTCTCCATTTCAAAAGGGAAGTCTAAGTCATCTTTGAATGACCCTTCATTTGTGCCACTTGTCATGTCAAAATCATGCAATGGTGACCCTTCACACATGCAACCCTCAAACAAAGAGTCCTTTGACCCAACATGAAAAATTAAATTAACAAATGAATAATAAGATTGCACTAGCCTTTTCAACCTGAAACCATTAACTGCAGGTTTCAAGATATTACCCTGCAATTTTTTTAGCAAAAATGTACATTGCCCAAGATCTTCATGAATGATAAATGGTCCAGAAGCTTCAATTTACCTAGGAATTTTCCCAGTCAGGAATTGTAAACAACAACCCAATCCCTTTTTCAAAAACTTTCTTTTTAATGTGTCTATTCACCCAAGCCTATCTTCTTTGTTGTGTGATTCCTGACACATAGGCAGCTACCACCTTGTCTTCCTCCAACTTCAAGAGCTATTCCATCCGATGTTGCAATGACTATTCAGGATCCAATTTATGTTCAAAAACAACTCTTAAACTTGGGACCACAAACTCCATAGGGACCACGGCTTCTAATCCATGCACCAACCTGAAATGTGTAAGTCCAGTTATCACCTTGTATGCAGTCCTAAAAGCCCACAATGTAGAATCCAACTTTACATCCCAATCCTTCCTATTATCCTCAACAAATTCCTTCAGAATACAGAGTAAGATCTTGTTGGAAATCTCAGCTTGCCCATTATCGTAAGGATGGTATGGAGTCGACTTCTTATGAAGGATCATGTGCCTGACAGTCAGGTCCCTAATAACCTGATTCAAAAAATGCTTACCCTTATCATTGACCAACTCAATGGGGCATCCAAACCTGGTCATGATGTTATTATACAAAAACTTGGCCATAATAATAGCTTTATTATACTTCAAGGCTTGAGCTTCCACCCTTTTGGTGGCATAATCAGTGCAAACCAAAATATACCGATTACCTGTCCTTTTGGCAACTGGCTTAATGGGTCCAAAAACATCTATCCCCCATTTCTAAAATGGTTCAAGTGGTAATACATGCTATCCCTGTCAAGAGGTTGACCCTCCCTTAGGCATTGCAAACACTCCTTAGCATATTGATGAGCATCCTTTAGCATAGTAGGCCACCATAGACATACCTGCAGAATTTTCCTGCCTATAATTTCTCCAGAAAAGTGATCTCCTGATAGTCTGGAATGAGCTTCATGAAGAACTACTGGTTGCTCAAATTCAGGAACACACCTCCGTAAAACATTATCAACTCCTCTTCTCTAAAGATTCATAATAACTTGAAATGGTAGACTCTTCAATGCCAATCTTTACCTTTGATCTGCTGTAAAGTGTGCAAGCATCACTCCCTCTTGTAAAAAATGCAATAGTTGATCATAATAGGAGTCAGGGTCTATGACTTGAACTTCAAAAAGTTCAGCATCAGGAAGCTGATCAGGAACCCTTGCCTCCATATCATCACTGTCCAATCAACTGAGATAATCAGCTATAGAATACTCTTTCCCAAGAGTATGAATAACTTTGAAATCAAATTCTTGCAATCACAACATCCATTTGGCCAATCTTCCTATTAAATAAGGTTTGTTGATCAGGAACAAGAGTTCCCCGATGATCCACATGAATGTATGAATTTCTAAACCAAATACACCATACCAAGTTCTTCTCTTTCAGTTACTGAATAATTCTTTTCAACATCACTCAATCTCTGACTTGCATAATAAATAGGTCTATACCATCTAGGTACTTTGTCTTGCATTAACACAGCTCCCACAGCAAGATCAGAAGCATTAAAAAAATGGAAAGGCAAATCCCATGCTGGAGGTTGCAATATAGAAGCTACAACGAGCATTTTCTTGAGAACACTGAAATTTTTATCATGAACAGCTCCCCTCCAGAAAAATTGCATCTCCTTTTTAGTTAAAGTAGTAAGAGGAGCACAAATATGGGATAGATACCTTAAGTACCTGCTATGCTACTTCATTTGTCCAACAAACCTCATAACTTCTTGCACATTGGCTGTAGCTTTGGCTTTTGGTACAACTGCAATCTTTCTTGGATCAATGCACATACCTTCCTCACATAGAATATGGCCTAAGAGCACACCTCTCTTTGTTGCAAACACTGACTTGAAAGGATTTAAGGACATACCAAACTTTTTGCATCTCTCAAGGCATAACCTAAGGTGTTGGAGATGCTCTATCCTGGTGCCAAAAATACAGAAATCATCAATAAACACCCTCATAAAGGTTGTTAAATACGGCTCAAATGTCTTATGGGCAGCTCCTTGAAACTCAGGAGGCCCATTTTTAAACCCAAAATTCATTATCGTACTAACATATGCTCCCCGCTCAATGATTAAAGCTGTTTTATCCATATCTTTCGGATGCATCCTTATTTGATTGTAGCTTGAAAAACCATCCAAAAAACTACACATTTCATGGCTAGCCACATCATCAAGAAGGGAATCAACAAAAGGGATAGGGAAAGGATCCGTAATAGTGGCTGCATTCAATTTTCTATAATCCACACAAACAGTGATCTTTCCATTCTTTTTAGGCACCACCACTATCGAGGATAACCAAGTGACCTCATTTATAGGCTTGATGAATCCAACCCTCAAGAGCTTATCAATCTCTTCATTGGCTCATTTGGCATAATTCGGATTCATTCTATACCTTTTTAGAATAATTGGCTTGGCATCTTTTAAATATTTATTCTATGCTGACAAATAGTTGGATCAAATCCCTTCATATCTGTGTAATCCCAAGCAAAGATATCCTTAAATTCTTTACACAACTAGATGAGGTTTTTCTTGAACTCTTCTTCCACAAAGATACTGACCTTAATGGGTTGAACCTCCCCTTCAAGATTTAAGTTGACTTCCTGAACCTCATCTTCAACAACCCTTGCAGACGTTCTCATGGTATGCTCATATCTCAAATCTGCTTGAATAATTACTTTTTGATCCTCGGCGTCCAATAATTCAGAGCTATCCCTACAGTTTTCCACATCAGCAAGCTGATTTCCAAGTGTTTCTCGTTGAAATTATTTAGGGAAACTGCTATCCTGGTCCTAAACCATTTTCTAGGTCTCATTTTCTGACCTCTCCTAAACATTAGACAGCTCTTGACCTTCAGGAAAACCTTCAAGTTGCTGTCTTGACTAGTTTCTTCCTACAATTTGAGCAACCTGGAGGTCTAAGACTTCATGTCCGATAGGTATTGAAGAATCCTAATAATTCTGAATAATATTATCCACATCAATTTCAAACACTGGAACTACAGAAGGATTTGCTTGAAGAAACATTTTCTCCTCATCATCTTCCACTTCATTTTCCAAATTAATAGTCTGAGCTACCACAGGGCAAGAAAAAATCTTCAGGATTACCTTATTAGCTATTGATAATCTAATCTCTTTCAATCCCCTTGGTATACATACATAATCATTTCCCCAATCCTGTTTCACTTTAGCTAACTTAAACCACGATCTATCCAAAAGCATCGTATAGGAATCTCCAAAACATTCGTAACACAACAAAACTTACCTTGAACTTCAGACCAACTACTTTAATTTCTTGATTCCTGAGAATTCCCAAAGGTTGTAACCTCCTCTAGTCTGCCATCTTGACCTGAAACAGAGCTGGTAGCAACTCATCTTGTTTGGTTGCTATATATGTATGTTCAGGAAGTATATTAACTCCGGAACGCATAGGACATCATCATGCTTCCTTCCAACATATTCAACTTGAATAGTGGGCACTTGATAATCCACAACTTCTTGTTGGGTTGGTATAACTGCTCGACTGTCAGGAACTACTTGATCCTAAATTGATATACTTTCAAGATCCTCTTGCTACTTTTCCTTGATCTTCGAGAGCAACCTCTTCTTTAACCCTAAAATTACCTCCTGAAATTTTTCTAATTCTTTATCTTCAGGATACTAATATTGCTCATCAGGATACTGGGTTCTTGAATCTGCCTGATCATCAGGCTCTTCAAGTCTAACTTCCCCCCTGCAAGTTTTTAAAACCTTTTGACATGCTTTGTTGGCTTTTCCCTGGATTTCTCTTATTCTTGCCAATCAAGCTTCAAGCCTGCTTGGCTTCTGGTAACCACTAATACCACAACTTCATCAGGAAAATCCTCTACTTTAATGCAATTAGAACAATCACATTCCACATGCATAGTTGCAGCATTTGAGCTACCTGACACCCCCTCTTGCCATTCTTGAACCTCTTCTTGCTAAATTTTCTTGCAATTAGCAGCTCCTATAGCATTCGAAAATTGCATTTTCTTATCTTAGTCCAGTAACTCTATGAGGAGTGCTGCAATTGGGGCACGTGGATGTTGTAGATGAGATGCTCTTGCACGTCTTCCATTGTTGCGGGTCTATGCTACTGGCATTCCTCTCTCAGTCCTATCCCAAACACTCCTTAGCATATTGATGAGCATCCTTTAGCATAGTAGGCCACCATAGACATGCCTGCAGAATTTTCCTGCCTATAATTTCTCCAGAAAAGTGATCTCCTGATAGTCTGGAATGAGCTTCATGAAGAACTACTAGTTGCTCAAATTCAGGAACACACCTCCATAAAACATTATCAACTCCTCTTCTCTATAAAAGATTCATAATAACTTGAAATGGTAGACTCTTCAATGCCAATCTTTTCCTTTGATCTGCTGTAAAGTGTGCAAGCATCACTCCCTCTTGTAAAAAATGCAATAGTTGATCATAATAGGAGTCAGGGTCTATGACTTGAACTTCAAAAAGTTCAGCATCAGGAAGCTGATCAGGAACCCTTGCCTCCATATCATCACTGTCCAATCAACTGAGATAATCAGCTATAGAATGCTCTTTCCCAAGAGTATGAATAACTTTGAAATCAAATTCTTGCAATCGCAACATCCATTTGGCCAATCTTCCTATTAAATAAGGTTTGTTGATCAGGAACAAGAGTGCCCCGATGATCCACATGAATGTCTAAATTTTTGAACCAAATACACCATACCAAGTGCTTCTCTTTCAGTTATTGAATAATTCTTTTCAACATCACTCAATCTCTGACTTGCATAATAAATAGGTCTATACCATCTAGGTACTTTGTCTTGCATTAACACAGCTCCCACAGCAAGATCATAAGCATTAAAAAAAATGGAAAGGCAAATCCCATGCTGGAGGTTGCAATATAGAAGCTAGAATGAGCATTTTCTTGAGAACACTGAAATTTTTATCATGATCAGCTCCCCTCCAGAAAAATTGCATCTCCTTTTTAGTTAAAGTAGTAAGAGGAGCACAAATATGGGATAGATACCTTAAGTACCTGCTATGCCACTTCATTTGTCCAACAAACCTCGTAACTTCTTGCACATTGGCTGTAGCTTTGGCTTTCGGTACAACTGCAATATTTCTTGGATCAATGCGCATACCTTCCTCACATAGAATATGGCCTAAGAGCACACCTCTCCTTGCTGCAAACACTGACTTGAAAGGATTTAAGGACATACCAAACTTTTTGCATCTCTCAAAGCATAACCTAAGGTGTTGGAGATGCTCTATCCTGGTGCCAAAAATACAGAAATCATCAATAAACACCCTCATAAAGGTTGTTAGATACGGCTCAAATGTCTTATGGGCAGCTCCTTGAAACTCAGGAGGCCCATTTTTAAACCCAAAAATCATTATCGTACTAACATATGCTCCCCGCTCAGTGATTAAAGCTGTTTTATCCATATCTTTCGGATGATAGGGAAAGGATCCGTAATAGTGGCTGCATTCAATTTTCTATAATCCACACAAACCGTGATCTTTCCATTCTTTTTAGGCACCACCACTATCGGGGATAACCAAGTGACCTCATTTACAAGTTTGATGAATCCAACCCTCAAGAGCTTATCAATCTCTTCATTGACTCACTTGGCATAATTCGGATTCATTCTATACCTTTTTAGAATAATTGGCTTGGCATCTTTTAAAGATCTATTCTATGCTGAGAAATAGTTGGATCAAATCCCTTCATATCTGTGTAATCCCAAGCAAAGATATCCTTAAATTCTTTACACAATTGGATTAGGTTTTACTTGAACTCTTCTTCCACAAAGATACTGACCTTAATGGGTTGAACCTCCCCTTCAAGATTCAAGTTGACTTCCTGAACCTCACCTTCAACAACCCTTGCAGACGTTCTCATGGTATGCTCATATCTTAACTCAGCTTGAATAATTACTTTTTGACCCTCAGCGTCCAATAATTCAGAGCTATCCCTACAGTTTTCCACATCAGCAAGATTTCCAAGTGTTTCTCGTTGAAATTTATTAGGGCAACTGCTATCCTGGTCCTAAACCATTTTCTAGGTCTCATTTTTTGACCTCTCCTAAACATCAGACTGCTCTTGACCTTCAGGAAAACCTTCAAGTTGCTGTCTTGACTAGTTTCTTCCTGCAATTTGAGCAACCTAGAGGTCTAAGACTTCATGTCCGATAGGTATTGAAGAATCCTAATAATTTTGAATAATATTAACCACATCAATTTCAAACACTGGAACTACAGAAGGATTTGCTTGAAGAAACATTTTCTCCTCATCATCTTCCACTTCATTTTCCAAATTAATAGTCTGAGCTACCACAGGGCAAGAAAAAATCTTCAGGATTACCTTATTAACTATTGATAATCTAATCTCTTTCAATCCCCTTGGTATACATACATAATTATTTTCCCAATCCTGCTTCACTTTAGCTAACTTAAACCACGATCTATCTAAAAGCATCATATAGGAATCTCCAATCTCTGACATTCGTAACACAACAAAACTTACCTTGAACTTCAGACCAACTACTTTAATTTCTTGATTCCTTAGAATTCCCAAAGGTTGTAACCTCCTCTAGTCTGCCATCTTGACCTGAAACGGAGCTGGTAGCAACTCCTCTTGTTTGGTTGCTATATATGTATGTTCAGGAAGTATATTAACTCCGGAACGCACAGGACATCATCATACTTCCTTCCAACATATTCAACTTGAATAGTGGGCACTTGATAATCCACAACTTCTTGTTGGGTTGGTATAACTGCTTGACAGTCAAGAACTACCTGATCCTAAATTGATATACTTTCAAGATCCTCTTGCTACTTTTCCTTGATCTTCGAGAGCAACTTCTTCTTTAACCCTAGAATTAAATCCAAGATCTGTTCCAATGTTAATTGCGAGGAAGACTTTGCTAGAGCCTGGAATAGCTATGCTGAACCTCCCTCCTGAAATTTTTCTAATTCTTTATCTTCAGGATATTGATCTTGCTCATCAGGATACTGGGTTCTTGAATCTGCGTGATCATCAGGCTCTTCAAGTCTAACTTCCCCCCTGCAAGTTTTTAAAACCTTTTGACATGCTTTGTTGGCTTTTCCCATGCTTTCTCTTGTTCTTGCCAATCAAGCTTCAAGCCTGCTTGGCTTCTGGTAACCACTAATACCACAGCTTCATAAGGAAAATCCTCTACTTTAATGCAATTAGAAAAATCACATTCCACATGCATACTTGCAGCATTTGAGCTACCTGACACCCCCTCTTGCCATTCTTGAACCTCTTCTTGCTGAATTTTCTTGCAATTAGCAGCTCCTATAGCATTCGAAAATTGCATTTTCTTATCTTAGTCCGGTAACTCTACGAGGAGTGCTGCAACTGGGGCAGGTGGATGTTGTAGATGAGATGCTCTTGCAGGTCTTCCATTGTTGCAGGTCCATGCTACTGGCGTTCCTCTCTCAGTCCTATGCCTTGCCCAAAGTTCACAATTTGGTCCAACAAAGTGTCCTTGACCTCCACAATAGTGGCATGCTCCGGTTTGAGTAGTTTGGTGATGTGTCCTTAAATTTCCCCAAGGCTATCTTGCCTGCATTCTTCCAGATCTTGTGAAAGATCTTTTGAGGCATTGTGTCAGTAATAACTTGATTTACTGCAACTGGCTACATAGGTCTCGGTCTAGGCTGCCCCATTGGAATCTATTGTACCATCCTAACATTAGGATTGTACCAATATGTCCTACTTTCATGGCCATTTCTTTGGCATATCTCATAGTACTTTTCCTTCCTCTTAGTGTTCAACATACCTAAATCTTTCAACTTCTGCTTAATCTTCTTATCCAATTTAGTCTCCTTTGCTTTTCTTTACTTTGGTCCTTTGTTTTTTTCTTTTTAAACTTGGATGGTCTTGATTGTGTCTTCATCTTCCTATGTTTTTTTCTACTAGACTCCTCATCATCGAAGTCACTAGAATCATTTTCTAAATCTGAACTATTATCACTATTATCATCATCAATATCACTTTCAGATCCTGAATCTAAATCTGTATTAGAATTTGAACTTGAAGAATCATCATCTTTATGTTTTTTTGAACGAGAAGTGCCCAACTGTCTCTCAACTCTCATAGCAACCCTAATCATAGTATCCAATATACCATTTTGTCCCAATTCTTCATTAGCAATTGGGTTCCTAATTCTACTCCTCAACCCTTAATGAAGTAAGTAATTTGCATCTCCATTGATGGTGCATCAGCATTATTCAACCTCCTCAATAGGTTCCTAAACTTTTGAGCATAATCTTCCACCAAAATACTATTTTGCTTGATCCTCTTGATCTTCCTTAGAATATTGCTCCAGTTTTATCTTTCCAGAACCTACCCAAAAATGCATTTTTAAACTCGTCATATGTATTAAAGGTTGCCATACCATAGCAGTTAGATATGATCGATGCCCCACCCTCATTAGGTGCTACCAATGATCCATGGTGCTCAAAGTTGTAAGGCCCCCATTATGAGGAGAAGCCAAATGTGAGCCCGGACATTGGTTGAGTCCTGACTTGTATATCAAATGAGGTCTATGTGACTGGATGGCAAAAAGGTGACCGTTGTGGGTCTAATCTTTGGGTTAGACGGAGTGGTTAAGCTGGTAGCAACTCGAGGCACATTGCATCGAGATGGTAAAGGGAATATGAATATTCCCTAGAATATTCCCTGGCCAACTAGTGGAGGCTCATATGGTAGGTCCGCGTCAACAGGCCGACCTAACGACCTTCGCGGGCTATAAAAGATAAACACCTTCACAGCTATCCATCACTCATCTTTCACCCAGTCAGAGTTGTTGTTCCAGCTAGCCTTAAGCTCTTCACCTATATTCTGTCTAGATCATCATCTAAGCTTCACATAGTGGAAGCACACGGGTGGACAGAGCCATCTTTGTATCAGTTGTTTGAAGTTAAAGAATTTACTGATTCTCCTCTTATCTGTTGTGTACTCTCTATCTCTTTCTCAGATTTTGTTCGCTGCGCCGTGTAATATTCTACATGGTATCAGAGCCCAGGGGGCTCTAGAGATTGAAGAGTGTGCAAGAGGCAAAGGCTTCAACAGCAAGAAGAAACTATGTCGACTTGCAGAAGTGATTTGGGTGCATCAGGAAGCGGTGCAGGAGGTGGTGCTGCTGTACCGGCTATTCAAACACTGAGGATTCGTCCAGCAACCTTCAGCGAAGGCAAGTTAGATGGTACAAATTACACCTTGTGGAAGTTCAAAATTACAACTATCCTTGATTCTTATGAGCTTCTGGAGACTGTGCTGGGGATTGATGCAGAACCACAGCCTACCCCCGACCCATCAAATCCTAGTGTGATGATTCCTCTGAATGCAGATCTTCTACGAGCTTGGAAACGAAGGAATGCAGATGCATTGTGTGCCTTAGTTACAAGTTGTTCTGACAGTGTTCTGACTTTGATTCAGCATACAACCAAAGCGTCAGAGGCTTGGAATATACTAAGGAGTCAGTATGAAACATGAAACCAAATAAGGATTCAAAACTTGGAGAATCAACTAGCAGCAGAGAAGTTTGTTGAAGGAGAGACGGTTGAAGCATTCATCACTCGGATTAAGAATCTGCGCGACTAGATGACTGGCGCTGGGATATAAAAGACTAGCAAAGAGCTAGCTCGGAGGTGTCTTCGGATTTGTTCACAAAAGTTTGATGGACTAGTAACTGCCCTTAATACTCAGGTGAGACCTCAAGCTTTGACTTTTGAGGAGTTTTGTGCATTATTGATGGAGGAGGAGTTGAGGCTGAAAGCCCGAGAAGGAAGCAACAATGGAGATGCTGCATTCTCTACCAATGCAAAAGGCAAAGGTGGTTCCTGCACCAAAAATGATGGTGACAAAAAGAAGAAGGGTGGCAAGAAGAAGTTTCAAAGAGAGTGCTTCTACTGCAAGAAGAAAGGACATGCAATTGCAGATTGTTGTGTCAAGAAGGCAGATGAAAAGAATGGTACCCTTAAAAGTAAAGGGAAAGAGACAGCCAATACGACTGAAGCAGAGTTGTAATTATTCATGGCGACCATTGAGGAAGTGTGCTCCTCGGCACAAGAAGAATCTACCACAGACTCATGGGTGTTGGATAGTGGGGCCTCCCGTCACATGACCAACAAGAAAGGTCTATATAGTTCTATGCAGCCTCTACAAGAATCCATCACTGTGATGGTTGGAAATGATGCTAAATGCCTTGCTGCAGGCACAGGTACTATTTCTTTTGTTGCTACAAATGGTGAAGTCAAAAAGCTTTCAAATGTGTTGTATGTTCCCGAAATCAGGAGAAATCTGTTATCAGTTGGCCATAACTGATCTTGGTCATGAAGTGAGGTTTAAGAAGACAGGTGCAGAAATTCTTGATAGTGCTAGCACAATTGTTGGCAAAGGAGAAAGAAGGAACAACTTGTATGAGCTAAGTGCTCTTACAGCCACCGCTGGAGTGGGCACAAGTAAGCTTTGGCATGAAAGGTTTGGACACATTGGATTTTCAGTGTTGAAGGAGATGCAAAAGCAAGGTATGGTTGCTCACCTACCTACAATAACTAAATTGAAGGAACCATGTGAAGCTTGTATGATGGGCAAGCAACAGAGAAAGGCATTTTCACAAGAAAGCAAGAATGGAGCATAGGCTCCTCTACAGTTGGTGCATGCTGACTTGTGTGGTAAGATGCCTACACAGGCCTTGGGGGGATCTTCTTATTTTATGTTGATCGTCGACGACTACAGTAGGAAGATGTGGGTGTACTTCCTTCGTGATAAGGCTCAAGCTTTTGGTAAGTTTAAAGAATGGCTAAAACTTGTTGAGAATGAAACAGGGAAAAGTGTGAAGAAATTTAGAACAGATGGTGGAGGTGAGTTCAACTCAAAGGAGTTTGAACGCTTTTGCAAGAGTAAAGGGATCAAGCGTCAATTGACGATGCCTCACACAGCTCAGCAGAACGGTGTTGTGGAATGCATAAAACGCACCATTGTGGAGATGGCAAGATGCATGCTAAAGGGAAAGGGATTTCCTAACCATTTTTGGGCTGAAGCTGTTAATACTGCAGTCTACATTCTAAATCGGAGCTACACAAAGGCTCTCAAGGGAAAAACACCTCATGAGGCTTACACTGGTAAAAAACCATCTGTCTCACATTTTCGAATTTTTGGATGTGAATGTTATGCACATGTTCCAGATGAGAAGAGAAATAAGTTAAAACCAAAAAGCAGAAAATGTATCTTCTTGGGTTATAGTGATGAGCAGAAGGCTTACAAATTATATGACCAAGAGGCAAAGAAGATCATCGCGAGCCGCGATGTGGTGTTCAAGGAGGAGCCGCATACAGTGGAGGAGGAGAAGGCACCACTTTATCATCAAGCGAAGAAGTAGTCCACTATGAACCTGTCCCGAGAGCTATCCCTATCCTTAAGGAGGAGGAAGCATCATCTTCAGATGATGAGAAAAACGTTCACCAACCTGACATCATCCCACCGGAAAAGCCATTGCCCCGCTGGGTGAACCAGCTCTATGACCACAATAATCCTATGCCTACAACTGTTGAGGAGAAGGCAGACGGACCAAGGAGGTCTCAGAGAATAGAGGAGCAAAGGAGGGCTTCTACTCACATAGTCAATATGGCCTTGATGGTTGAGATTATGAGAGAAGTAAAGGAGCCAATTGACTTAGAAGAAGCACTTGGAGATCCATCATGGAAGGATGCTATGCAAGCGGAGTATGACAGCATAATGAAGAATGACACTTGGGAGCTAGTGGATCGACCAGCAAAGTGGAAGGTTATTGGCAACAATTGGATCTGGAAGGTAAAGTACAAGGCTGATGGTACCTTAGAAAAGTACAAAGCTAGATTGGTTGCCCAAGGATTTTCACAAGTTGAAGGGTTTGATTTTCAAGAGTCATTTTCCCCAACTACCAGAATGACCACTATTCGCACGGTACTTGCAGTGGCTGCCCACAAGAAGTGGCCAGTGTACCAAATGGATGTTAAGTCAGCGTTCTTAAATCGTGACCTCAAGGAGGAGGTGTACGTGGCTCAGCCACCAGGGTTTGAGGCCCCCATTCTAAGAACAAAGTGTGTAAGCTGAAGAAGGCATTGTATGGGCTGAAACAAGCCCCCAGAGCATGGTACCAGCAGATAGATAAGTTTTTTTTAAACCTAAACTTCAAAAGATGTGCCTCAGATGCTAACTTGTATGTTTACATGGATGGTAAAAAGTCTGTAGTGATTGTCCTATATGTAGACGACCTTCTTATTACAGGTGACTATGAAGATATGATCAACCAAACTCGAAAGGCTTTGAGTTCTGAGTTTGAAATGGCAGACTTAGGCTTGCTGCACTATTGTTTGGGGATTGAAGTCTGGCAAGAGCCAGGAAAGATCTTCATCTCTCAGAAGAAGTATGCATGGGAGATCTTGAAGACATTTGGCATGATCGAGTGCAAGAAGATAGCTACACCTATGGAGGTGAATGTAAAGTTATCCGTTGAGGATACATCAGCACTAGCAGACATTGGGAGGTATAGGAGGTTGGTCGGTAGTCTGATCTACTTGTGTAACACTAGATCAGATATTAGTTTTGCTGTTGGTGTTTTGAGCAGGTTCCCAAACAAACCTCATGAGAGTCATTGGAAGACTAGGATGCGGGTGCTTAGATACTTGAAGGAAACTCTTGACTATGATATCACATACAGTTTCGGAACTTCTCTTGTGGGGAACTGTGACTCAGATTGGGCAGGAGACATTGATTCTAGGAAGTCAGTTTCTGGTTATTGTTTCTCTTTGGGTTCAGGAATTTTCTCTTGGATTAGTAAGAAGCAGTCAACAGTGGCATTGTCTTCTATCGAAGCAGAGTACAAGGCAGCTTGTTTTGCTGCATGTGAAGCCGTATGGTTGAGAAGGATTCTATGGCATATGGGAGTGCAGGATGAAGAACCAACTGTGCTGAGATGTTACAATCAGAGTTGCATCGCCATTGCCAAAAATCCAGTGTTTCATGCACGCACCAAACATATAGAGATCCAGTATCACTATGTGCGTGATTTGATGGAGGATGGGATAGTGGAACTGGTCTACTGTCCAACAGAGGAGAATGGTGCAAATATCTTCACCAAAGCAATTACGAAGGATCTGCTTCAAGTTCATCTTTAGAGACTCGGCATTGAGCCGAGGAGATAGTTCACCTATGGATGGACATTGAGGGGGGGTGTTAGATATGATCAATGCCCCACCCTCATTAGGTGCTACCAATGATCCATGGTGCTCAAAGTTGTAAGGCCCCAATTATGAGGAGAAGCCAAATGTGAGTCCGAACATTGATTGAGTCTCCTGACTTGTATATTAGATGAGGTCTATGTGACTGGATGGCAAAAAGGTGACCGTTGTGGGTCTAATCTTTGGGTTAGACGGAGTGGTTAAGCTGGTAGCAACTCGAGGCGCATTGCATCGAGTTGTGGGGTAAGGGAGTTAAAAGGGGCCCCTATTTTGGGGTCCAGGGGCCATGGAAGCGGCCCCTGGCTGGGGGGGTCCCAAGGGGGCCAGCGGTCCCCTTGGCGGGGGTCCGGGGGCAGGGCCCCCGGCCCGATGGTAAAGGGAATATTCCCTGGCCGACTAGTGGAGGCTCATATGGTAGGTCGGTCAGCAAATCGACCTAACGACCTTCGCGCGCTATAAAAGATAAACACCTTCATAGCCATCCATCACTCATCTTTCACCCAGTCAGAGTTGTTGTTCCAGCTAGCCTTAAGCTTTTCACCTATATTCTGTCTAGATCGCCATCTAAGCTTCACACAGTGGAAGCATACGGGTGGACAGAGCCATCTTTGTATCAGTTGTTTGAAGTTAAAGAATTTACTAATTCTCCTCTTATTTGTTGTGTACTCTCTATCTCTTTCTCAGATTCTGTTCGCTGCGCCATGTAATATTTTACAAACTAGTCCATGGCTTTTCCTTGTAGAGTGGCTGTAAACTGCTCTTCTTTGACCTGATCTCCATATAATTTATTAACTCCACTTGTTGTCCACCTTATCTCAAACTAAGCCACATGGCACTCTGGATCTTCCTCCACTACAAGATATAGGCCTTATACCGACGTTTAAAGCGAAAAAAATGCAAACAACAAAATTTGCCCCCGTCATCGCAAAAAGCATCGTTATTGGCGACACCATAGAACAGTCGGTATTGGCATCACTATTAGTGTCGCTATTAGTGTTGTTATGCACGTCGCAAACCGTTGGTATTGGTGTCACTATCAACATCGCAATTTGCGACGCTGATAGCGATGCTAATACCGACGCTAATAACGACGGTTTGCGACGTGCATAATGACGCCAATAGCGATGCAAGCAGTGAAATTTGTGATGCTAATAGCGACAGTAACAGGGAAAAATATTTTTTATGACAGGGCAGCAAGCTGCCCTGCCACATATAGCACTGTGTGCTTTATGAGAGCCATACAAAATAGTTTCTGCACTACTGTGTACAATGCGCTTGCAAACAAAAACAATGTATACTGAAATCATAAAACTGATACATGAAATAAATACATGATTGCATAAAAAGCGATTGGTATAATCATGATAGGATATCACTAATACATAGAAAATGTCTACATAGATCAGGCAACTCAAAAATAAAGGTGTGTGAGCTCCAGGGATCCAAGGGCGAGCTACGCATCCTGGTCCCCTGAAAGCTCCGTCCCGCCACAAAGGAGCATCAAATGGACTCTGCAAAAAAAGAAATAACACATCAGTCCACCATATAATAATGCATTCAAATATCTCATGGTAACTACGGACAAGAAAGATGAGTGACTTACAAGGCCGCCGCGTCTATACAATCGGTCGACCAATGCCCTGAGACCGTGTCTCTCTGCATATCGAGTCTCAAGGCCACTGGGATCGCGATTTGTAATGGAGTGCTGCAAAGAAAACAAAATGCTAACTATTAGAAACATGATTGTCAGTACAAAGAAAATTTCAAAAAAATAAATAAGCAAAACAAAAGAAAAACCTACAAAGTCCTCCAAATATGTCCTGTGGCCGCCACTTCCAAGATGATGGACCACTCCGGCCTCGAGTCGTGCCCTCGCCGCCTCGCGCTGCTGACTCCAACGTCCTAGAGAATCTGTAGCCTCCTCCCTCAGTCGGTGCCAGTTGTCTGTATCTAACCACTCGGGCTTTGCAGCCCCACTCTTGATTGCCTTGCGTGTGTCGGATCGTCTATGTGACATGTATGCACGCATGTAATCCATCATCCAACCCATAGAAAATCTATCTAATGCGGCTGGCACCGGAAACTCCTCGTGCAAGGATGCTACTATGTAGTCCTTGCTTCCCTCCGGTATGTTCTTCCAATGATCCAAGACGTTGTGTCGAAAAACTTGTTGGCACAACTCTCTCATGCGAGCCATCACCCTCCTCCCCTCATCATTCATGATGATGGCTCCTGACCTACTATCGACTAGATATCCATAACCCCCAGGAGTCTGCCTAAGATAGGTCCTCTCCTATCTGCGTCCACGCTCCTGGGCATATCTAGGAGACCCCTGTGCATCTGGTGTACCGACGGGGGTAATATCTCTCGGAGTGGCACCCACAGGGTTGCCATCTACTGACGGCTGTGCAAAATCTGGAGTAACTGGAGTAGACGTCCCCACAGGTGTGGCAAATTTTGGAGGTGACACAGCTCCAGCTGAACAACAAGACAGAGACACCGCATCCATATCCATAGCATCCACCTGAGCCACGAGAGCAAGGAGTCGCACTTATATCCTGTGTCGACCGCGGGCTCACTGCCTCTGTATCTCTGTAGCATCCCCCTGATCCCGATGCACTTCCTCCCTCTGGCCCAAGTTGTGAGTGTCGAGATCGTCTACTCAAAGCCGAAGCATCCGATCACGTTGAAGCAGATCTAGTAGAGCGCCCTGACAAAGACCGAGAGAGCTCCTGGTCTGCCATCTCTCTGAATCTGGTGATCTGGTCTGGAGACATGCGTGCAAAGATGTCCTGTAACTTCTCATCGCTCATCCCTCGACTCATCCTGAAAATGTCACCTGCACAGACAAAAAATAATGTTAGAATAATCAATTTAAATCATAAAAAACACAATAATATAAATCATTTAAAAAAAATCTCACTTAAAATGCATATCTTATGTACTCTTATAAGCGATTGGTCAACGTATTGAGTAAGTGGATGCTCCAAGTATGAAGTATCCTATGGTCTCATGTTAATCTCCTGACACAACTCCGCATACACTAGAAGGTTGATAGACATGTCACCACAAAAGAATGAGTCCGCCTCGTTCTCAAAGAATTCTTGGACTCCTGTATTTCTATCATTGTTAGCCGATGCTGGCTCCAAGCTTTCGATGGCCTCCACCCCTTGCAATATCGACCCCTCTATTTGCATATTATCTTCATCTATGCTCGGAACATCACTTTGATCATATACTCTCGCACTTTGGGGAGTTCAAGGTATAACATACCACCATCGAGGTTGTCGGGAGTTTGGATAGAATATTACATGTTTACAAACACGTACAAGAGAGTTCAAACCATTGTGACATAAACCATGTCGTAATACAATTAGCAAGCAAATGAGTCCATGCATTTTTTCACAATGGGCCGGCAACACAAAGGTGTCGCAAAAATCCGTCCATTTTTTTTCGAAATCTATTTCGAGAAATCCAGATGGACCTTATCGAACTGTCGCTCTAGCTCGTCCAAGTACCACTTTGAACCATTGTACATCGAATAGTATCATGGAGAAGCTACAGTAATCCACCGTAACAATACTTTGCAAGTTCCCAAAATACTCCATCTCATCCACAACCGTGTTTGGATCCGTTGCTCGTCGCCGGCTCTCTTGCTCGAACCTTGCCATGATACCACAGTCCATTGTGGAGCGCATTTTGTCAATATGCTCCACGCGAAAATGCTGTCTGCGCGACCACGCTGCACTATATATTTTGTACTATACATTGAAACACTCAAATTAGATGTCGCATATAAAATTTAGATACGATAGATTCTAAACCCCTCATCACCTTTGGACTACATCCCCTCGAGAATTCCCACTCCTCCATTGAGACCTCTGTCCCTTCGCGAGATGCTACGGTCAAAGCTCCATGCAACCATCGCGTTGACATAAACCGCGGCATCTCCTCCATGCCTTCGGGATATCGAATCGGTCGATGACGCGTACTACGTCGGAATTCAGCTCGCGCTTCCTCTCGATCTTGCCTAGCGATCTGGTACTTAGCGAGCCACGTCTCCATAGAGGTATGGTGCAACATACAAAAGCGATTCACCTTCTCTTTCATTGAGGCATCCATTCTTTTTTCTACCCCATTTCCAACCACCACATCTCCAGTCAGCCTATCATCGTCCTTTAGCGACCATAGCATTTCATTGTCTGGTTCCACCGTTGGTACATTATGAAATATGCACTAGCGCCTCAGACACCAACCAACCTTCAGCCATGCTACCTTCTGGCCGAGCTCGTTGTTGCACAAAGCCTTTCAGGGTTTTCATGAAGCGCTCCAAGAAGAATATCCATCACGTATGGATAGGTCCAGCAATCTCCACTTCATCCACAAGATGCATAAGAAGGTGGATTTGTATCGTGAGCATACTGGTGGGCAGGTATTTCTCAAAGAGACAGACTGTCTCCACTGCTCCCCGCCTCGCGGATTCAATAGAGGACATCTTAATCTCCTTCTGTGAGATCCATTACACCAAATTCGACAACTTGTAAATGGCCCCGCATATTTCTGGAGTAAAACATCCTGCGATCGCGATCGGTAGTACAAACTGCCACAAATGAGAAAGCATTATGAATAATGGCTACATTCCAAATAGCAAAATGCCCACGCTAATTACAATCCATTCGTAGTACAAACCTGATATATCTTATGCCAGTCATGGGATTTTAGCCCTGATAATTGGTCGTCTTTAGAAAATGCGGACCTGAGAGAACGCATCATACCCGTCGGAGTGTAGATAGACTTGATTACTTGCTTCACAATGCGCTTTTCTTTAGTGGACAAAACCCAAGGAGTGCGAGGAAGCTGCACGCGACCATCAGCACTCGATTGCGGCCAAAGTGCCTCCATCTTACCTACCTCCTTCAAATCCATTCGTGCCCCTATAGTGTCTCTCTTTCCTATGATGTGATCCCATAATAAGCTGCCCACATTCTTGAAAATATGCATGGGATCCAACAAGTGGTTGACCTGTAAGTGGATCCAATATGGAAACTCGTAGAAAATTGAGAATCGTTGCATTCCATTTGGATGTGATTCTGCATGGACCATTTTCAGCTCGTACCAGCTTGCGGTATTCATACATGTTGGAGGTCGTCCAAGGAAACCTTCCCTGAGTTCATGATCCTCCGGCAAGAAAGCAAGGTGTCCTTGATATACCATCTTCTTCATCGTTCGTGACCTTCGGGAGTCTAACTGTGGCCCGCACAATGGACATGCATGATAACCTGAGGTAACCAAACCTGTTTCAACACCATGACCTAGTGAATACTTGATTGAACGAGATAAAATATAGATATTACCGGCAAGAACGGAGGCGTGCTCACCTGAGCACTCTCCCAATCCTGGAAAGTCATGCATCGTCCACATGAGAATGGCCCGGTACTATTGGCTGATCGCGGACCATCGCGCTTGCTCATATCTTGCACATGACCCCCTCCTCCCACAAAATCTTAAGCTCATCGACTAATGGACGAAGATACATGTCCATATTTTTTACTTTGTAGCGGCTTGGGATGAGCAAGCTAAGGATGAGATGTCCTTTCTTCGTAGAAAGCCATGGAGGGATATTGTAGTTGACAAGGACTATAGGCCACACACTATAAGAAGTTGAGCGCAGACCGAATGGGTTTATGCTATCCATTGCGAGACCGAGTTGAAGATTCCTTGGCTCTCGGGCAAAGTCTGGGAAGGTAGAGTCAATGTGGCTCCATGCGCGCGAATCCGCTGATATTCGTTGAACTCCATCCGTGGACCTATTCTGCGCATGCCACATTGTCAAGCTCGCCATGCCGGACGTATGAAACATGTGGTTTATGCGGGGGATAAGAGAAAAGTATCTGAGAACTTTTTGAGGGATAGTTTGCCCTTACAAGTCCTGTCGATAATTGTGAGCACCACACTTTGGACATGCCTCCATAGTCTCATATTCTCCTCGAAATAGACATCAATCGTTGATACATGCATGGATGTTATTGTAGTCCATGCGAAGCTTCCATAAAATATGTCGTGCATCATCACGAGACTCAGGCATGGTATTTACAGGTGGTAATATATGATATTTCAATAACCTGAAAAAAATCATAAAACACCTTGAAAAAGCACAAATGTTTGTAATAATAGTGCCGAAAAAAAAATTCAATGAAGTGTATGTACAAGGTACTTGAACAACTCGATCACACTCATATCGTTCCACCTGTATTTTGCTTGTACACTTAAGAGTACAAGCAGTGTCTTCAGCCGAGATACTCGGAACCCATCATATAATGGTATGGATGCTTCCTCTCTAAGCGGATCAGAAGTCTCGACATCCATGGGAATCAATGCATCGATCATTGCCTCCATCTCAAGCTCCAAGATTGTAGGTAGGTCTGGAAGGTTGCCTGTCTCCTCTGGCATTGATGATATAGATTGGCCTTGCGAGTGGTGGATTGGATCCTACACTCTATCCATCGCACGTCCACGTACTCTTCTAATTGGCTGCAAAGGGTGCACTCCCCCTTGGGACGAGACATCACGTCCCTGGATAGAAAATCTGTCAGCACGACCCAATTTTATTGTATATGGTATTCAATTAGCTTGCGAGTACAATGCATGATTGATATTAACTTCAAATTACCGTTTGCTGAAAATCCGCAATCGCCTGATCAATGATCTCAGATTGAAACTTGCCAAATCGTCGTACATGTTCTATAGACAATCGGCGTTTTTGTCTAATTGCCAACTTGCATTGAGAGCAAGAATATGGGACACACTGATTAAGATATGCCTCGCGATCTTGAACAAGAGGATCTTCTTCGTTTTCCATCTTGTCTACGTTACAACAAACAATTTAATGACTTGTAATACAATTTGGGAAAACCCTTCACTCATTGTTTATTGGAGGTCACTTATGCTTCTCGAGATGTCTATTTGATGTGAGATCACTTGAGATGCTATGTCAATGTCTTGGCATGCTATTGGACTAATTTGAGCACTCATTTACTCAATTTTATAGAGGTTTTCACTTCTGTAATAAGTAGGGTTGAATGGTATTTTGTCAAAGAAACTTCATGCTTATTGCTTGTTGATGCTTATTGATTACTTTGCATGTTACACTAATGTCTATGGTTGATGCCATATACTTGGCCATGCTTCTAGAATGCACTTGGATTGAGATTGAAGCTTAGTCTCATTGAGTTTGACTGTCACTTCTCACATCAAGCATTAATTTAAGACACTTCATGCCTCTTATCATTGGATGATACATGAGCCATTTGTTAGATATATTATAGTGAGACAATAGGACTAATTGTGACATGTACATGCTCTCTTGATACTCATTGGATGCAGTACCCCTATCGTAGGATGGTTTGATGTTTTGTCTTGGATCTAGTACTTATATCTGTCATAGTGTTGTCAGTGGTATTTATATGCTTCTAGGTTATCTATTGAGCCTTATTGCCCTCTCTCATTTCCTTTTCTCTCTCCTCTCTCTCTCTCATTTTTTCTCTCTCCTCTCCCTCTCTCATTTTGTTTTCTCTCTTCCTCTCGCTCTCTCATTTCATTTTCTTCCTTAAATGTTTTATTTGAAAAATATCTCCCTCTCTTCCTGCTAGCTTTCACTCAAGAGGTCCTTCCATTTAAATGCTCCTAACACTCTCCAATGAGTTGCATTTAGATGAGTTACATTGTGAGTTCAATTTGAATGCAACCCATAGGGTGTTTTATCTAGAGAACTAATTTCATGTCGTAAGAAAAAAAAATTCACTAATTTCTTTCTTAATACAATTGATAAACATTAGACATAACTAATCCTCCATAGCAATCATTAGACATAACAGTAGACATAACTAATTTCTTTCCTAATGCAATTGATAAACATTGGACATAACTAATCCTCCATAGCAATCATCAATCAATGCAATTCGAATCTCTACTATAAATTATTAGAGAGTTTTTTTATAAAAAATTGAGTTGTTGATTTCTATCTACTCTAATATACTCAACCAATCAAATCATCATCTCAAATCAATTCAGCCTCACAATCCAAGCATGGCTCCCTCAATTGGTTACGCCACTCCATTTTGCAATCCATTTATTCCTCAAGTACTCCAACAAAGAGAGGAAGCATAGAAAAGAAAGAGGGATATCCCAATCTCATCTCAACTCCACCTCTCACTCTCTAAATTGTAGAAGAAGAAGGGGAAGAAGAGAAGAATGTAAGATAGGAGAGAAGCTTCACTCTTCTAGTTCCTCACTTAATTCCTCTCTCACTCTCCCTCACCCTCACCCTCACCCTCACCCTCACCCTCACCCTTTCCCTCAATGTGAAGCATAAGAAGATAGGATACAAGGAGAGAGAAGAGAGCTCTCAAGTTTGCACACATAAGAATGATCTATGCATGCATCCTATGTTAATTTGAACACTTCAAAAAAGTGAATAGAGAGTTTTTCCCACAACCTCTTCCATTTCCTCCCTCTCCCTCCCTCTTCTTCTCCCTCCCTCCCCCTCCCTCTCCCTCTCCCTCTCCCTCTCTTTCTCTCTCATTTCCTCTCCCTCTCTCAATATATATACACAAATTATAAAAGCAAAAGGGAGAGGGAGAGAGAGAATGCACTCTCCCTCCCTCTCCCTCTCCCTCTCCCTCTCCCTCTCCCTCTCCCTCTCCCTCTCCCTCTCCCTCTCTCATTTCCTCCCGCTCCCTCTCCCTCTCTTTCTCTTTCTCTTTCTCTTTCTCTCCCTCTCTCTTTCTCTTTTTCTCCCTCCCTCTCCCTCTCCCTCTCTTTCTCTCAAATTTCCTCTCCTAAACAAGCAAAAGAGAAAGAGAATTAAACCCTAAACAAGCAAAAGAATGAGAGAATAGACTCATCGATGAAATATGGCGAGGGTTTGGTGGCTCCTCTTCGTGATGAAGGCTCCTCCTCTCCTTCACGAATGACGGCAGCGGCGGCGGCGGCGGCAAGCCTTCTTCCTCTCCCTCTCTCACGACGGTCGCTCTCTCTCTCGCTCTCGGTCTCAAAACAGTAGACGAAAAAACGCGAAATAAAACCGCACTCAGTTTCGGCGTGTTTTTTTTCCCTGTGGGGCATCGCTATTTGCGTCACTAAACGCATTTAGCGACGCCGCTACCTGCGTCGCCACGCGCTGTCGCTATAGGTTTAAATCCTTGTAGTGCTCCTTCTTTCCTGAAAATTTAGATGCTCTCACCTTTGGGTTGAATAGTTGACAAACCTGGTATGCTTGAAGGAGTTGGAGGTGTTGGGGGAGACTCTGTAGAGGTGGCAGGAGAATGGTACACTGTTGAGGTACCCTCAGAGGAACCCACCCCCAAGGGTTTTTGCCCAAAATTTGTGAACTCTTCATCATCTAGCCTACCTAATTGCACTGCTTCATCTGTAGCATTAGACCTTGCAGTTTGCTATTGCTGTCTTGACAAAACCTCCCTTAATTCTCAAGATCTGCTCCTTGTGAGGATATGATTGGATAAATAAGGATAATTTTTTGACATAAAGACTGTCCATGCACCGAAACTTTTACATCTCCAATGCCATTAGCATCATGAATTCATGCAGCCCAATTTTGTAATTATTCTTTCCAAGCTTGATGCCTAAATCATGAGAGTTATTCCTATGAAACTAGTAGGATTGCCAAAGTGTTATGGCCTATCAATACCACAAGAAAAGATGTAGGAAAACATCAAACTACCTGAAACAACTAGGTTACTGCAAGAAACGTCTTGACATGATTTACAGCCATTCCAAAAATTTATCCTTCAGGAACACTATGTAAACATGAACTACATATTACATTCATCAGCATAGAACTATTATCCTGAAATCTATCACACAGTTCTCTGTCATCACGACCACTCCTGATCAGATAACTCGAAACAGACATCGTAAATATTCAGGAGATAAGTACACAATACTAGAACCAGACATAAGCAACCAAAATCTGGCACTGTCTTGAAGAATATCACATTCCTGATCACGCATGATCTCAAAAGATACAATTTCCTGAATGTCAGGAAGACACCTGAATGTCAGGTAACAACTTCATATGACATTTTGAGTCACTTTACATATGTTGTTTCTGCATGTATACTGGTACTAAGGTATAAAAGTACTAATAGCAAGTGAAATTTGAGCCTCAACAGGGGGTGTTGAGAAATAGAAAAATGATGTATGCTCTAGGAAGAGAGGTCCTGAATCTCATATGCATAGTGAGGAGAGTGGAACAACTCAACTTCTATAAAGTGTTGTACTTGACTATTACTTTCATATGATGAATACAATATCATGATGCTTTCCTCCTTCAATTAGTGTCATTGTCATTGTCAGTCCAATACACAAGATTGTCTTTATGAGTCCAAGCTTCCATCTTGGAACCTAGTTCACTTGTGTAACAGTTGTCTACTCATTATCCATGTCAACATGAATTTAGTCTTTATCTTCCAACCTCCATAGCAGGGCATGCTCTAGATCCGACATTTTTACAAGGATATATATGGAGTTTTTGCAAATCTCACACTTCAAATAAAATATTAAAATATGCTACATTTCTTCTAGAGGTGGGTTGTAGCCTATGGAGCCTTGTGGAGGGTTTCTCAATAGAAAAGGGGATTTTCCCAAAAAACTAGAAACCCCCCATGTGACCTTGGGGTGTTTTTGGTTTCTTGAGAAAACCTTTTGAAACCCCCCCTAGAAAACCTCTCATGAGAACAACTCCTAGGCTAGTGTTGCTCCATCGTGTCATGCCTCACTCAAGTTAGACTTTATAAGTATCTTACAAGTAATAAATGGTGTTTGGCATGTTCTTTTGCCTCCTTACTTTCTAAAAATATAGTTACCTCTACTCTAAAAGCCTACTCAAAACTCTAGGCACGAGATTGCTATAAAACTTCACTCGTGGCACAATGACATCCTCATTTAGGAATTGGAGATAGGTCCTGTTAGCTTTCACAAGGGAAACAAAAGAGTATCAACATGCTAAACTTTTGTGTGGTTGCATGACACAAAGGAGAGTAGCTCAGCATCTCATTCCAAGTGGTCAATACGAGGTCTAGTAGGAAAATACTAATTTCCTAGTCATTGCACCCATTAACTGATTTTGGATAGCACCATAGATGATTTTAAGAGCCAATGTATACTTTCAAGTTATAGAATATGTGGCAAAACTTGTATTTTAGACTTTCGAAAGTGTGGCGATTTATTCTCTAAACCAAAGATATCCTATACTCGATTGGCGAATATTTTTTATGAGAATAATAAAGTAATAAAATATTTAAAGTGTTATTTTTGAACTCAAGATGGTAAAATTTTCTTAATTAATAATGTAGAAAAAACATTCAATGAAAGATAATTCAACCAATGACTGTGTTATTGCAAAGAAAATAGTACAACTAAAGTAAGGTAAATCAAGTTAATACACATTGATTAAAGCTCAACTTTCTTGTGAGAAAATACCTATAAATAACGTATTGATGAGCCACAGTGCAACATTCACTTGGATTGTCTATACAAAAGCTTCACCATTCAGGTTGATTACACAAAGAGCAACTTGATTATCTTAAGCTTGCCATCCATCAATACTAGGAACTTCATCATTTTCATGTAGTTTTTTTGATGATGATGATGATGGTACTAATGTCGACCCTATGTTGATATCCAATTGATTTTGCTAAGTATTGACTGATATCCAATATGCAAAGCTCGGTCATAGTGAAAGTTCTCTAAAATTTCTATCAATTCCCTAGTTAAAATTACACATAAGTAGGGAAAGTAATTCTAAGGACCTCTAGTCACAATGTACCATCTATTTTTGAACCTCAGAGCAACCATATCCCTATACCCTGTTGAAGTATATTCCCTACCATAACTAAGAAGTACGAATTAGGATGATTATCACTTAGTTATCCAAAGATTGTGCTAACTGATACAATAGGTGTTGGTTAAAAGCAGTCATATCACTCAGTTATTCAAATATTGTGCTAATTGATGCATGCCAAACACTTCTCCAGTACTTCATGTCATCAATATGTACATCTATAATGTATGAATCCATTACGATATCAAATGGAAGTGTCTAGAAGTGTCTATGCATCTTGAAAAAGTAATTCAAACATTTCATACCTGACTTTATGCTTGCCATAGTCTCCACCAAAACAGATAATGTAGCTGGCTTTCTTGACTTCATGCAAGTTGGTCTTTATGTATTACGATACATATCTCTGAGTCCCCTTTTCCCCAAGCATTGCTTCCTACATGCAAGTCTAAACCAATATATCCTCTACTTTCTTAAAATCGGTGTCTACTAATAGCACCTCTCTCTCACATTCTATGGACTTGACATTTGCACCCTGGATAAAGGTCAATAACCAAAAGTTTTCAAGGTCATCTCTTCAGTAGTAGAAAACCCTAGAAAAGCTTCCACATGGAGGAGAGAACAATAAATTACCAATGAGATTGTAGCATGGTGAATGAGTTAGCAAAATCAATGATGTCTGTTGCAACATTAGCCTACCCTCAACTCCATCTCCTTGAGCACTTTGTAATCCCTCTGGGATCTGGTAATACGCTCTATGCTAGCTTGGGGTCTTTCAAAAGTGCAGCATCACATCGTCTCCAAGGACATTTTGCAGATCTTGTTTAGCATCCAATATCATCTTGTTATTTCCCTACTATTATTGCTATTGCTTGTAGCCACCATCAATCTTATCCTTGTCACCAATATTTTCCTGAACGTGCTCACTGTCATCATCACCACTGAAGGAGCCCAAATCACTACCATCTCTACCCAAGTCAAGTAGCATGGCATCTTGGCACCTATGCACCCTGATCCATAGAACATCATTACATGCTCCTGTCCTTCGTCTTCTTGCTTCTTTTTCATCTTCTTTGTCTTCTTTGACTGCATCTAGATGCGAGGCGACAAATTCTAGCAAAAAACGAGCAAAGATGCCAGCCTTTGCAATGTCGAGGCCCTCTTCGAGAGCCGCCCCGTGGTCTGATATGGATATCTTGATGTGCTATGATATGGATACCTTGATGGATGTTCAAAAAGCATAAACAGGACCTTAACACTAACACTAAGATGTTCTTCCAAGTTTGGCACATCTTGCCTAAATGTGTTTATAAGAATGTATGTATCTATATCCATGTAAGTAGATTGTGTGTGTGTGTGTTGGGGGGGGAGGGGGGGAGGATTTGTTATATACTATGGTTATATGTGTGTATGTGTGTGTATCTGAAGAAGTCAATAATATGTGATGGTGTCTATGTATATTGTTGGATCCACTATAAACCCCATTGATCAATAATTTGATGCTTGGTGATCAATCATTTGATGTTAGATAGATTGTGTTCCAATTTTCATTGATTAAATAAGCATGTGTTTGGGCTCTATTACAACCCATAAATAGAGTGCATTTGAGTGTCCTTTTACTATTTTGACAAAGTGGTTTGCTAAGAAAATGCTGAGAAGTCATAACTATACATGTGTTTTTGTGATTATGTAATATGTGTAATTATATAGTCTACATTGAGGGAAGCATATGTGTGTGTCTATGTGTGCAATTATGTAGTGTGCAATGAGAGAAGAGGGTGTGTGTATATGAAGAAGTAAATAATTCCCAACGGTGTACACAATACCACGTCAGCTTAAAGCCCAATGATCAATGATTCCATGCTAGCTAGTCTATGTTTTGGCTCTCATTGATCAACCTAGTCTACTCTTGGCCTTTGTTACAACCCACAACTATAGTTCGTATGTATAACATAGTATACCTTATACTATTTTGACAATAAGTTTTGGTGAGGAGACGCTAAGATATCATAATTATTATATGAATGTTAAAATGAGATCAAGGTAGAGACTATACATGCATATCCATGCATTTACGTCTATAGTATTGTGTGTGTACACATATACACATGCATACATGAGCATGCATATGTATGTACGTATGCCTGCACACATGCATGCATAGGTATGAATACATTCCTATAAAATATTTTGTATGTGTATTAAAACGATGGGGCATGCCAATGCATATATGTTGATATCAATTTGTGTGTATATGTGTTGTGTGCTCATGCTTTTATAGCTATCACATTTATTTAGGATGAAAATAGATGCACCTTTACTAATGACTAGGATATGCTAATGTTTTCCACAAGCATCTCTCAGTGCTAGCCGACGTTGAGCCGAAGAGTGTTGTTGATTGGTCCAAGTGTGTTGCTAAAATTTTAGATTTCCACTCTAGGAACAATCAACAACACTCTTGGGCTCAACTTCGGCTAGCACTGAGAGATGCTTGTGGAAAACATTAGCATATCCTAGTCATCAGTAAAGCTGCATCTATTTTTGTCCTAAATAAATGTGATAGCCGAAGAGAGTTGAAGTTGACCCCAAGAATGTTGTTGATTGGTCCTAGTGTGTGTTGCTAAAATCTTGGATATGGAAATGGAGAGAGTCCTTAGCACCTTGCTAAAATTAGCTTGCTCTTGGATAAACTATTCATTGAAGGGAAGGTATTATTTGTGCTCACGTCTATGAAGAGGGGAAGTCCCTTAGCATTTATGGGTTTTAGGTAGAGCTCTGTCTTGCTTTGCAACATTCAAGATGCATGCTTCAAAGATCTGACTAGCTCAAGTTATTGGACCATGAGTACCTCAAACCTTTTGGTTCTAAGAATTGTGTATATGTATGTATGAATACAAGAGTAGATGTAATGTTGAGTAATGTGTGTGTGTGGAGGGGTGTGTGTGAGTCATGTGTCTGAGTATGTAAAGAAGGTTCAAGGATAAGTAGTATGTGACATGTGTCTATGTATGTACTATGTGTATGAGTACTATGTACATGTGGCTAATGTTTCTATATATATCCCATAACTTATAAATATTGTGGCAAATTCAATATATTTATTTCAATATTTTTTTCGCATGAATGACGAAAGAGCTTTCAAAATCTCAATACACCTTATAAATGTTGGCGACTAAAAGTTTTTGGAGTTTTAACTCAACCTACTCAAGTTTTGAAAAAAAAAATCCAAAAAAACAAAAGTATAGCCATTTGGCAACATATAGCCACTAAAAACATCTATGGATAGCACCCTACTTTTTAATCAATGTAGCAAGGTGATGAGGGGTTTTGGGTAACTCCACTACCCCTATTGGCTAAGTGTAATGAGTGTCAATAGTAGGGGGAGTGGGATTTTACCTCTCCCATGAACACTAGGTACAACCCAACTCTTAGACTATATACATCCAAACATATGTATATCTATACTAAGGAATGGACTTCTTCAACGTTTGAATAACTATTCGAGCCTTTTCCAATACACATGTTCTTGTATGGCTATTCTTGCAAAGTCACACTCATAACCATTATCAAGCAACTCCTCAAAGCAAGTTCAAACCAATTGTTGAATATCTATTGGGTAAAGGTCAAGGTGATTCTATACATGGAGTTTCACTTCCGAACAAGAGGTAGCATGGCACCCAAGAAAAGTGCTCCGAACTTAAAGCACATGACTGCAATTATATTAACTATTTCACCCATGTCACAAGCTTTCCAGGTGTCTTTTATAAAGTTGAACTTCCTTTTACCTAAACAAAAATTGAGAAGGATAAGTGATCTAGTACTTGAAGATAAGCTAAAATTTAGTAAATGTAAATATTAAACTAGTGTAATTAGTAGCATGAATTGCTTGAATAGTATGATCTATTTAAATAGGAATCTTATTTGATTACACTCTAAGGATAAGTTGTGGATTGTATTTTATTTGCAAAGTATTCAAGGACATTGTTTTTGGTTTGTTGAATTTTTCCTTTTAAGAAAAGGCTAATTGCTTTGGGAAAGCAATAGCCTTCTTAGCCAAGATAATTTGGTTGATTCTTATGGAATATTCAAACTAATCATTTGGATTGATGTTATGGAAAACGATTTTTTTCCTAGTTGACGATGATAGGTTGGTTGCCTTGGTTGTGTATTCTTAAAAAGTTAAAAAGAAAGCATTATATTAGACCTCCCCTAAGGCTAGTTGTGAAACCCTACACCAAGGGGGTTTGTTTTACTGATTGTTGGGAAAGCTCATACTGGCCTTGATGGCGGGCGGTTTCTTCATAGGGAGGAGTTCGGTAGGAGGTGGTAAGGATATTAGGGGGGCTTTGCATAGTAAGTTCCTTATACACTTAGCAACTATCTAATCCCTATGTGACCTAATATGGTGTTCATGGAAAGCCTTGATACTAGTTAAGGATGGAATCTTGGTGGGATTAAACCTTTAGGTTGTTACTTTTGTATGGATGGAAGGAGAAATCGTATTACTCCTGTATGGGTGGGAGAAGAAACCATAATAAGAAGATGAATAAAGGAATTGTTTGGAATTACTTGACAAAGAATTGTTTTATACTATTTGAGTGTTAGACAACTACATGTGATCCAAAGAGGGAAGTAGGAGGACAAGATCCCCAACAGATCCATCCTAAGGCAGGTTGGTTTCGATTAGCTAAGAGCTATCTTTCAAGTAATAAGAGATAGAAATTTATATGATGACCCATTAGATAATCAAGTAGAACCCTAACTTATGTCATTGTAGGGGACCTTTTGTCCAAAGGGTTGATATGATGCATTCCCCTTTGTTTCTCATTCTATTTGAACCATGTATGATAGGGTCAACTTTGGTTTGAGTTGAATTGCAAATGTAGTGGCTCAAAGACGAATGCTCTATAGATAAGTTGTTACGTGATCTTAACATCAATTAAAAAACCTTAGTTCAAGTCGATCCTCATGGGTATGGAGAGAGTTTCCCTTGCGAGGTAGACTCAAGCGATACCTAGGTAACAAACTTCGCACTATATCCAAAGAAGTTCTAGATGGCATTACCTAGGATTGTCCCTTGAGGGACTACCAAATCGTGCAAATAAGGATTTCTCAATCAAGCATGTGACATGTGGTATCAACAAAAGCAAGTAATCAATTCTCTCATTTGCTAGGGCTTTTATTTCAACACAACCTTAACTTAGGTTACCAATCTATCAAGTGCTTCTCATTAACTTTGATTTAGGTCAAGAAGCCATTTTATGCTTTGACTACATACACATTAATAAGTCCACTTTAGTAAATGTTTTTTTTCCAAGATCTTTGAATTAGATCTTTCCTATTGTAAATGTAATTTTAGAGATCATATTTTCACGATTTCTCTAATGCTTAATCATACATCTATTTCCCAAGGAATTTTCGATCCAAATTCCTTAGTGTTTCGAAGGAAATGACATTTTGGATTCTTTCATTTGTCTCATTCTGACACTAGTCATATGATTTTTCCATTGTTAAGTCTAACCTACTTAAATATAATCCTATGACAAACTTTAAGCTAAACAAGGTATCCCATCTACATCTTTGAATATTCTTACAAAGAAATCTAAGTATTTCATTTGTCTTTGAGTAGGATAAAGAGTTTATTTATTCTTCCTAACATTACATTAGCATGTTCAACTAAAGTAAAATATCATTTCCTTTCTTTAAGGCTATCTAATTTAGCAAAGTTTATTTTAACCTAGTACGTTACGAGCTACAACTTCATGAAGGAAATCTAAGTCAATTTCCAAAAAGGTATTTATTCATAAGTTCAAATATTAGGCTAGCATGCGATCTTTCCATTTAAAAGAGTTGACTTAAATCTAGCTTGGACTTCTTCATCATTTCGTTACTTGGAAAATATTAATTCAAAAGTTAAACATTAATTTGTTAAAAAGAAAACAGAAAGCTTACCTCGCCTGATTGCCATCGTCATGCCGCCAGCGCCACAACAAACTAATCACGCTACCATGCAAACCGGCTGATCCCGCCACCCCTGATCACGTCGACACCTCCCTTACGAATCAGATAGGCAGCGTAGCTGATTGTGTCGAGAGAAGGAGAGAGTTCGTTCATATCGAGAGAGGGAGGCCGGCTATCCCCCCCCCCTCCCCCAAAAGGCTATGAAAGCCTTAGTGGTTGGCCTTTTGCCCATGACTGATACGCTGTTATTGAAAGGGAGACAAAGAGAGAGAGAGAGAAACAGAGAAGAATATGATGCAATATCTTGCATCCCCCCACCGTGTGTGCACGGAAGCTTGGGAAGCAGGGATAATTTAACTCAAGGTTAAAACTTTGATTTTAAACTTAAAAGAAGAAAAGCTTGCCTCATCTGAGTGTTGCTGCGAGCATGCCGTGTTGACATCACATCGTCATGCAAGCTCGACTCCATCACCACTCCCCTTGAATGCTTCACATCCTCCAAAGCATGCAGCCTATGCCGCTGTACAGTTGGTAGGTGGACTTGAAGACGACGAAGAGAAAGCTCGTGTGATGATTACCGCCAGAGAGGGAGGGAGGACTACCCCGGCAACCTCCTAAGGCTATAAAGGCCTTAGTAATTGGGCTTTTACCCGACCGATAGCCAGTGCATTGTTGCACATATATATATATATATATATATATATATATATATATAGAGAGAGAGAGAGAGAGAGAGAGAGAGAGAGAGAGAGAGAGAGAGAGAGTAATTAAGAAGGATAAAGAGGGGGAGAGATAGGAAGGTGGATAGTGAGAGAAAAGTACTTCGACTCTCCGATAACTACTCCAATGCACCTATTCTTGTGTGGTTATTCTTACGAAGTCACGCTCATCAAGCATAAAGCAAGATCAAACCAATTGTTGAAGATTTATTACGTCAAGATCAAGAAGGGGATTCTATACATGGAGTTTGACCTTCGAACAAGAGGTAACATGACACCCAAGACACACTAAGAGCACATGACTATGACACGCAATAATAACATGACATCCTTAAAAGATTTGATATGGATGGACAATAGAAGGGAGAATGGCACAAGATATGGGCTCAAGCAATCTTCTTCTTCTTCTTCTTTATTTTTCTCTTTCTTCCATTGTCAGCTGTCTACACACAAAGCATCTCACTAAAGGGATAAATAGCTTTTGATCCTTAAGTCTCTTTATTTAGAAGTATGCTTAGGTATTGTATCTGCAAGCTCATTCTACGCTTGAGGGAGAGCGTTGAGAAATAAGACGTAGATTAAGTCTACATCCTCTCAAACTTATCTTTACCTAATGCTTTGGTAAAGATATCTATGACTTGGCCATTGGTTTTGTCATTGTTAGGTGTTTTTGTGACAACCCGAAAGTAGTTGAAAATTGCATCTAGGTGAAGTGGAGCAAGCACAAACTAGCATGCAGGTTGGACGTAAGGAATTTTTTTTTCAAAGATTTAACGAGTTGAGAGTTATGATAGGTTGCATTTGCATGACTCGAAAGTTTTAGTGGCCACAAGATTGATTCCATAATGTACTCAACTCTACTCGGACAACATAAGAACTTGACTATCATGTAGATTTTGAATAGATGCTTTAGATTAAGACATGTTCAGATATTTCGTAAATGTTTGGGTATGTGAACATATCCAAGTAGAAGATGTGATTTTAACATTGATGATATCCTCATTAAATATACACACAGAGAAGTGTGTTGGAAAAGCAAAGAACTAAAGCTAACTTAGCTTTAGAGAAAGCTTATAAAAATGCAGAAGCTAGTTGTTATATAAGAGGATTGGACGACATGTTTGGGGGCAAGGGGGGGATAACCATGAAGGAGAAGAGGAGATTCCACTATTTCTAGTAACATCATTTGTCGAATCCCACAATTCGTTTTGTGTTTGGAAATCCATCCCGCGATTAATACTTCATTCCTGCATGCTTTGATTTGGAGTTGCCTACATAAGTGATCCAAAATAGAGGGGCAATGATAAACCATTGATGGTATATTGTTTAAGACAGGAAGTTGGACACAGACTGCAGTATATTATAAAAAGAGAGAGTATCCTTTTGATCGCCATCTCAGGCCCTTTGAGAAGCCATGATGAAGGGGAGAGAAGGAAGCGTGTATAACGAAGGGTCACTCAGCGTTTTGATGGGAGCCAACGTGTTTGTCAAGACCGCAGAGCGTTATTTGGTTGGAGATGGTCGCCGTTATAAAGACGGGCTGCAAGAGATTACTACAAGTGATGGTGGGTCTGGTGTGCATGCAGCAGGGTATAAGCGAATTAAGAGGAGAATGATCAACATGTTTGAGGGCTAGTTGCATGTCTGAGAATTCATACCGAGAGTAGGTGGACGTGAATTGTAGCTGATGGATTGGTTGCCATCCATGCTCTAGACATTGGACTCATTACCATATTACAAGATAAGAGAGCTCTTTGTAGTTATCTTTCTTTTTGGTTTCCTTGAGGTTGAAAAAGGTCAATTTCGAGGCATTTAGATTTGCTTTTGCCACGATGCATTATTCTTATACTAAGGGTTTCCCAGACATTTTGCTTTTGCTGCCTCATGGAGGATAAGATTCTTGGTGTCTTTAATGTACTTAATTCTCTTGATACAAGTTTGAGAAGGTGACGCTTTTGATTCTTCATAATGGATGTGCTTTTGAAAATACATAGCTTGTGACCTCTAACAGCCTCCCCACTAACAGAAGTTTGGGATATTAGTTGGATGGTTGGGTAGTGGTGTAGGGAAAGAATAATGAGTTGACATGCTCTTTAGAGCTACATAAATTGATATTCGAAATTTTCAGACTTGATTGTGAGTTAATTTGAGGTTAGCATCTAGCCACTAATCCATACCCGTATTCCTTTTCTCTGGGAGAGGTTTATCCTCGATCACTGCTCATGTTGCAATGTGTACCAAGTCTATCTCTCCATTCATGATTTTCTCTCTAATGAAATGGTAGTGCACTTTAATATGCTTAGTCCTTGCATGGTAGATTGGGTACTTTGCCAACATGATGTTGCTAATATATCATAGTACATGATAACTCCACCATCTATCTCAATCCCTATATCACATATAAGTAGTCTAATTAGTCATGTATGTTCACATGTTGCCAACGATATGCCTCTGTACTTTGCTTCTATATTGTATAAAGAAACTCTAGGTTGCTTCTTGTTGCTCCAACTCACCATGGCATTGGTGGATCTTCTATTCATGATGCTTATTGCCTACTTTGCATTTGTATATCTAAACAATGTAGGCTTGATCCCTTTCTCATAGAACAAGCCAAAGCTACTTGTGTTCTTCACATCTCTCAAGACTCTCCTAACTCTCCTCACTACATCTAAACGTGACTTGCATGGCTTTTACATGAATTGGCTTATCACTCCCACTAAATAACAAGTCTTGAATTTTTATGGTTAGATAGATCAAGCTACTAACCATATTTCTGAGTATAATAACATCCTCAACATACTATCCATCATCCACCATCATTATATGTTGATCCTGGTGCGTAGATCGAATGCCGTATGCATGCGTAGTGAGCATCAGAAGGTCCCCAAGAACAAAAGAACTCTACTTTTTGCACAAAAAACAATGAAAAAAGCTTGCACAACATGAATAAGAGACTAATTGGGTGCAATCTTCCCCCATGCCTTGTGTGAGCGCTCCACAAAGCATGTATTTTATATATTATTCATCTTCAAGCTCAAAAAATAGTCCAATTTACAATTAGCACGCTTTAGCTTTTGTGTTTGCTTTTGTGCCACTAAAGAATTAAAGCTATTGGGCGCCCAAAAAGTCAGGCGGTACCCAAATACAATGTCCAATACAAATATTTAAATCGTTCGTCCATGTGCATACAAAAGCAATAAATAAATATCAAGCGCTTTGATAAATAAGCGCGTCAAAATATGGACGCCATACCTAAGATACACACCCATAAAAAATTGATGATAATTTGAATACACGTTATCCTCTAATGCTTCCCAATGCTACCGCTGCTTGCTATCCTCTAATGCTTCCCAATGCCACCGCTGCTTGCTCTACACATCAACTGAAGTATTCACAATTGTTAGAAAAATAATACAATTAAATCGACAAAAGTGAATACCTAGCAGTCTTCAACTTTATCAATAAATTGGTTAGAACTCAATCCTAACCTTAATTTATTACAAGTATGCACTCTAAACTCATAAACGTTTATTAAGTTAAATATGCATTTTACGGAATCACCCGCTATGGAATCACCCACTTACACATTAAATTAACAAAACGCTTGAAAAGGATAGGCATCCCCATCGACTTTTCGCACAAAGAATCCACCTTGTGTATGAGCCCCGATAATAAAATTTTACGGAATCCACCGTGGAATATACCTCCTGGCATCATACCCCCGGGGTGGGATAGCAATTGTCCTCAATTGCTATAAGCTCAATGTGGAGCTAACAGTGTGGGGAAAGCACTTAGGTCTCTAGTATGCATCCATTGGGCCTCTTCAACAGGATGATTTTTAAACTTGATCAAATATCTAGAATATCTACGGCCTTCTAGTGGTCATAAAGTCAATATCTATAATAGTTTTAGGCTCAAGGAGTTCAGTTTCATCATCTAGCAAAGGAGGGTTTTCATAGACAGGGTATATAGGTAATTGGCCTCAAAAAGATCGTAATAAACCGATATGAAAGGTGTTGTGGATTTTCCAATGTTGTGGTAATTCTAGTTTAAATGCATTGTCATTGATTTTGTGTATGATCTTGAATGGTCCATAGAATCTAGGTGCTAATTTGACAACGGGGTATTTATCTACACTTTGTAATCTTCGTTTTTCAATTCGTAACCAAACATAATCATCAACTTTAAAACTCATAGCTTGTCTTTTCTTGTTTGCTTGTTTTGTGCATGATTGTTGGGCTTTGGCAATCATATCTTTAACTTCATAAAAAATAGTAGCATGCATGTTAGCAATATCATCAACAATCTGAATTTTGTTTGATAATGATGTAACAGGTGTAGGCAATCGATATCCATAGATAATTTCAAATGGTGCTTTCTTTGTAGCTGTATGTGGTGTGTTATTATATGCAAACTGAAGTAAATGTAGATATGTATCCCATGTATGTGGTTTTGAAATGGTATAAGCTTGCAAAAGATCTAAAATAGTACTGTTAGTAGCTTCTATTTGACCATTTGTTTCAGGATGAAATGCAGATGAAAAATCAATCTTTGTTCCTAAGTTAGCAAACAAAGTAATCCAAAAATTATTGCAGAATCTAGAATCACGATCAGAAATAATGACTTTTGGTAAACCATGGTTAGTAAAAACAGTTTTCAAAAACAATTGAGCAGCTTGAGATGCAGTTAAGGTTTTCTTGCATGGAATAAAATATGCTTGTTTGCTAAACCTGTCGACAACAGTCCAAATCATATCATGATTAGCTTTAGTGTTAGGTAGACCAGTGATAAAATCCATTGAAATCTATTCCCATGGTCGTGATGGAATGGATAATGGCATTAGTAAACCATATTGTTTACCATGGTGTCTTTTAACTCGTTGACAAATTAAGCATTCAGATACAAAGTTAGATACATCAATGTCCATATGTGGCAAATAAAAATCTTCAATTAATGTACACAAAGTAGATATAATTCCTCTATGACCTTAATATGGGGAACAATGAATTTCATGCAAAACAAATGATCGAAATGGAATAGTCACACATAATCTTTTTTCATAAAACGTAAATCCATTAGTGTAAGACAATGAATCAATAGGAATCCAGTTATTTGCAACTAGTTTATTCCAATCAGCTTGAAAAGTAGGATCTTGATGATAAGTATCTTTCATAGGAATAAGGGAATCAAATGATATCACAGAAATATTTTGAATTGTCGGTCTTTTACTCAAAGCATCAGCAACAACATTCTCTTTTTCAGGTTGATATTGTATAAGGGGATGAAAACTTTGAATAAAAGCAGCCCATTTAATGTGTCGGTCAGATATTTGTGGTTAACTAAGGAGATGTCTTATGCTTTGTTAGTCAGTTTTGATCATGAATTCAGATCCCATTAAATAATGTTTCCATTGATGTAAGGCTTGTACTACGACTAGCAATTCTTTATCATAGGTAGAATATTTAAGTTCAGATGGTTTGAGTTTGCAGCTAGAGTAAGCTATGGGATGAGAATCTTGCATAAGGACTGCTCTTATTTCAGATCCACTAGCATCAGTAACTACTAAGAAGAATGCTCTATTGAAGTCAGGTAATTGTAATACAGGAGCATGAGTTAAAGCATGTTTCAGTAATTCAAAGGACTTTTGTTGATTGTTAGACCAGTTATACATGATACCCTTCTTTAAGAGTTTTGTCAAAGGTAATGCAAGTAATGAGAAATTCCTCACAAATTTTGTGTAAAAGCTAGCAAGACCTAGAAAAGAATGTAATTCATGCACATTTTTGGGTATCGGCTAATTTAAAATTGCTTCTATCTTTTTAGGGTCGACTTTAATACCTTCTGATGAAATAATATGTCCTAGATATTCAATTTATGTTTGGAAGAATTCACTCTTTTCTGGATTAGCATATAATTGATTGTCTTTTAATAACTTAAAAACTAAAGACAAATGTTCATAATGTTCATTCTCATTTTTACTGAAAACTAATATGTCATCAAAGAAAACAATGACACAATGCTGATGTTTCAAAAATATGCGATTCATTATTCGATTGAATGTGGCTAGTGCATTAGTTAAACTGAAAGGCATAAACATAAATTGATAGTGTCCAAATTATGTTCTAAATGCAGTTTTGAATATATCAGATTTGTCCAATCTTACTTGATGATATCTAGATTTAAGATCTATCTTACTGAAAATGGCAAATCCTTGTAGCTTATCCATAAGATCATCTACCCTAGGAATCGGGTATCTATTCTTAACAGTAATTTTATTTAGGGCACGATAATCAATGCACATGCGATAGGTATTATTTTTCTTTTTCATTAATAAAACAGGTGCACCAAATGGAGAACTACTAGGTCTAATTAATCCTCTCTTAAGCAATTCTTCTATTTGGTTTTGAATTTCTTTATGTTCACTTTGGTTATGTCTATATAGTGCTTTACATGGTGGTTGTGTTCTAGGAATTAAATCTATCTTATGATATTCAGGACGTGAAGGTGGTAATCCAAGTGGTAAATCAGCAAGCAAAACAATCTTGAAATTGGGAAAGAAATTGGGCATGCCTAGGATGCATCTGTTTTTCTTTAGCTTGAATTTCATTCATCCATATTAAGTAGGATTTGCTACTTTTACGTAATGCACGTTTAGCTTGAGTATGAGTAAGCAATTGATAATTATTGGAAGCGTGCATACCATGCAGTGTGATTTGTTTTCCTTGAAAATAAATTTTAATTGAATGCGTAGAATAATCTATATCAGGATTGTATTGATGACGCCAAGGCATTCCTAAGATAATGTCACTAGACTGCAAAGGTACAACTAATAAATTTCTTCATTCAGTATAATCACCAATTTTAATTTCTAAATTATGCACCTCTTGTGTTCCATTATATCTCGTACCTAGGAATGCAGCCTTGATGCGATAATGTGTAGAAACAGTATGTAAATTCAATTCTTTGACCAATTTTGCAGAAATAAAGTCATGTGTACTCCCATCATAATGTAAAATAGTCTTTTCTTTACCATGCACAAAACATTTCATTGTTAATAAGGAATGGGGAGTTGGCATACCTAGCATAGTATCAGATGTAGTACCAATGTCGTCATCTTCTTCCGTGAAGTCCGAAATCTCTTCACGTTTTTCATCTTCTATTGCTCCCAGATAATTGATATGAACATATGGCTTTTTGGATTGACAATTGGCTACTAGATGTGTAGGTTGATGACATTTGTAACAAACTATGGGTTTTGCTTTGGATACATTATTGGTAATGGCAGGAAGTTTAGGAATGTTGGGATTTGATTGTAGAGATAGCTTAGGGTTCGGATTTGTGTTTGATGGCAAGGCAGGTGGTTGTGTCCAAGATTTATAAAACGAAGATGGAAGAAAACGACTTTGATTGAATCTTCAAAAATTTGAATTGAATTGTTTGGAACCAAAGTTACCATTAGTTGGGAATTGTTGTGGTCGTTTGTCTCGTCCGCGAATTTTGTCTTCAGTGTCATGGGCCAAGGAAATTGCATCTTCAAGGGTTTTTGGCTTGAACATATTGACCTCCGCATAAAAATATCTAAGTAGGCTAGACATAAACTTGCGTTTATGAGTTGCTTCATGTATATCTTCGAGCATTCGTAGTTGCAATAGAGCATTCAAGAAACGTTCTATATATTGTGAAATAGATTCGCGATCCCTTTGTTGTAGAAGATCCCATTATTTGATTGCTTTTTCGTGGAATTGGGGAGGTAGGAAATTATGCAAAAATTTCTTTTGGAAATTCTCCTAAGTGGTGGGACAATCAACGCTTTTGCGGACCACAGTCCACCATAAGGATGCTCGGTCAACTAAATGGTTAGTGACACATTTAATTTTATCTTTCTCAACATATGTTTCTTCATGGAAATAATCATCAAATTGACTGATAAAAGAAAGTACATTCTTTCCATCGCGTGATCCATTGAAAGTACGAAATTTGAAGTTTCTTTTACTTATCTTTGTTTCTTTCCGAATAGATTAGGCTTCAAGTGTTGCATCGATAGTACGTCGTATAAGATCTTCAGGTTGTGATCCATCTTGGTCGGTGGTAGATCGTTGCAGATTAGCCAATTGAGCTTGCAAAGCTTGTCATTCTCTTCGTTCCTCTTGAAGCTGTATCATAATCAAATCCAACTTTTGCTCCATTGTTGGTTCGGGTAGATCACCTTCAGCCATAAAATCTTCCATAGTTTGATCAGTCATCCTGCAAAATTCCAAAAGACCTCACACACTCGAAACCTTGTTAGCGAGATATTGAGCATAGCTCAAAGGCGAGTTTACAAGGCTTATATATAAATATTTTAGTTTGGCTTTTGTAGTATTTCTCCTTTACGATTGCGAAATTCGATGTCACAATCGCCTTCCAAGAAAAGAATTTTGCGTATAGTCTGCGTATAGATTGCGTATAGTCTACGTGTTGATGATTGATTGTTGTAATTTGCTTCTGTCAGTTCACAAGTGTGAACAGGGGCTTCCAGAGGGTAGTAAACTGAGTCATGTGTTGCTGAGTATGAAATGCCTTTATGATAGTTGTTGAAGATGGCTTGTAGGACTTTAGTAACTTAAAGTACTTGAGGCTTTAGTCTAAAAGTCTAATCGTTGATTTCTAGGACCTTAGGACATTTTTGCCAGATTCGGTGATAGGCAGTATGTGCTGCCGCCACTGACGTGGGATTTGGAAGTTTGAAGCTTTTTGTTAAGCTTCTTTTGAAGCCTTATAACTAATTCTTTAAGCTTGAAAAGCTATGGATGAAAATTCTTATCTATACTCAATGACTTAATGAAAGATCTTCCCGCGTGGTCCTCCGCCTGCAGAGGTCGGTCCCTCGCAATCTAAGTGTACAACAGGGGGTTCTTGACTGCCAGAAAAATGTTGGTATCGACCGTTTGGCACGAGATTGACTGTAGAGCTTGATCGTTCCAGGAGCTCTGCCTTCGCGCGAGATGGTAAGCGATTGGAAGCTCTCGATCTCAGCTTCCCTTCTGATACCATTGGTGCACAGATTGGACGCCGTATGCATGCGTAGTGAGCGTCAGAAGGTCCCCAAGAACAAAAGAACTCTACTTTTTGCACAAAAAACAATGAAGAAAGCTCGCACGATATGAACAAGAGACTAATTGGGTGCAATCTCCCCCCATGCCTTGTATGAGCGCTCCACAAAGCATGTATTTTATATATTATTCATCTTCAAGCTCAAAAAATAGCCCAATTTACAATTAGCACGCTTTAGCTTTTGTGTTTGCTTTTGTGCAACTAAAGAATTAAAGCTATTGGGCGCCCAAGAAGTCAGGCGGTACCCAAATACAATGTCCAATATAAATATTTAAATCGTGCGCCCATGCGCATACAAAAGTAATAAATAAATATCAAGCGCTTTGATAAATAAGCGCGTCAAAATATGGACGCCATGCCTAAGATACGCGCCCATAAAAAATTGATGATAATTTTAATACAGGTTATCCTCCGATGCTTCCCAATGCTACCGCTGCTTGCTCTACACATCAATTGAAGCATTCACAATTGTTAGAAAAATAATACAATTAAACTGACAAAAATGAATACCTAGCAGTCTTCAGCTACATCAATAAATTGGTTAGAACTCAATCCTAACCTTAATTTATTACAAGTGCGCACTATAAACTCATAAACTTTTATTAATTTAAATATGTATTTTATGAAATCGCCCGCTATGGAATCACCCACTTACACATTAAATTAACAAAACGCCCGAAAAGGATAGGCGTCCCCATCGACTTTTCGCACAAAGAATCCACCTTGTGTATGAGCCCCAATAATAAAATTTTACGGAATCCACCACAAAACCTCACGAAATCCATCGTGGAATATGCCTCCTGGCATCAGATCCAATGGTATATCCACTCGATTATATGATATACTCCCATACCCTAGCATCTTCAATCAGTATTACATTTACACTAGCCAAATTCCATGTGGAATGTCAATCACTTCAATGCCTAAAAAGTATCTCAACAAAACGAGGTCTTTGATGTCAAATTCCTCTTGCAACCCATGCTTTACTTCAACAATCTCTATTTCAAGAGTACCTGTAATGATAAGATCATCAACATAGATGACCACAACTACCATTCCATCCTTTGTATACACTACAAGGATATTGGAGTATAGCAGCGGGCAATTCCGAAGCATACACGGGCCGAAACCCGAGCGCAGCATTTTTTCGCGAAGAACAAAAGAGAGAGTGAAATAGATCACGTGTTTGGGAGGGAGAGGGAGAGAAAGAGAGAGAAGGAGAGCTTCTCACTGCCACCACCGCCGCCATTCGCGAAGAAGAGGAGGAAGTGCACGAAGGACAAACAGGAGCCGCTGTTACGAAGAAGAGCCACTGTCGCGAAGAGAAAATGAAGAATCCATCCTCGAGCCTTTGCGGTGAGTGCATTGCTTCCTCTTGGTTTGTTTTTATTCTTTCTTCTTTTCTTTTGTTTGTTTTTTTGAAAATAAGGTGCATTGAGGGATAAAGAGAGGAAATGAGAGAGAGAGAGAAGAAATTAAAAAAATGAAGAAAAAACGAGAGAGAGAGAGAGAGAGAGGGAGGGAGAGAGGAGAATGAATGAGAAAACACGAGGGGGTAGAGAAAAACAAAGAGAGGGTTTGTTCTTGTTCTTTAATTTCTTTCTTTCTTTCTTTCTTTTTACAATGATGTGCATTAAGGGAGAAAGAGAGGAAATGAGAGAATGAGAAGAAGAAAGAAAAAGAAAGAAAGAGAGGGAATAAATATGAAACATAATAAAGAAAGAGAGAAATAGAGAGAGTGAGGGAGGGAGATCAAAGGAGAATGAATGAGAAAACACGAGGGGGTAGTGAAAAACAAAGAGAAAAACAAAGAAATGAATGAGAAAATACAAGGGGGTACAAAAAACACGAGGGGGTAGGAAAAAAGGTTGTGAGGTCTGGTGCAATACCACAGGACGGGCGACATAGGGTAGCTAGTCTCTCGCCCCCATGCATAGCATATAAGACTTTACATATTGTAGGCCCGCTCGTAAGGGTATGGAGAGAAATAAAGAGAGGGGCAACAAAGAAAGAGAGGGAGAATAAGAAAGGAAGAGGAAGAGAGAATGAGAAAGACAAAATAAACATGAAAGACAAAGAAAACATGAAAGAGAAAGGGGAGAGAGCATAAAACGAAGAGCGCAAAGAAAGGTGCAAAGAAAGAGGAAGAAAACCAAGACTTAAGTTGATGTTAATTTTGTTGAGTTACAAGAGAACAAATCCCTTCTCAAACAATTTAAGAAAGAAAAAGAGAATGAGAACAAAAAAAAAAATCGTAAGATAGACCAAATGGAAAACGATGAAGGTTGTGATGTTCAAGATCGCAAGGCGTTGTCGAAGGGTTTCGAAAGCAATGTCACAACTTCAGAAGTCCTTGTTAAATTTCAGGATAGAAAATCATTCAAGTGTGACATTACAACCTTATTCAACATCAATAGCTTTAGTTTTCACAAAGGAATCAATTCTGATTCAATAACCAACTGGTTATTCAAAAATTGAAGTTCTTCACGTCCCTTCTTGTCATTTCGAAAAGAATTTTACTGGTTGATACAGGGTCTCTGTTCGATCCAACAAGGAAAAAGAGTCTTCCCATAAACAGGACTTAATTGAGCACCTTGCACACCTTTCCGACCATGTAAAATATCATGCAAAGATCCCATTGTTGCAAACTCATAAGCAAAGATACATAAGTTCCCATCAATGCAGTATCCAACAAGCTCCACGTTATTCTCATGCTTTAACCTTGAGATCTTGACTTGCCATTTGTTGCTGGATGGTTCAGTAAAATTGGAGGCTTTTCCTCCACTAACATCAATGTCCTGTCTACTGGAGGATGTCGAGGGCCTCAGTACCAAACAAGTGAGCCTTTTCGATGATAAACAGCTGCTCCTTTTCGATAGTCCAGAGCATTCTTTTTATAGGCACAGTACTGCTTTCAATGCACCAATAAAGTAATCTTCAACATGTTTGACATTTTGCAGAGTATGATAGTACGGCTGAGAAGCCTGTTTTTCCTGACCCAATGTAGCACTTTGTACAGCATTGAGTAAACGAACATTGGCAGAAGCTTGGCTTGCAACAGAAGTACTCAAATCAGATGCAGAAGTCCTAATAGATGCAAACGCTTCTTTACCTTTCACTGCATTTGTTGTCCTCCCGATAACTAGTTTTATTAGAGACATTGGAGTCCAGGTGACCCATCAAGTCATTGGCAAAACTACTCTGGTGGCTCACAGAGACAATGACATCATATCATATCGGTTTGCATAGCTACAACATTCGCAGTCCTGGGACATACGATGGCTTTTGGGAGGTATGCCACATTTTATAGTAAGACATACTCAAAGTCTGCCCTTCTGGCATCTTAGAGTGCGCAGATGGAATGCAGGCAGCCGCTGTGGGGTTGCCCAAAACCTCATGATCATGTCGCAAAAATACATCCTGCCCGATATCAGGAAGCTCCTGCTATTTTGTGGTTCCTTTTTTTCTGCATTTAACAGGATTATGGTTGAAACAGCACGAGCTTGAAGGTATTTGACAGAAGTTGCTCATTATTGTTCCTGATAGAAGGCGATCCCTTTTCCACCATTCAGCAAATCCCTGCACGCCCCCAGAGAAAGAGCTTCCTTCCCTTCTTCGGATTTGCAACCACCATCCTCTTTTGAAATTCGTCACCTTCAGCATTCCATCGACTGATCATAAGGATCATTCTGACAATCTCGCCAAGCTTCGACTTATCAAGAAATGCATCGAGGTTTTTCCCAGGATTGAAAAAAAAACTCCTTTCTTTTTCCTTGTACAGCGCAGATTACCAACGATCACTACTCCTCTTTTCAATATTCTGATTTCCCTTCGAAATGTCATATGCAAGATCTTCAATCCTGTAATAATTCCTCCCGACGATTCAAAACAAGCCACTCCACTGGATTGTACCCAATTCGTCAGAACACAATCATTCCCCTCCTTCTGATGATCAACGAGCCGGTTCATCAATTGTCGTCTTCTTCAAAATAAGACCATCAGCTACCTGCAATCGCTTTAACACCCTTCCAATTGGCTCTTCCATCGCTGCCATCTGGACTAAAGCATCAGACCGAGACTCCAAAGACCATCAGGAGAACACCCACTGGACAACTTTTCTTCTTTTCCAATGCTCTGTTCCTCCTCACTTGTTTTCTGCGCCTCCCTTCCGAATACTCTGTTTTTCTTTTCCTAGATTAGTCACCTCTTTTTCTGTCCCGCCCTCTTTAGCTTTTTTTAAAATTCCCCTCTTTTACGTGCGTCATAAACCAGAAAAAACCCACTTATTTAGCCACACTTTCCTCTCTTACACACACAGAAAAGCAGCATCTTTTCCTCTTCACGTTGCATGTCCCTTCAACTCTAGGTCTTTTGCTTTGCTTCAAGCTTGGTAAAGTACGAACACAAAGCATCTCACAAGAGCATCTGCACTCCCCATTGCAAAGCACCTCCCAGTCGGATCATTGGCAAAACAATAACAACCTGCCGTGTGAGCATCAAGTGTGTATAATGTAGAAAGAGATGGATAAACAAGATATCCACTGTTCCATTCTCAGTTGTGAAGAAAAACAGTTCACCTCTTAAGGAAACTTACACTTGTTTCTTCTGTAAAGTTGAACATGAACCAACTGAAAGAAAAATGTTCAAGCAAAGCAAAGCACAACGTCTACATCAAAATATGTACAAAGTAACAAATCTCATGCACAACTTTTGGGTGGTTTTCACACCTCGAATGCGCAGCAATACGACAGCGTATCTTAATTAGTGTGTCTCGTGTCCTTGCTCTCAATGTAAGGTGGCAATTAGACGAAAATGTCGATTGTCTATAGAACATGTAAGACGCTTAACCCCATATTCGGGATTTTGGGAATTTCCCATCAATATGGGAAAACCAAATCAAAATGGATTTCAAGAATTTTGAGAATTTCATTAATTTGGAACTTGGTGCAATTAAACATATTACTGCTTATGGTTGTTTCAAAGAGATTGAAAAAAACTTAAAAAGGTGGTGTTAATAAACACCTTAGTTTTAATATCCTTGAAAATATTCAAGGAAAATCTTCAGTCTATGGATTCTTGTAGACTTTCTTTGGCCTTCAATATAACCTTTGGGGGAATTTTAAAAATTTTGGGAGATTTTGTACCTTTCTTCATCTAAGAGAAGACAATGCTATCTATTGTTTTCCATCGTTCAAGATCTTTTTTGTTGCACATCCAATATTTATATCAACAATTAAAATACACCTCTGCATCTGTAGCATTTTAATGACTACAAACTGGTGCCCAATATTGTATACATACTTTGTTGAAGTTTTTAGAATTTCTATTTGTATCAACCTCACTTTGTGCAATACCAAGCCATATTGGATATACTGGATTTGAAGGTCTAACAAGCACAAAGTCATCTTTCTTAACATCAAGCATTGGTTCAAATGCATGTTTGGGTCATTTGCTTAGAGGACCACAATAGTGATAATTCAACTCTTCCAATCCAATGAAGTCATCTACATTATCTACATCTATATTGGTTACATCACTTTGTGTTCGTGGCAAAAAATCTATGAAAAATAAATCTTCTTGGACATTTGGAGTTTGAAGAGCATAGATCATATGTTTCTAATAATCAATCATTGGTTTTATAAACTTTGTGAACTCTGCTTTAGGTCCCTGTACATTTGACCATCTTTTGCAATACTTCAAATAATATTTCACTCCACTTACTACTTCTTGATAATCCTTAATGTACTCAAATATCGGTAGCAACATTGGAACACCCTTTGGAAGAGTAGAATTTCCTGCAAGGTCTCTCTTTCATAATTCAATGCTACCTTCTCTTGGTAACCAGTTTGGGGACTTGGGATGCATCTTGTATTGCATGACAGGTGTATCTCCTTGCATATAAAACCAAAATTGAAGAGGTTTTGAGTGACCAACAAGTGTATCTTTCGAATCACACAAGTATCCCTCAATGTATCTCTTAAAGTCAGGCACATGTGTCAATAAGAAAGGTGTAAGACTTGTCATTTGGCATGATTGAAAATGTTGTATAAGATGAGAAAAAGTGAAGGTCATGCTCGTCCTTAGCTTCTCTAAAAATTTACTAAACATTGCATCGATGTCTTCATGTGTATGACCCACCATGAGAAACCCAAGTTGGATCATCTTGAATGTTCCTCGTGCAACAAGCAATGATAGATATGCAAAGAGATAGTGATTTTTTTTTTCTGATCCACAATTATCAAGTTGAAGTAGTAAGTTCTCTGGTAATCGTTTGAGATGATGATGGTCATCCTATGGTGTATTATCTTCCATGCATGATTTATTTTGTGCAACACCTTGATGGTGGTCTAGTGCTTTTTTCAAGTTGAGGGCATTTAGTAGCACAGAGGTTGATCTTGGCATTCCATCTACTTGTAGATCACCATTTGCATACTTGTGTAGTCGCTCCAAGTTCCTAAAGCACAATGACAATGAGGCAATTGTGAAGTTAGGATCATGAGGCCATAGATCGTGTGAGAAATGTCCATATCTACCTTCTCCATGTCCATGTATAATCATGCATGTTAAAGAAACTGGTAGTTTAGTAGATCTTTCAGTCTCTTTTGATTGAAGCCTTAACCTAGGGATAGATGCCTTTTGCTGGTCCATTTTATCATATATGATGCACAAGTTTTTATCTGGATCTAATGCTGAGGCTAAGCGCCAACTGTAGTAATATGTTCCGACAACTTTGTTGTTGTAGCATGTGACATTGACGCTTCTTTAGAAGCACATTTCGCTCTGAAGACACTTTGTTGCTGCAAGTTGCTCTTTGATCTCTGAGCAAATACTACATTTTGAGAACTCACTTGTCTTTGCTAAGGTTACATGCTTGAACTCTGTGTTCCAAATACGATTGAAGGTGGACAAGGACATTTGCTTACATCCAATACCACTCAATATTGTATTTACTTCTGCCCATATATCTACCTTCTTGTAAACATCTGGGATGACCAATTCTGTCTCCCTTGTCATCTTGCATTGTTCTACTCTTGTGTGGAATTTGCTCTGCATTCTTCTTAAAGGATGGCTCTTCCCATCTCTGTGTGATCCCAAGCTACTCTTATTACCCCCTTGTTTCCATGCATTGCCCTCCTCACGCCATGCTCAAATTGTGTTTTGTACCTGTAAAAAGATTTCTTTGGGATTCCATGAATCTCATACTTTGCCCTTCCACATACCACTTGTCCATTGAAGATAAACCTATACTTCCTTGTTCCCAACTAATCAATCCTGCATGATGATTCAAACTTGTCATAAACATAGTTTGTGCGGTCTTCAAATTGCAATCCCCAAAAGTATTTACGTAATTGTTGCATTGTTTCTCTATCATCAAATTGATAGCACTTTTCTTGGCAACAATCAATCATGGAAACCTGTGAAATGGAGTCCATAGAAGTCCTCAATTTTGCACCTTTAGGGGCAATAATTCAAGGCTTTCTATTGACCATACAATATGATCTCTTCTGAACTTTTTTTTTTTTTGTAGAAACATAATCTTCATTGGTATCTTCCATGTTTTTGGCACAATCATTTGTAGAGACAAATTGCATGTATGATTGTTGTTGTAGCAGTGATGTTCCATCATCAAAGGTGACTTGTTTAATAGGCCATCTTTCCAAAGTGACATAGTGGAGGTTGTCATCTATGTATGTTCTTGTAGTTTGATCAAGGGATTTATCTACCACCACACCAACATCCACTTCTCCTAGCAATTCAAAGCTTATCACATCATATGGAAAAGCCAATAAAATAACCCCTGTCCCAACACACACAGTGTTGCCTTCTTTCCATAGCATCACTCTACATTCTCTCCAACTTTCACGAATGCTAAGCACATCAATATCCTTAGAAGTTAGGACATGGTTTGATTCGTAATCATCTCCTCCATCATGAATTTTTATTGAGTTTGAAACAACCACCACATCTTTCATTCCCCATTTTGCAAAACCACCTACAACTTCATGAACCTTCATTGCATCAATTGTTGGGAATGGCAAATATGCTACTACATTTAAACATTTATCAATAGCTACTGAAATATATCCATCTTCAAGTATTTCTCCATGGCATATCTCATTTGGATGTATTGCATGCACTCTCCCAAGTGCAACAATCTCATGATCAACTAGTAAATTCACAGTTTCTCCAAAATAAAATTATTTATTCATGATACCTGCATAAGTGAGAAAATGGAGATTTTATCATTTGTATGTTGTCACCTCTTAGAAAGAAGAAAATAGTAATGAAATTGCTAAGTACAATGAAGTATCAAATTTCATTGAAAAGAAAAAAGTACTTAAACATTAGAGAGAATAAGTCTAACTCCATAATAGAAAGTATTAATGGAAACATTGTACAGAAAGGGGATAGATTTGACCATATAGCCAAAAACAAACTTTCTCATGAACTATGCTGCCCTAAAGTAAATAAGAAAATTTTCTTCTATTATTTTTAGTTGCCCTTGATTTTATTTTATTTTATTAGCTACTCTTTGAGTAAGCAAAAACTTCCTTGTGTGTTCTCATTGGGAAAAGATATAGCAGATGTTCAAAACTTGTACTATATCTATTCAACACGAGAACAATGATTAAAATTATTTATAATGTGTATAGGAATAGGTTTAGCTACCTGGTCAAAAATCTATTTTATGTATTCCATATCATAGAAAATATAAAAATTATTTGTGATCCCCATAATGAAAAACATAGTCAAATGATTGAAACCTTTGTTGTATGTATTTCACATGAAAAAAAGGATAAAAGTTCATTGTGGTCTCCATAGAAAAATATTTAGCCAAATGGTCAAAACTCAAGCCAAATACATACAACAATGATAAAAGTTCATTGTGATCTTTATGGAAAAAGATTTAGCCAAATGGTCAAAACCTCTATTGCAACTATTTTACACAAGACTTAGGATTAAAATTCTTTGTGATATCCACAAGAAAAGATTTAGCCATATGGTCAAAACATGTATTTAACCTAGATGATAGCAAGAATAATAATTGTTTATGATGTCCATAGAACAAGATTTAGCCAAATGTTCAAAGCCTTTATTGTATGTCAACAAGGATAAATAATCTCTATGATCTCCATTAGAAAATATTTGATCAAATGATCAAAACCTTTATTTCGTGTATTCCACATGACAACAAGGATAAATATATTTTATGAGAAACTTTGACCTTGTGCTTAAATGTTGAAACCACAATGACCTCTAAAGAATAGGAGATTTCATTCCCTATGACACAAAGTTATAAAGATTGAGGAAATTTTAGTATCAATTAGAAGCTATTTGAGAAGGAACGATAATTTTTATCATGGTTATATATTCATAAATCTTATACTACCTACTTGTTGATAATAGTAAAATGTATCATATTACATTTAATTTTTAAGTTATACTATTTTAGTCTAAATCATGTTATATTAGTATATCGTACTATGTGCATATTATGGAATATATTATCAAAATATATTTTTAAAAAATATATATTAAATTAATTTATTAATAATTAATAAATATAATTTAAATATATTAAATTATATTTTGTAAGATTATGTATATCTAATGTATCTAGTATGTAATGTGTAATATCATTGAGGATTTTGAAGCCACCTTAGTGATAATTCGAGAGTAGAATCTCTAGTAGGGTAGGATAAAGAGTATGTAGACAAAATCTCTAGCTGTGGAAATAGGGGCAATATCCCAATGGTGGGTTCTTAAGGAGGGGCAAGGGGGAAGAAGCTCGTCTAGGAGAAATGCCCCTGGTGAGAGTCTGAGGGCAATGTCCTCCTCGGTGAAGGTTTGGGAGCAATGTCCCCAGTCAGGGTTTCGGGATAGTGCCCGTTGTAGGGATTTGGGGGCAAAGCTCCCAATGGGGGGTTTAAGCCGTAGGGCCCCTTGGTGGGGGTATGCGGGAAACACCCCTAGTAGTGGGTTGGGGGTAGTGTCCCTGATGGGGGTTTAGGGGCAACGCCCCCAACGGGGGGTCCGAGGGGCAGCGTCCCCTTGGGGGGTCTAGGGGCAACACCCCCAGCGAGGGTTTAGGGGCAACGTCCCCAACGGGGGGGGTTCGAGGGGTAGCGCCCCCTTTTAGGGGTTTGGGGGCAACGCCTTGAGTGGGGGTTCAGGGCCAGCGCCCTCAGTGGGGGTTTGGGGGCAGCGCCCCCAACTGCGGGGTTCGGGGGCTTTTCTCCAAATTAAAAAAATAGCCATTACGTGATTTTTGAAAAAATCGCGACTTGAAATATTTAATAAAATTAAAAATAGACACAAAAATAATATCTAAATCTACTCGTATTCCGTAAGAAGTTATGGTTATTCGAATAGCGTGATACATTAAATGATCCGTTTCATGAGTCGGTCTTTACAACTAATCTTGATGTTTTTCAAAATGAGTTTCTCTTCCCCTCCCTCTCTCTTCCACACAACTAGCTAACCTGAGTGTTTTCTCTATTGCGTTTTTACAGTTGCAAGTTTCGCATCTCTGATCCTCTGCGTTTTTATCTTTGCTCCTATGGCCCCTCTCTTACTACAGGTGTTGCAGTCCTAATCTTTGGCCCCTCCTCTTCTTTGACTACTCTCCACTGTTTTATTTTCTCAATGCAAATTCTAGTTCAAATCAAGGTATTATGACCAAAACTACCCGCGTCTTCAAATCAGAAATCTTGCTCCAAGGCTTCAGCAATTCAACAGGGCAGTGAATGATCACTAGTCCATACCATGTCTGCTCTATATCACAGGTGATTTTTGCTACATTGGCCCACATTAGTGACCTACTAATTACAACAGGTTTTCAACATTTCCCTACTTCATTTCTGATTTTGAGTTAAACTACATTGATTACAACTATCTCAATCCATACAATTACTGCAAATCCCACTACTACTCTTTTGTGTGATTAGTATTGAATAATATTAAGATCAAACACCAAAATAATTTTCTAAATAAGAATCATGTATGAAAACTAAATGCAATATGTATTTCTGTAGCAATAAGATTAGGCACTCACTCTTCAGAATTCAATGGCTTCTTCTTCTTCTCAATTGCTTGATTGATCTCGTAGAGCACTTGTCTTTTTTGTTGTCCAACCACTATCTTGCGACGAATGATAGCTTCACTCTACATGAATATTAAAAACATGATTTCTTGCACTATTGAAAATACTCTTTTTGCTATGAATATAGAATATATGATTTGTGTAATGTTGAAAAAAGTCTCTTAGATGTGAATATGGAATAAATGGTTTGTGCAATGCTTTTATCAATGAATGCTTTCAAAATACTAGCCTTTCTTTCTATTCTGTGATGTTATATACCCTAAGATTTCACCTCAAGGATAAACCTAGCCTTATATTTCTTGTATCCTTCCGTAATATTAGAGCATTTTATCAAGTTCTTATATATCGTATTATACTTTACTATATAGAGCTTTTCATTATACTATATTTTCATAGTAAAAGCATTACCATCAGAATTTATTGTTACATTCTTTATAATTTTGCAATAAGCATATGGTTATACAATACTTACAAATACTCAATATGATTTTGCCATAGGATGTAATTTGATCTTCTAACAACACACATCATGATCTTTCATCAATCTATAGATTAGACCATATGGTCAAAAAATTTCTTACAATATAAGAAGTACTTTTTGTTATTTTATTCAATACAATCTGAGATTTGGCCATGAGATCAAATATTTTCTTATAATATAAGATATAATTTATGTTATTTTTTCCAATATACTGTGAGATTTTGCCATGCGGCCAAATCTTCTCCTTAAGCTATCTCTTGGCCAAAATAAGGACTCTTGTAGTATCACAATATCTTGCAGCCAATCAAGCACTTTGCTCATTTTACTACAAGAATGACATTTTTTCATTTAGTCAAATGCTTTCTTATATTATCAACCCTTGCTTACTTCCAAAAGGAAAGGCTAGTTTCTACTTAAAATTCCTTACTTTCTATAATTTGGCCATGTGGTCAAATCTTGTCTTGCAACAAACAAACCACTTTTTTGAAATTTGATTCTAAAAAATTAAGACTAAATCTATGGTGGGTTCAATCACACAAATTTTGGGTATGCTAGATTTGGTTGTATGGAAATATGTTCTAATATATTATCTCCAAAAAGGAAGACAATGTCCTACTTGGAACTCCTTGATTACCTACTATATTTATAGGAATTTTCGCCATATGGTCAAAACTTATCGTGCAACAAACAAACCACTTTGTTTCCATAAACCATTTCTTTCATTTTAATTTTTCATAACTTCCTATCTATATGTTCATATATAAATATCATATCATTTTGCCACAAATTAGTCACTTTTGCCATTCCACTACAAAATAAAAATTGGCCATATGGTCAAATCTTTCATTTTGTTATCAATGCTAGCATCCAAGAATCCCCCATTCTTGTTTCGTTCGGCCATATGATAAAATCTAATCTCATAAATCTTGCACACCATGAGACCACTTTTTCATTCCACTATAAAATAATATTTGGCTATATAGTCAAATCCAATTTCACAGCATGTTGCAACAAATGAATCACTTTCTTCATATGGTTATGAAACTAGATTTGGCCATATGGTTAAAACCAGTTTATATAAATCATCTTATCTTGTAGGTTTCGCCATGAGGTCAAATCTCCACCTTTCAAGTGTTTTTCACTTTATCTTATATTGATATCTATGGGATTTGCTACATACCCATATTCATTTATATGTGAATCTCATATCACAATAAACAACATCCTCTCTTTAACTAGCCTTTAAAAACCATATGGTAAAAAACCATGGCAAAGTTTCTAATCTTATAGATAAGTCTTATGATTAAATAGGATTTGACCACATGGCTAAAACCAATGACAATGTTTCTATAATATAGCTCCTTTCAAGGGAAACTTACATGTGCACTAATTAAAATGTTAACTTTGGGCCAAATGGAATCATGAGATTGTTACATAACCACATTGATATATAGGTGGATCTCATATTGGACTAAATCTCATTCTTTGATTAAATAGGATTTGATCACATGGCCAAAAATCTTAGCAAAGTTCCTAGAGTATGATCCTTGCATAGGAAACTTACATAGAGAAGAAATCCAATGTTAACTTAGGGACAAAATCATCCATGACATTTTCTACATAACCACAAATTAATGATTTTTCACTATATCTCATACCACACTCACACTCAACATTTCATTATCACTTGACCATTTGGTTAAGCCCATTGTCAAGTGACACTATTAATAGAATTTGATCTTCTCTCACTGAAGTCCATGGCAAAGTTTTTACTATATGATTCTTGCAAGAGAAACATAATTAATGCTAACTTAGGGCCAGGATAATCCATGAGATTTGATACATAAGCACACATATTTATGGTTGGATCTCATACCACACTTAATCTCAAATTTCAATATTTCATTTTATGGAAGAGTTCCTTTGGAGTACATTTGTCTTGTATTTCGTAAAATCTTGTGTTGTTATGTTTTCAATTTTCAACTTAGAAATCTAATATATTTATTTGGGTTTTGTGAATTTTAAATATTTTTAAATCCACTTTTGTCTGTCAACTTTTTCTCTTTGTAGAACTATTCAATGGCAAAGAAAGATAGCACATCCAAAAAGGAGACCCAAACCATTGATGGAGTTAGTGGTGATTTTGTGTATCCATGGTATATGGATGTTTATGATAGTCAAGGAAAAAGGGCTCACAATGTTCTCTTATTCACTTTAAAGAGTGATATTGCATTTTTTCAACAAGATGGTGTCATAGAGAATATAATAGATGGATGTGCTGGAAAAGAGGGAATACCATGTAATCTTGTTAAGATCGAGGGGAAAAATGTAGTATACAAACTTGATCCTTTGTTATTTCACTTTGTCCATATTAAAGAGGACGAATAATACTCTTTGAAAACAATAGGATAGACCTTATTTAAGGAGGTAAAGGGCATAGAAGACATTATATTAGCATTCCAAGCTGTTTAAAATAGTGAGCTACTTTCCCTATCAAGAAAAGGTGATTGCCCCAACAAAAGAATGAAGCTCCAAGATAAAAAAATAGACCTGATATCTTCACCTTCTCCTCAAGAATAAAATAATTCATGGAATCCCACAAGCTCAAAGTTAAAATCACCTCAACAAAGTTCCTTGTCACAAGCTGTTGTTGTTAGTATGACTGCTAAGACTACTAAGAATGATACCACTTTATCTTCCATGCTAGAAGTTACACCTGCAAAGCCAATAATTTCTCTTGAGGTCAAGGGAGTAGAAAGAACATTCGATTTTCCTGAAATAATTAAGAAGAAGGGAAAGAAGGAAGAATCAGGATTTCACATGTTTGAAAATTTCTTTCCATTTGGTCCAACAACACAATTTCCTATTCTCATTGATAGGTGTTATGAGGCACCTCCTTTGTATGCTTATAGGCCACTATGTTGGGATTATGTAGAGAAGCTAACCACGTCTTTCATAAAGAATCCCATGAATCCAACAACAACAACATATCTTATGCCTTTTGTACAAGAAAACAATGAGAAGAGACCCATGCATCGTGATGAGGTGGATGCTAATAAGTTGGACACTTATAGTTATTGGATTATAATGGGGGATTCACTCAATTCATGCATCAAAGATATATATTCAGAGTAATACTACACGTAGTCTAGCAACCAAGCATTTATACACCACAAGAAATGCTAGAATATTAGTTGATTGTCCTGCGAAAATATGCATTGAGCTTTCACGAATGACAAATATGGAATCACATAATGTTATAAAGAATGCCCCTTATGTTGAGCAACTTCAACAATTAAGAGATCAGTGGCTAGCATTTGGTTCTCCACAAAAACCCCAACAAGGGCTTTCTAAGACAAGCTCTCAAAGAGTACCATGGCAAGTAATCTCACATAAGCTTACCTTCTCTTTTTGTGAAGATTAGTGTGATGCTCTTCCTTTTATTCTATGCTCACTATTTTGATCTTATTTTTGCAGAGATTTGTGGCATACATTGGAGAAAATAGTGCATCTAGAGATTTTCATATGATTGTTAGCTCCCAAGAAATATTTAATAGTTGGATCAAAATCATGAAGAGATACTCTAGAGGTGAACTTATATCCCAAGAGGAGAGTTCAAGAAAAAAGGGAAGGCAACCTTCTCCCGCTACATTTCCTTGTCTTATGGGTTTAAAGGATGGAGACATCCTTACACTACAAGAGGAGATCAATGAAGGTCATATCCTTTTTCTTAGAAACAAATGGGATAAGGAATATATGATTGACATGGAAACAAGGGCTAAGAAAATCAAGCAAGATAGGGTCCTAAAGGAGGAATTAGTCACTCTTTTCAATGCTTGAGTTCCAGAAAGTAGCGCTGTAATGAAGACTTGGGAAGAGCTTGTTGATGATTATGATATCAATGATGAAGTCTACACAAAGATTTTAGGCATTTGCAATGATTGGATATCAAAGAAGCTCACACGTGGAGCTGATGCAAGGTCCCTACCAAATGGAGCAAAAGATATTGTGAACTTCCTAATTGGAAAAAAGAAAAATCCTCTTCAATCCTCCACTACTTCCCCTTGGCGTGTATATGTTATCATATGCAATCTAGAAACCTTTGATCTTATACATAATGTTTACAGAGATTCAATTACCATTGGGGTTGTTGTTCTAGATGCAGCACATGGGATTGAGGGAATGAAATGGGACTCTATAAAGTTTGGAAAGGTTGTATCCACTCTACTACAAATGACATGTGAACCTAAACAATTTATGTTGTTATCATTTCTTGATCGAAAGCAAATTGCAGCTTTGGAAAATACTCTTGAAAGCATTTCTTGCAAGTATCGCATGCTAGTTGGTAGTGTTAACTTTCCTACCAATGGATAGAACGTTTGCTTTTGGATCTATAGATTCTTTTGTGGTTTTGACATTGGTGACCATGGAGTAAAGCCTCATCAAATTTGAGCGATATATAAACAATGTCAACAAGCCTTCCATTTTGGACTTTGAAGGCTTGGACAAGGAGTGCAATGATGAAGATCTTGAAGAAGAACAAAGGATTGCAATGGCTGTTTTGAGAAAGAAAATGAAAGTTATGGAAACTACAATCAAAGCATTCAATTATGCTCATGAGGTTGTATTTGATGTATATGCAAGTGGACTTGCATCTAAGGTGGCATTGGTAAATCATATGAAGACTATTGCAGTGGTTTGCAACACTCAAGAGCAAAGAGAGATTGAAGCACAATTGTGGAGGGTCCATGAGAGTGCCAAACAAAATTCAAACTCCCAAGAGATTCCTCCTACTGAAGCTCATGTTCTTGAAGTACCACCCGAGGGCATAGAAGAATCAATCCAAGATATAGCAAGTCTAATTATGAAAGAGAAATTAAAGGCTACTTCAGGTGTTTAAACTCCGTTCCTTCTTCTTTCATCAAGGAAGAAACATTGATGTAATTTTGATTTTTTTATTGAGAAGTTACTTCCATTAGCATTTGCAATATTTTCTTTCTTTGATGATATTAATTAAAGAAACTATGTCTTTAGTTTTTTAAATTTTTACAAAAGGTACCAAGCATGTTTGGTTCAAAAAATCTATTTAAGTAAATATTTTGCCAAATCAGTATTAAAGAGCTCGTTAAAATTTATCATCCTTTGTAAGGATAACTATTTTATTGTAATCTAGTGTGTAAGAATATTTATCATAATGAAAAGTTTGAGCTAGCTATGCAAAATTTACTTAAGTATATTTTAGATCTTATTTCAATTAAACTCTTATATGTGTTGTGTTATGACTTGTCATGTTAGTTTTGGTTAGATTTGTCCACATGGTCAAATCTCTTATCCCTTATAGCCTCTTTTACTACATCGCTAGTGTATGTCTATGCATGTACCTTAGGATAAGAGAGCCAACAATATATTGCACACCCCAAAAAAGATTCATTGCACCTCCCAAAGGAGTTTTACCTTAGTAGTAAATATTGCAACAAAGATTTCTCTCCAATGTATCTTTTGAGATGTGCATATGGAATATTATGCTAAAATCCATGTTACAATTCGTGAATTTAAATATCAATGGGATATAACTAGTTCAAAAATAGAATGGTTAGTCCTTATTACGAAGAAACTATGAAAACTTATCCAAATAGAGTATAACTTATCTCAATTAAATTATCATGTGTCACTTATATGTGACATAGTTTTGGTCACATGGTCAAAAGTATCATGTTTAAATTTTCTGTTAATAATTAAGACTAATAAACACCTTCTTTGTACATGCAATTTTGAAGGCCTTTTTAAAAACTGAGTATGTTAAATATTATAATGATAATATAACTTGTGCAACTAATTACAAGAATCTATTGTTAGTATCTCAAGTATACTTATAATTAGTGATAAAAAGTAGGTATGAAAAAATGACTTTATTAGAATAGTTTTTACTTCAAAAAAATCATCATATATATTTTTTTCACCTCATGATATTACTCTTAATTAGATTTGACCACATGGTCAAATGTCTCTTTTCTTAAGATATCATTTATTAAGTAGTACCTATTTATGTATTTATCAATGTGAAGTTAAATTGCTTTAGTGTTCTATGCTAGTTTATAGGTCAAACATTAGGTAGAATGATGAGAAAGTAAATGAATCTGATGTGCTTCTTTTTCTTCTTTGTAACTTCAACTAAGACATCTATGGTTGGATATCTAACAGATTCAACAACAGTAGAGCATGATGATGTGATTGATGTTTCATTGATAAGAAATACAACACAATTATGTGTAATACTTGATCTCAATGGTCTTCTTTTACAACGATGCTTTACTAAGTCTAAAAGATTTCAAATCTTTCAAATGGGAAAGCAATGGCTTGTTCTTCGACCAGGATGTATGGAGTTTCTTGAAGCCTTATTTGCAAGATTTCAAGTGGGAGTTTAGTCAATAGCTTTACATAAGAATGTCATGGCAGTTATTAAGTGCTTGGAGATCCATGCAAAAAGGAAGTATCCTTTCTTCGTGATTTGGGGCCAAGAACAATGTCATAGACATCGACTCAAAATCATATATAGGTGAGATAAGATGGGAGTAGAAGCAATGTTCAAGCCTCTGAAGTATGTATGGGATCAATATGGAGATGTTTGTCAGCATACCAAGACTATTCTCATAGATGACAGTCCTAACAAAGGATGTCCAAACCCTTTTGAGAATTTTATCCAAAAACATTTGATACTGATCATAAAGACTCTATCTTGATCAAAGAAATTCTACCATACTTGATTCGCTTAAGCAAATACCATGATGCACGTGAAGTCATCAAGTTTGATCGATATAGACAGGATCCAATTCAATATGGACATGAATTGTATGCTCAATTCAAGGTTGTCATTGATGAATGGACTAGAGCAGATAATGATGGTATTTCATCTTCATCATCAGTACCGAATGCGACCATGATTGATAAAGATGGTATATATGTTCAACCTTCAATTACTTCTTGCTTCAAGAGACCATCTATTATACAAACATCCTCAACAAATGCCTCACGTCATCCATCTCTTACATTGAACAGCTCACAATTATCCATGTTGAAGCAGACTCCTTTAGTCTCTACTTTGAAAGATATGGAAGCAATGCAACTTGCTCATGAGTTAGGATATCAAAAACATTTCATAAATGGTAGTGCAACTAAACATTTTATACAAAATCTACAAAAATTGTATTTTTCCAATATACATGATGTAACAAGAAGGCGCTAACTCTATATGGACTAATTTTGACTTTCATAATAAATATATCCCTTACATTACGTGGCTATGAAATATATGCTTGTTAGAAATTTAAAGTTTTTATGTAGTTACCTTGGTGTTTCTAAACACCACCAATATCAATGAGAGAATCTACTTGATGTTTTTAATTCTTTCAGTAATATTAGTTAATTGTGTTGAAATTTCTTATAAAGTGGTTTAAATCCTATTTTATACTTTATGACAGTCTACTATATAAACATACTCAATAAATGCCTCACATTGTCTATCACTTACATTGAACAACTCACAATTATCCATGTTGAAGTAGACTCCTTTAGTCTCTACTTTAAAAGATATGGAAGCAATGCAACTTGCTCATGAGTTAGGATATTACAAACATTTCATAAATGGTAGTGCAACTAAATGTTTAATATAAAATCTACAAAATTTGTATTTTTTTAATATACATGATGTAACAAGAAAGCGCTAACTCTATATGGACCAATTTTGACTTTCATAATAAATATATCCCTTACATTAAATGATTTTGTATAGCTATGAAATATATGTTGTTAGAAATTTAAGGTGTTTTATGTATTTACATTTGTGTTTCTAAACACCACCAATATCAATGAGAGAATCTACTTGATGTTTTTTATTCTTTCAATAACATTAGTTAATTGTGTTGAAATTTCTTATAAAGTGGTTTAAATCCTATTTTGTACTTTATAACCATCTACTATATAAACATACCCAACAAATGTCTCACATCGTCTATCACTTACATTAAACAACTCACAATTATCCATGTTGAAGCAGACTCCTTTAGTCTCTACTTTGAAAGATATGGAAGCAATGCAACTTGCTTATGAGTTAGGATATCACCAACATTTCATAAATGGTAGTGCATCTATTTACAAAAGTTGTATTTTTTCAATATACATGATGCAACAAGACCGTGACTCTATATGGACTAATTTTGACTTCCATAGTAAATACATCCCTTACATTAAGGGCTTTTGCATGGCTATGAAATATATGCCTGTTAAAAATTTAAAGTGTTTTATGTAGTTACCTTGGTGTTTCTAAACGCCACCAATATCAATGAGAGAATCTACTTAATTTTTTTATTTCTTTCAATAATATTAGTTAATTGTGTTGAAATTTCTTATAAAGTGGTTTAAGTCCAATTGTGTACTTGATGTCTTAGCTAACAAATAAGTCTTAATTGATAATAAAATTTATGTCTATTTCTTTAGAAACACAAATCATTGATCAAAGGTTAAATCTTTAGTCTTAGAAAAATCATAAACTTCTAGCTTGGTATATAAATCTTCATTTTATGATATGAAAGTTCATTTAGCTAGTCAAAGTGTGATGCTAGTTGATTTTGGCCAAAGCCAATATCCATCTTGTCCATATATTGTCAAGATAGATAGAAATTTTGAATAAAAGATATTTATATATCATGAATATACATACAAAAAATATAAATAGGGTGAGCAATTATTTGACATACTTGCCTCTATTGGTTTACACAAAAAAAGAACCATCACATCATAGGTTATTCAAACTTATTACGATATGGTATTAGATCAAGTTATTAAACCACACCTAGTTAGTGGTGACTCTTTTAAGGTCCTAGTTCATGAAACTTATACATGTCACTTTAAATGATACTATATCTAAAAGAAAAAACTTGTATTATAATATCTTCAAATCCATAACATTATAAAATTTGGCCATGATAACATATTTTCATACAATGTTTAAGGCTCTTGTATTCTAAATTCTCTCTCCACTCCATCAAACCTTTGTATTCTTACATTAAACTTGGAAATTTCCTAGGTATATACTAGTTAAGCCTCCTTGATGTTTCCACCGCCATACAACATCATATTTTGTTAGTATGCTAGAAAAGATAGAGGTGAAATTCAAATCTCGTAACAACCACATTGCTTACATTCATCATTTAAGCTCTCAAGATGTGTGATCTCATATTTGTAACATACAAAGTGCCCTTTAAAGATAAACAAATGAAAGACATTGATTCAAAGTGGGACTTGGAAAATTTCCAAAATCTTTAACATGGTGTTAATCGGGATTGGATGGGCAATTGGGCAAGATGATAAGGAAGGGAAAAGATATGCAATACACTTGGTGCTAAAGTATTTACTGAACGGTAGAGAAGGTATCCACAAGTTAAAAGATAATAATGGGAAATTATGACAGCCCTTAAATGTGATAAGGAGTATTTTATGGCTGCTCACATAGTCATTGAGACTGATTTTTTGCTAGTATTGGGTTTGATTACTAGTTGTGCTTCCCCGGACATTGCTATGCTTTGGTGGATTGCATACATCAAATCTTTGAACCCTGACTTTTAGCATATTGTAGGAAGAGATAACCTAGTGGTAGACATGTTATCTCAGGCATGCTGTGAGAATGAAGATGGGATGATGGATGAGGAGGAAGAAGATGACTTTCTTGTGGTTGGAAATGATTTTTTAAGAGTGAATTTAGCAATGCAAGGTGTTGCTACATCATTAACAAAAGCTTGGACAACAAAGAGAAGACACTTTAGATGTTTTGCATCTTGTGTAGAAGTGTTTTTGGAAGACAAATATGCAGGAGAGTGGCTAAGAATTGGTCAATACCTTAGTACATTAACAAAGAGAGAAGAATAGTCAAATGAGGAGTTTAAGAAGATTAAGAGGAAAGCCTATGGGTTTTTCTTAAAAGATAGATACTTATGGAAACATGCTAAAAAGAAAGAGGGTATGCCATTACGAGTTTTGGGTGACAGAGCTTCACAAGTAAATGTTATGCAAGAATTTCATGAAAGCTTATGGGCTGGCCGTAGAGGTGTATGGGGTACTTTTGCAAAGATCAAAGAAAGATATTGGTGGCAAGGTATGTATAAGGATGTTGCTCACTTTGTGGAAACATGTATGCCATGTCAAATGTATTCATTTGTGAGACATCGAGATGGATTGCAGCCCATATATCCATTGTCTCTTCATTTTAAGTGGGTGGTGGATTTAGTCACGATGCCTACATGTCTTTGCAAATGAGATATCTCATGCTTACCCATGAAGACTTGAATAATCAAGTGAAAGGGAGAGCTCTACATCCTAAGACAAAAAATGCTATGTGTACTTTTCTCTTAGAAGAGATCTTTTGTCAATATGGTTGTGTGGGAAAATTTACTGCAGATAGGGGTGAGTTGGATGCAAATGAAGCTCATGATTTCTTTGCACGGTTGGGGATAAATCTTGCTTTAACTTCAGCCTATAACCCTAAAGGAAATGGAAAAAATAAAAGAGGTCATCCACCTATTGTAAAGGCATTGGCAAAAGCATGTGGAGAGAATGTTAATGAGTGGCCACGATTGCTCCCTTATGCTTTATGGGATGATAGAACAACACATAGTGCTGTTACAAGATATATGCATGTTGATTTGATGTATGGTCAAAAACCTATTATGCCGATAGAAGACATGACACTCACATGGAGTGTGCTACCTTGGGAAGAGTTGAATTGAGAGGAGTTGTTAGCCTTGCGCATTAGACAGCTGGAAAGAAAGTTAGAAGACATAGAGACATCAGTTGCAAAGTTAAGGGCAACAAGGATACATACCAAGAAACACTTTGACAACATACACATATTGAGGCCAAGAACCATACAAGATGGGGATTGAGTATTGGTTTATGATAGCATTTTAGACAACCAGCATACGGCCATGCATAAAGTTTCCAAAAGATGGTTTGGACCATATGTGGTAAGACAAGTGTTTGATAATGCTACTTATGCATTAAATGAGCTGGATGGGACAGTCATAAAACTTCCAGTAGCAGGGAAAAGAATCAAATTATTCAAGAGGCGGGAATATAATACGTATGAGTTGCCAGAATTGGAAGAAAACAATTGCCATGATACAGGGGCTAGCCATTAAGATATGGAAGATGAAGAAGCAAAGGATATGGTTATAGAGGATGAGGAGGACTCAAAATCTAGTGACAACTAGGTTTTTTGGCACATACCGGAGGATATGCAGGTTCAGATGGGTGGATGTCATGATGTTATGTGGACATAGTGTGAAAAAGCATGGAATGCATCATCATCCTACTTTCTTATTAATCAAGAGAGTTAATGTGATCCGAGTCATTAGTACTAGTGTGAGTGGCATGAATGGTCTAAAAATACTGGATTTTTGGATAATTTTAGTCTATTTTTTATATTATTTATTGTAAAAAATCCAAAAATGTTAGAAAAGCTTCAAGATTAGGATGGCATGCAAAAAGAAAGTTGCTTTTTCAGCTAGTTATGGGATTTTCATAAAAGGAAAGATGGGAGAAATCATGTGCGTCACGATTGCTGTTGATAGGGTGAAAACTGCACTTTGAATTGGAAGAAGAAGAAGGAGTGAATTGGGAGATCCTGGGTCACGTGTCGTGGAGTTTTACCCCCCTTCCGAAGCTAATGAAGCTAGTAGATTTGGGTTCGGAGCAGTAGAGAAGGAGCTTTATTTTTTATCTACATTTTTGGTCTATGAAGGAGTTCCAAGAGATCTAATGCCTGGAGATTGCTTTTGAGTAGTGCCGGACAAAGAATTTTAGGTTTTGTCAATACATATTGATTCAATTTATTCGGCCTTAATACATTGACAAGACAAACACTCAGTGACATATTTGAGAACGTCACCGTTAAGTCTCTCCCAATAGTAGCTTTTTCTGACTGCATTGAGAGTCTTGGCATAGCCAGGATGTCCTGAGAAAGGGGAATCATGAGCTTTCCAAAGTATCTTCTGTTTGAGTGACTGGCTTGCCGATATACATAATCTCATTCTGTAGTAGACAAGTCTACTATTGATAGAGAATTCTTGATACTTAGCCTGTAGCTTCGGTTCTTGATCCTTGATAGGGATCTCCCTTAGCATCTTCTAATAGGTTGGATCATAGCATGCTTCTTCCCTAGCTAGCTCAAGTATTGGGTTGGTTGGCATGGATACCTTGGTGGCTAGAGATCTAGCTGTTGATGGATCTTGCAAGATTAGAGAATTAAGGAATGCCTTGCGACTGAGTGCATCGGTAAGTACATTCTCCTTTCCAAGCCGGTATTTGATTTCAAAATCATACTCCTCCAGTACTTTAATCCATCGACGTTGCCTCATGTTGAGTTCGTTCTAGGTAAAGATCTGCTTGGGACTTTTATGATCCGTCACTAGGGTAAACTTGTTACCCAGTAAGTAGGGTCTCTAAAGCTTGAGAGCATGGATGAGAGCTAACAACTCCAAATCGTGCGTGGCATAATTCTTCTCATGGCTCTTCAGTTTTCTTGAAGAGTATGCTACAGGATGATGACCTTCTTGCATAAGCACACATCCTAAGGCAAGCATGCTAGCATCATTTACTACTTTGAACTCCTTACTGAGGTATGGAAGTTTCAAGATAGGTGCTAATACTAAACTTTGCTTTAGTTTATCAAAGCTAGATTGTTCAGCAAGTGGCCATACAATTGATGTTTGCTTCTTCAGTAGATTCATCAGAGGTGCTACAATCAAAGCATAGTTTTTTATAAAGACTTTGTACCATCCTGTCAATCCTAGAAAGCTGGGTATTTCCTTAACAGTTGTTGGTATTGGCCACTCCAGCATGTCTCTAACTTTGGCCGGGGATCCACTGAGATTCCTTTCACTGATACGATGAATCCCAGATATTCAATCTGACTTTTGAAGAATGCACACTTCTTCATCTTGGCATAAAGCTTGTGTGCCCTCATTGTCTCAAGGACAACGAGAAGCTGGGGTTCATGATCTTCTTCCTATTTGGATTAGACTAAGGTATCGTCGAAGAAGATGAATAAAAAGTCATCAAAATATGGCCTAAAGATATCCTACATTAACCTTTTGAAGGTGGCAGGTGCATTCGTCAGCCCGAATGACATGACCAGGAACTCAAAGTGTCCATATCTTGTGTTGAATGCCATCTTTGGGATATCTTCTTCCTTGATCCTTATATGATAGTATCCAGACCTGAGATCAATCTTGGAGAAGATCTTCACACCTTGAAGACAGTCAAGAAGTTCATCTATCCTTGGAATAGGGTACTTGTTCTTAATGGTTGATTGATTCAACCCTCTATAATCTATACATAGCCGAAGTGTTCCATCCTTCTTCTTTTGGAACAATACTGGAGCTCCCTATGATAAATTGCTAGGACGGATGTAGCCCTGATCTAACAGTTGCTTGAGTTTCTCCTTCAGCTCAATTGCTTCTGGGATGGACATTCTATATGGCCTCTTTGCAATTGGCGCAGCTCCAGGCAAGCTTGATTTCATGATCAACTTCCCTTTGAGACGGAAGTTTTGTCATCTCTTCAGGAAATACGTCTACGTACTCCTTTAGCCATGAAGGTTCTTCACTAGACTCTTGATTCTGATCTAGCTTATTAAGCTTAATCAAATAGACAGGTAGTCCCTTTCTAACTCCCTTTATAATACAAGATGCTTTGGCCAATTGAATTTTTGGCTTTCCAGCCTCTCCTTGAGTTGTGACTAATTTCCCTTCAGAGTTTTGAAAGGAAACTTGGCCCTTTTCACAATGAATGTGGGCGTCATTAGGTTTAAGCCAATCCATTCCGAGCAAACACTCATGGATACCTAGGTTCATGACCCTAAATCTGACCGAAGTCGACATGCCTCCCAATAGGAATTACACATTACATTACATTTCATGACCAATTTAGCTTTCAGTCAAGTGACCAAATCACTTTACTTCTTTATCAATATTCACAGTCAAGACAATCATTGAGATAAAAAGAAGTCTTATCCCATTCATATGGGCATAGCCCTTTCGGAGTATAATTATCCTTGGAGACATGGAGCAAGCTGATACATTAACTCGAGAAGAATAAGATGTTGTTGCATTCAGCTACGGGAATTGTGTAATAATATGGATTGGGGTCATGGATCTTCAGGAATTGATAGGTCATTGGAAGATTATGGTATCTTTTCCTTTGATATCCGTTCTTCTCATGACATCCCAACACCTTAATTCTGTCGGCAGGGATTACTCGAGTCACTTCCTTGTACACATACTTGTTTTGCTTAACCTTTTGACCTCCGACATGTAAGGTTGCGTTTGCGTGAGCCTCAACAAAGATGAATAGCTTCACGATCTTCAGGTCCTCCATCCACTTGATTCTCTTCAAGTTTGTTTGAAGGTATGCAAGTCTGTGGGCAGCTATGTAATAGATCCCTGAAACACCCATCCATCTTTATTCCATGTACAGAGGCGATGGATTGTAGATGCGGTCTAGGATATTCATCATACCAATCCTCCATCGATAATATGAGGCATGCATTGTGGTCATAAACATGACCTGGAACACCAAGAATATGTTCCATGCTTCATGACTCTACAAGACAGCATCGATAATAAGTAAGGAAATGTTCTTAACAACAACATTTGCTTTACTTCTTCTTATTAAGTTTTCTTATAAAAACAAATCCTTCGTTGGTTCACTTTGATACCAACTATAACGTGTCCACCTGTTTACTTGTAGGACACGTCTTAGTAGCCCATCGGAAAAAGGGTCTAGAAAGCTCTGCCCGGCACTCCCATGGAATGTTACGGGGTTTGGGATCTAGGTCTTTCCGAGTCTACCACATAGCGGAAGTGTTCCAGCCATTCCCACTTAGGACCGACGTGAAACAGGGTTTTCCCAGTGGTCAACTCCTAGAACGGCAGCTAGCGTCGAAACCCAAGCGAACTAATTTACGCAGCAACCTCAGGGTCGAAGCGGATTCATGGTGCACTTGGTTCAAGGAGAATGGGAAACGAGAGGGATGCAAAGCTCGACCTTTTTGCCTATAAGGCATAGTCTCATTTCATTCCCCTAAAACGCCATAAATGGGGATCCTCGTAACCTAGACTCTAGGTCAACGTTCCTTGCTGTTCATTTCCTTCGAGAAAAGATCCTTGTTGTCAATTCCATTTGAGAAAAGTTCCATGCTGTCCATTTCGCTTGAGAAAAGTTCCCGGCTAACCAGGGCTACCCATCCGTAGGACGCGGACCCATGGCCACATCCACCGCACTTTCCTCAGGATTGCTTTAGTTGTCTAATTACCTATCACATTTAGTTGGGCACGCATAAAACAGCTTCCTTAATTAGCCAGTTAGACACTGGTTCCTTCACGTAATCTTAGCACTTGACATAGAAAAACAATGTCAAACAAGTTTCTTTTCAACAGGTTATCTTATTTATCTTTGCAATACAACCATATAATCCAGCCTATAGGCTAAATCCATAATCCGCGCGAAGGCTATCCAGCAATCCATAGGGATTACTAATCCAAGATTCCACCTGTAGACTAGTATGCGGGCCTCGAGATCCAATCCCGGGTCACGTTGGCCTCTTGTGCATGGCCCGGAAGAAAAGGGATTTACGGCCAGAGCCCCCATGGTACCCAAGCGTCCTCCTACTCCAAGTAGCGTCCAACGGAGAGACCTCTGGCGGTGGGTTCAGTCCACGCTCCTGGCGTAGCTAACAACCCCCTTGGTTAGGGTTAGACAGACAGTCGGGGATAACTGATGCTGCCTCTCCCTTCAGGCCTTCAACCTAAAGCATTAATTATCTTTTCATCTTTAGTTCCTTGAGCAAACAACGCAAATAGTGATCCTAAACTATTATAAACACAATCAATCCAGTGGTCGTTTAATTGGCCAACTACTAAGGAGTGGATCCTCTTCTCTGAATGCATCCAGCATTCGATCCGGGATCAATTGCGACTTGGCAAGATCCTCAAGGGTTTGTTTGTTTACCCCTTTTGTCCTTGGTTAGGGTCATACCCAGTCAACCCAAATTAACCATTACCTTAGGTTTCTTAAGTTAAGTCAGTGAATCCTAGCGACCATGTCGCTCTAACTTGATTGATCCTTTGCTTACCAGGCAAATACATAACTTCCCTTAACTTGGCAGATCATCCCAAGAAAGGTGATGTAACAGGATGTCTACTCATCCTCTTGCAAGTTAGACTTGCATGCTAGAACCTGCCAACCTCATTCCAAGGAGTGGCAAATTTATCTTGTGGTTAAACCACAATGCCCTGTGATGTTGCAACTTGTTGCACAAGTGTCACACCTAACTCATGGGATAATTTCACCCATTGAATGGCATTTCCTAGTCAAGGAATTTTTTTTAGACAAGATGCAGGGTTTAGGGTGTCTTCTTACCCAACTCAATCCTAATTGTACTAGGCCGACAACATTCTGTCCTAGGGTGTCTTCTTACCCAACCCAACCCTAATTGTACTAGGCTGACAACATTCGGTCCTAGGGTGTCTTCTTACCCAACCCAACCCTAATTGTACTAGGCTGACAACATTCGGTCCTAGGTCGACAACATTCAGTCCTAGAGTTTCCAAACTCAATCCAAGTTTTAACATTAGGTCGATCGATCCTTAGGGTAGAAACCCTAGATCGTTGTTTGCATGGGCGTCCAATTGACCCAAACATTCAGTGAATATGGGTAGGACCTTTGGGTTTGAGGGTTTCGACTTGGCGTCCAAGTACGATACTAGGCTGCATCTCTAACGTGCCAAGCCCTAGCTAGTACTTGAGGTGTTTATCGTATCGACTAGTTATGCCTATACGAATCCCTAACAGTTATAATATTACAAGTGATTTAGCTAAATTGATCTACTTGTCTTGCGACAAGGACGATCCTTTCTTAGAGACGCTAAACTTGTTTGCAAGACGTCACAATACATGTAAACATGCGATTCATTACTTCTACGCACCAAAATTTTTGCAATAACCCTATCTTTTCTTGCTAAAGACATTACGCATGATAATTTGGAGAATAACTTACATAGGACCTACTAGGATTTACGTTACGGAACTATGCCTACAACCTTTTGTCTAGGCAATTGAATTTCATGCTTTGATAAGTCATGCAACCTTTCCTAAATGCAACTCTCGATGAATGATTTTTTCGCATGACCAATATGTAACATGCAACCTTTTCCTAGATACAACACTATTAATGAAATTCATGTGACATGCAACCTTTAATCCGTTCGACAAACATATTCGCATGCAACATCCAAATCTATGGTCCCATTTCCATGCTATGCAACGGACGTTAAAATTTCTTTCCATGCGAGTCATAGCAAGATACGCTCGTTCTTTCATAGCCAAACAAAGATGCACTTAACAATTTTCATCTTTTTAACGCTAGGCAATATGCGTTTTATGCTTGTCACTTTCAAATGCATGGCAAGGCAACAAGCTACTAAGCTCGTAAAATGGATAGGTAATTTACATTCATAACATTGGAAATGCCAATAACCCAATTGCTTGTCATCCATTAATTTTAGTAAATCGTTCGAGTAGGCAATTTTCCCCAAATGCATTTTAACTAGGCTAGGTGAATTAGAAAAATGCATAAGTGCTTCTTTTCCATGAAAGTTATCGTGCAAAACGCATTTCTTAGACGTGGCATTAAAATCGTAAAACCTGGGTTTGTGGGCTCGTGGACATGTCCACGTGTATGTTTGGAGAAGAGCCTCCCACGAATGCACCTCGTGGAGATGTCCACGTGTATGTTTGGAGAAGAGCCTCCCACGGATGTGCCTTGTGTCTTCTTGGGAGCCATCGTTGATGACTTGAACTCCGCGATCTTTCACTCGATCTCTAAATTTCCTCCAAGCTTTGGCAAAACATCCCCAAGTCTATCCGCTTCTCCCTTACGTAGCGCATCACAAGGCATGGGTTTTAAGACCTGGGTAAAGACCGCGTGCACAAGGCTTAAGGGCCTTTCCTTTAAAAGCTTCTAAGAAGCTTCTAAAGAGCTTCTATCTCCCAGAAAACGTGGGGGGAAAAGGTAATGATTGAGGGACAAGAAATTAAAGACGACAGGGGGGGAACTATGATGATGATGCTAATGATCATGGCGACAGCCTGGCGGAAATCCGGTGCAGTAGGACGGCATTTTTCTGCAGCTCTCTCACGCCAAGCGACAGGCGGCAGTCCCAGACAGCATGGTGGCAGCGTTTCCTTCCCTTGTCTCCTCAATACAGTAGCCTCTTGAATTTCCTCTCTAATTGTGCCTATGCTAAGGGGTGTTTTTATAGTGCTAAGGGGGGGGAGAGAGACTCCACACACATGGAGTTCTCATGCTCCTCTCTTCTCCCCATGCACTCCACCTCTACACATCCCTCCCCCACTTCCTCTCCTCCAACCATGCATTGGCCAGGGGAAGGGATAATTAATTTAAAAAAAATTCCTAATTTTTACGGACTATCCAATTTGTCCTTTTTTCCATAAGGGTGTTCTCACGCAGCTTTGCGGTTTTGAACCCCGGCCTTGATTGCACCTCACGGATGGGGATTTTTATCACACTGTCAAGCGTTTTTCTGAAAATTGAAATCCCCTAGTCAAATTGTAGTTAGGTTTGATTTTTTGCCAGTTTAGTTGTTGTGTGACAGTTTGTTTTGTTGTTTTGTAATTCGATTTATTGTGTTTGTCTAGCTTAGGATTTGTTTCTATCATTTTGTTTGATTTGTTGACTGTGAAACTTGATAGCCTTGGTCAAGCTTGGTATTTTTTTGAATAGGATAAAGTTGGAGTTTGCTATTAGCTACCGAACATTGAGGACCTAAATATGTATTCTTGTTGAGACTCTTGCACATCACAGGGGATAATGGGTTCACGAGCACTTCACGTTGCACTTATTGATGCACTGCACTCGAGGGTCATCTCCTATCCTTATCAAATATTTCCATGCCATGGGTTGGGATTAAGCACGCTTTGTACCATCATTGAGCACTAGCATGGCATGAGGTCCACTGCAACTATATGCAGTAAATTTTAGATGCATGCGCACATGAGAGAGCACCTGTCTTTCAGCATGCACATTTCTTGCACGCACCATTTGGGATGTTCATCACAAAGTTAGGAACCTCTGGTTGAGAGAGTAAGGTGGTTGGGAGAGTTCGAGGGTCGTGAAGGACGCCATCAATTGTGAGAAGGGTTGTTCATATTTGGTTAACATCTTCAGGACCACCATTTTCTAGAGTGATGTGAGATTATGGGCGGGTGGAGCAGAGTATATCATATCTTCTTATGAGAGTTGAGAGGTGAGGATAATGAATTTTAAATTAATAAGAAATTTTGTTTGCATTTTGCATGACGCACGATCACATCTAGATAGGCTAGGCATGATTCTTCAATGCATACATTATTTTTGTGTGTAGCATGGATTGATTGATTGCATATCATAGATCAATTGCATTTTTTAATCAAATCATGTATGGTTGAGCACGAAGTTCCTTCCAAATCATTTTTCTGATAGGGCACATTGCATGAAAATAAAATTCCAAGAATGCTTTCGCTCCTAGCATTCAGAAGGATGCAGCTGCTCAGGTTTAAACGGGAATTTTGGGAATGGGAAAAACCATTACCTCACAGAGATTCAGAGGACCGGTTCACTAGGATTACTCTAAAGAATTAGTCTATCACTTTGAAGGGTGACTCAAAGCCTAAGCTCAATCAACCTCTCGTTGATACTTACAGAACAAGAGCAACTATCCACATCTGTGAGGAAGTCTAGATGGAGATCCATGCAAAAGCTGTCACAATTCTGTGTTCTTTTTGCTGGATGGAGTTATTCCTAGTAGTGGTGTCTTTGATGAAAAGGATGATGATCTAAATTATGCATAGCAAGAAGAGAGGCAAGACAAACAAGAATACCAATTGAAGACTGTGCTAAGGTTTAAGACCATGTCTTTTAATCCTCGTGCGAGTTGTACAAGGATTGTTCTGCGCAACAATGCATGCCAGGGTCTGCTTCGAGTTCGTGGAAGACCAGCTGTAGCCTATGATCAGCACAGTCTTGTATTTGCTGTAGCCATGGAGAGAGGAGCCATTAAGTTTTTTTTATGCTAGGGCATATGACAAGGGACCATTTGACATGTTCCTCATTGGTGGTGACACTGCAGAAGTGTCAGGAATGAAGTTTAGTAATGATGGAAAAATGATGCTCTTATCGACTACAAGCAGCCATGTTTATGTGTTGGATGCCTACAGTGGCAAAAAAATGGGCAAGATCAATTCAATGGATTTCCACCGCACAGAGGATTTGTTAGTGATGGCTAGCGATGATGAATCCATCCGTTTATATGATACAACAAATGCAATGATTGTAAAAATGGTTCACAATAAAAGTATGGTGTCAGCCAAATTTGCTTCACACATCACACCATTGCGATTCTCTATGCATCTAATAAGGACTGGGATGATTCTTCGTGGTATCTTTCACTGTATAACAATCGCTTCCTCTGGTATTTTAAGGGCCATCAAGACCACCGGATTATCTTGACAGAAACATTTTTTGGTTGAGCTTAGAAATTAAGAAAATCACCCCACCTTGGACTAATACAAGCATTGCCATAGGACAAAGTTTGAGATCATGGACCAATGGAGGTCCTATTTTGCAAAATCAAGAGCAGACATATGGACTGTCATTGAAAAGTCCTGATCCTTGCAGCCACAAATCTCCATGTTAATTTTAAGGAGAAACAGAGTGAGATAGCAGAAACCCTGTTTGCAAGAAGGCTGCTAAAGTTGCATTCAGGTAATATCGGTGCTACTGTGCTGAGTGGATGAGTGGTGACAGACGTGACTGATCTCAGGGAAGAAAGAGAGGAATTTCTTCTGCCGTCCCCCGCCATGTCTTCTCGCAGCAAGCACAGCAGATGAACGTCAGAATGTAGACTCCCCACTTTTATGGGTTCGCGCAGATCCTCAATTGGAGTATCTACCTGAACCGGAACAAATGTGGATAAACCAGCTGGAAAAGGACAGGGATGTGGTGGCACAGCTTTAGACTATCACTGCATTGGCGGGGGGAAGAATTCCTCACCCAAAGAAAGGAAACAAATTAGAAGGAATAGAAGAAACAGACCAGTTACACACGGCAGCAGATGGATATCATGAAACTAATGATGAGCGACTACAAAGTGGAGGGCGCAGACACACCGAGAGCGAGAGGTTTCTTGATCGTTTCTTCTTCCGAGCCAAGAATCAGTAACCCTCTAACAAGAAACAATGGAAAACAACCGAATCGAAGAGGATCAAATAAAATAAAAGAATAAAGGAGGAGAAAATTTTTGCGTAATCTCTCTTTGGCGCCCACAGACAATTGCTCCGAGAGAGAGAGAGAGAGAGAGAGAGAGAGAGAGAGAGCGAGCGAGTGCAGCTGTGTCTCCATTACGACAAGTGCACCAAAGAAAGAGAAAGGATTCCTGCCTCAAAGAAACCCTAGACCACACAACAGACATTTCTTGATCAATATAGAGTATCAGGGCAAACCTGCTGCATTCTTCTCATAGAGGCGGATCGAAAACATGGACAGGAACTAATAAAGATCAAAGTTAAGAAAACCTTAGCAGCGCACATAATTTCGGGAGAGATGACTCGATCTTCTGGAAAGCAGGATCCTGAACGTTAGAGAAGGCACCGTCGAAGACATGATGAGCTCTTTGCCTGATTCTGGAATTTGCATAGATAAGTATTTGTGAATGTCCATGGAGGTTAAAAATTGAGACAAAGAGAAAGGGGAAAAAGGTAGCAAAGTTGTTTTGATAGAAGCCATAGTGGAGGATACCTTGTCTGTCAGAGTTTCAGTTTCCAAAGAAATGAACCATCTCACAAGTCAAAAAAACGTATCAAGAAAAGCATGGAGTTTTTAATAGCTTTTAAGGCCATTTTATAAAGCTTAAACTTTTGAAGTTTAAAAATAGTGTGCCTTAGCGTGTTAACGTTTTACCTTGTAAAAAGCCTAAGGCTTTTTTGAAAAAGCAAACACTTCTTTAACGTAAGGGAGGATGAAAAAACTATAAAAGGAGAGGAGAGTGGAGAGTTAGGGGCCCTCTTCCCTTGTATCTACTTGTCATCTTGTGAGAGATGTGAGAGGAGGGTCGCATGCGAGGAATGTTTGGACGTGTTGTTGTGGGAAAGGAAGAAGTTAGACTTTGTGGTGCCAAGCTTCAGATTGAGGCTATCAAGGTATGAGAATATAATTTAATTGGTTGTTGTCAAAATTTTGGATATTTTCTTTGTGAGTTGTCTTGTGTGGTTGTGAGTTTCGTCGAATATTTAAAATTTCCAAGTTGAGTTGTGCATTCGACAAGGTCCAATATTTTAAACGGCACTCCTTTACATCTTGTTATCGGGTTGTGAGAGAGGTTAGTTCTCGTTCACTGCTCGTAACATCTCTTTTTTGGTGCCCCCACTGAGGAGTGCCGAAATTTTGACTTTGTTCAAGATTTGTGGATTGATTGCTTGTTTTTAGTCATTTTTTAAATGGCTAGTTCTTTTCCTAAATTTTATGGTAAAAAAGGAGAGGATCCTCAGCGATTCCTCGAGAAATTAGAGCTTGGATGTATTATCCAATGAATAAATGACTCAACATTGAAACTTCAAATTCTGAAATTTCAATTGTTAGATGAAGGTCGTAACTGGTTTAAAGATTATGAAAAGACCCTTAGACTAAGAAATCCTCATGTTCCTATGGAATATGAAGCAACTAAACAAGTGTTTCTTGACCATTTCAAATAAACTGAGACTTCACGTGACCTTTGGAGAAAAATAGAGACATGCCAAAAGAGAGAAGACCATACCATAGAATTTTTTGCCATAGAGTACGCTAGACTTTGGGATCGTTGGAATGTATCTTTAGGCCCAAGAGAGAGAGCCCCGAAAATGTTAAAAATTAAAAAATTCATTGAAAATTTACAAGGATATGTGAGGACAAAATTGGAAATTAAAGAACCCAGTACTTTTGAATTTAAAATGATTGCTATAGAAAAAGAGAGAAAATTTGAGAAAATTAAAAACAGAAAGTCATTTAGAACACCTATAGAAAATAGAGACCAAACTTGGCAAAGGGAGGAACAGAATTATCAAGTTTTAGCTAGACAAAATACTCAACTAGCACCAGAAGTTGAAGATGAATTATCTGGACAAATGCAAAACATGAGGCTAGGAGCATCGAGAGGTCGACCCTTAGGAAGAGGTAATGGAGGACTAGTAGGACAACCAAATCAAGAAATTTTGAGAGGGGGAAGAGGAGGAAATGGTAGAGGATATTTTTGTAGACCAATGGTAACTTGTTATTCATGTGGAAAGATAGGTCATATAAGTACAAACTGTCCATATCCACCTAGGGCAAGGGGGGATATGTATCCTTTACCTCAAAATTTTCCGAACAGACAGAATGATTTTGGGATAGAAATAAAAAATGATTCTACTTCTCAAGAATCTAAGTTAAAGGAGGAAGAGAAAGGAAAAAGTGCCATAAATTGTATTCTTTTAGAAAATCAAAAAGAAGAAGAAAATAAAACTGTTGATGTTATGCATGCAATTAAAAGAAGAAGAGATGCTGAGAGAGATGAACCTGAAACTAGCAAGGCTAGTGAGGAAAGAGGGAGAAAAACAAAGAGAGGAGAAAAGAAAGAGAGAAAAGTAAAAAATAGAACGAGAGCACCTAGAAAACATTATCATACTACTGATATTCCCTCGTGAGAAGGAGAAAGTGACTATGATCTAAAGAAAGATATGATGGGTAGCAAAGCTGATATATCTTTTGCTCAGTTGATGGAGTTATGCCCTAGGATGAGAGGACAATGGAAGAAATTAGTAAATCCAAAAGGGAGAGAAAGGAAAAAAGGTATTGTAAGAGTTTTAAGTGTAGAGGAGTTACCGGATATTTGTCCTGTAGTAGATGCTTGGTACAAAAACCAAAATATAGGAGAGGCATATATAGATGGAGGAGCACAAGTCACTGTGGTTACCCAAGCATGTGTAGAACAGTTTGGACTTAGGATAGTGGCAGGATCCGGTTTTAGAATTAGGCTTGCAAATCATGCTAAAGTGAAATGCATAGGAATAACTCAAAATCTTGAAATCAAGGTTTATGGAGTTGCCATGAAAATTACTTGTCATGGTATGCTAGCAGGGTTAGGAGCGTTTCCGCTTATTCTGGGTAGACCCTGGCTTAGGAAAGCAGGAGCAATACAAGATTGGGGGAAAGGAACATTAACAATTTATGACCGTAGAGGAGTAGCAAAGAAGTTTGATATGGCCTCGAGAAAGGAATTAGTGAATGAGGATACTAGCAAGGAAGAAGAACAGGAAAGTGATAGTACGGAAGAAGAAGATGAAACTAAGGAAGGTAGTTCAGAAAGTGATTTAGATCCAGAAATTTCATCTATAATAATTGAAAAAAATAATTATAAAAAGAAGGAAATATCTTTAGGAAACAGAATAAGGTCAATAGCTCATATAGAACCATCAATAGTTACAAGGGTATCAAGAAACAAAAAAAGTCCTAATTTAAATCTCCCTTCTAAAGAAAAAGGACTCTTGTTCTTGTTAAATGATGAAGAATCAACTTCAGAAGAAGAATATTCAAAAAAATTCCAAAACATGAATGTTAAAACCAAAGGAAATCAAAAAGATGGGTTTTTTAAAGATGATGAAGAAGGAAAATTAGAGGAATTAGAAAAATTAATGGAATCACCACAAGTTTCAACAAAAAAAAGAGAGTTTCTGGAAAAAATGTTAAGTCAAGATTTGACAGATGGAGAAACAAAACAATATCATTCACTTATAAATAAATATCCCAATCTTTTCACAACTTCATACTTAGAAATCAGAGGAATGAAAGGGGAAGGGCTAAAAATAGAACTGAAAGAAGATGCCAAGCCAGTATGTCAAAAGTTAAAACCCCTAACTTCAAAACAAATATCAGTTTTGAAAGAAGAAGTAGATAAATTGTTGTAGGTCGGGTTTATTTATCCTGTAGAAGAATCAGAATGCGTAAGCACAATAGTTATAGCATCAAAGAAAACGGGAGGTTGGAGAATTTGTGTTAATTATAAGCCTCTAAATGCCGTCACAAAAAGGGATCATTATCTGTTGCCATTCGAAGAGGAAATCTTAGATTTAGTCGCTGCAGGTTTTGAAAGGTATAATGTTTGTGATGGATATTCTGGATATTTTCAATTACCCATTGCTCCAGAAGATCAAAAGAAAACGACTTTCGTAACACCATGGGGTTGTTTTTGCTATAGATTTTTACCTTTTGGACTTAGTAATGGACTAGCCTGGTATCAAGGGAGGATAAATAGAGTGCTAGCACCTTACCTAGGAAAGTTTGTTAGAGACTTCATTGATGATATCTGTGTTCATAGTACAAGATTAGAACATTGTGAAAAACTTGGAAAAATATTTGAGAGATTGGATAGTTATGGTTGTCAACTAAATCCAAAAAAATGTAAAATAGCTCAACCAAAAGTGAAACTTCTTGGTCATGTAGTTTCAGAAAATGCAATAGAACTTGATCCTGAAAAAGTAGAAGCCCTAGTAACCTTAGTATCACCTATGGATAGCAAAGAACTTATGACATACATTCATAAGGTAAGATATCTATCAAGATTCATTCCTTTAGCATCTCAATTACTCTATCCATTACAGATGGTAGCCAAGAAGGATCCTTTAGAGTGGACTAAAGAGGCTGAAGAAGTGTTTCAACAGGTGAAGGAAACTGTGAGTCATGCATCATCAGTTCAAGAACCTGATTGGGAAAAGGAGTTTTTTGTGAATCCTTCAGTTGGGAAAGATGCTATTGGAGCAATTCTAATGCAACAAGGAAGGAATTCTAGATATATGAGACCTATCTATTTCGCACGTCGAGTGAAGTTGCAAATATAAAAAACATATATAGAAATAGAGCTGGTAATGTTAAGTGTAATATTTTCTTGTAGAAAATTTAGGAGATATTTATTACCAAAATCCTTTACTATTTTAACAAGCTATACACTATTACAACAGTTGGTGAATAACTCAAACTTATCAAGAAGAGTTATAAAATGGATTGTTGAACTAGAAGAATTTCAATATAAATTCCAGGTTGAGGATTCAACTAGGGCTACAATAGCAAACCTTTTAACCTATAGAGGAAGTTCTTTTTTACTTAAAGGAAAATTTGGAGAGAAAGAAGAAGAAAAACCAGAAATAAAAAACTCATTTTTGATGTATTTTGATGGATCATATCGTAAGGCACACCAAGCATCTTCAGGAGGAATAGTAGTTTATGATCCTTAAGGAAATTTAATAAAAAAAGAAATAGTTAAACTTGAGGCAACAAGTAATAATGAACCTGAGTATGCAACCTTACAAGCAGCCATTATGCTTTGTCGAAGAATGGGAATTCGAAGGTTGAGAATTAGAGGTGATGCCTTACTATTAGTAAAGCAAATACTCGGAGTTTGGGAGATCAAAAATCCCAAATTGAAGAGGTTGTGTAATAGAATTCAAAGAGATCTAAAACAATTTGAAGCCTAGAGTTTGAAACATATCTCCAAGGAAGAAAATCAGGAAGCTCACAATGCGGCCCAATTAGCAATTTGTCAAGTGTTTGTAATGAAAGCAGATCTTCCTCTCTATAGGGGAAGAGAAGCTCTTGACCCAGAAGAAGAATTTTTGTTAACAGGAAAAGTATGTTCAAGTAGTCAGAAAAACAAAAAGTATGGGTTTTTAAGAAGTGCTGGAAGATATAAAATGGTGAACGATGTTGTTTATGCTAAAGGAGTGGATTTAATTTTAAGAAGAGTACCCTGGAAAGAAGAAATATATCACATTTTAGAAACAAATCATGAGGGGGCTTTTGGGGGACATTATTCTTATAAAATAACTTTACAAAAGATTTTAACTGAAGGATATATGTGGCCAAGCATTCAAAAAGTTGTTAATCATTGGTGCCAATCCTATCATGAATGTCAAAGAATGAGTAAGAGGATATTAAAACCTGAAATAAGAAAAATAATTCTTGCATATGACATTTTTGAAAAATGGGGAATGATGCAATTGGTCCATTACCCCATACTTCACGAGGAAAAATATATATTTTGATAGCCGTTGATTATCTTTCTCATGGGAAGAAGCTAAGGCTATAAAAAACATCAAAGCCATAGATGTGGGAAATTTTATTTATGAAGATATATGCTGTAAATTTGGAACACCTTTAGAGATTTTGTCACATAGAGGACCAGGTTTTAGGAGAGAATTAATAGACTATCTTTATGAGAAAATGAAAATAACAAAAAGATTTGCTTCACCATACTATCCTCAATGTAATGGTCTCAACGAGTGATTTAACGGGGAGTTAATAAGAATGCTATCTAAAATGACAAAAGATCGTCCACAAACATGGGATATTGAATTGCCAAGTGCATTGTGGGATTATCATTTAGCAAGAAAAGAAAGTACATGTTATTCTCCTTTTAAACTAGTCTATGGAAAGGAAGCCTTATTAGCTATAGAGGTAGAAATACCGGCTTTAAGGATGATTGAAAAGTTGACTGAAGGAGAGGAAAAAAATTATTTCACAGAAAGGTTGATACAATTACAAGAAGCACAATTAAACAGACAGGAAGTGTGTGATCAATATGAAAAAAGTCAAGAATTTTTTTTACAAGAGATTAATAAAAAAATAAAAAAAATATAAAAAAGGGGATTTAGTTTTGAGATACAATAGTAAATTGGATCATACTTTTCAAAAGAAATTCCTAACAAAATGGGAAGGACCATTTAGGGTTTCTGAAGTTTTTAAAAACAGAACTTATGCATTAGAAAATTTGGATGGGAAAGCAAATAAGCAGAGGATAAATGGATATAGATTAAAGAAATACATATCAAAGTTAATGACAATACAAATAGAGGAGTGGTTAGAACAACAATTTCAACAAAAGAATGAGGAAATTGAATGGATTATAGATGTTGCATCACTATATGAAAGTAACTGTTGCACATGAATGTTTGCAGACTAGGGGGAGGGCTAAATATGTCAAGCGTTTTTCTAAAAATTGAAATCCCTTAGTCAAATGGTAGTCAGGTTTGATTTTTTGCTAGTTTAGTTGTTCTGTGACAGTTTGTTTTGTTGTTTTGTAATTTGATTTATTGTGTTTGTCTAGCTTAGGATTTGTTTCTATCATTTTGTTTGATTTGTTGAGTGTGAAACTTGATAGCCTTGGTCGAGCTTGGTATTTTTTTAAATAGGAAAAAGTTGGAGTTTGCTATTAGCTACCGAACATTGAGCAGCTAGATATGTATTCTTATTGAGACTCTTGCACATCACAGGGGATAATGGGTTCACGAGCACTTCACGTTGCACTTATTGATGCACTACACTCGGGGGTCGTCTCCTGTCCTTATCAAATATTTTCATGCCATGGGTTGGGATTAAGCACGCTTTGCCCCATCATTGAGCACTAGCACGGGATGAGGTTCGCTCCAACTATATGCAGTAAATTTTAGATAGACGTGCACATGAGAGAGCACCTGTCTTTGAGAACGTATATTTCTTGCACGCACCATTTGGGATGTTCATCACAAAGTTAGGAACCTCTGGTTGAGAGAGTAAGGTGGTTGGGAGAGTTCGAGGGTTGTAAAGGATGCCATCAATTGTGAGAAGGGTTGTTCATATTTGGTCAACATCTTGAGGATCACCATTTTCTAGAGTGATGTGAGATAATGGGCGGGTGGAGCGGAGTATATCATATCTTCTTATGAGAGTTGAGAGGTAAGGATAATGAATTTTAAATTAATAAGAAATTTTGTTTGCATTTTGCATGACTCACAATCACATCTAGATAGGCTAGGCACGATTCTTCAATGCATACATTATTTTTGTGTGTAGCATGGATTGTTTAATTGCATATCATAGATCAATTGCATTTTTTAATCAAATCATGTATGGTTGAGCATGAAGTTCCTTCCAAATCATTTTTCTGCTAGGGCACATTGCATGAAAATAAAATTCCAAGAATGGTTTCGCTCCTAGCATTCAGAAGGATGCAGCTGCTCAGGTTTAAATAGGAATTTTGGGAACGGGAAAAACCATTAGCTCACAGAGATTTTGAGGACTGGTTCACTAGGATTACTCTAAAGAATTAGTCTGTCACTTTGAAGGGTGACTCAAAGTCTAAGCTCAATCAACCTCTCGTTGATAAGACTTACAGAACAAGAGCAACTATCCACATCTGTGAGGAAGTCTGGATGGAGATCCATGCAAAAGCTGCCACAATTCTGTGTTCTTTTTGCTGGATGGAGTTATTCCTAGTAGTGTTGTCTTTGATGAAAAGGATGATTATCTAAATTATGCATAGCAAGAAGAGAGGAAAGACAAACAAGAATACCAATTGGAGACTGTGCTAAGGTTTAAGACCATGTGTTATGATCCTCGTGCGAGTTGTACAAGGATTGTTCTGCGCAACAATGCATGCCAGGGTCTGCATCGAGTTCGTGGAAGACCACCTGTAGCCTATGATCAGCAGGGTCTTGTATTTGCTGTAGCCATGGAGAGAGGAGCCATTAAGTTTTTTTAATGCTAGGTCATATGACAAGGGACCATTTGACATGTTCCTCATTGGTGGTGACACTGTAGAAGTGTCAGGAATGAACTTTAGTAATGATGGAAAAATGATGCTCTTATTGACTAGAAGCAGCCATGTTTATGTGTTGGATGCCTACAGTGGCATAAAAATGGGCAGTATCAATTCAATGGATTTCCACCGCACAGAGGATTTGTTAGTGATGGCTAGCGATGATGAATCAATCCGTTTATATAATCATCATCGATCCGTTTATATAATACAGCAAATGCAATGCTTGTAAAAATGGTTCACAATAAAAGTATGGTGCTAGTCAAATTTGCTTCACACATCACACCACTGCGTTTCTCTATGCATCTAAGAAGGACTCGGATGATTCTCTGCAGTATCTTTCATTGTATAACAATCGCTTCCTCTGGTATTTTAAGGGCCATCAAGACCACAGGATTCTCTTGATAGAAACATTTTATGGTTGAGCTTAGAAATCAAGAAAATCACCCCACTTTGGACTGATACACGCACTGCCATAGGACGAAGTTCGAGATCGTGGACCAATGGAGGTCCTATTTTGCATAATCAGGAGCAGACATATGGACTATCATTGAAAAGTCCTGATCCTTGCAGCCCCACAGATCTCCCTGTTAATTTTAAGGAGAAACAGAGTGAGATAGCAGAAACCCTGTTTGCAAGAAGGCTGCTGAAGTTGCATTCAGGTAATATCGGTGCTACTGTGTTGAGTGGATGAGTGGTGATAGACGTGACTGATCTCAGGGAAGAAAGAGAGGCGCTTCTTCCGTCGTCTCCCGCCATGTCTTCTCCCAGCAAGCACAGTAGATGAATGTGAGAATGTAGAGTCCCCACTTTTATGGGTTCGCGCAGATCCTCAATTGGAGTATCTAGCTGAAACACAGCTACAAGAGCCAGAACAAATGTGGATAAACCAGCTTGAAAGGGATAGGGATGTGGTGGCATAGCTTCAGGCTATCACTGCATTGGCGGGGCGAAGAATTCCTCGACCAAAGAAAGGAAACAAATTAGAAGGAACAGAAGAAGCAGACCAGTTACACACAGCAGCAGATGGATGTCATGAAACTAATGATGAGCGACTACAAAGTGGAGGACGCAGATGCACCGAGAGCGAGAGGTTTCTTGATCGTTGCTTCTTCCGGGCCAAGAATCTATATCCCTCTAACAAGAAACAATGGAAAACAACTAAATCAAAGAGGATCAAATAAAATAAAAGAATGAAGGAGGAGAAAGATTTTGCGTAATCTCTCTTTGGCGCCAGCAGACAATAGCTCTGAGAGAGAGAGAGAGAGAGAGAGAGAGAGAGAGAGAGAGAGAGAGAGAGCGAGAGCAAGTGAGTGTAGCTTTGTCTCCATTACAACAGGTGCACCAAAGAAAGAGAAAGTATTCCTGCCTCAAAGAAACCCTAGACCACACAGCAGGTAGTTCGTGATCATTATAGAGTATCAGGGAAAACCTGTTGCATTCTTCTCAGAGAGGCGGATCGAAAACATGGACAGGAACTAATAAAGATCAAACTTAAGAGAACCTTAGTAGCGCACAAAATTTCGAGAGAGATGACTCGCTCTTCTAGAAAGCAGGATACTGAACGTTAGAGAAAGCACTGTCGAAGACAACTCTCTGCCTGATTCTGGAATTTGCATAGATAAGTATCTGTGAATGGCCATGGACGTTAAAAATTGGGACAGAGAAAAAGGGGGAAAAGGTAGCAAAGTTGTTTTGACAGAAGCCGTAGTGGAGGACACCTTGTCTGTCAGAGTTTTAGTTTCCAAAGAAATAAACCATCTCACAAGTCAAAAAAACGCGTCAAGAAAAGCATGGAGTTTTTAATAGCTTGTAAGGCTATTTTATAAAGCTTAAACGTTTGAAGTTTAAAAATAGTGTGCCTTAGCGTAACGTTTCACCTTGTAAAAAGCCTAAGGATTTTTTGGAAAAGCAAACACTTCTTCAACGTAAGGGAGGATGAAAAAACTATAAAAGGAGAGGAGAGTGGAGAGTTAGGGGCTCTCTTCCCTTGTATCTACTTGTCATCTTGTGAGAGATGTGAGAGGAGGGTCGCATGCGAGAAATCTTTGGACGTGTTGTTGTGGGAAAGGAAGAAGTTAGACTTTGTGGTGCCAAGCTTCAGATCGAGGCTATCAAGGTATGAGAATATAATTTATTTGGTTGTTGTCAAAATTTTGGATATTTTCTTTGTGAGTTGTCTTGTGTGGTTGTGAGTTTCGTCGAATATTTAAAATTTCCAAGTTGAGTTGTGCATTCGACAAGGTCAAATATTTTAACCGGCACTCCTTTACATCTTGTTATTGGGTTGTGAGAGAGGTTAGTTCTCATTCACCGCTCGTAACATCTCTTTTTTGGTGCCCCCACTGAGGAGTGCCGAAATTTTGACTTTGTTCGAGATTTGTGGATTGATTGCTTGTTTTTAATCATTTTTTAAATGGCTAGTTCTTTTCCTGATTTTTATGGTAAAAAAGGAGAGGATCCTCAGCGATTCCTCGAGAAATTAGAGCTTGGATGTATTATCCAGCGAATAAATGACTCAACATTGAAACTTCAAATTCTGAAATTTCAATTGTTAGATGAAGGTCGTAATTGGTTTGAAGATTATGAAAAGACACTTAGACTAAGAAATCCTCCTGTTCGTATGGAATATGAAGCAACTAAACAAGCGTTTCTTGACCGTTTTAAAAAAACTGAGACTTCACATGACCTTTGGAGAAAAATAGAGACATGCCAAAAGAGAGAAGACCAAACCATAGAATTTTTTGCCATATAGTACGCTAGACTTTGGGATCGTTGGAATGTATCTTTAGACCCAAGAGAGAGAGCCCCGAAAATGTTAAAAATTAAAAATTTCATTGAAAATTTACAAGGAGATGTGAGGACAAAATTGGAAATTAAAGAACCTAGTACTTTTCATGAAGCTGTAATGATTGCTATAGAAAAAGAGAGAGAAATTGAGAAAATTAAAAAAAGAGAGTCATTTAGAACACCTATAGAAAATAGAGACCAAACTTGGCAAAGGGAGGAACAGAATGATCAAGTTTTAGCTAGACAAAATACTCAACTAGCACCAGAAGTTGAAGATGAATTATCTGGACAAATGCAAAACATGAGGCTAGGAGCATCGAGAGGTCGACCCTTAGGAAGAGGTAATGGAGGACTAATAGGACAACCAAATCAAGAAATTTTGAGAGGGGGAAGAGGAGGAAATGGTAGAGGATATTTTTGTAGACCAATGGTAACTTGTTATTCATGTGGAAAGATAGGTCATATAAGTACAAACTGTCCATATCCACCTAGGGCAAGGGGGGATATGTATCCTTTACCTCAAAATTTTCCGAACAGACAGAATGATTTTGGGATAGAAATAAAAAATGATTCTAATTCTCAAGAATCTAAGTTAAAGGAGGAAGAGAAAGGAAAAAGTGCCATAAATTGTATTCTTTTAGAAAATCAAAAAGAAGAAGAAAATAAAACTGTTGATGTTATGCATGCAATTAAAAGAAGAAGAGATGCTGAGAGAGATGAACCTAAAACTAGTAAGGCTGGTGAGGAAAGAGGGAGAAAAACAAAGAGAGGAGAAAAGAAAGAGAGAAAAGTAAAAAATAGAACGAGAGCACCTAGAAAACATTATCATACTACTGATATTCCCTCGTGAGAAGGAGAAAGTGACTATGATCTAAAGAAAGATATGATGGGTAGCAAAGCTGATATATCTTTTGCTCAGTTGATGGAGTTATGCCCTAGGATGAGAGGACAATGGAAGAAATTAGTAAATCCGAAAGGGAGAGAAAGGAAAAAAGGTACTGTAAGAGTTTTAAGTGTAGAGGAGTTACCGGATATTTGTCCTGTAGTAGATGCTTGGTACAAAAACCAAAATATAGGAGAGGCATATATAGATGGAGGAGCACAAGTCAGTGTAATTACCCAAGCATGTGTAGAATAGTTTGGACTTAGGATAGTCGCAGGATCCGATTTTAGAATTAGGCTTGTAAATCATGCTAAAGTGAAATGCATAGGAATAATTCAAAATCTTGAAATCAAGGTTTATGGAGTTGCCATGAAAATTACTTGTCATGTTATGCCAGCAGGGTTAGGAGCGTTTCCGCTTATTCTGGGTAGACCCTGGCTTAAGAAAGCAGGAGCAATACAAGATTGGGGGAAAGGAACATTAACAATTTATGACCGTAGAGGAGTAGCAAAGAAGTTTGATATGGCCTCGAGAAAGGAATTAGTGAATGAGGGTACTAGCAAGGAAGAAGAAGAGGAAAGTGATAGTACGGAAGAAGAAGATGAAACTGAGGAAGGTAGTTCAGAAAGTGATTTAGATCCAAAAATTTCATCTATAATAATTGAAAAAAATAATTAAAAAAAGAAGGAAATATCTTTAGGAAATAGAATAAGGTCAATAACTCATATAGAACCATCAATAGTTACAAGGGTATCAAGAAACAAAAAAAGTCCTAATTTAAATCTTCCTTCTAAAGAAGAATATTCAAAAAAAGTCCAAAACATAAATGTTAAAACCAAAGGAAATAAAAAAGATGGGTCTTTTAAAGATGATGAAGAAGAAAAATTAGAGGAATTAGAAAAATTATTGGAATCACCACAAGTTTCAACAGAAAAAAGAGAGTTTCTGGAAAAAATATTAAGTCAAGATTTGACAGATGGAGAAAGAAAACAATATCATTCACTTATAAATAAATATCCCAATCTTTTTGCAACTTCATACTTAGAAATCAGAGGAATGAAAGGGGAAGGGCTCAAAATAGAACTGAAAGAAGATGCCAAGCCAGTATGTCAAAAGTTAAAACCCCTAACTTCAGAACAAATATTAGTTTTGAAAGAAGAAGTATATAAATTGTTGGAGGCTGGGTTTATTTATCCTGTAGAAGAATCAGAATGGGTAAGCACAATAGTTATAGCATCAAAGAAAATGGGAGGTTGGAGAATTTGTGTTAATTATAAGCCTCTAAATGCCGTTTCAAAAAGGGATCATTATCTGTTGCCATTCGAAGAGGAAATCTTAGATTTAGTCGCTGCAGGTTTTGAAAGGTATAATGTTTGTGATGGATATTCTGGATATTTTCAATTACCCATTGCTCCAGAAGATCAAAAGAAAACGACTTTCGTAACACCATGGGGTTGTTTTTGCTATAGATTTTTACCTTTTGGACTTATTAATGGACTAGCCTGGTATCAAGGGAGGATAAATAGAGTACTAGCACCTTACCTAGGAAAGTTTGTTAGAGACTTCATTGATGATATCTGTGTTCATAGTACAAGATTAGAACATTGTGAAAAACTTGGAAAAGTATTTGAAAGATTGGATAGTTATGGTTGTCAACTACATCCAAAGAAATGTAAATAGCTCAACCAAAAGTGAAACTTATTGGTCATGTAGTTTCACAAAATGGAATAGAACCTGATTTTGAAAATGTAGAAGCCCTAGTAACCTTAGTATCACCTGTAGATACCAAAGAACTTATGACATTCATTCATAAGGTAAGATATCTATGAAGATTCATTCCTTTAGCATCTTAGTTACTCTATCCATTACAGATGGTAGCCAAGAAGGATCCTTTAGAGTGGACTAACGAGGTTGAAGAAGTGTTTCAACAAGTGAAGGAAACTGTGAGTCATGCATCATCAGTTCAAGCACTTGATTGGGAAAAGGAGTTTTTTGTGAATCCTTCAGTTGGGAAAGATGCTATTGGAGTAATTCTAATGCAACAAGGAAGGAATTCTAGATATATGAGACCTATCTATTTCGCACGTCGAGTGAAGTTGCAAATAGAAAAAACATATACAGAAATAGAGCTGGTAACGTTAAGTGTAATATTTGCTTGTAGAAAGTTTAGGAGATATTTATTACCAAAATCCTTTACTATTTTGACAAGCTATACACTATTACCACAGTTGGTGAATAACTCAAACTTATCAAGAAGAGTTATAAAATGGATTGTTGAACTAGAAGAATTTCAATATAAATTCCAGGTTGAGGATTCAACTAGGGCTACAATAGCAGACCTTTTAACCTATAGAGGAAGTTCTTTTTTATTTAAAGGAAAATTTGGAGAGAAAGAAGAAGAAAAACCATAAATAAAAAACTCATTTTTGATGTATTTTGATGGATCATATCGTAAGGCACACCAAGCATCTTTAGGAGGAATATTAGTTTATGATCCTCAAGGAAATTTAATAAAAAAAGAAACAGTTAAACTTGAGGCAACAAGTAATAATGAACCTGAGTATGCAACCTTACAAGCAGCCATTATGCTTTGTCGAAGAATGGGAATTCGAAGGTTGAGAATTAGAGGTGATGCCTTACTATTAGTAAAGCAAATACTCGGAGTTTGGGAGATCAAAAATCCCAAATTGAAGAGGTTGTGTAATAGAATTCAAAGAGATCTAAAACAATTTGAAGCCTAGAGTTTGAAACATATCTCCAAGGAAGAAAATCAGGAAGCTCACAATGCGGCCCAATTAGCAATTTGTCAAGTGTTTGTAATGAAAGCAGATCTTCCTCTCTATAGGGGAAGAGAAGCTCTTGACCGGGAAGAAGAATTTTTGTTAACAGGAAAAGTACCTTCAAGTATTCAAAAAAACAAAAAGTATGGGTTTTTAAGAAGAGCTGGAAGATATAAAATGGTGAACGATGTTCTTTATGCTAAAGGAGTGGATTTAATTTTAAGAAGAGTACCCTGGAAAGAAGAAATATATCACATTTTAGAAACAAATCATGAGGGGGCTTTGGGGGACATTATTCTTATAAAATAACTTTACAAATGATTTTAACTGAAGGATATATGTGGCCAAGCATTCAAAAAGATGTTAATCATTGGCGCAAATCCTGTCATGAATGTCAAAGAATGAGTAACAGGATATTGAAACCTGAAACAAGAAAAATAATTCTTGCATTGACATTTTTGAAAAATGGGGAATTGATGCAATTGGTCCAATATCCCATACTTCACGAGGAAAAATATATATTTTGACAGCCGTTGATTATCTTTCTCGATGGGTAGAAGCTAAGGCTGTAAAAAACATCAGAGCCATAGATGTGGGAAATTTTATTTATGAAGATATATGCCATAAATTTGGAACACCTTTAGAGATTTTGTCAGATAGAGGTCCAGGTTTTAAGGGAGAATTAATAGACTATCTTTGTGAGAAAATGAAAATAACAAAAAGATTTGCTTCACCATACTATCCTCAATGTAATGGTCTCAACGAGCAATTTAACGGGGAGTTAATAAGAATGCTATCTAAAATGACAAAAGATTGTCCACAAACATGAGATATTGAATTGCCAAGTGCATTTTGGGCTTATCGTTTAGCAAGAAAAGAAAGTATAGGCTATTCTCCTTTTAAACTAGTCTATGGAAAGGAAGCCTTATTACCTATAGAGATAGAAATACCGGCTTTAAGGATAATTGAAAAGTTGATTGAAGGAGAGGAAAAAAATTAATTTACAGAAAGGTTGATACAATTACAAGAAGCACAATTAAACAAACAGGAAGTGTGTGATCAATATGAAAAAAGTCTAATTTTTTTATACAAGAGATTAATAAAAAAATAAAAAAATATATATATAAAAAAAGGGGATTTAGGTTTGAGATACAATAGTAAATTGGATCATACTTTTCAAAAGAAATTCCTAACAAAATGGGAAGGACCATTCAGGGTTTCTGAAGTTTTTAAAAACAGAACTTATGCATTAGAAAATTTGGATGGGAAAGCACATAAGCACATGATAAATGGATATAGATTAAAGAAATACATATCAAGGTTAATGACAATACAAATAGAGGAGTGGTCAGAACAACAATTTCAACAAAAGAATGAGGAAACTGAATGGATGATAGATGTTGCATCATTATATGAAAGTAACTGCTGCACATGAATGTTTGCAGACTAGGGAGAGGGCTAAATATGTCAAGTGTTTTTCTGAAAACTGAAATCCCCTAGTCAAATTGTAGTTAGGTTTGATTTTTTGCTAGTTTAGTTGTTGTGTGGCAGTTTGTTTTGTTGTTTTGTAATTTGATTTATTGTGTTTGTCTAGCTTAGGATTTGTTTCTGTCATTTTTTTAAATTTGTTGAGTGTGAAACTTGATAGCCTTGGTCGAGCTTCGTATTTTTTTGAACAAGAAAAAGTTGGAGTTCGCTATTAGCTACCGAACATTGAGGAGCTAGATATGTATTCTTGTTGAGAATCTTGCACATCACAGGGGATAATGGGTTTACGAGCACTTCACGTTGCACTTATTGATGCACTGCACTTGGGGGTTGTCTCCTGTCCTTATCAAATATTTCCATGACATGGGTTGGGATTAAGCATGCTTTGCACCATCATTGAGCACGAGCATGGCATGAGGTCCGCTGCAACTATATGCAGTAAATTTTAGATGCACGCGCACATGAGAGAGCACTTGTCTTTGAGCACGCACATTTCTTGCACGCACCATTTGAAATGTTCATCACAAAGTTAGGAACCTCTAGTTGAGAGAGTAAGGTGGTTGGGAGAGTTCAAGGGTTGTGAAGGATGCCATCAATTGTGAGAAGGGTTGTTCATATTTGGTCAACATCTTGAGAACCACTATTTTCTAGAGTGATGTGAGATTATGGGTGGGTGGAGCGGAGTATATCATATCTTCTTATGAGAGTTGAGAGGTGAGGATAAGGAATTTTAAATTAATAAGAATTTTTTTTGGCATTTTGCATGATGCATGATCACATCTACATAGGCTAGCCACGATTCTTCAATGCATACATTATTTTTGTGTGTAGCATGGATTGATAAATTGCATATCATAGATCAATTGCATTTTTTTATCAAATCATGTATGGTTGAGCACGAAGTTCCTTCCAAATCATTTTTCTTCTAGGGCACATTGCATGAAAATAAAATTCCAAGAATGGTTTCGCTCCTAGCATTCAGAAGGATGCAGCTGCAAAAGTTTAAACAGGAATTTTGGGAACGGGAAAAAACATTACCTCACAGACATTCAGAGGACTGGTTCACTAGGATTACTCTAAAGAATTAGTCTGTCACTTTGAAGGGCGACTCAAATCCTAAGCTCAATCAACCTCTCGTTGATAAGACTTACAGAACAAGAGCAACTATCCACATCTGTGAGGAAGTGTGGATGGAGATCCATGCAAAAGCTGTCACAATTCTGTGTTCTTTTTGCTAGATGGAGTTATTCCTAGTAGTGCTATCTTTGATGAAAATGATGATGATCTAAATTATGCATAGCAAGAAGAGAGGCAAGACAAACAAGAATACCAATTGAAGATTGTGCTAAGGTTGAAGATCATGTTTTGTGATCCTTGTGTGAGCTATACAAGGATTGTTCTGTGCAACAATGCATGCCAGAGTCTGCTTCGAGTTCATGGAAGACTAGCTGTAGCCTATGATCAACAGGGTCTTGTATTTGTTGTAGCCATGGAGAGAGGAGCCTTTAAGTTTTTTTGATGCTAGGTCATATGACAAGGGACCATTTGACATGTTCCTCATTGGTGGTCACACTGCAGAAGTGTCGGGAATGAAGTTTAGTAATGATGGAAAAATGATGCTCTTATCGACTATAAGCACCCATGTTTATGTGTTGGATGCCTACAGCGGCAAAAAAATGGGCAAGATCAAATCAATGGATTTCCACTGCACAGAATATTTGTTAGTGATGGCTAGTGATGGTGAATCCATCCGTTTATATGATATAGCAAATGCAATGCTTGTAAAAATGGTTCACAATAAAAGTATGGTGTCAGCGAAATTTGCTTCACACATCACACCAGTGCGGTTCTCTATGCATCTAAGAAGGACTGGGATGATTCTCTGCGGTATCTTTCACTGTATAACAATTGCTTCCTCTGGTATTTTAAGGGCCATCAAGACCATAGGATTCTCTTGACAGAAACATTTTATGGTTGAGCTTAGAAATTAAGAAAATCACCCCACCTTGGACTGATACACGTAGTGCCATAGGACGAAGTACGAGATCATGGACCAATGGAGGTCCTATTTTGTAAAATCAGGAGTAGACATATGGATTGTCATTGAAAAGTCCTGATCCTTGCGGCCACATATGTCCCTGTTAATTCTAAGGAGAAACGGAGTGAGATAGTAGAAACCCTATTTGCAAGAAGGCTGCTGAAGTTGCATTCAGGTAATATCGGTGCTATTGTGCTGAGTAAATCACTGGTGACAGATGTGACTGATCTCAGGGAAGAAAGAGAGGCACTTCTTCCACTGTCCCCCGCCAGGTCTTCTCCCAGCAAGCGTAGCAGATGAACGTCAGAATGTAGAGTCCCCACTTTTATGGGTTCACGCAGATCCTCATTTTGGAGTATCTAGCTGAAACTCAGCTACAGGAGCTGGAACAAATGTAGATAAACCAGCTAGAAAAGGACAGGGATGTGGTGGCATAGCTTCAGGCTATCACTGCATTGGCGGGGTGAAGAATTTCTCGCCCAAAGAAAGGAAAAAAATTAGAAGGAACAGAAGAAGCAGACCAGTGACACACAGCAACAGATGGACGTCATGAAACTAATGATGAGCAACTACAAAATGGAGGACGCAGACGCACCGAGAATGAGAGGTTTCTTGATCGTTGCTTATTCCGGGCCAAGAATCTGTATCCCTCTAACAAGAAACAATGGAAAACAACCGAATCGAAGAGGATCAAATAAAATAAAAGAATAAAGGAGGAGAAAGATTTTGGGTAATCTGTCTTTGGTGCCAACAGACAATAGCTTCCACAGAGAGAGAGAGAGAGAGAGCGAGAGGACAGGTGCACCAAAGAAAGAAAAAGGATTCCTACCTCAAAGAAACCCTAGACCACACAGCAGGTAGTTCCTGATCAGTATAGAGTATCAGGGCAAACCTGCTGCATTCTTCTCAGAGAGGCGGATCGAAAACATGGATAGGAACTAATAAAGATCAAAGTTAAGAAAACCTTAGCAACGCACATAATTTCGGGAGAGATGACTCGGTCTTCTGGAAAGTAGGATACTGAACGTTAGAGAAAGCACCGTCAAAGACATGATGAGCTCTCTGCCTAATTCTGGAATTTGCATAGATAAGTATTTGTGAATGGCCATGGACGTTAAAAATTGAGACAGAGAGGAAGGGGGAAAAGGTAGCAAAGTTGTTTTGACAGAAGTCGTAGTGGAGTACACCTTGTCTGTCAGAGAGAACCATCTTGCGAGTCAAAAAAACGCGTCAAGAAAAGCATGGAGTTTTTAATAGCTTTTAAGGCTATTTTATAAAGCTTAAAATTTTGATGTTTAAAAATAGTGTGCCTTAGCGTGTTAACGTTTCACCTTGTAAAAAGCCTAAGGCTTTTTTGAAAAAGCAAACACTTCTTCAACGTAAGAGAGGATGAAAAAACTATAAAAGGAGACGAGAGTGGAGAGTTAGGGGGGCCCTTCCATTGTATCTACTTGTCATCTTGTGAGAAATGTGAGAGGAGGGTCGCATGTGAGGAATCTTTGGACGTGTTGTTGTGGGAAAGGAAGAAGTTAAACTTTGGTGCCAAGCTTCAGATTCGAGGCTATCAAGGTATGAGAATATAATTTATTTGGTTGTTGTCAAAATTTTGGATATTTTCTTTGTGAGTTGTCTTGTGTGGTTGTGAGTTTCGTCGAATATTTATAATTTCCAAGTTGAGTTGTGCATTCGACAAGGTCAAATATTTTAACCGACACTCCTTTACATCTTGTTATCAGGTTGTGAGAGAGGTTAGTTCTCGTTCACTGCTCGTAACAACACGTGCGAGGTAACCACTTGGCCACCATCATTAGTCGACGAGGGAGATGGTTTTACGTAGTTTTTTTTCAGCGTGGGGTGATCAAAACTCCTTAATATTTCGAACGAAAATATTACAGGTTGTAAGTGGGTCTACAAAACTAAGTGTAATGTAGATGGTTTCAATAGCATATATAAGGCTAGGCTGGTTGCAAAGGGATATACTCAAACATATGGCATAAATTATGAAGAGACGTTCAATCTAGTTGATAGGATGGCAATTGCTTTGGTAGCAACCAAAGGTTAGAGTTTATAGTAAATGGATGTCAATAATATCTTCTTGCATAGTAAATTAGAAGAAGAGGTGTATAGGGAGTAGTCAACAGGTTAATAAGATTAAGAGCATCCCACATGTGTATGCAAGTTAAAGAAGGTGCTCTATGGGCTAAAGCAAGCACCTAGAGCATGGTTTAAAAAGATCAAAGAATATCTTGTCAACATTGGCTTTTATGTTTTTGACGCTAATCACTGACTTTATGTGAGAAAGGGAGATGTGGACTTGGTCATCACAGTCATCTATGTAGATGACTTGATTATTACATGCGACAGTGATAGTGGGATTGTTGAGGTCAAGGTCTATTTGACGAGGAAGTTTGAGATGAAAGATTTAGGTGAGTTGATTTAATTTCTTGGTATTAAGGTGATTAGATGTGATGATAGTATATGGCTATCCCAAAGGCAATATGGCTTGGATATGTTGTCCAAGTATACTATGACAGCATGTAAGCCTTTCAATGCCATTGGAGCCAAATGGAAGTTGAGTACTAATTCATATTGGGCTAGATCTCAAGGGGAAGAGTAATCTAAGAGGATTATTGGAAGATATTGTCACTTATTCAAAATTTTGACCCTAATAAAAACGTTTTGTCTTGGAAATAAATTTATTAAAATTTTTGTATATAATACATTTGAAGTAAGTTGTTTGTGGTTGTAAATTAGGCTTTGATATTTCTTAAATTATCATGATAAGAGATGGAGAATCGGGTATAGATCACTGACTAAGGTAGTATTTCGATGGGCATAGAATGCCGACTGAGGTAATGTTCTTTGATGGTGCTAGACCTCCCCAAAGTTAGCGTGAATGAAACCTACTCCAAGGGGTTTTGGTTTTCACGTTAGTGAGTATAGACTGATCACGACATGAAAAATCGTGTCATAGGAAATTCTAGCTAGCAAGAGGAGGTGAGGATACCAAGGGGCTCTGGTTATAAATTCCCTAGACTCTTAATAACTATCAATTACCCTTCAAACGCATATAGTATTTTAGAAGTCCTGATACTAGTTGAGGGATTGAGCTTGGTAGAAATAATACCTTTGGTTGATATTATGTTGCTATTATGTTGAGTCATGATAGTAAACATTGTAAAAATATATTTTTCTTAAAGGAACTATTGAGAAAGAAGTGCTTTGCACTGTTTTTGTGTCATGAAATAAAGATGTGTAGCGAATCTATGTCAAGAGAAAATCAAAGGAGCTCTTTTTATATATCATATATAAAGTGGTAGATAATTAGGTAATTAAAAGTACTCTATCAAGAGAAGTAGGTGGATGGATCCTTGGATCTTGACCTACGGTTGGGTGGTCTCGGTAAGCCAAGAGCTTTTCTCAAAGGAAAAGACTATGTTCATAGATAGGTAAAGGAATGACCACTATATAGTAAAAAAACCCGACTTGCAATGTTTTAGGAGGCTAGAATGGGATTTTTCCTTATGGGTAGAAGGGTTGACATGTTGTACTCCCCTTTGTTTCCCATTCTCTTTGAACCAAGTGCAATGCAATTCCACTTTAGTACTACCAATAATCCTGTAAGAAGTAGACACTGAAATTACTCACACTAGCTGGCCGGTAGGTAACTTGACCAATACTAGGAACCTAGAACTTAGGTTGATCCTAGTGGGAATCGCCTAGAACTTCCATTGAGAGGTAGACTCAAGCAAGCCTACACAACAAACTCTGAGGTATTCCTTGGAATCCCAAAATATGTTGTCTAGGATATCTCTTGATGGGCTACTACAAATGTGCCAATGAGGGAATGACTCGACGGGCACGTCACAAATGGCTAATTTTATGATCCCTTTTGGCTACTCAATTTATCTCCTAATTGCTAGGGATAAATCTTTTTTCTTCTTTTCATCTAGTCTCCTCCTCTTCTTATTATTGTCTTTACTTCTGTTTCTCTTGATAAATGATAGTACTTGATGGCCTAGGGTGATGAGATCTCCAAATTTAGTAACCTAGGTTGCTCTTAGTGAAGATGTGAGAGCATCGTGCAGTTGATTTTAGCATACATTATGAAAACATTAAAGTTATATTTCCTACCAATTGTGGATTTTTATATTGATTTTCTTCATGAACTTCGTGAGCATTAATAAGTACTGTGTAAGAGTGGCTAAGGAGGTGCTCAAACAAACATTCATAGATGTGCCTTATTTGAAAAACAATATTTAGTAACATTGATCATTACTATAGGAGTGGCTAAGGTGGTTCTCAAAAAAACATTCAAGGGTGTGGCTTATCTAAATATATATATTTTATAACAAAGAAACTTAATGAATAATTGATTAAAAAAAGATATTTATTTAGCTATGGTGAGTGAAAGTGAGTCATTTCCATTCACACTAGGAAAACCTATGGCAACAATTTGAAAAAGCTATCAAGCATCACATAGTGATCCATGTCATAAGGACACATGTTAATGTGGGTTATATAAGTTAGGATATTAGTTAAGAAATCACATGAACCTATCCAACTGCTACATGAAACTCCTCTTCGGTTAGGATTTGGTCCAAATATGAATGTAGCATAATGTGATCTTCCAAAGGTTTATTGTGGAGTATCACAAGTACCCTTGAAGATGTAAGAGCAACAAAAGTTAGATCGTACTTACTAGTCTTGATTGCTCATTTCGATATTCTATGTTATTCAGTATTAGATAGCTCAAGGAGGTTACTCATGAATATATGTGTGTATCACATGGATTTAAAATGAGGGATTTTTAAAATACCATAACATACAAAAAAGTGTCGTATAAAGGGGTTATTTAAATATGGAATAAAAAAGGCTTTTATTTTACTTAGGAAAAGTTAACAAATAAGAATATTTATGAATAGCTCTTGAATGCTTGTGATACAAAGGACATGCATATAGTGAACCCCCTAAGTTAGATAGCTTATATCTTTCCACTATGCACATTGAATAAACCCCTTTTGCAAGAAAGGTGATTTTGATTATGCCAGATGGTCCAATCCGTTTAGGTATTTCTAATGTGTTTCTATGTAGCTATTTTTGAAAGAGGTGATCAAGTTGTCATGTAGTGCCTTTTCTTTTAATATCTTTTTTGCTATTAGTTCCTTTACTATGGCGGTGTGCTTGGTGATGATGAATTCGTACTCCATCCAAGGACACGGAAGGTCTTAACCACTTTTGATATCTTGTTTTCTATTAGTTCCTCCACTATGGCATTGTGCTTGGTGTTAATGAATTCATACTCTACCCAAGAATATGGAAGACCTTAATTGCTTTTACCACTTCACCATCCAAGAGACATACATCCCATTTATCATGGCTATGAGTGAACAAAGTGAAGGTGTTATGCTTGCAACCATGTGCGGGAAACCAAAGTTAAGATAGATGGTCTCTCATATGAAGGGCATAGTCTTGGAGGTGGTTCAGGTTTAGTGCTACGTACTTTGGCAATCATGATTATCTAATGATAGCTCTGATATTGATGATGAAAACTTGATTGATATCATATTTTTGTTAGTAGTTATAATTGCTCCAATGATTACTCATACTTATCAATGGTTCCTATTGGTGGAACAACCATTAGTTGCTCTTGCTTGGTTGAAGAGCAAGATGGAAAGGGTTCTCACTAGGTCTTTTGCACTCTTCTCCTTAATTGGAGTGTCATGAGTTTGTATAGTGGCAATGGTCAACATCTGTTGTCATACTTACTTCAACACAGTCAATGTCTTTCATCTTGTGGAGGTCATTGTGGCATTGATTCTCCCATGATGGATGCCTGTGGTGGTGGGGCACTCTTGTTTAAATCCTATGGTGGGGTTGATTGCTTCTATATAGATCCTGTAACAATAGGTTGTTGTCTTGAGGTTGAAGGTAATGTAAGGTTTTTCTTCTTGTAAATAGTCACAAGTTCCAATTGCTTCTATGTCATGATTGATATTGCAACCTAAGTTTGCATGAGCAATTCAATGAGTTTTTAATCATGTTGTAGAGATGGATGGATCACTATGTAGAGTATCTTGTTACGTGGTGGTAGATGGTTAGGGAAGCTTGGAAAGCTTGATCCTTCTATTCGGGACATAATAAACTTGACCATGTAGTAGGGCCTTAGGAATGCACTATGACTTTGAAGTGGTTAGTCCTCCTATACAAGTGACATCTCATTCTCAATTTATGGGCAATAGATCCAATCGGTTCACTTGCAGATGTAGCGACTTCTTTTTTAGTGCTTTATACTTTTAGGATCCACTTCTTCATGTCACTTCTAGAATTTGCTATCTTGTTTGGTGGTTTTTTCAAGTCTCTTTTTGATATTATGGATTGTGGAGCAAGGTATTAACCCCATCCATACGGATATCATACTATGTTTTTGAAGACAATGGTGACATTCTCTACACCATAGTAGTGAGATTCTCCTTATTGAAAGTTGTGATGAGTTCCATGCTAGGAAGGGGAACTATATGCACTAAGTGTCATAGTTAAATTGCACTTGATTTACTATTAAAAAGTTTTTCCCAGTAGGGTTATTTCTCCTACTTTTGCCACATACTGTAACACATGAAAACTGATGGGGAGGATTTCATCCTTGATGCCTAACATTGCCTCATATTTTTCATATAAGTTGCATGTTTTGTCCCTTGATGGGTTAAGTTTGGCATTATATGGAATTACTAGAGGTTGTCCACTTTGAAAGTAAGCACCTGGTGAGAGTGTTGTATTAGGCTCATCCAATCCACCATTGACACCTTTAACCAACTTCTTGTATTCTTCCTCATCATTTGAGAACATCAAGTTCAATGGCTGCAAGAATATGCATCGAATCGTGCTTATCCTCTATAGGCAAGTTATATATATTTAATGAGTGGTCTATACTTAGGTACGCTTCATGAAACTCGTTTGAATAGTGTAGAAATGGCATCTAGGTTGACCGATGAAGCCTTCCATGTGTTTATTTCTATGTGAGCTACTTCAATTTTATTTCCAAAAGGAACATTAGTCCATTGTCTTACCCTTTGATTACTCAAGAATCTCTCATCCATGATCTACCTAGCAGGATATGATAGTCGAATCCCTTCATGGAAATGTATTTCTTGAGAATTGGACATCTATAATTGTGATTGGCTAGTCTTTCAAGACTTTGAATGGTCTTACTTTAGTAATATTTTCGGAAGGATTTTTGTTGAAAGATCAAATCCACCGAGGATCAGAGATAGAAGGAAGTAGAGATAGGAGATGGAAGAGAAGGAAAAGAATAGACAAGAGGTTGCAACCACTTGACATTCCCCAAATGAAATGGGAATTCATCAGTATGGACTTTGTTGTTGGCCTACCGCAAGTTCAGGGAGGATACAACTCCATTATGGTTGTGGTTGATATGCTCACTAAGGTTGCATATCTTATTCATGTTAAGACAAAATATAAAGCCTCAGACATTGCAAGGTTGTTCATCAAGGAGATATTCAAACTAAATGGGTTACCCAGAAGAACCATTAGTGATCATGAGTCTCTCTTCACATCACACTTCTGGAGAGCTATCTTCGAAGCCATTGGGACTCAACTCTATTTTAGTACAGCTTACTATCCCCAAACAGATGGCCAAACGGAGCAAGTCAACTAATTCATTGAGGATATGCTAAGGGCACACTGCTGCCATGAACCAAAAAGGTGGATTCAATACTTGCCACTGGTTGAGTTTGTCTATAATGCTTCTTATCAATAAAGCATTCAGATGACCCCTTTTCAAGCATTGTATGGGCACGACTGTTGAAGTCCTTTAAACTTCTCGGATCCAACCTCGAGGGTTGAAGCTTCAAGGCAGATGTTGGAAGATATGGATGACCAAAGGAAGTCAATAAGATAGGACATCCAAGCCGCCAAGGATAGACAGAAGGCATACACGGATTTGAAACATCAAGATAAAACCTTCACTGAAGGAGATATAGTCTTCATTCGTGTACGCCCAAAGAAGAGTTCCCTATCCTTAGGTGAATGTAAGAAGCTAAGTCCAAGGTATTGTGGACCCTACAAGATCCTCAAGTGCCTAGGACCCAATGCTTATAGACTCCAACTCCCTGAGAACCTAAAGGCTCATAATGTATTCCATATCATCCTACTAAAGAAGTATGTATCTAATCCTAGCCATGTACTTGATGACCTACAAGTTGTAATGCCTAGCCAAGGAGTCCTTAAGCTACGGTCTGACAGGATCTTAGATTTTAGAGAGAGACAATTAAGATCCAGAATCTTGAGAGAATGCCTCATCCAGTGGAAAGACTATCGCGAGGAGGATGCCACCTGGATGGATGAAAGCACTCTCATCCAGCAATACCCCCAGTTCTTCTCGAGATGAGGACATCTCGATTCCTCCAAGGGGGAGAGAATGTAGTATTTCCTCTCAAAATATTAAGGAGCTTTGATCACCTCACGCCATGAAAAAACTATGCAAAACCATCTCCCACGTCGACTAATGACGATGGCCAAGTGGTTACCCCGCGCGTGCGATAAAAATATCCATCCGCGAGGTGCAATCAAGGCTGGGGTTCAAAACAACAAAGCCGCGTGAGAACACCCTTATGGGAAAAAGGACAAATTGGATAGTGGGTAAAAATTAGGTAATTTTTTTAAATTAATTATCCCTTCCCCCAGCCGATGCATGGCTAGAGGAGAGGGAGTGGGAGAGGGATGTGTAGAGGTGGAGTGCATGGGGAGAAGAGAGGAGCATGAGAACTCCACGTGTGTGGAGTCTCTCTCCCCCCCTTAGCACTATAAAAACACCCCTTAGCATAGGCATGATCAGAGAGGGAAATCGAGAGGCTGCCATATTGAGGAGACAAGGGAAGGAAATGCTGCTGCCGTGCTGCCTGGGACTGTCGCCTGTCGTGAGAGAGTTGCAAAAAAATGCTCCCCTGCTGCATCGGATTTCTGCCAGGCTGTCGCCACGATCATAAGCATCATCATCATAGTTCCCCCCCTGTTGTCGCTAATTTCCTCCCCCTCAATCATTACTTTTTCCCCCCACATTTTTTGGGAGACAGAAGCTCTTTAGAAGCTTCTAAAGGAAAGGCCCTTAAGTCCTGTGCATGTGGTCTTTACCCGGGTCTTAAAACCCATGCCTTGTGACGGGTATTCCTGTATAAGGGAGAAGTGGACAGACTTGGGGCTTTTTTGCCAAAGCTTGGAGGCAATTTGGACATTGAGTAAAAGATCGCAAAGTTCAAGTCATCAATGATGGCTCCCAAGAAGACACAAGGCGCACCCGCGGGAGGCTCTTCCCCAAACATACACGTGGACATCTCCACGAGCCCACAAGCCCAGGTTTTACAATTTTAATCCCATGTATAAGAAATGCATTAAGCATGATAACTTTCATGGAAAGGAAGCACTTATGCATGTTTTGAATTCACCTAGCCTAGTAAAAATGCATATGAAGAAAATTGCCTACTCGAACGATTTACTAAAATTAATGTATGACAAGCAATTGGGTTATTGGCATTTCCAATGTTATGAGTGTAAATTACCTATCCATTTTACAAGCTTATTAGCTTTTTGCCTTGCCGTTCATTTCAAAGTGACAAGCCTAAAATGCATACTGCCTAGCGTTAAAAAGATGAAAATTGTTAAGTGCATCTTTGTTTGGCCGTGAAAGAATAAGCGTATCTTGCTATGACTCGCATGGAAAGAATTATTAACGTCCATTGCATAGCATGGAAATGGGACCATAGATTTGCACGTCGCATGCGAAGATGTTTGTCGAACGGATTAAAGGTTGCATGTCACATGAATTTCATTAACAGTGTTGTATCTAGGAAAGGGTTGCATGTTACATATTCATCATGTGAAAATTTCATTCATCAAGAGTTGCATTTAGGAAAGGTTGCATGACTTATCAAAGCATGAAATTCAATTGCTTAGACAAAAGGTTGTAGGCATAGTTCCTTAACGTAAATCCTAGTAGGTTCTATGTAAGTTATTCTCCAAATTATCATGCGTAATGTCTTTAGCAAGAAAAGATAGGGTTATTGCAAACCTTTTGGTGTGTAGAAGTAATGAATCGCATGTTTACATGTATTGTGATGTCTTGCAAACAAGTTTAGTATCTCTAGGAAAGGATCGTCCTTGTCGCAAGACAAGTAGATCAATTTAGCTAAATCTCTTGTAATATTATAACTATTAGGGATTCGTATAGGCATAACTAGTCGATACGATAAACACCTCAAGTACTAGCTAGGGCTTGGCACATTAGAGATGCAGCCTAGTATTGTACTTGGACGCCAAGTCGAAACCCTCAAACCCAAAGGTCCTACCCACATTCACGGAATGTTTGGGTCAATTGGACACCCATGCAAACAACGATCTAGGGTTTCTACCCAAAGGATCGATCGACCTAATGTTAAAACTTGGATTGAGTTTGGAAACCCTAGGACCGTTGTCGGCCTAGTACAATTAGGGTTGGGTTGGGTAAGAAGACACCCTAAACCTTGCATCTTGTCTAAACAAAATTCCTTGACTAGGAAACGCCGTTCAATGAGTGAAAAATCCCATGACTTAGGTGTGACACTTGTGCAACAAGTTGCAACGTTGCATGGCCTTGTGGTTTAACCACAATATAAATTTGCCACTCCTTGGAATGAGGTTGGCAGGCTCTAGCACAAGTCTAACTTGCAAGAGGATGAGTAGACATCCTGTTACATCACCTTTCTTGGGCTGATTTGCCAAGTTAAGGGAAGTTATGTATTTGCCTGGTAAGCAAAGGATCAATCAAGTTAAAGCAACATGGTCGCCAGGATTCACTGACTTAACTTAAGAAACCTAAGGTAATGGCTAATTTGGGTTGACAGCGTATGACCCTAACTCAAGGAAAAAAGGGGTAAACAAACAAACCCTTGGGGATCTTGCCAAGTCGCAATTGATCCCGAATTGAATGCTGGATGCATTCGGAGAAGAGGATTCACTCCTTAGCAGTTGGCCAATTAAATGACCACTAGATTGATTGTGTTTGTAACAGTTTAGGAGTATTGTTTGCATTGTTTACTCAAGGAACTAAAGATGGAAAGATAATTAATGCTTCAGGTTGAAGGCCTGAAGGGAGAGGCAGCATTAGTTACCCTCGACTGTCTGCTTTACCCTAACCAAGGGGGTTGTTAGCCGCACCGAGAACGTGGACCGAACCCACCACGAGAGGTCTCTCTGTTGGGTGCTACTTGGAGCAGGAGGATGCTTGGATGCCAAGGGGGCTCTGGCCGTAAATCCCTTGCCTTTCGGGCCCTGCACAAGAAGCCAACGTGACTCAAGATTGGATCTCGAGGCCCGCATACTAGTCTACGGGCGGAATCTTGGATTAGTAATCCCTACGAATTACTGGATAGCCTTCAGGCGGATTATGGATTGCCTTTGGGTGAACTATGGATTAGCCTACACGCTGGATTATATGGTTGTATTTCAAAGATAAATAAGATAACCTGTTGAAAAGGAACTTGTTTGACACTGTTTTTCTATGTCAAGTGCTAAGATTATGTGAAGGAACCAGTGTTTAACTAGCTAATTAAGGAAGTTGTTTTATGTGTGTACAACTAAATGTGGTAGGCAATTAGACAACTAAAGCAACCCTGAGGAAAGTGTGGTGGATGTGGCCATGGGTCTATTCTATGGATGGGTGGTCCCAGTTGGCCAGGAACTTTTATCAAGTGAAATGGACAACAAGGAACTTTTCTCAAATGGAATTGATAGCAAGGATCTTTTCTCGAAGAAAATGAACAACAAGGGACGTTGACCTAGAGTCTAGGTTACTAGAATCCTGATTTGTGTTGTTTTAGGGGAAAAGAATGGGACTATGCCTTATGGGTAGAGAGGTCGAGCTTTGCATCCCTCTTGTTTCCCATTCTCTTTGAACCAAGTGCAGCATGAATCCGCTTCGAACATGACGTTGCTGCATAAAGTAGTTCGCCTGGGGTTCGATGCTAGCTGCCATTCTAGGAGTTTGACCACTAGGAAAACCATGTTTTAGATCGGTCCTAAGTGAGAACGGCCAGAATACTTTCGCTACGTGGCAGACTTAGAAAGACCTGGATCGCAAACCCCGTAACATTCCATGGGAGTGCTGGGTGGAGCTTTCTAGACCCTCTTTCTGATGGGCTATTTAGACGTGTCCTACTAGTAAATAGGTAGATAGGTTACACAACCAATAGCTTTCTTGCCCTTATGCAATGGTACTAGATCTCATGTTTTACTGTCTTTTAATGCAACCTTATCCTCATCCATTATTACATCCCAATGAGCATGACCAAAAATATCCTCAAAGAAATTGGGCTCAATATCCTCAACCACCTTTAGCATATAAGCATAATTGTGAGCTACATAACCTTCAAAACCAAGCCTTTTAATAGGGTATCTAACCTTGCTAGACATGCATACCACTGTATCAGTTAGTGAAGCCTTTACATTACCATATGCTCTTTGTACACCTTGTGTCCTGACTAAAGGAATACCAAGGTCATCATCCAAACTCTCTGAACCATTGGAATGTCCATCATACCTCAAATGACTAGCATATGCATCATTATCATCTAATACTTTCTTCTTTTCCTTGTCTTTACCTACAATACTAATAGATGCACCTAAAGATGTGGAACTCAGTCTCCCAAACCAAGGGCTAATTGTAGATGTAGTTACCAGATGATTTTTTTGGTTTGCTGAGGCTTCGAGATTCTTTTTACTATCATAATCATCATCATCATCCAATGCATCACCACTAGATGCATACCAACTACTTATCTCATTAAAAATAACAACCCTGCTCACTCTGAACTTACCTATGACAGGGTTATAACAACAACATTCTTTCTACTTTAGAAAGTATCACTATAAGGATACAGGCGCAAAGCGACAGTACTCAAGCAAAAAAATATGGGCCGCAACCTGAGCATGTCATTTTATGCGAATGAACGAAAGAGAGAGCGAAAGGGAGAGTGAAATGCATCTTGTGTTTGAGAGGGAGAGGGAGAGAAAGAGGGAGAAGGAAAGCTTCTCACCGTCGCTCTGCCGCTGTTTGTGAAAAGGAGGAGGAAGTGTATGGATGGCGAAGAGGAGCCACCGAATCCACCCTTCGGGCCTTTATAGTGAGGGCATTGTTCCCTCTTGATTTGTTTTTATTTTTTATCCTTTTCTTTTGCTTGTTTTTGTTAAAAATCATGTGTATTGAGAGAGAAAGAGAGGAAATGAGAGAGGGAGAAGAAATGAGAGAGGGAGAGGGAGAGAGAAAAGGAAAGAAGGAACAAGAGAGAGAGGGAGAAAACATTAAACATAATAGAGAAAGAGAGAAAGAGAGAGAGGGGGAGGGAGAGAGGAGAATGAATAAATAAAAAACAAAGAGAGGGTAAGATCATGTTCTTTAATTTCTTCTTTTCTTGTTTGTAGTAGTAGTAGCAGTAGTAGTAGTAGTAGTAGTTCTTTAATTTCTTCTTTTCTTGTTTGTAGTGGTAGTAGTAGTGGTGGTGGTAGTAGTAGTAGTAGTTCTTTAATTTCTTATTTTCTTATTTATAGTAGTAGTAGTGGTAGTAGTAGTTATTGTTGTTGTTTTATTTCTTTTTTTCTTGTTTTTTTTTGTTATGGTAGTTGTAGTAGTAGTGAGAGTGGCAGTGGTAGTGGCAGTGGTAGTAGCAGTGGCCGTGACACTGGCAGTGGAAATGATAGTGGTAGTTGTTGTTGTTTAATTTCTTACTTTCTTATTTGTTGTTGTTGTGGTAGTCGTAATAGTAGTAGTGGTAGTGGTAGTGATAGTAGTAGTTATTATTGTTTAATTTCTTCTTTTCTTGTTTGTTGTTGTTGTAGTAGTCGTAGTTGTAGTCGTGGTCGTAGTCATCGTAGTTGTGGTTGTAGTAGTAGTAGTAGTAGTAGTAGTCTTATTGTTTGTTGTTGTTTTTTTTCTTTCTTTCTTTTCTTGTTTATTCTTGTTTAGTTTTCTTGTTTGTTGTTGTTGCTACTGTAGTACCAGTAGTAGTTTTTTCTTCTTTTCTTGTTTGTTGTTGTTGTACAGTAGTAGTAGTAGTAGTAGTTGTTATTGTTTTTTCTTCTTTTCTTATTTATTGTAGTGATAGTGGTAGTGGTAGTAGAGAGAGAGAGATGTTTTGTTAAAGGAAATTGGTAGTAGAGAGAGAGAAATGTTTTGTTAAAGAAAATGTGAGAGGGAGAGGAAGAGAAAAAGAAAGAAGGAACGCGAGAGAGGGAATAAACATACAACATAATAAAGAAAGAGAAGGAGAGAGAGAGATGGAAGGAGAGAAGAGAATGAATGGATCAAAAACAAAGAGAGAGTAAGATCTTGTTCTTTAACATCTTCTTTTCTTGTTTATAGTAGTAGTAGTAGTAGTAGTAGTAGTAGGTGGTGATGGTGGTGGTGGTGAGGTCCGATGAGGTCCAGTACAATACCACGATATGGAAAATACTCCGACATACGTTAATTAGTGGGTGGGTGGAGACTTTACATACATTAATTTTATTGAGTTACAAGAGAAGAAATCCATTCTCAAACAATTTAAGAAAGAAAAAAACAATGATAACAAAAATAATTTTTTTGTCGTAACGACCAAATGGAAAATGATGAAGGTCGTGATGTTTAAGATCGTGAGGCGTATCTTAATCATTGTGTCCCATGTCCTTGCTCTCAATGTAAGTTGGCAATTAGACGAAAATGTCAATTGTTTATAAAATACATATGAGCTTCGGCGAGTTTCAATTAGAGATCATTGATAAGGCAATCTTAGATTTTGAGTAAACGATAAGAAAAGTGTATATCAATCATGCATTGTATTCGCAAGCTAATTGAATATCATATACAAAAACATTGATTGTGACTGGCAAATTTTCTATCCAGGGAGGTGATGTCTCGTCCCAAGGAGGAGTGCACCCTTTGTGGCCAGTTAGAAGAGTTTGTGGGTGTGCAATGGATGGAGTGCCTGAGTAAATCCACCACTTAGAAGGTACTACCCAATCTATACCATCAATACCAGAGGAGAAAGGAAACCTTCTATACTTTCCTACAATCTTGGAGCCTAAGATGGAGAAAATGATCGATGCATTGATGCCCATGGATGTCGAGACATTTGATCTACTTAGAGATAAAACATCCATACCATTATATGATAGGTGCCGAGTATCTCGCCTGAAGACACTTCTTGCACTCTTAAGTGTGCAAGCAAAATACGGGTGGAGTGATGCGAGTGTGATCGAGTTATTCAGGTACCTTATATGTATGCTTCATTGATTTCTTTTCGGTGCTATCATAAAAAAATTTTGTGCTTTTTCAAGGTGTTTTATGATTTTTTTTCAGGTTATTGAAGTATCATATATTACCACTTGCAAATACCATGCTTGAGATGATATATGTCATGTTTTATGAAATCTTGGCATGGACTAGAATAACATCCATGCATGTGTCAACGATTGCATACTATTTTGAGGAGAATACGAGACTATGGAGACATATCCAAAGTGTGGTCCTCACATGTATCGATAGGATCTACAAGCTGGGCAAACCATCCCTCAAAAAGTTCTTAAATACTTTCCACTTATCCCCCGTATAAACCACATGTTTCATACATCCGGCATGATGAGCTTGACAATGTGGCATGCATAGAATAGATCCATAGATGGAATTCAACAAACATCAGCAGATTCATACGCATGGAGTCACATTGACTCTACCTTCCCAGGCTTTGCCCGAGAGCCAAGGAATCTTCGGCTGGGTCTTGCTATGGATGGCGTAAACCCATTTGGTCTGCACTCAACTTCTTACACTGTGTGGCCTATAGTCCTTCTCAACTACAATATCTCTCCATGGCTTTTTACAAAGAAAGGACATATCATCCTTAGCTTGCTCATTCCCGGCTGCTACAAAGTCAAAAATATGGACGCGTATCTTCGTCCATTAGTCGATCAGCTTAAGATTTTGTGGAAGGAGGAGGTCATCGTGCAAGATATGAGCAAGCACAATAGTCAACGGTCCAACAATATTTGAACCATTCTCATGTGGACCATGCATGACTTTTTGGGATTCGGAGAGTGCTCAAGTAAGTAGGCTTCCGTTCTCATTGGTAATATCTATCATAGCTCTTTTAAGTTTGTATTCACTGGATAGAGGTGTTGGGACATGTCTGGTTACCTCAGGTTATCATGCATGTCCATTGTGTGGGCCATAGCTAGACTCTCCAAGGTCACGAACCGTGAAGAAGATGGTATATCAAGGACATGCCTCTTTCTTGCCAGAGGGTCATGAACTTAGGGAAGGTTTTCTTGGACGACCTCTAGCATCTATGAATGCCCAAATTTGGTATGAGCTCAAAATGGTCCACATGGAGTCACATCCAAACAGAATGCGACGGTTCTCTGTTTTCTATGAGTTTCCATATTGAACCCACTTACAAATCAACCAATTATTGGATCCCATGCATATTTTCAAGAACGTGGACAGCTTACTATGGGACCACATCACAAGAAAGAGAGACTATAGGGGCACGAATGGATTTGAAGGAGGTAGGCAAGATGGAAGCGCTTTGGCCGCAGTCGAGTACTGATGGTCGCTTGTAACTACCTCACGCTCCTTGGGTTTTTTCCACTAAAGAAGAGCTCATTGTGAAGTAAATAGTCAAGTCTATCTGCACTCCGACGGGTATGATGCGTTCTCTTAGGTTTATATTTTCTAAAGATGACCAATTATTAGGGCTAAAATCCCATGATTGGCATAAGATATTTTAGGTTTGTACTACGAATGGATTGTAAGTGGCTTGCATATTTTGCTATTTGGAGTGTAGTCATTGTTCATAATGCTTCCTTGTTTGTGGCAGTTTGTACTACCAATCGTGATCACAGGATGCCTTGCTCTAGAAATACACGGGGTGATTTACAGGTTGTCAACTTTAGTGCAATGGATCTCACACAGAAGGAGATTAAGATGTTCTCTATTGAATCCACAAGGCGAGGAGTAGTGGATATGGTTTGTCTCTTTGAGAAATACCTACCTACCAGCATGCTTACGATATAAATTCATCTTCTTGTGCATCTTGTAGATGAAGTAGAGATTGCTGGACATGTACATACGTGATGGATATTCTTATTGGAGCTCTTCATGAAAACCCTGAAAGACTTTGTGAGACAATGAGCTCGGCCAGAAGGTAGCATGGCTGAAGGTTAGTTGGTGTCTGAGACGTTAGTGCATATTTCACAATGGCCACCAACGGTGGATTCAGACAACCATTAGGAGAAATATGGACTCTCTTTTTTGCCCCTTAAGGGGTTTCTCTCACCTCTCTCTCTCTAAAAAGAGATTCCAAAATAATATTATAAAAAGAGATCTTCTACAATCAAGAAAATCTCGTTTTTGTGTTTTCAATAGATTTCACCTATTATTTTATTCCCAAACTGCAGGATAAGGTCACTTTTTCTCAAAATCCTCATAACTAAAAAAATACAATTCTATTTTTTCTAAAAACGCAGCCAATCATTCTTTAATGCCCTCATGACTCTTTAATGCCCTCTTTAGTGCCCTCATGACTTTTCAATCATTCTCATTCTCGCTTCTTAAAAGGGCGGAAGTTAAAAAACGATATAAAATGACGTACACATCATATTTTAAGATTATTTTTTACCCAGAGACACCTTTTTGACTCAAGAGTTTCCTTGTAAATTTTCGTCTTTTTTGGACAAGTATATACCTATTTCTGGGCATTTTTTCATTCCCTCAGAAAGCTCTAGTTTTGTCCCAAATTTTGTGCATTATTCTCTTTCCCTCCAGAATATGGTTTCTTGCATACGAGTTCTTCTGAAGCAGCATTGAGGAGTAGTTTTGATACCATTTGTTGAAATCAAAGAATCTCTATCTACAACACACTCTACCCTGCTACAAGCCATCTTCCTCTTCAGAAATATGCAGTAAGAAATCTCCGTCTTCAACAGTCTATACTACAAGCAATCCAGTGATAATGGAGGTATCTTTATTTTTTAAATCTTTGTGATGTTATTATTCTTCACAGTTGTTGTTCAGTCCTTAAGCATCAATTCATAGAGAGAGAGAGAGAGAGAGAGAGAGAGAGAGAGAGAGAGAGAGAGAGAGAGAGAGAGAGAGAGAGAGAGGAGGGGAGAAGGGGGGGACAGAGAGGACTGTGTGAGATGAACAAAGAAAATAAGTGATAGAGTGACAGATAGTAAATTAGGGTAGAAGATAAGATGATGTTATTGTTTTCCACTAGCCAAGCTTCAGTATGAATGTGTTTAGGGTTTCCTTGATGAATTTTTGTTGAGAGAGAGAGAGAGAGAGAAAGAGAGAGAGAGAGAGAGAGAATATTTTGGATAGAACAGAAGATAAGATTTGATGCTAATTAGAGGTAGATTAAAAGCCAAGATTACAGGCTGATTAGGGGTTGATTAGGGTCTATCAAGACTGAAAGCAAGAGAAAGAGACAAGAACCAACTGGGTTTTAAAAAAAACACAGATATAGTGAATCAAAGGGGTGTAGTTCTGCTATTTGAATGTTAATCCAAGTTAACATTTGCATACTTTTTTTTTTTGCAGAATGCAGGTGCAGGATGTACCAAGAGAAAGAGAGATATTCACTTTCAATTGGAGGATGAATATGCACCAATGTTCAAAAGAACTGTGGAAAGAGATGATGCAATAAGATGCAGGATGCAACAAGAAAGAAATGCAGGGAAAAAAAATGTGGACCTTTGGGTTGATGGGTGCATTTATCCACCCGATCCACTCACTTGAAGGCCACCACAATTTGAAGGGCTTACATCATTTGTAAAGTTTGCTTGTGAAGGCAATGAAGGATTGTATGGATACACATGCAGACTTGTCACACAAGGAATAGCAGGGGCTCATCAAACCTTGACAAATATGCAGACAAGATTACAAGGGAATATGCAGTCTTTGATGGAAAAGGATAGATTATTGGCTGAGAAGGATAGAGAGAACCAGAACCTACAACAAGCAATGTCTATCATTGAAGATGCTATGCATGCTACACACGTGCAGAATATGGAGTTACAGTCTAAAGTCAATGACTTGGAGAAGGAGAATCAAAACATAGAGAGGAAGCTCACAAAAACTTTGGAGATTGGGCCCACTTTAAAAACCAAAGAGGCACGTCGGCGCATCCGATCCGTTAAACCAATTGGCCAATTAGCCAAAGGAAGTGGACAATATCATAGACGGATATATGCTCAATCTACTACAATGAGAAATATGTTTCCTCATGCAGAGAATGATACTATTGCCAAAGTCCTTAGCAAGAATATGGTAAAAAATGCATTGGAAAATCGTAAATTCAGGGACATTGTGGATGGTGTTGCTAGTGAACGTCTTAGGGATGTGAGCAACTTGTTTACTGCTACAGATGCTCAGGGATTATGTGACAAGGTGGGAATGAGTTCTGAGTCATATAGTATGCTCTATCAACAATTGGATACAGGTTTTAAGCAAGTCTTCAATACTAAGCGAGTAATGCCTCTGCCAAAACCATTTCACGTGAAGAAGGCTCGAAAACAACTAAATGAAAAAGTTTTAGAACTAATTGGTGAGCCTACGCATCTAGAACACACACACATATTGAAGTATGGTTCCAAAGAAGTTGCCTTTGTATTGAATGCATCCAACAACTTTGTATTGGATATATGTAGGGTTCAGATTGCTATGGTCAAGTTTTACAATATGTCTATGGAAGAATGTAGAGGCAAGCTTAAGTTTGTTCTCAAACTTGATGAGAGTGAGATTATCAAGGGGCAAAAACTTGAGCGTGTGAGTATAACACTTATGAATCGAGCATTGGATCCCAACATCGATGAAAAACATCCTTTATACTTCAGTGTACAATCGGAGAATGAAATATGGTGGCTTGCAGCATTTGAAGTACCAAAGGAGGACCATGAAGTACTTAAAGTTTTTTTAAACCTCACTAATATACCCAGTGTTATTCAACAGCAAAATAATGGAGCAGTTTTACATGTTGAGGGGTTTGGGGACTATCAAGTTGAATGGCATCTTGCAGGTGATTTAAAAACATTGAAGTGTATGTTTGGTTTATCAAATGCAGCAAATGCAAAATTTCCGTGCATATACTGCATGCAAACTAGGAAGAAAGGGAAAGATGGAAAGAAAGAATGGCTTCCCAAGGCAGGACAACAGGGTGCTCCGACACGTGATCAGAAAGTCATGAGAAATGGAATGCTAATTCCAGTGGATCCAAACTGGCGCCCTATTTTGGAAATACCACTAACAAGGGTTCACTTTTGCACATTGCATTGTTTGGTTAGAATAATTGAGAAGCTAGTATATGAATATATATGCTTTGCATACAAGATGCAGCCCGTGTCAGAATCTGATGCTACATGCAAGAAGGTAGAACAAGTCCTCTCTGAAGTTGGATTGCACGGAGGCCAAGTAGAAATAAAAAAGGACGAGAAAAAATCGGGGAAGAGTGGAAATGTTCCTTGTAAACCATGCTTTGGCGGACCCAAGGCTAGGAAGTTTTTATCTCCACCTCGAGATGAGGAAGGCAATATACTAGTAAAACAACCAGAGAAGTACGAAGCATGGAAAAAGTTGCACCTTGCTGTTTCAGATTGGAGCAATGGGGGACGAACGAGGATTGCGAAGGCAGAAGTGTGGATACACCTAGATAGATTAGCAGCTCTCTTACAGAAGTTGGGGTTTATGGATGGTGATGCCAATGCATTTAAAGAGACAGCTGCTAAATTTCATAAGTCCATGGTGGAGGCATGGACTACAAATAGCATAACACACTACATGGTCAGTATTATCACCATTGCAAAAAAAAATCATCATTTCGAATTACTTCGTGTTTCTAATCTCTTTTCTTGTGCAGCATATACTTGAAGCACATGGTCCATACTTTGCAGATCAAGGAAGTTTGGCAATATGGTCAACTCAAGGCATGGAAAGATCTCACTGGCAAGCTCGCTGTGCTTTTCAAAAGGCAACTGATCATGGAGGTGGCATCAATGATTCCAATTCTATGAGGCAATTATTCCAATGGTGGTATAGGAGACTAGAGATACGATACGAGGAAAAAGAAAAGAAGTCCAAAACATCTCAAGCAGAATCTATAAGTAGGGCAATATATGAAGTGAGAAAAGCAAGATATGAAAACAGCACAGCTAGACAACGGCACGCAGAATGGTTGGCAACCCAAGAGAGAGATGGCAAAAAATGGAGATCTAGATAAAGATAATAATTTTGATGCATTTAGAGTCCACAAGAGAGCACAAGTCCCAAGGATATGACACATCAATACTCATATCTCTAACATGAGATGTCTTATAAATTTTCTTTAAAATTTCAAAGGTTTGTCACTATATTTTTCAAAGTCGATTTCGAACTTTGTTTTTTAATTATGAAAAGTCCATTTTGAAATCCTAAGACAAAGATATGAAAATTCTAAACATTGGAACATTCATTGGCCTAGAGAGAGAGGGGGGGCATGAGGGGGGTGTCAGGAGATAGAGAGAGGTAGGGATGGGGTGGAGAAATGAAATGAAATGATAAATTTAAAATTCATTTACACCACAGTAAGTTTGAAAGTTTCGTATTTAAGTCGTCTCTCCTTTCATTTTTTCCCATTGCTCTCCACTCTACCCTCCACCTTTCTATCCTTCATTATCACAGCCATGGCACGTTCCAAGCTTCCTATCAAAAGGCGCCTGCGAGAGCAAGAGCTCAACACTCTTCCGAATCTAGTGAGCGTACTGTGAGTGACAAAGATCCCCTGGTGACCGATAACAGTGGCCCTACTGCAGCCAATAATGGTGGCGCTACTGTGGCCAACAATGGTGGCCCTAGTATGGTCGATAATGATGGTTCGCCATTGTCCAGAAATGGTGGTCCACATGCTCCAGCTGCTCCACCTCCCACTACTGCTCCAACTCGTAATACACGCCCTCCAACACATAAAAAGCGAAGATGGAGACCAGGCACAGCTGCGCTACGCGAGATAAGGAAATTCCAGAAGAGTGCCGACTTGATTATTCCTAAGGCACCATTCTCCAGGTTGGTGCGAGAAATACTGCAAGATCTACAGTCAGGGCATCATCACAAGTTCTTTTCGAGGAGCCAGGCAAGGAATGTGGGGCGATGGTCAAGCCAAGCCTTGCTTGCTCTCCAAGAAGCAGTTGAAAGCTACTTGATTGATCTAATGAGTGATGGTTAACTTTTAGCCATTCATGCCCGACGTATCACTATTAAGCCCATAGATCTGGTTCTTGTTTGCAGGATCCGCAATAACAAGGATGCATTTAATCTTAATGTCAACAATATGCTTTGAGAAGCTACCTTGTAATTGGATCTATGTTTTTAGCTCAGGTTTGGTTGTAGATTGTAAGGATCTTAGTTTTGGGTTATCTTTCCAATAGACCTTCAAGTATTTGATAGTAGTGGCCTGCAAAATGGAGCTAAATTTTCCCTAGCTCTAGTCGTACTTGGTGCGATGCACTATCTACCGTGTATTTCATAGTTTCGCAATGCTAAATCCAATATGTGATATTCTATTTTGACCATGTTTCGCATTGTGTGAATTTTCAAGTTTCCAATTTTGTAAGTAGTTTTGTTGAGGATAAATTCAATGTGCAACCACGTACACGTCGGTGATCAGTTGTACATGGGCCGATGCACTATATCCTTACTATATTTAGTGGTTTGGCAACAGTATATCTGATGCGATATTCCATTTTACCCATGATTTATTTTTTGTCAATTTTTAAGTTTCCAATGTTTCGCATTGCGAGGTTGACAATACATTTAATCTGCAGTTGCACACACTCATTATCAATACATTTAATCTACAGTTGCGAGGTTGACAATACATTATCAGTGCAGTATAATGCAGTTAACGCATTTTCAAAAAAAGATTGAACCGTCAAATTTATAAATCGGAATCCGGTGAAACTTCACCCTCATGCTGGGCATTAGAAAAACTCATTTATATTAAAAATTTGGCCCCATCAGAAGCCTCTGGGTCACCTGTCCGGAGGCTCGCGTCTGGGGCCCCAGACGCGAGCCTCCAGACAGGTGATCCAGAGGCTTCTGTTGGGGCCAAAAAAATTTTGGATGGTTGATGTGTCCTTGAGGAGCCTACAGGTAAAATTTCATGTGAATCGGAGCACTGGTGATATTTTTCCTAAGCGTGGATTCATTAATTGAAATTTTAGGGTTTTTGAAAAGTTTGGCTATAAGTTTAAAGTTTCACCTCATTTTACACATTTCACTTTTGAGTTCTGAGTTCTCTCTCCTAGAAGACATGGTACGCACCAAGCAAGCGGCCCGGAGATACCCCCCTGGAAATTCCATACGGCAGCCACGTCCTCCAGCTCCACCACCACCACCACCACGCCAGCATTGCAAGCGTCGATGGAAGCCAGGCACAGTGGCTCTTCGCGAGATCCGCCACTACCAGAAGACCACTCACCTCCTAATACCGAAGGCTCCATTCCAAAAGTTGGTGCGGGAGATCATGGAGGGCATACTGATCATGAACAACAGGAACCAGTTTCCAAACACATCACGCGCGAAACAACCGGATCGCTGGACTGCCCAGGCCCTCCTCACACTACAAGAAGCTGCTGAAGCCTACCTCGTCGACTTATTTGGAGACTCAGTCTATGCAGCGGTGCATGCAAGGAGGGTCACTGTCACCGAGAGGGATCTGCGGATAGTCAGGTTCTTTCGGCGATGGAAAGATAGTCCTCGCGGAGGTCAGCAAGGATAGAGGTGTACAAACTCAAAAGCACATGGAATGTAGCTTCTGAAGACATTTTGTAAAGCCTTGGTCGTAATGGACCCCATGTAAAATTATTATTAATACAAATACAAAGTTTTTGGCGCGTCTTATTTTTGTTTAGTCACTTGATATTTATTTTATTTACGTCGTTGAGTTATCGTTACATGCGTTCGAACAAATACATGTTGCGCACGAATTCGATAAAGCACTGTGTATTAAATTTAGGGTACGAATCGTGTTACGTATAAATTCGATAAATAAATGTAACATTCAAGTAAAAAAAAACAGTAAATGACACGTATCACAAACTACATTGCACGCGAATCCAACAAACATCAGTTTTCATTACTTGAAGAGAAGATTACAAAGTGCAGTACATCAGTGATGCGATATCAGTAGGCAATAAGTACATCTATTCTCTCCTAGGCTTCTTGGAGCTAGGCTCCCCATGGTCAGAGCTATTCTTGATCATAGGCAACAATACATTTTGCCCCAATAGTTCCTGTCTAATGACAGTGGGGTCTTCAACACCGGCAACCATGCCACGGGCCACCATGGAGAAAAGTGGGCCAGACCTAGTACTCGTGAATAAGTAGAGAAGCTTCGAACGTCGAAGCAACACTACTTTCTCCAGGCTGGAGTTGGTCGGGATGGTCTTGAAGGGCCCAGCCTTTGTTAGTGCCCTCAACTTCAAGAAGTTCTCTGCAAAAGCAGGGGAGCATGTCTTATGAAATACAATAATGTCGTTGACAAGCTGCCCAACATACTCCTTCAATGCCGAGTCTTGCACCCTTCCTTGGCTACCAGATCGGCCACCCTACCTAGATGAAAACTCATCTATATAGACAATCTCCTGCAACACACAAGTTCAGTATCAGACTCACTATGCATGGAGTGTGCTGAAGATATATAAATCATATTCATATGAAACTTAACCAGTAGGGCCTCTAGGGCATCGGGAGCACACACATGTGTTTTTGTCGGGATCGGGCCCCCAGAAGTGCCCTGGCCGGAGGCTCGCGTCTGGGGGCCTAAATCTGCAGGCCCCCAGAAGTGCCCTGGCCGGAGGCTCGCGTCTGGGGGCCTAAATCTGCAGATTTAGGCCCCCAGACGCGAGCCTCCGGCCAGGGCACTTCTGGGGGCCCGATCCCGACAAAAACACATGTGTGTGCTCCCGATGCCCTAGAGGCCCTACTGGTTAAGTTTCATATGAAATCGAGAACATTACCTTCTCTGCATCATCTATCTGCCGCTGTAATGGAGCATCCAGGTCTGCTCCTGCCACTAGGCTGCCCTCGTCTCTCTCCTGGGTAGGCACTGCATAGTCGGGTCCAGGACCAAAAAGGCTTTCCTGCAACCGCTCGAACTCCTCATCAGAGATCTGATACTGTGGCGCCGCATCCTCAATCTGCTCCTGGATGCTCACAATGGCAGAGATGTAATCGATGCTCGTGCCATCATAACGAGCCACCTCATCAACATGTGGTGGGGCATCCTGTAAATCAAAATCTATGAAATCACTAGGTGCATCACGCACCATGATACAGTATAGTTCTTCTTCCCTAAGCTCCAACAACTCTAGCACATCCTGCATGAGTAGATATTCCACCCCCTCGATGGTGATAGCATGGAGAGAAGAGAGGGGTGGCTCTTCGCTCGTGGGCATCTCATCAGGGCAGGGAGGTGGGTGCACAATGGCCAAGCTCTGTGTTGCCTCAACACTCAGATCGAGAGTGATCTCCTCAGGCTCCCTCTCAAAGTACTCTAATAGTGGCCAAGAGGGTGCGTCGATGTCCTCGTCACTGTCCTCTTGCACCTCAGTGCACATAACATATATGGCAAAGGCGGCATCCCTCTCAATGAGATCCATCGTGACGTGGTCCTGTGACGAGGTGGGCACTGCTCTAGCGCGGAGATGTTGCCCCACATGCACCAGGGCTCGACTTATCACCTTTGCATGGCTGGATCCGGCACACAAACTATACAAAAAATCCATGGGAACCCACCTGAGAGTGGAGTCGGGAATAGAGCAAGTGAGAGGGTTCACTGCATCACAAAACGATGCTAGTATACTAGAGTCAGGGTCTACAGTGGAAAGCGAGCTCTCTAGACTCAAGGTCACGCAAAACCTAGGGTATATCTGGTCCCCTATGTGCGCGTAGCATGTGGAACTGATCCATGCGGCGAAGGCGGGAGTGGTAGCCATGGCACACAAAGAGAGAAGGAATGAGAGCACAAGTGTAGGGAAGTGGAGAATGAAAGCGAAAATGAGTTTGGAGTTATAGCTTTTATGTGTCTAGGGTTTTAAATAAAGGTTCTTTATAAAGTTATTAATTCTAAAGTTTCAAATTAAAACTCTTACCTTAGTTTCTTTATTTCAGTACTTTAAAGTCACTGTTAAAATTACTCATACAGACAAACGCTTCGTTCTACATTATTATATCCTCGAATATGTTTGGGTCGCTGAGTATATTCAAGTCTAACGAGAGAAAATATATAATTTTTTAAAGAAAATAAATCTAAAAGGCCTTGAAATTCCCTTTGGATCCAATTTAATATTAAAATGTAATAAACGAGCAGCAGAGATGCGCTACAATATATCATTGTGCAAAGACAATATTCTCTAGATTATAGACCTCTAACCTGCAATTTAATTATGATTTTTAACTGCACGATTGAGTAATTACAGTATGTATTATCGCACGCTTGGATCACAGTAAACTAAAATTTAAAGTACTCAGAAGTTCAAAAAAGGTATGTATTCGCTCTTTATAAAGTTTTTTTACAAGGATTCCACTATCTCAAGGATATGTGGAGAAGCACATTGTTTACATGTCATGGATTGCTCACTACGAGTCCTGACTTTTCTATTATCTAACTTGAAATAGAAGTTGTAGAGGGGCTCACTAGACATTAATTGGATTTCTTGTCTCAGAAAATAAATGGGCCAATGACTCTCTGCACTGACTACGAAAGGATTATGACCACTCCACAAGATTACCACATCTACGAGCGCTGTATGTGTGTCATCTCGGATATCTTGATCCAAGCTGATCCACTCCCCTCGCAAAAGTCGCCATCTTCTATATCGAAAGCGAACGCACAGAGTTTGTCTAGCAATGAAATACCTGTAATAAAAACAAAAATAATGGTAAGTGATCAATGCGACTAACATAACAATTCATCTAAGCGAGATCTATGTCAATTAAATCAAGGTATGCAAAGTAGTAAAAAAGTTTTACCTGAATGTAATATCAGATTGGTTGACCCTGCACTCAATCGTCTCATCAAAATGTGTTCTTTTGACTTCCCAAGACTCACCCAATAGCTGACTCACCCATTCCTCGGATGGACACTTGCATTGATAAGTAATCTTTGTTTTCTTCAAAACATCACATGAACCAAACAAATGTGCAAACAATGAGAATGGAATAAACCAATTAAGATGCACATCTTTGGAGCCTGTGGTGGGTTTCATAGCACTATTGATGTCAGATTTTATCTTCGACTTGCAAGCTCCTGACAACTCCAAGCTACCAATGAACCATTCACCACTAGACAATGGCGGCAATGGGACATGCTGCAATCTCTGGCTTTCTACCACATACAATGAATTATAAAAAAAGATATTTTGAGTGGCAAGTTGACTTGTAGAGGTATTATCATAGATCAAAGAACCTATCTCTTCATGCCAAACATGTATCTTGCCGCTTAAACATTCCACATTCTGCCATTCATGCAAAGTCGATGGATATAGAGCTGTCAATCAAACAAGACTGAATTAGAATACTGCAAAGACTTTTAAAAACAACTCTGATACAAAAGAATAATCAATGATAAAATTTAACAACTTACTGTTCTGTTTATAATTTGCAATGTTGTTCTCGTCGTGTACAGAGATTTGTTTATGCGTATAAACATGTTGAATCAACACTTCTGTTACTGCACTTGTGCCATTAAACACTTTTTTGAACTCTAGAATTCTACCTTTCCAATGTTTGCTAGGGTTTGCAACATCCTTGCGCTTGACCTTGAAACTCCCTCGAGTACTTGGGTGCATCAAAATCCAATCCAACTTATAATACTTATCACAAATCCAATTACCGCCATTATCTTTCCTATTGAAGACCTCCACTGCAAGTATGCTACTGATATTTTTCCTCCGTGAAGACATCTGTAACAACCAAATACAAAAGTTACTTATTAACATGTGTATAATTTGCAAATGTTATCTCCAAATGAAATTAAATTTAAATGGATCAATTTAAAAAAGAAACATTGTACCTGTAATTTCTTTCACAAAGATCCCTAGATATGTTGAACAAGAAGTTGACTTATAGCAAGACCATTGTTCCTTCACTGACAGATTCCTGTAGTACAAAAACAAAAGAAATATTGGGTCAACACATACATATAACTTATATAGGCTTTGTCCAAATGCGTTGAAATTTAACCATGGAAGAGTAGTAAAAAATGGCAATATACCTGTGGCTTTCTCTGCAAAAAATCCCAAAGATATTGTAGAAGTTGAGTTCTTAATAAATCATTGTTCTTCACCCTCGGAGATTCTTGGAGTAAAAAAACAAAGGAAAGCTCAGTATGCATGTAACTTGTATACATTTTGTCTAAACGAGATAAAATTTAACAGTGGAGCAACAAAAAAACAAGACAATATACCTGTAACTTTGTTTACAGAGAAACCCTAAGATGTTGAAGAAGAAGTTGAGTGTTCAAAATCCCAAAGATGTTGTAGAAGTTGAGTTCTTAATAAATCATTGTTCTTCACCCTCGGAGATTCTTGGAGTAAAAAAACAAAGGAAAGCTCAGTATGCATGTAACTTGTATACATTTTGTCTAAACGAGATAAAATTTAACAGTGGAGCAACAAAAAAACAAGACAATATACCTGTAACTTTGTTTACAGAGAAACCCTAAGATGTTGAAGAAGAAGTTGAGTGTTCAAAATCCCAAAGATGTTGTAGAAGTTGAGTTCTTAATAAATCATTGTTCTTCACCCTCGGAGATTCTTGGAGTAAAAAAACAAAGGAAATCTCAGTATGCATGTAACTTGTATACATTTTGTCTAAACGAGATAAAATTTAACAGTGGAGCAACAAAAAAACAAGACAATATACCTGTAACTTTGTTTACAGAGAAACCCTAAGATGTTGAAGAAGAAGTTGAGTATTCAAAATGTCACTATTATTGACTGTAAGAGACTCCTAGAGCATCAAAACAAAAGAAATTACATGTCAGAGAATGCACATAACTTGCACAGGTTTTCTCCAAACGAGATAAAACTTTACCATAGAACATCTATGGAAGAGAAAAATATACCTGTAGAGTTTTGTGAAGAGAATCTTAGGGCTTTGGTAAAACAAGCTCTGCTCTCATGAAACACATGAATCTCTCTCTGTGCTTGTGCAAAGCAAATGAAATTTTACAGGGTTACAGACATGGCAAGAAACAGTGAGGCTGTAAAATTTCGTCAGGAAAGAAGAAGCGGGGAAAGAGATATGACAAATTTGAGTTCCGCCTAAAAAAGAGGGGGAAACTGAAAAGGGGAGAAAAGAAAAGTCAAACATAAAAAATAAGAAAATGAAAATTCGAGGCACAAACTTCCAAGAAGTGACAGCTTTGTACTCCCCTTTTCCCTTATTTTATTGCTGAGGGAAGATTTGGTCCAAGATATGGCTAGAAGATTCATGTTACATGAATCTGGAATCCCAGCTCTCTCATTGGTTAGGCCTATATTTGTTTATTCACTCCTTAAGGGGCAAAAAAGAGAGTCCATATTTCTCCTAATGAATATGTTATGGTCGTTGAAGGATGATGATAGACTAACCAGAGATGTGGTGGTTGGAAATGGGGTAGAAAAAAGAATGGATGCTGCAATGGAGGAGAAAGTAAATCGCTTTTGTATGTTGCACCATGCCTCCATGGAGATGTGGCTTGCTAGGTACCAGCAAGCTAGGAAAGATCGAGAGGAAGCACGATCTAAATTTTGATGTAGTATACGCCATCAACCAATTCGATATCCTGAGGGCATGGAGGAGATTCCACAGTTTACGTCAATGCGATGGTTGCATGGAGCTTTGACTGCAGCATCTTGCAAAGGGGTAAAGGTCTCAACCGAGGAGTGGGAGTTCTCAAGGGATGTAGTCCAAAGGTGATGATGTGTTTAGGGTTTGTTGTATCTATATTTTATATGCGACAACTAATTGAGTGTTTCAATGTACAGTACAAAATATATAGTGCGGCGTAGTCACGCGGACGACATTTTCGCGTGGAGCGTATTAACAAAATGCGCTTCATAACAAATTGTGGTATCATGGCAAAGTTCGAGCAAGAGAGCCGACAACGAGCAACGGATCCAAACACGATCATAGATGAGATGGAGTATTTTGAAAACTTGCAAAGTATTGTCACGGTGGATGATCGTAGCTTCTCTATGATCCTATTCAATGTGCAGTGGTTCAAAGTGGTACTTGAAGAAGCTAGAGCAACAGTTCGACGAGGTCCATCTAGATTTCTCAAAATAAATTTTGAAAAAAATGGACGGATTTGCACGACACGTTTGTGTTGTAGGCCAATTGTGAACAGATGCATGAACTCATATTTTTTTAAATTGTATTACAACATGGTACATGTCACAAAAGTTAAATCTCTCTTGTACGTGATTTTGAATAGGTAATTTTCTATCCAAACCCGTGACAAACTCGATGGTGGTATACTATACCTTTAGCTCCGTGAAATGCGAAAGTATATGATTAAAGTGATGTTTGGAGCGTAGATGAGGACAGCATGCAAATAGAGGGATCGATATTGCAAGGGTGGAGGCCACCGAAAGTAGCATGTAGAAGAGCCAGAATCAGATAACAATGATGGAAATATAGGAGTCCAAGAATTGTTTAAGAACGAGGTGGACTCATCCTTTTGTGGTGACATGTCTATCGACCTTCTAGTGTATGCGGAGTTATGTCAAGAGATTGGTATGGGACCATAGGGTACTTCACACTTGGAGCATCCACCTACTCAATTCGTTGACGAATCGCTTATAAGTGTACATAAGATATGCATTTTAAGTAATATCATTTTTTAAAGATTTATATTACTGTGCTTTGTATGATTTATATTGATTATGCTAACATCAATTTTTGTCTGTGCAATTGACCTTTGTGGATATTTAGATCAACATGATGAGTCCAGGGATGAGCGACGAGGAGCTATAGGAGATCTTCACGCATATGTCTCCAGATCAGATGGCTTGATTCAGAGATATGGTGGACCAGGAGCTGTCTCAGACACCATCAGGCCGTTTTATTAGATCTACTTTGATGCGCTCTGATGCTTTAGTTTTCAGCAGATAAGGTCGACGCTCTAGACTTAGGCCAGATGGAGGGAGTGGTTCAGGGAGATGCTGCAAAGACCTAGATGTAGTGAATCCGCAGAGTCACACTCAGGATACAGGTGCTACTCCTCGCTCTCGTGGTGGTTCGAGAGAGCGTGGCTTAAGTGGTTATTGTGGAGGTACCGATGCAATGTCTCCATCTCGTTATTCTACTAGAGTTGTGTCACTTGTATAATTTGGCACACCTGTGGGGGCGTCTACTCCAGTCACTCTAGCTTTTGCTCAGTCGTTTGCAGGTGACACCTCTATGGGTGCTACTTCGAGAGATACCACCCCCGTAGGTACACCAAATGTACAGGGGTCTCCTGGCTATGCCCAAGAGCATGGTCGTAGGTGGGAGAGGACACATCTTAGGCATACCCCAGAGGGGTATGGATACCTTGTAGATGATAGGACATGAGCCATCATCATGAATGATGAGGGGAGGAGGGTGATGGCTCGTATGAGAGAGTTGTGCCAACAAGTTTTTCGGCACAATGTCTTGGATCATTGGAAGGGTATACTGGAGGGGAGCAAGGACTACATAGTAGCATCCTTGCATGAGGAGTTTCTGGTACCAGTCGCAACAGATAGGTTTTCCATAAGCTGGATGATGGAGTGCATGCATGCATACATGTCACACAGATGATCAGACACAAGCAAAGCACTTAAGAGTGGGACCTCAAAGCTTGAGTGGCTAGACGTAGATGAATGGCGCCGACTCAGGAAGGAGGCTACAGATTCTTCATGACTTTGGAGATAGCAGCGTGAGGTGGCAAGGGCACGACTGGAGGCAGGAGTTGTCCATAATCTTGGGAGTGGCGGTCATAGGACCTATCTAGAGGACTTTGTAAGTTTTTCCTTTGTTTTGCTTAATACCATATTGGGGAATATGAAAAATTTCCTTAAGTTTGGGACACGTGGTCAAATCTTTTGATTTCTCATAACATGAACACTATAACTCCAAATCAAGCACTCTATAGCTCAATAGATTCCATTTTTCAAGTTCTTTCCAATGATAGGTCACATCATATAGTTTTGAGAAATTTATGGGCATGCTATTCGGGTGCCACCTTTTTAGTATTCAAAAAATGGGAATTGGGAGATTTTCAAACTCACTAATATTGTGTTGCTTGCTTATTTTTTTCAATATCCCTTGTATTGACAATCATATTTCTAATAGTTGTATTTTGTTTTCTTTGCAGCACTCTATTACAAACTATAATCCCACCGGCCTAGAGACTCGATATGCAGAGAGACACAGTCTCACTGCAGTGATCAACCGATTGTATGGACGTGGCCATCCTATAAGTCACTCATCTTTCTTGTCCGTAGTTATTAAGTTTAATTAAAATACATTATTGTATGGTGGACTGACATGTAGTGTTTCTTTTTTTGCAGAGTCCGTTCGATGCTCCTTTGTGATGGAACGAGGTTTTGGATGGCGAGGATCTATAGCTTGCCCTTGGATCCCTGGAGCTCACATACTCTTCTTTTTTGGTCACGTGATTTGTGTAGGCATTTTCTATATAGTAGTAGTATCTTGCCATGATTGTACCGGTCGCTTTCATTACATGATCATGTATTTATTTCATGTATCAATGTTATGATTCAAGTACATATTTCCTTTATTTACACGAGGATTGTACACATTACTGAAACTATTTTGTATGGCACAAATAGCTGCCCTACCGTCGTAAATTTACTGCACGCGTCGCTATCAGTGTCGCAATATGCGTCACAAAGCGCCGTTATCAGCGTCGCTATTTGTAACGTTGATACCGATACAAATAGCAATGCTGATATCGACTATTCTATGGTGTCGCTAATACCGACATTTTTTGCGACGACTGGGAAAATTTTCTTTATGAACATTTTTATCACTTCAAATGTCGATATAAGGCCAGTATCTTGTAGTGTATCTAATAAAAATATATTTTTTAGCATTTGGATCAAGCTTCTTTCACTACTCAACTGCTCGCACATGAAGATATGCAATACAACCAAATACTTTTAAGTGTAACACATCAGGCTTCTTGCTTATAAAGCATTCTTCAAGGGCCATTCCATGAATTATAGCTATGGGAGTTCTATTCATAATATAGATAACAGTATGAATAGCTTCAGACGAAAAATGTTTTGGTAAATTCTTTTCATCTACTATCAATGTGCATGCAACTTCTGCAATATGTCTATTTTTTCTTTTTGCAACCCTATTTTGCTATGGGATATACCTACAAGTAAACTTTCTCTTTATCCCATGAGACCTCAACAAGTCATTGAACTCATTAGAGAGGTACTCTCCCCCTCCATCTAACCTCAAGTACTTAGCTTTCAAGCTTATTTTAGTTTCAATAGCATCTTTGAAAGTTTTGAAGTACTCACATTAGGAAAAAATTGAACTCACAAATGGGCCTTTTAGCCCCCCCTCTCTCCTCCTTAAAACAAGGAAAGGAGGAGAGAAGAACGGCAAAATAATCCTCCTCTTTCTCCACTTTTGCAATCTCATTTTGTCTTTTTTATATTATCTACAAAGATATACTTAGATTCCTTCTCTCTCCTCATTCAAGAAGTCTTTTTCAATCAAACTTTATATTAAAAAAAGAGTTAGCTACGGGAGTGTGCTACTTTGTTTTCAATGCAAAATGATTAGTAGATACGAGATAATTGAATTTTTAATCAAGAACAAGGAAAATAAAATTTTGAAAGTTCCTTTTAAGATATTTTGGGGATTTTTTATATTCTAGCTTTTGGTCAAAAAAAAAACCAACTAGTCAAATATCGTGTTTTTTTTAGATGTTTTTGGAGGAAAAATAGAAATATCTAAAATACAAAAAGTCTTGGACATCCCTACCCTCTAAGCTATTTCCCCCCAAATCTATACTCTCTAATGGCTCTATTGTGACATCTTCTTTGTGTTTATGCAACCTTCATTAACAAAGTGAATTACTTACACCCTCCTTTCCCTTGGCACTTTTCTGTGCCTCTCTGTGCATCTCCACTCTAGCTCTTGTGACAACCAAGTAGGCTCCCCATTTCTATTAATAGTAAAATGAATACAGGAAAGGAGCTGCATATTGAGGTAGAGATTGAATATGCCCCATTATTCAAAAGAACCCAGCGTACTGGTGTCAATCCTCAGGTTTTGCAGAGTTATAGGCAAATGGGATTGAAACATATGTATTTGTGGGTTGATGGGGGAATCTACCTAATTGACCCCTTAAACAATAGACCTCCAACTTTCTCAAGAATCACAAATTTGTTGAAGTATGTGTGCGAGTGTGAAAATGGGTTACTCGATTATATTAGACTGCTCAATGATTAGGCGTTTAAAGTATTTACAACTCGCCAAGCAACCATAAAAAATTTTCATGATGTGATCGTTGCACATCAACTTCATATACAATAGCTCATAGGATAAGTGGTACAGTTGAATGACACTATAATTCAACAAAACAATCAAATTATTTCAATGCAAGGCACTATCCATGATATCGGTATATCATATGAGGAGGCAAAGGCATAATTGGATGACTTAAAAAAGATCAAAAGCAAGCTAACACAGAAGCACAAATGAAAAAACAAGCCAATCAATGAGTTAATTGTGAATAGCGGCCAGTGGAAGCGGCATATCAAAGCATGTAAGGTAGCTCAGAAAGAGAACCTAGGTGAGGGTGAGGTTGGATCGTGTATTACTAGATTGCTAAAGGCAAGTACATTGGAAAATGCTTTGAGAAATCCTAAGTTTAAGGCTATGAAGGAAAAGGTGATTGAGTGCACATTAAAAGATGTGTCAAATAAGTTCTCAGCTGTGGATGCACAATCTATTTGTGACAGGGCCGGTATTAACACAACGATTTACTCAAAGATATTCAAAGGTGTGAAGGTTAGGTTTGGTCGTGTGCTGAAGAGAAATAGAATCGTGCCTCTTCCTCAACTTTGAAAGTTAATAGAAGCCTGACGGCAACTTAATACAAAGGTTTTGGAGTTGATAGGAGATCTTATGCATGTTCAATGTGTGGAAACACTAAAGGTTGGGACCAAAAATGCATATGAGGTGAAGTTCACCAAACTCAACAATTACTATTTAGATTTGAACAAGGTGCGGTCGACAATGGTAATGCACTACAATATGTCTGTTGAGAAACGTAATGGCCAATTGTAGTTTGTTATAAAATTAGATGAAAGTGAGGCTGCCAAAGGAGTAAAGCTTGAAAGAGTTAGTGTAACTCTAATGAATAGAGCTTTACAATTCGACAAGAAAAACCCAGGAAACTTTAGTGTTCAATCTGAGTGCCATGTGTGGTGGCTAGCTGCATTTGAAGTTTCTAAGGAAACATTTGAGATGCTGCAGCTGTTCTTTATGCAGACAAGCATTCCAAGCATCATTGATCGTCAGAAACATGGTGAGATACTCTCGGTTGAAGGGTATAGTCAATACTTGGTTGAATGGCATCTTGTAGGAGACTTGAAAACTTTAAAATGCATTTGTGGAATCTCCAATGGTGCAAAGACAAAGAATCCATGCCTATATTGCTTGACAGAAAGGGTGGAAGGAAAGGACGAAAAGAAGAACAGGTGAAGGGTGACAAGTTCTGCACCGATGCACAATAGAGAAGATCCCACTTGGAAGCCCATCTTCAACATTCCCTTGGATCGTATTCACATTTGTTCATTGCATGCTTTTGTTAGAATCATGGAGAAACTTGTATATGAATACATTTGCTTTGCTTATAGGATGCAACCAGAAAAAGAATCCATTTGGTGCATAGATCGGATGCTCTATGCTCGCGTAGTGAGCGCCGGAAGGTCCCCAAGAACAAAAGAATTCTACTTTTTGTACAAAACTCAAGGTAGAAAGCATGCACAACATGAACAAGAGACCAATTGGGTGCAATCTCCCTCCATGCCTTGTGTGAGCGCTCCACCAAGCATGTATTTTATGTATTAATCATCTTCAAGCTCAAATAATAGCCCAAATTACAAAATAGCATGCTTTTGGCTTTTGAGTTTGCTTTAGTGCCAAATAGAAATAAAGCTAATGGGCGGGCGCCCAAAGAGTCAGGCATACCCAATACAATGTCCAAATACAAATATCATAATCGTGCACCCATGCGCATACAAAATAATAAATAAATATCCAACGCGTTAATAAATAGGCGCGACAAAATATAGACGCCATGCCTAAGGTATGCGCCCATCAAAATATAAGTGATAACTCAAATACACGCTATCCTCCAATGCTTTCCTCCGCCATTGCTCCTATCTCTACACATCGACTGAAGCATTCACAATCGTTAGTAAAATAATACAATTAAACCGACAAAAGTGAATACCTAGCAGTCTTCAGCTACATAAATAAATCAACTGGTTAGAAATCAATCCTACTGTTAATTTATCAAGAGTGCACACCCTAAACTCATAAAAGTTTATTAATTTAATATATATTTTGCGGAATCACCCGCTATGGAATCACTCATGTACACACTAAATTAATGAAACGCCCGAAAAGGATAGGCATCCCCATCAACTTCTCGCACGAAGAATCCACTTTGTGTATAAGCCCCGGTAAACAAAGTTTACGGAATCCACCGTAAAACCTCATGGAATCCACCGTGGCATGGAATCCACCGTGAAATATGCCTCCTGGCATCATACCCCCGGGGTGGGATAGTAATTGTCCTCAATTGCTATTAGCTCAATGTAGAGCTAACAGAGTGGGGAAAACATTTAAGTCTCTAGCATGCATCCATTGGGCCTCTTCAACAAGATGGTTTTTAAACTTGACCAAATATCTAGAATATCTATGGCCAGTTCTAGTGGTCATAAAGTCTGTATCTATGATAGCTTCAGGCTCAAGGATTTCAGTCTCTTCATCTAGCAAAGGTGGGTTTTCATAAACAGGGTATACAGGTAATTGGCCTTTAAAGGGTCGTAATAAACTAACGTGAAAGGTGTTGTGAATTTTCCAATGTGGTGGTAATTCTAACTTAAATGCATTGTCATTAATTTTGTGAATGATCTTAAATGGTCCATAGAATCTAGGTGCTAATTTCACAACTGGGTGTTTATCTACACTTTGTAATCTACGTTTTTCTATTCTCAACCAAACATAGTCATCAACTTTGAAATTCATGGCCTGTCTTTTCTTATTGGCTTGTTTTGTATATGATTGCTGGGCTTTGGCATCATTAACCTCATCAAAAATAGTAGCGTGCATGTTAGCAATATCATCAGCACTCTGAATTTTATTTGATAAAGATGCAACAGGTGTAGGAAATCTATAACTATAAATCACTTCAAATGGTGCTTTCTTTGTAGCTGTGTGTGGTGTATTGTTATATGCAAACTGAAGTAAATGTAGATGTGTATCCCATGTCTGTGGTTTTGAAATAGTGTAAGTACGTAAAAGATCTAAAATAGTATTGTTAGTAGCTTCTGTTTGACCATTAGTTTCAGGATGAAATGCAGATGATAAATCAATATTTGTTCCTAGGTTAGTAAACAAAGTAATCCAACAATTATTACAAAATCTAGAATCACGATCAGAAATAATAACTTTTGGTAATCCATGATTAGTGAAAACAGTTTTCAAAAACAATTGTGGTGCCTGAGATGCTGTTAAATTTTTCTTGCATGGAATGAAATATGCTTGTTTACTAAACCTGTCTACAACAGTCCAAATCATATCATGGTTAGCTATAGTGTTAGGTAAACCAGTAATAAAATCCATAGAAATCAGTTCCCATGGTCTTGATGGAATAGATAAAGGCATAAGTAAACCATACTATTTACCATGATGTCTCTTAACTCTTTGACAAACTAAACATTCAGAAACAAAGTTAGATACATCATATCCATATGTGGCCAATAAAAATCTTCAGTCAATGTACGCAAAGTAGAGATAATACCTCTATGACCTTGATATAAAGGACAATGAATCTCATTCAAAACAAAAGATCTAAATGGAACTGTAACACATAATCTCTTTTCATAAAGCATGAATCCATCATTGTAAGATAGTGAATCAATAGGAATCTAGTTATTTCCAACTAATTTATTTCAATCAGCTTGAAAAGTAATGTCCTGATAATAAGTATCTTTCATAGGGGTAAGAGAATCAAATGATATGACAGAGATATTATGAATGGTCGGTCTTCTACTTAAAGCATTAGCTACTACATTTTCTTTACCTGGTTGATACTGTATAAGGGGATTAAAACTATGAATGAAAGCTGCCCATTTGATATGTCGGTCAGATAGTTGGGGTTGACTAAAGAGATGTCTAATGCTTTGTTGGTCAGTCTTAATCATAAACTCAGAACCCATTAAGTAATGTTTCCATTGTCTTAAAGATTGTACTACTGTTAACAATTCCTTATCATATGTGGAATATTTAAGTTCGGATGGTTTCAATTTATAGCTAGAGTAGGCTATGGGATGATTATCTTGCATAAGTACAGCTCCTATTCCAGATCCGCTAGCATCAGTAACTACTAAAAAGAATGGTCTATTGAAATGAGGTAGTTGTAAAACAGGAGCATGGGTTAATGCATGTTTCAATAAATCAAAAGATTTTTGTTGATTATCATACCATATAAACAATACCTTTCTTTAAAAGTTTAGTCAAAGGCAAAGCAAGTAATGAAAAATTTCGCACAAACTTCCTGTAAAAACTAGCAAGACCAAGAAAAGAACACAACTCATGCACATTTTTAGGTACGTGCCAGTTTAATATTGCTTCTATCTTCTTAAGGTCAACCTTAATACCTTTTGATGACACAATATGGCCTAGATATTCAATTTCTGTTTGAAAGAACTCACTCTTTTCCAGATTAGCATACAATTGATTATCTTTCAACAACTTGAAAACCAAAGACAGATGTTCATAATGCTCTTTCTCATTTTTACTGAATACCAAGATATCATAAAAAAATACTATAACACAATGCTGATATTTCAAGAATATGCGATTCATCATTCTACTAAATGTAGCAGGTGCATTAGTCAATCCAAAAGGCATCACTAGAAATTCATAATGTCCAAATTGTATTCTAAATACAGTTTTGAATATATTAGATTTATCTAATCTCACTTGATGATAACCAGATTTAAGATCTATCTTACTAAATATGGCAGAACCTTGTAGTTTATCCATAAGATCATCTACCCTAGGAATTGGATATCTATTCTTTACAGTAATCTTATTTAGGGCACGATAATCTATGCACATGCGATAAGTATTATTATTCTTCTTTACCAATAAAACAGGTGCACCAAATGGAGAACTACTAGGTCTAATTAATCCTTTGTTTAATAATTCCTCAACTTGATTTTGAATTTCTTTCTGTTCAATCTGGTTATGCCTATATGGTGTTTTACATGGCGGTTGTGTACCATGAATTAAATCTATTTTGTGATCTTCAGGACGTGAAGGAGGTAGTCTAGGTAGTAAATCTTCAACAAAACAATCTTTAAATTGTGCAAGGAATTCTTTATGCCTAGGGTGCATATGTTTTTCTTTAGCTTGAAGTTCATTCACCCAAATTAGATAAGATTTACTACTTTTACGTAATGCATGTTTAGCTTGAGTATGAGTAAGCAGTGAAAAATTATTAGATGTGTGCATACCATGCAATGTAATGTGTTTTCCTTGAAAATGAATTTTAATTTAATGCGTGGAATAATCTATGTCAGGATTATGCTGATGATGCCAAGGCATACCTAGAATAATATCACTGAACTATAAAGATATAACTAGGAAATTCCTTCTTTCAGTGTATTCACCAATTTGAATTTCTAAATCATGCACCTCTTGTGTTCCATTATACCTTGTGCCTAAGAATGCTGCTTTAATGCGGTAATGCGTAGGAATAGTTTGTAATTTCAATTCTTTCACTAACTTTGCAGAAATAAAATCATGTGTACTACCATCATTATGCAAAATAATCTTTTCTTTTCCATGCACTAAACATTTCATTGTCAACAAAGAATGTGGAGTTGGCATACCTGGTAAAGTATTTGAAGGAGTAACAATGTCGTCCTCATCTTCCGTAAAGTTAGGCATTTCCTCATGTTCTTCATCTTCCATTGCTCCAAGATAATTGATATGGACAGGTGGCTTTTTTGATTGGCAATTGGCTGCTAGATGTCCAGGTTGGTGGCATTTGTAACACACTATAGGTTTGGCTTTAGATACATTGTTTGCAATAGCAGGAAGTCTAGGAATATTAGGATTTGGCTGTGAGGATGGCTTAGGGTTTTGATTAGTATTTGATGGCAAAGCAGGTGGTTTTGCCCAAGACTTACGGAAAGATGATGAAGGAAAACGACTTTGATTGAATCTTCTAAAATTTGAATTTGAATTGCTTAGAACCATAATTACCATTTGCTTAAAATTGTTGTGGACGCTTGTCTCTTCCTCGAATCTTGTCTTCAATGTCATGAGCTAAAGAGATTGCATCTTCAAGGGTTGCAGGCTTCAACATATTGACTTCAACGTAGTAATGCCCAAGTAATCCAGACATAAACTTGCGTTTGTGAGTCGCTTCAGGTACATTGTCAAGCATTTTGACTTGCAGTAGGGCATTCCAAAAACATTCAGTATACTGGGAAATAGGCTCACGATCTCTTTAATGAAGAAGATCCCATTGCTTTATGGCTTTTTCATGGAATTGTGGAGGAAGGAAATTCTGGATAAACTTCTTTTTGAAACTCTCCCAGGTAGTAGGACAATCTATGCTCTTACGAATCACGGTCCACCAAAGAGATGCTCGATCGACTAAGTGGTTAGTAACACATTTAATTTTATCTTTTTCAGCGTATGCCTCTTCATGAAAGTAATAATCAAATTGATTGATGAATGCAAGAACAATCTTTCCATCTCGAGTTCCATTGAAAGTACGAAATTTGAAATTTCTTTTACTTATCTTTGTTTCCTTGCAGATGGATTGAGCTTTGAGCGTCGTATCGATGGTTCGTTGGATAAGATCTCCGGGTTGTGGTCCATCTTTGTCGATAGTCGATTGTTGCAAATTGGCCAATTGAACTTGCAAAGCTTGTCGGGCTCTTCATTCCTCATTAAGCTGCATCATAATTAAATCCAATTTTTGTTCCATCGTAGGTTCGGGAAGATCGCCTTTAGCCATCAAATCGTCCATATTTTGTTTCGTCATCCTGTAAAAATCCAAAAGACCTCACACTCTCAAAATCCAATTAGCGGGATGAGCGTAGCTCAAATAGGGAATACAAGGCTTATAGATTTTTGTTTGGCTTTCACGGTCTTCGACTTTTGCAGTTGCAGGATTTGTAGTCTTCATAAAATCTGTGCATGACCTTCTGCATGTGCTAAAACTGGTTCAGCAAGTCTGCGTATACAAACAAAGTCTTCCAGGGAACAACTTTGCAATTCTGTGCTTCTGTGCGGGAACAGTCCTTATAGGAGTTTTTGGAATAAGTCAGTTTTGATCTCTGCTGACTTGCAAGACTTATAGAGTAGGTAAATTTGAACTTGTAGACTTTGAAGACTTGCAAAACTTAGGAGTTGCTTAGTAGTTTAAGGATTAAGAAAGCCTATATGATTTTGAAGTAACGCGGTATGTCGTCGATGGATCTGAACGCGACAGAAATATATTGACGCTGCCCGATGACAAATTTGTGGTATTAAGCTTCTTAAAGCTTAATACTAAGCTTTCTAATCTTTAGTTTTAAGCTTGTAAGCTTTATGAAAGAGATGAATCTTATCTGTGTTGACTGGGAAAAATGACTTGAAAGAAGAGATGTAGGAGTGGTTCTCCGCTTCCTCAGGCTGGTCCTTCGCAATCAGAGGCTGTAGACAGAGGTTCTTGATCGCCAGGAATCCACCCGTATCGACCGTTCGCGATGAAACTGACTATAGAGCTTGATCATTCTAGGAGCTTCGCCTTCATGCAAGATGGGTAGCGATTGGAAGCTCTCAATCTCAGCTTCGCTCTGATACCACTAGTGCATAGATCGGATGTTGTATGCTCCTGTAGTGAGTGCCGGAAGGTCCCCAAGAACAAAAGAACTCTACTTTTTGCACAAAACTCAAGGTAGAAAGCATGCACGACATGAACAAGAGACAATTGGGTGCAATCTTTCCCCATGCCTTGTGTGAGCGCTCCACAAAGCATGTATTTTATGTATTAATCATCTTTAAGCTCAAATAATAGCCCAAATTACAAAATAGCACGCTTTTGGCTTTTGAGTTTTCTTTAGTGCCAAATAGAAATAAATTTAATGGGTGGGCGCCTAAAGAGTCAGGCATACCCAATACAATGTTCAAATACAAATATCATAATCGTGCGCCCATGTGCATACAAAATAATAAATAAATATCCAACGCCTTAATAAATAGGTGCGACAAAATATAGGCGCCATGCCTAAGGTATGTGCCCATCAAAATATAAGTGATAACTCGAATACACGCTATCCTCCAATGCTTTCCTCCACCACTGCTACTATCTCTACACATCAATTGAGGCATTCACAATCCTTAGTCAAATAATACAATTAAATCGAGGGGTCTGTCCTATGGATGGGTGGTCTCGGTTGGCCATGAAATTTTCTCAATCATGATGGATAGCACGAAGATCATTTAAAGGACACGAACAGTAAGGGCGTTGACTTAGAGTCTAAGTTATAATAATCTCGATTTACCTTGTTTTAGGGGAACGGAATGGGAATATGCTTTATGGCAGAGAGATTGAGCTTGCATCCCTCTCGTTTCCCATTCTCCTTGAACCAAGTGCAGCGTGGATCCGCTTCGGACCTCACGTTTCTACGTAAAGTAATTTGCTCGGGTTCGACGCTAGTTGCCGTTTAGGAAATGACCATTAGGGAAAACCTTGATTCAGGTCGGTCCTAAGTGGGAACGGCCAGAATACTTCCGCTACGTGGCAGACGTGGAAAGTCCTGAATCACAAAACCCATAACATTCCATGGGAGTGCCGGGCAGAGCTTTCTAGGCATCCTTTCCAATGGGCTGCTAAGACGTGTCCTGAAGATAACACGTGGACACGTTACACAGAGTGGAGCGAAAGATGAGCCTGAGCTCATTGTTGTTCTTCTTCCATTATTCTTCCATCATACTAGACTAACTGAAGAGTAATGAGAGCTTGATATTCTAATAAGGATATACCTTTAAAAGATGTTAGATGTAATGCTCCACAACTGAAAACTATTTCAGATGCTTTATTAGAGGCCTTGATAGGTAATTCAAAGATGCTTCAATATATGAACTGCTTCACTATTTTTGCTAATAGTCAACATGTGTTGGATGCAAGTGAGGCTCAATTAATGTTTGATATGATATTCAATTTTCAGTATAAGAAGATGTCCATGTGCTCAGATTTGAAAGAGTAGGCATGTTGCTATGTATTTGTTGATGGGTGCATTGATAGCATGTATATAGAGATTTATTTACCTCTAGCGCATGATATGCACCCAAGGCTTTATGATCATAGAGGGGGTACTATGTATGGCTCAAGATTTGTACAAATGCTTAGTATTTTGATTTATGTTCAAGGGGGATGCCTTCTTACATGCATGACAAAAGCGACAAGCTGATGTTATGGGTGTTTGATCTGGGTGGTGCATTAGTGGCATCCAGAGGATGTGCAGGTTGAGACGGGGTGGATGTCATATCACATGCAGACATAGTGTGAAAAACTCTAGAGTGCATCTCATCTGACTTTCTTATTGATCTAGAGAGTCAATGCCATATTAGTCATTAGTGTTAGTGTCCATAGTATGGATGATTCAAAAATACTAGAATTTTGGACAAGTTTAGCCTATTTTTGATATATTGAATATTATTTCTTGTAAATATCATAAAAAGCTATAGAAAACTTCTAGAATAGGGTGTTATGCAAAAAGCAAGTTTCTTTTTCAACCGGTTTGGAGATTTCATGGAAAAAGAACAATTGGTGAAATCGTGCATGGTGTGTGATCGTAATTTACACGCAATAAACAACACTTCGAATTGGGAGAAGGAGTGATTTGGAAGAGTTATGGTAGGTGTCCTAGGGTTTTTTCCTCCTTTTAGAGCCAATAGAAAAATCAGATTTGCAGTCTGAGGAGCAGAGAAGAAGCTCATATTTTGATGCACGTTGTTAGGTCTACCAGGGAGCTCCAGAAGATTTAATGCTTGGAGATTGCTTTTGAGTTTGCTTTTGAGTAGTACCAGATAAGGAATTTGTTTATCATCTCAGATTTCATCAATACATAGTGCTTTGATTCATTGTGCTTTGTCTTTATCTTGTGTACTTCTTGTATATTCATTTTCTTCTCTTTTGTCTCATATTCTCTACTTGCTTCTATCTCTCATGGATCTAGAGAGTCAATGCCATATTAGACATTAGTGTCAGTGTCCATATAGTATGGATGGTTTAAAAATACTAAATTTTTGGGCAAGTTTAGTCTATTTTTTATTATTTTGATATTATTTTTTGTAAATATCCTAAAAAGCTATAGAAAACTTCTAGAATAGGGTGACATGCAAAAAGCAAGTTGCTTTTTCAACCAATTTTGGAGATTTCATGGAAAAAGAAGGATTGGCGAAATCATGTGTGGAACACAATCGTAGTTTACAGGTAGTAAACATCCCTTTGAACTAGGAGAAGAAGGAGTGATTTGGAAGAGTTCTGACTAGGTGTACTCAGGTTGTTCTACCCCCCTTTCGAAGCAAACAGAACCATCAAATTTGCAGTCTAAGCAGCAGAGAAGATAGCCAATAGAATATAGTTGCTTGCAGATTGCATCAAGGCAAGGAGCAGCTCGACATGCAGATTGATAGAAGGATTCAGCTCTAAAGGAGTACATTGGCAACCTTGTTGTAGAATTGGTAGTCTTCCATAAGAAGTGCTCACCAAGAGGGTAGGAAACAATCATGAAAATTTGAGCTTTGACCAATTTTGAACCTTTTCGAGTGATACCTGTGACACTTAGCTTGGAGAAGGTAGTGCTAGTCAAGCAATCAAAGCTTTTTTACTTGTTTGACCAAACACATGGTGAAGTAATGTGTGTGCTTGCTACATTAGGTGACCTTGCTAAAGTGTTAGATCCACTTCTCATAGAGAAAGAGTTGAAGAGGAAGTGTATCATTTTTGAAACAAAGAAGGAACTTCTATTTTCATTGGAAGTTGGCCCCTCCTCTCCACTGATGAAAAAGCCAAGGAGAGAATGAGAGTTCTTGTTGGCTATCAAATTTTTATATTTGCCATCACTATGAACCATCACATGGGTTTTTATAAATGAATATAAGATATTTTACTTTATTCCTATAAATAAATATTTATTGAATAAATGTGTGATTTGTGTAAGTTATGATAATGTGTGGTACGTGAATGAAGCATTCACATATGTTAACATAATCCATTTTAATTATGTTAATGCATAGTACTGCACTTGCCATTGTGTATATGCAATAACGTAACTTGTATCCGTACCTATTACTACTTTTGATACGTGCATATGTTAAACAAAAATTAACAATCATGAGTTTCAAGAAACAAAACAAAACAACTTTAATCAATTATTTGAATTCAATAAACATCGCATGAGAGAGATATATATATATCCAATGTGATAGAGTATACAAAATGTTTTGGCCTTCCAAGATGTTATGGTGTTATAACACTAATTACAAAACCTTGGATTATTAATCTCATAACCTATGGAGGAGTCCCCTTGCCGTGTCGAAGATGAATGATAAAGTTTATGTCTTTATTTGTGATTGTGACACACTTTGCATGGATGGTCGCTAGCTATATATCATCAAACAAGTCAATGAGAAACCCCTCTGTAGCCATTTGTAGGGCCTCCATACCTACATCAATACACTTTCCTACTACTCGTGGGCCATCATGCACTCGCACCCAAAATCTTCCCATCCCTGTGAACTCCACTAAGTCTTGCATAACTTCCTAAACAACCTTATGAAAAGATCTTTTCGGGATGAGAAGCTCATATCCACACTGGATTCTCCTTATCTCTCGAAGGGCAATAGTGCCTAGTTTCCATCTCTTCTTTTGTGGTGGTTGTTGTGGTCTATGGGGAGTACTTGCTGCTATTGCTACACTGGAGGAGGTTCCACCTTGTGCTCCATGTGGTCGGCCTTGGCAAGAGGCCTTCCCTTGGCCGAAACAATGGCATGTTTGCTTGGTGCATGCCATGCAAGCTCAAGGAGAGCAGATGGAGAAGAGACAGAGGTTGGGGGTGTGAGAATGGAGGAAGAAAAGAAAGCAAGATTTGAAAATGAGAAGAAGAATTTAAATCCCAAAATCGAGTTAATGTAGCTTCATACGCACTGTCCATCATGTGATTGTAAATCCATAATCTTTTATTGAAATGCAACGAAACTTCACACATGCACTCGTTAGGTGACCAAGAGCCCAAATTATTTTTTTGAAAAAAAAATACCAAGTGTGTATGTGAAGTTTCATCACATTCCAACGAAGTTTAGTATTAAAAAAATTATCCCATACCCAATTATGGATGGATTGATAATTGAGAAATCAACATTGTGACTATTGGCCCTTAGAAACTTTGCAGCACATAGACTATACAGAGACATCAGGAGTAAAGTGTTTGCAACAAGAAATGATAAAATTTTGCATGTTTTTCCTATTGAAATTGACAATGCTAGCAAAAACTGTAAGTAAGATTTGAAAATACAGCAAAGATGCACAATCAAAGTTGAGAGCAAAGGATAAGAGTAAAAATTTAATTCATATTTTAAGGGCACGTACAATAGTTTTGCACTGGGACATAGTTATATATCTAATGCACAAAAGGAGAAAACTATGCCAAAAAAGATAACATTACAAATTGTGTTCATTCCATTATAATGAATGCATCCTTCACTACTTGAAGATTTCTTGCAAGTTGGAAGTCCTTGGGAGTTATAGTGATGTGTTTCGCATGTATTGCACAATATTGAACATTAGTAATTAAGTCAACTAAAAAGGCCTATGCAGTACACTATAGAGCATGAATACATTCTTTTGTGAAGCAATCAGATCTATCTTGACCTTGTACCAAAAACCACCTCCTACTTTCTATGCGGTAGAGGTCTTGCACAATCTTGGTGAGTAAGTCTCGAAAAGCTCGCCTTTCGAACGATGAGATCAAAAGAGCACTGATACCTCCTGATTTCTCTCTAGACCATTGTACAGAGCTTTCACTTGTGTTTCTTGTGGCGATGTTAAGGAGGACCCTTATGAGGGTGGCTTGAGGAAGATGGGTGCATTTGAGCTAGTAGATGCTCTAAGGGGTTGAACACTATATGGGGCTCCAAGTGGAAGCTTATTTGCAAGTGCCTTAGGCCTAACCATTTTATCGACAAAAGAGATATGAGAACTCAATGAATAAGATAGAAAGTGAAACCCTCTTTTATATAACCCTAAGTTATTATAAGACTCATTCACATAGATGCACACTCTCTCTTTCTCTCTTAAACTATGAATTGCATTCACACTGAACACATTATTCATCTTACTATCTTAGCTCTATTCGAACCCATTCACTACCTTCTCGAAGCCTTGTTTCTAGCCACTTGGCATGGTTTTCTTTAGCACTTGAGGCTTCATAACACACTCTTTTTGTGACATGATGTGATTCCATCATGTATACAACCGATTCATTAGCACTTTCATTTGCCCCCTTTTGCAAGAGTTTAGTTTCATTCACTACTATAATCTTATACCACCAAGATAGCAATTGGTGAAATCGTGCATGGTGTGTGATCGTAATTTACACGCAATAAACAACACTTCGAATTGGGAGAAGGAGTGATTTGGAAGAGTTATGGTAGGTGTCCTAGGGTTTTTCCCTCCTTTTAGAGCCAATAGAAAAATCAGATTTGCAGTCTGAGGAGCAGAGAAGAAGCTCATATTTTGATGCACGTTGTTAGGTCTACCAGGGAGCTCCAGAAGATTTAATGCTTGGAGATTGCTTTTGAGTTTGCTTTTGAGTAGTACCAGATAAGGAATTTGTTTATCATCTCAGATTTCATCAATACATAGTGCTTTGATTCATTGTGCTTTGTCTTTATCTTGTGTACTTCTTGTATATTCATTTTCTTCTCTTTTGTCTCATATTCTCTACTTGCTTCTATCTCTCATGGATCTAGAGAGTCAATGCCATATTAGACATTAGTGTCAGTGTCCATATAGTATGGATGGTTTAAAAATACTAAATTTTTGGGCAAGTTTAGTCTATTTTTTATTATTTTGATATTATTTTTTGTAAATATCCTAAAAAGCTATAGAAAACTTCTAGAATAGGGTGACATGCAAAAAGCAAGTTGCTTTTTCAACCAATTTTGGAGATTTCATGGAAAAAGAAGGATTGGCGAAATCATGTGTGGAACACAATCGTAGTTTACAGGTAGTAAACATCCCTTTGAACTAGGAGAAGAAGGAGTGATCTGGAAGAGTTCTGACTAGGTGTACTCAGGTTGTTCTACCCCCCTTTCGAAGCAAACAGAACCATCAAATTTGCAGTCTAAGCAGCAGAGAAGATAGCCAATAGAATATAGTTGCTTGCAAACTTGCAATAGCTAAAAATTATGATATTTATGCAAAATCATACACTTGCTATACACATTATACATCGACACATTTACATATGCATGTGAGCTTTACAGACATTGAGTAAAGCCATAACTAAATATCGTATGTGAATAGCTCTTAATATGGTTTAAAACTTAAGGTCTTTAAGGTAGAACTAGTTTAGTTTTTGTATCATTATTTCATTTCACACTTTCTCTCTTCATCTCTTTACATCCACCACATCCCTCCTACATGCTACAATGAATGCTCGTGTACAATTTGATGAGTGGATCCACGAGACTGTCTTTTCTAGCCAGGGTGTTGAGACATTTCACATTTTCTCTAAGAACTTTAACCTTGAAAGTGTGCTCTCATTGCTAGATCCCCCGCTTCAAGTTTTGGAAGACTTTGTGAGAACCATTGCTACCGGCATATACTCCATCAAGGGATTCGACATGATTTGGGTGCCTCTGGAATAGCTCGTGGTATTTCAAGCAAGAAATAATAATAAAAAAGTGGTGAATAAGTGTCTGTCCCACGTGGATCTTTTGCATAGAGTATGCATTGTTCCCATGGGCAGTGCACTAGGTACAATACCTTTGGATTGCGTGGAGTGTGATTGCGCATTGGCAATTTACTTCCTTACATTGGATACATCCCTAGAGGAGGAGAGCAATGAAGATACAAATCCACAGGTTGTTGCTATCACATACACGGGAGAAGAGCTGATTGAAGAGTTCATAAATGTTGAAGACGAACATTTGGTAGTGGCAAAGCAAGGGTTCGCTCTCATGGTGACATCTTCTTCAGAATAGCCACAAGTCGACAAACCCAACCTTGCCTCGACGACCATTGAAGTAGATGGTGTACAGTACTTGCTTCTATCGGATATGCTGCAGTACTTGGAAATGAAGAAAGAAGAAATGTTTTCCGTCCTAGTTAGGGATCTGATAGAAGACCTGATTGATTATGGTTACATGGATGTGCATCCGACGATGTGAGAGATTGGAAGATATGATGGCACAAGCTTAGATACATTGAGTGCCATCATAGCAGCACAAAAGCAGATTACCTCATTTAAAAAAGATTACCTTGTGCTGGATATTGAATTTGACGCACTACAACATGATCTATTTGGACCAAGGCCGTAACTTCCTATAGAGGAGTTTGTAGATCCCTCTGCCCAAAGAGGTGCCTTGTGACTCACGAGGAAATGAAGATACAAGATGGTCTAGAGAAGGTGAGATTTCTAACTACCATATATTTTTATGTAACAAAACTTGACGGTAGGGTGCATGGGGTTCCCTGGGGGTCCACCAATGAAATCTTGGAAAAAAATGATGCATGTAGTTGCTCTGTTGGCTTTTGGGGCCACTTTCTTACCAAAAATGATGCTTGCAACTACCCTATCCAAGTTTGGCATCTGGGGCCACCTTCTTAGCAAGAAGGTGGTCCCAGTTGCCAGACTTTGGACCAGGGCAATTGCACGTATCATTTTCTGCCAAGATCTCACTGGTGGACTCCGGGGGATCTGATGCACCCTATCGTCAAGTTTCATCACTTTCTGATAACTCTAGGTTAGTTGCTAATGATATTCTTTGATTTGACTTTGTCATTTAGGACATACTATATATAGATGAGATTGCATCAAGGCAAGGAGTAGCTCGACATGCAGATTGATAGAAGGATTCAGCTCTAAAGGAGTACATTGGCAACCTTGTTGTAGAATTGGTAGTCTTCCATAAAAAGTGCTCACCAAGAGGGTAGGAAACAATCATGAAAATTTGAGCTTTGACCAATTTTGAACCTTTTCGAGTGATACCTGTGACACTTAGCTTGGAGAAGGTAGTGCTAGTCAAGCAATCAAAGCTTTTTTACTTGTTTGTCCAAACACATGGTGAAGTAATGTGTGTGCTTGCTACATTAGGTGACCTTGCTAAAGTGTTAGATCCACTTATCATAGAGAAAGAGTTGAAGAGGAAGTGTATCATTTTTGAAACAAAGAAGGAACTTCTATTTTCATTGGAAGTTAGCCCCTCCTCTCCACTGATGAAAAAGCCAAGGAGAGAATGAGAGTTCTTGTTGGCTATCAACTTTTTATAAATGAATATAAGATATTTTACTTTATTCCTATAAATAAATATTTATTGAATAAATATGTGATTCGTGTAAGTTATGATAATGTGTGGTACGTGAATGAAGCATTCACATATGTTAACATAATCCATTTTAATTATGTTAATGCATAGTACTGTACTTGCCATTGTGTATATGCAATAACGTAACTTGTATCCGTACCTATTACTACTTTTGATACGTGCATATGTTAAACAAAAATTAACAGTCATCAGTTTCAAGAAATAAAACAAAACAACTTTACTCAATTATTTGAATTCAATAAACATCGCATGACACTAATTACAAAACCTTGCATTATTAATCTCATAACCTATGGAGGAGTCCCCTTGCCGTGTCGAAGCTGAATGATAAAGTTTATGTCTTTATTTGTGATTGTGATGCACTTTGCATGGATGGTCGCTAGCTATATATCATCAAACAAGTCAATGAGAAACCCCTCTGTAGCCGTTTGTAGGGCCTCCATACCTACATCAATACACTTTCCTACTAGTGGGCCATCATGCACTCGCATCCAAAATCTTCCCATCCCTGTGAACTCCAGTAAGTCTTGCATAACTTCCTAAACAACCTTATGAAAAGATCTTTTCGGGATGAGAAGCTCATATCCACAATGGATTCTCCTTATCTCTCGAAGGGCAATAGTGCCTAGTTTCCATCTCTTCTTTTGTGGTGGTCGTTGTGGTCTATGGGGAGTACTTGCTGCTATTGCTACACTAGAGGAGGCTCCACCTTGTGCTCCATGTGGTCGGCCTTGGCAAGAGGCCTTCCCTTGGCCGAAACAATGGCATGCTTGCTTGGTGCATGCCATGCAAGCTCAAGGAGGGCAGATGGAGAAGAGACAAAGGTTGGGGGTGTGAGAATGGAGGAAGAAAAGAAAGCAAGATTTGAAAATGAGAAGAAGAATTTAAATCCCAAAATCGAGTTAATGTAGCTTCATACGCACTGTCCATCATGTGATTGTAAATCCATAATCTTTTATTGAAATGCAACGAAACTTCACACATACACTCGTTAGGTGACCAAGAGCCCAAATTATTTTTTTGAAAAAAAAAAACCAAGTGTGTATGTGAAGTTTCATCACATTCCAACGAAGTTTAGTATTAAAAAAATTATCCCATACCCAATTATGGATGGATTGATAATTGAGAAATCAACATTGTGACTATTGGCCCTTAGAAACTTTGCAGCACATAGACTATACAGAGGCATCAGGAGTAAAGTGTTTGCAACAAGAAATGATAAAATTTTGCATGTTTTTCCTATTGAAATTGACAATGCTAGCAAAAACTGTAAGTAAGATTTGAAAATACAGCAAAGATGCACAATCAAAGTTGAGAGCAAAGGATAAGAGTAAAAATTTAATTCATATTTTAAGGGCACGTACAATAGTTTTGCACTGGGACATAGTTATATATCTAATGCACAAAAGGAGAAAACTATGCCAAAAAAGATAACATTACAAATTGTGTTCATTCCATTATAATGAATGCATCCTTCACTACTTGAAGATTTCTTACAAGTTGGAAGTCCTTGGGAGTTATAGTGATTTGTTTCGCATGTATTGCACAATATTGAACATTAGTAATTAAGTCAACTAAAAAGGCCTATGCAGTACACTATAGAGCATGAATACATTCTTTTGTGAAGCAATCAGATCTATCTTGACCTTGTACCAAAAACCGCACTGATACCTCCTGATTTCTCTCTAGACCATTGTACATAGCTTCCACTTGTGTTTCTTGTGGCGATGTTAAGGAGGACCCTTATGAGGGTGGCTTGAGGAAGATGGGTGCATTTGAGCTAGTAGATGCTCTAAGGGGTTGAACGCTATATGGGGCTCTAAGCGGAAGCTTATTTGCAAGTGCCTTAGGCCTAACCATTTTATCGACAAAAGAGATGTGAGAACTCAATGAATAAGATAGAAAGTGAAACCCTCTTTTATATAACCCTAAGTTATTATAAGACTCATTCACATAGATGCACACTCTCTCTTTCTCTCTTAAACTATGAATTGCATTCACACTGAACACATTATTCATCTTACTATCTTAGCTCTATTCGAACCCATTCACTACCTTCTCAAAGCCTTGTTTCTAGCTACTTGGCATGGTTTTCTTTAGTACTTGAGGCTTCATAACACACTCTTTTTGTGACATGATGTGATTCCATCATGTATACAACCGATTCATTAGCACTTTCATTTTCCCCCTTTTGCAAGAGTTTAGCTTCATTCACTACTATAATCTTATACCACCAAGATAGCAATTGAATCATTAGATTGCTACCATTCACCCCTCCACCATAATCTTTCTTTGGTATGCACCACACGCTATCCAATGTGAATTTTCCATCCCTTGTGTGGACCAAACTCTTATGCTTCCCTTTTCTACAAGGTATGGTCCATGTGCCTTAAGGATATGTTACAAAGACACATATCACACATCAGTAAAACTATGCTCAATAGTCTATACAATTCATACAATTTTAAAATATTGACTAAGTACGTACCATGTAATGTGTGAAAATAGAGCTTTTGTCCCACTCTTCCACCATGTTTTCGTACAAGCTATACATAGCATCGATAAATCCTTTCTTATCTTCATTGTTAAACAACATCTTGCAAAGAAAGGGAGCCAATTTGTTAAGATTAATCCAAACCTTAGCTTTGGCCAACCTTGTTTTTCCTCCATTACTTCGATCAAAAACTGCAAAATGTAACTTTTTCCACCCATTATAGTTTTGCGGCCTACAAACCATGGCATTTCCTTCCTCATTGATGGGTGATAAGAGAAACTTCCTAGCCTTTGCTCCTCCAAAGCAAGGATTTGTTTACAAGTTACTAGATTTTCTTGATCTCTTTTCATATTTTTCAATCGTCACCACTTGATGCTTGTGTAGCCCAATTTCTGATAGCACTCACTTCACATTTCTACACATTGCAATGGCTACTTTTTCTCGTTGCATTCTATAAGAAAACCAAATGTATTCATTGTTAAAATATGCGAGATCTAGAGCATGGTAGATGCGGAAGCTATGGAGGTTGAAAGAGCAAGAAGAAACTAATGAAGACATTAACCCTAACAAAGACAAATTGTCACACAAGTGAATTAGGTTCCAAGATTGAGACTTGGACTCATAAACATAATCTTTTGTATTAATAGTAACAAGATACTTTACTGGAAAGAAAAGAGTACTATCATTGCATTAGAAAAAGATTGCAAGTATAATGCTTTATAGGAATTGAGTGGTGGTACTTTCTTCTACTGTGCATATGGGATTCTTGTCCTGAGCCCTCGCTACTCATTACAAAGGGATTGAAGTAGCTGTGATTGCAAATATCTCAACATTCTTGCAATGAAAAAGCATGCAATGAGAAAATGTGAATACGATCTAATGGAATGTTGAAGATGGGCTTCCAAGTGGGATCTTCTCTATTGCGCGTCGGTGCAGCACTTGTCATCCTTTGCCAGCTCTTATTTTTGTCCTTTCCTTACACCCTCTCTATCAAGAAATATAGGCATGGATTCTTTGTGTTTGCACCATTGAAGATTCCACATATGCATTTTAAAGTTTTCAAGTCTCCTGCAATATGCCATTCAACTAAGTATTGACCATACCCTTCAACCAAGAGTATCTCACCACGTTTCTACTAGTCGATGATGTTTGGAATACTTGTGTGTTTAAAGAATAGCTCTAGCACCTCAAATGTTTCCTTAAAAACTTCAAATGTAGCGAGCCACCACACATGGTGCTTGGATTGAACACTAAAGGTCCCTAGGTTGTTCTTATCGAATTGTAAAGCTCTATTAATCAAAGTTACACTAACTCTTTCAAGATTTACTCCTTTGATGACCTCACTTTCATCCAATTTTATAACAAACTACAATTTACCATTACATTCCTCAACAAACATATTGTAGTACATTACCATTGCTGACTACACCATGTACAAATCTAAATAGTAATTGTTGAGTTCGGTGAACTTCACCTCATATACATTTTTGGTCCCAACCTTTAGTGTTTCCATGCATTGAACATGCATGGGATCTCCTATTAGCTCCAAAACCTTTGCATTAAGTTGTTGTCAATCCTCTAATAACTTTGAAGGTTGAGGAAGAGGCACGATTCTATTTCTCTTCAGCACACAACCAAACCCAGCCTTCACACCTTTGAATATCTTTGAGTAACTTGATGTGCTAATACTAGCCCTGTTACAAATGGATTGTGCATTCACAACTAAGAACTCATTTGACACATTTTTTAATGTGCAGTCAATAGGATTTTCCTTCACAACCTTAAACTTAGGATTACTCAATGCGTTTTTCAATGTACTTACCTCATAGATCTACTAATACATGATCCAACCTCACTCTCATCTAGTCTCTCATTCTGAGCTACCTTGTATGCTTTGATACATCACTTCTACCAGTCGCTATTCACAATTAACTCATTGATTGGCTTCTTCTTTCGTTTGCACTCCTATATTAGCTTGCTATTGATCTTTCTTAGGTTATCCAATTGTGCCTTTGCCTCCTTATATGAGATACTAATGTCATGGATAGTGTTTTGTATTGAAATTATTTGATTATTTTGTTGAATTATAGTGTCATTTAGTTGTACCACTTTTCCTATGAATTGTTGTATATGAAGTTGATGTGTAGGATTACATCATGACAATTTTTTATGGTTGCTTGGCAAGTTGTAAATACTTTGAATGCCTGATCATTGAGCTACCTAGTGTAACCAAGCAACCCATTTTCACCCTCGCACGCATACTTTAGCAAATTTGTGATTTCTAAGAAAGGTGGAGGTCTATTGTTTAAGGGTTCAATTTGGTAGATTCCCCCATCAACCCACGAGTCCACATGTTTCAATCTCATTTGCTTGTAACTCTGTAGAACTTGAGGGTTGACACTTGTATGCTAGGTTCTTTTGAATAATGGGGTGTATTCAATCTCTACCTTAATATGCAACTCCTTTCCTATATTTATTTTACTTGTTAATAGAATGGGAAGCATACTTGGTTGTCACACATGAGGTAGAGTGGAGATGCATTGAGAGGCACACAAAGGTACCAAAGAAAAGGAGGGTGTAAGTAATTCACTTTTTTAATGGAGGTTGCATAGACACAAAGAAGAGGTCACAATAGAGCCATGAGAGAGTATAGATATGGTGGAAAATAGCTCAGAGAGTAGGGATCTCCAAGACTTTTCATATTTTAGAAATTTCCATTTTATCTCAAAAAATATTTCCAAAAAACAAGAAATTTAACTAGTTGGTTTTTTTAAAAATAAAAAGTTAGAATATAAAAAATCCCCAAAATATCTTAAAAGGAAAGAAAATTTTCCTTTCCGTGTAACTTGAGCTTTTCATTTTTCTATAAGCATACAATCACTCTCTACTCGTTATCTCAAGAAAACTAATGGTGAGCTATGGTGTTAAGGGATCCACAATGGTAGGTCAGGAGAAGAGTAGCAAACTTTTTTTCTTAGAAGAGGAACAAACTAACAATGGTCTCTTAGTGGAGACAAGGGCTTTCAACTAGTTCACGTTCAAGCATGTCCTAAACCTAGAGGATGTGGCCATGGAAGAACAAGTCGTAAAACAGATTGTGAAGCAATGCAATCTCTGTACCCAAAGAAAGTCATGCAAGTCATGAACTATGAGAAGTGCATGGAATTCCTTTGAACTTTCAACAAGAACCGTGGCACTATAATGGTGCATCAAGAAAATGAAGCCCACTAGGTGGAGGTCGAGCCGAGCCCCGAGTTGGTGCAAAGAGCGTTGGGCCTACCCAACAAGGTCAATATATGGCACAAAAGAGATGTATAATATGATATGTTGGGAATGGATGGCATCAATCTTGTGAACATCTAGATCTAGAAGTCTAGCTATAAGCAAACATGGTCCATGTGTTGTTCTCCAGTCATAGTAGGTACAATGCACTGATGAGCCGGATCAACGTACTTATGTTGGAGAGCATTGAAGCCAAATCCCTGGCAAAGAAGTAAACTTGAATGATTTCATGCAAATGACAATAGAAACTTTAGCCCGTGGCCTCCAAAAAGGCAAGAAGGAAGAAGTCATAGTCAAATGCCTTAACCATTTGGTTTGGAGGAGTATTGATAGACATCATCAAGAAGGATTTGGGGGAAGCACAAGAAGATGAGGGAGTTAGCAAAACACCAAACAAGTCCCCTCCCCACTAAGAATAGAAACAATTTAGTGAGAGGACAAAGAGTGATGAACAAAAGAGCAGAAAGAAAGAGAGAACAAACCTGCAAAGAGCCCAAAGAGAGTCCAAAGACACTCAAGACAAAAGAATGAGAAAAAAAAAGGAGGATGCAAAAAGGATAAAAGGAGAATCCAAGAGGAATGAAGAGGATAGAACGAGGAAAGCAGAGGAAGAAGCCAAGGAGTTAAGGAGGAGAGAAGAAGACATAGCCCTGGCCATCCACCTATTAGTTGAGTAGTCCTCAAGGGAAGAAGAGATGGCTACCATGAGCCCACCCAGATACAAAGGCCCAAGTTCTAGCACCCAAGTGCTAGAAGCTACAACACCACCAATTACAAAGGGCAAGGGTAAAGGTCTATTGCACCCACTTCCAGCCGACCACCCCAACAACCACAACCACCCAAGACTCTAGACCTAAAGTTGATGCCAGCAACATCATGGCCTGGGTGCAATTTTTGGTCAACAAAGAAATGGCCCAAGAGGGAGGTGAGGGAGTTCCATGGATAGGGACGAAGCGACCGGAAATAGGTAGATGCCGAGTCAAGGCAAGATATCCAAAGTGCGAAAAATTTGAAACATCCACAACCACTACCCCCACTGCACTATTGTCATCCACGAATTATGATTACAATCCAAACATCCATGGTCGATATGACTTCCCTAGAATATACAATGTCAATGCCACCAAGCCTAAGAAAGCCCTCACTTTCACACTAAAAGACCTATATGTCTCAATAGCCCACTTCCTTAACAAATTCACTTCATGCCCAGACCCAGCCTTCCTAACTACGTGTAATTATCTTAGATTACGTAGGGTACTATTAAAGCAAGAGCCTACATCACAAGAGTACTGCCTACCGCCACTCTTTTTTTATCCAAATGGCATAGATAGCTGCACTATGACTAGGTTAATGATGTGAGCTACCCTCCTTCCCTCTTTTTGCTTAGCTCTCTTAGAAAATACGAATGATAGTCACTTCACTCGATGTAAGCATCCATTTCTTTCCATTACTCCTCTCCAAGCACAAAGGATACATGCAAAGCTAGAGATTCCTTAACAAATCTCTTAAGCCCCCAACTCCTCCCTCTCATGATTCCAATGACAAAGATTAGATTTTTGTCTATTCTAAAAAAAAAGGAAAAAGAGAAAGAAATAAAAGAAAAGAAAATAAGAGAAAAGAAAAGAAAAGAAGAGAAGAGAAAATAAAATAAAATAAAAGAACAAGAGATCATGAGAAGAAAATCACAGGAGAAAGCAAATGAATCATCTCACTACACGTAGGCCATAGTCACTACACCTGGGGGTCCTCAAGATAGGTGCATCCAGTGGCTTTAGTCGGCAGGCTCCATCCCTAAACCCCTGGCCCATTTTGATTTCCCACATCACGCTTAGGACATATCAAGGGTAGGACATACCTAGGGAGGTCACCCTTGCCTATGGTTAGACTTGTCTCCCTAAGCCACACTCACTGCACCACCCTTAGGCAAGAATTGGGTCCTCAGGTGTGGGACAGCACCCAGGTGACCCAACTCCTAGTTCCACTAACGCGAGTACAATGCACCACACGATAAGGTAGACACATCCCCTAGGTAGTGCATCTTCTTTTCTTTATTAGTAAATACAAACCACCAACTCCGGATGCCCTATCATCCACTCAATCCACTCTCGACCTTCACCACCTTAATCTTGTGATCAACTTCTCCCCAGGACCAATCCCCACAAGGCCCCATCATCATCGACTCACATGACCACCCTTCAAATCACTAAACCCTCATCATCTTAGACCTGCAAGTGCCATGGGACTGGCACTCATCTAGGAGGGGGATAACGTTAACCCCGATGCGAGGTGGAAAAAAATTCAAAAAAATATGAAATAATGTAGAAAAAGGTGTTGGTTTTCCTGGCATATTTTTGTTTGGGTTGATGCTGCCATACAAAGGAATAAGAAAAGAAAGGCCAAAAGTGCAAGGGCGACTTCAAAGGCCAAGTTAAAGACAAAGGTGCATCTTAAAATGCAGAAGCATCACTGAAATTTTGTAAAAGAGTGCCACGCTCCCTCCTGTGCAAATTGTAAAGTCTAAATAGGCTTAGCTAAGAGGTTAAGGCAACTAGAAGGGAATAGGGAAAGAGGACCTTGGCAAGATGCCCAATCATGTTAAAAAAAGGGATTATAGGTGCCCAATGGCTATCTCTCACCTAATTGAGACACCTTTGATCCTGTGGGGGTATAGTGAGCTTACCTTGATGCCTCAATGAATATAGTGAGAGATAGTCATTTGTGGCCGCTTGAAATGCTTGAAGCAATAAGCAATCCGTGGGTCTTGGTGGATGAGCTTGAGCTCTTACTGCAAGTAATTCTCACAATCCAATGAAAATTAGCATAATCCAATGAAGGTTCCTACGAATTTTCTTAAACTATATTTTTCCTTAAAGTATGTTTTTCCACCTTACCCCCTTCCCCTTTGGAAATGAGAAAAATCCTTCCTAGGATTAGAGGTTGAAGGGTTAAGGCCATTCACAATGCAAGCTCACAGTGTTTCATTTTTTCTTGAGCTAAGTGTTGAAGTTGAGGTTGTACTCCATGTTAGCACAGTGGTCCATGTCAACAAGTCAAATGCTTACATGAGTGATGTAGATGAGGACATCCATTAGGAAATCGCCGAAGTCTATTCTACTAGCAATATGTGACTCCTCTATCAAAATGTGATCTAGGTAGGGGTGAGTCATGATGTGCTCTTCGAGGGGCCAATTACGATTGGTGGTCAATACCCTATAGGAGGTTGGGGCTATGTAAGTGGGGTCGTATTCCAAGGTCTTGATTGCATGTCTCTACTCAGCATTGGTCATGATTTGGTAGCCCTCTTGCTCCCATTGAAGTCAGAGAGCATACCATTGTTGCAAGAAAGAGGAGTCGTACCAGCCAGCTATTTCAACTCCTCAATTTCGTGGTTGGTGGCAAGGACCATGCCCTTTTTGTAAGACATAATGAGGAGTTGCTTGCTTGCTTGTTCGTGAGAAATCTCGGTGAGACAATGAGTTCCTTAGCTTCTTGGGAAGCCTTAATGAATATAGATTCTTATTCTTCCCATGAGCAAGGCAACGTGCATACCACCATTGCTAAATGCCTATTTAAAAGACCTAAGTCTAATCGGTCATTGCTTTTAGTGAGTGTGGTAAACGTAGCATCCAAACGCCGAAGGCAATCAACCAAGTCCTCCCCTGTATTTTTAGCTAAGTCTCCAGCACCCAAGGTAAGAATCGATGATCATTTGTAAGAGGGTTTAAGACTTGCTAAAGGCTCGAGTTTGATTGGACTCGACAGCTTAGCAGCTAATGTTTATGGTTGCGGTTGATCTCTTGAGTGTGCGCTTTAGCCTCTTGTGTGATAAGCATGGTTTGAGATTTTGATATTTTCCTACCAGATCTTTGTGAGTCACATTGTATTCACCTTACTATTCGCAATGTACAAATAGTCACAGTTTTTAGCAAGGGTAGCATGTAATGTTAGAATATTTTTAAATGTCTTTTGTAATCGACATCTTTTGTGTTTGACAACACATACTTTGCATATGATCGGCCTCCAAATGGGATAAGTTTGGCATTGATGAGTTGTAGTTGTGGTTGGTAAATCTGAGTCTAATGATCGTGAGTTAAGATATTAAAATCAACTCCCTCATCGATCAATGCATTGAAGGTATGTGTTTGTTGGCAATGACCATTATGCGTAGGTAAGGAGGTGCTATTACCTCTTCCTCATACTCATCAATTTTTGTTAATGCTGTAACTTGGACCTTTACATGGAGCTCTAGCATGGGAGATCTGTGTAGTGGATGTGTGGGAGGGTAGTACTTCTTTATGTAGCTACCGTTGAAGAAGCCTATGCCGTCTCCATTTAAAGTCTCGAGCTCTACATTTTCAGTTTAGTTGATAGTGCGGACTCGAAAAGGCCCTCATCCCCTAAACTTCATCTTTTATTTATGGCCTTTTATTGAGTAAAAAAACACTAAGTCACCCTACTCGAATTCTCGCTGCTTGACATGCTTGTCACCCCAACTCTTGTGGCATGCCTTATCACAAATCAATGCATGGGTGGCTAGAAGTTGAATCTTTGATAAGTGTTCTTGCTCAATTAGGCACTTTGTCCATGCCTCATTTTTGTCCCATCTCTCTTGGATGGCTACTCTTAGGCTCATGACAAATACTCTACTAGTTCATAGGTTAACTTGAAGGGAGTCTGTCCTACTATTGTTTTATAGGCTGTTCGATAAGCCTATAAGGTTTCCATCAATTTGTTATCCTAGTCATTGCGCGAGGTAGAGAATACTTTGGTCAAGACATTCATTAAGATCTTATAAGTAGACTCAACCTGGCCATTTTCTTGAGGGTATTAGGGTGAAGATTTTCGATGGATGATCAAAAAGGTCGATAAGAGGTGAGCAATACCTTCATTAATGAAGTGCGTGCCTTGATCACTAACTAGTTCAATGGGGCAGTCAAATCATGAGATCACCTGATCCCAAAGGAACTTAGTAGTGCTCTAGCATCATTTTTCCTCATGGCTCGTGCTTCTGGCCACTTTGTGAGATAGTCTGTAGCAATGATGATATACTTGGCCTATGAGTACTATGTCACAGGACTAATTGGCACAATGAAGTCGATTCTCCATTTCTCGAATGGTTTTCTCGCAATGATTGGACTTAGCTCCATTTTGTCCTTGGGAATAGGTACCTTCGTTCATTGGCACTCATCACACAATGCTTTACAAATTGTTCTGCATCTAAAAAAAGAGTAGGCCACCATAGTTGAGACTACATCACCTTGTGGGATGTCATGTCTCTGTTGAAGTGCCCTCCTACAATTTTGCCATGTGCTTCTACAAGTCTGTTGTCAAGATTGTGGGAGAGAAGGAAGGAGTCTCACTTGTAGCTTTCTTGCTTGCACAATGGGGGAAGACACACAAGGGTGGAGGCTGAGAACAGTTTTCCTCTTCTTAGTTGTGTGAGCCAAAAGAACTCTCTTACAAAGACAATAGAAGAACCCTATATGGGTCTCAAAACCAAACTCAACTAACTAAGGTGGCATACTAACTGAGCCACAAACTAGAGTAGATAAGGATAGCTATCATGTAGCTATTATTAATCGGCGGTGTACCAACCGCGTCTGCAACTGACAAGTCGGTGACATAAGTACTCAACGGTCACCCTGGCGTATCACGAGTGGAGCTCGATATCTCAACACTCCCCCTCGAGCTCAATCCCAATTCCTGCACACCAAGCAGGTCTCTGAACTTGCGCAGCTTCTCTGCGCCCAATGCCTTCGTGAATATGTCAGCTACCTGATCCTCTGTGCTGACATAAACTAGATCAATAAGACCTAGTAAAACCCTCTCCCGCACATAGTGATAATGCACCTCAATGTGCTTTGTTCTAGCATGATAGACTGGGTTATTTGCCAAATGTATACTGCTCATGTTGTCACAATAAATGACAACCGGCCCATCTGTAGACTGATGCATATCATAAAGTAGCTTAAGCAACCAAGCTACCTCACATGCAGCCATTGCTGCACCCTTGTACTCGGCCTCTGTGCTCGACAAGGCAACTGTAGGCTGTTTCTTGCTGCTCCAAGTGATTGCAACACTCCCGAAAGAGAACACATATCCACTGGTAGATCGTCTATCAGAAATGCTACCAGCCCAATCAGCATCAGTGTATCCATGCAACTGTATCTGAACCCCAGTCTCATAAAATAGTCCATACTGCAATGTGGACTTCACATACCTGAGTATGCGTCTAGCCGCATCCAAATGCGGTTTCCTTGGAGCCTGCATAAACTGACTTACCAATCCAACAGCATAGCTCAAATCTGGCCTGGTAATAGTCATATAAATCAAACTTCCTACTATGCGTCTGTACATAGTAGGGTCTTCCAGAAGCTCACCTGCATCTGCGCTCAGCTTCACATTCTGCTCCAAAGGAACTGAAATAGGCTTACAGCCTGTCATCCCATATTTGGACAGCATGTCCAATCCATACTGCCTCTGCAAGAGCTGTATCCCACTTGGTGATCTAATCACCTCAATGCCCAAGAAATAACGCAGCTCTCCCAAATCCTTCATCTCAAACTTCTGCTTCAATAGCATTTTCACATGAAGTATATCTTCATCACTGTCACCTGTCATAATCAAATCATCAACATAAATGACAAGTAGCATAATACCTTTCTCTGTTTTTCTCACATAAAGTGAGAAATCTGCCTTGGAAGTCTGAAAGCCAATAGTGACAAGATACTGTCCTATCTTTTCAAACCATGCTCTAGGTGCTTGCTTCAAACTATACAAGGCTTTCTTCAACCTGCAAACAAACTCAGGATGAACATCATACACATAACCTGGTGGCTGCTCCATATAGACCCCTTCTTGCAAGTCACCATGCAAGAAGACATTCTTTACATCCATTTGATGTAAAGACCATTCCTTTGATGCAGCCATAGCAATGACTGCTCTTACGGTTGCCATCCTTGCAACCGGACTGAATGTTTTTTCATAGTCAATGCCATATGTTTGTGCATACCCCTTGACTACTAATCTTGCCTTGTATCTGTTCACAGAACCATCTGCATTGTGCTTCACTTTATAAACCCACTTACAGCCAATTGCATTCTTACCTTTAGGCAAAGGTACCAATTCGCATGTAGCATTTGCTTCCAAGGCATCCACTTCTTCATCCATGGATTTCTCCCATTTTTCTTTTCCCATGGCTTGCTCAAAAGAAGTGGGTTCTAGTTCATGTATCACTTTGACCATATATGCATAGTGAATGGCTGTAAATCCATCATATTTCAGCCTATCCACAGGATACCTAGCTCTCGTAGACCTGCGCAAAGTAGGTTCACTCCCACGTGCTCTCAAAACATCCCTGGTTTTCCTTACTCCAGGTGTAACAATAGAAGGAATGCCCAACTCATCATCAATGCTCTGTTCTGAGCCACTGGATTCACCATCCACATAAGAGTGACCTGCATTCACATCAAACATGGGCTGATCAACTTTCTCTTTTCCTTTTCGTGATACCTGCATACCACTATCTACATTGCTTTGAGAAGATTCTCCTGATCTCAATCTACCTGTCCATGGTGAAGAATGTGAACCACTGCTAGAGGGTGCTCCAGGTCCACTAATATTTTGTGACTGCTGCTGTGAATTCTGTGCAGCATTACCATTTTGTGCATCTACATCATCAATCACATTTACTGGTTTATACCAGCTACTCATCTCATCAAAAACAACATCTCTGCTCACTGTAAACTTACGAGTAGAAGGGTTATAGCATCTATACCCTTTTTGCTGCAGAGAGTAACCAATAAAGATGCACTTCTCAGCTTTTGGATCCAACTTGGATCTCAACTCATCTGGCACATGTACATAGGCAATGCAACCAAAAATTTTCAAATGAGAAATATCTGGTTTCCTATCAGTATACCTCTCCTCTGGAGTCACCCCATGTATTGCTGCAGTGGGAGTCATGTTCATTATATAGACTGCTGTAGCAACTGCTTCAGCCCAATAAAAATCTGGCAGGTCTTTTTCATTGAGCATGGCACGAGATACCTCTCCAATATGCTTGTTTTTCCTTTCTGCAATTCCATTTTGTTGTGGGGTATGACTGCATGAATATTGCTGCTTTATGCCATGCTCCTGCAGGAACCTTGCAAACTCATTTGAGAGGTACTCTCCCCCTCCATCTGACCTTAGGCATTTTATTTGCAGGCCTGTTTCTTTTTCAACCATAGCTTTAAGAGTTTTGAAATGCCCAAAAACTTCACTTTTCTTTTTCATAAAATACACCCAAACTTTTCTGCTATAGTCATCAATAAAACTGACAAAATAATGACAGCCTCCAAGAGATGCAGCTTTAGTAGTCCACACATCAGAATGGATTAATTCCAATGGCTTCTTACTCTCTTGAACATGTCTAGGAAATGGTTTCCTTGCCTGTTTTCCAAACTGACAGGCTTCACATACCTTATGCATTTCTGCAACCTTGAATTTAGGCAATCCTGCAACAATGTTTTGGGCCTGCATTGATTTAAGTCGATGTACATTAACATGACCAATGCGTTTATGCCAGATATCAATATCTGCAACTACACCAGTCCCATGTGCAAACATTGCTGCACTCAATTCAGGCATGTCTGCATCCAATGTAAACATTCTGCCCTTCTTCTTTCCTTTTGCTATCAAGAGACCTTTATTTTTCATATCCTCAACAAAGCATCCATGAGGATTAAATCTGACCTGCAAGCCCTTCTCAACCATTTGACCAACAGAAACCAGATTCTTGGTGATATTCGGGACATGAAATACATCGGACAGGTATTTCTTTTTCCCATCCTGCATAGACAATGAAATTTTTCCAATCTGCACAATAGGATGTGCAGTATCATCACCAGTCTCCACAAATCCTGGTTTTTCCATTTTCCTTGCATCCTCCATCCATTCTACATGACCTGTCATGTGGTTTGATGCACCTGAGTCAACATACCATACATCATTGCTTTCTTCTGCACTTGTCACAGAATTGTTCATGTGCTGTACCATGAACAAATGCTCATTTCTGTCATCACCCTGTCTACTAGAAGATGCATAATTTCCTTGTTGCAGTTTTCCATTCATGATGTCATTCTGCTTTTTATAGCAGTCTTTAGCCATATGACCCATTTTACCACAGTAGTAGCATTCAATATTACTGTTTGCATTTTGACCTCTTTGCCATCCACCACGACCTCTTTGGCTCCCCCTGCCTCTAGAGTTACCACGTCCTCCTCCATAGGACTGGTTTTCTTGAGTTTGCTGCATATTCTGATTTCTACCACGGCCTCCAAATCGGCCTCCTCTATCTCTGCCTCTACCTCTTCCAGCATTTGAGTAGAAGACAGCTTCTTTTGAAGTTCCTCCTGAAGAAGATGCACCACCATTTCTCTGCTTCTCAGAAATTAGAAGAGCAATCAACTCCTCAAAATCAGGAAATCTTTCACGGACAGAAATGGATGTTCGAAATTGTGCATAATCCTTTCCTAGACCATTCAAGGTCACAGAAACTAAATCATCATCTTCCACTGGCGACCCAATGGAAGCAAGTGCATCTGCAATCTTCTTTACCTTCATATGGTAGTCATTGATGCTCATATTTTCTCTTTGCACATTATGCAACTCTTGTTTGAGCTGCATTTTCCTGGCTTGAGTATTTGTACTATACATTTTTGACAAAGTATCCCATGCCTCCTTTGGTGTACTTGCATCCTGAATATGCACAATCATAGAGTCTGAAATACTGATAGACAGCTAGTACATAACTTTCCTGGCTCTCTCATGCCATGCTTTAAATGCCTGCATTTGCTGTTGATTGGGAACATCAGGAAGAATTGGTTCTTCTTCATCTCCTGCAACAAATTTCCAATATCCTTTTCCCATAAGGAAATTCGTCATTCTAAACTTCCATGCTTGGAAGTTGTTCTTGTCAAGCTTTTCAGTGACAATCTGTGAGAGAGAATCAGATGCCATTACAGAATACTGCAAAAAATTCTATCACTGCAAAAAACACAGCTTCACCCTCACAAGGGCAAATCTGCAAAACTGGCGAAAGTGGTATTTGACCACACAGTCACTTCCTAGTGACGATTTTGCATCAACAGGCAACAGGGATGATTATGTAACTCCCAATGTCTCTGCACACAAGCATACGATGCAATCTCTGTGGTAACTTTTCACCGACCTGTAGAACAGTGGTCGCACAGCATAAAACAGGGCCTTTTCCTGAGTGCGTGCAGAAAACTTCCGCCTTCAAAACAGGCCCCGAAATGGCCTCAAATCAAAAAAACAGGGTCGCCGAGAGTTAAATCTCTCTCGCAGCATATACTGCCCTCTTGCTTCAACGTGAAGGGCGTCTCAACCTGAGACAATGCACTCTTGCAATTCTCGGCTGTGCTACCTGCAGAGATCTGCTCCCAAAACAGAAAATGAAAGAAACACTGCTCCTCTTACCAGACCACCGCGAGCTTGGCTTGCTTTCTTGAGCTCCTTACCACGAACAAGGCTCTGATACCATGTCAAGATTGTGGGAGAGAAGGAAGGAGTCTCACTTGTAGCTTTCTTGCTTGCACAATGGGGGAAGACACACAAGGGTGGAGGCTGAGAACAGTTTTCCTCTTCTTAGTTGTGTAAGCCAAAAGAACTCTCTTACAAAGACAATAGAAGAACCCTATATGGGTCTCAAAACCAAACTCAACTAACTAAGGTGGCATACTAACTGAGCCACGAACTAGAGTAGATAAGGATAGCTATCATGTAGCTATTATTCATCGGCGGTGTACCAACTGCGTCTGCAACTGACAAGTCGGTGACATAAGTACTCAACGGTCACCCTGGCGTATCACGAGTGGAGCTCGATATCTCAACATTTGTTATGCATCTTATATTCGCACATACATCTACGCAGCAAGTCGTCTTTCCATAACCTATAGAATTGTCATGCTATCCCTTGATATGGTTGTATTTTAAGGATGAGTCACCTAAGTCAGGCCTTCTTGATGGGTATTTTAGATAGTCTGTACTCAAGCGCTTGGACTATGTTGTCAGCCCAGTATGGCACCAAGTCAGTTCTAAACAAGTCCCTTTCACTAGGCAAGTTAAATAGTTGTGCGTCAAGCAAATCGTCTATGATGCCCTGTCTAGTGGCTTCTCCTATGGGTATGCGAGACATATGGTCAACCATGTAGTGCTACTTTTCTTTTCCTACAACCATAGAGAATTCAAACTCTAGAAGTAGCAGCAACCATCGAGCAATGCATCTTGTAGCATAGGGTTTGTTGACAAGATAAAGCAAGGCTTAGTGGGGTCAACAAAGAAGATGAAAGGTGTAGCCAAAAGGTAATGCCAAAATTTCCTTATAGCAAACACCATGGCTAACCCTTCCCTTTCTATAGTAGATTAGTTCATCTCAGTATTCGTGAGTTATCTACTAGCAAAGCTCACTAGAGAGTCTAAATTGTGCTCCCCATGCTGGCACAAAACATAGCTTCCATAGCACACTTTGAGGCATCGATGTTAATGTGGAAGGTTATGGTCTAGTCTAGGGATATTAGGATTGGTGCTGTGGTTAGAGCCTTCTTCAACTTTTCATATGCACGTTGGAACTCCTCAGTCCATTCAAATATCACTAGCAATTTTTATAGAGGTCTAGCAAGTAATGCATAGTATAACAAAAATCATAGATAGTACCATGTATGGCCTAGAAAGCACTAAACTCCCTTGTAATCGGTTGGTCATGGAAGATCAATGATAACCCTAACTTTCGAGAAGTCATTGGCAATGCCATTATTTGACATCATGTGCCCTTGGATGCATCCATGCTTTACCTAGAACTGGCACTTTAAGGGATTCAATGAGAGATGATACAATCTACATCTTTCAAAGACTGCTCAGAGCTTGTCTAGCTGTTCCTTCCAATTAGAGTTAACACATAAATCTTCAATGAATACCTCTAACTCTTTCCTAAGCATGTCTTTGAAAATGGCACACATGAGTCTCTAGAATGTGGCTAGTGCGTTTGTCAATGCGAAGGGAATGACTAGGTAGGTAAAGATGCCCACTCTGTAGCGAATGGGATCTTATGCCTATCATTAGGATGAACTTGCACCTGATTGTATCCAAAGAAGCTGTCCAAAAAACTATAGGCCTCTTTACTGGCTATCCTCTCGAGCATATGCTCATCATACAACAATAGATAATTGTCTCTCTTTGTGGTAGCATTGAATTTCTTGTAATTGATGCACACTCTAATCTTTCCATTCTTCTTTATTATAATCACTGTGGGTGATACCTAGTCCGTGTGCTTGATTTCATAAAATGAATCCTACTCTTAAAAGCTTATTGATTTCCTCTTTCACAATGTGAACATGTTTGGGATTCATCGGATATGGTCACTTTTTGATCGGCGTTGCATTGAGTGTCATCGGGATGTTATGAGTCACTACACTTAGATCTACTCCTTTTAGCTAATCCAGGGACCAAGTGAATACATCTATGTACTCTTGCAAGAAAGCAATTGTAAAGAAGGACTAATCTAACAATGGAAATAAACAGGAAATAAAAAATAATTTAAGCTACAAATGACAAGAAATGAACTAAACTGAGATTCCAGCATGGCCATGCCATGGAACAACTTCCATTACCATAGCACAATGTAGCCATGGGCTGTCATCCAAGTACAAGAAAAATATGAGAGACAAGAAAGATGAAATTTTTGATCATGCTAATGAATGATGCTACATTAGCACTTCTTGTCATTTTATACTAAAACCTAAGTCCTCTTTTCTAGGCTCAAGTATTTACAAAGTTTTATACTTGGAATAGGCTTTAACTCTCATGTTGATAATTTTCTTCATTACAAATCATCCCCTCCTATAGATGTTTTGTCCTCAAAACTGAAGATAATGAAGTAGTAGGCAAATTGTTAATGAAGAAAATTATGTCGATGAAGATCCATAAGCATGTGGAAGCACTTTGTGTGAAGAAATAGTATAATGAACCTTAAACAATGAATTGACTGCTGCTGTCCAAACAGGGTTCGTCAGTAGATTTGCCATAACTTTTGACTGGAGTGTCCAAATTCATTGTTTGAAGAGTAGAAATGAAGTACACACCCTGAGGCATCATCTCATACCTTCAAGTTCACTTTTTGATGTCGTTAATGCAATTTAATCAATAATAGTATTTTAAAACAACAAGTTGTGCCTGTACAAATTATGATCATTCATCTTGCAAAAGCCATGGAAAAGCATCCAAATAGGAAGAGGGTTGCCAAGTGGACTCTTCCATAGGTAGCCCCTTCCATTTGATTAGGAATTCAGTGAGAGTTTGGTTCCTAAGAACCTTTTCACGTTTCCCAATAATCTTTTCAGGTTCATAGATAATCAGTCCATCTTCATCAAGTGATGGAAGCTCTTCAAGAACTTGTACATTCTGCCCAATATACTTTTTCAATTGTGATACATGAACAACATCATGTATGCAAGTAGATGAGGGTAATTGGAGCTTATATGCAAGATCTCCAATCTTTTCAAAACCAAATATGGGCCATAAAATTTGTGAGCTAACTTGTTATTTCCACCCTTAAGGGATGCATAATGAGTCTTGGGCACCTTCAAGAAGACCCAATCTCCAACATCAAACTCCATGTGCTTCTGCCTATCATCAGCATAGGACTTCATGACATCTTGTGCCTTTCGTATGTTTTCTTTACATTGCTTCATAAGAATCTCTATTCTTTCTAACTCATCCTTTGCTTGTGGATTCACGTCTTCATGAAACATGGCCGAAGGAATTTGAACCTTGTATCCATAAAGTGCTTCAAAAGGAGCCATCCCAATGCTCATATGATATGTGTTATTGTAGCAAAATTCAGCAAGATGCAACCAATCATCCCAAGATGATCGCGTGTCATGACAAAAATGCCTTAAGTACACTTCCACCCATCAATTAACACTTTCGGTTTGACCATCCGTTTGAGGGTGGCAAGGCATACTAGGTGTAAGAGTCTTCATCCTCTTTCCTTAGTCCCTCTTCTGTCTCCTAACACTTCTATTCCTAATCCTCCTCAGTTGGTTAGTGGGTATCTAGGATTTGATCAGAAGATTCTTCGAAGACGAGGCTGGAGTTCAAATGATTCCCTTACTGAACCTCAAATCAATTGGCCATTGATCCCAGGAGAATGGATAAGTGCTAGTCAGGCTTATCAGAATTATCTGCATTTTTCTCACCAGTATTCTCAGTCTGCAAATCCTTCTGTGCACTTAATTGCTCATTTTACTTGGTACCTGGCGTATATGCATAGGCATTCTCATAATGATTCAAAGCCTATTCCAAAGTTGTGCATGAATCTAGTGTCTCTATCCGACACTATCCTCAAAGGTATACCATGTAACTTGAACACTCCTTCCATGAATTGACTGGCTACTTCCTTAGCTAAAAATTATGTCTTGGTTGGAATAAAATGGGCTAATTTGGTAAGTCTATCCACCACAACAAAAATGCTATTCCAACCATGCCTTGTGGTAGGAAAGCCCGTAATGAAATCCATTGAAATGTTGATCCACTTTCCTTGAGGGATAGGAACAAGTTGAAGGAGACAGACTCGTAATAAAGAAGAATCTTTATTTCGTTGACATTCCAAGCAATGAGAAACATACTCTTTCACATTCCGCCATAAGCCTTTCCAATATAAACTCTTATACACTTTGTCAAAACTCTTAAAGAGACCAAGATGGCCAGCCAAGGGTGAAGAATGCATCTCTTGAAGGACTTTCAACTTAAAACTGCTTTGAGGGATCAAATAAACCTTTCCTTTGTACCATATAAGTCCATTATGCCATTTGAAGTTTGGATATTCTTCATTTACCACTTGTTGTAATTTTTGTATTATTGTGGTAGCATGCTCCTCCATCATATAGTCCTCTTGTATATCATTTATCCAATCTTTATATATAGTGGAGATGGTAGATACATTACATGCCCACATCCTAGAAAGTGCGTCCGCCACTACATTGTCTTTTCCAGCTGTGTATGCTATCCTGAAATCATATGATTGAAGAGTTGCTAACCACCTTCTTTGCTTAGGAGACAAGTTAGGCTACGAGAGGAAGTACTTCAACATCCTAAGGTCACTTTTCACTTTAAAGTGACTTCCATAGAGGTAATGATGCCATTTTTTAATTGCATGTAGTATAGCTAGCATCTCTTGCTCATAAACATGCATTTGTCTCTCTTTTTCACCAAATTTTCTGCTCTCATATGCAATGACACCATGTTCTTGGGCTAAAACATCCCCCAATCCTCTCCCACTAGCATCCGCATAGATCACAAAGACCTTAGAAAAGTCGGGACAAACCAATATGGGTGCTGAAATGAGGAGTTGCTTCAGCTTGTTGAAGCTTTTGTTGGCTATTTCATTCCAAAAGAAGGCTTCTTTCTTTAACCTATCCGTTAATGGTGCAGCCACATGAGCATACTTCTTGATAACTCTTTGGTAGAAAGAAGATAAACCAAGAAAACCCCTCAATGAAGTAGTATTTGTTGGAGTAGGCCAATCTTTCACACATTGGACCTTTTTCGAGTCAACCTTGATGCCATTTTCTCCAATGATATGTCCCAAGTATTCTACTTCTTTGGTCATGAATGTACATTTGGTTTCTTTAGAAAACAACTTGTGACTCCTCAATATGTCAAAAACTTCTCTAACATGCTGTAAATGCTCCCCTTTGTCTTTACTATATATCAATATGTAGTCAAAGGATACCAAAACTGTCTTGAACAAAAGTGGCTGAAGTATCTTGTTCATTAAAGCTTGGAATGTGGCTGGAGCATTTGAAAGACCAAAGGGCATAACCATAAAATGATACAATCCCCTCTCGGTCCTAAATGCAGTCTTGTATTCATCCCCCTCCTTCATGTGTATTTGATGGTATCCCGATCGCAAATCAATCTTTGAAAAGACCTTGGCATCCTTCAACTCATCCAAAAGATCATCAATCCTTGGTATTTGATACCTATTTTTGATGGAGGCCTTGTTCAAATCTCGATAATCTATGCACATGTGGAATGAACCATCCTTCTTCTTGACTAGAAGAATGGGAGAAGCAAAGGGAGATTGACTTGGTTGTATAAGACCCATTTCAAGTAGGTGCTTTACTTGGCGCTCAACTTCTTCTCTTTCCACCTTTGAAAGGTGATATGGAGGTTTATTGATAGACTTGGTATTTGGAAGCAAGTCAATGGGGTGATCCACTTCATGCTTTGGGGGAAGAGAGGTAGGTGGCTGAAATAAATCATGATACTCTTCCAACAATTTACAAAGACAAGGATCCATATCTTTTGAAGGAGTAGAGGGCTGATCCTCATCAACCTTTAATAAGAGAAGGTTAAACATACATGCCTTTGCATTAATCTCTCTCTTAATCTTCTTGGTGCTGATCACCTCTAGCTTCTTCTTCTCAATCCCTTGAAGAGTAACTTGTTGTCCATGCCATTGAAATTCCATTTGCAGCCTATTCAAATCCATGGTAAACCTGCCAATATTTTTCAACCAATTGCAGCCAAGTATAACATCAATGGGACCCATCTCCAAGGCAATAAGATTCACCGAAGTGATACAAGATGATGATAAAGTGATGAGAACATTGGAACAAATCTGATTACTACTCTCATAAGCTCCATTTGCCACTTGGATTCTTAGTGAAGAAGGCATTTCTTGTGTATACAACTTCAGCCCATCAAGAGACCTTGTATTAACAAATCTATGTGTACTCCCGGTATCAATAAGAATATGAGAAAATTTTCCATTTATGTAGCCATTAAGGCATAATGTATTTGTCCCCTTTTGGAACAATTCCAAGCATCACGAGAGATAGAACAAAGCTTCAATGAATCCAAATTTGTTAAAACATCATCCATAAAGTAACCACTTGGGTCGAATGGAAAACCATCCATAGGGTCACAGAATTATTCATGGCAATCATCATCATGGTCATGCGTCTCCTCAAGAGTGGGTAAGCAATCAAGTTGAGATAGATTGCCTTCATTTGCCTCAACATCTAATTCCTCTTCAAAGATCATGCTCGCTTTAACATTCTTGGCTTTGCATTTTGTCTTATGATTGGGAGACCATTTCTCCCCACATTTAAAGCATAGAACTTTTGCATACATGTCCTTCAACTTGTCATTAGACACGTGCTTTCCTTGCATAGGAACTGAGTTTTTGCCACTAATTTCAGTCCTCTTTCCATCCGATCTTTTTTCAAAACATTAAACTTGAAATTACTGCCGTGTTTTGGTCCATAAAGAGTAGGAAATGTAGGAATCTTGTTGTAGGCATTTGTTGGCTTCCCCTCCTTGCAAAAATTCAATCTTTGACTGCCCATAATTTGCAGCTATTCTAGTGGACTAGTTTGGCTAAAAATGTTGCCCTATTCTTTGCTAAAAACTCTTGTATTTTTTACCATACCTTTCAGTAGATTGTATGGCAGCTTGTAAAGAGGAGGGTTTCATAACTCCCACTTTTGATGATAGAGAAGATTCAAGACCAAATATATACTTATTTAGCTTGGCATTGTCGGATACTCCTTCCACATACATGGAGAGGTTAAGGAATTTGTTAGAATAATCTCTAACTGATAATCCCCTTTGCTCAAGAGCATACCACTTCTTTTCTAACTTCTCTTTTTCAATAGATGACACAAAAACTTTGATCGTTTCCGCTTTAATGCATCCCATGTGAAGAATTCATTACCAATCCTTGACATGTACCACCATCAAGTGTGTGCATATCCTTCCAAATGTAGGGCTACAAATTTTACCTTGGCATTCTTTGGTCTAGGATACAAGGAAAATTACATTTCAAGCTTGTCAAACCATTCTGCTAATTTGGTAGGGGATGGATTTTAACCCTTGAAATTAGAACTGGTTATTTTCTCCTTGTATTCCCGCTCATATTGATGAGATTGGCCATTATTGTATTGCTGTCCATAAAAGTTGGACCAAAAGAATTTTGATTTTGAACATCATTATTCCATGTTCCATGGACAAATGGTTGTTGTTGTCCATGAATATTTGCAAACCCATTTTGCTGATTAAATTATCCTTGCAACAGAGAGAAAGAGTTGCCAACAACATGAGGTTGTCCATAGACTTGATGTCCATGCATTGGACAATGTATATTTGGTATGACAATCATTGCTGGTTGCTGTCCATTCATTTGTTGAGACCAAAACTGATTTGAATGAATGCCTTGTTTAGAGGGTTGATTATATACATGATTATTATTGACATGATCTTGTTGTCCCCCATAAGAATTTGGACTGGAATTCACATGATCATGTCCATTATATGGGTGCTGCCCATGGGAATTATTACCTCCACTTGCTTGACCATGAAAAGATCTTTGTTCTTCATCTTTCTCTTCATGTGTAGATTTAGGTATATTAGAAGGCTATCGATAAAAGGACTTGTAAAAAGGATGGCATCCATGTGTGTCATCATCAAGCCTTGTATTATCTTGGACCTTCTCTTCCAAATCATGTCCATGAGGGCTAGTGTAGGTCTTGGGTTGGTTTAAGGGTCGAAATTGAGACTGAACATGAGAGGGCTGAGCTCTTGATGGCTCTCCAACTTCAAAGTGCTCAACAACCTTGGGGTTTGAGGACTTTGATTGCACTTGGGCAATGGGAAGATTTGAAGCATTTGGATTAGCTGTAGGTAATATCCTCTCGATCAAGAGAGCTACAAGCTTTTCAATGCCTGATTTCATATCCTTAATGTTGTTGGAGAGTTGTTGAAAACTATTAGAATCAGTAGAGACATGAGTAGTGTCAACCCCATTTACTTTTTTGTTTACTACATCATGTGTTGAACTTATCTCTAGCTCCTCATTACCATGATTCTCAAGGTAAGTTGCCTCTTGTGAAGCTTCATTCTCTTTACCCAACTGGTAATCCTTTAATCCTTCACTGATGGTATCCATAATAGGTTCCTTTGTTTTATTTTTGGCCATAGGTGATGTCCTGTCCTGAGTATACATCAGAAGGAAAACTCAAATATCTTGAGCTCTAATGATCCAAATGGCCAACTTCTTGGCTCTGTATAAAGCTTAGGATGTCCCCTTTCAAATGAGCTATCAAGCATTGAAAATGGTTGAGTACAAAAAATTCTGTAAGTAATTTACTGTAGTTGCCTGGAATTTCTTGCAACCTGTGAATGCTCTGTTCCTGTCATTTAATAACTTGTACCATCAATATCATGCATGAACCAACATGTAGACCTACAAATGAACTCCATACATTTGCCAATACTGAAAATAACCTATGTAATAAACCAAGGATTGAAATATTCCACTGTATGCTGCAAAACAAGGGTCCAATCAATGGAACTTTGCTGGAAAAAACTCTATTCCAACTCTTTTATTACTGACCCAATTAACAAATGCCACCAATAGCATTCATAATGCTCAGCATAACTCTGTCCCTATTTGCCTCTTGAATTGCATTATGTTGCCATAGATTTGCCTTTGCATCATGTAACCCATGCTAAATATACCATGCTGAAGGCTGAATTCTTGTTCCCTTGAGTGGTACCTACACCTGAACTTTAAATGCATGGAATCCGAGACTTGAGGGGTGTGCAAATTTCCCTCTCAAGCCAATTTGTGCTCCCCTTATGGTCCTTGTCAATAGGGGAGGGTCACCTCTCTTTAATCCCACCAATTCGCCTAGCATCCACTTTTCCTCGTGGGTAGATACATGGTAGGTTAATGCTAGATTAAGAAAACAACATGAAATGCATGTATTGGAAAGGATTTGATTGACATTTCATGATGTGCATGAGAATGGAAGAAGTTGAACTGAAGATGAAGTGGGATTAGGTAAAGAATACCTGCAGCACTCTGACTCACTACTTTACAATTGTATTTCACTTACCATTGGGCAATATTTTTTTATATTCAAGGTAAGGAGACAAAAGGAAAATAGTTCAATGTCAGGTTAGAGAAGAATGGGTTAGAATTTGAAGCATTGGAAGTGGTTATTTTCACTGAATGTAAGTGATCAATTAGAAATTAATAACTAGGATTGCTAAATGGATTATTCATGAAGTGCTTTTAAGGGAATAATTGGAAATCTGAATCATTTTAATCCCTCATTCATCAATTGGATCAGCTCAACAATTGGATTCAAAAGGGAGAGATTAAATATGATTTAAAGTACCTCATATGCTTGTGATTGATGGATGTAGTTGAGGTAGAGTCCTCACACAAAAATAGACTGTCTTCAGTTATAAAGATCCATAGAAATTCCAATTTCAGTAAGCTTCAATGTAGCATAAGATCCCAGCTTCATATGGACTCCATTGTTGCTCCATACTTCAAGAATGGTTGATGAAGAAATAGTCTTCTTTTATTTGATGAAGAACTTGGAAGATAGTACAGAACAACTCCAATACAAGCTAAAAACTCCAATTATTGGCAAGAGAACCAAGAATTTTACTGACATTGAAGATACAAGCTGTCCAAAGCTTCCATAGATCAAAATAAACCCATGGATGCTTCAATGTTGCTTCAATGTTGACAATGGATTGAAGCCACGTGCATAAGTAAGCTCCAGGAGTGCTTTGCTACCAATACTACCTTCATTTGCTTCAAGAAATTAGAGATTTTCAGTTTGCTGTCCAAAATTGTCAATAACACGGTTCCATAGGAGAGAGGAGAGTCCACAATAGAGAGAAATCTTGCCATAACTTGAAGGACATCACTTGTCAAGTGCTTCAGAGCATGAATCATAAGCAACTTGAGCTCCATAGCTAATCTTTACCAAGAAACATGCATGACTATGCAGTAGGCGCAATTCATGCTGCTGCTTGTTGCTGGATTCCAGGCCATGAATGAAGCATATCATACCAAACCACCATTCCACATGAAGCTTAAGAGAGGGAGAACAAGGCTATGAAGTCTTTTTGCATGATAGAAGTCATGGGCAAAAGATCTTTCTCAGCCTTTGGCCATGGATTCTTGAGAGAAGCTTGAAGGGAAAGGGAAGAAACCCCTATTCTTGAAAAGTAACTCAAGTTTGAACCAAACTAAGTCTTGTAACCTTCATTTTGTCCAACTTACCCCAATTTTTGGTCTAAAACTTGGTCACAAGTTGCCAAATTGGTTGGAGCCCGTCATTTTCCACTGGTTCATGCCAAGAATCTCCATTTAGTCACGGTTTGTGAGAGATCTCCTTGTCAAACCACGGTTATGGAAGAACTAACTCCTGTGACTAAATTTTAACTGTGATTTTTACTCCCTAGTCACTGTAACTAAATCTATTGAATGAAAATAACTTATGACACGATCTAAAATAATGCTCTGATACCAATGTAAAGAAGGACTAATCTAACAATGGAAATGAACAGAAAATAAAAAATACTCTAAGCTACATATGACAAGAAGTGAACTAAATTGAGATTCCAGCATGACCATGCCATGAAACAACTTCCATTACCATAATACAATGTAGCCATGGCTGTCATCCAAGTACATGAAAAATTTTAGAGACAAGAAGGATGCAATTTTTGATCATGCCAATGAATGATGCTACATTAGCACTTCTTTCCCTTTTATACGAAAACCTAAGTTCTCTTTTCTAGGCTCAAGTATTTACAAAGTTTTATACTTGGAATAGGCTTTAACTCTCATGTTGATAATTTGCTTCATTATAACAATAAGAGTTGCCTCCTCTTCCTTCGTCAAGTCATTAGCCATGAAAATAGATGGGGGCATCTCCCCTTAGCTAGATTGACCTACTTGACTTTTGTGGGTCCTTCTAAAGGCTTACTTGCTTGCCCTTGTCTTTTGGCTCCTAGCAAGACTGCTACCCTATCGCCTTTCTTAAATCTCGTGAATCATTTTGGTAGGTCTTGCGACTTTCTCTACTCCTCAACTTGTGGATCCCTAGGTTATTTCCTTCTTTTCTCATTCAACCTTCAGCACCTTAGGTGGATTGGTAGGTCTCCTTCAGTGTGTTTGGTTTTAGGTGGTCGGGGTATCTCAAGATCATTATCTGAGCTTACTTCTGACTTGGAATGAAATTCCCCATCTTTACTAGAAGGGGGAGTCTCTTTTGGAGGTCGTAGCTTTGATGGTGATTCCATTTTGAGCAATGGTGCGACACTTGGTTGGGCAAGACCCAATGGTTCATAATCAATTGCTCCTATGTGCTCCAACCAAGTATGATCACAATCCACTTGCATGACTCCTTTCTTTATTCTAAAGATGCTCTTCTTCTGCAGTTTGGAGTCTACCCATATTGGTTCAATCACATGCCCCTCAATGTTGTACTCTATCGTCTCGATCTCTTCTTTGTTCTCATCATTGGAGGAACATCAGTCTTTGCACTCATTATTTGAACTATCCTCATTTGACTGCTCATAATCTCCTAAGTCTTAATACTGTGTTTTCTTTCATCAGTGACTAAGTGACGGGACCTTAAATGGGCCAGCACTGGCTATAGCACTAGCCGGACCTCATGCTCATGACATACAAACACCCTCACGGCCTCGCGGACTAGGAGCGTCAACCTAATGCTAAAGGACAAACTGCCCTGAAGCTTAATTCATGCGTTTATAGTTTATAGTCCAACATTTCCCTAAAACTCCTCAAAGGGAGAACCCAAAGTACATAGGCATAACGCCTCGTCACACTCACATAGGAGGCACTCCACCGACTAATAGTCGGAGCCCCATTGCAGCTCTCCTACATTGCAGGGATTGGCCCTTTGATGTGCTGCTAAACATATAACACAAACGAACACAATATTTTACATTCCAGGATGTACCATTTCTCACTACACTTTCTGCTTAGGACCCAACAACTAATCTACAGCTTAGGACATCCTCTCACGCTCATCGTTGGTCACAACCTAAGGAAAACAGGTGCCATGCATCTAGGAGGTTTTTCTGATACCTTTTAATTATTATGATTAATGCAAATCGTGTATGGCTATGGGCTCAAACAAAAGAAAGATCAGCATCGTGCATAAAGCATAAAGCATTCTTTCCATGAATATTACTAGCGCGTGCTGCGTTGAAAGGAGGCGCCGAGCCATATGCTCATGCTACCATCCTCTTTATTTAAATCGTTTCCTATATGCCAAGTGCAATGCATAAATCAAATCTTTTCTTTATCTTTCAGCTTTTTAGCCCCTCTTCATCCAACTCCTAGTATTTTGTATCATTGATCGGTTAGATAGGGTTTCTATGCATTTTTCCATTTTAAAAGAACAATAAATACACACAAAATATAGAAATGGGGACAAAACGATGCCACCCTCATGCTTTGCCATCGTTATACATTGCACAAACATAGATATAATTTTCCCTAATTTTTCTCAGAACAGGTTCATTGACAGCAAAAACTCAGATTTAGTTGGTGTGACATATCATATTTCTCATTTATATAGCAAAACCCCCAATTTTACCCTTAAAACGCGTGTTTCTCATGTATTTTGACACTAATTTCGGCCATATAGCCTTATATTTTTTGATTTTCAGGTTGCAAACAGTTGAAACTCAAGGCAAACAATATCATAATGAACTTTCATCCCATATGAACAAGGTTTCATAAAGCAAATAGCATGAAAAGATCATTTTTCTTTTATAAAAATAGCATTACCGCTTATTTTCAGGTCTCAGTTTCTTGGTCTTAATTACGGGACTGATTTCCAGCATACATTTAATGCTCAACATCTTCAAGAACAGCACTCTTTATGTCTTCATCCATCTAGAAGCAATCCGGTCTCATCCGGACAAGCTTTCCTCCATCATTCTTCATTGTCTTCTTCCACACAAGAACAGCCCCTTAAGGGAGAGAGAGGGAGGAGAGAGAAATACTAAAATCAGAAATCTTCATCCAGGCCATCATTGCTTGAGCAAGAGGCGGCGATATGATCAGCATACAGAGGGTAGGCAAGGGCCATTGTCAATTAGGTAGGTTGTGTGCAGGCTAATGATCACCATCATCAACATGGGGTGCAATTTTCGGGCGCAAAACAGGCGCCTCCATCTCCATGATTTGATGCATGCTTGATCCCCAAACTTTTGTGTGACATTTAAATTTTGGGCTCCCAAAGGTCACTTGCCCATTTGATCCCTCTAATGTCCACCCCTTCGCATCTTGCCCATTTCCTTGGCCATTTCTCCGTCCGGTGTCCAAATCGAGTGCTGTAAATTTCTGCATCCTGACAACCCGCATGGCAGTTTGAAAAATTATCAAAAAGCAACAAGTGTCACTCGGGCGCCTTTAAAGCACTTGACGCTTAATATCGTCCTAGCTGGAGCCGCCGCCTTCGACGTTGAATATTTTATCCTTGATATTCGTAATTTTTAGCTATTTTTAAGCACTTCTTGGCATCAAAACTCCACTCTTATTGGTGACCACGGGATAGGGCGACTCAGCCTATCGAATCCCATAGTTGTCAAGAATCGCGTGGTGGAGGGGGTTGCTCAAGATGCTGCGCCGAACACACACAGAATGCACAAGGAGAAGATCACTCAAGAGACAAGAAGAGAGATGGAGGCCAAAACGTTTTCTTGCTGATTTCTTCTTCTTCTTCCACACACTTTACAATGTACACAAAGTATAGATAAGATACAACATAAAAGGAAAGTGGCCTACTAAGTCAAACAATGCATAACCGACTACATTAGTCGACTGGCGCTATAACTATGCCAGCTATAAATAGGTGTAACGACTTGAATATAATAAGTAATGAGTCAGTGGCCATGTGAGATGCATAATGACCACCGATGTGCTAAGTGTAGACGTGTGGACCCATCTAACCAGGCGGTCCATCATCAATGTCCGCATGTGTTGAGCTTGTCATCTCAACACTCCCCCTCAAGCTCAACTGCATCTCTGCAACTCCAAGTAAGCTTCGAAACTTTTGAAGCTTCTCTGTACCCAGTGCCTTCGTGAAGATGTCAGCTATCTGATCCTGTGTGCTGACATACACCAAGTCAATCTCACCTGCTAGTACCTTCTCTCTCACAAAGTGGTAGTGTACCTCAATATGTTTTGTCCTGGCATGGAACACAGGGTTCCTAGCCAACTGTATACTGCTCATGTTGTCACAATAAATGACAACTGGACCTTCCACCTGGACATCCAAATCAGCCAATAGCTTTTGCAGCCATACTACCTCACATGCTACAACAGTAGCACGTCTATACTCAGCCTCTGTACTTGACAAAGCAACTGTAGATTGCTTTTTGCTGCTCCATGCAACTGCTGCACTACCAAGAGAGAACATGTATCCGCTGGTAGATCTTCTATCAGACATACTACCAGCCCAATCTGCATCTGTGTATCCAAATACCTGTACATCTGTACCTGCCTCATAGAAAAGTCCATAATGTAATGTGGACTTCACATATCTCAATATGCGTCTGACTGCATCCAAATGTGGCTTTCTAGGTACTTGCATAAACTGACTCACAAGACCAACAGCGTAGCTCAAGTCTGGCCTTGTAATGGTCATGTAGATCAAACTCCCCACTATCCTCCTGAACATAGTAGGGTCTTCTATCTCATCCCCAACATCAGCACTCAGCTTTACATTCTGCTCCAACGGGACTGAAAGTGGTTTGCATGCAGTCATACCATACTTGGACAACATATCCAAGCCATACTGTCTTTGGGACAGCCATATACCATCATCACATCTGATCACCTCAATGCCAAGGAAGTACCTTAGCTCACCTAAATCCTTCATCTCAAACTTCATCTTCAAATAGCCCTTGACTTCAGCAATCCCACTATCACTATCACCTGTAATAATCAAGTCATCCACATAGATGACTATGATGACCAAACCTGCATCTCCCTTTCTCACATAAAGTGAGTGATCAGCATCAGAAACATAAAATCCAATATTGACAAGATACTCTCTAATCTTGTCAGACCATGCTCTAGGTGCTTGCTTGAGCCCATAGAGTGCCTTCTTCAACCTGCACATATACGTGGGATGCTCTAAATCTTCATAACCTGCTGGCTGATCCATATACACTTCTTCCTGCAAATCACCATGCAAGAAGGCATTCTTTACATCCATTTGCTGTAACCTCCGACCTTTGGCTGCTGCCAAAGCAATCACACATCTGACAGTTGCCATCCTAGCAACTGGACTGAAGGTTTCATCATAATCTATGCCATATGTCTGGGCATAGCCTTTTGCAACCAGCCTAGCTTTGTACCTGCTAATAGAACCATCTGCATTGTGCTTAATCTTATAAACCCACTTACATCCAATAGCTTTCTTTCCCTTCGGCAATGATACTAGATCCCAAGTCTTATTGGCCTCTAATGCAGCCATCTCCTCATCCATTGCTGCATCCAATGAGCATGACCAACAGCCTCCTCAAAACATGTGGGCTCAACATCCTCAACTAGTTTCACCATATAAGCATAATGGTGAGCTGCATAACCTTCAAAACCAAATCTTTTAATAGGGTATCTCACCCTGCTAGACCTGCGTACCACTGGATCACTCAATGGAGTCTTTGCATTAACGCATGCTCTCTGCACACCTGGAGTCCTCACTGAAGGAATGCCAAGCTCATCATCCAAGCTCTCTGAGCCACTGGAGTCTCTATCAAGAACTGCATCAATGTCTTCTGACACTTTATTCTTTCCTTTGTCTTTACTTGTAGTGCTACTAGATGCACCCGAAGATGTAGAGGTACTCCTTAGTCTCCCAGACCAAGGACTACCAGATGATGTCTCTGGTCCGCTAAGAGTCCGTGATTCTTGCCTTTCAGCCTGCACATGAGTGTCATGATCATCATCATCATCCAATACATCACCACTAGATGCATACCAACTGCTCATTTCATCAAAGATGACATCCCTGCTCACTCTGAACTTACATGTGACAGGGTTGTAACAGCGATACCCTTTCTGCTCTAAAGAGTATCCAATAAAGACACACTTTTCAGCCTTTGGATCCAGTTTCTTCCGCAACTCATCTGGCACATGAACATACGCAATGCAGCCAAACACTTTCAAGTGTAAAACATCAGGCTTCTTACCTGTAAAACATTCTTCGGGGATCATACCATGAACTGCAGCTGTGGGAGTTCTGTTCATAATATAAACAGCAGTATGAACAGCCTCAGACAAAAAATGATTAGGCATATTCTTTTCACCCATCAAGGCGCGTGCAACTTCTGCAATATGCCTGTTTTTCCTTTCTGCAACCCCATTTTGCTGTGGGGTATACCTGCATGTGAACTATCTCTTTATCCCATGAGACCTCAGAAAATCACTGAACTCATTTGAGAGGTACTCCCCCCCTCCATCTGACCTCAGGCACTTTACTTTCAAGCCTGTTTCTCTTTCAACTACAGCCTTGAAAGTTCTAAAGTGCTCAAAAGCTTCACTCTTTTCCTTCATAAAATATACCCACAGCTTTCTAGAACAATCATCAATGAATGTGACAAAGTATTAACTCCCTCCAAGAGATACATTTTGTGTAGGCCCCCAAATGTCTGTATGCACAACATCAAGGATATTTCTGCTTACATCTCTGTCATGTGAAAAGGGTTGTCTTGCCTGCTTACCAAACTGACATGCTTCACATACCTTCTGAAATTCTGCAACTTTAAATGTAGGCAAACCTGTAACCAACCCTTTGGACTGCATTAATTTTAGCCTTTGTACATTTGCATGTCCAATGCGTTTGTGCCAAATTTCAATGTCTGCAACAACATCTTTTCCTTTGGCATACATAGCAGCATTCATAGTAGGAATTCCAGCATCTAGAGTGAACATACGTCCAACTCTACTTCCCTTTGCTACCAACCTGCACTTGTCATTGAAGCCTTCTACAAAGTAGCCCTTTGCATTAAATCTGACTTGCAGCCCTTGCTCTACCATTTGACCGACTGACACCAAGTTCTTTGTAATAGATGGCACATGTAATACATCTGAAAGACTCTTTGTCTTACCATCATGCAAGGACAAGGGAACTTTTCCAATGTGTGAAATTGGGTGGCATGAGTCATCACCCGTCTGCACATAACCTGCATTCTGCAAATCCTACATCTCTCCAAACCATTCTGCATGGCTGGTCATATGATTGGATGCACCTGAATCAACATACCAAACATCTTCATGTGTTCCCTTTCCTGTAACAGCATTCAGCATATGCTGCATAACGAACAAACGTTCATTTTTGTCTTCATTCTGTCGTGAAGACAATGCGTAGTTTCCTTGCTGCAACTTACCACTGTGGATATCATCTCTCTTAGCATAACATTGGGCTGCAATATGACCTGTTTTGCCACAGTAGTGGCACACAATACCAGAGTTGTTAGAACCTCTGTTCTGCCATCCACCTCTTCCTCTAAAGCTCCCCCTGCCTCTAAAGTTACCACGACCTCCTGAAACCTGCATATCGCCAAATTGCTGATTCAATCTGTTTTACTGGTTGTCACTACCACATCCTGTACCACGGCCTCTTGAAGAGAACCTACCACGTCCCCTTCCTGAACTGGAGTAGAAAGCCTGGACCTGTTCACCACTTCTTTCAGATGTCTCACTCTGCATGTTGATTTCTTCAGTGATCATTAGAGAGACCAACTCATTGAAATCTGGAAATGGCTTTCTAACATATACGGAAGTTACAAAAGACTTCCAAGCCTTTTCATTGTTAAGTCCACCCAAGGTAGACGACACCAAATCATCATCATCGGGCATTGCATCAATCGCTGCCAATGCATCTGCAATGCTCCTTACCTTCAATGCATACTCATTGATAGACATCTTCCCTTTCTTCAATGTATTCAACTCTTGCTTGAGTTGAATCTTTCGTGCCTTTGTATTTACAGAAAACATACTTTCAAGTATGGTCCAAGCTGCATATGCATTCTCTGCATTTCTAATGTGTCCCAGCATATTATTGTCAATTACTGCAGACAACCAATACATGACCTTCTTATCTTTTGCATTCCATTCCTTTCGTGCCTTTGTCTCTTCTGCAATTGGAGGATCACTCATCTCCGGCTCCTTTTCTTCACCTGAAACGAACTCATAGAGGCCTTTTCCAATAAGTAAGTTCGTGACACGAAACTTCCATGATGGGTAGTTGTTCTTGTCGAGCTTCTCAATGGTGGGGCTTCCACTGTTCTCTGCCATTATCACAAAACTAATACCAAACAGCAAGCAAATCTTCTGCAACCCTTGACCTGTAGTGCACAGCAATACACCAGACAGCCTTTTTCACTGTCTGCTCAACAATACATGCAATCTGCAACCAGTTTGCAGATAAACCTTGTGTTTACTCACTGGTAAACACCTTTGAACTTACAGATCTGAAATCTGTAACCTGCGCACCCACGTTCGGTCGATACAGTCAAAGTCACAGTGTACCCTGAAACTGCTGTCCGCAACCTTGCGGCTCTAAAACGGGCCCTGAAACGGCCTCAAATGCCCAAAATAACTGCGAAAAAGCCCTAAAGGGTTAATCTGCACAATACACAGCGCTCTTCGCGCACACCAAATCTCACTGCAATCTGAGATTTTTGCTTTGCCCTACTTCCGGTGCCTCCACAGGCACTATCCAAGAGAAAGAGTGGAAGGATGGGAGAGCTTCTTACCCGTGGCTTGCTTGCTCGAACCTTGCTTCTTCTCCTTTGCTTCAACCTTCGAAATCAGCCTCTCTCAATGGCGCGGCTCTGATACCATGTCAAGAATCGCGTGGTGGAGGGGGTTGCTCAAGATGCTGCGCCGAACACACACAGAATGTACAAGGAGAAGCTCACTCAAGAGACAAGAAGAGAGATGGAGGCCAAAACGTTTTCTTGCTGATTTCTTCTTCTTCTTCCACACAATTTACAATGTACACAAAGTATAGATAAGATACAACATAAAAGGAAAGTGGCCTACTAAGTCAAACAATGCATAACCGACTACACTAGTCGACTGGCGCTATAACTATGCCAGCTGTAAATAGGTGTAATGACCTGAATATAATAAGTAATGAGTCAGTGGCCATGTGAGATGCATAATGACCACCGACGTGCTAAGTGTAGACGTGTGGACCCATCTAACCAGGCGGTCCATCATCAATGTCCGTATGTATTGAGCTTGTCATCTCAACAATAGTAGATTTGCACAAAACAACCAAAGGAAGCATCAAGCTGATAGAAAATAGATACACACTAAACACAACACAATGCTCACCCTACCCCCTGATAAAACCAAGGCATGACACCCACAAGGAGTAGGCCTAGCATAATCTGATAGAAGATCCGAAGCTAGTCACTAACCAACTGCTCCAACACGGCCACACTAAAAAGAACTATCAAAGAGGTTGCCCTAAGTGGTGGCCTGAACTACCTACCTAACTAAGGACAACACAACCAGGAGCTCCTACTAGGTGAGGACTCCTATAGCCTGATTAGGAAGTATTTTCTTTCAGCACATTTCCTCTTTTAGGTTTTTTATTCTTCCATACTTGGGCATGTAAAAAGGGGGGAGCTGAGCGTAGTGACCCAAGGAGAACAGGGCATCAGCCTCAGGACCAGTCGCGGTACCCAAGAACCTACCAGGTCCTCGCAAGGCGACACTTAATCCTTTTCTAACGCTCACTTTTATTTTCGCTCCAACCTTCCTTACTTTCTTCTTTTCCAGCAAGATGCCATCCCTAGGAAGACAAGGCATCGGCCCTGGGTTTGACTCGTCCCCAGGAACCTACCAAGCCTTCGCAAGGCGATGATCAACTACTTATACATGTTCCTTTCTTTTCTTTTCTATTTTTATAAGGGTTAGAACCCCTTTTTACACACCTTTGTATATATTTATTATCTTTAAGATATTCAGGGTTTTGTTTTATTATTTTCTTCTAGCAGGCTTCTCTAACTGCCTCACAACTAACAAGCACTCCTAGAACGGCGGCGTAGCAGTCTAGCAGAACAGGGTCACCAAGACTACCTTCTAAAATAGGTCTCTCAATGCCTGGTAATGTCTTTACAGGAGGCAATGACTACTCACACCTCCCTCAAACATACTTAACCTAAACCCTGGGATTTCATGCCTTGGACTCCGGTCCCCAACAAGAAAAGAAAAATCCCTGAACAAGTACGTAGACACAAATAGCATAAAATATGATACATAAAGGAGGGATATCACGTGGATAGGGCCACAATAAGCTTCCGCACAACAAAAGGCTCCTTTCAAGCTCTTCTTTGAACTTGTCTAGCACAAAACTACAACAAGAAACCATTAACCACACATGTACTAAACAAACAACTGGCCCTCTTGGCCTAATGAAATAAAGCACTTCACCACAAAACTTAATCAGCCCTCTTGGCCTAACGAAATAAAACATTCAAAACCTCGCAAAATTGGCCCTCTTGGCCTAATGAAATAAAACAGAATAGCACATACACATCCCTCCCTGAAATATTACAGATATACAATAATATGCCCCTTTCCAAGGAGGAAAACCACAGGGCTCCCAACCCTAAACTAAATGCATAAGGTTATGACCCATCCCTCCTGCATATATAGCAAGAGGTGTACGCATAACATGTTGTCTAATCAACCTATGGGTCTAGGATAATAACGATAGATTGGTCTCGGCTACTCTTTGCATCACCCATATCAACCATCATCTGCCATATATTGCATGCTCTGATAACATTTCCCACAAGCGACCGGGTCCTGTTTCATCATTGATAACGATATCCAGACTAGGACCACAGTTAAAGAAAAGGTTTTCTTCATAAGCAAGATTTCCTAGTGAATCCGCAAACTAATTCTAGTAATGTGGAATCAATTGAAAAGACACTCTCTCAAACTCTTCAACTAGGGTCAATGCAGTTCGATGATACATACAAAGAATGGGATTCCGCACTGTGTATGTCCCATCTAGCTGATTCAGGATCAACTGGGAATCCCCTTTTACTAAAAACCGATGAATACCACCTTGTTTGGCAATATGCAGCCCCATAATCAAGGCTTTATACTGTGCCATATTGTTAGTGAATCCTACCCCGAGATAAGCAGCTAACTTCATCGTAACTCTATGTCGAGGATCTCGAATTACTACTCCAACACTCCCTTTTTTATTAGGGCCCCTAGACACTCCGTCAAAATATAATGTGTACGTCCATAATGGGTTTACACAGCCTGCCATCACAAACTCCTCTATTCATAATTATGGCAATCAAAGTTTAGCATGTTAAGAGGATGAACTAATGGCTCCATCCCACCTTTTTTCATTGAACTCAATAGGGATACTCGTCAACAGTCATAAGTAGTGATGGCAGAAGACTTTGATCTCCCACACAAAGTTTCCATCTTCTTGCTCAGTCACTTTGTATCCTTTGCTCCATCAAATGAGTTTCCCCTGATGGTATCTCTGCTCTAGATATGGGTGCTCCAAATAAGGAATTAACCGCCCCATCAACCAACTTTTAAGCTCTTTTGCAGGTCTCAAATCATCCCCAACATGGACCTACAATGCATTTTCCTGTATTAGCATACTTAGAAATAATAAGGTTTAATCTTATTAAGATTAACCTTATTTTTAAACTCTACTCCCTATAGATCAGCTAATAAAGCCGTAGACCTATTTTTCCCTATCCTAACAATCTTGTAGGGACCATCCCATTTAGGTTCCAGCTTCCCTGGAAACAGCTCCCTACGCGCATCATAGTATAGAACTAATTGCCCTTTTTTAAAGGTATACCTCTTCGCTCTAAGGTCATGCAACTGCTTCATCCGACGTTTAGCTATCTCCTAGTGTAATAAGCTCTGCAACTTTAGCTCATCCAGGTGGGTTATGGCCATGAAACGTTCAAAAAGGGAATCCTCATCTCCCAAAGAATGGTTAATTGCAAACTGCATGGTTGGCAACTCAATCTCGACGGGTAACACACACTCTTCCCCATAAACTAATTTAAATGGAGTATGGCCGGTAGCTCGCTTGAATGTTGTATTGTATTCCCATACTGCCACATACAACTTCCTGTCCCAGTCTCGTTTCTTCTCAGAGACTATTTTAGACAAGATTCCCACAAGCTGCTTATTGGTACTTTCGACTTGCCCATTTGCTTGCGGATTATAGGGGGTCGTTTTATTGTGCTTGATTTGCCAGCTTCAGTCAAGCTTTTGATCACCTTGTTCAAAAAATGGGTTCCACAGTCCGACATTAATTCTTTTGGTGGACCGAAACGACAGATAATCTGCTCCAAAAGGAAACTTGCAGTCTCTTTTGCATTATCCTGCCTTGTCACCCGCGCTTTTGACCATTTTGTAAAATAATCAGTGGCTACTATAATGTACCTCTTCTGAGTAGTAGACGACGGGGTGCTAGGACCCACAAAGTCAATGCCCCACTTCTCAAATGGAAGGATAGCCATGATAGGCGTAAGTGGACGTTTCCTATTCTCTCGGCTGTCATGCCTTTGACAAGTATCACATCTCTTAACATACTCAAAAGAATCTTGGAAGATGGACGGCCACCAATATCCAGCTCTTAAGGCTTTCTGTGCCGTCAACCATTCCGCAAAGTGCCCTCCACATGCAGAGTCATGGCACTCTTCCAAGATGAAAGGAACCTTGTCAGGCATCACACATCGGTGATAGATATCATCAACACCCTGTCGATATAGTGTCCCTGCGATCAAGGAAAACTTCAAAGACTGTTGTTTAATTTTCCTCTTTTCAGACTTTGACAAACCAGCTCCAGTCTCTCCTGTTGATAGAGAATGTGTAATAGTAGCATACCAAGATGGGATAGAAGCTGTATCAATTTTAAACATTTCCTCAATATCACTTCCTTCAGCCAAAGTCTCTTTCGGCTCCCCGAAATCCACAAGGCATTCCACGATACCCTGCAGCCTCGGTGGCTTACTCTTAATATCATAATCGAACTCCTGTAAAGTGATTAACCACTTTGCCAAACGATCAGGCGGCTGCAACTTGTTCATAAGCAATCTAAGTCCTTCCGCTTTCATATAGAACACTACCTTTTCATAGAGGATGTATTGCCTAAATTTCTTAGTCCCAAAAACCATCGCAAGAAACAGTTTCTCCATGTAGGTATAGTTAATCTCCGAGATGCCCAATTTTCACTAGCAAAAGCTATCAGATGATACCACTTTTCCTCCCAGATTTGGGCTAAACAGTAGCTGATACTATGCATAGTGGCTGTTGAAAATATATAGAACACCTCGCCTCTTTTAGGTGCTTTTAAAATGGGCGCTTTCACTAGCTCCTATTTCACATCCTCGAAAGCTACCTTTCAAGGGTCACTCCACTCAAATGAACAGCTAAAGGATAATAAATTTGTTAATGGCAACATCCTTTCTGCCAAGGCATTTATAAACCTCCGATAGTACCCTATCGATGACAGAAAGCTATGAACCTCTTTCAAAGTGCGTGGTGGACTCATAGCGACTATAACCTTGATCTTTTCAGGGTTCAGTGGCTATCCCTACTGAACTGACCACATGGCCTAGCAATAGCCCATAAGGTACTCCAAAAACACACTTTCATGGGTTAAGAGCAATACAGAATTGTCTGCAACGCTCAAAACACTTTCTTAAAATAACCAACATCCTTTCCCTTACAGTGGCTGCCCCCAGGTCATCAATAAATACTTTCAGCTCATCTGAGGAGATGTCACCAAAGGTCTTGTCCGCTGTTCGTTGCCATGATCCAGGTGTATTGCACAAACCAAAGGCCATCACATGGTACACAAAAGTACCAAAGACAGTAATAAAAGTTATTTTCAACTTGTCCTCCTCTGCAATTTCCATCTGGTTATATCCTGCAAAGCAATCCATGAACGAATATATTTCCCTACCCGCTAATTGATCCAAAATCAGCTCAATAAACGACAACGGGTAGTAATCCTTAACTGCCCTAATTTAATTGGTCACGAATTATTCGGCGTGGCAAGATCCAACTCAATCACATCCGCGTCTCTTATCCTATCTTGTGGCTCTATTGGCTTATTTAAAGTTATCTGATAAATGTCCTTTGTAGTGGACCCCTCTTTAGATTCATCACTGGAGGATGTCTCACTACCAGATGGATCGTCTGATGTCTCTAATTCAATAGAAGATAAAGGAGCTCTCTCACTTTGAGGAGACTTAGGATAAGCCTCGACTATTACTCGATTAGCACCTCTACCTAGAGCCACTCGACCGGCAAGTATATCAACTTGACAGTCTATTCGTAAGATCCAAGGCCTACCTAGCAAAACTCGATAACTAGGGCATCCTGCAAATCTTATTACCCTAAAGTCCAAGAAGCATTCTACACTTGCAACTGTAACATGGACCTTAGTAACACAACCTTCTGGTTGTCTTAGACTATCATCAGCCACTCTAAGAAGGGTGGAGCTATCTTTTTGGATGCCTAGACCCAACCTCTCCATCAACTCTGAACTCATGATGTTGACGGAGGATTCAGTGTTGACAATGGCATGTTCCACCAATATTCCATCCACATAAGCTAGAACCCTAGGGCAATTCTTTTCAGCATGATCAAACCAATCTTCCCCTACTCGTGCTATGCCCAAAGGTTCTACAATATACCCTATACACAAGATCTTCTTAAATTCCTTGCGTACTCCTGGAGATAATTTGATCAATTGCAAGAGGTTCACATCTGGTTTAACTTCGCAAAGAGAACTTGCTAAATCAAAGTCATGATAAGTAGCCAAAGCTCTCTTTTCCCGCCAAACCATCCTCGCTTTTGGTCTTTGGACTGGTTTTGGTGCTTCTTTCTTAGCTCTTGCCTTCTTCCTTGGCACTTCCTTGTCCTTTTTAGGGTCGCTTTTTCTGTCAACCGGCCTTAGCGGTCCCCTTTCCATGCTAGGATTCTGGACTTGCGTCCCCTTATACCCTTGTTTAGGGTTTCCCTCAGCCGGCTTTGCATTATCTTTGTCAACCTCTTTAGCCTTTTGGCCTCTTGTCACGGCTCTTAAGTTAGAGGTTTCGGCATCATTGACTCGCACAACCTCAACAAGGCTGACTCCGTTGCCTTGTGACAACTCTTCTATAGTGGTATTTTCCCTCTGCAATATTTGTCTTGGTGCATCATTCTGTTGCAAGTTATTTCCTTGCGCTCTATGATTCACAGGGCCTGGCTGTTTACTCCCTTTTTGGAGGGAACTAATCTTACTCCAACAGGAAGTAGCTAAGTGGCCCGACTTCCCACAAATGTCACATTTCACATTTGGACAGTTTCTGGGGAAGTGCTGCCTACCACACCACTTACAACTAAATCTTGAGGGTCCACCCTCTTCAGGGCGTCGACTCCCTATCAGATTTTGTTGCTTCTTTAAGAAATTAATGTCGACACATATTTTTCGATATTGTTCGAAAATCATATCGGTATAATGCTCCATCATATCCTTAACTTCGCCAAGGACATTATATGCACTCGACTCAGCCTCGATCGTCAACCCATCATTCCATTGGCCTAATAATCTAATTTGGCATTGGCTGTTGACCCACAGGAACAATGTTAGAATTTGAAACTTGGCCTCCAACGTTTGGTAGAGCCAACTGACTTGCCATAGGCATAGTCACACTGGGAGGAGCTAGCAGCAAAGGTACATTCTGGTGAACCACGCTCCCTCTTCCATTAGGGTTAGTCATAGGCATCCCTTGACTTCCATTCGTCAATGCTGGATTGCGGCGAGGTACTAAACCCCCATTAACATTCATTTGAGAGAAGTAGGCTGTTTGTAATCGTGCTTCTACTCCCTCTGCCCACATAATAGCGGTGTCTATATCTGCCAAGGCCACATTGCTCAATTGTACTTGGATATTAAAATCTAACCCATGCAAAAAGTATTGCAATTGGGCAGCTGGTGGAATGGGAATGTAAGTTTGTAACTTATGGAATACTTCTTTCAACTTCTTGGCATATGCTTTCACATTCTCATGAGGGTCTTGGTGCGTTACATTCAAGACCCGCAACCAATATTGGCCACCTCTTTCAGGGGCATATTTCTCTTGGAAAGTTGCATAGAATTGATCAATTGTGGCTATGGTCCCAGACTCTATGCTGTGATACCATACCGCAGCCCTTCCTTTTAACGTCATATTAAAGAACATCATGAGATGTCCCTCATCTTGGATGCGATAATTGAACATCAATCTTTGGAACTCACAAATGTGAAATTCTGCATCCTCTTCCGCTAACCCATTAAAAATGGGCAAGGGAACTCATAAGGCTGGTAAATCCGGCGTCCCTGCAGGAATTGCAGTGGGTTGTGCCATGGTGACAATCGGATTACCAATAGGAGCTTGAACGGGTGTATTCACCCCCCCACTTAAAGTGGGTAGAATTGGTGGAGGAGAGGAAGAACTTATGCTTCCTCCTACACCTAACAGACTATGTAGAGCAGTTGGGTTACTAAGACCACTGCCTCTTATATGTACTGGGCTACTCCTTTGAGGAGAATAATGACTTACGATCTCTAACCGCCGCCTAGCCCTCTCAGCACATTCTGCTTTTTGGATTTCGGCTTGGCGGTCCTTGTCAAAGGACATAAACCAACTTTCTTTTGGTCCCTAGAAACCCTAGTTCCGAAAACCACCACTTATAGGCGGCTCCTGGTAGACATACCACTGATGGGACCTAAAATGGGCCGGCATTGGCTATAGCACTAGCTGGACCTCATGCTCATGACACACAAACACCCTCACGGCCTCGCGGACTAGAAGCGTCAATCTAATGCTAAAGGACAAACTGCCCTGAAGCTTAATTCATGTGTTTATAGTTTATAGTCCAACATTTTTCTAAAACTCCTCAAAGGGAGAACCCAAAGTACATAGGCATAACGCCTCGTCACACACACATAGGAGGCACTCCACCGACTAATAGTCGGAGCCCCACTGCAACTCTCCTACATCGCAGGGATTGGCTCTTTGATGCGCTGCTAAACATATAATACAAACGAACACAAACTCCTCTCAAGGTACCAATATTTTACGTTCCAAGATGTACCATTCCTCACTATACTTTCCCCTTAGGACCCAACGACTAACCTACAGCTTAGGACATCCTCTCACGCTCATCGTTGGTCACAACCTAAGGAAAATAGGTGCCATGCATCTAGGAGGTTTTTCTGATACCTTTAATTATTATGCTTAATGCAAATCGTGTATGGCTATGTGCTCAGACAAAAGAAAGATCAGCATCGCGCATGGTGCATAAAGCATTCTTTCCATGAATTTTACTAGCGCGTGCTACATTGAAAGGAGGCATTGAGCCATATGCTCATGCTACCATATCTTTATTTAAACCGTTTCCTATATGCCAAGTGCAATGCATAAATCAAATCTTTTCTTTATCTTTCATCGTTTCAGCCCCTCTTCATCCAACTCTTAGTATTTTGTATCATTGATCGGTTAGATAGGGTTTCTATGCATTTCTCCATTTTAAAAGAATAATAAATACACACAAAACATAGAAACGGAGACAAACCGAGGCCAACCTCGTTCTTTGCCATTGTTATACATTGCACAAACATAGATATAATTTTCCCTAATTTTCCTCAGCCCGTTTCCTATTTTTTCCTAATTTTAAACCCATTTTTTCCATTTTTAGGCAATTTTTCCTATTTTTCTTTAATAAATAATGACTGAAAATGAAGGTTGATTGTGGGTTATGGTCCTTAGGTTCATTGACAGCAAAAACTCAGAGTTAGTTGGTGTGACATATCATATTTCTCATTTATAATATAGCAAAACCCCCAATTTTACCCTTAAAACGCATGTTTCTCATGTATTTTGACACTAATTCCGGCCATTTAGCCTTATATTTTTTTATTTTCAGGTTGCAAACAGTTGAAACTCATGGTAAACAATATCATAATGAACTTTTATCCCATATGAACAAGGTTTCATAAAGCAAATAGCATGAAAATATCATTTTTCTTTTATAAAAATAGCATTACCGCTTATTTTCAGGTCTCAGTTTCTTGGTCTTGATTACGGGACTGATTTCTAGCATGCATTTAATGCTCAGCATCTTCAAGAACAACACTCTTCATGTCTTCATCCATTCGGAAGCAATCCGGTCTCATCCGGACAAGCTTTCCTCCATCATTCTTCATTGTCTTCTTCCACACAAGAATAGCCCCTTAAGGGAGAGAGAGGGAGGAGAGAGAAATACTAAAATCAGAAATCTTCATCCAGGCCATCATTGCGCGAGGGAGAGGCGGCGATATGATCAGCATACAGAGGGTAGGCAAGGGCCATTGTCAATTAGGTAGGTTGTGTGCAGGCTGATGATCACCATCATCAACATGAGGCGCAATTTTAGGATGCAAAACAGGCACCTCCATCTCCATGATTTGATGCATGCTTGATCCCCAAACTTTCATGTGACATTTAAATTTTGGGCTCCCAAAGGTCACTTGCCCATTTGACCTCTCTAATGTCCACCCCTTCGCATCTTGCCCATTTCCTTGGCCATTTCCCCATCCGGTGTCCAAATCGAGTGCTATAAATTTTTGCGCATTCAGCTTGACATCCCCCATTGGTCGGAAACCCCTGACAACCCGCATGGTAGTTTGAAAAATTAGCAAAAATCAACAAGTGTCTCTTGGGCGCCTTTAAAGCACTTGACACTTAAAATCATCCTAGCTGGAGCCGCCGCCTTCGACGTTGAATATGTTTCCCTTGATATTCTTAATTTTTAGCTATTTTTAAGCCCTTCTCGGCATCAAAACTCCGCTCTCACTAAGGCCTAATTGTACATCAAGTTTAGATAATGCACCTTGGTCAATCGCCACTTGGGTTCATCCAATAGATTCTTGCATGGTTTAAGATTTGCAGCCAGGTTACCAGATAATTTGTTCATTAACAAGTACTCTAAGATCTCATGGAGGTATCGTTTGTTGTTCGGGACGTGGAATGCGACAGAGGTGGGTCACCTACGTGAGATTCTAGCCATCAAGCAAATTGGTACTGAGGGTGTGTCTCTGGGCTCACTGACTGCCTTAGTAGCTTACTCGTATTCCTTGTTATTTGAGAATGACAAATCAATATTGGCTAGCACATGCATCCAATCTTGCTCATCCTCAGAGCAAGGGATATACTTGGTCAGTTGCCTACAAGATTTTCTAATTTGAGCATCACCCTTTGGCATAGTTGAGATGGTGTCTAGGCTGACTGGTGTAGTCTTCCAAGTATACATCTCCACTCTTACCACTTCTATCCGATTGCCTAAGAAGATTAGATCATTCCCCCAGTTTTCTATGACTCTACATTGTGCATCTAGGGTCAACCTAACAAGACATTGTAGTCCACTCCTTTCATGACTATGAAGTCCATAGAGAATAGGACTCCTATGATCTTCAGTGGCCAATTTTTCACTCCATAGAGAATGGAACTTTCATTCCATTAGCTAGTGTGACATTGAACCTAGCCTTTAGGTGGGTTACCCCAAGCTTGGAGTACTACGTGGCTAAGTAGACTGACTCCTACCCTTGTGTCTACAATCCCCTTCCTCATGGTATCACCTAGAGCTAGGACCGGCAAAATTGCATGCATCTCTATGCCTTCCTAGAAGGCATTAATGTGCAAGGACTTGGACATTCAGTGTAGAGTTAGGCTCGGCATTTGCATTACTACATCTCGGTCTTGCAAGTCGACTCCCTTTTACTCTAGAAATCCTTCCAACCATTGCTTTACCTCCTACCATAGCATCGGATGTTGCCCAAGAAGATCTCCTAGGCTTAAAGTTACAGGGGTGGTCATTAGCATTGCAAGGAGATTACTAGCCGCTTGCTTCTCTCCTAATTCTACGCTCCTTGGCCAATGGCCTCAATTAGTTTGCTAGCCCATGGTGTTCAAGCTCTATCTAGGTGGCACAATTTGAAGTGTAGATGTATCTCTCAATCGTGTGGGAGAGACTGGCTTGCTTATGCTAGAGAGATAATCGATCTCGTCCTCCAATATGAGCTCAATATCCTTTAGGTGTTCTTGGGCTTTTCTCACCCACTCCTTGACCTTTTCTATGGCTTCAAGTTGATGCTTTGAGTTGGGATACTCCCCTACCTTAGCACTCCCTTTCTTCAACAGTCTTTGGGATAGATGTTTCTGCCTCTGTGTTCATGACTTTCTTTCCAATAGGTAGTGTCATTGTGCTCTTAGTTCTTAGTATGACCTTTGCTTTGATTTTCTTATTTCTTCACCTATGATTGTTTCTTCCGATTGAGGCTACATCTAGGTTTTTAGGCCTCTGCATTGATATGCTGGCCTACTTTGTCTGCGATTGGGTCATAACTTGCAAGAGGATGGGTGTGGCCTCCTCGTTGAGTGTTTTGACACCAAACAACCCCAATGGAACTAATGGTACAATTTCCAAACTAGAGGATAGTTTTTTCCTAGAGAAATCAGCAAAGAGGTGGGTGATTACACACTCAGCACATCTAAGATCATCCTTATCTTGATTAGATTGCTCACTCTTGGGATAATGCGAAGAGATGTGTCCTGGGTGACTGCAAGTCCAACAAGAAATCGACTCTTGGCTCTGCCCTCCTAAGACTCTACCTCTCCCTCTTTCTAACACGATCACCGAAATTGGTGTTGTGGAGTTTGTGCAAGAGCTGCAGAACACGGGGTTCAAGATGCAGCAAGGAAAGAGGCTAACAAGAAGATCTCAATTTTTTATGCCAAAGATCACTATATTGCTTGTCAAGTAAATTACAAGAGGTCCATGAGTACTCATTCTGAACAACCACCTTGTGTAGGAACTAAAAAAAATACTGATAGTCTTGTTAGCTTCAAAGCCACTGCTGCAGACTTGTGTATACATTTGCTTTGCATAGGCTAAGCGTCTCTCGGCTCTGTACTGCTGCAATGTTTTGATAAAGCTCTTTTCATAGACCAGTGTTGACGACTTATGGGTATAGAGTCAAAATAAATGACAAAGCATTACAATCTGTCCATTGCTTTACAATAAAGCGTAAGAACTTGCTTTTCAGGGCAAACCAAGTAATTCATCCAGATTCAGGACTTAGTTGTAGACAGCTTGATCAGTCTCCATCCTGCTTTGTTGGAACATGCATGCTTTAGTTAGCAAGGATTAATGATGCCTCATGGCTGCTCTGAATCGTTCATTACTTGTTGGAGGGAATTGCCTGATCACAGAGAGAATTTTTCCAAGAGAGAGAGAGTGGTCTTTTTTATTTAGACAGTCCCATAGCCATTCTCCTTCTTATAGAAATGCATGGATCCACCTTTCCCATCTGTGCGGCCATCTTGCTGCCCCATGAGTTCTGCAAAGACCTCTTTCAAGGAGCCACCACGGCTAAGGTAAGTACAATGATCCCTGTAAGCTGTGATGACATTGTCCTGCCTGGTTATGCCAGCCTCCATGCCAATATAAACAGACTCCTGGCCATCATACAGGTGGCAAAATCCTTTGATCATTTTTGATTTGTATAGCTGGTCTGCAGCAATCTCCATGCGACGCATGCGTACCATGTTAGTGAAGAATCTGACTAGCTCTTTAGCGGAGGTGTCCACGATCTGCGGAGGCGGGTCAATCTTGTGGGCCTTGAAGGGGACTGCGATCTCGACATCAAAGGGGGTGCAGTTGGTGGAGAGGTGCCTACACGAGAGGCTTTAGACTGATGGACGAGAAAGAATCGTTCCGATGGAGAGGCGAGATCTCCGCTGCTCCCTTTGTCCACTAGCACTGGCGGTAATGCGATCAAAATGAAACTCCAAAATGTTCTTGTCGTGCTGAGAGTCAGACGCCAAGGCAGTCTTATTAAGCTCTCTGCCAGGCCAGGCTATGGAGAAATCCCAGAGCATGGATGGTAGGGCAGAATCTGGAAGAGAGAGAGAGTCCCCAAAGCAAAGGCGTCACACCTGTCCCTTGGCATCGAAAAGCCACCATCTCAAGCCCTCGATCAGCTCTAGTTTCCCCTTCATAACATCAGCCATTGCAGCTAAGCGCTCCCCCTTCCAACTCTCTGCGTCCCAGTTTTCCCTTTTCGAGCATGCCAGGCTGGACTGATCAGGGCTCCACTCCAGGAAAAGCTCCTCCTTGACAAGAATAGGCTAGGCAAAAAAAAGCCCAACAAATTTAGTTGCTCCCATTAGCCAGGTGATCCACGTAATTCTCATCATTCATGTCATCTTCCTTTGGGGTGCATAGTTTAGATCAAATAAGTAGCTTCTGCCATGGTACTTCTCGGTCTTGTGGAGTGCCGTTGGTTGCGGTTGGCTTGTTCTGGCCTTAAGGCGATCAAAGCTTGGGATGGAGTTATTGGTTCCTTGATCATAGCTTTGTTGTAATCTATAAAATGCAACTGTGTCCCCTTCTGAAATGTTCAAGTACTTTTTCTTCTTTTTATAGACTCCCCAATTCCTTTTGAGGATGTAAGATTTGCTTGACTCCCAAAAGCCATAGACAAACTTCATAATTTCACCATCATCTCCATCCTCGATATCAACTTCGATGTCCCCTTGCTTTTGGGTGTCTTCAATGCCTCATAATCTCCATTGCATGTAATGCCAATGTATCTACTTCAAAAATGCTTTGTCTCATATGTTACGTTGGCCTTGTTCACGTGCAACTTTTATCTTCATAGCTTAAATGTGGGCTTCTACAAAGCTTCCTTTGATTCCATGGTATCCTGCACTTTTCTTGGAGTTCATAATTGAAATTAACAGCTTGATAATATTATTTGGCATCAGTTTTTCATATTTTTCTAACACACACACAAACAGAAACACACACAAGTGGAGTATGTACATTGGATGAGGGTAGTGAAAAGAATGGAAAGATAATGCAGCAATCAAACACAATGAAACACACGTGAAAAGATAGCACAGATGCACAACAAAAATGGAGGTGTTTACGGCTCGGATGTGCAGCAACACGACATCCACCCCCTCTAAACCTGCGCATCCTCCGGATGAGCCAACTATCCATGATCGTTTAAGTCCACAAACAGGTCCAGTCCTTCATCAGTTTCCAGTAGACCTGTTTCTCCATCAGCTTCATCATCCATATTCTCTGCTTCTTCTGCTAGAATTTCTTCTGACTGCTCTTCTTCTGCCAATGCTTGAAGTGCATACTCTTCATCTTCTCTTCTCTTGAAAATCTTGACTCATTTTATGGGCACCCTCAATACCGTCCCATCCAATTCAACCAACTCATAGGTAGCATTGTCAAAAACCTGTTTCACCTCATATGGTCCAAACCATCTTTGAACCATTTTTCTCATGCTGCTATGCTGATTCTCTAGGCTACTGTCGTAGACTAGAACCCAATCTCCCTCTTTTATGGCTCTAGGCCGCAAGCGATGCCTCAAATTAAACTTTTCCTTGTTTCTGAGTCGGGCTGCCTTCAAACGATCAACTGCTATAGTTGCACATCTTCTATCCTTCTCTCTAGTTGACAAATCCGAAGAGCTAGAAGCTCCTCCCTTGATAAATTCTCATGCCATGGAAGAGCACTCCACGTGAGAGCACAAATTTCAGTAGGCATGACAGGTTTTTGCCCAAACATCAACTCTACAGGCATATATCCAGTAGTCACGCTATGTGTAGAGCGGTCTGTCCACAATGCAAAAGGTAGTAATCTCAGCCAATCTCCAATCCGACCTCTACAAGCTTTTGCCAATGCCTTAACTATCAGCGGATGTCCTCTTTCGCTCTTGCCATTCCCCTCTGAATTATAGGCAATAGTAAGAGCCAACGTAATCCCAAGCCATGAGAAAAATTCTCTAGCTTCATCTGCATCTAGCTCTCCACGATCAGCTATAATCTTGCATATACATCCATACCTGCAAAATATTTCTTCCAACAAGAATTTACATACTGTAGTGGTGGTCTTCATCTGCAAAGATCTTCCTTCAACATAGTTTGTAAGATCCTCCCTGGCCAAGACAAGATATCTCATTTGCCAAAGTCCCACTGGCAAAGTAGCCAAGTCAACCACCCATTTATAATGCATACATAGCGGATAGGTCGGATGCAATTCATCGCGATGCCGCACTAAAGAGTAGAGCTGACAGTCCCTGCAAGTCTCCACAAAGTGGGAAAAATCCTTATACATCCATTTCCATCAGTATCTTTCTTTGATTTTCTCATAGGTAGCCCACACACCTCTATGTCTAGCCCAAGAACTCTCATGAAACTCTCGCATAATTTGTATTTGCATCGCTGCCTCACAAACTACTCTCAAGGGTAGGCCGCCTCTCTTCTTTGGGTGCTTCCAAAGAAAACCATCTTTCAAGAAATACCCATAAGCCTTTCTTCTGATTTTCTTGAATACATCATCTGTCCAATCACCTCTTCTAGTCAATGAACTCAGATACTGACCAATTTGCAGCCACTCGCCAACATAGAGTTCTTTAGTAAAGGCTTCAACAGTAGATACATGACAATCATGAAGAAGGACAGAAGCTGCAAACTCTGTCTCATCATCTTCTGCAAGCATTGACTCCTCATCCTCATATCTTGCTCTAGACAGCATGTCAGCAACTTGATTATCTTTTCCTGCTATGTGTCAAAATTCTAGATTCAATGATTTGATGTAGGCAATCCACCGAAGCATCGCTATATCTGGAGTCGAACAGCTAGTAATCATGCCAAGGAAAGGCAAGCAATCTGTTTCCACAACAATTGAAGCACTAATAAAATACCTTTTATCACACTTCAGTGCAGTGACTACTCCCCACAACTCTCTTTTAATCTGCGGATATCTCCTCTACCGCTCATTAAGAACTTTAGCTCCAAAACGGATTGCATATCTGTTCCCATCAACATCATCCTGTCCCACTGCCCAACCTATGCCAATAGGGCTAGTATCAACTGTCAACATGATTGGCCGTCCACACTGATAATCCGCCTTGCAAAGAGTAGGAGCTGACTGCAACAACTTCTTGAGTTTACGCATGGCTTTCGAATGCTTCTCATCCCAATGAAACTTCTGCCCCTTTCGAAGCAGCTGATAGAGAACATCTACTATGTGAGAAAAATGAGGAATCCAAATCATGTAAAATACACAAGCTCCCACAAATCTCCACACCTCTGAAGTAGTCGAGCAATACTCTGCAATCCTGCTTATGGCATCCACCTTTGCAGGTGAAGGCTTTCTGCCATAATAATTAACCATATGCCCAACTATGATGACTTCATTAACACCAAAGACAAATTTCAGCCCTGAAAGAGTAAAATTCACCTCCTCTAATCGTGTCAATATTTTCTCACAAGCAACCAAGTGTTCAGCCACAAACTGTCTACATCCTCGCAAATCAAGACTCTCATTCTTTTCTTCTTCTGCACAACCCTTAATAGGCACATCATCTAAGAAAGGCATGGTATACTGCGGAATATAGTCTCGTAGAACTCTATGCATAGCATTCATCATATGAGCAACTGAGTTGGTGGCACCTTGAGGCAAGGTACACATCCTCACAAGACCAATAGGTGTCTGCATAGTGGTAATATCCTTGCTTTCCAAGGCAAGCTGAAACTGGTCATAACCAGAATACAAGTCACCTAGGGAATAGATGGCTCATCCTGCAAAAGCCTCGGCAAACTCATCCACAACTGGACCTGTTCCCACATTCCTGATTGTCACTTTATTCACGGGCTGCATATCCTGAATAAATCTCAAGGTTTCATTCTTCTTTGGTACAGTAAACCACCTGTTAGAATAGGGCGCAGAAGAGGGTTCCAAAATCCCCATCTTAATCTTCTCATTCAGCAACTCTATCAGCTTTGGCAAGTGTGCTCTAGGCACAGGTATAGGACGTATATTCAATGGCACATGAGGAACAATGAAGATGACCATAGGCGCAACCAATTCGGGACTAATGCGGTCAATTTCATGAGGAAAGAAAGCAAATGCCTTACCATGTCGTCCAAGCATCTCTCTAAAACATTCTTTTTCCACTGGAAGCAAGAAATCATCATTTCCAATCTTCAATTCTGCAAGAGTTTCAGCTGTAAATTTATGTCCAATATTTGCAGGATCTCTCAACATAGGCTGCTTCATAGCTTTTTTTATCTGCTCATCACTATCAGGAGGAAGCGGCCCTACAACCGGTTTAACCTTCTTATCAACTGTTTTATACTTCGTGTCAACCTTGGCATCAGTCAGGCACTCTTTTCTTTGCTGCAATTTATGCAATTTTTCAGCAACTCTCAACTCTGTTGGCTGAAAGATTTCAGCCCTTTGCTCTATGGACTGCATGGGTGTAGCCTGAAACTCTGTATGCTGAAAATTTTCAGCATTAAACTCTGTTGGCTGAATGGTTTCAGCCCTCTGCTCTGTGGACTGCCATGATGCAACCTCAGACTCTAAATGCTGAATTTTTCCAGCATTTAACTCTGCTGGGCTGAAAGGTTTCAACCCTCTGCAACTCTGAAAGCCGATCAAGATCAGCCATAGATTCGGTTTGCTGAGTTTTCTCAGTCTCTGACTCTGTTTTCAGCATAAAATCAGAAATTTCCTGATACATATCCAAGGTTTGCATAGGTATGATCCTTGAACCCTTATATACATCAGTTTTTAGCATATTTCCCATCTCAGACAATGTATCTGCATAAGACATTCCTTCATATAGCCCATCCACATGCTCTTCTGCTTGCAAAATACCTGCAGACTTCAACTCTTTCTCCTTACGACCAATGTACTGCCTAGCAGCTCTAGACAAATCTGAAATTTTTTGATAACTCACTGAACTATCTGAAGAAAAACCAAAAAAATTAGTGGAGAAAGATTGGCTGCCAGGAGGCAAGATCTCCTCTTTTCTTCGCTCCGTACCATTGGTGTCTCGCAAGACAGCGGTACCTAATGAAAATCCAACTCCTTCGCAGATAGTGGTGCCTCACGCAAGGAGTCCCTGTTTCTCGGATGATATACTCCAACAGTCATAAACTGAACAGCTCGCATACCATCCTTAGTGCGTATCCGTGCATAGGCTGAGTCGTCATCCATCACTTTCGTCTCCATTCTTGCTTCTGTAATGAAAAGCTGTCCAAGAATAATCGGATAAGAGCAAGAATCCTGAACAAAGCAATGATAATCCTCTTCAACATTACCAATAGAAATTCTGATGCTCGGATAAGCAGCATACATGTCACCAGAAGTATTATTGGCTGCTCTCATGCGCCAGCCATGTTTTGCATCCATAGGCCACTTGCCACTCTCATAAACACCTCAAGCAATAAGATTAATCTTGGAACCATAATCAACCAAAGCAACCAAAGGAATCTGTTTCTCTCCAATCCTTACCACCGTCTCAGTGGTTGCTCTAGCCCAATGACTGCGTGAAAAATGACTACGAGGAATGAGGATAGGGGTATCATCATCTTCAAATTGCATAGGCTGAACTATTTTCTCCAACTGCGGATTGATAGAAGCATTCTTAACCATCACTGCATCATCATGCTCTTCCCCAAGAGCTCCATGCCATAACCCCTGTAAAGCAGGTCCTTCCATTGCATGTCGTTTCCTCCGCAAAAGATCCTGCATCTGATCCTGTATTTCTCTTCTAGCAATCCCAAGAGCTTCTCCAACAGTAAAAGTGACTTCACTATTTAAAATTCTTTCATGAAAAATCTTACTCATATCCATCTGCATATCAAGGTTTGACAAGAGCTTGAATCATGGCTCCTTTCTTGGTTGTCTCTTTTCTTTCATCTGCTTGTCTGCCATAGGTTTTTCAGGACCTGATTGAGCCAGAGAACTCGTCATAGGTGGAGCTGTAACAGGTGGTGAAACAAAGTCACCCCCTCTAGTCTTTTTGGAGGTACTGAGACCCTCCTCATCTTTTCTTCTTTTTTCCTCAACCATGGCATCTAAACCCTGTGTTTTCGCCGTATAAGCAAAAATAGAATACCTATCAACAGGAGAATCCCATCCCATTTCTCCTCGGATACTGGAGCCCACACAAGTCATAGTGGATGCCTGAACTTTCCCTCTTCTCGCTATGTCCAAGGCAGAGGACCATAAGGCTGAGTCTCCATCTGATTTTTGCTCAAGCTGGACTCCATAAGCTGAAGCATCTTCTCTAACACTCACATAAGCTGATCGCGCAGCAATATCATCAACAAGCTTCTTCATGCCTTCCTTACCAAAGTTCGTGTCAAGAGGAGCACCAGTCTCTGTCAGCCATATCTTCCCATCTTGTCCCCAAAACACTATGTTCTTCTTATGCGCTTCCTGAAAAGCATCACAATCTCTATAGTGTTGGTGCTCTGTACTATCGCACCAAATACATCCTCTCCCTTTTCTTTGGCCAGTTGGAAAAGCAGTCACTGGAGCAAGTGCTACAGCAGGTACTGACATAAGTTGCTCTTTTAACTTCCCAACTTCAGCTTTGACTGCCTCTATCGTCAAATCTGCCAAGCCTTTAATAACATCATCTACTGATAAGGGCACTGGAGCAGCAGAAACTGATGGATTTACAACAGAAGGAGTAGGCTTAGGCATAGAACTTGCAGCAGGGGTAGAAGTAGAGGTCTCCAAGTATTTTTCAGAAGCAGATCCTGTATTACGATGCAATCGTACCCTCTTGCGCTGCTTCTTAACAAGCGCATTCACAGCATCAATGACATGCCTCCACTCGGTCTTTAAACCTGAATCAGTAGCTTGATCTTCCAAAAGCTCATCCAACTTTTCCTGTAAATCAGCATCAGCAGCTTGTAAAAATAATTCCACTTTCTGCATCTTCAAAGCTTGCTACTCAGTTCCATCCAACTGATCATAGCGGCTCTCAAACTCTCGCAGAAGGGCGGTAACTAAAAGTCCCTTATTAGGCATAGAAACCCATGCTAAGAAATTCCTGCGGTTCATAAGACCTGTATCCTCCGGGAAATATTCATCTTTTAATGCCTTCTTAAACTCTGTCCAACCAGCATGTGTTTCTTGAATTTTTGAAATTCGGACTTCAAGCGCGCAAACCACGATCCGCAAGAAGTAGCGGCTCCAAACGTCTTGAGAAACCCCAAAAAACTTCATCTTTTCTTCATACAAATGCAGGTAAGTTGAAACTTGTTGGCCGTTGAACTGCTTCATCTCCTCTTGGACAGCCTTCAAGGCATCCATGGCATCACTATCACGTTTCACGTGTGCTTGTTGCTGCATATAGGATGTAAACGACTGAAACAGATGCTTCATGACATTCTCATCTGTCATCTCTTCTTGCGAGTCTCCCATCTTGATGAAAATTGATGCACTGCTTTCACGTCGGGTTCACTAGAAATGTCGTGGAGTTCGTGCAAGAGCTACAGAACACGGGGTTCAAGATGCAGTAAGGAAAGAGGCTAACAAGAAGATCTCAATTTTTGATGCCAAAGATCACTATATTGCTTGTCAAGTAAATTACAAGAGGTCCATGAGTACTCATTTCTGAACAACCACCTTGTGTAGGAACTTAAAAAAAATACTGATAGTCTTGTTAGCTTCGAAGCCACTGCTGCAGACTTGTGTATACACTTGCTTTGATAGGCTAAGCGTCTCTCGGCTCTGCATTGCTGCAATGTTTTGATAAAGCTCTTTTCATAGACCAATGTTGACGACTTATGGGTATAGAGTCAAAATAAATGACAAAGCATTATAATCTGTCCATTGCTTTACAATAAAGCGTAAGAACTTGCTTTTCACGGCACCAAGTAATTCATCCAGATTCAGGACTTAGTTGTAGACAGCTTGATCAGTCTCCATCCTGCTTTGTTGGAACATGTATGCTTCAGTTAGCAAGGATTAATGATGCCTCATGGCTGCTCTAAATCGTTCATTACTTGCTGGAGGGAATTGCCTGATCACAGAGAGAATTTTTCCAAGAGAGAGAGAGTGGTCTTTTTTATTTAGACAGTCCCATAGCCGTTCTCCTTCTTATAGAAATGCATGGATCCACCTTTCCCATCTGTGTAGCCATCTCGTCGCCCCATGAGTTCTGCAAAGACCTCTTTCAAGGAGCCACCATGGCTAAGGTAAGTACAATGATCCCTGTAAGCTGTGATGACGTTGTCCTGCCTGGTTATGCCAGCCTCCATGCCAATACAGATAGCCTCCTGGACGTCATACAGGTGGCAAAATCCTTTGATCATTTTTTATTTGTACAGCTGGTCTGCAGCAATCTCCATGTGGCGCATGCGTACCATGTTAGTGAAGAATTCGACTAGCTCTTTAGTGGAGGTGTCCACGATCTGCGGAGGCGTGTCAATCTTGTGGGCCTTGAAGGGGACTGGGATCTCGACATCAAAGGGGGTGCAATTTGTGGAGAGTTGCCTGCACGAGAGGCTTTAGACTGACGGATGAGAAAGAATCGTTCCGATGGAGAGGAGAGATCTCCGCTGCTCCCTTTGTCCACTAGCACTGGCGGTAATGCGATCAAAATGAAACTCCAAAATGTTCTTGTCGTGCTGAGAGTCGGATGCCAAGGCAGTCTTATTAAGCTCTCTGCCAGGCCAGGCTATGGAGAAATCCCGGAGCATGGAGGGTAGGGCAGAATCCAGAAGAGAGAGAGAGAGTCCCCGAAGCGAAGGCGTCACACCTCTCCCTTGGCATCGAAAAGCCACCATCTCAAGCCCTCGATCAGCTCTGGTTTCCCCTTCATAACATCAGCCATTGCAGCTAAGCGCTCCCCCCTCCGACTCTCTGCGTCCTAGTTTCCCCTTTTCGAGCATGCTAGGCTGGACTGATCAGGGCTCCACTCCAGGAAAAGCTCCTCCTTAACAAGAATAGGCTAGGCAAAAAAAATCCCAACAAATTTAGTTGCTCCCATTAGCCAGGTGATCCACGTAATTCTCATCATTCATGTCATCTTCCTTTGGGGTGCATAGTTTAGATCAAATAAGTAGCTTCTGCCATGATACTTCTCGGTCTTGTGGAGTGCCGTTGGTTGCGGTTGGCTTGTTCTGGCCTTAAGGCGATCAAAGCTTGGGATGGAGTTATTGGTTCCTTGATCATAGCTTTGTTGTAATCTATAAAATGCAACTGTGTCCCCTTCTGAAATGTTCAAGTACTTTTTCTTCTTTTTATAGACTCCCCAATTCCTTTTGAGGATGTAAGATTTGCTTGACTCCCAAAAGCCATAGACAAACTTCATAATTTCACCATCATCTCCATCCTCGATATCAACTTCGATGTCCCCTTGCTTTTGGGGGTCTCCAATGCCTCATAATCTCCATTGCATGTAATGCCAATGTATCTACTTCAAAAATGCTTTGTCTCGTATGTTACGTTGGCGTTGTTCACGTGCAACTTTTATCTTCATAGCTTAAATGTCGGCTTCTAAAAAGCTTCCTTTGATTCCATGGTATCCTGCACTTTTCTTGGAGTTCATAATTGAAATTAATAGCTTGATAATATTCTTTGGCATCAATTTTTCATATTTTTCTGACACACACACAACATGCACACAAACACAAACACACACAAACACAAACACACAAGTGGAGTATGTATATTGGATGCGGGTACTGAAAAGGACGGAAAGATAATGCAGCAATCAAACACAATGAAACACACGCGAAAAGATAACACATATGCACAACAAAAATGCAGGTGTTTACGGCTCGGATGCGCAGTGCATGACACCGGTCAATAGTCCATGAGAATTGGACTGCCCTCTTCATCGTACAAGATGTAAGGGTTCACATAAGGCTGCTCATCATCTAGCTCCTCCACATAGTGGATTGGAGCGTTGATTAATGGGTGGGTTACGTAAGGTCCAGGTGGCCCAGGTATGCTTGTGGGATTGATTTTCATTCTAGGGATAACTAGTTTTGCATCATTAGGTATCAGAAGGGCCAATGGGACTCCTCTCCCCGAGAAATTTGGTGGCCTATTCCCTATGTAAGGCTGGTTGTAAGACTATGAGCATGGGAGTCTCCTCGACATTCTACAATGAATGGCATCATGATCGAACCTATCGCAATCGGTGCAAGGTCGGGACCCAGGGTCTTGACACTTAGCTGGAAGGTGGTTTCTGTCACAATACACACATTGAACATGTGGATGCATAGGTCTTCTCATCATCTCTTGTAGTCTAGCTAGCTCTATTTTCATCTGTGCTAGCTCCTGGCTTGGGTTAGCATGCCTTTCCCTTTGTCTTGGTTGCTTGGGCCTTGGGCCTGATTGTTTGCTAAATGTTGTTACCCTTTTTAAGGTTCTAGAGTTGACTTTGTCTCAATTTTAGCTCTTGGAGCTTCTCTCCTTGAGCTGGTCATCCACTCATATAGTCTCTTCAAAGAACCTAGTTAGTGCATCTCTCTGCAAGCTTGAATTTCTTGCCAAGGCCTTGTAGAATTCCTCACTACGTATGCCATTGATAAACATGGTTAACAATACTCTCTCAGTGGGTCATTTGTTAGTTGGGATTCTCTTATAGAGACTTGACATGAGTAATAGAGTCATTGATGTCCTCTTTGTCCCTTTGCTTGACATTCGTTAGTCGCACTATAAGATTATCTGAGTACTCAATCTCCAAGAATCTCTTGATGTAGAGACTCTTGAGGTTATTGAAATTGTTGCACTCCACAACGTCTAAGCTTGTGTATCATGTCCTACCCTTATTGTCCAAGCATAGACCAAAAGCTTGTGAGTGCTGAGTGAGATCGATGAGGCCGTTTAGTCTTGTAGACCTGCTCGAACTACTCTACAAAACTATATGGGTACTTGCTCGACTAGTACTTGTGAGTGCTGAGTGAGATCGATGAGGCCGTTTAGTCTTGTAGACCTGCTCGAACTACTCTACAACACTATATGGGTTGTTGCTCGACTAGTACTTGTCTAGCTCTTTTGCAATTGCAGGGATTTTTGTTTGGCTCTTGGAGCCTTGTGTAACTCCTAATCCTGCAAGCAATGATGTTCCTAGTGTTGCTATGCTTTATTTTGTCGACATGTTGTCTATTAGTTGCTTCATGAGAAACTTTTCTAGCATTGAATCCAAATCTAGTGCTCTTTCCATCTCTGCATTTGGTCCTATTTGATTTCTATTTGTTAGGGCTAGCACGTGCGACTTCTCACATATTACATCCTACTACAATCTCCTAGTCTCCTATTGCTCGTTCTATACCACTATGCTTTGCAAAGCTTTTTGCGCCAGCTTTCTTTCCTCCTCAAGGTCTGCTATGATGTCTTCTGATGGTTTTCGATGGTGTTCTAGCTTGGTTTGTGCATCTGTTCATTCATCATTTGTTGGATTTTGACTAGAAAATTCCCAAGTCATCAATCTCTTCGTTCTTGTGGTTTGTACTAGTTTCTGCCATATCTACAGTCTCTAGCTCCACTAATTTGTCGATGAGGTTGATAAAGTCGATGGGTAGTGTCACGCTCCCAATGGTATCAATCCTTCCATGTGTCTGGCTTTCTGTGGTGCGTCTCTCACTTAGTCCTACCAATTGGGGTTCTCGATCAATCCTTCCATGTGTCTAGCTTTCTATGGTGCATCTCTCACTTGGTCCTACCAATTGGGATTCTTGATCATCCATCTAGGTTTAAGGGTCCTCTCCTATTAGTGGGTTTGTTTTGTTTATTTAGTCTAAGTGTGTTTCTTCTTATTTATATAGACAATCCTCAATTTATCTTCACTCAGTGTGTGAGTGGTGCTCTTTTTTGTGCATTGTGGAAAATCAAGCTTCTAGTTTATTCAAGTACACTTCATGTGTTGAAAATAATGTGGGTGTGAACATGAGATGATAAATGTAGCTCTTGCACTCTGATCTATATTCTTGATTGAATAGGGCTTTAGGCTTGGCCGCTCTCACTAGTCTCTAGGATCTGTGCTATGTTATTTAGCTCGATTAAGGTCAATTGGAGCATGCATGTCTGTTTATGGCTCTAAGAAGGGCTAACAACTAGCGTGACTATCAGTAGTTATGCCTAGTCATCCTGCTATGGTTTCAAAGGGCAATTGTGTATGTAAGGATTTTTGAGTCTTTCCCTATTGCAGCAAGTATTTCGCTTTGCTCCTGATATGCACTTAATTTGTAAGTGTTTCTCCTATTAGATTTTTTGTATGATTCTGTAGTGTCCTATTTTGCAATGTTCGATCCCCAAAATTAGACGTCTGATTTTCATTCGTACCAATTTCTGTGCATTCGATTCAAACTTATCTAATTCTAGCTTTCGATTGTGATATGCCTGATTTCGCCTGGTTCGATTCTCATTTGTCCAACTGGTCGATGGAAATTGGAGGTGTTTGATTGTAGGCCGTTTGATCCTTCAATCCTAGTTGGTCTGATTTTTAGAACGGATGGGTGGCATCTAATCGGATAGTCAAGGTAGTCCGGGCATCTGATTTCCCAAAATCAAACGTTTGAGTGTTCAACTTTGGGAATCGGACCCTGTGAGCCCTATCCAATATTGGCGGCACAAAAATAGCGATGTCAAAAAATCAAATTTCCGCAATGATTTTGAACAGACAAACACGCAACAAGCTCCAAAATACATGAATGGATATACAGAAAGGTCTATATACCTGGTATGCGCAAAAAACTCATGTGGAAGCTGATTGATTCGCTCAAAGCTCAAGGTCTCTCTTTCTCTCTCCCTCACTAGTGAAGGTGAAAATAAGCTTCCCCCTTGCTCTTTGGGGTCTTAAACCCTTGTTCCGCTCAGCCTTGACCTCTGTGATCACTCTCCTCGTGGCATTAACACATTCAAGTGCTCTTTTTTTTCATTTTTTCCTTGTTTGTGCCTGCTTTATAGCTGCTTTACAGAAGTAACCCTAAAGCCTTTCACTTCGATCTCTTGATCCTATCCTACTCAAAGTACAACAAAAATCAAAACCCACCTATTGAAACAATTTATCCTACTTGCGTACTCATCAAGAACAAAAAATACTAACTTGTTTTGAAGATTAAAAAACCCCAAATTTCCTACCTATATCAAGCACTAGTTCGGGGATAAAACCCTACTTCGACGCTCGATTTGAGTCATGCAAGTGCTCAAGCTTGAATACGTTGGTCTCCAAGAATGGAACCAAAATGTAGTGAGAGCCTAAGCCCATCTTCCAAGACCCATGGACTGCTTATTGCTTCAAGCATTTCAAGTGGCCAAAAAATGGCTCTCTCTCACCTAGCCAATGCACCTTTGATCCTACAGGGGTGTAGTGAGCTTACCTGATGCTAGAATGAGTAGCCTTCTCCCTCATGCAAACCAGTAGCTCCATGATTTGAGATGTGAGCTCAAGCAACTTCAAGCCTCCACCTTCAAGCTCCATCCTCCATAGCCGTGCGTAAGATAAGAAAAGAGAAGCGAAGAGAAGAAGAAAAGAGGAGGTGATTGAGAGCTTCTTCTCCGAGATCCCTCGCCCGCACACACTCATTCCCTCACACTCTCACACTCCCTTTCTCAAGCACACACAAGCAAGCAAGAGGGAGAGAAGCAAAGAAGAAGAAGAGACCGCTTTAGCTACACACTCAAGAATGATATTCTCATTCACTTTTTGAGTTTATATACAAGCCCTAAATCCCTCGGGGACCCATCCCTTTTTTTTTACATGATCGGGCATCTTGCCAAGGTGCTATTTCCCTATTCCCTTCTAGTTGCCTTTTCCCTTCACCTATGCCTGTTTAGACTTTACAATTTGCAAAGGAGAGATCCTAGTGCTCTTTTACAAAATTTTGGTAATGCCCTTGCATTTTAAGATGTGCCTCTATCTTCAACTTAGCCTTCAAGGTCGCCCTTGCGCTTTTGGCCTTTCTTTTCTTATTCCTTTACTTGACTATCTTTTTCTACATTATTCTATATATTTTTTAGTTTTATTTTTTCTACCTTGCATCAGGGTTAATAGAACCTATCCAACTACTACATGCAACTTCTCTTCAGTTAGGATTCGGTCCAGATATGAATGTAGCGTAAGGTGATCTTCCAAAGGTTTATTGTGGATTATCACAAGCATCCTAGAAGATGTAAGAGCAACACAAGTTAGATCATACTCAGTAGTCTCGATCGCTCATTTTGGTATTCTATGTTATTCATTATTAGACAACTTAGGGAGGTTACTCATGAATATATGTGTGTATCACATGGATTTAAAATGAGGGATTTTTAAAATGCCATAACATACAAAAAGGTGTCATATAAAGAGGTTATTTTTACATATGAAATAAGAAATATTTTTATTTTATTTAAAATTTTTAACAAATAAGGCTGTTTATAAATAGCCCTTGAATACATGTGATACAGAGGATATGCATATAGTGAACCCCTCAAGTTAGATAGCTTATATCTTTCCACTATTCACATTGAATAAACCCCCTTTTGTAGGAAAGGTGATTTTGATTATGCCAAATGGTTCAATCCATTTAGGTCTTTTTAATTTGTCTCTATGTAACTATTTTTGAAAGAGGTGATCAAGCTATCATGTAGTGCCTTTTCTTTTGATATATTGTTTGCTATTAGTTCCTTTACTATGGCGGTGTGCTTGGTGATGATGAATTCATACTCCACCCAAGGACACATAAGGTCTTAACCACTTTTGATATCTTGTTTGCTATTAGTTCCTCCATTATGGTCTTGTGCTTGGTGACAATGAATTCATACTCCACGTATGAATATAGAAGATCTTAACTGCTTCAACCATTTTATCATCCAAGAGACCTACATCCCATTTATCATAGTTATGATTGAACAAAGTGAAGATGTTATGCTTGCAACCATGTGTGGAAAACCAAAGTTAAGATAGGCAGTCTCTCGTATGAAGGGCATAGTCTTGGAGGTGGTTGACGTTTAGTGCTACATATTTTGGCAATCATGATTATCTACTGATAACTTTGATATTGATTATGAAAACTTGATTGAGCTCATATTTTTATTAGTAGTTGTGATTGCTCCAATGATTACTCATACTTATCAATGGTTCCTATTGGTGGAACAACCATTAGTTGCTCTTGCTTGGTTGAAGAGAAAGATGGAAAGGGTTCTCACTAGGTCTTTTGCACTCTTCTCCTTAATTGGACTTGTCATGAGTTTTTGTAGTGGTAGTGGTCAACAACTGTTGTACTTATTTCTACATAGTCAAGGCCTTTCATCTTGTGTAGGTAATTGTGGCACTGATTCTCCCATGATGGATGCCTGTGGTGGGGTGCTCTTGTTTAGATCCTATGGTGGAGTTGATTGCTTCTATTTAGATCTTGTAAAAAATAGGTTGTTGTCTTGAGGTTGGAGGTAATGTAAGCTTTTTCTTCTTGTAAATAGTCAGAAGTTCCAATTGCTTCTGTGTCATGGTTGATATTGCAACATGAGTTTGCATGAGCAATTCAATGAGTTTCTAATGATGTTGCAGTGATGGATGGATCACTATGTAGGGTATCTTGTTACGTGGTGGTAGATGGTTAGGGAAGCTTGGAAAGCTAGATCCATCTATTCTCGACATAATAAACTTGACCATGTAGTAGGGCCTTAGGAATGCACTATGACTTTGGAGTGGTTCTCCTCCTATAAAAATGACATTTCAATCTCAATTTATGGGAAATAGATCCAAGTAGTTGAGTTGCAAATGTAGTGACTTCTTTGTACTTTTGGCAAGGGAAAATTACAATACTAGGTCATAGGAGAAACTTGCTATGGGATATTATTCCCCTCGGACAACTGGGGGACATTCCGTCACCACTGCAGCCCACAAAGAAGAATAATGCCCCTGAAATATGGGATATCATTCCCTTAGGCCAAAGATGTAACACCCTCTATGAGCAGATAAAGGGAAATAAAGACCTTACTAAAGAAACCTTGTTGCTTCAATCCCGCTTTCTCTGCCGCTCACCATTGGATGCTGATAAAGAAGAGGATCTATTGTTAGTGCTTTATACTTTTAGGATCCACTTCTTCATGTCACTTTTAGGATTTGTATCTTACTTGATGGTTTTTTAAAGTCTCTTTTTGCTATTATGGATTGTGAAGCAAGGTATTAACCCCATCCATAGGGATATCATAGTGGTTTTTTGAAAACAATGGTAACATTCTCTATGTAAAAAACTATAGAGAAAGATGAACAAAGACTAGGCCAGAAGGGTAACATCCATGCTCCCCCTTCAAACCATTATCTTCCACACAGTCAACTGTAAGTACATCATTGCTTTGTTCACTCTGATTTTTCAAAGCTTGTCAATCTTTATCGGCATGAGCTTGTTCAAGGTATGGAATTCAAAGCTTTTCCTCATATGGGTATTTGTGAATATTGTGTACTTGGAAAGCATTTTCACAAATCCTTTTCCATTTCCACCACAACTCATTCTAGAGATTTACTTGATCATATTCACACTGATATTTGTGGACCTTTTCCTCCATCAAAATCTCAATATCAGTATTGCATGACTTTTATTGATGGCTTCTCAAGATACACCATTGTTTTTCTCTTGCGACACAAATCAAAAGCTTTATTATTTTTTAAGCAATATTAAAAAGCTACAGAAATTCATACTGGTCATCACATCAAGAAACTTCGCAGTGATAGTGGTGGAGAACACATTTCAAATGATTTTGATGACTATTGTAATAATCAGGGTATTCATCATGAATATATGGTTCCCTACTCTTCTCAATAGAAAGGTATTGTTGAATGTAAAAACATGACTATTCTCAATGCCATGCAATGTATGCTCATTCATTCTAGTTTATCTTGATGTTTTTGGGTTGAAGTAGTCTTAACAATAGTAATTGTCCAAAATCATCTTCCTAAAAATGTTGTTTCTAGAAAAATACCAATTACTACTTGGACAGGTGAAACTCTTTTTAATTCATATTTTTAAACTTTTGGATGTATTTCTTATATTCATGTACCCAAAGAGACTCAGAAAAACCTTGATCCTTCTGGTTCGAAAGTTATTTTCATTAGATATTCAACTTTTTCTAAGGGATACAAGTTTTATGATCCATCTTCCAAGAAGGTAATCATAAGTCATGATGCTATTTCCAATAAGCAACTTATGGGAAACACATGGTCTCAAGAGGATGTTGGGTGGACATGGTCACTAGAGGACATTGATGATACAAAGTCATTACTCACTTCTTTTCCTTTTCTATATGATGATGAACCTTCTTCATGAGATAATAAAGCAAGATTCACAACCTGCATCTATTATTGCTAATGATGACTTTGGCATTGATCTTTATTGTAGGAGCTTTCGCTCAACCGCCAAGACCCATGGACCGCTTATTGTTTCAAGCGTTCCAAGTGAGCTCTAATGGCTATCTCTCACCTAGCCGACGCGCCATCAATCCTACGAGTATAGTGAGCTTACCTTAGTGCCGATATGAGTTGCCTCCTCTCTCCCACACACCTGTAGCTCTACGATCCTAGATGCTAGCTCAAGTATCCTCAAGTCTCCTCCACCTCCAAGCTCCATCCTCCATAGTCGTGCGCGCAAGAAGAGAGAAGGGAAGAGAAGATGAGATGGTGAAGAGCTTCATCCTCTTGATCCCTCACTCTCTCACACACACACTCCCTCTCTCACTCTCACACTCCCTCTCTCAAGAGCACACACAAGCAAGAAGGTGAGAAGGAGAGAAGAAGAAGAAGACTCCTTTTGCCACACACCAAAGAATGATCTCTTATTCACTTTTTGAACTTTATATATACAAACCCTAAAATCCCATGGGCACCCATCCCTTTTTTACACGACCGGCCATTGTGGCAAGGTCCTTTTTCCATTTTCATCTTTTAGCCTTGTGCCTCTAGCCTACACCCATCTAATATTTTACAATTGGCATAGGAGGGAGCCTGGCGCTCTTTGACAAGATTTTTTTGAGTTTTTTGAGGTGCCTTTTTTTTTAAGGTTGCGCTTTTTGCCCCGGTTCATCTTTAGAGGCCGCCTACGTGTCTTTGCTCTTTTTCCATCTTCCTTTTGCTTTTTCCTCCATTTTTTGCCATCTTGACTTGGGGTTAACATTACCCCCCTCCTAGACGGGTGCCAGTCCCATGGCACTTTGGCGTCGGTGTAAGGGTGAGGGCCACATGTAGACTCAGGTACTTGTGGAAGCTCAAGAATGATGTTTGTTGGAGCAGCTCACTGGATTGCATGGATGGACGAGGGCCTCCGAAGTTGGTGGTTGGGCGTTTTTGGTATACCTGAAGAAGAAGGTGCAGTGCTCTACCTAAGGGGAGTGATGTCCTCAGCGTGTTGGCGCAATGTGCTCGTGTTAGTGGAATGGGGAGGTGGGTCTAACCGCAGGCGAGCCCGGGTGATGTCCCACACTTGAGGACCCCATTTGTGCCAAGGGGGTGTGGTGCCAGTGGCTTAGGGTGACAGGTCTAACCATAGGTGAGTGTTACCTCCCTAGGTGTGTCCTGCCATTGATGTGCCCTAAGCGTGACGTGGGGGATCAAAAAGGGCTAGGGGGTTAGGAGTGGAGCCGGCCGACTGAAGCCACCGGACATGCCTAACTTAAGGACCCCTAGGTGCAGTGATGGTGCATTTCTTTGCTTCGTTTTCTTTTTTTCCTTTTTTCTTTTTTTTTGATACATTTAGGGATAGTATTACATCAGAAGCAGGATAGCCAAGTTTAGTTCTCATCCTCGAAATGAGGGGGGGAGGGAGGGCGGATGGATTTGCGTAAAAATTGGTGGCTTTGCATGTACCCTTTCAAGTTCATGCGGACGTGGAGAGAGGTGGTGGATAGGAAGGGGTGATTACACCTAGTGAATTGGTTGTCACTCATATCCTCTAGGAGAGTTAGGCAAAAGGAAGATAGTAGGCTAGCTCTCATCATTAAGCGGGTCATATCGTAGCTATCAATAGCATTAGGATCAAAAAAGAGAGAAGGCAAGCCATTTTCTTGTGGTGCCGGATCTTGCTTAAGTAGGAGCTTAAGGAGCCTAAGGTAATTACAGGTGGTTACGAAAGAGGGATTGGGGCAGGAGGAGAACTCAGCGAGGAAGCGCGTCATGGAGGCAGGTAGGCTTGCTAGATCAAAAAGTAGAGCATCCTCAAAGGAGGTGGCATTGGAATTGTAGATGACGGGGAAGTCACGCCTCCCATGGAGGGTGGCGACAAAATCCACGCCTACCCTACGGGGATATGCCATGAACGTGGGGTCATTCCGCTCGTAGGGTAGGGTGTTCCAAAATGCCATCCAGGCGAGCATGTTGGTATTACATATTCGCCTTCTCCAGAGGGGTTGGCAGTCATAGCCCCTTGCTGTGACAAAGTGGGGGTCCTTGCCTTGTCCTCCAGCCATCTTTGGCCTAGTCAGCTGCCAGCCGCGATCACCTCCTCCATCACTTTGATCAGCAAGACCCTTCTCAGGCTGTCAGGCATAAGGAAACTGAAAGAGAAAGGGTCCTTTTCGATTTCCTGCCATTCCCAGACCACTAGTTCTGCGTGGAATTACATTAGGAGGTCTTTGGGGCATGGTGGGAGGGGTGCGGATGGCCGCACGACTGCTGGCTTGGCCTACAGCCTTTTTTTGGCTTCTTCCACCAGCTTTTTTCGTCGCTCCTTGAGGGTGGCTTGTCTGTCCAGGGGTGGGTTGATCCTGATCGTGTGGCGAGGGGGGCTGCGGGATCACATCTTCTCTGAATCTGTTCATGTCGACTTTGAGTTCGACTTCCTCCCCCTGCCAGTTTTCTTGTGGTGCTCTTTCTTCAAAGCTGAGGGCATCTGCCTCCTAGGGGGTTAGGCCGGCTAGTAGTAGATACTTTCGCTGCTCCTTTAAGCCGAGCCTAACCTCCACAGGTTGGGGTGGCATCTGCAGCCCCGCATGCAGGGCTCTACATGCGATGTTTAATTTCTTCTTCACCACCTCTAACGGCTCCTTTCCCTCTGGTTGAGTTGTATCCAGTAGTGTATTGATGAAGGCTTGGGCGGTGAAGGTTGTTTGGGCGGCGTCTGCTTTGCTTTTTGCCAAGATTTTTTTCTTCTCCACCAAGGCAAGGCACCGCGCTAGTGCCTTCACCCGTGTCTCGTTCTGCGTAGCCCATTCCTCCGCCCTTCTGCTCATTCCTTCCATGCTATCCCCCTGCTTTTGAGCTAGGGTTATGAGCTTCTGCTCCTCGGCCCTGATCTCTTTGCTCATGTTGTATTGCTCTTTCTTTCCGACGCGTAGCTCATCGATCATGGACTTGATCTCCTTTTGTTGTTGCTCCCTCTTTTGTCTTCTCTCCTCTTCTTTGGCGCTCAGCTCCTCCATCATCTGCTCAATGGTAGTGGTCTTTGACTCCACTTCCTCATATTGCATCAGGAGGAGCTTGTACTCCCGCTGCATATGCACGAGTTCCTGATTCTTGTCCTCCAGCTCCTGCTTGTAGTTTTGTTCCCTGTCCTCTTTGGCTTTCAACTCTTGCTTGAGTTTGAATATTTGGCATTGCTGCATGGCGATGATGTCGATTTTCTCTGGTTGGAAAGCCACCACTGACTCTTTTTTTGTCACCAACTCAGCCACACCACCATTCTTTTTTCCTCCTTTTCTCTCTCCAGTTGGGAGAGCAACTCAGCGACGTATTCGTCGTAACTGGTTGGTGGCGTCATTGTTGTGTGGGTGGGGATGGTTGAGGCCTCCATATGCGAACACTTTTGGTCCTGCCTCGATTCTGCATCTGCAGCTGACCTTTTTGGTCCCGTGGTCATAGTTTCCGTGCTTTTCCCTTGGGCCATTTCCTTATTGATGAAGTATTGCATCCAGGCCACCAGGTTGGACACTTCCAAGCTAGTGGGGATGCTAGGGGTGAGCGTAATGGGTTCAACGGGGGGTGCCATGAGGGTGGGGATAGGGTACAAGGGTGCTTTGCCTTTTCCTTCTGGAACTACGGGGGGTGCGGGTTATGGTGCCTGCATGCTGAAGCTAGGCCTCTCTTCCCTTGGCTGATTCCAAGCTTCTGGGTCATCCACCCTCCACTGCTATTCGATGGACCGGTGTGTAGCTTCGGCCAGGTCCTCCTCCTCTTTTCTTCTTAACTCCTCTTCCTCCTCCGCGACTCTTCTTTTACTTTCCTCTTCGACCTTTTTGTATTCTTCCTCTAGTTTTTCTTTTTCCTCTTGCTCTTCTCTTCTTCTCCTTTCAGCCTCTTGCTTGGATGCCTTTTTAGCCTGCTTGACTTGCTCCATTGTTTCTTCTTCTTCCTGCTTCCTCTTCCTTTCTCTCTCCTCTGCCTCCCTTAGGGATTATTGTTTCGCCTTCTCCAAGTCTTCCCTATCCTTTCTACAACCTTCATCCTGTTTCTTTTTCTTTTGCGCTGCTTTTTTCTTAGTCTCCTTGACCTACTTTTTGCTCTTCTGTTCTTCCCCTTTTTCCTCGATCTTCGTCCTATCACTGGACCTCTCTTGGTGTTGATGGGGAGGTGATCTGTCGAGTGTTTCCCCCTCCCCCTCTTCTACTTCCTTCACGGCCTCCTAGATAAGCGCCATTAAGATGCCCCCGTATGTGATGAACGAGGCTTTAGAGGAAGCCCTCTTTCTTTCTGCGGCCTTCAACATCGGGGATTCTCCTCCTGCTGGCATGCTTCCTAAGGCTAGCGCTCGAGCTGCCTGGTTGATAGTCTTGCGCACGTAGCCGTTCCAATCGACTTCGTGCAAGGTATGGGTTGCTACATTTTTCAGTATTGGTACACTGATCCGGTGCATCAACGCGTTGTAGCACTGGCTGAAAAAGAGCGCATGTATGAGCTTCTAGTCTGGTCTCTACATTGGGGATGTCCTGGATACTAATGCCGTCATTTGTCAGCACGTCCTCCTTTCTCATCCCTAGCATGGCTTATACGTCCCTCTTCTGTTTCTTTTTCACCTTTGGTTCCAGTCCCAGTGCCTTCTCCACCAAGGCTGAACCAATACTTGCTTAGCATTCTGTCCTCTTCCCACTGTGATAGTGCCGCATTCGCTGTCGGGGTTGTAGGACCTGAGAAATTCCACATAGCTCGTGTGGTCGGGTTCTTGTGCGAAACATTCCAGGTACTTCTTGAGGTTGCAGTTCTCCACGATGCTCCTGGTCACCTCTTCCTTGGCCATTAATTCTTCCAAATTGTGAATAGTTCAGAATTTCAATTGATTATAGGCGCGGCTCTCCATGTTGATGCTGTACTGCATTCTCTCCTCCTCCATGAAGGGGAGTCGGTGGGCTCAGTCCTGTTGCGACATTTTTTGTTCCTATCATAAACCGTAATTTTCGTTAGTGCTTGCGATATAATAATTGCTGAAAAAGAAAAACTCTATGCTTTTGAATGAATTCATTAAGGTCTAATGCAGATTTCCTTTTTCAGACTTTGACTTCTTGCCCTTTAATTCAAGGTTTTCATGCCCTTTTCCTACCCCATCCGTTTTTCACAATGTATGTCTACGTGCTTCACTAACTTTGATTTGATTTACTGATTTTGATCTAATTCACCTTACCCCCTCTCCTTTCAGTTTGAGAATAATCCTTCCTAGGATTGAGGGTTAGAAGGTGAAGGGCTTTCGGCATGGAGGTATAGGGACTACTTGTGAAGGAGACAAGTATAGAAATTGGGGTTGTATACCAAATGGGCTTCACGGTCCAGGTCGGAGAGTTTAATCCCCACTTGGGTTATGTATGTGAGAACATCAGTTAGGAAGTCGCTCGAGTTGACTTGGATAGTGATGTGTAATTCCTCCTCGGTCAACAAGCGGTCAAGGTAGGGGTGTCCCTTGATGTGTTCTTCTATAGGACGGCCCCGCAGCGTGGCTAACAATCAATAAGAGGTTGGAGGGACGTATGTGGGGTTGTACTTTGCTGTTTTGATAGCACGTCGCTGCTCAGTGTTGGTCATTACTCGGCATCCTTCAACTTCCCATTGCAGCCTAAGAGCGTACCAATGCCTTAAGAACTAGGATTTTGTCTCAGCAAGTTTAAACAGCTCTGCCACTTCTTGGTCAATGATGGCAGAAGTGGTTTGCTGATCATACGACGTGATGAGGCATTGTTTGATTGCTTGCTCTTTTGAGATCTCACTACTGAGCAACTTAGCAACGGAGGTAGCGGCTTTTGCAAATGCAAATTTAAATGTTTCCCAAGAACAAGGCATAGTTTGAACTTTGTTTGTGAAGGACTCATCCAATAGGCCTAAGTTGAGGCGATTGTAGCTCAGAGCTAACGAAACAAAAGTGGCGTTCAGTCGCTTAATGCAATCCATCACATCATTCCCTGTTTCCTCAGCTAAATCAGCTGCTAGTAAGAGAAAGGATTTCATCTTGTAAGAGGGCCTAAGGCCTGCGGGTGGTTGAGATTTGGTGGGACTTGAGCCTTTGGTGACAGAAAGTTGCGGTGATAAGTGTTCTTGAGCTTGCGATTGGGTCGCTGGGACGAAGGCTGTGTTAGCAGCACTCTTGAGTGACAGCCTACTGCTTCTAAAATGGATTTTGAAAGTTGGATTGACGCTGACGGGTGATGAGTCCTGTGGTGGCAGTTGTTTCTTGGGTTGATAGGTGTGGGTGTCTCTCTTGGATTCACGCGTGGATGAGCTTGATGGTTATGGGTTGGGGCTCTGCGGCATGTGGTTTCGAGGTTCTACAATTTTTGGGATGATCAAGCTTGAGGCTAGCGTACGAGTGGTGCCTCTGGTCGTGTGGGCCTTAGGTACCCATAGCCAAGCATTGCCCTCATAGTAGCCTTGTGTGCGCAAGAGGGCCTTGGGGACCCATCTTTGATTGATTACACGTCTATTCATATAACTGCATTTGGGCCTCCTAGGTTTTGAGTTTCTAGTCTTATGAGGGTAAAAGCGTCGACTCCTAGGTGGCTGTTGCGGTTGTTTAGGCATCCATTGAAGGCGAGGCTCTGGGGCCTTAACTTTGGCTACTATGGGTTGCGGTCTATGAAGCTCGAGGAGTGGCGGTCACGCACTACCCCCCTCTTTAGACTTGCCTACAGGTGTTTCTATCGGTGGCTTGGTGGCCCATGATGAGGTTGCGCAGCCCTTGCTGAAAGCTGTAACAATGCGAGCGTTGCCTATTGCGAGGTGGATGCACTACAATGCGTAGTCAACATTGCAGTGGGTTTGCTTTTTGAAGGTGTGCCACAGCAGTGACTCTGTGCCTGCATTTTTAGCATTTGGCAACACGTAAAAAATCATTGGAACAGTCTCAGACTTGATAGAAACGGCTGCTTTGCACTTACCGAGTAGTGCATAGGAATGGGCCCCATATGGGCTTAATTTTGCAGTGGTGGGTTGGAGTTGTGGTTGGCCAAGTTGAGTCCAATGATCGTAGGTCAAGACATTGAAGTCTACTCCCTCATTGATCAAGGCGTTGAAAGCACATGTTTGTTTTGCCGTGACTGTGATACGGAGGTATGCGGGTTCTGCAGCCTTCTCATCCTCGCCATCGATCTCAATGATTGCGGCTACTCGTACTTTGACAGGCGGTTCTAACATTGGTGGCTCATGCAAAGGATGCGTAGGGGGTAGTACTTCTTGACATGACTGCCATTGAAGAAGCCCATCCCTTCACCATTTAGGGTCTCAAGTTCGACATTGCCCTTTTGGTTGATCGCATGAACTTTGAAGGGTCCAAGACCTCTAAATTTCATTTTTTACTTATGCCCCTTTGTTGAACAGTGCGCGAGGGAGATGAGGAACGGAGAAAGAGAGAGGAAAAGAGAGACACGAGACACTGAAAGTGGAACCCCAGAAGTGTGTCAACTGAGCACACATGATAGAAATATATAGAGGGGACCTGGGGCGCTATATATAGACATTCTATATATAGCTAATACCCCCACTCAAATAAAGGTCCCTTACTATGGATGAAAAAACCCTTGGGGGCTCAGAGGAAAAACCCACAGCTCTATATAGGCCTACCGTTATATTAATATTCAAACTATAAAATTACAAAATTGAACTTACAAGAGCCTATTCATAGGCGTCAAAGGAGCTACATCACTCATGACTATATATAGAGAGACTATATATAGCTAACAAGGAGCGGGAAAATGGAGTAGAGGAGCGGAAAAATGGAAAAATGAGATAACCAAAAGGGCACAAGAAAAAGGAAGAGAAAGGCACCCCGGACCCTGAAAAATTTGAATGACGACCTCTCTAGAAGGCCTCAATGTTGCCTCGAGAAAAGAAAAGAGTAAAAGCGCACCATTAATTGTGAAAGCGCTCTTGAATCCTTGTAAAAGAGCGCCACGCTCACTCCTGTACAAATTGTATGCACTAGTTGGGAATGGGATAAGTTAGAATGGTGGGAAATAGGAAAAGAGGGTCTATGGCCATGTAAAAAGTAGGAATGACCATCCAAAAAGTAGGCATGTATATAAAGTTCAAAGATCATTCTTGTGTGTGGCCAAAGCTTCTTCTTCTTCTTCTCTTGTTTCTTGCCTTCTTGCTTGTGCTTGAGTGAGGGATTGAGGGAGTGTGAGGGAGTGTGTGTGTGAGAGTGAGGGATCGTGGAGAAAAAGCTCCCCATCTTCTCTCTTCATCTTCTATTCTTCTCTTCTCTTCTCTTTTCTCGCATGGCTATGGAGGTTGAAGCTTGACAGAGAGGGCTTGAGGTTGCTTGAGCTTGCCGCAAGGATTGTGGAGCTAGCAAAGTGCAAGAGAGAGTAGGGAACTCGATCGAGCATCAAGGTAAGCTCACTACACCCGTAAGGTAGGCATTGCACGTCGGCTATGTGAGAGATAGCCATGGCCGCTCGGCTTGAAATGCTTGATCAATAAGCGGTCCGTAGGTCTTCAGGTAGAGCTCTGTAGCTCCCCTTCTTTTTGGTTCCATTGCCGAGACCGATAGAATCGAGCCTCGAGTTCCACCCACATCGAATCGAACATAGAAGTAGGGTTTGCAGCCCGAACAGGTGCTCAAGATATTTAGGAGATTTAGGAGGTTTTAATCCTGGAGCAAGTAAGTGTCTTGATTTGTTGTTGAATATTAGAGTAGGACCATCCATCTCCATCTCTGTTTTTAATTTTTGTTGCATTAGGTTAAGATTAGGATAGGGAAAATAGAAAGGGTTCTGCTGCTATTGGAAACAGGGAAATAGGGGCACAAATTCAAATTTCTGGTTGGAAGAATGTGAGGGATTAGCTTCTGAGGTTAGAGCAGGTTGGGATGGGGCAATAAGAGGCCCAGGAAACTAGGAAAGACCACATTTGACATTCTGCTTTGTGAGAGAGAGTGAGCTTGAGAGCCAGGGAGAGAGAGAGAGAGAGGGGGAGAGAGAGAGAGAGGGGGGGCTATAAGGAGATCCTTGGAGTGCCATTCGATGCGAGCACCACAGTGATTCCAGGTATGTCTGGCGTTTCCTTGTAGTGTTTTGCACCTATCTGGAAGGCACTGGATGATTCCATGGAGTAGGCATTGAGCTTGAGTCATCGCGTGTGACCCGCGGGCTGTCGTCTGCACAGTCGGACCAAGTTGTCTGGGTCCGATTCCCAGAATCGGACCACCCGATTTCTGGAGCCGGACCATCTGAGTGTGAGAATTGGACCGTCCGAGTGCGAGAATCGAACCACCCCATCCGATCTGATTTCAGCAGTCAGACCTAGTGTGTCAAAATCGGACCATGTGTCCTAGTCTCAAAATCAGACCAACTGCAAGGATTAGACCACTTTTCCTAGTGTGAGAATCGGACCATTGATCCTAGCACCACAATCGGACCACTTGTCATATCGTAGGAGTCGGACCCCCCTGTCCGACTAGGGAAATTGGACCAAAGTAGAAATCAGACTATCTGATTTTCACAATCGGACCACCTTGTTTGAGTCTCAAAATCGGACCAGCCCGTCCGATTCCCAGAATCGGACCACTTCACCAGAACTTAAAATAGAGGGTTTTTAAACCTGCCTGATAGTCCTGGCCACCCTATTCACATCTCTGACCCCCCCGGGAAACCCAATTTAGCCCTTAGAAGCCAAAGACTAGACAGGATATCCGAGGATTCACCCCAAACAGCTAGACACTGAGCAGACCGAATTTAGAACTTGACTTTTGGTAACCAACCAACCAACCCTGAAGCAGAATAGAGAATGCAGCATGGACTTTCAGTAAGAACTTAGATCAACCAAAACCTGCGCTTAGAGCCATATCAGGCTACAAATGTGAGGGGAAGAGTGGAGTTTGCATTGAGCATTTCCTACATCTGCACCTCACTTTTTATTTTATCACCAAAGGTGCATTACAAGAAAATAAAAGCCTATTTTTGCACTAAGCACTAGAAAGCACGAAGCACAACTTGTGAATAAGATTGACAACTGCTTTCAATAACAAGGAGCTCATTAGGAGATATAATAACATCAAGGAACCCACTATTAGGAGAAGATCCCAAAACATAGTTGGGTGCTTGAGAGCCCCATCAGTAGGACCTTAAGAAGACACGAGGATCCAGAAGGCGACAACATAGAGGATCGGACACTGCCGGAGCTACTCAAATTGATTGAAGACCTTGTGGAGCTGGAAGTGGGAGAAATGTCAGGATCACAAGGCAGACAATCCGATTGGACTTGGGAGAATTCCCAGTCTTAGTGCAAGAGTTAGTCAATGGTACGACTTGTTGACTAGGACGGTAGTTCAGGGCAGACCAGTAGAGAAAGTGGTAGCAAGCCTAGAAGAGGAAAGAAAGGTGATTAGAAAGGCGCTAAAGAGCATAATTTCCTATAGCCACGAGTAGAAGGCTTGGAAACTCCACCAAGATGTAGACATGTACAAGGCCTAGCCTTGGCTGGTGCAGCCAAAGCAAGGCCAAATGCAGAGAGAAAATGAGCAGTAGAGGCTGACTTATCATTGAGTGAACTCGTAGCCAAGTGGCTCATGGACAATACGTCCATTGAGTAGAGCACAATAGCCTTAGCCACTGCATTACTCTTAGGATTAGGGGTCATGCAAGGGGCAAAGGGGCAATCTAGAATCCCTATTGTAGCAAAGAAGCTAGACAAGTATGAACCTAGCAATGACCCATATAGCTTTGTGGAGCAATTTGAACAAGTTTGCAAAGCAAACGGTCTCACGGACCTTACACAATGCTCTCAAGCTTTCGGTCTGTGCTTAGGTGATAAGGGGAGAATTTGGTACACTAGTCTAGATGCAGCTAAGCACACCAACTTTGCCCATCTTAACGACCTCTTTATCAAGAGATTCTTTGAGACAGGGTACTCTCATAATCTCATCGTCCGGTTGATGAATGTCAGTCAGAGGGAAAAGAAAGACATAAGGGACTATATCACTCATGTGCGTAGCCTCTTCAAGAGGATCCCTGCAAATGAATGACCTAACGAGAAGGCTGTGTCTGTTGTATTTATAAATGGAATTCGAAGGAGGAGCTCTACAAGACTTTGGCTAGTAACTCCACTCTACACCGAGACATGTTAGCTAGAGTCTTTGAAGAGGCAATAAGGGTGGACGATCAGCTTAGGGAATGAAGCATGAGGAACACCAGTTCGGGATAGTACAAGTCAGAGAGCTCCAGAGCGGTCAACAATTTTAGGAGAGAGAAAGAACTCTAGCATACGTAATAAGGGAAAGAGTGTTGACCAAGGCCAGGAGTTGGCTGAGGTGAGAATGGAGCTTGCATGATTGCAAGACCAAACGAGGAAACTTGTGTGATTGCATGTGCAGTGTATACACTGTGGCGGTAACCACCTCCCAGTCGAGTGCCAAGATCCTAGATCTAGGCTGTGCTCGAACTGTGGTAGGTTTGGTCATGACGCATTACATTGTAGACTACCAAGGAGATTCCCATATGCATAGCAATACAACCCTCCATACTTGGGCAACATGCCACCTAACCTCTTTGGTAGGGGAGCCGAGTTGGTGCTTCCAGCACCAAATGACACAAGACCGGCCATTCCTAGGCCAGAGATGAACCCAACAGGCATACCCAGACCACCAGGGCCCTATGAAACCCATCCATCGAGTGATGCTCCTGTTCACTATGTGGAAGAACCCAGTGAAGAGGAGACCTACGTGAACCCATACATATCCTATGATGAGAAAGGAAATCCAGTCCTGATGGACTACCAACTAGTATCGGTGATGGCACCAGGTAGAGGACCAAGAAAAGATCCAATCTCATGCTAGATTTGCGGTCATCTAGGCCATATTTCATCACGCTGCCTGGAAAGGGAACATGCAAACAAGGACAAAGTTGACCTTTGATGCATGAGTGTGGAATCACACACCTATTTCCTGACTATCCTAGATAGAAGCCATCAACTAGTTCTACCAACATGCCCTTAGTAACCTTGGGGCTGTTCGGTGTGGAGACCTTTGACAGTGAGGATATGCCCATCCCACTACATGTCATGACGCGAGCACAGACAAAACAGGCAGGCATCTCATTGCCTGGGCCAAGTAACTTGGATGCAGCCTCGTTGGGAAAGAAAAGCCAGAGGAGCTGGAGAAAGAGAACAGACACAAAGATTACCCTTAAGACTGAGGACGCTACAACACTAGTGATAGGAAAGAGGGTCACTAATGTAGAGCCAGAGACCTCAGCTCCTAAGATAGCAGAACTAGGGAGTGCCAAGGTAGGGGAATACCCCCACCCCAAACGGCAACTCGAGGCTATAGCCAAAGTCAAGGAGTGGGTGAAGGATGCCCAAGAATACCTTAAGAATGTAGAGCCCATACTGGAAGACCAAATTGAAGATCTCTCTAGTGTGAGTACACCCGTTTTACCGTTGCGACCTCAATCGGGGAACGCACCCACACCACATGAGATGCCATAGAGGCAAGACCAGAAAGAAGTATGTCAGCAAGCTAACCAAGACATATGGCCAAAGAGTGCTGAGCAAGGAGGAAGACAACCACCCAGAAACCCCCTCACCACTTTAATAACCACGCTAGTAACCTTGAGCCTAGGAGATTTGCTTCGGCAGCACCCTTCATTATGGCAAGAATTCAAACACTAGGTGGAGGGAAAGGAGGAGCACACTGCTGCTGACTTGCAAGAGTAGGACGCAATCACGTAGATTCCAAGCCTAACGCTACACTTAGTTCCAAGGTCATTGCATGTCAATGCTTTCTGGGAAGGCACTGAGATGCATGCAGTCTTACCTATCTTAGCCTTGGGAGATGTAACATGAAAAGGAATCGTAGACACTGGCACCGGTGTCAATGTCTTGAGCCACACAATTATACAGGCCTAGGGAAACCCACCCGTGGAAACGGCTAGGTTCAATGTCACATTGGCCAATGGAATGAAGGTCAGACCATTTGGGGTCCTAAAGAACTGGCCAGTGAAGGTCGCAGGGGTACAGTTTTCCGTGAACTTCATTGTCACGAAGGGAGTGGACTACGACATACTGCTAGGCCAACCCTGGACGAGGAACGCTCGAGTTATTGAAGATTGGGGTAACAATCTCTTCTTGGGGAATAGAACAGAAGCGGTAAGGGTTGAGATGGATACCTGGAAGACTACCCCGGCCGACCTTGATGCTATCTCAACCATGCTAAAAGGTGATGCACAGGAAAGTAAACCCTATGGGTCATTGACCAAGTATATCCCTTGCCCTATGGACGAGTGGGATTGGATGCACGTCTTGGAAACCATTGATCTACCGTTCTCCAATGAGGAAGAGCTATATAGCCAAGCTGCTAAATCCCTAAGCATGCTAGCAAGGGAGCCCATCGTGCCACTTTGCATGATGGTAGGAAGCTCACGTAACCCAGGGAAACCGGTCTCGTTTCATATCCCCACCAACAAGCTCGAGTTTTAGGAAATCATAGAGTACATGACCGATAAACTGAAGGGCAACATGGCTGCCAATCTAAAACCCCTAAGTGATTTTTTGGCTAAGCCTAAGTGGAAATGGACCAAAATTCACGATCTGAACCTATTATACAATTGGGCTTTAGTCACTGACAAAAAGGAGATTGGAGAGTAAATCCTAAGGGATGAAGAGCAGTTAGAGGGGCAAGACTCTGATGATGAGGAGTACGAGGACTATTGCTCTATTGGAGATGAGAGTGAAGAAGAAATAGACACGATAGAATATGACACTAAAGGGAGAACGATCGAACTAATCAAGGAAAACTCTAAGCCTAGAAGGGAAAGGGCGGGCTAGAATGAAAGAGGAGTCATGTGGATGGAGTGAAATAGATCCTGGTTGGAGCACATAGGAGCCATGGATTACGAGCAACCACCAGGAGTGGCGCAACCATTGGTAGTTTCAGTGCTTAAGACGGATACGCCTACTGAATTACGACCCCCTGGTGAAACTCCTTCCTGAAGCGAGGGATGTGAGTTTAACTCAAAGTCACCTATTGAATTACGACCCCTTGGCAAAACTCCTTCCTCAAGCAAGGGATGTGAGTTTAACTCAATGTCAGAAGTAAGTACGGAGAGTGATCCCAAAATACCCCAACCCTCTAGGGTCAGATGCACCAAAGGGGACTTGCCATTCCACCAAAGGCACAGACGACTAAAGGAGGAGTCTAGGAAGTGAACTAAGGACTCAGAAGTAGAGAGGCAAAAGAAGCCGTAGGATCTCCCCAAACGGTTCACAAAGTTTAAGAAGGATGATAAAGTGTTGATTCTGCTATGAGAAAAGAGACAAGGGAAAACCAGTGAGCCAATTGAGGGACCCGCCAAGGTCAAGGAATTCAGCTTGGCAGGGGAAGGCGAGAAGCCTCAACCTATGTTCATTGCTGACGACTTGACCAAGGATGAGGAGGCTAAACTTGTTGCTCTCTTATGAGAGTATGTCGACGTGTTTGCCTGGTCCTTGGAGGAACTTAAAGGAGTCGATTCTAGGGTTGTGACCCATAATATCCCAATGGTTCCAGATGCGGTGCCAACAAGGCAACGACCTTACCCTATGAATCCCAAACATGCCTATGTAGTGAAGGAGGAAATCGATAAGCTCATGAAGGCAGGATTTATATATGAGATTGAGCACATGGATTGGGTATCACCTATAGTGATCATTATGAAAAAGAATGGTAAAATTTGAGTGTGCATGAATTACAAGAAAGTTAATGCCGCTACGAAGAGGGACAACTACCCCTTATCATATATCGAGCACATGCTGGAGAGGGTAGCAACCAAAGAAGCCTATAGCTTCCTGGATGGCTTCTCTGGCTATAATCAAGTGCAAGTGCACCCTAATCACAGGCAGAAGACTGCCTTCACCACGGAGTGGGGTGTATTCGCCTACATTGTTATGCCCTTTGGGCTAATGAATGCACCTGCGACCTTTCAATGATTAATGTGCACCATCTTCAAGGATATGCTTAGACGCGAGTAGAGGTGTTCGTAGACGACTTATGCATACACTCTAGTTGGGTTGAACACTTAGAAAAGTTGAGAGCTTTCTTTGAATGGTGTCGGTTATACAACCTCTCATTGAACCCCTTAACGTGCCAGTTCTGGGTAAAGCACGGATGTATCCTAAGGCACGTAATGTCAAGGAACGACATTGCCACACACTTCTCAAAAGTCAGGGTCATTGTCAACCTACCACCACCCATTAACTACAAGGGAGTTCAGTGTTTGTTGTAAAGAAATTTAGGCATTATCTGTTAGCCACCCCCTTCATCTTTTTCATTGACCATCAAATCTTGCTTTATCTCGTGAACAAGCCGTGCGCTACAGGTTGCATAGCTAGATGGTTACTTCTCTTGTTGGAATTTGATTTCTCTGTGGCTGTACGTAAGGAAAAGCAACACTACATGGCTGATCACATGTCCCGCATACCCACAGGAGAAGCTGTTGGATAAGGCATACCTGACGACCTACCAGACGCTCATCTCTTTGGCTTGTCTAGCGAAAGAGACTTGTTTAGAGCCGATCTGATGCCATATTGGGCCGATGATGTAGTTCAAGTGCTAGAGATTGGTCTACCTGAGAGACCTATTGAGAAAGCCAGGCTAAGGAGACTTATCTTAAAGATCCAACCATACCAACTGATCGTCGCCAGCCAACTCTATAGACTAGGACAAGACAATTTGTTGCATAGATGTGTGTGTGAGCGGGAGATGCACGATGTATTGAGAGAAGCGCATGGTGGAATAGCTAGAGGACACTTTAGTGGGAATACAACAGCTCGTAAGGTGCTACAATCCCAACTATGGTGGCCCACCCTATTCTGTGATATTGCTAAATTTGTAAAACAATGAGATGAGTACCAAAGGACTAGGTGCCTGTGCACAAGGATAAGATGGAGTTGACCCGTGTAATAGCATGACAACCCTTCAAAAAATGGGCATTGACTTCATTGGACCTATCAGTCCTACGACATAGTACTCCCAGGCATGCTACATCATTGTGGCAATTGATTACCTAATGAAGTGGGCAGAGGTAAGAGCCACTAGAAAGAACGACGCTAGAACCATTGCAAAGTTCTTGTGGGAGCAGGTCCTTTCACGTTTTGGTTGTCCAATTGAACTAGTAAGTGATCAGGGCATGCACTGCATTAATGAAGTGATATCCCACCTACTCTCGATCTTACTAATCATTCATAGAAGGTCCCCACCCTACTACCATCAAGCAAATGGCCAAGCAGAATCCACGAATAAAATCCTAGTCAACGTGCTTATGAAGGTGGTATCCACATCACGAAGTGACTATGATAACAAATTAATGGCGGCCTTGTGGGCCTATCATACAGCTTATAAGAAGGCCATTCTACCCTTAGAGTTCTTTGTCCCTAGCTTAAGGATAGTAGCCCAGGAGCATTGGGAGGGAAGAGAGACTTGGACCAACCGCTTAGTGGAGTTAGAGCGTCTCACAGAGACTCGACTCTTAGCCACCCACGCTCTGATTTGTGAGAAGGAATAAAGAAAGATGTGGTTTGACAAGCTTGTCAAACAGTGCAACTTTGATCAGGGGGACCTCGTTCTACTATACTCTGTGAAGGGTCACAAACAGAAAATAAAATTTCGAGGACTAGGACCTTTCCGAGTACGTATAATTAGTAGAATAGGCAATGTTGCATTAGAGACGCTTGAAGGTGAAGGAATAGACTTTTTCAATGGCAGTCGCATGAAAAAGTACTATCCTCCTTTCAATCTATTGCATGAGCCACCTATGCTTGAAGCCCCTGTCAACGTCTATATGGCCACTATTACCAAACTGACAGATCAAGATGAAGAAGTAGTGGCACCCGCCTACCTACGAATCACGGTCACTGTGCAGAACGGACGTATTCTTTTGATGCCTTGATCGTCGATGAAGGTGCCGACTATAATATCTTGACGCATGACCATTGGACACGCATTGGTCAACCTAAATTACAGCCCACAAACGCTAAACTCAACCCATTTGGGGGCAACACTTACTCACTCTTAGGAAAATGCAAAGTGGCTATCTCTATCGAGTTTGAAAGTATACCAGTCTTCTTTTATGTGTTTCCAAACACTAAAGGGACCAGTAATAAGTCACTACTAGGTTGCACTTTTAAAAAGCAGACGAACTGCAATGTGGACTATAACCTAGATCGCATCCATCCTGCTATAGGCAATGTGCGCATAGTGACTACTTTTAGCAAGGGTTATCTTGATCCTTCTACAATTGCAAAGCCACCGATAGAGACCCCTACGACCATGCCTATGACTAAGCCTAGGGAGTGTTGAGATATCGAGCTCCAGTCGTGATATGCTAGGGTGACCATTGTGCATTTCTGTCACCAAATCGATAGATGATAGCTATCTCTATCGATAGAGATATCGAGCTCCAGTCGTGATATGCCAGGCCCATGAATAATAGCTAGATGATAGCTATCCTTATCTACTCTAGTTCGTGGCTTAATTAGTATGCCACCTTAGTTAGTTGAGTTTGGTTTGAGACCCATATATAGGGTTCTTCTATTTCTATGTACTTGAGTTCTTTTGGCTTACACAACTAAGAAGAGGAAAACTGTTTTCAGCCTCCATCTTTGTGTGTATTTCCCCATTGTGCAAGCAAGAAAGCTACAAGTGAGACTCCTTCCTTCTCTCCCACAATCTTGACATGATATCAGAGCCTTGTTCATGGTAAGGAGCTCAAGAAAGCAAGCCAAGTTCACGGTGTTCTGGTAAGAGGACCAGCGTTGCTTTTATTTTTTTGTTTGGGAGCAAGTCTCTGCACAGGTAGCACAGCCGGAAAGTGCAAGAGTGCATTGTCTTAGATTGAGACGCCCTTCGCGGTGTAGGAAGAGGGCAGTATATGCTGCGGGACGGGGCTTTAGCCCTTCGTATCTCTATTTTTTTTATTTGAGGCCATTCGGGGCCTGTTTTGGAGGCGGAAGTTTTCTGCACACACTCACGAAAAGGCCCTGTTTTATGCTGTGCGACCATTGTTCTACAGGTCGGTGAAAAGTTACTGTAGAAATTGCATCGTATGCTTGTGCGCAGAGACATTGGGAGTTTCAGAATCATCCTTGTTGCTTGTTGATGCAAAATCATCACTAGGAAGTGACTGTGTAGTCAAATACCACTTTCGTCAATTTTGCATATTTTGCTCTTGTGAGGCTGAAGCTGTGTTCTTTGCAGTGACAGAATTTTTTGCAGTATTCTGTAATGGCGTCTGATTCTCTTTCACAGATTGTCACTGAAAAGCTTGACAAGAATAACTTCCAAGCATGGAAGTTTAGAATGACGAATTTCCTTATGGGAAAATGATATTGGGAATTCGTTGCAGGAAATGAAGAAGAACCAGTTCTTCCTGATGTTCCCAATCAACAGCAAATGCAGGCATTTAAAGCATGGCATGAGAGAGCCAGGAAAGTTATGTACTGCAAGTACACCAAAGGAGGCATAGGATACTTTGTCAAAAATGTATAGCACAAATACGCAAGCCAGGAAAATGCAGCTCAAGCAAGAGTTACACAATGTGCAAAGAGAAAATATGAGCATCAATGACTACCACATGAAGGTGAAGAAGATTGCAGATGCACTTGCTTCCATTGGGTCGCCAGTGGAAGATGATGATTTAGTTTCTGTAACCTTGAATGGTCTAGGAAAGGATTATGCACAGTTCCGAACATCCATTTCTGTCCGTGAAAGATTTCCTGATTTTGAGGAGTTGATTGCTCTTCTAATTTCTGAGGAGTAGAGAAATGGTGGTGCACCTTCTTCAGGAGGAACTTCAAAAGAAGTTGTCTTCTACTCAAATGCTAGAAGAGGTAGAGGCAGAGGTAGAGGAGGCCGATCTGGAGGCCGTGGTAGAAATCAGAATATGCAGCAAACTCAAGAAAACCAGTCCTATGGAGGAGGACGTGGTAACTCTAGAGCCAGGGGGAGCCAAAGAGATCGTGGTGGATGGCAAAGAGGCCAAAATGCAAACAGTAATATTGAATGCTACTACTATGGTAAAATGGTCATATGGCTAAAGACTACTATAAAAAGCAGAATGACATCATGAATGGAAAATTGCAACAAGGGAATTATGCATCTTCTAGTAGACAGGGTGATGACAAAAATGAGCATTTGTTTATGGTGCAGCACATGAACAATTCTGTGACAAGTGCAGAAGAAAGCAACGATGTATGGTATGTTGACTGAGGTGCATCAAACCACATGATAGGTCATGCAAAATGGATGGAGGATGCAAGGAAAATGGAAAAACCAGGATTTGTGGATACTGGTGATGATACTGCACATCCTATTGTGCAGATTGGAAAAATTCCTTTTTCTATGTAGGATGGGAAAAAGAAATACATGTCCGATGTATTTCATGTCCCGAATATCACCAAGAATCTGGTTTCTGTTGGTCAAATGGTTGAGCAGGGCTTGCAGGTCAGATTTAATCCTCATGGATGCTTTGTTGAGGATATGAAAAATAAAGGTCGCTTGATAGCAAAAGGAAAGAAGAAGGGCAAAATGTTTACGTTGGATGCAGACATGCCTGAATTGAGTGCAGCAATGTTTGCACATGGGACCGTTGTAGTTGCAGATATTGATATCTGGCATAAACACATTGGTCATGTTAATGTATAGTGACTTAAATCAATGCAGGCCCAAAATATTGTTGTAGGATTGCCTAAATTCAAGGTTGCAGAAATGCATAAGGTATGTGAAGCCAGTCAGTTTGGAAAACATGCAAGGAAACCATTTCCTAGACATGTTCAAGAGAGTAAGAAGCCATTGGAATTAATCCACTCTGATGTGTGGACTACTAAAGCTGCATCTCTTGGAGGCTGTCATTATTTTGTCACTTTTATTGATGACTATAGCAGAAAAGTTTGGGTGTATTTTATGAAAAAGAAAAGTGAAGTTTTTGGGCATTTCAAAACTCTTAAAGCTATGGTTGAAAAAGAAACAGGCCTGCAAATAAATTGCCTAAGGTCAGATGGAGGGGGAGAGTACCTCTCAAATGAGTTTGCAAGGTTCCTGCAGGAGCATGGCATAAAGCAGCAATATTCATGCAGTCATACCCCATAACAAAATGGAATTGCAGAAAGGAAAAACAGGCATATTGGAGAGGTATCTCGTGCCATGCTCAATGAAAAAGACTTGCCAGATTTTTACTGGCCTGAAGCAATTGCTACAGCAGTCTACATAATGAACAGGACTCCCACTACAGCAATACATGGGATGACTCCAGAGGAGAGGTATACTAGTAGGAAACCAGATATTTCTCATTTGAAGATTTTTGGTTGCATTGCCTATGTTCATGTGCCAGATGAGTTGAGATCCAAGTTAGATCCAAAAGCTGAGAAGTGCATCTTTATTGGTTACTCTCTGAAGCAGAAAGGGTACAGATGCTATAATCCTTCTACTCGTAAGTTGATAGCGAGCAGAGATGTTGTTTTTTATGAGATGAGTAGCTGGTATAAACCAGTAAATGTGATTGATGATGTAGATGCACAAAATGGTAATGCTACACAGAATTCACAGCAGCAGTCACAAAATATTAGTGGACCTGGAGCGTCCTCTAGCAGTGGTTCACATTCTTTGCCATGGACAGGCAGATTGAGATCAGGAGAATCTTCTCAAAGCAATGCAGATAGTGGTATTCACGTGTCACGAAAAGGAAAAGAGAAGGTAGATCAGCCCATGTTTGATGTGAATGCAAGTCACTCTTATGTGGATGGTGAATCCAGTGGCTCAGAACAGAGCATTGATGATGAGTTGGGTATTCCTTCTATTGTTATACCTGGAGTAAGGAAGACCAGGGATGTTTTGAGAGCACCTGGGAGTGAACCTACTTTGCACAAGTGATACAGGAACTAGAACCCACTTCTTTTGAGCAAGCCATGGGAAAAGAAAAATGGGAGAAAGCCATGGATGAAGAAATGGATGCCTTGGAAGCAAATGCTACATGGGAATTGGTACCTTTGCCTAAAGGTAAGAATGCAATTGGTTGTAAGTGGGTTTATAAGGTGAAGCACAATGCAGATGGTTCTATGAACAGATACAAGGCAAGATTAGTAGTCAAGGGATATGCACAAACATATGGCATTGATTATGAAGAAACATTCAGTCTAGTTGCAAGGATGGCAACCGTAAGAGCAGTCATTGCTATGGCTGCATCAAAGGAATGGTCTTTACATCAGATGGATGTAAAGAATGCCTTCTTGCATGGTGATTTGCAAGAAGAGGTATATATGGAGCAGCCACCAGGTTATGTGCATGCTGTTCATCCTGAGTTTGTTTGCAGGTTGAAGAAAGCATTGTATGGATTGAAGCAAGCACCTAGAGTATGGTCTGACAAGATAGGACAGTATCTTGTCACTATTGGCTTTCAGATTTCCAAGGCAGATTTCTCACTTTATGTGAGAAAAACAGAGAAGGGTATTATGCTACTTGTCATTTATGTTGATGATTTGATTATGAAAGGTGACAGTGATGAAGATATCCTTCATGTGAAAATGCTATTGAAGCAGAAGTTTGAGATGAAGGATTTGGGAGAGCTGCGTTATTTCTTGGGCATTGAGGTGATTAGATCACCAAGTGGGATACGGCTCTTGCAGAGGCAGTATGGATTGGACATGCTGTCCAAATATGGGATGACATGCTATAAGCCTATTTCAGTTCCTTTGGAGCAGAATGTGAAGCTGAGCGCAGATGCAAGTGAGCTTCTAGAAGACCCTACTATATACAGATGCATAGTAGGAAGTTTGATTTATATGACTATTACCATGCCAGATTTGAGCTATGCTGTTGGATTGGTAAGTCAGTTTATGTAGGCTCCAAGGAAACCGCATTTGGATGCGGCTAGACGCATACTCAGGTATGTGAAGTCCACATTGCAGTATGGACTACTTTATGAGACTGGGGTTCAGATACAATTTTATGGATACACAGATGCTGATTGGGCTGGTAGTATTTCTGATAGACGATCTACCAGTGGATATGTGTTCTCTTTTGGGAGTGCTGCAGTCACTTGGAGCAACAAGAAACAACCTACAGTTGCCTTGTCGAGCACAAAGGCTGAGTACACGGGTGCAGCAATGGCTGCATGTGAGGTAGCTTGGTTACATAAGCTACTTTATGATATGCATCAGCCTACAGATGGGCCAGTTCTCATTTATTGTGACAGCATGAGTAGTATATACGTGGCAAATAACCTAGTCTTTCATGCTAGAACAAAGCACATTGAGGTGCATTATCACTATGTGTGGGAGAGGGTTTTACTAGGTCTTATTGATCTAGTTTATGTCAGCACAGAGGATCAGATAGCTGACATATTTACAAAGGCATTGGGCCCAGAGAAGCTGCGCAAGTTCAGAGACCTGCTTGGTGTGCAGGAATTGGGATTGAGCTCGAGGGGGAGTGTTGAGATATCGAGCTCCAATCGTGATATGCCAGGGTGACCGTTGTACATTTATGTCACCGACTTGTCAGTTGTGCAGATGCAGTTGGTACACCGCCCATGAATAATAGCTAGATGACAGCTATCCTTATCTACTCTAGTTCGTGGCTCTATTAGTATGCCACCTTAGTTAGTTGAGTTTGGTTTGAGACCCATATATAGGGTTCTTCTATTTCTATGTACTTGAGTTCTTTTGGCTTACACAACTAAGAAGAGGAAAACTGTTTTCAGCCTCCACCTTTGTGTGTATTTCCCCATTGTGCAAGCAAGAAAGCTACAAGTGAGACTCCTTCCTTCTCTCCCACAATCTTGACAAGGAGAAGGGCTGTGATATCTCATCCCATGCTCAAACTGCTAGAACCAAGCCCACCAAGGCTATTCACAAGGACAAGGATTCCACGCTCATATGGGTGCCAAAACGACAAGGGCCACCTCCTTGTAAACTGCAGAAACGTGCTTCTAAACACAAAAACTATCAATCACAGCCTAAGAGGCAGCTCAGACGCTATCGATGTAGGTGCATGACCATGCCGCGATGGATCCCCAAAGATCTCTTGCAAGCACAAGGATACTATGAGGGAAACCGTTGGATATGGGTACCTAAGAGGGCATTCAAGAGGCTCAACTCTAAGCAATCTCACTCCAGCTAGAGAGACTTGCACATAAGGAGCCTAGGCTGCAAAGCAAGCTGGACTAGCATTGGTTGTGATTAATGAATCCCAATACATTTATCGTCCAAAGCTAGATGCCCCAGAATTATCCAAGTCAGAGGAGTTGAGCACCCCCATGTTGGCTCAGATAGAATGCAGCACACCTCCTGTGCCACTAGATCCCCCTGCACCATCTCAAAGTGCTTTTGAGTGCAAAGTCCCATCTTTGACACCATCAATGGAGTCATCACTATCCAGCCTAATTGCACCATCACCACCAGTAGGTCTTAGGCCTTCGTATGAAAGACGATCTTTCCTTTCAGTGGCCAAGGATCTTGTTGAGACCTCGGGAGATGACGTAGTGACATGCATCAAGGTGTTAGATAACACCTTCACCACATTCGCTAGGAGCTATGAGAGGCTTGACCTAGGACTTCTCGATGAGCCCCTTGCTTTTGATGTTCGTGCATTGCCATGCACTTGGGAAGACTATGAATTTATGACCGTTAAATTTTCCAAAATTGCCACCGAATTAATCGCTAATGGAGAAATCTCAAAGGAGCAAGCCATTCTCAGAAGACTAATTACCTTGTACTGCAAGCCTGCTCGATCTACACCTGAACAAGAACTGGAGGAGCTCACGCAATTTTCCAGCTCTGATTCTTCGTTCTTACAACTATGGTATGCCTTGTGACTCCAATGGGAGAAAAAAGGCTGCCGCATCATGACCAATGTCGAGCAAAGAAGGGCAATCAAAACAATTGAACACGACCCTACTTATGTGGCACCTCTTTCGTGTTGAGATTCAGCAATCACACTCACTAAACAGCCTCTTTGTATGGAGCTTTAGGGTCAAGGATATGCAGGCTAACCTATCCCATATGCACAATGGTGCCTACTGCAGTTTCCTACTTTCCTATAAAGCATTGTACTTGCTTTCTTTCCTTAATGCAATGATTGTACTCTTTTCTTTTTAGTAAAGTGTCAATGTCATTGTCCACATACACAAGACTGTGTTTATGAGTCCAAGTCTCAATCTAGGAACCTAATTCACTTGTGTAACAAACAGTGTCTTTTCCATCATAAGTCCACACTTCTCCTTCCATCCTCCATAGCTTCCGCCTTTGCCATGCTCTAGATCCCGCATTTCTAACATGGTATCAAAGCCCAGTCGGGCATGGCATAACTCCCTTATCTACTCTCTCAGTCCCTCTTAACCTCAGGTCAGCTCAAGTCCAACTCATGGTTCCATTTCTTAACTCTACTCTCATTGAAGCTTCCATGGCAGCCATAGCCAGCAGCACTCTGTCAGATTGAGCTGCTTATATCTCACTCCACAGGTCAAATCTCTTGGAGCTTCCTTCTTGAAAAGTATTTTCCAACTCACAAAGATTCCCTGTATCACATCAATCCAGGAGATTTGACCATCTGGAGCTCAGCATTGTGGAAATTCTCAATCTCTGCTTTGTGTCTGCCATAGCCAGACAGGACCTACCTCACTTGGAGCTTCAATAACTTCTCAACCAGACCATTTTAGCTCTTGATTTCTTCTAGGGAGTTGTTCCTCTACGGAAGGCGCTTCATCCTGGCACGTAAATCGATGACATTGCTATGCCCTGACCCTGGCATTACAGAAATCGTGGAAACCTGTCCTGAACTGCACCGAATCTGTTCGCACCCTTTGCATGCTTCATGCAGCCAGCGATCTTGACGATTATGATAGGGATTTGATAGCCCATAAAGTCAGCTTCCTAGGCATGTAAAATTTTTTGAAAATGATCAAGTATAGCTCCTGCAATGTTGAAAAAACCAGGCCCTTATCTCAGAAACCCTAATTCCACCATAGCCAAAATTTCTCAAGCTTTTTTTTCCTCAGTTTTCTCTTTCTCTTGACACTCAACCCAAGTCTCTGTCACTCTAATCCATTGACCCAGCATCAAATCAAGGAGGGGAAGGACTTGAGAAGATTGAAGAACGACTGAACGATCCTGAACAAGAAGAATCAAGAATCAAGCTCAACATCAACACTGACATAGTGTGTTTTCACACTGTCACTAACTGTGTCTCTTGACACACTGCATTCTGCTCTTCTACTGATAAAATTTTAGAATTCTGGTGTTGATTTGCTGCTGATCTTGCAACCTCAACATGGGAAAAGACTCTCCAAATGCTCGATTCAAAGGAGTCGGGTTTCACACCTGGCAAACCTGCTTTAAGCTCATCTTGATGAAAAAGGGTCTCTGGGCCATCACAAATGGCAAAGAGAAGAAACCTCGGGACGTGGACCTTGCAACTACTTGGCAAAAGAATGATGACATAGCCCAAGCCATTATCAAACTGGAGCTAGACGACAGTTATATCCACCATGTGGATAACTGTGAGACCTCACAGGATACATGGAAAAGACTTGACACCCTGTTCGGTGCACAATCTAAATCATCAAAGTATGGTCTCCTGATTGAGTTCTTTAGGCTTAAAATGAAGTCCAGCAAATCACTTGCCACACATCTCAATTACATGGAAGGACTCCTAACCCAACTTGCAAGAATCAACATTAAAATGGATGAAGATGTTTGCATCGGTGTTCTACTTAAGAGTTTGCATCCTGAATATAATAATGTATCGACAACTTTAATCAACATGCCAAATCCTGAACTTGTTGATATCCGGGCATCACTGTTAGAAGAGGAAAAGAAGCTAAAAACTAAGGAAGAACCAAGTACCTCTAGAGATGAGCATGCATTATATGTTGGCAACAGGTACAAAGGCAAGAAGGATCAGCTCTTTTGTGACTTCTGCAAAAGGACCGGACACACCGAGAAGTTCTGCCACTCAAGAAAGAGATCCCAAAAGGCCTATCTAGTCGCAGTCAAAGAAGAAGAAGAAAATGGAGCAAAGGAAGAAGAAGATGAAGATGAAGACCACCAGGATCGGAAGGACAAGACTCATCAATCCTTCTACTCTCATAACTCTGATAGACTGTTTTAAAAGCCTTGTATTTACTTGCCCTAATGCTTCCTGCCATAAGCTTTGTAAAACTCCTTATGTAACTTGGCATTACAGTCCCTGTACACTTTGTGAGGCCCCTGTTACAGCCTCTGGATATCCATCATGTTTTGGTGCCCACATTTAGCCTTTTCTGCAACAGCCTCTGGTGTCTACCATGTTTGTGGTGTGCCCACACTTTGCAGGTGGTTCTCATTATAGCCTCTACACACTTTGTGCCTTTCTAGTTGTGATTGAGGAGGGGTGTTGAGATTCAGCAATCACACTCACTAAACAGCCTCTTTGTATGGAGCTTCAGGGTCAAGGATATGCAGGCTAACCTATCCCATATGCACAATGGTGCCTACTGCAGTTTCCTACTTTCCTATAAAGCATTGTACTTGCTTTCTTTCCTTAATGCAATGATTGTACTCTTTTCTTTTCAGTAAAGTGTCAATGTCATTGTCCACATACACAAGACTATGTTTATGAGTCCAAGTCTCAATCTTGGAACCTAATTCACTTGTGTAACAAACAGTGTCTTTTCCATCATGAGTCCACACTTCTCCTTCCATCCTCCATAGCTTCCACCTTTGCCATGCTCTAGATCCCGCATTTCTAACATTTCGTTTAGGGTTTTGGCCATTACACGCAACATACACTTAGATGACCATGTGTTAGTCCACCCTTGCATTGACCAATTCCTTACGGAAGAGGAACTGCATGTTGCTAGCCGCCTCAACTCTGGGGACGTCTTTCATGATGACTTGACCTATATCACCCAAGCTTCCATATGACCATTTGAACTTGATTGTCATGCCCAGCTTGAATATAACCCTAACCTCTATACTTGGGTGTTGGCCAAGTAACTCGCCCCACAAATTCCATGTGAGTCCTCCTTCTTCCCTTGCTAATCCTAGGAAGGATTCCTTTAAAACTTAAGGAAGGGGGGGGGGGGGGGAGCAAAGTGAGAGCCAAGTGATGTAGCAAGGTGTAGTGATGGATGAAAATGATCAACTGAATTTAAATAGGAAAGAATGAAAGGAGGAAATAAAAGTTACTTTTGAATTATTTCCAAGTTTCATACCTCTAAAGCAGCATGGCAAATTGTCACATGCATTCTTACTTGGGTTTTTGTTAGTGATGAGTCAATTCATAATGCTGATATTGGCATGGTGTAATGACAAGCACCTACCATGGCAGGACAAGAAAAGGGGGGTAAACTTCCATTCACTGAAGAGGAGCTGACAAAGTATGGGATTAGTGTTGAGACACATGGATTTAGCTAGTTCACGTTCAAACATACCCTGCATTTACACGATGCCATCCTGGAAGACTCGGCAGTGAAGGAGTTGGTGGATAAATGCAACCTCCGAAAATATGTGAAAAAGGTCAGACAAGTTGTAGATTACAGCATGTGCGTTAACCTTTTAAGGAGCTTTGATGAAGGTAGGAGCTATGGCACGGTCATAGTAAGGACTGGTGACCAAGAAAGAAGGATACAACTGCCCCTTAATGCAACTAGCATAGAGAAAGCCCTGGGGCTTGTGTACAAGAAGGAGAGGTGCCCAAGAAGAGATATATATACCATGATGGGAGTAAAAAAAGATGATGTGCACACCGTGGATGGAATCAGTTTGGCTGATATTCCAGACTCCTCAACAAAGATGCAAGCTAAAATGGTCCACACCCTTTTATAAGGACAGAGATACAACACTTTAATGAACAGAATCGAGGTGCCATTACTAGAGAGCATCGCTGGAGGAGTTTGAGAGGAGGTGGATTGGAACGGTTTTGTGCAGAAAACTATCAAGAGTTTAGCCGCGCTCCTGGCTCCAACCGCAGCACCAGCTGCTAGGGAGTCTCTCGCTTCTACTGCACGATCCACAAGGAAAAAGCCTGCCTCAAAAGCCTCCACAATCAGATATAGCAGTCTCCAGACGGCAATCATCCATGAGGCTATCAAGGATGCTAGTGTAGATGAAGAGCAAGCTGTGCATCAAAGCTCACCTCACCGCGAGGAAGAAGGCTCGAGTGAAAGGACAATAAGCGACAAAGGAGAACCCGAGGTACCACCCAATCAAGCGGCTAAACCACGGGAGCAAAAGAAGAGTAACAAGAGCCAGAAGGAGAAGAAAGAAAGACTAAGAAAAGAAGAGCAAGCCAAGATGAAGAGGGCTCAAGGAGAGTCAAGAAGGGCGGAGGAGGAACGAAGGAAAAAAGAAGAGGAAGAACTCGAAAAAATTAGAGAAGAATCAAAGAGGGTAGAAGAAGAGAGGCAAAGAAGGGTAGAGGAGGAAGCCAAAGAACTAAGAATGAAATAATGAGTTAGAAGAGGCCACTCATAGATCTGTCAAAGAAACCCATTGGGGAGGAGAGATCGATCCTTTGCGTCCCCGCCATGAAGCTAAAGCAAGTGGCACTGTGGAAATGGCCCCAGTAGTTGTAGGCAAGGGAAAGTCTCTGCTGCACCCCTTGCCTTCCTCCTTTATGCTAGTACCAATCGACACCACAACCACAACCACCCCGCAACCCATGCCCTCTCTAAACATGGCCCAATTGATGAACATGATGCAGCTACTTGTCAGTAAAGTGTTTGAAAGTGTACCAGAAGATGGAGCAAAAATTCTCACCTGCTACAGATGCCGAGTCTAAGCAAGATCCAAAACAACAGAAGCTAGAGGCATCAACCACTACAGCCCCTACTCCCATGCCATTTGGTGCCGGCTATGATGCTTATGTGGTTGAGCTTCTAGCACAATTGGACAAGGCAAAAGAAGAAAAGAAGATAGCCCTAGTGGAGTTAGAGAAAAAAAAAAGGAAACTTCGGCAGCCTTAAGGCTAAAAGTTTCAAAGTAAGGAGCCGATCGAAGAAGGGAAGTAAAACTCTACAAAATCAACTGGAAGAAAAGACCAAGGAAGCCCAGGACAATGAGAGCCACCTAAGACAAATGCTGGAAGATGAAGAGAAAAACTTGGTGGCAGAACAACGAAGCTTGAAGTTACTAGTGTAGCAGTATACTGACTTGCAGCAGAGAACTGCCGAACTGGAAAGGTACAGATAGATAGAAGCTTAGGAGAGTGAGCCAAGTGAGCAACAACAAGATGCCATAGCTTTTCGGCTATGGTATAAACTTGAAGAACAAGACAGATTAGAGAGGGAAATAGAGTTCTTAGAACAGGAAAGGCCGGGAGTTCCCATAGCAGAAGCACAAAGGCTGCAAAATGAGGCACAACAACTACAAGATGCATTGAAGATTACCAAGGGAGACATAGAGGCCCTCATGGCCATGGCCTTCACCCAAAGAAGATTGCACTTCGCAGAGATTCAAAGTCACGAGCAGCTTGTGCAAGAAAAGTCAGAGCTATTTGCTAAGGCACAAAAAAGATTCAGCATTGCAAATCAGGCAAAAGAAATTGCTGAAGAACAGCTGGCTTGAAAATCTAGGGAAAGGAACCAACTCTGGTTCTTAACGAATGAGCAGCAGGTTGTGAAAACCTTGGCAAGTGAGCTGGAGGAGGAAAGAAAGAAGATGGACGAGAGAGAGAGTGAGTGGAAATGAATTTTTTTTGAAAAAGTTAGGGATTTAATAGAACGCTTGGCAGTGGGGCTGAGTGTGAGAGAGAGCTTGCGGAGTCCAGAGCAAAAGCTACTGATGTATGTGCCAACACACAAAGGCAAGCCTTCCTCAGCACAGTACTACATGTCACCCAGGCGGAGGGCAATGATTCAGTGGGGAAGGTAAGAAGGAAGCTAGAATGGACCACCCGAGCACTAAAGTATGGCCTTTGAGAACCGGAGCTTCCAACAGGCACAGGAATTACAAAAGAGTAGCAATTTCACTACCTACGCCATGCCGTCCTCTCCACTATTGAGCTTAAGGAACTTGGGTTTGAAGAGCATGAGCAGCCACCACCACCACCACCACAAGCAGTTTCATCAGTTGTCGAGCAAAATGTCGAAGAGGGTCCGGACTTTGAGCAAGATGTTGAAGAAGAGCAACAAATAATGCCAAGTCTGCCTCTACCAAACCTCCCGCCTGAAGAGCGTGAAGATGCCCATATGCCCGAGTGCATTGTGGCAGCCAGAAGAAGAAGACAAGAACTAGCATAGAAAGCCCAACGAAGAGCACGATCACTGCCAAGACAATTCCCTGAAGAGCCTGTGCCACTACGAGGGGATCCCCATCCTATTGATTGGCCTCACGAATTGGTCATATGGCATAACAGGAGCTCCAAACGAGGCCGTTTGAACTTTCATTTGCTTATCCACACTCTCTGGACCATGCTTTGCCTCTAGGTATTCTAGCCAAGATCAAGGATCTAGCTAATGATCTTGCAAATAGGTGGATAGAGGAAGTAGCCTCATAATAACCAGATGGAGACAAGAGCCTGAAGATTACTAGCAAGACAAGGTAAACAGGGTTCCCAAAACCATCCAAGGCTACGAGGCATAGCCAAAGTGGCGCAGGAGGATTTGGGATACCAATTTTGACGCCCGGACTGCATTCTGCAACTCGCTTCCTAAAGAACGCAACGACCCCATCTACATGCCCTACCCCCGTAGGCATGGAGTTGACTATGATCGAAATATTCATGGGGATTTTGACTTTCCTAAGATATATAATGTTAATGCTTGGAGCCCCGAGGAATGCCTAGTCTTTAGGTTAGAGGATCTCCTCCCATCTATCAACCGCTTCCTCGCATATTTTTCTTCTTGCCCAAATCCATCCTTCTTAACTACTTGTAATTATCTTAGGCTTATCAAGCTCCTACTAATGTAGAGACCCACAGCCGAGGAAGCCCACCTCCCTCCACTCTTTTTTGACATCAACCTAGGGATAGATAGTAGAGCCATGACTAGACTAATGATGAGGGCAACCCTTCTTCCCTCCTTTTGCCTAGAAATCTTAGAGGATATGAGTGATACCCGCTTCACGAGGTGCAATCATCCTTTCTTGTCATCCACACCTCTAAAGGCTCGGTCCCGTATTAAAGAATATCTACAAAGTCGCCCATTCCTATCCCAATGCTTGTGACCGCCTCGTAATCTAGCCGAAGGTGATAGGCATTAGCCAGGACATCTTCCTTGTATGCAATTCTTCCCAAAAAAAAAGAGAAGAAAAAGAAAAAGAGAGAGAAAAAAATCACGAGGGCTCACTTCACTCATTACACCTAGGGTTTACACCTAGTCCCTCCCGCACTTCATGCTTAGGGCACATCAAGGGCAGGACTTCTAGACCTGTCACCCTAAGTTTTGCATTGCACCTCCAACAACACAGGAGCTGGGTCCTCAAGTGTGGGACATTACCAAGGGCTTACCCAAGGTTAGACCCATCTCCCAGTTCCACTACACATGCACTTACACCACACCGTGAGAGAGACACACCCCTTAGGGAGTGCACAACTTTCTCTTGCAGGCTATGATCGTGACTCAGTGAATGGCTACCCAGCTAAAGAAGATCATCCACGATATCCGATAATGACTAGGAATTTTTCCCTGAGTCAGACAGGACACCACTACAGTATCTTCAGGAGCTTTTGCATACTCTGATGGTTGGATGGACCAACATGCTTGATGTAGCCGACCATCCACCTGTTGATGGCTACTAGCACTGAACCAAATCAAGCAGAAGGAAAACTTAGTGATGAACCCACCATTGGCATAGATTTTGGAACCTCATATTCTCCAAATGTATGTTCAAACCCCTAGACCTGCGGATTGCTTATTGATTAAGTGCTTTTGGATCAGCACGGGATGCACGGCTACATGGTTCTCAATAGCCGGCTGGCAATGAAAAGGATTAGAGATGCCCATGCAAAACCTTTATCAGCCGTCGTAGAATGGGAGCTACAACTGTGTGAAATGCCGAGCATCTTCATGAAGTCTAAAGCACGCCGGAATCTCTCTCGATCATCATTAATCAAACTCCATCACCTCTCACTCACAACAACACCTTTTGATTGTGGTCATCTACCCACCAGTTCCACTTAGCAACAACCCCAAATATCCCACTACTCCCCACCACAGCGCCATGGGACTAGCACTCAGCTAGGAGGGGGGTAATGTTTATTGTAGCACAGAGGAGCGGAAAAATGGAAAAAGGAGATAACAGAAAGGGCACAGGACAAAGGAAGGAAAAGGCGTCCCAGATGGAAGTTAGACCCTGAAAAATTTGAATGACGACCTCTCCAGAAGGCCTCAATGTCACCTTGAGAAAAGAAAAGAGTAGAAGCACACCATTAATTGTGAAAGCACTCCGGAATCCTTGTAAAAGAGTGCCATGCTCACTCTTGTGCAAATTGTATGCACTAGTTGGGAATGGGATAAGTTAGAACGGTGGGAAATAGGAAAAGAGGGTCTAGGCTAATGGCCGGCCATGTAAAAAGTGGGGATGACCGCACAAAAAGTAGGGCATGTATATAAAGTTCAAAAGTGAATGAGAATATCATTCTTGTGTGTGGCCAAAGCTTATTTTTCTTCTTCTCTTATTTCTTGCCTTCTTGCTTGTGCTTGAGTGAGGGATTAAGGGAGTGTGAGGAAGTGAGGGAGTGAGTGTGTGAGAGTGAGGGATCGTGGAGAAGAAGCTTCCCATCTTCTCTCTTCATCTTCTCTTCTTCTCTTCTCTTCTCTTTTCTCACGCGGCTATGGAGGATGGAGCTTAACGGAGAGGGCTTGAGCTTGCTTGAGCTTGCTAAAGGATCGTGGAGCTATCGGAGTGCAAGAGAGAGGAGGAAACTCGATCGAGCATTAAGGTAAGCTCACTAGACCCGTAAGGTAGGCATTGCGCATTGGCTATGTGAGAGGTAGCCGTGGCCACTCGGCTTGAAATGCTTGATCAATAAGCGGTCCGTAGGTCTCGGGCTAGAGCTCCGTAGCTCCCCTTCACAAGTGCTTCTATTTCAGTAACATAATAGTTCTTTTTAGCAGCATTCAATCTTTTTCTTGCATAATAAATTGGTCTACACTAGCCAAGCACTTTGTCTTGGGCATATTACCAAATGAGATGCATCAACAGAAACATGGAAATGCAAATACTCTCATAAAAGTTGTTAAGTATGGTTCAAATGTTTTATGAGCAGCTCCTTGAAACTTAGGTGGTCCAATTTTCAACCCAAAATTCATAATTGTACTAACATAAGCTGCCCACTTTGTGATAAAAGTTGTCTTATCCGTATCTTCCAGATGCATCCTGATTTGATGATATCTTAAAAACCCATCCAAAAAAATGTACATCTCATGGCTTGCCACATCATCCAGAAGATAATTAGTAAAAGGAATTGGGAAGGGATCAGTAATAGTAGTTGCATTTAATTTTTTGTAATCCACACAAACTCTGATCTTCCTATTCTTCTTTGGCACTACAACAATAGGGGATAACCAAGTAACCTCATTAACTGGTTTGATAAACCCAACTCTTAAAAGCTTCTTAATCTCATCCCTGACCTGTTTGGCATAGTTACGATTCATTCTATACCTTTTTGAACAATAGGCTTAGCATCTTTCTTCAAATTTAGCCTATGTTGACACATAGCTAGACCAAATCCTTTCATATTCGTATAATCTGAGGCAAAAATATCTTGGAACTCTCTGCACAACTTAATCAAATCTTTCTTGAAATTGTCTTCAACAAAAGTACTAACCTTGATAGGTTTAGGCTCCCCTTCACTATTCAGGTTTACCTCTTGAACCTCATCTCCAACTACTCTTGCAGATCTTCTCATTGTATGTTCATTTCTTAATCACAACTTCTTATTGAGTTGGTATAACTTCTTGATAATCAAGAACTGTGTGATCATGAACTATTGTACTTTCAAGGAATTCCTATTGCTTTTGCCTAATCTTCATAGCCAACTTCTCTTTAAATCATGGTATCAAGTCCAAAATATGTTCCTAGGTTAAATGCAAGGAACACTTTGCTAAAGCTTGAAATAACTCTTATGAACCTCCTTGTTGTAGTTTTCCAGCAAGTGTGCTATCAGAAAACTATTCCTAATCATCAAGAAACCGATTCTGCTGTTCGGGAACATACTTCTAACATTCAAGAAATTACTCTTGCAATTCAGGTTTCAGCACACCTGAATCCCCCACATCATGAACTTGATCAGATTCAAAAAATTTAGCAAGTTTTTTCAACTTTCAAACTTGCTTGGTTGTCTTTTTTCTTGTCTTCTCTTGCTCTTGCCAATCACGCTTCACACCTACCTAGCTTCTAGTTACCGCTAAGATCATTGGTTCCTCTTGACATTCCTCTACTTCAATACAATTAGAACAATCACAATGAACATGCATACTTGCAGCATTAGTGTTACCTGACACCCCTTTTCCCCCTCTTAAATGTGCCCTTGCTAAATATTCCTACAGCCAATAGTTACTGCACCGTCAGAAACATACCTTTTCTCATCTTGATTAGGTAACTCTATAAGGACTGCTACAACTGGGGCAGGTGGATGTTGTTGATGAGATGCTCCTACAGGTCTTCCCTCATTGTGGGACCTTGCTGCTGGCATTTCTCTCTCAGTCCTATGCCTGGCCCAAAGTTCACAATTTGGTCTAACAAAGTGTCCTTGACCTCCACAATAGTGGCATGCTCTCGTTTGGGTGGTTTGTTGATGTGGCTGAAAATTTTCCCAAGGCTGTCTTGCCTGCATTCTTCTAGGTCCTTTGAAGGGTCGTTGTGGTATGGTGTCAGTAATAATTTGATTCACTATAGCTAGCTAAATAGATCTTGGCCTAGGCTGCATCAATGGCATCTTTTGTACCATCCTAACATTAGGATTGTACCAACAAGCCCTAGTTTCATGGTCCTTTCTCTGACAAATCTTGCAAATTTTGTTTGTTCTTCTTAGTTTCAGTAAGACCCAAATCTTTCAACCTTTTTTTAATCATCTTATCCAACTTGCTATCCTTTGACTTCTTCTTATCTTTATCGTTCACTTATTTATTCTTAGTCTTGCGGCTAATCCTGATTTCTTCTTTTTCTTATTATGCTTCTCCTACTAGACTCTTCATCATCAGAGTCATTAGAATTATCATCTGAATCTGAAGTGTCATTTCTATCCTCACATCAACACCATTTGTATCTTCATCAGAATCTAAGTCTTCATCAGAATTTGAATCCGAAGAATCCTCACCCTTACTAGTCTTAGATTTGGAAGTACCAAGTCTCCTTTCCACTCTCATTGCGGCCCTAATCAATGTATCAAAAATATCATTTTGACCCATCCTTACATTGGCAATGGGATTCCTAATCTTACCCCTCAGGGCCCTTCATAAAATAATTATGTGCATTTCCACTGAAGGTGTATCATCAACATCTAGCCTCTTCAACAGATTCTTAAACTTTTGGGCATAGTCCTCCACCAACATAGTTTTTTGTTTGATCTTCTTAATCTTCCTAAGAATATCTCTCAAAGTCTTGACCTTACGGAACCTGCACAATAATGTTGTTTTTAAAGCATCATATGAATTGAAGGCTACCATACCATAACTGGCAAACCAATCCATGGCCTTTCCTTGGAAGGTAGCAGCAAACTGCTATTTTTAAACTTGATCCCCATACATCTGGTTAAATCCACTAGATGTCCACCTTGTCTCAAATTGTGCCACATGGCAGTGAGGGTCCTCCTTCCTAATGCAAATATGACCCAATCTATGCCTCCATGTCAATCTCTTGGCACAATTGGACGTACACTAGAAGGTCTATAGATCGGTCACCATAGAAAGGGGAGTCCACTTCATTCTCAAAAAAATCCTCGCCTCCTGTCTCTTCGTCTACATTACTCGTACCTGTCTCCTCTGAATGCTCCAAGCCCTCTTTTCCCTCCACCCTCTTTAATATCGATCCCTCCACCTACATACTCTCCTCGTCTACACTCAAAACATTGCTTTCATCATACACTTGCACACTCCAAGGAGCTGATGGCACAACATACCACCATCGAGGTTGTTGGGGATTTGGATAGAAGATACTTGTTCAATATCACATATAAGAGTGAATCAACATTTGTGATTGTTTTGTGTCATGGAAAAAGTTAAAAAATATGTCATGCACCTGTTCACAATGGGTTGGCAAGACAAATGTGTTGTGCAGATCTATCTATCTTTTATTAGAATCTTTTTTTAGAAATCCAGATGGACCTCACTGAATGGTTGCTCCATCTCCTTCCAATACCACTTTAAACCATCATACATTGAATAGGATCTTGGAGAAGTTGCAATAGTCCACTCAGATAACACTTTGCAAGTTTCCAAAATACTCCATCTCATCTACAATAGTATTTGGATCCGTGGCTCACTGTCGGCTCTCTTGCTCAAAATTTGCCATGACACCACAATTTGTTTTGTGAAGCACTTTTTATTGATGTGTTCAATATGGAAATGTCACCCGTGCGACCATGCTACACTATAGATTTTGTATTGTACACTAAAACAGTTAGATTAGTGGTTGCGTATAAAATCTATATCTCGATAGCAAATAAAGCATGCGATTACCTTTAGACTATATCCCCTTGAGAATTCCCATTTCTTGGTAGAGACCTCTACCCCTTTGTGAGAAGGTGTGATTAAAGCTCTATGTAACCACTGCAGAGACATAATTTGCAGCATCTTCTTCATGCCCTCAGGATATCGAATAAGTTTATGGCATGTACTGTGTTGAAATTTCGATCGTGCTTCTTTTCGGTGTTTTCTAACTTGCTCATACCTATTAGGCCACTTCTCCATAGATGCATGATGCAACATATAAAAATGATTCAATTTTTCTCCTCCATGGCAGCATCCATCCTTTTTTTTACTTCATTTCTAACCACCACATCTCCGGTCAAAGTCTATCATCGTCCTTCAGCGACCATAGCATACTATTGTTTGAATCCACGATATCGGTAGCCACTTTGAAATATGCACTAATGCCTCGGATACTATCCAACCTTCAGCCCCATGATATCTTCTAATCGAGCTCATTATCACACAAACCCCTTCAAGGTTTTCATGAAGCACTCCAGAAAGAACATAACACCATATTAGAGATTTTGGAAATTTTCCAAGTCCCACTTTTAATGAATGTCTTACTTTTGTGAATGAAAGAGATCACTATGTTTATGTTTGTCTTTAAAGGGCACTTTGTATTTTACAAATATGAGATCACACAGCTTGAGAGCTTAAGTGATGAAGTGTATGCTATGTGGCTATTAGGAGATTTGGATTTCACCTCTATTTTTTCTAGCATGCTAAAAAAATGTGATACTGTATAGTGGTGGAAACATCAAGGAAGCTTAGCTAGGATATACCTAGAAAATTTCCAAGTTTAATGTAAGAATACAAAGGTTTGAAGGAGTGTAGAGAGAATTTAGAATACAAGAGCTTTAAACATTATATGAAAATATGTTATCATGGCTAAAATTTATAATGTTATGGACTTGAAGATAGTATAATATGAGTTTTTCCTTTTAGATATAGCATCATTTAAAGTGCCATGTATAAGTTTCATGAACTAGGGCCTTGAAAGAGTCGCCACTAACTAGGTGTGGTTTAATAACTTGATCTAATACCATATAGTAATAATTTTGGATAACCTATGATGTGATGGTTCTTTTTTTGTGTAAACCAATAGACACAAGTATGTTAAATAATTACATTTTTTGTATGTATATGCATGATATATAAATGTCTTTTGTTCAAAAGTTCTATCTATCTTGATAATATATGGACAAGATAGATTGATAATATATTGACAAGATGGACATTAGCTTTGGCCAAAATCAACTAGGTTAACACTTTGACTAGCTAAATGAACTTTCATATCATAAAATGAAGATTTATATATACCAAGCTAGAAGCTTATGATTTTTCTAAGACCAAAGATTTAACCATTGACCAATGGTTTATGTTTCCAAAGGAATAAACATAAATTGTATTATTAAATAAGACTTATTTGTTAGCTAAGACATAAAGTACAAAATTGGACTTAAACTACATTATAAGAAATTTCAACAAAATTAACTAATGTTATTGAAAGAATAAAAAACTTTAAGTAGATTCTCTCATTGATATTGGTGGTGTTTAGAAACACCAAGGTAACTACATAAAACACTTTAAATTTCTAACAAGTATATATTTCATAGCCATGCAAAAGCCCTTAATGTAAGGGATATATTTATTATGAAAGTCAAAATTAGTCCATATAGAGTCACTGCCTTGTTACATCATGTATCTTGGAAAAATAAAACTTTTGTAGATTTTGTATAAAACGTTTAGCTGCACTATCATTTATGAATTGTTTGTGATATCCTAACTCATGAGCAAGTTGCTTTGCTTCCATATCTTTCAAAGTAGAGACTAAAGGAGTCTGCTTCAACATGGATAATTGTGAGTTGTTCAATGTAAGAGATGGATGATGTGATGCATTTGTTGAGGATGTTTATATAATAGATAGTCTCTTGAAGCAAAAGGTAATTGAAGGTTGAACATATATACCGTCTTTATCAATCACGGTCTCATGCGATGCTGATGATGAAGATGAAATACCATCATTCTTTGCTCTAGTCCATTCATCAATGACAACCTTGAATTGATCATACAATGTATGTCCATATTGAACTGGCTCCTATCCATATCGATCAAACTTGATGACTTCATGTCCATCATGGTATTTGCTTAAGCGAGTCAAGTATGGTAGAAGTTCTTTGATCAAGATAGAGTCTCCACAACAATCAATATCAAATGTTTTTCGATAAATGCAATTCTCAACAGAATTCAGACATCCTTTTTAAAGACTGTTATCTATGAGAATAGTCTTGGTATGCTGACAAACATCTTCATATTGATCCTATACATGCTTCAGAGGCTTGAACATTGCTTCTACTCCCATTTTATCTAGCCTATATATGATTTTGAGTTGATGCCTATGACATTATTCTTGGCCCCAAATCATGAAGAAATGATACTTCCTTTTTGCATGGATCTCCAAGCACTTGATAATTACCATGACATTCTTATGTAAAGTTGTTGACCAAACTCCCACTTGGAATCTTGCAAATAAGGCTTCAAGAAACTCCATACATCCTGGTTGAAGAACAAGCCATTGCTTTTCGATTTGAAAGCTTTGAAAATGTTTAGACTTAGCAAAGCACCATTGTAAAAGAAGACCATTGAGATCAAGTATTACACATAATTGTGTTGCATTTCTTATCAAGGACACATCAATCACATCATCATACTCTACTGTTCTTGAATCTGTTAGATATCTTGTTAGATATCCAACCATAGATGTCATAGTTCAAGTTACAAAGAAGAAAAAGAGGCACATTAGATTCATTTATTTCCTCTTCATTCTACTTAACGTTTGAGCTATAAACTGGCACAAATACTTATATATGTACTACTTAATAAATGATATCTTAAGAAAATAGACATTTGACCATGTGGACAAATCTAACCAAGAGTAATATCATGAGGTGGAAAAAATATTTATGATGATTTCTTTGAAGTAAAATCTATTCTAATAAATTCATTTTTCAATCTCTACTTTTTATCGCTAATTATAAGTATACTTGGGATACTAACAATAGATCCTTGTAATTAGTTACAAAAATTATCTTAGCATTATAATATTAAACATACTCAGTTTCTAAAAAGGCCTTCAAAATGGCATGTACAAAGAAGGTGTTTATTAGTCCTAATTATTAAAAGAAAATTTAAACATGATACTTTTGACCATGTGACCAAAACTATGTCACATATAAGTGACACATGATAATATTTTAATTGAGATAAGTCATACTCTATTTGGATAAGTTTTCATAATTTCTTCTTAAGAACTAACCATTCTATTTTTTAACTAGTTATATTCGATAGATATTTAAACTCATGAATTGTAACAAGGATTTTACCTTAATATTCCATATGCATATCTCAAAAGATACATTGGAGGTGAAATCTTTGTTGCAATATTTGTTACAAGGTAAAACACCTTTAGGAGGTGTAATGAATCTTTTTTGGGGTATGTAATATATTATTGGCTCTCTTATATTAAGGTACATGCATAGACATACACTAGTGATGTAGTAAAAGAGGTTATAAGAGAAGAGATTTGACCATGTGGACAAATCTAACCAAAACTAACATGACAAGATCATTACATAACACATATAAGAGTTTGATTGAAATAAGATCTAAAATAGATTTAAGTATATTTTTCATAGCTAGCTCAAACTTTTCATTATGATGATAAGTATTATTACACACTAGATTACAATTAAACAATTATCCTTACAAAGGATGATAAATTTTAATAAGCTCTTTAATACCATTTTAGCAAAAGATTTGCTTAAATAGATTCTTTACACCACGGATGCTTGGTACCTTTTGTAAAAAAAATAAAAAACTAAAGGCATAGTTTCTTTAAGTAATATCACCAAAGAAAGAAAATATTATAAATGCTAATGGAAGTAACTTCTCAAGAAAAAAATCAAAAGTACATCAATGTGTCTTCCTTGATGAAAGCAGAAGGAACAGAGTTTAAACACCTGACGTAGTCTTTAATTTCTCTTTCATAATTAGAATTGCTATATCTTGGCTTGATTCTTCTAGGCCCTCAGGTGGTACTTCAAGAACTTGAACTTCAGTAGGAGGAACCTCTTGGGAGTTTGATTTTTTTTTTGCACTCTCATGGACCCTCCACAATTGTGCTTTAACCTCTCTTTGCTCTTGAGTGTTGCAAACCATTGCAATAGTCTTCATGTGATTTACCAATGCCACCTTAGATGCAAGTCCACTTGCATATACATCAAATACAACCTCATGAGCATCATTGAATGCTTTGATTGTAGTTCCCATAACTTTCATTTTCTTCCTCAAATTGGCCTTTGCAATCCTTTGGTTTTCTTCAAGATCTTCATCATTGCACTCCTTGTGAAAGCCTTCAAAGTCCAAAATGGAAGGCTTGTTGACATTGTTTATATATTGCTTATTATGACTTTGAGCTTGTGGGATTCGGTGAATTATTGTCTTCTTGAGGAGCAAGTGAAGATCTCAAGTCTATTTTTTTATCTTGGAGGTTCATTATTTTGTTGGGGCGGTCACCTTTTCTTGATAGGGAAAGTAGCTCACTATTTTGGACAACTCAAAATGCTGATATAATGTCTTATATGCCCTTTACCTCCTCAAATAAGGTCCATCCCATTGTTTTCAAAGAGTATTATTCATCCTCTTTAATACATGCAAAGTGAAATGACAAAGGATCAAGTTTGTATACTACATTTTTCCCCTTGATCTTAACAAGATTACATAGTATTCCCTCTTTTCCATCACATCCATTTGTTCTCTTCTCTATGACACCATCTTGTTGAAAAAATGCAATATCACTCTTTAAAGTAAATAAGAGAACATTGTCAGCCCTTTTTCCTTAACTATCATAAACATCCACATATCATGGATACACAAAATCACCACTAACTCCGTCAATGGTTTGGGTCTCCTTTTTGGATGTGCTATCTTTCTTTGCCATTGAATAGTTCTATAAAGAGAAAAAGTTGTCAAACAAAAGTGGATTTAAAAATAGTGCAAATTCACAAAACCTAAATAAATGTATAAGATTTCTAGGTTGAAAATTGAAAATAGAACAACACAAGATTTTACGAAATACAAAACAAATGTATTCCAAAGGGACTCTTCCATAAAATAAAATATTGAAATTTGAGATTAAGTGTGGTATGAGATCCAACCATAAATAGATGTGCTTATGTATCAAATCTCATGGATTACTCTAGCCCTAAGTTAGCATTATTTATATTTCTCTTGCAAGAATCATATAGTAAAAACTTTTCCATGGACTTCGATAGTGTAATATTCCGACTTTCCTAGAAATACGCATGAACCGCCTCTAAAAGGCGAGGCCAAAAGGATAAGTGGTGAGGATAATAAATTGAATTATGGAAATTTTTTTAAATTATCCCTCTCTCCTCCAGCCGACTGTCGTGTTGGAGGAGAAGGGAATAGCATGCATGAGCAAGCTCCTTTTTGCTGGAGCTTGCTGAGGGTAGAGGGCATGCGAGATGCCACGCAAGGGAGGGAGGATCCCCCCCCCTCACCTATTTAAGTCAATGATGGTGGGAGGATTAGGGGCGGCCGCTGCCATAGAGCTTGAGAAGGGAGTGAAGAGCCAAGACTCGGTTGTGGATAAGTGAGGGAGGAGACAAGGCGCTGGGCTGCCGTGTAGCAGAAGAGGTCACCGCCAGACTACTGAGAGGGAGAGGAGTGGAGGGAGGATTCGTCATCTGTTGTCGTAGTCCACCCCGGTGGGGATGTCGTGAGAGGAAGAGGAGTCGTTGCAGTCTCTGCCTACCACCATCCATCCGCCAACTGCCACCACGAAACGCAGTGGGAATTTGACTCCCTTGCCCTCCACGTGGAAGTGGACAGAAGCTTCTTAGAAGCTTTTGAGAAGCTTCCAAAAGTCCCTTAGGAAGCCCCCTTCCTTATGGGCTTCCTTGAAGGGCCTTTATGTGGCATCCCTAAGCCCTTTTTTTTCCACCCCCATGCATAAATTTCCTCCTAAGGGATCTTTAAGGCCTTTCCCCTTCACACACAAAATAACCCTCTTCAAAGGTCTCATACACCCTTCCTTCCCCTTTGTTTCCCCCCTTTTTCCTTTCCACCAAGAGCTATTTTCCTTTCCCCCCCCCCCCTCGAGATTCAAGAAAAGCCTCCTTTGCGTGGGTTTAGAGAAGCCTTACCATCGAAAGACTTAAACCCTCCCCCCCCCCGGAATTCTTCTTTCGGGCTTCCTCCTAGCCCTGGTCATGTGGGCTTACTAAAACACCCCCCTGCCCCAGGAATCCAAAACCCCTTTGTGTGCCCCTTTCATACCCTTTTTTTTCCCTCCTCCTCAAGATTCTTCCACCCAATTTCGCGTGAATTCTACCTAAATCCCTTCCCGTAAGGTTTCCCACAAGTCCTTAAAGCCTTCTTGTGGATTTTTCCTCTCCTAACTGGTTTTAAGGCCTTCTAAAGCCAATTCACAAAGGGAGTTTGCATAAGAAGGAGACGGACAAGATCGTAACTCTGTGCCCAAGGGGAAAAGGCTAAATTCGAAATGGCTCCTGAGAAAGCACCAGGCTCCGCCGCAAGAGGATCATCTCCTAACATCCACGTGGACATCTCACCCCAAGTCCAGGTTTTCCTTTCTAATTTTTATTTTACGTTGTTATAATTTTACGTGCGTGGATGCTTTTTGGAGATAGGATGCATTTTCCATCTTAAATACTTTGGTTAATTTAAAAGAATTAGCTTATGACGGACAAGTTCGGTCATTAGTATTTTCAATAAAATGAGCAAAATAAAGTGAGCAAAAAATTGATATGCATTTCTAGCAAGTAGTTTTTGTGCATTTTAATGAACTGAACTTAGATTGATGTCCATATTTACAAAACGGAATTAAGATAGTGCATTACGTTTAGGCATGGAAGTATAAATTGCATGTCGCATTATTAGGACATATCTTCTTCGCAATGAGTCATTATGGAAAGTGCTAATAATCCATAGGAAATTGCAAGGCATGAAATGATTCTTAAGTTGCATAACTCTAGTAAATTGGTATAAATATTGTTTTTCAACTGCATATTTATTAGTAAAAGACTGCATGTTTTAGCATGAATCTTGTTTGCAAGTTATAGGGTGATTAATTGGAATTAGGCTATAACCTAACCTATGCTTGATCTTAAACTGAAAAGTTAGGGTTAAAAATTAACTTATGCGTAGACAATGAGTCATGTGTTTATGGAAATGATAGCGTAATTATCTTCAAGAATTAAACAAGTTGGCTTAGACCTAAACACCTAAAAACCGCGAAGGGACTCGTTTAGGAAGAGTTAATTCAATTCCAAAGAACTAACTAGGATTTAACACGTGACCTAGTTGCTCGTATTGCCAAGGCCAGAACGCCTATATCCTAAAGACTTGCCCACATTCATGGAATGTAGGGACATTGGAACATACTTGAGAAGTGATCTAGGGTTTGTCCCTAAGAATCTTTTGCCAAAAAGATGGAACTTGGAGCCTTAGGACTGACAATGTCAGCCTAATGTAATCAAGAACAGATTGTTTCGTGACTCCATTCGAAGGGTAAATAGTCCCATAGCTTGATGCGACACTTGTGCAACAAGTAGTAGAGTCGCACGATCTTGTGAATTGATCGCAAGGAAATGGCCAAATTCCTCGGAATGAGGTTGGAAAATTCTTACGCAAGTAATCTTGCAAGAGGATGAATAATCATCCTAACATAGTATCTTTCTTGGGTAAAGATAATTTCTTGAAAGCAAAAGACCAACCAATAAATTAAAATAACATATGAACTTAAGGTATTGACCAAGTCGGGTTAATAGGGTACGGCCCTAATCCTAGGATATAGGGGATCTTGCCAAGTCGAAAGTTCCCGGATCGAGTGCTGCATGCATTCGGAAAGAAGGATTCACTCCTTAGCAATTGGCCAATAATAACGACCAATGGGAATGATTGTGCTTGTTACAGATTTAAGAGCATTGTTTTGCTTTGTTTGATCAAAGAATTAAAGGATAAATGGATATCTAATGCTTTAGGTTGAAGGCCTGAAGGGAGAAGCAGTTTCAATTACCCGCTACTACCTGCCTGATCCTAACCAAGGGGGTTGTTAACCGCACCGGGAAAGTGGACCGAACCTGCCGCGAGAGGTCTCTCTGTTAAGCGCTACTTGGAGCAAGAGGACGCTTGGGTGCCAGGGGAGCTCTAGCCATAAATCCCTCGCCTTCCGGGCCCTGCACAAGAGGCTAACGTGACTCGGGATTGGATCTCGAGGCCTGCATACTAGTCTACGGGCAAAATCTTGGATTATTGATCCTTGTGGATTGCTGGATAGCCTTCGGGTAGACTAAGGATAAGCCTATGGGCTGGACTTTATGTATTTCAAAGATAAATATGATAACCTGTTAACAAGGAGCTTGTTTGACATTGCTTTTCTATGTCAAGTGATATGATTACGTGAAGGAACCAGTGCCTAATAGGTTAATCAAGGAAGCCGATTGATACATGTCCAACTAAATGTGTCAGGTAATTAAATAACTAAAACAACCTGAGGAAAGTGCGGAGGATGTGGCCATAGGTCCGTCCTACGGATGGGTGGTCCCAGTTGGCCAGAAACTTTTCTCAAATCACGATGGACAGCTAGAAGATCCTCAAAGAACATGAACAACAAGAAGGTTGACCTAGAGTTATAACTGATCCCGATTTACGTTGTTTTAGGGGAACGGAATGGGACTATGCCTTATGGCAGAGAGGTTGAGCTTGGCATCCCTCTCGTTTCCCATTCTCCTTGAACCAAGTGCAGCATGAATCCGCTTCGGACCTGGCATTTCTGTGTAAAGTAGTTTGCTTGGGTTTGACGCTAGTTGCTATTAGGAAACGACCAATAAGCAAAGCCCTAATTCAGGTCGGTCCTAAGTGGAAACGGCCGGAATACTTCCACTATGTGGCAGACGTGGAAAGTTCTAGATTGTAAACCCCGTAACATTCCATGGGAGTGCTGGGCGGAGCTTTCTAGACATCCTTTTCGATGGACTGCCAAGACGTGTCCTGAAGATAACAGGTGGACATGTTACAAAGAAGATCAAATTCTATTAATAGGGGAACTTGACCATGGGCTTAACCAAATGGTCAAGTGATAATAAAATGTTGAGTGTGAGTGTGGTTTGAGATATAGTGAAAAATCATTGTGGTTATGTAGAAAATGACATGGATGATTTTGTCCCTAAGTTAACATTGGATTTCTTCTCCATGTAAGTTTCCTATGTAAGGATCATACTTTAGGAACTTTGCTAAGATTTTTTGCCATGTGTTCAAATACTAGTTTAATTAAAGAAAATATTTATTCCAATATAAAATCCATCCATATATCAATGTGGTTATGTAGCAATCTCACGACTCCATTTGGCCCAAAGTTAACATTTTAATTAGTGCGCATGTAAGTTTCCCTTGAAAGGAGCCATATTGTAGAAACATTGTCATTGGTTTTAGCCATGTGGTCAAATCCTATTTATTCATAAGACTTATCCATAAGATTAGAAAATTTTCCATGGTTTTTGACAGTTGTCTCTCCCTAACATCTAGGATCCTATCAGGCCTTAGTTCAAGGACTCCTTGACTAGGCATTACAACTTGTTGGTCATCAAGTACATGGTTAGGATTAGGTACATACTTCTTCAGTAGGCTAATATGGAATACATTATGAACCTTTAGGTTCTCCGGAAGTTGAAGTCTATAAGCATTAGGTCCTAGGAACTTGAGGATCTTGTATGGTCCACAATACCTTAGACTTAGCTTCTTGCAATCTCCTAAGGATAGAGAACTCTTCTTTGGGCGTACGCGAATGAAGACCATGTCTCCTTCCTCGAAGATTCTATCTTGATGCTTTAAATCCGTGTATGCTTTCTATCTATCCTTGGTGGCTTGGATGTCCTGTCTTATTGACTTTACTTGGTTATCCATCTCTTCCACCATATGCCTTGAAGCTTCAACCCTCAAGGTTGGATCTGAGAAGTTTAGGGGATTTCGACAGTCATGACCATACAATGCTTGAAAAGGGGTCATCTGAATGCTTTGTTATTAAGAAGCATTGTAGGCAAATTCAACCAAAGGCAAGTATTGAATCCACCTTTTTGGCTCACAACAATAGTGTGCCCTAAGCATATCCTTGATGACTTGATTGACTCGCTCCATTTGACCATCAGTTTGGGGATGGTAAGTTGTGCTAAAACAGAGTTCAGTCCCAATAGCTTCAAAGATAGCTCTCCAAAAGTGTGATGTGAAGAGAGAATTACGATCACTAATGATTCTTCTGGGTAACCCATGTAGCTTGAATATCTCCTTGATAAACAACCTTGCAATGTTTGAGGCTTTATAGTTTGTCTTTATTGGAATAAAGTGTGCAACCTTAGTAAGCATGTCAACCACAACCATGATGGAGTTGTATCCCCCCTGAACTTGGGGTAGGCCAACAACAAAGTCCAAACTGATGAATTCCCATTTCATTTGGGGAATGTCAAGTGGTTGTAACTTCCCTGGCATCTTGACATGTTCGGCTTTGATACATTGACAAGACAAACATTCAGTGACATATTTAATAACATCACTTTTAAGCCTCTCCCAATAGTAGCTCTTCCTAATAGCATTGAGAGTCTTGGCATAGCCAGGATGTCCTGAGAAAGGGAAATCATGAGCTTCCCACAATATCTTCTGCTTAAGTGACTGGCTTGTCGGTATACATAGCCTCGTTCTATAGTAGACACGTCCACTATTTATAGATGATTCATGATACTTAGCCTGCAGCTTTTGGTCCTGATCCTTGATAGAGATCTCCCTTAGCATCTTTCGATAGGCTCGATCATGGCATGCTTCCTCTCTAGCTTGCTCAAGTATTGGGTTGTTTGCCATGGACACCTTTATGGCTAGAGATCTAGTTGTTGATGGATTTTGCAAGATTAGAGAATTAAGGAATGCCTTGCGACTGAGTACATCAGCAACTACATTCTCCTTTTCTGGTCGGTACTTGATTTCAAAGTCATACTCCTCCAGCACTTCAATCCTCCGACGTTGCCTCATGTTGAGCTCATTTTGGGTAAAGATCCACTTGAGACTCTTATGATCAGTCACTAGAGTAAACTTGTTACCCAACAGATAGTGTCTCCAAAGCTTTAGGGCATGGATGATAGCTAACAATCCTAGATCATGGGTAGCATAATTCTTCTCATGACTCTTCAATTTCCTTGAAGAGCATGCTACACGATGATCTTCCTGCATGAGCACACATCCTAAGGCAAGTGTCCTAGCATCAGTTACTACCTCGTACTCCTTACTGAGGTCTGGAAGCTTTAGGATAGGTGCTGATACCAAACTTTGCTTCAATCTATCAAAGCTAGTTTGTTTGGGAGTTGACTATGCAATGGAAGTTTGCTTCTTTAGTAAGTTCGCAGAGGTGCCGCAATTAAAGCATAATTTTTTATGAATATCCTATACCATCTTGTCAATCCAAGAAAACTGCGTATTTCTTTGACAGTTGTTGGTATTGGCCATTCTAGCACATCTCTGACCTTGGCTGGGTCCATTGAGATTCCTTCTGTTGATACGATGAATCCTAGATATTCAATCTGATGTTTGAAGAATGCACACTTCTTCATCTTAGCATACAACTTATGTGACCTCATTGTCTCAAGGACAATCCAAAGTTGGGTCTCATGATCTTCCTCCTGTTTGGAATAGACTAAAGTGTCGTCGAAGAAGAAGAGTACAAAGTCATCAAGATATGGCCTAAAGATATCCTGCATTAACCTGTTGAAGGTGGCAGGTGCATTTGTAAGCCCGAATGACAAAACTAGGAACTCAAAGTGTCCATATCTTGTGTTGAATGTCATCTTTGGGATATCTTCGTCCTTGATTCTTATCTGATAGTAACCAGACCTGCGATCAATCTTGGAGAAGATCTTCGCACCCTGAAGACTATCAAGAAGCTCATCTATTCTAGGAATAGGGTACTTGTTCTTGGCAGTTGATTGATTCAACCCTCGGTAATCAATACATAGTCGAAACATTCCATCTTTCTTTTTCTGGAATAGTACTGGAGCTCCCCATGATGAACTGCTAGGACGGATGTAGCCCTGATCTAGCAGTTGCTTGAGTTGTTCCTTCAGCTCAATCACTTCCAGGATGGACATTCTATAAGGTCTTTTTGTAATTGGCACAGCTCCTGGCACTAGCTTGATCTCATGATCCACTTCTCTTTGAGGCAGGAGTTTTGTTAACTCTTCAGGAAATATGTCCACATAATCCTTTAGTCAAGAAGGTCCTTCACTAGGCTCCTGCTTTTGTTCTAACTTGTTGAGCTTAATCAAGTATACAGATAGTCCTTTTCTAACTCCCTTTATAATCCAAGATGCTTTGGCCAATTGAATTTTTGGCTTCCCAGCTTCCCCTTGAGTTGTGACCAATTCCCCTTCAAAGTTTCGAAAGGAAATTTGGCCCTTTCCACAATGAATGTGGGCATCATTAGGTTTAAGCCAATCCATTCCTAGTAGACGCTCATGGATGCCTAAGTTTATGACTTTGAATTTGACCAAAGTCGTCTTTCCTCCCAGAAAGAATTCCACCTTAGCAGTTTGCCTAGTACAAGTAATTTCACGACTATTTGCCAATTCCACAAGCAAGATAGGTGCTTCTACTATGGCTATTCCTAATCTTTTTGCACAAGCTAGTGAGATAAAGGAATGTGTACTGCCACAATCAATCAAGGTCTTGAAATCTTTACCTTGATAGTCCCGACGGTGTCTGAATCACCGAGAACTGGCGATTCGGCCCTTTCTTATGAAGAGCGACATGGACTGTCGCCCTTTCAAACTCTGCTTCCATGGTCGGATCTTCTTCTTCTTCGCACATTTGCCTATTGGCAATGTAGGCGGTTCTTCCTCTGCCTCGGTTAGCGGCTCCCCGACCATGGCCAATTCCTTGGAAAGGTGCTTGGCGATGTCCTCCTCCAAGCTTGGGACATTGCCTTTTGAAATGACCGGGCTCGTTGTAGTGGAAACAATGGAGGTTTCGGCCATTTCTTTGGGTAGGGACAAAGTTTTTGACATTATTAGTCATTTCTTTCTTTCTTTGTCCTTGATTGTGACCTTGAACTCTCTTCATTTGAGGTCTAAATGCTCCTCTCTTCAGGTCATTATAAGACCAAGTTTTGTTACCTCTTGAATTATAGGGGCAACTTGAATGAGTGCGTCCTGAAGATTTGATGGGCGCATAGATTCGAGACGGGTATTCATTGGTAGATTTAAACCAGCACAAAATTTTGACACCTGCTGTGTCATGTCCATCTATGGCGCATACTTAAGAAGTGAGACGAATTTAGAATAGTATGCGTCAAGAGTAAGTCCCAGCTGTTTTAGCTCGTAGGACTCATTCATTTTCTGCGCGCGATACTCAGGTGGTAAGTATCTTCCCTGCACGGCTTTCTTCAGCTTCTCCCAAGTAACGGATCCTTCTGCGATCCCTTGATCTTTGCACCATTGCTTCCACCAAAGCTTGGCTTCACCGGTGAGCTTTAGCTTGGCGAGCATAGCCTGGTTGGTAGGTGCAGTACCGGCTGCTTCAAAGTAATCCTCCATGGATTCAATCCAAATTTCAGCATCTGCTTGGATAGTCCTGCCTCTCCCGTCAAATTTGGGTGGCTTAATCTGCTTGAGAATAGTATCTGATTGAGATCTTGTGAAAGCTTATTGAATAGTTTTTGATAGTTTGGAATGGTTTGAGTATGAGTTATGAGGTTTTGTAACCTTCTGTAACCTTCTGTAGATCTTCTGTAGAGCTTTTGTCTCTGTTCTGTCTCTGTACTGTAACTGTACTATAGCTGTTCTGGTACTGTTCTATGATTGTTCTGTATGCTTCTGTATGTGTTCTGTTGGATGAGAGTGTAGCTTGGGAAAGTTTTCTAACCTTGGAAAGAGATGAATACAAGTGCAAAAGAGCTAAAAGAAGTGAAAGAAGTAGCTGCTGAAGACTCAAGTAAAGACTGAAGTGAAGTGACAGTGGTGAGCTGTGAAAGGACACTATAGTGGCTCTGGTGACTCTTCATATCAGACACACCTCTTGGGAGGGGTATCCACGACCTAAGAAGAATTATTGAGAGTGATTATGAGAGATTGTAGTGAGGATATGATGTACTATTGATGGAGAGAGAGAGAGAGAGTCAAAGATAGCCAATTCTACTAAAACAGAGTGATTATATATGAGAGATTGAGAGAGAAGACTATGAAGATATTGAAGATGAATACTATGTGATGTATTTCCATTCAAAGATGGTGTATTCCTTTGCTTTCTTTGTTCTATTGATGGATTTTGTGAAGATATTGAAGAATATGGTTGATTCTATCAAATCCGTGGGAGATCTACATGATGCTGCATGAAGATTTGTTGTGCCTGGTTTTTTTTTCTTCATTGTGATCATATGAAACCTAATAAAAAAGCTTGTTGATGTTACAAGATAGATTTTCTTGCAAGAGAATTCCCTTTTCCTTGGTGTTCCTCTTGGGGCTCCATGTTTTTGGTGCGCAGCCGGAGAAGTTGCCATCAACAAGCACCAGAAGAGGCTGAAAATGAAGGAAATGGCATTGCCAAGAAGAGAAGAATTCAATGGATGTTTGTAAAGTTCCTTCTTCCACTGAAGAGTTGGAATTTCTCATAATCAAAGCCACTTTCCACAAGAAGTTCATCCCACAATGGCGGAAACACATCACCATCATGATGCATGCTCTATGTGGTGGACAGTTTCCTCTTCCTGTTGAAGCAGCATAAACTTGCATCTTGGTGGCAAACTGTTTGGGAACAAATCGAAGAGCAGAAACAGAGAGAATGACCATACATGGAAGATTTGACATTCATTGAGAAGTTTCCAGACATCATCAAGTGGGAGATTGTGAAGAAGCTTCAGGAGTCTTGGTATGTGGAGCTTCACAAAGACAAGAAGGAAAAGAGTTGGAATTTGTTCGTGGATGCTCAACAGCAAGATACGTGGGATGCTTGGTGTTCTGACAATCTTCTGTTTGTCCAATTAGCAACCCACTGGAAGTTGGTAGACAGAGTTTTTTTCACAACATACACTGTTGAAACCATCAAAAGCTGGCATTACTATGATGATGGCACCACTACAATGCTCAGACGTATGCATTTTGACACCTTCAGAACCGAATACCTTCCTCTGTGCAGTGGCATGAAAGCAGAATTCAGAGACGTTGAAAAGGAAGAAGTAGAAGAAATGTTGGCAAGAGAGTCCTCCAGAGACTGAAGCCTTCTGTTATCCCTCTGTGGAGCACTAACAACAGAGTGGAGCCAACCCCCTGATGAATGACGCAATAAAGAGGCAAGCGTTAGAACGAGTCCAGAGATACGTGAGAAGAGAGAAAGCAAAAATCAAAGCTGAGAATGAGCTCGCAGCAGAAGCAGCCTTTGACGCCCTTGCGGAACTCTTTATAGAAGTCCCAATGGCACATCAAGCCCTTCCTCCTCCTGCTGGAGGCCCACTTCCAAGCCAGATCCATCCTGGAAATATTGATGACAGGCCAACGAATGTAGTTTCATTGCCAGTTTTTAAGGGAGAGTACAATGAAGACCCCGATCTTCATGTAGCAGAGTTTATGGTAGCATGTGTGGCTAACAATGCTAGAACCCCTGAGCATTGGTTAGCAATATTCCCCGCCACTTTCAAGGGTGCGGCTTTTCAATGGTATGAGAGACAAGCAGCAGGAACTTTTGGCACATGGGACGACTTGAAGTTGGCCTTCCTCACTAAATTCAGGCATGAAGGTTTTGAAGAGCGGATGCGAGAGGAATTTATGAATTTAAGTCAGTCCTCTGGAGAAAGAGTAGAAGCTTATGTCTCACGAATGAAATCCATCCTGAAGAGATGGACTAACCATAATCTAGATGATGGCATTCAGAAGGGAGTGTTTCTCAGGGGATTACAACCAGAAGTCCGTAAGTTTGTGAAGCTGCAAAGACCAGCCACACTGCAAGCTGCAACCGAAGGTGCAAGACTGTACGATGAAGTGGAAGCTAGATTGGCGATGAATCAAGGAAGAGGAGTCCTACCTCCTCTGATGCCAGGAATGATGTACCCACCAAATGCAGTCGCAGGGACAGTTCCCTACCCCTACCAACAGATGCCCCTAGTATCACAGTACAGTGCACCAGATCCACAATGGCCACAATCCATGCCTCAAATGATGGTTCAACCACAACAACAATGGTCCCAACTAATCTCCTCAATGCCAAATCAGCAGCAACCTTGGAACCCTACCAACTAGGGCCAACAGCCAACAGTTCAAACAGGAGCTCTAAATCAGAATCAGAACAGAGATTCCTCTGCATCAGCCCAACCTGTTTATGCAGTGATTACAAAGACTCCTCAAAACCCTACTACCAGTACCTCAGGAGGAGAAAGCTTGAAGGATTATTTATCCAACTCAGTTGCAAGTATCAAAAAGGAGTTGATGGATGTGATTACATAGCAGCTCTACAGATGCTGAAAGTGAATATTGCTAGCATATCCAACGTTGCAGGAGTAGGAAGAGATGTGATGCGATCAAATACTTGGTGTGGTAAGTGTCATCAAGCAGGCCATTTAGCCACTGAATGTACACGAAAACCAACCATCCCTGGAGCTTTCTGTTCCTACTGTTTGCGAAAGAACCATATAGAGGATATTTGCTCTCTGAAGGAGATGCATGATAGGAGAAGAAAGGAAAAAGATGCAAGATTCAACTTGTTGGAATCCAAAATGACAACACAGGATATTGGACCCAAGCCTAGAGAGTTTGGTCCTAATTTCGAACCCAGAAGATTTCCATCCCAAAGTTATAGAGGAAGACAGTCTGGCGGTGGTCAGAGATCAGAAGTGGAGTGTTACAGATGCGGAGAAAAGGAACACATTTCACCAAATTGTCCAAATCCCAGAAGGTCAGTGGATTATAAGCCCTTATGCAGTCGATGCAAAGGAGAAGGCCACACTGCAAAAGACTGTCTAAGCCCAACCCCAGTGAAAAACAGTGCTACTGATAATCCAACCAAGGCCCAAGAGCCTACCTCCAATTTAGTGGAATTGGAAGTTGCTGCCATCACGTGTGCAAAGAAGAAGGAACCACCTATCCAGAAAGAAAATAATCCTCCTGCCAGAATAGTGAAGTTCAATCTTCCACTAGAAGAACAGAACAGAACAGAACCTGACAGTGCCGTACAGAGCACCACAGTGCCACAGAGAGTCACAAGTGGCAGAAGAAGTTCCCATGATGCCCCTATTGGAAGAAATAAGGAAAATGAAAATGGGTGTTGCCCCATTTCCTAACCGGTTAGAGAAGCCAGTGGATCCTATTAAGGAATACGATCTGGTCTGAGATCTAAATACCTTTAAACCAAACCTCACATTCCAAGAATTATTAATGTTGTCTCCCAGTTGCCGAAAAAGGTTCAAAAGTATACTGACAAGAAGATGTGGCTTAAGGATTGCTCCCTCAATAGCAACAAAGTCCAACAAAGCTCTAGAGCCTGTAAAAGAAGTGGATGTGGCTAACGCCTTCCTAGATCCGGGTACCCCAGAGACTGGAGTGTGGATAGAAGGCTGCTTCATTCCAAATGCACTGATTGATGGTGGCTCATCAGTGAACATTATGATGGATATGACAATGAAGGATCTAGGCCTACAAGGTGTACAACCCACCCAATGGCTCATCAGACTGGCGGATCAAAGCAGAATCAAGCCTTTGGGCATTCTCCCATATGTGAAGACTACAGTGGTTGGAAAGGATTATTGGCTAACCTATCTGGTGGTGAAGCCAAACTCTTATGGTACATCCTACCCTCTACTGGGCAGACCATGGCTTTTTGAAGCTAGAGCAAGGACGGATTGGTTCAAAGGAACCTTGACCTTGGGTAGAGGACCCAACAAAGTGTTGTTGAAGCTATATGGTTCTCAAAAAGGACATGGATCCACCTCCATGGAATTATCTTCTGACTCCCCTAATGAGGCTATAGATGGAACATTAGCAGATGAAGATGCTGTCAAACAGATCCTTCCTAAGAAAACAGTGGCACGTTCCTTAACAGTGGTACTGTAAGCCAACTCCCAAAAGATGCAAAGCCATTATCAATGGGTGAATATTTTCTGCCTGAACCAGGAACGATTTCCGAAATCACTTCTGATAGTGAGATAGAAGCATGGATGTACTGTCTCCCTGTTACATGGCCAGAGCAGAGCCAGAGACAGAGGCAGAAGATGAAACAGAGAACCTGTTCTTCTCTTACAGAGCTCCTACAGAGACAGAGACAAAGACAGAGACAGAAGAGGAAGGAGATGATATGGAAGAAGAAGGTTATGAAAGCGAGATGGAAGAGTCTATCCCACCTAAAGAGGATACATATGAAGAAGAAGTTCCAGAAGCATCAGAACCGAGACGAGCTCATGCTGTGGAACAGAATGGCGATGGTACCATTTGGTCTGGTAAATGGATCTTCTCATATGCAAAATCTTTATAAGAAATGGATTAAGAAGAACAAGCCGTCTTTCAGCAGTGGCTCTTGACATCCTCACCCACCTTTGCCAAAGAAAGATTATGATGATGCATCGTGCCAACAAGCACCAGTCTCACAATTCCAACAAGCATCAGAGGGTCCTTGTTATGTGACGTTCCTGGACGCATCATCAGAAGATGAGTCTTCAAGCCACAAGGTAACTAATCGTGAAACCAAACCCGAAGCGGCTCTAATCCCATTTCAACATCTCAAGGAGCAACCTAAGTCTCCACCAAAAGAAGAAGTTGGTTCTAGTGGAACATCAGAAGAGGACGCCACTCCCTTGAAGGAGTCGGATCTGTATCCAAAAGCAGTCCGTGGGACCTTCATCCGTGAAGTAGAAGGTGAAAGGCAGTTAACCTTTGTGGATGCAGATAGCACTGAACGCCACTTGAAGGTGGATAGCAGCCTACCGGAAGAGGAGTTGTCAACTTTGTACAACTTGTTGAAAGAGAACTTGGACGTGTTTGCGTGGTCCTACAAAGACCTAAAAGGGATTGATTCCACAATATGTCAGCATCATATTGACTTGGAGCCTGATGCCAAGCCAATACGGCAATGACAGAGGCGAATGAATCCAAATTATTCCACATTGGTGAAAGCAGAGCTGCTGAAGCTTCTGGAAGCGGAGTTCATCTATCCAGTGGCAAATAGTGAATGGGTTTCACCCATCGTGGTTGTACCCAAGAAGAATGGCAAGCTTCGTATATGTGTGGATTTTTGCAAGCTCAATTCCAAGACAAAGAAGGATCACTTTCCTATCCCTTTCACAGACCAATTGTTGGACACAGTGGCAGGACATGAGCTTTATTCCCTTCTGGATGGATTCAGCAGATACAACCAAGTCCAAATCGCAGAAGAAGACCAATCCAAAACAACCTTCACCACAGAATGGGGGACCTATGCTTACCGAGTGATGCCATTTGGGCTCTACAATGCCCCTGCTACTTTCCAGCGAGTCATGATGGCCGCATTTCAAAATCATCTGCACAACTTTATTGAGGTATATTTGGATGACTTCTATGTCTATAGTTTGATCCAGGAACACTGGGGACACCTGGAACAATGCTTTGATCGATGCCGAGAGTATGGGATTTCCCTCAACCCCGAAAAATGCATCTTTGGGGTCTCTTCTGGAGTTCTGTTGGGCCACATTGTCTCTGCACAAGGGATATCAACAGACCCTGCAAAGATCGAAAAGATCGCAGCTCTGACAGCACCCACCAACCTCAAACAGTTGAGAGGATTCCTAGGCCATGTGGGTTACTACAGAAGGTTCATAGCCCATTTTGCAACAAAGGCAACCTCCTTCCACAAGCTTCTGAGGAAAGATGCAGAGTTTGTTTGGACGAAAGAATGTGACACAGCCTTCAACACTCTGAAGCAGTGTCTGATTGAGGCACCCATTCTGCAACCTCCTGATTGGACGAAGGAGTTTCATGTACACACTGATGTATCTATTGAAGGCTTAGGTGCAGTTCTCTGCCAGAAGGGCCCCTCGAAGCTGGATCAACCCATCTATTATGCAAGCCGAAAAGTCACTGATAGGAAATGGAACTACACGGTGACAGAGCTGGAGTGCCTGGCAATGGTGTTTGCCCTAGAGAAGTTCCGCCACTATCTCCTATCTACCCACTTTAAATTTTATGTGGATCATGAGGCCCTATCCTTCCTAATGAACAAAGCAGATGTGAAAGGACGAATGATGAGATGGCTCCTTCTATTCCAGGAGTTTGACTTTGAGGTAATTACTAAGCCTGGTCGTTCCCATGTTCTGGCTGATCATCTGTCGCGTATCCCACAGACTGCAGACGAGGAGCAGGATGATCCAGACCTCCCTGATGCTTCCCTATTCCTAGTAGAAACTGTAACCCCCTGGTATGCAGACATTACCAATCTACTGGCAACCCAACAATACCCTCCTGGTATTTCTAGTCGGGAAAGGAAGAAGCTTATGTTAGAATCAGCCCCCTATACCCTGTTAGGTGGCGCACTATACAAGAAAGGCAAAGATGAAGTGCTTAGAAGATGTGTTACAGGAGATGAGATTGGGATTGTTCTAAAGGCTTGCCATGATGAGCCATGTGGAGGCCACTTTGCAGGAGAAGCCACAGCCAGGAATGCTCTACTCGCAGGATACTGGTGGCCTACCATTCACAAGGATGCCTATGATTGCTGTAAAAGATGTGATGCTTGTCAGAGGATGGAGAAATCCACCAAGACAAGTGCCATGCCACTGCAACCTATCCTTCCCTTGAAGCCTTTTGAGAAGTGGGGCATTGACTTCGTAGGCCTGATCGATCCTCCTACCAGAAGAAAACAGAACAGATACATCCTCGTATGTACGAATTATGTCACAAAGTGGTGTGAAGCTAAAGCCCTAAAGCGGGACGATGGTAACAGCGTGGCCCTGTTCATGTACGAGAATATCATCACCCTTTTTGGCAATCCCCTAGAGCTTGTAAGTGACAAAGGCACTCATTTCATTAATAAAGTCATGGAAGAGTTGACAGAGCTGTATAAGATCCGCCATTGCAAGTCCACTCCTTACTACCCTAGAGCCAACGGCCAAGTCGAAGTTACCAATCGCATCCTCTGCTCGATTTTGACAAGAACGATTGCCACACATCATCATGATTGGGATGATCGACTTACAGAGGCCCTCTGGGCGTACAGAACCTCCCATAAAGTAGCAACAGGACAGACACCCTTTCAGCTAGTGTATAGTACAGAAGCTATTTTTCTTGTTGAACTGGAATTGCCCTCTTTGCGAGTGGCCATCAAAGAGCATTTGGGGGACGATGATTCACTGCAATGTCGTCTCCTGCACCTGGAATGTTTGGACGAAACTCGCAGGATGGCTCTACAGTGCATGGAAGCCACGCAAGCTCGACATAAGGCTTACCATGATAGCTTCATCAAGCAGAAGAAGTTCAAAGAAGGTGATTTGGTCCTAGCCTATGATTCACGATTTGGCAAGTTTCCTGGCAAGCTCCAACAACGGTGGATGGGCCCATATAAGGTACTTGCCGTCAACCCTAATGGCTCTGTCCAAGTGTAGACCGTTGATGCCTCTGATGATCCCTTCCTGATCAATGGATATCGTCTGAAGAAGTACTTCCCTCCTTGGGGATCTTGACAATCACGGTCATCTGATCCTTTCCCTCATTGGTGTGGCACTGTCACTCTTATTATGCTACTTTTGATAGCCGTTCTTCAGCCACTTCTGATGAGGTGGACACAACCCTCTGTCCCCTCAACCCCATCTTCTAGCCTTGATCTCTTATCCTCTATTTTCCACCAACGACAGTGGCGAGGTGGGTTCTGACAAGTGGTATTTCTACCATTCTCTTGCTTAATTCGAAGAAAAAAAAGGGAAAAAAATATACATATCGATCATGGGAGAAAAGGACTTAGGTCCCTATCATACGACCTATTCTTCAAGAAAAGGTGGAAACACCCTCGGGAATAGGGAAAAACAAAAGGAAAAAAAAAGGAAAAAGAAAAGAAGAAAACAAAACAAGATAAGAAAAACGAAAAAAAAATGTTATGGGAGAAAAGGAAGCAATTCCCTGTCATAGCAGGCCTCGTTCCAAGAAAAGGTGTTTAACACCCTTGGGCAAGAAGCTAGCTGTGGAAAAGGTGGCAACACCTAGCAGTCCAGAAAGTGGATTCATGAATTGATATCCCCAAGATCCAGTTCCGAAGCTGCCTCCCTTGGTACGCTGTGTCCTGGGTCTCTCTGTAGAGTGTCTAACTGTCCTCTAGCAGACGGCATGTCCTATCCAACCCCACGTTCGATTTGATGGCTACCTCCCTCGGTATGCCTCTTCAATAACTGACGATGCGATCTTCATCGACAAACAATCGAGTGATGTGAGCTTTCATCCTAACCGAATGGGGAAGTGAGTATGGTTGCCCTCTGTATCTATCAACCGAGTGTGAGACAGAGGGTGGGGCAAGAAACTAGTCTTTTCCCTTCAAATCAAATGAGAGGTGAGAAGTGTGAATGAAGTGTTGCACACACGGGATGGGCCTTTCAATGCACAAAGCACAATCTGTTTCTGTGCACTGCACCATAAGGCTTCCTGGCCTTCCTTCTTGCACCGTATGCTGGCACAGGGTGGGATGCACAATTGCACCATCAAATGCGCACAAGGCATACAACCTTTGCACAAGTGACCGTGAGGATTACATTAATGGGTTTCAGGCAAGGGTTGCCCTCCTGTATCTATCAGCAGAGCGTGAGACAGAGGGTGGGCTGAGTATGACTGGAGTTTCTTCAATCAATTACCGAGAGGTGAGATTGAGGGACGTTACAACCTTTGGAGTCAGGTATGTTCCCATTTCCCTATGCACCCACGGGATGGGTCTCTGTCATCAACACAGGACACGTCACCTTGTTCTGTACACTGTATTGTAAGGCTCCCTTGCCTTCCTCCTTGCACCTATGCCAGATGGGTTGGATGCACTGATGCACCATCAACTGTGCACCCTGACATACTCCCTCTGCACCATTCTCCTATCAATTTCTAAACCGGGTACGAGATATGGGTTTCAATCATTATTCCTCGAGTGATATTAGTCATGGGGCAAGTGACAGTTCTTTCATTCCATTTGAGTGTTTGTGAGTTGAGTGTAATATCCCTCGTCATCGACAAATTTCCTGCGATTCCTTCAACCAGCTACCTCCCTGGGTGCTGCCGCGTGGTCCCTGCCATGAAGGACGTGTGCTGTGAAGATGCCTTGGTACCTCCTGCAGCCGACAACGACAGTGGATGTGCCATCGACAATCAGCCTTGATCCTCCCTAATATGGGCCAAGTTTTTCTAACCCTACACCTTCTATTTCTCAGTGACGTTCATGTTTTAAGTGTGGGGACGTTAGTGGTTGGTCTGTTATGTGGTCCTAGGTCCCTGTTGCTCGGTCCACCCTATCCGTTAAGGTTTTAAGTGTGGGGATGCGTCCCTGCGCGTCTACATTGCATACCCCTTTGCATATGCCTCCACCTGCTCATGCCTCTCTGCCATGCCTTGATTTTACCCTAATGGGGTCCCTTCCCACCCACTCATTTATGTTCCACCCACCCTTGGGGCTATTCCCTTGCAGTTTTCCTTCATTCCCTGATTTTGCGGTCCTGCCATGTGAATGCACCCTACGTTCACCGAAGTCCACATCCAACTTTCCAGCCCTGTTCCTCCCTTTGAACTGACCATTTTTCCTTTTTACCCACCCTTGTTACGGTGCACAGTTTTTGAGTTATTAATTTTTGAAGCATTTTGCGCACATTAGCCGGTTTTCCATGTGAACGTGCTTTGTTTGCTTCGGAACCGTGATCTGGCATCATAACCCTGACCAACACTTTCTCCCTGACATTTTTCCTTTTTACTCCGTGTCATTCTGATTGACGGTTTGTCCAATATTAATTTTTGTGATTTCTCGAGACTTTTTCGTGCGTCTTTTTGCCCTTTTTCCATGTGATTTTGCCATGTTTGCATTAGAATTCCAATTTGATTTAACAGCCATGTCCCCCGTGCCTTCCCCCACCTTTTTCCTTTTTCCTTCACCCTCTTTCGACTTCTGGATTTATTATTATTAATTTTTCAATGTGTTTTTGGCCGTATTTTTGGTGTTTTTCACATGTGAACCCCTCCTACTTCAGCCGGAACTGCGTTTTGACATGACAACCCTGTACCCCCCCTTCCTACGGGGACATTTTTCCTTTTTACTGCATGATATTCCGGCAAGCGGTTTGTCCAATATTAATTTCCGATTCCATTTTCGGGTCTGTTTTTTGGGTTTTTCCCACGTGAACGTGTCTTATCTCAGTTGGAACTATATTTTGACGTGATAGGATTGTCGGGCACGTCCTTTGCACATTTTTCCTTTTTCCTCCACCTCGTTTCGATGCACGAATCTTCCGTTATTAATTTTTAATTGCGTTTTTGGACCCGTTTTTTGCGTTTTTTGCATGTGAACGCCCTGTCTTTCCCTCGGCACCCCTGTTGCACATTTTCCCTGTCTTCCCCTCGTCGTCGTGCCCAGTTTTTGTTTTTACGACATCTTGTTTTGATGATCGGATTGGGAGATATTCATTTTTCTTTCTTTTACGTGTTTTCGCGTGCCTCGTCCCGCGCGTGAACGCGCCCATTTTCAATTTCACGCGTCTCCACACGCCCCAGTCGCGTTCGCGTGACCCGTACCGTCATCCCGACGCTATTTCGATCCCGTCACGGTAAATTTTTTTTACGCCACCCCGCGCACTCGCGCGGGACGGGGGTACGCCTCTCTTTTATGGGTCCCCCCGCCCATTCTTTCCCTTGGGCACCCCCCATCCCATGGGCCCTCCCACCCTTTCCACCCCCCACACCCTTCCCTATCCCCCCCACCCTTCTCTCTCCCCGACCCTTCCCCTCCCCAACCACCTCCCTCCCTCTCTCTCTCTTCCCTGTCCCTGCGTGCTCTCTCCCCTCCCTCCATCTCCACCTCCATCTCCTTCCCCTTCATCTTCTTCCTCTTCTTCCCCTCCTCCTCCTCATTCCTCTCTTCTCCTCCTCCTCTCCTCCTTTCCTTCTCTACTGCCCTCCCTGCTCCTCTCCTCGCTGCCGTGCAGCCCCTCCTGCACGCCCCTGCTCCAGCCCTCGAGGCCCTGTGCCCGCGCCGGTTGCCTGCGCCTTGCCCTCGCCTAACGATTCCGCCGTGAAGCCCGCTCGCACCGCCATCGTGCCGCCGTCTGCGCCCCATGACGCCCGCCATGCGTCCCTCCTCTGTAGCCGCCGAACCCCCGTCGTGGGCCTCTCCGCCAGTCCACCGCCGACTACGCTGCCTGGTTGTCGACTACCCCCTGTGGCCTCTGCAGCCCATCGCCGCTGCGTGCTGATGCCCTGTCCGCCTAGTGGATGCGATGACGCCGCCCCGCCCCGTTGACCTCCCCGCCTTCGACGCCACGTGGCCGCCCCTCTGCTCGCGTCCTGCGCCGCCCTGCTCCATGCTATGACGATCCTCCTGCACGCCCTGCCGCCGTGGTTCCTCCACATGCCCTATCACACACCCCACCATCCCACCCCATCTAAGCCCCCCTTCCCCCCAAACACACATTCCCTCCCACACCCACCTAAGCCCCCCTTCCCCCCACTGCAACACCCACCCAGCAACCCCACCCCTCTGTAAGCCCCCAGTCCCACCCTCACACTACCATCAAACCCCCTACCCTCTGTAAGCCCCCTTCCCCCCCACAGGCACACCCGCAGACAACCCCACCCAAACCCTTGTTCCCCTGCTGAACCGCAGAAACCCCACACAAGCTCCTGTTCCCCCCCGCAGAAACCCCACCACTGAAACCCCTCCATAAGTCATGTTCCCACGTGCAGATACCATTCCCCACCCCCTGACACACGCGGAGGTGTGTACGCACGTGGCTGATTGTGATTGTTCGTGATTGTGTGCGGGAGACTGTTAGTGCATGTTCACGTGCAAGGACGCGCGCTCGCTGGTCCGTGCGGTGGTGTGCAGCCGGCTGTTCACATGCAACTGCCACGCAGCCTATTTCTGGGTATTTTCCCGGATTGTTAATTCCAAAAACCCGAAAACCTTTAAAATACATTGAAAAATTACCAAAAATAAAATAAAAATAAAAAACACTTCAAAATTTACAAAAAAATTACAGAAAAATCTTGAAAATTTCCCAATCTTTCTGCAGCAAATTGCCATATTTTTCTAAATTGAAATTTTAGAAGAAAAAAATTCAGTCCATTTTAAAATAAAAATTTCTTTTAAAAATACCCAAAAAATGAAAAAAATCATTAAAAATGGTAAAAAAATTCCAAATTAATTGCAAAAAGTTTCCTCAAAATTCCATTAATATTTTTACATATTTTTGGCATATTTTCTAAGCTGTCAAAATACTTAATTAAACACCTAAAGTCATTTTAAAAAAATCATTTTTCATTCAAAATACAAACTGAAAAATCTAGAACAAAATCCAGATACCTTTTTGGATTGAGGAGAGCGCATTCATTGCATTCACATACATCCACTACCAGGTTTTTTTTTTCTTTTATATTTTTATTTTTTTTTCGCTACCCCAAAATCCATGGTTTAATTTTTAAAATGAACCCTAAATACCACCATGGCACGCTTATTCGTGCTAAACACACCATTTTTTTTAATAAAAATAAACCCGCCGTTCACTTAGCATGCGCTAAGTGTGCTTAAGAAGCACTTTAATATTTTTAATTAAAATGAACTAGCCGTCACAAGAGTACGCACTAGCAAAAAAGCGCTCCACATCACCTTAATTTTTTAATAAATGAACTTGCATTTAGAGACCCAGTCTGGGTATCAAAGTCCGGGATTCGAATTAAAGCACCGCTTTAACCTAATAATTGGTAATTAGAATTTTAAGAAGGAACCGTCGTTTTCTTGATAAGGTTTATCACTTAATAAAAATTTATCCATTTCTTAATAATTTATTAAAATGAGCCCTTTCATTAAAATTAATTTCCCCTCACTGCACTTATTTCCCCTTTTTAATGAACCCGTTTCGTGGGATGGGTATGCGAAGTCTTCGGAGTTGTCTCCATGGTCAAAACCTGATTATCAAAGTTGTAGTCTTGATATGTGTGGGTTGTTGTTATGTTTTGGTTCAGTTTCTTTGTTACGGTTCAGGGTACAGTGTGTAGTTTTTTCTTTATTGCCTGATACGGGGATTTGGGTGTTTGCATGTTGCATAGCATGAAGCTTTCGATCGCATATGTCTAGAGGTCATGTCGAATTTTTTCTAGGCTGTGGTTTGCTTGGGGATAGTTGGTCGAGTCACGTTTTATCGTTTTGGTTGATATCTTATCCTTGGTTTTTGTCTGTTGCTTTGTAGGCATTCTCCTTGTTTGTCTGTGTTTGTGGTGTGTGTGTAACCATCTGAATGGCGCCTCACGCTCCTCCCCCTATCCAGTATGTCCCACTAGTCAGTAGGGATTACTCTTCCCTACTCACTTTTGAGCCTCTCACAAAGGCGGGACTCGCGACTTTCGTGGCTGCCTCCTTTCCATTGCTTCCAGAGGATCCATCGATGTGTGACGAGTTTCTCGCCTCCTACAGCAAGAAGTCGGGACTGGTCCAGGGTACTTCCATGACTTTGACACCTCGAGGCCTCGAGAATGCTCTGTCTCTTCCCTCCAAAGGTGAACCCTTTGTTACAACTCGCCAGCTTTTCTCTAACGAAGAGATTTTGAAGCTGTTACAAAAACAGACCAGGGAAATTCTGGATGTTAAGAAGGTGATCAACTCTTCAGGAGTTTCCTTTTCCATGATCACTAATCCTGTGTGGAAGTTGGTCTGTCAGTTTCTCCAAGACAGGTTTATGCTTGCAAAAATGCCATCCCATTACTTGTCCAAAGAGCTGTTTACAGCTTCAAGGATGGTGTTAAAAGGAGTAGCTATTGATTGGAGCACTTACCTACTCACCAAGATGGATCAACATTTCGTCAAAGTCACTAGGGGCAATGTTACCAATGTCACCTATGGATCATATTTGCCTGCCTTCTTGACCTACTCAGGTTTATAGAAGAGTGTGCCTCCACCTCCTCCATCTGATCCAGTACCTCCTCCTCCACCTTCAGATGACTCAGAACCAATTGATATAGAGGATCTGGATTCTCCGCCTCCCCTGGTCATACAACGCAAACGCTTGAAGTGGGTAGCAGATAAAGCTCCTTCAGTTCTTCCTTCAGTGCCCATTCCTGCTACCTCTGGTAGTGATCTCCCTGCTTATCTCACATGTAATAACCTGTTCCGAGCACATCGAGAAGGTTCGTTGGACATATCAGTCCCCTCACTGAAGAGTCTAGTCTCGGGAGATGCCATTCCTTTCCTATGTAAAGACATTTAGAGTTCCATTGAACTGTCAGTGACAGCCTGTGTTCAACAGCTGTACGCTTCCTTTTATGAAGAACTGATGCAGTCTAAGGACCAGTTGCATAAGGAAACATCCGAGTTAGCCTCTGCTAAGGATACCCTAGCGGATTTTTTTAAAGCAGATGGAGCAACAAGCCCACCTAATGGAAACCCAAAGAGATGAGATATCTTCTTTGAAGATTTAGTTAATAGAGGCTCAATCAGAGGTTACTAGCCTCTCAGCGGAGAAGGAGAGGATGTCCAAAGAAGCGCAAGAGTTCCAAACTCTTTTAGATGTCAAACTTTCAGCCTTACAGACTGCTAATGACACAGTGGAATTACAAGCTTCCCAAATCAAACAGTTGCAAGATCAACTGGCAAAGTCACGGTCTGTTCCTCCAAGTCTTAATGTTCCCTTGATCTCTTCTCTCTCATAGCAGGACTTGGCAGCTCTTCAGAGACAGGCTATCTTGTGTCCTCTCTTCCAAGATAAAGTGGAAAGATTGCAATCTCGTATGGACTTGCTATGGTCTACATTTGAGCAATTCCAGGAATATGTTCCTCCGGACCATTCTTTATTTGTCCACTATCAATTACAGAAGTTGGCCTTTTACATGAAGCTTTCCACGATGGATTTACCTCTTCCAGAGGATGGTTGGAGTGGGGCTTGGTCTCCTGAGTTGTTAACAGAGGTGGTCCGTATGGTGTTTGAAGATTCTGTCATGACCGATACCATGTTGATGTCATATATGTATCTACGAGGAGACATGTTAATTCCAGATGAAGTGGATATGGCTTGGTATGTGGGAGATATGGTTTTACAAGCTGTTTTGTATGTCAACCATTTGGAGTTGCGAATAGATGACATGTTTCAGAGTTACTCCTCCAAAGTGGCTACTTGCCCTGATAATTCCTGGCATTCCATGATTGATTCTGTGGTCCTGAATCAAAGACAGAACACAGCCCCTACCTATGTCCAGAGCACTAACCAACTGAGGGTGGATCTCTTAGTTTATCTTTCCAAAAATAATCCATTTGATTCTACCTTTTTTGATGCCTATCAGAGAAGATCTATCTTAGGTCCTTCTGTTCCTACCCTACTGTATTATCAACAAATGGCTCACCGTTATGATAAATATCTTTCCCTCTATCAAACCAATTCCACAACCATCTTACCCCTTCTTTTCCAACCTCAATCTTTTCCTCAAATTCCCATATTTACATACTGTTCTTTTATTGACGATAGAGTATTTTTCCCTTCTCCACCATGTCCTTCTCCATCCATTCATGTACCTTCTACCTTTCCTATTTATCAGTTAACACCCTTCCTAAGTGATTCCCTAAAATTTTCAGCCACTCCTTTAAATTATTCCTCCTTTTATGATTTTGCCTACCCATCTCTTCATCCACTTTTCCTTATTCCACTTCCCTCTCCTGCCACTTCTATATCTCAACCACCTCAGTTGGTTAGTGACTATGACGGGTTTGATCATCAGATTTCCAGAAGAAGGGGATGGAGCTCGAATGATTCTCTTACAGGACCTCAGATAAATTGGCTATTAATTCCAGGAGAATGGATAACTACCAGTCAAGCATACCAGAACTATATTCATTTTGCTCACCGGTATTCTCAGTCTCTGGATCCTTCGGTGAGATTGACAGCTCATTTTGCTTGGTACCTGGCGTATATGCATAGGCATTCTCATAATGATTCAAAGCCTATTCCAAAGTTGTGCATGAATGTCAATGTGAGATACCTTGTCCTGTTGGAAAGGATGTGCTGCCTTCAGTTTTTTCAGAATCCTCCCAAGACATTTGTAGATGAATCCTTGTCTATGGATCGTTTCCAAAATCACCAATCTTTCAAGAGGGATCATGTTCATTGATACCTTTGCCATGTATGGTGGATGATTTTTAATGATCAAATCTCTCTTTTTGGAGGAGTCATTCAGATGGTTGTGTTGTGTGTAGTGTTTGTGTTGTGGGATAATTGATGTAATAAGATCGTGGTGGTTGCCTATTCGATTGACTTTCGTGCAAGCTACATTTTTGAAGAATTGTGGTGATGGGGTCGTGGTTGGAGAGTTGAAGATGCTGATGATGAAGAAGAAGAAACCTCTTATATCCTTTACAAGTTTGTTGTGATTTCTAGTTTGATAAGAAGTGTTAATGTATAAAGGGTTTTCCTTTCGTTGTATTTTTCTATCAGATACAGGTTATAAGTTGGGGTCGTGGTTGGATGGACTGTTTTTGAAGAGATATTGAAGATCAAAGTTGAGCTTTTGAATGAACTTGTATTCCCTTTTTCTTGGGTCGCCAGGACACTTCCTTATTAAGTGTGGGGATATGTTGAGTGTTGAAATGACTTGTTTTTTGGCTGATTTTTGTTGTTTTTGAGAGCTGAATGGTTGATTTTATGAGATGATTGATTGGTTTGGAAGTGGTTTCAGAGTGTTTTGGATGATATTGATTATGTTTTGGAAGTTCATGATGATTTTTAGTGGAGATATGAGGTTCTGTGATGTTCTGATAGGTTCTGATTGGTTATGTATTACCTTCTATATAGCTTCTGTTTTGTTCTGATTGTCTTCTTATGAAGCATGGATTGATGATTGATGAAGATTGAGATCTTGTGAAAGCTTATTAAATAGTTTTTGATAGTTTGAATGGTTTGAGTATGAGTTATGAGGTTTTGTAACGTTCTGTAACCTTCTGTAGATCTTCTATAGAGCTTTTGTCTCTGTTCTGTCTCTGTACTGTAACTGTACTATAGCTGTTTTGGTACTGTTCTGTGACTATTCTGTATGCTTCTGTATGTGTTCTATTGGATGAGAGTGTAGCTTGGGAAAGTTTTCTAACCTTGGAAAGAGGTGAATACAAGTACAAAAGAGCTAAAAGAAGTGAAAGAAGTAGCTGCTGAAGACTCAAGTAAAGACTGAAGTGAAGTGACAGTGGTGAGCTGTGAAAGGACATTGTAGTGGCTCTGGTGACTCTTCATATCAGACACACCTCTTGGGAGGGATATCCACGATCTAAGAAGGATTATTGAGAGTGATTATGAGAGATTGTAGTGAGGATATGATGTACTATTGATGGAGAGAGAGAGAGAGAGAGTCAGAGAGAGCCAATTCTACTAAAACAAAGTGATTATATATGAGAGATTGAGAGAGAAGACTATGAATATATTGAATATGAATACTATGTGATGTATTTCCATTCAAAGATGGTGTATTCCTTTGCTTTCTTTGTTCTATTGATGGATTTTGTGAAGATATTGAAGAATATGGTTGATTCTAACAAATCCGTGGGAGATCTACATGATGCTGCATGAAGATTTGTTGTGCATGGTTTTTTTTCTTCATTGTGATCATATGAAACCTAATAAAAAAGCTTGTTGATGTTACAAGATAGATTTTCTTGCAAGAGAATTCCCTTTTCCTTGGTGTTCCTCTTGGGGCTCCAATAGCCCTTTCGAAATATAACATTTCGAGAGATGATAGATCAACTGTTTATATTTAGTTTGGGGAGAATAATGTTGTATTACATTTATCTACAGGGACTGGATAATAGTATGGTTTCCGGTCATGGATCTTCAGGAATCGGTAAGTCATTGGAAGATCAGGATATCCTTTCCTTTGGAACCCATTCTTCTCATGGCGCCCCAACACCTTGATCCTGTCGGTAGGGATTACACGAGTCACTTTCTCATATACATATGAGTTTAGCTCAACCCTCTGACCTTGAATATGTAAAGTTGAGTTTACGTGAGCCTCCACAAAAATGAATAGCTTCACAACTTTCAGGTCTTCCAACCACTTGATCCTCTTTAGGTTGGTTTGAAGGTATGCAAACTGGTGGGCAGCTATATAGTAGATTCCTGAGGCACCCGTCCATCTTCGTTCCATGTACAAAGGCGATGGATTATAAATACGCTCTAGGATGTTCATCATCCCAACCCTTTGTTGATAATCCGGGGAATGCATTGCACTCATAAACATGACTCGGAACACTAAGAACCTGTTCCATGCTTCATAATTCTGCAAGACAACATCAAAAGTAAGGAAATGTTTGGAATAGCAACATTTGCTTCAGTTCATCTTATTAAGATTTCATAAAAACAAATCCTTTATTGGTTGGGTATGATACCAACTGTAACGTGTCCACATGTTGTTTTCAGGACACGTCTTAGCAGTCCATCGAAAAGGATGTCTAGAAAGTTCCGCCCAACACTCCCATGGAATGTTATGGGGTTTGCGATCTAGGACTTTCCACGTCTGCCACGTAGCAGAAGTATTCTGGCTGTTCCCACTTAGGACCAACCTGAATCAGGGTTTTTCTATTGGTCATTTCCTAAACGGAAACTAGCGTCAAACCCAAGTAAACTACTTTACGCAGAAACGCCAGGTCCGAAGGGGATTCACGCTACACTTGGTTCAAGGAGAATGGAAAACGAGAGGGATGCAAGGCTCGATCTCTCTGCCATAAGGCATAGTCCCATTCCGTCCCCCTAAAACAGCGTAAATCGGGATTATTGTAACTTAGATTTAGGTCAACGCTCTTGTTGTTCGTATTCTTTGAATGATCTTCTTACTGTCCATCATGATTGAGAAAAGTTCTCGGCCAACCAAGACCACCCATCCGTAGGACGGACCCATGGCCACATCCACCGCACTTTCCTCAAGTTGTTTTAGTTATTTAATTACCTAACACATTTAGTTGGACATGTATCAATCAACTTCCTTAATTAGCCCGTTAGGCACTGGTTTCTTCACGTAATCATAGCACTTGACATAGAAAAGCAATGTCAAACAAGTTTCTTTTCACAGGTTATCATATTTATCTTTGAAATACATAAAGTCCAGCCTGTAGGCTTATCCATAATCCACCCGAAGGCTATCCAGCAATCCACAGGGATTACTAATCCAAGATTCCGCTCGTAGACTAGTATGCGGGCCTCGAGATCTAATTCTGAGTCACGTTGGCCTCTTGTACAGGGCCCGGAAGGCGAGGGATTTATGGCCAAAGCCCCCTCTGGCACCCAAGCATCCTCTTGCTCCAAGTAGCGCTCAACAGAGAGACCTCTTGCGGCGGGTTCGGTCCACCTTCCTGGCGCGGTCAACAACCCCCTTGGTTAGGGTCAAGAAGGCAGTCGGGGGTAATTGAAACTGTCTCTTCCTTCAGGCCTTCAACCTGAAGTATTAGATATCCATTTATCCTTTAATTCTTTGAGCAAATAAAGCAAAACAGTGCTCTTAAAACTGTTACAAGCACAATCATTTCCATTGGTCGTTATTTGGCCAACTGCTAAGGAGTGAATCCTTCTTTGCGAATGCATCTAGCACTCGATCCGGGATCAATTGTGACTTGGCAAGATCCCCAAGGGTTTGCCTGTTAACCCTATATCCTTGGGTTAGGGCCGTACCCTATTAACCTGACTTAATCCAAAATCTTAAGTTCTATTAGTAGCGAATATGCTATTCCGATTCACTGATTGGTCTTTTGCTTCCAAGCAAATATCTTATCCCCGTATCTTGGTCACTTTACTCAAGAAAGATACTATATCAAGACAATTATTCATCCTCTTGCAAGATAAACTTGCGTAAGAATCTTCCAATCTCATTTCGAGGAATTGGCCATTCCCTTGTGATCAAATCACATGATCGTGCGACTCTACAACTTGTTGCACAAGTGTTGCATCAAACTATGGGACTATTTACCCATATAATGAAGACATGAAATCATGATTAGATATAACAATCCGTTCCTGATTGCATTAGGCCGACATTGTCGGTCCTAGGGTTACAATGAGAGGATTGAATATATTCAGCGATCCAAGTATATTCGCTGAATATATTCAAGTAGTTGGGCTTGAATATATTCAACGATCCAAGTACACTCAAGGATATAATAATATAGAACAAAGCATTTGTATGTATGAGCAATTTTAACGGTTACTTTAAAGTATTGAAATAAAAAAACTAAGGTAAGAGTTTTAATTTAAAACCCTAGATACATAAAAGCTATAACTCCAAACTCATTTGCACTTTCATTCTCTACTTTCCTACATTTGTGCTCTTTTCCCTTCTCTCTTTGTGTGCCATGGCTACCACTCCCGACTTCGCCACATGGATTAGCTCCACACACTACACAGAGATAGGAGACCAAATATACCCTAGGTTTTGCGTGACCTTGAGTCTAGAGAGCTCGGCTTTTGCCGTAGACCCTAGCTCTAGTATATTGGCATCGTTTTGTGATGCTGCAAATCCTCTCACCTGCTCTATTCCAGACTCTGCTCTCAGATGGATCCCCATAACCGAGTTTCGTCTTTTTAGCGAGAGATTCTTAGAGTAAAAACCCTAGATCATTTCTCGCAAGTATGTCCTACTGTCCCTTCATTCCATGAATGTGGGCAAGTTTTTAGGGTATAGGAGTTTCAGCTTTGGCAATACGAGCCACTAGGTCACGTCCACAATGTGTTAAATCCTAGTTAACTCTTTGGGATATGTTACATTGAATTAACCCTTTCAAAACGAGTCCCTCGCGGTTTTTTAGGTGTCTAGGTTTAAACCAATTTAATTTGTCTATTCTTGAAGATAATTATGCTACCATTTTTGTAACCACATGACTCATTACCTACGTATAAGTTATTTTACAAACCCTAAGTTTTCAGGTTAGGGTCAAAGCATAGGTTAAGTTATACCATAATTCCAATTTATCATCCTATAACATGCAAACAAGATTCATGCTACTAGGCTTTAGGATTTTTTGTTAAAACATGCAGCCTTTTTCTTCTTTCATTTTCGAATGAATTTGTTGTATGCAGAACTTACAAAACCTTTCGTTGATTTGAGTTTTTAGGCCACTTGCCTAGAGTTAAATCTTCTTCATGCAGCCCTAGCAATTTCCTACGTTTGCTAGTAACTTTCTTTAAGAATCATTTCAAAAAATATGTTCAATAATTCGATATGCGGTTTATTTCTTCCATGCTTAATCGAAGTGTACTATCATAATTCCGTTTTGTAAACATGGACATTAATTAATCTAATTTCATTTCTTTGCAATGCATAAAAAACCACTTGCTAGAAATGCATAGAAATCTTATGCTCACTTTATTTTGTTCGTTTTATTGAAAAAAAATACTAATGACCAAATCCCTCAATTGTGATCTATTAGCCAAAGTATTTTCAATCGAAAAAACATGCATTCTTATTCCTATAATGATCCATGAATAATTGAAATATTACGACGTTAATCAAATTTAGGAAGAAGAACCTGGGCTTGTGGTGAAATGTCCACATGGATGTTAGGAGACGATCCTCCTACGGTTGTGCCTTGTGCTTTCTTAGGAGCCATCGCGAATGCGGCCTTTCCGCCTTGGACGCAGATTTATGATGTTGGCCATCTCCTTTGCACGCGAAACTCCCTGTGTGATTCCACCGTCCTTCAGAATCGAGCCTTAGAAATGGAACTTATGAAATTTTCCTTCCTTTCGTAGAAGCTCCGGGGGTGCAAATTATCTACACGAAAAGGGGGAAAAGAAAATAACTTTGTGGTATGAAAAAGGGGGAAAAGGTAGCTTAGAAATCCGGGTTAAAAAGACCCCTTTTTAAAAGGGTTTATAGAAGTCCCTAGGAAGGGCTTTTTAAGATAGCGTGTGAGGGGGGGAAAATCCACGGGAAAGGATTTGAGGATTTGTGGGGATCCTCACAGAAAGGGGGTTAGGTGGAATTTGCAAGGAAATGGGTGGAAAAATCCCGGGGCAGGGGGTATAAGAATCACAATAGGGGCTTTGGATTTCGGGGGGTTTATCAAACCCACACGAACAAGGGCTCGGAGGAAACCCACAAGGAAGAATTTGTGGGGGGTGCAATATAAAAGGGGACTTAGTGAGCCCCCTTAGAAGCTTCAAGAAGCTTCCACAAGCTTCTGCCAACGTGGAGAACCCACGTGGAGGGGAGAAAACGTCAATTAAGGGTGGTAGCTAGCGGCCAGGGCCAAGATGGTGGCTTCAGCGGCATTGTTACAGTAGTTGGCGGCTCTCCTCTTCCCTCACCTAGCAGCGTAACGGCTCCCTCGTCCAGCTCTCCCTTCTACGTCAGCGTGGTAGCTTCAAGCTCCACTCAGTGGCGTCACGGCCCTTTTCTCTCTTCACACGACCACCTCCCCGGCTGCACCTCACACAAAGCTTATGTAGGTGAGGGGAGGGGATCCCCCCTCCCCCACAGAGCATCATGCATACCTTCGCCCCCTCCATGGCATCTAGCAGGGATGCTTAGTCGTCCCGCCTTTCCTCCCTCTCCCCCAGCACGATGGTCGGCTAGGGAAAGGAGGGAATAATTAAAGAAAATTTTCAAAATTCTAACAATAATCTCTTCCCCAGAGGGGGTTTTTATGAAGAATGCAGGAGGAATCAGAAATTGAATGCGGGATGAATTGGAAATATTACACATATTCACATCCAAGAGAGTTTTTTCAACATTACAGAAATCATATATTTCATATTCACAGCAAAGAGAGTATTTTTAATAGTGCAAGAAATCATGTTTCTCATATTCACAGCAAAGAAGCTATCATTTGCAAGGCAGTGGACATAAAATAAGACAAGCACTCTAGGAGATCAATCAAGCAATCGAGAAGAAGAAGAATACATTGAATTCTCAAGAGTGAGTGCCTAATATCATTACTACAGAAACAAAGATTGCATTTAATTTTCATACATGATTCTTATCTAGAAAATGCGTGTGGTGTTTGATCTTAATATTATTCAATACTAATCATACAAAAGAGTAGTAGTGTGATTTGTAGTAACTGTATGGATTGAAATTATCAAAATCAGTGTAGTTTAACTCAAAATCAGAAATAAAGTAGGGAAGAGTTGAAAACCTATTGTAGTTAGTAGAAGTCAGCAATCTGTGCCAACATAACAAAAATCACCCATAAAGTAAAGTCTCACCTTGTGAAGTGGCGATCATTCATTGCCTTGTTGAATTGTTGAACTCTTAGAGCAAGATTTCTGATTTGAAGACCTAGGTAGTTTTGGTCACAATACCCTGATTCAAACTAGAATTTGCATTGCACAATTTGTTTTAGTTTGAGAAAATAAAATAGTGGAGAGCAGTTAGAGAAGAGAAGGGGGACAAAATCACCAAAGATTAGGGCTGCAAAAACTTGTAGTAAGAGAGGGATGATAGGAGTATAGATAAAAATATAGAGGATCAAAGATGTAAAACTTGCAACTGTAAAAATGCAACAGAGAAAACACTTAGGTTGGAGAGTTATGTGGAAGAGTGAGGGATGGGAAGAGAAACTCGTTTTGAAAAACATCATGATTAGTTGTAAATATTGATCTCGCGAAAGGGATCATTTAATGTATCACATTATTCGAATTACCATAACTTGTTACGGAATACGAGTAGATTTAGATCTTATTTTTGTAACTATTCTTTACTTTTTTTAAAATATTTCAAGTCACATTCTTTTCAAAAATCACGTAATGGCTATACCGTCACCCGTCGGGGTCTATGTGCAACCCCTGGACCCCATCCTTGGGGATGTTACCCCCAAATGACCATATTGCCCCTATTTTAATATGCATTACATATTAGATACATCAACTATACATAATCTTACAAAATATAATTTAATATATTTTAATTATATGTATTAATTATTAATAAATTGAATTAATATATGTTTTAAATATATTTTGATACCATATTTCATAATATACACATATTACGTTATACTACTATAACATGATTTATACTAAAATAGTATAACTTAAAAATAAAATAAAATATGATACATTTTACTATTATCAACAAGTAGGTAGTATAAGATTGATGAATATTTAACCATGATAAAAATTGCATTTCCTTCTCAAATAGCTTCTAATTGAGGCTGAAATTTTCTCAATCTTTATAGCTTCGTGTCATAGGGAATGAAATCTTCTATTCTTTTAGAGGTTCTTATGGTTTCAACATTTAAGCATGAGGTCAAAGTTTCTCATAAAATATATTTATCCTTGTCGTCATGTGGAATACATGAAATAAAGGTTTTGATCATTTGATCAAATATTTTCTAATGGAGATCACAGAGATTATTTATCCTTGTTGACATACAGTAAAGGCTTTGACTATTTGGCTAAATCTTGTTCTACGGACATCACAAACAATTATTATCCTTGCTATCATCTAGGTTACATACAATACATGTTTTGACCATATGGCTAAATCTTTTCCTGTGGACATAAAAAATAATTTTGATCCTAAGTCTTGTGTAAAATACTTGCAATAGAGGTTTTGACCATCTAGCTAAATCTTTTTCCATAAAGATCACTATGAACTTTTATCCTTATTGTATGTATTTTTCTTGAGGTTTTGACCATTTGGCTAAATCTTTTTCTATGGAATCCATAATGAACTTTTATCCTTTTTGTCATGTGAAATACATACAACAAAGGTTTCAATCATGTGACTATGTTTATGGGGATCACAAAGAATTTTCATGTTTGCTATGGTATGGAATACATATAATAGATTTTTGACCAAGTGGCTAAATCTTTTCCTATACACATTATAAATAATTTTAATCATTGCTCTCGTGTTCAATAGATGCAGTGCAAGTTTTGAACATCTGCTATATCTTTTCCCAATGAGAACACACAATGAAGTTTTTTCTTACTCAAAGAGTAGCTAATATAATAAAGTAAAATCAAGGGCAACTAAAAATAATAGAAGAAAATTTTCTTCTTTACTTGAGGACATAGTTCATGACAAAGTTTGTTTTTGGCCATATGGTCAAATCTATCCCCTTTCCGTACGATGTTTCCATTAATACATTCTATTATGGATGTTGGACTCATTCTATCTGATGTTTCAGTGCTTTTTTCATTACTATTTTTTTCTTTCTAAGAGGTGACAACATACAAATTATAAAATCTCCATTTTCTCACTTGTACAGGTATCATGAATACCAAATTTTATTTTGGAAAAACTGTGAATTTGCTACTTGATCATGAGATTGTTGCACTTGGAACAATGCATGAAATACATCCAAATGAGACATACCATGGAGAAACACTTGAAGATGGATATATTTCAGTGGCTATTGAAAAATGTCTAAATGTAACAACATATTTTCCATTCCCAACAATTGACACAATGAAGGTTCATGAAGTTGTAGGTGGTTTCGCAAAATGGGGAATGAAATATATGGTGGTTGTTTCAAATTCAATAACAATTCATGACGAAGGACATGATTAGGAATCAAACCATGTCCTACCTTTTGAGGCTATTGATGTGCTTAGCATTCGTGAAAGTTGGAGAGAACGTAGAGTGAGGCTATGGAAAAAAGGCAACCCTGTGTCTGTATAGGGAGAGGGGTTATATTATTGACTTTTCTATATGATGTGATAAAATTTGAATTGCTAGGAGAAGAGGATGTTGGTGTGGTGGTAGATAAAGCCCTTGATCAAACCACAAGAACATACATAGGAGAAAAGCAAATGCCACACAAGAGTAGAACACTGCAAGATGGATCAAGGGAGACACAATTGGTCATCCTAGATGTTTACAAGCAAGTATATATATGGCTAGAAGTAAATACAACATTGAATGGTATTGGATGTAAGCAAATGTCATTGTCCACCTTCAATCATATTTGGAACATGGAGTTCAAGCATGTAACTATAGCAAAGACAAGTGAGTTCTCCAAATGTAGTATTTCCTCAGAGATCAAAGAGCAACTTGCAGCAACAAAGTGTCTTCAAGAGTGAAATGTGCTTCTAAAAAAGTGTCAATGTCACGTGCTACAACAACAAAGTTGTTGGAACATATATTACAGTTGGCGCTTGTCCTCACCATTAGATCCAGATAAAACTTGTGCATCATACATAATAAAATGGAACAACAAAAGATAGCTATCCCTACTAGGTTAAGGCTTCGATCAAAAGAGACTGAAAAATCTACTCAACTACTAGTTTTTTTAATAGGCATGATTACACATGGACATGGAGGAGGTAGATATGGACATTTCTCACTTGAACTATGGCCTCATGATCCTAACTTCACAATTGCCTCATTGTCAGTGTATTTTAGGAACTTGAGCGACTACACATGCATGCAAATGGTGAACTACAAGTAGATGGAATATCGAGATCAACCTCTATGCTACTAAATGCCCTCAACTAAAAAAAAAGCACTGGACCACCATCAAGGTGTTGCACAAAATAAATCATGCATGGAAGCTAATACACCACACAGGATAGCCATCATCATTTCAAATGATTGCCAGAGAACTTACTACTTCAACTTGATAATTGTGGATCAGAAAATAAAAATCGTTGTCTCTTTTCATATCTATCATTGCTTGTTGCACGAGGAACATTCAAGATGATCCAGCTTGGGTTTCTCATGCTGGGTCATACACATGAAGACATTGATGCAATGTTCAAGAAATTTTCAGAGAAGCTAAGGACGAGCATGACCTTCACTTTTCCTCATTTTATGCAACATTTTGAATCATGCCAGATGACAATTCCTACACCTTTCTTATTGACACATGTGCATGACTTTAAGAGATGCATTGAGGGATACTTGTGTGATTCAAAATATACACTTGGTTACTCAAAAACACATCAATTTTGGTTTTATATGCAAGGAGATACACCTGTCATGCAATGCAAGATGCATCCAAAGTTCATAGGCTGGTTACCAAGAGAAGGTGGCATTGAATTATGGAAGAGACACCTTGCAGTTAAGCCTACTCTTCCAAAGGGTGTTCCAATGTTGCTGCTCACATTTAAGTATGTTAAGGATCATCAAGAAGTAGTAAGTGGAGTTAAAGATTATTTGAAGTATTGGAAAAGATGGTCAAATGTATAAGGACTTGAAGTAGAGCTCACAAAGTTTATAACACGAGTGGTTGATTATTGGAAACATATGATCTACGCTCTTCAAACTTGAAATGTCCAAGAAGATTTATTTTTCATAGATTTTTGGCCACGAACACAAAGTGATGTAACAAATATAGATGTAGATAATATAGATGACTTTATTGGATTGGAGGAGTTGACTGTTCACTATTGTGGTCCTCTCAGCAAACGACCCAAACATGCATTTGAAACCAATTCTTGATGTTAAAGATGACTTTGTGCTTGTTAGACCTTCAGATCCAGTATATCCAATATGGCTTCGTGTTGCACAAAGTAAGGTGGATTGTAACGTATCCAAATGTATCTTCACGACACGTCTTAGCAGTCCATCGGAAAGGATGTCTAGAAGCTCTGCCCGGCACTCCCATGGAATGTTACGGGGTTTGCGACCTAGGGCTTTTCGCGTCTGCCATGTAGCAGAAGTATTCCGGGCGTTCCCACTTAGGATCGACCTGAATTAGGGTTTTCTTAATTGGTCATTTCCTAACAGCAACTAGCGTTAGACCCAAGCGAACTACTTTATGTAGAAAAGCCAGGTTCGAAGTTGATTCACGCTGCACTTGTTTCAAGGAGAATGGGAAATGAGAGGGAGGCAAAGCCGAACCTCTCTGCCATAAGGCATAGTCCCATTCCGTTCTCCTAAAATAGCATAAATCGGGTTTAATCATAACTCTAGGTCAATGCTCTTGTTGTTCGTGTTCTTTGACGATCTTCCAGCTGTCCATCGTGATTTGAGAAAAGTTCTCAGCCAACCGGGACCACCGATCCGTAGGACGAATCTATGGCCCATCCTTCGCGCTTTCCTCAGGTTGTTTTAGTTATTTAATTACCTAATACATTAGTTGGATATATAACAACCAGCTTCTTTAATTAACCCGTTAGGCACTGGTTCCTTCACGTAATCTTATCACTTAACATAGAAAAACAATATCAGACAAGTTCCTTATTAACAAGTTATCATATTTATTTTTGAAATACAAAGAGTCCAGCCCATAGGCTTATCCACAATCCGCCCGAAGGCTATCCAGCAATCCACAGGGATCAGTAATCCAAGTTTTTGCCCATAGACTAGTATGCGGGCCTCAATATCCAATCTCCAATCACGTTAGACTCTTGTGCAGGACCCGGAAGGCAAGGGATTTACGGCCAGAGCCCCCCTAGAACCCAAGCATCCTCTTGCTCCAAGTAGCACTCAACGGAGAGACCTCTAGCGGCAATTTTGGTCCACTTGCCCGACGGGGTCAACAACCCCCTTGGTTAGGGTTAGGTAGGCAGTCGGGGGTAACTGAAGCTGCCTCTCCCTTCAGGCCTTCAACCTGAAGTATATATATCCATTTATCTTTTAATTCATTGACCAAACAAAGCCAAACAATGCTCTAAAATCTGTAGCAAGCACAAACATTTCCGATGATCATTTTTGTTGGCAAATTGCTAAGGAATGAATCCTTCCTTTCGAATGCATCGAGCACTCGATCCAAGATGACTTGCAGCTTGGCAAGATCCCCTATATCCTAGGTTAGGTTGTACCCTATTAACCCAACTTGGTCAAACCTTAAGTTCAATGGGTACTTCAGTTTATGGCTGGTCTTTAGTTTCCAATCAATCTTCTTTACTCAAGAAACACCACTAAATTAGGATGATTATTCATCCTCTTGCAAGATAACTTGCGTAAGGACATGCCAACTTCATTGCGAGAACTTGGCCATCCCCTTGTGATCCAATCACAAGATCATATGACTCCACACTTGTTGTGCAAGTGCTACATCGAACTATGAGTCTATGGAGTCACGAACAATCTGTTTTAGATTACTAGGCTGACGTCATTAGACCTAGGGTTTCCAAGTTTCATCTTGTAAGATTCTTAGGGACAAACCCTTGTTCACTTTACGATTACAATTCACTGTCCCTACATTTAGTGAATATGGGCAAGTATTTAAGGTATAGGCGTTTCTTGGAATTTAACTTATTCCGAACGAGTATTCCGCGGCTTAGGTGTTTTAGGTTTTATGCCAATTTGGTTAACTCTAGAAAATAATTACGGGATTATTTCTACATGACTTGTTGTCAATGCGTAAATTGATTTTTCAACCCTAAACTTTATTGATTTGAGGTTAGGTTAATTCCAAATAATCTTCCTACACTTTGCGAACAAAATTCATGCTAAACAAACAATTTTTTTCTTGATAATTTATGCAGTTGACAAGCGATATTTTCCTAGAGTTTATGTATCGTAAGAATCATTTTATGCTTGTACTTTCCATGACGATTCATTGCAAAGAGGATATGGATTAATAGTACAAGATGCGGTTTATACTTCTAGGTTTAAACGAAGTATACTATTTTAATGGGTAATAATCTAGCTTATAATTCATTTCAATGCATAAAGTTATTTTCTAGAAATGCATTTATGCTTTCTTTATTTTGCATGTTCCATTAAATGTATTAATGACTAAGTTTCTTAATCGTGAACAACTAGGACAAAAATATATCCTATTGCTAATAATTAACCTTGCTTGATTGATTTATAACAATATCAAATAAAAATTTGGAAGGAAAACTTGGGCTTGGGGTGAGATATCCACGTGGATGCCCGGAGATGACCCTCCCGCGGTTACACCTTGGACTTTCTTAGAAGGCATCGCAATTGTAGTCTTTCGGACATGGAAGTAGCTTTACAATTCCTCTTTGGAATTCCACCGTCGCTCCCTTGCACCGTCCGTCGGAAGTAGTTTTAGAAGGCTCCCTTCTTAAAGTAGGGATTTCGAATGAAGGGGTGTTTCAAAATCTTTTGTCGATAAGACCTTCAACACTCTTCTTCTCTTTTACGAGTGGGGAAAAAGAACAAAGGCCCAAGCGTATTTTGCATAGGGCAAGGAACGGCCTAAGGGGTTTAACCACAGGGGAAATGGGGAGTAATCCCTAAGTCCAAGGGAAAGGGTTTAAAGAAATTTATAAAGCACGGGGTTTTCAAGGTCCACGGGAAGTATGGGAAGGCTAAGGGGAAAAAGGGCTTATGAGCTTTAAACACAAGGGGGGGATTCAATATGTCACAAGGGAAGGGAGATAAGGGATTTTACACACGGGGGGGGGGGGGGGGGGGGGGAGAGTTGCAATATCCACGGGAAAGGGGGCTTAAGGTTTTATAAAACATGGAGGGGGATGGGTTCCAAGGCCCAAGAGAAAGGGGGCTTATAGGGGTTAAATTTGGGTGGGGGGGGGGGGGTAATAAGACCTTTTAAGGCCTTAGATCTTTTGGGGGGGAATAGGGGCTTAAAAAGTTTAAAGCACGGGGGGGTGGGGGGGGGGGGGGGGGGGAGGGGAAGAGGGTATTAAAGCCAGGGGGAAAGGGGGCTAAGAAGGCCCCCCCCTTTGGAAGCTTCTAAGCTTCCAGAAGCTTGCTGGGGGGGGGGTGTATTTTGGGTCATCTGTCGGCGGCAATATCACGGCAACTGGCGGCTCGGCAGCTCCACGTCCCGGAAGCAGCAGTGAGCCCGACTTTGTTCTTTCTCTCCCCTCACAATGGTGCAGAGAGTCCAGTCTCCTCTCCGTCCTTTCAGCAGCACCATGGCAAGCCTCCTCTCTCCCTCAAGCAGCACAAGCACTCAGAGTATCTCCCCTCTCTTCTCTCCCTCACGTATTCAACTAGTGGCCCTCCCTTCGTCTTCAGCCCCTCGTACCTCCTTTTTTTTTCGGAAGCAGCCCCCCCTTTTGGTTAAATAGGGGGGAGGGGAGATGATTCCTCCCCTTTGTGTCAGTGCGCATGGTTGTATCCCTCTGCGAGCTCCACCGAGGAGCTTCTGCGACCTTTCTATTCCCCTCCCCTTCCAGCACAACATTCGGCTAGGGAGGGGAATAATAAAAAATTTTTGCATTATCCTTAGGCAATTATCAAAATTGATATATCATTATCCCCATTACCTAAAATGGTTAGTTCACGCGAAGAAGAAATTTAGAACTTTACATTCTCTCCCCCTTAGAGGAATCGAGATGTCCTCATCTCGAGATAAACTGCGGATATTGATGGTTGAGAGTGCCTTCATCTACCCAAGTGACATCCTCTTCGGGATAATCTTGCCACTGGATGAGGCATTCTCTCAGGGTTTTGGATCTTAATTGTCTCTCCCTAACATCTAAGATCCTATCAGGCCTTAGTTCAAGGACTCCTTGACTAGGCGTTACAATTTGTTGGTCATCAAGTACATGGTTAGGATTAGGTACATACTTCTTCAATAGGTTGATGTGGAATACATTATGAACCTTTATGTTCTTAGTTAGTTGCATTTTATAAGCATTAGATCCTAGGCACTTGAGGATCTTGTACGGTCCACAATACCTTGGACTTAGCTTCTTGCAATCTCCTAAGGATAGGGAACTCTTTTTAGGGCGTATGCGAATGAAGACCATGTCTCCTTCTTCAAAGATTCTATCTTGACGTTTCAAATCCGCGTATTCCTTCTGTCTATCCTTGGCTGCTTGGATGTCTTGTCTTATTGACTTTATTTGGTCATCCATCTCTTCCAACATCTACATTGAAGCTTCAACCCTTAAGGTTGGATCTGAGAAGTTTAGGGGACTTCGACAGTCATGACCATATAATGCTTGGAAAGGGGTCATCTGAATGCTTTGTTGGTAAGAAGCATTGTAGGCAAATTCAACCAAAGGCAAGTATTGAATCCACCTCTTCGGCTCACGACAGCAGTATGCCCTTATCATATCCTCTATGACTTGATTTACTCACTCTGTTTGGCCATTCGTTTGGGGATGGTAAGCGGTGCTAAACCAGAGTTGAGTCCCAATAGCTTCAAATATAGCTCTCCAGAAGTGTGACGTAAAGAGAGAATCACGATCACTAATGATTCTTCTGGGTAAACCATGTAGCTTGAATATCTCCTTGATAAATAATCTTGCAATGTCTGAGGCCTTATAGTTTGTCTTTACTGGAATAAGGTGTGCAACCTTAGTAAGCATGTCAACCACAACCATGATGGAGTTGTATCCTCCTTGGACTTGGGGTAGGCCTACAAAAAAATCCATACTGATGAATTCCCATTTCATTTGGGGAATGTCGAGAGGTTGTAGTTTCCCTGGCATCTTGACATGTTCGGCTTTGATACATTGATAGGACAAACATTCGGTGACATATTTGAGAACGTCACCTTTGAGCCTCTCCCAATGGTAGCTTTTCGTGACTGCATTAAGAGACTTGGCATAGCCAGGATGTCCTGCGAAAGGGGAATCATGAGCTTCCCACAATATCTTCTACTTAAGTGATTGACTTGCTAGTATACACAGCCTTGTTCTATAATAGACAAGTCCACTATTGATAAAAAATTCATGATACTTATCCTGCAACTTTTGATTTTGATCCTTGATAGAGATCTCCCTTAGCATTGTTTGGTAGGCCGGATCATGGCATGCATCCTGTCTAGCTAACTCAAGTATTGGATTGTTTGGCATAGATAATTTTGTAGTTAGAGATCTAGCTGTTGATGGGTTCTGCAAGATTAGGAAATTAAGGAATGCCTTGTGACTGAGTGCATCGGCAACTACATTCTCTTTTCCTGGTTGGTACTTGATTTCAAAGTCATACTCTTCCAGTACTTCAATCCAGCGACGTTGCCTCATGTTGAGCTCATTCTGGTAAAGATCCATTTGAGACTCTTATGGCCAGTTACTAGGGTAAACTTGTTACCCAACAGGTAGTGTCTCCAAAGCTTTAGAGCATGGATGACAGCTAGCAATTCCAGATCATGCGTAGCATAATTCTTTTCATGACTCTTCAATTTTCTTGAAGAGTATGCTACTGGATGACTTTCCTGCATGAGCACACATCCTAAGGCAAGTATGCTAGCATCAGTTACTACCTCAAACTCTTTATTGAGGTCTGGAAGTTTTAGAATAGGTGCTGATACCAAACTTTGCTTCAATTTGTCAATGCTATTTTGTTCAGGAGTTGACCAAGCAATGGAAGTTTGCTTCTTCAATAAGTTCGTCAGGGGTGCTGCAATCAAAGCATAGTTTTTGATGAAGACCTTATACCATCCTGTCAATCCCAAAAGATGCGTATTTCTTTGACAGATGTTGGTATTGGCCATTCGAGCACATCTCTAACCTTGGCTGAGTCCACTGAAATTCCTTCCGCTGATACTATGAATCTCAAATATTCAATCTGACGCTTGAAGAATGCACACTTCTTCATTTTAGCATACAGCTTATGTGACCTCATTGTCTCAAGGACAATCCGAAGTTGGGGTTCATGATCTTCTTCATGTTTAGAATAGACTAAAGTGCCATCGAAGAAGACAAGCATGAAATCATCAAGATATGGCTTAAATATATCCTGCATTAACCTGTTGAAGGTGGCAGGTGCATTCATAAGCCCGAATGACATAACTAGGAACTCAAAGTGCCCATATCTTGTATTGAAGGCAGTTTTTGGGAATATCTTCTTCCTTGATCCTTATCTGATAATAACCTGACCTGAGATCAATCTTGGAGAAGATCTTTGCACCCTGAACATGATCAAGAAGCTCATCTATTCTAGGAATAGGGTACTTATTCTTGACCGTTGCTTGATTCAACCCTTGGTAATCAATACATAGTCGAAGTGTCCCATCCTTCTTTTTCTGGAATAGTACTGGAGCTCCCCACGGTGAGCTACTAGGCAGGATGTAGCCCTGATCTAGTAGTTGCTTGAGTTGTTTCTTCTGCTCAATTACTTCTGGTATGGACATTCTATAAGGCCTCTTTGCAATTGGCACAGCTCCTGGTACTAACCTAATCTCATGATCCACTTCTCTTTGAGGCGGAAGTTCAGTCAAATCTTTAGGGAATACGTCCGCGTATTCCTTTAACCAAGAAGGTCCTTCATTAGACTCTTGTTTCTGATCTAACTTGTTGAGTTTGATCAAGTAGACAGGTAATCCTTTTCTGACTCCTTTTATGATCCAAGATACTTTGGCCAATTGGATTCTTGGCACTCCAGCCTTTCCTTGAGTCGTGACTAATTCCCTTTCAGAGTTTCGAAAGGAAACTTGACCCTTCCCATAATGAATGTGGGAGTCATTAGGCTTAAGCCAATCCATTCCAAGTAGACACTCATGGATACCTAAATTCATGACTCTGAATTTGACCGAAGTCTTCTTTCCTCCCAGAAAGAATTCCACCTTAGCAGTTTGCCTGGTACAAGTAACCTCACGACCATTTGCCAATTCCGCAAGCAGGGTAGGTGCTTCTACTGTGGCTATTCCTAATCTTTTTACACATGCTGGTGAGATAAAGGAATGTGTACTACCATAATCAATCAAGGTCTTGAAACTTTTACCTTGATAATTCGACAGTGTCTGAATCACCAAGAACTGGCGATTCGGGCCTTTCTTGTGTAGACCGGCATGGACTGTCGCCCTTTCAAATTTTGCTTCCATGGTCGGATCTTCCTCTTCTTCTTCTTCGCGCATTTGCCTATGGGCAACACAGGCGGTTCTTCCTCTACCTTGGGTAGGAGCTCCTTGACCACAGCCCGTTCCTTGGAAAGGTACTTGGTGGTGTCCCCCACCAAGCTTGGGACATTGCCTCTTGAAGTGACCGGGTTCGTTGCAATGGAAAAAATTGAGGTTTCAGGCATTGCTTTGAGTAGGAATAAAGTTGTTGACGTTATTAGTCCTAGCTTTCATTTTTTGTCCCTAATTATGATGTTGAACTCTCTTTATCTGAGGTCTCAATGCTCCTCTGTTCGGGTCATTATAAGACCAAGATTTGTTACCCCTTGGTCTAGACTGTACCTCCTGACTTATAGGCGCCGCTCGAATGAGTGCGTCCTGAAGATTTAATGGACGCATAGATTCGAGATAGGTATTTACTGGTGGATTTAAACCCGCACAGAATTTGGACACCTGCTATGTCATGTCCATCTACGGCGCATACTTAAGAAGTGAGAAAAATTTAGAATAGTATGTGTCAAGAGTGAGCTCCAGCTGTTTTAGCTCGTAGAACTCATTCATTTTCTGCGTGCGATATGCAGGTGGCAAGTATCTTCCCTGCACGGCTTTCTTCTGCTTCTCCTAGGTAACGGATCCCTCCACGATCCCTTGATCCTTGCACCATTGCTTCCACCAAAGCCTAGATTTGCCAGTGAGCTTTAGCTTAGCGAGCATAGCCTGATTGGCGGGTGTAGTACCCGGGTGCAGTACCGGATGCTTCGAAGTAATCCTCCATGGATTCAATCCAAATTTCAGCATCAGCTTGGATGAATCTGCCTCTCCCGTCAAACTCGGGTGGCTTAATCTGCTTGAGAAGGAACTTCTTCTCCTGGATTACAACAGTACTTGATGTAGGAGGCGAACTAGGAACCTGTACGTGGGGTTGTGCCTGGATAAAGGTTTCTTAACGTTATTATACGATAATTGTTATTGATTATATTACATCTTCAATTCTGCTATCACGTAAGCAATGTAACTACTTAACTTTTTATCAATTCTAATGCAGAATCAAACATTGATAGAAAGAAGTCTTATTTGTATTTATATGGGCATAGCCCTTTCGAAATACAACATTTCTTGCGATGATAAGCCAACTGTTACATTTAGTTTGGGGAGAACAACGTTGTATTACATTTATCTACAGGAACTGTATAGTAATATGGTTTCGGGTCATGGATTTTTAGGAATCAGTAAATCATTGGAAGTTCAGGATATCCTTTTCATTGGAATCCATTCTTCTCATGGTGGCCCAACACTTTAATCCTGTCGGCAGGGATTACACGGGTTACTTCCTCATATACATATGAGTTCATCTCAACCCTCCGACCTCGAATATGTAAAGTTGAGTTTACATGAGCTTCCACAAAAATGAACAGCTTCATGACTTTCAGGTCTTCCAACCACTTGATCCTCTTTAGGTTGGTTTGTAGGTAAGCAAATCGGTGGGCAGCTATATAGTAGATTCTTGAGGCACCCGTCCATCTTCGTTCCATGTACAAAGGTGATGGATTATAGATTTTCTCTAGGATGTTCATCATCTCAACCCTTTGTCGATAATGCGAAGAATGCATTGCAGCCATAAACATGACTCGAAATACCAAGAACTTGTTCCACGCTTCGTAATTCTACAAGACAACATTGAAGGTAAGGAAATGTTTGGACAACAACATTTTCTTTACTTCAATTTATTAAGATTTCATAAAAACAATTCCGTTGCTAGTCGGCTCTGATACCACGGCTCTAATACCAACTCTAACGTGTTCAATTGTATCTTCAGGACACGTCTTAGCAGTCCATCGGCAAGGATGTCTAGAAAGCTCCGCCTGGCACTCCCATGGAATGTTACGGGGTTTGCGATCTAGGGATTTTTACGTCTGCCACGTAGCGGAAGTATTCTGGCCGTTCCCACTTAGGATCGACCTGAATTAGGGTTTTCTTAATTGGTCATTTCCTAACAGCAACTAGCGTTAGACCCAAGAGGACTACTTTACGCAGAAATGCCAGATCCGAAGCTAATTCATGCTGCACTTGGTTCAAGGAGAATGGAAAACGAGAGGGAGGAAAAGCTCAACCTCTCTGCCACAAGGCATAGTCCCATTCCGTTCCCCTAAAATAGCGTAAATCAAGTTTAATCATAACTCTAGGTCAACGCTCTTGTTGTTCATGTTCTTTAACAATCTTCCAGCTATCCATCGTGATTTAAGAAAAGTTCCTAGCCAACCGGGACCACCCATCTGTAGGACGGACCTATGGACTATCCTCCACACTTTCCTCGGGTTGTTTTAGTTATTTAATTACCTAATACATTAGTTGGACATGTAACAACCAGCTTCTTTAATTAACCTGTTAGACACTGGTTCCTTCACGTAATCTTATCACTTAACATAGAAAAACAATATCAGACAAGTTCCTTATTAATAGGTTATCATATTTATTTTTGAAATACAAAGAGTCCAGCCCGTAGGCTTATCCACAATCCGCCCGAAGGCTATCCAACAATCCACAGGGATCAGTAATCCATGTTTCCACCCGTAGACTAGTATATGGGCCTCGAGATCCAATCCCGAGTCACGTTAGCCTCTTGTGAAGGACCCGAAAGGCAAGGGATTTATGGCCAGATCCCCCCCTGGCACCCAAGCGTCTTCCTGCTCCAAGTAGCGCTCAACGGAGAGACCTCTCACGGCGGGTTCGGTCCACTTGCCCAGCGCGGTCAACAACCCCCTTGGTTAGGGTTAGGAAGGCAGTCGGGGGTAACTGAAGCTGCCTCTCCCTTCAGGCCTTCAACCTGAAGTATAGATATCCATTTATCTTTTAATTCATTGACCAAACAAAGCCAAACAGTGCTCTAAAATCTGTAGCAAGCACAAACATTTCCATTGATTGTTTTTGTTGGCAAAATGCTAAGGAATGAATCCTTCCTTTCGAATGCATCCAGCACTCGATCTAGGATGACTTGCGACTTGGCAAGATCCCCTATATCCTGGGTTAGGGCGTACCCTACTAACCCAACTTGGTCAAACCTTAAGTTCAGTGGGTACTTCAGTTTATGGCTGGTCTGTAGTTTCCAATCAATCTTCTTTACTCAAGAAAGACCACTAAATTAGGATGATTATTCATCCTCTTGCAAGATAACTTGCGTAAGGACATGCCAACTTCATTGCGAGAACTTGGCCATCCCCTTGTGATCCAATCACAAGATCATATGACTCTGCACTTGTTGCGCAAGTGCTGTATCGAACTATGAGTCTATGGAGTCACGAACAATCTGTTTTAGATTACTAGGCTGACGTCGTTAGACCTAGGGTTTCCAAGTTTCATCTTGTAAGATTCTTAGCGACAAACCCTTGTTCACTTTATGATTAAAATTCATTGTCCCTACATTCAGTGAATGTGGGCAAGTATTTAAGCTATAGGCGTTTCCTGGAATTTAACTTATTTCGAACAAGTATTCCGTGGCTTAGGTGTTTTAGGTTTTATGCCAATTTGGTTAACTCTAGAAAATAATTACGGGATCATTTCTACATGACTTGTTGTCAATGCGTAAATTGATTTTTCAACCCTAAACTTTATTGATTTGAGGTTAGGTTAATTCAAAATAAACTTCCTACACTTTGCGAACAAAATTCATGCTAAACAAGAAAATTTTTTCTTGATAATTTATGCAGTTGACAAACGATATTTTCCTAGAGTTTATGTATCGTAAGAATCATTTCATGATTGTACTTTCCATGACGATTCATTGCAAAGAGGATATGGATTAATAGTACGAGATGCAGTTTATACTTCTAGGTTTAAACGAAGTATACTATTTTACTGGATAATAATCTAGCTTATAATTCATTTCAATGCTTAAAGCTATTTGCTAGAAATGCATTTATGCTTTCTTTATTTTGCATATTCCATTAAATGTACTAATGACTAAGTTCCTTCATTGTGAATAACTAGGACAAAAATATATCCTATTGCTAATAATTAACCTTGCATGATTGATTTATAACAATATCAAATAAAAATTTGGAAGGAAAACCTGGGCTTGGGGTGAGATATCCACGTGGATACCCAGAGATGACCCTCCCGCGGCTACACCTTGGACTTTCTTAGGAGGCGTCGCAATTGTAGTCTTTCGGACGTGGAAGTAGCTTTACAATTCCTCTTTGGAGTTCCACCATATCTCCCTTGCACCGTCCGTCGGAAGTAGTTTTAGAAAGCTCCCTCCTTAAAGTAGGGATTTCGAACGAAGGGGTGTTTCAAAATATTTTGCCGATAAGACCTTCAACACTCTTCTTCTCTTTTGCGAGTGGGGAAAAAGAACAAAGGCCCAAGGGTATTTTGCATAGGGCAAGGAATGGCCTAAGGGGTTTAACCACGGGGGAAATGGGGAGTAATCCCTAAGTCCAAGGGAAAGGGTTTAAGGAAATTTATAAAGCACGGGGTTTTCCGGGCCCACGGGAAGTATGGGAAGGCTAAGGAGAAAAAGGGCTTATGAGCTTTAAACACAAGGGGGGGGGGGGGGATTCAATATGTCACAAGGAAAGGGAGATAAGGGATTTTACACACCGGGGGGGGGGGGGGGGGGAGAGTTTCAATATCCACGGGAAAGGGGGCTTAAGGGTTTATAAAACACGGAGGGGGGTGGGTTCCAAGGCCCAAAAAAAAGGGAGCTTATAGGGGTTAAAACTAGGGGAGGTAATAAGACCTTTTAAGGCCTTAGATCTTTTGGGGGGGAATAGGGGCTTAAAAAGTTTAAAACACGGGGGGGGAGGAGGGGAAGAGGGTAATAAAGCCAGGGGGAAAGGGGGCTAAGAAGGCCCCCCCCTTTGGAAGCTTCTAAGCTTCCAGAAGGTTGCTGGGGGGGGGGGGGTATTTTGGGTCGTTCGTCGGTGGCGATATCACGGCAGCTGGCAGCTTGGCAGCTCCACGTCCTGAAAGCAGCAGCGAGCCAAACTTTGGTCTTTCTCTCCCCTCATGATGCTGTAGAGAGTCCGTCTCCTCTCTGTCCTTTCAGCAGCGCCGTGGCAATCCTCCTCTCTCTCTCAAGCGGCACAAGCACTCAGAGTATCTCTCCTCTCTTCTCTCCCTCACGTATTCAACTAGCGGCCCTCCCTTCGTCTTCAGTCCCTCGTACCTCCTTTTTTTTCCGAGAGCAGCCCCCCCTTCTGGTTAAATAGGGGGGGGGGAGGGGAGATGATTCCTCCCCTTCGTGTTAGTGCGCATGGTTGTATCCCTCTGCGAGCTCCACCGAGGAGCTTCTGCGACCTTTCTATTCCCCTCCCCTTCCAGCACAACAGTCGGCTGGGGAGGGGAATAAATAAAAAAATTTGCATTATCCTTAGGCAATTATCAAAATTGATATATCATTATCCCCATTACCTAAAAGGGTTAGTTCACGCGAAGAAGAAATTTAGAACTTTACATGGATACAAATAGAAATTCCAAAAACTTCAACAAGGTACGTATACAATATTGGGCATCGGTTTGTAGTCATCAAAATGCTACATATGCAAAGGTGTATTTTAATTGTTGGGATAAATATTGGATGTGCAACAAAAAAGATCCTGAACGATGGGAAACAATAGATAGCATTGTCTTCTCTTGGATAAAGAAAGGTACAAAATCTCCCAAAAATTTTAAAATTTCCCCAAAGGTTGTATTGAAGGCCAAAGAAAGTCTATAAGAATCCATTGACTAAAGATTTTCTTTAAAAAAATTCAAAGATATTAAAACCAAGGTGTTTATTAACACCATCTTTTTGAGTTTTTTTAAATCTCTTGGAATCAACCATAAGCAAGAATATGTTCCATTGCACCAAGTTCCAAATTAATGAAATTTCCAAAATTCACAAAATCCATTTTGATTTGGAATTTCCATATTGATGGGAAAATCCAAAATTCTCGAATATGGGGTTACATCCATTGTGTATGGACGGGTCTTGCAATCTCCACTTCATCTACGATATGCATGAGGAGGTGAGTTTGTATCGTGAGCATGCTTATGGGCAGGTACGGTCTCCATCACTCCCCACCTCGTGGATTCAATAGAGGATATCTTGATCTCCTTCTGTGAGATCCATTGCACTAAATTTGACAACCTGTAAATTGCCTCACGTATTTTTAGAGTGAGGCACCCTGTGATTGCGATCGGTAGTATAAATTGTCACAAATGGAGAAGCATTACGAACATCGAGTAGAAAATAAATAGTGAAATATTAAGGCTACTTGTTTGCAAGAAAGGTCAAGACAAACCTGGCATATCTTATGTAATTATGGAATTTTAGACCTGATAATTGGTTGTCTTTAGAGAAAGCAGACATGAGGGAACGTATCATACTCATTGAGGTGTCGATAGACCTTATAATTTGCTTCACAATGTGCTCTTCTTTAGTGGAAATGACCCAAGGAGCGCGAGGTAGTTGCAACAAGCAACCATCAATGCACTGAGTAAGATCAAAGCACCTCCATCTTGCTTATCTTCTTCAAATCCATTCGTGCCCCTACAATGTCTCTCTTTCCTATGATGGGGTCCCATAATAAGTTGCCCACATTCTTGAAAATATACATGGGATCCAACAAATGGTTGATTTGAAGTGGGTCCAATATGGCAACTCATAGAAAATTGAGAATCGTCGCATTCTTCTTGGATGTGACTCATTGTGGACCATTTTCAACTCATACCAGCTTTGGGCATTCATTCATACTGGAGGTCTTCCAAGAAAACCTTCCTTGAGTTTATAATCCTCCGAACAAGAAAGTGGCATATCCTTGATATACCATCTTCTTCATCGTCTGTGACCTTCAAGAGTCTAACTGTGGCCCACTAACTGTGGTCCACACAATGGACATACATGATAACTTGAGGTAACGAGATCTATCACAACACCCGTATCTACTCAACACAAACTTGAATTAGCTATGCTAGATATCACCAAGGAGAACAGAAGTACACTTACCTGAGTACTTCCTGAATCTTGGAAAGTCATGCATAGTTCACATAAGAATGGTTCCTATATTAGCAGATCATCGACCATCGTGCTTGTTCATGTCTTCCACATCAACCCCCTACTTCCACAAAATCTTGAGCTCATCAACTAATGGACAGAGGTAGGCATCCATATTCTTGACTTTATAGCACCCAAGAAATGAGCAAGCTAAGGATTAGGTATTGTTTCTTCGTAGAAAGCTATGACGAGATGTTGTAGTTAATGAGGACTACATGCCACACACTGTAAGAAGTTGAGTAGAGACCAAATGGATTCACACCATCCATAGCAAGACTGAGTCAAAGATTCCTTGGCTCTTGTATAAAGCTTGGAAAGGTCGAGTCAATGTGGATCTATTTTGCACATGCCATGTTGTCAAGCTCGCCATGCTCGACGTATGAAACATGTGACATATACACGGTATAAGTGGAAAGTGTCTAAGAACTTTCTGAGGGATGATTTGCCCTTGTAAGTCCTATCAATACCTGTCAGAGCACTGCACTTCGGACATGTCTCCATAGTCCCATAGTCTCCTAGAAACAACACACAATTGTTGATACATGCATGGATGCTATTGTAGTCCATGCCAAGCTTTCGTAACACCAATCGTGCATCATCATGGGACTCATGCATCGTGTTTCTAGGTAGTAATATATAATACTTTAGCTGAAAAAAATCAAAAGACTCCTTGAAGAGCACAATAAGTGTTTTTTATAATAGATTCAAAAAAATCAATGGAGCGTAGAATGTACCTCAACAACTCGGTCATAGTCACATTGCTCCACCCATACTTTGCATGTACACTTATGAGCTCAAGCAATGCCTTCAAGTGAGATACTCAACACCTATCATATAATGGTATGGAAACTTCTTCTCTCGATGGATCAAATGACTCAGTATCCATGGGCATTAATGCACCAATCATTGCATCCATCTCAAACTCCAAGATTGGAGAAAAGTCCAAAAGGCCCTTTGTCTCCTCTTATTATTGAGGGTGTAGTCTATGGCATACGCTCTCCAGTTGGTATATCGGCTCAGACACTCTGTCCATTGAACACCCATAAACTCTTCTAATGGGCCATAATAGGTGCATTCCTTGGGATGAACCGTCACCTCTCTATACAAAATTTACGAGCACGTCTAATATTTTTGTATATTATATTCAATTACTTTGCAAATGTAAAGCATGATTTATACACACTTTTCTTACCATTCGCTCAAAGTCTGAGATTGCTTGGTCAATGATCTCCAATTGAAACTCGCTATAGCATCGTATGTGTTCTGCACGGACAAGTGATGCTTTTGTCTGATTGCTATCTTGCATTGAATGCAAAGACATGGGACATGCTGATTAAGATACGCCTCGTGATCTTGACATCATGGCCATCATCATTTTCCATTTGGTCTATGTTACTACAAACAATAAGTTTTTGTTCCCCTCATTGGTGATCTTCTTCCATTTTAATCTCTACTCCTCTTTCCCTCCCTTTCCCTTTATTTGTTTTCCTCCCTCCATTTCTCTTTATCCATTTGTTTTTCCTCTATGTCTCTTTGTCTTTATCTATCCCCCTCTCTATTTCTCTCCCCACCCCTCTTTCTCTCTCTTTCTCTTTTTTTTATTTGCCTTTCTTCATCCTTCTTTGTTTCTCTCCCCACCCCTCTTTCTCTCTCTCTTTCTCTTTTTTATTTGCCTCCCTTCATCCTTCTTTGTTTATCTCTCGTCCCCCCCACTCTCTCTCAATGTTTCTTTCTCTCCCCCATCTTCTTTCCTACTCTCACTTTTTCTCACTTTTTCTTTTCATCCCTTCTTCTCTCCATTTCTTTCTCTCTTTTCCCCTGCACTATCAATGCATCTCATTACAATCAAAATCAAAGATAGAAAATAAAAAACTTATAAAATAAGGACATTGAAATATCCTCTCTCCCCACCTCTCTTTGTGTCTCTCTTCTCCCTCTCTCTTTATTTTTCTATCATTCCATTCTCTCTAATTCTCTCATTGTTTCCGTTTTTCTCTCTCTGTCTCTATTTATTGTTCTCTCTATCTCTCTTTTTCTCCGTCTTTCTGTCCATTTTTCTCCCCCCCTCTCTCTCTCTCTCTCTCTCTTCTTTTCACTTTCCTTCCTCTCTTTAACTCACCCTTTTTTTCCACCTCTTCCTTTACTTTCCATTTCTATTTCTCTCCCCTCTCTCTTTTTTTCTCTCTTTCTCTTTCTTTGTTGCCTCTCTCTTTATTTCTCTCCCGCCTTATTGTTTCTCTCACTTATTCTCCTCTATCCCCCCCTTCATATGTTATTTTTCTCTTCCTCTTTCTCTTTGTTACCCTTCCCCCCTTTCTTTCTCTCTTTCTCTCTTTCTCTTCCTTCCTTTATATCTTGTTTCTCTCTTTCTTTCTTTCTTTGTTACTTTTCCTCTCTTTCTTTCTATCGTTCTCTCTTCCTCTTCCTTCCTTCTTTTCCCTCTCTCTCCTTTCCTCTCTTTCGCTGTCTCTTTCAATGCATCTCATTATAAGGAAACAAATAAAATAAAAGAAGAAAAAAAAAAGCAAGAAGAGGCGATGTACTTATCACAAAGACTGAAGTATGAAATTTTCACCTCCTCTTTATAATGTCTCTTCTCCATTGTGCACTTCTCCCTCTTTTTTGTATCAGCAGCGGCAGTGATAGCGGTGGTGAGAAGCTCTCCTTCTCACTTTCCTTCTTCCTCTCCCTCTCCCTCTCAAGGAAACAACCTCTCTCGCTCTCTCTAAAAAATATTTGCGGCAAATGCTAGGCTCAGGTTTTCGGCTTTGTTTTTTTTAAGACCAATGTCGCTATTTGCATCACAACTAGCATCGCTATTTGAATCGTAAATATTATCGTTATTGCGTCACTAAATTAAATTAGTGATGCTATTTGTGGCACAAATAGATACACTAATAGCGACACCATTATTTTGCATCGTAAACCACTATCACTATCTCCCCATTCCCTTGTAGTGATCCACTTGTATCAAATACCTATATCGTCAACTTGTCACTCATCGTGCACATAAGAAGACACCTCCCTAGATCATAGATCAAAATGACTAGCATTTTCACAACTCTAATACTATACCAAGCATCCACTCCATGATTATCAAGCCTCGAGTGTACATTATATACTAGAGGTTGTTGAATCTCCATATGTGGGCTGTCAATGCACCCATTGATAAATACATAGCAACATGCCTAGTCTTTCAAAGTCTAGCACATGGAAAATTTATTATATTGATAATTGTGTACCACATCAAACATATACTAAGACTCACTTGCATCCAACACATATTATTGTGACACTTTGTGTTGTCGTGATGTTATAAGGACACAATGTGAAAAAGTATGAAATGCATCATCATTCGACTTCTCTATTGATCTAGAGAGTCAATGTGATCTGAGCCATTAGTACTAGTGTGAGTTGCATGGATTATCCGTAAATACTAGATTTTTGGATAATTTTAGCTTATTTTTATATTATTTATTATAAAAATTCAAAAAAGTTAGAAAAAGCTTCTAGATTAGGATGGCATGCAAAAAGCTAGTTGCTTTTTCAACAAATTAGGAGATTTTTCATAAAAAAGGCAGATTAACAAAATTGCGCGCGTCGCGATCACTGTAAATAGGCTGAAAACTGCAGATTGAACTGAAAGAAGAAGGAGTGATCTGGGAGATCCATGAGCAGGTATCCTGCAGTTTTACCCCCCTTTCGGAGCCAACAGAGCCATTAGATTCGGGTTCCGGGAAACAAAGAAAGAGCTGATTTTTTTGATCCACGTTTTTGGTCTATGAAGGAGCTCTAGGAGAACTAATGCTTGGAGATTGCTTTTGAGTAGTGTAAAGATTCCAGGTTCTTTCAATACATATTGATTCAATTCATTGTGATTTATTTTTGTCCTGTTTACCACTTGGGTATTCTTTATCTTCTCTTCCATCTCCTATCTTTACTTCCTTCTACTTCAGATCCTTGGTGAATTCGACCCTAGCCCACATGAAACCTTCATCATCCCTAGCTAACCCAAAGGCATGGAACCTTCATTATCCATTCCAAGGCCTAGTGTCAAGCCTTCATCATCCCTCCCAAAGGCAACATCTATCATGGATATGCCATGATCAAGTGTACAGATTAGTTCTTGCTCATGCCATATGAATCCACACCCCTTGTAATTACAACCTTAACAGGACATCCTCAAGCCAACTATGCAAACCGACGCTTGCCATGTCATCATAGAACCTTCTAGAAGATATGACATGCCATCATCTGCATCATTGATGATGTCATTCATGGAACATTCTAGAAGATCTTTAGCTGCCCTCCAACACCTATAGAAGGAGGGGCTTGCCATAGAGCTCAGGTCGAGACCTCCAAGTAAGTAACTTCAAGTTTCGATTCTAGTTCTTATCTAGTCATGGTATCTTGGTTTGTCTTGTCTTCCATTATACTCCTATTGTCTTGTAACCTTGTAATCTTGTAGTACGAGATCTTGTCTAGTACTGTCTTTTATCTTGTTCATCCTTGTCAAGGGAGATCTTGTAATTTTGATGTCTTGTATCCATACATACAATCCCGGGTTGTGGGATCCTTCATTTCCTATCGAGTACTATTGTCTATACCTATGGTCCTGGGTTGTGGGATTTTTCATATCTTATTAAGTTATCATTGTACCTTGTGCCCCTATATGGGATTAACTTGTAATTAGAATTCTTGTAACAAGTCTTGCATCTAGTCTAGTCTCTTGCAGATACCATGTTTGAAGTCTGAAACAGAGACAGAGAGGGTTGGACTCAACAGTGTAGAGCAATGAGCTCTCACACGTTTCTTCTATTCTTCCATTCCACACATCACTAATGAGAATAGTTACAACTTAAGGTCTAGGACCATTCACACCAAACAGCTAAGTCCTAACCACCAACTTATTTAATGTCCGCATCATGTAGTACAGCTGGACAACTTAAGTGTCGGGTATGGTCATACCAAAGATAGTAGATCGAGCTTGAAGTCTTAACAAGATCATCATGTACGCTACATCAAGTGAGGATGGATTTACAGAATGAAGATATTGAACTACCATACTCATTTTTGTTCCAACTTAATAACAAACGAATCTTTGTGAATATTTACTATTAAGTAAGTTAACAAAGTGAGATAATTTGGATGTATTTAACCTATTGATGGATAGGAACAAAATGGTTTTTTCTACATTAGAGGGTATTACAACTACCTTGAATATGCATATAATGGTTTTTTTTGTAGGGGTTGCAACATAGATAACACAACTAGTCTCTTAATACCATGATTACTTGAGAAGTGGTACAAAAAATTTATAGCAGGTCTCAAACCTCCTACCCATACTTCGTATGGTGGAAAGGGTCTCAAGCAAATTTCAACTAGAAGATGTTTGGAACATAGATTATGAAGAAACAAAGATTTATGCAGAGAATATTAATAATGCAACTTAGGGCAGAGAGAAAGGTTTGTGAGATGATTTTCAATTCAATATGAAAGAAAAGATATACATTTCTCCTTCTATATTTTCTAAATTGTGAATGATTGTAGAGTAAAATAAACAAAAATCGTAGCTATTTCCAAATGTAGCCTTTATTAGATCACAAAAACCATAGCTTTTGTAGTATATTTGTGACTTTGACAAATGTTAATTTGAATGTCCCATCAATACCACTATCTTTTGAACCAAAAACTTATTTTTATACACATTCTCTGTAATAAAACGATGCATGCAGCATTATGAGAAGTATATTATTAAATTTTTCTAGATTCATATTCCCCAATAATTGAGAATGGCTACTTGCATTATCTTGTACTAAATTGGAATGTGATACATTAGCTTTCTTCTTTACCAAGGATAGGTTCTTAAAATGGGTCTTGTAAAGGAGCATCCAAGGGATCTACTCTTTATTACTCCAATATTCACACTATACATTACATCTCATGACTAAGTTGAGGAGCATCATCCAATTTTAATAAATATTTTAGTAGCACTCTAATGATTTATTCACCTACTTTGTTACACTAGGGGTAGCAAAGAATTTCATGCTTGTTTTTTAGGTTGGATCTATCTCAAATGATTTCACTATGCCTTTTCTAAAACACAAACATTTGATTTTAAAATAATTACTCAAATGGCACTTTGATTTTGTAGCAAAGTTTGTTTATGGCAAACTTGCATATGTTCAATCCCTTTGTACCAAGTGGCTATTGCCTTAGGCCATCGTCTCAGCTAGTCGATATGTCAAAAAAATATGCACCATGCCTCGCTTATCCTTCTTTAAGGCCTATTGAAATCTAAAAATCTAGTTTTTCTATTTGTATTGTTTGTAATTTCACTAGTTTAATTAAAAATATTTTACAATGTGATCATGTTGTTACTGCTAGTCTTATAGCAAAAAAACCACTTTTATGGAAATTTGGACCCTCTACAAAAAGTTTAATTTCTCATCAATGAGAAAGTTTAAGACGAAATAGTTTTAGGAAAATATGATCATTACAAGATAGTAGTTGAAAAAAAAAGGTTTAAAACAAGCTAGGAAACATATATATAGAGTATGTATTCCCATTAAGAGATTTCAAATAGATTAAAACTATCAACTTTTTAGAAGTTCAAAACAATGATTCTGAGTGCTCCTTTGACCAATTTTCATGCACTTTTCAAACTATTTGTGTAGCAACAAAAAAGCCACTTTTGTGGCAATTTAGACCCTCTATAGAGAATTTCAATTCTCCAACACAAAAGATTGAGAAAAAATGGTTTTCAAGAAATCTCACTAACACAAGATATTAGTTGAAAATAAATAGAAAGGGTCAAAACAAGGTAGGATTTATATATTTTAATGTCCACCTTTGAGATCAAATTTGTAGAAAATAAAAAAGATTTAGTATTTTTACTCAAACTTTTCTTTATCAAGCTAAAAATCTTAGAAAATACTTTGATATGTATAGTATGGATTCCCATTAAGAGATTTATAACTAGATAAAAATTGTCAACTTTTTAAAGAGCTCAAAATGGCATTGCTGAGATATGTTTAGACCAATTTTCATGCATGTTTTAAAATCCAAATTTTGTAGGAAATGAATTTTTACATAAAACTTGTTTCATAAATTTTATTCTACTATCTTACAATATTAGTGGGGTCCAATCCAATTTTAATGTCATATGAATATTTCAAATATAGTAAAATAGGACTTAAGTCACTAAATTGGCTTAAAGTTACTTTTGTGGAAAATTAGAAGACTAGTGTTAAAAATCCAATTTTTGTAGAAAATAAATTTTCACTTAAAACTTGTTCTAGTATCTTACAATATTAGTAAAGTTTCATTCAATTTTGGTATCATATCCATATGCTATTTCAAATATAGTGAAATTAAACTTGAGCCACTAAAGTGGATTGTAGCCTACTTTGTGGCAAATTATAAGACTAGTGTTAACCCATCCTGAAACATTAATAATTGGCCAAAGACCAAGCCACTTTTATCTAGGTTTCCAAGCCAACTCATAAAATTTGTTACACTCAATTGGTATGATCTATCATCACTGATTTCTATAATTTGATTAAGTAGTTTAAATATTTACTACACTCTCTTTGGATGTAGTAGTTCAACTAATATCACTCATTGTTTGAGAACTAAGTGAGTCTACTTAGCCATTTTATTTCTCTTTTTAGTAATCGCTCACGGTTAGGTCTCTAGATTGGGCACTAGAATTCTAATCCTAGGATAATTATGGTTTCTCCCCATCTTTCTGTTACAACTATATATATCATCTCTCACTTGACTTGGGTCTCACCTATATATACTAACTCTACATCAATATGAATCATTCTTTGGGAGCATGTCTTGTGTATCTCTCTCGTACTCTCTCTCTCTCTCAACATGGTATCAGAGCTATGGATGCGTAGCAACAACAAGGAAGATAAGTTGTTTATACTTGATTGAATTCTTTGCACAAGTGATGATTTGATACATGAACTTGTTCAAATTAGAAGTATTAGAGCGTAACTCTCGTCGTGCTCTTGAATCCTGTCAAAACTGCTTGTCAATCGGAGTTCTGGATGAAAAGTTATGATAGTTCAAGATTCAAGACAACAATTCTACTCGAATCTGCGATTCTTTATTTAAAACTATAATTCTAATTATAGCTCGTTAATCCCCAATTACAGTTCGTTAATCGCTCGTCTTTGTTAACAACGTTGATTATGACAAGCAAAAATCTTGCTATTCTTAGTAATGTTTTATTATCGTTCACGTTCTTTGCTCGACCGAAATAGCACTTTTCTTATACGCGTTATCTCGTCATGCACATTATGTCTCTCTATTTCGGGCTTTCTTTTTAGTCACTCAATACTTTTTGTCATTCTTACGTGCATCTCCCTATTTTGATTGTCATGCATCTCAACTACGCTCGTCTTGATCATGGTTTGCAGATTCTGTGATCTCATCTTATTTGTTTTCTCTCGACATATAGGCATGGACAATTGCGTAATTGTTAATGGATATCCGTCTGGCCAACGTTCGGTTCCCTTCTTCCAAGGACAAGGCTTTCCTGGGTGGAAAGCAAAGATGATGCTAATTCTTGAAGGTGACGAATTATTTGATATTGTTTTGGGCGACCTGTCTTGCCCAGTTCAACCTATTGATGTGATGAATAACAATTCTGTGATTACTGATGGCCCATTATTTGAACAATGGAAAATTGATCATATTGATTGGATTCCTCGTGACAAAGCGACTCGTCGTTATATATTGTCTGCACTTCCTGACTCACTTATGTTGGATGTCTTTCATCTGGAAACCTCTCATGCTGTTTGGGAGTACCTTATCTCAACGTTTGACAAGAAATCGGTCACCGAAATTTTATATCTCCAAACTTGTTTGAAGAATCTTCAATATAAGGTTGGTACTTCTATGCACTCTCATTTTGAGGCTTTTAAAGACATTATCAATCAGCTTGGTGTTGTCAGCCCTCCTGTTGCTAAAAATCAGATTGTTACTCAACTTCTTCATACCATCAAAGATCCTTTATATGACAATATCATCACTATTTTGTCTAACAAGGATGATATCCACTTTGACAAAGCATGTATATCTCTTATTGAATATTCTCAACGTCATGAGTATCATTTGGAAAAATCTGATGCTGTTTTGGTCACTTGTGAACAAATGGATTTTGATGCTGCTTTTGTTGCTCGCAAGCATCCCGCTTCACGTTTTCAGCAGGGTGGACGCTCTAATCAAGGTAGTAAATCTTCTCATCTTGCTTATCCTAACAAACATTGTTCTTATTGTGATAAGAAAGGCCATGTGGCTTCTAATTGCTGGGCAGGTCAATATGATGAGGAGCATGGAGTTACTACAAAGCAACCTCGCTCGTCCAAAATTTTTCCTCCTTGTGATTATTGTGGACATATAGATCATCCATCTCGTTGTTGTTATAAATGCAGATATGATGAAGAACTTTCTCGAGCTTATATTGTTCAACAAACTACAACTGATGATGATCATACTCATCAGGAGATCAATTTCGTCCATCATGATATCTCTCCAGAAAAGGTACTTCATGTTCATGATGGTTCTCTATTCATCGTTGATTCAGGTGCCACTAGAAACATGACATACCAATTGCAGTGGCTTCACAATTATCATTCTCTTCATGTCAAGAAGTTTGTTTACCTTGCGGATGATATGACTTGTCTAGTCAAAGGAGTGGGTGATTTATATTTGGGGATTGTTTCATCCACTAGAATATTAAGAGGAGTTCTTCATGTTCCAGATTTGCAAAGAAATCTTCTTTCTGTTGCTTGTCTAGTTGATCTTGGTTTGTTTGTTGGCTTTGATCATAATCAATGTCGTATAGAGAAAGACGGACATACTATAGCAGTGGCTCCTCGACATGGTAATCTATTTGAGCTATCATTGAACAATACAGTTGCAAATGTTGTTACTGCCCCTGGAGATGCAGATTGCAAATTATGGCATCAACGATTTGCACACTCCGATTTTGCCAAAATTCTTGATCTTCATCGTCATGGTCTTGTGCAAGGTATGGATCTTAAATCTCATCCACGTATGGGATATGTCAGTGCACTTGGAAAACACCATCATTCGCCTTTCCACACTTCTACTTCATCACATTCCTGTGCTCTCTTGGATTTGGTTCATACCGATATTTGCGGTCCTTAAAGTCTCAATATTGATATTTTATAATTTTCATTGATGATTTCTAACAGTACACACATGTCTATCTTCTTTGACATAAGTCTGAGGCTTTATCTATATTTAAACAATACAAGATAAGTGTGGAGCTTCAAACTGGATTCTCTATAAAGACGCTTCGCAGTGACAATGGTGGTGAATATGTATCCAACCTATTTGATGACTTCTGTAAGGATCAAGGTATTCATCATGAGTTTACAGTTCCTTATTCTCCTCAACAAAATGGTGTTGGTGAGCGCAAAAATTGCACTATTCTTAATTCTATACGTTGCACGCTTATACACTCTGGTTTGTCTCGAAAGTTTTGGACTAAAGCACTTCTAACAGCCGTTTTTATTCAAAACCATCTTCCAACAACTGCACCAGCTGGTAAAATTCTTATAACAATCTGGACATGGAAGACACCTTCAGTCTCTCACTTTCACACATTTGGCTGCATTGCTTATATTCATGTGCCCAAGGATACTCGACATAAGTTGGATCCTCCAGGTTTGAAGGTTATTTTTCTTGGTTATTCAGATTATTCCAAAGGTTACAAATTTTATGATCCTTCTACTCAAAAGGTTATCATTAGTCGTGATGCTATATTTGATGAGAAGACTATGGGTGGCACATGGTTGTCAGATGTTTCAGATGATACACAGTCTTTGCTTAGTGCGTTTCCTTACTTGCTTTGTGAGTCTACTAATTCTGATGATCATAAACCTCCTTCACCTCCAAAGAAGATTGATGAAAATTTGGAGATCTATGTCGATCTTCCTATTGAGATAGAGCATGGATTCTATTCTATTGAATATGATGTCTTTGATGATGCTATGTCTGTCCAAGAGGATCCAATATCGTATATGGAAGCTATCAATTCATCTCAAAGGGATCAATGGCAAGAAGCAATGCAAGGTGAGTACGATTCTTTAATCTCCAAAGGTACATGGATTCTTACTGAACTTTCCCCAAATCGTGTTCCTATCAAATGTAAATAGGTTTATAAAACCAAGACCCAAGCTGATGGCTCATTTGATAAGTTCAAAGCACGACTTGTTGCAAAAGGTTACTCGCAGATTGCAAGAGTAGATTATCAAGAAACATTTTCTCCCGTTGTGCGCTCCACAACAGTTTGTATGATTTTGGCTTTTGCAACACTATTTGATCTAGAAATTCACCAAATGGATGTTAAAACGGCTTTTCTCAATGGAGATCTTGAAGAAGAAATCTATATGGAGCAACCTGAAGGTTTTATGATCGCAGGAAAGGAGCATCTTGTATGCCAGCTTCATCATGCATTATATGGATTGAAGCAAGCCTCTCGTGCTTGGTATATTAAGATTGATCAGTTCCTCACATCTAAAGGTTTTGTTGCATGTTTTGCTGACCCAAATCTTTACATCAAAAGGGAGGATAAATGTTTTATTATTCTTGCTCGATATGTTGATGATACTATTCTTGTGTCAAATAATATTATTTTCTTGGATGCTATGAAGAAGCTTTTATCGACTGCATTTGAAATGGTGGATCTTGGTGAGATACATTCTTGTTTGGGTATTCAAGTTCAATGACACCGACAACAAGGCATTCTTCTTTGTCGCCAAACAAAGTTTATTAATGATATTGTTAAGAAGTTTGGGTTGACAAATGCGCACTCTGCCAACACTCCCATTCTTTCGAGCTCTACCAAGGGTACATCTACAACATGCAATGAAGAATCAGCCATTCATCAACCTTTTGCTAATCTTGTTGGTTGTCTTCAATTTATTGGTTTAAACACAAGACGAGATATTTTATTTGCAGCTAACTTTTTGGAACAATATCTTTCTTCCCCTTCCACTATTCATTGGAGTGCTACAAAACGTATTCTTAAGTACCTCAAGGGTACTAAGGAATTTGGTCTTATTTATCATCGTCGAGAGGATTCTCCTTTATCTTCTTCAACTTCTCTTGACCTTATTGGATATACAGATGATGATTGGGCAAGTTCACACTTATCCATGCGATCTACAAGTGGGAATTGTTTCTTTGTAAATGGATGTTTGGTTTCTTGGTCCAGCAAGAAACAATGATGTGTTGCGATTTCTACAACTGAGGTCGAATATGTTGCTGCATCATTAGCAGCTCGCGAGCTAGTTTGGCTTCGACAACTACTTGCAGATTTGGGACATCCTTCATCATCTAGTACACCTCTTCGATGTGATAACAAAAGTGCTATTAGTCTTACCAAAGACTATATACAACATAGTAAATCAAAGCATATTGCTATTCATTATCATTATGTTCGACATGAAGTCAAGAAAGGTTCCATTATGGTGGAGCATTTTCCCATTGATCAAATGGTTGCAGACATCTTCACAAAAGCTCTTAGTGAAGCTCGCTTTAGTTCATTAAGACATGCACTTGGTATTGTTCCAAGTTCTTGTCACACTGATTGAGGCATGTAACATTGTATTCAAGAAAACTTTATAGTAAATCATTTTTGTATCGTAGGTATGTGTAGGGGCTCGGGTTTTTCCCTTGTTCTCCCCAAGGGTTTTTTCACTCGCAGCCAGAGACCTTTGTTTGAGTGGGGATGTTACAACTATATATATCATCTGTCACTTGACTTGGGTCTCACCTATATATACTAACTCTACATCAATATGAATCATTCTTTGGGAGCATGTCTTGTGTATCTCTCTCGTACTCTCTCTCTCTCTCAACACTTTCAAGGGAGGTGGCTCCTCATAATTCACTACAACCATACTTCTAGTGGTTTATTAGGAGTTATAGTTTGTTGAACTTTGAAGAAGATTATTTTTTAATATAGATATTTCTAATCTATAGTTATACTCTCTTTAAATTCCTTATTATATATTACTTCAATTTGAAAAAAGTAAAGTTTTTTTATTTGTAGTTTAAATAAAACATTCAAAAGAAATTAGTCTAGCATGCCTTAAACCCACAAAGCTTAATCTCATTTTCAATACATAGCCTCCTCTTTAACAAAACTGAAATTCATCGTCGTGTCTTAGAATGTTAAAAAAAGTTATTCATTTCAAATTTGATAAACACAGCATTCTTTCCTTTCTTCTAAAACTAAGTAGCAAACAAGATGAATACAGATTTTCCACTCTAGCGTATTCACACACAAAATTCATTTCCCTTAAAAACCCAAAATTTTCCCTAGTTAGTAAATTTATTATTGGCCCCCCTCTCTTGATTAAGCTCAAGCATCCAAATGATGTTTATGAAATAGAATATAGAATTTCAACTTGATGATGAGGCTTACCCTCATGCCATCATGTTAACTAACTGTGAATTTGGGTTTTGTTTGTGAATTTTTATATTTAAAATTTCCATTGTAATTTGTCCCATGTTATTTACTTTTTATAGATCGTAAACAATTTTTTGATATTAATATTAATGAGGGAATTGTCATACATTTCTCTTATCCCTATTTGACACAAGTTTACCATAGTGCATATGTTTTTATTTTATATAAAATCATAAATATAATATTTTCATGTGAACATTTTCTTAGAAAATGTATTTAATTTTATTTTTATCTCTAAAATTTTCTAGAAAAATAAATTTTAAAAAATGATATTTTCAAAATTTCCATAAAATATTATACTTTTTGGATGTGCAGACATAATTTTCTATCAATAAAAAACTCTTATTTTTACTTAAAATATTCTCAAAAGCATTCAAAAACTTAAAATTATATGAAATTTATTTTAAAATATTAAATTTGATAAATATTCACTGTCAAGTTTTATAATAATTCTCACAAGTAATTTTAAAATAGTTTTTAAGCATTTTTTAGTATTTTTCTATTAGAAAAATGAAATCAAAGGTTGATAAATATCAACACCCATTCAAAGTGAGAAATCAAGTTTTGAAGCATTGTGTAAAAATTTCAAATTGAGAAAATATCAACATAACAATGTTTATTTTTGTTAAGCAAAATGTGACACTTACTTGGTAATACGCAGGTCATAGTCACGTCTTTCTAGGTTATGTCTTTTGCAATCTAGCCAATGAATATTTGCCTATCAGTGTTGTCACTCCCCAATCACTTCCAGTTCATCTTCTAATGGCTATCACTTTCTGTTGGGATGCTTTAGCATATGAATTGACTTTTCATTTTACTTTTAATTAAGCTTTATCTTAAAGTGTATAAAACTAACGGCTTCTTGTTAGTCATGGCAAGACGACTAAGGATATAATCATGAATTTGGTGGTGCTTCCATTTCTGCATGGAATGAGGGAAGAGATATAGTGATGAAAAGTAAAAACAAAATCCTACACTGGTAAAAGTTAGAATTAGTCAATACTATGAGGTGGGAAGTGGTAATGGAAGAGAGACATGACGGACATAGAGGAAAATGATGGTGATGACAAAGTCTCTTCCTTTTGTCTCTCTCTATTCTCTCTCTACTAGGTCTTGATCTTCCTTCTCCTATAATTCTCTCTCTCTAATGGTGGAATAGGCCATGATGAACATGGACGGGGCTATGGTAATGAAGAAGAAGACAACTAAGAACAAAGACAATGCTACTAATGCCTCTTCCTTCACCATCTATGTTGCGCTTGATTTTGTAGAGTTATTTTTTTCCTCTTCCTCAATTTTTGATCTCTGCGACCAAGATAATGATGGTGCCTTTCTGCATCACCCTTTCCTCCCAATGATTTTTCTCAACAGCCTCTTCTTTCCCTACAAACTCACATTTTTAATAAAAAACTATCATTTCCTTTTTCTCCTCTAACCCTTACAAGATTTAAACTTTCAAATCCCTCTCTTTAAACTTACCACTATCATCAAGGAAAAAGAAAAAATATTTCAAATTTTGGATTGTAAAATGTAATTCATGAATTTTTGTTTGGGCTAAGAAATTAGGGATGTCAAGTCTTTGCTTATTCGCACTCAATATCTCAATTGAGTGATGCAACATATGAACATGCTTGATTTAGAAACTAGTACCCTACCTAGATGGGGCGTAAAAGTCACATTACTAAACCTGCATTTTCTAGGAATGGATAATTTATTTTTTAGTAGCGAGATCCTTCAATAATGTATCATTGTTAATCAACTAATCAAAACTCCGCCCCTATCTTGCATTCCTACAAGGATTAGAAATGCATGTCTTACATGTCCAAGACCGACTAGTCTAGTAATAAGATCAAGATATGTGACCATATTATTGAAATAGACTTATGGCATAGGCAAAGTAGCAAAAATGGTCATATCAAATTCACCTACCATTCATAATTGCCACCTTTGCATAGCTTCAAGTGCTTTTAAAAAAAAGATAAACTAGTAAGCTTTCATCACATAAGGAAATCTCCCTCTTGTAGAATAGCTAAGTAGAAAGTTTTTGTTAAGGGAAAATTTAATCAGACCTCTCCATAGGCACTTCCCTTAATCTCAATATTCCTACGATTACATCATTAAATTTTCCTATAGCACTATTCTTATTCCCATTCATCTTCCTTCCTTGCCCCAGACTATGAAGGTGTATCCTCCAAGAAGAGCAACTATGAATGCATTTGCATACAGTTTATTCAAAAATACAATAACAGTGTGTTACGTGGATACAATTTGTTTGAAATGTTTGCAAATTTTTTGCATATTTCTAGGTGTTGTCATTTCTCCCCCACTTAGATGCGAAGTGTCCTCACGAGCAAAGCTACAATGAACATCACAAACATTGAGCATCATAAACACTACTACCACAGGTACTAATACGTAACTTCAAAAAGAAAAATATACTCTCTTCCACCTAATTGTGAAGTGTCCTCACGAGCAAAGCTACAAGATCTACAAAACAATACATAGAAGACTAGTAGACATTGAAAAGGTATAAAAATGTGGACTTATGTTTTATTATAAATTAAACAAGACAAATCTTTCAATTAAGTCGTATAAAAGCTTATATAAGCTAGCACTCCCCTTACTCACTCTTCCCACTAGAGTGCATAACATAGTTGCATCCAATGCATAGAGCATACCAATTAGAAAGCATTCTAGAGCCGTTAAGCAACATAATCTCTTAAGAAGACAAGAAACCGCCACACTACTTTCCTACTAGAAATATTGCTTTTGAAATAGGATCACTAATAAGGAAAATTCCTATAAAAAACCCCGTACAAAGTAAGCTAATATTACAATGCTAAATAAGACTCCTATGGTTTAACTACTAACCCTCCATGTTCTACTAGAACAACTAGTTAATGGTCCCTAACTCCTAACTTTCCTTTAAAAAAAAAAAAAGATTTTCTTTTATAACTTTGAGTCAAAAGAGTATATATATTTATTTATTATCCTTTCCAAAAGGTCCCACCTTAAAGAGATGCAAGGCATCAAACATAGGGCACCCGTCAAGGAAATCCCTACAACCTACCATGACCTTAGAGAGGCGATGGTTATATTTTTTTGGTTTTTTTTCTTTCTTAATTATTTTTTAGGATTTTTTAAAATAATAAATAGATATAATATTTTGATATTTTTTCTTTTTATAAATTTTTGGATTTATTTTTAGACTTGTTCTTTATAGAAAATGACTAGAAAGCTAGGAATGCACTCACAAAGTTGAACTTTCAAACATCTTAGCTCAACATCTTTACTCAAGGAATCTAATCTAGCACATAATAGTAGTCACCTTGCTTAGGCAAATGATAGACAAAGATACCCACCAACTCATCATCTCTCATCCATGCTATCCCTAGTCAAAATTTCATGCAGAGAACCTTGTTACTCAACTATCATATATTGCTAAGAAAGCGACAAAGTTTCAAGAGTAATCTCTATTGGATTTCTAGTCAGTCACCACATACATTGAAAATTCACCAGTCATACACACACACCATCCCCTAAAATTACCTCCTAGTACTGATGTCCCATCCCAGGTGGGTGGACTCTCACATAGACTAAAGTGTTGATGTTTCTTTCGATTTATTTTTGTTTTAAAAGTTGTATTTTTATTCCTTCTGTAATTGCTTAGACTTTTGAATCTTGAAATTATTACAAGCAATTAGTATTTTTGTTATTTTTCTTTATGTCAAATAAATATGTATATATAAATTAGGTATTAAACAACCTATTATGTATGTGGATATTGCAACTCCAAGAATTATCGATATATGTATGCAATAGCTTTAAGATCAAAATGATAACCAAATCTACACACAAATCATACACTAACTAGTACATTGTGAAGAAGGGTAGATAAATATGTAGTGAAACTCCGGAGAATAGGAATAATTTTCATATTCTCATATCACAATCTTGATAAGCCAATCTATCCTAATTTGTTTACGGATTATTTATTTATAGCATTAAATATCTCCATTTGATAACTTTTCTCCCATATAAAGAACCATCCACCTAGCTAAACTTAAGTATCACTAATTGAAAGGAATATCCTAAGCATCTATGCAACTAACTGCCTAACTACTCGAAAACTAAGCTATCGAAGCTACAACACGTTGTGATGTTATGAGGACATAGTGTGAAAATGTATGGAATGCATCCTCATCCGACTTCTCTATTGATCTAGAGAGTCAATGTAATCTGAGCCATTAGTACTAGTGCGAGTTGCATGAATTATTCAAAAATACTAGATTTTTGGATAATTTTAGTATATTTTTTATATTATTTACTCTAAAAATCCAAAAAAGTTAGAAAAAGCTTCTAGATTAGGATGGCATGTAAAAAGCTAATTGCTTTTTCAGCCGGTTAGGGGATTTTCATAAGAAGGACAGATTGACAAAATCGCACGCGTTGCGATCGCTGTAAACAGGCTGAAAACTGGAGATTGAACTGAAAGAAGAAGAATGAGTGATCTGGGAGATTTGTGAGTAGGTGTCCCGAAGTTTTACCCCCCCTTTCGGAGCCAACGGAGCCATTAGATTTGGGTTCCGGGCAGCAGAGAAAGAGCTGATTTTTCTGATCCACGTTTTTGGTCTACGAAGGAGCTCCATGAGAACTAATGCCTGGGGATTGCTTGTGAGTAGAGCAAAGATTCCAGGTTCTTTCAATACATATTGTTTTAATTCATTGTGATTTGTTTTTGTCGTGTTTACCACTTGGGTATTCTCTATCTTCTCTTCCATCTCCTATCTCTACTTCCTTCTACTTCTAATCCCCGGTGGATTTAATCTTTTGACAAAAACCCCTTTGACATTAGTGAACCCGACGTGAAAGTCAATGGAAGGCGGGTAGGCATGGGTGACTTATCATGAGGCATAGTTCTAGCTATGAGTTCTATGGCGGATTTGAAGCAGTTTATTGACAGGTGTTCTTGGATAATTGAATTTGGAGATGCAGATATTGGTTTCAAAAAGTTTTTATTGGACACATGTAGACAGTTGTATGAGCAACAGAAGTAGATAGAAGAGCAAGGACAAAGCATGCTGGAAGAGGTGAAGATTGAAAAAGAGGATTTGATCAGGGAATATTTTCAGTGGATGACACAAGAATTGGGTTTCTTTGATGGGTCATATGTAGCAACATATCTCAACTATTTTGATATAGCGATGCAAAGGCGCGATGTGCTTGAGGTACAAAGGGTTGTCTATTTTCTCCAGTTGGTGCATCAAAATCTTAAGGACCGAATTGAGGGTATACAACGAAGGCATGGTGCAACTTGGAAAGGGTTCAAGGATGGCTTGAAAGAAGAATTCCCCGAGTCTAATAGTGTTGATACACATGTGCATGATAGTAGTGGTGGAGATGTCTTGCCTACTGCAGTTTTTGTTGATGTAGATGATACTGGGAGTTTATCCAGTGATACTTCTTTACAGGTGAATGGCCATGTGCATGAGGCACATTCCTTACTTGAGGCTCTGGTTGATGAGTGTTTGCAAGAAGATGTTACCTTGTGGAAGGCTTCTGATGAAGCTATAGTCGAGGTTGTCTATTCAAAGTTGGTGGTTGAATTGTTTGCTACAGAAGTGAAAGTGAATGCAGCTTGTGATTCTATGACAGGTTTACAAGAGACTACTGAATATATAAAGATCCACAAGGAAGAGACAGAAGTGTTAGACCAAAGGACTATGCAAGAAACATCAGACTCTCTGGCTACTTGTTTGCATGCATATGAAAAAGAGCATGTTGGCAACATTGAGGTATTTTATGAAGAGGCAAAGGGATCCATGTGTGGTTCATGTGAGACTCACTTGATTTCTAATGCAGGTGATGACTTTGATACTGTTGCTATGGATGAGGCTTGTGCTCAAGAGGTTCCACAATATTTGGAGCAGGGTAGTCAACAAGATGAGAAGGATGCACTAGATGATTGGACAAATGCATTGGAGGATGCCGTGCTAAGGGATGATGAGGACGCACAAGAAATTATGAATACTTTTCTTGATGTGAAAGAGGCAGAATCATTGTTTGCTATTGAGCAGTTAGTTCTTGATGCTTTATGTGTTACAGGTAACACGGGAAAAGATGCTTTGGAAAAGGAAGTATCAAAGCTAGGGGATGCCGAGGAGAGTGTGCTTCAAGGAACCATGCCTATGGCTCTTATGCAATCAAAAGACCTTGCTAATGAATGCAGGATGCCATTTGATGCTTTGCCAAGAACTACAATGGATACCTTATTTCTGGATGCTCATGATGCTATGGATGGCTTGGATATGGATGATGTTCTGAAGATCTTGGATGTGAAAAATCAAGTAAAGTATCAACATGGGTTACTTCCAAAGCAATGGATTCAGAAGGAGCAAGGGTGTTGTTATGTCTATGAAGATGGGCACATTGTGAGTATGTTTGTAGTATCTAGAGGGTCTTCAAAAGTGAAGCTATATGGCTTGAATACGTTGATAAAACCTTATGATCCAAGAGGGGCGAGTTTGGATGGTGAGATATTCCTATGTTGGATGGAAGAGCATTGGATTTTTTATCCTAGAGGTGCTTTGTCTATGCGGGAGTTACTTTGGAAAATAATGTTGTGGCCCTTCGATCCAAGAGGACTATTTTGTGGCACATACCAGAGGATGTGCAGGTTCAGAGGGGGTGGATGTTGTGATGTTATGAGGACATAGTGTGAAAATGTATGGAATGCATCATCATCCGACTTCTCTATTGATCTAGAGAGTCAATGTGATCTGAGCCATTAGTACTAGTGCGAGTTGCATGAATTATCCGAAAATACTGGATTTTTGGATAATTTTAGTCTATTTTTATATTATTTATTGTAAAAATTCAAAAAAGTTAGAAAAAACTTGTAGATTAGGATGGCATGCAAAAAGCTAGTTGCTTTTTTAGCTAGTTAGGGAAATTTCACAAGAAGGACAGATTGACGAAATTGTGCGCGTCGCGATCGCTGTAAACATGCTAAAAACTGCAGATTGAACTGAAAGAAGGAGTGATCTGGGAGATCCGTGATCAGGTGTCTTGGGGTTTTACCCCCCTTTCGGAGCCAATGGAGCCATCAGATTTGGGTTTTGGGCAGCAGAGAAAGAGCTGATTTTTGTGATCCACGTTTTTTGTCTACGAAGGAGCTCCAGGAGAATTAATGCCAGGAGATTGCTTCTAAGTAAAGCAAAGATTCCAGGTTCCTTCAATACATATTGTTTCAATTCATTGTCATTTGTTTTTGTCGTGTTTACCACTTGGGTATTCTCTATCTTCTCTTCCATCTCCTATCTCTACTTCCTTCTACTTCTGATCCCCGGTGGATTCAACCTTTCAACAAAAACCCCTCCGACAACATGAGAAACTAAAAGTGAAAAGACAAACAAATCTTGATGGATGTTTTTTTTCTCTTTTTTGTTTCCTTCTCTTAATTTTTTATGTTTTTTTTTCTTCAAGTAAATTATAATGAATACTAGAAAATCTAAGAAAACAAGAGATCTAAACTAAAATACTTACACTCTCTAAAATATTCTAATACAAACAATAAACTCAACTCAAAATCATGTACAAGTTCTATGCCAAATCTATTAACTAAACTACTAAATATAGGATGCTCATGAGTAGCTTCTAGCATAGCAACATCAAAGGTCATAGACTCACTATTAGGTGCATTACTAAAAACTTCCATCACATCATGGAACAGAGCCATAGTTGCATCATCATAATAGGGCATATGTGCCATTGGTAAACATCCTATAGAGTAGCCCTTGGTTGCATCCATATACCAACAGATATAATTCCAATAGGGACAACAAACATTTAGATGATCATCAAGATATGATGGAGTAAGACCGTTAATAACAGCTTGATATCGGGAAAACTCATGCTGCTCTCTATCCACCCTATATTGGGCAACACCATGCTCAAGTGAGAATAAACTATTATAATCATGGTGTCGATAAGTGTAACCAAGAGCATCCTCCATGATAGTGGTACAATAACATCAAAAGTAAGTGCGACACTACCAACATAGGAGCTACACATGCACATAAAGATGCCATTGGCACTGTCTACAACCAAATGGTGGATGATACTGCAAACAAAAAATGATAGCAAAAGAAGAAATGCAATAGGCCTCTCCCCTTCATGCATATAAGAATCTATTATGCATCTGAAAACGTGGAATACTATAAGGCTCGACATGAATATGATGAAAACTATTAACATCAAGATGAGGGTAAAGTGCATCCATCCACTAAAAAGCCATACCTCCATCTTGTTAAACCTCCCCTCCCCCCCACCACAAAAGAAAAGGAACCCAAATTCACATTAGCCAGGGGTTATTTTAACCACTAACCTACTATACCTAGCTATCTTAAGTTACAAAATGTCTAAGATGGAGGCTATTAACCCTAAATGTCTCAATTTTAGCATTAATATCTTATACATTTAGAGAACCATTATCATAAACTTTAATAACCTTAAAAGGTCCTAACTAGAAAATTTTAAGCTTTCCTAAAAAATTATAATAATGACTGTCATAAAGTAAAACTAAATCATTCTCCTTAAACTCTTGTACTTTGATATTTTGGTCATGCTAAGCTTTTCGGCCTTTCTGCATTGCTTCTAAGCTTTGTAAAGCTAATAGCCTTTCCTCATCTAGCTTCACTAATTGTAAAATCCTTTGCTTCAACAATTCAACTTCTCCTAATCATAATGATAGGGATACTTGCAAAGTTGGTAACTCTTGCTCAATTGGAAAAATAACATTTGTTCCATAAACTAAGTTGAAGGGTGTATTTTGCACTGTCACGTTGTAGGTGGTTCTATAGGCCCATAATGCCTCATATAGACACTCATCCCAATCTTGCCTATGAGAAGCAACCATTTTAGTTAAAATCCCACAAATAAAATAATTAGCTACTTTTACATGGCCATTAGCTTTACGGTCATAAGGCGTTGATTTGTGATGCTTAATTTTATCTAATTCCATTAACTCACTAATGATACCATTTAAGAAATGGAAACCTCAATCACTTAATTACTGATTCTAGTAGGAAATCAACATAGGTCATAATATTCTCATGTATAAACTTAGCCACCTCAATGGCTTTATTCATCTTAAGTCCTTTCGGCACTTCCAATCACTTCGTAATATAGTCAATAGAAACCAAGATATAGTGATTAGATCAATATCTTGTAGGAAAATCAATTGGGCCCACGAAATCAATTTCCCATTTCTCAAAGCGCAGTAATGTCAATATAGGTATCAAAGGCATAGCAAAACTCTTAGAAGGTGAACCAGTGTCACACAGGATATGCATGGGAGTTTGTGAAAGTCACTCGCCATAGGGATGCTATCTGAGATGGGAACAAAGGATGATGAAGAGTACTCAACTCAAGGAAAATACGTGGAGTAAGAAGAATGATTAGGTTTCCCATTCAATCAAATACATATGTGGGCAAGGTAAGACGGAAGAAGTCATGTATACATTCAAACACTACAACAAAAAGGCCTCTTAGATGCACTTTTAGACGCGATTTTTGAATTGAGAGAAAATCTTACGGGCGTGTCTATAAGCCCGTCTATTTATGCGTGTACCATTTCGCGTCTATAGTCTCATGTATAAGGAAATTCGCACGCACCAATAGACGTGCTTTAGACACGCATATACACACATCCATGAACGCGCAAAAGAGAACCAAAATTATTATTTATTTAATTTCTTTTGTGCATCTACATGGAAGATTAGACGGGAACATAGACACGGGTATAGACGCGCTTTTACATGCGCCAGTAGACGCGAATGCAAAACCAAAAATCTCATTTTTAAAAAAAGATATTTAATTTCTTTTTATTAATTTGAATTATATAGCGCGTGTATGAGTGCATGCAATCTGCATTCTAGACGGGAATATAGACGCGCGTTTTCTGCAATTTAGACACGTAAATAGATGCGAAGCACAGAATTGGAAAAAAAAACAAGAGAATATACGGTTGCAAATTTTTTTTTGCCCTTCCCATACATCAAATTGTGCATTTGGAAGAAACACAATGGATTTGAAGGCACGAGAATTGAAACCAAAAACCTATGTATTCATTATATATAAAATACATTTACATGGGGAGTTTAAGTGCTTGCGACCTAAAGCGTGGCCGTAAGTAGTAGGCTCAAAGATGGATAATAGATATACAAGGAAACAAGGCCATAGAGGAGGTATGGTGCTCCTCTACAAATCTGAAGAACAAACATCTTCGCTACCACCACCATAGCTACTAGCGTCGCTATCCCCCTCCTCGCTATGCTCCACATCGGGGTTCACCTACACACACAAAAGATCAAGGTTGCTTGCGTACAATTGCAAAGAAAAAGTTATAATTAGCTATACTTTTAATAGGAAAGTAAGAAAAACATACCTCTTCTGGCTATCAAATCCTCATAGCCCGATTGTATTGCTCCTCAGTGATGAGACCCTCCTCATAGAAGTGAAGCCATGTGGGTGCACGGTTATGGCCTCGATGGTAACCTTCCTCTCTAGGAGTAGGTATCCTACCAATGATAGTTGTCTGGAAAACAATTATGATATATACAAACAATTATGAGACACAATGTATTAGAACAAATTATATAAAGAATTAAAAAAAATATAAATTTTTAAAAACTAGAAATCAAAATATACTTACAAACTCTACCTCCCACGACTCTGTGCCGCCCGATCCATAATAATGCGACGATCCCATGGTTTCCATTTGGATGCGTCGCGTCTCTGTGTGCTGGCGACTCTTCACTTTCTCTACTGCTTTCTTCTTGGCTTTCTTCCACTCTATGCAGTGGTACATAGATGGTTGGCTATAGGCTCCACGCCCCTCCTCTTGTCTCCACAGTGACTCCCTGGCGCATGTCATGAGGTGGAATCTTTTGTTGTGAAGCAAATCCCTCACTTTTGTGCATTCCCAAGCATTCGAGAATCGCTGACCCTCAGGATTTGGGTACCTCCTATGGACTGCCCTCAACACCTCCTGCCACAAGCCGTTTTTCTGATTCTTGAAGTAAACGAAACAATCTTTATACGTCGCATGCACGATGCTCCTCATGTATGCCATTACATCCCTTCCTTCATCATCATGGAAGATGCCACTAGTATTTGTAACTCTATAGTATTGGCATACAGGCTCATCTACGTGATCTTTTGGTGAGGGTGATTGCTCGCCACCTCCTAGGAAACCCCCACACAAGCCTCTTCCTCCCCCTCGACTCTCCCTCCTCCCTCTCTGTCGACTACCCTTTGCCTCGCTGGATACATGTGCTTCCGCAAATGCACGTGCGTCAGCTGACACTTGTGCTTCAGCGGATGCATGTACAAGCGCTGCTGGTGGAGTACGTGCAATTGGAGTTTGGACAGTTGGTGTTTGGGAAGCAGTGCCAGGCAAAGACGTCAGAGGCGTTCCAGACATGACGCTGAACACCTCGTCTGCTGTGGGAGAGCGGCCAAGGTGTCTAATCATCTCTCCCATGAAGTCTTCCTTACTAGGAAAACCTCCAAAAAAAGCATTGACCCCTCTATTGAACAAGCCCAATGTATCATTCATGCGGTCCAAATCTGAGTCATTGCTAGATGAACCAGGATGCAATATCTGCAAACAAAACATAGGAATAAGACAAATTTACTAAACTGTGCTATTGTGTAACATGTTCATACAATTCTAGAAATTAAAAATTATTTTTTAATCAGAGCTGGCGCGTATATAATCGCGTCTGAGATGCAAAATAAACGTGCTCTAAGACGCTCCCTGAAGTCAAATCTTCTGGTCAGAGCACATGTATATTCGTGTTTGAGATGCAGAATAGACGCGCTCTCAGATGCTTCCCAGAAGTCAAAGCTTCTGGGCGAGCACGTGTATATTCACGTCTGAGATGCAGAATAGACGTGCTCTCAGATACATCTCTGAAGTCAAAGCTTCTGAGCGCGTGTATTCTCGTGTGTGAGATGCAGAATACACGCGCTTGGAGACGTGACTGCAGACGCGGTGATAGCAAACATAGCTACCCATCTAAGTCTGCATCTCTACTGGAATCTACACGCGCTATCAAACGCACTAAGTTGGCTGCTCTCAATCCAACAACCGCCCTCCATGATTTATTTGTAATATAAGAACTTCAATAATAGATCCTAATACAAAAAGAGAGAGAGAGGGAGGGAGGAAGGGAGGCAGAGAGAAAGAGAGAGAGAGAGAGAGAAAGAGAGAGAGGACTCACCTTGGGTCTTTGGTGTGGACGGGTGGTGGTGCTGCTTCCTTTCCCTTCTTCCTCTCCTTGGTGAGTTGTTCTCCCTTGATGTGTAATATTTTAGATTTTAAAAAAATATTACTAATCCCGACTTCCTGCACACCACGTAAACCCTGTGCAAGGGCATCTTCCGTATGGAAATTGCTGATAATTTATTCCGTAACCCGCATGCATGGCAATTGTGACCTCCACATTGGCAAACTGAGCCCGGGGGTTCAAATCCGCAAACCGCGGGTAAACACCCTCTTGGGAGGGGATTAAGTGGATAATGTGCTAATAAATTGCAAATTTTTTTGCTAATTTTCCCCCAACTGATGCATGGCTGAGGGAAGGGGATGGGCTAGGTGGGAGAGGTGGGTTACAAGAGGGAGTCGTGGGCTGCATGCACAGCCCACATGGACGGAGGTCCCCTCTCCCCCCTTGACCCATATAAACCCCCCCCCTTAGCCTTGTGGGAGGGAGGAGAAGGCCAGAGGCTGCGTGGAAGAAGGAAGGAGAGTAGAGAGACACCGTGTGTGGGAGTAGAGAGTCTGAGACTGTCGTCCAGCAAGGAGCTGCAGGCCGCGCCGCGGGAAGGGCCGCCAGGTTAATTGCAAGCTGCTGATGCAGCGCTGACAGTAGCTGCCGCCATCTCCCTAACAAGTCCATTTTTTTTCCCCTCCATTCGACGTCATCTCCCATTTCGTTTAATCCTTAACCATTCCCCTTGACCATGTGCTTCTTGGGGAAGTAGAAGCTTCCTAAGCTTCCCTTCTAAAGCTTTGGAAGCTTCTTAAAAAAAACAAGGCCTAAGACCTTGTGCACACAGGGTCTATCTCGGGGGTTAAAATCCCTCCCTTAAAATCCATTTCCCATATGCCTAATTCCCGCAGCTTCATTCGCAAGAGGCCTTTTCCGCAAATAGGCTTCAAAGCCCACAAGCCATCCGTAAACCCATGCCTAGCCACCCCGGTTTTCCCTAAAGAAGCTCATAAAGCCTCCTTTCCCGCAAGCACCATTTGTAAGAGCCTTTCCGCAAAACCCCTCGTAAAGCTCCAAATTCCATACACCCAAATCCCATAAGCCCAAGTCTCACAAGCCTGGCCTTTTAGAGATCCGAAGTCCCGTGAAGGTATCTCCTGCGTACGAGGGAGAAAGGCAAAGATCTTGAGGCTGCGTGCCAAGGCGTGAAAATTCACTGATCGCATAAGGACAAAAGCAACCCAGAAGTCCGTAATTACGCCCACGATGGCCCCCAAGAAGTTGCAAGTCGTGCATGCAGGAGGTTCATCTCCTAGTATTCACGTGGATATTTCCCCGAGTCCACAAGTCCAGGTTTTCTTTCTATTTTAATGTCACGTAGAAGTATTGCATTATGCACGATAATTTCATGGACTAGGATGTACCTATGCATGTCAAATCCACCTAGCTAAATGAAATTAGGAATAAATTGGCTATTTCAACATTTACTAGAATTAGCTCAAGATATGAAAATTGGTAATTGGTACTTTCTATGGAATGAACGAAAAAAAAACATAAGGTGTCTATGCATTTTTTGGACCTTATCAGTAAGTTGCCTTTTGTGCATTTCAAAGCGACAAGCCTAGGACAATTATTGCCTATCATTTTAAGGTTGAAATTATTAAAGTACACCTTTGACTAGGCATGGAAAGATTAATTGCATGTCGCATTTTTAGACAAATATTCTTTGTAATGATTCATTAAGGAAGTCGTTATCACCCGTAGGAAATAGCAAAGCATGGAAATGATTCTAAGGGCTGCATGAAATAGATTAACTCTAGCTTCAATTGGCATGAATTTCATTTAACTACGTTGTAGTTAGGAAAGGATTACATGTTGCAAATTCGTCGTACACAAGAATTTCATTCATCAAGAGTTGTATTTAGGGAAAGGCTGCATGGTTCATTTAAGCATGAAATCTTAAAAGCTTAGAAAAAGAATTATGAGCGTGATCCTTGAATGTAAGACCTAGTAGGTTCAATGGAAGCTATGCCACAATGTAACCTGCGTTTTGGTCTTAACAAGAAAAGTTAGGGTTATTGCAAATCTAATCGTATATAGAAGCAATGAATCACGTGCTTACGTGAATTGTGACATGTTGCAACTAGTTTTCCCCTTTTAGATTAAGTTAACATCTTTAGGAATGGTTCGTCCTTGTCGCAAGACAAGTAAATTGGATTATCTAAATCACCTAAAACCGCAAGGGATTCACATAGGATGGTTCAAGCGATATGACAAATATCCCAAGTGCTAACTAGGGTTTAGCACCTTAAGGACTTGACCTAGTTCGCACTTGTTGCCACGTCGAAACCCTCATACCCAAAGGTCCTACCCACATTCACGGAATGTAGGGAAAATTGGATGCTCATGCATGAAACAATCTAGGGTTTCTACCCTAAGGATCACTCGTTCAAATGCTAAAACTCGAATTGAGTTGGAATCCCTAGGATCGAATGTTGACAGCCTAGTGCAATTAGGATTGGGTTGGGTAAGAAGACGCCCTAAAACCTGCTTCTTGTCTAATCATAATTCCTTGACTAAAAACACCGTTCGATGGGTGAAATGATCCCTTGAAATAGATGCGACACTTGAGCAACAAATTGCAACATCGCATGGTCTTGTGGTTTGATCACAAGAGAGTTGCCATTTCTTGGAATGAGGTTGGCAGGTTCTTGCGCAAGTTTAACTTGCGAGAGGATGAGTAGTCATCTTGTTATATCACCTTTCTTGGGAAAGACTACCAAGTTAAGGAAAATTAGGTATTTGCTTGGCAGAAAAGGGATCAGTCAACAATTTGGAGCGACAAGGTTGCTAGGATTTACTGTTAATAAAACCTAAGGTGTTGGTTAAGTTGGGTTAATAGGGTATGGCCCTAACCCAAGGACAAAAGGGAGAACAAACAAACCCTTGGGGATCTTGCCAAGTCGCAATTGATCCGGAATCGAATGTTGGATGCATTCGGAGAGAAGGATTCACTCTTTAGCAATTGGCCAAATAAAGGACCACTGGAAATGATTGTGCTTGTAACAATTTAGGAGCACTGTTTGCATTGTTTGCTCAAGGAACTAAAGGATGGAAAGTTATTTAATGCTTCAGATTGAAGGCCTGAAGGGAGAGGTGGCTTCAGTTACCCCCGACTATCTGCCTGACCCTAACCAAGGGGGTTGTTAGCCGTGCCGGGAATGTGGACCGAACCCCCGTGTGAGGTCTCTCCGTTGAGCTCTACTTGGAGTAAGAGGACGTTTGGGTGCCAGAGGGGGCTCTGGCTATAAATCCCTTGCCTTTCGGGCCCTGCACAAGAGGCCAACATGACTTGGGATTGGTTCTCGAGGCCCGTATACTAGTCTATGGGCGGAATCTTGGATTAGTAATCCCTGTGGATTATGGATGGCCTTTAAGCATATTATGGATTAGCCTACTGGCTGGATTTTATGGATATATTCCAAAGATAAATATGATAACCTGTTGAAAAGGAACTTGCTTGGCACTGCTTTTCTATGTCAAGTGTGCTAAGATTACGCGAAGGAACCAGTGTCTAACTGGCTAATTAATGAAGCTTCTTGATGCATGTCCAACTAAATGTGGTAGGTAATTAGACAACTAAAGCAACCCTTAGGAAAGTGCGGTGGATGTACCTATGGGTCCTTCCTACGGATGGGTGGTCCTGGTTGGCCGAGAACTTTTCTCAATCGTAATGGATAGCAAGGAGATCTTCTCAAAGGAAATGAACAGCAAGGGCGCGCTGACCTAGAGTTTAGGTTACTAGAATTCCGATTTATACTGTTTTAGGGGAACGGAATGGGACTATGCCTTATGGGCAGAGAGGTGGAGCCTTGTATCCCTCTTGTTTCCCATTCTCCTTGAACCAAGTGCAGTATGAATCCGCTTTGCCCCTGGCATTTCTGCGTAAAGTAGTTCGCTTGGGGTTCGATGCTAGTTGCTGTTTAGGAAAATGACCATTAGGGGAAACCCTGATTCAGGTCGGTCCTAAGTGGGAATGGCAGGAATACTTATGTTACATGGAAGACATAGAAAGTCCTAGATTTCAAGCCCCGTAACATTCCATGGGAGTGGCGGGCAGAGCTTTCTAGACTCTCTTTCCGATGGACTGCTAAGACATGTCCTGAAAGGGAGCAGGTGAACATGTTATATGATGCTTGTGGCTTGTTGTCTCCTCTCTTTGCCTCTTGTTCCTCTTGTTCTCCTCTCTTTTGTCCTCTCTTTCTTCCTCTCCTTGGCTTTCTTCTTTCCCCTCTTGTCTCTTTGAAGTGAAAGAAGAGGTGAGTCATGAGGAGGTGAGTCATGAAGAGACTAGTGGAGGTAGACTGCATGTTGGCTGAGCTCGAGCTTCAGAATGTGCAAAAAACACAGGAAAGGCGCAGTTTGAAAAGAAATGATTCAAGTATCTTTTGAATTTTGATGTTTGCATCTATTTTTGCGTGTATATGCGCGTCTAAGTTTACGTAAACGTGCTAATAGATGCAGATTTAGACGTGCAGATAGACACAGATTTAGATGCATAGTTAGACGCAAATATAGACGTGCATTTAGCGCGCTTGCATTTTTATAATAAGTTTTTGTATTTAAAATAAGTTTTGATAGTAAGTTCTTATCATAAGTTTTTATGTATTTATGATAAGTTTTGTATATTTAAATTTGAGATCTTAGAAGTCACTATCTCAACTTGAAAAGAAGATCAAGTTCAGTATGTATGATGGTTCCCGAAATCCTGATCTTCTTCTGAAGTTTATTCGTCAATTTTAAATTTTGTATGGTCGTGATAAGTATAAAGAAAAAGAAAAGATTAAGTTTGCAGCTTTACATTTAACCGACTTAGCCCATACTTGGTGGACGGGGTTGGAATATGATCATGCTGCCCCAAAATCATGGCGGTCCTTTGTTCGCCTCATACAAAGCCAATTTCTTCTTGTTCATTTCAAAAGAGATGTAAAAATGGAATGGGATCGGCTTTGGCAAAGGAAAAATGAGTCACTTGGTGACTATACCAAGAGATTTTGGGAGCTACTTTTGAAGGTCCAACATTTCAAGAAGATCAGCAGTTCGGAAAAGCTTAGGAAGTTTCAAGGAGGTTTGCATTTTAAACTTCGTACTGCTCTTAATCATTATCATTGTTCTAGTCTCAGGGAACTCATTGACCATGCTGAGACATGGGAAATGGAGCACAATGGCAACAAATCATTCCAAAAGAATGATAAGAAGAGAGTAGCTGATGATGAGGAGTATTCAGCCCCAAATGAAGGACAAAAACAGTGGCAAAAACAGCCATCAAATCAAAAGAAGATGAAGCCCTATGCACCTGCTAATGCTCCTCAATTCCGCTCCAATCCATACCCACAAGCAAAGCAGCTTTCCGAAGAAGAAAAGCAACGCTTCATGAAAGAAGGGAAGTGCTTTAAATGTGGACAAACAGGCCACATAGCGAAGCAATGTCCAAACAAGGGACAAAGCAAGGTTTCTGACAACAAGCCTAAGTCGCCAGTGAAAATCAATGCTATCAGTGATGTAGTTGCAAACACAACTCACACTCCAGAGACGCGCAAATTATTAAAAGCTTGGGGACAGTTGCAAGGTAAGCAAGCACTATTCTTGATAGATCTTGGGGCGAATGAAAATATCATTTCCTTGCAATTAGCTAAAGAGCTTGGATTAAAGAACGAAGAGATGGACACTCCGGCAGAAGTTCGCCAAGCTTTGAATGCTGACGAAGGTGACACAGTGAAGACTGTGATACCCTACATTGGCAAGCTCAAGTTTCAAAATTCAAGGCTACAGTGACGAAGATACCTTCTGTATCGGAGACCTTGATGGTTGCGATGTGATTCTTGGCATGCCCTGGAATCATAGAGTAGATTCAACCATCTTCTCTCAGAAAAAGAAGGTAGAACTCACCAAAAAAGGCAAGAAGTACGAGATCCAAGCTGGAGTTTCTGGAGACACCATACCTATGGTAAGCCATATGCAAGTCTCTAGAGCAATTAAGGATTGTGTTTAATGTTGTTTGCTTTATGTCACTGATGTAAAAGATAATATGAATGCTGAAAACCAAGAGCAACTTCAACTCTTGGAAAAGTATAAAGATTGTTTTTCGGAAGATCTTCCTTATCAGCTTCCCCCAGAAAGGCCAGAAGACCATCATATTGATATTATCCCGGGCAGTTCTCCTCCTAATATAGCACCATACCGTGTGAGCCGTCCTCAACAAGAAGAAATCAGAAAGCAAGTCGAAGACCTACTCAACCGTGGGCTAATTAGGCCAAGTAGCTCACCATTTTGTTCACCGGTTCTTCTTGTTCAAAAGAAAGATGACACATTTAGGATGTGCATTGATTATCGAGCCCTCAACAAAATCACTGTGAAGAATCGGTTTCCTATTCCCAGAATTGACGACATTTTGGATCGTCTAGGAGGCTCAAAGGTTTTCAGCCGCATTGATCTAAAGAGTGGTTATCATCAAATTAGGGTAATACCACAAGATGTACACAAAACTGCTTTCCGCACTTCATACGGTCTTTATGAATTCTTGGTGGTTCCTTTCGGATTAACCAATGCACCAGCCACCTTTAATCGAATGATGGAGCGCATCTTTAGAGAGCATCGACAATATCTCGGTACTTTCTTTGATGATATTCTTGTCTTTAACAAGAATGAAGAGGAGCATCATCAACACTTGGAAATTGTTCTACAATTACTACAACAAAATCAACTCTTGGTAAATGGTAAAAAGAGTGAATTTTTCATGCATAAAATAAATTACCTTGGGCATGTCATCTCTTCTGAAGGGATTCAGATGGATCCTCAAAAGATCAGGATAATCCAAGAATGGCCTCATCTTCGTGATGTACATGAGGTGCGATCGTTTCTTGGCTTATGTTCTTACTACCGCCGCTTCATCAAGCATTTTGCACATATGGCTTCTCCACTTCATGACCTTACAAAGAAGAAGATCTCTTTCCAATGGAAGGAAAAAGAGAAGGCAGCCTTCACAAGGCTGAAAATAGCTCTTACTTCTGGACCTGTTCTTATCATTCCAGATCTGGTAAAACCATTTGTGGTGGAAGCAGATGCTTGCGGTGATTGTATTGGTGCAGTGCTAAATCAAGAAGGCCATGCCGTAGCCTTTGAAAGCCGCCGTCTAAATGATGTGGAGAAAAGCAATTTGGTCAAATTTACAGCAAGGAGATTCTCATCCAGATTATTCCATCAAAGACGGTTACCTTCTCATGAACAATTGCCTTTGTGTCACTCTTCCTGTTCGACAAAAGGTGCTTAAAGAAAGTCATGAACCCCCTTATGCAGGGCATAGAGGGAGGGCAGCCACTCTAAGTGCAATTGAGCGCTACTTTTATTGGCCAACATTACGAAAAGATACACATAACTTCATTGAGGCTTGTTTGGTATGCCAAAAATCCAAATATGATAGGCAGAAGATTCCAGGATTGTTGCAACCTCTTCCAGTGCCCAAAGATCCATGGGAATCTATCACAATGGATTTCATCTCAGGTATTCCAAGAACACCTCAAGGTCATGATATGATTTGGGTCATAATTTGATGCCAGGAGGCATATTCCACGGTGGATTCCGTGAGGTTTTACGGTGGATTCCGTAAACTTAGTTGACCGGGGCTCATACGCAAAGAGGATTCTTTGTGCGAGAAGTTGATGGGGACGCCTGTCCTTTTCGGGCGTTTCATTAATTTAGTGTGTACATGGGTGATTCCATAGCGGGTGATTCCGCAAAATGCATATTAAATTAATAAACGTTTATGAGTTTAGAGTGCGCACTCGTAATAAATTAAGGTTAGGATTTATTTCTAACCAGTTGATTTATTTATGTAGCTGAAGACTGCTAGGTATTCACTTTTGTCGGTTTAATTGTGTTATTTTACTAACGATTGTGAATGCTTCAGTTGATGTGTAGAGATAGCAGCAGTGGCGGAGGAAAGCATTGGAGTCTAGCGGGTTTTCGACCTTTCGATTATATTTTGATAGGCGCCACGCCTATATTTTGATTATGTCTATAGAGACATCGATTATTTATTATTATTTTGTATGCGCTTATGCGCCTGGATATGTTATTTTTATTTGGACATTGAGATTGGGCGTGCCAGACTCTTTGGGCACCGTCCATTAGCTTTATTTTCCTATTTTTGGTAGAAAGCAAACTCAAAAGCTAAAAGCTTGTCATATTTTTGTAATTGGGCTATTTTTGAGCAAAAAGATTGGAAATATATATTAAATACATGCTTTGTGAAGCGCTCACACAAGGCATGGGGGAGATTCAACCCAATTTGTCTCTTGTCTCATGTCGTGCTTGTTTTTACATTGGTTTTTGTGCTAAAAAGTAGAGTGCTTTGTTCTTGGGGACCTTTGGGAATTCACTACGTGAGCTACCTGCATCCGATCTGTGCACCAGTGGTATCAGAGCGGAGCAGAGATCAAGGGCTTCCAATCGCTACCAATCTCGGGCGAAGGCGGAGCTCCAGGAACAAACGGCCTCTACAGTCAATCTCGTCGCGAACCGTCGATACAGGCAGACTTCTGGCGATCAAGAACCCCTATTTCTACTACCAGATCGCGAAGGACCACTCTCTGTCGGCGGAGGACCACTCCCTCAACTCCATGAACAAGTCGTGATGAAACTGTGAGAAAATCTCTTAATCCTATTAATCAAAAGCTTAATCATAAAGCTTAAGGGTATTAGAGAAGCTTGATTAGCTTCAAATCAACAAATCGTTGCCAAGAGGAGGACCCCCGAAAATTGCGCGGAATCAAAACGGCCCCCCCCCCCCACGATTGAAAAACGGCGGCCTCTGTCCACTTACTTAAGCTTATTAAGCTTAAAGCTTAACTAATTAAGCTTAAATCCTTCTATACTCTGCAAGTTCTACTGGGCAGACAAGACAGAGAAGTCTGTAAACTCCGGGTCACGCACTCCAGAAGTCAAGTTTCACAAGTCGACACTAATCAAGTACTGCAAGTCCTGCAAATCAGCTAAGTTCAGCAAGTCAACAACCCTGCAAGTCTGTTAAGTCTGCAACTCTGCAAGTCAGACTAAATCAGAACTGACTAACGCTTGAAACTCCTAGAAGACTTGTTCGTTTGCAAAAACTCAGAACTGGAAAGTTGTTCGCAGCAAGCTGTTTTACCTATCTGCAAGTTCGTTGAAGTACTTTCAGCAAACGGAGACAGAAATATTTCAGAATTTCTGAAAATTGAAGAAGAAAATACCCAAAAATACATAGCCTTGTAACCCCAAATTTGAGCTACGCTCATCCCGCTAACTGATTTTGAGTGAGAAAGGTTTGTTGAGTTTTACAGGATGACTACCCCACATATGGATGATCCTATGGCAGAAGACGACCTACCCGAGCCTACCATGGAACAAAAGCTGGATCTTATCATGTTACAATTGGACGAAGAGCGAAGAGCTAGGCAAGCCTTGCAAGCGCAATTGACAAAGCTACAAGGAGCGTCCACTGATAAAGAAGAACCTCAAGCTGAAGATCTGATTCGCCGTACCATCGACGCCACTCTTGAAGCACAAACCATTCGCAAGGAATCCAAGATAAGTAAACGAAGTTTCAAGTTTCGCACTTTCAATGGCATAAGAGAAGGAAAGACTGTTTTATCATTCATTAGCCAGTTTGATGACTATTTCCATGAGGAAACTTATCCTGAGAAAGATAAAATCAAGTGTGTTACTAATCATCTGATAGATAGAGCATCACTTTGGTGGACTGTCGTCCGCAAGAGTATAGAATGTCCTGCTATATGGGAAGATTTCAAGAAGAAGTTTATGCAAAATTTCCTTCCACCGCAATTTCATGAGAAGGCTATCAAGCAATGGGATTTACTTCAACAACGCGACCGTGAGCCTATTCCACAGTATACAGAGCGTTTTTGGAATGCACTCCTACAGCTACGCATGCTTGAAGACGTACCAGAGACGACCCATAAGCGGAAGTACATGTCTGGACTTCTTGGACATTACTACGCTGAGGTGAATATGTTCAAGCCTGCTACCCTTGAAGATGCTATCTCCTTAGCTCACGACACTGAAGATAAGTTACGTGGAAGAGATCGACGACCACAGCCATTCCAAGCAAACGGTAATTATGGATCTAAACAATTCAATTCAAATTTCAGAAGGTTTAATCCAGGTCGTTTTTCATCACCATCTTTCCGCAAGAATTGGCCTAAACCACCTGCATTACCATCCACTGTCAATCCAAATCCTAAGCCTATCCAACAAGCAAATCCAAATATACCTAGACTCCCAGCCATTGCAAATAATGTGACCAAAGCCAAGCCTATCGTATGCTACAAGTGTCACCAGCCAGGCCATCTCGCAGCAAATTGTCATTCAAAGAAGCCATCAGCACATATCAACTACCTTGGAGCTATGGACGAAGACGAACATGAGGATATGCCGGACTTCACTGAAGAAGAAGATGATCCTACTACTACTTCCGACACTTTACCAGGTATGCCTACTTTACATTCATTGTTGACTATGAAATGTATGGTGCATGGAAAAGAAAGAACTATCTTGCATGATGACGGTAGTACGCATGACTTTATTTCAGCAAAATTGGTAAAGGAATTGAAATTGCATACTGTACCTACGCACTATCGCATAAAGGCTGCATTTTTAGGTACTAGGTACAATGGCACACAAGAAGTTCAAAATTTAGAAATTCAAATTGGTCCATATATTGAAAGAAGAAATTTCTTAGTTGTCCCATTACAATCTAGCGACATTATTCTAGGAATGCCATGGAGACACCAACATAATCCCAATATAGATTATTCCACACACACAATGAATATAAATTTTCAAGGAAAATCTATTACTTTATTTGGTATGCATGCATCTCATATGTTTCCACTGCTTTCGCATACTCAAGCAAAACGTGCACTACGCAAGAATACTAAATCATATCTCATTTGGGTGAATGAATTGCACGCAAAAGAAACTCATATACACCCTAGGCATAAGGAATTTCTTGCATATTTTAAGGATTGTTTTGCAGAAGACCTACCACCAGGTTTACCTCCATCACGTCCAGAAGACCATAAGATTGACCTAATACCTGGCACACAACCACCTTGCAAAGCCCCATATAGGCACAATCAAATAGAGCAAAAAGAAATCCAGAGTCAAGTAGAAGAATTACTAAATAGAGGTTTAATTCGACCTAGCAGTTCTCCATTCGGTGCACCTGTGCTCTTAGTCAAGAAAAAGAATAATACTTATCGGATGTGTATTGACTACCGAGCATTAAACAAGATCACTGTAAAGAATAGGTATCCTATACCTAGAGTTGATGACCTTATGGACAAACTGCAAGGATCTTCTATATTTAGTAAAATTGACCTTAAATCTGGATATCATCAGGTGAGGCTAGATAGATCCGACATATTTAAGACTGCATTCAGGACACAGTTTGGCCATTACGAATTCTTAGTTATGCCATTCGGATTAACTAATGCACCTGCCACTTTCAGTAGAATGATGAACCGTATTTTTCTAAAATATCAGTATTGTGTGATTGTTTTCTTTGATGATATTTTAGTGTTCAGTCAAAGTGAAAAAGAGCATTATGAGCATTTATCATTAGTTTTTCAATTACTGAAAGAAAATCAATTGTTTGCAAATCCTGACAAGAGTGAATTCTTCAAGACAGAAATAGAATATCTAGGTCATATTGTATCAAAAGAAGGAATAAAAGTTGATCCTAAGAAAATTGACGCAATATTGCATTGGCCTATTCCTAAAAATGTACATGAACTACGCTCATTCCTTGGTCTTGCTAGTTTCTATAGGAAGTTTGTACGTAATTTCTCATTACTTGCTTTACCACTGACCAAACTTCTTAAGAAAGGCATTGTTTATCAATGGACTGAAAACCAGCAGAAATCCTTTGATTTACTTAAACGTGCATTGACCAATGCCCCTGTCCTACAATTGCCTGACTTTAACAGACCATTCTTTCTAGTTGTGACTGATGCTAGCGGATCAGGAATAGGAGCCGTGCTAATGCAAGACAACCATCCAATAGCATATTCTAGTTCTAAGCTGAAACCTTCTGAGCTTAAATATTCCACCTATGACAAGGAACTCTTAGCAGTTGTTCAAGCATTGAAACAATGGAAGCATTATTTAATGGGTTCAGAATTCATGATAAAGACCGACCAGCAAAGCATTAGACATCTACTTAGCCAACCCCAAATTTCTGACCGTCATATCAAATGGGCTTCATTCATTCAAAGTTTCCATCCTATCATTCAATACCAACCTGGAAAAGAAAATGTAGTTGCCGATGCATTAAGTAGAAGACCTGCAATTCATAACATTTCTATCATATCTTTTGATTCTTTGATTGCTATGAAAGACACATATCACCAGGATATTACTTTTCATTCTGATTGGCAAAAATTAGTTCAAAATAATTTCATTCCTGTTGATTCATTGTCATATAATGATGGATTCATGTTCTTTGAAAAGAGACTGTGTGTTACTATTCCATTCCGATCTTTTGTTTTAAATGAAATTCATTGTCCCCCATATCAAGGTCATAGAGGTATCATTTCTACATTACGCATGTTAACTGAAGATTTTTATTGGCCGCATATGGATGCAGATGTGTCTAATTTTGTTTCTGAATGTCTGATTTGTCAAAGAATAAAAAGACATCATGGTAAACAGTATGGGTTATTAATGCCTTTATCTATTCCATCTAAACCTTGGGAACATATATCTACGGATTTCATTACTGGTTTACCAAATACTAAATCTAACCATGACATGATTTGGACAATTGTAGATAGATTTAGTAAGCAAGCATATTTCATTGCATGTAAGAAAACTTTAACAGCATCACAAGCAGCACAGTTATTTTTGAAAACTGTTTTTACTAACCATGGATTGCCGAAAGTGATTATTTCAGATAGAGATTCTAGATTTTGTAATAATTTCTGGATTACACTGTTTGCAAATCTAGGCACAAAGATTGATTTTTCATCTGCATTTCATCCAGAAACAAATGGACAAACAGAAGCCACAAATAGTACTATTCTAGATCTTTTACGTGCATACACTATCTCTAAACCTCAGACATGGGATACTCATTTGCATTTATTACAGTTTGCATATAACAATACACCGCACACATCTACAAAGAAAGCACCTTTTGAAGTTATTTATGGACATAGATTATCTACACCTGTTGCATCTTTGTCTAATAGAATACAAAGTGCCGATGATATTGCTGTTATGCATAACACTATTTTTGATGAAGTAAAGGATATGATTGCTAAAGCCCAACAATCATATACCAAACAAGCCAACAAGAAAAGACAAGCCATGAATTTCAAAGTTGATGATTATGTTTGGCTTAGAATAGAAAAGCGTAGACTGCAAAGTGTAGATAGACATCCAGTTGTCAAATTAGCCCCTAGATTCTACGGACCATTTAGAATCATTCATAAAATTAATGACAATGCATTCAAGTTAGAATTGCCATCTCATTGGAAAATTCATAATACCTTTCATATTAGTTTATTGAGACCATTTAGAGGGCAATTACCTATCCACCCTGTCTATGAAAACCCACCTTTATTAGAAGAAGAGACTGAAATCCTTGAACCAGAAGCCATTATAGACACTGATTACATGACCACTAGAACTGGCCGAAGGTACTCTAGATATCTCGTGAAATTTAAGAACCATCCTGTAGAAGAAGCACAATGGATGCACGCTAGAGACCTAAATGCTTTCCCCACTCTGTTAGCTCCACATTGAGCTAATAGCAATTGAGGTCAATTGCTATCCCACCCCGGGGGTATGATGCCAGGAGGCATATTCCACGGTGGATTCCGTGAGGTTTTACGGTGGATTCCGTAAACTTAGTTGACCGGGGCTCATACGCAAAGAGGATTCTTTGTGCGAGAAGTTGATGGGGACGCCTGTCCTTTTCGGGCGTTTCATTAATTTAGTGTGTACATGGGTGATTCCATAGCGGGTGATTCCGCAAAATGCATATTAAATTAATAAACGTTTATGAGTTTAGAGTGCGCACTCGTAATAAATTAAGGTTAGGATTTATTTCTAACCAGTTGATTTATTTATGTAGCTGAAGACTGCTAGGTATTCACTTTTGTCGATTTAATTGTGTTATTTTACTAACGATTGTGAATGCTTCAGTTGATGTGTAGAGATAGCAGCAGTGGCGGAGGAAAGCATTGGAGTCTAGCGGGTTTTCGACCTTTCGATTATATTTTGATAGGCGCCACGCCTATATTTTGATTATGTCTATAGAGACATCGATTATTTATTATTATTTTGTATGCGCTTATGCGCCTGGATATGTTATTTTTATTTGGACATTGAGATTGGGCGTGCCAGACTCTTTGGGCACCGTCCATTAGCTTTATTTTCCTATTTTTGATAGAAAGCAAACTCAAAAGCTAAAAGCTTGTCATATTTTTGTAATTGGGCTATTTTTGAGCAAAAAGATTGGAAATATATATTAAATACATGCTTTGTGAAGTGCTCACACAAGGCATGGGGGAGATTCAACCCAATTTGTCTCTTGTCTCATGTCGTGCTTGTTTTTACATTGGTTTTTGTGCTAAAAAGTAGAGTGCTTTGTTCTTGGGGACCTTTGGGAATTCACTACGTGAGCTACCTGCATCCGATCTGCGCACCATAATTGATAGATTCAGCAAACAATCACATTTTATTCCATGTCATAAAACATTGAAATCCGCACAAGCTGCAAGACTTTTCATTCAACATATCTTCAGATTACATGGTATGCCTTCTGAGATCATTTCAGATAGAGACTCCAAATTCACAAGTAACTTTTGGCGTGCTTTATTTGAGAATTTGGGAACCACTTTAAAGTTCTCCTCAGCTTTTCATCCTCAAACTGACGGCCAAACAGAGGTGATGAATCTCACTCTTTTGGATATGTTGAAAGCTTATGTTAGTGAACATAAGTCACAATGGGAGAAATATCTTCCATTATTGGAGTTTGCTTACAACAATACAGTGCACTCATCCACAGGGAAAGCTCCAAATGAAATAGTACAGGGTAAAGTGATTCCTCCTCCAATTATTCGCACTAAAGATAAGATTTTTGCTGCTGATGAGTTTGCTTCAGATTTAAAAACCACAATGGATCAAGTTCGAGCCACTATCAAAGTTGCGCAAGAGCGACAAAAGAAGCAAGCAGATAAACGAAGAAGACCTTTGGCTTTTGAAAAAGGTCAATATGTCTTGCTAAAGTTTGATAAAAGCAGGCTCAAACAAGGTTCTAGTCAAAATTCATCTTTTCCAAAGCTCTCCAATAGATACTTTGGACCCTTCAAAGTGATTGAGAAAATAAATGAAGTTTCTTATCGACTTGAGCTTCCTACTCATTGGAAAATACACAATGCTTTTCATGTAAGTTTGCTAAAACCTTACATAGGACCAGAACCAAAGGAACCCATTACTGAAGATCCCCCAGAAGTTGAAGAAACAGAGCAACTCTTGGAACCTGAAAAGATTTTGTTTCTCAAGGATCGAACCACGAGAAGTGGCCTTGTGACACGAAAATTCTTACTAAAATTCAAGAATCTACCCACAACAGATGCACAGTGGGTAGATGAAAAATTCATGAAGGATTACCCAAATATTCTACAGCAATATCAAGAAGCTTTTCAGCTGAGGACAGCTGAATAAAAGCCAGAGGGCTGTCACAACTCTATAGAAACAGAATTTGTATCCTTTTTCATTAATTTTTCTATATAATGATTTATTAAATTTATTTCCTTTGCACTAATTAGATATAAAGAAAAGTGCATTGGAGCTGGCCATTGATGAGGGTCACAGGTTATGGTGGACCCACGCAGTGGGTTAGAGAAAAGATAGTTCACACTTCCACCTATATGACCCGATTGGGCGCCTGTGACTAGAACTCACACATATCAAGGTTAGACTCGCACACAGAAAGGATTGATGCCTTGAAGTGTGGGCTAGATCCACCAGAACAGACAGTTACAATCAACAAGATGGCATGATCATGAAATGCTTGTATAATGTGCATGTGTGGGCTGAAAGCTTGAAATGCACATTTCTTTGCATAAGAAAGTCACATGAAGATTCGGATACCATTTTTGCGATGTACACGGAAAAAGCTTTCATATGATACCCATATTGGGGGGGTCCCTAAATTTTAGGAGATCCCTAAATTTTAGGAGGTCCCTAAATTTTAGGAGCCTCAAATTAGCCTAAAAATGCTAGTCCTAAAAAATAGGGATGTCATTCTAAAAATAGTAAGTTCTGTACTCTGACTGTGCTTACTAAATTTGGTTGTTTCTATTCTTGACAGTATTCAACCCAAAAAGGAAGGCCATAGAGAAGAGACAAGTGTCAAGACACTTGTCACACAAGTTTCCAAGTGTCCCACCACTTGTCACATCTCATGACATGTGGCTGGACACTTGTCTTGTGCTACTCCACTTTCCCCTTTTGTACTAGCTCTCCCCTCTCCTATAAATAAGAGCTCGTTTTTCTTCATTGATCATCATTTTTCTTTGCTGTAAACTCATGTACAGCACCCACAGATAGCCAGAAACTGGCCCCATCCATCCCCATCATCATCTCCCACTTCTCCATTATCAAATTCCTCCATATTCCCTCTTCTATCACTGTTGTTTTACAGGACAGCAAGCTTGTAAATTCATTACAACACCTCCTCCTCGAGCTCTTTCTTCCATTTTAGCTACAAGAAGCAAGCCCTATCCATGTACTGCTGATCAACAATGGAGAAAGGCTGAATTTCCCTTTTTCTTCTCTCATACTGTAAAGAAATCAGTTCTTATCATTGCATAATAGATAATGCATGTGTGTTTGTACATCTTTGCATGATCTTGTGAGAGTGAGAATTACTTCTTCTCACTCTCAGGTTGATTGTAACTGAGCTCTTCCCTAAGGGACTTGGGTTGAGCAGAAATGCATTCCTTCGGGGGGGGGTTGCCCATCTTCAACCCTCAATCTTGTCTCCATTACTTTTACATTTTCATGGCTGTAATTTTGTGAGTAATTTTCATTTTCAGCTTTAAGTGTTCATTCTCTTTTATATTAAATCTCGAAAACAAGCGAATATCATAATTGTTAAGCATACTACGTTGTTCGGGGCGTTTACAGCTATCACCATCATTTTCAATCTCTTGAGTTAATATCAATACAACATTTAATAATATGTGTACTTGAGGTGTCGCATGGCAAGTAGTTAATGCTTGGTTTCCTCGACTGATTGTTGGTCCATATTGCGTAAGGCACTAGTGGCATGACTGACAATTTCTTGCAAGCTTAAGCCAACACCCAAAAACTTTAAGATGTGAAACACTTATAAGACTCCACATCATTTGAAGGAACGTCAAGAAGCTTTTCTTGACGCAAATAATTTATGGAGCCCTTGTCACGAAGTTAAGTAGGCACCCTGTTCTTACACTTCTGTGGACATTATTTTGAGGCGTGATGTAAAATGATGTCATTGTATGATTTGGAAGACTAGCTCATAATGTCCTCCTCAAGACAACTTTCTCATTTGAAACGTAAGCCCAATCAATTCCCTTCAAAGTTGCCTTCTCTAACAAGTCATGAACAAGTTTACTGTTCACAAATACAAGGGTATGACAACCATCCACAACTTGAATAGCTTGCTCAAAAATTTTGCCAGCTTCTGTTTCAAGTTCTTCGTTTCCATTGATTGAATCCACTCATCGAAAACTATATCGTCGCTTTTGTCAAAGTTCCAATTGATGTTCTAAATGTCCCTTTATCACAATCTTGAATTTCCTTCATCCTTCTTCTCTAATCCTTGGAATCTTCAAAATGGTCATTCTCTTCATATGAACCTGTTCTTCCATGTAATGTACCCTTAAAAAAATATGCTTTGGGATAGAATTTTGAGCCCAATCATTCATGCAATTTACAAATTAGAAACATGCAATGCAATCATTCAAACGATGCTTCCATATAATAATTTATGAATGCACTAAAGAGAATGTGCCTAGCCTATCTACATGTGCTCGAGAGTTATGCAAATGCAAACAAAGAAAAATACACAATGGAAAATAAATTCCTAATGACACCGACTAATGTAGTCAAATTCTTGGCAAAAAACTACATCCTTAGATCTGCAGTGGTCGACATGCGGCGTCACGACACCAGTCCTTTGACATACATTATATTTTCTACACTAATAATGAGCATCCTTAATTAGGATAGGCCACCAATAATCGCCTAATACAACTTTTCTTGCCATTAATTAATGAGCAAAATGGCCACCACAAGGCTCATCATGTAATGCCTTAAGAATCATAAGGACTTCATCTCCCCTTACACACTAACGATAGATACCCTCTCATGGAAAAAGTTCATATAAATAACCCCCTAATAACCCATAGGAGCATGCTTGCATTAATATCTATCTCTTTTTTGGTTTATTTGCACTAGGTGGATATCGAGTAGTACTAAGAAAATTTGCATTATTAGGATACCATGGAACTCGTGTCTCCACAATAAAAAGTGATGCATTCGATAGATCATCTTTGACACCCTCTTCTTTATCAAATGCTAACAATCATGAGAGATGATCCGCTTGAACATGAACTCTACCGGGATGAGTAACTATTTGAAGATCAAAATTTTGAAATAATAACATCCAATGAATCACACATCCTAAAAGTTATAACTTATCAAGCAAGTACTTTAACATCTCATGATCAACATAAATGGTAAATTTATTCCCTAGTAAATAATGAAAACAAAATTCCATTGCAAATACCATTGATAAGCATTTTTTCTTAGTAGTGGTATAATTTTACTTTCCATCACTTAGATTCTAACTTGCACAATAAATTGGATGATCCACCTTATTGTCATCTGCTTGGCATTAAAAAATAGCTCCCACAACATATATAGATGCATCTACATGGATTGGAAACTCTTTTATCAAATCTGATGGTGCTAATACAGGTCATTCTATTAACTTTTGCTTAAGGAATTCAAACACTTTCTAACAAGCATCATCCCAATTAAAAGGATTATTATTACATAGCAGATTTGTTAAATAGTGATACCACCTTAGAAAAATCCGAAATAAACCACCGATAATAATTTAGATGTCCTAAAAATCCTTGAAGCTGTTTAAGATTTTTCAGTGGTAGAAGCACAGAAATCTTAGAAATTTTAGCAAGATCCATGGCAATACCTTCCTTAGAAATAATATGCCCCAATAGGGTCCCTTTTGGAAGTCCAAAAACACATTTATTAGGGTTTAATGAGATATCCACTTCATCATTGCTTTCAAATACTTGTGACAATAATTGAGGCATTTTTTTTGCCATTCCATAGATACAAAAGTCATCTAGAAGAATTTCCATCCATTGTCCTAGAAAATCTTGATAGGCTACAATCATAACCCTTTGAAATATTGTGGGTGCGGTACACAAACCAAAAGGCATTACCTTGTAAGAAAATGTACCCCATTCAGTAGTAAAAGTAGTTTTAGATTGATCTTCAAGATGAATCAACACTTGATTGTAGCCAGTAAACTCATCCATAAAAGAATATAGCTCATGGCCTACATTCTTATCAAGTACTTGAGCTATTAATGGCAAAGAAAAATGATATTTGCATGTTTTGCTATTAAGCTTTCTATAATCAATACAAATGTGGATTTTCTTTCTGTTCTTCTTTGGTACTATTATCATAATAGGGAATACCCATTCACTATACGCAACATGATATATGAATCCAACATCTAAAAGCTTAGTAATTTTATGTAACATGCTCACCTATCGGCTATCCAAGTATGTTTTAGTGGTCCATCGAGAAATGGGACTAAGCATCACCACCCGCCACTCCCATGGAATGTTCTAGGGTTTTTTTCCTGGGGTTTTCCGAGTTCACCTCACAACGAAATGTTCGCGACTAAACCCACTGGGGTCAACCTGAAATTTGGGTTTCTAGGACCAAGATCTCCTAACAGCATTCTAGCATCGGGTTTTGGACATCCTACTTTATGCAGAGATACCCAATCCAAAGTAGATTCATACCGCACTTGGTTCAAAGAGAATGGGAAACAAGAGGGATGCGCCGCTCAAACTCTCTACCCGTAAGGCATAGTCCCATTCTGGTCCCCTGAAACAGCATGAATCGAGTTCTAACTTAGCAATACCTAAAGTCAAATGGTGATAAATCCTTGTGAGAAGCCTCCCAGTCCTCTTGGACCACCTTGCCATAGGACACTCCCGTCGGGGATTTCGCCCACCCGCTTTCCTTAATAGCTTTAGTTTTCTAATTAGGTCCTACCACATTTATGTGCGACATTTAAAATCAGCTTCATTAATTAAGCCTTTTAGGGAACAGGGTTCATTCTTGTAATTTACAACATAGACACAAAAACAGAACAAGCAGCCCTTTTGACAAACAAGTTCCTTAACTTATCTTCAAGTTAGTCTTTGTCTCCTGCCCATATAGGAGAATTGTGTATTCCTTCTGTCCAATATAAGTACTCGATTCAAATCACATGGCACCATAATTTCCATCCTTTATCTAGAATAGGATCTTCCAATGTCCTAGATGGTGGGCTCACACGGATCTCCAACTCCATTTTGGACAGGCAAAGAGTGTCTACAGCTCCACCTAACCCATAAGCGTTCTAGGAGTGAGGTGTCATTTCCGTGATTGAACTTTTCACCACTTGACCTTCGGCCCGTGAATCAAGCAGTGCCGTCTTGAGGTAATCTGCGGTGTGATCTTGGCGATGATCCACCTGTACAAATATCCTTCCTTAATTAACAAATTAGGAATCAAGCATAATCAAGGCAATCAGCCCTAATATCATCTTCTAGGAAAACATTCCTTTATTTCCATGGCAACTTGTCATTATAGACCCCTGCCATGCATTTGTCATCAACACAAGACTTAGAATATTTATCCAAATTACAATGCAACAATCAATTGATTGAAAGAAAACATTTAGGGTATTGTTCAATCAACCAACAAAACTAATTGTATTTTTTCCAAACAATACAAGAATAGACGCGATAATAATTCAATCGCATATTCGCTCTCTCCCTTGGGATCAAAGAGCGATTCTATGCAAAATTTACTTAATACTTGTATGCACAATTCCTAATGTTATTCTTTTTACGATTATGCTATTCATAACCCCTGATTGATTGCTCTATCAATGAATAAACCATATATAACTAAGTGCAATTAACTTCCCTTGATAAATGCATTTTGCAAACTCCATCCTTTGAATATGTGAGAAGAGACCTATCCCTTCCCATGACCTATTCTCGTACATCATAATATGGAGCCTAATGTATCTCATGTGAGAATCAAAGCAAGCATATATCAATTTAGAAATACATTACGACCGGAACCACAGTTGGACTGACAGTGATACCTTTGCTCAAAGCTTTGTTTGCTAGTTGTAGGATTGCCATCTGCACGCGACATTTTTCACTTGGAGGCCATCGTCCATAAGTAGACTCAAGAGATTAAGAAGGTGTAATAGATTCGAGATGCAAGAGTGCAAGAAAAGATGGTTAAGTCGAGGATTGAGATAGAGGGAATTGTGCAACCTCTTGGGGTAATCTTCTCTCTCTCTCTCTCTCTCTCTCTCTTTCTCTCTCTCAAGATCTCTCTCACAATCTCTTGGAGGGGTATCCTTCTCTCTTCCTCTCTCTCGCAACCTCTCAGGGTCTCCTTATACTCTCTTGTGCCTCCCCATGCCTCATATTCATAATGATTTAGAGAGGAGGGGATAAGGCTAAGAACAAGAGTTTTTGGTGGAGGATTCTTGGAAAACTCAGTGATTTGATGCGTAACTCATAAATATAATGGTCGCATTGGCTCCAAAAGGGGGGTAAAACTCCAAGACACTTGCTTGGAAAGCTTTCAGATTAGTCCTTTCTCTCCCTGTTCGAAGTGCTATCTACTACCTATAGACTACGATCACAACGTGTGCAATTTCGCCAAATACTTTTCTTTATTTTTCCTTTTTATAAAATCTCCAAAACTAACTAAAACATTACTTTTCTTTTCTTTTAAATGACATTTAGTTCTATATTTTTAGGATAATATCTAAAAATCTAATATTTTTGGACCATCCAAACTATACACATTAACACTAGTGATTAATATGGCTCATAAGTCTCATTCACGTTGTAACTTCCATGAAGGGTGGCTATGGTCCTTGTCAATCTAAGAAAAATATGAGATTTACAACTCATATTTAAATATATATATATATATATAGTTAAATAAAATTATTAGCTATTAATGTTAGTTAGTTTTTACCTTAATTAGTCTTTAGTTAGTAATCTTACTAGCTTATTAATTGACTAACTAACTTTTGAACTAACTAACTAATTTTTATTGTGTGGAAATATTACATTTTAGCCTTCACAAACTCCAAATACACATGATTTGTTATTTGTTGATGTTGACTTATGGGTTTTGTGCATGGTTCCAGATCAATATAATGTTGACAAAGTTCAGCTTTAATACCCTTAAGATCCTTGTATGACCAAGAAAAAACCTCAACATACACTCGTAAAAATTCTTCAAATCTCTCTCGATCTTGGGATTCCAATTGAGCTCCTAGTATTAAATATTTTCCTTCCACCATTTTGATTTCAACTATTTCCACTTCATGCTCCACAACATGTAAGGGAGCTATTTTGCGGGGTTTAAACATAGGTACATCTTCCGATGTCTCCATTGAAACATTTTCAAGTAGATTATGCCTTGTACTTGATTCTGGTACTTTCCTACCATTCACAAAATGTACCAATGGTAGAACCCTATAAGGGACAATAACAATTAATCTTGAGTATCACCATCAACTGCTATTTTATAAACACTTGCTATCTCGAGAAAGGATTTTTCAATATATCTCCCCCATATAAAAGGGTGTAATATAAAGGGGTTATTTACAGATTGAATAGAAAATGGTTATCTTTTATTTAAGATTTTTTTTAAAAAATGAGGATTTTATAGAACCAATTACACAAAGAATCTGTGCTAGATCACATGGATATTGAGCATGTAACATTCGACAATATCGGTGTAAGATTCTGTTATGCATTTCTAAACATTCTTGATCATTTAAACTTCAAGATAGTTCATTATATTTAAGCTTGAGAATTAATGAATGTAGATCCTCATCTTCCTCTCCTTGAATCCAATAGCCTAGATAATGAATGACTTGTTTAAGTTCTATAAAATCCTTAGGTGTCACGTGTTGGAACCATTTAAGTTGTGGTTCAACCCCATCCCCATAGGTAGTAAAATCCATCACTCTTTCTTTTGGATGAGGCAACACCACCTCTTGCATATTTCGGATATGGATCTTAGTTGGTTTCCATTGGGTTCGTTGATAATCAACTAGTGGTCACTTCAAATAATGATACCAATTTTTTGTATTTCCATTAAAATGCTTAAAGGAATGATACAACCAAGGAACACTAGTAGGTTTTTTCACTTGAGTGTCCATTTCAAGAGTGTACATAGATTTATCTTCTTTCCAAAATATATCAAGTTGTGCATGTCCAACCCAGTACTCCTTATCTATGGGTAAGGCTTGTTCCATTTGTAGCACCCCACTATTTAATTTAGAGCTCCATTCTTCTAAATACCACTCTAGAATTGAAATTTCTTCTATACATCTCAATTTCCTAAATTGGAATTCTAACTTTTCTTTTTGTAACTCAACAATTTTCTTCATTGCTTCATTCACATTAGTCATTGCTGCCTCATGTTCTATTTTCAATGCCTTGTTGAATTCTCTGATCATCCCATCATAATTACCATGATACTCATTAATAGTTTATGTAAATCTATTTATGGTTGGAGATGGATCATCCCTATCATCGTGTAATATTGGCCATTGCATAGGTTTGCAACTATCTTTGTTTCTCCTTTCTCTTTCCTTCCTTTCCAATTGATGACAATAAGTCCTTTGGCAATTCTTCAAATCCAAAGGGTGGAACATCTATCTCATAAGGAAAAGTAGTAAGGACCCTACTATTAGGCTTGTCACTATTATTCTCAGTAACATCAAGTTCTTCAATATTTCCGAAAGAGGTTGTTAAGATTTCTCCTCTTCTTCTAATTCCTCATAAAAAAGGTTTTCTGACCTGCTATAAAAAAATGCATCCTCTTGATCATTTTCTCCCTTCTCCACAAATAATCTAGAATATGTCGTTTCAATCAAATCATCAAGGTATTTATCTTCCCTAGCATAAAGCATTAAACAATCTAGGGTTGTATCTTCTGACGTGGATACCTAGTGGTCAATATCACTATCAGAATCATTATCATCAGAACAAAAGGTTATAGCCTATTTGTAATATTTTCGCTCAAAAATATTATAGAACTTGACCCTCGCACGCCCACGTACAAGCTGTGCAAAGTCATCTCCCACATCGACTAATGACAGTGGCTAAGTGGTTACCCTGCGCATGCAATAAAAATCCCCATCCGCGATGTGCAATTAAGACCGGGGCACGAAGACCGCAAAGCCACGTGAGAACACCCTTTTTGGAGGGGAAATTCGATAATAGGTGAAATTTAGGAATTTTTTTAAAATAATTATCCCTTTTCCCCAGCCGATGCATGGCTGGAGGAGAGGGAGTGTGTGGAGTAGTGAGCCAAGGTGGAGTGGTGTGTGGGTTGCATGAGGGGGGAGGCATGCACCAGCCACGTATGTGGCCACCTCTCCCCCCCCCCTTAACACTATATAACCTCCACCTTAGGCATTGGGGTGAGGCACAAACAAAGCACGAGAAGGAGAGGCCACCATGCTGCTTGGGAATGCCACCGTCGTGAGGACGCCGCCACCATACAATGCCTGTAGCCGCCCCCCATCCCCGCCATCATCATCGAAATCCCTCTACCCTGTTTTTGTCGACATTCCCTCTCTCCAATCATTGCCTCCTCCTTCCACCTCAATTCTGCTGCTAAGCAGAAGCTTCTAAGGATAAGGCCCCTAAAGCTTGTGCACGCGATCTTTACCCCGGGTGCTTATAACCCACATTCGTAAAGGGTATTCCTGCGTAAGGGAGAAGCGGACCAGGTTTTTTGAGGATGTAGGGAATTCGCAGATCACGTAAGGGCAAAGACAAACCCAGAGTCCAAACACACTACGTCTATGATGGCTCCAAAGTCCAAGTCGCAAGGCGCACATGTGGAAGATTTGAACCCAAGTTTACATGTGGACATCCCCACGGAGCCACAAACCCAAGTTCTTGGAGTTAAATTCCACGTTGGGTATGTTTAAAATTCATAGGAAAGTTATGAATATAAACCACTTATTCATCTTACGAGCTTAGTGGCGTGTTGCCTTTTTGTGCATTTCCAAAGTAGTAAGCCTAAACGCATATTGCTTAGGGTAAAAGATGAAATTGTTAAGTGCATCCTTGATTGGCTTTGAAAGAAAAAGCGTATCTTGCATTTAGTCAATAACTTCCTTATTATAACTTGCATGAGAAAATTATTCAATGTCCGTTGCACGGCATGAAAATGAAACCATGGACATTGCATGTTGCATGCGAGGACACTTGTAGAATGGATTAAGGTTGCATGGTACATATTCGTCTTGCATGAACTTCATTAATGATGTTGTATCTAGAAAATGGTTGCATGTTACATATTCATCATGCGTAAATTTCATTTCATTGAAGTTGCATGTAGAAAAGGTTGCATGTCATATCAAGGCATGAAATTCAATTGCATAAAACTAAAGGTTATAGGCATAATTCCTTGATGTAAATCCTAATAGGTCCTATGTAAGTTATTCTCCAAATTATCATGCGTAATGACTTGAGCAAGAAAAGATAGGGTTATTGCAAACCTTTTGGTGCGTAGAAGTAATGAATGTATTGTGACGTCTTGCAACTATTTACACCTTTAGAACAAGTTTAGCATCTCTAGAAAAGGATCGTCCCTTGTCGCAAGACATGTAGTCCAATTTAGCTAAATCACCTAATCCTCAAGGGATTCATATAGGCATAACTAGTCGATACGATAAACACCTCAAGTACTAGCTCGGGCTTGGCATGTTAGAAACGCAGCCTAGTATCGTATTTGGACGCCAAGTCGAAACCCTCAAACCCAAAGGTCCTACCCACATTCACGGAATGTTTGGGTCAATTGCATGCCCATGCAATCAACAATCCAGGGTTTCTATCCGACCTAATGATAAAACTCAGATTGAGTTTGGAAACCCTTGGACCAAACGTTGTCGGTGTTGAGAGAGAGAGAGAGTACGAGAGAGATACACAAGACATGCTCCCAAAGAATGATTCATATTGATGTAGAGTTAGTATATATAGGTGAGACCCAAGTCAAGTGAGAGATGATATATATAGTTGTAACAAATCCCCACTCAAACAAAGGTCTCTGGCTGCGAGTGAAAAAACCCTTGGGGAGAACAAGGGAAAAACCCGAGCCCCTACACATACCTACGATACAAAAATGATTTACTATAAAGTTTTCTTAAATACAATGATACATGCCTCAATCAGTGAGACAAGAACTTGGAGCAATACCAAGTTCATGTCTTAATGAGCTAAAGCGAGCTTCACTAAGAGCTTTTGTGAAGATGTCTGCAACCATTTGATCACTGGGACAATGTTCCACCATAATGGAACCTTTCTTGACTTCATGTCGAACATAATGATAATGAATAGCAATATGCTTTGATTTACTATGTTGTATATAGTCTTTGGTAAGACTAATAGCACTTTAGTTATCGCATCGAAGAGGTGTACTAGATGATGAAGGATGTCCCAAATCTGCAAGTAGTTGTCGAAGCCAAACTAGCTCGCGAGCTGCTAATGATGCAGCAACATATTCGGCTTCAGTTGTAGAAACCGCAACACATCGTTGTTTCTTGCTGGACCAAGAAACCAAACATCCATTTACAAAGAAACAATTCCCACTTGTAGATCGCATGGATAAGTGTGAACTTGCCCAATCAGCGTCTGTATATCCAATAAGGTCAAGAGAAGTTGAAGAAGATAAAGAAGAATCCTCTCGACGACGATAAATAAGACCAAATTCCTTAGTACCCTTGAGGTACTTAAGAATACGTTTTGCAGCACTCCAATGAATAGTGGAAGGGGAAGAAAGATATTGTCCCAAAAAGTTAGCTGCAAATAAAATATCTGGTCTTGTGTTTAAACCAATAAATTGAAGACAACCAACAAGATTAGCAAAAGGTTGATGAATGGCTGATTCTTCATTGCGTGTTGTAGATGTACCCTTGGTAGAGCTTGAAAGAATGGGAGTGTTAGCAGAGTGCGCATTTGTCAACCCAAACTTCTTAACAATATCATTAATAAACTTTGTCTGGCGAAGAAGAAGAATTCCTTGTTGTCGGTGTCGTTGAACTTGAATACCCAAACAAGAATGTATCTCACCAAGATCCACCATTTCAAATGCAGTCGATAAAAGCTTCTTCATAGCATCCAAGAAAACAATATTATTTGACACAAGAATAGTATCATCAACATATAGAGCAAGAATAATAAAATATTTATCCTCCCTTTTGATATAAAGATTTGGGTCAGCAAAACATGCAACAAAACCTTTAGATGTGAGGAACTGATCAATCTTAATATACCAAGCACGAGAGGCTTGCTTCAATCCATATAATGCACGATGAAGCTGACATACAAGATGCTCCTTTCCTGCAATCATAAAACCTTCAGGTTGCTCCATATAGATTTCTTCTTCAAGATCTCCATTGAGAAAAGCCGTTTTAACATCCATTTGGTGAATTTCTAGATCAAATAGTGTTGCAAAAGCCAAAATCATACGAACAGTTGTGGAGCGCACAACGGGAGAAAATGTTTCTTGATAATCTACTCCTGCAATCTGTGAGTAACCTTTTGCAACAAGTCGTGCTTTGAACTTATCAAACGAGCCATCAGCTTTGGTCTTGGTTTTATAAACCCATTTACATTTGATAGGAACACGATTTGGGGGGAGTTCAGTAAGAATCCATGTACCTTTGGAGATTAAAGAATCGTACTCAGCTTGCATAGCTTCTTGCCATTGATCCCTTTGAGACGAATTGATAGCTTCCATATACGATATTGGATCCTCTTGGACAGACATAACATCATCAAAGACATCATATTCAATAGAATAGAATCCATGCTCTATCTCAATAGGAAGATCAACATAGATCTCCAAATTTTCATCAATCTTCTTTGGAGGTGGAGGAGGTTTATGATCATCAGAATTAGTAGAATCACAAAGCAAGTAAGGAAATGCACTAAGCAAAGATTGTGTATCATCTGAAACATCTGACGACCATGTGCCACCCATAGTCTTCTCATCAAATATAGCATCACGACTAATGATAACCTTTTGAGAAGAAGGATCATAAAATTTGTAACCTTTGGAATGATCTGAATAACCAAGAAAAATAACCTTCAAACCTGGAGGATCCAACTTATGTCGAGTGTCCTTGGGCACATGAATATAAGCAATGCAGCCAAATGTACGAAAGTGAGAGACTGAAGGTGTCTTCCCTGTCCAAATTGCTATAGGAATTTTACCAGCAGGTGCAGTAGTTGGAAGATGATTTTGAATAAAAACAGCTATTAGAAGTGCTTCAGTCCAAAACTTTCGAGACAAACCAGAGTGTATAAGCATGCAACGTATAGCATTAAGAATCGTGCTATTTTTGCGCTCAGCAACACCATTTTGCTGAGGAGAATAAGGAACTGTAAACTCATGATGAATACCTTGATCCTTACAGAAGTCATCAAATAGATTGGATACATATTCACCGCCGTTGTCACTACGAAGCGTCTTTATAGAGAATCCAGTTTGAAGCTCCACACTTATCTTGTATTGTTTAAATATAGATAAAGCCTCAGACTTATGTCGAAGAAGATAGACATGTGTGTACCGTGAGAAATCATCAATGAAAGTTATAAAATATCGATATTGAGACTTTGAGGCAGGAAAAGGACCGCAAATATCGGTATGAACCAAATCCAAGAGAGCACAGGAATGTGATGAAGTAGAAGTGTGGAAAGGCGAACGATGGTGTTTTCCAAGTGCACAGTACTCACATATTCCCATACGTGGATGAGATTTAAGATCCATACCTTGCACAAGACCATGACGATGAAGATCAAGAATTTTGGCAAAATCGGAGTGTGCAAATCGTTGATGCCATAATTTGCAATCTGCATCTCTAGGGGCAGTAACAACATTTGCAACTGTATCATTCAATGATAGCTCAAATAGATTACCATGTCGAGAAGCCACTGCTATAGTATGCCCGTCTTTCTCTATACGACATTGATTATGATCAAAGCCAACAAACAAACCAAGATCAACTAGACGAGCAACAGAAAGAAGATTTCTTTGCAAATCTGGAACATGAAGAACTCCTCTTAATATTCTAGTGGATGAAACAGTCCCCAGATATAAATCACCCACTCCTTTGACTTGACAAGTCGTATCATCCGCAAGGTAAACAAACTTCTTGACAGGAAGAGAATGATAATTGTGAAGCCACTGCGATTGGTATGTCATGTTTCCAGTGGCACCTGAATCAACGATGAATAGAGAACCATCATGAACATGAAGTACCTTTTCTGGAGAGATATCATAATGGACGAAATTGAGCTCCTGATGAGTATGATCATCATCAGTTGTAGTTTGTTGAACAATATAAGCTCGAGAACGTTCTTCATCATATCTGCGTTTATAACAACGACGAGATGGATGATCTGTATGTGCACAATAATCACAAGGAGGAAAACTTTTGGACGAGCGAGGTTGCTTTGTAGTAACTCCATGCTCCTCATCATATTGACGTGCCCAGCAATCAGAAGCCACATGACCTTTCTTATCACAATAAGAACAATGTTTGTTAGGATAAGCAAGACGAGAAGATTTACTACCTGGATTAGGGCGTCCACCCTGCTGAAAACGTGAAGCAGGACGCTTTCGAGCAACAAAAGCAGCATCAAAATCCCTTTGTTCCCGAGTGACCAAAACAGCATCAGATTTTTCCAAATGATGCTCATGTCGTTGAGAATATTCAATAAGAGATATACATGCTTTGTCAAAGTGGATATCATCCTCGTTAGACAAAATAGTGATGATATTGTCATATAAAGGATCTTTGATGGTATGAAGAAGTTGAGTAACAATCTGATTTTTAGCAACAGGAGCGCCAGCAGCACCAAGCTGATTGATAATGTCTTTAAAAGCCTCGATATGAGAGTGCATAGAGGTACCAACCTTATATTGAAGATTCTTCAAACAAGTTTGGAGATATAAAATTTCGGTGACCGATTTCTTCTCAAACGTTGAGATAAGATACTCCCAAATAGCATGAGAGGTTTCCAGATGAAAGACATCCAACATAAGTGAGTCAGGAAGTGCAGACAATATATAACGACGAGCCGCTTTGTCACGACGAATCCAATCAGTATGATCAATTTTCCATTGTTCAAATAATGGACCATCAGTAATCACAGAATTGTTATTCATCACATCAATAGGTTGAACTGGGCAAGACAGGTCGCCCAAAACAATATCAAATAATTCGTCACCTTCAAGAATTAGCATCATCTTTGCTTTCCACCCAGGAAAGCCTTGTCCTTGGAAGAAGGGAACCGAACGTTGGCCAGACGGATATCCGTTAACAATTACGCAATTGGCCATGCCTGTATGTCGAGAGAAAACAAATAAGATGAGATCGCAGAATCTGCAAACCATGATCAAGATGAGCGTAGTTGAGACGCATGACAATCAAAATAGGGATATGCACGTAAGAAAGACGAAAAGTATTGAGTGACTAAAAAGAAAGCCCGAAATAGAGAGGCGTAACGTGCAAGACGAGATGACGCATATAAGAAAAGTGCTATTTCGGTCGAGCAAAGAACGTGAACGATAATAAAACATCGCTAAAAATAGCAAGATGTTTGCTTGTCGTAATCAACATCATTAACGAAGACGAGCGATTAATAAACCGTAATTGGGGATTAACAAACTGTAATTAGAAATACAGTTTTAAATAAAGAATGCAGATTTGAGCAGAATTGCTGTCTTGAATCCTGAATTGTCATAACTTTTGATCCAGAACTCCGATTGACAAGCGGTTTTGACAGGATTCGAGAGCACGATGAGAGCTACGCACCTGGACCTGGTTTTGTTTTTAAAGACAAAATTAACTAATACTTCTAATTTGAACAAGTTCATGTATCAAATCATCACTTGTGCAAAGAATTCAATCAAGTATAAACAATGAAACAACTTATCTTCCTTGTTGTTGCTATGCATCCATAGCTCTGATACCATGTTGAGAGAGAGAGAGAGTACGAGAGAGATACACAAGACATGCTCCCAAAGAATGATTCATATTGATGTAGAGTTAGTATATATAGGTGAGACCCAAGTCAAGTGAGAGATGATATATATAGTTGTAACAGTCGGCCTAGTACAATTAGGGTCTGGTTGGATAAGAAGACACCCTAAACCTTGCATCTTGTCTAAACCAAATTCCTTGACCAGGAAATGCTGTTCAATGGGTGAAATGATCCCATGAGTTAGGTGCGACACGTGTGCAACAAGTTGCAACGTCGCATGGCCTTGTAGTTTAATCACAAGATAGATTTTCCATTCCTTGGAATGAGGTTGGCAGGTTCTAGCGCAAGTCTAACTTGCAAAAGGATGAGTAGACATCCTGTTACATCACCTTTCTTGGGCTGATTTTCCAAGTTAAGAAAAGTTATGTATTGCCTGGTAAGAAAAGGATCAATCAAGTTAGAGCGACATAGTCGCCAGGATCACTGTCTTAACTTAAGAAACCTAAGGTGTCGGATAATTTGGATTGATAGGGTATGACTCTAACCCAAGGACAAAATGGGTAAACAAACAAACCCTTGGGGATCTTGCCAAGTTGCAATTGATCCTGGATCGAATGCTGGATGCATTCGGAGAGAAGGATTCACTCCTTAGCAGTTGGCCAAATAAACAACCACTGGATTGATTATGTTTGTAACAGTTTAGGAGCACTGTTTGCATTGTTTGCTCAAGGAACTAAAGATGGAAAGATAATTAATGCTTCAGGTTGAAGGTCTAAAGGGAGAGGCAGCATCAGTTACCCCCGACTCTCTGCCTAACCCTAACCAAGGGGGTTGTTAGCCACACTGGGAACGTGAACTGAACCCGCGAGAGGTCTCTCCGTTGGGCGCTACTTGGAGCAAGAGGACGCTTGGGTGCGAGTGATGCCAGGAGTCATATTTCACGGTGGACTCCATGCCACGGTGGCTTCCGTGAGGTTTTACGGTGGATTCCGTAAACTTTGTTGACCAGGGCTCATACACAAAGTGGATTCTTTGTGCGAGAAGTTGATGGGGACGCCTATCCTTTTCGGGCGTTTCATTAATTTAGTGTGTACATGGGTGATTCCATAGCGGGTGATTCCACAAAATACATATTAAATTAATAAAGTGCGCACTCGTGATAAATTAAGGTTAGGATTGATTTCTAACCAGTTGATTTATTTATGTAGCTGAAAACTGCTAGGTATTCACTTTTGTTGGTTTAATTGTATTATTTTACTAACGATTGTGAATGCTTCAGTTGATGTGTAGAGATAGCAGTAGTGGCAGAGGAAAGCATTGGAGGATAGCGTGTATTCGAGTTGTCACTTATATTTTGATGGGCGCATACCTTAGGCATGGTGTCTATATTTTGTCGCGCCTATTTGTTGAGGCGTTGGATATTTATTTATTATTTTGTATGCGCATGGGCGCATGTTTATGATATTTGTATTTGGACATTGTATTGGGTATGCCTGACTCTTTGGGCGCCCGCCCATTAGCTTTATTTCTATTTTGTGCTAAAGCAAACTCAAAAGCCAAAAGCGTGCTATTTTGTAATTTGGGCTATTATTTGAGCTTGAAGATGATTAATACATAAAATACATGCTTTGTGGAGCGCTCACACAAGGCATGGGGGGAGATTGCACCCAATTGGTCTCTTTCCATATCGAGCATGCTTTCTACCTTGAGTTTTGTGCAAAAAGTAGAGTTCTTTTGTTCTTGGGAACCTTCCGACGTTCACTACGCGAGCATACAGCATCCGATCTATGCATCAGTGGTATTAGAGCGAAGCTGAGATCGAGAGCTTTCAATCGCTACCCATCTTGTGCGAAGGTGGAGCTCCTGGAACGATCGAGCTCTACGGTTAGTCTCATCGTGAACGGTCGATACGGGTGGATTCCTGGCAGTCAAGAACCTCAGTTTACAGCCTCTGATCGTGAAGGACTGGCCTGTAACGGCGGAGGACCACTCCAACATCTTCTTCTTCAAGTCGTCTTCTCACAGTCAACAGAGATAAGCCATATCTTTCAAAAAAGTTCAAGCTTGAGTTTAAAGCTTATAAAGCTTAATAAGAAGCTTAAAAGCTTCAAATTTTTAATTCGACGGCAGAGCGGCAGCATCTTGTAAAAATCGGCGCTGAAAAACGGCCCCCCTAAAAATCGTCGTTTGCTGCATACTAAGCTTTAAGCTTAGTTACCCAAGTCATAAGTCACAATAAACTTCAGGTTTCTCAAGTTTCGTAAGTCTGTAACTCTGCAAGTTTGGCAAGTCACCAGAAGTCAGAACTAACTTGTGCCCAAAACTCCTATAAGGAATGTTCCTGCGCAGAAGCACTGAACTGCAAAGTTGTTCCCTGGAAGACTCTATTCGCATACGCAGACTTGCTGAACCAGTTTCAGCACACACAGAAGGTCAAATGCAGATTTTACAAAGATTTCAAATCTCGCAATTGCCAAAGACGAAGACCGTGAAAGACAAATAAAAATCTATAAGCCTTGTACACCCGATCTTGAGCTACGCTCATCCCGCTAATTGGATTTTGAGAGTGTGAGGTCTTTTGAAGTTTTACAATATGACGGAACAAAATATGGATGATTTAATGGCTGAAGGCGATCTTCCTGAACCTATGATGGAACAAAAGTTGGATTTAATTATGATGCAGTTGCGAAGAGTCTGGCAAGCATTGCAAGTTCAATTGGCCAATTTACAAAGATCGACTACCGACAAAGAGGAACCACAATCTGAAGATCTTATCCGACGAACCATCAATGCGACTCTCGAAGCTCAATCCATCCGCAAAGAAACAAAGATAAGTAAAAGAAATTTCAAATTCCGTACTTTCAATGGCACTCGAGATGGAAAAACTGTTATTGCATTCATCAGTCAGTTTGATGATTATTTTCATGAGAAAACATACATTGAAAAAGATAAAATCAAGTGTGTCACTAATCATTTAGTGGATAGAATATCTCTTTGGTGGACCGTGGTTCGTAAAAGTATAGATTGTCCCACTACCTGGGAGAGTTTCAAGAAGCAGTTTATGCAGAATTTCCTTCCTCCACAATTCCATGAAAAAGCCATAAAGCAATGGGACCTTCTTCAACAAAGATATCGTGAGCCTATTTCTCAGTACACCGAATGCTTTTGGAATGCCTTACTCTAGTTACGCATGCTTGAAGACGTACCTGAAGCAACTCACAAGTGCAAGTATATGTCTGGATTACTTGGGCATTACTACGTTGAAGTCAATATGTTCAAGCCTGCAACTCTTGAAGATGTAATTTCTTTAGCTTATGACACTGAAGACAAGCTTCGAGGAAGAGACAAGCATCCACAATAATTTCAAGCAAATGGTAACTATGGTTCTAAGCAATTCAATTCAAATTTTAGAAGATTCAATCAAAGTCGATTTCCTTCATTATCTTTCCGTAAGTCTTGGACAAAACCACCTGCTTTGCCATCAAACACCAATCAAAACCCTAAGTCATCTTCACAGCCAAATCCTAATATTCCTAGACTTCCTACCATTGTAAAGAATGTATCTAAAGCCAAACCTATAGTGTGTTACAAATGCCATCAACCTGGACATCTAGCAGCCAATTGCCAATGGAAGAAGCCACCTGTCCATATCAACTATCTTGGAGCAATGGAAGATGAAGAACATGAGGAAATGCCTGACTTTACAAAAGACGAGGATGATTCTACTACTCCTTCGAATACTTTACCAGGTATGCCAACTCCACATTCTTTGTTGACAATGAAATGTTTAGTGCATGGAAAAGAAAAGATTATTTTGCATGATGATGGTCGTACACATGATTTTATTTCTGCAAAGTTAGTGAAAGAATTGAAATTACAAATTGTTCCTACGCACTATCGCACTAAAGCAGCATTCTTAGGCACAAGGTATAATGGAACACAAGAGGTGCATGATTTAGAAATTCAAATTGGTGAATACACTGAAAGAAAGAATTTTCTAGTTGTACCATTACAGTCCAGTGATATTATCTTAGGTATGCCTTGGCGTCATCAGCATAATCCTGATATAGATTATTCCACGTACTCAATTAATATTCATTTTCAAGGAAAACACATTACATTGTATGGTATGCATGCATCTAATGCTTTTCCACTACTTACTCATACTCAAGCTAAACGTGCATTACGTAAAAGTAGTAAATCTTATCTAATTTGGGTGAATGAACTGCAAGCTAAAGAAAAATATATGCACCCTAGGCATAAAGAATTCCTTACACAATTTAAAGATTGTTTTGCTGAAGATCTACCACCTGGATTGCCTCCTTCATGTCCTGAAGATCACAAAATAGATTTAATTCCTGGTACACAACCACCTTGTAAAGCACCATATAGGCATAACCAGATAGAGCAAAAATAAATTCAAAATCAAGTTGAGGAAATATTAAATAGAGGATTGATTAGACCTAGTAGTTCTCCATTTGGTGCACCTGTTTTGTTGGTTAAGAAGAAGAATAATACTTATCGTATGTGCATTGATTATCGTGCCCTAAACAAGATTACTGTAAAGAATAGATATCCAATTCCTAGGGTTGATGATCTTATGGATAAACTACAAGGTTCTGCCATATTTAGTAAAATAGATCTTAAATCTAGTTATCATCAGGTGAGATTAGATAAATCTGACATATTCAAGACTGCATTTAGAACACAATTTGGTCATTATGAATTTTTAGTGATGCCTTTTGAATTGACTAACGCACCTGCTACATTTAGTAGAATGATGAATCGCATATTTTTGAAATATCAGCATTGTGTTATAGTATTCTTTGATGATATCTTGGTATTCAGTAAAAATGAGAAAGAACATTATGAACATCTGTCTTTGGTTTTCAAGTTGTTGAAAGATAATCAATTGTATGCTAATCCGGAAAAGAGTGAGTTTTTTCAAACAAAAATTGAATATTTAGGTCATATTGTGTCATCAGAAGGTATTAAGGTTGACTTTAAAAAAATAGAAGCAATATTGAACTGGCCTATATCCAAAAATGTGCATGAGTTACGTTCTTTTCTAGGTCTTGCTAGTTTTTACAGGAAATTTATGCAAAATTTTTCATTACTTGATTTGCCTTTGACTAAACTTTTAAAGAAAGGTATTGTTTATCATTGGTCTGATAATCAACAAAAATCTTTTGATTTATTGAAACATGCATTAACCCATACTCCTGTATTACAACTACCTGATTTTAATAGACCATTCTTTTTAGTAGTTACTGATGCTAGCGGATCTAGAATAGGAGCCATACTTATGCAAGATAATCATCCCATAGCATATTCTAGTTGTAAACTGAAACCCTTTGAACTTAAATATTCCACCTATGATAAAGAATTATTAGCTATTGTACAAGCTTTAAGCCAATGGAAACATTACTTAATGGGTTCTGAGTTTATGATTAAGACTGATCAACAAAGTATTAGACATTTACTTAGTCAACCTCAAATATCTAACCGACATATCAAATGGGCGTCTTTTATTCAGAGTTTTCATCCCCTTATCCAATATCAACCAGGTAAAGAAAATGTAGTGGCCGATGGATTAAGTAGAAGACCGACCATTCATAATATCTTTGTTATATAATTTGATTCTTAACAGGTTTAGTAAACAAGCATATTTCATTCCATGTAAGAAAACTTTAACAGCATCTCACGCAGCACAATTGTTTTTGAAAACTGTTTTCACTAATCATGGATTACCAAAAGTTATTATTTCTGATCAAGATTCTAGATTTTGTAACAACTTTTGGATTACTTTGTTTGCTAACCTAGGAACAAAGATTGATTTCTCATCTGCATTTCATCCTAAAACTAATGGACAAACATAAGCCACTAATAGTACTATTTTAGATCTTTTATATGCTTACACTATTTCTAAACCACAGACATGGGAGACACATTTGCATTTACTGCAATTTGCATATAACAATACACTACACATATCTACAAAGAAAGCACCGTTTGAAGTAATTTATGGTTATAGATTGTCTACACCTGCTGCATCTTTATCAAATAGAATTCAGAGTGCTGATGATATTGCTAATATGCACGCTACTATTTTTGATGAGGTTAAAGAAATGATTGCCAAAGCCCAGCAATCATATACAAAACAAGCCAATAAGAAAAGACAGGGCCATGAATTTCAAAGTTGATGACTATGTTTGGTTGAGAATAGAAAAACGTAGATTACAAAGTGTAGATAAACACCCAGTTGTGAAATTAGCACCTAGATTCTATGGACCATTTAAGATCATTCACAAAATCAATGACAATGCATTCAAGTTAGAATTACCACCTCATTGGAAAATTCACAACACATTTCACATTAGTTTATTACGACCCTTTAGAGGCCAATTACTTGTACACCCTGTTTATGAAAACCCACCTTTGTTAGAAGAAGAGACTAAAATACTTGAACCTGAAGCTATCATAGATAGTGATTTCATGACCACTAGAACTGGACATAGATATTCTAGATATTTAGTCAAGTTTAAAAACCATCCTGTTGAGGAAGCCCAATGGATGCACGCTAAAGACTTAAATGCTCTCCCCACTCTGTTAGCTCCACATTGAGCTAATAGCAATTGAGGACAATTGCTATCCCACTCGGGGGGTATGATGCTAGGAGGCATATTTCACGGTGGATTCTGTGAGGTTTTACAGTGGATTCCGTAAACTTTGTTGACCGGGGCTCATATACAAAGTGGATTGTTTGTGCGAGAAGTTGATGGGGATGCCTATCCTTTTTGGGCGTTTCATTAATTTAGTGTGTACATGGGTGATTCCATAGCAGGTGATTCCGCAAAATACATATTAAATTAATAAATGTTTATGAGTTTAGAGTGCGCACTCCTGATAAATTAAGGTTAGGATTGATTTCTAACCAGTTGATTTATTTATGTAGCTGAAGACTGCTAGGTATTCACTTTTGTCGGTTTAATTATATTATTTTACTAACGATTGTGAATGCTTCAGTTGATGTGTAGAGATAGCAGCAGTGGCAGAGGAAAGCATTGGAGGATAGCGTGTATTCGAGTTGTCACTTATATTTTGATGGGCGCATACCTTAGGCATGGCACCTATATTTTGTTGCACCTATTTATTGAGGCATTGGATATTTATTTATTATTTTGTATGTGCATGGGCGCACGATTATGACATTTGTATTTGGACATTGTATTGGGTATGCCTGACTCTTTGGGCACCCGCGCATTAGCTTTATTTCTATTTTATGCTAAAGCAAACTCAAAAGCCAAAAGCGTGCTATTTTGTAATTTGGGCTATTATTTGAGCTTGAAGATGATTAATACATAAAATACATGCTTTGTGGAGTGCTCACACAAGGCATGGGGGGAGATTGCACCCAATTGGTCTCTTGTTCATGTCATGCATGCTTTCTACCTTGAGTTTTGTGCAAAAAGTAGAGTTCTTTTGTTCTTGGGGACCTTCCAATGTTCACTACGCGAGCATACAACATCCGATCTGTGCACCAGCCAGGGGGGGCTCTGGCCATAAATCCCTTGCCTTTTGGGCCCTGCCCAAGTGGCCAACGCAACTCGGGATTGGATCTTGAGGCCCGCATACTAGTCTATGGGTGGAATATTGGATTAGTAATTCCTGTGGATTGCTGGATAGCCTTCAAGCGGATTATGGATTGCCTTCGGGCAGATTATGGACTATATGGATGTATTCCAAAGATAAATAAGATCAATTGATGTAAAGGAACTTGTTTGAAACTGTTTTTCTATGTCAAGTGCTAAGATTACGTGAAGGAATCGGTGACTAATTGGCTAATTAAGGAAGCTATTTTTGCATGTCCAACTAAATGTGGTAGGTAATTAGACAACTGAAGCAACCTTGAGGAAAGTGCGGTGGATGTGGCCATGGATCCATCCTATGGATGGGTGGTCCAGGTTGGTCGAGAACTTTTCTCAAATGAAATTGATAGTAGGAAATTTTTCGCAAAGAAAATGAACAGCAAGGAAGTTGACCTAGAGTCTAGGATACTAGAACCCCGATTTATGCTATTTTAGGGGAACGGAATGGGACTCAGCCTTATGGGCAGAGAGGTCGAGCTTTGCATTCCCTCTCATTTCCCATTCTCCTTGAACCAAGTGCAGCATTAATCCACTTCGACCCTGACGTTTCTGTGTAAAGTAGTTCGCCTGGGGTTCAATCTCTAGGAATGTGACCACTAGAGGAATACCCGATTCAGGTCGGCGGTCCTAAGTGGGAACGGTCAGAATACTTTCGCTACATGGCAGACTCGGAAATACCTAGATCTCAAACCCCATAACATTCCATGGAAGTGCCGGGCGGAGCTTTCTAGACTCTCTTCTCGATGGATTGCTAAGACGTGTCCTGCAAAGCGAACAGGTGGACACGTTACAGTTGATATCAGAGCCAACCAATGAGGAACTAATGTTTTCAAGAAAATTTAATAAGGAAAAGTAGAGCAAATATTGTTGATAAGATTGTCTCCTTACTTACTTATCAATGTTGACTTGCAAAGTTGGGAAGCATGAAACAGATTCTTGGTATTCCAGGTTGTGTTTATGACTGCAATGCGTGCCTCGGAATATCGACGAAGGCTCGATATGATGAATATCCTAGACCACATTTGCAATCCATCACCCTTGTACATGGAACGAAGATGGATGGGTGTTTCAAGGATCGATTACATAGCTGCCCACCGACTTGCGTACCTTTGAATCAACTTGAAGAGAATCAAGTGGATGGAGGACCTAAAGATCGTGAAGCTGTTTGTCTTTGTTAAGGCTAATGCAAATGCGACCCTACATGTCGGCGGTGAAAAGGTTAAACAAAACAAGTATGTGTACGAGGAAGTGACTCGAGTAATCTCTGCTGACAGAATTAAGGTGTTGGGACGTCATGAGAAGAACTGATATCAAAGGAAAGGATACCCTAATCTTCCAATGACCTATCGATTCTTAAAAATCTATGATCCCAATCCATACTATTACTTAGTTCTAGTAGTTGAATGTAACACACTCTTATTCTCCTCGAATTAATGTATCAGCTTGTTTCACCTCCCCAAGAATAATTGTACTCTGAAAGGGCTATGCCCATATGAATGAAATAAGACTTCTTTTTATCAATGATTGTCTTGACTGTGAATATTGATAAAGAAGTAAAGTGATTTGGTCACTTGGCTAAAAGCTGAAGTGGACATGTAATGCAATGTGGGATTCCTATTGGGAGGAATCTCAACTTTGGATTATGAACCTAGGTATCCACGAGTGTTTGCTCGGAATGGATTGGCTTAAACCTAATGATTCCCACATTCATTGTGGAAAGGGTCAAGTTTTCTTTCGAAATTTTGGAGGGAAATTGGTCACAACTCAAGGAGAGGCTAGAAAGCTAAAAATTCAATTGGCCAAACCATCTCGGATAATAAAGGGAGTTAGAAAGGGACTACTTATCTACTTGATTAAGCTTAATAAGCTAGATCAAAATCAGGAATCTAGTGAAGAACCTTCATGGATAAAGGAGTATGCGGACGTATTTCCTGAAGAGCTGATAGAACTTCCGCGCCTCAAAGGGAAGCTGATGATGAAATTAAGCTAGTGCCAGGAGCTGCGCCAATTGCAAAGAGGCCATATAGAATGTCCATCCCAGAAGCAATTGAGATGAAGGAGCAACTCAAGCAACTGTTAGATTAGGGCTACATCTGTCCTAGCAGTTCACCATGGGGAGCTCCAGTGCTGTTCCAGAAGAAGGATGGAATGCTTCGCCTATGTATCGATTACAGAGGGTTGAATCAATCAACCATTAAGAACAAGTACCCTATCCCAAGAATAGATGAACTTCTTGACCGTCTTCAAGGTGTGAAGATCTTCTCCAAGATTGACCTCAAGTCTGGATACTATCAGATAAGGATCAAGGAAGAAGATATCCCAAAGATGGCATTCAACACAAGATATGGACACTTTGAGTTCCTAGTCATGTCGTTTGGGCTGACAAATGCACCTGCCACCTTCAACAGGTTAATGTAGAATATCTTTAGGCCATATCTTGATGACTTCGTACTCGTCTTCTTCGACAATACCTTAGTCTACTCCAAACAGGAAGAATATCATGAACCCCAGCTTTGCATTGTCCTTGAGACAATGAGGGCACATAAGCTTTATGCCAAGATGAAGAAGTATGCATTCTTCAAATGTCAGATTAAATATTTGGGATTCATCGTATCAATGGAAGGAATCTCAGTGGATCCGCCGGCTAAGGTCAAAGACATTCTGGAGTGGCCAATACCAACAAATGTCAAAGAAATATGAAATTTTCTTGGATTGACAGGATGGTACAGGGTCTTTATAAAAAACTATGCTTTGATTGCGGTACCTCTGACAGATCTACTACTGAAAAACCAAACATCGATTGTATAGTCACCTGCTGAACAATCTAGCTTTGATAGACTAAAGCAAAGTTTGGTATCAGCACCTATCCTAAAACTTTCGGACCTTAGCAAGGGGTTCGAAGTAGTAATTGATGCTAGCACACTTGCCTTAGGATGTGTGCTTATGCAAGAAGGTCGCCCTATAGCATACTCTTCAAGAAAAATGAAGAGGCATGAGAAGATTTATGCTACCCATGATCTAGAGCTATTAGCTGTCATGCATGCTCTCAAGCTTTGGAGACACTATTTGCTAGGTAACAAGTTTACCCTAGTGACGGATCATAAAAGTCTCAAGTGGATCTTTACCTAGAACGAGCTCAACATCAGGCAACGTCGATGGATTGAAGTGTTGGAGGAGTATGATTTTGAAATCAAATACCAGCCTGGAAAAGGAGAATGTAGTTGCCGATGCACTCAATCGCAAGGCGTTTCTAAATTCTCTAATCTTGCAAGATCCATCAATAGCTAGATCTCTAGCCACAAAGGTATCCATGCCAAACAACCCAATACTTAAGCTAGCTAGAGAAGAAGTATGCCATGATCCAACCTATCAGAAGATGCGCCTAAGGGAGATCCCTATCAAGGATCAAGACTCGAAGCTATAGGCTAAGTATCAAGAATTCTCCATTAATAGTGGACTTGTCTACTATAGAACGAGATTATGTATATTGGAAAGCCAATCACTCAAGCAAAAGATACTTTGGGAAGCTCATGATTCCCCTTTCTCAGGACATCCTAGCTATGCCAACACCCTCAATGCAGTCAGAAATAGCTACTATTGGGAGAGGCTTAAAGTTGACATTCTCAAATATGTCACTGAGTGTTGTCTTGTCAACGTATTAAGACCAAACATGTCAAAATGCCATGAAAGTTGCAACCACTTGACATTCCCCAAATGAAATGGGAATTCATTAGTATGGACTTTGTTGTTGGCCTACCCCAAGTTCAGGCAGGATACAACTCCATTATGGTTGTGGTAGATATGCTAACCAAGGTTGCATATCTTATTCCTGTTAAGACAAACTATAAAGCCTCAGACATTGCAAGGTTGTTCATCAAGGAGATATTCAAATTGCATGGGTTACCCAGAAGAATCATTAGTGATCATGATTCTCTCTTCACATCACACTTCTGGAGAGCTATCTTTGAAGCCATTGGGACTCAACTCTATTTTAATATAGCTTACCATCCCCAAACTGATGGCCAAACGGAGCAAGTCAACCAAGTCATTGAAGATATGCTAAGGGCACACTGCTGCTGTGAACCCAAAAAGTGGATTCAATACTTGCCACTGGTTGAGTTTTCCTACAATGCCTCCTACCAACAAAGCATTCAGATGACCCCTTTTCAAGCATTGTATGGGCATGACTGTCGATGTCCTTTAAACTTCCCGAATCCAACCTTGAGGGTTGAAGCTTTAGGGCAGATGCTGGAAGATATGGATGACCAAATGAAGTCAATAAGACAGGACATCCAAGCCGCCAAGGATAGATGGAAGGCATACGCGGATTTGAAACGTCAAGATAGAACCTTCGCTGAAGGAGACATGGTCTTCATTCGTGTACGCCCAAAGAAGAGTTCCCTATCGTTAGGTGAATGCAAGAAGCTAAGTCCAAGGTATTGTAGAGCCTACAAGATCCTCAAGTGCTTAGGACCCCATGCTTATAGATTGCAACTCCCTGAGAACCTAAAGGTTCATAATGTATTTCATATCAGCCTACCGAAGAAGTATGTATCTAATCCTAGCCATATACTTGATGACCAACAAGTTGTAATGCCTAGCCAAGGAGTCCTTGAGCTACGGCCTGACAAGATCTTATATGTTAGGGAGAGGCAATTGAGATCCAGAACCTTGAGAGAATGTCTCGTCGAGTGGAAAGATTATCCCGAGGAGGATGCCACTTGGATGGATGAAAGTACTCTCAACCAACAATATCCCCAATTCTTCTCGAGATGAGGACATCTCGATTCTTCTAAGGGGGAGAGAATGTAATATTTCCGCTCAAAAATATTATAGAACTTGACCCCCGCACACCCGTGTAAAAGTTTCCCAAAGTCATCTTTCGCGTCGACTACTGACGATGGCTAAGTGGTTGTTGAGATATCGAGCTCCACTCGTGATATGCCAGGGTGACCATTGTGCATTTATGTCACCGACGTGTCAGTTGTGCAGATGCGGTTGGTACACCGCCCATGAATAATAGCTACATGATAGCTATCCTTATCTACTCTAGTTCGTGGCTCAGTTAGTATGCCACTTTAGTTAGTTGAGTTTGGTTTGAGACCCATATATAGGGTTCTTCTATTTCCTTGTATGAGAGTTCTTTTGGCTTACACAACTAAGAAGAGGAAAACTGTTTTCAGCCTCCACTTGTGTGTGTATTCCCCCATTGTGCAAGCAAGAAAGCTACAAGTGAGAGTCCTTCCTTCTCTCCCACAATCTTGACATGGTATCACAGCCTTGTTCGTGGTAAGGAGCTCAAGAAAGCAAGCCAAGCTTGCGGTGTTCTGGTAAGAGAAGCAGTGTTGCTTTCATTTTCTGTTTTGGGAGCATATCTCTGCAGGCAGCACAGTCGGAAATTTCAAGAGTGCATTGTCTCAAGTTGAGACACCCTTCGCGGTGAAGCAAGAGGGCAGTATTTGCTGCGGGATGGGGCTTTAGCCCTCGCCGACCCTGTTTTTTTTATTTGAGGCCATTTCGGGGCCTGTTTTGGAGGCAGAAGTTTTCTGCACGCACTCAGGAAAAGGCCCAGTTTTATGCTGTGCAGCCACTGTTCTGCAGGTCGGTGAAAAGTTACTGTAGAAATTGCATCGTATGCTTGTGCGCAGAGACATTGGGAGTTACAGAATCATCCTTGTTGCCTGTTGATGCAAAATCGTCACTAGGAAGTGACTGTGTGGTCAAATACCACTTTCGTCAGTTTTGCAAATTTGCCTTTGTGAGGCTGAAGCTGTGTTCTTTGCAGTGATAGAATTTTTTGCAGTATTCTGTAATGGCGTCTGATTCTCTTTCACAGATTGTCACTGAAAAGCTTGACAAGAACAACTTTCAAGCATGGAAGTTTAGAATGACGAATTTCCTTATGGGAAAAGGATATTGGGAATTTGTTGCAGGAAATGAAGAAGAACCAGTTCTTCCCGATGTTCCCAATCAACAGCAAATGCAGGCATTTAAAGCATGGCATGAGAGAGCCAGGAAAGTTATGTACTGGCTGTCTATCAGTATTTCAGACTCTATGATTGTGCAATTTAGGATGCAAGTACGCCAAAGGAGGCATGGGATACTTTGTAAAAAATGTATAGCACAAATACGCAAGCCAGGAAAATGCAGCTCAAGCAAGAGTTGCATAATGTGCAAAGAGAAAATATGAGTATCAATGACTACCACATGAAGGTGAAGAAGATTGCAGATGCACTTGCTTCCATTGGGTCACCAGTGGAAGATGATGATTTAGTCTCAGTGACCTTGAATGGTCTAGGAAAGAATTATGCACAGTTCCGAACATCCATTTCCGTCCGTGAAAGATTTCCTGATTTTGAGGAGTTGATTGCTCTTCTAATTTTTGAGGAGCAGAGAAATGGTGGTGCATCTTCTTCAGGAGGAACTTCAAAAGAAGCTGTCTTCTACTCAAATGCTGGAAGAGGTAGAGGCAGAGGTAGAGGAGGCCGATTTGAAGGCCGTGGTAGAAATCCAAATATGCAGCAAACTCAAGAAAACCAGTCCTATGGAGGAGGACGTGGTAACTCTAGAGGCAGGGGGAGCCAAAGAGGTCGTGGTGGATGGCAAAGAGGCCAAAATGCAAACAGTAATGTTGAATGCTACTACTGTGGTAAAATGGGTTATATGGCTAAAGACTACTATAAAAAGCAGAATGACATCATGAATGGAAAACTACAACAAGGGAATTATGCATCTTCTAGTAGACAGGGTGATGACGGAAATGAGCATTTGTTTATGGTGCAGCACATGAACAATTCTGTGACAAGTGTAGAAGAAAGCAATGATGTATGGTATGTTGACTCAGGTGCATCAAACCACATGACAGGTCATGCAGAATGGATGGAGGATGCAAGGAAAATGAAAAAACCAGGATTTGTGGAGACTGCTGATGATACTGCACATCCTATTGTGCAGATTGGAAAATTTCCTTTGTCTATGCAGGATGGGAAAAAGAAATACCTGTCCGATGTATTTCATGTCCCGAATATCACCAAGAATCTGGTTTTTGTTGGTCAAATGGTTGAGCAGGGCTTGCAGGTCAGATTTAATTCTCATGGATGCTTTGTTGAGGATATGAAAAATAAAGGTCGCTTGATAGCAAAAGGAAAGAAGAAAGGCAGAATGTTTACGTTGGATACAGACATGTCTGAATTGAGTGCAGCAATGTTTGCACATGGGATCAGTGTAGTTACAGATATTGATATCTGGCATAAACGCATTGGTCATGTTAATGTACAACGACTTAAATCAATGCAGGCCCAAAATATTGTTGTAGGATTGCCTAAATTCAAGGTTGCAGAAATGCATAAGGTATGTGAAGCCTGCCAATTTGGAAAACAGGCAAGGAAATCATTTCCTAGACATGTTCAAGAGAGTGAGAAGCCATTGGAATTAATCCACTCTGATGTGTGGACTACTAAAGCTGCATCTCTTGGAGGCTGTCATTATTTTGTCACTTTTATTGATGACTATAGCAGAAAAGTTTGGGTGTATTTTATGAAAAAGAAAAGTGAAGTTTTTGGGCATTTCAAAACTCTTAAAGCTATGGTTGAAAAAGAAACAGGCCTGCAAATAAAATGCCTAAGGTCAGATGGAGGGGGAGAGTACCTCTCAAATGAGTTTGCAAGGTTCTTGCAGGAGCATGGCATAAAGCAGCAATATCCATGCAGTCATACCCCACAACAAAATGGAATTGCAGAAAGAAAAAACAGGGATATTGGAGAGGTATCTCGTGCCATGCTCAATGAAAAAGACCTGCCAGATTTTTATTGGGCTGAGGCAGTTGCTACAGCAGTCTATATAATGAACAGGACTTCCACTACTGCAATACATGGGATGACTCCAGAGGAGAGGTATATTGGTAGGAAACCAGATATTTCTCATTTGAAAATTTTTGGTTGCATTGCCTATGTACATGTGCCAGATGAGTTGAGATCCAAGTTGGATCCAAAAGCTGAGAAGTGCATCTTTATTGGTTACTCTCTACAGCAAAAAGGGTATAGATGCTATAACCCTTCTACTCGTAAGTTTACAGTGAGCAGAGATGTTGTTTTTGATGAGATGAGTAGCTAGTATAAACCAGTAAATGTGATTGATGATGTAGATACACAAAATGGTAATGCTGCACAGAATTCATAGCAGCAATCACAAAATATTAGTGGACCTGGAGCATCCTCTAGCAGTGGTTCACATTTTTCGCTATGGACAGGTAGATTGAGATCAGGAGACTCTTCTCAAAGCAATGCAGATAGTGGTATGCAGGTATCACGAAAAGGAAAAGAGAAGGTTGATTAGCCCATGTTTGATGTGAATGCAGGTCACTCTTATGTGGATGGTGAATCCAGTGGCTTAGAACAGAGCATTGATGATGAGTTGGGTATTCCTTCTATTGTTACACCTGGAGTAAGGAAGACCAAGGACGTTTTGAGAGCACCTGGGAGTGAACCTATTTTGCACAGGTCTACAAGAGCTAGGTATCCTGTGGATAGGCTGAAATATGATGGATTTACAGCCATTCACTATGCATATATGGTCAAAGTGATACAGGAACCAGAACCCAGTTCTTTTGAGCAAGCCATGGGAAAAGAAAAATGGGAGAAAGCCATGGATGAAGAAATGGATGCCTTGGAAGAAAATGCTACATGGGAATTGGTACCTTTGCCTAAAGGTAAGAATGCAATTGGCTGTAAGTGGGTTTATAAGGCGAAGCACAATGCAGATGGTTCTGTGAACAGATACAAGGCAAGATTAGTAGTCAAGGGGTATGCACAAACATATGGCATTGACTATGAAGAAACATTCAGTCCGGTTTTCAAGGATGGCAACCGTAAGAGCAGTCATTGCTATGGCTGCATCAAAGGGATGGTCTTTACATCAGATGGATGTAAAGAATGCCTTCTTGCATGGTGATTTGCAAGAAGAGGTCTATATGGAGCAACCACCAGGTTATGTGCATGCTGTTCATCCTGAGTTTGTTTGCAGGTTGAAGAAAGCCTTGTATGGCTTGAAGCAAGCACCTAGAGCATGGTCTGACAAGATAGGACAGTATCTTGTCACTATTGGCTTTCAGATTTCCAAGGCAGATTTCTTACTTTATGTGAGAAAAACAGAGAAACGTATTATGCTACTTGTCATTTATGTTGATGATTTGATTATGACAGGTGACAGTGATGAAGATATCCTTCATATAAAAATGCTATTGAAGCAGAAGTTTGAGATGAAGGATTTGGGAGAGCTACGTTATTTCTTGGGCATTTAGGTGATTAGATCACCAAGTGGGATAGAGCTCTTGCAGAGGTAGTATGGATTGGACATGCTGTCCAAATATGGGATGACGGGCTGTAAGCCTATTTTAGTTCCTTTGGAGCAGAATGTGAAGCTGAGCGCAGATGCAGGTGAGCTTCTGGAAGACCCTACTATGTACAGACGCATGGTAGGAAGCTTGATTTATATGACTATTACCAGGCCAGATTTGAGCTATGCTGCTGGATTGGTAAGTTAGTTTATGCAGGCTCCAAGGAAATCGCATTTGGATGCGGCTAGACACATACTCAGGTATGTGAAGTCCACATTGCAGTATGGACTATTTTATGAGACTGGGGTTCAGATACAGTTGCATGGATACACTGATGTTGATTGGGCTGGTAGCATTTCTGATAGACGATCTACCAGTGGATATGTGTTCTCTTTTGGGAGTGTTGCAGTCACTTGGAGCAGCAAGAAAAAGCCTACAGTTGCCTTGTCCAGCACAGAGGCTGAGTATAGGGGTGCAGTAATGGCTGCATGTGAGGTAGCTTGGTTGCATAAGCTACTTTATGATATGCATCAGCCTACAGATGGGCCAATTGTCATTTATTGTGACAACATGAGTAGTATACACTTGGCAAACAACCCAGTCTATCATGCTAGAACAAAGCACATTGAGATGCATTATCACTATGTGCGGGAGAGGGTTTTACTAGGTCTTATTGATCTAGTTTATGTGAGCACAGAGGATCAGGTAGCTGACATATTTACGAAGGCATTGGGCGTAGAGAAGCTGCGCAAGTTTAGAGACCTGCTTGGTGTGCAGGAATTGAGATTGAGCTCGAGGGGGAGTGTTGAGATATCGAGCTCCACTCTTGATATGCCAGGGTGACCGTTGTGCATTTATGTCACCGACATGTCAGTTGTGTAGATGCGGTTGGTACATCGCCCATGAATAATAGCTACATGATAGCTATCCTTATCTACTCTAGTTTATGGCTCAGTTAGTATGCCACTTTAGTTAGTTGAGTTTGGTTTGAGACCCATATATAGGGTTCTTCTATTTCCTTGTACGAGAGTTCTTTTGGCTTACACAACTAAGAAGAGGAAAACTGTTTTCAGCCTCCACCTGTGTGTGTATTCCCCCATTGTGCAAGCAATAAAGCTACAAGTGAGACTCCTTCCTTCTCTCCCACAATCTTGACAGTGGTTACCCCGCGCGCGCGATAAAAATTTCCATCCGCGATGTGCAATGAAGGCCGGGGCACGAAGATTGCAAAGCCGTGTGAGAACACCCTTTTTGGAGGGGCAATTGGATAATGGGTGAAATTTAGGCAAATTTTTTTAATAATTATCCCTTTCCCCCAGCCGATGCATGGTTGGAGGAGAGGGAGTGTGTGGAGGAGTGAGCCAACATGGAGTGGTGTGTGGGTTGCATGAGGGGGGAGGCATGCACCAGCCATGTATGTGGCCACCTCTCCCCCCCCTTAGCACTATATAACCTTCCCCTTAGGCATTGGGGGGAGGCATGAACAAAGCACAAGAAGGAGATGCCGTCGTGCTGCTTGGGAACGCCGCCGCCGTGAGGACACTGCCACCATACAACGCTTACAGCCGCCGCCCATCCCCGCCATCATCATCAAAATCCCTCCGCCCTATTTTCGTCGACATTCCCTCTCTCCAATCATTGCCTCCTCCTTCCAAGTCAATTCTGCTGTTAAGTAGAAGCTTCTTAGAAGCTTCCTTGGAAGCTTCTAAGGATAAGTCCCCTAAATCTTGTGCATGCGATCTTTACCCTGGGTGCTTATAACTCACATTTGTAAAGGGTATTCCTATGTAAGGCAGAAGCGGACTAGGGTTTTTGAGACTGTAGGGAATTCGTAGATCACGTAAGGGCAAAGACAAACCTGGAGTCCAAACACACTACGTCTACGATGGCTCCAAAGTCCAAGTTGCAAGGTGCACACGTAGAAGATTCGAACCCAAGTTCACACGTGGACATCCCCACGGATCCACAAACCCAGGTTCTTGGAGTTAAATTCTGTGTTGGGCATGTTTAAAGTTCATAGGAAATTTATGAATATAAACCACTTATTCATCTTACGATCTTAGTTGCATGTTGCCTTTTTGTGCATTTCCAAAGTAATAAGCCTAAACGCATATTGCTTAGGGTAAAAGATGAAATTATTAAGTGCATCCTTGATTGGCCGTGAAAGAACAAGCGTATCTTGCATTTAGTCAATAACTTCCTTGTTATGACTCGCATGACAAAATTGTTGAACGTCTGTTACATGGCATGAAAATGAAACCATGGACATTGCATGTTGCATGCGAGGATGCTTGTAGAATGGATTAAGGTTGCATGGTACATATTCGTCTTCCATGAACTTCATTAACGATGTTGTATCTAGAAAAGGGTTGCATCTTACATATTCGTCATGCGTAAATTTAATTTCATTGAAGTTGCATGTAGAAAATGTTACATGGCATATCAAGGCATGAAATTCAATTGCATTAAACTAAAGGTTGTAGGCATAATTCCTTGATGTAAATCCTAGTAGGACCTATGTTGTAAGTTATTCTCCAAATTATCATGCATAATGACTTTAGCAAGAAAAGATAGGGTTATTGCAAACCTTTTGGTGCGTAGAAGTAATGAATTGCATGTTTACATGTATTGTGATGTCTTGCAACTATTTACACCTTTAGAACAAGTTTAGCATCTCTAGGAATGGATTGTCCCTTGTCGCAAGACAAGTAGTCCAATTTAGCTAAATCACCTAACCCTCAAGGGATTCGTATAGGCATAACTAGTCGATACGATCAACACCTCAAGTACTAGCTAGGGCTTGGCACGTTAGAAATGCAACCTAGTATCGTACCTGGACGCCAAGTCGAAACCCTCAAACCCAGAGGTCCTACCCACATTCACGGAATGTCTGGGTCAATTGGACGCCCATGCAATCAATGATCTAGGGTTTCTACCCTAAGGATCGACTGACCTAATGATAAAACTCAGATTAAGTTTGGAAACCCTAGGACTTGTCGGGCTAGTACAACTAGGGTTGGGTTGGGTAAGAAGACACCCTAAACCCTGCATCTTGTCTAAACAAAATTCCTTGACTGAGAAACGTTGTTCAATGGGTGAAATGATCCCATGAGTTAGGTGCGACACATGTGCAATGAGTTGCAATGTCGCATGGCCTTGTGGTTTAATCACAAGATAGATTTGCCATTCCTTGGAATGAGGTTGGCAGGTTCTACCACAAGTCTAACTTGCAAAAGGATGAGTAGACATCCTGTTACATCACCTTTCTTGGGATGATTTGCCAAGTTAAGGGAAGTTATGTATTGTATGGTAAACAAAGGATCAATCAAGTTAGAGCGACATAGTTGCCAGGATTGATTATCTTAACTTAAGAAACCTAAGGTGTCAGTTAATTTGGGTTGACAGGGTATGATTCTAACCCAAGGACAAAAGGGGTGAACAAACAAACCCTTGGGGATCTTGCCAAGTCGCAATGGATCCCGAATCGAATGCTGGATGCATTCGGAGAGAAGGATTCGCTCCTTAGCAGTTGGCCAAATAAACGACCACTGGATTGATTGTGTTTGTAACAGTTTAGGAGCACTGTTTGCATTGTTTGCTCAAGGAACTAAAGATGGAAAGATAATTAATGCTTCAGGTTGAAGGTCTGAAAGGAGAGGCAGCATCCATTACCCCTATCTGTCTGCCTGACTCTAACCAAGGGGGTTGTTGGCCACGTCGGGAACGTGGACTGAACCCGCCGCGAGAGGTCTCTCCGTTGGGCGCTATTTGGAGCAGGAGGACGCTTGGGTGCCAGGGGGCTCTGGCCATAAATCCCTTGCCTTCCGCGCCCTGCCCAAGAGGCCAACGCAACTCGGGATCGGATCTTGAGGCCCGCATTCTAGTCTATGGGCAGAATCTTGGATTAGTAATCCCTATGGATTGCTAGATAGCCTTCGAGCAGATTATGGATTGCCTTCGGGCGTATTATGGACTATATGGATGTATTTCAAAGATAAATAAGATCAATTGATGTGAAGGAACTTATTTGAAACTATTTTTTTATGTCAAGTGCTAAGATTACGTGAAGGAACCGGTGACTAATTGGCTAATTAAGGAAGCTGTTTTTGCATGTCCAACTAAATGTGGTAGGCAATTAGACAACTCAAGCAACCTTGAGGAAAGTGTGATGGATGTGGCCATGGGTCCATCCTATGGATGGGTGGTCCTGGTTGGCCATGAAATTTTCTCAAACGAAATCGACAACATGGAATTTTCGCAAAGGAAATGAACAGCAAGGAAGTTGACCTAGAGTCTAGGATACTAGAGCCCCGATTTATGTTGTTTTAGGGGAATGGAATGGGACTCGGCCTTATGGGCAGAGAGGTCGATCTTTGCGTTCCCTCTCGTTTCCCATTCTCCTTAAACCAAGTGTAGCATGAATTCGCTTTGACCCTGACGTTTCTGCGTAAAGTAGTTCACCTGGGGTTCTCGACGCTAGTCACTCTCTAGGAATTTGACCACTAGAGAAATCCTCGATTCAGGTCGGGTCTTAAGTGGGAATGGCCGGAATACTTTCGCTACGTGGCAGACTCGGAAAGACCTAGATCTCAAACCCCGTAACTTTCCATGGGAGTGCTGGGTGGAGCTTTCTAGACCCTCTTCCCAATGGATTGCTAAGACGTGTCTTGCAAGCGAATAGGTGGGCACATTACACTATTTGCCAATAAGTGCTTGTTCTACCTTGTGAGGCTGATGTACCATATTTACCTCTACTTTTTCTACTCTTGCTGGTCACTGTGTTTTAAATAACTAGGCATAAGGCCGTTCATTATTGATCCTCTCTATTTTCAAATCATAGAACTCACTATTGGATTTCTTAGCCATTTCACTAACAACTTCATCTCCTAACTCCTTCAAAAATCCTTTTGAGATAACTTGTATTTTAACCCTATCATTTTGAGGACCAATTACAATTGAACCTTTGTATCAATCTTGAGTGCATCTTGTTTGGTATAACCAAGGTCATCCTTGCAACACAGAATATAAAGATATATTGTGAATGAGACTATCAAATAGTTCACATGAAATTCTAATCTAGCTACTATAGATTTCACATTTTGGAGCAACCCCAAAGGAGTCACTTTTCTCTAGTAAGCCACATGTAAAGCTATATGGATAGGTTCTAGATTCTTCAACCCTAATTCTTGCATTGTTTGTCCTATCATCAAATTGACTATAGAGTCACCATTCAACTACACTTCATTCAATAAGTGGTAGTATCTATAATTGGAGCTCCCACATCCACAAATAAATCTACTATTTTTACTTTCCTTAATATGTTATTCTCTACCTTTCTATAAATTAAATCTTTTTATTTGTAGTTAAAATGAAAAAAATGAAAAAATTGATCTAAAGTTCCTTAAACCCCACAAATCTTAATCCCATTTTCAACATGTAGCACCTCTCCATCAAGTGAAATTCATCGTTGTGCTTTATAATGTTAATTAAATAATTTGTTCATTTTAAATTCAATAAACATGTATTTCTTTCATTTCTTCTAAATTAAGTAGCAAACAATATGAATACAATCTTCTTTTCCACTCTAGCGTATTCACACACAAAATGTATTTTCTTTAGAAACCCAAAATTTCCTCTAGTTAGTAAATTTACTATTTTCCATCCTCTCCTCTTGATTAAGCTCAAGCATCCAAATGATATTTATGAAAGAATATAGAATTTCAACTTGATGTTGAGGCTTACCCTCATTCCATCATGTTAACTAACTATGAATTTGGGTTTTGCTTGTGAATTTTTATATTTAATTTTTCAATTTTGATTTTCCCCATGTTATTTATTTTTCATAAATCATAACCAATTTGTCGATATTAATATTAATCAAAGAGTTCTCATACATTCTTCTTATCCCTATTTGACAAAACTCATGTGAATATTTCCTTAGAAAATGTATTTAATTTGATTTTTCTTTCTCTAAAATTTTAGAAGAATCACCAAAAATCAGAAATGGTATTCTCAAATTCTCCATGAAATGTCATAGATTTCTTATGTGGAAACATAATTTTCTATCAGTAAAAAATCTTATTTTACTTAAAATAATCACTTTTTAAACTTTAAAATATATTAACCCTTCTATAAAAATTCTCAAAAAAATTTAGCAAACGTTTGATGGTGTAAAACTTATCAGGAAAATGTCAAATTTGATATATCCCACTGCTCTCAATTCGTATCCGTAATGGCTCTCACTTTCCATTGGGATCCTTTAGCATATGAAATGACTTTTTGTTTTACTTTTAATTAAGATTTATCTTAAAGCTTATAAAACTAATGGCTTCTTGTTAGTCATGGCAAGACGACTATGGATATGATCATGATTTTGGAGGCACTTCCATTTCTGCATAGAATGAGAGAAGAGATATAGCAATGAAAAGCAAAAAAAAAGTTTCCTACACTGGTAAAGTTAGAATTAGTTAGTATTATGAGGTGGGAAGTGGTAGTGGAAGAGAGACCTGATGGAGATAGAGGAAAATGATGGCGATGATAAAGTCTCTTCCTTTTGTGTCTCTCTACCAGGCCTTGATCTCCCTTCTCCTACAACTCTCTCTTGCTAATGGTGGAATAGGCCATGATGATCATGGACCAGGCTATGAATATGAAGAATAAGACAACCAAGAACAAAGATAATGTTGATAATGCCTCTTCCTTCACCATCTATGCTATGCTTGATTATGTAGAGTTATTTTTTTCCTCTTCTTCAATTATCAATCTCTATAGCCAAGATAATGAGGGTGCCTTTTTGCATCACCCTTTCCTTCGAACAATTTTCCTCAGCATCCTTTTGTTTCCCTATAAGCTCACATTTTTTAAATTCAAAATTTCATTTTCTTTTCCCCCTCTAACCCTTAGAAATTCAAACTTTCAAATCCCTCTCTTTAGACTTACCACTATCATCAAGCAAAAAAAAAAAAACTTCCCTAATTTTGTCTTGTAAAATGTAATCCATGAATTTTTGTTTGGGCTAACCAATTAGGGATGTGAACTCTTTGCTTACTCACACTTAATATCTCAATTGATTGATGTAACATTTGAACATGGTTGATTAAAAAATGAGTATCCTGCCCAAATGGGGTGTACAACTCACATTGCTAGACTCGCATTTTCTAGGAATGGATAATTTAATTTCTAGTAGTGAGGTCCTTCAAAAATGTATAATCATCAATAAAATTATCAAAACTCCACCCCTATCTAGCATTCCTACAAAGATTAGAAACACATGTCTTACATGTCCTAGTCCACTGACTAGTCTACTAATAAGATCAAGATATGTGTCCATATTGAAACAAACTTATGGCATAGGCAAAGCAACAAATGGTCATATAAAATTCAAGTACCATTCATAATTGGAACATTTGGATAACTTCAAGTGCCAAAAGAAAAGGATAAACTAGCAAGCTTCCTTGGCACAAGGAAATCTCCCTCTTGTGGAATAGCTATGTAAAAAGTTTTTCTTAAAGAAAGAATTAACTAGACCTCTTTGTAGGCACTTCCCTCAATCTCAATATTCCTAGGATTACATTACTAAATTTTCCTATAGCACTATTCTTATTCCCTTTCTTCTTCCTTCCTTGCTAGACTGCAAAGGCACATCCTCCAAGAAGAGCAACTACGATTGCATATGCATAGAATTCATTCTAAAATATGGTAATAGTGTGTCAGGTAGATACAGTTTGTTTGAAATGTTTACAATTTTTTTGCATGTTTCTAGGTGTTGTCAATTAAACAAATATGTGTGACCAACCTATGCAATCAACAAACTTAGACAACCAAAAAGTAGGCCAAGTAGGTTAAGCTAGATGTAAGTAATCTTTGTTGGTTGAGGGCTAGCTAGTCTAGGTGGTAGACTTGAAGCACATGTGGGTTGGTTCAAATAGTAGGTTGGATTTGTTGTCATAAAGATAGCTTCATAAGCTCAACTATAGGCTTCAATTTTTTATGGAACCTCAAGTGTAGGGAAGCATATCAAGGTGTAGTCAAGCTTGAGTACATGTATAATTAAGCAGGCTAGTCCACCTATTAGTAGACTAGATGTAGTCTTAGGCTAGTCCATGTAGGATAGACAAGATATTGTCATGGTTGAATCGACAAGATGCTGACATAGGATAAGTTAGCTAAAGGTACACTTTCTCAGTCATGGACAAGCTTAAGAATGGGTTAAGGATGGGTAATCTTGCATAGGCTAGCCTAAATGTTGGTGGGCTTATTGCTAGCTTAGTAGGGTAGCCTAGCATAGATGTAGGTAGGTTTGTTGATAACTTAGTAGGGTATGCTAGCCTCAAATAAATATGATGGGGTAGATAAAGGGTGAAAACATACCACCTTACTCAATTGAGCTTTAAATGCAAGGCAAAAATACCTATAGTTAATACAAGAAAGAGTATCTATGTATTGGAAGCATACCACACAATGATTCATCAAGATGATGTAGGAGTCTTGGTTGTGATTTGCATCGCATGTAGAGTCAAAGAAGTTGGATCATAGCATAAAGTGATGATGCACTCATGATCCTTACTCCTCAAGTTCTCATAGTTGGGCGAGTGCAACCCTTATGGAGGTGACAATGCTATCTCACCATCATGGTAGTGGCCCTAAGCTTAATGGAGCCCTCGGGGGGTTCACTATATATATATTCTCTATATAACGTGTGTTCATGGCCTATTTATAAATATCCTAATTTGTGAATTTTTCTTGAATAAAACACAACCCTTTTCTATTCAATATGTAAGTAACCCCTTTATATGACACCCTTCTATATATAAAAAATGTATAAAAATGGTGTTTAAAAACCCCTTATTTTGAACTCACGTTATATATACATATATTCATGAGTGACCCCCCCGTGATGGAGCCCCTCTACCTTGTCCTTATAGCTCATATGGATCATTAACATCTCATTTTGTCCCTTTTTTCATTGGTCCATCAAAACCTTCTTCAGGGGTGATGTCTTAGCCACCTTCATCCACTTTCATCCTCTTAGCATATTGCTACACATGGTCATTGATCCTACCAATTGATTGGCCATTAACAATGTTCCAACAATGAAGGAAGGAGAGTCATTGTTAGGTTGCAAAATCTTGTTGTAGAAATGTATATGTATAGCATAGTAGAGAGATGGAGATACTACAATCCTGAAATGAAAGGATTACATCATAAGTACTCTCCATGAGTAGTTCTCACAACCATTTTCTATAAATAGATTTCTTGATGTGACATGTAGACATGAAACACCTAGTTCTTTTTTCGAAGGCATGTGATACCTATAACAATTGGCTATCAAATATTGAATGGCTTGTTCAAGGATAGCGGAAGAGAATAATTAAGAAAATAATGGAAAATCTTGACAAGTGAAGGTAGTAAAAGAAGGCAACATATGCACAACTTGCAACTAGCCTATAATCTCATCGTGGGAGGGATGGTTATGCATCAAGTTTTTTATCTTCTAGGTTTGAATTTTATAGGCCATTCCAATAGTATATTTATTTTGTCTAATATTTATTATATGTATATTGTTTTTCTAATATGGTTACATTGGTGGATTGGTGAGAAAGTTGGAGGAGTATGTGGCATGCTACTAGATTATGTGGCTTGTGGAGAGGCTATGGGTATAGGAAGGAGAGGTAGTTGGCTATAATATACTAATATGCTTTAGTTTATATGCCATTGAAGATTCTCATAATCTATATCTCTTCATTGTTATAGCATTGGGTGGACAAGGGATTATGCGAGGATGAGATCTCTGACTAATGATCTCAATATATTGTTCTTTGTAAAAAGATATATTATATTCAACTATACCATTAGAATCATAAAGGATTTTAAGAGCCAACGTATACTTTCATGTTATAGAATATGTGGTGAAACTTTGTATTTTAGACTTTCAAAAGTGTGGCGATTTGTTCTCTACACCAAAGATATCCTATAATCAATTGGTGAGTTTTTTTAATGAAAATAATAAAGTAATAAAAGTTTTAAAGTGTCAAGGAAAGAGGATTCTTTACTAATCTAGTGAAAAATTATGGAGGATTTGTAGATTAAATTGGCTAAGTAGGAAGATTCTAGAAAAACTGGTCATTCACAGGCTCCGCCTGGAATAATTTCGTGTGTAGATGCATATGGTGTGATAGCCCTAAGCACGAGCACAAAGATTGTGAATCATTTAAGAATGTTATAGCATTGTTATAGCATTGGGTGGATGAGGGATTATGTGAGGATGAGATCTCTGACTAATGATCTCAATACATTGTTCTTTGTAAAAAGATATATTATATTCAACTATATCATTAGAATCATAAATGATTTTAAGAGCCAACGTATACTTTCATGTTATAGAATATGTGGCGAAACTTGTATTTTAAACTTTCAAAAATGTGGCAATTTGTTCTCTAAACCAAAGTTATCCTATAATCAGTTGGTGAATATTTTTTATGAAAATAATAAAGTAATTAAAGGTTTAAAGTGTGAAGGAAAGAGGATGTCATTAATAAGCTAGTGAAAAACTATGGAGGATTTGCAAATTAAATTGGCTAAGTAGGAAGATTCTAGAAAAATTGGTCATTCACAGGCTCCACCTAGGAATAATTTCGTGCGTAGATACATATGGTGTGATAGCCCTAAGCACGAGCACAAAGATTGTGAATCATTTAAGAATATTATGTAAAAAAATCTGATTTCTAGCTAAATGGAAAGATCTGTGAAACCAAGACTGATAAGTATATTGCTATAAATTTTGGTAAGGGTAGAATGAAGAAGCTTTTTGAGGATATGACTACTCGGACACATTTATAGCCACAGGAGATGCTTCAGCTTATGGTGTTCAAATTGAAAAGAAACCAAAGTGTAAGTCAAAGTTATGGACTTTTTCTTTACAGACTAGAAATAAGAATTAAGTGTAGCAAGCAGATTTATCTGGTATAAGGAAGAGCATCACAACAAAGATTGGGTGGGGATCTCCAATTGATAAATACTTAGTTTATACCTATTTAACAAAGACTCTAGGTACATAAGTGATTGCTAAGGAAAAGTGAAAAAGGGATGATACTTCCAAGAAGACTATAGGGGGTGAGCCTACAACACCACCTTCTAGACCACAGCCTAAATAGAATAAAGAGGATGCACAAAAGAGGTAGAAGAAACAAGATGCTAGACCAAAGAAACAACCACGTTACAAGCTTGCTTCAAATACTAAGTCCGCAATAGATCTTAAAAGCGTATTGAAGGAGAGAATCTTGAATAGCACGATTGAATTCACCTTAGGAGAGATATTGGGAATTGTAAAGGGACTTTCATGAAGAAATTATATATATCATAAAGAGAAAGAAACATGTGATTTAGACTATAGAAGAGCTTGTCATGCAGGGTATCACAATTGAGGAGCTGACTAAGGAGAGTGATGATGAAATTCTTGTTGAGAGTGTTGCAGTATATCCAAATATTGTGAAGACTATACAACCAGTGCACTATGTAGAGGATCATGCACTTGTAATGATTACCTGCAGGTATTTTTCTAAAAGTCATTGGGCATGAGAAACCATTGAGACAGTTTTTAAGACTAGAGAGATGGAGACACCATGTGTTGTCTTGCTACATCACAACTCAAAGATAAATGTTATAGTTTGTCATTTGTATGAGATCAGAAATTTGCCTATAGATGTAGAATACGCTTCACAGATGAGAGCCACCAATAATATTGCAAGAGAGCTATATGCAACATGTCCGAATATGAGGGTGTCCATAGGGAATGTTTAGGGTGATTGTAGTTTCCTAATGTAGGATTCATGTTCTTATGATGTCATTTTGGGTCAGCCCTTTACCATAAAGCACAGATGGAAGAAAATGTTATAGATGAGGGATCTACATGTATGTGTATTCGAAGCAAAGATGGGAAAAGAGCTAAGTAATTTATGACAGTTTGTGTAAATCTTTCACGAAACAAAGATACATTACAGGATTCTCTTCTCACTACAAGGACATTCACGAATAGCGACATGTAGTTCTTTTGATGCAAATTAGAGGCATTGCTATTTGTGTTGCAAATGCAACGCAAATAGAAATGTTACTGAGATAAAAAAAAGAGTCCAAACCTGAGCGCAGCATTTTTCCGTGAAGAGCGAAAAAGAGAGTAATATAGATCGTGTGTTTGGGAGGAAGAGGGAGAGAAAGAGAGAGAAGGAGAGCTTCTCATTGTCGCTACCACCACTCGAGAAGAAGAGGAGGAAGTGCACAAAGGGCAAAGAGGAGCCGCCGTCGCAAAGAGGAGATAAATAGTCCATCTTGTGGCATTTGCGGTGAGTGCATTGCTCCCTCTTGGTTTGTTCTTGTTCTTTTTCCTTTTCTTTTGTTTGTTTTTGTTGAGAATGAGGTGCATTGAGGGAGAAAGAGAGCAAATGAGAGAGGTAGAAGAAGAAAGAAAAAGAAAAAAAGAATGAGAGAGAATAAACATGAAACATAATAAAGAAAGAGAGAAATAGAGAGAGAGAGAGAGAGGGAGGAAGAGAGGAGAATGAATGAGACAACACGAGGGGGTAGAGAAAAACAAAGAGAGATTTTGTTCTTATTTTTAATCTTCTTCTTTTCTTGTTTGTGTTTTTTTACAATGATGTGCATTGAGGGAGAAAGAGAGGAAATGAGAGAGGGTGGAGAATGTGGTGCATTGAGGGAGAAAAATAGGAAACGAGAGAGAAAGAAAAGGAAAGGAAAAGGAAGATAGAATGAGAGAGAGAGAGAGAGAGAGAGAGAGAGAGAGAGAGAGAGAGGAAAGGAGAGAAAGGAATGAGTGAGAAACATAAGGGGATGGAGAGAAACAAAGAGAGGGGCAACAAAGGAAGGGAGAGAGAGAAAGAAAGGTAGGAAATAAGAGAGGGAGAAGAAGAAAGGAAGAGGAAGAGAGAAATGGCCATCTATCTATTGGACTCTTATGTTCTGAAACTGATTTGCAATATATGAAAGGTGGGATGGTGGCTATAGTAGTAGTAGTAGTAGTAGTAGTAGGAGAGAGAGAGAGAGAGAGAGAGAGAGAGAGAGAGAGAGAGAGAGTTTCTGTTAAAGGTGCACCTTGGGTGTGTTCGACACTTTAGGAGGGCGTGGAAGGCCTGTGTCTCTAGGCCCGATAAAGCAAAAGAGAGATTGAACTTGGAGGTGAATGGATGGTTTTCTTGACATGCTTTGCACTACCTCCTCTTACGCTCTACATATCGAGTCACACACAAAGGAAAAAAGGTGGCGAGGTCCGGTGCAATATCAAGTGACGGACGTAGGATAGCTAGTCCCTCACCCCCATGCATAGCATATTAGACTTTACACATTGTAGGCCCACCGCCCATAAGGAGGTGGAAAGAAACAAAGAGAGGGGTAACAAAGAAAGAGAGAGAGAGAGAAAGAAAGAGAGAAAATAAGAGGGGGAGAAGAAGAAAGGAAGATGAAGAGAAAACGAGAAAGAGAGAATAAACATGAAAGACAAAGAAAACATGAAAGAGAAAGGGGAGAGAACATAAAATGAAGAGCGCAAAGAAAGGTGCAAAAAAAGAAGAGAGAATGAGAAAGAGAGAATAAACATGAAAGACAAAGAAAACATGAAAGAGAAAGGGGAGAGAACATAAAATGAAGAGCGCAAAGAAAGGTGCAAAAAAGAAAGGGGGAGAAAAATAAGATTCTAGTTGACGTTAATTTTGTTGAGTTACAAGAGAAGAAATCCATTCTCAAATAATTTAAGAAAGAAAAAGAGAATGAGAACAAAAACAAATTATTTGTCATAATGTAGACCAAATGGAAAACGATGAATGTCATGATGTTCAAGATCACGAGACGTATCTTAATCTACAAAAGCATTGGAGATATGGCCCTAAAATTTATTACAAGAAGGTGACATCTTATCCCAAGAAGGAGTGTACCTATTGCGGCCAGTTAGAAGAGTTTATAGGTGTCCGATGGATGGAGTGCTTGAGAGAATCCACCACTTGGAAGGCACTATCCAGTCTATACCATCAATAAAAGAGGAGACATGCAGCCTTTCAGACTTTCCTATAATCTTGGAGTGTGAGATGGAGGTGATGATTGATACATTAATGCCCATGGCTATTGAGACATATGATCCACTTAGAGAGGAAGCATCCACACCATTATATGATGGGTGTCGAGTATCTCACCTGAAGACACTGCTTGCACTCCTAAGTGTGCAAGCAAAATACGAGTGAAGTGATGCGAGTATTATCGAGTTGTTCGGGTATCTTCTACGTATGCTTCGTTGATTTCTTTTTGGTACCATTATTAAAAACAATTGTGTTTTTTCAAGGTGTTTTATGATTTCGTTTTTATAGGTTGCTAAAGTATCATATATTACCACTTGCAAATACCATGCTTGAGTCTTGTAATGATGTGCGACATGTTTTACAAAAGCTTGGCCTAGACTATAATAGCATCCATGCATGTGTCAACGATTGTGTACTATTTCGAGAAGAGTACGAGACTATGGAGACATGTTTAAAGTGTCGTACTCACATGTATTGACATGACTTGGAAGGGCAAACCATGTCTTAGAAAGTTCTTAAACACTTTCCACTTATCCCCTGTATACATCACATGTTTCATACGTTGGGCTTGGTGAGCTTGACAATGTGGCATACACAGAATAGATCCACAAATGGAGTTCAATGAATACCCCCCCATCAGTGGATTCACGCGCATGGAGCCACATTGACTCTACATTTCCGAGCTTTGCACAAGAGCCAAGAAATCTTTCGCTCGTTCTAGCTATGGATAGCGTGAACCTATTCGATCTCCGCTCAACTTCTTACAGTGTGTGGCCTGTAGTCCTTGTTAACTACAACATGCCATCATGGCTTTCTACGAAGAAAGGGCACTTGATCCTTAGCTTGCTTGTTCCTCGTTGCTATAAAGTCAAGAATCTCGACATCTATCTCCATCCATTAGTCAATGAGTCTAAGATCTTGTGGGAGGAGGGGGTTGTCGTGGAAGATATGAGCAAGCGCGATGGTCGACGGTCCGCCAATATAGGATCCATTTTCATATGGACTATGTATGACTTTTCAAGATTCGTGGATTGCTCATGTAAGTAGACTTTCTTTCTCGTTGGTAATATCCATCATAGCTTATTCAAGTTTGTATTCACAAGATAGAGGTGTTGGAACACGTTTGGTTATCTTAGGTTATCATGCATATCCATTTTGTGGGCCATAGTTAGACTCTCGAAGGTCACGAACCATGAAGAAGATGGTATATTAAGGACAGTAAAGGAAGTTTTCTTGGACAATCTCAAGTAGGAATGAACGCCCAAAGTTGGTACGAGCTAAAAATGGTCCACACAAAGTCACATCCAAATGGAATGCGACGGTTTTCCATTTTCTACGAGTTGTTGTATTGGACCCACTTATAGATCAACCACTTATTGGATTCCATGCATATTTTCAAGAATGTGGCCAGCTTAATATGGGACCACATCACAGGAAAGAGAGACACTACAGGGGCACGAATATATTTGAAGAAGGTAGGCAAGATGGAGGCGCTTTGGCCGTAGTCGAGTGCTGGTGGTTGCTTGCAACTACCTCGCGCTCCTTGGATTTTATCTGCTATAGAAGAGCACTTTGTGAAGAAAATTATTAGGTCTATCTGCACTTCGACGAGTATGATGTGTTCTCTCAAATTTGCGCTTTCTAAAGACGACCAATTATCAAGGCTAAAATCCCATCATTGGTATAAGATATATCAGATTTGTACTATGAATGGATAGTAAGTGGCTTGTGTATTTTGCCATTTGGTGTGTAGTCATTGTTCGTAATGCTTCCTCATTTATGGCAATTTGTACTACTGATCGGGATCATAGGAGGCCTCACTCCAAAAATACGCGGGGTGATTTACAAGTTGTCAAATTTAGTGCAATGGATCTCACTGAAGGAGATCAAGACATCCTCTATTGAATTCGCAAGGCAAGGAATAGTGGAGATGGTCAATCTCTTTGAGAAGTACCTATCCACTAGCTTGCTTATGATACAAACCCATCTCTTGGTGCATCTTGTAGATGAAGTGAAGATTGCGGGACCTGTCCATACGCGATGGATGTTCTTCTTGGAGCGCTTCATGAAAACCCTGAAAGACTTTGCCTGACAATGAGCTCGGCTAGAAGGTAGCATGGTTGAAGGTTGGTTGGTGTCCGAGGCATTAGTGCATATCTCATAGTGGCTACCAATAATGGATTCAGACAATAGTATTCTATGGTCGCTGAAGGATGATGATAGACTAACCGGAGATGTGGTGGTTGGAAATGGGATAGAAAAAATGATAGATGTTGCAATGGAGGAGAAAGTGAATCATTTTTTAATGTTGCACAATGCCTCCATGGAGACATGTCTCGCTAGGTACGAGAAAGACAAGAAATATCGGGAAGAAGTACGATTTGAAGTTCGACGAAGTATGTGCCATTGACTGATTCCATATCCTAAGGGCATGGAGGATGCAGTTTATGTCTATGCAATGATCGCATGGAGCTTTGATTGTAGCCTCTCGTGAAGGGGTGGAGGTCTCTACCGAGGAGTGGGAATTCTCAAGGGGATGTAGTCCAAAGGTGACCACATATTTTATAAGCAGTTGTATCTAGATTCTATATGTGTCAACTAATGAACCATTTCATTGTATATTACAAAATATACAGTGTGGCATGGTCGTGCAGACGACATTTTCATGTGAAGTATATTGACAAAATGCGCTCCACAACGGATTATGGTATCATGGCAAAAGTTCAAGCAAGAGAGCCGATAGCGAGCCATGGATCCAAACACCATTATAGAAGAGATGGAGTATTTTAGGAACTTACAAAGTATTATCACGGTGGATTACTGTAGCTTCTCCATGATCCTATTTTATATGCAATGGTTCAAAGTGATATTGGAAGCAGCTGGGCAACTGTTCAACGAGGTCCATTTGGATTTCTCAAAATAGATTCCAAAAAAATATGGATGGATTTGCGCGATACATTTGTATTACTAGTGCATTGTGAACAGGTGCATTGTGAACAGGTGCATGAACTCATGTTTTGTTTAAATTTTATTACGACATGGTATATGTCACAAATGTTAAATCTCTCTTGTATGTGATTTTGAATAGATAATTTTCTATCCAAACCTCCTACAACCTCAATGGTGGTATGTTGTACCTTCAACTCCCCAAAGTGCATGTGGAATTGTGTTAAGAGATTGATATGAGACCATAGGCTATGTCATACTTGGAGCATCCACCTACTCAATTCGCTGATGAATTACTTATAAGGGTACTCTAGAATATGCAGTTTAAGTAATATTATTTTTTTAAGAGTTATATTATCGTGCTTTTCTTGAATCTTTATATTGATTATGCTAACATTAATTTTTGTATGTGCAGGTGACCTTTCTAGATATTTGGACAGCATGATGAGTCGAGGGATGAGTGATGAGGAGCTACATGAGATCTTTATGCATATGTCTCTAGATCAGATGGCTCGATTCAAAGATATGGCAGACCAAGAGTTGCCTTAGACACCATCATGCCATTCCGTTAGATCTACTTTGGCATGCTCTAATGATTCGGTTTCTAGTAGACGAGATCGACACTTTATACTTGGGTCAAATGGAGGGAGTGGTTTTGGGGGATGCTGCGCAGACGTGGATGTAGTGAGCTTGTTGTTAGCTTGAGATACAGGTGCTACTCCTCACTCTTTTGTAGGTTTGAGAGAGAGTGTCTTAGGTGGTTGTTATGGAGGTACTGACACTATGTCTCCGTCTCATTGATCTACTAGAATTGCATCACCTGTGGGATTTGTCACACCTGTGGGGACATCTACTCCTATCACTCCAGCTTTTACTTAGTCGTCCCATAGGTGGCACCCCTATGGATGCTACTCTGAGAGATACCACCCCTATGGATACACCAGATGTAGAGGGGTCTCCTAGATATGCCCAAGAGCATGGTCGCAAGTGGGAGAGGACACATCTTAGACATACCCCTCAGAGGGGTATGGATACCTTGTAGATGATAGGACAGGAATTATCATCATGAATGATGAGGGGAGGAGGGTGATGGCTCGTATGAGAGAGTTGCGCCAACAAGTTTTTTGGCACATCTTGAATCATTGGAAGAACATATTGAAGGGGAGCAAGGACTATATAGTAGCATCCTTGCATGAGGAGTTTCAATGCCCACTACAGCAGATAGGTTTTCCATATGTTGGATGACGGAGTGAATGTGTGCACACATTCACACAGATGATCGGATGCATGCAAGGAACTTAAGAGTGGGGCCTCAAAGCCCGAGTGGCTAAATGTAGATGACTGGTGCCAACTCTAGGAGGAGACTATAGATTCTCTAGGACGTTGGAGACAATAGTGTGAGGCAGCAACAGCACAACTAGAGGCAGGAGTGGTCCCTCATCTTGGAAGTGGAGTCCATAGGACTTATCTGGAGGACTTTGTAAGTTTTTCTTTTGTTATTCTTGCTTATTTTTTTGCAATATCACTTGTACTAATAATCATGTTTTTAATACTTGTATTTTGTTTTCTTTGCAGCACTCCATTACAAATCGCAATCCCACTGACCAAGAGACTCGATATGTAAAGAGACACAGTCTCACTGCATTGATCAATAGATTGTATGCACGTGGAGGCCTAGTAAGTCACTCATCTTTCTTGTCTGTACTTAATAATTTTAATTAAAATGCATTATTGTATGGTGGATTGATGTGTAGTTGTTTCATTTTTTGTAGAGTCCATTCGATGCTCCTTTGCGGTGGGACAAGCTTTTGGATGGTGAGGATCTATAGCTCAGGCTTGGATCCATGGAGTGCACATCCTCTTCTTTTTTGATCCTATGATTTATATAGGCATTTTCTATGCACTATGTTATTAGCATCCTTTGTATCTTGCCATGATTCCATAAGCACTTTCATTAAGCGATCTTGTATTTATTTTATGTATCAGTCTCGTGGATTCAAGTACACTTTGCCTTCATTTTGACGACCATTGTACACCTTACTATAACCCTTTTGTATGGCCCAAATATTTTTTTTTCTCTATAACCATCACTATTAGTGTCACAAATTTACCGCACGCATTGCTATTAGCATCAGAGTTTGGGTCGTAAACCATCGCTTTGTGCATCGAAAATGTGAACAAATAGCGATGCAAATAGCAACACTGATAGTGATTGTTCTATGGCATCACTAATATTGACGTCTTTAGCAACGATGGGGGAAATTTTTTTGGTAAAAATTTTCGTTACTTTGAATGTCAGTATAAGGCATGTATCTTGTAGTGTCCACCTGCAAAAGAGTCAAATTTTCACTAAGTTCCTCTATCATCCTACAAGACGATGGTGGTACAAGGAGAGAAAAGCTCTCGACTCCTAGCATCGATGCTTTTTCTTTAAGATTTATTGATCTTTCAAATGAGAGTTCTATTTGTTTTCACAAAGTTGCAAATATGTCTAAAGCTGCCAAGCAATATGCATGGAGAAAGGAAAAGCGTTGAGAAGAGCAAGTTTATTGTAGGATGAGGAGTGCATTGATGGGATGTATGATGGTTTGTCTTATGTAAATACTATTATAGATATTGAAGGTATATTGAAAACAGAGGTGCAAAGTGGTTCCAATTTTGTGCAAGTACATTCCCTAGATATGTACCATGAGATTGTTGATTTTATGTTACAAAGAAGGTTGGGTACTAAGTTTTCTCAACAAAAAAAGTTATTTGCTTATGTATTTTATCAAATAGAGAAGAGGGCTGAATTATCAGCCAGTAGAGTTATAGGGGGATGAGTTATTTTAGCCAAAAGAGTCTTATGCTGATTCATTTCAACATACAAAGTTTGAGGCTATTTATATGCAATCCAAAGAGATTATGAATGATTTATTTCAATAGATGGGGTTGGGTACTCCCCATTTGTAGCAAAAGTTGGGTTTACAAGAGAAAAAGAGTGAAGCCAAGGTTCAAACCAAGTACAAAACAATTGACAAGAAAGTGAAACTAGTTGCAGAGTCGTTACCTCCTACCAATGATGAGCAAATGAATAGGGTTGCCAAGTAGTCAAATTCGAGGAATCAAAAAAATATTTTTCACCAAAGACATTAGCAAAATTGAATAATGGGAATGGGGAGTTCTTGCTTCTTGCAAAGGGACAATGCTTTGAGAAGAATATGCTCACTATTGATGCAATGTTTAGAAAGATCAAAGCTATATTGACAATGAATACAAAAGAGACACTGAAAGAGCATACTAATGATACCTTGATTAAGAGTATTAATACTAAAATACTTGAGAATGTAGATGAAATGGATAAAGTGCATGTAGATGGTATAGACTCAGGATGATATAGAAGAACTGGATATTTTGATTGAGGGTGTTCATATGCAAGATGCAAAAGTTAGAGAGGAGAGCAAAGAAGACATTGTGACAATGTTGCTTATACAAGACAAATATACTTTCAGAGGTGTTTTTCCTAGATTAATCACAGAAAGATATGCTATGGATTGCAAAGCTAGAGGGGGTGACAATACTTGACCTGTGTTTCAGACATGGATGCTAAAACAAGGACATGTATACATACTTATCTATGGATTTCAAGAGTTTCACCAACCTAAAAAATGAATGATAAAATATTCAAGTGATTGTCTTCAAGAGGGTGACATATGTAGAATGATGAAGCAAGTTTTCAATCCTAGCAGACTCCATGTGTTGCTAAGTATGATATATAGGTTTTTTAGAACAAAAGTGAATGTATGGGGTGCATGCATGCCTTATTGGTCAATTATCCAATGGTTGTTTGATCCAGGAGGAGGGATATTACTGTAGGTAAATGCAGTAGTCAGGTTGGAGCAAAATTGAAGATCTTGAAAATTTTTCTATGTCAGCAAGGTTTTATGGTGGTTGAAAATTCTAGGATGGGATTCTCTACCTAGGGAAGAGGCCTACCAAGGTTGGTTGTCATCCGACTTGGTTTGCCAAAGTTATAGGGACAAGAAGGTCGATGTTTGGCCAAGACTGCATGTGGTAAAAGACAATTTCAAGCTGCACTGAAAATTTTAGGGTCGAAAATTTAGTTCTCAATTCTTCACAAGAGTTGTAGATCAAAATCAAGGCTACAGCTTTTCAGAAGAAAGCTCAGCAATCCAAGTTACGGATCAAAAGATATGGGCAATTTTCTACAAGGTGGTCTTGTAGGACAATTTTTCGAGCACAAAAATATTGAATCTAAAGGATGTAAAGTATTGTATGCGACATATACTGTAATAAAGGTGGATAGGGATGACTTGAGGATACCTAAAGTAGGGAAAAGGCTCAAAGTATTTAAGAGAAGAGATACAGAAGAGTATGCAGTGGAGGACTTGAAAAAAGAGAGACAAAGATGATAGGGTAGATGAAGATGCACCCTTTTCCTTGCTAGGTACCCTCAAGGCCTGGTGCTATTCACATTGGCCATATCAGTACATTTTCATCCCTTTGATGCTTGGGTGGTGCTCATTAAGCCCCATATGCCTTCCTTACCACTCAATGAAGCACCTAGGGTTGTTGCTTAACAAAGAGGCTCGGGTAAGTTACTCATGAATGTATGTGTGCATCATGTGGGTTCGAAATAAGGTATTTTTTAAATACCATTTTTTACATACAAAAGGGTGTAATATAAAGGGTTTATTTACAGATTGAATAGAAAAGGGTTATGCTTTATTTAGGAAAAATTCACTGATAAGTACATTTATAAATAGACCTTGAATGCACATGATGTAGAGGATATACATATAGTAACTTCCTTGAGCAAAGGGGAAGCCTATTTCTTCCTATTTCTTACTACTACTGACAGTTGTGGTGCTGCCTGAGACTAGAGTATCATTGCGTGGGCCACATGTATGCATTGTCCTCTCTCTTGTCTATGCCATGATTCTCTGCCTCATAGATGGACTACTAGAGAAAACTCATGTCGGTAGGATTAGAGATGATGTCTATACAATTGAAACAAAAGGGTTCTATGGAAACAACCTGTGTAAAGATACAATCCAAAGTTCTTTGAAGAGGGAAAATGGAACCACTGTTTAATAAGAAAAAGGACTAGAATTGGCCACACTGAGAGTTCGAGGTCTAATACATGTACATTGCCTTAATAGAATTAACAAATGTACTAGTTTTTCCAATCACCAAACAAATCAAAAAATTCACAATACTAATTGATATGTAAATTTCTTCACTTTTTTGGCACCAGAATCTGCAAGAATTGCCTAATTTTATTAGATAGAATTTGATGGGTGTTGTAGGGAAAGAAGTCTTAATGACAATGTAGATGTTAAGGTTACTAAAGGGGATGACAATGACAGATGTTAAGGTTACTAAAGGGGATGATTGTGGATTACAACACAAAAAGGGACTGCAATTTGATGAGGCCATTCAGCCAGTAGACTATAGCTAAGGTGAACCACCCTCCTTCTACACCCTCTTTGTCCAACTAACAAGTTCTCCAAAACCTAATAGGCCTTGAGTAAGGATGTGTAGCATCCAATGAACCAACCCCCTTTGGAAGAGAGGGGTGTATGGAAGCAGACTTCAATCCATATTTGTATGTCTAATGTGATTGACCATAGGTTAATGATGTAAATCTTTGATCTTGGAATATTCCATTGGGTATACAAGCTAGCTAAATCCAAATGGGATGTCTTGCATGTATGTGTGTCTTCTTGGTCAACTATCCAATGGATGTTTAACCAAGTAGGAGACTACAATGGATAGGCAAGGATGGACCGAGGATGTCTAAAAATATTTTGATTGGGACAAGATTAATGGTGAGATTGACACATCCAAAATGGGATTTTATACCTTTGGAAGGTTCCTACAAAGTCTGGTTAACATCCGAGTTCGTATGCAGGAGATACAGAGTCGCGAAGCTCGATATCTAGCTAGGACTACATGTTGTAATGAACACTTGCAGGTTGCACAGAAAATTTTAGGGGCTGAAATATTCAAAATTTGGTCCAAGTGTCTTTAAATAAGTTGTACATCACGAGCACAATGACATTTTTTCTTTTTAAATCTTGGCGATCTGAGTTATGGTTCAAAAGATATGAGCAATTTTCTACAGGGTGGTCCTATAGGATGGTTTTGTGGATAGGATCAGACTGAATTTAATGAATGTAAAGTATTGCATGTGGCATATGCTTTGATAGATATATTTGAGACTGACATGAGGTCCTATAGCCCCCTCTCCTACCAACCTATCACAAAAGTATTATTCAGTAGAAGAATCTACAACAAAGACAGCTAGCTCAATGTAGAGAATATGAGTCGCGAGACTAGGAAGACCATGAATTGAGAGAAAAGAGAAGCCCAAGTTAAGAACATGTAGGGCCTCAAAAATAGAGCTCAATGAATGATCAGATAATAGAGGCAAGGTACCAACATCATTAAAGGCATACGAGAGAATACCAAAGATATAGAGATTTTGACTTTTGCTTAACAATACAGATGCATTAATGGTAGTTACATATGCAATATTAGTAGATGGAGCACATAACACACAAGATGCAGAAAAACTTGATGATGCACAGGAAACTATGGAAGAGCTTGCAGATGATATAGAGATTTAGGATGAAAAAAGAGCTCGAATATGATATAGAGTTTGTGGATGTGGATGCTACAGAGTTTGATGATGCAGATATCAAGACTGAAGATGTAGATGCTACAAAGTTTGAAGGAATGAATGATAATAAGAAAGAGAATGTGGATAGTTTTAAGGGTAAATAGATAATAGAAAATACAAGAGAGACTTTGATGTAGGTTATAGAGGATACCATCATTCGAGATGCAAAGAAAGACGACCTAAACAGATTAAGTTATAGGTTAATGATGTGGATCTTTCATCTTGGCATATTCCATGTGACATACAAGTTATTTAAATCCAAAGGGGATGTATTGCATGTATTTATGCCTTATTGTTCGACTATCTAGTGGATGTTTGACCCATGAGGGCGATCTGGTTGTTGGAAACTATAGTCGATAAACATAACTAAATTGAAGATGCGTAAATTTTTCTAATTTGGAGAGGATTAATAGTAACCAATTCATAAAAAATGGGCTTGGATACCGTGGGAAGGGTCCTACAAAGTTTGGTTGATACCCATGTTCGTATGCAGGAGATACAAAGTTGGGAATGTTGACATTTGGCCACGACAACATGTTATAATGAACAGTTGCAAGTTGTGCATAAAATTTTAGGAGCTGAAAATTTCAAATTTTGATCCCAATGTCTTCAAAAAATTTGTACATAATAAGGGACTACATTTTTACTTTTTAAATCTTAGTGATTTGAGTTATGGTTCAAAAGATATGAGCAGTTTTCTGTAGGGTGGTCATGTAGGATAGTTTTCTAGATAAGATAAGATTGCATCTCATGGATGTAAATTATTGCATGTGACATATGCTTTGAGAGAGATGTTTGAGACTGACATGATGGTACCAAGGATAGGAAAGAGGATCAATATATGCAAGAGAAGAGACGGATCAAAATATTGGAGGCCAAGCCCTCAGACATGTATTTAGCTTTGTGTAGATACGAGCCATGTCTCGCCTCTTTGTTAGTAGCCTAGCATACAACACTGATGAGGAGTCCCTCCATAAGGCCTTCAAAGCACACACTAAGATTATGGACTGCCATGTCATCATGGACTGCAAGACGAACAAGTTAAAGGGCTTTAACTTTGTCTCACATAAGTTCTCGGGGGGTCACTATATATATATCCTCTATATAATGTGCGTTCATGGCCTATTTATAAATATCCTAATCTGTGAATTTTTCTTGAATAAAACACAACTCTTTTCTATTCAATCTGTAAGTAACCCCTTTATATGATACCCTTTTGTATGTAAAAAATGTATCAAAATGGTGTTTTAAAAACCCCTTATTTTGAACTCACGTTATATATACATATATTTATGAGTGACCCCCCCCCCCCGGGAGCGTAAGTTACTCATGAATATATGTGTGCATCACGTGGGTTCAAAATAGGGTATTTTTAAAATACCATTTTTGTACATTTTTTAGCCTGAATGGACGATGTTAGATTGGATTCCTTTTACTACATTCACCAAGATTAGCTTCAATGTTGGAGAGCCAGAGGACCTTCTCATGTGTAGTGACCTTGAATATTATGTAAGACTTATGACCATGCATTTGGGGAAATTCAAGAATAGGAAGTTATTCAAGGTTACAATTATCAATTATCAGAAGGCTTGTTAGCAATGATAAGCTACTATCTTGCCATGGACTCAAATTTTTCCACCTTAACGTGTACTCTGAAATCTGTGTATTCTTGGGACATTGCTATGCATAGGGTGGGGAACAAACTTTTCTTTGAAAATTTCTAGAGATCAAATAGGAGTACATTAATCTTTTTTATGTTGGTAATCTTTAGATACCAAGAAGATAGAAATAGTGTTCAAATCTAGATCAACACAAAGGGACTTGCAAATCTGATGCTTCAAGTGATGACTTAGCCTAACCTAGTGCCCATTTTGGGACTTCCATGAGAAAGCAACCATAAGAAGGAATAAAATTTTGTGAGTTTGTTGAATCTTGAGTAGATTATTGAAGGCCTTCAAAGTAGCTATGGTGAGACTAGTGTTGCAATCGACATTTGTTTTTAATGTTGCAAGCTATGGCTAAGGCTACTCAGGAAGACCAAATACCCACCAAATGAAGCCTAGAATGATAGTAAGTTTGGAATGATAGTGAGTGGGATGACTTGATCTCCTTCTATTGATGCTACTCCTAAACCTATAAGGCCAACTATAAAAATTCTTTTCTCCAATCAAGCTACTTAAATGTAGCATGTAACATGAACATTAACTTCCAGCAAGCTCACCACCATCACCCAACATCTATTAGTTTTTAGGATATGTACTCTATGCTGCTTGAGCATGAGGGTTCTTTGTGTTTACAAGGGATCTCAATGTGGTGGCAATTATAAAGTATTTTAGCTTGAAAGAGGAGTGACAAGCATAAGAAGAAAGCACAATGTTATCATTGTGACAAGAAGGGGGATTTCCAAAACAATTGCAAGGACCTAGCAACATTGCAAAAGGCAAAGGAGAAGAAGAAGGGTATGGACTCTACCAAAGAGAATTGTCCTCTTAAGATTTTGATTCACACTTAAACCCCCCAAGGTAAAGGCCAAGACTACAACCAAATCCTCTTTTGTGGTGAAGATGAAGGCATTCCAACCTACTCTTTTTCCTTCTAGCCCTAGTGGTGAGGGTATCCCTTGCAAGAAGTGTAAGAGGGTGATGGTGATGGTGATGGCAGTCGGGCATCCTATCTTCATTGATATGCTAGTGAAGTGAACCCAAAGTGTAGCTTCCCACGTGCATTTTTGAAGTTTGGCAAGCAAGTCGATATATTGAAAGTATACAAATTGCATTCTAAAGAGCCTCAAAACCGAACATTGTTGTGTGGGTCCAATAGAAGAGACATGCGACCCAATGGACGCATTAGAAACTTGCAATATTATAGACTTGCCTCAAACACTGATGGATCTTCTCCATCATACATTTGTTTTACTAGTAGCTTCACTATCCACACACCACAGCTTCGGCTATCAAAATACCAAAGGTGTTTGAATGACTCTCTCAAGTAGATGAGATGTTTCTCTCTAATATTGCAACTCATGCGGGGTCCTTTCCCTTGGTGTCAAAAATCTCGCCTTTGTGGGTGACAATGGCAATGCTCTAAGTGATGATGGAAAATATTCTTAGAGCATTAATCCTCTTTGTGGTCACCCCTTTTGCAAAAAGTAGTTACAAGTTAACTTTGGCAATCACCATAGCACCATTAGATGGTTGTTGATGACAAGCTTTCTACTCAAGAACCATAGACACTAACATCTCGTATTCCAAATTATCATGCAAGAGCAAGATGATGAGAAAATTTTAATAAAGATATATCATATTGGAAAAGAAACATGGTCTGAATAAGATGGCTGCCATATCCTCTGATCTAATCTCATTTCCACAAGGAACGATCTAACTACTAAGCTGGTCCATCTATATTGATGTAATCATTCGAGGTCAATGAATAAGAAAGAATGTGTGCATCTTATGGGCTAGCAACTCATGTTAAACTATTATGTGCCCAAGTGATGCTATTAAACATAAACAAGCACAACACGAGTAACTTACTAGGAGCCAAGTGGTCGAGAAACTTTCACAGAGCATCTCACAATACTACTCTCCATAGACGATGATTAAAAGAATAGGTGATAGGATTTTAGGCCTCTAAGTACCTGTCCCTTGAGAAACTCTCACAAAGCATCTCACAACACTACTCTCCACACATGATGATTAAAGAATAGGTGACAGGATTTGAAAGGCCTCTTGTTATCTTTCTCGAGATCCACCCTTACAAGACAATGCCCTAAATATATTAACAATGTTAGAAGTAAAAATTTTACATATCTGCCCTTGGGTGACCCTAAAATACCGTGGGGACTTTGTGTGATAAGTATGCAAACACATGATCCTGTTGAATTAGGATCCTCATCCAATCCTCAGCAGCAGCGGTACTGTTCTGAAAAAAGATTAGACCATATTGTTTAACTTTGTGGAACCATAGCTTTGGCTTACGAACATTTTGGCAACCTGAAAGCAGGAGATTACCATATTCACACACTCGCTACCATGCTGTTGCTTGTTGGCAAACTTCTCTGGCTCCACTTTATGTTCCATCTTAACCACCCCAAAGTAGTTGCATCCCCCTCCCTCTATTCTCTGCACTACAGGATCCCTAAAGAGCTTGCACTTGCCAGGATCACAAAATTAGCACTCCAGTAATAACATAAGCGTCACAATCTATTGTTTCACCAGAGTAAGAACCATGAAATAGGTCAGTTCAGCTTGTGATGATCCAATGAATACTTTAGACCTCTAATAAACCATGCATAGGATATGCTCAGGACATCCAAATGTAGCAAATGGAAGCATACATCATCACTTCCGACTTCCTCTTTTTCTTGTTGGTACTGTGAATCATCATAATTTTCTAGATGTTCATTGTCCCCTTTAAAACCACTTACTACTCTGATATCCTTGAGAATGCCATTTTCCATGCAAGTATGCTTTGATATCCTTAAGAATGCCATTGTCCATGCAAGTATCTTCATCTCGGAAGCTTGAAGGCCATCCTCTGCCACGAGCCATGGTTGATATGCTCCAATGGGACCATCAAGAAGTAATCATGATGTAGAAAGAGAAAGAACCATCGGTCGTCATAGTGATGCTAGGATGTCCATATCCCTTCCTCATCACTATTGTGTGATCAGTTTGTATAGGCTCGTCCTGCTCGACTATAATTCTCTGAATTCCTTCTCTCTAATCAGATTTCGCTCATGCAAAGTTATTGTGAAAATGTATGCCCAAAGAATACATGTGGAGAGAGAGACAAAGATAGAGAAGGGCATGGAGGGGATTCTGTTTCCTGCCAAGATGCTCCTACCGCTAGAGTGGACTTGCTTAAAAGTGCTTTTTTGAGCTATTTCTTTCATCTCTCCTAACCTAGTTGATCTTGCATGAAAATGATTTTTTGAAATAGTTTTTATTGCTCCTTCCAAGTGGGTTTCCATTCAGAGGTGAGTAGGACCATATCTATGCCAATCAATTCGAGATCCATCATTGCAAATAATTTGTCAAAGGTTCCAAACATGGAATTCAACCACCAGAAAAAGCACTTCTAGTTAAGTTTTGAGCTAAATCAAATGGCACTGACATGGTTTTTTGAGAGTAGCTAGTGCATAGGGTTGATATTCACACATTCAATATGGGGGGACTTGGTATAATTTAGGAATAATATCATCTTATGGAGGTAAGTTAGTGACAGAAGAGCTTGTGCCAATAATAGTTGTAGCTAATTTAGAGGATTGAGATTTTGATATGCCTAAGGAAGGGTGGAGATGATGTGGTAAGTAAACTAGAAGATATAGGTGAATCCATTTTCTAAGTAGAAGTGCTACATCAAGGCTCTCACTACAAGATATAGGCCTTATACCGACATTTAAAGTGACGAAAATGCAAATAGCAAAATTTGCCCCCATCATCGCAAAAAGTGTCGTTATTGGCGACGCCATAGAATAGTCGGTATCACCGTCGCTATTAGCGTCGGTATTGGCGTCAGTATCAGCGTCGCATTTGCGGTATTGGCTTCGGTATTGCAACGTTGATACCGATGCTAATAGCGACGGTTTGCGATGTAAATAATGACGCTAATAACGACGCGAGCAGTAAAATTTACGACGCTAATAGCGATGGTAACAGGGGGAATTTTTTTTTGTGGTAGGGCAGCTTGTGTGCTTTATTAGAGCCATACAAGATAGTTTCTGCACTATGTCCAATGCGCTTGCAAACAAAAACAATATATACTGAAATCATAACATTGATACATGAAATAAATACATGATCGCATAATAAGCGATTGGTACAATCATGACAAGATATCACTAATACATAGAAAATGTCTACATAGATCAAGCGACTCAAAAATAAAGGTGTGTGAGCTCCAGGGATCCAAGGGCGAGCTACATATCCTCGTTTCCCGAAAGCTCGTCCCGCCACAAATGAGAATTGAACAGACTCTGCAAAAAAAGAAACAACACATTAGTCCACCATACAACAATGCATTCTAATTAAACATGGTAACTACAGACAAGAAAGATGAGTGACTTACAGGACCGTCACATCTATACAATCGGTTGATCAATGAAGTGAGACCATGCCTCTCTGCATATTGAGTCTCAAGGCCAGTCGGATCGCGATTTGTAATGGAGTGCTGCAAAGAAAACAAAATGCGAACTATTAGAAACATGATTATCAGTACAAAGAATATTGCAAAAAAAATAAACAAGCAAAACAAAAGAAAAACTTACAAAATCCTCCAAATATGTCATGTGGCCGTCACTCCCAAAGATGATGGACCACTCCAGCCTTGAGTCGTGCCCTCGCCGCCTCGCGCTGCTGATTCCAATGTCTTGGAGAATCTGTAGCGTCCTCCCTTAGTCGGCGCGAGTCGTCTGCATCTAACCACTCGGACTTTGCAGCCCCACTCTTGATTGCCTTGCGTGCGTCGGATCGTCTGTGTGACATGTATGCACGCATGCAATCCATCATCCAGCACGTAGAGAATCTATCTACTGAGGCTAGCACCGGAAACTCCTCGTGCAAGGATGCTACTATGTAGTCCTTGCTTCCCTCTGGTATGTTTTTCCAATGATCCAAGACGTTGTGCCAAAAAACTTGTTGGCACAACTCTCTCATGCTAGCCATCACCCTCCTCCCCTCATCATTCATGATGATGGCTCCTGACTTACCATTGACTAGATATCCATATCCCCTTGGAGTCTGCCTAAGATGGGTCCTCTCCCATCTGCGTCCACGCTCCTGGGCATATCCAAGAGACCCCTGTGCATCCGGTGTACCGACCGGGATAATATCTCTCGGAGTGGCACCCATAGGGGTGCCACCTACTGACAGTTGAGCAAACGCTAGAGTAACTAGAGTAGCAGTTCCCACAGGTGTGACAAATCCCTGTGACGCAGCTCCAGCTGAACGATGAGACGGAGACACCGCATTCGTGCCTCCATAGCATCCACCTGAGCCTAAGCCACGCTCCCTGAAAGGGCCACGAGAGTGAGGAGTCGCACCTGTATCCCGTGTCGACTGCGGGCTCACTGTCTCTGTATCTCTGCAGCATCCACCTGATCCCGAAGCACTCCCTCCCTCCGGCCCAAGTCTGGAGCGTCGAGCTCGTCTGCTCGAAGTCGAAGCTTCCGATCACGCTGAAGTAGATCTAGCAGAGCGTCCTGACGAAGACCGAGATAGCTCCTAGTCTGCCATATCTCCGAATCTCATGATCTAGTCTGGAGACATGCGTGCGAAGATATACTGTAACTCCTCATCGCTCATCCCTTGACTCATCCTGAAAATGTCACCTACACAGACAAAAAAAATGTTAGAATAATCAATTTAAATCATACAAAGCATAGTAATATAAATCATTAAAAAAAATCTCACTTAAAATGCATATCTTATGTATCCTTATAAGCGATTGGTCAACGAATTGAGTAAGTGGATGCTCCAAGTATGAAGTATCCTATGGTCCCATGTTAATCTCTTGAGACAACTCTGCATACACTAGATAGACATGTCGCCACAAAAAAATGAGTCCACCTCGTTCTCAAAGAATTCTTGGACTTTTGTATTTCCATCATTATTAGTTGATGCTGGCTCCAAGCTTTTGACGGCCTCCACCCCTTGCAATATTGACCCCTATATTTGCATATTATCTTCATCTATGCTAGAAACATCGCTTTGATCATATACTCTCGCACTTCGGGGAGTTGAAGGTATAGCATACCACCATCGAGGTTGTCGGGGGTTTGGATAGAAGATTACATATTCACAAACACGTACAAGAGAGTTCAAACCATTGTGACATAAACCATGTCGTAATAGAATTAGCAAACAAATGAGTCCATGCGCCTGTTCACAATGGGCCGGCAACACAAAGATGTCGCACAAATCCATCCTTTTTTTTTTGAATATATTTCGAGAAATCCAGATGGACCTTGTTGAACTGTTGCTCCAGCTCCTCCAAGTACCACTTTGAACCACTACACATCGAATAGTATCATGGAGAAGCTACGGTAATCCATCGTAACAATACTTTGCAAGTTCCCAAAATGCTCCATCTCATCCACAACCATTTTTGGATCCGTTGCTCATCGCCGGCTCTCTTGCTCGAACCTTGCCATGATACCATAGTCCATTGTGGAGCGCATTTTGTCAATACGCTCCACGCGAAAATACAACCATCGCGTTGACATGAACTGCAGCATCTCTTCCATGCCTTCAGGATATCGAGTCGGTCGATGATGCATACTACATCTGAATTCAGCTCGCATTTCCTCTCGATCTTGCCTAGCGATCTGGTACTTGGCGAGCCACGTCTCCATAGAGGCATGGTGCAACATATAAAATCGATTCACCTTCTCCTCCATTGAGGCATCCATTCTATTTTCTACCCCATTTCCAACCACCACATCTCCAGTTAGTCTATCATCGTCCTTCAGCGACCATAGCATTTCATTGTCTGGATCCACCATTGGTAGCCATTGTGAAATATGCACTAGCACCTCAGACACCAACCTACCTTCAGCCATGCTACCTTCTGGCCAAGCTCGTTGTCGCACAAAGCCTTTTAGGGTTTTCATGAAGTGCTCCAAGAAGAACATCCATCACATATGGACAGGTCCAGCAATCTCCACTTCATCTACAAGATGCACAAAAAGGTGGATTTGTATCGTGAGCATGCTGGTGGGCAGGTATTTCTCAAAGAGACAGACCATCTCCACTGCTCCCCGCCTCGCGGATTCAATAGAGGACGTCTTAATCTCCTTCTGTGAGATCCATTGCACCAAAGTTGACAACCTGTAAATGGCCCCGCATATTTCTGGAGTAAGACATCTTGCGATCGCAATCGGTAGTACAAATTGCCACAAATGAGAAAGCATTATGAATAATGGCTACACTCCAAATAGCAAAATGCGCACGCCAATTACAATCCATTCGTAGTACAAACCTGACATATCTTATGCCAGTCATGGGATTTTAGCCCTGATAATTGGTCGTCTTTAGAAAATGCAGAGCTGAGAGAACGCATCATACCTATCGGAGTGTGGATAGACTTGATTACTTACTTCACAATGTGCTCTTCTTTAGTGAAAAAAATCCAAGGAGCGCAAGGAAGCTGCACGCGACCATCAGCACTCGACTGTAGCCAAAGCGCCTCCATCTTACCTACCTCCTTCAAATCCATTCGTGCCCCTACAATGTCTCTCTTTCCTGTGATGTGGTCCCATAGCAAGCTGCCCACATTCTTGAAAATATGCATGGGATCCAACAAGTGGTTGATCTGTAAGTGGGTCCAATATGGCAACTCGTAGAAAACTAAGAACCGTCGCATTCCATTTGGATGTGATTCCACGTGGACCATTTTCAGCTCGTACCAGGTTGCGGCGTTCATATGTGTTGGAGTTCATCCAAGGAAACCTTCCCTGAGTTCATGATCCTCTGGCAAGAAAGCAGCGTGTCATTGATATACCATCTTCTTCATGGTTCGTGACCTTCAAGAGTCTAACTGTGGCCCGCACAATGGACATGCATGATAACCTGAGGTAAACAAACCTGTTCCAACACCACGACCCAGTGAATACTTGCTTGAACAAGATAAAATATAGATATTACCAACGAGAACAGAGGCCTGCTCACTCTCTCATTTTTTTCTCTCTCCTCTCCCTCTCTCATTTCGCTTTCTTTCTTTATCTTCCTCTCTCATTTCCTCTCCCTCCCTCACCCTGACCCTCTCTTTCTCTCTTTTCCCATTACGTTTAATGATCTTTCTCTCTTTTTATCTCTCCTCTCTCTCTCAAATTTTTTCTCTCTCCTCTCCCTCTCTCATTTCCTTTTCTCTCTTCCTCTCCCTCTCTCATTTCCTCTCCCTCCCTTGCCCTCACCCTCTCTTTCTCTATTTCCCTATTAGGTTTAATGATTTTCTCTCTTTTTCTCTCTCCTCTCCCTCTCTCATTTACCTTTCTCTCTTTCTCTCCCTCTCTCATTTCCTGTCCCTCCCTCACCTTGACCCTCTCTTTTTCTCTTTCTCTATTAGATTTAATAATTTTTTTCTCTTTTTCTCTCTCCTCTCCCTCTCTCATTTTTTTTCTCTCTCCTCTCCCTCTCTCATTTCCCTTTCTTTCTTTGTTTCTCTCCCTCTCTCATTTCCTCTCCATCCCTCACCCTGACTCTCTCTTTCTCTATTTTTCCATTAGGTTTAATGATCTTTCTCTCTTTTTCTCTCTCCTCTCTCGCTCATTTCTTTTTCTCTCTCCTCTCCCTCTCTCATTTCCTTTTATCTCTTCCTCTCCCTCTCTCATTTCCTCTCCCTCTCTCGCCCTCACCCTCACCCACACCCTCTCTTTCTCTCTTTGCCTATTATGTTTAACATCTTATCTCTTTTTCTCTCTCCTCTCATTCTCTCTTTTTTTCTCTCTCCTCTCCCTCTCTCATTTCCGTTTGCTCTCTTCCTCTCCTTCTCTCATTTCTTCTCCCTCGCTCTCCCTCTCTCATTTCCCTATTATGTTTTCATCTACCCCTTCTCTCCCATTCCCTCTCCCTCTCCCTCTCTCATTCCCTCTCCCTCTCCCTCCTTCTTCCTCTCTCATTTCCTTCCCCTCCCTCTCCCTCTCTTTCTCCCTCTCCCTCTTCCTCATTTATTCTCCCTCTCTCATTATATACAAATTATACAAAAAAATAAATAAATAAGAGAGAGAATACACTCTCCCTCCCTCTCGTTCTCTCATTTCATCCCCCTCTCTCTTTCATTTTCTCCCTCTCGCTCTCCCTCTCTTTCTCTCTCTCGCCCTCCCTCTCCCTCTCCCTCTCTTTCTCTCTCTCTCCCTCCCATTCTCTCTCTCCCTCTCTTTTTCTCTCTCCTCTCATTCTCTCTTTTTTTTCTCTCTCCTCTCCGTCTCTCATTTCCTTTTGCTCTCTTCCTCTCCTTCTCTCATTTCTTCTCCCTCCCTCTCCCTCTCTCATTTCCCTATTATGTTTTCGTCTCCCCCCCTCTCCCTCTCCCTCTCTCATTTCCTCTCTCTCTTCCTCCATTTCCCTATTATGTTTTCATCTCCCCCCTTCTCCCTCTCCCATTTCCTTCCTCTCCCTCTCTTTAATTTTCATCTCTTTTTCCCTCTCCCTCTCCCTCTCTCTCTCTCCCTCTCCCGCTCCCTCATTTCTTCTCCCTCTCTCATTATATACAAATTATACAAAGAATAAATAAAAAAGAGAGAGAATACACTCTCCCTCCCTCTCGTTCTCTCATTTCATCCCCCTCGCTCTTCCATTTCCTCCCTCTCCCTCCCTCTCCCTCTCCCTCTCCCTCTCTTTCTCTCTCATTTCTTCTACCTCTCTCAATATATATACACAAATCATATAAGCAAAAGTAAAAGAGAGAGAGAATGCACTCTCCCTCCCTCTCCCTCTCTTATTTCCTCCCCATCCCTCTCCCTCTCCCTCTCCCTCTCTCATTTCCTCCCCCCTCCCTCTCCCTCTCTTTCTCTTTCTCTTTCTCTCCCTCCCTCTCTCTCTTCCTCTCTTTCTCTCTCATTTCCTCTCCTAAACAAGCAAAAGAAGGAGAGAATTAAACCCTAAACAAGCAAAAGAAGGAGAGAATGGACCCACCGTAAAGATATGGCGAGGGTTTGGCGACTCCTCTTCGCGACGAAGGCTCCTCCTCTCCTTCGCAAATGGAAGTGGCGGTGGCGGCAAGCCTTCTTCCTCTCCTTCTCTCACCCTCTATGCAAAACAATCACTCACTCACTCTCTCTCTCTCTCTCTCTCTCTCCCTCTCTCTCTCTCTCTCAATGTCTCACGAAAATGTGCGAAATGAAACACGCTCGGGTTTCGGTCCTATTTTTTACCCTATGGGGCATCGCTATTTGCGTCGCAAATGCGACATAAATAGCGACGCAAATAGCGACGTCGCTACCTGCCGTCACTATACCTCTCTTTCCTTGTAGTGCCTATGGGGGTTTAGATAGTAAACATAGTGTAGCCAATTGGTTTGGTTGGTCCATGTTATGTTGTCAGAGGTGTTACTATACTTGGTATGCGGGTGTGATGATGCATGCACATGTGGACAAATTTGGCAATGAGAGTTTGAGATGGTCTTCATAATACCATTGTGCTTCTAGAGGGGCCTTTGGAACATGCTGGGTTGTTATGCATGCATTACTACAAGGTTGGCATCATCATAAACAAGTGTGTTTTTGTTTTCGTTTCCTAGCATACGACGTGTAGAGATGTGCAAGGAAGTTTCTAGATTTCCATTCCACTATGTTGTAGAGCTAAATGTGACTTCTTGTGGGCTTGATTGTTCAAGAGTTGGGTTAAGAGCTTCTGCCAATAATAGTTGTAGCTAATTTAGAGGATTGAGATGTTGAGATGCCTAAGGAAGGGTGGAGATGACGTGGTAAGTAGACTAGAAGATATAGGTGAATCCATTTTCTAAGTAGAGGTGCTACATGAAGGCTCTATCGGGGTTTAGATAGTAAACATAGTGTAGCCAATTGGTTTGGTTGGTCCATGTTATGTTGTCGGAGCTGTTACTATAGTTGGTGTGAGGGTGTGATGATGCATGCACATGTGGACAAATTTGGCAATGAGAGTTTGAGATGGTCTTCATAATACCATTGTGCTTCTAAAGGGGCCTTTGGAACATGATGAGTTGTTATGCATGCATTACTACAGGGTTGGCATCATCATAAACAAGTGTGTTTTTGTTTTCATTTCCTAGCATACGACGTGTAGAGGTGTGCGACGAAGTTTTTGGATTTCCACTTCCACTATGTGGTAGAGCTAACATGTGACTTCTTGTGGTCTTGATTGTTCAAGAGTTGGGTTAAGAGCATCATGGTTTTAGATTATTAGTTGAACTATAATGTAGGGGTGATCTGAGTAGGCTTAAATTGTGCCTCTTTGGAACTAAAGATTGTAATTACTCATGTATCTAGTAACTATAGATGAATGTGAATATCAACATAGTTCACATTGCAATAAGTTAAAAGATTGATCATTTGTCCCAAAATAATCTTAGTGCCATTCTCCTCAGAGTTTGGAAGAACCTAGAAAAGGAGTGGGAGGTTCTTAATCTCAAAGATGACTATTAATTTACAACCACCTAGCAAGTAGTAATGCCATTCATGGTTGCAACTGCAACTAGCCTAGGTTTTTTCAATAGTAGTAAGGAAGTGTGTTATAATCCAACCCCTCATCAATGATTTCATTAGCCATGACTACTATAAGGCATATGCAAAAGGTAAGTTTCTGGAATAAGAGACTTATCTTCCATTTCTAAGCTACTAATGGTAACAACTCAAACATTTATAACTAGAGTTGATGGATTTGGTCGAGTATAATGTAAGATTTTGTTGGTTTTATTGCTCAAAATCTTCATAAAAGGTCTATTCTATATGCAACAAAGAACTATCATCATTCACCATGGGTAGTTCATGTGAAGGATGCCCAAGTGGATAGTATTTCTTTATTCTATTGCCATTAAAGTGGTCGATGTGGACTAGCCATCTAGGATTTCTAACTCAACATTCCCTACCTTGTTGATTACAAATATGTGGAAAGGTCTGAGGCTGCAAAGTTTTAACTCTAGCCCCCAAATTAGCAGAACTTCTCTTAGTCCATGAAGTTGGACTAAAAATGGAGAGCATGGCATTTGTTTGGGCAATTTCATTGCCACGTAGCCAAAAAGCGGTAGTACAAGCTTGCATGTTAGAACCGAGAAGCGAGAGAGAGGAAGAGACCTTGTTTCCCATAGGTGTTGCATAAGAATAGATTTCTTGCATTGGGTTTATTTCCAAACTCCCTTGCCTTGAGCCAACATTCTTGCTACCTTGGGGTAGTTCCCACTTAAATATTGATTTCTTCTAGTAACCCAAGTCACACGCCTCTAACTTACACAAAATTAAAGGGATTTAGACCCTAAGCTTGAATATGGGTTCCTTACTTTAGCGTTTTTATACCTCAATAATAGTCAAGAACCATACATAGTGACTGACGTTGTTACGTGAGTGGTGATCGAGAGCAAGCCTCACTCGCAACCTGATAACGAGACGATAAGGAGTGCCGGTTGGGGTAATTGACTTTGTCGAATTCACAACACAACTTGAAAAATTCAAATATTTGACAATACACCACGAAAAACAAAACAATAAAGAACTGCCTAATTCAGGTAGAGCATCACACAACCACAACTCAACAAAAAAAATCCAACAATGAAAATAAACCAAGTGAAAAATATTCTTGTACCTTAACAACCATGATCCGACGCTCAACGCTTTGACATCCAAAGGCTCCGACTTTCAAATTAGCATGACAAGAGCTCACTCTAGCATGCGACCCTCCACTCTCCTCTCTCACATAATACAATTGTAATCAAGTGGGAAGACCCTTAACTCTTCAATATCCTCTCCTTATATAGTTTTCTATCCACACTCACATACATTAGACTTTTTGCTTTCAGCTTTCAGCTTTTGCTTTTCTACTACTTTTCACTATTTTCGTTTTTTCTGCTTTATGCCTGTTTGCAACTTGTTTGGATCATAACTTCGTCATTTGAACTCCGAATATAGTTTTTTGGGTACTCAAAACGATCGGAACATATCTAGTCGACAAGCCATCGTGGGCAGAATTATGAAAAACTATCAAAAATGGGAAAAAATACTGATATTCGTAAATCTCATCATTTTTCTCCATATTTTATCTTGGACGACTTATTCCCTTTCTTGGCCTATTGTTCTTTGTAATTACACATACTTTCAGCACACATGTCCTCTTTTTCTTCAAGAAATAGTCACTAACGATGTAAAATGTATGATCTTTTCCTTTGATCCTTGAGTCTTCAAAATAAGCATTCTCTGGATATGAATCTATTTTTTATGCAATGTGCCCTAGCAAGAATATGCTTTGGAAAGGAACTCCGTGCACAACCATACATGATTTGAGAAAGCATGCAATTTCGGATCCATGATATGTAAGCAATCAATCCATGCTACACACAAAATAATGTTTGCATTGAAGAATTGTGCTTAGCCTATCTATATGTGATCGTGCGTCATGCAAAATGCAAACAAAATTCCTTAATTAATTAAAAATTCATTATCCTCACCTCTCAACTCTCATAAAAAGATATAATATACTCCGCTCCACCCATCCAAAATCTCACAATTACTCTAGAAAATGATGGTCCTCAAGATGTTGACCAGATAAGAACAACCCTTCTCACAATTGGTGGCGTCCTTCATGACCCTCAAACTCACCCAACCACCTTACACTCTCAACCAGAGGTTCCTAACTTTGTGATAAACATCCCAAATGGTGTGTGCAAGAAATGTGTGTGCTCACGGCATATAGCTGGAGTGGACCTCATGTCGTGCTAGTGCTCAATGATGGTGCAAAATGTGCATAATCCCAACCCATGGCATGGAAATATTTGATAAGAACATGAGAGGACCCCTGAGTGCAATGCATCAACAAGTGCAATGTGAAGTACTCATGAACCCATTATCCCCATGATGTGCAAAAGTCTTGACAAGAAAACATACCGAGCTCCGCAATGTTCAGTGGCTATTGACAAACACAAGCTTCATCTTGTTCAAAAGAATACCAAGCTCGACTAAGGCTATCAAGTTTGACACTCAACAAACCAAACAAAATGACAGAAATAAATTCTAAGCTAGACAAACATAAGAAATCCAACTACGAAATAACAAAACAAATTGTCACACAAACAACTAAGCTAGCAAAAATCAAACCTAACTACATTTTGACTAGGGCTTTTTAGTTTTCAGAAAAACACTTGACAACGTGGGATACATAGTGACTGACCAAGGATACACAGTGACTAACCTAGGATACACAGTGACTGACCAAGCATTTTTTAACACAATCTTGCCCTCCAACATCCATAGTCTAACAATCTCATTATGATTTTTTTAACCCTTGTCAACTACTCCTATGGCAACACATGCTTTCAAGGCATAGCTAATCATGACAATGGCCTCTTCACCATGCCCATGGTCAACATATCCACCCGTTAGTGCCTTCTAAGAGAATGCATTTGCAACTGCTAATAGCTTATCAAATAATTGTTCTTCTTCTACAAGAGAGTCACATCTACCATACATACCAACCATCGCACTGCTCGTAGATAGCTCCTTGTCAAACCCACTCTAAAAAACTTCACCATGCACATGTCATCCTTTATCAAGGCATGCGAAACGCCATAAGACTTCAATCAAAGGAAAAAGTTACATCATCCACAAACACATCTTGCTCTTACATCTCCTCAAAACATTGTAAAGCCTTGTCATCCTCATGATTATCACAATATGCCTTCATCAAATTAGTCTGTGATACAACATCTCTTGTCAACATGTTGAAAACACGTGATCTTTTGCAACAGAACCATACCCCCCATACATGTCTAGCAACACATTTCCTATTGTAGGATGATTTCCTAATCCTAAGCTCTTTATCTCAGTATGTATTTCCTAGCCTACTCTCTTAATGCCCCCAAGGTCCCACGAGATTTCAAATACATGACAAATGTAATAGCATCTGTAGGTATGCTTTGCAACTACATCATTTTGTAGCATCTCAATGCTTCCTCACAAGGCCCATGTTGTACATACACAGCAAGCATGGCATTCCATGTGACCGCATTTGGAACTGGTAAATTGTCAAACACCAACTGTGCTTCTACAAGGGAGTAGCATTTGTAGTACATGTCCACAAATTTACTAGCCACATACAAATCCCCTTCCAAGCCCCTCAAAATAATATTCTCATAGTTAGAAGCCTTTGAAGGATTAAATAGTGATGGCATATAGCCTAGGTGTGCTACAAGTGTCACTATAATCAAAATGATAGAAACATGGTAGCCAATTTTCAAAGTGAGTTGCTATTTATACTGCAATAGAAAAGCTTATCAATGAAGGCATATAGTCCAAGTTTGTTGAAATCTTACCTTTCTTGGTATAATCTATGAAGCTATTCAATGATGGATGTGGGGGCACAATGTTCAATGCAGGATGTGGGGGCACATTGGGTGGTTGGGGCATGTTGGAGGTTGACGAGGCAGGTCAATCACGTAGGCTTTATCCTAAAGAACTGGCTGAGGAAGACCACACACAGGACTACACACAGCAGGGAGGGCAATGGAAAATGACCTGAAGATGACATATTGGAAGGCCTTAAGAAAATGCCATGGTGAATACTGAGTCAGTGTGAAGATCACCATTGCAGCACATCAAAAGTAATACGTGACTAGGCAGAAGATAGAAAGAGAGATTAGTTTTGAGAAAAGGGGGGGAATACTTTATGAAAAAAGAAGAAGAAGAAGAAGAGAGGGGTGTGTGTGTGTGTGTGTGAGAGAGAGAGAGAGAGAGAGAGAGAGATTTTAATTCATGTTTTTTAATTTTGAGAGAGGGAGTGCATGGGTTGATTATCGTATAGAGAGGGGGGGTATTTTTTATGAATCGTGATGAAGCAAGATGATATTATGGCACCTATGTAGTGGGTTGTGGATAAATATGCACATGGGTCCCCCTATGCATGCCGATCATTGTTGGTTACGAGCCCATGTTGGATCTGGCATGGAAAAAGGTAATGTTGCATCTTATCAAAGCGTTTTAGAGCCTCATCACCGTGACCATTTTGCACATTTCCTACAATCAGTGCAGTCCAAGAGAATCCATCATGAACAACATGTTGTCAAGCACTTGTTGTGCTTTTGCAAGAGCACCACATTTAGCATACATAGTTATTAAAGTGCTTGCAACATAGGGGCTTCTTTCAAGTAACACCCGTTTGCAAATGTCCTCATGTAGCCTTATGCCCTTGAATAGATCCTTTTGCTTTGCATAAGCCTTCATTAGTCCCACAACATGAGTAGTCTCCTTTGGAAAGACAACTCCTTCTCGTCTTGAGGCTCCCCTTTCCTCAATTTAAGTGTGGACATTGATTCAAATTTTTTGACCTCTTCAAAAACCTAGGTTGGATTGTACACTAGCAATCTAACCTTAAGCCATCTACTATCACTTTGTACTTGAAAACTAAAGACCTCGCACTGGCCAGTGGTTAAAGTGGAGTGAAAGAAAAAGCCATGTGTCTATAATGAGAGCTCACAAGATTTCATGTTTTGTAGATGTGGAATGCGTCATGATTCATAATAAAATATATTGGGAAAAACTAACCTTGCTGTTGTGATTGTTCCACTGTTGCGAGAGGGATCTTTGAACTCGATGTTGTTAGCCTTAGGATGGTTTTGTTGGAGCTTATCATTGGATAGTGACTAATCGATGAATCTTTCTTAAGATTCTTCCAAAGATTGGAAAAGTGCAGAGGAGTACCTAATTTTCATGTTGCACACTATCTTGGTTTTTCATGCTCAATAGCCTTAGGGCAACCATGACAACTTGCAAGAATGGGTAGCTCACTTCTCCACCTTTTTTGAGATTTAAAATTTTCTTCACAGTTTGTGTGTGTGTGTGTGCATGTGTGCACATGCGGGCAAGTTCAATATACACACTTTCTTAGATCTATATTTATCTTTCTCTATCTTCCCTTGCATTTCCTGCACTACCTGAACATTGACTTAGAAAACGTGTGTTTATATTCGTTGATTCCTAGACTTATCTCTCATATCTATCTATCTATCTCCAATTCCATTTCCCACTTTTGAGCACTAATTTAGACAAAGTGTGTTTATGTTCGTTGACGCATAGACCTATACATGTGTAAGTGCGTAAACGTGCACAACAACATTTAGAGAGAGACCTTCATCTTGGAGCCTAGAGCATCTGAAATCTTTATCATGATGTCCATGTCCAAATATCGAGTAGTTGTCCATCCAAGAGACTACATGTGCTGCTATAAGCTTTTTTTGAAAAATAAATAATCAATGCCTCAATAAATAGGCATGACAAAATATAGGCGTGGCGCCTATCAAAATATAATCCATAAATTGAATACTCGCTATCCTCCAATGCTTTCCTCCGCCACTGCTACTATCTCTACACATCAACTGAAACATTCATAATCGTTAGTAAAATAATACAATTAAACCGACAAAAGTGAATACCTAGCAGTCTTCAGCTATATAAATAAATCAACTGGTTAGAAATAAATCCTAACCTTAATTTATTACGAGTGCGCACTCTAAACTCATAAACGTTTATTAATTTAATATGCATTTTGCGGAATCACCCGCTATGGAATCACCCATGTATACACTAAATTAATGAAACGCCCAAAAAGGACAGGCATCCCCATCAACTTCTCGCACAAAGAATCCACTTTGTGTATGAGGCCTGGTCATCAAAGTTTACGGAATCCACCGTAAAACCTCACGGAATCCACCGTGAAATATGCCTCCTGGCATCATACCCCCAGGGTGGGATAGCAATTGACCTCAATTGCTATTAGCTCAATGTGGAGCTAACAGAGTGGGGAAAGCATTTAAGTCTCTAGCATGCATCCATTGTGCTTCCTCTACAGGATGGTTCTTAAATTTAACTAGATATCTAGAATACCTTCGGCCAGTTCTAGTGGTCATAAAGTCAGTGTCTATGATAGCTTTTGGTTCAACTATTTCAGTCTCTTCCTCTAATAAAGGTGGGTTTTCATAAACAGGGTGAACAAGTAATTGGCCTCTAAATGGTCTCAATAAACTAATGTGAAATGTATTGTGAATTTTCCAATGAGATGGTAATTCTAACTTGAATGCATTGTCATTAATTTTATGAATAATTCTAAATGGTCCATAGAATCTGGGAGCTAATTTGACAACTGGATGTCTATCTACACTTTGCAGTCTACGTTTTTCTATTCTCAGCCAAACATAATCATCAACTTTGAAATTCATGGCTTGTCTTTTCTTGTTGGCTTGTTTGGTATATGATTGCTGGGCTTTAGCAATCATATCTTTAACTTCATCAAATATACTGTTATGCATACTAGCAATATCATCAGCACTCTGAATTCTATTAGACAAAGATGCAACAGGCGTAGATAATCTATATCCATAAATGACTTCAAACTGTGCTTTCTTTGTAGATGTGTGCGGTGTATTGTTATATGCAAACTGTAATAAATGCAAATGAGTGTCCCATGTCTGAGGTTTAGAGATAGTATATGCACGTAAAAGATCTAGAATGGTGTTGTTTGTGGCTTCTGTTTGTCCATTAGTTTTTGGATGAAATGCAGATGAGAAATCAATCTTTGTGCCTAGGTTAGAAAATAGAGTAATCCAAAAGTTGTTACAAAATCTAGAATCACAATCTGAAATGATAACTTTTGGAAATCCATGGTTAGTAAAAACAGTTTTCAAAAACAATTGTGCTGCTTGTGATGCTGTTAAAGTTTTCTTACATGGAATGAAATATGCTTGTTTACTAAATCTATCTACGACTGTCCAAATCATATCATGGTTAGATTTAGTATTAGGTAAACCAGTAATGAAATCCATAGAAATTTGTTCCCAAGGTTTAGATGGAATAGACAAAGGCATAAGTAATCCATACTATTTACCATGATGTCTCTTAACTCTTTGACAAATCAAACATTCAGAAACAAAGTTAGATACATCAATGTCCATATGCGGCCAATAAAAATCTTCAGTTAACGTACGTAAAGTAGATATGATATCTCTATGACCTTGATATGGGGGACAATGAATTTCATTCAAAACAAAAGATCGGAATGGAATCGTAACACACAATCTATTTTCATAAAATATAAATCCATCATTATATGACAATGAATCAACAGGAATGAAATTATTTTGAATCAATTTATTCCAATCAGAATGAAAAGTAATATCCTGGTGATATGTATCTTTCATAGCAATCAAAGAATCAAAAGATATGACAGAAATATTATGAATAGCAGGTCTTCTACTCAATGCATCAGCCACTACATTTTCTTTTCCAGGTTGGTATTGAATGATAGGATGAAAACTTTGAATAAAGGAAGCCCATTTGATATGACGGTCAGAGATTTGGGGTTGGCTAAGTAAATGTCTAATACTTTGCTGATCGGTCTTAATCATAAAATTTGAACCCATTAAGTAGTGTTTCCACTGTCTTAATGCTTGTACAACTGCTAATAGTTCTTTGTCATATGTGAAATATTTCAGTTCAGAAGGTTTTAGCTTACAACTAGAATAGGCTATAGGATGATTATCTTGCATAAGTACGGCTCCTATTCTTGATCCACTAGCATCGGTCACTACTAGAAAGAATGGTCTATTAAAGTCAGGCAATTGTAGAACATGGGCATTGGTTAATGCATGTTTCAGTAAGTCAAAGGATTTCTGTTGATTTTCAGTCCATTGATAAACAATTACTTTCTTCAGAAGTTTGGTTAATGGTAAAGCAAGTAATGAAAAATTACATATAAACTTCCTATAGAAACTAGCAAGACCAAGGAATGAGCGTAACTCATGCACGTTTTTAGGGACAGGCCAATTCAATATTGCATCAATTTTCTTAGGATCAACTTTAATTCCATCAGATGATACAATATGACCTAAATACTCAATTTTCGTCTTAAAGAATTCACTCTTTTCAGGATTTGCATACAGTTGATTTTCTTTCAATAACTGAAAAACTAATGACAAATGCTCATAATGTTCTTTTTCATTTTGACTAAACACCAAAATATCATCAAAGAAAACAATTACACAATACTGATATTTCAAAAAGATACGGTTCATCATTCTACTAAAGGTAGCAGGTGCATTAGTCAATCCGAATGGCATGACTAAAAATTCGTAATGACCAAACTGTGTTCTGAATGCAGTCTTGAATATGTTAGACTTATCTAGCCTCACCTGATGATAACCAGACTTAAGGTCAATTTTACTAAATATAGAAGATCCTTGCAGTTTGTCCATAAGGTCATCAACTCTAGGAATAGGATACCTATTCTTTACAGTAATCTTATTTAAAGCTCGATAGTCAATACACATACGATAGGTATTATTCTTTTTCTTGACTAACAATACAGGTTCACCGAATGGAGAACTGCTAGATCGAATCAAACCTCTATTTAGTAATTCCTCAACTTGACTCTGGATTTCTTTTTTCTCTATCTGGTTATGCCTATATGGTGCTTTGCAAGGTGGTTGTGTGCCAGGGATCAAATCTATCTTATGGTCTTTTGGACATGAAGGAGGTAAACCTGGTGGTAGGTCTTCTGCAAAACAGTCCTTAAAATATGCAAGAAATTCCTTATGCCTAGGGTGCATATGATTTTCCTTTACTTGCAATTCATTCACCCAAATGAGATAGGATTTACTACTCTTGCGTAATGCACGTTTAGCTTGAGTATGCGAAAGCAGTGGAAAAACATTAGATGCATGCATACCATATAATATAATAGATTTTCCTTGAAAATTAATATTCATTGTGTGTGTGGAATAATCTATATCTGGGTTATGCTGGTGTCGCCAAGGCATACCTAAAATAATGTCACTCGACTGTAATGGAACAACTAAGAAATTTCTTATTTCAGTGTATGAACCAATTTGAATCTCTAAGTCTTGCACTTCCTGTGTACCATTATACCTAGTGCCTAAAAATGCAGCTTTGATGCGATAATGCGTAGGTAGAGTCTGTAATTTCAATTCCTTTACCAATTTTGCTGAAATAAAATCATGAGTACTACCGTCATCATGCAAAATAGTCTTTTCCTTTCCATGCACCAAACATTTCATATTCAATAATGAATGTGGAGTAGGCATACCTGGTAAAGTATCAGAAGTAGTAGTAGTGTCGTCCTCATCTTCAGTGAAATCAGGCATATCCTCATGTTCGTCTTCGTCCATGGCTCCAAGGTAGTTGATATGAGCTGGTGGCTTCTTTGAATGACAATTTGCTGTGAGATGTCCAGGCTGGTGGCATTTATAGCATACTATTGGCTTGGATTTGGTTACATTATTTGCAATGGCGGGAAGTCTAGGTACATTTAGATTTGGCTATGGAATAGGCTTAGGATTTGGATTTACATTGGATGGTAATGCAGGTGGTTTAGCCCAATTCTTGCGAAAAGATGATGAAGAGAAACGACCTGGATTAAATCTTCTAAAATTGGAATTGAATTGTTTAGATCCATAATTACCATTGACTTGGAATTGCTGTGGTCATCTGTCTCTACCGCATAGCTTATCTTCAGTGTCGTGAGCTAATGAAATGGCATCTTCAAGAGTAGCAGGCTTGAACATGTTAACTTCAGCGTAGTAATGTCCAGGAAGTCCAGACATATACTGGCGCTTATGTATCACCTCGGGTACGTCTTCAAGCATACGTAGCTGGAGGAGTGCATTCCAGAAACGCTCTGTATATTGAGGTATAGGCTTACGATCCCATTGTTGGAGTAGATCCCATTGCTTGATAGCTTTCTCATGAAATTGCGGTGGAAGGAAATTCTACATGAACTTCTTCTTGAAATCTTCCCAAGTAGTAGGACATTCTATGCTCTTGCGTACTACAGTCCACCAAAGTGATGCTCTATCTACCAAATGATTAGTAACACACTTGATTTTATCTTTTTCTGCATAGGTTTCCTCATGGAAATAGTCATCAAACTAACTAATGAATGCTAGAACAGTCTTTCCTTCTCGTATGCCATTGAAAGTACGAAATTTGAAACTTCGTTTACTTATCTTTGATTCCTTGCGAATGGTTTGAGCTTCAAGAGTGGCATCGATGGTACGTCGAATCAAATCTTCAGCTTGAGGTTCTTCTTTGTCGGTAGATGCTCTTTGTAATTTTGCCAATTGCGCTTGCAATGCTTGCCTAGCCCTTCATTCTTCTTCCAATTGCATCATGATTAAGTCCAGTTTTTGCTCCATCGTAGGCTCAGGTAAGTCGTCCTTCATTCCCATAAGATCATCCATATATGGGTCCGTCATCCTGTAAAACTCAAAAGACCTTTCTCACTCAAAATCAGTTAGCGGGATGAGCATAGCTCAAATTCGGGGTTACAAGGCTTATGTGTTTTTGGGTATTTCTTTCTCAATCTTCAGAAAATCTGTGATTTTTCCTTCTTCGTATGCTGAAAATGCTTCAGCAAACCTGCGTATGGGTAGAATACCTTCCAACGAACAACTTTGTAGTTCGGAGTTTCTGCGCAGGAACAGCCCTTCTAGGAGTTTTGAGCACAAGTCAGTTCTGACTCCAATTGACTAGTCTGACTTGCAGAGTTGCAGACTTATGTGACTTTAGAGTTGCAAACTTGCAGAACTTAGCCAACTTAGTGAACTTGCAGAACTTGATCACAGATTACTTGCAAAACTTGATTTCTGAAGTGTGGGACCTGGAGTTGTTGACTTGCAGAGAGAGAGATAACTTGTCTTACTTGATTTGAGTAAGCTTAATGGATTAAGCTTAGTAGGGGGGCTTAATGAAGAAAAATGGCACAGATTCGTCAGGGGGGGCGTTTTTTTGTCGCCGTGGAAAAATCGGAGATACTCCTACACCTCGATGACAATTTTTAAAGCTATTAAGCTTCTTTTAAAGCTTATGAAGCTTACTATTAAGCTTTTTGAAAGAAGGAGTTATGAAAATAATAAGGCTTATCTCTCTGTTTGACGACTTGATGATGGAGATGAAGGAGTGGTCCTCTGCCTGTACAGCCCGGTCCTTCGCGATCTGATGACAGAAACAAGGGTTCTTGATTGCCAGAAGTCTGCCTGTATCGACAGTTCGCGACAAGATTGACCGTAGAGCCCGATCGTTCCAGGAGCTCCGCCTTCGCACGAGATGGATAGGGATTGGAAGCTCTTGATCTCAGCTCTGCTCTGATACCACTGGTGCGTAGATCGGTCACTGTATGCTCACGTAGTGAATCCCGGAAGGTCCCTAAGAACAATGAACTCTACTTTTTGCACAAGTTACAAGGTAAAAAGCATGAACGACAAGAGCAAGAGACCAATTGGGTTCAATCTTCCCCCATGCCTTGTGTGAGCGCTCCACAAAGCATGTATTTTATGTATATTTCATCTTCATGCTCAAATAATAGCCCAAATTACAAAATAGCAAGCTTTTAGCTTTTGAGTTTGCTTTTACACAAAAATAGGAATAAAGCTAATGGACGGTGCCCAAAGAGTCTGGCACGCCCAATACAATGTCCAAATAGAAATAACATAACCGTGCGCCCATGCGCATACAAAATAATAATAAATAATCAATGCCTCAATAAATAGGCATGACAAAATATAGGCGTGGCACCTATCAAAATATAATCCATAAATCGAATACTTGCTATCCTCCAATGCTTTCCTCCGCCACTGCTGCTATCTCTACACATCAACTGAAGCATTCACAATCGTTAGTAAAATAATACAATTAAACCGACAAAAGTGAATACCTAGTAGTCTTCAGCTACATAAATAAATCAACTGGTTAGAAATAAATCGTAACCTTAATTTATTACGAGTGCGCACTCTAAACTCATAAACGTTTATTAATTTATATGCATTTTACGGAATCACCCATGTACACACTAAATTAATGAAACGCCCAAAAAGGACAGGCGTCCCCATCAACTTCTCGCACAAAGAATCCACTTTGTGTATGAGCCCCGGTCATCAAAGTTTATGGAATCCAACGTAAAACCTCATGGAATCCACCGTGGCACGGAATCCACCGTGAAATATGCCTCCTGGCATCAAATAGTGTTGTTGATTGGTCGTAGTGTAATGCTAATGGAAATGCAGAGAGTCCTTGGCACCTTGCTGAAATTAGCTTGCTCTTGGATAAACCATTCATTGAAGGGGAGGTATTATTTGTGATCAAGTCTATGAAGAGGGGAAGTCCCTTAGAATTTATGGGTTTTAGGTAGAGCTTTGTCTTACTTTAAGTTTCAAGATGCATGCTTCAAAGATCTGACTAGCTCAAGTTATTGGACCATGAGTACCTCAAACCTTTTGGTTCTAAGAATTGTGTATATGTATGTATGAATACAAGAGTAGATATAATGCTGAGTAATGTGTGTGTGTGGAGGGGTGTGTGTGAGTCATGTATATGAGTATGCAAAGAAGAAGCAAGGATAAGTAGTATGTGACATATGTCTATGTATGTACTATGTGTATGAGTACATATGTACATGTGGTGAATGTTTCTATATATATATCCCATAACTTATAAATACTGTGGTGAATTTCATATATTTCTTTCAATATTTGTTTCACATGAATGGTGAAAGAGCCTTCAAAATCTTGATATACCTTAGAAATTTTGGAGTTAAACTCAACCTACTCGAGTTTCGAAATAAAAATCGAAAAAAATAAAAGTATAGCCATTTGGTGACATATAGCCACTAAAATAATTTATGATTAGAATTCATAGTTGTTTAAATGGACTTAGTTATAATGCCACGTGTATTTGTATCATTTTGGATTTATATACATTTAATTGCTGTTGCTTTGTCACTTGTATTTTCATGCTACTTTCGTTCAATATTCAACGGTTGTTTTATACAATGTTTAAGTGCCTCATTTGAAGTTGTCACAATACTACCTTTGTTTGCATGTCTAGCTAGGGCTCTATACATATTTGAATAGTAGTCCACTTCTAACAAGATAGTAGACATGGATAGTAGGGATTTGACCCCTCGAAAGGCCACATCCTTGCTTTTTTTTTTCTTTGTTTGGTACATGCATCAGAATGATTTTTTGCAATCATCAAAATATACGCCGATATAACTATTGAAGTATTTTGACACAATATTGGCATATATTCCAATGTTGAGCTAACATGAGAGAGAGAGAGAGAGAGAGAGAGAGAGAGAGAGAGAGAGAGAGAGATTCCTCACCTCTTCACTCAAACCACTAGCCCCTCAACTTTATTAGTCCAATATGTTATGGATCTTTTGATGATCAATATATATGGATAAGGTAGCTATATAGATAGGTATCCAAGCTTTTCTTAATGTGGGACCATGGTTGTATGTGAAGGACTTCGGTGTCATATTATGGTGCTAGAAGCTAGATGTATATCCACTTATGAATGCCCACTGAAGAACTTTAGCCATCTAGCTTGATTGATTTGTTTGTAACAAGAAGACACAATTTACACAAGAGTGTCATGGAAGATTATAATTGAATTGATAACTAGAATCATGATGGTTTACGACAAAGGTTTTGTCATGGGCTAGATGCTCATACAATGTGCAATGCTGAGCTAAATACATACATTCTACAAAGTTTTAATTTTTTCAAATAGTAGCGAATGCTCGTCAATATGAAGTGAAGAGATGTAACATCTAGTGACATGAATTCTAAGTACTGACTTAAAGATAGTAGCCTTTATAAGCTATGGCTTTATCAAACCCCTTGCAACCACCTAGCTATCATACCAAAGAAGAAAGTCAATGCCATGGAAGTTATCTGCCAATACTTCTAGCATCTATGATTACTGAAATAATCATAAATGGAAATGGTGCACATATTGATAGCCGAGATGGTAGCCATCTTTAATCAAGTTGTTATTTAACAAAAGATAATGCACATAGCATCCATTATGGTTTAAACATTCTTTGACTTTGGAAAATTGCTGCAGTTCCTAATGATGACACATTTTTTTTCTCCAAAGAACAAATAGAGCATGTAACTATCGTTATATGGTTATATGGGAGGTTCACGATGTAGATGGACATTGGTCGAGGGTCAACAATATCCTTAAATCCTTCGTCCGGAGTCTTGACTCCAACAACGTCGGTATTGAAAAACTGCCACAACTTGAACACGCGCCCTCGAAGTCAATGATCACTCTCAGATCTATATTACTTTACATACATCTGCTTTGCGCACAGACCCACGTCGTAGATGCCAGCCTTGCCAAGACTTTTGTTGATTGGCCAATGGCGACGCGAAGATTGCGTCCCGAACTGTCATGCTGGCAGAGTACGTAAATAGGATAACTGGTGACTATACATTTAGAATTGGTGCATAATTAATTATAAAGAATTAGTTATATAAAACATAGCTTACGCTACACGTAAAAACTCCCTCTTTTCTGTCTTCTATTTTGACTCTCTCTCACAGATTCGAAGGAAACCACGTCCGGCCTATATGACGTGCCTATATATTAAGCGCAGCGTTCCCATTGGAATGTGGGGTTTGGCTGGTGATCAGTCGAACATTCCATCTTTCTTATTATAAGCTCTGCAGCCAGCCTCCTGCGATTGCGACTGCAAGCTACAATATCACTACGTCTGAATCTATATTTGAAATGGATCATACAAGATCAGTGATGCTTGCTCTCCTTTCGCTCTTTGCAACTCATTTGGCTTTCTCCCTTATGCTTTTATTGGGCTCTCATCAGCTTGCCGGCGCAGAAGCGGCGGCGACAACCCATCAGCTAGACTGGAAGGTACTGTGCAGCTTTTGATCGTGATCAGCACCATATTTAGTCTAGTCGCAGTATCATTGATGTGCTCTCTGATCCACGCATTGTAAGAATATGAGTGCTGCTTAGCTGATCAGAGTTCGCTAATGCGTCTTAGCTTTAGGATCAGGTTTTTAGATATTCAGTCTTAGCGCTGGTCGACCCAATTAGTAGTAGTCTTCTGTCTGTCCGAGTGATGATCAGCTATTCTTCAATTGCTAAATATCCTGATGATCCATTGTATCAACACAGGTGCAATATGCGAACTACACACGCCTTTGCCACACCAAAGCTCTTGTCTCTGTCAATGGTCAATTCCCGGGCCCAACAGTCTACGTGAGAGAGGGCGACACTGTGATCGTCAACGTCACTAATTTGGTACCCTACAACGTTACCATTCACTGGTACGTATGACTAATCATATGTCTTTAAAAGCATTAAGGATTAGACAGGCATGATTATATGTATGTAGGAATCATGAAGTCTCGATTGTACGTGGTCATAAGCTTTACCGTTTAATTATGACGCAGCTTGTCAGCTATTCTGATCTTGATTTTCATTGGGTATGATCCAACAATTCTGGGCAGGCACGGTGTTCGTCAGCTTCGTAGTGCATGGGCTGATGGGCCTGCCTTTATCACCCAGTGCCCGATTCAAACTGGCAACTCTTACGTCTACAAGTTTCAGATAATCGACCAAAGGGGAACCCTCTTCTGGCATGCGCACATCAGCTGGCTGAGGGCTACTGTGTATGGGGCCTTCATCATCCGCCCCAGAGTCACCGTTGTGTACCCCTTCCGAGCTCCCGCTGATGAGATCCCCATTCTGTTAGGTATGTAGTCCTCCGATGGAAATGTTTTAAGCATCGACGTATAAGTCATGTCCATTCAGTAAGATTGACGATTAGGTCCTAATAATATCCAATTATTCTCATTAAGTCGGCACAATACATCATGTAGTGTGTGAAAGTGAGGGCTCTAGATTTTTCGCACGCAGTGAACTTTGATATACACCTGATGTTGCTGCGCACTCTTGTGAACAGGTGAATGGTGGAATGCCAATGTAGAAGATGTGATTGCCCAAGCCTTAGAGACGGGAGGAGGTAACAACGTCTCCGACGCTTTCACGATCAATGGACAACCTGGGGCCTTATATGATTGCTCACTAGCAGGTTATAATTAATTCTGATACTTATACCAAAGGCATACTAATTAATAATCATGATGGAAGGAGTCAACAAAATGAGAGGAGAGATATTGATCACACCTACATTGGGTAGAGTGTATGTAGGTTAATATATGCATGCCGCATGCGTAGAACTTTGAAGGAAAACTAGCTGTTTACGGCCAGCTCGTGGCGCTCGTGTTATCACGTCGCACGTGATACGTAAATTGATATGCAGATTATCGAATCGTGATAAATAACCCATACGTACTGCAGAGACCCAAGTATTCAACGTGGCGAACGGGAAACAGTATTTGCTGAGGATCATCAATGCGGCGATGGGCTTCCAGCTGTTTGTGGGCGTGGCTAACCACAGTCTCACAGTGGTGGAGGTCGATGCGGAATACACCCAGCCCTACAAGACGGACATCGTTGTGGTGGCGCCTGGGCAGACTACCAACGTGCTCTTCACTGCCGACCAGCCAACAGGCCAATATTTCATATCAGCTACCGTTTTCTCATCGGTGGACCCATCGATCATCCCTTACCCCACCCGAGCTACCACTGCCATACTCCGGTACGACGGCGCTAGCACCGTGCCTTCCACCGACTTGCCCATGCCCGCTTTCCCAGCCGCCGACGACAGCGCATTCGTGGCCAACTTCACTCAGAGCCTGAGGGGGCAGCCATTTTCTAGAGGCTTTTACTACTATAATGTACCCCAAACGGTCGACGAGGATCTCTTCTTTACAGTTGGGTATGCTCTGCAGCCGTGCTCCACTTGCTCTGGCCCCATCCCAGGCAACCGCTTCTCTGCGTCGATAAGCAATGTCACCTTCGCAGACCCATCGGTTTCCCTTCTTCAGGTACACAGGCTGCTATTCTCTAGTGTCCGGACGAGCTGCAAAACATGTACATATATATGCATAATATATTGACTAACGCAAGGAATTGGCCGAAGTCGTGCGACGTCTATAATATGTCGTTATGTATGGATCATTAATATGCTATGTATCATCGTTGATTGGTGGATACGTGTGTGGACGGGGCACCGCAGGCCTACTACAACCACATCAACGGAGTGTACACGACCGATTTCCCGGACGAGCCCTTGTTCGTGTACAACTACACGGGGGTGGATCCCAGCAACAAGCGGTCGGTGGTGGGGACGAAGGTGAAGGTGCTGGAGTTCGGGACGAACGTGCAGATCGTGTTCCAGAACACGGCGACGCTCCTGTTCGAGAGCCACCCGATCCACCTCCACGGCCAGAACTTCTACGTCGTCGGGACCGGCCCCGGCACCTTCAATGCCTCCTCCAGTCCCAAGACCTTCAACCTCGTCGACCCCCCTTCCCGCAACACCATCGCCGTCCCTTCCGGAGGCTGGGCTGCCGTCCGATTCCAGACCACGAACCCCGGTATAGTACATGCATCCATCCACCCACATTATATAGAATGATACTTATATATTCATCTCCCTCCTCAGTATCCCGGCGTCCCACTACTTGCCTCAAAGTATAACCAATGCACACAAATCTCACACGATAATCCTGATCCATAATTGGACAATTGTGATTATCAGATCATGATCAATCAGATAATAAGAACTAGGGGGCAGGTAAAGCTAAGCACTAGCCTTGACGTAGTTCTGAATAAATTAAGTGCTAACCTACGATCTCTTCTAGTCTCGACCACTTCTCAAATATTATACTTGTAACTGCATCGTATCTTCTTCGATGCCTTCCAACCCAACCTGTCCATCTTACAACGCCAGACATCCACAGACAGTTGTGACGACCACACCGTTAAAAAACAACCCTGCAAGAAACAAAAGCAATGATCAGAAGGCCAAAATCTACTCATTTTTAATTAGCACTAGGCTTGTCCTGATTAGAGTGCCCTATTTAATCCATCTCTTCGATCATTGCTGACTTCTCCGTGGTGGCTCCTTTGCTATGATACAGGTGTCTGGTATATGCATTGCCACATTGACCTTCATAACTCGTGGGGCATGGCCATGGCTTTCATTGTAAAAGATGGAAAGGGAAGCAGCCGCACATTGCCACCTCCTCCTGCAGACCTTCCTCCATGCTAGCTAGCACAACAAAGGTTTGGTTGCTCCTTTAATTGCTTACAACAAAAAGGAATAACAAAGGAGTACACACTTTATTCCCAGTCTAAGCTTAATCCAATAATTTCAATGGACCGAGAATCAACCTCATGAATTGAATGCACCACCAATGCTATCTAAACCTATGAAGCTAAAGGAGGAAGCAATACGGACTTTGCCTACAGTGTTGTACCGCTACAGATTAATAATCCTTTATCCCGTGCAACTGATCATGTCCGATGGCTCAAGAAGATGGAGCCTTCTATACGTGAATGCAAAATGCAAAAGCAACTTGTAGGTGTAATCTGATATGCTTATTCTTTCTCCTTTAATGTAGCATTCTACACGCCGAATGTTCACCTTTTGCACTTCTATAATTAGTGTGGGTCCTTCAAAGGTTAAAAAAATGCAATCATTAAGCACCGCATTAAACCTTGGGTTCGGATTATCTAAAATTTCTCCTTTTTTAGAAAGACGCTGCCTAATCTCCTAAAGAAAATGCAATATGTTAAAATAATATTAGCACTCCATACTAGGACCTGCGCAAGTGCAGGCCATTAGGGTGCTTGTAATGAAATGGTACCAAACCCTAAACTATATTTTTGCAATATCTAAGTTACACAACACTGTCTTATATTATTTCCTCACAACCTAATGCATCTCTGTCAAAAAACATGGGAAACATTAGCATTTCATAACAATTTATTAGTGCATAAATATAGCAAAGTTGTCCTAACCCCCCCCCCCCCCCCCCAACCACCCCATTCATCCTTCAAAACATAAAATATACTCGTGCACATAAAAGTATTAAAGATGAACATTAACTCCCTTCCACTCTTTACTTTTTAATTACTACCCTAAGTTTACAATTTGAAGCATAAATCTTGCTATCTAAAAGACATATGATAGTAAAGTTTACTCTTTGTTGTTTCACACCCACAATGGTCCTTTTGACATGTTTTCAAAAGTAAGAAGTCATCGTCACTTATTATATTATCAAAACAAATTCAAATGAATAAAATCCAATGAAAGCATAATTCACACTCCACATCCAACTTTGAATCTAGGTTTGAAATAGTTTTCTTTTGCAAGCATTGCTACTACCAATAGCAAGTGTCCTCATCTCCATATGCAAGGGCGATGAATTTCTTATCAAAGCATTAGATGTAGATGGTATCTCATCAAGCAAAATTGCATTTGTTGCAATAAACAACACACCATCAACAAGGGTACCACTCATGAATAGACCCAAAAGAAAAACACAATTAGAGTTGGCAAAGAGAATACTAAGGATGATATCCATATTCACCTAATGTAACACAACCAAGCAGCATAGGTCATGACACTCCCATCGATTCCATTGAGGAGGGATTCTCTTTGTGTCTGATAGAGACACAACATGGTCGTAGACAGAGACTGACACATGTAACATTGTGTATATCCCTCGTAGATAATTTTAACAAACCGGTTGTCATACCTTTCAACAAATGGAAGACTCTCAAGGGGCTCAACCACACGTGTAGGAGATCTTTGAATTTTAGGTTCTTGTGCAAAAGGCAAGAATTGCTTCTGTAATCACATTTAAGTTTGAGATGCACGGTAGTAACCAAACATCGAGGTCTTCATTTTCCTACAAAACAAAAGTAAGAAAAGCAAACAAACAAAGATAAATTGAGTACTCAAAGTGCAATAACACTATAAAAAGTTGTGCTCTCGCATATTGGAAGCAGCTAAAAGTGATTAAAGTCTTTGTTTTCCTATATTCAATATTAATAGTGGAACTTGCACAATTATCATTGTCATGCAACAAGATTCTCAGACCACTAGCAAAGGATTTAACTCAAGAAAACACCACATACAACGTCCCATGCATGAATATTGCACTTTTAAGATAGAGTCCCGGCGAAGTTAATCCTTGTCCTTGTGCCTTTTTAATAGTCATTGCGAGTGCCAACCACCATACAAGAATATATTATCGCCGCATAGAGAAGGGAAAATGCAAGCTTGTAGGAATCAAGTTGATTCTTGGAGTGAATACTTTGGCATCAATGCTTGTGCCACTAATGATCAGCTTTCCTTGTATAACCATACTTGCAAGTGATGCAACTCTATTTGTAGCATCCATCAAGTTAGTACCATCTCAAATACCTTGAAGGCATGCAATGAATTTTGCACCCATGGAGCCATCATCATGAGATACTCGCATGTTTTACGTATGCCTCAGAATTCTCACATGCTGCCATGAAGCTAAGCAACAAAGGGATGCACTCACAATGTCCTCACACGACCTCCCTTGATCAGAATTGGCAATATCTATCTAAAATCACCTCAAAATAAAACAAAATTTTCACCAAAAGGTGGATTGGAAGACATGATATCTTGCAAACTCTTACCTAGGGCTTCACAAGCATAATGATATATCATCGGGGCCTTATTCCACAAAATAAGGCAAGTCTCCCTTAACAACCATGGCAAATCACTCTCCATGGATATGTTGCATGTTGAGTGACCTTCCAATTGCAATGGGATCTTAAATCTCAAGTGAGCTATGTGATCAATTGGTAACAACAATATAGCAATCCTTGATGATGCGCTTGCTAAAACCAAATGACCCTATGAATACAAAGTTTCCAAGATACACTTATAAAGAAATGTTTTGTGTGCCCCATCAAGACCATCCAAAAAGAAGAGCTACCCCTCACTAGCCTACAAAGTAGCGAGAATAGCATGAAATGTTATAGCTTGTCTCTCATTGAGTTTTGATTTCATTAATTCAACATTGCATGCTTGATCACATTAATCATATTCAAGCTCGTCAAGTATAAGAAGATTTCTGTAGGAGATTCAACTTCTCAACTGACCTTCAAGCATCGTAGGGATATCTGACAGACTCTAATCGTGATGTCTCAAGAGCAACTACATGTGTTTCAAGGCTTCATTAATTGCATCAATCTTAAGTCAATCACTTTGCATACCATCCATTTCAAATATCTATAGACAATATCCTTTATAAGTTGGATTTCAAATCGCTCCCACAACCTCCTTAGCAAGCATAGCTCACAAAATATGACAATTGCCACAATTAAATTCCTTAACAACACACCCAAGTGAATGTTTGAGGTTTCTTGCAAATACTAGAAACATTCATCATTGCTCTCCAACATACCCATTGTCGTGCAAGCTTCCTTGAATGTTGGATACAACACACACCCAACTGTTCTCAAGTCCTCAAAGCATGTGGAACCCCTGCACTAGGATTAACAATCACTTTCTATGCATTGTCACCATCTTCAAATACCATTGTATTCTCACTTGGCAAATGGACCTGCAACCTCCGAATGACAAGCTTCTCACTGTGTGAAGATGATAATCCAATATATGCTAATATGCCTTAGAGGTAGAGATGTGGCGAGCATCAAGGTATTTGTCAATCTCATCAATCATCTCCAGCATAACATTTATAGCATCGGCGTCTGGTCTAATAGATGCAAGCCTAATTGTAGGCCTATCATACCTCTTGTAAATGTACTTGTAAAGATATTTCACTATTGCAACAATGGAACATATTTCTATATTAATGTATGCATTATTGTTTTTGAAAGATAGTTTTTATAGGGCACAACTATCAAGAATCGCATGGTAGGGGGACTTGCTTGAGCTGTTGTACCAAAAACACACCATACACTAAGCACTCAAGAACACAAGTAGAGAGATGGAGGCCAAAATGTTTTCTTGTTTGGTTTTTCTTCTTCTTCTTTCACACATAATACAATGTACACAAAGTATAGATAAGGTACAACATAAAGGAAAGTGTCTTGCTAAGTCAAACAATGAATAACTGATTATACTAATCGACTAGCACTATAATTATGCCAGTTGTAGGTAGGTGTACCAAACTAAATATATTAAGTGATAGGTTAGTGGCCATGTGAGGATCATAATGACCACCAATGTGCTAAGTGTAGATGTGCGGAGCCATCTAGCTAGCAGTCCATCATCAATGTTTGCACATGTTGAGCTTGCCATCTCAACAATAATGCAATGATTATTAATGACACTACCTCTAACATTCACACTTTTACCATCATGGTGCCTCCTATAAACAAGATAACCATTGTCATTAACAATGATTTCACAAAAAAACTTATTGGGTAGATGTTTGTATAATTTTCTTCACTCATGTAGGGACTATGCAAATTAAATGGCCTAGAGAGCCCATGTACACTACATCTAGTCATAATTTCATGCAAGATAGGGAACTTTTCCCTATCAAGTAGCTCTACATAGACAATCTAGTCATAATTCTCTATTGCTAAGGGCTTGAATGGCTCCTCTAGAGTCAAAAATATATGAGCCCTTTTTACATGCATTCAAGAAGATAGATGCAACCTACATTCAATGAACTCTTGGGGAAGTTACTATATGTATATCCTCCACATCACATGTGTTCAAGGCCTATTTATAAATAAAACATAACCCTTTTCTATTCAATCTGTAAATAACCCCTTTATATGATACCCTTATGTATGTAAAAAATGTATAAAAAACTACCCTCTAGGGCCTTGCAATGTCAAGTGCATCCTTGAAGTTGTTACCTTCGAGATCTTGTTGCAATCTCGATACCACAAACATCCATGGATCCCATGTTGGTATGACCTAAGATGATTCAATAACTTTATGGGATCAATTGAATACTGAAGCCTACTCTTTTCTCCTTTTGATTCGTGCAAATTCTGTGCATGTGCATGGAATTTGCATGATGGTGTAGATAAATTAGTAGACATGTACACTAGGACATGTATCCTAGGAAACTATGAGGTGAGTTCACTAGCGTACATTTGCACTAGTGGGCATATTAGTGCACTTGTGTACATTGGGTGAAACAATGTGTCCTACATGCAATGATGTGTGTGGGATATGCAAGGGTGGGTACACTAAGAGGATTTAATATGGCCTAAATTTTTGCAAGTACACACTAGGTATACTATGCTACTTTATAGAAGTGTAAGAGCGCATGTGCATTAGTGTAGCACACAAGTACAACATAGTGTGGTGAGTATGTATGAGTGCATGTACACTACTATGGTGCACTAGTCCACTAGAGTAGATCATAGCATTGTGAATGTATAATGTGTCCTAAGGGTGGGATATACTAGATAGAAAGGAAAGAGGAATCAAAATGAGTGCACATGTGTTGCTCTAGGTATAAAGGCTATATATACATGTGTACACTAGGGTAGAGCTAGTATGGTTAGTCTACAACAAACTCTTGGATCTCTATTGCTTCGCTCTTTCATGTGGTTGAGCAGAGAAGGCATAGATGGTTTAGAGGTATAGTATTAGCTAACTATATGAGACATAGTGTAAGACCATAAAAGGGGAGTTCTTAAAAGAATAAGACTACTATAGCAAGTGTGACGGTCCACAGCCCTTAGAATCCCCCGCAGGGCTTGGGACCCCTTGGAGGCATCTCACAAGACCACGATGCATCACATCAGAACACTGTTTCCCAATTGGACACGCACACCTCAACACAACATGGCTCCAAAGTTTGGAGAATGGCCCATCTTGAAGGCAAAGCTTATATTTACAAGAAAAGGACTTTGTACATTGCAAGCTGAGGGCCCAAAAGGTAACATGTTTTGTAGGTGAGGGTGGAGCTATCAACATGCATCAAACACGACTTAACGCTGCAGGGTTAGCGAGTACCATTCTATAAGGCATATGTTAAATAGTAGTTTCACCATGCTAGTATAGCATCTTAATAGCATATTCCCTAATAGGCAATGCTAACAAAAAATATGGCAAAGCATAAACCAATATTCTGTTCACAATTATTAATACACATAAAAGTTTGCTAGAGCATTTAAAAAAAATCAATATTACTCTATTAAACTTTATGTTAAGATACATTCATCACATCTTATACCATATTGTAATTCCTCCATTAGGTGACTCTATACTAATAAAATGTCATGAATTTTTAAAATTTAATGTGCAACAAGTGTCAAAAAAATACCTCTAATAAAATGATGTGAATTATTAACACTTTTACACATTTACATATTGTTAAAAATTTAGAGAATTAAAACAAGAACAAAAGATAGGATAGATTCATGGCATGACTGTATAATACTTAAATTATGTTATATATTTTATGAGCACTTTTGGCTTTGATTGTAATGTAGGTTATCTTACCTTGAATCTGTGCTTGTAATAAGCGAACCAAAAAAATGATATATTGGTAGACCGTGGCAATCTCCATACCAATGAGTAGTGAGTATCTTGCAAGATGCTTTAAAAAGGCATCTTATGCGGTGAGGATTCTATACTCTTCCAAAAGTCATATGTTTTTTTTTTGTTATTTTATTTGATCACTCGAGTACTTGTTAAAGAAAAGGACAAAGTGATAAGTGTCCCCATGATGTAGGATAGCTCTGAAGGTACAAGAGAGCTTTAATAAGACTCTAAGATCATAAACCTTCTATTATTGTAGGCATATAGCTTCACCCTCTATACACGTTATTATAGCATCTGGATGTCCACCATGTTTTTGATACCCATACTTAGCATTTAGGTTTCAAAAGTCCCATCCTAGGCATGTGATAATTTTGGCCACTCTTATCAAAATGAGAGTTTCATAAAAACTATTTGATTTTATTATTATTAAAGGCGTTTATTCATGTGCTTGAATGTTGTGTTAATGAAGCCCAATTTTATATGTTCACACAATGTGATAGTATACCTTGCCTAAGTAGATAACGAAAACAAACATATTGAGGAAACTTGGAGACATCCTGTCCCAATGATTGAGAGTCTATGGCTAAATTGAGTTAATAAGTTGAGTAACTTTCTTAACATTAGATGGAGTTGCTAGAATGTGTGGTACACATATCGGTCACCGTATGTGTGCGTAGTGAGCTTCAGAAGGTCCCTAAGAACAAAAGAACTCTACTTTTTACACAAAAACCAATGAAGAAAGCTTGCACGACATGAACAAGAGACCAATTGGGTGCAATCTCTCCCCATGCCTTGTGTGAGCACTCCACAAAGCATGTGTTTAATATATTATTCATCTTGAAGATCAAATAATAGCCCAATTTACAAAGTAGCATGCTTTAGCTTTTGAATTTGCTTTTGTGCCAATAAAGAATTAAAGCTAATGGGCGCCCAAGAAGTCAGGCGGTACCCAAAAACAATGTCCAATACAAGTATTTAAATCGTGCGTCCATGCGCATACAAAAATAATAAATAAATATCAAGCGCTTTAATAAATAAGCGCGACAAAATATAAGCTCCATGCCTATAATACGCACCCATAAAAAATTGATGATAATTTGAATACACGCTATCCTCCCATGCTTTCCAATGCGACCGCTGCTCGTTCTACACATCAACTGAAGCATTCACAATTGTTAGAAAAATAATACAATTAAACCGACAAAAGTGAATACCTAGCTGTCTTCAGCTACATAAATAAATTGGTTAGAAATAAATCCTAACCTTAATTTATTACGAGTACGCACTCTAAACTCATAATCATTTATTAATTTAAATATGTATTTTGCAAATTCACCCGCTATGGAATCACCCATGTACACATAAAATTAACAAAATACTCGAAAAGGATAGGCGTCCCCATTGACTTCTCGCACAAAGAATCCACTTTGTGTATGAGCCCCGATAAAAAAATTTTATGGAATCCACCGCAAAACCTCACAGAATCCACCGTGGCACGGAATCCACCATGGAATATGCCTCCTGGCATCAATGTGAGTTTGTCCTACCCCAAAGACACTAGATGATATTCTACATGGACTTAGAGTTGTGTTTGACTACTACAAAATTTATATGGATTCAAGAGAAGGCAACTCACAAGTGATATCAAAGAAATGGTTAAAGACATGTAAATCTAAAACATGGAGTAAGAGTTGAGAGGATAGGTGGAAGTAAGAGAGAAGAAATGGCTATGGAGGTTCAAGAAAGAGGAAGATAGTGTGTGGGAACTCCGATGATCACAATGTGTAACCTACCTTGCCTTATTCTATTTTCATAGAACAATAAAGAATAAAGTGACAGTGACTACATATAGATGTACATGCAATAAGTACAAGTAACTATAGATGGCTATGCATAGGTTGCCTTTAATCCCCAACAACCTCCCACTTAAAGGCGAATGTGCCTAAGTTTCAGAAAAAAGGTAAATATAAGTATAACAGGATGAGAAATAGACATCATTTCATCCTACACCCATCATCTTCCTAAGAAAGACATATCATTCCACTTATAGGAGACTTTTGGTGAGTAGATCTATAGGATTCTCATTAAATTGAGATCTAGATAAGGTCTATTTTCTTGCTTTTAATCATCTCTCTAATGAAGTAATAATGGATCTCAATGTGTTTGGTCCTTGCATGAAAGACCGGATTACATGCCAACTACATGGCAGTTATAGAGTTTCAATATACTATAGGAGTCATGGTCATACTAAGGTCTAAACTAGATGACCTTATCATAGGGCCTCCTTGTAAGCGAAAGTGAACTACAATGTACTTGGTCTCAAGGCCGTGCATTTTTGTACTCTAGATATCCAAGAAAAAATATCTCTAGCAAAGATGAAGCCATAGCTAGATGTGGACTTACCTATTGTTTGCATGTCTTGCATAATCAAAGTCGATGTAGCCTATGAATGTAGTACCTTGGCTACCATAATAAATGTACATATTTGTAGTGCCCGCAATGTATCTCATGATATCCTTCAAGAAGTCCCAATGATGCATGGCAAGTATCACCATATAACGAGCTACAACTCCCACTGCAAATGCTATGTTAGGTCTAGCATCTATCATGGCATCTTTTAAGACAAGTAGAGAAGTCCCTTAGAGCAATTTTGCATATTGCACATACTAAGTATGTTAGAGGCATAGCGTACATCCTTTGTCTTTAAACTCTTATTGACCAAAGATTTTAAAGCATCTAGCTCATCATGAGTACTTCGAGAAATCAGCATATCATCAATATATAACAACAACATGATAAGACTACCATCATAGTCCTTCATGTAGAGATACAAATATATATCATTGCCATATCATATAATTATATATCAAATTTGAAACTGTAGAAAGAATCACTTTTCAAAAAACTCAGTGATATACATGTGCAAGATGCAATGTATAAGTACTTGCTATGTCATGAGAAGAAGTGAAAGAGGAGGTCATATCTCAAGTGAAAAGTTAAGTTTAAGAGAAGACATGCATGAGACCTTGGGATAGGGACTAAAGGGGACTTTAATCATGAGTTTTGAACTATTTTTTGGTGAAATAAATGTGTAATTCTAGGAAAAACACATGAACAACAAATAACCATTATTTTCCTACATGTTCTTGATAGTTTTGTGGTTGAACAAGGTCTCTCTCTCTTGGGGCTAAGATCTGCAAAAAACTCTCTATTAAAGGGAGAGTATTGGGAAGCAAATAGTGAATGCAAGGATGACATTAAAGAAAGAAGAGGAGGGGGTTTCATGGGCTGAAATAGAGTAGGTCTCTTTGTTAAAATAGAGAATTTCAATATTAGAACTTCTTATTCATCTCTTTTATCATGATTCATGAAGCTTTAGGCTTGAAGATACTCCCGGATCCACCCCTAATTGTAGCATAGCACTTGAGGCTTCCAAGGGAGGTCTTTGGATGTTTTAGGGCCAAAATTGACTATCAAAACATGGTATACAATCTGGTATATAGTGATGTTGATGTGATACAAAATTAAGCATATAGCTTACAGGTGGCTACAATAGGTAAAGTTTATTTCTTGTCTATATGAGAAAAATGTAATATGTATACAAAGGATTAGTTTTGGATACACTTTGATAGCAATAATTGAGTCCCATGCAATGTTTATGGGCTAAATTTAGTAGGGAATAATAGGGAAAACCATAGCAATATACTATCCATGAAGCTTAAGAGCTTTGAACTTGCTTCTAAATGCATTTCTTAATGGAATTAGACTCTTTAATACTAGAGAAAATTTGAGTGCTACCAAAACTCAAGTATTATGGAATTTAGTAGCCCAAATAGGATTTTGTTAAGCTAATATGCTCTCTATTGCTTCGTACTATGTCCAAATGTTTGATGCTATGTTCTGCCATAAAAATACATGATCAAAATATGGATTTTGGAGCCTATGTATAGCAATGAATTGATTGGTGTCCTAGTTTTAACTAAGCTATGGAATTAGGAGTGTTTGAGTAATCCTCCCTTAAATGATTTACACTACTATTTACAGTGCATCTATTGATCTTGAACTAATTTATATGTCATAAATCAAGGGGCTTTGTTTTTACTTCAAACAGTGTGTTTAAATTTGTAAATTTACAATCAATTCTTCTTCTTTATCTTTTCTATCATTACTCTCTACAACCTTTCTTACCTAAACCCCTTTGGTTAAGGCTTTCTTCCTTATACGCTATCGTGTTGTTATATGGAGACAATGAAAAAAACCCTACATTGCATCATCATCTAGATTTCTTGTTAATCTAGAGATTCAATGTCATATTAGTCATTAGTGTAAGTGTCCATAGTATGGATGGTTCAAAAATACGATATTTTTAGACAATTTAGTATACTTTTGATATTTTGGATATTATTTCTTGTAAATATCCTAAAAAGATGTAGAAAACTTCTAAAATAGGGTGACATGCAAAAAGAAAGTTACTTTTCAACGAGTTTTGGAGATCTCATGTAGAAAAAAAGGATTCTCAAATTCACACACGATGCGTGATCATAGATTTTAGGTAGGAAACAGTACTCCAAAGGATTGGGAGGAAGAAGAAAGAGCAATCCAAGATAATTTGGAAGAGGTGTCATGGGATTTTACCCCCCCTTCATAGCGAATAGAACCATCAGATTTGTTATCTAAGAAATAGAGATGAAGCTAGTGTTTGGTGCACATTTTTGGTCTAATAGGGAGTTCCAAGAGATCTAATGCTTGGCTTGGGTAAGTTACTCATGAATATATGTATGCATCACGTAGGTACAAAATAAGGTATTTTTAAAATACCATTTTTTATATACAGAAGGGTGTAATATAAATGGATTATTTACAGATTGAATAGAAAAGGATTATGTTTTATTCAAGAAAAATTCACACACAAGGATATTTATAAATAAGCCTTGAACATATGTGATGTAGAGGATATATATGTAGTAAATTTCCAAGATGCTTGGAGATTGCTTTTGAGTAATAGTAGAAATTGTCTAGATAATCCAAGAACCATTTTTCTTGGAGTTTAGCCATCAAACAATCAGCTTATGACTACTATAATAATTAAGAAACATAGGGCTCAAGTGTATTTGAAGTTCTATACAAGGATTTTGTTTACCTTCTCAAGTTATATCAATACATAACGTTTTGGATCATTGAGCTTTGGTAGATTTGAATCTCTTTCCTATTCTTTTTCTTCTCTTCTATCTCATATTCTCTACTTCCTTCTCTCTATGATCCATGGTGAATATGACCTTTTGACTAAAATTCCTCGAATATTGGTAAACCCAACGTGAAAGGTCACCGAAAAACACAATATTAGTAATTTTGCGAATCTCCCAATTCCCATTTTTTGGATACTAAAAAGGTGGCACCCGGATAACATGCCCATAAGTTTCTCAACACCATATGATATGACCTATCGTTGAAAAGCGCTTGAAAAACAGAATCTAATGAGCTATAGAGCGCTCGATTTGGAGTTATAGTGTTCAAGTTATGACAAATACAAAGATTTGACCGCGTGTCCCAAACTTATGGGAAATTCCCATATTCCCCAATATGGTGTTGAAAGGAAAGGAAGGATAGGAGAAACTTCAAGCATAGTCTCTAGTAATATTTTGTAGTAGTTTACTATAGAATATGAACATGCTTATGCAGTTACAGTAATAACAATAGGTGATGCAGGCTTCTTCTCAAACAAAAATTATTGTGATGAATGCTCTGTATTAGGCAATAGAGCATGAGATGAAGTTTTTTAATGGTAAAAATATATCTTCATATTTACATGGGGTGACTCAACTTGCATGGAGCTAGTATTTTGTGCGAATCATTGTATATGAATTGAAAGCTCAAGTTACCAAATTGTACATGTAGGATGTTGACTAGGTAGCTTTCAAGAAGAAACTTTGGGAATAATTTTACATTGAAGACACCAATTTGATTACCCGCAAGACTTTCCAGGAGTGGGTTCTAAAACGTAATAAGGGTCTTTTGGCTACATAGTTATTAAGAGAATTTGAAAGTCGGTTTGAGCAATTAGATCTTGTAGAACAGCAGACTCTTGCACATCAAAAAATTAAATTATTTCTACAAGAAGTAGATCCTGAGCTTCAAGATAAGCTTGATGATTTATTAGAGGATCACACTATGGAGATAGGGCTCATTACAAAGTGGAGGCATGTTAAGGATGATGTTACTGCACTGGTGAAAAGCATAGAAGAAGAGAAAAATTGCATGTATGTAGCTTTCTTGATGTTACAAGAAAAATAATGAATATATCGAGTAAGCCACTTGCTTCTATGGCTAACCCGATGGCTATACCTGTTATTCCAACTATTAGAAAATATATATTAGATGAATTGGTTAAAGGCATGTGGAATCTTTAGTTGAAGGTCACAAATTTGGATGAGAAAGGACAAGAGGAAAGGGAATGGACAATAATCCATAAACCACTTAAAAGTTATATGTGGTGTGATAGTTTGCAGCATGAAAGGAAGGATTTTGCTGCTTATTAGGAGGCCTTGGCATGATAGCTCATCTTTTGGAAAGATGGTAAGATCCATGCACAAGAAACAAGATTGCCTCTTGCTTTGAATTCTGGAAAGGGAGATATGTAAAAGTGGTTTGAAGACTTGGCTATCTAAAATGCTTATGTGGTTGTACATGTTGCTACTTTTTATCTACGCTTGGATCAAATGCATGGCAGTGATGGTTGGTCCAAAGGCTACAATATGGACTCATACTTTGTATGTAGTTGAAAAGAGGAAAGCTATTGATAGGGAAATGTGTCATCTAGTGCAAGACATTCATGACATGATTGGCTAGGAATCACCAGTAGATGTAAATTCTGTATATGCATATTTAGCAAAAATGCAAAACACAAATGCACTTGCGGAAGAGAGATGAATATAATGTAGGGATAATTAAGAGAGGAAAGCTACTAAGCAACCACTTCTCGAGCATGTTATGGAAGAGGTTGGGTAGGAGTAGAAATGAGATAGCAAGCAAGAGGGTAGAAAGAAGAGCAAACAAATGGGATATAAGTTGCAATCTAATATTAAGACAGCCATGGATGCCTTGGAAGATCATGTAGTGGAAGAGTCAGCCATTGCATATGTAATTTTCTTAATGCATCTGAAGAGGTTTATGACGCTCATATTTTACTTGTTGCAATGACTCAAAGGGATTTTGGTGACTTGTTAGATGTACATGATTTATAAGACATAGTTGCTATCTTTGAGATAGTTCATGAGCTAAAGGCTATGAAGATAGAGGATCCTTTGTATGATGCTTCACAATTGGAAAATGTTTCGGATGCTTTGTGATAGAAGATTATTTATGATGATAAGTGCTTAAAAATTAGCCAAAAATTATGAATATCCAGGGAAAAATAGACTTCGTTGAAGGCGGTGGTGGCAATCGGTACGATTTTAAGAGGCAATGCCCCAGAAATGCTTAAAAGAGCCACTGGACGGTGGTCGGAGAATTTTCATAATTTTTTGGCATGTGAGACAAGACCCTGGAAGATTCTCGGTAGTGGAGGACTTCAAGATAGACGCCCATGAATTTTCAGATCAAGAATCAGACACTGGACGTGGAAGAGGGAGTGCCGGGGAGGCCAAGCCCAAATTTGCAATAGGTGGAAATGGACTTTAGGAGAGCCCAAAGGGTGTGACCCTTTGGGGCTCCCCTTGGGAGCCCAATTTCCAGAAAAATGTGGGGGGGGGGTTTCGTTTTTTCCCATGAGATCAGCAACATGGCGCCATCATCACGTTTTGGTGGAGAGATGGAGGATGGGGGTTGTGAACAACCCCCCCAACTGATCTTGGCCTTGATCTACATTCTATCTTCTCTCTCCATCACTTGAGACCGCTCCTCCATTGGCTACCTGGTTGTGGAGAGTAAAAACTAGTCTTTCTCTCTCCTCCCTCTCTCTCCTACATAGAGGCAATTCATGTGCAAGAAATCAAGAAGGAGAGGGGCTGAAGAATGCTTGTCTGGCTGTGATCGGATTGCTTCAAGATGAAGAGGAGGCTGAGGAAAGAGGTTCAGCACTGAAGAATGGTTACTGGTCGGTCCGTGGGCTGCTCAAAATAATCATTAAAGACCCCGCAACACGCAAGACACGTAGTATGCTCCAATTTTATAAAGAAATTTGATTGTTTTTGTTGTTTCTCAATTCAAATGTTGTTTATATGCAATGAAATTTTGTTTGAACCTCATTTACATCATGATTGAGGGTTGTAAGTACAGAAATACAGAACCCGTGATGATTTAGAGCCATTATTAATTCTTTAAAACCCGCAAAATGGTATTTTTAATGAAAATTAGTGGGTTTTTTCGATTTTGAGTTGGAGAAAATGGATGGAAATGGAATAAAACCAAAGAAAATGTTATGTTTCAATCAAAATGATAAGCCAATACAAATAAATCAGAAAATACCTATTTTTTATAAATAATAAATAGGAAAAATAGTAAAAAATTAAAAAAAATAGAATTTTCACGCTCAAAAAATATGGAAAAATAAGATTTATGTGCGTGAATATTTGGCAAGGTTAAAGCATGAGGTCAAGCCTCAGTTTGGCTTCATCCTTTGTGTTATAGTCCGTGTTTATCCTTTTTATATACAAAAGTGACACAAAACAACCATTTACACGTATGCACCACAACAACACCTAAATGGTGGGGGGGAGAAGGAAGTTTGTGCAACAATCTAATTGCTGAAAAGATATAAATTTTTATTTTTCTCTTTGTGCATAGCATTTAGGGATTGTTTCATAATTAAATATAGGTGACTAGTAGCACGGAAGTTCCGGTGCTAGTCCCTAAAGCAGCGCAACATGTAACGCTTAGTTAGATTCGTGAAAGGGCTGTTTTTCGCACCCCACATGGCTGTTTTTTTAAATCATAAAATGGTTGTGCACAATTGTCATACACCTTGCATCAAGCATGCCATGTGGTATCTCCTGGAATGCATTGCAATTGATTCATAAACTTTGACCAATGCTGAGAGGATAGGAAACCTAAGCTGTAGGTTTAGATGGGTGCTTTCGTTGGGGAAAGTCTTCTGAGGCAAATTAAGATCTCTTGGAACCCTGAATTATGAAAGAGTGGAGTTTGTGCGTTATGTGTTATATGTGTTAGCGATGCATCTTGGGACCAATCCTCGAGGTGTAGGAGAGTTGTAGTGGAGCGATAGCAATCAGCCGCCGTGCGAGGTGCTTCCCTATGTGTGTATTACGAGGCATTATGCCTATATGTTGTGGGATCTTCCTCTGAGGAGAAGGGAAGGTGAACGTTGGACTACATATTGGATACAAACACAAAATTGTCATAAGCATTTAGTACAAAGTGAGTTTTAGACGCTCCTGGCCTGCGAGGTTGTGTGGTGGGGTTGTCTGTCATATGCATGAGGTCCAGCTAGTGCCATAGCCAATGCCGGCCCATTTTAGGTCCCATGAGTGGTGCGTCTGCCCGTGAGCTGCCTATAAGTGGTGGTTTCCAAATCTTGGTCTTATAAGGGACCTATTAGCTTTATTATATAGTTGATAGCCACCTTGAAGCGATGGATGCTAAAATAGGCGGATTAAAGTTTCAGCCATGAGCATGATGATGAAACCAAGGAATGCCCATAACCCTAAAGACACCTTGTCCATTCTAAATGGTTTAGTGGGATCTTTGGCTAGAAATGTGGCCAATTACTTTACCCTTTGCCCTGAAAGTGACACCATGCTGGAGTTTGGGTCACTATGGGGAAATACCCATGGAGTAATCATGAGAGATAGTCCATATGAACTAGAGGAAAGAGTAGGGGGTGAAAGTGATGTTAGGATGGCACAGTCATTTGTGATCCTCAAAAGCAATAAGTTTTTGAAGGAAAAGACCGTGATGCCATTAGTCAAAGTAATATATGCCTATGAGAAAGAGATACCTCCGATGTTAGGACCTGATGCAATTGGGTTTTAAAGTGCAATTTTACAGATCTATAAAGGATTAGACGATATCTACATATGTGGAAAACCCTTATCAGAAAGGAAGGTTCTATTAGGACCTACCTCTAACTCTAGGGAAACAATAGCAAATAAGGATATAATTACTAAAACACCAACATCAAGCGATGGAGTAGACTCCTTAGTGCATAGCATAGGACTCCCTAGACCACTCTGTGAGTTGTCAGCAAGGGATAGCAAGGATGATATTAACCTTTCTACACCAGTAAAGGTGGAAATGGAAGAGGTTGGAGACCCCAAAACACTAGAGTTAGGTCATGAATATGAGGATTTTAATGACCCAGTGCTGATCCTGAAGGAAAGGACTAAATGCCCCCCCCCCCTTATAGGGATCTCCCAGTGTTTCATGGGCTGGTTAATGAGGATCCGATGGTGCATTTACAAGAATACGGCCTAATTCCCTTGCAAGTGGGTTCAATGATATTCATCGGATGCTCGTATTCTCAAGTACCCTAAAGGGAGAGGCTAGAAAATGGTACTAGAGCCTCCCAAGGGGGTCTATTAAATCATTTGAGGAGTTGAGTGATTGATTTTTAGATAAATATGAGAAGGTGACTATGACCTAAGTTTTAGGGAAGCTAATGCAGATTAGGCAAGAGTCCTATCCTTCGGTTAAAGAATACGTTAGAGCCTTTGATGATATTCTGAGGCTTTGGCCAAAAAGAGATACTGCATTGCCAGGTGATGTGCTATATGAGCTCTTTTTGAGTGGCTTAGAGATTAACATGCAAATCCAAGTGGGATTGGGGAATCCTAAGTCATTAAGGGAATCAAAGATGCATGCCATTGATTATGAGGGACATATTCAGAGATGTCGGGAAAACTTTTGGAGTTTTCCCCACTCAGTACAAGTGCATCCTAGCTTCCAACCATTTCTACAAGGAGACAGCTCACTTGTTGATACCAAGGCAGCCTATGAGAGGAACCTTGGTAGCCAAAATCTCCAAGCAAAAAATGGCAATAGTAGGGATAATATACCCTTTGGGGATAAAAAGATTCCAAGCCCAGTAAGTCCCATCAAGGCTTGCAACACTTCCATGAGAGGTAGTTGTGATGGTGGAATTGATAGAACCATTAGGTCTACAAGCTTAGATGAGCGTTCTATGAGTGGTTCTAGTTGTGCTCCTAGTAAGGCTCTTGAGAGACCTTTCCAATTTATAGATGAATCATGCTTTTGAGTAGATGCTATTCCTTTCAGTAAAAGCATGGTTCCTATGGCTAAGTAGTTGTAGAGTGGACAAAGGAAAGGGAAGACATCTCATATGATGAAGATGTAGCATGCCAAAGGTCCACCTGTACTAAATAGAAGCCATAAGTCTATGAGGCCATCTGGTAATGGTGATAAATCCAGAGGGAGTCCATTGGACCAATGTGGGTAGATGAGGCAGTCTAAGAATATCAAAAGGAATATGAGATGGGTTTGGAGGCCCAAAATCCCTAAAAATATTGTTGGTGTGTTAGATGAAGGGCCAGGAATTGCATGTGGACATGCTTTGATGGATTCCCAAGAGGATGCGACTAAAGGCCATAATGCGACATCTGACAATAGGGACCGCCGCCCTGAGATGCATCGATGTGATGGGTCTAGGCTTGAAGCTTTTGTCTAGTTTGGATCGTATCATTGACATATGAAATGTTCCAATTAGAGAAGAGTTGAATGATCATAAATACATGATTCTCCCTGTAGGAGGAGTTGCTGGAAAGTTGGGACACGCGATCCGTTTGAATGACCATTATTACTGAGATATCAACCTAATGATGTCATTCATTCAGCTCATAGTACCCAAGAAGAGATGGCCATTATTACTGAGATATTAGTAGAAAGACTTGGGCTAGTAAATCTACAAAGAGCGTAGATCAAGCTTTTAGCTGACTCGCATGAGTAGCATGAGGCTAGTCCTCCTATTTTATGCTATCCTAATTAGTTTGATAGGATTTGTTGTATATGCCAAGGAGATCATATATTGCATGGATTAGAATAAACTATCCATTTTAGGCCAAGAGGACTAGTTAGTTTGCAGTGAAATGCTTTATTTCATTAGGCAAAGACGGCCAGTTGTTTGTTTAGTACGGGTGTAGTTAATGGTTTCTTGTTTTAGTCCTATGCTAGACAGATTCAAAGAAGCACTTGGAAGGAGCCTTTGTCACGTGGAAGCTTCTCGTGGCCCTCTCCAGGTGATATCTCTCCTTTACGAGTACATGTTCTTTCACGTTATATGTATCTGTGTACTTGAAGGGGGTTTTCTTTCTTGTTGGGATTGAAAGACCTGTTTTAGATGGGAGTTCTAGTGACCATGCTCTGCTGACCTGCTAGGCGGCCGTTCTAGGAGTTCCTGCTAGTTGTGAGATAGTTAAAGAAGCTTGCCAGGAAAAACTAATGATGAAAAAAGAAGAAACAAACCTAAATATCTGAAAGACAATATATGAATATATGGAGGTGTATAAAAATGGGTTTGACCCCTATAAAAATAGAAAAGGAAAGAAAGAAAAATCCTTGAGCTGTTGTTTATTGCCTTGCGAAGGCCTAGTAGGTTCCTAGGGATGAGACAAGACCTGGGGTCAATGCCTTGCCCTTCCTTGGGGTGACATAGTGCAAAAAAAAAAGAAATAAAAGAATATTGGAGCAAAAATAAAAGTGAGTGTTAAAAAATGATTAAGTGTCTCCTTGCGAGGGCTTGGTAGGTTCTGGGGTACCAAGACAGGACCTGAGGCCGATGCCCTGTTCTCCTTGGGTCACTACGCTCAGCTCCCTCCTTTTTACAAGCTCGAATATGGAAAACTAAAGACCTAGAAGAAGTAATGTGCTAAAAGAATATATTTCTTGATCAGGCTATAGGAGTTCTCGCCTAGGAGGAGCTCCTGGTTGAGTTGTCGTTAGTTAGGTAGGTAGTTCAAACCACCACTTAGGGTGACCTCTTTGATAGTTCTTTTTAGCTTGGCTGTGTTGGAGCAGTTAGTTAGCAACTAGCTTCGGGCTTTCTGTCAGATTATGCTAGGCCTACTCCTTGTGGATTTCATGCCTTGGTTTTATCAATGGGTAGGGTGTGAGTTGTGATGTGTATTTTTTGTATCAGCTTGATGCTCCTTTTTGTTGTTTATGTGTAGATCTATTCGTGGGATTCGACGAGCTAAGTCACCCTATCTTGTGGTTGCCAATGACAAATGATTTTTGATATTGAGAAGTGCTTAAAAATAGCCAAAAATTGTGAATATCCAAGGAAAAAATCGACTTCGTCGAAGGTAGTGGTGGCAATCAGTATGATTTTAAACAGCAATGCCCAAAAAATGCTTAAAAGAGCCACTGGACAGCGGTCGGAGAATTTTCATAATTTTTTGGCATGCGAGAAAAGACCCTGGGAGATGCCCGGAAGTGGAGGACTTTAGGACGGACACCTAGAAATTCTCAAATCAAGAATCGGACACCGGATGTGAAAGAGGGAGTACTTGGGAGGCCAAGCCCAAATTGGCAATAGGTGGAAATGGACTTTAGGAGAGTCCAAAGGGTGTGACCCTTTGGGGCTTCCCTTGGGAACCCAATTTTTGGAAAAATGGGGGGGGGGGGGGGTTCCTTTTTCCCACGAGATCAGCAACAAGGCGCCATCATCACATTTTGGTGGAGAGATGAAGGATGGGAACTATGAACAACCCCCCAACTGATCTTGGGCTTGATCTACATTCTATCTTCACTCTCCATCGCTTGAGACCGCTCCTCCATTGGCTGCTTGGTTATGGAGAACAAAAACCAGTCTTTCTCTCTCCTCCCTCTCTCTCCTGCATAGAGGCAATTCATATGCAAGAAATCAAGAAGGAGAGAAGCTGAAGAATGCTTGTCCAGCTATGATCGGATTGCTTCAAGATGAAGAGGAGGTTGAGGAAAGAGGTTCAGCACTAAAGAATGGTTGCTGATCAGTCCGTGGGCTGCTTAGAATAATCATTAAAAAACCTGCAACATGCAAGACATACGGTATGCTCCAATTTTATAAAGAAATTTGATTGTTTTTGTTGTTTCATGGTTCAAATGTTGTTCATATGCAATGAAATTTTGTTTGAACCTTGTTTACATTATGATTGAGGGTTGTAACTATAGAAATACAGAACCAGTGATGATTTAGAGCCGTTATTAATTCTTTAAATTTCGTAAAATTGTATTTTTAATGAAAATTAGTGGGTTTTTTCGATTTTGAGTTAGAGAAAGGGGATGGAAATTGAATAAATCAAAGAAAATATTAAGTTTCAGTAAAAATGATAATTAAATTAAAAAATCAAAAATACCTATTTTCCATGAATAATAAATAGAAAAAATAGCAAAAAATAAAGAAAAGTGGTGTTTTGGCACTCAAAAAATGTGAAAAAATAAGATTTATGTGCATGAATGTTTGGCAAGGTTAAAGCATGAGGTCAAGCCTCATTTTGGCCTCGTCCTTTGTGTTATAGTCTGTGTTTATCACGTTTTACATACAAAAATGACACAAAACAACCATTGACATCTATGCACTGCAGGAACACCTAAACGGTGAGGGGGGAAGGAAGTTTGTGCAACGATCTAATTGCTGAAAAGATAGAAATTTTGATTTCTCTCTTTATGCATAGCATTTAGGGATCATTTCATAAATAAATATAGGTGACTAGTAGCACGAAAGTTCCGGTGCTAGTCCCTAAAGCAGCGCAGCACGTAATGCTTAGTTAGATTCATGAAAGGGTTGTTTTCCGCACCCCACATGGATATTTTTTTAAATCGTAAAATGGTTGTGCACAATTGTCATACACCTTGCATCAAGCATGTCATGTGGTATCTCCCGAATGCATTGCAATTGATTGATAAACTTTGACCAACACTAAGAGGACAAAAAGCCTAAGCTATAGGTTTAGATGGGTGCTTCCATTGGGGAAAGTCTTGTGAGGCAAATCAAGATCTCCGGGAATGCTGAATTATGAAAGAGTGGAGTTTGTGTGTTATATGTTATGTGTTAGTGACGCATCTTGGGGCCAATCCCCAAGGTGTAAGCAAGATTAAGATCAATTCAAGACAATAGATTTGATGAAAAAGGTCTAGTATATTGTAGTTATATTCCAAATACAAATCCAAAGCTAGATTACAAACCCAAAGCTCAATCAAGAGAGATAAACCCATAGCTATAAATGCTAAGTCAAGTATTCAAAGAAGTTCAAGAGCTTCTAGTCATGAATAAATCCCAAATCCAAGTGCTTGTCCTTAAGAATCCAAGCCAATTTATCTACTTCTTCAATAGCTTACAAACTAAGGCATGAATAGTAGGAAGGCATGCTTTCAAAACAATGTGGAGAAATAAAATTTGTTGATGATGAAGATAATGCACGAGATCCCAAATATTTTTGTCGTTGGAACCTCATCATGGCTATAATAACGTTGATTTTTGTCCTTGATGATTAGTGTGATGACACTTTACAATTAGTGTGATAGGTTCACCTGTCCACATCATGATGAAAATCACTAGATGATGCCGATGTTCACTTAGTGATCTCATTGTGGTTCATGATGATAGAAGGTTGGTTGTTTTCCACCTTTGTTAAAAATAGCTTGCCATAGCAATTCACACTTTACTTTGTCTTTTGCTGTCACGGCATTAGTAATCTACATTTATAAAACCATAAGCTAACGTGTGCCTGCCATGAAGATTCTGTGGGCCTCCCAAAGGTTGAATTGACAACTTTTGAATAGGCCACATATAGAAGGATTGCCAAGGATATAGAAGTTTTAATAAAGCAATATCCACAGGTGAGTATACCACATGGCAACACGTTGCCATAAAAATTTCACAGGCGAGGGGATCACATCATGACCTCTGATATATGTTTCTCGTCACAATTTTCTGCCCGTGCATGTGACACAAGATTTTTCATATGCGACTGCTTGATTGTCCATCAATAGAAAGAGTTATTCGCCAAGTGAATTCTGCAACCTATTGCAGTAAGAAAGATAGTACGACCCGATGAAAAAGCCTAAGTTGATTGAACCATCAAAGCTCTCCTCCTGACTATGTTGATGTTGTTGCTTTTATTGATGGCTATGGTGATCGACTTGTTGCCACAACGACCTCTTAAAAAACCTCAATAGACATGCCAGTCCAATCAAGCTTCTCCTGGATAGACTGAATCACCCCAAGTAGCTTACCTCTACATCCAATTGCCCAATTCCCTCCTGATTCAAATCTTCTCCTCTTCCTTTTTCTTTGTTTTTTGAAAATTCTTTTTCTCCTCCAAATCGTCACAAATCATGGCTTTTTCATAGCTATCATTAGCTTTTCTTTTTCCCATAACCTTTAAGCTTAAAAGCTTTAATGATGGGAGGGAAAAAAAATGTCCGTGTTCACACATCCAAGAAGGGAACCAATTTTATTTAGTCACTATTTACACCCTTTTTCATGGCAAGCTTCATGTTTGATTGAATATAATCTTATGCATCTTCTGTCCCTAGGTTTTCGGCAGACTCATTCCAAGATGTTGCTTCAGTTTAAGCAATTGCTCTTCATGTCTTGCCCTCTTGACTTTGGATTAGATAGAGTTCATATGGTAACAATCTCGGAAAACTCTGGCATTCCCGCTTGTCTTGTCATTAAACTATATACACTAAAAACTTTGTCATCATTTTAGAAGTTTTTGGATACATAAACAACGTAGACACACAATCAAGTATTCATATGAGCTACCACACACATAGACATACACGTGGGATATTTGCACCTAAGTACTACTGAGCGAATACAAAAATTTAGGATGGAACCAAGCAATCAAATGTTCAAACTAACAGTTCAAACTGAACAACAAATGAAAAGACACACACAATGGAAAAAAATTTCCTAAGGACACTAACTAATGAGTTCAAATTCTTGGCAAAAAGTGCTGCCCTCAAGTTCCTAACCTACACATCCTCCGGATGGGCCACAGCTACCCATCCTCATCAGCACCAAGCTCAGCAGTCAACGCGATCTCCTCATCTTTTGCAAAAGCATCTGGAATATCTATATCCTCATCTACATCATCTCTTGCCTCAAGTCCATCATAAAACTAATCATCCAACTCCTCAATTGCATAGGCTGCATCATCTCTCCTCTTGAACATTTTGATTCTCTTTCATGCAATCGGTATTTGCAAGGCCGTACCATCAAGATTTTCTAGGGAATATGTATCATTGTCATGGACATGCTACACCAAATAAGGCCCAAACCATCACCTCGAAACCTTGCGGATAGTACTGTGCTAGTTGTCTAGAATTTCGTCGTAGATCAACACCCAATCTCCCTCCTCCATCTCTCTAGGTCTCAACCTCTGTCTGCTATCAAATCCCTCTTTGCTACAAATTCTAGCCTCTTTCAGCTTTCGGACAATTCTCTCAATATCCACAGATCTCTCCACCTGACGATTATGAAGAGATAAAATATCCTTTCTAGTCATCTCATCCTACTACCATAGTAGAGCACTCCAACAATGTCCAACAATAATAACCACACATATGTCCAACAATAAAAACCTCTCTGGCACCAAAAATAGACTTCAATCGCGACAAGGTCAAATTCACTTCCTCTAGCCTGCAAAGAATCCTCTCAACATCTCTGATATTTGCAGCCACAAAGTACCTACATCCATGATCATCTAAATTCTTATCCTTCTCTTTCTCCAAACAATCCTTGATATGCCAATCATCAATGAAGGCATGGCAAGCTCTGGAATAAAATCACGTAAGACCTTTTTCATCCCATTCATCATATGGGCAACCGAATTAGTAGCTCCCTATGGAAGCATACACATCCATAGGGAAGGCCTAAAGGTGTCTTTATCGTAGTCAAATCTCCACTCTCAAGGGTAAGCTGGAATTGGTCATAGCCTGAATAAAGATCGCCAAGTAGATAGATAGCACGTCTAGCGAAAGGCTGTGTGAACTCATTCACAATAGGTCCTGCACCAACATTTCGTATAGTGACTCTGTTCACTGGTTGTAAGTCCTATATGAATCTAAGTGTCCCATTCTTGTTGGTGGGAACTGTGAACTATCTATTAGAATACGGAGCTAAAGATGGTTCTAGAATCCCATCTTGATCTGCTCATTCAAAAGCTCCACCAATTTGGGCAAGTGAGCCCTAGGCAGAGAAATAGGCTATAGATTTCAAGGGACATGCGGAATGGTAAAAATAACCATAGGCATCACAACCCTAGGATCAACACATCCTATATTATGCGGAAAAAAAGTGAAGACTCTCCCATGTCTACTCAACATCTCCTCAAAACATCTCACCTCTGCTCGAAGTAGAAAATCTTCAGTCCCAATCTTCATCTCTTTCAGTGTCTCGGCTGAAAATCTATGTCTAATACTTGTAGGATTCGGTAAAGGAGGATGCATAGCCACTCTGTTAATCATCTCATCACTATCCAAAGGTAGCGGTCCTGCAACTGGCCTGACCTTCTTGTAAACTATCTTATATTTTGTATGTACTCTAGCTTCTTTGCTACAACTTGCAAATTTCAACCCTTGCTACAAATACCTTGATAAACACAAATTTTGTTGTGCATAAAAAGCACCAAACTCTTTTGACTAATAAAAATCATCCATATCTATTTCGGACTGCATATGAATAGACCAACACTAAGGCTCATTGATTACTTCAATTGAAAATCTTATTTTTGTTGCTGAAAATCAACACCATTAAATCTTTTTGCTAAAATATTTTAGAAAAGAACATTTTTTGCTGAGAATTCTCAGCACCCAAATTTTCTTGCAGCATGAACTCAACAATTTTGCAATATATTGCCAAAGACATATGACATCTCTTGATTTTCAGTTTTCAGCAATGCTAAAAGATCATAGTATCCGAACAGGACAGCCCGCCATAGAGATCATCTACCATGTCTTCATCTTGGAAAAGACATGCAAGCTTTAATTCTTTTTCTTTTCTCTTCAAGTACTGCCTGCCAGCTCTATGCATGTTTTTAACATAGTGAAACCACAAAGTACTTTCAGTAGACACACCATAAACTCCTAAGGAAAAACTGCCGCTACCAGGAGGCGAGAGCTTTCCCTATCTCATACCACTTATGTCTTACAGCAAGACAGTGGTACCTAACCAAAATCCGGTTCTCCTACTGGAAAAGGGGAATCCGGTTCTCCTACTGGAAAAGGGGAGTCCGGTTCTCCTACTAGAAAAGGGGAATCCCTCAAAGAATCCTTATTCCGCTAATGGTTGACACAAATTGTCATGAACCGGACATCCCTCTTTCCATCCTTGCTTCGGATCCACACATAGGTAGACCCATTGTCCAGAACCCTAGTCTCCAATCCAGACTCTCCAAATAGAAATCTTCAATTAAGAACAAGTAGCATATAAATATATTGTGGTGTTGTTGGCCGCATGCATGCGCCACAACCATGATCCACATCAATTGGCTAGCTACTGGTATCATACAATCCATGTACTATGCCATTAATCTTGGAGCCATGATCCAAAAGAGCAACACAAGGAGTTTGAGCCTCACCAAACTTGACTACCGTCTCTGTAGTCGCATAAGCCCAGTGACTATGAGAAAAATGGCTACAAGGCACCAATCTAGGCATGTCATCACTCTCTGCATATTGTACGGGCTGAAGTAAAGGCTAAAGAGCCTTCTCATACTACATACGTAAAGCTCCATTTATAGAATCCTTAGTAATCTCCTTATCAGAATCAATCTCCTCAATCTGCAAGCCATAGATAATAGCCTCAGCAAAACTACTAAAGTCTCTCTATGGATCATATCATGTGTCAGCTCTTCAATAATCTATCATTTTCTTTTAATGATGTCGATGATAACATCATGAAATTCTATTTTGACAATTCCCAAGACTTCTCTAAGAGTGAATTCAATTTTGCAATTAAGAATCCGATCCTCAACAAGCACCTTCTTCAAGTCTATAGTCATGTCAATGTCAGAAGCAACTTGAATCAAGGTTGCTTTTTAAGCTTCCAATGCTTTGTCTTCAAGGCTTTTTTATATTCCTATACTTTTGGCTTCTAAACATCAGCCATACTCTTCTCTTTGGTCCTAAAGAAGAAGGCTGAGAAACTTGATCACTCATCCTAGTCACCCTCTTCAAACATTCAGGCTGATCATCATCTCTTTTCCAATTCTCCTCAACAAGTACTTTGAATCCCTGAGATTTCACCATATAGGCATAGATAGAAAAGACATCAACTCAATTATCCCATCTAGTCCCTTTCCTAATCTCATCACGTATGGTGACTAAAAGTTTGGATGTTGAAGCTTTCCCCTTTTTCTCTACATACAGTGCATTGGACTATAAAGGAGATTTGTCCTTCAGCAAAATTGCTCTAACTAAAGGCCATAGGTAGTAGCTTCTCTTGCCACCTCTCACATTACATAAGAGGAGTGCAAAAGAGACTCCCTTAACAATTTCTTCATACCATCCTTACCGAAATTTGGTTTGATCTGTTGCTTTGTATCTCCAAAGCATATCATCTTGTCTTTCCAGACTACCAACTTTAGCCTTCTCGCCTCTTCAAAATCTTGAAGTCCTTCCATTCATGATTTGGACTATCACACTACATGCAAAGATGCACACAATCACTCTTGGAAGAATTTGCAAGAGTAAAAGAAGTTGGGATTGAAATTCGAGTTGGACTAAGTGGTTATTGCTTCATTCTACTCATCTTGATTTGTAGGTCTTTTAAGTTCTTTGATATCTCCAACATATCTTTGACAGTTGATTTTGTAGTTAGTCTAACAACCACAACAAGAATAGGCATAGCCATAGACACAAGTCGAGAAATAGGAGAAGTAATGGATGGTAAAATCGGAGAAGTAGGAGAAGTCGTGGTAGGAAAAGACATTGTTGGTGGTGACTACATCCCATTCTGCAAGCAAGCCTTCCATTTCTACCTCTTTGTCAGTGTAGAAACCGCATCAACAATATCCTGCCAATTCGTCTTCAATCCCATCAGCTGCGTACGGTCCTTTAACAACTCTCCCAACTCATCCTAAAGTGTAGGATCAACCCCCTATAAGAATAACTCCATTTTCTTTGAGTTCAGCATTCTTTGCTCTAGTGCATCCAACTGGTTGTATTGCTCTTTAAACTCTCGTAATAATTCCAAGGTAAAAAGACCTTTGTTGGACTGATAAACCCAATTTTTGAATGTCTTTCACATAGCAATACTCTAATCCTGCAAAAAATAGTCGTCTTTGAGTGCTTTCTTGCAAGCATCCCGATAAGAGTTCTATATAAACAAATCTGTCACTCTAACATGCAAAGCAAGCATGACAAGCCGTAAGAAATAGTTGCTCCAGTTGGTCGAAACTTTGAAGAAGCACATCTAGCTTTCAAAGGCCTTAATGTAGGCTAAAACATTCTAACCATCAAATAATTCTCACTCACTAACCACAACCTTGATCGCTCCAAGTGTATGCTCCTATTCTTGATGCAATAGTCGTTGTTGATACAAGTGGTGTTGATGCAACTGCTGCTGCTGCTGCATAGATAATTGCATCTATTGATTTTGCATTGAAACGGATGAAGAAAGAGTTTCTTACAAAGTCTTCATCTCATCGATCGAAAATGAAGAGACAGTTGTCGATGATGAAGGTGGATTCTCGAGTAAGTTACCCATGAATATATCTGTGTATCACGTGGGTTCAAAATAAGGTATTTTTAAAATACCATTTTTATACATTTTTTACACACAGAAGGGTGTAATATAAGGGAGTTATTTACAGATTGAATAGAAAAGGGTTATGTTTTATTCATGAAAATTCACAAATAAGTATATTTATAAATAGGCCTTGAACGTACGTGATGTAGAGGATATACATATAGTAACTTCCCCGAGGGTGGATTATTCAAAGGGTCTCCCATCTTGATGAATAGAAGTGACAGTTTCACATCAGGTTCACCAGATATCACAGGGAATATATACATGAGTTCACAAAAGTCACACGTCCTAGGGACGTTATGTGAGATGGAAGCAAGATTTAGATCGATTCAAGACAACAGATTTGATGACAAAAGTCTAGTATATCATAGTTCTATTCCAAGTACAAATCCAAAGCTAGATTACAAACTGAATGCTCAATCAAGAGAGCTAAACCCATAGCCACAAATGCTAAGTTGAGTATTCAATGAAGTTCAAGAGGTTCTAGTCATGAGTAAATCCCAAATCCAAGTCCTTACCCTTAAGAATCCAAGCCAAGTTCTCCAAGTAGATAGATCTTCAACAACTTGCAAACTAAGACACGAACAACAGGAAGGCGTACTTTCAAAAAAATTTGGAGAAATAAAAGTTTGATGATGATGAAGGTGATGTAGAGATCCCAAAGATTTTTGCCATAGGGTCCTCATCATGGCTATAATAGTGTTGATTTTTGTCCTTGATGATTTGTGTGATGATGCTTTGCAATTAGTGTGATAGGTTGTCCTGTCCACATTGTGATGAAAATCAATGGGGCTAATGTCAATGTTCGCTTAGTGATCTCGTTGTGGTTCATGATGACTGAATCTTGGTTGTTTACTACTTTTGCTACAAATAGCTTGCCATAACAATTCATGCTTTGCTTTTCCTTTTGCTGTCCACGACATTAGTAATCCGCATTTATAAAACCATAAGCTAACATGTCCCTACCATGAAACTCCTATGGACCTCCCAAACTAACAGCTTTTGAACATGCCACATATACAAGGATGGCCGAGGATGTAGAAGCCATAATAAAGCAAGATCCACAGGTGAGCACACCACAGGGCAACACGCTGCCACATAGATTCACATGTGATGGGATCACAACATGACCTCTGATACATGTTTCTCGTCACAATTGGTCGCCCATGCGTGCGACACAGGATTTTGCATATGCGACTGCTTGATTGTCCATCAACAAGATGAGCTATCCCTCGAGTGAATTCTGCAACAGTAGGTTGTGAGAGTGGAATTTTGATGCCGAGAAGTGCTTAAAAATAGCTAAAAATTACGAATATCAAGGGAAAAATATTCAACGTCGAAGGCGGCGGCTCGATCTAGGACGATTTTAAGCGTCAAAGTGCTTTAAAGGCGCCCGAGCGACACTTGTTGATTTTTCATAATTTTTCAGACTGTCGTGCAGGGTGTCAAGAGTTACCGGCCAATGTGGGATGTCGAGCCGGACACCCAAGATTTTTCAGAGCTCAATTCGGAGTCCGGACGAGGAAATGGCCAAGAAACCGGTCAAGATTTGAAGATGTGGACATGAGTTTGGCTAAATGAATGGTGACCTTTGGGGGCTAGGGGGCATTTTATGCCAACATTTGAGTTAGCATGAAATCGTGGAGAGAGAGAGAAGGAAAAAACGTGAGCAGATGGCGCCGAAATTTGTGCCTAGATCTTGGAGATGCCATCCTCAGCCTGCACACGACCACCCCAATTGACATTGGCCCTTGCTTCCCCTCTGTCTGCTGGTCATATCGTCGTGCTTCACTCGCGCAATGGTGGCCTCTATGGAAATCTCAGAAATCAGTCTTTCTCTCTCCTCCCTCTCTCTCTTCTAGAGGCAGATTCATGTGGGAAGAAGAAGGATTGGTCCAACCGAGATGGGATTGCTCCGTGATGCAAGAGGAGGGTAGATTGCTGATTCTGGACTGTCATGGACATTAATGGCTGTTGGAAATCAGTCCCGAGACATGGCAAAAAAAAACCCGCAACCCGCAAAGAACAGTAATTTTATTTTTACGAAGGAAATTAATATTTTATGCAATTTTCTTCATGAATATTTGTTCCCATGGGCTGATTATGTGTTATGTTGTTGTTTGCTATGATTTTGATCAGTTTATGCTCAGAAATCAGAAAATCGGAAAATCATAAGTGTTATGACTGAAATTAATGGAATAAAACCTGTAAAACACGCGTTTAAGAGGCAAAATGGGGGTTTTTTGCAAAATAAAGGGGAAACATGAGATATAACATCAATAAAACCTGAAATTTTGCTGTCAAAGAACCTAAGGGCCGCAGTCCATAATCAATTTCAATTTCTAGTCATGTTTTATTGAAGAAAATAGAAGAAAAATACCAAAAAATGGTGAAAAATGGGTTTTAAATGGAAGAAAACTAGGAAACGATAAAGAAAAAAATCCAAAAAATTACATAAGTGTTTGTGCAATGTATAATGAAGGTAGAGCATGAGGTTAGCCTCGGTTTACCCTCATTTCTATGTTTTTGTCAAGTGGTGGTTTTCGGATCTAGGGTTTCTAGGGACCAAAAGGAAGTTGGTTTATGTCCTTTGACAAGGACCGTCAAGCCGAAATCCAGAAAGCAGAACATGCTGAGAGGGCTAGACGATGGTTAGAGATTGTAAGCCGTTATTCTCCTCAAAGGAGTAGCCCAGTATGTATACGAAGCAGTGGTCTTCGTCATTTAACTACTCCACCTATTCCATCAGATGTAGGAGGAAGCATAAGTTCTTCCTCTTCTCCACCAAGTCTATCCACTTTAAGTGGGGGTGTGAATCCGTCACTTCAAGCTCCTATTGCTAATCCGATTGTCACCATGGCACAACCTATTGCGATTCCTGCAAGGACGCTGGATTTACCAGCCTTAGGAGTTTCCTTGCCCATTTTTAATGGGTTAGTGGAAGAGGATGCAGAATTTCACATCTGTGAATTTCAGAGATTGATGTTCAATTATCGCATCCAAGACGAGGGACATCTCATGATGTTCTTCAATATGACATTAAAAGGAAGGGCTGCGATTTGGTATCACAGCATAGAGTCTGGAACCATAACCACCATTGATCAATTTTATGCATCTTTCTGAGCGGAATATGCTCCTGAAAGAGGTGGCCAATATTGGTTGCGGATCTTGAATGTAACGCGCCAAGATCCTCACGAGAACGTGAAAGCATATGCTAAGAAGTTGAAGGAAGTATTCCGTAAGTTGCAAACTTACATTCCCATTCCACCAGCTGCCCAATTGCAATATTTTTTGCATGGGTTGAACTTTAATATCCAAGTACAATTGAGCAGTGTGGCCTTAGCAGATATAGATACCGCTATTACGCGGGCAGAGGGAGTAGAAGCACGATTACAAATGGCCTAATCCTCTCGAATGAATGTTAATGGGGGTTTAGTACCTAGTGGCAATCCAACATTGATTAATGGAAGTCAAGGGATGCTTATGACTAACCCTAATGGGAGAGGGAGCGTGGTTCAGAATGTACCGCTATTACCGGCTCCTCCTAGTGTGACTATGCCCATGGCAAGTCAATTGGCTCCATCAAATGTTAGAGGCCAAGTTTTGAATTCGAATGTTGTTCCTGTGGGTCAACAGCCAATGCCAAATCAGATTGTTAAACCAATGGAATGACGAGTTGACGATCGAGGCTATGAGTCAAGTGCATCTAATGTCCTTGGCGAAGTCAAGGATATGATGAAGCATTACACCGATATGATTTTCGAACAATATCGACAAATAGCCGTCAACGTTAATTTCTTGAAGAAGCAACAAAATTTGATAGCGAGTCGACGCCCTGAAGAGGGTGGACCCTCTAGATTTAGTTGTAAATGGTGTGGTGGACAGCACTTCCGCAGAAATTGTCCAAATGTGAAATGTGACATTTGTTGGAAGTTGGGCCATTTAGCTGCTACCTGTTGGAGTAAGATTAGTTCTCTCCAACAAGGGAGTAAACAACCGGTCCCAGTGAATCATAGAGCGCAAGGAAATAACTTGCAGCAGAATGATGCACCTAGGCAAATATTGCAAAGGGGAAAAACAAATATAGAAGAGTTGCCACAAGGCAACGAAGTCAGCCTTATTGAGGCTGTAGGAGTCCATGATGCTGAAACCTCTAACTTAAGAGCCGTGACAAGAGGCCAAAAGGCCAAAGAGGTTGACAAAGATAATACAAAACCGGTTGAGGCAAACCTTAAACAAGGGGATAAGGGGACGCAAGTCCTGAATTCTAGCATAGAGGGGGGACCTCTAAAGCCTATTGACAAGAAAGGCGATCCTAAAAAAGATGAGGAAGTGCCACGAAAGAAGGCAAGAGCCAAGAAAGAAGCACTGAAACCTGTCCAAAAACCAAAAGAAAGGATGGTTTGGCGAGAAAAGAGAGCTTTGGCTACTTATCATGACTTTGATTTAGCAAGTTCTCTTTGCGAAGTTAAACCAGATGTGAACTTCTTGCAATTGATCAAATTATCTCCAGGAGTACGCAAGGAATTTAAGAAGATCCTGCGTATCTTGTTAATATCAACAAGTAAAAAGCAAGAAACATTGAAGCCCTTAGGGTCAGCCCTTTCAATAATGATAGATAACTCCTCTTCAAAAGATGGGAATTTTTCTGCATCCTTTTCTTCTTCCTTGTTTCTTTTAAACTCCCTCCATTTATCTCCCTGCTCTACTATGGCCTTTTCCTCTTTCTCATGTTGTCTTGTGTCCTTTTCATGCGTAAAATATTCAACCTTCAGACAAGTATCATTTTTCTTCTTTCTATATTGAGACACATTTAAAATATTGAAAGCCTTAACATCAAAAAGAGGGATTGGCTTAAGGGCCTTTGAAAACATATATCTCAATCTCCTAAGAATAATCATGTCTTTATCCATAAGCGTAAGCCTATGTACATGAGAGGCACACATAAAAGAATCTTGAAAAAATTCAATCCAAAAATCTTGTGTAGCCTCCTGAATATAGTTGAGATCTACCCTAGTCCATCTAAAACTATAGACTATGCTTGTCACAGATTTCGCAGACAAGCCTCTGAAAAGACAACTTTGAAATTGCATTATTCAGAGCCTTCATTGCACTTCTAATCTCCTTAAGGCACTCTCATATGTTATGAGAACATTCTTCTTGGTTTTGATTTCCTTGACAGTTTGGAAGGCTTGGAGGACTGATGTATGTTTAAAGAAATACCTCTAGGATCAACTTTCTACTTCCTTGTAGTGTACTTAGTTCTAGCAATCTGGAACATCCAAAAAAATAAATAATACTAATAAATTAGAAAAGATCTCGTAATATCTCATATCAATATTTCTACAATCACGAAGCAGCAAGCAAACAGTAATCACAAAGTCTAAATGCAATCTCAATAAAACAGTACGAAGATGTATGAAACGCGAGTAGGCCTTGAAGACAGAGGGAACTCAACACCATATCACAGTTCATATAGGGCACAAGGGGAACAATGTAGGCTCAAGTTGGATGAAATGCGATATGGCCTTACTCGGAAAAAAGAACATAACACCGTTCACATTTCATACATCACATGATAAACATGGCAATCCTAGTTGTGTTCAACTCATCTATTCTACAAGATATCTTCACCTTTAACCTTCTAGGAGAATCAACTCATCCTTTAGACTACTTTTTGGGAAAAATTATTTACCCTAAACATATTTACCCTTCTTGATTGATAATTTTTTTAAATTTTGACTTTGTAGGATATGTTTTTCCAACATATACACATGCATTTAAAAGATTAAAATAGATTCTTTCATTTCAAATTAGTTATTTACTTGAAGCTTGAAGTTCTATAATTTATGAAACATAAAAGAGATTCAAAGTTCTATAACCTGCATCTGTAACGTGTCCACTAGTATCATCCAGGACACGTCTTAGCAGTCCATTGGAAAGGATGTCTAGAAAGCTCTACCTGGCACTCCTAGGGAATGTTACGGGATTTGCAATCTAGGGCTTTCCACATCTGCCACGTAGTGGAAATATTCCGGCCGTTCCCACTTAGGATCGACCTGAATTAGGGTTTTCCTGATTAGTCATTTCCTAACAGCAACTAGCGTCGGATCCAAGCGAACTACTTTACACAGAAACGCCAGGTCCGAAGGGGATTCATGCTGCACTTGGTTCAAGGAGAATGGAAAACGAGAGGAATGCAAAGCTCAACCTCTCTGCCATAAGGCATAGTCCCATTCCGTTCCCCTAAAATAGCGTAAATCGGGATAAGACATATCTCTAGTTCAATGCTTTTATTGTTCATGTCCTTTGACGATCTTTCTGCTCTTCCTTGTGATTTGAGAAAAGCTTCCGGCCAACCGGGACCACCCAACCGTAGGATGGACCCATGGCCCATCCTTTGCACTTTCATCGGGTTGTTTTAGTTATGTAATTATCTAACACATTAGTTCGACATGTAATAACCAACTTCTTTAATTAACCCGTTAAGTACTGGTTCTTTCACATAATCTTATCACTTGACATAGAAAAACAATATCTGACAAGTTCTTTATTAACAGGCCATCATGTTTATTTTTGAAATACAAGGAGTTCCACCTGTAGGCTTATCCACAATCCGCCCGAAGGCTATCTAGCAATCCACAGGGATCACTATTCCAAGTTTCCACCGTAGACTAGTATGCGGGCCTCGAGATTCAATCCCGAGTCACGTTAGCCTCTTGTGCAGAACCCGAAAGGTGAGGGATTTACGGCCAGATCCCCCCCTGGCACCCAAGTGTCCTCTTAGTCCAAGTAGCGCTCAACAGAGAGACCTCTCACGGCGGGTTCGGTCCACGTTCCCGGCGCGGTCAACAACCCCCTTGGTTAGGGTCCCGCAATCAGTCGGGGGTAATTGAAGCTACCTCTCCCTTCAGGCCTTCAACCTGAAGTATAGGTATTTATTTATTTTGTAATTTATTGGTCAACAAGTCAAACAGTGCTCTAAAATCTCTAGCAAGCACAAACATTTCCATTGATCGATTTTGTTGTTGGCAAACTGCGAAGGAGGGAATCCTTCCTTTCGAATGCATCCAGCACTCGATCCGGGGTGTCTTGCAACTTGGCAAGATCCCTTATATTTTGGGTTAGGGCATACCCTATTAGCCCAACTTGGTCAAACCTTAAAGTTCATTGGGTACTTCAGTTTCTGGTTTAATCTCCAATTAATCTTCCTTACCCAAGGAGGATATCAAAGTACATATCCTCTTGCAAGATAACTTTGCATAAGGATCCTCCATTCTCATTGCGAGAATTTGGTCTTCCTTCTTGTGATCCAATCACAAGACCATATGACTTCGTACTTGCTATACAAGTGCTGCATCGTACTATGCGGTAATGGAATCACGAATTAATCTGTTTCGGGTTCTTTAAGCTAACGTTGTTAGACCTAGGGTTTCCTAGCTTCATTTTTGTAAGAATCTCAGGGACAAACCCTAGTTCCTTTTTTTATTACAATTTACTGACCCTACATTCAGGGAATGTGGACAAGTATTTTAAGGTATAGATGTTTCTTGGAATTTTAACTCATTCCCAACGAATATTTCGCAGCATTTTAATTTGGTTAACTCTAGAAGGTAATTTTGAGATTACATCCGTATGATTTGTTATCTGCGTGTCAATTGACTTTTCAATCTTATACTTCATCGATTTGAGGTTAGATTAAATCCAACTAATCTTCCCTTTTTTTTGCGAACAAACTCATGCTAAATAAGCAATCGTTTCCTGGCTAAGTTATGCAGTTAACAATGATAATTTCATAGAGTTTATGCATCGTAAGAGTCCTTTCATGATTTGCATTTTCGATGCATAAAGCTATTGAAAAAAATTACGCTTATGCTTTATCTATTTTGCATGTTCCATTAAACTAAATTCCTTCGTCGTGAACAATTAGGACAAAATATATCCTATCCCTAACAATTCATCTTGCATGATTGAATTACAACGATATAAAATTAAGAAGAAAAAACCTGGGTTTGGGGAGAGATATCCACATGGATACCAGGAGATGATCCTCACGCAGCTACTTAAGGGTTTAACCACGAGGAGGGGATAATAAGACCTTTAAGGTCTTAGTTCTTCTGGGAGGGAAAGGCTTACAAAGCCCAAGGAAAAGGCCCTATAGGGGTTTACACACGGGGGGGGGGGGGGGGGGGGGGGGGGGGGGTAACAAGCCCAAAAGAAAGGGGCTTAAGGGTTAAATACGAGGGAAGAAAGGTTTAAATTACGGGGTTCCAACACCCATGGGATGAGGGGGCTTAAAACACGGGGGGGGGGGGGGGGGGGGGAAGGGTGTGTGTGTGTGTGGTTCCAAAAGGCATAAGAAGAGGGCCTTGGGAGATTTTTGGACACGAGAGTGAAAGGTATAGGAAGGGGGATCTTGGAGGGATTTTAGGACAGCGAGGGGGGGTGTGGACACGGGGGTGAAAAGGACTTAGGGGTTTTAAAACCCAGGGGGGGAAAGATGAAAGGCAACACAAGGGGGTGAAGGGAACACAAGGGGGTGAAAGGGGCTTATGAGGATTTAAAAACCTGGGGGTGAAAGGGTGAAAGGGGGAAAAGGTGAAAGGGGGGAAAGGGGGAAAGGGGGGAAAGGGGGCTTATAGAGCACATATGAGGGGGGGCTTTTGGAGGCCCAAGGGGGAAAAAAAAAACACTAAAATCCAAGGAAAAAAGGGGTGATAATTAAGTCGCTTGGGAAGGGGGCTTATGAAAGCCCCCTTAGAAGCTTCTAAGAGAAGCTTCCAAGGAGCTTCATTACGTGGTAGCAGCTTCAACTGAAGGCGGCCAGATGACACAGATAGCGGCAATCAGTGCCTCCTCATGCTCCCACGGCAGACTCAGGCGGTAATTTGCCCTCCCTCACCCAGCAACAACAGGTGGCGGCCTCTTCTTACCCTACGGCGGCACACGGCGTGGTGATGTCGTCAAGCTCTCCCTCTCTCCCGATTTTTGCACCAGCCCCCTCAATTTAAATAGGGGAAGGGAGGAGGATCCTCCCTCCCGACGTGGCGAGAGGCATGGTCTCCTACTCCCGCAAGCTCCCAGCGTGAGGAGCTTCCACCTCTTGCTATTCCCCTCCATTTCCAACACATCAGTCGGCTGGGGAGGGGAATAAAAAAATTTCATATTATCCCTTTTAAAAAAAAGAATTATGTTTTATGCAAACGTTACAGCATCAAGTTAAATGCATGAAGCACGAGTATGGCTTTAATGGACAAAAGAAACCTAGCACCCACGTTACAACAGAAACTTGTAGGCCTTAGTTGTATGAAACGCGATGGGGCCTCATGTGGACAAGAGAAACCTAGCACCCATTGCATTTTATACATTTGGCATTTTTGGGGATGATTAAGTAGGAATGTTCAAGTGTTTCAGAACTTACTCATATTTTAGAAAATAACTGATATTATTGAGTGTTGAGTGCATATGCTGTTGATGAAACCTTCTTTGGCACCCTTGTGCAGAAAAATAATTTTTAAATGTGATCAAATTAGCATTGTGTTGGTGTGGTTGAGCATAGAGAGGGTTTTGTATTTGAAAAAAACTCTTTTGCAGTTCAAAAATAGTGTTTATAATGATGTTGGTTTACACATGTGGCTATTGTAATGCGTAGTTAATTTCACACATGCGACTTAAGACTGTTTTGCCTGGGAGGTTGTATGTTTCACTTACTTTTTCGGCATGATAGCACTCTTACAACTCCGATTTTCAAGTTTTTTCATTTTTCCTTTTCATTTTAAGTGCACGTTCTTTAAATTAGTGTAGCGTACTTTTTGATCAAACGTGCGGTGATTGTTGGCATATATATATGAACAATCAGGTTCGGGTCTTGGTTACTATTTCTTTCATGTATCTTGTCTTTTCTTTGACCAGCTTTTTATCTTTTAAGCATCACAAGCCAAACCAAGCATATGCTTACAAGAAACCATTTATTCTCAAGAGCAAGGCCTGCAAATATCAGGTATCACACTTTTCTTAATATTTTTCTTTGTAATCTTGAATTTTGAGGCATTGAAGATGTTAGTTGGTTTAAAAGGAGAAAGATACATCAGGGACTTAGAATTTCTATATTCGTTTTACTTTGTTTTTCTAGCAATATTGGTTTGGTAAACATGTAAAACCATGGGATTTTGATGTTCTTGAGGCATTGTTTTGTTCAAATTTTCTAGATGCATAAAATAAAAATTCGTCAAGTTTTTTTTTTATAAGTGACATGTGAAACGTGATTTTGTGAACTGTGAGGCAGTTTGAATAATTGTCTTTGTGTTTCATGAGTCGAAAATGTTAAACAAAGTTTGATAGATGAGACTTGGAATTTCATGCATTCTTTGTTGCATAAAGTTTTAATTCATTTCTTTAATCTTGGTCTAGTAAACATGTAAAACGATGGGGTTTTGATGTTCTTGAGGCATTGTTTTGTTCAAATTTTCCGAATGTATAAAATGCGAATTCATCAAGTTTTTTTTATAAGTGACCTGTGAAACACGATTTTGTGAACTGTGAGGTGGTCTGAATCATTGTTTTCGTGTTTCATGAGTCAAAAATGTTAAACAAAGTTTGATCGATGAGGCTTGGAATTTCATGCTTTATCTACTACATAAAGTTTTAATTCTTTTATTATTTTTATTTTCTGGATTTTCTTTTGTGAGTAATCAAGATGACTAAAATGAAGTTCTCATTAGAGGGAATGGAGGAGGAGGATCTAGAGGTCACCTGTGATGAAAAGCTATTTGATTTTCTTTATGCAATTGAAAATTCATCTAGATTTATTTACATCAGAGATATACTCAATGTTCCCTTTGATTTGCAAGAGCTTTTGAAGGATCTTGAAGACAAATTGAAGGATTTTAAGGTGTTTTATGATAAACATGTGGAAGGCCTAGATTGAGGGATTTGTCCATTATAGCAATGTAATGGAAGCTTCTAATGTTGCTAGAACAACTTTGCAAACAAGGTTTAGCCTTATTGATGAAGAATTCAAGAAGTGGAAAGTGGATTGCCCTTTTCATCAAAATCAACAACAATGTCTTATTGTATAGAAGGATGTTGGACTTCTTGTATATATTCAATATATGGATAGTTGTTCTTCAGATACAATACAAGAGAAGAAGATGGAGGATATTGCATACAAAGACAAAGAAGTTGAAGAGAAGGGTGAAACATTTAGGAGGATATTGAGAACCAGTTAGTGTAGAGACTTGATGTTGCTTTGTTTAAAAGTGAGAACATTACAAGAGTGGAAGAAAAGGAGATAGAGTTGAGTGCAGAGATTGAAACAAGTCCTCTTGAATGTGTCCCAACATTTCCCAGTTATCTCATCAACAAAAAGAGATATGTATTACTAAATGATATTCAACATCTTTTTGATCTTAGAGAATATTACTGCTTGGCAATCCTTGTTGCATGGGGTCAAAATGATAAGAATTTTATAGGTTATGAAGAGGAATTGCTAGCAACTCTTGATTGAGTGAGAGAATTTTCAAGACAGTTTTGTAGCCTTGTATTCTTGTATTAATCAAATCATGGAATATGAAAAGGAGGGGATAACTTTAGAGGAAGATTACTTACAAATTCAACAGAGACGGTATTGATAACATGGGGTATGAAGAGAAACCGAAGTCTCCATTAGAGATGAAACCAAAAAGTTCAATAAATCTATATGATGATAGTCTTTTTGAAGAAGATGAAAACCCTAAGGTATGAAATATAATTCTAAGATATCCATTGTGATTTATATTAGAGTATGTTATGCATTATACACAAATATATTTGGATATTTATCTATTGACATCTTATACTATTGTGGTTTATTGTGCAGATAGAAATTGAAGATGTAGACAACTTTCTTGAAAGAGCCAAGGGCTCAAGGCCATTGAAGCTTGGCAAAAGTAAAGGCCTTGGTCATTATATTGGAAGCTTAAATAATCAATCAGTTGCAATTTATCATAGCAGGTTCTCTCCAAGCTTACTAATAATGACTTTGAAAGCTATCTCCAAGGTGATTGGATCCCAAGCTTTCAATAGAGGTTCAAACAATATAATTTTGGTGGAGAAGGAAGAAGTTGTAAAAGTGTTTGGCTTCATGCTTGGATATAGTGGATCTAGGGCATGATACTTTGGAGTTCTTGCCTCTAATTTGCTCTCCCATGTAGGAGATGCTAAGAATTTGAAGCTTTCTCGAGGCTATAGGAAACAAGAGTTCCTGAAATGTTGATGTCTCATCGAGTGGGATGAAACAAAAGATTCCCTTAGAGGACCAAGTGAATTTCTTGAAACTAAAAACTCTTCTGGAACAGAGTCAGGCTAAAAGATGTTAAGGGTTTCTTGAAACCCATCTTTTTCCGTCTCTTTGTCTAGTTTGTAACCATTCAGAATATCTTTGCTTTGCACAAGAGTTTAAATATTACTCTTTTCTTCTTTGGATAATAGTGGATATAGTCCTTGCCAAAGATGATGTATTACATGATGCGATTGTGTCATTGAGCTTAAATTTGTGCCAAATTTGTCTGTAGAACCATTGAAAGACCTTTAATAAATTGTTTGCTTTGTATCTTTCACCTCCATGTCTTGTGTGTCTAAAGTATTTTTTTCTTGCTTGATAATGTGATTTTTCCATACCTTGGGTTGACCAAATAGATAGAGATCCATATTTCTTGATAAAATATAGAGCATGGTTGTATAAAATATGATGCATAGTTAACAAATAAAGAAATTCAGATAGAAAACCTTATATGAGTCAGACAATAAAGAGACATACATATGTAAACTTCTTACCATATAGTGAGTGAAGTGTTGATTACCCAAGCTTTTGTCATTGCCTTTTTAAAAAGGTTCAATTGGTTTTTGAAGTCTTTGAGATCATCATCATTCCACTCTATTTTATCACAATAAAAGAATACTTTGTTTACTGTTTCCCAAACATTGGCTTTTCTATTCCGAACTTGTCCATTATCAGCATGATCCTTAACTGCATTATGTAGGCACTTCCATTGATTGTATCTAATAGTTGAGCCACCATTCTTAGATTTTATCTTACCAAGTCTCCCATGAAAGTCTAGGAACCTTCTAGCCTTTACTCCACCAATAGATGGCTTTTTGGAGACACAATTGCCATCCTTAGAATTTTGAAGATATGGTTCAATAACAACATTACCACCATGCAAACCAATTGCAGATAAGACTTTTTCAATCTTTGTTATAACATTTGTTCTAGCTAATAATGGCTTCAGCTCCTATGCAAATCCTATATAAAGATGAACAAGCTTTTCAATTATCCTACAAAGCGCATGAAGTGTACAGATATGGGCATTCACTAAAGGAATATCTAGGATTGGCTTAAACTGTGGATCCTTGTTGTGCCTAGAGGGAGCTCTATTCCAATTTCTTGAGTTCAACTCTCTAGCTAGGGACATGCAATATAGGCAAGGAGATCTAGAATTGGCTCCCTTTGACACATTGTACATACATTTAAGTGTCTTTAAGTCACCAACTATGTGCCACTCAATCTTATAGTTTCCAAATCCTTCAACAAATAGCTCTTTTCCTGCTTGTTGTCTCTAAATAACATCAGGTATTAGTGTTCGATGAAAAACCCAAGACAATATATCAAAATCCTCTATATCTACTTCGAATGCTCCTAGCCACTAAATGTTGTGTTCCAATTGAACACTAAATGACATTGAGTGATTGTAATGATCTGATGATAGTGCTCTATTCATCAAGGTAATAGAGACCCTCTCTAGTTTTGTATATTTTAGAATCTCACTTTCATCAAGTTTAACACTTTATAAATGACTCCAAGCATTATTTCTTTGCCTTTTTAAATTTCTTCTTCTCCAAAATATCTAAGAAGAAGATGATAATAAAATTTTGATGCTTTGAAATAATCTCTTTCATTTGCATTCGGTTGAAGAAGAGACCTAAATAAAATCAACATCACAAATCAATACAATTAATTATAAACAAAGCCATATTTCATATTTTTAAAGTTGAACAAAAATGTACCTTGCTGCTTGGATTCTTTTACTACAACCACCTCCTCATCTGAGACTCTCAATATTTCTAAGAGCCTTTTGTCAATTTCAAAGTCCTAAAATAGTTTGCTTTCCTTGATAAGATTTGATGTGTTTCTCCAACAAATGAGTCCTCTATTGATAGCCTTCTAGCTTCTATAGTAGCTCGTTGTTGTTTTGATAAAAGATGGTTCTCCAATTTGAGGACATCCTTTTCTGCAACCAAGTTAAGTGTATAGCCTAGAAACCCATTATAACCATCACCAATAAAGCTCAACAATGAAGAGCTATTATAGAAAGACAAAGTGCTATTTTTGCTAGGATCTTTGGGATATAGCCTTCCATCTAACCAAAGATCAAGATTCTTTTTTCCTTCAAACCTGCGTATATGTTTCATAGACTCTGTAATAGTAATGGGTTTTGTTCTCTTCCTTATTGGTTCATGCTCAATATCCAACTCAATATGAAGATGATAGAGAAGCCTTTTACTAGAGCTACAGATATCATTGGATGACTGATCCATAGCTAAGGATGTGATTAGAAGATTGGATTGAGAAGGTATGCGAATTAGAAACAAGAAGGAAAACAAAGAAGAAACTAGTAAGGATGGGGAAAAAAGAAGAGAGAGAATGGAGGGAAGTAATCAAATGTGGAACAAAATTCAAATTGAATATTAGTTTTCACTTTAACGAGGATGAGTAAGATCTTGATTATGACAATCTTTGTCACCTTTATGGTGGCCCAGATTTCTAGGTTTGATGTGACCATGAGAATATTGTGACAATGACGTATTAACAAAGTTTGATATATTTACTTACCAAAATATAAAAGTTTTTAAAAATAAAAAAATTACTTTATTTTCTAAAGTATTTTCTCTCTCTAGGATCGCTTACAGGGCATTTTTGAGACCTCAAAACTCCCCTAATGAGGACGCCCAACAATAGGAGCCGCATGCCACTACTCATTCTACGTAAATAAACTCACAAAAAGCAACCAAGGACATTGTCAACCTAGCCAGGAAAAGGAATTGGCCAAGCAATCAACCTCACCCAATGACAGTAGTTAGATCTTTGACTCAAGTGCCACTACTTCCCAACAAGAATCTCAATAGTCATAGCCTTTGGCCATGAGAGAGGCCACATCCATGAAGGAACAAACCCTTGTTAGTCCACTCACATAAGTCATGTTTCATGAAACATCTTTATCACCTCTAGAACCCCATATGCACCTCAAGCCTATGCATAATAAAAGAACTCCTGATGAAGAGATGGATAAAGAGCTAGCACAACAAACCAATGAGCCAACAATGAAGTGCTTAGCCAAGCTTGATGCAAAGCTGACATCTCCCACATGAGCATACATTTACATCAACATTGGAAAACCAAAAAACAAGCATAAAGAGCTCTTAGAACAACCATTGACATGGGATGAGCAGTACCAAATTTACTCTCACTACATGACCATAGTTTACACATGATGAGAAATGTAGACTATACATTGATTGTAGATGTTATACTCAAGGAAATAATATAGTAAGTTTAATCAAGCAATCGTGAAAGAAGTGTAAAAACCAATTGCACATTATGGAATGTGAGAATGGTCATGATTCATGACACATGAGGAGAAATGTATTGATATATATACTTGTAGGTGCTACTACATCTTTACAAATAGTGATGACTTATTAGTTGATTATGAATGGTATAGCTATCCAAGAGCACCTTTTAATAAGGACTCAATAGAGTGGCACTAGATGTACTATTTATGGATATACAATAGCTTTGACGTTGAGAGCTTTTGAAATGCAATATGCTAGGATTTCAATATTAGTGTCATCCCAAATTGTGAAATTTATGTATAATCAATTTTGACATGAGAGAGAGAGAGAGAGAGAGAGAGAGAGAGAGAGAGAGAGAGAGAGAGAGAGAGAGAGAGAGAGAGAGAGAGAGAGAGAGAGAGAGATTGTAAGCATTTCAATTCATTGATTCAATCTTCTTAACAAAAATATTGAGGTATCCATGGGTATTTGGAGAATCCATGGATATTTTTTCATTTTTTCTTGTCTCCACATATACAATGTATGCTTTAAGCTGAGAATCAGCAAAGTTGATTGATTGATGTCAATCCATTCTCCATGTTGTTGTGTGGTTACACATTCACTAAAGAAAATGCAAGGAAGAGACATCTATATAAGTATTTCAAGTATTACTCATGATCCTAACAAGCTTTTCTAAAATCAAAATTGGTCCACCAAAATAGTATAATTTTCCATTATTAGGTTCTATTGACTTAATGAGAACTTTGGGTGGATTTGAATACATGCAATGAGTTATCTTGAGGGCTACAAGACATCCAACCCTTAAAAAACAAAAAAATGATGAGTTTTTAAAAGTATGGAATTTTGTCTATTCTCAAAGGATTTTTGTAATTATGCTTATGCAGACTTGTTGATTAGTTCTTTCTTCAATTTGAGTACTTGGATCACCATATACATAGTTTGTATGTGAAAGTTATGGTGGAAACAAGTAGTAGTCATGCTCAGGACACGACTACTATCATAAAGAATCAGTGAAACCTACATAGACTTCTTAGATGTATGTTGACACAAAGATAAGAAGAGGTTTTGTAATGCTTTAGAGATTTGACATTTCTCTTATAGAGGTTATTTTGGATTTATATGGGATGCTTTGTCTTGAATAAAAACTATGTACATGCAAAAAAATTTCTTGGAAAAGGGCTCAATGACTTGTACTTGGATCATGTGTACAACAATTAGATTGATCCGTATATGGTATTTTGGAGCTATCGTCTCATGTTGAGCTATCATCTTAGTGAAATTACCTTGAGGCACTATCCCAAACTTGTCTAAATTGGATTCAAGTATGTTGTATAATATTTGAATCAAAGACTCTCCTATAGCTGGGTTTTCGATTCCCTATGATTAAGGCCTTTCTCTTAAACTCCCCAAAAATTTGGTGACCCCAATGTGAAGACTGATAGAAAGTTTTGTAGGATGGGAGATACTATAAGTAATTCACATGATGTAAGATAGTTATTGTAGACCGAGATGGGAGTTTAGACATGGAGCTTCAACTTGATGTAGATGCAATGCAGATGTATTAAGCAATCATTGGAAAAAAAATTGGCAGTAAAAGTGCTTCAAGTGGTTATCATTGAACTAGATCAATTCGATGGGAAATAAATATCTAAATATCTTAGAGCTTATTGCATGCAAATGGAATTGTATGCCATTCCAAAAAATCATATGATAAAGTATGTTGACTGGATTGTAGTAAGCTGAGAAATCAAGGAGCATATTCGAGATATATAGCTAGAATATGTTGCAATCTAGAAAAAATTTGAGCAATCTCTTAAACACGATTATTGTATGCACGATATAGAGCAAGATGGAAATCTAGAGAAAGTCTCTAAAAGATTTCAAGAATAAGATTTACCAGAACTATTATAGGAATTATATGAGTTGTAGTTGAAGGTTACATGACTTCAAGAAAAAGAGAAAACGATACTGAAAGGGATGGCTTGCAAGAATAGATGAATGATTGTGCAGGATGAAGTTAAGGAACTCTTACATACAATGCATGAGTTATAATGGAAGCTTACACAACTTAAAGAAGGCTCAATATGCTAAATATGCATATTACTTATTTGATGAGTTGCCTGATGTGATGTGCATTAAGTCATATTGAACTTTTTTCTAACATATATATAGATAGTGTTTAGAATTGATTTTTATATCATTTTAAGTGTTTCGATAAATTTTAGTGATGGAAAATTTTTTGTCAAAATTTTCTAACTTTTAGGCATAAGACTTGTCTTAGACGTTGATTTGTGATCAAACGGAGCAAAATTTGGCCAAGGTTCCTCTCATGGAGTTTGAAGAGGAGATCAATAATGATATTTTGTTATCTCATTGGCTCGGTCCAATTCTTTACTATTTTGGAGATATGAGCTTTGAAAAATAACAAATAAAAACATTCAACACAAAAAAAGTGTCATGCATTTTATGCTTCCCTTTTGTTTTGGGTAGGTTTGCATGTGAGTGATGATTTAGAGGATTGCTTCAATTTTGGTATGCACTTTTATTAGAAAACATGCCATTATTGGAAAAAGCCTATTCTAGATTCATGAGATAGTTTTGGCAAAAAAGTAGAACGAATAGTTATCTTTATCACATTTTTCTTCCAAAATCCGAGATTGAGACTGCAAATATGAATGTGATTTTGATTGAGATTGTGAGCAAGAGTGTCATTGAAAGTAAGATTGAGATTCTTTCATGTACATGAAATCAATCGGGGGGTGGCCAGGAGGCTCGAGCTCTACAATGGAGTGTAATTTTTTATTGTGCTATTTACTCCTCCTCTATTTCCTTCAAACTACAATACATATTTCTCTTTCTATTTTTCTACTTGCATCTCTCTATCTAAAATTGTGTTGCTTTATATCAGATTGTGACTAGTTGTGTTGCACTTGATGTTGCAAGTTGTTTTCAATAGATGCTTGGCCTAAATATACAAAGGATACATTTATTCTAAATATAGATGATATAAACACAATGAATGTAGAAGATATAGAGACTGGATATATATGCTTTGTTTGAAAATGCAAATAATGTAGTGATAATGAATGCAATTGAGACAAAGAACAATGCATGCTAATGATGCTTTAATTGCAAGTACAGATGATATCTTCATAGAGAATGCAAATGATACTTTGATTAAGGATGTATTTGTGGAGGATGTAAATGTTATTCAATCTATGCAAGCTAAAGAAAATAGTTTTCAAGGTGTTTCCCTAGCACAAATTACAAAGATATCTTGCATGAAATTTTTTTTGAAATGAATACTTGACACTAGGATCGTATGATTCTATATATATTATGACAAGGCAAACATGGATGTATGATTTTCTATGTGTGAAATTATGGAAAATCTACATATGTTTTATAGATCAATACCATTTAAGATAATGGGAAAAGGGATGTGAGAAGCCTCAATGCTACCATATCTTTTTGGTGAAATTTCATGTTGTGGGATGCTATAAAGTTTTGATATGACATTGTTATCATTTGATCCTAGTGGATCCATGAACTTCTTGCCCTAGGATACATATGGATACATATGATTTGGGTTTCCAAAGTTTTCAATGGCCTATGATTCCAAAGAGTACTTTGATTATCTGTATGCTTTTGTTGTGAATGTCATGTACTTGAACTTAAAATCCAAGAGAAAGCTATATTTTTCATCACTTATGCAAGGTGATTATCTAGGTTTTTGATCCTAGAAGTACCACTAGGTTTATACACATGATTAATTGGGAGTTGAGTGTTTGACCTTTTGACCCAGGTGGTCCCTTACCACATGCACTAAAACACATGCATATACACATAATTAAGACACGCACATGCATACAAGCCACACATATACCCCATGTGCACACACACACTTAACTCACATCCCACATGCACCACACTCCATATACACATATTAATCCTGCACATACCTCACATGCACTCCACGTGCATAGCACATTAAATTCATACATGTACACATGCACTACATAAGAATCCCACATACACCACGCATGCACCCCACCTACATAGCACATTAAATTCACACACATACATGCATATACTAGACACACTATAGCACGGCACATAATACATTATACACCACACTACTTAGGGGGTGCCTATGGGTCACTTAACTTCTATCTCTCCCCTAGTGCTACCCTATTCACATGGGGGAGTTGAGGGGAGGAAGGAGGGAGTAAAAGTGACATGCAAAGTGCCACCTTCCATACATGTATCACCTTAGTATACACCCATACACCATAGTGCATCCATGTGCATCCGTGTGCAACCATCCATCTATGTATGCGTTTAACCACACATGTGTGTAGTTGTGTGCATCTCACACATATGTGCGCCCACCTACATTATAGTGCACTCATCGATGCTTGATCAATCACTCATACATCCGTCACGTCACATCGGACATTCCTATATCTATGTGCATCTCACTACACACATATGCTTTAACACAACTAGGTGCATCTGTCACAAGTGCATCCATGTGTATTCGAGCATACACAAGTGCGTCCGACCACACATAGCACATCCATACACTATGTATCCATTTGTGCATCTGCACATCCATAGCATGCATTGTACCCTCATTGTAGACACCCTTGTGTATCAAGTGCATCCTTGTGTGTGTTCAATTACACACATATGCATTTTTGTATGTCTGGCCACCACACAGTGCATCTCCCTACACATGTGTGCATCTGTCTACCCTGTGCATCCATAGATACATATATAAATTTACACCCCTGTATGCACTCGTCTACATGTGTGAAAACACTCATAGCACCCTACGTGCACATTAAGCATCCATTCATGCATATTGATTGCAATCCATAGCTCATTGTGTATGCACATACATCCATATACACACATAGATCCTAGTCACATGTAGTGTGCCTGCACACCAGCCATGCCTTGTGCATTGTTGCACTAGGCTCCCCACCTAGGAATGCTTCATGCTTAAAGCATCTCATTCCCTTGCCATACATACATTGAAAAACATCCTACATTAGTATGCATAGGATAGATACCAACTTTTTTGCATTAACAATTCAATGCATTTGCACATCCTCGTGCAAAGCCTACATTATATCTAGGGTGCGCACTCGTAAGTGTATGTTTACACATGCACATAAGTATGTTAGTGCATTTTAGTACACATAGCACACTTGTGCACTATCCACACACATATACCTAGAGCATGCACTATTATCTGCTCCTCACACATTGCATCATAGGACATGCATAGTAAACCATACGTATCCACCCATGCACCCACACCACTCGATCAAATGCACCTAGGACCAAGGCCTAAATGTTAGGATACACCATCACACATAACCATATTGCGTAGCTAACTTTGAGGCACATCTATTAAACTCAAAATGAAACAACAAGGATTCAAGCAAGCAAGTCTTGAGCTATGAGGAGCCAAAGGACATGCGAAGCCAATGCAACCGAAAGCTCAATAGAAAACAAAAGCAATTAGTACCAAAATCCGTACAATTATTATTGAATTTTGATTAACATTTCAAGTGTTGCAAGATCCATGAGTATTTGAAAAGAGAAGAAAGCTTACTTGCGCACCGTGCACTTATGCATATTAAAATCAAGGAAAAGTACAATTATTTTGCATTCATGGTAGTCAACACATGATTTTAGGTAGGGGTGCATGAAAGAGAATCCAATAGTGCTTACATATTAAAAATAGACATAGACCTTGTAATTTCCTTCTTTTAACCAACTCTACACCTTCATCACACATAACAAACCCTAGTGTGAGTTGGAAGACTGGAACAAACAACAATCATGGATCCTTTCCAACACACTACAGAGTCTATTCCCTTCAATGAGATCCTAGTAGCCTTTGAGTTGAATGCCCAAGGAATCCATTGGCTCACAAACATTGAAGAAAATATTAGGATTGAGTAGCCTAGTAATTCCACTGTAGACTCTCGTAGTGTACACAAACTAGCTCAAATAACACCTAATTCTTCCAATGACCAAAACTTGAACTGAACTCATCTACCTAGAAACACCAAAATTCTTCTTCAACTCTATAACATGACCAACCAACTACAAGATAAAATGCAAATTCTATGTATCTGAATGAAACAAAACCTAAGTGCCGAGCAGTCATCTCATGAACTACCTCGCACTTCATGTATAGGATAGCCTCGTAAGCCTAGAGCTTGATCAAATTGCGTGACTTGCTACTATCCAAAGGTAAGCACCAATGCTAAGGACACTCAATGTACTAGATTAACCTCCATGCAAGGTCCAAAAAGCACAATGCTAACTAGCAAGTTCCCTATGCCTATTGGCCTTGAAATTTCTACTTGTATGGCAAAGGTTGTCATCATTGACCCAAAGATGATGAGCTAATTCCACCTACCTATGTTAGGGTCAAATTAATTGTGAAATGAGAGAAATAATTGAATCTCTCATCGATGAAGGAGTTGATTATAGTATCCCACCTATCACACTTGGACTTGCATATGACAACCTAAACTAGTTCCCACACATGCTACAATCATTCCTTACAAAGCATCACCATGCCATCTTCTAGGCCAATGCAAGATCTTAATTGCCTTAGAATCTGAATGCTTGGTAGCTATGTTTTATGTGCTTCATGATCAAGAGGATGTGAGGATGGCAAACACGTAGCTAACTAGGATCTAGATTATGTAGCATAGTAGATATAATTGACTCTACGTGGCATCAAGATCATCATGATCTTTAGCAAAGGAAACCTTGTTGTTGCTCAAGACAAGGATAAGCAATCAGTTTTTCCCTCCTATTGAAACTCAAAGGAAGAGAGCACCCTTGGGCAAGAATTTGGCTATGGAAAAGGTGGTGACACTTGTAGTTTAGATATCTTACCTCTCCTAATGATCTTTCCAAGATACAAATTTGAAGCCACCTCCCTTGGTGCACTATGTCCTTATTACTTCAATGGACATTTGACTCCTACAATAGTCAAAAGATCCTCATATAATCCACATTCCTAATTTATTGGATACCTCCTTGGGTACACCTCTTCTTTAGCAGATGTTTGACATTATTGAGAAGCCAAAGTTAATCTTCATCGACAACCATGGAGAGTGATGTGAGATTTTATCCTAACAAGATGGGGATATGAGTATGGATTGCCCTATGTATTCATCCACAAAGCATGAGATAGAGGGTGGGGCTAGTAATCTATCTTTTTTCCTTCAATTCTAATGAGAGATGAGCTCTCTGAATAGAGTATTGCATGCATGGGTTAGGACACTCAATGCACAAAGTATGATCTGTTCTATGCATGGCACTATAAGGCTCCCTAGCTTTCCTTCTTGCACCATATGTGGGAATAGGGTGGGATGCATTATTGTATCATTAATTGTGCACAAGGCATATAACCTTTGCACGAGTGACAAGTGAGGATTACATTAATGAGTGTCAAGGATCAAGCTACCCTCGTATATCTATCAATAGAGTATGAGACAAAGGGGAGATAGAGCATGATTGACCTTTTGTTTCCACCAATATAGAGAGGTGAGATGCATTATTGTATCATTCATTGTGCACAAGGCATATAACCTTTGTACAAGTGACAAGTGAGGATTACATTAATGAGTGTCAAGGATCAAGCTACCCTCGTATATCTATCAATAAAGTATGAGACAAAGGGGGGATAGAGCATGACTGACCTTCTGTTTCCACCAACATAGAGAGGTGAGATTTGAGGAATGTTGCAATAATTAGCAATCAGGTATGTTCTCATTTTCCTCTACACACATGGGATGGGCCTTTGCCACCATAACAAGATACATTAGTCTGTTCTATACACTACATTATAAGGCTCCATGGCCTTCCTTCTTACAACTATGTAAGCCGGGTTGAGCCACATGCATACACCATTAGTTACATATGCTAGCATACTTCCTCTGAGCCCCTCAATCTTATCTATTTTTCAACTAGGTATGAGTTATGGATTCCTATTATTCATCTTCGAGTGACATGAGCCATTGATGAGAGACTGCTTTATCATTCCAATATGAGTGATTGTTGAGCTGAGTGTTATACTCTTTGTCAATGACAAACTAATGGTCTTCATTGACAACGTGTTATTGCATATTCCTTGTTATGATTGAAGCATGCTCTATCGAGCCCTGGTACCTCCTATAGTTGGCTCCGATTCCTTGATGCATGCCAATTATTGTTTTTGATAACTGGCAAAATGGAGCAAGTATTTCTAATCCTACTCTTGCATATATATGTGTATGTTATATCTCAAGTGTGGGGGCATCACGGTCAGCTGTCCTATCACTACATAGGCCCTGTTGGTTGTCTTCACCTAATTTGGTAATTAAAATCAATCTAACATTACACAACAAAATGAATAGACTATGCTTGCTAAATTATAAATAAAAACAACATGACTATTAATTATAAAAGGAATTTATGCCGTTGCATGAGCACATTGCACTATAAACTCACTTAATTTTTAAAATTAAAATCAACCCTTTCTATCACATGTTCATGTCTTGTTCATGTACATATGTGCTACAAACACATTAACTTGTAATAAAATAAACCCTTACCATCACACATGTATGTAGTTTGTGTAAAACATTATCTAATTGTAAGAAGGAATTGCATTTGTAGAGACCTCTATCAAGTCAAAGTCAAAGTGTGATTGGGTTGCAAAAATCAATTTACCTTACATTAATGGGCTTTGTTAAAAATAAGTGTAACATAAAAATTTAACTCATAAAAGGAATACAAATAGCAGTCACCCACTCACCTCACCGCACCATAAGTTGATGGAATGCATTTACCAGGATGGGGTTATTGGTCCAAGTCATATGTCTTTTTTGTTTATCAATCTGTGGTCTTGTTATGAGTTTGCTATCATTTATATTTGATCTTTAGTTAGTGTCAGGGTCCCCAATATGCTTAATCTTTGATTTTCTTTTGTGTGTCGACTTACAAGGTTTCACGGTACTTGTATGTTGCATATCATGAAGTTATTGGTCGCACATATGGATAGGTCATATCGAATTTTTTATGTAGGCTATGGATGTCTAGGAATGGTTCTATCTAGTCATGTTGGTTTGTGTTATTGCTTGATTTTTTCTTAGTGATGGTCTCTATGTTGGTTTTGTAGAAATTCCCTTTTCTGTTTCTTGGTTTGTGTGCGTGTAGATCCTGTGTAGTCTGAATGGCACCCCCACCAATAGTGGTCAGCATGTCCCACTACTGATTCACAACAAGTCCTCTTTGCTAGACATAGATTATATTTTTTGCACTAGTCTCCATTATTTTGTTTCCCTTACATTCCCTCTTGTGGTGGATACTAAACGTTGTTATTCCTTTCTAGAATCTTATAGAAAGAATTTCGGCTCGGTATATGATCATAGTTTCTATTTATCTTCTACCAACATCAATGAAGCTCTATGTAATATTTCAGCTGAAAAATATTACGTGCACGCCTCTTTCCCTCCTCTTTCCCCCTCACAGGCGATCCTTACAGGCGATCCTTACACCCCTTTTCCCCCCTTTTTCATTCCATCAAGTCCAGTTAAAACCCCCTTCCCGTGGGGTTTCCACCCAAATCAATCTAAACCCCCTTTCGTGGATTTTCATTTCCTTACATCTCCCATAAGCTTACATTAGCCCGGGTTTTAAACCCCCTTCCAATGGACCCTTTTTCTTTACCCCTACAAAGCGGTTTTTACAAACCGGGGACTTAAGCATCCTTTCACCTTGCATCCTCGGAAATTGAGTACTTTCCCTTAGCATTTCCACAAAACCATTTCCGTGGATATCCCCCCCCTCACAAGCTATCCTAAAAGCCTTTCCTAGGGACTTTTATAAACCCTTTCCAAAGGGGTCTTTATAACCCGGAATTTAAGCAACCTTTCTCCTTATGCATACTACAAAGCTATTTTTTCTCATTTATGTGGATTCCCACACTAGACGGTTAAGCCCCTTTTCGTGAAGAATCCTTGTATTTCCGAAACTTCTACGAAAAGAAGGGGAGTTCATAAATTTCCACTTCTAAAGGCCGATTTCGAAAGACTGTGCAATCGGTCAAGGAAGCCGAATCTCAAAGGGAGTTTCGCGTGCGAAGGAGACGGGCCAAGATCATAAGTCTGCGGCCAAGGAGAGAAGATCGAATACGCGATGGCCCCTAAAAAGGCATAAGGCGCAACCGCAGGAGGATCATCTCCTAACATCCATGTGGACATCTCACCACAAGTTGAGGTTTTCTTCTTAATTTTGATTAACGACGTAGTATTTCAATTGTGCATGGATCATTTATGGAATTAGGATGCACTCTTTTGATTGAAATACTTTGGCTAAATTAAAGGAAATAACTTACGATCAAAGAATCGGCCCGTTGTATTAAATGAATGAAAAAAAGAGCATAAGATCTCTATGCATTCCTAGCAAGTGGTTTTTATGCATTGCAAAGTAACGAACTTAGATTGACTAATTCCCATATTTACAAGTCAAAATAATGATAGTACACTTCGATTATGCATGGAAGGAATAAATTGCATGTCGCATTATTGAACATCTTTTCTTCAAAATGATTCTTTAAAGAAGGTTGCTAATAATCGTAGGAAATTGCTAGGCATGGAAATGACTCTAGGGCTGCATAAAGAAGATTAAACTCTAGGCAATTGGCATAAATCTTGTTTCAACTGCGTAGTTGTTAGAAAAGGCTGCATGGTGCAAACATAAAACCCTAAAGCTTAGTAGCATGAATCTTGGTTGCATGTTATAGAAGGATCAATAGGAATTATGCCATAACTTAACTTACGCTTTGATCTTAACAAAAAAAAAGTTAAGGATTGTAAATCTACTCAGGTTTAAACCTAAACACCTAAACCACAAAGGAATCGCTTAGGAATGGTTAAATCAATGCAACATACCCCAAGTGCTAACTAGGGTTTAGCACGTTGAGGACGTGACCTAAATCGCTCTTATTGCCAAAGCTGAAACTCTTATACCCTAAAGACTTGCCCATATTCACAGAATGTAGGGACAATAGGACATACTTGCGAGAAATGATCTAGGGTATCTACCCTAAGGATCGCTCACTAGAAAGATGAAACTCGGTTTGAATTGGAACCCTAGGACCAACAATGTCGGCCTAGTGCAATCATGAACGGATTGGATATGAAGACACCCTAACCATGTTTCCTATCTAATCATGATTTCGTGATTAGAAGACGCGATTCGATGGGAAAAATAGTTCCCTGGGTTTTGATGCGACGCTTGTGCAACAAGTTGCAGAGTCGCATGATCTTGTGATTTGATCATAAGGGAATGTCCAATTTCTCGGAATGAGATTGGCAGTTTCTTGTGCAAGTTTTTCTTGCAAGAGGATGAGTAGTCATCCTGACATAGCACCGTTCTTGGGAAAAGTGACCAAGATAAGGGAATTAGATAATTGCTTGGAAGCAAAAGACAAATCAGTAAATTGGAATAACATATTTACTGCTAATAGAACTTAAGGTTTTGGTTAAGCTGGGTTAATAGGGTATGGCTCTAACCTTAGATATAAGGGTTAAAAAACAAACCCTTGGGGATCTTGCCAAGTCGCAATTGATCCCAGATCAAGTGTTGGACGCATTCGGAAAGAAGGATTCACTCCTTAGTAGTTGGCCAAAAATAACGACCAATGGAAATGATTGTGCTTGTAACAGTTTAAAGAGCACTGTTTTGATTTGTTTGCTCAAGGAATCAAAGGATGAAAAGATATCTAATGCTTCAGGTTGAAGTCTTGAAGGTAGAGGCAGCCTCAGTTACCCCCGACAATTGTCTGCTTGACCCTAACAAAGGGGGTTGTTAACCGCACCGGGAAGGTTGACCGAACCCGCCGCGTGAGGTCTCTCCGTTGAGTGCTACTTGGAGCAGGAGGACTCTTGGGTGCCAGGGGGGCTTTGGCCATAAATCCCTCGCCTTCTAGGCCCTCCACAAGAGGCGAACGTGACTCGGGATTGGAACTCGAGGCCTGCATACTAGTTTATGGGCGGAATCTTGGATTAGTAATCCCTGTGGATTGTTGGATAGCCTTCGAGTGGATTATGGATAAGCCTACGGGCTGGACTTTATAAATGTATTTCAAAGATAAATATGATAAGCTGTTGAAAAGGAACTTGTTTGACATTGCTTTTCTATGTCAAGTGCTATGATTACGTGAAGGAACTGGTGCCTAACGGGCTAATTAAGGAAGCTGATTGATACATGTCCAACTAACTGTGGTAGGTAATTAGACAACTAAAACAACCTGAGGAAAGTGCGGTGGATGTGGCCATGGGTCTGTCATATGGCAGGGTGGTCCCGGTTGGCCGGGAGCTTTTGTCAATCATGATGGATAGCAAGAAGATCGTTTCAAAGGATACGAACAGCAAGGGCGCTGACCTAGAGTCTAGGTTATAGTAATTCGGATTTACGCTATTTTAGGGGAACGGAATGGGACTATGTCTTATGGCAGAGAGGTCGAGCCTTGCATCCCTCTCGTTTCCCATTCTCCTTGAACCAAGTGCAGCGCAAATCCGCTTTGGACCTGGCGTTTCTGCGTAAAGTAGCTCACTTGGGTTCAACGCTAGTTGCCGTTTAGGAAATGACCATTAGGGAGAACCCTTATTCAGGTCGGTCCTAAATGGGAACGGCCAGAATACTTCCGCTACGTGGCAAACGCGGAAAGTCCTAGATCGCAAACCCCATGATATTCCATGGGAGTGTCGAGCGGAGCTTTCTAAACGTACTTTCCGATGGACTACTAAGACGTGTCCTGAAGGGAACACGTGGACACGTTACAGTTGGTATCAGAGCGAACCAAAAAAGGATTTTTTTAAATGAAATCTTAATATGAACAAGTAAAGCTAATGTTGTTGTTCCAAACATTTGCTTACTTTCAATGTTGTCTTGCAGAATTATGAAGCATGGAACAGGTTCTTAGTGTTCCGAGTCAGGTTTATGATTGCAATGCATTCCCCAGATTATCAATATAGGGTTGAGATGATGAACATCTTAGATCATATCGATAATCCATTACCTTTGTACGTGGAATGAAGATGGACGGGTGCCTTACGAATCTACTATATAGCTGCCTACCGGTTTGCATACCTTCAAACCAACCTAAAGAGGATCAAGTGGTTGGAAGACTTGAAGATCGTGAAGTTGTTCATGTTTTTGGAGGCTCATGTAAACTCAACTTTACATATTTGAGGTCGGAGGGTTGAGCTGAACTCATATGTATATGAGGAAGTGACCCGTGTAATCCCCGCCGATAGGATCAAGGTGTTGGGGCGCTACGAGAAGAATGGGTTCCAAAGGAAAGGATACCCTAATCTTCCCATGACTTACCGATTCCTGAAGATCCATCACCCAAAACCATACTATTATCCAGTTCCCGTAGATAAATGTAATACAACATTATTCTCCCCAAACTAAATGTAAACAGTTGCCCTATCATCCCAAGAAATGTTGTACTCTGAAAGGTTAGACCCATATAAATACAATAAGACTTCTTTTTATCAATGTTTGTTTTGTCTATGAGAATTGATAAAAAAGTTAAGTGGATAGATTTCTTGGTTAATAGTGGACATGGAGATAAAATATAAATCATAACGATTAACGAGTAATAATGTTAAGAAACCTTTATCCAAGCATAACCCTAGGTACAGATTCCCAATTCGCCTCCTACATCAAGTATTGCCGTAATCCAAGAGAAGAAGTTTCTTCTCAAGCAGATTAAGCCACTTGAATTTGATGAGAAAGACAGATCCATCCAAGCGGATGGTGAAATTTGGATTGAATCCTTAGAGGATTACTTTGAAGTAGCCAGTACTACACCTGCCAACCAGGCTATGCTCGCCAAGCTGAAGCTCACCAGCGAAGCCAAGCTTTGGTGGAAGCAATGGTGTAGAGACCAAGGGATCGCGGAAGGATCCGTTACCTGGGAAAAACTTAAGAAAGCCGTGCAAGGAAGATACTTACCACTTGCGTATCACATGCAGAAAATGAATGAGTTCTATGAGCTAAAACAACTGGGACTCACTCTTGACGCATACTACTCTAAATTCATATCACTTCTTAAGTGTGCGCCATAGATGGACATGACACAACAGGTGTCAAAATTTTGTGCTGGTTTAAACCCACCAGTGAATACCCGTCTCTAATCTATGCGCCCATTAGATCTTCAGGACGCACTCATTCGAGCTATGCCTATAATTCAGGAGGTGTAGGCTAGACCAAGAGGTAACAAAACTTGGTCTTATAATGACCCGAACAGAGGAGCATATAGGCCTCAAATGAAGAGAGTTCAAGGTCAGAATCGAGGACAAAGAAAGAAAGCAAGGACTAATAATGTCAACAACTTTGTCCCTACTCAAAGCAATGCCGAAACCTCCGATATTTCCACTGCAATGAGCCTGGTCATTTCAAGAGGCAATGTCCCAAGCTTGGAGGAGGACATCGCCAGGCACCTTTCCAAGGAATGGGCCGTGGTGGCCAGGAAGCCGCTATCCGAGGCAGAGGAAGAACCGCCTACTTTGCCAATAGGGAAATGTGCGAAGAAGAGGATCCGACCATGGAAGCAAAGTTTGAAAGGGCGAAAGTCCATGCCGCTCTACACAAGAAAGACCCGAATCGCCAGTTCTCAGTGATTCAAACACTGTCAGAATATCAAGGTAAAGGTTTCAAGACCTTGATTGATTGTGACAATACACATTCCTTTATCTCACCAGTTTGTGCAAAAAGATTAGGGATAGCCATAGTAGAAGCACCTACCTTGCTTGTGGAATTAGCAAATGGTCGTGAGGTCACTTGTACCAGGAAAACTGCTAAGGTGAAATTCTTTCTGGGAGGAAAGGCGACTTCAATCAAATTCAAAGTCATGAGCCTAGGTATCCATGAGTGTCTACTCAGAATGGATTGGCTTAAACCTAATGACACCCACATCCATTGTGGAAAGGGCCAAATTTCCTTTCGAAACTCTAAAGGGGAATTGGTCACAACTCAAGGTGAAGCTGGGAAGCCAAAAATTCAATTGGCCAAAGCATCTCGGATTATAAAGGGAGTTAGAAAAGGACTACCTATCTACTTGATTAAGCTCAACAAGTTAGATCAAAAGCAGGAGTCTAGTGAAGGACCTTCATGGCTAAATGAATACGTGGATGTATTTCCTGAAGAGTTAACAGAACTCCCACCTCAAAGAGAAGTGGATCATGAGATCAAGCTAGTGCCAGGAGCTGTGCTAATTCCAAAGAGACTTTATAGAATGTCCATACTGGAAGCAATTGAGTTGAAGGAACAACTCAAGCAATTGCTAGATCAGGGCTACATCCATCCTAGCAGTTCACCATGGGGAGCTCTAGTAGTGTTCCAGAAAAAGAAAGATGGAATGCTTCGACTGTGTATTGATTAGAGACGGTTGAATCAATCAACTGTCAAGAACAAGTATCCTATTCCTAGAATAGATGAGCTTCTTGATCGTCTTTAGGGTGCGAAGATCTTCTCCAAGATTGATCTCAGGTTTGGTTACTATCAAATAAGGATCAAGGATGATGAAGATATTCCAAAGATGGCATTCAACACAAGATATGGGCACTTTGCGTTTTTAGTTATGTCATTCGGGCTTACGAATGCGCTTGCCACCTTCAACAGGTTAATGCAGGATATCTTTAGGCCATATCTTGATGACTTCATGCTCTTCTTCTTCAACGACACTTAAGTCTATTCCAAATAGGAGGAAGATCATGAACCCCAATTTTGGATTGTCCTTGAGACAATGAGGTCACATAAGCTATATGCTAAGATGAAGAAGTGTGCGTTCTTCAAACGTCAGATTGAATATCTGGGATTCATCGTATGAGCAGAAGGAATCTTAGTGGAGAGATGTTCTAGAATGGCCAATACCAACAACTACCAAAGAAATACACAGTCTTCTTGGATTGATAGGATGGTATAGGGTCTTCATAAAAAACTATGCTTTGATTGCAACACCTCTGACGGACTTACTAAAGAAGCAAACATCCATTGCATGGTCAACAAACCAGCTTTGATAGATTGAAGCAGAGTTTGGTATCAACACCTATCCTAAAACTTCCAGACCTCAGTAAGGAGTTCGAGGTGGTAATTGATGCTAGCACGCTTGCCTTAGGATGTCTGCTCATGCAGGAAGGTCATCATGTAGCATACTCTTTAAGGAAACTAAAGAGCCATGAGAAGAATTATGCTACCCATGATCTAGAACTGCTAGCTGTTATCCATTCCCTAAAGCTTTGGAGACACTACCTGTTGGGTAACAAGTTTACACTAGTGACTGATCATAAAAGTCTCAAGTGGATCTTTACCCAAAACAAGATCAACATGAGGCAACATCCGTGGATTGAAGTGATGGAGGAGTATGATTTTGAAATCAAATATCGACCTGGAAAGGAGAATGTAGTTGCCGATACACTCAGTCGCAAGGCATTCCTTAACTCACTAATCTTGCAAAAACCATCAACAGCTAGATCTCTAGCTACAAAGGTGTCCATACCAAACAACCCAATACTTGAGCTAGCTAGAGAGGAAGCTACATGCCATGATCCATACTATCAAAGGATGCTAAGGGAGATCCCTATCAAGGACCAAGACCAAAAGCTATAGGTTAAGTATCATGAATTCTCTATCAATAGTGGACTTGTCTACTATAGAACGAGATTATGTATACCGGCAAGCCAGTCACTTAAGCAGAAGATATTGTGGGAAGCTCATGATTCCCCTTTTTCAGGACATCCTGGCTATGCTAAGACTCTCAATGCAATTAGGAAGAGCTACCATTGGGAGAGGCTTAAAGATGACGTTCTCAAATATGTCATTGAGTGTTTGTCTTGTCAATGTATCAAAGCCGAACATGTCAAAATGCCAGGGAAGTTGCAACCACTCGACATTCCCCAAATGAAATGGGAATTCATCAGTATGGACTTTGTTGTTAGCCTACCCCAAGTTCAGGGAGGATACAACTCCATCATGGTTGTGGTTGACATGATGACTAAGGTTGCACACCTTATTCCAATAAAGACAAACTATAAAGCCTCAGACATTGCAAGGTTATTTATCAAGGAGATATTCAAGCTACATGGGCTACCCAGAAGAATCATTAGTGATCGTGATTCTCTCTTCACATCACACTTCTGGAGAGCTATCTTTGAAGCCATCGGGACTCAACTCTGTTTTAGCATAGCTTACCATCCCCAAACTGATGGTCAAATGGAGCAAGTCAATCAAGTTATCGAGGATATGCTTAGGGCACACTGCTATCGTGAGCCAAAAAGGTGGATTTAATACTTGCCTTTTGTTGAATTTACATATAATGCTTCTTACCAACAAAGCATTCAGATGACCCCTTTTCAAGCATTGTATGGTCATGACTGTCGAAGTCCCCTAAACTTCTCAGATCCAACTTTGAGGTTTGAAGCTTCAAGGCAGATGTTGGAGGAGATGGATTACCAAATAAAGTCAATAAGATAGGACATCCAAGCCGCCAAGGATAGACAGAAGGCATATGCGGATTTGAAGCATCAAGATAGAACCTTCGAGGAAGGAGACATGGTCTTCATTTGCATACGCCCAAAGAAGAGTTCCCTATCCTTAGGAGATTGCAAGAAGCTAAGTCCAAGGTATTTTGGACCATACAAGATCCTCAAGTGCCTAGGACCTAATGCTTATAGACTGCAAATCCCTGAGAACTTGAGGGTTCATAATGTATTCCATATCAACCTATTGAAGAAGTATGTACATAATCCTAGTCATGTACTTGATGACCAACAAGTTGTAATGCCTAGTCAAGGAGTCCTTGAGCTATGGCCTGACAGGATCTTAGATGTTAGGGAGAGACAACTGAGATCCAGAACCTTGAGAGAATGCCCCATCTAGTGGAAAGATTATCCCGAGGAGGATGCCACTTGGGTAGATGAAAGCACTATCAACCATCAATATCCCCAGTTTATCTCGAGATGAGGACATCTCGATTTCTCTAAGGGGAAGAGAATGTAATATTTCTGTTGAAAAATATTACGTGTACGCATGAGTCTCATGCAATGACGATGCCGGCATTAAAGATACGGACGGTGCGATCTTTTACTCAATGTATCCTAATCTTCATTGGTAGAAACAAGACCAAAGGTTTAAGGAAACCCACATATCCTCGTATGAACCTCCTCTTGGGAGGAGGTCATGAGGATAAATTTTGGAATTATGGCAAAAAATATATTCTTTTGTAATTATCCCCTCTTTCCCCCAGCCGCTGAAGGTCGTGCTGGAGGAGAGGGAGGGAGTCGCTATGACTAAGCATCTAGCTGGAGCCATGGGGGGGTTAATTGTTGAGATATTGAGCTCCACTCGTGATATGCTAGGGTGATTGTTGTGTATTTATGTCACCGACTTGCTAGCTGCAGATGCGGTTGGTACACCGCCCATGAATAATAGCTAGATGACAGCTATCCTTATCTGCTCTAGTTCTTGGCTCAGTTAGTATGCCACCTTAGTTAGTTGAGTTTGGTTTGAGACCCATATATAGGGTTCTTCTATTTCTCTGTACTAGAGTTATTTTTGGCTTACGCAACTAAGAAGAGGAAAATTGTTTTCAGCCTCCACCTTTGTGTGTATTCCCCCATTGTGTAAATGAGAAAGCTACAAGTGAGACTCCTTCCTTCTCTCCACCAATCTTGCCATTAATGCCCATGCAAGCATGCACCACATGGGGGAGGGATGCCTTACCCCCTCTTCCCATAAATACGTCCCCCTCTAAGGCCGTGAGAGGGAGGGAGGAAGATAAGAACGGGAAGGTGTCAGAGGGAAGGAGAAGGCTAAAGTTGTGAGGAGGGAAGGATTGCGCAGAACGTCCACCAGATGTCTGCCGTCGTGAGGCTGAAGGAGTCGTGGAGGAGCATACGCTGCAGGCCATGTCAAGAAGAAGGGAGAGTGGTAACGGTGCTGACGCAGGTCATGGAGGAGAGAAACTGAGTAGTTGAGGCTGAGGAGGTAGTCGTGAGGAGGGGACGCCATTTTTCCCCACCGATTGAAGTCTACGCCGCTGAAGTAGGAACCCACTAGTTTTCTTCTCATCCACGTGGCTTCTCCACAGAAGCTTCAATAAGCTTCTTGAAAAGCTTCTAAGGGGGCTTTCATAAGCCCCCCTCACAGGCAATCCTCACACCCCTTTTCCCCCCTTTTTCATTCCACCAAGTCCAGTTAAAACCCCCTTCCCGTGGGGTTTCCACCCACATCAATCTAAACCCCCCTTTCGTGGATTTTCCTTTCCTTACATCTCCCATAAGCTTACATTAGCCCGGGTTTTAAACCCCCTTCCCGTGGACCCTTTTTCTTTACCCCTACAACACAGTTTTTACAAATCGGGGGCTTAAGCATCCTTTGACCTTGCATCCTGGAAAATTGAGTACATTCCCTTAACATTTCCACAAAACCATTTCCGTGGATTTTCCCCCCCTCACAAGTTATCCTAAAAGCCCTTCCTAGGGACTTTTATAAACCCTTTCCAAAGGGGTCTTTAGAACCCGAAATTTAAGCAACCTTTTCCCTTTTGCATACTATAAAGCTATTTTTTCTCCTTTCCGTGAATTCCCACACTAGACAGTTAAGCCCCTTTTCGTGAAGAACCCTTGTATTTCCGGAACTTCTACAAAAAGAAGGGGAGCTCATAAATTTCCACTTCTAAAGGTCGATTCCGAAAGATGGTGCAATCGGTCAAGGAAGCCGAATCTCAAAGGGAATTTCGCATGCGAAGGAGATGGGCCAAGATCATAAGTCTGCGGCCAAGGTGAGAAGATTGAATACGCGATAGCCCCTAAAAAAGCACAAGGCGCAACCGCAGGAGGATCATCTCCTAACATCCACGTGGACATCTCACCACAAGTTGAGGTTTTCTTCCTAATTTTGATTAATGACGTAGTATTTCAATTGTGCATGGATCATTTATGGAATTAGGATGCACTCTTTTGATTGAAATACTTTGGCTAAATTAAAGGAAATAGCTTACGATCAAAGAATCGGTGTTGTATTAAACAAATGAAAAAAAGAGCATAAGATCTCTATGCATTCCTAGCAATTGATTTTTATGCATTGCAAAGTAACGAACTTAGATTGACTAATGCCCATCTTTACAAGTCAAAATAATGATAGTACACTTTGATTTTTCATGGAAGGAATAAATCACATGTTGCATTATTGAACATATTTTCTTCGAAATGATTCTTTAAAGAAGGTTGCTAACAACCCTAGGAAATTGCTAGGCATGGAAATGACTCTAGGGCTGCATAAAGAAGATTAAACTCTAGGCAATTGGCATAAATCTCGTTTCAACTGCATAGTTGTTAGAAAAGGCTGCATGGTTCAAACATAAAACCCTAAAGCTTAGTAGCATGAATCTTGGTTGCATGTTATAGAAGGATCAATAGGAATTATGCCATAACTTAACTTACGCTTTGATCTTAACAAAAAAAAAAGGGAGTTTAAATCTACTTATACATAGGCAATAAATCATGTGGTTACGAAAATGGTATCGTAAATATCTTCAAGAATAGACAAGTAAATTGGTTTAAACCTAAACACCTGAACCACGAAGGAATTGCTTAGGAATGGTTAAATCAATGCAACATACCCAAGTGCTAACTAGGGTTTAGCATGTTGAGGACGTGACCTAAATCGCTCTTATTGCCAAAGCTGAAACTCTGATACCCTAAAGACTTGCCCACATTCAGGGAATGTAGGGACAATAGGACATACTTGCGAGAAACGATCTAGGGTTTCTACCCTAAGGATCCCTCACTAGAAAGATGAAACTCGGTTTGAATTGAAATCCTAGGATCGACAATGTCGGCCTAGTGCAATCATGAACGGATTGGATATGAAGACACCCTAACCCTGTTTCCTATCTAATCATGATTTCGTGATTAGAAGAAGCCATTCGATAGGAAAAATAGTCCCCTGGTTTTGATGCAACCCTTGTGCAACAAGTTGCAGAGTCGCATGATCTTGTGCTTTGATCACAAGGGAATGGCCAATTCCTCAGAATGAGATTGGCAATTTCTTGCGTAAGTTTTTCTTGCAAGAGGATGAGTAGTCATCCTGACATAGCACCTTTCTTGGGAAAAGTGACCAAGATAAGGGAATTAGATAATTGCTTGGAAGTAAAAGACAAATTAGTAAATTGGAATAACATATTTATTGCTAATAGAGCTTAAGGTATTGGTTAAGCTGGGTTAATAGGGTATGGCTCTAACCTTAGATATAAGGGTTAAAAAACAAACCCTTGGGGATCTTGCCAAGTCGCAATTGATCCAGGATCAAGTGCTGGACGCATTCGGAAAGAAGGATTCACTCCTTCACAGCTGGCCAAAAATAACAACCAATGGAAATGATTGTGCTTGTAACAGTTTAAAGAGCACTGTTTTGCTTTGTTTGCTCAAGGAATTAAAGGATGAAAAGATATCTAATGCTTCAGGTTGAAGGCCTGAAGGGAGAGGCAGCCTCAATTACCCACGACTATCTGCCTGACCCTAACCAAGGGGGTTGTTAACCGCACTGGGAAGGTGGACCGAACCCGCCGCATGAGGTCTCTCCGTTGACCGCTACTTGGAGCAAGAGGACACTTGGGTGCCAAGGGGGCTTTGGCCGTAAATCCCTCGCCTTTCGGGCCCTGCACAAGAGGCCAATGTGACTTGGCATTGGATCTCGAGGCCCGCATACTAGTCTATGGGTGGAATTTTGGATTAGTAATCCCTGTGGATTGCTGGATAGCCTTCGAGTGGATTATGGATAAGCCTACGGGCTGGACTTTATAAATGTATTTCAAAGATAATATGATAAGCTGTTGAAAAGAAACTTGTTTGACATTGCTTTTCTATGTCGAGTGCTATGATTACGTGAAGGAACCGGTGCCTAACGGGCTAATTAAGGAAGCTGATTGATATATGTCCAACTAAATGTGGTAGGTAATTAGACAACTAAAATAACCTGAGGAAAGTGTGGTGGATGTGGCCATGGATCCGTCCTACAAAAGGGTGGTCCCGGTTGGTCGAGAACTTTTCTCAATCATGATGGACAGCAAGAAGATCATTTCAAAGGATACGAACAGCAAGGGCACTGACCTAGAGTCTAGGTTATAGTAATTTGGATTTACGCTGTCGAAGGGTTTCGAAAGCAATGTCGCAACTTCAGAAGTCCTTGTTAAATTTCAGGATAGAAGATCAATCAAGTGTGACATTACAACCTTATTCAACATCAACAGCTTCAGTTTTCACAAAGGAATCAATTCTGATTTAATAACCAACTGGTTATTCAAAAATTGAAGTTCTTCACGTCCCTTCTTGTCATTTCGAAAAGAATTTTACTGGTTGATACTGTATAAGAAACACCAAGATAATTTGTATACAGAAGATTGGACTCTTGAGATTTTTAAAGAGAAATAACAATCTTATTCAGATAGGGTAGCATTCCATTTCTGTAATCAAATTGTCTTCAAGTTTTCTATATGAACTCTAGAATGTTACAAAAGATTCATGGTTCATATTTCAGCATCAATCCAGACAAGTATTGGGTTATCGATCTTTAGTCGATGGAGAAGTTTACAAAGAAGAGTTCAATGGATTTCTGAAAGCCCTTCTTTCCTCTGCCTAATAAACTTTTGAAAGCTCATATTTTGAATTCTGCACATCTGAATTCTGTACACCAAGGTCTCTGTTCAATCCGACAAGGAAAAAGAGTCTCTCCACAAACAGGACCTGGTTGAGCACCTTGCACACCTTTCCGACCATGTAAAATATCATGCAAAGATCCCATTGTTGCAAACTCATAAGCAAAGATACGCAAGTTCCCATTAATGCAGTATCCAACAAGCTCCACGACATTCTCATGCTTTAACCTTGAGACCCTGGATACCATCAAAGTTATCAGTTGCCTCTTTGAGTTCATCTAGAGGTATACAAGGTGCTTCTATGGGCTGCACACTCTGAGCAGCAGCGATTTTGGTTGCTGAATCCCTATGCGCACCAGTGTTACCTGACTTGCCATTTGTTGCAGGATGGTTCGGTAAAATTGGAGGCTTTTCCTCCTGCTGATGGCAGCCACAACAATTCCCCATGCTTGAACCTTTCAACTGAACAAACTCTGTTGATATTTAATGCAGTTATTTCGCATTTCCACCTGGCACGCCTTTTAGATTTGAAAAGTGTCTTCCCCTGATCCTTTGCAGCTCTTATTTACTGAATGAAGCTCCTTGGTGTGCAGGCTCCCGGTAGATCGGCGATGGCGGAATCGAGCAAAAGGAGAGGTCTGCTGCAGGTTTTCCAGGAATTCAAGAGAATCTATGTGTGTGTGTTCCCCCTCGACTAGATTGACGCTGGCGATCAGTAGCAGCTCACTATGATGATGCACAGGATGAGCATCATCCCGGACGGCATCCTCCTTCCACAGTTTTTCTGCGTCCCCTCCTGATAGATTCCTTCCACCTTCTTTTTCGCGGCACATCACCTCCTTTCGCATTCTGATTCCCCCTCGTTTCGCCTTCTGCTTAATCAAGCAGCCCCCAAGATCGAGCTCTCATCCCTTTCAGCTCTTCACTTCCCATGATCTCAGAACTATATTTTTGAGGTGTTTGACTGATTGCTAAAAGATACTATGAAAATGCAATAATTTCGTGAAGAGAGCTGTCGAGGGAGAAGATCAACAAGACTTCCATCCGAGAATCAAAAATGCATCTGTCGTGAAAAAGAAAACCATACTTTATTGCAGGGCTTCCTCTGTTTCTCCTCCTCGTCCCCAGTAAAAACCCATTGCTTTCTATTGTCGATGCCCTCCTCCTCAGTCGATCCTCGAATGCCCTGTTCCTCTATATCTCTGACGCCTTCCTCAATTCTCACGATTCAAACCCTCCAACTCCCGTTGATCCTCTCCTATCGATAAAGCTCTTCTCCATATCAGCTCCTCCTCGTCCAGCGCAGTGTACCTTCGATGTTGAAAAACACGAAGGATCCATGAAATCCCCTGTCAATACCTTCCTCCTCTGTCAATCCTCGAATGCTCTGTTCCTCCCGGACTCCTCACTTCGACCTCCTCTTTTCAACCTTCGAAATGCCATATCTTTCGTTTGACTTTCCTCAATTCCCACGATTCAAACGCCCAAACTCCCCGTGTTTATCCTCCACAGTCGATCTTCTCCGAGTACAGGATGCCCTCTGATTTCCCATTTCCAGCGTAATTCTCCCCCTGGAGCCGCAGAGTACCATCTTCCTCCTCCTCTGTTTCAGTCCTCGTCTCTTTTTCGGGCTCTCCCTTTTTGCTTTTCCCTCCAGATTTTTCCGCGCTCCCAAAAACGGCCTCTCCCTTCTACCAGAAAAGCGCCCTTTTTCAGAAAAGCAGTAGATACTTATTTTAGCTATTTTAGTCATCACAGAGTGCAAAGACTCCTGAAGTGCTTTCGGGCACCATAGCTATTGCAGCCAACACATGAACCCTTAAATTTGAACATTTAACATAAAACACTGATCCTTGAGCATGGCTCTGATATAATGCACCATTGTCAACTGAATCTGACAACATCCACCATCCTTCGTGATTTTTCAGCTCACCAAGAAATTTCTCACAGTCACCACTGCTCTCATTATCCTCAAAAACAGAAGAAATATATGCCTCTAATTTGCCAACGTTCTTTGCTTCTGTTGCTGATGGTTTTTCTTCCCCATTGTCCAGTAATGTACTTATGTGAGAGGACAACTCTTCTTTATCCCTGCCTGTATTAATTTGTGTAGAGCTATCTTGAAGGTTTAGTGGCAGACCGAGGACAGGTACAAGTAATTGCATTGTATTCCCACTGGCAGGGATTGAATATTCTATCTTCCCATGAGATACTGGACTTGCATAACTGTTATTTGACTTTAAGCAGTTACAATCCTTGCTCACAGATCCTCCACCACTCTGTTCACCAAGTCCTGCATTCATCACTTGGCATCTTACATTTGCTCCACATTTTCACAATCTGCTGGTGAAGCACCTTCCATAACACCTTTGCCACCAATAAGGATAAGATTGTCCTGCTGCTACCCCCTGCATGTATATTCTTTGTCACAGCTGAGATCACACAGGCAGATTTTAAACCTTTCAGCAAAGCAGCACTCAAAATCTCCTCAGACCGCATCCTCTTCACATCTGACCTATCAGTCTGCCCTTCTCCACTTTACTACCCACGCAAAACAAAACTGTAAACACAACAACTAAATATGTACAAAGTAACAAATGTCACACACACAACCTTTGGTGGATTTCACACCTCGAATGCGCAGCAGCACGACAACGCTGTTTTAGGGGAACGGAATGGGACTATGTCTTATGGCAAAGTGGTTGAGCCTTGCATCCCTCTCATTCTCCTTGAAGCAAGTGCAGCGTGAATCCTCTTTAAACTTGGTGTTTTTGCGTAAAGTAGTTCACTCGAGCTCGATGCTAGTTGCCATTTAGGAAATGACCATTAGGGAAAACCGTGATTCAGGTCGGTCCTAAGTGGGAACGGCCAGAATACTTCTGCTACGTGGCAGACGCGGAAAGTCCTAGATCGCAAACCCCTGATATTCAACTTATTAATATTTCTTATGGATCCTTCCTCTAGAAGGTGATTACTTTTAAGCCTTCTAATAGTGGCCTTCATGTTTTTGATTTTGATAATACTTCTATGCAACCTCCACCTATAGTTCCTTCCCCTCCTCGAATGCAAGAAAATTCTGATGAGAAATATGAATCTCCTACATGGTGATCTATTGGAAATGTTCTCGCCTATGAACTCCTTGTTCTGTTCTTATTCTTGATCTTTCTCCCATACACACTCCCATGCCTACTATTTCTATTAGTTCCCTTTCTACATTCCTTTCTTGTCCCAATCTATTTTCAATGCAAGGGGATGAGAAACTTGATCCTTAAACTTTGTCATTTTTTGAAACAATATTGTTTGGGCCTATGCTTTCACACATTGTCTCCAATGTCTAGACAACACTAGAAATAGTAATGACTTCTTCACTCCAAGATGTGTATATAGGAGTTTATATCTCTTTGTAAGAAAAGGTGGATTCCTTGAGTGATTAATCAATTGAATAAAGCTTTTGGAGGATTTAGTATTAGAAAGATCCTCTCTAAGTGATATTCACAAAGAGATGACCAAAGCCTATGGATCTATTGGGTTGCCACAAAAAAGCTATTGCTATGATGATTGATAAGTTAGCTACTACCAAATATGTTCAAGCTTCCTTGACATAGGAGCATGTTTCTACCGTATTTAAGATGGTGGTTTTAGATACTACCAGATATGTTCAAGGTTTCTTGATAGAGGATCATGAATTTACCCTATCTGAGATACTGGTTTAAGCTTCCAAGTTGGGTACTTGTGAGGGTAAGTTGCATCATTTTAAAGAAAATGCTGCAGCATAATAGAAGATAATTAAGGATTTAAAATATAAAGCAACTAAACTTTATGTTTCCCCCTACTTATGTAGTCTCTTTTTTTCAATCTTCCACAGAATTTGAAAAGCCTAAAGTAGTAAACCAAATTAAGTGATGCTCTAGTTTCTATTAAGATGGACCATATTCACTAGCATATTGATTATTTGTATCAAGACTTTGTTCACTTTACTGATCTTGTATCACCTCTCCCTACCTTTTGGATTAAATACCAATAACAAAAGTTTCCATTGTATATGTCTCTTAGCACTATTGACTTGGAAACACATTATATCCTTTAATAGTTTGTGGGATTATCATTTTCTCAATCAAAAGTTTGGTTAATACTAGTTTATGGTGTTTCTTTCATATATTTATTTAGACTCTGGCTATTTTCTAGCTTGGAGGGAATTAGAGCTAATGGATTAAAGCTGATGATTGAAGTGATTGGCTACTTAGAGCTTGTATTATTATTTTTCAACAGTTGTGAGGACATTCCCTTAGCTAAGTGTGGGGATATGTTGGCTACTAAAATGACTGTATTTTTAGCTATTTTTTGTTAGATTTTGGGTGATTTTTGATTGATCTAAAGAATGATTAATTGATTTTTGGATAGTTTGGAAGTGTTTTGGAGTGTTTTAGATTGGGTTGAGTAGGTTTGAGAAGCTCATGATGGTTTTGATTGAGTTATGATGTCTGATTGGTTCTGTTGTGTGTATGTTTGGTTCTGATGGGACTGTTTTGCTTTTGTTCTGATGGGACTGTTTTGGTTCTGATGGGATTGTTTTGCTTTTGTTTTGATATTTTTTCTTTTTGTTTAAGAGGTTATGATTGTGAATGAGTGGTTTAGAGAATGATTGGGAGTGAGTTGGATGGTTTTTGATGGTTTGGATTGGTTTTAGTTTGAGTTGAATGGTTTTTTGTACTTCTTGTTGACCTTTTGTGGATCCTTTGTTATCTTTTGTATACTTCTATGAGTATTCTCCTTGATAGATTTTTATCTTGGAAGAGTTTTATAAACTTGAAAATGGAATAATATTAGCTTAAAATAGTTTAAAGAATAAAAGAAAGTAGGTATTGAAGACTTGAAGTGAAGACTGAAGTGATAGTGACACTAGTAAGCCTTGAGAGGTCATTGTAATATCTTTGGTGACTCTTCATATTAGATATACCTCTTAGGAGGTGTATCCATGACTAGGGGGGGTTATTGAGTTCCATTCTTTATTATTCTCATATACTATTGAGAGAGAGCTAGTATTTAAGAGATACTCAACTTCTATGAGAAAACATTGTATTTACATGAGAAAGATTGAGAGAAAGACTATCGAGACTATGAGGATGATGAAATATGAATAGTATGTGATAAATTTCATTAAAAGTTGATCATTTCTTTATTTTTCCTTAGTTCTTTGATGACTTATATGAATAATGTATTGAAGTTTTGTTGTGATAAATCCATGGGAGATTCATTATATGATGCTAGGTACAAAATTCCTTTATTCATAGTGCTCTTTTTTCTTTCTATGGTTTCTAGAGCATAAAGAAGATGCTTGTTGGTGAGACAATATAGACTAGTTTCTCCATTTTCTTGGTGTTACTCTTGAGGCTCCAATTTTACCTAATTTTCTCTTTCTATGCCGCCCTTCGTGAACATGAAAAAATTAGAAGCAATGAAACAATAAGGAAAAGGATAAGGTGCATTTGACCACAAATGGCATTCTAATCACAATCTAGCAACTAAAATTGGCCACTTACTAATAATTGTAGTTGGGAAAAGGAAAACTCTTTGGACCTCTTTACACGACCTCATGTATGTCACTTCTACATCCCTAGGAGTGTTATCAATTGTCCACAATGTCATGCTTTCAGCCATTGCCAAAAATAATCACTTCTTCGATAAGCTTCTTGTTGAAGAAGACCTACATGTGACTAGTAGGCTAAGAGTAGGAAGCATGGTGCTTGATGTCAATACATACATATTTTTCCTTACCCCAAAGCCAATAATCCTAGATGGCTATGCTTTGCTTCAATACAATCCTAACTTCTTCAAATGGTTTAATCTACACTTGTGTGACACTCTTGATTTTTCCATAATGTCATCCACTCCTTCATCGAAAAATTAAAAGTAGTGTGACTTTCCTATGTCTTTACCTCACACAACTAGAATAGACCAAAGCAATCATCTTGCAAATCTAGACCAAGAATCCATACATCTTAAAGGAACCCTTAATAGAGAGTCTAAAGTGGATGAGTCTTTTTTCTTAAAGAAACATCCACAAGGAGCCACAAATACACAAGAATCCCTTCTCCCTAGGAATCCTTCTAAAAAAAACAAGGACCTAAGGCCACAGTTACCCTCAATTGCTGCAACCTCCAAACTTAGTGACTTAGTTCTTACCACTTCCCACAAGAAGTGGAATCACAATAGTCGAAGTTCCCATCTATGACTAAACCCACCAACTTTGCCAATGAAAATACTCCCAATGCCTCTGAAAAAGAGTGATATAAGAACCAACCCAACAAGGCTAAGAGAATCAATAGCTCTCTCAAGTCAAGCTCAACTTTCCCAAAACCTCCAAGTTAGCTAAAACCTAACTTGAAATTGAGAAGATTAAAAGATATTGTAGCAAAAATTACCCACAACTAAAATTAAGTAATGATTATCTACTTTCAATAATTTTGTGATAAGATCACGTTCCTTGCTTGTGTTTATGCCTAGTCTGATATTGGAATCCTCCTTATAGATTCTGAGAATTACTTAACACAACCACTATCTTAAGAAGAGCATGAATATCTCAACAAGAAATACAATGATCAACTGAGGATCAACTAGATAACCTTACATGACTCATTCCAAAAGAGGAAGCTAAGAAACATCATTGGGTCCCAACAGTCTGCAATCCATTATGGCCCCCAACTATCATAGAATTATTAGCACTATAAGTGCAAGTATAAAATGGCATCTCATTTGAGCAAGTTTGGTACACCATGAGAATCTCAATGGGTAAATTCAGAAGTTAGCTCATGACCATCTTAGAGCAACGACAAGCCATCTCAAAATCCCAAATCGACCCAATATACATAGCTTCAACTTCCCTTCAAGCATCTGCCATTATACAAGGAGTCACACTAACTAGACCTCTCTTAGATATTCCTTTGACAAAATCTTCACAGAAGAAGAGCTCTATGTTGCAAGTAGATTAAATCAAGGAGGTGTCATACTTGATGTTGTTCCATATCTGACCCTAATTGCAAAATTGCTACAACTTCTTGACAAATACATTGCACTCCAATATAACTTTGCTTTTTATCATTGGCTCACATCTTGGAAAGAGTAACCCTGTATCATAACACCTTGTACATTACAATTTTATACACAATTTTTTTTCTAAAACCAAAAATAAAATCCAAAAAAACAAAAAAATAACCATGCACACCACAATCTTAATAGCCTGCAACATTTGAAAGCATTGTAACATTTTTCGTGTAGAGAGGGAGCAAGCACAAGTAACCAATGGTCAATAACACAAATGTGTAAGTAATATTAACAATAAATTTCAAACTTTCTCTAAGTCCTTCTTGAACTCGATTGCATATGCTCTCAAGTTTAATTAAGTGAATGTAGACAAAAATGTGGCAAATCATATGATTAAAGCAACAAGTCAACGAGATATGAAATACCTAAATGATATAAGCAAGATTGAAGTTGTGGACATGTAGGATTCAAAAAAAATTCCAAGGGAATGTAAGAGGAAAAGCTAATGTTAACAGGGCAATTTTGTCAAGAAAATCTCATCCGCTATCTCAATCTCTCTACCATTCTAGTATAAAGAGCAATGGCCACCCAAGAATTTCAATTGTCTATCAAGCTTCTAACTCTTCAATGACACCAAGTTCTTTATAGCTTCGAATAGAGGCTCAAAGATCAAGCAAATCTATCTTCTCAACAACAATCATTCTTAGCCCACCAACTCCTGAAAAATTAATTTTTTTGCCAACACTATAAGCCTCATTGTACGGTATTGTATTATTCAAAAAAAGAAAATAAAATAAAAATAAAAATGCATGCACACTCACTAAACTACACCTAGGGGTCCTCAATTTAGGTACACTTGATGGCCTTGGTTGGTTGGCTCCATCCTTGATCCCCTAGCCCCTTTTTTCATTTCCCCACATACTTTTAGGGCACATCAAGGACAAGACATACCTAGTGAGCATGCCTTGCCTATGGTAGACCTGTCACCTTGGGTCACTTGCACATTTTCTTCCTTATTCCACATCAATACCCTTAACAAAGTTGAGTGGAAAAGCATTGGAAGAAGAGGACATTCAATTATAGAAGACTATTATTCTTATGCCATCTAGCTATGATATATATTATCCAGCTAATGATGATGTCTTCAAAATATTCTTCAAGTAGAAGTTTAGCTAGCCACAATGCTTTTTCCAGTTTGACTCATCTCCCAAACCAACACAATATGTCTTGTGCACAAAAAGGATACTAGCACCATTCCCTAGGGAGAGATTGCATGAAAGGTTTTTTAATTACAAGAACAAAAGATTCCAATTATCAATGCACAATCAGTTGTTCTCTAATATCTTCCATCCTAATACTTTCAACCTTTGACTCACCATGTGAGCTTACAAGGAGAATAATCACCATTAGACCCGCCAGAGAATCCCAAAGAATAGCCACTAACTTTAGCAATGAAAATACCTACTAGCACTCTAACAAAAGCTTGCCTTACAACCAAAAGCTTCCATGCCATCAACAATCTCAAGCACTCCTCCAAGGACAACACATGATGGTCCCTAGCATCCACGTCTTCAGTGCAAGTTGAAGTATGCCACCTATGATGGAGAGTGCTATGGGACTCACACTTGTCTAGGAGGGGGATAATGTCAACCACAAGAAATAGCGACATACAAGGTGCAAGAAAGCATGAGAAGGAGCCTAAATTTTAAAAATAGTCTTCTGATTATTAATCACAATATAATATGCATGAAGAACATAGACATTCAAATTTCCAAATGGTTGCAACACTTGTATTAATTAATCATGCAAATGTGCAAGTCGGTATGTTCCCATGCTGGTTGAATGATAGCTTAGGCTCTTGTGGAAAATTTGCCAAAGCAAAAGCAGGTACTCAAAGATGATTGATCTTAAGGCCCTAAAGTGGGATAGATACCCAAGAGGTATGGAAAAACCTTAACCCTAAGAATCATGTATAAAAAAAATGAGAATAAATAGAATAAGCTATTCATGTATGTACAAACTTTGTGTACTTACCTTTTTACTTTCATTGTGAGAGAGTGAGTGAGCGTGAGATTGAGAGATTGAGAGATTGAGAGATTGAGAGATTGAGAGTGAGAGAGTGAGGGTGAGAAACCATAAGGGTAAAGCTCTACTCATCTTCTCTTGAAGGACTCTCTCTTGCCATACCCATGCTTCTCTTTTGCATGTGAAGGTTGTAGAGGGTTAAGAGTCAAAGGATCACTTATTTGGCTCATGGAGTATACAAAGCATATCCTTCATGGGATTGAAGGAAGGGCATGCCACTCACTATAAATGAATGCTTACATTTGTGTGTGAGAGACTAAGTGATAGGTAGTCATTTGATTCTTTTGCATCAAAGCTCTTGAAGAAATAAGAGTGTGTTCAACATCCCCATACGCGGAGCTCATGTAGCACAACATTATTGCTCTCTATCTTATAAATCAGTTTACATTTGTAGCTTTTGCTAATGGCTAGACTTGGCAAAGGCAACTTAAAGTTTAAAAATTTAGGCAAAGGAAGGAATGTTATTACTTCCCATTGGCATTGCATGGGGCAATAGAAGGATGCTCATAAAACAATATTCCAAATTTCTTTGCAAGCTATATTTTTTTCCTACACCAATAACACCAATAACACCAATAACATTAATAATAGACTCAACTAGTTGCTATTCATTAAGGCTAGATAGGCAGACATCTAAAAAAGAAACTATCATAATCAAACATAAATAACAAGTTTAAGAAAAGGAAAAGATTGATATCAAATTCTCATAATTTGGTTTATGCATTGGAAGGCTTGAAGTTCAAGGTTCCAAATATATCTCTCTATGTATAAATACATGTTGCATTAGTACTTCTTTTATGTTGTTCTTGCTTGCTCCAAGTTTGAAAATTTTGATTCTACCCTTTAGAGCAAAGATAAATGAGCTCTCACATTCAACTGCCTTTAATAATGATAGTAGGAATCCATGTTTTGTTTGTTTGAAATGAATTGAATACTACTATGGAAGTGATGTTAGAGCTTGGGTACCTTGTTCAAAGTCGAGTTTCCCTATCGAGGGAGGGAAAGGAATATCCCACCACAAAAGAAGAAAAGAGATAAAAAGAATAAAACAAAGAAGAGAAAAATATTACTAAGATTTTTTCTAATTTGAATTTAGATTCATTTTTCATTATCATACGATCCCTGATATGCCATTAATATAAAGTGGCCAAGCTCCAATGCCATTAATGCAAAAGATGGCGTTGTTAGGAATTTTTGCAAAAACTGGATTTACCTCAAATAAGTTGGAAATGACATCTTGTTGAAGTGGAGCAAGCACACAGAACTTTGGTTTTGAGAGATTGAGTAGGTGGAGAGTAAGTTTGAGATTGTTTTGGATAAAAATTGATTTGGAGGTCACAAAGCTTCTCAAACACGAGGAATAATTCTACAGAAAGAAGAAAGTATGCAAGGTTGTAAAATCTTAAATGTATGGTTTAAAGGTGTTTGGGAGTGGGCTTAAAGCCTTAGTAGAAATTAAAGGCTATTTGGTGGAAGGCAAAATGAGAAAGCTTTAAATAAGCTTTTATTTTTTAAAGAAACAAAGAAAGGCTGATTGGATATTTGGTCTAAGGAAAGATCGTGGAGGGGAATAACGAGGGGCTTCCGATAACATATTTGAAGGATGTTCGATGGACAACCGATATTATGAGAGGAGTTGGCCATGCTATTGAGATATTGATGAAGGTTGGCATCAATTTGAAGGACATAGCATGTGTGCTGATAGAGGCTAACACAAGGAACTTTAGACACTAAACTAGACGGTAAATAGTAAATGCACAAATTTTTCTAGTTTGTAACTAGGGTTTTTTAAATTGGAACTAGGTTTTTAATTTTATTAGATAGATGTGAAGCTATAACTAGTAAAATAAGTGTCTATATGGTAAATCAAGGCAAATTTCTATATATCACCTAATGTAGCCATGTTTATTGGATAAAATTATGAAGCTATGGATAGGATAATGAGCATCATAGCAAATCAAAACAAATTTTTATATAACATCTAACATAGTCATGCTTACATAGTCATGCTAAGTAACACACATCACAATTGATAGTCTTAACTATTGACCATGTAGTCAATCTCAAATAAGACAATGTCAATACACTCTTGTAATGGATATGTTTGTATGCATCCAAAATGTACATGTGATGTAAGATACACTTGTGCATTTTTATAACATTTAATTCCTACGCACATAGCACAAATAGTTTACACATCCACAAATAAAATATCATTTTTAACAATATAAATATTTCATTGTCACAATAAAACAAAGAACAATCTCCCCCTACCAACATGTGGCATATACTCCCCCTTTCATGCATGTAGCATATTCAAGGGGGGTGAACAAGGAGTAAGAGATGATGGAACACATAACACAAACATAAAGCAATAGAAGTAAGACAATGGGATGTAGATGGATTATGCTAACATTGTCATTGCTAGCATGAACATGGAAGAGCTCAAGAAGAAGATGTGGGGTGACAAAAAATATTTCACTGAGAACTAGAAGAAAGTCACAATAGAACTTGGGGAGCAAGTGATATGTGTATGAGTGGTATCCTTGTTACCATGCATTAACAAAGCAATGCTAAGTATTCTCTATGCAACATGTACATGTATTTTAAGGGAAGGTCCCCCTTGAGGATGAGTTTGCTAGATTGTCTTGTCTCACCTTTGGTTCAAAGTGGTGCTCACATTGTTCTACTTGTCATGAGGTTTCTTTTGGGTCTTTCTTTCATCTATAGAAAAAAGAGATTGGGTTTTGGGTTCAATTGTTTGGCTTAAAATGAGCCTTGTTTACATGCTTCCATGGCATGTTGATTTTATTCCTGAGGAGTTCTTGCAAATTGAATGCCCAATATGGGCTAGTTTTCATGGACTTCCTACTTTGCTAGATGGAGAAGTTAATGTGCTAGTAGAAGTGCTAGATAGAGCGCTCTATGTTCTTACAATGATATCAACTAGTGGAGCAAATGGCCTCTCATACTTTGGGTTAAGAGGAAGAAGATCCTTGAGATGCGCTTGCTTTTCGATCCTAATGGGATTGAGTTTTTGGTCGATGTCAAATTCTCCCTCTTCTTGGATACATGCTTTAAATGCAAAGAAGATGGGTGCTTTGCAAAGGAATGCCCAAAAAGGAATTGAGCTAAGAAGAACCCAATGAGAAAATAGTGGAGATAAGGAAGAAATTTAAAAGAAGCAAAAAGAAAAAAGATTATAGATTGAAAAGGGTAAATTCAAGGAAACAAACAAGCCTCAGAAGGAGGAACCTAAGGAGCTACCTAATTATCAGTCGCTCATGATCCTAGAGATGCCGAAGTTAAAGCAAGATGGAAACAAATAAATTCAACCACCAAATTCTTTGAAGTCTAATGGAGGTTTTAAAAAAAAACTTTCCCTTTAAAAGCTTCTTACAAATGTTTTGTTGACAAGGATGCCTAGGAAGTCCATCCAATAAGGGTGTGTTTAGTAGGAGGAAGAAATGGAAGCCCCTCTCTTTTAACACCTCCGTTCTGGAAAGGGAAGGATTCAACCTATAGTTGAAGGATACTTGGAAACAAACAAACAATCCAATGGCTAATCCAACGTAGAACTAGATGAGATCCATAGCTATCATCATTGAGATTGCCACCAAGATGCATGGCAAAGATTAGGATAGACTTTAAAGAGGGTTGCATGTTATTAGTTAGCAATGCAGGGAGTATATTATTATGACTCTTGCTAAGTATTCTAGTAATGGGATGTTTTATCAACTTCTCACAGAAGTGGAGCATTACATGGAGGATTTGCAAAAACATAGAGGTGAAGTTGCCAAATTTTAGTCTAAGGGAAATAGTATCTTATGGGGCTGGTGCTTTGACCAATTAATTTTATAAATTGATGAAGCAGAAGAAGCAACAAGAGTTCATCACTATCACAGATGATGGAGGAGGAATAGTGGAATTTCTATAGGGATGTTTCAATATCTTTAGAATGTATTTGTAAATGGTCTATGCTTAGCTCCATTTGAGGTAAACATACCGATGTGCGAAAGAGTGTCCCATTGCCCCATTACTCTTTGACACCATAATCACCAACCCTTTGCTTAGGAATTTGGATTTGAAGGTGCAACATGGAGTAAACAAGGGGCTTTGTATACCATTAAGAAAACGCGTGGCCTCCCAATTCTTTTCCAACAATAACTTACCAATATTCTGCAAGTAGAGAAGCAACTAGTAGATGTATTTGATGAAAGTGTATTAAAGTTTTCTAGATCTATCTAGGATTGTGACTAATGTGAGAAAAAACAAGCTTATTTACCTAGGATTCAATGAGTCAACAAAGTTGCTAAGGGAGCCAAGCTTCCAAGTAGCAGAATTGGAGTGAGGGTTTAGGTATTTAGGATGCCTGTTGGGCATAGGTAGTAAGATACATGTAAAAGGTCACTAAACCTGGGCAATGTAAGAGAAGAAAAAGAAAGATGCAAATAAAATTATCTCTTTTATTAAATGGGAGCTAAACATTCCTCCAAGATTCAAGAATATAGAAAAATTTTATTTGATTCAAGAAAGGTCCATTCTCCCGCGCATGACCAGGTCCCAGCTTCTCACATGCACACAATCTCATTGCCCATTCTCTCGCACACAACCAGGTCCAGCTTCTCACATGCACACAATCTCATCCTTGCTCACCACACCCTTGATCACCTTGGATGCATGCCTAGGTTGTAGTCATCAACTACTCAGTACAAGTTTTGTTATCAAGCATTGAAGGACACTTTTTGTGGTAATACTCCAATTATCAACAAGTAATCAATCACTCGTATTGCATCAGAGAATTGTAAGCTACAACATGAGGGAAATTTTGAAACATTTGTTTCTCTGAAAGCTACAACATGAGGAAAATTCTAAAACATTGGTTTCAAGTTTTGGTGGCACTCCTAAAAGATCAAGTGTATTTGATCAGAGATTGTAAGTGATGTTTAACTCCATGCTTTGGATTTCTACATCTAAGTTATCTCTTTTCCCTTTCCCTATTATCTAGCTTCATAGTTGCTTGATTCTATAGAATTTGGGTGATTTCAAGATTTCTAGCATCAGACCTTAATTACTAAGCATATGATGGAGGAATTTATTTGATTAATCTTGTACATTTTGTATGTTGTGAGTCAAGTAACATGCAACAGTGACCAATTGCATGCACATGAAAGGCTTAATTTTGGCATCACAAATCCAATGAGATTAATGAAGGTTGAAGATCCATAGCCCAGGTTATCATATGAGACACTAGAAGTGAAGTAAGACTCTTGTTTCCCGCATTCTAACTAGGGTAATGGCCAACAATGAGAGAGGGATGGTTGATGCTAGCTTGAGTTGATCCAGACATATAGGGGGATACACTTGAATTTGTGTGTTATCTTAAAGATAACAACCAAAAACTTTAATGATGCCCTTTAAGTAGTGATTATGTTAGCAAATCTAAAGCCTAACATGCAATTATCTATATATTTTTCTATCAAAATAGTTTGAAGAAATTCTAGTAAATGACTAAAGCATGTGTACAATTCTAGATTGCTAGGAGGAGACTTAGCCCCATTGCATAAATTCATGTAATGCATTGTTCACCACATAATCTTGGTCATACATGATAGCTTCCTTGGATAAGATGACCATTATCAAGCCATGTGGTTTTGTGATGTTACCCTCATTATCCCTACCATGCATGAGAGCCTTCCCTACATAAGATAATCATGATGAAGCTAGGTGGTACATACAATGTCTTGACTGTTGAGCTCCATCTTATCACAAGAATTAGAGTCCTTATTTGTGATCCACCAAGCCTCACTTGTGAATCTGCTAAAACTTAGTTGGTAGGTATGAAATCTTGAGATGTGTCATTCTCATGGGTTGCTACACCAATGGGATTTTGAGTCATGTTTTGCCCCATAGTGATTTGATTACGAGAAGATACTTCAACCTAAACCATGTGACACTGGAGACAATAGAGCTCCAATTGGTACTAGAGCAAGTATCCTAACAATAGGAGGAGGTGTTGCCCAATACTTATGTTTAAGATAGATTTGAGTGAGTGACACTGGAGACAATAGAGCTCCAATTGGTACTAGAGCAAGTATCCTAACAATAGGAGGAGGTGTTGCCCAATACTTATGTTTAAGATAGATTTGAGTGAGTAGAGCACAGAAAGAAAATAAATTCTCAAAGTAGTTCACAGCAGACAACCTACTATTTTTAGAGTAGGTGTAGCAAGAGGAGAGACAACCATTTTTAGAGGAGGCAAGTTGGGTGTGATGATGAGTAGATGTTCAGAGAAATAAATCTCAGAGCAAGAAACTTGCCTACTATTTTTAGAGTAGGTGTAGTAGGAGGAGAGACTATTGTGTTTTAGAGTAGGCAGCATAGGTGTATATTCTGGAAAATCTTTTATTTTTTGCATTCTTCACATTTCAGTGGTTCATAATGCAATTCATCTTGCATAAGGTTCATATTGGTCAAGTAGTAACTATTCAATTGATTGATCAGTTGAATAATTGGGACATAATTTTGATGAATTATAATTGGATTAGTAGAATTGTAGCTAGAAGAATAGTTGTAAGCCTACCCATAGTTGTGAGATCTTGTGATTTATGAGGTCATTGCATTTGGTTCAATTGAAGCATGATTATGATACTACAGATCTACTGATGTGTGAATGATGATCTCTCTCTCTCTCTCTCTCTCTCTCTCTCTCTCCCAACATAATTAGAATACATTAGAAATGTAATATTCACACATTTTTTATATCAATGTCAATTGTTGTCAAGTAGACTTCAACAATTGTCATAGTACTCATGTTTAAGTAAAGCTCAATATCAATTAAGGAGGATTTTCTTATGGAAATCAATTCTTGTCTTGAATTTCTTCATGCTATCTTACAATTTGAAGCCATTCTTGATCCACCTTGCTTTATGATGCTCATGTTATAACTTCTCAAACCACAACCTTAGTAGATTAGGTCTTATGACTTTCTTTTATGAACCATCAAAGTGTGAAGACAAAAGCAAAGGAAAACTCACTAATTTATGTAATGGTATACCCTTTAAAATTTTGTATTTGTGTGTATTTGTGTGAAGGCAAATAGAAAAGGAAAACTTACTAATTTATGTAATGGTATATCCTTTAAAAATCTATGTGTGTGTGTGTGTGTTGTGTTGTGTTAACTAAAAACTTCTAAAGGAATTAGGGTGCATGTGCATGTGCTAGAGCATTGCCCCTTTTTTTTGTCAATTTTGGGTTTTTAGAAAAGGTTCATGTCTTGCATATTTCTTCAACTACTATATCATTTAGAGAAATGGCACAAAACTATCACAATGGCACTTAGATTGACCAACAATTTTAGCTTTACAAGATAGGTGTATCCACAATTTTAAAAGTGCCTTGGGTGGATCTACTTAAATTTTATGACAAGTGCATTTTCAAGTTATGGGACTAGGATGGAATTGATGAAATTTGAATGGTGAAAGCACTTGCATTCCACCACTTATGCATAGTCCTCAACAAGAAGTACCATAACTATCATTGATGTGACAAGATGAAGGGTGCCTACACCAAACTCTCATAGATGTTTCTAGAAAGAGCACCTCAAAAGAGAGATTTAGCATCCGTATAGCTAGAGTCTCCATAGAAGCACATATTTTCTCTATATGGTCAATTTTCCTCATACATTGTACAACTCAATGGAAATGCCTAAAAGTGAATTGAAAAATCCTTGTGCACAAGCATATGAGAATGGTGACTCAAAAAAAGTGGATTAATCAAGGTGAACAAGATATATGTCATTATTTGGATGCACTCAAGTTAAAGAGACATCAAGTATCTCAAGCACATGTGATATGCTACTTTCTTAACCTTTGCAAGTGATACGTGCTTAACTAAGGTTATATCGTAGTGTTGCATTTCAAATGGACACTTTGGAGCATTGTAGGAACTGGCCAATCGAAATGGTATAAACCTTCCAAATGGATGACCTAACACAAAGTCAACATAGGGAAGGGAGGGGGGCATCGAGGTGTGACAAAATGCGGATTGGTCTACCTTTGGAAGGCATCCATTTGCTACTGATACTGGGTATCAAAGAGCAAATAGGGAATACAAGTATCCTTTGTATGACAAGAAAGAATGGTCTCCATCTCTTGATAGGCATTCTATCGATAGATCCTCCTCAGTGTTATATTCAAGTCCTAGTTTTACAAGGAGAAGGCAACCTTGAGGAGGAGGAGGAGGAGGAGGAGGAGGAGGAGGAGGAGGAGGAGGAGGAGGAGCAGCAGCAACAGCAGCAAGAAGAAGCAGTAGCAGTAGCAGTAGCAGTAGCAGTAGCAGTAGCAGTAGCAGTAGCAGTAGCAGTAGCAGTAGCAGTAGCAGTAGCAGTAGCAGTAGCAGTAGCAGTGTTTTGTTAAAGGAAATGAGAGAGGGGGAGGAAGAGAAAAAGGAAGAAGGAACTAGTAGTAGTAGTGTTTTGTTAAAGGAAATGAGAAAGGGGGAGGAAGAGAAAAAGGAAGAAGGAACGAGAGAGAGGGAATAAACATACAACATAATAAAGAAAGAGAAAGAGAGAGAGAGATGGAAGGAAAGGAGGAGGAGCAGCAGCACCAAGTAGTAGTAGTAGTAGTAGTAGTAGTAGTAGTAGTAGTAGTAGTAGTAGTAGTAGTAGTAGTAGTAGTAGTAGTAGTAGTAGTAGTAGTAGTAGTAGTAGTAGTAGTAGTAGTAGTAGTAGTAGTAGTAGTAGTAGTAGTAGTAGTAGTAGTAGTAGTAGTAGTAGTAGTAGTAGTAGTAGTAGTAGTAGTAGTAGTAGTAGTAGTAGTAGTAGTAGTAGTAGTAGTAGTAGTAGTAGTAGTAGTAGTAGTAGTAGTAGTAGTAGAGAGAGAGAGATATATATATATGTTTTGTTAAAGGAAATGAGAGAGGGGGAGGAAGAGAAAAAGGAAGAAGGAACGAGAGAGAGGGAATAAACATACAACATAATAAAGAAAGAGAAAGAGAGAGAGATATGGAAGGAGAGGAGATAATGAATGGATAAAAAACTGGTGCACAGATCGGTCGCCGTATACGCGCGTAGTGAGCATCAGAAGGTCCCCAAGAACAAAAGAACTCTACTTTTTACACAAAAACCAATGAAGAAAGCTTGCACGACATGAACAAGAGACCAATTGGGTGCAATCTCCCCCCATGCCTTGTGTGAGCACTCCATAAAGTATGTATTTTATATATTATTCATCTTCAAGCTCAAATAATAGCCCAATTTACAAAATAGTACGCTTTAGCTTTTTGTGTTTGCTTTTGTGCCACTAAAGAATTAAAGCTATTGGGCGCCCAAGAAGTCAGGCAGTACCCAAATACAATGTCTAATACAAGTATTTAAATCATGCGCCTATGCGCATACAAAAATAATAAATAAATATTAAGCGCTTTAATAAATAAGCGCAATAAAATATGGGCGCCATGCCTAAGTTACGCGCCCATAAAAAATTGATGATAATTTGAATGCACGCTATCCTCCAATGCTTCCCACTACCATCGCTACTTGCTCTACACATCAATTGAAGCATTCACAATTGTTAGAAAAATAATACAATTAAATCGACAAAAGTGAATACCTAGCAATCTTCAGCTTCAAAAATAAATTGGTTAGAAATCAATCCTAACCTTATTTTATTATGAGTGTGCACTCAAAACTCATAAACGTTTATTAATTTAAATATGTATTTTGCAAAATCACCCGCTATGGATTCACCCACTTACACATTAAATTAATAAAACGCCCAAAAAGAATAGGCGTCCCCATCGACTTCTCGCACAAAGAATTCACTTTGTGTATGAGCCCCGGTAATAAAATTTTACGGAATCCACCGCAAAACCTCACAAAATCCACCGTGGAATATGCCTCCTGGTATCATACCCTCGAGGTGGGATAGCAATTGTCCTCAATTGCTATTAGCTCAATGTGGAGCTAACAGTGTGGGGAAAGCATTTAGGTCTCTAGCATGCATCCATTGGGCCTCTTCAACAGGATAATTTTTAAACTTGACCAAATATCTAGAATATCTACGGCCAGTTCTAGTGGTCATAAAGTCAGTATCTATAATAATTTCAGGTTCAAGGATTTTAGTTTCATCATCTAGCAAAGGAGGGTTTTCATAGACAAGGTGTACAGATAATTGTCCTCTAAAGGGTCGTAATAAACTGATATGGAAGGTGTTGTGGATTTTCCAATGTTGTGGTAGTTCTAGTTTCCAATGTTGTGGTAGTTCTAGTTTAAATGCATTGTCATTGATTTTGTGTATGATCTTGAATGGTCCATAAAATCTAGGTGCTAATTTGACAACTGGGTGTTTATCTATACTTTGTAATCTATGTTTTTCAATTCGTAACCAAACATAATCATCAACTTTAAAATTCATAGCCTGTCTTTTCTTGTTTGCTTGTTTTGTGTATGATTGCTGGGCTTTGGCAATCATAACTTGAACTTCATAAAAAATAGTAGCATGCATATTAGCAATATCATCAGCAGTTTGAATTTTGTTTGATAATGATGTAACAGGTGTAGGCAATCGATATCCATAAATAACTTCAAATGGTGCTTTTTTTCTAAGTGTATGTGGTGTGTTATTATATGCAAACTGAAGTAAATGTAGATATGTATTCCATGAATGTGGTTTTGAAATGGTGTAAGCATGCAAAAGATCTAAAATAGTATTGTTAGTAGCTTCTGTTTTACCATTTGTTTCAGGATGAAATGTAGATGAAAAATCAATCTTTGTTCCTAAGTTAGCAAACAAAGTAATCCAAAAATTATTACAGAATCCTTTTGGTAAACCATGGATAGTGAAAATAGTTTTCAAAAACAATTGAGCAGCTTGAGATGTAGTTAAAGTTTTCTTGCATGGAATGAAATATGCTTGTTTGCCATGGTGTCTTTTAACTTGTTGACAAATTAAACATTCAGATACAAAGTTAGACACATCAGTGTCCATATGTGGCCAATAAAAATCTTCAATCAATGTACGCAAAGTAGATATAATTCATCTATGACCTTGATATGGGGGACAATGAATTTCATGCAAAACAAATGATCGAAATGGAACAATCACACATAATCGTTTTTCATAAAACATAAATCTATTCTTGTAAGACAATGAATCAATAGGAATCCAATTATTTGCAACTACTTTATTCCAATCAACTTGAAAAGTAGGATCCTGATGATAAGTATCTTTCATAGGAATGAGGGAATCAAATGATATCACAAAAATATTTTGAATTGTCGGTCTTCTACTCAAAGCATCAGCTACAACATTCTCTTTTCCAGGTTGATATTGTATAAGGGGATGAAAACTTTGAATAAAAGCGGCCCATTTAATGTGTCGGTCAGATATCTGTGGTTGACTAAGGAGATGTCTAATGCTTTGTTGGTGGTCAGTTTTGATCATAAATTCAGATCCCATTAAATAATGTTTCCATTGACGTAAGGCTTGTACTATGACTAACAGTTCCTTGTCATAGGTAGAATATTTAAGTTCAGATGGTTTGAGTTTGCAACTAGAGTAGGCTATAGGATGAGAATCTTGCATAAGGACTGCTCCTATTCTAGATCCACTAGTGTCAGTAACTACTAAGAAGAATGGTCTATTGAAGTCAGGTAATTGTAATACAGGAGCATGAGTTAAAGCATGTTTCAGCAAATCAAATGACTTTTGCTGATTGTCAGACCAGTTATACAAAATACCCTTCTTTAAGAGTTTTGTCAAAGGTAATGCAAGTAATGAGAAATTCCTCACAAATTTTTTGTAAAAACTAACAAGACCTAGAAAAGAACGTAATTCATGTACATTTTTGGGTATGGGCCAATTTAAAATTGCTTCTATCTTTTTAGGGTCGACTTTAATACCTTCTGATGAAATAATATGTCCTAGATATTCAATTTCTGTTTGGAAAAATTCACTCTTTTCTGGATTAGCATATAATTGATTGTCTTTTAATAACTTAAAAACTAAAGATAAATGTTCATAATGCTCATTCTCATTTTTACTAAAAACTAATATGACATCAAAGAAAACAATGACACAATGTTGATGTTTCAGAAATATGAGATTCATCATACGACTGAATGTGGCTGGTGCATTAGTTAAACCGAAAGGCATAACCAGAAATTCATAGTGTCCAAATTGTGTTCTAAATGCAGTTTTGATTATATCAGATTTGTCCAATCTCACTTGATGATATCAAGATTTAAGATTTATCTTACTGAATATGGTAGATCCTTGTAGTTTATCCATAAGATCATCTACCCTAGGAATCATGTATCTATTCTTAAGAGTAATTTTATTTAGGGCACGATAATCAATGCACATGCGATAAGTATTATTTTTCTTTTTCACTAATAAGACAGGTGCACCAAATGGAGAACTACTAGGTCTAATTAATCCTCTGTTAAGCAATTCTTCTATTTGGTTTTGAATTTCTTTCTGTTTAATTTGGTTATGTCGATATGGTGCTTTACATGGTGGTTGTGTTCCATGAATTAAATCTATCTTATGATCTTCAGGACATGCAGGTGGTAATCCAGGTGGTAAATCAGCAGCAAAACAATCTTGAAATTGGGCAAGAAATTGTGTATGCCTAGGATGCATCTGTTTTTCTTTAGCTTGAAGTTCATTCACCCATATTAAATAGGATTTGCTACTTTTATGTAATGCATGTTTAGCCTGAGTATGAGTAAGCAGTGGAAAATTATTAGAAGCGTGCATACCATGCAGTGTGATTTGTTTCCCATGAAAATGAATTTTAATTGAATGCATATAATAATCTATATCAGGATTATATTGATGACGCCAAGGAATTCCTAAGATAATGTCACTAGACTGTAAAGGTACAACTAAGAAATTTCTTCGTTCAGTATATTTACCAATTTTAATTTCTAAATTATACACCTCTTGTGTTCCATTATATCTCATACCTAAGAATGCAGCCTTGATGCAATAATGTGTGGAAACAGTGTGTAAATTCAATTCTTTAACTAATTTTGTAGAAATAAAGTCATGTGTGCTCCCATCATCATGTAAAATAGTCTTTTCTTTACCATGCACAAAACATTTCATTGTTAATAAGGAATGGAGAGTTGGCATACCTGGCAAAGTATCTGAAGTAGTACCAATGTTGTCATCATCTTCCGTAAAGTCCAGCATTTCCTCAAGTTCTTCATCTTCGATTGCTCCTAGATAAGTGATATGGACGGATGGCTTTTTAAATTGACAATTAGTTGCTAGATATCCAGGTTGATGACATTTATAACAAACTATGGTTTTGGCTTTGGATACATTATTGGTAATGGCAAGAAGTTTAGGAATGTTGGGATTTCACTGAAGAGATGGCTTAGGGTTTGGATTTGTGTTAGATGGCAAGGCAGGTGGTCGTGTCCAAGATTTACAGAATGAAGATGGAAGAAAACGACTTTGATTGAATCTTCAAAAATTTGAATTAAATTGTTTGGAACCATAATTACCTTTAGTTGGAAATTGTTGTGGTCGCTTGTCTCGCCCGCGAATTTTGTCTTCAGTGTCATGGGCCAAGGAAATTGCATCTTCAAGGGTTGTTGGCTTGAACATATTGACTTCCGCATAGAAATGTCCAAGTAGGCCAGACATAAACTTGCATTTATGAGTTGCTTCGGGTACATCTTCGAGCATACGTAGTTGCAATAGAGCATTCCAGAAACATTCAGTGTATTGTGAAATAGGTTTGCAATCCCTTTGTTATAGAAGATCCCATTGCTTAATGGCTTTTTCGTGGAATTGAGGAAGGAAATTCTACAAAAAATTCTTTTGGAAAGTCTCCCAGGTAGTGGGACAATCAACGCTTCTTTATTTCTTTTCGAATAGATTGGGCTTCAAGTGTTGCATCGATGGTACGTCATATAAGATCTTCAGGTTGCGATCCATCTTGGTCGCTAGTAGATCGTTGTTGCAGATTGGCCAATTGAGCTTGCAAAGCTTGTCGTGCTCTTCATTCTTCTTGAAGCCGCATCATAATCAAATCCAACTTTTTCTCTATTGTTGGTTCGAGTAAATCACCTTAAGCCATAAGATCGTCCATGTTTTGATCAGTCATCCTGCAAAAATTCCAAAAGACCTCACACAATTGAAACCTTGTTAGTGGGATGAGCGTAGCTCAAAGGCAGGTTTACAAGGCTTGTATATATATATATATTTTTGTTTGGCTTTTGTAGTATCTCTCCTTTACGATTGCGGAATTCATTGTCACAACTATCTTCCAAGAAAATAATTGTGCGTATAGACTATGTATTGTCTGCATGTAAACTTCTGCTTTTGTTGAGACTGGTTCAGCAAGACTGCAAGTGTGAATAGCCTCTATGGTAGTTGGTGAAGATGACTTTGATGACTTTGGAGACTTGAGAAACTTGGAGAACTTAGAGCTTAAGCTTTAGTGACAAAGCTTAATTTTTGTGGACCAGAGGACGTTTGATTAAGCTTAATTTTTGTGGACCAGAGGACGTTTTCGGCCGATTTAACGACGGCGAGTTCATGCTGCCACCAGGCGAACGCAGAAATTTGATTAATGAAGCTTTTTATAAGCTTCTTTTTTGAAGCTTATAAGCTTATTACTTAAGCTTGAAAGGTTATGGCTAAAATTTCTTATCTGTATCAACGACTTGATGAAGGAAATATCCACGTGGTCCTCCGCCTACAGAGCAGCATCCCTTGCGATCCGAGTATACAGCAGGGGGTTCTTGACTACCAGGAATACGCTGGTATCAATCGTTTGCCACGAGACTGACTGTAGAGCTCGGTTGTTCTAGGAGCTCCACCTTTGCGTGAGATAGTAAGCGATTGGAAGCTCTCGATCTCAGCTTCGCTGTGATACCATTGCTGCACAGATCGGTCGCCGTATGCATGCGTAGTGAGCATCAGAAGGTCCCCAAGAACAAAAGAACTCTACTTTTTACACAAAAACCAATGAAGAAAGCTTGCACGACATGAACAAGAGACCAATTGGGTGCAATCTCTCCCCATGCCTTATGTGAGCGCTCCACAAAGTATGTATTTTATATATTATTCATCTTCAAGCTCAAATAATAGCCCAATTTACAAAATAGCACACTTTAGCTTTTTGTGTTTACTTTTGTGCCACTAAAGAGTTAAAGCTATTGGGCGCCCAAGAAGTCAGGCAATACCCAAATACAATGTCCAATACAAGTATTTAAATCGTGCGCCCATGCGCATATAAAAATAATAAATAAATATTAAGCGCTTTAATAAATAAGCACGATAAAATATGGGCGCCATGCCAAAGATACGAGCCCATCAAAAATTGAAGATAATTTGAATACATGCTATCCTCCAATGCTTCCCACTACCACTGTTGCTTGCTCTACACATCAACTGAAGCATTCACAATTGTTAGAAAAATAATACAATTGAACCAACAAAAGGAAATACCTAGCAATCTTCAGCTTCAAAAATAAATTGGTTAGAAATCAATCCTAACCTTAATTTATTATGAGTGCGCACTCAAAACTCATAAACATTTATTAATTTAAATATGTATTTTGCGAAATCACCCACTTACACATTAAATTAACAAAACGCCCAAAAAGGATAGGCGTCCCCATTGACTTCTCGCACAAAGAATCCACTTTGTGTATGAGCTCCGATAATAAAATTTTACGGAATCCACCGCAAAACCTCATGGAATCCACCGTGGAATATGCCTCCTAGCATAAAAAACAAGGAGTGCTACCGATACTGGGTATGAAAGAGCAAATAGGGAATACAAGTATCCTTTTTGTACGATAAGAAAGAATGGTCTCCATCTCTTGATAGGCATTCTATCGATAGATTCTCCTCAGTCTTCTATTCAAGTCCTAGTTTTACAAGGAGAAGGCGACCTTTAGGAGGAGGAGGAGGAGGAGGAGGAGGAGTGGTAGTGGTAGTGGTAGTGGTAGTGGTAGTGGTAGTGGTAGTGGTAGTGGTAGTGGTAGAGATATGTTTTGTTAAAGGAAATGAGAGAGGGGAAGGAAGAGAAAAAGGAAGAAGGAACGAGAGAGAGGGAATAAACATACAACATAATAAAGAAAGAGAAAAAGAGAGAGAGATGGAAGGAGAGGAGATAATGAATGGATAAAAAACAAGGAGAGAGTGGTGGTGAGGTCCGGTGAGGTCCAGTGCAACACCACGAGACAGGAAATACTCTGACATACATTACTTTGTAGGTGGGTGGGTGGAGACTTTACATACGTTAATTTTTGCTGAGTTACAAGAGAAGAAATCCCTTCTTAAACAATTTAAGAAAGAAAAAAAGAATGATAACAGAAATAAATTTTTTATCGTAATGTAGAAAAAATGGAAAATGATGAAGGTCTTGATGTTCAAGATCGCGAGGCGTATCTTAATCAGTGTGTCCCATGTCCTTGCTCTCAATGTAAGTTGGCAATTAGACAAAAACGTCGATTGTCTATAGAACACGTACGATGCTTTAGTGAGTTTCAATCTGAGATCATTGATCAGGCGATCTTGGATTTTGAACAAATGATAAGAAAAGTTAATATCAATTATGCATTGTACTCACAACAAGCTAATTGAATACCATATACAAAAAGATAGAGTGTGGCTAGAAAATTTTCTATCCAGGGAGGTGACGTCTTGTCCCAAGGAGGAGTGCACCCTTTGCAGCCAATTAGAAGAGTTTGTGGACATGCGATGGATGGAGTGCCTGAGCCAATCCACCACTTGGAATGTACTACCCAATCTATACTGTCAATACTAGAGGAGACAAACAGCCTTCGAGACTTACCTACAATCTTGGAGCCTGAGATGGAGGCAATGATCGATGCATTGATTCCCATGGATGTCGAGACTTCTGATCCGATTAGAGAGGAAGCATCCATACCATTATATGATGGGTGCCGATTATCTCGCCTGAAGACACTACTTGCACTCCTAAGTGTGCAAGCAAAATACGGGTGGAGCGATGCGAGTGTGACCGAGTTGATCAGGTACCTTGTATGTACACTTCGTTGATTTCTTTTTAGCACTATCATTAAAAAGCATTTGTGCTTTTTACGAAAGCTTGGCATGGACTATAACAGCATCCATGCATGTATCAACGATTGCATATTGTTTCAATGAGAATACAAGACTATGGAGACATATCCAAAGTGTGGTTCTCACAGGTATTGACAGGACTTGCAAGGGCAAACCATCCCTCCAAAAGTTCTTAGACACTTTTCGCTTATCCCCCCGCATAAACCACATGTTTCGTACGTCCCAGCATGGCAAGCTTGACAATGTGGCATGCGCAGAATAGGTCCACAGATAGAGTTCAACGAATATCAGCGAATTCATGCACATGGAGCCACATTGACTCTACCTTCTAGGCTTTGCCTGAGAGCCAAGGAACCTTCGGCTCGGTCTTGCAATGGATGGCATGAACCCATTCGATCTGCATCCCTCCATGGCTTTCTACGAAGAAAGGACTGTTGAGATATCGAGCTCCACTCGTGATATGCCAGGGTGACCGTTGTACATTTATGTCACCGACTTATCAGTTGCAGATGCGGTTGGTACACCGCCCATGAATAATAGCTCCATGATAGCTATCCTTATCTACTCTAGTTCGTGGCTCAGTTAGTATGCCACCTTAGTTAGTTGAGTTTGGTTTGAGACCCATATATAGGGCTCTTCTATTTCTATGTACTAGAGTTCTTTTTGGCTTACATAACTAAGAAGAGGAAAATGGTTTTCAGCCTCCACCCTTGTGTGTATTCTCCCATTGTGCAAGCAAGAAAGCTACAAGTGAGACTCCTTCCTTCTCTCCCACAATCTTGACATGGTATCAGAGCCTTGTTCGTGGTAAGGAGCTCAAGAAAGCAAGCCAAGCTCGCGGTGTTCTGGTAAGAGGAGCAGTGTTACTTTCATTTTCTGCTTTGGGAGCAGATCTCTGCAGGTAGCACAGCCAGAAATTGCAAGAGTGCATTGTCTCAGGTTGAGACGCCCTTCACGGTGAAGCAAGAGGGCAGTATATGTTGCGGGATAGGGCTTTAGCCCTTGGTGACCCTGTTTTTTTTATTTGAGGCCATTTCGGGGCCTGTTTTGGAGGCGGAAGTTTTCTGCACGCACTCAGGAAAATGCCCTATTTTATGCTGTGCGACCACTGTTCTACAGGTCGGTGAAAAGTTACTGTAGAAATTGCATCGTATGCCTATGCGCAGAGACATTGGGAGTTACAGAATCATCCCTGTTGCCTGTTGATGCAAAATCGTCACTAGGAAGTGACTGTGTGGTAAAATACCACTTTCGTCAGTTTTGTAGATTAGCCCTTGTGAGGCTGAAGTTGTGTTCTTTGCAGTGACAGAATTTTTTGCAGTGTTCTGTAATGGCGTCTGATTCTCTTTCACAGATTGTCACTGATAAGCTTGACAAGAACAACTTCCAAGCATGGAAGTTTAGAATGACGAATTTCCTTATGGAAAAATGATATTGGGAATTTGTTGCAGGAAATGAAGAAGAATCAGTTCTTCTTGATGTTCCCAATCAACAGCAAATGCAGGCATTTAAAGAATGGCATGAGAGAGCCAGGAAAGTTATGTACTTGCTGTCTATCAGTATTTCAGATTCTATGATTGTGCATATTCAGGATGCAAGTACGCCAAAGGAGGCATGGGATACTTTGTCAAAAATGTATAGCACAAATACGCAAGCCAGGAAAATGCAGCTCAAGCAAGAGTTGTATAATGTGCAAAGAGAAAATATGAGCATCAATGACTACCACATGAAGGTGAAGAAGATTGCAGATTCACTTGCTTCCATTGGGTCGCCAGTGGAAGATGATGATTTAGTTTCTGTGACCTTGAATGGTCTAGGAAAGGATTATGCACAGTTCCGAACATCCATTTCCGTCCGTGAAAGATTTCCTGATTTTGAGGAGTTGATTGCTCTTCTAATTTTTGAGGAGCAGAGAAATGGTGGTGCATCTTCTTCAGGAGGAACTTCAAAAGAAGCTGTTTTCTACTCAAATGCTAGAAGAGGTAGAGGCAGAGGTAGAGGAGGCTGATCTGAAGGCCGTGGTAGAAATCAGAATATGTAACAAACTCAAGAAAACCAGTCCTATGGAGGAGGACGTGGTAACTCTAGAGGTAGGGGGAGTCAAGGAGGTCGTGGTAGATGGCAAAGAGGCCAAAATGCAAACAACAATGTTGAATGCTACTACTGTGGTAAAATGGGTCATATGGCTAAGGAATGCTATAAAAAGCAGAATGACATCATGAATGGAAAATTGCAACAAGGGAATTATGCATCTTCTAGTAGACAGGGTGAAGAAGATATCCCAAAGACGGCCTTCAACACAAGATATGGACAGTTTGAGTTGCTAGTAATGTCATTCGGGCTTACGAATGCACCTACCACCTTCAACAAGTTAATGCATGATATCTTTAGGCCATATCTTGATGACTTCGTACTCGTCTTCTTCGACGATACCTTAGTCTATTTCAAACAGGAAGAAGATTATGAACCCCAGCTTCGCATTGTCCTTGAGACAATGAGGGCACACAAGCTTTATGCTAAGATGAAGAAGTGTGCATTCTTCAAACGTCAGATTGAATATCTAGGATTCATCATATCAGCGGAAGGAATCTCAGTGGATCGGGCCAAAGTCAGAGATGTCCTAGAATGGCCAATACCAACAATTGTCAAAGAAATACACAGTTTTCTTGGATTGACAGGATGGTATAGGGTCTTCATAAAAAACTATGCTTTGATTGCAACACCTCTGACGGATTTACTGAAGATACAAACATTGATTGCATGGTCAACTCTGCCAAACAATCTAGCTTTGATAGATTAAAGCAAAGTTTGGTATCAGCACCTATCTTGAAACTTCCGGACCTCAGTAATAAGGAGTTCGAAGTAGTAACTAATGCTAGCACGCTTGCCTTAGGATGTGTGCTTATACAAGAAGGTCATCCTATAGCTTACTCTTCAAGAAAACTAAAGAGCCATGAAGAATTATGCTACCCATGATCTAGAACTGTTAGCTGTCATCCATGCTCTAAAGCTTTGGAGACACTACCTGTTGGGTAACAAGTTTACTCTAATGACGGAGCATAAAAGTCTCAAGTGGATCTTTACCCAGAATGAGCTCAACATGAGGCAACGTCGGTGGATTGAAGTGCTCGAGGACTATGATTTTGAAATAAAATACCGGCCTGGAAAGGAGAATGTAGTTGCCGATGTAGTCAGTCGCACGGGATTCCTTAATTCTCTAATCTTGCAAAATCCATCAACAGCTAGATCTCTAGCCACAAAGGTATCCATGCCAAACAACCCAATACTTGAGCTAGCTAGAGAAGAAGCATGCCATGATCCAACCTATCAAATGATGCTCAGGGAGATCCCTATTAAGGATCAGGACCAAAAGCTACAGGCTAAGTATCATGAATTCTCTGTCAATAGTGGACTTGTCTACTATAGAACGAGATTATGTATACCGGCAAGCGAGTCACTCAAGCAGAAGATACTGTAGGAAGCTCATGATTCCCCTTACTCAGGACATCCTGGCTATACCAAGATCCTCAATGCAATCAGGAAGAGCTACTTTGGGAGAGGCTTAAAGGTGACGTTCTCAAATATGTCACTGAGTGTTTGTCTTGTCAACGTATTAAGGCCGAACATGTGAAAATGCTAGGGAAGTTGCAACCACTTGACATTCCCCAAATGAAATGGGAATTCATCAGTATGGACTTTGTTGTTGGCCTACCCCAAGTTCAGGGAGGATACAACTCCATTATGGTTGTGGTTGATATGCTTACTAAGGTTGCACACCTTCTTCCTATTAAGACAAACTATATAGCCTTAGACATTGCAAGGTTGTTTATCAAGGAGATATTCAAGCTACATGGGTTGCTCAGAAGAAACATTAGTTATCATGACTCTCTCTTCACATCACACTTTTGGAGAGCTATCTTTGAAGCCATTGGGACTCAACTCTGTTTTAGTATAGCCTACCATCCCCAAACTGATGGTCAAATGGAGCAAGTCAACCAAGTCATCGAGGATATGCTAAGGGCACACTACTGCCGTGAACCAAAAAGGTGGATTCAATACTTGCCAATGGTTGAGTTTGTCTACAATGCTTCCTACTAATGAAGCATTCAGATGACCCCTTTCCAAGCATTGTATGGGCATGACTGTGGAAGTCCTTTAAACTTCTTAGATCCAACCTTGAGGGTTGAAGCTTCAAGGCAGATGCTAGAAGAGATGGATGACCAAATGAAGTCAATTAGACAGGACATCCAAGCCACCAAGGATAGACAGAAAGCATACGCGGATTTGAAACGTCAAGATAGAACCTTCGAGGAAGGAGACACGATCTTCATTCGTGTACGCCCAAAGAAGAGTTCCCTATCCTTAGGAGATTGCAAGAAGCTAAGTCCAAGATATTGTGGACCATACAAGATCCTCAAGTGCCTAGGACCCAATGCTTATATACTGCAACTCCTTGAGAACCGAAGGGTTCATAATGTATTTCATATTAGCCTACTGAAGAAGTATGTACCTAATCCTAGCCATGTACTTGATGACCAACAAGTTGTAATGCCTAGCCAAGGAGTCCTTGAGCTACGGTCTGACAGGATCTTAGATGTTAGGGAGAGACAACCAAGATCCAGAACCTTGAGAGAATGCCTCGTCCAGTGGAAAGAGTATCCCGAGGAGGATGCCACTTGGATGGATGAAAGCATTCTCAACCAACAATACCCCCAGTTCTTCTCGAGATGAGGACATCTCGATTCCTCCAAGGGGGAGAGAATGTAATATTCCAGCTCATGAATATTGACTTTTCGCACCTTGCGTAAACCTTGTGCAAATGTTATGCTCCGTATTGGAAATGCCAGCAACGTAATCTGTAGCCCGCACGTGAGAAATCGAGACCTCCGCATTGGCAAAGCGAGCCCGGGGGTTGAAATTTGCAAACTGCATTAGGGGAGTTTTAAGGTCTCGAAAATGCCTTTTAGGATGTGGAGAGAGAGTGCTCTAGACCAATAAGAGCAAAGCCTCCGTAACGGAACTTCTATTATAAAAAAATTAAAAAATCATTTTATGAAAACATATAAATATAATAATATTACGAATTTGTATTTTTATTATCTATTTTTAGTCTCTTATATTTGTGATTATGACATCTTTTGCATTAATGGCATATAGTCTCGGCTACTTTTATTTAATGATGTTTCTAGATTAATGATATTGACTGATGTAATCGAAATTCAAATTAGTGAAAAGCATGGCGCTCAGTTTTTTCGCTCCTTTCTTTTCGTATGTGCATAGACTACAGATCTTTGAGCAATATCACAATCAATAATTGTTTTCCTATCCCAAGGATAGATGATATCTTGGATAAGTTGCAAGGGGCTAGTATCTTTAGTTGCATTGATCTCAAGAGCTACTATCACCAGATACGGATAGCACTTGAAGTTGTTCATAAGATAGCTTTCCGTACAACATTTGGACTATACGAGTTCTTAGTCATGCCATTTGGTTTGACTAATGCAACCCACCACATTCAATTGAATGATGGAGAGAATTTTCAAACCTCACTCAAATTTCACGGGTGTCTTCTTTGATGACATTCTAATATTTTCATGTTCTGAAGAAGAGCATAGAAAACATCTATCTATTGTTTTTCGAGAGATTTACAAGCATAGAATATAGGTCAATGCTAAAAAGAGTGAATTTTTCATTTCAAAAACTCATTATTTAGGCTTTATTATTTCTCACAATCTTGTGAGAAGGGATCCTAAGAAGATTCAAGCCATTGTCGAATGGCGTACACCTTCTTCTGTACTTGAAGTTAGAAGTTTCTTAGGCCTATGTTCATACTACAAGAGGTTTTGTGTACGTTACATGACCTTACTAAGAAGTGAATGCCTTTTTGCTAGGGATCAAGGCAACTACTTGCCTTTGAAAGAATTAAGTTTCGTGTGTGACTCAAGAACCAATTCTCATAGTTCCGGATCTTCAAAAACCTTTTGAGGTTCACTGCAATGCTTTTGGGAGTTTCATTGGAGCTATGCTTAACCAAGAGCATCACACTGTAGCATTTGAGAGCCGATGCCTCAAGGATCATGAGCTACATACTCCAGTATATGAGAAAGAGCTTATGGCGGTGGTACATGCTCTTCAAGTATGGAAACACTATTTACTTGGTGCAAATTTTGTTATTAAAATAGATCACCAAAGTCTAAGATACTTCCTCACTCAAAAGGAGCTCTCAGAGAAACAAATGTGTTGGGAAAATTTCTTATCTATGTTTGACTTCCAAATCCTTCACACATCTGGAACTAAGAATGTGGTAGCAGATGCTCTATCATAGCAACCTTGAGTGAATCCAATCACAACTATTTACCATAATGAGTTCATGGATTTACCCAAAATGTATGCAATTGATTCCAACTTCTCAACCATATGGAATCAACTTTAACTCAGGTCAGTCAATTACACCTTACTCAATTCGGGATGGTTATTTGTATTATCATCAAGCAATTTGTGTAGCATTGCCATTGTGGCACAAGGTAATGGATGAAGCACATGCATCTCCATATACTGGACATAGGGGTATTCTACCCATGACTCAAGCACTAGAAAGATATTTCTTTTGGCCCACTCTTAGAGCTGACATTGAAAGATATGTTTGCGAGTGCAAGATATGTCAAAAAGTAAAGTATGATATGCATAAACCACTTGGTCTACTGAAGCTATTACCTATTCCCAATGAGCCTTGGGAAAGTATAGCCATGGACTTTATCATGGAGCTTCCTCGCACTCAAATAGGCAACGATGAAATCTGGACTATCATTGATAGATTCAGTAAGCAAGCTCACTTTATACCTGTGCAAAAGACAATCAAAGTCGATCATATGGCTATCATATGGCTAAGCTATTCATTGCTCATATTTTCAAGCATCATGGCATGCCTAAGTCCATTATAAGTGATCCAGATCCCCACATGACCAGCCTCTTTTGGCAAGCTTTCTTCGAGAAACTTAAGACTCAGTTAAAGTTTTCATCCTCTTATCATTCTCAAACGGATGGGTAGAGTGAAAGTGCTAATTCTATTGTTCTAGACCTTTTGAAATCCTATGTATCCGATAATCAAAGAGAATGGGAAAAGTATTTGGCTTTAGTAGAGTTTGCATACAATAACAAACTTAAGACTCAGTTAAAGTTTTCATCCTCTTATCATTCTCAAACAGATGGGTAGAGTTAAAGTGCTAATTCTATTGTTCTGGACCTTTTGAAATCCTATGTATCCGATAATCAAAGAGAATGGGAAAAGTATTTGGCTTTAGTAGAGTTTGCATACAATAACACAGTGCACTCTTGTATTGGTAATGCACCCTTTGAGATCATCTATGGTAAGCCTCATTTACCACCCATTCTTCTTATACGAAGGATAAGATATTTGCAGCAAATGAGTTTGTTAGAGACATTGATACAACTTTCACTCAAGTAAAATTTGCTATCCAAAGGACACAAGAGCAGCATAAACACAAAGCTGATAAGCAAGATCTCAAGTTGGGACAGTATGTTCCTCATAAGTTTGAGAAGGCTCACTTGAAGAAGGAGAAAGGTCAAAAGGGTAAAGTGGTTAAGCTTTCTAATTGCTATTATGACCCTTTTAAGATCAAAGATAAGATAAACGATGTGACTTTTTGTTTGGATCTACCAAGTCATTGGAACATTCATAATGCTTTCCATATAAGTTTTCTACATCCCTATATCGGAGAACCTCTAATGGAACCAATCAAGGAAGAATTACCTGACATAGAAGAAATAGAAGAGTTCCTTGTGCCTGAAATAATTTTACACCATCATGACAATACTCTAAGGTTAGGTAAGGTATTATGAAAGTATGAGGTTAAGTTTAAGAATTATCCCCCATTGGATGCTCAGTTTATGACTAAGAGAGAATTACAAGACTTTCCACATCTTCTTAAGGACTATGTATCCCCTCTATAGTTGAGGTTAACTATTTAGAAGCCAGAGGGATGTCACTAAATTGATTGCTTATAATGCATTCTCTATTTAGTAAATTTATGTCAATAAATTAATGATTCACTTTCTTTAAGTGTTGATAATGATCTAGCATGGCCATGAGACCATTTAGAGGCTAGTATTCCTAATGGATCACTTAATGGGGTGATCAAAGCACTGTGACAGGGATATCTAGTATAGGCAGTACAAGATATGAAGGGAGAAGGAAGTGTCTACTAAGTGTAAGAGTGTACACAAGAACCAAGGAGCTACACAAAAATAAAGATGGATTGAGTTCTAAGAAGAGGAAGTGCATTAGCATTGTGTATATGTATTTATGTGTGCATCTGGGGATGCCTAGGAACGTTTACTTAAGTGTAATGAGCATTGCATTCATTCGGGGTCATCCTCTCTCTTACAAGTTGAGGTTTAATCTTTTCTCTCTTAATGAATTAAGAACATAAGTAAGTCTTTCACTAAGAAAAAGGAGAGAGGTAACTCTCTCACTAAGAAAGACGAGAGATGTGATCCTCTAAAAGTGAGGAGAGAAGTTATTTTCCCTTTCTAAGGTCTAAGATAACACAAGCTTTTGTGGGAAGTCAATCTTAAGGTTGAGGCTCAAGGCAATCTAATGAACTCTCCTTATCTATGGCTCAAGGTGGTAGCATGGACCATAAGTTAAGAATAGAGTTTAAAAAGTTGCTTTTCTTAAAATAGACATGGTGAATCCATTTTTAAAATATCTCGTATACAAAGCAGATCTCTAAAAATGGCCCAAGAGGATTATCACAAACAGCGAGATGTACAATTTTTGTGTTGGATGTTTTTCCAAAAACATCCGAGCAACGCATAGAGAGAGATTCCAAAATTGGTGCTAGAGAGTAGGTCCTGAAACAACCACATCTTCATGAAGATCAACATTTTCAATCTTGGCACTCAAGTATCTCTCCAAGAAGAGAAGCTCTTGAAGCCTATAAAAGAGGAGGCTCTCCTTCGGTGTGGGGGAGGTGAAGGAAGCATCACTTTGCATGCATCCAAGAGAAGAGAAGGAGCAAGTACTGTAGAAGCTCTACTAAAATCAAGTTCCAAGAGGAGAAGAGAAGGTGCAAGTGTTACGGAAGCTCTGTTGAAATCAAGTTCTTAGAGGAGAAGAGAATGTGCAAGTGCTACGGAAGCTCTGGTAAAATCAAGCTCCAAGAGGAGATCCCTACACATATTGTGTAGGAGAGAAGGTGCAAGTGCTGCGAAAGCTCTGCTAAAATCAAGCGCCAAGAGGAAATCCCTACGCATATTGTGTAGGAGAGAAGGAGAGACTCAAGAAGGATCAAAAGGTGCCAACTTCCAAGTTATGCAAGTCTTAGCCGGTTGTATACCATGCAAGGAACCGTGATCTTGTTCCCAAGATCTATGTGGGAGCTTTCACTCAACCGCCAAGACCCATAGACCGCTTACTGTTTCAAGCGTTCCAAGCCGCGCACTAATGGCTACCTCTCACATAGCCGACGTGCCATCCATATCCACGGGTGTAATGAGCTTACCTCCATGCCGATTGAGTTACCTCCTCTCTCGCGCACTTCGGTAGCTCCACGATCCAAGTGCAAGCTTCAAGAAAGCTCCATCCGCAAGCTCCACGCTCCAAGCTCCATCGCCACGAGCAAGAGAAGAGAAGAGAAGAGAAGAGAAAAGAAGAGAAGAGAAGAGAAGAAGAGAGGAGAAGATGGAGAGCTTCTCCTCCTCGGTCTCTTACTGTCACACACTCACTCCCTCACACTCTCACACTCCCTCTCTCAAGCACAAGCTCAAGCAAGCAAGAAGAAGAAGAAGAAGAAGAGGAGGAGAGCCACTTTTTTCCACACACAAGAATGAGCTTCTCATTCACTTTTCAACTTTATATACAAAACCCTAAATCCCTTTTGGGCGGTCATCCCCTTTTTCCCTTTTTACATGGCCGGCCGTAGCCTAGGCCCTTTTTTCCATTGTTCTTCTATCTTTCTAGCTTCCTTTCCACCGCTCGTCTACATTTACAAATTGCACGAGCTCCTTGAATTAAACCATGGTGCGCTTGCACTCTTTTTACAAAAGTTTTGACTTGTGCTTTTCCTTGTGCGCCTTTCTCCCTTATTTAGGACTTTTCTGCATTTCTTGTGCTTCCATATTTTTCTTGGTGTGCACTACAAGGATTTGAGCTAGTAGCGACACCGATTTGCGATGGTGGATATCGGCGTCGCTATTGGCGTCGCTATTTGCATCGCAAATGCAACGCAGATAGCGACGGAAATAGTGACGCTCCACAGGGAAAAAAAGCGGCCGAAACCGAGCACGGTTTTCATTTCGCGTTTGCGACTTGTGAGTTTTGAGAGCGAGAGCGAGGGAGAGAGCGACTGTCATGAGAGAAGGAGAGGAAGAAGACTTGCCGCCGCCGCCACTGTTATTCGCGAAGGAGAGGAGGAGCCTTCATCGCAAAGAGGAGCCACCCCACGCTCGCCATATCTCATCGGTGAGTCTTCCTCTCTCTTTCTTTTGCTTGTTTAAGGTTTAAATCACTCTCTTTTGCTTGTTTAGGAGAGGAAATGAGAGAGAAAGAGAGGGAGAGGGAGAGAGAGGGAGAGAAAGAGAAAGAGAAAGAGAGGGAGAGGGAGGGGGAGGGGGAGGAAATGAGAGAGGGAGAGAAAGAGAAAGAGAGGGAGAGGGAGGGAGAGGGAGAGTGCATTCTCCCTCTCCCTCTCCCTTTTGCTTGTTTAATGTTTAAATCACTTTCTTTTTTGCTTGTTTAGGAGAGGAAATGAGAGAGTAAGAGAGAAAGAGAGGGAGAGGGATAGGGAGAGGGAGAGAGAGGGAAAGAGAAAGAGAAAGAGAGGCAGAGGCAAAGGGAGGGGGAGGAAATGAGAGAGGGAGAGAAAGAGAAAGAGAGGGAGAGGGAGGGAGAGTCCATTCTCTCTCTCCCTCTCCCTTTTGCTTGTTTAATGTTTAAATCACTTTTTTTTGCTTGTTTAGAAGAGGAAATGAGAGAGAAAGAGAGGGAGAGAAAGAGAGGGAGAGGGAGAGGAAGGGGAAGGAAATGAAAGAGGGAGAGAAAGAGAAAGAGAGGGAGAGTGCATTGTCTCTCTCCCTCTCCCTTTTGCTTGTTTAATGTTTAAATCACTTTATTTTTTTCTTTTTTAGAAAATGAGAGAGAAAGAGAGAAAGAGAGGGAGAGGGAGAGGGAGAGGGAGGGAGAGTGCATTCTCTCTCTCACTCTCCCTCTTGCTTGTTTAATGTTTGAATCACTTTCTTTTTTGCTTGTTCAGGAGAGGAAATGAGAGAGAAAGAGAGTGAGAGGGAGAGAGAGGGAGAGAAAGAGAGGAAAAGGGAGGGGAAGGAAATGAGAGAGGGAGAGAAAGAGAAAGAGAGGGAGAGGGAGGGAGAGTGCATTCTCTCTCTCCCTCTCCCTTTTGCTTTTGGAGAGTGTTAAGATATATTGTGAGAGGGAGAGGAAATACGAGAGAAAGAGAAAGAGAGGGAGGAAGAGGGAGAGAAAGAGAAAGATAACATATATTGGAATGATAGCATATCCATGATTATGGTAATGGTATCCACTTTACTTTTTTTATGGGTACCATTACATCGACTCCTTAAGGGGGCTAAAAATTAGTCATACAGTTTATAAAGTCTAATTAGGAGATTGAAGATGCACGACAATAGACTTATCGATAATGGTATGCAATGTGCTTTGCCATGGGCCACGTATATTGGTGACTCTTTAAGATGGCTTAAAATTGGTCATGTCCTTCATAATGTCCAAGTAGGGGATCTAATTGTGATATACATAATTCATTGTTTTTGTATTTACTTTATAGGCATAACAAATTAGAAATCATGCCAACTAGTCAACGGAAGGACTAAAAGAAAATGATACCCTAGCTAATGGTCATTACAGTACTTCATCAAAATGAACCTAAAAGTATTGTTATAGAAGAAGAATCCCTTAAATTGAGTATAGGATATTTTCTCTCAGGTCTTATGACTATGAGTAGAATTTATTGAAATAAATTTTATTACTATAGTTGATAAATTTCATAGATGGCATTAATTTTAATACGCGATCCTAGGACAAAAAAACCACATTTCTAAGATGCTTTTTGTTGAGACTGATTTGTTATTAGACTAAGAGATCCTCAATGATACTCATAAATGGATTACTCCAGAAATTCGCGGGGCCAATTACAAGTTGTCGACTTTGGTGCAATGGATCTCACAGAAAGAGATTAAGACGTCCTCTATTGAATCCGCGAGGCGGGGAGCAGTGGAGACGGTCTGTCTCTTTGAGAAATACCTGCCCACTAGCATGCTCACGATACAAGTTCACCTTCTTGTGCATCTTGTGGACGAAGTGGAGATTGCTGGACTTGTCCATACGCGATGGATGTTCTTCCTGGAGCGCTTCATGAAAACCCCGAAAGGCTTTGTGCAACAACGAGCTCGTCCAGAAGGTAGCATGGCGGAAGGTTGGTTGGTGTCAGAGGCGTTAGTGCATATCTCACAATGGCTACCAACGGTGGAACTAGACAATGAAATGCTATGGACGCTGAAGGACGATGATAGACTGATTGGAGATGTGGTGGTTGGAAATGGGGTAGAAAAAAGAATGGATGCCTCAATGGAAGAGAAGGTGAATCGCTTTTGTATGTTGCACCATGCCTCCATGGAGACGTGGCTCGCCAAGTACCAGATTGCAAGGCAAGATCGAGAGGAAGCGCGAGCTGAATTCTGACACAGTACACGTCATCAACCGATTCAATATCCCGAAGGCATGGAGGAGATGCCGCGGCTTATGTCAACACGATGGTTGCATGGAGCCTTGACCGCAGCATCCAATGAAGGGACAGAGGTCTCAAAGGAGGAGTGGGAGTTCTCGAGGGAATGTAGTCCAAAGGTGATGAGGGGTTTAGAATATGTCATATCTAAATTTTATATGCGACATCTAATTTGAGTGTTTCAATGTACAGTACAAAATATATAGTGCAGCGTGGTCGCGCGGACGGCATTTTCGCGTGGAGCGTATTGACAAAATGCGCTCCACAATGGACTGTGGTGTCATGGCAAGGTTTGAGCAAGAGAGCCGGCGACGAGCAACGGATCCGAACATGGTTGTGGATGAGATGGAGTATTTTGGGAACTTGCAAAGTATTATTACAGTGGATTACCGTAGCTTCTCCATGATACTATTCGATGTGTGTAGTGGTTCAAAGTGATACTTGGAGGAGCTGGAGCAACAGTTCGACGAGGTCCATCTAGATTTCTCAAAATAGATTTCGAAAAAAAATGGACGGATTTGCGCGACACCTTTGTGTTGCTGGCCCATTGTGAACAGGTGCATAGAGTCATTTACTTGTTGCTAATTGTAATACGACATGGTTTATGTCACAATGGTTTGAACTCGCTTTGTATGTATTTGTGAACAGGTAATCTTCTATCCAAACCCCCGACAACCTCAATGGTGGTATGTTATACCTTCAACTCCTCGAAGTGCGAGAGTATATGATCAAAGCAATGTTCCGGGCATAGATGAAGATAATATGCAAATAGAGGGGTCGATATTACAAGGGGTGGAGGCCACCGCAAGCTTGGAGCCCGCATCGGCTAACAATGATGGAAATACAGTAGTCCAAGAATTTTTTGAGAATGAGGCAGACTCGTTCTTTTGTGGTGACATGTCTATCGACCTTCCAGTGTATACAGAGTTGTGTCAGGAGATTAATATGGGACCATAGAATACTTCATTCTTGGAGAATTGTATTACTCAATTCGTTGTTTAGATCTTCCATAAAGGTACATAAGATATGCATTTTAAGAGGGATTTTTCAAAAATGATTTATATTACTGTGCTTTGTATAGTTTAAATTGATTATTCTAACACCATTTTTTATCTGTGCAGGTAACATTTTCAGGATGAGTCGAGGGATGAGCGATGAGGAGTTTCAGACATGATGGCACGCATGTCTCCAGACCAGCTCGCGAGATTCAGAGAGATGGCAGACCAGGAGCTGTCTTATTCTTCGTCAGGGCGCTCTACTAGATCTGCTTCAGCACGATCAGATACTTCAGCTTCGAGCAGACGATCTCGATGCTCACGACTTGGGCCACAGGGAGGGACTGCATCGGGATCGGGGGGTGCTGTTGTGGAGACACGGATGTGGTGTCTCTGTCTCGTCGTTCAATTGGAGCTGCGTCACCTCCAGGATTTGTCACACCTGTGGGGACATCTACTTCAGTTACTCCGGCTTTTGCGCAGTCGTCAGTAGGTGGCACCCCTTTTGGTGGCACCCCTTTGAGTGGCACTCCGAGAGAGGTTACCCCCGTCGGTACACCGGATGTAGAGGGGTCTCCTGGATATGCCCAGGAGCGTGGACGGAGATGGGAGATGACCCATCTTAGACAGACTCCTAGGGGTTATGGATACCTGGTTGATAGTAGGTCAGGAGCCATCATCATGAATGATGAGGGGAGGAGGGTGATGGCTCGCATGAGATAGTTGTGCCAACAAGTTTTTCGGCACAATGTCTTGGATCATTGGAAGAACATACCGGAGGGGAGCAAGGACTACATAGTAGCATCCTTGCACGAGGAGTTTCTGGTGCCAGTCGCAGTAGATAGATTCTCTACGGGCTGGATGATGGATGCATGTGTGCATACATGTCACATAGACGATCCGACGCACGCAAGGCAATCAAGAGTGGGGCTGCAAAGCCCGAGTGGTTAGATGCACACGACTGGCACCGATTGAGGGAGGAGGCTACAGATTCGCCAGGACGTTGGAGTCAGCAGTGGGAGGCAGTGAGGGCACGACTCGAGGCCGGAGTGGTCCATCATCTTGGGAGTGGAGGCCACAAGACATATTTGGAGGACTTTGTAAGTTTCTCTTATGTTTTGCTTGTTTGTTTTTTTGAAATATTATTTGTACTGACAATCATGTTTCTAACAATTAGCATTTTGTTTTCTTTGTAGCACTCCATTACAAATCGCGATCCACAAGGCCTTGAGACTCGATATTCAGAGAGGCATGGTCTCAATGAATTGATCGACCGATTGTATAGACGCGGCAGCCCTGTAAGTCACTCATCTTTCTTGTCCATAGTTACCATGAGATATTTGAATGCATTAGTGTATGGTGGATTGATATGTTGTTTCTTTTTCTACAGAATCCGTTCGATGCTCCTTTGCGACAGGACGAGCTTTCGGGGGACGAGGATTTATAGCTCGCCCTTGGATCCTTGGAGCTCACACACCTTTAGTTTTTAGTCGCCTGATCTATGTAGACATTTTCTATGTATTAGTGATATCCTTTCATGATTGTACCAATCGCATTTTATGCGATCATGTATTTATTTCATGTATCAATTTTATGATTTCAGTATACATTCTTTTTGTTTGCAAGTGCTTTGTATGCAGTAGTGCACAAACTATTTTCAAAATTTTTTTCCCTGTTACCGTCACTATTTGCGTCACAAATTTATTGCTCACGTCGCTATTGGCCTCACTATGTGCATCGCAAATTCACTGGTTGCGTCACTATATGCGTCGCTATATGCATCGCAAATGCGACGCATATAGCGAAGCCAATAGCGACGTTTCTATGGCATTGTCAATAACAACGCTTTTTGCGACGACGGGGGCAAATTTTGTTGTTTGTATTTTCGTCGCTTTAAACGTCGGTATAAGGTCTATATCTTGTAGTGGCGCCTTCGTCTTCCGTTTCACTTTTGCCTTGGCCTTTGTTTTCTGCTTTAGCTTTTTCAGATTTTTCACCTTGTTCGTCTAATGGTTAACATTAGCCCCCTCCTAGATGAGTGCCAGTCCCATGGCACTCACTGTCGTAGGTAGTAGGCCTTAGCATGCACCGAAGATGTGGGTGGCAGGGACATGGGTGGCTACCGTGGAGGAGTGTTGGTGGTGGTGTGGAGGAAGGTCGTTGGGGGCATGTTGGTGGCCTAGGTGGCTGGTGGTAGGGTTGTTGGAGTTGGTGGTAGGGTTGTTCTTTGTTGGGGATTCGGCACATGACGATTCTTGGCAGCCCTGCAAGACGATAAAGGATAAGAATTCAGAGTTGGGTGTCGATGAAGAGAGAATGGCACTGTTGTTGGAGTCTTCAATACCTGCAATTGAAAACCTCTCATGTGGTCTGTCCCTATGGGGTAGTGCCAGTCTTCTTATCGTGCACAAGACATAATTTTGATTAGTTTGGGAGAAATGTCGAACTCTAAGCAAGCATGGAGTATTATCGTGCACTTGAGGACCCAAACGGTGTATAGGTTATAGTGTGAATATTAAGTGAGTACACGTGCATATTTAGGTATTACTTAGTTAGAAGATTGTTGGCCTGAGTTGATGGAAAATTTTGTCAATGAAGGTGGGGAGTAGACTTGAAGATTGCTTGAGACCTCATTAGGATCTTGTCAAGGCAATGTAGCATAATTGAGCTCCTTGATGTGTTAGCTTTTGGTAGCTAGTGGCTACTTGTAGTGCTTGAAAAGTATGGTGTATTTTTCCATTATCTTTCATGCCTTGCTTACCATGGTTGATTGTAACGGCATTGAGATGAAGTGCAAAAGAATCGTGCAAGTGGTTCAAGGGGACATGTCTAACCATAGGTGTGACAAACTCCATAGGTCTGTCCTACTCTTGATGTGCCCTGAACTATTGTGGGAGGTGTTAGGGGGCTAGGGACTAGGGGCAGAGCCAGCTGACCAAGGGCACTGGACGCACCTAATTTGAGGGCCGCTAGGTGCGGTGCTGTGATCGTGGGTGCTTTTTATTTTGTCGTTCTTTTGTTTTCTTCTCTTTTCGTTTTTTTTTTTTGCCACAGTACAACCATTGCAATATACAGAGGCTATGAGCCTTTCAATGGGTCGGGACATGTCAAGCCTCGGAGGTTCAGGAATTGGGTATGCTTGTGATGATTTTGCCCTTGCCTGGTTGTTAGGGGAGCCATTGTTGCGATATTGGTGCGATTGCGGTGACACCCGTTGTGAGCTCATTGTAGAGCTTGGTCCAAGAAGAGAGTGTAGCCCATGACTATGCTTTGGTTCTTGCGATGTGGGTACTCATAAGGGTGATTTTTTTCATTCAGCAGCGTGGCTTTGTTGCGGTTCTTGTGCGGTTGGTGGTCTTGCGATGGCCTGGCCGTTGAACACGTTTGCACGAAGACCTGTGTCATCCTGCATTCACTTGTCACTTCATGAGAGTATATACTTGCTTGCATTAAGTACATCGAATAAATGCAATCATGTTAAGACATAATTTTCCAAAATGCTATGATGTGTGGTGCGATGCCTATTCCATTGCTTGTTAAGGTCGCATACATTAACGATAGATAAAGGAAGTGTGTACAAGTGGGGATCTTGCCCCTTTACTCATCAAAAGACAAAAAGTTATGGCATGATGACTTGTCAAGCTACTTGTACATCATAGGGGCTTAGTGGATTGGTACTAGGCGGGGTAAGTCTGGTTGGTTAGGTGACGGGCGGTGGTGGTGCTTGACTCCTGTGAGGTTGGGTAGGGAACATGTCGGCCGAGACATGAATGGTGTAGTCCCGGGCCGCCACCATTTCCAAAATTACTTCAAACAATTCATTAAACTCTTCCCTATCCCAAGCCGCCCTTTCTTTCCATGAGCACTTGATGCCTGAGCATACGTTGGGGGTATGTGCAACTGGCGTTGCCACATGCTGCGCGTTTCTTTGAGTCTCGACTTTCTTGGCTCGGAGGTTCTTCGACCTTCATCCGAGACGGTGTCGCTTAGGACCTCGTTTCTTCACATACCTTTTGAGGGTGGACACATAGCGTATTGGCGGAGGGGCATGTGCCGCATGTTCCCGTCGTCCGTGAAAAGCATCTCTACAAACCAGCTGCCATAGGTTTTCCATGTTTGTCTTATAGGGGGACCTGCAATATGCAAACCAAGGGTTAGGCTTTGATACGGAATAAGACCATTCGCATGGGCGGAATTATAGTGTGGGTTATTAAACGCATATGACTAAAAGAGGCGGAGTGGGACGTGCTGTGCTCGTTGTAGCAAGGTGGCCCCCGTGATGATGTTGACTTAGCCTCCCGCCATTAGCAGATCTTGGCTCACGTCGAGTTACATCGGCTACTGGTGGTCATGAATTTGGGCAGGGCTCATCCTCAGAAGGATGGAATGGAAAGGGAAAGGTGTATAGAAAGGGGACTGCACCCTGCTTATATCGTTCGAGATGCTGGTCACGGCTTTCCACGGTGGCAATGCGGGGTGCATGCCCTTCGTCCAGAGATGGAAATGGTCATGTGAGAGGGGGACCGAACAAGCCTAGCCTGTTGGCCCCAACTCTTCTGTCTGCGCTTGACTATTATTACTTGTGTGTGTTGATAGTGTCTATACAGGGTGAGAAAAGTTATTGTTTATTTATATACATATCGAAGGATCCATGTCGCTTTATAAGGATAAAAACTAGCTATAGAACTCCGGATTGTACTGGAGCGTGGCACACACATCTAGTACTCGTGGCAGCTTACTCAATACCGATAGATATTTTGCAACATCGAGTAGCATGGAACCTTGTCCGAGTCTACTGGCAACATGTAGCTCCTCCTCAGTGAGAACCTTATCGAACCGCGAGTTCTCTTGGCTAGGTTCAGCTAGGTCTATACCTCAAATGGCAGTTAGCACTCAAAGGGAGGTTGGTGCCACATAGATGGGGTCTCTTTGACACCGCCATTTGGCCAGTTGTTCCTCCAAGACTATCATGATCTGGGCTCCTAGTTTGGCCATTGCAACACAATTTTCACACCAATGTTGTTCAAATTGACTTTGGCCCTCTGATAGTCACTTTAGCTGCTCTATCTCTAAGAGATTTGGTTGGCAGAGTGCATCATTGAATGTGACATTTAAGCGCGGTTTGTCGGCTTCCTCACCCAAAATGAGTCTCATGCGTTCATGCAAGAGCTTGTTATAGTGCTCGTCAAGATGTTCTTGCTCTTCCCAAGATAAGGGAAATGGCAGGTATTCTCTGAGCTGCTCCTTAGGGAACGCGCGTGTGTCTACTCTAGGACATAGACACATGCAAATACCTTGAGCTTAGCCTCCAACTCAGTTAAGCACTTGGTGACACTTCTATGTTCAGCGAGGGCTTGCTCAGTTGCTATCTCATGCAAGGTTCTAGAAGTTTGCCTGGGCTTTAGCGTAGCTGGGGGCTCAGGCCTAGATGAGCAAGATTGGTCAACGCTAGGATTTCTTATGCTCTTGGGGTTTCCATGTTTCTCTTGAGGCTTCATTATTGCGTCATGGTTTTCAGTGGATGTGACTCGTATAGGTTTGTCACCCTGTTGTGACAGCGTTATATCCACTTTTGATTGGCCAATGCAAGTTCTATTGTCAATGGATTGAGTGTTACAAGCAGCCATTTATGGAAACGATTGCTTTGATTTTTCAGAGTACATGGATGTGTCTGAGGTTTCACCGCTATTAGGAGAGGTGTCAATGGGTTCATTAGTGGATGGACTCGATGCTTTATTCATTAGCTCTCCGATGCTCTGCTTCCCAATGTTCTTATGGTCCACAACCGCCAACAACTGTTGTTGTTTTTGCTATTTCCTCATCTTTTTCTTGGTCAGTGAAGGTGCATCTCTCAATGACTCAGGACCCTGGGCTAGGTCAACCGTTGATGTGCTTGGTTGGGCCTCAACACTTCCTTTCTCTAGCGTGTTCTTATGGGACCTAGCCATGGCCTGTTGAATAGCCTTGCCAGGTTATGAGGGGACACCTGTCTCCCTTTTTGGAGAGTCTAGCTCTTCCCTTCTGTTTAAGTCCTCCAGTCTAGGATTTAGGTGCTTTGGTAGTGCTGGAGTTGTTAATGAAGTTGGTTGCGACACCTCCTCCACAGGTACACTATTAAGGACACGTTCCGCCAGGGGTATTGTCACGGCCAAGGGCTGTGATTGTTGTGATTCCTGATTTGAAGTAGTAGCCACTAGTCCAGTGGGCTGGCTACTCTTGGTGGGTTGATGTGTCAAGTCCCTAGGGTGATCGGAAGTGGTCGTGTCTTTCATTGCCCTTTGAGCATTCATATGTGTAGATCGAGCATGAGTTTATCTGGCCACATTGGGTCCCACAGGCATATCCTTGGGCCGAGAGTCACGGCTAGTGTCATGTCCCGCTTCTTGGATCTTCGAAAGCTTTGATGGAGATAGAGGTTGGGAGTGAGCAGCCGCCATTGACGACCGCTGTTGTGCTTCCAGTGTCTGTTTGGAAAAAGAGGCTATAGGAGATCTAGAACTCTTAGGTGGACCTGGCACCTGGCTGAATGATTTGCTCGAGGCTATTAGTCGATTGTGCCATTTTCTTTGTTGAGCGATCAACCTTGCCATGAGCAATGTTGTGCCCATGATGCTTGTTATCCTCTTGGAAAATCAAAGGCTCTTTGGGTACTGATGGTTTTTGTGCACGCTCAATGTCTACATACGACACCTACTCATTACGCATGCTAGAATGGGGCTCTTTCTTTCGAACACTCATGTCTGGTTTCTTGCCTCGAGACCTAGAGTTTCTCTTAGATTTCCTCCTGTGCTTCGTTGCTTTTGATGCAATCTTGCCCTCAGCTGATAGAGATGGCCTAGCAGGGGATTTTGGTACCCAAATCCATCAGTTACTTGCGTAATACCCTTGAGCACGTAGCAATGCTTTGGATATCCACTGCGGCGTTGTGCTGACCCTCCATCGATGCCTTCGCCTATAAGGCTTGGGCTTATTTTGGGGTCGTCTACGATATTTGTAAGTCCAAAGCCTGTCCTTGGCATTGTCTCTGGACCAGCCTATTTCAAGCATGGCCTTACTCACTGGTTCTCGTTGTTTGATGTGTGCTTGTATCAGCTCTTCCAACAAGTCCTTGCTCTCGATAATAGGCTTGATTGTTACGTTAGCACCTTCCTTGCCTTTCCCTCGAGGTTTGATGGGGTCACCCTTGCTAAAGGTTGTGAATATCCTCACACTCAGTAGTGTCAGGTGTATCCTCTGTGCAACATAGTCAGCCTCACATTTGGTTGCCCTTTTGAAGGGTCTTCCCAGGAGGGTTTCCTTACCATATTTAGCACTATTTGGAGGAACATGAAATAGGATAGGCAAGGTTTTAGTTTCAATGGTTGCAAGGATATTGCACGTCCCTATGAGTGCTTGTGGAGGTCCCCCATAAGGGCTAAGAGTTGCAATAGTCGGTGTCAGCTCTGGTTGGCCTAGTAGGGTCCATGCCTCATAGGTCAAGACATTAAAATCTACTCCTTCATCAATCAGAGCATCGATAGTATGCTCTCTTTTCACGATGAGTTTGACCCTAAGATAAGTAGGTGGTACCATGTCTTCATCTTCTGGGTCTTGGCTTGTAAATTTAAGCCTTCTGACAAATGCCCTTAAGTCCCCAATTGCACGACCAGATGTGGATTCTCCACTGATGTCTTGGCTCGTCAGTGCAGTGCTATTCAAGGAGCATCTATTCTTAGGACTGTCATATCTAGTCATTCTCACTATTGTAGCTTGATGTTGTTGCTTTCCGCTTTGACTAGATGTAGTTCGAATGCAACACATATGTGTTTTTGTTGTGTGGCCTTTTTGCCCTTGTTGGCTAGATGGGCCCATTGAGGTTCTAGGGTCTCTGTTTGTCTCCAGTCGGGTACGAGCTTTTGGTTGCTCTCTTGCAAGTGAGAATCCATGCTCGTGTAGAGCCATCACTATGCTAGGGTCAAACTTGGAGGACTTGTCACAGCGCAGGTTTTCCCTCCAACCTACTTAGGGAAGGTGCGGAGGGGGTGGAGCCCCCCTCTGTGGGGTCCTCTCCTACTGGTGGGGTCCTTGAGTGGTTTATCTGAGTGAGTTCCTTCAGTTATTGAATGCAACCCTCACTTTATGGTCACTCAGTGTGCGTGTCGCTCCTCCTACATTTGTGCTCAATCAGGCTTTCACATTCTTTAAGTGCATTCAAGTGCGGAAATTCACGGTGAGTGCAGCAAACTACTTGAAGCGTCTTATGCACTCCCTCTTTGTTCGGGCATGATAGGCTTGTTGGTCACTTTTCTGGCCGCCTTGATAGGGTTCCAGTGCCTTTCTAATATGTTGCCACATTTGTTTTTGGCCAGTCAGGTTTTAACTACTCAGCGCTTTGCTTCTAGGTCTCTGGGTCTTGCTGCTGCCTAATTCAAGCTGCTAAGCGGCTCCTCCCTACGATTTCATCTATTCCGTGTGCCAGAATTAGGTTCTGAGAGTTTGAAGGACTTTCAATGGTTTGCGTTGATGAGCTCTAGCCAAGTCAGGTCAACTTTCTGAGAATTTGGTAAAAATTTACACTCGGCCCAACTGGTCCAAATTACAGGGTTCAAGTGGATCACTCGGGCGGGCCGAGGCGTAGGGCCAAGAGCCAAGTTCCTGACTCGAACAGAGCAGACTCAGATGGGCTGAGTGGGTGACTCGGACAGGTTGACTCGGATAGGTTGACTTGGACGAGCTGAATGTTGGACTCGTATGGCCCGATTAGGGTTTTGGGCCGAGTGAGTCAAATGGTAAGGGGCCGAGGGCCGATTCTGGGACTCGGCCCAGATAAGGCCACTCGAATAGGTCGAATGCGGCGCGACAGCAACAACAGGAGTTTGATTTCGATCGTTCCTTGTGATTTACTCAATCATATTAGGCACAAACCTCCATATCCTACCTAAGGGGGTAAGGGAAGGGATTCATATACCTGGATAGAGTGGTGGGCTTGTCGTTGGTGTGATTGAATTGAATCAGAAAATAGCTCTCTCTCTATATCTCTCTCTCACTCTCACTGAAATGGTTGCAAATGAGTCCTCCCTTAGCCTCTTGGCTCTTATACCCCTTCCCGGGTATGGTGTTGGTGCCCCCAATCACTCACTTGCCAATCTTGGGCATCACAAGCGAGCTTTTTGCCATTTTTTGCACAATTTTTGCCTTATTTTGCAATAGTAAACCCTAATGCCTATTTTCTTTATTTTTCTTTGTTTTCTCCTACTCTAATGCATCCAATTCACAAGGTAAATACCTACACTACATTTCACAACATAAATCTCAAAAAAGCAAAAGACCTACTTGCCAAGGAGATTGAATACCATCTTCAACCCCCTCACTTCCTACCTATCTCAAACGCCGGTTGGGGAAAGCCCTTACTTTGATGCTCGATTTGAAGCACGTAAGCGCTCAAGGCTTGAATCCATTGGTCCCGGCACAACGGAACCAAAATGTGGGAGCTTTCACTCAATCGCCAAGACCCACGGACCGCTTATTGTTTCAAGCGTTCCAAGCCGAGCACTAATGGCTACCTCTCACATAGCCGACGTGCCATCCATATCCACGGGTGTAGTGAGCTTACCTCCATGCTGATCGAGTTACCTCCTCTCTCGGGCACTCCGATAGCTCCACGATCTAAGTGCAAGATTCAAGCAAGCTCCATCCTCAAGCTCCACGCTCCAAGCTCCATCGCTGCGAGCAAGACAAGAGAAGAGAAGAGAAGAGAAGACGAGAGGAGAAGATGGAGAGCTTCTCCTCCGTGGTCCCTCACCCTCACACACTCACTCCCTCACACTCTCACACTCCCTCTCTCAAGAACAAGCTCAAGCAAGCAAGAAGAAGAAGAAGAAGAAGAAGAGGAGAGCCACTTTTTTCCACACACAAGAATGAGCTTCTCATTCACTTTTCAACTTTATATACAAAACCCTAAATCCATTTTGGGCGGTCATCCCCTTTTCCCCTTTTTACATGGCAGGCCGTAGCCTAGGCCCTTTTTTCCATTGTTCTTCTATCTTCCTAGCTTTCTTTCCACCGCCCATCTACATTTACAAATTGTACGCACGGCACTCCTTGAATTAAACCATGATGCGCTTGCGCTCTTTTTACAAAAGTTTTGATTTGCGCTTTTCCTCGTGCGCCTTTCTCCCTGATTTAGGGCTTTTCTGCATTTCTTGTGCTTCCATATTTTTCTTGGCGCGCCTTCATCTTCTGTTTCACTTTTGCCTTGGCCTTTGTCTTCTACTTTAGCTTTTTCAGATTTTTCACCTTGTTCGTCTAACAGTTAACAATCTACAAGTTAAGAACTAGTTTATGTGTAATAGAGGAGCTTGCTCCTTGTCAATAATATAACTCCACAAGGAGGGGGACTGGCCCATCTTCCACTCCCTAGTGTGTTGTCAATCTCTCTCTCTCTCTCTCTCTCTCTCTCTCTCCATCTTTCTTTTCTCTCATCTGTTCTCTCTCTATGCTAGCATAATATTCACCATATATCTTTTAAGTATATAATAAAGTCAAGCATGTATCTCAGATCTTATAACACACTTCACCACAACTCACACCCAACACAACATTGGTGGGTCCCTAAGTAGCTTCTAGAAGCTCAAGGCTATTATTAAGGAAACTATAAGTTGTGGTTACCCAAATTGTATAACCCTCGAGCTTGCCTCAGGTAGGTTACTCATGAATATATGTATGTATCACGTAGGTTCAAAATAAGATATTTTTAAATTACCATTTTTATACATTTTTACCACGGGACTACTTTGACCACATTCGAGGTTAGGATAGCACTATGTGCAAGAGGACTCCCCATAGTGAGGATTCTTTGCTAGGAGGTGACAAGGGTGCTAGGGGGGCTCTAGCCATAAATCACTTGGGTCTTTCAAGGACCAGCCTAATCAGTATGAGCCTACGATGTACTTCTTGCAAGCCCTTGTTGCTAGATAAGGGAAGATTGGTGGATTGTATGGTATGAGATTGGACATAAGTTCCAAATTAGGGGATAGAATGCAAGATTGGCATTGCATCTTGGAGAGGATATTGATAAATATTCTTATTTTTGCAACTATTTTTAAAAGAATTTTTTATATTGTCTTTGTGTTTTGGATTAACTTATGAGAACAAACCCAATATCCTCAATGATTAATTAAAATTGTTTCCTTCATGTCTTGAAACTTAAATATGTTAGATAATTAGATAAGTAAGACACACCATCGAGGAAAGCACGATGGCATGACCCTAACTAATAATACAAAATCCCGACAATATCAAAATCAATGGATCCATCCTATGCATGGGTAATCTCAGTGAGTTGAGAGTTTTTTAAAAGGGTGCTAGAATCAAGAAAAGACCAAATTCTTGACTACCTAATGTATCCTCTTAGTCCCTGATCAATTCCATTTTAGGAGACCAAAGTTAAGGCTATACTCAATAGATAGAGGGGTTGATGCATATTGCTCCCCCTTGTTTCTCACTCATTATGAACCAAGTGCGACATTGACCTACTTTGGTTCAAGTTGACTTGCCAAATGTAGTGGCTCAAAGATTGATACTAGTTAAATTGTTACGTGATCTTAGCATCAAATTAGGAACCCGGATTGAGGTCGTCGACTCTTATGGGTTATAGCCAGAACCTTCCATTGCAAAGTGGACTCAAGCGAACCTAGGTAATAAACCTCGTATTAATTTGAGTACTAGGACGGGTTATTTAGGATTACGAAAATGGTACCACTAAGGGTGCTCAATCCCACACATTACACATTGGTATTAGAGAAAAATATCACGAGTGGAGGATTAAACAACTTTGCATGTATTTGTCTAATAATGTGTTTTATGAATTCAAGAAACAAGGAGCTAAAGTCACCCTAAAGGGATATTCTAAATATTGTGAGCTTGGTTGTCATGAAGTACTTGTGAGCTTAGTTGTCAGGAAGTACTTTTTGCAACCATGAACATTGATTTTCAAGAAAAAATATTTCTCTTAAAGAAAATCAAGCTGCATAAGTTCATGAGAAAAGGATCCAATGTTGAGATTCGTACTAAATTTTGGATTGAAATTCTTGACAATTATTTTGACATGGCAAGAATAAGCATAGCTAACAAGACCATCATTGTGAAGCTAAATCTAGTAGATAAATCATGCTTATGGTGGAAGCAGTGGTGCCACCACTGAAACCCTTATAAGATGGAAGGATAGCAAGAAGGATGCAAGATAGAGATACTTTCCTCTTTCCTATCACAACATCAAGCTGAGTGTGTTCTTCTTCTTGTGCTAGCTAGAATTAAGCCTAGAGACTTATTATTATCAATTCATGACACTTCAAAAATGTGTGCCACCAATGGATATTTCTCAATAGGTGGCCAAATTCTACCATGGATTGAATCAACCGTTGGATACTCATCTAGAGTCTGTAAGACCAACTAACCTTCAAGACGCTCTCATATGAGCCAAATCTTTGATCCGGCCTAATAGAGAGAAACCTCTTAAAGGTAACTACTTCCTAGTGAACACTAGAAGAAGGCTATGATGACTCAAAGGACCAACAAAGGTAATGCCATGAGTGCCAAGAGAGATAGGGTACATTTGAAAGAGATGCCCCAATAATTGATGCCTCCTTTGCAAAGAGCTAGGACATATGTAGCCAATTACCCTATATTGGATAATGATGAAAATCTAGAGTGCATTTAAATCTTTGAAGATGAGTAGAAGTACTAGAAATATTTTCATGAGATGTAATAGTAAGCCCTATATTTGCAATGATCCCTTGCTATTCCAATAATAGTTGAGTCATAAAAATACATTGCAGTAAACTTATACTTGATCTCATTGAGTTATCTTGAAGTTCAACTCTTATGCAAAATCAAATTTATATAGAGAAAACCATTATAAGGGTAGTTTAAGGTCAATCTTTGGTGTTTATCAAGTGCCATAACTTACAACGAGGCTACTTAAGGGGGCTGCCTTAGTCCAACATAGGGCCTTCTTGTAGCCAAAAGCGTAAGGGATTCTTGTTGAATAAGCTATGGCTCTACCTTCTACATAAACTAGGGGGACTACTTGTCTACGCAAAAGAGAGAGAATAAAAGAAGAACATTAGCTTTTGGTGGAAATAGAGCTTAAAGCTCCACAAATGGCATCGCCTGACCTAAGAGGAAGTTGTAGCTACGATTGGATGATGCTAGTTCATGTCATTATCCTAGCATGATTTGCACAATTTGAAAATGAATGCCCTGTTACCTCAATTTCTCCATCACCATATAATAACCAATTATTAATTAGAATATAAAGAGACACAAAGTAAACAAGAAAGAAAATAGAGACAAGAGAAGAGAAATTGAGAAAGCATGCATGACACAAGATTCACTACAATCTCCCCCCATGCATGAATATGCACCTCCCCCAGGCATGTATTTATAGTATTAAAGTAAGATTTTGTTCCCAAAATACATTGAAAGAAACATTTTTGTGTTTCTTGCTTTCCTTCACTTCTCACAACCTGCCTTTGTGTAAATAGATCAAAACACACTCTATTCTAATAGCTTTATGAAAATCCACATTTTGTCATTTTTCTATTCTTCTCCATATTCTCTCCTTCTCTCCTCTTCTTCTCTATCTCCTTCTTCTCTATTTTCTCTTTCCTTCCTCTCTCTCTAATACTCTCTCTCTCTCTCTCTCTCTCTCTCTCTCTCTCTCTCTCTCTCTCTCTCTCTCTCTCTCTCTCTCTCTCTCCTCTCTCTCTCTATCTCTCTTTGTGTGTGTGTTTGTCTCTCTCTCCCTACATGCTGGCTAGCAAGGATTTTATATAGTCTTAGGGAGCAATAATAGCCTTCTCTTTCTCTCTTTGCATTATCTACTACAAAAAATGGTTGAGAAAGAAGATAATATGAGCTATGGGGGAAAGAAGAAGAAAAATTGGAGAAGCATGATGGCATTAAAGTAGACTTGATTTTATAGTGAGGCAAGTACATTTTTTTGTAGCCTTTCAACTATGTCACTCTTTCTTCTCTTACTTATGGGATATATTTCATACATTGTAGATATCCTCTTTTTAGTGCAAAGTTATCCAACCACGTTTCCACTCACTTGGTTATCCTTATCCATCCACTCTACTAGAGATATTTTCCATACATATGCATCCAATATGTTAACAACCCCCCACTGATGTGTCATTTGTCACATTACCAATTGCCATTGTCATTAGGATGTGATTACATGATAAGATTGTCCCCATGTTGAGTCCCCTATCATATTCATAAGTATGTGATGTGACATAATCAAGATGTAAATAAATGAATTTGGATTACAATTGTGAAAATTGTAGGATTTGATTCTTTAGTTGACATTGTCAAATTTTGTATTTGCCACTTCTTGCTTCTTTGATCTTGGTCATTGGTGTTTTTGTTCTACTATCTTCCTTTGTCTTCATGGTCTTCACCTTTATCTTACTCTTGGACTCAATCTTTTTGTTGATGCTTGAATCCTTGTTTCTTCTTTATTATTTTCTTTTTCTTGATAAGATGGATACATGAATATATTTTTCTTTGCATTGATGGCTTTATGCATCATTACATGGATGGAGTCTGATGTTGTGAGGACATTACATTGCTTTAGACATTTCTACTTGATGGCTTGATAGCCTTTATCAGACCTGTGTTGTCTTGGAAATGAATTATAACACAAATATTTTTCAATTTTAGGTGTGTTCACACGGGTTTTTTGGAGAGCTCTTCTTGGGTTACTGACCACAACAATCTCTTAACTCTGTACAATAATATTTTATGGGAATCACAAAGAGTTTTGATAGATTTTAATTATGCGCACTTGCATACAATAATGCTTTTACAAACCTTTGGGTGCTTATGAGTATGAAATGCATTTTAGAGAACAAATTTTTCAAAGGACTGAAGTGTGGATGCATATTATTTAGTTGAGCTCATTTTGAGTGGATAGTTTGAATAGGCTCAAGACAAACTAGTTTGGCTTGCATATGGGGACTTATGTATTAACTAGTTGAGATTTTACACAATCTGAACAAGGATTATTTTTATGCACATTTTTAACTTGATCTCGTTTGAGTGGATAGTTTTAATAGGCTCAAGACAAACTAGTTTGACTTGCACATGGGGACTTATGTATTAACTAGTAGAGATTTTACACAATGTGAACAAGGATTATTCTTAAACTAGTTCAAAAAAGGGAGTGTGAAAGGGGTTTAAATTGAATGGTTTTTAACCTTAGAGGAAGGGATAATAGAAAGAAGACAATAATGGTATGCAAAAATAGATAGGGAATTAAGAAGGATAATAAGAAGAGGATGTAGGACACTAGACAATAGTAGTCAAGAATGAATGCAAAGATGTTGCACCACCCAATCAACTACTTGACATTGATTTTGTTCAAGAAGGGGGCAAAGAGAATGATAATGAGGGATGCAAGGTGGTTTTTAAGGATAGGAAATCAAATTTACATATACAATCATCTCTTGAAATGTCACCAAATACCAAAGGAAGGGTCCTATTATAGAAATGTATGGCATGACAATTCTATTTTGATATGTGTTTGTAGTCTTGCAAATTCATTTGATCCATTAATACGGATTCAACAAAATAATGACATGGAGTATCTAGTCATGCAAGAAAACCTATGGACCCATAGATAATTAGATCAATAGCCCATGTTTCCATTGGTATTTGCAACAATGCAAAAATATCAAGCTTTATGTCAATGGAAACATGGACAAAGAAGAGGGATGATATGAACTCTCTTAGTTTTCTCTATCTCTCATGCAAGAATTCACTCTATATGTATGTGTGGTCTTGGAAAAAAGTCCCTTTATACACTTGATAATATTGCTACCTTTAGTTATCACAATTGAAACATCTAGGTATGATCCAAGATCCTACACACAATGTGATGCTGAAAAGAAATGAGATATGGAGCACCAAAAGCCAAGTAGAAAAGAATATCTCCAAGCACAGTGGAAGACACCACACATTTCAAGCCGAGTAAACAATGAAGTAAGGGTGAGTGCTTATATATAGAATTCTATCATTGCAATCATAGCCTCTTGTAGCTCAATATAGGTTATAACATCACAAACTTTTGATTATGATCAGGGGAACATAGTTTTTAACGGTGTGTTCTAGTTATAAATCAATCTTCAATGAAATTAATGCCTGTAACAAATCTAGAAGGAAAACTATTTGTAAAAGTCTTCTCTTTGGTAATATTAAATATAAAGTATCTCTCCATATCCAACATAACTACACCTTCATAGTCGTAGTCTTTATCCAAGAAAAAAACCTCTCAACCCAAGGCTTTCACACCTAGAGCATAATCCAAGAGCACCTTAGCTTCACTATCTCATCTTCAATGATGATCACTCTTCATCCCCCCTTTTTCATTAAACAATGGGAATATTATATGAATCTCTTAAAGGACTCACTTTTTGACATAGCACCATATGCTTTATTGCCTTCTTCCAATCTAGACAATGAAGCTTTTTTCTTTGATCATGCTCTCAAAAATGAACATGGTAAGTTGCTATTTATAACATCATTGATGATGGAGTCTTTTTTGCTACATTCTAAGGGTAGCTACTTTTGAATTTATAAGGCCACCATGAAAGTGATGTTTTTTAGCATGTCCTCCATTATGAGGCTTTTTCTTAAGGGCTTGAATTGGACTAATGATGGAATAGTGCCACATGGATTGGCTATGGAAAGCAACAAAAAGACTAGTTTTGTGCCTTGTGGCAAGAGGATCTAGATTGTTTTGGTAGTTACATTTCTTGCATTTTAGTAGGATGAGTTCCAAGGTTTTCTCCCATGGCTAGCAAGGATTTTCCTAGAGCTATGGTTATCTATTCTAAGGTTTTGATTTGATGCAAGACTCCAACTAGTATAAAGATTGGATTCTCAATAACTTTAGATCTAGAGTAGGTGTATCATCATAAAGTTATTTGGCATATCCTAGTGACTTTGGGAATGAGACACTTGGGTTTCTATCTTATACTAGTGAGTTTGGGAGCATATCCTATGGAGGAGGCTATAGAAGATATGGAAGTTGACTTGATGGGCCTATCCAATATTTGAGTTGGCATGTAAGCCTATTTAGCATAGCCACCTTGATTAAGACATGATGACATTGGATGTTAAATTGGAGATTGATGATGAAATCAATGATATAGAGAAAGATGAGAAATGCCAACATGGTTGAAAAGAAAAAGTGGAAGACAATACTACCATTAGAGGTGAGGGAAGGAAAATGGAAAGGAAAATTTAGGTGAAATCAAGAAGAAGAAGAAGAAGAAGAAGAAGTATGATAGTGATTCAGACTCGGACTCAGAATCAGATTCAGAGGATGACAGTTCAGCCTCATACTCTGAAGACTCATAAGATGATGACAGGAAATCCAGAAGTAGGAAAAAGAAAAGGAAACAAAAACACATGAGTAAAAGTAAAGGAAAGAAGGACATCAAAGCAAAGAGAAAATCAAAAAGTAAGGTGCAGAATCTCAATAAGCAGATTACTGCAACTCTGAAGAGTATGGGAATATTAGCTTCCCCTAAGAAGGACAAACCATATTGTAACACATGCTAGAAGCATGGGCACATAGATGCTACTTGTTGGTATAATCCCAACAATAGGGCAAACCCAAGACAACTAGCACCAAGGGCAAATGCACCAACTGTAAATGCAGTAGAACTAGACAAAAATAGAGCAATGGAAGGTCCACATAGAAGATTTTAGGGGAGAAATAATTGGGGACCACCTAATCCTCAAGGAAATGGTAATTTGAATGATTACCCATGCAGATACTATGGAGAAATGAATCACAAGAAGGGTCCTAATTGCTCTTTGTGGTGTAAACACAAAGAGGAGAGAGGTATTCCTATTATCAAATATAACAATCAGAGACCACCTACATAGGCACAACAAAACAGGCCACCACATGCTAATGTAGTCTTTGTGGAGGAAGCTAGGCAAGTTAATGAACCTATGTTGCTGAAACAACAAGGGGACTATCTCAATGTGTTGCATGTTGAGTGTGACTCTTCAAATTGCATATAGATGGAGGAGATTCCTGAAAAATCAACATCAGTTCTAGTTATTACAAGATCAGGTGGAAAGTATGTGGCTGATCTTGTTATATCTCATAAGGAGATGAAACACCCTCATTATTGGGAGAATAAAAGATAAGTCAGATAGGGGTGTTTGAAGAAAATTCAAAAGAGTCAGAAAACTACGGTAAATAGAAATTGCAGCAACAAATACCTGATATACAATTAAGTATTCAAGATGAGATTCTATAGCTGGAAATAAGGGAGGCTTAGTTGGCAGAGCTGAAGTCTTGAGGAATACCACAATTACAATGGATCAGATTTTAAGTTTGGTTCATGAATTCAAAAGACAGGTACTCAAAAATCTGAGTGAGGAGGATGAACAGGTGGATGAACCTGAAGCATGTTAGATTGAAGCTAAAGATGTGGATTACAAAGAGTCCAAAACCACTGTTAATTTTCAGGAATAGAAAATACAGGGAGCATTGCTGAATGGAGGTTCAGGCGTGAATATTCTACTTGAATTCATGTATGCTAGATTGAAGCAGCGTGAGCTAGAAGAAACTCATTTTCAACTGAAGATGGTAGATCAGAGGAGGATTCAACCTCTAGGAATTATCCGAAATCAATAGATTACTATTTCAGGACTCACATTTCCAGTGAATTTTGTGGTTTTGAAAATGGATGAAGGAGGCAGCCCATATCCACTTTTGTTTGGAAGGACTTAGTTTAAGTAGGCTAAGGTTAAACAGGATTGGGGAGCTATTAAAATTACAATCAAGAAGGGGAAGAAGAAAGTTCACATGAACATGGTACCTAGTGCAACCTTGCCCCCAAAGAAGCCAGAGCCTTGTATGCACAGGATATTAATATGGTGAAGGAAGTTGATGATGATGAAGAAGATGCTTTCCTTAAATTTAATGAACAAGTTGTACCTGTTTTTGATATAGATGTGGTGATAATTCTAGAACAGTTCAATGAGCAGAAGGAATCTGTAACCTCCCAACAACAGAGTGAGAGTAAATAGGAAGATCCTGCAAAAGAGGACATAAATAGGAAGTTATCTGAACAGGAGGAGAAGATGCACATTCAGGAAATTATTCAGGTTGAAAAGGTTTTTGAGGAACATATGGCTAAAACTGCCAAGGTCCAAGAAGATGATTTACATTATCTTAATTTAGGTTCTGTAGAGGATCCTCAGATGGTCAAAGTCAGTGTTCATGTGGAAGGCCAGTTCAAAACAGATCTGAGTTAGCTATTACAGGAATTTAAAGATATTTTAGCATGGACTTACACTGATATGAAAGGAGTGGATCCTGGGTTTTGTATACACAAGATTAACCTCAAAAAATATGTAGTCCGTGTTATTTCACAGATATATAGGATGAATCCAAATTATGCAAAGGCTATCAAGGAGGAGTTAGATAAACTTCTGAAAGTGGGATTTATTTATCCTTTGGAGAAGGTGACATGGTTATCACCTATAGTGGTGGTGCCAAAGAAGAATGGAAAACTCAGAATTTGTACTCACTACATGAAACTAAATGCAGTCACTATAATTGATCCTTTCCCATTACCATTTCAGGATACTTTGTGGGATGTAGTTGCAGGTCATCAGATGTACAGTTTATTGGATGGATTCGGTGGTTACAATCAAATATTGATGGCAAAAGAGGATAGAGGGAAGACTACTTTTGTTACAAAGTGGGGAATATATGCCAGTAATGTAATGGTATTTGGCTTGAAAAATGCTCCACCTACATTTCAAAAATGGGTACAGGAATTCTTTGCTCCATACTTGACAACATTCATGAGAGTCTTTCTAGATGATTTTAGTGTGTTTGGGAAGGCTATGGATCACCTTAATCAACTCAGATTATGCTTTGAAAGATGCAGAATGGCTAGGTTGAGTCTTAATCTAGCCAAATGTGCTTTTGCTATTAAAAGAGAGATTTTACTAGGGCATATCATTTCAGAAGAAGGAATGCAGGTTGATCCCAAGAAAGTGGCAACTATTCAAAAGGCCAAGACACTAGCAAACTTGAAGGGATTGAGCAGATTTGTTAGACAGATCAAGTGGCATAATAGATTTCTGAAATATTTGTCTCATGTCTGTGTTCCATTGACCAAGTTGACCAAGAAGGATGTGAAGTATGTCTGGACAGAAGAAGAGGAAAAAGCATTCAAATTACTGAAGAAGATGTTACAAGTAGCACCAATAATGCAACCTCCTTATTGGAGTTTACCATTCCATGTGTTTGGAGATGCCTCTAACATTGTAGTGGGAGCTATGTTAATGTAGGAAAAATAGAAAGGCTGGTTTAGAACAGTTTATTATGCAAGCAAGGTCATGACAGGAGTAAAAATAAATTATTCCGTTTCTGAAAGGGAGTGCTTTGGAGTTATCTTTGCACTGAAAAAGTTCAGACATTATTTGTTGGGAAATTCACTCATAATTCATGTGGATCATCAGGCATTGATCTATTTGGTGAACAAACCACAACCAATAGGAAGATTGGCTAGATGGATTCTGCTATTATAGGAATTTGATTATTCCAATGTGCATAGACCTGGAAGAGAACACTTGATTGCTTATTATTTAAGCAGATTGGAGTCGGGAGAATCTCCCGTTGGGATTATAGATGATTTACCTGATGGAGATTTATTTCATATTCAGGCAACCAACTCAGATGATAAGTATGAACATATGCTTAATTACCTTATTGAAGGGGTATTCTCTGAGAGGGAATGACAAAAGACCATAGGAGAAAACTGGTATTAAGAAGTGCAACCATTTAGTAATTGGAGGATATCTGTACAAGAGAGGAGTGGATCAGATTATCAAGAGATGTGTTCCTGACAATCCAGCAAGCAGCAGTGTAAACTGAAGCTCATACAAGAAGTTCTGGAGGTCACTTTTTAGGTGACATAACTAGTAGAAAAATACTTCAGAGTGGTTTATGGTGGCCAACAATAATCAGAGATTCACATCAGTATGCAAAGGCTTGTGATAGATTTCAAAGGGATGGATATCCAAGGAATCAGGACAGAATGAGGCAACATCCAATTTTGCCATTGGGTCCTTTTGAGAAGTGGGAAATGGATTTTATGGGTCCATTCAAGCCATCAGTAGAACTTTCAGGAAACAGATATATTTTGGTTGCTACAAATTATTGTACCAAATGGGTAGAAGCTATTGCATTAAAGGATAATAAGGCAAGGAGTGTGGCCTATTTTTTGTACAATAACATAATGACTAGATTAGGTTGCCGAGTGGAACTTGTATCAGATCAGGGAGTCCATTTTCTTAACAAGGTGATTACAATTCTGATTGAAACTCATATGATTAGCCATATAATGTCCTCAATATATCATCCATAGGCCAATGGATTAGCTAAGAGCAATAACAAGATTTTGGTTAAAATTCTTAAAAGGATAGTTTTAGAAAACAGGAAGGATTGGGACCTCAAATTGAATTCAGCACTATGGGCATTTAGAATAGCCTTTAAGGTCAGTACAAGACTCACACCATTTAGATTGGTCTATGGCATGGAAGCTGTGGTGCCAATGGAGTTCATAGTACCATCTTTGAGGGTGCCAGTTTCAAATAGACTAACATAGGAAGATTCGCTTAAACAGAGATTAGAGCAGTTGATGTCTTTGGATGAAGATAGATTTCACAATGCTTATGTGGCTACTGTGATTCAAAATAGAAGATCTCCATGACTGAATCAGTACTTGAAGAAGAAGAAATTTAAATAGGGAAATTCGGTCTTAATGTATAACTCTAAATTGGGCAAGCATCCCGGCAAATTAAAACTCAGGTATGTGGGACCATATAGAATTTTTAAGGACTTAGGGCAAGGAACATTTCAGTTGGCTGATTTGGAGGGTAAATTGTTGGCTAAACCTGTGAATGGTTTTAGACTAAAGTTGTTTTTGCTCAATAAGTTCCAAGATGCTGATTTGAATTTGGTGGTAGTGGACACAAATTTATTTTCACACATATCCTTTCATGATGTTGTGGATGTCGACCACATCCAGTATGCAATTATAAAAAGGAACATTGATGATGCGAAATGTCAAATATCCATATGTTCTGAAAAGTCAGAGGGTGGTGTATTGACTGAAAATTGGGCCATTGTACCTATTGGGGGGAAGTTCAAACTTCTGTGCAAGAGGAGAATGTTATTTCAGATGTTTAATTTATAGAAGTGAATGTGATTGACACTCAGACAGATGTCAGTGCAGAAGATGTTTAGAAAATTTATGAAGTTGTTCCAAGAGGTGAGGAGGAAAGCAAAAATGATGCAGAGATTGAAAAATCAATTCAATCAGTTTTAATTGATATTCAGGCAAAGAAAAATTGATAGTTAGGAATGTAGGAATGAGATTCTCAGGACTGAAAAGAAAACAAGGGATTTTGTGGATTCAGGTCTAGTGTTTTGGGAAAATAGTAACCACCAGGTGTGCCACTGTTAAAGGCAGGGTAAGGGCATAACTTAGGGGTTGATTAAGTAGTCTTTAAGTGTAGTTTTGAGCCTTTGTAATTGTTCATATGTGAAAAGTCATGAGTATATTTTGAGTCTTTTTGGAGAAGTTAGAAGGAGGAGTCGTGAGATTTATGTATGTCTATTCATGTCAGAAAAACAGATGAGCCTGAAATGATGTTGTGATTATGAAGGAATAGAATACATTAACCTTGTTGTGTCTCAATCTATCTTATACAATGTTTCCTGTCTTGGTTTAAAATGTATTTGAATTGCAAAATGAATTCTATTTGGTGGAAAGATGGTTTGTATATTGAAGTGATGTTCAATGTTGTGTTCTGACAAAGATAGAAAGGCCAATAATAGTCGCAATCTAAATCTGTTTTATATAAGAGAGATGTTTGTTTTGGGTTAAATTAGGGGAAGCTTTTTGAGCCCTAACATATGGATTTATTCGTCCAACTAGTTTGGTCATTTGGCTTAGGCTACAAGATTTAAGTAATAGACATATTGCTATTGCATTGATTATATGATTAATAGTTCTTTTTGCTCTACTTCTATTTTACAACCTTGGGAGGTTGGGATTTTATTTTTGGTGTTGCATTTGAATATTGTTTTTGGTTTGTGCTGGTGGTATCTAGTGGACTTTCTATTTTTCTTTATGGATTCCAACTTGCCCACAAGCTGTAATGACTTCTCTTCCACATTGAATAGTTTTCATAGCAAGTCCTTCTCTCCCTTGTTAGTGTTGGGTTTAAGGTTGTTTCCTTCTTTTTCCATTCTACAAGTTCCCTAGTACTAAACACTAAGTTTACTTTGGCCTTTGTAAGCATCACATGAATGTGCATGTTAATGTAGTCAATGTTGCACTTCACCCAATACTTAAAATATTATCCTACAAGAATATTATTTCCAATTTTTTCTCTATTCACAATCATGTAAAAGAATATAGGGATGCTTTTAGTTCCCATAGTCATCATTATCTTATACTTCCCTAGAAATATATAAAGTGTGCCACCATATGGATTGAGCTTTCTAACTATGGGTATTAACTTTAGTTATCCAACTTGGTGCCATAAATAATAAGGTAATGTATTGAAGTCAAGTGCTTCATTTTACAAGAGCATCTTGATCTCTCCCTTTGTAATTCATCTAGCCTAAAGGTATGCATGTGGAATGGTTAGTTCATTTTTAGATTCAAGATTAGTGATTGTGTAGTTTCTCACCTTGTCCTCTCAACCTCTATAGCTAGCTCTAGACCTACAGACCATGGAGGAGTTGGTGTAAAGAGAGCATTTTAGCTCACAATTCCTTTTTGATATCTCTTTCCTAGCTCAAGGCACAAGAACTTGGCACTTCAAAAACCTGACATTCATTGCCATACACTTGGCATTGGCACTTTTCCAAAATGGGGTACAATTTTTACAACATGAAGATTAGAATGGTGCCACACGGGCTATAAGATGCACAATCATCCAAACCCCCATATTAGGGTTTTGATAGTCCCCCCAAGTGAGCCTTCTAACCCTAAAAGGGTTTGGAAATACTCTATCTTTGGTGGTCACAGTGAGCAAAAACCTAACTGTGGGTCTTGGTAGCCATGAAAGCTTCATTGCAAGCTTTAGGGTTTTCTTAAATCCAATCATTATTTCAACTCTAGAAGTGATCCTAATCACTGATTAACCTTCTCTAGAGCTCATTGCATATGTGGAAGCTCCATCTCCAGGTTGGACACACTTGGTGGGCATCATTAACTTTTGTCTCTTGCTCCCTCCCTCTCCCTTCTTTCTTTCCCCTTTCCCTTCTTTCTTTCCCCTTTCCTTCTCTTTCTCTCCCTTTGTTTATGTCTCTCCACTCTCTTTGTCTCTCCCTTCATTAATATCTATTTTTCTCTTTCTTTCCCTTTCTCTATTTCTCATGGAGCTCTCTCTCTCTCTCCCTTCCTTCTCTATCTTCCTTTCTCTCTCCCTTCTTTTCCCTCTCTTTCTCTTTTTATTTCTTTCTTCCCCCTTTCTCTCTCATTATTTCTCTCCCTCACCCTCCCTCCATCTTTGCATTTCTCTCTCTCTCTCTCTCTCTCTCTCTCTCTCTCTAATTTTTATGAAGCTTCCTTTCTCTCCCTTCCTTCTATCTCCCCCTCTCTATTTTTATCTCTCATCCTCTCTACTCCCTTCCTCCATCTCACTATTTCTCTCCCTCTCTCTATTTTTATCTCTCCTCTCTCTCTCTCTCTATTTCTCTCCACAACTCCTCTTTCTCTCTGTCTTTTCCTTTCTTTATTTTCCTCCCTTCATCTCTCTTTGTTTCTCTTTCCCCTCTGTCTCTCCATCCCTCTATTTCTCTCTTCCCATCCCTCTCTCTCTGTATCTCTTCATCTTTCTATTTTTCATGAAGCTCCTCTCTTTCCCTTTTTATTTCTCTCCTTTTTTCTGTCTTCCTCCCCCTCCCTCTCACTCAAACTATCCCTCTACAAACAAAAGTAAAGAGAGAAAATAAGAAACTTAAAAAATAAAGAAATGGAAAGCAATGTCTTCCTCCCTATCTTTATCTGTCTCCCCTCTCCCTCTATATTTCTCTCTTTTCTCACTCTCTCACTCTCTCATTGTTTCTCTATTTCTCTCTCCCTCTTACTCACTCTCTATTTTTATTTTTCCTCCATTTCTCTATATCTCTCTTTCTTCATCTCTGTCTCTTTTTTTCTCTTTTCCTCCATGTCTTTATTTATCTCTCCCTCTCTCTTTCTTCTTTTCACTCTCCTCCCTCTCTTTATCTCACCCTTCTTTTCTATCTCCTCCCTCTCTCTCCCTTTCTTCTCACTCCTCTATTTTTATCTCTCCTTCCTCTCTATTTCTCTCCCACCCCTCTTTCTCTCTCTCTTTCCGTTTCTTTAAGTTTACTTACAATAACTCCACTCATGCTAGTATTGGAGTTTCACCCTTTGAGGCTATGTATGGTTATAAGGTGCCTTTATCTCCTTTCTCTCCATTTTTCTCTTTTCCTCTCCCTCCCTTCTTTGCCTTCCCTTCTTCTCTCTCCTTCTCTCTCAATGCATCTCTCCACAAATAAAAACAAAGAAAAAGAAGAAGAAAACACAAAAACAAAGCAAGAAGAGGCAATCTATCTACCTCAAAGGCTCAAAGATGAAACCCTTTACACCTCCCTTTTGCGGCTTCCCTCACTTCTTCTTTGCACCCTTCTCCTTCTTCTTCGTGTATGGTGGCGGTGACAATGGAGGTGGTGATGAGCTCTCCCTCTCCCTCCCAAAGCTTTGAGCTATCTTGCTCTCTGTTTTGTTTTCTTTCACAAATTCTTTTGAAAAATGCCACACTTGGGTTTTTGGTATTGGGGAGTTGAAGTTAGTAAGCAACTAGGGGTTGATCTTGGGTGGCTATGACAGTGAAGGGTCAAAATCTCTGGTGGTCTAGCTTGGTGGAGGGCCTTGTTGTCTAGAGGTTATACCTAAGTAACCATACTTTATCATTGACTTTGTATGCTAGATGTTGGAGATGATACTGGTCTGCAATGCTTGTACTGATTCTGAGCCCTTTGGATTTGTTGCTTGAGTTCTTGTTGTATATCTTCTAGGTATTGAGATTTATCTCATGTGGTAGGGTTCATTACTTGATTGGAGAGATGTAAAATCCATCCTTGGATACTAGCCATAGTTTGCAAATAAAGGAGTTTTCTTAGTAGATGTATGGATAGTATTATTATAAGAAAACTCTACAAACGGCAAGAGCTCAAACCAATCATTTTGATGGTAGTTTGATAGTGCAATAGAGATATTGTTCCAAGACTTGATTTACCCATTTTGTTTGACCATTAGTCTATGGATGATTGGCTTAGGATAACTTAATTTTGACTCCAAGGAGGTTGCAAATGCTCTTCCAAAAATTGGATATGAATTGGGGACCCCAATCACGCTGATGATGTCATTTTGGATTCCATGTAATTGGAGTAAGAGTCTAGCAGTAGTTGTGCATGTGATGATGGTCTTGGTGATAGGGATGAAATATGATATTTTTGTGAATCTACCTACCACAACAAGAATAGAGTCATATTTCTTTGATTTATTATGAAATCCATGGACAGATAAGACCACGATCACATTGGAATGGCAAGGGTTGCAAGAAGCCATGTGATTTATGAGTAGATACCTTGGTCCTGTTGCAAGTATCACATGATTTTATATATTCCTTAGCTTCTTTACACATCTTGGGTCACCAAAAAACTCTTGAAATAATCTCTAAGGTCTTATTAACTCCAAAGTGTCTTTCTATGCTAGGATTTCATGGCATTGTTGGAGTACCTAGAGTCTCAGCTTTCCTGGAGGGATGTAAAGTACATCCTTGGAGTATAACAATCCATTAGTTTCCTGAAACTCACAAACTTCACTTTATTTTCCCTCTTCATTTTCTCTTGGCATTGTTGACCAAATTATCATGTGATAGGAGCGCATGATTAACTAGATTAAGGTAGGGTCATCTTGGTGACAACAGGAGATGGCTGCTAGCTGGAGGTTCTCTAGCTTGAGTAGTATTGCTCCTTATTGATAAAAAAACTTCTTCTCCCTTTTTAAGTTCTAGGTAGGATCTTCTTGATAAAGCATCTAATTAGCATTTTTGGCATCCTAGGCGATAGGTGATGACAAAGTCAAACCTAGATAAGAAGTTACTTTAGTGAGATTATCTTCGATTGAGGCTGCAAGTTGTGATAAAGTATTCTAGATTTGAATGCCATTGGATGCATGTGACCGTCATCTCCATGCTAGCACAATTTGGCTCCTATGGCATAGTCTAATACATCGATCTCTAAGAGAAATGCCTTGGTAGGATTTGGGTGGACTAGGATTGGGAAAGTGGTGGTGAAAGTGGTCTTCAGGGTCTAGAAGGCCTTCTCAATTTTTGAGATCCATGAGAACTTTGAGTTTCTTACAAGTCTAGTGAGTGGTGTGATTATCTTTGACTAATCCTTGATAAATATCTTTTAGAAGTTGGCAAAGCTAAGGAAACATTGGACATCACGGACATATGTGGGTCTTTGCCAATCAAGAATAACTTTGATATTCTTGGGGTCCATGAAAATCCCTCTCTAGGAGACATTGTATCCCCTAGGAATTCCACTTTTGCCTGATGGAAAAAACACTTCTCAAGTTTTGCATACAGTCCTTTTTATTTGAGCTTTTCCGAAACTAATTTTACGTGGTGCTCATGCTCCTTTGGATCTTTTGAGAATATCAAGATATCATCCAAGTATATAACTAAATCATCTAGATGCTCTTGAACACCATATTGGGGAATATAGAAATTTTCCATAAGTTTAGAACACCATATGATGTGTCCTATCATATGTTGAAAAACTATAGGAGCATTGGTGAGACCGAAAGGCATAACAACATACTCGAAGTGACCATACCTTGTGTGGAAGGTTGTCTTCTATTCGTCTCCTTCTCTTATCGGTACAAGATTATAAGCCCCTCATAGATCAATCTTTGTGAAGATCTTGGATTTTCCAAGGCCTTCCAAGAGCTCTCTGGTATCAATGGCAAAGGGTATCAATTCTTGATTGTTATCTTGTTAAGTCCTCGATAACTCACACACATTCGAAGTGACCCGTCTTTCTTCTTCACAAACAAAATTGGGGCTCCAACAAGAAATTTTGAGTGCCTAATGAGTCCCTTGGCTAAGTTCTCACCAATGTTCTTGCATAGTTCACCTAGTTCATCAGGAGATAGCCTATAGATGGGTCCAGAAGGTGGTTGAGTCTCCTCATGGAGTTCTATAGCACAATCATATGGTCTATGTTCAGGTAAGAGGTCTGCATTCTTTTTTTCAAAGACATCTTGGAATTCTTAATACTCTCTTGGTAGCTTGAGTGACTCATCCTAATTACTAGATTCTTGAGTAGCATGTATATGATATATTATGTAGGTTGGTTTCTTCCTTGCTATGTGCATAAAGGCATTGGCTCCTAGATATATTGACTTTCCTTGATTTTCATGACATGTAATCTTTTCCTTAACCCAATCAATTTTTGGGTTGTGTTTCTTTAGCCAATTCATCTCAAGGACAATTGGATTTGTGGGACTAGACATGCCATTAAAGCATACACGAGATTTGTGATTGCCAAGAGTTACCATGAGTGATTGGGTTTCTTTGGTAATATCTCTAGATGCTCGAGGTCTTCCATCCACGACTTCAACTATTGTAGGATTGTTCTTTTATAGTACTAGAATCTAGTATCTATTCACAAAGCCATCATCAATGAGACATGTGGATGCCTAGGAGTTGACCAGGGCTTTGAGGGAAAAATTCTTTCTTGGCAGAATCATTTGGACTATGACAATGAAAGTTTCCATGGGTGTCGCTAGGATCAAGAGACCCTTTCTTATATAAAGGTCCATTTGTACGGTCTCATTTACAACCGAGCATCGTCATTTTCCTACTCGAGGATGGTTGCGGTAACTCTTGGGATTCTTGTCCTCTTATTTAGATAATTTAGGGTGATGTGTCTAGGGTTTCCACAATATAGGCATAGATGATTTTATATTACTCTTTGCTTTTCTTGTGGGGTCAAGGGCTAGATTTTGGTATTATCTATTTGCATCAATTCGGACTTGGTTTCTTCTTTGATAGGTCTTTGATTGGGGCTGGGTTACATTGGCGAGGTCTTAATTCTTCTCACTTTTCTTGCTTTCTCTCGAACAATCTATTATCATACTAGATGGCTTGCTTGATATAATCATTGAGTATTTTTTCCTTAGACATAGTGAGCATGAGATCCTCAATGTCATCTCAAAGACCCCATATGAATTGTCTGATAAAATACTCCTCATGCCAAGTGACATCACATATTAATTGCCTAAATTTAGATGCATAAGCAAAGGTAGGGCGGTTACCTTATCATAGCTTTCGAAGTTTTATTTTTGCTACTCAACTGGTGTCTACATCTCCAAATGTGGAAGTCTTGGATCTAGTCGTGCATCTCAGATCTAGTCTTGCATCTCTTGAAACACAATGCCTAGATGCATAGGTTGTTCTGTTTGAAGTTGCACTTGTCATTCATTCAAGACTTGAACTTTTTGTTGGAGGTTTTGAAGGGAGGCCAACATTGAACTTTCAAGGGTCACCTCCATGGTGCTCAGTAAAGCTAGAAAGTAGTATTTCCAAACTGGGCTCTATGGAGTGCTGCAGGAAGAAGATCTGAAGACTGACCTGCCAAGGTTGAAAAGAGAAGAAGGGCTATCTGCCATTCTCCTTGTGAAGGTATGCATTTTGGTCAGATGCAGTCTATGGTTCATGTTAGTGTTTGAGGCTTCTGTGGGAGCTTTGGGAAGCACTCTTGAGCACATCTAAGTGTTCAGCTTCATCATCATCATCAACATTTGCTGTTGTTGAAGACATTCCTGTAGGCTGCATGTTTGCGCCAGGACAGAAGGCTGCCTCTGTTGGCTGAAAATCAAGCCATTGATCATCTACAAAGTGCTATAAAGCATGTTTGCACTCTTTGGAAGGTACTTGAAGACTACAAGAAGCTATTGCTTGTGTTGGATCTCTGTTATGAGCTGGAATTAGAGTATACAGATTTGTAAAACAATCCTAAATTGATGGAAAAGTGAAAGGACAACTTGCATTTGATCATCATTGAGCTACAAAAGCTCCTGGTCATGCCCAAAAGCATCAACAAGACTTAGACATTTGCTTGGAGGCCGTATGTACATGTTCTCATGTGTTGGAGATGGTTTTTTATGACTGAAATATTCTGATTTGGAAGCCATTGATAGGCTGAAAACTGTCATTGAATGTGGGCAGCAAGCATCATCTTCTACTGAAGCATGTTATGACACTGTTGGTCTCTAACAACTGTATGCTATTGGGAATATGTCTGAGAATGCTTGGATCATTGAATCAGGCATTGAGCATGATTAAAAACTAAAATCTGAAGCTAAAATTGAATGCATTTACATTGTCTTAGCTAGGTACAAACTGTAAATGCAATGTATGCCACTGGCTATTGAAGACAGCTTGTCTATGGGTGCCCATATAGTCATGCAGTGACCTTGATACTTCAAAGTGGATGTATGGCATGTTTTTGAGCTATTTTGGAGCTAGAAAGGCTTGATTTCACTGAGTATTTGCTGACTGCAATCTGTGAACAAGTTATTTGACAACCGTACTTACTGGTTATGCACTATTTTGTACCATATTCTTATGTCTGGACTGCCACATGTACTAGCAGATATTTTGGAGGGTTTGGGACATGTATGACATGTATACACATTGATTTTGGCCTTGAAATTGCTGCTGGTTACTCACAGTTTACAGTTTTTAGACTGTATGTATTTACCCTGCAGTGAGGTTGTAGGAGTTTAAGCTGAAGCAACTACATAGCATATGTATTGACTGTTATACCTACGGGTTGGACCACTTGTTTGTGGACCGTTTTGAGCTGTCATTGGGCTAAATTACCCTATTTTTTTACTGCAATTAATTGCAAAAAAATGTCATAAACAGTTGAGGATTGAACTTGGTCAGGTCATACTTGTTGGCTTGCACGAAGTTAGGCAGTGACTAAATATTGTCTGGTACAATATGGCAAATGCAGAAAGAACAGACAACATAACCCAGATTGTGGGGAAAAAGCTTGACAGTAACAATTATGCCATATGGAAGTTCTGCTTGGAGAACTTCTTAATAGGGAAAGGCTACTAGGAGTTGCTGACTGGAGCAGAAGCTGAACCTGAGCTCCCAGATTGACCTACGGCCGATCAGAGACGATTACACTGAGCTTGGACAGAAAGATCTCGTAGAGTCTTGCACTGGCTCTCTTTATGTATCTCAGATGCCATGATAATGGAGATAATGAACTACAGCTCTCCTAAGAATGCATGGGACATTTTGGTCAAGTACTATGGTACAACCACAAGTGCCAGGAAGATACAGTTGAAGCAGAAGTTCAACAACATGGAGAGAAAGAGTAGATCTATACATGATTATGTTACGAAGGTTAAGACTATTGCGGATCAGATGGCATTTGTTGGTTCACAGGTTGAAGATGAAGACATGGTTGCTGTGTTTTTGAATGGCTTGGGGCCTAAGTATAAGCCTTTTGACACTTCTGTGTATGTGAGGGCTGAAATGCCTGATTTTAATGAGCTGGCTGCATTGCTTATACATGAGGAGGTTAAACTTGGCTTGGCTACAGGGTCAAGCAGTTCTAAAAATAATGATGTAATTTTTTATTCGAATTAGCGCGATCATGGCAACCAAGGTAGAGGCTATGGATCTGGCAGAAGAGGCCAGCAGAATGCATCCTATGGCAATAACAACCAGCAGGTATCAAATCCAAGAGGTAGTGGAAGCTTTAGAGGTAGGGGGAGATCTAGCCCTAGAGGCAGAGGCTCCTGGCAACAGCAACGTCCATCTGACAATCCCAATAGGGATAAGGATTGTCACTACTGCGGGAAGTATGGGCATATTGCCAAGGACTGCTGGAAGATGAAGGGCAATCAGAAAGGCAAACAGCATGGACACTTTGCTGCGTCTAGTCAGGCAGATGATACTTCAGGAGATAGATTGTTTGCCATGCAGCATGTAAAAGACAGGGCTGTGCTGAAAAATACACTGATGATGCAATTTGGTACATTGATTCAAGGGCATCGAACCACATGACCCCTCACGGTGATTGGTTTACTGATATGGTGGCTAAAAACATGGCTATGCCTGTACAGGTGATGACACGCAGCATAGCATTGAGCATAAAGGCATAGTGCCTCTTGTGGTTCATGATGGCAAAAAGAAAAAATTGCATGATGTATTGCATGTTCCTTCAATTACGAAGAACTTACTGTATGTCTGGAGCAGAACTTGCAAGTTAGATTCAATAAGCATGGCTGATTTATTGAAGAGTTTGGCAATGGATGCAAGTTGATAGCTCGCGGTCATAGAAATGGCAGAATGTTTACTCTTGATGCTACTTTGCTAGAGCTGAATACAACTATGTTTGCCCATGGTTCTAGCACTATCAGAGATTTGAAAATTTGGCACAAGAGAGTGGGGCATGTGAATTTGCAAATGCTGAAAATTATGCAAAAAAAACAGCTTGCTACAAGTTTACCCAAGTTCCAATATTCAGATATTAGACATGTATGCGATGCTTGCTAGTTCGGTAAGCAGTCAAGGTTGCCGTTTGTCAAGCATGTAAGGCAGAATACACGTTTATTGCAGTTACTGCACTCTGATGTTTGGGGGCCAGCCCATAATGCATCTATGGGAGGCTCGAAGTATTATGTGGCATTCATTGATGATTACAGTCGCTATACTTGGATGTATATCCTGAAAACAAAGGATGAGGTGTTTGCTATTTTTCAGCAGTTTAAAAAGCAAGTTGAAAATGAATTTGACTGCTATATCTCTTGCTTGAGATCAGATAGAAATGGGGAGTATGTGTCAAATGAGTTTGACAATTTTCTGGCTGAAAATGGCATACGTAGGTAGCTTACCTGCAGCTACACTTCTCAGCAGAATGGGGTAGCTAAAAGAAAGAACAAGGTCTTGATGGAAGCTGCTCATGCCATGATGAATGAGAAGAAGATGCCGCTCTATTATTGGGCTGAGGCTGTTATGACAGCCATGTACATCTTGAATTGGACTCCCACTGCAGGTATTCATGAGATGACACTGTTTGAGAAGCTATATGGCTATAAGCCGGATGTAACTCACATGAAAGTCTTTGGTTGTCTTGCTTATGTGCACATTACATATGAGAAAAGGATGTTATCTTTGATGAGATGGGCTCTTGGTATGTATCACCAGGTACAGTGCCATCAGATATGCCTTCTACTCATGTATCTACAGTTGATTCGCAGCAAAGCACTGCTATGACAGGTCCTAGTAGTCAAATAGTATCCCCATGGTTAGGGAGATTGAGGAGCTCACCGTCCACTGATACCAGTATGTCAGTGAGGGGGAGATATGATGTCTTGGTGAGCAAAGGATGCATCTGGTATGATGAGGATGCATCTGGTATGATGACACCTGGTAGAATGACTTCTGGCTATGAGTCTACTAATACTTTAGATAGTGAACTTGGTATTCCAACTGTCTATAGGACTCGCACAAGGCAGAGTAGGTACATTCCACCTCATGAAAGAGAATCTAGTAGTGCGCCACAGCCTAGATGCTCACAGAGGGTTAGATACCCTATTGATAGGTTGACGTACAGTGGCTACTCTGCAAAGCATTATGCTTACATGACAAAAGTGATGGAGATCAAAGAACCAGGTACATATGCTGAAGCAGTGAAAGATGAGAACTAGTGTGCAGCTATGGATGAAGAAATGAATGCCTTGGCTGAAAATAAGACATGGGATCTTGTGCCACTGCCTGAAGGGAAAAATACCATTGGCTACAAATGGGTCTACAAAATCAAATGCAAGTCGGATGGCAGTGTGGAAAGGTACAAAGCTAGGCTAGTTGCTAAGGGGTATGCTCAACAGTATGGACTTGATTATGAGGAAACATTCAGCCCTATTACCAAGATAGCAACCATACGCACCATGATTGCTTTGGCTGCTGCTAGAGGCTGGAAATCGCAGCAGATGGACATGAAGAATGCCTTTCTTAATGGTGACTTAGCAGAGGATGTCTATATGGTTCATTCGGAAGGGTATGTTCACCCTGATTTTCAGCATTATGTATGTAAGCTGAAAAAAGCATTGTATGGGCTGAAGCAGGCTCCGAGAGCTTGGCATGCTAGGATCAGTAACTACTTGCAAAGATTGGGATTTGATGTTGGTAGGGCTGATCACAGTCTATTTATGAAAAAGATAGAAAAAGACTTGGTAGTGTTGGTTATCTATGTTGATGACCTGATAATCATAGGTGATGATGATTTGGGGATACAACATGTTATGCAAATGCTGAAATCTGAATTTGATATGAAGGACCTAGGAGAACTGAAGTGTTTCTTGGACATTGAGGTAGTTCCAGTTGAAAATGGTTTATGGCTGATGCAAAAGTACTATGCCATGGAAATGCTGAAGAAGTATGGCATGGCTGAATGCAAACCATTGGATACACCTCTTGATCAGAATGTCAAGTTATATATGAACATTGGGACTGAAGTAGAAGATGTGACTATGTACAGGCAGATGGTTGGCAGTCTGATTTACTTGACCATCACTAGGCCTGACTTGAGTTATGCTATAGGGATCATAAGCCAATTTATGTTAAGTCCACTGTAGAGTATGGGCTATTTTATGCCAGAGATAAGCCCTTAAAACTCATTGGATACACAGATGCAAATTGGGCAAGATGCTCATATGACCGTAGATCTACGAGTGGATATGCTTTTGGATTTGGTAGAGGTATGATTACCTGGAGCAGCAAGAAGTAGCCTACGGTTTCATTGTCTAGTACTACTAAGGCAGAGTACAGGGGTGTTGCATTGGCATCATGCGAGATTTCATAGCTGCTCAAGCTTATGGCTGATTTGGACATACAGGTAGATGCTCCAGTGAAGTTACTATGCGATAATCTGAGTAGTGTACTCTTGGCCATGAATCTAGTATATCATGCCAAAACGAAACACATAGAGGTACACTACCACTTCATCAGAGAGATGGTTCTTGCAGGATGAGTTGATCTCATGTATGTAAAGACTGATGAGCAGGTTGGGATATCTTTACCAAGTCCTTGGGTAAAGATAAGTTCAGTGTTTTTAGACAACTACTTGGTGTGCAGATGCTATCTTGAGCTTGAGGGGGAGTGTTAAGACTTCAAGCTCGATCTACTATCTTTGGTATGACCATACCCGACACTTGAGTTGTCCAGCTGTACTACATGATGCGGACATTAAATAAGTTGGTGGTTAGGAGTTAGCTGTTTGGTGTGAATGGTCCTAGACCTTAAGTTGTAACTATTCTCTTTAGTGATGTGTGGAATGGAAAAATAGAAGAAACACGTGAGAGCTCATTACTCAGTATCATCACCAGTCTCCACAAATCCTAGTTTTTCCATTTTCGTTGCATCCTGCATCCATTCTGCATGACCTGTCATGTGGTTTGATGCATCTGAGTCAACATACCACACATCGTTGCTTTCTTCTACACTTGTCACAGAATTGGTCATGTGCTGCACCATAAACAAATGCTCATTTTTGTCATCACCCTGTCTACTAGAAGATGCATAATTCCCTTGTTGCAATTTTCCATTCATGATGTCATTCTGCTTTTTATAGTAGTCTTTAGCCATATGACCCATTTTATCACAGTAGTAGCATTCAACATTGTTGTTTGCATTTTGGCCTCTTTGCCATCCACCACGACCTCTTTGTGATGGGACCTAAAATGGGTTGGCACTGGCTCATGCACTAGCCGGACCTCTATCATGCACTCAACAACCCGACGGCCTCGCGGCCAGGAGCATGGATGACACATACATCATCTTCCTAAACATCTTGCGTTTGTGTCACGTCTTGTAGTCCAACTCTAACCTATTAACACTCCTCAGAGGGAGTCCCAACACATTGCCAAATAGCACGAAGCACAAACATAGGAGGTCCTCCAACGGCTGAATGCCGCTATCTCACTGCGACTCTCCTACACCTTGGGGATTGGCCCCTCGATGCATCGCTAAACATATATAACATGCGAACACAAACTTCTCTCTTTTATGATTCGCGTATTTCCAGGAGATATACCATGCTTCCTCACTTTCTTTCCCCTAGACCCAATGCCTAGCCTACAGCTTGGACAACCTTACTCACTCAACGTTGGTCATATTCCTCTAAAAAGCAATTGCTATGCATCCAGGAGGTATTATCTGATACTTTTTAAATTTCATGCTTCATGCAAATTGTGAATGTCCACGTGCTCAAACAATTAAGAAAATTAGCATTGGTGCACATGTGCAAAAGCATTCTTTCAATGAATTTGACTATTGCTCGTATGCAGCGTTGCATGAACCTAGCACCGAGAAACCCTCGTGCTACTAGGTTCTTAATCTTGAAATATCGTCCAATCTATATGGTACGCAAAAAAAAAACCAGCAAGCTTTTCATCATTTCATTCAACATTTACACGCTTTTTATACACTCCAACCCCTCTCACCCATTTAGGTTGTGCATATTGCATAGGTTTAGGATTTATTTTCCACATTTTTATTGCATAAAAGCCATAAAAACCCACTAAAACATAGAGGTAGGGCTGAACTGAGGCTAAACCTCATACTTCGGACCCCCCATACATCCACAAACATGGTTCTTATTTTTCCTTAATTTTCGACACTCAAAATCCATTTTTTCCATTTTTTTTCTTATTTTTCCTATTTTCCTTGTATTTTTCCAATATTTAATGACTAAAATTTCAAAATGGGTTATGGGCTATGGCCCTTAGGTTCATTTGCAGCAAAAAGACAAGTTTAGTTGGTGTGTCTTATGATATTTTCCATTGATGTCTCAAAAACACCCAATTTTTCCATATTTTACATATTTACGGGTTTTTCACTACTAATTTCATCCACAACACTTATGATTTTCTGATTTTCTGAGCATAAACAATTGAAAGACATTGAAGATAACATTATAATGCATTATCATCTCATGGGAACAAGAATTCATGAAGCAAATTGCATAAAAACACCATTTTTCTTTATAAAAATGAGATTACCGTTCTTTGCGGGTTGCAAGTTTTTATTTGCCATATCTCGGGACTGATTTCCAGCCACCATTACTGCTCATGACAATCCACATTTAGCAATCTTCAATCTTCTTGCACTATGGAGCAATCCGGTCTTCATTGGGCAAGCATCCATCATCCATTCTTCTTCTTCCTCTTCACCACATGAATCTGCCTTTAGGGGAGAGAGAGGGAGGAGAGAGAAATACTAGATTTCTATCTCAGCGTTCAGACCACCATTTGATGGGCGAGAGGCAGTGATATGACCAGCAGGGAGAAGGAAGACAAGGCCAATGATCAGTTGGATGGGTTGTGTGTAGTAGGCAAGTTGCCTCTCCTCCTCTCATGGCGCATTTTTCGGGCGCAGTCGATAACATCTGCATCTCTTATGCGATCTTGGGCCTCTATCGGCTCATTCAAAGTGATCTGATAGACATCCTCCGTGGTGGATCCCTCTTTGGACTCATCAATTGATGATGTCTCACTGGCGGATAAATCCTCTAATGTCTCCAATTTTGTAGAAGATAGAGGAGCTCTCTCACTCTGCGGAGACTCAGGGTAGGCATCAATCACCACGCGCTGGGCACCTCTGCCGAATATCAGTCGACCGGCGGGTATATCCACTTGGCAGTCTGCTTGCAAGATCCAAGGTCGTCCAAGTAATACTTGGTAACTTGGACGCCCTGCAAAACGAATCACCCTAAAGTCCAACAGACATTCTACATTTGCAACAGTGACATGGACCTTAGTAATGTAGCCTTCCAGCTGTCTCAAACTATCATCCGCCATTCTGAGAATTGTGGAGGTATCTTTTTGGATCGCAAGACCCAACCTTTCCATCAGTTCAGAACTCATAATGTTAATAGATGATCCCGTGTCGACAATGGCATAATCTACTAATATCCCATCGACATAGGCTGCAACCCTTGGGCAATGCTTCTCAGCATGCTCGAACCAGTCATCACCAACTCGCGCAATATCCAAAGGGTCTACAATATACCCGGTACGCAGGATTTTTCTAAATTCCTTGTGTACTCCTGGGGAAAGCTTAATAAGCTGCAAAAGATTCACATCTGGCTTGACTTCGCAAAGAGAGCTCGCCAAATCGAATTCATGATAGTTCGATAGAGTTCGCTTTTCACGCCAAACCATCCGCTCTTTAGGTCGCTGAACCGGCTTTGTTGCCTCTTTTTTAACTTTCACCTTCTTCTTTGGTGGTTCCTTATCCTTCTTAACATCGGCTTTACTCTCCACGGGCTTCAGAGGTCCCCCTTCCATGGAAGGATCCAAAACTTGCGTTCCTTTGTCGCCTTGTTTAGGGTTTCCATCGACAGGCTTATCCTTGTCGGCTTCTCTACCCTTTTGACCTCTTGTAAGGACAACTCGCCGATTAGAGGTTTCAGCGTCATTAACGCGTACAACCTCAATCAAACTAACCCCACTACCACTAGGTAGCTCCTCCACTGTAGTCTTTGGTCGTTGGAGTATTTGTTTAGGCCCGTCTTCTCACTGGGAATCATTTCCTTGCACACGATGATTAACAGGCCCTGGTTGCCGACTACCTCGCTGGAGGGAACTAATCTTACTCCAGCAAGTGGCTGCTAAATGGCCGGATTTTCCACAGATGTCACACTTGACATTTGGGCAATTTCTTGGATAATGTTGCCCACCACACCATTTGCAGTTAAACCTCGAAGGTGCACCCTCATCTGGGTATCTACTTCCTATCAAATTTTGTTGTTTTTTAAGAAAGTTAACATCAACGGCTCAGTTTGTCGATACTGCTCCATAATCATGTCGGTATAATGCTTCATCATGTCCTTAACCTCGCCAAGAACATTGGAAGTGCTCGACTTGTAGCCTTGATCATTACCCTGTCGTTCCATTGGCCTAACAATTCGATTAGGAACTGGTTGTTGAACCACAGGCATGGTATTAGAACTAACTACTTGGCCTCCACCATTTGGAGCCATTTGACTGCCCGTAGGCATCGACATGCTAGGGGGAGCTGGTAATAAAGGCACATTCTGCATCATGTTCCCTCTCCCATTAGGATTAGCCATCGCTATCCCTTGGTTACCACTGCCATTGGCCGTCGCCATATTGTTTCCCAATGCTAGGCCCATATTTGAGTTGCCTCGAGAGGCATAGGCTGCTTGTAGTCGGGATTCCACCTCTTGTGCTCGTGTAATGGCAGTATCAATATCCCCCAAAGGGACACTACTCAACTGCAACTGGATGTTAAAGTCCAAACCATGTAGGAAATATTGCGATTGGGCAGCTACGGGGATAGGAATAGAGGTGTCCAACTTACGGAAAACCTCTTTTATTTTCTTTGCATAAGCACGAATATCCTCGTGTGATTCTTGGCGGGTTACGTTGAGTGCACGCAACCAATATTGCCCACCCCTTTCAGGGGCAAACTCCCTTCAAAAAGCTCCATAAAATGCATCAATATTCAATATGGTTCCGGCTTCTAAACCATGATACCATATGGCAGCTCTTCCTTTGAGAGTCATGTTGAAGAACATCATTAAATGTCCTTCTTCCTGGATGCGACAGTTAAACATCAGCTTTTGAAACTCCCTAACGTGGAGTTCCGCATCTTCCTCAACTAGCCCATTAAAAATGGGTAGCAGGTAACCTAGAGCCGGTAAATCCGTCGTTCCTGTAGGAATTGCAATAGGCTGCGCCATGATGGAAATTGGATTTGCACTAGGAATAGGGGACGGTGGGGTTACACCCCCCGCACTTGATGTAGACTGGCTTATGGAAGAAAGGGGAGCACCAGGGCTTCCACCTTCTCCTAACTTACTGCTTGTGGCACCAAGACCACTAGATCCACCCCCTTGTAAGGGTTCAGCACTGCTATGCTTAGGGGAATATCTCCTAAAAATTTCAGCACGTCGCCTAGCTCTTTCGTCTCTCTCTTTCTTTTGGATTTCTGCTAGACGATGCTTATCGATAAATAACGGATCAATCTTAGTATCCTTTGGTATAAACTACTAATTGGTCCCTAGACAACCAAGATTCGAGGACCGCCACTTCTAAGCAGCTCCCGACAGACGCACCACTGATGGGACCTAAAACAGGCCGGCACTGGCTCATGCACTAGCCGGACCTCTATCATGCACTCAACAACCCCACGGCCTCACGACCAGGAGCGTGGATGACACATACATCATCTTTCTAAACATCTTGTGTTTGTGTCATGTCTTGTAGTCCAACTCTAACCCAATTAACACTCCTCAGAGGGAGTCCCAACACATTGCCAAATAGCACGAAGCACAAACATAGGAGGTCCTCCAACGACTGAATGCTGCTACCTCACTACGACTCTCCTACACCTTAGGGATTGGCCCCTCAATGCATCACTAAACATATATAACATGCGAATACAAACTTCTCTCTTTTATGATTCGCGTATTTCCAGGAGATATACCATGCTTCCTCACTTTCTTTCCCCTAGACCCAACGCCTAGCTTACAGCTTGGACAACCTTACTCACTCAACGTTGGTCATATTCCTCTAAAAAGCAATTGCTATGCATCCAGGAGGTATTATTTGATACTTTTTAAATTTCATGCTTCATGCAAATTGTGAATGTCCACGTACTCAAACAATTAAGAAAATTAGCATTGGTGCACATGTGCAAAAGCATTCTTTCAATGAATTTGACTATTGCTCGTATGCAGCGTTGCATGAACCTAGCACACTGAGAAACCCTCATGTTACTAGGTTCTTAATCTTGAAATATCGTCCAATCTATATGGTATGCAAAAAAAAAAAACCAGCAAGCTTTTCATCATTTCATTCAACATTTAATGCTTTTTGTACACTCCAACCCCTCTCACCCGTTTAGGTTGTGCATATTGCATAGGTTTAGGGTTCATTTTTCACATTTTTATTGCATAAAAGCCATAAAAACCCACTAAAACATAGAGATAGGGCTGAACTGAGGCTAAACCTTGTACTTCAGACCCCCCATACATCCACAAACATGGTTCTTATTTTTCCTTAATTTTTGACACTCAAAATCCATTTTTTCCTATTTTTTCCTATTTTTTCCTTATTTTCCCTATTTTCCTTGTATTTTTCCAATATTTAATGACTAAAAATTCAAAATGGGTTATGGGCTATGGCCCTTAGGTTCATTTGCAGCAAAAAGACAAGTTTAGTTGGTGTGTCTTATGATATTTTCCATTAATGTCTCAAAAACACCCAATTTCCCCATATTTTGCATATTTACGGATTTTTCACTACTAATTTCATCCACAACACTTATGATTTTCTGATTTTCTAAGCATAAACAGTTGAAAGACATTGAAGACAACATTATAATGCATTATCATCTCATGGGAACAAGAATTCATGAAGCAAATTGCATAAAAACGCCATTTTCCTTTATAAAAATGAGATTACCGTTCTTTGCGGGTTGCACGTTTTTATTTGCCATATCTCGGGACTGATTTCCAGCCACCATTACTGCTCATGACAGTCCACATTCAGCAATCTTCAATCTTCTTGCACTATGGAGCAATCCGGTCTTCATTGGGCAAGCATTCATCATCCATTCTTCTTCTTCCTCTTCACCACATGAATCTGCCTTTAGGGGAGAGAGAGAGAGGAGAGAGAAATACTAGATTTCTATCTCAGCATTCAGGCCACCATTTGACGGGCAAGAGGCAGCGATATGACCAGCAGGGAGAAGAAAGACAAGGCAAATGATCAGTTGGATGGGTTGTGTGTAGTAGGCAAGTTGCCTCTCCTCCTCTCATGGCGCATTTTTTGGGCACAGTTTCCTCTCCTTCTTCTTCACGTTTTTTTTCACTTCTTCCTCATGCCACGATTTTGTTTGACATAAAATGCTTCCAAGACCCCAAGGGTCACTTACCACCTGGCCCAACTCATGTCCACCTCTTCAAATCTTGACCAATTCTTGGCCATTTTCCCCTTCGGACTCGGAATTGAGCTCTGAAAAATCCTGGGCGTCCGGCTCGGTATCCGGCATTGGCCAGTAACTCGTGTCAACCCACACGACTGCCTGAAAAATTATGAAAAATCAACAAGTGTCGCTCGAGCACCTTTAAAGCACTTTGGTGCTTAAAATCGTCCTAGATGGAGCCGCCGCCTTTGACGTTGAATATTTTTCCCTTGATATTCATATTTTTTAGCTATTTTTAAGCACTTCTCGGAACCAAAATTCCTCTCTCACTTTGACTCTCCCTGCCTCTAGAGTTACCACATCCTCCTCCATAGGACTGGTTTTCTTGAGTTTGCTGCATATTCTGATTTCTACCACGGCCTCCAGATCGGCCTCCTCTACCTCTGCCTCTACCTCTTCCAACATTTGAGTAGAAGACAGCTTCTTTTGAAGTTCCTCCTGAAGAAGATGCACCACCATTTCTCTGCTCCTCAGAAATTAGAAGAGCAATCAATTCCTCAAAATTAAGAAATCTGTCACGGACGGAAATGGATGTTCGGAACTGTGCATAATCCTTTCCTAGACCATTCAAGTTCACAGAAACTAAATCATCATCTTCCATTGGCGACCCAATGAAAGCAAGTGTATCTGCAATCTTCTTCACCTTCATGTGGTAGTCATTGATGCTCATACTTTCTCTTTGCACATTGTGCAACTCTTGCTTGAGTTGCATTTTCATGGCTTGCGTATTTGTGCTATACATTTTTGACAAAGTATCCCATGCCTCCTTTGGCGTACTTGCATCCTGAATATGCACAATCATAGAGTCTAAAATACTGATAGACAGCTAGTACATAACTTTTCTGGCTCTCTCATGCCATCCTTTAAATGCCTGCATTTACTATTGATTGGGAACATCAGGAAGAACTGGTTCTTCTTCATTTCCTGCAACAAATTCCCAATATCCTTTTCCCATAAGGAAATTCGTCATTCTAAACTTCCATGCTTGGAAGTTGTTCTTGTCAAGCTTTTCAGTGACAATCTGTGAAAGAGAATCAGACGCCATTACAGAACACTGCAAAAAATTTTGTCACTGCAAAAAAACACAGCTTCAACCTCACAAGGGCAAATCTGCAAAACTAACGAAAGTGGTATTTGACCACACAATCACTTCCTAGTGATGATTTTGCATCAACAAGCAACAAGGATGATTTTGTAACTCCCAATGTCTCTACCCACAGGCATACGATGCAATTTCTACAATAACTTTTCACCGACCTGTAGAACAGTGGTCGCACAGCATAAAACAGGGCCTTTTCCTGAGTGCGTGCGGAAAACTTCCGCCTCCAAAACAGGCACCGAAATGGCCTCAAATAAAAAAAACAGCATATACTACCCTCTTGCTACACCGCGAAGGGTCTCTCAATCTGAGACAATACACTCTTGCACTTTCCGGTTGTGCTACCTGCAGAGACTTGCTCCCAAAATGGAAAAATGAAAACAACACTGGTCCTCTTACCAGAACACTGCGAACTTGGTTTGCTTTCTTGAGCTCCTTACCACGAAAAAGGCTCTAATACCATGTCAAGATTGTGGGAGAGAAGGAAGGAGTCTCACTTGTAGCTTTCTTGCTTGCACAATGGGGGAATACACACACAAGTGGAAGCTGAAAACAGTTTTCCTCTTCTTAATTGTGTAAGCCAAAAGAACTCAAGTACATAGAAATAGAAGAACCCTATATATGGGTCTCAAACCAAACTCAACTAACTAAGGTGGCATACTAACTGAGCCACAAACTAGAGTAGATAAGGATAGCTATCATCTAGCTATTATTCATGGGCGGTGTACCAACCGCATCTACAGCTAACAAGTCGGTGACATAAATGCACAACGGTCACCCTAGCATATCACGAGTGGAGCTCGATATCTCAACAAAACTCCTCTTGGGAGGAGGTCAAGAGGACAATGTTATATTTATTGCAAATTTTTTTATTACCTTCCCCCAGCCGAAGCGTGGCTGAGGGAAGGTGATGGACTAAAATGGAACTAGAGAGGTGGAGGGGAGGATAGGCATGTGGGGCACCACATGGGAGGGAGCTCTCCCCCTCCCTTCAACTATATAACCCCCCCTCTAAGGGGTGAAGGAGGAGGAAAAAGCTGAGGAAATTGGCGCGTGAGGAGGAGATTAAGCCGCCAGACTGTAGTCCATGGAGCCGCTGTTTGAGTGGGAGCGAGAGTAGGAGGAACATCATTGGCATCGACCTAATTCTGATTCGCAACTGTCGGAGCTGGTGGGGAGGTTCCTTGAGAGCGGCAAGGGTAGGAGACATGATGATGACGAGTGGGAGTCACTAGTCAAGAGCCGTCTAACGCCGCCCTTCCACAAATTGGCCTTTTACATGCCCACATGGTCTTCATCATGCCCCCAGAAGCTCCTTTTAAGCTTCTTGGGAAGCTTCTAAGGGGGCTCTCTAAGCCCCCTTTTCTATTGCCCCTTCTCAAGCGGACTTTTACAACCCCCCAAGAATTAGGCCCTTTCCCCCCTTGCATCCCCCATAAAGCCCACCTTAGCCCAGGTTTTTAAACCCCCTTTCTTCCCACTGAATCCCCTTAAGTCCACTTTATCCCTCGGCTTTCCTTTAAAGCCCTTCCCGTAAACTCACATAAAGCCATATTAGCCGGGTTTTAACCCCTTTCCCATTTCAACTCCCGCAAGCCATTTTACCCCAGGGTTTTTCTTAAGCCCCCTTTCCATGAAGATCAATTGTATTCCCGAAACATCTATGAAAGGAAGGGGAAGTTCATAAGTTCCCATTTCCAAAGCCCAAATTCCGCAAGAAGGTGCATCGGTGAAGGAAGCCCTATTTCAAAAGGGAATTGCACGTACAAGGGAGATAGGCCAAGATCATAAGTCTGCGGCCAAGGCAAGAAGGTCGAATTCTCGATGGCCCCTAAAAAGGCACAAGGCGCAACCGCAGAAGAATCATCTCCTAACATTCATGTGGGCATTTCACCGAGCCCACAAGTCCATGTTTTCTTCCTATTTTTTATTTACATCGTAATATTACAATTATGCATGATTAATTCACGAAAGTAAGATGCACTTTTGCGATTGAAAAACATTGGCTATCCTAAAGGAAAGAACTCACAATTGAAGAATCGGTCATTTATATTTCTCAAAGAAACGAACGAAAGAAGAACATAAGATGTCTATGCATTCTTAGCAAATTGTTTTTATGCATTGTAAAGTAACAAATTTAGATCAACTAATAATAATCATTACAAAGTTGAAATTATTGTTGTACACTTTGATTATGCATGGAAAGATAAAATCGCATGTTGCATTATTAGACATCTCTTTCTTCGCAATGATTCATTAAAGAAGATTGCTAACAACCGTAGGAATTTGCAAGGCATGGAAATGATTCTAGGGTTTCATGAAGTAGGTTAAACTCTAGACAATTGGTATAAATTTCATTCATGCTACGTAGTAGTTAGGAAAGGTTGTGTAATGCTCATTCAGTGCACGAATATTTCATGGCAAGAAACGGCCAAGAGCCCCTTCAACCTTAACTTCCAATTCACTTCTGCCCTGTGCAAGGTTTTACCCATCAAGGTGGTGGAGGAGGTGATTAACATCAGAGGCAGGCTTGGGCAAAAGTGGCTGGAGGAGAGAGCGTAGAACCCCACTTTATGGGCCACTGAAGATGCCAAATTGGCAAAATAATGTTTTTGAAGTATCAAGGTCCGTGCCCGGCTACGAATGTCAACCTACCTCAAGAAGAAGGATCTTCAATACCAACCTAGACACTTGGATGGCCTTTTGCAACACTCAACCCTTCAAGCAGAATGACGCAACCTTCATGCCCTACCCTCAAAGGGTCAAAGTGGATTTTGACTCCCGTGTCCATGGCCGCTACAACTTCCCTATAATCTATAACCCTCATTGTACTACGTATGAAGATGCCCTCATCTTCACATCAAAAAACTTGTATGATACCCTAATCCAATTCATGAATGAATTCTCTCCATGCCCTGACCCCACCTTTATTACTACTTGTAACTACCTTTGATACTCCTTAGGCAAGATCCCACCCCACAGGAGTGCACCCTCCCAATACTCCATTTTGATCCTAACATTATAGATAGTTGGGCGATGGCTGCGATGGCTCGACTAATGATGTGAGCTACTCTATTTCCTTCATTTTGCTTAGCTCTGCTAGAGGACATGAATGATAGCTACTTCACTGCTGCAATCATCCATTCCTCTCCACCACCACCCTTCAAGTCTGCCTAAACCTCAAGGGGTATCTCCAAAGCCGCTGATTCCTTAATAAATCTATTAATCCCCCTTCTCCACCTCACTCCAATGATGAAGATTAAACTTATGTCATGACTACGTAATTGTATAATATTTATTTTATTTGTAAAAAAGTGATATCACATATAGCCACCACAACTTGCACATCAACCACAGTCACTGCACCTAGGGGTCCTCAAGTTAGGTGCATTGGGTGGCCCTAGTCGGTGGCCGGCTCCGTTGTTAACCCCCTAGCCTCATTTTGATCCCCCACTTCACTCTCAGGGCACATCAAGGATGGGACACACCTAGGGAGGTAACACTCGCCTATGGTTAGACCTGTCACCCTAAGCTACATGCACCGCACTTCCCTTAGGCACAAACTAAGTCCTCATCACGTGAGTGGCAATGCCCATGCTTGCTCCTTGTGCTTCTTGTCCCACTAGCATGTACACAATGCACCACACGACAATGGAACACACCCCCAGGTAGTGCACCTTCTTTTCTTTTTAGGTACAAACAAAGGCCCCAACCACCAGCCCCAGAGACCCCATCATCCATGCAATGCACTCCCCATCTTATGGGACAATATCATCATGCCGGCGAAACAAATTAGGGGCACACTAAGGCAACCGTAATCAAAAAGTGAATGAAGAAGCTCATTTGGAACAGCACACAAGAGAAGGCAACCACGAAGGGCTAGGAGACGGATCCATCTAACACCATATTCAATTTTAAAGATGGATCCGCCCATCAGCCTCTCTCCCCACCACTGAGATCCATCCAACACTATCATCAATTTCAAAAGCATAAATCCCTCTAGCACACCTTCCACCAGGGCTCGTATAAGGGCCTTTCAAGTCCATAAATCCCTCCGACACTAGGGATCATATCCAACGCAAGGGCCTTCTAATTCCCAAAATCCCTCCAATAGGTCCATAAATCCCTCCTGCACTAGGGATCATATCCAACGCAAGGGCCTTCCAGATCCAAAAATCCCTCCAATAGATCCATAAATCCCTCCAGCACTAGGAATCATATCCAATGCAAGGGCCTTTCAGTTCCATAAATCCCTCTCCCTCCAAGAGACCAGGGCTCAGTCCAAACTCAAGGGCCTTTCAGTTCCATAAATCCCTCCAACAGGTCCATAAATCCCTCCAACACCAAGGATCATCTCCAACTCAAGGGCCTTCCAATTCCATAAATCCCTCCAACACACCCCCCAAAATGGCTTGTACACAAACTCAAAAAGCTGCGTGGCTACTCCAGCAACAGAGTCCAACCCACCACCCAACAAGTGCCATGGGACTGGCACTCAACTGGGAGGGAGGTAATGTTAACCCTCAAATGAACAAGGTGGAAAATCCAGAAAATCTAAAGCAGAAGACAAGGCCAAGGCAAAAGTGGCTTGTACACAAACTCAAAAAGCTACTTGGCTACTCTAGCAACAGATTCCAACCCACCACCCAACAAGTGCCATGGGATTGGCACTCAACTAGGAGGGGGGTAATGTTAACCACCTCAAACGAACAAGGTGGAAAATCCATAAAATCTAAAGTAGAAGATAAGTCCAAGGAAAAAGCAGAATGGAGGATGAAGGCATGACAACAAAAATCAAGAAACACAAGAAGTGTGAAAAATCCCTAAATCAAGAGGAGGTGCATAGGGAAAAGCACAAGTCAAAACTTTTGTAAAAGAGTGCAAGGCGCACCTTGATTTATTTTAAGAGTGCCCATGCAAATTATAAAGGTAGATGGGCAGTAGGAAGGAAGCTAGGAAGACAAGAGAACAATGGGAAAAAGGGCCTAGGCCATAGCCAGCCATGTAAAAAAGGGGATATTTAGGGTTTTGTATATAAAGTTCAAAAAGTGAATGAGAGCTCATTCTTTTGGTGTGTGGAAACAAGAGACTCACATTCTTCTCTTCTTTTGTTCTCTCTTGCTTGTGTGTGCTTGAGGGAGGGATTGTGAGAGTGTGAGGGAGTAAGTGTGTGAGGGTGAGGAAGCAAGGAGGTGAAGCTCTCCATCATCTCCTCTCTTCTTCTTCTCTCCTCTTCTCTCCTCTTCTCTTCTCTTGTCTTGTCTCACGTGCGGCTATGGAGGATGGAGCTTGGAGGTGGAGGCTTGAGGATGCTTGAGCTTGCATCAAGAATCATAGAGCTATCGGAGTGCTTGAGAGAGGAAGCAACTTGATCGGGCATCAAGGTAAGCTCACTATATTCATAAAGAAGGATAGCGTGTTGACTATGTGAGAGGTAGCCATTAGTGCTTGCTTGAAACATTTGAACAATAAGCGGTCTGTGGGTCTTGGTGGTTGAGCTTGTGCTCGCCTCTACACTCATGCTACCCTTATAGTAAATAAATAACACAACAATGACCTATACATGATGTGCATTAGAATTTAATCCATTTCAATTATATTTATCAAAATGTTAAAGATTTGGCACACTTGGAATACAATCTAATTTTTGGCAATTTATTTTATAATAGATCAAAAAATCAAACAACAAAATTGCCATTCTAAAAAGTAAGTTCAAGTCTTTCTTTATCCACTACTAAACCAATCTTTTATTTGGATTTTGTTTACTATGAAAATTAATGTGCTTATGCTTAGACCATTTTCACCATCTGACCCACATGTCAGCTCATGTGAGCACGAAGATCAATGATGCTATCCAAAGCTACTAATACATTTAAAAGCCTCCTCATGTGCTCCAATGATACTCCATGATCAATCTTTACCATGCTCCAACCATCTCTCCCTCTCTCACACCAATCCCCTTCCTCTCATAGGAATTGCTATTATGCGTGTTAGAAGGGAGGAGAGAGAGACTAAAAACCATCATTCACAATCCTTCATATCAGGCCATGAAAGTCACATCATCATGTAGAGGATGGAGAGGGGTTCCATCTCTCATATTTCATGCAATGACTGGTGTATATATTACATAGAGGAATCAATAGAAGTAGAAAATATGGGCGCCCTCTTTTCCTTATCTTCTTCTCTCTCTCTCCATGATTTCTTCATCCAAGAATTGCATAACTTAATGTGCCCTTTTCCTTTGTCCCATGCCTCACCTCTTCAAATCTTGGCCCTTTTTTGCCTCCTTGGCTATCCAAACCATGTTTCTCAAAATCGATCCAATTGAGAGAGGGGATGTGTGGCAAGTACAATCCCTCCTTCCTCACTAAACTCAATAGAGATACTAGAAAGAACCCTACAATAATGGTGGCAATAGACCTTAATATCCCACATGAAAGATCTATCTAGCCACTTGTTAATGTGGTAACCCTTACTCTACCAAATGACTCTATCTTGGTGGTAGTACTACTCTAAGTATCGATACTCAAGATAAGGAATGGCTTTTTCCATCTAGATTGCCTTGGTACACTTTGCAACTTTAAGCAAGATCCTAAGAGACCTGCAAAGGCACCAAGTTCTATGTCAACCCTTACATGTAATAGGGCTTCAGCTTATTAAAGCTCACTTTATTCTTAAACTCAGCCCCTTCCAAGTTTTACTAAAAGGGCTATAGAGCTATTCTCTCTATACAAACAATTTTATAAGGGCCATCCCACTTGGGCTCTAACTTTCCTAGGAATAGCTCACAATGTACATCATAGTACAAGATCAATTGTCCCTTAATAAATTTATATTTCTTAGAACACAAATTGCATAGTGCTTCCATCCGCTTCTTCCCTAACTCTTGATGTAATAAAATTTACAATTTGATTTCATCAAGATATGCTAAAGAAGTGAACCGCTCTTGCAATTCTTCTGTCTCACCTAAAAAATTATTTGAAGTACATCTCACAATGGATAACTCAATCTCCAATAGGAAGACACACTCTTCCCCATATACTAACTTAAATGGGATGTAGCCTATCACTCTTTTGAATGTCACGTTATAAGCCCAAACAGTCACATAAAGTTTCTTATCTCAATCATGATTTCCCTCTAATACAGTCTTAGATAAAATCTCCATAAGTTGCATATTAGTGCTCTCTAGCTACCCATTTTCTTAGGGGGTTATACGGTATAGCATTATTTGCTTAGTTTTTAGAGCTTTAGTCAAAATTTCTATAATGTTATTCAAGAAATGTGTCCCACAATTCAATACTAACTCTTTGGGTGGACCAAAATGGCAAACAATCTGTTCAAGAATAAAACTAGCCATTTCCTTGGCATTATCCTTCATTGTAGCACAACTTCAGATCATTTTGTGAAATAGTCAATCACTACAACTATAACACTTTGCATTGTAGACGAAGGGTGTACATGTCCAACGAAATCAATGCTCCACATTTCAAAGGATAAGATCACTTAAATGGGATTAATGAGTCACTTATGATTTTCCCCTAGTATTGCACCTTCGATAAGTATCGCAATACTTCACATAGTCAAAAGCATCTTGGAAAACCATCGACCACCAATATCCAACATGTAAAGCCTTCTAGGTTATAAACTATCTAATGAAATGATCCCCACCTACTGAATCTTGGAATTCCTCTAAAATGAATGACACATCATTAAGTACCACACAATGGTGATAATTCTCATCCATGCTCTTTCTATACAAGACACCAACTATTAATGAGAAGCGTAATGTGTATTACTTAATCTTTCTCTATTCACACTTAGAACTGAGTTTTTTTTGTGTTTCCTATAGATAGGTAATGTGTGATAGACACATACCATGATAGGATTGAGGTGCTAGATATGCTCAATGCCTTAACCTCATAAGATGCCATCAATGGTCCATCTTGCTCAAAGTTGTAAGGCCCCCATTATAAGGAGAAGCCATGTGAGAGCCTGGACATTTATGGGTCTTGACTTTTATGTTAGATAAGGTATATCCAACTAGATGGCCAAAAGATAACCATTGTGGGTCTAGTCATTTAGTTAAAGTAGTTAAAGCTTGTAGTAGCTCGAGGCACACCACATTGAGTTGCGAGGTAAGAAAGTTATCAGGGACCCCTACTTTGGTCCAAGAGCCATGAAAGTAGCCCTTGGCTAGGGAAAGAAAAAATTCCTTGAAATATTCTTTGGCTAAATAGTGGAGGTGCACATGGAAGGTCAACAAGTGCAGGTGCATATGGAAGGTCATCCATCATGACCCCCTTCATAGGCTATAAAAGGTAGATCCCTTCACAGGTTTCATGATCCATCCTTCCACCTAATCAAAGTTATTCCAGCTAGCCTTAAGCTCTTCACATATCTTCTATTGAGATATTCATCTAAGCTTCACATTCGAAGTGCACGAGTGGACTGAGCCATCTTTGTATCAGCCATGGAGGGTTCACTCATAGTAAAGAAGACATGTCACCTGCGTGCAAGGACTTCTTTAAAAGCCCCTATTTATGAATCTTATAAGACTAATATATCCCCCTATTTAAGCTTATAAGATATATACGTGTATGAATTTTTATGTATCCCCTTTCTTAAATGTAAGTCTTCATAGAACATAAACTAACTTTCTTTTTTAAAAATGGAATTATCCTAAGCAATTAAAAGTATCAAAATGGTCATATCACAAAGTGATTTATGTAGTGGCACTTGGATACCATCTTAGTATGTGTTGCAATGTTTTTGAGTGACTGTGCCCTCTTACCACATGAGGAGAGAGAGTAGGGGAATCGAACCCCTTTATACTTAAAGTGACTACACCAAGTGGACACCAAGCTCTCTTTGGAAGAAGGGGAGTTGAATCTCTCTACCAAAACCATGGGAGAGTGCCTACTCCCCCCCTCCCACACTATGATTAATTCAATAACCCTACTATGTGAGGGCTTAGGGTTTTAACCTTACTTGTCAAGGTCTCTTGTATGCCATGGAGAAACCAATCTATGGAGAGAGGTGATCAAATGCATCCCCCCCTTCTTTTTTCCCTCTATGCCCTCCTTAAATTTAAGTTTAATATAGGAAATTAAGAGGGGTCTACCTCTAATGTATACGCTTAAGTGTCCCCTTCCAAAACCCCCTCCTTTACACTCACGTGATACCATACAACATGTATAGTGAACCCCCCGAGGTATCAGCTTGTTTGGAGTTAAAGAAATTTGTTGTTCTTCTCTTATCTGTTGTGTACTCTCTTTCTCTATCTCGTTCAAATTCTATTCGCTGCATCATGTAATTTTTACATGGTATCAAAGCCCAGAGGGGGCTCTAAGAATCAAAGAGTATATGAGAGGAAAAGGCTTCAATAGCAAGGAGAAGAGAGGTCGACTTCCATAAGAGGTTCTGGCACATCAGGAAGAAGCAATTTTGGAGGCGGTGATACTATGGCAGCTGTTCAAACATTGAGGATTCATCTAGCAACCTTCAACAAAGGCAAGTTATATGGTACAAACTATACTTTGTGGAAGTTTAAAATCACTACAATCTTTGATTCTTATGAGCTCTTGGTGATAGTAGTAGGGACGGACCTAGAACCACAACCGACCCCCGAGACATCAAATTCAAAGTGTGATGATTCCTCCAAATGTAGATCTTCTACGAGCTTGGAAACAAATGAATGCAGATGCACTATATGCTTTAGTTACAACCTATTCTGATAGTGTTTTGACTTTGATTCAGTATACAACTCAGGCATTAAAAGCATGGATTGTATTGAGAATTCAATATGAAACGCAAAATCAAATAATGATTCAAAACATGGAGAATCAAACAGCGTTGGAGAAGTTTTCTAAAGGAGAGATAGCTGAAGCATTCATCACTCGAATTAAGAATCTACATGACCTAATGGTGGACTGGCGATGGGATACTAGTAAAGAGTTAGCTCGGAGGTATCTTCAAATCAATCGACCAAAGTTTGATGGATTGATAACTATCCTTAATACTCAAGTGAGACCTCAAGCTTTGACTTTTTAGGAGTTTTGTGCATTATCAATGGAGAAGAAGCTAAGGCTAAAATCCCGAGAAGGAAGTAGCAGCGGAGATGCTACATTCCTTGCCAATGCAGAAGGCAATGCCAATGAAAAAGGCAAATGTGGCTCCTCCACAAAAAATGATGGTGATAAAAAAAAGAAGGATAGTAAGAAGGAATTTCAAGGAATATTTTCATGTCAAGAATGCAAATGAAAAGAATGTTACTCTTAAAAGTAAGGGGAATAAGATAGCCAACATGATTGAATCAACACTATACTTATTCATGGAAACCATCAAGGAAGTGTGTTCCTTGGCACAAGAAAAGTCCACCACTATTTTAAGAGTGGAAAAAGACTAATTTTTGTTGTTTTTGGTGGACTGAATGATTGATTTGGTATGATTTTCTATTGATTTTAGAATTATTTGAAATGATTTTGATATATTTGGATTGATTTTGATAGCTCGTTATATTTTTTTATGATGATATATTGATGTGATAGGTTCTGATGATGTTCTGATAGCTTCTGTATGATCCAGTTTGAGCCTATTGAGCTTCTATTTTCTTTTGTTTTTCTCTATTTTGTTTGAGTAAGTGAGGTTGGGATATTGAATGATGAATTTTTAGGTTTTACGATAGCTTATTGAGTGATTTATGATGGGTTTATTTGGTTTTAGTCGAGGTGAATGTCTGCTGTTGAATCTCTTTAAACCTTCTGTAGAGCTTCTGTAAATCCTTAATAGATCTTCTGTAAGTGTTCTATGATATGAGGGTGTACTTTGGAAAAGTTTTTCTACTTTTGGAAAGGATGAATCTAAGTTCAAAAGAGCTAAAAAAAATGGAAGAAGTAGCTATTGAAGACTGAAGAGAAGACTAGAGTGAAGTGACAGTGATGAGCTATGAAGAGTCATTGTAGTGGCTCTGGTGACCTTTCATACCTCCCATGCCTTTTGGAAGGGGCATCCACTATCAATAGAGGATTATTGAGAGTGATTATTGAGTACTATAGTAAGAAGATGATGTAGTATTGATTGAGAGAGAAACAAAGAGTCAAAGATAGCCAATTCTATCAAAACAATGTATCCTTCTATGAGAGATTGTGAGAGAAAACTATGAAGATAATGAAGATAAATCATATGTAATTATTTCCATTCAAAAGTGGTGTATTATTTTATGTTCTTGTTAGTTTTGATGGATTCTATGAAGATGTTGAAGATTATGGTTGATTCTATCAAATCCATGGGAGATATCTACTATGATGATGCATGAAGATTTGTTCTTTTCCTTGTTGTGGTTCTCTAAAGAATGAAACAAAAGCTTGTTGATGCAACCGGGGAAGCTTGTCATCAACAAGCATCAGAAGAGGCTGAAAATGAAGGAAATGGCATTGCCAAGAAGAGAAGAATTCAATGGATGCTTGCAAAGTTCCTTCTACCACTGAAGAATTGGAGATTCTCATAGCCACTTACCACAATAAGCTCATCCCACAATGGCGAAAACACATTACCATCATGATGTAGGCTCTATGTAGTGGACTATTTCCTCCTCCTACTGAAGTAGCAGAAACTTGCATCTTGGTGGCAAATCGTTTGGAAACAAATTGAAGTGCAGAAACAGAGAGAATGACCATCCACGGAAGATTTGGCATTCATTGAGAAGTTTCCAAACATCATCAAGTGGGAGATTGTGAAGAAGTTTCAGGAGTCGTGGTCAGTGGAGGTTCATCAAAACAAGAAAGAAAAGAGTTGGAATTTATTCGTATATGCTCAACACCAAGACACATGGGATGCATGGTGCATTGACAATCTCCTATTTGTTCAATTAGCAACCCACTGGAAGTTGGTGGATAGAGTATTCTTCACAACATACACTATTGAAACCATCAGAAGCTTGCATTATTATGATGATGGCACAACAACGATCCTCAAAAGAATGAGTTTTGATACCTTCAGAATGGAATATCTCCCTCTCTGTAGTGGCATGAAAGTAGAATTCAAAGATGTTGAAAAGCAAGAAGTAGAAGAGATGTTGGCTAGAGAATCCTCCAAATACTTAAGCCCCCCTGATTCTGTTCTATTGATTACAGACCAACTGGTTTGACCTAACCCTTTGATGAATGACGCAATCAAGAGGCAAGCACTAGAATGAGTCCAAAGGTACGTGAGAAGAGAGAAGGAAAAAATCAAGGCCGAGAACGAGCTTGTAGCAAAAGCCTCCTTTGACTCCTTAAAAGCACCCTTTATAGAAGTCCCCATGGTGACTCAAGGTCCCCTTCCTAGTCAGATTCATCCTAGAAATACTGATAAAAGGTCACCAAATGTAGTCCCATTGCCAATTTTTAAGGGAGAATACAATGAAGATCCTGATCTTCATGTAGCAGAGTTTATGATAGCATGTGTAGCTAATAATGCCAAAACCCCCAAGCATTGGTTAGCAATATTTCCCGCCACTTTCAAGGGCGTGGCATTTCAATGGTATGAGAGACAAGCAGCATGAACTTTTGGCACATGAGACAACCTGAAGTTGGTCTTCCTCGCTAAATTCAGGCATGAAGGTTTTGAAGAGCAGATGCGAGAGGAGTTCATGAACCTAAGTCAGTCCTCTAAAGAAAGAGTAGAAGCTTATGTCTCGCGAATGGAATCCATCCTGAAGAGATGGACTAATCATCATTTGGATGAAGGCATCCAAAAAGGAGTGTTCCTCAAAGACCTACAACTAGAAGTTTGCAAGTTTATGGAATTGAGAAGACCAATCAATCTACAAGCTGTAGTGGAAGGTGCAAGACTATATGACGAAGTTAAAGCAAGGTTGTCAATGACTCCAGGAAAAGGAATCTTACCTCCTCCCATGCTAGGAATGGTATACCCATCAAATGCAGTTCTAGGGAAAGTTTCCTACCCCTACCCCCAGATGCAAACAATGCCGCAATACAATGCACCTAATCCACAGTGGCTGCAGACGACAATGCCTCAAATGATGGTTCAACCACAACAACAGTGGCCTCAAATACTTCCTCCAATGGCTACTCAACAACAGTGAAATCCTACCCACTAGAATCAACAATCCCAAGTCTCAATAGGAGCTCTGAATCAGAACTAGAATAGAGGACCTCCTAGATCCTATGTATACAGTAATTACAGAAGCTTTCCAAAACCCTATAAGAAGTACTTCAAGAGGTGAAAATTTGAAGGACTACCTATCCAATTCAATGGTGCAAGTATCAAGAAAGAGCTTATGGATGTGATTATAGAATAGCTACAGACGCTGAAGGTAAATGCCGCCAATATATCCACTCCTAGGGAGGTGGGAGAGATGTGATGCATTCTAATACATGATGCGGGAAGTGCCATCAAGCGGGACATTTAGCCACTCAATGTACCCAAAAACCAACCATTCATATAGCTTTCTATTCATACTGTTTGAGGAAGAACCATACAGAGGATATCTGCTATCTGAAAGAGATGCATGAACAAAGAAACAAAGATGAAGACGCAAGATTCAACTTGTTGGAATCCAAAATGACAACGCAGGACATTGGACCAAAGACTAGGGAGTTTGGTCCTGATTTTGGTCCAAGGAGGTTTCCCTCTCAAAGTTACAAAGGACAACGGATGGCGGTGGTCAGAGATCAGAGGTGGAATGTTACAGATGTGGAGAAAAGGGTCATATCTGATATGTTGATGTATTTGGATGATGCCACTTTGATGTTTATGCTCTCGGATGCTTCTTGAGCAAATATTAGAGCTCAATTCTTGGTTCACTGTCATTTTCTTTGCAGTTGGCATTTCACTTAACAAGGTTTATGCCCCATGCTACCCATTATGGGACTGATGTTCTGATGTGGATGCTTTTGGATTTGGCTGTAGTATAGGAGATTTTTGGGCTTGAATTAACTTGAATTTGAGAATTTTTTGGAGCAGTTTGCATTTGGTTGGCTTATCACTTATGCAACTTGGATGCTATTTGGCCCTTAATGCCCCGATTATGGATCTTGGATTTACTTGGATGCAGATATATGTCTTGAGCAATGCTTGCTCCATTGTCTTGGCAATTGGTTATTGAGATTTCATTGCTCATTGATGCTTGGTTCTTTGTGGGTTACTCCTTGATCACTAGATTCCTTGATAGTGCTTGGGTTTAGTTGTTATGGCTTTGTTGCTTCTGTGTTGCCTAGCTTCTATGCTAGTTGGGTTGTTTTTGCCCATACATGTCAGAGAGAAGTTGCTCTTGATGCTTACCGAGCTATGCACTTTGTCTACTATCATGTCCTTTACAAAGCCACTTATTTGGATGTTGTTGTATAGATACTTGGGCTTCTCCTTGGAGCTTGACCATTGCAGGATCTTATGCTACTTACCGGTCTTGCATTGACTTGGATCCTACTATGTGGTCTGATGTACTGTAGAATCATGTTTGCCATTACGGTTATAGGCTAATTTTATGATTGAATACCATATGCTCTTATGACAGATGTCTTATGCTTTACCGTATTGTGGTTGGTTATGTCATGCTGAAGAGCACCCTGCCACGGCACCATGAGAACCACGAACCGGCCAAGAGAGGCTGCAAATACATTTGCTGGCCACAAAACCTGCAAGAAAACTCTCCTTCTTCTCACCAAGAACCATGCTCTCCAAACACACAAGAGGAAGGCACACAAGAAATTGAACAATTCTTCCATCCTCACCCTCTTCCTCTTCCTCACTCTCCATTAGAAATGAGCATGAAGCACAAGAGAGGGAAACAAGAACCAGAAATATGAGAGTTGTGCCAAAATGAGAGAGGGAGAAATGAACCGTGAGAGAAGAAGATAAAGGAAGAGAGAGGGTGTAACCACCTCAACCTCCCACCTCCCCAAATCCCACGACTGCAACCACCTCCTTTTCCTTTCTTGAATTATAAAATTCAAATTTGCATACATTGGCTAAGGTCTAAAAGACCCTTCAATTTTTAGCATGAGACAAAAGGATTTGACCTTTCCTTTTCCTAGGAATATTTTATAGTGTGTCTCTTTTGGACTACACATTTTACATTGCTTCATATTTTATTTTTGACAAAGGGGTACAATTGCAAAGTATCAATTTAACAAAAGTTGTTTCCATGTGAGCACATTTTTGTGCCTTTATTTGCACTGATTTCCCGGTTATCATTTCCTCCCATGCTTAAGTGTGAAGCGTCCCCGCGAACAAACTTGAAGAAGAACCACAATCAGCTCTTTGAAAAAATCTTCATCTTCATCTTCGGTTGTGAATCTTCATTTCTTTTCTTCATTGTCTTTGAAATGTCATTGGATTTGGAAAGGAAAATAATCACAAAAAATACACACAGAACTAGGACGTTAAAGCCTAGGTTTAAACACATGCCAAATAAAACTACAAGAAAATGCCCGAAAGATAGGGCTTTTCAACAATTTGTAAACAAGAACAAGGTCACACTCAACATGGATTGAAATAATAACCACATCATAAAGAACATAAGAAAACCCGAAAATATAAAACTAAAGCACACCCTAGCGAAGGATTTTGCATTGGAGTTCTCCCACCCAATTTATGTTATTTTTTAGAAAATTCAAGAAGGAAGGTTTTATTAAGAATAAAACTCGAAAACTGAAAAGAAAATGAAACATAGATATACGTGTGTGGTTTGAGGGGCATGGGGATTCTTGGTAACGAAAGGCATACAAGGAGGGTTAAAGTCAAGCATATGAACTAGATTTTAAAGGGATGGATGATAATTAAATTGTTTTTTTTTTAATTGATCGTTCTGTTATAGCCTGAGGATAAGGATGAGATATGAAATGCCATCAACCTTGAAAACTGGTTCACTAATTCTGCCATGTCATGAAGGATTGGAGGACGTGCTGGACTCGTGTGGTGGATGCGTGGCACTGCGATGAGGAGGATGGAGGAAGTATGAACGTGGATGCGATGAAGCCAGGCAACGCTGGTCCTGCCCTCCATTGAGCCAAGCAGTTGAGAGTGCTGGGTGTACTGGTTTCTTCTGCGCCGAAAGGAATGGGCGGAGTATGGATCCAAACCAATCTCTTCTTGAGCTTCTCGTAGAGCAATGGCTGTGTTATTTGCATCATCCTTGTCCCTCTTCCCGCCAGGAAGCGTAGGCCTTCCACCAATCGTGGAGGAGAATGAGCAGTACGAGGAGCCGTGAGGTGATGAGGGACATCGTGGAGGACATAAAGGGAAGGGATGGGCAGAGTGTGCGGAAGTTGAAGTAGAAAAGGAATAGGCGGCGGGGGACTTGGAACACGGAGAGGAAGTGGAAGTTGTTGGGGGGGTTGTGTTGGGCAGAATTCGAGGAGGGTTGAAATTGCAATGGGTAGGGAGACTGGATGGATGGGGCTTCAGCATGCCGTCATGGAAGAAGGAAATGATGCTTGGTGAACTGGATGGGGGACTCAGTCCTCAACACTGCTCCATTTTTCTTTTCTTCAACTTATCCTTCATCAATTTCTGCAACCACATCTTCCCTTTAAGAATCCAACCTGTCTCATTCAAGCTCTTCATATTTTAGGGTATGTCTCCTTGCGGGCTTCATAACCACCTCTTTCCCGGCCAGTGCACCAAATGAAGAGCACCCTGCCACGGCACCATGAGAACCACGAACCAGCCAAGAGAGGCTGCAAATACATTTGCTGGCCACAAAACCTGCAAGAAAACTCTCCTTCTTCTCACCAAGAACCATGCTCTCCAAACACACAAGAGGAAGGCACACAAGAAATTGAACAATTCTTCCATCCTCACCCTCTTCCTCTTCCTCACTCTCCATTAGAAATGAGCATGAAGCACAAGAGAGGGAAACAAGAACCAGAAATATGAGAGTTGTGCCAAAATGAGAGAGGGAGAAATGAACCGTGAGAGAAGAAGATAAAGGAAGAGAGAGGGTGTAACCACCTCAACCTCCCACCTCCCCAAATCCCACGACTGCAACCACCTCCTTTTCCTTTCTTGAATTATAAAATTCAAATTTGCATACATTGGCTAAGGTCTAAAAGACCCTTCAATTTTTAGCATGAGACAAAAGGATTTGACCTTTCCTTTTCCTAGGAATATTTTATAGTGTGTCTCTTTTGGACTACACATTTTACATTGCTTCATATTTTATTTTTGACAAAGGGGTACAATTGCAAAGTATCAATTTAACAAAAGTTGTTTCCATGTGAGCACATTTTTGTGCCTTTATTTGCACTGATTTCCCGGTTATCACATGCAGTTGGCTATGACTCTTGTTCATGTTGGAGCTTTTGCATCCTTGGTCAGAGATACAAGAGATGCAGTGGGTGTTACCACTGTTACTAGCGGTGAGGTACATGTTGTTACCCATGATGATGTAGTTGAGCATGTACTCATGTCACCTAGTTTCCCTACAACTTTCTTGCTCAGTGATATGGCCTATGCCTCAAATTGGCTATTGGATTCTATGGCATCTTGTCATGTTACTCCACATAGATCATGGTTCTCTACTTATAGGGAGTTTGATGGATGCATTTTCTTGGGCCTTGAGTAGACTTATGCTATTCTTGGTATAGGGGACATACACCTAGCTTTGCCTAATGGGATTTCTCTTATGCTTAAGGATGTTTTACATGTTCCCATGCTCAGTAAGAGCTTGATTTCTGTCAGTCAATTGCATGATGCAGGTCATGGAAGATCTGTCATGGTTGCTTGGTTTTGGCTAGAGGTTCTAGAGTTGGTTCTCATTACCCAGTGCATGTCTCTCATGTGGGAGATTCTATGGCTGCAGTTATCTGGATACCACATGCATTGTTATGGCATTATTGCCTAGGCCATATGCACCACAGAGAGATGGAGATCTTGTCTCGATCAGACTCATTGCTGCCTCCTATGTCACTTACAGATCTTGATGCTTGCCCTAATTGTTCTTATGGTTCTTGTAGAGCCCCTTTGACTCATGGTGATCGTGAGAGGCATGATCCTCTAGATCTTGTCCATTGTGTAGTTTATGGACCTATGCCTACCCAGTCACTTGGTGGAGCTTTGCATTTTGTGACCTTCATGGATCATGCTACCCACCGTTTTTGGGCTTTTACCTTGGTACAGATTGAGGATGCTGAAGTTATGCTTGACAAGTCTATGGATTCTGCTGGTTGCAAGCCTAGGTGCTTGCAGATTGATTATGAGAGTCGTGCTATCTCTCCCAGCTTTCAGTCCTATTGTCAGCAGTCTAGCATTGATTTCCTATGCCCATGGTATTACGGGATTGCTCATGGCATGTGCCTGACTCTACATGCAAAGGTTGCTTCTATGCTTACCATAGCTGGGTTATCTTACGGCTTTTGGGCTGAGGCCCTTATTATGACAACAGTCTACTTACTTAATAGGATGTCGTGTCTAACTTTGGATGGTATTACACCATACGAGGCATGGAGTGGCATGAGACCCTCCTATGATTACTTGAGGATGTTTGGCTACCAGGCATTTGTATGCATGCCAGATATGCGTATGTCGCGTAGATGTATCCTCCTTGGTTATGGAGATGGTGACTTTCAGGCTTACAGGTTATGGGATTTGGATGCCCAGCAAGTTATACGCAGCCATCATGCTGTCTTTTATGAGACGTAGACATCTCTCAAGCCTCTTGATGCACATTCAGCACGCTTTATGGTTGATGCTACAGTCGTATGTTAGTCTTCCGCTTCGTTGAGGCTACATACTATCTTGAGACCCTATTTGACATGTATCCGGGATGCTAGCCCTTCTTCTATGATTAACTTTGGAGAGTCTATGTGCTCTCAGCTGTCTCCTATGCGCCATGTTGATGCTATGCGCTACTTTGATGCGTATGCATTACAGCCTTGCACTCATGAGTTGTGCTTGCTCATGAGAAGCATTCTTGGATTGCTCCACTGTATGGAGTTGTGAGATTGCTTGTCTCCTAGATGTCATGGACTCGAAGATGCTTGACTCTTCTTTTGCAGAGGTTCCCGTTTATTGCACAGCTCGCTTTCCGATTGGGCGTTGGGTGAGATGTCATGATTTTTCACCTTGTCTCTTTTCCTTTTTCTTTGTTTTTTCACTCCCTGGCCCATTGGCCTTTTAGTGGGAGGTTGTTGGGGTAAAAGGCCCTTTGGCCTGCCCGTGTATAGTGACCGCCCATATTCTTTATTCATATATATGAGATAGTGCAATAAGGCTGTCATATCATTCTTGACAGCACCTACATTGTGTGTGCTCTTCTCTCCTGCATCTTCCTATTCTCCTTCTACATTGCATCCCCTTCAATTACTGCAAACGGTGTGATGCTTGTCAACAAATGGGAAAGCTTGCCAAATCCAATGCCATGCCCTTGCAACCCATTCTTCCTCTAAAGCTGTTCAAGAATTGGGGAATTGATTTCGTGGGCCCCATTGATTTGCCAACTAGACAGAAGTAGAATAGATACATCTTGGTCTGTACAGACTATATAACAAAGTGGTATGAAGCTAAAGCTCTGAAGCAGGATGATAATAATAGTGTGGCCTTGTTCCTGTACAAGAACATCATCACCCGGTTTGGCAATCCCCTAGAGCTTTTCAGTGATAGAGGTACCCACTTCCTTAACAAGATTATGGAAGAGTTGACATAAATATATAAGATCCGCCATTGCAAGTCCACCCCCTATTACCTTCAGAGCCAATGGCCAAGTTGAAATCACCAATCACATCCTCTCCTTGATCCTGACAAGGACAATTGCCGCACATTGTCGCGATTGGGATGATTGACTTACAGAGGCCATTTGGGCATATAGAACCTCTTACAAGGCTGTTACAAGATAGACCCATTTCCAGTTGGTGTATGGCACAGAAGCCATCTTCCCTCTTGAGCTAGAGTTTCTCTCTCTGCGAGTGGCAGTCAACAAATGCCTTGGAGATGACGAGTCCCTGCAATGCCACCTACTGCATTTGGAATGTTTGGATGAGATTCAGTGGATGGCCCTGCAGTGTATATCCCCCTACATCTGTCATTAACCAATCATGTGTGTCTACCACGTACTAGTTCTGCCCTAATGGGGTCCCTTCCCCACCCAACCACCCTCGTACCCCCTGTCATCATGGTCGTTTCCCTTGCGGTTGCTTTTATTGCACAATTTTTCTCTTTTCTATGTGATCATACTCTACGTTCACCAAACTCCCGATCCAACCTTATAGCCCTGTTCGTCCTTTTGAATGGCACACTTTTCCTTTTTACATCCCTCTGTTTCGGCTTATTGTTATTGTGTTATTCATTTTTGAAGCTTTTCCCACATAATTGGATTTATTTCCATGCGAATGCACCCTTATCGCTTTGGAACAACGATCTGATGTACTATCCCTATCCTACGCCTTCCCCTATACATTTTTCCTTTTATCCACCTGTTATTCCACTGTACAATTTTTTCGTTATTAATTTTTGTGGATTTTTGTGTCTTTTCGTGCGTATTTTTGACATTTTTTCATATGAACCTGCCCTATTCTCCTCGAAATTCAATTCTGCCTAGATAGCCTTGTCGGGCCATCCTTCTTGCGCATTTCTACTTTTTCTTCCGCCCTGTTTCAACCTCTGTATTTTTTGTTATTAATTTTTATTGGTGTTTTCGAGCTCCATTTTATTGTTTTTTCCATGTGAACACCTCCTAACCCAATCAAACATGAGTTCTAATGTGACATACCTGAAGATCATCTATGTCTTGACATTTTTTCTTTTTACTGCCCTTCGTTGCAGTGCCCGACTCTTCTTATATTAATTTCTGTGTCCCATTTCGCAGGTATTTTTCAGTTTTTTCCATGTGAATGGGTCTTATCTTCATCAGAACTGTGTTCTGCCATGATAGGCTTGTCCAACATATTTTTCACACATTTTTTCTTTTTCTCGCACTTCTTTTCGGTGATCGAATTATTTTATATTAATTTTCGTATACATTTTCGGGCCCAATTTTTGTGTTTCTCCCATGTGAATGCCCTGCATTGTTCCTTGACACCATATTGCATTTTTCCTTCATCACTCGACACAATTTTCCATTTTATGGAATTTCGTTTCGATGCACGGTTTGCATGTTTTTAAATTTTCTTTGTTTTGTCGAGTTCACACGTGCCTCGTCGCATGCGTAACCACTAAGTTTTTGCTTTTATACGCATCACAACTCCCTCGTGGAGTCCACGCCTCCCTCGCTGCCATCCTGGCCCATCTATGGGTCCCGCTACTATATTTTTTTTTTACCCCTGCCTCACTCCTATGTGCAGTACGAGGGGGGGCTTCCTGCACCACCCCACCCGCCCCTTCCCCCGTGCCGCTCGGCTCTAACTCCCCTACCCCGCCCACCCTTACTCAACCCCAACCCCCCTACCCCTCCACCCTACACGCGCGTCCCACTAAACCCCCCTACCCCTCCACCCTACATGCCCTAACTCGTTCGTGGGTGTGCGCAACTGATGTTCACACGTAGCTACCGGATACCCAATTTTTCATGAAAATTTTATCAAAAACCCTAAAAAACACATAAAAATCAAAAAATAATAATTCATAAACAATTACAAAAAAAATAGCTGAAAATTCCTTTGACTAACTAAACAATTTTTGGATTATTTTTCAAACCTAAAATTCCAAAAATTAATCGCAAAATTTTAAAAAACTTTAAAATTCATTTAAAATCCATTAAAAATTAGAAAAAAACGTTAAAAATAAATAAAACCAAAAAAATTATTACAAAAAATTCAAAAAATTCAATCCACCTTTACTTTAATTCTAAATTTTTTTAAAAAGTTGAACATGCTTTACAAAATTGTCAATTTTTTTTGGCAAAATTCTTGGAAAAAAAAGCAGGTTAAATGGCAAACATAAACGAAAAAATGTTGGAAAACTCTAAGCACCTTGCTGAAATTTGTTGGTTCAGTTTTCACTCATGATGAAATTCAAAACCTTTTTTATGTGTCCAACCTAATATTTTTTTAATTTAAAAAATCCAGCTTCCAAAATGCTTTTAAATTGGATTCACACCTAAACATTTCAACTTGGGGGATTTCTTTATTACAAACAACAAAACCAAAATAAAACAAAAGTCAACAGATCTCTTCCACCTCTTGCATGACTGGATATGTTGGTGGTATGCATCTTTAGCATTTGCAGTTGTTCTATGATCACATCCATAAACTCCTTGATGCTTGTAACTAAATTGGACATATAGTCATTCAAAATTTCACCTCATGGAGTACTTGCTGAAGGGTTTTGGGAAGCCTCTATAATAACTACATAAACCGGTTGGGTTGATCTAGAGGGTCCTCTGCTCTGATTCTAATTCAAAACTCCTATTGAGACTGGTGGTTGTTGTTTCCAGTTGGTAGGGTTCCACTATTATTGTTGAGTTGCCATTGGGAGAACTATTCGAGGCCACTCTTGTTGTGGTTGAACTATCATTTGAGGTACTATTGTCTATGGCTACTATGGATTTAGTGCACTGTATTATGACACTATTTGCATATGAAGGGTAGGGGTAGGGGATTGTCCCTGAGACTGCATTTGTTGGTTATACCATTCTTGGCATGGGAGGAGATAAGACTCCTCTTCCTGAGGACATCGACAGCCTTGCTTCAACTTCATCATAAAGTCTTGCACCTTCCACTATGGTTTACAGGTTGGCTGGTCTTCTCAATTCCACAAACTTACGAACTTCTGGTTGTAGGCCTCTAAGAAAAATTCCCTTATGGATACCTTCATCCAGGTGATGGTTGGTCCATTTCTTCAGTATGGATTTATTCTAGAGACATATGCTTCCACCTCTTTACTAGAGGATTGATTTAGGTTCATGAGCTCCTCTCACATCCACTCTCCAAAACCTTCACACTTGAATTTAGCGAGGAATACCCATTCCATGTGCCAAAAGTTCATGCTACTTGTAGCCACTATAGTGTCCTTTCGTAACTTAACAATGTCACTGTCACTTCGGTCTTCACTTGAGTCTTCAACAACTACTTCTTCCACTTCTTTGAGCTATTTTGAACTTGTATTCATCTCTTTTCCAAGGTTAGAAAACTTCCATAAGTTACACCCTCATCTTACAAAATACTTATAGAGGTATACATAACAGAAACAAAACAAAGATAGAGGCTTTACAGAAGCTCAATAGAGGGTTACAAAAAGTCATCATAAAGCATTCAACTCGACTAAAACGATTCAAAACCATAAAGAATCATTCAATAAGCTTACAAACACTCTCAAACTCCATCAATTATTATTCCAACCTCTTATATAGAAAGAAATCAAAACAAAATAGAAGCTCGATAAACTCAATCAGAACCGATTAGACACTCAATAGAACCTTTTGTTCCATTAGAAAAACATCATGAGCTTCTCAAACCTATCCAACCTTATCCAAAAATATCTCAAAAACTTCCAAGACAACTAATCAACATATAAAATCAATCAAAAACCAACCATTCAGTCCACAAAAACAACAAAAATCAGCCAAAAAATCAAGTCATTCAGTAGTCAAGATAGGGTATCTCAGATAAGTGTAAAGCTCCAGAATCAAACAAAGAGCTAAGGGAAGGGGAGAGAAGAGAGGGAAAAAAAAGGAAGAAAAACAAAACAATTCTTCAATGCTCCTTTTATAGCTTTTGGTGCTTGCAATGCTATGAAGTCCATTTTCCATAATTTGTGGCTAATCTACCATCTTCCATTATTGCGTTATTGTCATTAGCATTGATCGCCTCTTTTAGTTTCCATTCTATGAATGCTACTTTTAGGCCATCAATCAGGGAAGCCTAATCTTGCACCTAACACATGGCACACACAAAGGACTCAAACCCATATGAGCCACTCTTCAATGGCACCATTGTCTTTTGGGGTAGGTGCATCCTCTGTAGTTTCTAGTAGTATAGGTGCTGGTGGATTGGAGATTGAGAAGAGCCAGTAGTAGCAGATTTGGAAAAATAGGAAGAGGTGGAGGGGGAAGGGCTAGGGGTTGGGTGAGGTGTGGTTTGGGAGATGCCAGTGGTGGTAAGGCTCAAAGTAGGTTATAATGGAGATGGTATTGTTGGAGCCAAAGATCCATGTAGTTTCAATGTAGAGGCTAAGAAATTTGGTGAGCATAGAGTTCCGTTGCTAGGATTTCTAAGTAATAGGCACCCATCTACACTACTTGTTGTGGTAAATGATTGCGCTCCATCTTTTCCATTGCAAGTTTCTAATCTAGATGCTCAATCCTCTCATCTTGCCGGCTAGTAGTATCCTGGAGACAGTAGATGTGCATCATGCACTTAGTTACAAAAGTGCAAGGGCCTTTGCTTGCATCAGATTTCCTTTGAGTTGCTCCACTTTGCTACATAGTTTGATATTAGGCTCAGCCTGTTTTTCCTCTCTGCATTGGTCCTTTGTTATCTCTTTGGACTTCTTTTATAAGATGTGCTTCTTCAGGACCATGTCAGGGTAAATAGAGCTTTGAGGTTTGGTGTGGGGTCTGATTATTGTTGTGACTGTGACTAGGATTGAGTCAAAAGAAGAGACAACACCCCACTACATCATCCAGTCAAAGGTTTTTCAGATCGATGGCAAAAAGTTCTTATATAAGTACTTAGTCTCCACGTCTACATCAGCCAATAGTTGGCATTGATTTTGGAGTATTGTGCCTTGCTCAAGAGCCTTGTCTCATTGATGCTCAAGGGACTTGTAGTGTTCCATAAGCAAAAGCCATTTGGGATCTTCAAATGAAGTTCCTATTGAGAAATCAAAGAAGTCCTAGGCAAGAAATTTTCTGGAAGATCCATCACATCATTAAAGAAGATGGGTTCTTTGTTGATTACATTCTTATCTTTACCAGCTCTAGGGCTAGTACCAAGGTGATTCCAAGTTGTTGTGTTGACTACTAAAATGACTTGATTTTTTGGCTATTTTTTGTTGTTCTTGTGGATTGAATAGTTGATTTTTGATTGATTTTGTATGTTTATTAGTTGGTTTGGAAGTTTTTGGGAGTATTTTGGATAAGGTTGAATAGGTTTGAGAAGCTCATGATAGTTTTTAGAGGAGATACGATGTTCTGACATATTTTGTTAATGTCTTAATAGTGTCTGCTTGGTTCTAATTGAGTTTGTTGAGCTTCTATTTTGTTCTATTTTGAAATATTTATTGATGGATTTTGAGAGTTTTTGGAGCCTTATTGAATGATTTTTTGATGGTTTTGATTGGTTTAGTTTGAGCTAAATGCTTTCAGATGACTTTCTATGGACCCTCTGTTGAGCTTTTGTAGAGCCTCTGTCTGTGTTCTGTTTCTATTTTGTATACCTCTGTAAGTGTTTTGTGGGATAAATGTGTAGCTTGGGAAAGTTTTCTGATCTTTGAAAGGTATGAATACAAGTTCAAAAAAGCTCAAAGAAGTAGCTGTTAAAGACTCAAGGATAGACTAAAGTGACAATGACATTGTTGAGCTATGAAAGGACACTATAACAGCTTTAGTGACCTTTCATATTAGACATACCCCTTGGGATGGGTATCCATGATCAAAGAAGGGTTATGGATGATTATTCTTCATTATTCCAATGTACTATTGAGAGAGCACATGCGAGAGAGAGAGAGAGAGAGAGAGAGAGAGAGAGAGAGAGAGAGAGAGAGAGAGAGAGAGAGAGAGAGAGAGAGAGAGAGAGAGATTTTTTCATGTAAAATACTGTATTTATGAGTGAGAGATTATGAGAGAGACTATGAAACTATTGAAGATGAATACTATGTGATGATTTCCATTCAAAGTGGAGAATTACTTTGTGTTCTCTTATTCTTTTGATGTAGAATATGAAGAATGTGTTGAAGTTTTATTGTGATAAATCCGTGGGAGAATTTCTATATGATGCTGAAGTTTTGTTGTGATAAATCCATGGGAGAATTGTTATATGATACTATGTGAAGATTTGAGAAGGTTGGTGTTTTTTTTCCTATTGTAATTGATTAAATTATGAAGAACATGCTTGTTGATGATACAATATAGATTTTATTGGAGTAGATTCCTTGTTTTCTTGGTGTTCCTCTTGGGGCTCCAGGTTGCGCCAAGGGTTTTCCCAAGGCATGCTCCCTTTCCTCTTCCATCTAAACTCTGGAGAGACATCCTCTACCTTGAGTCACAACATTTGTGGAAATTGGAGTAGGAGACAGAGTTGATGTTTCTTTGCCTAGATTTGTAAGCACACCTTGGAGAACATGGGTTGAGGCGAAGGCTATAGCCTGTTGTTGAAGTGTGGCTATTAAAGATGTGGTAGAAGGAGAGGCGTTAGGGCTAGAAGAGGGGGCACTAGCTTTTAGGTTAGTAGTAGGTAGGGTAGAGGCCATCAAAATGAGCTAGGTTGGAGACTGGGAATGGACATTAGCATTTGGATCATCTTCTAGATGTGGTAGGGGTGGCAGTTTGGAGTAAGGATTTGTGAGTGCAACCTATAATTTTTGTATTGCTTTATCCTAGGTAACACACAGTTCCACTTGGAAGCTTTCCTGCAACTCTTGCAAGACCTTTAGATTGATGGCCATCGAGTCGTCTGAATTAGTGACTACAGCCACTATAAGTGAGCCTCTCGATAGGCTTGCAAATACTATTGTTGCTCCACAAGCTTCTCCTACTACTGCTAAACCTGGGGTCACATGGCCTCATTCTCTTGCCACACCTACTCCATTTTTGTCAAAGACCTCAGAAGCTTGTTGATAAATACGACATATCCTAAGCCATACCCTATGGATGTATGTACTTGAATAGAAGCATATGTAAAGTGTCCTTAAGTTGGGGGTATCTATCTTTAGAGGATACCACTTGTTTAGTTGACTCGGAGAATGGAAGAAGAATAATGGAGGAGAAGATAACATGTAGCTCTTGACCTCTGATTTGCTCCATCTCTTGGACTCCTCCACTTCAGTTTTCTCATTTGGTATCAGAGCATTAACAAACAAGATTCTTGACCATTGTGAAGGAGGAATGGAATAACAAAAAGTGCGCGCCAAAATGACTATTGAACAGTCATAATATCTGTGAAATGTGCAGGAAGTGATGCAGCGGCATTCAGCAACGTGCTATAATGAAACCTGCACTGAGAAAGGCTCATGATGAATAACCACTAGGGAAGGAATAGTGATCCATAGAAACAACTAAATACATCCCCTTATTGTATACAGGGAGAGGTTTGCGAATCAAGACCTTGATAAGGCCAACTATCAGCAAGTCAAATAAAAACCCAACAAGTATATTGTAGAAGAAGAACTGGGCACTGAATTATGGAGCCAAGCAGATCGATATTCCCACAAGGATCCAGAAAAGGCATCAATCAAGGTATTGTCGTATGTTCCGAATGAAAGCCCTCCAACAAAGAGCTTTGTTAAAGGCCCCAAAGATATGAAACAAACTCCGCTGCTGCTAAAAAGGCTAGATGAAGAAGTGATCTGTTCTCTACACAAACCAGTCAGGGTGGAGCACCATACCCGAGAACACTTGGCAAATCGATTGGAAGCCTCTTGGTTCTAGTTGGGAGAATTCTTGAGTTAATTATGAAGTTCCTAATTTCTGGTAACGGTTTTCGTGGCTGCTTGCCCAAAATTGGAGGCTATGAAAACTCCCTGCCAATAATCTAAATGGAAGTTATGCATTGTGTTGGTCCTTATAATGCCAAGCCTTAGTATTGGTACAGATCTTGATCACAGTTAGTAGTCTTTGACGTTGATCACAATCTGGTGTCTTCTAGGTGCTCCTACAGCATAACGTGCATGACACAAGTTCTTTATGATTGAGAATCCTTGAATCTACCATTGAGTGCATGAGAAGTGGATGTTGCATTGAGAAGTTAAGCATGTGAACTAGACCAGATCTGAGGGTGGGCATAGGAGGAGGATGCACACATTTGAATAACCCATATGAGTGGTGTGTGTGATATGTTTTGTAGGCGGAAAAAAAGCTATTATGGTAGGTTGTAGCTGAAAAGGAAGTTACAGTACACATGAACAACGATCAAATGGCTTTATTTTATGCTCCTTATTTGAAATCCAATCTAGAAAATAGGACGCAAAAAAAAACAATAGAAAATTTGTAGGAAGATGGTCATTTTTAGACTCATGTTTTGATGCATTTTGGGTCATACGGACATCATTTTGGATCCAAATTGGATGTTTCTTGTTGGGAACTGAATGTATGACATGTTGGCATCATGGATAGATGTATATGATAGATTTTGGACACATGTATGACAATCATATTGATGGAAGCTATTTTTACATGCATTTTTGGACTATTTTTTATGCTTTTTGGTCTTGGATTGGACCATTGATGTTCTGGATTGGGGCATACTACTGAATATCATTGGTGGACAGTTTGTATTGCTATTTTTTTCTGAATTTGCAATAGCCATAATGTCTGACATGGCACAAATCACTCAGATTGTGGGAGACAAATCGACTAAAGACAATTATAGTGTTTGGTCTTACATGGAGAATTTTTTGATGTGTAGAGGTCTATGGGACCTCATAATAGGTGATGATGAATGTCCAAAAGTTCCTATGAACATCCAACTGAAGAGAAAAAAAAAGCATACAAGGATTGGACAGGGAAGAACAGGAAAGTTTTACATTGGATCTCCATATGTATTTCAGAAACATTGATTTCTCATATAAGAAAGGCAAGTACTTGTAAGGAGGCATGGGAAATCGTAGAAAAAATGTATGGAACGTGTACAGAGGCTTGTAAGATACAACTCAAGTAGAAATTACATGGTGCATGGAGAGGCAATCGCAGTATCAGTGACTATGTGGCAGAAATCAGGCAAATTGTAGAAGACCTTGCATCCATTAATGCACTTGTTGATGATGATGATCTAGTGTCAGTGACACTAAATGGACTTGGACCAGCTTTCAAATATTTGGATACCTCTATTTTAGTTAGAGGATGCTCTATGCCTAACTTTGAGGAGCTTATTGGATTGCTACTTTTCAGAAGAAATCAAGTTGGGATTGAATGCATCTAGTAGTGGAAAAAATGTAGGTGGAGACAATGTTTTCTATCACCAGAGAGGTCGTGGCAGCTCATCTAGAGCTAGAGGCTCTTCACTTGGTTGTAGTAATTATGGTTTTACTTGTGGAAGAGGTAACTTTGGTCATGGTGACTTCATGCATAGAGGTAGGGGGAGATCTCTCCCTAGAGGTAGAGGACGGTCTAGTCCTTCTTCAAAGAGAGATGGCACTTGTCATTATTGTGGGTAGTTTGGTCACTTTGAGAGGGATTGTTATCAGAAACAGAATGCCATGTCTAGGGGTCGTGGAAGGACCCAATATGGCCACTATGTAGGCACTTATGGTGGTACAGGTTATGGACCTAGAGGTGGACCGCCTAGAGGTCACCTATTTGCTATGGAGCATGTGCTTGGGAGCATGACTCACCCTCTTCGTGAGAATGACTGGTTTTTGGATTAAGGAGCTACAAACCACATGACTCATCATGCTGAATGGTTTGATAGCAAGGAGAAAATGTAGAATGAGGAATATGTTGCCACTGGTGATGATACTTTACATAAAATTACTCAATATTGGTAGTGTGCCACTTGTTACTAAAGATAGGATTGAGAATAAGCTTGGTGATGTACTCTATGTGCCCACAATAACTAAGAACTTAGCATTGGTTGGTCAAATGACAGATCAAGGATTGCAGGTGAGATTCAATAAGTTTGGATGTTTCATTGAGGAGTTCCATAATGGAAGAACTAGCAGGGTGATTGCTCATGGTAGAAAGAAAGGAAGATTATTTGCTTTGGATGCAGGTGCTCCAGTGATTCAAAACTCTATGTATGTTGAGAGAGGACATGGGCAAGATAAGGACATGGAATTATGGCATAGAAGGATTGGTCATGTCAATTTGCAAAGATTGAAGCAAATGCAATTGGGACAGATAGTCCGTGGTCTATCGCATTTCGGATATGTGAATTTTGATCATGTATGTGAGGCTTATCAATTTGGCAACCAGTCCAGATTGCCATTTCCAAAGAGGGGAAGAATAAGCAACTATCCTTTGGAAATAATACACTCACATATTTGGGGCCCATGTCATAATGTTTCCATGAGCGGAAGATGTAGATTCTATATCACCTTCATTGATGATTTTAGTAGAATGGCTTGGGTGTACTTTATGCAGCATAAAAGTGGAGCATTTGAAAAGTTCTTGGAATTTAAATCTATGGTTGAAAAGCAGTTTGGATGCTACATAAAATGTTTGAGGTCGGATAATGGTGGAGAGTACATATCATATGAGTTTTGTGACTTCTTGAGAGATCATGGTATCAAAAGGAAATTGACATGCAGGTACACACCTCAGCTAAATGGTGTGGCTGAAAGGAAGAATCAGATTATTGCAGAGGTTGCAAGGGCAATGACAAACCAAATGAACATGCCATTGCCATATTGGGCAGAAGTAGTGCATACTGCAGTTCACATTATGAATAGAACACCTACGGCCTTGACTCATAATATGTCACCATATGAGAAAATCTATGGCAGGATGCCCACTGTTGCATACCTTAGAGTCTTTGGATGTGTTTGTTATGTTCATTTTCCGGATGATTTGAGAAAGAAGATGGAACCAAAGGATGTAAAATGCATTTTCCTTGGATATCCTGATGAGAAGAACGGGTACAAATGCTATGATCTAGTGGGTAAGGAAGTATACATAAGCAGGGATGTCAGATTCAGTGAATATGAAGCATGGTACAAGCCCAAAATTGTAGTGGATGTTAATTCCTATGAAAGAAATGATGATGATGGCTATGGAAGGAAAATTTCAGCAAACAACAAGGCTGAAAATCAACATGTGGAAGATGCTTTAGGACCTCAAGAGAATGTGGAAAGCAGTGGCAGCTACAGTCCATGGATTGGTAGATTGAGAAATGCACAAAGGAGTACAGAAGTTGCAAAAGGAAAGAGACCTATGACTGAAAGTTCAGAAGATGAATCTATAGATGACGAGTATGGCATTCCGCATGTTAAAACACCTGGCACTAGAAGTGTAGGAAAGTATGTTCCACCACATGCTAGATCAGGTGAGACACATGGTAGTGCACCTTAATTGAGAAGGTCAGAAAGGGTAAGGTATCCAGTTTGATAGATTGACTTATAATGGGTTCATGAAGATACATTATGCATACATGATTTCTTATGTACAACATGTGGAGCCTACTTGCTTTGAAGAAGTAGTAGAGAGCAAAGAGTGGAGACAAGCAATGGATGAAGAGATGGATGCACTAAGGAAAAACAAGACTTGGGATTTGGTGTTGCATGGTTCATAGTAACAAAAAAAAACCTAGAAGCTTAGTGGCATGAATTGTGAAGGCATGCCTTAGTAGGATCAATAGAAGTTAGGCAAATTTTAACATGTGCATGGTCTTAAAAAGAAAAATTAGGGATTGCAAATCTAGAGGAAATGAATTGCATGCTTACATGAATTATGACATAACGCAACCAGTTTTTCCCTTCTTCGATCAAGACAAAATCTTTAGGAAGAATTCTTCCTTGTCGTATGATGAGTAATCTGGATTACCCAAAATACCTAAACTACAAAGGATTCGCTTAGGAATGGTTAAGTTGATGCAACATATCCCAAATGTTAATTAGGGTTTAGCACGTTGAGGACATGACCTAGTTGCACTTGTTGCCAAGTTGAAACTCTCATACCCTAAAGACCTGCCCACATTCATGGAATGTAGGGACAATAGGACATGCTCGCAAGAAACAATCTAGGGTTTCTACCCTAAGGATTGCTCGATTAAAAAGATGAAACTTGGGTTGAGTTGGAACCCTAGAACCGACGGATTCGGCCTAGTGCAATCAAAAATGAATTGGATATAAAGACACCCTAAACCCTGTTCTTATCCAATCATGATTCCGTGATTAGAAGACACCGTTGAATGGGTGAAATAGTCCCATGGATTAGATGTGACACTTGTGCAACAAGTTGCAGAGTCACATGATCTTGTGGTTTGATCACAAGGGAAGGGCCAATTCCTCGGAATGAGATTGGCAGATTCTTGTGCAAGTTTATCTTGCAAGAGGATGAGTAGTCATCTTGATATAACACCTTTCTTGGGAAAAGTGACCAAGATAAGGGGATTAGATCATTGCTTGGAAGCAAAAGACCAATCAATAATTTGGAGCAACATATTTACTGTTAATAGAACTTAAGGTATTGGTTAAGTTGGGTTAATAGGGTATGGCCCTAACACAAGGACATACGGGTTAACAAACAAACCCTTGGGGATCTTGCTGAGTCGCAATTGATCCCGGATCGAATGCTAGATGCATTTGGAGGGAAGAATTCACTCCTTAGCAATTGGCCAAATAACGACCACTGGATATGATTGTGCTTGTAACAGTTTAAAGAGCACTGTTTGCTTTGTTTGCTCAAGGAATTAAAGGATGAAAAGATATCTAATGCTTCAGGTTGAAGGCCTGAAGGGTGAGGCAGCCTCAGTTACCCTCGACTGTCTGCTTGACCCTAACCAAGGGGGTTGTTATCCGTGCCAGGAAGGTGGACCAAACCCGCCATGAGAGGTCTCTCTGTTGAGTGCTACTTGGAGCAAGAGGACGCTTGGGTGCCAGGGGGGCTCTGGCCGTAAATCCCTTGCCTTCCGGGCCCTGCACAAGAGACCAATGTGACTTGGGATTGGATCTCAAGGCCCACATACTAGTCTACGGGCGGAATCTTGGATTAGTAATCCTTGTGGATTGCTAGATAGCCTTCGGGCGGCGGATTATGGATAGCCTTCGGGTGGATTATGGATAAGCCTACGTGGGCTAGACTTTATAAATGTATTCCAAAGATAAATATAATAACCTATTGAAAAGGAACTTGTTTGACACTGCTTTTCTATGTCAAGTGCTATGATTACGTGAAGGAATCGGTGCCTAAAGGGCTGATTAAGGAAGCTGCTTGATACATGTCCAAGTAAATGTGGTAGGTAATTAGACAACTAAAACAAAGAAGGAAAGTGCGGTGGATGTGGCCATGGGTCCGTCCTATGGATGGGTGGTCCTGGTTGGCCGGGAACTTTTCTCAATCATAATGGATAGTAAGAAGATCGTTTCAAAGGAAATGAATAGCAAGAGCGTTGACTAGAGTCTAGGTTATAATAACCCCAGTTTACGCTGTTTTAGGGGAACGGAATGGGACTATGCCTTATGGCAGAGAGGTCGAGCCTTGCATCCCTCTCGTTTCCCATTCTCCTTGAACTAAGTGTAGCGTGAATCTGCTTCGGCCTTGGTGTTTCTGCGTAAAGTAGTTCGCTCGAGGTTCGACGCTAGTTGCCGTTTAGGAAATGACCATTAGGGAAAACCCTGATTCAGGTCGGTCCTAAGTGGAAATGGTCAGAATACTTCCGCTATGTGGTAGACATGAAAAGTCCTAGATCACAAACACCGTAACATTCCATGGGAGTGTCGGGCAGAGCTTTCTAGATCTCCTTTCCGATGGATTGCTAAGACGTGTCCTGAAGAGGAAGGTGGACACTCTACAGTTGGTATTAGAGTGAACCAACAAAGGATTTGTTTTTAAGAAATCTTAATAAGATCAAGTAAAGTAAATGTTGCTGTTTAGAACATTTCCTTACTTTCAATGCTGTCTTGCAGAATTATGAAGCTTGGAACAGGTTCTTAGTCTTCCAAGTCATGTTTATGACCGCGATGCATTCCCTGGATTATCAACAAAGGGTTGAGATGATGAACATCCTAGATCGTATTTATAATCCATCGCCTTTGTACGTGGAACGAAGATGGACGGGTGACTCAAGAATCTACTACATAGCTGCCCACCGGTTTGCATACCTTCAAACCAACCTAAAGAGGATCAAGTGGTTGGAAGACCTGAAGATTGTGAAGCTGTTCATTTTTGTGGAGGCTCATCTAAACTCAACTTTACATATTCGAGATCGGAGGGTTGAGTTGAACTCATATGTATATGAGAAAGTGACCCGTGTAATCCCTGTCGACAGGATCAAGGTGTTGGGGCGCTATGAGAAGAATGGGTTCCAAAGGAAAGGATACCCTAATCTTCCAATGACTTACCGATTCCTGAAGATCCATGACCTGAAACCATACTATTATCCAGTTCCTGTAGATAAATGTAATACAATATTATTCTCCCCAAACTAAATGCAACAGTTGCTCTATCATCTCAAGAAATATTGTACTCCAAAAGGGATATGCCCATATAAATGCAATAAGACTTCTTTTTATCAATGTCTGACTTGTCCATGAGAATTGATAAAAAATTAAGTGGCTAGGATTTTTGGTTGATTAGCTGAATTGGATATGACATATAAATCATAACGATTAGCGAGTTATAACGTTAACAATCCTTTATTCAGGCACGACCCCAGGTACAGATTCCCAGTTCGCCTCCTACATCAAGTACTGCCGTGATCCAGGAGAAGAAGTTTCTTCTCAAGCAGATTAAGCCGCCTGAATTTGACGAGAAAGGTAGGACTATCCAAGCGGATGCTGAGATTTGGATAGAATCCATGGAGGATTACTTTGAAGTAGCCGATACTGCACCCGCCAACCATGATGCCAGGAGGCATATTCCATTCCATGGTGGATTCCATGAGGTTTTGCCGTGGATTCCATAAAATTTTATTACCAGGGGTCATACACAAGGTGGATTCTTTGTGCGAAAAGTCGATGGGGACGCCTATCCTTTTTGGGCATTTTGTTAATTTAATGTGTAAGTGGGTGATTCCATAGCGGGTGATTCTGCAAAATACATATTTAAATTAATAAACGTTTATGAGTTTAGAGTGCACACTCGTAATAAATTAAGGTTAGGATTGAGTTTTAACCAATTTATTTTTGTAGCTGAAGACTGCTAGGTATTCACTTTTGTCGGTTTAATTGTATTATTTTTCTAACAATTATGAATGCTTTAGTTGATGTGTAGAGCAAGCAGTGGTGGCATTGGGAAGCATTGGAGGATAGCGTGTATTCAAATTATCATCAATTTTTGATGGGCGCGTATCTTAGGCATGGCGTCCATATTTTGGCGCGCTTATTTATTAAAGCACTTGATATTTATTTATTATTTTTGTATGCACATGGGCGTACGATTTAAATATTTGTATTGGACATTGTATTTGGGTACCGTTTGACTCCTTGGGCGCCCAGTAGCTTTAATTCTTTAGTAGCACAAAAGCAAACACAAAAGCTAAAGCGTGCTAATTGTAAAATGGGCTATTTTTTGAGCTTGCAAATGAATAATATATAAAATACATGCTTTGTGGAGCGCTCACACAAGGCATGGGGGGAGATTGCACCCAATTAGTCTCTTGCTTCATGTCATGCAAGCTTTCGTCATTGTTTTTTGTGCAAAAAGTAGAGTTCTTTTGTTCTTGGGGACCTTTTGATGCTCACTACGCGTGCATACGGCGTCCGATCTGTGCACCAAACCAGGCTATGCTCGCCAAGCTAAAGCTGACCGGTGAAACCAAGCTTTGGTGGAAGCAATGGTGTAGAGATTAAGGGATCGCAGAAGGATCCGTTGCCTGGGAAAAACTGAAGAAAGCTAAGCAAGGAATATACTTACCACCTGCGTATCGCACGCACAAAATGAATGATTTCTACAAGCTGAAACAACTGGGACTCACTCTTGATGCATATTACTCAAAATTTGTCTCACTTCTTAAGTATGCACCACAGATGGATATGACACAGCAAGTGTCAAAATTTTATGCTGGTTTAAACCCACCAGTGAATACCCATCTTGCGGCCATCAGATCTTCAGGACGCACTCATTCGAGCTGTGCCTATAATTCAAGAGGTGCAGACTAGGCCAAGAGGTAACAAAATTTGGTCTTATAATGACCCGAACAGAGGAGAATATAGGCCTCAAATGAAGAGAGTTCAAGGTCAGAATCGGGGACAAAGAAAGAAAGCAAGAACTAATAATGCCAATAACTTTGTCCCTAGTCAAAGCAATGGCCGAAACCTCCATTGTTTCCACTGCAACGAGCCTAGTCATTTCAAGAGGCAATGTCCCAAGATTGCAGGAGGACATCGCTAAGCACCTTTCCAAGGAACTAGTTGTGGCCAGGGAGCCACTACCCGAGGCAGAGGAAGACCCACCTGTGTTGCCAACAGGGAAATGTGTGAAGAAGAAGATCCGACCATGGAAGCAGAGTTTGAAAGGGCAACAGTCCATGCCGCTCTTCATAAGAAAGGGCCGAATCACCAGCTTTCGGTGATTTAGACACCGTCGGACTATCAAGGTAAAGGTTTCAATACCTTGATTGATTGTGGCAGTACACATTCCTTTATCTCACTAGCTTGTGTAAGAAGATTAGGAATAGCCATAGTAGAAGCACCTACCTTGCTTGTGGAATTAGCAAATGGTCGTGGGGTCACTTGTACCAGGCAAACTACTAAGGTGGAATTCTTTCTGGGAGGAAAGACGACTTCGATCAAATTCAGAGTCATGAATCTAGGTATCCATGAGTGTCTACTCAGAATGAATTGGCTTAAACCTAATGACCCCCACATTCATTGTTGAAAAGGCAAAGTTTCCTTTCGAAACTCTGAAGGGGAATTGGTCACAACTCAAGGTGAGGCTGGGAAGCCAAAAATCCAATTGGCCAAAGCATCTCGGATTATAAAGGAAGTTAGAAAGGGACTACCTGTCTACTTGATTAAGCTCAATAAGTTAGATCAGAAGTAGGAGACTAGTGAAGGACCTTCATGGCTAAAGGAGTATGCGAACGTATTTCCTGAAGAGTTGACAGAACTCCCGCCTCAAAGGGAAGTGGATCATGAGATCAAGCTAGTGCCAGGAGCTGCACCAATTGCAAAGAGGCCTTATAGAATGTCCATCCCGGAAGCAATTGAGCTAAAAGAACAACTCAAGCAACTGCTAGATCAGGGCTATATCCGTCCTAGCAGTTCACCATGGGGAGCTCCAGTACTGTTCCAGAAAAAGAAAGATGGAACGCTTTGACTGTGTATTGATTACAGAGGTTTGAATCAATCAACTGTCAAGAACAAGTACCTTATTCCTAGAATAGATGAGCTTCTTGATCGTCTTCAGGGTGCAAAGATCTTCTCCAAGATTGATCACAGGTCTGGTTACTATCAAATAAGAATCAAGGAAGAAGATATCCCAAAGACGACCTTTAACACAAGATATGGACACTTTGAGTTTCTAGTTATGTCATTCGGGCTTACGAATGCGCCTGCCACCTTCAACATGTTAATGCAGGATATATTTAGGCCATATCTTGATGACTTCGTACTAGTCTTCTTCGACGATACCTTAGTCTATTCCAAACAAGAAGAAGATCATGAACCCCAACTTCGGATTGTCCTTGAGATAATGAGGCCACACAAGCTATATGCTAAGATGAAGAAACGTGCATTCTTCAAACGTTAGATTGAATATCTGGGATTCATCGTATCAGTGGAAGGAATCTCAGTGGATTCAGCCAAAGTCAGAGATATTCTAGAGTGGCCAATACCAACAACTATCAAAGAAATACACATTTTTCTTGGATTGACAGGATGGTATAGGGTCTTCATAGAAAACTATGCTTTGATTGCAGCGCCTCTGATAGACTTACTGAAGAAGCAAACATCCATTGCATGGCCAATTGCCGAACAAACCAGCTTTGATAGATTGAAGCAAAGTTTGGTATCAGCACCTACCCTAAAACTTCCAGACCTCAGTAAGGAGTTTGAAGTTGTAATTGATGCTAACATGCTTGCCTTAGAATGTATACTCCTGCAGGAAGGTCATCTTGTAGCATACTCTTCAAGGAAACTGAAGAACCATGAGAAGAATTATGCTACCCATGATCTAGAACTGTTAGTTGTCATCCATGCTCTAAAGCTTTGGAGACACTTCCTGTTGGGTAACAAGTTTACTCTAGTGACTAATCATAAAAGTCTCAAGTGGATCTTTACCCAGAACGATCTCAACATGGGGCAACGTCGGTGGATTGAAGTGCTGGAGGAGTATGATTTTGAAATCAAGTAATGATCGGGAAAGGAAAATGTAGTTGTTGATGCACTCAGTCGCAAGGCATTCCTTAATTCTCTAATCTTGCAAAATCCATCAACAGCTAGATCTCTAGCCACGAAGGTGTCCATGCCAAACAACCCAATACTTGAGCTAGCTAGAGAGGAAGCATGCCATGATCCAGCCTATCAAAAGATGCTAAGGGAGATCCCTATCAAGGACCAGGACCAAAAGCTACAGGCTAAGTATCATGAATTCTCTATCAATAGTGGACTTGTCTACTATAGAACGAGATTATGTATACCGTCAAGCCAGTTACTTAAGCAGAAGATATTGTGGGAAGCTCATGATTCCCCTTTCTCAGGACATCCTGGCTATGCTAAGACTCTCAATGTAGTTAGGAAGAGCTACCATTGGGAGAGGCTTAAAGGTGATGTTCTCAAATATGTCACTAAGTGTTTGTCTTGTCAACATATCAAAGCCAAACATGTCAAAATGCTAGGGAAGTTGCAATCACTCGACATTTCCCAAATGAAATGGGAATTCATCAGTATGGACTTTGTCGTTGGCCTATCCCAAGTTCAGGGAGGATACAACTCCATCATGGTTGTGGTTGACATGCTTACTAAGGTTGCACACCTTATTCCAGTAAAGACAAACTATAAAGCCGCAGACATTGCAAGGTTGTTTATCAAGGAGATTTTTTTGAGGTTATTGAAATATCATATATTACCACCTGCAAATACCATGCCTGAGTCTTGTGATGATGCACAACATGTTTTATGAAAGCTTGGCATGGACTACAACAACATCCATGCATGCATCAATGATTTCATATTGTTTCGAGGAGAATATGAGACTATGGAGATATGTCCAAAGTGTGGTGCTCATAGGTATTGACAGGACTTGCAAGGGCAAACCATTCCTCAAAAAGTTCTCAGACAGTTTCTACTTATCCCCTACATAAACCACATGTTTTGTACATCCGGCATGGCGAGCTTGACAACATAGCATGTGTAACATTCCGAACTTCACGTGTGAGCCGCCTCTATAAAGGATAATTGAATTAAGTAAATGACAAATTTTTTAAATTATTATTTCCCTTATCCCCCCAGCTGATTGTCGTGCTGGAGGGGGAGGGGAATAGGAAGTCTGATTAAGCTCCTCCATGGAGCTTGCAGGAGCGAGGAGGGCATGCGTGATGCCACGCAGGGGAGGGAGGATCCCCCTCCCCTCACCTATTTAAATCACGGGTCATGAGAGCAGAGGGGGTGGTCGACATTGCCATAGAAGCCTGAGAAGACGCTGCAAATTGAGGGGCTGCCGAGGAGTAGTTGTACATGCTACCCAATCACCAATCGCAATTGTTGCTGCAGTCTGAACCCCCTATCCACATCGTCATCAACCGAGGGGGAAAAGTGTTGGAGTGGTGAGAGGAAGGGAGCATCTCATGTCGGCGTGGCGTGAAGGGATGTAGTCATGAGGGAGGAAGCGAGTGATGCCACCAGCAACTCGAAGTGCGTCCGCCCTGCCACCATTCATCCACCTACACGCTGCCGAAACGGCCACCTGTCGACTGCCTCCACACCCCCCCCACGTGGCTCTTCTAGAAGCTTCCAAAGCTTCTAAGCGGGGGCTCTATAAGCCCCCTTTCCCCCCCAAAAGAAAATTTGCCTCAAAAAGGGCATTCATGTGACCCTTAAACCCTTCTTTCCACCCTCTCAAAAATTCCCCTCATATGGACTATTAAAGCTTTTATCCCCCCCCCCACACCAAAGTCCTCCCAAGGGCTTATAGGCCCTTTTTCTCCCCGTACCTTAAATCCTCCTAAGGTCTCCCTTAGGCCCCTTCCATCCCCCCCCCCCCCCCCCCCCGGATTTGCCATTGAAGGACCTTTAAGTGGTCCTTAAGCCCTTTCCCCCCATGAAAAAGATTCCTTCTTAGGCCTTTTATACCTTTGTTTCCCCCCTTTTTCCTTTCAAGAGTTATTTTCCTTTTCCCCCCCTGGGATTCAAGCCCCTTCTCGTGCCCATTTGTAATACCTTTCAAGTGGGTTGAAAACCAAGTTACTCCGTGATTTAACCCCTCACTAGCAGGTTATACATTCTCCTTCCTTCCTTTTCCGATCCACTAAGACCGTTTAAAACCCTCCCGAGGTTTAAGCACCCCCTTTTTCGTGAAATCACTACTTCAAGGAGGAAGCCTTCTAAAACCGTTTCCGATGGACGGTGCAAGTTATCACAAAGGGAGCTACGGTGGAATTTCAAAAGGAGTTCACAAAGCCGCATCCAAGACAGAAAGGCTACATTCGCGATGGCTCCTAAGAAAGCCCAAGGCACAGCCCCGCAGGAGGAACGTCTTCTAACATCCACGTGGACATCTCACCCCAAGTCCAGGTTTTCCTTCCTAATTTTTATTTGGTATTGTTATAATTCAATCGTGCGAGGATAATTGTTCGAAATAGGATGCATTTTTCGTCTTAAATGCTTTAGAAAAATTAGCTCACGACAGAGGAATTTAGTCATTAGTATTTTCAATAAAACGAACAAAAACAAAGTGAGCAAAAAATTGATATGCATTTAGTCCATATTTACAAAAACAGAATTAAGATAGTGCACTCCGTTTAGGCATGGAAGTATAAAATTGCATGTCGCATTATTAGGCCATATCTTCTTCGCAATGAGTCATTATGGAAAGTGCTAATAATCCATAGGAAATTACAAGGCATGCAATGATTCCTAAGTTGCATAAATTTGTATAAATATCGTTTTTTCAACTGTATAATTAATAGAAAAGGCTGCATGTTTTAGCCTGAACCTTGTTCACAAGTTATAGGATGATTGATCGGAATTAGGCTATAACCTAATCTATGCTTGATCTTAAATCGAAAAGTTAGGATTTGAAAATTCAACTTACGCGTAGACAATAAGTCAGGTGGTTATGGAAATAATAGCATAATTATCTTCAAGAATAGATAGGTTAAAATTGGCATAAACCTAAACACCTAAAAACCACGGAGTACTCATTTAGAAAAGGGTTAATTCAATACGACGTATCCCAAGGAACTGAAGCCCGGTGGAGACATTTACCTAGTCGCACGCATTGCCAAAAATTGAAACTCCTAAACCCTAAATACTTGCCCACATTCACGTAATGTAGGGACAGTAGGACCTATTTGCGAGAAGTGATCTAGGGTTTTCCTTAGAATCTCTCGCTAAAATGATGAAACTCGAAACCATAGGACTGAAAAGTCAGCCTAATGCCATTAAGAACAGACTATTTCGTGACTCCATTCGATGGGTAAATAGTCCCATAGTTGATGCAACACTTATACAACAAGTGGTAGAGTCGCATGATCTTGTGATTTGATCACAAGGGAATAGCCAATTCCTTGGAATGAGATTGGCAGATCCTTATGCAAGTTATCTTGCAAGAGGATGAATAATCATCCTAATATAGTATCTTTCTTGAGTAAAGATAATTGCTTGGAAGCAAAAGACCAGCTGATAAATTGGAATAACCTATGAACTTAAGGTTTTGACCAAGTCAGGTTAATAGGGTACGCCCTAACCTAGGATATAGGGGATCTTGCCAAACCGTAATTGATCATGGATCGAGTGCTGGGGCATTCGGAAAGAATGATTCACTCCTTAGCAATTGGCTAACAATAATGACCAATGGAAATGATTGTGCTTGTTACAGATTTAAGAGCACCGTTTTGCTTTGTTTGATCAAAGAATTAAAGGATAAATGGATATCTAATGCTTTAGGTTGAAGGCTTGAAGGGAGAGGCAGCTTCAGTTATGCTCGACTGCCTGCCTGACCCTAACCAAGGGGGTTGTTAACCGGCCGAGAAGGTGGACCGAACCCACCGCGAGAGGTCTCTCTGTTAAGCGCTACTTGGAGCAGGAGGATGTTTGGGTGCCAGGGGGGGCTCTGGCCGTAAATCCCTCTCCTTCCGCACACTGCACAAGAGGCTAACGTGACTCGGGATTGGATCTCGAGGCCCGCATACTAGTCTATGGGCGGAATCTTGGATTAGTGATCCCTGTGGATTGCTGGATAGCCTTCGGGCAGATTGTGGATAAGCCTACGGGCTGGACTTTATGTATTTCAAAGATAAATATGATAACTTGTTAGAAAGAAACTTTTTTGACATTGCTTTTCTATGTCAAGTGATATGATTACGTGAAGGAACCAGTGCCTAACGGGCTAATTAAGGAAGCTGATTGATACATGTCCAACTAAATGTGTTAGGTAATTAAATAACTAAAACAACCTAAGGAAAGTGCGGTGGATGTGGCCATAGGTCTGTCCAACGGATGGGTGGTCCCAATTGGCTGGGAACTTTTCTTAAATCACGATGGACAGCTAGAAGATTGTCAAAGAATACGAACAACAAAAGCGTTGACCTAGAGTTAAAATTGATCCCGATTTACGTTGTTTTAGGGGAAAGGAATGGGACTATGCCTTATGGCAGAGAGGTTGAGCTTCGCATCCCTCTCATTTCCCATTCTCCTTGAACCAAGTGCAGCGTGAATTCACTTCAGACCTGGCGTTTCTGCGTAAAGTAGTTCGCTTGGGTTCGACACTAGTTGCCGTTAGGAAATGACCAATAGGAAAAACCCTAATTCAGGTCGGTCCTAAGTGGAAATGGCTGGAATACTTCCGCTACGTGGCAGACGCGGAAAGTCCTAAATCGCAAACCCCGTAACATCCCATGGGAGTGCTGGGCGAAGCGTTCTAGACATCCTTTCTGATGGACTGCTAAGACGTGTCCTAAAGATAACAGGTGGACACGTTATATCATGTGTAGAATAGATCCATAGATGGATTTCAATGAATGTCAGTGGATTCACGTACATGGAGCCACATTGACTCTACCTTCCCAGGCTCTGTTCAAGAGCTAAGGAATCTTCGGCTTGGTCTTGCAATGGATGGTGTGAATCCATTTATTCTGCGCTCAACTTCTTACAGTGTGTGGCCTATAGTCCTTGTCAACTACAATATCTCTCCATGGCTTTCTACGAAGAAAGGACATCTCATCCTTAGCATACTCGTCCCCAGCCGCTACAAAGTAAAAAATATGGACATGTATCTTTGTCCATTAGTCGATGAGCTTAAGATTTTGTGGGAGGAGGGGGTCACCATGCAAGATATGAGCAAGTGCGATGGTTGACGGTCTACCAATATTCGAGCCATTCTCATGTGGACGATGCATGACTTTCTGGGATTTGGAGAGTGCTCAGGTAAATAGACTTCCAATCTTGTTGGTAATATCTATATTTTATCTCGTTCAAGCTTGTATTCACTGGGTTGTGGTGTTGGAACAAGTCTGGTTACCTCAGGTTATTATGCATGTCCTTTGTGCGGGCCACAATTAGACTCCCAAAGGTCAGGAACCATGAAGAAAATGGTATATCAAGGACACACCGCTTTCTTACCAGAGGGTCATGAACTCAGGAAAGATTTTCTTAGATGACCTCCAACACGTATGAATGCTGCAAGCTGATATGAGCTGAAAATGGTCCATGCAGAGTCATATCCAAACAGAATGTGATGGTTCTCAGTTTTCTACGAGTTGCCATATTGGACCCACTTATAGGTCAACCACTTGTTGGATCCCATACATATTTTCAAGAATGTGGGCAGCTTGCTATGGGACCACATCACATGAAAGAAAGACACTATCCAAATGGAATGTGACCGATTCTCAGTTTTCTACGAGTTGCCATATTGGACCCACTTACAGGTCAACCACTTGTTGGATCCCATGCATATTTTCAAGAATGTGGGCAGCTTGCTATGGGACCACATCACATGAAAGAAAGACACTATCCAAACGGAATGTGACCGGTTCTCAGTTTTCTACGAGTTGCCATATTGGACCCACTTACAGGTCAACCACTTGTTGGATCCCATGCATATTTTCAAGAATGTGGGCAGCTTGCTATGGGACCACATCACAGGAAAGAGAGACACTATAGGGGCACGAATGGATTTGAAGGAGGTAGGCAAGATGAAGGTGCTTTGGCCGCGGTCGAGTGTTGATGGTCGTGTGCAGCTACCTTGGGCTCCTTGGGTTTTGTCAACTAAAGAAGAGAGCATTGTGAAGAAAGTAGTCAAGTCTATCCGCACTTCAACGGGTATGATGCGTTCTCTCAGGTCTTCATTTTCTAAAGAAGACCAATTATCAGGGCTAAAATCCCACGAGTGGCATAAGATGTATGAGGTTTGTAGTACGAATGGATTGTAATTGGCATGCACATTTTGCTATTTGGAGGAGTATAACCATTGTTCATAATGCTTTCTCATTTGTGACAGTTTGTACTACCGATCGCGATCCCATGATGCCTTACTCCAGAAATACGTGGGGGCATTTACAGGTTGTAGACTTTGGTGCAATGGATCTCACAGAAGGAGATTAAGACGTCCCCTATTGAATTCGCGAGGCGGGGAGCAGTGGAGACGGTCTATCTCTTTGAGAAATATCTACCTACCAGCATGCTCACAATACAAATCCACCTTCTTGTGCATCTTGTAGATGAAGTGGATTTTGCTGGACCTGTCCATACACAATGGATGTTCTTCTTGGAGTGCTTCATAAAAACCCTGAAAGGCTTTGTGCGACAACGAGCTCGGCTAGAAGGTAGCATGGCTAAATGTTGGTTGGTATTTGAGGCACTAGTGCAAATTTCACAATGGCTACCAATGGTGGATCCAAACAACAAAATGCTATGGTCACTCGCTGAAGGATGATGATAGACTTACCGGAGATGTGGTGGTTGGAAATGGGGTAGAAAAAAGACACTACAAGGATTTGAGCTAGTAGCGACGGCGGATAGTGGTGTTGCTATTGGCGTCGCTATATGCGTCGCAAATGCGATGCATATAGCGACGCAAATAGCGACGTGCCATTTGCGACTCATATAGCGATGCAAATAGCGACACGCCGCAGGGAAAAAAAGCAGCCGAAACCGAGCGCGGTTTTCATTTCGTGTTTGCTTCATTGTGAGTTTTGAGAGCGAGAGCGAGGGAGAGAGCGACCGTCGTGAGAGAAGGAGAGGAAGAAGACTTGCCACCACCGCCGCCGCCGTTGTTTGAGAAGGAGAGGATGAGCCTTCATCACAAAGAGGAGCCACCCCACGCTTGCCATATCTCATCAGTGAGTCTCCCTCTCTCTTTCTTTTGCTTGTTTAAGGTTTAAATCACTCTCTCTTTCTTTTGCTTGTTTAGGAGAGGAAATGAGAGAGAGGGAGAGGGAGAGGTAGAGAGAGGGAGAGAAAGAGAAAGAGAGGGAGAGGGAGGGGGAGGGGGAGGGGGAGGAAATGAGAGAGGGAGAGAAAGAGAAAGAGAGAGAGAGGGAGGGAGAGGGAGAGTGCATTCTCTCTCTCCCTCTCCCTTTTGCTTGTTTAATGTTTAAATCACTTTCTTTTTTGCTTGTTTAGGAGAGGAAACGAGAGAGTAAGAGAGAAAGAGAGGGAGAGGGAGAGGGAGAGGGAGAGGGAGAAAGAGGGAGAGAAAGAGAAAGAGAAAGAGAAAGAGAAAGAGAGGGAGAGGGAGAGGGAGGGGGAGGAAATGAGAGAGGGAGAGAAAGAGAAAGAGAGGGAGAGGGAGGGAGAGTGCATTCTCTCTCTCCCTCTCCCTTTTGCTTGTTTAATGTTTAAATCACTTTATTTTTTGCTTGTTTAGGAAAGGAAATGAGAGAGAAAGAGAGGGAGAGAAAAAGAGGGAGAGGGAGAGGGAGGGGAAGGAAATGAGAGAGGGAGAGAAAGAGAAAGAGAGGGAGAGTGCATTGTCTCTCTCCCTCTCCCTTTTGCTTGTTTAATGTTTAAATCACTTTACTTTTTGCTTGTTTAGGAAATGAGAGAGAAAGAGAGATAGAGAGGGAGAGAAAGAGAGGGAGAGGGAGAGGGAGAGGGAGAGGGAGAGTGCATTCTCTCTCTCACTCTCCCTCTTGCTTGTTTAATGTTTGAATCACTTTCTTTTTTGCTTGTTTAGGAGAGGAAATGAGAGAGAAAGAGAGAAAGAGAGGGAGAGGGAGAGAAAGAGATGGAGAGGGAGGGGAAAGAAATTTAAGATAATAGACTTATCGATAATGGTATGCAATGTGCTTTTCCATGGGCCACGTACATTGGTGACTCTTTAAGATGGCTTAAAATTGGTCATGTCCTTCATAATATCCAAGTAGGGGATCTAATTGTGATATGCATAATTCATTGTTTTTTTATTAACTTTATAGGCATAACAAATTAGAAATCATGCCAATTAGTCAACGGAAGGACTAAAAGAAAATGATACCGTAGCTAATGGTCATTACGGTACTTCATCAAAATGAACCCAAAAGTATTGTTATAGAAGAAAAATCCCTTAAATTGAGTATAGGATATTTTCTCTCAGTCTTATGACTATGAGTAGAATTGATTGAAATAAATTTTATTACTATAGTTGATAAATTTCATAGATGGCATTAATTTTAATACGCGATCCTAGAACAAAAAAACCACATTTCTAAGATACTTTTTGTTGAGACTGATTTATTAGTAGACTAAGAGATCCTCAATGATGCTCATAAATGGATTACTTATACTCAAAGCCCTTTAGTGCAGTTTTTTACAATAACAAATAATTATCTACCGGGACAAACAAATCCTTGAGTATGATACAAGGCCGAGATATAAGATCAAAAAATCTCTCAACTACTATGTACAATGCAAGATTTATGGTCAACTTGCAACTTGACGTACATCTCCATAAAGCTATCCATTTAAGCTCGTTTGCTGTAATGTAGATAAGATGGAAAACGAAGAAGGTCTTATTGTTCAAGACCGCGAGACGTATCTTAATCAGCGTGTCCCATGTCCTTGCTCTCAATGCAAGTTGGCAATTAGACGAAAATGCCGATTGTCTATAGAACACGTAAGACGATTTGGCGAGTTTCAATCTGAGATCATTGATCAGGCAATAGCGGATTTTCAGCAAATGGTAATTTGAAGTTAATATTAATCATGCATTGTACTCACAAGCTAATTGAAAACCATACACAATAAGATTGGGTCTTGTTGGCAAATTTTCTATCCAGGGGGTGATGTCTCGACCCAAGGGGGAGTGCACCCTTTGCGGCCAATTAGAAGAGTTCGTGGACGTGCGATGGATGGATTGCAAGAGCCAATCCACCACTCGCAAGGCCCATCTATACCGTCAATGCCAGAGGAGACAGACAACCTTCCCGACCTACCTACAATCTTGGAGCCTGAGATGGAGGCAATGATCGATGCATTGATTCCCATGGATATTGAGACATCTGACCCGCTTAGAGAGGAAGCATCCATACCATTATATGATGGGTACCGAGTATCTCGGTTGAAGACATTGCTTGAACTCTTAAGTGTGCAAGCAAAATACGGTTGGGGTGATACGAGTGTGACTGAGTTATTCAGGTACCTTGCACATAGGCTTCATTGATTTTTTTTTTACAGTATTATTGCAAACATTTGTGCTTTTTCAAGGTGTCTTATGATTTTTTTCAGGTTATTGAAATATCATATATTACCACCTGCAAATACCATGCCCGAGTCTCGTGATGATGCACGACATGTTTTACGGAAGCTTGGCATGGACTACAATAACATCAATGCATGTATCAATGACTGCATACTGTTTCGAGATGAATACGAGACTGTGGAGACATGTCCAAAGTGTGGTGCTCACAGGTATCGACAGGACTTGCAAGGGCAAACTATCCCTCAAAAAGTTCTTAGACACTTTCCGCTCATCCCCCGCATAAACCACATGTTTCGCACATCTGGCATGGCAAGCTTGACAATGTGGCATGTGTAGAATAGGTCCATGGATGGAGTTCAACGAATATCAGCGGATTCGCGCGCATGGAGCCACATTGACTCTACCTTCCCAGGCTTTGCGCGAGAGCCAAGGAATCTTCGGCTTGGTCTCGCCATGGATGGTGTGAACCCATTCGGTCTGCGCTCGACTTCTTACAGTGTGTGGCCTATAGTGCTTGTCAACTACAATATCCCTCCATGGCTTTCTACGAAGAAAGGACATCTCATCCTTAGCTTGCTCGTCCCGGGCCGCTACAAAGTAAAAAATATGGACGTGTATCTTCGTCCATTAGTCGATGAGCTTAAGATTTTGTGGGAGGAGGGGGTCACTGTGCAAGATATGAGCAGGCGTGATGGTTGGCGGTCAGCCAACATTCGAGCCATTCTCATGTGGACGATGCATGACTTTCCGGGACTGGGAGAGTGCTCAGGTGAGCAGACCTTCGTTCTCGTTGGTAATATCTATATTTTATTTCATTCAATCAAGTATTCACTAGGTCGTGGCTCGCCATACAGGTCTGGTTACCTTAGGTTATCATGCATGTCCATTGTGTGGGCCACAGTTAGACTCCCGAAGGTCACGAACCATGAAGAAGATGGTATATCAAGGACACGCCGCTTTCTTGCCGGAGGATCATGAACTCAGGGAAGGTTTTCTTGGACGACCTCCAACACGTATGAATGTTGCAAGCTGATACGAGCTGAAAATGGTAAACCCGGAATCACAACCAAATGGAATGCGACGGTTCTCAGTTTTCTACGAGTTGCCATATTGGACCCACTTACAGGTCAACCACTTGTTGGATACCATGCATATTTTCAAGAATGTGGGCAACTTGCTATGGGACCACATCACAGGAAAGAGAGACACTATAGGGTCACGAATGGATTTGAAGGAGGTAGGTAAGATGGAGGCGCTTTGGCTGCAGTCGAGTGCTGAAGGGGGAGTGCAGCTTCCTCGCGCTCCTTGGATTTTGTCCACCAAAGAAGAGCACATTGTGAAGCAAGTAATCAAGTCGATCCGCACTCCGACGGATATGATGCGTTCTCTCAGGTCCGCATTTTCTAAAGATGACCAATTGTCGGGGCTAAAATCCCATGATTGGCATAAGATATGTCAGGTTTGTGAACAGAATGGATTGTAATTAGCATGGGCATTTTGCAATTTGAAAAGTGGCCATTATTCATAATGCTTTCTCATTTGTGGCAGTTTGTCCTACCGATCGTGATCGCAGGATGCCTTACTCCAGAAATTCGAGGGGCCATTTACAAGTTGTCGACTTTGGTGCAATGGATCTCACAGAAAGAGATTAAGACGTCCTCTATTGAATCCGCAAGGTGGGGAGCAGTGGAGACGGTCTGTCTCTTTGAGAAATACCTGCCCACTAGCATGCTCACGATACAAGTTCACCTTCTTGTGCATCTTGTGGACGAAGTGGAGATTACTGGACCTGTCCATATGCGATGGATATTCTTTCTGGAGCGCTTCATGAAAACTCTAAGAGGCTTTGTGCGACAATGAGCTTGTCCAGAAGGTAGCATGGCGGAAGGTTGGTTGGTGTCAGAGGCGTTAGTGCATATCTCACAATGGCTACCAATGGTGGAACCAGACAATGAAATGCTATGGATGCTGAAGGACGATGATAGACTGACTGGAGATGTGGTGGTTGGAAATGGGGTAGAAAAAAGAATGGATGCCTCAATGGAAGAGAAGGTGAATCACTTTTGTATGTTGCACCATGCCTCCATGGAGATATGGCTCGCCAAGTACCAGATTGCAAGGCAAGATCGAGAGAAAGCACGAGCTCAATTTCGACGCAGTACACATCATCGACCGATTCGATATTCCGAAGGCATGGAGGAGATGCCGCGGTTTATGTCAACACGATGGTTGCATGGAGCCTTGATCGCAACATCCAGCGAAGGGACAGAGGTCTCAATGGAGGAGTGGGAGTTCTCGAGGGGATGTAGTCCAAAGGTGATGAGGGGTTTAGAATGTGTCGTATCTAAATTTTATATGCGACATCTAATTTGAGTGTGTCATGGCAAGGTTTGAGCAAGAGAGCCGGCGACGAGCAACAGATCCGAACACGGTTGTGGATGAGATGGAGTATTTTGGGAACTTGCAAAGTATTATTACGGTGGATTACCGTAGCTTCTCCATGACACTATTTGATGTGCAGTGGTTCAAAGCGGTACTTGGAGGAGCTGGAGCAACAATTCAACGAGGTCCATTTGGATTTCTCAAAATAGATTCCGTAAAAAAATGGACGGATTTGTGCAACACCTTTGTGTTGGCGGCCCATTGTGAACAGGTGCATAGAGTCATTTGCTTGCTAATTGTAATATGACATGGTTTATGTCACAATGGTTTGAACTCGCTTTATACGTGTTTGTGAACAGGTAATCTTCTATCCAAACCCTCGACAACCTCGATGGTGGTATGTTATACCTTCAACTCCTCGAAGTGCGAGAGTATATGATCAAAGCGATGTTCCGGGCATAGATGAAGAAAATATGCAAATTGAGGGGTCGATATTACAAGGGGTGGAGGCCACCGCAAGCTTGGAGCCCGCATCGGCTAACAATGATGGAAATACAGTAGTCCAAGAATTTTTTGAGAATGAGGTAGACTCGTTCTTTTGTGGTGACATGTCTATCGACCTTCCAGTGTATGCAGAGTTGTGTCAGGAGATTAACATGGGACCATAGAATACTTCATTCTTGGAGAATTGTATTACTCAATTCATTGTTTAGATCTTCCATAAAGATACATAAGATATGCATTTTAAGAGGGATTTTTCAAAAATGATTTATATTACTGTGCTTTGTATAGTTTAAATTGATTGTTCTAACACCATTTTTTATCTGTGCAAGTGACATTTTCAGGATGAGTCGAGGGATGAGCAATGAGGAGTTTCAGGACATGATGGCACGCATGTCTGCAGACCAACTCACGAGATTCAGAGAGATGGCAGACCAGGAGATGTCTCGTTCTTCATCAGGGCGCTTTGCTAGATCTGCTTCAGCACGATCGGATGCTTCAGCTTCGAGTAGACGATCTCGACGCTCATGACTTGGGCCAGAGGGAGGGACTGCATCGGGATCAGGGGGGTGCTGCTATGGAGACACGGATATGGTGTCTCCGTCTCGTCGTTCAGCTGGAGCTGCGTCACCTCCAGGATTTGTCACACCTGTGGGGATGTCTACTCCAGTTACTCTGCTTTTGCACAGCCGTCAGTGGGTGGTACCCCTTTTGGTAGCACCCCCTTTGGTGGCACCCCTTTGAGTGCCACTCTGAGAGAGGTTACCCCTATCGGTACACCGGATGCACAGGGGTCTCTTGGATATGCCCAGGAGCGTGGACGGAGATGGAAGAGGACCCATCTTAGGTAGACTCCTAGGGGTTATGGATACCCGGTTGATAGTAGGTCAGGAGCCATCATCATGAATGATGAGGGGAGGAGGGTGATGGCTCGTATGAGAGAGTTGTGCCAACAAGTTTTTTGGCACAACGTCCTGGATCATTGGAAGAACATACCGGAGGGGAGCAAGGACTACATAGTAGCATCCTTGCACGAGGAGTTTCCGGTGCCAGCCGCAGTAGATAGATTCTCTACGGGCTCGATGATGGATTGCATGCGTGCATACATGTCACATAGACGATCCGACGCACGCAAGGCAATCAAGGGTGGGGCTGCAAAGCCGGAGTGGTTAGATGCAGACAACTGGCGCCGATTGAGGGAGGAGGCTACAGATTCGCCAGGACGTTGGAGTCAGCAGCAGTGGGAGGCGGCGAGGGCACGACTCGAGACCGGAGTGGTCCATCATCTTGGGAGTAGCGGCCACAGGACATATTTGGAGGACTTTGTAAGTTTCTCTTTTGTTTTGCTTATTTGTTTTTTTAAAATATTCTTTGTACTGACAATCATGTTTCTAACAATTAGCATTTTGTTTTCTTTGCAGCACTCCATTACAAATCGCGATCCGCAAGGCCTTGAGACTTGTTATGCAGAGAGGCACGGTCTCAATGCATTGATCGATCGATTGTATAGACGTGGTGGCCCTGTAAGTCACTCATCTTTCTTGTCTGTAGTTACCATGAGATATTTAAATGCATTATTGTATGGTGGATTGATATGTTGTTTCTTTTTCTGTAGAATCCGTTCGATGCTCCTTTGCGGCGGGACGAGCTTTCGGGGGACAAGGATTTCTAGCTCGCCCTTGGATCCTTGGAGCTCACACACCTTTAGTTTTTAGTCGCTTGATCTATGTAGACATTTTTTATGTATTAGTGATATCCTTTCATGATTGTGCCAATCGTATTTTATGCAATCATGTATTTATTTCATGTATTAGTTTTATGATTTCAGTATACATTCTTTTTGTTTGCAAGCGCTTTGTATGCAGTAGTGCAGAAACTATTTTGTATGGCTCTCATACAGCACACAGTGCTATATGTGGCAGGGCAGCTTGCTGCCTGTTACTGTCGCTATTTGCGTCGCAAATTTATTGCTCGCATCGCTATTGGCCTCGCTATGCGTATCGCAAATTCACTGGTTGCGTCACTATATGCATCGCAAATGCGATGCATATAGCGACGCCAATAGCGACGTTTCTATGGCGTCGCCAATAACGATGCTTTTTGCGACGACGGGGATAAATTTTGTTGTTTGTATTTTCATCGCTTTAAACGTCGGTATAAGGTCTATATCTTGTAGTGAGAATGGATGCTGTAATGGAGGAGAAGGTGAATCGCTTTTGTATGTTGCACCATGCCTCTACGGAGACGTGGCTCGCCAAGTAGTAGATTGCTAGGCAAGATTGAGAGGAAGCGCGATCTGAATTTTGACGTAGTATGCATCATCGACCGATTTGATATCTCAGGGGCATGGAGGAGTTGCTGCGGTTCATGTCAACGCAATGGTTGCATGGAGCTTTGACCACAATGTCTCGCGAAGGGGCAGAGGTCTCAATGGAGGAGTGGGAATTCTCGAGGGGATGTAGTCCGAAGATGATGAGGTATTAAAGATTTTTCGTATCTATATTTTATATGCGAAAACTAATTTGAGTGTTTCAATGTACAATACAAAATATATAGTGCAGCATGGTCGCGCAGACGACATTTTCGCGTGGAGCATATTGACAAAATGCACTCCACAATGGACTATGGTATCATGGCAAGGTTTGAGTAGGAGAGCCGGTGATGAGCAATGGATCCAAGCACGGTTATAGATGAGATGGAGTATTTTGGGAACTTGCAAAGTATTATTACGGTGGATTACCATAGCTTCTCCATGATACTATTCGATATGCAGTGGTTCAAAGTGGTACTTGAAGGAGCTGGAGCAACAGTTCGACGAGATCTATCTGGATTTCTCGAAATAGATTTCGAAAAAAAGTGGACGCATTTGCGCGACACCTTTATGTTTCCGGCCCATTGTGAACAGGTACATGAACTCATTTGTTTGTTAATTGTATTACGACATGGTATATGTCACAATAGTTTAATCTCTCTTATATGTGTTTGTGAACAGGTAATCTTCTATCCAAACCCCCGACAACCTCGATGGTGGTATGCTATACCTTGAGCTCCCCGAAGTGCGAGAGTATATGATCAAAGTGATGTTCCAAGCATAGATGAGGACAATATGCAAATAGAGGGGTTGATATTGCCACGAGTGGAGGCCACCAAAAGCTTGGAGCCAACATCGGCTAACAATGATGGAAATACAGGAGCCCAAGAATTCTTTGAGAACGAGGTGGACTCATACTTTTGTGGTGACATGTCTATTGACCTTTCAGTGTATGTGGAGTTGTGTCAGGAGATTGACATGGGACCATAGGATACTTCATACTTGGAGCATCCACTTACTCAATTCATTGACCAATCGCTTATAAGGGTACATAAGATATGCATTTTAAGTGAGATCATTTTTTAGGATTTATATTACCATGCTTTGTATGATATAAATTGATTATGCTAACATCATTTTTTATTTGTGCAGGTAACATTTTCAGGATGAGTCGAGGGATGAGCAATGAGGAGTTGCAGGATATCTTCACGCGCATGTCTCCAGATCAGATCGCGGGATTCAGAGACATGGCAGACTAGGAGCTATCTCAAACATTATCATGCCGCTCTACTAGATCTACTTCGGTGCGATCGGATGCTTCAGGTTCGAGCAGATGAGGTCGATGCTCCAGACTTGGGCCAGAGGGAGGGAGTGCTTCAGGGTCAGGGGGATGCTGTAGAGATAGGCAGGCACTGAGCCCGTGGGCGGCACGGGATACAGATGTGACTCCTTGCTCTCGTGGCGGTTCCAGGGAGCATGGCTCAAGTGGATGTTGTGGAGGCACGGATGTGGTGTCTCCGTCTCGTCGTTTTGCTGGAGTTGCATCACCTCTAGGATTTGTCACACCTGTGGAGATGTCTACTCCAGTTACTCCGACTTTTGCTCAGCCATCTGCAGATGGCACCCCTATGGGTGCCACTCCAACAAATATTACCCCCGTCAGTACATCGGATGCACAGGGGTCTCTTGGATATGCCCAAGAGCATGAACGCAGGTGGGAGAGGACCCATCTTAGGCATACCCTGGGGGATATGCCTATCTTGTCAATGATAGGTCAGGAGCCATCATCATGAATGATGAGGGGAGGAGGGTGATGGCTCGCAGCATGAGAGAGTTGTGCCAACAAGTTTTTCGGCACAACTCTTAGATCATTGGAAAAACATATCGGAGGGGAGCAAGGACTACATAGTAGCATCCTTGCATGAGGAGTTTTCGGTTCTAGCTTCAGCAAAGGAATTTTTTTTTTCCCTATTACCATCGCTATTATCATTGCAAATTTACTGCATGCGTTGTTATTGGTGTCGTTATTAGCGTTGCAGACCGTGGATATCATTGTCGTTGTTGGTGTCGGTAAATGCGACGCTGATATCGACGCAAATAATGACACTGATACCGATTGTTCTATGGCGTCGCCAATAATGATGCTTTTTGTGACGACGGGGGAAAATTTTGTTATTTACATTTTCATTGCTTTTAATGTCGGTATAAGGCCTATATCTTGTAGTGCTTTCAGTGAAGAGACTGTCTATGCAGGATGGGAAAAAGAAATATCTGTCAGATGTATTCCATGTCCCAAATATCACCAAGAACCTGGTTTCTATTGGTCAAATGGTTGAGCAGGGCTTGCAGGTCATATTTAATTCTCATGGATGCTTTGTTGAGGATATGAAAAATAAAGGTTTCTTGATAGCAAAAGAAAGAAGAAGGGCAGAATGTTTACGTTGGATGCAGACATGCCTGAATTGAGTGCAGGAATGTTTGCACATGGGACCGGTGTAGTTGCAAATATTGATATCTGGCATAAATGCATTGGTCATGTTAATGTATAGCGACTTAAATCAATGCAAGCCCAAAATATTGTTGCAGGATTGCCTAAATTCAAGGTTGCAGAAATGCATAAGGTATGTGAAGCTTGTCAGTTTGGAAAACAGGCAAGGAAACCATTTCCTAGACATGTTCAAGAGAGTAAGAAGCCATTGGAATTAATCCACTCTGATGTGTGGACTACTAAAGCTGCATCTCTTGGAGGCTGTCATTATTTTGTCACTTTTATTGATGACTATAGCAGAAAAGTTTAGGTGTATTTTATGAAAAAGAAAAGTGAAGTTTTTGGGCATTTCAAAACTCTTAAAGCTATGGTTGAAAAAGAAACAGGCCTGCAAATAAAATGCCTAAGGTCAGATGAGGGGGAGAGTACCTCTCAAATGAGTTTGCAAGGTTCCTGCAGGAGCATGGCATAAAGCAGCAATATTCATGCAATCAGACCCCACAACAAAATGGAATTGCAGAAAGAAAAAACACGCATATTGGAGAGGTATCTCGTGCCATGCTCAATGAAAAAGACTTGCCAGATTTTTACTGGGCAAAGGCAGTTGCTACAGCAGTCTACATAATGAACAGGACTCCCACTACAGCAATACATGGCATGACTCCAGAGGAGAGGTATACTGGTAGAAAACCAGATATTTCTCATTTGAAAATTTTTGGTTACATTGCCTATGTTCATGTGCCAGATGAGTTGAGATCCAAGTTGGATCCAAAAGCTGAGAAGTGCATCTTTATTGGTTACTCTCATCAAAAAGGGTATAGATGCTATAACCCTTCTACTCATAAGTTTACAGTGAGCAGAGATGTTTTTTTTATGAGATGAATAGCTGGTATAAACTAGTAAATGTGATTGATGATGTAGATGCACAAAATGGTAATGCTGCACAAAATTCACAGCAGCAGTCACAAAATATTAGTGGACCTGGAGCGTCCTCTAGCAGTGGTTCACATTCTTTGCCATGGACAGACAGATTGAGATCAAGAGAATATCCTCAAAACAATGCAGATAATGGTATGCAGGTTTCACAAAAAGGAAAAGAGAAGGTAGATCAGCCCATGTTTGATATGAATGCAGGTCACTCTTATGTGGATGGTGAATCCAGTGGCTCAGAACAGAGGATTGATGATGAGTTGGGTATTCCTTCTATTGTTACACCTGGAGTAAGGAAGACCAAGGATGATTTGAGAGCACCTGGGAGTGAACCTACTTTGTGCAAGTCTACCAGAGCTAGGTATCCTGTGGATAGGCTGAAATATGATGGATTTACAACCATTCACTATGCCTATATGGTCAAAGTGATACAGGAACCAGAACCCACTTCTTTTGAGCAAGCCATGGGAAAAGAAAAATGGGAGAAAGCCATGGATGAAAAAATGGATGCCTTAGAAGCAAATGCTATATGGGAATTGGTACCTTTGCCTAAAGATAAGAATGCAATTGGTTGTAAGTGGGTCTATAAGGTGAAACACAATGCAGATGGTTCTGTGAATAGATACAAGGCAAGATTAGTAGTCAAGGGATATGCACAAACATATGGCATTGATTATGAAGAAACATTCATTCCGGTTGCAAGGATGGCAACTGTAAGAGCAGTCATTGCTATGGCTGCATCAAAGGGATGGTCTTTACATCAGATGGATGTAAAGAATGCCTTCTTGCATGGTGATTTGAAAGAAGAGGTCTATATGGAGCAGCCACCAGGTTATGTGCATGCTATTCATCCTGAGTTTGTTTGTAGGTTGAAGAAAGCCTTGTATGGCTTGAAGCAAGCACCTAGAGCATGGTCTGACAAGATAGGATAGTATCTTGTCACTATTGGCTTTCAGATTTCCAAGGCAGATTTCTCACTTTATGTGAGAAAAACAGAGAAACGTATTATGTTGCTTGTCATTTATGTTGATGATTTGATTATCACAGGTGCTAGTGATGAAGATATCATTCATGTGAAAATGCTATTGAAGCAGAAGTTTGAGATGAAGGATTTGGGAGAGCTGCATTATTTCTTGGGCATTGAGGTGATTAGATCACCAAGTGGGATATGGCTCTTGCAGAGGCAGTATGGATTGGACATGCTGTCCAAATATGGGATGACAAGCTGTAAGCCTATTTCAGTTCATTTGAAGCAGAATGTGAAGCTGAGCGCAGATGCAGGTGAGCTTCTAGAAGACCCTACTATGTACAGACGCATAGTAGGAAGTTTGATTTATATGACTATTACCAGGCCAGATTTGAGCTATGATGTTGGATTGGTAAGTCAGTTTATGCAGGCTCCAAGGAAACTGCATTTGGATGCAGCTAGATGCATACTCAGGTATTTGAAGTCCACATTGCAGTATGGACTATTTTATGAGACTGGGGTTCAGATACAGTTGCATGGATACACTGATGCCGATTGGGCTGGTAGTATTTTCGATAGACGATCTACCAATGGATATGTGTTCTCTTTTGGGAGTGTTGCAGTCACTTGGAGTAGCAAGAAACAACCTACAGTTGCCTTGTCGAGCACAGAGGCTGAGTACAGGGGTGCAACAATGGCTGCATGTGAGGTAGCTTGGTTGACAAAGCTACTTTATGATATGCATCAGCCTACAGATGGGCCAGTTGTCATTTATTGTGACAACATGAGCAGTATACACTTGGAAAATAACCCAGTCTATCATGCTAGAACAAAGCACATTGAGGTGCATTATCACTATGTGCAGGAGAGGGTTTTACTAGGTCTTATTGATCTAGTTTATGTCAGCACAGAGGATCAGGTAGCTGACATATTCACGAAGGCATTGGGCGCAGAGAATCTGCGCAAGTTCAGAGACCTGCTTGGTGTGCAGGAATTGGGATTGAGCTCGAGGGGGAGTGTTGAGATATCGAGCTCCACTCGTGATATGCCAGGGTGACCGTTGTGCATTTATGTCACCGACTTGTTAGCTGTAGATGCGGTTGGTACACCGCCCATGAATAATAGCTAGATGATAGCTATCCTTATCTACTCTAGTTCATGGCTCAGTTAGTATGCCACCTTAGTTAGTTGAGTTTGGTTTGAGACCCATATATAGGGTTCTTCTATTTCTATGTACTTGAGTTCTTTTGGCTTACACAACTAAGAAGAGGAAAATTGTTTTCAACCTCCACCTGTGTGTGTATTCCCCCATTGTGCAAGCAAGAAAGCTACAAGTGAGACTCCTTCCTTCTCTCCCACAATCTTAACAAGTTTCACATGTAGATATGCAGATTTCTTTAAACCTTAGTCTCGATTTTTGCCAGTGGAGGGTCATGTTGTGTACAACATAAAGATCGCACCATTCGTATCTTCAATGCCGGAATTGTCATTGCATGAGACTCACACGGGATCGTAATATTTTTCAACTGAAATAAGGTTGGATTGGGGATATTAGTAAGAGTCATTACAAGGGTTGGGAATATCCTCATTACAACTTTCAGGAGAATTGAAATGACATCTTTATCATGAATTGGAGCTTGAATCGAGGATAGTTGTGCCATGAGCCCCTTCATGTGAGAAATGAACTTCCCTAGGTCTTCTCCTTGTTTATATTCCAAACTTTTAAAAAAATCAATCTTAAGGAAAAATTTAGAGTTCTTTCCTTTATAGCATCATAAATCTTTTCAAGCTCATCCCATTTCTCCTTGGCAGTAGAGAGTTTGTCAATGTAATGGATTAAGGATTCATCTAGATGAAGCATGATTATGGCTTGGGCTCCTTTATAATCTTCTACATCAAGTGGGTTTGACGGATCAATAACCTTGGTCCCTTTGATTAAGGGCTAGTAGCCCCGTTCCATCATTTTATACTTCACTAGTACCTGCCATGAATGAAAGTCAGACTTTCCATAAAACTTATAGATTTGAGGTCTAACATTCACATAGGCCATGGCCATGAGGAGGTCTTACCGATTTCTCTAGGAAATGGTAGTATCTTGTCCTTTACAAAATGGCCAATAAGTGTGGAAGAAAAAAGAGATGATTAATATGTAGTAGGCTCAATTATGATGTGTTACAAGGTGAGATAGGGAATGAGGACAATGGTCTATGTGTTTATAACCTACACATAGTCTCATAATGATAGTGAAGCACTCTATCTAATAAAGAATTACAATGAAAGAAAAACACTTATATATATTAAATCACCTTAGAAACAAAAAAGCATGACAAAATTCTAAAGGATGTAAGAGGTTCTCCATCTTGAGCTATCCATCCATCATCACCACTATGAATCTTCCAAAAAGATAGATTTTCGAACAAGTTGAATATTCAACCACCATGACCCCATCACACATAGAGAAAAATAACCATCACACACACACACACACACACACACACACACACCAACCATCTGAATGGCTTTTCCAAAAGAGAGATATCATTATGAATCATAAAAAATACATCCATGGATATCAATGAAGATGATCTCGCTTAAAAGGTTGGTGATTTTGAAAATGATCCATGGATAGAGATTTATCTACAAAAGTCTTGGGAGGATTTTGAAAAAACTATAGGGAACACATCCTCTCCACCAATACAAGGTACTAACTAGGTAAGCAAAGGGCATGAAAGTACAATATATCCAATTGTTGGGGATCAATATTGACATTTGCATTCATACACAACTTCAGGATTGAGTTCTGATCATTATGTGAATGCCAGTGCATGTACGCAAGATACCAAGAAAAGTGAGCAGTTAGTCGCGCTGAAGGATCTGAAGACTGAGAATACTGTTGAGAAAAATATAGATAATTTTGAAAAGCTTGGTTAACAGTCGTCCATTCCCTTGGAATTAGTGGCCAATTTGTTTGAGGTTCTATAAGAGAATCTATTGAACTCCATCCTCATCGTCTAAGAATCTTCTGATTAAAGCTTGTATAAACCAACTGAGGGGGATGAGGGGATAAAAGTGGTAGGAGAGGAAATATGAAAAAGTAAGAGAGGATGAAGGGATGGGTAAGCAAAATCATAAAATGAAGAATGAGATAAAGAGGGATTAGTTGAGAATTTATGGGAATCAGTTAAAAAGGGTGTCAATAAGTATGTTGGAAAAGTGAAAATAATGGCTATGGGTGGGGAAGGATATGAAGAATGAGGGGAAAAAACACGATTCTCAATAAAAGAACAATGAGTGAAAATAGGGATATGAAGAGCACCTTGGGGTTAAAACAAAGTCTGTTGCTCCATCTGTGTATAGAGATTAGAATAATTTTCTTTGGTAGATGCTAGCTCAATATTAGCTTTATTCAACTCCTCCTTGGAGACTGCTGAACCTCTTCATAAAATGAAGAATAGAGTTGTTGAATACAAGTAGTAACTGAGAGTTCAATAGAGCTTTGGATGTCTTTGCATAAAAAGGGAATTGCATCTCCTGTCACTAGACGTTGCACAAAGGGAATGAAAATATCAAGAGTACCATCTCTATGTGCTTTGAAAAGATTTGGCATTGTAAGAAAAGTAGGCACCTGACTGCAAGATTGAATAGGAATTAAAATTGAAGGACTGGAAATTGGTACTGATTCAGCCATTGGCTTAAGACGCTTCCTCTGAATGACCATAGGAGGGGAAGAATCAACAACCTCAATGATAACATCATCATTTTCAGTAGGAGAAGGAACCTTTGGAGGATCAACTGGTAGTGTGGGAATTTCCTTTGCAGGGGCAGCATATATCAAGAAAACATCAAGGTAAGGACCAAATGTGACATTAGTCACATTACCCCCTCGTGGCTCTGATAAAATACTGATCCATTTTAGCTAGGAGATATGAACTCCAATCAATGGTGATACCTTTTAGCACTATGGGAGAAGATGTAAATAACTCATTTGAAAGATAATTAGAAGGGATTTTGGTCCTAAAGCAACTGGCACAATTGCTTTAAGAGAGGATTGGAAATCATGGACACACTATTTCCTAAAGTAGCGATAACCTGCTTAGGATCCAAGGTATCTTGGGTTTGCTTATGTAATAGCTTCAGAATATCCTCATTGAAGAATAGTTCATGGGTAGTAGGAAAAGATTCCCCACGATATAGTAAAGAAAGAGCTTTGCCTAGGCTCTTAGGTGTCATGAGGATAAGTGTACCATGAATAGGGGTAGATCTCTTGTTGTAAGAGAGGTTAAGAATTGATCACACATATTAGAGTCATATGGGACAAGTGGTAGTGGAAGGGTCACAAATTTGGATAATCCAATTGCCTTAGAAATAAGGGTCGAATCTAGCAACAGTGAACAATCATGCGACACCAAGGGAATATATTGGACTGGGGAAGGAGTATGAGAGGTGCTATTCAGATGGTTCACATATATCACACACATAGACAATTATAAGGAATGCCTATAAAACAACATAATAACAACAAATAAGATATCAACAACAACAGAAAACTCACATGGACTTGATCAAATGATTAACCAACTCAAGCAATCCACATCCTAGAAAAAATCCGGTGTGACCTCTACACTTATGCAACCAAAACTTCATGAAATGCATACAAACATGCACCCAATATCCCCGTATAAGGCAATCTAAATAAAACATAATCGAATCACATTGTCTCCCTGAGTCCAATCAAATGACCAACGAAAAACTAGACTAAACCAAACCACAAGCGATGTTGATAACCAAAGCTCAACTAACTAAGACAATCAATAGGGACTAAGACTGACAACCACGTCACCCACCCTACATAGCGCTTCATTGAAAAAGAGAATTGTATGATGTGAGGGGAAAGAGACAATTTAATTGAATGTTCATTTAACAAATTAATTAACAAGGAGTGAAATTTTATTAGGTGATAAACCTTAATAAGAAAATGACGGTTCATTTTATCAATTAGAAAACTTATTAAGTTTTACTGTGCATGTTAACGCCTCCAAACTATGTCCCAACTTAGGGTCTCTAAATGTAAGTTCTTTTTTTTTTACAAATTAATGTGTGTAGCACTTTTTTGTTAGTGCATGCACTTGTGACGGTGGGTTCATTTTATTATAAATTTAAAAAGTGTGTTTAGTGCAGGAAGTGTGTGCTATGTGAATGGTTAATTTATTTTAATTGATTAAAATACATGTTTAGCACAAATGCACATGAAAAATGTGGTCAATTGATTCCTTGTAATAATTAATTGTGATATTTAGTGTAAAAAAGGAAAAAAAAGAGAGAAACGGGGTACCTGGAGGGGGGTGTGAATGCAAATAAATTTGAAGGCACACTCAACAACTAACATGACGGGACTAATAAGTGCCTATAATCATTCCTGTATGATATAAAATCCATGGTATTCGCATCATGAATTGCTTCGGGGAAGTTACTATATGTATATCCTCTACATCACGTGCGTTCAAGGCCTATTTATAAATATCCTTATCTATGAATTTTTATTTAATAAAATATAACCCTTTTCTATTCAATAGGTAAATAACCCCTTTATATTACACCATTTTGTACGTAAAAAATGTATAAAAATTGTATTTTACAAATACCTTATTTTGAACCCACATGATTCACACATATATTCATGAGTAACTTACCCGCGTGAATTGCTCCATTTTTAGAAACCAACCAATTTGTAAAAAGTAATCCAACTAGCTTGAAAATGGATATCATAAGAAAAAAATATCAAAACACCATGTCTAAAATTTTATAATGTATTTGGGTGTTCTCTTTTAGATTTTTATTTCAAAATAAAAATTTAAATCAATGATATGTGTATTAATGGATTGTAACAATTAGAATCACATTGTGTTGAGTTGTGTTCGGGTTTTCTTCTTTTGGAGGTTCGTATATATTTATTTTTTTGTTACTCTTTTTATGTTATTTTGGCATGGTTGTGTTTGTTTTTTATTTTTTAGTCATTTCAATAAGAAAAATATTGGCAAAAAATTGAACATGGGAATCCACTTAAAATTTTCACAACTTTTAGTAAAATTTTGGTTGTTTTGCTAATTTTGAAAAGATTTTTTCAAGAATTTAGTCATTTGAGGAGTTAGTTTCTTTTCACATAAATATTTTTCCATTTGTTTTGAAAGGTTTCAACTCATGTCAATGTGCCATAATTATGGAAGAAATTCTTTGGAATTTTTGGTAATTTTTTATTTTAAAATAATTTTTATAATTTTACAAGAATTTATTACATTTTTATGAAATTTGTTTTTTTGAATTTATTTTATATTTTTTAATTTTGATTGGTAATTTTTCAATTGATGAAAAATTATCAAAATTTTAAAAAAAGTAGATTTTCTTTTGTTACTTTTTGTAAATTTTTTATTTTATTTAATTTCTTTATGAGTTTGGATATTTTTTAATATTTTTAGGGTTTTTTGGAATTGAAAATTTTAGAGAAGTACTCGAGCATGGACCATATTTTAATTGTGTGTGAATAGCTGCAAGCTCGCCATTGCATGGAGAAGACCGCATGCACGTCCTCATGTGAGAACAACTGTTAATATGGCACACACTCACAAACACGAAAACATTGCACGTGAACGGGCCGGACAATGAACACATAGAACCAGGGCAACACGAGCGCGCTTGTGTATGTCTCTATAGGAGCTTTATAAGAGAAGAACGGATTCTTTATTGTATCCTCTCTGCTTATGCTTTTGCATTTGTCTTTGCTCCTGTCTCTGTCTCTGTCTCTAGCTCTTGACCTTGCTTCTATCTCTGTCTCTATTACGACCATGTAACAAGGAGAACAATACATCCATGCCTTTGTCTCACTGTCAAAGGGTGACTTCAGAAGTCATTTCAGGTTTAGGCAAGAGGTATTCACCCATTAACAAAGATTTTGCTTCTTTCGGAAGTTGGCTTACAATATCCACTGTCAGGGACTGTGCCTCTATTTTCTTGGAAAGATCTGTTTGAGAGCTTCTTTGTTCCCTGATGTGCCATCTATGACGACTTCAATGGAAGTGGATCCTTTACCTTTTTGTGAGCCATACAATTTCAGCACCACTTTGTTGGCTCCTTTGCCTAGGGTTAGGGTTCCTTTGAACCAATCTGTCCATGCCCTTGCTTCAAAAAGCCATGGCCTTTCTTATAGTAGAGGATATGAGGTCCTGTAGGAATTTGGTTTTACCACTAGATAGGTTAGCCAATAATCTCTTCATGCGAGGGTTGTCTTCACATATGGAAGAATGCCCAAAGGCTTAATTCTACTTTGGTTTGCCAATCTTATAATAAGCCATTGTCTAGGATGTATACCTTGCAAGCCTATATCCTTCATTGTCACATGTGTCATTATATTCACTGATGAACCTCCATCAATCAATGCATTTGCTATAAAGCATCCTTCAATCCACACTACAATCTCTGGGGTACCAGGATTCAAGAAGGTGTTAGTCACATCCACTTCTTTCATAGGCTTCGGAGCTTTGTTGGACTTAGGGACAGTAGTAGGAGCAATCCTTAGGCCTCTTCTTTTGGTTAGTATGCTTTTGAATTTCTTTTGACAGCTATGAGACAACATTAGCAACAATTGGGATGTTAGGTTTAGTTTGAAGGTGTTTAGGTCTTTGATCAAGTCATATTCTTTGATAGGATCCACGGGCTTCTCTAGCCGGCGGCTAGGGAATGGAGCAACCCCCACTTTTATCTTCCCTCTTTCTTCTAGAAGTGGCAATATCTGCACTTCTTCTACTATTGGAGGTACTTTGGCATCCTCTATCTCTTGGACCTCTGGTCATGTCTCTGTATCCTTCTGTATTGCTAGATGGCTATGTACTATACCATTGTGTTCTATATTGTTTTGTTTTTCCTTGGGAAGATTGAACTTTACCATTTTGGCAGAGGGAACGTTCTCTCTTGGAACTGCGGATTCTCCTTTCTTGGCACACGTTATTGTAACAACTTCCAATTCCACCAAGTTGGAGGTAGGTTCTTGGGTCTTCTGTTGGGTATCGTTGGCAGCTTTCACAAGAGCTGGACTAGGATTGTCATGGTCTTCTCATTTGCATCTATTGCATAGGGGTTTGTAGTCCATGGACCTTCTAGGGTTCGGAAAGTTTGGTGAGATATGTCCCTTTTCTTCGCATCTATAACACTCCACTTTTGATCTCTGGCCACCACTAGACTATCGTCCTCCGTAACTTTGAGAGGAAGACCTCCTTGAGACAAAATTAAGAGTGAATTCTGTAGGCTTTAGTTCGATATCCTGGGTGGTCATCTTGGATTCCAACAAGTTGAATCTCGCTTCTTCATCTTTCTTCCTTCTTTCATGCATCTTCTTCAAAGAGTAGATATCATCTATATGGTTCTTCCTTAAACAGTACGAACAAAAAGCTCTAGGGATGGTTTTTGGGTACATTCAGTGTCTAAATGTCCCACTCGATGGCACTTTCTACATCATGTATTAGATTAAAGCTCAAAAATCTCATCATTTTCTCTCTCTTGCCACCTGGAACAACCCACTGCCACTCTCATCTACTATCCTAGCATCAAATCAAGGAGGGGAATAGCGTCGAAAGATTGATGAAAGATCAACAACCCCAAACTAAGAAGATTCGAGTTCGATATAAACTCATAGTCTTTACATAGTGTGTTTTCACACTGTCATTACTTATGTCTCTTGACACACTATAATCTTCTCTTCCACTGATAAAATCTGAGAATTTTGAAGTTATTTGCTACTACTCCAACCATCTAACATGGGCAAATACTCTCCAACTGCTCGCTTCAAAGGAGTCGAGTTTCACACTTGGCAAACCCGCATCAAACTCATCTTGATGAAGAAGGGCCTCTGGGCCATTACCACTAGAAAAGAAAAGAAGCCTCATGATGCAGACCTTGCAACCACTTAGCAAAATAACGATGATAAGGCTCAGGACATTATCAAACTAGAGCTAGACGACAACTATATTCACCATGTGGATAACTATGATACTTCACAGGATACATGGAAGATATTTGACACTTTGTTTGGTGCATAGTCTAAGTCATCAAAGTATGGTCTCTTGATTGAGTTTTTTAGGCTTGAAATGAAGTTCAACACATCACTTGCGACACATCTAAATTACATGAAAGGACTTCTAACCCAACTTGTAGGAATCAACATTAAAATGGAAGAAGATGTTTGCATCAATGTTCTACTTAAAAGTTTGCCTCCTGAATATAATAATATATCAACAACTCTAATCAATATGCCAAACCCTAAACTTATTGATATCCAAGAATCACTGTTAGATGAGGAAGGCCGTGGGAACGACTGTTCGATACTCGTTGCTGTGAGTGAATTTTGATAAAATGTAGTAATAAATATAATTCCATAATATTTCTTAGGGATTAAAAAGTAACTTTTTCCAATTGATAGCTAAACTAGAGATGAACACGCATTATATATTGACAATAGGTACAAAGGCAAGAAGGACCAGCTTTTCTGTGACTTTTGCAAAAGGACCGAACACACTGAGAAGTTTTGCCATGCCAAAAAGAGGTCCCAAAAGGCCTATCTAGTTGCAATTAAATAAGAAGAAGAAAATGGAGCAAAGGAAGAAGAAGAAGAAGAAGAAGACCAGGAGAAGAACAAACCTCATCATTCCTTCTATTCTAATATACGTTTTTAGCCTTGTATTGCCTAGCCCTAATGCTTTAGACATAGACTTGTAAACTCCTCAGTTAGCCTTGTATTATAGCCTATGCACACTTTGTGAGGCCCCTGCTACAGCCTCTGGATGTCCATCATGTTCGTGGTACCCACACTTAGCCTTTTTGTGACAGCCTCTAGAGTTTTGCCATGTTTATGGTGTGCCCACACTTTGCAGGAGTTTCTCTCACTAAAGCCTCTACACACTTTGTACTTCTAGTTGTGAATATTGAGGAGGGGTGTTGAGATATTTGCAATCACATCTACTTCAGTCCCTTTGTAAGGAGTAGTGAGGGCTCATGACCAGAATCCCATATGCATAATAGAAGAAGTGCTAACATTCAATTCCTATAAAGCATTGTACTTGCACTCTTTTCTAATGCAATGATAGTACTCTTTTCTTTCCAGTAAAGTGTCTATGTCATTGTCCACACACAAGATTGTGTTTATGAGTCCAAGTCTCAATCTTGGAACCTAATTCACTTGTGTGACAATTTGTCTTGTCAGGGTCAATGTCTTCATGAGTTTCTTCTTCCTCTTTCAACCTCCATAGCTTCCACATCTGCCATGCTCTAGATCTTGTATATTTAACATACATGAAGTAAGTGTCCCACAATCTCAGTAAAAGTAAGCTCAAGCTCAATTGTATAAATCCAAAGCTTTATGTAATATCCAAAGTGGTGCAATTAGCTCCCACTAGAATAAAATTGAATGCCAAATGAGCAATGTAAGCTCAAAACATTAAGTACATGACATATGAGTAGCCAAGATACATGAAGCATAAGCCAAGAGTATAAAACTTAATAGATTCTTCAAGCTCGTAGCTACGTAAGCCATTGAAGTATCCAAGGCATGTAACCATAGCCAAGATCAATGTAATGGAGCCCAAATCTCAGCTCAAAAGGGTAACATAGCATATCAAAAAGTATACATAAAAATTGAAGGAATAGTTTATCCACTAAGTATCACGTAAAGCATCAATGAGCATTAGGCATAAGCTTTTCATTGATAAATGCTTGCTGAGATATTATTACCGCACTGAAATGATAGTGAATTTTGAGCTATTTCAAGGTCAAATCAGTCCTAAAAGCATAAATATACCATCCAGGCACCAAAATAGAATCCTCAAAGCATCAAACATGCATTATGAAATTTATTATTTGTTGTCCAAACCAGAACTATTATGTTTTTTATGAAGCAAAGAATAGAAAACTATATAAAACCAACTCTGTGAGTGCCTAAATCTGTAGCTCTCATTGGATCTTCATTTCTAGCTATAGAAGCCTAAATCTGATATCGTATGCAAAAAATATGGCCAAAATACGACAATGTTATTAAGCTACTATAACTATCCATGACTTCTACAACATGCTCTATATCCACTCAAAATGAATAAAATGGCTACTTCTTAGCTCAATAAGCACTTAACAAGGCTCAACTAAGCCTTGGGAAGCTCCTCAATAACCACGAAGCAAGCTAGAACAAGTTGAAAGAAGGAAAGACTCAATGCATATCTCGAGAGGAAAAAACAATGACTGCCATGAAACCTTGAGTTTAAGCTTTGAATGCAGGCTGAATCAAAGAATGAAGAATCTCCTCAAATGGTTGGCTTTGATACCAGTTGAAAGATAGAGTCCAAGTGGAAGCACAAAAGCAAAAGCAAGAGCAATGCAAGAGCTATGGTAGATGAAGCAAGAGAGCAAGAGAGAGAGACACCGTATGTGGAAACTCCAATAGTCACAATGTGTGACCAGTCTTCCCTTATTCAAATATCACTGAAAGAATAAAGAATAAAATAAAAATGATGGGTATTCGCCACATTTAGTATGTAGATGTGTGGGTACTATCATTGTAATGAATACACACATGGTTAGGCACAGGTGCCTTTACCCCCAACAATCACTACAGGTCCACTTCTTCGGCAACGGCTTTATGTTGACTACCATAACATGTATACTATTTTCCTCTAAATCTATAATTTTGCTAAATTTGGTCTTTAAATACCTTTATTGCCTACCAAAAAAAAATTAAATCTTAAAAATATTTTTGGTCTATGAACGCATTTGTATGCCTTTACACGCCTGTACTAATTTCGTTTTGAAATCTGAAAATATTTCTATCTCAAAGTTCTCCGAATCTCAAGGATAGCCTTTATGGGCTTGTGATAAATTTTTTCTTAAATCTAAAAATATCAAGGATGTTGTCATGCCTGATTTTTTATTTGAAAATATATTTCCTCAAGGTTCTTTTAACAAGTGCCATGTAGGATGTTGACAAGTTTGGTGACAACACTACTTGAGAATTAGTTAGAACCACTTCTCTCTCTCTCTCTCTCTCTCTCTCTCTCTCTCTCTCTCTCTCTCTCTCTCTCTCTCTCTCTCTCTCTCTCTCTCTCTCTCTCTCTCTCTCTCTCTCTCTCTCTCTCTCTCTCTCTCTCTCTCTCTCTCTCTCTCTCTCTCTCTCTCTCTCTCTCTCTCTCTCTCTCTCTCTCTCTCTCTCTCTCTCTCTCTCTCTCTCTCTCTCTCTCTCTCTCTCTCTCTCTCTCTCTCTCTCTCTCTCAAGTGTGAGCATCTAAGCCCTCAACCCATAATCAACCGATAACCAGTGGTGAAGTGAGGAAGCTACAGCCCCAAAAGTATGCAAGAATGGTAGACTAGTTGATTTCATAAAGGGTGGGCTGATGTATGATGCTCTTCATCCTAGCCGAAGGGACACTCGTATGCCCTCCCATCTTCAACAAGCTAGCTACATTGATATGTGCTCATGCTCATTCCCCCACCCTCTGCATCTTCAACATGTTGTTCGTAACTTATGTGATTATCCTCATCCGAGAGTAAGGGATCCAACTCTATGGATATGGTCTTTGAGCAGGCTATAGATAGATGTGATGAGAATGAAAATTGAGAGAAGTAGGGTACATTGCATATTGATGCCCAAAAGGTTTCATTTTTTGTATTTGATCTTTGGATGCAAGCATTATATTTTCCCCTCACTGAAATTCAAATTGAATCACTTCAATTTGCCTACAAAAGTCCCACCTAAAGCAAAGTTTTTGAAGTAATTTTTAAATGTGTACATGACCTATAGTTTGTAGGTATGTGTGGTATAGATGTACAAGTAGAAGTGAGGTAGCATCAATATAACACATCTTTGACATGCTTTGCTTTGTTCTTTACAAGCCTCCGATACAAAGTTCATTACAAGTATTGTGTTTTTACATTACTTTTATGAGTGAAAAGTGAGCATGAGCATCACAATGGCAACGAAGTCCATGCAGATCAAATGGAGGACAAAAGTGTAGAGAAGGACTAGGATGAAATTTGCAATGATAATAGCATATGCTATCAAAAGAGAGTGATGGAGGTGTGTCTTATCCAAGCCCTTCTTGTGTGGAAGAGGGGTAGTTCACCAAAATCAAATGCTACTGGACTATAGGCATGGGAATTTTGCATGGATGATGGAGAAGTGAGGGCCAAGTTTTGGGGGATGGATGTGAGCCTTGCCTTGACTTGGAACTCAATCCCAAAAGGTGGGCTTGACATAGGGAAGAGAATTAATGGCACATATATAGGGTAATTTCCCAAGTATTCAATGACTTGCAACGAGCAATCTTAGCCTCTTTGGCACATTAAAGTGACAATTTTAATACTTTGCAATAGATGATCGATATGTGTGACTAAATTTAATCACTTGCATTGCCTAAAACTGGTGCACAGATCAGATGCCGTAAGCACGTGTAGTGAGCGTCAAAAGGTCCCCAAGAACAAAAGAACTCTACTTTTTGCACAAAACTCAATGTAGAAAGCATGCACGACATGAACAAGAGACCAATTGGGTGCAATCTCCCCCTATGCCATGTATGAGTGCTCCACAAAGCATGTATTTTTATGTATTAATCATCTTCAAGGTCAAATAATAGCCCAAATTACAAAATAGCATGCTTTTGGCTTTTGAGTTTGCTTTCGTGCCAAATAGAAATAAAGCTAATGGGTGGATGCCCAAGAAGTCAGGCATACCCAATACAATATCCAAATACAAATATCATAATCGTGCGTCCATGCGTATACAAAAATAATAAATAAATATCCAACGCCTTAGTAAATAGGCGCGACAAAATATAGGCGCCATGCCTAAGGTATGCGCCCATCAAAATATAGATGATAACTCGAATACACGCTATCCTCCAATGCTTTCCTCCACCACTACTGCTATCTCTACACATCAATTGAAGCATTCACAATCGTTAGTAAAATAATACAATTAAACCGACAAAAGTGAATACCTAGCAGTCTTCAGCTACATAAATAAATCAATTAGTTAGAAATCAATCCTGACCTTAATTTATCACGAGTGCGCACTCTAAACTCATAAACGTTTATTAATTTAAGATGTATTTTGCAGAATCACCCGCTATGGAATCACCCAAGTACACACTAAATTAACAAAACTCCCGAAAAGGATAGGCGTCCCCATCAACTTCACGCACAAAGAATCCACTTTGAGTATGAGCCCCGGTAATCAAAGTTTACGGAATCCACCGTAAAACCTCATAGAATCCACCGTGGCACGGAATCCACCGTGAAATATGCCTTTTGACATCATACCCCTGGGGTGGGATAGCAATTGTCCTCAATTGCTATTAGCTCAACGTGGAGGTAACAGAGTGGGGAAAGCATGTAAGTCTCTAGCGTGCATCCATTGGGCCTCTTCAACAGGGTGGTTTTTAAACTTGACCAAATATCTAGAATATCTATGGCCAGTTCTAGTGGTCATGAAGTCAATATCTATAATAGCTTCAGGCTCAAGGATTTCAGTCTCTTCAGCTAACAAAGGTGGGTTTTCATAGACAAGGTGTACAGGTAATTGGTCTCTAAAGGGTCGTAATAAACTAATATGAAAGGTGTTATGAATTTTCCAATGTGGTGGTAGTTCTAATTTAATTGCATTGTCATTGATTTTGTGTATGATTTTGAATGGTTCATAGAATCTAGGTGCTAATTTCACAACTAGGTGTTTATCTACACTTTGTAATCTACATTTTTCTATTCTTAACCAAACATAATCATCAACTTTGAAATTCATGGCTTGTCTTTTCTTATTTGCTTGCTTTGTATATGATTGCTGGGCTTTGGCAATCATATCTTTAACTTCATCAAAAATAGTAGCGTGCATGTTAGCAATATCATCAACACTCTGAATTTTATTTGATAAAGATGCAACAAGTGTAGGCAATCTATAACCATAAATAACTTCAAACGGTGCTTTCTTTGTAGCTGTGTATGGAGTATTGTTATATGCAAACTGAAGTAAATGTAGATGTGTATCCCATGTATGTGGTTTTGAAATAGTGTAAGCACGTAAAAGATCTAAAATAGTACTGTTAGTAGCTTCTGTTTGACCATTTGTTTCAGGATAAAATGCAGATGAAAAATCAATCTTTGTTCCTAAGTTAGTAAACAAAGTAATCCAAAAATTATTGCAAAATCTAGAATCATGATCAGAAATAATAACTTTTGGTAAACCATGATTAGTAAAAACAATTTTCAAAAACAATTGAGCTGCCTGAGATGTTGTTAAAGTTTTCTTGCATGGAATGAAATATGCTTGTTTACTAAACCTGTCTACAACAGTCCAAATCATATCATGGTTAGCTTTAGTGTTAGATAAACCAATAATAAAATCCATAGAAATATGTTCCCATGGTCATGATGGAATAGATAAAGTCATAAGTAAACCATACTGTTTACCATGATGTCGCTTAACTCTTTGACAAATCAAACATTCAGAAACAAAGTTAGATACATCAGTGTCCATATGTGGCCAATAAAAATCTTCAGTCAATGTACGCAAAGTAGATATAATACCTCTATGACCTTGATATGGAGGACAATGAATCTCATTCAAAACAAAAGATCTAAATGGAACTGTAACACATAATCTCTTTTCATAAAACATGAATCCATTATTGTAAGACAGTGAATCAATAGGAATCCAATTATTTGCAACTAATTTATTCCAATCAGCTTGAAAAGTAATATCGTGATGATAGGTATCTTTCATAGGGATAAGGGAATCAAATGATATCATAGAGATATTATGAATTGTTGGTCTTCTACTTAAAGCGTCAGCTACTACATTCTCTTTTCCTGGTTGATATTGTATAAGGGGATGAAAACTCTGAATGAAAGCTGCCCATTTAATATGTCAGTCAGATATTTGGGGTTGACTAAGGAGATGTCTAATACTTTGTTGGTCAGTCTTGATCATAAACTCAGAACCCATTAAGTAATGTTTCCATTGACGTAAGGCTTGTATTATAGCTAGCAATTCTTTATCATATATAGAATATTTAAGTTCGGATGGTTTCAGTTTACAACTAGAGTAGGCTATGGGATGGTTATCTTGCATAAGAACAGCTCCTATTCCAAATCCACTAGCATCAGTAAACTACTAAAAATAATGGTCTATTGAAATTAGGTAGTTGTAATACAGGAGCATGGGTTAATGCATGTTTCAATAAATCAAAAGATTTTTGTTGATTATCAGTCCAGTTATAAATAATACCCTTCTTTAAAAGTTTAGTCAAAGGCAAGGCAAGTAATGAAAAAATTCGCACAAACTTTCTGTAAAAACTAGCAAGACCTAGAAAAGAACGTAACTCATTCACATTTTTGGGTATGGGCCAATTCAATATTACTTCTATCTTTTTAGGTCTACCTTCTGATGACACAATATGACCTAGATATTCAATTTTTGTTTGAAAGAATTCACTCTTTTCCGAATTAGCATACAATTGATTATCTTTCAACAACTTGAAAACTAAATATAGATGTTTATAATGCTCATTCTCATTTTTACTGAATACTAAGATATCATCAAAGAATACTATAACACAATGCTGATATTTCAAAAATATGCGATTCATTATTCGACTAAATGTAGCAGGTGCATTAGTCAATCCAAAAGGCATCACTAGAAATTCATAATGTCCAACCATTGCTTTATGGATTTTTCATGGAATTGAGGAGGAAGTCTAGGAATATTAGGATTTGGCTGTGATGATGGCTTAGGGTTTGGATTGGTATTTGATAGCAAAGCAGGTGGTCGTGTCCAAGACTTACGGAAAGAAGATGGAAGAAAACGACTTTGATTGAATCTTCTAAAATTTGAATTGAATTGCTCGGAACCATAGTTACCATTTGCTTAAAATTGTTGTGGACTCTTGTCTTTTCCTCGAATCTTATCTTCTGTGTCATGAGCTAAGAAAATTGCATCTTCAAGGGTTGTAGGCTTGAACATATTGACTTCAGCATAGTAATGTCCAAGTAAACTAGACATAAACTTGCGTTTGTGAGTCGCTTCAGGTATATCTTCAAGCATACGGAGTTGCAGTAGGGCATTCCAAAAACATTCGGTGTATTGGGAAATAGGCTCACGATCTCTTTGCTGCAGAAGGTCCCATTGCTTTATGGATTTTTCATGGAATTGAGGAGGAAGTCTAGGAATATTAGGATTTGGCTGTGATGATGGCTTAGGGTTTGGATTGGTATTTGATAGCAAAGCAGGTGGTCGTGTCCAAGACTTACGGAAAGAAGATGGAAGAAAACGACTTTGATTGAATCTTCTAAAATTTGAATTGAATTGCTTGAAACCATAGTTACCATTTGCTTAAAATTGTTGTGGACTCTTGTCTTTTCCTCGAATCTTGTCTTCACTGTCATGAGCTAAGGAAATTGCATCTTCAAGGGTTGTAGGCTTGAACATATTGACTTCAGCATATTAATGTCCAAGTAAACCAGACATAAACTTGCGTTTGTGAGTCGCTTCACGTATATCTTCAAGCATACAGAGTTGCAGTAGGGCATTCCAAAAACGTTCGGTGTATTGGGAAATAGGCTCACGATCTCTTTGCTGTAGAAGGTCCCATTGCTTTATGGCTTTTTCATGGAATTGAGGAGGAAGACAGTTATGCAGAAACTTCTTTTTGAAACTCTCCCAGGTAGTGGGACAATCAATGCTCTTGCAAACCACGGTCCACCAAAGAGATGCTCGATCGACTAAATGATTAGTGACACATTTAATTTTTTCTTTTTCAACGTATGTCTCTTCATGAAAGTAGTCATCAAACTAACTGATAAATGCAAGTACAGTCTTTCCATCTCGAGTTCCATTAAAAGTACGAAATTTGAAATTTCTTTTACTTATCTTTGTTTCTTTGCGGATGGATTGAGCTTCAAGTGTCGCATCAATGGTACGTCAAATAAGATCTTCGGGTTGTGGTCCATCTTTGTCGGTGGTAGATCGTTGCAAATTGGCCAGTTGAACTTGCAAAGCTTGTCGGGCTCTTCGTTCTTCATCAAGCTGCATCATAATCAAATCCAATTTTTATTCCATCGTAGGTTCAGGAAGATCGCCTTCAGCCATTAAATCATCCATATTTTGTTCCGTCATCCTGTAAAAATTCCAAAAGACCTCACACTCTCAAAATCCAATCAGCGGGATGAGCATAGCTCAAAGTCGGGTATACAAGGCTTATATATTTTTGTTTGGCTTTCACGGTCTTCGTCCTTTGCGGTTGCGGGATTTGTAGTCTTCATAAAAACTGTGTATGACCTTCTGCGTGTGCTGAAACTGGTTCAGCAAGTCTGTCTATATGAACAGAGTCTTCCAGGGAACAATTTTATAGTTCTGTGCTTCTGCGCAGGAACAGCCTTTATGGGAGTAATTGAGGTTAGTCTGTTTTGACTTCTGTGGACTTGCAGGACTTGTAGAGTAAGTAAGTTTGAACTTGCAGAACTTGAGTTACTTTGGAAGATTTATGACTTATAGCTTATGTAACTAAGCTTGTAAATGATCAGTCGACGATTTTTGAGGGGGGGGTAGCCGTTTTTTTTTGCACCGAAATTCACGCTAAACTGCCACTACTGCCGTCGATTCCCAATTTTCATAAACTAAGATTTTTAAAAGCTTAGTTCTAAGCTTTTACTTTAAGCTTATGAAGTTTTATGCTATGGAGGCTTACTATTCTTTCTGTGGAAAAACGACTTGATGAAGGAGATGTTGACGTGGTCCTCCGCCTCCTCAGGCCGGTCCTTCGCGAATCAGAGGCTGTAGACAGAGGTTCTTGACCGCCAGGGATCCACTCCTATCGACCGTTCGCGATGAAACTCACTGTAGAGCTCGATCGTTCCAGGAGCTCCGTCTTCGCGCAAGATGGGTAGCGATTGGAAGCTCTCGATCTCAGCTTCACTCTGATACCACTGGTGCACAGATCGGATGCCGTAAGCACGCGTAGTGAGCGTTAGAAGGTCCCCAAGAACAAAAGAACTCTACTTTTTGCACAAAACTCAATGTAGAAAGCATACACGACATGAGCAAGAGACCAATTGGGTGCAATCTCCCCCCATGCCTTGTGTGAGCGCTCCACAAAGCACGTATTTTTATGTATTAATCATCTTCAAGCTCAAATAATAGCCCAAATTACAAAATAGTACGCTTTTGGCTTTTGAGTTTGCTTTAGTTCCAAATAGAAATAAAGCTAATGGGCGGGCGCCCAAGAAGTCAGGCATACCCAATACAATGTCCAAATACAAATATCATAATTGTGCGTCCATGCGTATACAAAAATAATAAATAAATATCCAACGCCTTAGTAAATAGGCGCGACAAAATATAGGTGCCATGCCTAAGGTATGCGCCCATCAAAATATAGATGATAACTCAAATACACGCTATCCTCCAATGCTTTCCTCCACCACTGCTGCTATCTCTACATATCAACTGAAGCATTCACAATCATTAGTAAAATAATACAATTAAACTGACAAAAGTGAATACCTAGCAGTCTTCAATTGCATAAATAAATCAATTGGTTAGAAATCAATCCTAACCTTAATTTATCATGAGTGTGCACTCTAAACTCATAAACGTTTATTAATTTAACATGTATTTTGCGGAATCGCCCGCTATGGAATCACCCATGTATACACTAAATTAACAAAACGCCCGAAAAGGATAGATGTCCCCATCAACTTCCCGCACAAAGAATCCACTTTGTGTATGAGCCCCGGTAATCAAAGTTTACGAAATCCACCGTGAAATATGCCTCTTGGCATCAAAAACTAGTTTGGTCTAAGTGAGGCATAGACATTTTTTTTGTTGATTCTGGTAGTTTTCTTTCAATTTTCCTTAAGGGTATACCTTGAATGTGTGATTTTTAAGCACCGATTCTTTTTGTGATTTAATGTGACTTAAAATGTGCACTTTTTCATAGAATAAGTATTTCAAATGCTTTTAAAATGGATAATGTGTGTATTGTAAAGGGTGTATATGTGTGTGCATGTGCGTGTGCATGTGTGTGCATGTGCGTGCATGTGCACATGTGCATGTGTGTGAGTGTGCGCGTGTGTGCATGTGTAATACTTTTTGAGAGGGGTGGGTGCATGTGTATGTGTTTGTACACATGCACGCCACACAAGATCCATGTTGGCAAAAAAGCAATCTTTTTTAGATGAATTTAAATGTGTGATTTATCTTCATAGTGAAAGGGTTTGTGGTGTCCATTATGTGAACCTTCTTTATTATGATTAGATTTTGATCAGTAAGGAAGCACAATATGCATGAGAGAACACACTAGTAGCACAATGTGTGTGTGTGTGTAGAGGGAGAGAGAGAGAGAGAGAGAGAGAGAGAGAGAGAGAGAGAGAGAGAGAGAGAGAGAGAGAGAGAGAGAGAGAGAGAGAGATCAATGTGTGGTTGAGATGGCATAGATAATAGGGGCAAAATGGTGGAGGGCAATGGGATACTAGAGTGAGCTCACATATGACCACAAATGGAGCATACAACCAATATAGCTTCATGCATCGTTATGATGTGTAAATGGCAGATCTATCAAACCTAAAGTTGATCCATATGGTACTCCCAAATGTTGAATTGTCAAAGGATTTTCACTTTGCATCTCTCTCTCTCTCTCTCTCTCTCTCTCTCTCTCTCTCTCTCTCTCTCTCTCTCTCTCTCTCTCTCTCTCTCTCTCTCTCTCTCTCTCTCTCTCTCTCTCTCTCTCTCTCTCTCTCTCTCTCTCTCTCTCTCTCTCTCTATCTCTTTGCCCCCACACGTATAAACATGTAGGTTTGTACACATGCAAACATGCATAAAGAAATTATTGCATATGCAACTCTTACATTTTGCATGAATCATCCATATGTCATGTAAAGCTTGCATGATCTTCTTCGTTTGGATTGATCAAATGAAAGGCTATGGTGTGGGAAGTCTATGTACAATAAGAAAAATGTCATGTAGCTATAAAATTATGAAAAAGTAGTGTATTTCTAAGTAGTTCTTATGCATAACTTTTGTGTTTTGTTTGACTTTTGAGGCCATTGAAACAAAAACTAGATAATATGCACCATGTATATATGTAGAGGATGTGAGGATATGTTGAAATTCAGATATGGGGCATTTTCCTCTCTCCCCTTTCCATAACTCTCTTCTCATCCTCACAAAGCTTAGCATATGCTTTACATTCAAGTCTTATATCTATAATGGGTTGTGACTAGTCCTTTATGAGATACACATAAATTCTTGCCCAAGAGCATGTGAGATGAAGTTTCTTCATGGACAAACATGGTTTGTGGTTAACCTTTGGATATCACACACACACACACACACACATTTACTATACACACATAGCTCTAAGTATGCATGTGAAGCACAATTTGAGGTCCCATCCCTCCATATTTTGCCCATCAAAGGAATGAATTCCTAACACGTCACACATTAGGCACGAAGTGCCTCATATTTTGTGTGTGAAGCATGTGATTTCTTCATTTGCAAGTAAAGGAAAGCACCATGCAGTCGTGCAGTAGTACAAATGATTCCCTTTGCTCACAAAAGCACAAAGTAAATGAGGCAAATCCTCATGAGTTTTGCAATTTTGCAAATTGTGCAATACGTGGTTAGAGGCTACTAGCCAAACTAGCTACTATTCACATTGGTAATGCCAACTTGGTGTTGATTCTACTGATGCTTTGCACTGTTGTTAGTAACAATAGGCCTTGGTTATTACTAACACCCCCAGTGCAAAGTGGGGGGGTATGAACATGCATACATAAATCTTGAGCTTGTTTGCCTACTCAAAAAAATTTATTATTATTGAAGATAGTATGTATGTAAGCACTACACCCATATGCAACACCCATACATTTTAGTGTTTCTATGTGTGTATCTCTTCAACTAGAAGTTATTACCTTACAGTCATAAACATTAATGAACTATAATTGCTAATAAATAGTAAGGATGACTCATAAAATATGGAAAATGTGTGTTGCATGTTGTGTTTATGCTCCTTATGCCTTCTAAAGTGTGTCAAATTGAGCCTAGAAGCTTATAAGTGTAATATCTCAACATGCTCCACATTGATCATCATAACCATTTGCATTCAACCTATGAAAATAATTTATCACATGGGTAAGTGTTTAGGGTTGGTTCTCTAATCATTATCTTAGCACAATCTTTAGCCTTGAGACTTGATGCCAATGGCTATAAATGTGATGAATTGCACAAACAACTATTTTTATTTATTTATTTGGCTTAAGTGAATAGAATTTGTTATACCTCCCTTGTGTGTGTGTGTGTGTGTGTGTGTGTGTGTGTGTGTGTGTGTGTGTGTGTGTGTGTGTGTGTGTGTGTGTGTGTGTGTGTGTGTGTGTGTGTGTGTGTGTGTGTGTGTGTGTGTGTGTGTGTGTGTGTGTGTGTGTGTGTGTGTGTGTGTGTGTGTGTGTGTGTGTGTGTGTGTGTGTGTGTGTGTGTGTGTGTGTGTGTGTGTGTGATATACCTTTGAGGTATCTAAAAGAACATCAATACATCCTTTTTTTTTTTACTTTGAGGTAACTAAAATAACATTAATACAACTCTTTTTTACTTTCTCTCTATGTGTATAAACTCTTAAAGTTAATGTTAGAGCAAATATCAAGATTATGACTCACATGACCATAGTTTACAATAACTAAGCATCGTTTAACACCAATTTGGCTCTTCACACCACCTTACCTCTTCAAGCACATGCTCAAAGTGATACCTTTGGGAACAATAATTAGTACATAAAGTCTTGGGAGCAATAATTGGTATATAAAGCCTTCAAAATGTAACTATCCAACATGATCTCTATGTAACTTATCCTCAAGCGGCAAACTTGTGAATTCATTGAAATAAAGAAACATCCATTTCCAACAAACAAAGAGACCTAGGAAAGGTAGAGATATTTAGAACTCAAAGAATGGTGCATATCATTATTGTTGTGCCAAAATACTTTTAGATGTAGATCTCCATTGATGGTGGTAGAGGTAGTGTTGCCATTAAGATGATGAGAGTGGATGTGTCATGCCCAAAGTGCAAGATGTTGAGCATAGAAACATGTAGGGGAGGGCACTTGAGACATTATGTTTCTTGAGGACAAATAGATGAGGGAGAAGCTAAGGGGTGGTTTTTAGAGAAAGAGTGTTTTCTAAACCAACATAGGGCAAGGATTAGAGACCTAGTCAGCCACTACCAATATTCTACATAAAGATTCATAACATGTCACATTGTGCCATATGAGACCATGAAATAGGCACACAATACATTTGAGAAAAACATTGAAAGCCTATGCTATACATAGCTACTTGCTATGCTAAGAAGCTAATCAACATATGCATAACATTGGGAGCAAAGCCAATCCTCCTCCATCCTACTAATACCTGCATAAGATCTAACCCAATATCTTTAACCATTCCATCTCCTCTACAGAAGCCTCTACAAAAGGTATCACAACCTCAATAGAACCTATCAAAACATCACATAACCTCATATTTCTACTGAGAATCATCATGAGCTTCCAAAACATAATCAATATCATCCAAAACACTCTCAAACACTTCCAAAACAACTAAACATCACTCAAAATCCATCAAAAATCAACCATTCAGGCCTCAAAAACAACAAAAATCAACCAAAAAATCTAGTCATTTCAGCATTCAACATATCCCCACACTTAATAAGGAAACGTCCTCACGACCTTAAAAAAGGGTAATATAAGTTCATTAAGAGCTCCACTCAATCTTCTTTAGTATCTTCAATAATCCACCCAACCACGACCCCAACTTGTGACGTGTATCTAAGAAAGAATACAACTAAAGGAAAACACCATTATCTAGTAACACATCTTATAAACAATAGAAAGTCATAACAAATTTATAAAGGATATAAGAGGTTCTTCAGCTTTGCATCGTAGGCTTTCCATCCACCATCACCATCAGTTCAATAGTCAAAAAGAGAGCTCTCCAACAAATCCAATATTCAACCACCACAAACTCATCACATAAAAATTAACACAGCACAAACACAAAACAACCATCTGAATGGCACCTCCAAAAAAGAAATATATCATTAAGAAGCATAGAAGATACATCCAGGGGTATCAATGAAGATGATCCCTCTTGAAAGCTTGATGATTACTAAAATGATCCATGGATAAGGATTCATCTACAAAAGATTTTGGAGGATATTGAAAGAATTGAAGGTAGCACATCCTTTCTAGCAAAACAAGGTATCTGCTCCGTAGACAAAGGGCATGAAAATATAGGACATCCTGTTGTTGGTAATCAATTTTCACGTTGACATTCATACATAACTTTGCAATGGCCTTTTGATCATTATGGGAATGCCTATGCATGAATGCTAGGTACCAAGAAAAGTGGGTTATCAATCTCAATGAAGGATCTGGAGATTTGGAATATTCATTAGGGCCAAAAACGCTTCAAAAAATGCACTTTTGTTAATCACGGGATTAAGGAAAGGGCCAAAGAGAGTTCGCCACGTGTGCAAGAATATGGTATTCTTGTCTCCTCTTTTTTAGAGATAGTGGAGTCCATTTCGTGATTCTCTCTTCTTTTTTAGCCAAAACCCCTAAAGTCTGACATGTTTTGGAGTCCCAAAGACGTTATTTACTTACAAATCTGACAAAATACATGACAGAGATGTGATGAAATTAATAATGAGTTTTTTGAAAGTCGGGAGATCTTTCAATATTGTTTTTGGCGCCCAATACATACTCATTTGGGTTCTTGGCACTACTTTTTAGTTCATTCACCCCTCTTTGAGCTTCTTTCTCTGCGCTTTCATTCTTTTCATGGCTTCCTCCAGGCGCCCTTCTCGTTTAATACACTCTTGCACAGTCTATAGCCAGGGAGTAGATGGAAATTTTGAGCCCAAAACCTTTGCTGTAAATGATTGGGTTACCATGCTGCCATCTTGCAAGGGCTCCCATAAGGTGAAAAGAAGAAAACAAGAAGATATAAAACATCACTGGAAGGGGCGTATCATTGCCTTCAAAATTATGCCCGAAGGCTGGTTTGTCAAGGTGCAACATGTTTACATGGCCAAGGATATGCACTTGCCTCCAAACGAACGTGTTCCCCAACAAACACATTGTAAGTTATAAGTTGAATAACGTATATAATTCTTTTCCATTTATGCAAGTTCTAACAAACGGTTCGTCATTGTAGATATCTTTCCGTCAACAAGTATTGAATGGCAACCTGTGGAAAGCCTAAGTGGGACTTTCCATGCCATTCATAAGGTATTGGCAGACATTATTTATGCCGATCAAACTGTGTCTTTTTATAGTGAATGCAAGGTTTTTATATATTATGCACAGTATGTGGTTCCCTCTAAAGCGGATAGGTATGGGAATATCGAAGATTTGCCATTGCCAAGTCTTTCATCTCTAAATTGGGAGATTCCTGACAAGGTAACAGTGCAGAGTTTCAAATTCAAAATATCTCAGGATATTAAAAAGTCCATGACAGCTGGAAGGATCTCAAGAAGAATACGTTTATCATGGTTTGTACCCCTCCATATCTTCGTGGCTTGCTTCAAAACAGCAAATTTACAAAGAACGAAGGTATCCTGGTTAAGTAGAAACTTTTCGGAAGAGGATTTGGACAACACTATAGGGACGCATTGGAAATCTAGAGAGTGCGATCACAAAGGTGATATCTTGAGGTGCAGTGCTTGCCCTCAATCCTTGGCTTTGGCTTACAGTATCCCTCGCCAAAATCTTGCTTTGGGCTTTGATTACAGGCGATACAAACTAAGATTGGGTATTTGGGTTCCCTTGGATTCTGATATAGATAACACACCATATAAACTTGTGGTGCACGTTTTTCCGCATGAAGTAAAGAAGGTGAATGTTACTTCCAATTGGAGTCTAAAAGATGTGAGGGATACCTTGGAATTGCTAGACAATACATCCCCTAGATATAAGTTCAAAGTGAATGGTGTAACAATTGGTAAAAGAGCCGAGCGCTCTTTCTTTTGTACGAGTTGTTTGTCTCCCATAATTGTGAGTTTGGGGCCTTGAGAATGAAAACTTGGCAGGAATTTATCTTAATAGACTGTCCTTAAGATATTCTTTAATGGGAACTTCATAAGCTATCGTGAAGCAAGTCGCCTTTCGAATGTGTATAAATAAAATGTACATTGCATCCGATTTATAAGTGAAAATTTTCATTATTTATATTAATAGACTGTCCTTAAGATATTCTTTAATGGGAACTTCATAAGCTATCGTGAAGCAAGTCGCCTTTCGAATGTGTATAAATAAAATGTACATTGCATCCGATTTATAAGTGAAAATTTTCATTACACAATGAGGTACAAAAATTGCATAAAAATGTACAAAGCCAAAATAATAAGGCTCATGTATAAAATGTACATTACATTCGATTTACAAGTGAAAATTTTCATTACACAATGAGGTACAAAAATTGCATAAAAATGTACAAAGCCAAAATAAAAAGGCTCGTGTATGCTTATGTTTGCTATTTTCATTCTTTATCGATTTCTTCAAAGATATTTTTTCTCACAGGGCCTTTCTTTGATTGTTGAAAAAATTTGACCTTTACAGGTAGTCTCTTTTCTTGGGACTTAAGAGGGGATGGATCAAATTTAAGAGGAGAGAGCACTGGCATTCCTTTTTTCTTAGACTCTGCAGCAGTGGTCCCATTGCCTTTTCCCTTGCCCTTGTCTTTACCATTGCCATTGTCCTTACCCTTTCCCTTGACCTTTCCCTTGCTTGTGCCCTTGGCCATTGAAGTTTTGGGAGGAAGAGGGGAGTCAGGATCATACGGTGTGATTGCTTTGTCTAGAATCAGCTCGATGCATCTCTCCCTTATCCACCAAACATTTGATTCAGGATAGTCTCTACACTGTAAGAATAAATATTATAAGTTAGTGAAAAGACATCATGATAAGGGTTACACAAACATCAAATGAAATAAACTTACATTCACTCCTATTTGTAACAGCTTTGAATCCACTGTTCTGCAAATGTTTGAGATAACTCTCCATCCACAAGAATGCGCATCGCTTTGCAATGGAACTTCTTGTAGAAGAAAAGTATACGGCCTTTGAGGATCAGCAAGATCCTCGTATGTTGTATCCAAAAATGTAGAAACGAGTCTAGCGGCACTGCAAAAGGAAGCTTTGTAAGTTCAAAATATTATTTATAAAAGAAATCAAACTAAGTAATTTTCTTCCAACATACATTCGTGCTTGACCGTGAACACTGCTGAGAGAATTCATAAAGATAATTTCCCTTGAAAGACAATTAATGTAGATGAGACTCCAATGCCCTCTGCAAATTCATAAAAGAGGTGAGTAGAAGGGTGAAAGCAAATGAACATAAATTTTCCTCTACAGAAAAAGAAAAATACCTTTCTACATAAGGAAAAAAGATGTGGTAATTTCTCACACTATCGAAGCTACGAAAAAATGGTGAAATATTAGAACCAGATTTTGCAAAAAGTCCCACAGAGAGAAGTGGATCAACAATGTATATGGTTCTTCGGATATCGAGAGTGAGAGAGGAAACCAATGCCCTGCAGATAATAGCAAAAGCTATTCAATACCAATTTCATCCAAAATATAATTGAACCTATAAGACTTAACTTATGCAACAAAAAACCTTACCTTATGCAACAAAATACCACGGAGTCAGATAGTTGGAGATCCCTTTTTTCCAACATGGGCTTGTCCTCGGGAGATATACTAAGATATTCCTCCTCAGGTTCCCCAGCAACATTCACAAGAATCTGCCCATACACTTTGCCCATCCTCTCGCTGTTGACGGGAGCAAGTGATGCGGCTTTCCTCTTGTAAATATCGTCTTCAGTTTCAAACACCTCTTGATTTTCTTCACTCAAGAAAGCCTCCTGCTGGGTGGCACCCCTTGTAGGGTAAAGGTGACTAACATCCTCAACATTTAGCTTTTTCTCTTTCCTGGACAATTTTGGGGGAACGTTAAGGATTTCAAAGGCTTTTTGATCATTGGAAGGCAAGGGCCTCAGGACTTTGTCAAACCTATACCTCACTCTGCTGATGATGCTGAAATCTTTATTCATAAGGGTGATCCTATGAGCATGGGCGGCAGCAATGTAAGCGTCGTTCATGAAATCAATAACAAAATCTTCTGCGGCCTCTTGCAGGGCAAGAATGGCTGAGAGTTGCCACTTCTTATTTAGACCAGAGACGATTGCCACTTGAGACAATCTATCAGAGATCTCTTTAACCACCCTTATAAAAGCAGCTTTTGGAATGACATGCTGTGTAGCTCTCTGGGCGTTCCTGATCTCACTAAAACATCTCTGCATATAGAAGAACCTGGACTTCCTCTTTCTCTTTTCTGGCTTGGGGTGTTCAGTGGCTTCAGCAGATGTGGGCTCAGGTACCATTGTAGGGAATGAATCTTTCACAGGGTAAGCCTCATCCTTTGCTTCCTCAACTTCAGGTGAAGAAACATTTATAGAAGATGTAAGGACAACACCTGGTGTAGGGGGGATTTCTGTTGTAAAATGCTCTGGAGCTTCTGATGGGCCAGCTTCTTCTACCCCCTTAGATTCATCAAATTTTAACTTTCTTCTACCCCCACTGTCCTTCCCATCTAGATACACTCTTCTTGTAGTTTGCTTTGTCCTTGCCATCCAGAAAAGCAAAAATAACAACCAAAAGGACAATAACTGAAAGACAAATTGGCGAGGAAAAAGACAAAATGAGCAATTCCGATACGGCGCGATATGAACAAAGCGAGCAAAATGGAACAGCGCCTTTGCTCCGTATTGGAGATCAGATGCCGATACGGCGCGATAGGGAGAAAACGAGCACATCGTTTGGACGCCCTCGCTCCGTATTGGAGATCAGATGTCGATACGGCGCGATAGGGAGGAAACGAGCACACCGTTTGGACGCCCTCGCTCCGTATTGGAGATCAGATGCCGATACGGCGCGATACGGAGGAAACGAGCACACCGTTTGGATGCCCTCGCTCCGTATCGGCACACCCCTTTTTGCTAGCGAAAGAAGGACTTGTATCGCACCGTATCGGCAAGCAATGCAGGAAGAGCTCGAGAAATGAAAAGTGTACACGTCGGAAAAATGACCACTTATATACCCAGGTAAATCATGACACGTGTCAGACACGTGTCCGATACTGATTGTGCCACGTATTTGCATTTATGGTCCGTATGCTACGTGTCAAGTAATGACCGGTCCACTTGTTCGCCACGTGGTTATCGGCCACGTGTTGCCCAACGGCTACTGCCACGTGTATGAGACTAACGGATACTGCCAAGTGGCATAATCCGTGCCTACATAAGGGTGTGTTTCTTATCTGTACGGCTTTTTTCGGTTTCCGACCTCTGTTTCTATTGCTGATACGGCGCGAGAGCGACTGTTGGTTTTCTTCGCTCTCCTCTCTTCGCTTCATTTTGGAGGTTCTCTAGATCTAGTCTTCTTTCAGCGTTCCTCAAGCTCGTGTGACCACCTTTTTTGTGGCTCTAGCGCTTCTTACTGGGATCACCAATACGGCGCGAGGGGGCCTTTCCGTCTGAATCGTTTCTCTCTTATCGCGCCGTATCGTCAGAAGTTGGAAACATGTCTGAACCCATAGAATCCAAGGTTTCTTCAGAAACTGGTAAAAGAAGAAGGCTTTCAAAAAGCTCAAGTGCATCAACATCTGATCAGCCTGTGTATTCTTTTTCCTCTCCATCCTCTGCCACCAGTGTGAGAAAGCCAAGTACATCTCCAGGGAAGCGAACGTCAGTAGTGAGAGGTCAAGGAGTATCAGAGCTCATTGATATCACTCCATCAGAGAGGCTACTTGATTTTATGCTTCAGAATGGAATGGATCTCTCATTCTATGGAGTTGTGAAAAATATTTTTAATCCTGATTGGAAACTTGACAAAGTTCTGAAATCTTGTGAAAAATATATAATGGAGGACTTTTTGGAGTTTGAAACTCTTGTAGGTCCTTCTGTTGAAGTTGGCACAATTGAATATGTCCATGTTCCCATTGGGTCAACAAGAAATGAAAAGGCAGTATTTACTAGAAAGTGCAGGGCCCACTCTCTGGAGAGGTTTCATTCAACAGACATATTTTGCTGCACTCATTCCAAAAACTGCAAGATGATGAGAAAATCTGCTGCTTTTATTATTTTCAGCCTTGTCAAATACCCTGTGAAAGCTGAGGAGCAACAGTTGGAAGGAGCAAAGACTGCCAGCTTTTGCATGTTGGATGATCTAGCAGATGAAAGGGAAACAGAGGAGGTTGTAGATACAGATTTTGAGGCTTCCATTGCTGAGAATTTGGATGTTGCTCACTTCAAAGCTGAGACTATCATTGAGGAGAGCCAAGGAGATACAAACCCTCAACCTGATGAGAGTTCTCACAATATTGTTCCTTCCCTGCCATGTATACCTTTCAAGGACAAGGAGTACATTTTACTATCAGATATTCAAAAACTTTTTAATCTCAGGGAAGATTATTGTCTTGCAATTATTGCAGAGGCTTCTGATGCTACAAATGGGATAATTGACACAAAAAATGAATCAAAGGAAGAGATTCTGAAACTTGATAAAGAAACTCTAGATGATAAGTTTATTGATGCTGGTGAGGCATTCTCTCTTTGTTTTGAAAAGGCCAAAGAAGCTGAGAAAGAGTTGAGGATCACTGATGAGGACTTCGATCGCATTCAAAGCGAGCTCGGCATTTCCAATTTTGGAAGAGAGGAGTCTGAATATGTTAAATAATTGACTAACACCAATGAGACAGCATCATCAATTAATTTATGGAATCCATTTAAATTGGAGTACGATGAAAATCAAGTGGTAAGATAATTTTGAATTTGCTTTTACACATTGGTAGGTTTACATTTCATGCTCATTCAGTATGGGTTTTATTTGCAGTTGGAGATTGCCGATACAGATAACTTTTAGGGGCGTGGCAAAGGATCGAGAGCTGCTAGTAACACCACCAAAGACATTGCACTCGGCCACTACTTGGCTAGGATTGACCCTGAATCCTTTTTTGTACTTCATAGTAGTTTCTCAGAGGACGCAGCATGGCCGATACTTTGTATTAAAGCTCTTACAAGGCTTCTAGGTTTCTCAGGATTACAATATAATGCCCACAAAATAATGTTTTTGGAAAAGACTGCAGCAATTAGGATTTTTGGCTACGGTCCAGGTTACTCTGCTTCTAGAGCAGGATACTTTTTGGCGTTTTCATCCTACGCCTTAGCTGCAGACAGAACTGATGTAAAATCTATAGCTGGCTACAAGAGAAAAAAATTTCTACGTTATAGAGGAAAGATTCCTGAGGAGGAAGAGAATGTGAGAGTTTTGGAAAACTAGCTTTGTATATATTCTTTCTTATATATAAAAGTGCGATTGCTCATGTGTCATTGCCGTCTTTTATTTGCATTCTTTGAAGTTGTCGTCGAAAAAACCAGTTGAATAGCTCCTCCAAAGCATTGCTTTTTGTAACTCCTCCTCCATGCCTTGTGCTTCGAAAATAACTTGTGCGTGCTTGGTAGTGGGATTTTTCCATGCCTTGGTTGCTATAAGTTGCTAAGGGGCCATGCTCCTCCACAAAGAAAGGTCCATGAATATGAAGAATATGCTGCAATACAAAGTAACACAAATTTTATACCAATTGAAAAACCTATCAAAATAAGCCCATATTAAATAATTATTACTTTACCAGATAAAAAGTGATATCTTTTTCTCCCCATGCCTCTTTTATCGCCTGAACAAGCTTTGTGATTGATCTTTTGAACTCTTCCGCATATATATATGTTGTCTTATGTTGCCTGAGGAGTTTCACAAAAACATCAAGGTGTATCCAGACCTCCATTCTAAGAAACGCAAGCCTCGGCGTGCTTGCAACATTTGTTGTGATCTCACATAGCTCTCTCCAACACTCCCAAGCCGCATTCACCTGCTTTCCTGAATGATTTCCTGATAATCGTCTAGCTTTTGAGCCTCCCATAGAGACATCGGCCAAGATATCTCTTGTTTTTCCTGAAAGTATTGGATCCTTTCTCAAGTGAACTTGGCCCCCATGAAATCCCATTTTCGATAGCAATGCCTCGCATGTATCAATACACTCATCTGATAAAGATAATGGCTTAATGGAATATGCGTAGTCAAGATGCAACCTGAGAAGCTTATCGATTATTCTAATCTCTGCATGCAAAGTACAAATATGAACATTCTTAAGAGAGATGGAAAGAATGGGATCCCAGATGTCTTCTATGTTTTTAAATTTACTCAAATCTATAGAGTCTCTATTTGGGGCTCTTCTTACTGGTCGCAAACTACTCCAATCTTTGGATCCAATACTTTCCATGCAATAAATGCAAGGATATTTTGCATTTGCACCATTACATATTCCAAGCATACATTTGATAGTTTTCAAATCAGCACTCATATGCCATTCCACATTAAATTTACCAACCCCATCAACTACCAACATTTCGCTTTCACTTTGAGACTTAATGATATTTGGAATACCTGTATGGTTGAACAACCATTTCAACGTTTGATGATTTTCAATTGGTACCTGGGCTGCACCAATCCACCAAATCTCCATCTCGGATTGGATCTTATGCAATGGAGCTTTGCCCTCGCCATTGCCATGGTCCAATGCCATATTCATGAGGCAAATGCTAATTATTTCCATCTTCTGTCCCTTTTGAATCTGTGCTTCATCCAACTTCAAGGCAAACTTTAGAACACCATAACTTTCTTCATCTGTGATTTTATACATGTGAACCATTGCAATTTGCACCTTTTTTAGATCAACCCATATATTGTTAAACTCATTGTAATCAAAAATTGCCTGTTTTTTTTGTTTTTCATAGGACATAGACCTTTCGATGTGAAAGTAATCTCCAAAAACATGTGGAATCTTGCGATTCATGGAAATTCTTGCAGTGGAAACTGCAAGGGCTCGGGGCAATCCAAATATAGTTACCCTATTGCGTTTAAGATTTTTAAACCATAATCCAGAGATAGCATGGTAACCTTTTCAACTTATACCCACAGTATCGCATGTCTCTACGATTTCATTTGCTTTCACTGTGCCTTTTAAATCCTTCACTAACTCTCTCAGAGTTGGACCTCTCAAATCCACATTTTCTGGTGACTTAAGAATCCTCAAAATGTCTTTCTTATTCATGGTTTCCTTCAAAAGTTTGATTCTTTCCTCATTCTCTCGGATATTTATGCCTAATATGTTAGAGACATATTTCTTTGTAAGATTTAGTCTCCTTTTCTTTGCTCTCTCACACAAGCTGGTTATATTTTTTAATGGTCTCTTCCTCTCTCTAAATCCTACTGGAGTTTCTCTCAAGCGTATTAGCTTATTCTGCAATTAATTGTTAACATTTTTCAAAATATCAATCTGACTTGTCAACTCTAAAATTTTTGTTTATGTAGTTTCTAGTGCTTTTTTCATTTCGTGCACTTGAGCTATATATGTGTAAGATGCAGAGTATAACCTCATACAGTAGCCAAGCATTCCATTGTAACCTTCTCCAGCATATCTTATATAGTCATGGACATTCAAAAAAGGAGGTGGTTTACCTGTAGAAGGATCCCTGGGATAGATATTTCCATCCACCCACAAATCTATATGCTTCATTCCTTGTGTTCGCAACCTATTGGCTTCAATCTCATCTATCAATACTCGATGATGTATACTTCTCCAAGATGTGTAAGTCGGATCTAGCTAAATAGATAGCTTGTATTTACGTGTGCTTGCGCCTGTGTTATTTGAAGTAGTATTGCTAGACATTCTAGCAAATGAACCGAGCAAGAATCTCACAGTGATAGAAAGCAAGTGCAGCAAAAGGAATGGTAAAAGAGAATAGTGTATAGAAAGAAAACGCGGGAGCAAACAAATGCGAAGTTCGTACGAAAATCTCGAAAATACAAAATCTCTCGAGTTCCAAGACAATAAACGGCCGAAAAGGTGATCCCTGACCTGGATTAAAAGATGAGGGCAATTAATGGCCGACCTCTTCAATGAACCAAATATTCTCTCATTAATCACATCTGGACAACCAAATTTAGAGGTTTTATTCTTCCTAAACCTCAACTAATTAGCAACTTAATCACTTTCTTACAAGTGCCATTTTTGAAGCGTTTTTGGCCCTAATGGTTGGACAAAATGGAGATAATTTTGGTACACTTGACTAGCACTTGTCCAGTCCCTTGGAATTAATGGCCAATTAATCTGTGGTCCCATAAGAGAATTGGTTGAGCTCCATCCTCGTCTTCGTGGAATCTATTGATCAAAACCTTCATGCCCACTAACCAACTGAGGGGGTTGAGAAATAGAAGTGGTAGGAGATGGAAGAGGAATGGGTAAAAGTGGATGAAGAGATGGGTAGGCAAAATCATAAAATGAGGAATAAGCTAAAGAAGAATTAACTGAGAATTTAGGTGAATCAGTTAAGAAAGGTATTAATTGATAAGCAGAAAAAGTAGAAGGAATATGGATAGATGGGGAAGGACAAGGCAGAGAATGGAAAAATACTCGATCTTCGATGAAAGAACAATAGGTAAAGATTGGAATTTGAGGAGCACCCTGAGGTTGAAAAAGGAGAGGTAAGATGGCTGCTAAGTTGGATTGATAAAGGGAAAAATAAGCATCATAGCGATGGACCATTTTTTGATAATAAAATAAGCTAGGAATGAAGGGACCTAAAGTAGATTGTCGATAGTAAGCATCAAAGAAGGATGAATCAAATGGATGGTTCTTGGAAAGATAAGCTAAAAGATCCACCCTCAGTTGGTTAGTGTTCTATACATGAGTAGAGGCTTCATTCTATCGTTGGTTCAGGACTACAGAATCAATCATTGTATGCCATAAAGTGCCAGGGCAAGCAGCCACTTTAGAAGAATAGCACTGGAACATTTCATCTATCCTCAACTCCAAATGTTGGGCATATAAGATAGCTTGTAAGACCACATCCCCTACATACCAAGCCAGATCATCATCATCGGGAATTAATAGATTACCTCGTAAATACATATAAGACAACAGCATGGTATCCAAAGTCACAGAATCTTCAAAGACCATACGGACTACTTCTTCAGTAAATCAAAAGACCAAGCTCCACTCCAACCATCCTCTGGAAGAGGTAGATCTGTCGTTGAGAGCTTAATATAGAATGCCAACTTCTACAACTAATAGTGGATAGAAAAGGAATGGTTGGGAGAAATATACTCCTGAAATTTCTCAAATGAAGACCATAGTAAGTCCATCCTGGACTGCATTCTTTCCACTTTCGCTTGGAACAACAAACATAACATGGCTTGTCGTTGGAGAACCACCAAGTCCGCAAGGGTCAAAGAAGAAACTCGTTGCTCAGGACTCGATGTAGAAGAACGTGACTGGACCAGTTGCTCATTAAGCTGTTGAATTTGGATTCTGCTCTGTTCTAAGGTGGTATTTGCTATCTTAAGCTCCTCTATCTGGGTGGCTAGCAGAGCATGAAGCTCTTGAGATTCTTTCAATAATCTATCTCGTTCCTCAGTCACATTAACCACTTGGGTTTTAGTGTCAACCAACTGAGTGTGCAAACTAGAAATGTCCATTTTCTGAGTGTCAATGATCTTAGTATATTGCTCCATTTGGATACAAAGATCCGAAAAACATTCATGAGTAGAAGCTAGCTCTGCAGTTTCTTTTGTCATTTCTTCTTTGGTTTGTTGGACTTCATCATAGTAAGAGGAATAGAGCTACTGGATACATGCAGTCAATGAGACCTTAATAGAACGCTAAACATCTTGACATAGGAAGGGAATTGCATCTCCAGCTACCAAGTGTTGTACTGAAGGGATGTAAATCTCCAGAATACCCTCACAATGTGCTCTGAAAAGATTCGCGGCATTGTGAGGAAAGTTGGTAGGTGACTGCTAGATTGATCAGGAATGGAGATTGGAGGAGGAGCTTGGGCTGATTCAGCCACTCATTTTAAGTGTTTCCTTTGAACTACCACATGAGGGGTAGGATCAAGATCCTCAATGATGACATCAGAGTGTTCAATAGGGGGAAGAGCTTCTGGTGGATCAACTATCAAGGTAGGAACATCCTTCAAAGGGGTGGCATATGCCAAAAAGACAGAAAGGTAGGAACCAAATGTAACATTAGTTACATTACCCCTTGTGGCTCTGACAAAGTGTTAGAGGGTGTCTTGGCAGGCATAAACCTGTCCTGATGGAACTGGCATAGCTGCTTCCACACATGATTGGAGATCATGGAGATATCTGCTTCTGCAACAATTTAAGGATATCCTCATTCGAAATAGTTGTCTAGCAGTAGGGAAAGAGTCTCCCAGATAAGGTAAAGACAAAGCCTTGCCCAAACTTTTAGGCGTCAATTGGACAACTGTTCCTCTGACAGGACCAGACCTCTTATTGTAAGAAGCTAGAAACTGATCACAAGTATCAATATTCTCTGGAATGAGTGGTAATGAGAGTGCGATGAACTTGGCTAAGCCTGCTTTGCCAATAAGTTTGGACTCCAACAATAAAGAATAATCGTGAGATACCAAGGGGATGTATTGGATTGGAGGAGGAATGTGAGGCGCCATTCAGATAGATTACACACACACCACACACACAGACAATCACAGTGAATACCTGTTAAAAAATAGAATAATTAGAAATAAGAGATCGACCATAATAAACACACACAGACGTGACTAACCAATTGACCACCCCAAACAATCCACATCCCAGAAAAAATTCGACATGACCTCTACACATATGCGACCGAAAGCTTCATGTGATGCAAAACATACAAACACCCTAAATCCCCGTCATCACGCAAAAAAGAAAACTACAGATCGTACCCATAATCGTATCATAGAAACCAAACCATAATACAACAACAACCCACTCATAACGTGACCAGAACTTCAGTAAGCAATTACAACTCGAAAGACTGCACGTACCTATCCCACGAAGCGCATTTATTGAAAAGGGGAATAAGTGCAGTGAGGGGAATTAGTTTTAATGAATGGTTTGTTTTAAGAAATTATTTAAAAATGGGTGAAATTTTATAAGGTATTAAACCTTAACAAGAAAACGGCGATTCCTTCTTAAAATGTTAATTACAAATTATTAGAGTGAAACGGTTCTTTAAACAAAACCCAGACTTTGATACCCAGATTGAGGTCTCTAAATGCAAATTCATTGATTAAAAATTAAGTGTGTGTTTAGCACTTTTTATGTAGTGCATGCACGTGTGACGGCGGGCTCATTTTCAAATAAACTTAGATGTGTTTGTAGCGCATGAAGCATGTGGTAAGTGAACGGTTGGTTTATTTTATTTTATTAGAAAAATGTGTGTTTGACAAGAGCATGCGTGGAAAAGTGGTTGATTAAAGTTCATTTTAATAATTAATCGTGGTTATGGGGTGACCAAAAATAAATAAATTAAGAAATATAAAAAATAAATACTTGGGAGGGGTGTGTATGAAAGAAGCTGAGGGCGCACAGATGGGTCCCAAGACATAATGAATCCAACAAAAAAAGTAAAAGCCACTAATTGGAAAAAAAATGGAGCACATTATTTTTTTAAGAAATATCAAGGCAAGGTGAGTGGGGTCATATTTGGTTTAGTTAATTTTGATTATTGTTTGGGTGTTGAAATTATTATTATTATTATTATTATTATTTATGTGCTTTTTTGGTTTATTATGGTTTTTTTAAAACAAATTTAATAACTAGCTTTTTGCAATCAACCTTGAGTGAAAATTAAATCATTCGGATTCAACAATATCTCTCTATTTTTCAGCATTTTTCAGCATATTTTTGGAATGTAAAATAAAATTTCTATGAATTTAGGTAAAATTTTTAGCATTTTTTGTCTTAGAATAATATTTTGTCTATGGGTACAACTTTTTCAGTGGATGGAACATGCTAAAATATGTAAATGAGTTTGTAGGATTTTTTGATATTTTTTTGGAATTATTTTTTATTTGTACTGATTTTTAATGAGGTTTATTCAATTTTTAATGAATTTCAGAAGGATTTTGAATCATCTGAATTTTTTTAATAAATTTTCTACAATTACGAACAAGAAAATAATTCAAAAAACTTTTAAATTATCAAAGAAAAATTCAACTGTTTTTTGGATGTTTTATTGGATTTATATGAATTTTAATTAGTTTTTTAAATGTTTTTAGGTATTTTTAGGTGTTTTCTTGGGTTTTTGGAAAATAAAAGGAGGTACACCCGCGAAGACTATGGCCACATTGACCACGCACAATGGTGTGGAATAGCTGCGATGACCCCGCAAACGCATCCACATACACGAACACGCATGAAAAACGACACAGACGTCTGCACAAAGCCACGCATACGCCCACAAACGGTCTCACAAACACGTAGGAAGAGGGGAATGGAGGTGCAGGTAGAGGGGGGCAAAAGAAAGGGGGAAAAGGGGGGCTAAAAGGGGTGGGGGGTGCAAAGGGGGCCTTAATAGGGAGGGTAAGGGGGGGGGGGGGGGGGGGGTGTTGTTGGGTGGGTTGGGGGGTAGGGGGGTAGGGGGAAGGAAGGGGAGCGGGCGGGACGGGGTGGGTAGGGTAGGGGGGATGGTTGGGGTGGTGCAAGGACAGGAGGTAGGCGGCGGGACCAAACACCACAGAGCGGTGGCGACAGCAAGGGACCGGCGGCACATGTCGTTCCAAGGCGGGCAATGGGCCCAAACCGGCGATGGCGGTGGCGGTGGGCGCAAACCAGCGGCGACACAAGGAAGTGGCACACGTGGCGTGGCCAAGGGCGAAGGCGACAACGTCGGCAGCCAGAGCGGGCGGCAGTAGCGGGGAGGGAGGGTGGAGGAGGAGAGAAAAGGTGGAGGAGGGACAGGAGTGAGAAAAGGGGGAAGAAGGAAGGAGGAGGAGAGAAGAGGTGGAAGAAGATGGTGGAAGGAGGAGAGAAGAGGTGGAAGGAGATGGTGGGAGGAGGAGGGGAGAGGAGAGGAGAGGAGATGGTGGGAGGAGATAGGGGCGCAGAAGCAGGGAGAGAGGGGAGAGAGAGGGGAGAGAGAGAAGATGGTCGGAGGAGATGGAGGTGCAAGAGCAAGAAGAGAGGGGAGAGAGAGGGAGGGGTCAAGGAGAGAGAAGAAAAAAGAAAGGGAGGGAGAGAAGAGGAGAGAGAAAAGAGAGGAAGGAGAGGGGGAAACCGTCAAGAAGGGGGAGTAAAATGTTTTGTTTTTTAAAAAAATAAAATAAAATAAAAGAGAAAGGTGGTTTTATAATAAATAAATAAATAAATGTGTTATGTTTAAAAAGAAAACAAGGTAGTCTCCCCACCCCCCGCGTCTGCGTGTAGAAGCACGAGGTGGGGGTAAAAAAATTTGCAGTGGCAGGAGCAGACAGGGCTAGGACGACAATAAGGGAGTCACGGACACCATGGGTACATCGCAAGGTGCGTAAAAGCAAAAACACGCACGTTCACGCACGAGGCGAGGCGCACGGGAACACGACAAAACAAAGAAAAAGTAATAACATGCAAACCGTACATCGAAACAAAATTCTAGAAAAAGAAAAATGTGTCAGTCAATGTGGGTAGATGAAGGAAAAGTGGAACAAGGTGGCAAAGGTGAAATCAGGGCATTCACATGGAAAAAATGCAAAAAACGGCACCGAAAATACATACGAGGATTAATATAAGAAAATCCACTTGCCAAAATGCAAGGCAAAAAGAAGGAAAAATGTGCAAAAGGATGATCCCGACAAACTTATCATGGCAAAACACGGTGCTACCTAAGATAGGATGTGTTCACATGGGAAAAACCCAAAAAAGGGACGTAAACATGGACTTGAAAATTAATGCGAAAAGAATAGAGGAACGGAAAAAAGGGTAGTAAAAAGGAAAAATGTCTAAGGGAAGGGGATTCACATGGTGCTCACATCACTTCTCATTTCCAAGGGAATGAGGAGGGGTTCACATGCAAAAAACACAAAAAGATGCCTAAAAACACATTAAAAAGTTAATAACTAAAAATCCAGCTGGCAAAATAGGGTGGAGAAAAAAGGAAAAATATGGTAAAAGGATGGCTAGACATAGGGATCAAATTAAACTAGAATTCCGGTAAAAATAAGGCATGTTCACATGGAAAAATGTTTAAAAATACGCACAAAAAGGTCCCGAAAACCCGCCAAAATTAATAATCGATGAACCGTGCATCGAAATGACAGGGTGAAAAAAGGAAAAATGTCATATGGAAGTTGTAGGGAAGGGCTATCGTGTCACATTGGTGTTCTGAAGCAAAAAGGATGCATTCACATGGAAACACAACCAATTGACCAAAAAATGGTTCAAAAATTAATAACTCAAGAACCGTTTGGCAAAATAGGGGATGGTAAAAAGAAAAAATGGTTGATTCAAAGGGACAAACAGGGATAGAAGGTTGGATTTTGGTTCCGGGGAAAGGAGGGTGCATTCACATGAAAATTTGCAAAACAAGGAAGAAAGGGAAAGAGAGAAGGAATCCCAGGAGCGGGTTGAAAGTGGACAGGGGGTGGGGAAGGGACCCCATCAGGGTAAAATAGGTGATGGCATAAATGCATAGAAAATTGAGAGATATGCAGGGGGTATGCATCATAGACGCCTAGGAACACGCCCCACACTTAAAACCTTAACGGACATGATTGGATGCATCAACACCGCCTAGAACTTGTCAACCAACTAGACTCTCATGTCCTCACACTTAACACATAACATGCACTTGCAAGCATAAAAATAGGGTTATAAAAACTTGGCCCGTTTCACGTATGGTCAAAGAAACCGTCACTACTACAAAAGGGTTGGAGTCGGCTATAGGCGATACCACAGCTCACTCCAGTGTTCAACCAACATGGTAGGGACCATGCAAAATCGACAAGGAGGATGGTGCAGAGGGAGTATATCAAGGTGCACAATTAATGGTGCACTAGTGTGTCCAACCCCGTGTCAAGATTGTGGGAGAGAAGGAAGGAGTCTCGCTTGAAGCTTTCTTGCTTGCACAATGGGGGAAGACACACAAGGGTGGAGGCTGAAAACAGTTTTCCTCTTCTTAGTTGTGTAAGCCAAAAGAACTCAAGTACAAAGAAATAGAAGAACCCTATATATGGGTCTCAAACCAAACTCAACTAACTAAGGTGGCATACTAACTGAGCCACGAACTAGAGTAGATAAGGATAGCTATCATGTAGCTATTATTCATGGGCGGTGTACCAACCGCGTCTGCAACTGACAAGTCGGTGACATAAATACATAACGGTCACCCTGGCGTATCACGAGTGGAGCTTGATATCTCAACACTCCCCCTCGAGCTCAATCCCAATTCCTGCACACCAAGCAGGTCTCTGAACTTGCGCAGCTTCTCTGCGCCCAATGCCTTCGTGAATATGTCAGCTACCTGATCCTCTGTGCTGACATAAACTAGATCAATAAGACCTAGTAAAACCCTCTCTCGCACATAGTGATAATGCACCTCAATGTGCTTTGTTCTAGCATGATAGACTGGGTTATTTGCCAAGTGTATACTACTCATGTTGTCACAATAAATGATAACTGGCCCATCTGTAGACTGATGCATATCATAAAGTAGCTTATGCAACCAAGCTACCTCACATGCAGCCATTGCTGCACCCCTGTACTCAGCCTCTGTGCTCGACAAGGCAACTATAGGCTATTTCTTACTGCTCCAAGTGACTGCAGCACTCCCAAAAGAGAACACATATCCACTGGTAGATCGTCTATCAAAAATACTACCAGCCCAATCAGCATCAGTGTATCCATGCAGCTATATCTGAATCCCAGTCTCATAAAATAGTCCATACTGCAATGTGGACTTCACATACCTGAGTATGCGTCTAGCCGCATCCAAATGTGGTTTCCTTGGAGCCTGCATAAACTGACTTACCAATCCCACAGCATAGCTCAAATCTGGCCTGGTAATAGTCATATAAATCAAACTTCCTACTATGCGTCTGTACATAGTAGGGTCTTCTAGAAGCTCACCTGTATCTGTGCTCAGCTTCACATTCTGCTCCAAAGGAACTGAAATAGGCTTACAGCCTGTCATCCCATATTTGGACAGCATGTCCAATCCATACTGCCTCTGCAAGAGCTGTATCCCACTTGGTGATCTAATCACCTCAATGCCCAAGAAATATCGCAGCTCTCCCAGATCCTTCATCTCAAACTTCTGCTTCAATAGCATTTTCACATGAAGGATATCTTCATCACTGTCACCTGTCATAATCAAATCATCAACATAAATGACAAGTAGCATAATACCTTTCTCTGTTTTTCTCACATAAAGTGAGAAATCTGCCTTGGAAATCTGAAAGCCAATAGTGACGAGATACTGTCCTATCTTGTCAGACCATGCTCTAGGTGCTTGCTTCAAGCCATACAAGGCTTTCTTCAACCTGCAAACAAACTCAAGATGAACAGCATGCACATAACCTGGTGGCTGCTCCATATAGACCTCTTCTTGCAAATCACCATGCAAGAAGGCATTCTTTACATCCATCTGATGTAAAGACCATCCCTTTGATGCAGCCATAGCAATGACTGCTCTTACAGTTGCCATCCTTGCAACTGGACTGAATGTTTCTTCATAGTCAATGCCATATGTTTGTGCATACCCCTTGACTACTAATCTTGCCTTGTATCTGTTCACAGAACCATCTGCATTGTGCTTCACCTTATAAACCCACTTACAGCCAATTGCATTCTTACCTTTAGGCAAAGGTACTAACTCCCATGTAGCATTTGCTTCCAAGGCATCCATTTCTTCATCCATGGCTTTCTCCCATTTTTCTTTTCCCATGGCTTGCTCAAAAGAAGTGGGTTCTGGTTCCTGTATCACTTTGACCATATATGCATAGTGAATGGTTGTAAATCCATCATATTTCAGCCTATCCACAGGATACCTAGCTCTCGTAGACCTGCGCAAAGTAGGTTCACTCCCAGGTGCTCTCAAAACATCCCTGGTCTTCCTTACTCCAGATGTAACAATAGAAGGAATACCCAACTCATCATCAATGCTCTGTTCTGAGCCACTGGATTCACCATCCACATAAGAGTGACCTACATTCACATCAAATATGGGCTGATCAACCTTCTCTTTTCCTTTTCGTGATACCTGCATACCACTATCTGCATTGCTTTGAGAAGATTCTCCTGATCTCAATCTGCCTGTCCACGGTGAAGAATGTGAACCACTGCTAGAGGACGCTCCAGGTCCACTAATATTTTGTGACTGCTGCTGTGAATTCTGTGCATCATTACCATTTTGTGCATCTACATCATCAATCACATTTACTGGTTTATACCAGCTACTCATCTCATCAAAAACAACATCTCTGCTCACTGTAAACTTACGAGTAGAAGGGTTATAGCATCTATACCCTTTTTGCTGCAGAGAGTAACCAATAAAGATGCACTTCTCAGCTTTTGGATCCAACTTGGATCTCAACTCATCTGGCACATGTACATAGGCAATGCAACCAAAAATTTTCAAATAAGAAATATCTGGTTTCCTACCAGTATACCTCTCCTCTGGAGTCATCCCATGTATTGCTGCAGTGGGAGTCCTGTTCATTATATAGACTGCTGTAGCAACTGCTTCAGCCCAATAAAAATCTGGCAAGTCTTTTTCATTGAGCATGGCACGAGATACCTCTCCAATATGCCTGTTTTTCCTTTCTGCAATTCCATTTTGTTGTGGGGTATAACTGCATGAATATTGCTGCTTTATGCCATGCTCCTGTAAGAACTTTGCAAACTCATTTGAGAGGTACTCTCCCCCTCCATCTGACCTTAGGCATTTTATTTGCAGACATGTTTCTTTTTCAGCCATAGCTTTAAGGGTTTTGAAATGCCCAAAAACTTCACTTTTCTTTTTCATAAAATACACCCAAACTTTTCTGCTATAGTCATCAATAAAAGTGACAAAATAATGACAGCCTCCAAGAGATGCAGCTTTAGTAGTCCACACATCAGAGTGGATTAATTCCAATGGCTTCTCACTCTCTTGAACATGTCTAGGAAATGGTTTCCTTGCCTGTTTTCCAAACTGACAGGCTTCACATACCTTATGCATTTCTGCAACCTTGAATTTTGGCAATCCTGCAACAATATTTTGGGCCTGCATTGATTTAAGTCGCTGTACATTAACATGACCAATGCGTTTATGCCAGATATCAATATCTGCAACTACACCGGTCCCATGTGCAAACATTGCTGCACTCAATTCAAACATGTCTGCATCCAACGTAAACATTCTGCCCTTCTTCTTTCCTTTTGCTATCAAGCGACCTTTATTTTTCATATCCTCAACAAAGCATCCATGAGGATTAAATCTGACCTGCAAGCCCTGCTCAACCATTTGACCGACAGAAACCAGATTCTTGGTGATATTCGGGACATGAAATACATCGGACAGGTATTTCTTTTTCCCATCCTGCATAGACAAGGGAATTTTTCCAATCTGCACAATAGGATGTGCAGTATCATCACCAGTCTCCACAAATCCTGGTTTTTCCATTTTCCTTGCATCCTCCATCCATTCTGCATGACCTGTCATGTGGTTTGATGCACCTGAGTCAACATACCATACATCATTGCTTTCTTCTGCACTTGTCACAGAATTGTTCATGTGCTGCACCATGAACAAATGCTCATTTCTGTCATCACCCTGTCTGCTAGAAGATGCATAATTCCCTTGTTGCAGTTTTCCATTCATGATGTCATTCTGCTTTTTATAGCAGTCTTTAGCCATATGACCCATTTTACCACAGTAGTAGCATTCAACATTACTGTTTGCATTTTGACCTCTTTGCCATCCACCACGACCTCTTTGGCTCCCCCTGCCTCTAGAGTTACCACGTCCTCCTCCATAGGACTGGTTTTCTTGAGTTTGCTGCATATTCTGATTTCTGCCACGGCCTCCAAATCGGCCTCCTCTACCTCTGCCTCTACCTCTTCCAGCATTTGAGTAGAAGACAGCTTCTTTTGAAGTTCCTCCTGAAGAAGATGCACCACCATTTCTTTGCTCCTCAGAAATTAGAAGAGCAATCAGCTCCTCAAAATCAGGAAATCTTTCACGAACTGAAATGGATGTCCGAAACTGTGCATAATCCTTTCCTAGACCATTCAAGGTCACAGAAACTAAATCATCATCTTCCACTGGCGACCCGATGGAAGCAAGTGCATCTGCAATCTTCTTCACTTTCATGTGGTAGTCATTGATGCTCATATTTTCTCTTTGCACATTATGCAACTCTTGCTTGAGCTGCATTTTCCTGGCTTGCGTATTTGTGCTATACATTTTTGACAAAGTATCCCATGCCTCCTTTGGCGTACTTGCATCCTGAATATGCACAATCATAGAGTCTGAAATGCTGATAGACAGTCAGTACATAACTTTCCTGGCTCTCTCATGCCATGTTTTAAATGCCTGCATTTGCTGTTGATTGGGAACATCAGGAAGAACTGGTTCTTCTTCATTTCCTGCAACAAATTCCCAATATCCTTTTCCCATAAGGAAATTCGTCATTCTAAACTTCCATGCTTGGAAATTGTTCTTGTCAAGCTTTTCAGTGACAATCTGTGAAAGAGAATCAAATGCCATTACAGAACACTGCAAAAAATTCTGTCACTACAAAAAACACAGCTTCACCCTCACAAGGGAAAATCTGCAAGCCTGGCGAAAGTGGTATTTGACCACACAGTCACTTCCTAGTGACGATTTTGCATCAACAGGCAACAGGGATGATTCTGTAACTCCCAATGTCTCTGCGCACAAGCATACGATGCAATTTCTACAGTAACTTTTCACCGACCTGTAGAACAGTGGCTGCACAGCATAAAACTGGGCCTTTTTCTGAGTGTGTGCAGAAAACTTCCGCCTCCAAAACAGGCCCCGAAATGGCCTCAAATAAAAAAACAAGGTCGCCGAGGGCTAAAGCCTTCTCCCACAGCATATACTGCCCTCTTCCTTCACCGCGAAGGGCGTCTCAACCTGAGACAATGCACTCCTGCACTTTCCGACTGTGCTACCTACAGAGATCTGCTCCCAAAACAGAAAATGAAAGCAACACTGCTCCTCTTACCAGAACACCGCGAGCTTGGCTTGCTTTCTTGAGCTCCTTACCACGAACAAGGCTCTGATACCATGTCAAGATTGTGGGAGAGAAGGAAGGAGTCTCGCTTGAAGCTTTCTTGCTTGCACAATGGGGGAAGACACACAAGGGTGGAGGCTGAAAACAGTTTTCCTCTTCTTAGTTGTGTAAGCCAAAAGAACTCAAGTACAAAGAAATAGAAGAACCCTATATATGGGTCTCAAACCAAACTCAACTAACTAAGGTGGCATACTAACTGAGCCACGAACTAGAGTAGATAAGGATAGCTATCATGTAGCTATTATTCATGGGCGGTGTACCAACCGCGTCTGCAACTGACAAGTCGGTGACATAAATACACAACGGTCACCCTGGCGTATCACGAGTGGAGCTCGATATCTCAACACCCCGTCTGGCATAGGTGCAAGCAGGAACTCTAGGGAGCCTTATGGTATAGTGTACAGAACAGGGTGACATGTCTAGTGATGACAGCAAAAACCTATCCCGTGGGTGCATATAGGGAAAGAAAAACGTACCCAAATCCAATTGTTATAACGTCCCTCAATCCTCACCTCTCGATAATTGATTTAGGAAACACCAATCACGCTCAACCCCCCTCTGATTGACACTCTGTTGGAGAATACAAGAGGGCAGCCCATTCCTAAAACCCAGTGATGTTATCCTCACAGTTTCTGGTACAAAGGTTATATGCCTTGTGTGCATTTGATGGTGCAACTATGCATCTCGCCCTGTGCCGGCATACGGTGCAAGAAGGAAGGCCAAGGAGCCTTATAGTGCAGTGCATAGGAACAGATCGTGCTTTGTGCATTGAGAGGCCCAACACGTGCGTGCAACACTCCATTCACACATCGCACCTCGTTGTTAAATGTAAAGGGCAAGGGCTGGTCACTCACCCCACCCTCTATCTCACACTCACTGATAGATATAAAGGGCAGACCATACTCAGAGCCCATCCTGTTAGGATGAAAGCTCACATCACTCGAGGAAGATCGCTTCGTCTATTATTGTCATTACGGTGTTGAAGATGAGGCGTACCTAGTGAGGTATCCCATGTATCTGATACTATAGATTTTCTGGAGACCATGTCATCTATGTGAGGGAATCACATGTTCTACGAGGAGTATAGAGACAGCACACCAAGGGAGATGGCTTTGGAATTTCTTTTGGAAAGGTGTCTGCTATTGATGATTCAACTATCTTGGACTGTGGGGTGTTACCACCTTTTCCAGAGTTAGCTTTCCGCCCAAGGGTGTTTACTACCTTTTCTCGGAACAAGGCCTACTATGATAAGGAATTGCTTCCTTTTTCCCATAGTAGTTTGTTTGTTTTTTTCTTTTTCTTTTTTTTGACTTTTTTTTTCTACTTTTGAGGGTGTTTCCACCTTTTCTCGAAGAATAGGTCGGTATGACAGAGACCTAAGTCATTTTCTCCCATGACTGGTATATTTTTTTCCTTTTTTTTTCTTTAATAAAGAGAATGGTAGAAATACCATGTGTCATGACCATCCTCACCATCACTGTTGGATTAAACGAGAGGAGAACAAAGTAAGGATGGGGGGTGTCTAGGAGGGGCTAGCAGAAGGATGCCACCTCATAAAGAAGAGCATAATGGCTATCAATAGCACAAGGAGAAGGGTAGTGCGACTCCCAAAAGGGAAAGGGTGGATTGACTGTGATTATCAAGATCCCCAAGGAGAGAAGTACTTCTTCAGGCGATAGCCATTGATCAGGAAGGGATCATTAGAGGCATCAACTATCTGGACTGAGCCATTCAAATTGACGAGAAGTACCTTATAAGGACCCATCCATCGTTGTTGAAGCTTGCCTGGAAACTTGCCAAATCGGAAATCATAAGCGAGAACTAAGTCACCTCCTTGAACTCCTTCTGCTTGATGAAGTTGTCATGACAGACCTTTCTCTGCGAGCTTGTGTGGCTTCCATGCACAGTAGGGCCATCCTGCAGATCTCATCAAGACACTCCAAGTGCAAGAGACGGCGTTGCAAGGACTTGGCATCTCCCAAGCGTTCATTGATGGCCATGCATAGAGAGGGTAGCTCGAGTTTAACAGGAAAGATGGCTTCTATTCCATACACCAACTAGAAAGGACTTTATAATGTAGCTGCCTTATGGGAGGTTCTGTACACCTAGATAGCCTCTGTAAATCGATCATCCCAATCACGGTGATATGTGGCAATCGTCCTTGTCGAGATCGAGTAGAGGATGTGATTGGTGACTTCAACTTGGCCATTGACTCTGGGGTAATAGGGGGTGGACTTGCGATGGTGGATCTTATACAATTCTATCAATTCTTCCATAATTTTGTTAGAGAAGTGGATATCTCTATCATTGACAAGCTCTAGGGGACTTCAGAGCTTTAGCTTCACACCACTTGGTAACATAATCTGTATATACCAAGATGTATCTATTTTGCTTCTATCTGGCTGGTGGATTAATGGGACCCACAAAATCAATCCCCCACTTCTCGAATGGCTTTAGGGAAAGAATGGGTTGCAAGGGCATGGCACTGGATTTGGTAGGCTTTCCCATTCATTGACAAGCATCACACCGTTTATAGTAATCATAAGCATCCTTATGGAGGGTTGGCCACCAATATCCTGCAAGTAAGGCCTTTCTGGCTGTCGCTTCTCCTGCGAAGTATCCACCACATGGCTCGTCATGGCATGGTTTCAATACTATGCCGATTTCTTCTCCTGCAACACATCTTCGCAAGACTTCGTCCTTGCATTTCTTGTACAAAGCGCCACCTAACAAGGTGTAGGGTGATGATTCCAACAAAGGCTTCTTTTTCTCACGGCTAGAGATGCTAGGGGGATACTGTTGGGTTTCCAAGAGGTTGGCTATGTCTACATACAATGGGGTAACTATTTCGACTAGAAACAAGGAAGCATCAAGAAGGTTTAGATCATCTTGCTCTTCTTCATCATCACTTTGAGGGATTCACAAAAGGTGATGAGCCAGGACATCAAAGCGACTGGGTTTGGTAACCACTTCAAAGTCAAACTCTTGAAATAGAAGGAGCCATCTCATCATTATTCCCTTCACGTCGGCCTTGTTCATCAAGAAGGAAAGGGCTTCATGGTCTATTTAGAATTTGAAATGCGTCAATAGCAAATAATGTCAGAACTTCTTCAAAGCAAACACCATTGCTAGACACTCAAGCTCTATCATTGTATAGTTCCACTCTCTGTGGGTTACTTTTCGACTTGTATAATAGATTGGTTGATCTAATTTAGAGGGGCCTTTTTGGCATAAGACTATACCTAGGCCTTCAACTGATGCATCAATGTGCACATGGACTTTCTTTGTCCAATCAGGAGGTTGCAGGATGGGTGCTTCAATCAAACACTGCTTCAGGGTGTTCAACGCTTCATCAAAATCATTGGTCCATATAAACTCGACATATTTTCTTAGGAGTTTCTGAAAGTGGTTGCCTTCATCGCAAAGTGTGCAATGAACCTTCTGTAGTAGCCCACATGGCCAAGAAATCCCCTCAATTGCTTAAGGTTAGTTGGGACTGTCAAGGTGGCAATCTTCTCACAATCTTAGCAAGATATGTTGCTATCCCTTGTGTAAAGACAATGTGGCCCCCAGAAGAACTCCTGATGAGATGTCAAAAACACATGTTTCGGGGTTGAGAGAAATTTGATATCCTTGGTCGAGCTTGGTATTTTTTGAACAGGATGAAGCTTGTGTTTGGCAATAGCTACAGAACATTGAGGAGCTAGGTATGTTTTCTTGTCGAGACTTTTGCACATCACCGGGATAATAGATTCACGAGCACTTCACATTGCACTAGTTGATGCACTGCACTCAGGGTTCGTCTCCTGTTCTTATCAAATACATCCATGCCATGGGTTGGGATTATGCACATTTTGCACCATCATTGAGCACTAGCACAGCATGAGGTCCGCTACAGCTATATGCAGTAAATTTTAGATGCACACGCACATGAGAGAGCACTTGTCATTGAGCACGCACAATTCTTGCACACACCATTTGGGATGTTCATCACAAAGTTAGGAACATCTGGTTGAGAGTGTAAGGTGGTTGGAAGAGTTTGAGGGTCATGAAGGACACCACCAATTGTGAGAAGGGTTGTTCATATTTGGTCAACACCTTGAGGACCATCATTTTCTAGTGATTGTGAGATTTTGGATGGGTGGAGCGAAGTATATCATATCTTTTTTATGAGAGTTGAGAGGTGAGGATAAGGAATTTTAAATTAATCAAGAAATTTTATTTGCATTTTGCATGACACACGATCACATCTAGATAGGCTAGGCATAATTCTTCCAGTGCATCCATATTTTTTGTGTGAGCATTGTTTGAAAAGTAGCATGTTATGGATTCGATCAATTGCATGTTTTCTCAAACCATGTATGGTTGTGCACGGAGTTCTCTTTCAAATCATATTTCTACTAGGGCACATTGCATGAAAATACAGATTCATTTTGAAAATTCCAAGAATGTCAAAACCGCATTGGAGTTTATGAAAAATACAAGGATATGCAAGACTTGAAAGGTCCATATTGCGAGAGTAAGGTTCTTCTTCATCAAGCAAGCTAATTGGATCAGCATTTGAGGATGGATTTTCAAAGCTATGGCAAGACAGGGTGCGCTAAATCTAGGCATGTGGCTGCTAAAAGTGTGGCAAGTGACGAAATGGGTTGTGAACCAAGTGACAAGGTGAGCCTAGCACTCATACAAGTGGAGTTAAACGAAAGGACAAAACATGCAATGACAATAGTGAAGATTAACAAGACTATGGAGGGGAGGAAAACCAACGTCAAGAGCTCTGAATCCAAAGAAAAAATTTGACGAGGAACGAGGAAGGTGATATCCTAGACTATTACAACGAGGAGAGAGGCCATGAGGAACTGGAGGCAGACGCTGCTGAGACAGGCAAGCTCGATGAAGACAAACCTGTTGCATCAACTAAGTATATGTACTGTGGAGACCTGCTGATCATCAAGCAAAAGACGAGGAAGGATGGTGATGAGAAGAAACCGAATAAGAATCTATAGTCAGTGACCTACAACATACAAAGACAAGAAGACAACGAAGACGATGGACTGGGGAACAGAAGATCTGCATATGAAGGACGACGACGAAGAATTCGAATGAAGCGGAGATGGCAATGCAGAAGACAAAGAGAAGGAGTCAAGACAAAGGAAGACTCGAAGGCTGTGACAAAGCCGAAGCCAAAGGGAGTGACAATGGAAAGAAGACAAAGACACAAAAATCGACGAGTGGAAGAATGAGGAAGGAGCAAAGTCGACGACGGCATCAGTAGGAAGAGATGGTGCCCTGAGGGGAGCTTTGCTACTACTAAGAATTAAATGATCTGCTTGAAGTTTCCGATACTATCGCATTGAATAATGCAATTCAATGATGTTCAAGTGGAGGTTATGCCCGATTCGGAGGACAGTGTCTGCTTGTCAATAACAGAAAAGAAGAGGCCAAAGGTAATGTAGAAATTGACGACCTCGGGATGAAGGTGGTATGAAATCGATGCTGCTATGTGAGAAGAGCTTGGAGGCATGGATAAAGCTGCAGAAAAAAACAAGGCAAGCTCTCTTGCAACAACGGCTAACAAAAGAAAGATCTCGGTGAATACGGATAGAGGGAAGGGAGTTCGTCGCGGCAGATGCTGTCAGGAACAAAGTGATGTAGAAACTGATGCAAGGGGCGACAACGATCTGATTATTTGATAGTGTCGGTATGATGATAAACAAGCATTGTTGCATGCGGGATTCTAGGAGCTATCGAAGAACGTTGCAAAGAAGTTGGAGATGAAGATGAAGATTTGGTGACAATCGGAGGATTCTGCGACAACTGCGGTGACGATTGACGAGAAGCAGGAAGGAATGAAGACCACCTACACCATGTAACAAGGAAGTTGCTGTGAGAAGAAAAGAGGAAGACTTGGTTAAAGCTACCGCAGAGAGAATGACGAACTAAATGACCTGCCTTCTGTGATGAACGAGGAGCAAAACTCCGATAGTCTTGTGGGAAATTCTACTCTCTACCACCAGTTACTACGGGGGATTGCGAAGGATGTGCTTCTTTGTCGAAGCCTTCTGAGGTGGACGTTTGCATCAGAAGGTGGCGACTCAAAGCTGATTTGGAAGTCCTGTAGTAAAAGACGGTAGCAGAAGATGAACAGGGAGGAGTCAATGTAAAGCTGAAAAAGACGACAAGGAGGACATTGGTGATGAGCTCAGAGATTGTAATTATGTCATCGTAAAGAACACTGCTGCCAGAAAAAACTCGGAGGCGAAAGACGCTGTTGTCTCTGAGAGTGACGAACGACAGCGGACCGGAAGAGGGGCAAACGCTGAAAACGAAGTGGGAGAGCACTCGCGATCGGGAGAAGGAAAGAAAGCAAGACAGAGGTGAAGATGGAAGGGGATGAAGACAAAGCTTTGCAAAGGATGAGGCAGGGTAGCTGCGTTTACGAAACGCGGAGCAACAATGAATGTTAAAGGTTTAAAAGCTTATAGAAAGCTTAAACGATGTGAAAGCTTAAGGCATGGAAAGCTCAAAGTTTTTTGAAAAGCAAAAGCATATTCAACGTAAGTGAGGATGTAAAAAATTATAAAAGGAGAGGAGAGTAGAGAGTTAGGGGCCTTCCCCCTTGATTACAATTGTATTTTGTGAGAGAGGAGAGTGGAGGGTCGCATGCTAGAGTGAGCTCTTGTCATGCCAATTTGAAGTTGGAGCTTTTGGATGTCGAAGCACCGAGTGTCAGCTCAAGGTTGTTAAGGTACAAAAATATATCTCATTTGTTTTGTTTTCGAATTGTTGGTATTTTCGTTGTGTTGTGGTTGTGTGATGCTCTACCTACATTCGGGTTTTTACTTGTTTTGAGCTTCAAGAGGCATTGTGTTTTGTCTTGTTTTTATATGTGGCTTGTGGTGTATTATGGAATATTTGAATTTTTCAAGTTGTGTTGTGCATTCAACAAAGTCAATTATCCCAACCGGCACTCCTTAACGTCTCGTTATCCGGTTGTGAGTGAGGCTTGCTCTCGATCACCGCTTACGTAACACCATAAGAATTTGGTTTGACCACCAAATATGTCACCCAATAGTGTCTTCCTATAAGGGTTGTTTTTACGTATGGGAGATGCCCAACAATTTGATTCTTCTTTGGTGTGCCAATGTTATAAGCCACTGTGTAGGTTGCATTCCTTGCAAGCCTAGATCCTTCATTGTCACATCCGTCATTATGTTTACCGATGAGCCTCCATCAATCAATGCATCTACAATAAATCGTCATTCTATCCATGCGCCAATCTCTGGGGTTCCAGGATCTAGGAAGTTGTTAGCCACATCTACTTCCTTCACGAGTTCTAAGGCTTTGTTGGACTTGGTCACCACCAGAGGGAACAATTCTTAGGCCTCTTCTTCTTGTCAGTATGCTTTTGAATTTCTTTCAGCTGGGAGACAACATCAAAAAATGTCGGAAGGTTAGGTTTGGTTTAAAGGTCTCTAGGTCTCTGACCAAATCATACTATTTTATAGGATCCACAGGTTTTTTCAATCGACTAGGAAATGGGGCCATGCCCACTTTTATCTTCCATTTTTCTTCTAGGAGTGGCATCATTTGCACTTCTTCTTCATGAGAAGGTGCTTCTACATCCTCTATTTCCTTGACCTCTGGTCCTATCTCTATAACTGTCTCTGTAGCTCTCTTTGGCTCTGTAGTGCTTTGTACTACATTGTTTAGGACTACATTGTTCTGCTTTTCTTGAGGAAGGTTGAACTTCACAGTCTTGGCAAAAGGAACATTCTCTTTTGGGACTCTACCGATTCTCCTTTCTTTGCTCACATTATTGTGGCCACTTCCAATTCCACCAAATTGGAAGCAGGTTCTTGGGTCTTTTGTTGGATATCAAAAGTAGATTCCACAAGGGTTGGACTTAGACAATCTTTTGCAGTATGACCTTTTCCTTTGCATCAACTACATAAGGGCTTGTAATCCACAGATCCTCTAGGGTTTGGAAAATTTGGTGAGATATGACCCTTTTCTCCACATCTGTAACACTCCACTTCCGATCTCTAGCCACCGCCACAGTAGACTATCGTACTCTATAACTTTGAGAGGGAAACCTCCTTGGACTGAAATTAGGACCAAACTCCCTAGGCTTTGGTCCAATGTCTTGCGTTGTCATTTTGGATTCCAGCAATTTGAATCTTGCACCTTCATCTTTCTTTCTTCTTTCGTGCATCTCTTTCAGAGAGCAAATATCCTCTGTATGGTTCTTCCTCAAAGAGTATGAATAGAAAGCTCTAGGAGTGGTTGGTTTTCGAGTATATTCAGTGGCTAAATGACCCGCTTGATGGCACTTTTCGCGCCATGTATTAGAACACATCACATCTCTCCTCCCGCAAGAGTGGATATATTGGTGGTATTTATCTTCAGTGTCTATAGTTGCTCTGTAATCACATCCATAAGCTCTTTCTTGATACTTGCCACTAAATTGGATAGGTCGTCCTTCAAATTTTCACCTCCTGGAGTACTTGTTGTAGGGTTTTGGAAAGCTCCTGTAATTATTGCATACACAAGTTTGCACACACAGGTTGGGTTGATCCAGGAGGTCCTATGTTCTGGTTCTAATTCAGAGCTCCTATTGAGACTTGTGGTTGTTAATTCCAGTGGGTAGGATTCCACTGTTGTTGAGTTGCCATGGAGGAACTGTTTGAGACCATTGCTGTTGTGGTTGAACCATCATTGGAAGCATTGTCATCTGCGGCCATTGTAGATTAGGTGCATTGTATTGTGGCAATGTTTACATCTAGGGATAGGGGTAGACAACTGTCCCTAGGACTGCATTTGGTGGGTATACCATTCCTGGCATGGGAGGAGGTAAGACTCCTCTTCTTTAGGTCATGACAACCTTGCTTCAACTTTGTCATACAATCTTGCACCTTTCACTGCAGCTTGCAAATTGACTGATCTTCTCAATTCCACAAACTTGTGAACTTCTAGTTGTAGGCCTCTGAGGAACACTCCTTTTTGGATGCCTTCATCCAAATGATGATTGGTCCATCTCTTCAGGATCGATTCCATTCGCAAGACATAAGCTTCTACTCTTTCTCTAGAGGAATTGACTTAGGTTCATGAACTCCTCTCGCATCCACTCTTCAAAACCTTCATGCCTAAATTTAGTGAGGAAGGCCAACGTCAGGTCATCCCATATACCCAAAGTTCCTACTGCTTGTCTCTCATACCACTGAAACATTGCATCCTTTAAAGTGGTAGGAAATATTGCTAACCAATGCTCAGGGGTTTTGGAATTGTTAGCCACACATGCTACCATAAACTCTGCTACATGAAGATCAAGGCATTCATTGTACTCTCCCTTAAAAATTGGCAATGGGACTACATTTGCTTGCCTGTAATCAATATTACCAGGATGAATCTAACTAAGAAGGGGACCTTGAGTTGCCATGGGGACTTCTGTAAAGAGTACTTTTAAGGCGTCAAAGGAGGCTTCTTCTGCAAGCTCGTTCTTGGCCTTTTGCCTTCTCTCTTCTCATGTACCTCTGGACTCGTACTAATGCTTGCCTCTTAATTGCATCATTCATCAAGGGGTTAGCTCGAGCCAGTTGGTCTGTACTCCATAGAATAGAATCAAAGGGGCTTCAGTCTCTGAAGGACTCCCTGGCCAACATCTCTTCTACTTCTTGCTTATCTGTGTCTTTGAATTCAACTTTCAAACCGCTACATAGGGGGAGATATTCCGTTTTGAAGGTATCAAAACGCATTCTTCTAAGGATCGTTGTTGTGCCATCATCATCATAATGCCAGCTTCTGATGGTTTCAATAGTGTGTGTTGTGAAGAATACTCTATCCACCAACTTCCAATGGGTTGCTAATTGAACAAACAGGAGATTGTCAATGCACAGGCATCCCACGTGTCCTATTGTTGAGCATCCATAAACAAATTCCAACTCTTTTCTTTCTTGTTTTCATGAACCTCTACTGACCACGACTCCTGAAGCTTCTTTACTATTTTTCACTTGATGATGTCTGGAAACTTCTCAATGAATGTCAAATCTTACATGGATAATCATTCTCTCTATTTCTGCACTTTAGTTTGTTCCCAAACAATTTGCCACCAAGATGCAAGTTTTTGTTGTTTCAACAGGAAGAGGAAATAGTCTACCACATAGAGCTTGCATCATGATGGTAATGTGTTGCGCCATTGTGGGATGAACTTCTTTTGGAAAGTGGCTTGGATAATGAGAATCTCCAACTCTTCAATGGAAGAAGGAACTTTGCAAACATCCATTGAATTCTTCTCTTCTTAGCAATGCCATTTCCTTCATTTTTAGCCTCTTCTGATGCTTGTTGATGGAAAGTTTCCCTAGCTGCACACCAAAAACATGGAGCCCAAAGAAGAACACAAAGAAAAATGGGTTTCTACTACAAGAAAATCTATCTTGTAACATCAACAAGCTTTTGTTTCATTCTTTAGGGAACCACAACAAGGAAAAGTACACCACTAGCAAGAAATCTTCATGCAGCATCATAGTATATATCTCCCATGAATTTGATAGAATCAACCATAATCTTCAACATCTTCATAGAATCCATCAAAACTAACAAGAACAAAAAAGAATAAACCACTTTTAATGAAAATAATTACATATTATTCATCTTCATTGTCTTCATAGTTTTCTCTCACAGTCCTTCATAGAAAGATACATTGTTTTGATAGAATTGGTTATCTCTTACTCTCTCTTTCTCTCTCAATCAATATTACATCATCTCCTCACTACAATAATCAAAAATCACTCATAATAATCCTTCTTAGGTCGTGGATGCCCCTTCCAAGAGGTGTGTTTGATATAAAAGGTCACCAGAGCCACTACAGTAACTCTTCATAGCTCATTACTATCACTTCACTCCAGTCTTCTTTTGAGTCTTCAACAGCTACTTGTTCCACTTCCTTGAGCTCTTTTGAACTTACATTCACCTCTTTCCAAGGCTAGAAAACTTTCCCAAAGTCACAAATACATTCCACAGAACACTTACAGAAGCATACAGAATAGAACAGAACATGAACAGAGGCTTTACAGAAGCTCATCAAAGGGTTATAGAAGGTCAACAAAAAACTTCATAACCCATAATAAAACCATTCCAAACTATCAAAAACTATTCAATAATCTTTCAAAAGACCCCAACCTTCATCAATCATCAATCCATGATTTATACAAAAGAAAATCAAAACAAAATAGAAGCTAAACAAAAGGTATCATAACCTCAATAGAACCTATCAAAACATCACATAACCTCATATTTCTACTGAGAATCATCATCAATATCATCCAAAACACTCTCAAACACTTCCAAAACAACTAAAAATCACTCAAAATCCATCAAAAATCAACCATTCAGCCCTCGAAAACAACAAAAATCTAGTCATTTCAGCATTCAACAATGTTGGGAACCAAGATGGACCCCATGTTCTTGGACCTACATTCAACAAAAGATTAAAATGCATAAGTTAAAAATTGAAAACCTTTGATCACCAATGCATACAAAAAAAGTAGAGAGATATAAAACTCAATGCATACATAATGAGAAAAAATATCTATACAATCTAATGCACACAATAGGTAGCTGGGAGGGCAATGGAAGGGTAGTCAATGATGACCTTTTAAGAGAAGGGGGGGAGGGGGGGGGATGGGTGGGTGGAAGTTCCTAGGAGGTAGAGAGGGGCACCAATACCATTAGCTCCCCTTAAATGTGTTGCCATGATAGCTTGATGATGATGATGAAAATGGAAGAGGCCATCTCCCATGCCACACACAACATGACTTACTATGGTGCCTTTGAGGCTACACTAGATGCCTTTATCAATGCTTTCCTATTGATACTATTGCAGCTATGCTTGATGAAGAGCTTCTATATCTGAGGCTTTGCTATATGCCTTGTTTACTCATAGTCTCATTACTAATCTCAAAAAGATATAGGGTGTGAATCTAATCATACATATCAATGAACCTATAGGTTCAACACTATAGGCATGGAGAGCAAATCAAACAAATCAACAAACGTGCTATATCCTAGGAAGGGATAGATAGCAAACATGCCACATCCTCAAGGAATCGATGAACTAAACAAACCTATTGTGTTCTAGGAAGATCCGAAAAACATGCAACTAAAGATTGGATTATAAGGATTGATGAACCTATGAGATGATAAACATCTAGTCAAACCAACCTATTATGTCATCAATACCCTAGCAGAATCGACCAGCATAGCACAATGATTAATAAAATACCTTGATGTGTCCTTGAACACCTAGCAATGATCATTAAGAAACTATATGATATCAACAGCAACATGATATTCTTCTTTCTCTACTTTTTCTTCTTCAGGCTTGAGTGAGAGAGAGAGATGGAGAGAGAAACTTCTCATTCCTAGTTCAAGAGCCTCCTCAACATTTTCTTCCACTAGGTGATAAGTAGAGCATCAATGAGCCTTGAAGCCTTTTACTTAAAATATTGCAAGTTTGGGGGGAGAGAGAGAGGGGAGGACGGGCAAGAGAGATTGAGAGTGTTGAATATACTATATAGCAATCACCAAGAGGGATGCCATGAAAATTTTTCTAAAAAGTCTACAAATGTATATCACATCCACTACAAAGAGAGAGATTGAGAGCACTGACTATACTACATAGGAGTCACCAAGAGGAACACCATGAAAACCTTCCTAAAAAATCTACACTTGTATATCACTACCACTACAAAGAGAGACAGACAGACAGACAAACAGACAGAGATAGATAGAGACTAAGACTGAGACTGAGACTGAGACTGAGACTAAGACTAAGACTAAGACTGAGACTGTGAGAGAGAGAGAGAGAGAGAGAGAGAGAGAGAGAGAGAGAGAGAGAGAGAGAGAGAGAGAGAGAGAGAGAGAGAGAGAGAGGGAGGGAGGGAGGGAGGGAGGGAGGGAGGGAGGCAGGGAGGGAGGGAGAAGAAGAAGAAGAAAAGGAAAAAGAGGAGGAGGAGGAGGAGGGTAGAGTTTTTTAAAAAACCATTATGATTATTTGGTTATGTCACTATCTTCTTTTTTCCTTTTTCTATTTTTGATTTTTTTTTAATTTTTCTTTTATTTGTTCTCCTTTCCTCTTCTTGTGCCACATAGGCTTGTGAGCAATATCCTTGATCTAGGATACCAAACTTAGCCTTTGATTAATGTATAGAAGAATATTCCTTTTTAACACCTTTTTAATTTGAGTGGTTGTGAGGTAAATGTAACCATGTGTATTATTCTTAAGATTTCTCTTTAGTGTCTTTCAAGAGACTTATAGGTAGATAGCCTTTTTAGATGCTTACAAGTAAATATTTGTGTCACTCGAAGAGATGCAACCTAGGGTTCCCCCCCAAAAAGAAAGGAAAAAATCCAAATAATGGGAATATTATAACAATTGTTAGGTCAAGGCAAGAGAATTATTAGTAACATCTTGTTAAAAATGGAAAGATGTTAAAAATGGAGGAAGAGAGTGAGTGAGTGAGTGAATACAAGATAGTAAACAAGAGTGGGTAGGAGTTCCGCACTCAAAAGATGCAAGTGCTAGAATGATAGAATGAAAGTACAATAGGTCTTAACTAAGTTACCTATCCCTAGAGTCTAGTGCCACTACTTTTAAAGTCTTAGGCACGCTATTCTTTGACACTTTCATAAAAGACCACACCACCCATAATTGACCAATTCTAACACCCCCTGCAGTGCCAATGTGATGATGTACAAAGAGTGAATCAATCATTAAAAGGTAGTAAGTTCAAGGATTTTTGAAATTCCTCAAACTTTTCATGCGATAGTGCCTTGGTGAAAAAATCTACAACATTCTCCTACTTGGGAATGTAGATTGTGCTAATCTCCCCTTCATGTGATATCTCTTTGACATAGTGATCATGTATCTCAATGTGTTGCATACAAGCATGAAACATTGGACTTTGTGCTTTTAAGAGGAGGAGGAGAGGGGGGGCATTTGTTCCTAGGAGGTAGAGAGGGGCACCAATACCATTAGCTCCCCTTAAATGTGTTGCCATGATAGCTTGATGATGATGATGAAAATGGAAGAGGCCATCTCCCATGCCACACACAACATGACTTACTATGGTGCCTTTGAGGCTACACTAGATGCCTTTATCAATGCTTGCCTATTGATACTATTGCAGCTATGCTTGATGAAGAGCTTCTATATCTAAGGCTTTGCTATATGCCTTGTTTACTCATAGTCTCATTACTAATCTCAAAAAGATATAGGGTGTGAATCTAATCATACATATCAATGAACTTATAGGTTCAACACTATAGGCATGGAGAGCAAATCAAACAAATCAACAAATGTGCTATATCCTAGGAAGGGATAGATAGCAATCATGCCACATCCTCAAGGAATTGATGAACTAAACAAACCTATTGTGTTCTAGGAAGATCCGAAAAACATGCAACTAAAGATTGGATTATAAGGATTGATGAACCTATGAGATGATAAACATCTAGTCAAACCAACCTATTATGTCATCAATACCCTAGCAGAATCGACCAGCATAGCACAATGATTAATAAAATACCTTGATGTGTCCTTGAACACCTAGCAATGATCATTAAGAAACTATATGATATCAACAGCAACATGATATTCTTCTTTCTCTACTTTTTCTTCTTCAGGCTTGAGTGAGAGAGAGAGATGGAGAGAGAAACTTATCATTCCTAGTTCAAGAGTCTACTCAACATTTTCTTCCACTAGGTGAGAAGTAGAGCATCAATGAGCCTTGAAGCCTTTTACTTCAAATATTGCAAGGTTGGGGGGAGAGAGAGAGGGGGGGACGGGCAAGAGAGATTGAGAGTGCTGAATATACTATATAGCAATCACCAAGAGGGATGCCATGAAAATTTTTCTAAAAAGTCTACACATGTATATCATATCCACTACAAAGAGAGAGATTGAGAGCACTGACTATACTACATAGGAGTCACCAAGAGGAACACTATGACAACCTTCCTAAAAAATCCACACTTGTATATCACTACCACTACAAAGAGAGAGAGAGAGAGAGAGACAAACTGACTGACTGACTGAGACTGAGACTGAGACTAAGACTAAGATAGAGACAGAGACAGAGACAGAGACAGAGACAAAGACAGAGAGAGATAGAGAGAGAGAGAGAAAGAGAGAGAGAGAGAGAGAGAGAGAGAGAGAGAGAGAGAGAGAGAGAGAGAGAGAGAGAGAGAGAGAGAGAGAGAGAGAGAGAGAGAGAGGGGGGGGGGAGGGAGGGAGGGAGGGAGGGAGGGAGGGAGAAGAAGAAGAAGAAAAGGAAAAAGAGGAGGAGGGGGAGGAGGGTAGAGTTTTTTAAAAAACCATTATGATTATTTGGTAATGTCACTATCTTCTTTTTCTCCTTTTTCTATTTTTGATTTTTTTTAATTTTTCTTTTATTTGTTCTCCTTTCCTCTTCTTGTGCCACATAGGCTTGTGAGCAATATCCTTGATCTAGGATACCAAACTTAGCCTTTGATTAATGTATAGAAGAATATTCCTTTTTAACACCTTTTTAATTTGAGTGGTTGTGAGGTAAATGTAACCATGTGTATTATGCTTAAGATTTCTCTTTAGTGTCTTTCAAGAGACTTATAGGTAGATAGCCTTTTTAGATGCTTACAAATAAATATTTGTGTCACCCGAAGAGATGCAACCTAGGGTTCCCCCCCCAAAAAAAAAGGAAAAAATCCAAAGAAGGGGAATATTATAACAATTGTTAGGTCAAGGCAAGAAAATTATTAGTAACATCTTGTTAAAAATGGAAAGATGTTAAAAATGGAGGAAGAGAGTGAGTGAGTGAGTGAATACAAGATAGTAAACAAGAGTGGGTAGGAGTTCCGCACTCAAAAGATGCAAGTGCTAGAATGATAGAATGAAAGTACAATAGGTCTTAACTAAGTTACCTATCTCTAGAGTCTAGTGCTACTACTTTTAAAGTCTTAGGCATGCTATACTTTGACACTTTCATAAAAGTCCACACCACCCATAATTTACCAATTCTAACACCCCCTGCAGTGCCAATGTGATGATGTACAAAGAGTGAATCAATCATTAAAAGGTAGTAAGTTCAAGGATTTTTTAAATTCCTCAAACTTTTCATGCGATAGTGCCTTGGTGAAAACATCTACAACATTCTCCTGCTTGGGAATGTAGATTGTGCTAATCTCCCCTTCATGTGATATCTCTTTGAAATAGTGATCATGTATCTCAATGTGTTGCATACAAGCATGAAACATTGGACTTTGTGCTATTGCAATAGCACTCTAACTATTAATAAGAATAGGAGTGGATCCATCCAAATGAATATTGTTATAGCCCGAAAGGAAGTCCAAGACAAAAAGGCCCCAAAAAGTCAAAAATGGAAGGCAACCCAAGGCAGCATCCCAAGGCAAGAAAAGCGAAAAAGAATGGTGAGCTAGAAAAAATGTAGGAAAAGCCTTGATGCAAAAGGAAGTTCAAAATAATGAGTGCACCAAATATTCTAGCAAAGAAATCACTAGGCACATTGTAATTCATTTTTTAAAAGAGCGCTAGTCTCCCTCTTGTGCAATTTGTAAATATAGACGAGAGAAGGAACCATGAAAAGAGGAAAGAAATAAAGAAAGAAGACCTTGGCCAAAATGATTGGTCATGTAAAAAGAGATGGGCGCCCAAGGAGGAGGAGGGCATGTATAAAAAGGCAAGAGAGATGCTCTCCACCTTCTCCTCTCTTCTTTTTCTTCTCTTGTCTTCTTGCACACAACAATGGACAATGGAGTTTGGACCTTGAGGATTGCTTGAGCTTGCACCTTGGATCCTGGAGCTATTAGAGTGCTTGAGGGAGGAAGAAACTCAATCAAGAATCGAGGTAAGCTCACTACACTTGTAGATGTGAGAGCATGTACGGCTATGTGAGAGGTATCCATTGCACTTGGCTTGAAATGCTTGAAGCAATAAGCGGTCTGTGGGTCTTGGTGGTCGAGCAAGAAGCTCACACATTTTGACTACTCGGATGTCCAAGTCTAGGCCTGGGACCATATGTCCAGAATCCTATCTGGCTAGGTTTTTAACCCTTCAGCAGCTTGCTAGGGCTTGCCCCCAACTGATCAATGATGACCAAAACCCATAAATGAACACACCATCCAAAAAAAGAATGAATCTCAATCTAGCAATCCGAGGGGAATGCTACTGCTAACTAATTAGAGACCCAAGCTGAGTCGGACTAGACACCCAATAGACCAACTATTGTGACCTGTAGAGAACTCAAGCTGCTAGTTAGGAGTAATCAAAACCCCTTCTTCTAACTACATCAAGAGCAGGAAACAAATTGAAGCAAGTGACTCCATGGAAGGTCACACTCGACAAGGTAGGCACGTAAACATGTATAGAAACTAGAAACCCTGATTTTGCACAGCAGTACACATCAAGATGCATTGCTAGTTTATACGTGTTGCACAATTATAAATGGGTGGATTAACAAGGAATACACTAAGGGGAGTTAACCTAAAAATGAACCCACCAATAGGAGTACAACCCTAGGAATTGGACAAGAAAACCAAAAAACCAAGAATAAAGACGCAGAGGGGACCAAACCATCATATCACCAAGCAAAAGAAAGGCTGACCAAGATTAGGGATATGTCTCTTGCTAACTTAATTGACCTCATAAATGCACTAGTGGATCAGGAGGAAACTATTATGGTAGACACCATCTTGAATGGGAACAGTCTAGAACTTGACATTGACCTTAGCATGGCTCAACACCCCGACGACATGTAACAACTTGTCACACAATATGACTAGTAAATAAGGATAGCGCACCATGGAATATCAGTGGTAGATTTTGTAGCTGACCTTAAGGGGAAGAGAGAATATTGGCAAGGATGGCATTGCAACACATGGAAAATTATAATCAAGAGCAAAGGGCTCATAGGCTATGTCATGAGAGAGCTCAATGAGGTTCACAGGATCCTAGCCATATCGGGTAATAATAGGATGGGAGGCAATGTCGATAGGGAGAGAGTTTTGGAAGTCGATCTTACACTAAGTGAGATAATCACCAAGGGATTGTGAGACACTACTAGTGCTAAGCAGAGTGGGCCAGCCTTGGCAGCATCATTGCTAGCTACTTCAAGAGTTACCCCAAATGCCAGGAGCCAAACAAAAATACCCATAGTCACGAAGAAACTTGATAAATACTGGTAGGAATGACCCCTACAGCTTTGTCGAGCAGTTTGAGCAAGTGTGTGAGGCTAATAACCTCATGGACCTTTCTCAATGAGCACACGCATTTGATCTATGCCTAGGAGACAAGGGACAGACTTGGTTCACCAATCTAGACCATGATGAATGTAATGACTTCACCCAGCTAAAGAATCTCTTTCTCAAGAGATTCTCAGAGGTAGGATATTCCAATAACATCATTCTTAAGCAATGCAATTAGAAACACTGAGAGAGTTGCAGCAACTAGTGAATGAGCAGTCTTTGATGAATAGGAGAAAGGGAAGAATATCGACTAGACCCAAGCTATAGCCAACCTAAAAGTGGAGCTAGTTAGACTGCAAGAGTCAATAAAAAGACCTGTGCGACCCCACGTGCAGTGTATACACTGTGGAGGAAATCAGCTACCATTTGAATCCTCCAATCCAGATCAAGGACTTGTGCAAGTTATAGAAGATTTGGGCATGACACCATGCACTATCGATTACCAAGACGGTTGCCCTACCAACAACCTCACACGTGGCCATACTATCGAGGGGTTAGACAACCATATTTCGGAAGGGGAGCCCCTTTGGCTCTCTTTGTGCCAAATGATTCAAAGCCAGTCATGTTGAGGACAAATATCAACACTACAAGGATCCCTAGACCTCCTGCACCTATCATTACCCATCCACTAAGCAAATCTCCGATGCACTTTGTGGAGGAACCCCTAGATGAAGATTCTTATTTGGATCCTTATTTCTCTTATGACAAAGAGGGCAATCCAATATTGATGAACTATAAACCTATGTTGATCATGGCTCTAGGTAGAGGAAGAGGTAGAGACCTAGGAGAAACGCCAAACCACAGACCCAGAGCATGTTGGACATGTGGTCATCTAGGGCACATCTCATCTCATTGCCTTGAAAAGGAGCAAGAAAATAGAGAGAAGGCTGATTTGAGGTGCCTAGAATGCAGAGTCACATATCTATTCACTAATAGCCCTAGGTGGAAGCCCTCCACTAGCTCAACAATTGTACCATCTATGCCACTCAAGCTCTTTTGTGTCAAGTCACATGATGATGATGCTACACCTATTCCCCTAAAAGTCATGACATGAGCTCAAATGAAGTGGATAGGTATCTCACTACCCGAGCCTAGCAACTTAGACGCATCCTCCATAGGGAAGAAGAATCAATGACGGAGGAAAAAGAGAACCGAGGCAAAAATAATGCTCAAAACTAAGAGTGAGAAACATCCACTCCTAAGATGAGAGAGAAGGGAAGCGCAAAGGTTGGAGAATACCCTGACCCCAACCAGCGACAGTTGAAGGTTGTAGATAAGGTTAAGGAGTGGATAAAAGAAGTGCAGGCTCACCTTCAAGATGTTGAACCTATAGTTGAGGAAGATATTGAGGAACTCTCAACCATGAGCCCACCAATCTCACCCACATATTTGAGGGTAGGAGAGACAACATCACCACATGTGAACAGCTGCATGGGTAGCAGAGTGAGAGGACCAGGAATACACAAACAGTTCAAGAACATTGGTAAGGAACCCACGAAGCTGAGTTGGGAAAGAGGGATGGCAACTTGCTAGCCACACTCATAACAACTCCTCTGATGGTTTCATTGGGAGGATTGTTGAGACAAAATCCCACACTTTGGCAAGAATTGAAGCAATGGGTAGAACACAATAATGACCATAAGTTGCAAGACTTTTCAGGCCATGATGCCATGATACACATACCAAGCCTAACATTGAATCCCATGTCTAAGTCCCCATAAATAAACTCCTTTTGGGATGGCAAGGAGATGCATGTAGACTTATCTATTGTCGTCGTAGAAGATACTACACAAAAGCGGATAGTGGACACAAGAGAGCAGGGGTTAGTGTACTTAGTCATGTAGTCTTTCAAACTTGGGAAAACCCACCAGTGGAAACCGCAAGGTTCAATGTCACCCTAACAAATGGGATGAAGGTTAGACCCTTTGGAGTCCTAAATGATTGGCCACTAAAGATAGTGGGACTCCAATTCTCAGTGAACTTCATAGTCATGAAGGGAGTGGATTATGATATCCTACTAGGGAGGTCATGGTTGAGAAATGCCATAGTGATAGAGGAATGGGGTAATGGGATAATATTATTGGGCAATAGATATGAAGTATTCCGAGTAGAAATGGACACTTGGAAGACCTCACCGGTGGACTTAAATGCCATCTCTAACATGTTGAAGGGGAACTTGAAAGAAAGAAGTGATTATGGGCCTCTAACAAAGTATATTCCTTGCCTTGAGGATGAGTAAGATTGGATACACATGTTGGCAACCATTGATCTCCCATTCTCAGAGAAAGAGGATGAATACAAGCAAGCTGTAGACTTTGCTAGTAACCCTAAGAGTGCCATTACTTCTAAGCTTCCCATAGTACCTATGTGCATGATGGCCAAAATCCACATGGGCCAACCTGCATCAATTACCTGTCATGTCCCAACAAACAAACTTGAACTTCACAAAATCCTCGAGCACTCGTCAAGAAGGCTTGCGAGTAACCCAGCCGCCAACTTGAAGCCCCTCAATGATCTTATGGGAAGTAGGGAGGAGAGGCAATGGACCAAGGTGCACGATCTAAATTTGTCATATAACTAGGCTCTCATGACAAGTGAGACCGCAGTCGAGGAGTGGGAACCCTACAAGCAACCTATAGACCCCCTGACTAAAAATTCTGACGACAAGTACGAGGATTGTTGCTCCACTAGTGAGGAGAGCAAGGAGGAAGTACAGACCATAGAATATGATTCTGAAGGAGGAATAATTGAACAGATCATAGTAGACTCTAAACCGCAAGAGATAAACATGTTTTGAGTAAGCAAAGGAGTTTCCAAGGTAGATTGAGCTTGGCTAGAAAATATTAAGGTGGTAAATCATGGGCAAGCACGACTATCTCGTCCTTTTCCCCCACCACTAAGTGGAGTTGGGACAACTTCAAAGTTGCGAGCACTAGGAGAGGTAGCTTCTTGCAATGAGGAGGGTGAGTACAATTCCGAGCAGAGGCAAGGTCTAGTAGTCCACCTAAGCATAGGAAGTGAAAGGAGGAAGAAGGGAAACATTCACAGTCAACAAAAGCTAAATGGAAAAAGAAGCCTCAGGACCTACCCAAGTGCTTCATGAGGTATAAAAAGGGGATAGAATAATGGTGTGGTAGAAACCAGGCAGAAAGGGCAAGCAAGTGAACCCATCAAACCAAGGTTAAGGAAATCAACCTATCGAGAGGGGAAGAGAAGTCTCGACCCATGTACATAGCAGATGACCTAACCGAGGAGGTAGAGCATGATCTCCTAGATCCCCTAAGGGATTTCATTGATGTGTTTGCATGGTTTTTAGACAAACTAAAGGGAATAGATCCAAGTATTGTGACTCATAACATTCCTATGACCCCCAACGCAGCACAAGTTAAGCAATGACCATATGCAATGAATCCTAAGCACACACATGCCATAAAGGAGGAGATTGATAAACTATTGAAGGTAGGATTCATTTACAAAATAGAGCATACGGACTCGGTATCATCCATAGTCACAGTCATGAAAAAGAATGGGAAGATTTGAGTGTGCATAAACTATAAGAAGGTCAACGCAACCAGAAAGTGAGACAATTACCCACTATTGTACATGGAACACATGCTAGAGAGAGTGACAGGAAAGGAAGCCTACAGTTCTTTGGATGGCTTCTCAAGGTATAACCAAGTGCAAGTCCATCTAGACAATAGGCACAAGACGGCATTCACCACCGAATGGGGGGTGTTTGCCTACATAGTCATGCCATTTGGACTGACTAATGCTGCTGCTACCTTCCAACACCTCATGTGTGCCATTTTCAAGGGCATGCTTAGGAAATGGTTGAAATTCTTTATTGATGACCTATGCATCCACATCAATTGGGAAGAGCACTTGGAAAAGCTACGAATAGTCTTTGAACAGTGTAGGCAATACGATCTCTCATTGAACCCCTTAAAGTGTCAATTTGGGGTAAAGCATGGTTGCATCTTAGGGCATGTCATGTTAAAGAATGGGATAGCTGCGGACTTTTCAAAATTCAAGGTGATTGTAGACCTTCCCCCTCTAACCAACTTCAAGGGATTTCAATGTTTCTTAGGCCACACAAGATACTACCGACGGTTTGTGCTAAACTATGCATTGATTGCTAAACCTTTGTACAAGCTACTGATAGTATTTGAGTGGACCCAAGAATCTCAATAGGCCTATGAAAGGCTTAAAGAGGCTCTAACTTCCACTCCTATCCTAAGAGCCCCAGATTGGTCCATCACGTTTCACATACACATTGATGCATCAAGATTTGCCATGGGAGCAATGTTGCCCCAACGTGGTGAACATAACCTAGACTATCTAGTGAGTTGTGCTAGCAGACAACTCACGAAGATAGAAATGAACTACTCCACAATGGAGAGAGAAGGGTTTGCAATGGTGTTTACCATAAAGAAGTTCAGACATTATCTTCTAGCAATACCCCTTCTTTGTGGACCATCAGCATTGCTTTATCTTGTGAATAAACCTTGCACAAAGGGATGTGTTGCTTAATGGTTACTTTTTCTCTTGGAATTTGACTTCTCTGTGGTCATATGCAAGGGAAAACAATATTATGTGGTAGATCACATGTCCCGTATACCCATATGAGAGGCCATTGGACAAGGAATCAATGATATCACCTATTGAATGCACACCTTTTTAAAATATCTAACAAACAAGAACTATTTAGAGCAGACTTCATGCCATATTGGGCAAAAGACATAGTCCACATACTCAAGAACGAACTATTGGAACAACCAATAGAGAAAGCTAGTTTAAAAAGACTCGTCTTGAAGATCCAACCTTATTAGTTGATTGCATGTCAACTATATTGGGTAGGACATGATGGAATTTTGAGGAGATATATCTGTGAACACGAAATGTATGATGTACTCAAGGAAGCACATGGTGGAATAGCTGGAGGGCATTTCGATGTGGTGGGGACACTACCGCACACAAGGTGCTCCAGTTCCCAATTGTGGTGGCCAATGTTATTATGTGATGCAATAGAGTTTGTAAAGCATTACAATGAGTGCCAATGAACTAAAGTCCCTAGGACCACAACCAAGTTTCTTTGGGAGCAAGTAACCTTGTGGTTCAATTATCCCATAGAGTTGGTCAATGACCAAGGCACACACTTTATCAATGAAGTGATTGCTCACTTGTTATCCACCTTTCTAAAAATCAATAGGAAGTCCTCTCCATAATATCCACAAGCCAATGATCAAGTCAAATCTACAAACAAGATCTTGGTGGGTATTTTAACGAAATTGTCTCTACCTCACATAGTGACTGGGACAATCAACTTATGGCAGCTTTATGGGCATACCAAATAGCCTACAAAAGAGCCACATGACAAACTCCATTCAAGTTGACCTACGAAACTGAAGCTATTTTGCCAGTGGAATTCTTTGTTCCGAGCTTGAGAATATGTTGAGTGTTGAAATGACTTGTTTTTTGGCTGATTTTTGTTGTTTTTGAGAGCTGAATGGTTGATTTTATGAGATGATTGATTGGTTTGGAAGTGGTTTGAGAGTGTTTTGGATGATATTGATTGTGTTTAGGAAGTTCATGATGTTTATTAGTGGTTCTGTGATATTCTGATAGGTTCTGATTGGTTCTGTATACCTTCTGTATAGCTTCTGTTTTGTTCTGTTTTGTTCTGATTGTCTTTTGTAAGGAGGGATGGAGTATTGATTGATGAAGATTGAGATCTTGTGAAAGTTTATTGAATGGTTTGTGAGAGTTTGAAATGGTTTGAGTATGAGTTATGTGGTTTTGATGACCTTCTGTAACCTTCTGTAGGTCTTCTTTAGAGCCTCTGTCTCTGTTCTGTTCTATTTATGTTCTGTTCTGTTCTGTACTGTAGCTATTCTGGTACTATTCTATGACTGTTCTGTATGCTTCTATATGTGTTCTGATGGATGAGAGTGTAGCTTGGGAAAGTTTTCTAGCCTTGGAAAGAGGTGAATACAAGTGTAAAACAGCTGAAAGAAGTGAAAGAAGTAGCTGCTGAAGACTCAAGTGAAGACTAGAGTGAAGTGATAGTAGTGAGCTATGAAAGGACACTGTAGTGGCTCTGGTGACTCTTCATATCAGACATACCTCTTGGGAGGGGTATCCACGACCTAAGAAGGATTATTGAGAGTGATTTTGAGAGATTGTAGTGAGGATATGATGTATTATTGATAGAGAGAGAGAGAGAGAGAGTCAGAGATAGCCAATTCTACAAAAACAAAGTGATTGTATATGAGAGATTGAGAAAGAAGACTATGAAGATATTGAAGATGAATACTATGTGATGTATTTCCATTCAAAGATGGTGTATTCCTTGCTTTCTTTTTTATATTGATGGATTTTGTGAAGATATTGAAGAATATGGTTGATTCTATCAAATCCGTGGGAGATCTACATGATGCTGCATGAAGATTTGTTGTGCCTGGTGTTCTTTTCTTCATTGTGATCATATAAAACATAATAAACAAGCTTGTTGATGTTACAAGATAGATTTTCTTGCAAGAGAATTCCCTTTTCCTTGGTGTTCCTCTTGGAACTCCATGTTTTTGGTGCGCAACCGGGGAAACTTGCCATCAACAAGCACCAGAAGAGGCTGAAAATGAAGGAAATGGCATTGCCAAGAAGAGAAGAATTCAATGGATGTTTGTAAAGTTCCTTCTTCCACTGAAGAATTGGAATTTCTCATAATCAAAGCCACTTTCCACAAGAAGTTCATCCTACAATGGCGGAAACACATCACCATCATGATGCATGCTCTATGTGGTGGACAGTTTCCTCTTCCTGTTGAAGTAGCAGAAACTTGCATCTTGGTGGCAAACTATTTGGGGACAAACTGAAGAGAAGAAACAGAGAGAATGACCATCCATGGAAGATTTGGCATTCATTGAGAAGTTTCCAGACATCATTAAGTGGGAGATTGTGAAGAAGCTTCAGGAGTCGTGGTCTGTAGAGGTTCACAAAGACAATAAGGAAAAGAGTTGGAATTTGTTCATGGATGCTCAACAGCAAGATGCATGGGATGCTTGGTGCACTGATAATATTTTGTTTGTTCAATTGGCAACCCACTGGAAGTTGGTAGACCGAGTGCTTTTCACAACATACACTGTTGAAACCATCAGAAGCTGGCATTACTATGATGATGGCACCACCACAATGCTTAGACCTATGCATTTTGACACCTTCAGAACCGAATACCTTCCTCTGTGTAGTGGCATGAAAGCAGAATTCAGAAACGTTGAAAAGGAAGAAGTAGAAGAAATGTTGGCAAGATAGTCCTCCAGAGACTGAAGCCTTCTGTTAACCCTCTGTGGAGCACTAACAACATAATGAAGCCAACCCCCTGATGAATGACGCAATAAAGAGGCAAGCGTTAGAACGAGTCCAGAGGTACGTGAGAAGAGAGAAAGCAAAAATCAAAGCTGAGAACCAGCTCGCAGCAGAAGCCGCCTTTGACGCCCTTGCGGAACTCTTTACAAAAGTCCCAATGGCACATCAAGCCCTTCCTCCTCCCGCTGGAGGTCCACTTCCAAGCCAGATCCATCCTGGAAATATTGATGACAGGCCAGCAAATGTAGTCCCATTGCCCGTTTTTAAGGGAGAGTACAATGAAGACCCCGATCTTCATGTAGCAGAGTTTATGGTAGCATGTGTGGCTAACAATGCCAAAACCCCTGAGCATTGGTTGGCAATATTCCCCGCCACTTTTAAGGGCGCGGCGTTTCAGTGGTATGAGAGACAAGCAGCAGGAACTTTTGGCACATAGGACGAGTTGGCCTTCCTCACTAAATTCAAGCGTGAAGGTTTTGAAGAGCGGATGGGAGAGGAATTTATGAGCCTAAGTCAGTCCTCTGGAGAAAGAGTAGAAGCTTATGTCTCACGAATGGAATCCATCCTGAAGAGATGGACTAACCATAGTCTAGATGATGGCATTCAGAAGGGGGTGTTTCTCAGAGGATTACAACCAGAAGTCCGTAAGTTTGTGGAGCTACAAAGACCAGCCACACTGCAAGCTGCAACAAAAGGTGCAAGACTGTACGATGAAGTGGAATCTAGATTAGCGATGAATCCAGGAAGAGGAGTCCTACCTCCTCTGATGCCAGGAATGATGTATTCACCAAATGCAGTCCCAGGGACTGTCCCCTACCCTTACCAACAGATGCCCTCAGTATTACAGTACAGTGCACCAAATCCACAGTGGACACAATCCATGCCTCAAATGATGGTTCAACCACAACAACAATGGTCCCAACCAATTTCCTCAATGCCAAATCAGCAGCAACAGTGGAATCCTACCAATTGGAGCCAACAGCCAACAGTTCAAACAAGAGCTCTGAATCAGAATCAGAACAGAGATTCCTCTGCACCAGCCCAACCTGTTTATGCAGTGATTACAGAGACTTCTCAAAACCCTCCTGCCAGTACCTCCGGAGGAGAAAGCTTGAAGGATTACTTATCCAACTCAGTTGCAAACATCAAAAAGGAGTTGATGGATGTGATTACAGAGCAGCTACAGACGCTGAAAGTGAATACCGCTAGCATATCCAACGTTGCAGGAGCAGGAAGAGATGTGATGCGGTCAAATACTTGGTGTGGTAAGTGTCATCAAGCAGGCCATTTAGCCACTGAATGTACACGAAAACTAAGCATTCCTGGAGCCTTCTGTTCCTACTGTTTGCGGAAAAACCATACAGAGGATATTTGCTCTCTGAAGGAGATGCATGATAGGAGGAGGAACGAAGAAGACGCAAGATTCAACTTGCTGGAATCCAAAATGACAACACAGGATATTGGACCCAAGCCTAGAGAGTTTGGTCCTAATTTCGGACCCAGAAGATTTCCCTCTCAAAGTTACAGAGGAAGACAGTCTGGTGGTGGTCAAAGAACAGAAGTGGAGTGTTACAAATGCGGAGAAAAGGGACATATCTCACCAAATTGTCCAAATCCTAGAAGGTCAGTGGATTACAAGCCCTTATGCAGTCGATGCAAAGGAGAAGGCCACACTGCAAAATATTGTCCAAGCCCAGTCCCAGTGAAAAACAGTGCTACGGATAGTCCGGCCAAGGCCCAAGAGCCTACCTCCAATTTAGTGGAATTGGAAGTTGCTGCCATCACGCGTGCAAAGAAGAAGGAACCACCTATCCAGAAAGAAAATAATCCTCCTGCCATAACAGTGAAGTTCAATCTTCCACCAGAAGAACAGAACAGAATAGAGCTTGACAGTGCCGTACAGAGCACTACAGTGCCACAGAGAGTTACAGAGACAGTTACAGAGACAGGACCAGAGGTCCAGGAGATAGAAGAGGAGGAAGTGCCACAAGTGGCAGAAGAAGTTCCTATGATGCCTCTGTTGGAAGAAATAGGAAAAATGAAAATGGGTGTTGCCCCATTCCCTAACCGGTTAGAGAAGCCAGTGGATCCTATTAAGGAATACGATCTGGTCAGAGATCTAGATACCTTTAAACCAAACCTCACATTCCGACAATTATTGATGTTGTCTCCCAGTTGCCGAAAAAGGTTCAAAAGTATACTAACAAGAAGACGTGGCTTAAGGATTGCTCCCTCAACAGCAACAAAGTCCAATAAAGCTCCAGAGCCTGTCAAAGAACTGGACGTAGCTAACACCTTCCTAGATCCGGGTACCCCAGAGACTGGCGTGTGGATTGAAGGCTGCTTCATTGCAAATGCACTGATTGATGGTGGTTCATCACTGAACATTATGACGGATATGACAATGAAGGATCTAGGCTTGCAAGGTGTGCAACCAACCCAATGGCTCATCAGACTGGCGGATCAGAGCAGAATCAAGCCTTTGGGCATCCTCCCATATGTGAAGACTACAGTGGCTGGAAAAGATTATTGGCTAACCTATCTGGTGGTGAAGTCAAACTCTTATGGTACATCCTACCCTCTGTTACTGGGCAGACCATGGCTTTTTGAAGCCCGAGCAAGGACGGATTGGTTCAAAGGAACCTTGACCTTGGGTAGAGGACCCAATAAAGTGGTGCTGAAGCTATATGGTTCTCAAAAAGGACATGGATCCACCTCCTTGGAATTATATTCTGACTCCCCTAATGAGGCTACGGATGGAACATCAGCAGACAAAGATGCTGTCAAACAGATCCTTCCCAAGAAAATAGTGGCACGTTCCTTAACAGTGGATACTGTAAGACAACTTCCAAAAGATGCAAAGCCATTATCAATGGGTGAATACTTCCTGCCTGAACCAGGAACGATTTCCGAAATCACTTCTGACAGTGAGATAGAAGCATGGATGTATTACTCTCCCTGTTACATGGCCATAGCAGAGACAGAGACAGAGGCAGAAGAGGAAACAGAGAACATGTTCTTCTCTTACAGAGCTCCTACAGAGACAGAGACAAAAGCAGAGACAGAGAGAGAAGTAGAAGCAAAGACAGAAGAGGATGGATATGATATGGATGAAGAAGGTTATGAAAGTGAGCCAGAAGAATCTATCCCACCTGAAGAGGATATATATAAAGAATAAGTTCTAGAAGCATCAGAAGCAGACTGGCAATGGGACAGAATGGCAATGGTACCATTTGGTCTGATAAATGGATCTTCTCGTATGCAAAATCTTTATAAGAAATGGATTAAGAAGAACAAGCCGTCTTTCAGCAGTGGCTCATGCCGTCCTAACCCATCTTTGCCAAGAACAGATGATGATGATGCACCGTGCCAACAAGCACCAGTCCCACAAACCCAACAGAAATCAGAGGGTCCCTGTTATGTGACGTTCCTGGATGTGTCATCAGAAGATGAGTCTTCAAGCCAAGAGGTAACTACTCTTGAAACCAAAACCGACACGGCTCTAATCCCATTCCAACATCTCAAGGAGCAACCTAAGTCTCCACCAAAAGAAGAAGTTGGGTCTAGTGGGACATCAGAAGAGGACATCACTCCCTTGAAGGAGTCGAATCTGTACCCAGAAGCAGTCCGCAGGACCTTCATCCATGAAGTAGAAGGTGAAAGGCAGGTAACCTTTGTGGATGCAGAAGGCACTGAACGCCACTTGAAGGTGGGTAGCAACCTCCCAGAAGAGGAGTTGTCAACCTTGTACAACTTGTTGAAAGAAAATTTGGACGTGTTTGTGTGGTTCTACAAAGACCTAAAGGGGATTGATCCCACAATATGTCAGCACCATATTGACTTGGAGCCTGATGCCAAGCCAGTACGGCAACGACAGAGGCGAATGAACCTGAATTATTCCACATTGGTGAAAGCAGAGCTGCTGAAGCTTCTGGAAGCCGAGTTCATCTATCGAGTGGAAAATAGTGAATGGGTTTCACCCATCGTGGTGGTACCCAAGAAGAATGGCAAACTGCGAATCTGTGTGGATTTCCGAAAGCTCAATTCCAAGACGAAGAAGGATCACTTTCCTATCCCTTTCACAGACCAACTGTTGGACACAGTGGCAGGACATGAGCTTTATTCCCTTCTGGATGGATTCAGCGGTCGGATACAACCAAGTGCAAATAGCAGAAGAGGACCAATCCAAAACAACCTTCACCACAGAATGGGGGACCTACGCTTACCGAATGATGCCATTTGGGCTTTGCAATGCCCTTGGTACTTTCCAGCGAGTCATGATGGCCACGTTCCAAAATCATTTGCACGACTTTATTGAGGTATATTTGGATGACTTATGTGTCTATAGTTTGATCCGAGAACACTGGGGACACCTGAAACAATGCTTTGGGAGTATGGGATTTCCCTCAACCCCGACAAATGCATCTTTGGGGTCTCTTCTGGAGTCCTGTTGGGCCACATTGTCTCTGCACAAGGGATATCAACAAACCCTGCAAAGATCGAAAAGATTGCAGCCTTGACCGCACCCACCAACCTCAAACAGTTGAGGGGATTCCTAGGCCATGTGGGTTACTACAGAAGGTTCATAGCCCATTTTGCAACAAAGGCAACCTCCTTGCACAAACTTCTGAGAAAAGAGGCAGAGTTTACTTGGACGGAAGAATGTGACAAAGCCTTCCACACTCTGAAGCAGTGTCTAATTGAGGCACCCATTCTGCAACCTCCTGATTGGACGAAAGAGTTCCATGTACACACTGATGCATCAATTGAAGGTTTAGGCGCAGTTCTCTGCCAGAAGGGTTCCTTGAAGCTGGATCAACCGATCTATTACGCAAGCTGAAAAGTCACTGATAGGGAACGGAACTACACAGTGACAAAGCTGGAGTGCTTGGTAATGGTTTTTGCCCTAGAAAACTTTCGCCACTACCTCCTATCTACCCACTTTAAATTTTATGTGGATCATGAGGCCCTATCCTTCCTGATGAACAAAGCAGATGTGAAAGGATGAATGATGAGATGGCTCCTTCTATTCCAGGAGTTCGACTTTGAGGTGATTACTAAGCCTGGTCGTTCCCATGTTCTAGCTAATCATCTGTCGCATATCCCACAAACTGCAGACGAGGAGCAGGATGATCCAGACCTCCGTGATACTTCCCTATTCTTGGTAGAAACTGTAACTTCCTGGTATGCAGACATTGCCAATCTGCTAGCAACCCAACAGTACCCTCCTGGTATCTCTAGTCGAGAGAGGAAGAAGCTTATGCTAGAATCAGCCCCCTACACCCTGCTAGGTGGTGCACTATATAAGAAAGGCAAAGATGAAGTGCTCAGAAGATGTGTTGCAGGAGATGAGATTGGGTTTGTTCTGAAGGCTTGCCATGACGAGCCATGTGGAGGTCACTTTGCAAGAGAAGCTACAGCGAGGAAGGCTCTGCTAGCAGGTTACTGGTGGTCTACCATTCATAAGGATGCCTATGATTACTGTAAAAGATGTGATGCTTGTCAGAGAATGGGGAAACCGACAAAGACGAGTGCCATGCCACTGCAGCCTATTCTTCCCTTAAAGCCGTTTAAGAAGTGGAGCATCGACTTCGTAGGTCCAATCGATCCTCCCACCAGAAGGAAACAGAACTGATACATCCTCGTATGTACGGATTATGGCACAAAGTGGTGTGAGGCTAAAGCCCTAAAGCGGGACGATGGTAACAGCGTGGCCCTATTCATGTACGAGAATATCATCACCCGTTTTGGCAGTCCCTTAGAGCTGGTAAGTGACAAAGGCACTCATTTCCTTAACAAAGTCATGGAAGAGTTGACAGAGTTGTATAAGATCCGCCATCGCAAGTCTACTCCTTTATTACCCCTGAGCTAACGGCCAAGTCGAAGTCACCAATCGCATCCTCTGCTCGATTTTGACAAGAACGATTGCCGCACATCGTCGTGATTGGGATGATCGACTTACAGAGGCCCTCTGGGCGTACAGAACCTCCCATAAAGCAGCAACAGGACTGACACCCTTCCAGCTGGTGTATGGTACAGAAGTTGTTTTCCCTGTTGAACTGGAATTACCCTCTTTGCGAGTGGCTATCAAAGAGCATTTGGGGGATGATGATTCACTACAACGCCGTCTCTTGCACCTGGAATGTTTGGACGAAACTTGGAGGATGGCTCTACAATGCATGGAAGCCACGCAAGCTCGACGCAAGGCTTACTATGACAGCTTCATCAAGTACAAGGAGTTCAAAGAAGGTGATTTGGTCCTAGCCTATGATTCACGATTTGGCAAGTTTCTTGGCAAGCTCCAACAGAGGTGGATGGACCCATATAAGGTACTTGCTGTCAACCCTAATGGCTCTAGACCGTTGATGCCTCTGATGATCCCTTTCTGATCAATGGATATCGCCTGAAGAAGTACTTTCCTCCTTGGGGATCTTGACAATCATGGTCACTTGATCCTTTCCCCCGTTGGCATGGCACTATCACTCTTATGATGCTACTTCTGATAGCCGTTCTTCAGCCACTCCTGGTGAAGTGGACGCAACCCTCTATCCCCTCAAACCCCCCTTCCAGCCTTGATCTCTTATCCTCTATTTTCCACCAACGACAGTGGCAAGGTTGGTTCTGATACATGGTCTTTCAACCATTTCCTTGCTTAATTCGAAGGGAAAAAAAAAAAAAGGAAACACAAAATACATATCGGTCATGGGAGAAAAGGACTTAGGTCCCTGTTATGCCGACCTATTCTTCGAGAAAATGTGAAAACACCCTCGGGAATAGGGGAAAACAAACAAAAAATAAAAAAAGAAGAAAAAAACAACAAAAAATAATAATAATAATAACAAATCTGTTATGAGAGAAAAGGAAGCAATTCCCTGTCATAGCAGGCCTCGTTCCAAGAAAAGGTGGCACACACCCTTGGGCGAGAAGCTGGCTGTGGAAAAGGTGGCAACACCCAGCAGTCCAGAAAGTGGATTCATTAACTGATATCAGCAGGATCCAATTCCGAAGCTGCCTCCCTTGGTACGCTGTGTCCTGGATCTCTCTGCAGAGTGTCTAACTGTCCTCTAGCAGACGACATGTTCCTATCCAACACAACATTCGATTTGATGGCTACCTCCCTGGGTACGCCTCTTCAACAACTGACGACGCGATCTTCATCGACAAACAATCGAGTGACGTGAGCTTTCATCCTAACCGGATGGGGACGTGAGTATGGTTGCCCTCCTGTAACTATCAACAGAGTGTGAGACAGAGGGTGGGGCGAGTGACCAGTTTTTTCCCTTCAAATCAAATGAGAGGTGAGTAGTGTGAATGAAGTGTTGCACGCACGGGATGGGCCTCTCAATGCACAAAGCACGATTTGTTTCTATGCACTGCACCATAAGGCTCCCTGGCCTTCCTTCTCGCACTGTATACCGGCACAGGGCGGGATGCACAGTTGCACCATCAAATGGGCACAAGGCATACAACCTTTGCACAAGTGACCGTGAGGATTACATCAATGGGTTTCAGGATATGGTTGCCCTCCTGTAACTATCAACAGAGCGTGAGACAGAGGGTGGGCTGAGTGTGACTGGAGTTTCTTCAATCAATTACCGAGAGGTGAGATTGAGGGACGTTACGACACTTGGAGTCATGTATGTTCCCGTTTCCCTATGCACCCACGGGATGGGTCTCTACCGTCATCATCACACGACACATCACCCTGTTCTGTACACTACACTATAAGGCTCCCTTGCCTTCTTCCTTGCACTTATGCCAGACGGGTTCGACGCATTAATGCACCATCAACTGTGCACCTTGGCATACTTCCTCTACACCATTCCCCTGTTGATTCCTAAACCAGGTGTGAGCTATGGGTTTTCATCCTGATTTCCTCGAGTGATATCAATCATGGGGTGAGTGACTGTTCTTTCATTCCATATGAGTGACTGTGAGTTGAGTGCAATATCCCTCATCATCGATAAATTTCCTGCGATTCCTTCAATCAGCTACCTCCCTGGGTGCTGCCGCGTGGTCCCTTCCATGACGGACGTGTGCCGAGAAGATGCCTTGGTACCTCCAGCAGTCGACAACAACACAGGACGTGCCATCGACACCCAACCTTGCTTCTTGACAAAATGGGCCAAGTTTTTCTAACCTTACAACTTTTGTTTCTCAATGACGTTCATGTTTTAAGTGTGGGGACGTTAGTGGATGGTCTGTGGCCTGGTCCTAGGTCCTTGTTGCTCGGTTAACCCTATCTGTTAAGGTCTTAAGTATGGGGACGCGTCCCTGCGCGTCTACATTGCCTACCCCTCTGCATATGCCTTAACCTGCTCATGCATGTATGCCATGCCTTGCCGTTACCCTAATGGGGTCTCTTCCTACCCAACCGTTCATGTTCCACCCACCCTTGGGGCTGTTCCCTTGCAGTTTTCCTTCATTCCCCGATTTTGAGGTCCTACCATGTGAACGCACTCTACGTTCACCGAAGTCCAAATCCAACCTTATAGCCCTGTTCCTCACTTTGAACTGACCATTTTTCCTTTTTACCTACCCCTGTTCTGATACACACTTTTTTAGTTATTAATTTTTGAAGCATTTTCTGCAAATTAGTCGGTTTTCCATATGAACGCGCTTTTCTTGCTTCGGAACCATGATCTGACATCATAGCCCTGACAAACACTTTCTCCCTAACATTTTTCCTTTTTACTCCGAGTCATTCTGATGCACGGTTTGTCCAATATTAATTTTCCGGTTTTTTAAGACTTTTTCATGCGTCTTTTTGACATTTTTCCATGTGAACCTGCCCTGTATGCACCCGAATTCCAATTTGATTTGACAGCCGTGTCCCCTATGTCTTCCCCCACCTTTTTCCTTTTTCCTCTCCCCTCTTCCAACTTTCGGATTTTTAATTATTAATTTTTAAATAAGTTTTCGGGCTTATTTTTTGTGTTTTTCGCATATGAACCCCTCCTACTTCCACCGGAACTACTGTTTAACGTGACAACCCTGTGCCATTCCTTCCTGCGGACACTTTTCCTTCCTACTGCATGTCATTCCGGCGCATGATTCGTCCAGTATTAATTTCCGATCCCATTTTTGGGTTTGTTTTTTGGGTTTTTCCCACGTGAACGCGTTTTATCTCAGTCGGAACTATGTTTTGATGTGATAGGATTTTCGGGCACGTCTTTTTGCATAGTTTTCCTTTTTTCTGCACCTCGTTCTGATCCATGGATCTTCCGATATTAATTTTTAATTGTGTTTTTTGATTCTTTTTTGTGTTTTTTGCACGTGAACGCCCTGTCTTTCTCCCGAAACTCCCGTTGCACATTTTCCTTATCTTCCCCCTGCCGTCCTGCCCACTTTCTGTTTTTACGCCCTTTCGTTTTGATGTCCGGATTGGGAGTTATTAATTTTTCTTTGTTTTTATAAGTTTTTACGTGCTCCGTCCCGCGCGTGAACGCGCCCTTTTTCAATTTTACGCATTTTAACGCACCCCGGTCGTGTCCGCGTGCTCCGTCCCCGCATCCGGACGCCCTTTCCCTCCCGTCACTGCAAATTTTTTTACCCCCGCCCCGCGCATGCGCGCGGGACAAGGGTGTCTCATCTTTCCCTCTCTTTTCTTTCTTTTAATTAATTAATTTAATTTTTAATTTTATTGATTTATTTCAAAAAAAACCACCCACCCAACGGGCACCTTCCCCCCCAAATCCCAACCACCATCTCTCTCTCTCTCTCTTTCCTCTCTCTTCTTCTTCTTCTTCTTCTTTCTCTCTCCTACCCCTCTTTCTCTCTCCCCGACCCTCCCCCCCATCTCCCCCACCTGCTGCTCCTCCTTCCTCCTCCCTCCACCTTCCTCCCCCTCCCTTCTTCCTCCCTCTCTTCTTCTTCCCCTCCCTTTCCTTCCTCCCTCTTCCTCCCTCCCCATCACCTCCTTCTCCCGCCTCCATCCCCTCCTCCCTTCACCCTTCTCCCCTACTTCCCCTACTCCCCCGCCTCCTTTGTCCCTCTCGCCTTCATCCCCTCCACCCTCTTCCGCCTCCTCCCTCCTCCTCCTCTTCTCCTCCTTCTCTCCTCCTTCCTCCCCTCTCCTTCCCCTCCTTCCTCTCCCTCTTCCCCTCGTCCTCCTCGCCCGTTGGAGCCGCCCTGCTCTAGCCTCCTGGCCGTCCACCGCGCCACCTTGCTGTCGTGTTGCAGCGCCCGAGCCGTCATGCCGCGCCGCCCTACGCCCATTGCAGCGCCCTCGCTGTCCACGCCGCAGAGCTCCAACCCGGCCCGCCTTGTCGTCCGCCCACTGGTCCTACGCCCAGCCGCCTCCACGTCATTCGCCTCCACGCCGCCCCTGCCCACGCCTTGTCGCCGCCGTGTGCCTGTCGCCTGTGGCACTGCACTCCAGTCGCCCGTCCCCGCTCTGCCGCCGTCGCCGCCGCCAGGCTTGCCGACTCCACCACCCGCTCCGCCGCCGTCGCCGCCCCTCTACCTCCTCCTCCTTCCCCTTAACTGCAGGTTAGTTAGTTTTTTTTTCATTTAATTAATCTTAATTAATTCACCCAACCTAAGTTAAACTAACCCCACCCTAGGTTAGTCTAACCCAACCTAGGTCACACTAACCCTATTTTAGTTAGACTAATCCTACCCCTAGGTTCCTTAACCCTAACTAGGTTCCACTAACCCTAGTTGGGTTAGTTAACCCCCTGCATTAACTAACCCCACCCCCTAGTTACACTAACCCTAGCATAGTTAGACTAACCTAAGTTGAGTTATCTAACCCTAGCTTAGTTACACTAACCCCATTTAGGTTAGTCTCCACTAACTTGCTTTAATTTACTTATCTGACTTAACCCAGACGAACCTAGTTCCATTTGACTAACCTGACCTAACCTATCTTGACTTATATGACTTACCCTGACTTCCATGCCTTAGCTGACTTACTTTGACTTTACTTACCAACCTAAGCTGATTTTCCTGATTTAGCTGATTTAATTAATTTATAAATTAATTTCCACTTAATAAAATTTCAAAAAAAATTCTAAAAATTCCCTTCACTTTCTGCAAATTTTTGGAAATTTTTTACCTGGAAATTTCAACCCCCAAAATTACAAAAATTTCCATATTTGCCCATTTCTTCTCAAATTACCTTAAAAATGTAGACAATTCATTTAAAATTGGTGCAACATGTAGAAAAAAATTCTAATAGTTTCCAGCACCTTCCACCCACCCCCCTGACCTTGTTTCATCTCTTTTTCACTTTAAAATATTTTTATATCCGATACCCATGTTTCAAATTAACTTTTTTTTTTTAAACACAACAACAAAACAACATAAAACAAACCCACACCAAATCCAAAACCAAACCAAACTAAACAAAAGAATACACAAGAGACCCCACACACACACAACTTTACCATAAAAATCCCAATTTTATTTTTATACCTTAAATTGTAGATATTTTCTACCTGGCTGAAAATTTCTTTTTACTTCATCCCCTATCCAACTTTAATTATTATTATTTTTAAAAAACCAATTGAATACATAACCACATACCATTTCTTCCCACACAAATCTAAAAACAAAAAAAAAAACAAAAAAAAACAAACAGCCACACGTAACTCCACTAACCACACCTCCTAACATCAATTAACCAAACCACATTTTAAAACCATCCCCACCCCACATATAATTCCAACTCAACACCATATAAAATTAAGTCAAAAAATAATAATAAATCCTCATACAATAAAACCAATCTACTCATAACAATCGACACATCCACTAAGGTTTTGTCTTTGTTGTTTCGTTAGTGGTCTTTACTTTTCTTTTACTGGATTCACTCCTTTTGGGGGACTCTTCCGTGCGCATTTAGGCCATTACATACACACCCCTTCCAAGTATTTATTTTCTGTGCTTTATTTATTTTTATTTTCTTCTTAATCACAAATTAATTGTTAAAATGACATATTTATTCACCCACAGTTTCCACGCGCATTCGCGCTAAACACACAATTTTTTTTAATTAAAATAAATCCGCCGTTCACTTAGCACACGCTACGTGCGCTAAAGAGGCACTTTAATATTTTTAATTAAAATGAACCAGCCGTCACAAGAGCACGCACTGGAAAAAAAGCGCTCCACATCACCTTAATTTGTAATCAATGAACTTGCATTTAGAGACCCAGTCTGGGTATCGAAGTTCGGGATTCGAATTAAAGCACCGATTTAACCTAATAATTGGTAATTTAATTTATAAGAAAGAACCGCCGTTTTCTTGCTAATGTTTATCACTTAATAAAAATTCACCCATTCTTAATAATTTCTTAAAATTAACCTTTCATTAAATTAATATCCCCCTCACTGTACTTAAATTCCCTTTTTTAATAAACCCGTTTCGTGGGATGGGTATGTGCAATCATTAGAGTTATTTCCATGGTCAAACACTGGTTTATCACCGATGTAGTCTTGATATGTGTTGGATGTGGTAATGTTTTGGTTCCGCTTCTTTGATACGGTTATGGGTACGGTATGTAGTTTTTTTTTCTTTTATCGCCTAATACGGGGTTCTGGGTGTTTGTATGATACATAGCATGAAGCTTTCGGTCGCATATGTCTCGAGGTCATGTCGAATTTTTTTCTAGGTTCTGGTTTGCTTGGGGTTAGTTGGTCGAGTCACGTTTTATCATTTTGGTTATTCTCTTATCCTTGGTTTTTTGTCTATTGCTTTGCAGGCATTCTCCTTGATTGTCTGTGTTTGTGGTGTGTGTGTAACCATCTGAATGGCGCCTTCTCACGCTCCTCCCCCTATCCATTACGTCCCACTAGTTAGTAGGGATTACTCTTCCCTACTCACTTTTGAGCCTCTCATGAAGGCGGGACTCGTTGCTTTTGTGGCTACTTCCTTTCCATTGCTTCCCGAGGATCCGTCGTTATGTGATGAGTTTCTGGCCTCCTACAGCAAGAAGACAGGACTAGTCCAGGGAATTTCTATGACTTTGACACCTCGAGGCTTAGGGAAGGCTCTGTCTCTTCCCTCCAAAGGTGAACCTTTTGTTACCACTCGTCAGCTTTTCTCTAATGAAGAGATTCTGAAGCTGTTGCAAAAGCAAACAAGGGAATTGCTGGATGTTAAGAAGGTGATCAACTCTTCAGGAGTTTCCTTTTCCATGATCACTGATCCCGTATGGAAGATGGTCTGTCAGTTTCTCCATGACAGGTTTATGCCTGCCAAAACGCCATCCCAATATTTGTCCAAAGAGCTTTTTACAGCTTCCAGGATGGTGTTGAAAGGAGTTGCTATTGATTGGAGCACTTACCTCCTCACTAAAATGGATCAACATTTCGTCAAAGTCACCAGGGGTAATGTTACCAATGTCACATATGGATCATATTTGTTTGCCTTCTTGACCTCTTCAGGTTTACAGAAGAGTGTGCCTCCATCTCCTCCATCAGATCCAGTTCCTCCTCCTCCACCTTCAGATGAGTCAGAACCTATTGACATAGAGGATGATGATTCTCCACCTCCCCTGGTCATCCAGCGCAAACGCTTGAAGCGGGTAGCGGATAAAGCTCCTTCAGTTCTTCCTTCAGTGCCCATTCCTGCTACCTCTGGCAGTGATCTCCCTGGGTATCTCACTTGTAATAACCTATTCAGAGCACATCGCGAAGGATCATTGGACATATCAGTTCCCTCACTGAACTGTCTAGTCTCGGGAGATACAATTCCTTTCCTCTGTAAAGATATTCAGAGTTCCATTGAATTGTCAGTGACAGCCTGTGTTCAACAGCTGTACGCGTCCTTTTATGAAGAACTCATGCAGTCTAAGGACCAGTTGCATAAGGCAACATCCAAGTTAGCTTCTGCTAAGGATACCCTAGCATATTTGTTTAAGCAAATGGAACAACAAACCCAACTGGTTGCCACCCAAAGAGATGAGATCTCTTCTTTGAAGATCCAGTTACTAGAGGCTCAATCAGAGGTTACTAGCCTTTCAGAGGAGAAGGAGAGGATGTCTAGAGAAGTGCAGGAGTTCCAAACTCTCTTAGATGACAAACTTTCAGCTTTACAGACTGCTAATGACACCATGGCATCCCAAGCCTCCCAAATCAAGCAGTTGCAAGATCAACTAGCCAAGTCACAGTCTATTCCTCCAAGCCCTAATGTTCCCTTGATCCCTTCTCTTTCACAGTAGGACTTGGCTGCTCTTCAGAGACAGGCTACCTTGTGCCCTCTATTCCAAGATAAAGTGGAAAGATTGCAGTCCCGAATGGACTTGTTATGGTCTACATTTGAGCAATTTCAAGAATATGTTCCACCAGACCATTCTTTCTTTGTCCACTACCAATTACAGAAGTTGGTTTTCTACATGAAGCTTTCCACGATGGATTTACCTCTTCCAGAGGATGGATGGAGTGGGGCTTGGTCTGCTGAGTTGCTGACAGAGGTAGTCGGGATGGTGTTTGAGGATTCTGTCACGCCAGATACCATGTTGATGTCATACACGTATCTACGAGGAGACTTGTTAATTCCCGATGAGGTGGATATGGCATGGTATGTGGGGGATGTGGTTCTACAAGCTGTTTTGTATATCAACCATTTGGAGTTGCGCATAGCTGACATGTTCCAGAGTTACTCCTCCAAAGTGGCTGATTGTCATGATAATTCCTGGCATACCATGATTGATTCTGTGGTCCTGAATCAAAGACAAAACACAGCCCCTACCTATGCCCAGAATACTAATCAACTGAGGGTGGATCTCTTAGCTTATCTTTCAAAACATAATACATTTGATTCTACCTTCTTTGATGCCTATCATAGACGATCTCTCTTAGGACCTTCTGTTCCTACCCTCCTCTATTACCAACAAATGGCTCACCGATATGATCTATATCTTTCCCTTTGTCAATCTAATTCCACCACTATTTTACCCCTTCTTTTCCAACCTTCATCTTTCCCTCACATTCCCATTTTTACATACTGATCCTTTATTGAGGATAGGGTATTTTTCCCTTCTCCACCCCGTCCTTCTCCATCCATTCATGTACCCTCCACATTTCCTATTTATCAGTTAACACCTTTCCTTAGTGATTCCCTACAAATTTCTGCCACTCCTTCTTTAAACTTTTCTTCCTTTTATGATTTTGCATATCCCTCACTTCATCCACTTTTCCTTATTCCACTACCCTCACCTAACACTTCTATATCTCAACCACCTCAGTTGGTTAGTGACTATGACGGGTTTGATAATCAGATTTCCAGAAGAAGGGGATGGAGTTCGAATGATTCCCTTACAGGACCTCAGATCAATTGGCCAGTAATTCCAGGAGAATGGACAGCTGCCAATCAAGCTTATCAGAACTATGTTCATTTTGCTCAGCAGTATTCACAGTCTGCAGATCCTTCAGTGAGATTAACTGCTCACTTTGCTTGGTACTTGGCGTATATGCATAGGCATTCTCATAATGATTCCAAGCCTATTCCAAAGTTGTGCATGATTGTCAATGTGAGCATTGATTCCCAGCAGCTGGATATATTGTATTTTCATGCCCTTTGTTTGCCTAGCAGATACCTGGTCCTGTTGGAAAGGATGTGCTGTCTTCAGTTTTTTCAAAATCCTCCCAAAACCTTTGTAGATGAAATCTTGTCTATGGATCGTTTTCGACAACATCAATCTTTCAAGAGGGATCATCTTCATTGATACCTTTCCAATGTATGGTGGATGCTTTTTAATGAAAAACTCTCTTTTTGGAGGAGTCATTCAGATGGTTGTGTTGTGTGTAGTGTTTGTGTTGTGAGTTCATTTATGTAAAACGAACGTGGTGGTTTCCTATTGGATTGGATTTTCTGCGATATATATTTTGGAGAATTGTGGTAATGGGGTGGTGGTTGTAGAGTTGAAGCTGATGCTGATGAAGAAGAAAAGAACTCTTATATCCTTCACAAGTTTGTTGTAATTTTCTAGTTTGATAAGAAGTGTTAATGTATAAAGGGTTTTCCTTTCTTTGTATTTTTATATCAGATACAAGTTATAAGTTGGGGTCGTGGTGGATGGATTCTTTTTGAAAAGATATTGAAGATTAAATTTGAGCTTTTACCTGAACTTGTATTCCCTTTTTCCTGGGTCGCGAGGACGCTTCCTTATTAAGTGTGGGGATATGTTGAGTGTTGAAATGACTTGTTTTTTGGCTGATTTTTGTTGTTTTTGAGAGCTGAATGGTTGATTTTATGATATGATTGATTGGTTTGAAAGTGGTTTGAGAGTGTTTTGGATGATATTGATTGTGTTTTGGAAGTTCATGATATTTATTAGTGGTTCTGTGATGTTCTGATAGGTTCTGATTGGTTCTGTATACCTTCTGTGTAGCTTCTGTTTTGTTCTATTTTGTTCTGATTGTCTTCTGTAAGGAGGGATGGAGTATTGATTGATGAAGATTGAGATCTTGTGAAAGTTTATTGAATGGTTTGTGAGAGTTTGGAATGGCTTGAGTATGAATTATGTGGTTTTGATGACTTCTGTTACCTTCTGTAGGTCTTCTTTAGAGCCTCTGTCTCTGTTCTGTTCTGTTCTGTTCTGTACTGTAGCTGTTCTGGTACTATTCTGTGACTGTTCTGTATGCTTCTATATGTGTTCTGATGGATGAGAGTGTAGCTTGGGAAAGTTTTCTAGCCTTGGAAAGAGGTGAATACAAGTGCAAAAGAGCTGAAAGAAGTGAAAGAAGTAGCTGTTGAAGACTCAAGTGAAGACTAGAGTGAAGTGACAATAGTGAGCTATGAAAGGACACTGTAGTGGCTCTGGTGACTCTTCATATCAGACATACCTCTTGGGAGGGGTATCCACGACCTAAGAAGGATTATTGAGAGTGATTTTGAGAGATTGTAGTGAGGATATGATGTGTTATTGATAGAGAGAGAGAGAGAGTCAGAGATAGCCAATTCTACAAAAACAGAGTGATTGTATATGAGAGATTGAGAAAGAAGACTATGAAGATATTGAAGATGAATACTATGTGATGTATTTCCATTCAAAGATGGTGTATTCCTTGCTTTCTTTTTTATATTGATGGATTTTGTGAAGATATTGAAGAATATGGTTAATTCTATCAAATCCGTGGGAGATCTACATGATGCTGCATGAAGATTTGTTGTGCCTGGTGTTCTTTTCTTCATTGTGATCATATAAAACATAATAAAAAAGCTTGTTGATGTTACAAGATAGATTTTCTTGCAAGAGAATTCCCTTTTCCTTGGTGTTCCTCTTGGAGCTCCATGTTTTTTGTGCGCAGCCGGGGAAACTTGCCATCAACAAGCACCAGAAGAGGCTGAAAATGAAGGAAATGGCATTGCCAAGAAGAGAAGAATTCAATGGACCTAGCAACCTTGACGCAGCTTTGATAGGAAAGAAAAGTGGCAGGCGGAAGAAGAGGTCGGAAGCTAAAATTGCACTAAAAACGGAGAGTGCTACAACTCTGCCTGTTGGAAAGAAAGTCTCTGACGCAGAGGCAAAGACTTCAGCCCCTAAGACGACCGAAAAGGGAAGTGCTAAGGTAAGGGAATACCCTCATCCGAAGCGACAGTTAGAGGCCATAGAAAAAGTAAAGGAATGGGTGAAAGAGGCTCAAGAGCATCTAAAAGACGCTGAGCCCATCATAGAGGATGAGATCGATGATCTCTCCAACATAAGCACTCTAATCTCACCTCCTCAACCAAAGTCGGGAGAAGCAACTGCACCACAAGCAGTGCTCCTAAGGCCAAGCCTTGATGCTACAGGGCCGCAAATCAGTCACAGCCATTGGTCAGGACAATCCAGGTTACGAGAAAGACGAGCACCCAATGATCTCCTAACCACATTGGTGACTACCCCTATAACACTTAGCCTAGGAGATCTACTTAGGCAACATCCCACCCTATGGCAAGATCTTAAGCAGTGGGTTGAAGAGTCACGAGAGCATGTCACGTCAGACCTTCATGACCATGATGCAGAGACACAAATGCCGAGTTTGACACTGCACTCTATGCCTAAATCCTTACACGTCAATGCCTTCTGGGAAGGTTCCAAGATGCATGCGGTCTTACTGATTCTAGCCCTAGACGATACAACGAGAAAGGGAATCGTGGACACGGGAGCTGGGGTTAGTGTGCTTAGCCACGAGGTGTTTCAGACTTGGAGAAACCCACCTATTGAAACTGCTAGGTTAAATGTCACATTAGCGAACGGTATGAGAGTCAAGCCATTCGGGGTGCTTAAGAATTGGCCAGTGAAGATCGTAGGTGTCGAATTCTCTGTGGACTTTATAGTCATGAAGGGAGTGGACTACGATATCCTATTAGGCCAACCCTGGATGCGCAACGCTAGAGTCATCAAAGATTGGGGTAACGGCTTAATCTTCATTGGCAATAGAACAGATGTCGTGAGAAAAAAGATGGACACTTGGGAGACCTCACCAGTCAACTTAGATGCCATCTTTGCTATGCTCAAGGGTAACACCTAGGTCAAGAAGTCCTATGGACCCTTGACCAAGTATATCCCATGCCCAAAGGACAAGCGGGATTGGATGCAATCCTTGCTACAATCGACCTGCCATTCTTAGATCATGAGGCGTACGAGCAAGCCATCAAAACTATCTGCAAGTCTAATGACACACCCTCTGTACCAGTTTGCATGATGGCAAGAACCCTTCGTGGGAAACCTAAGCCTATCAACTTCCAAGTCCCAACGAACAAAAGGGAACTCTAGGAGATACTGGAATACTTAACGAACAAGCTAGCTGGCAATCCAGCTACAAACTTCAAACCACTCCAAGATCTCTTAGATGAATCCAAGTGGCAATGGACCAGAGTGCATGAGTTAAACCTCATGTATAACTGGGCCCTAGTTCCTGACCAATGACAAGAGATATACCAAGCCCTAGGAGACAACGAGCAGTCTAACGAAGAGGATTCTAACGATGAATACGAGGACTGCCAATCCTTCAGTGAACGAAAGTGAGGGTGAGGTAGATACCATGGAATACGACACTGAAGGACAAGAAATAGAGCAAATACGAGCAGACTCCAAGCCACAGAAAAAGAGTATCTTCAAGATAGAGCAAGGAGTCATGCGCTTGGAATGTGATCATGCCTGGTTGGAACATGTAGGAGCCATAGACCTTGAGCAAGCAGGCCTAGCCCAACCAAGAATGACATCAGTGCTTAGGACAGAGTCACCGTCCGAACTGCGCCCACCAAGGGAGACCACCTCTTCTAGCGAGGACGGGGAGTTCGACTCTGAGTCGGAGGTTAGTTCGAATAGTGATCCAGAAATCCCTAGGCTGCCCCACGGCCAGACGCACCAAGGGGGACCTACCTGTCCACTTGAGGCGCAGACGATTAAGGCAGAAAAAGGCAAAATAACCCAGGGATACACGAACGAAAGAATAGCAAAAACCGCAAGACTTCCCTAAACGATTTACGAAATTCAAAAAATGGGATAGGGTAGTAGTTCTGTTATGTGCCAAGCGTCAAGGGCAAACGAGCGAACCGATCGAGGGACCAGCCAAGGTCAAGCGATCGAGGGACCAGCCAAGGTCAAGGAGGTGAACCTAGCCTAGGAAGGGGAAACACCCCGACCAATCTTCATTGCCAATGACTTGACTGAGGAAAAAGAAATGAGTCTTGTCGCTCTCTTGTGAGAGTACATAGACGTGCTCGCCTGATCCTTAGAAGAGCTTAAGGGGGTAGATCCGAGTGTCGTGACTCACAACATACCCATGACGCCAGACGCAACGCCGATCAAGCAGTGATACCCTATGAATCCAAAACACACTCATGCTGTCAAAGAGGAGATTGATAAGTTGATGAGAGTGGGATTCATTTACAAAATTGAACACACATATTGGGTATCGCCCATAGTCATCGTGATGAAGAAGAATGGAAAAATCCGAGTGTGGGTCAATTACAAGAAGATGAACGTTGCTACTAAGAGAGACAACTATCCATTGCCGTACACCAAGCACATGCTTGAGAGAGTGGCAGGCAAGGAAGCCTACAGTTTTCTGGATGGCTTCTCAGGGTACAACCAGGTGCAAGTGCATCCTGCGGACAGGCACAAGACTGCCTTCGCCACTGAGTGGGGCGTCTTTGCTTACATAGTCATGCCCTTCGGGTTGACTAATGCCCCTGCCACCTCCCAACGCCTCATGTGCACCATCTTTAAAGACATGCTTCGCAAGGAGTTGGAAGTCTTTGTCGACAACCTCTGTGTCCACTTGACCTGGATCGTACACTTAGACAAACTTCGCGCAGTCTTTGAGCGGTGTCGCTTATATCGTCTCTCCTTGAACCCCTTAAAGTGCCAGTTTTGGGTAAAGCATGGATGCATCTTAGGGCACGTGGTGTCGAAGAACAGCATTTCCACTGACTTCTCGAAAGTCAAGGTTATTGTTGACCTTCCACCCCCAATCAACTACAAGGGAGTTCAATGCGGGGTACTATCGGCGGTTTGTACTGAACTATGCATTGATTGCCAGACCTTTGTACAAGCTGCTGATCGTCTTCGAATGGACCGAGGCATGCCAATGAGCATATGAAGAGTTGAAAAAGACTCTAATCATAGAACTAATTCTACAAGCCCCAGATTGGACCATTACTTTCCACGTGCATATCGATGCTTCTAAGTTTGCCATGGGGGCAATGTTGTGCCAACCTGACGAACACAACTTAGACTATCCAGTGAGCTTTGCTAGCAGACAACTCGCTGAGATGGAAATGAACTACTCGATGACAGAAAGAGAAGGATTAGCCATGGTGTTTGCTGTGAAGAAATTTCAGCAATATCTATTGGCCACACCTTTTACCTTTTTTGTGGACCATCAAGCCCTGCTCTATCTAGTAAACAAACCTTGCGCTACAGGACGCATAGCTCGGTGGCTCCTTCTGCACTTGGAATTCGACTTCTCCGTGGTTGTACGAAAAGGAAAACATCACTACATGGCTAACCATATGTCACGCATTCCCGCGGGAGAAGCTGCTAGATAAGGCATTGTTGACAAATTACCCGACGCTCTATTTAACCTGTCCAGTGAGAGAGATTTATTCAAGGCTAATCTAACGCCATATTGGACGGATGACATAGTCCAAGTGCTTGAACACGGACTGCCTAATCGACCGATAGAAAAATCCCGACTTAGGCAATTAATCCTTAAGATCCAGCCCTATCAGCAGCTAATCGTACGCCAACTCTATAGGCTGGGGCAAGACGGATTGCTGTGCAGATGCATATGAGAACATGAGATGCACGATGTGCTCTCAGAGGCACATAGTAGCATTGCTAGAGGGCACTTTAGCGGAGATACGATAGCATGAAAGGTGTTGCAATCTCAACTGTGGTGGCCCATGCTTTTCCACGATGCAGCGCGATTCATCAAGCATTGTGACAAGTGCCAACGGACAAAAGTCCCGATTCGTAAGGATCATATGGAGTTGACCCCAGTTATTGCACGACAAAACTTCGAAAAATGGGGAATTGACTTCATAGGATCCATCAGTCCTACGGCATAGTATTCACAGGCCAAGTACATCATTGTGGCCACGGACTACCTCACGAAATGGGTAGAGGCAAGAGTGACACAAAAAAATGACACTAGGATGACTGGCAAGTTCTTATGGGAGCAAGTGATCTTGCGATCCGGCTACCCCATTGAACTGGTCAGTGACCAAGGCACGCATTTCATCAACGAAGTGATAGTGCATCTCCTGTCCACCTTTCTCATCATCCATCGCAAATCCTTGCCATACTACCCTCAGGCAAACGGTCAGGCAAAATCCACGAATAAGATTCTTGTCAATGTCCTGACCAAGGTGGTCTCAGCCTCACGCAGCGAGACTGGGACAAGAAGCTGATGGTAGCTTTGTGGACTTACTGCACAGCTTATAAAACGGCTGTCGCGATCAAACCCCCTTCAGGCTAACCTATGGAACTGAAGCGGTTCTACCATTAGAATTCTTCATTCCTAGCATGAGAATAGCACTTCAAGAATGATGGGAAGGGAAGGAAGCATGGACGCAACACCTGGTCGAACTCGAACGCCTCTCAGAGACTTGCCTTCTAGCCACCCATGTGCTTATATGTGAGAAGGCCCGACGCAAGAGTTGGTTTGACAAGCATGTCAAGCAGTGCGACTTTGAACAGTGCGACTTAATGCTCCTCTACTCAGTTAAGGGGCATAAGCAGAATATGAAATTTAGAGGTCTTGGACCTTTCAAAGTTCTGCGATCAGCCGCACAGGCAATGTCGAGCTTGAGACCTTAGACGGTGAGGGCATAGGCTTCTTCAATGATAGTCATGTCAAGAAGTACTACCTTCCCACCCATCCTTTGCACGAGCCCCTGATGTTAAAACCGCATGTCAAGATATGAGTGGCCACAATCACTAAGATTGATGATGAGAATGAGGAAGTCGTAGAGCCCGCATACCTCCATATCACGGTCACTGCAAAACAAACATGCGCTTTCAACACTTAGATCGACGAGGGAGCAAACTTCAATGTCTTAACTCACAATCATTGGACTCAACTTGGCAGACCACCACTTCAACCCACTAATGCAAAATTAAGCCCATATGGGGCCCATTTCTACGCACTTCTCGGCAAGTGCAGAGCCGCCGTTTCTATCGAGTCTGAGCCTATCCCAATGATTTTTTACGTGTTGTCAAATGCTAAAAAAGCAGGCACAGAGTCGCTGCTCGGGCAAACTTTCAAAAAACAAACTCACTGCAATGTTGATTATGAGTCGCAGCGCATCCACCTCTCAATAGGCAACGTTCACATTGTCACAGCTTTCAGCAAGGGCTGTGCGACCTCATTACTGTCTGCAACGCGATCGGTAGAAATATCTGTAACCAAGTCCAAGGACGGGGTAGTGTGTGGCTGCCGCCTCCCAGATTTCATGAATCACAGCCCACAACAGCAAAACCTAAGGCCCAACAGCCTAGATTTCAATGGCAACCTAAGCAGCCGCAACCGCCGCTTAGGAGTCAACTCTCCTATCCTCATAAAACCAAAAACTCTAAACCTAGGAGGCCAAGACGCAGTCACAGAAAGCGCCGCATGATCAAGCAAAGATGGGTCCCTAAAGCCCTCTTGCATGCGTAAGGCTACTACGTGGGAAACATCTGGCTATGGATCCCTAAGGCCTACATGGCCAAAGGCACTACTCATATGCCGCCCTCAAGCTTGATCAACCCAAGTCCCATAAACCCTCCAAACCATAAGCCCCAGTGCTCTCCAAAACCACAGCCATTCAACTCATCAACGCCTAAACCCAAGAGAGTCACACAAGCCTATCGGCCCAAACAACAGACTCCGTCACAAAAGTCATCACCTAACCAAGTCAATCCGACTCCCCAAATCCAACCTGAATGCAGCAGTCCGTCCGTCGTGGCTACTCCTAATCCACCCATAATCCAAGCATCCCAACCGCAGACTCAAGAACACTCCCAACCGCAACTCTTCGTTGTCACAGGCTCTAGTTCTAGCAAACCTCGACCACCCGTCGGCCTTACGCCCTCCAATGAATGCAGGCCGCCGATCTCATTCAGGACACCGAGGATGACGTGGTGGAATGCATTAAACGACTAGACACCACCTTCATGTCGCTAGCAGAGGAACCCTTTGCAACTGAAGTTAAAACGATGCCATGCTCTCGGGAGACCTTTGAATTCACATTCGCAAAAGCTTCTCGCTCAGCTTCTGAATTGCTCAACAGCGAGATCTCCAAGGAGCAAGCCATCAAACAGCGCCTCATCACCTCATACGATCAGCAAAGCACTTCTGCTATCACTGATCAAGAAATCACAGCGTTATCAAAGCTCGCTGATATTGACTCCCCGTTCTTGAGGCATTGGTACACTCTTAGGCTACAATGGGAAGTTGAAGGGTGCTGCATAATGACCAATGCTGAGTAGCGCCGTGCTATCAAAACAGCGGAATACGACCCCACATATGTCGCACCAACCTTGTATAGAGTGTTAACCACTCTTCGGGGCCGACCCATAGAAGAACACATCAAAGGACACCCCTACCTCAATCGCTTGTTGACTGAGGAAGAGTTACACATTGCTAGCCGTGTCAACTCTGGTGACTTCCTAACAGATGTTCTCACATATATCACACAAGTGGGGATTTGACCCTTTGATCTGGACCACAAAGCTCACTTAGAATACAACCCCCAGTTCTATGATTGGCTCCTTCACAAGTAACTCCTACACCACCATGCCGAACGCCCTTGCCCTTCTAACCCTAAATCCTAGGAAGGATTCTTCTCAAGCTGGAAGGGGAGGGGGTAAGGTGAATCAAATCAAAATTAGTGAAACACATAAACATATATTATGAAAAACGGATGGGGTAGGAAAAAGGGCATGGAAACTTTGAAGTAAAGGGCAAAAAGTCAAAGTCTGAAAAGGAAAATCTACATTGGTTCTTAATGAAATCATTCAAAAAGCATAGAGTTTTTCTTTTTCAACAATCAACAAATTACTACGTGGAAACCACTAATGAAAATTACGGTTTATGACACGAACATAAAATGTCACGGTCAACAAGACCGTGCCCACCAACTCCCGTTCATGGAGGAGGAAAGAGCGCAGTATGGCATATCCCTAGAAAACCGTGCCTACAATCAGCTGAAGTTTTGGACCATCCGTAACATCAAAGAAGTAGTGTCGAAGGAGGAAGCAGTCAAGAGAGTCGTCGAACAGTGCAACCTCACCAAGTACCTGGAGAATTTTGCTCAAGAGCCTGACCACACGAAGTATGTGGAGTTCCTCGTGACATATGACCCCAACCAGGAGTGCGGCACCGTGATGGTGGGAAGGGGAGAAAATGCTAAACAGGTACAAGTGCACTTGAACCCAGCCTTGGTGGAGAAGGCATTGGGATTGGAACTGAAGATGGAGAAAAAAAAGAAAAGGGATGTCTACACCATGCTGAAAATGAAAAGAGAGGAGGTGCTAACCAATGACGATATCATCATCCACAACATCCCTGATGCTGAAGCCAGGCTATAGGCAAAGCTAGTGCATGTGCTCTTCTCCAGCCAGTGCTACAACGCCTTACTGCATCGAATCAGCATGCTTGTGCTAGAGAATGTAGCAATCCACACCTTAGATGAAGTCGATTGGAGTGGGTATGTCTGCAAAACCATCGACCAAGAGGCTAAAGCACTGGCTTTGGGAAGTGAGCCAACAGGTGGAGAGTCTCCAGCTTCCAAGGCCACAGAAAGGAAGAAGGCCTCGTCCAAGGCCTCATTTATCGGCTACTACGAAAGCATCTTGACTGCGCTCATCCAGGAGGTAGTAAAAGAGACACAGAATGCAGAAGAAGGAGAAGGAGAAACGCCAGATAGGTCGCCCCCTCACCAGGACAAAGAAGGGCCCACCGACAGAACCGAGACCGAGGAAGAAGGGGAAGAACAAAAAAGCAAGAAGACGACCAAGAAACCCAAGAAGAAAACAACCCAAAGGAAGAAAAAGGATGACGAAGGCCGCAAGAAGAAGAAAGAGGACTTGGAAAGGGCCAAAAAAGAATCCCTTGAGGCCAAGGAGAGGGAGAAGAAGAAGAAACATGAAGAAGAAAAGGAAAAGGAGGAATTACAGAAGGCAAATAAGGTGTCAAAACAAGAGGCTGAGGAGAGAAAAAAGAAGAAAAAGGAAGAAAAAGACAAAAAGGAGGAAGAACGCTAAAAACAGAAGCGGAAAGGCAAAGAAAAGCCGCTGACGAAGAAGAGGAACTAAGAAGAAAGGAGGAAGAAGACTTGGCTAAGGCTACACGTCGGTCTATCGAACAACAAAGCAGGGCAAATGAATTGGGGAATCTGAGCCCACAAAGAGAAGAAGGGCCTGGTTCTAACACACAGGCACCGGAAATCGTGCCACCCGCTATCATTGAGGGCAAGGGCAAAGCCCCAATTCACCCGATTCCTCCCCTCATGGTGCCTCCCACTGAACCAACCACCATCACCCCTAGCATCCCGACCAGTGCCGATGTTTCGAATTTCGTGGCATGGATGCAATACTTCATCAACAAAGAAATGGCCCAGGGACAAAGCACCGAAACTATGGCCACAGGGCAAAAGAGGCCAGCCACTGATGCAGAATCAAGGCAAGACCCTAAACAGCAAAAGGTGGAAGCCTCGACATCACCAATCCACACCGATGATGCCATCAGCTAACTACGACGAGTACGTCGCCAAGCTACTCTCCCAATTGGAGAAAGCTAAGGAGGAACGAAAGATAGCTGTGGTTGAGTTGGCAGCTAAAAAGGAGTCAATAGAGCTGCCTTTCAACTCGACAAAACTAGAATGATAGCCATGCAGCAAAGGGAGATCTCGGATCTCAAGCAAGAAGTGAAGGCTAAGGACGATAGGGAAGAGCACTAGAGGCAGCTACTAGACAATGAAACACAGGAACTTGTGAAAGTGCGGAGAGAACACAAGCTCGTGATCATGCACTATGAGGAGCTCATTGCAAAAATCGCCAAAGTTGAAGCGCTTATGGCTAAGCTCAATGCCAGGGACGAGGAAAGAAAACAGAACATGGAGCAGCAGCAGAACGAGATTGAGTCCTTGACTGATTAGCTAAACTCCAAAAAAGAAGAACAGGAGAAACTGGTCAAAGAACGGGAAGACCAAGAACAAAGGCTCACGACCCTGGCTCTAAGGCAAGGAGAGAGCCTAGAAGAGATGAACAAGAGAGCAGAGGAGTGGGCCACATAGAATGAAAGAAGGGTGAAGACACTGGCATAGCGCCTTGCTCTAGTGGAAAAAGAGAATATCATCACAGAGAACAAGGTAGAAGCCGCCCATGTGGCCTTCGGTGCCCAACAAAAGGCCTTTCTCAACACAATCATGGACACCACCCACCCAGAGGAGGGAGAATCGTTGGAGGTGGCACAAAAGAAGCTTAACATTGCACGCAGAGCCCTGCATGTAGGACTGCAGATGCCACCCCAACCTGCGGAGGTTAGACTAAGCCTGGAAGAGCAAAGGAAATACCTACTGCTGGCTGGCCTAACCCCCCAGGAAATAGATGCCATAGGATTTGAAGAGGGAGCACAACAAGGAGACCGGTAGGGGGAGGAAGCAGAACTCGAATTTGACATGGGCAGATTTAGAGAGGATGTGATCCCACAACCCCCCTCGCCGCAGTCTCAAGAGCAACAACAAAAGGACCCATCTGTAGAGAGACAAGCCGCACTTAAAGAGAGATGTAGGAAGTTAGTTGAAGAAGCCAGGAAGCAGTTAAGGGCCAAGCTAGCCGTGCAGCCGTCCGCACCCCTCCCACCTTGCCCTGATGACATCCCAACTAGATTCCACACAGAGCTAGTGGTTTGGGAGAGACGAGAGAAAGAAAAAGATCCATTCATCTTTAGCTTTCTCTTGCCCAACAGCCTACGGAGGGTCTTGCTGCTTAAGGTGATGGAGAAGGTGATCGCGATTGGTGGCCGACTAGGGCAAAAGTGGCTAGAAGAGAGAGAGAAGACCCCCACCCCTTGGGGAACTGAAGAGGCCGACTACTGGCAAAACAAAGTTTTTGAAGTTCCACATACAGTACATGTCTATAAAAGCCAACCCTTGTGGAGGAGATGAGTATGTAACATTAGTATGCTCGCCTAGATGGCGTTTTGTAACATGCTGCCCTTCGAGAGGAACAACCCCACATACATGGCATACCCTCGAAGGGTAGGTGTGGATTTTGATGCCACCCTCCATGGGCGTTACGACTTTCCCATTATCTATAACTCCAATGTAGTATCCTTCAAACATGCCCTCCTCTTTAACTCAGAAAGCCTAGATGACTCTATGACACGCTTACTCACAGATTTCTCTTCATGCCCCGATCTAGCTTTTGTAACTACATGTAATTACCTTAGATTACTTAAGCTATTACTTAAGCAGGACCCAACTCCACAAGAGTGCGGCCTGCCTCCCCTCTTCTTCGACCCTAATGCCATTGACAGCTATGCCGTGGCTCGTCTAATTATGAGGGCTAGTCTCCTCCCCTCTTTTTGCCTAGTCCTCCTAGAAGACATGAATGACAGCCAGTTTACTAGATGCAATCACCCTTTTCTCTCCACCACCTCTCTCCACGTCTGCATGAATCTGAAAGGATACATGCAAAGCTACCAATTTTTGAGCAAATCCATCCGACCCCCTTCCCCTCCTCATTTAGATGAAGAGAATTAGGCCCTAGCTATCATTTCACTACTGTAACTTCAAAAAAAAAAAGTAAAAGTGAAGAAAATAATAGCATGAAAGGAAAAGCGTGAAAAACACTCTCCACTGGACTAGACAACATAGCCCACTTGCAGAAGCACTTACCACCACATAAAGCACGATCACTACACCTAGGGGTTCTCAAGTTAGATGTGCCCGGTGGCTTCGGTCGATCGGCTCCACTCCTAACCCCCTAGGCCTTTTGCTCCCCCACTTCACGCTTAGGGCACATCAAGGGCAGGACATACCTAGGGAGGTAACACTCGCCTATGGTTAGACCTATCACCCTAAGCCACTTGCACTGCACCTCCCTTGGCACAAATGGGGTCCTCAAGTGTGGGACATCACCCAAGCTTGCCTGCTGTTAGACCCATCTCCCCATTCCACTAGCACGAGCACAATGAGGTAGACACTCCCCTTAGGAACAGCACTGCACCTTCTCCTTTCAGGAATCACAAAAAGCAACAAACCATCAACTTTGGATGCCCCCGTCAACCACGCAATATCCATTTGGATTCTCCGACAAAAAACATTTCATAGCTTCCACAAGCACCTGAGTCTCCAAGTGGCCCTCACCTTTACACCATTTGGTCAATTGCCCTGCCGACCTACAACAACACAAAAGTGCCATGGGACTGGCACCCATCTAGGAGGGGGTAATATTAACCCCAAGTCGAGATGGCGGAAAAAGGAAGGAAAAAGTAAAAAAAAAACATGAAAAAAGAGCAAAGACACTCAGGCAACCTCCAAAGCTAAGCTAGCGAAAAAAGCACAATTTTAAATGAAAGGCGCCTCAAAAAACTTGGAAAACTCTTGTAAAAGAGTGCCAAGCTCCCTCCTATGCCAATTGTAAAATATTAGACGGCTGTAGGCTAGAGGCATAAGGCTAGAAGAGGCAAATGAAAAAAAGACCTTGCCACAATGGCCGATCATGTAAAAAAGGGATGGGTGCCCATGGGATTTTAGGGCTTGTATATAAAGTTCAAAAAATGAATGGAAGCTCATTCTTTGGTGTGTGGCTAACAAGAGCTCTCTTCTTCTTCTCTTCTCCTCATCTTCTTGCTTGTGTGTGCTCTTGAGAGAGTGTGTGTGAGAGTGTGAAGGAGTGAGTGTGTGAGAGTGAGGGATCAAGTGTTGAGATATCGAGCTCCACTCGTATAAGCTTAGTTCAATGGGACGAAATGAAAACATTTGAACCCAGTTCGAAGCCATTCCTTTGAAACCTTAAACTGGCAAATTCTACCGTTTCCACTACTTAAGTTCATCGTAGTAGGGTCCTAAACACATGGGCTTCATTTTTTCAGCTTTTCACCACCGCCGGGAGTACTGATATGTCAGGGTCACCGTTGTGCATTTATGTCACCGACTTGTCAGTTGTTGCAGATGCGGTTGGTACACCGCCCATGAATAATAGCTAGATGATAGCTATCCTTATCTACTCTAGTTCGTGGCTCAGTTAGTATGCCACCTTAGTTAGTTGAGTTCGGTTTGAGACCCATATATAGGGTTCTTCTATTTCTATGTACTAGAGTTCTTTTTGGCTTACACAACTAAGAAGAGAAAAACTGTTTTCAGCCTCCACCTGTGTGTGTATTCCCCCATTGTGCAAGCAAGAAAGCTACAAGTGAGACTCCTTCCTTCTCTCCCACAATCTTGACATCAAGAGGGTGAAGCTCTTCACCATCTCCTCTTCTCTTCTTCTCTTCTCTTCTCTTTTCTCGCGCGCACGGCTATGGAGGATGGAGCTTGGAGATGGAGGAGGCTTTAGGATGCTTAAGCTCGCATCTAGGATCATGGAGCTACCAGGGTGTGCGAGAGAGGAGGCAACTCGTATCGGCATCAAGGTAAGCTCACTACACTCATAGGATTGACGACGCATTGGCTAGGTGAGAGATACCCATTAGAGCTCACTTGAAATGCTTGAAGTAATAAGCGATCCGTGGGTCTTGGCGGTTGAGCGTGAGCTCCCACTACAGTGCTTGAGAGAGGGAGTGTGAGGAGTGTGGGGTGAGTGTGTGAGGGTGAGGGATCGTGGTGGAGATGCTCTCCACCTTCTCCCCTCTTCTTCTTCTTCTTCTTCTTCTTCTTCTTCTTCTTGTACGCAACAATGGAGCATGGAGTTTGGACCTTGAGGATCAAAGCTCACTACACTCGTAGGTGTGAGAGCATGTACGGCTATGGTGAGAGCTAGTCATTGCACTTGGCTTGAGTTGCTTGAAGCAATAAGTGGTCTATGTATATTAGTGCTCGAGTAAGAAACTCACACAAACATGAAGATCAATCAATACACGATGCAACAAAACACATTTGATTGTTGCTATGAAAGTTGCCTTGTACACTCATCTTCAGAAGATGAGGTAGCCATAGTAGGTTGCTTCTTGCTTAGCCAAGAAATGCATGACTAGCCAAGAAAGAAACATTGTCCACAAGTAGATGCCTTGTATCATGATCACCAGCACAATCAAATCATTGTAATCATGCATTTGCAGGCATGTCCCCTTAGGAAATAGTAAACCATATAACCATGTTTCTTACAAATAGATAAAGTACACTTCATTGCTTGCCAGTGTAGTGTCCTTAGACTATGCATGTATCTGCTCACCTACGATATTGCATACTATATGTTAGGATGGGTGTTGCACAAGTAGATGAGACAACCAATAGCTTGGTTATAAATAGTAACATTTGATAGATCACTGCCATCATGCATTGAAAGCTTTAGCCTTGTTTCCATAGGTGTGCTCATAGGTTTACAATCTTGCATGTTAATCATTATTAGCAACTTCTAAATATACTATGACTGAGACATAACATTACCATGCTAATTTTGGGTGAATTGAATCCCCAAAAAATAGTGAATTAGCCCCATATCTAACATATCAAAAGTAGACTACAATTCAACATCGAAATCTGCAAATGTTATCTCATTTGGTCCAAATGAGTAGCATATTATCTACATAAAAAATGATTAATGATCAAATCCCCCTTTCCTCTTGATGTAGAGGGTGGGTTCAATTGGGCTATTTTGGAACTATTATGCAGTTACAAATGCATCTATCTTGGAATACCAAGCACGTGGAGCCTATTTTAAGCCATAGAAGGCTTAATTCAGCTCTGCAAACCTTGTGCTCTTGGCCTTACACAACAAAGCTTGGAGCTTGTGCAGCATATACATCCTCTTTCAAATCTCCATTCAAAAATGCTATCTTTATATCCAATTGGTGTGCATCCAACTAAAATTAGCAGCCATAGTAATCACACATTTAATTATGGTCATCCTAGATGTAGGAGCAAATGTGTCCTTATAGTCAATTCCCTTTTTATGAGCACATCCCTTTGAAACTACCCTTGCCTTGGTTTTGTTAATAGACCCATCAGATTTCCTTTTTATCTTGTAAGCCCAACATGTGCCAATGGCCTTTCTACCAAAAGAGAAGTCAACAAGACTCCACTTATTATTTTGCTCAATAAAGCATTAGGGGAGTTTTGAGATTTCAAAAAAGCCTTGTAAGAGATCCTAGAGAGGGAAAATATTGGGGGTAAAAAAATCATTTTATGGTTTTCTTAAACATTTATTTTTAAATAAATAAGCATGCCTTAATTTGTAAAACATCATTATCATAACATTCTTGTGGCTTACATCAAATTTAGAAATATGGGCCTCCATAAAAGTGACAATGGCTGGTCCAATAAACCTTTCAATTTGTTTTTTCTTTTTCTTTTTCTTGTCTCCCTCCATCATCATTCACTTCTTTCTTTCTTCTCCATTTTGCTAGTTGCTTCCTCATTCTTTGTCTTTGAATTCACATAGTTTCTTGATATTGATATTTCAATCACATCCTTAGCTATAAATCAATCACCTAATCATCTTTACATTGCCGATAAAAAAGCTCTTTATCATCTTCCTATTCAACTAGAATATGAGAACAAAACTCAACTGTGTTTCAAAGTCCAAGAAGCATGTGTGGAGATTTGAAGGAAATAAAAAACTTGATCTTTGGTTGGATGGAAGGTTATATCATGAAGCTCTCATAAACAATAGCACATCTTTGTTCTACAATAGCTCTTTATTGATGAGATCTTTGGGTAATGGTTATAATTGTTTTGTAAGATATTACTCAATCTTATTGTAGAGAAAGATATTCTAATATTGGAGAATCACTTATAATTAACAAAACATAGAGATGAGTTATTGCATGGTGAAAGCAAGTTAATCTAGTATATTTTTTGTGTTCATTAGTAATAACATATTAAGAAAATAGGTTTATGGAAAAAAATTCATAAAATCAAATCATAGCTTATTACAATTTACATAGCAAGTTTCCTTGTTTGAAGACCTTTCCAATGACATATAACAAATTTGCATTCCAGTTAATATTTAGGTATAGTTAACACATGCCAAATTTATATTAGTTAGCAAGTCCATGGACACACTATTTGATAAAGATTAACCTACTTTCAATTAGGTTCCACCTAGTAATCAAAGTTGTTTTGGGAGTATTGGTTACTTGAATAAGTGTAATGCACATAATTGTCAACTGCAAGACTCTCTATATGCCCAATATAATCTTCCATATAAACTTGAAGCTTGTTAGTAAGATCCTCTAGAAGCTTTTGAAGGTTGAATTTAGATGAATTTCCTATTTTGTTAACAAAAGATCCATTCATTAGATTTTCAATATGTTTTGAGATTCAATTCCTCATTAATGAGGTTCCAGCTATGGTAATAATATTGATCTTGGGAGCACTTGTTACTTCTTATTGCAAATCGTTTCTGGTCTCAAATCCTATATATAATATAATCTTCCACGTAACTTGAAGCTTATTAGTTAGATTCTTCACAAGCTCTTGAAGGTTGAAAGGAACATTCAACATTACCTTGATATGCTTGAACTTAGAAGAATTTCTTAAGTTATGAAGAAAATAAAAAAGAATATCATTTCTTGTCTCCTCAATAATCATTTCTTGCTCCATGCCTTAAGAGGATAGTCTCTTTTTTCTCGATTCTTATCATACATCCTTTACATGTGCTTTTCTCTATCCAAAATAAAAACCCATACAAAAAGTTAGACAGTTGTAAGAAAGGTGAATTTCTTAGAGACAGACTACAAAGTCATAAACTAAAATTGCATTTCATATGACAAGGAAGAAAAAATAAAATTTAAGCACTAAATGGACAAAATCTTGTTATGACACATACACGATATAAATCTACACCATTAGTTGGGGCAATTATACTTTGTATTCTAGCCCCAAATAAAAACCTATATAAAAAGTTAGACTATTGTAAGAAATGTGAATTTCTTAAAGATAATCTAGAGATTCATGAACTAAAATCATATTTCATAAGACAAGAAAGAAAAACTAAATTTCAAGTACCAAATGGACCAAATCTTGTTATAAGGCATACACAATATAAATCTACATCATTACTTGGGGCGATTATACTTCATAGTTCATGAAATAAGCAAGTTTTTATTTAAATCTAAAGATTTCAAAAAAAATTTACATTAGAAGTTTCTCAACATTAGTTTTAAATACACATTACAACTAAATATATTTTCTTGTAGTTCTATATATATATATATATATATATATATATATATATATATATATATATATATATATCCTAATCTATCTAAAAAATAAGTAAATTTTATTTTATAATATCTCAAAGGAGTAAATATGCACATTTGAGAGGATATCTTACTTGTAGGTTGAAGGTCTTGAGTGTGTGCATGTGGTTATATTATTTGAGTACCTAAAGAAATGAGCTAACAATAAAAAAGGAATGTTTACAAAGGGACTTCAAAATAGTCAAAAAAGGAGTAGTTTTGGCATTGAAAAGTGTGCACCTTTTTTAAAAAGTAGTCGTTTTTTTTTAAATCCAAGGGTATTGACCACCTTTTGAGAAGTTTTTTTATTAAAGAGCTCTCTATTTCGAATAAGACTCTTATAAGGGCTTAGTTTATTACATTTTGAATCTATTTTTCACAAGAAAAAACCTATTTTTGGCAAGTGATTCCTTTTCCTTCTTAGTATTGTGCTTTTAGTAAGACACGCTATAGGCGTGAAGCATGTAATTTTATGTCCCTTCTTCATCATTGTCTTATGAAATGTGAATATGATGGCTTGTACTACTTTTCCTTGGACATAGTATTATTTCACTTTTCATAAGACACACTGTAGGACTAAAGCATCTAATTTTGTGTCCTCTTTACCATCATCTTATGAAACATGAATATAATGGCTCGTACTACTTTTCTTTCTTAGTATTTCACTTTTCATAAGACACAATGTAGGCATCTAATTTTGTGTCCTTCTTTACTATTATCCTATGAAATGCCAATAAGTTAGCTTATACTACTTTTTCTTCTTAGTATTTCCCTTTTCATAAGATACTACTTTTATATCCTTCTTCACCATTGTTTTATGAAATGTGAATTTGATGGCTTGTACTACTTTTCCTTCTTAATATTTTCCTTTTCATAAGACATTATAGGACTAAAGCATCTAATTTTGTGCCCTTTTTCATCATTGTCTTATGAAACAAGAATGTGATAGCTTGTACTACTTTTTCTTCTTTGTATTATGTTTTTCATAAGACACACTCTAGGACTGCAACCTTGAAACTTTATCTAAACCTCAAGTATGTTGTGTTTACAATCATTTTTAGGATTTTTACGCTTTTTGAGCTCAATTTTGAGGTCAAAATTACCTATTTATTTAATATTTAGTATTTTCTATGTGGATCCAAATTTGTAAACTAGTAATGGGATACTATATATCCAAGTTGTTTTATCATAATTAACATTTGATTTTGTGCAAAGCAATCAATGAAAATGGATCTAGTATGACTTGTAAATTTTTAAATTATTTATTTTATAAATTATTATTAGAATTGTAAGGATAAAATCAAGTGTTGGGAGGTAAAATATAATCCTAAATAACTATCTTAGAAGATTCATTATGCCTTAAATTCAGTTAAACTCTCTACACCAAGCGTTGTTATTTCATTAATTCTTTGAAGGGATCCCGTGGAAATGCCAAGATGTAAGTGCAATGATTCAAGGCTTATCTCATCATTTAAATTTTTAGTCCTTAATTATGTTAGTTTTCCTAATTTTTACTATTGAAGCATATGGTTATCAATTATATCCAACTAGAACAAGAGAAAGATAATCAAGGTAAGAAGAAGGTTTAAAAAGATGTAAAAAGGATGTTGATCAAAGGGACAAGTAGACTGTGGAGAGTATGAAAGTAGACTAGGAAGAAGATCTGCCCAAAACCACAACAAACTGAAGGTATATCCTCAACAACTATGGCAACTAAAGTATCAAAGAAAGAGTAAAGGATTCCTACAAAGGATATCACTTCTAGGAGAAGTCCTCACCAAAAGCAATAGCTTTTCTATATTGCCTTTGAAATACTCTTGTATGTAATTATGATGAAAGCAAATAGATTTTCATCTGATAGTCAAGAGAGTTTTGCTTCAATATCTTTGCATTGTATACTCTTTTTCTCCTCTTTAATATTCGCAAAACTTTTCAACACAAATGTTATTAATAAAGTTAAAAAATGTGGATCCATTTTTAAATCATTTTGAAAATATTAGAATTGATGTGATCTAAGATCTTGGATGCCTTATTGAATGTCAAATATCTATATCCATGGTTGAGAGAGAGAGAGAGAGAGAGAGAGAGAGAGAGAGAGAGAGAGAGAGAGGCCAAATAAGCAGGAAAAAAGACAAGAGGGAAGTTTGAAGCACACAATTTTTTTGTGATTTGAATTTAGATTCAACATGATTATACATGCAATCACGATCGTGTCATTAATGTGAAGTGGAGAAGACCCTATGACATTAACATAAAGGTTGCCATAATTAGAATAAAAGGGATAAAAAGATGATATTCAAAGCAAAAAATTGTAATTATAAATATTTATGTCTTTTTAGAAAATATTTTTTTACTTTTTCAAAAATTGAAGTTCCATTGTAGAGGCTTTACTCCTATTGGTTTAGAGCACACTCTCTCTACATCCTAAAAGGCATTTGACCTCAAACTCCCCTAATGTGCATTTCATCACTCATGGCTTGCACCCAATGCACATTCTATCATGCATCCTTAAAAGATACAAGCTTATCTTCATCCGGAAGAATGAATACTAGCAAAAGCATATGCTTCCTCATCATCAATAAGATGACATATATCAATGAAATGTGTCCCTCTTGCATTTCTAGCACTGAAATGTGTACCTTGAGGGGCAAAGTATCCATGCAACTCTCTTTAAGACATTGTAACATCAATCTATGGGTTGTTTTGGTTGTGTGTATAGCAGTCATTTCTTACACAACCGCATCATCCACTACCCTAGGAGAAACTAGATAAGTCAAAGGTTGATTTTGGGCAAGTGATCTAGGTTTAGCATGTTATGATGCATCTATTTTTGTATTTATAGCAGGCATGGATCCTAATACAAGTGACAAAAGACCCTTAAAGGCATCACCATTCCTATAGGTGGCTAGCAGTTCAAACTTATCAAGGAATAAGCTATATTTTCAGCAAAAATGACATGTCTATTGACAAATACTTTTTGAGTACAAGGATCACATAAACTATAGCCTTTGCTCTTTGAACTATATCCAATGAAAATACATTTAAGTGCTTGTCACCTAACTTCCCATGAAGCACTTTAAGCACATGAGCATATACTATACCTTTGGTTTTTTATCATGCCATACCTCAAAAGGAGTGATCATTTTAAATGTTGTTAGAGCCCTATTAAGTACTCGATCTCGGCACATTGTAGGCCTTGAAGCCAAAACACACATGGTAGCCCTTTACTTTTTACCATACATCTCCTATTATTTCATTCAACCACTCCATTCTATTGAGGTGTCATCCTCATAGTGCCCTGATGTGTATGCCATGCTCAAGCAAGAATGCCTCAAATGCATGAGACATATATTCCCCCTCAATTCGTGTGTAGGGTCTGCACCTTCAAACTTGTTTCTAGTCCCAATTTTGCAAGCAAGTGTTTGAAGTGCATAAATGCATATGATTTTGTCTTCAAACCATACACCCAAGTGTACCTAAAGTAGTCGTTGATAAATGTAACAAAATACAAATGACCACTGAGTGCTCTCATTTGCATAGGACCGCACACATCAAAGCATATGAGCTACCGAGCAGATGCACCACACCATACTTCTTAAAGGCAAACTTATGCATTTTTTTAAGAAAAAAACCCTCGCAAGCATGGGAAGGTGGAGTATCGAAAGTAGGAAAAGCATCAACTATCAGAAACCTCTAAAGTGTCATGAGACTACCAAAACTCATGTGACCATAGCAATCATGCCAAAGCTCTACATTCTACATCGTGGGACTTAGTGTGCTAATTGTCAGAGCATGAAGAGGCTTCCTCTAATAAATATTAAGCAAAAAAAGACATTTGTACAAAGTCCTTGATAACCAAAGAGCATAATCAAGCTCTTTACCTTTGACAATGCATTTGTCATCTTCAAAGATGACCTAAAAACCTTGTTTCTTGAAGCTTAAAACTCAAAGAAGGTTTTTAGTGCTCCTAGGCACAAACAAAACATCCATAGGCTAAAAATCTAACCCATCTATAGCTGTGATTATAACTATACCAATGCCACATACATCATAGCTAGAACTATTCACACAAGAAATTGTCTTTCTTGTAGGGACTAATTGCATGGATGTAAGTAAACACTTCTTTGAAGTAAGGTGCCTAGATGTTCCGCTATCATAACACTCTATATGCTACATTTCAATAGTATTAAATGCTAAAGCCATAGACATGTCATAGTTGCAAGTCAGAAATGCATAGCCCTCATCAAATAAGTTGGCTATAGCATCACCCTTTGAAGACTATGGTTGATGTCTCTTGGAGAGCCAAGCTAGAGTCCTTTTTTTCCTTTGCTAACCTCTTGTGTCATTTGTCTACATAATGGCCTTGATTTTTATAGTAGTGGCATTTTTCCTTTGTTTGAATCTTGGGTAGTGTTGCTAGATGACTATACCACATCAACCACCTTAAGCTAATTTTTCACCTATTGCTTGCCTTTGCCCTTACTTCTATACCTAGAGAGCATAGCTACATAACCAGATCTCATATCCATGCTCTTTCCAATTCGTTTCTCCTATAATAAGAGGGTGGTTAACTCCACCATTGTGAGAGGCTACTATGCCTCCCTCAAGACAAATTTAGTGACGTGTGGAAATCAAGATAGGACTCTAGAAGAGAGTTTAGGGCAATGTTGATCATCTCCTCATCGGTCATCACGTCATCAATATTCAACAATTTCTCTCTCAGCTCAATCGCCAATCATAAAATCCCAAAGACCCTTGGGATTATGCACCATGAAACTCCACAAGAAGTAGTTGGTGCCATCCAATTTATCCTCCTGAGTGAGAACACCCAAAACGTTGCTATGGTCATTGTGACTTTGTTGAGCCATTGTTGCAATAAAGTACATAAATTGCAACCAAACACTGCCAAGTTGAAGTGCAAAATATACTCACACGAGTATCGAGATCCCAATGTGGGATAGATTATATAGTCACAAACTTGTCCAGAACTATCTAAAAGTAAAATTTGCCTATAAGTGCCTTAAAAAGTATGCCAAAAGTGTTCAAAATAGCAACACATGAATGTGCCTCGAAACGTGTGCCCAAAAAAGTCAATTTGAATAATTTGATGATATAAGCCCCAAATTTCAACTTTTTTTGCCAAATTGGATTTAAACAACAATTGAATGTTGTTATTGCACTTGTTTTTACCTTCTTGGGATGTGTGCCAAGCAAAACCCCCAAATTTTCTTAATAAAACTTTGAGAAATAGAATAGATTTCTACAACCTTAGAATTCGATATAAGGTTGCCTCAAGATACGCACGGACAACAACCAACAATTGGATTTTACCTCTTAGATGTGTGTTAGACTCGTAAATTAGAAAAGCCCCAAATTTCTCATACAAATATCAAACAAATTGTGCAATGTTGGCAATGTTGGCAATCTTGGTGGAGATTCATACATGAGATCTTGAATCAAACAAAACCTTAAATTTTCTCAAGAAACTTTAAGAATTTTTAAAAATTGAAAAAGTTGATCAAAAACCCCCAAAGTTAGAAAGTTAGGGTTTTTTCATTTTTTATCTAGATCTGCAAAATATGGCAAGTAGGGCTAAGAAAATGGCAAGCATGGCTAAGAGAATGGTGGATATGATTGAGAAAAGGGTAAGCAAGGTTTCTGCAAATTTGTAGTAAATGGTGAGTAGGGTTGAGTAAATGGCAAGCACGATTGAGAAAATGGTGGATAGGGTTGAGAAAATGGTGTGAGCAGGGCTCAAAAAATGGCAAGGAAGGCTGAGAAAATGGTGGGTAGGGCTAAGAATGTCATGAGCAAGGCTAAGAGAGGCTATGTACAAGACTACCTATAGGATCGTATGCATTTTGAAAATAGCAATAGCTCCTTCTCCAAAGTAGCAACTTCTTTTCCAAAACATTAGCTTTTTCCTCCAAAACAATAGTTTCTCTTCCTTTGTTGAATGAGTAGACTTCGCATGGGTAGCACTATTTGAGCAATGGAGAGACTGAACCCATGTGTCTAGCTTCGATACCAACTATTGGAAATGGAGGAACTTTCCCTATCGAGTTGACTAGTTTAGTTTAGGGCATTGTCTTTTGTAAGTGATAGATGCAAGTGCTAGAATGATAGAATGAAAGTACAATAGTTTTAAGTAAATTTGACCTTTCCCTAACTCAACTAGAGTTAATTTAACCTAGAGTCTATTGTCACTACTTTTAAAGTCCTAGATACTCTATACTTTGACACTTTAATAAGAGTCCACACTACACAAATTACATTAGGCACTACCTATAATTGACCAATTTTAACACTTCTTACACATTAACTGAATATTTTCTTTCCATTGGTGGTCCTTATGATGGTGACTATTGTCTAGAGAGAATAAAGAGGGTCCATTTTTAGTTGTTGATAAGGTGGTTTTCTTAACAATAATATATAACTATTTTATTGTCAGTGCTAATGTTATTGCTTGGAGTGCTTTTATCAAGTGTTTTTTCTTCCAATCCACTTGCATTGTTGCTTTCCTTAAGAAAATGGTGCTTTTGATGAACTTGAATAGGATCTATATGCAATGGCGACAATGCTTTCAATGGACTACATATGCGAACGAATGGGATCTATATGTTGTGGCTCAGTTAGTTGTTTAGGGTTTCAAGAATCTTGTTTTTTGTCTATTCTTTCTTGGTCTTTATGTTATGTTCATGTAGACAAATAGGGTCTACTTGTGCTAGCTTGGTTACCTATTAAGGATTTCTAGAATCTTTTTTTTTTTCATTTGTGCATTCTTAGTCTTTCTCTCCTGTAAATAGTGGTATTAATATTGTTAGTATACTTCTTTAATTTTTTTTCTTCTAATTCACTCATAATGTTGCTTTTTTTAGGAAAGCAATGTTTTCATCAATGAATTGAGATATGATCTACATGAGATAATGATTTCAATGGGATAGAGATGTAGAAAAATAAAGTTTATATATAGTATTTTGGTTAGCCATTACAGACTTTGAGATCATCTCTTTTGTTTGTGCTTTCTTGGTCTTTTTAGTTTGTGAGAACAATAGTGTTGATTGTTCTTATGTGGGATATTAGATTCGTGGCAAGCTCCATATGATTGCATATATGTGAGATGACTCCTTTAAGACCTAGAGGAGTCCTCTAGTAGGTGACCAAATTGTCAAGAGTCGTAGATCTAGAGCATGGCAGATGCTATGGCAGGTGGAAGATGAAGACCAAACTCATGATGACATAGACAAGTAGAGACAAACTATTACACAAGTGAATTAGGTTCCAAGATGGCAGCTTGGACTCATAAACACAATCTTGTGTAGGACTAACAAAGACAAGATACTTAACTGAAAGTACAAAGATGTCTGACATTGTATTCATTCCATATGAAAGTGATAGTCAAGTACAATGCTTTATAGAAATTGGGTTGTTCTACTCTCCTCACTGTGCATATGGGATTTAGGACAGCTCTTCCTGGAGCGTACATCATTTGTCATTTCTCAACACCCCCTTCAAATGATGATTCCCTACACTTGCTGGCTTTTGCCCCCCCTATAGATAGCATGGCCCGGGAGACTAGCTATAGGTAGCCTAGTTAAGTTAAAGCTTGAGACTTTAAATCTTTGGCAAGGATTTTTACAAAGCAAATCCACTATGGGAACAATTTTCCTTAGAACAATCTGTCAGAGTTGTTAATGGTAGCAGAAGCATCTTCTTCTTGTTCTTCATTCATGAATTGACCTTGGTGGTGGTCTTCTGCATCTGCTGTGCTCTTTTCTTGTGAAAACATTCACTGGCAATATGGCCAGTCTTACCACAATAATGGCATGCCATCCGAATTCTATTGTCAGTGTTGAATCCTCGACCTCTTTTCTTGGGTCCAGTAGCTCCTTTGGTGTATAAGAGATTTTCCCTTGAACTGGTCTCTTTTACATCTTTGCTTTTAAATTTGCTTTCTCCATCAAGCAATAAGTGCTCAATATCTTTGAGTGAGAGACTGGAAACATTACTTAGTGTTGAAATAAGGTTCTCATATGGTTCATGATTAACACTGGCAAGTAGCACTGCTATTGCCTCATCCTCGTCAATGTTCTTTTTAAGATTTGCTAGTTGAGTTTTAAGGCTCTTGAACTTATTGATGTGTACAGTCATAGATGAATTGTCTTTTCCATCCAACTTATAAAACTACATAAGTAATTTTACCTTTGAGTTCTTTGTTGCTTGTGTACCAAAGATTTTGTCAAGTTCTTCCCATGCCTTCTTTGCATCCCTGATGCCGAAGATCTGATATAATACATCATCTAATAGACGCCATGCAATAATACCTAGAGCTTTCTTGTTCATCTTCTTCCATGCCTTTGTTTTAGGTTGGTCTTCTACAGCATCTTCTTTCTTGTCATCGGCATCTTCTTCCTCATCTTCAAACAAATCCCACAAGTCTTTCTGCATAAGGTGGTACATGGTCTTCTCCTTCTAGGCATGAAAGCCTTCACCATTAAACGTTGCTATCTGTTCCACTTCAGTCATCTTAGTAAGAGGTCTTACCATGAGAACTCTCAAGCAGTGTCTATCCTTTTACAAGAAGATTGAGATTTACATACGATTTTATCAATGTGGCTTTAAATCATCAAACAAACTGAGAATAATCTTCGAAGCATGAATCAGAAGGTGAGTTACTTCTTAAATGTGCTAACAAGCACAATGATGGGGTAGTGTCAAATCCCACTGTGTAGTATCAAAAGATACTACGGTTTTGAAGATGCTGATTCTTGTTGCTTGATGGTTGATGTTACCCCTTCAACTTGAAACCCCTCCTTGATGGTAAATCAATTAAATATTTGCTGGAAGACTGAGTGTTGTAGTAGATCTTGAATGGTAGGAACTCTACTTGACTGAAATTGAAGGGCTTGAGATTTGTAATAGCAATGATGTTATCCCATTGAGCTTTGATTTCTCCAAATCTTCCAAAGCTTGATGATTAGTTGATGAAATATTTGCTAAACATTGAGTGATTACTTAGTTCAGAGTGGTAGGAACTTGAGTGTGCCAAGAGGAGTGAGAAAATGAAGAAATATGAAGCTTTAAGTAATCTTGGCTATGGCTTCCTAGATTAGGGATTTGACCCAGCCTTGGTTTTTCACTGATTGTAGGAGCTACAGTGGATCATTTTGAAAAAAAAAATTATGGAAATTAAGCTCTCTTTATGCTCTATAAAATCCCTATGATCGTCATCTAAATCGATGCAGAATCGTCATGCACAGAGCAAATAAACATACGCAGGCACAGTTTCGAATAGTAATGACAAATTTTTATCATGCTGGGATGTATGATGAGCAATGTCAAGCTTTAAGGCTACAAGAGGGAGCGCCTTGAGGTTAGAAAGATATCCTTAGAATGAATCTTATAAAGATATTGCCTCTGGAGAGAGATCCAAGTACTCCATGAAGGGTACGTCCTACATGCCACAAAGTGAGGTTATGGTAGCAACTGACAAAAGTGACAATGCTAAGCTCCAGATAGGGCAATGTCAAGTTCTTATGTGATGTAGAGAAGCCTTTGTTGAGATGGCAAGCTCAAAATGTGCAGACATTGATGATGGACCACCTGGCTAGATGGGTCCGCACGTCTACACTTAGCACGTTGGTGGTCATTATGATACTTGCATGGCCACTGACTTATCACTTATTATATTTAGTTTGTTACACCTACCTATAGCTAGCAAAGACAGTGTGCCAGTCGATTAGTGTAATCGGTTATGCACTGTTTGACTTAATAGGCCACTTTCCTTTATGTTGTATCTTATCTATACTTTGTTTACAGTGTATAGTGTGTGAAAGTTAAGAAGAAACCAGCAAGAAAATGTTTTGGCCTCCATCTCTCTTCTTGTGTTCTTGAGTGAGCTTCCTCTTGTGTACACAGTGTGTGTTTGGTGCAGCAGCTCAACCAAGTCCCCCACCACATGATTCTTGACATGGTATCAGAGCTGCACCACTGAGAGAGGCTGATTTTGAAGGCTGAAGCGAAGGAGAAGAAGAAAGGTTTGAGCAAGCAAGCAACGGGTAAGAAGCTCTCCCATTCTTCCACTCTCTCTCTTGGATAGTGCCTGTGAAGGCACTGGAAGCAAGGTCGAGCAAAAATCTCAAATTGCTGTGAGATTTGGTGTGCGAGCAGACCACTGTATATTCTGCAAATAAGCCCTTTAGGGCTTGCCCGCAGTTATTTTGGGTGTGTGAGGCCATTTTAGGCCCCATTTTAGAGCCGCAAGGTTGCGGACAATAATTTCAGGGTACACTATTGATTTCGGCTGTATTGACCAAAAGTGGGTGCGCATGTTACAAATTGTGAATATGTAATTCTTAAGGCATTTGCAGGAAGCAAACATAAGGTTTATCTGCAAACATGTTGTAGATTACATGTACTACTGAGCAATCAATGAAAAAGGTTGCTTGGTGTAGTGTTGTGCATGTGTTGTGAAAGATTGCAGAAGACTAGCTTGCTGTGTTGTATCCTTGTTTGTGATAATGGCAGAGAACAGTGGAAATCCCATTATTGAGAAGCTCAACAAGAACAACTACCCTTCATGGAAGTTCCGTGTGATGAATTTCCTCATTGGAAAGGGCCTTTATGAGTTTGTCTCAAGTGAAGAAAAGAAGCCATAGCTAGGTATCCCTCCGACTACAGATGAGTTAAACGCATAGAAAGAGTGGAATGCGACAGACAAAAAGGTGATGTACTGGCTATCTGCAGTAATTGATAATACTATGCTGGGACATATCAGGAACGCAGAAACTTCACATGTAGATTGGACGATTTTTGAGAGCATATTTTTAGTAAATACAAAGGCACGAAAGATTCAACTCAAGCAAGAGTTAAATGCCTTGAAGAAAGGGAAAATGTCTATCAATGAGTATGTGTTGAAGGTGAGGAGCATTGGAGATGCTTTAGCAGCGATTGATGCAATGCCGAATGATGATGATTTGGTTTCATCCACTCTGAGTGGCCTTAACAATGAGAAGGCATGAAAATCATTTGTTACTTCAGTATATGTACGGAAGCCATTTCCAGGTTTTGATGAGCTAATCTCTCTCATGATTACTAAAGAGATCAATATGCAGGGTGATTTGTCTGAAAGAAATGGTGAACACGTCCAAGCATTTTACTCAAGTTCAGGAAGGGGACGTGGTAGATCCTCTTTGAGAGGCCATGGTATGGGACATGCTGGCGATAACCAGCAAAACAGGTTCAATCAACAGTTTGGTGAAATGCAGGTTTCTGGAGGCAGAGGAAACTTTAGAGGCAGGGAAAGCTCTAGAGAAAGAGGTGGATGGCAGAACAGAGTTTCAGGAAATTCTGCTATTGTTTTCCATTATTGTGGCAAAACAGGCCATATTGTAGCCCATTGCTATGCAAAGAAGGATGATATTTGCAGTGGTAAATTGCAGCAATGAAACTATGCATCGTCTTCATGACAGAATGAAGACAAAAATGAGCATCTATTTATTATGCAGCATATGATGAATGCAGTTACAGGAAAGGGGACACATGATGATGTATGGTATGTCGATTCAGGTGCATCTAATCATATGACCAATCATGTTGAATGGTTTTGAGAGATGCAGGACTTACAAAACCCAGGTTATGTGCAAACTGGTGATGATTCATGCCACCCAATTTCACACATTGGAAAGGTTCCCTTGTCCTTGTATGATGGCCAGACAAAGAGTTTGACAGATGTATTACATGTGCCATCAATTACAAAGAATCTAGTATCTGTTGGCCAAATGGTAGAGCAAGGGTTGCAAGTCTGATTCAATGCAAAAGGTTGTTTTGTAGAAGACTTTAATGATAAGTGCAGGTTGGTCGCAAAAGTAAGTAGAGTTGGCCGAATGTTCACTTTAGATGCTAGAATTCCTGCAATGAATGCTACTATGTATGCTAAAGGAAAAGGAGTAGTTGCAGATATTGAAATATGGCATACACGTATTGGACATGCAAATGTGCAAAGGCTGAAATTAATGCAGTCCAGAGGATTGGTTACAAGGTTGCCTTCTTTTAGAGTTGCAGAATTGCATAAAGTCTGCTGTCAGGCATGCCAGTTTGATAAGCAGGCAAGACAACCCTTCTCGCATGATAGAGAAGTGAGCAGAAACATACTTGATGTAGTCCATACAGATGTCTAGGGGCCTATACAGAATGTATCACTTGGTGGCAGCAAATACTTTGTCACATTTATTAATGATTGTTCAAGGAAGCTATGGGTATACTTCATGAAGGAAAAGAGTGATGTGTTTGAGCACTTCAAATCTTTTAAGGCAGCTGTTGAAATAGAAACAGGCTTAAAAGTGAAGTGCTTGAGATCAAATGGAGGGGGAGAGTACCTCTCTAATGAGTTCAATGGCTTCTTGAGGACTCATGGGATAAAGCAGCAATTTACTTGCAGGTATACCCCACAGCAAAATGGCGTTGCAGAAAGAAAAAACAGGCATATTGCAGAAGTTTCACAGGCATTAATGGGGCTGAAAAGAATATGCCCAAACATTTTTTGTCTAAGGCTGTCCATACTGATGTTTACATTATGAACAGAACTCCCATAGCTGCAGTTCATGGGATGACTCCTAAAGAATGCTTTACTGGCAAGAAGCCTGATGTATCGCACTTGAAGGTATTTGGCTGTGTTGCATATGTTCATGTGCCAGATGAGCTATGGAAGAAGCTTGATCCAAAGGTAGAAAAATATGTTTTTATTAGATACTCTTTAGAGCAGAAAGGGTATCACTATTATAACCCTGTCTTACAGGAGTGAGCAGGGATGTCATCTTTGATGAGATGGGAAGTTGGTATACACCCGTTGGTGATGTTTTGGATGATGATAATGATCAGGATAGCTATGTGCAGAAAGATAAACAAGAATCACAGTGTCTTAGTGGACCAGAAACATCATTTGGTACTACACCTATAGTGAGCCCTTGGTCTGGGAGACTAAGGAGTAGCCCCACATCTTCAGGTGGATCTATAAGTGTTGCAGGAAAGGATAAAGGAAAGAAGAAAGTGTTGGATGGTAATGATGCATCTACCAGTCATTTGGGATTGGATGGAGATTTTAATGGTTCGGAGAGTTTGGATGATGAGCTTGGCATTCCTTCAGCCACGCCATGTGTACAGAGAGCTTATAGTAATGTAAAGGCTCCATTGAGTGATCTGATGGTACGCAGATCTAGCAGGGTCAGATACCCTGTTAAAAGATTTGGTTTTGAAGGTTATGCAGCTCACATTATGCTTATATGGTGAAACTAGTTGAGGATGTTGAGCAAACTTTTTTTTTAGGATGTTGTTGGTCATGCTCATTGGGATGCAGCAATGGATAAGGAGATGGCTGCATTAGAAGCCAACAAGACTTGGGATTTGGTACCCTTGCCTAAGGGTAAGAAAGCTATTGGCTGTAAGTGGGTTTACAAAGTCAAGCATAATGCAGATGGCTCCATTAGCATGTATAAGGCTAGACTGGTTGCAAAAGGCTATGCTCAAACATATGGCATAGATTATGAAGAGATATTCAGTCCAGTTGCTAGGATGGCAACTGTTAGGTATGTGATTTCCTTAGCAGCAGTCAAAGTTTGGAGTTTGCAGCAAATGGATGTTAAGAATTCCTTCTTGCATGGTGAATTGCAAGAAGAAGTGTATATGGAGCAGCCAGTAGGTTATGAGGATTTAGAGCATCCTACATATGTGTGCAGGTTAAAGAAGGCGCTCTATAGGCTGAAGCAAGCACCTAGAGCATGGTCTGACAAGATTGGAGAGTATCTTGTCAATATTGGATTTTGTATTTTTGATGCTGATCACTCACTTTATGTGAGAAAGGGAGATGTAGATTTGGTCATCATAGTCATCTATATGGATGACTTGATTATTACAGGTGACAGTGACAATGGGATTGCTAAAGTTAAGGACTTCTTGAAGAAGAAGTTTGAGATGAAAGATTTGGGTAAGCTGAGATACTTTCTTGGTATTGAGGTGATCAGATGTGATGATGGTATATGGCTATCCCAAAGGTAGTATGGCTTGGATATGTTATCCAAGTATGGTATGACAGCATGTAAGCCTCTTTCAATACCACTGGAGCAAAACGTGAAGTTGAGTGTTGATGTTGGGGATGAGATAGAAGACCCTAATATGTTCAGGAGGATAGTAGGGAGTGTGATTTACTTGACTATCACAAGGCCAGACTTGAGCTATGTTGTTGGCCTTGTTAGTCAGTTTATGTAGATGCCTAGAAAGCCTCATTTGGATGCAGTTAGACGTATATTGAGGTATGTGAAGTCCACTTTACATTATGGACTTTTTTATGAGGCAGGTAAGGACGTACAAGTCTTTGGATACACATATGCAGATTGGGCTGGTAGCATGTCAGATAGAAGATCTACAAGTGGATTCATGTTTTTCCTTGGTAGTGCAGCAGTTACATGGAGCAGCAAAAAGCAACCTACAGTTGCTTTATCGAGTATGGAGGCTGAGTATAGAGGTGCTGCTATGGCAGCATGTGAGGTGGTATGGCTGCAAAAGTTATTAGGTGATTTGGATGTGCAAGGAGATGGTCCAATTGTCATTCATTGTGACAACATGAGCAGTATACAGCTAGCTAGGAATCCAGTGTTCCATGCTAGGATAAAACACATTGAGGTGCACTACCACTTTGTGAGAGAGAAGGTACTTGCAGGAGAGATTGACTTGGTATATGTCAACATACAATATCAGATAGCTGACATTTTCACAAAGGCATTGGGTGCAGAGAAGCTTCGAAAGTTCCGAAGCTTACTTGGAGTTGCAGAGATAGAGTTGAGCTTGAGGGGGAGTGTTGAAATGGCAAGCTCAACACATGCAGACATTGATGATGGACTGCCTGGCTAGATGGGTCCGCACGTCTACACTTAGCACGTTGGTGGTCATTATGATACTCACATGGCCACTGACTTATCACTTATTATATTTAGTTTGTTACATCTACCTACAGCTGGCAAAGACATAGTGCCAGTCAATTAGTGTAGTCAGTTATGCACTGTTTGACTTAGTAGGCCACTTTCCTTTATATTGTATCTGATCTATACTTTGTGTACATTGTATAGTGTGTGGAAGTTAAGAAGAAACCAACAAGAAAACATTTTGGCCTCCATCTCTCTTCTTGTGTTCTTTCTATCCCTTTTTTCTTATTGTTGAAGGGAGGTAAACCCTGAAGTGAAAGCATGCAAGTAGAAGCAAAAGCTATGGTGGAAGGAACAAGAGCAAGAAAGAGAGTGATATACAATGTAAGAACTCCAACGATCACACTATGTGACCTGCCTTCCCTTTATTCAAATGTCACTAAAAGAATAAAGAATGAAATGATAGTGATGAGCATCTGCTATCTATAGTTTATAAGTGTGCAGGTATGCGGCTACTATCAGTGTAACTAATACATGGGTAGCTAGGTATAGGAGCCTTTACCCCCAACAACCTCCCACTTAAAGGAAAATGTGCCCTTAGTGAGGATAAGAAAAAAGTGAAAAAGTACAAATATATATAAGTACAACAAGATGAGGAAAGATGTTATCTCATCCAATGCCCCTCAACTTCCTAAGGAAGGAAAAAAGCTACACTAAGAGACTTTTTGTGAGAAGATCTACGATTAGTTGAGATCTTGACAAGCTCAATGGACTTGTCCTCAATGACCTCTCGAATAAAGTGGTAGTGTACCTTAATGTTCTTTGTCTTCATATGGAAGATTGGATTCTTGGCCAACTGAATAGCACTCATAGAATCCAAATGCAGTGTAGAAACCACATTGGTAATGCCAAGGTCTACCACCAAATGGCCTAGCTGGAGAGTCTCCTTGCAAGCCTCAATGGCTAGAACATATTGTGCATCCGTAGTAGATAAGGTCGTGCATTTCTACACCCAGGACATCCAAGAAATAGCACCTCTAGCAAAGATGAAGACATAGCCAAAGGTGAAGTTTTTACTATCTATATGTCCTACATAATCAGAGTTAGTGTATCCCATGACTCCTATATCCTGGCTACCATAACATACGCACATAGCTATTGTGTCCTTTAGGTACCTCATGATACCGACATCCCAATGTTGTTTGCAAGGTATACTTATATAGCATGCCACAACTCCTACTACAAATGCTATGTCAGGATGAGTGGCTATCATGGCATACATCAAACTATCCACTATAGATGAATAAGGAATGTTGGCCATCTCAGCCTTCTGCTCATCAGACTATGGACAATCACCCTAACTAACCTTCATGTGAGAAGGTAAATGATAGTTAATAGGCTTAATATCTTACAAATGAAATTGCTCAAGGACCTTCAAGATGTACTCTTTCTGTGAGAAGTAGAGGAGCCCCTCAAAGTAATCACATGCAATGCACATCCCAAGAAAATGTGAGGCTTGTCCCATGTCCTTCATCTCAAAGCTCTTTTTGAATTGACCTTTCAAGGCATCCAACTCATCATGAGCACTCCTAGCAAATCATATATTGTCCACATAGAGAATCAAAATCATAAGGCTACCATTACAAGCCTTCTTCATGTATAAGCATGGATTCATATCTCTGCGAGAATATCCTTCTAAATACATAAAGGCATCAAACTTGTGATACAATTTCCTAGGTGCTTGATTAAGGCCATATAGACTATTTTGCAATCTATACACTAGGTGTTCCCTGCTAGGGTCTGCAAACTCCTTAGGCTACTCCATGTAAATCTCATTATGCAAGTCCCTGTGAAGAAAAGCCAACTTGATATCCATCTGATAAAGATCCAAGTCAAGCTAAGCAATCAAAGTCAATACCACGTGTAGGATAGTCATCAGGAAATGCCTAAACCTTATGTGTATAGTCATCAATGAAAGTAACAAAATACTTCGCACCACCTAGAGATTTGCAAGGCTCACCCAAAGGCTCACCCATGCGTATCATACTAGAGTTCTTATGCATATTGCATGTCTCCCTGCCATATAAACAATGATCACAAGACTCAAAACATTTATAGTCAAGGGCAGAAGATACTACAAATGAGTAAGCATTTTCATTGCTTTCAAGGACATGTGCCCATGGCAATGATCCCATAGAGATACATGTGGAACTACATCCATTGCTAAAATATAGTTAATCGAACTAGATATAAGCAAGGGGTAGCGAGTATTGGACTTAGTACCATGTGCAATGACAAGATTCCCGTGGCTACGCTTCCATGAGGAACCACCAAAAGAAACAACATAGCATGCACCATCCAAAGTGCCAAAAGTAGAGATAAGGCTCTTCATGAGAGCCAGTACATCATGAAGAGTAAACATGCTTTTAGAGGTAAAAAACTATGGGACATCACCAATACCAACTACCTGCAATGCCAAGTCATTACCCAAATGGATAGATCCAGTCATATTGTGATAGGACATCACCAATACCAACTCTGGACATCACCAATACCAACTATCTCCAATGCCAACTATCTCCAATGCCAAGTCACTAAAAAACTATGGACATCACCAATACCAACTATCTCCAATGCCAAGTTATTACCCAAATGCACAGATCCAGTCATACTGTGATAGGAGCGAAACCACTCTCTGTGAGGGGTCACATGGAAGAAAGCCCTTGAATCTACCAACCAACATTGAGTGTACCCTAACAAAGCATTAGCCAACTATGAAGTATCAATAGAAGAAGCTACAACTATGTAATCATTATCAAAATCAATCTGCACAATATTAATTTCTTGTCTTGTACTTTACCCTTTCCCTTTTCCTTGTGCTTGTCTTCGCACATTTTATGGCATTGTGGTTAAATATGTCATGCTTTTCCTTATTAATGACAAGTCAGTTTGAGGACTAACAACCATGGGACTTACTACGAGACTGTCCACATGACTGAGAGCAAGATTATTGAGAGTTTCTCCCATAGCGAGCATTACTACTCCTACCATTATTGTCTCTAACTGTCAAAGCATGAGATGTACTGGAAGTATCAACATTCTTTCTATTAACCTCTTCAGTCATCACAAGAGTGCACCCTTTATATCGTACAACTATACCCCATCAATAGGCATGTTGGCACATATAGCTGTACAAAATGTATCACATGATTCATGCAATATAACTAAGAGGAACAAGGGAACCAAAGTACCTTGAATTCGATCCCCTACGAAGACAAATGACTGATAATGGAATGAAACTCATTTAAGTGAGATGATATAGAATTGTCTTCCTTTATGCGAAGTGCACGAGTTGCTTTAGCCCAATACATCTAAGAAGTGGGGATTTTCTTGTCATAGACATTGCGAACCTTTGTCCCATAAGTCCCATGTAGACTGCCCCATCAGAGATGACATTCAAAAACACCTACTTAGAGAGGAGCAATATGATGGTGGACCTACATGGCTCATCTAATTCATCCCAATCCTCTACATCAATAAGTTCGTCGATCTTGATATCCTTACGTTTCAAAGGCCTAACCTGCATTTTTTGCACTAAAACTTGCTAGATTTAAGCCTTCCAATAGATGTAGTTAATGCCATCCAGCTGTAAAATTACACGACGCAGCGAACAGAATCTGAGAAAGAGATAGAGATAGAGAGTACACAACAGATAAGAGAAGAATTAGAAAATTTCTTTAGCTTCAAAAAACTGATACAGAGATGGCTCTGTCCACCCGCGCACTTCCACAGTGAAGCTTAGATGGCAATCTAGATAGAAGATAGGTGAAGAGCTTAAGGCTAGCTAGAACAACTCTGACTGGGTGAAAGATAGATGATCGATGGCTATGAAGGGGTTTAGCTTTCATAGCCCATGAAGGCGGTTAGGTCAGGATGACTGACCTATCATATGAGCCTCCACTAGTCGACCAGGGAATATTCCCTTTACCGTCGGGCTGGGGGCGCTGCCCCGCAACTCGATGCAATGTGCCTCGAGTTACTACCAGCTTAACTACTCAGTCCAACCCAAAGATTAGACCCACAATGGTCACCTTTTTGCCATCCGATCACATAGACCTCATCTGATATACAAGTTAGGACTCAACCAATGTCCAGGCTGACATTTGGCTTCTTCTCATAATGGGGGCCTTACAACTTTGAGCACCATGGATCATTGGTGGCACCTTATGAGGGTGGGGCATTGAGCATATCTAACACCAACTTGTCTATATTAAAGATAGCACTATCACTCGAGTCACTAGCCATGATGAAGGAAAATAAGTGCACAAACTATCAAAGAAAGATGTTGTAATTACTATAAATAACCCTAAAACCACTATTAAATCAAGGTTAAAGCAAGAGGAACTGTTGAACCAAGATATTGTGCTCAAGGTATGACCAAAATAGAGTCAAACAGAAGTGATTGCCCACATTAAATGATGCACGGTCTGCAATTATGGCTTGCTGTAAATAAAGTACAATAGTAAGAAAACCAAGCCAAAAATGAGCTATCACTTACACATGAAAAACTAGAACTATCTCGGGGTAATTGAGGGAGGCCCAAAGGCACGACCGACTGAGCAAGGTAGCAAAAGCTCAATAAGAAACCAAGATAGGTGTATGCATAAATGACAAGACCTGACAGGGGTTAATGCAAGTCCAAAGGCAAAGTCAAATCATATCAACCTTCAAGGCATAAATTGCAAACAAATAGCATGTAAAGAGAGCATGTATATGTGAATGTTCCACTGTGACAAAAGTCAAGCTCAATTGTGTAACCAATAAGTTCTATGTAACATCAAAGTCAATGAAGCAACTCCCACTGGAACAAAATCAGATGTGGAATGAGCAAGCAAAGCTTAGATACATCATGTACATAGCATCCAACATCCAAGAGCCAATGGCATACATCTAGAGCATCTGAGTCAAGATGGTCGGCAAAGCATCACTATAGCATCTGAGTCAATGACTAACAGACCAATGTCACTCTCCAAAGCTCCAAAATAACTCAATGCAAGTCAAGATGAAGCCCAAATGTCCATCATACATAGCCAAGACATATAACATTAATATCAGACATCTAACATCCAAGTGAATAGTCCGAGTACCATCCAAAGATAATAGGCATAAACTGTCTCAAGGGGATGTCTGGTCTAGCAAATCACAGGCAATGTCAATCAAAATTAGCTTCAATCATAGCTCAAATGCATTCTAGAACCATGGCAAAGCATGTCACATCGTCCATAAGCATTAGTACATCCGTCAAATAGTCAGCATAAGCACCTGGGAGCAATGGGCATATGCTTTCACTAATAAAATAAGCTTCGGCTCTATTATAAATAGCAATAAATCTCTATCCAAACTAAGCAAATGAAGTGCTCTAAGTAGCCAAAAATGATCTCCAATGCATTGACATAGCATCCACATGTGATCTAATACTAATGGGCATTAATAGAAGCATTGCATAATCATGTAGAGGCACCATAGAACTCAAGACCAGGCTATCCCAAAACTGTGAACAGCAATGATAGTGAATGTAAAGTTCAACTCAGGAATCCATGCCAAATACAATTTTCGAGAGGTCTTGCCAATGATCACTAGGTTTGCCAAGACTGCTAGGAACCATTTAGAGGTTGGAGTAGTAGTCAAACTGATCTACGAATATCATGCCAAGAACAGGCTTAGATCACATAACTTGTTTCAAGGATACTACAAGGTGCGGTGAGGAAAATGGGGGGCAAGGCAACCTCCAGGGTTGCCAAGGAAGGCCTAGAAGAGGTCCAATGCAACAACTGGAAGTAGCCTAGAGGACATGGAGTATCAAAAGCATACCTTCAAATGAGAAGCCATGGTTACCAATGAAGAAACCTTCAAATCCAAGGCTGAGGCAATGCCAAGACCAAGCTCAAGCTCACGAGAAGAGGGATTTGATACTAGTTGAAGGGAGGTGAGCCTTGAAGTGGAAGCACATGAGTGGAAGTAAGAGCTATGGTGGAAGGAACAAGAGCAAGAAAGAGAGAGACACACAATGTGGGAACTCCAACAGTCACACTATGTGATCGGCTTGCCCTTTATTCAAACATCATTGAAAGAATAAAGAATGAGTGACAGTGATGGGTGCCCGCCATATATTTTATAGGTGTGCGAGTATGTGGGTATTGGCAATATAACTAATACACGAGTGGCTAGTTGAGTTTGATATGCTCCCAATATTAGATTAAGGTATTATAAAATTGTAGAGTGACTAATTTTCAAGATGAACACATCCACACTAAAGGTTTCACTTGATTTTGATATTTATCATTTCATTTTGAATTTTCAAGTTTTCTCATGTTTTAAATTTACAAGTTAAATTTAATTAGTTATGCTCATATTTAGTAACATGTAAATATGCACATGTGTTAACAATTGATATTTTTTCAATGGAAACACTTATTTGACACCTTTTACACATTAATTCAATTATTTCAAAGTTTAAAATTATTTTATTAGTAAAAAGTTGCATAATTATGGCATGATATCCTTGCCCCCTTAGAGAAATTGAGATGGCCGCATCTCAAGAGAAATTGGGAGTATTCTTTCTAAAGGGAAGCATCATCTACCCATGTGGCATCTTCTTGAGAATAGTCTTTCATTATACAAGATGTAGTCTTAAGATTCAATGTCTCAACAGTTTCTTCCTCATTCAGAGATCCTTATTGGTTGTATTTCAAGAATCTCTTGAGCTCGTATAACTATTTTTGTTTATCATTGAGTAAATACTCAAGGTTAGATATATAATGCTTGAGTAGGTTTACATAAAATACATTATACACCTTTAGATATGGTGGTAGTTTAAGTTAATAGGTTTTCTTCCCATCATCTTGATAATTTCATAGTATTCGCAATACTTTGGACTTAACTTCTTGCATTTTCTCAAGGATAGTTAGCTTTTCTCAAGTCTTACCCTTAGGAAAATCATGTCTCCTTCCTTTAAGGTGTATATCATCCTTTGGAAATTCAAGTAAACTTTTGCTAATCTTGGGCAGCCTTGATATAATGACAAATGGCTCAAACCTATTGGTTTATTCTTCAAACATAGCTTTAGAAGCTTCTACCTTGAGTGTGGGGTTTGAAAAGTTCAACAAAGTCTAGTATTCTTGTCTATATAAAGCTTAGAAAGGAGACATCTTGATCGTCTATTGCTAGATAAACTCCAAAAGGGCTAGATATTCAATCCACCTTCTTGGCTCTCTTTCATGGTAGGATCTTAGGATGATTTGGTTCACCCTCTTAGTTTAGTATCATATTGTGAGCAATAAGTAGTACTATAGTATAGCTAAGTTTTGATGACTTGGATTAAGCAATTCCAAATCTTTGAGGCGAAATTGAAATGTCTATCACCACTTATACTATTTGATATTTCATGTAACCTAAATATCTCCTTAATAAACATTGGTGCAATATTAGAGGATTTGTAGGTGAACTTGATTGGAATCAAGTGAGTAACTTTGATTAGTCTATCTACTAATACCATAATAGAGCCATATTCACCAATAGTAGTGGGTAATTCGACTATGAAGTCCATGCTTATATAGTCCTACCTCATTTATGGAATGTCCAAGGGTTTGAACTTCCCTTGACACATTAATTCTTTTTGCTTTGACCCTTTGGAAAGTTAGGCATTGGGTCACATATCGCAATATATCCCCTTTCATTCCTACCTAATAATAGCTCATGTGAACCACCATTAAGAGTCTTTGCAAAATTAGGATGTGTAGCTATCATGTTATCATGAGGTTTCCACAAGATCTTAACCTTAGTATCCTGACTCCTTAAAATATAAAGGTGGTCTTTGTACTAAAGGCATCTATTACCTATGATAATCCTTTATATTGTCTTCCTTCTTATCTAAGCTATCACCTTGAAGCAATTTTTTTAATGAGTAATTCATACTCCTTGTTATGGGAAATGGTTTCGCATACAAGTTCTAGGACAGGGTTGTCAAGCGTGGATACAATTCCTAGGCTTTGCACATTTTAAAGACCTTATAGAAAAAAATTTAAAAGAAAAGAAAACCCATTGTCTTCAACATAAGCTTCATCATTGTCATCACTCCATGGCCCTGATCACATAAAAGTGCACTACTCAACAACTACAATGTTGTGATCTTGAAAAGCTAGCTCAATGATGCATGAATCAGGATAAAGGAAGAGAGGGACTGATCACGACCAAGGATTGCACATGGTGGTTGGAAAGCCTACCAATGGGGAAGCTAGTAAGAATCCTATATAAAGAGAAGGGTAAGACCGAGAGGGGGGAACCTGCTAAGGTAATAAGAGAGGGAGAAAGGAAGTGAAAGAGGTAGAAGAGAAGGTGGGATATGGCACGCGCGCACACACACACACAGAATAATAATAATAATAATAATAATAATAGAAGGGAGTGAGGGATACTGAGAGGGAAGGGAGATAGATAGATAGAAAGGGAGAGAGAGACAAAGATAGCTAAGAGAAGGAGAGGGTGTGATAGAGAAGGAAGGAAGGAAGGAAGATAGATAGACAGACAGACAGACAGACAGACAGACAAGCAAGCAGGTAGACAGGCAAGTGGGCGGGTGGGTGGCTGGGTGGCTGGGAAGGAAGGAAGGAAGGAAGGAAGGAAGGAAGGAAGGAAAAACAAGGTGAGATAGAGATAGGGAGATAATGATTACCACTTTTACTCTGTAATATATAAAATATATATCAAAAATTTATTTTGATTTTCTCTCCCTCTCGCGCGGTTGCGCGTCGTGCTAGAAGGGTGGAAGGGGATAGAGGAGCCAGCAAGCTCCTTGCTAGAGCTTGCTTGGCTCCACAAGCATGCATAGTGACACGCTTGAGAGGGAGGATTCCCTCCCCTCCCCTATAAAAATGAGGGAGGGCCACAGGCTAACGAGGAGGGAGGAGGAAGGACAGAAGAGGTATGCTGCCTGATCGAGTGCCGTGAGAGAAGGGAGAATGATCGCCTGATGCTGTCGAGCTGCTGCTGCCACCTGCCGCCTCTATCCTCTCTCCCCACATGCGCCATCATCTGCCGCTTGCAGACTTTTCACACCCCCCCGTCGTCGCCGTCAAATTCCCCCCCCCCCCCCCCACGTGGATCCTGACTCCCACAAAAGCTTCAAGAAGCTTCTTAAGGGGGGGCTAATTAAGCCCCCTTTCACCCCCTCAGATCCCTTTTATCCTTTCACCCGCCCCCCCCCTCCCCCCTGGGTTTTTAAACCCTCAAGCCCCCATTCCTATACCATTCCCTTACCCTTCACCCCCTCCTGGTTTTACCCCCTTAGAATCCTTTCACCCCGCCCCGGTCTTAAACCATTAACCCCTTCCCGTGGGGCCATTAAACCCCCACACCCCTTGGCCTCATAAACCACAAACCTCCCCTTCCCCCCCCCCCCCCCCCCCCCCCCCCGGTGCCTAAATCTATAAGTCCCTTCTTGTGTTTGAAACCCCATGTTTCACCCCCCCTCATATTCCTTTTTTTAACACACCCCCTAAGCCCCTTTTTAACCCCCGTGTCCCCTTTTCCTTACACACCCTTTTCCCTCCCCTGTGCTATAAGCCCTTCACCCTTCACCTTTCCCCTTTCACCCCGGGTTTAAATTCCTAAGCCTTTACTACTCCGTGTCCCAAAACCTCTCCAAAAATCCCCCTTCCTATACCTTTTACCCCAAGCCCAAATATCTCCCAAGGCCCTTCATATATGTTTGTGAAACCACACACACACACACCCTTTTCACTGTGATTATACCCTATAGACCCTTTTTCTCTTAGGCTTTATAAACCTTTCCCTCTCCGAAGAAGCTAAGACCTTAAAGGTCTTGTTACCCCTTTTTTGTGGTTAATCCCTTAACGGCTCCTTGCCTCGAAAGAAAGAAGAAGAGTATTGAAGCGGTGGTGGAATTCCTGCATCGTAAATTTAGTTTTCCTTCAAATAGCCTTATGCACTGAAACGAAATTATGAGCAAGATTATTTACCCACTAAAGTAGTATATTTCAGTTAAATCTTAAAGGTATAAAAAATGCATCTTGCACCATTAACCCCTATTCTTTTTACAACGAATCATCATAGAAGGGGAAATTCATGAAAGGTTTCTTACGTTGCTTAAACTCTAGGAAGTTATCATTGCTAACTGCATATCTTAGCAAGGAAAAGATTATTTATTTGGCATGAGTTTTGTTCACAAGGAAAAAAGAAAGATTAATTGAATTTACCTAACCTCGAAGCAACAAAGTTTAGGACTGAAAAATCAATCGTCATGATAGATAACAAATCGTGCCGAGGTGATCTCGATATTACCTTCTAAAAGATAACCGAATTAATATAAAGTTAGAAATACCTATGCTGCGAAATATGCATTGGGAATTATTTAAATCCAAGAAACGTTTATACCTTAAATACTTGCCCACCTTCCCTGATTGTAGGGTCAATAAATCGTAACGTAAAAGAACTAGGGTTTGTCCTTGAGGTTCTTAAAGAAAATAATAAAATGAGACCCTAGGTCTGACAAACGTTAGCTTAAAGAAACTGAAATGGATTGTTTCATCACATATTACGATGCAGGACTTGCGCAGCAAGTACGAAGTCATATGGTCTTGTGATTGATTCACAAGAAGAAAGGTTAAATACCCTCAACAAGGATGGCGGATCCTTGCGCAAGTTATCGTGCAAAAGGATGTATTCTTTGATATCCTTCTAAGTAAGGAAGGTTAAAAATCGGAAACTAAAGTATCCAGTGAACTTTAGGGTTGACCAAGTTGGGTTAATAGGGTACGCCTAACCTAGAATATAAGGGGATCTTGCCAAGTTGCAAGACACCCTGGAACGAGTGCTGATGCATTCGAAAGGAAAGAATCATTCCTTAGCAGTTTGCCAACAACAAGATCAGTTAATGGAAATGTTTGTGCTTGCTAGAGATTTTAGAGCACTGTTTGATTTATGAATTACAAATTAAATGAATATCTATACTTCAGGTTGAAGACCTGAAGGCAGAGGCAATTTCAGTTACCCTCGACTGCCTGCCTCTGACCCTAACCAAGGGGGTTGTTGACCGCACCGGGAACGTGGACCGAACCTGCCGCGAGAGGTCTCTCCGTTGAGCTCTACTTGGAGCAAGAGCGTCACGCTTGGGTGCCAGGGGGGGCTCTGGCCGTAAATCTCTCGCCTTTCGAGTCCTGCACAAGAGGCTAACGTGACTCGGGATTGGATCTCGAGGCCCGCATACTAGTCTACAAGCGGAAGCTTGGAATAGTGATCCCTGTGGATTACTGGATAGCCTTCGGGCGGATTATGGACAAGCCTATGGGCGAAACTCCTTGTATTTCAAAGATAAATATGATGATATATTAAAGAACTTGTCTGATATTATTTTTCTATGTCACGTGATAAGATTACGTAAAGGAACCAGTGCTTAACGGACTAATTAAAGAAGCTAATTGTTACATGTCCAATTAATGTGTTAGATAATTACATAACTAAAACAAATCGAGGAAAGTGCGGAGGATGGGCCATGGGTCCGTCCTACAATTGGGTGGTCCCGGTTGGCCATGAACTTTTCTCAAATCTCGAAGAACAGTGGGATGATCGTCAAAGGACATGAACAACAAAAGCGTTGACCTAGAGTTATGTCTTAACCGATTTACGCTGTTTTAGGGGAACGGAATGGGACTATGCCTTATGGCAGAGAGGTTGAGCTTTGTATCCCTCTCGTTTCCCATTCTCCTTGAACCAAGTGTAGCGTGAATCCACTTCGGACCTGGCATTTCTGCGTAAAGTAGTTTGCTTGGGTCCGACGCTAGTTGTTGTTAGAAAATGACCAAACATGAAAACCCTAATTCCGGTCAATCCTAAGTAGAAAACGGCCAGAATACTTCCGTTGCGTGGCAGACGTGGGAAGCCCTAGATTGCAAACCCCGTAGCATCCCATGGGCGTGCCACGCGAAGCTTTCTAGACATCCTTTCCGATGGACTGCTAAGACGTGTCCTGGATGATACTAGTGGACATGTTACATACTCGAGGGATGTGTATTAACTCACATACAAATTCATAGTGCAAAGACTCTTTCCCCCCATCCCACCTATCTACTTGCAATTCATTTAGCTTGTTTACCTACTCTGAAGTAACACCCATCCACCCCTACCAATTCCTTCCATTTTGTGTTATCACCACCTTATTCTTATCCTATTCCATATCCGTGGAATTACATCTCAAACCCTTCAGAGATTTTGCCATAATCTCATCACTTAACCCACCCCTCTAAACCAAATTTGCTAGATATGGGATTACATCTCATACCCTTCAAAGATTCTGCCATAATCTCATTACTCAACCCACCCCTCTAAACCAAATTTGCTAATCCCTTAAACCCCATTCATAGTTTCCACGTACATGTTCTACTCCTTCTCTGAAGCTTGATTTGAAGTTTAAGTCCTCACAATGATAGAGAAGGAGGAATTTGAGGAAGTGTTAACAACGATAGCCCCCAAATGGAGGAATTTGAGAGTTGGTGGACATGAGATACCACGTGCAAATGATGCCCCCATTTGGCAACCCAAATCCATGTTACTTCTTCATCTTTGTACCAATCATATTAATAAAAGTATGGTTAGGAAAGAAATTATGTTAAGTAACATATGCTATTAGGCAGTTTGAGATTCTTGTGGATACTCGATGTCATGATGTTATGAGGACACAGTGTGAAAAAGTATGGAATGCATCATCATTCGACTTCTTTCTTGATCTAGAGAGTCAATGTGATCTAAGCCATTAGTATTATCCAAAAATACTAGATTTTTGGATCATTTTAGTTTATTTTTTATATTATTTATTGTAAAAATCCAAAAAAGTTTGAAAAAAGCTTCTAGATTAGGATGGCATGCAAAAAGCTAGTTGCTTTTTCAGCCAATTAGGGGATTTTCACAAAAGGGACAGATTGACAAAATCGCGCGTCGCGATCGCTATAAACAAGTTGAAAACTACAAATTGAACTGAAAGAAGAAGAAGGAGTGATCTGGGAGATCCGTGAGCAGGTGTCCTGTTGGGGGTAAAGGCGCCTCCGCCGTGCCGCCCCGTGTATTACTACACTGACAGTACCCGCCACTGCACACTGCAGGTGGCGGGCGCCCGTCACGTCACTTTATTCTTTATTCGTTTAGTGACAGTTTGAATAAAGGAAGGCCCGGTCACACATTGTGACTGTTGGAGTTCCCATTTCTTGTCTCTCTCTTTCTTGCTCTTGCTCTCCCGCCATAGCTCGCGTGCAAGCTTCGATCCTTCTCACCTTTCAACTGGTATCAGAGCTTGGCATTCTCTTGCTCGAGCTCGACTCGGTGCTTCCCGACCTTCGCATCGACTCGCTTCACGCATTGGGTCTCCATCCCGGCAGCCATAGCCGACCTCTTGAGCTCCCGACTCTCCCCGGCTTCCCGAGCTCCATCCTGGCCTTCTTGAGCTTCATCAGGGCCTTGCCCTTGAGGTATTGCTTCAGCATTTGCAGGCATTTGAGTGTATTCTCAGATTGAAACAGGGCAGGAACAAAGGGCAGCCACTCTTTTTGAGCTCCATAGCTCATATCTTCCCTCCCCTTTGCATTGGGCCTTCATGGCTTGGTATGTGCCTACCTTGGGCCATCATTGAGCCCCCCATTACCCCCTTTTCAGCCCATGTGGAGCAACAGCAAGTTCAGCACCAACAGGGCAGATTGCATCATTTTTTTCCAGGCTGTGAGCACTCATCTACTTCAGCTCCACACTTGGCCATTGCTTCTTGCTCTCTACCTTGATCAAGAGGGCTATAGACTTCATGTTTGATGTCATTCAAGCTTTGGGTATTGGTCTTGATCTTTCGGGGCTGATTTCTTCAGATTTGGGACTGTCATAAACTGTCATAACAGGCTGAAAACAGGGCAGCACCATTGGCATTAGCATTTGTTGCTTATACTCCATTCCGGTTGTGCTATTTGATGCCCGTATGCGGTCTACATGATGCCTAGTGCCTTGGGAATGTATGCACATGATTATGCCATGATTTTGGCTTGAAATATTGGCTGATTTGGGACTGTTATTTACTGTTATACAGTGCTGGAAACAGGGCAGCCACACTTGGCATTGGCATTTAATGCTTATACTCTACTCCGGTTACCTTGTTTGATGCCCGTATGCGGTCTACTTCCTACCCGGATGTATTGGGGATGTATGCATTTGGTTTGACCATGATTTTGGCTTGAATTTGGGGCTGAAATCTACTGTTTAGAACAGTAAATACATGCTGGAATAACAGTGGGCTGAAGGTACTTTACATGCTTTGGCACTTACCTACCGATACCGGATGTATGCTTTGAGCTTTGGCATGATATCTCTGACATTTGGGGACGACTTGGAGCATATGTATGAGATTATGGGATGCTTTTGAGCTTCGCATTAGCTCCGTCTTCACTGGCATTTGGACCGACTCGGCATGCTCGTGGACCGCCTATGCCTCATGTCTCTGCTTGACAGTTAGGCTTTTGCATTACATGCTTTGGTTCGTGACATATGCTATTTGGTTCGTGTATGCCATACCGACATTTGGAGCTTGGATTTGGATGTATTTGAGCATTCCCGGCTTACTTGATCACTGATCTTGGTTGCTATTTGGATGTCATTGAGTTGACCGAGAGCTTATTTGGGCTTATGTATTGCTTCATGGTTAATACGACCGGTGCTTCATGTATGTCATGCTCTCTCGGATGCGCTTGATGCATTGACAGGGTCACTTATCACTGGTGCTTTCTCTTGGGTTGTTTGAGCTTCTGAGCTCGCTTTGTACGCCTTTTGTGCCAGTGGGAGCATTTTACATGCTTTCTTGACCTTTGACAGTTGCATGCTATTGGAGCACTTACATGTATTTGAAGCAGTTTATGTCTTGAGCAGCTACATACACATTGAGACTTTGGGATCATACTCCGATCTTTATGGATATGCATTGATGTACTCTTGGTTCACAGGATGCTTATGAGCTGAGTCTCATATTTGGATCTTTCTCTTTGAGCAGATACCTATTTGTGTCAGGTTTTGGCAGTTACAGGAACACTTTGCCTAGAGTGTCTGGGGGTGTGCCTTTCACTGGCAGATGTTATTTTGACATGCTTGGTGTTGAGCTCATGTTCTTTTCACTGTCATTGGCCTTGCTTATGTCCGTTTCATGCCGGCTTTGGACCTAGCATTGTTTGCTTGACATTGGATCCTATTTTGGGACAGTTTGCTCTCTAGACTGCATACCTGCAATTTATTACAGCAAGCAGTTATTGGTGGACTGAGGTGTACTTTTCATGCTGAAATATCCTGATTTGGTGTACCGCACCTAGTACTAAGTGGGCAGCAACTTTTGGCACACTTTGCTCACCCTTTGGACCCCGTTTTGATCATTTTTGGGCAGTTTCTGCAGTAAAACAGCAAGCAGTTTTGGACTGTTTGGGCATTTCCAGCCTGCATAATGGCGTCATCTTCGCATGATAGTGCCATCTTTAACATTACAAAGTTGGATGGTACCAACTACTCTTACTGGAAGAGTCAAATATGGCAGGTTTTGGTGCAGAAATCTCAGATTAAGCCACTTCGGTTGAGTGGGGAGCAGCCTGAAACTATGGACATTGACGACTGGCTTGAACTTGATGAGCTATGCAAGTCCACGATTGTATTGTCTCTCACTGAACAGGTACATTATAATGTATTTGAGGAAGCACAGAGTGCATGGGATCTATGGAATAAGATCAAGAATCTTTATGATAAGAAAAGTCCGGCGAGTCAGATGTACTGGTTGAAGCAGCTTATGGATCTGCGCATGAAGGATAATGCGACTATGTCTGCTCACTTGAGCCAGTTCCATGCTATACTGAAGAACCTGACTTCGCAGGATATCACCTTTGGAGAGGAAGTAACTCCTCTTTTCTTGCTTGGAACTCTGAATGAGTCATGGGATGTATTCCGCACTGCTCTTTGTGCCTCTAGTGCTACTCTAAAATTGGCAGATGTTGAGAGTGCTCTTCTTCAGGAAGAGGTGAATCGCAAAAACTTGGATGCCTCTCGTGGTAGTCATGCTTTGACAGTTAGAGGCAGGAATGATAGGTATGACCGTGGTAATGGCCGAGGCCGTGACTCGCAGAAGGGTCGGTCTAAATCTCGTGGTGGCAAGTCGCGTAGTAAGTCGCGTGGACGCAATGCAAATGTCACTTGTCATCATTGTGGGAAAAAGGGCCATATTAGACCACAGTGTCATGAGTTGCGCAATGAGAAGCGCAAGGATAAGGGGAAAGATAAAGTGCAGGAGAAGTCCTCTTATCGCAGCATAGTACCTGCGAAGTCCAACGTCAAGATTGAGGAAATTAATGTCACGCAGACTGAAGAGTCCGATGGTGGTGATGAGTTTATACTTGCAGCTAGTTCTTCTGATGCTTCACACTTGACTGAGACACCTAGTATGTATGCACAGTGCTGGTTATTGGATTCAGGTGCGTCCTTCCATGTGACGCCTTATCGTGAGTGGTTCCACTCTTACCGCACTATATCTGGTTCAGTCAGACTTGGAGACGACAGGTCTCTTGACATTGTGGGCATGGGTGATATTCAGTTGCAGTTTTCCACTGGCAGTTCATTTTTGCTTAGGGATGTACGTCATGTACCTGCGCTTACGCGCAGTCTTATGTCTGCAGGACAGTTGGATGATGCAGGATTTCATGTATGTTTTGGGGATTCTGCCTGGAAAATTACTCGTGGCAGACTTGTGCTTGCTAGAGGCGCCAAGTCTGGCAGCCTCTATCCTCTTGTTGTATCTGGGTCCTCAGTTGACCATGTTTTGGCAGTGGGTTCTATCCCACATGTATCACTTTGGCATGCCCGTTTGGGGCATATGTCTTTGAAGGGAATGAAAATGTTATCTGGTTTGCAGTATCTTCCGCCTTTGGACTATGCACATTTTGACTCGTGTGATCATTGTCTTTATGGTAAGCAGAATAGGTCTACGCATAAGAAATCGGGTAGGCCACGCATGAGTGAGCCCTTAGCATTGGTGCATTCCGATGTTTGTGGGCCTATGCCTTGCATGTCTATGGGTGGCGCGAAGTACTTTGTTACCTTCATTGATGATTTTTCTAGGAAAGTGTGGGCTTATCCCATAAAGCAAAAGTCCGATGTCTTGGCAGTCTTTCAGCGTTGGCTTGCTCTTGTTGAGAACCAGACTGGGTATAGGCTGAAATGCCTTAGGACTGACAATGGGGGAGAATATGTCTCACGTGCTTTTGAGCAGTTTTGTGATGACAGGGGTATTAAGCGTCAGTTGACCACCCCTTACACCCCCGCCCAGAATGGTTTGGCTGAGCGCATGAACAGAACTATTCAGGAGCGTGTCCGCTCTATGCTTAGCCATGCAGGCCTACCACAGAGTTTTTGGGCTGAGGCAGTTAGTACGGCAGTGCATGTCATAAACCGATCGCCTTCCAGTGGATTGGATTTCCAGGTTGCAGAGGAAGTTTGGGCTGGTAAGCCACCCTCTTATGTGCATCTCCGTGTCTTTGGATGTGAGGCATTCTGCCATGTGCCCAAGGACAAGAGGAGTAAATTGGATCCAAAGAGCATTAAATGCATATTCCTTGGCTATGGTGAGTCAGGAGAGATGGGCTATCGCCTATGGGATCCGCAGGCGCGGAAAATAGTACGCAGCCATGATGTCGTCTTCCATGAAGACAAGATGCACAGGCAGCCTGAGAAGGTGGTTGAGATCCGCAGAGTGATCTTTCAGGAGGAGCCTAAAGCTCCAGCACAGCCAGTAGTACAGCCTGCAGCAGTTCCTCCACAGGGCCAGGATGTTGGACAGGCAGTTAGACAGGCAGCAGAGCCTGCGGTGAGACGGTCTGCTAGAGACAGACGTCCACCTGACAGATTTCAGCCCTCTATGCATTATGTTTTGGTTACAGATGCAGGAGAGCCTTTCACTTATGATGAGGCTATGCGCAGGGGTGACAGTCACTCCTGGGAGAGGGCTATGCAGTCTGAGATAGACTCCCTGCATAAGAATGAGACTTGGGATTTGGTTGCCTTGCCTAAGGGCAAGAAGGCTTTGCCATGCAAGTGGGTGTACAAGCTGAAAAGTACCCCTGGACACCCCAAGCCGGCATACAAGGCTAGATTGGTAGCAAAAGGTTTTAAGCAGGAACATGGTGTGGACTTTGATGAGGTCTTCTCTCCTGTGGTTAAGATGACCACCCTGCGCTTAGTCTTGGCTTTGGTTGCACAGCTTGACTTAGATCTATATCAGATGGATGTCAAGACGGCTTTTCTACATGGGGACTTGCATGATGAGATCTATATGGATCAGCCTAAGGGCTTTGCAGAACCTGGCAGGGAGCACCTAGTGTGCAAGTTGAAGAAGAGCTTGTATGGCTTGAAGCAGGCACCTAGGGAATGGTATCATAAGTTTGATGCCTTTATGCAGTCACAGGGCTACAGCAGGAGTGCTATGGATCCGTGTCTTTACACGAAGAAAGCCCGTGATGGCAGTTTGCTTATCTTGGTACTCTATGTTGATGATATGCTGATAGTAGGGAAAGCTCATGATGAGCTAGATGCTCTTAAATCTCAGCTAAAGAAGAGCTTTGAGATGAAGGATTTGGGACAGGCCTCACATATACTTGGGATGCGCATTAAGCGCGATAGGCATCAGGGACTTTTGTATCTCTCACAGCGGGAGTACATTCATAACGTCCTTGAGCGCTTCCGCATGCAGGACGTAAAGCCTATTGGCTGTCCATTACCTTCTTATGTGAAGGTATCACAGGCCGATTGTCCGCAGACAGATGAGCAGAGGGCCGAGATGGCCAAGATCCCTTATGCATCAGCCGTGGGCAGTTTGATGTATGCCATGATAGCCACTCGTCCAGATATTGCACATGCAGTTGGTGTTGTGGCACGCTATATGGCTACACCTGGCAGCAGACATTGGGATGCCATGAAGGGTATCATGAGGTACCTGAAGGGCACAGCAGATATGTGTATTTGCTATGGCAGCCAGGATACAGGGGTCGTGGGGTACACTGACTCCGATTATGCAGGACATGCAGATAGTAGGAAGTCCACTTCTGGCTATGTATTCACCTATGCTGGAGGGGCTATCTCTTGGATGTCCAGGGTTCAGAAGTGTACGGCTTTGTCTACCACTGAGGCCGAGTATGTTGCAGCCACTGAGGCTTGCAAGGAGGCCATATGGTTAGGCCGTCTAGTTGCTGACCTTGGGATTGATGCTACACCTACACTGCATTCGGATTCTATGAGTGCCATTCAGTTGGCTAAGAATCCGGTCTTCCATGCGAAGACGAAACACATTGAGGTGAGGTATCACTTCATACGTGGTGTCGTGGAGGACAGGTCTGTTGACCTTGTCAAGATCTCCACTGACGAGAATCCTGCAGATTTGCTCACGAAGAGCCTCACTACTGAGCGCTTTGCCTTCCTCAGGAGGTTGATGGGCGTTGGATGAGATGTCACCTTTCCTCATCCCTTGTACCTATGTACATTTGTACTGTCTTTTCTTTTTCTTTTCTCTCTCACTAGGGTAGATTCGCCTTTAAGTGGGAGGTTGTTGGGGGTAAAGGCGCCTCCGCCGTGCCGCCCCGTGTATTACTACACTGACAGTACCCGCCACTGCACACTGCAGGTGGCGGGCGCCCGTCACGTCACTTTATTCTTTATTCGTTTAGTGACAGTTTGAATAAAGGAAGGCCCGGTCACACATTGTGACTGTTGGAGTTCCCATTTCTTGTCTCTCTCTTTCTTGCTCTTGCTCTCCCGCCATAGCTCGCGTGCAAGCTTCGATCCTTCTCACCTTTCATGTCCTAGGGTTTTACCCCCCCTTTTGGAGCCAACGGAGCCATCAAATTTGGGTTCCGAGCAGTAGAGAAGGAGCTGTAATTTTTATGTACATTTTGTTCTACGAAGAAGCTCCAGGAGATCTAATGCCTGGAGATTGCTTCTAAGTAGTGCGAAGATTCCAAGTTCTTTCAATACATATTGATTCAATTCATTGTGATTTGTCTTTGTAGTGTTTACCACTTGGGTATTCTCTATCTTCTCTTCCATCTCATATCTCTACTTCCTTCTACTTCTAATCCCTGGTGGATTCGACCTTTTGACAAAAATCCCTCTGACATTGGTGAACCCGATGTGAAAGGTTGTCAGAAGAAGGAAAGACAAGATGGGAGAATCTTCGAATACATTCTCCAGTGATGTTTTGCAACAGTTGGTGCAAAATATGAATATGCTTATGCAGGTACAACAACAACAGGTGATGCAAGCTTCAGCTCAAACAGAAAGTGTTGTGATGAATGCTTTGCAAGCAGTTGAGCATGAGGTGAAGTTATTCAATGGCAGGAATGTATTTGCATATGTATATACCTATGCTCAGAAGATGGAATTCTTTGGGGTGGCTCAATCTGCATGGAGCCGGTATTTTGTACATGTTACTGTTCATAAACTGAAAGCACGGATTACTGAATTATACTTGCAGAATGCAAACTGGGTAGTCTTCAAGAAGACACTCGGGGAAGAATTTTACATTGAGGACATCAATTTTATTACTCGCAAGACTTTTCAAGAGTGGGTTTTACAACCCAATAAGGGTCTTGTGGCTACGGAATTGTTAAGAGAATTTGAAAGTCAATTTGAGCAGTTGGATCTTGCAGAACAACAAGCTCTTGCAACTTGAAAATTTGAATTGTTTCTACTACAGGCAGCTGATCCTGAGCTTCAAGAGAAGCTTCATGATTTGCTAGAGGATCAGACTACAGAGACAGGTTTGAAAACAGAGTGGAGACATGTCAAGGAAGCTATTACTGCACTTTTGAAGAAGCATAGAAGAAGAGAAAGATTGCATGTCTCTAGCTTGCCCACTGTTACGAGCAAGACAATTGATGTATCCAATAAGCCACCTACTTCTGTGGCTAACCCTATGGTTGTACCTGCTATTGTTTCCTCTGTTAGGGAAGATGTCTTAGATGAATTGGTCAAAGGCATGCAGGATCTTCAATTGAAGGTTGCAAAATTGGATGAAAAAGGACAAGAGGAAAGGGGACAAGCAGCAACCCCTAAGTCTAGAAAAAGATGTATGTGGTGTGACAGTTTGCAGCACAAGAGAAAGGATTGTGCTGCCTATCAGGAGACCTTGGCACGACAGCTTATCTTTTGGAAAGATGGCAAGATCCATAAACAAGAAACAGGATTGCCTTTTGCTTTGAATTTTGGAAAGGGAGGTATGCAGAAGTTGTTGGAAGACTTGGCTGTCCGAAATGCTTATGCGGTTGTGCATGCTTCTACTTTTGGTCTACAGTTGGATAGAATGCATGGCCAAGTGATGGTTGGTCCAAAGGCTGAAATATGGACACGTGCTTTACATGCAGCTGAAAAGAGAAAGGTCACTGATAGTGAAAGGTCTCATACAGGGCAAGACATTCGTGGCATAACTGGTTGGGAATCACCCGTAGATGCATATTCAGTGTATCTATTTTTTAGCAAAGGTACAAAACATTGATGTACTTGTGGAAGAAAAACAAAAAAGAGATGAAGATATTGTAGGGACATCTAAAAGAATGACAAGAAGAAGTGTGGATTAGCCCAAAGCTGCAAATCAGCCACCTCCCGAGCATGTTATAGAAGAGGTCAGTCAGGAGTAAAAACAAGGTAACAAATAAGAGGGCAAAAAGATGGGCAAAGAACGGATCTTAAACGGTTGAGTGGAATTTACCTTGGGAGAGGTGCTTGGCATTGCCAAGCGAGAATTTCATGATGAGACCATTGACATAATTAAAAGGAAGCATTAGTTTCTTGGTGATACCACTAGTGCATTACTGCAATTTGAAGAGAAAACTGGTTTGTTGGGTATTCGGGCTGAATATGAGCATGAAGTAAGTATAAGATTGTCTATGCAGGATGCTACTAATCAATTGACAGTATGTGGAAAAGAGAAGAAAGTGACTGAAAATGCATTGTCTTGTAGTAATATGCATGGTGGAGTAAGACAAATGCAACAATATGGAGAAGAGACTCTAGAATTTATTCCTCGAAGTCACTACACAAGAAATCATTGGGCTAGAGCTACCACTAAAACGGTAGTGAAAATAGGGGAACGTGAAACTCCTTGTGTTGCTTTACTTGACCATGGGTCTGAGATAAATGTCATTGAGTAGGGATTGTATGAAAATGGTGCATGGCCTGTAGACATTGATCATGGTTGGCAAATGAGGGCTGTAAATAATTCTTCAAGGGAGCTCTATGATGCATGTCCTAATGTAAAAGTGATGATTGGTGATGTACAAGAAGAGCAACACTTCTTTGTGCAAGATAATTCCTCATATGCAATGAATTTGGGACAACCCTATATGTGGGAGCTTTCATCAACCGCCAAGACCCACGGACCGCTTATTGTTTCAAGCGTTCCAAGCCGAGCACTAATGGCTACCTCTCACATAACCAATGCACCATCCATACCTATGGGTGTAGTGAGCTTACCTCCATGCCGTTCAAGTTACCTCCTCTCCCGCACTCCGGTAGCTCCATGATCCAAGTGCAAGCTTTAAGCAAGCTCCATCCTCAAGCTCCACGCTCCAAGCTCCATTGCCGCGAGCAAGACAAGAGAAGAGAAAAGAAGAGAAGAAGAGAGGAGAAGATGGAGAGCTTCTCCTCCTCGGTCCCTCACCCTCACACACTCACTCCCTCACACTCTCACACTCCCTCTCTCAAGCACAAGCTCAAGCAAGCAAGAACAAGAAGAAGAAGAAGAAGAAGAGGAGGAGAGCTACTTTTGGCCACACACAAGAATTAGCTTCTCATTCACTTTTCAACTTTATATACAAAACCCTAAATCCATTTTGGGCGGTCATCCCCTTTTCCCCTTTTTTATATGGCCGTCCGTAGCCTAGGCCCTTTTTCCCATTGTCCTTCTATCTTCCTAGCTTCCTTTCCACCGCCCATCTACATTTACAAATTGCACGGGTGAGAGCCAGCGCTCCTTGAATTAAACCATGATGCGCTTGCGCTCTTTTACAAAAGTTTTGACTTGCGCTTTTCCTTTGCGCCTTTCTCCTTATTTAGGAGTCTTCTCCTTGTGCATCTTTGTCTTCCATTTCTCTTTGCCTTGGCCTTTGTCTTTGTCTTCTGCTTTAGCTTTTCCGAATTTTCCACCTTCGTTTGTTTGAGGGTTAACATTACCCCCCTCCTAAACGAGTGCCAGTCCCATGGCACTCACCATCGTAGGTAGCAGGCTATAGCATGCACCAAAGACGTGGGTGACAAGGACGCCTATGGTTTCCGAGGAGTGTTGGTGGTGGTGTGGAAGAAGGTCCTGGGGGCCTGTTGGTGGCCAAGGTGGCTGGTGGAAGGTTGTTGGAGTTGGTGGTAGGGCTATTCTGTGTGGGGATTGCATTGATGGCTAGCACAAGTGTTGGTTTGTTGGGGATTCTACACATGACGATTCTTTGCGGGCTTGTCGGATGGTAAGGGATAAGCATTCAGAGTTGGGTATTGATGAAGCGAACGACACTTTCGTTGGAGTCTTCAACACCTACAATTGAAAACCTCTCATGTGGTCTCTTCCTAAGGGTAGTGCTAGTTTTCTCTATTGTGCACAAGACATAGTGCAATTAGTTTGGGAGACAGGTCGAACTCTAAGCGAGCTGAGAGTATTGTCCTGCACTTGAGAACCCAAACTATGTATATACTTCGGTGCAGGTATTATGTGAGTGCTTGTGCATACTTAGATATTACTTAGTTAGAAGACTATCAGTCTGGTTTCTTGTATAGCAATGGGTCAGTGAAGCAAGGGGCTAAGTTGATGGAAAATTTTATCGATGAAGACGGGGAGTACACTTGAAGATTGCTTGAGACATCATTATGGTCTTGTCAAGGCCATGTAGCATAATTGAGCTCCTTGATGTCTAGCTCTTGGTAGCTAGTGACTACTTGTTGTGCTTGAAAATTATGGTGTACTTTTCCATTGTCTTTCATGACTTGCTTACCACTGTTGATTGTAATGGCATTGAGATGGAGTGCAAATGAAATGGCAAGTAGTTCAGGGTGACAGGTCTATCCATAGGCGAGGCGAGCTCCCTAGGTATGTCCTGCCCTTGATGTGCCCTGAACAATTGTGGGGGATGTACAAAGGGCTAGGGAATTAGGGACGAAGCCAGCCGACCAAGGTCACTGGATGTACCTAATTTAAGGACCCCTAGGTGTGGTGCTATGATCATGTGCGTTTTTTTTTTCCTTTTTCTTTTTCTTTTTCTTTTTCTTTCTTTCTTTCTTTCTTTCTTTCTTTCTTTTTCTTTTCTTTTCTTTTATTTTCTTTTTTTTTTAATGGGAAAAGTGAATACAATCAATGCCATACATTGAGGTTGTTAGCCTTTCATTTGAATTGAGAAATGTTGGGATTCAAAGGCTATGAAGAATTGATATTACAGAGATGATTGTGTCACCAACCTTGATGCTAGAGGAACTGTTGTTGAGATGAAGAGATACACTTGAGATTTTGCAAACCTCTTTGTAACATGTGAGACATCGAACAATTGAGGTAGCACTCGGAGTGAGCTGTGCATGGACAAGGGCAGAGCATCTTGCGAATTGAATCTTGGATGATGAAGAGATGTTCACCCTTGTTGAGAGATTGGCTCCTGCCCGAACATAGAGTTTGGCCAAGAGGGAGGAGGTAATCGATGGGTATGCTTTGGCCATGCTCAGTTGCAATATGTGCTTTTTCTACAGAGGTGTCCTTGGATTCTCATCCAGAGGCATTTCCGTCATGGCTTTTGTTTCTTGGTATTCTTGTCACTTCCTCCATAATGGTTCTTTGTGGGGTTGGTGGTCTTGTGGTGACTTGGATAGTAAACGCTTCTGGACATTGACCTGTGTCATTCTACATCCACTTGTCACTTTGTGAGAGTATATGCTCGCTTGCGTTAAGTACATCGGACCAATGCAATCATGTTAAGACATAATTTTTCAGAATGCAATGATGCCTATCCCATTACTTGTTAAGGTCGCATACATTAATGGTAGGTGAAGGAAGTGTGTACAAGTGGGGATCTTGCCCCTTTACTCATCAAAAACAAAAAGTTATGGTGTGATGACTTGCCAAGCTACTTGTACATCCTAGGGGCTTAGTCGATAGGTACTAGGCGGGGTGAGTCCGATTGGCTAGGTGACCGGGGCAGTGCTGGTGCGGGGCTCCTGTGAGGTTGGGCAAGGAACATGTCGGCCGGGACATGAATGGTGTAGTCCCTGCCCGCCACTGTTTCCAAAATGCTTTTGAACAAATCATTGAATTCTTCCCTGTCTCGAGCAGCCCTTTCTACCTTTGAGCACCTAGTGCCCGAGCGTCCGTTGGGTGTTTGCACAACTGGTGTTGCCACTTCTTGCGTGCTTCTTTGAGCTTCTTCTCCCTTGGCCCGGGGATTCTTTGGCCTACGTCCGGGACGGTGTCGCTTAGGGCCGCATTTCTTAGAGTACCTTTTAAGAGTGGGCACGTAGCGCACCGGCGAAGGGCTGTGTGCTGCATGTTCCCGTCGGCCATGGAGAGCATCCTTGCAAGCTACCTGCCCTTGATTCTCCATGTTTTCCTCGCATGGGCCTTGTAAGATGCGAATCAAGGATTAGGATTTGTTACATGATAAGACCATTCATATGTAAGGGATTATAATGCAGGTTATCAAGCGCATAGGACGAGAAGGGGAGGGGTGGGGCATGCAGTGTTGTTGTAGAGGGATGGCCCCCATGATGTATATTTAGCCTCCTGCCATTAGCAGATCTTGGTTCACGCCGAGTTACGTCAGCTGGCGGTCATGGATTTAGGCAGGGCTCCTCCTCAGAAGGATGGACCGGAAAGGGAAGAAGGTGTATAGAAAGGGACTACACCCTGTCTACACCATCAAAGTTGTTGGTCAAGGCTTCCTATGGCGGTAATGTGGGTTGCATGCCCTTCACTTGGAGGTGGGGATGGTCACACGGCTTTTAAATGCGTGTTGAGAGGAGGATTTGAGAATCTTAGCCTGTGAAACCCAACTCTTCTCCCTGCACTTGACTATCATTGCTTGTGTGTGTTGATATTGTTTATACATGGTGACACAAAAATCAGTATTTATTTATATACATATTTATGAATCCATGTCACTTCACAAGGATAAGAACCAATTGTAGAACTCGGGGTTGTACTGGAGCGTGGCACATGCATCCAGCACTCGTGGCAGCTTACTTAGTACCGATAGATATTTTGCAACATCGAGCAGCATGGACCCTTGTCCGAGTCTACTGGCAACATGTAACTCCTCTTCAGTGAGAACCTTATCAAACATAGAGTTTTCTTGGCTAGGTTCAGCCAAGTTCGTACCCCGAATGGCAGTCAGCACACGAAGGGAAGTTGGTGCCACATAGGTTGGGTCTCTTTAAGACCGCCATTTGGCCAATCGCTCCTCAGATACTGTCATGATCTGAGCTCCTAGTTCGGCCATTGCAACGCGGTTTTCAACCAATGCTGTTCAAATTGACTTCGGCCCTCTGTTAGTCGCTTTAGTTGCTCTATCTCTAAGAGATTTGGTTGGCAGAGCACATCATTGAACGTGACAATTAAGCGCAATTCGTCAGCTTCCTCGTCAGAGATGAGTCACATGCATTCATACAGGAGCATGTCATAGTGCTCATTAAGATGTTCTTGCTCTTCCCAGGATAGAGGAAAGGGCAAGTAATCTCCAAGCTGCTCCTTGGGGATTGTGCCCACGTCCGCAAGGACGTAAACTCGTGCGAACACCTTGAGCTTAGCATCCATACTTCTATGTTCAACGAGGGCTTGCTCGATTGCCATCTCATGCAAGTTTCTAAGAGTTTGTCTAGGCTAGAGCATAGCTGGGGGTTCAGGCCTATATGGGCAAGATTGGTCAATGCTAGGATTGCTCATGCTCTTGGGGTTTCCATGTTTCTCTTGAGGCTTCATTATTGTGTCACAGTTCTCCTTGGGTATGATTGGTGTGAATTCGTCACCCCGTCGTGACAGTGTTGTATCCACTCTTGATTTGTCAATGTGAGTTCTATTGTCAGTGTATAGAGTATTGCAAGCAGCCATTGATGGTAACGACTGCTTTGATTTGTCAGAGCACACAGATGTGTCTGAGGTTTCACCGCTATTAGGAGAGACATCAATGGATTCACTGGTGGATGGACTTGATGCTTTATTCCCCAGCTCTCCAGCACTCTTGGTCTCAACATTCTTGGGGTCCACAATCACCTGTAGCTGTTGTTGTTTTCGATGTTTTCTCCTCTTTCTCTTGGTCAGTGAAGGTGCATCTCTCAACGACTCAGGACCCTGGACTAGGTCAATCATTGATGTGCTTGGTTGGGCCTCAGCATTCTCTTTCTCTAGTGTGTCCTTATGGGACATGACCGTGGCCTGCTGAATAGCCTCGCTAGGTTGTGAGAGCACAACTACCTCCCTTTTCGGAGAGTCTAGCTCTTCAGCCAACTCCCTTGAGTTTAACTCCTCCAACCTAGGCTTTAGGCACTTTGAAAGTGCTAGAGTTGTCGAGGAAGTTGGTTGCAACACCTCCTCCACAGGTAAACTACTAAGGACACATTCCACAAGGGGCATTGTCATGGCTAAGGGTTGTGACTGCTGTGATTCCTGATTGGAAGTAGTGGTGGCTAGTTCAATGGACTGGCTACCATTGGTGGACTGCGGTGTCAAGTCCTTAGGCAGATCATAAGTGGTCGTGCCTTTTGTTGCCCTTTGCACATTCACTTGTGTAGGTTGAGCAGCGGCACAAGCCTGCTGCTGCCGTGCTTCCCGTGTCCATTTAGGTGAAGAGGATGTAGGAGATTTGGGACTCCTACGTGGGCTTGGCACTGACTAGAGAATTTGCTCGTGATTGTTAGATGATTCTGTCATTAGCTTTGTTGAGCAATCAGGCTTATCATGAGCAATGTTGTGCCTGTGGTGCTCATTATCCTCTTGGGAAGTCAAAGGCTCCTTGGGCACTAGTGGACCTTGTGCACGCTCGACAGTTACTTCCAATATCTGCTTGCTAAGCCCGCTAGACTGAGGATCTACTTTTTGATAGGTCATGTTTGGCTTCTTGATTTCAATCGTGAGGGGCTCAATCACTCCAATATTTTTGGTTCGAGACATGGATTTTCGTTTAGGTTTCCCCCTACGCCTCTTTGCTTTTGACATAATTTGGGCTTCTGACAGAGGTGGTTTAGCAGGGGGTTTTGGTACCCAAATCCATCGGTTGCCTACATAATACCCTTGAGCACGAAGCAATGCCTTGGATATCCATCGTGGCGTTGTGCTAGCTCTCCATCGACGCCTTCGTCTATAAGGCTTGGGCTTCTTTCGTGGTCTTCTATGATATTTGTAAGTCCAAACCCTATCCTTGGCCTTGTCTCCTGACCTTTTTGTTTCAAGTATTGCCTCACTCACTAGTTCTCTTCGTTCGACCTGTGCTTGTATCAACTCTTCCAACAAGTCCTTGCCCTCATTTGTAGGCTTGACTGTTATGTCAACACCTTGCTTGCCTTTCCCTCGTGGTTTGATGAGGTCACCCTTGCTAAAGGTTGTGACTATCCTCACACCCGGTAGTGTCAGGTGTATCCTCTATGCTACATAGTCAGCCTCACACTTGGTCGCCCTTTTGAAGGGTCTTCCTAGGAGGGTTTCTTTCCTGCAGCTAGCACTATTTGGAGGAACATGAAATAGGATAGGCAAGCTTTCAGTTTCAATTGTCGCAATGATTTTGCACTTCCCTATGAGTGTTTGTGGGTGTCCCCCATAAGGGCTAAGAGTTGCAGTAGTCGGTGTGAGCTCTGGTTGGCCTAGTTGGTCCATGATTCATAGGTCAAGATGTTAAAATCTGCTTCTTCATCAATCAGAGCATCAATAGTATGCTCTCTTTTCGCGATGAGTTTGATCCTAAGATAAGCAGATGGTACTATATATTCATCTTCCGGGTCCTGGCTTGTAAATTTAAGCCTTCTGACAGATGCCCTTGAGTCCCCACTCGCATGACTAGACGTGGATTCTCCACCAATGTCTTGGGTTGTCTGTGCAGTGTTGCTCAAGGTACATCTCTCATCGAGAGTGTCATGTCTAGTCATCTTGGCATTTGTAGCTTGCTGATGTTGCATTTTGTTCTGACTAGACATGGTATGAACACAATGTCTTTGTGTTCTCATGGTGTGGCCTTTTTGCCCTTGATGGCTAGATTGGCCCATTGAGGTTCTAGGGTCTCTGTTTGTCTCTATTTGGGCACGGGCTTTTGGCTGCTCTTTTGCAAGGGAGAATCCATGCTCATGTAGAGCCATTACTACACCGGGGTCCAATTTGGAGGACCTGTCACAGTACGCGTTTTCTCTCCAACCTACTTGGGGGAGGTGCGAAGGGGGCAGAGCCCCCTCTCCGGGGGTCCGGGGGGGCAGTCCCTCCCCGCACGCAGGTTCGTTACGGTAAAAGCCATGCACAATTTGGAGGACCGTTTATAGTCAAATTTTGAACTACGTGCTCTAAACTCTCTATATATATATATGGATGTGTATAATTGTTTGTTTACCTCCTCTTTTTTTCATAGAATCTATGCTTATCATGTTAACTTTGTGTATGTCATCTTAATTAAGAATCCTAGCTTTGTGTTTTCAATTTTTTGTATAAGTAGTAGTCTGTGCTTCTCTTCCTTTTATTTCATAGTGTTTGCTTTAATGCATTCATGTGTGATACCCATTCTCTCTCTCTCTCTCTCTCTCTCTCTCTCTCTCTCTCTATATATATATATATATATATATATATATATATATATATATATATATATGGATGTGTATAATTGTTTCCAGTTTTTAGCTTTTCATTCAGCACTTTTATTTTGGATAGTTGGACCTCATCAGTTGTATCACAGTTTGTCTCATAGGCCAGTTTTGGTCTTTAGAAGACGTTAATATAACTTTCTTTCTCTCTCTCTCTCTCTCTCTCTCTCTCTCTCTCTATATATATATATATATATATATATATATATATATATATATATATATATATATATATATATATATATATATATATGTATGTATGTATGTATGTATGTATGTATGTATGTATGTATGTATGTATGTATGTATGTATGTATGTATGTATGGATGGATGTGTATAATTGTTTGTTTACCTCCTCTTTTTTTCATAGAATCTATGCTTATCATGTTAACTTTGTGTATGTCATCTTAATTAAGAATCCTAGCTTTGTGTTTTCAATTTTTTGTATAAGTAGTAGTCTGTGCTTCTCTTCCTTTCATTTCATAGTGTTTGCTTTAATGCATTCATGTGTGATACCCATTCTCTCTCTCTCTCTCTCTCTCTCTCTCTCTCTCTCTCTCTCTCTCTCTCTCTCTCTCTCTCTCTCTCTCTCTCTCTCTCTCTCTCTATGGATGTGTACAATTGTTTGTTTACCTCCTCTTTTTTTCACAGAATCTATGATGTAATGTGTGATGTATCTAATCGTTGTGTATGTGTGCATGTGAGAGTATTCATGTGTGTCATCTTTCTTTGTAGGTTGCCTTATCTTCATATTCTTATTGTTTTTTGTGTGTGTATATGTAGGGATGGAAAATGTTGATGTTCTAGTGCTAAAAGTGTTAGTGGAGTTCCAAAGGAGCTTGCATGCTTTGAGTAGGCATAGAAAAATGCATGTAGAATAATGAAAGTGTGAAACAAGGGGGCTATCAACAAAAGGCATTGTCAAGTTATGTGTGCTTCTTATGATGATGAAAAGTACCTCAATTGTCTAAGGCACTTAGAATCTCTAGAAAAAATTTACAAGTCCTTGGCTAAGGACTGTAAACTTAAATGTCTATGTGGAGACCATATTTAATATGTGGTCCTTTGAAGTCAGATGGGAGATAATTGATTTGTTTACCACTGTTATGGAAACTAATCAATTTGTGCATATCTTCGATGACATGTTTGCAGGTCATGTGGGAAAAGGACTTTCTTGAGGGCCAACCATATGTAGGAGTGAGTGCATCCTGCCTTTTAACTAATTGAAAGAGGCTGTGAGCACTTTCATGAGGAGATTACTGTAGAAATTACATGGCACAACGAATAGAATAATCTAAGCAAGGAGTAGAGAACACATGGCAAATATGAGAAGAGCAGAATTTGCTTTAATTTTAAATGAACTGATACAAAGATGGCTTTGTCCACCCATGCACTTCCATTGTGAAGCTTAGATGGTGATCCAGACATATTATAGGCGAAGAGCTTAAGGGTAGCTAGAAGAACTTTGACTGGGTGAAAGATAGATTGATGATGGCTTTTGAGGGATATTCCTTTAATAGCATAACTACTCTATCTAACCCAAAGGCTAGATCCACAAAGATCACATTTTTGCCATCTGATCACTTAGACCTCCTTTGACATGCAAGTCAAGACCCAACCAATGGCCGTGCTTACACATGGCTTCTCCTCATAATGGGGGCCTTACAACTTAGAGCACTATGGATTATTGGTGGCACCTTACAAGACTAGGGCATTGAGCATATCTAATTACCCCCCCCCCCCCCAATGTCAACCCGCGCAAGTGAACTACATCCTTGGCCCAATGCTAAGTCTTTGAAAATAAATTCAAAGAAGAATTTTCATAAGAGCTTTGGTAAAGATATATGCTCCATTCTCCTTTGTTGGACAGTAGATCTCCTCTACTATCCCATCCTCGATCAATTCATGCACATAATGATACTGAATCTCAATATGTTTGGTACGTGCATGAAAAACTAGATTTTTTGGCAAAGCTGATATAATTTTGATTATCACATCTTAGCACTATTGGATCTTCATCCTATACTCCCATATGCCATAGAATCCTCCTCAACCATATTGCTTCATATGCAGCAAAACAAGCTGCATTATACTCTGCTTTGAATGCCATAGTCGGTTGCTTTTTACTAATCCAAAAGAATATTCTTGAACCTAAATAGAAACAATATGGTTTCCTGGAATCACTATGATCTACCCAATCAGAGTCATAATTCCCTATATGAGCACTTCCAAAATTGTATGTGATACCATAGTCAAGAGTTCTCTTCAAGTACCTGAGCACCTGCATCCTAGCTTTCCAATGACTTTCTCGTGGTTTGTTTGAGGATATGCTCAAAACACCAATAGCAAAACTCATATCTAGCATGGGGTTGCACAAGTAGATGAGGCTGCCAACTAACCTCCTATACCTCCCAATGTTTGCTAGTGCTAATATATCCTCAATAGATAACTTCACATTGACCTCCATAGGTGTAGCTATCTTCTTACACTCATTCATGCCAAATGCTTTTAAGATCTCCCATGCATACTTCATTTGAAAGAGGAAGATTTTGCTAGACTCTTGCCAGACTTAAATCCCCAAACAATAGTACAACTTGTCATTTCAAACGCAGAGCTCAAAGCCTTTTGAGTCTGATGGATCATATCTTCATAGTCTCATATAATGAGAAGATCATCCACATATAGGACAATCACTATAGTCTTTTCACCATCCTTGTAAACACACAAGTTAGTATCTGAGGTGCATCTTTTGAAATTCAAGCCTAAAAAGAATTTATCTATGTGTTGGTACCATGCTCTCTAAGGGCTTCTTTCAGCCCATACAATGCCTTCTTTAGCTTATAAACTTGGTTCTCATTATGGGGAGGCCTCAAACCTTGGTGGTTGAGCCACGTATATCTCCTTCTTGAGGTCTCCATTCAAGTACATTGATTTAACATCCATTTGGTAAACTAGCTACTTCTTATGAGCGGCCACTAGAAGTACTGTGTGAATAGTGGTCATTCTAGCAATTGGAGCAAATAATTCTTGAAAATCAAATCCTTTAACCTATGAAAATCCATGCGCAACTAATCTCCCTTTGTACTTTTCTAAGCTACCATGAGTCTTGTACTTTACCTTCCATACCTACTTGGTGTCATAATCTTTCTCTTTTTTTGCCAATCCACTAGCTTCCAAGTATCATTCTTCATTATGTTGTCATACTTAGCTTGCATAGATGCTCGCCATGCTAGATCGACAAGTGCTTCTTCCAAGTCTTGTGGCTCCTTTACTTCTCTCATAATCTTAGCCATCATTGACATATTGACTATGTGAGTAGAAGCCTTTCTTTGCTCCTCTATTCTCAAGGCCTCCTTGGTCCATTTGCCTTTTCTTCAATGTGGTAGGCATGGGATTACTACGATCATAGATTTGCTTCACCCATCATGGCAATGGCTTTTATGGTGGCATGATTGCATGTTGGTGAACTTTTTCATTATCATCCAAAGATGATACTTCCTTCTCCTTGAGGGTAGGGACCCCAAGGAAGTCAGTCATAAATATATATATGCATCATGTGGGTTCAACATAAGGGATTTTTAAAATAGTATTTTTTACACATTTTTTACATACAAAAGGGTCCCATATGAAGGGGTTACTTTACAGATTGAATAGAAAAGTGTTATATTTTATTAGGAAAAATTTCACAAATAAGGATATTTATAAATAGGTCTTAAATGTATATGACAGAGAGGGTATACATATAGTGAATTCTTCGAGGTAGGGACAGCTCTTGGAATAGGTTCATGGTGGAATACTTCTTCGCTAGATGATAAAGTGGAAGAACTTATATTCTCTTCCTCCACTATATGTGGCTGCTCCTTGAATGCCACATCATGGCTCGCTATGATCTTCTTTACCTCTTAATCATACAATTTGTAAGCCTTTTGCTCATCACTATAACCCAAGAAGATGCATTTTGTGATTTTTGGATTTAACTTATTTCTCTTATTCTTTGGAACATGTGCATAACATTCATATCCAAACATTCTAAAAGGTGCAAAAAATGATTTCTTATCGGAATAGGCTTCATGAGGAGTTTTGTCCTTAAGAGTCTTTGTGCAACTCTGATAGAGAATGTAAAATGTAGTATTAATAGCTTCTGCCCAAAATTGGTTAGGAATCCCTTGCCCTCAAACATGGACCTTGTCATTTCCACAATAATGTGATTTTGGTATTCAACAACACCATTTTGCTAAGGTGTATGAGGCATCATCAATTGATTATTAATCCCTTTACTCTTGCAAAAGTCTTCAGAATCCTTTGATTTGAACTCATCGCCATCATTTGTTCTAAACTTCTTCGCAATTTGATGTGTTTCATTCTCAAAAAGTTTTAGCCATTCTTTAAACTTACCAAAATCTTGAGCCTTATCACAAAGAAAGTACACTTACATCTTCCTATTGTAGCCATTAATGATCAACATAAAATAAGAAGATCCTCCCAAGGCTTGTATAGGCATCTTACTGCACAAGGCAACATGCAAAAGCTCTAGAGGAGCCTTTGCTCTATTCTTGCTTTCTTATGGAAATGCCTTTCTCTATTGCTTGTCCATCATACAAGCTTCACATGTTTTCTTCATTTCAGTACTGCGGGTAGGTAAGCAACCGTACATTGCTTGTGCATCTCATTTAACACTATAAAATTAATGTGACTAAATCTTTCATGCCAAAGTTTACTTGCGCCCACACTAGCAGTGGTTGCAAGAGCACTTAGCTCATACAAGTTGTTCCTTCTTTCTCCTTTGCCGACAACTTTGCATCGCCATGAATAACTCTATCTTCGCTCTAGTTGTATTGGCTATCTCCTTCCCTTTAGCCTTCATAGTGCCAGTCTTTTCATTTGTCTTCTTGACATGACAATCTGAAATTGCATGTCCTTTCTTCTTGCAATAAAAGCACTCTCCTTGAAAGTTTTTCTTACCATCCTTTTTCTTTATGTCATTGTTGTTGGTAGAGAAACCACCTTTTCTTTGTGCATTGGTAGAGAATGTAGCATCTCCACTCCTGCAGCCTTCTTAGGCTTTTAAGCTGCAACTCCTCCTCCATTAGTAGTACACAAAATTCCTCAAACAACAAAGCGTGGGGTCTCACCTGAATATTTATGGTAGTTACCAATCCATCAAACTTTAGTGGACAAATCCAGAGACACCTCTGAGCTAGCTCCTCACTAGTCTTTTATATCATAATGCTAGCCGCTGGTCACACAGATTCTTTATCTAAGTGATGAATGCTTCAACTGTCTTTCCTTCAGCAAACTTCTCTGCTGCTAGTTGATTCTTGAAGTTCTAAATCCTTGTTTGATTTTGTGTTTCATACTGACTCCTCAGTATATTCCTAGCCTCTGATGTCTTGGTAATGTGAAACATACTAAACTTTAAGATAGAGTTTTATTATTGAAAATAGTCCATTTTAAAAAATAACAATGAACTAATAATATTTTCTTATAAATGTATGATAATTACAAGGGATTGCTATACAAGTGAGCATGTTTGGTATATAAGAGCAAAGCTCATGAAGTACATAATGGCCAATCGTATACAACCGATAAGAATGGACAACAATAGGGGCTTGGACATTGAAGGAGAGGAGGTGCATGTAACTACAATAGGTGAAGCTATGCCTTCAAGGCAACCAAAGCATCAAAGATAGGCAAAAGGACTCCTAGAAAGGATGTCCCTTCTCTTAAGAAAAGTTCTCAAAAAAAGTAGATTTGCCTCAAAATGTAAGCCCTTGTGTATAAGCCATGGAGATGGCTAACAAAAAATTTTACATGTATTTTATGTTGATAGTAAAGAGATCTTTTTTTCAATATCCTTGTATTATATATTCTTCTCTCTCCTCGTTGATATCTGTAAAAATATATATATGTTACAAATGTTTATTAATTAGGAAGTGAAATCAAATATATAGCTAAGAAAATATAATATAATATAAAAACTTACTCGTTTATTAGTAAGTTGAAACACAAATGAGTATGGTAGTTCAATATCTTCATTCTGTAAATCCATCCTCACTTAATGTAGTGTACATGATGATCTAACCTTTAAGATTGCAATAATATCCTCATTGTACCAAACATTAAGATCCACTATAGGATCTTTGCTTAAATTATCAAGATTTTGGTCTAAAGCAACCAGACTACCACCAACATAATGCCATCTACTATAATAAAAGCCAAGGATGAAATTTTGAGTAGCAATCATATATTTACAAGCTATAGAGTCTTGATCTATCTTACATATAATTTTTCCTTCTGTGTCCTAGTGTCCTATCCCTCATTCACAAATTGTATAACATGATCATAGTCTCTTCACTGAAAGCATAGCCTTTGATTTTCTTATCTCAACATTTGAAAAGAAGTCAGCAAATATATTAGGACACAATGGAGATTGGGAAGCATGACATATTTATAATATTTTCATGCAATCAGAATTGGCCCAGGATTCGACAAGCATTGTTGCAAGGCCAATTAGCATACAACTGCCTAGACTTTACCACTCGTGTCTTCCATGCAAGCATGTAGATTTGATTAACACACTTACTGGATATTGACTTGGGTATTTTCTTTGCATGCAATGTAATTCCTTTGTTTTTTCCCTGCTCATGGACTGCACTCTTGTTAATGTTGTGTTGTTATAGCAAATGCCATGTTTTGTGCATAAATATGAGTCATATGAGATGGTTTGTGACTAAGATCTCAACACTTTGGCATGTGGAAATGAGGACACCTGCTATCATTGATAGCAAGTCTCGTTAAAAAAAAGTGTTCAAATACTAAATAATAATGGGGATATGTGATGTTTTTGAATTGTTTTCATTATTTTTTCTCCCCAATTGTAAATGCTTATGCATAATCAAGGTGTGCGTCTTTGTAGCTATGATAAAACAAAGCATAATACTAAGGTTTGCCTTTGGTTTTTTTCAACTTAGAGTAATAAAAATCGAATATCAAAATGGAGTGATTATTCAACTTCTATACATTTGTGCATAATTATTACATGTTCAACTCTATAACTTTTTTTAAAATATTTTTTCTTCTTGAAAATATAAAAATCTCTCAAACACTATCATCATTTTGCTTTTCATCACTAAATTTGCTCGAATGCTATACTCTTTGCTTTTCATCAAACATTGAATGTTGTGGGGCACTCATGTTATAAGCCTTGCACTTGTTTGGCACCATCTCATTTGGAAGCATCACAGCAAAGAAGATCAAGATTGTCAGTGGGCAGCATGGAGTCGAGTCAGTGTAGCATCGCACAAGCTCGCTTGTCATGGCAATTAGACGACAGTATAGAGAGTCGCGTGGGACAGTAGAGTATCCAACGCACAGTAGTAGTTGTCAGTAAGTAGGTTATTTTAACGCATGTATTAACACTGTTAACACAGTTAGTTGAGGTAAGTTAACATAGTCATTTAAATGTATTTAGTTAGTGTATAGAGAGAGAAAGGTAAATGTGTGTGTGTGTGTGTGTGTGTGAGAGAGAGAGAGAGAGTAGATAGAGTTAGAGTTGTTAGTTTTATGTGTCGCATATTAGTAGCTGTACTATTATTAGTTAATTAGTTAGACTTATGTAGTATCAATAGTATTTGTAGTATTTGTAGTGGTTAATAGTTAATTATTAGTTGTAGTATTAGTAGCTAGATTTATGTTAGTTATACTTATGTAGTATCAATAGTATTTGAAGTAGTTAATAGTTAATTAATAGCAAAACAAAAGAAAAAGAAAACAATTTTTTGAACAAATGGAAAAAATGAAAGTGTAACAATCTTTCAAACATACTAAAAAAAATGGAACCGTATTTCGTTTGAACAAACGATATATTTTAAATGGATGAGGGAATGGCACCTTCCCCCATAATTACTTAAATACGAAGAGACCTATGCCAACTCTTCCGTGGTATGCTATATAGCATGTTTTTTCATTAGTTTTTGAAGTATTTTTTATGTTTATTAATTTCATTTATTTATTTGGATTGCAAAAAATTTAAACTTTTCATTCTTGCATATAAAAGAGATAAAGTAGCTTTTTATTTTTTAAATATGTAATTACGAAGTACAGCATGTTGTTTTCATTAACAAGTATAGTATAGTTGAATGATAAAAATGTAATGTTCTCATCAACATCAATGGATGCTATGCAAAAACAAAGTCACAGGGCATCCTTTAGGACTTCTAGAAAAATGAAAACTATGGCTTATAGAAAAAGATCATTAAAACCCTTTACTGCAACTTGGTACGACATAGACAAATTCGAATCATCTTGGGCAATAGAATGTGAAAGCATCATTGGAATACTAACAACGTGTGCATCATGTGGTTTAGTCACAATGCAACATCATACTATTATCTTGCAAAAAAAAGAATGATGCATCTACAAAATAAATACAAGTAATAACGGCTTTGTCAAGCACTATTCTCATCCTTGCATGCCAAACACAGAGTCAACATGATGATAACAAAATGCGGACCATGTCTTGCGAACAAATATAGAAACAAAAATGTGGTCTCACTATTACCAAACTACAAAAAATTAATTCTCAATCCAATGCCATTAGAGCTTCATTTCTTGAGCATCATTGATACATCCATCTCAGTCTCCAAAATGACAACAACGATTGCAAACGAAACCTTAGACTATCGATCAATTCATGAAAACCCTCTAGTATCTTGGAATGATGCATCGCTTTCGCAGCCATCTACTAGAATTGACTTGACTGCATTTGATATTGCGAGTGTGTTTGCTTTCAACATGCTACATAATCCACTAATCCAAAAGTATATGGCTATAGTAGAACATCCACATCCAAGGACAAAGCTTTGCATTCTCAAAAAGAATCCATCAAAAGGATTCTAGAGCTCCATCGTGAAAGCTCTCCATTCAACCCAATGCTCCAAGCAGAACATGAGAATGAAAGAGGTTTCAGTTTGCTCAACATTATAGTTGAGCCAATAGGCATTCCAAAGAGTTGATCAACATGAGTTCACATGTATCACATTACAGAATAATAACAGTCTCATAGAAAGAACAACAACGTTTAGGATAGACGACTTTTTGCCTACAAGAAGCTCGCCCTACCTAGATATCACCTTGGAAAATGCAATGTTTTTGTTCCTACTCCCACTTGGCCATGGCGCCTATGATGGCAACATCTATCTTAGTGAATACATCAAGATGCAGGCCTCAACCCTATTCTCTATGTACACCTTGCACAAGCCTTACATCCTCATTCTATACCACCTAAAATAGGCTGTCTTGTTTCACAAACAGCATAAGCACAACTTGCCTACAAAGGGACATCGACAACTACAAGCGCATAAACAAGAACAGTCCCAATGAGGAGGTTGACAGGCATATCCTCTGCTATAGTGTTTCCACTTCAATACACCGAGATCACCATCTTGGCACGGACATAACTTGAAGGACCTTATCACAACGGTTGATGTATAAGACATGTCTCATTTCTTCCTTATGCTCACGCAGACAAGGTCATCAATACAACGTGGGCACACATCAACAAGTTGGAATGCAGTGCAAAGGAGTTCAATCCTAAATTCTCATGGTAAGACTACCCTATCGAGTGTGTCATCCTCTTCCACTACCATCTTTCACCTTTTCTTTAGCAGTACATTCCTGGTAGAGTTGCTTGCATTGGGTGCATCCAACACCATGTCATTACATATGAGATCCAACATAGGAGCTATGAAGAAATACCCTAATCTAGAAACACAAATAACACCTTATGACAAAGTAAAAATTGATAGAAGAACATAGTTAGGGTTAGGGTAACTTAGAGACAACGAACACAAAGAATGAATGAAGTGATATGACTACTCAATATACAATGCTCATGCAATAAACACACTATGCAGTGAATGAATACTGAACCTTGGACTCCTGTATCTCAAGAATCAAGGAAGGGATAATGAGCTGGAGAGTGTATCGTACTTTGAACAGATCCCAAATCGTAGCAAGGTAGCCTCCAAGTGTCAAACAACAGTAAACATAGCTTGTGTGTGGCTAGACCTGATGCAAACGATAGTATAGAGAGAGTGTGTGATGTAAATGTAGGCTAAGGAGAGAGTAAATCTACAAATGCAATAGTAGGGAGGAGAGAGAAAACATCAACGATAGTTGAGAGGAAAGAGAAAATTGGCAAGGTGGCAACTAGGGCATACAAACATAGCAATATGCTGATGTGGTAGCCTGTACAAGAGCTGGATAGGTGGACAACAACAATTATCTTGCTAGAAACAATAACAAAATGATAATAGAGGGCTAGAAATAGGTGTTAGATGAGTGAAGACTACAATGGACAGCTTGGACTGCGATGTCCTCCATGAACGAGGTGTGGACAGTAAGCTAAAAACACCTTAAACCTGCAAAAATGAGATTAGGATTGAATGGGGGATAGCATACCTATTTATGGAAAGTTTGGACCCTCCCAAGTAGGTTTGTGCTTATGGGATACAAATACTCTCTAGGAGCACCTTTCTTTTTAAATAAACAAGGTTTCTTCCTTAATTAAGCATGTTTTGGGGCTATTTAAGTGAAACTAATGCATTTTTAGCTTAATACACCCTCTCAAGCCCAACAAGGGTGCCACGAGAAGTAGGCCAGTCAAGCCCTTTTTTTAATTAAAAAAATTACCCCAAGGTGTCCCACCCCAAAGTAGCTAGAGCATTGGACAAGGGGTACATGTTGGCTGCCCAGTGGCCTACTAAGACTACATGATGGTTACTGTACCAAGGGAGCCCAAGTTATCAGCCCAAAGAGGCCACAACATTAGACAAAGGGTGCACGTCAGTTGCCCAGTGGTCTACTAAGTCCGAAAAAGGTGGATGAAATCAACTATGGACTTTCTTTTGGAGGGCTTTGTAGTTTTGATAGATGTAATATTAAGTGAGGGTTTCAAATCAGTTTTCATCCTATTGAGTATCCATGCCCCAAACGAGAGAGTGATAAGGGATAGTCAGAGATCCAAGACCTTCACAAAACAAGCATATCATCCCTACCATTACTGGGTGTCAGTGAAGAAGAAAAATGGCTAAGGTGTGGGTGACACAAATATAGCAAATATGTGAAGGAAGCAAGATAAGCAAAGTAAGCAAGCAAGCTAGGGGAAACTGCCTTGGAGATTGCCATGAGAAATGCCACAAATATGGTGGATTTAGAGTCAACCACGCCAAAAGACTGAAAAGGGATAAATGAGCCCATATGCATATTTACATGAACAAAATGCCAATGCATGGGATAATGCAAAGGGAGATGCAACATGTCATGCTCACGCAAAATACAATGCAATGGTGCCACTTGGACAATGTTCACTTGCCCAAGTGCCCTTTTACAATCATGTCATCCTGACAGTGCGAATGAAGTTAAAAATGTCCATTAGTACAATACAAAAGAATAAATGAATGAATAAATGTCTAAAAAATGTAAGCATCATTACTGTCACTATCAAGAGAAGTAGCTGCCCCCTCTCAAACTGGAAGGAAAAGCAAGACAGAAGTACCCTCTCCTTGTCAATTTGAAGAAGTAGGGGAGGAAGTACCCAAGCCGATCTTGGGTAGAAGGTACTAAAGAACCAATCAGTTGACCGCTTTGGTCAAAATGTCTACAAATTTTTTTGATGAAGGCACAAACTCTATGTGGATAGTGCCTAGCTCAACCAACTCTCTGGAAAAGTAAAAGTAGACTCCCACATGCCATGTTTGTGGTGTGATAAGTGGATTGCCCACAAGGGCAATGGCACTCTAGTTGTCCGTAGTAGACAACGGTGGGAGAGCCACAAGGGAAGTGAAGTGTCTCCAATAAGCTTCTCAGGTAGTTGGCCTTGATGGTGCCATCGAAGAGAACCCTACCCTACACTTAGCCTCAGCCATGGAAGTTGCCGTCGTCTCTTGCTCACACAGTTGTGGACCAAGAAATGGGAGCTGTGCCCAAGGTGAAGAAGTATTCGCCATGGGAATGTCGGGTGTCAAGATCTCTCGCCCAATCAGAATCAATGTACCCTTGCAAACATAAACCAAAACCATAAGTGAGGCCATAGGAATAAGTACACTATAAATTATGCAACACATGAAGACATGCAATCCAATGGACATCCTAGATGTTGTGAAATACTGACTGGAATGCTAATTGAGTAAGCTAAGTCGGGCCTAGTATGAATTAGCCAAAGAAGTTCCCCTACAATAGACCTATAGGTATGCACATCGAAGGGATGACCTAGGGTATCCTTCAAAAAGTGGACAGTAGAATTGAGAGGCGTGGCCACTGGCCATGTTTGATCCATAGTGAACTATTCCATAAGCTAAAGTGTGTACTTGTGATGTAACACAAAACACAACACCCAGAGCAAACTACCTCCATCCCTAATAAGTAAGACAACAAACCAAGGGCTGTCATCTCAAATATAGCACTAAGCTTTGCCTTGATTTCTACCATGGCAGAGCAAAATCTAAGCCTATGATGAGTAAGTCATCAACGTACAACAGGATGTAGCTGACCCCCTTTACAGTAGATCAAACATATAAGTTCGGGTCATAAGGGTTAGAATGGTATTCTGAGTCTATAAGAACTCATCCATCCTATGGAACCAAGATCGGGGGGCTTGCTTCAACCTATACATAGCTTTTTGCAAACAGAATACCTTATCCCTTGAGTTTGCAGAAGGAAATCTTGGTGGCTACTCCACATAGACTTCCTCCTCCAAATAACCATTCAAGAAGGCACTCTTGATATCCATCTGATGTATTGGCCAACCGTGGTGAGCGGCTATAGCATGAGTAATAACCAAAAAGATGTCAACCGCACAATAGGAGCAAAGGTCTCTTCATAATCAATACCATGATTCCATAGAAACCCTTACACGACAAGGCGACTTGTACTTGTCTAAAGTCCCATCAGCCTTTGGCTTGGTCCTAAAAATCCACTTCAACTTGATGAATTTCTTGTGGATCGGATGATCCACCAATGTCCAAGTCTCATTTTGGTCAATACTCTCTAACTCTTTCTCCATGGCCTCTTGCCACTATTGAGGGTGCTGAAGAGCGCTTCTGCCATGTATCCAGCTTAGAATGTGCTATGTAATCAGTTATAAACAGCAATGCAAATGATACCTGAGGTGCAAGCCAGGTAGATCTTCTAGGTCCCTTCAGAGTGGAATCCGATGGTAAGATCCCCGAATCTCACATGGTCTACTTGTACCAGCGAGGTAACGGGTCTCACAGAGGAGGCCTAGGAGTTGAAGAATTAGTAGGTAGGGTAGGAGCGAGTAGTAGACTAGGCTTAATAGGCACGATCTCCAATGATGTGGAATGAAGAATCGGATCAAAATCTAGTGTAGAGGACTGCACAATATCCCTCTCGTCAAAGATGACATTCCTCCTAAACAATCACATTGTTCATCTGAGGATTGAACAAATGGTAGGTTTTCACTTTGGAGGAATATCCAACAAAGATAAGGAGATCACCTCAGGGAGTGCGCTTTCTTATTTTATCATCACACATCTGTGTGTATGCATGATATCCGAAGACTTTGAAGTGGGATATGACAAGCCGAGAGCGAAAGAATGCCTCATACAGGGTCTTCTGAGGAAGAGTTGTAGTCGGGCATCGATTGAGAATGTACGCGGCAGTGTTAGCAGCCTCAACCCAAAGGCGCTCAAGGAGCTCTACTATGCAAACAACATAGAGCATGCCATTTCCATGACTATCCGGCTCCTACTCTCTATGACTCCATTCTGAGAGGGGGAGTGGTAGAGGTGAGTTGGTGAGAGATGCCATGTTGCTGTAGAAACTCAGAAAACTCATGGGAGATGAACTCACCACCGCTATCACTCCTCATGCAACCAACATGACAACTCGTCTGGTTATGAGCCACTAGTACCCAAGCAGAGAATGTGAAAGCATCAGACTTATGCTTGAGGAAGTACACCCACATGTATCATCTTGAATGATCATTCACTATCAAAAGAAGTACAATGCGACAGTGGATGTTGGCCCACAAAGATCAACATGAATCAATCTAAGAGGTGCCTCAACTCTATGTGTAGACTGCTAAGGGAATTGGGTATGCTACTACTTTTCGAGTTGACATGCTTTACAGACATCTCGAGCTAGCTTCAGGCGAGGAAGGCCCTCAACCATCTCACAACAGGACAACTCATAAAGAGAGTCATAGCCAAGATGCCCTAGGCAGAAATGCCAAAGATGCTCATTGTTCATAGGCTCCCAAGATGTGGCTAATGTGCCTGGAGGCGATGGAGCATGGAGCCCTCAGCTATTAGCTGCTTGGAAAGAAAATGGGTCATGTGGTATAGGCCACTAGGCTGTCTCACCGTGAGTAATCAGTAAACCAATCTAAGAGTCAAAGTCCTCAACTTTGGTCGTTGTAAAGAAAATTGCATGCCCCAACCGACAAAGCTGCTGAACAGATAACAAGTTCACCCCAAGCTAAGGGACATAATATACATTATCAAGCAAAGCTAGATCCAGACCCTTGTCAATGGCAAAACTAACGCAATCTTGAGCCTATATATTAATCGAGGAGTTGTTTCCTATGCGGGCCTGCCTGGTTGCTGCAAGGGCTCGGGTACAAAAGATGTCCTCTATAGTAGTCATGTGATGTGCAGCTCCACCATCCACAATCCAAATAGGTGCTGATGTGCTCGGCTCTGTGACAAGTGGGCCTCCATGATAACCTCATTGGGAGGCAACTCATAGATGTGGATGAGACTCACATTGGATGTCTCTATGGAGACGATGTTGACCTTTGTAGATCGGTTAGACAAGCTCTTTGGAGTTGAAAATGTTGTTTTGACTGAGATGCTGACCGATGGCAGTGTGAGTCTGACCTTTCCACTAACCCTTGCCATCACCCTACCTCCCCCGAGGGGGGTTTCTCGATTGAGGCACGAGGGTATGTGACTTGGGTTTTGGTGTTGTATCTCTTGCCTTTGATTGACACTCATCGTCAAAATGGCTAGCCTTTCAACAATGTTAAGAATACCTATTCTTCTTAGGTACATTCTGCCACTCAGGTTTGAGTTGAGACTGAGAGTTTCCTTGTGATTCCCATGCTTGATTTTGATTTTGATTTCGATTTGAAGTTTGATTTTGTTTACCCTTTCCTTATTTCCCCTTCTAAGAATGATCTACAAGAGACCCCTCCAAGGGTTTATTTGTATAAAATTGATTGAACAACCTTGCATAATGCAATAGCTGACACTCAAATTCATAGAATGAGGGTAAATGGGACAGAGAAACCACTTGCTACACAAAATTGAAATATTTACACATAAACATGTTAAGAAACAATGTGACCTGATTGTCAAAGGACTTAGGAGTCCCTGTAGTGGAGAATTCAGCAAGGAGCCATTGATACTCAACCAACTTGACTTTCAAGTCATCTCGGTTAGAGATTTTGAAGTTTTGAAACTCATCGTCAAGATTTATTCGACGAGTCCTATCCCAAGCCGCATAGCAATCAGTCAAGTGTACCCACATCACTCTGACGCTAAGTCAAAATGTTGAAGCTAAGAATGAAACTCGGGCAATAAGCCCTACATCAGCTCAACAATAGCGAAGGCATTCCTAGCCTTCTATGAGCGGATGACCTCGTATGGAATAAGTGCAGAATTGAGTTGGGGTTCCAACCCTTGCACAAGATCCCATAGGTTTTGTGAGTCAAGGACATGTCTCATCAAGTTTGACCAAGTTGTAAAGTTTGACCCTTTAAAATGACTATTGTCATTGAATGCATCCTTCGCGGAAGATCAGGTAGAACCATGAGGTGTTGGAAATGTGGGTAAGATGGATGTGGAGGATAAGGTGATGGTGGTGGCGGTGGAGGTGTTTGATAAAAAGGAGGAGGGGGAAGAGGTGGGTAGGCAAAAATAGACTGTGAGTATCCAATGAGTGCCGATTAATACAAAGGCACTAGAACATGAATGTTTCCATAAGGTGCCAGTGGAGATGGAGGCACTAGGACACGTAAGCCTTGTCCAAATGTCGACTAGAACATAGCATAATGACTAGAGGGTCCACTAGGTAATGCCATGGATGCAATTTGTGGCACAAACTAATCCACACTTGGGAGATACCAGGGGGAATACCCAAGGTGGAATGATCCTGAAACTGCGTGAGGAAAAGGTGGAACACTACCCAGCTAAGGAAGAGATGAGGTCCTAATGGTTGTGCCTTAGTTTGAAGAACCCCCCGGTGTGGTGAATGAAAACAGATGCGATCCTACATGAGATGCAACATGTGATGCACTTAATGGAGGTTGAAAGGATGTGGCAACAAAATAAGAGGGTAGGATGGGAGGGAGATTAAATGAATTTGTGATAGGTGTAGATGTGGGAAATAATGTGGGTTCCTTTTGTCCATTAAATGCACTAAATTAAAATGATGATGACAAATATGCACCTATTTCATTTTGAGCTTTGAAAATGAAATTGTTTAAAGGAAAAGAAGGGGAAGGAGTACCCACAGTTTCTTGTTTCAACTGCTTACCTAGTCTTAAGTTCATAAACAAATACATGTCTTTCTCATTGCTCATAAACTAGAAATTGTTATGCATACGTCCTTCATCATGAAAAGCATCCATACCAATAGGAGAAGGGGAACCATCATTAACAAAATCTGAAATGGTAGAGATACTTGGCACTGGAGAGAATAAGTATAAAGATTATGGAGTGTACTTTATGCCAGTTTCCACTTGCAGATGACTAGTCCTAAGTGGTAGATCGGTGCATCAAATCTAAAGGACGAAATTCATACTTACCTTCTATCAACTATTGGGTTTCCTCATTTGTTACTATAGTTACAACCCCATTCCCAAGAATGAGAGCATACTGTTGATAGCAAACACAGGAGCAATTGCATTTAGATTATGCAATCTATCCACCACGGTTCACTATTAGTTCAAGATACCAATACGTGCACAACAATATCCAGTACAATTGCAAGAGACATATGAATGCTACATTGCAATAATAGAAGCTGATGCAGTCATCAATCGATGAGATGCCCATGTTAACAAGAATAACATTCGATATAATAATGTGCCAAATAGCGAGCATTTACTAAGGCCCCCTACTTAGTCCATTCAGCAAGAAGCTCGTGATACTATTTGGCGATCTTGCATAGTTATTACCTATCTGCAACCATCAAATCGAGTTTTGCAAACAATGTCACATCACCTCCTCATCATATTGGGCACATGGAAAGCAACACACTCTCCAAACCTCAATTCGACATGCATGCGACCTGCCATTCCTACAATTTCTACAAGTGATCAAGCATCATTGTCTAATAAGGTGAGAGATACATGAATGCTTACATCAATGCATGGTCAACAAGAAGGACATCCTAGATTTCATCGGCCAAAAAACAATAATCATATGCACACACAAGGAAGGTGTTCACAACTACAAGTAGATTCTACACAAATACTACACAGTCGAATAGATCCACACCGTCAAAGTTCAGATGAATGCAAATGATGAGCCATCATTGTAGACCAAGCTACATGATAAGAACTTCCATGAGATAGAGGAGATAACAGTTGAGGTGGTTGCAATGATAGTTGAGAACATTGACCTTACCATAGGTGCAACAAATGCTGTGATGTGTAAGATCAATTGTATCGATACATCAAATGACAAAATGATATCAGGAATCTAGGTCATGATCTAGTCAACGAACCAATAGCTCACCCTACGGCGTAGTAAGCGCCAATACAAGTGCCGAATAGCAAGTGGTACAATACACCTATGTTCTCATTAACACTCGCATATGCGATACTGGTCACAAGTCGCAATGAGCTATAGTTAACAAAAAGCACTTCTACACATAAGAAGCACGCTCACACTTGGACTAGTATACGTAATGCTCTTCCATGTAAATGAAAGAAGAAATATACATATCATCAGCCTTCTAGATCCATCTGCCTTTGCTCCGACACCTTTCTTACACCATGACTCAAGTAGAGAAACAAAACAACTCAACAAAAAACAAACAAAGATTAAACACAACACATTTCATCACATAACAATCTCATACAGTTCTTGTATTAAGTAATAAAGCAATCTTCTAAATCTTCATTTAGACGCTATTTGTTAATATATTAATGTGTTTTCCTAATTTTCTTCTCCTACTAATAGATTTATTAATATCCTAATGTGCTTTTCTCATTTTCTCTTTTACAAATACACATCACTTGTTGAGGAAACTATGACTCTGAATGAGGTACGCACAATCCAAACAATACCTACTATGTATAAAAATACAAATATATTACTTCACCTAACCACATTGACCTATGGATACAGATGTTCCAGCTATACATTCAAAACCATAGGAACACCTAGCGCCAGATCGAGAATCGTCTTATAAATACATAGAAGCATAGGAATGTAATGACAAACTAGATGAGAATGGCAAACGTCATTGGACAAAAGCCATCAACATACGTCATGCCTTTGCAACATACAACAACCTCCAAAAATTGATGGCCACATCCACTCAAATTCTCAACAATGAACACTGTCGTGCATCAGATAACAAGATCGCAATTAGTACACACAACCTCCTACAAACTTCACAATCTTTAATTTTAATTGAAACATCAACGGTAACTCATATGCACTTAACATGTAAGACTCCTCAAAGATATAGTTGATAGACTTGAACTTGAGTATAAAGACTCGGTTGACAATCCACTATGAACAAGCACGGCCTAAGCACTTCTAGACACAAGAACAAATGGCATTGAAACATACCCAATTGAGTTGCTGCCTTACGGATTTAACATCTCGCTCAACTAGTTGGTAGAAGTTATGAAAAAAGAAGGCAAGGACATACTAGAAGATTACATGAAAAAGAACCACTACAATCACGGTTGTGACAATCCATACAATAACGATTGAGAAGGTCACATACCTATTGAGTAGAGAGGTCTACACCCAGAAACACGGTTGCAACTTTGATTCATTCAGCAACATAATCTATATAATAGGTAAGTTCTCAAACACGACTTCTTCTTAAACATTTTAAAAAAAACTTACAACATCAACTTTTCTCGAGAAATATAGATAGAAGCAGACCAAGAAGAAAAATTTCTGCTAGTGTAAACTTGCAGCCTCAACTACTGCAAGTCCTGCCACCAACTCAAGTACTTCTATATCATCCGTCACCATCTGCAAGCAAAATCCACGAGCCAGTCCAAAAGTGCCAACACAAAGATACAAAAGCAAGTAGTTCATCTATGTCATAAGGTGCAAGACGACAAGAAGTAAATATGATAGATGTCCAACATTGAGAAAAGAATCCAACAACATCAAAGAAATCCCGTCAAGAAAATGAAGTAAGACATAGAAATATTCCAATTGTTTGAGGACAACTTCGAGGTTAACATAGAAGCAATAGTTGATAGAGTAGACAATGCTAGGAATTTTGAGTACGCTACCATCCATAAGAAAAATACAACCGTGACAGGTATACGGACACCCGACAAGATATAAAAAGTATTATTTTTTGAATAAAAGAAACCTTATTTAACATAGCCAAAAAAAAAAGTGAATGTTCAAACTTACGATCATTGACTCAAACTATATAAGTATACATATTCACCTCAAGATTCTCCATGTATTTAAAAAATGCTAAATCTTATCTATAAACGTACTTCACTTTAAAACATATCACATGTCTAAACACCATCAACAAAACTGCTATATAACAAATATGCAAGAATTACATTTAAAACTTGATACTCCTTTACTTAGCTGAATGTGTCAATCTAGTTTTATATTTATTTAAAATTTAAAATTTTAAACAATGGTCCCTATTACATAAGGTTATGTTTTCTTTTCTTTAACAAACATGCGTTGTATTGTGAAAGAATAATGAGAGGGGTGGAGTACTTAAGCATGCCCAAGTCACGCAGCGCTGCTTGCTAGTAGATAGTATAGATTTGTCATAACCCAAAAAAAAAGAAGGGGAAAAAAAAAAAAACCAAACGAATAAGATACGGTCGGCCAGCAGACAATCCAAAATGCAGAGGAGAAGTGGGAAGCTCTGAAGGCCACTTCTTCCTTGTCGATTGCGGTTGCATTTACAGGGAGAGAAGTGCAGAGAGACAGACAGGGCAATTTCGAACCCAGGCTTTTGTCTTTCTTGCGCGCACAGGAGAACAGAAACGACACAAGGTCAAGCGCCATGGGCAGACCTCCCCCTGGAGGGTCGCAGGTCTTTCGCTTCCTACCCAACGAGGTAAGCCCTGTTGGCTTTGTTTGGTTTTTCCCCAAAAAAAACACAACACACACACACACACAAGCTTTTTGGGTGATTTACCACTATTTGGCCCTTCGTTTTCTATCAGAGTTGCAGAATCGTGATGGGAACATTGTAATTGTAGCTACACCTTTAGCTTTGCATTCTCATTGTTGACTTGTGTTTCCTGTCTAATGATTAATTAGCCCCCAACTGCAAGGAGTTTCTTGGTGTATCTTTGTGCTTGACCTAAATTTTACTTTCTGTCAATGTCTTAAATAGGTGAAGGGCTTTGGTGTTTTTTCATTTTATGTGCTTTGTATACTTAGCTTTTGCGAACATCATAACAGGGATGGTAATGGGCAATTTTTTTTTGTGGGGAGGGTTTTTCATTACTGTTTGTCTTCACAGTGTACAATGCTGCAGCTGTGCCAATGTATGATAAAGAACTTTGTTGAAGTGACCATATTTACATGACAAATATTTTTTCACATGGTTAACAATAAATGGATGCTAAAGGAAAGGATCTAGACAAAGATGTAGACAGTGAGGCAACAATAAGGTTGAAAAGATGCATGCCCTCACTAGAGAGAAATACCGGTCTAGAGACAGAAAATAGGTCACTTTCACTTCTGAAAGTTTGATGCTCTAGAAGGCCACTGGCACCATAAGGAATGATGCAGTCTTAGCCTTGCCAAGGGAAGTACATCAGTGCAGGATCTTTTGTAAACAGAGTAATAGCTGCAGATGAACTTGCCTAGGGCTGATGAAGCCCTATAACTTTTCACCTTAAAAGACATAGTTGTGGATTGTTAGATCTCGTGAGAATGGCTGTAGATGTGACTCTTCAATGCTTCACAGCAGCCTTCTAATGGAGTAAGAAAATGACTACTACTTTCAGTTTTTCAGGTGGACTTTAGCTTTCGCTTGTAAGTTTCAGATTTTCACTTGCATACCAAGCAGGTGCAAAATGATGTTCAACTGAAAAAGTGGCTGCTTTTCTTTTGATCATGGGACTGGGATGCTTCCGTCTAGATCTAATCTTCAATTTCTCAAGGTGGTGACAATGTGTTGCGTAGCAATTGGTTTAATTTTGTGTTTTTTGATAGTGATATTGTTAGAGGAAAGATCGAATGCTTGAATGAACCCTCAACTTGAAGGTGCAAAACCTAGTCAAAACAACGTAGTCCAAAATTAGGTCTATTCATCATTCACGATAAATATTCTTACTTGGTTACAACAAAGGGATTTTGGGAGTGTTTTTCCATATTTGAAGCTTTAGATCCAACCTCAAAACCAAGGCCGTGCATAACCTCTCAAATAAAGTAGACATTGATCCATATCATATGCTCTTGTAGTAAACCACATGGCCACAAAAGAATCTCCCTATGAGAGTTTTTTGGCCTCTTGTCAAGTAGCTTCAATCTAGCACTTAGTAGAAAAGGGATAACCACTATTCTGAGGTCCACCTCCATGTGGCAGCCCAAATACCTCACCTTGTCTCCACAAGCAACCTGAGTGAGAATCCGATTCCTCTAATTCATGTCTGTCAGAGAAGAATCCACAGCCTTTTCCATGTAGAGGTAGAGAAAGGGGACTAGTGGGCATCCCACCCTAACTGATCTCTGCATGCTATTGTCAGAATTCCTAATCTTTCACAAGTAGATAATGCTGATATCTCGGGGCCAATATATATTAGTAGTTTTCAAGACACGGGGTTGGGGTGACATCAGAGTGGTTCAAGATGATTGCATTGTTCTATTGGACTTGTGGAAGGAGGGAGGGAGGGAGTGAAACACAATACTCCAAGCAATGGGATGTCGGCGAAGACTTAAGAGCATGACAATTGTCATCTATATGGCTAGGCTATTGGCAAAAGGTACAAAACTTATTCTTTTTGGGCAAGTAATTCTAGAAGGGTCTTTGTGATGATATGACTTTTTCACTCCCTTTGTCCTTCAAGGTAGGAGATTGTGCATTGGTATTGGAATGTGGGGAGTGGGTCTAAATGTGTAGGTAATTCCTTTCAACTCCTTGTTTCCTTCAGTGAAGGAGGTGACTTACTTATCCACACAAGAAGGGGGTTTTACATTTGAGCAACTGGAGAGGGTGGTATAGTGTGCAGGAGGGGGATTTTGCACACAACAGGACCAAGGGTAGAGTGGCATACTTGCGGATATAGGGGAGGTGCACAGTGCGCGAGTGGCATTCATGGCAACAAAGCACTAGGGTGCAAAGTGGTACATCTTTGAGTGTCTAATGATGGCCTAAAATCTAAATGTGCATGATAGATGATATGAGATAAGATTGGATAACCGATGGTAGGCCTAACATAGATTCTAGATCAATGTAGATGAATCTACATGTGAAGTGAAAGTGGGAAGGAAGGCGAGAAATGTGAAGGTAAATGTGATCACCAAACTCGTACTCAAATGAAATAGAAGATTAAGGATTACCTTGTGGATCATCTTTGATAATAGAGTTTTCTTCTAATCCATATAGCTTCCTATTTGGATCTTTGCGGCGATTAAGAGTTGGTTTTTACTTAATTGAAGGAGCGACATAGACATAATGAGACTCGGGTAGGATTGGTCATAGTAATCATTAAAGTGATCCAATGCAAATGCACTAAGGATACTTTAGGGTTAGGGTAGCTGAGTCATGTGTGTAGGACTCAAGGCCCAATTGTGCACATCATTTATGTCCTTGGACATTTGGATGGGGAGTGACAGAGTATAAATGCACGAGGGACACTTTAGGGTTAGGGTAGTTGAGTCCCATGAGGCCCTTTTGTGCATATCATTTTTTGATTACTACTCTAACTCTTGATCCGTAGGTTGGTATATCCGTACACTAGGATGGTGTAGGCTAGTGGTATGGGACACCGGCTCTTGGGACGTGGTCGTTACTTAGTATGCTGCTAGTTTGCAAGCTTGAGGTGAGCCCATTTAGCTCTATGGTTGGGAGGTAATCTTGATGTCCATTTCCTTTATGTTATTCATCATGGGTATGACTTGTGTTGTGTTTTGTATGTAGATTGGATGTTAGGTTAGAAATGGACTTAGCTGCCCTAACGTTGAAGTGTCCCTAGTGCATTCATAATAGATCATTGTAATGGCTATTGTGACCAATGCAACTAGCGTGCAACTAGATGTCCAAGGATGTTACAAGAACCTAAATGCAAAAGATGACGGATAAACAAGAGGGATTTATGAATGAATAGTACCAAGAACAAGCTCAAATGAAGTAGAAGTATTAAGTGTATTTGTATGTGTCTTCTATGTCTAGAGCCTCCTCTATTTGTGTTCACATACTTGGCCTAGGTCTCCATGGTTACTCATAACCAGTCTATGCACAATAGAAGGAGCAACCAAAGTTTCACATTTGAAGAAAGGGATGAGTTGAATGGTTGGACAGCCTCTTATTTATAGATGTGGATTCTCCCAAAATTAGGGTTTTGGCTTATGGGACATAGAAACTTGGAAATCTTTTGACTTTTGGTGCCGTTTTAATGAGCTAACGAAGATTTAATGTGTAGTGGATCTTTTATAGCTTAACACTCCGTTTAGGCCCAAAATTGGAACTAGAAAGGGATAGCAAGCATAGCTTAGTCCAGAATATCCTAACATATAAAACCCCAAAGCAGCTAGGGTATCAGGCCAAGTGTGCATGTTGGTTGCCCAAGGATATACTAAGACTATAGAGGCAAGAGTATCTTACCTCTGGAAAGGGTCACCCCATAGAGGCCAAGGCATTGGAAAAATGGTGCTTGTTGGCTACCTAGTGGCCTAATAAAAGCTGCAAAGGTAATGAAACCACTTTGAATCCTTTTGTTTTTGGGCAAGTAATTGTGCTTATAGGGAAAAATAAAGGGATGGTTAGATCTAACATCACAAAATAGAAGACTGTCCCAACCAATTGTCAAGGGTATTGGTGACGAAGTAAAGGGTGAAGAAGTATGAAAGAGTGGTGGTAATAGAGCCACTAGTGGAAACAACTCATGTTTTGCTCAGGGGTGCCTAGAGTGATTCTACATGGTGAGAATGCGCATACAGTAAGTGCCACTTGGACATTTTCCCTCATGGGAAAATTGTTTACTTGCCCAAGCGTCCTTTTACAATGATAATGATGATCGTGCAACGCAAAGGGTAGGTGCACCATGGAAGGGAGGTTAATGTTGCAAACAAACTATAAAACTTGTAGAATACCAAGGGTATGAACCTCCTCTCAACCATAGATGTTGATGTCGAAGGTTGAAGAGGAACCTGATATCGGTCTATGTGGTAGTGAGAACCATAATGAAGGATGTGGATAAAGCACCCCAGTTGGAGGAGCTAGGGAGATGTTGATGTTGAAGGAGGAAGAGGAACCTGATATCGATCTATGTGGTATTGAGAACCATAATGAAGGATGTGGATGAAGCACCCCAATTGGAGGAGCTAGGGAGAAGTGACTGCTATGATAGCATCAATAGATGTTGCAAGATTTGCCTTGGGAGGGGAAGCCTTCATGTTGGTAGAAGAGCAGGTCTCCAATGAAGATGAAACCACAAAGGAATGGTGAACTTTCCATGTCTCTAGCCCAGGAAGGACCGGTATAAATCTGCATGTTAGTCCTAGACTGAAATACAAAATGCTTGCAAAAGAGATTAGAATCTGCAAAAACAGGAGTTCCATAGTGAGATTCTTCAAAGCAAAAGAAGAAAAGAGATGTGTGAACGAGTGAGTTTGTGAATGTAGTAGACGATAATTGAAGGAAATCCTAAAGCTTAAGTAGCATGAGAGCAAAATAACCTATGGGTCCAACTCATTAGCCTAAGGAAGTAAGAGTGCCAAGTAGAAGCTAGATTAGCCCAGAGTATCCTAAGGGTGCTAGCCTAAGTATGTGGCCACCATTGGGCATGATCATCAATAGGTCGCTACCAATGAAACTCATGTCGAGTTGGGGAAATGGTCTTAGGTGGGGGTGTAGGAGGAGACTCTAGAATGGATGCAAAGAGTATGAATGGAGTGATATTAGTAGACTAGTCGCCCAAACCTCTGGGAGTATTGTAAGGTAGGGGTGGATGAGGTGGTTTGTCCCCCACATGCCTAGTGGCATGTGTGCTAGGAGGAGGGGAGGTGTCAGTAGCAAGAGGGAGGTGTAGCCCCACTTGACTGTCTAAATGGAGTGGAGGTAGTCGTGCCTACTATGATTTCTTAGGTGGTAGACCTTGAGGCTTAGTACGACACTCCTTGTCTACAGTGCCCGATCTCTGGTAGTGTGTGCAAAACCAAATCTTTTTAGGGAGTTGCTACTAGATGGGTTTGGTTTTTTAGTATCTTTGGTTTCGTTTGAGGAAGGGGTGTCACCCTTGTTCTCAGTCACCTTCTTGGCTTGAGGGTTCTCACCACCTTTGGTGTTCCCCTTTGTAGGAGTGATTACTTGAGCCCCCTTTGAATAGGAAAATGGGACTTCTTGTGGACTTGGTCATACAGACTTGTCAGAGTGTAGCGATGCGGAAGCGTAGGACAAAGACTGAGAGAGAGTGAGCACAAAGAGAAGAGAGAGAAAGAAAAGGAGACAGTGTAAACGCAGAAAATCTGCGGTGTAGTATGCTATATAAGAGTGTAGAAATACACAAGGGGGCAGAGGAAATATCTGCGTATGTATCTGACTTGATGACCTCAGCCCGAGCATAGTCTGTCTCAGCCAACAGATCTCAAGATCAAAATCTGAAATAATGAATGCTGGAGTGTGCCACGAATTGGCTATAAATAGTCGAAAAATGGGAAATAACTGCACTAGGTTGGCTGCATTAAGTGCAGCCGATTGTAGTAAAAAACTATCCTATTGCAGTAAACTGTTCGACTGCAGGTGCTGACATGGTGCCTGCTGACATGGCACTGCCGTACTCATTGTCCAGGAAATGATTGGCTAACACCCCCTCTTAGATCCTGGACGGGTCAAAAGATTGAGGGATCTGGAATGTTGCCGAAGGAGAGCCTGGGAAAGCGCCTTCATAAACAAATCTGCAAGATTATCCTCTGTCTTGCAATACTCCACATCAATGGTCCCATCTAGAAGCTTCTCACGAATAAAGTGATACTGGATCTCAATGTGCTTCGTTCGGGCATGGAATACAGGATTCCACACCAAAGGCAATGCAACTCTCGTTGTCACATCACAGAAGAGTAGGACAAGTCTGGGGGCAGCCAAGCTCCTCCAACAATCTCCGAAGCCACATAACCTCACATGTGGTGGAAGACGCAGCCCAATACTCCGCCTCAGTAAAAGAAAGGGCTACGGTGGGCTGCTTCTTGCTACTCCAAGAGATAACACTTGTACCCAAGGTAAAATAGTAGCTTGTAGTAGACCGTCGGTGGTCCACATCGCCAGCCCAATCCGAGTCACTCCAACCTGCAAGAACCAGATCTGAAGCTTCTGATCCTGTGGGATAAGAAATCCCTAAGTCAGAGGTCCCCCTCAAATACTGAAGAATCCTCAGGGCAGCCTGCCAATGCACCTGTTTGGGTTCAGTCATGAACCCGGCCAAAAGACCCACAGCAAAACAAAGATCAACACGAGTGTTGAGAAGCCAAATCAAGGATCCAATCAACTGACGGTAGCATGATGCATCCATCACGGGAGAATGTGAGTGTGAAGTGGCCTTCCAATTCGGATCCATAGGAGTAGTAATGGGCCGACAAGTCTCCATCTCAAAAGTCACCAAGAGCTCTTGAATGTACCTCTGCTGAGAGATGAAAATCCCCCTCTGAGACTGATAAATCTTGTGACCCAAGAAGAAATGAAGAAGCCCCAAATCCATCATCTCGAATGCCTGATGTAAAGCTGTCTTGGTCTCTTGGACCTTCTGTGTATGATCCCCAGTCAAAATCAAATCATTAACATATAACACAAACACATGACCAACCTCGAAAGTGTGCACATAAAGCTGCGGATCGGCCTTAGAGCACCGATATCCTAACTTCGACCGAAGAAACGAGTCAATCTTCTTGTTCCATGCACGCGGAGCCTGCTTGAGGCCATACAAGGCCTTCTTTAATCTGTAAACTTTCCCATCCAATGATCCAAAGCTAGGAGGTTGCTCAACATAGATCTCCTCCTACAAGCCACCATTAAGAAAGGTCGACTTCACATCCAACTGATAAACAGACCATCTCCTATGGCCAACCAAGGTAAGAACAGCTCGAATAGTCGCCGTACGAGTAGTGAGGGCAAAAGTATCATGGAAATCAATGCGTGGGCAGTGAGCAAAACCTTTAGCAACAAGACGAGCCTTGTGCTTGTCCAAAGAACCATCGCTAAGGTACTTGTTCTTGAAGACCCACTTGACACCAATCACCTTCTTGTGAGAGGGACAAGGCACAAGAGACCAAGTTTCATTCCTCTCAATAGCCTCCAACTTGGCTTCCATGGCCTTTTGCCAATGATCAGACTGCAAAGCCTCCTTCACTGAAGTGGGCTCACGATCCTGCATAACACGGGTCAGCAAACAATAGTTGGAGCAAACAAGCTTCGAAGAATGTGCCTGGATCTTCCGTGACCTCTACGGTCCATCCTGCAGTTCCCAATCCTTAGGGACCCCCTCGATCCCTGAATCTCGGAGTGTGTCACGGGCCCAACGAGGAGGAGGACGAACCTCTCCTTGTCACTCTCCATCTACTGAAGACTCGGGTACATCCACGGGTGGAAGCTCCTCGAGGGTTAACGGTGGAACGGAAGACTCTGAATCAGAAGAAGAATCTCCATCAAGAGGCTATGGGTCCAAAGGAATTGTCTCGGGAGCCCAACTCTCCCTTGGATCTCCAAGGACGGGGTGCTCCTCACCCCCCTCTGTGGCAGGAACTTCCACGAACTACACGTCTCGGCTCGTAGAGACATCCCGCTTGACCGGATCAAACAAACGATAACCTTGGGACTGGGAGCTATAGCCAACAAAAACCTGTTGTCGGGAAGCCGCCTTGAACTTATCACGCTGCGCCTTCGGAATGTGCACATAAGCGTCACACCCAAAGATCTTGAAATAAGAGACATCAGGCTTAGTCCCAAAGTAAGCCTCAAAAGGTGTCATCCTGTCAACGGCCGAAGTGGGAGATTGATTGAGGATGTGAACTGCGGTAGCCATTGCCTCAGCCCATAGAAACTGAGGTGTCTGTCGGTGCTCCATCATGGTATGCACCATCTCAATCATACTTTGGTTCTTCCGCTCCAAAATGCCATTCTCTTGGGGAGTGTTAGTGTTAGCAAACTCCTGGTGAATGCCCATATTTGCACAAAAACGAGCAAACTCATTAGACATAAATTCACCTCCCTTGTTTGAACGCAAAGTCTTTAGTCGCCGACTAGAACGGTTTTCCTCAAAGAGAAGCCAATCCTTGAAGTGAGAGAAAGCCTCCGACTTCAAAGTCAAGAAATATGCCCAAGTCATCTTGCTATAGTCATCTACGATCAACATGAAGTACAAGCTCCCTTTCAAGGACTCGGTCCTCATCGGGCCACAAAGATCTATAGATACAAGCTCCATGGGTAAAGTAGACCGCCTAGAAGCTTTGTTGGGAATCACATCTTGATGTAGTTTCCCACAAATGCAGGAGACATATGGCTGATGGCTCACTACTATGTCTGGTAATCCTCGGACAAACGACCCTCACGACGCCTTCCGAAGGTACCCATAGTTGAGGTGGCCAAACCGAGCATGCCATAGCTCGGACTGTGTCTCAAAAGTAAGAAGAAGAGAAGTAAGAGCTGAAGAAGACTTCAATCTGTAGACGCCATTCTCCTTATACCCTACAAAGAGAACCTTCCTCGATCCACGATCAAGGACTCCAACAGTATCACTGTCAAACTTCACCAAGAGACCAAGAGCACAAATCTTATGGACCGAAAGTAATTGATACCCCAAACCTGGCACATGCAACACCTGAGAGGTGTAGGTACCACCACGTCCATCTGGAATAAGTTGCATCTCACCCCGCGCAGCAATAGACACAGAGGAGTTGTCTCCAATGAGAATCTGCCCATGCGAAGGTCGCTAATGGGCAACACCAATAGGAGGAGTTATGTGCCGGGAGGCACCACTGTCCACGATCCACTCACGAGCTTGGGGAGCTGCCATCGCAGCATTAGAAGTCTTCGGTGTAGAGTCCTCAATGACTGCTAAGTTTAGAAAAGCAGTTGATGAGGGTGCAGCCACCGCCCCAGAATCCTTCGTGTCCTTCTTCTTGGTGTCCTTGTCTTTGTCGGGGCAATCCTTCTTCCAATGACCAGTCTTTCCACAAATATGGCAAGTTGAATCCTTCTCTTGGATTTGTTGTCCTCCTTCTTCTTTTGGTCCTTCCCCTTCTTCTGAGAGGCTTGACCAACCAATGCCTCTGATTTGGAAGCATTCTGTCCCTTCAATTGTTCCTCCTGGTGGAAGACCATAGGAACCAACTCTTCTCACCGAAGAGTCAACTCCTGCCCGGATGCAATAAGAGCGGAATAAAAGGTACCGAATCGTGGCGGCAACTGGGACAGTAAAGTGATCACCATGTCTTTGGAGGAAATAGGCTTCCCTGCATTTTGAACTTGCATCTGAAGTTGCCAAAGCTTGTTGATGTGTTCCCGAAGCGAAGAAGACTTATTCACGGACAAAGTCCGCATCTGCACCTCCAAAGAAACCCTCTTCATCAGGGTCATCCGGTTGTACATCTGGTTGAGCTCCAGCCATATCTCACGAGCCACCATCAAGTGCTCGATGTGAGCTATCACGGCTGTGGTGCAAGACAGAAATAGAAAAGATCGAATCCTGGCATTCAGTTTGTCCCAATGAGACTGGGCCTTGGTCAACTCTACGCGAGCATTGGAAGAGAGTTTGGACTCATCCCTCACCGAGGGCCTGCTAATCTCCTCCATCACCAGTTCCGCCAAATCATAAGACTCCAAAATGGCCAACATCATCACCCGCCAGATGCGGTAATTGTCACCATCAAGCTTTTGATCCGATGGAAGAGCTAGTAGGACAGGCACCTTCCTGTCCATGATCGCCTGGAACTCCAAATCAGTCTCTGTAGACATGTTAACCTACAATACCTACACAAATGCAAAATCAGCCTCCTCTGACTGTGAAAATGCAGCCTTCTAGGGCTAGTTCCTCCATTGCCCAAACCTTCTTCACCCGCCGGAGGCGATGAAAAGGTAAAATCTGCAATGGAAGGCCTTATACGCAGCCTTCCTCCCCTTCGAACAGCAATAACCTGCAGCAAATTCACTGATTAGACTCCTTTCCCGGACGCTCACGCTCGCTTCAGCCTTGATCCGATGCGCAGCCCTCCCGCCCGCCCTTGAATCTTGGAAATGTAGCCTTGTGTCGCGCTGAAATTTCCTCTTCAGATAGGTTCAGCCCTTAGTCAGTCCATCTTCACCGCTGTGATACCATGTCAGAGTGCAGCGATGTGGAACCGTAGGACAAAGACTGAGAGAGAGTGAACACAGAGAGAAGAGAGAGAAAGAAAAGGAGATAGTGTAAACGCAGAAAATCTGCGGTGTAGTATGCTGTATAAGAGTGCAGAAATACACAAGGGGGCAGAGGAAATATTAGTGTATGTATCCGACTTGATGACCTTAGGAAATAATTGCACCAGGTCGACTGCATTAAATGCAGCCGATTGCAGTAAAAAACTGTTTGACTGCAGGTGCTAACGTGGCACTGCCATACTCACTGTCCAGGAAATGACTGGCTAACAACCCTCGCATGCAACCGGGGCAATGAAATAATGTGCTGTATAAAGTGGAAGTATTTAGAAGGTAGCTTGTTCAAGAAGAATGCAACATGATCTTTGTTTGATTTAGGGAGCCAATAGTGCTGAACTTGGTGAGTAACTGTCTATATTCAGCCAACTTGACTTTCAAATCGTCCCCTTTCTTAATAGAAAACTCATGCAATTTATAATCGAGATTGATGCATGAGGTTTGAACTGTCTCCGCACAGGGGTCACAGAGATGAGTCCAATCATTGGACGTGGTTTGGTTTCTTTAGTATCTTTGGTTGGTGTCACCCTTGTTTTCAGTCGCCTTGTCGGCTTAACTAGGGCAATGAAATAATGTGTTGTATAAAGTGAAAATATTTAGAAGACAACTTGTTCAAGAAGAATGTAATCTAATCATCATCTGACTTCGAGGAGCCAATAGTTGCGAACTTGGCAAATACTGCCTATATTTAGCCAATTTGACTTTTAGATCATTCCCTTTCTTAATAGAAACCTCTTGCAACTCATAATCGAAATTGATGTGTCAAGTTTGATCTCTTGCTGCATAGGGGTCAAGGATATGAGTGTAATGATTGGGTGCTAGGGGAAAGTGTTGTAACTAAGAGTGGAACTGAGAAATAACCCCTACATTAACTTGACATTGGTTGTAGCATTGCGAGCTCTCCATTGACAAATACGGTCAAGATGGGCTAATTGATGTATCAATGTAGACTCTAAACCAATTGCTAGGTCCCAAAGACTTGAGACTTAAGCACTTGTTGCATTAGGTTAGACGAAGTGGTGAAATTTGATTTGTTAAAAGAAGTGTTGAGGGAGGATTAGTTGTGTAGGATGGGCCCATGGAGGAACGGAGTACAATTGGGAATGAACCCCAAAGTGCCACCGTGGAGTACAATTGGGAGGATTAGTTGTGTAGGATGGGTCCATGGAGGAGTGGAGTACAATTGGGAATGAACCCCAAAGTGCCCACCGTGCATGCATGATGTGTGCACAATGGATATAGAAGTGGGTATGGGCTGATTGGGTATGGGCACGGTAGTCGGATGAGTAGCCCAAGGAGGAGGGTTAGGGACTTTACAGGCAAAGTAGCCTGAGGAGGGATAGGGACTTTGTAGTGTACACTTGGGAATGAACCCTAGAGTGCCCACCATGCATGGGTGATGTGTACACAATGGATCCGTAAGTGGATATGGGCCGACTAGGCATGGGCATAGTAGTCGCATGAGTAGCCAAGGGAGAAGGGATAAGGGCTGTATAGGCAAAGGATCTAGAGCCTCCTCTATTGAAGTTAATGAAATCAAATCTTTTGTCATGTAGATCCTGCACATTGGAAGAAGAAACAGGGAAGGGTTTTGATTCAGATGACTCAAATTAGTTATACAAACCTAACATTGGGCTTGGCTGTGATGAAGAAGATGGGTCACCAGTCTCCCCAAATGCAGCATGTTCTCCACGAGTGGAGAGGTGGCTAGTCTCACCCACTAATCTTGTTTGATGCACAAGGCTCCCAAGAGTGTAGTGGGAGTATTTGACACGTAAGAATTCACTGAACTCCTCCTCCCTCATGCATCCTACATCTGGCCAAGAAGAAGCTTCCTATGTGAGTTTGGCCTTGATATGCTTGAGTTTCAGTGATAGGTACCCAATTGGGGCATACAGGAGCCATACATTTAGGCATAGGGAGGTGGATAGATGGAGAGAGATTCAATTTAGGATAGAATGTGGCTTGAAATATTGGATCATCAGGGAAAAGACATCAAGGTTTTTGCATTTTGGCATAATCAGGTGGAGTTTAGAGGGGGTGTTGAACTCATGGAATGTCATTGTATAATTAACTTGCATGCTTCATTTAGAGGACCTGAAGTTGTTGTAAAGTGTTCCATTTCTGATTTTTAGGCAAACAGGTTGTCAACGAGTCTACACTGATGCATGCCATGTGTTACATCAAGTGTGAAGTATCTTTGACCATACGTCTCGTTTATATTTAATGGTTTACTTGATTGGTACTTAATTCGGGATCATAAAAGAGCAGCCCAGGTAACATCTTGAATATTCAGTCAATCAAGCATGTTCTTGGTGCTGTGTTAATGTTGCAAGAAGTGCAGCTTAAGTTTCTCTCCCTTTCTACTGTCCTGCCCTCGCTGCACCATCTGCTAGCCAATAGCAATTCTTATTTATTGCAAATCATGTATATATGTAGTTCATTTTGGCTTTCTCTCTTCATCAGGTAGCCGCAATGGAAAAACTATGTGAAGATTTTAAGGGTTCTAATCCATCACGGAAAGATGTCCGGGATCTGGTTGAGAAGTTCAGGTAGGAATTGTTGGTTAGTACTGCTTTGGCTGGTAATCTGTTAAAGACTCGTACTTGTAAGTCACAAAACTCTTGTTTAAAAGGTCTCTTTATGATTCCATGTGATAAAGTCTTGGAACTTAAAAGAGAGCAGGAGGGGCAGTGGACTGTCATTTGGACCATAAGTTAGTGTGTGTTGTGAGGGATAGAGTGGACTGTGATTTGAGCATAAGTTGTTTTCCCCCTTGGAAGTCTTCCTTGTTGTATCCCCTATGCATTTGACATGCATTATTTAGCACAGCTGTTAAAAGATTAGCTGCTGAAGCCTTTTCTGGGAACAGCACGGCACCATCTGGTTCTAGTTGTTCAGCGGTTTATGCAAGTCCATCATATATCATCCCTAAAGTGGGGTCTACAAAGGATGCCTGAATTGAGGTTCCTTGCACAAAATGTTCTTTTGGAATACATTATTCAAGTCATTGATAACAAGAAATGGTCCTATCACATTTTACTGTGCAATGTTATTCCTTGCTAATTACTGCTAATAATTCTGTTATGATAACAGTAAAGCTCCAGAGCGTGCAGGAAAGATCTCAGTACAATATAAACAGGTTTGTGCTAATCTCTTATTTTTAATTCTGTATTTCAGTACAATATAAACAGGTTTGTGCAAATATCTTATTTGTAATTCTGTATTTCTATTTGTGTGTCTTATTTGCAGTTCAATTATTCTTCTGACATGCTTCAAGTATCGCTAGATGATATGTTTAGAAAACTTTACATGTGTGCCTTCTTGTAGTAATTGCATTTATTTCATGTTTGCAGTGAGGTAAGATTTTTATGGGTATCACTCATGAATCTAGTGTGCAGAAAAAATGCATGCACTGACTGTGTAAGGAGGTTAATGACTGGCCAAATATAACGTTTTAAGTGCATGCTATATTGCATGTGTCCATTTGTAATTCAAATATTATCGCATATATCTTTATACATGATTTGGTATGTGTGATGTGTCCCTTTGTACTGAAAAGAACAGATTGTAAAAGATACTTAATTTGTACCTGTTTTTGTGTCTGAGAGTTACCAAATTCCTTACAGAATCATCAAAAGTGTAATGGTTAGGGATTGTGGCTGCTTTCATTTACACCTGTCCTGTCATAAGCATGTTGACATTTAATCTAAGGGCTTTTCTAGCCTCTGTTAGCCCCACCACCCGAGAGAAAGTTTTGCAAATAGGATTCTATACTAACTTCACTGTTTGTGTATCCTTTCCAATGTTGACATGGTTGATCAAATTGTTAGTGCCCTTTTTAAAAAATCCTACTCAAAGCCTATCTATTCCATTTTATGTGTTTTAAAATGTTCTAAGTTCTTGCTGTTTATTTCCTTCTAGGTTCTTCACTGGTTTCAAAATAGACGGTATAGCTTGAAGAAACAAGCAGAAAAGCAGACTCTGAAATCTCCTGATGAAGGAACAATGAGAGCAGAGGCTGTCTCCACTGCAGCACCTTCAGGTTGTTTTCACTTGACATTTTTTAGAAGATGTTATAAAGGAGCAAGATAAATAAGAAGCATGCAGCAGACTGATTCATGGAAGTTTTATTATACAGATGACAAAGACCTGCAAAATATGGAGTTTGAAGCAAAGTCCTCTAGGGATGGGGCATGGTATGATGAAGAGCCTTTACCTGCTGAAATGGTTTCCATGATTGGTAGTAAAATAGACCCTAGCTCTGCTCCTTCTTTTTGGGATGCATGTTGGTTGTTGCGAAAGTTAAGTCCTTTAACTGGATACAGGTCCTTAGGTTATGCCATTATTGGACAAGTGTTTGACTTTCTTTGGTTTCTATATCAACAAGTATCTCCTGTCCAGCCCATATGTTTAAAGATTGAAAGATTATGAGCTACAAAGGAATATTCAATAGAGTTTTGCAAAGGGCAAAATTAGTTTTGTCTCATAAAAGAAGCATCTTAGTCCAATGTAACCAAGTCATTCCAACCCACAAAACTAACCTTGGGAGATAAAATGACATGTGAAAAAAAGGGGGGGGGGGGGGGGGGGGGCAAACCCTAGACCAAGCACATGCGGACCTTCATATTACTTTGCTAGGCTGTGCACGTATAGCTTTAGAACATAGATGGTGTGAACCATAAATATATCTCTGAAGTACTGCAAAAATTGACTTGGTAAAACTCCAAAACGTTTGTTAAAGTGTTGGCAGGTCTGGACGACTCCTAACATTTTCTGCGACGATTGTGTATTTCTACTTTGAAGTGTATGCCTAGTTCCTTTCTATGTAAGATGTTTAGGAGCAAGTCGTGTGGTGTTATGAACTCAGTATAAAGTGTAGGAAAAAAAGGAAAATTTTAATAAACCACTATGTGCATGGGTATTGTTGAGTGCATCTACATACCATATCACCTTGGGGTTTAGAGGTGGATGGTTTCCATCATCTTTTGCTTATACTTTGTAGATTACCATGCTTTACACTTTCACCCGGCCATTGCTAAACTACTTGTCGTTTTGCAGGTATGATGTGCATTCATTTCTTGCACACAGAATGCTTGATTCAGGTGATCCGGTGAGTTTCAAAAAAGGCAATGGTTGTGAGCTTGAAGGCTTCTATCAGTATTTTTGTAGGTTGGCATGGATCAGTTTTGACTTGTTCATCAATATCATTAGAAGTTCAGTTCTATCACATTCCATTATCTGATAATCATGAAGTCATCACAATAACCCTAACTTCTGACAGCCAGAGTGCCATTGCCCTAACTCAGAATTCCAGATTCCATTTGATGGTCAAGGACATTGAGTTTCATTACCATCTTTTCATTAGCATATTGAGTTGCAGACACTTAGATTGGAATACAACCCCATGTAGTACATCAGCATCATCTCTAAGCAACCTTGGAGATTTATTGTATAGAGTTGTAGCGGACCACCATGATTTCTTATTTCTTTAGTTGAGAGTGGCCTGTTATTGTCCACCCTCGTTTGACAGTACATCTTGTGAGAGTGCACAATGGAAGAGAAACATGAACATAGAGAGAAGCATATATATATATATATATAGAGAGAGAGAGAGAGAGAGAGAGAGAGAGAGAGAGAGAGAGAGAGAGAGAGAGAGAATACTTTATTGATTGAAGAAGAATGCTGATACAATGGAGATGGATTGATTAGTCCTTGCATGTAGCCCAAAGCATCAATGAGGACACAGCTCAGACTGATAATGATGGCAGCACCAAGCACGGAGAGTCAAAGTGTGCACTTGCAAAGGAAAGATTGAAGATTAAAGAGTCTGTGCGTTTGCCAAGTGGGGGCTTGGCTATAAACAGCCATAAATGCCCAAATCTGGCTGACTAGCATTTAGTGTTGGTCATTGAAGAAAAATGGCAGAAAAAATAGGGTGATCTCGAGAAAATCCCCAAATGACAATAACAATGTTTGGTAGGTGTAGGCAGACTCTGGAAAGTAGAAACTGGCCTAGGAATGCATAGGAAGCTGATAAATAAAGAAAATGCACCTAAATTGCTAGAGCTCCTATGTCTCTGTTAGACTTTGATAAGAGCTCACAACCAAGAGACGATAGATTGACATAACTCATATACGCAGGCTAACACCCCCTCTCAGATCTTGGGAGTGTTTGAAGACCCAACAACCTCATGTGATGAAGCATAGAAGCTTAGGGCAAAGGCTTTGTGAAGAGATCAGTTGTGTTGTCCTCCAGGGGATAGTAAGCCACTGCTAATTGAGAATTCATGATCCGCTCTTGAACGTAGTGATATTGAACCTCAATGTGCTTCGTGCGAGCATGAAACACAAGGTTCTTTGCTAGAGCAAGAGTACTATGGTTGTCAACATGTAGCTCCATAGGTCCAAGTTGAGGGAAGCCAATAACTGCCAACATGCGGCGAAGCCGAAGTGCCTCCATAGTTGTAGAACATAATGCACGGTACTTTGCTTCTGTAGAAGAAAGGGCCATAGTAGGCTGCTTCTTGCTGCTCCATGAGATAACTCTTGATCCAAGGGAGAAGGATAACCTGTAGTGGATTGGTGTGAATCGACATCACTTGCCCAATCAGAATCACTCCAACTAGAGAGAGTAACCCCCTCTCCATACATGATCTTGTCGGATTAAGTCCCCTGTAAGTATTGAAGAACTCACAAGGCCACTCGCTAATGCTCCTGAGTGGGAGTCTTCATGAAAGGAGATAACAGTGCCACAACAAAAGAAACATCCAGCCGAGTGTGAATAAGCCAAATGAGGGAGCCAACAAGGCACGTATAATGGTTGGTATCTATAAGGAGAGCTCCAACTGTCAAAAGCTTGGGCTCTGGGTCCATGGGGCAAGAAATAGGCCGACGATCGGCCATACCAAACTTTGAGAGAAGCTCAAAAATGTACTTGTGCTGTGAAATAAAAATGCCTTGTGGCATCTAATGGATCTCCAGGCCAAGGAAGAAATGTAGGATCCCAAGATCCGTCATGTAAAACACTTGTCGTAAAATGTTTGGAGTACAATCAACCTCCCAAGGAGAGCTCCCTGTAATGATAAGATCATCTGTGTATAAGATGAGCAAGATACACCCGTCTCCCTCAACCTTGAAGAATAGTTTGGGGTCATGAATTGATCGATGGAAGCCACTCTGTAGAAAGAATCGATCAATGCTTTGTTACCAAGCGTGAGGAGCCTATTTGAGGCCATAGAGGGCCTTTTGCAACCTGTAGACATGGTCTTTTTTCCCTTGCACAAGAAAACTTGGAGGTTGTGAAACATAAATCTCCTCCTCAAGGAAACCATTTAAGAAGGCAGACTTTACGTGCAACTAATAAACATGCCAGCAGTGGTAGGTTGCAAGACCCAAAATAAGCCGTTTAGTAGACATTCGAGTTGCAAGTGCAAAAGTCATCAAAATAGTCCAAACTGGCTCTTTGAGCGAAATTCTTGGTTAGAAGCCTAGCTTTGTGCTTGTCGAAGGAACCATCTACAAGGTACTTGGTCTTATAGGCCCACCATGCACCTATCACATTCCACTTCGGCGGACGCAAAACCAATGCGCAAGTTTGATTACGCTTGATAGAATCAAGCTTCTCCTACATGAGTTTTCGGTACTATTGAGGATCCAAATAGGCTCATCTTGCTACGAGAGAGACTGAGTAGTCTCCGGTACCTGCAATGCACCTGTTTGTGAAAGGGACTCTGTGAAAAGATGACATACCAGTGAGACAGTAGAGTTGTCGGGGAGGAACACGGAGTGAACTGGGCAAACATGGAGAAGAGAAGAGAAGAGAGATGAAACTCTGATGAATGGAATGATGAAGATCTGAATCATGGAGTGAATGTGATACAAGGGAATAAGGATGCCGTAGCACAAGGAAGATGATGAAGACAACTACGAACCACGAACCGCAATGTCCTTCTGAAGGGGTGTGAGGGTAGTGGATAGGTTGGAGAAAAGAGGTGACGAGCTGAATGAATCAGCCCTAAGGAATGAATAAGAGAGTGGCCTATAAATAGGCATAGCTAGTCTAGGATGGTGCCCCCTTTTGGAGCTGCAAACCCTAAACTCAAAACGTAGAAATGAAAAAACGCAAACTGTAGGTGCAGGGTTTCTCAACACCCTCTCTTAGGCCCCAAAAGGGAAACAAGAGAAGAGTGAGGTGGAGATGCAGTGCTACATGCTGAAGAATGCTCATGCAGCAGGTGCCACTTAGACAGTGTCTCTTGTGGGGAAATTGTTCACTTGCCCAAGTGCCCTAGTACAAAGATGATGAAAACATGCAATGCATAAGAGGAATGTCGGACTTTGTGTGGTGCCAAGAACCATAAGGATATGCCGTACTCAATCTCGGGAGGTGGCTCCATGCTGACCAAGTGACCAAGGCAAGAAGATGTAGAGGACCCCTAAGATCTAAGATTTCAACTGCAAAGGGAACTTGTAGTAAAGAACAGTAGATAGAGTGAATTGGAGAACCCGAAACTCAACCTTGCGGGAGAAGCCACTAGCTCCATGCATCTGCTGGAAGGAATATGAAGGCCTCGTCACCAAGTCGTGGTTGAACCTCCGAGGTCCCGATCTAGGTGGTACCTGAAAATCTTGGGTGGCAGTAGAAGAGATGACTGGTCGAAGACAGCCACAAACCACGAAAGTAGAGGATGGGTGAAGAACTTCATGTGGAGTGGGTTTCCCCTTTGAGGTGAAAGGTAGAGGGGCCTCCGCTTAAGTCCAAGAAGTAGATGCCTCCGCTGAGGGCAAAGAAAGAACATTCCCCTTTGAAGTAGATAGGGAATCCAAAAACTCATGGATCACGGACTCTGAAATGTTTGATGACGAAGGAAGTACCACCGGTCGTGCTGAAGAAGGTATCTGGGGTGTTGAAGAGCTCCCAGAGGTGGCCTCTTGAACCTGAGTAGTTGAGGGTGGGGAAGGGTGGGGCTCAGAATGAGCAAGAGGTGGGCAATAGTCGTTGTCTCTTAGTGGAGTAGATTGGGTAGCCGAAGAAGAGGAAGGAGTCGAGCAGCCACTGTCTCTCGAAGGAGCAGACTGACAAGGAGACGGTATCAAACAATCATTGTCTCTCGATGGAGTGGATTGCAGATCTATAGGTCGTGGAAGCCACTGTACCTTAAAATAAGTGGGAGAAGACTATTGCTGACATTGCAACGATTGCCAGGAGGTTGTAGCCAATTGATCCTCCATGTGCTCGAAAAGACTTAGTGCGCATCGGATGCGTCTTATTGCCTTGAGCATAGTACTCTGATAGCCGATGCAGAACGATCTATGTGGCCCAGAAAGGAGAGGCGGCACAAGGAGTGCTTGGTGGAAGACGCATGTACTCCAGAGGGGTGGGGAGTGAAGGTTGAAGTCGGTAAGTATTGGTGGTGTGTCCGGTGATGCCATAGTAGGAGCACCCACTAGTTTGGTCATCTATTGGTAAAGAAGCCATGGATACGAGTGTGCCTTGGTGAAGAAGAAAGAGGTCAACTACCATGAACCACGAACGGCAATGTCTGCCTCAAGGGGTGTGAGGGCAGTGTGAAGCACGAACCACAATGTCTGCCTCAAGGGGTGGGAGGGTAGTGGAAGGGCTGGAAGTGAGCTAGCAGTGGGAGGAGGATGTGACCAGTAGTAAGAGGTTGCAACCAGTAGAAAAACTCAGGTGAGGAGAGAGAAAGACTAAAAACGTAAGTAGGGCAGCTTGCAGGAGAGAGAAAGACTAAAATCGTAGGCATGACAGCCTGTAGGAGAGAGAAAGTCTAAAAACGCAGGCATGACAATGATGACGTGGCATGCTCTACGGCAGCAGGTTTGCACAAGAATAACAGTCGCTTGGCTGAAATTAGCTCCAAATTGCGTGAAGAGGGCTGGAAATCAGGCGCCAATTGATGGAGACAGCAATCGACAGCTTTGGCTGATAAGTTCTCCGCGAACGGGTGTGGGCAGCAAGCTGAAACACCTAAAATTTGCAAAATCGAGATTTTGATGCAGCGGAAGAAGAAGAGAAGTGGAAGCTGAACCTGCCATCGGTCTTTGCCTTCACTGGAGTGGAGGATCTTTGCCGCTGTTTGAGTAGATCCAACTCTAATACCATGTCAAAAGATGACGTATCAGCGAGACAGTAGGGTTGGCGGGGAGGAACATAGAGTGAACTCGGCAAACATGGAGAAGAGAAGAGAAGAGAGATGAAACTCTGATGAATAGAATGATGAAGATCTGAATCATGGAGTGATGATGAAGACAGCCATGAACCACGAACCACAATGTCCTCCTTAAGGGGTGTGAGGGTAGTGGAGAGGCTGGAGAGAAGAGGTGACAGACTAAATGAATTAGCCGTAAGGAATGAATGAGAGAGTGGCCTATAGATAGGCACAGTCAGTCTAGGATGATGCCCGGGCTGCAAACCCTAAACGCAAAACGCAGAAACGCAAAAACGCAAACTGCCGGTGAAGGGTTTCTCAACAGGCTCCCCTTCTCCAAGGCAAGGTAAATCTTCCTCATTTGAAGAAGGCTCCCCTTTTGATTGCTGATTAGCCTTAGAAGGATTTGGGGGAGGGGGGGGAGCTGAAGGGGTGGAAGTAAGTGATGAAGCAGTAGTTGCATTTGTCAAAGGTGGTAGGGAAGCCAGAGTAGAGGGTGGAGGAGGAGGGGGAGGAGCCGAATTGAGGGTCAATCGATGACGCAAAATCACTTGCAATAGAACCATCAATAGGAACCTTGGAGGTCCAGCCTCGTCGAAGATCACATCCCTGCTCACCTTAAGCTTCTATGTCATAGAGCTGATAGCCCTTCGTGGTAGTGCTGCAGCCCATGAAAATGAGCTTCTTGGACTTTGAGTCAAGCTTTGCTTCCTCTTCTTCTTGTCCACATGGACAAATGCGTCATATCAAAAGATGCGGAAGTGAGACACAGAGGGCTTTCGACCAAAGAAAGCCTCGTAGAGAGTTATGTCCTATAACGTATAAGTCAGGGAATGGTTGTAGATGTGAACTGCAGGAGCCACCGCCTCGCCCCAAAGGGTATGAGGAGGATTGATTAGGCCATCTCTAGTATGATTCGATTCGCCAACATGCTCCCTATTTACGACTACTAAGGACACTAGACACTGCACTGTGGCAATTTGTAGAAGTACGGACCTTATGATGCCCAAAGGTCATACTCGTTGCTAATGGCCATCCTTACTGTAGGAGTCGATGAGGCACAGAGATAGAGGTAGGCAGACCTTACGCTCAGAGAGAGAGACAGAGAGAGTGTGAGTAAGCAGAGTAGAGAGTGAACACGTTTTTTCGGTACAAGGACAAGTGTACCACTTTAGGTTTTAGATAGATATATGTATGAAAGTACAATGTGCTAAGGGTGTGTTCACACCCGTGCACATATAAAAGGCACGATGGCCCTTTATTCCCAACAACCTCCCACCTAAAGGCAATGTGCCTTAAGAGGAGAAAAGAATCGGCTAAGTCTAAGTATGTACAAAGCTGAAATAAATATATCTATCCAACTCCCATCATCTGTCGGCAATGAGCAAACCGCTCTGCTGGAAGACCCTTCGTGAGAAGGTCTATAGGATTATTTGTTGGGATGTAAAGGTCCTTTATTCACCTTCGTGTATTTTACACGCGTATTGTTATGTTGTACATGTGAATGCACCCTTACGGGCCCTAAGTATAAATACATTTTATTCTTTGTGTACCAACACATTGTTGGTACACCCAAAATCTGTTCGTCACTCTTACTCTCACTCTCACTCACCTGTTCACTTCCTTTGCTGCAAATCTTCACGCTTCCACTACCCGCGCGCTCCAACAACTGGTATCAGAGCAATGTCAAGGTGCTCGCGCTCCTCGAAGTCCGCGTGAGACATCACCAGCTCTTCGCTCGCGAGAAATCAGTAAGTCGTCACTCATACAGGTCAGGTCGTCACTGCTTCAGGCACGTGTATGTGCTGGACAGTCAGGCGACAGTGTTGCAGGTCACGTTTGTGCAAGCGACAGCCTGATAGACAGGCGACAGGTCGTTTTTGACCTGGCAGGCAGGGACAGGTCGTTTTTTGACCAGGCAGGCAGTCACGAACAGGTCACGAGCAGCCAGGCGCAGGCTGCACAGGTCAACGCTGGTCACAAAAACTGCAGTGACAGGCTGCGTGGCACCAGGTGCAGGCTGCACAGTCACACGATGCAGTTTTGGCACGTTTTCTGAGCAGGCAACAGCTCACGCAAGGCTGCGTGGCATCTGATGGGCAGCGCGACAGTCAACGGCTGCAGTTCGACACATTTTTCTTCCAAAAATTTTTACATTTTTCTAAGGTTTACTGCAAGCAACCCTTTGGCCACTGACGGGAGTTTGCGCGCGCAAGCACAGTTCTCAGATTTGGTCAAATTTGAACCTGGAAATTTGGGGCTTTTCCCAGATTTGATGCTGTTTATGCTTGACAGTGACATCTGTGTCAGAAATTGCAGACGTTGTGCGCATTGACCTCAATTAATTTGGGGATTTTTCAAAATTTGTTGGAATTTTGCTCATCCGAGTAAAATTTCTTGGCATTGGACCAAGGAAAATTGGGGCTTTTCATGTATTGATGCAATTTTGCTCAACTGAGTCAGTTTGGGTGACATTTGCGCACATTTGGACCTGGAAATTTGGGATTTTGTGCAGAATTTGATAAATTTCTGCATTATTTGCCTGTGCAGTGGCTGGTTTATGTCAAAACAGCAGAGGATTATGGCTGGTTATGCAAGAACAGCAGTGTATTTGCTGATTTAGCTTGTGCTCTTGCAGTTCAGTGCTTTTACACTTGTACTTGTGAAAAATGGCTGCAACTTCTTCCAATTCTGGCATTAAAAGTTTGATAGAAATCAAGCGATTTGATGGTCAGGGCTTTGATCTTTGGAAAGATCGTATGCAGGGCATACTGTTCCTAAAGGATTGTGAGGATGCTTTGCAAATGGAGAATCCCCCACAAATGTCTGAGGCGGATTGGGCCAAAGTCAATAAAAGGGCTGTGGCTTATATAAAGATGGGTGTCACTGATGACATTTTGACAGACATTAAGGGTTTAGACACTGGTTATGCAATATGGGAGAAGTTGAAGACTACCTATGAGATCACCACACCTGTTAATCAGGTGCATTTAATGCGTAAGTTGGTGAATATGCGGCTGGATGAGTCCAAGCCTGCAGCTGAGCACTTGAGTGCATTTACTGGCATTTTAAATCAGCTCAAGGATGCAAGTTTGGATTTTGATGATAAGTTGAGGGCGATCTTTTTGATCATGACATTGTCTGACTCTTGGGAGACTTTGGTTGTTTCTCTCAGCAATAACCCCAATCTCACATATGATGGTGTGAGGGGTTCCATCTTGAATGAAGAAATTAGACGTAAGTCTAGTGGAGAAGGCAGCAACTCAGCTTATAATGTTAGAGGCAGGGCTGAAAAGAAAAATGCAAATGCTGGACAGAGAAGCAGGAGCAAGAGCAAAGGAAAAGAAAAGAGTGATGTTACATGCTATCAGTGCGGTCGGAAGGGCCACAAGAAGCCTAATTGCAGGTATTACAAGAAGGAACAAGAGAGAAAGAAGAATGCAGGAGACAAAAAGAAGGAGGAAAAGACAGATGCATCTGAGGCAGGTAAAGGCAAGGAAAAGGCCAATGTGGCCTCTAGTGTTGTCATAGAGGAGCTCTCAGATGCAGAGGCTGATGTATTATGTGCAGTGGATTATGATGCCCTTGTATGTCACATGCAGGATATGCAGATCACCAAGGCTGATGTGATTGATGCACTTTTGTTAGTTGATGATTGTGTCACTCAGACTTGGATTGTAGACTCTGGTGCCTCTTTCCATGTGACTCCATGCTTGGAGTGTTTTGCTACTTTTGATGCAGGCTGTTATGGCAAGGTTACCTTGGAAATAATCATGCTTGTAGCATTGATGGGATTGGCACCATACACTTGTCTTTGGATAATGGGCAAGAACTTGTGTTGAAAGATGTCAGATATGTGCCTGGCATCAAGAAGAGTTTACTATCTGTTGGACAGCTTGACTTGCATGGTTACACCACACTGTTTGGTGGTGGTTTATGGAAATTAAAAAGGGGTTCCATGCTGATTGCTAAAGGAATCAAGAAGGGCACTTTGTATTGTCTGCACTGTAAAGCCTTGAATGGCAAGTTTCTTGCAGTTACTGAAACTGGCTGTCATTTGGAGTTATGGCATAAGAGATTAGGCCATATGAGCCAGAAAGGTCTTGATGTTCTTACCTCTTTGAAGAGGGTTGATGGAAAAGGCTCTAAAACTTGATTTTTGTAATGACTGTCAGTTTGGAAAGCAAATGAAAAATTCCTTTTACTCTGGTGTCTCCCGTAAGTCAAATTTATTGGACTTGGTGCATTCTGATGTATGTAGCATGCCTTTGAAATCGTTGGGTGGTGCTGCATACTTTGCCTCTTTTATTGATGATTGTTTTAGGAAGATTTGGGTTTATTTGTTGAAAAAGAAAAGTGAAGTGTTTGCTGTTTTTAAAACATTTCATGCATTCGTGACCACTCAGACAGGTAGAAAGTTGAAATGCTTGAGAATTGATAATGGGGGCGAGTTCACATCTAATGAATTTAAGTCCTTTTGTGACTTGCATGGGATTTAGAGGGAGCTTACAGCCCCGTACAGCCCTTCTTCAAATGGTGTGGCTGAAAGATACAATAGGACTCTATGTGAGAGAGTGCAGTGCATGCTGTCCACTGCTAATCTCCCTCATGAATTTTGGGGAGAGGCACTTAAAACTGCGGTTCACATTTGCAACCGCTCTCCAAACAGGTCCCTAAATAATGGCATTCTTGAGGAGGTTTGGTCTGGCAAACCGGCCTCATATGACCATTTACGAATATTTGGCTGTGATGCTTTTGTGCATGTTAGAAATGAGCTGAGGAATAAACTTGACCCGAAATCCACCAAAGGCATTTTAATGGGCTATGGTGATGAGGGTGAATTTGGCTATAGAGTGTGGCTACCTCAGTCCAAGAAAATTGTTCGCAGCCGTAATGTTGTGTTTAATGAGGCAAAGTTGCTGAAAGGTACTTTAGCCTCTGATGAAGACATGAAAAAGGTCAAATTTCAGAATTCTCAGCCACCTATTACTTCAAATGATGAGCCTCATGGTGCTGTACCACAGGCTGAAACTGATGATCAGCCGGTTATCTTTGAGCCAGATGATGATGGACAGCAAATAGAAGCACAGGGAGGTCATGGACAGCAAGATAGACTTGCTGATTATGAAAATGCAGGTGCTGGAAATGAGAATGAAGGTGCTGTACAGCATGAACAGCATGCTGAAAATGGCTTACAGCAGCCAATAAATGCTGAAAATAACATGCCACGAGATGTAGATCCGATTCCTGAGAATGTGGATCATTGGGTACGCAGGTCTACACGCCTAAGAAGGCAGCCACATAGGTATGACCCCTCTTTGCATTATGTGATGCTTACTGATGAGGGTGAGCCTCTGACATATAAAGAGGCTAAGTCATGAAAATTCAGCAATAAGTGGGAGCTAGCTATGCAGGAAGAGATTAAATCTCTGTATGCTAATGATACTTGGAATCTTGTGTCGTTGCCCAAAGGAAAAAAGCCTCTTCCAAACAAATGGGTTTACAAAGTAAAGACAGTTGATGGGAAACCCAAGTACAAGGCAAGATTGGTTGCCAAAGGTTATGCACAGAAGGAAGGGATTGACTTCCAGGAGGTCTTCTCACCTGTCGTGAAGATGACCACACTACGTGTGCTTTTTGCTCTCACTGTTGTATTGGATTTAGAGCTGTACCAAATGGATGTGAAAACAACTTTTCTACATGGTGACATTGATGAGGAGATCTACATGAAACAACCCGAGGGTTTTGTAGTTCCTGGAAAAGAGCAGTTGGTGTGTAAACTAAAACGCAGCTTATATGGCCTGAAACAAGCACCACGGCAGTGGTACAAAAAGTTTGACACTTTTATGCTCTCTCATGGGTTTACGCGCAGCCATGCAGATCATTGTTTGTATATGAAAAAGGATACAGATGGCAGCCCTATCATACTTGTTTTGTATGTGGATGATATGTTGTTAGCTGGGAAGAGAAAGACTAGCTTGGATGCTCTCAAAGATCAGCTGAAATCAGCTTTTTCCATGAAAGATTCGGGGAATGTAGAGCATATATTGGGCATGAGGATTCGTTGGGATAGAACACAGAAATTGCTGTTCTTATCTCAAGAAAAGTACATTGAAAAGGTACTGGACAGATTTAATATGGCTGAAGCTAAGCCTCTCAGAGTACCTTTACCTCCATACCTTAAGCTTAGTAAAACTCTAAACTTTGTTAAAGAGATAATGGGTCAAAAGAGTTGACAAGACCACCAAAGAAATGTTTTTCATCCTTAATAAAAATAAAGAAATACAAATCATTACCCCTCTACTAGATCTTACTGCCCACCCAACGTCAACAATACAAGACAACCCTAAAATCATATATGATTTCTAGCCAAGCATCTTTCCCAACTAGCAACCCAAAAAATATGTTGACTAGAGTTAAGATTGAGCCTACAATAACACCTTCAATTCTTTCTTAGGCCATCTTAGACCGTGTGGGTAAACCTTAGATTCATATTAGATTAAATATACCATTTTAACTCTCAAAAAGGAAAAATGCCTTATAGGTTTCAATGGTCTACCAAATGAGCTCTATCAAGAAATCATTGATTCTCTTGGATCACTTTTGCTGAGGCTATGATAAAAATCACTACATTTTGGAGATCTTCCAATTTGCCCAAAAGATGACATGGAAGCCAATGCTATGAAGGGAGTCCCTTATGCATCAGCTTGTGGCTCTCTTATGTATGCTATGGTGGCTACTCGTCCAGACATTGCTCATGCAGTGGGAGTTGTCAGCAGGTTTATGTCAAATCTTGGCAAACCACATTGGGAGGCTATCAAGAGTATTCTTAGATATCTGAAGGGTACACAAAGAAAGTGTATTTGCTATGGGCAGGGTGCACTTAATTTGCAGGGTTATTGTGATGCAGACATGGCAGGTGACTTAGATACTCGCAGGTCCACTAGCGGGTATGTCTTTACAGTTGCTGGAGGGGCCGTCTCTTGGTGCTCCAGGTTGCAGAACATTGTCACACTGAGTACTACTGAAGCTGAATACATATCAGCAACTGAAGCTTCTAAGGAAGCTATATGGTTGAGCAGACTTGCAGAGGATCTCGGCATGTCTAAGAGTACTCCAGTGTTGGGATGTGATAGCCAGAGTGCTGTGTATCTGGCTAAAAGTGCCATGTATCATTCACGCACAAAGCATATTGATGTGCGATATCACTTTATCAGACAGATTCTGGAGGATGGTCTAATCACATTGACCAAGATCAAAACACAGGACAATCTTGCAGATGTTCTCACTAAAAGTCTAGGCAAGGCTCAGCATGAGCATTGCATACGACTAGTGGGAGTTGGTTAAAGGTTCACTCCGGACCTTTAAGTGGGAGGTTGTTGGGATGTAAAGGTCCTTTATTCACCTCCGTGTATTTTACACGTGTATTGTTATGTTGTACATGTGAATGCACCCTTATGGGCCCCAAGTATAAATACATTTTATTCTTTGTGTACCGATACATTGTTGGTATACCCAAAATCTGTTCGTCACTCTTACTCTCACTCTCACTCACCTATTCACTTCCTCTGCTGCAAATCTTCACGCTTCCGCTACCCGCGCGCTCCAACATTATCATCTGTATGCACTTTGACAAGCTCAATGCTCTTGCTGTCAAGTACATCTCTAATGAAGTGAGATTTCAAATGTATGTGCTTTGTCTTTGCATGAAAGACAGGATTCCGTGCTAGCATAATAGCACTCTGACTATCACAATGGAGAACAGGTAACTCTGTGATGCCAAGCTCTCCCACTAGACGTGAAAGCCATAAAGTAGCAGGTGCCACTTGGACAATGTCTCTTGTGGGGAAATTGTTTACTTGCCCAAGCGCCCTAGTACATAGGTGATGAAATCATGCAATGCATAGGAGGAATGTCAGACTTTGTGTGGTATTGAGAACCATAAGGATATACCTATTCTCGATCTCGGGAGGTGGCTCCATGCTAACCAAGGGACGAAGGCAAGAAGAAGAGGAGGAAGAAGATGTAGAGGATCTCGAAGATCCAAGATTTCCATTGGAAAGGGAACCTGCAGTAAAGAATAGTAGATAGAGTGAACTGGAGAACCCGAAACTTAACCTCGGGAGAGAAGCCACTAGCTCCATGCATCCATGTTGGAAGGAATACGAAGGCCTCGTTACCAAGTCGCGACTGAACCTTTGAGGTCCCGATCTAGGTGGTACTTGAAGATCTTGGATATCAATAGAAGAGATGACTAGTCGAAGACAGCCACCCTAAGAAAGTAGAGGATGGGTGAAGGACTTCATGTGGTGTAGGTTTTCCCTTTAAGGTGGGAGGTGGAGGGGCCCTCGCTAAAGTCGAAGAAGAAGTAGATGACCCCGCTGAGGGCAAAGAAGAATCCAAAAACTCATGGATCACGGACTCCGAAATGTTTGATGACGAAGGAAGTGTCGCCGGTCGTGCTGAAGAAGGTATTTGGGGTGCTAAAGAGCTCCTAGAGGTGGCCTCTCGAACCTAAGTAGTTGAGGGTGGGGAAGGGTGGGGCTCAGAATGAGCAAGAGGTGGGCAATAGTCGCTGTCTCTCAGTGGAGCAGACTGGGTAGCCGAAGAAGAGGAAGGAGTCGAGCAACCACTGTCACTTGAAGGAGCAGATTGACGAGGAGACGGTATCAAACAATCATTGTCTCTCGATGGAGCGGATTGTAGATCTGTAGGTCGTGGAAGCCACTGTACCTTAAAATAAGTGGGAGAAGACTGCCGCTGACATTGCAACGATCTCCAAGAGGTCGTGGTGCCAATCGATCCTCCATGTGCTTGAAAGGACTTAGTGCGTATCATGTTCCCAGTCTCTCACTCAAAGACATTGAGGACTCATAGCAAGGATGTAAAAGAAACTAGCTTAAGGTATAACCTTTTGTACACCAAGGGTATTTATGCAGCAAAAGGACGTGGTCGAGGATTCACCACCAACATCAACAAGGACGGAATTATTTGTCATTACTGTGGCAAGACTAGCCATATAGCCAGTGAATGTTTCCACAAGAAGAGAGCACAACAGGTGCAAGATGATCACCATCAAGGTTAGTTTATGAATGAAGGAGAAGAAGAAGAAGATGCTTCCGCCACCATCAAAAACTCTGAAAGATTATTCTAAAGAAATTTTCATTGTATCTTTTCCATAGTGGATCATGTTTTTCCCATAGTGGATGTTTTCTTTCCCTTAGTGGATTTGTATTGAAAAAAAAAAACCCTTGCCAAAAAATGTAAAATTTAAAGCTTGACTTGACTAGGGTGTCCATGAGCTAGTCTCTCGGGCCATGTCATGTGAGGGGGCAAAAACCAACAAGTGTAGGAATTCATCATTTGAGGGGGGGTATTGGAAAATAGGTCAAATGATGTATGCTACATGATGAGGAGACTTGTATCCCATAAAAAAAGTGAGGAGAGTGGGAGTGGAGAAGCTGGAAAGCTATAAAGGTATGTACTTGGTTCACTTTTCAATGCAATGCTATTGTACTTTGTACTTCATTGTGAGTCCTTGTCATGTCCTACTCGGGATTGTGTTTATGAGTCTAGGCATTCTATCTTGAAACCTAATTTAATCAAGTAACAATTAGTGTCATTTGCCTATGTTGTCATGGTCCTAGTTACTACATTCCAACCTCCATAGCTACAGCCAAGCTCGAGATCCATGTCCTTCAATAGACATTTGGTCGTCCATACAGGACATGCTTTTGAGGTTCTCCCCTTTCCCAATATTATAGTAGTCCTCTCCATGGCGTGATTGGAAGTTTGTGATTCTTGATGATTTTGAGAAAAGGTCAGCTAACCAGATTTATCATCAAATGGTCAAGGCCAAGAGATGGGTCATGGAAAAGGCTAATAAAGTATGGCATTCTCGTGACAGCAAAAAGAAGTGGTAGGAAAGATCTATCCAGCTTTGGAAGTCTAAGGTTCCGTATCAGGGTAAAGTGTTCATGTGGAGGCTACTAATTGGGGGTCTTCCAACTGGCTATGTATTGTGTGTCTGTAAGATCTCTGCTGGCCGTTGTGTGTTTTGTACACATGCGATGAAACAATACTTCATCTTTTTGTCTCTTGCCCTGTTGCTAGAAAAATTTGGAGTTTCGTTTCCCATGTGTGGTCCGCGGCAGCTCAACACCGGATATCAGTTCGTTTGTGGATTATGAGAAAGATGATTTCCTCGTCTTCTTTGCATTTAGATTATTCTTGGCTTTTCAATTTCCTTAGATGGACAGCCCTATGGCATATTTGGCGTACTCGGAATGCCTCCATTTTTTATTTAGTATCGGGTATCCATGATCATGTGGCCCTTGTTCGTGGTAGTATTATGACATATCTCCTCTATGGTCTTAGCTGATCTGGTTCTTCCTGACATTGGTGCTCCTTGGCTGGATATTGTTGGCACCACTCCAGTTGTCCTTTCTGAGTGACATTTTAGAGTTAGACTTGTGATAGACTTTTAGTTCTATCTCTATTTTTTTCTTCATTGACCTGATGGTCTGATGTAAAAATGTGAGACTTATATCCTTTCTGTTTGGTTTGGCCAGGCTCATTGTCCTGCACCATCTCTAGTGGCTAAGCTAAGCACACAGTTCCAAACCACTAGCATTCTATTCTTTAGTGCCCATTCAATATGGAATCGGTCCTAGGGCTCAGACAAACCATTAGTCCAATTTGTCCCAATGGCTACCTCTTCTGGCCATCCAAAGATCCCGGCTTAATCCAAGAGAACTCTAAGGGTAAAAAGCAATAGCAACTAAAGAAAAGAAAAATAAAATATTTATATAAGTAAATAAGGAAAGCAACTACAAAAAGTATCACCACCTTTGGTGACAACAACTTAAGCCTCAACCCTCTTACCACTACTGTCCACACCCCTACCTTGGCAGATATCTCAGTTCGTGGGGTGAGTCCACACAACCTAGTGACCTAATCTTCATCATTTCCATTGCTGTGTTTGCTGGTTTCTCTCCTCCTTGGACTGGTACAACAGATCAACTTAATTGTTATTGTATGTTTCCAGCTTGTCCTGCCACCCAAGCACCCAGGTGATAGTTCCCAGCCATCAGCCACTTTATGAAGGTTGCATTCATAGTAGTTCCAAGCCGTCTATAGCAGGTTATATCCTATTTATTAGCCTTGCATCAGGTACCTGCACTTTTGTGTTTTCTTCACTCTTGAAGGGCTGCCTAGTAGTCGCTTGTTTGCAACCATTGACATTGAGAGATCTTCATTAGATATTTTTGCATTTTCTTCTCTACCCTGCTGCATCTTAGAGAGATTTTAGCATATCCTTCATCTTTGACAGCTCATGACAGTGTCTACTCTGACATTCCACTGTTTGGAGGACTGCTTTGCTGCCTCCATAGAGCAGCTCTTTCCCTTGTCATCGACACCTCTGCCCAAAGGACTACGTTTCTATCCCTTCATAGTGCTGTCATCTTCAAGCTTTTGCTCCATTGTATCAGCTTCATTCATTCAACATGATTTAGTGATTCATCATCATCATCATCATCATCATCTTCTTCTTCTTCTTCTTCTTCGTTTCTAAGTTTTTCTTATCTTATTGTTTGCTCTGTGTTTCTCCCTGCAAACCCTATTGTCTCTTTGATATGGTATGAGTGCATACCATCCCATCACTTTTCTTGACATTGTATCAGACACTCTACCACTTTTCTTGACGCCATGTTCATGTTTGGAAGTGGAGGATTGTGTGGGCTAGTATGCTACTGGCTCTACGCTTGAGGGTGAGCCCATTTGACTCTATGGCTGGGAGGTGAGTTTGATGTCTAGTACCTATGATTTCCTTATTGTGGGTATGGCTTATGTTGTCTCTTGTTGTGGTGGTTGGATCCCAGGGGGATGTTTCAGAAGGATAGGAGGATAGGGAGAGGAGAGTAGTGGCAGTGGCAAGGTACAAGGGGTTGATGAAAGGTGGAAGGAGAGGGAAGGAGGCAAAGAAAGGTAGTAGAGGAGGAAGAAGGGATCTGTGCAGAATGAAGGTGGGAGAAGGGAGGCAAGGAGGCAAAGGAATGTAGCAGAGGCAGAAGAGGGTAACAGTGCAGAATTGGTGGGAGAAGGTACAAAGATGGTGTGAAGGCTTGTTTTTTTTAGCCTCGGTCAAAGTGTATTGACTCAAGTTTCTGTACATTACTTACCCAAACATTTCATACTTCCGGGGTTGACTCATGCAGAAACCATACTGTAGTTTAGTTTCTTATCTGACTTCATCAAATGCAATGCATCTTCCAATATAAAGCACTGACATATCCAGTGGTGCAAGTAGTGATACTAAATAATTAACAACTGTGGTGCCCTTCTTAATATATCATGTGAAAGTGTTCAGTTGCAATAAGTTGTGGATCTTTAGCCTATATTCTATCTGAGGATCATGTGAAACTGCCATATTGTTTTAAATCCTGGCTTAGCGACTATAGCATGTAAGTCAGCGGAAAGATGACCCTATAACTATCTTGTTTGGTGCTGCAGGAGGTCAGGGTACGGTTTGTTGGTTTTGGTGCTGAGGACGATGAATGGGTGAATGTCAGAAGTGGTGTGCGACAGCGATCCTTGCCATGTGAAGCATCTGAGTGTGTTTCAGTTCTTCCAGGAGATCTCATTCTCTGCTTCCAGGTTTTCCTGCCTTCCAACTGCAGTCCAATACATCCATAACTAGTCATAGAATCTTTTGAGATACAACAGGGTTCTTTGTCTGCTGCTTATGATCTGTGGACCTACTATAGTAAGCAAAAGACCGATAGAGCATTGAACAACCCACTATTTGAAAATGTGTATGCCAGTTATTTTGGGATTCTGTGCATGGTATACTGTATTGTGGCCATACCTAAAAATGAGAGAATCAAATTATCTGACTTTATGTTTTATTTTTTGGTGGATTTCCTAGTGATCATTGTTCCCATAATTTATTATTGTCATGGTTTTAGGAGTTGGTTTGTTGTTTCCTGAAGCTGTAACTGCATTACTTGGTCAGTTATCTCAGGTCCAAGTTTCATGCAATTAATGCTCAGGCTCTCTGTTTGCTACTGATTCAATGAAAACTTTTTTGTATTATTTGCAAAAGCTTTGTAGATCTAGGGTAGACAGGACCAGTCAATGCATTTTGTTATACTTTACAGAAAACAGTGTGGGCAGTTTCAGGATGCAGGCTTGATTTGATGTCAACCTTTTAGAGCTGAAAGTTTGGTAGATTCATGTGCAACTATCTTTACAAATTGATTTGACAACTAGATTAGGTGCTACATAGCAAACCTTGTTGTCTAAGCTTTATTTTACCACTGAAAGTCACTCTATTTTACCACTGACAGTCACTTTCTTTTGTGATCCATAACTTCAATGTAGACCCTAAACTTGAGGATTTGCTTTATGTGCAACCATATTTACAAATTGATTGGACCCCTCAGTTAGATGCTATATGGCAGACCTTAGCTGTTTAAGCTTTATTTAACAACTGATAATCACTTTCTTTTGTGATCCATGGCTTCCATGTAACCCTAAATTTGGGGATTTGCTCCATGCAGTTGGACTAACTACAAAATAGCTTGCCTAAACTTTGAGCTGCTCTGTTAACTATCAATTTAAGCAGACAAATCACCTAAGCATGTCACAAGGGTCCTCTCGAAGAATCTGTGTTGGATTTTAGGTTTGCCATAAGAAGGTGGCCAAAACCCTATCAAGCAGGTTGGTTATAACGGTCCTTCCTCATAAGTTGCTATCACAAGGGTCCTCTCGAAGAATCTGTGTTGGATTTTAGGTTTGCCATAAGAAGGTGGCCAAAACCCTATCAAGCAGGTTGGTTATAACGGTCCTTCCTCATAAGTTGCTATTACCTCTGTCACAATATTGATCTCCCTAGCAATGCTGTTCTTCAAATGCTGTTTGGGCTGAACATGCATATGAAATACCCACAATCAAAATGCACACTTGCAATAAAGGAGCTAATCAGTTAGTTACATGACTTCTTATTGCCATGTTGTACCGACACCTGTTAAGAGCAGAAGACGGTCCTTTTTTGGTATTGCCTCTATGTTTAGACTGCCATGCATAGTGACTTCTCATGAGCTGTGTGACACGTGCACACATTTTGAGTGACTGGTGCTGCTTTAGCTATTACTGCCAGCTGATGTGTGCACGTGCACACATTTTGAGAAACCCTTCCCCAGTTATTTTTGTCCCTGCATTTTAGGGTTTCACTCAGTGAACAGCCCCAAAAGGGGGCCGGGCGCCCCCAGTCTGGTGCACCCTAGACAGCTGGCGTCCTCATACGAGTGCCCCTCTAGACAGTTTTTGTCTATTTATAGCCCACCCACCTCGTTCCTCAGTGGGTTTCTCCCACGCCCCATCAGTCATCAGACTCTCTCTCTCTCTCTCTCTCTCTCTCTCTCTCTCTCTCTCATTGTCATCTCCTACTGTCAGGCACCAGCCTCTACTATCATCTGGGCTGCATTTTGGTGGCAGCCTCCCTCCTCAGCTGGCGCTTCCCTTCCATCATCGGTGACAGCTCTTGTGTGCTCCTATGCGTTTGGAGTCCACACCCTTCTGGTGTCAGCTTCCGCCTGCTTGGTGTCATCTATCCTTCAGGTGTCACTGCTCCCCTTATGTTTGGCTGCCTAGGGGTGTCCTCATCAGCTGGCGTCATAAACTCCATCCTGGTGTCAGATTTGCAGCCTCTGTACCTTGCGTTTGGCAGTCCAAGAGACTCGACCCATGTGTGTTTGCTACTATGAGATCTCCATCATAGCTAGCGACCTGCTCCTCACCCAAGGGCCAGCATCAAAGGCTGTTGACACTTGCATTTTCAGTTTGTGGCTCATCATCACCACTTGGTCTCACATCGAGCTCATTAGGCGTGTGATTGTAGACTCGGAGGCTTCTTTGGCTGTCTCCTTGCTCTAGGCACCAGTCTTCATCCCTGCATTCTAGATTTAGGGGTTCCTCTTCTTCAGTAGTCTCCTTGCTCCGGGTGGCACCTTATCATCCTTGTATTTGTAGACTCAAAGGCTTCTTCGGCAGTCTCCCTACTCCAAGGTATCTTTCGTGCTACAACACGCTTCTATCAAATTCACTTCATTATTTCAATCCTTCACCATCTTGCTCATCTGAGTTTCTTTTCTCTTCTTAGTGTTTGCTGTACACACGCAATGTTTCTCCCTGCAAACCATAATGTCTCTCTGGTTGCTCAGTCATTTCTTGACATGGTATCAGAGCTAGAGGCACTCAATGAGCTGCAAAGATCCTCTACATTGGAGAAGGCAAAGACAGATTGTAGGTTCAACATCAACATGTGATTATTACTTTACTTTCGCTATATCACTGGGAGATATCCTTCTTCTCCCTCCCACCCTCCCTTTTACAGGTTGGCACACCGGTACCATGGTGTCTCCTAGGGTTACATTCTGTGCACGTATGGTATGTTTGTATGGTATTGTATTGTACATTTGTTTCGTACAGTACCATACGGTTTGCTTGTGTTTGAACTATATTCAAAATAAATTACCATTTAAAATGTCCATTAGTGCATTTTTAAAATATTTTGTCCCTTTTTTTGGCCTGTTTCACATTCAAACTTCTCTTCTTTCAGAGTCTCTCTCTTTCATACTCCTTCCTCTTCTTTTTCCCCTCACTTCAGCCCTTATAAAAGGGTAGTCTCCTCCCCTTATCTCAGCACACAAATCAGCCTCCTTTTTCATCAATGTCTCTCTCTTGAGCTCAACTTTCAAGCTACTATCTTCCTTAATTACCCTATTTTCTCTCTCTCTCTCTCTCTCTCTCTCTCTCTCTCTTGCCTTCTCTTCCTCCTATCCTTCTCTCTCTGCCTCTCCTTTTCTCACCTTCTCTTTCTCCTCTCCCTCTCCCTCTCTATCCCTCTCCCTCTCTCTTACTTTCAAGTTTCAATCGTAGATTTTACACCCTCTTATTTTTCCAAATCCCTCTTCCTCTCGCTCTCCTTCTTTCTCCTCATTCTTCTCCACAATGCCTAGGCCTCTTCATAATCTATCTTTAAGTTGCACATCTTATATGTGCAGGCTGATTTTATATACAATTTTATATGCATGTTTTTAATGAATGTATGAAACAACGTATTTTATTCTTAAAATTTGTGTACATTCCATACTATACATATTTGTGTACTGAACGTATCGTACTAAAGGTACGAAATCACCTTGGAGTCTCCATTGATAGATTTCTTGTCTCTTGGGTGCTCCTATTGTGTCAAGAACGGTCACGCCCCCGAAGATTGTTAGTAGTGATCTTTGCTTCCTACGCCACTGAAGTATATGCGTCTTCCACTAGGCACTCCTTGTGCTACCTCTCCTTTCTTGGCCACCATAGAGATTGTTCTGCATTAGTTCTTAGCTTACTACGCTCAAGGCAATAAGACATGTTGAGATACCCTTCACCCTTCACTGCCTATTTATAGGCCACTCTCTCACTCATTCTTTATGGCTGATTCATTTAGTTCGTCACCTCTTCTCTCTAGCCTCTCCACTACCCTCACACCCCTTCAGGAGGACATTGCTGTTCGTGGTGCTGTCTTTATCATCTTCCCTGTGCTACGACACCCTTGTTCCCTTGTATCACATTCACTCCTTGATTCAGAACTTCATCATTCCATTCATCAGAGTTTATTCTCTCTTCTCTTCTCTTCTCCATGTTTGTCGGGTTCACTCCGTGCTCCTTCCTGCAAACCCTATTGTCTCACTGGTACGTCATCTTTTGACAACACATTTGATGCGAGACTTAGAGCCGACAGAGGCTGTAAGACTTTATAAGGCGATAGTCTTGGTGGAGACCATCACACTACACGGAGGTTTCCCCCACCCATTTTTGGGTCCAATGGCTACCGTGGCTCACATTTCCTCAACAATCCACTCCATTGAGAGCTCGTGACTGTTACCCATCCTTGGCTCACCCTAAGCTGCCTCGTATCCCACCCTCTTTTGCTCAGATTCGAGAAGATACCTTTGGGCGTTCTTCAGCTTCCGCTTTCGAGGCCTAGATATCTTCTTCGGCACGACCGGGGGTACTTCATTATATAATACCTAGGAGTGCGTGAATCCTAAGCATTTGGATTCTCTATCTCCTTTAGAGGGGGACTCAAAAAGGGCTTCCATTACTTCTTTAGCTTTTGTGGGGGACACTTGTATCTCCAGTTTCAAGAGGGAAACCCTACTACTTTTGAAGTTCTTCACACACTATCTTTGAATTCCGAGGTTTGGCTCTCTTTCGGGCAATTTAACCTCCATTGAATCCCAACATCTAGAGGATTCCGTGGGTTTTCCTCATCTACAAGTTCAGGTACGGGCTCCAGTTATGCAGCTAGGGTGATAGCTGTAGGGGCTTCCCTTCCAACTTGCTAGTGTAGGTGGTGTGGACATCCCTCACAACTTCCTTGTGCTAGAGAGGGAGTGTGAGAGGGTGGTGTGATGGGGCAGTTTGATCTCATCTATACTTCTATATAGGTGCATAGGATCCAGAGAGGGTTTCCCTCACGTATTGATCAAAGTCTGGCGGGTACAAATCCTGGAGTGGGGATTGACATTCGGGTTCATGTTGAGCTGTTTTTTTCTTGACAGAGAGCGGGTGGCTTTGGTTTGGAGCTCACATGAGGGGATACTTTGGCGGTTTGGCCAAAGGAGGGGCATTCATGGTCATTTATGTATAGGCATTGGTGACAGGATGGTCACATGTGCTACATTAGAGACATTGTTGACGGATCACGAGAGCTGCTATGATTCTTCTCTATTTTCAGGAGCTAGTACGATCGACATCGACATCAAGTTCTCTCCCAGGCACCTTGGTGGTGGCTTGCGCACCCACTACTTGGGTATCCATGGTTCTACTTTGATGGACATTGTTGTATGTACTATGATGAGACATTATCATTGTATATTGTATTGTTTCAGGTCACTCATGATTTGAGAGAGGGTGTTAGCAGATTAGTCAGTTCATGGGTGGGTTTGTGCTTGTGGTACAACAGGTTGGGCACCAGAGATATTTTAGACATTTTATATGTCAGCATTTATTATGATTTGGCATTATTTGCAGCAAGTCCGCCAACATTTAATGCTGGCCCACCAGTCATATTTTATGGCATTTATTTGGCCTATATAGTCTCAGGCTTCCTTTTCCACAGTCATTCATTCATCACCTGACAGTTCTTGGGGAGAGGGAGCAGGTGCTAGTGCCCCCCAGCTGGTGACTCACATTACTTCTATACTGTCGCATGTCTTGGTATATGGATTCCATTTCCCGAGCATCTCTTTTCTTCTGAGTTCTCTTGCTGTGTCTCTCTTTCTCTCTCTCTCTCTCTCTCTCTCTCTCATGTTCAGCAATCTATTACAGCAGTTTCCCATGCTTCCATTGTTGCATCCACTTCTGACAATTTCTTGGTAGCACACTCTCTTGTTCCACTACATCTGATGGTCATTAAAAGCATAGAGAAAACATATGTAAGCTGGCTGCCATCAGGGTGCAAATGACTGAATTTGGTTAGTCAGACCAGTCTCTGTCTTTTTCTTTATAAAGTGCTATCTTGTTTATCACAAATTATTTTGTTTTTCTGGTAGACCTTGTGGAAATTGAAGAGCCCTTATGGTTTTTGTTTTCCTCCCATTCACCTTTCTGTTCCTTGTTCTCTTTGTTATCCTCATTTCAAATAGTGTTGCAAGCCAGTGCATAGAACTAATCCGTTACAATTCCCTTGGCTTTAGCTATTATGCATGATTGTGTCATATGTAGCTAATGATTGCGAGTGTAGCTAATTATTGCGTATAATGTTTGCATGCTTGCGGTGTGTATGCTCCATGTCTTACGTGAGCATGTAGCTAATTATTGTGAGTGTGGAGCTAATGATTGCAAGTCATGAGTACTATAGTCCCCACATCCACAAGTAATCATGATTGTAAGTGGATGATTGCAGTATCATGATTGTGAGCACATAATTGAGAGGCATGATTGCGAGCACAGCAATCATCACGTGTAATGATTGCAATTCATGATTATGAGACCACCCTGTTTGCGACTATTGTAGCTGGTGTGATTACAACATGCTAGACACTATGATTCCAATTAGGCTCTATATTTTAGTTGAACTTGATTTGTACTTTGTACATTGTATTCCACTTCTGCAAGTTCTGTATGGTCCTGTGCAAGTAGTCTTCAGGCTCTTACATGAAGTGCTGATAGCTATAATCTCTGTTCTGATCCTGCTGAATCCATGATCAGGCAAATGGGTCTTCAGTCCCCATTTTATGGTTCTGAAATGCATTACTGTTCTGACAAGTAGTCTTCAGGCTCTTACATGAAGTGCTGATAGCTATAATCTCTGTTCTGATCCTGCTGAATCCATGATCAGGCAAATGGGTCTTCAGTCCCCATTTTATGGTTCTGAAATGCATTACTGTTCTGACATTGGGTTACATTTTTATTGCTTGAAATTCTTTTAACATTGTTTGCTGCATCAGAAAATTTGGCTGCATGCTTACAAAGAACTTGTGTTTGCATCAGGAAGGAAATAAACAGGCACTGTATTATGATGCATACGTTGTAGATGTAGAAAGGCGGAGACATGACATCAGAGGATGCAGATGCAGATTTCATGTCGAATATCAACATGATGGCTCAACGGTATGGCCCTCAATTGTTATGTTTGTGGAATCTGAAGCTTGAATAATGTCTTTAAGCACTTAAAGTTACCACAAGACAGAGTCATGTTATATGGTGTTTGGAAAGATGCAAGTAGTGATAAGGGCATGAAACAGCTAACCGCTATCCAAGAAAGCAGGAATTGGATGCTCTGTTGGAAGTTGCGAGGCTTTTATGGAACACACAGTATCCAATCTAATTGCAATGGAATGAACATGTGGATTGTATTGAACTCATAGGTCTTTTAGGGTAATCTATACTGGTAGTGTAATATGTATGCTCTACCGGAAGTTGAGAGGCTTTTATGGAACACACAGTATCCAACCTAATTGCAATGGAATGAACATGTGGGATGTATTGAACTCATAGCTCTTTTAGGGTGATCTATACTGGTAGTGTAATATGGATTCTATACTGAATGAAAACATGTATTTATGTGTTAGGATGAGCAAAAAGACCATGGATTGCAGATATTTCCATTGCTTCTTGGTCCCAAGCCATAAGAACATGAAACAGGGAATGAGAATGAGGATGGAACCAGGCCCCCTTGCAATTGGCAGGGTCCTGGGGGTGTGGCTGAGATCAGGGAATGGGAACGGCATTAATTTTTGTGTACATCTTTCTATATATTCCCCCCACCCAGGGGCCTGGCGGCCCTGCTCTGCTCCCTGAGAGAAAAAAACCACCATAAAAATGTGTGGGGTTGCGTTGAGCAAAAACGATATATATGCCAGTTGACGAAGCTCCAAAAAAAGTTCCATATGCTCTATTTAGCATGATGGCTTTCCTTTCTTTCTATTTCTCCAGTGAGGCTTTGTCAAACTAGAGCAACAACATCTCATTCCTTCCTATATTGCACAATACTCTCAAATTTTCCCACAGTAACCTTAAAATATCTCATTGTGCCAGATGAAGGAAAAATTGTTATGACAAATGAAGGGAGTAACTGGCATATCAACATGCTCATTTTCTTGGATCTTAGCTTGGTGCTAGATCACTACCCTCTTGCTGCATGGGCATTGCTGATGGCATGATAAAATGTTTTTCATACTCTCAGATCTGTAAACTCGTTTGTGTCTCTTGCATTTGTGTACGTATGCCTGCATGATCCAGCTTGGGTGTTGCAAGTTTTAACTTTTTAACAAATCTATGTTACCTCTCTACAGAATTGGAGGAATAATCATCATGCAGAATCACACAAGTACACTTTTAAAATTCAGGAATCTGCTGCCAAAACTGAGCTTTGAAAATGCTCTTCGTTTCTATAAACCACTCCAAATAGTTTTTATTTGGAGACTTGTATCTACTAATGGACATGGTGGTTACAAACTAAGAGGTTCAGGGCATGCATTTTTGTTAAACAAAATAGCAGTTTCTTTTTCTACGTGTAGTTTTCTGCTGTTTAGAGTTGCATTTCTAGAGCAGTGCACAGAATCGATAGCTTCTCTCAGAACTATTATTGTTATTGTTTCTGCACTTGGCTAATTTAATATTATTTTTCATTTTGATGTAGGATGTGGTACCTTTGAGGAAGGTATGTCGTAGACCAGAAACGGAGTACCGTGTCCAACATTCACAATCAGCTGGCAATGCTATAAAGGATCTGAGAGTACGATAATCTGGAGTGTGGAATGTTGTTAACAACACAAACTTTCAGGCAGTGGAAGTTTTGACCTAAAAGCCCTCAAAGCTTGACTACATAGCTTATGGTACGTAATTGTGTCTTCAGGAGGTTACTCAGAATGAAGTACAAATCTATAATCTTTGGGACATCACCACATGAGGACAGCAAAGCTATGCAGCCCTATCTGATTGTGGAGTCCCGAATTCAGTGATGGCTCATTATTGTCAAGCTGGTCGACTAGCAGCTGCCGGTTTAGAAAGTTCAAAGGCCTGGCTCATCTGGCAATGGCTTCAGGGTGTATTAGGATATTGAATATTTGTAATGCATCTCTATTATACAGGGCTTTCATGTGTTGAACCTCATGTATGATGGAATTTACATCCCAGTGGGGGACCTGCCCAAAGTGGGACTAGGAAAGAGGGGGAGGCTGGCATTAGCACCCAGGCCAGGTGTTCATGACTCTGGATTATAGAGGTGTTCTTGCGTTTGCATAATAGGGGGACTTATCTTGTGGAGAAAAATACTGGTCAATTGTGCAATTGCAGTAGGATATGTTCTGACAAACTTTGGGAAAATATGTACTTAATTGCCAGTTATTTATTAAAGCAAGCATAGCCAAAGTGCCAAGGGATATGCTGGTGCTGATGTTTGTTGCTCTCATTTATGAAAAACTGTGTGGTTTCTGTTAAGAGCTTAAAATTGGAAGTTCCAATTTCCTGTGGATGCAGAAGTGGGCTTTTGAGAATTATTTGAGAGATATGTAGTTAATGTGAAGCGTGGCTGGTTATCGTAGGGCCCTTTGCTAACTTTCAGCACAGTGACTGTGGATTATGGGTAGTAGCTTATAATGAAGTATACATTTATAATAGTGTAAAGAGTTCAATGAGTGCATGGAAAGAGCGTCTTCAGGAGGTTACTCATAACGAAGTACACATTTATTATCTCTGGGATATCACCACAGGAGGACAGCAAAGCTATGCAGCCCTATCTGATTGTGGAGTTCCAAATTCAGTGACAGCTCATTATTGTCAAGCTTGGTTATGGTCGACTAGTAGCTGCCTGTTTAGAAAGTTCAAAGGCCTGGCACATCTGGCAATGGCTTCAGGGTGTATAAGGATATTGAGTATTTGTAATGCATGTCTATTATACAGGGCTTTCATGTGTTGAACCTGATGCATGATGGAATTTACATCCCGGTGGGAGACCTGTCCAAAGGACTAGGAAAGAGGGGGAGGCTGGCATTAACACCCAGGTCAGGTGTTCATGACTCTGGATTATAGAGGTGTTCTTGCGTTTGCATAATAGGGGGACTTATATCATTTGTTGTCATCTTGTGGAGAAAAATGCTGATCAATTGTGCAATTGCAGTAGGATCTGTTCTGACAAATTTTGGGAAAATATGTACCTAATCTACAGCTATTTATTACAGCAAGCATAACCAAAGTGCCAAGGGATTTATGCTGGTGCTGATGTTTGTTGCTTGTCATTTGTGAAAAACTGCGTGGTTCCTTTTAAGAGCTTAAAATCTTAAGTTCCAATTTCCTGTTGATGCAGGAGTGGGCTTTTGAGAATTATTTGAGATGTGGTCGATGTAAAGTGTGGCTGGTTATTGTGGGGCCCCTTGCTAACTTTCAGCATAGTGAACAGGTAGTGGGAGTAGCCAATTCTTGTTGAGACTTTCCATGATCTTGTCATCAAGTAATTGTAGTCCCCAAGCCTTGTTTACTCTTAGAGGATCTAGTGTCCTTGTGTTACCTAACTTTTGAGAATTTTTTTGTAGAGCAGACTTGACCCAAGCATTTGTCGTGAATTAACATTGAGGACAACATGCGGCTGCAATGGAGCTTCTTTCTCTCTAGTCTAGCATCTCTAAATGCATGCACTACTACCTCCCAGGCAACATCGTGAGCTCTAGAGAGAGCCCAGTTGTCATGTGCATCTTGAAAGTTCATGACCTCAATGGGACCTTTGAACATCTACTTGGGTGTGGTTATCTCTTTCCTTGCTAGGTTCATTCCTCTTCTTCCTAGTGTGTGAGTGATGGTAGGAGAGCAGCACCACGACCAAAAAATGTTTCCTTCCTCTCATAAGTGTTTTTCTTCCTAGTTCCACTTGGCTTCCTTGAGCATTCTTTTCCATGATTCCAACAATTCCTTCATCATGCCTTCTCCTTTTATTTCATTGATTGCTTTTGATATAATTGTGTCTATAACAATAAGCTTTCATGATGCACAAAATGAGCCGTTTTTCATCAATAACAAGTCCACCACCATTTGAGCCTAGGTGGTAAACTCGTTGAATTCATCAGTGTAGCGCGCGTGCGGCCCAGAACATCTAAGGGCATCACAGACCTGTTATTGCCTCAAGCTTCCATGGCCTAGACAGCCATAGTCCCTCTAAGAAGTTGGCCACGAAGAGGATCCTTCGTGTAACTAGTTAGCAGGCTGAGGTCTCGTTCGTTAACGGAATTAACCAAACAAATCACTCCACCAACTAAGAACGGCCATGCACCACCACCCATAGAATTAAGAAAGAGCTCTCAATCTGTCAATCCTTACTATGTCTGGACCTGGTTAGTTTCCCTGTTCCTGTTGGATCTGTGTTAGGTCTTGATAACACAATACTAATAGACATTGATAATAAATAAGATTTTTTACATAGTTCAGCTAACCCAGAATACTATAGTTCTAACATAGTTTTAACTAAGAGTACTAAAAATAATTTTCGTAAAAAAGAATAGGATCATGTACCTTTGATATACTATAATACAAAAGCACTAATAAATTATTACCATAAGGGTTGGCAACAACTGCATAATCTCACCTTGCAATGAAGCAAAATGGCCATGTTATCTTAAATTGAGATGTTGCTCCATCTAATCAAACCTAGTGCCTTGCAAACTTTAGTACTTGAGATACAATGTGCTAATATTGAAGCATAATACAATGTTGGATGAATAGTATGCCATGTTATTTGTCATTGAGAATATAAAATATGGATTGCTTCTTTAAATTAGCACCCTTCTTCCAATAGAAAATTTGTATTTTTTCAAGCATTCTTTGAATTGAGAACCCTACCAATAACTTCAAAACTTATGGGGAATGACCACATTGAAATGTTATAAAAACATCGGGATAATATCTTTTGTAGGTCTCTCCTTGTAGACTTGTTTTATAGATTCCTTATTTAGTTGATTAGTTTTTGATTTATTGCATTAAGCTCACAAGGAAAAAATAAATGTTTTGGGTAGTTCTTGCATGTTGATAGCAAGTATGCAAGCATGTGTCACTCTAATGACACCTTTGGGCATATTGTTGACCTCCATAATTCTAACACTAAGAAAAGGTGGTTGCATAGGCAGTGCACTTTTATACTCTGCATTTGGCTTGCAAACTATACATAAACAATCACATGCATCTCCATGCAATGTTTTTGTGTCCATCCTCATAGATATCACTGCAAACCACATTAAAGAAATTCTTGTATGGTAAACACAATAGCAAGTATTTCTCTCAAGTTTTCTAACAAAAAACAAAACTCAACTTCAATGGAGGGATGCTTCTCTTTGAAGTTCACAAAGAATTCTACCTACATCACTAGAATACAACGAACAAATTAATGAAGAATTACTAAGGATAAACTTGGATACTATTAATAGTAGTTTCAATTGTTAGTGCAGAGCTACTAGGACTATCACTAAAAATCATACTAATAAATCTGAATAATTCAAACATATTCTTGACTCTCTTATAAGGATGCAATAAACTATCCACATCAATTGCGTTCAAAGAATCTTTTAAAAATCCCTTTATCCTAGGTAGTTCATTGGAGAAAATAAGGCAAAGGTAAGTTATACTATGAAAGTAGTAACATTTGACATAGACATACCTCAGTAAGCTCCAGTAATGATCAAGATGAAATTTCTAGTTGTTTGACTTATTCGCTATCTATAGACATCCTTCTTGTTTGGAGACACCCTTGTGTTTGTTATTCAAAATTGAATGATAGAATGAACCACCTCTTCATTAAGAAAATCAATCCTATGTTTGCGACCTTCTTCTATTTGAGCCCCTTAGCTTATATATCAATACAATGTTTCTTCAAAACCTTGGGTTGGATACTAGGGACTTTAACAATTCTCCTATCAATGTATTTCCTTTTTCCTACATTATTAGCAACCATATAAAGTGATATTCTCTTTTCAACTAGCTTATCTACACTTTCCATACCTATGCTTAACGATATCTACATGTTCTCTATAATTGCCTCCAAAATTCTCTAGGTAGGGAACATTGTCTTCTTCAGAATGCCTTGTAGTTCTCAATGTTGTAAAATACTATCAAGAATTTTTTATCAGCCTTTTCTATCAAAAGTGCTACTAATGTTAAAGGATTAATAGACTACAAAAAATGCAATACCATGCTTGCTTCTATCAAACCACTTTGAATATCCACCCGCCAATCCCACGAACACCGATGGCTTAGTTTTGGCATTTGTTCAATATCTCCAAATATATGTAAATGAGACAAAGAACATGTGTGTTTGGGGGAGAGGTAGAAAGGGAGGGGATTGAGGGAGACAGAGTTCGAGATAGGAGAGGCAAGGAGAGAGAAGAGAGTGGCAAAGTAGGATGGAGAGGGGAAAGAGGGAGGGATGAAGGTTTGGTATGCCTAGGACAAGTAGAGCGTGAATGCAAATTATCTGATAGTAACACTAGAGTATGAACATGGCAGGGAGGGACGTGACACAAACTACCATGCATGTGCAAAATTCAAACTTTGTAAATTTGGCCCCAGTTTTGAAAAAAATTCTTGCCACCATTTTTAGTACTATAAATGTATTTAACACCCTTATTTTTTTTTGGCAAAAAACACTAATAAATGGGTACACCGTAGCACGCATTCACCCCTCATGATTGTGGACTTGCGATTCTTAGTGTTGTATGTGTGTGGATTGCATGGCTATGGTCTGTATATAGAATTTATGTAATTGCATTGGCTTTCTTAGCATTCATGCCTCAGCTTTGGTGGCTATTTACACACACCCTATGTCCCCTTTCTTGATACATTTTAACCTAATATATACAATAAAATTCAAAAGTTAAAAAAAACACATATATCCATAAAAAAATAAATTAAAAACCAAAAACCACAAATAGAACAATAAGAACAAAGGAAAACAAACAAATAAATAATCAACAAAGAAAAAAAAAATCTTAACAACCCTCAAAGCCCCAAAATCTATCGAAATACAAATAAAAAATCTCAAAAAAAAAACTTTACATACATAAAAGCAAAAAAAAAAAACACCACTCACTAACCACACCCTAACCTAATAACAATCATCCACCCCACATAATACTTTACATTATTATTAAAAAAATTTATATCTATGTCAGTGTGACATAGTATTATTTCCCAAAATATATCAAAACACATAAATGCCTTTGCAGTTTCTTACATTCCATCCTTACTCTAAGGTTTTAGCCCTTAAAAAAAAGAAAAATTATTACAATGGTTGAAAGAATGGACATGACAAAGTGCTACTCTATTTTACAACCTTACAAATGATACAAATTATTTCAAAAAATCCAAAACTTTGGCTAAAATGAAAACTAAAGTTGTGCAATGTGACATGAAAGCCCCATCTTTTCCATCACTTGACTTATGAAATCCCAATGTACCTTGTTGAATGCTTTTTTCGGCATTCAAGTAGAGAATGATGATTTTTTTCCCTAGAGGCTTACTATGATTGCATTTAATACATTGTCATATAGGCTCTTACCCTTAATGAATCCATATTGGTGTTTGATCATATGCTTTTTTGTCATAGGGGCCAATCTATTTGCAACATCCTTTGCCAATAGCTTATAGATTGTGTCATTTAGCAGCAGTGTGTTGCTTCTATTGTCATAGAGACTACTGAAATGGAGATCCAATCTTCAAAAAGCATTCTGAATGGCAATACAAAATATGCACAAAGTCCACTCTCGAGCATTCATGCATCCTAACTCTTAAAGCTTGGTAAAACTGGTTTTGACGATGTCCAATTACAGCTGAAGACAAAGACACTCTAGACAGTGGACCAAGAAACACCTTCTGACCATCTGGGACAAGCTGTGCATGGACTTGTAGAAGAGGTGGCTAGGAATATCCTAGTTCAATAAGTGAGAGTCTAAATCCATGCCATCTGGACATGCCAGTTGAATTCAAGGTGCATCTCAATATTCTGAGGGATGTGTATTCCCTGTGGACTTTGTTAATAAGAGGGGGTCCTAGAATTAGTGTTGATTCACTTTCTATACCCTATGATATTCCCAGTAAGAATCTTGCTGATTTGAAGTAGTTAATGGGATATTGGTGTAGGAAAGGACAAGGATCAAATTCTTTGCGATTCACTTGGATCCGTATAGCCTTAAAATGTAAGTGTAGTTCAAGGTTGCTGTTGATTGGGAAAATCAGGAAAAATGGTGACCATCAGCTGCTTGTATCTCGCATACTCATTCTCTGAGGAGATTAGATTTGGGAGGCTCCTCTACTTCAATGACCACTCTAGGGAGAGTTGCTGCTTACATAGTAATGCTGGTGGAATAGACTATTTAACTACACCTACTCGGGTCAGTAGCCAGTTTACATTGGATTGTATAGCAGTCCCAGCAGATCCTGATGCACATGTACTCAATGCATTCTCAGGTTTTTGTGCCGATCACTTTTTCCTCTCCAGTTATATGGCCTCTCCTCTCATTACGAGCCCTTTTGAGTCTAGCTTCATTGGTGGCTGTTTCCCTTGGACTGCTTGCATGCCATTTGATGAGGAGCCGACCATGATGATGATGATCCCATAGCTTCTGGCTCTACGTCCAACTCAGCTCCCGAAGCTTCTAGTCGTGCTGACAAAGATTCCTCCCATGTGGATAGGACCTCAAATTTTATCGTAGAGGGAGATCAGGCAAGCATTGATCATCACGCGCTAAAGTTTGATGATGCAGCTCCTATGCAATGTATGGGCAAAGCAGACAATCTTATCACTAGGAAGTCCCTCGTGGCAAGTATAGATATTAGCTCTGATACCATATTAGAATTCTTAGAGAGAGAGGTGGTCCATGACAAAGGCACAGACATGAAGGGTAGTAGACATGCTCCCTTCAGGTCATTCCATCAACACACAGTCAGACGTCAAGTGTGTACTTCACACAAAAGACCTAGATCTAATCATGGTTAAGTTAGTATGACTCAACCTCCTTATTCAACTAGGATAAACAACTAACCAGAGTCTATGCGCTTGAATCTTAATAAAAATCCCTTTTAGGAGATATAGAGAGAGTGTGCTCTAGACCAATAGGAGCAAAGCCTCCGTAACGGAAGTTCTATTTTAAAAAATACCAAAAATTATTTTACTATATATATATATATATAAATATAATGACTTTATATTATCAATATCTATTTTTAGCCTCTTATATTTGTGATTATGACATTCTTTGCAGTAATGCTATCAATATCTATTTTTAGCCTCTTATATTTGTGTTTATGACATTCTTTGCATTAATGCTATACAATCCCCACCAATTTTATTTAATGATATGTCTGGATTAATGATAATGATATGTTTAATCTAAATTCAAATTAATAAAGAGTTTAGCACCTATTTTTTTCTCTCCTTTCTTTTATCCCTCTCGTGTTTTTCCCTCATTTCTTGTGGTAGCTTAGTCCTCTCTCTCTCTCTCTCTCTCTCTCTCTCTCTCTCTCTCTCTCTCTCTCTCTCTCTCTCTCTCTCTCTCTCTCTCTCTCTCTCTCTCTCTCTCTCTGTGCCATGGATACAGAAATTCAACCTTCAACAAGGCATCCAAGCTCCCAAAGCACATCCATATCAGTGTTTAACTCATTCCAAAAAGATGGAAGATGGATTCCTACAATCATTAGCAAAGGTAGTTGGATCACCATGCAACATGCAAAATGTGGGAAAAGGCGAAGATACGAGAGCTCGTTCATCTCTACTTGGAAGGGTAGAATCAGAGATTTCAAGCTTGAAGTTAATAAGAATAGCATAAAAGAGGTTCTGATGCAACATGTGTTTATGCATAGAGAGCTATATTTGAAACCTGGAAGTTCAAATCTTCCAATGTATAAACCAAATTGTAAGGATTTGATTCTTAAAGTCTTTCTTTTCTTGAACTTGGTTTAAGGTTTTCCATTATAATATTTGTTCATTTGTCTTGTAGATGTCTATCCCTCTAATCTTGAGGAATGGCAATCGGTCGAGTCTATTGTTGATGTGATTTATGTGATGTATGGCTTGATTGGAGAAGAGATATACAAAGGTAAGCAGAAGACAGAGCTTGTAGAGAATGGATATTCCTTTATGACCATTCTTATATTGTTCCCATGCAACGTAGCTAATGGGGATCAATATCCCCCATTCATTTGCTAGATTTTTCAAGCTTTAAGTGGCCTTTGCCAAGTCTAGCTACTAGTGAGGGCTATAGATGTAAAATATTTTTTGAGATACTGAGAGCATTAAAACCTATCTCAAGTGGGCTAAGAAAATTTACTTTGTTCATGCCTATTAATATATTTGTTGAATTCTTTTCTAATGCTGAGACAAGAAGATCAAAGCCTATGCTTTTAGTGAAGAGACCAACATATGATCATGTTATACAATTTGTTGATGAGGGATAGGACACTAGGACACAGAATGAAAAATTATATATAAGATAGATCAAGACTCTATAGCTTGTAAATATATGATTGCTACTCAAAATTTCATCTTTAGCTTTTATTATAGTAGATGGCATTATATTGGTGGTAGTTTGGTTGCTTCAGACTAAAATCTTGATAATTTTAGCAAAGATCCTATAGTGGATCTTAATGTTTGGTACAATGAGGAAATTATTGCAATCCTAAATGTTAGATCATCATGTACACTACATCAAGTAAGGATGGATTTACAGAATGAAGATATTGAACTACCATACTCATTTGTGTTCCAACTTAATAACAAACGAGTAAGTTTTTATATCATATTATATCCACTTAGATGTATATCTAATTTCATTAAAAAACATTTGTAACCTATTTTTTTTTTTACAGATATCAACGAGGAGAGAGAAGAATATACAATGCAAGAATATTGAAAAAAAGATCTCTTTACTATCAATATAAAATACATGTGAAAATTTTTGTCAGCCATCTCCATGGCTTATACACAAGGGCTTACAATCTGAGGCAAAGCTACTTTTTTTAAGAACTTTTCTTAGGAGAAGGGACATCCTTTCTAGGAGTCCTTTTGCCTATCTTTGATGCTTTGGTTGCCTTTGGTGTTGAAGGCATAGCTTCACCTGCTGTAGTTACATGCACCTCCTCTTCTTCAATGTCCAAGCCCCCACTATTATCAATTCTTTTCGATTGTATACAATTGGCCATTATGTACTTCATGAGCTTTGCTCTTATATACCAAACGTGCTCACTTGTATAGCAATCCCTTGTAAACTGTTATACATTTGCAACAAAATATTTTTAGTTCATTGTTATTTTTTACAATGGACTATTTTTCAATAAAACTCTACCTTAAAGTTTAGTATATTTCACATTACCTTTATAAGTTTATCATCATTGAGATAAATAAGCTGAATCAATCTTCTGGCATTTATAATTACTCTTTAGCCACAAGAGTAACTATCATCCTGATGAGGACACTTTAATCAACAATATAAAGTAAAATTATGAAACTTGTTTATGGTAGTTTTTAGAATAAATTTTCTTAGTATGTTCCAATCATATTAATCAAGACCTTACCGCAACTTGTCTATATTGCATTGTTGCGAGTAAGTTAGAAGGCATGGAAGGCCTTTTCTTTAGCACTTCAATCAATCTTTTTACAACTCTGTATTAAAAAGGCAATAAAATTTAGAGTTATTACAAAAGAAAGATCAAAATATTTAGAGTACCTGCCAGAAAGATCAAAATATTAAGGAGACCCTAGATTATATAACTTACAACTTGGCATTTCCATGTCTTTCTTTTATAGAATTGATGAGGAAACATTGCCTCTCCATACAGTCTATTCCAATTAGGCTCCAATGGAAACTAAAAAAAATATATTTCAATAATCTAGCAAAAAAACAAGATCTCATAAAATCTAACAAAATATCAAATTACTTACTTTTCATTGTATGGGATTAGAAGAAGCTCCAAAGATTCAAAGTCAATTGAATTGAAACAATGGTCAAAAGCACTTGCATTAAGCTCACTCCTCATATAGTATGAGATGGATGGATCGAGAACCTCAATATTTTGTTGTATATCAAAGGGGAGCTCATGCATTACACATCTAGCAAAGGAATGGAGATAGTAAGCATCAACATGAAAGTCTATTGAGTTGCAAGTAAAATATGGTGAGTAAAAACAAATTTTGGTATACTATACCTCATCCCAGCAAAAAGAATCAAGTCATTTACTTCTCTCACTTTATTCTTGAGAATTTGAACACAATCAAAGTCCAAAAATCCCATATCAGATCTTTTGTTAATATCACCAGGCAAAAAGCAATAAACATTGAATCCCTTAGGGTCAGCTCTTTCAAGAAGGGTAGATAAATCCTCTTCAAAAGATGGGAGTTGTTCTGCTTTCTTTTCATCTTCCTTCTTTCTTTTATACTCTCTCCATTTATCTACATGCTCTTCTGTGGCCTTTTTCTCTTTCTCATGTTGTCTTGTGTCCTTTACATGCATAACATCTTCAACCTTCAAACCAGGATAATTTTTTTTCTTTCTATATAGAGGCATATTTAAAATATTAAAAGCCTTCACATAAGAAAGAGGGACTGGCTCAAGGACCTTTGAAAACCTGTATCTTAATCTCCTGAGAATTATCATGTCTTTATCCATATGCATGAGCAGCATGGATATAAGAATCTTGGAAAAACTCAATCAAAAATCTTTTGTAGCCTTCTAAATACAATTGAGAGCTGCCCTAGTCCATCTAAAACTGTGTAGACTATGCTTGTTACAAATTTCTCTAACAAGCCTTTGAAAAGACAGCTTTGGAATTGCATTATTCAGAGCCTTCATTGCACTTCTAACCTCCTTAAGGCACCTCACATGATGTGAGAACCTTCTTCTTGGCTTTGATTTCCTTGTAAGCTTGGAAGGCTTTGAGGGTTGATGGATCTTTGAAGCAAGACCTCTAGGATCAACTTTTTGCTTCCTTGTAGTGGCCTTAGTTCTAGCCATCTAAAACATCCAAAAAAATAAATAATACAAACAAATTAGGAAAGATACCCAACCAGTAAAAAGCAAGCAAACACTAATCACATAGTCTAAATCGAATTTCAATAAAACAGTGCACAAGATGTATGAAACGGGAGGAAGCCTTTTGGACCAGAGAACTAAACACCATATCATATTTCATACATCAAAGGAGAAAGGATGCATGCCTAAGTTGTATGAAACACGAGGGACCTTTTTGACCAGAGTACTTAAAACCATATTGCTTTCCATACGTCAGTAGAGAAACGATGCATGCCTAAGTCATATGAAACGCGAGGAGCCCTCACATGGAAAAGAGAAATCTCACACACATCGTGTTTCATACATCACAAAAGGATAAATGTACGCCTAAGTCGCATGAAACACAAGGAGGCCTTATATGGAGAAGAGAAACCAACACAATCTCGCGTTTAATACGTATGAATCGCGAAATAGCTCTTGCCGATGTGAAGCCAATGTGAAGAGCCATGGCTTGTCACATTTTATACTTTTGGAAATTTTGGGGATGGTCTAGTAGGAGTTCTCAAGTGATTTAGAAGTAACGTATATTTGAGCAAAAACTTACCTTCTCAAGTGTTCGATGCATATGCTGGGCGATGAAATCTTCTTTAGTAGTCTTGTATGGAAGAATAATTTTGTAATGTGATCAAATTAGCATTGTGTTGGTGTGCTTGAGTAGAGAGAGAGCTTTGTTTTCGAAAAAACTCTTTTACAGTTCGAAAATCGGGTTTATAAGAATGTTTATTTATATGTGTGGCTACTGTAATGCGTAGTTAATTTCACACGTGCGACTGCAGACTGTTTTTGCCTGGGAAGTTGTGCCATGTGTCACTTTCTTTTTTGATATGATAGCACTTTTATTGCTCCGATTTTTAAGTTTTTACCATTTTCTTTTTAAGCGCATCTCCTCCGAATTAGTGTAATGCACTTTTTAATCAAACGTGCGGTACTGTTGGCATATATATATGAACACTCACGTTCAGATTTTGGTTACTATTTCTTTCATGTATCTTGTCTTGTCTTGGACCATCTATTTATCTTATAAGCATCACAAGCCATACCAAGCACATTCTTATGAAAAACCATTTATTCTTAGGAGCAAGGCCTGCAAATATTAGGTATCACACTTTTCTTAATATTTTTCTATGTAATCTTGAGTTTCGTGGCATTGAAGATGTTAATTGGTTTAAGAGGACAATGTTACATCAGGGACTTAGAAATTTTGTAAGGGTTTTACTTTGTTTTTCTATCAATATTGGTATGGTACACATGTTAAATGCGAATTCGTAAAGTTTTTTAAATATTATTGATGCATTGTTTTGTTCAAAATTTTTGATTGTATGAAATAAGAATTCATCAAGTTTTTTTGATGTTCTTGATGCATTGTTTTGTTCAAAATTTTTGGTTGTATTAAACATGAATTTGTAAAGTTTTTTTTGTCAAAGTGGTATAAAACACAATTTTGTGAGCTGTGAGGCCGTCTCAATCATTGTTTTCGTGTTTCATGAGTCATGAATGTTTCATGCTTTCTCTATTGTATAAAGTTTCAATTCATTTCATTCATTATATATATTATAGATTTTGTCTAAATTTAATTTTATTTATTCATTTCGATCATTTCATCTTGTATATTATAGGTTTTGTAAGGCTGTAGAAAGTTTCAATTCATGCCAAAAATTTTTAGCAATATTTCTTTAATCTACTGGATATGAGTGAATTTTGATTTGTAAATTATCCCCCAAATTTAATTTTTTATTTTTTGGATTTTTTAAAATGAGTAATCAAGATGACTAAAAGGAAGTTGTCTTTAGAGGGAATGGAGGAGGAGGATTTGGAGGATACCTGTGATGAAAAGCTATTTGATTTTCTTCATGCAATTGGAAATTCATCTAGATTTATTTACATTAGAGATATGCTTAGTGTTCACTTTGATTTGCAAGAGCTTTTGAAGAAACTTGAAGATAAATTGAAGGATTTCAAGGAGTTTTATGATAGACATGTGGAAGGCCTAGAGATTGAGAGATTTGTCCATTATAGCAATGTAATGAATAACTTGCAAACAAGGTTTAGCCTTATTGATGAAGAATTCAAGAAGTGAAAAGCAGATTTTCCTTTTCATCAGAATTAGCACATTCTTTTTTGCAACCAAGTTAAGTGTATAGCCTAGAAACCCATTATAACCATCACCAATGAACCTCAACAATGAAGAGCTATTATAGAAAGGCGGAGTGCTATTTTTGCTAGGATCTTTGGGATATAGCCTACCATCTAACCAAAGATTAAGATTCTTCTTTCCTTCAAACTTGAGTATATGTTTTGTAGACTCTGTAATAGTAATGGGTTTTGTTCTCTTCCTTATTGGTTCATGCTCACTATCCAACTCAATATGAAGATGATAGAGAGGCCTTTTACTAGAGTTACATTGATCATTAGATGACTGATCCATAGCTAAGGATGTGATTAGAAGATTGAATTGAAAAAGTATGCGAATTAGAAACAAGAAGGAAAACAAAGAAGAAACTAGTAAGGATGGGAAATAAAGAAGAGAGTGAGAATGGAGGGAAGTAATCAAACGTCGAACAAAATTAAAATTGAATATTAGTTTTCACTTTAATGAGGATGAGTAAGATCTTCATTATGACAATCTTTGTCACCTTTATGGTGGCCTAGATTTCTAGGTTTGATGTGACCACGAGAATATCACGACAATGACTTATTAACAATTTTTGATATATTTACTTACCAAAATATGAAAGTTTTTAAAAATCTAAAAAATAATTTTATTTCTTAAAATATTTTCTCTCTCTAAGATCGCTTACAGAGAATTTTCGAGACCTCAAAACTCCCCTAATGTTATTCTAGCTTGCCTCAATCACCAAAATCCGACTGTGTTTAGAGGAGTATACAATTTTTGAATCTCTACTAGCCCTCATAATTGTGATACATCCCAATCCTTCTACACTGCATTGCCTCCAACAAAGCACTTGAATCCCTTGTAGTCAAGACCCCATGGATGAAACATATACTCTTGCACTAGGATGGCGTTGAATCCTTGGGAAAATAGCCATCTCCAAAAGATGCTTCTCTTTACTGTACCATTCAGTCCTTTAGTGTTGTAGGTTGATAGCTTCATTTGATTTGTCATGATTGTTATTAAGCTTAAGAATGTTGTCCCCCAATCCTCCCTCTTTTTTCAAAAGTTTTCTCACCGCTAACCTTGTCCAACATTGCATGCATTGCACCATTGCCCAAGGTTGATTGCCTACTAGCATGCACTTCTGCCTCAAACCAATTTGTATTTCTGCTCTCCTGAAGCCCTTGAAATTAGACTTGGATAACATTTGAATTTTTGCGTCCATCCCTAGGTAATCTTTGCCAATCTGGTCAAGGGAGAGATGATTAAGTTGGACAAACAAGCTAGCTCTTCCACAGCTGTTTTTAGGAATGACATTTTTTTACCATAAGTTCCCGCGCGTTGTTTCCACCACCATTGCCTTGCTTCCTCCCCTTTTTCTTAGTCACTAGTGTCTACCCATCTTCCTTACCTTCTTATTTCTGTGCCTCAAAGTCTTTGCTTCCCTTCTCTCCGTGGACGTGGCTACCTTTTGCCACGTCCACCTATGCCATGGGGGAATCATTGGTCCTATCCTCCGCATTCTTTTGTAGCTCTAGACATTCCCTCAAATAGTGGTCCTAGGCCCCATAAGTGTAGTAGGACTTGGCATATCAACTCCACACTAGTTTAAGTCCGAGGGAACCCACATAGGGGGGATATCAACATCCATGAACTCTAGTGTAGAATCTCTAGTGTTTCGCAAAGGAAGACCTGATTTCTAAATGGGTCAAGGGTGGGATGTAGAGTAGCTTTCCAATGCCCTTTACAATGTCTAGCAGCAGGTCCTATAGGTAAGCATAAAGCTTAGGTAGCTCCACCCAGATTGGACATTAGTGATGGTGCCTTTTCCCATCGTGAAAGATTGCCAAGGCATGTCATATATAATATCAAGTCCTTAGAAGTAGATCCCTTGGGAGAGGGTCTTCTTGCTGCATCCATTTTGTTGAGTATGACTTCAAAGAAGCCTGTACCACCATAGAATATTTGGTTTACTGTGACTTTGCCATGAAGAATGCATTATATTAAACTAGCAGGCTGTATCCATGGCCTTGGGGGTTTTCCTAAAGAAAATCAAAATGGCCTTTTTGCTAAAACATAACACATTCCTTGCAACAATGCACTTGAGCACCTGCTGGATCCCTCTTTCCTTGGTCTCTCTCTCTTTTGCTAGACACTTGCCTTGTTCGTAAAAGGGGGTGGGGCACCAAGGGGAATGAGGAAGGAATGTAGTACCTTGCAATGCCCAACACCATTACACTACACAAGTGCATAGGAAACAATGCACAATACATAATGCATACACGCACGGCAACCTCACACATTGCACCCACACTAGTACACATCACCAATCCCACATTGTACTACCTTGGCATTGCACCTTTCATCTTAGTGCATAGACACCCATATTTACTTGCATACCATCTTGCACACCCTCCTTACACACCACTATAGACCCATGTCACTTAGTTTATGCACTTGACACCCCTCGTACTTGTGCACATACATTGCATAGCCTATACTAGACCCTCTTCTTGTATGTTGGACTAACCACAATCACACTATACCTTGCACTAATGCATTACATTTTGGTACACTGTACTCGAGTAGTGTACTTAGCCCTCGATCACAACACAATTGCTAACACTTTGGTGAATATACAAGATCCACTCCTTCCCCTATCTCACAATCTTACTGCTTAATTTGTTCACAAGGGAGGGTGAAAGGAAGTAAAGGAGGAAGGGGGTCCCTTGCATGCATGCCTTTTTCACCTTAGTGCAATACACTACTGTACCCTATTGCACCAGGTCTAGTGCACTACACTTATGCATAGTGCACACACACATTGCATCCTAGCGCATGGACACCATGCTAGCACACAAGATACCCACATCCCACTTGCATCCACATTGCATACCATAGTGCATGTAGCTTGCACCTAGATTTATACATTCTACTATAAGAATAGGCCATTGTAGCACATAGTGCACTAGTGCATGCATATTATATACCCACCATGCAGTAGTCTATCTTAGTGCACATATGTAGACACACACACCTCTGTGCATGGAAAAGGTACACACACTTATGTACTCACTAGTTGTCTCTTTGTTCTCTCTTGCTCGATGCCCACCTTGTTTGTAAGGGCAGGTCAAGGGGAGTGAGGAATGTCAACAATCGCGTGGTGTGGGGACTTGCTCAAGATGCTGTGCCGAGAATGCACAAAGAGAAGCTCACTCAAGAGACAAGAAGAGAGATGGAGGCCAAAACGTTTTCTTGCTGGTTTTTTCTTCTTCTTCCATACACTTTACAAATGTACACAAAGTATAGATAAGATACAACATAAAGGAAAGTGGCCTACTAAGTCAAACAATGCATAACCGACTACACTAGTCGACTGGCGCTATAACTATGCCAGCTGTAAATAGGTGTAACAACCTGAATATAATAAGTAATGAGTCAGTGGCCGTGTGAGAGTCATAATGACCACCGACGTGCTAAGTGTAGACGTGTGGACCCATCTAACCAAGCGGTCTATCATCAATGTTTGTCCTGGCATGGAACACAGGGTTCCTAGCCAACTGTATACTGCTCATGTTGTCACAATAAATGACAACTAGACCTTCCACCTGCACATCCAAATCAGCCATTAACTTTTGTAGCCGTATAACCTCACATGCTGCAACATCAATACCTCTATACTCACTCTCTGTACTCGACAAAGCAACTATAGATTGCTTTTTGCTGCTCCAAGCAACTGCTGCACTACCAAGAGAGAACATGTATCTGCTGGTAGATCTTCTATCAGACATACTACCAGCCCAATCTGCATCTGTGTATCCAAACACCTGAACATATGTACCTGCCTCATAGAAAAGTCCATAATGTAATGTGGACTTCACATATCTCAATATGCGTATGACTGCATCCAAATGTGGCTTTCTAGGTACTTGCATAAACTGACTCACAAGACCAACAATGTAGCTCAAGTCTGGCCTTGTAATGGTCATGTAGATCAAACCCCCCACTATCCTCCTGAACATAGTAGGGTCTTCTATCTCATCCCCAACATCAGCACTCAGCATTCTACTCCAATGGGACTGAAAGTGGTTTGCATGCTGTCATACCATACTTGGACAACATATCCAAGCCATACTGTCTTTGGGACAGCCATATACCATCATCACATCTGATCACCTCAATGCCAAGGAAGTACCTTAGCTCACCTAAATCTTTCATCTCAAACTTCTTCTTCAAAAAGTCCTTGACTTCAGCAATCCCACTATCACTATCACCTGTAATAATCAAGTCATCCACATAGATGACTATGATGACCAAACTTGCATCTCCCTTTCTCACATAAAGTGAGTGATCAGCATCAGAAACATAAAAGCCAATATTGATAAGATACTCTCTGATCTTGTCAGACCATGCTCTAGGTGCTTGCTTGAGCCCATAGAGCGCCTTCTTCAACCTGCACACATACGTGGGATGCTTTAAATCTTCATAACTTGTTGGTTGATGCATATACACTTCTTCCTGCAAATCACCATGCAAGAAGGCATTCTTCACATCCATTTGCTGCAACCTCCAACCTTTGGCTGCTGCCAAAGCAATCACACATCTGATAGTTGCCATTCTAGCAACTGGACTGAAGGTTTCATCATAATCTATGCCATATGTTTGGGCATAGCCTTTTGCAACCAGCCTAGATTTGTACCTACTAATAGAACCATCTACATTGTACTTAATCTTATAAACCCACTTACATCCAATAGCTTTCTTGCCCTTCAGCAATGATAATAGATCCCAAGTCTTATTGGCCTCTAATGCAGCCATCTCCTCATCCATTGCTGCATCCCAATGAGCATGACCAATAGCATCCTCAAAACAAGTGGGCTCAACATCCTCAACTAGTTTCACCATATAACCATAATGGTGAGCTGCATAACCTTCAAAACCAAATCTTTTAACAGGGTATTTGACCCTGCTAGATCTGCGTACCACCGGATCACTCAATGGAGCGTTTACATTATTATGAGCTCTCTGTACACCTGGCGTCCTCACTGAAGGAATGCCAAGCTCATCATCTAAGTCTCTGAGCCACTGGAGTCTCCATCAAGAACTGCACCAATGCCTTCTGACACTTTCTTTCTTTTGTCTTTACTTGTAGTGCTACTAGATGCACCTGAAGATGTAGAGCTACTCCTTAGTCTCCCAGACCAAGGACTACCAGATGATGTCTCTGGTCCACTAAGAGTCCGTGATTCTTTCTTTTTAGCCTGCACATGAGTGTCATGATCATCATCATCATCTAATGCATCAGCACTAGATGCATACCAACTGCTCATTTCATCAAAGATGACATCCTTGCTCACTCTGAACTTACATGTGACAGGGTTATAACAGCGATACCCTTTCTGCTCTAAAGAGTATCCAATAAAGACACATTTTTCTGCCTTTGGATCAAGCTTCTTCCGTAGCTCATCTAGCACATGAACGTATGCAACACAGCCAAATACCTTCAAGTGCGATACATCAGGCTTCTTGCCAGTAAAACATTCTTCAGGAGTCATCCCATGAATTGCAGCTGTGGGAGTTCTGTTCATAATATAAACAGTAGTATGAACAGCCTCAGACCAAAAATTCTTAGGCATATTCTTTTCAGCCATCAAGGCGCGTGCAACTTCTGTAATATGCATGTTTTTTCTTTCTGCAACACCATTTTGCTATGGGGTATATCTGCATGTGAACTGTCTCTTTATGCCATTAGATCTCAGAAAATCACTGAACTCATTCGAGAGGTACTCTCCCCCTCCATCTGACCTCAAGCACTTTACTTTCAAGCCTGTTTCTCTTTCAACTACAGCCTTGAAAGCTCTAAAGTGCTCAAACGCTTCACTCTTTTCCTTCATAAAATATACCACAACTTTCTAGAACAATCATCAATGAATGTAACAAAGTCTGAATTGCCTCCAAGAGATACATTTTGTGTAGGCCCCCAAATGTTTGTATGCACAACATCAAGGATATTTTTGCTTACATCTCTGTTATGTGAAAAGGGTTGTCTTGCTTGCTTACCAAACTGACATGTTTCGCATACCTTATGAAATTCTGCAACTCTAAATGTAGGAAAACCTGTAACCAACCCTTTGGACTGCATTAATTTCAACCTTTGTACATTTGCATGTTCAATGCGTTTGTGCCAAATTTCAATATCTGCAACAACACCTTTTCCTTTAGCATACATAGCAGCATTCATAGTAGGAATTCCAACATCCAGAGTAAACATACGTCCAACTCTACTTCCCTTTGCTACCAACCTGCACTTGTCATTGAAGTCTTCTACAAAGTAGCCCTTTGCATTAAATCTGACTTGCAACCCTTGCTCTACCATTTGACCGACTGACACCAAGTTCTTGCAACCCTTGCTCTACCATTTGACCGACTGACACCAAGTTCTTTGTAATAGATGGCACATGTAGTACATCTGAAAGACTCTTTGTCTTACCATTATGCAAGGACAAGGGAACTTTTCCAATGTGTGAAATTGGGTGGCATGAATCATCACCCATTTGCACATAACCTGCATTTTGCAAATCCTGCATCTCTCCAAACCATTCTGCATGGCTGGTCATATGATTGGATACACCTGAATCAACATACGAAACATCATCATGTGTTCCCTTTCCTGTAACAGCATTCAGCATATGCTGCATAACAAACATACGTTCATTTTTGTCTTCATTCTGTCGTGAAGATGATGCATAGTTTCCTTGCTGCAACTTACCATTGCGAATATAATCTTTCTTAGCATAACATTGGGCTGCAATATGACCTGTTTTGCCATAGTAGTGACACACAATACCAGAGTTGTTAGAGCCTCTGTTTTGCCATCCAACTCTTTCTCTAAAGCTCCCCTTGCCTCTAAAATTACCATGACCCCTTGAAACCTGCATATTTTCAAATTGCTGATTCAATCTGTTTTGCTGGTTGTCACTACCACGTCCTGTACCACAGCCTCTTGAAGAGAACCTACCACGTCCCCTTCCTCAACTAGAGTAGAAAGCTTGGATCTGTTCACCACTTCTTTCAGATGTCTCACTCTGCATGTTGATCTCTTCAGTGATCATAAGAGAGACCAACACATTGAAATCTGGAAATGGCTTCCTTACATATACGGAAGTTACAAAAGACTTCCAAGCCTTTTCATTGTGAAGTCCACCCAAGGTAGACGACAACAAATCATCATCATCGGGCATTGCATCAATCACTGCCAAGGCATCTGCAATGCTCCTTACCTTCAGTGCATACTCATTGATAGACATCTTCCCTTTCTTCAATGTATTCAACTCTTTCTTGAGTTGAATCTTTCGTGCCTTTGTATTTACGGAAAACATACTTTCAAGTATGGTCCAAGCTGCATATGAATTCTCTGCATTTCTAATATGTCCCAGCATATTATTGTCAATTACTGCAGACAGCCAATACATAACCTTCTTGTCTTTTGCATTCCATTCCTTTCATGCCTTTGTCTCTTCTGCAGTTGGAGGATCACTCACCTCCGGCTCCTTTTCTTCACCTGAAACAAACTCGTAGAGGCCTTTTCCAATAAGGAAGTTCGTGACACGGAACTTCCATGAAGGGTAGTTGTTCTTGTCGAGTTTCTCAATGATGGGGCTTCCACTGTTCTCTATCATTATCACAAAACTAATATCAAACAGCAAGCAAATCTTCTGCAACCCTCGACCTGTAGTGCACAACAATACACCAGACAGCCTTTTTCACTGTCTCCTCAACAATACATGCAATCTGCAACCTGTTTGCAGATAAACCTTATGTTTGCTTCCTGCAAACACCTCAATAATTACAGATTTGCAATTTGTAACCTGCGCACCCACTTTTGTCAAAATAGCCGAAATCATAGTGTACCCTGAAATTGCTGTCCGCAACCTTGCGGCTCTAAAACGGGGCATGAAACGGCCTCAGATGCCCAAAATAACTGCAGGTAAGCCCTAAAGGTCTTATTTGCAGAATACACAGCGCTCTTTGTGCAAACCAAATCTCACTTCAATCTGAGATTTTTGCTCTGCCCTGCTTCCGATGCCTCCACAGGCACTATCCAAGAAAAAGAGTGGAAGGATGGAAGGGCTTCTTACCCCTGGCTTGCTTGCTCAAACCTTGCTTCTTCTCCTTCACTTCAGCCTTCGAAATTAGTCTCTCTCAGTGGCGCGGCTCATATACCATGTCAAGAATCGCGTGGTGGGGGGACTTGCTCAAGATGCTGCGCCGAACACACACTGAATGCACAAGCAGAAGCTCACTCAAGAGACAAGAAGAGAGATGGAGGCCAAAACGTTTTCTTGCTGATTTTTTCTTCTTCTTCCACACACTTTACAAATGTACACAAAGTATAGATAAGATACAACATAAAGGAAAGTGGCCTACTAAGTCAAACAATGCATAACCGACTACACTAGTCGACTGGCGCTATAATTATGCCAGCTGTAAATAGGTGTAACAACCTGAATATAATAAGTAATGAGTCAGTGGCCATGTGAGAGTCATAATGAACACCGACATGCTAAGTGTAGACATGTGGACCCATCTAACCAGGCGGTCTATCATCAATGTCCACATGTGTTGAGCTTGTCATCTCAACAAGGAAGAAGGGAGTGGACACTTTGCAATGCACTAGCATATGGCCCCACAACTCATTCTAGGATCTCTGTGCACTTATACATCTTCCAGTTAGACTAAGTGCATAAGCACTACACTCTAGTGCACATACCTTGTGCATTGGACACCATAGCACACTCTATCTCCATGCATTTACGTATATGTGTGCACTAATTGAGTATGCCAAACCTTTGGGGCACATACTCCATACCCAATTTAGCGCACTAGCACACTGATTGAGTGTGTCGGTGAACCTTAATGTATGTACTTCGCACCCAACTCAGTTCACCGCATCTAACATTGCACGTTATTCACTATATTTAGCACACCACACTAACTTGCACATAGCCTAATGCCTATGACCACTATTGCACTACACTCACCCTTTCACCCAGTGCACTGCATCGTGCACTAATGCATCCATCAATGCACAATGCACAGTGCACAATTGACATGTGCTAGTGCACATGCTCTAGTAAGTGCGTGTGCGTGCACGCGCGTGCACACACACACACACACACACACACACACACACACACACACACACACACACACACACACACACACACACACACACACACACACACACACACACACACACACACACACACACACACACACACACACACACACACACACACACACACACACACACATGCGTGAACACATGCGTGCATCTACCCTTGGTCCACCTCTAGCACATCCGCCTAGCATCACTCAAGGAATCCGTCCTACACTATAGCTCTAATTTGGCCCACTAATTTATTTTCTTTTTGTGCATTTTAATTTTAATCTTATCCTAGTGCACAGGTACATATGCACTCATGCACAGTGCACATATCCACAATTGCTCATTCTTGCATCTGGTTACTACACCTACTACACTCACCACACACTATAACCTTCATTGTAGCCCAAGTAGCACCTTATCTCTAACCTTGCACACTACCTAGTGCATGCATAAGCACATAGTGCATAGTGTACATGTGTATGATGCATGGCTACACACGTATGGTGCACTAGCATCAAACCTTGCACTAGCCCAACAATCAACTAATCTTATACCTATTTTAACACATGCCACTCATAGGGAAATCTTGCACTTGCACCATCCCAGTGTACTGCACAATGTACACATGCCACTCATAGGGAAATCTTGCACTTGCACCATCCCAGTGTACTGCACAATGTAGAAGTGCATGTACCCACATATACATGTGTATTGCATCCCTGACCCACTAAATGCATACCCTTGCACCTTCACCCATCCACAATCACATCATTGTATTCCAACAGTGCACTAATTGTTCACCTCAATGCGAAGTGAATAGTGCATGGTGCACACGTGCATAAGGACCAGTGCACTACACATAGTGCACATTGTACATTGCATGTGCACAGTGCATAATGCACATCACCTAGTACACACATGCACAAGTTTTCTCCATCTCAAACCATCCTAGAGTATTCGTTTGCACGTATCTACTTATAGGTCATTACATATAGTCACCCTGGTACACAGTGTATATATGTTCATGTACTAGCAGGACCTAAAATGGGCGACACTGGCTTTAAGGCTCTAGCTGGGCCTCTATGCTCAATGAAAACACCCCATGACCTCAGGGCTAGGAGCATCTAAAGGCTACACACTAATCTAAATAAGTAAGCATTTGTAACATTTATAGTCCAATGGATAACCCTTCCCAAACTCCTCAAAGAAAGCCCCTACACATATTAGTGTTATACACCACATAAAATAGACACAGGGAGCACCCCTCGACTAATTGCCATGACTCACTCTATGGCTCTCCTACACCCCACAGATTGGCCCCGAGATGCACCGTGAACATATATAATACACATGGCACATAGTCCTCTCTTATATCAATCATTTTAGGAGATAGAATATGATCCTCACTGCACACTCCCTAAAGAAGCCGAATCACTTAACCCTATGGCTTGGGATACCTCATGTTCAGTGTGGGTCAATGTTTATGAAGACAATTGCCATGCATCCAGGATGATACCATGTGTTGAATACAATGCAACTATGAATGATTCATAGTGTTCAATCAGTTTTATTCATTTAAACTAACATTGTGACAGTGCAAAACCATTTTTTTTCATGCTTTCATTCTAAGCGTAATTGCTGCATTGCATAGGGTCAACATTGAGCATGCTCGTGCTATTAAACCCTTTAATTCTCAAAACGCACATATCCTATATGAAAAATGCACCATAAAAAATTAGAGTCAACATGTAATCAGTACTTATTACCCCCTCCCCGCCTTACCGTTTAGGGTTGTGTATTCGATGGTAGGTTTAGAGAGCGTTTTGATGTATTTTTCTTCATAAAGAGCAATAAATACTCACTTTAATATAAATATAGGGCTAAGCTGAGGCTAAGACTTATGCTTCAGTCCTATCATACATCCATGATCACATATGTATTTTTTTCCTATTTTTGAAGCGTAAAAATCTAATTTTCTCTATTTTTTCTATTTGTTTATCAATAAATACTGATATTTTCTAATTTTTTGATGTGACTTGATTAGACTTGCTGAGAATTATTTTCATCTCTCATTTTATCCCATGAGAACACTATTGACGCATCAAAACCCTCAAAATCCATGATTTACCCTAAAACAACAATTTTATAGGTTTTGCATGTTTATGGAAAAATCAATAGATGACTGATTCTTTCTAATTTTCCTAGTATTTATCATAAAATAGATAATTGAAAATCAAGAGAAATCATTTTCAACCATTTGCAATCAAGATCTATCATAAAATGAAGAAATTTATCACTTATAAAACCAATGTTATCGTGTTTCCCGTAGCACAGAGGAGCGGAAAATGGAAAAAAAAAGGGAAATAGCAAAAAATGCAGAGGATAAAAGCAAAAAAAGGCGCCTTGATTGGTAACCAGTCCCTGAAAAATTTAAATATTCGGGCATGACCCTCAGAAAGCCTCGGTGTCGGCCCGAGACAACAAAATAGAAAAAGAGCACACCATTAAAATATGGGAACGCCCCCGAATCTTTGTAAAAGAGTGACAAGCTCGCTCTTGTGCAAAGTGTATGCATTGGTTGGGAATAGGATGAATTAGAATGGTGGGAAATGGGAAAAAGGGCCTAGGCTACGGCTGGCCATGTAAAAGAGGGAAAAGGGGATGACTGCCCAAAAAGGATTTGGGGCTTTGTATATAAAGTTGAAAAGTGAATGAGAAGCTCATTCTTTTGGTGTGTGGCAAAAAGAGTCTTCTTCTTCCTCTCTTCTTCTCTCCTTGCTTGTGTGTGCTCTTGAGAGAGGGAGTGTGAGAGTGTGAGGGAGTGAATGTGTGTGGGAATGAGGGATCAAGAGGGTGAAGCTCTTCACCGTTTCCTCTTCTCTTCTTCTCTTCTCTTCTCTTCTCTTCTCTTCTCTTGCGCGCGCGGCTATGGAGGATGGAGCTTGGAGATGGAGGAGGCTTAAGGATGCTGGAGCTAGCATCAAGAATCGTGGAGCTACCGGAGCGCAAGAGAGAGGAGGGTACTTGATCGAGCATCTAGGTAAGCTCACTACACTCGTAGGATCGACAGCGCGTCAGCTAGGTGAGAGGTAGCCATTAGTGCTCGGCTTGGAACGCTTGAAACAATAAGCGGTCCGTGGGTCTTGGCGGTTGAGCGAAAGCTCCCACATTTTGGTTCCATTGCCGGGACCAACGGATTCAAGCTTGAGCACTTGCGCGCCTCATATCGAGCATCGAAGTAGGGTATTCATCCCCGAAACAGAGCTTGAGATAGGTAGGAAGTTGGGTGTTTTTGATCTTCAAAACAGGTAAGTATTTTGGGATATTTTGGTTGTCTGATGATTGGAAAACATGGAGAAATTAGTTCAGTATTTTGCTTTCGATTTGTGTTGTGTTTAGAGTAGGTTAACAGTAGGAAATCACACCTGAGAGAGGCATAGGGTTTGCTGCTGTAAAACATGGAGAAAATCGGGAAAAAAAGGGAAAAAATGGAGGAAATGCGCATTTGAATGTGTAGGAATCTCTAGGAGAGTGATCTGTAGCATCCGGGGAATGACTAGCAGGGTTATAAGTTCTAGAAGGGCAAGGGAATCCTCATTTGCAACCAATTGAGAGAGAGAGAGAGAGAGAGAGAGAGAGAGAGAGAGAGAGAGAGAGAGAGAGAGAGAGAGAGAGAGAGAGAGAGAGAGAGAGAGAGAGAGAGAGAGAGAGCTGGCGACTGTTCGATCAATCAGGGCAAGGAGTGACGCTGCTATCGGCGATCCCCAGGCATATAGATCTCTCCCCCATCACTCCAACATCATTCTTGGTGAATTTTGTAGTCTATCGTCATCGATGTCTTGAGATTTTGGATGAAATTGTGCTCGAAAGTGCGTCGGGCCGATGGAATCGGACACCCGATTCAGGGTCAGATTCGGACACTCGGACGCTCGAACAACCATTCGATCGGACCAACCCGTCCGACTTGGACACTTGGACACTCGGACACTCGGACCCGTCCGACTCGGACACTTGGACAACCGTCCGATTGGACCAACCCGTCTGAATCGGACACTCGGACTCGGACACTTGGACACTCGGACCAACCCCGTCGGATCAGACTACTTGTCCGATTGTCCGATCGAGGAAATCGGACTCACGAATTAGGACAAATTAGCAATCGGACCACACGACTGGTCCGATCGGACCACTTGTCTAATTTTTGAAAATCGGACACCTAATCCCCGTCCGATTCTGAGACTCGGATGGCTCAAACTCGGACCCACCTGGTCCGATTCCTAGAATCGGACCACTGATAAATCGGACGTCCGATTCCCAGAGTCGGACACACCTTGGAAAAAAAAGAAAAAAGAAAAAAAAGAAAAAGAAAACATAAAAACTTGACCCCCATGAGCGACTGGAAGCGCAACCCGCTCTAGGATAACATGGCGAACTCCTTGTAGGCAGACGAAGGAGTCAAGACCAAGGGACAGGGGGACAGTGCTGGGGCACTCCCCAACGACCTAACGCATTGAGAACAGAAATCCAATCAGAGGACCTGTGAGATCGACCCCCCCTAGTGAACGGTAAGAAGTAGCGCAGACCCTAGAACCTACTAGAATGGCCAGGACTTGAGCAACAAAGCCCATCAGGCCCAAAACGAGCGAGAGTGAGTAAGACGCTGAGGAATTGCTTGCGGCACTCACATTGAATTTCCGCACTTGAAGTATACTTAAGAAAGTTGAAAGCCTGATTGGGCACAAGTGCACGAGAAATGACACACTCATCGAGTGACCATAAATTGAGGTTTGTATTCAATAATCAAAGGAACTCACTCAGATAAATCACTCAAGGAACCCACCAATAGGAGAGGACCCAAGACATAGACAAACAATTGAAGCGTAGGGTAGGACCAAACAAGGAGCGGCAACGATGAGGATTTGTCAAGACTATTCAACCTGATCGATAGCGCAGCGGGGTGCAAGAATTCAACCATGACGGAAGAAAGCTCAGACCATCGGTCTAATGAGGAGCTCGATTTGAGTGTATTCCTAGATGCTATACAACAGATGGTGAGCAGTTACGATGCGCATGCCCGGTACGAGCACCGCGGCAGGACACCATACGCAATCCTTGGAGACCTAGAGGAGGAGAGAAGGCTAGCCCGTAAGGCATTCCAGGGCATAACTGATTATAATAGGGATCAACAAGCTAGGAGCCAAATGCAAAGCATGGAGCTGCATGAGGTGCAGCGAGTGCTGAACTTGGTTGGCCGAAACCGAACAGACCATGAGAGAGCGCTAGAAGGAGACCTGACAGCTCCTCATGAAATGGCTGCTTGATAACACCGCAGTAGAGCAGAGTGCCACCGCACTAGCGACGTCTCTGCTTGCAGGATTAGGGGCAAACCAGGGCTCAAAGAGCCAGGCCAAAATACCGATTGTTGCCAAGCAACTCGATAAGTACCAACCGCATGACGATCCATACAGCTTTGTTGAGCAGTTTGAGCAAGTCTGCGAAGCCAACGGCCTCAACGACCAGACTCAATGTTCGCAAGTATTCGGGCTTTGCTTAGGCAACAAGGGTAGGACGTGGTATACAAGCTTGGATGCCGTGAAACGAGCCAACTTCAATAATCTCAAGGATCTCTTCGTCAAGGGGTTCGCCGAGCCCGGATACTCCGATAACATGTTAGTATGGTTGATGAATGTCAAGCAGAAAGAGAAGGAGGACATCTGCGACTACGTGACCCATGTGAGAAGTCTCTTTAAGAGAATCCCTCTAGGTGAGCGATCGACTGACAGAGTAGTTTCAACTGTATTCATCAGCGGAATTTGAGACGAGGAGTTATATAAAGCATTGGCAGGCAATTCAAGCTTGCAGCGGGACGTGGTGGCTAGAGTTTTTGAGGAAGCCATCAGAGTCAATGACCAGTTGAAGGAGCAGAGCTCTAGGAGCTCAAATCTAGAAGAGACCAACCCGCGAAGCTCAGAGAGAACGTCAGCCTCTAGTGAGTGGTCAATCCCATCATCCCAAGATAAGGGGAAGGCCACCGAGACAGGCTTGGCTGAGGTCAAGATGGAATTAGCCAAGATACAAGACATGTTGAGACGACCAACGCGCCCGCACACCCAATGCGTATACTGTGGCGAAAACCACTTGCCGGCCAATCGCACATTGCAGACTACCAAGAAGACTTCCATACTCGCAACCCTATGGCCAGCCTTATCTAGCTAACAGGCCGCAGCCATTCTTCGGAAGGGAAGCCCCATTGGCTCTACCCGCGCCTAACGATATGAAACCAGCTGTCCCGAGAATGGACATAAATCCCATAGGCATTCCTAGACCGCCTTGTCCTTATGTGACCCACCCACCGAGCGACGCTCCAGTACACGACGTGGAGGAGCCGAATGATGAAGAGACCTACATATACCCTTATGTCGTGCATGATGACAAGGGCAATGCGGTCCTCATGGATTATGACCCATGCCAGTGATGGCGTTAGGACGAGGACGGGGTAGAGGCCTAGGAGGGCAGCCACCATAGGATCCAGTCACTTGTTGGACTTGCGGACACCCTAGTCATGTCTCATCACGCTGCCCTGAAAGAGAGTAGCAAAACATGGATAAGGCTGACCAAAAGGTGCGCAGAGTGTGGAATCACCCATCTTTTCATAGACTGCCCAAAGTGGAAGCCGCCCTCTAGCTCAGCCAATTTGCCATCCGTCCCATTGGGGCTGTTTGGTATCGAAAACCCTGATGGGGAGGCCACACCTATTCCCTTCCGAGTTATGGCCTGAGCCCAAACGAAGTAGGCCGGCATCTCTCTACCGGGACCTAGCGATCTTGACGCAACCTCAATAGGAAAGAAAAGCCGCAGGCGGAAAAAGAAGAGATCGGAAGCTAAGGTCGCACTAGAGACCGAGAGTGCTACGACTCTACCTACAGGGAAGAAGGTCTCAAACACGGAGATAGAGACTTCAGCCCTTAAGACAACCGAAAAGGGAAGCGCAAAGGTAGGGGAATACCCACATCCAAAGCGATAATTAGAGGCCATAGAAAAGGTGAAGGAATGGGTGAGGGAGGCTCAACAACATCTCAAAGACGCTGAGCCCATCATAGAGGACGAGATCGATGATCTCTCCAGTGTGAGCACGGCAATATCACCGCTTCAACCGAAGTCAGCAGAAGCAACTGTGCCGCAAGCAGTGCTGCTAAGACCAAGCCTAGACGCAATAGAGCCGCAGATTAGCCGCGGCCATTGGCCTGGACAGTCTAGGCTAAAGGAAGGACAAGTGTCTAACGATCTCCTGACCACGCTAGTGACCACCCCTGTAACAGTTAGCCTGGGAGATATGCTAAAGCAGCATCCTGGCCTATGGCAAGACCTTAAGCAGTGGGTCGAAGGATCACAAGAGCAGGTCACGGCAGACCCTCGAGACCAGGATGCAGAAACACAATTGCCAAGTTTGACGCTGCACTCCGTGCCTAAATCTTTACACGTCAATGCCTTTTGGGAAGGCTCTAAGATGCACGCGGTCTTGCCGGTCCTAGCCCTGGGTGACACAACAAGGAAGGGAATCGTAGACACGGGAGTCGGGTTTAGTGTGCTTAGCCATGCAGTGCTTCAGACTTGGGGAAACCCGCCTGTCGAAGCTGCTAGGTTTAACGTCACGCTAGCAAACAGTATGAGAGTGAAGCCATTCGGGGTACTGAAGAATTGGCCAGTAAAGATCGTAGGTGTCCAGTTCTCTATCGACTTTATAGTCATGAAGGGAGTGGACTACGATGTCCTATTAGGCCGACCTTGGATGGGCAACACTGGAGTCATCGAAGATTGGGGTAACAGCTTGATCTTCCTTGGCAATAGAACGGATGCCATAAGAATAGAGATGGACACTTGGAAGACCTCACCAGTCGACCTAGACGCCATCTCTGCTATGCTCAGGGAAACACTCAGGTCAAGAAGCCCTATGGGTCCTTGACCAAGTATATCCCATGCCTAGAGGATGAGCAGGATTGGATGCACGTCCTCGCTACAATTGACCTACTATTCTCAGACCATGAGGCGTATGAGCAGGCCATCAAAATAATCGGCAAGAACATCGAAGCACTCTCTACACCAGTCCACATGATGGCAACAAGCCTCCATGGAAAGCCTAAGCCTGTCACCTTCCAAGTGCCATCCAACAAAAGGGAACTCCAGGGGGTACTGGAATACCTAACGGACCAGCTAGCTGGCAACCCAGCTGCCAACTTCAAACCACTCCAGGATCTCTTGGAGGATTCCAAGGGGCAATGGACCACGATGTACGACTTGAACCTCATGTATAATTGGGCCCTGGTTCCTGACCAACGACATGAGGCATACCAAGCCCTAGGAGACAACGAGCAGTTGAATGACAAAGATTCCTGCGATGAATACAAAGACTGCCAATCCTTCAGTGATGAGAGTGAGGGTGAAGTGGATACCATAGAATATGACACTAAAGGACAAGAAATTGAGCAGATACGAGCAGATGGCAAGCCGTAGAAAAGGCAGGCCCTTAAAATGGAGCAAGGAGTCATGCGCATGAAATGTGATCGTGCTTGGTTGGAATGCATAGGAGCCATAGACCTTGAGCAAGCAGGCCTAACCCAACCAGGAACAACATCAATACTTAGAACCGAATCGCCATCTGAACTGCGGCCACCAGGGGAGACCACCTCTTCTAGCAAAGATGGAGGGTTTGACTCTGAATCGGAAGTTACTTTGGACAGTGACCCAGAGATCCCTAGGCCGCCCATGACCTGACGCACCAAAGGGGACTTACCCGTCCACCTGAGGTGCAGACGGTTAAGGCAGGATAAGGTAAAGCACCGCAGGGATACACGATCAGAAGAATAGCGGAAACCACAGGACCTCCCTAAACGCTTCACTAAATTCAAAAAAGGGGATAGGGTAGTGGTCCTGTTAGGTGACAAGCGTCAAGGGCAGACGAGCGAACCAATCGAAGGACCAGCCAAGGTTAAGGAGGTAAACCTAGCCCTGGAAGGGGAGACACCCCGACTAGTGTTCATTGCCGATGACTTGACTGGTAAATAAGAGTTGAGTCTTGTCGCTCTCTTGCGGGAGTATATAGACGTATTTGCTTGGTCCTTAGAAGAGCTACGGGGGGTAGATCCGAGTGTTGTGACTCACAACATACCCATGACGTCGGATGCAACACCGGTCAAGCAACGACCGTACCCCATGAATCCAAAACACACTCATGCTGTCAAAGAGGAAATTGACAAGCTGATGAGAGCTGGATTCATTTACGAAATTGAGCACATAGACTGGGTATCACCCATAGTCATTGTGATGAAGAACGGCAAAATTCGAGTGTGCGTCAATTACAAGAAGGTGAACGCTGCTACAAAGAGAGACAACTATCCCTTGCCGTACACCGAGCACTTGCTTGAGAGGGTGGCAGGCAAGGAAGCCTACAGTTTTTTGGATGGCTTCTCAGGGTACAATCAGGTGCAAGTGCATCCTGCAGACAGGCACAAGACCGCCTTTGCCACTGAGTGGGGAGTCTTTGCATTCATAGTCATGCCCTTCGGGTTGACCAATGCCCTTGCCACTTTCCAATGCCTCATGTGCACCATCTTTAAGAACATGCTTCGCAAGGAGTTAGAGGTCTTTGTCGAGGATCTGTGTGTCCATTCGACCTGGATTGAACACTTAGACAAACTCTGCGCAGTCTTTGAATGGTGCCGCTTATATCATCTCTCCTTGAACCCCTTGAAGTGTCAGTTTTGGGTGAAGCACGGATGCATCTTAGGACACGTGGTGTCAAAGAACGGCATTGCCACTGACTTCTCGAAGGTCAGGGTTATTGTTGACCTTCCACCCCCATTTAATTACAAGGGAGTTCAATGCTTCTTAGGTCACACAGGATACTATCGGCGGTTTGTGCTGAACTACGCGCTGATCACCAGGCCATTGTACAAGCTGTGCTGATTGTCTTCGAGTGGACCGAGGCATGCCAATGGGCATACGAAGAATTGAAAAAGGCTCACAACAGTACCAATTCTACAAGCCCCAGATTGGACCATTACCTTCCACGTACACATCGATGCTTCTAAGTTTGCCGTGGGGGCAGTATTATGCCAACCTGGTGAGCATAACTTAGATTACCCAGTGAGCTTTGCTAGCAGACAACTCACTGAGACGGAGATGAATTATTCAACAACAGAAAGGGAGGGATTAGCCATGGTGTTTGCCGTGAAGAAATTCCGGCATTATCTATTGGCCACACCTTTCATCTTCTTCGTGGACCATCAAGCCCTGCTCTATTTAGTAAGAACATGCTTCGCAAGGAGTTAGAGGTCTTTGTCGAGGATCTGTGTGTCCATTCGACCTGGATTGAACACTTAGACAAACTCTGCGCAGTCTTTGAATGGTGCCGCTTATATCATCTCTCCTTGAACCCCTTGAAGTGTCAGTTTTGGGTGAAGCACGGATGCATCTTAGGACACGTGGTGTCAAAGAATGGCATTGCCACTGACTTCTCGAAGGTCAGGGTTATTGTTGACCTTCCACCCCCATTTAATTACAAGGGAGTTCAATGCTTCTTAGGTCACACAGGATACTAACTACGCGCTGATCACCAGGCCATTGTACAAGCTGTGCTGATTGTCTTCGAGTGGACCAAGGCATGCCAATGGGCATACGAAGAATTGAAAAAGGCTCACAATAGTACCAATTCTACGAGCCCCAGATTGGACCATTACCTTCCACGTACACATCGATGCTTCTAAGTTTGCCGTGGGGGCAGTATTATGCCAACCTGGTGAGCATAACTTAGATTACCCAGTGAGCTTTGCTAGCAGACAACTCACTGAGACGGAGATGAATTATTCAACAACAGAAAGGGAGGGATTAGCCATGGTGTTTGCCGTGAAGAAATTCCGGCATTATCTATTGGCCACACCTTTCATCTTCTTCGTGGACCATCAAGCCCTGCTCTATTTAGTAAACAAACCTTGTGCTACAGGACGCATAGCTCGATGGCTCCTCCTGCTCCCAGAGTTTGATTTCTCTGTGGTGGTACGAAAGGGAAAACAACATTACATGGCTGATCACATGCCCCGTATACCCACAGGAGAAGCCGCTAGACAAGGCATCATGGACGAGTTACCTGACACCCACTTATTCCACCTGTCCAACGAGAGAGATCTATTTAAGGCTGATCTGACGCCATACTGGGCAGACGACATAGTCCAAGTGCTCGAGCACGGACTATCTGAGCAACCAATAGAAAATGCACGACTTAGGTGCTTGATCCTGAAAATCCAGCCCTGCTAGTTGATTGAAGGCCAACTCTATAGGCTGGGGCAGGACGGATTGTTGCGTAGGTGCGTGTGTGAGCATGAGATGCACGATGTGCTCTTGGAGGTGCACGGCGACATCGCGGAAGGACACTTTAGTGGAGACACGATAGCATGGAAGGTGCTGCAGTCTCAACTATGGTGGCCCACGCTTTTTCGCGACGCCACGCGATTGGTCAAGCATTGTGACGAGTGCCAACGGACAAAAGTCCCAATTCATAAAGATCAAATGGAGTTGACCCCAATCATTTCTCGCCAACCCTTCGAAAAATGGAGAATTGACTTCATAGGACCCATCAGTCCTGCGGCACAGTACTCACAAGCCAAGTACATCGTAGTGGCCACATATTACCTCACAAAATGGGTAGAGGCAAGAGCCACATGAAAAAACGACGATAGGACGACCGCCAAGTTCTTATGGGAGCAAGTGATCTCACGCTTCGGTTGCCCCATCGAACTGGTTAGCGACCAAGGCACACACTTCATCAACGAAGTGATAGCACATCTCCTATCCACCTTTCTCATCATCCATCGCAAATCCTCACCATACTACCCTCAAGCTAATGGCCATGCAGAATCAACTAACAAAATTCTTATCAACATCCTGACTAAAGTAGTCTTAGCCTCACGAAGCGACTGGGACAACAAGTTGATGGCAGCCTTGTGGGCCTACCGCGCAGCTTATAAAAGGGCCGTCGGCGGGCCAAACCCCCTTTAGGCTGACCTATGGAACTGAGGCAATTCTACCATTAGAATTATTTATCCCTAGCCTAAGAATAGCACTCCAAGAACGATGGGAAGGGAAGGAAGCATGGACGCAACGCCTAGTCGAGTTGGAACACCTATAAGAGACTTGTCTTCTAGCCACCCACGCGTTTATCTGCAAGAAAGCCCGACGAAAGAGCTGGTTTGACAAGCATGTCAAGCAACGCGAGTTTGAATAGGGTGGCTTAGTGCTCCTCTACTCAGTTAAAGGACATAAGCAAAAGATGAAATTCAGAGGTCTCGGACCCTTCAAGGTTCGGGCAATCAGCCGAATCGATAATGTCGAGCTTGAGACCCTGGACGGTGAAGGAATAGGCTTCTTCAATAGCAGTCGTGTCAAGAAGTACTTCCCTCCCATTCATCCTTTGCATGAGCCACCAATGTTAGAACCGCTGGTCAAAATACGAGCAGCCACAATCATTGGAATCAACGAAGATGATGAGGAAGCTGTAGAACGTGCCTACCTCCGTGTCACGGTCACTGCCAAGCAAACATGCGCTTTCAACGCCTTGATTGATGAGGGAGCCGACTTCAATGTCTTAACGCACAAGCATTGGATCCAACTTGGAAAACCACTACTTCAATCCACAACTGCCAAATTAAGCCCATATGGGGCTCAATCTTACGCACTTCTTGGCAAGTGCAGAGTCGCTGTTTCTATCGAGTCTAAGACTGTTCCAATATTGTTTTACGTGTTGCCCAGTGCTACAGACATAGGCATGGAGTCACTGCTCAGGCAAACCTTCAAAAAGAAAACTCACTACAATGTTGATTATGAGTTGCAGTGCATCCACCTAGTAATCGGCAATGTGCGCATTGTCACAGCTTTCAGCAAGGGCTGCGCGACACCATCACCGTCTGCAGGGCCACCGATAGAAACATCCATAGGCAAGATTAAGGAGGGGGTAGGGCGCGTTTGCCACTCCCTGACTTCCATAAACTGCAAACCGCAGCAACCAAAGCAAGGGCCCAACAACCTCGCTGTCAATGGGTGCCTAAACAACCTCAAGAATCGCCTAGGACTAGACGTGCCTATCCGCATAAGACCCAGAACTCTAGACCTAGGAGGCCAAGACGCAATCACATGAAGAGCCATGTGATTAAGCAAAGATGGGTCCCTAAAACCCTCTTGTGTGTGCAAGGCTACTATGAGGGAAATGCCTCACTATGGATCCCTAAGGCCCCTGCGGCCAAAGGCACTAGTCATACGCCACCCTCAAGCTTGATCAGCCCACGCCCCCGAACACCTCAAGACCATAGGCTTCAGTGCTCTCTAGAGCCCCAGCCATTCGACTCATCTACGCTTCGGCCCAAGAGAGTCGCGCAAACCTATCGGCTCAAGCACCAGCCACCATCACAGGTGGCATCATCCGACCAAGTCAATCTGACTCTCCACAGCAAAGCCGACTGCAGCAGCCTAGCTGCTGTGACTGACCCTAATCCGCCCATCTTCCAAATAGACTGATTGCAGGCTCAAGAAAACTCCCAACCGCAACTATGTACTGTTAAAGCCTCTAGTTCTAGCAAATCTCAACCGCCCTCGGCCTTACACCCTCCTACGAACGGAAGTCATTTCTAGCGCTAGCCGCTGACCTTGTGGAGGACACTAGAGATGATGTGTTGGACTGCATCAAATAGCTCAATGCCACCTTCCTGTCATTGCTAGCCCTCAGCTATGACCACTTGGACTTGGGTTTATTGGAGGAACCCTTTGCAACGGAAGTGCGCAATATGCCTTGCTCTTGGGAGACTTTTGAATTTGCTTGTGCACAGGCTTCTCGCTCTGCTGCTGCTGAGTTTCTTGGTAGCGAGATCTCCAAAGAGCAAGCCATTAAGCAATGTCTCATTACGTCATACGATCCACGGACCACTTCTGCTATCACTGACCAAGAGATCGCAAGGTTATCCCACCTTGCTGATACTGGATCACCCTTCTTAAGGCAGTGGTAAGCTCTTAGGTTGCAATGGGAGGTTGACGGATGTCGCATAATGACCAATGCTGAGCCATCAAAACAGCCGAGTATGATCCCACTTATGCCGCGACTACCTCGTATAGAGTGTCAACCACTCTTCGTGGGCAACCCATGGATGAGCACATCAAGGGGCACCCCTACCTTGACCGCCTCCTAACAGAGGAAGAGCTCCACATTGCAAGTAGGGTTGATTTTGGCAATCTCCTAATTGATGTTCTGACATACATCACGCATGTTGGTATCTGCCCATTAGAATTAGAAAGGGAAGCTCAGCTAGAGTATAACCCCAACTTCTACACTTGGCTCTTGCACAAATAGACCGACGCCCTTTATGCTGAACGCCCTTGGCCTCTCAACCTCCAATCCTGGGACGGATTCCTCTCGTTCCAAAGGGGGAAGGGGGTAATAAGGTGGAGCATAAAAAATAAACAAGGGAAATCTAAAAAGTAAACCAAGTATGAAACGTCAGTTAAATTTGAAATGCAAGGGTAATATGTGATGGTAAAAGTCTGAAAAGAAAAGTTAAGGCTATGTTCAATAAAATCTACCATGCTTTTATTCCTCCAGCAAATTAGTTGTCAAAAACCACTAAAAGTGGAAATGGTTGAACTTGCAGGTAGCGATCATGGCAAGCCAGGACAAAGTGGGCAAGCTCCCCTTCTCGGAGGAGGAGCAAGCGAAGTACGGCCTTACGGTGGAGACGAGAGCCTTCAACCAGTTGAAGTTCCATCACGTCTTCAACCTTGAAGACGTGGCCATCGAAGAGTTGATAGTACGCCAAATCATAGATCAGTGCCACCTGCAGAAGTACCTGGACGCAGTGGGCCGGAGGGTGGACTACACCCAGTGCGCTAACTTCTTGCGCACCTTCAATAGGAACAAAGGCACCATCACGGTGCGCGACAATGAATCCACCAGATAGGTATAGATCGAGCTGACCCCCGAGTTGGTCGAAAGGGCACTAGGGCTGCTGAATAAGGTGGAAAGAAAGCCGAAAAGAGACATCTACGCCATGTTGGGAATGGACAAGGTGAAGCTCCATAGCAATGATGGGATTAGCCTAGAAGACATCCCCAACCCAGAAATCCAGCTGCAGGCAAAGATGGTGCACGCCTTGTTCTCAAGCTAGAGGTACAATAGCATAATGAGCCGAATCAATGTACCTCTTCTCGAAAGCATTGCGGCGCAATCATTGGACGAGGTGAACCTTAATGGGTTTGTGAGGAAAACAATAGAGGCTTCGGCCAAGGCCCTGGCAATAGGAGGAAGAGCTGTTGGAGGGGAGTCCCCGTTGTCTCGATCAACCCGCAAGGCATCATCCTCCAAAGCTACAACCATAGGGTTTGGAGGTGTCCTTACAGCCATCATCCAAGAAGCACTAGGGCAAGGACGAGAAGGAGGAGACAAGAAGGGAGGCGACGAAGAAAGTGACGAATCACCGTCAGAATCCCCACCTCACACAGAAGAGCAGCGAAGGTCATCAGATGAAACAGAGACGGACGCAAACGAAGAGGGAGAATCCTAGAGCACCCCACAGAGGCACGCGGAACAACGAACCAAAGCCCTGCATGGAAAAAGGGAAGAGGAGTGAAAGAAGAAAGAAAAGGAAGATCTGGAAAGGGCTCGAAGGGAGTCAAGGAGGAGAGAAAAAAGAAGACCGAAGAGGAGCTGAGAAGGAAGAAAGAGGAAGAAATAGAGCTGGCCACCCGTCGCTCCATCGAGGAGTAGCACAAAAGAGACGAGGAAGGCACAGAGATCCCGCACAGAACGGAGGCACCTGGTTCCAGTACCAGTGTGCCGAAAATCGCACCGCTGCCCCTAGCAGAAGAAAAAGGAAAAGATCCGATGATGCCAACTCTCCCCCTCTTCATACCTTCCATGCCAGCCACTCCTATCATGACGACACCCCCTGCCACCGCCACCCAAGGTTCCACCCCAAAAGTCGATGAGAGCAATGTGGTCACTTGGCTACAATTCTTGGTGGAACGGGAGCTGGCAAGAGAAGCGGCCGTGGCCACCCCAGCATCAGGAGTCAAAAGGGTAGCCACAGCTGAACTGGAGCCAAGGCCAGAGCTGAAGAGGCATAAAATAGAAGATGTTGTCACCACCACCACCATGCCCCACCCCCACCTTTAGCAGGCCAATATGACGAATATGTTAAGGAGCTGCTCTCGCAGTTAGAAAGGGCCAGGGAAGAAAGGAGGATAGCCGTGGACGAGCTGGCAGCAGAACAAGAATCACGAGCCGCTCTCCAGCTGGAGAGAGCAAAGCAAATATCAGAATACCAAAGGGAGATCGCTGCGCTCAGGGAGGAAGCCAGCACTAAGGAGGCAGAGGAATTAAAGGCCCTGAAGGAATGTGACGCTGCTTGGGAAGGAATGAGAAAAATCTTGATGGAGCATCTTAACGGGGAGAGGGAGACCAATCCTCCCCTTTGGTGTAAGAATGATTAGCTATCTGTAGTCAACATGGAAGCACAAAGCCAGCTTGACAAGATCAGACAGGAGGTTGGAGAGCTGGACCAGTTAAGGGAAGAGCAGGTGCGAAGGATGCAGGTGAAGGCTAGACCAACTCAATGCACAGATCGTCGATGAACGCCAGGAGCAGTCCCGCCTACACCGTAAGCTCGAGGCCCAGCAACAACAACTCATGGCTATGACCCTCCATCAGGGGGAGAGCCAGGAAGATATGGAAAAAAGAGCAAAAGAATGGGTTGATCATAATGAGGGGAGAAAACGGGACTTGGCACGCCGGCTAGCCAAAGCCGAAGGAGACAGGTTGCTGGCTGAGAATTAGGTAGAGGCAGCCCAGCTCTCCATGATAGCCCAGTAGTACACCTTCCTCAATACACTGCTCCACTCCACCAAACCGAAAGGAAACGAAGACAATGATAAGCTGTAGAAGAAGCTAACCATTGCATGCAGAGCTCTAACAACAGGCCTGCACATGCCACTGCAGCTAGGAGGCCCGCCGCAAAGCCTAGAGGAGCAAAGAAGATATCTTGCATAGGTAGGCCTGATGGCGCATGAAATAGATGAACTCGGTTTTACAGAGGCGAAGGCACAAGAAGACGTGCAAGCAGAAGGGGGTGAATTGGAGTTTGATCTGGGACCTTAGGAGGAGGAATACGTCCCACCACCCCCTCAGCCACAACGAGCGGAAGTGCAGCCCCCTGATACGTCTGCTGAGAGAAAAGCAGCCCAGGCTAACCGCAGGAGAGAAATGGTAGAGAAGGCAAGGAAAAAGCTGAATGTTAGACCTATTCCAAGACAACCTGCCCCTCTCCTACTGCACCCTCAAGATCCCCCTGCTGAATTCCATGCCGAATTGATTAGCTGGGAACAACAGGAATATAACCGTGACCCCTTCGACTTGAGCTTTGAGTTTCCCGCTACCTTGAACAGAGTACTGCCCATTCAACTTGTAAATGACGTCATCGCTATGGGTGCAAGGCTCAAGGCCAAGTGATTAGCGGAGGGAGAGGCCCACCCAATTGCTTGGGGAGCCGAGGACCACGAATTTTGGCAGGATAAAGTCCTCCAGGTGCCTAGATCGGTGGAAGGCTATAATTGCCAATCCACCTAGAGAAGACACATTTTTGACGTCAACCTTGACGCGTGGATGGCATTTTGCAACACCCTCCCTTCTGAGAGAAATGACCCTACTTTCAAGTTGTATCCTCGAAGGGTAGGGGTCTTTAATCCGTCCATCCACGATAGGTTTGACTTTCCCATTATCTATAACACCAATAGCACCTCCCATAGGGATGCCCTTCTCTTCACCCTCCCCGATTTGTACAGCTCTATAGATAGATTTCTTAGCGAGTTCACCTCCTGTCCTGACCTCACCTTCATAACCACTTGTAATTATCTTCAACTAATTAGGATCCTAGTACACCAAGAACCCGCACCTCAAGAACGCCACCTCCCACCCCTCTATTTCAACCCCAACGCCATAGATAGCAGCACCATGACTCGCCTCATGATGTGCGCTTCTCTTTTGCCATCTTTCTGTGTTGCACTGCTCGAAGATATGAGCGACAGCAGATTCACCCAGTGCAACCACCCCTTCCTTTCTACCACCACTCTCAAAACCCGCCTCAACCTCAAGGGCTACTTGTTGAGTCAAAGATTCTTTAGCAAGGCCCCCCGCCCTCTGCCATCCCCTACCCGCTATTTGGATGACGAGGAGTAAACTCCCGTCATGCCCTTGTATCACATGTCTCCATGTATACGCCTCTTTATGCTTTTAAAAAAGAAGAAGAAGAAGAAGAAGAAAGAAGCACCACAATCTTTGCACCTAGGGTTCTCCCTAGCCCCCTCCCCACTTCACACTTAGGGCACATCAAGGGCAGGACTTTCAGACCTGTCACCCTAAGACTTGCACCGCACCTCCAACGAAGCAGGAACTGGGTCCTCAAGTGTGGGACGTCATGTACGAACATTGTTGATGGACCGCCTGGCTAGATGGGTCCGCATGTCTACACTTAGCATGTTGGTGGTCATTATGATACTCACATGGCCATTGACATATCACTTATCATATTTAGTATGTTACACCTACCATTAGGGGAGTTTTGAGGTCTCGAAAATGCCTTTTAGAAGATAGAAAGAGAGTGTTTTTGACCAATCGGACCAAAGCTTTCCTAACAGAACTTCTATTTTAAAAAAGAGAAAAAATCATTTTACAAAAAGATACCTATATAATAATATAACAAATTTGTATTATCAATATCTATTTTTAGCCTCTTATATTCATGATTATGACATTCTTTGCATTAATGATATACAATCCCGACCACTTTTATTTAATGATATGTCAAAATCAATGATAATGATAGGTTTCCTCTAAATTCAAATTAGTTAAAAGCTTGGTACATATTTTTTTCCCTCCTTTATTTTGTCCCTCTCATATTTTTCCCTCCTTTGTGGTAGCCTAGTCTTGTGTGTGTGTACGTGCGTGTGTGTATGTGTGTGTGTGTGTGTGTGTGTGTGTGTGTGTGTGCGTGTGTGTGTGCGTGTGCATGTGCTTGTGCGTGCTATGGATACAAAAATTTGATCTTCAACAAGGCGTCCAAGCTTCCAAATCACATCCATATCAGTGTTTAACTCATTCCAAATAGATGGAAGATGGATTCCTACGATCATTAGCAAAGGCAGTTGGATCACCATGCAACAGGCAAAACGTTGTGAAGATATGAGAGCCCATTCATCTTTGCTTGGAAGGGTAGAATCTGAGATTTCAAGCTTGGACTAAAAAAGAATGGTATAAAAGAGATTTTGGTGGAACATGTGTTTATGCATAGAGAGCTATATTTGGAAGCTGGAAGTTCAAAACTTCCAATGCATAAACCAAATTATAAGGATTTGATTCTTAAAGTCTTTCTTTTCTTGAACTTGGTTTAAGGTTTTTCATTATAACATTTTTTCATTTATCTTGTAGATGTCTATTCCTCTAATCTTGAGGAATGGCAAGCGGTCGAGTCTATTGTTGATGTGATTGATGTGATGCATGGCTTGATTGAAGAAGAGATGTACAAAGGTAGAAAGAAGATAGAGCTTGCAGATAATGGAATATTCTTCTATGACCATTCTTATATTGTCCCCATACAGCGTAGCTAATCAATATCCCCCCTTCCTTTGCTAGAGTTTTCAAGCTTTGAGTGGCCTTTACCAAGTCGAGCTACTAGTGAGGGCTATAGATGTAAAATATTTTCTAAGATATAGAGAGCATTAAAACCTAGTATCTCAAGTAGGCTAAGCAAAGTTACTTTGTTCATGTCTATTAATATATTTGTTGACTTCCTTTCTAATGCTGAGATAAGAAAATCAAAGGCTATGCTTTTAGTGAAGAGACTAACATATGATCATGTTATACAATTTGCTGATGAGGGATAGGACACTAGGATAAAAGGGAAAATTATATGTAAGATAGATCAAGACTCTATAGCTTGTAAAAATATGATTGCTACTCAAAATTTCATCCTTAGCTTTTATCATAGTAGATGGCATTATGTTGGCAACAGTCTGGTCACTTTAGACCAAAATCTTGATAATTTTAGCAAAGATCCTATAGTGGATCTTGATGTTTGGTACAATGAGGACATTATTGCAATCCTAAAGGTTAGATCATCATGTACGCTACATCAAGTGAGGATGGATTTATGGAATGAATATATTGAACTACCATACTCATTTGTGTTCCAACTTAATAACAAACGAGTAAGTTTTTATTTCATATTATATCCACTTAGGTGTATATCTGATTTCACTTCGTGATTAATAAAAAATTGTATTTTTTTTTTTACAAATATCAATGAGAAGAGAAAAGAATATACAATGCAAGGATATTGAAGAAAACATCTCTTTACTATTAATATAAAATACGTGTATAAATTTTTGTCAGCCATCTCCATGACTTATACACAATAGCTTACAATATGAGAAAAAGCTACTTTTTTAAAGAACTTTTCTTAAGAGAAGGGACATCCTTTCTAGGAGTCCTTTTGCCTATCTTTGATGCTTTGGTTGCTTTGGGTGTTGAAGGCATAACTTCACCTACTGTAGTTACATGCACCTCCTCTCAATGTCCAAGTCTCCACTATTGTCCATTCTTGTCGGTTGTATGCAATTGGCCATTATGTACTTCATGAGCTTTGCTCTTATATACCAAACATGCTCAATTGTATAACAATCCCTTGTAAACTGTTATACATTTGTATGAAAATATTTTTAGTTCATTGTTATTTTTTACAATGGACTATTTTGCAATAAAACTCTATCTTAAAGTTTAGTATGTTTCACATTACCTTTATAAGTTTATCATCATTGAGATAAATAAAATGAACCAATATTCTGACATTTACAGTTACTATCCAGCCACAAGAGTAACTATCATCCTGATGAGGACACTGCAATCAAGAATATAAAGTAAAACTATGAAACTTGTTTATGGTAGTTTTTAGAATAAATTTTCTTAGTATGTTCCAACCATATTAATCAAGACCTTACCGTAACTTGTCTATATTGCATTGTTGCAAGTAAGTCAGAAGGCATGGGAGGCCTCTTCTCTAGCACTTCAATCAATCTTTTTACAACTCTGTACCAAAAAGGAAATAAAATTTATAATTATTACAAAAGAAATATCAAAATATTTAGAGTACCTGCAACAAAAAGATCAAAATATCAAGGAGACCCTAGATTATATAACTTACAACTTGGCATTTCCATGACTTTCTTTTATAGAATTGATGAGGAAACATTGCCTCTCCACACAGTCTATTCCAATTAGGCTCCAATGAGAACTGAAAACAAAAATATTTCAATAATCTAGTAAAAAAAGATATCATAAAATCTAATAAAATATCAAATTACTTACTTTTCATTGTATGGAATTAGAAGAAGCTTCAAAGATTCAAAGTCAATTGAATTGAACCAATGGTCAAAAGCACTTGCATCAATCTCACTCCTCATATAATAAGAGATAGATGGATCAATAACCTCAATCTTTTAATGTATATCAAAGGGGAGCTCATGCATTATACACCTAGCAAAGGAATGGAGATATTAAGCATCAACATGAAATTCTATTACCTCGGGGAAGATACTATATGTATGCCCCCTATATCATGTGTGTTCAAGGTCTATTCATAAATATCCTTATCTATGAATTTTTATTGAATAAAACATAACCCTTTTCTATTCAATCTGTAAATAATCCCTTTATATTATACCCTTTTGTATGTAAAAAATGTATAAAAAATTTATTTTAAAAATACCTTATTTTGAACCCATGTTGGTGAGTGAAAATGAGCAACCTCGGACATGATGCTACGTGAAGTTAAGTGGGGTAACCCATGCTAATATCATCTTTTTATCTTTCTAACACTTACCAGTATAGCGGGAGTCGAGTTGATAAATGGAAATCCCATGTGGCATCATGCATGTTTAACATGTGGTTGAGATATTTCATTTTTGAGACACATGCCTCATGCAAGAAGAGAAGGAAATGTGTTCTCGCTTCTAATTTTGAGTCCCCGAGTGAAATTTTACACGTGGCAAGGGGCATGTTTTCCATTAACAACGAAAGGGAAGCAAGCAGATTAGCAAAATAGGGAAAAAAGTAAAAATGTGAGGAGTTTTTTGAAAAAATAAGAGAAGAGAAGTGTTCAACACAACACAACAAGCGTGAGAGAGAAAGATAGAGGGAGGGAGGGATAATCTTACAGGCCAAATAAGGGAGAACTTTGAAGCTCAGAAGAAAAAGAACAAACTGTCAGAAGAAAGAGACCGTGAAGCTGAAGTTATTAGAGTGAAGGAGCAGGATGGAAAGGTTGTTGAAGTCAATGGGCTGATGCGAGTTCTCACTTTTCAGATGATGGTAATAAGAGTCTTCTTTTTGTGTTGTTTTCTTCTACTGCTTTGTGGGGCAGAGAGTTTGCAAATTAGTTATGGTGTATGGATATGAGTGAAAGATAGCAGAGGGCTGTTCTTCATCATTTGAGAGTGATGCATGTTAGTTGTTGCGTGAGGCTTCCCATCAGCAAAGAAGAATAGAAGTAAAGGGTCTCTACATCTGAAACTGGGTATGAGGCACAAAATATGTATTATGAGCAAATGTTGAATGCATGGGTTCGAGTGAGTGAAAATTTGGAAGGATTTGCAGCGAGAAAAATGATGAATCAAAATTCATAAAGTTTGAAGCTCAAGCAACTCTTCATCAATGCAAGATATGTTGAGATGTATCTGCTAGTATGCTGAAATGACAATCTAAAGCCAAATAATGTGTCTTTCCATTTGCAAGTTTTTGCTTTTGGAACAGAGTAATTGTGTTTGCTGTATAGAGTATGCATAAATTTAGGATTGCAGACTGTGTAGAGCTGTTATAGGGCAGTAGATTAAGGAATTTGACTTTGAATTGTTCTGAAGAGTTATAGATTGGAAAGAGAGCTATAGCTTTCCTTTTTGAAGCTCGCTGGTCTAGTTAGAAAGTTATGAACTTTTCTGTGTAATGCTCTATGAGGCAATTTTTGTGCTCTATGAGGAAACAAGTGAATTTAGTAGCATCTATGTCACCAACTTGGTTTCCCATGAAGGTCATCATGATTATCCATTTCTATATCAGTGTAAGCTCTATTTTGATGTAGTAATGGAATGTCTTCAACAGTGAAATTCTTGTAGCAGTTGAATGGACATGAAAATTTGCCGTATAAAGCTTTGATTACCTGTGTATTTGGTTTGTATTTATGTGTGCTCTAAGGAAAGAAGGATAGAGAGGGTCTACAACTGATTTTGTACTGCTTGAAGCAATCACGCTTTGTAGAGCAGTTTGTTGCGTGGGGTTGTCATCCCTAAAAAATAGGAGTTGTGTGAATTTGAAAGTTCATATTGTCAGAGTCTATGCCATGGTTGTTTCAGCATCAAATCTTCTCTAAAAGTGGTAAAATCTAAGTTTGAAAGTTTGAACTGTTTAAGTGTTGAGTTGAAGTCTCGGTGAGGAGAAAGTGATCAAGAATTTTGGATCATGTGTTTAGTGGTGTTGTCTCATGGGTTTTGTTGAGGTGAGATCCTCGGTCTTTATCTTGTGGTGTTGTCTTGGGGGTTGTTAGAGGCCGACTACCCAATTCACCTACCAACGTGATGCAACATAAATTCATAAGTAGCTTACTCGAGTCTATTTTGCTAGAAAAATATGGTGAGAAAAAATAAAATTTGGTGTACTATACCTCATCCCAGCAAGAAGAATCCAGTCATTTACTTCTCTCACTTTATTCTTGAGAATTTGAACACAATAAAAGTCCAAAAATACCATATCAGATCTTTTGTTAATATCACCAGGTAAAAAGCAAAAAACATTGAAGCCCTTAGGGTCAGTCCTTTCAAGAAGGGTAGATAACTCCTCTTCAAAATATGGGAGTTGTTCTGCTTCCTTTTCTTCTTCCTTCTTTCTTTTAAACCCCCTTCATTTATCTCCCTACTCTATTGTGGCATTTTCCTCTTTCTCATGTTGTCTTGTGTCCTTTACATACGTAACATCTTCAACCTTTAGAATAGGATCATTTTTCTTCTTTCTATATGGAGGCACATTTAATATATTAAAATCCTTCACATAAAAAAGAGGGACTGGCTCAAGGACCTTTGAAAACATGTATCTCAATCTCCTAAGAATTATCATGTCTTTATCCATAAGCATAAGCCTATGTGCATGAGCAGCACAGATATAAGAATCTTGGAAAAACTCAATCAAAAAATGTTATGTAGTCTCTTGAATACAGTTGAGACTTGCCTTAGTTTTAGAGTTGAGATATGCCTTAGTCCATCTAAAACTATGTAGACTATGCTTGTCACAAATTTCTCTGACAAGCCTCTGAAAAGATAGCTTTGGAATTGCATTATTCAGAGCCTTCATTACACTTCTAATCTCCTTAAGGCACGTCATATGCTGTGAGAACCTTCTTCTTGGCTTTGATTTCCTTGTAAGTTTGGAAGGCTTGGAGGACTGATGGATCTTTGAAGCAAGACCTCTAGGATAAGCTTTCTGCTTCCTTGCAATGGTCTTAGTTCTAGCTATGTGAAACATCCAAAAAAGGAAATAATACAAACAAATTAGGAAATATTTCCAAATACCTCATATCAATTCACTAAGTAGCAAGCAAACACTAATCACGTAGTCTAAATTCAATTTCAATAAAACAATGCACAAGACGTATGAAACATGAGGAGGCCTTTTTTACCAGGGAACTTAACACCATATCTTGTTTCATACAAAACAAGGGAAAAAATGTAGGCCTATATCGTATGAAACGTGAGGAGGCCTCACATGGAAAAGAGAACATAACACCAATCGCATTTCATATGTCACAATAGAAACAATGGAGGTCTTAGTCGTATGAAACGTGAGGAGGCCTCACATGGACAAGAGAAACCTAACATCCATTGTGTTTCATACATGCATGCTTATGTTATAACATTCAAAGAACAATATGTGGTATCCAATTACTTAAAAGCTCCATGATTGGACGTTGACACTTCTCTCTTGTAAAGGTCCTCAAAAGCTATAAGATTCAAAAATGACATACAACAAACATTCAACACATCTATTCTACAAGGAATCTTCACCTAGTACATTCTAGCAACATTTTCCATCTCACTATTAGGTAGCAAAATTTATATTTCAAGGAATTTGTATTTGAAGTTTTATTGTTCCATTAAGCTTTTAGACTACTTTTTGGGCAGTAATATTTACCCTAACCATATCCATCCCTCTTCATTGATTTTTTTAAAAAAATTTGACTTTGTAATATATGTTGTTCCAACAGACACACATGCATTTGGAAGATTCAAAGAGATTCTTTCAATTCAACTCATTTATTTACTTGAAGCTTGAAGTTAAAGGTCATTGAGGATATTCAAAGTTCTATAACCTGCATGTGCATGTGCATGATGTATGAAATGTGAGGATGGCTAACATGGACAAGAGAAAGCTTACACCCATCGTCACAACAAAAACAATGGAAGTCTTAGTCGTATGAAACACGAGGAGGCCTCACATGGACAAGAGAAACCTCCCACCTATCACATTTCATACGTTTGGTATTTTTAGGGATGATTTGGTAGGAGTGTTCAAGTGATTTAGTGCTTACTCATATTTTGGCAAAAAACTTACATTCTTGAGGGTTCGGTATGTATGCTGGGTGATGAAACCTTCTTTAGTAGCCTTGCATGGAAGAATGATTTTGTATTATGATCAAATTAGCGTTGTGTTGGCGTGGTTGAGCATAGAGAGGGTTTTGTCTTAAAAAAAACTCTTTTTTTCTGTTTAGAAATTGGGTTTATAAGGAGGTTGGTTTACACTTGTGGTTGCTATAATGCGTAGTTAATTTCACACGTGCGATTGTAGATCATTTTGCTTGGGAAGTTGTGCCACGTGTCACTTAATTTTTTGGCATGATAGTGCTTTTATAGCTTTGATTTTTAATGTTTACCATTTTCTTTTTCATTTTAAACGCAGCTCCTCCGAATTAGTGCAACGTACTTTTTTATCAGATGTGCGGTGACCATTGGCATATATATATGAACACTCAAGTTCAGGTTTTGATTACTTTTTCTTTCACGTATATTGTCTTGTCTTTGACCAGTTATTTATCTTGTAAGCATCACAAGCCAAACCAAGCATATTCTTACAAGAAACCATTTATTCTCAAGGGTAAGGCTTGCAAATATCAGGTATTACACTTTTCTTAATATTTTTTTCTATAATCCTAAATTTTGAGGCATTGAAGATGTTAGTTGGTTTAAGAGGAGAAATATACATTAAGGACTTAGAAATTCTGTAATGGTTTTACTTTGTTTTTCTATCAATATTGGTCTGGTACACATGTTAAATGATGGGGTTTTGATGTTCTTAATGCATTATTTTGTTCAAATTTTTCGGATGTATAAAATGCAAATTCGTCAAGTTTTTTGGTGTAGGTGACCTGTGAAACATGACTTTGTGAACTGTGAGGCGGTTTGAATCATTATTTTCGTGTTTCATGAGTTGTGAATGTTAAACAAAGTTTGATCGATGAGACTTGGAATTTTATGCTTTCTTTGCTACATAAAGTTTTAGTTCATTTCATTCATATTGTATTTCTTAATATCTTACATAACAAACACATTAAACTTGCCAAATTACAAAAGCAGTGCCTTATAGGTTTTGACTAAATTGTTTTCGCAATCTTTCTTTAGTCTATTGGATATGAGCAAATGTAGATTTGTATATTATGCCCCTAATTTTTATTTTCTATTTTCTAGATTTTCCTTTGTGAGTAATCAAGATGATCAAAAGGAAGTTGTCTTTAGAGGGAATGGGGGAGGAGGATCTAGAGGATACATGTGATGAAAAGTTGTTTGATTTTCTTCATGTAGTTGAAAATTCATCTAGATTTATTTATATCAGAGATATGCTCAATGTTCCCTTTGATTTGCGAGAGATTTTGAAGGATCTTGAAGATAAGTTGAAGGATTTTAGGGTGTTTTATGATTAGACATGTGGAAGGCCTAGAGATTGAGGGATTTTTCCATTATAGGGATGTAATGGAAGCTTCCAATGCTGCTAGAACAACTTTGCAAACAAGGTTTAGCCTTATTGATGAAGAATTCAAGAAGTGGAAAGCAGATTTTCCTTTTCATTAGAATAAGCAACAATGTCTTCTTGTATAGAAGGATGTTGGATTTCTTGTATATCTTTAATATATGGATAGTTGTTTTTCAGATACAATACAAGAGAAGAAGATGGAGGATATATTGCATGCAAAGATAAAGAAGTTGAAGAGAAGGGCGAAATATTTTAGGAGGATATTGAGAACTAGTTAGTGCAGGGATTCGATGTTGCTTTATTTAAAAGTGAGAACATTACAAAAGTGGAAGAAAAGGAGATAAAGTTGAGTGCAGATATTGAAACAGGTCCTCTTGAATGTATCCCAACATTTCCCAGTTATCTCATCAACAAAAAGAGATATGTATTGCTAAATGATATTCAACATCTTTTTGATGTTAGAGAAGATTAGTACTTGGAAATCCTTGCTGCATGGGGTCAAAATGATAAGAATTTTATAGGTTATGAAGAGGAATTGCTAGAAACTCTTGATGTTGAGGGAGAGAATTTTCAAGACAGTTCTATAGCCTTGCATTCTTGTATTAATAAAATTGTGGAATATGAAAAGGGGGGGATACCTACAGAGGAAGAGTACTTACAAATTTAATAGAGACTTGGTATTGATAACATGGGGTATGAAGAGAAACTGAAGTCTCCATTAGAGGAGAAACCAAAAATTTCAATAAATCTATATGATGATAGTCTTCTTGAAGAAGATGAAAACCCTAAGGTATGAAAGATAATTCTAAGATATCAATTGTGATTTATGTTAGAGTATGTTATTCATTATAGACAAATATTTTTGGATATTTATGTACTAGCATCTTATACTATTGTGGTTTATTGTGCATATAGAAATGGAAGATAAGGACAACTTTCTTGGAAGAGCCAAGGGCTCAAGGCCATTGAAGCTTGGAAAAAGTTAAGGACTTGGTCATTATATTGGAAGCTTAAATAATCAAACAACTGCAATTTATCATAGTAGGTTGTCAAGCTTTCCAAGCTTACCAATAATGGCTTTGAAAGCTATCTCCAAGGTGATTGGATCCCAAGCTTTCAATAGAGGTTCAAATAAGATAATTTTGGTGGAGAAGGAAGAAGCTGTAAGAGCTTTTTGCTTCATGCTTGGATATAGTGGATCTAGGGTAGGATACTTTGGAGTTCTTGCCTCTTATTTGCTCTTCCATGTAGGAGATGCTAAGAATTTGAAGCTCCTTCTAGGCTATAGGAAACAAGAGTTCTTAAAATGTAGAGGTCTCATGGAGTGAGATGAAACAAAAGATTTCCTTAGAGGACCTAGTGAATTCCCTGCAACTAAAGACTCTTCTGTAAACAGAGTTGGTCTAAAAGATGTTAAGGGTTTCTTGAAATCCATCTTTTTTCATCTCTTTGTCTAGTTTGTAACCATTTAGAATATCTTTGATTTGCACAAGAGTTTAAATATCCCTATTTTTTTCTTTGGGTAAATAGTGGACATAGTCCTTGCCAAAGATAATGTATTACATGATGTGATTGTGTCTTTGAGCTTGAATTTGTGCCAAATTTGTCTGTGGAACCATTGAAAGACCTCTAATAAACTGTTTGCTTTGTATCTTCCACTCCCATGTCTTGTGTGTCTAAAGTATTTTTTTCTTGCTTGATAATATGATTTTTTCATACCTTGGGTTGACCAAATAGATAGAGATCCATATTTCTTGATAAAATATGGAGCATGGTTATATAAAATGTGTTGCATAGTTAAAAAATAAAGAAATTCAATTAGAAAACCCTATATGAGTCACATAATAAAGAGACATACATATGCAAACTTCTTACCATATAGTGAGTGAAGTGTTGATTACCCCAAGCTTCTATCATTGCCTTTTTTAAAAGGTTCAATTGGTTTTTGAAGTCTTTGAGATAATCATCATTTCACTCTATTTTATCACAATAAAATAATACTTTGTCTAGTGTTTCCCAAAAAATTAACTTTTCTATTCCGATCTTGTATTATCAGCATGATCCTTAACTGCATTATGTAGGCACTTCCATTGATTGTATCTAATAGTTGAGCCACCATTCCTAGAGTTTATCTTACCAAGTCTCCCATGAAAGTCTAGGAATCTTCTAGCCTTCACTCCACCAATAGATGGCTTTTTGGGGACACAATTGCCATCCTTAGACTTTTGAAGATATAGTTCAATAAGAACATTACCACCATGCAAACCAATTGGAGATAAGACTTTTTCAATCTTTGTCATAGCATTTGTTCTAACTGATAATGACTTTAGCTTCCATGCAAATCCCATATAAAGATGAACAAGCTTTTCAATTATCCTACAAAGCGCATGAAGTGTATATATATGGGCATTCACTAAAGAAATATCTAGGACTGGCTTAAACTGTGGATCCTTGTTATGCCTAGAGGAAGCTCCATTCCAATTGCTTGAGTTCAACTCTATGGTTAGGGACATGCAATATAGGTAAGGAGATCTAGAGTTGGCTCCCTTTGATACATTGTACATACATTTAAGTGTCTTTAAGTCACCCACTATGTGCCACTCAATCTTACAGTTCCCAAATCCTTCAGCAAATAGCTCTTCTCCTGCTTGTTGTCTCTTAATAACATCAAGTATTGGTGCTCGGTGAAAAACCCAATACAATATATCAAAATCCTCTGTATCTACTTCTAATGCTCCTAGCCAATAGATGTTGTGTTTCGATTGAACACTAAATGACATTGAGTTATTGCAATGATCTGATTAAAGTGCTCTATTCATCAAGGTAATAGAGACCCTCTCTAGTTTTGTACATTTTAGAACCTCACTTTCATCAAGTTTAACCATAAATCTAGTCACTTCTTGTGCCTCTTCTAGTGATAAGTCATAGAATCTAACCACTAAGCATTGCAAGGTTGGCAAGTCAAGGAAAATATTGTTAAATTCATTGAATATAACTTCCTTTTTCATGCCCTTGAAGCTAGCCTTGATATGGAAAGGCTCGCCTAGAATCTCCATTACCTTGTTATTCACTCTCTGTCTAATAGTTCTAATCACAAATGGCCTTGGAAGTATACAATTACATACTTGTCCTTGCATCATATTTAGCCCTGTAAAAGCTGAAAAAGTTGTACATAATCATCTCGATTGATACCAAAATTATCTAGTGTATTCTGCACTAAATTAATATCCAAAGAGAGATCCTTTATAAATGACTCCAAGCATTGTTTCTTTGCCTTTTTAAATTTCTTCTTCTCCAAAATATCTTTTGAAACTACTGAAGGAAGAAGATGATAATAAAATTGAGATGCTTTCAAAGAACCTCTTTCACTTGCATTTGGTTGAAGAAGAGACCTAAACAAAATCAACATCACAAATCAATACAATCAATTATAAACAAAGTCATATTTCATATTTTTAAAGTGAAAAAAAATATACCTTGCTGCTTAAATTCTTTTACTACAACCACCTCCTCCTAGTTTGAGACTCTCAATATTTCTAAGAGCCTTTTGTCGATTTTGAAGTTCTAAAATAGTTTGCTTTCGTTGATAAGATTTGACGCATTTCTCCAACAGATGAATCCTCTATTGATAGCCTTCTAGCTTCTACAATAACTCATTGTTATGTTTTGATAAAAGATGGTTCTCCAATTTGAGGACATCCTTTTTCTGCACCAAGTTAAGTGTATAGTCTAGAAACCCATTATAGCCATCACCAATGAACCTCAACAATGAAGAGCTATTATAGAAAGGCGGAGTGCTATTTTTGCTAGGATCTTTGGGATATAGCCTGCCATCTAACCAAAGATCAATATTCTTATTTCTTTCAAACCTGAGTATATGTTTTGTAGACTCCATAATAGTAATGGGTTTTGTTCTCTTCCTTATTGATTCATACTCACTATCCAACTCAATATGAAGATGATAGAGAGGACTTTTACGAGAGCTATAGAGATGATTAGATGACTGATCCATATTTAAGGATGTGATTAGAAGATTGGATTGAAAAAGTATGAGAATTAGAAACAAGAAGGAAAATGAAGAAGAAACTAGTAAGGATGGAAAAGAAAGAAGAGAGTGAGAATGGAAGGGAGTAATCAAATGTCGAAAAAAATTCAAATTAAATATTAGTTTCCACTTTAATGAGGATGAGTAAGATCTTCATTATGACAATCTTTGTCTTTATGGCAACCTAGATTTCTAGGTTTGATGTGACCACAAGAATATCATGACAATGACTTATTAACAATTTTTGATATATTTACTTACCAAAATATATAATGTTTAAAAAAATATTTTTATTTCTTGAAATATTTTCTCTCTCTAGGATCGCTTACAGGGTATTTTCAAGATCTCAAAACTCCCCTAATGCTACAATTGGCAAAGATATATCACCAGTCGATTAGTATAGTTTGTTATGCACTGTTTGACTTAGTAGGCCACTTTCCTTTATGTTGTATTTTATTTATACTTTGTGTACATTGTATAGTGTGTTGAAGAAGAATAAAAAATCAGCAAGAAAACATTTTGGCTTCCATCTCTCTTCTTATGTTCTTGAGTGTGCTTTATCTTGTGTATACAGTGTGTGTTTGGTGTAGCATCTCAAGCAAGTCTCCCCACCACACAATTCTTGAAAATTCATATTTTTTAGTAAAATTTTCATGTGTAAAATCTATTTTTTTCCTTTTTCTTTGGCCAAAACTGCATTTTTAAAGTATTTTTTTATTTTCTTTATATAAATTACTGCATCTTCTTATTTTTCTGAGTCAAGACCTTAATCCACACTCTAATCCATCTTCACATTTATTTTTATCCCACATAAACAAGATTTGAGTCCTTGAAAAAAAAATCATTTTTCTCCTAAAAACACGCATTTTAGATTTTCAAAAATTAAGAAATCGTGATTACAAATATAGGTTCTGAATTTTATGACACACAACCCTCAAACACATTGCAACCAAGCTTTAAACAAATTTTCATTCCATATGAACAAGATTTGCATCATGAAATGTTAAAAAAGATTCGAATTTCCATTAAAAAGAGGCTTACCACCATTTTTTAGGTTTCAGATTTCAAGAATTGATTTTTTGGGTAGCCATCAAGTCTGCATTAATCTTCAAAGTGTGATGCTCCATCACTCCTCAGTGTTGGCATGATTTCATGTCAATTTGGTTCAAGCCAAACAACTGATCTCCATTCCGATCTATTCCCATTCATTTGTGCATGAATCACCTTCAAGAGGAAAGAGAGGGAGGAGAGAGAAATATTGATTTTGGTTCATTCTCTTCAAGCCACCATTTTTTGATTAGAAATGAGCATTGACGACCAGAAAAATAATCAAGCAATATGCGGTTATCATCAGATTGGGTGGGTGTTTGCAGGCCCATGAACCCTCCTCCTCATCACACGAAATAATGGCGCCTCCATTTCTCTACTTGCACTCACAAAAAATGCCCCCCCCCCCCCCCCCCCCCCCGCCCCCCCCCAATCAAACTTTTGGGATCCCAAGGCCTCCAAGGGTCATGCCCCTTTAATTCTCCAAGTCAATTTGACCCTCCACCTACCCGGTCTTTGGCTTCTTCTACATTTGATGGCATCTGATCCACTAGCTGAAAAATTCTCCCTATCTATCTTGAAGTCCCAAACTACGGAGAACTTGATCCACTTCAATTTGGCACCCAAAAGATTATGAAAAATTTGTAACCATTGCAAAGTTCATCGTTAAAAGTGAATTGAGTTTCTATCTTCCACGATTGCTTAAAATTGTCATATCTACATCCACTGTTTCCTTTGAACTTTAGTTTACACTTTGAATTGAAAAAACTTGGTCCATTTCTAGTACTTCTCAAGTGTTTAAATCCACTCTCATTGGCAACCACAAGATAGAGCGACTTAGCTCGTCGAATCCATGAACTAATTTGCACATTAATGAATCATAAAGAGCATCAAGCTGCTTCAAAGAAAATATACAACAAAACACAAACACAGCTCTCACCCTACTCCCTGATAATATCAAGGCATGAAGACCCACAAGGGATAGGCCAAGTATAATTTAATAGAAATTCAGATCTAGTCTCTAACCAAGTGCTCCAACACAGTCTGGCTAAGAAGAACTATCAAAGGAGTCATCCCCTCAATGGTGGTCTGTCATGCCTACGTGACAACCTAGGATAACTAGACAACTTAAGAACAACTCTCTAAATAGCTCTTTAAATGCTACACAATGTCTTCACAGGAGGTAGACAATTGCTCAGATCTCCCTAACTACACATAACCTAAACTTTGGGACTTCATGCCTTGACTTGCCGATCCCCAAAAGAAGAAAATTCTCCACATACACATATACCTATATAGCACAAAGGGAAAGAACTCATAAATGAAGGACATCACCCAGACTTGGCCAAAAGAAGCTTCTACGCAACAAGAGGCTCACTCTATGTACTCCATCAAATCTGTATAGTTCAACGCTAAAACAAGAAACCATTAACCGCGCCCGCACCCGCACCAAATAAACACATGGCCCTCTTAGCCTTACAAAATCAACTAATGCACTACAAAATAAATGGCTCTTTTGAACTAACAAAATCAAACATTAAATCAAACCAATTGGCCTTCTTGGCCTTAAGAGAATGGATCATTTTAATTCATCAAATGCATGGCTTTCTTGGCATAAACATTGCATCCTATCAGATTAACCAAGATAAACACCAGCTGACACAAAATGCAAGGTCTAGCCTCATGCCACATATGCAAGCTAGCTCACTGCAATCTGATCATGAAAGTTTAATCTCTTAGACTCTTTTATATCCACTAATCCAAGCCTTCCCACTAACATAATGTCAATATGGGCTATCTCTTCTTGGGTGCTATTAACTAAATGAATGATCTCATTGGGCTCAAGTGTATTCTCATCTCCTTCGCATTCAAATAGACTGGTGGTTCCAGTTTCCCAAAGACCTCTCCTAGAGAGAGGTCCATGGATTTAGGCTCACTCAAACCTTCCCTAATTGGATTATTGCATGTGTCATTGTTACAACCCAATGAGCAAAAAGGCCATTCAATGATTCTTGTGAATAATGTTTAGAAATGTATGATGGGAACTAAGAGCCCTACTAACTATGCACACTATCTTGACATATGTCTCATGAAATGGAAAGAGGTAAAAGCTAGAGCTCATAGTTCTCCATTCTAGAACTACTAGGCCACCAAAATTCTCAGTAGTTAAAAAATAGAGGAAATATGATATTTCCTAATTCTAGAGTTTTTCTACTATGTGCAATGATAGCATCTACAATACTAGGTGGGAACTTGTTTATTAGTTTGTAAATCCCACTTAGGCCCTTCTTGATGGATCTAAAACTCGTATTCTTGATGGAGAAAAATGCACTTATATTGGAGGAGAGAGAGAGGAGGAAGGTAGATAGGGAGGGAAAGAAAAAGACAAAGTTGATATTTGGGGGGAGAGAGAGAGAGAGAGAGAGAGAGAGAGAGAGAGAGAGAGAGAGAGAGAGAGAGAGAGAGAGAGAGAGAGAGAGAGAGAGAGAGAGAGAGAGAGAGAGAGAGAGAGAGAGGTTTCTAAAGAACAATAAGAACACAAGAAAAGAACTACAAGAAAATCTATCTCATAGCATCAACAAGAAATGTCTCAACCTCTTTATGTATTGCAACCAATGTAAAAGAACTAAGAGAACACGAACCATAATAACTACAACCATGGAACATCATAGATCATAACTTCCATGGATTTATCTTTATCATAGCACATATTATTCTTTGTTACAACCACAAGGAGAGAAAGAGAAATATCCATAATGTTTATTTTCACAAAAAAAATTCATAGAATTTCATTCATTATCTTCATTTTGGTCTTCATAGTCATCTTATCATAATCGCTCTCACATAGATAAAATCTATCAATAAAATTTGGCTCTCTTTCTGATTGCTATCACTCTCTCACACAATTTCTACATGAATACTATAGAATCATTCTAAAAAATGCTTATTTAGTCATGGAGTCTTCTCCAACTCCACCTCTTGGTATGAAGGGACACTAGGGTCACTATACTATCCCTTCATAGCTTCCACTAACATTGTCACTCTAGTCTTCAATGTAATATCAAAATGGCTTCTTGTTTAGCTTAGCTAGGTACAAAGAAACCTAAATAAAACACTTTTGAATGAGCAAGATGCTATTGAGCTCCCATTCCTCATATAGAAGCATATAGTAGCATATAGAGGATTGTAGAGACTTAAGAAGCATATGGAAGCATCAAGAACAATCAGACCTCAACAAAACCATAGTTTCAACCAAAACCCACATCAATAAAGCACAACTCATACAAAAGGCACAAATTATAGCTCCAAATGATATTTGAAAGAAAAGACACGAGGGATTGAGTTTGAGATGTATGATGACGATGAATGAATGTTATGGGGGCTATGTTTTTGTTTGGTTTAAATGAGTTATGGGGCTGAATTTTGATATGAGTGTTGTTTAAGGGGATGTTTGGGACTATGAATGTGCATGTGCTTGATGTTTTTCTTCTTTTTTTGGGTGTGGTTTTTAATTTTTTTTTTCAAAGGCTAGATAAAAGGGATAGAACATGGGTTCATATACATAGAAAATGGAAAGTGCCCATCTTGATTTTACCTTTGGGTATGGGATTAAACAAATGAAGTATTTTATGAAATGCCTCACGATTTTTATGAACCTCTTAGTTAAGTAGAAAAGAACCATCTAGTGATTTGATTAGAATATGTTTTAATGGAACTTTACAAGAATATATACCCTAATAGAAATGCACATCTCATCATTCTAGAATTGATATTCATAGAATTATGGAGAAAGATTTTTGACAAAAGTGCAAATTGGCAAAACTAGACTGGACCAAATCTAGGCATTTCTACTTTTTAAATTTTTGTTTGTTGGGTATATTGTATATTATGGATGTTAGTTTCCTTTTTTGGTTTTTTAAAGGGTATAAAGTTGTGGGATTGGGGATGTTGATGGGTTTGGGTTTATTTGTGGTGATTAGGTTTGGTTTTTTAAAAGTACATATTTGGGTTATTTATTGATGAGTCAAGATGAGGAAATAAGGGGTTATGGGGGTGCATTGCATTAGGTGGTGTTTCTTCATGCATTTGTCATTGGTTAATGGTGATATGGGGAGGATGGTGTGAATGGGAGCCTAGTTGGGAGAGCATATGGTGGTGATGTTGCAAGATAGACTTACTAGGGTTGTTATTTGATCCTTTGGTTTTCTCTATTTTACATTTTGAATTTGGGTAGGGCATTTATTTTCATTGTGTCTTTATGTCAGTTAAAACTACAAAAAAATGATATGTATTTGGAAGACTTGCACGAGGGTCACACTACCTAGTTTAAATTGAATTATCATATGGTTCTATCCATGAATAAAGGGAGAGTCTCATGACAAACACTACACTATGTGAATCCACCTTTAGCCATCAACCTTATCCACCTATAAACCACTACCAAAAACGTACCTACCAAGATCATTATCCAAATCCCCTACCCTTAAACACTTGGTTGTAAGTCTATATAAAGGCACCTTATCTACATGAATAAACAACTCTCTTTTGCATTTTACTTTCATTTTGCTCTCATGTCCTTGTTGGTGAGTACATTTTAGCTACTTTCATGTTCTATTAAGATCTTGTCTTCAATACTTTAACATAATGTCAGAGCAATGGAAGGTATGAAACTTTGGAGACGTTTTGGGTTTGGGCCTTCCTCCTATGAATGATGGATGCTAAAGAGACATCTTTGTAAAGTTGTATGTTTGACAAATTACATGAGTGGTTTGCAAGTTGTATGGGTATCCAATAATTGAATGGACTATGTGACTATTAATACAAATTTTTTACTTCTATATGGTCAAACTGAGGATTTAAATGCTATAGACCAAAGGCCATAAGCAAGCTAGGTTTCTAGAGAAAATTGTAACTTTGGAGCACATACATAATTATGCCATTTCAACTAAGATATTCTTTCATGTAAAATTATGATCTAGAGACTTATTGACAAAGATAGACTATATGTTTAAATCGCTACCAAACATTGTTCACAACTATTCGTGAATGGTGTTTGTGCATTTTGAGTTATAGGGACGCTAATGGGCTACTGTGGGGACTGCTTGCTCACATGTCTTGTTTTGGCTGCCAATGGTTAGTATGGGTTATGAGCCAAGTTGCAATTGACCATCTTCATATTCTCTCATGGATGCATCAAATTATTCAACAGCATATTTGCCGGACACCCCTTGCCATTTATGCAAGGGGTTAGCTAATAATTTGATGCATTTAGTGTAGGGCATGAATGGCCATCCCCTTGGTCCGGTTTTGTACTTCGGTAGGGTTTGTTGGGGACCAAGGGTTTGTTTTCAACAGTAGGTTGCTGAATGGTGTGCTTCATGGTTATATTTTGTTAGGCCAAGAGGGCCCTTTGTTCTTGTATAGGATTGTTTGATTTCATGAGGTTTAAGAGGGCCATTTATTTTGTAGTGAAATCATTTATCTCATTAGGCCAATAAGGCTATTTATTTGTTTGGTGCAGGTGTGGTTAATGGGCTTTGTTTTAGTGCTACACTAAACAAATTCGACAGAGGGCCTTGGCATAATGAATATTTTCAATTTCCTACTTTCTACTCTAGATGATGGTAGAGAAACATATTTGTAAAGCTATATCATAGAAAAATTAGATGAAGGGTCTGTGCATTGTATGGGTATGAATTTGTTGAATGGATTATGTGACTACTAAGACACGCCCTTTTTTTCTTTATGGTCAAACCAATGATTTAATGCTATAAATCAGAATCCTTATGCAAGCTAGGTATATGGGAAAAAATCTACATTTGGAGCATGTAGCTAGATGCCTAATTGTGTCATTTTAATTGGAACCTTATTTCATGTAAAATAATGACCTAGAGACTTATTGATGAAGATAGACTTTTTGTGTTTGGATTGCTATTTATTTCTTTCGATAATTGAATATATAGTAAAAACTACATGCTAATGAGATGCAGAAATTTCAAAGATGTATTTAGTTACAGATGCAAGGTGTGTGTATAATCATCTTTTGTCTCCTTGCCATGTGCCTTAGGGAGCATTGAAGTTCAATTTTTACTAGAGGATAATATAATGAAAGTTCTCTTTAAAAATGCTATAGACGTGTCTTTTTGAATTTATCTCAATGGATGAACCGCTTACCATTAAAGGCTTAAAATGATTGCTTGTTCCAAAGTTTTTGGGTAACTCAAGGAATAAAATTTCTTGCAACAAATGCCAACTATGTTTGTAAAAAAAATAATCAAAACATGTTTACTACATGCTTCAATTCTCAAACTTGTTAACAAAATATAAAATTGTAAATTAAGAAATTTACCAATTTTCTTAAGTGTGCCTTTAAAGGTACATCACCTTGTATAGCAAGCATTACATCCATGCAATAATGGCGTATAAAATAATTTATTCTCCAACTATACACTAAATATAAGACTATGTAAATGAGATGTAAAGATTAACAAAAAAGAAATGGGTTTTAAAAACCACATAATGTTAATGTAAAATTAGGCCATCCTTAAATGATATCCAATCAAATGAAGCTTAAAAAAGTAAGAACTCATAACTATATTTTTCCACCCCCAAAAACAGAAGAAAATTTAGAATAGTATTATAAGACTTTTTGAAATCTTCCCTTAGACAACACACAAAACCAATGTATAAATTTAATTGCCCATCAAACCTCTATCATGCATCAAATCTCTCATTTACTATTCTTTATGGAATATCTATAGCTCTTAAAGCATGCAAAAGTGTGTATTTTTGCTATAGGAACATGAATTTGCATGATATCAAAGTTCCAACCACCATTGCATATATAAGTGTGGTTTTTGAGTAAGGTTGGGCTGCAAGATTGGGTTGAAAAGCATTATAACTTCTATAGTAAGGAGGGCTATCTTGTGGTGCATAGTGAGGTGCACCAACTAAGCTAGTGTCCTCATTTGAGGAAGAGGGATCAATTGGCACCGCTAATCTCAAGCCTTTTTGACATTGTCCAAGATCCCCTGAAATAAAGTAATATGTCTCTTCTGTAACAAGTGTGACAACCATGTTGCCCTCCCCATGATCTAATGCTATTGGATTTTTTGTATTACAATCTTTGTAATCTTCTTCACTTACCAACAAGACACTTTGTTGGCCTATAGTATATGGAAAATCTGCAAAATTAAAGGTAAAGAACAAGGATTCGCCTTACTTTCTTTCATTATGGTTATTAATTTGAACCTGCTAATGCATCATTCAACACAATTCATACAACTATTTGATGTTTTTCTCTTCCCAATACTTTTAGTTAATTAGTGAAGTTGCATAGATTTGTAATTTGTAATGTAGATGATAAGTATGTGAAAATTCAAAACACATCCATAGTGGCACCAACCCATGTCTTTTGAAAGTTCAAGCCCTAAGCTACATGCCCAAAAGATGTTAAGCAACCCCTTTTCTTGCTACATAACTATAGGATATTATTGCAATTTGCATTGATCTCTTTTTTTTTCACCAATCGTTTCTTCCATCAATATGCGATGTTGAATAAAAGAAAAAATCCTTGATACAAATCTATGTGAAATGTACATAACTCATCAAAAATGTTTTTAGTAAGGTAGAGCTACAAGTGTCTTGCTTCAAGTATGCATTATAAAAAGTGAGAATACAAGCTATCTATGTATGCACACACAAACATGTTGTGTGTATTTTGTGCATGCATGCATGTGTGCGTGAGTGCATGCATGCGTGTGTGCGTGCGTGAGAGAGAGAGAGAGAGAGAGAGAGAGAGAGAGAGAGAGAGAGAGAGAGAGAGAGAGAGAGAGAGAGAGAGAGAGAGAGAGAGAGAGAGAGAGAGAGAGAGAGAGAGAGAGAGAGAGAGAGAGAGAGAGAGAGTGTGTGTGTGTACATGCATGTGCACACTTATCCTTTCTATGCATATGCATGCAAACGTGCATGTGCACACATACATATAAAGGGAGAGAGAGAGAGAGAGAGAGAGAGAGAGAGAGAGAGAGAGAGAGAGAGAGAGAGAGAGAGAGAGAGAGAGAGAGAGAGAGATTAGTGGACAACTTATTTATATAACTAGTTGATCTAGTCTAAAAGGAAGCTTACACAAATCATCGCCCACATGGAAGTCATGCTTAGCCACCCATGCTTGCAAATCACCATCAAGACTCCATCCTTTGGCATCACCCACTGTATATTCAACACTATGCACATGTGTGAAAAAAAATGGAATGAGAAAAGCAAAGAAGAAGGCCATGCAACTCATCTTGAGTAAGATGAAAATTTGATTTCTCTTCTCTTTTCATGAGAGTGCTTGAACGTTTGATGCAAATTGCAATAGACGCTTGCTTATATATTGGTACTAGAATCTTTAGTTTGATAATGACCAAATGTCTTTGTCTTGAATACTCCTAGATGTGTTACTAGTGTGTCTTGGTACAATGGGGAGACAAATGAGTTAGGAGTACCTCCTCATATAGTATTTTACAAGTTTGTTGGCCAAAAGTGGATATGGTTGGAATAGTGTGATGTGAAAAACTTTCAAACCATGCCACAAATTCTTGGAAATGAGATATTTAACATGCATTCATGATTCCTCTATACTTATAAGAACTAGTCTAAATTGGTTAAAAGATACTATTGTTTTGAGAATAGTAGATATACCATATCTCTATCAAGAAGGTAGTAAGAACTAATTAATTAACATTCCATCTACATTGACTTATTCTCACCATACTCTATTACTCAATGTTTGACGTGTCATATTCTCTTACACATCAATGCTAATGAACATAAATGTAGATCATAGCATTGGGACAAGTAAACAAAATGACTATGGGATTTTACCTATTATAAACATGCCAATGTCTTGAAATGAGAATGGTGAACATATATTTTCCAAAAAAAAAAGTGTATATAAAAGTTTACATGGTTATTTTTAAAACTTTTTCTTGTGACAAACGTGTGTGAAACATGCATGTATATGCATTCATGTGTGTGTGCCCTTTAATATAGCTCCTTAAAATGGTACTAGAGTATCCTAAGTGAACAAGACATGCATAAGATGACTAGCCTTTTGTCTTAGCATGCATTCTTTTGTGTAACGATATATTTTTTATCTTAGTATAATCATATCATTTCACATCTAAAATAGCCCCTTAAAGTAACAACTATCCTTTCAAAGGCCCAAATCTACTCTTGGAAATCCCCTTTTTTTTTGGACTTCTCTAATCATTACAAGAGTTAAAGAATTATGCATGCAATTAATAAGGTTCTATAAATCATTAGAAGATTAAGTACGTTCAAAGTATAATGTATGAATTAATAAATGTTGAGGATAACCTTAATTAAGTCAAATATTTCATGCATCTCAACACATGTGCAAGAATGGGAACCTCCTAATGCAATCATCTTAAGGAACTACCCATAGTATAAAATTTACATCCCTATGTACAAACCTCGTGTATAAAACTTTAAATAATTTTAGTACCCTCTTAATGTAGAAATTATCCTTCAAGAGTCTCTCTATATACACATTTTCTCCTTGAATTTAACCCACCCCTATGTAGACCTTGGGATGACCCCATTTTTGCTAACAAAAGCTTACAAAAGCATTAGTAACCTCATGAGTATCATTAACTAAAACTCACACAAATACATTGATAAACATGCATAGACCACTCCCCCTTTTGTTTTTGTAAAACCACTACTTGAATTCTATCATTTTAAAATAGGTCTTCTTGAACATGAGGAACAACTAGTGCAAAACCACATCAAGCTCATAAGTACCTAATAATATGTCAATATTCATACTTCAAGAGTATAATCTAAGATGGAAATTTGATTAAAGCTTCTAGAATGCTAGGCTTTGACAAAGAAAGGGAAATAGTGAAAGGAATAGGGCCATGAAGAAGCCATAACTAAATGTGCAAAAGTTATCTATAGAGTTCACTAGATACCACTTAATTGAATTGAATGGTGATGCAAAGCCTCCATAGCACCCATGCACTTCCTTTGGCATGTCTAAGAATGTGATGTAATCGCATTATTTTTTCGTGCGTTTAAATGCCTTTCAATGGATGAGGTCAAGAGTGCATCTTGACTAATTAGAGCTCAAAGTTATGTGCGTGGGTGTGTGCATTCGATTCCCAGCTACTAATGTGATGTAATTGCATTGAATGGTGATGCAAAGCCTCCATAGCACCCATGCACTTCCTTTGGCATATCTAACAATATGATGTAATCACAAGGTCCTACCAAGTTAAGAGTAGAGGTTACCTTCAAGGGTCAATAATGATCAAAGACAAAAGTCAACAAGTGTATGTAATACCTAGAGGTCAATTTTACAGAGTAAATTATAACTAAAAAGTATTAAAGCTATAAAGTGACTAGGATAAACCTTTAATCTTATCACATCCCATAAGTTTCTTAAAGAAAATGGGTCAGTTTATTGCTTTATGACACGCAAGGAAAGGATATTTTTAAATATCCTTTGAACACACATGATATGAATGATTTCTTAAATTTGTGCCCCTTGAGTATGTGAATAGTTCCTTTTGTACATGTGTAGGTTTATTTATGTGCATGACAATTCTTTTTGTGGATTTGCATATTTATGTTTGTATGGGTATAACTTAGATGATAATATTTTTTAAGTGTGTATGTGTGTAGTATATATGCATACCATTATCATACCATTATATACACATATAAAAATGAAGCCATGCATATAAGAAACCAACATTCCTATGCATAGATATGTATATATATATATATATATATCTATAGGAGGGTGCTTGTCTCTATGCACATATTCTTGCACATGTGCATGCATGTGCTACCAAGTAATGACTAAGATTTTTCTATGTGAAGGTTAAAAATTGTTAATAGTTAAGGCATTATGTGTCACACACTTTCTAATGGAGAAGAAAATGTTGAAAATTATAGTACCACATAGTTAATACTCAAGAAATAAACAAAGATAGAAATGGCACGGGATGGGGTGTGTGCATATGGGCAGGTGCATTGATGTACCTTCACTCAACTCACTCGCACTCCCTCACTCACTCAACACAAAATAAAAGTAACACATGAAATGCGAGAATAAGGTATGCTCTTGTATTACTCAAAGAAATAAAGGTAAAACAAAAATACACCTCATGACTACACCCTCATGATACTACACATGAGAGTTTAGGAAATCACATGTAGGATGCACCACATCCTACACTTGAGTCACCACTACTCCCTATGTGCATCTAGCACCAACCCTAGGAAATAGTTACAAAGCCCCAAATTGGGGAAGGGGAAGAGGGTAGCTCACACTCAACCCTTGATGAAAAATCTTGAAGTCCCTTCCAAGGTAGTGGGCACATGGATGCTTATTACATTGCTTTGCTAACCTATTACAAGCTAGTCTAAGAAATAGATACCATTTCATAGTCCAATTACAATCTAATTAATGGATCAAGATACATTGGAAGTATTGAGGGGAGTTCTCCTTGAGCTTGCTAGCAAAGGTGTCTTTGCCACACTCCCACACATCCACTTTTGAGATCCAAGTGGCTTCCTTGAGTGGGTGCCCTTTCCACTTGGTGAGGTATTCAGGGTAACCTTTATATTAATAGCACCGAAGGATTGCCTCCATGCCTTTACTCTAGATGGTGCGTCGCAAGGGAGCCACATCATGCCTCCAAGTGATATACCATCACGAAGCCTCATCTCGATGCATCACGAATGTTGGATCTTGTCTCGTGCTTCTGTGAGCCCACTCTAGGTCCAAGCAAGAGTCCTCTAATACCAAGTGTGTTGTAACCCATCCTCAACTCACTCACTTGCACTCCCTTACTCACTTGATGTGGCATAGAAAGAACACATGAAATGTGAGAACAAGGTATGCTCTTGTATAACTCAAAGTAAGAAAGGTATAACATAAATAAGCCTTAGTACTACACCCTTATGATGCCACACATGAGAGGGTTTACCACGGAGTCTTAGAAAATCACATGTAGGATGCACCAAAAGCTGCACTTGAGTCACTGCTACTCCCTATGTAGGTGCACCTAGCCACAATGCTAGGGAATAGCTGCAAAGCCCTAAACTAGGGAAGGGAAAGAGGGGTCCTCACAAGAGGGCGGGGGGCAAACTTGTGCACAAGGACATAATTTTGTAGCCTTCTATCAAATTCTTCAACATTTTAATCAAATTTTTATGTTTTTGTCTTACGAAAAATGTAAGTCTAGAAGAGGGGCAGTTACTTATTTGATGAAAGAGACAAAGATGCTTCCACATTTAAAAAGAAAGAGAGATCGTCCTAAGGAAGTCCTACCACTTGCACCATTTATTATTGGTAAGAAAACAAACAAATAAGAGTTTACGTATTTTTCTTTTTGTATAGGAGTAGAAAAGTATTCTACCCCACCCTACCATTAAGTTGAAAATAGCCAATTTGGTATAATTTGGTATATTATCAATTTTTTTATCCACATAATATTTGTGCTTATTTAACACTAGTCTTGTAATTCTCCACAAAAGTGGCTACAAGCCATTTTAGTGGCTCAGGTTCTATTTCATTATATTTGAAATAACATGTGTGTATGATATCAAAATTGGATGGGACTTTTCCAACATTGTAAAATAGTAGTGTAAAAGATTTGGAATAAGTTTCAAATGGAAATTCATTGTCTGCAAAAAAATGGATTTTCAAAAGTGCATGAAAATTGGAAAAAACTACACTCAACAAGGTTGTTTGGAGCTCTTAGAAAAGTTGATATTTTTTATCTTCTTCCAAATATCTTAATAAGAATACATATTATACATATTAAAGTATTTTTCATAAAAAATTTATCTTTTTTATTAAAAAATATGGCTTTGATTAGAAACACTAAAAGTTTTCAATTTTCAACAAATTTGGTCTTAAAGATGGACACAAAAATATACACTTCCTAGCTTGACTTAACCCTTTCTATTTTTTTTCAACTACTATCTCACATTAATCACATTTCCCTAATCCATTTCTTCTTAATATTTTTCTTTTTGATGAGAAATAATTTTTTTTGTAGAGGGTCCAAATTGCCACAAAAGTGGCTTTTTTGCTACAAGACTAGTGTTAATGTTATATCCTATCAACAAACCATTGTGAAGGTAACAAGAGTGTTTAGTTATATTAACTCTATGCATATAACCAAATTGGGTTACCATGGTGCTTTCAAAAGTCTAAAAGCTTGTCATCAAGAGAAAAATCTAGTATAGTCTCTAGTTAATAATGAATGGCACATCAAAGTTAAATCTTTTCTTTCCATTACAAATTCCATATTTATAGGGAATGTTAGCACTTTCATAGGAGATAATAACATGTCTTGCTCAAATAATTCCTTCATAAGCTAGAACACATGCTTTCATCTCAAGTTTTGTATCACAATTTGTAAGCTAAATGTCCGAATCAATGTAAAACTTCTAATAAACTTAGTTAGTATCATTTAGGAAGATAAGAGTATCCCCTAATTGTTTGATTGAAAGACTTGTTGAAACTTTTGTACCATAATCACATGAAAGGGCGTAATTTTTTACTACATACATATAATAGTTCTATCTCAACACAAGTTCTCTCCAAGTTTATCCAAAACATATTTTGTGCCTCCAAGTTTATCTAAAAGTACATATTTTAAGCAAACACCATTACATGTCTACCTAGATACTTGTAAAGAATGTGTACCTTTTTACAAGACTTGATTAGTATAATAAACTTTGTCAAATAAATTGTTTATTGAAGAAATGCTATAATGTATCTTGTCATCCACTTTTGATGTGTATGAATATATTAGTTGTTTTGTATTGTAATAGTTTATATAACATTAACACCATGTGGAAGGTTGGTTACACCGTACATTGTGAATCATAAACTTTTAAGAACTCGAGTTAGCTAGCATGGCATGGTTTTCAAAATCCCTCAAAAACACATACCTTACGTCACATGTGCATGATGAAAATTGTAGAAGTGCTCATTGCAATCAAATTGATGGTGGTACAAGTCAAATTTTAGGTTTTACTCCTAAAAATTTATAGAGACGAAAGAAGAGTATGATCATTAGCTTGTGACAATTCACATAAGAATCTCTAAGTCATGAATGTTGGTGAAAATGTCATTATCCTTTATAGCAAAGCACTAGAACTTGTTAAGAGATATGTGTCGAAAATGGGTTGTAAAAGCCCATTCCTTTATTCGCAATAGCTTTAACTCTTGAGAGAGGTACAATTCAATGTGTTGTGAATGTTAACAACATTTGCTACCTGTAAAAACTAGCTACTCTAGATATATAAAATATTTATGAGTGGCAAACAACCAACTAGGTTATGCCTTTCCATTCTACTTTGCATGGAATTGGTAGTGCTAAAAGACAAACCTTGCCTAGTGTTAAAGAACAAAAGAAAGGTCAATGGATATCATCTTGCATGAAGTAGGTAGAGTAATTTGTCCAAAGTTCAAGTCAGCTCCTTGAATAAGGTGACTTTATTTTTTCAAGTTACCTTAATTCAATGAAAATCAAGGAAATAGTGAGAAACTTATAAAAATAAGTTTGGATGTGCTCTAACTTGTTAAGTAGGCTTTTGAAATATGTTTCTAGCTAACTAAAGAAGGATGTGGATGGTGGGGTCAAAGGATCAATGAGAAGGCCAATGGTGGATGGGGGCCATGACATCACTTGACTTGTTTATCATTTGCTACTGCTCCAAAGTGAAGCTCCTAGTCTTTGGGAGATCTATATAAGGGGAGGAGCATCATGAGGCTAGGGCAAAGCATTGGAAGGAGAGAGAGAGAGAGAGAGAGAGAGAGAGAGAGAGAGAGAGAGAGAGAGAGAGAGAGAGAGAGAGAGAGAGAGAGAGAGAGAGAGAGTTGTTCTTGTGAGAGAATATATGGCAATGGAGGGTGGCATATTGTTAATGATCTCCATGTTGGTGGTAATGGCTAGTGTTCCTATGGCAAATGGTGCGCAATACACAGTAGGCGACAATGTGGGATGGGGCTTGGGGAATGACCTCGACAATTGGGTACTTCAACACAACTTCTATGTGGGAGATGATTTATGTAAGCCTTCTATCTCTCTCTCGTCCAATTATAGACTAGCCCACCAGCTAGTCTTTTAGCCACACATTCATACTTGAAAATATGTTCAAAATGCTCTCTCTCTCTCTCTCTCATTCATAGAACGTAGGTAACAATTCTCCACCTTGCTTTAATTTCTTAACATGGTCGTTCGAATGGTTAATGAGCATGAATGAAGCGCCCTCTCTCTCTCTCTCTCTCTCTCTCTCTCAATCAAATGTACATATATATATCTGAGCGTTTTGTTGGGGTGTTGCAGTGTTCTCGTATCCGAGCGGCCAACACAGCGTGCTACTGGTGAGCGAGGGGGACTTCAACGACTGCAACACGGAGAGCCCCATAGCCTCCGACAACGGGCAGGGCAACATGGCGATAACGCTGGTGAGCGCGGAGACCTACTTCTTCATCTGCGGCGTGCCCGGCCACTGCGCCCAGGGCCTCCGCCTCAAAGTCCCGGTCTTGGACGCCGTCGCCGCCCCGCCACCCGCCGAAGAGGACCACGTGTCCCCACCTCCGCCAGTCGTCGACGACCACGTGCCCCCACCCGCCGACGACCACGTGGCCCCTCCCGCCGACGACCACGTGCCCCCTCCACCTGAGGAGCATCACGACACCCCCCCGGCCAAGGACTCCCCTCCTTACTACAAGTCCTTCACCTCCTTCCGCCCCGCCAACTCTGCATCCCCCCTCCTCATCACCCTCTCCTTCATCCTCTCTTCCACCTTCGCCTCATCCCTTCTTCTCCTGCTCATCTAAACCAAGCATCAACTCCTTTCACCACATATATCCATTGTTAGCTACACCAACTTCATCTCACCATGGCTTGCTACACCATTAGTTTAATCCTCCATGTGATCATCGCTTGTTCCACCACCATCCATTGCTTGCTACCCCATTAGTTTGATCCTGCATGTGTTCATTTCTAGTTCCACCTCCATCATTAGTTTAACCTTGCATGATCATTGCGAGCCCCACCTCCATCACTAGTTTAACCGTCCATGAACATTGCTGACCCCGCCATAATTGTCTACTTAATCTAGCACTAATCATCCTTGCATGATCATAATTTTCTAGCTGTTCCATCACTTGCTTTGCCTCACAAGATCACCCCATCACCATTGCTGCCTATATCATTTATATTTTAATATTGCATCATTCTTAGCTCCATATCATGTGCTCCACCACACAAACTCATCCCACATCATATCGTTGATTGCTACAATATCCTTGTCACATATTTGCTAGGTCCATAATCATTTCTCTATCACACAAGCTTACTCCCATATTGTCACATAATCACTCATAATGCTTATCATTATGTGCTCCAACGATTTGTCCACATTATTAAGACCCTTTTACAATTGCCCATTACATCTTACCATGAATAGTTTTCACGCCTCAACCCCTACATGTAGAGATTTATAGAGCAGTTCTTGTACTTCATTGTCTTGCAAAAATAAATCAATAAACATTGTTCTTGTTCTCTTAAGATCCAATCTTCTATCTCTCTCTCTTAAACAACACACTAGTTCATTATTTAATTATCATTATATCATGTTTGGTGTCATTTTTCCATAATATAGCTCACCACTGTACTTAATGTAGGAAATGAGTGCATATTGTAAACCTATATTACTACTACTTTTATTGTGACAATGTAAACATGATGACCAAGAAATAACATAAGAGGCAAACTCAGAAACTTGAACAAAGGATCCCTTGTAACTAGCCTCATTTTTTATTTGTTTAGAAATAGATACTAAATGCTTTGGATAATATAGTCAATAGCAAGTCAATAACCAACATAACACCATGCAAATGCATGCTTAAGAGACTTGGGCTCTATGAAAATCTCTTCATAACTTTAGGTGGGAGTCCTTTTGTACCTTAAAATCCCTCCATAAAAGGTTCAACAAAGCAAACCAATTTTATGGTGGGGCTAATAGACTTAAGGTTTCCTAAAACCTATGTTAGAAAAGTCATCTTAAACGTCTACATAAAAAATGCCGAATAAAGTAACATTCTTTTGAGAAATGCAAGTCTTTGTATGCCATTTTGAATGAGACATATACACTCTGCAACATCTACAATATACACAAGTCCTAAATATCTTACTTAATGACTTACATCCAATGAATTAGCTAGTTGAGACAACAATATTTTGTTCAAATTCTATTAGAATGGTGTAATGTTGTCAGAGTTCTGCTCATTTATGCTTATTAATTTCCATTAATATATGCCTAGAAAGCATTATACTTACAATGTTGTGAAGATCTTTTAAATAAGTACATAGGAATGGTCATTACAAATCACACATGATATTCTTTCACATAAAAAAAGATAGTCACTACATAAGGTCCTAAAATCTCATGCTCCCCACCTTATTAAATATTGTATCTCCATCAACTTTAGCATGCTCCATTAACCCCTCCAACAATATTCAAAGGACTAATTCTCTTTGGAAGCTTTCTTATATGCTTGGTAGGATGGAAAATATGGATTTAGTTAGGGTTTTGAGACATTTTGACTAATCTACTACTTTCACCACCTTGTAATTATTTCTTGTCATATTAAGTAACACAATATCAATTTGCAACTAAAACCAAGGGCATCTTGTTTGAAAAATTTCACATATATGGCAAGTAGTTGGAAAATGTCTTGTTCTCCTTACTGATCTAATATGTCGAGTTTAGTTATTGTTTCATGAATATGCATCAAATTCAATCATGAGAAATCATAATATCTCCTCAATATTTAACAATAGTGAAGATTTTTGTACCCTTTATAGTTTTATTAAATACGTTTGGATATGTACATTTTTATACCCTTTGGATATGTTAATGTACACTAAGCTAAGTCTTGTCTCTACTTTTTCGTGAATATCTCTATTCTCAATACAATGACAAATTATTTAAAAAATATTAAAAATTTGTATGCCCTCTATGTAGTGCTTATATTTTGACTATTTTATCTTATTCTTATCCAAGGACAAAGAACTATAAACATTATATTATAAAGTATTTTACTATTAAGCCTTCACCTAAGCCTTCATTAAGGCTCTAGGGAGGGCATCTTACAAGATAAAGTTTCAAAATGTTGACTCATCTTGAATAATATGAGACTTCACTTAAGAGAGATGCATACTAACCTTGTATCCAAAAAAATTGCATTAATCAAGGGTTAAAATCTCAATGTTTTCTCAAATTAGATATCAAATGTACGAGGAATAGCTTCTCCTTTATTTTTGAACAAAACCTTAAGCTTAAATCTTGCTTCAAGTAATTAGATATTGAGTTTCATGTATCATATTCTAACATGACATGTTTTAATTAGTGATTTAGCCAAGTGCCATTCAATGAAAAGTAATTAGATAATTGTGTGCATGAATCAACTGGCCTTTAAGGGTGATGCTTGGATCATGTTTGATCTTCTAGATCATTTTGACAATTTACAAGTTAGCCTCTTGGTCTTTTGTCTATCATGTGTAAGAAAATTGGGAATATAACCTAATCAAAAGATCCTTTAAAAGCATATTCCTTCTTCTATAAGGTTTTTAATTCACTTGATCTATGTTTTTTTGCTTTATCATAAAAAAAGTGAGGACTCCCCTTACCAGTGTTTCCAAGGCAACTTAATCTATTATTATGATCCGGCCTTTTGTGTGGGTAGTTATATATTATTTTTCATCATATTTTCTTAAAATATCTCTTCAATTAGTTTGATTAACTTAAAAAGTAATTGTGAGAATGCATATTCATGATACACTTTTCATAAATGATGATGTATGCTTTCTTCTTGTGAGTCCTTGCATATATGGTGGTAGAAGGTTATCCTAAATACCTTAGTGTTAGCCTAATATTTATATCCCTTTGCTCCATCTTGATGCCATCAAGCATACCCATTCTTACAATATAGTCTCCCTAAGTGGATTTGAAGATTTTGGTAGCACATCAAATTACAACCCCTTTCTTTAGAACTTCACTAATGCTCTTTGATGCACCATGGGAATATATCCCAACCCATAGTAATGCACAAGGACCACCACATTGTTGTGTGGCATCATGAGCAAAGACTCATTATAGTGAAGCAATCCCTTGTCAAGGATGAGGTTCACACATCAATAAAGTTGAATTAGCATAAATGGAGGCAATTCCATGGATTCAAAAAGTTAATGATAATGTACTATCTTTATCTCTATGAAAACCATCATGGATCTTTGGATTTTCCCTCCTTTATGATGCCATATAAGACCTCAATCACACATGAACTTTAAAAATGTTCATGAGCACATGTTTGGAAGGGTGTGAAAATTTGGAGAGAGAGAGAGAGAGAGAGAGAGAGAGAGAGAGAGAGAGAGAGAGAGAGAGAGAGAGAGAGAGAGAGAGAGAGAGAGAGAGAGAGAGAGAGAGAGAGAGAGAGAGAGAGAGAGAGAGAGAGAGAGAGAGAGAGAGAGAGAGAGGTGAGAATGAAAACATAAGTAGGTGTAATACTATTTGAGTTATATAGCTATATATTATAGTAGCTTTCCAGTCATGTTGCTACCTAATGAATTTAATAGCTCCTTGATTTTCTCATAGGAGATACTTTATATCTAGAGGGAGGCTTCATTGTGTATACATAATTGATATGAAACTTCAATAACTTGTCAAATATACTTGTGAGACAATGCAAAGTGTGAAAATGCACATTCTTTAGATCAATTTGAATTATGGATTTTCAATTCTTCTCAAGACATGACCTACTTGGTGGTGCCTTTTCTATTGCAAACTAGTATTCATTTGTTTCATATGAGATGATCTAAGGCCTTAGAACAATTGTTTAATTTCATGCAACACAAGTAAGGTAGTGACACTGATGCCTTAGTGTCACAATTGAACATAAAGTAGTGATGCTAATGCCTTAGTGTCACAATTGAACATGCACCTGAGTGTCTTAATATCACCACCCATGTTGAGTGACATTGATTTCTTTGAATCCTTCCATGTAAAGCTTCTTGCCACTTGCTTGCTTAAAAATTATATTCAAATATAATGGTCTAGTTAAAGATCCAAGAAGAAGAGTGACATTGAATTCTTTGACTCCTTCCATGTAAAGCTTCTTTCAACTTGCTTGCTTAGAAATCATATTCAAATATAATGGTTTATTTAAAGTTTCCAAGAAGAACATTGGGAGTCTCCTTGTCCACTTTAACTAGTGCTAGCCACAAAATTTCCTTGTTCAATTACACACTAATGGAGGGACAAGCATATTATCTTTCACTTAGGCCATTGCACAACTCATGAATGCAAGATCCACTCTCTTTAACTTGTGCTTCTTCATAATTTGTTATTCTTCAAGCTTGTTAACAACCTCCAAGGTTGAAATATCACCTAGTAAGTATACTTGGTAAAATTTTCTAGAAATAAGTGTATCATATTAAATCGTCGATGCTATATTACAACAAGTTAATACCTTCTAAGCATTATACTTGGTAGAAACAAGCTATGGTGCAACATTGTAACTTAAGGATGTCAAAAGCAATATTGTTGAACTTTGCCATATTCATGACAAATGATCTTACTAGATTTAGTTCCTTTGACTTCTATTTTCTCATTGATAAAAATCTAGTTTCCTATTGAATTAGCAATGGATATATTTCACACTTTTCTTGTAGGTCTAAGACAAAATGGACGAACAAAAATCATATGCTTTATTTTGCTATGAGACAATGTGTTTGTTATCATATTTTATATGACTTCATAGTATTTTCAACTAACTGTAGTAGTATCACATGTTATTTGAACTTCTTTCATGGATAAACTATTAAGGACATCTTGGGGCACCTCATTCAATGCAACAAATAGAGTGCTTGATATTAAGTATATCTCAAATCACAATAAGATTTTTACATTTCAAAATGCCTTCAAAAGCTTAAACTATTTGCCTTTTCAAAAGCTCATACTATTTGCCTTACCTTGGCCTCTAGTATCATTAGGAAAGTTCCTTAAAAAGGTACATAGCTAAAATTAATGACTATAGTAAATCAAGATAGTCTACTAAGGGGATATTGCTGCTCTCAATGCTTGCACATATTTCTTTCATGCTCCACCATTCATTGATAGCAACAACATTGGTAGTAATTGAGATTTTCTTGAATGTTCTTGTTATATTGTGTCTTTGTAACTTTGATTCTAGAATGTTCTTGGCCTTCTTACTTGAGGGCTAGTTTCAATAATGTACTCTTCTCCTCTGGAGAGGATTTTGTTTGCACCTCCTTTGCTATCTCTTGTTTCTTGTGCTAAAAGCTATCTTTGTATTACTTCAATTCTTATTCTAACTAAAGCACATTATTTTTCTACTTATACAAGGATTTTCAAAATTCATTCAAAGACTCTAAGAAAGATTGATGAGCATTATATAATAATGATTGATAATTGGTACATGCAAATATTTTCACATAAGCATTTGCAATAACATGATAGATATTGTTCACCATTTCCCAACTTAAGTGAGCAATGAAGATATAGGATTGAAAGGATAATTTAGGCTAATAATAGGGTCATTTGGGTACAAGAAGAAAGCCTCAACACAAAGATCAATATTTTTATTTTCCTCTCTACACAATATTGGAATGGTGTGTTATATCTAAGCTATGCTTATTATGTGAGGAACCTTTATCATACCATACTCCTCATCCTACATGAACATCCAAATCTACTTTCCTCTTGCAAATGCTTATCTCCATAAATGGTTCCATTAGGAAATGTAAGCTAGTAGAGAAACTTGTGTAGATTGATTTACTTAGTATAATATTGGTTTAGAAGGAGTGGAGGTTAAAATAGAACATGAAAATTAGTTAGATGAACATATAATATAGTTAAACACCTTTAGAAATGGAGAAGACTATTTTTTTAGGAAGGAGAGAAAGCCAAAATTTTGGGGCAGTCAAACTTATACACCTTGGTAATGTGGCACCAAGGAGAAATAGTGTGATATAAAATAATTATGTAACTACCTCTCGAGGGTCCCAAGTGCCACATATGTGGAATTTTAAAAATGTAAATTTATTTGGAGACATTTTAATGTAAAATAGAATATTAAAATGGGTATTTGAAATTAAAATATGACTAAGAATATTTTGAGATAAAGAAATTATTTTTTACAAAAATAAAAAAGTATGTTTTGGGATAAAAATAAAATTTCCTTGTTGATGTGATACTTTCAGTAGAGAGGTGGATTCCTTCTTATAGGATGAAAATGATTGTTACATGGGTGAAAAGAATGGGAGACTCCCCCTCTTTTGGGTTGGAATCCATCACAAAATGTACAGGGAAGCCTAGGAATGTAGGCGATCCATGAAAAGTTGGGGGAGAGAGAGGGAGCTTGAGCTTTTGCAAGACACACAACACACAAAGGATCCACACATGATATTGAAGCTAAAAATCCTAGTCTTTCTTCTTCTTCTCCTTATTCTCCACTATAACAATCTGCTTCCCATAATCTTTCTATACATTGTGGGATCCTCTAATATGTCAGCCACATCAACACTTAGCTTCAAATTTTGATCTAGTGGCATTAAAATGGGCTTACAATCAGCCATACCATACTTCATCAACATTCTAAGATGTACTGCATTTGTGAGAGTCATGTCTGATGCCAGGAGGCATATTTCACGGTGGATTCCATGAGGTTTTACAGTGGATTTCGTAAACTTTGTTGACTGGGGCTCATACACAAAGTGGATTCTTTGTGTGAGAAGTTGATGGGGACGCCTATCCTTTTCGGGCGTTTCATTAATTTAGTGTGTACATGGGTGATTCCATAGTGGGTGATTCCACAAAATACATATTTATGAGTTTAGAGTACGCACTCGTGATAAATTAAGGTTAGGATTGATTTCTAACCAGTTGATTTATTTATGTAGGTGAAGACTGCTAGGTATTCACTTTTGTTGGTTTAATTGTATTATTTTACTAACGATTGTGAATGCTTCAGTTGATGTGTAGAGATAGCAGCAGTGGCGGAGGAAAGCATTGGAGGATAGCGTGTATTCGAGTTATCACTTATATTTTGATGGGCGCATACCTTAGGCATGGCGCTTATATTTTTTCACACCTATTTATTGAGGTGTTGGATATTTATTTATTATTTTGTATACGCATGGGCGCATGATTATGATATTTCTATTTGGACATTGTATTGGGTATGCCGGACTCTTTGGGCACCCGCCCATTAGCTTTATTTCTATTTTGTGCTAAAGCAAACTCAAAAGCCAAAAGCGTACTATTTTGTAATTTGGGCTATTATTTCAGCTTGAAGATGATTAATACATAAAAATACATGCTTTGTGGAGCGCTCACACAAGGCATGGGGGGAGATTGCACCCAATTGGTCTCTTGTTCATGTCATGAATGCTTTCTACCTTGAGTTTTGTGCAAAAAGTAGAGTTCTTTTGTTCTTGGGGACCTTTCGGCGTTCACTACGCGAGCATATAGCATCCGATCTATGCACCAGTGGTATCAGAGCAAAGCTGAGATCGAGAGCTTCCAATTGCTACCTATCTTATGCAAAGGCAGAGCTCCTGGAATGATCGAGCTCTACGGTTAGTATCATCGCGAACGGTCGATACGGGTGGATTCCTGGCGGTTAAGAACCTCTGTTTATAGCCTCTGATCGTGAAGGACTGGCTTGTAACGGCGGAGGACCACTCCTACTCACACGCACAATCACTCCCTCTCTCAAGAGCACACACAAGCAAGGAGAGGAGAAGAAGAGAAGAGCTCTTGTTGGGCACACACCAAAGAATGAGCTTCCATTCACTTTTTGAACTTTATATATACAAACCCTAAAACCCCATGGGCACCCATCCTTTTTTACATGACCGGCCATTGTGGCAAGGTCCCTTTTTCTAATTCCCTCTTTTTGCTTCATGCTCTAGGCCTATATTTGACTATTCTTTTAGAGATGGCACAGGAGGGAGCTTGGCACTCTTTTACAAGAGTTTTTGGAGTTTTTGAGGTGCCTTTTATTTAAAACTACGCTTTGGGCCCCGGCTTAGCTTTGGAGACTGCCTGCGTGTCCTTGCTCCTTTTCCATCTTCTTTCTGCTTTTTCATTCATCCTTTCACCTTTTCGGCTTGGGGTTAACATTACCCCCCTCTGAGATGGGTGCTAGGCCCATGTCACTCTTGTTGACTGTTGGTGTTTTAAGAGGCAGTTGGCGAAGTAACTCATGGAAGCATGGTAGTAAGGTTGGTTGGAGAAGTCGGCGAGTGGTTGACGGGGGCCTCTGAAGTCAGTGGTTGGGGTTATTTGTGATGCTTGGAAGGACCAGGTGTGGTGCTCCACCTAAGGAGGGGGTGTCTATCATATTGTGTAGTGCATTGTGCTCGTGATGGTGGAATGGGGAGTTGGGTCTAACCACAGGGTAGCCTGGGTGATTCCTTACACTTGGGAGCCCCATTCGTGGTAGAGGTGCAATGCGAGTAGCTTAGGGTGACAGGTCTAACCATAGGCGAGTGGCCTCCCTAGGTATGTCCTGCCCTTGATGGGCCCTAAGCGTGAAGTGGGGGAGCAAAAAGGACTAGGGGGTTAGGAGCGGAGCTGGCCGACCGAAGCCACTACACGCCTAACTTGAGGATCCCTAGGTGTGGTGATTGTGCTTTATGTGGTGCTGAGTGCTTGTGTAAGTGAGTTATTGTGGTTATTCCATGCATAATGATCTGTTTGTGCTTTGCTTCTTAAAAAAATAAATAAAATGAATTATACTAGTAGAACGACAGCCTGTACCTAATCTTCCTTGTCTGATTGAGGCGGAGAAGGGGGTCAAATGGACTTGCTCACAAATTGATGGCTATACATGTACCCTTTGAGGTTCATGCGGATGTGGACGGAGGTGGTGGAGAGAAAGGGATGGTTGCACCTAGTAAACTGGCTATCGTCCATATCTTCTAGGAGAGCTAGGCAAAAGGAGGGAAGAAGGATAGCTCTCATCATTAGCCATGCCATGGTGGAGTCGTCAATGGCATTGGGGTCAAAAAACAAGGGAGGCAAGCCACGCTCTTGTGAGGTCGGGTCCTGCTTGAGTAATAGCTTGAGTAGCCTAAGATAATTACAAGTAGTTATAAAGGCTGGATCGGGATAGGAAGAGAAGTCTACGAGAAAGCATGTCATGGAGTCATTTAGGCTTCCTAAGTGAAAAAGGAGGGCATGCTCGAAGGAGGCGGCGTTGGAGTTGTAGATGATGGGGAAATCATGCCGCCCATGGAGGGTGGCAACAAAATCCACACCTACCCTACGAGGATATGCCATGAATGTGGGGTCATTCCTCTCATAGGATAGGGTGTTGCAAAATGCCATCCAAGCGAGCATGCTAATATCGCACACTCGCCTCCTCCAAAGGGGTTGGCAATTGTAGCCCTGTACAGTATGTGGTATTTTCGAACACCTTGTCTTGCCAAAATTTTGCTTCCTCCATGCCCCACAGAGTGGGGGTCTTTTCTCTTTCTTGCAGCCATCTTTGGCCCAATCGACCGCCAATCTCGCGATCACCTCCTCCATTACCTTAATTGGTAGGACCCTCCGCAGGATGTTAGGCATGAGGAAGTTGAAGGTGAAAGGGTCTTTTTCATTTTCTTGCCGTTTCCAAATCACCAGCTCTGCATGGAATCCAGCAGGGAGGTCATCGGGGCACGGTGGGAGGGGTGCGAAAAGCCGCACGATTGGTTTGGCTCTTAACTACCTCCTGGTTTCTTCAACTAATTTTCTCCGTCTCTCCCTAAGCACGGTTTGTTTTTCCGAGGGCTGATCAATCTGTTGCTATTCTTGATCATGCGGCGAGGGGGGTTGTGGGATTATCTCTTCGCTGGTTCTCCTCATGATGAATTGAAGGTCAGCCTCCTCCCCCTGCCAGTCTTCTAGTTGCGCTCCTTCCTCAAAGCCCAGTGCATTCAACTCCTGGGGGGTTAGGCTAGCCAATAGTAGGTACTTCTGCTGTTCTTCTAAGCTCAGCCTAACCTCCACAAGTTGGGGTGGCATCTGTAGCCCCGTATGTAAGGCCCTACGTGCAATGCTCAGTTTCTTCTGCACCCCGTCCAATGACTCCTTTCCCTCTGGCCGGGTCGTGTCCAGTAATGTGTTTAGGAAGGCCTGTTGCTGGGTACTAAAGGCTGTTTGGGCGGCATCTGCTTTACTTTCTGCAAGGATTTTTTCTTTTTCCACCAAAGCGAGGCATCGTGCCAATGTCTTCACCCGTTTCTTGTTCTATGCGGCCCATTCCTCTGCCCTTTTGTTCATTCCCTCCATGCTCTCCCCCTGCTTTTGTGCTAGGGTTACGAGCTTCTGCTCCTGAGCTTTGAGTTTTGCTCATATTCTCGTGCTCTTTCCTTCCCACCTGTAGTTGATCGGTCATAGACTCGATCTCTTTTTGCTGCTGCTCCCTCTCTTGTCTTCTCTCCTCCTCTTTGGCATTTAGTTCCTCCATCATTTGCTCGATGTTGGTGGTTTTTGCCTCCAATTACCCATGTTGCATCAAGAGGAGCTTGTATTCCTATTGCATCTACACCAATTCTTGATTTTTCTCCTCAAGCCACTATTTGTAGCTTTCTTCCATGTCTTCCTTGGCCTTTAATTCTTGCTTGAGGTCAAAGATCTGCCGTTGTTGCATGGATATTGTGCGGGTTTTCTCAAGCTGAAAGGCGACTACTGACTCCTTTTCCGCCACCAACTCAGCCACAACCATTCTCTTTTCCTCCTTCGCCCTCTCTAATTGGGAAAGCAGCTCGGCGATGTACTCATCGTAACTGGATGGTGGCATCATTGTTGTGTGGGTTGGGGTGGTCGAGGTCTCCACTCTCGGACGCTTCTAGTCCTGTCTCAACTCAGCATCTACGGCCGGACTCTTTTGCCATGTGGCCATGGTTTCTGTGCTCTTTCCATGGGCCATTTCTTTACTAATAAAATATTGCATCCAGGCCACAAAGTTGGAAACCTCCATGCTGGTGGGGATGCTAGGGGTGAGGATAGTTGGTTCGGTCGAGGGTGCCATGAGGGTGGGGATAGGATGGAGGAGGGCCTTGCCTTTGCCTTCCAGGACAGTGGGCGGCGCGACTTCTAGCACCTACGTGCTAGAGCTAGGCCCTTCTTCCCTCATCTAGCTCCAGGCTCCTAGATCATCAGCCCTGCACTGTTGCTTAATGGACCGGCGTGTGGCTTCAGCCAAGTCCTCCTCCTCCTTCCTTCTTAGTTTCTCTTCTTCCTTCGCAGCTCTTCTTTGCCTTTCTTTTCGGCCTTTGTGTACTCTTCCTCTGGTTTTTCCTTTTCTTCCTGCTATTCTCTTTTGCTCTTCTCAGCTTCCTGTTTTGATGCCTTTTTAGCCCTCTTGACTTGTTCTGTTGTTTCTTCCTCCTCCTGTTTCCTCTCTATCTCCCTCTCCTCGGCCTCCTTGAGGGATTGTCTTTTTACTTTTCCAAATCCTCTTTCTCCTTCCTGCGGCCTTCATCCGACTTCTTTTTCTTCTGCGCTATCTTCTTCTTGGGTTCCTTGACCGCCTTTTTGCTTGATTGCTCTTCTTGCCCCTATCCTTCCTTATCAGTCTCAATCCCGCTGGACCTCTCTTGGTCTAGATGAGGGGGTGACCTGTCGGACGTTTCTCCTTCCCCTTCTTCTGCATCCTGCATCTCTTTCATTGCCTCCTAGATGAGTGTAGTTAAAATGCTTCCATAGTTGATGAACGAGGCCTTGGACGAGGCCTTCTTTCTTTTCGTGGTCCTAGAAGCTAGAGACTCTCCTCCTGTGGGTGTGCTTCCTAAAGCCAATGCTTTAGCCACCTGGTTGATAGTTTTGCGCATATAGATGTTCCAGTCGATTTCATGCAGGGTATGAGCCACTACGTTCTCTAGCACAGGCACACTGATTTGGTGCATCAAGGTGTTGTAGCGTTGGCTGGAGAAGAGTGCATGTACTAGTTTTGCTTGCAATATGGTTTTCGTATCAGGGATGTCCTGGATGCTGATGCCGTCATTTGTTAGCACATCCTCCTTTCTTATCTTTAGCATGGCATACACATCCCTCTTCTTCTTCTTTTCTATTTTTGGCTCCAGTCCCAATGCCTTCTCCACCAAGGCGTTTTGTCCCCTTCCTATTGTGACAGTGCCGCACTCATTGTTGGGGTCGTAAGATCTAAGAAATTCCACACACTTTGTGTGGTCAGGTTCTTGCATAAATTTTTCCAGGTACTTGGTGAAGTTGCATTTTTCAACAACTCTCCTGGCTGCCTCCTCCTTGGCCACCAAACCTTCTACGTTGTGAATGGTTCAGAACTTTAGCTGGTTGTAGGTGCGGCTCTCCAAAATGATACTGTACTGCGCTCTTTCCTCTTCCGTGAATGAAGTTGGTGGGCACGGTCTTGTTGCAACATCTTTTGTTCCTATCATAAACCCCAGTTTCCATTAGTGCTTCCAAATTAACAATTCACCCAAAAAAATTCGTAAACTAAAAAGGAAAGACTCTGTGTTTATTAATTGAAAGCCTTAAAATCCTATCCAATGTGGAGCCTTCCCTTTCAGCTTTAACTTTTTGCCTTTTATTTTAAAGTTCTCTTAACATTTTCCTACCTCGCTTGTTGTCTATGTGCTTATGCATTTTTCTTGACTTTCACTGGTTTTAATTGATCTCTTGATTCACCTTACTCCCCTTCCCTTCCCAACTTGAGAACAATCCTTACTAGAATTGAAGGTGTGGGAGGTTGAGGACCTTCGGCAATGGGTCTTAGGGGTCATCAACATAGGAACCAAGTGTAAAAATTGAGGCTATACTCTAACAGAGCTGCGCGATGGAGATCAAAAGGGCGAGTGCTAACGTGTGTTATGTAAGTGAGAACATCTGTTAGGAAGTCACCGGAGGCACCATGGCTAGCAATGTGTAGCTCCTCCTCAGTCAGTAGACGATCGGGGAAAGGGTGTCCCTTGATGTGTTCTTCCAGGGGGCGGTTGCAAATAGTGGTTAACACTTTGTACGAGGTTGGAGCGATATAAGTGGGGTCATACTCCGTAGTTTTGATTGCACGGCGCTGCTTTGCGTTGGTCATGACTCGCCATCCCTCTACTTCCCATTGCAACCTAAGAGTGTACCAGTGCCGCAAGAACGGGGATTCAGTCCCAGCAAGTTGGGATAATTCTACAATTTCTTGGTCGGTGATGGCAAAAGTGGTTCGCTGATCATATGACGTTATGAGGTGCTGTTTGAGGGCTTGCTTTGTAGAGACCTCACTGTCGAGTAATACAACAACTGAGTTTGCTGCCTTTGCAAAGGCAAGTTCAAACATCTCCCAAGAATAATGCATCGACCAAATTTTGGTTGCAAAAGGCTCGGGAAACAAGCCTAAGTCCAAGAGGTCATAGCTCAGGGCTAGCTCTCTGAAGGTGGCATCGATCCGTCTAATGCAATCAACCACCTCATCCCTTGTATCTTCAACTAGATATAAGGCCAGTGTCAAGAATGACTTCCGCTCATAGGAGGGTTTAAGACGTACTGGTGGTTGGGGTTTGGTAGCACTAAAGCCTTTGATAGTGGATAGTTGTGGTTGCGGGCGTGCCTTAGGTTGCGGTTGGGCTTCCTGGTTTAGGGCTGGGGGAGCAACAACTACTTCTGATGGACTGCTACCTTCAGAGTGGATCATTGTAGTCGGATGGACTCTAGTGGGTGATGGGTCATGCGATGGTGCCTGTCGTTTGGGCCGATAGGCTCGTTCGAGTATCTCAGGCATATGTGTAGATGGGCTTGATGGATGTGGGCCTGGGGAGCATTGCGGCTTATGGTTTTGAGGTTTGATGGGGCTGGGGGTGATCAAGCTTGGGGGTAGCATACGAGTGGCAGTCTTGGCCATGTAGGCTTTAGGGATATATAACCAAGTCTTTCCCTCATAATAGCCTTGCACTTGCAGGAGGGCTTTGGAGACCCATCTTCGTCGGATCAAGCCTTGATTTCTGCAACTGCGCCTTGGTGTCCTAGGTTTAGAGCTTTGGGTCTTATGAGGTCGTGTGCGATGACTCCTAGGCGGTAGTTGCGGTTGTTTAGGCCTCCATTGGAAACTAAGCTGTTGAGTCTTAGCTTTTGTTACCACGAGTAGTGGTTCTTGAGAGGTGGTAGGTGGTGGCCGGGCACTACCCTTCTCCTTAGAGTTGGATGCTAATAGTTCTATCGATGGTCGTGCGGACTGTTCCATCGCACAACCCTTGCTGAAAGGTGTATCAATGCAGATTTTGCCTATGGTGAGGTAAACGTGCTGCGACTCATAATCGGCATGGAAACGAGTTTACTTCTTGAAGGTTTGCCCTAGCAGCATCCTTGGCAATTGGCAGCACGTAGAAGACCATTGGTACAGTTTCAGTCTTAATAGAAATGGTGGCCATGCATTTGCTGAGGAGTGCATAGGCACGGCTCCCATATGGATTTAACCTAGTGTTAGTGGGTTGTAGTGGTGGTTTGCCAAGTTGTGTCCAATGATCATGAGTCAAGATATTGAAGTCCGCTCCCTCATCAATTAAGGCAGTGAAGATGCATGTTCACTTGGCAGTGAGACCGTGATGTGCAGGTATGCGAGTTCCATGATTTTCTCATCCGCATCATCGATTTCAGTGATGGTGGCTACCCAGATGTTGACTAGTGGTTCCAGCATCGGTGGTTCATGCAAAGGATGCGTGGGGGGATAGTATTTCTTGACACGACTACCATTGAAGAAGCCTATTCCTTCGCAGGCTAGAGTCTCGAGCTCGACGTTGCCCATTCGGCTGATCACATGGACCTTGAAAGGTCGAAGACCCCTAAACTTCATTTTTTGCTTGTGCCCCTTGACTGAGTATAGGAGCACTAGGTCGCCTTGTTCGAAGCTGCATTGCTTGACATGCTTGTCAAACCAGCTCTTGCATCGTGCCTTCTCGTATATGAGCGCATGAGTGGCTAGAAGACGAGTCTTCGAGAGACGTTCGAGCTCTACTAGGCGTTGCGTCCATGCTTCCTTTCCTTCCCATCGCTCCTGAAGTGCTACTTGTAGGCTAGGCATGAAGAATTCTACAGGGAGAATTGCTTCGGTTCTGTAGGTCAGCCTAAAGGGGGTCTGTCCTACGGCCGTTTTGTAAGCTGTGTGGTAAGCCCACAAGGCCGCCATCAACTTGTTATCCTAGTCGCTGCATGAGGCCGAGACTACCTTGGTTAGGATGTTGACAAGAATCTTATTTGTGGATTCTTCCTGGCCGTTTGCTTGAGGGTAGTACGGAGAGGATTTTCGATGGATAATTAGGAAGGTGGATAGGAGAGGAGTTATCACTTCATTAATGAAGTGTGTCCCCTGGTCACACTGACTAGTTCGATGGGGCATCCGAATCGTGAGATCATCTACTCCCACAAGAACTTGGCAGTCGTTCGAGCATCGTTCTTTTGGGTTGCTCTTACCTCTGCCCACTTCATTAGGTAGTCTATGGCCACAATGATATATTTGGCCTGAGAGTACTGTGCAGTAGGGTTGATGGGTCCTATGAAGTCGATCCCCCATTTTTCGAAAGGTTGTCATGCAATGATTGGGGTTAACTCCATCTGATCCTTGCGAATCGGGACCTTCGTCCCGCTGACATTCATCACAATGCTTAACAAATCATGCTGCATCACGAAACAGTGTTGGCCACCATAGTTGAGACTGCAACACCTTGCGGGCCGTTGTGTCTCCGCAAAAGTGTCCACCAACAATCCCACTGTGTGCCTCCGAGAGCACGTCATGCATCTCATGTTCGCACACGCATCTACGTAGCAATCCATCTTGCCCTAAGAAGTATAGCTGGCATGCTATCAACTGGTAGGGTTGGATTTTGAGAATAAGTCGTCTCAATCTTGCTTTCTCTATTGGTCGTTCAGGCAGTCCGTGCTCAAGCAGTTGGACTATGTCATTGATGGGATCTCAAATGGGCCAGCCTGGCTATGGCACTAGCCGGACCTCATGCTCATAACAGACAAACACACCCACACAGCCTCACGGGTCAGGAGCGTCTATCTACTGCTAAAGGACGAATTGTCCTAAAGCCTAATCTATGTGTTTATAGTTTTGTAGTCCAACGTTTCCCTTTCTATAAACTCCACAGAGGGAGAACCCATACACACTGGCAATAAATGCCACGATAATCACATACATGGGAGGCAACCTCTCGGTGGAATCACTGCAGCCTCACTGCAGCTCTCCTACATCGCAGGGATTGGCCCCTTGATGCGCTGCTCAACATATAGAACAAACGAACAAACTCCACTCTTTCATTTTGAACGTATTCTAAGAGATACCATGTGTCCTTACCAAATAATGTCCCAAGAAACGAATGTCTATCCTACGGCTTAGGTTTCCTTTCCACACTCAAGCGTGGGTCACAGGTGCTATGCATCCAGTTCTTTGTATTTTGATACCATGGTTGACAGGCACATGCAAAGGTGGATGATCCTAAAGTGCTCAAACATAATTTTCAAACATAATTTTCAATCAGAAATGTGTTGTGCACAACCAGGCAAAGGTGGATAATCCTAAAGTGCTCAAATATAATGTTCAATCAGAAACGTGTTGTGCACAACCAGGCTTTCCAATGCTCATTCACTAACTCATTGCGGTGATGTAAGAATAGCACCGAGCCGTGCTACTATCCTCTTAATTAAAATACAATGAACTCTACGTCATGATATGCATCAGCAAATCATCAATAATCAACATGCAAATCGCACCATTCAAACATCCCACCCCCCCTACGTTTAGGTATTGCTTTCGTTGCATAGGTGTAGAGGTTCATTTTGTCATGTTTTGATGTATTAAAAGCGATAAATCACAAACTTTGACAATGAGATAGGGCAAACTGAGGTTAAACCTCATGCTTTTCCACTACCATACATCCATAAATAACCATTATATTTTTTCTTATTTTTGTGAAGCGTATTTTTATTTTTTCCCTTATTTTTCTCATTTTCTTGATTTATTTGGTAATAAAATATGTTTTTTTCTGATTTTTCTTGTTCCAATCGCTTCAACATACTAAATTCAATTTATTTTCCATTTTTTCCCCATAGGAATACATTTCACCCACCCGAAACGACAAAACTACCATTTTACCGCTAAAAAACCGCATTTGGGTTTTATGGGAATTACATAGTGTAAAATATTACACGGCGCAGCGAACAGAATCTGAGAAAGAGATAGAGAGTACACAACAGATAAGAGGAGAATCAGTAAATTCTTTAACTCCAAACAACTGATACAAAGATGGCTTTGTCCACCCGTGCGCTTCCACTGTGTGAAGCTTAGATGGCGATCTAGATAGAAGATAGGTGAAGAGTTTAAGGCTAGCTGGAACAACAACTCTGACTGGGTGAAAGATGAGTTTGTGATGGCTGCGAAGGGGTTTAGCTTTTATAGCCCGCGAAGGTTGTTAGGTCGGCCTGCTGACCGACCTACCATATGAGCCTCCACTAGTCGGCCAGGGAATATTCCAGGGAATATTCCCTTTACCATCGGGCCCAGGGCGCTGCCCCCGGACCCCCGCCAGGGGGGCCGCTTTCGCGGCCCCCGAACCCCACAATAGGGGCCCCTTTTAACTCCCTTACCACGCAACTCAATGCAATGTGCCTCGAGTTGCTACAAGCTTAACCACTCCGTCTAACCCAAAGATTAGACCCACAACAGTCACCTTTTTGCCATCCGGTCACATAGACCTCATCTGATATACAAGTCAGGACCCAACCAATGTCCGGGCTCACATTTGGCTTCTCCTCATAATGGGGGCCTTACAACTTTGAGCACCATGGATCATTGGTAGCACCTAATGAGGGTGGGGTATTGATAATATCTAACAAATAGCGCATGTAAATCATTGCAAAATCAAAATTTTTTGATAAACAACAATTAATCATGATGCAACCATCACTCAAACAAAATTTCATCCAATAAGAACATCATTACTATCATAAAATACCAAAAAGCCTTCATTTTCTTCATAAAAATGGTCATATCGTATTTTTACGAAACCCGAGACACATTAAATGACTGCATGACCAGTGGACGGAGCCTCCATTGCTCTCAATCCAATGCTGCACATCAATCTTCAGCATCTCCATAAATCTCCATCACCGTTTGCTTCAATCTCCTTCCCGATTCCTCCTTCAAGATAGTGCGTATGAACAGCCCATAGAGAGGAGAGGGAGGGAGGAGAGAGAAAGAATAGATTCTGATCTCTTCATTCAGTCAGCCATGTCTTGCATGAAGACTGGCGATATGATTCAGGGAAGAGGGAGCATTTGCCGGGCATTGTCTGTTTCATGGCTTACTTGTAGCCCCAAAATCAATTTGTGGGGGAGGGGGGTCCGATTTTTGCGCTATCTGATCAATGTGAAGATACTGCCGCCACGCCATGAGAAAAATGAGGGAGGGGGTGGTTAAGGTCCCAAAGGGCACCCCCCTTTAATCTCTCAATGTCCACCTTTTCAAATTTGGCCAATTTTTGGCCTCTTCTGCATCCGAGCTTCGATTCGACCTCTGAAAAATCTTGCGCATCCATCTCGGCATCCCACACTAATTGGCAGCTCCCGGCATCCCACATGGCAGTCGAAAAAATTATCAAAAATCCACAAGTGACACTCGAGTGCCTTTTGAAAGCCGTCTTTCACTTGGTGCTTAAAATCGTCCTAGCTACAGCTGCCGCCTTCAATGTCGAATATTTTTCCCCTAAATTTCGAAATTTTTGGCAAATTTTAGGCACATTCTGGGCTCAAAACTCCGCTCTCATTAGCGACCATGGGATAGGGCGACTAAGCCCATCGAATCCCACAACAGATCTACACAAAGAGCCAAAGAAAGCATCAAGCTGATACAAAATAGATACATATTAAAATACAGCACAATGCTCACCCTACCCTTGACAAAACCAAGGCATGAAATCCACAAGGAGTAGGCCTAGCATAATCTAATAGAAGGTTCGAAGCTAGTCACAAACTGACTGCTCCAACACGGCCAAATTAAAAAGAACTATCAAAGAGGTCACCCTAAGTGATGGTCTGAACTATCGACCTAACTAAGGACAACACACCCCAAAAACTCCTACTAGGCGAGGACTCCTATAGCCTAATCAATAAGTATTTTCTTTTAGCGCATTTCTTCTTTTAGGTTTTTATTCTTTTATACTCGGGCGTGTAAAAAGGAGGGAGCTGAGCATAGTGACCCAAGGAGAATAGGGCATCGGCCTCAGGTCCTGTCTCGATACCCAAGAACCTACCAAGCCCTCACGAGGCAACACTTAATCCTTTTCTGTGCTCACTTTTATTTTTGCTTCAACCTTCCTTACTTTCTTCTTTTCCAGCGAGACGCCTATTCAAAGATGAGAGAGAGAGAGATAGGGAAACTCAATCTCCATGAACCTTCAGGTTCCCAAAGCTTTCTTCATTATACCACACTAACTGAGAAGCACACAATACAATGTAAAGTAACCTAGTCTTAGTGTTGACTAGACTGACTAACTCAAGTGAGGTCACCTACTAACACAAGCACGACTTATTCAATGTAGTCACATGGAGACAGCACACACCTAGCTATCATAGATGTCGGTCACACATAAAGACGTACCTATTGAGCTTGACTTCTAACACTCCCCCTCAAGCTCAAAAACAAAACTCAAGTCATCTGCATCACTCCAAGTAGCTGACTAAAGTGAATGAACTTATCTTTACCAAGTGATTTGGTAAAGATGTCTGCTACCTGGTCTTCAGTCTTCACATGCTCCAAGTCAATCTGATCTGCTAAAACCATTTCTCTGATGAAATGGTAGTGAACCTCAATGTGTTTTGATCTTGCATGATAAACATGATTGCTTGCTAACATGACATTGCTCAAATTGTCACAGTATAGCCTGACTTTGCTGTCCAAGTGTACTCCCAAGTCATTCAACAATTTCTGTAACCACATAGCTCCACAGGCCGCTAAGGCTGCACCACGATACTCCACTTCCGTACTGGACAGTGCAACTGTAGGCTATTTCTTACTCTGCCAACTAATCATGCTACTACCCAATCCAAATGCATAACCACTGGTTGACCTCCAGTCATATGTGCAACCAGCCCAGTCAGCATCAATATACCCCATCAAGTCAAGGGGTTTCCCACATGCATAAAACAACCCGTGATCTGTGGCACTCTTTACATATCTCAGAATTCTCCTGACTGCATCCAAGTGTGGTTTGCGAGGCTTATGCATAAATTGACTGATCAGCCCCATAGCATAACTCAAGTCAGGTCTAGTGATCGTGAGATAGATCAAGCTGCCTACCATGTGTCTATACATGGTAACATTCTCAATCTCTATCCTAACATCAATTTGCAGCTTGACATTCTGCTCTAAAGGCGTATCCATAGGCTTGCAATCAGCCATACCATATTTCTGTAACATGTCCTGAGCATATTGCTTCTATAGTAGCCATATGCCTTGAGGTGTAGAGACAACCTCAATCCCCAAAAAATATTTCAGCTCTCCTAGGTCCTTGACCTTAAAATCAGCTTGTAAACATGTCTTCACTTCAGCAATCCCACTTTCATCATCTCTTGTAATGATTAAGTCATCAACATAGACCACTAGAAATACATAGTCATGATCTGTCTTCTTCACAAACAAACTATAATCAGCATCACCCAATCGAAAACCATGTTGCTGCAAATAACTGCTGATGCAAGCATTCCATGCTCTGGGTGCCTGTTTCAGCCCATATAATGCCTTTTTTAGCCGGCATACTTGTGTTGAAAATTCTAGATGCACATAGCCTTCAGGCTGTTCCATGTAAACTTCTTCTTGTAACTCTCCATTCAGAAAGGCATTCTTTACGTCCATCTACCATAGTTTCTAGCCTCTAGCTGCTGCCAAAGCAATCACAGTTCTAACTGTAGCCATCTTTGCTACAGGGCTGAAAGTCTCCTCATAATCAAGACCATACTACTGCGCATACAATTTTGCAACCAGCCTAGCCTTGTATCTTTCCAATGATCCATCTGATTTACATTTACCTTATACACCCACTTGCAGCCAATAGGTGTTTTGCCCTCAGGCAACTGTACCAAATCCCATGTGCCATTTTCAGCCAAAGCTGAATATTCCTCATCCATAGTAGCATGCCAATCCTCATCTGCAACTACCTCATCAAACTTACTTGGTTCTCTAAAACCTGTTACTTTCGTCATATAAGCATAATGACGGGCTGAATATCTAGTGTAAGTATACCTATCAACAGGTCGTCTGACCCTCTCTGATCTCATGAGCTGTGGCTCACTGTGAGCTTGCCTCTCATGAGGCGGCACATAACGACTCTGCCTAGCACCTGGCGTCATAACAGACGGAATCCCCAATTCACTGTCTAAGCTGTCACTACTAGATGAATCATAACCTGCAGTGAGTGGACTTGTTACATCTTCAAAAATATTTTCTTTTTCCTTATCTGTTCTCCCCCTCACTGACATATCCGTGTCAGTGGATGTAGTAGTGTGACTGCTCAATCGTCTTGTCCAAGGACTCACTGTAGATGATACATCACCTGTTTGACCACTCATGGAAGTACTCTTTGGAAGAGTATTTTCAGCATGACTCATACTGGGTGAGCCATCAGTAGGCATTGCAACAGGATTCCCATACCAGGATGCTAACTCATCAAATACCACATCTCTGCTTATGAGTGTTTCATGCGTAGAAGGTACATAACACTTATAAGCTTTCCGTTCCTATGCATATCCCACAAACACAATCTTCACTGCCTTAGGATTCAATTTCTTCCTCTTCTCATCTGGTATATGCACATATGCAATGCTGCCAAATGCCTTCAAGTGCGAAATATCACATTTATGACCATACAGCCTCTCATATGGAGTGACATCATGAATCCCTGCTATAGGGGTTCGATTCAGCACATAGACAACAGTCATCATTGCTTCAGTCCAATAACCATTTGGCAGACATTTCTCATTCAGCATAGCTCTAGCTGATTCCATCAGGACCCTGTTTTTCCTCTCTGCAACACCGTTTTGCTGCGGTGTATAGCTACATGTGAGCTATCTTCTGATCCCATATCTAGCAAGATACCTGTCAAAGTAATTAGAGACATATTCACCTCCTCCATCTGATCTCAAACAGGATATGTAGCAGCCCAACTCATTTTCAGCATGCTTCTTGAAGTCTTTGAATGCATCAAACACATAATCTTTGTTGAGATATCGAGCTCCACTCGTGATACGCCAGGGTGACCGTTGTGTATTTATGTCACCGACTTGTCAGTTGCAGACGTGGTTGGTACACCGCCCATGAATAATAGCTACATGATAGCTATCCTTATCTACTCTAGTTCGTGGCTCAGTTAGTATGCCACCTTAGTTAGTTGAGTTTGGTTTGAGACCCATATATAGGGTTCTTCTATTTCTTTGTACTTGAGTTCTTTTGGCTTACACAACTAAGAAGAGGAAAACTGTTTTCAGCCTCCACCCTTGTGTGTCTTCCCCCATTGTGCAAGCAAGAAAGCTTCAAGCGAGACTCCTTCCTTCTCTCCCACAATCTTGACATGGTATCAGAGCCTTGTTCGTGGTAAGGAGCTCAAGAAAGCAAGCCAAGCTCGCGGTGTTCTGGTAAGAGGAGCAGTGTTGCTTTCATTTTCTGTTTTGGGAGCAGATCTCTGCAGGTAGCACAGCCGAAAATTGCAGGAGTGCATTGTCTCAGGTTGAGACGCCCTTCGCGGTGAAGCAAGAGGGCAGTATATGCTGCAAGAGTGAGCTTTAGCTCTTGGCGACCCTGTTTTTTTGATTTGAGGCCATTTCGGGGCCTGTTTTGGAGGCGGAAGTTTTCTGCACGCACTCAAGAAAAGGCTCAGTTTTATGCTGTGCAGCCACTGTTCTACAGGTCGGTGAATAGTTACTGTAAAAATTGCATTGTATGCTTGTGCGCAGAGACATTGGGAGTTACAGAATCATCCCTGTTGCCTGTTGATGCAAAATCGTCACTAGGAAGTGACTGTGTGGTCAAATACCACTTTCGCTAGTTTTGCAGATTTTCCCTTGTGAGGGTGAAGCTGTGGTTTTTGCAGTGACAAAATTTTTTGCAGTCTTCTGTAATGGCATCTGATTCTCTTTCACAGATTGTCACTGAAAAGCTTGACAAGAACAACTTCCAAGCATGGAAGTTTAGAATGACGAATTTCCTTATGGGAAAAGGATATTGGGAATTTGTTGCAGGAAATGAAGAAGAACCAGTTCTTCCTGATGTTCCCAATCAACAGCAAATGCAGGCATTTAAAACATGGCATGAGAGAGCCAGGAAAGTTATGTACTGGCTATCTATCAGCATTTCTGACTCTATGATTGTGCATATTCAGGATGCAAGTACGCCAAAGGAGGCATGGGATACTTTGTCAAAAATGTATAGCACAAATACGCAAGCCAGGAAAATGCAGCTCAAGCAAGAGTTGCACAATGTGCAAAGAGAAAATATGAGCATCAACGACTACCACATGAAGGTGAAGAAGATTGCAGATGCACTTGCTTCCATTGGGTCACCAGTGGAAGATGATGATTTAGTTTCTGTGACCTTGAATGGTCTAGGAAAGGATTATGCACAGTTTCGGATATCCATTTCAGTTCGTGAAAGATTTCCTGATTTTGAGGAGTTGATTGCTCTTCTAATTTCTGAGGAACAGAGAAATGGTGGTGCATCTTCTTCAGGAGGAACTTCAAAAGAAGCTGTCTTCTACTCAAATGCTGGAAGAGGTAGAGGTAGAGGTAGAGGAGGCCGATTTGGAGGCCGTGGCAGAAATCAGAATATGCAGCAAACTCAAGAAAACCAGTCCTATGGAGGAGGACGTGGTAACTCTAGAGGCAGGGGGAGCCAAAGAGGTCGTGGTGGATGGCAAAGAGGCCAAAATGCAAACAGTAATGTTGAATGCTATTACTGTGGTAAAATGGGTCATATGGCTAAAGACTGCTATAAAAAGCAGAATGACATCATGAATGGAAAACTGCAACAAGGGAACTATGCATCTTCTAGTAGATAGGGTGATGACAGAAATGAGCATTTGTTTATGGTGCAGCACATGAACAATTCTATGACAAGTGCTGAAGAAAGCAATGATGTATGGTATGTTGACTCAGGTGCATCAAACCACATGACAGGTCATGCAGAATGGATGGAGGATGCAAGGAAAATGGAAAAACCAGGATTTGTGGAGACTGGTGATGATACTGCACATCCTATTGTGCAGATTGGAAAAATTCCTTTGTCTATGCAGGATGGGAAAAAGAAATACCTGTCCGATGTATTTCATGTCCCGAATATCACCAAGAATCTGGTTTCAGTTGGTCAAATGGTTGAACAGGGCTTGCAGGTCAGATTTAATCCTCATGGATGCTTTGTTGAGGATATGAAAAATAAAGGTCGCTTGATAGCAAAAGGAAAGAAGAAGGGCAGAATGTTTACATTGGATGCAGACATGTCTGAATTGAGTGCAGCAATGTTTGCACTTGGGACCGGTGTAGTTGCAGATATTGATATCTGGCATAAACGCATTGGTCATGTTAATGTACAGCGACTTAAATCAATGCAGGCACAAAATATTGTTGCAGGATTGCCCAAATTCAAGGTTGGAGAAATGCATAAGGTATGTGAAGCCTGTCAGTTTGGAAAACAGGCAAGGAAACCATTTCCTAGACATGTTCAAGAGAGTGAGAAGCCATTGGAATTAATCCACTCTGATGTGTGGACTACTAAAGCTGCATCTCTTGGAGGCTGTCATTATTTTGTCACTTTTATTGATGACTATAGCAGAAAAGTTTGGGTGTATTTTATGAAAAAGAAAAGTGAAGTTTTTGGGCATTTCAAAACCCTTAAAGCTATGGCTGAAAAAGAAACAGGTCTGCAAATAAAATGCCTAAGGTCAGATGGAGGGGGAGAGTACCTCTCAAATGAGTTTGCAAAGTTCTTGCAGGAGCATGGCATAAAGCAGCAATATTCATGCAGCTATACCCCACAACAAAATGGAATTGCAGAAAGGAAAAACAGGCATATTGGAGAGGTATCTCGTGCCATGCTCAATGAAAAAGACTTGCCAGATTTTTATTGGGCTGAAGCAGTTGCTACAGCAGTCTACATAATGAACAGGACTCCCACTGCAGCAATACATGGAATGACTCCAGAGGAGAGGTATACTGGTAGGAAACCAGATATTTCTCATTTGAAAATTTTTGGTTGCATTGCCTATGTACATGTGCCAGATGAGTTGAGATCCAAGTTGGATCCAAAAGCTGAGAAGTGCATCCTTATTGGTTACTCTCTGCAGCAAAAAGGGTATAGATGCTATAACCCTTCTACTCGGAAGTTTACAGTGAGCAGAGATGTTGTTTTTGATGAGATGAGTAGCTGGTATAAACCAGTAAATGTGATTGATGATGTAGATGCACAAAATGGTAATGCTGCACAGAATTCACAGCAGCAGTCACAAAATATTAGTGGACCTGGAGCGTCTCCTAGTAGTGGTTCACATTCTTCGCCATGGACAGGCAGATTGAGATCAGGAGAATCTTCTCAAGGCAGTGCAAATAGTGGTATGCAAGTGTCACGAAAAGGAAAAGAGAAGGTAGATCAGCCCATGTTTGATGTGAATGCAGGTCACTCTTATGTAGATGGTGAATCCAGTGGCTCAGAACAGAGCATTGATGATGAGTTGGGTATTCCTTCTATTGTTACACCTGGAGTAAGGAAGACCAGGGATGTTTTGAGAGCACCTGGGAGTGAACCTACTTTGCGCAGGTCTACGAGAGCTAGGTATCCTGTGGATAGGCTGAAATATGATGGATTTACAGCCATTCACTATGCATATATGGTTAAAGTAATACAGGAACCAGAACCCACTTCTTTTGAGGAAGCCATGGGAAAAGAAAAATGGGAGAAAGCCATGGATGAAGAAGTGGATGCCTTGGAAGCTAATGCTACATGGGAATTGGTACCTTTGCCTAAAGGTAAAAATGCAATTGGCTGTAAGTGGGTTTATAAGGTGAAGCACAATGCAGATGGTTCTGTGAACAGATACAAGGCAAGATTAGTAGTCAAGGGGTATGCACAAACATATGGCATTGACTATGAAGAAACATTCAGTCCGGTTGCAAGGATGGCAACAGTAAGAGCAGTCATTGCTATGGCTGCATCAAAGGGATGGTCTCTACATCAGATGGATGTAAAGAATGCCTTCTTGCATGGTGATTTGCAAGAAGAGGTCTATATGGAGCAGCCACCAGGTTATGTGCATGCTGTTCATCTTGAGTTTGTTTGCAGGTTGAAGAAAGCCTTGTATGGCTTGAAGCAAGCACCTAGAGCATGGTCTGACAAGATAGGACAGTATCTTGTCACTATTGGCTTTCAGATTTCCAAGGCAGATTTCTCACTTTATGTGAGAAAAACAGAGAAAGGTATTATGCTACTTGTCATTTATGTTGATGATTTGATTATGACAGGTGACAGTGATGAAGATATCCTTCATGTGAAAATGCTATTGAAGCAGAAGTTTGAGATGAAGGATTTGGGAGAGCTGCGTTATTTCTTGGGCATTGAGGTGATTAGATCACCAAGTGGGATACAGCTCTTGCAGAGGCACTATGGATTGGACATGCTGTCCAAATATGGGATGACAGGCTGTAAGCCTATTTCAGTTCCTTTGGAGCAAAATGTAAAGCTGAGCACAGATGCAGGTGAGCTTCTAGAAGACCCTACTATGTACAGACACATAGTAGGAAGTTTGATTTATATGACTATTACCAGGCCAGATTTGAGCTATGCTGTTGGATTGGTAAGTCAGTTTATGCAGGCTCCAAGTAAACCACATTTGGATGCGGCTAGACGCATACTCAGGTATGTGAAGTCCACATTGCAGTATGGACTATTTTATGAGACTGGGGTTCAGATACAGTTGCATGGATACACTGATGTTGATTGGGCTGGTAGCATTTCTGATAGACGATCTACCAGTGGATATGTGTTCTCTTTTGGGAGTGCTGCAGTCACTTGGAGCAGCAAGAAACAGCCTACAGTTGCCTTGTCGAGCACAGAGGCTGAGTACAGGGGTGCAGCAATGGCTGCATGTGAGGTAGCTTGGTTGCATAAGCTACTTTATGATATGCATCAGTCTACAGATGGGCCAGTTGTCATTTATTGTGACAACATGAGTAGTATACACTTGGCAAATAACCCAGTCTATCATGCTAGAACAAAGCACATTGAGGTGCATTATCACTATGTGCGAGAGAGGGTTTTACTAGGTCTTATTGATCTAGTTTATGTCAGCACAGAGTATCAGGTGGCTGACATATTTACGAAGGCATTGGGCGCAGAGAAGCTGCGCAAGTTCAGAGACCTGGTTGGTGTGCAGGAATTGGGATTGAGCTCGAGGGGGAGTGTTGAGATATCGAGCTCCACTCGTGATACGCCAGGGTGACCGTTGTGTATTTATGTCACCGACTTGTCAGTTGCAGACACGGTTGGTACACCGCCCATGTATAATAGCTACATGATAGCTATCCTTATCTACTCTAGTTCGTGGCTCAGTTAGTATGCCACCTTAGTTAGTTGAGTTTGATTTGAGACCCATATATAGGGTTCTTCTATTTCTTTGTACTTGAGTTCTTTTGGCTTACACAACTAAGAAGAGGAAAACTGTTTTCAGCCTCCACCCTTGTGTGTCTTCCCCCATTGTGCAAGCAAGAAAGCTTCAAGCGAGACTCCTTCCTTCTCTCCCACAATCTTGACAATCTTTATGCTTCAAAACATAAAGCCAAGTGTACCTGCTAAAAATCATCAATAAATGAGACATAATACCGTGCACCTCCAAAAGAAGCATTATGTGAAGGACCCCAGACATCAGAGTGCACCAACTGTAAAAGCCTAGTGCTGTTTTTTATATATTTCATGAAAGGAAACCGTGCCTGCTTCCCAAACTGACATGTAGGGCATACATGACCAAAGTCATTATACTTGAATTTAGGTAATCCAAGTACTACTTCCTTCTGCTCCATAGATTTCAGCTTTTGTACATTGACATGCCCAATCCTCTTGTGCCAAATCTCTACATCCCGAATGGCACTCTCATCATGAGCAAACATGGCTGCCTTAAGTCCCGGAATGGTCGCATCGAATGTAAACATCTTGCCATCCCTTCTGCCCTTGGCAATTAACTTGCAGTCATTTCCATACTCCTCAATGAAGCATCCATCTTTGTTAAACCTCACTTGCAGATTTTGTTCTACCATTTGACCCACAGACAAAAGATTCTTTGTTATAGTCGATACATGTAATACATCATGCAGGTCTTTCTTCTTGCCATGAGGCACCATAAGAGGAACAATCCCTTTATGCTTTATGTCATGTTGGGTGTCATCCCCAGTACATACATGACCATGTGTACCTTCAACCATCTCATCAAACCATTCTCCATGCGGTGTCATGTGGTTTGACGCTCTAGAGTCAATGTACCATCTATCATCTCTATCATGTCTCGATGCATTTTTGGATACATGCTGCATGGCAAAGAGTCTATCAACTTGCTCATCATGAGCACCACTGGAAGATGCATAGTGCCCATGTTGTCTGCCCTTTGCCTTCATATCTCCCTGCTTCTTGTAGCAATCCTTTGCAATGTGCCCATACCTGCCACAATAATGGCAATCTTTGTCCCTGTTGAACTGATCAGAAGAGTGCCATGAACCAGGTCCACCACCTCTACCTCGGGGTGATCTCCCCCCGCCTCTAAACCCGCCAGATCCATGCTGGCCTTGTGTATTTGCACCATGAGAATTACCCTGCTGCTATTGCTGTCCATAAGCATTACGAGTGTCACCATGACCTCGAAATGAACCACGACCTCTAAATCCTCTGCCATGCTGGCTAGAGTATAACACAATGTCTCTACTCTGAGATGCACTGGTACCTGTATTCAAACCAAGTTTGACCTCCTCATGCAGCAACAAAGAAACTAGCTCTTCCCAGGTAGGGGGCTCTTCTCTAACAGAGATGGATGTGTCAAAAGCTTGTACTCTTTCCCTAATCCATTCAAGGAAACAACAATCATATCATCTTCTGATACACTTGAGCCAATGGTAGCAAGTTGATCAGCTATGGTCTTAATCTCCATGGTATACACCTGGATGCTCCTGCCATTCCTAGACATGTTGTTGAACTGTTGTTTCAACTGGATCTTTCGTGCATGTGTCATGGTTCCATAAATTTTCATCAGTATGTCCCAAGCATCCTTCAGAGTCTCACATCTAGTGATTTGAATTACCATAGCATCATATATACATAGAGAAAACCAATATAGCACCTTGCATGCTCTCTCATTCCATAGCCTATAAGCTCTTTTCTGTTCATTAGTTGGATTCATTGCAGGCAACTTAGGAGCAGCCTCATCTCCTGTACATAGATCCTAATAATATCTGCCAACCAGAAAGTTTTTCATCCTGAATTTCCATAATGCAAAGTTCTTGTTGTCTAACTTTTCTCCAACTATCTGAGTGATATTATCATTCCCATGTGCATTAGCCATGATGCAATAGACTGTCTATCAAGTGCCTGACTCCCTGCAAGTCGATAAGTATCACTGACTAAGTTCAGTCCACAATAGTTTATGACAGTTTTTTGCAATTAATTGTAGTAAAAAACCAGGGTACTTCAGCCCATTGATAACCCAAAACAACCCACAAACAAGTGGTCTTAGCTGTAGGTATAACTGTCAATACATAAGCTATGTACTTGCTTCAGCTTAAGCTTCTGCAACCTCACTGCCAGGGTGAATACATGCAGTCTAAAAACTGTAAACTATGAGTAACTAGCAGCAATTCCAAGGTCAAAACTGAGTGGTATTCATGTCATACATGTCCCAAAACTTCCCAGATAGCTGCTAGTACATTTGGCAGTGAAGAGATAAGCATAGACGCACAAAACAATGCATAACCAACAAGTATAAGTGACATAAATTTTCTTACAAATCACCAACAACTAATATTCTAGCAATCAAGATGTATCTCAGCTTCAAAAGTCCTCAAGACATGTCATACATTTACTTTGTAGTGGCAAGTTCAATACATGAGCATTTGAGTAGGCATAGACAACCTGTCTTCATTAATCACTATCAAAGAGTACATGACTGTTCATAACCATGACTATTCACAACCAGCCCAAGCACTGTCAAGGGACTTATTTCAGGTTCATATTTGAATATTCAGCAGCATCCAATGCTTTCCTCAATCCTCCATACATTCAGCATGCATATGTCAGTTCATATAGGTGATAGAAGCTTCAAAGTGACATGTATTGCTTCAGCAAGATACAATGCTTGTCATTCACTGTGTATGATAGTTTTCAGCCATTAACATATTTCGGATTTGAATGATTTCAGTGAGCAACTTTAGCTCAAATGCATTTCATCAAGTACATATGTCCTCCTGGCATATACCTTTTCTCTATCGATGCTTCTGGGTATGTTTGAGGGCTCTAGATTCATGTCATAAATGCATACATGCTTTGTAATGCCTATATACAACAGGCCATTGTTTGTTGCAGACCTACAGTCTCTATTCTCAGCTCATAGGTGAGCTCTCACATAAGCATTTACACCTTGTACTCTTCTATTACCTTCCACTAGTCTCTGTCAGGCACACGAAGATGTCTACAAAATACAGGCACAGTTTGCGCAGATGTATCCTCTGCTCCAGCAGATTGATTTGATGATGGTGATGATGATGAAGCACACACTAGTGCTTAATACCCCCTTCACAAGGCTCTAAACAAGCCAGAGACAGTAGCTTGAACCATAGAGTAAGCAATCACACAATGCCTACCTTCCATCACAATGACAACTTGTTTGATCTTTGAGAACCCTTGATCTTCCACTCCTGCAAGTCTTCTTGACTTCCTCCTACTCTAGAGAGCTCAATCTGGCAATACTCTGATACCATGTTCAAAGATGAGAGAGAGAGACAGGGAAACTCAATCTCCATGAACCTTTAGGTTCCCAAAGCTTTCTTCATTATACCACACTAACTTAGAAGCATAGAATACAATGTAAAGTAACCTAGTCTTAGTGTTGACTAGACTAACTAACTCTAGTTAGGTCACCTACTAACACAAACCCGACTTATTCAATGTAGTCACATGGAGACAGCACACACCTAGCTGTCACAGATGTCGGTCACACATAAAGATGTACCTACTGAGCTTGACTTCTAACAACACCACCCCTAGGAAGACAAGGCATTGGCCCCGGGTCTAACTCGTCCCTAGGAACCTACCAGGCTTTCGCAAGACCATGAGCAACTCCTTATAATTTCTTTTCCTTTTTCTATTCTTGTATAGGGGTTAGAACCCCTTTTTACACACCTTTGTAGATATTATTGTCTTTGAGATATTCAAGGTTTTTTTTTTCTCTCTATCATTATCATTTTCCTTCGACAGGCTTCTCTAATTGCCTCACAACTAACAAGAACTCCCAGAACGGCTGCCTAGCAGGCTAGCAGAATAGGGTCACTAGAACTGCCTTCTGAAACAGGTATTTTGATGCCTGGCAATGTCTTTACAGGAGGCAACGCTACTAAGACATCCCTCAGATAGACCTAACCTAAACCTAGTACTTCATGCCTTAGACGCCGGTCCCCAACAAGAAAAAAAAATCCCCTACAAGTACACAGACACATATAACATAAAAACACGGTACTCGTAAAAGAGAGATATCACCTGGATAGGGCCACAAGAAGCTCCCGCGCGACATAGGCTCCTTCCAAGCTCTTCTTTAAACCTGTCTATCACAGGACTAAAACAAGAAACCATTAACTGCACTTGTACTAAATAGATGATTGGTCCTCTTGGCCTAACGAGATCAAACAGAATAGCACCTACACATCCCTCCCTGAAATAGTACAGATATACAATAAAATGCTCCTTTCCAAGGAGAAAAAATAGGGCTCACAGCCTTAAGATAAATGCATAAGATTATGACCCATCCCTCCTGCATATATAGCAAGAGGCATACGCATAACATGTTGTCTAATCAGCCTATGGGTCCAGGATAACAACGGTAGATGGGTCTCGGCTACTCTTTGCATCACCCGTATCAACCATCGCCTGCATATATTGCATGCTTTGATAACATTCCCCACAAGCAACTGGGTCCTGTCTCATTATTGATAGCAATATCCAAAATAGGACCACAGTTGAAGAAAAGGCCCTCTTCATAAGCAAGGTTCGCCACCGAATCCGCAAACTGATTCCAGTAACGTGGAATCGGCTGAAAAGACACACTCTCAAACTCTTCAAATAGGGTCATGGCAGTTCGATGATACATACAAAGGATGGGATTCTGCACTGTGTATGTCCCATCTAGCTGATTCAGGATCAACTGGGAATCCCCTTTTACTAACAACTGCCAAATACCACCTTGCTTGGCAATATGCAGTCCCATAATCAAGGCTTTATACTCAGCCATGTTGTTAGTGAATCCTACCTCGAGATAAGCAGCTAACTTCATCGTAACTCTACGTCGGGGATCTCGGATTACTACTCCAACACTCCCCTTTTTATTAGGGCCCTTGGACGCTCCGTCAAAATATAATGTGTACGTCCACAATGGGTTTACATAGCCTGCCATCATGAACTCCTCTATTCGTAATTATGATAGTCAAAATTTAGCATGTTTAGAGGATGAATTGACGGCTCCATCCCACCTTCTTCATTAAACTCAACATGGATACTTGTCAACATTCGTAAGCAATGATGGCAGAAGACTTTGATCTCCCACACAAAGGTTCCGTCTTCTCGCTCAATCACTTTGTATCCTTTGCTCCACCAGATAAGTTTCCCCTGATGGTATCTCTGCTCCAAATATGGGTGCTCCAAATAAGGAATTAACCGCCCCATTAACAAGCTTTAAGCTCTTTTGCAGGTCTCAAATCAGCCCCAACATGGACCTGCAATGCATTTCTCCATGTTAGCATACTTAGAACTAATAAGGTTTAATCTTATTAAGATTAACCTTATTTTTAAATTCTACCTGCAGATCAGCTAGTAGAGTCGTAGACTTATTTTTTCCTATCCTGACAATCTTGTAGGGGCCATCCCATCTAGGTTCTAGCTTCCCTGGAAACAACTCCCTACGCGCATCGTAGTACAGAACTAATTGCCCTTTTTTAAAGGTATAATTCTTTGCTTTAAGGTCATGCAACTGCTTCATCCGACGTTTAGCTACCTCCTGGTGTAATAATCTTTGCAATTTCAGCTCATCCAGGTGGGCTATGGTCGTGAAACGTTCAAAGAGTACATCCTCGTCTCCCAATGAGTGGTTAATTGCAAACCATATGGTTGCTAACTCGATTTCGAGGGGTAACACACACTCTTTCCCATAAACTAATTTAAATGGAGTATGGCCAGTAGCTCGCTTGAACGTTGTATTGTACGCCCATACTGCCACATACAACTTCCTGTCCCAGTCTCGTTTCTTCTCTGAGACTATTTTAGACAAGATACCCACAAGCTACTTATTAGTACTTTCGAGTTGCCCATTGGCTTGCGGATTATAGGGGGTTGTTTTTCTGTGCTTGATTTGCCAAGCTTCAGAGGTTTTTGATCACTTTATTCAAAAAGTGGGTTCCACGGTCCGACATTATTTCCTTCGGTGGATCGAAACGGCAGATAATCTGCTCTAAAAGGAAACTTGTAGTCTCTTTTGCATTGTCCAGCCTCATTACCCGCACTTCTAACCATTTTGTAAAATAATCAGTTGCTACTATAATGTACCTCTTCTGAGTAGTAGACGACGGGGTGATAGGACCCACAAAGTCAATGCCCCACTTCTCAAATGGAAGGATAGCCATGATAGGCGTAAGTGGACATTTCCTATTCTCTCTATTGTCATGTCTTTGACAGGTATCGCATCTCTTAACGTACTCAAAGGAATCTTGGAAGATGGATGGCTACTAATATCCAGCTCTTAAAGCTTTTTGTGCTGTCAACCGTCCAGCCAAGTTCCCTCCACACGCAGAGTCATGGCACTCTTCCAAGATGAAAGCAACCTCGTTAGTCATCACACATTGGTGATAGATATCATCAACACCCTGCCGATATAGTGTTCTTGCAATCAAGGAAAACTTCAAAGACTGTTGTCTGATTTTTCTCTTTTTTGATTTTGATAAACCAGCTCTAGTCTCTCCTGTTGATAGATAATGCGTGATAGCAACATACCAAGATGGAATAGAAGCTGTATCAATTTTAAACATTTCTTTGATATCATTTTCTTCAGCCAAAGTCTCTTTCGGCTCCCCGAAATCCACAAGGCATTCCACAATACCTTGCAACCTCAATGGCTTACTCTTAATCTCATAATCGAACTCCTGCAAAGTGATTAACCACTTTTTGAGAAGATCAGGTGGTTGTAGCTTGTTCATAAGCAATCTAAGCCCTTCCGCCTTCGTATAGAAAACTACCTTCTCATAGAGGATGTAGTGCCTGAATTTTTTAGTCGCAAAGACCATCGCAAGGCACAACTTCTCCATGTAGGTGTAGTTAATTTCTGATATGCCCAATTTTTGACTAGCAAAAGCTATTGGATGATACCACTTTTCCTCCCAAATTTGGGCTAAACAACAGAGCTGATACTATGCATGGTGGCTGCTGAAAATATGTAAAATATCTCGCCTCTTTTAGGTGCTTTTAAAACAGGTGCTTTTACTAGCTCCTGTTTCACATCCTCGAAAGCTACCTTACAAGGGTTGCTCCATACAAATAGGCAGCTAAAGGATAATAAGTTCGTTAATGGCAACGTCCTTTCTGCCAAGGCATTTAGAAACCTCTGATAGTACCCTACCGATGACAGAAATCTATGTACCTCTTTTTGAGTGGGTGGTGGACTCATAGCGACTATAACCTTGATCTTTTCAAGGTCAGTTGCGATCCCTATTGAACTGATCACATGGCCTAGCAAAGCCCATAAGGCACTCCAAAGACACTTCCGTGGATTAAGAGCGATACAAAATCATCTGTAGTGCTCAAAGCACTTTCGTAAGATAATCAACATCCTTTCCCTTATAGTGGCTACCCCTAGGTCATCGATAAATACTTTCAACTCATCTGGGGAGATGTCACCAAAGGTCTTGTCTGCTGTTCATTGTTAGAAGAGGAGAGAGAGACAGGGTTGAGCATAAACTAAACCATCCAGGTTCCACACACTTCTTCTCATTATTCCATCATAGAGTAAAACACACATACAAGAGTAACATAGAGTAAGTGACCTGCTGACTAGACAGACTAACCATAGTCAGGTCACCGACTAGCTAACCGACTTATTTAATGTAGTCACAAGCAGGAGACAGTTGTACACTAGCTGTCATGTCAGTAGTACATAAAGACAGTCACACACTACACGGGGAGCTTGACTTCTAACACTCCCCCTCAAGCTCAAGACAGCATCTGCACACCAAGTAGCTGTCTAAAATCACAAAACTTATCTTTACCCAGAGACTTGGTAAAGATATCTGCTACCTGCTCATCAGTCCTGACATGCATAAGATCAACCTTTCCTGCAAGGACCATCTCACGAATAAAGTGGTAGTGTACCTCTATGTGTTTTGTCCTGGCATGGTAAACTGGATTCATGGCCAGGAGTACACTACTCAGATTATCACATAACAGTTTCACTGGAGCATCAACCTGAATATCCAAGTCAGCCATAAGCTTGAGCAACCAAGCAATCTCATATGCTGCCAATGCAGCCCCCCTGTACTTTGCCTCAGTACTAGATAAAGCAACCGTAGGCTGCTTCTTGCTGCTCCAACTGATCATGCCGCTACCAAAGCCAAAGGCATAGCCACTCATAGATCGTCTGTCAGTTGAGCATCCTGCCCAATTTGCATCTGTGTATCCAATCAGTGTTAAGGGCTTATCTCTAACATAGAACAACCCATAGTCTACAGTGGACTTAACATACCTCATGATGCGTCTAACTGCATCCAAGTGGGGCTTTCTCGGCTTCTGCATAAACTGGCTTATCAGCCCTACTGCATAGCTCAAGTCAGGCCTAGTGATGGTCAAGTAAATCAGACTGCCAACCATCTGCCTGTACATAGTCACATCTTCTACTTCAGCCCCAGTGTTCATGTCTAGCTTTACATTCTCGTCCAGAGGTGTATCCAGTGGTTTGCATTCAGCCATGCCATACTTCTTAAGCATTTCCATGGCATAGTGCTTTTGCATCAGCCATAAGCCATTTTCAGTTGGTACAACCTCAATACCCAAGAAATACTTCAGATCTCCCAGATCTTTCATGTCAAATTCAGATTTTAGCATCTTCATAGCATGCTGAATTCCCATGTCATCATCTCCAGTGATTATCAGGTCATCAACATATATGACCAGCACTACCAAGCCTTCTTTGTAAACAGGCTGTGATCAGCCCTGCCAACAACAAATCCAAGACTTTGCAAGTAACTGCTGATCCTAGCATGCCAGGCTCTCGGAGCCTGTTTCAGCCCGTATAATGCCTTTTTCAGTCTGCATACATAATGTTGAAAATCAGGGTGCACATACCCTTCCGGCTGAACCATATAGACATCCTCTGCTAGGTCACCGTTAAGAAATGCATTCTTAACATCCATCTTCTATAATTTCCAGCCTTTAGCAGCAGCCAAAGCAATAACAGTTCGTATGGTTGCCATTTTTGCAACCGGGCTGAATGTTTCATCATAATCCAAGCCATACTGCTGAGCATATCCTTTAGCGACCAAACTTGCTTTGTACCTTTCCACACTGCCATCAGACTTACATTTGATTTTATAAACCCATTTGCAGCCAACAGGCTTTTTCCCTTCAGGCAGTGGTACCAAATCCCAAGTCTGATTTTCAGCCAAGGCTTTCATCTCTTCGTCCATAGCCATGCACCAATTTTCATCCTTTGCTGCTTCAGCATAAGTACCTGGTTCTTTGATCTCCATCACTTTTGTCATGTACGCATAATGCTTTGCAGAGTAGCCACTGTATGTCAACCTGTCAACAGGGTATCTGACCCTCTGCGAGCGTCTAAGCTGTGGTGCACTACTCGATTCACCTCTCTCATGAGGCAGAATGTACCTGTTCTGCCTCGTGCCAGGCGTATAGACAGTCGGAATACCAAGTTTGCTGTCTAAAGTATCACTAGACTCATAGCCCGAAGTCATTCTGCCAGGTGTCATCATACCATCCTCAATAACTTTCTCTTTTCCTTTGTTGTCCAAGACATCATGTCTCCCCCTCACTGACATACCCGTGTCAGTGGACGGTGAGCTCCTCAATCTCCCTGTCCATGGGGATACTGTTTGACTGATAGGTCCTATCATAGCAGTGCTCTGCTGCATATCAACTGTAGAGACAGGAGTGGAAGGCATATCGGATGGCACTGCAACTGGTGATACATACCAAGAGCCCAACTCATCAAAGATGACATCCCTGCTTACCAAAGTCTCCCTGGTAGAGGGATCATAACATTTGTATGCCTTCTTCTCCTGCGAGTATCCAATGAACACACTCTTATGCGCTTTGGGATCCAGCTTTTTCCTTTTCTCATCTGGAATGTGCACATAAGCAAGACAGCCAAAGACCTTCATGTGTCTTACATCCGGCTTATAGCCATAGAGCCTCTCAAACGGCATCATGTCATGAATGCCTGCAGTGGGAGTCCTGTTCAGAATATATGCGGCTGTCACAACAGCCTCTGCTCAATAGTAAAGCGGCATATGCTTCTCATTCATCATGGCCCTAGCAGCTTCCATCAGAACCTTGTTCTTCCTTTCAGCTACTCCATTTTGCTACGGAGTGTAGCTGCAGGTTAGCTGCCTACGAATGCCATTTTTGGCCAAAAAATCAGCAAATTCATTGGAGACATACTCCCCACCGCTATCAGATCTCAAGCAAGAGATGTAACACTCAAATTCCTTCTCAACCTGTGCTTTAAATTTCTGAAAAATAGCAAAGACCTCATCTTTTGCTTTCAATATGTAAAGCCAGGTATATCGATTGTAGTCATCAATGAAAGATACATAGTATCTGGAACCCCCCATAGATGCATTATGAGCTGGTCCCCAAATATCAGAGTGCACTAACTGCAGTGGTCGTGTACTCTGTCTTACATGCCTGACAAACGGCAATCGTGATTGCTTACCAAACTGGCAAGCCTCACATACATGACCAATATCTGAATATTGGAATCTAGGTAACCTTGTTACCAGCTGCTTCTTCTGCATGGTTTGCAGCCTCTGCAAATTGACATGCCCCACTCTCTTGTGCCAAATCTCTAAGTCCCTGATAGTGCCAGAACCCTGGGCAAACATAGCGGAGTTCAGCTCTAGCAGTGTAGGATCAAGAGTGAGCATTCTTCCATTTCTGTGGCCTTTTGCGATCAACTTGCATCCATTGCCAAACTCTTCAATAAAGCAACCATGCTTATTGAAGCAAACCTGCAAGTTCTGCTCTGTCATTTGGCCCACAGACAATACATTCTTCGTAATCGAAGGGACATGCAAAACATCATGAAGATTCTTCTTCCTGCCATCATGTACAACCAGAGGCACTTTGTCTTTATGCTCAATGCTATGCTGCGTGTCATCACCTGTGCATACATAGCCATGCTTTTCAGCCACGATATCCGTGAACCAATCACCATGAGGGGTCATGTGATTCGACGCCCCCGAGTCAATGTACCACACTGCATCATCAGATGATTTTTCAACAGCCTTATCTTTGACATATTGCATGGCAAACAGTCTATCACCAGAGTCATCTGCCTGACTGGACGTAGCATAATGTCCATGCTACTTGCCCTTCTGATTTCCCTGCTTCTTCCAGCAATCCTTTGCAATATGCCCATACTTTCCGCAGTAGTGACAATCCTTATCTTTATTTGGATTGTCTGACTGACGCTGCTGCTGCCATGAGCCTCTGCCACCACGGGAGTTAGATCTCCCCCTGCCTCGAAAGTTGCCACTACCTCTTGCATTTGATGACTGCTGATTGCTATTACTATAGGATGCATTCTGCTGGCCTCCTCTGCCAGATCCATAGCCTCTACCACGGCTACCATGACCACACTGATTCGAATAAAAAACTGCATCCTTATTCTTTGAGCTGCTTGACCCTATAGCTAAGCCAAGCTTCACCTCTTCATGAATCAATAATGCAACCAGCTCATTAAAATCAGGCATCTCAGCCCGCACAGATATTGAAGTGTCAAAAGACTTGTACTCCGGACCTAAGCCATTTAAGGTCACTGCAACCATATCCTCATCTTCTACCTGTGAGCCAACAGATGCGAGCTGATTTGCTAAGGTTTTAATCTCCGTGACATAGTCCTGTATGGATCTGTTCTTCCTCTCTATGTTGTTGAATTTTTGCTTCAGTTGTATCTTCCTGGCACTCGTAGTTGTGCCATAGTACATGACCAATATGTTCCATGCATCTACTGGGGATTTACAGTTCATGATCTGCATCACCATAGCATCTGAGATACATAATGACAGCCAATGTGAAACTCTGTGAGCTCTTTTCGTCCAAGCTCGATGTGCTCTTCTTTGATCAGCTGTAGGATTCCTATCTGGAACTTCAGGTTCAGCCTCAACACCTGTCACTAAGTCCCAGTATCCTTTGCCTATCAGAAAGTTCTCCATGCGGAACTTCCATATTGCATAATTGTTGCTATCAAGCTTTTCTCCCACAATCTGGGTTACATTATCAGTTCTATCAGCATTTGCCATGTTGTAGACCTTGCATGGCTACCTGCAAACCAAGATCTTCTTAATAGTTCAACTTCAGCCCGGAATTGTTTATGACAGTTTTCTGCAATTAATTGCAGAAAAAAAACCAGTAAATTTCAGTCACATATCAGCCCAAACAAAGTCACAATCGGTTGATCCAACTCATAAAGACAACTGCCAATACATATGCCTGATGTTCAGTTCAGATTTAACTCCTGCAGATCCACTACCAGGGTCCAAAAGCATGCAGTCCAAACCTGTAAACTGCAATTACAGCAGTCTTTCCAAAGTCAAACCATTGGATACACGTAATGCATGTTCCAAAACTGCTTAGTTGACTGCTGGTACATATGCCACTTCAGACATAATGACTGCTGGTACAACAGTTTACCATTCACTTCCTGGAAGTAGATCTTAACAAGTGCCAATGCTCTGATACCATGTTAGAAGAGGAGAGAGAGACAGGGTTGAGCACAAACTAAACCATCCAGGTTCCACACACTTCTTCTCATTATTCCATCATAGAGTAAAACACACATAGAAGAGTAACATAGAGTAAGTGACCCGCTGACTAGACAGACTAACCATAGTCAGGTCACCGACTAGCTAACCGACTTATTTAATGTAGTCACAAGTAGGAGACATCTGTACACTAGCTGTCATGTCGGTAGTACATAAAGACAATCACACACTACACGGGGAGCTTGACTTCTAACATTCATTGCCATGATCCAGGTGCATTGCACAAACCAATGGTGTTAACCCCAACACGAAGAAAGCAAAAAGAAGTGGAAAAGACGCAGGGCAAAGGCGGAAAAAGGTAGCCCGACTGAAGAAAGAAAATGAGAAAAGGCCAAAAGCGCAAGGGCAACCTTAAAAGTCCAAGGCAAAGGCAAAAGGGGAAAGGCGCGTTTTAAAATAAAAAGACGCACTCTGAAATCTTGTAAAAGAACGCCGGGCTCTCACCCGCGGGCTCTCACCCGTGCAATTTGTAAAGGTAGACGGGCAGTGGAAAGGAAGATAGGAAGATAGAAGGACAATGGGAAAAAGGGCCAAGGCTACGGTCGGCCATGTAAAAAGGGGAAAAGGGGATGACCGCCCAAAAGGGATTTAGGGTTTTGTATATAAAGTTGAAAAGTGAATGAGAAGCTCATTCTTGTGTGTGGCCAAAAGTAGCTCTCCTCTTCTTCTTCTTCTTCTTGTTCTTGCTTGCTTGAGCTTGTGCTTGAGAGAGGGAGTGTGAGAGTGTGAGGGAGTGAGTGTGTGAGGGTGAGGGACCGAGGAGGAGAAGCACTTCATCTTCTCCTCTCTTCTTCTCTTCTCTTCTCTTCTCTTGTCTTGCTCGCGGCAATGGAGCTTGGAGTGTGGAGCTTGAGGATGGAGCTTGCTTGAAGCTTGCACTTGGATCGTGGAGCTACCGGAGTGCGTGGGGGAGGAGGTAACTCAAACGGCACGGAGGTAAGCTCACTACACCCGTAGATATGGATGGCACGTCGGCTATGTGAGAGGTAGCCATTAGTGCTCGGCTTGGAACGCTTGAAACAATAAGCGGTCCGTGGGTCTTGGCGGTTGAGTGAAAGCACCCACATTTTGGTTCTGTTGCCGGGACCAACGGATTCAAGCCTTGAGCGCTTGCGTGCTTCGAATCGAGCATCAAAGTAAGGGGTTTCCCCCGAACCGGTGCTTGAGGTAGATAGGTAGGAAGCGAGGGGATTGAAGATGGTATTCGATCCCCTTGGCAAGTAGGTTTGTTGCTTTCTGAGATTTATGTTGTGGAATGGAGTAGCATAGGTATTTATTTTGTGATTTGGATGCATTTAGGGCCGACGAAAAGAAAACGGCCAACAAGGGTTTTTGTGTGGTTCTTGTGGTAGAGAGACGAAGAGCCAGACCCATGGATTCGGCCGAGGAAGTGGTTATGGAGTATGGCGGTGAGTCGAAGGCGCTGGAAGACTGGGGATCAAACGTCTGATTCCTGTGTGTGTGTGTGTGTGTGTGTGTGTGTGTGTGTGTGTGTGTGTGTGTGTATATATATATATATATGTGTGTGTGTGTGTGTGTGTGTGTGTGTGTGTGTGTGTGTGTGTGTGTGTGTGTGTGTGTGTGTGTGTGTGTGTGTGTGTGTGTGTGTGTGTGTGTGTGTGTGTGTGTGTGTGTGTTGCTCCAGGTGAGTCTGATGTTTTCCAACAAGTGCCCTGATCAGATCTAGAAAGTCTGTGGTGATTTTGTGCACCAGGTAGTGAGGAGGGGACAAACGCACGGGAATCGCGTCCGCCGCCGACGCACTCGGACCAACTCGCTGTGGTCCGATTCCCAGAATCGGACCACCCGAGTTTTGGAGTCAGACCGTCCGATTCCCTGAATCGGACTAGCTCGATCGGACGTGCCACGTGGCACTTGGACCAACCCGTCCGATCTTTGGAAATCGGACGCTCGACCAATCCGTCCGACTCCGACACTCGGACGAGTCCATAATCGGACCACTCACAATCGGACTAGGTCAGAATCGGACCAGGCCGTCCGAGTCCCAGAATTGGACCAACCTGAATCGGACCACCCTGTGCGATCCGATTCCCAGAATCAGACCACTTGAAAATCGGACCACTTTTTGATCCGACTCTTAGAATCGGATGTGACCAAAATCGGACCACTGGTCCGATCGGACCCACCCAAAATCGAACGTCCGATTCTGATAATCGGACTCCTGAAAATCGGACATCTGAGAATCAGACAAAAAACTGTTAAAATCGGACACGTGTCTAGAACACAAATTCTGATACATTTAAACCCCGAGATTGACCCCTAAGGCTACGTAGAGCTGAAGGCACATCACAGATCCATAACCGGGCTAAAATTTAGAGCATATAGTTTAAAATTTGGCTACAAAAGGTCCTCCAAATTGCATATGGCGTCTACTGTAACGGCCCTGCGGGCCGGGGGGGACTGCCCCCCCCCCCCCCCCCCCGGACCCCTGCAGAGGGGGCTCTGCCCCCTCCGCACCTCCCCCGAGTAGGTTGGAGAGAAAACGCGCGCGGTGACAGGTCTTCCAAATTGGACCGTAGTGAAGTAATGGCTCTACACCAGCATGGTTGCTCACTTGCAAAAGAGCAGCCAAAAGCCCATAACCGAACAGAGACAAACAGAGACCCTAGAACCTCAACAGGCCAATCTAGCCATCAAGGGAAAAAAGGCCACACCACAAGAACACAAAGACATTGTGTTCACACCGTGTCTAGTCAGAGCGAAATGCAACATCAGCAAACTACAATGGCCAAGATGACTAGACAGGACACTCTTGACGAGAGATGTACCTTGAATAGCACTGCACTGACGATCCAAGACAGCAGTGGAGAATCCACATCTGGTCGTGTAGTCGAGAACTAAAGGGCGTCTGTCAAAATGCTTAAATTTACAAGCCAGGACCCGGAAGATGAAGACATAGTACCACCTGCTTATCTTAGGGTCAAACTCACCGCAAGAAGAGAGCATACTATTGATGCTCTAATTGATGAAGGAGCAGATTTTAATATCTTGACCTATGAATCATGGACCCAACTAGGTCAACCAGAGCTAACACCGACTAGTGCAACTCTTAGCCCTTATGGGGGACACCCACAAGCACTCATAGGGAAGTGCAAAATCCTTGCAACAATTGAAACAGAAAGCTTGCCTATCCTATTTCATGTTCCTCCAAATAATGCTAGCTGCGGGAAAGAAACCCTCCTAGGAAGACCCTTCAAAAGGGCAACCAAGTGTGAGGCTGACTATGTAGCACAAAGGATACACCTGACACTACCGGGTGTGAGGATAGTCACAACCTTTAGCAAGGGTGACCTCATCAAACCTCGAGGGGAAGGCAAGAAAGGTGCTGATGTAATAGTCAAGCCTGCTAACGAGGGCAAGGACTTGTTGGAAAAACTGATACAAGCACAGGTCGAACAACGAGAACTAGTGAGTGAGGCCAGGCCTGAACCAAGAAGGTCAAGAGACAAGGCCAAGGACAGGGTTTGGACTCACAAATATCGTAGAAGACCACGAAAGAAGCCCAAGCCTTATAGACGGAGGCGTCGATGGAGAGTCAGCACAACACCGCAATGGATATCCAAATCGTTGCTACGTGCTCAAGGATATTATGCAGGTAACCAATGGATTTGGGTGCCCAAACTCCCTGCTAGGCCACCTCTATCAGAAGCCCAAATTATGTCCAAAGAAAAGAGGCGTAGGAGGAAAACTAAACGAACGGCCAAGTTTCAAACCAAAAATATTGGAGTGATTGAGCCCATCACTACTGAAATCAAGAAACCAAACATGGCCTATCAAAAAGTAGATCCTCAGCCTAGTGCGCTTGACAAGCGGACATCAGATGCAGCCACTGAGCATGCACAAAAATCATTAGTGCCCAAGGAGCCTTTGATTTCCCAAGGGGAGAACAAACATCATAGGCACCTGATCACTCAACAAAGCAAAAGGCACAATCATCTAATAGCCTTGAGAAAATCATTCAGCTAGTGCCACATCCACCTAGGAGTCCTAGATCTCCTATGCCCTCTTCTCCCAAACAGACACAGGAAGCACTACAGCAGCTGTCAAGGGCGACTGCTCAATTCCAATCTCTACCTCCATCTAAGCTTCCAACCGTCAAAGAGGTGGGGCATGAGGCCATCTGTAGCTCTCGACCCAAGGATATGCTTGAGCCACCTAATGCGACTAGATCAACTCATGTTCGATCTACACAAATGAGTGCTCAAAGGCCAACGAAAGACACAACCACTTCTGATTGCCCTAGGGACTTGACACCACAATCCACCAAGGGTAGCCATCCCACTGAACTAGTTGCTACTACTTCCAATCCGGGATCACAGCAGTCACAGCCCTTGACCGTGACAATGCCCCTTGTGGAACGTGTCCTTAGTAGTTTACCTGTGAAGGAGGTGTCGCAACCAAATCCCTCAACAACTCCAGCGCTTTCAAAGTGCCTAAAGCCTAGGACGAAGGAGTCAAACGCAAGGGAGTTGGTTGAAAAGCTAGACTCTCCGAAAAGGGCAGCAGTTGTGCCCTCACAATCGGGCAAGGCTATTCAGCAAACCGCGGCTATGTCCCATAAGGACACACTAGAGAAGGGAAATGCTGAGGCCCGACCAAGCACATCAATGGTCGATATAGCCCAGGGTCCTGAGTCGTCAAGAGAGGCACCTTCATTGACCAAGAAAAAGAGGAGAAAGCAGAGAAAATAGCAACAGTTGCAGGTGGTTGTGGACCCCAAGAACATTGAGACGAAGAGCGCCGAAGAGCCAATGAATAAAGCCTCAAGACCATCCACCAATGAACTCATTGATGCCTCTCCGAATAGCGGTGAAACCCCAGACAGATTCGTGTGTTCTGAGAAACCAAAGCAACAGTTGCCATCAACAGTTGCTTGCAACACTCTATCCACTGACAATGGAACTCACATTGATCAATCAAGAGTGGATACAACGTTGTCACAACAGGGTGACAAATCTATACCAGTCACATTCAAGAAGAACCATGACGAAATAACAACAAAACCTCAGGAGAAACGTGAGAACCCCAAGAGCATGAGAAATCCTAGCGTTGACCAATCTTGCTCATCTAGGCCTGAGCCCCCAGCCATGCTAAAGCCTAAGGAAACTCTTAGAACTTTGCATGAGATAGCAACCGAGCAAGCCCTCGTTGAACATAGAAATGTCGCAGAATGCTTAACTGAGTTGGAGGCTAAGCTCAAAGTGGTCGCACGTGTCTACGTCCTTACGGACATGGGCACGATCCCCAAGGAGCAGCTCGGAGAGTACTTGACCTTTCCTCTATCATGGGAAGAACAAGAACATCTTAACAGGCACTACGACAGGCTCCTGCATGAACAAATGGGACTCATCCTTGACGAGGAGGCTGACGAACTACGCTTAACCGTCACGTTCAATGAAGTGCTCTATCGACCGAACCTCGTAGACATAGAGCTACTAAAGCGACTGTCAGCAGGCCAGAGTCAATTTGAGCTACGTTGGTGCGAAAGCCGCGTCATAATGGCCGAACTAGGGGCTCAGATCATGACGGTCTCAGAAGAGCGATTGGCCAAATGGCGGTCTCAAAGAGACCCAACCTACGTGGCACCAACTTCCCTTTGAGTGCTCACTGACATTCGGGGTGCGAACTTGGCTGGGACTAGGCTACAGGGCCCTTTGATTAATAAGGTTCTCACCGAAGAGGAGTTACATATTGCCAGTAGACTCGGTCAAGGTTCTATGCTACTCGACGTGGCAAAATATCTATCAGTATTAAGTCAGCTGCCACGAATACTAGATGCGTGTGCCATGCTCCAGTACAACCCCGAGTTCTACACTTGGTTCTTATCCTCGTGAAGTGGCATGGATTCATAGATATGTATATAAATAAACACTGATTTTTGTGTCACCTTGTATAAACAATATCAACACACACAAGTAATGATAGTCAAGCGCAGGGAGAAGAGTTGGTTCTAACAGGCTAACCTCCTCAAGTCCTCTTCTCATCACACATTTAAAAGCCGTGTGACCGCCCCCACCTCCAAGTGAAGGGCATGCATCCCACGTTACCGCCATAGGAAGCCTTGACCAACAACACTGATGGTGTAGAGAGGGTGCAGCCCCTCTCTATACACCTTCTTCCCTTTTTGGTCTATCCTTCCAAGGATGTGCCCTATCCCACTCCATGACAACCAGTCCACACAACTTAGCATAAGCCAATATTGGCTAATGGCTGGAGGCAAAACGAACATCATCATGGGGGCCATTCCGTTACGACAAAACACTACATGCCTCACCCCTCCCCTTCTTGTCATATGCGCTTCATAAACCACACTAAAATCCCTTCCATGCAAACAGTTGCCTCCTGTATCAAGGTCTAACCCTTGGATTGCGTCCTGCAGGTTTTCTTTGGCAGCAGAACGCATGGAGAATCCTGGGGATCTAGCATGCAAGGACGCTCTTCGCAAAAGGCGGGAGCATGTGGCACGCGCCCCTCCGCCAGAGCGCTATGTGCCCACCATCAAGAGGTATGCCAAGAAGCGAGGCCCCAAGGGACATTGCCCAGGGCAAAGGCCGCAGAATACTCGAGTCAAGAAAGTAGAGACTCGAAACCCGCAACAGGCTGCAACACTAGTGGTACGCACTCCCAGCTCCTGCACGGGCCCCAGACGCTCTAAGGAAAAAAAGGCAGCTCGGGAACGAGAAGAATTTGATGAACTATTTAAAGAAATTCTGGAGACGGTAGCGAGCCGGGATTACACCATTCATATCCCGGCCGACATGTTCCCTGCTCACCCCCACGGGAGTCCCACACCAGCAGAGCCCCAATCACCCAGCCATCCAGACTCGCCCCGCCTCGTACAAATCGAGTGGCCCATAATGCATAAGGGGCTTATCAAATGATAACTGGCCAGGACTTTTTGTTTTAAATGGTTGAGTGTTCCCGACTTGTTAAGTGTTGAAATGCTCCTGACTTGTATGATTTTATCATATCTGTGTTTAATATATGCTATGCCTTTAGCAAAAGAAAAAGCTAACCAAGCGTAGGTGATAAATGTCTGGTCAACACCATAGAATTCAAATAAGTGATGTCTCCTTGCATTGCACGGGTTTATTATAGTTGCGGCATACACAATGCATATGCTCTCATGAAGCGACAAGTGGATGCAGGATAATACGAGGCCTTGTGCGAAAATGTTCATATCCAATCACTGCAACACCCACAACTCCACAATGAGCCGCGGCAAAGCCACGCTGCCAAAAAGCACCCTTGTCAACTGCCCACATGGCATGGCCCACAAAACATTCCTGGACCACGCCCCTTTTGGGACAAGCTCTATAGTTGGCTCACGGCAGCCGTTACCTCAATTGTACCCACATCGCATGTGCCGCAAGGAGGGCTGCAATAGCTCAAGTGTATCTCCCCCTTTCGCCAACTGCTTCTCTAACACCGAGGCTAGGACACCATCCTCATTGTACTATTCATTTTCTGAGCCTTCGAAGCTTGACATTTTCCAACTCATTGAAAGGCTGATAGCCCCAACATATTGTAATGGTTGTATTCACGCAGCAAAAAAAAAAAAAAAAAAAAAAAAGAAAGAAAAGGAAAGAAAAGAAAAAGAAAAGAAAAGAAAAAGAAGTGAATGGAAAAATAAGAAGCACCCACGATCACAACACAGCACCTAGGGGTCCTCAAATTAGGTACGTCGGGTGACCTTGGTCGACCGGCTTCGTCCCTAGTCCCCTAGCCCCTTACCATCATCCACAATTGTTCAGGGCACATCAAGGGCAGGACATACCTGGGGAGCTTGTCTCGCCTAGGGTTAGACCTGCCACCCTGACCCACTTGCACAATTTTCTTTTGCACTCTGCCTTAGTACCATTGCAATCAGTGGTGATAAGCACCGCACGATTGGCCATGAAACGTACACCGTACTCATCAAGCAAGTCCAACAGTTTCCAGCTTACTGAAAGTGCGGTGTCCTTGTATTCCATTATGCTACATCGTGCAGTCACAATGCAAAGGATGTCTTATATGCCTTCACGCGTACTCCTTCTCCACATGGACAACTTTGCTTCATCCACGAATTGTTATGAGAAACTAGCCCACGGTCTTCTAACTATGTAATATCTAAGTATGCACGAGCACTTACATAATATCTGTACCAAAGTCTATGCACAGTTTGGGTCCTCAAGTGCAGGACAATACTCTCAGCTTGCTTAGAGTTCGACCTGTCTCCCAAACTAATCAAACTATGTCTTGTGCACGATGAAAAGCCTAGCACTACCCCTTAGGGAGAGACCACACGAGAGGTTTTCAAATTGCAGGTGTTGAAGACTCCACAGAAAGTGTCGCTCGATCTTCATCAACACCCAACTCTGAATGCTTATCCCTTACCATCCGACAAGCCCGCAAAGAATCGACATGTGCAGAATCCCCAACAAACCAACATGTGTGTTGACCATCAATGCAATCCCCAACACAACATAGCCCTACCACCAACTCCAACAACCTTCCACCAGCCACCTTGACCACCAACACACCCCCAGGACCTTCTGCCACACCACCTGGTGCGCAAATCGGACGCAGATAGCTCACGTGGTGAATCCCGGAAGGTCCCCAAGAACAAAGTACTCTACTTTTTAGCACAAAAACCCATGTAAAAGCAAGCACGACATGAGACAAGAGACAAATTGGGTTCAATCTCCCCCATGCCTTGTGTGAGCGCTTCACAAAGCATGTATTTAATGCATATTTCCAATCTTTATGCTAAAAAATAGCCCAATTACAAAAATATGACAAGCTTTTAGCTTTTGAGTTTGCTTTCTACCAAAAATAGGAAAATAAAGCTAATGGACGGTGCCCATAGAGTTTGGCACGCCCAATCTCAATGTCCAAATAAAAATAACATATCCAGGCGCATAAGCGCATACAAAATAATAATAAATAATCGATGTCTCTATAGACATAATCAAAATATAGGCGTGGTGCCTATCAAAATATAGTCCAAAGGTCGAAAACCCGCTAGACTCCAATGCTTTCCTCCGCCACTGCTGCTATCTCTACACATCAACTGAAGCATTCACAATCGTTAGTAAAATAACACAATTAAACCGACAAAAGTGAATACCTAGCAGTCTTCAGCTACATAAATAAATCAACTGGTTAGAAATAAATCCTAACCTTAATTTATTACGAGTGCGCACTCTAAACTCATAAACGTTTATTAATTTAATATGCATTTTGCGGAATCACCCACTATGGAATCACCCATGTACACACTAAATTAATGAAACGCCCGAAAAGGACAGGCGTCCCCATCAACTTCTCGCACAAAGAATCCTCTTTGCGTATGAGCCCCGGTCATCTAAGTTTACGGAATCCACCGTAAAACCTCACGAAATCCACCGTGGAATATGCCTCCTGGCATCATACCCCCAGGGTGGGATAGCAATTGACCTCAATTGCTATTAGCTGAATGTGGAGCTAACAGAGTGGGGAAAGCATTTAGGTCTCTAGCGTGCATCCATTGTGCTTCCTCTACAGGATGGTTCTTAAATTTCACTAGATATCTAGAATACCTTCGGCCAGTTCTAGTGGTCATGTAGTCAGTGTCTATAATGGCTTCTGGTTCAAGTATTTCAGTCTCTTCTTCTAGTAAAGGTGGGTTTTCATAGACAGGGTGGATAGGTAATTGTCCTCTAAATGGTCTCAATAAACTAATATGAAAGGTATTATGAATTTTCCAATGGAATGGCAGTTCTAACTTGAATGCATTGTCATTAATCTTATGAATGATTCTAAATGGTCCGTAGAATCTAGGGGCTAATTTAACAACTGGATGTCTATCTACACTTTGGAGTCTACGCTTTTCTATTCTAAGCCAAACATAATCATCAACTTTGAAATTCATGGCTTGTCTTTTCTTGTTGGCTTGTTTGGTATATGATTGTTGGGCTTTAGCAATCATATCCTTGACCTCATCAAAAATAGTGTTATGCATAACAGCAATATCATCGGCACTTTGTATTCTATTAGACAAAGATGCAACAGGTGTAGATAATCTATATCCATAAATAACTTCAAAAGGTGCTTTCTTTGTAGATGTGTGCGGTGTATTATTGTAAGCAAACTGTAATAAGTGCAAATGAGTATCCCATGTCTGAGGTTTAGAGATAGTGTATGCACGTAAAAGATCTAGAATGGTGCTATTTGTGGCTTCTGTTTGTCCATTTGTTTCTGGATGAAATGCAGATGAGAAATCAATCTTTGTGCCTAGATTTGCAAACAGTGTAATCCAGAAATTATTACAAAATCTAGAATCTCTATCTGAAATAATCACTTTCGGCAATCCATGGTTAGTAAAAACAGTTTTCAAAAATAACTGTGCTGCTTGTGATGCTGTTAAAGTTTTCTTACATGCAATGAAATATGCTTGCTTACTAAATCTATCTACAATTGTCCAAATCATGTCATGGTTAGATTTAGTATTTGGTAAACCAGTAATGAAATCCATAGATATATGTTCCCAAGGTTTAGATGGAATAGATAAAGGCATTAATAATCCATACTGTTTACCATGATGTCTTTTTATTCTTTGACAAATCAGACATTCAGAAACAAAATTAGATACATCTGCATCCATATGCGGCCAATAAAAATCTTCAGTTAACATGCATAATGTAGAAATGATACCTCTATGACCTTGATATGGGGGACAATGAATTTCATTCAAAACAAAAGATCGGAATGGAATAGTAACACACAGTCTCTTTTCAAAGAACATGAATCCATCATTATATGACAATGAATCAACAGGAATGAAATTATTTTGAACTAATTTTTGCCAATCAGAACGAAAAGTAATATCCTGGTGATATGTATCTTTCATAGCAATCAAAGAATCAAAAGATATGATAGAAATGTTATGAATTGCAGGTCTTCTACTTAATGCATCAGCAACTACATTTTCTTTTCCAGGTTGGTATTGAATGATAGGATGGAAACTTTGAATGAATGAAGCCCATTTGATATGACGGTCAGAAATTTGGGGTTGGCTAAGTAGATGTCTAATGCTTTGCTGATCGGTCTTTATCATGAATTCTGAACCCATTAAATAATGCTTCCATTGTTTTAATGCTTGTACAACTGCTAAGAGTTCCTTGTCATAAGTGGAATATTTAAGCTCAGAGGGTTTCAGCTTAGAACTAGAATATGCTATTGGATGGTTGTCTTGCATTAGCACGGCTCCTATTCCTGATCCGCTAGCATCGGTCACAACTAGAAAGAATGGTCTGTTAAAGTCAGGCAATTGTAGAACAGGGGCATTGGTCAATGCACGTTTGAGTAAATCAAAGGATTTCTGTTGGTTTTCAGTCCATTGATAAACAATGCCTTTCTTAAGAAGTTTGGTCAATGGTAAAGCAAGTAATGAGAAATTACGTACAAACTTCCTATAGAAACTAGCAAGACCAAGGAATGAGCGTAATTCATGTACATTTTTAGGAACAGGCCAATGCAATATTGCATCAATTTTCTTAGGATCAACTTTTATTCCTTCTTTTGATACAATATGACCTAGATATTCTATTTCTGTCTTAAAGAATTCACTCTTGTCAGGATTTGCAAACAATTGATTTTCTTTCAGTAATTGAAAAACTAATGATAAATGCTCATAATGCTCTTTTTCACTTTGACTGAACACTAAAATATCATCAAAGAAAACAATCACACAATATTGATATTTTAGAAAAATACGGTTCATCATTCTACTGAAAGTAGCAGGTGCATTAGCTAATCCAAAAGGCATAACTAAGAATTCGTAATGGCCAAACTGTGTCCTGAATGCAGTCTTAAATATGTCGGATCTATCTAACCTCACCTGATGATATCCAGATTTAAGGTCAATTTTACTAAATATAGAAGATCCTTGCAGTTTGTCCATAAGGTCATCAACTCTAGGTATAGGATACCTATTCTTTACAGTGATCTTGTTTAATGCTCGGTAGTCAATACACATCCGATAAGTATTATTCTTTTTCTTGACTAGGAGCACAGGTGCACTGAATGGAGAACTGCTAGGTCGAATTAAACCTCTATTTAGTAATTCTTCTACTTGACTCTGGATTTCTTTTTGCTCTATTTGATTGTGCCTATATGGGGCTTTGCAAGGTGGTTGTGTGCCAGGTATTAGGTCAGTCTTATGGTCTTCTGGTCGTGATGGAGGTAAACCTGGTGGTAGGTCTTCTGCAAAACAGTCCTTAAAATATGCAAGAAATTCCTTATGCTGAGGGTGCATATGAGTTTCTTTTGCGTGCAATTCATTCACCCAAATGAGATATGATTTAGTGTTCTTGCGTAGTGCACGTTTTGCTTGAGTATGCGAAAGCAGTGGAAACATATGAGATGCATGCATAACAAATAATGTAATAGATTTTCCTTGAAAATTTATATTCATTGTGTGTGTGGAATAATCTATGTTGGGATTATGTTGGTGTCTCCATGGCATTCCTAGGATAATGTCGCTAGACTGTAATGGGACAACTAAGAAATTTCTTCTTTCAATATATGGACCAATTTGAATTTCTAAATTTTGAACTTCTTGTGTGCCATTGTACCTAGTACCTAAAAATGCAGCTTTTATGCGATAGTGCGTAGGTACTGTATGCAATTTCAATTCCTTTACCAATTTTGCTGAAATAAAGTCATGCGTACTACCGTCATCATGCAATATAATTCTTTCTTTTCCATGCACCATACATTTCATAGTCAACAATGAATGTGAAGTAGGCATACCTGGTAAAGTGTCGGAAGTAGTAATAGGATCATCTTCTTCTTCAGTGAAATCCGGCATATCCTCATGCTCGTCTTCGTCCATAGCTCCAAGGTAGTTAATATGTGCTGATGGCTTCTTTGAATGACAATTTGCTGCGAGATGCCCTGGCTGGTGGCACTTGTAGCATACGATGGGCTTGGCTTTGGTCACATTATTTGCAATGGCTGGGAGTCTGGGTATATTTGGATTTGCTTGTGGAATAGGTTTAGGATTTGGATTGACAGTGGATGGTAATGCAGGTGGTTTAGGCCAATTCTTGCGGAAAGATGGTAATGAGAAACGACCTGGATTAAACCTTCTGAAATTTGAATTGAATTGTTTAGATCCATAATTACCGTTTGCTTGGAATGGCTGTGGTCGTCGATCTCTTCCGCGTAACTTATCTTCAGTGTCGTGAGCTAAGGAGATGGCGTCTTCAAGGGTAGCAGGCTTGAACATATTCACCTCAGCGTAATAATGTCCAAGAAGTCCAGACATGTACTTCCACTTATGTGTCATCTCTGGTACGTCTTCAAGCATGCGTAGCTGTAGGAGTGCATTCCAAAAACGCTCTGTATACTGTGGAATAGGCTCACGATCGCACTGTTGAAGTAAATCCCATTGCTTGATTGCCTTCTCATGAAATTGCGGTGGAAGAAAATTTTGCATGAACTTTTTCTTAAAATCTTCCCATGTAGCAGGACATTCTATACTCTTGCGGACTACAGTCCACCAAAGTGATGCTCTATCTATCAGATGATTAGTAACACACTTGATTTTATCTTTCTCAGGATAAGTTTCCTCATGGAAATAGTCATCAAACTGGCTAATGAATGATAAAACAGTCTTTCCTTCTCTTATGCCATTGAAAGTGCGAAACTTGAAACTTCGTTTACTTATCTTGGATTCCTTGCGAATGGTTTGTGCTTCAAGAGTGGCGTCGATGGTACGGCGAATCAGATCTTCAGCTTGAGGTTCTTCTTTATCAGTGGACGCTCCTTGTAGCTTTGTCAATTGCGCTTGCAAGGCTTGCCTAGCTCTTCGCTCTTCTTCCAATTGCAGCATGATAAGATCCAGCTTTTGCTCCATGGTAGGCTCGGGTAGGTCGTCTTCAGCCATAGGATCATCCATATGTGGGGTAGTCATCCTGTAAAACTCAACAAACCTTTCTCACTCAAAATCAGTTAGCGGGATGAGCGTAGCTCAAATTTGGGGTTACAAGGCTATGTATTTTTGGGTATTTTCTTCTTCAATTTTCAGAAATTCTGCAATATTTCTGTCTTCGTTTACTGAAAGTACTTCAACGAACTTGCAGATAGGTAAAACAGCTTGCTGCGAACAACTTTCCAGTTCTGAGTTTTTGCAAACGAACAAGTCTTCTATGAGTTTTAAGCACTAGTCAGTTCTGATTTAGTCTGACTTGCAGAGTTGCAGACTTAACAGACTTGCAGAGTTGTAGACTTGCTGGACTTAGCCGACTTGCAGAACTTGCAGTACTTGATTAGAGTCGACTTGCAAAACTTGACTTCTGGTGCGCAGGACCCGGAGTTTACAGACTTGTTTGCCTTCACTGACTTGCAGAGTTTGAAGTAACTTAAGCTTAATGAATTAAGCTTAAGCTTAATAAGCTTAAACAGGCCGCCGTTTTTTCGTGAGGGGGGGGGCGTTTTTTTACTGACACAGAAATTTCGGGCTGATCTTCTGACACCTCGAAACGATTTTGAGAAGCTTAGGCTTCTCTTAAGCTCTTAAAGCTTTGTGATTAGGCTTTTAATGAAGAAGATTAAGAGCTTTCTCACTGTTTTTTTCAACGACTTGATGAAGAGAATTGATGAGTGGTCCTCCACCGACAGAGATTGGTCCTTCGCAATCTGACAGTTGAAACAGGGGTTCTTGATCGCCAGAAGTCTGCCTGTATCGACGGTTCGCGACAAGATTGACTGTAGAGGCCGTTTGTTCCTGGAGCTCCGCCTTCGCCCGAGATTGGTAGCGATTGGAAGCCCTTGATCTCTGCTCCGCTCTAATACCACTGGTGCGTAGATCGGACGCAGATAGCTCACGTGGTGAATCCCGAAAGGTCCCCAAGAACAAAGTACTCTACTTTTTAGCACAAAAACCCATGTAAAAGCAAGCACGACATGAGACAAGAGACAAATTGGGTTCAATCTCCCCCATGCCTTGTGTGAGCGCTTCACAAAGCATGTATTTAATGTATATTTCCAATCTTTATGCTCAAAAATAGCCCAATTACAAAAATATGACAAGCTTTTAGCTTTTGAGTTTGCTTTCTACCAAAAATAGGAAAATAAAGCTAATGGACGGTGCCCATAGAGTTTGGCACGCCCAATCTCAATGTCCAAATAAAAATAACATATCCAGGTGCATAAGCGCATACAAAATAATAATAAATAATCGATGTCTCTATAGACATAATCAAAATATAGGCGTGGCGCCTATCAAAATATAGTCCAAAGGTCGAAAACCCGCTAGACTCCAATGCTTTCCTCCGCCACTGCTGCTATCTCTACACATCAACTGAAGCATTCACAATCGTTAGTAAAATAACACAATTAAACCGACAAAAGTGAATACCTAGCAGTCTTCAGCTACATAAATAAATCAACTGGTTAGAAATAAATCCTAACCTTAATTTATTACGAGTGCGCACTCTAAACTCATAAACATTTATTAATTTAATATGCATTTTGCGGAATCACCCGCTATGGAATCACCCATGTACACACTAAATTAATGAAACGCCCGAAAAGGACAGGCGTCCACATCAACTTCTCGCACAAAGAATCCTCTTTGCGTATGAGCCCCGGTCATCTAAGTTTACGGAATCCACCGTAAAACCTCACGGAATCCACCGTGGAATATGCCTCCTGGCATCACCACCACCAACACGCCTCCATGGAAACCATAGGTGTCCTTGTCACCCACGACTTCCGTGCATGCTATAGCATGCTACCTACAGCGGTGAGTGCCATGGGACTGGCACTCGTCTAGGAGGGGGGTAATGTTAACCCCAACACAAAGAAAGCAAAAAGAAGTGGAAAAGACGCAGGGCAAAGGCGGAAAAAGGTAGCCCGACTGAAGAAATAAAATGAGAAAAGGCCAAAAGCGCAAGGGCAACCTTAAAAGTCCAAGGCAAAGGCAAAAGGGGAAAGGCGCGTTTTAAAATAAAAAGACGCACCCTGAAATCTTGTAAAAGAGCGCTGGACTCTCACCCGTGCAATTTGTAAAGGTAGACGGGCGGTGGAAAGGAAGATAGGAAGATAGAAGGACAATGGGAAAAAGGGCCAAGGCTACGGTCGGCCATGTAAAAAGGGGAAAAGGGGATGACCGCCCAAAAGGGATTTAGGGTTTTGTATATAAAGTTGAAAAGTGAATGAGAAGCTCATTCTTGTGTGTGGCCAAAAGTAGCTCTCCTCTTCTTCTTCTTCTTCTTGTTCTTGCTTGCTTGAGCTTGTGCTTGAGAGAGGGAGTGTGAGAGTGTGAGGGAGTGAGTGTGTGAGGGTGAGGGACCGAGGAGGAGAAGCACTTCATCTTCTCCTCTCTTCTTCTCTTCTCTTCTCTTCTCTTCTCTTGCTCGCAACAATGGAGCTTGGAGTGTGGAGCTTGAGGATGGAGCTTGCTTGAAGCTTGCACTTGGATCGTGGAGCTACTGGAGTGCGTGGGAGAGGAGGTAACTCGAACGGCACGGAGGTAAGCTCACTACACCCGTAGATATGGATGGCGCGTTGGCTATGTGAGAGGTAGCCATTAGTGCTCGGCTTGGAACGCTTGAAACAATAAGCGGTCCGTGGGTCTTGGCGGTTGAGTGAAAGCACCCACAAATGGCCATCACATCGTACGCAAAAGTACCAAAGACAGTAATGAAAGTTGTTTCAACTTGTCCTCTTCCGCAATTTCCATCTGGTTCTATCCTGCAAAGCAATCCATGAATGAATATATTTCCCTACCTGCTAATTGATCCAAAATCTAGTCAATAAATGGCAACGGGTAGCAATCCTTAACCGTCTGCTTATTCAGCTCTCTAAAATCTACACATAGTTAGATTTGATTGTTTTTCTTCTTCCTGATGACAATTGGTGAACACCACTCTGTGTGCTGTACAGGGAAGATTAAACCAGCTTTCTGTAACTTTTGTAACTCCTCAAATAGCCCGTCCCTCAATTCAAAAGGCATACACCTTACTTTCTAACTCACAGGACAACTGCCTTCTTTTACAAGAATAGTATGAATAGCCAGGTTGGGAGGAATGCATCTCAGCTCGTCATAACTCCAAGCAAAGATATCATGGAATTCTTGAATCAAGGACACATAGTCCTCCCTTTCTACTGAACTGAGCATGGAACCTAATTTAATTGGTCGTGAATCATTTGGCATGCCAAGGTCCAACTCAATCACATCTGCGTCTCTTATCCTATCTTGCGGCTCTATTGGCTCATTTAGAGTTATTTGATAAATATCCTCTGTAGTGGACCCCTCTTTAGATTCATCACTGGATGATGTCTCACTACTAGATGGATCATCTGCTATTTCTAATTCAGTAAAGGATAAAGGAGCTCTCTCACTCTAAGGAGACTCAGGGTAAGCATCAACTATTACTCGATCTACCCAGAACCACTCGACCGGGGGGTATATTGACTTGACAGTCTGTTCATATGATCCAAGGCCTACCTAGTAAGAATCGATAGCTAGGATGTCTTGCAAATCGTATTACCCTAAAGTCCAAGAAGCATTCTACACTTGCAACTGTAACATGGACTTTAATAACGCAACCTTCTTTTTGCCTTAGACTATCATCAGCCATTCTAAGAAGGATGGAGCCATCTTTTTGGATGCCTAGACCCAACCTCTCCATCAACTCTAAACTCATGATATTGACGGAGGACCCGGTGTCTATGATAGCATGCTCCACTAATATTCCATCCACGTATGCTGGAAACCTAGGGCAATTCTTTTCAGCATGATCAAACCAATCTTCCCCTACTCGTGCTATGCCTAAAGGTTCTACAATATACCCAATACACAGGATCTTCTTGAATTCCTTGCGTACTCATGGAGATAATTTAATCAACTGTAAGAGGTTTACATCTAGTTTGACTTCACAAAGAGAACTTGCTAAATCAAAATCATGATAGGTAGCCAAAGCTCTCTTTTCTCACCAAACCATTCTCTCTTTTGGTCTCGGGACCGGCTTTGGTGCTTCTTTTTTAGCTCTTGCCTTCTTTCTTGGCACTTCTTTATCCTTCTTAGGATTGAATTTTTTGTCAACAAGCCTTAGGGGTCCACCTTCCACGCCAGGATTCAAGACTTGCATCCCCTTAACCCCTTGCTTAGGGTTTTCCTTGACCGGTTTTGCATTATCTTTATCACCCTCTTTAGCCTTTTGGCCTCTTGTCACGGCTCGTAGGTTAAAGGTTTCAGCGCCATTGACGCATACAGCCTCAATAAGGCTGACTCCATTGCCTTGTGGCAACTCCTCCATAGTGGTCTTTCCCCTTTGCAGTATTTGTCTTGGTCCATCATTTTGCTGGAGGTTATTACCTTGCGCTCTATGATTAATTGGACCTAGCTGTTTACTCCCTTGTTGGAGAAAACTAATCTTACTCCAACAGGTAGCGGCTAAGCGGCCCGACTTCCCACAAATATCACATTTAACATTTGGACAGTTTCTAGGGAAATGTTATCCACCACACCACTTATAGCTGAATCTTGAGGGACCACCCTCTTCAGGACATCGACTCCCTATCAGATTCTGCTGCTTCTTCAAGAAATTGACGTCAACAGCTATTTGCTGATATTATTCAGAAATCATGTCGGTGTAGTGCTTCATCATATCCTTAACTTCGCCAAGGACATTAGAGGCACTCGACTCATAGCCTTGATAGTCTATCCGTCATTCCATTGGCCTAACAATTTGATTGAGCATTGGTTGTTGACTCATAGGAACAACATTAGGGTTCGAAGCTTGGCCTCCAACATTTGGTGGAGCCGACTGACTAGCCATAGGCATAGTCACACTGGGAGGAGCTAGCAGCAAAGGTACATTTTGAACCATGCTTCCTCTCCCATTAGGGTTATTCATAGGCATCCCTTGACTTCCATTTATTAATGGTAAATTGCCTCCAGGTACTAGACCCGCATTAAGATTTATTCGAGAGGAGTAGACCATTTGTAATCGTGACTCTACTCCTTCTGCCCATGTGATGGCAGTGTCTATATTAGCCAAAGACACACTTATGAATTGTACCTGAATATTGAAATCCAATCCATGCAAGAAGTATTGCAATTGGGCAGCCGATGGAATAGGAATGTAAGTTTATAACTTACGAAATACTTCCTTAAGCTTATTGGCATAGGCTTTCACATTCTCATGGGGGTTTTGGCATGTTACATTCAAAACACGCAACCAGTATTGGCCACCTCTTTCAGGAGCATATTCTCCTTGGAAAGCTGTATAAAATTGGTCGATTGTAGTGATGGTTCGAGTCTCTATGCTATGATACCATACTACAACCCTTCCTTTTAATGTCATGTTAAAGAACATCATAAGATGTCCCTTATCTTGGATGCAGTAATTAAACATTAATCTTTGGAATTCACAAATGTGAAACTCCACATCTTCTTCGGCTAACCCATTAAAAATGGGCAAAGGCACTCCTAAAGCTGGAAGATCCGACATCCCTGTACGAATTGCAATGGGTTGTGCCATGACGACAATCGGATTGTCAATAGGAGTTTGGATTGATGGGATCACACCCCCACTTGAAGTGGGTTGAATTGGTGGAAGAGAGGAAGAACTTGTGCTTCCTTTTGCACCTAAAGGACTATGTGCAACAGTTGGGTTACTAAGACCACTGCCTCTTATGCTTATCGGGCTACTCCTTTGAAGAGAATAGCATCTTACAATCTCCACTCGCCGTCTAGCCCTCTTAGCATGTTTTGCTTTTTGTATTTCAGCTTGACGGTCCTTGTCAGAGGACATAAACCAACTTTTTGGTCCCTAAAACCCCTAGAATCGAGAACCACCACTTGTTGGCAGCTCCCGGTAGACGCACCACTGATGGGACCTCAAATGGCCGGCACTGGCTATGGCACTAGCCAGACCTTATGCTCATAATAGACAAACACACCCACACGGCCTCGCAGCCAAGAGCGTCTATCTGTTGCTAAATGATGAACTGTCCTAAAGTCTAATCTATGCATTTATAGTTTTGTAGTCCAACGTTTCCCTTTCTATAAACTCCACAGAGGGAGAACCCATACACACTGGCAATAAATGCCACGATAATCACATACATGGGAGACAACCTCTCGATGGAATCACCGCGGCCTCACTGCAGCTCCCCTACATCGCAGGGATTGGGCCCTTGATGTACTGCTCAACATATAGAACAAACGAACAAACTCCACTCTTTCATTTTGAACGTATTCGAGGAGATACCATGTGTCCTTACCAAATAATCTCCCAAGAAACGAACGTCTATCCTACGGCTTAGGTTGCCTTTCCACAGTCAAGCGTGGGTCATCGTCATCGAAAACATGTGCTATGCATCCAGTTCTTTGTATTCTGATACCATGATTGACATGAACATGCAAAGGTGGATGATCCTAAAGTGCTCAAACATAATTTTCAATCAAAAACGTGTTGTGCACAACCAGGCTTTCCAATGCTCATTCACTAACTCGTTGCGGCGATGTAAGAATAGCACCGAGACAATGTTCGTGCTACTGTCCTCTTAATTAAAATACAACAAACTCTATGTCATGATATACATCAGCAAATTAGTAATATTCAGCATGCAAATCACACCATTCAAACATCCCACCCCCCTACGTTTAGGTATTGCTTTCGTTGCATAGGTGTAGAGGTTCATTTTGTCATGTTTTGATGTATGAAAAGCGATAAATCACAAAATTTGACAAGGAGATAGGAAAAATTGAGGTTAAACCTCATGCTTTGCCACTACCATACATCCACAAACAACCATTATATTTTTCCTTATTTTTGTGAAGCGTATTTCTATTTTTTCCCTTATTTTTTCCATTTTCTTGATTTATTTGGCAATAAAATATGCTATTTTTTTATTTTTCTTGTTCCAATCACTTCAGCATACTAATATTCAATTTATTTTCTATTTTTTCTCCATAGGAACACATTTCACCCACCTGAAACAACAAAACTACCATTTTACCACTTAAAAACCGCATTTCAGGTTTTACGGAAATTAAACAGCGTATGTAAATCATTGCAAAATCAAAGTTTTCTGATAAACAATATTTAATCATGATGCAACTAGCACTCAAACAAATTTTCATCTAATAAGAACATCATTACCATCATAAAAATACCAAAAAGCCTTCATTTTCTTCATAAAAATGGTCATACCATGTTTTTACGAAACTCGAGACGCATTAAATGACTACATGACCAGCGGACGGATCCTCCATTGCTCTCAATACAATGTTGCACATCAATCTTCAACATCTCCATCAATCTCCATCACCGTTTGCTTCAATCTCCTTCCTGATTCCTCCTTCAAGATAGTGTGTATGAACAGCCCATAGAGAGGAGAGAGAGGGAGGAGAGAGAAAGACTAGATTTTGATCTATTCATTCAGTCAGCCATATCTTGCACAAAGACCGGCGATATGATCAGGGAAGAGGGAGCATTTGCCGGGCATTGTCTGTTTCATGGCTTACTTGCAGTCCCAAAATCGATTTGGGGGGGGGGGGGGGGGGGGAGGGTCTGATTTTTCTCCGTCTGATCAACATGAAGATGTTGCCACCACGCCATGAGAAAAATGAGGAAGGGGGGGTTAAGGTTGCAAAGGGCACCCCCCTTTAATCTCTCAATGTCCACATTTTCAAATTTGGCCAATTTTTGGCCTCTTCCGCGTCCGAGCTCTGATTCAACCTCTGAAAAATCCTGCGCAGCTAAGAAAATTATCAAAAATCCACAAGTGTCGCTTGGACACCTTTTAAAAGCCGTCTTTCACTTGGTGCTTAAAATCGTCCTAGCTGCCACAGCTGTCACCTTCGATGTCGAATATTTTTTCCCTAAATTCCAGTTTTTTTGGCAAATTTTAGGTACATTCCGGGCTCAAAACTCCTCTCTCAGTCATCTTCCCAATATGGTGTTAGATCAGCCTTGAATAAATCCCTCCCCCTAGAGAGGCTAAAGAGATGGGCGTCTGGCAATTCAATGGTAATGCCTTCTCCAGCGGATTTCCCTGTGGAGACACGTGACATATGATCAGCCATGTAGTGTTGTTTTCCCTTTCGTACAACCACAGAGAAGTCAAACTCCAAAAGCAAAAGGAGCCACTCAGCTATGTGTCTTGTAGCGCAAGGTTTGTTCACTAGATATAGCAAGGCTTGATGGTCTACAAAGAAGGTAAAGGGTGTAGCCAATAGATAATGCCATAACTTCTTCACAACAAACACCATGACCAAGCCCTCTCTTTCCGTTGTTGAGTAATTCATTTCCGTCTCTGTGAGTTGTCTGGTAGAAAAGCTCACTGGATAATCTAGGTTGTGCTCGCCAGGTTGGCATAACATTGCCCCCATAGCAATTTTAGAAGCATCGATATGCACATGGAAGGTTATGGTCCAATCCAGGGCTCGTAGAATTGGTGCTGTGGTTAGAGCCCTCTTCAACTCTTGATATGCATGTTGGCATGCTTCAGTCCATTCGAAGACAATTAGTAGCTTGTATAAAGGTCTAGCTATCAATGTGTAATTCAACACAAACCGTCAATAATATCGCGTATGGACTAAGAAGCATTGAACTCCCTTGTAGTTGGTTGGGGGTGGAAGGTCGACAATAGCCTTGAACTTCGAGAAGTCAGTGGCAATGCCATTCTTCGACACCATATGGCCGAGGATGCATCCATGCTTTACTCAAAACTAGCATTTCAAGGGGTTCAAGGAGAAACGATATAGGTGACATCGGTTAAAGACTGCTTGGAGTTTGTTCAAGTGTTTCATCCAGGTCTAGTGAACGCAGAGGTCATTGACAAAGACTTTTAACTCCTTGCGAAGCATATCTTTAAATATGGTGCACATGAGACGTTGGAAGGTGGCAGGGGCATTAGTCAACCCAAAAGGCATGACTATGTACACAAAGACGCCCCACTCGGTAGCGAAGGCCGTCTTATGCCTGTCAATAGCAGGATACACTTGCACCTGGTTGTATCCTGAGAAGCCATCCAGAAAACTGTAGATCTCCTTGCCTGCTACTCTTTCAAGCATGTGCTCAATGTATGGCAATGGATAATTATCCCTTTTGGTAGCAACGTTCACCTTTTTATAATTGACGCACACTCTAATTTTTTCGTTTTTCTTCATCACAATGACTATGGGTGATACCCAGTCTGTGTGCTCAATTTCATAAATGAATCCTGCTTTCATCAGCTTATCAATTTCTTCCTTGACAGCATAAGAGTGCTTAAGATTCATTGGGTACGGTCATTGCTTCACCGGCGCTGCGTCTGGTGTCATGGGTATGTTATGAGTCACTACACTCAAATCTACCCCTTTAAGCTCTTCCAAGGACCATGCGAACACGTCCACATACTCTCGCAAGAGAAAGACCAGACTTGCCTCCTCTCTCTTAGCCAAGTCATTGGCAACGAAGACTGGTCGGGGTGTCTCCCCTTCCTGGGCTAAGTTCACCTCTTTGACCCTAGCTAGTCCCTCAATCGGTTTGCTCGTTTGCCCTTGCTGTTTGGCACCCATCAAGATCACTACCCTATCTCCTTTCTTGAATTTCGTAAATCGTTTTGGAAAGTCTCGTGGTTTTCGTTACCCGTCTGTTTGGGTGTCCCTGGATTGGTTCGCCCGTTCTTGCTTCAATCGTCTGCGCCTCAGGTGGACAGGTAAGTCCCCGGTTGTGTGTCGGGTCTTGGGCGGCCTAAGTATTTCTGGGTCGCTATCCGAGCTCACCTTTGCCTCAGAGTCGAACTCGCTGTCTTTGCTAGAAGAGGGGGTCTCCCCTAGTGGTCACAGTTGAGATGGTGTTTCTGCTCTAAGCACTAGTGTCACTCCTGGTTGAGCTAGGCCTACTTGCTCAAGGTCAATGGTGACTGCTACGTGTTCTAACCAGGCATGGTCACATTTTATGTGCATGAGTCCTCACTCTGTCTTGTAGGCACTTCTTTTTTGCGGCTTGGAATCCGCCCGTATTTGTTCTATTTCATGTCCCTCCGTGTTGTATTCTACCGAATCCACCTCTCCCTCACTTCCATTACTGAAGGGTTGGCAGTCTTCGTACTCATCGTTAGAGTCCTCTGCGCCAGCCGGTTCATCGTCCCGTAGGGCTTGGTACATCTCTTGTTGCCAATCCGGGACTAAGGCCTAATTGTACATAAGGTTCAAGTCATGCACCCTGGTCCATTGCCACTTGGATTTGCCTGAGAGATTCTAGAGTGGTGTGAGGTTTGCTGCTGAGTTGTCAACCAGCTTGTTGGTTAAGTATTCCAGGGCCTCCTAGAGTTCTCTCTTGTTGCCTGGCACTTGGAAGGTGACGGGCTTAGGTCTCCCAAGATGGGTTCCTTCCATCATGCACACTGGTATAGAGGGTGTGCTGTCAGTCGTGCCCATAATCTTGATGGCTTGCTCATGCACCTCTTGGTCTGAGAATGGTAGGTCGATCATAGCCAAGACATGCATCCAATCCCGCTCATCTTCTGGACATGGGATATACTTGGTCAAGGGCCCATAAGACTTCTTGACCTGATTGTTACCCTTGAGCATCGAGGAGATGGCATCCAAGTTGATTGGTGAGGTTTTCCATGTGTCCATCTCTACCTTCATAGCTTCCATCCTGTTGCCTAAGAATATCAAGCTGTTACCCCAATCTTCAATAACTCTGGCATTGCACATCTAGGGCCGGCCTAACAGGACATTGTAGTCCACCCCCTTCATGACTATAAAGTCGACAGAGAACTGGACACCTGCGATTTTCACTGGCCAATTTTTAAGTACCCCGAATGGCCTTACCCTCACGTGGTTTGCTAATGTGACATTAAATCGAGCGGTCTCAATAGGTGGGTTTCCCTAGGTCTGGAGTACTGCATGGCTTAGCACACTAACCCGACTCCTGTGTTTAAGATTCCGTTCTTGTTGTGTCTCCTAAGGCTAGGACTGGTAACACTGCATGCATATCGGTGTCTTCCCAAAAAAGCATTAATGTGCAAGGATTTTGGCACAGAGTGTAGCGTTAGACTCGGTATTTGTGTTCTTGCATCCTGATCCTGCAGACCCGACGCCTATTCTCGTGATTTCTTGACCCATTTCTTGAGGTTTTGCCATAGGGTGGGATGCTGCCTAAGTAGGTCTCCTAGGCTTAACGTCACTGTGGTGGTGGTCACTAGCATGGTGAGGAGGCTATCGACTGCTCGTCCCTCTCCTACGCCGGATTTTCTTGGCCAATGGCCGTGATTGATTTGTGGGCCCACAGCATCAAGGCTTGCCCTAAGGAGTACTGTCTGTGCTCATGCTAATAAGATCCTCGCTCTCGTCCTCTAGGATGGGCTCAACGTCTCTTAAGTGCTCTTGGGCCTCTTTTATCCAGTCCTTCACTTTCTCTATGGCCTCGAGTTGGCGCTTCAGATGCGGGTACTCCCCTACCTTGGCACTTCCCTTTTCGGTCGTCTTAGGGGCTGAAGCTTCCGTCTTTGCGTCCTCGACTTTCTTTCCAACAGGCAAAGCTGTAGCACTCTCAACTTTCAGTGCAATCTTAGCCTCTGGCCTCCTCTTCATTCGCCTATGGCTCTTTTTTCTCGTCGAGGCTACATCGAGTTTGCTAGGCCCTGGTAGTGATATGCTGGCCTGCTTTGTTTGGGCATGGGTCATGACCCATAATGGTATGGGTGTGGTCTCCCCATCAAGGTTCTCGACGCCAAACAGCCCCAATGGGACAGATGGTACTTCGATTGAATTTGCAGAAGGTTTCCGCTTTGGGCAATTGACGAAGAGATGGGTGATTCCACACTCAACACACCTGAGGTTAGCTTTGTCTCTATTTTGATGCTCCCTCTCTGGCCAACGTGATGAGACATGGCCTGGGTGACCACATATCCAACAGATGATTGAATCCTACGTCTGCCCTCCTAGGCCTCTACCTCATCCTCTCCCTAACGCCATCATTGGTATTGGTCGATAGTCCATAACTACGACGTTGCCCTCTTTGTCATGAGAGGCATAAGGGTACAAGTAAGTCTCCTTCTCATTTGGCTCTTCCACGTAGTAGACTAGAGCATCACTCGATGGATGGGTCACATAGGGACCAAGCGGCCTACGTATACCTGTAGGGTTTATGTCCCCATCCTAGGGACCACCGGCTTAATGTCGTTAGGTGCAGGAAGGGCCAATGGGGCTCCCCTTTCAAAAAGTGGTTGTGGTCTGTTTGCTAGGTAAGGCTGACCATATGGTTGGGAGTACAAAAGTCTCTTGGGTAATCTGCAGTGCATAACATTGTGACCGAACCTGTCGCAGTTAGCGCAAGGTCTCGACCGAGGGTCTTGACACTCGGCTGGCAAATGATTTCTGCCACAATACACACATTGGATGTGTGGCCGCGTTGGTCGTCTCCATAGGTCTTGCAGCTTGACTATCTCCATCTTGACATCAGCCAAGTCGTCGTTCGTCTCGATGGCCTTGCCCTTATCTTGGGATGATGGGGCTGGTCGCTCACCAGAGGTTGGTGCTCTTTCCAAACCTCGCGAGATGGTCTATTCTGAGTTGGAGCTCCTGGAGCTCCTCTCTTTCAGTTGATCGTTAACTCTGATAGCTTTCTCAAAGACCCTAGCTAGCATGTCTCACTGCAAGCTCGAGTTGGCTGCCAAAGCCTTATACAGTTCCTCGTTTCAAATTCCGCTAATGAACACAGTTGAGATTTCTCTTTCAGTCGGTCGTTCACCTATAGGGATTCTCTTGAAGAGGCTCCTTACATGGGTTATGTAATCGCGCATGTCCTCCTTCTCTTTCTGCTTGACATTCATCAGTTGTATTAGCAGATTGCCAGAGTATCCAGGCTCAAAAAATCTCTTAATGAAGATATTTTTGAGGCTATTGAAGTTTGTCCACTGTGCGGCGTCTAAGTTTGTATACCAGGTCTTGACCTTGTCATCTAAGCAAAGCCCGAACGCTTGAGAACGCTGAGTCAGGTCATTGAGGCCGTTGGCTTCGCAGACTTGCTCGAACTACTCTACAAAGCTGTATGGGTCATCATGGGGTTGGTACTTGTCGAGCTGCTTTGCGACTATCGAGATTTTAGACTGGCTCTTAGAGCCTTGGGTTGCTCCTAATCGTGCCAGTAGTGAGGTCGCCAATGCTGCAGCACTTTGCTCTGCTGCGGTGTTGTCTAACAACCGCTTCATAAGAAGTTTGCTCAGCGTTAAGTCTCCTTCTAGGGCTCTCTTGTGATCCATTCTGTTTTTGCTGGCTAAGTTCAGCACTCGCTGTACCTCACGCAACTCCGTGCTTTGCCTTTGACTCTTGGCCTGCTGATCTCTATTGTATGCGGCTATGCCTTGCAACGCCTTATGGGCTAGCTTTCTCTCTTCTTCTAAGTCTGCGATGATAGCATTTGTTGTCTGACCACAGTGCTCATATCGGGCGTGCGCATCATAGTTGTTGACCAGTTGTTGTTGAATAGCCTCCGAGAAGACGCTCAAGTCGAGTTCCTCGTTAGACTTGCGGTCCAAGCTTTCCTCTACCACAGTTGAGTTCTCGTGCTTCACCAAGCTATCAATCAGATTGAGTGGGTTTGTCAAATCCCCTTTGTTTGTGCTTGCTGATTGGTCCTACTTTGCATGTTGATGGTTTGTCTCCGTCCATGGATTCTCTCCTATTCGTGGGTTCCTTGAGTGGCTTATCTGAGTGAGTTCCTTGACTTATTACATGCAGTCCTAAAGTTACCTCCACTCCGTGCATGTGTTCTTTCTGGTGCACTTGTGTTCAATCAGGCTTTCAGTTTTTCTTAACTGCACTTCAAGTGAGAAAATTCAAGGTGAGTGCGTCAAAATAGCCTCTAAGCTTCTCATGCACCCTCGGGCCTGATAGGCTTTGTAGCTCAATTCTCTGTCCATCTAGATGGGATTTAGGGCCTTTCGGTTACGTTGCCTTGCCGTTTTTTGGGCTCGATCCGGGTTTTATGGCCCGGTAAGTTACCTCTAGGTCTCTAGGTTTCTAGAGATTGCAACAGCCCACTCAAACCATTAAGCTGCTATGCCTTATGATTTTGTCTACTCGGTGCGCCAGAATCAAGCTCTAAACGTCAGGAGGGCTTACAATAGGTTGCGTTGCTAAGCTCCAGTTGGGTCAAGTCAAATCTCTAAACTGAGTTAGACACACACTCGACCGAATTGGTCCCAATTGTAGGGGCCGACGAGCGAGTGACTCGGATGGGCCGAATCGCACTTGTCTGAGTGCAAATTTTTTTTCGTAGGCCAAGGTCCAAGTGGAGTAACTCGAACGGGCCGAGCTGGAGGTTGGGCCGAGGGTCGAGTAGGGTCCTAGGTCGAGTGGACCCCGGGCCAAGTGGAGTTCAAGCCGAGTGTCGGTTTGGTCAAAGGGGCCGAGTGGAGTAACTCGAACAGGCCGAGTCGAGTGTAGGGCCAAGTGCCGATTAGGGTTTTTGGGTCGAGGTCCGAATGGGTAGAGCCGAGGGCCAATTCTGGGACTCGACCTAACACCTGAACCCTAAAACCCCATGGGTACCCATCCTTTTTTACATGACCGGCCATTGTGGCAAGGTCCCTTTTTCTAATTCCCTCTTTTTGCTTCATCCCCTAGGCCTATATTCGACTATTCTTTTACAAGTGGCACAGGAGGGAGCCTAGCGCTCATTTACAAGAGTTTTTGGAGTTTTTGAGGCGCCTTTTATTTAAAACTACGCTTTTTGCCCTGGCTTAACTTTGGAGACCGCATGCGTGTCCTTACTCCTTTTCCATCTTCTTTCTGCTTTTTCATTCATCCTTCCACCTTCTCGGCTTGGGGTTAACATTTGCTCCACTCCCTTTCCATCCTTTGGGATGGGCCATCTGGTACCTACCATTGTATCATCAATACTCAATGTTGTGCATAGTCATGTTACAAATGTTGCACTATCTTTGGTTCTAACCACATTCAGCCTCCTAGACATATCTGAGATTGTTACATTGTGTGCACTAGAGATTCTTTAATCTCATTCTTCTTGATGTTTTCCACAATTTCTCTTCTTGAACTAAAACCGGAGATGGAGGCTGAATCCAATGTTCTCTAGCAACACATCCTAGAGGAAGAATAGACTAGAGTGGCCTAGAAGGTGAAGGATGCTAGCATTTCTCACCTGAACAAGACTCAATAGACCCACACTCTACCCCAAAGTGTCAATAAAGTGCTCATGACTCAGTCCTAAGGCTAAATTTGGACAAGAATTGCATCAGTATCCAATGCTTGAATCCCCCAATGCCACTGACCTAGACTAGGTTCAGGGAGACGGGCCCCCTGTGTAGACTCACATTGACTTGTGGCAGCAACAACACCACCTCTGGTACAATCCCTTCCCTTCACTCTTCCACCTGCCTAGAGGCCCACCAATAACTTAACTTTGGCCCCCACTAAAACCCAATCCACCTCACACTCTGCTACCACCCCTTTCACCATCAGCCCTTCTAGCCCCACCTCCACCATCGGACCATTTCCAGGTTGATGACGCACCTGACACAGAGGATGAAGGCAATGTTAGTGAGTAATTTTGTGGATCCAAGTCCACCATATGTGCCAATGTTAAAGGCGATGGTAGAGAGTGGTATTTAAGCTAGAGTTGCCAATAGTGCATTAAGGAGTCGATGGGTGCAGAAACATTAAGGCTATCGAGCATGACACATGGTGAAGAGAATGTCCCATTGCAAGAAATGGATTATATAATGGAATAGAGTGAATTATCATTTTTTGAGCATACGCATAGCCATAGGGCTTAAGCAACAAAGGGTCCTCTTGCTCAATGCCTTATCCTTCTTCAGTCTTTCTACCAAGTCTTCTTTAACTAGCACCTTGGTTGGCACCCTAGATACTCTTTCAGCAAAGCTTATATTGTAATGTTCCCCAGTCCTTTTGTTCAACAATAGTACTACCTTGATCATTGTATCTTATAGTTGTCTAGTTTCCTTTTGTTTTCAGAGAATTGTGTCGAGACTATTTGGTTCTTGATTGATTTTTTATTTCTAACTTTAGAAATATACATATTAGATTGAGTCTTGAGTACGTTTTTTGTTTTCTCTCTCTGATATCAATACGTATTACTCCACAACCCAAGCATTGTATGTCGAAGGTGATGTCAGTGTCTCCCTATGTTGGCTCTGAGTATGCCCATCATCATTTCTATGGTGAATGTGCTTGGATATTGATTACTATAAGAGTATGAGATTGAGGGAGAGACTGAGAGTGAGTAGTGACAGAGAAGGAGAGTGAAACCTCTAGCCTCCTCTCTAGTACTCTCTTATGCACACCATGCTTTCTCTTGCATGATGAGGGCCATAGAGAGTTGAGGGGAAATGGTGTGCTCACTTGGATCATGGAGCTAGGGCTTGCAATCTTCTTGATAGGAGGCACATGACTCTATGCTCAATATAATGGTTTACTTGAATTTGCATGCAAGTGACTAGGCGAAAGCTATTCTACAATGCATATGTTCAATCTCTTGAAAGAATAAAAGTGTATCTAACATCCCACTACATTGAGCTCGTATAAAACAATACATGTGCACTTTGTAAAGCACTTTGTGATCCTTCATGATGACACCAAAAGAAGCATAAAAACAAGGCACAAAAATGTCCATGCATATATCATAATTTCATTTTTTGTAAAGGGGATAACATTTACATTATTACAAGATCACCAAAAAGAGATAGAGATAGGAGGGGGCCACATCCACATCCACATCCATCTTAAATAAATGGTATACACAAAAGTGTTACGTGCATGCATTTGTGAAGGGTAAGAATACTCAAAATTAAAGGCCAAAGGTCTTATAATATCAAATGTATTAAAGTTTCAAAGAAATAATAAAATACGAAGGGGTATGCTTTTTTGGGGAAGAGGTGGGATGGAGTGCACGAGTGGTTGTGTGCCTCTTTCCCTTCCCTCTCTTGTCGAATCACATATTCTCCTCTTTGGTGGTGCAAAAAGTTGTTCTCTCTCCTCTCTCCTCTGTCTTTTATGCATAAATTCTTCTTTTCTCTTTTGTTCTTGTATAATGGTTGAATCTATGGATGAAGATGATGAATCACATATCCTCCTCTTTGGTGGTGCAAAAAGTTGTTCTCTCTCCTCTCTCCTCTGTCTTTTGTGCATAAATTCTTCTTTTCCCTTTTGTTCTTGTATAATGGTTGAATCTATGGATGAAGATGATGAAGATAACGAATCGGTTCATTATTAAGTGAAAGATTTATGGTTTCTTTTCAGTTTTGAGATTAATGGCTCAGCCATGTGCATAGATTTTGCATGCTTCTACCTTGGTTTCATGTTCATTTTCTGCCGTGGGAGGGTTGCTGTCATTTTGGTGCGCAGCCGGGGAAACAGTTGATCCAAATCATGTTAAGAAACTTCAAATGTTGAGAATAGTGTGCATCAATGTGGAAGCAGTTGTGGTGGCACAACTCTTGATGAGAGAGAAATTTTCAAAGAGGAAAGGAATAAAGATGTCCAACACCCCTCAACTATTAGAAGAAATAGAAGAATAAAAAGAAGCAGATGTAGCAGATGTGGAAGAAGCCGATGTTGAATTGAATAAGGAGGTATACCCCAAGGATTCATAATAGGAAAAGGATTGGATTTGGATTCTAATAGAGGATGGAGGAAAAAGAAGGGATTGTGAACAGAGGAAGGATTCTAAAGAAGGCCTTTGTCATTCGTTAATAACATGGGGAGGAAGAAAATAAGTGCCCCACATGAAGAGGTGTCTGACAGTAACATTAGCAACCAGAATGGTAGTAGGACATCATCCCACTTGCAAGAGGTGGTTGACAGGCGTGATGCTGAGAAGGATGATCAAGCACTAGGGCATTTTTCCCGCACATGTTGCTAGTGATGTTGGTGGTATGGGCGTGCGATTATGTGATGAATATGGGCTTGGTACATGCAGGGGCTATGATAGGGGGAGGGTTGGTGTATTTTTATATGGGAGAGGCGGAGTAGCAACAACAGCCATAGTAGCAGAGACTCATTTGATATGGGGAACCCTCTGTCATTGGACTCAGAGGGGGAGGCCTTGGAGGACAATTCGATGCCACTGGACAACATCGATGGCTTCAAGAGAAAGAGTGTGGCACTGCTCAACCATGTGAACAACCTGAAGCAAAGAGGGAGATATATAGACACCTTGACCTTCTACACTATCTTGCTCTTATCTATCGTCAGTTATTGTAGCATTGTCCTTAGCATGCTGTTATTTGTAGAGCTTCAAGATACTGTCATGTTCTTGTCTTTCGTCAATCACTACAACCGTGTTGTTGGCATGTTGCTTCTCCCGGAGGTCCACGTCCTCGAAGCTATCAAAAGTCTCAAAGCACCAGGCGCTGGCAGGAGTTCCTTCTCATACGTATTGCGCGCCTATAGAGAGAGAGAGAGGTGGGGTTTATGAGGGGGCTACTGGTACTAGATTTCTACAACTCTTCAGAGAAGGATGCAACCATTGATGGATCAGTTTCCTTCAGTTTGGTCCTTGTAGCAGCAGAGATCAATTCATCAAGCTTGAAGCTCCCTTCAAGACATTTAGTTACCGTAATGAGGAAGATGAAGAGGAGAATGTCAAGAAGGATGGATGTTTTAAAGGATAAAGAAGAGAAGAGGTAGATAAGGGTGCTGCCACAACCTTAACGGCATCAAGGCGGCCTCCTTTTTCTTGTTGAGACAGCCCTCCCTCTTCGTCCTTCATCAACAATGGCCTTCTTCTCCTCAATGTTAAGCTCACCTTCTTCTCCTCTTCAACAAGGACCGTGCCGCCTCGGTAGAAAACCCTGCCTCGCAATCCCGTGCACAGAAATGTGAATTCGACCATTCGTTTTAGCACGCCGTGTCTGTGCACGATTGGGCCTTGGCCGAACAGCTGCTTCCTCTATACGACCGCCAGTGGCTTAACGATGGCCTATGTGTGGCCCTTGACTCCATATGGTTCCTTGATTCATAGAGCACGAGTAGCCATGGAATGAGTCGAGACTATGCCTGTCATGGCACTGAGGAAAGAAAGATATCAAAACAGATGCATCAAATCAAAAGAAGAAGAAGAAGGCTCAGAGGTTGGAGGAGAGCTACAAGATCTACATTTGTAAAGTGCTGAATCACGTGCATCCAGACATCGTCATCTCCTCCGAGGCTATGGGCATCACAACCTCCTTCATCAACGACATGTTCAAGAAGCTCACCCACATGGGGATTCCCATCTAGCCCGTGACAAGAAGCCCACCATCACATCGCAGGAGATACAGACGACCGTCCACTTCATCTTTCTCGGGGAACTTGCCAAGCACGTTGTTTCTGAGGACACCAAGGCCATCACCTAAAATCACACATCATCACACGCCCTTGTTTCTTTCCTTCTTCCAAGGCTGAGAAGAAGTATGCCAAGGAAGGTGGCAGTTCCGAAAAGAAGAAGAAGAGGAAGGAGCAGGTCTGGGGGGGAAAGAAGAAGAAGCAGAGCACAAGGTCGAAGAGAAGAGAAGAAGAAGATGGAAGGGGAAGGAAGAATGGAAGAAGAATATGTGCGGTTATCTGTGGAGGCTTTCCCTTCTCCACCAAACACCCAACCCCTCGATGCCTTCCAACCTTGCCGGTTATCCCACCACAATCGACTCGGCACCCGAGCTTCTATGCCATCCCATCCCTGTGCCCCAACACATCTCATCGTATCTTTTTCTTACCTTATCCCTAGCCATAACGCAACATCTTATTTTCTCCTAACCCTCAACCATTTTTATAAAAAGAGATAACCATTAACTTAAACATAAGCATTTAATTCAATAAACTACCCTTTTAAAAAATGAGGGATAAATTGAAAACATATCATTTAAGGAACTAGTCTATACTAATTGAGTAAGGGTTGTTTCCATGCTCTCCCTTTCTGCCTATACAACTTTATGAGAGGCCCCTACTACTATAGACCCTCATTATCCTTGCCTTCTTTTCCTTATCTCTCTCATTAACCTCAAGCTTGTTCACCTTTTATTTATCCACTTCAACCTCTTTTTACCTTCCCCATCTTTGTATTTACAAGGGCCACCTTCAACTACATTTTGTGAAACCACAATCAAACATAAAAGTTAGAATCTTAAAATATATCCTTAAAAAAAAAAACCCATTTTCACAATAGACTCATCTCATCAAATACAACATCTTTGTTCACTTGTAACTTTCACTTAATTGGATTATATTACCTATAGCCATTTTGCTCAAGGGAATAGCCAACAAATACACAATTTTTAGCTTTCAAATCCAACTTCTTTCTTAGCTTATTAGGAACGTTACAAATGCAATACATCCAAATACTTGAACATGTGATAAATCTAGTTTCTTGCTAGTAAAATTCTTCTCAATTGTCACATTTTGTAATGCTTTTATGGAAGTCCTATTCATAATATACATAGCTGTAGAGACAACTTCAACGCAAAAATAATTAGGCAAGTTCTTTTCAACCACCATCATCAAGGCTTGTGCAATTTCCACAATTTGCATATTGTTTCAAAAATTTATTGAATTTGTTGGAGAGATACTCCCCCCTCCATCTAACCTCAAGGACTTAATCTACATGCATGTTTATTTCTCAACCATATTTTTAAAACCATGAAAGTGAGAGAACGCCTCACTTTTCTCCATGAAGTGCATCTATACCTTTCTTGTATGATAATCAATTAAGGTAACATACTACTTACATCAAGCCATTGATGCAATATTTGTAGGATCCCACGCATCCAATTGTACAACATCAAGTAAATGCATGCTTGCATGTTTATCATGAGGAAATGCATGCTTGCCTATTTTCCAAAATAGAATTATTCACACACATTTTACATATAAGTCACTTTGAACTTAGAAAAGCTCGTCACAATTTTACATGACTTCCATTAGGGAAGATTTGAGGTCTCAAAAATACCCTATAAGAGATCCTAGAGAGAGAAAAGATTTTAGAAAATAAAAATCATTTTGGATTTTTTTGAAAGCTTATATTTTGATAAATAAGAATATCTAAAATCATTCAAATTTCATTATTATAATATTATTGTGGCTTGCATCAAACCTAAAAATGCAAGCTACCATAAAAATGATGATTGACTTAATGAAGATCCTATCTTATGTTAATAGAAGTGAAAGTGAACATTCATTTTGGAATTTTATGACATTTTGTTACCTCTCTCTATCCTCATTCTCTCTTTTCCTCCTTCTTCTCCTTGTTAGTTACTTGGTCATTCTTCTACTTTTTTGAATTCACATAGTATTCCTACTCAAAAATTTGGATCACATCTTTAGCTATGGATCAATCATACAATGATCCTTGTAACATTGGTAAAAGAGATCTCTATCATCTTCATGTTGAGATAGAACATGAGTATGAACCAATTAGAAAAAGAACAAAACAAAACACTAATTTAGAGTCCATAGAATATGTGCTTCGATTTGAAAGAAAGAAAAATATTGATCTTTTGTTGGATGGAAGGTTATACCCCTCCTTTTTATAATCTCTTCACTAATGTGATTTATTGGTCATGATTATAATAGATTTTTAGGCTATACACTTAACTCTTTTACAAAGCAAAGATTTTTAGAATGGTTTAAAACTAAAAGAAAGAGAGAAGACAAAATATGGGTTTCAAGAAATCCTTGGTTCCTTAAGATCCTTCAGTATAGCTCTATTGTAGAGGAATATTTGGCTTCATCACTCAATAAGGCCTCTACATTTCAAAAGCTCTTTCTCTTTATAAACTAGGAGAATCTTCAAATCTTTTGCATCTTTCTCATGAAAAGTAAATAGGAGCTAAGAACTCCAAAGTATTCACCTATAGACCCACTGTAACTAGGTATGTAGCCAAAGATCCTTATGGCTTCTTCCTTCTCCACCAAAATTGCCTTGTCTACTCCTCTATTAAAAACTTTAGATCCAATGACTTTGGAAATATCTTTTAAAGCCATCATTGGAAAAATTGGAGAACTTAAGAAGCTCATGTGATAAATTGCAATAATTTGATTATTTAAGCTTCCAATCTAGTGGCCAAGTTCTTGACTTTTTCCAAGCATCAATGGTCTAGAGCCCTTTGCTCTTCCAAGAAAGTTATAAGGATCTTCAATTTCAATCTACATAAAAAACAAAAAAAAATCCTTATCAATAGATGAAAACCTTAAAGTCACTTATGCATTGACAAGCACAACAAAAGTCTAATATTAAGCATATGAAGAGCTTGGAAATATCTTTCATAGCTTTGGATTTTCATCATCTTCAAGAAGACTCTCATCATAAAGATTTATTAAGCTCTTTGGCTTCTCATATGATGGCAACTTCAGTATATCTTCATATCCCATGCTCTCAATGCCAAGTCTTTTTTAGACCTCTAAGAACACTTCTTTAATGCTAAGTTTTTTTTAGACCTCTAAGAAATATTCTTTAATGGGTAGCCCTTTCTTTTCATATTCCATAATCTTATTAATACATATGTGGAAGTACATGGTCCAGCTATCTTAAAAATTATTCCTCTCAATATCCAAAGATACTACTGGACATGGTTCATAACTTATGAAATCCTTATCAATTTGGCTCCATGTTACTAGGATGACTAAGCAATAATATTCTTTAAGATCCAAAAGATGTTGAATATCATGGAGCAACACATATCTTTTTAAAAAAATAAGTTAGATAGGAAATGTAGGGATATAATCAGGATGGTCTTCTTTAATCTTTGTATTCAATTCCATCTCCTCTTATTCTACCTTTGTCATGTTGTAACTCTTAATCACAACAAGATCAAAACCTTGCACTAGCTAGTTTTCAACATTATCTTGAATCATCTCTACCTTCTCTTCAACCTCCTTATATATACATGTAGCATCTTCTTTCTTATTCTCTTTCACTCTCTTTGAAGAAGAATCCTTCATATATTGGAGAAACACAAGAAGACCTGCATCTTTTTGAATCAAAAGACACTAATGTTGATCCCTATGAAAAAGGAAATTCATTTCACTCCTTCTCTTCATCAATAAAATAATAGTTGGTGATCAAAGTTGTCATGGAAGCATTGGTTGCTCGAATCATATCATTAAAAGGAACATAGTTAGCAACTATGAGGGACTCTACATGTCTATCATCGAACTTATACTCCTTAAACTTTTCTTCAAGACTTCCCAAGAGCTCTTGTAAATCAAAAGGGACATTGAGCATATCCTTAATGTACATACACTTGGATAAGTTCCTTGTCTCCTAAAGAAAATCAAAGAGTCTATCATCACAATTGTCCTCCAACTCCTCTTGCTCCATTCCCTCAAGGGACAACTTTTACCTTTGACATTCTAACCTTGCAAAAATAAACAAATGCAAACCAAAGAAAACACTAATGAGCGAGAAAAAGTTAAAAATCAAGTGGGATATGCACACAATAAAACAACAATGTGTGAAACTCAAGATTAGTTGTAGCAAACAAACAACACTCTTGTTGAACTTGTGTTCCATATGACACAATCTTGGATAACTTGACAAACAAAAATTTCAGATGAAATGCAATTGGAAGCTAGTAAAGCACACCCATAGCTGAAAATATTGTGTTTCATTCGACATTGAGATAAAAAACGAGTTGATTTGATTTGTTACACTATGTGATTTGATGATGGATGGTTGTCTTTTCTTTTAATAGGGCACAGAAAGGCTTAACTTCAATTTGATGGAGATAGGGAAGATTATGTTTGAAAATGGTTGAAAATTGTGAGATGTTGCTCTTACAAAGAATAGAAAAAAGGCATTTAATAATAGATCCATTGCTCTTTGAATTTGTGCCAAAAAGTATGTTTTCTCACCCAAAAGAGGGCTCTAACTTTTTTGCTATTTTTAAGGCAACCTTTCATACGTGAGACTATTTCTTAGGCCTACAAAATGTTATTAATGGGACCACACCCTAGCAAGCACCATTCTAATTAATTATTTCAATGTTATCTCTTTTGGGTTGAGATAAACTCAAGTGTTTTACCCTAGATTTTCTAGTAAAAACACATTTTTATCTAGTCTTTCCAAGGGAAGCTCATTTAAAATACAACAAGCTTTCCATGTCCAACAAGAGTATTCAAGCAAGATAAACACCTTCTTCAAGTAGGACTCAATCCTCTAAGGCAAAAATCTCATCAATTCACTAGTATAGATTTAAAAAACCATTTTTTCTGATCTTTTGATGCACATAGATCGAATAAAGATATAAGTAGCTGGTCTTTAATATTATAACAATGCTCACATTTTATATATATTAATCCTCTTTCTTACTTGTGTTTCTCTTGTCATGTGAAACACAAAATCATTTGCTTGATTTGTTCTCTAGGTACACTATTTTCCCATTCTATTAATTAATTAGTTAGTGTTTGATGGCTATCGGATAAAACAGTATTTTAAGGGCTTCTTTTTGTTGCATATGGTAACATTTTCACGTACCATACATGATTATGAAAATTTGTGGTTAGTAAGTGTATTGTCTTATCCTTTTCTTATAGTTGTTTTGTTGACATATGGCTAGAACTAAAGCTACTACAAGGAAGCAAAAGACTAATCCTAGGAACATTGTTGAGAAGATCCATCGGTCCCTTAAGCCATCCAAGCTACAAAAAATGCATAAAATGAGATCCTCATAGGGTGTAAGATGTCTTAGGGAGATCAAGAAGGAAATAAAAGCTCTTGATAATGTTGTTCCAAAGTTTCCATTGCAAAGGGTAGTTAGGGAGATATGTGAGAGGCACAGTCTCATGAATAGTTACAAGTGGACAAGGAGTGACCTTAATTGCATCCACAAGGCTATAGAGGATTTCTTAATTGAAAATTTTCAAGATGTATACATTTGTGCTATCCATGAACATAGACAGACACTTATAGATAAGAATATAATTATCCTAACAAGATTGAGATATAGATTCTCTAAGGTTTTAGAGTTACTTCCTCTTTACAAATGAGAAGACATACAATATTATTAATGTGCCACCATATAGGAATAAGAAGAAAGATACAAGTCCTAAAGTGGAGGATGTTACACATAAGAGACACAAGACAACATGAGGAGGAAAAGGCTACAAAGGAAAAAGCAAAGAAATGGAGGGAGCATAAGAGGAACAAAGCAAAAGAAAAAGAAGCAAATTAGGAACTAGGACCATTAAAAGATGAGATTTTTGACATGCTTGACAAAGTTAACCCAACAAGTTGCAATGTATATTGGTTGTTTCTTGGTGATATAGGCAAGTGAAATGATGTTGTTGTTTTGCACTCAAAATGTATATAGATCCTCAAGGATAAAAGGAGAGAAGTCCATTCATCTTGTTGTTTTGAGATATAACATATCTAAATTTATTTATTCTTAAAAATGATATTTTTTTGACAATAATTACTTTTTATATATTCATTATCTTATTGCTTTTATTAGGTGTATGATGCATGTACTCTTTTTTGATATATAGCAAAAAGTTGAGATTCTTGATCCCTCAATCTCCCATTATATGAGGCTAAGTAAGCTTAAAGAAAATGCATTTGACCATCTGCTTTGTAGAACTAATTTGATACCTTGAAGCTTATTATGATTCTATACGATAAAAAGTAAGTTGTTTGGTTTTTTTTTTAAGTTTTGAAAAATTTTATTATAATAAATTATTTACTTATGATTACTTTAAATCTCATTGGAGTCTAGTTGCCATAGAATGTGTAGATAAGTAGTGTTTTGAAATCAAGTCTTTGAAAGGAATACATGAAAATACTAATATATAAGTTGAATAATCACAAGGCTCCTTGATTGTTTAAACTTTTGTTTGTTATAAGTATTCTAAATTTTATTATTTTTAAATATTGAGCTATGAAAATATTGAATGAAGTCCTACAAAAAAAATCTCATATGTCTTTAGATCTAATTGTATAAATGGAGTATATACACGTTGTGATAAGTTTTTTATCAAAATATATCAAGATACTTGATTTCATAAACTACCATAAATAATTTATATAATTTTTTGTAGATTTCTCATCAAGATGATAGTCATTCATATAATTGGAGGATAATTGCAAATACCAAAATATTTTTCAAGTTATTATTTGTAGATCGCTTATCAAGATGATAGTCATTCTTATGATTGGAGGATAATTACAAATACCGAAAGAATTTTCAAGTTTATTTATTTTAATGATGACAATTTTATAAAGGCAATGTGAAATTTATTTACATTTAAGATATTATTTTATTCAAAAGATATTACATACATATTATATATAACTTGATGTATAAACTTATCCATTTGTCATTAAGTTGAAATGCAAATAAACATGGCAATTTGATATCTTTATTTTGTAAATCTAGCCTCACTTGATGTAGGATACATGATAATCTAACCTTTAGTATTGTAATAATATCCTCATTGAGCTAAACATTAAGATCCACTATAGGATATTTGTTAAAGTCCTCAAGATTCTAATCCAAATAAACTAAACTACTACCAACATAATGCCATCTATTGTAATAAAAGCTAAGGATGAAATTTTGAGTATCAAGTATGTATTTGTAAGCAATAGAGTCTTGATCTATCATACAAATTATATTACCTTCTATTATGGTATCCCCACCCCTCATCAACAAATTGTAATACATGATCATGTGCCAATCTCTTGAATGATAGCATGGCCTTTGATTTTTTTAATCTTAACATTGAAAAAGAAACTAGTAACACATAAATAAGAATAAATAAAGTATTCTCGCTTAGCCTCCTTGAGATATTAGATGATTGTAAATACCGAAGATTTATCAAGTTTATTTATTTTAATGATGAAAATTTTATAAAGATAATGTGAAATATATTCAAATTTAAGATATTATTTTATTTAAAATATAATAAATTAAAAAATAACATTAAACTAACATTCTTTTATTTCAAATGTGTAATATTTTTTCAATCATTATTACAATAGTGTGCATGTTTAGTAGATGTTTGGTATGTACAAGCAAAGCTTTTCAAGTATATACTTTTCAATTACATACAACAAGAACAAAGAGAAAAGAAGAAAACTGATAAGGAGATGGTAGAGAGTGTGAAAGTAGAGAAGAAGAGGCCCTCAACATCCAAGGTAACCAAAGCATCAAAGAACCGCAAAAGAACTCCTAAAAATGATGTTCCTTACAAAAGAAATAGATTTTGTATATTGTCTTATAAAACCTCATGTATATAGATCATGAAAAAAGTAAATATGAACTTCTTGTAATATCTGAGATTATATTTATATTAAAAGAAAATATGTAAAGAATCGACATAGATGTTTACCATTTAAGAAGTGAAATCAAATATACATACATATTATATATAACTTCATGTACAAACTTATCCATTTGTTATTAAGTTGAAATGCAAATAAACATGGCAATTTGATATCTTTATTTTGTAAATCTAACCTCACTTAATGTAGGATACATGATAATCTAACCTTTAGTATTGAAAGTCCACAAGATTCTAATCCAAATAAACTAGACTACTACCAACATAATGCCATCTATTGTAATAAAAGCTAAGGATAAAATTTTGAGTAGCAAGTATGTATTTGCAAGCAATAGAGTCTTGATCCATCATACAAATTATATTGCCTTCTATCATGGTATCCCACCCCTCATCAACAAATTATAATATATGACCATATGCCAATCTCTTGAATGATAGCATGGCTTTTAATTTTTTTTATCTTAGCATTGAAAAAGAAACTAGTTACACAAACATAAGCATAAAAAAAGTAATCTGCTTAGCCTCCTTGAAATATTAGATTTTAATGTTCTCTATATCTCAAAATTATTTTACATATATAACTCTCAATAGTAGCTACTTGGTAAAGACCACTCAAGGCTTATAAAATCAAGTAAAGAAAGCAAGGATATTCCTCTCCATTAGCTATTATGCATGCAAAAAATATAAAAATAGTCATTTAAAAAATTCCATTCTCTATAAGTTGTGTTTTTCTCCTACCTTTGTATATTTCTTCTCCAATAAAACCATGCATAACATCAACAACAGACTTGACGAGTTACCATTTTTCAATATTAAAATTATAGATATCATAAGATTTTTTAAAAATATCAATACTAAATTTATTTTTTTAAAATATTAAAATAAAATAATTACATTTTGATCTATGCAATGGAGTACTTGAGACTCTAGGTTCCACATGCAACTCTCTCTATATAAATACATATTGTACTAAAACTTCTTTCATGCTATTCTTGTTTACTCCAAGTCTAAAATCTTCGATCCTACCCTTCCAAATAGAGATAAAAGAGCTCGCACATCTCTATCTTTTCCTACGTTTTGCTTATTACATAGTAATCCAAGTACCTTTGTTAATAATAGTAGGAATTCATCTTTGATCCATTTCAAATGAATTAAATATAAATATGGATGTGATTTTAGAGCTTGGATGCCTTGTTGAAGATCGAATTTCTATATTCATGGCAAAGAGAGAGGGGAGAGAGAAATAAGCTTCCAACAAGAAGAAAAGAGATGAGAACAATAAAAAAAGGGTGGAAAAAAGATGAGTGCTAAGCTTTTTGGTAATTTGAATTTAGTTTCAACTATGATTATCATACGATAATCAAATATGTCATTAATGTAAAGTAGTCGAGATCTTATATCACTAATGTAAAGGATATCATAATCACAATTATAAGATGATGAACACAAATATTTATAATAAAAATTCATAGTAACATTATATCTATATCTATTAATAAAATTATTTTTTAGTTTTTCAAAATGAAACTTCAATTACAAAGGTTTTATTGTGATGACAAGCTCAATACGTGTGGACATTGATGATGGACTACCTAGTTTAATGGGTCCATGCATCTACACTTAGCATGTTGGTGGTTATTATGATCCTCAAATAGTTTCCCACTAACTTATTATTTGTTATATTTGATTTGTTACAACTATCTACAACTAGCATAGTTAGAGTGTCAGTCGATTAGTCCTAAGGAATCCACCATATAAAACATGTAAGATACCACATGAGTTCAAAAGAAAGGATATGATATTTAGTAAAATTTAAATGATTATATTTACAAAAATAATTTTTAAATTATATTTTAGAAAAAAATCATAAGTTTAGCAAAGTAAATGGGGTCATTTTAAACCCTTATAGCATGTAAAGAAGGGTATTTCTTAATATACTTTAAACATATGTTATATAGATGATTTCTTATAGGTGGACTCCTTGGACAATTAGTATAGTTAGTTATGTATTGTTTGACTTAGTAGGCTACTTTTTAAAAAATTGTATCTTATCTATACCTTATGTACATTGTATTGTATGAGAAAGGGAAAAAAAAACAACAAGAAAATATGTTGTCTTCCATTTCTCTTCTTGTGTTCTTGAGTGAGCTTCCTCTTGTGTGTATTATATATGTTCGACATAATAGCTCAAGAAAGTCTACCACCATGTGATTCTTGACATGATGACAGAGTAGTGCTACTAAGAGGGGTTGGTTTTGAAGGTTGAAGTGCAGGAGAAGGAGCAAGATTTCAAGCAAACAAGAAATCGATAAGAAGCTTGCCCATTCTCTCTCTCTTTTCCTTAGATAATGCCTATGGAGACACCCAAAGTAGGGCAATTGCTATTTTTTTGGCCATTTGAGGTCATTTTGGGTTCCATTTTAGCTTCGTAAGATTTTGGACAATAATTTCAGGGTATATAATAATTTCAATTATATTGATCATTTTAGCTCCGTAAGATTGTGGACAATAATTTCAGGGTATATAATAATTTTAATTGTATCGATCATTTTTAGGTGTATAGATTACAGATTTCAAATCTGTAAGTTTTGAAGTAATTTCCAATAAGCAAACACAAGGTTTATCTTACAAACAATATACAAATTGTATGTATTGTTGAGCAAGTCATGAAAAAGTATGTCTATTGTACTGTTGTATACATTCTATGAAAGGTTGCCGAAGATCTGCTTGCTATTTAGTACTCAATTTTATGTTAATGGTTGAGAATAGTATAAATCCTATTATTAGAAACTAGACAAGAATAACAACCCATCATGGAAGTTTTATATGGCAAACTTTTTAATTGAAAAATGCCTCTATGGGTTTGTTTCATGTGAATAAAAAGGAGCTAGAGCTAAGTAATAATATGACTATAGAAAAATAAAAGGCATGGAAAGAATGAAATGCAAGAGAAGGTAATCAATGACTAGGGCAAATTAGAAATGTTAAAAATTCACATGCACCTTGCACAATATTTGAAAATATGATTTGAGTAAATACAAAGATATAGAAGATTCAACTTAAGTAAGCATTGAATACTTTGAAGAAAGAAAATATGTTTGTAAATAAAAATGTTTTAAGAAGCATTACAAATGCCATAGTAGCTATCAATGTAATACCTAATGATGACAATATGGTTTCGTCTACTTTAGATGGCCTTAATAATGAGAAGGCCTAAAAATCATTTATTACTTTTATGTATGTATAGAAGGCATTTCTAGATTTTGACGAGTTGGTCTCTCTCATGATCACTAAAGAGATCAATATGCAATGTGAATCATCTTTTAAAAATGGTGAAAAGATCTAGGAATTTTACTCAAGTTTAGGAATGGAGCATGGTAGATTCTCTTCAATAGGCTATGGTATAGGGCATGCTAGTGATAACCAACAAAATAAGTTAAATTAAGAATTTATGACATGTAGATTTTAGAAGGCCATGGTAATTCCAAAGACAAGGGGAGATCTAAAGAAAGAGGTGGATGAAAGAATAGAGGTTTTACCAATTATGGTATTATTTGTCATTACTATAGAATAATAAGTCATATTATTACATTTATTTTTTTAATAAGAAGAATAACAATGACAATGACAAGCTGCAACAAAGAAACTGTGTATTGTCTTCAAGATAGAATGATTATAAAAATGAGTGTTTGTTTGTCATGTACTATATGATGAATATCATTACAAGAAAAGGGACATGTGATCATATATAGTATATTGATTTGCCTACATCTAATCATATGAATAGCCATGCTAAATGGTTTGGATAAATGTAAGGTTTACAAAGTTCAAGTTATAAAGAGATAGGTAATGATTCATATCATCCAATTTTACATATTGGAAAAGTTTCATTGTTTTTACATAATGGTCAAACAAAGTGTTTGTTAGATGTTATATATATGATATCCATTACAAAGAATCACTACAAGGATATAGGGGCATAGCAACACGTAGTTGCGATGTATATTAGCGGTGTCGCTATTTGCGTCATAAATAGTGATGGTACTCAAAGAAAAAAAAGTGGACGAAACCCAAGTGCAACATTTTGTCGCAAAGAGTGAAGGAGAGAGTGAAAGAGATCGTGTGTTTGGGAGGGAGAGGGAGACGAAGAGAGAAAGAGAGAGAAGGAGAGCTTCTCACTACTCTCGCTGTTGCCGCCACCGCCATTCGCGAAGAAGAGGTGGAAGTGCACGAAGGAAAAAGAGGGTCCGTTGCAAGGAGAAGACAATGAATCCATCCTCGGGCCTTTGCAGTGAGTACATTGCCCCCTCTTAGTTTGTTCTTGTTCATTCTTCTTTTCTTTTGTTTGTTTTTTTTGAGAATGAGATGCATTGAGGGTAAAAGAGAGGAAATGAGAGAGGGAGAGGAAGAAAGGAAAAGGAAGAGAGCACGAGAGAGAGAGAGAGAGAGAGAGAGAGAGAGAGAGAGAGAGAGAGAGAGAGAGAGAGAGAGAGAGAGATAATAAACATAAAAGATAATAAATAATGTAAGAAAGAGAGAGGGAGGAAGGGAGAGAGGAGAATGAGCGAGAAAGCACGAGGGGTGGAGAGGAACAAAGAGAGGGTTTGTCGCGAGGAGGAGACGAACAATTGATCCTTCTCTTGGTTTGTTCTTGTTCTTTCTTCTTTTTTTTTGTTTGTTTTTTCAAAGAATGAGGTGCATTGAGGGAGAAAGAGACAATATGAGAGAGGGAAAAGAAGAGAGAGAGAGAGAGAGAGAGAGAGAGAGAGAGAGAGAGAGAGAGAGAGAGAGAGGTTTGTATAGTTTAGGGATATAGATTTATAGAATTATCTATAAGTTAGTTAGTTTAGTTAGATACTTTGCTTTAAATTATTTATATTACTAATCAATGATTGAGAGAGTGAGTGAGAGAGAGAGAGAGAGAAAGAGAGAGAGAGAGAGGTTTGTATTGTTTAAATTGTTATCTATTCAAATAATTGATTAGTAAGTTGTTAGTAGGTTTGTTTGCAATTACTAAGTTTAGATTTATAGATTTATAGCCATGATTTCTAGTGGATTTAAAGAGAGAGAGAGAGGGAGGGAGAGAGGAGAATAAGTGAGAAAACACAAGGGGGTGATAGATTTATAGATTTATCTATTAGTTAGTTAGTTTAGTTAGATACTTTGCTTTAAATTGTTTAGATTACTAATCAATGGTTGAGAGAGAGAGAGAGAGAGAGAGAGAGAGAGAGAGAGAGAGAGAGAGAGAGGTTTGTATTGTTTAAATTGTTATCTATTTAAATAATTGATTAGTAAGCTGTTAGTAGGTTTGTTTGCAATTACTAAGTTTAGATTTATAGATTTCTAGCCATGATTTCTAGTGGATTTAAAGAGAGAGAGAGAGGGAGGGAGAGAGGAGAATAAGTGAGAAAACACAAGGGGGTGATAGATTTATAGATTTATCTATTAGTTAGTTAGTTTAGTTTAGTTAGATACTTTGTTTTAAATTGTTTAGATTACTAATCAATGGTTGAGAGAGAGAGAGAGAGAGAGAGAGAGAGAGAGGCTTGTATTGTTTAAATTGTTATCTATTTAAATAATTGATTAGTAAGTTAGTAGGTTTGTTTACAATTAGTAGGTTTAGATTTATAGATTTCTAGCCATGATTTCTAGTTGATTTAAAGAGAGAGAGAGGGAGAGAGGAGAATGAGTGAGAAAACACGAGGGGTGGAAGAGAAACAAAGAGAGGGTTTGTTGCAAAGAGGAGACAAAAAATCCATCCTCCTCTTGGTTTATTCTTATTCTTTCTTCTTCTTTTTTTGTTTATTTTTCTTGAGAATGAGGTGCATTGAGGGAGAAAGAGAGGAAATGAGAGAGGGAAGAAGAAAGGAAAAGAAAGAGAGAATGAGAGAGAGAATAAATATGAAAGATAACAAAGAAATGGGAAAAGAGAGAGAGAGAGAGAGAGAGAGAGAGAGAGAGAGAGAGGGGAGAGAGGAGAATGAGTGAGAAAACAGGAGGGGGTGAAGAGAAACAAAGAGAAGGGCAACAAAGAAAGAGAGAGAGAGAGAGAGAGAAAGAAAGAAAGAGAAGGGAGAGATCAGAACATGAAACGAAGAGTGCAAAGAAAGGGGAAGAAAACCAAGACTTTAGTTGACATTAATTTTGTTGATTTACAAGAGAAAAAATCCATTCTCAAACAAATCAAGAATGAAAAAGAAAATGAGAAAAAAAACCAATTGTTTGTCGTAATGTAGAAAAAATGGAAAACGATGATGGTCATGATGTTCAAGATTGCAAGGCGTATCTTAATCAGTGTGTCCCGTGCCCTTACTCTCAATGCAAGCTAGCAATCAGACAAAAGCGTCACTTGTCTATAGAATATGTTTGATGCTTTGGCGAGTTTCAATCGGAGATCATTGATTAGGCGATCTCAGACTTTAAGCAAATAGTAAGAAAAATGTGTATCAATCATGTCTTATATTATTTTTACAAACTAATTGAAAATCATATACAAAAACATTAGACGTGGTTTAATATTTATACAGAAAGGTGATGTCTCATCCCAAGGAGGAATGCACCTATTGTGGCCAATTAGAAGAGTTCGCGGGCATGCAATGGATGGAGTGCTTGAGCCAATCCACCACTTGGAAGGCATGACCCAGTCTATACTGTCAATACTAGAGGAAATAGGTAGCCTTTCAGACTTTCCTACAATCTTGGAGCTTGAGATACATAGAGGCAATGATCGATGCGTTGATACCCATGGATGCCGAGACATCTATCTGCTAAGAGAGGAAGCATCCATACCATTGAGGGCTGAAATGATGAACGGGTTGCCTCTTACCCATCCAACCTCCAATCCTCACTAAGAGAACTAAAGAGGGGCACCACCTAGCCAAAGAGAGGATGGGCTAGGACATCCCTATTCTCAAAGAGAATCAAGAAAGCCAAGACACAAATTTACAAGAGAGAATATATGTGCTAGACACCATATTGGAATATAAGAGAGAGAGATGAGAGGAGAGGGAGACAAGAGGAGAAGAGGTAGAAGAAGCTTGCCATTATGCTACATGGAATGAGAAGATGAGAAGAGAGGGAGATAATAGGAGAAGAGGTAGAGGAAGCTTGCCATTATGCTACATAATAAAAGAACTCACTCATAGCTTCCCTCAAAGAGATGAGGGTATTCTAGAATGCTCTCATGGACTTGTCATTCTCCCTCCTCCCTCTCTTCATTCTCCATGGGCTCTTTATATAGCCTTCATGAGGGATTAGATTAAGCTAATATTCTTGATTAACATAATCCTAGATGATGTATGGCATCTTTGAAAATATGGAGAGTAGTGGATGGGACAAGTCCCCACATTGGTCATCATGCAAGAAGCCAAGGGTGGTGGTAGACAAAATAGAGAAATGGAGCTAGATTACAAGAGGTGGATGCCCAAAGCACATTATTATAATATATTTACAAGAAGGATAGAGTGGAAAGTTGGTGTGGTGAAAGAGAGAAGAAAATTGCATATAGCCAGCAGTCAGCGCCTTCGTAACTTCAAATCCGTGAGGAATTTGGAAAAGGTTTCTTCTGCAACTTTGTAGACCAGATTGAAACCGATCGGTTTACGCGAGAATTTTCTTGAAATTCGCTTTTTCTTGGGAGTTATTGAGATTATAAAAAAGGGCTTCCAAAAGCTGCTTTGACTTTAGTATCCCATATGTATATAAATACATATAAGCATGTGACAAAAGGGGTCCATGCTTGTAAGCTTTTGTGCAAGATCCAAATGACACCATGATGTGGATATTGACTTGTGTGCAAGGGTGAGGTGTCCTCTAATGATGGTGATAGATTCCAAATCTTAGTGATGCAAACGGAGCCCATATGTAGTTGGAGGCTAGTCCTTTGAAAAATCTATGCATTCACTCAACTCCTAGGTGTAATCCATTTTCATCTTCACTAAGGTAACCATCCCATTTACCCTTTACATTGACATGCCTTCTAAGAACTTGTTCCCCCCATTTGCTAGAGTTATCATAATCGAGAAGCAATGTAGCATACCTAGTGCTTGAAGAGTAAACCTAAAGTGATATGGTAAGCTCTTGATAGGGGCTTTGGCCAAATTTTGTGGTAATGATCCGGGTTGTAAAAAGCCCGGATCATTAGCCCTCCCCTTAGGCTAGAGGTATTCATGCCTCTAGCTTGATAATGATGGTCCAATAGAGCAAGGAGGACTGCACCCCCTCATTGGTGGCTCTTCATTGAATGACTGCTCCAAAGTGTTCATATTTCTTTGAAAATAAGGCTTCAGTCGCCATCCATTTACCCTTGTCTTGTGAACCTTCCCATCCATGTCACCTAGCTTATAGCTGCCATTTGGATATCTCCTTATGACCATGAATGGCCCTTCCCACTTGAACACAAGTTTAGCATCCTTTCTGTTATCGAAGCGGTTATCATAGCGTAGCACAAGTGATCCTTCCCTTATGTGTTTGCTAGCCAGCTTCTTATTAAAGGTCTTCCTCCTCTCTTCAGCCTGCATGGAATAGTGTTGGACTGCTGCTTCTCTATCTAACTCTAGCCTCTCTAGATCCAAGATCCTTTCCTCTAACTTCTTATCTTGATTCTTCTCTTGACTGGCTACTAAAACACGCAAACTGGCCAGTTCCACCTCTATAGGAAGCAAAGCTTCTTGGCCATAGACGAGGTGAAATGGAGTATAGCCAAGCGAGGTTCTAAATGAAGTCCTGTAGGCCCAAAGAGCTGCATTCAATTTTTTATCCCAGTGCTTGGGGTGCATGTGTACCTGCTTGGTAATTATCTTACAAATCAGCCCATTCACTTTTTCGACCAAACCATTACACTGTGGATAGTAGGGAGTAGAATGCATGTGCTTGATTTTTAGCCTTTCCATTAGCTCCCCTACTAGGTTTGCCCTAAAACCAGGACCCCGATCCGAGATAATTTCCAAAGGTGTGCCAAACCTGCAACAAATATTTTCAAACACAAATTTTCCCACTTCTTGGGCTGTGATCCTACTAGTTGCTGAAGCCTCTGCCCACCTCGTCATGTAGTCCACTCCCATTATGATGTATTCCTTGCCAGATTGAGTTCGTGGGAGTGGCCCTATTGCATCAATCCCCCATTTCTCAAATGGGCCATATGTAGTTATGGGATTTTGTTCCTCATGCACTAGCTTCCTTGGTCCGGCCTTTTGGCAATCGTCACAAGTGCGGCACCAATGTTGCACATCTCGATGTAGACTAGGCCACACAAAACCGGCTTGGAGAATCTTCCTGCTGGTTATTTCTTGAGCAAAATGCCCGCCACAAACCCCTTCATGGCAGCTCTTAATCACATCTATAATCTCCTTTGCTGTTGGCACCCTTCTAAGCACTGCATCCTTTCCTTTGCAATACAACACATCATTTATCAAGCGGTATTTAGTGGCCTTAGTAGCTAGCCACCTTTTCTCACTCTTACTCATATGTGTAGGTGCCTCACCTTGCTCGAGAAAATAAAGCACATCTTGTAGTTGAAACTTGCCTTGAAACAAGGGAAGCTTTACGGCAATGATGCCCACCATTACCTCTTTCAATTTTTCAGCTGCTAGAGCATCTACCTCGCCATTTGCGCGCCTTGGCACAAAATAGATTTGGGCTTTCTGTAGCTTTCTCATGAGAGTTTTAGCTTCTCTCATTTTCACTGCTAAGTTATCATTTTTACAAGCCCAGATTCCTTTCATTTGCTTAACAACGAGCATAGAATCCCCAAAAACATTAAGCCGAGTGATACCATGTGAGAGACACCACCTCAAACCTAAAAGCAAGGCTTGATATTCTGCTTCATTGTTAGAATGGACATCCTCCAAGCTGATACCTTCTCCATAAAGTTTGTCACCTTCGGGACTGAACACCACTATTCCTGCTGCCGCTCTGTCTTTAATACGCTTGTAGGCCCCATCGAAGTAGAGGGCATGGGCATTCTCCACCCGTGGCGGCTCCTCAAGAGGAGGTGTCTCCTCTTTTACCTTTCCCTTCTCCTTTTCCTTCTTTTGATGGCATCTATGGGTCAACAAATCAGCTAGGCAAGCTCGAGTAGAATCCTCCACCTTGAAGGTGTAGTCAAACTCTTGGAGTTGTATCACCCACTTAGCGATTCTAGCTGAAACATCCATGTGCTGTAAGGCATAGGGAAAATGCTCTTCTGTCGTGATCACTGTGAATGGCCTAGGGAGAAGATAAGGACGAAACTTTCTTATAGCAAACATTAGAGACAAAACCATTACCTCGACCTTCTTGTACCCTCGTTCTGATGCTGTCATTACTCTACTAGAAAAGTAAATTGGTCTCATTAGTCCAATTTTAGCATCCTTTTGTATTAGTGCTGCCCCTAGAGCATTGTCCCCAAAACTCGGGTTGACAAAAAACTCTTGATCCCAACAAGGCTGTAAAATTATAGGAAGGGTGCTAAGAGCCTTCTTCACCTCGTGAAAGCATCTTTCGCTTTCGTCACTCCACAGGAGCTCCTCAGAGTGGGTTAACTGTTGCAATGGAAATATTAATTGGGAGAGGAGATGAATGAACCGCCCCATATATCGCACCTTCTGAATGAAAGAGGTTAGTTGCTTCACAGAAGATGGTGATGGCACCGCCAATAGGGCCTTAACTTTGTTTGGATCAGCTTCAATGCCCCTCTCACTTACGACATGCCCTAACAAAGTTACACTACTTTCGCCAATTCGACACTTCTCATGGTTTAATTGCCCCCCCATTTGTGCGAGTCGGTTGAAAGCTTCATCCACCTTCCCTAGATGTAGAGCCTTAGAACTATAAATACAAAAATCATCAATAAAGACCCTGATGGATTTCCCAAAATATGGCTGGAAGACATAATTCATGAATCGTTGGAAGGTAGCTGGGGGGGGCATTTGTTAATCCAAATGGCATTACTTTGTAAGCAAAACAACCCCAATGTGTAATGAAGGTGGTCTTCTGTTGATCCTCCTCAGCTATTCGGATCTGGAAATAACCTGAATACCCATCACAAACAGTGTATCTCTCATGCCCAGCCACCTCGTTGAGTATTTCATCCTGAAAGGGAAGAGGAAAGTGATCTCTCTTAGTTGCGGCATTTAGCGGCTTGTAATCCACATAAATCCTCCATTTTCCATTCTTCTTGGGTATCACCACCACAGGTGAAACCCACTCTGAATCCCCTATTGGATAGATAAAGCCTGCCTTTAAAAGTCGTTGCACCTCAGTGAGTAGAGCGTTTTGTTGAACTACTCCCAATCGTCGTAGTCGCTGCACCACTGGCCGTGCTCCCTCTTTTAGATTAATGTGATGTTGTACTGCTGTCACACCTGTGATGTGTTCATAATCAGAAATAAAAAGTGCAGAGTGTTTTATCACCACTTCCATGTAGGTTGCCTTCTCCTCAACTGATAGATCCTTAGCCAACATTTTTTCTAACCCCTCCTTCTCGACCTTTGGAAGCTGCTGCGGAATTTCACTACCAGAAGGCCCTTTTAATGTAATCCCCATCACTTCTAGAGAGCTTTCTTCCTCCTCATTAGAAGACTCTCCCTCTGTCATAGATGACCAACCCTCGCTGGAACTCCATTCATCAGCGGTGGTTTCTAACACAAGATCCTCCTGTCGGCCCTCCTTCATGTTGTAGATAGTGCTCTTCCATTTTTTATGCAGCCCCTTTTGTGGCCTGAGCTCTAAAGCCCCTGTCTCCCAATCTTTTCTGGCTTTCATTCCCATTAGCCATGGTCGCCCAAGAATGAGCGGATAGCCATCCCCCTTCACTGGCATCACATACATGTCAAGCTCCAGTTGCACTCCACACACCTTTACCTTGACTTTCTTTATAACTCCCAAACAATTTACTACCACATTGTTAGCCATTTTGGCCCCAAATTTAGTAGTTTCATTTACCTCTAATCCCAAACGATGCATCAACTTTTCCGTCATGACACAAATCTCTGCACCTCCATGCACATATGTCTTTGACACTCTCTGCCCATTGATTTCGGCTTCCACTAGAGGTACAATATCTTTCATCTTTCTAGCCTGGATTGCATTCACATGTCTATTCTTCATGGGTCTAATGCTTACCATCTTTGACCATTGTCGCCGCACTGTTGGAGATAGATGTAGTAATTGTGGCCATGAAATTTTTGGCCCTTGATTCCTCACATCAGCAAGCAAATCATAAGCTCTAGTACCTTTACCCAAGGGAAAATCATCTGGCTCAATGTGTCGGCGTGAGCGAGCCCTCCTCTTTTTACTGTTGCGAGTCTTTGCAGCCATTGATGACTCTGCCTCCTCTTCCTTGTTTTCAACCTCCTTTGGTGGTGTAGGCTCCATCTTCTCAATTCTCCGGGCTTTCTTCACCGGCATTGCTTCAACCTCTACTACTTTGGCCTTCCCTTTGACATCACTCTCATCTAAACTAATTATCCTAACATTATGATTCTCTGGCGGTTGGACAGGCAAGGGCGGCACCTCTGCAAGTGGTCGAGGATGCTGGAGAACTTGAACCAGTGGTGGAGGCCTTGGATTCAGTGGAACAAACCTTTCCCTAGGTGGTGTCACTTGTTGTCCCCTCCTTCTTGGTTGGAACCCATTTCCTGGAAAACGCCTGGGATGAGGGCAAAAGTACATACCATGGCCAGTCTCCCCACAATTATAGCAAACATACTCTCTTTCTTGTCTTCTTGGACCTCGATTGCCTTCATTTATGAGGGGAGGGGGCCGCACTCCTTGCACCAAATTTAATGAAAGGCTTTCGAGTTGATTAGTAATGCGTTGTAGGAGCTCTTGCTGTGGTATCTCTGGTTCAGGTGGGGCCTCTGCTATTTCTCTAGGCCTTTGCATGGTTGGTAAAACCTGTATGGGCTCAACTCCCCCCTTCACTTGGGCTTGATACTTCAATTTTCTATCTTTCTCTCTCGCATAAGTGACTGATTCTTCATATGATGTGGGAAACTTTCCTTTGACTTTCTCCCTTAGTAGAGGATGGAGTCCGGCTAGAAAACAATCTTTCTTAAGGCAATCAGGTACTCTTTCTCCCTCGGCTAAAGATGTTGTCCATTTATCCCACAATTTTATAAACATGCCTTCATAGGTTTGGTACTCCCCTGCTATGGTTTGGCAAAGATCTAAGAGTTGTCTCCAAATATCTTCAGGTGGCTCTGTATCTTGGTACTTGTGCATGAATGCGGTCTTGAGATTCTCCCAATTACCCCTTGTAGCCTCTGGGAGAGCTTGATACCACACTCGAGCATCACCCTTTAGAACTAAAGGGAAGGCCCGTACTTTGGTTGCTTCATCATCCCGGCCTGTGACTAGAAAGGCCATTTCTAAGTCATCCAAAAAGTCCAGAGATTTCTCCCCTTTGTGCCCAAAAAAACTTGGAAAAGCCATGATAGGAAGATGTTGATCTAGCTCAATACAAAATAAAGATGAACACGTCTAGGCCCAAGTCATATCTTATTAAGGGTAGAATAAATGGATTTACAGATGCATTAATCTCAGCAAGACGACGAGGGCCCAATAAGACCCTTATAACATTTTGAAACCTGAGCTTTGTGCTAACGATTATATGCACGGTTTGTCTAGCAAGTGGACGGATAGGTCCGTACAAGTCCCTATGGTTCATGGGATACACTTAGAGTAGAATGAATATGTGCACATTAAAGGAGATGTTATAATCCAAAATAGGGAGTATTATGGGATCAGGAGACAACAAGATCTCTCTCAACCTCTCAGCTCCAAAATAGAAGACCAACCTTTGCTGAAAATGTATCTTTCTACTAATGCACACATCCACCCGAATGTTTTGAGCCGATTGAAAGTTGTAGAAAGTAGGAGTAGTCATTTATGCATTAACTACAAATGTACACTACAAACTTTCATGAAGCGTGTCGTTGAAGCTATGGCCTCTTAGATCCCACCATTCGAGAGATGCGAAGGACTTGCTTACCGCTGATTAGCGTAGCTTTTGTGTGACCATCATCAGCCTTGTAAAGTTCATAGGCTTCGATAGCTATCTTTTCAATTACTTTGAGTCTTCTTGCTAGTAGTAGTTGAAGCGCATCACCATATGTAGCCTCTCGCCAATACCGCACACCATTGATGTGTAACTCACCCTCCAAAACCTTGTTAATCCCCGAATTTGAAAGCGCCTTCACCACTTGAATACGAAGCTCCGTAGGGAGTGTCTTTACACTAGACACCAAGCACTCAACACAATGCCTTGACGTAGAGACTTGATGAGAGCAAGATTTCTCATGAAGCAAAGAAGGATGTGTGTAATTAACTTGCTTTACCCGCATACGTGCCGTTTGTCAATAAAGGTCCTTCTTCTCTTGAGCTTCTTTTGGAGACCATTGCGGTACTCTTGAGCGGCGAATCCCTTGAATAGGGTTTGATGAAGATTCCTCCTTAGTGATTTCTTGACAAACACTCGTTGAAGAAGAGGACAACTCCTTAGATGTTTCTTTCTTCATGGAAGTTGTAGAGCATAGCTTGAGAACTCCTCAGCGGGGGCACCAAAAATGAGGGCTGAAATGATGAACGGGTTGCCTCTTACCCATCCAACCTCCAATCCTCACTAAGAGAACTAAAGAGGGGCACCACCTAGCCAAAGAGAGGATGGGCTAGGACATCCCTATTCTCAAAGAGAATCAAGAAGGCCAAGACACAAATTTACAAGAGAGAATATATGTGCTAGACACCATATTGGAATATAAGAGAGAGAGATGAGAGGAGAGGGAGACAAGAGGAGAAGAGGTAGAAGAAGCTTGCCATTATGCTACATGGAATGAGAAGATGAGAAGAGAGGGAGATAATAGGAGAAGAGGTAGAGGAAGCTTGCCATTATGCTACATAATAAAAGAACTCACTCATAGCTTCCCTCAAAGAGATGAGGGTATTCTAGAATGCTCTCATGGACTTGTCATTCTCCCTCCTCCCTCTCTTCATTCTCCATGGGCTCTTTATATAGCCTTCATGAGGGATTAGATTAAGCTAATCTTCTTGATTAACATAATCCTAGATGATGTATGGCATCTTTGAAAATATGGAGAGTAGTGGATGGGACAAGTCCCCACCTTGGTCATCATGCAAGAAGCCAAGGGTGGTGGTAGACAAAATAGAGAAATGGAGCTAGATTACAAGAGGTGGATGCCCAAAGCACATTATTATAATATATTTACAAGAAGGATAGAGTGGAAAGTTGGTGTGGTGAAAGAGAGAAGAAAATTGCATATAGCCAGCAGTCAGCGCCTTCGTAACTTCAAATCCGTGAGGAATTTGGAAAAGGTTTCTTCTGCAACTTTGTAGACCAGATTGAAACCGATCGGTTTACGCGAGAATTTTCTTGAAATTCGCTTTTTCTTGGGAGTTATTGAGATTATAAAAAAGGGCTTCCAAAAGCTGCTTTGACTTTAGTATCCCATATGTATATAAATACATATAAGCATGTGACAAAAGGGGTCCATGCTTGTAAGCTTTTATGCAAGATCCAAATGACACCATGATGTGGATATTGACTTGTGTGCAAGGGTGAGGTGTCCTCTAATGATGGTGATAGATTTCAAATCTTAGTGATGCAAACGGAGCCCATATGTAGTTGGAGGCTAGTCCTTTGAAAAATCTATGCATTCACTCAACTCCTAGGTGTAATCCATTTTTATCTTCACTAAGATAACCATCCCATTTACCCTTTACATTGACATGCCTTCTAAGAACTTGTTCCCCCCATTTGCTAGAGTTATCATAATCGAGAAGCAATGTAGCATACCTAGTACTTGAAGAGTAAACCTAAAGTGATATGGTAAGCTCTTGATAGGGGCTTTGGCCAAATTTTGTGGTAATGATCCGGGTTGTAAAAAACCCGGATCGCCATTATATGGGTGCTGAGTATCTCGCCTGAAGATGTTACTTGCATTGCTAAGTGCACAAGCAAAATACGGGTGGAGTGATACAACTGTGGCCGAGTTGTTCATGTAGCTTCTACGTACACTTCGTTGATTTCTTTTCAGCACCATTATAAAAAATAATTATTATTTCTCAAGGTATTTTATGATTTCTTTTCAAAGTATCATATATTGTCACTTGAAAATACCATGCTTAAGTCTCGTGATGATATGCTACATGTTTTATGAAACATTGGCATGGACTACAATAGCATCCATACAAGTGTCAATGATTGTGTGCTATTTCAAGGAGAGTGCGAGACTATGGAGACATGTCCAAAGTGTGGTGCTCATAGGTATCAACATGACTTGCAGGGAAACAATCCCTCAGAAAGTTCTTAGACACTTTCTACTTATCCCTCGTATATGTCACATGTTTCGTACATCGGGCATGGCAAGCTTGACAAGGTGGCATGTGCAGAATAGATCCACATATGGAATCCAACGAATATCAATGGATTCACGCTCATAGAGCCACATTGACTCTGCCTTTCCAGGCTTTGCACAAGAGCCAAAGAATCTTTAGCTCGGTCTTGCTATGGATGGCATGAATCCATTTAGTCTCCGCTCAACTTATTTCATTGTGTGGCATGTAGTCCTTGTTAACTACAACATCCCACCATGGCTTTCTATGAAAAAAAGACACCTAATTCTTAGCTTGCTCGTTCCTAGCTGCTATAAAATCAAGAATATGGAAATCTATCTCCATCCATTAGTTGATGATCTTAAGATTTTGTGGGAGGAGGGGGTTATCATGGAAGATATGAGCAAGCACGATGGTCGATAGTCCGCCAATATATGAGCCATTCTCATGTGGACCATACATGACTTTTCAAGATTTGGGGAGCGCTCAAATAATTAGGCTTTCATTCTCATGGTTCATATCTATCATAGCTCGTTCAAGTTTGTGTTTACAAAATAGAGGTGTTGGGACACATTTGGTTACCTCAGATTATCATGCGTATCCATTGTTTGGGCCACAATTAGGGGTCATAGTTAGTCTCCTGAAGGTCACAAACCATGAAGAAGATGGTATATTAAGGACACATCTCTTTCTTGCCGAAGGGTCACGAACTGAGGGAAGGTTTTTTTGGATGACCTCCAACACGAATGAACGCCTAAAGCTGGTACGAGTTGAAAATGGTCCACATAGAGTTGCATCCAAATGGAATGAGACGGTTTTCTACAAGTTGCCATATCGGACCCACTTATAGATCAACCACTTGTTGGATCCCATGCATATTTTCAAGAATGTGGGCAGCTTACTATGGGACCACATCACAGGAAAGAGAGACACTACAAGGGCACAAATACATTTGAAGGAGGTAATCAAGATGGAGGCACTTTGGCCACAGTCAAACAGTCGAGTATTGATGGTCGCTTGCAACTACCTCGTGCTCCTTGGGTTTTTTCCACTCAAGAAGAGCACATTGTGAAGCAAATTATCAACTCTATCCACACCCCAATGGGTATGATGCGTTCTCTCAAATCCACTTTTTCTAAAGACAACCAACTATCAGGGCTAAAATCCCATGATTGGCATAAGATATGTCAGGTTTGTACTACGAATGGATTGTAAGTGGCCAACATATTTTGCTATTTTGAGTCTAGTCAATGTTCATAATGCTTCTTCATTTGTGGCAATTTATACTATCGATCATGATTGCAGGATGCCTCACTCCAAAAATATGCAAGGTGATTTACAGGCTGTCAAATTTAGTCCAATGGATCTCATAGAAGGAGGTCAAGTCATCCTCTATTGAATCCGCAAGGTGGGGAGCAATGGAGATGGTTTGTCTCTTTGAGAAGTACCTACCCAATAGCATGCTCACGATATAAACCCACCTCGTGGTGTATCTTGTAGATGAAGTGGAGATTGCGGGACTTGTCCATATGCAATGGATGTTTTTCTTGGAGCACTTCATAAAAACCATGAAAGGCTTTGTGTGACAATAATCTCGGTCAGAATGTAGCATGGTTGAAGGTTGGTTGGTGTCTAAGGCATTAATGCATATTTCAAAGTGGCTACCAACAATGGATTCAGACAACAATATACTATGGTCACTAAAGGATGATGACAAACTGACCGGAGATATGGTGGTTGAAAATGGAGTAGAAAAAAGGATGGATGTTGCAATGGAGGAGAAAGTGAACCCTTTTTGTATGTTGTACCATGCATCCATGGAGACCTGGCTCGCTAGGTACGAGCAAGCGAGGATGGAAGAAGTGAGATTAAAATTTCAACGCAACACCATCAACCAATTCGATATCCTGAGGGCATGGAGGAGATGTTGTGGTTTATGTCTATGAGATGGTTACATGGAGCTTTGATCGCAGCCTCTCGTGAATCCTCGAGGGGATGTAGTCCAAAGGTGACCACATTTTTTACAAGCTGTCGTATCTAGATTTTATATGTGATAACTAATCTAACTGTTTCAATGTACAGTATAAAATATACAGTGCGATGTGGTCACACAAGCAGCATTTCTGCGTCAAGCGTATCAACAAAATGTGCTCCACAATAGATTGTGGTGTCATGGCAAAGTTTGAGCAAGAACTCTAATAGCGAGCCATTGATCCAAACACTGTTATAGATGAGATAGAGTATTTTGGAAACTTGCAGATTGTTATCACAATGGATTATTGTAGATTCTCCATGATCATATTCGACGTGCAGTGGCTCAAAGTGGTACTGGAAGAAGCCAAGCCAACCGTTTGACAAGGTCCATTTGGATTTCTTGAAATAGATTTCGAAAAAAGATGGACGGATCTGTGCAACACGTTTGTCTTGCTAGCCCATTGTGAATAGGTGCATGAACTATTTTCTTAAATTTTATTACGACATGGTATATGTTACAAATGTTGAATCTCTCTTGTATGTAATTTTGAATAGGTCATTTTCTATCCAAACCCCCAACAACCTTAATGGTGGTATGTTGTGCCTCAACTCCCCGAAGTATGAGAGTGTATGATGAAAGAAATGTTCTTAGCATAGATGAGGACAATATGCAGATGGAGGGGTCGATATTGTAAGGGTTGGAGGTCAAAGATGGCTTGGAGCATGTAGAGGGGGAAGAATTGGGTAACGATGAAAAAAAGACAGGAGGCCAAGAATTCTTTGAGAACAAGGTTGACTCATCCTTTTGTGGCGACTTGTCTATTGACCTTCTAGTCTATGTGGAGTTATGCCAGGAGATTGATATGGGACTATAGGCTACATCATACTTGTAGCATCCGGCTACACAATTCGTTGATGAATCACTTATAAGGGTACTCTGGAATATGCATTTTAAGTAACATCATTTTTTTCAGAGGGCATATTGTTGGGTGCCACGAGAGCCAATGGGGCTCTGCTTTCGAAGAAGTTTGGTGGCCTATTTGCTAGGTAAGACTGATTTTAAGGTTGCGAGTACAAAAGCCTCCTTGGTAGTTTGCAATGCATGGCATTGTGGCCAAACCTACCGCAATTTGTGCAAGGTTGGGACCTAGGGTCCTAACACTCAGCTAGAAGGTGGTTCTTGTTGCAATACACACATTGAACGTGTGGGCATATTGGTAATCTCATCATCTCTTGTATTTTGGCTAGCTCCATCTTCATCTCTGCTAGCTCCTAACTTGGGTCAACGTCCTTTCCTTTGTCCTAAGTACTTGAGCCTAATCTTTCACTTGATGTTGAAGCTCTCTCAAAGTTTCTAGGTCAAAGGTGAGAAGGATCAAAGCTTTCTTGGAAGAGCTATGGCGGGAGAGAAAGAGCAAGAAAGAGAGAGACACAAAACGGGAACTCCAATAGTCACAATAATGTGTGATCGGGCCTTCCTTTATTCAAACTATCACTAAAAGAATAGAGTGACGGTGACGGTGCCCGCCACTTGCAGTGTGCAATGGCGGGTATTGTCAATGTAGTAATACATGGGTGGATGGGCGGAGGTGCCTTTACCCCTGACAACCTCCCACTTAAAGGCAAGTCTGCCCTAGTGAGGAGGAAAAAGAAAAAAGATAGTACAATAAACACATGTACCACATGAGGATGAAGAAAAACGTCATCTCATCCAATGCCCATCAATCTCCTGAGGAAGGCAAAGCGCTCAATAGTGAGGCTTTTCGTGAGTAGATCTGTAGGATTTTTATCAGTGGAGATCTTGACAAGGTCAACAAACCTGTTCTCCATAACCCCACGTATGGCACGTCACCTCAATGTGTTTCATCTTTGCATGGAAGATCGAATTCTTGGCTAGCTAAATAGCACTCATAGAATCCAAATGCAACATAGGTATAGCATCAATCCCAAGGTCATGAATCAAATAGCCTAACCATATGGCCTCCTTGCAGGCCTTGGTGGCTGCAACATACTCGGTCTCAGTGGTAGATAGAGCCATACACTTCTTAACCCTGGACATCCAAGAGACAACACCTCTAACATAGGTGAATACATAGCCATAAGTGGACTTCCTACTATCTGCATGTCCTACATAATCGGAGTCTGTATATCCCATAACTCTTGTATCCTGGCTACCATAGCAAATACACATATTTCTTGTGCCCTTTAGGAACCTCATGATACCCTTCACAGCATCCCAATGTTTCCTACCAGGTGTAGCCATATAGCATGCCACAACACCAACTGCAAATGCAATATTTGGATGAGTGGCTATCATGGCATACATCAAATTTCCCATGGCTAATGTATAAGGGATCTTGGCCATCTCGGACCTCTGCTCATCTATCTGTGGATAATTGACTTGTGAGATCTTCACATAAGAAGGTAATGGACAACGAATAGGCTTTGTGTCATGCATGCGGAAACACTCAAGGACTTTATGAATGTACTCCCTCTGTGAGAAGTAGAGTAGTCCCTGATGCCTGTCGCGCTTAATGCGCATACCAACAATGTGAGAGGCCTATCCCAAATCCTTCATCTCAAAGCTCATTTTTCATTGAGATTTAAGAGCACCTAGCTCATCATGAGGTTTCCCTGCTATCAACATATCATCCCATAAAGTATCAAAATAAGCAATGAGTCATCATGAACTTTCTTCGTGTAAAGACACAAATCCATAGCACTCTTGCTATAGCCCTATGTCTGCATAAAGGAATCAAACTTATGATACTACTCCCTAGGTGCATGCTTCAAGCCATAAAGACTTTTCTTCAACTTTCACACTAGGTGCTTCATGCCAGGTTCTACAAAGCCCTTAGGCTGCTCCATGTAAATCTCATCATGCAAATCCCCATGCAAGAATGCAGTCTTGACATCCATCTAATACATGTCCAAGTCAAGCTATGTGACTAAGGCCAAAACCAAGAATAGAGTGGTCATCTTGACCATAGGAGAGAAGACTTCATCAAAGTCAACTCCATGCTCTTGTTTAAAACCCTTAGCAATAAGTCTTTCCTTATAAGCTGGCTTGGGGTTTGCAGGGGTACTTTTTAGCTTGTACACCCATTTGCACGGCAAAGCCTTCTTGCCCTTAGGCAATGCAACCAAATCCCAAGTCATATTCTTATGCAAGGAGTCCATCTTAGATTGCATAGCCCTCTCCTAGGAGTGACTGTCAACCTTGCGCATAGCCTCATTATAGTTGAGAGGCTTTGGTGCATCTGTAACCAAGACATAATGCATCGAGGACTCAAATCTATCAAGGGGACATCTATCTCTAGTAGACCATCTCACTGCACGCTCTGTTGCATGTCTAAAATCTTGTCCAACACCTTGGCCATGTGTGCCAACTTTTGCTACAGGTTGTTCAACTAGCTGTAGGAGCACGTAGCTCCTCTTGGAATATAACCCTGCGTTTCTCGACCACCTTCTCAGGTTGTCAATGAATCTTATCTTCATGGAAGACTACATCATGGCTGCAGAATCATGGCTGTAGATGAATTTCTGTGTATGCAGATCCCAAAGGCAGTAACCCATCTCTCTTGCACCTCCACAGACAAGGAAAATGCATTTGAAACTCTTAAGATCTAGCTTACTACGATTGTCCTTGGGCACATGGCAAAATGCCTCACTTCCAAAGATATGTAGATTTTCATAAGACGAAGGTTTCCTAGTACATACCTCCTCTACAACCTAGAATTCCAAACCACTGGAAGGTGACCTATTTATGATATGCACAATTGTACTGACTGCCTTAGCCCAAAAGCTCTACAGTAGGCCTGCATGGCTAAGCTTACTGCGTACATACTCCTAGATAGTTGTATTCATCCGCTCAACTATACCATTTTTGGTGGGGTATAGGGGGCGTTCAACTGACACTTAATAGCCATGTTGTCACATAGCTGCTCAAAGGAAGGTGACACATATTCTCCCCCATTGTCAGTCCTAAGGCATTTCAGCTTATGCCCAGTCTGGTTCTCAACCAATGCAACCCATCTCTGAAACACAACCAAGACATCTGATTTAAGCTTAATGGAATAAGCCTAGACTTTCCATGAAAGTTCATCAATGAATGTGACAAAATAATTTGCACCATCCATAGACTCACATGGCATGGGCGCATAGACATTCAAATCTACCAATGCCAGGGGCTCACTCACGCATGTCCTACCAGATTTCTTACATGTATTCCTAGTTTTTTTGCCATAAAGACAATGCTTACATGAATCAAAACATGCAAAGCCAAGGGATGGTAAGTACTGCAAACTAGAAAGCATTTTCATTCCCTTCAAAGACATATTTCCCAAATGGGCATGCCAAAGAGATACATGTGGGATGGAACCCACTGACAAAACATGATCAACAGAGGATCCATCAGCTACAAGAGGATAGAGGCTGCCAGCCTTGGCACCTCTAGCAAGCACAAGTCTGCCACACATGATTTTCCAAGCAGAGTCCCCAAACGAAACATGAAACCCACCATCATCAAGCTACCCTTTGCAGACATAAGACAACATGTAAGCGCAGGTGCATGACATACATCTTGTAATAGAAAGGTACTGCCAATAGAGAACTGCAACCGTATATTCCCAATGCCAACAATAGCAAGTGACCTATCATCACCCAACCGAACTGAACCAGAGACAGTGCGGTAGGAGTGGAATCACTCATGGCATGGTGTAACATGAAATGAAGCACCATAATTCAAAAGCTAGTGTTGCGTATACATAGAGTGAACCTTAGTCAATTGCATAGCATCACAAGAACTAGCTGCAAGTATGTACTCCCCATCGAAGACATTAGTCTGCATGACAAATATCTCAACTTTCACACTGGATTTTGTAGGCACAATGCTATGATCAGAGGAATTTTCTTGTACTTTGTCTTTTCCATTCTCTTTGCGCTTCTCATTGCACAACACATGACATTGTGGGTGTATATGATCCTTCTTGCTCCCACAAGACTTACTGCGTGACTTTCCACACAATTTAGACCTAGACTTTTGCGAGTCTCTGTCATATCTATTCCCATGGTCATTATTTACAGTTCCATCTCTATGTCTAATAGCCAAATCATGCAACACACGAGAGGCATCCAAGTTCTTACGATTGATCTCTTCTTGCAAAAGAGCACTCTTTACATCGGGAAAGTTCAAAGTAGTAGCAGAAGCATATAAGGCAATGCAAAATACATCCCATGACTCACTCAAAGTTCCAAGCAAAAACAATGGAGTAACCTCATCATTGAAAGTAATGCCATGTGAAGTCAAGTTCTTGAAAATAGCATGGAATTGGCTCAAATGAGTTGAATGGTCACATTCTCTTTCATGCAAAGATCCATAAGTTGTTTCAGCCAATACATTTGACTTGTAGGACTTTGCTTGTCATAGAGGTTCTTGATCTTATCCCAAAGCTGCCAAGCACACTATGCTTCCTCAACCACATTGTTATGTACCTATTGAGTGAGAGACAATATGAGGGTGGACTTGCATCTCATCAAGCTCCATCCATTCGTCATAACCTTAGTGGCTTTATCTACAATTTCTACTCTAATACCTGCCAAACTTGGCTCTTCCAATAGGCATAATTCATACCATCAAGCTTAGTAATGTTGAAGATAGCACTGTCAAGGGAAGAAGATGCCATACTGCAAGCTGAAACAGTGCAGATAGTTCAAAAGTGCTTACTGTAAACTATAGAAAATGACCAAAAAACCACCAAAACCAAGGCAAAATGGTGAGAAACGAGTATATAATGATGATGCCCACCAAATACCATCAAAATTACAATAAACCATGATGATTTAGCATGAAAAATACATCACAGTCTAGAGATATATACTTGTTGTAATTTATGATAACAATGTACAATGAGAGCTGACAGTAGGAAAAACCCAATATTCAAAGTCAATCATTGAGTTTCAATGAAAAACCAGCATCAAGCGGGCATAAACTATCAAGAATCGCGTGGTGGGGGGAGTTGCTCAAGATGCTGCATCGAACACACACAGAATGCACAAGGAGAAGCTCACTCAAGAGACAAGAAGAGAGATGAAGGCCAAAACGTTTTCTTGCTGATTTCTTCTTCTTCTTCCACACACTTTTACAATGTACACAAAGTATAGATAAGAAACAACATAAAATGAAAGTGGCCTACTAAGTCAAACAATGCATAACCGACTACACTAGTTGACTGGTGCTATAACTATGCCAGCTGTAAATAGGTGTAACAACTTGAATATAATAAGTAATGAGTCAGTGGCCATGTGAGAGTCATAATGACCAACGACGTGCTAAGTGTAGACGTGTGGACCCATCTAACCAGGCGGTCCATCATCAATGTCCGCATGTGTTGAGCTTGTCATCTCAACACTCCCCCTCAAGCTCAACTGCATCTCTGCAACTCCAAGTAAGCTTCGAAACTTTTGAAGCTTCTTTGTACCCAATGCTTTCGTGAAGATGTCAACTATCTGATCCTGTGTGTTGACATACACCAAGTCAATCTCACCTGCTAGTACCTTCTCTCTCACAAAGTGGTAGTGTACCTCAATATGTTTTGTCCTGGCATGGAACACAGGGTTCCTAGCCAACTGTATACTGCTCATGTTGTCACAATAAATGAAAATTGGACCTTCCACCTGCACATCCAAATCAGCCAATAACTTTTACAGCCATACTACCTCACATGCTGCAACAGTAGCACCTCTATACTCAGCCTCTGTACTCGACAAAGCAACTGTAGATTGCTTTTTGCTGCTCCAAGCAACTGCTGCACTACCAAGAGAGAACATGTATCCGCTGGTAGATCTTCTATCAGACATACTATCAGTCCAATCTGCATCTGTGTATCCAAACACCTGTACATCTGTACCTGCCTCATAGAAAAGTCCATAATGTAATGTGGACTTCACATATCTCAATATGCGTTTGACTACATCCAAGTGTGGCTTTCTAGGTACTTTCATAAACTGACTCACAAGACCAATAGCGTAGCTCAAGTCTGGCCTTGTAATGGTCATGTAGATCAAACTCCCCACTATCCTCCTGAACATAGTAGGGTCTTCTATCTCATCCCCAACATCAGCACTCAACTTTACATTCTGCTCCAACGGAACTGAAAGTGGTTTGCATGCTGTCATACCATACTTGGACAACATATCCAAGCCATACTGTCTTTGGGACAGCCATATACCATCATCACATCTGATCACCTCAATGCCAAGGAAGTGCCTTAGCTCACCTAAATCCTTCATCTCAAACTTATTCTTCAAAAAGTCCTTGACTTCTGTAATCCCACTATCACTATCACCTGTAATAATCAAGTCATCCACATAGATGACTATGATGACCAAACCTGCATATCCCTTTCTCACATAAAGTGAGTGATCAGCATCAGAAACATAAAAACCAATATTGACAAGATACTCTCTAATCTTGTCAGACCATGCTCTAGGTGCTTGCTTGAGCCCATAGAGTGCCTTCTTCAACCTGCACACATACGTGGGATGCTCTAAATCTTCATAACCTGCTGGCTAATCCATATACACTTCTTCCTGCAAATCACCATGCAAGAAGGCATTCTTCACATCCATTTACTACAACCTCCAACCTTTGGCTGCTGCCAAAGCAATCACACATCTGACAGTTGCCATCCTAGCAACTGGACTGAAGGTTTCATCATAATCTATGCCATATGTTTGGGCATAGCCTTTTGCAAACCAGCCTAGCTTTGTACCTACTAATAGGACCATCTGCATTGTGCTTAATCTTGTAAACCCGCTTACATCCAATAGCTTTCTTGCCCTTCGGCAATGATACTAGATCCCAAGTCTTATTAGCCTCTAATGCAACCATCTCCTCATCCATTCCTGCATCCCAATGAGTATGACCAACAACATCCTCAAAACAAGTGGGCTCAACATCCTCAACTAGTTTCACCATATAAGCATAATGGTGAGTTGCATAACCTTCAAAACCAAATCTTTTAACAGGGTATCTCACCCTGCTAGACCTGCGTACCACTGGATCACTCAATGGAGTCTTTGCATTAACGGGTGCTCTCTGCACACCTGGAGTTCTCAATGAAGGAATTCCAAACTCATCATCCAAGCTCTCTGAGCCACTGGAGTCTCCATCAAGAACTGCATCAATGCCTTTTGACACTTTATTCTTTCCTTTGTCTTTACCTGTAGTGCTACTAGATGCACCTGAAGATGTAGAGGTACTCCTTAGTCTCCCAGACCAAGGACTACCAGATGATGTCTCTGGTCCACTAAGAGTCTGTGATTCTTGCTTTTCAGCCTGCACATGAGTGTCATGATCATCATCATCATCTAATGCATCACCACTAGATACATACCAACTGCTCATTTCATCAAAGATGACATCCCTACTCACTCTGAACTTACATGTGATAGGGTTGTAACAACGATACCCTTTATGCTCTAAAGAGTATCCAATAAAGACACACTTTTCAGCCTTTGGATCCAGCTTCTTTCGCAACTCATCTGGCACATGAACATATGCAATGCAGTCAAACACTTTCAAGTGTGAGACATCAGGCTTCTTACCTGTAAAACATTCTTCGGGGGTCATACCATGAACTGTAGCTGTGGGGGTTCTGTTCATAATATAAACAGCAGTATGAATAGCCTCATACCCAAAATGCTTAGGCATATTCTTTTCAGCCATCAAGGCGCGTGCAACTTTTGCAATATGCATGTTTTTCCTTTCTGCAACCCCATTTTGCTGTGGGGTATACCTGCATGTGAACTGTCTCTTTATCCCATGAGACCTCAGAAAATCATTGAACTCATTTGAGAGGTACTCTCCCCCTCCATCTGACCTCAAGCACTTTACTTTCAATCATGTTTCTCTTTCAACTGCAGCCTTGAAGATTCTAAAGTGCTCAAACACTTCACTCTTTTCCTTCATAAAATATACCCACAGCTTTCTAGAACAATCATCAATGAATGTGACAAAGTATGAACTGCCTCCAAGAGATACATTTTGTGTAGGCCCCCAAATGTCTGTATGCACAACGTCAAGGATATTTCTGCTTACATCTCTGTCATTTGAAAAGGGTTGTCTTTCCTGCTTACCAAACTGACATGCTTATCATACCTTATGAAATTCAGTAACTTTAAATATAGGCAAACCTGTAACCAACCCTTTGGACTGCATTAATTTCAGCCTTTGTACATTTGCATGTCCAATGCGTTTGTGCCAAATATCTGCAACAATACCTTTTCCTTTAGCATACATAGCAGCATTCATAGTAGGAATTCCAGCATCCAGAGTACACATACGTCCAACTCTACTTCCCTTTGCTACCAACCTACACTTGTCATTGAAGTCTTCTACAAAGCAGCCCTTTGCATTAAATCTGACTTGCAGCCCTTGCTCTACCATCTGACCGACTGACACCAAGTTATTTGTAATAGATGGCACATGTAATACATTTGAAAGACTCTTTGTCTTACCATCATGTAAGGACAAGGAAAATTTTCCAATGTGTGAAATTGGGTGGCATGAGTCATCACCCGTTTGCACATAACCTGCATTCTGCAAATTCTGCATCTCTCCAAACCATTCTGCATGGTTGGTCATATGATTGGATGCACCTGAATCAACATACGAAACATCATCATGTGCTCCCTTTCCTGTAACAGCATTCAACATATGCCGCATAACAAACATATGTTCATTTTTGTCTTCATTCTGTTGTAAAGACGATGCATAGTTTCCTTGCTGCAACTTACCACTACGAATATCATATTTCTTAGCATAACATTGGGCTACAATATGACCTGTTTTGCCACAGTAGTGGCACACAATACCAGAGTTGTTAGAACCTCTGTTCTGCCATCCACCTCTACCTCTAAAGCTCCCCCCCCTGCCTCTAAAGTTACCACGACCTCCTGAAACCTGCATATCGCCAAATTGCTGATTCAATCTATTTTGCTAGTTGTCACTACCACGTCCTGTACCACGGCCTCTTGAAGAGAACCTGCCACGTCCCCTTCCTAAACTGGAGTAGAAAGCTTAGACCTATTCACGCTTCTTTCAGATGTCTCACTCTGCATGTTGATCTCTTCAATGATCATAAGGGAGACCAACTCATCGAAATCTGGAAATGACTTTCTGACATATACGGAAGTTACAAAAGACTTCCAAGCCTTTTCATTGTTAAGTCCACCCAAGGTAGACGACACTAAATCATCATCATCGGGCATTGCATCAATTGCTGCCAAGGCATCTGCAATGCTCCTTACCTTCAATGCATACTCATTGATAGACATCTTCCCTTTCTTCAATGTATTCAACTCTTGCTTGAGTTGAAAATTTCGTGCCTTTGTATTTACAGAAAACATACTTTCAAGTATGGTCCAAGCTGCATATGCATTCTCTGCATTTCTAATGTGTCCCAACATATTATTGTCAATTACTACAGACAACCAATACATGACCTTCTTGTCTTTTGTATTCCATTCCTTTCGTGCCTTTGTCTCTTCTGCAGTTGGAGGATCACTCACCTCCGGCTCCTTTTCTTCACTTGAAATGAACTCATAGAGGCCTTTTCCAATAAGGAAGTTCGTGATACGAAACTTCCATGAAGGGTAGTTGTTCTTTTCAAGCTTCTCAATGATGGGGCTTCCACTATTCTCTGCCATTATCACAAGAATAATACCAAACAACAAGCAAATCTTCTACAACCCTCGATCTGTAGTGCACAGCAATACAACAGACAGCCTTTTTCACTGTCTGCTCAACAATACATGCAATCTGCAACCTGTTTGCAGATAAACCTTGTGTTTACTCACTGGTAAACACCTTTGAACTTACAGATCTGAAATCTGTAACCTACGCACCCACGTTCGGTCAATACAGTCGAAGTCAAAGTGTACCCTGAAACTGCTGTCTGCAACCTTGCGGCTCCAAAACGGGCCCCGAAATGGCCTCAGATGCCCAAAATCTCTGCGAGATATCCTTAAAGGGCTTATTTGCAGAATACACAGCGCTCTTTGTGCACACCAAATCTCACTGCAATCTGAGATTTTTGCTCTGCCCTGCTTCCGGTGCCTCCACAGGCACTATCCAAGAGAAGGAGTGGAAGAATGGGAGAGATTCTTACCCGTATCTTGCTTGCTCGATCCTTGCTTCTTCTCCTTCAATTCAGCCTTCGAAATCAGCCTCTCTCAGTGGCGCGGCTCTGATACCATGTCAAGAATCGCGTGGTGGGGGGAGTTGCTCAAGATGCTGTACCGAACACACACAGAATGCACAAGGAGAAGCTCACTCAAGAGACAAGAAGAGAGATGGAGGCCAAAACGTTTTCTTGCTGATTTTTTCTTCTTCTTCCACACACTTTTACAATGTACACAAATTATAGATAAGATAGAACATAAAGTGAAAGTGGCCTACTAAGTCAAACAATGCATAACCGACTACACTAGTCGACTGGCGCTATAACTATGCCAGCTGTAAATAGGTGTAACAACCTGAATATAAACAGTGGCCATGTGAGAGTCATAATGACCACCGACGTGCTAAGTGTAGACGTGTGGACCCATCTAACCAGGCGGTCTATCATCAATGTCCGCATGTGTTGAGCTTGTCATCTCAACATAAACAAGCATGCAATAGTCAAACTAACATGAGCTAACACCCAAGCATGTCAGACAAAGTCCATTAGTAAAGTCGGTACACCCCCCAATCAACAGGGCAAAATGTATATACCACTGCCAAGACTTGATACAAGTCGGTGTCTCCTCAATGAATACAAAGCCAAATAAGCCCAATTACATCTACACTGACCAAGGTATATCAACCATACATCATCCATGAGGAGATCCCGGTCTCAAAGATCCAAAGGCTCAATATGCATAGCCCACACTGCTCAATGTCTGATACGCCTACAAAGACGCTTCCACTGGCACAAAAGCCATAAATGTCAAGAATAAAGCTCGAAAAATCATGTAAGAGTGCACTAGTGACAAGTTTCCAAGATCAAGCATCAATGTGACATCGCGAGCATATAGGCCATGTAGCATCCATACATAGCATACATAGACATCAAGTACATCCAAAGTGTAACTCTAGCAAGCCAATGAATCACCAAGATAAGCTGAGATGATCATATTCTTCCTTGATAAAGAACTACAAATCTTTAGAATTCGTACTTCAAGAGGTGTAGAATTTTAGACTATGAGAGTATTAAACATAGCCACATGAGAAAGTATTTCAATTCCCAAAGAAACATGAAATTTTATTATTTCCACTATTGTAAATTCTTCAAATTCTCCACTGAATTGAATAGCATATTTCTCATTTAACAATAGTACATAGCCTTTACATCATACAAATCTATTCTAGTTTATCTTTTTTTCACGAATGATAAATCTTTGACATGTGATATAAATCATCAACAACACATAGTGAGACAACCTTCCTATTATCACTCTTATGGACAACTACCTCAAAGAAAAGGGTGCACTCATCGGGTTTCCTATAGTAGGAGAAAGAAAAAGACATGTTGAAAGAAAACCCTCATTGTCATCGTCAGAGAATAGAGGAATTGCAATAGCATATTTTATTCCATGACTCCATTCTTTAGCACATTGCCATTAACAAAAACCTCTTTTATCTATTGTAAGTCTTTCTCTCCTCACACCATGTTTTTTCTCTCCTATTAACATTTCTCAAGTTTTTTCTTTTTATTAAGGTTACTCTCCCTTGCTAAATGGCCACAAAACACTTAAAATTCAGTTTGGGGTCACAAATATCATTGAAGGGAGAAGCCCCTTGTGGAAGCACAAGCAAGAGATATATGAGTTAAGGAGGATGGAGTGAGAGAGCAAGAGAGAGAGATACAAGATGTGGGAACTCCATTGATCATAATATGTGACTAGCCTTCCCTTATTTGATAGTCACTAGAAGAATAAAGAATAAAGTGATAGTGATGGGTGCTTGTCACCTATAGTGTATAGGTAGGTGTTCGATGTGTGTGTAGTAGTAAATACTATGTGGTGTAGGCATATCCTCTACCTCCAACAACCCCCACTTAAGGAAAATGTGCCTTTACTGATGTAATATTCCCACCATAACACTTCATATCAAGAAACAGAATCGGGCTTGAAATATTTTAAAAATTACTTGTCAAGTTATCAAATAAGTGACCGCACGTAAATTTTTTAATATCGAGTCTTGCATTTTTGCAATCCAACACAAGAAGATGTCTCAATGTTCCCAACCAACAAGAAGCAAAGGTGTCTCATAAATAATATTATGATGGCTTGATCATACTTTATAAACTAGATAAGTCATGAGGTAGCTTAGTCAAAAACGATAGATGAAGTTGTTTTGAAGAAAAAAAAACGTTTTTGAAAAAATAGACAAAAAATCATGAAATTTTTATGCCTGGAGGGAGAGATAATTTTAAAATCATCCCTATACCACCATCCAATAGGTAGGCAATCAAAAAGCATTTTTTATAAAGCTTACTTAGCTCTTAACAAGTAGCACAAAAGAATGAGTCAACTGCATGCTCCCCCCCATGGCGATAAATACATCTCCTCTCTTTCACAATGAAAGCAAGAAGGAAGACTTCCTAATGATGGAAAATTTTCTCTTCTTCTCTTGTCCATTGAAGCTTTGAGCTTGAAAGAGGAAAATATCCATCTTCTACCTCATTTCCATTTTCTCTACCCCTTGTTACGCCTTCCTCCTATAAAGCCATATCACTAAGCAAAACGCTGGTGAAATTTATTTAGACAACCACAAACTCTCCTTGAACTACCACGTCAATTTCACTTGACATCCATGGCTCCACGAGGTCGCAAAAATTCAAGAAAGCCATTTGAAGCAAGGGAAGTAAGAAACACGGCCAATCGAGAAAATGACACGGTAGGAATTGGCGAAACCGCCATTAATGCAAACTTGATAGAGGTAACATATTGTTAGTTTGGAAAAAATATATATATATAAGATTATTGCTATATTTGGCTTTAAACGATTATAAACACATTCTAGAGAAAATGCATATGAACTACCACGCTTAAGAAAATAGCCTAAGTAATATAATAATTAACTATTCAGTGAAAAGACTCTTTCACTAGGAAAATGATTATATTCATGTCATTAAGAAAATATCATAATTATGGTTTATTTTGTGATATTTATTGTTATTTCATTAATGACGCATGTGATTATAATAATAGAAAAAATGTAGTTGGTGTTAGAAAAGGGAATATTTTATGATTTTTTTCCAAAAATGACTATCTTTATTTCATTTTGCTAATGATAAACAGACGCATATGAGTTTTATAATAATTTATAGAAAATTATTTAGATAATATCATGAAATAATCAATGCATTAAATCAATAGAAAATTGTGTATGAAAAATATATACTAGATGCACATAAATTAGGTGCGTAGTAATATAATTTGATGTATGAAACATGAAATAAAAATTACACTTATGATTTTTGCATTTCCTAAAATAAAGTTTTTAGAAAAACAATCAGCATTACACTGGGATTAAGTAAAGACATAACTATATGAAAATTGATCTTTCTAGATAACGTTGAAAGTTTGACAGATGGTCGGACATCGTCGATTAAACCATAGAATTTAAGTAGTATAAAATAAAAATAATTTTCTTGTTGAAAACTCATGCAATGTTAATATTAATGATTATATTAGCGAGTGTCAATATCATGAGTTGATCCATGTATGAATCAATGATAAAATCTAACATAAAATATCAAGGATGTTGAAGCAAAAATAACAATGAAATACTCCACAACCCTGAAACTATCACTATAAGAAATTTAAATAAATATCAGAAGTCTGTAGGACTTATTGGACATTGATAAGAATTTGTCAATAAAAATTCTAAAGTCTAAATAGCTTTGGAAAAGCATTTGAAATCCTGATAAGCACGGGTTAGGGTAGGACAGCATGAATTGCATGCCATAGGTATAAATGCCCATATTTTCTTTTAGGGAGGAAATACCAAATTTTTTATAAGGTTAAAATAGACTTCAGATTTGCAAAATAACTTGCGGATCTCGAAAAAGAGTTGCAAGTAGGAAGCAAAACCCTAAGAATAAGGTGGGACCTTAAAAGAGAAACCCTAGATTTGGGTGGGACTTCTTTCAATGCTAAAAACACTTGATGGTGTTTGTTTTTCTAATTTGTGCATGCATTGATGGATACCCATGAAAGATTGATTGTGCTTGTAGTTGTTAGATCTAATTGTAAATATGTAATCGGGATAATAGGAGAAAAGATCGTGCTATGCCTCCCCCACGACTAGACACGGAACCTTGCTCCAAGAGGGATTGTTTTGTATCGCTGTGAGGAGCTTTGGATTGACCCCGACAATGAGAGTTCACTTGGCGAGAAATTTGTTAGGCAGGAGGAGGCGGGAGTGCCAAGGGGGCTCTGGCCATAAGTCTCGTGATCACTCATACAAATTGCCTAACCCTCACACGAATCAGGATAGGATCCTGGAGTCCTCGGTACTAGTGAAGGGACGGAAATTTGTTTTCTTTTGCACAAACAAAAGGGATTTTCCAATGAACGGAGGTTTATCTTTTGCATAGGTAGAAGAGGAAAAGTATTGTAAATAACTTTGCAAAACATGTTTTGCCAAAAGATTGATTTCTCTATGTTTGTGTTGTGTTGTAAAATTATGGGAAGGAAACTGTGATAACAAGTTAATTAATGAAGTTGCTTTTATAGGTCATAAATTAATGTGATAGGTAATTAGAAAACTAAAGAGAACCATTTGTGGAAAGTAGGTGGGTGAAATCCCTGACAAATTCGTCCTACGGATGGGTGGTCCCAGTAAGTTGGAAGCTTCTCTCAAGAGATTGAACAAAACATTGGTAGGTGAATTGGGTAGTCGGCCTTCAACAACCCCCAAGACAACACCACATGATAAAGACCGAGGAACTCACCTCAACAAAAGCCACGAGATAGCACCACTGAACACATGATAAAAATTTCTTGATCACTCACTCCTCACTGAGACTTCAACTCAACAGCTTGAGTAGTTTAAACCTTCAATCTTAGAATTACCATTTTTAGAGAGAACCTGATGTTGAAACAACCAAGATAGAGACTCTAACAACATGAGCTTTCAGATTCACACAACTCCTATTTTTAAGGATGATAACCCCACGCAGCAAACTGTCCCATAAAGTGTGATTGCTTCAAGCAAGAAAAAATCAGTTATAGAACCTCTCTGTTCTTCTTTCCTCATAGCACACATAAATACAAACCAAATACATAGGTACTCAAAGATTTATACGACCAACTTTCATACCGCTCAGCTGCTATAACCATTTCACTGCTGTGGACATTCCATTACTGCATCAAAATAGATTTTACAGTTATATAGCAATGGATAATCATGATGAATTTCATGAGAAACCAAGTTGGTGACATAGATGCTACTGAATTTACATGTTTCCTCATAGAGCATAGAAATTGTCTCATGAAGAATTACACAGAATAGTTCATAACTTTCTAACTAGACCTCGAATTGCCAAGCTTCAAAAAGGAAAGTTGTAGCTCTCTTTCCAATCTATAATTCTTCAGAACAACTTAGAGTCAAATTCCTTGATATGCTACTCTGAAACAGCTCTGCACAGTCTAGAATCTTGAATTCCTACATACTCTATACAACAAACAAAACTTCTCTGTTTCAAAATCTTGCATTAAGGAAGAGTCGTGGGAGATTTGAACTTTACAAACTCTGATCCATTATTTCTTGGCTGCAAATCCTTTCAATTTTCTAGTAACTTGAGTTCGTGCATTCAACACGTAACCATAATACTATTCCCTACTACATACCCATTTTCAAATGTAAGGCCCTTCACTTCCATTCTTCTCTGGAAGCCTCACTCAACAACTAACATGCATCACTCTCAACAGGATGAAGAGCAGTCCTCTACTATCTCCCACTCATATCCATATATCAAAACTAATCTGCAAGCTCTCTACCCCACACAATAGTAGAAGAAAACAAGACAAAAGAAGACTCTTATTACCATCATTTGAAAGCTGAGAACTCGCATCAGCCCATTGACTTCAGTAGCTCTGCCATCTTGCTCCATAGCTTCAATAACTTCAGCTTTATGGTCTCTTTCTTCTAACAACTTGTTCTTTGTTTGAGCTTCACATTTATCCCTTCTTCAGCTTGCAAGATTCTTCTTCTCCTCCCCCCCCCCCCTGACACACACACACACACACACACACACACACACACACACACACACACACACACACACACACACACACACACACACATTTGTTGTGTTGTGTCGAACACTTATCTTCTCTTCTTTTTTTCCTTTTTTAAATATCTCCTCACATTTTTGCTTTTTTCCTTGTTTTTCCAAGTTGCCCCTTGCTTCCCCTTAGTTGTTAAATGGCAAACATGCCCCTTGCCACGTAAAATTCCACTCGGGGACACAAAATTGAAATCAAGAATACATCTTCTTCTCTTCCTGCATGAGACACATGTCTCAAAATTGAAATATCACAACTACGTGTCGAACATGCATGGTAGCACTTGGGATTTCCATCTGTAAACTTGACTCCTACTACGGGTAAGTGTTAGAAAGACAAAAAAATGATATTTGCATGTGTTATCCCACTTGACTTCACATAGCATCATGTCCTTGGTCACTCATTTTCACTCACCATGATTAGCCACCCCTTGGTATGGAACACAAAGTGTGAACAAACCTTTATTAAAAGCTTCAAAAACATCTGACAAAGACAAACACCTTTTTTTGAAAACCTGCTTCATAGAGCACAACACAGAATAGCTCATAAATTTCTAACCAGACCTCAGATTGCCAAGCTTCAAAAAGGAAAGTTGTATTTCTCTTTCCAATCTATTATTTTTCAAATAAGTCAAAGCCAAATTCTTTGATATGCTGCCTTGAAACAGCTCTACATACAGTCCTAATTTCTTGTATGAAGTCCACTTCAGACATCGACCTTCCAGAGACCATAACTTTCACATTCTTGCTCGGATCAACACCAAAATTGTTAGAGACCTTCACTAGGTGTCAAAGCACACTTTGAATATGCTCTCCATCATTTACAACAATGTGATCAACACTAGTTTTCAGAAAACTGAATCTGTCCCAAACAGTAAACTGGAAGTAACCTACTTTATGTATAGTATGTACATTACTTACATCCACTTGAGTTACAAGATTCTGCAGATATATTTCTTTAGATAGAACCCATTGATTCTACTATTGTGAACAATCCCATCTAAATATTGTAGCAAGTAAGTACCATTTTCAAAATTTTGCTTGATGAGGAAAGGTCCTTCTCATCTAACTCGAAACTTGGTTTGAAAAATGGAGTCCAAGTTACTATCATATCTCATAACTAGCATTCCCTATGCAAGATTCTTCTTCTTCAACTGTGTATTAAACCATTCCTTTCCCTTCACAATCTATTTTCCATAACAATTCATTGCTTGTTGCCTGTCCAACTGTAGGGTATGCAAGTTCGTCCTCTGTCGATTCCCAATTTTGTTTGGTCTAACTAATGCTTTCTTACAAACTCCATCGTAGGGAACATGACATTCATAGGTAATAAAGCATCTTGACCAGATACTAAGTGAAAAGGGGTGAATCCTATATTTGTCTTCTGCATTGTTCTACAAGCCCACAAAGCTTGATGTAGATAATTGTCCCAATCTTTAGGATGATCTTCCACCAGCTTAAAGAGAATCTTTTGTAACGTTCCATTGAATGCTTCCACCAATCTATTGCACTAAGGGTAATAAGGAGTAGCAAATCTATGTTTCAAGTCTAGTTTTGCTGTTAATTCTCTCAATAACTTATTTTTGAAGCCATGATCTTGATCTATCACTATTTCTAGTGGTATTCTAAATCTGTAGCATATGTCCTCCCCATGAGGAACTGCATTACATCCTTTTTCTTGCAATTCCTTGTAGCCTTAGCTTCAGGCCCTTTGGTCATATAATCAGCTATAGTAATGATGTAAGACTTTACTATTTTTGTACCATAGGAAAAGGTCGAATAAAATCCAAACCCCACTTCTCAAACGGTCCATAGGCAACAATGGCTTTAGCAAGTTTTGGATTTAGTACCCTTTTTGCATATGACTGGCAAGCATGACAAATTTTACACCAATGAGCAACATCGACACTCAGACTAGACCAAGTAACTCTTGCTAGCAGAATTTTCCTTTCGGTAAGCTTTAAAAAAAAAAAGACCACCACATCCTTCCTCATGATAGGAAGATAAACAAGTAGGAATCTCAGAACTATCTAGCACCCTTCTCAGTACATTATCAATCCCCTTCATGTATAATTGATCATTTATGAGCACATATGCCCTGGCCTTTCTGATAATGGCATACCTTTTGTATTCATCAATCAATGAATTTAGCTCCCCAGTTTTTAGAAACCCTTCAATTAGGTGAAGGATCTCCCTTCCCTCATATCTAGGATTATCCACCCTCATTGTTGCAACATATTGGGAAATAGCATTTTCAGCCAATTCATGAGCTCTATGGGTGTTCTCCCTAACAATATGCCAAATTTCAAATTTTTGCAATTGCCTCATGAGGCCTTTTATCTTAAACAACCAATCCTTCAAAATATCTTTATTGGCTTTCCAAAAATTTTGAACCTATCTGACCACCAACATAGCATCTCCTTTTGCAACTATCTTCTTGTATCCCAATTGAATACACTGTTTTAGGCCAGCATGTAAACTTATATATTCAACTTCATTGTTACTTTTTATCTCTTTACTTTCAAAGAAAAGACTTCTCGATTTCCAACATCCATAATGACAAAACCTAGTCCTCCCTTTTTCAACACTATTTTATAACTGCCATACAAAAACAAGGTAGCATATTTATCCTTCATCTCCTCATCAATTTGAGGATGCGGAATCAGTTTTCGTCTTATAAAACGGATGCACTTTCAAGAGGTTCTTTATAAGTCAAGATATTAGCTAATATATCTCTTACATTATCCTCCTTTAAACATGTAAATTCAAATTCTTGCAAAGCCAACAACCACTTAGTAACTCTTGGAGCATTTTCAGCAGATTGCAAAATGTGTGGAAGGAATTGGGAACGAGTAAGTACTACAAATGGTTTTTGAATCAATTATGATTTCTATCTTTCAACTACATATACCAACCCCCATACCAATAATTATTGTTCCATCCAAGCTTTTTCAGTCGCTCAAATGGATTTGCTTATATAAAACACAAGCCTCATATACGACATCCTCTTTCCCTTTTGCATTAAAATGGCCCCCACTGCATTTTTCCCAACACTGATACTAATGAAGAAAGGTTCATCCCGGTTTGGAGGCATAAGAACTGGAAAAGTGCTTAACTTTTCTTTAATATGCAAGAATGCATCCTCTTCAACTTGTGTCCAAACTAAAGGATTCCTTTGAGTTGCTTTCTATAAAGGATATACATATTCAACCATCATATGGAATGACCTTGATAGATACCTCAACTTTTGAAAAAAGCTCATAAGTTCTTTTACAGTTTTTGGAGAATCCATAAGAAGTAAAGCCTCAACTTTACTAGGATAAGGTGAAATACCAATAGGAGACACTTCATGACCGAAGAGTATCACTCTAGTTCTTGCCATTTTACATTTATTGGGGTTTAGCTAACCGCCATCCTCATCAAGTCTGTAGAAAACTTCATCAAGCTTTTGAGAGTGTAATACCCTTGAGCTGTACACACAAAAGTCATCCATAAACACCTGCAAAGATTTCCCAATGAAAGGGGCAAATACCCAATTAACCCATCTTGAAAAGCTAGTGTATGCATTCATCAGACCAAAAGGCATCACTCTATAATAGAAGAATCCCCATGGGGTAATGAACATTGTTTCCTTCTAATCTTCTTCTGCTATTCTGATTTGGAAATATCCGAAGTATCCATTACACACACTGTAAAATTCATGACCAGCCACTTGATCGAAGATCTCATCCTGAAACAGAAGAGGATGGTAGCGCCTCTTAGTAGATGCATTAAGAGGCTTGAAATCAACACATACTCTCCACTTTCCATTCTTCTTTGGTCTAATTACAACAGGAGACACCCACTTTGCATCATCAAGAGGATAGATAAATTCACCATCAAGCAACTTCTGAATTTCAGCTTTAAGTACATTTTCATGAATTGTACAAAGTCTCCTAAGTTTTTGAGCCACTGGTTTATACCCTTCTTTCAATTTGATATGGTGCATAATGTTATTAGTACCCCTCAGTTGGTGATAGTCTGTAGCAAACAATTTCGGGTATTTTTGAAAAATGGCTGAATATTCATATCTTTCATCATTAGTCAAGTCATTTCCCAACATATTCATAAGCTTAGGCAGTCCAACATTCATTTCAAGTTGGTGATCACATGTTTTTTGCATGAAGTTTGTACTTCCTGCAACAATATTCACCTCTTTTCCCTCTCTTTTTGAACCCTGGATTGACAACCTGAAGAGGTCAACATCCCTAGCGAGTAGACTTGCTTTCCATTCTCTATCTTCCTCATTAAGACTAGAATTTTCTAAATCACTACTTTCATCACCTCCAAGTGTTGAGATATCGAGCTCCACTCGTGATATGCCAGGGTGACCGTTGTGCATTTATGTCACCGACGTGTCAGTTGTTGCAGATGCGGTTGGTACACCGCCCATGAATAATAGCTACATGATAGCTATCCTTATCTACTCTAGTTCATGGCTCAGTTAGTATGCCACCTTAGTTAGTTGAGTTTGGTTTGAGACCCATATATAGGGTTGTTCTATTTCTTTGTATGAGAGTTCTTTTGGCTTACACAACTAAGAAGAGGAAAACTGTTTTCAGCCTCCACCCTTGTGTGTATTTCCCCATTGTGCAAGCAAGAAAGCTACAAGTGAGACTCCTTCCTTCTCTCCCACAATCTTGACATGGTATCAGAGCCTTGTTCGTGGTAAGGAGCTCAAGAAAGCAAGCCAAGATCGTGGTGTTATGGTAAGAGGAGCAGTGTTGCTTTCATTTTTTCTATTTTGGGAGCAGATCTCTGTAGGCAGCACAGCCGGAAATTGCAAGAGTGCATTATCTCAAGTTGAGACGCCCTTCGCGATGAAGCAAGAGGGCGGTATATGCTGCGGGCAAGGACTTTAGCCCTCGGCGACCCTGTTTTTTTGATTTGAGGCCATTTCAGGGCCTGTTTTGGAGGCAAAAGTTTTCTGCACGCACTCAGGAAAAGGCCCAGTTTTATGATGTGCAACCACTGTTCTACAGGTTGGTGAAAATTTACTGTAGAAATTGCATCGTATGCCTGTGCGCAGAGACATTGGGAGTTACAGAATCATCCTTGTTGCCTGTTGATGCAAAATCGTCACTAGGAAGTGACTGTGTGGTCAAATACCACTTTCGTCAGTTTTGCAGATTGCCTTTGTGAGGCTGAAACTATGTTCTTTGCAATGACAAAATTTTTTGCAGTGTTGTGTAATGGCGTCTGATTCTCTCTCATAGATTGTCACTGAAAAGCTTGACAAGAACAACTTCCAAGCATGGAAGTTTAGAATGACGATTTTCCTTATGGGAAAAGGATATTGGGAATTTATTGCAGGAAATGAAGAAGAACTAGTTCTTCCTGATGTTCCCAATCAACAGCAAATGCAGGCATTTAAAGCATGGCATGAGAGAGCCAAGAAAGTTATGTATTGGCTGTCTATCAGCATTTCAGACTCTATGATTGTGCATATTCAGGATGCAAGTACGCCAAAGGAGGCATGGGATACTTTGTCAAAAATGTATAGCACAAATAAGCAAGCCAAGAAAATGCAGCTCAAGAAAGAGTTGTATAATGTGCAAAGAGAAAATATGAGCATCAATGACTACCACATGAAGGTGAAGAAGATTGCAGATGCACTTGCTTCCATTGGGCCGCTAGTGGAAGATGATGATTTAGTTTCAATGACCTTGAATGGTCTAGGAAAGGATTATGCACAGTTCCAAACATCCATTTCCGTCCATGAAAGATTTCCTGATTTTGAGGAGATGATTGCTCTTCTAATTTCTGAGGAGCAGAGAAATGGTTGTGCATCTTCTTCAGGAGGAACTTCAAAAGAAGTTGTCTTCTACTCAAATGCTGGAAGAGGTAGAGGTAGAGGTAGAGGAGGCCGATCTGGAGGCCATGGTAGAAATCAAAATATGCAGCAAACTCAAGAAAACCAGTCCTATGGAGGAGGACGTGGTAACTCTAGAGGCAGGGGGAGCCAAAGAAGTCGCGGTAGATGGCAAAGAGGCCAAAATGCAAACATCAATGTTGAATGCTATTACTGTGGTAAAATGGGTCATATGGCTAAAGACTGCTATAAAAAGCAGAATGACATCATGAATGGGAAATTGCAACAAGGGAATTATGCATCTTCTAGTAGACAGGGTGATGACAGAAATGAGCATTTGTTTGTGGTGCAGCACATGAACAATTCTATGACAAGTGCAAAAGAAAGCAACGATGTGTGGTATGTTGACTCAGGTGCATCAAACCACATGACAGGTCATGCAGAATGGATGGAGGATGCAAGGAAAATGGAAAAACCAGGATTTGTGGAGACTGGTGATGATACTGCACATCCTATTGCGTAGATTGGCAAAATTCCTTTGTCTATGCAGGATGGGAAAAAGAAATACCTGTACGATGTATTTCATGTCTCGAATATCACCAAGAATCTGGTTTCTGTTGGTCAAATGGTTGAGCAGGGCTTGCAGGTCAGATTTAATCCTCATGGATGCTTTGTTGAGGATATGAAAAATAAAGGTTGCTTGATAGCAAAAGGAAAGAAGAAGGGCATAATGTTTACGTTGGATGCAGACATGCCTGAATTGAGTGCAGCAATGTTTGCACATGGGACCGGTGTAGTTGCAGATATTGATATCTGGCATAAATGCATTGGTCATGCTAATGTACAATGACTTAAATCAATGCAGGCCCAAAATATTGTTGCAGGATTGCCTAAATTCAAGGTTGCAGAAATGCATAAGGTATGTGAAGCCTGTCAGTTTGGAAAACAGGCAAGGAAACCATTTCCTAGACATGTTCAAGAGAGTAAGAAGCCATTGGAATTAATCCACTCTGATGTGTGGACTACTAAAGCTGCATCTCTTGGAGGCTGTCATTATTTTGTCACTTTTATTGATGACTATAGCAGAAAAGTTTGGGTGTATTTTATGAAAAAGAAAAGTGACGTTTTTGGGCATTTCAAAACTCTTAAAGCTATGGTTGAAAAAGAAACAGGCCTGCAAATAAAATACCTAAGGTCAGATGGAGGGGGAGAGTACCTCTCAAATGAGTTTGCAAGGTTCTTGCAAGAGCATGGCATAAAGCAGCAATATTCATGCAGTCATATCCCACAGCAAAATGGAATTGCAGAAAGGAAAAACAAGCATATTGGAGAGGTATCTCGTGCCATGCTCAACGAAAAAGACTTGCCAGATTTTTACTGGGGGCTGAGGCAGTTGCTATAGCAGTCTACATAATGAACAAGACTCCCACTGCAGCAATACATGGGATGACTCCAGAGGAGAGGTATACTGGTAGGAAACCAAATATTTCTCATTTGAAAATTTTTGGTTGCATTGCCTATGTTCATGTGCCATTTGGTCGTGAACATTGGGATCAAAATCCACTCCTACTCCTCGAGGGTACGGCATGAACGTGGAGTTGTTCTAGTCGAAGGGCAAGATGTTACAAAAATCCATCCAAGTGTCCATATTCACATCACAGATGCGTCTTCTGAGGGTTTGCACTCATAGCTAGGCACAGATCTAAGCACTTCAAAAAATTTATTCTCCCAAAACTTGGCATCTTCTGTGCCCTATTGGGTGGGGTTCTGCTCTCTTTCATCCAACCATTTCTCCTCGAACAATCTGCTTCGGACATTAATCACTTCTTCCACCACCTTGATTGGCAAAACCTTGCGCAAGTTGGCTAGGAATTAGAAACTAAGATCGAAGGGGTTCCTAGCAGTTTCTTGTTGTTTCTAGATTATCAAGTTAGTATGGAAGCTTGCTAGGAAGTCATCCTGGCTTTATGGGATAGGTGTGGATGGCCCTACAGCCGATTTAACACTCGGTCTCCTCCATGCTTCCTCCACCATCTACTTCCTCTTTTCTCTCTAAGTGTTGCAGCCTTTCTTTTGGCGGAGGTGTTTGCTTGTTGTGCTAGTCTCGTAGATGTGGTGGGGAAGGAGGTTGTCTCAGGTAAGTTACTCATGAATATATGTGTGCATCACGTAGGTTCAAAATAAGGTATTTTTAAAATACCATTTGTATACAATTTTTACATACACGGGTGTAGTATAAAGGGGTTATTTATAGATTTAATAAAAAAGGGTTATATTTTCTTCATGAAAAAATCATAGATAATGATATTTATAAATAAGCCTTGAATGCATGTGATGTAGAGGATATATATATAGTAACTTGAGGAGGCTGTGGGATTAGTTTCTCTTCTTGAGGTCCCAATTCAACCCCTTCTCCTTTGCTGGTCTCCCTATGCTTCTCCCTCTATGGACCCTAGTGCATCTTTTCAACTTGTGGTGTCAAGCCTGCTTGCAATAGGTATCTTCATTGCTCTTCAAGGGTTAAGTTGACTCCCACGGGTTGTGGTGGCATCTGCAGGACTTCTTGCAGAGCCCTGCATGCAATCCCTAGCTTTTTCTTTATGGCATCAATGGCCTCCCTTTCCTCTACGTGAGTGACATCTAGCAAGGTGTTGAGGAAGGTGCGTTGTGTTGAGATATTTGCAATCACACCTACTTTAGTCCCTTTGTGAGGAGCAATGAGGGCTCAGGACCAGAATCCCATATGCACAGTAGGAGAAAGTACCGAATGAGGACTCAGGACCAGAATCCCAACTAGAAGACAACCACTGACTCCTTCTTAGCTTACAACTCAGTCACTACTATTTTCTTCTCCTCAGCTTTCTCTAACTGTGAGAGCAGCTCTTTGACATACTCATCATAGTTAGCAGTTGGCGTCATTATTGTAGGATGGGAGTTGTGGAGGTTTCCACTTTCTATCATTTTGAATCTTGTCTTGACCTGGTGTCATCTACTGCTGCTAATCTCTTTCTCCTAATAGTTGTGGTTTCCACACTCTTCCCTTGTGTTAGTTCCTTATTGACAAAGTACTGCACCCAAGCCATGAGATTGCTTACATCTACAATGGCTGAGGTGCCTTGAGTAGGCATTGTTGTTTTGATGGTGGGTATTAAGAGGGGTGGGATGGGGTCTATAGGGGCCTTGCCCTTGCCCTCAACCACTATAAGTGGTACAATTTTTTGTATATGTATAGTTCGAGCCTGGACCTTCATCTCTTCATGGGCTTAAGGCACCGAGCTCATCTTGCCTGTCTTGATGTTTGATGGACAAAGCATGTAGCTAGTGCAATGTCCTCCTCTTCCTTTCTCTTCAATTCCTCATCCCTTTTAAAAATCTTTCTTTTTCTCTCCTCTTAAATCTACACTTGCTTAGCTTCTTCTCCCCTCCCCTGTTGAGAGTGGAAAAAGACTGAATTTTTGACTGATTTTTGTTGTATTTGAGGTCTGAATGATTGATTTTTTATGGATTTAGAGTGATGTATGATTGTTAAGGAAAGTATTTGAAATTTTTTTGGATGATATTGATTATTTTTTGGAATTTCATGATGATTCTTAGTGGAGATATGAGGTTCTGTGATGTTCTGTTGAGCTTCTGATTGGTTCTGTATACCTTCTGTATAGCTTCTGTTTTGTTATGATTGTCTTCTGTATGAAGCATGGATTGATGTTTGATGAAGATTGAGATCTTTTGAAAGATTATTGAATAGTTTTTGATAGTTTGTAATGGTTTGAGTATGAGTTATGAGGTTCTGATGACCTTTCGTAAACCTTCTGTAGAGCCTCTGTCTCTGCTCTGTCTCTGTACTGTAACTGTACTGTAGCTGTTCTGGTGCTATACTGTGACTATTCTTTAGACCTTCTGTAAGTGTTTTGTAGAATGTATGTGTGACTTTGGGAAAGTTTTCTAACCTTTGGAAAGGATGAATCTAAGTTCAAAAGAGCTAAAACAAGTGGAAGAAATAGCTGCTGAAGACTGAAGAGAAGACTAAGTGACAGTGACAGTAGTGAGATGTGAAAAGACACTATAGTGGCTCTGGTGACTCTTTATATCATATATACCTCTTGGGAGGTGCATCCACGACCTAAGAAGGATTATTGAGGGTTATTATGAGAGTATTGTAGTGAGGAGATGATGTATTATTGAGAGAGAGAGAGAGAGAGAGAGAGAGAGAGAGAGTCAGAGATAGTCAAATCTATCAAAACAGTGTAATTGTATTTGAGAGATTGAGAGAGAGAACTATGAAGACATTGAAGATGAACAATATGTGATTTATTTCCATTCAAAGATGGTGTATTATTTTGTGTTCTTTGTTCTATTGAAGAATTCTATGAAGATGTTGAAGATTATGGTTGATTCTATCAAATTCGTGGGAGAAATCTACTATGATGCTGTGTGAAGAATTGTTGTTTTCTTTGTTTTGATGATCAAAAGAATGAAATAAAAGCTTTTTGATGTTACAAGATAGATTTTCTTGCAAGAGACTTCCCTTTTCCTTGGTGTTCCTCTTGGGGCTCCATCCCCATAGTCACAGCGTCCCACATTCCGTGTCAAGGTTGAAGGTCTTGAAAAATTCCATACATTTAGTGTGGTCGGGCTTCTATCCAAATTTCTCAAGGTACTTGGCTAGCTTGCATTGCTCCACAACCCTTTCGACAGCCACACCACCTCTTTATTATTGTGGATACTTCGGAACTTGAGCTGGTTATAGGCGCAAATTTTGAGGAAAAGACCGTACTTTGCTCTTTCCTCGTTCGTGAATGGATGACGATGGGCATGATCCTATTGTGTTGCCATCTTCAACTCCTATCATGAAACCATGGTTTACCATTAGTGTTCTTAGGACACTTTCTTGTTAGAAGAAGATAAGCAAGAGTTGATCATGCTTTTATGGAAAGAAGAACATGCTTAAGCACAAAAAGATAAATTTCCTTCGAGAAGTTCTATTCATTTCCAATATTTTATGACACTTTTCCTCAATCACAAGTTAATTTTCATCTATTTTGGACGTTGATTGAGACTTTAAATTTTTTCTTGCGTGTTTCATTCCCCTTACATGTTTGATTTCACCTGTTGATTTCACCTATTGATTTCACCTTAATTCACCTTACCCCCTCCCCCCTTGGCAATGATAAGAATCCTTCCTAGGATTAGAGGTTGAGAGATCAAGGGCATTCAATGTATATTCTTGGTTCTTTACTTTTGCATGAGCCAAGAATAGAAATTCCGATTGTATTCTAGATCAACATAGTGGTCCATGTCAAAAGGACAAATGCCTACTTGAGTGTGATGTAGGTGAACATCCATGAGGAAGTCATCGGATTCTACTCAATTGGAAATGTGTAACTCCTCCTCAATCAGAATTGGGTTGGTCAAGAGGTGCTCTTCTAGGGGTCGGTTACGAATGGTGGTCAACACCCTATAGGAGGTTGGAGCTACATAAGTGGGGTCGTACTCTGAGGTTTTGATGGCATGTCGTTGCCCAGCCTTTGTCATGATTTGGTAGCCCTCTAGCTCCCATTGAAGTCAAAGAGCATACTATTTTCTCAAGAAAGAGGAGTTGGTGTCAACGAGATGTTTTAACTTCTCGATTTCTTGGTCTATGGTAAGGACAATGCTCTTGTTATAGGACATAATGAGGTGTTGCTTTCATGTGTGTTCTCTGGAGATCTCAATGGCAATTAGCTCTGCAGCTGCTTCGGAAGCCTTAAGAATACAAATTTTGATTCTTTCCAACAAGAACAAGGGAGTGTATGCACTTTTGTCGATGTAGGCTTATCGAAAAGACCTAAATCCAACCTATCATAACTTTTAGAAAGCGTCATAAAGGAAGCTTCCTATCCTCATCTTCAATCTCCATAATTGTGGCCACTCATACGTTGATAGGGGACTCTAGCATTAGAGGCTCATGTAATGGGTGCATGAGAGGTTAGTACTTCTTGATGAAACTACCATTGAAGAAGCCTATGTCCTCTCCCTCTAGGGTTTCGAGTTCCACATTACTGGTTCTACTAATGGCATGGGCTCTCAAAGGCCCCAGCCCTCTAAACTTCATCTTCTATTTATGACCCTTGACTCAATACAAGAGTACTAAGTCTCCCTGTTAGAAATCTCACTACTCGACATGCTTGTCAAACCAGATTTTGCATCTTGCCTTCTCACATATCAATGTATGGGTGGCTACAAGTTGAGTTTTTGATAAGCGTTCTAGCTCAATTAGGCACTCTGTCCATGCTTCCTTTCCATCCCATTTCTCTTTAAGAGCAATTCTCAGGCTAGGAACGAGGAACTCTACAGGTAGAATTGCTTCAGTCCGTCCCATAGATCAACCTAAAGGGAGTCCATGTCCTACAACCGTTTTATAGGCTGTGCGGTAGGCCCTCAAAGCTACCATCAATTTATTATCCCAATTTTTGCGTGAAGCAAAGACTAATTTGGTCAGGATGTTCACTAAGATTTTATTAGTAGACTTAGCCTGGTCATTCCTCTGAGGATAGTAATGTTGGAAGAGAGGGAGAGAGACAGAGTGGAGCGGAAGATGAGACTTAGGTCATTGTTGTTCTTCTTCCATTATTCTTCCATCATACTAACTGAAAGAGACTTACATGCATAGGTATGACTAACCAAGACTAACTATGGTTAAGTCACAACTACATCGATTTATTGAATGTCACACATGTGTATAGTTGTATCCAGCTAATGTCGGTCACACACATAAAGATAGACTGACTGAAGAGTAACGGGAGCTTGATATTCTAACACTCCCCCTCAAGCTCAAACCATATGGTAAACTCCAAGTAGCTATATGAAATATATTAACTTTTCTTTACCAAGAGACTTGGTAAATATGTCTATTACCTAGCCTTCAGTCTTCACATGAATCAAGTCAATTTGTCTTGTAAGAACCATTTCTCTAATGAAAAGGTAGTGAACCTCAATATGTTTAGACCTAGCATGGTAGATAGGATTGCTAGCCAACATAACACTGCTGAGGTTATCACAATGCAATCTCACTCTTTTTTCCAGTTATATTCCCAAGTCTTTTTGCAGTTTCATCAACCAAACCGCTTTGCAAGCTGCTAAGGTAGCTCCTCTATACTCAGCTTCTGTACTAGAAAATGCAACAGTAGGCTGTTTCTTACTCTGCCACACTGATCATACTGCTACCCAATCCAAATGCATAACCACTGGTTGACCTCCTGTCATAGGCACAACGAGCCCAATTAGCATAAGTAAACCCTGTCAAGTCAAGAGATTTTCCATATGCATAAAACAACCCATAATCTATAGAACCCTTTACATATCTCATGATCCTCCTAACTGCATCTAAATTTGGTTTGCGAGCCTTTTGCATGAACTGACTAATCAGCCCTAGTGCATAAAATAAGTCAGGATGGGTAATAGTCAAGTATATCAAGGTGCCCACCATCTATCGATACATCTATGTCATTCCCAACATCAATCTACAGCTTGACATTTTGATCAAGAGGTGTCTCCATGGAGCCCTAAGAGGAACACTAAGGAAAAGGGAATTCTACTTCAAGAAAATCTTTCTTGTAACATCAACAAGGTTTTATTTCATTCTTTTGATGGCCAAAATAAAGAAAACAACAAATCTTCATGCAACATCATAGTAGATATCTCCCGCGGATTTGATAGAATCAACCATAATCTTCAACATCTTCAAAGAATCCATCAATAGAACAAGGAACATGAAAAAATACACCATTTTTGAATGGAAAGTGATCACATAGTATTCATCTTCAATGTCTTCATAGTTTTCTCTCTCAATCTCTCATTTACATATACATTGTTTTGATAGAATTGGCTCTCTCTCTCTCTCTCTCTCTCTCTCTCTCTCTCTCTCTCTCTCTCTCTCTCTCTCTCTCTCTCTCTCTCTCTCTCTCTCTCTCTCTCTCTCTCTCTCTCTCTCTCTCTCTCTCTCTCTCTCTCTCAATAATACATCATCTCCTCACTGCAATACTCAAGAATGGCACTCAATAATCCTTCTTAGGTCGTGGATGCACCTCCTAAGAGGTATGTCTAATGCGAAGAGGCACCAGAGCCAATACAATGTCTCTTCATAGCTCACTTCTGTCTCTGTCACTCCAGTCTTTTCTTCAATCTTCAATAGCTTCTTCTTCCATTTGTTTTAGCTCTTTTGAACTTAGATCTATCCTTTCCAAAAGTTAAAATTTTTTTCCAAAGTCACACATACATTCTACAGAACACTTACAGAAGATCTACAGAACAGAACAGAATAGGAATAGAGCAGAACAGAGACATAATAGAGATAGAGGCTCTACAGAAGATATACAGAGGGTTACAGAAGGTCATTAGAGAACATCAGATCCTCATAACTCATACTAAAACCATTCCAAACTATCAAAAACTATTCAATAAACTTCCAAAAGATTTCAACCTTTATTAATCATCAATCCATGCTTCATACAAAAGAAAATTAGAACAAAACAGAAGCTATACAGAAGGTATAAGAACCAATCAAAACCTCAACAGAACTTATCAAAACATAACAGAGCTTCATATTTCTACTAAAAATCATCATGAAATTCCAAAAAATAATCAATATAATCTAAAACACTCTTAAACACTTCCATTAACAACCATACGTTACTCTAAATCCATAAAAAATCAACCATTCAGACCCCAAAAACAACAAAAATCAACCAAAAATTCAATATTTTTCCACTCTCAACATATCCCCACACTTAGAAAGGAAGCGTCCTCACAACCTAAGGAAAAGAAGAATGTAAGTTCAGTAAAGAGCTCAATTTAATCTTCTTTAGTATCTTCAACAATCACTCCACCACGACCCCAACTTATCACCTATATCTAGAATATACTATAACAAAAGGAAAACACCTTTTGGATATTATGTCCATTTTTTGTTTTAAAAATTGTTAGCAAGCACAAAGTCATAAAGGATATAAGAGTTTTCTTTGAATTAGCATCATCTTCTACTAGCTTTTTGTCCAACATCTTCTTCATTGATCCATCTTCAACTTCAGCTCCATTCAATAAAGATAAACAATATATACATACCACATATACAACTCACATAAACAAAACACCAGGTAATTTGAATGGCACATGCCCCCAAAAAATGGAGAGCATAGAAAAAGATTTCCATTGGGGAAAGCTTGTGCAAAGTATTACAGAATATCCATCTAAGCAGCAATCACATCCACATTCGGATTGATGATCAAACAGGGGATACACTTGCGAGTGTTCACATTAGTTTGTTGATGCATAAAAGCAAGGTACCGGAAAAAATGAGCCGCAAGACATACAGAGGTATCCTCAGAATGAGCATACACCTAAGCAAAATGAAGGTAAGAGTTCAAACATGCTGTAGAGGTATCCCAGGACCCTGGAATGAAAGGCCAGTTAAACACCAGTCCTGTCACAGAATCATGCAGTGTCCATTGTCACCGACAAAGTATGTCACTATCATACCATGGCGTATCTAGCATGGATTGAGGAGGAAGGGTAATGTAATCGGAAGGAGAGGGGAATGGAATAAGAGGAGAGCATTGTAAAGGAGGATAGGATAGATCATAAAAGAAGGGAAATGAAGAGATAAGGAAGATAGAAGAGATGGAAAATTTAGCAAAAAATTATGAAGGGAATCTACTGAGAAAACAGAAGGAACAAGAGGAACTACAAGAGGAGGTTCTGAAGGGGTAGGCGATGATGTCGAATCAGCAATGAAAGGACAAAAAGTAAAACCAAGAATGTGAGGGGAATTAGAAGGAGTAAAAGACAATAGAGGAATAGTGTCAGGGTTAGAAGTGAGGAGGAAAATATACAACGAAAAACGATAGGACATAAGAGAATAAGACAAAAGATCAGTGGGATCTAATGTATAAAAAGAACAACGATAAGCAAGATCTTGGAAAAAAGAATCAATGAATAATGGATGATCAGCAATATAATGCAACAGTTGAGTTTGCAAAGGCTGGATATCAGATTTGTGGAATACACCCTTGAGACGACAAGGATCCAAAGCAACATCCTCCAAAGATAGATGCCAAGCATGTCCTCTACACTCAGATGTCTGCTCATGATAATGCTTCAAACTATCTGCTAGAGCAGGAGCTCAACTGAGTGCACATACATCATTGCTTGTAAAATCACATCTCCCACATAAACATTCAAATCCTCCTCATCAGGAATCTACAAATGCCCCATAAGATACACGAAGGACAGCAACTATACTTCATGCGAAATCAGCTCATCAACAAATTTGTCAAACACAAACTTCAGCAAATCTTAGACCACAAATTTTGCCACCCATCGTCTCGAGGTTCTAAATCCACATTGCTCAAAGAGATATATAAGGCAAAATGCTACTGATTATACTTGATCCAGAAAGATGGTGGGGGTGACACCAGCTCAGCATAACTAGTAAAATCATCCTGCACACAATTCATTCGTTGTTGAAGGCGTTCGACCTTAGCAGAAAAACCATTACATAACTTGGCCTTCTACTGTAACTGGTCAAGCTCCTCATTGGAAGATACTACAAAAGAAACAATTTCCTGTGAAGATTGCAGCTGACCCTCACAAGTACCCACGATAGTAGCTTCAGTCATTTGTTTGTGAATATCCATTAGGGCGGCTTTCTCACATGCTAGATCCTCCAAAGCCTTACTCAATTGACTAATCAAGGAATCCACTTTGTCTTGCAAGAAAGTACACACCCCTATGTAAATGGACTGAATACAAGTCATCAGTGAAGTCTCCAATGTAGCTTGGACACCAGAAAATAGCTAAGGAAGCAAAGGTCTAGCTAACATTGTTTGTAAGGAAGCAAGGATCTGTTTATCCAACTGCCCATCCCTTTGTGCTGCAAATAGATTAAGACATGACAAGAATGAAGGAAGGGAATTGGTAGAAACATGAGGAATGGAGTCCTGTGCAGGAGAATCAGAAACTAAAATAGAAACAAAACTAAGAGGCCCTTTAGTACGTAATCTTTTACTACGAGAGAATCTGGCAGGGGGCTCTGATGCCAGGAGGCATATTCCACAGTGGATTTCGTGCCACGGTGGATTCCGTGAGGTTTTACGGTGGATTCCGTAAACTTAGATGACCGGGGCTCATACACAAAGAGGATTCTTTGTGCAAGAAGTTGATGGGGACGCATGTCCTTTTCGGGTGTTTCATTAATTTAGTGTGTACACGGGTGATTCCATAGCGGGTGATTCCACAAAATGCATATTAAATTGATAAACGTTTATGAGTTTAGAGTGCGCACTCGTAATAAATTAAGGTTAGGATTTATTTCTAACCAGTTGATTTATTTATGTAGCTGAAGACTGCTAGGTATTCACTTTTGTCGGTTTAATTGTATTATTTTACTAACGATTGTGAATGCTTCAGTTGATGTGTAGAGATAGCAGCAGTGGTGGAGGAAAGCATTGGAGTCTAGCGAGTATTCGACCTTTGGATTATATTTTGATAGGCGCCACGCCTATATTTTGTTATGTCTATTGAGACATCGATTATTGATTATTATTTTGTATGTGCCTATGCGCACGGATATGTTATTTCTATTTGGACATTGAGATTGGGCGTGCCAGACTCCATGGGCACCGTCCATTAGCTTTATTTCCTATTTTTGTAGAAAGCAAACTCAAAAGCTAAAAGCTTGTCATATTTTTGTAAATTGGGCTATTATTGAGCATGAAGATGGAAATATACATAAAATACATGCTTTGTGAAGCGCTCACACAAGGCATGGGGGGAGATTGAACCTAATTGGTCTCTTACTTCTTGTCGTTCATGCTTTTACATTGTTTTTTGTGCAAAAAGGTAGAGTTCATTGTTCTTGGGGACCTTCCAGGATTCACTACGTGAGCATTCTATGACCGATCTGCACACCAGTGGTATTAGAGCGGAGCTGAGATCAAGAGCTTCCAATCACTACCAATCTCGGGCGAAGGCGGAGCTCCAAGAACGATCGGGCTCTACAGTCAATCTCGTCGCGAACCGTCGATACAGGCAGACTTCTGGCGATCAAGAACCCCTGTTTCTACTGTCAGATCGCGAAGGACTAGGCTGTACAGGCGGAGGACCACGCATCCATCTCCTTCATCAAGTCGTCAAGAAACAGTGAGCAAACTCCATAATCCATCTTTTCAAAAGCTTAATTGTTAAGCTTATAAGCTTAAAAAGAAGCTTATTGCTTCAAATTTTCAATCGTGAGGTCTTTGAGGACCTCCGATTTCTCCGGGTGGCGAAAAAACGCCCCCCCCCCACGAAATCAGACGACGACTGAATTTTCATTAAGCTTCAAGCTTAATTCCTTAAGTCAAAGCTAAACTATCAAGTCAAATCATACAAGGCAATCAAGCTCATAAACTTCAGGTCCTGCACTTTTGAAGTCAAGTTCTGCAAGTCAAGTGGAATCAAGTCCTGCAAGTTCATCAAGTCGGCCTAAGTTCTGCAAGTTTGCAACTCTGCAAGTCGCCTAAGTCTGTAACTCTGCAAGTCAGACTAGTCAACTGGAGTCAGAACTGACTAGTGCTCAAAACTCCTAGAAGGCTTGTTCCTACGCAAAAACTCTGAACTGGAAAGTTGTTCGTGGCAAGGTGTTCTACATATCTACAAGTTCATTGAAGTACTTTCAGCAAACGAAGACAGAAATATTGCAGATTTTCTGAAAATTGAGAAAGAAATACCCAAAAATACATAGCCTTTTAACCCCAAATTTGAGCTATACTCATCCCACTAACCTGATTTTGAGTGAGAAAGGTTTATTGAGTTTTATAAGATGATGACCCCACATATGGATGATCCTATGGCTGAAGACGACCTACCTGAGCCTACCATGGAACAAAAGCTGGATCTAATCATGCTACAATTGGAAGAAGAGCGAAGGGCTAGGCAAGCATTGCAAGCGCAATTGACAAAATTACAAAGAGCGTCTACCGACAAAGAAGAACCTCAAGCTGAAGATTTGATTCGAAGTACCATCGACGCCACTCTTGAAGCACAAACCATTCGCAAGGAATCTAAGATAAGTAAACGAAGTTTCAAATTTCGCATTTTCAATGGCATACGAGAAGGAAAAACTGTTTTATCATTCATTAGCCAGTTTGATGACTATTTCCATGAGGAAACTTATCCAGAAAAAGATAAAATCAAGTGTGTTACTAATCATCTGATAGACAGAGCATCACTTTGGTGGACTGTAGTACGCAAGAGCATAGAATGTCCTACTACTTGGGAAGATTTCAAGAAGAAGTTCATGTAGAATTTCCTTCCACCGCAATTTCATGAGAAGGCTATCAAGCAATGGGATTTACTTCAACAACGGGATCGTGAGCCTATTTCACAGTATACAGAGCGTTTTTGGAATGCACTCCTACAGCTACGCATGCTTGAAGACGTACCAGAGACGACACATAAGCGGAAGTATATGTCTGGACTCCTTGGACATTACTACGCTGAAGTGAACATGTTCAAGCCTGCTACCCTTGAAGACGCCATCTCACTAGCTCACGACACTGAAGATAAGTTACGCGGTAGAGACAGACGACCACAACAATTCCAAGCCAATGGTAATTATGGATCTAAACAATTCAATTCAAATTTTAGAAGGTTTAATCCAGGTCGTTTCTCTTCACCATCTCTCCACAAGAATTGGGCTAAACCACCTGCATTACCATCCAATGTCAATCCAAATCCTAAGCCTATTCCACAAGCAAATCCAAATGTACCCAGACTTCCAGCCATTGCAAATAATGTAACCAAAGCCAAGCCAATAGTATGCTATAAGTGTCACCAGCCGGGGCATCTCGCAGCAAATTGTCATTCAAAGAAGCCACCAGCACATATCAACTATCTTGGAGCCATGGACGAAGACGAGCATGAGGATATGCCTGATTTCACTGAAGATGAGGATGATCCTACTACTACTTCGGACACTTTACCAGGTATGCCTACTCCACATTCATTATTGACTATGAAATGTTTGGTGCATGGAAAGGAAAGAACTATCTTGCATGATGATGGTAGTACTCATGACTTTATTTCAGCAAAATTGGTAAAGGAATTGAAATTACAAACTGTACCTACGCATTATCGCATAAAAGCTGCATTTTTAGGCACTAGGTACAATGGCACACAAGAAGTTCAAGATTTATAGATTCAAATTGGTTCATATATTGAAAGAAGAAATTTCTTAGTTGTCCCATTACAGTCAAGCGATATTATTTTAGGAATGCCTTGGAGACACCAGCATAATCCAAATATAGATTATTCCACTCACACAATGAATATTAATTTTCAAGGAAAATCTATTACATTATATGGTATGCATACATCTAATATTTTTCCACTGCTTTCGCATACTCAAGCAAAACGTGCACTACGCAAGAGTACTAAATCATATCTCATTTGGGTGAATGAATTGCACGCAAAGGAAAATCATATGCACCCTAGGCATAAGGAATTTCTTGCATATTTTAAGGACTGTTTTGCCGAAGACCTACCACCAGGTTTACCTCCTTCACGTCCAGAAGACCATAAGATTGATTTAATCCCTGGCACACAACCACCTTGCAAAGCACCATATAGGCATAATCAAATAGAGCAAAAAGAAATCCAGAGTCAAGTTGAAGAATTATTAAATAGAGGCTTAATTCGACCTAGCAGTTCTCCATTTGGTGCACCTGTACTCTTAGTTAAGAAAAAGAATAATACTTATCGTATGTGTATTGACTACCGAGCTTTAAATAAGATCACTGTAAAGAATAGGTATCCTGTACCTAGAGTTGATGACCTTATGGACAAACTGCAAGGATCTTCTATATTTAGTAAAATTGACCTTAAGTCTAGATATCATCAGGTGAGGCTAGATAGATCCGACATATTTAAGACTGCATTCAGAACACAGTTTGGCCATTACGAATTCTTAGTCATGCCATTCGGATTAACTAATGCACCTGCTACTTTCAGTAGAATGATGAACCGTATCTTTCTGAAATATCAGTATTGTGTGATTGTTTTCTTTGATGATATTTTGGTGTTTAGTCAAAGTGAAAAAGAGCATTATGAGCATTTATCGTTAGTTTTTCAATTACTGAAAGAAAATCAATTGTTTGCAAATCCTGAAAAGAGTGAATTCTTTAAGACAGAAATAGAATATTTAGGTCATATTGTATCAAAAGAAGGAATTAAAGTTGATCCTAAGAAAATTGATGCAATATTGCATTGGCCAGTTCCTAAAAATGTGCATGAATTACGCTCATTCCTTGGTCTTGCTAGTTTCTATAGGAAGTCTGTACATAATTTTTCATTACTTGCTTTACCATTAACCAAACTTCTTAAGAAAGGAATTGTTTATCAATGGACTGAAACTCAGCAGAAATCATTTGACTTACTGAAACGTGCATTAACCAATGCCCCTATTCTACAGTTGCCTGACTTTAATAGACCATTCTTTCTAGTTGTGACCGATGCTAGTGGATCAGGAATAGGAGCCGTACTAATGCAAGACAATCATCCAATAGCATATTCTAGTTCTAAGCTGAAACCCGCTGAGCTAAAATATTCCACTTATGACAAAGAACTATTAGCAGTTGTACAAGCATTAAAACAGTGGAAACACTACTTAATGGGTTCAGAATTCATGATAAAGACCGACCAGCAAAGCATTAGACATCTACTTAGCCAACCCCAAATTTCTGACCGCCATATCAAATGGGCTTCCTTCATTCAAAGTTTTTATCCTATCATTCAATACCAACCTGGAAAAGAAAATGTAGTTGCTGATGCATTGAGTAGAAGACCTGCAATTCATAATATTTCTATCATATCTTTTGATTCTTTGATTGCTATGAAAGATACATATCGCCAGGATATTACTTTTCATTCTGATTGGCAAAAATTAGTTCAAAATAATTTTATTCCTGTTGATTCATTGTCATATAATGATGGATTTATTTTTTTGAAAAGAGACTGTGTGTTACTATTCCATTCCGATCTTTTGTTTTGAATGAAATTCATTGTCCCCCATATAAAGGTCATAGAGGTATCATATCTACATTACGCATGTTAACTGAAGATTTTTATTGGCCGCATATGGATGCAGATGTATCTAATTTCGTTTCTGAATGTTTGATTTTTCAAAGAATAAAGAGACATCATGGTAAACAGTATGGATTACTAATGCCTTTGTCTATTCCATCTAAACATTGGGAACATATTTCTATGGATTTCATTACTGGTTTACCAAATACTAAATCTAACCATGACATGATTTGGACAATTGTAGATAGATTTAGTAAGCAAGCATATTTTATTCCATGTAAGAAAACTTTAACAGCATCACAAGCAGCACAGTTATTTTTGAAAACTGTTTTTACTAACCATGGATTGCCAAAAGTGATTATTTCAGATCGAGATTCTAGATTTTGTAACAATTTTTGGATAACACTGTTTGCAAATCTAGGCACAAAGATTGATTTCTCATCTGCATTTCATCCAGAAACAAATGGACAAACAGAAGCCACAAATAGCACCATTCTAGATCTTTTACGTGCATATACTATCTCTAAACCTCAGACATGGGACACTCATTTGCATTTATTACAGTTTGCATACAACAATACACCGCACACATCTACAAAGAAAGCACCTTTTGAAGTCATTTATGGATATAGATTATCTACACCTGTTGCATCTTTGTCTAATAGAATTCAAAGAGCTGATGATATTGCTAGTATGCATAATAGTATTTTTGATGAGGTTAAGGATATGATTGCTAAAGCCCAGCAATCATATACCAAACAAGCCAACAAGAAAAGACAAGCTATGAATTTCAAAGTTGATGATTATGTTTGGCTTAGAATAGAAAAATGTAGACTGCAAAGTGTAGATAGACATCCAGTTGTCAAATTAGCTCCTAGATTTTATGGACCATTTAGAATCATTCATAAGATTAATGATAATGCATTCAAGTTAGAATTACCATCTCATTGGAAAATTCATAATACATTTCACATTAGTTTATTGAGACCATTTAGAGGCCAATTACCTATCCACCCTGTTTATGAAAACCCACCTTTGTTAGAGGAAGAGACCGAAATACTTGAACCAGAAGCCATCATAGACACTGACTACATGACCACTAGAACTGGGCGAAGGTATTCTAGATATCTAGTAAAATTTAAGAACCATCCTGTAGAGGAAGCACAATGGATGCACGCTAGAGACTTAAATGCTTTCCCCACTCTGTTAGCTCCACATTGAGCTAATAGCAATTGAGGTCAATTGCTATCCCACCCCGGGGGTATGATGCCAGGAGGCATATTCCACGATGGATTTCGTGCCATGGTGGATTCCGTGAGGTTTTACGGTGGATTCCGTAAACTTAGATGACCGGGGCTCATACACAAAGAGGATTCTTTGTGCGAGAAGTTGATGGGGACGCCTATCCTTTTCGGGCGTTTCATTAATTTAGTGTGTACACGGGTGATTCCATAGTGGGTGATTCCGCAAAATGCATATTAGATTAATAAACGTTTATGAGTTTAGAGTGCGCACTCGTAATAAATTAAGGTTAGGATTTATTTCTAACCAGTTGATTTATTTATGTAGCTGAAGACTGCTAGGTATTCACTTTTGTCGGTTTAATTGTATTATTTTACTAACGATTGTGAATGCTTCAGTTGATGTGTAGAGATAGCAGCAGTGGCGGAGGAAAGCATTGGAGTCTAGCGAGTATTCGACCTTTGGATTATATTTTGATAGGCGCCACGCCTATATTTTGTTATGTCTATTGAGACATTGATTATTGATTATTATTTTGTATGCGCCTATGCGCACGGATATGCTATTTCTATTTGGACATTGAGATTGGGCGTGCTAGACTCCATGGGCACCGTCCATTAGCTTTATTTCCTATTTTTGTAGAAAGCAAACTCAAAAGCTAAAAGCTTGTCATATTTTTGTAAATTGGGCTATTATTGAGCATGAAGATGGAAATATACATAAAATACATGCTTTGTGAAGCGCTCACACAAGGCATGGGGGGAGATTGAACCCAATTGGTCTCTTGCTTCTTGTCGTTCATGCTTTTACATTGTTTTTTGTGCAAAAAGGTAGAGTTCATTGTTCTTGGGGACCTTCCAGGATTCACTACGTGAGCATTCTGCGACCGATCTGCGCACCACCACCAAGAGGAGTTGGAACAAAAGGTGGAGGTTACTTCGGAAGAGGAGCAGGAGTAGGAACTGGCACACCACCAGGAGGAGGTGCAAGGAAGATAATCTTTAGAAGAAAAACATCGTAGAAGACATTACTGCCCTGACCTTTCCAAACTCTCTGAAAATGATGATCCATCTTCACGAGCATAAATGCTACCCAATTGAACTTGGCTCCCTCCAGGATCCTAACAGAAGAAGTGAACAGCTCCTTGGAGAAACATTTGGAAGTAGGCTTCCCTATCTTGCAGAAACTAGCAAAGTTTTTTGCATACCGGGGAGGAGATGTGAGCTACAGAAACCCCAGAACTGGTGAACTTTATTGGAAACCAAAGGAGTAGAGGTTTCTTTCTACAGGAGAGAAAGGATCTCCTCAGCTGTCAATATTTGATTTCCACTAGGGACGAAACACACTGAAAGGGGCAAACACAATGCATCACTAATATTGGCTGTGGATAAGCAAAAGCGTTGGTTATAAACCAAGCCAGACTGGTTCTTGTAGGATTCCAGGAAGGAGTAGCAAATCGTGGTTTCCGCTAGTGAAAACTTCAAAGCCACAAAAGGACGAAGACCAGCACGATGAATTCAATCCGCCTCCAAGAGAAGAGTATAGGCATGCACCGACAACGGCACATGTTGGATGACAATTGGAGGAATAGAGGTAGATGCCATTCAAACTACAACAAAAAAACCCACACACAAAACCAAGGAAAAATGTAAAAAATTTCCTGCAAAACCCAGAAAAATAAACTTTGAGAAGATTATCAAAAAAAAGGACAGACGACCAAACTAGACTGGACTAGACTTTCCCAAACAATCCACATCCTACAGAAAAATTTTAACATGACCTACACACTCGTGCGACCAAAAGCTTCATGCTATGCAACAAGTAGGCACCCTGATCACGCATAATCAAGCAATCAAAAATAAAAATGCAAACACATCATACCCCAGACAATGACCAGACTCAAACAGAATCCAAGACTTGGACCAACAGCATAAAGAGAGATGAATAAGACCAACATCTTGGACTTAACAAATTCCAATCTCCATAAACGCATTGCGTAAACCTATGGTGCAGTGAATGTGGATGGGTGAACACTATCGAATTCATTTAAACCATGTACAAATTAAATTGTAGTTCGTTATTAATTAACCATTAATGCATAGTGAGTTGATTCCGCAATCCCAACCCCTACTTAGATTGACTTAACTGACTTGGGGTCTCTAAAAATGCAAATCATTGTGACAACTTACGTGATCTGTGGGTGCATGCATGCATGACGGCGGGGTTCATTTTAATTACAAATAACTTGTGTCTGTAGTGCGTGTGCGCGTGCACTGTGGATTTATTTTTAGAAAATTATGTGGGTTATTGTGCCATGTGCTCGTGCAACGGCGGGGTTTCTTTTACAATTAATGGTCGTGTTTCTTTTAAATTAAAAATTAATGAAGTGTAGTCTATTTATTTGGTGGATGCAACGGTCGGTTGATTTTATTACAATTACATGTGTGTTATGGTACAACGTGAGAGAGGGAAAAAGAGAAAAAACTTGGCAATGGGTGGGGCTATCTACAAATTCTAATAGCATGTCCTTAAAATAAAAAGGAAAGGCGCAATCCACAAATATACCACACAACGGACAAAAGGAACGTACAAAAGGTCGACTAAAACTAGTCGTCCTCTCGTACAAAATAACGAAAAAAACAACTAACATATTGACCAAAAATAATAAAACAAATGATACTTATGACCAAAGCAAAAAGATGGATATGTTGAGATGTTGAATTGATTGAGATTTATGATTATGATTTTTCTTGGTTTTTTAAAATAAATAATATGTTTTGGTGTTTTTTAAAAAAAATAAGGATGTGAATATGAAATGTTAGCAACCAATCATGAGCATCAAGTGTCTAAAAGGTGATCAGATTTAATTCACATTGTTTAGGTCATTCTTAAGATTTAAAATGAATTTTTTGAGAATTCAGGCATCAAAATTAGGGTTTTGTTTTCAAATAATACTTTGGCCACTTAGGGAAGCATTTTCATTGGTCAAATGTTCTCAAAATGTACAAGGGAGTTCATGGAAATTTTCCTTTTTTTAAAATTATGTCAATATTTTTATCAATTTTAATGAATTTTGGCCAATTTTTTTAATATTTTTGAAAAGAGATTTTAAATTTTAAATTTTTTTGTAAATTTTTTTCCTGAGATTTCTAGTTTGAAAAATATTTCAATTGTTTGCAGAAACATTGGAGATTTTTCTGGAATTTTTTTGTAACTTTTTTGGATTTTAATTGAATTTGAATGAATATTTGAATTTTGTATGTGTTTTTAGAGATTTCGGGATTTGAAGTACCCGTGACTGCATATGAATGGTTGATGATGACTATGATTGCATGCGAATGGCTACATGACCCTACCACAGGAATAAGGCGGACATGCGTCCTCGTGTGTAAACGCACGCGAACATCCATCGACACCAAAAGGTCGACCGCAGCGCGTGAAGGGGGGCAAACAAGTTAAAAGGGTAAAGGATGGAGGTAGGGGGGTGGGACAAGGGGCTTAGGTGGGGGGTGAGGTAAATTGAGAGAAGGTGGGGGGGGGGGGGGGGGGAGGGGGGTAATATGGGGAGGGGGTCAAATTAGGGGGGGAGGGTCAAATGTAGGGGGAAGGGGGTTAAATGTGGAGTTGGGGGTTAAATTGAGGGGGAGGGGGTTAAAGTGGGGGGTGGGAGGATAAATGTGGGGGGGGGATAAAGTTGGAGTGGGGGGTTAAATTGGGGAAGGAGGGGTTAAATGTGGGGAGAGGGGGTTAAATTTAGGGGGAAGGGTTTAAATTGGGGGGAGGGGGGAATGTGGGGGTGGGCAAGGGGGGGTTCAAAAATGGGGGGGGGGGGGGGTGTTTGGGGGAAGGAGAAGGATGAAGGGGGTGGTGGAGGAAGAGGAGTAGGAGGTGGGAGAGGAGGAAGGGGTGGGAGGGAGAGGAGGGCGTAGGCGGAAGCGGCAGGCGGCGAGGCGGCAAGCGACGGCGTGCACAGGTGGCGGCACGGGGAGAGGAAGGGGAGGAAGAAGAGGAAGAGAGGGAAGAAGGGAGGAAGGGAAACCATCGGGGGGGGGGGGGGGGGGGGGGGGGGAGGGCGACGAGGGTTTTCTTTTTTTTCTCTCTTTTTCTCTTTTTTGTTTAATATTTTTTATGTATTTATGTTGGTTAAATTTTTGTCGTTTTTCTTGTGTGTTTTTCTTTTCTTTTCTTTTTTGGGGTGGGGGGTTGTGTTGTAGTGGTGTTTGTTTTTTTTCTTTTTTATTTTTAAATGTGTTTTGTTATTTTATTTTTTTAATAATAATAAAATATTTAAAAAAGAAAGAATGGGGAGCCGTTCTCGTCCCGCGCGCATGCGTTGGGGAGGTTTAAAAAATTTACAGGGATGGGAAACAACAGAGGCTAGGACTTCGGGACGAAAGGGCGTGAAGAGAATGGGGCATATCGAGGCACGTAAATTCAAAAATGTGCATGTGCACGTGCAATGCAAGGCGCACATGGACATGGCAAAACAAAGAAAAAATAACTCACAAACCGTTCATCGGAACACAATGTGGTAAAAAGGAAAATTGGGCAATAAGATAAGGGGTAGAATGCGAAAAAGTACAATGCAGTGTCTAGGATCAAATCAGGGCGTTCCCCTGGGAAAAACACAAAAAACAATGCCAAAAATATATACGGGATTAATATTGGAAAATCAGCACGTCGGAATGGGAGACAAAAAGAAGGAAAATTGTGCCAAATAACGTGCCTGAAAAACCTATCACGTCAAAACATGGTTTCGATCGAGAAAGTCCGCATTTACATGGGAAAAATCCAAAAAACGGACCCGAAAATGGGCTCAAAGAGGAATACGAAAAGAACCGAGAGCGAAATGAAGGGCAATTACAAGGAAAAATGTTCGCGAGAAGGGGATGCATAGGGCTGTCATGCCAAAATGCACTTCCGGTGAAGTTAGAAGGGGTTCGTTCACATGCGAAAAACACAAAAAACAGAACAAAAAATATATTGAAAAATTAATAACGAAAAATACAACGGTCAAAATAGGGTAGAGAAAAAAGAAAAAATGTAGGGAAAGGCTAGCGGGACACAACAATCAAATGAAACTAGAATTCTGGTGAAAATAGGGCATGTTCAATGAAAAAATCTTAAAAATATGCACGAAAATGGCCCGAAAACACGCAAAAATTAATAGCTGATGAACTGTGCGTTGGAAGGACATGGCGCAAAAAGAAAAAATTTTAGGAAGAAGATGGAGGACATGGCTATCACATCTGATTGTTGCTCAGAAGCCATAAAGGTGCGTTCACATGGAAAACCGTCCAATTTACGAGAAATACTTCAAAAATTAATAACTCAAGAACCGTCGACCGGAACAGGGATTGGTTAAAATGAAAAATGGTCAGGTCAAAGAGACAAATAGGGTTGTAAGATTGGACGTGGATCTCGGTGAACATAGGATGTGTTCACATGGAAAAGTATCAAAACAAGGGATAAAGGAAAATAGGGAAGGAACGACCCCAAGGGTGGGTTGAACTGGGATGAGTGGGTGGGGAAGGGATCCCATCAGGGTAAAATCAGGTCATGGCATACATATAGGATTAAATTGAGGCATATGTAGGGGGTATGCATCATAGACGCACAGGGACACGTCCCCACACTCAAAACCTTAACGGAGAAGGTTAGATATAGCAACATAGGCTAAGACTCATCAACCAACTCGGCTCTGGCATCCCCACACTTAAAACGTAACGTACACTTGCAATCATAAGGATAAGGTTAGAAAGACTTGGACCGTTTTGCATATGGTCGAAGGACTGTCACTGCTACAAAAGGGTTGGAGTCGGCTGCAGGAGGTACCACGACTCACTCTAGCATTCATCCAACATGGCAGGGACCATGCAGCAACACCCAAGGAGGTAGCTAGTTGATGAAACCCGTCGAGGGAGGTATCAGTTGATGAAGGATAGTCACTCAGCTCACTAGCACTCAGATGGGATGAGAGAACAATCACTCACCCCCCGTAACTTACATCACTCGGGTTAATAATGATGAAACCTAGATCTCGCACTTGGTTTAGAAATCAACAAGGGAATGGGGTAGAGGAAATATGCCAGGGTGCACAGTTGATGGTGCATCAATGCGTCCAACCCCGTCTGGCATAGGTACAAGCAGGAAGGCCAGGGAGCCTTGCAGTATCGTGTACAGAACAGAGTGACATCCCATAACTTACATCACTTGAGTTAATAATGATGAAACCCAGATCTTGCACCCGATTTAGGAATCAACAAGGGAATGGGGTAGAGGAAGTATGCCAAGGTGCACAGTTGATGGTGCATTAGTACGTCCAATCCTGTTTAGCATAAGTGCAAGCAGGAAGGCTAGGGAGCCTTGCAATACCGTGTACAGAACAGAGTGATGTGTCTTGTGCTGATGGAAGAGACCCATCCCGTGGGTGTAGAGGGAAACAGAATCATACTTGACTCTAATTGTCATAATGTCCCTCGAGCCTCACCTCTCAATACTTGATTGAAGAAACACCAATCACACTCAACCTACCCTCTCTCTCACTCTCTGTTGAAAGATCCAGGTGGGCAACCCAGCCCTGAAACCCATTGATGTAATCCTCACTATCACTTATGCTGAGGTTGTATGCTTTGTGTGATTTGATGGTGCTACTGTGCATCCCGCCCTGTGTCGGCATATAGTGCAAGAAGAAAAGCCAGGGAGCCTTATGGTGTAGTGCACATGAACAGATCATGCGTTGTGCATTGAGAGGCCCAACCCGTGTGTGCAACACTCCGTTCACACATCGCGTCTCTCATTTGTTTTGAAGGGAAAGAGTGGTCACTCAGCCCACCCTTTGTCTCACACTCACTAATAGATAAGAGGGCAGCCCATACACACGTCCCCATCCTGTTAGGATGAAAGCTCGCATCACTCAAGGGATTGATAATGAATATCATGTCAGCTATTTTTGTCATCTAGATATTGATCACGAGGCGTACCCAGGGAGGCAACCAACAAGTTTGATACTTCAATGATTTGTAAGAAAGGTCGTTTGTTAAGAAGGGAAAACTTCTCACCCAAGGGTGTTTCCACCTTTTCTTGGAACGAGGCCTGTTATGACATGGGATTTCTTCCTTTTCTCCCCTAATAACTTTTTTCTTTTTTTTTCTTTTTTTTTTCGTTAATAAAGAGAATGGTAGAAATACCATGTGTCAGGACCAATCTTGCCACCGTTGCTGAATTAGACGAGGAGAAAACAAGTTAGGGTTGAGAGGTATCTACGAGGGGCTAGCAGAACGAGACTGCTTCATGAGGAGAATCATAAGGCTATCAGAAGCACAAAGAGAAGGACAGTGCGACGCCCAAAAGGGAGAGAGTAGGTCGACTGTGATTGTCAAGATCCCTAGGGAGGGAAGTACTTCAGACGATAGCCATTTATCAAAAAGGGTTCCTCAGAAGCATCAACAGCTTGAGCCATTAGGATTGACAGCAAGTACCTTGTATGGGCCCATCCCCCGTTGTTGAAGCTTGCCAGGAAACTTGCCAAATCTTGAATCATAGGCTAGGACAAGATCACCTTCTTTGAACTCCTCGTGCTTAATGAAACTGTCATGATAGGCCTTGCGTCGCACCTAAGTGGTTTCCATACACTGTAGAGCCATCCACCGTATCTCATCCAAACATTCCAAGTGTAGGAGGCGTTGTAGTGACTCATTATTTCCCAAGCGTTCTTTCACTGCCACTTGCAAAGAGGGCAATTCCAGTTCAATAGAGAAGACAGCTTCTGTACCATATACTAGCTGGAAAAAAAGGGTCTATCCTGTAACTGCCTTATGGGAGGTTTTGTAAGCCAAGAGGGCCAGTGTAAGTCGATCATCCCAGTCGCGACAATGTGCGGCAATCATTCTTGTCAGGATCAAGCAAAGGATGAGATTGGTGACTTCAACTTGGCCATTGGCTTTGGGGTAGTAAGGAGTGGACTTGCGATGGTGGATCTTATATAGCTTTGTTAGCTTCTCCATGATTTTGTTAAGGAAATGAGTGCCTCTATCACTTACAAGCTCGAGGGGACTGTCAAAATGGATGATAATGTTTTCGTACATGAACAGATCTACGTTGTTACCATCATCACACTTCAGAGCTTTAGCATCACACCACTTTGTAACATAATCTGTACGTACTAAGATATATATGTTCTGCTTCCGTCTAGTGGGTGGATCAATGGGACCCACAAAATCAATCCCCCACTTCTTGAACGGCTTTAGGGGAAGAATAGGTTGCAGTGGCATGGCACTTGTTTTGGTGGGTTTTCCCATTCGCTGACAAGCATCACATCTCTTGCAGATGTCATACGCATCCTTGTGGAGGGTCGGCCACCAGTATCCTGCCAACAGAGCCTTCTTTACTGTTGCTTCTCCTGCGAAGTGTCCACCAAATGGTTCATCATGGAATGCTTTCAATACTATGCCTATTTCATCTCCTGCAACACATCTTCTCAGCACTTCATCTTTGCCTCTCTTGTATAGTGTATCGCCTAGCAAAGTATAGGGGGCTGATTCTAACAGAAGCTTCTTCATCTCACGGCTTGAGATGCCAGGAGGATACTGTTGAGTTGCCAAGAGGTTGGCCATGTCTACATACCAGGGGAGTAACTGTTTCAACTAGAAACAAGGAAGCATCAGGAAGGTCTGGATCATCCTGTTCCTCTTCTGCAGTTTGAGGGATTTGTGATAGATGATCGGCTAGGACATGGGAACATCTAGGCTTAGTGACCACTTCAAAATCGAACTCTTGGAATAGCAGCAACCATCTCATAAGTCATCCTTTAACATCTTCTTTGTTTATCAAGAAGGACAGGGCTTCATGATCCACGTAGAACTTGAAATGCGTTAACAATAGATAGTGTCGAAACTTCTCTAATGCAAACACCATTGCCAAGCACTCCAACTCTGTCACTATGTAGTTCCATTCCCTATCAGTGACCTTTCGGCTTGCATAATATATCGGTTGATCTAATTTAGAGGGGCTCTTTTGACATAGGATAGCACCTAGCCCTTCAACTGATGCATCTGTGTGCACATAAAACTCCTTCCAATTAAGAGGCTATAAGATAAGTGCTTGGATAAGGTACTATTTTAGGGTATTAAAGACTTTTTCACAGCCATCAGTCCAAAGGAAATCCACATCTTTCCTTAGGAGCTTGTGCAGAATGTGCAAAATGTGCAATAAACCTTCTGTAGTAGCCCACATGGCCAAGAAAACCTCCCAATTGCTTGAGGTTTGTTGGTGCTACCAAGGCAGCAATCTTCGCAATCTTCGTCGGGTCTGTTGCCGTGATGAGACGCCAAAGGCACATTTGTCGAGGTTGAGAGAAATCCCATACTCTCGGCATCTATCAAAACACTTCTCTAGGTGTCTCCAATGCTCGCAGATTAAGCTATAGACATAGAAGTCATCAAGATATACCTCAATGAAATCATCAAAGATAATTTTGGAAGGTAGCCATCATTACTCGCTGGAAGGTGCCAGGAGCATTAGAGAGCCCAAATGGCATCACTCTATGGCATAGGTCCCCCATTCTGTGGTGAAGGTTGTTTTGGATTGGTCCTCTTATGTGATTTGGACTTGGTTATATCCGCTGAATCCATCCAAGAGGGAATATAGCTCATGGCCTACCAATGTGTCCAACAATTGGTATGTAAAAGGGATAGGACAATGATCCTTCTTCGTCTTCGAGTTCAACTTTCAAAAGTTCACACATATTCGAAGTTTCCCATTCTTCTTGGGTACAACCACAATGGGCGAAACCCGTTCACTGTTAGCCACGGGATAAATAAACTCAGCTTCAAGGAGCTTTGATAATTTGGCCCTCACCAGAGCAGAATAATTAGGATCTATATGCCTTTGTCTTTGCCTTACAGATTTGGCATCAGGCTCTAAGTCAATGTGATGTTGGCATACTGTTAGATCAATCCCCTTTAGGTCTTTGTACGACCAAGCAAACACCTCTAAGTTCTCCTTTAATAGATCTCGTAGGACCACTAGTTCTTCTTGTGGAAGATTGAGATCCACTTTGAGGTGACGTTCAGTACCATTAGTATCCAAGAACGTCACTTGCCTTTCACCTTTCACTTCGCAGATAAATGTTCCATGGATTGCTTCTGGATAGAGGTCTGACTCTTTCAAGGAAGTAGTGTCATTGTCTGATGTTCCACTAGAACCAGTGTCCTCCTTCTGAACAGATGACTCATTTATCTATTGAGATTGCTGGAAGGGTATCAGAGCTTTCTTTGCTTCTATGTGAGTGGTGATTTCTTCTGGACTTAGGGATTCATCTTCAGAAGTTGCGTCTAGGAATGTCACATAGCACGGACCTTCTAGAAGCCGTGGCTCTAATAACTCTAGCTTCTGTTGACAAGGGGCATCATCATCGGAATGAATGGTCAGGGCAACATGAGCCACTGGTGAACTTAATGTTTATGCCTTTGATCCATTGCTTATGCAGATTCTACATACTTTGTGGTCCATTGGTCAACCCAAATGGAACCATGGTCATTCTCTCCAACACCCCGAGATCTTCGACCTCTGAAGTCTCTCTAGGGACATCAACAAGATCGTTCGCTATCAAAGAAAATTATTCATCTTCACTTTCATATCCTGCTTTGTTTTCTTCCTCATCATTTTCATCCTCTTCCTTTGGAGGCTTTATCTCTGCTTTTGTAGAGACTCTATAGGAGAAGAACAGATCCTCCACCTTTGTGTCTGTTTTTGCTTCTACTTCTGTCTCTGGCTCTGTCTCTATCATTGTCTCTGCACGACTGACATGTAATAGGGAGAACAGTACATCCATGCTTCTATCTCGCTGTTAGAGGTAATTTCAGAAGTTAATTCTAGTTGAGGCAAGAGGTATTCTCCCATGGACAAAGACTTTGCTTCCTTTGGTAGTTGGCTTACAGTGCCCACTATTAGGGACTATGCCTCTATTTTCTTGGGAAAGATATGTTTACCAACCCCTTCGTCTCCTAATATACGATATGTTACTTCATTGGAGGAGTTAGTTATGACTTTGATGGATGTGGATCCATTGCATTTTTGTGATCTATATAATTTTAACACCACTCTATTGGGTCCTCTCCTGAGTGTTAGGGTTCCTTTGAATCAATCCATCCTAGATCTTGCTTCAAAAATCCAAGGTCTTCCCAACAGCAGAGGGTATGAGGTCCCATAAGAATTTGGTTTAAACCACCAAATAGGTTAGCCACTAATCTTTTCCTGCAAGGGTTATTTTTACGTTGTCGTATTGCTGTGCATTCGAGGTGTGAAATCCAGCCAAAAGTTGTGTGTGTGGGATTTGATACTTTGTACATATTTAGTTGTTGTGTTTATACTTTTGTTCTGCATGGGCAGTATAGTGAAGAGGGTTTGGAGCAAGAGGAACTTATCTGTAATGCTCTAGTTGGCATGTCTTGCCAAGTGGTCAGTCAACCTAGACGAGGAGGTTTTGATCAACAGCTCACAAGAGCTTTGGGAGATGTGGCGGAGACTAGCACAGACTCTGAGATTGGTTATGTATATGGTGCTTTGATATTCGTAGGTGTGGTTGGTGGTGTTCTTTGTGAAGCTCAATATTTTCAGAATGTCATGCATGTTAGCTTCCGCATTAGATCTTCTATGATTGCTACTGTATTCCGTAAAACATTGCGGTTGACTCATGAGGGAAAGAAGAAATTTGCTTCTAGCCGTATCATTAACCTGATTACTTCAGATGTTGAAGCTCTTCAAGGATTCTTTTAGTTGGATGACACCACTAATGAAGCTAGGCTACAAGAAACCCTTGGTGGATTCAGCCATTTGGCATTTGGATACATGGGATCAAACATAAACACTCTATGCCCGTTTTTTAGAAGAAAAAAAAAAGTTGAGATATGGAATTAGAGAAACAAAAACCTTGGTTTCTATGAGCTATACATGGGAGTAATGGCCTGAGATTCTGGCTGGAGGTGGCATTTTCAAATCGTTCCAAAGAGGAGGCCGCTTTTTGGTAGGAAAAAGCGGCGTATGGTCTGATAATAGCAGAAGGTTTTACGGGCAGACGAGGATAGAGGGCAATGTTTCTACTTCTTCAATAGCTTTTTCTACAGGAAGCTAAGAATGGCATTGATCTGATCCAGAAGCCATGGAGGTTCAATACACAAACCTTCGCCATCTTGGACCTTCTGAGTTTATGGAATGACACGGTTATTGACTTCTACATTAAGTACATCCAAAAAGAGAATATCTCAGACGATGATGGAGGGGATTATTCTCAGTAACAGGGGAATCGAAGAGGATCTCTGTAACTGAGGTGGAGGAAGAACATAAGGAGAAACAACATCTTTGGTGAAGGATGGAAGAGAAGAGGGGCCAGGGAAGCTGAAGGAAATCAGAGGATGATAGCTACAGACCAGGACGAAAGCTGAAGAAGGAAGTCCTTGGTGAAGCTTCAAAACAAGCTACACAATGTGTCGAGTCGAAGGGAAACAGAAGCAGAAGTTGATCATAAGGAGGACGTGAATCATCTGAAGCTCCTCAAGTGAAGATGATCGCAAACGGATAGAGATCTTAAATTCAAAAAGGAACTTTGTCTGGGAAGACAAGAGGTGAATCTGAGATTCAAAGGCACCTTACAGGCAGAGAATTGGTGAAGAAGAAGCAACGGTAGCTATGGTGACTCTTTCGCTCTGTTCTTGGAGAAAAACTTTCAGCATCGGTGCTATGAAAAGGCGTCTTCTTGATAATCTAGTGCTAAAGATTCACATTGAATCAGACAGGATTGGTGCTCTCCTCTCTAACCTTTGCCAACTTGCAACGGCACCCTTGAAGCTCTCGTGAAAGAGAGTGAGAGTGCTGTCAAGATCTGTTTGGATTTTCATGATGTTATCAATAAGCAATAACATTGATGCCAGTCTTTTATCCAGAGTATTCTCTATCAAAGGATTGAAATTCTCATCCAGATTTCGATCCACATTGAACCAGAGAAATTGCAAAGAAAGAGATATTGTTCCTTTTGAAGACTTCAGCTTTAAAAGCAAACAATGAAGAGAATGCCTTTTATACAGCATTGATGGAGATCTATCAAATAGTCTGCAAAAAGCCTTTGATTGCAAATGAAGACCAGGGGTATCGAAATACAGCGATGTGAATGAACTAAGTCTGATCATATTTTTTGCTTCGAGGGCCCACTCTGTAAAAATATCTGAGTTCATTCAAAAGAATCTTACCATGTGGCAAACTTGTGAAATGGACATGCAATTGCATGTCAAACTTCAAGAGGAAGTTTTACCCTGTTTTGGCTGTCAAGGTAGGCTGCATTAGTGATTATAATGAGAAAACCGTGGATAGTCCAGAGGCATAGTAATTGAGGAATTGATTTGTGAATGTAGACAAAGACTCATTTTATCATTTTACTTCATGAGATAGAAGGCCTGGTTATTCAGATAAACCAGATTGGATTGCTGCGAAAGGCATAGTTTCATATATTAAACTTGGTACCATTGTAATCTGTGGACTGCATGGTCTAGCAAAGGCAAATTGAATCTTCTTTCATTGAATTTTGCTTTATATAGAGTTGTACAGAAAAGAAAAACCTGCTTACAGTTTATTGGAAACACTATATATATTTTGGCATACTCAATAGAAAAATGTCTTCACATGGATTGTAATTATTTCAGCTCATATGCAACTTGGACGAGGAGAGCAAACTGTACGATTGTATTGGTAGATATGTTGAAGCTTAGAGAATGGACATATTATCCTGGATAGCCTGTTCTTGCTTGATTGATCTTCTATCTTGAAATTATTCAAAGTCCTCTGTGGTTGCGACTTTGTTTTCGAAAAGCCCTTCGACATCTTTGGTGAACTCGACGTGAAAGCGTCGCAGAAATTTCAAGATGGGAGATACTTCAGCATCCATTTCAGCCTCTTCTACAATTCCAACTGCGTCCTCTACTTCAACTCCATCATTGACTACTGCGTCAAGTACTTCAACAGATGATCTAAAGAAGATTTTACAGAATATGTCCATGTATATGCAGCTTCAAAATCAGCAGACACAATTGTATATGCAGCAGCATCAGCAATTGCATCAACAACAGTTGACTCAGCAAAGGCAACTATATTCAGAGCAGGAGAATGCAATTAGCGCGACTAAGGCGATTGAAGCAGTTGAGAATGAGAAGAAGCTATTTGATGGCCATAATGTTTCAGCATATTTGAAGACATATGAGATCAAAATGGGGTTTTTTGGAGTTCCAGCTGTACTTATGAGTAAGTATTTCCTTCATCTTGTCAAACCCGCCTTGAGGGAAAAAATGACTGATCTTTTTATTCAAAATTCACATTGGCAAGATTTTAAGAAGGCCCTGAAAGAAGAGTATTTCCTTGAGGACTTTGGGATGGCTACACGGCGGTCATTCCGAGAGTGGGTCTACATGCCAAACAAAGGTCTAGCTGCTTCAGAGTTGATTCGAGAATTTGAAGAGAGGTATAGTCAGCTTGATGCCATTGAACAAAGAGCATTGGATGTTGAAAAAGTTGAGCTTTTCTTGCAAGCTGCAAATCCTGCTCTTCAGGAAGAATTGGGAGAGCTTCTTGAGGATCGCACGAAGCCTATGGGACTTAAAACGGATTGGCAAGATGCCCAGGATGCAGTCTCGACTTTGACCAAGAGGAGGATATGGAAGACCCGTCTACAGAATGGTTCTATGACACCGACACCATCTTTTGCTCCTATGCCTGCTTCTATCCCTGTTATTTCTTCTCCTCCTTAGCCAGTTTCCTGGCCTATGCCAGTGCCTACTGCTTCTACTCCTCCTATTCCTCCTGTTCCACGACTGATGCCAACACCTTCTGCTCCAAAACCATCAACTCCGTCGGTGCCTACCTCTCTTGATGACATAATCAAAGGCATAACGGATTTGACACTAGAGTCAGTTAAAGCGGAGTTGGTTGGAAAATTGAAAGAGCAGTTTGCTTCGACTGTGCCTACTATATCTTCTAGTGCTCCTACTGCACCTAGGAGTGCTCCTAGTGCACCTAGGAGAGATCGAAGATGTATTTGGTGTGATAGTACGGACCATCAGCATTGCAGGGATTGTGAATCTTTTCAGGATGCAAGGAGGAAGAATTTGGTATTTTGGGGACAAGATGGTAAGATTTGGTTGACTGAAACAGGAGCTCCGCTTGCTACCAACTTTGGAAAAGGCGGAATAAAGAAGTTAGTGGATGACATGGCTGCGCATACTTCTTATGTGACAGCTAGAGGAGATGCTTCTGCATATGGAGTTCAGATTGAGAAGGGATCAGAGAATCAGTCAGCATTATGGACTTGTGCTATGGAGACAGCAAACAAGGGAAAAATTTAGCAAACCGTTTTAACTAGTGCAGGCTCTAGCATCAGATCTGAGATAGGTTGGGATTCGCCTGTTGACAGGTACTCTATTTATGCCTACTTGGCTAAGTCTCAGGGAGCAGATGTACTTGTTGAGGAAAAGCATAAGAGGGATGAAGAAAATCCAAGTGCAACTAAAAAGACTAGATGGGGTGAGTTTGTTACTCCACCTACTACAGGACCATCTTTGAGATCAGGGCCAGAACGGCAGATGGAAGATGCTCAAAAGAAAGAAAAAAGGCAAGAGCCTAGAGAGAGAAAGCAGCCAGGGTTTAGATTGATGTCCGATATTGAGACATCAACGGACATGAAGAAAATCTTTAATGACAAGATACTTGGCAGTGAGGTGACTTTTACTATTTCTGAGGTTTTGGGAATCTCAAAAAGAGAGTTTCAAGATCAGTTTCAAGAGATCCTGAAGAGGAAAAGACATGCATTGCCTACTACTGATACACATGGAGTTTTGATTGGGGAGTTGGATGAGGATGAGGATGAGATTATGGTTGAGAATGCTTATGTTTTTCCACAGATAGAGAAGAGGGTTCAGCCTATGCATTATGCTGAAACTGATGAGCCTGTCTTGATACCGCGTAGTCACTTTTTGCGGAGTCATTGGGCTAGGGAAACTACAGAGACGATGGTAAAAATTGGAGAGAAACAGGTGCCTTATGTTGCTTTGGTGGATCATGATTCAGAGATTAATCTCATAGTTCGTGGAGTTTATGAAAGTAACAGATGGCCTATGGATGTAGAGCATGGATGGCGTATGAGAGCCGCCAACAACACTGCAGGTGATTTATATGCTGCCTGTCCCAGTGTCAGGGTTTCTATTGGAGATGTAGAAGAGGATTTCCATTTCTTTGTGCAGGATTCATGCTCTTATCCCATAATTCTTGGACAGCCATTCATCACAGAGATGCGCATGGAAACAAAGGTAATGGATGGATCTGCTTATGCACAGATTCGCAATAAAGATGGCATGAGAGCAGTACAGTTTATGACTGTGCGTGTGAACCATGTTAGAAATAGGGATACTCTCAGAGATGCACCTTTGCCCACTGTGAGGGATTCGAGTTTTCATTAGGTACCGTTGTTTCGCGAGACGACGGTTGTACAGAGGGGAGGAGATTGGAGTTCTCGCCTCCTGGCAGCAGTGTTTTCTCCTCCAGTTTTGTTGGGATTTCAGCAAACAGTTCGATGAGCTATCAGAAGACTTCTAAGTTGCCTAGAGCTGCTAGGCAGTACATATGCAGGAAGGAGAAAATTTTGAAAAATGCAGGAATTTTAGAGGATGATGAGCACATAGATGGGATGTATGACAGCATGATTTGTGCAAATACGATGATAGAGATGGGAAATATGCTGAAAACTGATATGCAGAGTTGTCACAGTAATGTATTAGTGCAATCCTTGGACATGTTTCATGAAATTGCAGATTTTGTGTCACATATAGAGTTAGAGGCTGAGGTGACTCAGCAAAAAGTGTTGAGTGCTGAAGAAATTTAGCAAACAGAGTTTTCCGCTGATTATGATTAGCTTATAGAGATACAGAGGGCTGAAAACTTTCAATCAACAGAGTTTACTGTTGAAATATTTCAGCATCCAGAGTTTAGGGCTGTTCCTATGTAGTCCATAGAGCAGAGGGCTAAGGATATTCAGCCATTGGAGTGCAGAATTGCTGATTTACAGCAAGATTTGAGTAATGCAGAGGATCATAATGAAGGCATGGTTGACACGAAATATAAGACTGTGGATAAGAAGGTGAAGCCGGTAGCTGTACCGCTTCCACCTATAACAGTGATCAGCAAATAGAGAGGGCTGCCAAACAGCCAATTTTGAGGAATCCGGAGCATATTGGCTATAAATTTTCAGCAGAGACTCTTGCTGAATTGAAAATTGGAAATGGTGATTTCTTGCTCTACAGAGAAGCAATGCTTTTAGGAGATGCTTGAGCGACATGGAAGGGGGTTTGCTTTTTTCCCGCATGAGATTGGATGTGTGAATCCGAATATTGTTGATCCTATGGTCATTTTTACTATTCCTCATATTCCATGGAACCTCCGACCTATTCCAGTGCCTAAGGCACACCTGCTAAAGCTGATTGATTTATTGAATGAGAAAATCAAGATGGGAATTCTTGAGCCTTCATCTGCACCATACTCAAACAGGTGGTTTACGGTTCCAAAGAAGAATGGTACTCTCCGATTTATACAGGACATGCAGCCAGAAAACAGAGTTACTATCAGGAATGTTGGTATAGGTCCAGTTGTGGATGAGTTTGCAGAAGCATTTGCTGGATGTGCCATCTATTCTTTAGGTGATTTGTATTCTGGATATGATCAGTTTTAGTTGGCTTTGGAAAGCAGGGACATAACCACCATGAGAACTCCTATTGGGCTTGTCAGGATGTGTACCTTGCCTCAAGGTGCCACTAATTTTGTTGCGCATATGATGAATGCCATGCATAAGGTTCTTCGTGATTATATACCTAAGCTTACCATGCCTTTCTTGGATGATGTGCCCATTAAGGGGTGTGCAGAAGAAGAGAAGAATGAGAGTCTAAATGAGCAGGGATGCAGATACTTTGTGGCTGATCATATTTCAGCTTGTGAGAAGATTTTGGCCAGGTTAGAAGAAGTGAACTTGACACTATCAGGGCAAAAATCTGTTTTTGGAGTGAATGAGGTTGTCATTGTTGGACATATGTGTGGATATTATGGCACGAAACCCTCACCTGATAAGGTGGATGCTATAGGCAAGATTACGGAGTATTGTTCTATCACTTCAAAGGTGCGAAGATTCATTGGAGCTTATGTGTTTTATATGATTTGGATACCCCATTTTGCACACATAGCAAATTGTTTATATCAGCTGCTTCGAAAGGGGCAGAAATTCTATTGGGATGAGAGCCACACTAGAGCAATGCGAAAATTGAAGAAGCTATTGCAGATTGCTCCTACTCTCAGGAAAGTGGATTATAATTGTGGAAGGCCTATTGTATTGACAATTGACACTAGTCCAATTGGCATAGGTTGGGCTGTGGGTCAAGATGATGTAGATGGAAACATGTATGCTATTCGGTTTGGGGCGAAAGTCCTAAACGAGAGACAGAGGAGATATCCGCAAATCAAGAGGGAGTTACTGGGAATTGTTACGGCTATCAAATGTGACAAGGAGTACTTTATTGGAGCTTCAGTTGTGGTAGAGACAGATTGCTTGCCATTGATTGGTATGATTACGAGTTGCTCTACTCCGGATATAGCTATGCTGAGATGGATTGCATACATCAAGTTATTAAATCTGGAATTTAAACATATAGCAGGGAAGAATAATCCAGTGGCAGATATGCTTTCTAGAGCCAGATATGATGATGAGGAAATACTACTTGCAGAAGAGGATGATGCAAAAATTTGAGCCACTATGGTTGATCATGTTTGTCATATCTATGATATTGTGGCTTTCATAGAAGAACTCTATGTTGGAGATTGGTTGCAAATTGGTAAGTACCTTAGTATACTAAGCAAAAGAGATGAATGAACAGATAAAGATTTCAAGAAGATCAGAAGGAAAGCCTATGGTTATTTTCTCAAGGACGGATTACCTTTGCGGGTTGTCTGCGATAGAGAGACACAATTACAGGTGATGAGGGAGTTTCATGAGAGTCCTTGGGCTGGTCATAGAGGAGTGTGGGCTACTTATGAGAAAATCAAGGAGAAATATTGGTGGAAAGGCATGTATAGAGATGTTTCACACTTTGTAGAGACTTACAGAGACTGCCAAATATATTCGGTAGTGCGTCATCGAGATCAGCTTCATCCGACCTATCTGCTATGCATTCATTATAAGTGGGTAGTTGACTTGGTTACTATGCCTATGGGTCTATGGCAGATGAGATATATTGTTTTCGCTAGAGAGGATCTTACCAATCATGTTGAGGGCAGATCTTTGAGAACGAAGACCACTAGTGCAGTGTGTAAGTTCTTATTGGAAGAAATTTTCTGCAGGTATGGCTGTGTGGGTAAGATCACTGCGGATCGCGGTGAATTGGATGCAGATGAAGCTAGGGAGCTTTTCTCTCAACTAGGAATCAAGTTGGCTCTAACCACAGCATACAATCTAGAGGGAAATGGGAAGAGTGTAAGAGGGCATCCGCCGATAGTGAAAGCATTAGCCAAAGCATGTAGAGGACGGATTGGAGAATGGCCAAAACTTCTACCATTTGCTTTGTGGGCTGATCGTACCACTCATAGTATTACCACAGGATATATGCCTGCAGAGTTGATGTATGGTCAGAAACCTGTTATGCCGACTGAGACTTGTGCTTTAACTTGGTCAGTTTTACCTTGGCAGGAGGATTTGACGAGAGAGGAGCTCTTAGCTCTTCGGATTCGGCAGTTGGAGAGAAGACCAGAGGATATTCAGCTAGCTATTGACAGGTTGAAGGTTGCTAGACTAAGAAATAAGGACAGGTTTGACAGCAGGCATCGCTTGTGGCCTAGAAAAATAGAAGAGGGAGATTGGGTATTAGTCTTTGATAGCAGCCTTGAAAATAAGCATACTGCACTTCGAAAGATGGTGAAAAGATGGTTTGGGCCGTACATAGTCAGACATGTCTTTGACAATGCAACATATGAGTTGACAGAATTGGATGGAACAGTGCTTAGAGTGCCTATTGCAGGAAAAAGAATCAAGATTTTCAAGAAAAGAGATGATGAAGATTATGCATTGGAAGAATTTGCAAGAGAAGAGCAATGAGAAGAAACTCCAATGGAAGAGATAGATGATACGACATATAATCTTGTTTATATACCGGAAATGCACAATGAAGAGATTGATCTGTTTGTGGATCTTGATGATAACGATCATGGGTAGTTGGCCCATCCGGAGGATGCGTAGGATTAGAGGGGGTGGATGTCGTATTGCTGCGCATTCGAGGTGTGAAATCCACCCAAAAGTTGTGTGTGTGGGATTTGATACTTTGTACATATTTAGTTGTTGTGTTTATACTTTTGTTTTGCATGGGCAGTATAGTGAAGAGGGTTTGGAGCAAGAGTAACTTATCTGTAATGCTCTAGTTGGCATGTCTTGCCAAGTGGTCAGTCAACCTAGACGAGGAGGTTTTGATCAACAGCTCATAGGAGCTTTGGGAGATGTGGCTGAGACTAGCACAGACTCTGAGATTGGTTATGTATATGGTGCTTTGATATTTGTAGGTGTGGTTGGTGGAGTTCTTTGTGAAGCTCAATATTTTTAGAATGTCATGCATGTTAGCTTCCGCATTACATCTTCTATGATTGCTATTGTATTCCGTAAAACATTGTGGTTGACCCATGAGGGAAAGAAGAAATTTGCTTCTGGCTGTATCATTAACCTGATTACTTCAGATGTTGAAGCTCTTCAAGGATTCTTTTAGTTGGATGACACCACTAATGAAGCTAGGCTACAAGAAACCCTTGGTGGATTTAGACATTTGGCATTTGGATACATGGGATCAAACATAAACACTCTATGCCCGTTTTTTAGAAGAAAAAAAAATGTTGAGATATGGAATTAGAGAAACCAAAACCTTGGTTTCTACGAGCTATACATGGGAGTAATGGCCTCAGATTCTGGCTGGGGGTGGCATTTTCAAATCGTTCCAAAGAGGAGGCCGCTTTTTGGTAGGAAAAAGCGGCGTATGGTCTGATAGTAGCAGAAGGTTGTACGGGCAGACGAGGATAGAGGGCAATGTTTCTACTTCTTCAATAGCTTTTTCTACAGGAAGCTAAGAATGGCATTGATCTGATCCAGAAGCCATGGAGGTTCAATACACAAACCTTCACCATCTTGGACCTTCTGAGTTTATGGAATGACACGGTTATTGACTTCTACATTAAGTACATCCAAAAAGAGAATATCTCAGACGATGATGGAGGGGATTATTCTCAGTAACAGGGGAATCGAAGAGGATCTCTGTAACTGAGGTGGAGGAAGAACATAAGGAGAAACAACATCTTTGGTGAAGGATGGAAGAGAAGAGGGGCCAGCGAAGTTGAAGGAAATCAGAGGATGATAGCTACAGACCAGGACGAAAGCTGAAGAAGGAAGTCCTTGGCGAAGCTTCAAAACAAGCTACAATATGTGTTGAGTCGAAGGGAAACAGAAGCAGAAGTTGATCATAAGGAGGACGTGGATCATCTGAAGCTCCTCAAGTGAAGATGATCGCAAACGGATAGAGATCTTAAATTCGAAAAGGAACTTTGTCTGGGAAGACAAGAGGTAAATCTGAGATTCAAAGACACCTTACAGGCAGAGAATTTGGTGAAGAAGAAGCAACGGTAGCTATGGTGACTCTTTCGCTCTGTTCTTGGAGAAAAACTTTCAGCATCGGTGCTACGAAAAGGCGTCTTCTTGATAATCTAGTGCTAAAGATTCACATTGAGTCAGACAGGATTGGTGCTCTCCTCTCTAACCTTTGCCAACTTGCAACGGCACCCTTGAAGCTCTCGTGAAAGAGAGTGAGGGTGTTGTCAAGATCTGTTTGGATTTTTGTGATGTTATCAATAAGCAATAACATTGATGCCAGTCTTTTATCCAGAGTATTCTCTATCAAAGGATTGAAATTCTCATCCAGATTTCAATCCACATTGAACCAGAGAAATTGCAAAGAAAGAGAGATTGTTCCTTTTGAAGACTTCAGCTTTAAAAGCAAACAATGAAGAGAATGCCTTTTATACAGCATTGATGGAGATCTATCAAATAGTCTGCAAAAAGCCTTTGATTGCAAATGAAGACCAGGGGTATGGAAATACAGCGATGTGGATGAACTAAGTCTGATCATATTTTCTGCTTCGAGGGCTCACTCTGTAAAAATGTCTAAGATCATTCAAAAAGAATCTTACCATGTGGCAAACCTGTGAAATGGACATGTAATTGCATGTCAAACTTCAGGAGGAAGTTCTACCCTGTTTTGGCTGTCAAGGCAGGCTGCATTAGTGATTATAATGAGAAAACCGTGGATAGTCCAGAGGCATAGTAATTGAGGAATTGATTTGTGAATGTAGACAAAGACTCATTTTATCATTTTACTTCATGAGATAGAAGGCCTGGTTATTCAGATAAACCAGATTGGATTGCTGCGAAAGGCATAGTTTCATATATTAAACTTGGTACCATTGTAATCTGTGGACTGCATGGTCTAGCAAAGGCAAATTGAATCTTCTTTCATTGAATTTTGTTTTATATAGAGTTGTATAGAAAAGAAAAACCTGCTTACAGTTTATTGGAAACACTATATATATTTTGGCATACTCAATAGAAAAATGTCTTCACATGGATTGTAATTATTTCAGCTCATATGCAACTTGGACGAGGAGAGCAAACTGTACGATTGTATTGGTAGATATGTTGAAGCTTAGAGAATGGACATATTATCCTGGATAGCCTGTTCTTGCTTGATTGATCTTCTATCTTGAAATTATTCAAAGTCCTCTATGGTTGCGACTTTGCTTTCGAAAAGCCCTTCGACATCTTTGGTGAACTCGACGTGAAAGCGTCGCAGAAATTTCAGGATGGGAGATACTTCAGCATCCATTTCAGCCTCTTCTACAATTCCAGCTGCGTCCTCTACTTCAACTCCATCATTGACTACTGCGTCAAGTACTTCAACAGATGATCTAAAGCAGATTTTACAGAATATGTCCATGTATATACAGCTTCAAAATCAGCAGACACAATTGTATATGCAGGAGCAGCAACAATTGCATCAACAACAGTTGACTCAGCAAAGGCAACTATATTTGGAGCAGGAGAATGCAATTAGTGCGACTAAGGCGATTGAAGCAGTTGAGAATGAGAAGAAGCTATTTGATGGCCGTAATATTTCAGCATATTTGAAGACATATGAGATCAAAATGGGGTTTTTTGGAGTTCCAGCTGGACTTATGAGTAAGTATTTCCTTCATCTTGTCAAACCCGCCTTGAGGGAAAAAGTGACTGATCTTTTTATTCAAAATTCACATTGGAAAGATTTTAAGAAGGCCCTGAAAGAAGAGTATTTCCTTGAGGACTTTGGGATGGCTACACGGCGGTCATTCCGAGAGTGGGTCTACATGCCAAACAAAGGTCTAGCTGCTTCAGAGTTGATTCGAGAATTTGAAGAGAGGTATAGTCAACTTGATGCCATTGAACAAAGAGCATTGGATGTTGAAAAAGTTGAGCTTTTCTTACAAGCTGCAGATCCTGCTCTTCAGGAAGAATTGGGAGAGCTTCTTGAGGATCGCACGAAGCCTATGGGACTTAAAACGGATTGGCAAGATGCCCAGGATGCAGTCTCGACTTTGACCAAGAGGAGGATATGGAAGACCCGTCTACAGAATGGTTCTATGACACCGACACCATCTTCTGCTCCTATGCCTGCTTCTATCCCTGTTATTTCTTCTCCTCCTTAGCCAGTTTCCTGGCCTATGCCAGTGCCTACTGCTTCTACTCCTCCTATTCCACCTGTTCCACGACTGATGCCAGCACCTTCTGCTCCAAAACCATCCACTCCATCGGTGCCTACCTCTCTTGATGACATAATCAAAGGCATAACGGATTTGACACTAGAGTCAGTTAAAGCGGAGTTGGTGGGAAAATTGAAAGAGCAGTTTTCTTCAACTGTGCCTACTATATCTTATGGTGCTCCTACTGCACCTAGGAGTGCTCCTAGTGCACCTAGGAGAGATCAAATATGTATTTGGTGTGATAGTACGGACCATCAGCATTGCAGGGATTGTGAATTTTTTCAGGATGCAAGGAGGAAGAATTTGGTATTTTGGGGACAAGATGGTAAGATTTGGTTGACTGAAACAGGAGCTCCGCTTGCTACCAACTTTGGGAAAGGCAGAATGAAGAAGTTAGTGGATGACATGGCTGCGCGTACTTCTTATTTGACAGCTAGAGGAGATGCTTCTGCATATGGAGTTCAGATTGAGAAGGGATCAGAGAATCAGTCAGCATTATGGACTTATGCTATGGAGACAGCAAACAAGGGAAAAATTTAGCAAACTGTTTTAACTAGTGCAGGCTCTAGCATCAGATCTGAGAAAGGTTGGGATTCGCCTGTTGACAGGTACTCTATTTATGCCTACTTGGCTAAGTCTCAGGGAGTAGATGTACTTGTTGAGGAGAAGCATAAGAGGGATGAAGAAAATCCAAGTGCAACTAAAAAGACTAGATGGGGTGAGTTTGTTACTCCACCTACTACAGGACCATCTTTGAGATCAGGGCCAGAACGGTAGATGGAAGATGCTCAAAAGAAAGAAAAGAGGCAAGAGCCTAGAGAGAGAAAGCAGCCAGGGTTTAGATTGATGTCCGATATTGAGACATCAACGGACATGAAGAAAATCTTTAATGACAAGATACTTGGCAGTGAGGTGACTTTTACTATTTCTGAGGTTTTGGGAATCTCAAAAAGAGAGTTTCAAGATCAGTTTCAAGAGATCCTGAAGAGGAAAAGACATGCATTGCCTACTACTGATACACAGGGAGTTTTGATTGGGGAGTTGGATGGGGATGAGGATGAGGTTATGGTTGAGAATGCTTCAGTTTTTCCACAGATAGAGAAGAGGGTTCAGTCTATGCATTATGCTGAAACTGATGAGCCTGTCTTGATACCGCGTAGTCACTTTTCGCGGAGTCATTGGGCTAGGGAAACTACAGAGACGATGGTAAAAATTGGAGAGAAATAGGTGCCTTATGTTGCTTTGGTGGATCATGATTCAGAGATTAATCTCATAGTTCGTGGAGTTTATGAAAGTAACAGATGGCATATGGATGTAGAGCATGGATGGCGTATGAGAGCCGCCAACAACACTGCAGGTGATTTGTATGCTGCCTGTCCCAGTGTCAGGGTTTCTATTGGAGATGTAGAGAAGGATTTCCATTTCTTTGTGCAGGATTCATGCTCTTATCCCATAATTCTTGGACAGCCATTCATCACAGAGATGCGCATGGAAACAAAGGTAATGGATGGATCTGCTTATGCACGGATTCGCAATAAAGATGGCATGAGAGCAGTACAGTTTATGACTGTGTGTGTGAACCATGTTAGAAACAGGGATACTCTCAGAGATGCACCTTTGCCCACTGTGAGGGATTCGGGTTTTCATTAGGTACCGTCATTTCGCGAGACGACGGTGGTATAGCGCAGAGGAGATTGGAGTTCTCGCCTCCTGGCAGCAGTGTTTTCTCCTCCAGTTTTGTTGGGATTTCAGCAAACAGTTCGATGAGCTATCAGAAGACTTCTAAGTTTCCTAGAGTTGCCAGGCAATACATATGTAGGAATGAGAAAATTTTGAAAAATGCAGGAATTTTAGAGGATGATGAGCACATAGATGGGATGTATGACAGCATGATTTGTGCAAATACGATGACAGAGATGGAAAATATGCTGAAAACTGATATGCAGAGTTGTCACAGTAATGTATTAGTGCAATCCCTGGACATGTTTCATGAAATTGCAGATTTTGTGTCACAGATAGAGTCAGAGGTTGAGGTGACTCAGCAAAAAGTGTTGAGTGCTGAAGAAATTTAGCAAACAGATTTTCCTGCTGATTATGATCAGCTTATAGAGATACTGAGGGTTGAAAACTTTCAGTCAACAGAGTTTACTACTGAAATATTTCAGCATCCAGAGTTGAGGGTTGTTCCTATGTAGTCCATAGAGCAGAGGGCTGAGGATATTCAGTCATTGGAGTGCAGAATTGCTAATTTACAGCAAGATTTGAGTAATGCAGAGGATCATAATGAAGCCAGGGTTGACACGAAATACAAGACTGTGGATAAGAAGGTGAAGTCGGTAGCTGTACCGCTTCCACCTATAACAGTGATCAGCAAATAGAGAGGGCTGCCAAACAGCCAATTTTGAGGAATCCGGAGCATATTGGCTATAAATTTTCAGCAGAGACTCTTGCTGAATTGAAAATTGGAAATGGTGATTTCTTGCTCTACAGAGAAGCAATGCTTTTAGGAGATGCTTGAGCGACATGGAAGGGGGTTTGCTTTTTTCCCGCATGAGATTGGATGTGTGAATCCGGATATTGTTGATCCTATGGTCATTTTTACTATTCCTCATATTCCATGGAACCTCCGACCTATTCTAGTGCCTAAGGCACACTTGCTAAAGCTGATTGATTTATTGAATGAGAAAATCAGGATGGGAATTCTTGAGCCTTCATCTGCACCATACTCAAACAGGTGGTTTACGGTTCCAAAGAAGAATGGTACTCTCTGATTTATACAGGACATGCAGCCAGAAAACAGAGTTACTATCAGGAATGTTGGTATAGGTCCAGTTGTGGATGAGTTTGCAGAAGCATTTGCTGGATGTGCCATCTATTCTTTAGGTGATTTGTATTCTAGATATGATCAGTTTTAGTTGGCTTTGGAAAGCAGGGACATAACCACCATGAGAACTCCTATTGGGCTTGTCAGGATGTGTACCTTGCCTCAAGGTGCCACTAATTTTGTTGCGCATATGATGAATACCATGCATAAGGTTCTTCGTGATTATATACCTAAGCTTACCATGCCTTTCTTGGATGATGTGCCCATTAAGGGGTGTGCAGAAGAAGAGAAGAATGAGAGTCTAAATGAGCAGGGATGCAGATACTTTGTGGCTGATCATATTTCAGCTTGTGAGAAGATTTTGGCCAGGTTAGAAGAAGTGAACTTGACACTATCAGGGCAAAAATCTGTTTTTGGAGTGAATGAGGTTGTCATTGTTGGACATATGTGTGGATATTATGGCACGAAACCCTCACCTGATAAGGTGGATGCTATAGGCAAGATTACGGAGTATTGTTCTATCACTTCAGAGGTGCGAAGATTCATTGGAGCTTATGCGTTTTATATGATTTGGATACCCCATTTTGCACACATAGCAAATTGTTTATATCAGCTACATCGAAAGGGGCAGAAATTCTATTGGGATGAGAGCCACACTAGAGCCATGCGAAAATTGAAGAAGCTATTGCAGATTGCTCCTACTCTCAGGAAAGTGGATTATAATTGTGGAAGGCCTATTGTATTGACAATTGACACTAGTCCAATTGGCATAGGTTGGGCTGTGGGTCAAGATGATGTAGATGGAAACATGTATGCTATTCGGTTTGGGGCGAAAGTCCTAAATGAGAGACAGAGGAGATATCCGCAAATCAAGAGGGAGTTACTGGGAATTGTTACGACTATCAAATGTGACAAGGAGTACTTTATTGGAGCTTCAGTTGTGGTAGAGACAGATTGCTTGCCATTGATTGGTATGATTACGAGTTGCTCTACTCCGGATATAGCTATGCTGAGATGGATTGCATACATCAAGTTATTAAATCTGGAATTTAAACATATAGCAAGGAAGAATAATCTAGTGGCAGATATGTTGTCTAGAGCCAGATATGATAATGAGGAAATACTACTTGCACAAGAGGATGATGCAGAAATTTCAACCACTATGGTTGATCATGTTTGTCATGTCTATGATATTGTGGCTTTCATAGAATAACTCTATGTTGGAGATTGGTTCCAGATTGGTAAGTACCTTAGTACACTAAGCAAAAGAGATGAATGAACAGATGAAGATTTCAAGAAGATCAGAAGGAAAGCCTATGGTTATTTTCTCAAGGACGGATTTCTTTGGAAGCATCCGAAGAAAAGAGGCAGATTACCTTTGCGGGTTGTCTGCGATAGAGAGACACAATTACAGGTGATGAGGGAGTTTCATGAGAGTTTTTGGGCTGGTCATAGAGGAGTGTGGGCTACTTATGAGAAAATCAAGGAGAAATATTGGTGGAAAGGCATGTATAGAGATGTTTCTCACTTTGTAGAGACTTGCAGAGACTGCCAAATGTATTCGGTAGTGCGTCATCGAGATCAGCTTCATCCGATCTATCTGCTATGCATTCATTATAAGTGGGTAGTTGACTTGGTTACTATGCCTATGGGTCTATGGCAGATGAGATATATTGTTTTCGCTAGAGAGGATCTTACCAATCATGTTGAGGGCAGATCTTTGAGAACGAAGACCACTAGTGCAGTGTGTAAGTTCTTATTGGAAGAAATTTTCTACAGGTATGGCTGTGTGGGTAAGATCACTGCGGATCGCGGTGAATTGGATGCAGATGAAGCTAGGGAGCTTTTCTCTCAACTAGGAATCAAGTTGGCTCTAACCACAGCATACAATCTAGAGGGAAATGGGAAGAGTGAAAGACGGCATCCATCGATAGTGAAAGCATTAGCCAAAGCATGCAGAGGACGGATTGGAGAATGGCCAAAACTTCTACCATTTGCTTTGTGGGCTGATCGTACCACTCATAGTATTACCACAGGATATATGCCTGCAGAGTTGATGTATGGTCAGAAACCTGTTATGCCGACTGAGACTTGTGCTTTAACTTGGTCAGTTTTACCTTGGCAGGAGGATTTGACGAGAGAGGAGCTCTTAGCTCTTCGGATTCGGCAGTTGGAGAGAAGACCAGAGGATATTCAGCTAGCTATTGACAGGTTGAAGGTTTCTAGACTAAGAAATAAGGATAGGTTTGACAGCAGGCATCGCTTGTGGCCTAGAGAAATAGAAGAGGGAGATTGGGTATTAGTCTTTGATAGCAGCCTTGAAAATAAGCATACTGCACTTCGAAAGATGGTGAAAAGATGGTTTGGGCCGTACATAGTCAGACATGTCTTTGACAATGCAACATATGAGTTGACAGAATTGGATGGGACAGTGCTTAGAGTGCCTATTGCAGGAAAAAGAATCAAGATTTTCAAGAAAAGAGATGATGAAGATTATGCATTGGAAGAATTTGCAAGAGAAGAGCAATGAGAAGAAACTCCAATGGAAGAGATAGATGATACGACAGATAATCTTGTTGATATACCGGAAATGCACAATGAAGAGATTGATCTGTTTGTGGATCTTGATGGTAACGATCATGGGTAGTTGGCCCATCCGGAGGATGCGCAGGATTAGAGGGGGTGGATGTCGTATTGCTGCGCATTCGAGGTGTGAAATCCACCCAAAAGTTGTGTGTGTGGGATTTGATACTTTGTACATATTTAGTTGTTGTGTTTATACTTTTGTTCTGCATGGGCAGTATAGTGAAGAGGGTTTGGAGCAAGAGGAACTTATCTGTAATGCTCTAGTTGGCATGTCTTGCCAAGTGGTCAGTCAACCTAGACGAGGAGGTTTTGATCAACAGCTCACAGGAGCTTTGGGAGATGTGGACTCTGAGATTGGTTATGTATATGGTGCTTTGATATTCGTAGGTGTGGTTGGTGGAGTTCTTTGTGAAGCTCAATATTTTTAGAATGTCATGCATGTTAGCTTCCGCATTGAATCTTCTATGACTGCTGCTGTATTCCGTAAAACATTGCGGTTGACTCATGAGGGAAAGAAGAAATTTGCTTCTGGCCGTATCATTAACCTGATTACTTCAGATGTTGAAGCTCTTCAAGGATTCTTTTAGTTGGATGACACCACTAATGAAGCTAGGCTACAAGAAACCCTTGGTGGATTTAGACATTTGGCATTTGGATACATGGGATCAAACATAAACACTCTATGCCCGTTTTTTAGAAGAAAAAAAAATGTTGAGATATGGAATTAGAGAAACCAAAACCTTGGTTTCTACGAGCTATAGATGGGAGTAATGGCCTCAATTCTGGCTGGGGGTGGCATTTTCAAATCGTTCCAAAGAGGAGGCCGCTTTTTGGTAGGAAAAAGCGGCGTATGGTCTGATAATAGCAGAAGGTTTTACGGGCAGACGAGGATAGAGGGCAATGTTTCTACTTCTTCAATAGCTTTTTCTACAGGAAGCTAAGAATGGCATTGATCTGATCCAGAAGCCATGGAGGTTCAATACACAAACCTTCGCCATCTTGGACCTTCTGAGTTTATGGAATGACACGGTTATTGACTTCTACATTAAGTACATCCAAAAAGAGAATATCTCAGACGATGATGGAGGGGATTATTCTCAGTAACAGGGGAATCGAAGAGGATCTCTGTAACTCAGGTGGAGGAAGAACATAAGGAGAAACAACATCTTTGGTGAAGGATGGAAGAGAAGAGGGGCCAGGGAAGCTGAAGGAAATCAGAGGATGATAGCTACAGACCAGGACGAAAGCTGAAGAAGGAAGTCCTTGGTGAAGCTTCAAAACAAGCTACACAATGTGTCGAGTCGAAGGGAAACAGAAGCAGAAGTTGATCATAAGGAGGACGTGAATCATCTGAAGCTCCTCAAGTGAAGATGATCGCAAACGGATAGAGATCTTAAATTCAAAAAGGAACTTTGTCTGGGAAGACAAGAGGTGAATCTGAGATTCAAAGGCACCTTACAGGCAGAGAATTGGTGAAGAAGAAGCAACGGTAGCTATGGTGACTCTTTCGCTCTGTTCTTGGAGAAAAACTTTCAGCATCGGTGCTATGAAAAGGCGTCTTCTTGATAATCTAGTGCTAAAGATTCACATTGAATCAGACAGGATTGGTGCTCTCCTCTCTAACCTTTGCCAACTTGCAACGGCACCCTTGAAGCTCTCGTGAAAGAGAGTGAGAGTGCTGTCAAGATCTGTTTGGATTTTCATGATGTTATCAATAAGCAATAACATTGATGCCAGTCTTTTATCCAGAGTATTCTCTATCAAAGGATTGAAATTCTCATCCAGATTTCGATCCACATTGAACCAGAGAAATTGCAAAGAAAGAGATATTGTTCCTTTTGAAGACTTCAGCTTTAAAAGCAAACAATGAAGAGAATGCCTTTTATACAGCATTGATGGAGATCTATCAAATAGTCTGCAAAAAGCCTTTGATTGCAAATGAAGACCAGGGGTATCGAAATACAACGATGTGGATGAACTAAGTCTGATCATATTTTCTGCTTCCAGCGCCCACTATGTAAAAATGTCGGATTTCATTAAAAAAGAATCTTACCATGTGGCAAACCTGTGAAATGGACATGCAATTGCATGTCAAACTTCAGGAGGAAGTTCTACCCTGTTTTGGCTGTCAAGGCAGGCTGCATTAGTGATTATAATGAGAAAACCGTGGATACTCCAGAGGCACAGTAATTGAGGAATTGATTTGTGAATGTAGACAAAGACTCATTTTATCATTTTACTTCATGAGATAGAAGGCCTGGTTATTCAGATAAACCAGATTGGATTGCTGCAAAAGGCATAGTTTCATACATTAAACTTGGTACCATTGTAATCTGTGGACTGCATGGTCTAGCAAAGGCAAATTGAATCTTCTTTCATTGAATTTTACTTTATACAGAGTTGTATAGAAAAGAAAAACCTGCTTACAGTTTATTGGAAACACTATATATATTTTGGCATACTCAATATAAAAATGTCTTTACATGGATTGTAATTATTTCAGCTCATATGCAACTTGGACGAGGAGAGCAAACTGTACGATTGTATTGGTAGATATGTTGAAGCTTAGAGAATGGAAATATTATCTTGGATAGCCTGTTCTTGCTTGATTGATCTTCTATTCTGAAATTATTCAAAGTCCTCTGTGGTTGCGACTTTGTTTTCGAAAAGCCCTTCGACAACGTATGGGAGGATGCCCAACAGTTTAATTCTGCTTTGGTTTGCCAATCTGATAAGCCAGTGTGTAGGTTGAATTCCTTGCAACCCCAAGTCCTTCATCGTCACATCCATCATTATGTTTACTAATGAGCCTCCATAAATCAATGCATCTAAAATAAAGCATCCTTCGATCCATACACTAATCTCTGGGATTCTAGGATCTAGGAAGGCGTTAGCCACATCTACTTCCTTTAGAAGCTCTAGGGCCTTATTGGTCTTGGTCGCTGTTGAAGGAGCAGTCCTTTGTCCACGTCTTCTTATGAAGATGTTTTTGAATTTCTTTCGGCAACTGGGAGATAGCATCAGCAACTGTCAGAATGTTAGGTTTGGTTTAAAAGTGTCTAGATCTTTGACCAAGTCATATTCTTTGATAAGATCCACGGGCTTCTCTAGCTTGCTGGGAAATGGGGCTACACCCATTTTCATATTTCCTTGTTATTCTAGTAATGGCAACATCGGAACTTCCTCTGTTTCCAGATCTGCTTCTGTATTATCTATCTCCTGGACCTCTAGTCCTATTTCTGGGATTGTCTCTATGACTCTCTGTGGCACTACAATGCTCTGTACTACACTGTTATGTCATGTACTACCATGTTCCTCTGTTGGCAGGTTGAACTTCATAGTCTTGGCAAGAGAGTTGTTCTCTTTCTTGACAACTGGTTCCTTCTTCTTCGTGGTGTGCGTGATAGCGGCAACTTCCAACTCTACCAAATTGGAGACAGGATCTTATACCTTTTGTTGGCTATCAGTGGCATTGGCCTTGACAGGGGTTGGACTTGGATAGTCCTTTGCAGTGTGGCCTTCTCCTTTACATCTATTTCATAAGGGCTTATAATCCACAAATCTTCTAGGGTTTGGACAATTTGGTGAGATATGACCCTTTTCTCCACATTTGTAACATTCCACCTCTAATCTCTGATCACCGCCAAATTATCATCCTCTGTAACTTTGAGAGGGAAACCTCCTTGGACCGAAATTAGGACCATACTCTCTAGGCTTGGTCCAATATCCTGTGTTGTCATTTTGGATTCTAGCAAGTTGAATCTTGCATTTTCATCTTTCTGTCTTCGTTCGTGCATCTCTTTCAGAGAGCAAATATCCTCTGTATGGTTCTTCCTCAAACAGTAGGAACAAAAGGCTCTAGGAATGGTTGGTTTTTTAGTACATTCAGTGGCTAAATGTCCCGCTTGATGGCACTTTCTGCACCATGTATTAGAACGCATCACATCTCTCTCAGCTCCCACAGGAGTGGATATATTGGTAGTATTCACCTTCAGCGTTTGTAGTTGCTCTGTAATCACATCCATAATCTCTTACTTGATACCTGCAAATGAGTTGGATAAATAGTCCTTTAGATTATCACCTCTTGAAGTACTTGTAGTAGGGTTTTAGAAAGCTTCTGTAATTACTACATACATGGATTGGCTTGATCCAGAGGGTCCTCTATTCTAGTTTTGATTCAGAGCTCCTGTTGAGACTTGGGGTTATTGATTCCAGTTGGTAGGGTTTCACTGTTGTTGAATCGCCATTCGAGGAACTGTTTGAGGCCACTGTTGTTGTGGTTGAACCATCATTTGAGGCACTGTCGTCTGGGCGACCACAATGGATTAGGTGCATTATACTGTGGCACTGTTTGCATCTGGGGATAGGGGTAGGAAACTGTCCCTGGAATTGCATTTTTGTGGGTATACCATTCCTGGCATGGGAGGAGGTAAGACTCCTCTTCCTGGAGTCATTCACAACCTTGCTTCAACTTTGTCATACAATCTTGCACCTTCCACTGCAGCTTGCAGATTGACTAGTCTTCTCAATTTCATGAACTTGCGAACTTTTGGTTGTAGGCCTCTGAGAAACACTCCTTTCTGGATACCTTCGTCCAAATGATGGTTAGTCCATCTCTTCAAGATGGATTCCATTTGCGAGACATAAGCTTGTACTCTTTCTCTAGAGGACTGACTTTATTCCTAGGTGTTCGTCTCAAAGTCCCCCATTGCCAATCATATCCCAGAGTCTCATCTGATATACTAAGAAATTATGAAAATTCCCCAACCGTCACTCGGTGGGTCTTTAAAGCACTTTACGGCCTTGCTGCTTAAAATCATAGTGATTGCAGCTACCGCCTTCAATGAAGTCTATTTTTCCCTTGAAATTTAGATTTTTGGGATATTTTAAGCACTTCTCGGAGTGAAAAATCACCATTCATTGGTGACCACGAGATAGGGCAACTTGGCCCCATCGAATCCTACGAATAGATCTGCACATAAGCCCAACCACAAAGAGCATCAAATTGATACAAAAAATACTCAACAAAGCACATCACAGCTTTCACCCTACCCCTTGACAAAATGAAGGCATAAAATCCACGAGGTATATGCCTTGCATAGTCTGATAGAAAGCCCAAAGCTAGTCACTAACTGACTGCTTCAACACGACCAAGCTAAAAAGAACTATCAGGAGGTCATCCTAAGTGGTGTTCTGAACTACCTACCTAACTAAGGACAACTCAACGAGGAGCTCCTACGAGGCGAGGACTCCTACTAACAGGAACGCCTAGCATGACCACCTAGCACGTCAGTAGAACAGGGACACTAGAACTCCTGTCTAAAACAAGTCTTTCAGTGCTTGACAATGCCGGTACACGAGGCGATGACTACTCAAACCTCCTCGAGACATACTAAGCCTAGACCTAAGACTTCATGCCTTGATTGCCGGTCCCTAACAAACAAAAAGAAAGCACCCTTACAGACACATATATCATTAATTGCTTAAGGAGAAAAGACTTGAAAAGGGGAGGAAACCACTTGGAATGGCCACAAGAAGCTCCTTTGTAGCAAAGGCTCCCTCTACTGACTTTATCAACCTGTATGGTGCAATCATAAAAATAGCAAACTATTAAACGTACCTGCACTAAACAAACATAGGGCCTCTTGGCCTAAAGAAATAGCACATTTTACTACAAACTAACTGACCCTCTTGGCCTAAAGAAATCAAGCAAACCAGCTCATATAGATCCCTCCTTGGAAGAAGGCAGATATACAAAAATACGCTCCATTCCAAGGAAAAAAATAGGGCTCTTAGCCCTAAAATAAATGCATCAAGTTGTGACCCATCCCTCCTGCATATGTAGCAAGAGGCGTACGCATAACATGTCATTTGATCAACCTATGGGTCCAGGATAATAGTGGTAGATGGGACTTAGCCACTCTTCGCATTACCCATATCAACCATCGCCTACCATATAACGTGTGGTCTAATAAAACTCCCCACAAGCAACCAGGTCCTGTCTCATGATCAATAGCAATATCCAAACTAGAACCATAGTTGAAGAAATGGTCCTCTTCAGATGTAAAATTTGCTAAGGAATTCACAAACTGATTCCAAGATCGTGGAAGCAGCTGAAGAGATACTCTCTCAAATTCATCAAGTAGGGTCATAGCAGTTCGATGATACATACAAAGGATAGGATTCTGGACTGTATATGTCCCATTTAATTGATTTATGATCAGCTGGGAATTGCCTTTTACTAACAACCTCTGAATACCACCTTTCTTGGCAATATTTAGTCCCATAATCAAGGCTTTATACTCTACCATGTTGTTAGCAAATCCTGCCTCGAGATAAATAGCTAATTTCATTGTAACTCTACGTCAAGGATCTTGGATAACTACTCCCACACTCCCTTTTTTATTAGGGCCCTTGGATGCTCCATCAAAGTATAACGTGTACATCCACAATGGATTTACACAGCTATCCATTAGGAACTCCCCTATTCATACTGATGATAGTCAAAATTCAACATATTTAGAGGATGAACTGACGGCTCCATCCCACCTTCTTCATTAAACTCAACAAGGATGCTTGTCAAAATTGTAAATAGTGATGGTAGAAAACTTTGATCTACCACACAAAGGTATCGTCTTCATGCTTAATCACTTTGTATCCTTTTCTCCACCAGATAAGCTTCTCCTAATGATACCTTTGCTCTAGATATGGGTGCCCCAAATTAGGGATTAACCACCCCATCAACCAATTTAAGCTCTCCTATAGGTTTCAAATTAACCCTAGTATGGACTTGCAATGCATTTAGCACGTTAGCATACTCAAAAATAATAAGGTTTAATCTTATTAAGCTTAACTTTATTTTTAAATTCCACTCCTTGTAGATCAACTAGTAAAGCTGTGAATTTGTTTTTACCTATCCTAACTACCTTGTAAGGGCCATCCCATCTAGGTTCCAGATTCCTTGGAAATAGCTCCCTATGTGTGTCGTACTATTGGACTAACTACCCATTTTTAAAGGTATATTTCTTCGCTTTCAAATCATGCAACTGCTTCATTTTATGTTTAGCTACCTCTTGGTGTAACAAAATCTACAATTTAAGCTCATCCAAGTGGGCTATAGTTGTAAACCGCTCGAATAGGGCATCTTCATCACCCAAAGAATGATTGATTGCGAATCTTATGGTCAGCAACTCGATTTCTAAGAACAAGACACACTCCTCCCCATAAACTAATTTAAATGGGGTGTGGCTAGTGGCTCGTTTAAATGTTGTGTTATACGCCCAAACTGCCACATATAATTTTGTATCCTAGTCCCGTTTATTTTCGGAGACTATTTTGGATAAGATACCCACAAGCTGCTTATTGGTACTTTCAAATTGTCCATTTGCCTGTGGATTATAGAGAGTTTTCTTATTGTGCTTAATTTTCCAAGTTTCAGTCAGACTTTTAATCACCTTGTTCAAAAGATGGGTTCCACGGTTCGATTTTATTTCCTTTGGTGGACCAAAACAGTAAATGATCTGGTCAAGTAGAAAACACGCAGTCTCCTTTGCATTGTCTTGCCTTGTCACATATGCTTCTAACCACTTTGTAAAGTAATCAGTGGCTACTATAATGTATCTCTTCTGAGTAGTAGATGATAGGGTAATAGGACCCACAAAGTCGATGTCCCACTTCTCAAATGAAAGGATGGCCATAATAGGCATAAGTGGTCTCTTCCTATTCTCTCTACTATCGCATCTCTTAACATACTCGAATGAATCTTGGAAGATGGACAGCCACCAATAACCAGCTCTTAAAGCCTTTTGTGCCATCAACCGCCCAGCAAAGTGCCCTCCACAAGTGGAGTCGTGGCACTCCTCCAAGATAAATGGAACCTCGTCACATCACACATCAACGATAGATATCATCAACACCCTGCCGATATAGTGTTCCTGCAATAAAGGAAAATTTCAATGTGTGATGTTTACTTTTCCTCTTCTCGAATTTGGATAAAGTAGCTCCAGTATCTCCCATGGATAAATAGTGCATTATAGCAGCATACCAGGAGGGAATAGATGCCATGTATATCTTAAACAATGTTTTCATATCACTTCCTTCAACTAAGACCTCTTTTGGCTCTCCGAAATACACAAGACATTCTACAATGTCTTGTAGCTTCCGTGGCTTACTCTTGATCTCGTAATCAAACTCCTGCTCAAAGTGATTAACCACTTTGCTAAAGGATCAGGTGGTTGTAACCTTTTTAGCAACAATTGAAGCCCTTCCGCTTTCGTATAAAAAAACACCTTCTCATAAAGAATGTAGTGCGTGAACTTTTTGGTTGCAAATACCATCACAAGGCACAACTTCTCCATACAGTAATAGTTAGTTTTTGGTATGCAGCAAAGGCTATCGGATGGTACCACTTTTCCTCCCAAATTTGGGATAAGTAGAGCTGATACTATACATGGTGGCTGCTTAAAATATATATAACATTTTGCCCCTTTTAGGTGCTTTTAAAGTTGATGCTTTGGCAAGATCTTGCTTCACATCGTCAAAAGATACTTTGCAAGCATCACTCCATGCAAACTGATAGTTAAAGGACAATAGGTTTGTGGCAACGTTCTTTCTGCTAGGGCATTGATAAACCTCCGATAATACCCTGCCAATGACAGAAAGCTATGTACTTCCTTTGAAGTATGCGGCAGACTCATGGCAACTATAACCTTGATCTTTTCAAGGTCAGTCGCAATCCCTAATAAACTGACCACATGACCTAACAATAGCCCATAAGGCACTCCAAAGACACTTCCGTGGGTTAAGAGCTATGCAAAAATGTCTACACCACTCAAAACACTTCCGCAAAATAATCAGTTGCCTTTCTCTTGTGGTGGCCACCCCTAGGTCATCAATGAATACTTTCAAATCCTCTGGAGAGATGTCATCAAAGGTCATGTCGGTTGTTCTTTTCCATGAACCACATGCATTACACAAACAAAATGCCATCATGTGGTACGCAAAGGTATTGAAGATAGTAATAAATGTCATTTTTAGCTTGTCTTGCTCAGCAATCGCCATTTGGCTATACCCCGCAAAGCAATCCATGAACAAATATATTTCCCTACCCGCTGATTGATCCAAAATTTGGTCAATAAAGGGCAACGGGTAGTAGTCTTTAACAATCTATTTATTCAAATCTCTGAAGTCTACACAAAGCCGGATTTGATTATTTTTCTTTTTTTTAATCACAACTAGTGAACACCATTCAGTATGCTGAATAGGGAAGATCAGACCCGCTTTTCGCAACTTTTGTAGCTCCTCAAATAGCCCGTCCCTTAGTTCAAAAGGCATGCACCTTACTTTCTGACATACAGGGTGGGTACCTTCCTTTAGAGGAATAGTATGCACAATCAGACTAGGGGGAATGCCCCTAAGTAAATCATAGCTCCAAGCAAAGACGTCACGAAACTCCTAAATCATGGACACATAGTCCTCTCTCTCTTCCAAATTGAGCATGGAACCTAATTTAATTGGCTGCGAATCATTAGGCGTACCAAGGTCCAACTCAATAACGTTTATGTCTCTTATTCGATCTTGAGGCTCTATCGACTCATTCAATGTTATCTGATAAATGTCCTCTATAGTGGATCCTTCTTTAGATCCATTGCTTGATGACGTCTCACTACCAGTTGGATGATCTATTGTTTCTAGTTCAGTAGAGGATAAAGGAGCTCTCTCACTCTGAGGAGACTCAGAGTAAGCATCCTTTATTAGAAGATGGACACCTCGACCTAGAATCACTCGACCAGTGGGTATATCGACTTGGTAGTCCGTCCATAAGATCCATGGCCTACCTATCAAAACTTGATAGCTAGGATATCCTGCAAACCTTATCACCCTAAAGTCTAGATAGCATTCCACACTTGCAACAGTAACGTGGACTTTAGTGATGAAACCTTCTCCTTGTCTTAGACTATCATCCACCATCCTAAGAAGTGTAGAGCTATCTTTTTGAATTTCAAGACCTAGCCTCTCCATCAAGTCTGAACTCATGATATTGACAAAGGATCTAGTGTCCACGATAGCATGCTCTACTAATATTTCATCCATGTATGCTAGAACCCTAGGGCAATGCTTTTTAGCATGATCGAACAAATCTTCTCCCACTCGTGCTATGCCCAAAGGTTCTACAATATACCCAATACATAGGATTTTCTTGAATTCATTGCATACTCCTAGAGAAAGTTTAATCAACTGCATGAGATTCATGTCTAGTTTAACTTTGCAAAGAGAACTTTCTAGGTCAAAGTCGTGGTAGTTAGCCAAAGTTCTCTTCTCGCGCCAAACCATTCTCTCCTGTGGTCTTTGGACCAGCTTTGGTGCCTTTTTTTTAACTTTTTCCTTCTTTCTTGGCAATCCTTTATCCTTCTTGGGATTAACTTTACTATCAATAGGCCTTAGAGGTCCACCTTCCATATCAGGATTCAGAACTTTCTTTCCCCTAGCATCTTCTTTAGGGTTTCACCCTACAGATTTTACAGTTCCTTTATTACCCTCTTTAATATTTTGACCTCTTGTTATGGCTCATAGATTAGAAGTTTCAACATCATTGACACATATGGCCTCAATAAGACTGACTCCACTGCCATGAGGCAACTCCTCTAAATTATCCTTTCCTCGTTGCAATATTTGTCTTGGTCCCTCATCTTGTTGGAGATTATTCCCTTGTGCGCGATGGTTAGCTGGACATGGCAGTTTACTCCCTTGTTGGAAAGAACTAATCTTACTCCAACAGGTAGCAGCTAAGTGGCCAGACTTTCCACAAATATCGCATGTAACATTCAAACAATTCCTAGGGAAGTGTTGGCCACCACACCACTTATAACTGAATCTTGAGAGGGCACCCTCTTCAGAGAGTTGACTCCATATCAAATTCTGCTGCTTCTTAAGAAAATTAACATCCACATCTATTTTTCTATATTGTTTAGAAATCATATCGATGTAGTGCTTCATCATGTCCTTTAAGTTCACCAAGGACATTAGAGGCACTCGACTCATAGCTGAAGTCATCTATTTGTCGTCCCATCGGCCCAACCACTTGATTAAGAATTGGCCGTTGACCTACTAGGACAACATTAGGATTCATTATTTGGCCTCCACCATTTAGTGGGCCCCGTCAGACTAGCCATAGGAATAGTAATACTACTGGGAAGAGTAGGTAACATAGGCAAATTCGGCATGATACTCCCTCTACCATTCACATTTGACATGGGGTCCCCTTGAATTCCATTGGTCAGTGCCAAATTATTACCATTCCAATTTACCCTTGCTGCGTAATCCGCTTGCAATCGCGAGTCTACTCCTTCTGCTTGGGTAATAGCAATGTCAATGTCAGCCAAAGCGACACTACTCAGCTGTACCTGGATATTGAAATCTAATCCATGTAGGAAATATTACAACTTTGTAGCCGGTGGAATGGGGATATAAGTATTAAGTTTGTGAAGAACTTGCTTTAGCTTCTTGGCATAGGCATGGACATTCTCATCTGGCTCTTGGCATGTTACATTCAAGACACGCAACCAATACTGTCCACCCCTCTCAGGAGGAAACTCTCTATGGAAGGCCGTGAAGAATTGGTCAGTGCTAGTTATGGTTCTAGTATCTAGACTATGATGCCATACTGTTGCCCTTCCTTTTAACATCATATTGAAGAACATCATTAGGTGTCCTTTGTCTTGGATTCGATAGTTGAACATGAGTGTCTGAAACTCCTTAATGTAGAGTTCTCCATCTTCTTCTGCTAACCCATGAAGATGGGCACAGGTGCTCCTAATGCCAATAAATTTGGCATCCCTGCTGGAATTACAATGGGTTGTGGCATGGCTACAATCGGATTTACAATAGGAGTTTGTGTAGGTAAAACTACACCCCCACTTGAAGTCGGTTGATTGACTAGAAGCGGGGAAATACTAAGACTTCCACTTGCACTCAAAGGGCTACTTATGCCACTTAGGTTATTAGAACCACTACCGCTTATGCGTAACGGGTTTCTCCTTTGAAGAGAATAACACCTTAAAATCTCGGAGTGCCGTCTAATCCTCTCAGCACGTTCTCCTTTTTGTATTTTGGTTTGACGGTTCTTGTCAGAGGACATAAACCAACTACTTGATCCCTAGAAAAACCTAGATTCAAAATCCACCACTTATTTCCCGCTCCTGGCAAATGCACCATAGATGGGACCTAAAATGGGCCGATGCTGGCTATAGCACTAGCTAGACCTCATGCACACAACAAACAACCCCACCACATGGCCTCGTGGGCCAGGAGTGTTTGTAATACACCAATGTACACTAGATAGACTTAATTATGTGTTTGACTGATATGTAGTCCAATGTTTACCTTCCCTTCTCCTCACAGGAAGATCCCATAACATATAGGCATAGTGCCTCGTAACACAAACATAAGGAAGCTCCTCTCGGCTGATTGCCTTGGCTCCATTGGGACTCTGCTACACCTCGGGGATTGGCCCCAATAAGGAAGCTCCTCTCAGCTGATTTCCTTGGCTCCACTGGGACTCTCCTACACAAACATAAGGAAGCTCCTCTCAACAGAGCTGATTGCCTTGGCTCCATTGGGACCCTCCTACACCTTGGGGATTGGCCCCAATATGCATAGCTTCAATTAAAAATACACACGACACAAACTCCAATCTTTCATTTTAAACGTATTCCAGGAGATACCATGTGTCCTCACAAAATAATTCCCTTAGAAAACGAATGACTAACCTACAGCTTAGGTTTCTTTCCACTCCACGTATAAGTCATGTCCTAGGAAGACAATTGCTATGCAATCCAAGATCGGTAGCATGGCATGCGTCATGCATAGTGCATATGATCCTAGTGCACAAAAAATATTCATCAAATCAACACTTTGTGATGTGGAAAAACAACCCCTTCATGATTTTCACTAAACGTATGCTTCGATATATGGAGACTAGCATCGATTTCTTGTGCTACTAGCCCCTTCAACTAGAATATCAAAATTCTAAATGAAATGCACAATCAAATATTTCAAAGATTTAAAACCCTCTCATCCCTTTTAATCTCTTAACATCACCCTTTCCCTCTAACGTTTAGGTTATGTTGCGTTGCATAGATGTAGGGTTTTATTTCGTATGTATTTTTCACATAAAATGGAAAAACCCATGAACTATGACACATAAACAAAGCCAAATTGAAGCCAAACTTCATGCCTCAGCTTTGTTATATAGCCACAACCATGAATCATAATTTTCTAGATTTCTTATAATGAGGAAATCCTATTTTTCTCCATTTTTAGCTATTTTTCTCTATTTATTTGTGCATAAAAACAAATTATTTTCTAATTTATGATTAGTGAATGATTATGATAGTTGAAAGATGTTTTGTCTCAAGAAAATTTCCCAAGTGTATCTCTTTTCCCCACCCGAAACTAATAAAACCTTCATTTTTACACTAAAAAAGCGCTTTTCGGGCTATAATTTAATTATTGCAACTATTAATTATTACAGATCTGCATTTCTTTTATGCTCATTCCCCCTCAATCATAATGAAAACAAGATCCAAACAAATTTTTGTTCCATATGAATTTCATTTCAACCATCAAACATAATTTCCTTTGTAAAAATGACGCATATCGCTTACTTGCGTGTTGAGGGTTTTTTGAATTATTTTTTTGGGTTGCCAACAGATCGATCAGCAAAAAATCTTCAATGTTGAACATTCCCCTCAGCCTCCTCTTGATCTTGGAGCAATCTGGTTCAAGACAAGCATCTGTCTCGCATTCTCTTCTTGATTCTTGCCATGTGAAGCACCATTTGGAGGAGAGAGAAAGACTGAAAGTGGTTATTCCTGTATGGGAAACCATTGGACGTACAAAGACCAGTGATGGAGAGCGTAGAGAAGCACAAGATCAGGGATATTATTAGTTGGGGGGTTGTTCTTCAACCCCCATAGCCCCTTCTCCCTCAAAAATCAGCATAGTAGGGCATCACCATCTCTTTCTTCTCCACAAAAACCCCCCCTCCCCAAATTTGTCAAATTTAGGGTGTGCCCAAGGCCCCCCAAAGGGTGGCACCCCTTCAACTCTCAAGTGGTTGGCCTTTTTTTGGCACTCCTCTCGGGTTCCGCCTCTGAATCGGCTTTTGAAAATTCCTGGGCGTCCGTCTCAAAGTCCCCCATTGCTGAGCATCTCCCTGAGTCTCATATGACATGCCGAGAAATTATGAGAATTCCCCAACTATCACTTGGTGGGTCTTTAAAGTACTTTAGGGCCTTGCCACTTAAAATCGTACTGATTGCAGCTGCCACCTTTGATGAAGTCTATTTTTCCCTTGAAATTTGGATTTTAAAGCTATTTTAAGCACCTCTCAAAGTCAAAAATCACCACTCAGTTAGGGATGGAGATGGCGACTGAAGCCACCTAGCGTTTCTAACTTGAGGACCCCTAGGTGTAGTGACTGTGGCCTACATATAATGAGATCATTCAGTTGCTTTTCCTATGATTTCCTTCTAGTGATCTCTTATTTGTTCACTTTCCTTTTTTCTTTTCTTTGTATTTTCTGGGATTTTCTTTTCTTTTCTTGTGTCTTTCTTTCTTTTCTTCCTTCTTTTTTTATAAAAAGATATATATACAAATATCTAGTTCTTGTTATTAGAGTCACAAGAGGAGGAGGTTGGAGACTTAATGGATTTGCTAAGAAATTGTCTACTTTGGATGTATCCCTTTAGGCCTATTTGAGCGTTAATAGGAGTGGTAGATAGGAAGGGATGGTTGCAGCTAGTGAAACGGTTGTTGCTCATATCCTCTAAGAGGGCTACGCAAAAAGATGGCAGGAGGGCCGCACACATCATTAGCCTAGCCATTGCATAGCTATCTATACTAGCATTGACATAAAAAAAGAGTGGCGGGAGGTGGTGCTCCTGTGGTATAGGCTCTTGTCTAGGTAGTACCCTAAGTAATCTGAGATAATTACTAGTAATAAATGCAATATCTAGGAAAAAAGTGAGCTTGTCTAGAAAATGAGCAATTGAGAAGGTCATGGCATCCTTTGGCTTGGTGGCATTTACATTATATATCTTTGGAAAATCATATTTGTATGGATTTCAAGATTGAAATCCACCCCTACCCTTCTTCGATATGGCATATGTGTGGGGTCATTTCTCTCGAAAGGTAGTATGTTACAAAACAATATCCAGGCATCCATGTTGTCATCTCAAATTCCCCTTTGCTACTTTGGTTGGGACTCATAGCCTTGAACTGTCCGGGGCACCTCCATGACTTTGTCTTCCCCATATTTGGGTGCTTCCATTCCCCATCGTGTCAAATTATTCTCCCTCTACTGGTTCCATCTACTATCAAGCCTTCCTTCCACACTTATTACCTCCTCCACCAATTTGGTTGATAACTTTGCATAAGGTGGAGGGGAATTCACAGGTGAATTCGAAGGGTTGGCCGCCATTTTCTTTTTGCTCCCACACTATGAGCTCTGCATTTCAATCCATTGGGAAGCAATCCGCTCATGGTGGAATGGGCACTTTAGGGGCTATTTTTGGTTGTGCTTTTAATCTTCTCTTTGCCTCCCCTTTGCCTGCTCCAACATCCTCACACTTTTCTTTTTGAGTTCTACTTTTCTCTCAACCGTGTTGTTCACTTCTTGTTACATTTTTGGTTGTGGAGAGGGAGGTTGTGTGTGGTACTAGTTCCTCTTCTGGTGGGCCTGTCCCATCTCAAACTCTGGCTTGGCTTCTAGGAGTGGCCTTTGCCTTTCAGCTTCACTCCTGGTTCTTGTGGCTCTACTTCCCTGGGTCCTGAAGCTTGTGGTTGGACATGTAGCTTGTGTCTTAGAGCCTTGCAAGAAATCTCTAGCTTTCTCCTTAATGATTCAATGGCCTCCTGCTTGTCTCCTAGTTATGTGCTTCTTAGCCAATGGCCTCAACAGGTTTGCTGGCCTATGGCATTCAAGCTCTATCTAGGAGACGCGATGATTTGAGGTGCGGATGCATCTCTTGGTTGTGTGGGAGAGACTGATGTGCTCATGCTAGAGAGATCATCAATCTCATCCTCCAAAATGGGCTCTCTCTAGGAGACGTGATGATTTGAGGTGCGGATGCGTCTCTCAGTTGTGTGGGAGAGACTAGTGCGCTCATGCTAGAGAGATCACCAATCTCATCCTCCAAAATGGGCTCAGCATCCTTTAGGTGGTCTTGGGCTTCTCTCACCCACTCCTTGATCTTTTCTATGGCTTTGAGTTGGCACTTCGGGTTGGGGTACTCCCCCACCTTAGCACTGCCTTTCTCAACAGTCTTTGGGGCAGATGTTTTAGCCTCAGCATCCGTGACTTTCTTTATGATAGACACTGTTGATGCTCTTTTGATTTTCAATGTGACCTTTGCTTTGTTTTTCTTCTTTCTTCACCTATGACTTTTATTTCTAATTGAGACTGCATCCAAGTTACTAGGCCCTAGCAATATATGCCGGCGTGCTTCGTTTGCACGTGGGTCACAACATGCAACGAGATGGTCGTGGCCTCCTCATTAAGTGTCTTGACACCAAAAAATCCCAATGGAATTGATGGTACCATTGCCAAACTAGAGGATGGTCTCTACCTAGGGCAATTGGAAAAAATATGAGTGATTCCACACTGAGTACATTTGAGATTAGTCTTATCTCGATTGGCTTGCTCCCCATTAGGGCCAAAAAACGTTAAAAACAACACTTTTGTTAATCCGTGGATTAAGGAAAGGGCCAAAGAGATTTTTCCATGCAGAAAAAAATATGGCATTCTTGTCTCCTCTGCTTTTGAGATAGTGGAGTTCATTTTGTGGTTCTCCCCTCCTATTTAGCCAAAATCTTCAAACCCTGACAAGTTTTGGTAGTCCCAACGACCCCTATTAACTAATAAAAGCTGTCAAAACCTCTGACAAAGACATATGGCCTCTTCAAAGACCCTAGCTAGTACGTCTCTCTACAAGCTTGAGTTGCCTATCAAGGCCTTCTAGAGTTCCTCACTATGTATTTCGTTGATGAACACTGTAGACAACGCTCTCTTGATGGATCACTTGTTAGTGGGGATTCTCCTATAGACTCTCCGCATGTGAGTAACACAGTCCTTGATGTTCTTTTTGTCCCTGTGCTTGACATCCATCAGCTACATGATAAGATTATTTGAGTACGTGGCCTCCAAGAATCTCTTAATTCATAGATGCTTGAGGTCATTGAAATTGTTGCACTTTGCAGTGTCTAGGCTTGTGTACCACATCCTACTGGTATCGCCTAAGCATAGACAAAAAGCTTGTGAGTATACTAGGCAAGATTTTTGAGGTCATTAGCTTCGCAGATGTGCTTGTTAGAATATCAAGCTCTTGTTACTCTTTAGTCAATCTATCTTTATGTGTGTGACCGACATTAGCTCAATATAACTATACATGTGTGTGACATTCAATAAGTCGGTGTAGTCAGTGACTTAACCATAATTAGTCTTGGTTAGTCATACCTATGTGTGGAAGGCTCTTTCAATGAGTATGACAGAAGAATAATAGAAGAACAACCACAAGATTAGGCTCATCTTCTGCTCCACTCTATCTCTCTCTCTCTCTCTTCCAACATGGTATCAGAGCTTGAACGCCTAAAGCCTAAAGGCTTGGTAGTGGCCATTTGACGTCAAGACATCAGATTTGAAGAAAACATCATCAAAGGAGACTGTGTTTGTAGTCCATTTTTTACAGAAGACATATCTTGCTACAAAAATGGTTTTTGGAGAAACAACCCACTAATCTTGACCATTTTGATGTGGTCTGCAACTTTGCATAAGAAACTTTTTTCAATTTTCTCACAGATTTTGAGATATTCAGCACAGACATGTGCAGACTGACTATTTACTGCAATAAACAGTAGGTGATAGCATCATTGCTTGGCTGAGAGCTCATCTGGGAGCTTAAAGAACTAATTATAGATCTGAAATAACAGCGGTCTACTATATACGGACGACCTACATCATGTATGCACCTCTGACATGATCTTGGAACTCTCAAACTTGTTAAGGAGTACCATTGAAGCATAGGTATATGCTGGGAAGTCATATGGACTTGATGTCATGCACTGAAGCTGGGATTTTATGCTAAAAAATATTCAAATCTAGAAAATTTTAATGTTGAAACTATTACTAAATGTAAGCAACAAGCATTGTCTCTTACTGAAGAATTACATGTCATTTTGGAGCTCCTGTCATTTGTATGACCTAATATATGTATGTTTAATGCTTGGAAGACTAAAGAGAGCCTTGGATGCAACTGAGGATTGAAATATGGAGATGAAACAAATGCCTTGACATCTACTTGGCTGGTCATTTACAGTAAATGGAGTGTATGACATTGCCTCTCTACACTCCTAAAGAAATTAACATAATTTATCACTCAAGATCTCAAAGAAGTTGATTTCTTGAATGTTAGGTTGCAGGTTTTAAACTGCATATTCTCTTCACTACTGCAATAAGAATACATGAGACAAAGATACAATGCTTGCAGAGTCTATGTATTGATTAAAATACCTAAGGGTTATCCCACATGCTTGTGGATGTTTCAAAGGTTGTAAAGGGCTGAAATACCTTGCTTCTTTGGTGTAGAAAATTAATTGTAGGAAACTGTCCTAAATTGCGGAAAATTGTCCTGATCTACAAAAAATTGCTTTTGAATTACATGAAACTATCCTAAATTGCAAGAAACTATCATGAATTGTAGGAAACTAGTCCTAAACTGTAGGAAAATGAGTTAGATACTTATAGGTTGTATACATCATTGAATACCTAAGTTGCAACTATGGCGAATGCTCAAGGCACTGACAATATCACTCAACTTGTGGGAGAAAAGCTAGACAACAAAAACTTTGCTTTATGGAAGTTTTGTATGAAGAAATTTTTAGTTGGATGAGGCTGAGCATGAAATGCTTGAAAGAAATCCGACAAATGATAAAAAAAGGGCTCATAAGCTATGGACTGAGAGAGCATGCAAGGTGTCACATTGGTTTTCCTTATGTATATCATATGCTATGGTTATATCGATTACTCGATGTGGTTCCCCAAAGGGTGCATGGGACATACTCATCAAGAATTATGGAAACGTAACACATGCAAGAAAGATTCAACTAAAGCAAAATTTCAATAATATGTCTAGGAATGACAGAGGCATTTAGGCCTACACTATAGAGATCAAGAACATAGTGGATCAGCTTGCTACATTGGATCTTTAGTGTCTGGATGATATGATTGCAGTGACATTGAATGGACTTGGAAAAGAGTATAAAGCATTTGATATGTCTATTTCTGTGAGAGCTAAATCCCCTGATTGGGATGAGCTGATTGCTTTGCTACTACATGAGGAAGTTAAGCTTGGGATGAATACATGTTCTAGTATGTCTCAAAGCAGAGACATTGTTCTTTACTCTAGCCAGCGTGGTAGAGGCGACAGAGACCATGGCTTTTTTTGAGGTCGAGGAGACACTCGAAACACTTATGGACAGCAACAGCATAATGCGAGGCGACAGAGACCATGGCTCTTTTCGAGGTCGAGAAGACACTCGAAACACTTATGGACATGTAATATTTCCGCGTACCGTACCGTAAATATTAACTTTCCGTATACCGTGTAAACCCTGTGTAAAGGGTATCTCTTGCATTGAAATTGTTGACGGCGTAATGTGTGACCCGCGCGCGTGAAATGGGGTCCTCTGCAAATGGTAAATTGAACCGGGGGATAAAAACCGCTAACTGCACGAAAACACCCTCTTGGGAGGGGCAATTCAATTAAATTGATTGCAAATTTTTTTTATGTATTTATCCCTTTCCCCCAGCCGATGCATGGCTGGAGGAAAGGGAGTGTGTGGGGGGGGATGGGAAAGAGGAGTTTGCATGGGAAGATCCCCCACGTGGGGGAGACCCCTTCCCCACCCCCACGGCCTATAAAAACACCCCCTTGATGGGGGGGTGGCTTAAGGGAGAAGACTGGAGAGGACTCTGTCGGGAGAGAAGAGGAGGAAGTCGTGTGCTTAAGGAGGGAGAGGAGGGGCAAAGACTCTGAGAGGAGGGGGAGAGGCCGTCGTGGGAAGCCGCCAGATCGCCAGCCGATTGCTGCCGCCCAGTCCGGCCTGGCCGCCGCTGCCACGGTCCACCGTGCTGCTGCCGCCATCGAACGCAGCTGTCGCCAGCCCCGCCGACCATTCTGCCGCCTGTCCACCGTCCAAATTCGAGCCGCCGACACGTCGTCCACGACACCTCCTTTCCCCACATGGAGTTGAAGAAAAAGAAGCTTCTTTGGAAGCTTCTTAGAAGCTTCCATAGGGGGCCTCCCTAGACCCCCTTCCCACGGCCCTATTTTCCACTTTTTTTTTGACACCCATTTTAAGGGCAAATTCCCACCATTTGGCCAAAAGGCCTTTCCCACCGCATATTCCCCGAAGATCCCTTAAAGATCGGGATTTCCAAGGAAGGAGATGGTGAGGCCACAAAGACCTCGCAAAAGCCTTCGACGAGACTTGGACAAAGACATTGTTCCGCAAGCCGTCCAAATACCGCGCCGAATCGAGCTCGTGGGAATTCCGAAGCTTTGTTGCAAGGTCTATTCCGAAGAGGAAACCATCCGCATACGAACACAAAGGCAACTCGTAAGTCGAATTTACGACTACGATGGCTCCTAAAAGATCCCAGGAGGCAACCGCGGGAGGTTCGACTCCAAACGTGCAAGTGGACATCACCCCGACACCACAAGTCCAGGTTCTTCCGTGTTAAATTCCGCATAAGAAATGATTAGGCGCGCTTAGGAAGGGAAATTCAAGTTACGTTTAAATTAAAAGCATTGAAAGAAATGCATCTTTTTGAGCATTATGAAAGATTGAACGGTTAGGGAATTAGATGCATGTAGATGGTATTTTTAAAGGTAAGAATCTAATCCTAAGCAAGAAGACGAAGTTTATATGTGCATTAGTTGCCATCCTAGATATGATGAATTAAGCATATATGCACATTATGATTTCATAGGGAAAGTCTAGCACCATAAGATTTCATTCGGAAAGAACTAATAGGGCACTAAAAACGAACGTATGACTTGCAACATAGTTATACGATGGAATAGAGCAACACTAGTTTTCGCTTGAGTATCATCACGACTTAGTGACTAGGAGAATGTTATGAAATTGCGTAGTCTTCATGAGAAAAGGATCAATCATTAAAGAGTCGTAACTAGGTGTAAATGCATGGGATGCCAAAGGATAAACTACAAGGTAGTAGGTACGATTGTTGATGCAAGACCTAGTAGGCCCTAGGGAAAGTTAGTAACCAAATTAGCATGCACCAAGGAAAGATTGTATGACTCGCCAATGCATAAGTTCGAGAGCATAGACTACAAAGTAGTAGGCTGGATTAATTAGGAAAGTTAGCGTACATATTAGTAAGTAATTTACCTCACCAAGAAAACGGCAATCAATCGCTTGTTTACGCGAATTCGATTCCGTAGATTTGGTTTATCACCCTAGAAGGATCATCCTTGTCACAAACAGGCATAAATGAATTGGCTAAGTAATATGAATCACAAGGAATCGTATAACATAGGAATCCTAAGAGATAACTAGGATTTAGTACAAGGATAACTCGATATCGCTTAGGACAAAAACTGTGAACCTAAGGATCATGATGGAACTCCGACGGAGTTGCATATTCTAGTATCATGACCCAAACCTAATTGTAATGACTTGAAGGATACCCCAAAAATCCTGTTACTCGGATAGGGTTAAAAACCCGCAGTCGGAACACTAAGGAAGGGATAGGAGGATTCCGTAGGATAGATGCAATACTTGCGCACAAGCCGCAACATTGTATAGTCTTGGAATTTGTCCGCAAAGAGTCTTGTCATCTCTCGAAATGAGGTTGACAAGTTATTGAAGGAAGTTAATTTATTGAGGATGAGTAATCATCCTGTTATTCACTTTCTTGGGAAAAGTTTGCCAAGGAAAAGGTAAGTTAAGTATTTGCCTTGAAGCAAATGACCGACAATAAACTAAAGCGACATGGTCGCTGGATCCTGCCACAATAAACCTAATGTATTGGAAGGGTATGACCCTAACCCAAGAATGATAGGAATCTTGCTAAGTTGCAATTGATTCCGAATCGAATGCGGGTTGCATTCGGAGATAAGGAGTCAATCCTTAACAGTTTGCCAGTTAAAAGACCATTGAAATTGATTGTGCTTGTAACAGTTTAGAAAGGACTGTTTGCATTGTTTGCTCAATGAACTAAAGGATGAAAATATATCTAAAGCTTCAGGTTGGTGCCTGAGAGGCAGCTTCAGTTACCCCCGACTGCCTGCCTAACCCTAACCAAGGGGGTTGTGAACCGCGCCGGGAACGTGGACCGAACCCGCCGTGAGAGGTCTCTCCGTTGAGTTCTGCTTGGAGCAGGAGGACGCTTGGGTGCCAGGGGGGGCTCTGGCTGTAAATCCCTCGCCTTCCGGGTCCTGCACAAGAGACTAACGTGACTCGGGATTGGATCTCGAGGCCCGCATACTAGTCTACGGGCGGAAACTTGGGATAGTAATCACAGGAAGGATTACTGGATAGCCTTCGGGCGGATTATGAATACGCCTACGGGCGGGAACTCCTTGTATTCCAAAGATAAAAGGATAAAATGATAATAAAGGAGCTGTTTGGCATTGTTTTCTTTATGTCCTGTGATAAGATTACGTGAAGGAACCAGTGCTTAACAGGGTTAATCAAGGAAGTTGTTTGTATGTGTCAAACTAATGTGGTAGGTAATTACATAACTAAAACAAACCGAGGAAAGTGCGGAGGATGGACCATGGGTCCGTCCTACGGATGGGTGGTCCCGGTTAGCCGGGAACTTTTCTCAAGATCTTTGATGGACAGAGGAGGATCGTCATCACCAAAGCAAGCAAGGAGAACAATGACTTGGAAGTACCGATTACCCGATTCAGACTGTTTTAGGGGAACGGAATGGGACTATGCCTTTTGGCAGAGAGATCGAGCCTTGCATCCCTCTCGTTTCCCATTCTCCTTGAATCAAGTGCAGTATGAATTCGCTTCAGACCGGGCGTTCTGCGTAAAGAAGTTCGATCAGGTTTGACGCTAGTCGCTGTTAGCAAACGACCAAAAAATTCTGTTCGATCCTAAGTGGAAAGCGCCCAGGACACTTCCGTTACGGGGCAGACGCGGAAAGTCCTAGATTACGAAACCCGCAACATTCCATGGGAGTGCCGGGTGGAGTCTTCTAGACAACCTTTCCGATGGACTGCTAAGACGTGTCCTAGAGGATGTTAGTGGACACGTTACAGGACAGCAACAGCATAATGCCTGGCATGGCATTGATACACAGGGCTACCGTGGATCTAGTGGTTTTCAAGGCAGAGGGAGATTCCCTAGAGGCAAAGGAGGATCCTAGCAGTCAAATGATCAGTCCAACTGGGACAAGGAATGTCATTATTGTGGTAGATATGGGCATATAGCCAAAGATTGTCATTAAAAGTAGGCTAACATGAAAGCCAAGGGTAGACAACATGGAAATTATGCTTCGTCTAGCGGAAATCGTGATGATCAGAGTGACACGTTGTTTGCCATGTAGCATGTGTCTAAGAATGCATCTAGACAGAACAAAGATCAAAGATGGTACATTGATTCAGGGGCTTCAAATCATATGACACCCCATGTAAAATGGTTTGATGAGATGGTTGTAGGTTCTCATGGACATGTTTGTATTGGGGAGTTGTACCTTTGTTGATGCTTGATGGCAAGAAAAAGAGCATGTATGATGTACTACATGTACCTACAATAACCAAGAATCTTTTGTTAGTTGGACAGATGGTAGAATAGAATCTGTAGGTGAGATTTAATAGAGATGAATGCTTTGTTGAAGAATATGGTAATGACTGCAAATTGATTGCTAGAGGCCGTAGAGATGGAAGAATGTTTACTCTTGATGCGTCAATTCCGAAATTGAAAGCAGCCATGTTTGCACATGATGGTTGTGTTATATGGGATGTTGAGATATGGCATAAGCGGATTGGCCAAGTGAATGTACAAAAGCTGAAACCTATGTGGCAAAAGGAGATTGTGCTTGGACTGCCTAAGTTCAAGTATCATGACTTTGGACATGTATGTGATGCATGTCAATTTGGAAAGCAAGCAAGGTTTCCATTTATGAGACATGTATGGAATAGCTCACGACCCTTATAAATGGTACATTCAGATGTATGGGTCTGTCTCATAATGCTTTGTTTGGTGGTGATCGTTACTATGTATCCTTCATTGATGATTTTTCATCAGGTACACTTGGCTTTACATATTGAAACATAAGGATGATGTGTTTGATGCATTCAAGGACTTCAAGAAACATGCTGAAAATGAATTAAGCTGTAAAATTTCATGTCTTAGATCAGATGGAAGTTGAGAACATGTCTCTAATTACTTTGACAGGTATCTTGCTAAATATGGGATTAGAAGATAGTTAACTTGTAGCTATACACCGCAACAAAATGGTGTAGCAAAAAGAAAAATAGGGTACTGATGGAATCGGCAAGAGCTATGCGGAATGAGAAGAGTTTGCCAAATGGTTATTGGGCTGAAGCACTAGTGACTATTGTCTATGTGTTGAATAGAACCCCTACAGCAGGGATTCATGATGTAACTCCATATGAGAGGTTGTATGGTCATAAGCTTGATATTTCGCTGTGGGAGCTTTCACTCAACCGCCAAGACCCTCGGACCGCTTATTGTTTCAAGCGTTCCAAGCCGAGCACTAATGGCTACCTCTCACATAGCCGACGCGCCATCCATATCTACGGGTGTAGTGAGCTTACCTCCGTGCCGTTCGAGTTACCTCCTCTCCCGCGCACTCCGGTAGCTCCACGATCCAAATGCAAGCTTCAAGCAAGCTCCATCCTCAAGCTCCACACTCCAAGCTCCATTGCCGCGAGCAAGAGAAGAGAAGAGAAGAGAAGAGAAGAGAAGAGAAGAGAAGAGAAGAGAAGAGAAGAGAAGAAGAGAGGAGAAGATGGAGAGCTTCTCCTCCTCGGTCCCTCACCCTCACACACTCACTCCCTCACACTCTCACACTCCCTCTCTCAAGCACAAGCTCAAGCAAGCAAGAACAAGAAGAAGAAGAAGAAGAGGAGAGCTACTTTTGGCCACACACAAGAATGAGCTTCTCATTCACTTTTCAACTTTATATACAAAACCCTAAATCCCTTTTGGGCGGTCATCCCCTTTTCCCCTTTTTACATGGCCGGCCGTAGCCTAGGCCCTTTTTCCCATCGTCCTTCTATCTTCCTAGCTTCCTTTCCACCGCCCGTCTACATTTACAAATTGCACGGGTGAGAGCCTGGCGCTCTTTTACAAGATTTCAGGGTGCGCCTTTTTATTTTAAAATGCGCCTTTCCCCTTTTTCCTTTGCCTTGGGCTTTTAAGGTTGCCCTTGCGCTTTCGGCCTTTTCTCCTTTTCTTTCTTCAGTCGGGCTACCTTTTTTCCACATTTGCCCTGCGTCTTTTCCACTTCCTTTTAATTTCTTCATGTTGGGGTTAACATTACCCCCCTCCTAGACGAGTGCCAGTCCCATGGCACTCACTGTCATAGGTAGCAGGCTGTAGCACGCACCGAAGACGTGGGTGACAAGGACGCTGGTGGTTTCTGTGGAGGAGTGTTGGTGGTGGTGTGGGAAAGGGTCCTGGGGGCCTGTTGGTGGGCAAGGTGGCTGGTGGAAGGTTGTTGGAGTTGGTGGTAGGGTTGTGCTGTGTTGGGGATTGCATTGATGGCCCGCACGAGTGTTGGTTGGTTGGGGAGTCTGAACATGACGATTCTTTGCGGGCTTGTCGGATGGTAAGGGATAAGCATTCAGAGTTGGGTGTTGATGAAGATTGAACGACACTTTTGTTGGAGTCTTCAACACCTGCAATTTGAAAACCTCTCGTGTGGTCTCTCCCTAAGGGGTAGTACTAGTCTTCTTATCGTGCACAAGACATATTTGATTAGTTTGGGAGGCAGGTCAAACTCTAAGCAAGCTGAGAGTATTGTCCCGCACTTGAGGACCCAAACTGTGTATATACTTTGGTGCATATATTAGGTGAGTGCCCGTGCATACTTAGATATTACGTAGTTAGAAGACCATGGGCTAGTTTCTCATAACAATGTGTGGATGAAGCAAAGTTGTCCGTGTTGAGAAGAAGTACACGTGAAGGTATATGAGACATCCTTTGCATTGTGACTGCACGATGGAACATAATTGAATACAGGGACACCGTACTTTTAGTAGCTGGAAACTATTGGACTTGCTTGATGAGTACGGTGTACTTTTCATGGTCAATCGTGCGGTGCTTATCACCACTGATTGCAATGGTACTAAGGCAGAGTGCAAAAGAAAATTGTGCAAGTGGGTCAGGGTGACAGGTCTAACCCTAGGCGAGACAAGCTCCCCAGGTATGTCCTACCCTTGATGTGCCCTGAACAATTGTGGGTGAGTGTAAGGGGCTAGGGGATTAGGGACGAAGCCGGTCAACCAAGGTCACCAGAAATACCTAATTTGAGGACCCCATATGCTGTGCTGTGATCGTGGGTGCTTCTTTTTTTCCTCTTTTTTTTTTCTTTTTCTTTCCTTTTCTTTTCTTTTCTTTTCTTTCTTTTCTTCTTCTGCTTTTTTTTTTTAAAATTTGCCAGAGTACAACCATTACAATATGTTGAGGCTATCAGCCTTTCAAAGGGTTGGAAACTGTCAAGCTTCGAAGGCTCAGAAAATGACTAGTACAATGATGATGGTGCCCTAGCCTCATTGTTAGAGAAGCAGTTGGCGAAGGGGGAGATACACTTGAGCTATTGCAGCCCTCCTTGCGGCACATGCGATGTGGGTACAATTGAGGTAACGACTGCCGTGAGCCAACTATAGAGCTTGTCCCAATAGGGGGCGTGATCCAAGAATGTTTTGTGGGCCATGCCATGTGGGCAGTTGGCAAGGGTGCTTTTCGACAGCGTGGCTTTGCCGCGGCTCGTTGTGGAGTTGTGGGTGTTGTGGTGATTGGATATGAACATTTTCGCACAAGGCCCCGTATTATCCTGCATCCACTTATCGCTTCATGAGAGCATATGCATTGTGTATGCCGCAACTATAATAAACCAGTGCAATGCAAGGAGATATCACTTATTTGAATTCTATGGTGTTGACTAGACATTTACCACCTGCGGTTGGTTAGCTTTTTCTTTTGCTAAAGGCGTAGCATATATTAAACGCAGATATGATAAGTTCATACAGGTCAGGAACATGTCAACATTAACCAGTCGGGACCACTTAACCATTTAAAAACAAAAAGTCCTGGCCAATCATCATGTGATAAGCCCTTTATGCCTTATGGGCTACTTGATTTATACGAGGCAGGGCGAGTCTGGATGGCCGGGTGATTGGGGCTCTGCTGGTGTGGGACTCCCGTGGGGGTGAGCAGGGAACATGTCGGCTGGGATATGAATGGTGTAATCCCGGCTTGCTACCGTCTGTAGAATTTCTTTAAATAATTCATTAAATTCTTCTCTTTCCCGAGCTGCCCTTTTTGCCTTTGAGCGTCTGGGGCCCGAGCGGGAGCTGGGAGTGCGTACCACTAGTGCTGCCACCTGTTGTATGTTTCAAGTCTCGACTTTCTTGACTCGAGGATTCTTTGGCCTTCGTCCTGGGCAGTGTCGCTTAGGGCCTCGCTTCTTGGCATACCTCTTGATGGTGGGCACATAGCGCTCCGGTGGAGGGGCGCGTGCCACATGCTCCCGCCTTCTGCGAAGAGCGTCTTTGCAAGCCAACTCTTCATGAGTCTCCATGCGTTCCGCCAAAAAAGGAAACCTGTCAGACGCACTCCAAGGGTCGGACCTTGATACAAGATACAACTGTTTGTATGAAAGGGATTTTAGTGTAGTTCATCAAGCGCATGTGACAAGAAGGGGAGGGGTGAGGCATGCAGTGTTTTGTCGTAACGGGATGGCCCCCATGATGATGTTCGTTTTGCCTCCAGCCATTAGCCAATATTGGATTTTGCCAAGTTGTGTGGACTGGTTGTCATGGAGTGGGATAGGGCACATCCTCGGAAGGATAGACCAAAAAGGGAAAAAGGTGTATAGAAAGGGGCTGCACTCTGTCTACACCATCAATGTTGTTGGTCAAGGCTTCCTATGGCGGTAACGTGGGTTGCATGCCCTTCACTTGGAGGTCGGAATGGTCACACGGCTTTTAAATGTGTGATGAGAAGAGGACTTGAGGAGGTTAGCCTGTTAGAACCAACTCTTCTCCCTACGCGCTTGACTATCATTACTTGTGTGTGTTGATATTGTTTATACAAGGTGACACAAAAATCAGTGGTTATTTATATACATATCTATGAATCCATGTCACATCACGAGGATAAGAACCAATTGTAGAACTCAGGATTGTACTGGAGTGTGGCACACGCATCTAGTATTCGTGGCAGCTTACTCAATACCGATAGATATTTTGCCATATCGAGTAGCATGGAACCTTGTGCGAGTCTATTGGCAATATGTAACTCCTCCTCAGTGAGAACCTTATCAATCAAAGGGCCCTATAGCCTAGTCCCAGCCAAGTCCGCACCTCGAATGTCAGTGAGCACTCGAAGGGAAGTTGGTGCCACGTAGGTTGGGTCTCTTTGAGACCGCCATTTGGCCAACCGCTCTTCTGAGACCGTCATGATCTGAGCCCCTAGTTCAGCCATTACGACGCGGCTTTCGCACCGCCGCCGCTCAAATTGACTCTGGCCTGCTGAGAGTCGCTTTAGTAGCTCTATGTCTACGAGATTCGGTCGACAGAGCACTTCATTGAACGTGACGGATAAGCGCAGTTCGTCAGCTTCCTCGTCAGGGATGAGTCGCATGCGTTCATGCAGGAACCTGTCGTAGTGCCCGCCAAGATGTTCTTGTTTTTCCCATGTTAGAGGAAAGGTCAAGTAATCTCCGAGTTGCTCTTTCGGGATTGTGCCCATGTCCGCAAGGACGTAGACTCGTGCGACCACTTTGAGCTTAGCCTCCAACTCAGTTAAGCATTCTGCGACATTTCTATGTTCAATGAGGGCTTGCTCAGTTGCTATCTCATGCAAAGTTCTAAGAGTTTCCTTAGGCTTTAGCATGGCTGGGGGCTCAGGCCTAGATGAGCAAGATTGGTCAACGCTAGGATTCCTTGTGCTCTTGGGGTTCTCACGTTTCTCCTGAGGTTTTGTTGTCATTTCCTCCTGGTTCTTCTCAGATGTGACTGGTATAGATTTGTCACCCTGTTGTGACAGCGTTGTATCCACTCTTGATTGATCAATATGAGTTCTATTGCCAGTGGATAGAGTGTTGCAAGCAACTGTTGATGGCAACGGTTGCTTTGGTTTCTCAGAATACACAGATGTGTCTGAAATTTCACCGCTGTTGGGAGAGGCATCAGTGGGTTCATTGGTGGGTGGACTCGATGCTTCATTTATCAGCTCTCTCGTGCCCTTCGTCTCATTGTTCTTGGGGTCCACAACCACCTGTAACTGTTGTTGTTTTCTCTGCTTTCTCCTCTTTTTCTTGGTCAATGAATGTGCCTCTCTCGACAACTCAGGACCCTCGGCTATATCGACCGTTGATGTGCTTGGTTGGGCCTCAGCATTTCCCTTCTCTAGTGTCTCCTTATGGGACATAGCCGTGGTTTGCTGAATAGCCTTGCCCGGTTGTGAGGGCACAACTGCCGCCCTTTTTGGAGAGTCTAGCTTTTCAACCAACTCCCTTGCGTTTAACTCCTCCATCCTAGGCTTTAGGCACTTTGAAAGTGCTGGAGTTGTCGAGGGATTTGGTTGCGACACCTCCTCCACAGGTAAACTACTAAGGACGCGTTCCACATAGGGTATTGTCACAGCTAAGGGCTGTGACTGCTGTGGTCCCTGATTGGAAGTAGTGGCAGCTAGTTTAGTGGGCTGGCTACCCTTGGTGGATTGTGGTGTCAAGTCCCTAGGGCAAACAGAAGTGGTTGTGTCTTTCGTTGGCCTTTGAGCACTCATTTGTGTAGATCGAACATGAGTTGATTTAGTCACATTAGGTTGCTCATGCATATCCTTGAGTCGAGAGCTACAGATGGCATCATGCCCCACCTCTTTGACGTTTGGAAGCTTAGATGGAGATAGAGATTGGAATTGAGCAGTCGCCCTTGACAAATGCTGTAGTGCTTCCTGTGTCTGTTTGGGAGAAGAGGGCGTAGGAGATCTAGGACTCTTAGGTGGATGTGGCACTAGCTGAATGATTTTCTCAAGGCTATTAGATGATCGTGCCTTTTGCTTTGTTGAGCGAATAGCCTTGCCATGAGCAATGTTGTGCCTATGATGTTTGTTCTCCCCTTGGGAAATCAAAGGCTCCTTGGGCACTAATGATTTTTGTGCACGCTCAGTGGCTGCATCAGATGTCCCCTTGTCAAGCACACTAGGCTAAGGATCTACTTTTTGATAGGCCATGTTTGGTTTCTTGATTTCAGTAGTGATGGGCTCAATCATTCCAATATTTTTGGTTTGAAACTTGGCCGTTCGTTTAGTTTTCCTCCTACGCCTCTTTGCTTTGGACATAATTTGGGCTTCTGACAGAGGTGGCTTAGCAGGGAGTTTGGGTACCCAAATCCAATGATTCCCTGCATAATACCCTTGAGCACGAAGCAATGCCTTGGATATCCACCGTGGCGTTGTGCTAACTCTCCATCGATGCCTTCGCCTATAAGGCTTGGGCTTCTTTCGTGGTCTTCTACGATATTTTTGAGTCCAAACCCTATCCTTGGCCTTGTCTCCTAACCTTTTTGTCTCAAGCACGGTCTCACTCACTGGTTCTCTCCGTTCAACCTGTGCTTGTATCAACTCTTCCAACAACTCCTTGCTCTCATTACTAGGCTTGCTTGGTATGTCAGAATGCTCCTTCCCCTTCCTTCGAGGTTTGGTGAGGTCACCCTTGCTAAACGTTGTGATTATCCTCACACCTGCTAGTGTTAGGTGTATCCTCTATGCTATATAGTCGGCTTCACACTTCGTTGCCTTTTTGAAGGGCCTTCCTAAGAGGATTTCCTTTCCCCAATTCTCGCTATTTGGAGGGACATAGAACAGGACTGGCAAGCTTTCTGTTTCAATAGTTACAAGGATTTTGCACTTTCCTAGAAGTGCTTGTGGGTGTTCCCCGTAAGGGTTAAGAGTTGCATCAGTCGGTTTGAGCTCTGGTTGACCTAGTAGAGTCCATGCTTCGTAAGTCAAGATATTGAAATCTGCTCCTTCATCAATGAGAGCATCAACACTATGCTCTCTTTCTGCGGTGAGTTTGACCCTAAGATAAGCAGGTGGTACTATGTCTTCATCTTCCGGGTCCTGGCTTGTGAATTTAAGCCTTCTCGCAGATGCCCTTGAGTTCTCGACTGCACCACCAGATGTGGATTCTCCACTACTGTCTTGGATCGTCAGTGCAGTGCTATTCAAGGTACATCTCTCGTCAAGAGTGTCCTGTCTAGTCATATTGGCATTTGTAGCTTGCTGATGTTGCATTTCGCTCCGACTAGACACTGTGTGAACACAATGTCTTTGTGTTCTCGTGATGTGGCCTTTTTTCCCTTGATGGCTAGATTGGCCTGTTGAGGTTCTAGGGTCTCTGTTTATCTTTGTTCGGGTATGGGCTTTTGGCTGCTCTTTTGCACGTGAGAATCCATGCTCATGTAGAGCCATTGCTACACTAGGGTCCAATTTGGAAGACCTGTCACGGCGCATGTTTTCTCTCCAACCTACTCGGGGGAGGTGTGGAGGGGGCAGAGCCCCCTCTGCGGGGGTCCGGGGGGGGGCAATCCCCCCCGGCCCGCAATTTGGAGGACCGTTTATAGCCAAATGCAATTTGGAGGACCATTTATAGCCAAATTTTCTAAATTTTAGCCCAGTGATGGATCTGTGATGTGCCTTTAGCTCTACGTAGCCTTGGGGTCAATCTTGGGGTTTAGATGTGTCAGAATTTGTGTTTTGGATACCTGTCCGATTTTGACAGCTTTTTGGTCTGATTCTAAGATGTCCGATTTTCAGGACTCCGATTATCAGAATCGGACGTCCAATTTTGGGTTGGTCTGATCGGACCAGTGGTCCGATTTTGGTCACGTCCGATTCTAGGAGTCGGATAAAAAAATGGTCCGATTTTCAAGTGGTCCAATTCTGGGAATCGGATCGGACAGGGTGGTCCGATTCTGGCCTGGTCCGATTCTGAGTTGGTCCGATTCTAGCTGGTTCGATTCTGGCTGGTACGAGTTTGGGAATCGGAAGGCCTGGTCCGATTATGGACTCGTCCGAGTGGTCCGAGCGTCCGATTCTCAAGATCGGACGGGTTGGTCGGAGTGCCACATGGCACGTCCGATCGGGCTGGTCCGATTCTGGGAATCGGACGGTCCGACTCCTGAACTCAGGTGGTCCGATTCTGGGAATCGGACCACTACGAGTTGGTCCGAGTGCGTCGGCGGCGAGCGCGATTCCCGCGCGTTTGTCCCGTCCTCACTGTCTAGTGCACGAAATCACCACAGACTTTCTGGATCTAATAAGAGCACTTGTTGGAAAACACCAGACTCACCTGAAGCAGCACGAATCACCGATGCCTAGGAATCGGGGCAGTGCTTCCTCGTCCTGTGAACTAGAAGTTCTCTCTCTCTCTCTCTCTCTCTCACAAGGCAAACCAAGGAAATGAGGTCTGTCCTGGCCTCTCCGGCCTCTTAAGGTCCTTCCCCAGCACTGCAGAACCTCACAGCCAGTTCCCTGTCCCTGCCTTCCCAGAACTTGAATCTGGTCCCCTGTTTCCCTGTTTTAGCCTGTCATACAGCAACAGAAAACCCTGTTGTTTGCCTGTTTTTTTCTTCTTTTTCTTTGTTTTTTCCTACCCTAAATGTATCCAAATCACAAAATAAATACCTATGCTACTCCATTCCACAACATAAATCACAGAAAGCAAAGAACCTACTTACCAAGGAGATCGAATACCATCTTCAACCCCCTCCCTTCCTACCTATCTCAAGCACCAATTCAGGGAAACCCTTACTTTGATGCTCGATTCGAAGCGCGCAAGCGCTCAAGGCTTGAATCCGTTGGTCCCGGCAACGGAACCAAAATGTGGGAGCTTTCACTCAACCGCCAAGACCCTCGGACCGCTTATTGTTTCAAGCGTTCCAAGCCGAGCACTAATGGCTACCTCTCACATAGTCGACGCGCCATCCATATCTACGTGTGTAATGAGCTTACCTCCATGCCGTTCGAGTTACCTCCTCTCCCGCGCACTCCGGTAGCTCCACAATCCAAGTGCAAGCTTCAAGCAAGCTCCATCCTCAAGCTCCACACTCCAAGCTCCATTGCCGCGAGCAAGAGAAGAGAAGAGAAGAGAAGAGAAGAGAAGAGAAGAGAAGAGAAGAGAAGAGAAGAGAAGAGAAGAGAAGAAGAGAGGAGAAGATGGAGAGCTTCTCCTCCTCGGTCCCTCACCCTCACACACTCACTCCCTCACACTCTCACACTCCCTCTCTCAAGCACAAGCTCAAGCAAGCAAGAACAAGAAGAAGAAGAAGAAGAGGAGAGCTACTTTTGGCCACACACAAGAATGAGCTTCTCATTCACTTTTCAACTTTATATACAAAACCCTAAATCCCTTTTGGGCGGTCATCCCCTTTTCCCCTTTTTACATGGCCGGCCGTAGCCTAGGCCCTTTTTCCCATCGTCCTTCTATCTTCCTAGCTTCCTTTCCACCGCCCGTCTACATTTACAAATTGCACGGGTGAGAGCCTGGCGCTCTTTTACAAGATTTCAGGGTGCGCCTTTTTATTTTAAAATGCGCCTTTCCCCTTTTTCCTTTGCCTTGGGCTTTTAAGGTTGCCCTTGCGCTTTCGGCCTTTTCTCCTTTTCTTTCTTCAGTCGGGCTACCTTTTTTCCACATTTGCCCTGCGTCTTTTCCACTTCCTTTTAATTTCTTCGTGTTGGGGTTAACATTCGCACTTAAAGATATTTGGCAGCATTGCATATGTGCATGCTCTTGATGAAAAGAGGAAGAAATTGGATCCTAAAGATGTCAAGAGTGTGTTCTTTTGTTATGCACAAGACCGGAAAGCTTACAAGTGTTATGTACCGTCTACACATGAGACATTGATGATTAGCTGAGATGTTGTTTTTGATGAGCTGGCATCGTGGTATGGTAATCGTGTTGTAGTGGCTACTAATGGATTAGTCAGCACTAGTAATGCTGAAAATACACCTACAGTGAGTACATCTATGAGTGGTACTCCTATGTCTACTAACACGGATATGTCACTGAGGGGGAGATTGGATAAGGGAAATGAAAAAATGCTTGAGGATGTGACAGGTCCACTTACAACAAGTTATGAGTCATCAAACAATGACACTTTTGATAGTGAGTTGAGCATTCTATCTATTATGACGCCTCGAGCAAAAGGCAGAGTCGTTATGTACTGCCTCATGAGAGGCAAGCTCAGAGTGAGCCAGAGTTACGAAGATCTAAAAGAGTCAAAAAACCACTTGACAGGTTTACATACACTGGTTATTTAGCTAGCCATTATGCATATATGGCTAGTGTGATAGGTTACAAAGAACCTACAAAGTTTGATGATGCAATTACAGATGATAACTAGTGTGCTGCCATGGATGAGAAGTATGCAGCCATGGCTGAAAATGAGACATGGAAAATGGTTGAGTTGCCTGGAGGCAAAGTCCCCATTGGCTGAAAATGGATGTACAAGGTTAGGTGCAAGTCAGATGGTTCATTAGAACGCTATAAGGCCAGGTTGGTTGCAAAAGGATATGCACAGCAGTATGGCCTTGACTATGAGGAGACTTTCAATCTAGTGGCTAAAATGACAACAGTTTGAACTATCATTGCTTTGGCAACATGCAAAGGCTGGAAATTATGGCAAATGGATGTCAAGAATGCTTTCTTGAATGGTGATTTGGTTGAGGAAGTATATATGGAGCAGCCTGAAGGCTATGTTCACCTGAACTTTCGTACACATGTATGTAAGCTCAAAAAGGCTTTATATGGGCTGAAATATGCACCTAGAGCATGGAACACTCAAATTAGGAGTTATTTACAACAACATGGATTTAGATTGGGTGATGCATGTCACAGTCTATTCACGAAGAAGACAGATCATGGATGTGTGTTTCTAGTGGTCTATGTAGATGATCTTATCATCAGTGGAGGTTATGAAGAGAGCATTGTTGAAATTGAATCATGTTTAGAGGTTGAATTTAGAGTCAAAGACCTTGGTGAGTTGAATTATTTTCTTGGGATTGAGGTAATCTCTATGCCTCAAGGTATATGGATGCTACAAAAGCAGTATGCTTATGACATGTTATAGAAGTATGGTATGGCTAAATGCAAGCCTATGGAGACACCTCTTGATTAGAATGCCAAGCTATAGATTGATGTTGGGAATGACATAGAGAATGTGGCCATGTATTGACAGATGGTGGGCAGCTTGATATACTTGACTATTACATGTACCCATCCTGACTTATGTTATGTGGTGGGACTAATTAGTTAGTTCATGCAGAAGCCTCACAAACCACATTTAGATGCAGTCAGGAGGATCATGAGATATGTAAAGGGTACTACAAATTGTGGGTTGTTTTATGCATATGAAAAATCCCTTGACTTGACAGGCTTTACTGATGTTGATTGGGCTAGTTGTATTTATGACAAGAGGTCAACCAGTGGTTATGCATTTGGATTGGGCAGCAATATGATCAGTTGTTGGCAGAGTAAGAAAAAGACTATTGTTGCATTTTCCAGTATAGAAGTTGAGTACAAAGGAGTTGCCTTAGTGACTTGTGAAGCATTTTGGTTGATGAAACTATTGAAAGACTTGGGAATATAGCTAGAAAGCAGAGTGAGATTGCATTGTGATAACCTCATCAATGTTATGTTGGCTAGCAATCATGTCTACCATGCTAGGTCCAAACATATTGAGGATCACTACCATTTCATTAGAGAAATGGTTCTTAAAGGGCAAATTAACTTGATTCATGTGAAGACTGAAGACCAAGTAGTATATATATTTACCAAGTCTCTTGGTAAAGAAAAGCTCATATACTTCAGACAACTACTTGGAGTTTATCAGATGGTTTGAGCTTGAGGGGGAGTGTTAGAATATCAAGCTCTCGTTACTCTTCAGTCAGTCTATCTTTATGTGTGTGATCAACATTAGCTGGATATAGCTGTACATGTGTGTGACATTCAATAAGTCTGTTAGTCAATGACTTAACCACATTTAGTCTTGGTTAGTCATACCTATGTGTGTAAGTCTCTTTCAGTGAGTATGATGGAAGAATAATAGAAAAAGAACAACAATGAGCTTAGGCTCATCTTTTGCTCCACTCTATCTCTCTCCTTCTCTTCCAAGAGTGCTCAAACTGCTCTACAAAACTGTACGGGTCATTGCTATCTAGTTGTTTCGCAACTACGAGGATCCTCAATGACTAGCTCTTGGAGCCCTAGGTAATTGCTAATTCTACAAGCAACAATGTTGCTAGTGCTGCCATGCTTTGCTCTACCAATGTATTGTCTATTAGCCACTTCCTAAGAGGCTCGATCAATGTTAAGTTTGCCTCTAGTACTCTTTTCCTCTCTGCGTTCGGTCATGTTTGATTTTTATTCACTAGGGCTAGCACATGCTAGACCTCTCACATTTCAATATCATGTCGGAATCTCCTAGTCTACTATTGCTAGTTGTATGCCACTATAATTTGCAAGGCTCTAGATTTCTTTCTTCCTCAAGGTCCGCTATGATGTCTTTTGATGGTCTACCATGGTGATCCAACCTGGTTTGCACATCATATTTGTTCACCATTTGTTGAATTTTGACCAAGAAATATCCCAAGTCAAGCTCTTTATTTTTGCAATTTACACTTGGCTCTACTATATATGTGGTCTCCTACTTCACTAAATTATCAATGAGGTTGATCAAGTTAGGTAGTATCACGCTCCCAATGGTGTTGCTCCCTCGATGCATCTGGCCTTCTGTGTTGTGTCTGTCACTTGCTCCTACCAATTGGGGTTGCTTGATCCCCTGTCCAGATTTGAGGGTTGTCTCTCCTATTCATGGGTTTTTTCTATTAATTAAGTCTGAGTGTGTTCCTTCTTTATTTACAAATAATCCTCAATTTACATCCACTCAATGTGTGTGTGTTGCTCTTTTCCGTGTGATGTGAAAAATTAGGCTTTTGGTGTTTCCAAGTATACTTCAAGTGTTGAAAACAAGATAATAAATGCAGCTTGGTGCCTTTGCAGGTCTTCCACGATCTAGCTTAAACTTGCTAGGGTGCCAAGGTATTCGGATGGCCAGAATCATTCCTTATCTTGAACATTCATATTTAGAGCAGCGTTACTACCAAGGTCGAGTGATCTAGTGGAGTAAGGGTTATCATATTATTGAATGGCAAGATAGATCTTTCACGTGGAATATTAAGGTCTATTGCTACCATAGGGTTCTTATTGGCATCCCTATTGATGAGTTTAGTGAGGAAGGAGGGATTGTACCTATCATACATCCTCTCTCTTGTCTCCACTTTGATTACCATAAGTAGGAATAGGTTGATAAGTATGGTATGTCCTATCAATGAACCATGGGTCTATACTTTGTATTTTGACAGAGCATCACAAGGGCTTGCTAAGCATGCAAGTGTTGATATGGTTATTAAAACCCCTAATGCAGAGTCGTTTATGAAAATGGGAGTTTATTTAGGCACCACTTTTACTAATAACATGGCAAAATACAAGGCCTTAATCATGGGGTTAAATATAGCCCAATGTGGTGGTATCTGCCGTTTGTTGGTGAAAGACAACTCATGGTTAATGTCAATCAATTGAATGGGACTTATAATGCAAGGGATCCCAATCTGCAGATGTATTATCACGCAGAGCCTGGGATATACTTGAGATTTTTGAGATAGTGACTTGTCAACTGGTTCCTCATTGGTAGAATCGCACGGATTCATTGGCCAATTATGCCTTTGTTAAGGATGTATTTCTCAACTATGGTTCCTAAGGGGTTTTTAGAATTGCTTGATCTTATTAGCCCATGACTACTGTGGGGATTGCTATTTGCGGACATGTCTTGTTATGGCCATCGATGGTTAGTATGGGTGATAAGTCAAGTTGTGATTGACCATCTTCCTATTCTTTCATGGATGTATAGGATCATTCAATGACATATTCATAGGACACCCCTTGTGATTTATGCAAGGGGGACTAGCCAATAATTTGATGCATTTAGTGTAGGGCCTGAACGGACGATCCCTTGGTCTAGTGTTGTATTTCAATATGATTTATGTGGGGACCAAGGGTTTGTTTGCAGTAGTAGGTTGCTGAATGGTGTGCTTTATAACTATATTTTCATTAGGCCAAGAAGGTTGTTTTTTTTTTAGAGCATTGGTTGATTTCATAAGGCCAATAGAGCCATGTATTTGTTTGGTGTGGGTGAGGTTAATGGTTTCTTGTCTTCATGATGTACTAAACAAATTCGATGGAGTACGTGGAGCGAGCCTCTTACTATGCAGAAGATTCTTGTGGTCAAGTCCAGGTGATGCCCTTCCTTTATGAGTTCATTCCCTTTGTGCTATATACGTATATGTGTATGTGGGGAGTTTTCTTTGTTTAGGGATCGGCAAAATCAAGGCATGAAGTTCCAAAGTTTGGTTTGGTATATTTTGGGGGAGGTTTGAGTAGTTGTCTGCCTCCTATGTGAAGACATTGTTAGGCATTTAAAGATCTATTTTTGAGAGTAGTCCTAGTGACTCTATTGTGCTAGTCTACTTTAGGCAACTCTTTCTAAGAGCCTCTACTAGTTATGAGGCAGCTAGGGAAGCCTACCACAAATAAAGATAGAAAATGATGAATAGCTTTGGAAACCTAGTATACAGAGATGTGTAAAAAGGGGTTCTAACCTCTAGAAAAAGAAAAATAAGCAAAGAAAAATTCCATGAGTAGATGATCATCACCTTGCGAAGGCCTAGTAGGTTCTTGGGGACAAGTCAGTGGGGACAAGTGAGAGCGGAATTTTGGTGCTGGGAAGTGCTTAAAAATAGCTAAAAATTATGAATATCAAGGGAAAAATATGAACATTTAGATGAGCTTAAGCTACAGAGCTTATTGCACCAAGAAGTGGCGAAGCGCCGAATGAAGCAGCTACACGACCTTAAAGCCAAGAAATACACCTTCAAGAAAGGACAGCTTGTTCTGTATTATGACGCACGACGTGAATTATTTCCAAGCAAGCTAGAGCCCAAATGGGATGGGCCCTATAGGATCGTTAGAATAGGAAAGAATAAATCAACAGTCTTGTTAGCTGACCTTGAGGGGATAGAATTTAAAAATAAGGTTAATCTTAATAAGATTAAACCTTATTATTTCTGATTGCACTAATACTATGACTGCCTTGCAGGTCTAGGAGAGATCGATCAAATATCTGCAAGGAAAGCGTGATAGAGGTTGATGGGTCGTCTGATCCCTTATTTAGAACACCCATATTTAGAACAGAGGTATAATCAGGGAAAGCTCATTTGGTGGAGCAAAGGATATAAGGTGACTGAGCAAGAAGGCGGGACATTTATTTGGGAGATCAAGGTCTTTTGCCATCAATGCCTACAAATTTTGACGAGCATCCCTATTGAATTCAATGATGATGGAGGGATGGAGCCTACAGTCCACCCGTTGAATATGCTGAATTTCCATTACCATAATTACGAGTAGAGTTCAGGATGGCGGGGCATGTGAACCCTTTATGGACGTACACCTTGTACTTTGATGGAGCATCTAGGGGTGCATCCAAAAAAGGAAGTGTAGGAGTTGTCATACGAGACCCCCGACGACGCATTGTCATGAAGTTAGCTGCTTATCTCGGGGTGAATTTTACCAATAGTATGGCCAAATACAAAGCCCTAATTATGGGTTTGAATATTGCAAAGAAGGGTGGTATCCGCCAGTTATTGGTGAAAGGTGACTCTCAGTTGGTTTTAAATCAACTCAATGGGACGTACATGGTACGAAACCCCATCCTTTGCATGTACCATCATACTACCATAGCCCTGCTCAATGAATTTGATAGAGTGTCTTTTCAGCTGATTCCACGAAACTGGAATCAGTTTGCCGATTCATTGGCTAATTTTGCGTATGAAGAAGACCTCTTCTTTAATTGTGGCCCTTGTCCTGATATATCTATTGACGATGAGACAGGACTTGGTCGTTTGTGGGGTATGCTTTCTGAACATGCCCTCTTTGGTAGACGATGGTTGATCTGGGTGATGCAGAGGGTAAGCGAGACTCATCTGCCTTTATTATGTTGGACCCACTGACTGATTAAACGACATGTGATGCGAACACCTCTTGCGATATACGCAGGAGGGATGGGTCATAATTTAATGCACCTAGTTTAGGGCTACGAGCCCTGTTCCCCTGGGAATGGTATGCTTTGATGTCTATCATAGTTGTTTCCAGGAGGATGTTATGAGTAGTATTGTCTGATTTCATTAGGCCAAGAGGGCCAATTCAGTTTTGTAGTGAAGTGTTTTCATTTCATTAGGCCAAGAGGGCCATTTCCCTGTCTAGTGCGGGTGCATTTAATCGGGTTTTTATTTTAAGTGTTGTGCTAGACAGGTTTCGTGTTCGTGAATGTTGGTGGAGCCCGGAGGAGCCTTTGCTGCGATGGAAGCTTCTTGTGGCCAATCTAGGTGATATCTCTCCTTTACGAGTACCTTTCTTTCCTATTATTTGTGTATTTGTACTTGTCGAGGGGATATATTTTTGTTGGGAACCGGGAGCCAAGGCATGAAGTCCCAGGTTTAGGCTAAGTATGTTTGAGGGAGGTTGGAGTAGTCACTGCCTCCTGTAAAGACATTGTCAGGCATCGAACGACCTATTTTAGAAGGAAGTCCAGTGGCCCTGTTCTGCTAGCCTGCTAGGCAGCCGTTCTAGGAGTTCTTGTTAGTAGTGAGGCAGTTAGAGAAGCCTGCCAAAAGCTAATAATGATGATGCCAAGAAACCCTAAACATCCTAAAAGATGAATATAAATACGATGGTGTGTAAAAAGGGGTTCTAACCCCTATCCCAAGAAAAGAAAAGAAATGAAAATGTATAGGTAGTTGATCATTGCCTTGCGAAGGCCTGGTAGGTTCTTGGGGACGAGTCAAACCCGGGGCCGATACCTTGTCTTCCTAGGGGTGGCTTCTTGCTGAAAAAAAACTGATAAAACACGGAAGGTTGGAGCGAAAATAAAAGTGAGCGTTAGAAAAGGATTAAGTGTCGCCTTGCGAGGGCTTGGTAGGTTCTTGGGTGCCGAGACAGGTCCTGAGGCCGATGCCCTGTTCTCCTTGGGTCACTACGCTCAGCTCCCTCCTTTTTACATGCCCCAGTATGTTCATCCAATACAAACCCTAAGAGAAGACATGTACTGAAAGAAAATACTCCTTGATCAGGCTATAGGAGTCCTCGCCTAATAGGAGCTCCTAGTTGTGTTGTCTTTAGTTGGTAAGTAGTTCAGACTACCACTTAGGGAAACCTCTTTGACAATTCTTTTTAGTTTGGCTGTGTTGGAGCAGTTGGTTAGTGCCTCACTTCGGATCTTCTATTAGATGATGCTAGGCCTACTCCTTGTGGATGTCATGCCTTGGTTCTGTCCAGGGGTAGGGGGAGCATTGTGCTGAGTTTTATTATATATTTGTTTTGTATCAGTTTGATGCTTCTTTGGTTGTTTATGTGCAGATATATTCGTGGATTCGACGGGCTGAGTCGCCCTATCCCGTGGTCGCCAATGAGAGTGGAATTTTGGTGCTGGGAAGTGCTTAAAAATAGCTAAAAATTATGAATATCAAGGGAAAAATATTCAATGTCAAAGGCGGCGGCTCGATCTAGGACGATTTTAAGCACCAAAGTGCTTTAAAGGTGCCCGAGCGACACTTGTTGATTTTTCATAATTTTTCAGACAGTCGTGTGGGTTGACACGAGCTACTAGCCAATGCGGGAGGCTAAGCCGGACACCCAGGATTTTTCAGAGCTCAATTCCGAGTCCGGACGGGGAAATGGCCAAGGAAATGGTCAAGATACGAAAAGGTGGACAAAAAACTTGGACAAAAAACTTGGACAAAGTTGAGTGTGCCTTTTGGAGGCTTGGGCCCCCTTAAAAATTTTATGCCACAAGATGAAAAAACATGATCAAGAAGGAGGCGATGTGTGCAGACATGGCGGCCGAAAATTGCGCCAACAATCCTCATGGGGGAGATGACAGCCTGCAAATAACCTATACAATTGATCATGGGCTCGATCTTCTCCTTCCCTGCTGATCATTTCGCCATCCTTCGCTCCTCAATTGATGGCCTAAATGCTGAGATATAAATCTAGTCTTTCTCTCTCCTCCCTCTCTCTCTTCTAAGGGGGAATTCATGTGGGAAGAGGAAGGAAGAAGAAAGAATGATGGAGGCTTGTCCGGCATTGATCGGATTTCTCCACGGGCTGGAAATGGTGACTTGTGATCGTGCAGAGCATGAAGTGCTGCTGGTTTTCAGATTTCCAGCCATGGACATGAAACCCGAAACACGCAAATAAGCGGTAATTCAATTTTTTCAAAGGAAATTTGAGATTTCATGGCTTTTGATTGATAAAGTGTTGTTCATGTGGGCTAAAAATTGTTTATGTTGCTGTTTTCCATGAGTACTTGCTGTTCATAATCAGAAAATTGGAAAAATATGCATCTTGTGGCTCAAAATAATACACAAAAACGCATAAAATATGGAAAATCAAGGGAAAATGATGTTTTTGGGCATAAAAATGGAAAAATGAATAGGAACACCAACTAAATGTTCATTTTTGTTGCAAGAAGGAACTAAGGGCCACAGCCCATAACCTATTTTGCATTTTCAGTAATTAAATAATGCAAAAATAAGGGAAAATACAAGGAAAATAGAGAAAAATCACAAAAAATAGGGGGAAAATGCATTTTGGGTGCGAAAAATTAATAAAAATTAAGAACAATGTTTGTGAATGTTTCTGGGGATTGAAGCATGAGGATTTTCCTCAGTTCAACCCCACCTTCTTGTTGTAGTGTGTTTTTTTTGCTTTTTACACATAAAATGATGGCAAAATGCCATATAAATCCATACCACAATGCAACATTTGATCGATGGGAGGGAAGAGTGGTTAAAATGTGTCTAAATGCCGAGTCAAATGATGAAAAGATTGCTGTTTTTGTTTGCATGCCATATAGGTTGGTGAATAATTATAAAATGAGAGCCTAGTAGCACGAGAGTCTCCTCGGTGCTAGGTTCGTGCAACGCCGCATAAGAACGGTAGTTGAAAATCATTGAAAGGATGTTTTCCACATGTGCAAAATATTGATTTCATAATTGTTTGAGCACTTGGAATCCACACTATGCATAAATCATGAAAATATTTAAAGGTATCAGAAATCCTGGATGCACAGCAATTGCTTTCATTAGGACCTTGACCCACGTTGAGTGAGAGACAGGACACCCTAAGCCATAGGCTAGTTGTGGGGTCTAGGGAAAAGAGAAGTAAGGACAATGGTACATTCCTGTATACGATTAAATGGTACCTTGAGTGGATTTTGTGCGACATGTTTATATGTTGAGCGACGCATCGAGGTTCCAATCCCCAAGGTGTAGGAGAGTCACAGAGGGGTGGCGGCATTCAGCCGTTGGAGGACCCCCTATGTCTGTGCTTCGTGCCATTAGGTAATGTGTAAGGGACTCCCTCTGAGGAGTAGTGGGTGAGAGAAGAGTGGACTACAAACGACGTAATACAAACGCAAGACATTTAGAAAGGCAATGTATGTGTCATCAACGCTCCTGGCCGCAAGGCTGTGGGGTTGTTGAGCGCGTGAGATAGAGGTCCGGCTAGTGCACGAGCCAGTGCCGGCCCGTTCTAGGTTCCATCAACAAGTCAGGCCCAATGCCTTGTCTTCCTAGAGTGACATTTAGCCAAAAAATGAATAAGGATAGTTGAAGCAAAAATAAAAGTGAGTGGAAGAAAAAAGGATTTAGTATGGTCTTACGAGGGCTTGGTAGATTCTTGGGTGCCAAGACAGGACCTAAGACCGATGCCTTGTTCTCCTTGGGTCACAATACACTCAAATTTGTCCTTTTTACACGCCCGAGTATCACGTCTTGAAGTATAAGAAAGTGATAAAAGAAAAATATATAAAAATAAAAGACCATGCTATAGGAGTCCTTGTTTAGTAGGAGTTCCCGATCTAGTTGTCCTAGGCTAGGTAGGTAGGTCAGGCTACCACTTAGGATGACTTTTTTGATAGTTCTTTCTAGTCATTCTATGTTGAAGTAGTTGGTTAGCGACTAGCTCTAGATCTCTGTTAGATTATGCTTAGCCTATCTCTCATGGATCCTTATGCTTTGATTTTGTCAGGGGGTAGGGTGAGAACTGTGTATGTGTTTTGTTGTGTATTTTTCTTATAGCAGCTTGATGCTCTTTATGGTTTTTGAATGTGCAAATCAACTTGTGGATTTGATGGGCTCAATCAACCTATCTCGTGGTTGCCAATGAGAGTGTATTTTTGGAGTCAGGTTAATGCACAAAAAGACCTCGGGAAGTGTAAATAAGCAAATTTTTATGAAAGATGAAACGTTGTAGATCAAGGAGCTAGAGTTTTCCTAGATGCATTTTGATGTCGAGAATCGAATGCAAGCATCCCTTTGTCAATCAGAGCCTGTTTGACCCCCCATTTAACGACGGACGCAAGGTTTGGTGTTATGAAGCAACTACTAGATCCGAAAGCCAAAAGCATGTGATGGAGGCCAAGTTGATAGTTTTCGATGTCACAAAGCCAGATGTCCAGTCCGTTCGCAAATCGGAGGTCATTTGCCCCTCCGATGTTTGGTCAAAATCCTCTTGCGATCAAGTGTGAACACTCAAAATTGAACAAGTTATTTTGAAGATTAAGCTTAAAATAAGCTTAAAAGGTCCATTTAAAAAAACGTGGGAGGGAGGGGCATCAATTTTTTGGCGCCCCTAATTTTCCATTAAAAAATGCATTTTACCCTGATGGAATTAAGAGACATCCTCTAGGAGATGAGATCTTTGTATTCTTTGCTCTCAATCACAAGAAACCGTGCAGAGAATGATGTAGTAATTAAAAATTTCAAAAATCAATCTTTCTCTCTCCTCCTTCTCTCTCCTCCAATGGGTTGTTCATGTGGGAATTATCTAGAGAAGATTGAGATGGAGATCGGTTGTTTGGCTTCAATTCGATTGATACGAGATCATGTTGACATTGAGAAGTGATGACCAACGCTATTTGGAGAACAATGGCGGGTCCGCTCCCCATCCATTAAAATAAATTCTTGAGATCTGAAACCCGAAAAATGGTGATAAGCCTCTTTTTAATAGAAATGTGGATTCCTTTTTGTAATTCATGGTGCAAATCTTGTTTATATGTGATGAAATTTTGTTTGAATCTCAGTTGTGATGTGTTTGAGGGCTATGAAGCATAAAATGTAAAATTTGTGTCCGTGCATGAGTGATTAATTTTAAAATAAAAAATATGTGTGTTAAGTTAAAAAATGATATTTTTATTAGTTTCGACGAATCAAATCATCTTCATATGGGATAAAATTAAATATGATGATGGATCAAAGTGTGAATTAATTTCTCAACTTTAAAAAATTAAAAAATACATAAATTTACATAAATAAAATAAGAAAAAAAAATCAAAAATGTGGTTTTAAGACAAAGAAAATAGAGAAAGAATAGTTTTTATATCCGAAAAATTATAGAAAATTAGAATCATGTTTGTGCAAGTATAGCGGAGGTAAATTGTGAGGGTTTGCCTCGATTTACCCATATTTGTATGTTTTAGTGTGTATTTATTGCTTTCAATACAAATTAATTTACATGAAATACCCTTTTAACCTACCCATCGAGAATGCAAAATCTTAAATGGTAGGGGGAAGGGGATTATGTTAGTTAAGTGTCATTTGAATTCTAATTTTCTTGCATATTCTAGCATATAGTATTCGTTTGATTTAAGTCATAAAAAGGACAATAGCAAGGGTTATTCAGGTGCTGCCTTAGTAGCAATAAAGCAATATGCTAGAGTGAAATCATGAAAGGACTGTTTGTGCACATCCACACTAATTGATTTATAAGTCTACTTGTTTGAGCACATATATCATTCACCTTGCATCCACATTTTCATACATGGGATCAAGAGAATTATCTCCTTTATGCATAGCACTTGATTTCAATTGATTGACCCATCATGAGTGTGAGGATCCCTTAAGCTATAGGTTTAGTTTAATCTTTTCCTTTGGGGATTGATGTGGTAAGGATTATATTATCTCCTGGAGCGTTTTATCAAAGAGAGGACTATGTTGCGTATGTATTATATGTTGAGATGACGCATCCTAGGGCTAATCCTTGGGATGTAAGAGAGCTGTAGTGGAGCCACAATAATAAGCTAGGGAGTGCTCCTTTTGTTTGTGTTATGAGGTGCTAGCCACCGATATGTTTGGGTACTCCCTATGCACAGAGTCAAGAAGGGCATCACATTGGACTACAATCTAGAGATGGTATCTACAAATGCATTCTTTGGATAAATCAATTCATATAATATCTATACACTCTTGGCCACAAGGCCGTGGGGTTGTTTAGGTGAGTGTAGGTGGCTCAACTAGAGCCCTAGAACCAGTGTTAGGTCCATTTTTAGTCCCAACACATTATGCATATATGACTAAGGTCGTGGAACACAAATAGCCTACTACATTTAGTGAAGTTTTCTGAGATAAGAACTCATTCAAAGCAATGGATGAGAAAATGAATGCGTTGAGACTTGAGAACTGGTTTCATTGCCTAATGGCAATAAGTCTATTGATTGAAAGGTATAAGGCTAGGTTATTAGTGAAAGGGTATGCACACTACAATGCAATCCTTCCTAGCCTTCTCTCCTCCTCAAAGTGTGCTATGATATCAACTACAGGTCTTCCTTGATGCATTATCCTTGTCTGCTAGTCATACTGATTGATAAGTCGATGGATGTTGTTCAGTATCCTGCCATGTTAAGGTCAAGATCAAGGTCAAGATAATTTTGATTTGAGCTAGTACCTACGATGGTGGTTTTCTGTTGACCCATTAGTATCTCTATGAGGTTGATTAGGCTAGCTAAAGATGTGTCTCTAATCTTGGTGAGCCCTTCCTTCCCTCAGTAGTCTTATGGTCCTGTCTTTCCTAGATGTTTGTTATTGGTGTCTTGGGTCACTTGTTTGATTTCCATGATTACACTCCTATTGGTGGATTTTTTTCTTAGCTTAATCCCCTTTAGTATGTTCCTTGTTAATCGAATCAGTCTACAAATGTACACACACTTATATGCTTGAGTAGTGCGACTCGATGTGAATTGTGCAAAATCAGGCTTTCCAATTTTCACGTGCACTTAAGTATCTACTATAATGCAAGGTGTAGCCTTCGATGAAGTCAATCACATCCAATCAATTTCAAGAAATTGCACCATTTTTTGCACAGATTGTGATTACTCCTTACAACTGATTTTGGATTCCTCATGGGTTTTGATAGGTGGTCTGATTGGTATTCAGCCCAAATGGTCAGCTTAGGTCTCTACCAAGGGGTAATGGCCAGTTATTTTAGACAGTATTGGACTTGTAGGGTTAAGGTTCTGGTGAGAATTGACTCTATGGTCTCGTTTGTAGATGTGGATTCCAACCCAGGTTGTGGAACAACTAGTTCTAGGCCCTAACAGGTCATGGAATGATAAAAAATGGTCAAAATTAATGTTCTGGACAACTTGTCTAAGTCCCAGACTCATCTGGGTCTCAAATTTGGCCATTTGAGTGGGCTCTCAAGAAAAATAACCATCTTTGAGTGGTCATGAGGGGTGCTCGTCTAGGTATCCGAGTCGGCCATCTAAGGCCCAAAGGTTGTGTAACGTGTCCACTTGTATCTTCAGGACACGTCTTAGCAGTCCATCGGAAAGGATGTCTAGAAAGCTCCACCCGACACTCCCATGGAATGTTACGGGTTTTGCGATCTAGGGCTTTCCGTGTCTGCCACGTAGCGGAAGTATTTCGGCCGTTTCCACTTAGGATCGACCTGAATTAGGGTTTTTCTTATTGGTCATTTCCTAATGGCAACTAGCGTCGAACCCAAGCGAACTACTTTGCGTAGAAACGCCAGGTCCAAAGCGGATTCATGCTGCACCTGGTTCAAGGAGAATGGGAAACGAGAGGAATGCAAAGCTCAACCTCTTTGCCATAAGGCATAGTCCCATTCTGTTCCCCTAAAACATCGTAAATCGCGATCAATCATAACTCTAGGTCAACGCTTTTGTTGTTCGTGTTCTTTGACGATCTTCCTACTATCCATCGTGATTTGAGAAAAGTTCCCGGCCAACCAGGACCACCCATCCATAGGACGGACCTATGGCCCATCCTCCGCACTTTGCTCGGGTTGTTTTAGTTATTTAATTACCTAACACATTAGTTAGACATGTGGCAATCAACTTCTTTAATTAGCCCGTTAGGCACTGGTTCTTTCACGTAATTATATCACTTGACATACAAAAACAATATCAGACAAGTTCCTTATTAACAGGTTATCATATTTATATTTGAAATACAAAGAGTCCAGCCCGTAGGCTTATCCAAAATCCGCCCGAAGGCTATTCAGCAATCCACAAGGATCACTAATCCAAGTTTCCACCCATAGACTAGTATGCGGGCCTCGAGATCCAATCCCGAGTAACGTTAGCCTCTTGTGTAGGGCCGGGAAGGCGAGGGATTTACGGCCAGAGCCCCCTCTAGCAACCAAGCGTTCTCCTGCTCCTAGTAGTGCTCAACGGAGAGACCTCTCGTGGCGGGTTTGGTCCACTTGCCCGGTGCGGTTAACAACCCCCTTGGTTAGGGTCAGGCAGGCAGACGAGGGTAACTGAAGTTGCCTCTCCCTTCAGGCCTTCAACCTGAAGTATAGATATCCATATATCTTTTTAATTCATTGATCAAAGAAAGCCAAATAGTTACTCTAAAATCTGTAGCAAGCACAAACATTTCCATTGATTGTTTTTGTTGGCAAACTGCTAAGGAATGAATCCTTCCTTTCGAATGCGTCAAGCACTCGATCCGGGATGACTTGCAACTTGGCAAGATCCCGTATATCCTGGGTTAGGGCGTACCCTAATAACCTGACTTGGTCAAACCTTAAGTTCATTGGTTATTTCAGTTTATCGGCTGGTTTTTAGTTTCCAATCAATCTTCCTTACTCAAGAAAGGTTCTAAATTAGGATGATTATTCATCCTCTTGCAAGATAACTTGCGTAAGGACCTGCTAACCTCATTGCGAGAATTTGGCCATTCCCTCACGATTCAATCACAAGATCATATGACTCCCCACTTGCTACGCAAGTGTCGCATCGATCTATGAGACTTATTCTACTCATTGAACGGAGTCACGAAACAATCTATTCATGATTACATTAGGCTAACGTCGTCAGTCCTAGAGTTCCAAGTTCCATCTCCTAAGATTCTTGGGGACAAACCCTAGTTCACTTTCCAATTACATTTCATTGTCCCTACATTTAGTGAATGTGGGCAAGTATTTAAGATATAGGAGTTTCAGTTTTAGCGATAGGTAACGATTAGGTCACGTGTTAATTTCCTAGTGAATTTCTTGGAATTCAACTCTTTCTAAACGAGTACTCCACGGTTTAGGTGTTTTAGGTTTATACCAATTTGGTTAACTTTAGAAAATAATTACGTGATCATTTCCACATGACTTGTTGTCTATGCATAAATTAAATTTTCAACCTTAACTTATCGATTAAGGTCAGGCATAGGTTAGGTTAATTCCAACCAATCTTCCTATAACTTTGCGAACAAAATTCATGCTATACAAGCAACCTTTTTTTTGATAATTTATGCAGTTGACAAATGATAATTTCCTAGATTTATGCATTGTAAGAATCATTTCATGCTTTGCACTTTCCATGATGATTCATTGCGAAGAGGATATGGGTTAATAGTGCAATATGCAGTTTATACATCTAGGCTTAAACGAAGTATACTATTTTAATGGACATTAATCTAATTTTTAATTCATTTCAATGCATAAAGCTATTTGCTAGAAATGCATTTATGCTTCCTTTATTTTTCATGTTCTATTGAAAGTATTAATGACTAAGTTCCTCCGTTGTGAGCATTTAGGACAAAAAAATATCCTATTTCCAACAATTAACCTCGCACAATTGAATTACAACAATACCAAATAAAAATTAGGAAGGAAAACCTCGGCTTGGGGTGAGATATCCACATGGATGCTGGGAGACGACCCTCCCGCGGCTGCGCCTTGGACTTTCTTAGGAGGCATTGCAATTGTAGTCTTTCGGACATGGAAGCAGCTTTACAACTCCTTTTTGAAATTCCACCGTGGCTCCCTTTTGCAATAACTTGCACCGTCCGTCGGAAGTAGTTTTAGAAGGCTTCCTCGATGCTTTTGAGTGGGAAAGGAAGGTGTCAAACGACCCTCAACATTCTTCTTTCTTTTACATGTGGGAAAAGAAACAAGGTGCGGGAGAGTTCCAAGGGTTATTTTTGCATGGGGTAAGGAAAGGGCTAAGGTCAAATTTTCTTGGGGGGCAAAATGGGCCCTATAGAATCTTAAGGGAGAACTCCAAGGGGAAAAAGTGGCCTTAAAAGCTATGGGCCTAAGGGGGTTTTTTTACAAAACACGGGGGGAAAAAGGAAAGGTCATTTGGAGGAACCTTTTATGGGGGTGAAAACCCTAAGGGAATCTTAGAGAGAGATTTTTTTTATAAAGGGGAAAAAGTAGCCTTTAAAGGCTATACCTTTTCAAAGGAGGGAAAAGGCCTAAGGGCCCTTAAAGGCAACCTTGGAGGGGGGAGGGGGTAATCCTAAAAGCCATAGGAAGGAGGGCTAAGGGAAATTAAAACACGGGGGCGGGGGGGGGGGGGGGGAGGGGGTGTGGAGGGGGGGGGGGGGGTGGTTCCCAAAGCCAAGGAAGGGGTCTTAAGGGGAAAAGTGGCTTAAGAGGCCCCTTAGAAGCTTCCCCCCAGGAAGCTTCTAAGGCTTCTTTGCCACGTGGGGGGAAAGGAAACGATGCCGATCGACAGTGGTCTAATGGTCAGAGGCGCAATCATGACGGTAGAGGGCATCAATGACTTGGTATACGGCGGCCAGCAGCAACTTCCCTCCCTCACGAGTTGAACAGAGACATTCTCTCTCTCCTCGCAGATTAGTCGGCGGCATCACTCTCTCTCCTCACGATACCCAGAAGTGATTTAAATAGGGGGAGGGAGAGGTTCCTCCCTCCCCTACACGGCAGCACACATGGCTATGTCTCCTACATGAGCTCTAGCATGATGCTTCATCGTGGCTTCCCTCCCTCCCCTCCAGCGCGACATCGGTTGGGGGAGAAGGAGGGGATTAATTTTTTTTAATTCCTCTTATCCAAATCAAATAACCTTTGTAGAGGTGGTTTACGCGTGGAATTTGGGATGTTACATTCTCTCCCCCTTGGAGAAATCGAGATGTCCTCATCTCGAGATAAGCTGGGGATATTGATGGTTGAGAGTGCCTTCATCTATCCAAGTGGCATCCTCTTCGGGATAATCTTTCCACTGGACGAGGCATTCTCTCAAGGTTCTGTATCTCAATGGTCTCTCCCTAACATCTAAGAGCCTATCAGGCCTTAGTTCAAGGACTCCTTGACTAGGCATTACAATTTGTTAGTCATCATGTACATGGTTAGGATTAGGTTCATACTTCTTCAATAGGCTGATATGGAATACATTATGAACCTTTAGGTTCTCATGGAGTTGCAATCTATAAGCATTAGGTCCTAGGCATTTGAGGAGCTTGTATGGTCCACAATACCTTGGACTTATCTTTTTGCAATCTCCTAAGGATAGGGAACTCTTATTTGGGCGTATGCGAATGAAGACCATGTCTCCTTCTTTGAAGATTCTATCTTGATGCTTCAAATCTGCGTATGCCTTCTATCTATCCTTGGCAGCTTGGATGTCTTGTCTTATTGACTTTATTTGGTCATCCATCTCTTCCAACATTTGCCTTGAAGCTTCAACCCTTAAGGTTGGATCTGAAAAGTTTAGGGGACTTCGACAGTCATGACCATACAATGCTTGGAAAGGGGTCATTTGAATGATTTGTTGGTAAGAAGCATTGTAGGCAAATTCAACTAAAGGCAAGTATTGAATCCACCTCTTCGGCTCCCGACAGCAATATGCCCTAAGCATATCCTCGATGACTTGATTTACTTGCTCAGTTTGGCCATCCGTTTGGGGATGGTAAGCGGTGCTAAAGCAGAGTTGAGTCCCAATGGCTTCAAAGATAGCTCTCCAGAAGTGTGATGTGAAGAGAGAATCACGATCACTAATGATTCTTCTGGGTAAACCATGTAGCTTGAATATCTCCTTGATAAACAATCTTGCAATGTCTGAGGCTTTATAGTTTGTCTTTACTGGAATAAGGTGTGCAACCTTAGTAAGTATGTCAACCACAACCATGATGGAGTTGTATCCTCCCTGGACTTGGGGTAGGCCTACAATAAAATCCATACTGATGAATTCCCATTTCATTTGGGGAATATCAAGCGGTTGCAATTTCCCTGGCATCTTGACATGTTCGGCTTTGATACATTGACAAGACAAACACTCGTTGACATATTTGAGAACGTCACCTTTAAGCCTCTCCCAATGGTAGCTCATCCTAACTGCATTAAGAGTCTTGGCATAGCCAGGATGTCCCGAGAAAGGGGAATCATGAGCTTCCCACAATATCTTCTGCTTAAGTGATTGACGTGCTAGTACACACAGCCTTGTTCTATAGTAGACAAGTCCACTATTGATAGAAAATTCATGATACTTAGCTTGCAACTTTTGGTTGTGATCCTTGATAGAGATCTCCCTTAGCATTGTTTGGTAGGCCGGGTCATGGCATGAATCCTCTCTAGCTAACTCAAGTATAGGGTTGTTTGGCATAGATACTTTTGTAGCTAGAGATCTAGCTATTGATGGATTCTGCAAGATTAGGGAATTAGGGAATGCCTTGCAACTAAGTGCATCAGCAACTACATTCTCTTTTCCTGGTCAGTACTTGATTTCAAAGTCATACTCCTCCAACACTTCAATCCACCGACGTTGCCTCATGTTGAGCTCATTCTGAGTAAATACCCATTTGAGACTCTTATGGTTAGTTACTAGAGTAAACTTGTTACCCAACATGTAGTGTCTCCAAAGCTGTAGAGCATGGATGACAACTAGCAATTCCAGATCATGCGTAGCATGATTCTTTTCATGACTCTTCAATTTCCTTGAAGAGTATGCTATAGGATGGCTTTCCTGAATGAGCACACATCCTAAGGCAAGTGTGCTAGCATCAATTACTACCTCGAACTCCTTATTGAGGCCTGGAAGTTTTAGAATAGGTGCTGATACCAAACTTTGCTTCAATCTATCGAAGCTATTTTGTTCGGGAGTTGACCATGCAATGGTTGTTTGCTTCTTTAGTAAGTTTGTCAGAGGTGCTACAATCAAAGCATAGTTATTGATGAAGACCCTATACCATCCTATCAATCCAATAAAGCTGTGTATCTCTTTGACAGATGTTGGTAATGGCCATTCTAGCACATCTCTGACCTTGGCTGAGTCCACTGAGATTCCTTCTGCTGATACTATGAATCCCAGATATTCAATCTGGCATTTGAAGAATGCACACTTCTTCATCTTAGCATACAGCTTATGTGCCCTCATTGTCTCAAAGGACAATGCAAAGTTGGGGTTCATGATCTTCTTCCTATTTAGAATAGATTAAAGTGTCATCAAAGAAGACAAGCACAAAATCATCAAGATATGGCCTAAAGATATCCTGCATTAACCTATTGAAGGTGGTGGGTGCATTCATAAGTCCGAATGACATAACTAGGAACTCAAAGTGCCCATATCTTGTATTAAAGGCTGTCTTTGGGATATCTTCTTTCTTGATCCTTATCTGATACTAACCCGGCCTGAGATCAATTTTGAAGAAGATCTTTGCACCCTGAAGGTGATCAAGAAGCTCATCTATTCTAGGAATAGGGTACTTGTTCTTGACCATTGATTGATTCAACCCTCGGTAATCAATACATAGTCGAAGTGTTCCATCTTTCTTTTTCTGGAATAGTACTGGAGCTCCCCATGGTGAATTGCTAGGCCAGATGTAGCCCTAATCTAGTAGTTACTTGAGTTGTTCCTTCAGCTCAATTGCTTCTGGTATGGACATTCTATAAGGTCTCTTTACAATTGGTGCAGCTCTTGGTACTAACTTAATCTCATGATCCACTTCTCTTTGAGGCGGGAGCTCTATCAACTCCTCAGGGAATACGTCCGCATATTCCTTTAGCCAAGAAGGTCCTTCACTAGACTCTTGCTTCTGATCTAACTTGTTGAGCTTAATTAAGTAGACAAGTAATCCTTTTCTGACTCCTTTTATGATCCGAGATACTTTGGCCAATTGAATTCTTGGCACTCTAGCCTCACCTTGAGTTGTGACTAATTCCCTTTCAGAGTTTTGAAAGGAAACTTGACCCTTTCCACAATGAATGTGGGCGTCATTCGGTTTAATCCAATCCATTTCGAGTAGACACTTGTGGATACCTAAATTCATGACTCTGAATTTGACCAAAGTCTTCTTTCCTCCCAGAAAGAATTCCACCTTAGTAGTTTTCTTGGTACAAGTAACCTCACGACCATTTGCCAATTCCACGAGCAAGGTAGGTGCTTCTACTATGGCTATTCCTAATCTTTTTGCACAAGTTGGTGAGATAAAGGAATGTGTACTGCCACAATCAATCAAAGTCTTGAAACTTTTACCTTGATAGTCCGACGGTGTCTGAATCACCGAGAACTGGCGATTCGGCCCTTTCTTGTGTAGAGCGGCATGGACTGTCGCCCTTTCAAACTCTGCTTCCATGGTCAGATCTTCTTCTTCCTCTTCTTTGCACAATTGCCTATTGGCAACGCAGGCGGTTCATCCTCTGCCTCAAGTAGCGGCTCCTTGACCACGGCCCATTCCTTGGAAAGGTGCTTGGCGATGTCCTCCACCAAGCTTGGGACATTGCCTCTTGAAGTGACCGGGTTCGTTGTAGTGGAAACAATGGAGATTTCGGCCATTACTTTGAGTAGGAACAAAGTTGTTGATGTTGTTAGTCCTTACTTTCTTTCTCTGTCCCTGATTATGACCTTGAACTCTCTTCATTTGAGGTCTGAATGCTCCTCTATTCGAGTCATTATAAGACCAAGCTTTGTTACCCCTTGGTCTGGACTGCACCTCCTGAATTATAGGCACAGCTCGAATGAGTGCGTCCTGAAGATCAGATGGACGCATAGATTTGAGACGGGTGTTTACTGGTGGATTTAAACCCGCACAAAATTTGGACACCTACTGTGTCATGTCCATCTGCGGCGCATACTTAAGAAGCGAGACAAATTTGGAATAGTATGCGTCAAGAGTGAGTCCCAGCTATTTTAGCTCGTAGAACTCATTCATTTTCTGCGTGCGATATGCAGGTGGTAAGTATCTTCCCTGCATAGCTTTCTTCAACTTCTCCTAGGTAACAGATCCCTCCGCGATCCCTTGATCCCTGCACCATTGCTTCCACCAAAGCCTGGCTTCACCGGTGAGCTTCAGCTTGGCGAGCATAGCCTGATTGGCAGGTGCAGTATCAACTACTTCGAAGTAATCCTCCATGGATTCAATCCAAATTTCAGAATCCGCTTGGGTGGACCTACCTCTCCCGTCAAACTCGGGTGGCTTAATTTGCTTGAGAAGAAACTTCTTCTCCTGGATTACAGTAGTACTTGATGTAGGAGGCAAACTAGGAACCTGTACCTGGGGTTGTGCCTGGATAAAGGTTTCTTAACATTATTATATGATAATCATTATTAATTTATGTTACATCTTCAATTCTGCTATTATGCAAGCAATCTAACCACTTAACTTTTTATCAATTCTAATGCATAATCAGACATTGATAAAATGAAGTCTTATTTGTATTTATATGGGCATAGCCCTTTCGGAATACAACATTTCTTGCGATGATAAGCCAATTGTTACATTTAGTTTGGGGAGAGCAACATTGCATTACATTTATCTACATGAACTATTAATAGTATGGTTTTGAGTCATGGATCTTCAAGAATCGGTAAGTCATTGGAAGTTCAGGGTATCCTTTCCCTTGGAATCCATTCTTCTCATGGCGCCCTAACACTTTAATCCTGTCGGCGGGGATTACACGGGTTACTTCCTCATATACATATGAGTTCATCTCAACCCTCCGTCCTCGAATATGTAAATTTGAGTTTACGTGAGCTTCCACAAAAATGAATAGCTTCACGACTTTCAGGTCTTCCAACCACTTGATCCTCTTTAGGTTGGTTTGTAGATAAGCAAACCGGTGGGCGGCTATATAGTAGATTCCTGAAGCACCCATCCATCTTCGTTCCATGTACAAAGGTGATGGATTATAGATTTGCTCTAGGATGTTCATCATCTCAACCCTTTGTCGATAATGTAGAGAATGCATTGCAGTCATAAACATGATTCGAAATACTAAGAACTTGTTCCACGCTTCGTAACTCTGCAAGACAACATTGAAGGTAAGAAAATATTTGAAACATCAACATTTGCTTCACTTCAACTTATTAAGATTTCATAAAAAAAAATCTGTTGTTGGTCGGCTCTGATAGGGCTCTGATACCAACTGTAACATGTCCACTTGTATCTTCAGGGCACGTCTTAGCAGTCCATCAGAAAGGATGTCTAGAAAGCTCCGCCTGACACTCCCATGGAATGTTATGGGTTTTACGGTCTAGGGCTTTCCATGTCTGCCACATAGCGGAAGTATTCCGGCCATTTCCACTTAGGATCAACCTGAATTAGGGTTTTCCTTATTGGTCATTTCCTAAAGGCAACTAGCGTCGGACCCAAGCGAACTACTTTACGTAGAAACGCCAGGTCTGAATCAGATTCACACTACACTTGGTTCAAGGAGAATGGGAAACGAGAGGGATGCAAAGCTCAACCTCTCTGCCATAAGGCATAGTCCCATTTCGTTCCCCTAAAACATCGTAAATCGCGACCAATCATAACTCTAGGTCAACGCTTTTGTTGTTCGTGTTCTTTGACGATCTTCTTGCTATCCATCATGATTTGAGAAAAGTTCATGGCCAACCAGGACCACCCATCCATAGGACAGACCTATGGCCCATCCTTCGCACTTTCCTCAGGTTGTTTTAGTTATTTAATTACCTAACACATTAGTTGGACATGTGGCAATCAACTTCTTTAATTAGCACATCAGGCACTGGTTCTTTCACGTAATCATATCACTTGACATACAAAAACAATATCAGACAAGTTCCTTATTAACAGGTTATCATATTTATCTTTGAAATACAAAGAGTCCAGCCCGTAGGCTTATCCAAAATCCGTCCAAAGGCTATCCAGCAATCCACAAGGATCACTATTCCAAGTTTCCACCTGTAGACTAGTATGCGGGCCTCGAGATCCAATCCCGAGTCACGTTAGCCTCTTGTGTAGGGCCCGGAAGGCGAGGGATTTATGGCCAGAGCCCCCTCTGGCACCCAAGCGTCCACATGCTCCCAGTAGCGCTCAACGGAGAGACCTCTCACGGTGGGTTCGGTCCACTTGCCCGGTGCAGTTAACAACCCCCTTGGTTAGGGTAAGGCAGGCAGTCGGGGGTAATTGAAGCTGCCTCTCCCTTCAAGCCTTCAACCTGAAGTATAGATATCTATTTATCTTTTTAATTCATTGATCAAACAAAGCCAAATAGTTACTCTAAAATCTGTAGCATTCACAAACATTTCCATTGATTGTTTTTGTTGGCAAACTGCTAAGGAATGAATCCTTCCTTTCGAATGCGTCCAACACTCGATCCGGAATGACTTGCAACTTGGCAAAATCGCCTATATCCAGGGTTAGGGCATACCCTAATAAAATGACTTGGTCAAACCTTAAGTTCATTGGTTATTTCAGTTTATCGGCTGGTTTTTAGTTTCCAATCAATCTTCCTTACTCAAGAAAGATTCTAAATTAGGATGATTATTCATCCTCTTGCAAGATAACTTGCATAAGGACCTGCCAATCTCATTGCGAGAATTTGGCCATTCCCTTGTGATTCAATCACAAGATCATATGACTCCGCACTTGCTACGCAAGTGTCGCATCGATCTATGAGACTTATTCTACTCATTGAACGGAGTCACGAAACAATCTGTTCCTGATTACATTAGGCTGACGTCGTCAGTCCTAGAGTTCCAAGTTCCATCTCCTAAGATTCTTGGGAACAAACCCTAGTTCACTTTCCAATTACATTTCACTGTCCCTACATTTAGTGAATGTGGGCAAGTATTTAAGGTATAGGAGTTTCAGTTTTAGCGATACGTAACGATTAGGTCACGTGTTAATTTCCTAGTTAATTTCTTGGAATTCAACTCTTTCTAAACGAGTACTCCGCAGTTTAGGTGTTTTAGGTTTATACCAATTTGGTTAACTCTAGAAAATAATTACATGATCATTTCGACATGACTCGTTGTCTATGCGTAAATTAATTTTCATCCTTAACTTATCGATTAAGGTCAGGCATAGGTTAGGTTAATTCCGACTAATCTTCCTTTAACTTTGCGAACAAAATTCATGCTAAACAAGAAACATTTTTCTTGATAATTTATGCAATTGACAAACGATAATTTCCTAGATTTATGCATTGTAAGAATCATTTCATGCTTTGCACGTTCCATGATGATTCATTGCGAAGAGGATATGGGTTAATAGTGCGATATGCAATTTATACATCTAGGCTTAAACGAAGTATACTATTTTAATGGACATTAATCTAATTTTTAATTCATTTCAATGCATAAAGCTGTTTGCTAGAAATGCATTTATGCTTCCTTTATTTTGCATGTTCTATTGAAAGTATTAATGACTAAGTTCCTCCGTTGTGAGCATTTAGGACAAAAACATATCCTATTTCCAACAATTAACCTTGCATGATTGAATTAAAACAATACCAAATAAAAATTAGGAAGGAAATCCTGGGCTTGGGGTGAGATATCCACGTGGATGCTGGGAGACGACCCTCCCGCGGCTGCACCTTGGACTTTCTTAGGAGGCATCGCAATTGTAGTCTTTCGGACGTGGAAGTAGCTTTACAACTCCTTTTTGAAATTCCACCGTGGCTCCCTTTTGCAATAACTTGCACCGTCCGTCGAAAGCAGTTTTAAAAGGCTTCCTCGATGCTTTTGAGTGGGAAAGGAAGGTGTCAAACGACCCTCAACATTCTTCTTTCTTTTACGTGTGGGAAAAGAAACAAGGTGTGGGAGAGTTCCAAGGAGTATTTTTGCATGGGGCAAGGAAACGGCTAAGGTAAAATTTTCTCGGGGGGGGGGGGGGGGGGGGGATGGGCCCTATAGAATCTTAAGGGAGAACTCCAAGGGGAAAAAGTGGCCTTAAAGGCTATGGTCCTAAGGGGGTTTCTTTAGAAAACACGGGGGGAAAAAGGAAAGGTCATTTGGAGTAACCTTTTATGGGGGGAAAACCCTAAGGGAGCCTTAGAGAGAGATTTTTTTTATAAAGGGAAAAAAGTAGCCTTTAAAGGCTATACCTTTCTGAAGGAGGGAAAAGGCCTAAGGGCCCTTAAAGGCAAGGAGGGGTAAGGGAAATTAAAACACGGGGGGTTGGGGGGGGGGGGGGTGGTTTTGAAAGCCAAGGAAGGGGGTTTAAGGGGAAAAGGGGCTTAAGAGGCCCCTTAGAAGCTTCCCCCCAGGAAGCTTCTAAGGCTTCTACGCCACGTGGGGGGAAATGAAACGATGCCCATCGATGATGTTCTGATGGTCGGAGGCACAGTCGTGACGGTAGAGGGTATCGACGGCCTGGTATACGGCGGCAATAGCGGCCTGGTATCGACGGCCTGGTATGCGGTGGCAATAGCGGCAACTTCCCTCCCTCACGAGTTGAACAAAGAGATTCTCTCTCTCCTCCTAGATCAGTGGGCGGTAGCACTCTCTCTCCTCACGATGCCCAGCAGTGATTTAAATAGGGGGAGGGAGAGGTTCCTCCCTCCCCTATGCGGCAGCACACATGGCTATGTCTCCTACATGAGCTCCAGCGTGTTGCTTCATCGTGGCTTCCCTCCCTCCCCTCTAGCGCGACGTCGGTTGGGGGAGGAGGGGATAATTATTATTATTTTTTTAAATTCCCATTATCCAAATCAAATAACCTTTGTAGAGGTGGTTTACGCATGGAATTCGGGATGTTACAGGTTGGTTGTCTGAGGCCCAAAAGAATGGTCCGATTCTGAGTACACTTCTCATACTCTAACCGATGCACAAAAAGCTTCCTAAACCTGAACCAATCCACAAGAGAGATGTGATTACTAATATATCTACTCCTTCGGGAGCTAGGAGAGATGTGATGCATTCTAATACATGGTGCAGAAAGTGCCATGAAGAGGGACATTTAGCCACTGAATGCACCCAAAAATTAACCATTCATGGAGCCTTCTTTTCATACTGTTTGAGGAAGAACCATACAGAGGATATCTGCTCTCTGAAAGAGATGCAGGAACGAAGACAGAAAGATGAAAATGCAAGATTCCACTTACTAAAATCTAAAATGACAACACAGGACATTGGACCAAAGCCTAGGGAGTTTAGTCCTAATTTTGGTCCACTGAGGTTTCCCTCTCAAAGTTACAGAGGACGATAGTCTAGCGGTGGAGGTGGAATGTTATAGATGTGGAGAAAAGTGTCGTATCTCCCTGAATTGTCCAAACCCTAGAATATCTTTGGATTGCAAGCCTTTATGTGGCCAATGCAAAGGAGAAGGCCATACTGTAAAAGATTGTCCAAGTCCGGCCAATGTGAAATCTACTTCTGATACCCAACAGAAGACCCAATAACCTGCTTCCAATTTGGTGGAATTGGAAGTGACCGTAATAACACGAGCAAAGAGAGGAGAACCTGTAGTTACAAAAGAGAACGTTCCTTCTGCAAAGACAGTGAAATTCAACCTTCCTCGGGAAAAGAAGAACAATGCAATCCAGAGTAAGGAAGTACAGAACACCACAGAGCCACAGAGAGGTACAGAGACAGAAGCAAAGACAAGACCAGAGGTCCAGGAAATAGAGGATGCAAAAGTACCTCCTCATGAAGAAGTGCAGATGTTGCCACTCCTAGAAGAAAAGAAAAAATAAAAGTGGGTGTGGCCCCATTTCCCAGTCGATTGGAAAAGCCTTTGGATCCTATCAAAGATTATGACTTGGTCAAAGACCTAGACACCTTTAAACCAAACCTAACATTCTAATAGTTACTGATGCTATCTCCTAGTTGCCTAAAGAGATTCAAAAGAATCTTCACAAGAAGACATGGCCTAAGGATTGCTCCCCCAACAACAACAAAGTCCAATAGAGCCTCAAAACGTGCGAAGGAAGTAGATGTGGCTAACACCTTCCTAGATCCTAAAACCCCAGAGATTAATGTATGGATAGAAGGATGTTTTATTTAAAATGCAATGATTGATGGAGGCTCATCAGTAAACATAATGACAGATGTGACAATGAAGGATCTAGGTTTGCAAGGAATTCAACCTACACAGTGGCTTATCGGATTGGCAGACCAAACTAGAATTAAACCATTGGGCATCCTCCCATACATAAAAACAACCCTTGCAGGAAGAGACTATTGGCTGACATATTTGGTGGTCAAAAAAATTTCTTATGGAACCTCATATCCTCTATTGTTAGGAAGACCTTGGCTTTTTGAAGCAAGAGCTAGGATGGAGTGATTCAAAGGAACACTAACCCTAGGAAGAGGACCCAATAAAGTGGTGTTGAAATTGTATGGATTGCAAAAAGGCAATGGATTCACATCCATTTAAGTCATAATAGACTCATCCAATAACAGATGGTACATCAGGAGACGAAAAGGTTGTTAAACAAATCTTTCCCAAGAAAACATAGTCATAGTCCTTAACAGTGGGCACTATAAGCCAACTATCGAAGGATGCAAAGTCTTTCCATGGGAGAATACCTCTTGCCTCAACTCAAATTGACTTTTGAAATCACCTCTAATAGCAAGATAGAAGTATGGATGTATTGTTCTCCCTATTATATGGCAGTTGTAGAGACAGAGCCAGAGACAGAGGCAGAAGCAGAAGCAGAAGCAAACACAAAGGTGGAGGATCTGTTCTTCTCCTACAGAGCCTCTACAGAAGCAGAGATAGAGCCTCCAGAGGAAGAGGATGAAAATGATGAGGAAGAAAATGAAGTAGGTTATGAAAGTGCAGACGAAGAAGTTCCTCTTATAGCAGACGATCTTATTGATGTCCCAACAGGGTCCTCGGAGGTTGAAGATCTCAGGGTGTTGGATGGAATGACCATGGTTCCATTTGGGTTGACTAATGGACCCCAAAGTATGCAAAATCTGCATAAGCAATGGATCAAAGGTATAAAAATTAAGTTCACTAATGGCTCATGTTTCCCTGACCATTCATTCTAGAGAAAATATGATGATGATGCCCCTTGTAAATAGAAGTCCTCTGAGCCATCAGAGCCACGGCTTATAGAAGGTCTGTGCTATGTGACATTCCTAGATGCATCCTCTAAAGATGAATCCCTAAGTCTAGAAGAAATCGTCACTCACACAAAAGCAAACAAAGCTCTGATACCCTTCCAGAAATCTCAACAAACAAATGAGTCATCTGTTCAGAAGGAAGACATTGGTTCTAATGGAACATCAGATGATGATACTACTCCCTTGAAGGATTCAGACCTCTATCCAAAAGCAATCCGTGGGACATTTATCTGTGAAGTGGAAGGTGAAAGGCAAGTGACATTATTGGATACTGACAGTACTGAACGTCTCCGAAAAGTGGGTCTCAATCTTCCAGAAGAAGAACTAGTGGTTCTGTGAGACTTACCAAAAGAGAACTTAGATGGGTTTGCTTGGTTGTATAAAGATATAAAGGGGATTGATTCCACAATGTGCCAACATCGCATTGACCTAGAGCTTGATGCCAAACCTGTAAGGCAAAGACAACAATGTATGAATCCTAATTATTTTGCTCTAGTGAAGGAATGCTGAATTCTTGAAGCTTCTTGAAGCAGAGTTCATTTATCCCGTAGCTAACAGTGAATGAGTTCCGCCCATTGTGGTAGTACCCAAGAAGAATGGGAAACTTCAAATATGTGTGGACTTTTGTAAGCTGAACTTGAAGATGAAAAATGATCATTTTCCTATCCCTTTCACAAACCGGCTGTTGGACACAGTGGCAAGCCATGAGCTCTATTCCCTCTTGGATGGATTCAATGGATATAACCTATCCAAATCGCAGAAGAGGACCAATCCAAAATAGCCTTCACCATAGAATGGGGGACCTATGCCTATAGAGTGATGTCGTTTGGGCTCTATAATGCTCCTGCCACCTTCCAATGAGTAATGATGGCTACCTTCTAGAATCATCTGCATGATTTCATTGAGGTGTATCTTGATGACTTCTGTGTCTATAGTTTAATATGTGAGCATTGGGGACACCCATAGCAATGCTTTAACAGATGCCAAGGGTATGGGATTTCTCTCAACCCCAACAAATGTGTCTTTGGCATCTCATCATGCATTTTTTTGGGCCATATTGTCTCTGCACAAGGGATTGCAATAGACTTGGAGAAGATTGATAAGATTGCCACCTTGACAGCACCAACAAACCTCAAGCAACTGAGAGGATTTCTTGGCCATGTGGGCTACTATAGAAGATTTATTGCACATTTTGCAACCAAGGCAGCCCCTTTGCACAAGCTCCTAAGGAAAGATGTGTATTTCCTTTGGACTTATGACTATAAAGAAGCCTTTAATACCCGGCACATATCTTGTAGCCTCTTGATTGGACGAAGGAGTTGCATGTGCACAAATGCATCATTTGAAGGGCTAGGTGCTATCCTATGTCAAAAGGGCCCCTCTAAATTTGATCAACCAATCTATTATGCAAGTTGGATAGTAATCGACCATGAGCAGAACTACACAGTGACAGAGCTTGAGTGCTTAGAAATGGTGTTTGCACTGGAGAAGTTTCGACACTATCTATTGTCAATGCATTTCAAGTTCTACGTGGATCATGAAGCCCTGTCCTTCCTAATGAACAAAGGAGATTCCAAAGGACGACTGATGAGATGGTTGCTCCTATTCCAAGAGTTCGATTTTGAAGTGGTCACTAAGCCTAGCCATTCCCATGTCCTAGTCGATCATCTTTCACGGATCCCTCAAACTACAGAAGAGGAACAAGATGATCCAGAGCTTTTTGATGCTTCCTTGTTTCTAGTCGAAACAGTTACTCCCTGGTATGCAGACATAGCCATCCTCCTGGAAACTCAACAATATCCTCCTGCCATCTCAAGCCGTGAGAAGAAGAAGCTTCTATTAGAATCAGCCCCCTACACCTTGCTAGGCAATGCACTGTACAAGAAAGGGAAAGATAAAGTGTTGCGAAGATGTGTTGTAGGAGATGAAATCAGCATAGTATTGAAAGCATGCCATGATGAACGATGTGGTTGACACTTTGCAGGAGAAGCAACAGCGAAGAAGGCTCTGTTAGTGGGATATTGGTGGCTGACCCTCCACAAGGATGCATATGACTACTGCAAGAGATGTGATGCTTGCCAGCGAATGGGGAAACCCACCAAAACAAGTGCCATGCCACTACAACCTATTCTTCCCCTAAAGCCGTTCGAGAAGTGGGGGATTGATTTCATGGGTCCCATTGATCCGCCTACTAGACGGAAGCAGAACATATATATCTTAGTATGTATGGATTATGTCACAAAGTGGTGTGAAGCTAAAGCTCTGAATCGGGACGATGGTAACAACACAGCCATGTTCATATACGAGAATATCATCACCGATTTTGGCAGTCCCCTAGATCTTGTAAGTGACAGAGGTACTCATTTCCTTAATAAAATCATGGAAGAGCTAACAAAGCTGTACAAGATCCGCCATCGCAAGTCCACCCCCTATTACTGCAGAGACAACAGCCAAGTTGAAGTAACCAATCGCATCCTCTACTTGATCCTGATCAAGACAATTGCTGCACATCGTTGCGATTGGGATGATCGACTTAGAGAGGCCCTCTAGACGTATAGAACCTCCCATAAGGCAGCAACATGACAAAATCCTTTCCAGTTGGTGTATGGAACAGAAGCCATCTTCCCTGTTGAACTCGAGCTACCCTCTTTGTGAGTGGCAGTCAAAGAACACCTCGGAGATTATGAATCTCTCCAGCACCACCTATGGCATTTGGAATGTTTGGATGAGATTCGGAGGATGACCTTATAGTGCATGGAAACCACTCAAGCATGACACAAGGCCTATCATGATAGCTTCATCAAGCACAAGGAGTTCAAAGAAGGTGATCTTGTCCTAGTTTATTATTCTCAATTTGGCAAGTTTCCAAGAAAGCTTCAACAATGTTGGATGGGTCCCTACAAGGTACTTGATGTCAACCCAAATGGCTCTATCCAAGTGCAAGATGTTGACGCTTCTGAGGATCTCTTTCTGATAAATGGCTATCGCTTGAAGAACTACTTCCCTCCCTAGGGATCTTAACAATCACAATTGACCCACCCTTTCCCTTTTGGGCATCGCATTGTCCTCCTCTTCGTGGTCCTGATAGCCCTTATGATCTTCCTCATGAGGCGGTCTCGTTCTGCTAAACCCTCACATATACCTCTCAACCCTACCTTGTTCTCTTCTCGTCTAATTCAGCAATGGTGGCGAGGTTGGTCCTGACACATGGTATTTCTACTATTCTCTTTATTAACAAAAAAAATCAAACAAACAAAAAAGAAAAAAAAACTTTTATGGGAGAAAATGAAGAAATTCCCTGTCATAGTAGGTCTCATTCCCAAGAAAAGGTGGAAATACCCTTGGGCGGGAAGTTGACTGTGGAAAAGGTAGTAACACCCCGCAGTTCGGGAAAGCTGATTCATCAGCAGAACCTTTTCAGAAGCAATTTGAAGCCACCTCCCTTGGGGTGTTGTCTCTGTAATATCAGTCCATCTACCCTCCTTAACAGATGACCTTTCATACAAATCATTGAAGTACCAGACATGTCAGCTACCTCCCTAGGTACACATCATCTTCAACACTCTGGTGACAACAACAGTTGACGGGATCTTCATCACCAACCCCTTGAGTGATGCAAGTTTTCATCCTAACAAGATGGGGACGTGAGTATGGGCTACCCTCTATATCTATCAAAAGAGTGTAAGACAGAGGGTGGGGTGAGTAATCAGTCTTTCCCTTCAAATCAATTGAGAGGCGAGATGTGTGAATGGAGTGTTGCACGCACGGGTTGGGCCTCTCAATGCACAATGCACAATCTGTTCCTGTGCACTGCACCATAAGGCTCCCTAGCCTTCCTTCTTGCACTGTATGCCGGCATAGGGGTCAGGATGCACTATTACACCATCAAATGCGCACAAGGCATACAACCTCTGCACAAGTGAATTTGAGGATTACATCAATGGGTTTTAAGAATGGGATGCCCTCTATATCTTTCAATAGACGTTGAGACAGAGGGTGGGCTGAGTGTGACTGGTGTTTCTCCTCAATCAATTCCGAGAAGTGAGATTGAGGGACGCTACAACAGTTGGAGTCAAGTACGTTTTTGTTTCCCTATGCACACACGGGACGGGTCTCTGCCATCGGCACAAAACACGTCACCCTGTTTTGTGCACTGCACTACAAGGCTCCATGGCCTTCCTCCTTGCACCTATGCTAGATGGGTGAAACCTTGGGTAGTTCACTATATGTATACCCTCTATATCACGTGCATTCAAGGCCTATTTATAAATATCCTTATCTATGAAGTTTTTCTTAATAAAATATAACCCTTTTCTATTCAATCTGTAAGCAACCCTTTATATGGGGCCCTTCTATATATAAAAAATGTGTAAAAATTGTATTTTAAAAATCCCTTATGTTGAACTCACGTGATACATACATATATTTATGACTGATCTCCCCGGGGATGAAACGCATGGATGCACTATCAATTGTACACACTGGCATACTCCCTCCCAATCAGTTTCCCCTTGTTCAATTCTAAACCGGCTCTGAGTTATGGGATTTCATGCTTATTCATTGAGTGATGTGTGTTATGGGGTGAGCAATTGTTCTATCATCCTCTTGAGTGCCCGTGAGCTGAGAGTTCTATTTTTCATCATCGACACTTAAATCGACAAACTTTATTGACAAAAATACCTCCTTGGGTGCTGTTGCATGGTTCCTGCCATACTGGACGTGCTCTATGGCGTGCCCTGGTCCCTCTTGTTGCCCGCTCACCGACGGCTCTGATCTTTCTGCATCAACAACGGCGGTTCCCTTCAACCATCTACGAAATGGGCCACATGTTCCTAACCCTAATTTTTTGTTTACAAGTGCATGCTATGTCTTAAGTATGGACATCAGCGTCCAGTCGGTTGACACATCCGTGGCAGTGTTAATCAATCTACTCTAACCGGTAAGGTCTTAAGTGTGGGTACACGTCCCTACGCATTTGATGTGCATACCCCCTACATATGTGCTTATCCAATCATGCGTGTCTACCCCGTACTAGTTCTATTGTGATGGGGTCCCTTCCTCACCCACCCACCCTTGTACCCCTTGTTGTCGAGGCTGTTTCCCTTGTGGTTACTTTTATTGCACAATTTTTTCCTTTTCTATGTGAACATCCCCTAGGTTTACCAAAATCCCGATTCAACCTTATAGCTCATTTTTTCCCTTCGAATGACACACTTTTCCTTTTTACATCCCCTTGTTCTAGTTTACTGTTTTTGCGTTATTCATTTTTGAAGTTTTTCCCGTACAATTGGATATATTTCCATGCAAATGCACTGTTATCACTTCGGAACAGTGATCTAACATACCAGTCCTGTCCTATGCTTTCCCTGGGATATTTTTCTTTTGAACACTTGTCATTTTGACGTACAATTTGTCTGTATTTAATTTTTGTGTGGTTTCGTGCCTTTTTTGCGTATGTTTTTTACCTTTTTCCATGTGAACCTACCCTATTCTCCTCAGAATTCAATTCTAACTAGATTACCTTGTCCGAGCATCTTTTTTGCACAATTCTCCTTTTTCTTCTGCCATGTTTTGACCTCTTGATTTTTTTGTTATTAATTTTTATTGGTGTTATCGAGCTCCATTATATTGTTTTTTCATGTGAACGCCTCCTAACCCATCCAAACTACAATTTGATGTAACAGCCCTGAAGATTCTATATGTCATGACATTTTTTATTTTTCATGCCCTCCCTTCCAATTGACGGATCATTCGCTATTAATTTTTGAATCTCATTTTGGATACAATTTTTGGGTTTTTTTCCATGAAAACAAGATTTCTTTTGCTCAGCACTATGTTCTAATGTGATAGGCCTTGTCTGGCACAATTTTCTACACATTTTTCCTTCTTCCCTCACTTCGTTTCGACTAATGGATTTTTCAATACTCATTCATGTATGTGTTTTCGAGGTCGATTTTTGCCTTTTTCACATGCAAACCTCTCCTTATTCCCTTAGATATTAGTTTTATTATGCTAGCCTTGTGAATCCCCTTCCTGCGAACATTTTTCCTTTTTATTGCCCTTCGTTCTGGTGACCAGATTTTTTTCTATTAATTTTTGTATCACGTATTAGGGTTGATTTTTGGGTTTTTCCCATGTGAACGGGTCTTATCTCTGTCGAAACTGTGTTCTAACATGATAGACCTATCCGGTATAACTTTTCTCACAATTTTCATTTTTCCTGTGTTTCATTTCGGCGAATGGATTCTTTGATATTAATTGTCGTATGGGTTTTCAAGCCTCTTTTTTGCCTTTTTTCCATGGGAATGCCATGATTTGATCCCGGCCACCCCATTATACTTTTCCGCAGTCTCCCCTCACCTTCCGACCCATTTTTCCTTTTATCGCATTGCGTTCTAATGAACGGTTTGTGCGTTATTAATTTTTCTTTGTTTTGCTTTGTTCCCGCGTGCTTTGTCTCGCACCTGAACGTGTGCATTTTTTAATTTATGCGCCTCAAGATGCCCCATTCTCTTTACGCCTTTTTGTCCCGACGTCCCGGCCATGTTCAATCTCGTCACTGCAAATTGTTTTTACCCCCCGTGCATATGCACGGGACGGGGGCGCATAAAAGCAACACGGATAATAAAAGGAGTTAAAAAGGGTCTACCTGTCTATCTGATTAAACTGAATAAGCTAGATCAAAATCAGGAATCTGAGGAAGAACCTTCATGGTTAAAGGAATATGCAGACATATTCCCTGAAGAGCTAACAAAACTTCCTCCTCAAAGGAAAGTCGACCACGAAATAATGCTGGCACCACGAGCTGCACGAGTCACAAAGAGGCCATATAGGATGTCCATCCCAGAAGCTATTGAACTGAAAGAGCAACTCAAGCAACTATTAGACCAAGGCTACATCCATCCTAGCAGTTCACAATGGGGAGGTCCAATACTGTTCCAAAAGAAGAAATATGGAACGTTTCGGCTATGCATTGACTACAGAGGGTTGAATCAATCAACCATTAAAAACAAATACTCCATTCCAAGAATAGATAAACTACTTGATCGTCTTCAAGGTGTGAAGATCTTCTCTAAGATAGATCTTAGATCTAGATATTATCATATAAGGATCAAGGAAGAAGATATCGTGAAGATCGAATTCAGCACAAGGCATGGACACTTTGAATTCCTACTGATGTCATTCGGGCTTACGAATGCTCCTGCTACCTTCAACAGGTTAATGCAGGATATCTTTAGGCCCTATCTTGATGACTTCATACTTGTCTTCTTTGTCGATACCCTAGTCTACTCTAAACAGGAAGAAGATCATGAACCCCAGCTTCGCATTGTTCTTGAAACAATGAGAGCACACAAGCTTTATGCCAAGAAGAAGAAGTGTGCATTTTTCAAGCGATAGATTGAATATCTAGGATTCATTGTATCAGTGGAAGGAATTTCAGTAGATCCAGCCAAGGTCAGAGACGTTCTAGAATGGCCAACACCAACTTCTGTCAAAGAAATACGTAGCTTTCTTGGATTGACAGGATAGTACAGGATCTTAATCAAAGATTATGCTTTGATTGCAGCGCCTCTGATTGATCTACTAAAGAAGCAAGTAGCAATTTTATGGTCACCTGCTAAACAGACCAGCTTTGACAAGCTAAAGCAAAGCCTAGTATCAGCACCCTTCCACTGAAGAGCCCCAGGGGGGGGAGAGAACTCCAGTCGGAGGCCCGGGGCCCTACGCAACAACTCACAAGGGAGGGTGGCGACATATCTAGACTCCTCTCTCTGCTTGGGTAGGGGACAACGGCCACCCCTCCCACGTGGGGCAACGGTGTTGCACCACCCCCTGGGGGTCTTCCGAACGTAGTCTCTCCCCCCCTCGACCTGCTGCAATAGCAACCTCTGGTCGAGGTGCTGACGACTCAGCCCATTTTCCCCTGTGATAGCTGGCAGCAGATGGAGGCTACAACCCCCCCCTTTCCTTATGCAAGCCCCCTTTGATCACCCATCGTGCTGCTGAAATGTCCCTGGGCCACGACCATAACCACCCCCCCTCTGATTATTAGCTACACGGGGCCCCGTGAGGAAGAGTAAGAAGAAGGAAAGTAGAGGGAGAGAAGGAGAAGAAGAGAAGGAGTAGGAAAGAAGTAGAGTGAAGAGAAGAAGATGGAGATAAGGAGAAGGAGAGAAAAAGGAGTGAGGGGAGAGGGAATAAGAGGGAGAGAAGGAGAATAAGAGAAGAAGGAGTGGGAGAGAGAAGGAGGAGTGGGAGAGAGAAGGGAAGAAGAGGGAGAGAAGGAGAAGAAGAGAAGAGAAAGAAGGAGGGAGAGAGAGAAGAGAAGGAAGAGGGAGAGAGAAGGAGAAGGAGAGAAGAAGAAGGAGTGGAAGAGAAAAGGGAAGAGGGAGAGAGGAGGAGAAGGTGAGAAGAGAAAGAAGGAGGAGAGAGAGAAGAGGAGGAAGAGGGAGAGATAAGGAGAGAGGTAGAGGAAGAAGAGGAAGAGGTAGAAGGAAAGAGGAGAGAAGTAGAAGAAGAAGAAGAAGAGTAGATGGGGAAAGAAGAGAAGAGGAAGAGAAAGAGAGGGAAGGAGCAAAAGGAGAAAATAAGTGGGAGAAGGAGAAGAAGAGAGGGAGAGTGAGAGAGAGAGAGAGAGAGTAGGAGAATAAGTGGAGAAGAAGAGAGAGAGAGAGAGAGAGAGAGAGAGAGAGAGAGAGAAGGAGAAGAAAAGAAGAAGAAGAGAGAGAGAGAGAGAAAGAAAGAAGGAGAGGCAATGGGAGTTGGTAACTGCAACAAGCCATACCCAAACCACTCTCTCGGCAAAGGACCCCATCCAGCAGTCTTTTCTTTCAAACTTGTCAACCCGAAACTTGTCAAGGTCCGGACTGCCCATTCTCTGCAAGGTGAATGGCTCCCAAGAAGAAAATCGCGGGAAGCGTAGGCGACCAAGCCACTGGTAATGTTGGAGGGGCGAGCGGAACGACCAACGCGACACACATGAATCAAGCCCAAGTTCTAAGCTTTAAAATTAAATTAGGAATTATTTCTCATGGAAGGGATGAAAGGATTGATGATGTGCATGGAACAAGAACGAGTCTTAGGGTTCTGTTTACTCTAAATACTAAGATGCATGCGCAAAACGGTAGAGTTTGGAATTCGCATAAGATTTTAAGCATGAAATGATAGCTTTTACTCACATAAAATGATAAGGTTATCGCCTTACTGCACATAAAATGATAGCTTTTTAACCAGTTCAATGCATGAGTAGTCATTTAGAATTCATGTTTCGCAATCACGGTTAAAGAAAACACATGAAATGTTAATTTCTGTTCATGAGATGCACTTGCAATGTTAGGCAAAACCCTAGACTTCATATATGCGAGTCACATGTGATCTGGTGCATTGGAGATAAGTACTTGTTGTCGAAAATAAAGAAAGATAAAAGTCGTTTAGGAGGTACAACTATACTAAAATGCACAATGTGCATGATGGTTAAGGTTGATTGGGAAATCCTACATAGAACCACACTAAGAAAATTGGAAGGGATCGCATGCATCTAGACTGCATCTTGAAGGTCTAAATGAAGAATCAGGTGTTGCCATGTATGTTAACTGAGCTTGGTTGGAATTAGAGATTAAAAGAACCTTGGTTGGGTTGCGAATAAGGCATGTCTATTGCCTTGACTGACTAGCTAATGCTTGAGTTAGGGACTAAGATACCCTAAGGTAAAACCCAAGGGAAAAAGGGCAAGTATAAGTCAACTTACCAAGACCATTTTCTTGCGTAACCTTGTTTGAAATTATTGGGTTATTGCCAAATCACAAAAAGACCCAAGATCAGATGCTGGGAGCATCCAGGAAAAAAGGAGTCACACCTTAGCAATCAGTTGTACAAACGACCTCCGAAATGTTCGTGCTTATACTTAGGTACATTAATTGATCTCTTTGCTCAATGAACTAATTCAAGGAAATCACTTAATGCTTCAGGTTGAAAGCCCGGAGGGAGAGGTAGGAACAGTTACCTCCGATTGTCTGCCTGGCCCTATCCAAGGGGGTTGTTAGCCGCGCTGGGTATATGGACCTAACCCGCCGCAAGAGGAATCTCTGTGGGTACTGCTTGGAGTGAGAGGACACTTGGGTGCTAGGGGAGGCTCTGGCTGTAAATCCCTTGCCTCTGGATCCCACGCAAGAGGCCGCACCTTTAGAAGATTCAGAACCCATTGACATAGAGGATACTAACTCCCCTCCTCCATTGGTCATTCAATGGAAGTGCTTGAAGAGTATAGCAGAAACAATTCCACTAGTCATTCCTTTAGTGTCAGTTCGTGCTACCTCTGGAAGTGACCTCCCTGCCTACCTCACATGCAACAAATTATTCAGGGCACATCAAGAGGGTTCTTTGGATATATTAGTGTTGAGATATCGAGCTCCAGTTGTAATATGCCAGGGTGACCATTGTGCATTTATATCACCGACTTGTTAGCTGTAGATGCGGTTGGTACACCGTCCATGAATAATAGCTAGATGATAGCTATCCTTATCTACTCTAGTTCGTGGCTCAGTTAGTATGCCACCTTAGTTAGTTGAGTTTGGTTTGAGACCCATATATAGGGTTCTTCTATTTCTATGTATGAGAGTTCTTTTTGGCTTACACAAACTAAGAAGATGAAAATTGTTTTTCAGCCTCCACCCTTGTGTGTATTCCCCCATTGTGCAAGCAAGAAAGCTACAAGTGAGACTCCTTCCTTCTCTCCCACAATCTTGACATGGTATCAGAGCCTTGTTCGTGGTAAGGAGCTCAAGAAAGCAAACCAAGTTCACGGTGTTCTGGTAAGAGGACCAATGTTGCTTTCATTTTTCTATTTTGGGAGCAAATCTCTGTAGGTAGCACAGCCAGAAAGTGCAAGAGTGTATTGTCTCAAAATGAGACACCCTTTGCGGTGTAGCAAGAGGGAAGTATATGCTGCGGGAATATGCTTTAGCCCTCGGTTGCTCTGTTTTTTTGATTTGAGGCCATTTCGGGGCCTGTTTTGGAGGCGGAAGTTTTCTGCACGCACTCAGGAAAAGGCCCTGTTTTATGCTGTGCGATGACAACACCTAAAAACATGCCATTTATTGCAACAATTTTTTGGCAAAACTGTATACAATTGACACCTTATTACTAAATTTTTACATGAATTCAATGCAGATGCGGTGTTCGTTGTTGCTGTCTTTGGAGACCGTGTCCTTGTAGTCTGGCCAGGGAATGTCGGTACAAAATTCAATCTTTTGGCCTGTCTACAACCATAAGAAACTCTTATATCTCATTTGCCAGAAATAGGGTATTAAGACCAAGGCTTAGGGACTGTAGGACATTGCAGAAATGAAGTCCTTTGAGCTTATGCAATCCATATTCTTAGAGTCACTAGAAATCGTGTTATTCATGGCAGATTATGTAGTTTTAGGTTATGGTTTAGGTCATGGAGGGCAGTTATAACGACTTACAATGCCAACATCGAATGATTACAAACACAGTTTATTTCAACTGAAGATGAATGCCACTGTATAAATGCAATCAAGGAGTAGTGCATAAGAAAATGCAATAGAGAGCTGAAAGTTCCAATTAGCTATAATAAATCCAATGCCAACATGAAATCATTACAAACACAGGATCTTATACCCGATGAGAAGGCAGCAAAGGCGAATCACTTCAAGACTATAATGGGATTTCTCCATTTTGTACTTGTGCGAGATCCACTTCAAAGACCTTCCCTTGATTGCCTTAGGGGGTTGTGTGTTGGGGGAGAGTAAAAAAAAACCTTAATAGGTAAAAAAAAACTTTAATGGAAGGAATTTTAAAAAAAGAAAAGAGAAAAAAACAAAATGAATACGATGGGAGGGAGGACCGTTACTGACATGTCGTGGAGAAAGGAGGGGTCATGAGCACGAATGGGGAGGCGCCGATTGATGAAGGGAAGAGAAGGAGATGCTGGAAGGGATGGCGAGTTGCCTATTCTTTGCTTTTGAAAAATTTTCACAGGAGAATGGGGTCGTGAAGAAATAAGGGCCGCCATCAAGAACGACAGAGATAGAGAGAGAGAGACGGGATGATCGTGCTGAAGTGGTTTACAGAAACTTGATAACGGGTCTGATAGATGGCTACGATGCCAAGATGATGAGCACGATGATGAGTGCGATGATCTGATCCGAGGTTGACGATGGTCGTCGTGAGTCTCTGATCGTCAGCAAAAGGATACTCTTGGTGAAAGGCAGAAGAGAGAGAGCGAGCCAATGGCGTATCTCCAGCGGCTTGATTGGTGGAGCAGTTGTAATAGCAAGCAGGCGGCCTTGTCTAATAAGTGAGATGGGGGAGATGTGGTTGATTAGAGAGAGAGAGAGGACAGGACTCGGGTGGACACGAGGATCGCCCCTGATTGGCATTAACTTCCTGTGCATCAATGCGCTCTGCTATCGTATCGTCTATTTGGAGAGACCAAAGAAGGCTACCTCCTGCACACCTCGCACTCCGCTTGTCGCTGATGAAGCCCTGCTGGAACGGAGTGGATGCACATGATGTCCCGGCAGGAAGGCGAACAAGATGCTGAGAGAGCGAGAGAGGAGGGAGGAAGCTGTCGCTCTTGATTAGGCCGATTGGTTGCTATATCATCAACCGTGGCTATGAATTTTATTCGAGGAGCATTGGCACCATCGTGTGCGTGTTGTTCCACATCCAGGAAAGAAAATTGAGCATCAAGGGATCAAGTTGGAGCTTCTCGGTCAAATAGAAATCGGCTTTGATCGCGAGAAGTCATCAGATTTCACTTCCTTGGTAAAGGAGCTTGATATACCGGGAGAATTTCTTAGTGTGAAGACTTACTCCTTCGAGTTTCCAAACGTAGAAATGCAATATGAGTCATATGTTGGTCTCAATGTAGTACTAAGCCAACACTATGCTTGGTTATTAAAGAATCAAGAGCCATAGAGCTGGAAGATAAGGAGTGCGGAATTTGAAGAGCATTATAATCATGCAAAGGTAGTCACATTGCTTTCTAGTTTTAAGTTCATGTGACTCTTGGGAAGACAATAAGAGGGTGCCTTACCTTGCTTGACCTGAAGACATAAACCACTTTATAACCAATTGCAAAGCCATCGATTTGTCTTGAATATCATTCTGGAAGAACAAAGGAAGGGAATTGAAGCATGTGGTCTACTCTCGAAACCATCGCCACGATTTCTTTGAAGCACCCAATTCTAGGGCCTCAACGTATTGCTATGATTTGAGTGCAAGAAGTTGAAGGAGAACGAGAGTAATAGTACAAGCTCGGGGTTGAGACGACTGGCTAGAAGCTAGACTTTACGTGACTGGACGAAAAGAGGACACGGTCTCCAAGGACGTGACGACGACCTGCGGGTTTTCCAAGTAAGTGTCTAACTGATTTATCTAAACTAAATGATATGGCATGATAACTTCTTTAGTTTAATATTTTTAAAATATATCGTTAAACTTGTTTTCTTATGCTACATGGTTGTTTGCATTTGTCTGAACTGGTTTTTATTTATTTAAAAAAATCAAAAATAGTCGAAAACACTAAAAAAATGACTCAAAAATTATCATAAATAAAATTTTATAAAATTATTGATTGAAAATTTATAAGTTCTGATATTTTTCCTATAAAGATTATGAGTCAAGCAATTTACTGAATTTCTATCAAGATTTTTAAAGATGTTTTGTTATATTTAAAAATTAGAAAAGAGTTATTTTTAGGGAAAAGGCATAGTTTTCCTTTACGTAAAATGTGTTATTTATTGATATAAACTATGGATTCTTAGTGAAAGTATTGGAAACAAAATATTTGATTTGTTAGTGCATTTTTGGTTGTAAGGGTTAAAGTAAAGAAATAATGATTTAATAATATTTTACTTAAGAAATGCTTGTATAAAGATATGGTGTTTTGGTTTTGAAAGGAGAAATTATATACGGTATGAGCATTTAGGAAACATGGGAAATTACAAATAAAAAGTTTGACAACACTTTATAATGATTTATAATGTTAGGTTGCAATTATAAAATTTAGTTTAAAGTAAAACCAAAGTAAAATTAAAACAATTTGATGATTGGATGGCATGAGGAAAAGTCTTAGCATCTATATTAAGTTTTTACATGTTATTCATTCTACAACCAATTTCTTAAATATATGGAGTGGAGGGCTACTAGGATAATTTAAAGGAAGCTAAGGGGATATACGGGATTTAAAATGAACGTTTTATGTGAACCATAAGAGTGTGAAAAGAATTTGTTTTATCATGCTGATACTGGTTATAGAAGAAAGAAGGAAAGGACGTTATATTTGCAAAATGAATTAAGTACTTAAAAACTAATAAGCAACGACGAAATTAATATACGGAGTGGGAAATGTCTACCAAGGGAGATTAAAATTTAGGGGTTTATGGTACTTCAGAAAATTTGATTTGAATGTTTGTTTAAAATTAAACAAATAAAAAGAATTAATTTTAATCAGGTGGAGAGAAACATAAAAAGGAATTTTAAATGGAGATATACAAATAGATCCAAGAGATCTATATCCTTGAAACAACCTTTCCAAAATCAAACATTAAAAACATTTCCTGGATAAACCGCCACTAGCATGGCAGGAGTACATTATGAGGAGCTGCCTCTGAGAGATGAGGAGAAGCCATAGTTATCTTAGGTTTAGCAATTTAGTGCCCAGTATAATTTATTGAAGTTTAGAATCTTTGCAGTTGGACTACTACAAACAATGTTGTAGATTTTAGGGAAGGTTAAGTCGAATTAAAACAATTAGTGCAAATAATCACTTGTTTAGTGCAACAACTCTTAGGAGTTGGCTTGTTAACCTGGGTAAAAGTGGCTTGGTCTTTGGCCAGTCATTTTTGGTGCGTCTGCCGGGAGCCAAGTGCGCTTGAACGAGTGATAAATCTTCCGAGGGTATTTTAGATCCTAAGTGTTATTTATGAGTGAATACGCAGTCTCTTTTCTAAGGGACTATTTTCCTAATTTGCCCCAGGAGTGTCAAAGAAAAGTGCTAGACTGGGCGAGAGATACAGAGTTAGTAGAGGGAGGCACATATTTTGGGCCACAATTAACTGTGGACGTTGAACAATTATCCTCTTGGAGTTGGGGTTATAACGACTGTGCGCAAACCATAGTTCTACTAGCGACACACTTTGGGTTAATAGACGCGGTAGAAATAAATACAATCAGTGTATCGTACCACTTTGATTGGTATCACCGCACAGCTTATCGGACGTTTAGAAGAGTAGTGTGGGATGATGTGCTGCCTTGGATACGTGTATCCAGAGGTTTAAGAATTGCTTTCGACACGAAAGACGTTAGAGAGGTTGCTGAAATTCTAGGTTTAATCCCCGAGCAAGAAGAAAAGTTACCTTTTGGGGAGATAGACCCAGAGCTGCCGACTATTTTGAACCTTCTAAGTGCGCATACGAGCGATAACTTAATTTTATAGCTTCAAATAAAACTAGAGTAATTTTGGAGTATGACAGTAACAGCTAGTTTAGTACTCGTGGATGAATTCAGAAGAGAGACGGAAGCAGCAAAACGAAGCTAGGGATCAGCGAGTTAGAGAACGAGCAGTGCGACAAGAGGCTTGGCTATTAGAAAGGCTAGAGAGGGTCAACGCATTGCTGAATTTGGGAGTAGACGCTGTGTCTAACTCAACGGTAGAACCTCTTCAGCCTAGCTTATCAACTGATAGAACACCATCGAAAGAAAGTGAAGCAGCTTCATATCAATGGGATCAAGTTGTCTCCAGTACTAGCAGTGTCACTAGGGAGAGAGGTAGGAAAAATAGTGAAACTAGGGAGAGTGAAGCTAATGCTACGGTCGGGAGTATTGAACTGCTCTTTGACTGGGACTTAGAGTCAAATTTCGGATTGCGTCAATTATTTAAGGAACCTCAGGAACCTCCGTGGTTTGATACTATCAACGATTTAGGGTTAGGGCTACTATTTAGAGAAACAATGGCTCGCAACCCAGTCAGATTAGCTGATTTCACGCAATTCGGGGGATTATGGGACGAAGATCCCGATGCCCATTCGCAAAGATTTGAGGTGACTTGCGTCGCCAATGAGATAATAGATGACGACCAAAAGCTTCATATCTTCCCTGCAACATTAAAAGATGAAGCAGCGAAATGGTATGGGAATTTAGATGCTCAACATAAAGGGACCTATGATGCCTTATCAAGAGCTTTTCTAGAAAAATTTAGACGACAAGGTTTTCAAGATAGATTGGCTCTTCAACTGGATTATCTGTCCCAAGGAGCAACTGAAAGTGTTGAACATTATATTGAGCGCATGGAGACAATCATTCGTAAGATGAATCCTGCTCCTGACGATCCCACGCAAAAACGTAAGTTTATTGATGGACTTAATCCTGAAGTTCATCAGCATGTTAGTTTACAACGACCAGCTACGTTGGCAGATGCTAAAACACATGCTAGATGGTGGGAAGAAGTGCAGCTTAGTCAACAACGACGGAGAGATCTATTCAAAGAATCTCGGACAGAATATCCAAGCACTTCAGGTGGGGTACCTAAGAACGTGTCTTATGTGACCGTTCCTTTAAATCCCTCGGTAACCGCAAGCTCAAACATGTCGAGTGTACCTCTAAATCCGTACACTTCAATTCCAGCTTATATGATGCAGACAGGAATGCCTTCTATGCCGCAATCTCAATCTCCTCTGGATGAAGCAAAAGTAGCAGATATTATTGCGAAATCTCTAGGAAAATTAAAGGAGGAAATTATGACTGCAGTACAAGCACCTTTGAAGGAAATTTATTCGATAACGACACAAGGATCTAGCGCTCAACAACCGTCGGCAAATTCGACTTCAAACCCACCTCGATCTAATATCTGGTGTGGTAAGTGTCATGGTTACGGCCATGTGGCTACAGAGTGTCCGACGCCTTCAAGGTTAATTCCCGATCATCCACCGTTTTGCTTTTTTTGCCACAAGACTGGTCATTTAGATACAAATTGTTGGCATAAATTAGGTCAAGAGCAACAACAAGCTCGTTCAATGCAAACGAATTACAATTACATGGATCGTAATAATAGGACTTATGAGATTGGACCACCCAATCAACCTTTTAGGCCACGAGGATTGCCCACCCAGGGTAGACCCCCAGTGCCTCGAAACAATTACAACAGTGATGGCAATCGAGGGAGAAATTCTCCTTTTAGAAGAAATAATGGAAATTTTCGTAATTCAATGGGACAAGGTGGTCAACAAAGACCTAGGGGACCAGTAATTTGTTATCGATGCCAACAAGAAGGTCACATAGCCACATATTGTCCAAATGCGCGTAAAAATCAAGACTATACTCCTCTTTGTAGGAGGTGCAGTGGTGAAGGACACTATGAAGAGAATTGTCCTAAGCGAGAGGATAATAAAATGACTGACAAAGGGAAACAAACCTCTAACGAACCTTCAACGTCTGCTGCAAATTTAGTTGAAGTAGAAACAATAAGGAAAGATATTGGAGTTAAATCAAAATTTATACCTCGTAAGGTGACCTTTAGGGCTGACCCTATGATTGGTGTTATTACTCGGGCACAAAAGCAACAACAGAAGGAGCAAGGTTTAGAGGAAGAGAGTCCACAATTAAACGGAGCAGTGAAGGATAAGTCTAGGGACATAGATCCTAATATAGAACTACCTGAATCGGATTCTCCGCAGCATTCCTCTGACCATCCATTATTACCTGTGCCTTTAGTAAATCCTAAGATTCAAGTGGGAGTAGCTCCTTTTCCCGAAAGATTGGTTCCTCCTAAGGAAGGGAGTAAAGATTATGTAGAATCCGTAAATAAGACCTATGATCTTTGGGCTGCATTAGAAGAAATATCATTGACTATTAACCTTCGGCAATTGCTAGAAATAGCGCCTGTTTGTCGGAAACAACTTTACCATAAATTAGTTCGGCGTCGAAGGAAGAGGATTGAAATAAACGCTTCTAAAGTCCGTGAAAATTCTTCCAAAGGAAAAACAACTAAGGATGTAAAAATAGTAGATTTATTTGTGGACCCAGGAGCTCCAGTTATCGATACTACTATTAATGGCCATTTGCTACATGAAGTGCAGTTAGATGGTGGCTTAGCAGTTAATTTGATGACAGAACAAGCTATGCAAGAATTAGGGTTGAAGGATCTAGAACCTACTCATATTGTTTTACGTGTGGCTGATCAAAGGAAAGTAACTCCTTTGGGGTTACTGCGGAATGTGAAATCTGTAGTAGCCGGATTAGAATTTCATGTGAACTATTTGATCGTTCGTTCGCAAACAAATATTTCATCATATTCTGTTCTGTTGGGAAGACCTTGGTTATACCAAGCAAGATGCATTCAGGACTGGTATAAAGGTTCAATTGTGATTGGTCCTAGAGACGATAGGGTTAAGATACAAGTTATTTCAAAAGGATTTTTGAAAGATTCAGGAGATGAAGCAGTTAGTGAAATGGATGAGAAATCCAACAGTGAGTTTTATGATTCAGAAATGGAGAGGACTGATCATGAAGGGCCTTACGCCTGGTTATTTAAGACACCACACCCAGCAGGAGCAGAGAAAGTAGAGGTCAATATAGTACATCAGCCTCACAAGGTAGAACAGATGGGTATTGGTGAGTATGCTGTAGCGTTTTCATCTGACAATGATTCGGATAGCGATATTACTCAGTGGTTATCTACATCCGAAGATACAACTCTCGACTGCTTAATGCTTTCAGCAGAGGAAGCAAAGTATCCTGATGATTCGCTTGAAACATGTTTTCAATTATCTACGGATCAAGAAGGAAATGATCAAGAAGATGTATTTTTTGCTTACAACAGGTCGGAAGTGATTTCTATGGATGAATTAGAGGAGGAAGAAATGCCTGAGTTAATGATATCTGATTTGGCTGACATTTCAATAACCTCTTCAGAAGGTATGGGAGAAGATGATGTTACTGACAATCATAATAGTATGCTTGAGAGTAGGATTTTAGAAGCTCTTCCTTATGGGGAAAATGCTTTACCCTTTGGATTTGGACAATTGCCAGATAGAGCTAAAAGGATTTATTACTACCAGCTAGAAGCGAAGGAAAGAGAGAGGAGAAGTAGGCATAGGTGCAAACCCTTACAAAGACCACTATCTCATGAGGATGAGGATGATTCAGCTTCGGCTTTTAACAGGTTTTCACAGACTTCTCGTGAACATCATGATAATTACGCTAGGATTATTAGAGAATTGGAAGAGGCATTGGAAGTAGAGCGTGAGGCAGCGTTGACTGCTGTAAATGAAGCAATGAAGAAGATTACTGAGTTGCAAAAGGAAAAGGCAGAGTTTCAGTTTAGAGAAAGGCGATATCTAGATGAAATCTCGTTTTTAGAATTTTATTTAGAAGAAGAGAAATCTAAATTCAGTAGGGGTGAGTTACAGATGGACCAAGCGTTATCTATGGATACAAATTATTGGGAAGAACATGAAGACACTGATAGGTTTTTGGAAAAAAATAAATCTAAGAATACTTTTGAACCAGAGACTCAAGAGAAAAACCCTACAAATGTTCCCTGGTTGTGTCATTCTTTTAGGCGTTCGACCGGAATTGCACAGAAGATTTATCGCTGTTCTAGGGGACCCATAATTGGTTATCAACGAGTCCAATCTGAACCTACTAAGGTTAGATTGCACAATATGCAAGCGGTGGTGTTGCCTCATCCAAAAGAAAGAGTAATGGATTTTACTATTTATGGGGATGGGCAAGAGCCACAACTTAGATGGTTTGAACCTGCAGCACCTAGGAATTTTGTGGAACTGAAACAAGTTATACATTATTTGGGCTGTAGAATTCAGGGCGAGGAGGATGAGAATCTACATTCATTAATTCTCAAGTTTAAAGATAATCAATGGTTTTGGAGTTTAGATGATCAGGAATGTTTAGAAAAGAATAACGAAATTTTACGTCGATATCGCCGTAGGTTACATGCTCAATATCCATGTACTTCAGAGCAGATACCTAGCGTAATTGACTCTGTAAGAACCTCATTTACCATGAAATCTCGTAAAAATGTAAATGTCAATAATGGCGATTTAGATAAATACGGGAAGAGATATACTGAAAAATCCTTTCCTGAGTTAGTAAATGTCTATGGAGTAGAAGTTGATGGTGCTACGCAGGATAACCTGGCTATTATTCCTTATAGGGCTTTACCCTTAGTAAATTCTGTGAATGTGGGAGAAGAAGCACCAGAATCAAGTACCAAGAATAACCTGCTTGAAAACGTATTGATGCAGATATCCGAAGATGTGCCCACAATTAAGCCACGAAGAATAGACTCTCTATTTATTGAAGAGCCTGAAGTTGAAGTAGTTAAGCTTAAAATGGCAGAAGGGAAATATTTAAATTTAGGAGACCAGTTGGAATCGCCATATCGTGAAAGATTCGAAGAAGTCTTACGATTGCATGTTGACGCTTTTGCTTGGTCATATAGGGACCTTAGGGGTATCAAAGCTGAATTATGTCAGCATTTTATTGATCTAGAACCAGGCACAAAACCTGTATGTCAACGTCAACGACGAACAAACCCTGTGTATGCAGAATTAGTGAAAGCTGAAATTACTAAGCTTTTAGATGCTGGATTTATTTATCCTGTTGCATACAATGATTGGGTGTCTCCTATTGTTGTAGTACCTAAGAAGAATAGTAAGAAGATTCGCATTTGTGTCGATTATAGAAAGCTAAATAGCAAAACACGTAAAGATCATTTTCCTTTGCCATTTACTGATCAGGTACTTGATAAGGTTGCTGGTCATGAGCTGTATTCTTTCATGGATGGATTTAGCGGTTACAACCAAGTACTAATTCATCCTGAAGATCAATCCAAAACTACATTTACTACTGAATGGGGTACATTTGCTTATAGAGTAATGCCTTTTGGTTTGTGCAATGCACCCGCAACATTTCAGAGAGTTATGATTGCAGCTTATCAAGATTTTCTACGTCAATGGATGGAAGTTTTCTTAGATGACTTTTGTGTCTATGGTACGGCAAAAGAAATGCCTGAGTTACTAACGCAAGTATTTGAACGTAGTGATGAAGTAGGTATATCTTTGAATCCTGATAAATGTGTTTTTGGAGTACCAAAAGGAACCTTATTGGGGCATATCGTTTCTAAAGAAGGTATTGCAATGGATCCAGCTAAAATTATTAAGATTTCTGCCCTTCCACCTCCAACAAATCTTAAGCAATTGCGTGGATTTTTAGGACATCTAAATTATTATCGGAGATTTATTTCCGATTTTGCAAGGGTGGCATCACCTTTGACAAATCTACTACGAAAGGATACTCCTTTTATTTGGGATAATGTTTGCCAGAAAGCATTTGAATTTCTTAAACATAAGTTAATTGAAGGACCAGTACTCGCACCCCCAGATTGGACAAAAGAATTCCATATTCATGCTGATGCATCTATGTATGCTGTAGGAGCTGTTCTGTGCCAAGCAGATGATAATAAGGTGGATCATCCAATTTATTATGCGAGTCGAAATTTAAGTGATGCAGAAAGGAATTATACCACCACTGAGAAGGAATGCCTATCAATGGTATTTGCGGTGGAGAAATTTCGTCATTATTTATTAGGAAATAAGTTTACTATATATGTTGATCATGAGGCGTTAAAGTATTTGCTTAATAAAGCAGAACTTTCAGGACGTGTGATTCGTTGGATGTTGTTATTCCAAGAGTTTGATTTTCAAATAGTTACTCGTCCTGGTAGAGCTCATGTGCTAGCAGATCATCTATCACGATTATTAACATCAGACAAGGAGGAAGGTGTGGAAGATGATTTGCCGGATGCATCACTTTTTACTGTGGAGACACAAGTTCCATGGTATGCTGATATTGCGAATTTTCTTAGTACTACTCGATATCCACCTGGTGCTGATAAGCGCAAGAAACGTCAAATATTAATGCAATCACGCTCCTACGGATTATTAGGGGGTTACCTTTATAAATTTTTTCCACGCGAAGGTATCTATCGACGTTGTGTAAGGGAAGATGAAGTACCAGTGGTTCTTAAGGCATTGCATGACGAGCCGTGTGGTGGCCATTTTGCCGGTGAATTGACTGCAAGAAAAGTTCTATTAGCTGGTTATTGGTGGCCTACTCTATTTAAAGATACTTATTATTATTGTCGCAAATGCGATGTATGTCAAAGGACTGGTCGTCCTTCTAAGAGTTTTGCTACGCCTTTGACACCTATATTAGCATTAGCACCTTTTGAGAAATGGGGAATTGATTTTGTAGGCCCAATCGATCCGCCTACTAGATATCGATCGAATCGTTATATCTTAGTCTGTACTGACTATATTACAAAGTGGGTGGAAGCGAAAGCGCTTAAAACGGATAAAGCCATTGATGTGGCTAAGTTTATGTATGAGAATATTATTACGCGTTTTGGTTGCCCACTGGAATTAGTAAGTGACCGAGGTTCCCATTTCTTGAATGGTCTTATTAGCGAGTTAATGGAAATCTATAAAATTAAACATCGCAAATCAACACCTTATTATCCCAGAGCTAACGGTCAGGTTGAAGTAACCAATCGCATTATATGTGGGATTTTAACTAAAACGGTTGCTTCCCACAGGCGAGATTGGGATGAACGTTTATATGAAGCGTTATGGGCCTATAGAACTACTTATAAGGTGACAGTGCAAAATACACCTTTCAATTTAGTTTATGGCACTAATGCTATATTCCCTATTGAGCAAGAGTTGCCCACTTTACGAGTAGCTCTATCATTACGACTAGGTGAGGTTGAATCTTTGAAACAACGGATTTTACAATTGGTAAAGTTGGATGAGGAAAGATTATTAGCTCTACAAAGTCTAGAAGCAATGCAAAAACGTCGTAAAGCATGGCACGACCAGAATATTAAAGTACGGGAGTTTAAAGAAGGCGATTTAGTTTTACTTTATGACAGTCGTTATTATAAATTTCCTGGGAAGCTTAAAATTCGTTGGTTGGGACCTTTTAAGGTGATTAATGTTTATGATAATGGTTCTCTTGATGTGCAGGATATTAATGCTGAAAATGAGATATTTAGGGTTAATGGCCTGCGCCTTAAACATTTTGTGACTTAGGCTAGCTAGGTATAGTTAGGTTAGTAGTTAAAATAATATTTTGTCTAATCCACTCTTGGATGTCTTTTCTTTCTTGGGGGGTTTTTAAATGGGATGCAGGTATGGCCTTTTTGTGGATGGATGCGCTTTACCCTCGTATTGATGCCGATAGTACTGATCCTGTTCATGCTGGACCTTACGATATTCCGCGTTTTCAGACGCATGACAGGTTTTTATATGCACCGAGAGGGGAGGCCTGTTGTGGTTCTTCCTTTGTGATTATTTTTTGTTTACAGTATCATCCACCTTTTGGTTGTAGGTCTTGTCAGCGGCATTTATTTGTGCGTGCTCAGCTCTTGTGTTGGCAGTGTCGCACATACTTTCGACGCTATGGTACCACTGCCATGCAGGAAATGATTGGTTATACCTACCAGCGTCATGATTATAATAGTGTTTTTTCTCCTGAGCGCGGCGCTGGTCAGTCTAGGGTAGGCCGAGAGCAAGCAGAATTTGCGAGATATCGTTCCACTGTCTACCGCCTTACTCCATCTTACCATGATTTGCAGACTAGTGTTCCCTGCCCATGTTGGGATTATATTTGTTGGTACATGGATGCGATTGAGGGGCATTCCTTAGATGCTTTACCAGTGGCCCCTATGCCCTACTATGATGATGCAGCTTCGGCTTCGCTCCATGATGTGATGGAGGTTCTTAGCGATGCACCTGATAGCGGATCTGTGACTTCTGATATGTCTACGCTAGAGGCTATTCTTGAGCATCCTATAGATGATAGTTTAGTTAATAGGTTTGACTTAGATGGAGTTGATGATTTTGGATTAGGATTATTGTTTTCACTAGAAGATCTCAGAGACTTTGAAGATTTTAGTCTAGATATTTTGTTTTCTTAGTCTTTTATGTTTTTTTCTTTTATTCTATATTTAAAAAAAATAAACAAACAAAACAACCAAACAAACAAACAAATATATATCGTTTAAAAAAAACATACAATGCTTTGAGTTATTGATATCTTGTAGGTTTTCATGCACTTTAGTTTTATTTTTCACGTAGTTAGGTAGTTAGTTGCATGCACGGTCAGGATATTCCTTTCAGTGCTGGAGTTTGGGATATTTAAGTTAGTAAGAAGGACAGTTCTATATGCAAGAATGGTTATTAAGTGGAGAAATATACTGCTTCTTAAACAACCAAGCAGTGGGAGTGTTACGACAGTCTAGTTGATCGAGATTGTGACATGAGTATTTGATAATTCTTTTGTACAGGGAGAAGTTTTATTATTTATCTAACCCTTTAACATTGTACTGGCTAGTGTATGTTTCATGTGCAGATTTGACTATGATTTTGCGTTACACACTGTTGTATGTTTCTGTTGCTGATTCTTGGAGTTGCAATATCCACGAACATACAAGGTTGTTTCATACCTAAACTTTTTATTTCATATTCATTTTGAAAAATACATGAATAAAAAAATTGACGAAATGGAATTAGAGATGTCGAAGAAAGAAAAAAACACTTAAGTAAATTACAGAGGAATTATAAATAAATATTTTAAACAAATATGAATGATATATATACACAATTCTCTATATGAAGTCCACTCACAAGGGATGGGACTTAGCATTAGGGAGTGATTAAAAAAGGGGGTGACATGTGTGCATAACATAGTGAATTTCATTGTATGGGTGTCCGATTAGGAATCCTATAGAGTTTTCCCCTATCTTTTGGTCGCTTTTCTAGCGATATGTGGGATAGCTGAATAACAAGGTTCTCTCCATGAAATTTTGACTAGGAGTAGCGTGGAGGAAAGATGCTGAGCTGGTGAGTATTCTTTGCTTATCATTTGCCTAGGCAGAGTGACTAGTATTATGCGTTAGATTAGATTCCTCGAGCAAAGTTGTTGAGCTGAAATGTTTGACCGTTCAATTAAGTGATGTCTTCTTAGCTCTTAGTTGATCCTTAAAAAAAAAACAAAAAAACAACAAAACAATCCTTAAAATCCAATCCAAATATTAAAAGTTCGGAAGAGTCTATATATTTATTCTTTTAAAGAAAGAAAGAAAGAAGAAAAATAAACAAGAAAAAAACACCCTGAGACTGCAGGGTTTAAAAAAAAACAACAACCAAAAGAAGATAACCATCGCCTCTGAGGTCCTGGTAGGCTGTAGGGATTTCCTTGACGGGTGCCCTGCGTCCGATGCCTTGTATCTCTTTGGGGTGGGACCTTTTGGGAAAGAGAATCAATGTATATACTCTTTTGACATTTAAAAAAAATCATTAAAACATAAACTTAAAAGAAGAGCCTTGGACAATTAGAAGTTACGAACCATTGGCTGGTTGTTCTAGTAGAACATGGATGGTTAGCAGCTAAACCCTAGGAGTCCTATTTAGTGTTGTAGTATTAGTTTACCTTGTTTGGGTTCTTTGTTAAGTAACGACCTTATCAGTGATGCTATTTCAGAAGCAATATTTTTAGTAGGATAGTAGTGTGGCAATTTATTGCCTAGAGGGATTATTGTTGTTTAGCGGCTCTAGACAGTTTCCTAGTCGGTATATTCTATGCAATGGATGAAGCTCTGTTATGCAATTCAGTGTGGAGAGTGAGTAAGGGAGAATGTTAGTTTGCACAAGTTTTTACATCTTTTCATTGAAACATTTAAATTGTTTGCATTTTAATATGACACAAATAAGTATTTTTTCTACATTTCCAGTGTCTACTAGTTGTCCATGTGTGGTTATACAGGTGATGTAGCTGTGCTCGCGAGGACGCTTCGCAATTAAGTGGAGGAGAGTATATTTTTCTTTCAAAGTTGCGTAGCAATGCTCGTGGTAGCAGTGTTGGTGATGCTGGATGTTCGTGATGTAGCCGTGCTCGCGAGGACGCTTCGCAATTAAGTGGGGGAGAAATGACAACACCTAAAAACATGCCATTTATTGCAACAATTTTTTGGCAAAACTGTATACAATTGACACCTTATTACTAAATTTTTACATGAATTCAATGCAGATGCGGTGTTCGTTGTTGCTGTCTTTGGAGACCGTGTCCTTGTAGTCTGGCCAGGGAATGTCAGTACAAAATTCAATCTTTTGGCCTGTCTACAACCATAAGAAACTCTTATATCTCATTTTCCAGAAATAGGGTATTAAGACCAAGGCTTAGGGACTGTAGGACATTGCAGAAATGAAGTCCTTTGAGCTTATGCAATCCATATTCTTAGAGTCACTAGAAATCGTGTTGTTCATGGCAGATTATGTAGTTTTAGGTTATGGTTTAGGTCATGGAGGGCAGTTATAACGACTTACAATGCCAACATCGAATGATTACAAACACAGTTTATTTCAACTGAAGATGAATGCCACTGTATAAATGCAATCAAGGAGTAGTGCATAAGAAAATGCAATAGAGAGCTGAAAGTTCCAATTAGCTATAATAAATCCAATGCCAACATGAAATCATTACAAACACAGGATCTTATACCCGATGAGAAGGCAGCAAAGGCGAATCACTTCAAGACTATAATGGGATTTCTCCATTTTGTACTTGTGCGAGATCCACTTCAAAGACCTTCCCTTGATTGCCTTAGGGGGTTGTGTGTTGGGGGAGAGTAAAAAAAAACCTTAATAGGTAAAAAAAAACTTTAATGGAAGGAATTTTAAAAAAAGAAAAGAGAAAAAAACAAAATGAATACGATGGGAGGGAGGACCGTTACTGACATGTCGTGGAGAAAGGAGGGGTCATGAGCACGAATGGGGAGGCGCCGATTGATGAAGGGAAGAGAAGGAGATGCTGGAAGGGATGGCGAGTTGCCTATTCTTTGCTTTTGAAAAATTTTCACAGGAGAATGGGGTCGTGAAGAAATAAGGGCCGCCATCAAGAACGACAGAGATAGAGAGAGAGAGACGGGATGATCGTGCTGAAATGGTTTACAGAAACTTGATAACGGGTCTGATAGATGGCTACGATGCCAAGATGATGAGCACGATGATGAGTGCGATGATCTGATCCGAGGTTGACGATGGTCGTCGTGAGTCTCTGATCGTCAGCAAAAGGATACTCTTGGTGAAAGGCAGAAGAGAGAGAGCGAGCCAATGGCGTATCTCCAGCGGCTTGATTGGTGGAGCAGTTGTAATAGCAAGCAGGCGGCCTTGTCTAATAAGTGAGATGGGGGAGATGTGGTTGATTACAGAGAGAGAGAGGACAGGACTCGGGTGGACACGAGGATCGCCCCTGATTGGCATTAACTTCCTGTGCATCAATGCGCTCTGCTATCGTATCGTCTATTTGGAGAGACCAAAGAAGGCTACCTCCTGCACACCTCGCACTCCGCTTGTCGCTGATGAAGCCCTGCTGGAACGGAGTGGATGCACATGATGTCCCGGCAGGAAGGCGAACAAGATGCTGAGAGAGCGAGAGAGGAGGGAGGAAGCTGTCGCTCTTGATTAGGCCGATTGGTTGCTATATCATCAACCGTGGCTATGAATTTTATTCGAGGAGCATTGGCACCATCGTGTGCGTGTTGTTCCACATCCAGGAAAGAAAATTGAGCATCAAGGGATCAAGTTGGAGCTTCTCGGTCAAATAGAAATCGGCTTTGATCGCGAGAAGTCATCAGATTTCACTTCCTTGGTAAAGGAGCTTGATATACCGGGAGAATTTCTTAGTGTGAAGACTTACTCCTTCGAGTTTCCAAACGTAGAAATGCAATATGAGTCATATGTTGGTCTCAATGTAGTACTAAGCCAACACTATGCTTGGTTATTAAAGAATCAAGAGCCATAGAGCTGGAAGATAAGGAGTGCGGAATTTGAAGAGCATTATAATCATGCAAAGGTAGTCACATTGCTTTCTAGTTTTAAGTTCATGTGACTCTTGGGAAGACAATAAGAGGGTGCCTTACCTTGCTTGACCTGAAGACATAAACCACTTTATAACCAATTGCAAAGCCATCGATTTGTCTTGAATATCATTCTGGAAGAACAAAGGAAGGGAATTGAAGCATGTGGTCTACTCTCGAAACCATCGCCACGATTTCTTTGAAGCACCCAATTCTAGGGCCTCAACGTATTGCTATGATTTGAGTGCAAGAAGTTGAAGGAGAACGAGAGTCATAGTACAAGCTCGGGGTTGAGACGACTGGCTAGAAGCTAGACTTTACGTGACTGGACGAAAAGAGGACACGGTCTCCAAGGACGTGACGACGACCTGCGGGTTTTCCAAGTAAGTGTCTAACTGATTTATCTAAACTAAATGATATGGCATGATAACTTCTTTAGTTTAATATTTTTAAAATATATCGTTAAACTTGTTTTCTTATGCTACATGGTTGTTTGCATTTGTCTGAACTGGTTTTTATTTATAAAAAAAAATCAAAAATAGTCGAAAACACTAAAAAAATGACTCAAAAATTATCATAAATAAAATTTTATAAAATTATTGATTGAAAATTTATAAGTTCTGATATTTTTCCTATAAAGCTTATGAGTCAAGGAATTTACTGAATTTCTATCAAGATTTTTAAAGATGTTTTGTTATATTTAAAAATTAGAAAAGAGTTATTTTTAGGGAAAAGGCATAGTTTTCCTTTACGTAAAATGTGTTATTTATTGATATAAACTATGGATTCTTAGTGAAAGTATTGGAAACAAAATATCTGATTTGTTAGTGCATTTTTGGTTGTAAGGGTTAAAGTAAAGAAATAATGATTTAATAATATTTTACTTAAGAAATGCTTGTATAAAGATATGGTGTTTTGGTTTTGAAAGGAGAAATTATATACGGTATGAGCATTTAGGAAACATGGGAAATTACAAATAAAAAGTTTGACAACACTTTATAATGATTTATAATGTTAGGTTGCAATTATAAAATTTAGTTTAAAGTAAAACCAAAGTAAAATTAAAACAATTTGATGATTGGATGGCATGAGGAAAAGTCTTAGCATCTATATTAAGTTTTTACATGTTATTCATTCTACAACCAATTTCTTAAATATATGGAGTGGAGGGCTACTAGGATAATTTAAAGGAAGCTAAGGGGATATACGGGATTTAAAATGAACGTTTTATGTGAACCATAAGAGTGTGAAAAGAATTTGTTTTATCATGCTGATACTGGTTATAGAAGAAAGAAGGAAAGGACGTTATATTTGCAAAATGAATTAAGTACTTAAAAACTAATAAGCAACGACGAAATTAATATACGGAGTGGGAAATGTCTACCAAGGGAGATTAAAATTTAGGGGTTTATGGTACTTCAGAAAATTTGATTTGAATGTTTGTTTAAAATTAAACAAATAAAAAGAATTAATTTTAATCAGGTGGAGAGAAACATAAAAAGGAATTTTAAATGGAGATATACAAATAGATCCAAGAGATCTATATCCTTGAAACAACCTTTCCAAAATCAAACATTAAAAACATTTCCTGGATAAACCGCCACTAGCATGGCAGGAGTACATTATGAGGAGCTGCCTCTGAGAGATGAGGAGAAGCCATAGTTATCTTAGGTTTAGCAATTTAGTGCCCAGTATAATTTATTGAAGTTTAGAATCTTTGCAGTTGGACTACTACAAACAATGTTGTAGATTTTAGGGAAGGTTAAGTCGAATTAAAACAATTAGTGCAAATAATCACTTGTTTAGTGCAACAACTCTTAGGAGTTGGCTTGTTAACCTGGGTAAAAGTGGCTTGGTCTTTGGCCAGTCATGCGACCACTATTCTACAGGTCGGTGAAAAGTTGCTGTAGAAATTGCATCATATGCCTATGCGCAGAGACATTGGGAGCTACAGAATCATCCTTATTGCCTATTGATGCAAAATCGTCACTAGGAAGTGACTGTGTGGTCAATTACTACTTTCGTCAGTTTTGCAAATTTGCCCTTGTGAGGCTGAAGCTGTGTTTTTTGCAGTGACAAATTTTTTTGCAATGTTTTGTAATGGCGTATGATTCTCTTTCACAAATTTTCACTAAAAAGCTTGACAAGAACAACTTCCAAGCATGGAAGTTTAGAATGACAAATTTCCTTATGGGAAAAGGATATTGGAAATTCGTTGCAGGAAATGAAGAAGAACCAGTTCTTCCTGATGTTCCCAATCAACAGCAAATGCAGGCATTTAAAGGATAGCATGAGAGAGCCAGAAAAGTTATATACTGGCTATCTATCTGTATTTCAGACTCTATGATTGTGCATATTAAGGATGCAAGTACGCCAAAGGAGGCATGGGATACTTTGTCAAAAATGTATAGCACAAAGGCAAGCCAGGAAAATGCATCTCAAGCAAGAGTTGCACAATGTGCAAAGAGAAAGTATGAGCATCAATGACTACCACATGAAGGTGAAGAAGATTGCAGATGCGCTTGCTTCCATTGGATCGCCAATGGAAGATGATGATTTAGTTTCTGTGACCTTGAATGGTCTAGGAAAGGATTATGCACAGTTCCGAACATCCATTTTCGTCCGTGAAAGATTTCCTGATTTTGAGGAGTTGATTGCTCTTCTAATTTCTGAGGAGCAGAGAAAAGGTGGTGCATCTTCTTCAGGAGGAACTTCAAAAGAAGCTGTCTTCTACTCAAATGCTGGAAGAGGTAGAGGCAGAGGTAGAGGAGGCCAATCTGGAGGCCGTGGTAGAAATCAAAATATGCAGCAAACTCAAGAAAACCAGTCCTATGGAGGAGGATGTGGTAACTCTAGAGGCAGGGGGAGCCAAAGAGGTCATGGTGGATGGCAAAGAGGCCAAAATGCAAACAGCAATGTTGAATGCTACTACTGTGGTAAAATGGGTCATATGGCTAAAGACTGCTATAAAAATCAGAATGACATCATGAATGGAAAATTGCAACAAGGGAATTATACATCTTCTAGTAGATAGGGTGATGAAAGAAATGAGCATTTGTTTATGGTGCAGCACATGACCAATTCTATGACAAGTGTAGAAGAAAGCAATGATGTGTGGTATGTTGACTCAGGTGCATCAAACCACATGACAGGTCATGCAGAATGGATGCAAGATGCAAGCAAAATGGAAAAACCAGGATTTGTGGAGACTGGTGATGATACTGCACATCCTATTGTGCAAATTGGAAAAATTCCTTTGTCTATGCAGGATGGGAAAAAGAAATACCTGTCGAATGTATTTCATGTCCCGAATATCACCAAGAACCTAGTTTCTATTGGTCAAATGGTTGAGCAGGGCTTGCAGGTTAGATTTAATTCTCATGGATGCTTTGTTGAGGATATGAAAAATAAAGGTCGCTTGATAACAAAAGGAAAGAAGAAGGGAAGAATGTTTACGTTGAATGCAAACATGCCTGAATTGAGTGTAGCAATGTTTGCACATGGGACCGGTGTAGTTGCAGATATTGATATCTGGCATAAACGCATTGGTCGTGTTAATGTACAGCCACTTAAATCAATGCAAGCCCAAAATATTGTTACAGGATTGCCTAAATTCAAGGTTGTGGAAATGCATAAGGTATGTGAAGCCTGTAAGTTTGGAAAATAGGCAAGGAAAAAATTTCCTAGACATGTTCAAGAGAGTAAGAAGCCATTGGAATTAATCCACTCTGATGTGTGGACTACTAAAGCTGCATCTCTTGGAGGCTGTCATTATTTTGTCACTTTTATTGATGACTATAGCATAAAAATTTGGGTGTATTATATGAAAAAGAAAAGTGAAGTTTTGGGCATTTCAAATATCTTAAAGCTATGGTTGAAAAAGAAACAGCAGGCCTGCAAATCAAATGCCTAAGGTCAAATGGAGGGGGAGAGTACCTCTCAAATGAGTTTGCAAGGTTCCTGCAGGAGCATGGCATAAAGCAGCAATATTCATGCAGTCATACCCCACAACAAAATGGAATTGCAGAAAGGAAAAATAGGCATATTGGAGAGGTATCTTGTGCCATGCTCAATGAAAAAGACTTGCTAGATTTTTACTGGGCTGAAGCAGTTGCTATAGCAGTCTACATAATGAACAGGACTCCCACTGCAACAATACATGGGATGACTCCAGAGGAGAGGTATACTAGTAGGAAACCAGATATTTCTCATTTGAAGATTTTTGGTTGCATTGCCTATGTTCATGTGCTAGATGAGTTGAGATCTAAGTTGGATTCAAAAGCTGAGAAGTGCATCTTTATTGGTTACTCTCTGCAGCAACAGAAAGGGTATAGATGCTATAACCCTTCTACTCGTAAGTTTACAGTGAGCAGAGATGTTGTTTTTTATGAGATGAGTAGTTGGTATAAACCAGTAAATGTGATTGATGATGTAGATGCACAAAATGGTAATGCTGCATAGAATTCACAGCAGCAATCACAAAATATTAGTGGACCTGGAGTGTCCTCTAGCAGTGGTTCACATTCTTTGCCATGGATAGGCAGATTGAGATCATAAGAATCTCCTCAAAACAATGCAGATTGTGGTATGCAGGTTTCACAAAAAGGAAAAGAGAATGTAGATCAGCCCATGTTTGATGTGAATGCAGGTCACTCTTATGTGGATGGTGAATCCAGTGGCTCAAAACAGAGCATTGATGATGAGTTGGGTTTTCCTTCTATTGTTACACTTGGAGTAAGGAAGACCAGGGATGTTTTGAGAGCACCTGGGAGTGAACCTACTTTGCGCAGGTCTACCAGAGCTAGGTATCCTGTGGATAGGCTGAAATATGATGGATTTACAGCCATTCACTATGCCTATATGGTCAAAGTGATACAAGAACCAGAACCCACTTCTTTTGAGCAAGCCATGGGAAAAGAAAAATGGGAGAAAGCCATGGATGAAGAAATGGATGCCTTGGAAGAAAATGCTACATGAGAATTGGTACCTTTGCCTAAAGATAAGAATGCAATTGGTTGTAAGTGGATTTATAAGGTGAAGCACAATGCAGATGGTTCTGTGAACAGATACAAGGCAAGATTAGTAGTCAAGGGGTATGCACAAACATATGGCATTGATTATGAAGAAACATTCAGTCTGGTTGCAAGGATGGCAACTGTAAGAGCAGTCATTGCTATGGATGCATCAAAGGAATGGTCTTTACATCAGATGGATGTAAAGAATGCCTTCTTGCATGGTGATTTGCAAGAAGAGGTATATATGGAGCAACCACCAGGTCATGTGCATGATGTTCATCCTGAGTTTGTTTGCAGGTTGAAGAAAGCCTTGTATGGCTTGAACCAAGCACCTAGAGCATGGTTTGACAAGATAGGACAGTATCTTGTCACTATTGGCTTTCAGATTTTCAAGGCAGATTTCTCACTTTATGTGAGAAAAAAAGAGAAAGGCATTATGCTACTTATCATTTATGTTGATGATTTGATTATGACAGGTGATAGTGATGAAGATATCCTTCATGTGAAAATGCTATTGAAGCAAAAGTTTGAGATGAAGGATTTGAGAGAGCTGCATTATTTCTTGGGCATTGAGGTGATTAGATCACCAACTGGGATACGGCTCTTGCAAAGGCAGTATGGATTGGACATGTTGTCCAAATATGGGATGACAGGCTATAAGCCTATTTCAGTTCCTTTGGAGCAGAATGTGAAGCTGAGCGCAGATGTAGGTAAGCTTCTTGAAGACCCTACTATGTACAGTCGCATAGTAGGAAGTTTGATTTATATGACTATTACCAGGCCAGATTTGAGCTATGATATTGGATTGGTAAGTCAGTTTATGCAGGCTCCAAGGAAACCGCATTTGGATGCGGCTAGACACATACTCAGGTATGTGAAGTCCACATTGCAGTATGGACTTTTTTATGAGACTGGGGTTTAAATACAGTTGCATGGATACACTGATGCTGATTGGGCTGGTAGTATTTCTGATAGACGATCTACCAGTAGATATGTGTTCTCTTTTGGGAGTGATGCAGTCACTTGGAGCAGCAAGAAACATCCTACAGTTGCCTTATCGAGCACAGAGGCTGAGTACAGGGGTGCAGCAATGGCTGCATGTTAGGTAGCTTGGTTGCATAAGCTACTTTATGATATGCATCAGCCTACAGATGGGCCACTTATCATTTATTGTGACAACATGAGCAGTATACAATTGGAAAATAACCTAGTCTATCATGCTAGAACAAAGCACATTGAGGTGCATTATCACTATGTGCGGAAGAGGGTTTTACTAGGTCTTATTGATCTAGTTTATGTCAGCAGAGAGGATCAGGTAGCTGACATATTCACGAAGGCATTGTCAGATATGATCAATGCCCCACCCTCATTAGGTGCTACCAATGATCCATGGTGCTCAAAGTTGTAAGGCCCCCATTATGAGGAGAAGCCAAATGTGAGCCCGGACATTGGTTGAGTCCTGACTTGTATATCAGATGAGGTCTATGTGACCGGATGGCAAAAAGGTGACTGTTGTGGGTCTAATCTTTGGGTTAGACAGAGTGGTTAAGCTGGTAGCAACTCGAGGTGCCAGCGCCCCCGGCCCGATGGTAAACGGAATATTCCCTGGCCGACTAGAGGAGGCTCATATGGTAGGTCGGTCAGCATGCCGACCTAATGACCTTCGCGGGCTATAAAAGCTAAACCTCTTCGCAGCCATCACTCACTCATCTTTCACCCAGTCAGAGTTGTTGTTCCAGCTAGCCTTAAGCTCTTCGCCTATCTTCTGTCTAGATCGCCATCTAAGCTTCACACAGTGGAAGCGCACGGGTGGACAGAGCCATCTTTGTATCAGTTGTTTGGAGTTACAGAATTTATTGATTCTCCTCTTATCTGTTGTGTACTCTCTATCTCTTTCTCAGATTCTGTTCGCTGCACCGTGTAATATTTTACATGGTATCAGAGCCCAGGGGGCTCTAGAGATCGGAGAGCGTGTAAGAGGCAAAGGCTTCAACAGCAAAGAGAAACGATGTCGACTCCGGGAAGCAGTTCTGGCGCATCAGGAAGCGGTGCAGGAGGTGGTGCTGCTGTACCGGCTATTCAAACACTAAGGATTCGTCCACCAACCTTCAGCGAAGGCAAGTTAGATGGTACAAACTACACCTTGTGGAAGTTCAAAATTACAACTATCCTTGATTCTTATGAGCTTTTGGAGACTGTGCTGGGGACTGACGCAGGACCACAGCCTACCCTCGACCCATCAAATCCTAGTGTGATGATTCCTCCGAATGCAGATCTTCTGCGAGCTTGGAAACGAAGGAATGCAGATGCATTGTGTGCCTTAGTTACAAGCTGTTCTGACAGTGTTTTGACTCTGATTCAGCATACAACCAAAGCGTCAGAGGCTTGGAATGTACTAAGGAGTCAGTATGAAACACGAAACCAAACAAGGATTCAAAACTTGGAGAATCAACTAGCAGTGGAGAAGTTTGCTGAAGGAGAGACGGTTGAAGCATTCATCACTCGGATTAAGAATCTACGTGACCAGATGGCTGGCGCTGGGATACAAAAGACTAGCGAAGAGCTAGCTCGAAGGTGTTTTCGGATTTGTCCACAAAAGTTTGATGGACTAGTAGCTGCCCTTAATACTCAGGTGAGACCTCAAGCTTTGACTTTTGAGGAGTTTTGTGCATTATTAATGGAGGAGGAGTTGAGGCTGAAAGCCGAGAAGGAAGCAACAATGGAGATGCTGCATTCTCTGCCAATGCAAAAGGCAAAGGTGTTTCCTCCACCAAAAATGATGGTGACAAAAAGAAGAAGGGCGACAAGAAGAAGTTTCAAGGAGAGTGCTTCTACTGTAAGAAGAAAGGACATGCAATTGCAGATTGTCGTGTCAAGAAGGCAGAGAAAAGAATGGTACCCTTAAAAGTAAAGGGAAAGAGACAGCCAATACGGCTGAAGCAGAGTTGGAATTATTCATGGCGACCATTGAGGAAGTGTGCTCCTCGGCGCAAGAAGAATCTACCACTGACTCTTGGGTGTTGGATAGTGGGGCCTCCCGTCACATGACCAACAAGAAAGGTCTATACAGTTCTATGCAGCCTCTACAAGAATCCATCACTGTGACGGTTGGAAATGATGCTAAATGCCCTGCTGCGGGCACAGGTACTATTTCTTTTGTTGCTGCAAATGGTGAAGTCAAAAAGCTTTCAAATGTGTTGTATGTTCCCGAAATCAGGAGAAATCTCTTATTAGTTTCCATAATTGATCTTGGTCATGAAGTGAGGTTCAAGAAGACAGGTGCAGAAATTATTGATAGTGCTGGCACAATTGTTGGCAAAGGAGAAAGAAGGAACAACTTGTATGAGCTAAGTGCTCTTACAGCCACCGCTGGAGTGGGCACAAGTAAGCTTTGGCATGAAAGGTTTGGACACATCGGATTTGCAGTATTGAAGGAGATGCAAAAGCAAGGTATGGTTGCTCACCTACCTACAATAACTGAATTGAAGGAACCATGTGAAGCTTGTATGATGGGCAAGCAACAAAGAAAGGCATTTCCACAAGAAAGCAAGAATAGAGAACAGGCTTCTCTAGAGTTGGTGCATGCTGACTTGTGTGGTAAGATGCCTACACAGGCCTTGGGGGGATCTTCTTATTTTATGTTGATTGTCGACGACTACAGTAGGAAGATGTGGGTGTACTTCCTTCGTGATAAGGCTCAAGCTTTTGGTAAGTTTAAAGAATGGCTAATACTTGTTGAGAATGCAACAGGGAAAAGTGTGAAGAAATTTAGAACAGATGGTGGTGGTGAGTTCAACTCAAAGGAGTTTGAAGGCTTTTGCAAGAGCAAAGGGATCAAGCGTCAATTGACGACGCCTCACACACCTCAGCAAAACGGTGTTGTGGAATGCAGGAATCGCACCATTGTGGAGATGGCAAGATGCATGCTAAAGGGCAAGGGATTGCCTAACCATTTTTGGGCTGAAGCTGTTAATACTGCAGTCTACATTCTAAATCGGAGCTATACAAAGGCTCTCAAGGGAAAAACACCTCATGAGGCTTACACTGGTAAGAAACCATCTATTTCACATTTCAGAATTTTTGGATGTGAATGTTATGCACATGTTCCAGATGAGAAGAGAAACAAGTTACAACCAAAAAGCAAAAAATGTATCTTCTTGGGTTATAGTGATGAGAAGAAGGCTTACTAATTATATGACCAAGAGGCAAAAAAGATCATCGCGAGTCGTGATGTGGTGTTCAAGGAGGAGCCGCATACAGTGGAGGAGGAGAAGGCAAGTTCTTCCACTTTATCATCAAGCGAAGAAGTAGTCCACTATGAACCTGTCCCGAGAGCTATCCCTATCCTTAAGGAGGAGGAAGCATCATCTTCAGATGATGAGGAAAAAGTTCACCAACCTGACATCACCCCACCGGAAAAGCCATTGCCGCGTTGGGTGAAGCAGCTCTATGACCACAATAATCCTATGCCTGCATCTGTTGAGGAGAAGGCAGACGAACCAAGGAGGTCTCAGAGAATAGAGGAGCAAAGGAGGGCTTCTGCTCACATAGTCAATATGGCCTTGATGGTTGAGATTATGAGAGAAGTAAAGGAGCCAACTGACTTAGAAGAAGCACTTGCAGATCCATCATGGAAGGCTGCTATGCAGGTGGAGTATGACAGCATAATGAAGAATGACACTTGGGAGCTAGTGGATCGACCAGCAAAGCGGAAGGTTATTGGCACCAAGTGGATCTGGAAGGTAAAGTACAAGGCTGATGGTACCTTAGAAAAGAACAAAGCTAGACTGGTTGCCCAAGGATTTTCACAAGTTGAAGGGTTTGATTTTCAAGAGTCATTTGCCCCAACTGCCAGAATGACCACTATTCGCACAGTACTTGCAGTGGCTGCCCACAAGAAGTGGCCAGTGTACCAAATGGATGTTAAGTCAGCATTCTTAAATGGTGACCTCAAGGAGGAGGTGTACGTGGCTCAGCCACCAGGGTTTGAGGCCCTCCATTCTGAGAACAAAGTGTGTAAACTAAAGAAGGCATTGTATGGGCTGAAACAAGCCCCCAGAGCATGGTACCAGCGGATAGATAGGTTCTTTTTAAACCTAAGATGTGCCTCAGATGCTAACTTGTATGTTTACAGGGATGGTAAAAAGTCTGTAGTGATTGTCCTATATGTGGACGACCTTCTTATTACAGGTGACTATGAAGATATGATCAACCAAACTCGAAAGGCTTTGAGTTCTGAGTTTGAAATGACAGACTTGGGCTTGCTGCACTACTGTTTGGGGATTGAAGTCTGGCAAGAGCCAGGAAAGATCTTCATCTCTCAGAAGAAGTATGCATGGGAGATCTTGAAGGCATTTGGCATGACCGAGTGCAAGGAGATAGCTACACCTATGGAGGTGAATGCAAAGTTATTCGTCGAGGATACATCAGCACTAGCAGACATTGGGAGGTATAGGAGGTTGGTCGGCAGTCTGATCTACTTGTGTAACACCAGACCAGATATCAGTTTTGCTGTTGGTGTTTTGAGCAGGTTCTCAAACAAACCTCATGAGAGTCATTGGAAGGCTGGGATGCGGGTGCTCAGATACTTGAAGAAAACTCTTGACTATGGTATCACATACAGTTTCAGAACTTCTCTTGTGGGAAACTGTGACTCAGATTGGGCAGGAGACATTGATTCCAGGAAGTCAGTTTCTGGTTATTGTTTCTCTTTGGGTTCAGGAATTTTCTCTTGGATTAGTAAGAAGCAACCAACAGTGGCATTGTCTTCTACCGAAGTAGAGTACAAGGCAGCTTGTTTTGCTGCATGTGAGGCCGTATGGTTGAGAAGGATTCTATGGCATATGGGAGTGCAGGATGAAGAACCAATTGTGCTGAGATGTGACCATCAAAGTTGCATCGCCATTGCCAAAAATCCAGTGTTTCATGCACGCACCAAACATATAGAGATCCAGTATCACTATGTGCGTGATTTGATGGAGGATGGGATAGTGGAACTGGTCTACTGTCCAACAGAGGAGAATGGAGCAGACATCTTCACCAAAGCACTTACGAAGGATCTGCTTCAAGTTCATCTTCAGAGACTCGACATTAGGCCGAGGAGATAGTTCACCTATGGGTGGACATTGAGGGGGGGTGTTAGATATGATCAATGCCCCACCCTCATTAGGTGCTACCAATGATCCATGGTGCTCAAAGTTGTAAGGCCCCCATTATGAGGAGAAGCCAAATGTGAGCTCGGACATTGGTTGAGTCCTGACTTGTATATCAGATGAGGTCTATGTGACCGGATGGCAAAAAGGTGACTGTTGTGGGTCTAATCTTTGGGTTAGACAAAGTGGTTAAGCTGGTAGCAACTCGAGGCGCATTGCATCGAGTTGTGGTGTAAGGGAGTTAAAAGGGGCCCCTATTGTGGTAAAGAGAATATTCCCTGGAATATTCCCTGGCTGACTAGAGGAGGCTCATATGGTAGGTCGGTCAGCACGCCGACCTAACGACCTTCGCGGGCTATAAAAGCTAAACCTCTTTGCAACCATCACTCACTCATCTTTCACCCAGTCAGAGTTGTTGTTCCAGCTAGCCTTAAGCTCTTCGCCTATCTTCTGTCTAGATCGCCATCTAAGCTTCACACAGTGGAAGCGAACGGGTGGACAGAGCCATCTTTGTATCAGTTGTTTGGAGTTAAAGAATTTACTGATTCTGCTCTTATCTGTAGTGTACTTTCTATCTCTTTCTCAGATTCTGTTCGTTGCGCCGTGTAATATTTTACAGGCATTGGGTGCAGAGAAGCTGCGCAAGTTCAGAGACCTGCTTGGTGTGCAGGAATTGGGATTGAGCTCGAGGGGGAGTGTTGGGATATCGAGCTCCAGTGCTGATATGCCAGGGTGACCGTGGTGCATTTATGTCACCGACTTGTTGTTGAGATATCGAGCTCCACTCGTGATACGCCAGGGTGACCGTTGTATATTTATGTCACCGACTTGTCAGTTGCAGACGCGGTTGGTACACCGCCCATGAATAATAGCTACATGATAGCTATCCTTATCTACTCTAGTTCGTGGCTCAGTTAGTATGCCACCTTAGTTAGTTGAGTTTGGTTTTGAGACCCATATATAGGGTTCTTCTATTTCTTTGTACTTGAGTTTTTTTGGCTTACACAACTAAGAAGAGGAAAACTGTTTTCAGCCTCCACCCTTGTGTGTCTTCCCCCATTGTGCAAGCAAGAAAGCTTCAAGCGAGACTCCTTCCTTCTCTCCCACAATCTTGACATGGTATCAGAGCCTTGTTCGTGGTAAGGAGCTCAAGAAAGCAAGCCAAGCTCGCGGTGGTCTGGTAAGAGGAGCAGTGTTGCTTTCATTTCCTGTTTTGGGAGCAGATCTCTGCAGGTAGCACAGCCGGAAAGTGCAGGAGTGCATTGTCTCAGGTTGAGACGCCCTTCGCGGTGAAGCAAGAGGGCAGTATATGCTGCGGGCGAGGGCTTTAGCCCTCGGCGACCTTGTTTTTTTGATTTGAGGCCATTTCGGGGCCTGTTTTGCAGACGGAAGTTTTCTGCACGCACTCAGGAAAAGGCTCAGTTTTATGCTGTGCGACCACTATTCTACAGGTCGGTGAAAAGTTACTGTAGAAATTGCATCGTATGCTTGTGCGCAGAGACATTGGGAGTTTCAGAATCATCCTTGGTTCCTGTTTATGCAAAATCGTCACTAGGAAGTGACTGTGTGGTCAAATACCACTTTCGCCAGTTTTGCAGATTTGCCCTTGTGAGGGTGAAGCTGTGTTTTTTGCAGTGACAGAATTTCTTGCAGTATTCTGTAATGGCATCTGATTCTCTTTCACAGATTGTCACTGAAAAGCTTGACAAGAACAACTTCCAGGCATGGAAGTTTAGAATGACGAATTTCCTTATGGGAAAAGGATATTGGGAATTTGTTGCAGGAAATGAAGAAGAACCAGTTCTTCCTGATGTTCCCAATCAACAACAAATGCAGGCATTTAAAACATGGCATGAGAGAGCCAGGAAAGTTATGTATTGGCTGTCTATCAGTATTTCAGACTCTATGATTGTGCATATTCAGGATGCAAGTACGCCAAAGGAGGCATGGGATACTTTGTCAAAAATGTATAGCACAAATACGCAAGCCAGGAAAATGCAGCTCAAGCAAGAGTTGCATAATGTGCAAAGAGAAAGTATGAGCATCAACGACTACCACATGAAGGTGAAGAAGATTGCAGATGCACTTGCTTCCATTGGGTCACCAGTGGAAGATGATGATTTAGTTTCCGTGACCTTGAATGGTCTAGGAAAGGATTATGCACAGTTTCGGACATCCATTTCAGTTCGTGAAAGATTTCCTGATTTTGAGGAGTTGATTGCTCTTCTAATTTCTGAGGAACAGAGAAATGGTGGTGCATCTTCTTCAGGAGGAACTTCAAAAGAAGCTGTCTTCTACTCAAATGCTGGAAGAGGTAGAGGCAGAGGTAGAGGAGGCCGATTTGGAGGCCGTGGCAGAAATCAGAATATGCAGCAAACTCAAGAAAACCAGTCCTATGGAGGAGGACGTGGTAACTCTAGAGGCAGGGGGAGCCAAAGAGGTCGTGGTGGATGGCAAAGAGGTCAAAATGCAAACACTAATGTTGAATGCTACTACTGTGGTAAAATGGGTCATATGGCTAAAGACTGCTATAAAAAGCAGAATGACATCATGAATGGAAAACTGCAACAAGGGAATTATGCATCTTCTAGTAGACAGGGTGATGACAGAAATGAGCATTTGTTCATGGTGCAGCACATGAACAATTCTATGACAAGTGCAGAAGAAAGCAATGATGTATGGTATGTTGACTCAGGTGCATCAAACCACATGACAGGTCATGCAGAATGGATGGAGGATGCAAGGAAAATGGAAAAACCAGGATTTGTGGAGACTGGTGATGATACTGCACATCCTATTGTGCAGATTGGAAAAATTCCCTTGTCTATGCAGGGTGGGAAAAAGAAATACCTGTCCGATGTATTTCATGTCCCGAATATCACCAAGAATCTGGTTTCAGTTGGTCAAATGGTTGAACAGGGCTTGCAGGTCAGATTTAATCCTCATGGATGCTTTGTTGAGGATATGAAAAATAAAGGTCGCTTGATAGCAAAAGGAAAGAAGAAGGGCAGAATGTTTACATTGGATGGAGACATGTCTGAATTGAGTGCAGCAATGTTTGCACATGGGACCGGTGTAGTTGCAGATATTGATATCTGGCATAAACGCATTGGTCATGTTAATGTACAGCGACTTAAATCAATGCAGGCCCAAAATATTGTTGCAGGATTGCCCAAATTCAAGGTTGCAGAAATGCATAAGGTATGTGAAGCCTGTCAGTTTGGAAAACAGGCAAGGAAACCATTTCCTAGACATGTTCAAGAGAGTGAGAAGCCATTGGAATTAATTCACTCTGATGTGTGGACAACTAAAGCTGCATCTCTTGGAGGCTGTCATTATTTTGTCAGTTTTATTGATGACTATAGCAGAAAAGTTTGGGTGTATTTTATGAAAAAGAAAAGTGAAGTTTTTGGGCATTTCAAAACTCTTAAAGCTATGGTTGAAAAAGAAACAGGCTTGCAGATAAAATGCCTAAGGTCAGATGGAGGGGGAGAGTACCTCTCAAATGAGTTTGCAAAGTTCTTGCAGGAGCATGGCATAAAGCAGCAATATTCATGCAGTTATACCCCACAACAAAATGGAATTGCAGAAAGGAAAAACAGGCATATTGGAGAGGTATCTCGTGCCATGCTCAATGAAAAAGACTTGCCAGATTTTTATTGGGCTGAAGCAGTTGCTACAGCAGTCTACATAATGAACAGGACGCCCACTGCAGCAATACATGGAATGACTCCAGAGGAGAGGTATACTGGTAGGAAACCAGATATTTCTCATTTGAAAATTTTTGGTTGCATTGCCTATGTACATGTGCCAGATGAGCTGAGATCCAAGTTGGATCCAAAAGCTGAGAAGTGCATCTTTATTGGTTACTCTCTGCAGCAAAAAGGGTATAGATGCTATAACCCTTCTACTCGTAAGTTTACAGTGAGCAGAGATGTTGTTTTTGATGAGATGAGTAGCTGGTATAAACCAGTAAATGTGATTGATGATGAAGATGCACAAAATGGTAATGCTACACAGAATTCACAGCAGCAGTCACAAAATATTAGTGGACCTGGAGCGTCCTCTAGCAGTGGTTCACATTCTTCGCCATGGACAGGCAGATTGAGATCAGGAGAATCTTCTCAAAGCAATGCAGATAGTGGTATGCAGGTATCACGAAAAGGAAAAGAGAAGGATGATCAGCCCATGTTTGATGTGAATGCAGGTCACTCTTATGTGGATGGTGAATCCAGTGGCTCAGAACAGAGCATTGATGATGAGTTGGGTATTCCTTCTATTGTTACACCTGGAGTAAGGAAGACCAGGGATGTTTTGAGAGCACCTGGGAGTGAACCTACTTTGCGCAGGTCTACAAGAGCTAGGTATCCTGTGGATAGGCTGAAATATGATGGATTTACAGCCATTCACTATGCATATATGGTCAAAGTGATACAGGAACCAGAACCCACATCTTTTGAGCAAGCCATGGGAAAAGAAAAATGGGAGAAAGCCATGGATGAAGAAATGGATGCCTTGGAAGCAAATGCTACATGGGAGTTAGTACCTTTGCCTAAAGGTAAGAATGCAATTGGCTGTAAGTGGGTTTATAAGGTGAAGCACAATGCTGATGGTTCTGTGAACAGATACAAGGCAAGATTAGTAGTCAAGGGGTATGCACAAACATATGGCATTGACTATGAAGAAACATTTAGTCCGGTTGCAAGGATGGCAACCGTAAGAGCAGTCATTGCTATGGCTGCATCAAAGGGATGGTCTTTACATCAGATGGATGTAAAGAATGCCTTCTTGCATGGTGATTTGCAAGAAGAGGTCTATATGGAGCAGCCACCAGGTTATGTGCATGCTGTTCATCCTGAGTTTGTTTGCAGGTTGAAGAAAGCCTTGTATGGCTTGAAGCAAGCACCTAGAGCATGGTCTGACAAGATAGGACAGTATCTTGTCACTATTGGCTTTCAGATTTCCAAGGCAGATTTCTCACTTTATGTGAGAAAAACAGAGAAAGGTATTATGCTGCTTGTCATTTATGTTGATGATTTGATTATGACAGGTGACAGTGATGAAGATATCCTTCATGTGAAAATGCTATTGAAGCAGAAGTTTGAGATGAAGGATTTGGGAGAGCTGCGTTATTTCTTGGGCATTGAGGTGATTAGATCACCAAGTGGGATACAGCTCTTGCAGAGGCAGTATGGATTGGACATGCTGTCCAAATATGGGATGACAGGTTGTAAGCCTATTTCAGTTCCTTTGGAGCAAAATGTGAAGCTGAGCACAGATGCAGGTGAGCTTCTAGAAGACCCTACTATGTACAGACGCATAGTAGGAAGTTTGATTTATATGACTATTACCAGGCCAGATTTGAGCTATGCTGTTGGATTGGTAAGTCAGTTTATGCAGGCTCCAAGGAAACCACATTTGGATGCGGCTAGACGCATACTTAGGTATGTGAAGTCCACATTGCAGTATGGACTATTTTATGAGACTGGGGTTCAGATACAGTTGCATGGATACACTGATGCTGATTGGGCTGGTAGTATTTCTGATAGACGATCTACCAGTGGATATGTATTCTCTTTTGGGAGTGCTGCAGTCACTTGGAGTAGCAAGAAACAGCCTACAGTTGCCTTGTCGAGCACAGAGGCTGAGTACAGGGGTGCAGCAATGGCTGCATGTGAGGTAGCTTGGTTGCATAAGCTACTTTATGATATGCATCAGTCTACAGATGGGCCAGTTGTCATTTATTGTGACAACATGAGTAGTATACACTTGGCAAATAACCCAGTCTATCATGCTAGAACAAAGCACATTGAGGTGCATTATCACTATGTGCGAGAGAGGGTTTTACTAGGTCTTATTGATCTAGTTTATGTCAACACAGAGGATCAGGTAGCTGACATATTCACGAAGGCATTGGGCGCAGAGAAGCTGCGCAAGTTCAGAGACCTGCTTGGTGTGCAGGAATTGGGATTGAGCTCGAGGGGGAGTGTTGAGATATCGAGCTCCACTCGTGATACGCCAGGGTGACCGTTGTATATTTATGTCACCGACTTGTCAGTTGCAGACGCGGTTGGTACACCGCCCATGAATAATAGCTACATGATAGCTATCCTTATCTACTCTAGTTCGTGGCTCAGTTAGTATGCCACCTTAGTTAGTTGAGTTTGGTTTTGAGACCCATATATAGGGTTCTTCTATTTCTTTGTACTTGAGTTTTTTTGGCTTACACAACTAAGAAGAGGAAAACTGTTTTCAGCCTCCACCCTTGTGTGTCTTCCCCCATTGTGCAAGCAAGAAAGCTTCAAGCGAGACTCCTTCCTTCTCTCCCACAATCTTGACACTTGTTAGCTGTAGATGCGGTTGGTACACCGCCCATGAATAATAGCTAGATGACAACTATCCTTATCTACTCTAGTTCGTGGCTCAGTTAGTATGCCACCTTAGTTAGTTGAGTTTGGTTTGAGACCCATATATAGGGTTCTTCTATTTCTATGTATGAGAGTTCTTTTTGGCTTACACAAACTAAGAAGAGGAAAACTATTTTTCACCCTCCACCCTTGTATGTATTCCCCCATTGTGCAAGCAAGAAAGCTACAAGTGAGACTCCTTCCTTCTCTCCCACAATCTTGACAATTAGTTTCTTCGCTAAACAACTTAGTGACAGGGGATGCCATTCCTTTCCTTTGTAACGATATCCAGAGTTCTATTAAACTCTCAGTGGCAGCTTATGTTCAACAATTATATTCTTCTTTCCATGAAGAATTGATGCAATCCAAGGACCAGATGCATAAGGCAACTACAGAGCTAGCCTATGCTAAAGACACTCTTTTGGATCTGTTTAAGTAGATGGAGCAGCAAACACAAAAGATTGAGACCCAGAGAGAAGAAATATCTTCTTTGAAAACTCAGTTAGTAGAAGATCAATCAGAGGTCACCTGAGCTTCAGAAGGGAAAGAGAAAATGTCTAAAGAAGCTCAAGATTTTAGTACTCTTCTGGATACAAAACTGCTAGCTTTGCAAATTGCTCACAATACAGTGGAATCCCAAGCTTCCTAGATTAAACACTTGAAGGACCAACTGGCACAGTCATGGTCCATCCCTCCAAGTCCTAGTGCCCCCATGATTCCTTCTATATCTCAACAGAACTTGGCAGTTCTCTAGAGACAGGCCACATTATGTCTATTGTTTCAAGCTAAAGTGGAAAGATTCTAGTCCAAGATGGATTTATTATGGTCTACATTTGAGCAATTTCAGGAGTATGTTCCTCCCGACCATTCTTTTTTTGTACAAATCAGTTGCAGAAGTTGGCCTTCTATATCAAGCTCTCAACGATGGATCTACCTCTTCGAGAGGATGGTTGGAGTAGCACCTAGTCTTTTGATTTACTGACAAAATTTGTTTGTATTGTCTTTGAAGATTCTGTGATGACAGATACCATGTTGCTGTCTTATATGTATCTACAATGTGATCTATTAATTCCAAATGATGTAGATCTGGCTTGGTATGTGGGGGATCTGGTCTTACAAGCTGCCTTATATGTCAACCATTTGGAGCTGAGGATAGATGAAATGTTCCAGTGATATTCTTCTAAAGTGGCTACTTGCCCTAGCACTTTATGAAATTAAATGATTTATTCTATAGTCCTGAACCAACAATAGAATACAGCCTCTACTCATGTGCAGAACACTAACCAACTGAGGGTGGATCTTTTATCTTATCTTTCCGAGAACCATCTATTCGATTCATCCTTCTTTGATACCTACCATCGACAATCTGTTTTAGGCCCCTCTGTTCCTAGCTTATTGTATTATCAACAAATGGCCCATCACTATGATGCTTATTTTTCCCTTTATCAATCCAACTCAACAGCCATCTTATCTCTCCTTTTTCAACCTTAGGGTTTTCCTCAAATTCTGATCTTTACCTATTGTTCTTTCATTGAAGATCGAGTTTTTTCCCCTTCTCCGCCTTGTCCTTCCCCATCTATCCATATACCTTCTACTTTTCTTGCTTATCAATTAACACCTTTCCTAACTGATTCACCTAAATTTTCAACTAATCCTTCTTTAGCTTATTCCTCATTTTATGATTTTTCCTACCGTGTCTTCATCCTCTTTTACTCATTCCTCTTTCATCTCCTACCACTTCTATTTCTCAATCCCCTCAGTTGGTTAGTGGGTATGAATGATTTGATCAGTAGATTCCAAGAAGAAGAGGATGGAGCTCAACTGATTCTCTCACGAGACCATAGATTAATTGGCTATTAATTCCAGGGGACTGGACAACTATTAGTCAAGTGTACCAAAATTATCTCCATTTTTCCCAACAATATTCACAATCGCTTGATCCTTCAGTGAGATTGACAGCCCATTTTTCTTGGTACCTAGCATATATGCATAGGCATTCCCATAGTGATCAAAAGGCCATTCCCAAGCTTTGAATGAATGTCAATGTGAACATTGATTCTCAATAATTGGATGTCCTATATTTTCATGCCCTTTGTTTACCTAGCAGATACCTTGTTTTGCTAGAATGGATGTGCTGCCTTCAATTCTTTTAGAATCCTCCAAAATCTTTTGTAGATGAGTCTTTATCTATGGATCACTTTCATAATCATCAAGCTTTTAAGAGGGATCATCTTCACTAATACCCTTGAATGTATCTTCTATGCTTCTTAATGATATATATTTTTTGGAGGTGCCATTCAGATGGTTGTTTTGTGTTTGTGATGTCTTAATTTTTTATGTGATGAGTTTGTGCTGGTTGAAAATTTTATTTGAGAGCTCTCTTTTTGAATATTGACATTGATGGTGATGGTGGATGGCAAGCCTATGATGCAAAGCTGAGGAACCTCTTATATCCTTTACGAATTTGTCATGACTTTCTATTGTTTATAAGATGTGTTAATGCATAACGATGTTTTCCTTTAGTAGCATTCTTTCTTCGATACAGGTGATAAGTTGGGGTCGTGCTTGGGTGATTATTGAAGATACTAAAGAAGATCAGATTGAGATCTTTAGTGAACTTACATTCTTCTTTTCCTTAGGTTGCAAGGATGCTTCCTTTCTAAGTGTGGGGATATGTTGAGAGTGAAAAAATACTGAATTTATGACTGATTTTCGTTGTTTTTGAGGTTTGAATGGTTGATTTTTGATGGATTTTGAGTGATGTTTGGTTGTTTTTGGAAGTGTTTGAGAGTGTTTTTGATGATATTGATTATGTTTTGGAAGCTCATGATGATTCATGGTGGAAATATGAAGCTATGTGATGTTTTGGTAGGTTCTGTTGAGGTTCTGATTGGTTCTGATACCTTCTATTTAGCTTTTGTTTTGTTCTAATTTTCTTTTGTATGAAGCATGGATTGATGATTGATGAAGGTTGAGGTATTTTGAAAGCTTATTGAATAGTTTTTATAGTTTGGAATGGTTTTAGTATGAGTTATGAGGATCTATTGTTCTTTGATGACCTTTTGTAACCCTCTTTAGACCTTTTGTAGAGCCTCTGTCTCTGCTCTGTTCCTATTCTGTTCTGTTTTGTAGATCTTCTGTAAGTGTTCTGTAGAATGTATGTGTGACTTTGGAAAAGTTTTTTACTTTTTGGAAAGAATGAATCTAAGTTCAAAAGAGCTTTAAAAAATGGAAGAAGCAACTGCTGAAGACTAAAGAGCAGACTGGAGTGATAGTGACAATAGTGAGCTAAGAGACATTGTACTGGGTCTAGTGCCCTTTCATATCTCCCATACCTCTTGGGAGGTGTATGCATGACCTAAGAAGGATCAATAAGTGCCATTCTTGAGCATTGTAATGAGATAATGATGTACTATTCATTGATTGAGAGAGAGAGAGAGAGTCAGAGATAGCCAATTCTATTAAAACAATGTATCTGTCTATGAGAGATTGAGAGAGAAAGCTATGAAGATAATGAATATGAATACTGTGTGATTGATTTCCATTCAAAAGTGGTGTATTCCTTTGTGTTCCTTGTTCTGTTGATGGATTTTGTGAAGATGTTGAAGATTATGGTTGATTCTATCAAATCCGTGGGAGATATCTACTATGATGCTGCATGAAGATTTGTTGTTTTCCTTGTTTTGGTCATCAAAAGAATGAAACAAAAGCTTTTTGATGTTACAATATAGATTTTCTTGCAGTAGAATCCCCTTTTCCTTGGTGTTCCTCAAGTTGGGGCTCCATGCGACTTGTGACTTTCTTCATCCTTGGAATATGTTAATATGTCATCAAAGAATACAAGGATGAAATCATTAAGACAAGATCTGAATATAACTTAGAGAAAATCTTCACTCCTTGTAGTCAATCAAGTAGTTCATTGACCCTTGAAATTGGATACTTATTCTTAATCATCACTTGATTTAGCCCTCGATAATCAATGCAAAGATTGAGAGTCCCATCCTTCTTCTCCTAAAATAACACGGGAGGTCCGCACGGTGAGTTACTAGATCTAATGTATCCCTGATCTAAGAGCTGCTTAAGTTGTTCCTTTAGTTCTATGGCTTCTGGAATGGACATTCGATATGGTCGCTTATTTGCAACTAGTGCAGCTCCTAGAACTAGCTTGATTTTATGGCCGAATTCTCTCTATGGTTGAAATTTAGTTCATTCTTCACGAAAATACATAAGCATATTCCCTGAGCCACGACAGTTCATCTTCGGCTTCTTTATCATGTTCAATCTTATTTAATTTGATTAGGTATACAGGTGAGCCTTTTCTTAAACCTTTAACGATTTGAGAAGCTTTCACTAATTGAATCTTTGGTTTCCCTCCTTCTCCTTGTGTGGTCACTTCTTGTCCTACATGATTCAAGAATGTGACTTGGCCCTTTCCACAATGAATATGATGTCATTGGGAATTAACCAGTCCATTCCTAATAGGAACTCATAGGTTCCCAATTTCATCACTCTCAAATGCATGTCCGTTTGATTGCCACCTAGATTAAACTCCACCTTACTTGTTTACTATGTTGAGAAAACTTTTTTTCCATAAGCTAACTCAACTATCAACCTAGGTGCATGCACTGTGTCTATGCCTAGTTTTCTAGCACACCTTGGTGATATGAATGAATGTGTGCTTCCACAATCAATCAAAATTTTAAAGGGTTTACCATTATAGCTTGACGGCGTTTGAATCACTGAAAAATGTCGATTTGGTCACTTCTTGTTGAGAGAGGTGTGAACTCTTGCTCTCTCCATGTCAATTTCTAAGGTGGGACCTTCATCATCTTCTACTTCCTTGAGGGTTATGCCGGCAACTCTTTCTCTAGTTGTGGCTATCTGCCAACTTTGGTTGTTATAGAACTGGCTTTGGCATTTTTTCTTTTCAAGTTTTGGGCATCGCCTTTGGATGTGGCCAGGTTTGTTACAATAATAGCACTTGAAAGTATCCTTATTACCACTAGTAGATGGAAAAATGTTCCCCATGGTAGATGTCTTAGCCTCCTTGCTATTAAAAAATTGGAATTGACCTTAGACTCTTTTTGCATAGCCCCTAGACATATTTATGTTTTGGAACTTATTATTCCAAGGCTTATTGGTTCTTGGCTTGGACTGGAGTTCTTGCAAAATTGGTCTTGCTCTTCTCAAAGCGTCTTGGATGTCAGATGGATGCATTGCTTCAAGCCGTGTGTTAAGGGGATCATCCAATTTATGGAAAAACTTGGATACTTGCTGCGCAATATCCATAGATGGTGCATACTTGAGAATTGTTACAAACTTCAAGTAATAGGCTTCCAGTGGCATTCCAAGTTGCTTTAAACCAAAGAATTCATTCATCTTTTGTGTGCAGTATGCTGGCGGGAGATACCAACCTTGCACTGCATCCTTTAATACGTCCCAGCTAACAGACACTTCAGAGATTCCTTGGTCTTTACACCATTGTTTTGACCAAATTTGGGCTTCTCTTGTTAGCTTTAACTTGCCAATCATTGCTTGATTAGCTGGGGTAATTCCAACAACAACGAAATAATCTTCCATGGACTCAACCCATATTTCTACTTCAACCTCGACGTTTTGCCTTTGCCATGAAACTCAAGTGATTTGATTTTCTTAAGTAGGAACTTCTTTTCTTGGACCTTAACAGCATTAAGGGTAGGAACAACTTCTTGGGGTATCATAAGATTTTCTCTAGACTTTAGCTCTACGAATGTTATCATACAATTTGCTCATATCTTTTCCAAAAAAAAGAAGAGAAATCATTTCATAAGGAAAGAAATACTTCATATTAAATTTCCAAAGAAGTTGACATCATGATAGAGTTTTTTGAATTAACTTAAGGAATCTAACCATGGATTTTAGATATATCTACTGACTCGTAAGATGGTTTTTCAACATATATATTCAATATTTGGTATTTAGAAGGAGGATTTAGATATCCCTCTCTTTGGTAGTTAAGGGAATCTGACATCCTTCAATATGGGATTTGGATCAAAATCTTCCAAAGGAATAATTCTATTGAACTCGTCTCAAGTTAACATGGAGATAATCAAGACAATCAGACTCAATATAATATCTATACCATATCTCCTCCATTGCCACTTAGGATAGGAAGGAAGAAACTGTATATCCCTTCTAAGATAGTCATGAAACATCTTTGCCATCCATAGTTCAAAGAGTGCATAACGGACGTGAACATAGCACAAAGCACTATAAATTTACTCCAAGCATACTCGTCCTGGAAAAAAATCATTATCAACTAAATAATTGCACTAAACTTAAGGGGAATATATATATATATATATATATATATATATATATATAATTCTTAGTTTCTAGAATGGCAACCAATTTCATATACAATGGATTGAGAAAATAATTTCTTTCATCATAAAGGAAAAAAATACATGGTTTATTTGGGATAACTGGTTATTTGGGAGAGATGATTTCCCTAATACCATCTAAGCATGGCATTCGAGTAATCCATTGGGTAATAATTGGGATTTGAAGAATGGATATCTAAAAATCAATACTTTAAAGAAAGATTAGGAAGTCCATCTTTGATGTAGTTACTGCATTTAAAGTGACCAACAACTCGGTCTGCTAGGATGACCTTTGTCGCCTCCTCGTAAACATATCAATTTAGTTTAACCTCCCGACCTCTTGTGAATAAATTTGAATTCACTTTGGCTTCATGGAATAAATAAACCTTCACAACTTTAAGGTTTTCCATCCATCTTATCCTCTTCAAATTGGTCTAAAGGAAGGCAAGACAGTTTGCGTCGATATAACAATATCCACTGCTTATCATCCAATGTATTTCCCGGTATAGTGGAGAAGGATCATATATGCAATCTAGAATCCACATAACTTGCATTATCCATCCATAATCCGTAGAATGCATTGCTTATGTAAACATTTCTCGGAAGACTAGGAATTGCTCCCAATCTTCATCTCTTTGGGTAAGATAAAAAAACACATATCGGCAAGGGAAGGGAAAAAAAACTCATATCTCAATCTACAATTATCAAGTTTTTTATTTCCTACCCGCCTGATTACATGACGAGTAACGTTTTAGTAGTTGCCCAAATTTTACCTTCTAGCCGTCACCATCCGTATTCTAACTAGAGGCTAGTTAACCCTAGGTGTCCTGGCATTAACCACAGAGAACTGACTTGAAGGTTCCTAATTGACCTAACAGTCACCTATCACCAACTAACTCACATCCAGAGGTGTCCTTCGAGAGGCTTATTGTGTGGAAGGAGCGACTACCACTACCCTTGCTTCTTGGAGTACAACACTTTTTTCGAGTAGCAAACTATGGATTTATGAAATCCTTGCACTACTCTAGCCAAATCTGCCATACCTTTTCCCTAAGATAATTTACAATTCGGTTCTAAGACTAAAAGCTAGGTAAGTCGGCGAAAAGACCCTTCCTAGAGTTTCTTCCTAGTGTTTATTTTTGGGGAAACCTCTCAGCTAACCAAGACCACCCTATCATGGGACTGGATTCATCAGGAATCGATCCACCTGCTTGCATCTGTGAAGTTTCTTATTTACCTAATTACCTACCCCATTACGTGAAACATATAAAAATAACTTCATTAATTAAAAATTCATTTATGCATAGTTGTTTGTTTGCGTAATTTACTCACGGACATACAATCAAAATAAAACAAATTCATTAATTATATTCCATAATGTGTGTTCTCCTGTCCATACAAAAGAAAATTATTTTCCTCTACCACTTCCAATGGGCTCACATTTTTGCTTTAAAATAATATATCATGTCACACTTCCGTAGCTTAAAATCCCACTCTCATTGGTGACCATGGGATAGGGTGACTCATCCTGTGGAACCCACCAATTGATCTACGTACTAAGAAAACATAAAGAGCATCAAGCCGCTTCAAATAAAATACACAATATAGCACTAAACACAACTCTCACCCTACCCCCTAACAAAGATCAAGGCATGAATTCCATGAGGGATAGGCCAAGCCTAGTTTGACAAAGAGATTAAGAGTGATTTCCTAACCAACTGCTCCAACACAAATTAGAAGAAAATTCTATTAAAAAAGTCATCCTAAGTGGTGGTTTGACCTGCTTACTTGACTGAGGACTACTAGACTAGGAACTTCTAATTGACCAGGTCCCATCTCATCATCAAGAGATATATCCAAGCTAGGATCCTAGTTGAAAAACATATCTTCTTCATAAGCATAATTTGCTAGTGAGTTGGAAAACTAGTTCTAATATTGTGGAACCAGCTGAAGAGGCACCCTTTCAAACTCGCCAAATAGGTCTATAGCAACGTGATAATACATACAAAGGATGGGATTGCGTACTATGTACATCCCATTTAGTTGATTCAATATCAACTAGGAATCCCCCTTTACTAATAAATGGTGAATATTGTTAGCAATGTTTAGTCTCATTATCAAGGCTTTGTATTATGCCATATTATTAATAAATCCTACCCCAAGGTAGGTAGATAATTTCATCATGACTCTATGTTAGGGGTCTCTAATAACTACCCCAATGCTCCCTTTCTTATTAGGACCCCATGATTCTCCATCAAAACACATTGTATAGGTCCATAAAGGTCTTACACAGTTGGACATATTCCTCTACTTGTAACTATGATAATTGAAATTCAACATATCAAGAGGATAAAACAAAGGCTTCATCCCACCTTCTTCATTGAAACCTATAGGGATACTTATCAAAACTTGTACAATGATGGCAAAAGACCTTAATTTTCCAAACAAATGTCACATCGTTTTTCTCAATCACCTTATACCCTTTGCTTCACCAAACCAACCTTCCATAATATTATCTTTGTTCTAGATATGGGTTCTCCAAATAGGGAATTAAATACCCCATCAACTAGTTGTAACCTCTCTTGCAGGTTTTATATCAACATGACATAAACCTACAAAGCATTTTTCCCATTAGTATGCTTATAGAAAATAAGGTTCAATATTGTTAAGATTAACCTTATTCTTAAATTTCACCCCTATAAATCTCCTAATATTGCAGTAGACTTATTTTTACCTATTCTAACTATTTTGTAGGGACCATTCCACTTAGGCTCTAATTTATTGGGAGAAAGCCCCCTACATACATCATAATGTAGGACCAGCTATCCTTTTTTACAGGCATGCTTCTTTTCTTTTATATCATGAAGTTTTTTCATGTGATGCTTAACCACTCTTGATGTAATAAACTCTGACGCTTAAGCTCATCGAGAGGTTCTAAGGTCGTAAAACTTTCAAAAAGTGCATCTTTATCCCCCCAAAGAATGGTTGATTGCAAATTGTATTGCCGGTAACTCAATCTCAAGGGGTAAAGCACACTCCTCTCCATAAACTAATTTAAATGGAGTGTAGCCAACGACTCATTTAAATTTTGTGTTGTATGCCCATACAACCACATATAAATTTCTTATCCCAACCTTGTTGCTTTTCTGAGACAACCTTTGACAGGATTTCCACATGCTCCTTATTGGTGCTTTCAACTTTCCTATTAGCATATGGATTGTAAGGTGTTGTTTTGTTATGCTTTATATGCTAGTCAACCTTATTCAAGAAATGAGTTTCACAATCTGACATCAACTCTTTTGGTGGACCAAACTAATAGATTGTTTATTCAAGAAGAAAGCTAGCAGACTCCTTTACATCATCCCTCCTTGCTGCTCTTGCTTTTGATCATTTCATGAAATAGTTAGTTACACTACTATAATATAACTCTTCTATGTAGAGAATGACAAAGTAATTAGACCTACAAATTCAATACTCCACTTCTTGAATGGTAATAAAGCCATAATAGAAGTCAATGGATGATTTTGATTCTCTTGACTATCATGCCTCTAGCATATATTCCACCTCTTTACATATGAAAATGCATCCTGAAAGATAGATGGCCACCAATATTTGGCTCTTAAGGCTTTTTGTGTAGTCAAATACTAGCAAAGTACCCTTCACAAGCAGAGTCATGACACTCTTCCAAAATAAATGGAAACTCATCAAGCATAACACATTGACGATAAATATTATCTACTCCTTGCCGATATAAAGTTCCTACAATTAAAGCAAACTTTAAAGCTTGTTGTTTAATTTTTATTTTCTTAGCCTTAGACATAGGGACTCTAGTCTCTCATGTAGATAGATAATGTGTTATTACACTATATCAAGATGGAATGGAGGCCCTATCTATTTTCAACAAACCCTCGAGGTTGCTAGCTTCACAGCCAATATTTCCTTCAGCTCCTTGAAGTCTACAAGACACTCCACTATGCCTTGTAGTCTCGACGACTTACTCTTAATCTCATAATCAACTTCTTGCAAAGTAATTAACCACTTTGCTAGGCAATCGGACAGCTGTAACTTGTTCAACAATAACCTTATCCCTTTTTCCTTTGTATAAAATACTACTTTCTCATATAGGATATAGTGCTTGAGTTTCTTCTTGGAAAAGACCATCTCAAGGCACAATTTTTCCATTCATGTATAGTTACTTTTGGACATATCCAATTTGCAACTGGTGAATGTGATCAAGTGTATCATTTCTCCTCCCATATTTGAGCTAAACAACAGCTAATACTATACATCATGACTACTTAAACATCTCACCTTTTTTGGATGCTTTTAGGATTGCCACTTTAGCCAATTCCTACTTCATATCCTCGAAGGAAATTTTACACGTATCACTCCAAACAAATGAACAATTGAAGGATAATAATTTTGTCAATAGAAATATCCTTTTAGATAATGCATTAATGAATCATCAATAATATCTGACTGATGATAGCAAACTATGTATTTGATTGGGGTTTCTCGGCAAACTCATAGTGACAGTGACTTTTTTTGGATCAATCGTCATTCCAACCAAACTAACCACATGGCCCAACAATAATCGGTAGGGCACTCAAAAGACTCACACAAACACAAGACAATGTAGTCTAAATGGCATATGCTCCCAAAAAGATAAAGAACAAAGAGAAAGATTTCCATTAAAAATACTAGTACAACCAAGAGAGTATCCAACTGGCTATGTAGGATGAATATATTTTTTCTTAAACTTCGTACTCAGCTTGAGACATTCCAAACTCTTATTCTCATCCATAAAATATAGAGGCACATTCTGGAGAAACTGTAAACAACACATCCTTTCCAATAGGATAATAAACCTAGTAGGAAAAGCTTGTGCAAAATAATATAGGACATCCATCTGAGCAATAGTTACATACTCATTAGGATTAAATTTCAAGTTCGGAATACTCTTCTGAGTATTCAGATGAGACTGCTGATGCATAAAATCAAGATACCAATAAAAGTGAGACACTAAGCATATCGAGGTATCCTCAGAATGAGCATGTGCTCTAGCAAATTGAAGATAAGAAGTAGAACATTGTGCAGAAGTATCCCAAGGCCTAGGAATGATAGGACAATCAAACATGGGTCATGTCAAAGAATCATTCAATGTCCACTACCATCGAAACAGAGGATATCACTTTCATACTCATGAGTATCCATCATCACTAATTGTGGAGGAAGATTAATATAGTCAGATGGATATGGTAAGGAAATAAGAGGGGAACAGTGAAGAGGTGGGTAAGATAAATCATTAAATGATGATATTTAAGGGATAATGATGATGGGAAACAAGGGAATGTAAGTAAAATTTTATGAAGGGATTCTGCTAGAAAAATAGAGGGAATAGGTGGGACAACAAAAGCAAGTTCAATAGGAGTAGGTGAAGATGTAGGATTAGCAATAAATGGGCAAACAATAAACATTGGAATTTGAGGGGAAACTACAGGGGTAAAAGATAAGAGAGGGATACTGTCTGGATTAGAAGTGAGGATGGCAATATATAAGGGTAATCGATAAGAAATTAGAGAATAAGATAGGATATCATGAGGATCATATGGGTAGATGGAAGAACACAAATCAAAAGATGAAAAGAAATCCTCAATGAACAAGGGATTATTAGCAATATGGTTCAACAGTTGGGATCACAATGGCTAGATATCCAACTTATGAGAGACACTCCATCGACAGCAAGGATCCAAAATAGCATTCTCCAAAGAAGGATGCAAAGCATAGCCTCTACACCACAATGTCTATTGATGATGATTCCTGATGCCATCGACCAAAGTCATCTCAGCAGAATATACATACATGACTACCTATCAAATCACATCTCCTACATAAATATTCATGTCCTCCTCATCATGGATATGCAAATCTCCTCAAAGATACATAAAAGATAATAATTGGGCCTCATGAGAGAGATTAAACCATTAACAAATCTATCAAATACTGCTTTGAGTAAATCTTCAGACCACATGTTCTGCCACCCATCCTTCAGAGGTTCTAAGTCCACATTACTCAAGGAAATGTACAATGAAAAGTGCTGCTGATGATACTTAATCTAGAAGGATGATGGAGGACACCAGTTTAGCATAATGGACAAAATCTTCCTGAACACAATTTATTGCTATTGAAGGTACTCTACCTTGGTAGAGAACCCATCACACAGTTTAGCTTTTTGTTGCACAACTGATCTAGCTCTTCCTTAGAAGACAGCAGAGAAGACATCTGCGGGGCTAGAGGACGAACAAAAAGAATAACCTTATTCACTACCAAAGGAGTAGAGATCTCCTTTTGCAGCAACAAGGAAAGGATCTTTGCTAGCACTAGGCACAAGGGAAGCTGCAAAAGACAACAACAAGGCCTCGTTGATAGAAGTAGGGGATAAAAAAAATCAAAGGTCATAAACTAAGCTGGAAATCTTCTTGTAAGTCTCCATTAAAGAGTAATGGAGCTTCATATCCACTAGAGGAACTTTCAAGGCCACAAAGAGATAAAGACTAGCCTTGCGAATATAATCAATATCCAAAAGGAGATAGTAATCATGGATTGGTAATGGTACATGGTAAATCACAAGCGGGGATGTGGAAGAAGATGCCATTTTGATCACACTTGATCACCCACACACACAAACACACACACAAACTAGGAAAATAAAAAGTATTCATGGTGGTGTGTGGACACCTACTACAAGGTCTGATACCCAAAATCCCATGTCCAAACAAGTCGTAAAATAGAAAAATCCATGTACGAAAACAACAAGTCGACTAGGGTGATAGTCGGCCTCCTCTAAGGTATGAAAAAACCAATACTAATATCATGGTTTTAAAAATAAAAAAAGGGAGACAAGGAAGGGTTTGTCACTTGGGTGCTCATGTATTGTGTTTTTTTAATGATTTCTCTTCTTTTTGAGTTTCTTTTTTTGTCTTTGTGTTTTTTATTTTTCAATTTTATTTTGTGTGGTGTTTGAATCCTTAGAATTTTGGAACTTATGTATCGTGCCATGTTCAAATTTTCTTTTTAGATTTCAAGTCACATTTGATGTGAATGGGACTTGAAACATTTTGATAGGTTTGTTTTATGATTTATTTTCCATTGGATTTGTTGTTTTTTTCTCTTGCTCTTTTGTTTTTAAATAAATAAATTTGAGTTACCAAACAGCTACACAAACATTGGGAACATGAAAAAGAATTTTGTATGAATTTAAATACTCATTTTTCTAAAATTCTCTCAAAATTTTCAAGAATTTTCTCATTTTATAAGTTTTTTTGTTTTTTAATGTAAATAATAATTTTCCAATGTGTTTTCAAAATTTTTTAAACGTATTTGTGGTTGTTCATAATCATGAAAGAAAAATTTTAAGACTTTTTTCTTTTTTCAAAAATTTTATTAAATTTTAATAAAATTTATAGGGATTTTAAAATTATTTCATGATTTGTATTCATTTTTTTAGTGTGGGGATTCAAATAATGAGTATCAAGACAGTGCGGTACTTGATGGCAACTATATGTGAACGACAACTCCGTGGCACTAGCGAAATGGGATGCGCATCCTCACGCGTGAATGAGGGTTCACAACACACGAATGCATGAATGTGAGCAAACATGTACACACCCATGCGAATAGTAGCAAGCACGATCAACACCGCCCTGCGTGTGTGTCATGAAACTTACAGAGGGCATTCACATGATGATGGAACCTGAATCACAATCGAGGGGATCCGCGGTAAGGGAACGGGGAGGATGGGAAGGGGAGAAACGGGGGTAAATGTGTGTGTGTTGGGGGGGGGGAGAGGGGTGGGAATGGGGGCTACAGAAGGGGAAGGGGGGGGTTTAAAAGGATGGGGTGGATGGGTAGGACAGTGAGCGGAGGGGGGGTAGGATTGTGGGCGGGGGGATAGGAGTGGGTGGGACTAGAGGCGGGTAGGGAGGTGTAGTGGATAGAACACTATATTAGGGAATTTGGGAATTTTCATATAGTTTGGGAATTCCCAATATATTTAATATTTGGCCACATGGTCAAATATTGTCCCCTTACTTGAAAGTGGAGTCTACCCTAATTACTAGACTAGATAGGTTATCTTTTCAAAACACAATATTAGTGAGTTTGGGAATCTCCCAATTCCCATTTTTTGAATACTAAAAAGGTGACACCCAGATAACATGCCCATAAGTTTCTCAAAACCATATGATGTGACCTATCATTGGAAAGCGCTTGTAAAATGGAATCTATTGCGCTATAGAGTGCTCGATTTGGAGTCATATTGTTCAAGTTATGACAAATCCAAAGATTTGACCACGTGTCCCAAGCTTATGGGAAATTCCCATATTCCCCAATATGGTGTTCCAAGTCCCACTTTAAAGCATAGGCTAAGATTTAGCCACATGGCCAAATCTTTACCCCTTATTTGAAAGTTGGACTTCGGACATTCCCAAATTCTCTAATATGGTGTTATAGGCGGAGGGAAGTAGGAGTAGTAATGAGGGAGATAGGAGGAGGTGTGGAGGAGGTAGGAGGCGGAGTAGCGGTTGGTCACAGCGGCAGGGCAGGCGATGCTATGGAGGGCTGATAACCAGAGCAGGGGCGGTCAGGGCGCAGCCCGAGGCGAGGGCTAGAAGGGTTGGAGGAAGGGGGAGGGAGAGAAGGAGGAGAGGGAGAAGGGGGAAGGGGGAAGAGGGAAGAGGGAGGAGAAAGAAGAAAGGAGGGGGGAGGAGAAATGGCGGGAGGGGAGGGAGCAGGGAGAAGGAAGGAGGGGGGAGGGGAGAGGACACAGAGAGGGGAGGGTCAGGGAGAGACAAAGAGAGAGGAAAGAGAGAGGAGGAAAGAGGGGAGGGGGGAACATATTGACGGTTGGGGGGTAGAGCTTCATTTTTTAAAAAAATTGGTGTTGTTTTGTTTATTTTTAAAATTAAAAAAAAATAAAAGTGTGTCCCCCTGTCCCGTGCACTGATGCGAAGAAGAGGTAAAAAAATTTACATTGTTGGGAACGAGGGAGAACTTGGGGTGGCCAAATGTGACACGGTGAACATGTGGCACATGTTTCAAGGAAAAAATGGACTGAGCATGCGATATGCGAGGGATGAAGAATCAAAAATTGGATGGAAAATTTAATTTGGAGGATCCGGGCATCAAATGAACACACTGTAAAAAGTAAAACTAGGCAGGGCAATGAGAGGAATGGCATGAACAATGCATCTAGCATGTTTGATAGCAAATAGGGGGTTCACGTGGAAAAAGATGAAAAATCAACCATTAAAAAGTACATGAACATTAATTTTTTCAAATCGATTAGTTGAAATGAAATGTAGAAACAAGGAAAAGTATTTTAATGAGGAATTGGATAGGTTTATCACGTCAAAATGCAATTCTGACGAGAATAGAACCCATTTGCATGGAAAAAATAGAAAAATAAAACTCAAAAATGTAATTAAAAATTAATAACAAAAATAAAAAAGTTAGAATGGAATGCAACAAGAAGAAAAAAACATTTGAAGTGACAAGTTGGATAGGGCTATCTAGTCGAAACATGGTTCTGATGGCAAATGGGATGGTTCACATGAAAAAACGATAAAAACACACCCAAAAATCTGAACAAAAATTAATCCCAAACAATCTGTAAGTCGAAACAAGAGGCAACAAAAAGAAAAAATGTCAAGGAGTGGTGGGTGACATGCTTGTCAAATCAGAACACAATTCCACTGGAAAAAAGATGCATTCACATTAAAAAAGGGACAAAAATATGTAAGGAAACGCAATTAAAAAGTAATTTTAAAAAAATCGGATATTTGGAATGAGGGGGAGAAAAGGAAATATGTCTGAGTGTATGAATAGCTTAAGGCTATCCAAACAAAATGCCATTTCCACGAGAAAAGAGTGTGCTCATATGGAAAAAATAGAAAAATCGTGTAAAAATAAACCCGCAAATACACCAAAATAAATACGTCCAATCCATACATCGAAAAGAGGGGATGTTAAAAGAAAAAGTGTCTGAGAAAAGGAAAGGATTGAGCTATCACATCAAACTGTAGTTCCGGTGCAAAGAAGATATATTCACATGAAAACACGTCTGATTTGCATAAAATTCTTCAAAATTTAATAAATTGGGAACTGTGGCATGGAAAAGGGAGCTGTAAAAAGTAAAATGGACACTTCCAAACGATGAAGAGGACTATAGAAACATGTTAGAATAGGGTGTGTAATGGAGAAAGGGACCTCAACAAGGTATAAGGAAAATAGAGTATTCTGTAAGGATCAATTGATAGGGTGTTCACAAATGTATTCCACTAAGATGCACAAGGACATGTCCCCACACTTAAGACATGAATAAATCAGCTTGACTAATCAAGAAGGGCCTAACACTTGGCTAAGATCCATATCCATATGTCCCCACACTTAAAACATAACATACACATAAATGAATGCAAGAGGTAGGGGTAGAAACACTTGGCTTAGTCAGTTGGTTGATATAGATCATCGACATGCGCTAGGGAGTCAAAGTCATCCACACAAGAGGTACCAAGGCTCACCACAACATGCTTGTGACATGGCATAGACCATCCAGTAGCACCTAGAGAGGTAGTGTTGTTGATGAAGATCCATCAAGCCATCGATGGTGAAGTATACATCACTCAATCTCGATAATCACTCATGGAAGGATGATAGATCAAGCACTTGCCTCGGAATTCACATCACTCAAGGAAAATGATTGAACCCCATATCTCACACTCGGTTTAGAAATCAACAAGAGGGATGGTTCAGAAGGACTACGCCAACGTGCACAGTTGATAGTGCATCAGTGCATCCCTACCCATCTGGCATAGGTGTAAGGAGGAAGGCCAAGGAGCCTTGTAATGCAATGCATCGAACAGAGTGATGTGTTATTAATGATGACGAGGGGTTGTCCCATGTGTGAATAGAAAATGAGAACATATCTAATGCAAATTATTGTAACGTCCCTCAATTCTCACCTCTTAGTTGATGAAAGGATAATCAATCATGCTCAGCCCCCTTGCCTCATGCCCTATTGATGAATATAGGAGGACAATTGAGTTCTTCACACCCATTGTTATAATCCATACTGCCACTTATGCACAGGTTGTATGCCTTATGTGCAACTGATGGTGCAACAATCCATCCCGCCCTGTGCCAGCATACGGTGCGAGAAGGAAGGCTAGGGAGCCTTATAGTACCATGCATAGAAACATATTGTGCATTGTGCATTGAGAGGCTCAGCCCATGCATGCAACACTCCATTCACACATCGCACCTCTCTGTTAAATTTAAAGGGCAAATACTAGTCAGTCACCCCACCCTCTGTCTCATACTCGTCAGCTAAATACAAAGGCCAGTCCATACTCACATCTCCATCCAGTTAGGATGAAAGCTAACAACACTCAAAGAATTCTTGATAAAGATTAGCTTCGTTTGGTTGATGATGTCCACTTGTATTTGTTGATAAAGAGGTGTACCCAGGGAGGTAGCCAATGGATCAGAACTTTCGATTGCATATGAAAGATGTCATCTCATATAGGATTCAAATCCACTAATGGAGTTACAAGATACAATGCACCAAGGGAGGCAGCTTCAAAAATGCATCTTGAAAGGTTGACTGAGGAATCAACTAATCTATACTATGGGGTGTTGCCACATTTTCCACCACCAGGTTCTTGTCCAAGGGTGTTTGCCACCTTTCCTTGGAATGAGGCCTATTATGATAGGGAATTTCTTCCTTTTGTCCCACTACAGTTTTAATTTTTGTTTTTTTTTCTTCTTTTTCTTTTTGCCTACCCTTGAGGGTGTTTTCACCTTTTCTTGAAGAATAGGTCGGCATGATAAGGATTGAAGTCCTTTTCTCCCATGACCAATATATTTCTTTTTCTTTTTCTTTTTTTAAAATTTCCAAGAGGAGAATGGTACAAACCCCATGTATCAAAACCATCCTTATCGATGTGTAAGGGATGAAGGGGCTATCAGCGGTGATTGTCAAGATCCCCAGGAAGGATAATACTTCATTAGGCGATAGCCATTGATTAGGAAGGGATCATCAGAAGCATCGATAGCCTGTACTTGGAGAGAGCCTTCGACAAAGCCATTAGGGTTGATAGCAAGAATCTTATAGGGCCCATCCAATGATATTGTAGCTTTTTTGGGAACTTACCAAATCTTGAGTCATAGGCTAGGACTAAGTTACCTTCCTTAAATTTCTTATGCTTGATAAATTTGTCGTGATAGGCCTTTCGTCATGCATGGATTGCTTCTATACACTGTAGGGCCATTCTACAAGTCTTGTCCAAACATTCCAAATGTAGGAGATGGTGCTACAAGGACTCATTATTGTGTAGTAGCCTTATAGGGAGATTATGTACACCAAGAGAGACTCTATAAGTCGATCGTCCTAATCACAGTGATGTGAAGTAATTGTCCTTGTCAAGGATCGAGCAGAGGATGCGATTGGTAACTTCGACTTGGCTATTGGGTCTAGGGTAGTAGAGTGTGGACTTACTTGCAATGGAAAATCTTGTACAGCTCTATCAATTCTTCCATAATCTTGTTGAGAAAGTAAGTACCTCTGCCATTTACTAGCTCTAAGGGACTGCCAAAATGGGTAATGATATTCTCATATAGGAACACAGCCACATTGTTGCCATCATCCTACTTTAGAGCTTTGGCTTCACACTACTTTGTGACATAGTCTGTTCAGACCAAAGTATATCTATTCTGCTTTCTTCTGGTTGGTGGATCAATGGGGCCAATGAGGTGGATGCCCCACTTCTCGAACGGCTTTAGGGGAAGAATGGGTTGTAGTGGCATAGTGCTAGTTTTGGTAGGCTTTCCCATCAGTTGACAAGAGTCACAATATTTGTAGTAGTCACAATCATCCTTGTGGAGGGCCAACCGCCAGTAGTAACCTACGAGCAGAGCCTTTCTTGATATCACTTCTCCTGCAAAAAGTATCCTCCACAGGGCTTGTCATGGCACGCTTTTAGAACTATCCCAATCTCATCTCTCCTACCACACATCTTCACAACACTTCATCTTTTCCTTTATTATATAGAGCGCCATCTGATGGGGTGTAAGGGATTGATTCCAATAGAAGCTTCTTCTTCTCTCACAGCTGGAGATTGGTAGGAGGATACTACTGAGTTGCCAAAAGGTTGGCAATGTCTATATACCATGGGGTTACAATTTCAACTAGAAAAATGGAAGCATTAGGGAGGTCTGGGTTATCTTACTCCTCTTCGTCTTTCTTTGAGGGATTCATGACAAATGATTAGCTAGGACATGGGAGCGACCAAGTTTGATGACCACTTCAAAGTTGAACTCTTGGAATAGAAGGAGCCATCTCATTATTTGGCCTTTCACATCTACTTTGTTCATTAAGAAGGACAGGGCTTCATGGTCCACATAGAATTTAAAGTGCGTCAATAGGTGTTAGTGTTGGAATTTCTCCAAGGCAAACACCATTGCTAGGCATTCGAGCTTAGTCCTTATGTAGTTTCTTTCTCAATTAGTTGATTTTTGACTTGAGTAGTAAATAGGTTGATCTAACTTTGAGGAGCCTTTTCAACATAGAACTATGTTTATCCCTTCTACTGATGCATTAATGTGCACATGGAATTTCTTTATCCAATCAAGAGATTGCAAGATGGGTGCTTCAATGAGACACTACTTTAGAGTATTAAACGTGCCGTCCCAATTAGTGGTCCATGTAAACTTTGCATCTTTCCCCAAGAGCTTATGCAAGGGGGGATGCCTTTGTTGCAAAGTGTGTAATGAACTATCTATAATAGCCCACATGGCCAAGGAATCCTCTCACTTGTTTGAGGTTTAGTTGGCATTGTTAAAGCTACAATCTTCATGGGGTCTATTGCTATTTGTTGTGCAGAGACAATGTGGCCCAATAGAACTCCTGAAGCAACCCTAAAGATGCATGTTTCGGGGTTGAGAGAGATCCCATACTCTTGACATCTGTCAAAACACTACTCTAGGTGTCCCCAATGCTCACAGATTAGGCTATAGACACAAAAGTCATCTAGGTATACCTCAATGAAATCATGGTGTGCAGATCGGTCGCAATATGCTCACGTAGTGAATCCCGGAAGGTCCCCAAGAACAATGAACTCTACCTTTTTGCACAAAAAACAATGTAAAAGCATGAACGACAAGAAGCAAGAGACCAATTGGGTTCAATCTCCCCCCATGCCTTGTGTGAGCGCTTCACAAAGCATGTATTTTATGTATATTTCCATCTTCATGCTCAATAATAGCCCAATTTACAAAAATATGACAAGCTTTTAGCTTTTGAGTTTGCTTTCTACAAAAATAGGAATTAAAGCTAATGGACGGTGCCCATAGAGTCTGGTACGCCCAACACAATGTCCAAATAGAAATAACATATCCGTGCGCATAGGCGCATACAAAATAATAATCAATAATCGATGTCTCAATAGACATAACAAAATATAGGCGTGGCGCCTATCAAAATATAATCCAAAGGTCGAATACTCACTAGACTCCAATGCTTTCCTCCGCCACTGCTGCTATCTCTACACATCAACTGAAGCATTCACAATCGTTAGTAAAATAATACAATTAAACTGACAAAAGTGAATACCTAGCAGTCTTCAGCTACATAAATAAATCAACTGGTTAGAAATAAATCCTAACCTTAATTTATTACGAGTGCGCACTCTAAACTCATAAACGTTTATTAATTTAATATGCATTTTATGGAATCACCCGCTATGGAATCACCCATGTACACACTAAATTAATGAATTGCCCGAAAAGGACAAGCGTCCCCATCAACTTCTCGCACAAAGAATCCTCTTTGTGTATGAGCCCCGGTCATCTAAGTTTATGGAATCCACCATAAAACCTCACGGAATCCACCGTGGAATATGCCTCCTGGCATCATACCCCCGGCCCAATTTACAAAAATATGACAAGCTTTTAGCTTTTGAGTTTGCTTTCTACAAAAATAGGAAATAAAGCTAATGGATGGTGCCCATGGATTCTGGCACGCCCAATCTCAATGTCCAAATAGAAATAACATATCCGTACGCATAGGCGCATACAAAATAATAATCAATAATCGATGTCTCAATAGACATAACAAAATATAGGCGTGGCGCCTATCAAAATATAATCCAAAGGTCGAATACTCGCTAGACTCCAATGCTTTCCTCCGCCACTGCTGCTATCTCTACACATCAACTGAAGCATTCACAATCGTTAGTAAAATAATACAATTAAACCGACAAAAGTGAATACCTAGCAGTCTTCAGCCACATAAATAAATCAACTGGTTAGAAATAAATCCTAACCTTAATTTATTACGAGTACGCACTCTAAACTCATAAACGTTTATTAATTTAACATGTTTTTTGCGGAATCACCCGCTATGGAATCACCCACGTACACACTAAATTAATGAAACGCTCGAAAAGGACAGGCGTCCCCATCAACTTCTCGCACAAAGAATCCTCTTTGTGTATGAGCCCCGATCATCTAAGTTTACGGAATCCACCGTAAAACCTCACGGAATCCACCGTGGAATATGCCTCCTGGCATCATACCCCAACTAAGAAATTTCTTATTTCAGTGTATGAACCAATTTGAATCTCTAAATCTTGTACTTCTTGTGTGCCATTGTACCTAGTGCCTAAAAATGCAGCTTTTATGCGATAATTCGTAGGTACAGTCTGTAATTTCAATTCCTTTACCAGTTTTGCTGAAATAAAGTCATGAGCACTACCGTCATCATGCAAGATAGTTCTTTCCTTTCCATGCACCAAACATTTCATAGTCAATAATGAATGTGGAGTAGGCATACCTGGTAAAGTGTCGGAAGTAGTAGTAGTGTCATCCTCATCTTCAGTGAAATCAGGCATATCCTCATGCTCGTCTTCGTCCATGGCTCCAAGATAGTTGATATGTGCTGGTGGCTTCTTTGAATGACAATTTGCTGCGAGATGCCCAGGCTGGTGGCATTTATAGCATACTATTGGCTTGGCTTTGGTTACATTATTTGCAATGGCTGGAAGTTTGGGTACATTTGGATTTGCTTGTGGAATAGGCTTAGGATTTGGATTGACATTGGATGGTAATGCAGGTGGTTTAGCCCAATTCTTGCGGAAAGATGGTGATGAGAAATGACCTGGATTAAACCTTCTAAAATTGGAATTGAATTGTTTAGATCCATAATTACCATTGGCTTGAAATTGCTGTGGTCATCTGTCTCTATCACGTAACTTATCTTCAGTGTCGTGAGCTAGTGAGATGGCGTCTTCAAGGGTAGCAGGCTTGAACATGTTCACTTCAACGTAGTAATATCCAAGAAGTCCAGACATATACTTCCGCTTATGTGTCGTCTCTGGTACGTCTTCAAGCATGCATAGTTGTAGGAGTGCATTCCAAAAATGCTCTGTATACTGTGGAATAGGCTCACGATCCCGTTGTTGAAGTAGATCCCATTGCTTGATAGCCTTCTCATGAAATTGCGGTGGAAGGAAATTCTGCATGAACTTCTTCTTGAAATCTTCCCAAGTAGCAGGACATTCTATGCTCTTGCGTACTACAGTCCACCAAAGTGATGCTCTGTCTACCAAATGATTAGTAACACACTTGATTTTATCTTTTTCTGGATAGGTTTCCTCATGGAAATAGTAATCAAACTGGCTAATGAATGATAAAACAGTCTTTCCTTCTCGTATGCCATTGAAAGTGCGAAATTTGAAACTTCGTTTACTTATCTTTGATTCCTTGCGAATGGTTTGAGTTTCAAGAGTGGCGTCGATGGTACGTCGAATCAAATCTTCAGCTTGAGGTTCTTCTTTGTCGGTAGATACTCTTTGTAATTTTGTCAATTGCGCTTGCAATGCTTGCCTAGCCCTTTGTTCTTCTTCCAATTGCAGCATGATTAGATCCAGCTTTTGTTCCATGGTAGGCTCAGGTAGGTCGTCTTCAGCCATAGGGTCATCCATATGTGGGGTCGTCATCCTGTAAAACTCAAAAGACCTTTCTCACTCAAAATCAGGTTAGCGGGATGAGCGTAGCTCAAATTCGGGGTTACAAGGCTATGTATTTTTGGGTATTTCTTTCTCAATTTTCAGAAAATCTGCAATATTTCCATCTTCGTTTGCTGAAAATACTTCAGCGGACCTGTGGATGGGTAGAATACTTTGCCACGAACAACTTTCCAGTTCAGATTTTTTGCTCAGGAACAAGCCTTCTAGGAGTTTTGAGCACTAGTCAGTTCTGACTCCAGTTGACTAGTCTGACTTGCAGAGTTGCAGACTTAGCCGACTTGCAGAGTTGCAGACTTGCAGAACTTAGGCCGACTTGATGAACTTGCAGGACTTGATTCCAGTCGACTTGCAGAACTTGACTTTTGGTGCGCAGGACCCGGAGTTTGGTGACTTTCTTGCCTTGTGTGACTTGCAGAAACTTAGCTTTGACTTAAGAGATTAAGCTTGAAAAGCTTAATGACTGAGTCGTCTGATTTCGTGGGGGGGGGGCCGTTTTGTTGACGTCGCGTGATTTTCGGAAGGCTCTCAGATACCACGCGATGAATTTCGGAAGCAATTAAGCTTCTAATCCAAGCTTGTTGATTAATAATGTTAAGCTTTAAAGCTTGAGGAAAAGAAAATACTCTGTTTATCCACGACTTGATGAAGGAGATGGATGCGTGGTCCTCCGCCTGCACAGCCTGGTCCTTCGCAATCTGACAATAGAAACAGGGGTTCTTGATCGCCAGAAGTCTGCCTGTATCAACGGTTCGCGACGAGATTGACTGTAGAGCCCGATCGTTCCTAGAGCTCCGCCTTCGCTCGAGATGGGTAGCGATTGGAAGCTCTTGATCTCAGCTCCGCTCTGATACCACTGGTACGCAGATCGGTCGCAGTATACTCACGTAGTGAATCCCGAAAGGTCCCCAAGAACAATGAACTCTACCTTTTTGCACAAAAAACAATGTAAAAGCATGAACGACAAGAAGCAAGAGACCAATTGGGTTCAATCTCCCCCCATGCCTTGTGTGAGCGCTTCACAAAGCATGTATTTTATGTATATTTCCATCTTCATGCTCAATAATAGCCCAATTTACAAAAATATGACAAGCTTTTAGCTTTTGAGTTTGCTTTCTACAAAAATAGGAATTAAAGCTAATGGACGGTGCCCATAGAGTCTGGCACGCCCAACACAATGTCCAAATAGAAATAACATATCCGTGCGCATAGGTGCATACAAAATAATAATCAATAATCGATGTCTCAATAGACATAACAAAATATAGGTGTGGTGCCTATCAAAATATAATCCAAAGGTCGAATACTCACTAGACTCCAATGCTTTCCTCCGCCACTGCTGCTATCTCTACACATCAACTGAAGCATTCACAATCGTTAGTAAAATAATACAATTAAACTGACAAAAGTGAATACCTAGCAGTCTTCAGCTACATAAATAAATCAACTGGTTAGAAATAAATCCTAACCTTAATTTATTATGAGTGCGCACTCAACTCATAAACGTTTATTAATTTAATATGCATTTTGCGGAATCACCCGCTATGGAATCACCCATGTACACACTAAATTAATGAAACGCCCGAAAAGGACAGGCGTCCCCATCAACTTCTCGCACAAAGAATCCTCTTTGTGTATGAGCCCCGGTCATCTAAGTTTACGGAATCCACCGTGGAATATGCCTCCTGGCATCAAATCATGCATATGGTTTTGGAATGCGGTCATCATCACTCATCATTGGAAGGTAGCAGGGCCATTATAGAGCTCAAACGACATTACTTTGTAAGCATAGGTTCCCCATTTTGTTGTGAAGGTTGTTTTGGATTGATCTTATTCTCTGATCTAGACTTGATCGTATCCACTGAATCCTTCTAAGAGAGAATAGAGTTCATGTCCAGCCACTGTGTCCAATAATTGTGATATGTGAAAGGGATAGGAAAATTATATTTCTTAGTCTTGGAGTTTAGCTTTTGCAATTCCACACATATTCGTAGCTTTCCATTCTTCTTAGGTACTACTACTATGGGCGAAACCCATTCACTATTGGCATTGGATAGATAACTTAGCTTCAAGTAGCTTCAACAATTTGGTTTTCCTGAGGGTTGAGTAATTTGAATTCATGCACCTCTGTCTTTGCCTCACTAGCTTGGCATCAAACTTGATGTGATATTGACACACAATGGGATAAATCCTCTTTAGAACTTTATATGACCATGCAAATATATCCAAGTTCTCTTTCAATAGGTAATGCAAGATTGAGAGCTCTTCTTCTAGAAGAATAATACCCACCTTCAAGTGACATTTAGTACCATCAATATCCACAAAAGTTAATTGCTTTTCACCTTCCACTTCGCAGATGAAGGCCCCACAAACTACTTTTAGATATAGATCTGACTTCTTCAAGGGGGTGGTCTCGTCTTTCGATGCTCCACTAGAATAACCAATTTCCTCTTTCCATGTGAGGACTCTACTTGCTCCTCGGGATGCTAAAATGGTATCAAGGTTGGTTGGAAATTAATTACCTCTTGTCTTAAGGACTCAACTTCCAAGGATACCTCCAAGAAGGTCACATAATAGAAACCATCTGAGTTATGGTTGGATTGTAGGACTAGTGGTCGTTGGCAAGGTGCATCGTGATTGTCCTTTCTTGAGAAGGGTAAATTCGGGTGATAAGAGCTACTATTGAAGGAAGGCTTATTGTACTTAATCCATTGCTTATGGATATGTTTCATATGCTTGTGACTCATTAGCCACTAGCAGTCCAAAGGGTACTAGAGTCATTCTATCTAGTAGCATGAGATCTTCAGCTTCTATAATCTCTAGGACTTTGCACTCATTTTTATTGTCTTCAGGCTCGATAGATTATTCCAATTTTCTTCCATAATCTTCTTTTATATTATCATCATCTTCCTCTTCAAACTTAGTCTCTACCTTTGTAGGGGCTCTGTAAGAGAAGAATAGATTCTTTGTGTTGTCTTCTGCCTCTGCTTCTGTATCTGGATTTACTCTTGTATCTATCTTTGTCTCTGCTTCTATCTATGGTTCTGCCTCTACCTCACTACTAGAGGTGATTTTAGAAGGCATTTTTGGTTTGAGCAGGAGGTATTTGCCCATTGATAAGGACTTTACTTCTTTCGAGACTTGGCTTATAATGCCCACTATTAGGGATTGTATCTCTGTTTTCTTGGAGAAGATCCATTCGACACCTCTTCATCTCTTGATGTGCCATCTATTACTTCATTGAAAGAGTATATTAAGACTTCAATGGAAGTGGATCCATTACCTTTTTGCAAGCCATACAACTTTAGCACCACTTTTTTTGTCCTCTGGCTAGGGTTAGGGTTCCTTTGAACCAATTTGTCCGTGTTGTTGCTTCAAAAAGCTATGGTCTTCCTAGAACTAGAGGATATAAGGTCCTATAGGAATTTGGTTTTACCACAAGATAGGTCACCCAATAATCACTTCCTGCGAGGATTGTCTTTACATATAGGAGGATGTCCAAAGGCTTGATTCTGCATAGGTCTACGAGTCTAATAAGCCACTATGTAGGATGCATACCTTGCAAGCCTAGATCCTTCATTATATGTAGGGACAATGGTAGGAGAAATCCTTAGGCCACGTCTTCTTGTCAATATGCTTTTGAATTCCTTTTGATAGCTAGGAGACGACATCAGCAATTATCGGGATGTTAGGTGTGGTGGTTTGAAGGTGTCTAGGTCTTTTACCAAGTCATATTCTTTGATAGGATCCACGAGCTTTTCCAATCGGCTAGGAAATGGGGCGACCCCCACTTTTTTCTTTCTTTCTTCTTCTAGCAGTGGCAACAACTTCACTTCTATTACTAGAGGTACTTCTACATCCTCTATCTCTTGGGCCTTTGGTCATGTCTCTATAACTTCCTCTATATCCTTCTATACTACTGGATAACTCTATATTGCACCATTATGTTTTGTATTGTTATGTTTCTCCTTGGGAAGATTGAACTTCACCATTTTGGCATAGGGAATGTTCTCTTTTGGAATTGTGGGTTTTCTTTTCTTGGTATGCATTATTGCGACAACTTCCAATTCCACCAAGTTGGAGACAGGTTCTTGGGTCTTCTATTTGTAAAAATTACATGGTGCAGCGAATAGAATCTGAGAAAAAGATAGAGATAGAGAGTACACAATAGATAAGAGGAGAATTATAAAATTTCTTTAGCTCCAAACAACTGATACAGAGATGGCTCTGTACACCCATGCGCTTCCACATTGAAGCTTAGATGATGATCTAGATAGAAGATAGGTGAAGAGCTTAAGGCTAGCTTGAACAACTCTGAGTGGGTGAAAGATAGGCAATTGATGACTGTGAAGGGGTTTAACTTTTAAAGCCCGTGAAGGCGGTTAGGTCGGCATGACCGACCTACTATATGAGTCTCCACTAGTCGGCTAGGGAATATTCTAGGGAATATTCCTTTTACTGTCGAGCCGGGGGCATTGCCCCCCCGAACCCCTGCTAGAGGGGCCGCTGGCCCCCTGCTAGGGAATATTCCCTTTACTGTAAGGCGGGGGGCATTGCCCCCGAACCCCTGCTAGGGGGGCCGCTGGCCCCCCTAATGCCCCCCAGCCAGGGGCTGCTTTCGTGGCCCCCAAACCCCAAAATAGGGGCCCCTTTTAACTCCCTTACCCCACTCGATGCAATGTGCCTCGAGTTACTACCAACTTAACTACTCAATCCAACCCAAAGATTAGACCCACAATGGTCACCTTTTTGCCATTCAGTCACATAGACCTCATCTGATATACAAGTAAGGACTCAACTAATGTCCAGGCTCACATTTGTCTTCTCCTCATAATGGGAGCCTTTCAACTTTGAGCACCATGGATCATTGGTGGCACCTTATGAGGGTGGGGCATTGAGCATATCTAACACCCCCCCTCAATGTCCACCCGTAGGTGAACTATCTCCTCCGCTCAATGCCGAGTCTCTGAGGATGAACTTGAAGTAGATCCCTTGTAAGTGCTTTGGTGAAGATATCTGCTCCATTCTCCTTTGTTGGACAGTAGACCAGTTCCACTATCCCATCCTCCATCAAATCAAGCACATCTATATGTTTGGTACGTGCATGAAACACTAGATTTTTGGCAATGGTGATGCAACTCTGATTGTCACATCTCAGCACATTTGGTTCTTCATCCAACACTCCCATATGCCATAGGATCCTTCTCAACCATACTGCATCACATGTAGCAAAAAAAGCTGCCTTGTACTCTGCTTCGGTAGAAGACAATGCCACTATTGGCTACTTCTTACTAATCTAAGAGAAAATTCATGAACCCAAAGAGAATCAATAACTAGAAATTGACTTCCTGGAATCACAGTCTCCTGCCCAATCTGAGTCACAATTCCCCACAAGAGAATTTCTGGAACTGTATGTGATACCATAGTCAAGAGTTTCCTTCAAGTATCTGAGCACCGGCATCCCAGCCTTCCAATGACTCTCATGAGGTTTGTTTGAGAACCTGCTCAAAACACCAATAGCAAAACTGATATCTGGTTGTGTATTACACAAGTAGATCAGACTGCCAACCATTCTCCTACACCTCCCAATGTCTGCCACTGCTGATGTATCCTCAACGGATAACTTTTCATTCACCTCCATAGGTGTAGCTATCTCCTTGCACTACGTCATGCCAAATGCCTTCAAGATCTCCCATGCATACTTCTTCTGATAGATGAAGATCTTTCCTAGCTCTTGCCAGACTTCAATTCCCAAACAATTGTGTAACAAGCCCAAGTTTGTCATTTCAAACTCAAAACTCAAAGCTTTTGAGTTTGGTTGATCATATCTTCATAGTCACCTATAATAAGAAGGTCGTCCACATATAGGACAATCACTACAGACTTTTCACCATCACTGTAAACATACAAGTTAGCATACGAGGTACATCTTTTGAATTTTAAGCTTAAAAAGAACTTATCTATCCATTGGTACCATGCTTGGGGGCTTGTTTCAGCCCATACAATGCCTTCTTCAGCTTACACACTTTGTTCTCAGAATGGGGGGCCTCAAACCCTGGTGGCTGAGCCACGTACACCTCCTCCCTGAGGTCACCATTTAAGAACGCTAACTTAACATCCATTTGGTAAACTGGCCACTACTTGTGGGCAGTCCACTACAAGTACTATGCGAATAGTGGTCATTCTAGTAGTTGGGGAAAATGACTCTTGAAAATCAAACCCTTCAACCTGTGAAAATCCTTGTGCAACCAGTCTAGCTTTGTGCTTTTCTAAGGCACCATCAGCCTTGTACTTTACCTTCGAGAGCCACTTGGTGCCAATAACCTTCCCAAGTGTCATTCTTCATTATGCTGTCATACTCGGCCTGCATAGCTACCTTCCATGCTCAATCTACAAGTGCTTCTTCTAAGTCAGTTTGCTCCTTTACTTCTCCCATAATCTCAACCATCAAGGCCATATTAACTATGTGAGCAAAAGCCCTCCTTTTTTCCTCTATTCTCTGAGAGCTCCTTGGTCCATTTGCCTTCTCGTCAACAGATGTGGGCATAGGATTATTGTGGTCATAGAGCTGCTTCACCCAATGCAGCAATGGCTTTTCTGGTGGGGTGATGTCAGGTTGGTGAATATTTTCCTCATCATCTGAAGATGATGCTTCCTCCTCCTTAAGGATAGGGACAGCTCTCGGGACAGGTTCATAGTGGACTACTTCTTCGCTTGATGATAAAGTGGAAGAACTTGCCTTCTCCTCCTACACTATATATAGCTGCTCCTTGAACACCACATCATGGCTCGCAATGATCTTCTTTGCCTCTTGGTCATATAATTTGTAAGCCTTCTGCTCATCACTATAACCCGAGAAGATACATTTTCTGATTTTTGGTTGTAACTTGTTTCTCTTCTCACCTGGAATGTGTGCATAACATTCACATCCAAAAATTCTGAAGTGTGAGATAGATGGTTTCTTACCAGTGTAAGCCTCATGAGGTGTTTTTCCCTTGAGAGCCTTTGTGTAGCTCCGATTTAAAATGTAGACTGCAGTATTAATAACTTTAGCCCAAAAATGGTTAGCCAATCCCTTGCCCTTTAGCATGCATCTTGTCATCTCCACAATGGTACAATTCCTGCGTTCCACAACATCGTTCTGTTGAGGTGTGTGAGGCATCATCAATTGACGCTTGATCCCTTTGCTCTTGCAAAAGTCTTCAAAATCCTTTGAGTTGAACTCACCACCACCATCTGTTCTAAATTTCTTCACACTTTTCCATGTTTCATTCTCAACAACTGTTAGCCATTCTTTAAACTTACCAAAAGCTTGAGCCTTATCACGAAGGAAGTACACCCACATCTTCCTATTGTACTTGTCGACAATCAACATAAAATAAGAAGATCCCCCCAAGGCCCGTGTAGGCATCTTTCTGCACAAGTCAGCATTGCACCAACTCTAGAGAAGCATGTGCTCTATTCTTTCTTTCTTATGGAAATGCCTTTCTTTGTTGCTTGCCCATCATACAAGCTTCACATGTTTCCTTCAATTCAGTCATTGTAAGTAGGTGAACAACCATACCTTGCTCGTGTATCTCCTTCAACACTGCAAATCCAATGTGTCCAAACCTTTCATGCCAAAGCTTATGTGTGCACACTCCAACGGTAGCTGTAAGAGCACTTAGCTCATATAGGTTGTTTCTTCTTTCTCATTTTCCAACAACTTTGCCATCACTATCAAGAATTTTTACACCTGTCTTCTTGAACCTCACTTCATGACCAAGATCAGTTATGGTAGCAACTGATAACAGATTTCTCCTAATTTTGGAAACATACAACACATTTGAAAGCTTTTTGACATCACCATTTGCAGCAACAAATGAAATAGTACATGTGCCCGCGGAAAGGCCTTTTGCATCATTTCCAACCGTCACAGTGATGGATTCTTGTAGAGGCTGCATAGAATTGTATAGACCTTTCTTGTTGGTCATGTGACGGGAGGCCCCACTATCCAACACCCGTGAGTCAGTGGGAGATTCTTCTTGCACCGAGGAGCACACCTCCTCAATGGTTGCCATGAATAATTCCAACTCTGCTTTAGTTGTATTGGCTGTCTCTTTCCCTTTACTTTTTAAGGGTACCATTATTTTCATCTGCCTTTTTGACACGAAAATCTGCGATTGCATGTCCTTTGTTCTTGCAGTAGAAGCACTCTCCTTGAAACTTCTTCTTACCGCCCTTCTTCTTTTTTTCACCATCATTTTTTATGGAGGGACCACCTTTGCCTTTTGCATTGGTAGAGAATGCAGTGCTTCATTCTCAGGCTTTCAGCCTCAACTCCTCCTCTAGCAATAATGCAAAAAACTCCTCAAAACTCAAAGCTTGAGGTCTCACCTGAGTATTAAGGGCAGTTACTAGTCCATCAAACTTTTGTGGACAAATCCAAAGACACCTCCTCGCTAGCTCCTCGCTAGTCTTTTATATCCCAGCACTAGCCATCTGGTTGTACAGATTCTTAATTCGAGTGATAAATGCTTCAGATGTCTCTCCTTCAGAAAACTTCTCCTCTACTAGTTGATTCTCCAAGTTTTTGAATCCTTTTTTGGTTTTGCATTTCATACTAACTCCTCAGTACATTCCAAGCCTCTAATGCTTTGGTTGTATGCTGAATCAAAGTCAAAACACTGTCAGAACAGCTTGTAACTAAGGCACACAATGCATCTGCATTCCTTCATTTTCAAGCTCATAGAAGATCTGCATTCGAAGGAATCATCACACTAGGATTTGATGGGTCGGGGGTAGGCTGTGGTTCTACATCGGTCCCTCGCACAGTCTTCAAAAGCTCATAAGAATCAAGGATAGTTCTAATTTTGAACTTCCACAAGGTATAGTTTGCACCATCTAACTTTCCTTCGCTGAAGGTTGGTGGACGAATCCTCAGTGTTTCAATAGCTGGTACAGTAGCACCACCTCCTGCACTGCTTCTTGATGTGCCAGAACCGCTTCTGGAAGACAACATTGTTCCTCTTTGATGTTGAAGCCTTTGCCTCTTGCGTACTCTTCGATCCCTTAGAGCCCCCTAGGCTTTGATACCATGTAAAAATTACACAGCGCAGTGAACAGAATTTGAGAAAGAGATAGAGATAGAGATTACACAATAGATAAGAGGAGAATTAGAAAAATTCTTTAGCTCCAAACAACTGATACAGAGATGGCTTTGTCCACCTGTGCGCTTCCACAGTGAAGCTTAGATGAAAATATAGACAGAAGATAGGTGAAGAGCTTAAGGCTAGCTGGAACAACTCTGAATGGGTGAAAGATAGATAATCCATGGCTGTAAAGGGGTTTAGCTTTTATACCTCATCAAGGCGGTTAGGTCGGCATGACTGACCTACCATATGAGCCTCCACTAGTCGGCTAGGGAATATTCCAGGGAATATTTCCTTTACCGTTGGGCCGGGAGTGCTACCCCCAGACCCCCACCAAGGGGGCTGCTAGCCCCCTAGGACCTCCTAGAGCCAGGGGCTGCTTCCGCGGCCCTCAGACCCCAAAATAGGGGCCCCTTTTAACTCCCTTATCCCACAACTCAATGCAATGTTCCTCGAGTTGCTACTAGCTTAACTACTCAGTCCAACCCAAACATTAGACCCACAATGATTACCTTTTTGCCATCCGATCACATAGACCTCATATGATATACAAGTCACAACTCAACCAATGTCCATGCTCACATTTGGCTTCTCCTCATAATGGGAGCCTTACAAATTTGAGCACCATGGATCATTGGTGGCACCTTATGAGGGTGGGGAATTGAGTATATCTAACACTATTGGGTATCAGAGATAGCTTTACAGGAGCTAGACTGGGACACTCTTTTGTAGTGTGGCCTTCTCTTTTGCATCGATTTCATAAGCGTTTATGGTCCATGGACCTTCTAGGATTTAGACAATTTGGTGATATGTGTCCCTTTTCTCGGCATCTGTAACACTCCACCTTTGATCTCTAGCTACCACTAAAGACTATTATTCTCTGTAACTCTAAAAGGGAAACCTCCTTGGGCTAAAATTAGGATGAACTCTCTGGGATTTGGTCTGATATCGTGGGTGGTCATCTTGGATTCCAACAAGTCGAATCTTGCTTCTTCGTCTTTCTTCCTTCTTTCATGCATATCCTCCGTATACTTCTTTCTTAAACAATACAAACAAAAGGCCCTAGGGATAGTTGGTTTTTGGGTACATTCAATGGCTAAATGTCCCATTTGATGGCACTTTCCACACCGTATATTAGATCACATCATATCTCTTCCACCTCATGTAGAACTAGATATGTTGGTGGTATTCACCTTTAGCATCTACAGCTATTTTGTAATCAGATCTATCAACTCCTTCTTGATGCTTGCAACTAAATTAGACAAATAGTCCTTCAAGTTTTTACCACTTACTCATAGTAGGATTTTGGAAAGCTTTCATAATCACTACATAGACTAGTTTTAGAGATCCTGTTGAGGTTGGTCGTTGTTGGTTCTAGTTAGTAGGGTTCCATAGTTGTTGTTGAGTCACCATTGGGGGAACTATTTGAGGCCACTATTGTTCTGGTTGAACCATCATTTGAGGTATTGCTATTTGTGGCCACTGTGGATTTAGTGCACTATACTACAGTATTGTTTTCATATGAGGCTAGGGGTAGAGAACAGTCCCTAGGACTACATTTGGTGGATATACCAGTCCTGGTATGGGAGGAGGTAAAACTCCTCTTTCTAAGGTTATCCATAGCCTTTCTTCAACTTCATCATATAGTCTTGCACGTTCCACTACAGCTTGTAGGTTGACTGATCTTCTCAATTCCACAAACTTATTAACTTTTGGTTGTAGGCCTCTAAGAAAAACTCATTTTTGGATCCCTTTATCCAAGTGATGGTTGGTCCATCTCTTCAGTATGGATTCCATTCTAGAGATATATGCTTCCACCCATTCACTAGAGAGCTTAAGTTCATAAACTCCTCTCACATCTACTCTTTAAAACCTTCATGCTTGAATTTAGTGAGGAAGGCCAAGTTCAGGTTGTTCCATGTGTCAAAGGTTCCTGGTGCTTGTCTCTCATACCACTGAAATGTCGCACCTTTGAATGTGGCAAAGAATATCGCCAACCAATTCTCAAGGGGATTCTAGCATTGTTGACTACACATGTTACCATGAACTCAGCTACATGAAGATCAAGGTTTGCATTGTACTATCCTTTAAAAATGGGCAACAGGACTACATTTGCTGACCTGTCACATCAAAATTTCCATGATAGATCTCACTAGGAAGGGGACCTTGAGTTGCCATGGGACTTCCGTAAAGAGTATTGCAAGGGTGTCACAGGAGGCTTCTGTTACTAGTTTATTCTTGTCTTTAATTTTTTCATTCTCTCTTATCACGTACCTCTAGACTCGTTCTAGTGCCTGCCTCTTGTTTGTGTCATTCATCAGAGAGTGAGCTCCATCCAGCTTGTCTACATAAGAGAATTGGAAGGGCTTCAATCTCTAGAGACCTCTCTTGCCAACATTTCTTCTACTTTCTTCTTTTCAACATCTTTAAATTTAGCTTTCATTTCACTATAGAGGAGGGGAAGATATTCAGTTTTGAAGGTATCAAAACTCATTTATTTGAGGATCGCCATAGTGCCATCATCTTGATAATAACAACTTTGGAGGGTTTCAATAGTATAGATTGTGAAGAACACTCTTTCTACTAACTTCCAGTGGGTTGCTAATTGGACAAACAGAAGATTGCCAGTGCACCAAGCATCCCATGTATCTTGCTTTGAGCATCCACAAACAGATTTCAACTCTTTTCCTTCTTGTTATTGTGAACTTCAACTAACCATGACTCTTGAAGCTTATCATAATCTCCCACTTGACGATGTTTGGAAATTCTTCAATGAAGGAAAAATACCCCATGGATGGTCATTCTCTCCATTTTTACTTTGCTCTTTAGTTTTGTGGAAGACAATTGTGTATTGTGATACTACTTTCTATAGCTTCAGAGGATAGTGGAATCGATCTATCACATAGAGCCCGTATCAAGATAGTGACATACTTTTGCCATTGAGGAATGCACTTCTTGTAGAAAGTGGATTTGATAATGAAGATCTCAAATTCTTCAATAGTAACAGGGATTCTCCAATCTTCCATTGTTTTTCTTCCTTTTCAACAGTGCCACTTGATCAATTTTCAGCCTTTGTTAGTGCTTGTTGATGGCAATTTTTCCCAGGCTACTGTACACCAAAAACATAGAGTCCCAAGAGAGGAATACCAAGAAAACCGGAGAATTTATTGCAAACAAATCTATCTTGTATCATCAACAAGCAAGTTCTTTATAATTTAATCAACCACAAGAAGAAAATCAGCACCAATCTTCTCAAATCTTCACACAACATCATATAACAATTCTCCCACAAATTTATCACAACAAAAAGTCAACATATTCTTCATCTAACTAGCAAGATATTAACACAAAAGAATGCTCCACTATGAATGAAAATCATCACATATTATTTATCTTCAATAGCTTCATAGTCTTTATAGTCTCTCTCTTGATCTCACACTCATATATACATTGTTTTTTTAAATGAAAAATTGGCTATCTTTCACTCTCTATCTCTTAACACAAGGATGGTATTTCTCAATAGTATATTGAAATAATAAAGAATAATCATCCATAATCCCTCTTTGGTCATGGATACCCCTCCCAAGAGGTATGCTTGATATGAAGGGTCACCAAAGCCATTACAATGTCCTTTCGTACCTCAACAATGTTGTTGTCACTTCAATCTTTCTTAAGTATTTTGTAGCTACTTCTTCCACTTCTTTGAGCTATTTTGAACTTGTATTCATCTCTTTCTAAGATTATAAAACTTTCCAAAGCTACACATTCATCCAACAAAACACTTAGAGAGGTATATAGAGCGAAAATAGAACAGAGACATAAGCTCTATAAAATCTCTATAGAAGCTTAACAAAAGGATTCAACTCAACTAAAACCATTCAAAACCATCAAGAATCATTCAGTAAGCTTCCAAACACTCTTAAACTCCATTAATCATCATTCTAACCTCTCATACAGAAAGAAAATAGAACAAAATAGAAGCTCAACAGAATCAATCAGAACCAATCAGACACTCAATAGAACCTTTTAGCACATCATGTCTCCACCAGAAACATCATGAGCTTCTCAAACCTATTCAACCTTGTCCAAAAATATCTAAAACACTTCCAAACCTATCAATCATCATATAAATTAGCTAAAAATTAGCAAAATATACAACAAAAAATAGCCAAAAACACAGTCATATCAACCCTTAATAACATCCCATTTAGTTGATTCAATATCAACTGGGAATCCCCTTTTACTAATAAATTGTGAATATTGTCTCTCTTAGCAATGTTCAATCCCATTATTAGGTCTTCATATTATGCCGTATTTTTTATAAATCCTACCCCAAGGTAGGTAGATAATTTCATTTTGACTCTATGCCGAGGGTCTCTAATAACTACCTCCATGCCCCCTTTCTTATTGGGACCCCATAACTCTCCATAAAAATACATTGTATAGGTCCATAAAGGATTTACACAGCAAGCCATGGTCAATTTCTCTACTCATAACTACAATAATAAAATTCAACATATTGAGAGGATGAACCAAAGGCTTCATCCCACCTTCTTCATTGAAACCTATAGTGATACTTATCAAAAGACTTGTATAGTGATGGTAGAAGACCTTAATTTTCCAAACAAATGTCACATATTTTTCTCAATCACCTTATATCCTTTGCTTCACCAAACCAACCTTCCCTAATAGTATATTTGTCCTAGGTATGGGTGCTCCAAATAGGGAATTAGTTGGCCCATCAATTAGTTGTAACCTCTCTTGTAGGTTTCAGATCAACATGGCATAAATCTTCAAAGCATTTGTCTCATTAGTATTTGTATAGATAATAAGGTTTAAGATTGTTAAGATTAACATTATTCTTAAATTTAACCCCTTGTAAATCTCCTAATAATGCAATGGACTTATTTTTACATATTCTAACTATTGAGGCATCCTTATTTTCTTTTACATCATGAAGTTTCTTCATGTGATGCTTAACCACCTCTTAATGTAATAAACTCTGAAGCTTAAGCTCATGGAGATGTGCTAAGGTCGTAGAACTTTCAAAAGGTGCATCTTTATCCCCCAAAGAATGGTTGATCGCAAATCATACTATAGATAGCTCAATCTCAAGGGGTAAATTACACTCCTCTCCATAAACTAATTTAAACATACTATGGTCAGTGGATCACTTAAAGTTTGTGTTATATGCCTATACATCCACAAATAATTTCTTATCCCAATCTCGTTTCTTTTCTGAGACAATATTTGACAAGATTTCCACATGTTGCTTATTGGTACTTTCAACTTGCCCATTAGCATGTGGATTGTAAGGTGTTGTTTGTTATGCTTTATCTGCTAGTAAACCTTATTCAAGAAATGAGTTCCACAATCTAACATCAACTTTTTGGTGGACCAAACTAATGGATTGTTTGTTCAAGAATGAAGCTAGCAGTATTCTTTCAATCATCCCTCCTCTCGTTGCTCTTGCTTTTGATCATTTCATAAAATAGTCAGTTACTACTATAATATACCTCTTCTATGTAGAGGATAACAGAGTAATTTGACCTACAAACTCAATACTCCACTTCTGAAATGGTAATAAAGCCATAATAGAAGTCAATGGATGCTTATGATTCTCTCGACTATCATGTCTCTAGCATATATCGCATCTCTTTACATATGAAAATGCATCCTCAAAGATAGACATCCACCAATATTTGGCTCTTAAGGCTTTTTGCGTAGTCAACTACTATATTAAAGTACCCTTTACAAGCGGAGTCATGACGCTCTTCCAAAATAAATGAAACCTCATCAAGAATAACACATCGATCAATAAATATCATCTACCCCTTGCCAATATAAAGTTCCTACAATAAAAGAACTAATCAAATTCTTGTAAAGTGATTAACCACTTTGGAGTGATTAACCACTTTGCTAGGCAATCAAACATCTGCAACTTGTTTAGCAATAATCTTAGCCCTTTTTCCTTTGTATAAAATACTTTTTTCTTGTATAGGATATAGTGCTTGAGTTTCTTCGTGGCAAAGGCCATCCCAAGGCACAAAGGTTTCCATTCATGTAAAATTATTGTTGTACACACCCAATTTGCAACTGGTTTTTTGGCAAACTCATAGCGATAATTACTTTGATCTTTTTTGGATCAATCATGATTCCAACCAAACTAACCACATGGCCCAATAATAATCCATAGGACACTCCAAAGACACATTTCCTTGGATTTAGAGCAATGCAAAACTACTTGTAGTACTCAAAGTATTTCCGCTAAATTATCAATTGCCTTTCCCTCATGGTGATTGCCCCCAAATCATCAATGAAAACTTTTAGCTCTTCTATAAAAATGACACCAAAGGTTTTGTCGGTCGTACATTGCCAAGAATCAAGTGTGTTATATAATCTAAAGGCCGTGACATGATACATAAAGGTTTCGAATATAGTTAAGAATTTCATATTTAACTTGTCCTCCTCTACAATGACCATTTGATCATAATCGACAAAATAGTCCATAAAGGAGTATATATCCCTACTTGCTATAGCTAATCTAAGATTTGGTCAATGAATGGAAACGGATAATAATCCTAACTATTTCTTTGTTGAGCTCTCTAAAATCAATGCAAAGCTAGATTTGATTAGCATTTTTCTTTCTAATAACCACCGGTGAACACACTTCATGTGTTGTATAGGAAATATCAAGCTAGCCTTATATAATTTATGTAACTCTTCAAATATCATGTCCCTTAGCTCAAAAGGGCACCTCACTTTTTGTCAAATAGGTCAACTTCCATCTTTCAAGGGAGTAGTATGCATGGCTAAACAGGGGGAAATACCCCTCAATTTGTCATAACTCCAGGCAAGTATATCACAAAATTATTGGATTAAGGACACATAGTCCTTACTTTCTTCCATGTTAAGTATAGACCCTAATTTGATTAGTCTCAAATCACATCTACATCCTTGATTCTATCATGAGATTCCATAGGCTCATTTAGAGTTACCTAGTAAATATCTTTTGTGGTGGACTCCTCTTTTGATTCATCACTCCATGAATTCTCACTATTGAAAGGCCCCTTTAGCGCATCCGATTCCATTGAGGATATGGCTGCTCTCTCTTGCTCTAGGGGTGATTCTAGGTAAGAACCAATTATAACTCATCTAGCACCTCTACCAAAGATCAAATAACCAGCCAATATGTCAACTTGACAGTTGGATTGCAAGATCCATTGCCTTCCTAATACACTTGGTATATTGACTTCCTTGCAAACCTAATGATCTTAAAGTCTAGGATACATTCGACATTAGCAACGATTACATGGACCTTAATCATACAACCTTTTGGTTGTCTCAAATTGTCATCAACCATCCTTAGAATTATGGAGGCATCTTTTTGGATATCTAGTCCTAGCCTCTCCATCAATTCTAAGCTCATAATGTTAACATAGGGTTATGATCCACAATGGCATGGTCTGTGTCAACATAAGTTGGCACCCTTGGGCAATGTTTTTTGGCATGCTCAAACCAGTCATAACCGACACATGCTATACCTAAGTGTTTGACAATATATCCAATGTTAAGGATCTTCTTAAGCTCCTTGCACAATCCCGAGAATATTTTAATTAACTATAGGAGGTTAACATCAAGATTAACCTCACAAAGAGAACTTGCTAGATCAAATTCCTAAAAGTCAGCAATAGTTCTCTTCTCCCACCAAACCATCCACTCTCTTGGTCTCTTTAGAGGCTTATGCATCTCTTTCTTGGCCTTCACTTTCTTCTTTGATGGCTCCTTATTTAGGTCTGCTTTGTCATTAGCAGCCTTCAAAGGACCACATTGCACATCAATGTTAAGAGTTTTCTTGCCCTTATTATATTGTTTAAGGGTTTTCTAAAAAAAAATTACATTATCTTTGTCTCCCTGTTTGGCATTTCGACTTGTTGTAATTACTTGTAAATTAGAAGTATCAGTGCCATTAACACACACTACTTCTATCAAATTTATGCCACTACCATTAGGCAGTCCTTCGACTATAGCCTTTCCTCTTTGCAAAATCTACTTTGGTCCTTCATCTTGTTGAGGATGGTTTCCTTGTCCTTGATGATTAATAGGACCTGGCTATCTACTTCCTTACTAAAGGAAACTAATCTTACTCCAACAAGTGCTTGCTAAGTGGTTGAATTTCTTATATATGTTGCATTTAACATTGGGATAGTTTTGAGGGAAATGTTGACTATTACGCCATTTACAGCTAAACCTCAATGAACCACTCTCTTTAGGACATTGACTTCCTATTAAGTTTTGTTGCTTCTTCACAAATTTTATATCTACAACTATTTTTCCATATTATTCAGATATTATGTCAGCATAATGCTTCATCATGTCCTTGACTTCTCCAAGAACATTCAATACAGGACACTCATAACCGTAATCATCCACTTGCCATCCCAATGGCCTAACCACCTAATTAGGTATTGGTAGCTAATTAGTTGGGATGAGATTTGGATTCATCGTTTGGCTTCTGCTATTTAACAAAGCCATTTGGCTAGCCATTAGCATAGCAATATTAGGAGGGACTGACAGCATAGGTATATTTTACATGTCAACACTACCTCTTGCATTAGGGTTTATCATGGTGGGTGGACTTATTGCACCTTGATCTCCACTAGCTGTGGTTAATACCAAATCATTGCTAGGACCCAGGTTTGAATACATATTTTCCCTAAATGCATAGGCATTTTGTAATCGCAACTCTATGTCCTTCACTTGTGTAATGGCAATATCTATATTAGCGAGAGAAACACTACTCAATTGCACTTGGATATTAAAATCTAATCCATGTAAAAAATACTGTAGCTACACAATAGGTGGAAAGGGAATAGAGGCTTGCATTTTATAGAATACCTCTTTCAATTTCTAAGCATGAGCTCAAGCATTCTCATGAGGCTCTTGACATGTTACATTCAAAACATGTAGCCAATATTGGCCACCTCTCTCAAGGGCAAACTCTCTTCGAAAGGCCACATAAAATAGATCTATCATAGTTGTGGTTTGGTCTCCAAGCCATGATACCACACTACAAGTCTCCGTTTCAAAGTCACATTAAAGAACATGAGATGTCCTTCATCCTAAATCCCGCAATTAAACATTAACTTTTGGAACTCAATAATATGGAGCTCCGCATCCTCTTTTGGTAACCCATTAAAAATGGGCAAGAAAAAACCAAACGCTAGTAAATTTGTCATTCCTGCAGGTATCACAATTGGTTGTGCCATAATAATGACTGGGTTTTCTCTATGGGTTTGTATTGGGGGGTTACACTCCCACTCGAAGTAGGCTGACTTTTCGAGGAAAGAGAGATGCTAGAGCTTCCTCCTCTCCGTAACGAACTGACTGCGATATTTGGATCAATAATACCTCTCACTCTTAGCAATATGGGGCTACTACCCTTAGGAGAATATCTCCTTAGGATCTCTACTCTCAATCTAGCCCTTTCAGCTCTTTCTTAACATTGGATCTTAGCTTGACAATTTCTAGATTCATGATATATTGATCTATCTCGATGCTCTTTGTTATACACTAATTGACTAGTTTTCTATGAGCCAAGGCTTGAAAATTGTCATTTATTAGCAACTCTTGATAAACACACAATGTGTCAGGGCCAAAAATGGGCCCAACACTGGCTTTATTGGCTCTAGCTGGGCTCTCACACACACCAAACGTCCCTCATGTTCTCTCGTCCAGGAGCATCTGGATGATATGAAATGCCTTATCTAAGTAATGCATTTGTAGACTTAAGTTTAAAATTGTAATCCAATGGTTTGCCCATCCCGACTCCAAGCATAAGGGCTTCCCATACATAGGTGACTACTTCAACTTAATTTACACACACAAAGGGCACTACCCAACTGACTACTGTGGCCACTCTACGTCTCTCCTACACCCTAGGGATTGGGCGCAAGATGCGCCATCTAACATAAAGAATAACAAAACATAACCCGCTCTTTTATCTTTTTTCAAACTTAGGATATTTATTATTTTCTCACACAAATTTTTCCCAAGATAACCATTCTAACCTATTGCAAAGGAACCTTTTTCGCTTAACATAGGTCAATAGTTCAATAGTCAGACATGTACTATGTATCCAAGAGCTTTTTCATTGATACCATGCTTCTTACACATGCAGTGTCTCATGCCCTAGCATGCCCAAATAGTTTTAACTAACAATCAGCCACCATGTGTTGTGCAAAGACATTCGTTTCATGCTTTTTTATAATGTAGTGCAACGTTGAGAAGATAGAACCATGCTAACCCATGTTTTTGCTCCTACAGATATTCAATGGGACCTAGATGATGCACTTCAATGTACAATCATTCATTTTTTCCAATGAAAAAACTTGGCATTTGAGTCTTCATTGTTTATTGATACATTATATGTAGCATTCTTTAGGGGTGTTGTAACCATACGGCAAGTACCCAAAGCATGCAGCTGTGGGATGGAGCTTCTCAACTTGTGATGGCGATCGAGTGACGATTTGCGGCTGCTCTCTCTCTCTCTCTCTCTCTCTCTCTCTCTCTCTCAGTGCAAGCTCGTCCACCACCAGCTCTAACTATTGTGTAGGCAATCCAGGAACGGGCTATCATCACAAGCTCGTCCACCAGGAATAGCAGTGCAAATCACCAGGGCCATATTTAAGGTAGCTCCGTCACTTTAGCGGCCTTCCTTCAGAGGCGGCACTGGAGGCCAGCAGGTTGGAGCAGGGCTGGCAATACTTTGGAAGGTGGAGGCTCCTTAAGCCGGTGGCGCAAATCCACCGAGAAGTGGCAAGTGGCTCACGACAACATGAAGCCAGAAAGAGGTGGCAAGAAGGGGGGAAAGATGGGATTGCTGCAATAGAGAGTAGCAGGAAGAGCCCTCTCTTCCAACTCGTCTCCTTTCTCCCCCCCCTCTCCTTTTTGTTTTGTTGACAATATAAAATAACCAAGGAGGGCTAGGCCCCCATTCCCATTCCGGAAATCTTTTCCTTTATCTTGCGATCTCTCTGCCTTCATTCATGGAAGCTCTCTCCCATATTTCCTCTTATGTGGGTATCGGTACGCAAGGTCTTACAACCTTGTCACAAAACATGAGATTAATAATCGTTTCCGATCCCTTCAACTTGTGGTGTGTACCCTCCTTTTTTAAAAAAATTGCGTGAAAGAAAAGCAAAAGAAAATGTGTAAGTTATTTTTATATGTAACTTGTTATTTTCACCCCATGAATCTGTTGAGATATCGAGCTCCACTCGTGATACGCCAGGGTGACCGTTGTGCATTTATGTCACCGACGTGTTAGTTGCAGACGCGGTTGGTACACCGCCCCTGAATAATAGCTACACGATAGCTATCCTTATCTACTCTAGTTTGTGGCTCAGTTAGCATGCCACCTTAGTTAGTTGAGTTTGGTTTGAGACCCATATATACAGGGTTCTTCTATTTCTTTGTAAGAGAGTTCATTTTGGCTTCCACAACTAAGAAGAGGAAAACTGTTTTCAGCCTCCACCCTTGTGTGTATTCCCCCATTGTGCAAGCAAGATAGCTACAAGTGAGACTCCTTCCTTCTCTCCCACAATCTTGACATGGTATCAGAGCCTTGTTCGTGGTAAGGAGCTCAAGAAAGCAAGCCAAGCTCGCGGTGTTCTGGTAAGAGGAGCAGTGTTGCTTTCATTTTCTGTTTTGGGAGCAGATCTCTGCAGGTAGCACAGCCGGAAAGTGCAGGAGTGCATTGTCTCAGGTTGAGACGCCCTTCGCGGTGAAGCAAGAGGGCAGTATATGCTGCAGGCGAGGGCTTTAGCCCTCGGCGACCTTGTTTTTTTGATTTGAGGCCATTTCGGGGCCTGTTTTGGAGGCGGAAGTTTTCTGCACGCACTCAGGAAACGTCCCAGTTTTATGCTGTGCAGCCACTGTTCTATAGGTCGGTGAATAGTTACTGTAAACATTGCATTGTATGCTTGTGCGCAGAGACATTGGGAGCTACAGAATCATCCCTGTTGCATGTTGATGCAAAATCGTCACTAGGAAGTGACTGTGTGGTCAAATACCACTTCCGCCAGTTTTGCAGATTTTCCCTTGTGAGGGTGAAGCTGTGGTTTTTGCAGTGACAGAATTTTTTGCAGTCTTCTGTAATGGCATCTGATTCTCTTTCACAGATTGTCACTAAAAAGCTTGACAAGAACAACTTCCAAGCATGGAAGTTTAGAATGACGAATTTCCTTATGGGAAAAGGATATTGGGAATTTGTTGCAGGAAATGAAGAAGAACCAGTTCTTCCTGATGTTCCCAATCAACAGCAAATGCAGGCATTTAAAGCATGGCATGAGAGAGCCAGGAAAGTTATGTATTGGCTGTCTATCAGCATTTCCGACTCTATGATTGTGCATATTCAGGATGCAAGTATGCCAAAGGAGGCATGGGATACTCTGTCAAAGATGTATAGCACAAATACGCAAGCCAGGAAAATGCAGCTCAAGCAAGAGTTGCACAATGTGCAAAGAGAAAATATGAGCATCAATGACTACCACATGAAGGTGAAGAAGATTGCAGATGCACTTGCTTCCATTGGGTCGCCAGTGGAAGATGATGATTTAGTTTCTGTGACCTTGAATGGTCTAGGAAAGGATTATGCGCAGTTTCGGACATCCATTTCCATCCGTGAAAGATTTCCTGATTTTGAAGAGTTGATTGCTCTTCTAATTTCTGAGGAGCAGAGAAATGGTGGTGCATCTTCTTCAGGAGGAACTTCAAAAGAAGCTGTCTTCTACTCAAATGCTGGAAGAGGTAGAGGCAGAGGTAGAGGAGGCCGATTTGGAGGCCGTGGTAGAAATCAGAATATGCAGCAAACTCAAGAAAACCAGTCCTATGGAGGAGGACGTGGTAACTCTAGAGGCAGGGGGAGCCAAAGAGGTCGTGGTGGATGGCAAAGAGGCCAAAATACAAACAGTAATGTTGAATGCTACTACTGTGGTAAAATGGGTCATATGGCTAAAGACTGCTATAAAAAGCAGAATGACATCATGAATGGAAAACTGCAACAAGGGAATTATGCATCTTCTAGTAGACAGGGTGATGACAGAAATGAGCATTTGTTCATGGTGCAGCACATGAACAATTCTGTGACAAGTGGAGAAGAAAGCAACGATGTATGGTATGTTGACTCAGGTGCATCAAACCATATGACAGGTCATGCAGAATGGATGGAGGATGCAAGGAAAATAGAAAAACCAGGATTTGTGGAGACTGGTGATGATACTGCACATCCTATTGTGCAGATTGGAAAAATTCCCTTGTCTATGCAGGATGGGAAAAAGAAATACCTATCCGATGTATTTCATGTCCCGAATATCACCAAGAATCTGGTTTCTGTTGGTCAAATGGTTGAGCAGGGCTTGCAGGTCAGATTTAATCCTCATGGATGCTTTGTTGAGGATATGAAAAATAAAGGTCGCTTGATAGCAAAAGGAAAGAAGAAGGGCAGAATGTTTACATTGGATGCAGACATGCCTGAATTGAGTGCAGCAATGTTTGCACATGGGACCGGTGTAGTTGCAGATATTGATATCTGGCATAAACGCATTGGTCATGTTAATGTACAGCGACTTAAATCAATGCAGGCCCAAAATATTGTTGCATGATTGCCTAAGTTCAAGGTTGCAGAAATGCATAAGGTATGTGAAGCCTGTCAGTTTGGAAAACAGGCAAGGAAACCATTTCCTAGACATGTTCAAGAGAGTCAGAAGCCATTGGAATTAATCCACTCTGATGTGTGGACTACTAAATCTGCATCTCTTGGAGGCTGTCATTATTTTGTCAGTTTTATTGATGACTATAGCAGAAAAGTTTGGGTGTATTTTATGAAAAAGAAAAGTGAAGTTTTTGGGCATTTCAAAACTCTTAAAGCTATGGTTGAAAAAGAAACAGGTCTGCAGATAAAATGCCTAAGGTCAGATGGAGGGGGAGAGTACCTCTCAAATGAGTTTGCAAGGTTCTTGCAGGAGCATGGCATAAAGCAGCAATATTCATGCAGTCATACCCCACAGCAAAATGGAATTGCAGAAAGAAAAAACAGACATATTGGAGAGGTGTCTCGTGCCATGCTCAATGAAAAAGACCTGCCAGATTTTTATTGGGCTGAAGCAGTTGCTACAGCAGTCTACATAATGAACAGGACTCCCACTACAGCAATACATGGAATGACTCCAGAGGAGAGGTATACTGGTAGGAAACCAGATATTTCTCATTTGAAAATTTTTTGTTGCATTGCCTATGTACATGTGCCAGATGAGCTGAGATCCAAGTTGGATCCAAAAACTGAGAAGTGCATCTTTATTGGTTACTCTCTGCAGCAAAAAGGGTATAGATGCTATAACCCTTCTACTCGTAAGTTTACAGTGAGCAGAGATGTTGTTTTTGATGAGATGAGTAGCTGGTATAAACCAGTAAATGTGATTGATGATGTAGATGCACAAAATGGTAATGCTGCACAAAATTCACAGCAGCAGTCACAAAATATTAGTGGACCTGGAGCGTCCTCTAGTAGTGATTCACAGTCTTCGCCATGGACAGGCAGATTGAGATCAGGAGAATCTTCTCAAAGTAATGCAGATAGTGGTATGCAGGTATCACGAAAAGGAAAAGAGAAGGTTGATCAGCCCATGTTTGATGTGAATGCAGGTCACTCTTATGTGGATGGTGAATCCAGTGGCTCAGAACAGAGCATTGATGATGAGTTGGGTATTCCTTCTATTGTTACACCTGGAGTAAGGAAGACCAGGGATGTTTTGAGAGCACCTGGGAGTGAACCCACTTTGCGCAGGTCTACCAGAGTTAGGTATCCTGTGGATAGGCTGAAATATGATGGATTTACAGCCATTCACTATGCATATATGGTCAAGGTGATACAGGAACCAGAACCCACTTCTTTTGAGCAAGCCATGGGAAAAGAAAAATGGGAGAAAGCCATGGATGAAGAAATGGATGCCTTGGAAGCAAACACTACATGGGAATTGGTACCTTTGCCTAAAGGTAAGAATGCAATTGGCTGTAAGTGGGTTTATAAGGTGAAGCACAATGCTGATGGTTCTGTGAACAGATACAAGGCGAGATTAGTAGTCAAGGGGTATGCACAAACATATGGCATTGACTATGAAGAAACATTCAGTCCGGTTGCAAGGATGGCAACCGTAAGAGCAGTCATTGCTATGGCTGCATCAAAGGGATGGTCTTTACATCAGATGGATGTAAAGAATGCCTTCTTGCATGGTGATTTGTAAGAAGAGGTCTATATGGAGCAGCCACCAGGTTATGTGCATGCTGTTCATCCTGAGTTTGTTTGCAGGTTGAAGAAAGCTTTGTATGGCTTGAAGCAAGCACCTAGAGCATGGTCTGACAAGATAGGACAGTATCTTGTCACTATTGGTTTTCAGATTTCCAAGGCAAATTTCTCACTTTATGTGAGAAAAATAGAGAAAGGTATTATGCTACTTGTCATTTATGTTGATGATTTGATTATGACAGGTGACAGTGATGAAGATATCCTTCATGTGAAAATGCTATTGAAGCAGAAGTTTGAGATGAAGGATTTGGGAGAGCTGCGTTATTTCTTGGGCATTGAGGTGATTAGATCACCAAGTGGGATACAGCTCTTGCAGAGGCAGTATGGATTGGACATGCTGTCCAAATATGGGATGACAGGCTGTAAGCCTATTTCAGTTCCCTTGGAGCAGAATGTGAAGCTGAGCGCAGATGCAGGTGAGCTTCTGGAAGACCCTACTATGTACAGCCGCATAGTAAGAAGCTTGATTTATATGACTATTACCAGGCCAGATTTGAGCTATGCTGTTGGATTGGTAAGTCAGTTTATGCAGGCTCCAAGGAAACCACATTTGGATGCGGCTAGACGCATACTCAGGTATGTGAAGTCCACATTGCAGTATGGACTATTTTATGAGACTGGGGTTCAGATACAGTTGCATGGATACACTGATGCTGATTGGGCTGGTAGTATTTCTGATAGACGATCTATCAGTGGATATGTGTTCTCTTTTGGGAGTGCTGCAGTCACTTGGAGCAGCAAGAAACAGCCTACAGTTGCCTTGTCGAGCACAGAGGCTGAGTACAGGGGTGCAGCAATGGCTGCATGTGAGGTAGCTTGGTTGCATAAGCTACTTTATGATATGCATCAGTCTACAGATGGGCCAGTTGTCATTTATTGTGACAACATGAGTAGTATACACTTGGCAAATAACCCAATCTATCATGCTAGAACAAAGCACATTAAGGTGCATTATCACTATGTGCGAGAGAGGGTTTTACTAGGTCTTATTGATCTAGTTTATGTCAGCACAGAGGATCAGGTAGCTGACATATTCACGAAGGCATTGGGCGCAGAGAAGCTGCGCAAGTTCAGAGACCTGCTTGGTGTGCAGGAATTGGGATTGAGCTCAAGGGGGAGTGTTGAGATATCGAGCTCCACTCGTGATACGCTAGGGTGACCGTTGTGTATTTATGTCACCGACTTGTCAGTTGCAGACGCGGTTGGTACACCGCCCATGAATAATAGCTACATGATAGCTATCCTTATCTACTCTAGTTCATGGCTCAGTTAGTATGCCACCTTAGTTAGTTGAGTTTGGTTTGAGACCCATATATAGGGTTCTTCTATTTCTTTGTACTTGAGTTCTTTTGGCTTACACAACTAAGAAGAGGAAAACTGTTTTCAGCCTCCACCCTTGTGTGTATTCCCCCATTGTGCAAGCAAGATAGCTACAAGTGAGACTCCTTCCTTCTCTCCCACAATCTTGACAGAATCAACTTCCACAATTTTCTTGCATCCAATGAAAATGACCATTCTTGCATTTGATTCAATCAACTAAGAACAAGACCTAATTATTTGCATACATTTCGAAGTTGATGCTTGTGCATCCCTTTAGTTTTGTAATCAAAAGCATGCAAGCAATTGCGTGGTCGATATGTCCTTGGTCCTAGCCAACAAAGTGAAAATGTTACATTACATACACGAGCTCAAAGATAGGACTTTACACACCCTGCTATTTGTTCAAGGCTCGATCCATGAAGTATGATGGCCAGCTCTCACCTAGCCTCACACACACACACACACACACACACGAATTCCAAGCTTCACTTATTGTGAGCTTGCATGGCCTCCCTTCACGGATAAAGGATACCTTGTAAAGGAAGATGGACAATGACCTTGATCTTTGAGCAATCTGTGGCAATGCCATTCTTTGACACCACATGTCCTAGGATACATCCATGTTTCACCCAGAACTGGCATTTCAAGGGGTTCAATGAGAGGCGGTATATTTGATATCATTCAAAGACCACTTAGAGCTTGTCTAAGTGTTCTCGCCAAGTAGAGTGAATGCACAAGTCGTCCACAAAGACTTCTAACTCCTTCCTTAGCATGTCCTTGAATATTGTACGCATCAATTGTTGGAAAGTGGCTGGTGCGTTAGTCAATCCAAAAGGCGTGACTATGTAGGCAAAGACTCCCCATTCAGTAGCGAATGCCGTATTACGTCTATCATTAGGATGCACTTGCACTTGATTGTATCCCAAGAATCCGTCCAGGAAATTGTAGGCCTCTTTGCTAGCCACTCTCGCTAATATGTGCTCAATGTACGGTAGTGGTGGGTAATTATCTCTTTTTGTATCTGCATTTACCTTCTTGCAATTGATACACACTCGAATTTTTCCACTTTTCTTTCGGACGATGTTGTACTGCTGCGCATCCGAGGTGTGGAATCCACCAAAAAGTTGTGTGTGTGACATTTGTTACTTTGTACATACTTAGTTGTTGTGTTTGCATTCTTATTCTGCGTGCCAACATAGTGGAGAGAGGTTTGGAAGTGAATATATTTGTGGGAAGCATAGTAGTGGATATGTTTGTGAAGAATGGCAAGAGATCAGGGGCCCTTGTGATGAACCCCACTTGAAGGTGGACAAGACAGGTTTTGATTTCAAAATCATGGTGTTAGGAAGTGACACATATAGAGCTGAAGGAGAGCTTGGTGCTCTTTTATCTGCTAGGATTGTTGAACATGATGCCTATATAATGTTTGATGCTTTGATGACTGAGAAAGGTGAGGGAGTCAAAATGGTAGACTACTTTTTACCCACAAATGGGTCTACCTCTATCATTGGTGTGTCTCCTGTGCTTGAAGCATCTTACTCAATTTATAGAGTCCTGGCTGCTGCTGCTGACTTGACACTGTATAACTATCTCATGGAGCTTTGGTGTGGTGTATCTGGGACTTTATATTTTGCAGTTTGTGTTGAGAGAGCTAGGCCCATTGTTTTAATAGAGAGATAATCAAGCATATATGAAACAATGAGCCTGTTTGGAGAGACTCTTCTTCATATGAAGTAAGAGTTGAGGCAAAGTCTGAATTTCTGGAAGCTTATTGCTGTTTAAAAGGGACATGGGAATGGATTTTTGATATAACTGTGCCCCTGATGGACTCTTCTGCAAGTCCAGGAGGCTGTGTAGAGAGACTGCATGTGTGCCAGATAATCTCTTGTTTCGAGATTGGCTTCTCTGGCAGTAACTGTGATTATTTGAATTCATTTTGTGGTTTGGAGTTACTGGAAATTCTGACATGCCGTTGTGCAGTTAAATATAGAACCGTCTGGCCTGGGAAAAAAAAAAAGCCACGGATGGCTATTTCCAGAAAAGGCTTTTTGGGGGAAGCGTAGGCAACTGCTGCTGGGACAAAAAAAAAACGAGTGACTTTGGGAGAACTTTGAATGAAGATAAAGATGATGCAGTAGATGTGGCCGCAACGACGATGGTTGATAAGAGAAAAAGGTTCAGAGAATAACAGAGGTTTGGATGGAAGATCGGTAGTGGAGCGAACTATTGGGAGCAAGTCTTTGCGAGAGGTGTGCTCCTTGGCGGATGTACAGGAGATTTTTGAATGTATTCTGAGAGAGTTTCAAAGTGATGAAGCAAACTGGATCTCTTTTGTGCTTCCACCACACAAGAAAGCAATGGAGCAACTTGATGCTATGTACCAAGAGAGATCTACGACCACTCTGCATTTCGCAAGGCTACTCCCTATTGTAGCAAAAATGGGGTCGTTGCTGCTTGAGCAACCCTGGGGCTTTATTGAATCGATCACCAGTCAACAGCACCTGCAAACAATCTGTGCGCTTGTTTATTCTGCTAGGCAACGGTAGCGATGGATGAGCCATCCTTAATGCAGCATGGCACACTCACCAATCCCTATCCGAGTTTGTCATGTGCTTTAGTGAGATCATAGAGCGCGGCCATGATCTGGGCGAGAGTACAATTGTTGTGAAACTGGTGGTGTTATGGCCATTGCAGCTCTGCACTCGTGAAAAGGCCATCAGTAGCAAAGAATGTAGTACCAATCTCTAGAATCAAGGAGGGGACCCTGCATCTGTATACAGGCATTTGCATTTGTTACCAGAATTCTTATAAGCTCCTTGTTACACATTTTTGTCTCTGATTTCGACAAGAATGGATTTTGTTATACTAGCAGCTACCCTGCACTCATGAAAAGATGACCGACAGCAAATAATGCAATATCAACTTCTGGAATCAAGTAGGGGACTCTTCATCTATGCGGAGGTACCCCTTGTGAACGGCTCTTGTTTTACAACAGGCTGAATCAGCAATCTCTTTGACCGACTCTCTAGATCTATGGTTAGAGACTGTACAGACTAAGCAGGACAACTGCAGTAAGCATATTGTTTTCCACAAGCTGGATTCAAGTCATCTGTACTTCCTCCCATTGCAGACATTTGCACATGAAGCCAAGACGCCAAATGTGAAAGAGAAAGTGCAGCTTGAGTGTGCAACCCAGGAGGGATGGATTTTGTATCCTGTTGATGTTGCATGAGCTCTGTTTTGAGCTCTTTTGGAGTGGAAGAGCTTGAGTTGCTTTTTTAGAAAGTTCGGTATGTTGCTATTGCCAAAGAAGAGAAAGGAACAGATTTTCAAATGCAGAAAAGAGAACCTCACAAGAGCTTTCATCTTTGTCTAATCACATGCATCGGCTTCAGGCAACACTTGACAATATTCACCAGGGAAGGAGGCTGTTAACTCTTAGAAAGATATTGTTACTTAGCATCATTTTCTCGTCTTGCTTATTCGATTTATTGATCTTCTATCTTGAAATTCATCAAGGTCCTTTGTGGTCGCGACTTTGCTTTCGAAAACCCTTCGACAACGAGATGACTATGGGCGAGACATAGTCCGTGTGTTCAATTTCGTAGATGAATCTCGCTCTCATCAAATTTTCAATTTCTTCCTTAATAGCATGAATGTGCTTTAAATTCATGGGATACGATCATTGTTTGACTGACGTTGTGTCAAGTGTCATGGGGATGTTGTGAGTCACTACACTCGGGTCTACCCCTTTGAGCTCTTCGAGGGACAAAGCAAAGATGTCTACATAATATTGCAAGAGAGTAATGAGACTTACCTCATCTTTCTCAGCCAAGTCATCGACTACAAAGACAAGTCGTGGGGTCTCCCCCTCCCTAGCTAAATTGACCTCCTTGACCTTGGCGGGTCCCTCAATGGGTTCTCTTGCTTGCCCCTGTCATTTGTCTCCCAATAAGATCACCATCTATCTCCCTTTTTGAACTTCGTGAATCGTATTAGTAGGTCTTGTGATTTTTGTTGTTTCTTTGAATGCGTTTCTTTGCTTAGCATTTGTCGTTCCTCCCTTAATCGTCGGTGTCATAGGTGAACAGGTAGGTCCCCCTTAGTGCGTCTAGTCTTGGGAGGTCGAGGTATTTCAGGGTTACTATCTGAGCTGACTTTTGATTTGGAATCAAACTCTCTGTTTTCACTAGAATAAGAAGATTACCTTAGAGCATAGGAAAAAGACTTAATGGTTTGGATGTAAAGCTTCAGGGAGAATCAGTCCCTCTTGTACCAATTAGCTATTTCCAATGTAATGAAAAACTATTTGTTTGTGTACTTGGTTTTTGCTTATCCAAAACACTCTCAAACCATTTTCAAACCAATCAATAATTATGCAAAATCAACCATTCAGCCCACAAAAATTACAAAAATCAACCAAAAAATAGGTCATTTAACCATTCAACAATGATGAAAGGATTTATGAGACCTTAGTCAAAAATTTTGACTTGAATTGCTCCATCATCAAGGACATACTTGATGATGCTAATCCATGTAGATGATCTCCACAAAGAGTGCAGTAGGGACAAATGAAAAATGGGATTCCACCAAGAAAGTCGTGCAATACAAACTCAAACAAAGAGTAAGGATATGCTAGAATTGATTGATATTGCCAAGAAGCAGCATCAAGAGTTTCTCAAGATGGCAAAGCCTCTATAAATCTCGAGGCATATGCCAAAACATCTAGTGTGTGCACTCTGGTGGAGACCACCTCCCTTCAAGAGTTCTCCAAACCACTAAGGATATGCAAAAATTATGAATGTTTTGGTCACAAAGCCGCATATTGTAGAGCCCGATGAAGGCTCCTAGTCCTAATTTTTCATATAAGTACTATAATCAAGGTGCCAATGATCTTAGACAAACCCCACTTGGCTAGTAGTTGGCATTGTTGACCCCTCCAAAGCATCGTGTGACCGTAAAAGATTAGAAATTAGTAGTTTAGGAATACCTAGACCCCCTATCATCACACATTGACCTAGCGGTGTCCTTGTCCACTTCATTGAGGAACTTGTTGAGGATTATGAATATAGAGTCTTTTTTTCTACTATGATGAAGAAGAGAATCCAATCCTTATCCTATTCTAATCATGATGTTAGGATGAGATTGCGAGCAAGGAGTCCCTTCCACTAGGAATCTTGTTGTTTTTGGGCTTGTGGGTGTTAGGACACATCTCCTTGAGATGCCCATAAAAGTTAGAGCAAGCTAAGGGAAACAAAGTGGATCAATGCTACCTAAAGTTTGGAATCGTACATATGTATTCTAATTGTCCACAATGTAAAGCAAGCAATAGCAAGGCCATTGTTACTTTAGTACTATTAAGCATATTTGCAGTGTAGATGATTAATGATGTTGAAGATAGTATTTCTATTCCAATGCACACCATCACTCATGCACAAAGCAAAGGAGGTGGAGTCAGCATCGATGGCCATATAAGAATGAATGCCTTGGTGATTGGCAAGAAGATTTCCAAGAAAAGGAGAAAGAGAGCTAAAGTTAAACTTAAGAGTGAATGCATGTCCTCGATTCCACAAACTTCTCTAGTTTCTAGCCCAAAAAGTACTACGACAACACTATAAACCAAAAAAGAGACTATTGCCAATGAGCACACCTATCCTAACCCAGTACAATAGCTAGTTGCTATTAACAAAGTCAAGGAGTGGTGAAAGCAACATAAGATGAGTTTTGCACATAGAACATGCTAATGAGATTATGAATCTTCCTAACCTATTTCACATGCCTAATGCATCTATTCAAGAAAGGATATGGGAATTGGATGAGATTACAACTAAGCCACCAACCAATCCATAACCTATGGAACAGGAGGTTTTGCTTCTTCTTGATGCAAGTTGATTGCAATACACCTATGAGGACATTGAACCTTCCACGATTGCAACACTTGCATTAACCCAAGTGACCATCCCAAAATTTGGCCTTAGTACACCTTTGATCTTAAGTGTTTTAGAGATCAACACATTCTTGTAGGGAGCCGAGTGACATGCGTTACTTCTTGTGAAAACCCTTGGAGAGACACAATGCATTGAGGACTTATAGATATGGGAGCTAGTGTGAGTATATTTTACCAAAGCATACTCTAAGACTAGGGTAATCCACCCATTGAACTAGTGCACTTCAATCTGACCATACTTGATGGATTCAAAGTCCAACCATTGGGAGAGCTAAAAGATTGGCCTACCAAAATAACATGATTATTATTTAAGGTTAAGCTTATTGTCATGAAAGAATTTGACTATGACTTACTACTCATTGACCATGGATATGTAATGCCCATCTCATTGAAGGCTGGGGCAACGGGCTAGCCTTCTTAGGTAATTGAAAGAAGGCCATACACATTGAAATGGAATCTTGGAAAACAACCCCAGTTGACCTAGATGCTATCTTGCTATTGTTAAAAGGTGAGTCTAATGACCCTCCAACCACTCAACCATTGGTGGCTAGATATATTTCCTCTCCTGAGAGGATGAGCAAGGTTAGATGCATATCCTGGTAACCTTAGAATTCTCATCTACTAAGGAGTTAGAGTATCGATCTTCCCATAAATGCATGAGTCAAAAAGATGTACTAAATACTATAGCTCTTATCCTTGAAGCTTTGATTTCAACGCCTCTCTTCATGATGGTCCCTGACTTAGTACCCACCATATTCTAGGGCTATCTAATCCCAATAGATAGGCTTGCATTGCATAAAGTCCTTAGCCACTAGAGGTTATTTTTTTGCAATTGATCAAATACCAATTTGATTATCTTTGAAGACTCTTAAATGACCCCACATGACAATGGACAAGTTTGTACTAAGTCATGTTTGATTTTTATAATAACCTTTTCAACTCATTGATGTAAGAGTAAGCCATAGACAGTAAGGAGATATGTGACTCCGGGTGTGGGAGCTTTCGCTTAACCACCAAGACCCACGGACCGCTTATTGTTTCAAGCGTTCCAAGCTGAGCAGTAATGGCCACCTCTCACATAGCCGACGCGCCATCCATATCTATGGGTGTAGTGAGCTTATCTCCATGCCGATCGAGTTACCTCCTCTCCCGCGCACTTCGGTAGCTCCACGATCCAAGTACAAGCTTCAAGCAAGCTCCATCCTCAAGCTCCACGCTCCAAGCTCCATTGCTGCGAGCAAGACAAGGGAAGAGAAGAGAAGAGAAGAAGAGAGGAGAAGATGGAGAGCTTCTCCTCCTCGGTCCCTCACCCTCACACACTCACTCCCTCACACTCTCACACTCCCTCTCTCAAGCATAAGCTCAAGCAAGCAAGAACAAGAAGGAGAAGAAGAAGAGGAGAGCCACTTTTTGCCACACACTAGAATGAGCTTCTCATTCACTTTTCAACTTTATATACAAAACCCTAAATCTCTTTTGGGCGATCATCCCCTTTTCCCCTTTTTTACATGGCCGGCCGTAGCCTAGGCCCTTTTTCCGATTGTCCTTCTATCTTCCTAGCTTCCTTTCCACCGCCCATCTACATTTACAAATTGCACAGGTGAGAGCCCGGCGCTCCTTGAATTAAACCATGATGCGCTTGCGCTCTTTTACAAAAGTTTTGACTTGTTCTTTTCCTTGTGCGCCTTTCTCCCTTATTTAGGACTCTTCTCCTTGTGCGTCTTTGTCTTCCGTTTCTCTTTTCCTTGGCCTTTGTCTTTGTCTTCTGCTTTAGCTTTTTCGGATTTTCCACCTTCGTTCGTTTGAGGGTTAACACCAGGGACTATCTGTCAATTCATAACAATGAATATTTCAATCCAAATTCTATGATGAAAACACACAAGAGGAGAGAGAGTTGAAGAACCCAAGAGTACATACACAAAAGCAATGGAGACTTGAGAACATAGAGAGATAGGGTTGAAATCTTCTTCTTTTTCTTTCTTCTTCTTCCACACACAAGAACTAATTCTACAACATGACACAAGACTAATATGAAGCTACCACATGTATATACACGTGGTCACTAAGTGTGAACTCGCTTAGGAAATAAGAGGTGGCATAATAAATGTGCCATAACCAAGGGTGGACTATGTGGATATAGTCCAATTGTAGAATCACTCGCATATCCTCATGTCGGTCACCTAACATGCCAGGGAGTAATATCCTGCCACATCACCAAGGCGTGTAGTGGAAACCAGCTCATGTAGAGCTCGACATCTCAACACGTGGACTATAACTAGCCGTATCATTGAGCAAATATGCTTGGATCCAAAACCCTCACAATCTAAAAATGTGCTCATTGATTTTAGGATTGTTAGAGTCATGTTTAAATTGGAATGGCATAACTATCTCATATTTCTTGATTACCAACAAACCATGCATCAAGCTGATATTGGCCTAGAGGTATTCTTAGCCAAGAATGACCAATACAAGGTTTAGGGGACTCTACAACAAGCTCTGACTCTGATACAAAAGGAGTTCATGATTATGACCCAAAAATTTCCCAACCACCCCAATCTTTTATATCCAAAACTAAACTTCTAGTCCATCTAAGGAGAAAACTCTTGAAATGCGGTGCACATAGAGTTGAGTCCATAGTCATAGATGACATATGCATCCATTCTAGTTAGGAGAAGCACCTTGAGAAAATCTGACTTGTCTTTGAGAGATATTAACACTATCATTTGTCTTTGAATCCTCTAAAATGTCAATTTTGGGTAAAGCATGGCATCATGTTGGGTTACATTCATCCAAAATGGCATTGCCACACTGACACGGCTAAGATCAAGGTTATTATGGATCTCTATCCACCCACAAATCCAAAGGGAGTCAAGTGTTTTCTTGGCTATACTAGGTACTATTATCTCTTTGTGCTTAATTATACAATAATTTTCAACCACTTTATAAGCTACTAATCACTTGGGCATGGATTGAGGAATGACAAGCCTCCTATGAAGCATTACAAATAGCTCTAATGACTATATCCATTTTAAGAGCTCCAGATTATACAATTACATTCCACATACACATCAATGCTTCCAAAATGGTGATTGGAGCCATATTGTGCTAGCATGGTAAACATAACATGGGGTTTTTTGTGTATTTTGCTAGTGGACAAGTCATTGAGACTAAAATGAATTAATAAACCACGGAACATGAAGGCTTAGGAATGATTTATGTTGTAAAGAAATTTTGTCATTATCTTCTTGCAACGCCTTTCACTTTCTTTGTGGACTATCAAGCATTACTTTATCTTGTGAGAGGAATGAGCCCTTAAATATTGGAAGCATATCTTATTTGAATTGTATTTTTCTACTTTTGTGCATAAGGGAAAAAAACACTTCATTGTGGATGCCTTATCATTGTGGGTGACTTATCAATTGAGAAAGCATGGCTCACACACCTCTTAATAAAAACTTGACCATACCAATTGATTGCTAATCAATTTTATCATCTACGGAAAGATGATCTTCTTGCAATATACATATGTGAATATGAGGCTTTTTTACAAGAGGCACATGGTGGCATTGCTAGAGGACACTTTGACACAACCATCAGAGCCATAAAATTTCTTCAATCACAGTTATGGTGGCACATGATATTTAAAGACGCCACCCAATTTGTCAAGCACTATGATAAGTGCTAATAGATAATGTTGCCTATATCAAAAAGGATAAAATGGTACTCACACCCCAATGATTACCAGGCCAACCCTTTGAGAAATGGGGTAAAGACTTCATGGGACCTATCAGTCTAGCTGCTCAATATTCACAGGCTCAATATATCATCGTAGACATGGACTACATGAATAAATGGATGGAGGGTAGGGCTACTCACAAAAAGATGCAAGAACCACAACCTGATTTCTCTAGGAGCAATTCATTTCACACTTTGGATGCTCTCAAGATTGTCACTAATCAAGGGACCTCTTCATTAATGAAGTGATTTAGCATCTCTTTTCTATGTTCTTAGTCATCCATATAAAGTCCATCCCTTACTATACTTAGGAAAATGGCTAGGCAGAGGCTACATACAAAGTTCTTGTTAGTGTCTTCACAAAAATAATCTTAGCAACATGCTCAAATTGGGATTGCAAACTCATGGTAGCTCTTTGGGCCTATCGCATACCACTGCTATAGGCCAAAGTCCACTTTGACTTACCTATAATATTGATTCCATCATGTCGATATAATTTTTTATCCCTAGTCTACACATCATTTTCCAAGAACCATGGGAAGCCACAAAGGTATGGTAACATCGCCTAGTAGAGCTAAAGCATTTGACAAAAACCCAAATATTAGCTACTCATGCCCTACTTGCAAAGAAAGATTTTGACATAAACTAGGTTTGACAAGTACATCAAACAAAGATTCTTCGATCAAGTGGATCTTAATTCACTCTATTCAATTAAAGACCATAAGAAAAATTTGAAGTTAAGAGTCAAGATGTGTTATCAACAAGATAATAAATTTTGAGCTATAAACTTTACATGCCAATCCATTGGCCATTTCAATGGTAACAAGATTAAGAAGTACGATCCACCTATTCATCCCTTGCATGAACCACCGGTGGTGAATCCCTATGCTATGAATAGAATAAACTTTCTACGAGTAGTTTGAGCAACATCAACACTATCCTTTCTTACAACTTTTCAGACCTTCCCTCACTACATCCATGCTAGAGCTTTTACTATTGGCGGTCTCAAAATGGATGAGGAACCTATTATCCCAGCTACATACCTTCTTCTTCACCTCATTGCAACTAGAACCCTTATAGATGATGCACTAATAGATGAGGGCTTTGATTACAATATCCTTGCTTATTGCTATTGGAGGAACCTAGTGCAATCACAATTGTAGCCAATAAATGCAAATCTGAATCCATATGCAGGATGCCCTTATTCCTTGCTAGGAAAATGTAAATCGATAGTCACTATTGAGATTGAGAGCATCCCACTCCTCTTCTATAGTCTCTCAAATAGTGAGGGCATTGGCTTCAAAATCCTCCTAGGCCAAACATTCAATTTTATCACTAACTACACTGCCAACTATGTTGACAAACATATCCACCTCTGATTTCCAAACACTGATGTGATAATGACTTTTTGCTCCAAGAATCTGACCATGCTCAAACCACCCATATCCCATGGCCCATCCCAACCCTCACAACTACAATGCTCCTAATCTAGTTCTTGATAGATCAAGGCCACCAAAAACCCCTTGTTAGCATACCATCACAATGGTAGTGGTGGTCAAAAGCTTATCCACTTACTTCTCAGCATTGCATCCCTCGAAGACCCAAGGAAGTCAATCATGTCAACGCTATTGACCACACCACAACCCATACATCACATATCACTGGGTCCCTAAAACCTTGCTAGAGTAAAAAGGCTATTATGAGGGCTTCTGTAAGATTTGACAGCCTAAACTGCCCATGTGTGGTCTAAGAGCAACAATTCCTACACCAACCATAGCCTCCTCTAGATTGATCCCAACTATTGCATAATCCAAAACAATTCAAGTAGAACCCTTGCACGACACTCCTACCAAGAAATAGGGCTCTCCATCAATCTCTTCTCTCCCTACCTTCCTACATCCTCACAATCCTCACAAAAGGACCCAACCCATCAATCTTCAGAGTTTTCAAAACCTACCCCTCAAATGAGCTTGCAAAATGATCCACTACCTTCATTAGAAGATATCCTTCCTAACATCTATACATCTACCTCATATGGGATAGGCCAGTATCGACCTCCTCCACTAGCTAACATCAAGAGACCATAACAATGTCAATCACTCTACAAGATGGATCAAGACTTGTCAATACTCACTAAAAATCCAATCATAGATTGCTTTGTGAAGCTAGACTCAACATTTGGCACTTTTACAAATTTTTTCACTCATGGACTTAGGATGGCGGACCCTAACATGTTTTTTCTTATATCGGCATCACTATATGGGAAGAACATGAACACCTCTTCTGTAAAAGTCTTATAGTATTGGATCAATTAGCATAGGATATTCCATAAAAGTAATCAGAAATATGCAAAATACTTCCATCCTATGTGAAGAATACAATGTCTAAGGATTCTTGCACTATTGGTAGCTCACTCTAATTATTTAGCTCTACTATGGTACACAATTTGTCATGAAATTACAACCCTCAGATTCAAAATCATCACCACAACCAAACACTAGAAGATCATTAGCATCTTGATGTATGACCCAACATCTGCAAGACCACATCCCTCCACACAATTATTGAGACTTCTACGAAAAGAGCTTCTTCACCACTCACTCATGGACAAGTTGTCAATTGAGGAGCTCCATGTCGCAAGCTATTTCAATGGAACATTTCTCTTGGATGACCTCACATCATATCTTTGCAAGCTACTTGTCCCAGCTTACTCACTTGGACTTTCTTGTCGAACTAGAGTACAATCAAGACTTCTAAAATTGGTGGATCTAGACCCTTCACCTATTGTACATAAATAAAAACTATCCATTCCTTTTTATATAACAATAATACTATACTAATAAAAAATGTAAAAAATTCTTTCCACACACACTTGACAACCTCTCCCAAGCTAGGAAGCTAATAACCAATAACCATGTTGACAAATGACCAACAAACAACCTCTCCCAAGCTAGGAAGCTAAAAACATTGGCAAGAGGAAGGGACTCTAATGCCAACAACCATGTTGACAAATGACCAACAAACAACTTACCAAATCAATCAACTAAAGGCCTCCAAATGAGTAATAGTTATTATAATGAGATGGTAAGAGGTGGGTAAGTTGTGACTTTTAATTGCACAATAATACACAAGTATAGAGTATTGGTACAAAATTATTTGGCATATGAATATGGAAGCATACTTTGAGATTTTATGAGAAAAAGTAACTTATGAATACTTCCATGGCTTTGTAGGAATTAGAACAACCAAAAATCAAGAACAAGGCAAGATCCATCCTCATCAAGGACCCTCTTAATGAAGACAATAATATACTCATGACCCTACAATGGTAACTTTGGCATTAAAGTTAGTATGTATGAAGTGGGATACATTCGATTTTGGAATTCATGCAGTTTAGAGAACTTAATAACACATCAGGATCATGCACTCTAGGAATTGGTTGAAAACTATGAATTAGGAACCTATGTTAAAGCCTCATCTAGTCCCATCCATTTTATAGCATGTGAAGCCTATATCTTTACTACTACTATCTAGAAAATATAACATTCATGTTGAAATTTAATGCAAAGAATGATGACCCCTAGGAAACCTAAGAGACCATCGTCGAACTTACATTAGAAGTAGTAGAAAAAACTTTGGGTAGAAAGAGAAAATTGGGAAAATATATAAAGGCATAGAAGCTAGTAGTACTACCCCCCAGCAATGGAGGGACCAAGTTATAACCCAAAAGGGGGTGGTCCTACTTGGTTTATAGATAGAATGAGGAGCTGAAACTCATAGCACAAGTGCTCCACCACCTCTTTACATACAACAAGCCCACAATCGGCTAGCAAGTGATTCATAGAGAACATCAAAGAATATTGTAAATCAAGACCTTAATGTATTATGGCTAGAACGCATCATTGAGTCTTTCACCAAGGCCTGCACGAGGCTTATGAGTGAGATACAACCTCCAAACTAAACCACATGGAGGTTTAAAAAAACTATCATTAGTTATGATGGTGCCTTGTCTTAGCTCATAGTAGTCCATCTTAGTTATGGTGGTGCCTTGTCTTAGCTCATAGTAGTCCATCTTGGCATCATTGCAAGAGCCAACACAATACCTCACCCACCACCTAGCCTAGGAGAACATGAAAAGGAATCAGAAGACCAATGAAAGTGATGAAAATGGCATAGGGAAGGGGATAAGGATGAAGAAGATGGGAGATAAGTGGAGAAGATCTCAAAGTTGTCTAAGCTTGAATTTAACAAGTGGAAAGCTAAAAAAGAACAACTTCCAAAGTAGGAGAAAGAAAATTATGTGAGGGATATCAAGGACTCTATTGAATCCGTGATTTATAAGTAGATATGCAAAATCTTGGATGAAAGCGAGGAGAGCAGCTCCAAGAAAGGTAAGAAAAAAGCATGGGAAGAGCCTATTACTCCAGCTCTCTTTCTTTACATATAAAAGCGAGTGGGTGGAGCAAATGCAAACCCAAATGAGGCAAGTGGAGAAACTGTAAGCTTAGATTTCTATGCTTGCAAAGCACCAATCTTCACAAGAGACCATCATTAACACCTAGAAAGAAGAGCAACTTTAAATTGAGTCCACCAAGAGCACTTGTAATCATCCAAAGAAGCAAGGCAAAGTGGGTGGACTAGAGGCCTTGGAGAAGATGTATACGGAGCTTAAAGGAGGCAAATCCTAGGCACTCATAGAGAAGAAAGAGTTTTAGGAGAAGTTAGAAGAAATATAGGAGGAGTTTAAGAACTTCATCATTGAGGAAGAGAAGCAGGCGTCACAATTCTAGATGAAGTTGCAAGATAAGGAAATTGCATGCCAAGAAAAGGCTGAGAAACTTGACAAGAAGGGAACAATGTTATGAAAAGAATTTCAGAAGACACTGCAAATCAAGAAGAACTCTCTACAAGAACAATTTCAAAGGTCATTACAAGAAAAATAGACTTTATTGAGGAAAGAACTTTAGAAGGAACTGTAGGAAAAGGAGAAATCCCTATGTGATGAAATCCAGGAGATTAACAAGAAAGATGTAGCAATGATGAAAGAGCTACAAAAGCAATCAGAGGAGAAGGAGACTACCCTACAAGAATTCATCACTAAGTTTCAAGAAACAAGGATAGAACTAAAGGAATATAGAATGGATAATGATACACTAAGTAAGCAAATAGTTGAACTGAACCACCGATTGACACAAAACAACCTTGAGTAAGAGAAGGCTAAAGTGCAATATATGGAGAGAGAACACAAACAAAACCTACACAAGAGAGAACAATGAAAGATCACATTTTATACCCTACAACAAAAATAACTAATTGACTTGCCTAAGCTACGAATTCCCTAAAAGGGGAAGCACACCAGATTAGGTAGGGAGACACTTTTGAAGTTGATCTAGGAATTTCCTTGTATGGGGAATCCTAGTACAATTTTCAATTGGACACTTATAAGTACATCCTTTGAGCAGTAGGAAATCTATAGAGAAGCAGCCCTTAGAGCTTACAGATCTTAGGAAAAGACCCTAATGTGCTCAGCACATAGCTTATAATCATATGTAGCATCCTAGATAACGTGGAACAAATGAATGAAGTTTATTTAATGATTCTAAGCCAACTAAGCAAGACCTCAAAAAATAGCTATAATAGAAAGGATATGAGGATTATGAGTTAGAAGCAATAGGGTTTCTAGAGTTGAGTATTCTCCTCCTAGGTTTTGTATTGCTTTGGAACCACCTAGGGTCATGAAACCACCACCAACAAATCTTCATGATCCACCACCTTTTGATGGCTTCATAACATTGCCAACTCAAAGCAAATTGCCCAACAAAAAAAGCGGTATGATGCCATGGTAAAAGAGTTTAAGGCACAAGCCCAAAAGGTGTCGTATTACCCTCCATTTCACCTAAGCTCATGGAGAATGAAGAAGAGGGCAGTACAAAAGAGAAGCCACTGAATAAACTTCAAAATTAGAGGGCATAGGAAGAGCCGGGGAAGGTAATAATTTTTTATTTTAAGATTAATGAGATCGATAAGTTTAAATATCCCTTTCCCCTACAAACAATCCAATTACTAATCCAATAAGCTAGAAGCATAGCAGAGAAGTGGACATGCCAAGTGGACAATAATTCCTTTAGAACATCCTGCCAGAACAAGGAGATACAAGCAAATATCTCACTATGAATCCTCAAGAAGCCTTGTTAAGAAAACCAGAATGGAAGTAGTCACTCCTAGAGCAAGATAGAGCAACATGGAATTTATTTATCTACTCCAATGAGTTGGAATGAGCAAATTCTCTTCTATCTCCTTATCCCTATTGACATAGTAGTGAGTATGACAAAAAGGAGCATGGGAGGTACAACTTTCCAATGATTTTAAATATAAGGACCCTTGAGAAAAAGAAGATCCACCTATTCCAACCCTTCAACCACATTGCCTCTTTCATACATTTTGTGATGAAATTCACCAACTTAAGTCACGTCTATAACTATGTAGCTCACTAAAAGAGTAGATGCTCAGCAAAGGATGGCTCTAGCATGCACTTTGACTAGTCCATGAGTAGTGAAAATTCATTTCAAAATTATTCAAAAAAGAAGAAGAAAAAAGAAAATATAAAGAGGAACACATTAACACACTCATAGCACCTAGGGGCCACCCTAGTCCACTGCTTCATATCAAACCTTAGGGCTCATCAAGGACAGGACATCCCAAGCTTACTTGGCAGACCTATCAATAGAGGATAGAGCAATATACTAGCCTCTCACAAATAGGGTTGTCAAGTGTGGGACAATGTTCTAAGTTTACTTGGAACTCGATCCATTTTCCAGTTACACTATTAGGGAGAGCACCATGACAAGTACATGGAGCATTTGAAGAACCATTGGCATGGCCCATACTTCCTACAACTTCCTTCACCTCTCCAAAAGCCACCATTTTCCTCTTCACCACATGTTGCACCTTTCCCTTTCACAGAAACATAGCCCTCTAGTATCTCTTCAATCATTGACTGATCCAATACATTAGGGCCAAAAACGCTTCAAAAATGGCACTTGTAAGAAAGTGATTAAGTTGCTAATTAGTTGAGGTTTAGGAAGAATAAAACCTCTAAATTTGGTTGTCTAGATGTGATTAATGAGAGAATATTTGGTTCATTGAAGAGGCCGGCCATTAATTGCCCTCAACTTTTAATCCAGGTCAGGGGTCACCTTTTCGGCCGTTTTTGTCTTGAAACTCGAGAGATTTTGTATTTTCAAGATTTTTGTATGAACTTCGCATTTGTTTGCTCCCGTGTTTTCTTTCTACACACTATTCTCTTTTACCATTCCGTTTGTTGCACTTGCTTCCTATCACTATGAGATTCTTGCTCGGTTCATTTGCTAGAATGTCTAGCAATACTACTTCAAATAACACAGGCGCAAGCACACGTAAATACAAGCTATCTATTCAGCTAGATCCGATTTACACATCTTGGAGAAGTATACATCATCGAGTATTGATAGATGAGATTGAAGCCAACAGGTTGCGAATACAAGGAATGAAGCATATAGATTTGTGGTGGGTGGATGGAAATATTTATCCCAGGGATCCTTCTACAGGTAAACCACCTCCTTTTTTCAATGTCCATGACTATATAAGATATGCTGGAGAAGGTTACAATGGAATGCTTGGCCACTGTATGAGGTTATACTCTGCGTCTTACACATATATAGCTCAAATCCACGAAATGAAAAAAGCACTAGAAACCATTTTTTATAGCAGAAGTCTTTACTGGGTCTCTACACAAACAAATATTTTAGAGTTGACAAGTCAGATTGATATTTTGAAAAATGTTAACAAGTCATTGCAGGATAAGCTAACACGCTTGAGAGAAACTCCAGTAGGATTTAGAGAGAGGAAGAGACCATTAAAAAATATAACCAGCTTGTGTGAGAGAGCAAAGAAAAGGAGACTAAATCTTACAAAGAAATATGTCTCTAACATATTAGGCATAAATATCCGAGAGAATGAGGAAAGAATCAAACTTTTGAAGGAAACCATGAATAAGAAAGATATTTTGAGGATTCTTAAGTCACCCAAAAATGCGGATTTGAGAGGTCCAATTCTCAAAGAGTTAGTGAAGGATTTAAAAGGCACGGTGAAAGCAAATGAAATCGTAGAGACATGTGATACTGTGGGTATAAGTCGAAAAGGTTATCGTGCTATCTTTGGATTATGGTTTAAAAATCTTAAACGCAATAGGGTAACTATATTGCCCTGAGCCCTTGCAGTTTTGACTGCAAGAATTGCCATGAATCGCAAGATTCCACATGTTTTTGGAGATTACATTCACATCGAAAGGTCTATCTCCTATGAAAAACAAAAAAAACAGGCAATTTTTTATTACAATGCGTTTAACAATATATGGGTTGATCTAAAAAAGGTGCAAATTGCAATGGTTCACATGTATAAAATCACAATAGAAGAAAGTTATGGTGTTCTAAAGTTTGCCTCGAAGTTGGATGAAGCACTGATTCAAAAGGGACAGAAGATGGAAAGAATTAGCATTTGCCTCATGAACATGGCATTGGACCATAGCAATGGTGAGGGCCAAGCTCCATTGCATAAGATCCAATCCGAGATGGAGATTTGGTGGATTGGTGCAGCCCAGGTACCAATTGAAAATCATCAAACGTTGAAATGGTTGTTCAACCATATAGGTATTCCAAATATCATTAAGTCTCAAAGTGAAGGCGAAATGTTGGTAGTTGATGAGGTTGGTAAATTTAATGTGGAATGGCATATGAGTGCTGATTTGAAAACTATCAAATGTATGCTTGGAATATGTAATGGTGCAAATGCAAAATATCCTTGCATTTATTGCATGGAAAGTATTGGATCCAAAGATTGGAGTAATTTGCGACTAGTAAGAAGAGCCCCAAATAGAGACTCTATAGATTTTAGTAAATTTAAAAACATAGAAGACATTTGGGATCCTATTCTTTCCATCTCTCTTAAGAATGTTCATATTTGTACTTTGCATGCAGAGATTAGAATAATCGATAAGCTTCTCAAGTTGCATCTTGACTACGCATATTCCATTAAGCCATTATCTTTATTAGATGAGTGTATTGATAAATGTGAGGCATTACTATCGAAAATGGGATTTCATGGGGGCCAAGTTCACTTGAGAAAGGATCCAATACTTTCAGGAAAAACAAGAGATATCTTGGCCGATGTCTCTATGGGAGGCTCAAAAGCTAGACGATTCTTAGGAAACCATTCAGGAAAGCAGGTGAATGCGGCTTGGGAGTGTTGGAGAGAGCTATGTGAGATCACAACAAATGTTGCAAGCACACCGAGGCTTGTGTTTCTTAGAATGGAGGTTTGGATACACCTTGATGTTTTTCTGAAACTCCTCAGGCAACATAAGACAACATATACATATGCGGAAGAGTTCAAAAGATCAATCACAAAGCTTGTTCAGGCGATAAAAGAGGTAAGGGGAGAAAAAGATATCACTTTTTATCTGGTAAAGTAACAATTATTTAATATGGGCTTATTTTGACAGGTTTTTCAATTGGTATAAAATTAGTGTTACTTTGTATTGCAGCATATTCTTCATATTCATGGACCTTACTTTGTGGAGGAGCATGGCCCCTTAGCAACTTATAGTAACCAAGGCATGGAAAAATCCCACTATCAAGCACGCACAAGTTATTTTCGAAGCACAAGGCATGGGGGAGGAGTTACAAAAAGCAATGCTTTGGAGAAGCTATTCAATTGGTTTTTTCGACGACAACTTCAAAGAATGCAGATAAAAGACGGCATTGACACATGAGCAATCGCACTTTTATATATAAGAAAGAATATATACAAAGCTAGTTTTCCAAAACTCTCACATTCTCTTCCTCCTTAGGAATCTTTCCTCTATAACGCAGAAATTTTTTTCTCTTGTAGCCAGCTATAGATTTTACATCAGTTCGGTTTGCAGCCAAGGCATAGGATGTGAACACCAAAAAGTATCCTGCTCTAGAAGCAGAGTAACCTGGACCATAGCCAAAAATCCTAATTGCTACAATCTTTTCCAAAAACATTACTTTGTGGGCATTATATTGTAATCTTGAGAAACCTAGAAGCCTTGTAAGAGCTTTATTACAAAGTATGGGCAATGCTGCATCCTCTGAGAAACTACTATGAAGTACTAAAAAGGAATCAGGGTCAATCCTAGCCAAGTCATGGCCGAGTGCAATGTCTTTGAATGTACTACCAACAGCTCTCAATCCTTTGCCACGTCCCAAGAAGTTATCTGTATCAGCAATCTCCAACTGCAAATAAAACCCATACTGAATGAGCATGAAATGTAAACCTACCAATGTGTAAAAGCAAATTCAAAATTATCTTACCACTTGATTTTCATCGTACTCCAATTTAACTGGATTCCATAAATTTATTGATGATGATGTCTCATTGGTGTTTAACATATTCAGACTCCTCTCTTCCAAAATTGGAAATCCCAAGTTTGCTTTGAATGCGATCGAAATCCTCATCAATAATACTCAACTCTTTCTCAACTTCTTTGGCCTTTTCAAAACAAAGAGAGAGGGCCTCACCAGCATCAATAAACTTATCGTCTAGAGTTTCTTTATCAAGTTTGAGTATCTCTTCCTTTGATTCATTCTCTGTGTCAATTATCCCATTTGCAGCATCAGAAGCCTTTGCAATAATTGCTAGACAATAATCTTCCCTGAGATTAAAAAGTTTTTGAATATCTGATAGTAAAATGTACTCCTTGTCCTTGAAAGGTATAGATGGTAGAGAAGCAACAGTATGGTGAGAACTCTCATCAGTTGGAGGGTTTGTATCTCCTTGGCTCTCCTCAATGATAGTCTCAGCTTTGAAGTGAGCAACATCCAAATTCTCAGCAATAGAAGCCTCAAAATCTGCATCTACAACCTCCTCTGTTTCCTTTTCATCTGCCAGATCATCTAACATGCAAAAGTTGGTAGACTTTGCTCCTTCCAACTGTTGCTCCTCAGCTTTCACAGGATATTTGACAAGGGTGAAAACAATAAAAGTAGCAGATTTTCTCATCATCTTGCAGTTTTTGGAATGAGTGGAGTACAATATGTCTCTTGAATAAAACCTCTCCAGAGAGTGGGCACCACACTTCTTAGTAAACATTGACTTTTCATTTCCTGTTGACCCAATGGGAACATGGACATATTCAATTGTGCCAACTTCAACAAAAGGACCTGCAAGATTTTCAAACTCCAAAAAGTCCTCCAAAATATATTTTTTACAAGATTTCAAAATACTGTCAAGGTCCCAATCAGGATTAAAGACATTTTTCACAACTCCATAGAATGAGAGATCCATTCCATTCTGAAGGATAAAATCAAGAAGCCTCTCTGATGGAGTGATATTAGTAAGCTCTGATACTCCTTGACCTCTCATTACCGACGTTCGCTTCCCTGGAGATGTACTTGGCATTCTCACACTGGTGGCAGAGCATGGAGAAGAAACAGAATGCACGGGCTCATCACACGTTGATGCCCTTGAGCCTTTTGAAAGCCTTCTTCTTTTACTACCTGGTAAAACCTTGGAGCCTAGGAATTCTGTGGGTTCAGACATGTTTTCAACTTGTGCCGATACGGCGCGATAAGACCGAAACGCTTAAGAGACGGATGTGCCCCCTCGCGTCGTATCGATGATTCCAGCAAGAACCTTAACGAAAGAGCCGCAACCGTGATCACCCGAGCTTGGGCACTATGAGCTTAGGAGGCAAGCTAAAGGAATACTCTGCAGAATCTCCAAAACGACGCGAACAGATGAAAGCAAAGAAGACAAACACTCGCTCTCGTGACGTATTAGGAGAAGAGATAGAGGTCCACAAAAAACCGAAAAAAGCCGTACGGATTAGGGACACACCCTTATGTAGGCGCGGAATAATGCCACCTGGCACAATCCGTTGGGCTTCGACACGTGGCGGTAGCCGTTGGCCAACACGTGGACGATAAACATGTGGACTGGTCGTTAGTCCACACGTAGCATATGCACGATATGCGCAGACACGTGGCACAATCAGCGTCTGACACATGTCATGATTGGCGTGACAAGTGTCTGACACATGTCATGATTGACGTGGGTATATAAGGGGTTATTTTTCCTACGTCTACACTTTACATTTCTCGAGCTCTTCCGCCTTGCTTGCCGATACGGTGCGATCCAAGTCTTGCGTCTTCTGTGTTTCTAATCTCTCGCATTGTATCGGTGGTCTTTTTGCTGAGTCCTTTGCTTCGCTGGTCAAAACAAGGTGTGCCGATACAGAGCGAGGACGTTCGTCCAAGGCTTTCATAACCTCCCCCTCGTGTCATATCGGCCTTGTGTCATTTCCAATATGGAGCGAGGGCTTCTCTACGTTGTCTTTGTTTTCTCCATATCGTGCCATATTGGCATTGTCGTCTCCAATACGGAGCGAGGGCGTGGTTCCATCGTCTTCGCATTCCTCCTATCGCGCCATTTTGGCATTTCTCCTCTTGTAATCTCCAATACGGAGTGAGGGCGCTCTTCCATACTGTTTGTATTGTTCATATCGCGCTGTATCGGCATTTCTCTTTTCATCCCTTCTTGCGCCGTATAAGGCCTGTTGCGTTTATAGATTTTTGCTATTTCAGCTGTTGTCCTTCTGGTTCTTATATTTGCTTCTCTGGATGGCAAGGACAAAGCAAACTGCAAGAAGAGTGTATCTGGATAGGAAGGATAGTGGGGGTAGAAGAAAGTTACAATTTGATGAATCTGAGGAGGAGCCCTCTTCAAATTTTGCTGAAGCTAGGCCATCACAGGCCCTAGAGCATTTTACCATAGAAATCCCCCCTACACTAGGTACATCTTCCATGGAGTTAAAGATTTTTAGTGCAGTGAATGTTTCTTCTCTTGAAATGAGGAAGCAAAGGGTGAGACTTGCCCTGTGAAAGATTCATCCCCTACAATTGCACCTGATCCTACATCTGCTGAAGCCACTGAACCTCCCAAGCCACAAAATAGAAAGAGGAAGTCTCGGTTCTTCTATATGCAGAGATGTTTCAGTGAGATCAGGAAAGCCCAGAGAGCTACACAGCATGTCATTCCAAAGGCTGCTTTTATAAGAGTAGTTAAAGAGATCTCTGATAGATTGTCTCAAGTGGCAACAGTCTCTGGTCTAAATAAGAAGTGGCAACTCTCAGCCATTCTTGCCCTGCAAGAGGCCGCAGAAGATTTTATTATTGATTTCATGAACGATGCTTACATTGCTGCCGCCCATGCTCATAGAATCACCCTTATGAATAAGGATTTCAGCATCATTAGCAGCAGAATTAGATATAGGTTTGATAAAGTGCTGAGGCCCTTGCCTTCCAATGATCAAAAAGCCCTTGAAATCCTTAACATTCCCCCGAAATTGTCCAGGAAAGAGAAAAAGCTTAAGGTTGAGGATGTAACTCACCTTTACTCTACAAGGGGTGCCACCCAATAGGAGTCTTTCTTGAGTGAAAAAAATCAAGAGGTGTTGGAAACTGAAGACGAAGTTTACAAGAGGAAAGCCGCATCACTTGCTCCCGTCAACAGCGAGATGATGGGCAAAGTGTATGGGCAGATACTTGTGAATGTTTCTGCGGAACCTGAGGAGGAATATCTTAGTATATCTCCCGAGGACAAGCCCATGTTGGAAAAAAGGGATGTCCAACTATCTGACTCCGTTGTTTTTTGTTGCATAAGGTAAGGCTTATATTTTTTGTTTTTTTTTGCGTAAGTAAAGTCTTATAGGTTCAAGTATATTTTGGATGTAATTTGTATTGAATAGCTTTTGCTATTGACTGTAGGGCATTGGTCTCCTCTCTCACTCTTAATATCCGTAGAACCATATATATTGTTGATCCACTTCTCTCTGTGGAACTATTTGCAAAATCTGGTTCTAATATTTCACCATTTTTTCGTAGCTTCGATAGTGTGACAAATTATCACATCTTTTTCCCTTATGTAAAAATGTATTTTTATTTTTCTATAGAGAAAAATTTATATTCGTTTGCTTTCACCCTTCTACTCACCTCTTTTATGAATTTGCAAAGGGCATTGGAGTCTCATCTACATTAATTGTCTTACAAGAGAAATTATCTTTATGAACTCTCTCAGTGGTGTTCATGGTCAAGCACGAATGTATGTTATCTCAAATATTTGCAGAACTGTGGATTCAAAGTTGTTACAAATAGAAGGAGTGAATGTAAGTTAATTTCATTTGATGTTTGTGTAACCCTTATCATGATTTCTTTTCACTAACTTATAACATTTATTCTTATAGTGTAGAGACTATCCTGATTCATATGTTTGGTGGATAAGGGAGAGATGCATTGAGCTGATTCTGGACAAAGAAATCACACCATATGATCCTGACTCCCCTCTTCCTCCCAAAACTTCAATGGCCAAGGGCACAAGCAAGGGAAAGGGCAAGGGAAAGGGTAAGGACAATGGCAGAGTCTAAAAAAAAAGGAATGCCAATGCTTTCTCCTCTGAAATTTGATCCATCCCCTCTTAAGCCCCAAGAAAAGAGACTACCTGTAAATGTGAAATTCTTTCAACAATCAAAGAAAGGCCCTGTGAGAAAAAACATATTTGAAGAAATCGATAAAGAAGCCACAAAGCCAACAAAGGAGAAGGCAGCAGATAAAGAATCAAAATAGAAAATATAAGCATACACGAGCCTTATTATTTTGGCTTTGTACATTTATATGAAATTTTTGTACCTCATGGTGTAATGAAAATTTTCACTTGTAAATCGAATGTAATGTACATTTTATTTATATACATTCGAAAGGCAACTTGCTTCATGATAGCTTATGAGTTCCCACTAAAAAACATCTTAAGGATAGTCTATTAAGATAAATTCCTGCAAAGTTTTCATTCTCAAGGCTCAAAACTCACAATTGTGGGAGACAAACAACTCGTACACGAGAAAGAGCGCTCGGCTCTTTTACCAATTGTTACGCCATTCACTTTGAACTTATATCTAGGGGATGTATTGTCTAGCAATTCCAAGGTATCCCTCACATCTTTTAGACTCCAATTGGAAGTAACATTCACCTTCTTTACTTCTTCATGCAGAAAAACATGCACCGCAAGTTTATATGGTGTGCAATCTGTATCGGAATCCAAGGGAACCAAAATACCCAATCTTAGTTTGTATCTCCTGTAATCAAAGCCCAAAGCAAGAGTTTGGCGAGGGATACTGTAAGCCAAAGCCAAGGATTGAGAGCATGCACTGCACCTCAAGATATCACCCTTATGGTCGCACTCTCTAGATTTCCAAAGCGTCCCTATAGTGTTGTCCAAATCCTCTTCTGAAAAGTTTCTACTTAGCCAGGATACCTTCGTTCTTTGTAAATTTGCTGTTTTGAAGCAAGCCACAAAGATATGGAGGGGTACAAACCATGATAAACGTATTCTTCTTGAGATCCTTCCAGCTGTCATGGACTTTTTAATATCCTGAGATATTTTGAATTTGAAACTTTGCACCGTTACCTTGTCAGGAATCTCCCAGTTTAGAGATGAAAGACTTGGCAATGGCAAATCTTCGATATTCCCATACCTATCCGCTTTAGAGGGAACCACATACTGTGCATAATATATATAAACCTTGCATTCACTAAAAAAAGACACAGTTTGATCGGCGTAAATAATGTCTGCCAATACCTTATGAATGGCATGGAAAGTCCCACTTAGGCTTTCCACAGGTTGCCATTCAATACTTGTTGACGGAAAGATATCTACAATGACAAACCGTTTGTTAGAACTTGCATAAATGGAAAAGAATTATATATGTTATTCAACTAATAACTTACAATGTGTTTGTTGGGGAACACGTTCGTTTGGAGGCAAGTGCATATCCTTGGCCATGTAAACATGTTGCACCTTGACAAACCAGACTTCGGGCATAATTTTGAAGGCAATGATACGCCCCTTCCAGTGATGTTTTATATCATCTTGTTTTCTTCGTTTCACCTTATGAGAGCCCTTGCAAGATGGCAGCATGGTAACCCAGTCGTTTACATCAAAGGTTTTGGGCTCAAAATTTCTATCTGCTCCCTGGCTATAGACTGTGCAAGAGTGTATTAAACGAGAAGGGCGCCTAGAGGAAGCCATGAAAAGAATGAAAGCGCAGAGAAAGAAGCTCAAAGAGGGGTGAATGAACTAAAAAGTAGCGCCAAGAACACAAATGAGTATGTATTGGGCGCCAAAAACAATATTGAAAGATCTCCCGAATTTCAAAAAACTCATTATTAATTTCATCACATCTCTGTCAGGTATTTTGTCAGATTTGTAAGTAAATAACGTCTTTGGGACTCCAAAACATGTCAGACTTTAGGGGTTTTGGCTAAAAAAGAAGAGAGAATCATGAAATGGACTCCACTATCTCTAAAAAAGAGGAGACAAGAATACCATATTCTTGCACACGTGGCGAACTCTCTTTAGCCCTTTCCTTAATCCTGTGATTAACACAATTGCATTTTTTAAAGCGTTTTTGGCCCTAATGAGTTCTTGCCAACCACATCATGTTCCTTTGACATAAGTGCCATGCAACTCGCACTCCACTAGAAGGGGGAAAATGTTAATCACTTGAAGACATGAAGATGTGAATAAAGAGAAAAACATGGAAGCCACAATTATTTTAAAAATTATTATGATTTGGAAAAAGAAATCATTTGTTGTAAACAAGATCTGGGCTCCCTCTTATGCAAATAGTAACGAAAATTCGTAACACTCAACATAGAAATATGATCTAAGTGCATCCACAAGGGGAAGACTAGTATTTGGTCCAAAAGATGGGTAGGATATCCAAGGGTAATGAGGAAACCCTAGCCCTACATTTTAATATAAAGGGTTGAAAAAGAATGGAAAAGGCTATTCTTGTGTGTGCCAGCTTTTGGTTATTGTCTACTTGCTTTTGTGTTGAGAGAGAGAGAGAGAGGTGAGTTTGAGAGCAAGATAGTGAGAGTGAGGGTGACAAAGGCATGCCTTGCCATGCTCTCTGCTAGCATGATAAGGGTGGTAGAGGATTTTAGAATCTAGGAGGTGCATCTTGGGTCACAGAGTGTGCTACGAGCATCCTTTATCCTTGAGGGTATACTTTGCACATTCACTACCAAACAAATCTCGTATTCATGTGCAAGAGGCTATGTGAGATGTAGTCATTGACTAAGTCTCACATAGCTCTTGAAATAATAGGAGTGTGTCTAAACATCCCATCATGTTGAGTGTATGTTATCTAATAGAGGTAATTTTAAAAAACCTTACATGTTTCATTAACTTAAAGGTTCTTTTTTCTCATATACTTATGACTGTCAAGATTGTGGGAGAGAAGAAAGGAGTCTCACTTGTAGCTTTCTTGCTTGCACAATGGGGGAATACACACAAAGGTGGAGGCTGAAAACAGTTTTCCTCTTCTTAGTTGTGTAAGCCAAAAGAACTCTCATACAGTGAAATAGAAGAACCCTATATATGGGTCTCAAACCAAAGACAACTAACTAAGGTGGCATACTAACTGAGCCATGAACTAGAGTAGATAAGGATAGCTGTCATCTAGCTATTATTCATGGGCGGTGTACCAACGGCATCTACAACTGACAAGTCGGTGACATAAATGCACAACGGTCACCCTGGCATATCACGAGTGGAGCTCGATATCTCAACACTCCCCCTCGAGCTCAATCCCAATTCCTGCACACCAAGCAGGTCTCTGAACTTGCGCAGCTTCTCTGCGCCCAATGCCTTCGTAAATATGTCAGCTACCTGATCCTCTGTGCTGACATAAACTAGATCAATAAGACCTAGTAAAACCCTCTCACGTACATAGTGATAATGCATCTCAATGTGCTTTGTTCTAGCATGATAGACTGGGTTATTTGCCAGGTGTATATTGCTCATGTTTTCACAATAAATGACAACTGGCCCATTTGTAGGGCTGATGCATATCATAAAGTAGCTTATGCAACCAAGCTACCTCACATGCAGCCATTGCTGCACCCCTGTACTCGGCCTCTGTGCTCGACAAGGCAACTGTAGGCTATTTCTTGCTGCTCCAAGTGACTGTAGCACTCCCAAAAGAGAACACATATCCACTGGTAGATCGTCTATCAGAAATACTACCAGCCCAATCAGCATCAGTGTATCCATGTAGCTGTATCTGAACCCCAGTCTCATAAAATAGTCCATACTGCAATGTGGACTTCACATATCTAAGTATGCGTCTAGCCGCATCCAAATGCGGTTTCCTTGGAGCCTGCATAAACTGACTTACCAATCCAACAGCATAGCTCAAATCTGGCCTGGTAATAGTCATATAAATCAAGCTTCCTACTATGCGTCTGTACATAGTAGGGTCTTCTAGAAGCTCACCTGCATTTGCGCTCAGCTTTACATTTTGCTCCAAAGGAACTGAAATAGGCTTACAGCCAGTCATCCCATATTTGGACAGCATGTCCAATCCATACTGCCTCTGCAAGAGCTGTATCCCACTTGTGGTGATCTAATCACCTCAATGCCCAAGAAATAACACAACTCTCCCAAATCCTTCATCTCAAACTTTTGCTTCAATAGCATTTTCACATGAAGGATATCTTCATCACTGTCACCTGTCATAATCAAATCATCAACATAAATGACAAGTAGCATAATACATTTCTCTGTTTTTCTCACGTAAAGTGAGAAATCTGCCTTGGAAATCTGAAAGCCGATAGTGACAAGATATTGTCCTATCTTGTCAGACCATGCTCTAGGTGCTTGCTTCAAGCCATACAAGGCTTTCTTCAACCTGCAAACAAACTCAAGATGAACAGCATGCACATAACCTGGTAGCTGCTCCATATAGACCTCTTCTTGCAAATCACCATGCAAGAAGGCATTCTTTACATCCATCTAATGTAAAGATCATCCCTTTGATGCAGCCATAGCAATGACTGCTCTTACGATTGCCATCCTTACAACCGGACTGAATGTTTCTTCATAGTCAATTCCATATGTTTGTGCACACCCCTTGACTACTAATCTTGCCTTGTATCTATTCACAGAACCATCTACATTGTGCTTCACCTTATAAACCCACTTACAGCCAATTGCATTCTTACCTTTAGGCAAAGGTACCAATTCTCATGTAGCATTTGCTTCCAAGGCATCCATTTCTTCATCCATGGCTTTCTCCCATTTTTCTTTTCCCATGGCTTGCTCAAAAGAAGTGGGTTCTGGTTCTTGTATCACTTTGACCATATATGCATAGTGAATGGCTATAAATCCATCATATTTCATCCTATCCACAGGATACCTAGCTCTGGTAGACCTGCGCAAAGTAGGTTCACTCTCAGGTGCTCTCAAAACATCCCTGGTCTTCCTTACTCTAGGTGTAATAATAGAAGGAATACCCAACTCATCATCAATGCTCTGTTCTGAGCCACTGGATTCACCATCCACATAAGAGTGACCTGCATTCACATCAAACATGGGTTGATCTACCTTCTCTTTTCCTTTTCGTGAAACCTGCATACCACTATCTGCATTGTTTTGAGGAGATTCTCCTGATCTCAATCTGCATGTCCATGGCGAAGAATATAAACCACTACTAGAGGACACTCCAGGTCCACTAATATTTTTGTGATTGCTGTTGTGAATTCTGTGCATCATTACCATTTTATGCATCTACATCATCAATCACATTTACCGGTTTATACCAGCTACTCATCTCATAAAAAACAACATCTCTGCTCACTGTAAACTTACGTGTAGAAGGGTTATAGCATCTATACCCTTTCTGCTACAGAGAGTAACCAATAAAGATGCACTTCTCAGCTTTTGGATCCAACTTGGATCTCAACTCATCTGGCACATGAATATAGGCAATGCAACCAAATATCTTCAAATGAGAAATATCTGGTTTCCTACCAGTATACCTCTCCTCTGGAGTCATCCCATGTATTGCTGCAGTGGGAGTCATGTTCATTATGTAGACTGCTGTAGCAACTGCTTCAGCCCAGTGAAAATCTAGCAAGTCTTTTTCATTGAGCATGGCATGAGATACCTCTCCAATATGCTTGTTTTTCCTTTCTGCAATTCCATTTTGTTGTGGGGTATGACTACATGAATATTGCTGCTTTATGCCATGCTCCTGCAAGAACCTTGCAAACTCATTTGAGAGGTACTCTCCCCCTTGATCTGACCTTAGGCATTTTATTTGTAGGCATGTTTCTTTTTCAACCATAGCTTTAAGAGTTTTGAAATGCCCAAAAACTTCACTTTTCTTTTTCATAAAATACACCCAAACTTTTCTGCTATAGTCATCAATAAAAGTGACAAAATAATGACAGCCTCCAAGAGATGCAGCTTTAGTAGTCCACACATCAGAGTGGATTAATTCCAATGGCTTCTCACTCTCTTGAACATGTCTAGGAAATGGTTTCCTTGCCTGTTTTCCAAATTGGCAGGCTTCACATACCTTATGCATTTCTGCAACCTTGAATTTAGGCAATCCTACAACAATATTTTGGGCCTGCATTGATTTAAGTCGCTGTACATTAACATGACCAATGCGTTTATGCCAGATATCAATATCTGCAACTACATCGGTCCCATGTGCAAACATTGCTCCACTCAATTCAGACATGTTTGCATCCAACGTAAACACTCTGCCCTTCTTCTTTCCTTTTGCTATCAAGCGACCTTTATTTTTCATATCCTCAACAAAGCATCCATGAGGATTAAATCTGACCTGCAAGCCCTGCTCAACCATTTGACCAATAGAAACCAAATTCTTGGTGATATTCGGGACATGAAATACATCGGACAGGTATTTCTTTTTCCCATCTTGCATAGACAAAGGAAATTTTCCAATCCGCACAATAGGATATGCAGTATCATCACCAGTCTCCACAAATCCTGGTTTTTTCATTTTCCTTGCATCCTCCATCCATTTTGCATGACCTGTCATGTGGTTTGATGCACCTAAGTCAACATACCATACATCATTGCTTTCTTCTGCACTTGTCACAGAATTGTTCATATGCTGCACCATAAACAAATGCTCATTTCTGTCATCACCCTGTCTACTAGAAGATGCATAATTCCCTTGTTGCAATTTCCCATTCATGATGTCATTCTGCTTTTTATAGCAGTCTTTAGCCATATGACCCATTTTACCACAGTAGTAGCATTCAACATTGCTGTTTGCATTTTGGCCTCTTTGCCATCCACCACGACCTCTTCGGCTCCCCTTGCGTCTAGAGTTACCACGTCCTCCTCCATAGGACTGTTTTTCTTGAGTTTGCTACATATTCTGATTTCTACCATGGCCTCCAAATCGGCCTCCTCTACCTCTTCTAGCATTTGAGTAGAAGACAGTTTCTTTTGAAGTTCCTCCTGAAGAAGATGCAACACCATTTCTCTGCTCCTCAGAAATTAGAAGAGCAATCAACTCCTCAAAATCAGGAAGTCTTTCACGAACTGAAATGGATGTCCGAAACTGTGCATAATCCTTTCCTAGACCATTCAAGGTCACAGAAACTAAATCATCATCTTCCACTGGTGACCCAATGGAAGCAAGTGCATCTGCAATCTTCTTCACCTTCATGTGGTAGTCATTGATGCTCATACTTTCTCTTTGCACATTATGCAACTCTTGCTTGAGCTGCATTTTCCTAGCTTGCACATTTTTGACAAAGTATCCCATGCCTCCTTTGGCGTACTTGCATCCTGAATATGCACAATCATAGAGTCTGAAATACTGATAGACAGCCAGTACATAACTTTCCTAGCTCTCTCATGCCATCCTTTGAATGCCTGCATTTGCTGTTGATTGGGAACATCAGGAAGAACTGGTTCTTCTTCATTTCCTGCAACAAATTCCCAATATCCTTTTCCCATAAGGAAATTCGTCATTCTAAACTTCCATGCTTGGAAGTTGTTCTTGTCAAGCTTTTCAGTTACAATCTGTGAAAGAGAATCAGACGCCATAACAAAATATTGCAAAAAATTCTGTCATTGCAGAGAACACAGCTTCAACCTCACAAGGGCAAATCTGAAAAACTGATGAAAGTGGTATTTAACCACACAGTCACTTCCTAGTGACGATTTTGCATCAACAGGCAACAAGGATGATTCTGTAACTCCCAATGTCTCTGCGCATATGCATACGATGCAATTTCTGTGGTAACTTTTCACCGACCTGTAGAACAGTGGGCTGCACAGCATAAAACTGGGCCTTTTCTTGAGTATGTGCAGAAAACTTCTGCCTCCAAAATAGGCCCCGAAATGGCCTCAAATAAAAAAAACAGGGTCTCAACCGCGAAGGGCGTCTCAACCTAAGACAATGCACTCTTGCAATTTCCGGCTGTGCTACCTGCAGAGATCTGCTCCCAAAACACAAAATGAAAGCAACACTGCTCCTCTTACCAGAACACAACGAGCTTGGCTTGCTTTCTTGAGCTCCTTACCACGAACAAGGCTCTAATACCATATCAAGATTGTGGGAGAGAAGAAAGGAGTCTCATTTGTAGCTTTCTTGCTTGCACAATGGGGGAATACACACAAAGGTGGAGGGTGAAAATAGTTTTCCTCTTCTTAGTTGTGTAAGCCAAAAGAACTCTCATACAAAGAAATAGAAGAACCCTATATATGGGTCTCAAACCAAAGACAACTAACTAAGGTGGCATACTAACAGAGCCACGAACTAGAGTAGATAAGGATAGCTGTCATCTAGCTATTATTCATGGGCGGTGTACCAACGGCATCTACAACTGACAAGTCAGTGACATAAATGCACAACGGTCACCCTGGCATATCACGAGTGGAGCTCGATATCTCAACAATGACGTTTTGAGAAAAAAATTTGAAAATCCCTCTAATAAATTTACTTATATATGTTTTCTTTAAAACGAGAACAAAAAGTCCCTTCTTAAGGAACTCATGTGCACCCATACATGTTTAAATAAACCCTTCAAGCACAATTCTTGGATCCTTGGACTACATCACCTTGGGAATTGTGCTTTGCACATAAAAGACACCCCACTTAGCCTACACCTAAAGAGATAAGAACTTGGTGCAAAAAATAGTTAAATCTCTATCTCGACTTGAGTGCAAATTCCCTTTGTAAAACCTGCCCTCTTATAATCTCTCCAACTTCACAAGTGCCATCTACTTTACTAGGCACTTTGGCATAAGGAACTACAAACATGGAACACCTAGATTTTTGGTTTCTCTCAACCCTTTAATAAATAAGTGTAAGAAGATAAAAATAAAATAATTAATGCCTTTTTTGAACGTCTACAAGTTAAAGTTTTTTTAGTAATGTGCGGAAAATGTATTAGAAAAAAAAAAGATATATACAACTATAACCATGGGTGGGTTTTCAAAAGAGTCTTCTAGACTTTTTTAATACTTTGAATGACTTATCCTTGCTACAAAAGTATTTTAATTAGGCCAAAACATCACCACATATATTATACCAAACATCATTACATACCATCATTCTAATTGAGGGCCTAAAAGTCTGATTGTTCCTACATGACCAAATTGCCATGACGGCTGAAGGAGGAATAACATTTCAAAGCTTCATAGTGTAGACAACTTAATCCTAGGGTTCCACTTACTCTAGTAGGTAGCATCTTTAACTATATGATCCTTGGAGGGCTTCCTAAGATCTTTGGCACCCCTACACTTCCATAAGGGCTTGCGTTTCACCAAGATGAGGAGCTTGTAGGTGTATGAATTTTTTATGATATTTAGATATAGGCCAATATGTGTTGACCCTATCCAATTGGTGTTCCAAAAAGTTAGCCTCCCCTTCATTGAGGTTGAAGTGCATCTTCACTTGATCTACCTATAGAAAGCAAAGATTTGTACTATCTCAAATATATTTCCACCTAATCAATCCTTTCTTCTTAGCTAGGATGTGAGTGAATCTAGGCTGCCTCCATTGGACTGATAAGGTCCCCAAAGGTGAAGTTGCAAGTCCAAATTATTTGGATAAGGGATGAGTCCCTCCTTTTGTCTCTAGCTTCTACTCACTTAACCTCCTTGACAACTTATTGCTAAGTAGTGAATACCCTTTGAGAAATATTTTAGTGGGGGATCTTCACTTTGTGGCTTGATACTAAAGAATCCATCCAATGGTTCCCTTCACTCTTCATCTTACCAATTGAAGACTTCACAACCCATCCTCTAATGATTTCAGCCCATGGTTGACTCTCTTCCACTCTCTTAAGAAGGCTAAAAATGAGAGATATAGTTCTCTTAGTGATCCCAAGGCCACCTTTAGCCTCACATGCCAAGATTAAAGATCATGGGATAGGCCTTCATCTTCTCTTTCCATCAACCTATTCTCAAAATGCCCCTACAAATGATCTCTTGAAACCCACCTAGGTAATTTGGCTAAACTTGAGGAGCATGGCTTGAAATTAAGTCTCTTCCAAAGGCTGATCTTAGGTTGGATGTTCCCCTTGAGCCACTTAGCTCGTTGCTTCATTTTTATGCAAACACTAATGGGAATCCTAAGTATCACAATGGGTGGCCATGCTCTATTATCTTGAAGATGAGCTTTGAAGTCCAATCCTAGGGCTCCTCATGCCCAATATATACCAACAAAGACTTAGAGGTGCTAATAGATGAGCATGAGAGGTTGCAAAAGGTACCATAGCACTTGCACTAATTGCCTCTCAAGTCGGACAGTGTTGGAGTTGTCATCTACAAAAAATTGAAACACAAATTGTGTTAGCTATATATAATCTGTCTATATATAGCGCCCTAGGTCCCCTCTATATATTCCTATCATGTGTGCTTAGTTGACACACTTCTGGGGTTCCACTTCCGGTGTCTCATATCTCTCTTCTCTCCTCTCTTCCTTTCATCTCTAGTCTTCCTCGTAGTTTTCAACATGGTATCAGAGCGAGGTTCTACAACATCAGCATCATCTTGCTTATCAATGTCAGTATCGAGAAATAGGAATAGCATGTTCTGGAGAATCAGAAGGCGATGTAGCATATGATGATTCTACCGCCTTCTCCCCTCGCCCCTCCCCCATGGACTCCTCCTGCAGTAGCCCCTCCCATGGCCTCCTCAAAGGCCTCAGTCATGACCGTGATCGGCCCCGTTCTGCTGGCCCTGTTGGCCTCCACGACGACCTCAAGCGCTCCACCCCCTCCCATGATCGCGAGAATGGAGGAGCCTCGCACCAGCGTGGTAGCAGTGTTGACAGGGCCTCGTCGGAGGAGATGCTGGTCAGCTTGCCTGCCTCTGGGTCCTTTGTCGACCACGATGGCAAGGACAGGGGCGAGGAGGGGTGCAAATTCAGAAGGAAAGGGCATGGCACTGAGAAGGAAGGTGAGGATGAGTACGAGGACAGCTCTGACAGAGCAGACAGAAGCCGCAATGCCTTGAGAAAGATGTCGATCCACGAGCATTTTGATAGACACTACCCCAGGAAGTCCTATGCAGCAGAGCGTGATAGATTTGAGAAAAGTGATGGTAATGCAAGGATTGGGGTTGAAGAGTCTTCACTAAGGGTTCTGCCCTTCCGCCATAGCCACGGAGCTTTGGTTTTTTGTTAAAAGATATTGTCATCATCCGTCAACACCATCACTCTCCTCCTCATAGCGAGATGGGGGGCGTCGACAAACCTAGCTAGAGCTGTGCGTCGGCACAACGAGTGGCTCCTGCATTCCACGATCACCCTGGCTCCCGCATTTGACGATCACCCTTCTTCTTGTGTACAGAGCTGAGAAAAGGCCTCTGTCCTCTTCCGCCTGTGATAGCCAGCTCTACAGGGCCTTTCCTTCGTGAATGGAGATGGTGGCTTCCACAGGATGGAGAAAACTTGTGGGTTTTTCCCTTGAGCCCCCAAGGGTTTTTTCATCCATAGTAAGGGACCTTTATTTGAGTGGGAGTGTTAGCTATATAAAGTCTGTCTATATATAGCGCCCTAGGTCCCCTCTATATATTCCTATCATGTGTGCTCAGTTGACACACTTCTGGGGTTCCACTTTCGGTGTCTCATATCTCTCTTCTCTCCTCTCTTCCTTTCGTCTCTCGTCTTCCTCGCAGTATTCAACAAATTGTTTAGTACTAGAAATAGGGAGACCTTTAATAAGTTGTCTCTAACTCTTCAGCTCCAAATTCTTTAGGAGAGGGTCCATCACCATGGAAAATAGTAGGGGGGGCTAATGGATAGTCCCCTACCTAACTGATCTTTTCAACTCAAAGGGATCCAAATAGAGCCTATTCACCTAGACTATAGTAGTAACATTAATAAAAAGAGACTTCACCATGACTATGAAAGTAGGGTTGAAACCCATAGCTTGTAGCACTGCTAGGATGAAATCCTAGTTAATCCTATCATGGGCCTTTTCGAAGTCCATGTTGATTTATAAAAAGAGTTGTTTGAGTGAGAGGGAGAGATCAATAAACAAAGCAAGATTAAGAACAACATCATGAATTTTTCTTCCTTGAACAAAACAGTACTATTATGGGTGAATGAACCTCTTGAGGAGAAACTTAATTCTATTGACAATGACTTGGCCATTATTTTATAGGCCACGTTTAGCATGGTTAAGGATCTCTTTGTTGAGATCTTGGACCTGTCCAATGATTTTGGAATGAGCTTGATTAATCCTTTGTTGAGGGCTTTGGGGAAGGCCTTGAGAAATTTACACAAATCATCAATGCAAACATCCCACAAGGGATGATAGACTTCCATTGGTATACCATCAATGCTAGGAAACTTAGCTTTCTTCATTCTCATCACCACATACTCGAGCTCCTCTTTGGAGAATGGGTAGTCCAAGAGGAAAGCTTCTTCAACCTGTACAACACTAATCTCTACCTCAAGGAAAGCATCCAATCTAGTTTTGTGGTTGTGTGTGACAACACAGTAGAGTGCCTACGACTCTCGGGGAAGTTACTATATGTATATCCTCTACATCACGTGCGTTCAAGGCCTATTTATAAATATCCTACTCTATAAAATTTTATTAAATAGAACATAACCCTTTTCTATTCCATCTGTAAATTTCCCCTTTATATTATACCTTTTTGTATGTAAAAAGTGTATAAAAATAGTATTTTAAAAATACATTTTTTTGAACCCATGTGATGCACACATATATTCATGAGTAATTTACCCGAGCTACGACTAAAGAGAAGTGGCCCATGAAGGGGCTAGCTATTTTAGCCTCATCACTAAGCATATTCCCTTTCCCATCATCAATGGCCAAGTGGCCTTACAGGCTTGTTTTATTCTAAGATCTCTGAAGAAGAAGAAGGAGCTAGGAGCATCTCCCACTAGGGCACATTGCCCCTTCTACTTGATTTATTACTGAGATAGAGTTCATCTAGTTAGAAATAGAGTCCTTGTGGCACCTCCTGGCTAACTTTGAAGAATCCTCCAGTTGTTGACAGTAGGCCTCCTTATTAAGAAAGGAGGTGTTCAACCTAAAAAAAAGGGGGGGAGACTATGTTCAACCTATTCCCCCTTGTATTCTAAGGGTGCACAATACAAAAACGAAGACATTTCCATGAGGATTCACCACCTCACATTAGGGATTATCCACTAAACCCAATTATTAAGATAAAATCTATCTACTTGAGTGGCCTGCCAAGTACTTCCAATTGCTTGTTATGTCAGGTGAAGGGAAGATTTTCATCATTTCCAAATGCGCATGCTATGTCAATCAAGCGTTGAAAGCCTTCCAAATCATGCCACTTTCTCTTTCTAGAATAATCATGCAACCCCCTTCATGTGACCTATCATTCCTTGATAGGATCATATTCCAATCTCCAAAGAGGATAGTTTTCTAATCAAATAGCTTATCTTCCAATTCTTCCCATAACCAAGCACAATTGGTACAAGAGTTGGGCTCATACACCAAAAGGATTGTGAGTCATTGTGATCATGTTGCGTAGATCGAATGCAAGACTTGTGAGTAGAAAATCAAAGAAGCCTTCTTTTACTCTCTTTTCTTATAAAAATTGTAAAGCACGACTCATAAAACTCAAAATAGAATAAAATAAGAGTAAAGTAAATTTGAGTGACACACTATTGGGTGCAATTTTCCCCCATACATGGAGTGGGCATCTCCTCCATGTCATATTTATAATATTAAAGTGAATCTTGCTTTGCCCAAAGATATGCCATTTACAATAATCACTCTTTTAAAGAGTTTGAGTCAATTGAATGAGTGGTTACAATCAGTTGCACAACCCACAACTGTTGAGAGCTATAAAATATTTCTAAAATATCTTTTAGACTCTCAAATATCAATAAATATTTACAAAGAGGATGTATGCATGCCTTAGAATAAACAATGGTGTGTTTATTTAAATAGTTTAATGAATAAATATTAGGAAAAAATTATGATATCACATATATCCAATTCATCTTGCTCTACACATCAGCTATCAAAAATTTAAAAATTCATGTGAGAAAAATAATTAACTGAAGAAATGTAGCTAGCCTTAATAAATCAATTAATAATTGGAATTCCATCAAGTAATCAATTCATGTAGGCATTAGTGTAACGTGTCCACTAGTATCATCCAGGACACGTCTTAGCAGTCCATCGGAAAGCATGTCTAGAAAGCTCTGCCCGGTACTCCCATGAAATGTTACAGGATTTGCGATCTAGGGCTTTCCGCGTCTGCCACGTAGCAGAAGAATTCTGGCCGTTCCCACTTAGGATCGACCGAAATTAGGGTTTTCCTAATTGGTCATTTCCTAACAGCAACTAGCGTCGGACCCAAGCAAACTACTTTACGCAGAATCACCAGGTCCGAAGTGGATTCACGCTGCACTTGGTTCAAGGAGAATGGGAAACAAGAGGGATGCAAAGCTCAACCTCTCTGCCATAAGGCATAGTCCCATTCCGTTCCCCTAAAACAGCGTAAATCTGTTAAGACATAACTCTAGGTCAACGCTTTCGTTGTTCGTGTCCTTTGACAATCATCCCGCTGTTCTTCGAGATTTGAGAAAAGTTCCTGGCCAACCGGGACCACCCAACCGTAGGACGGACCCATGGCCCATCCTCTGCACTTTCCTCGGTTTGTTTTAGTTATGTAATTATCTAACACATTAAATTGGACATGTAACAATTAGCTTCTTGAATTAATCCGTTAAGCATTGGTTTCTTCACGTAATCTTATCACGTGACATAGAAAAACAATATCAGACAAGTTCTTTATTAACATATCATCATATTTATCTTTGAAATACAAGGAGTTCCGCCCGTAGGCTTGTCCTCAATCCGCCCGAAGGCTATCCAGCAATCCACATGGATCACTATTCCAAGTTTCTGCCCGTAGACTAGTATGCGGGCCTCAAGATCCAATCCCGAGTCATGTTAGCCTCTTTTGCAGGACCCGAAAGGGGAGGGATTTATGGCCAGAGCCCCCCTGGCACCCAAGCGTCCTCCTGCTCCAAGTAGCTCTCAATAGAGAGACCTCTCGCGGCGGGTTCAGTCCAGGTTCCCAGCGCGGTCAACAACCCCCTTGGTTAGGGTAAGGCAGGCAGTCGGGGGTAACTGAAGTTGCCACTCCCTTCAGGCCTTCAACCTGAAGTATAGATACTTATTTATTTTGTAATTCATTGGTCAAACAAGTCAAACAGTGCTCTAAAATCTTTAACAAGCACAAACATTTCCATTGATCAATTTTGTTGTTGGCAAACTGCTAAGGAAGGAATCTTTCCTTTCAAATGCATCTAGCACTGGATCCGGGGTGTCTTGCAACTTGGCAAGATCCCTTATATTCTGGGTTAGGGCGTACCCTATTAACCCAGCTTGGTCAAACCCTAAAGTTCATTGGATACTTCAGTTTCCAGTTTTTAACCTTCCTTACTTAGAAGGATATCAAAGTATACATCCTCTTGCAAGATAACTTGCGTAAGGATTTGCCATCTTTGTTGCAGGAATTTAGCCTTTCTTCTTGTGAATCAATCACAAGACCATATGACTTCGTACTTGCCGCGCAAGTCCTGCATCGTACTATGCTATAATGGAGTTACAAAACAATCCGTTTCAGTTTTTATAAGCTGAGTTAGTCAGACCTAGGGTTTCCTAGCTTTATTATTTTTTCAGGGATAAACCGTAGTTCTTTTTTTTCGGTTACAATTTATTGACCCTATATTCAGGGAATGTGGATAGGTATTTAAGGTATAAACGTTTCTTGGAATTTTAATTCATTCCCAACGAATATCTCACAGCATTTTTAATTTGGTTAACTCTAGAAGGTAATTTCAAGATTACTTTCGTATGATTTTTTTATCTATGTGTCAATTGACTTTTCAATCTTATACTTCATCGATTTGAGGTTAGGTTAAATCCAACTAATCTTCCCTTTTCTTTGCGAACAAACTCATGCTAAATAAGCAATCTTTCCCTTGCTAAGTTGTGCAGTTAGCAATAATAACTTCCTAGAGTTTAAGCATCGCAAGAATCCTTTCATGATTTGCACTTTCCATGATGATTTGCTGTAAAAAGGAATAGGGGTTAATAGTGCAAGATGTAGTTTTATACCTTCTACGCTTAACCGAAGTATACTACTTTAGTGGGTAAATAATCTTGCTCATAATTCATTTCAATGCATAATGCTATTTGAAGGAAAACTATGTTTATACTTTATTTATTTTGGATGTTCAATTAAACTAAATTCCTTCGTCGTGAATAACTAGGACAAAATATATCCTATCCCTAAAAATTCATCTTGCACGATTGAATTAAAACCGATATAAAATTAAGAAGGAAAAACCTGGGTTTGGGGTGAGATATCCACATGGATACTGGGAGATGACCCTCCCGCAACTACTCCTTGGACTTTCTTAGGAGTCATCGCAATTGTAGACCTTCAAAGTGGAAGTAACTTTACACTCTTTTTCAAAATTCCAGCGTCACTCCCTTGCACGCCAATACTCTTCTTCTCTTTTTCGAGTAGGAAAAAAAACCAAGTCCCAAGGGTATTTTAGAAAGGCACGGAATAGTTAAGGGTTTATCCATGAGAAGGGGTAATAAGACCTTTAAGGTCTTAGTTTCTTTGGGAGGGAAAGGTTTACAAAGCCTAAAGAAAAGGCCCTATAGGGGTATATACACGGGGAAAAGGGTGTGTGTGTGTGGTTCCAAAAGGCGTAAGAAGAGGTCTTTGGAGACTTTTGCGCATGGGAGTGAAAGGTATAGGAAGGGGGGTCTTGGAGGGGTTTTAGGACATAGGGGTGAAAGGGTAAAAGGGGAAAGGTGAAGGGTGAAAGGGGCTTATAGCACGGGGGGGTGGGGGGGGGGGGGGAGGGTGTGTAAAAAGGGGACACGAGGGAGGAAATTGGGCTTTTGGAGGGTTCGAATGGGAAGGGGCTTTAAATTCCCGGAGATAAAATGGACTTGTGGTGGATCCAATAGGAAGGGGGCTTAGAGAAGCCCCCTTAGAAGCTTCTAAGAAGCTTTAGGGATGGGTGCAAGGCCACGTGGGAAAAAAAAGGGGGGATTAATGACTACGTGGACGATAAAGAATTGTAAGGCCTTGATGGCGGCTATCAGGTGGGATGGCGGCATCGACTTCAGCGGCAATTGGTGGCGTTTTGGCAATGGCACCAGCGGACTCGATCATAGCAAGCGGCAGCCACACAGCTTCTCAGCACCCTCCCCCTCTCTCAGGCGGGTCTACAGTGCCTTCCGCAGCCTTCTTTTACGACGTCCTTTGCAGCTGTCGCAGCCTTCCCTCCTTCCCTTTTGGCAGACGGCATTTAGCATCGACGCCCACCCTTCATGGAGGGAGCAACCCCTCTCTTAAATAGGGGAGGGAGGGGAATCCTCCCCCTCCTTATGTGTCAATCTGCATGGCGATGGAAGGTGCCAAGAGCTCCACCAAGGAGCTTAGCCTTCCATTCTATTTCCCTCCCCTTACAGCACGACAGTTGGAAGGGAAAATAAAAATAAAAAATTTTGCATTTGATATATTACATTCTCGCCCCCTTAGAGGAATCGAGGTGTCCTCATCTCCAGATAAACTGGGGATATTGATGGTTGAGTGTGCCTTCCTCTATCCAGGTGGCATCCTCTTCGGGATAATCTTTCCACTAGACGAGGCATTCTCTCAGGGTTCTGGATCTTAATTGTCTCTCCCTAACATCTAAGATCCTATCAAGCCTTAGTTCAAGAACTCCTTGACTAGGAATTACAACTTGTTGATCGTTAAGTACATGGTTAGGATTAGGTACATATTTCTTCAATAGGCTGATATGGAATACATTGTGAACCTTTAGTTTCTCAGGAAGTTGCAATTTATAAGCATTAGGTCCTAGGCTTTTGAGGATTTTGTATGGCCCACAATACCTTTGACTTAGCTTCTTGCAATCTCCTAAGGATAGAGAACTCTTTTTAGGGCGTACACGAATGAAGACCATGTCTCCTTCTTTGAAGACCCTTTCTTGACACTTCAAATCCGCATATGCCTTATGTCTATCCTTGGCCGCTTGTATGTCCTATCTTATTGACTTTATTTGGTCATCCATCTCTTCGACAGTCATGACCATACAATGCTTGGAAAGGAGTCATCTGAATGCTCTGCTGGTAAGAAGCATTGTATGCAAATTCTACCAAAGGCAAGTATTGAATCCACCTCTTCGGCTTTTGACAGCAGTATGCCCTAAGCATATCCTCGATGACTTGATTTACTCGTTCTATTTGGCCATCCGTTTGGGGATGGTAAGCAGTGCTAAAATAGAGTTGAGTCCCAACAGCTTCAAAGATAGCTCTCCAGAAGTGTGATGTGAAGAGAGAATCACGATCACTAATGATTCTTCTGGGTAAACTATGTAGCTTGAATATTTCCTTGATAAACAATCTTGCAATGTCTGAGGCTTTATAGTTTGTCTTTACTGGAATAAGGTGTGCGACCTTAGTAAGCATGTCAACCACAACCATGATGGAGTTGTATCCTCCCTGGACTTGGGGTAGGCCTACAACAAAATCCATACTGATGAATTCCCATTTCATTTGGGGAATGTCAAGCGGTTGCAGTTTCCCTGACATCATGACATGTTCCGCTTTGATATGTTGGCAAGACAAACACTCAGTGACATATTTGAGAATGTCACCTTTAAGCCTCTCCCAATGGTAGCTCTTCCTAATTGCATTAAGAGTTTTAGCATAGCCAGGATGTCCTGCGAAAGGAGAATCGTGAGCTTCCCACAATATCTTCTGCTTAAGTGATTGGCTTGTTGGTATACACAGAACAAGGGGAGTTGAAGATGAAAATAAAAAGAAAAACAATCAAACAAATTATTAATAAAATTGTATTGTCTTATGGTCAATTTAGACTTAGCAAATTCAACTTAATTAAGTAATACGAGAAAATCCTTTGATTGTTTCTGAATGGAACACTTCACTTGAGTATGATTAATTAATGGATATAACTCAATGTCTATTAATCCTTTAAGAAAAAGAGTTTTACCTTGGTGTTGAATATGTATTGAATGCATGTTATAATCAATATTAGGATTAAATTGATGCCACTAAGGCGACATACCTAAATTATATCGACAGATTGCAAAGGTGCTACTAAAATTTTTATTTTTCTCTATAAGGTCCAATGTAAATTTATAATCCATGTACTTCCTTAGTTCCATTATATCATTGTCCTAAAAATGCAGCCTTAATTTTATAAGTAGACAAAATAGTTTAAAGTTGTAATTTTCTGACTACCTTTTTCGAAACAAAGTCTTGTGTATTTCCATCATCAAGCAAAATATTTATTTCATAATTATGGATTTTACCTCTCATTTTCAATAAAGCATGGATAGAAATTTTAGTAGCATGTTTGTCAATGTCATTAGAGTTTTCTCCCATAAGCGTGGCTTTATCAAAATCTGGTATTACTTCAAGGTCGTCAGTTGCTTTACCAGCTCCAAGATAATTTAAGTGTGTAGTGGGCTTTTTCCAGTCTCATGAGTGTTGTCCATAGGACAACGACTTGCAATATGGCCAAAACGATTACATTTGTGACAAATTACATTCTTGGAATTGGTATTTAAGACTTTTGGATTAATATTTTAAGGTTCACATGGCTTAGTAGTAGGCAAAGAAGAAATCTTGGGATTATAAGGGCTTGCATTATAAAGATTTCTCATCCAAGGTTGATGATTAGGACAATTCTTTCCAAATTGAAAGTTGGAAGCACAAAAAGAATTAAAATGAGAATTGTTGTTACCCATATTATTTCTCACAGTGGAAGTTGAAAAAAAGTATTGCCAATCATTCTTCGCAACATCATGTGCCAAAAAGATAGCTTCATCCAATGTGTTGGGTTTAAACATGTTGACTTTAGCTTGGAAAAATGGAAGGCTAGTGATATACTTCCTTTTAAATGTTAATTCAACTATAGACTCGACCATTTGAAGTTGTAGGAAAGTATTCCAAAATCTTTTGGTGTATTAATGAGGAACGGTCTGTCGCTCTCGCTACATAAAGACATCCCATTGTTGTTGCATGCAAAGCTTGAATTGGGAAAGAAGAAAATTAGTAAGAACCTTAAGGAATGCTCCCCACATAAGAGAACGATTAGTGCTCTTGCCTATGACATCCCACCATAAAGAAGCTTTGTCAATAAAATAATCTAAAGCACACTTGATTTTATCATTTTCAACATAACTTTCATTATCAAAATATGAGTCAAATTGACTTAGCCAAGAGAGAACCTTATGACCATCTTTAATACCATTGTAAGTATTAAATTTAAAGGTACGTTTGCTTATCTTTGCCTCTTTGTGGTTGGATTGTGCTTGGAGGGTAGCATTGATGGTATGGACCATAGTGTCATTGTCAAAGGAAATTTGAGAGGATTGATGCTTGAGAGATCACACCTCTTGCTCTAATTGGGCTCGATATTGACCCTCTTCTTCTAGTTGCATGGCTAATAAATCCATGAGTTGCTCCATGGTTGGTTCAGGAAGCAGTGATGCAGAATCAAAATTCGTAGTGTTGGATAGGCCTTCATGAGACATAATGGTTGCAGATGACTTGATGAAGATATCTGAATAATAAAGATGCCTTGAAGAGAGGCTTTGCCCATACAATAAAACTATGGTGTATGAGCACCAAAATAGAGAGTGGATTCTTGGCAAAAAAATAATATGGAATAGGCAAGAAAGTCTCAAAATTTCTATGATATTTTAATGAGGTTCCATACCCCCGAATGACCATGGAGGAATCACCTCTTAGAAGTTGGAAGTCATGATGATTTAAGCAGATCTGGATAGTCTCTACAAGTGACTTGAAGTAAAGAAACTTGAAATTGATTAAGTTGAATGAGAGTAATTAAGGCTTTTAACCTCAATGTGATTAAAACTTGGCTTTGTAGGACTTCAATATGGCACTATTTTTCAATTGACAGCCAAAAACAGTCCCCCCCCATGAACTGCAAATTTCAAGCTTTAATAAGCTTAAAGCTGACGCAAGGATTAAGATAAAAGCTTAATTAAGCTTTAACTAACCTTCTTTTGACACAGAATTCACAGAATGATGGCGCCATGGAAGAGGGGGTTGAATTTTTTAATACTGGTCTGAACTGTAGAATTTCTGAGCAAAGATAGAGGGGTTTGGGGTTTTGAAGCCTTGGGAATCTAGCTGTATAGTCGGTTTGAGCTGAGATGGACCATAGAACTTGATTGCTCTAGAGAGCTCGCCTTCGCATAAGATGATATGCAATTGGAAGCCCTAGATGTGTAACATGTCCGCCTGCCTGGTTATGGGACACGCCTTAGCAGCCCATCGGGAGGTGGGTCTAGAAGGCTCCACCTGGCACTCGCAGGGAATGACACAGGGTTTGCGATCTAGGTCTTCCCGAGTATGACCCGAGTGGAAGTGTCTGGCCGTTCCGACTTGGGCGACCTAAGGTCAGGGTTCCTTTCCTATCAGCAAAGTCTCTAGGAAAAAGCTAGCATCGAGCTCCAAGTGTACCCCTTTTCGTAGGGACAACAAAGTCGAAGCGGATTCATGCTACACTTGGTTCATGGAGAATGGGAAACGAGAGGGATGTGAAGCTCAACCTCTCTGCCATACGGTATAGTCCCATTCCTTTCCCCTAAAATAGAATCAACCGAGACTCTACATCTATTGACACTAGGTCTTCATAGTCTTATTATCTCATCATTTGAGGAAAGTTTCTAGCTAACCAGAACACCCTTTCGTAGGACGGACCTAAGTCACATCCACCGCACTTTCCTCAGTTTTCTTTAGTTATCTAATTACCTACCACATTATGTTTTGGCATGCAAAAGCAGCTTCCTTAATTAATCAAATTAATCACGGGTTCCTTCACGCAACTTAGGCATTGACATAAAAACAATGTCAAGCAAGTTCTTTTTTCTCCAATATCTACTCTTTATTTATCAAAATCCTAGAGTACATCCAATATCACACCCAAAGGCTATCCCACCAATCTACAGGATTGCTGCTCCAAGTTTCACCCGTTGACTAGTACACGGGCCTCGAGATCCCATCTCGAGTCATGTCGACCTCTTGTGCAGGATCCGGAGGCAAGGGATTTACAGCCAGAGCCTCCCCTGGAACCCAAATGTCCTCCCGCTCCAAGCAGCGCCCACGGAGAGACCTCTCATGGCGGGTTAGGTCCATATACCCAGCGTAGCTAACAACCCCCTTGGATAGGGCCAAGCAGACAGTCGGAGATAAATGTTCATGCCTCTCCCTCCAGGATTTCAACCTGAAGCATTAAGTGTTTTTTACTGAATTAGTTCCTTGGCCAAAGAGATCAAATAATGTACCTAAGTGTACAATCACAAACACTTCAGAGGTTGTTTGTACTACCAACTACTAAGGTGTGACTCCTTTTTTCTGGATGCTTCTAGCATCCGATCCTAGGTCTTTTTCCCGGATGCTCCCAGCATCCTATCCTGGATCGTTCGTGACTTAGCGAGATCCCAATAATCTCAAACAAGATTACGCAAGCAAATGTACGTTAACTTATTTCGAGTTGCTCTTCCCTTGGGTTATTCCTTATGGTATCTTAACCTAACCCAAGCATTAACTGGACAATCAAGGCAACGGTTATGCCTTCATTCACAACCCAACCAAAGGTCTTTTGTTCTTCTAGTTCTAACCAAGTTCAGTTAATACACTTGGCAACAGATTACTCTTCATTTGGGCCTTCAAGGTATAGTCTAGATGCATGCATTTTCTCCATTTCTCTTAGTGCGGTTCCATGCATAATTTTCTAATCAACCTTATCCATCATGCACATGATGCGCTTAGTAAAGTTGAACGTCCTAAACAAACTTTATCTCTCTTCATTCCTGGCAACGAGTACTTAATCCTAATGCAACGGATCACATGTGACTTGCGTATATGAAAGTCTAGGGTTTTGTTCAATGATGCAAGTGTATCTCATGAACAGAAACTAACATTTCATGTGTTTCTTTTAACCATGATTGCGAAATGTGAATTCTAAATGACTATTCGTGCACTAAACTGGTTAAAAAGCTATTATTTTATGTGAATTAAGGCAATAACCTTATCATTTTATGTGTGTAAAAGCTATCATTTCATGCATATAATCTTATGCGAATTCCATACTCTATCGTTTCACGCATGCAACTTAGTGCTTAGAGTAAACAAAAACCCTAAGACTCGTTCTTGTTCCATGCACGTCACCAACCCTTTCATCTCTTCCACGAGAAATAATACCTAATTAATTTTAAAGCTTAGAACCTAGGTTTGATTCGTGTTTTTAGGGGCGTTTATTGTGTTGGTCGCTCCGCTCGCCTCTCCTGCATTACCGGTACCAATGATAGCTTTGGCACCTATGCTTCCCACCACTTTCTTCTTGGGATCCATTTGCCTCGTGGAGATTGGATAGTCTGGACCTTAACGGGTTCAAGATGACAGGTTCGGGTAGGAAAGATCGCTAGATGGGGGTCCTTCGTCGAGGGGTGGTTTGAGTGTGGCTCCTTGAAGTTACTCACTAGCTCTCACTCCCTCTTTTCCTCTCTCTCTCTCTCTCTCTCTCTCTCTCTCTCTCTCTCTCTCTTCCTCTTCTACTTCTTTCTCTCTTCTTCTCCTTCTTCTCTCTCTCCTTCTCTTCTTCTCTCCCTCTCCTCTTTCCCTTCTCTCTCCCCTTCCCTTTTCCTCTCCCTCTTCTCTTCCCCATCTACCTATTTTTCTCCTCTTCTCTTTCTTCTCTTCCTCTTCTCTTTCTCTTCTCTTCCTCATCTTCTTCTTTTCTCTTATTCTCCTACTCTCTCTCTCTCTCCTTCTCTTCTTCTCCTCTCCTTCTACCTCTTCTTCTTCTTCTTCTACTTCTCTCCTCTCTCCTTCTACCTCTTCTTCTTCTTCTTCTACTTCTCTCCTCTCTCCTTCTACCTCTTCTTCTTCTTCTTCTTCTACTTCTCTCCTTCTCCTTCTCCTTCTCCTCTCCTCTCTTCTACCTCTTTTATTCTCCTTCTTCTTCTTCCTCTCTCTTTCTCCTTCTCTCCCTCTTCTTCTCGTCTCTCCCTCTTCTTCCCTTCTCTCTCCTGCTCCTTCTTCTTCTCTCCTTTTCCTTCTCTCCCTCTTCTTCTCTTCTCTCCCTCTTCTTTCCTTCTCTCTTCTCTTCCTCTCTCTCTCTCTCTCTCTCTCTCTCTCTCTCTCTCTCCTTCCCCTTCTCTTCTTCTCCTTCTCTCCCTCTACTTCCCTTCTTCTCACTCTCCCTCACGGGGCCTCGCGACAACTAGCGATCAGGAGGCAGGGGGATGGCTTGAATCGTATGCCCAGGGCGCAGTCACAGCAGATCGGAGGGGGGGGAGAACTTAATTGGAAGGCCTAGGAGGGGGGGCGTAGCTTCGGACAAGCGAGGAGGGGGGAGGGGGGGAGGGACGACTAACGAAGCCAGGGGGCTACTGTCGATGCTGCTGGAGGAAGAAGGTGACATCGTAGGGGAAGGGGGGCGCTATCCTGTGTAGCGGAGGGAGAGGAGGAGCCTCCCCTTATATAGGAGGGGAAGGAGGTGGGTAGCATGACCACGCCTCCCACCTGGGGGGCTGCATGCCCCCCCATCACCACCACTCCCTTTCTCTCTCTCCCCGACGTGTTGTGAACAGGGAGAGAGAGGGGGGTTAAAAAAAATTTGAGCTAATAATAACCCTTTTCTTAAAAAAAATTAAAAAGAAGGGGGATGTTCCTATGGAGGAGAAAACACGGGAATGTTACATCCTCTCCCCCTTAGAGGAATCGAGATGTCCTCATCTCGAGAGGACCTGGGGGTATTGTTGATTGAGAGCATCTTCGTCCAACCAGGTGGCATCCTCTTCGAGATAATCTTTCCACTAGATGAGGTATTCTCTCAAGGTCCTTGACCTCAAATGTCTCTCCTTGACATCTAAGACTCTTTCAGGCCGTACCTCAAGGACTCCTTGGCTAGACATTACAATTTTTTGATCATCAAGTACATGATTTGGACTAGGTAGGTACTTTTTCAATAGGCTAATGTGGAATACATTATGAATCTTTAGGGTTGCGAGTAGATGTAGTCTGTAAGCATTAGGTCCTAGGCACTTAGTGATCTTATAAGGTCCACAATACCTCAGACTTAGCTTCTTATACTCTCCCAGGGATAATGAACTCTTTTTAGGACTTACGAGGATGAATACCGTTTCACCTTCAACGAAGGATCTGTCTTGATATTTCAAGTCCATGTAAGCCGTCTGTCTATCCTTCGCAGCAACTTGGATGTCTTATCTTATTGATTTGATTTGATCATCCATGTCTTCCAGCATCTGCCTTGAAGCTTCTACCCTCAAAGTTGGGTCCGAGAAGCTCAAGGGGGTACAACAATCGTGCCCATACAATGCTTGAAAAGGGATTATCTGAATACTTTGTTGGTAAGAAGCATTGTAGGCAAACTCAACTAGTGGCAAATATTGAATCCACCTTTTGGGTTCGCGACAACAGTATGCCCTAAGCATATCTTCAATGACTTAGTTGACTCGTTTTGTTTGACCATCAGTTTAGGGATGGTAAGCTATACTAAAATAGAGTTGAGTCCCAATAGCCTCAAAGATAGCCCTCCAGAAGTGTGATGTGAAGAGAGTCACGATCACTAATGATTCTTCTGGGTAACCCAAGCAGTTTGAATATTTCCTTGATGAATAATCTTGCAATGTCTAAGGCTTTATAGTTTGTCTTTATGGGGATGAGATGTGCAACCTTGGTGAGCATATCTACTACAACCATAATAGAGTTGTATCCTCCCTAAACTTGGGGTAGGCCAACAACGAAGTCCATACTAATGAATTCCCATTTCATTTGGGGAATGTCAAGTGGTTGCGATTTCCCCAGCATTTTGACATGTTCTGCCTTAATGCATTGACAAGACAAACATTCCGTGACATATTTGAGAATGTCACCCTTGAGCCTATCCCAATAATAGCTCTTCATGATTGCATTAAGGGTCTTGGCGTAGCCAGGATGTCCTGAGAAAGGGGAGTCATTGTCTTCCCAAAGTGTCTTCTGCTTGAGAGTTTGGCTTGCAGCAGGGATACATAATCTTGTCCTAAAGTAGAAAAGTCCACCACTGATAGAGAATTCTTGATACTTCATCTTTAGCTTCGGGACTTGATCCTTGATGGGGATCTCCCTTAGGAATTTATGATAGACTGGGTCATGACATGCCTCTTCTTTAGCTAGGTCAAGAATTGGGTTGTTTGGCATTGATACCTTTGTGGCTAGAGATCTTGCTGTTGATGGATCCTGCAAAATAAGAGAATTTAGAAATGCCTTGCGAGACTGAGTGCATCGGCAATAACATTCTCTTTTCCAGGCTTGTATTTTATTTCAAAATTATATTCTTCCAGCACTTCGATCCATCGATGTTGCCTCATATTGAGCTCATTCTAGGTGAAGATCCATTTAATACTCTTGTGGTCCATCACTAAGGAAAATTTGTTACCTAGCAAGTAATGACTCCAAAGTTTGAGAGCATGAATGACAGGCAATAGCTCCAGATCATGGGTAGCATAATTCCTTTCATGGCTCTTCAATTTTCTTGAAGAATATGCTACGAGATGACCTTCTTGCATAAGCACACATCCTAAGACAAGTGTGCTAGCATCAGTTACCACTTCGAACTCCTTACTAAGATCAGGAAGTTTCAGGATGGGTGCTGATACTAAGCTTTGCTTTAGTTTGTCAAAGCTGGTCTGTTTGGCAGGTGACCATACAATTGCTACTTGCTTCTTTAGTAGATCAATCAGAGGTGGTGCAATCAAAGCATAATCTTTGATGAAAATCCTATACCATCTTGTCAATCCAAGAAAGCTACGTATTTCTTTAACAGAAGTTAGTGTTGGCCATTCTAGAACGTCTCTCACCTTAGCTGGATCTACTGAAATTCCTTCCGTTGATACAATGAATCCCAGATATTCAATCTATCGCTTGAAAAATGCACACTTCTTCTTCTTGGTATAAAGCTTGTGTGCTCTCATTGTTTCAAGTACAATGCAAAGCTATGGTTCATGATCTTTTTCCTATTTAGAGTAGACTAGGGTATCATCAAAGAAGACGAGTATGAAGTCATCAAGATAGGTCCTAAAGATATCTTGCATTAACTTGTTGAAGGTAGCAGGAGCATTCGTTAGCCTGAATGACATTACTTGGAATTCAAAGTGTCCATACCTCGTGCTGAATGCAATCTTCGGGACATCTTCTTCCTTGATCCCTATCTGATAATATCCAGACCTGAGATCTATCTTAGAGAAGATCTTCGCACCTTGAAGATGATCAAGTAGTTCATCTATTCTTGGAATGGGGTATTTATTTTTTATGGTTGATTGATTCAACCCTCTGTAGTCAATGCATAGCCGAAGCATTCCATCTTTCTTCTTTTGGAACAGTACTAGAGCTCCCCATGGTGAACTGCTAGGACGGATGTAGCCTTGGTCTAATAGTTGCTTGAGTTGCTCTTTCAGTTCAATAGCTTCTGGGATGGACATCCTATATGGCCTCTTTGCAATTGATGCAGCTCCTGGCGCCAGCTTGATTTCGTGGTCAACTTCCCTTTGAGGAGGAAGTTCTATTAGATCTTCAGGAAATACCTCTACGTATTCCTTTAACCATGAAGGTTCTTCCCCAGATTCCTAATTCTGATCTAGCTTATTCAGTTTAATCAGATAGACAAGTAGGCCCTTTCTAACTCCTTTTATTATCCGTGTTGCTTTTGCCAACTGTATTTTTGGCTTACCAGCTTCTCCTTGAGCCGTGACTAGTTCCCCTTCAGAATTTCGGAAGGAGACTTGGCCCTCTCCACAGTGGATGTGGGCATCATTGGGTATTAGCCAATCCATTTCGAGTAAACATTCGTGGACACCTAGGCTCATTACCTTGAATCTCACCGAAGTCGACTTCCCACCCAATAGGAATTTCACCTTAGTATTTTGCCTAGCACAAGATACCTCATGACCATTTGCCAATTCCACAAGGAAAGTAGGTGCGTCTATTGTGGCTATCCCTAGCCTTTTTGCATAGATCGGTGAAATGAAGGAATTTATACTGCCACAATCAATTAGGGTTTTGAAACTTTTACCTTCATAATTTGATGGAGTTTGAATCACCGAGAATTGGCGATTCGGACCCTTCTTGTGAAGAGCAACATGGACCGTTGCCCTCTCAATGTTAGCATCCATGGATGGATCTTCTTCATCGCCCACCTTCTTATTGGAAACACTGGAGGTTCTCCCTCTGGCCATGACGGTGGCTTCTTGGCCATGGGCAGCTCCTTGGAATTGCCCTTGGCGATGTCCTCTGCTAAGCTTGGGACACTGCCTCTTGAAGTGTTCGAGCTCGTTGCAATGGAAGCAACGTAGATTGCAGTCATTACCTTGTGTAGGAACAACATTGTTGACAGCATTGGTCCTAGATTTCTTCCTTTGACCTTGATTCTGACCCTGCGCTCTCTTAGTCTGAGCCCTTAACATTCCCTTGTTCTGATCTCTGTAAGGCCACGTCTTGTTGTTCCTTGGTTTGGTCTGCACCTCCTGTATTATTGGAGTAGCTCGAATGAGTGCATCTTATAGGTCCAATGGCTACATTGATTCCAAGTGGGTGTTTATGGGTGGATTTAACCCAACACAAAACTTTGACACCTGTTGTGTCATATCCATTGGAGGCGCGTACTTTAGGAGAGAAATGAACTTTGAATAATATGCATCAAGGGATAGTCCAAGCTGGTTCAATTCATAGAATTTATTCATCTTCTGTGTGTGGTAGGCAGGTGGCAGATACCTTCCTCGCACAGCTTCCTTAAGCTTCTCCCAAGTGACTATCCCTTTCGAGATTGCTTGGTCTCTGCATCATTGTTTCCACCAAAGTCTCACTTTGCATGCAAGCTTAAGTTTGGGGAGCATGGCTTGGTTAGCAGGTGCAGTTCCTACTGCCTCAAAGTAGTCCTCCATGGACTCAATCCATATCTCAACATCGGCTTGAACAGTCCTTCCCTTGCCATCAAACTCGGGTGGCTTAATTTGTTTGAGAAGGAACTTCTTCTCTTGAATCACAACTAAACTTAGTGCAGGAGTCGGACTTGGAACCTATGCTTGGGGTTGCGTCTGGACAATAAGATTCTTTATGTTAAAAACTTATCAAACATTTCTCGTATTACGTTAATACGACTAGCACAGCTTTTATCCAAGTAATTTAATTGTTTAACACCTTAGCTAACATTTACAATCATGATAGATGATAGTAAAAAAGTCTTGTTCATTCATGAGGGTATATCCCTTTGAGTACATTTATTTTGGGAAAGTAGAACAAGTTGATTGATACATTAGTTTGGGGAAAATAGGATTGTGTTACAATCGGACTGAGTAATAATATGGAGTGGGGTCGTGGATTTTCAGGAAACGATATGTCATAGGAAGCTCAGGGTATCCCTTTCTTTGATACCCATTCTTCTCATAGCACCCTAGCACTTTGATCCTGTTGGCAAGGATCACCCGAGTCGCTTCTTCATAAACATACTTGTTCTGCTTGACTTGTCGACCGCCAACATGCAAGGTTGCATTTGCATGAGCTTCAACAAAGATGAACAGCTTCACAATCTTTAAATCCTCCATCCACTTGATTCTCTTCAAGTTGGTCTGAAGGTACGCGAGTCGGTGGACTGCTATGTAGTATATTCCTAATTCTCCCGTCCATCTCCGTTCAGCATATAGGGGTGAAGGATTATAGATGCGGTCCAGAATATTCATCATGACTAGCCTCTGTCGATAATTCAAAGCACGCATTGCAGTCATAAACATGACCTGGAACACCAGGAACTTGCTCCATGCTTCGTGACTCTGCAACCCAACATCCATAAGTGAGTAAATAAATATTTTCAATAGAAAACATTGCTCTATTCCACTCACATTTCCCTGGCTATCCCCTTATTTCCATTATTTTCCTTCATTAAGTTCCCTTGTAAATCTTAGATCCCATTGGTTCTCGCTCTGATACCAACTGTAACGTGTCCACTTGTCTGCTTGCGGGACACGCCTTAGCAGCCCATCGAGAGGAGGGTCTAGAAGGCTCTACCTGGCACTCGCAGGGAATGACACAGGGTTTGCAATCTAGGACATCCTCAGTTTGCCCCAAGCGGAAGTGTCTGGCCGTTCTGACCTGAGGTTAGGGTTCCTTTTCTATCAGCAAAGTCTCTAGGAAAAAGCTAGCATCGAGGTGTACCCCTTTGCGTAGGGACAACAAAGTCGAAGCGGATTCATGCTGCACTTGGTTCATAGAGAATGGGAAACGAGAGGGATGTGAAGCTCAATCGCTGTGCCATACGGCATAGTCCCATTCCTTTCCCCTAAAACAGAATAAACCAGGACTCTACATCTACTGACACTAGGCCTTCATAGTCTTATTATCTCATCATTTGAGGAAAGTTCCCAGCTAACCGTGACCACCCTTCCGTAGGAGGACCTAAGTCACGTCCACCACACTTTCCTCGATTTACTTTAGTTATCTAATTACCTACCACATTATGTTTTGGCATGCAAAAGCAGCTTCCTTAATTAATCAAATTAATCATGGGTTCCTTCACGTAACTTAGGTATTGACACAAAAACAATGTCAAGCAAGTTCTTTTTTCGCCAATATCTGCTCTTTATTTATCAAAATCCTGGAGTACATCCAATATCATGCCCGAAGGTTATCCAAGCATTAAGTGTTTTTCCCTGAATTAGTTCCTTAAACAAATAGATCAAATAATGTACCTAAGTATACAATCACAAACACTTGGGAGGTCGTTTGTATGACCAACTGCTAAGGTGTGACTCCTTTTTTCCGGATCCTAGGTCTTTTTCGCAGATGCTCCCAGCATCCTATCCTCGATCCTTCGCGACTTAGCGAGATCCCAATAATCTCAAACAAGATTACGCAAGTAAATGTATGTTAACTTATTTTGAGTTGCTCTTCCCTTGGGTTCTTCCTTATGGTATCTTAACCTAACCCAAGCATTAACTGGACAATCAAGGCAACGGTCATGCCTTCATTTGCAACCCAACCCAAGGTCTTTATTCTTCTAGTTCTAACCAAGTTTGGTTAATACACTTGGCAACACAGGACTCTTCATTTGGGCCTTTAAGGTATAGTCTAGATGCATGCGTTTCCTCCATTTCTCTTAGTGCGGTTCCATGCAGAATTTTCCAATCAACCTTATCCATCATGCACATGATGCGCTTAGTAAAGTTGAACATCCTAAACAACCTTTATCTCTCTTCATTCCTGGCAACGAGTACTTAATCCTAATGCAACGGATCACATGTGACTTGTGTATATGAAAGTCTAGGGTTTTGTCCAATGGTATAAGTGTATCTCATGAACAGAAACTAACATTTCATGTGTTTCTTTTAACCATGATTGTGAAACGTGAATTCTAAATGACTATTCATGCACTGAACTGGTTAAAAAGCTATCATTTTATGTGAAGTAAGGCGATAACCTTATCATTTTATGTGTGTAAAAGCTATCATTTCATGCATATAATCTTATGAGAATTCCATACTCTATCATTTCATGCATGCAACTTAGTGCTTAGAGTAAACAAAAACCCTAAAACTCATTCTTATTCCATGCATGTCACTAACCCTTTCATCTCTTCCATGAGAAATAATACCTAATTAATTTTAAAGCTTGGAACCTGGGTTTGATTCATGTTCATAGGGGCGTTTATTGCATTGGTCACTCCACTTGCCTCTCCCGAATTACCAATACCAACGGTAGCTTTGGCACCTACGCTTCCCGCGACTTTCTTCTTGGGAGCCATTTTCCTCGCAGAGATTGGATAGTCCGGACCTTAACGGGTTCAAGATGACAAGCTCGAGTAGGAAAGATCGTTGGATTGGGGTTCCTTCCGCCGAGGGGTGGTTTGAGTGTGGCTCCTTGAAGTTACTCATCAGCTCTCACTCCCTCTCTTCCTTTCTCTCTCTCTCTCTCTCTCTCTCTCTCTCTCTCTCTCTCTCTCTCTCTCTCTCTCCCTCTTCTATTTCTTTCTCTCTTCTTCTCTTCTTCTTCTCTCTCTCCTTCTCTTCTTCTCTCCCTCTCCTCGTTCCCTTCTCTCTCTCCTTCCCTTTTCCTCTCCCTCTTCTCTTCCCCATCTACCTATTTTTCTTCTCTTCTCCTTCTTCTCTTCCTCTCCTCTTCCTCTTCTTCTTTTTTTATCTTATTCTCCTACTCTCTCTCTCTCTCCTTCTCTTCTTCTCCTCTCCTTCTACCTCTTCTTCTTCTTCTTCTACTTCTCTCCTCTCTCCTCTCTCCTCCCACCTCTTCTTCTTCTTCTACTTCTCTCCTTCTCCTTCTTCTTCTCCTCTCCTCTTTTTTTCTCCTTCTTCTTCTTCCTCTCTCCTTCTCCTTCTCTCCCTCTTCTTCTCTTCTCTCCCTCTTCTTCCCTTCTCTCTCCCGCTCCTTCTTCTCTCCTTCTCCTTCTCTCCCTCTTCTTCTCTTCTCTCCCTCTTCTTCCCTTCTCTCTTCTCTTCCTCTTACTCTCTCTCTCTCTCTACTTCCCCTTCTCTTCTTCTCCTTCTCTCCCTCTACTTCCCTTCTTCTCAAGTTCCCTCACAGGGCCCCGTGACAACTAGCGATCAGGGGGGGTGACTATGAGTGAAAGCCCCAGGGGGGTGGCTTGAATCATATGCCCAGGGTGCAGTCTCAGCATGTCAAGGGGGGGGGGGGGGGGGGGAGAACTTAATCGGAAGGCCTAGGGGGGGCGCAGCTGTCGATGAGTGAAAAGGGGGGGGGGGGAAGGGACGACTGACGAAGCCAGGGGGCTGCTGCTGGTATTACTAGAGGAAGAAGGTGACATCGCATGGAAAGGGGGGTCTCTCCTGTGTAGCCGATGGAGGGGAGGGGTCTCCCCTTATCTAAGAGGGGGAGGAGGTGGGTGGATTGGCCACCCCTCCCACCTGGGGGGCTGCATGCCCCCCCATCACCACCACTCCCTCTCTCTCTCCCCAACGTGCTGTCAACGGGGAGAGAAGGGGGGTTAAAAAATTTTGAACTGACAATAACCCTTTTTTTTAAATTAAAAAGGGGGGTGTTCCTATGGGGGAGAAAACACGGGGATGTTACAAGATGTAAGCTAAGCTCTAATACCACTGTTGTGTAGATCGGATGCAAGATTTGCGTGTATAACAAATCAAAGAAGCCTTCCCTTACTCCTTTTTCTTATGAAAAATGTAAAGTACGACTCATAAGACTCAAAATAGACTAAAATAAAAGTAAAGTAAATTTGATCAACACACTATTGGGTACAATTTTTCCCCATACATAGAGTGGACATCTTTTTCATGTCGTATGTATAATATTAAAGTGAATCTTGCTTTGCCCAAAGATAGACCCTTTGCAATCACTCTTTTAGCAAAAGAGTTTGAGTTAACTAAATTGATGGTTACAATAAATTGCACAACCCACAACTATTGAGAGTCATAAAATACTTCTTAAATATCTTTTAGAATCTCAAATATCAGTAAATATTTACAAAGAGGATGTACACACACCTTAGATCAATAAATGGCAGTGAATTTATTTAAATAGTTTAATGAAGAAATATTTGGAATAAATTGCACTTGTCACATATATTCAATTCATCTTGCTCCACACATCAGCTATCAAAATTTCAAAAAACCATGTTAGAAAAATAATTAACTGAATAAATACATCTAGCCTTAATAAATAAACTAATCATTGGAATTCCATTAAATAATCAATCCACGTAGGCATTAGCACTTGAGATATGAATATTGTGGCATCACCTATGTATGACTTCACTTGCATTCACACTTGGAAGTCTCACACCCTGAAAGGATAGGCGTCCCCATTAACCTTATGCCTAAGATTCACTCTTAGGAACATGCTCCCATTTAATGGAGAACCATTCAAGGCACTCATCTCGTCAACGTGCACACAAGAGAGAACCATTCAAGGTGCTCATCGCGTCATGTAGGTGCCACACCTAGCAAGTTTAGGTGCTCCTTGCCAATAGATCCATGTAAGATGAAGATTAATATTGTACTTCCATCACCCTTAGCCCACTATAGGAGAGGATGTAGCTCCTACTTCACATGACATAGTGTGCCTCTCTTCTCTTGCTCTACAAAGATTTGGTGGACCAAGTAACCCTTCAAGAATAGACATTTGCTTTGTTTGGCATCAATTTTGACCTCTTGTGACCCTAGAATATTAGTCGTGTATCTCTTGACTATGTGTTTGCATGCATTCTTTTTAAACTCTCCTCCGAGACCCCTTACATTCTAGGATATAATAGTAAGCCTATTCCTAGATGTGTATCTCATCATCTTCGTCTTCTTCCTTATCTAGAACTGCAAAGAAGTTTCTATCCACAAGTAGTTTACATACCAACTTCTTGAGTGAGGTCTTGTTCTTTTTCTTGCCTTGGTAATCACTACAAGGATATTAGGGTATAGCAATGGATATTTGCAACGAGAAATAGCGGTGTCACTATTTGTGTCGCTATTAGCATCGCAAATGTGACATTAATAGTGACACAAATAGCGATGGTACCCAGACAAAAAAAACGCAGGTTGAAACTCGAGCGCGTCATTTTGCACGCATTCACAAAAGAGAGAGTGAAAGAGAGAGCTAGAGGGAGAGCGAACATCTTGCTGAGAGGGAGAGAAAGAGAAAGAAAGAAGGCTTCTCACCACCACTGCCACCGCCGCCGCCATTCGCGAAGAAGAGGAGGAGGTGTACGGAGGGTGAAGAGGAGCCGCCGTCGTGAAGAGGAGCCATCAAACCCTTCTTCAAGCCTTTATGATGAGTGCATTGTCCATTCTTGCTTTAATTTTGTGCTTTCTCTCTCTCTCTCTCTTACTTGTTTTTGGTATAATTCGTGTGTATTGAGAGAGGGAGAGGAAATGCGAGAGAAAGAGAGGGAGGAAATGGAAGAGGGAGAGGGAGAGGAAATGAGAGAGGGAGAGGGAGAGGGAGAGGAAGAGGGAGGGAGAGGGAGAGGGAGAGAGAAAGAGATGGAGAGGGGGAGGGAGAGGGAGAGAAAATAAGAGAGGGAGAGATATTTTTCTCTCTCTTTTACTTATTTTTGGTATAATTCGTGTGTATTGAGAGGGAAAGAGAAAATGAGAGAGAAAGAGAGGGAGAGGGAGAGGGAGAGAGAGGAAATGAGGTATAATTCGTGTGTATTGAGAGAGGGAGAGGAAATGAGAGACAAAGAGAGGGAGAGGGAGAGGAAATGAGAGAGGGAGAGCAAGAGGGAGAGGGAGAGGGAGGGAGACATTAAACTGTTACTGTGTTTCCGTAGCACACAGGAGTGGAAAATGGAAAAAATGGAAATAGCAAAAAAGGCGTAGGATAAAAGCAGAAAAAGGCACCTTGATCGGGAGCCAGTCCCTGAAAAATTCAAATGCTCGGGCACGACCCTCAGGAAGCTTCGGTGTCGGCCCAGGCAACAAAAGAATTAAAATGCGAAAGCGCTCCCCGAATCTTTGTAAAAGAGTGCCAGGCTCGCTCCTATGCAAAGTGTACGCATTCATTGGGAATATGATAGATTAGAATGCTGGGAAATGGAAAAAAGGACCTAGGCTACAGCCGGCCATGTAAAAGAGGGAAAAGGGGATGACCACCCAAAAAGAATTTAGGGCTTTGTATATAAAGTTGAAAAGTGAATGAGAAGCTCATTCTTTGGTGTGTGGCAAAAAGAGTCTTCTTCTTCCTCTCTTCTTCTCTCCTTCTTGCTTGTGTGTGCTCTTGAGAGAGGGAGTGTGAGAGTGTGAGAGAGTGAGTGTGTGTGAGAGTGAGGGATCAAGAGGGTGAAGCTCTTCACCATCTCCTCTTCTCTCCTTCTCTTCTCTTCTCTTCTCTTGCATTCGATTTTGGTTTGTTGATGATTGGAAAGCATGAAGGATCTATTTCAATTTTTTGCCTTCGATTTTCGTTGCATTTAGCGTAGCTTAGAGTTAGGAAATCGAACCGGAAAAGGGTAGGGTCTATTGTTTCAAAACAGGGCAAAACATGGAAAAAATCATGCGAAATGTGCAAAATGCTCGCTAATGAGGCCTAAGATTGACAAGAGAGTGATTGGGGACGTCAACGCCACATTTGGGAAGGCATATAAGGGCCAGGAGGCCAAAAGAGAGCTCATTTGTGCCATTTCAGTGAGAGAGAGAGAGCTAGAGAGTCCCAGCCCATGTGATTCGATCGCGTCACTGACACACTTACCAACCCATTCAGGTTTATGAATCCCTTCCTCTATCCCCCTAGATAGGATCTGGAGGGTTGTGCTTGGTATGATTGTGTAAATCCCAAGAATCGAGCGATATTGACATTGCGATGTTTTCGTCGCGCCGCGTTCGGCCCGTTCAAGCGGTCGCTTCTGGGTCGAGTCCCAAATTCAGCCCTCGGCCCCTTACCATTCGGCCACTCGAGCCGAAACCCTAGTCGGCCGACTGCCCTCAAACCCGACTGTCCGGGGCAACTATCCGAGTCAACCCACTCGGCCATCCAAGTCAAAGCTCTTTGCCATGTGGCACATCCGCCATTCGGCCCATCCGAGTGACCCGTCCGAGTCTCAAATTCGGAACTCGGCCACACCCGAGATTCGGCCCTCCGCCAAGCGCCGTTCGGCCCATCCAAATTACCCTGTCCGAACCTGCCATTCGGCCTATCCCAATTATCCTATCCAAACCTGCCATTCCGCCCGTCTGAGTCAAATCCGGAGATCCGGCCCTTGACCCCGTGCCTCAGCCCGTCCGAGTGACCTACTTGGACCCTACAATTCGGATCAATTGGTCCAGTGCAACTTTTTGTCGAATCTGTCAGAAATTTGACCCGACCTGGCAAATATGCATTAGCGCAACTTGTCAAAACCCTTTGGGTGCTCAGAACTTGATTCTGGCACACGCGATAAGAGAAATTGTAGTACATAGCTGCTTAGCGGTTAGCAGTAAGACAGTTGAGGGACCCAAGGACTCAGATGCAAGCTGCTGAACCATAAAACCTGATCGACACAAAGTGAACAAGGCAATGTACAAGGAAACCCTAAACCCTGACGAAACGGCCAGGAAATGGACCTACAAGCCTATCAGGCCCAAAATGAGCGTGAGTGAGTAAGACGCCAGGAAATTGCTTGCGGCACTCACATTGAATTTCCACACTTGAAGTGCACTTAAGAAAGCTGAAAGCGTGATTTGGCACAAGTGCACGAGAAACAACACACTCACCGAGTGACCATAAATTGAGGCTTGTATTCAATAATCAAAGGAACTCTCTCAGATAAATTGCTTAAGGAACCCACTAGTAGGATAAGACCCCAAGACATAGACAGGTGCCTGAGTGCCCTACTAGTAGGACCTGGGGAAGACACGAAGACACGGAAAGCAACACTATAGAGGATTGGATGCTACCGGAGCTGCTTGGATTGATTGACAACCTCATGGAGTTGGAAGCAGAAAAAATGTCGGGATCAAGAGGAGAATGAGGAGAGGACCAATTAGACTTGGGAGAATTTCCAACCTCAGTCCAGGAACTGGTCCATGACTACGATCTACTCACCGAGATCGTGATCTAGGGCGGACCTCTAGAGGAAGTGGTAGCTAACCTGGAAGAAGAGAGAAGAGCTATCAAGAGAGCACTAGAAGGCATAATTGCCTACAACCATGAGCAAAGGGCTAGAAGGCTACAGCAAGACGTAGATATGTGCGAGGCTAGACGAGTGCTAGACCTAGCTGGAGCGGCCAAATTCGGACTGAATGTAGAGAGGGAACAGGCAGCAAAGGCTAACATGACATTGAGCGAACTGGTAGCAAAGTGACTCTTGGACAACACATCCGTTGAATAGAGCGCTACTGCCCTAGCCGCTGCACTACTATCGGGATTGGGAGTCACACAAGGGGCTAAGGGGCAGGCTAGAATCCCCATAGTAGCAAAACAAGTAGCTAGATACAAACCTAACAGTGACCCATACAGCTTCATGGAGTAGTTCGAGCAAGTGTGTGAGGCAAATGGTCTTACCGACCCTGCACAGTGAGATCCAACTTTTGTTCTGTGCTTAGGCAATAAGGGGAGGACGTGGTATTCTAGTCTGGATGACACAGAACGTACGAACTTTGCTCGCCTTAAGGGCCTATTCATCAAGAGGTTTTTGGAGGCTGGGTATTTGGATAACCTCATCGTTAGGTTGATGAATATCAGTCAAAGTGAGAAGGAGGACATTAGGGATTACGTCACTCAGGTGCGTAGCCTCTACAAGAGAATCCCTGCCAATGAGTGACCTACCGAGAGGGCAGTGTCTATAGTGTTCATGAATGGGATTCGGAGAAAGGAGCTCTACAAGGCTTTGGCCAGTAACTCCACCTTGCAACGAGACGTGCTAGTAGCGTTTTTGAGGAGGCAATACCCATAGATGATCAACTCAAGGAACTCAACATGAGGACTACCAACCGAGAAAGTGCAAGCCAGAGGGACCCTGAGAGATCAACCACTTCGGGGGAAAAAGCAACTGCTAGTGTGCAGGATAAGGGAAAGAGTGTAGACCATGACCAAGGAATGGCAAAGATGAGAATGGAGATTGCACGGTTGCAAGAGCTTGTGAGGAAGCCTGTGAGATTGCATGTACAATGTATATACCGCGGCGGCAATCACCTCCTAGTCGAATGCCAAGATCCTAGATCTCGGTCGTGCTCAAATTGTGGTAGATTCGGGCATGATGTAGTGCATTGCAGAATGCCGAGGAGATTCCCATATGCACAGCAGTACAACCCTCCATACTTAGGTAATAGGCCACCCAATTTCTTTGGGAGAGGAGCCCAATTAGCTCTTTCATCATCAACTGCCTCAAGACCTATCGTGCCTAGGCTGGAGATGAACCCAACTGGTATACCCAGGCCACCAGGGCCTTTTGTAACCCACCCATCTAGCGATGCTCCTATTCACTTTGTGGAGGAGCCTAATGAGGAAGTAACATACGTCAACCCATACATATCCTATGACGAGGAGGGTAACCCAGTCCTGATGGACTATTGGCCAGTGCCAGTGATGGCTTTAGTAAGAGGAAGTGGTAGAGGCTTTGGAGGGCCCAGCCAAGATCTAGTCACATGCTGGACTTGCGGCCACCCAGGCCACATTTCATCACGCTGGCCAGAACGAGAACAAGCTAACAAGGACAAAGCCGATCTCCGGTGCACAGAGTGTGGAATCACACATCCGTTTCTTGACTGTCCTAGGCAGAAGCCATCAACTAGCTCTGCCAACATGCCATTGGTGCCTTTGGGGCTCTTTGGAGTGGAAACCTTTGGTAGTGAGGATACACCCATCCCACTACATGCCATGACGCGAGCTCAAACAAAGTAGGCAGGCATCTCCTTGCCAGGGCCAAGTAACCTTGACGCAACCTCAATGGGGAGGAAAAGCCGGAGGAGATGGAAAAAGAGAGCCGATGCAAAGATAACCCTTAAAACCGAGGAAGCGACTATGTTAGTAACGGGAAAGAAGGTCACAGATGCAGAGGCGGAGACCTCATCTCCTAAGACAGCCAAGCTAGGGAGCGCCAAGGTAGGGGAATATCCTCACCCCAAACGGCAGGTCGAGGCTATAGCCAAGGTCAAGGAGTGGGTCAAGGACACCCAAAAGCACCTCGAGGATGCTGAACCCATATTAGAAGATCCTATTGACGACTTCTCCAGCGTAAGTACACCAGACTCACCTTCAAAACCACAAGCTGCGAGCATACGTGCACCACTGAGAGCAACTCAGCAACAAGGCTAGGGGGAAAATTGCCAGGGTAGACAGAACGCATGGCCTAGAAATGCTAGACTCAAGGGAAGACAAGAGCCTAGTAATCTCCTCACAACCTTGTTGTCTACTCCAGTAACTCTAAGCTTGGAAGATCTACTTAGGCAAAATCATTCCTTATGGCAGGAGTTAGAAGACTTGATCGAGGGACACACAGGACTTGCGGGTGCTGATCCACAAGATCATGAGGCTGTTACACAGATCCCAAGTCTAACTCTACACTCAAATCCTAAGTCTTTGCACATCAATGCTTTTTGGCAAGGCACTGAAATGCACGCAGTTTTGCCCGTCCTAGCCTTAGGAGATATGACACGAAAATGGATTGTAGACACAGGCGCAACTATTACCATACTAAACCATGCAGTCTTAGAGGCATGGGGAAACCCTCCTATAGAGAGTGCCAGGTTTAACATCACGTTAGCAAATGGAATGAAGGTAAGACCATTCGGGGCCTTAAAGAATTGGCCAGTATAGATTGCCGGTGTGCAATTTTTGGTAAACTTCATTGTCATGAAGGGAGTGGATTACGACATACTATTAGGCCGACCTTGGATGAGGAATGCGCATGTCATAGAGGACTGGGGCAATTGGTTGATTTTCCTAGGGAACAGAACTAGTGCAGTAAGGGTAGAGATGGACACTTGGAAGACGACCCTTGTTGACCTAGCTGCCATCTCGGCTATGTTGAAAGGCGATACTCAAACGATCAAACCCTATGGATCACTCGCTAAATATGTTCCTTACCCTGAGGATGAGAGGGATTAGATGCACGTTTTGGCAACCATTGACCTACCATTCTGGGATGAGGAAGAACCATATCGGCAGGCTGCTAAAGCCGCAACCATGCCAACTGTACCACTCTGCATGATGGCAAGGAGCTCACTCAACCCGAGCAAACCAGCCTCGTTCCACATCCCTAACAACAAACTAGAGCTTCAGGAAATCGTAGAGTATCTGACCAAGAAACTGGAAGGCAATTTGACTGATAACTTAAAACCTCTATGTGATCTTTTAGCTAAGCCAGAATGGAAATGGACCAAGGTCCACGACCTGAATTTGTTATATAACTGGGCTTTAGTTACTGTGACAAGGAGATTGAAGAGGAAAGCTTAGGGGATGATGAGCAGTCAGAAGGATAGGACTCGGATGATGAGGAGTATGAGGATTGTCACTCTACGGGAGAAGAGAGTGAAGAAAAGATAGATACAATAGAGTACGACACGGAAGGAAAAGCGATAAAACAAATCAGGGCAGACTCGAGGCCTAGGAAAGGAAGAACCAGCTAGAACGAAAAAGGAGTCATGCAAATGGAGTGTGACAGATCTTGGCTAGAACGCGTAGGAGTCGTAGATTACGAGCAAGCCGGAGTAGCACGACCGTGGGTAATCCCAGTACTCAAGACGGATGCACCTACGGAACTACAACCCCCTAGGGAAACACCTTCCTCAAGTGAGGGGTGAGAGTTTAACTCAGAGTCAAAAGTCAGCACTGAGAGTGACCCTGAGATACCACAACCTTATAAAGTCAAACGCACCAAGGGAGACTTGCCAGTCCACCTGAGGCGCAAGAGGCTAAAAGAGGAGGCCAGGAAGCAAGCAAGGGACTCAGAAGCAGAAAGGCAAAAGAAACTGCAGGATCTACCCAAACGATTTACAAAATTTAAAAAGGGTGACAGAGTGGTGATTCTGCTAGGTGCGAAAAGACAAGGCCAAACTAGTGAACTGATCGAGGGACCTGCCAAAGTCAAGGAAGTTAACTTGGTTGGGGAAGGTGAAAAACCAAGACCTGTATTCAATGCAGATGACTTGACGGAGGATGAGGAGACCAAACTTGTTGCACTCCTGCAAGAGTGCATTGACGTATTTTCCTGGACATTGGACGAGCTTAAGGGAGTCGACCCTAGGGTTGTGACTCATAATATCCCAATGGTCCCTGATGCAGTGCCAATGAAACAACGACCTTACCCCATGAATCCCAAACATGCCCATGCAATAAAAGAGGAGATTGATAAACTCATGAGAGCAAGATTCATATATGAGATCGAGCACATGGACTGGGTATCACCTATCGACTAGCCCTGGGAAGTGCACCAAACAGGAGGAGAATCTCTGGCTTCTAAGGTAATGGAAAGGAAGAAAGCCTCCTCCAAGGCCTCTTTCATCGGATACGGAGGAGTCTTGACTGCACTCATTCAGGAGGAAGTAAAGGAAGCACAGGAGGCACAGGAGGGAGAAGGAGAAACGCCGGAGAGGTCACCTCCTCGCCAATAGGACAAAGACAGGTCCACCGACAGAACGAAAATAGAAAAAGAAGGGAAGGGGCAGACTTGCAAGAAGACAATTAGGACAACGAAGAAGAAGGCGGCGCAGAGGAAGAAGAAGAATGACAAAGGCAGGAAGAAGGAAAAGGAAGACTTGGAAAGGGCGAAGAAGGAATCCCTGAGAGAAGCAAAGGAGAGAGAGAGAACAAAGAGACAGCAGGAGGAGTGGGAAAAAGAGGAGTTATAGAAAGCAAAGGAGGCGTCAAAACAAGAAGCTGAAGCAGAGAAAAGGAGGGAAAAAGAAGGAGGAGCAGAAGAAAAGGGAGGAGAAAAGGAAGAGAAAAGCGGAGGAGGAAGAGGAGAAGCTACGAAGAAAGGAGGAAGAGGATCTGGCGAAGGCCACCCACCGGTCCATCAAACAACAGTGCTGAGCATACGAACTAAGGAACCTAAGCCCGTGCAGACAAGAGGGGCCAGGGTCTAGCACACAGGTGCCAAAGTTCGTGCCACCTCCGATTCCCGAAGGCAAAGGCAAGGCCCCGCTCCATCCGATCCCTACCCTCCTGGTGCCTTTCGTGGAACTCGCCACCATCACCCCCAGCATCCCCACTAGCGCAGATGTGTCAAACTTCATGGCGTGGATGCAGTATTTCATCAACAAGGAGATGCGCTAGGGGTAGAGCATGGAGACTAGGGCCACAGGTCAGAAGAGGCCAGCCACGGATGCAAAGTCTAGGCAAGAGCCCAAAAAGCAAAAAGTCGAAGCCTCAACCTTGCCCATTCACACAACGATGACACCACCGGCTAATTACAATGAATACGTCGCCAAGCTGCTCTCCCAATTGGAGAGAGCAAAGGAGGAACGAAAGATAGCCGTGGTGGCTAAGTTGGCAGTCGATAAGGAAACAATGGCCGATAAGGAAAGAGTTGGCGCGAGATTGCAGATCTGAAACAAGAACTGAAGGCTAGGGATGAGAGGGAGGAACACTGGAGGCAGCTGCTCGAAAAGAAGACTCAAGAGTTAGTAAACATGCAAAGAGAGCACAAGCTCTTAATAGTGCAGTACCAGGAGCTTGTTGTGCAATCTGCTCAGATTGATGCACTCGTGACGGAGCTGAATGCCAGGGATGAAGAAAGAAAACGAGACATAGAGGAGCAGCAGGAGGAACTCAAGTGCCTGACAGATCAGCTGACCTCTAAAAGAGGAGAACAAGAGAGGCTAGTCAGGAACTAGAGGATTATGAGCAAAAAATCATGATGCTGACCTTAACACAGGGAAAGGGCTTGGAAGTAATGAACAAAAGGGCAGAGGAGTGGGCTGCACACAACGAGAAGAGGGTGAAGACACTGGCACGCCTCCTTTCTCTACAGAAAATGAAAAAATCATCGTAGAGAGAAAGGTGGAGGTAGCCCAAGTGGCCTTCAGCACTCAACATAAGGCCTTCATCGACACTATCCTGGACGCCATGCATGCAGCGCAAGGAGAGCCACTGGAGGCAATGCAAAGAAAGCTCCGCATCGCAAGAAGAGCCCTGCATGTTGGACTATAGATGCCACCATTATCGGCGGAGGTTAGGCTGAGTTTGGATGAACAGTGAAAATACCCAATACTGGCCGGCCTAACCCCCCAGGAGATAGACGCCCTCGGGTTCGAGGAAGAAGCAACACACGCAGAATGGCAGGGGGAAGAAGTAGAGCTGGAAATCGATGTGAATCGATTCAGGGAAGACATAGTCCCACCACCCCCCTCGCCGCAGGCCCAAGACCCGCCACAACAAGACCAAGCTGCAAAAAGAAAAGCCATCTCTAAAGAAAGACGCAAAAAACTAGTGGAGGAGGCCAGAGAGAAACTGAGAGCCAAGCCAGTCGTGCTACCGTCCGCCCCTCTCCCTCCATGCCCAAATGATCTTCCCGCAAGATTCCACGCAGAATTGGTGGTGTGGGAGGTACAGGAACTAGGAAAGGATCCATTCTCCTTCAGTTTCCTCCTACCCAACAGTCTACGGAGGGTCCTACCTCTCAAAGTGATGGACGAGGTGATCGCGGTCGGTGGCCGGTTGGGAAAAAAATGGCTGGAGGAGCGGGAAAAGACCCCATCCTCTTGGGGCACCGAAGCGGCCAACTACTGGCAAGATAAGGTTTTTGAAATCCCCCACACTGTACAAAACTACAAGAGCCAACCCCTGTGGAGAAGGCGAGTATGCGACATAAGCATGCTCGCCTAGATGGCTTTTTGTAATACCCTACCATTCGAGCGGAATGACCCTACCTACATGGCATACCCTTGAAGGGTAGGGGTAGAATTTGATACCACCCTCCACGGGCGGTATGACTTTCATGTTATTTATAACTCCACTGCAGTATCCCTTGAGAACACCCTTTTTTTTACCGCCACAGAAAGCCTGGACGAGTCTATGATGCGCTTCCTTGCGGACTCTTCCTCATGTCCTCACCCCGCTTTTATAACCACTTGTAATTATCTTAGGTTACTTAGGCTACTTCTTAAGTAGGACTCGGCTCCACAAGAGCGTGGCCTGTCTCCCCTATTCTTTGACCCTAACACTATAGATAACTGCGCCATGGCTCGTCTCATAATGAGGGCTAGTCTCCTTCCCTCTTTTTGCCTAGCCCTCCTAGAGGACATGAATGACAGCCAATTCACTAGATGCAACCACCCCTTTCTATCTACCACCTCCCTTCATGTTCGCATGAATCTAAAAGATTACATGCAAACTCGCCAATTTTTGAGCAAGTCTCTCTGACCCCCTTCTCCTCCTCATTTCGATCAAGACAATTAGGCCTATGTATCATTTCAATCAAAAAAAAAAAAGCAAGAAAGAAAGCACCACAATCATTGCACCTAGGGTTCTCCCTAGCCCCATCCCCCACTTCACGCTTAGGGCACATCAAGGGCAAGACTTTCAGACCTATCTCCCTAAGGCTCACACTACACCTCCAACGAAGCACAAGCTGGGTCCTCAAGTGTGGGATGTCACCAAGGGCTTGCCCAAGGTTAGACCCATCTCCCAGTTCCACTGCCATGAGTACCACACACTACACGGCGAGCAAACACACCCCTTAAGGAGTGCACAACTTTTCTTGTAGGTTATGTTCATGCCTCAAGACATGGCTACCCGCGGAAGAGGATCGCCCACGGCATCCTTTAATGATCAAAACTTATTTTCCTGTACCGGCATCCGGCCATCTGCCTGTTGATGGCTACCCTGATTGAACCAAGTCAAGGTAGAACTGCCATTGGCATAGATCTTGGAACCTCATCATCCAATGATCCATGCCCAACGCCTCAAGATCTACAGATCGCTTATTGACTCCACAAGCCTGAAGACCTTCAACTCAAAACTGAAGACCTTCTACTCAAAGACAAGGATCTTCAATCAAGGCCACGGGATTTCAAGGCAAACAACGTTCGGGGGGTTTCTCCATAATAAATCCCTCCAATACCATCCTCCTAAGGGATTGCTTATTGCTTCAAGCATTTCTGATACTCAAAAGATGACCAGCTACACAAGGGGCGCCACCATAGTGTGAAAGATGACGAGTATCTTCATGGAGCCTAAAGCACAACGGAATCTTTCCTGGTCGTCGTCCCCAACCTCCATCACCTATCATTCCCCCAACCACCCACCTACCTGTTCCACCCAGCAGCCGACCTAACTAGCCACTCCGTCCCACTGCAGTGCCATGGGATTTAGGCTTGGCTAGGAGGGGGTAATGTTACCGTGTTTCCGCAGCACAGAGGAGCGGAAAAGGGAAAAAATGAAAATAGCAAAAAAAGGCATTGGATAAAAGCAGAAAAAGGTGCCTTGACCTGGAGCCAGTCCCTGAAAAATTCAAATTTTCAGGCACGACCCTCAGGAAGCTTCAGTGTCGGTCCTAGGCAACAAAAGAATTAAAATGCAAAAGCACCCCCCGAATCTTTGTAAAAGAGTGCCAGGCTTGCTCCTGTGCAAAGTGTATGCATTAGTTGGGAATAGGATAAATTAGAATGGTGGGAAATGGGAAAAAGGGCCTAGGCTACGGCCGGCCATGTAAAAGAGGGAAAAGGGGATGACCACCCAAAAAGGATTTAGGGCTTTGTATATAAAGTTGAAAAGTGAATGAGAAGCTCATTCTTTGGTGTGTGGCAAAAAGAGTCTTCTTCTTCCTCTCTTCTTCTCTCCTTCTTTCTTGTGTGTACTCTTGAGAGAGGGAGTGTGAGAGTGTGAGGGAGTGAGTGTGTGTGAGAGTGAGGGATCAAGAGGGTGAAGCTCTTCACCATCTCCTCTTCTCTTCTTCTCTTCTCTTCTCTTCTCTTCTCTTCTCTTCTCTTCTCTTGCGCGCGCGGCTATGGAGGATGGAACTTGGAGATGGAGGAGGCTTGAGGATGCTTGAGCTAGCATCAAGAATCGTGGAGCTACCGAAGTGCAAGAGAGAGAAGGGTACTCGATCAGGCATCAAGGTAAGCTCACTACACATTCGTAGGATCGACGGCACATCGGCTAGGTGAGAGATAGCCATTAGAGCTCACTTGGAATGCTTGAAACAACAAGCGGTCTGTGGGTCTTGAGAGAGGGAGAGGGAGAGGGAAACATTGAAAGAGAGAAAGATAGGGAGAGGGAGAGGGAGGGAGAGAGAAAGAGAGGGGGAGAGAGAGAAAAAGAGAGAAAAAACATTAAACATAATAGGGAAAGAGAGAAAGAGAGGGTGAGGATGAGGGAGAGGAGAGAGAAAATACATTAAACATAATAGGAAAAGAGAGAAAGAGAGGGAGAGGGTGAGGGTGAAGGAGGGAGAGGAAGAGAGAAAAGGAAATGAGAGAGGGAGAGGAGAGAGAAAAAGAGAGAAAAAACATTAAACCTAATAGGGAAAGAGAGAAAGAGAGGGTGAGGGTGAGGGAGGGAGAGGAAGAGAGAAAAGGAAATGAGAGAGGGAGAGGAGAGAGAAAAAACATTAAACATAATAGAGAAAGAGAGAAAGAGAGGGTGAGGGTGAGGGAGGGAGAGAAAGAGAGAAAAATGAGAGAAAGAGAGAAAAAAAATGAGAGAGGGAGAGGAGAGAGAACAAGAGAGAAAAAACATTAAATCTGATAGGGAAAGAGAGAAAGAGAGGGAGACGGTGAGGGAGGGAGTATATAGGAGAGAGTGAGAGGAGAGAGAAAAAATGAGAGAGAGAGAGAGGAGAAAGAAAAAGAGAGAAAAAACATTAAACCTAATAGGGAAAGAGAGAAAGAGAGGGTGAGGATGAGGCAGGGAGAGGAAATAAGAGAGGGAGAGAAAGAGAGAAAAGGAAATGAGAGAGGGAGAGGAGAGAAAAAAACATTAAACATAATAGGAAAAGAGAGAAATAGAGGATGAGGGTGAGGGAGGAGAGGAGAGAGAAAAAAAAGAGAGGGAGAGGAGAGATAAAAAGAGAGAAAAAACATTAAACCTAATAGGAAAAGAGAGAAAGAGAGGGAGAGGGTGAGGGAGGGAGAGGAAGAGAGAAAATGAAATTAATTGTTGTTGTTTATTGTAGTAGTGGTAGTAGTAGTTTTTTCTTTTCTTTTATTGTTTATTGTTGTTTAGTTTTCTTGTTTTTTATAGTAGTAGTAGTAGTAGTTTTTTCTTCTTTTCTTGTTTATTGTTATAGTAGTAGTAGTAGTTGTTGTTGTTGTTGTTTTTTTCTTCTTCTTCTTTTCTTGTTTATTATAGTGGTCATAGTCATGGTAGTAATAGTGGTAGTGGTAGATGTGGTAGTCGTGATCGTAGTCGTGGTAGTGGCAGTGGCAGTGGCGGTCTTCGTCTTAGTCGTAGCCATGATCGTTAAAGAAAATGAGAGAGGGAGAAGAAGAGAAAAAAGAAGAAGGAATGAGAGAGAGAGAATAAACATGCAACATAATAAAGAAAGAGAATAAGAGAGAGAGATGGAAGGAAAGGAGTTAATAAATGGATTAAAAACAAAGAGAGAGTGGTGGCGAGATCCGGTGCAACACCACGAGATGGGAAACACTCTGATATATATATGTTAATCTGTGGGTGGGTGAAGACTTTATATACGTTAATTTTTTCTAAGTTACAAGAGAAGAAATCCCTTCTCAAACAATTTAAGAAAGAAAAAAAGAATGATAACAAAAACAAATTGTTTGTTGTAACATAGACAAAATGGAAAACGATGAAGGTCTTGTTGTTCCAGATCGTGAGGCATATCTTAATCAGTGTGTCCTGTGTCCTTGCTCTCAATGCAAGTTGGCAATTAGACGAAAACATCAATTGTCTATAGAACACATTTGACGCTTCAGCGAGTTTCAATCTAAGATCATTGATCAGGCGATCTTGGATTTTCAACAAACGGTAAGAAAAGTTAATATCAATCATGCATTGTACTCGCAAGCTAATTGAATACCATATACAAGAAGATTGGGTGTGGCTAGCAAATTTTCTATCCAGGGATGTGACGTCTCGTTGTCGAAGGGTTTTTGAAAGCAAAGTCGCAACCACAGAGGTTCTTGAGAAATTCCAAGACGGAAGATCAAGCGAAGCAAATAATCAAGACAAATATGATGTCAAGTAACGATTTTATTATTGCCAAGTTTTCACTGTAAGCATAGAGAAACACCATAACAAATCCACATGTGATCTAGGCAATTGACCCATGCCATGTATACAAGCTCTTTTTAGAGTCCAAGCTTATGAGAAGCAAGATTTCAAATGCACACAATTGACAACAGTTTCAGCCTACTTCACTCTGAGTTGCATCCATGCTGCCTACACACATTTCTATTGGGTCTTAATGAATTCTTTTACACCTCTTGGAAGTCTCTTTACAAAGAGGTCTTTAGGGAAGACTTCAGTGATCTTCCTCACCACTATTTTAAACTTCGCAGCCTTAGCTTTAGTGTGCCTTTGCCTGTGAGCATTGTTGTGTCCAAACCCTTTGGAGAAGGATACTACTGCACTATTGCACTGATTCCAATTGTCAGTGGGATCTAACTTGGGCTATGATGTTTCTATCCATATCCAGCTCACTGCTTTGCATAGGTTAGCTGCTTGAGATTTTGTTAAGAGCCCTTAGTCCTGAAGGGGGTTGAAAGTTATCCACATTTTCCTTGTCGGTCTTCTTTCTTCCTATGACATCAGTCTGTGTTTTACCTTGGGATTACCCTTTGGAGAGTGGTCTATCTGGTTTTGAAGGGGAAGTGTTGCTTCCTGCTGTCTACTTGGGAGAGTTGTCCTCCCTTTGGCTGCGAGATCTGTTGGGCAATTTTGTTTTGTCTAGTGGCTGTCCTCCTTGGAAGAAGTTGCATCACGGAATTTTGGGTTAGCCTTCTGGGCATCAGATTCAGTCTGCATCACATCCCTGTCCTCAGCGTCCCCTCTGGCTTGCTTGGTAGGACATGTCTTCACAAAGTGGCTTGAGGCTCTGCAGATATAACAAGTATCTGGAAAGGATGAAAATTTAATTTACATTACAAGCTGTTTCTCCATCTTCTCCATATCGATTTTCTTCTCCTGCACCGCCGAACTCCAATCGATTTGCGAAAAATCCTCTTCCCTCTTCCTCTTTAGTTCCTTCCGCAGAGAGTACTTCTCTGGCCATTCATCTTGCCCCTTCTCTAACTGCAACTCCGTGTCCAGATAGTACATGTCATCAAGTGCAAAACCTGGCTTGTATGAGAACAACAGACCGCGAAGTAACTTTCCATCGATATTTGTCTCAATTGTATAGCCGTAATGGAATACATCAGTTATCTTTACTTCATTCAACTTCTTTCGTTTTTTCCTCCCTTCGATGTCTTGCTCCTCTCATCTGAATGCTGAGCTCGCCCCCCTCGAAGACCAGACAATGATCCTCTCTTCCCCACATTATCAATCATTATCAGCTTTTATTTTTATCTTCAGCTTCAAAGCTCTCATCCTTGGCTTGTTTCCCTCGGAAAACCTCTCCGGCTTGAACTCGTATACATCCTCGCCCTACAACTCTGGCCTTTCTTTTGTCGCCTGAATTCTGCACATATTGCTCTCCAATCAGCTCCTCTTTCCTCTTTTCTGCTGCGTAAGCCTCTCTAAAATCATCGAAAACATGGAGTCCATCCCCAGTATGAGAAGTAAGCACAATAGAGGGAGCTGAATAAGCTTCTGCCGCTGCCCATACCCAATGGACCACATAAAAACTCCCAAGGACAATCAGTAGCACAATATGAACAGCAAATGCCTTCCATGGCAACCCTAGAAGCCTCCTTTTTCTTTTGCCTCAATGTCGACTGCTTTTTCCCAGGACCTCTTTTTCCCTTAGCACCAGAAAAGCGGCCCCTTTCTTTTTCTCATCATCTTCGTTTTTGCTTCCCTCCAAAAAGCCCTCATTTAAAAAATAGACCTTGCTTTTTCTTTTAGCTCCTCTATTCCTGCCCCATCATATACAACCAAAGTACCACTATTGTAGATGCCTAGAGAAGATATAGCAGCAGTCATAGAAGATCTAATGCGGAAGCTAACCTGCATGTCATTCTGAAAATATTGAACTTCACAAAGAACTCCACCAACCACACCTACGAATATCAAAGCACCATATACATAACCAATCTCAAAATCTGTGCTAGTCTCAGCCACATCTCCCAAAGCTCCTGTGAGCTGTTGATCAAAACCTCCTCGTCTAGGTTGACTGACCACTTGGCAAGACATGCCAACTAGAGCATTATTGATAAGTTCCTCTTGCTCCAAACCCTCTTCCACGTAGAACAAAAGTATAAACACAACAACTAAATATGTACAAAGTATCAAATCCTACACACACAACTTTTGGGTTGATTTCACACCTCAAATGCGCAGCAATACAACATCGTCCCAAGGAGGAGTTCACCCTTTGTGGCCAATTAGAAGAGTTCGTGGGCGTGAGATGGATGGAGTGCCTGAGCCAATCCACCACTTGAAAGGTACTACCCAATCTATACCGTCAATACCAGAGGAGACAGGTAGCCTTCTAGACCTACCTACAATCTTGGAGCCTGAGATGGAGGCAATGATCGATGCATTGATTCCCATGGATGTCGAGACTTCTGATCCGCTTAGAGAGGAAGCATCCATACCATTATATGATGGGTGCCGAGTATCTCGCTTGAAGACACTGCTTCCACTCCTAAGTGTACAAGCAAAATACGGGTGGAGCGATGCGAGTGTGACCTAGTTGTTTAGGTACCTTGTACGTACGCTTCGTTGATTTCTTTTCGGCACTATCATTAAAAACATTTGTGCTTTTTCAAGGTGTTTTATGATTTTTTTCAGGTTACTGAAATATCATATATTACCACCTGTAAATACCATACCTGAGTCTTGTGATGATGCACGACATGTTTTACGAAAGCTTGGCATGGACTACAACAGCATCCATGCATATATCAACAATTGCCTACTGTTTCAAGGAGAATACAAGACTATGGAGACATGTCCAGAGTGTGGTGCTCACAGGTATTGACATGACTTGCGAGGGCAAACCATCCCTCAAAAATTTCTTAGACACTTTTTGCTTATCCCCCGCATAAACCACATGTTTGGTACGTCTGGCATGGTGAGCTTGACAATGTGGCATGCACAAAATAGGTCCACAAATTGACTTTACCTTCCCAAGCTTTGCCTGAGAGCCAAGGAATCTTCGGCTTGGTCTTGCAATGGATGGCGTGAACCCATTCGGTCTGCGCTCAACTTCTTACAATGTGTGGCCTATAGTCCTTGTCAACTACAATATCCCTCCATGGCTTTCTACGAAGAAAGGATATCTCATCCTCAGCTTACTTGTCCCCAGCAGCTACAAAGTCAAAAATATGGACGTGTATCTTCGTCCATTAGTCGATGAGCTTAAGGTTTTTTGGGAGGAGGGGGTCACCATGCAAGATATGAGCAAGCACGATGGTCCACAGTCCGTCAATATTCGAGCCATTCTCATGTGGACGATGCATGACTTTCCGGGATTCAGAGAGTGCTCAGGTAAATAGGCTTTTTTTCTCATTGGTAATATCTATATTTTATCTCGTTAAAGTTTGTATTCACTAGATAGAGGTGTTGGAACAGGTCTGGTTAACTCAGGTTATCATGCATGTCCATTGTGCGGGCCACAGCTAGACTCCCGAAGGTCACGAACCATGAAGAAGATGGTATATCAAGGACATGCCACTTTCTTGCCATGAACTCAAGGAATGCATGGTACGAGCTAAAAATGGTCCATGCACGGAGTCACATCCAAACGGGATGCAATTCTCAGTTTTCTACGAGTTGCCATATTGGACCCACTTACAGATCAACCACTTGTTGGATCCCATGCATATTTTCAAGAATGTGGGCAGCTTGCTATGGGACCACATCATAGGAAAAAGAGACACTATAGGGGCACGTATGGATTTAAAGGAGGTAGTAAGATGGAGGCACTTTGGTCGCAGTCGAGTGCTAATGGTCGCATATAGCTACCTCATGCTCCTTGGGTTTTGTCCACTAAAGAAGAGCGCATTGTGAACCAAGTAGTCAAGTCTATCCGCACTCTGACGGGTATGACGTGTTCTCTCAGGTCTGCATTTTCTAAAGATGACCAATTATCAGGGCTAAAATCCCATGACTGGCATAAGATATGTCAGGTTTGTACTACGAATGGATTGTAATTGGCGTGCGCATTTTGCTCTTTGGAGTATAGCCATTGTTCATAATGTTTTCTCATTTGTAGCAGTTTGTACTACCGATCACGATCGCAAGATGCCTTACTCCAGAAATATGCGGGGCCATTTACAGGTTGTCGACTTCAGTGCAATGGATCTCACAGAAGGAGATTAAGACATCCTCTATTGAATCCATGAGGCGAGGAGCAGTGGAGACGGTCTGTCTCTTTGAGACATGCTCACGATACAAATTCACCTTCTTGTGCATCTTGTAGATGAAGTGGAGATTACTAGACCTGTCCATATACGATGGATGTTCTTCTTGGAGTGCTTCATGAAAACCCTGAAAGGCTTTGTGCGACAACAAGCTCGGCCAAAAGGTAGCATGGCTAAAGGTTGGTTGGTGTCTGAGGCGCTAGTGCATATCTCACAATGGCTACCAACGGTGGATCCAAACAACAAAATGCTATGGTTGCTGAAGGACGATGATAGATTGACCGGAGATGTGGTGGTTGGAAATGGGGTAGAAAAAAGAATGGATACTGCAATGGAGGAGAAGGTGAATCACTTTTGTATATTGCACCATGCCTCTATGGAGGCGTGGCTCGCCAGGTACCAGATCGCTAGGCAAGATCAAGAGGAAGCGTGATCTGAATTTTGACGTAGTACGCGCCATCGACTGTTTCGATATCCCGAGAGCATGGAGGAGATGCCGTGGTTCATGTTAACGCGATGGTTGCATGGAGCTTTGACTGCAGCGTCTTGCGAAGGGACGGGAGTATCAATTGAGAAGTGGGAATTCTCGAGGGCATGTAGTCCAAAGGTGATGGCGTGTTTAGGATTTGTCGTATCTATATTTTATATGAGACAACTAATTTGAGTGTTTCAATGTACAATATAGAATATATAGTGCAGCGTGGTTGTGTAGACATCATTTTCGCGTGGAGCATATTGACAAAATGCACTCCACAATGGACTGTGGTATCATGGCAAGGTTCGAGTAGGAGAGCCGACAACGAGCAACGGATCCAAACACGGTTATAGATGAGATGGAGTATTTCGGAAACTTGCAAAGTATTGTTACGGTGGATTACCATAGTATTCGATGTGTAGTGGTTTAAAGTGGTACTTGAAGGAGCTGGAGCAATAATTCGACGAGGTCCATCTAGATTTCTCGAAATAGATTTCGAAAAAAAATGGACAGATTTGCATGACACCTTTGTGTTGCCGGCCCATTGTGAACAGGTGCATGAACTCATTTATTTGTTAAATGTATTATGACATGGTACATGTCACAATAGTTTAATCTCTCTTGTACGTGTTTGTAAACACGTAATCTTCTATCCAAACCCCCAACAACCTCAATGGTGGTATATTATACATTCAGCTTCCCGAAGTGCGAGAGTATATCATCAAAGTGATGTTCTGAGCATAGATGAGGATAATATGCAAATAGAGGGGTAGATATTACAAGGGATGGAGGCCACCGGAAGCTTGGAGCATGTAGAGGAGCCAGTAAGCATCGGCTAACAATGATGGAAATACAGGAGTCCAAGAATTCTTTGAGAACGAGGTGGACTCATCCTTTTGTGGTAACATGTCTATTGACCTTCCAGTGTATGCAGAGTTGTGTTAGGAGATTAACATGGGACCATAGGATGCTTCATACTTGGAGCATCCACTTACTCAATTCGTAGACTAATCGCTTATAAAGGTACATAAGATATGCATTTTAAGTGAAATCATTTTTTAAGGATTTATATTACTGTGCTTTGTATGATTTAAATTGATTATGCTAACATCATTTTTTTCTGTGTAGGTGACCTTTTCAGGATGAGTCAAGGGATGAGCGATGAGGAGTTGCAGGATATCTTCATGCGCATGTCTCTAGATTAGATGGTGAGATTCATAAACATGGCGGACTAGGAGCTGTCTCGGACATCTTCAGGACACTCTATTAGATCTACTTCGGTGCGATCAGATGCTTTAGCTTCGAGTAGATGAGGTTGACGCTCCAGACTTGGGCCAGAGGGAGGGAGTGCTTCAGGGTCAGGGGGATGCTGTAGAGATACAGAGGCAGTGAGCCCATGGTCGGCACGGAATACATGTGCAACTCCTCACTCTCGTAGCGATTCTAGGGAGTATGGCTCAGGGGGTTGCTGTGGAGGCACGGGGGCGGTGTCTCTATCTCGTCATTTTTTTGGAGTTGCGTGACCTCCAAGATTTGTCATACCTGTGGGGACATCTGCTCCAGTTCAGCCGTCTGCAGCAGGTGGCACCCCTATGGGTGCTACACTGATAGATACTACCCTGATCGGTACACCGGATGTACATGGGTCTCTTGGATATGCCCAAGAGCGTGGACGCAAGTGGGAGAGGACCCATCTTAGGCATACCCCAGAGGGATATGCCTATCTTGTTGATGATAGGTGTCAGGAGCCATCGTCATGAATGATGAGGGGAGGAGGGTGATGGCTCGCATGAGAGAGTTGTACCAACAAGTTTTTCGGCACAACATCTTAAATCATTGTATCCGAGGAGAGCAAGGACTACATAGTAGCATCCTTGCATGAGGAGTTTTCGATTCCAGCCATAACAGATAGATTTTCTACGGGCTGGATGATGGATTGCATGAGTGCATATATGTCACACAAATGATCGAACGCACACAAGGCACTCAAGAGTAGGGCTACAAAGCTCGAGTGGCTAGACGCGGACGATTGGCGTCGATTGAGGAAGGAGGCTACAGATTCTCCAGGATGATAGAGTCAGCAGCGCGAGGTGGCGAGGGCACGACTAGAGGCCGGACTAGTCCATCATCTTGGGAGTAGCAACCACAGGACATATCTGGAGGACTTTGTAAGTTTTTCTTTTGTTTTGCTTGCTTATTTTTTTGCAATATCCTTTCTACTGACAATCATATTTCTAACAGTTAGTATTTTGTTTTCTTTGCAGCACTCCATTACAAATCGCGATCCGACTGGCCTTGAGACTCGATATGCAAAGAGGCATGGTCTCACTACATTAATCGATCGATTATATAGACGTGGTGGCCCTGTAAGTCACTCATCTTTCTTGTCCGTAGTTACCATGTTTAATTAGAATGCATTATTGTATGGTGGACTAATGTGTAGTTGTTTCTTTTTTTGCAAAGTCCGTTCGATGCTCTTTTGCGACAGGATGAGCTTTCGAATGGCGAGGATATATAGCTCACCCTTGGATCCCTAGAGCTCACACACCCTTCTTTTTTGGTCGCCTGATTTGTGTAGACATTTTCTATGTAGTAGTGATATCTTGTCATGATTTTACCAGTCACTTTCATTATGCGATCATGTATTTATTTCATGTATTAGTGTTATGATTTAAGTACACTTTGTTTTTGTCTACACGAGCATTGTACACAGTGCAGAAACTATTTTGTATGGCCCAAATAAAGCACACAGTGTTTTCCCTGTTACCGTCGCTATTAGCGTCACAAATTTACCTACACGTGTCATTATTGGCGTCGTTATTAGCATCACAGAGCGTCGTTATCAGCGTTGGTATCAGCGACGCTGATAACGATTGTTCTATGGCGTCGCCAATAACGACGCTTTTTGCGACGACGGGGAAAACTTTTGTTATTTACATTTTCGTCGCTTTTAACGTCGATATAAGGCCTATATCTTGTAGTGAATGTGACCCTTCTTTGGGCATTACATTCTCCTTATTTGCCATATCGAGGTTTTCCATCTTGAAAGAAATGGTTAAATTGTAGTGACCAATAGTGTTGTCCTTGACCTTCTTAGATACTACATTATAGACCAACAAACCAATTGTGACCTTCCTATAGTCCTACAATGATACCCCACATTCAACCACCACTAGTGGGGCAACTTTTTAAAGATAATCTATAGAAAGAAATCACTAATTCGTATGAGCGTTCTAGCTACTAATGTTCCAATAGATGATACTTTTGTCAATAATCATATCAAAATCCTAGAAGAGGTCATTGATAAGATAATAAAACCTCACTAAAATATATATCTCAAGCCAATAAGAAATATAAGTTTATAAATTTTGAAGAAAATATTTTAGTTTGGCTTTGTATTGAAAAGAGAAGATTAAATCCATTTGAAGGTATCTTAAAGTAAAATTAGCCCAATATATTATCTACTATTTTGTACTATGCACTCATGATAAGATTAATGAAAATATATTTAGATTGGATATTCCTCCCCATTTGCAAATTCATAAATTATTTTATAATCGTTCATTGAAATATTTGATGGAAACTCCATTTGTCACATTAGTTGTAGATTATCCTCCAGTATTTAAGGGAGATACTAAAATTTTAGTACCTAAAATTATCTTTGATTCTGATCAAGCCACTACACAAATTGGTACTTAGTATATAGATATTTAGCTAAGTATAGAAACCATTCTATTGAAGAATCCCACTCACAATAAATCACATTAAGGCCAAATGGCCATAGCTTCACTAAAAGATATAGTGTTTGGAAAATCCATGCTTATTCTATTTTTGTAGGAGATGTACAAATTTTTTGTACGAGACAATATATATGGTATTCAGGATTACCTCATATCAATTTAGTGCAAATTTATTGCATGAGGCAACATTGCCATGCAACCCTTAGAAAATATTATGATAATTTATAAATTTATAACTATAAAAATAAGGTGTTATTTTTTAAAAATAGATTTTCCTTTGTCTATTTGTTGCATAATAATGACTTATTACTTGTGTAGCTCTACATATAACACTAGTCACATTGTACTTGGTGGATATATGACATTTTTAATGAGTTCATTATCAAATGGAGTTATGTAGACATAATTTTTTGTGTATTTATCAATAGAGCGTAATTTAATACATATGCTCATTATTATTTGGATGCTACTATTACACAAAATTATTTGTGTCCTTATGTGCACAAAATTATTTATTATTTATATAACCTTTATATGATGGCCTAAGGCAAAGGCAATTATTTTTAGAAGTTTAGATTTATCAATTAGATTCTAGGAAGTTGTTAAAAAAAGGTTTGTTCATTATTTAAGAAAAAATCCCAAAATGATGCTTTTTAATAGTTTTGAGCATAAGAGCTAAGAAATGCAAATCCATAAATATATGCACAAGGGAGGCACTCACTCATGCACATAGGGAGATTGTACCCATTCTCTTGAAGTACACTCTTATTCCAAATTCTCTATTGTTTATTTATGCTTGTGCAATTTTTATTAGTTAAGTATTAAAGTATACTAAAGGGAGCAACATCCACCACTAATGCTATGTATCACATGTATTCAAGAAATAATCATATTGAAGGGAGCAACATCCATCATTAAGGCTAAGTATCACATCTCTTCAAGAGGTAATTTCAAAAACCCTTACATGTTTCCTTAACTTATATGTTCTTTTTTGTCATATACTTATGATTTTTTGAGAAAATTATTTGAAAATTCATCTACTAATGTAGATTCTCTTAAAAATAAGAAGAAAAAGTCCCTTCTTGAGGAATTCATGAGCTAGAACTATATATGTTTAAATAAACCTTTCAAGTGCAACTTTTGCATCCTTTGGCTACATAGCCTTGGGAATTGTGCTTTGCACATAAAAGACTCCCCACTTAGCCTACACCTAAAGAGGGAAGAACTTAGTGCAACAATTAGTTCAATCTCTATCTAGACATGAGTGCAAATTCCCTTATTCAAATCAGCCCTCTTATAATTTCTTCAATTTCACAAGTGTCATCTACCTTGCTGAGTTGCTAGCCACATTGGCATAGGGGACCGAGGCTGTGGAACAAGTTACAACAAGATTGTTGGTTTCTCTCGACCCTTAGATAATAAGTGTAAGATGCTAAAAATAAAATAATTAATGTCTTTTTCAAACATCTACAAGTTAAAGTGTCTATCTATTATCCGTTCTTAAGAGTGTTCGTTTAGGGTGTCTCTATTCAAAAGGTCAAGCGACCAAAATTGTTAAGCATAACCTCCCATCTTTTGAATATAATGGTTGCCTTGAGTGAATGTTTAAGGCATGTTTTGGACACCATGCATGCCGGGTGGCTCTGAGTTGGCAAAACCAGCCTTGGATTTTCTATGCGCCAACCATGTTATGGGTCACTCTCCTACAGTCACTACATCATATAGTGAGAAAAGCAAGCAGTAAGCCCACCGCTGATAATTCGAAGAATGAAAGGTCCTTAACACCAGCATTGATCCGTTTCCCAGCTCCTCCCTTTTCCGGATGAGAGGGGGCTTCTTCGCGAAGAGCAGTAAGAAGAAGAAGGCCTGTGCTGCTTCGTCGACACCGCATTTCCCGATTTGGAAAACCTGGTCTTCTTGAAATTACCAGCTGCTGATTGGGAGGAGTGCTGGAGAGATAGCTGGAGGTCGTAGCGCGCCCTGGTGTGGGGGTCGGAGAGCGCCACGTAGGCGGACTGGATTTGCAGAAAGCGCGTGGTGTAGGCCTCCTTGTCGGGGAGGGGAGCGACGTCCGGGTGGTTTTGGAGGGCTAGGCGGCGGAAGGCGGATTTGATGTCGGCATTGGAGGCGGTTTTGGGGACGTGGAGGACGTCGTACAGGCTGGAGGGGGAGGGAGATGAAACGGAAGGGAGTGCCGACGTGGACGCCGAGGTGTCGGAGAAGGATGACGTGGCGATGGCGGACACGACGGAGACGGTGGGGGCTATGGGGCCTCGTCTTTCCATGAGCGTCATGGGGGCGGTGGAGGAGGAGGAGAAAGACGGGGGCAGGGCAGGCCCTGCTGTCGTGGGCGCAATCGAAGAAGAGAGAGCCGAGGCCATGCACGAATGAGAAGCAAATGCCATACAAGAAGAAGCAGGGCAAGTCCTTGCGATGAATGAATTATGAACGAGAGAGAGAGAGAGAGAACACTAGGACCTACAGAGACACGGACGCTGAGATGCGGCAGGTCCCTTTTACGGTCCCCCACCTGCCCGCTGCCAAGCCGTAACCGGTTGACGTGGGTGGTCCGCCGACGGGGACGCGATAGCGACACCTCCCGCGGTGCAACTGGCAGGCGGTTCGTGTTCCAATTTCTTTGTTTTCTGAAATATTTCTTTAAACTTCCTTTGGGCCCACTTGTCCTTTGCTCTGTCATCGAGTACTGCGTCGTGCTCGTCACCCTCGCTGTTTCCAAATTCCTAGTGAGCTGTTTCCTGCACCTTATCCATAGGACCCACGCAAGCCCATAGTAAGAGCCTAGAGGAGCTTCACATAAGTTTAGTTTGCACGATTAGAGTCTTGTTTCCCCAAGGTCTCAGTTGCCGAGCTACTACTTGCGAGGTCTTTGAAAACCAAACCAAGTAGTAGGTCCTTGAAAACCAAATTGAACGACAAAACTTGACAAACAGATTCCTTGCAATAGTCTTCTCATCCCGTTCCATAAGAGAAAATGAGTGTTCTCCTTGATGGAACTAGATTTCCCCACCACATGGCACCCATGCAAGGCAGTTCGGAACAACATAAAATGTGCAAATATCCCCTCCACACGAGCAAAACCTCGACCTTCAACATACAGGTATGCCCCTCATATTTAGATCATTAGCCGCTTCCATAATGGTAAGTTGTAGTACTCTTCCCCCCTCCTTATCGAATAGCATCAACAGAGATGCCCTTCATGCAAGTTACTCTACATTCCTTTCCAATCCAATTATCAAAAACCTACCGCCCAAAACATTGTGGAACGTCGGTAGGCATAGACAAGTACAAGAAGAAGGAAGAAACAAACTTCCTCCAAAGATTGATTCATCCTTACACCTCTACCTAGCTTGAAGACATGTAGGTTTACCCTACCACGTAGGGGACATTCAACTCTCAACCTTCATGGATACCTCTAGATGTTAAGGCAACCATTTTGAAGGAGTTGGTGGTATGTAAGCAATTGATGGGAAAATCAATGCTGCTCCCTAAGGAGGAATCAACACCCAAGGTGGGGCCTACCCTCTGGTTGAGTCCTCAATAGCAAGCTCGCAACTAGGTTTACTCTATTTGTAATTAATACAATTAATGCACAAAAGACTTGCCTAAAAGGTAAATGCCCTATAGCCCTTAATCCTAAGAGAATGTGTCGTTAGAAATCAATTTTTGGTGGTTGTGCACTTGTTGGTCTATGCCACAATTGGTATTCACCAATCGAACAGTTTAGGACTTGGACGAGGGAAAATTGGGAAGTTTTAGAAGAAAGGGTATTTTCAACTCAATATCTCCCAAACAATTATTTCATATTTCTCTTTGGTTCAAAATCCCTTACCCTAAAAGTCCTTAGTCATAGATAGTGGATGGTACATAACTCACCACTTTCACTATTCAAATGGACCCCATTCTTCAACCCCCATGGCTCAAAACCTACTCCAATCTAAGTAGAGCTACCCAATTTGCTATTGTGGCTTCACCCATACTTCAAAAGATATGAGTCCCTATTGGGCAAATAAGAGGGTATTTCCCATTAATGTAGTCAATCCATGTTGACACCTATAGGTGCTTGTAGAGGTGGACATTGTAGAGGATTTCACAGACACTTGAATCATCATTGATCATTTAGGAGAAACTGTGATGGATCAGCCAATAGTATGCAAAAATCTCTCGAACTCTTATTTCAAATGTTGAAGGGAGGTGAACCCTGAAGTGGAAGCATGAGAGCAAAAGCAAGAGATATGGTGGAAGGAGCAAGAGCAAGAAAGAGAGAGACATGAAATGTGGGAACTTCAATAGTCACACTATGTGATTGGCCTTCCCTTTATTCAAATGTCACTCGAAGAATAAAGAATGAAGTGACAATGATGGGCACCCACCACCTGTAGTGTATAGGTGTACAGGTATGTAAGCATTGTTAGTGTAACTAATACACAATGGCTAGGTAGGGCGCCTTTATCCCCAACAACCTCCCACTAAAAGGAGAATGTGCCCCTAGTGAGGAGAGAATAAGAAAAAAGTGACAAAGCACAAATGTACACAAGTACAGCATGATGAGACCCATCAACTTCCTAAGGAAGGAAAAACACTCCGCTGAGAGACTTTTAGTTAGTAGATCTACAGGATTTTGGTCAGTTTGAGATCTTGACAAGCTCAATGGACTTGTCCTCAACGACCTCTTGAATAAAGTGATAGTGTGCCTTAAAGTGCTTTTTCTTTGCATGGAAGACTGGATTCTTGGCCAACTAAATAGCACTCGTAGAATTTGAATGTAGTCTAGGGACCACATCACTAATACCAAAGTTTGCCACCAGACAGCCTAGCTAGAGAGCCTCCTTACAAGCCTCAATGGATGCAACATACTATACCTCTGTAGTAGAGAGAGCCACGTATTTATGCACCCTGGACATCTAAGAAATAGCACCTCTAGCAAAGGTGAAGATGTAGACAAAGGTGGACTTCCTATTGTCTATATGTTTTGCATAATCAAAGTCAGTGTATCCCATCACTCCTGTATCCTGGCCACCATAACATAAGCATATAATTGCTATGCCCTTCAGGTACCTCATGTTACCCTTGACAACATTCCAATGCCATCAGCCAAATGCAGCCATGTAGCGTGCCACAACTCCCATTGTAAATGCTATATCAGGACGAGTCACTATCATGGCATACATCAAACTTCCCACTACGGATGCATAATGGATCTTGGCCATCTCGGCCTTCTGCTCATCAGACTATAGACAATTGGCCTGCCTAACCTTGACATGCAAAGGTACTCCTTCTACAACAAGTAAGGACATTAGGGGAGTTTTGAGGTCTCAAAAATACCTTTTAGGAGATAGAAATAGAGTGCTCTAGACCAATAGGCGAAAAGCCTCCGTATAACGGAACTTCTATTTTAAAAAATGTAAAAAATTATTTTACAAAAAGATACATATATAATAATATTATGAATTTGTATTATCAATATCCATTTTTAGTCTCTTATATTTGTGATTATGACATTCTTTGCATTAATGATATATAGTCCTGGCCACTTTTATTTAATGATATGTCTAAATTAATGATAATGACAAGTTTACTCTAAATTCAAATTAGTAAAAAGCTTGGCACATATTTTTTTCCCTCCTTTCTTTTGTCTCTCTCGTGTTTTTTCCTCATTTGTGGTAGCTTAGTCTTCTGTGTGTGTGTGTGTGTGTGCTATGGATATAGAAATTTGACCTTCAACAAGGTGTCTAAGCTCCCAAATCACATCCATATCAGTGTTTAACTCATTCCAAAATATAGAAGATGGATTCCCATAATCATTAGAAAATGCAGTTGAATCGCCATGCAACAAGCAAAACGTGGGAAAAGGCGAAGATATGAGTAGTGCACATATCGGATGTTGTATGTGTGCGTAGCGAGCGTCGGAAAGTCCCAAAGAATAAAAGAACTCTACTTTTGCATAAAAAACAAGAGAGAAGACTTGCACGACATGAAGCAAAAGACTAATTGGGTACAATCTCCCCCTATGCCTTGTGTGAGTGCTCCACAAAGTATGTATTTGATATGTTATTCATCTCCAAGCTAAAAAAATAGCCCAATTTACAATTAGCACGCTTTAGCTTTTGTGTTTGCTTTTGTCCCACTAAAGATTTAAAGCTATTAGGTGCCCAAAGAGTCGGGCTGTGCCCAAATACAATGTCCAATAACAAATATTTAAATCGTGCACCCATGCACATAAAAAATAATAAATAAATGTCAAGTCCTTCAATAAATAAGCGCATAAAAATAAATATTGGTGTCACGCCTAAGATGCGCGTCCATCAAAAATGATAATTTCTTCTAAATAACTTGAATACACGCTATAGCTTAGTGCTTCCCAACACCACCGCTGTCTGCTCTACACATCAACTGAAGCATTCACAATTGTTAGAAAATAATAAAATTAAACTGACAAAAGTGAATACCTAGCAGTCTTCAGCTATAAAATAAATAAATTGGTTAGAAATCAATTAATTAAAATATGTATTTTGTGGACCGCTATGAAATCACCCACTTGCACATTAAATTAACAAGTCGCTCGAAAAGGACAGGCATCCCCATCGACTTTTCACACAAGGAATCCACCTTGTGTATGAGTCCCGGCAACAAATATAATTCTACGGAATCCATCGTAAAACCTTGTGGAATCCACCGTGGAATATGCCTCCTAGCATCATACCCCCAGGGGTGGGATAGCAATTGTCCTCAATTGCTATTAGCTCAATGTGGAGCCAAAAGTGAGGGGTAAGCACTTCGGTCTTGAGCGTGCATCCATTGAGCCTCTTCAAGATCTATATCTAGTTCTAGTGGTCATAAAGCCAATATCTAGAATAGTTTCAAGTTCAAGGATTTCAGTTTCTTCTTCTAGCAAAGGAGGGTTTTCATAAACAGGGTGTAAAGGTCATTGACATGTAAAAGGTCGTAATAAACTGATATGATGTACAGGTAATTGGCCTCTAAAAGGTCGTAACAAACTAATATGAAAAGTGTTGTGGTAATTCTAGTTTAAATGCATTGTCATTGATTTTGTGAATGATCTTGAAAGGTCCATCAAATCTAGGAGCTAACTTTACAATAGGGTGTTTCTCAACACATTTGTAATCTTTGGTTTTCAATACGTAACCAAACATAATCATCAACTTTGAAACCCATAGCCTTTTTTTTCTTGTTGGCTTGTTTCGTATATGACTGTTGGGCTTTCGCAATCATATCTTTAACTTCATAAAAAATAGTAGCATGCATGTTAGCAATATCATCACCAGCTTGAACTTTGTTTGACAATGATGTAACAGGTGTAGGTAATCTATATCCATAAATAATTTCAAATGGTGCTTTCTGTGTAGCTGTATGTGGTGTGTTATTGTATGCAAACTGAAGTAAATGTAAATGTGTATTCTATGTTTGTGGTTTTGAAATTGTGTATGTACGCAAAAGATCTAAAATGGTACTGTTAATAGCTTCTATTTGCCCATTTATTTCAGGATGAAATGCAGATGAAAAATCAATCTTTGTATGTAAATTAGCAAACAAAGCAATCCAAAAATTATTGCAGAACCTAGAATCAGGTTAGAAATAATAACTTTTGGTAAACCATGATTAGTGAAAATAGTTTTCAAAAACAATTGAGCAGCTTGAGATGCAGTTAATGTTTTCTTGCATGGAATAAAATATGCTTGTTTGCTAAACCTATTGACAATAGTCTAGATCATGTCATGATTAGCTTTAGTATTAGGCTAACCAGTGATAAAATCCATTGAGATCTGTTCCCATGGTCATTCTGGAATTGATAAAGGCATTAATAAACCATATTGTTTACCATAGTGTCTTTTAACTCTTTGGCAAATTAAGCATTCAGATACAAAGTTAGATTACATCAGATTCCATGTGTGGCCAATAAAAATCTTCAATCAGTGTATGCAAAGTAGAAATAATTCATCTATGGCCTTAGTATAGGGGACAATGAATTTCATGCAAAACAAATGATCGAAATGGAACAGTTACATATAATTTTTTTCATAAAATATAAATCCATCTGTGAAGACAATGAATAAATGGGAATCCAGTTATTTGCAACTAATGGCCATAAGTATCTTTCATAGGGAGAAGAGAGTCAAAATATATCACAGAGATATTATGAATAGTAGGTCTTCTACTTAAAGCATCGGCAACAACATTCTCTTTTCCGGGTTGATATTGTATGAGTGGATGAAAACTTTGAATAAAAGTAGCCCATTTAATGTGTCGGTCAGATATTTGTGGTTGAATAAGGAGATGTTTAATGCTTTGTTGGTTAGTTTTGATCATGAATTCAGATCCCATTAAATAGTGTTTCCATTGATGTAAATATTGTACTACAGCTAGAAATTCCTTATCATAGGTAGAATACTTAAGTTCAGAGGGTTTAAGTTTGTAGCCAGAGTAGGCTATGGGATGAGAATCTTGCATAAGGACTGCTCCTATTCAAGATCCACTAGTATCAGTATACTAGGAAAAATTGTCTATTGAAGTCAGGTAATTGCAATACAGGAGCATGAGTTAAAGCAGGTTTTAGTAAATCAAAGGACTTTTGTTGATTGTCGGACCAATGATACTGTTAACCCTCAGACGAACAAGGTGGAAAATCTGAAAAAGCTAAAGTAAAAGACAAAGGCCAAGACAAAGTGAAACGGAAGACGAAGGCGCGCCAAGAAAAAACTAGAAACATAAGAAGCACAAAAAATTCCTAAATAAGGGAACAAGACGCACAAGGAAAAGCGCAAGTCAATACTTTTGTAAAAGAGCGCAAGCGCATCATGGTTTAATTCAAGGAGTGTCGGGCTCTCAACCGTGCAATTTGTAAATGTAGATGGGCGGTGGAAAGGAAGCTAGGAAGATAGAATGACAATGGAAAAAAGGGCCTAGGCCACTGCCGGCCATGTAAAAAAGGGGATAAGGGGATGACAGCCCAAAAGGGATTTAGGATTTTGTATATAAAGTTGAAAAGTGAATGAGAAGCTCATTCTTGTGTGTGGCCAAAAGTGGGTCTCCTCTTCTTTTTCTTCTTCTTGTTCTTGCTTGCTTGAGCTTGTGCTTGAGAGAGGGAGTGTGAGAGTGTGAGGGAGTGAGTGTGTGAGGGTGAGGAAGTGGGAGTGGGGAGGAGAAGCTCTCCATCTTCTCCTCTCTTCTTCTCTTCTCTTCTCTTCTCTTGTCTTGTCTTGCTCGCGGCAATGGAGCTTGGAGCGTGGAGCTTGCTTGAAGCTTGCACTTGGATTGTGGAGCTATTAGAGTGCGCGAGAGAGGAGGTAACTCGATCAGCATGGAGGTAAGCTCACTAAACCTGTAGATATGGATGATGCATTGGCTATGTGAGAGATAGCCATTAGTGCTTGGCTTGGAACGCTTGAAACAATAAGCGGTCCGTGGGTCTTGGCAGTTGAGCGAAACGGATTCAAGCCCTGAGCGCTTGCGCGCTTCGAATCGAGCATTGAAGTAGGGTTTTTTCCCGAACCGGTGCTTGAGGTAGATAGGTAGGAAGTGAGGGAGTTTGAAGAGGTATTCAATCTCCTTAGCAAGTAGGTTTTTGTTGTTTTGGACTTGGGAAAGCATGATGGAGTAGTGTAGGTATTTTTCTTATAAATTTTCCTTGCATTTAGGAAGGATAGGAGCAAAACATTGGAGCAAACATTAGGGTTTTCTGTTGCTGTATAATAGGCTGAGACAGGGAAATAGGGGCACAGATTCAGATTTCTGGCTAGAAAAGTATGAGGGACTAACTTTTGAGGTCACAACAGGCTAGGATGGGGCAATAAGAGACCCAAGGAACCAGGAAAGACCACATTTGACATCTTGCCTTCTGAGAAGAGAGTGAGCTTGAGAGCCAAGGAGAGAGCGAGAGAGAGAGAGAGAGAGTTGCAGGGAAATCGTTGAAGTGGTGATCGATTTGAATGCCACATTGATTCCAGGTATGCCTAGTAGTTCCTTCTATTGTTTTGCACCTATTTGGAAGGCACGGGACGATTCCGTGGAGTAGGCACTGACCTTGAGGCATCATGCGTAACCCGCAGGCTGTCATCCACGCTATTGAACCAGTTTGTCCGATTCCCATTCAATTTCGGGGTCAGACTGTCCGACTACTACAATTGGACTACCCTGTCTGATCCAATTCCCAGAATCGGACCACTATGAGAATCGGACCCAGTCTCAAAATTGGACACTCGGACCCTGCAAATCGGACACAAGGAATCAAACGGCTCAGAATCGGACACCTGTCGAAATCGAACGTCCGATTCTAGAAATCAGACGTGACCAAAATCGAACACAAGGAATCGAACGGCTCAGAATCGAACGCTTGTCAAAATTAGATGCCCGATTCCAGAAATCAGATGTGACCAAAATCGGACCACTGGGTTGATCCGACCAACCCAAAATTGGATGTTCGATTTTGATAATCGGACTCCTGAAAATCAGACATCTAAGAATCGGACAGAAAACTGTCAAAATCAGACAGGTATCTAGAACACAAATTTTGATGCATCTAAACTGCAAAATTGATCCCAAAGGCTATGTAGAGCTAAAGGCACATCACAGATCCATCACTAGGCTGAAACTTAGAGCAAGTAGTTCAAAATTTGGCTATAAATGGTCCTCCAAATTGTGCATGGTGTTTACTATAACGGCCTTGCGGACCGAGGGGGGACTGGCTCCTCGGACCCCCGCAGAGGGGGCTCTGCCCCCTCCACACCTCCCCCAAGTAGGTTGGAGAGAAAACACGCATCGTGACAGGTCCTCCAAATTGGACCCTAGTGTAGGAATGGCTCTACATGAGCATGGATTCTCACTTGCAAAAGAGCAACCAAAAGCCCATACCAGAACAGAGAGAAAGAGAGACCCTAGAATATCAATGGGCCAATCTAGCCAACAAGGGTAAAAAGGCTGCACTACAAAAACACATACGTGTTGCATTCGGATTGCATCTAGTCAAAGCGAAAAGCAACAATAGCAAGAATGACTAGATATGACAGTCCTGACGATAGATGCTTTATGAATAGCACTGCACTGACGATCCAAGACATCAGTGGAGAATCCACATCTGATCGTGCAGTTGGGGACTCAACGGCATTTGTTAGAAGGCTTAAATTTACAAGCCAAGACCTGGAAGGTGAAGACATAGTACCACCTACTTATCTTAGGGTCAAACTCACCGCGAAAAGAGAGCATACTATCGATGCTCTGATTGATGAAGGAGCAGATTTTAATATCTTGACCTATGAATCATGGACCCTACTAGGCCAACCAGATCTCACATCGACTAATGCAACTCTTAGTCCTTATGGGGGAAACCCACAAGCACTCATAGGGAAGTGCAAAATCCTTGTGACAATTGAAACTGAAAGCTTGCCTATCCTATTTCATGTTCCTCCAAATAGTTCTAATTACAGGAAGGAAACCCTCCTAGGAAGACCCTTCAAAAGGGCAACCAAGTGTGAGGCCGACTATATAGCACAGAGGATACACCTGATACTACTAGGTGTGAGGATAGTTGCAACCTTTAGCAAGGGTGACCTCATCGAACCTCGAGGGAAAGGCAAGGAGGGTGCTGACATAACAGTCAAGCCTACTAATGAGAGCAAGGACTTGTTGGAAGAGTTGATACGAGCATAGGTCGAACAACAAGAACTAGTGAGTGAGGCCATGCCTGAAACACGAAGGTCAAGAGACAATGCCAAGGACATGCTTTGGACTTACAAATATTGTAGAAGACCCCAGAAGAAGCCCAAGCCTTATAGACGAAGGCTTCGATGGAGGGTTAGCACAACGCCACGATGATGGATATCCAAAGCATTGCTATGTGCTCAAGGCTATTACGTAGGTAACCCATGGATTTGGGTGCCAAAACCCCTTGCTAAGCCTCCCTTGTCGAGACTGAAGGCCAGATCGTATCAAGAGCAAAGAAGCGTAGGAGGAGATCTAAACGAAAAATCAGGTCTCAAGTCAACAACAGTGGAGTGACCGAGCCCCTCATGGTTGAAATCAAGAAACCAAAGGGGACCAATCGGAGGGTGAATCCTCAGCCTAGCGTGCTTGACAAGCAGATATAAGATGTAATTGTTGAGGATACGCAAAAGCCACTAGTGCCCAAGGAGCCTTTGATTCCCCAAGAGGATAGCAGGTATCATAGGCTCAACATTGCTCATGAAAAGGTTAAATGCTCAACAAAGCAAATAGCAAAATCATCTAGCAACCGCGAGCAAATCTCCCAGCCAGTGTTAAAGCCACTTAGGAGTCCTAAGTCTCCTATACCCTCTTCCCCTAGATGGAAACAAGAAGCACAACAGTCATCAAGTGCGGCTACTCAATCCCAATATCTACCTACATCAGAGCTTCCAAATGTCGAAGAGGCAAGACACGACACCATCCTTAGCTCTCAACCTAAGGATATGCCTGTGCAATCCACCGTGGCTAGTTCAACTGATACTCCATCTACGCAAGTGAATGCTCTAAGGGCAACAAAAGACACGACCACTTCCAATCGACCTAAGGACTTGACACTGCTATCCACCAATAGTAGCAAGTCCACTGAACTAGCTGCAACTACTTCCAATCAGGGATCACAGCAGTCACAACCCTTGGCCATGACAATGCTCCTTGTGGAACGTGTCCTTAGTAGTTCACCTGTGGAGGAGGTGTCGCAACCAACTTCATTGACAACTCCAACACTTCCAAAGCACCTAAAGCCTAAGTTGGAGGAGTTAAACGGAAGGGAAGTGCTAGACTCTCCAAAAAGGGAGGCAGTTGTACCTTCATAACCTAGCAAGGCTATTCAGCAGGCCACGGCTATGTCCCATAAGGACACACTAGAGAAAGAAAATGCTGAGGCCCAACCAAGTACATCAATGGTTGACCTAGTCCAAGGTCCTGAGTTGTTGAGAGATGCACCTTCTGTTGAGATATCGAGCTCCACTCGTGATATGCCAGGGTGACCGTTGTGCATTTATGTCACCGACGTGTTAGTTGCAGATGCGGTTGGTACACTGCCCATGAATAATAGCTACATGATAGCTATCCTTATCTACTCTAGTTCGTGGCTCAGTTAGTATGCCACCTTAGTTAGTTAAGTTTGGTTTAAGACCCATATATAGGGTTCTTCTATTTCTTTGTATGAGAGTTCTTTTTGGCTTACACAACTAAGAAGAGAAAAACTGTTTTCAGCCTCCACCCTTGTGTGTATTCCCCCATTGTGCAAGCAAGAAAGCTACAAGTGAGACTCCTTCCTTCTCTCCCACAATCTTGACATGGTATCAGAGCCTTGTTCGTGGTAAGGAGCTCAAGAAAGCAAGCCAAGCTCGCGGTGTTCTGGTAACAGGAGCAGTGTTGCTTTCATTTTCTGTTTTGGGAGCAGATCTCTGCAGGTAGCACAGCCGGAAAGTGCAGGAGTGCATTGTCTCAGGTTGAGACGCCCTTCGCGGTGAAGCAAGAGGGCAGTATATGCTGCGGGAAAGGGCTTTAGCCCTTGGCGACCTTGTTTTTTTGATTTGAGGCCATTTCGGGGCCTGTTTCGCAGACGGAAGTTTTTTGCACGCACTCAGGAAAAGGTTCAGTTTTATGCTGTGCAGCCACTGTTCTACAGGTCGGTGAAAAGTTACTGTAGAAATTGCATCGTATGCTTGTGCGCAGAGACATTGGGAGTTTCAGAATCATCCTTGGTTCTTGTTTATGCAAAATCGTCACTAGGAAGTGACTGTGTGGTCAAATACCACTTTCGCCAGTTTTGCAGATTTGCCCTTGTGAGGGTGAAGCTGTGTTTTTTTGCAGTGACAGAATTTCTTGCAGTATTCTGTAATGGCGTCTGATTCTCTTTCACAGATTGTCATTGAAAAGCTTGACAAGAACAACTTCCAGGCATGGAAGTTTAGAATGACGATTTTCCTTATGGGAAAAGGATATTGGGAATTTGTTGCAGGAAATGAAGAAGAACCAGTTCTTCCTGATGTTCCCAATCAACAACAAATGCAGGCATTTAAAACATGGCATGAGAGAGCCAGGAAAGTTATGTACTGGCTGTCTATCAGCATTTCAGACTCTATGATTGTGCATATTCAAGATGCAAGTACGCCAAAGGAGGCATGGGATACTTTGTCAAAAATGTATAGCACAAATACGCAAGCCAGGAAAATGCAGCTCAAGCAAGAGTTGCACAATGTGCAAAGAGAAAATATGAGCATCAACGACTACCACATGAAGGTGAAGAAGATTGCATATGCACTTGCTTCCATTGGGTCGCCAGTGGAAGATGATGATTTAGTTTCCGTGACCTTGAATGGTCTAGGAAAGGATTATGCATAGTTTCGGACATCCATTTCAGTTCGTGAAAGATTTCCTGATTTTGAGGAGTTGATTGCTCTTCTAATTTCTGAGGAGCAGAGAAATGGTGGTGCATCTTCTTCAGGAGGAACTTCAAAAGAAGCTGTCTTCTACTCAAATGCTGGAAGAGGTAGAGGCAGAGGTAGAGGAGGCCGATTTGGAGGCCGTGGTAGAAATCAGAATATGCAACAAACTCAAGAAAACCAGTCCTATGGAGGAGGACGTGGTAACTCTAGAGGCAGGGGGAGCCAAAGAGGTCGTGGTGGATGGCAAAGAGGTCAAAATGCAAACAGTAATGTTGAATGCTACTACTGTGGTAAAATGGGTCATATGGCTAAAGACTGCTATAAAAAGCAGAATGACATCATGAATGGAAAACCGCAACAAGGGAATTATGCATCTTCTAGTAGACAAGGTGATGACAGAAATGAGCATTTGTTCATGGTGCAGCACATGAACAATTCTGTGACAAGTGCAGAAGAAAGCAATGATGTATGGTATGTTGACTCAGGTGCATCAAACCACATGACAGGTCATGCAGAATGGATGGAGGATGCAAGGAAAATGGAAAAACCAGGATTTGTGGAGACTGGTGATGATACTGCACATCCTATTGTGCAGATTGGAAAAATTCCCTTGTCTATGCAGGATGGGAAAAAGAAATACCTGTCCGATGTATTTCATGTCCCGAATATCACCAAGAATCTGGTTTCTGTTGGTCAAATGGTTGAACAGGGCTTGCAAGTCAGATTTAATCCTGATGGATGCTTTGTTGAGGATATGAAAAATAAAGGTCGCTTGATAGCAAAAGGAAAGAAGAAGGGCAGAATGTTTACGTTGGATGCAGACATGTCTGAATTGAGTGCAGCAATGTTTGCACATGGGACCGGTGTAGTTGCAGATATTGATATCTGGCATAAACGCATTGGTCATGTTAATGTACAACGACTTAAATCAATGCAGGCCCAAAATATTGTTGCAGGTTTGCCGAAATTCAAGGTTGCAGAAATGCATAAGGTATGTGAAGCCTGTCAGTTTGGAAAACAGGCAAGGAAACCATTTCCTAGACATGTTCAAGAGAGTGAGAAGCCATTGGAATTAATCCACTCTGATGTGTGGACTACTAAAGCTGCATCTCTTGGAGGCTGTCATTATTTTGTCACTTTTATTGATGACTATAGCAAAAAAGTTTGGGTGTATTTTATGAAAAAGAAAAGTGAAGTTTTTGGGCATTTCAAAACTCTTAAAGCTATGGCTGAAAAAGAAACAGGTCTGCAAATAAAATGCCTAAGGTCAGATGGAGGGGGAGAGTACCTCTCAAATGAGTTTGCAAAGTTCTTGCAGGAGCATGGCATAAAGCAGCAATATTCATGCAGTTATACTCCACAACAAAATGGAATTGCAGAAAGGAAAAACAGGCATATTGGAGAGGTATCTCGTGCCATGCTCAATGAAAAAGACTTGCCAGATTTTTATTGGGCTGAAGTAGTTGCTACAGCAGTCTACATAATGAACAGGACTCCCACTGCAGCAATACATGGAATGACTCCAGAGGAGAGGTATACTGGTAGGAAACCAGATATTTCTCATTTGAAAATTTTTGGTTGCATTGCCTATGTACATGTGCCAGATGAGTTGAGATCCAAGTTGGATCCAAAAGCTGAGAAGTGCATCTTTATTGGTTACTCTCTGCAGCAAAAAGGGTATAGATGCTATAACCCTTCTACTCGTAAGTTTACAGTGAGCAGAGATGTTGTTTTTGATGAGATGAGTAGCTGGTATAAACCAGTAAATGTGATTGATGATGTAGATGCACAAAATGGTAATGCTGCACAGAATTCACAGCAGCAGTCACAAAATATTAGTGGACCTGGAGCGTCCTCTAGCAGTGGTTCACATTCTTCGCCATGGACAGGCAGATTGAGATCAGGAGAATCTTCTCAAAGCAATGCAGATAGTGGTATGCAGGTATCACGAAAAGGAAAAGAGAAGGTTGATCAGCCCATGTTTGATGTGAATGCAGGTCACTCTTATGTGGATGGTGAATCCAGTGGCTCAGAACAGAGCATTGATGATGAGTTGGGTATTCCTTCTATTGTTACACCTGGAATAAGGAAGACCAGGGATGTTTTGAGAGCACCTGGGAGTGAACCTACTTTGCGCAGGTCTACGAGAGCTAGGTATCCTGTGGATAGGCTGAAATATGATGGATTTACAGCCATTCACTATGCATATATGGTCAAAGTGATACAGGAACTAGAACCCACTTCTTTTGAGCAAGCCATGGGAAAAGAAAAATGGGAGAAAGCCATGGATGAAGAAATGGATGCCTTGGAAGCAAATGCTACATGGGAATTGGTACCTTTGCCTAAAGGTAAAAATGCAATTGGCTGTAAGTGGGTTTATAAGGTGAAGCACAATGCAGATGGTTCTGTGAACAGATACAAGGCAAGATTAGTAGTCAAGGGGTATGCACAAACATATGGCATTGACTATGAAGAAACATTCAGTCCAGTTGCAAGGATGGCAACTGTAAGAGCAGTCATTGCTATGGCTGCATCAAAGGGATGGTCTTTACATCAGATGGATGTAAAGAATGCTTTCTTGCATGGTGATTTGCAAGAAGAGGTCTATATGGAGCAGCCACCAGGTTATGTGCATGCTGTTCATCCTGAGTTTGTTTGCAGGTTGAAGAAAGCCTTGTATGGCTTGAAGCAAGCACCTAGAGCATGGTCTGACAAGATAGGACAGTATCTTGTCACTATTGGCTTTCAGATTTCCAAGGCAGATTTCTCACTTTATGTGAGAAAAACAGAGAAAGGTATTATGCTACTTGTCATTTATATTGATGATTTGATTATGACAGGTGACAGTGATGAAGATATCCTTCATGTGAAAATGCTATTGAAGCAGAAGTTTGAGATGAAGGATTTGGGAGAGCTGCGATATTTCTTGGGCATTGAGGTGATTAGATCACCAAGTGGGATACAGCTCTTGCAGAGGCAGTATGGATTGGACATGCTGTCCAAATATGGGATGACGGGATGTAAGCCTATTTCAGTTCCTTTGGAGCAGAATGTGAAGCTGAGCACAGATGCAGGTGAGCTTCTAGAAGACCCTACTATGTACAGACGCATAGTAGGAAGTTTGATTTATATGACTATTACCAGGCCAGATTTGAGCTATGCTGTTGGATTGGTAAGTCAGTTTATGCAGGCTCCAAGGAAACCACATTTGGATGCGGCTAGACGCATACTCAGGTATGTGAAGTCCACATTGCGGTATGGACTATTTTATGAGACTGGGGTTCAGATACAGTTGCATGGATACACTGATGCTGATTGGGCTGGTAGCATTTCTGATAGACGATCTACCAGTGGATATGTGTTCTCTTTTGGGAGTGCTGCAGTCACTTGGAGCAGCAAGAAACAGCCTACAGTTGCCTTGTCGAGCACAGAGGCTGAGTACAGGGGTGCAGCAATGGCTGCATGTGAGGTAGCTTGGTTGTATAAGCTACTTTATGATATGCATCAGTCTACAGATGGGCCAGTTGTCATTTATTGTGACAACATGAGTAGTATACACTTGGCAAATAACCCAGTCTATCATGCTAGAACAAAGCACATTGAGGTGCATTATCACTATGTCCGAGAGAGGGTTTTACTAGGTCTTATTGATCTAGTTTATGTCAGCACAGAGGATCAGGTAGCTGACATATTTACGAAGGCATTGGGCGTAGAGAAGATGCGCAAGTTCAGAGACCTGCTTGGTGTGCAGGAGTTGGGATTGAGCTCGAGGGGGAGTGTTGAGATATTGAGCTCCACTCGTGATATGCCAGGGTGACCGTTGTGCATTTATGTCACCGACGTGTTAGTTGCAGATGCGGTTGGTACACTACCCATGAATAATAGCTACATGATAGCTATCCTTATCTACTCTAGTTCGTGGCTCAGTTAGTATGCCACCTTAGTTAGTTAAGTTTGGTTTAAGACCCATATATAGGGTTCTTCTATTTCTTTGTATGAGAGTTCTTTTTGGCTTACACAACTAAGAAGAGGAAAACTGTTTTCAGCCTCCACCCTTGTGTGTATTCCCCCATTGTGCAAGCAAGAAAGCTACAAGTGAGACTCCTTCCTTCTCTCCCACAATCTTGACACCTTCACTGACCAAGAAAAAGAGGAGAAAACAGTGAAAACAATAGCAGTTATAGGTGGTTGTGGACCCTAAGAACATTAACACCAAGAGTAGTGGAGATCTGAGGAATAAAGCATCGAGCCCATCCACCAATGACCCCATCGATGCCTCTCCTAGTAGTGGTGAAACCTTGGACACATCCGTGTGCTCTGAAAAGTTAAAGTAGTCATTACCATCAATGGTTGCTTGCAACACTCAATCCATCGACAACAGAACTTGCATTGACCAATCAAGAGTGGATACAACGTTGTCACAACATGGTGACAAATTTATACCAGTCATATCCAAGGAGAACCATGACGCAATAACGAAGCCTGAGGAGAAACATGGAAACCTCAAGAGCATAAGAAATCCTAGCATTGACCAATCTTTCTCGTCTAGGCCTGAGCCCCCAGCTATGCTAAAGCCTAGGCAAACTCCTAGAACCTTGCATGAGATAGCAACCGAGCAAGCCCTCATTAAACATAGAAGTGCTGCAAAATGCTTAACCAAGTTGGATGCTAAGCTCAAAGTGTTTGAACATGTCTATGTCCTGGTAGACATGGACACATTCCCTAAAGAGTAGCTTGAAGAATACTTGCCATTTCCCTTATCCTAGGAAGAGCAAGAACATCTTAACGAGCACTATAACAGGTCCTGCATGAATGCATGTGACTCATCTCTGACGAGGAAGCCGACAAACTACGCTTAACTGTAACATTCAATGATGTGCTATGCCAACCAAATCTCTTAGAGATAGAGCAACTAAAGCGACTATCAGAGGGTCGAAGTCAATTTGAACAACGTTGGTGTGAAAACCACGTTGCAATGGCCGAACTAGGAGCGTAGATCATGACAGTCTCAGAGGAGCGATTGACCAAATGGTGGTCTCAAAGAGACCCAACCTATGTGGAACCAACTTCCTTTCGAGTGCTGACTGCCATTCAGGGTACAGACTTAGCTGAAACTAGCCAAGAGAACTCTCTGTCTGATAAGGTTCTCACTGAGGAGGAGTTACATGTTGCTAGTAGACTCGGACAAGGTTCCATGCTACCCGATGTTGCAAAATATCTATCGGTATTGAGTAAGCTGCCACAAGTACTAGATGCACGTGTCATGCTCTAGTACAATCCGGAGTTCTACAATTGGCTTTTATCCTTGTGAAGTGACATGGATTCGTAGATATGTATATAAATAAACAATGACTTTTGTGACCCTGTATAGACAATGTCAACACATACAAGCAATGATAGTCAAGTGCAGGGAGAAGGGTTGGATTCAACAGGCTAAGCTCCTTAGGTCCTCCTCTCACCACACATTTAGAAGTTGTGTGACCATTCCCGCCTCCAAGTGGAGGGCATGCAACCCTCATCACCACCATGGGAAGCTCTGACCAACATCTCTGAGGGTGTAGACAGGATATCGTCCCTTTCTATACACCTTTTCCCCTTTCCGATCTATCCTTCCGAGGATGAGCCCAGCCCCATTCCATGACAACCAGTCCATGCAACTTAGCATAAGCCAAGATCTGCTAATGTATGGAGGCCAAATGAACATCATCATAGGGGCCATCCCTCTACTACAAACACTGCATGCCTCACCTCTCCCCTCCTCGTCATATGCGCTTGATAACCCACTGTATAATCCCTTCCATGCAAATGGTTTTATCCTATCTCAAGGCCTAATCCTTGGTTCGCATTTTGCAGGTCCCCCTACGGTAGCAGACATGGAGCACCCAGTGCAGCTGGCTTGCAAAGACGCTATCCATTGTCAAAGGGAGCATGCAGCACAAGCTCCTCCATCGGAACGCTACGTACCTAGCCTCAAAAGGTATGCAAAGAAACGAGGCCCCAAGCAACACCACCCTGGACGTAGGCCGAAAAATTTCCAGGCCAGGGGAATAGAAGCTCAAGGGAGCACACAAGGTGTGGCAACACCGATCGTGGGGGTCCCCAATAGGCGCTCGGGCACCATGTGCCTGAAAGAGGAGAGGGTAGCTTAAGACAAGCAATAATTTGATGCATTGTTCAAAAGTATTTTGGAAGTAGTTGCAGCTAGGGACTACACCATTCAGGTCTCAGGCAACATCTTCCCTACCCAACCGTATAGGAGCCCCTCACTAGCAAAGCCTCAGTCGCCCTCGACCACCCAGACTCACCCCACCTCGTACAAATGGAGTAGCCCCATGTTATGTAAAAGGCTTATCAAATGCTACCTAGCCATGACTTTTTGTCTCTAAAAGGGTTACGTACTGACATGTTCCCCAATTGTACAAACTTTTCATATCTGTGTTTACTATGTTTCACGTCTTTAGCAAAAGAAAAAGATAATCGAGCGCATGTGATAAGTATCTAAGTCAACACTATGGAATTTAGATAAGTGATGTCTCCTTGTGTTGCACTGGTTTATTATAGTTGCGGCATATGCCGTGCATGTACTCTCATGAAGTGACAAGTGGATGCATGATGACACAGGTCTTTGTGCGAAAGTGTTCAATGCCCAAGTCACCGCAAGACCACCAACTCCACAAAGAGCCGCGACAAAGCCACGCTACCGAAAGCAAAAATCACTCGTGCGAGTGCCCACATCGCATGGCCCAAAGCATGATCTTAACTACTTCCTCTTTCTGGGTTACACTCTACGTCAGGCACTCACAGTAGATGTTACCCCAATTGTACCAACATCGCACGTTCCAAAGAGGGTTTCTCAATGACTACTTCTCTAACAACAAGGCTAGGACAAAATCATCACTATAATATCCATTTCCTGAGCCTTTGAAGCTTGACATTCCCGACCCATTGAAAGGCCGATAGCCTCAACATATTGCAATGGTTGGACTCAGGCAAGTCCAAAAAAAAGAAGAAAAAAAAGCACAAGAAAAAGAAAACGGAAAAGGAAAAAAGAAAAGAAAAGAAGAAAAAGATATGAAGCACCCATGATCACAGCACAGCACCTAGGGATCCTCAAATTAGGCATGTCTAGTGACCTTGGTTGGCTGGCTTTGTCCCTAGTTCCCTAGCCCTTTAGCATCACCCACAATTGCTCAGGGTACATCAAGGGAAAGACATACCTAGGGAGCTTGTCTTGCCTATGGTTAGACCTATCACCCTGACCCATTCGCACGATTCCCTCTTACACTCTGCCTTAATACCATTGCAATCAGTTGTGGTAAGCACCGCACAAATGGCCATGAAAAGTACATTGTCCTTATCACGCAGGTCCATTAGCTACCAGCTACTACTGATAGTGCAGTGTCCATGTGTTCAAATATGTTACGTCGTACAGTCACAATGCAACGGATATCGCATACACCTTCATGCGTACTTCTTCTCAACACGGACAACTTTGCTTCATCCACACATTGTTACGAGGAACCAACCGCGGTCTTCGAACTACATAATATCTAAGTATGCATGAGCACTCACATAATATCTGCATCGAAATATATACACAGTTTGGGTCCTTAAGTGCAGGACAATACTCTCAGCTTGCTTAGAGTTCAACCTGTCTCCCAAACTAATTGAACTATGCCTTATGCACGATAGAGAAGACTAGCACTACCCCTAGGGAGAGACCACCTGTGAGAGGTTTTCAATTGCAAGTATTGAAGACTCCAACAAAAGTGTCGTTCGCTCTTCATCGACACCCAACTCTGAATTCTTATCCTTTATCATCCTGCAAGCCCGCCAAGAATCGTCATGTACAAAATCCCCAACAAACCAACACTTGTGTAGGCCATCAGTGCAATCCCCAACAAAGAACAACCCTACCACCAACTCCAACAACCCTACCACCAGCCACCTAGGCCACCAACGTGCCCCCAATGACCTTCCTCCACACCACCACCAATACTCCTCCACGGCAACCATCGATGTCCATTCCACCCACGTCTTCAGTGCATGCCAAAGTCTGCTATCTACGACGGTGAGTGCCATGGGACTGGCACTCGTCTAGGAGGGAGGTAATGTTAACTCTCAAATGAACAAGGTGGAAAATCTGGAAAAGCTAAAGCAGAAGGCAAAGGCCAAGGCAAAGTGAAATGGAAGACGAAGGTGCGCCAAGAAAAATCTAGAAACACAAGAAGCGCATAAAAGTCCTAAATAAGGGAACAAGGCGCACAAGGAAAAATGCAAGTAAATACTTTTGTAAAAGAGTGCAAGCGCATCATGGTTTAATTCAAGAAGCGCTGGGTTCTCACCCGTGCAATTTGTAAATGTAGATGGGCGGTGGAAAGGAAGCTAGGAAGATAGAAGGACAATGGGAAAAAGGGCCTAGTCGGCTATGTAAAAATGGGGATAAGGGGATGACAGCCCAAAAGGGATCTATGGTTTTGTATATAAAGTTGAAAAGTGAATGAGAAGCTCATTCTTGTGTGTGGCCAAAAGTGGCTCTCCTCTTCTTCTTCTTCTTCTTCTTCTTCTTCTTGCTTGCTTGAGCTTGTGCTTGAGAGAGGTAGTGTGAGAGGGTGAGGGAGTGAGTGTGTGAGGGTGAGGGACCGGAGAGGAGAAGCTCTCCATCTTCTCCTCACTTCTTCTCTTCTCTTCTCTTCTTTTCTCTTCTCTTGTCTTGCTCACAGCGATGGAGCTTGGAGCTTGGAGCTTGAGGATGGAGCTTGCTTGAAGCTTGCACTTGGATTGTGGACCTATCGGAGTGCATGAGAGAGGAGGTAACTCGATCGACATGGAGGTATACTCACTACACCCGTAGATATGGATGGCACGTCGGCTATGTGAGAGGTAGCCATTAGTGCTCGGCTTGGAACGCTTGAAACAATAAGAGGTCCGTGGGTCTTAGTAGTTGAGCGAAAGCTCCCACAGATACACAATGCCTTTCTTTAATAATTTTGTCAAAGGTAATGCAAGCAATGAAAAATTTCTCACAAATTTTCTGTAAAAGCTAGCAAGACCTAAAAAAGAACGTAATTCGTGCACATTTTTAGGTATCGGCCACTTCAAAATTGCTTCTATATTTTTAGGGTCAACTTTAATACCTTCAAATAAAACAATATGTCCTAGATATTCAATTTGTGTTTGGAAAATTTCACTCTTTTTAGGATTAGCATATAATTGATTCTCTTCCAATAATTTGAAAACCAAGGATAAATGTTCATAATGCTCATTCTCATTCTTATTGAAAACTAATACGTCATCAAAGAAAACAATGACACGATGCTGATGCTTCAAAAATATGTGATTCATCATACGACTGAATGTGGCTGGTGCATTAGTTAAACCAAAAGGCATAACAAGAAATTTATAATGTCCAAATTGTGTTCTAAATGCAATTTTGAATATATCAGATGTGTCCAATCTTACTTGATGGTATCCAGATTTAAGATCTATCTTGCTAAATATTGCAGATCCTTGTAGCTTGTCCATAAGATCATCTACCATAGGAATTGGATATCTATTCTTAACAGTGATCTTATTTAGGTCACGACAATCAATGCACATGTGATAGGTATTATTTTTCTTCTTCACTAATAGAACAGGTGCACCAAATGGAAAACTACTAGGTCTAATGAGTCCTCGGGTTAACAATTCTTCAACTTGGGCTTGAATTTCTTTCTGTTCAATTTGGTTATGTTTATATGGTGCTTTACATTGTGGTTGTGATCCGGGAATTAGGTCTATTTTGTGATCTTTGGGACGTATAGATGGTAAACCAGGTGGTAAGTCAGCAGCAAAACAATCTTGAAATTGTGAAAGAAATTGTGCATACTTAGGATGCATCTGATTTTCTTTAGATTCAATTTCATTCACCCATATTAAATAGGATTTGCTACCTTTTCATAATGCACGTTTAGTCTTTGTATGACTAAGCAATGGAAAATTATCGAAAGTGTGTATATCATGCAATGTCATTTGTTTTCCATTGGAATGAATCTTCATTGAATGCGTGGAATAATCTATATCGGGATTGTACTGATGACGCCAAGACATTCCTAAGATAATGTCACTAGATTGCAAAGGCACAACTAAGAAATTTCTACGTTCAAGATAATCACCAATTTTAATTTCTAAGTCATGCACTTCTTGTGTTCCATTGTATCTAGTGCCTATGAATGCAACCTTGATGCGATAATGTGTAGAAACAATATGTAAGTTCAATTCTTTGACCAATTTTACAGAAATAAAGTCGTGTGTGCTCCCATCATCATGTAAAACAGTCTTTTCTTTACCATGCACAAGACATTTCATCGTTAATAAAGAATGAGGATTTGGCATACCTGGTAAAGTATCTGAAGTAGTACCGATGTCGTCATCATCTTTCGTGAAATCTGGCATTTTTTCATATTCTTCATCTTCTATCACTCCTAGATAATTGATATGAACAGTTGGCTTTTTGGTTTGACAATTCGTTGCTAGATGTCCAGGTTGATGACATTTGTAATAGACTATGGGTTTGGCTTTAGATACATTATTGGTAATAGCGGTGTCAGAGGGGTTTTTGTCGAAAGGATGAATCCATCGAGGATCAGAAGTAGAAGGAAGTAGAGATAGGAGATGGAAGAGAAGATAGAGAATATCCAAGTGGTAAATACTACAAAAACAAATCACAATGAATTGAAACAATATGTATTGAAAGAACCTGGAATCTTTACACTACTCAGAAGTAATATCCAAGCATTAGTTCTCCTAGAGCTCCTTCGTAGACTAAAAACGTGGATTAAAAAAATCAGCTCTTTCTCTGCTACTTGGAACCCAAATCTGATGGCTCCGTTGGCTCTGAAAGGGGGATAAAATGCCTAGGATGCTTGGTCATGGATCTCCCAGATCACTCCTTCTTTACCTCCGCATCCGCATAGAAATGTCATTGGCTTGAACATGTTTACCTCCGCATAGAAATGTCCAAGTAAGCCAGACATAAACTTGCGTTTATGGGTTGCCTCATGTACATCTTCGACCATTTGGAGTTGCAATAAAGCATTCCAAAAATGCTCAGTATATTGTGAAATAGGCTTACGATCCCTCTGTTTGCAGAAGATCCCATTGTTTGATTGCTTTTTCATGGAATTGGGGTGGAAGGAAATTCTACAAAAATTCCTTTTGGAAAGTCTCCCAAGTAGTAGGACAATCAATGCTCTTGCAGATAATAGTCCACCATAGAGATGCTTTGTCCACTAGATGATTAGTGACACACTTAATTTTGTCTTTCTCAATATACTGTTTTTCATCGAAATAATCATAAAATTAACTGATAAAATCAAGTACAGTCTTTCCATTGCGTGACCCATTGAAAGTATGGAATTTGAAATTTCTTTTACTTATCTTTGTTTCTTTCCGAATAGATTGCGCTTCAAGTGTTGCATCGATCGTACATTGTATAACATCTTCAGATTGTGGTCCATCTTGGTCGGTGGTAGATCATTGCAGATTGGCCAATTGAGCTTGCAAAGTTTGACATGCTTTTCATTCCTCATGAAGCTGCATCATAATCAAATCCAGTTTTTGCTCCATTGTTGGTTCCCGTAGGCCACCTTCAGCCATAAAATCTTCCATGGTTTGATCAGACATCCTGCAAAATTTCAAAAGACCTCACACACTTGAAATCTTGTCAGTGGGATGAACGTAGCTCAAAGTCGGGTTTATAAGGATTTTTTAATATAAAAATTTGATTTTTTGTAGTATTTCTTCTTTGTGGATGCGGAATTTGATATCATGGTCTTCTTCCAAGAGGATATTCGTTTGTGCAGACTACGTATAGCAATCTGTTTGCTGGAATTTGGCTCTGTCAATCCACAGTGTGAACAGGGGCTTACAGGAAAGCTGAAAATCTATTTGAGACTAGCTGTGTATGAACAGTTACTATGGGAGGGGCTGAAAATTGAATCAAAGCCTTTGTGTAAAACTTAGAAGCTTTAGACTTTAGGAATTCGTAATTTTAAAGAATCGTTGGCTTTTCGTGATATAAGAGGATGTTATGCATTAATTCGGTGCTGTTAAAAATCTCATTTCGCCACAAACGATTGAATTCGTTGAGTTTTAAGCTTTTTAGAAAGCTTCTTAAGCTTTCTAATTAACTTGGTAAAAGTTACTTATCTGCTTCTCTCTAAGAAAAACGTTTTTGCAAAGGAACTTTCCAAGTGGTCCTCCACCTGTAGAGGTCGGTCATTCACAATCCAACATCGTAGCAGGGGGTTCTTGACTGCTAAGAATATGCTGGTATTGACGGATTGCCATGAAAGTGACTGTAGAGCTCGATCGTTCCAGGAGCTCCGCTTTCGCGCGAGATGGTAAGCGATTGGAAGCCCTCAATCTCAACTTTGCTCTGATACTAGTGGTTCACAGATCGGATGTTGTATGCGTGCGTAGCGAGCATCGGAAGGTCCCAAGAACAAAAGAACTCTATTTTTGCACAAAAAACAAGAGAGAAGACTTGCACGTCATGAAGCAAAAGACTAATTGGGTACAATCTCCCCCCATGCCTTGTGTGAGCGCTCCACAAAGCATGTATTTGATATATTATTCATCTCCAAGATTAAAAAAAAGCCCAATTTACAATTAGCACGCTTTAGCTTTTGTGTTTGCTTTTGTTCCATTAAAGATTTAAAGCTATTGGGCGTCCAAAGAGTCGAGCTGTGTCCAAATACAATGTCTAATAACAAATATTTAAATCTGCATCCATGCACATACAAAATAATAAATAAATATCAGGCACTTCAATAAATAAGCACATCAAAATAAATATTGGCATCACGCCTAAGATGAGTGCCCATAAAAAATGATAATTTCTTCTAAATAACTTGAATATACGCTATCACCCAGTGATTCCCAACGCCACCGCTGCATGCTCTACACATCAAACTGAAGCATTCACAATTGTTAGAAAATAATAAAATTAAATCGACAAAAGTGAATACCTAGCAGTCTTTAGCTACAAAATAAATAAATTGATTAGAACTTAATCCTAAGCTTAATTTATTATGAGTGCACACTCTAAACTCATAAACGTCCATTAATTTAAATATATATTTTGCGAAATCACCCGCTATGGAATCACCCACTTTTACACATTAAATTAACAAGATGCCCAAAAAGGACAGGCATCCCCATCGACTTTTCGCACAAGGAATCCACCGTGTGTATGAGCCTCGGTAAAAACAAATATAATTTTACGGAATCCACCGCAAAACCTCACAGAATCCACCGTGGAATATGCCTCTTGGAATCTTTGCTTGGAAGGGAAAAATCTGAGATTTGAAGCTTGGAGTAAATAAAAATAGCATAAAAGAGGTTCTGGTGCAACATGTGTTTATGCATAGAGAGCTATATTTGGAACCTGGAAGTTCAAAACTTCCAATGCATAAACCAAATTGTAAGGATTTGATTCTTAATGTCTTTCTTTTCTTGAATTTAGAATTTGTTCATTTGTCTTGTAGATGTCTATCTCTCTAATCTTTGTTGCCAGGTGGCACCTACGCAAAGGGACGAGTGCCTTAAATGGTTCTTCTTTGTGTGTACGTTGGCGGGATGAGTGCCTTAAATGGTTCTCCATCAATGCGAGGCACGTTTCTAAGAATTGTCTTAGGTGGAAGGTCGATGGGGACGCTGTCGAAGAGTTTGTGAAAGCAATGTCGCATCCACAGAGGACCTTGATTAATTTCAAGATAGAAGATCAATTAAGTGAATAAGCAAGATGAGAAAATGATGTCAAGTTTTTATTTTTATTTCTACCAATGAGACTGAAGACAAATAGAAATCCAAATTAGCTTGTAGTGGCAACTTCGGGTGAAGATGTAACTACATATGTGGCTCCAATCCGCTCAGCATATAAACCAAGGTTCTTACTATAGGATTGCGAAATAAACAACTCCATCCCACGAGCAGCAAATCGTCTTACGGAACTGGCATCATCATCAAGACTACCACTGGCAAAGCCCTAATAGGCCACATCAAAGAAAGCAGTGTGATCTTTCTCTTGAATAACATGAGCAATGATCTCCTATTGCTCTCGAGTAGGATCAATTCCTATGAGATTGTATGCACAGCCATGTAACAGAATGATCGAACCTGCAGGAGCAGCCTAATATCGGATATCATCCCATCAAAATTTAGACCAACTGTCTTTGGATCATAGTATCTCAGCTTCGATAATCAGAGACATAAAACCATCTCCCATCCATGAGAATGCTGAACCATAATGAACACTTCCGCTCCATCAGGGTAGACGGATCATCATATTGCTGATTTAAACAAAGTTGTTTGGTGGGCATCTTCGCTCTAGAGCTTTTCAGAATTTTTTTTCTGTTGCAGAGAAAAAGCTACAAAGTGGAGTTCTATGATTTTTCATTTCAATATTGATGAATCGATGCTGATATGATGGTCATTCACGTAAAATCTGCTATTGAAAAAGAGAGCTAAAAGGTGGAGTCGTGCAATGGTTGGATTGATTGTTACTGGCAGAGGATTTATGAGCAGTAGAAGCGGCAGAAAACGGAGGGCATGTTCATACTCCGGATGGGTCTACCACTGTGGACGCCGCCTGTGCACTGCGCTGCGACTGTCAGTCCATAGGCTTTTTAGATTTGGAAGAAGAAGGGGAGTCTTTGCGATAGTTCTCCTCAACTTGGCGGGCCATACCGAGGGCTGATTCGTAGAGCTTGGTGATGTTGGGACGTTGTAGTTCTGGGCCATGTACATCCCGACCCCTTCTCTAGTCGACGAGCATAGGACAGTTGATTGGATTGGGAGATCTTGCAACAGGGAACTCCAATTTGGATAATTCGAGCTCAAATTTGGTAACCGATTTGACATGGGTTATTGGCTCTGAATCCTGTGATCCTATCTTCACAAGAGTGGACATTCCTGTCTTCGCAGAGAAGAATCTTTGTGCAGCATCACACGAACAATATTTCTAGTGATCTGATTTGATCCTGTGAATGACGGATTGTTAGCGGTGAATTATCGTGACTCCCCAATTGACAGCTCTTTCTCTTTCCCCTCAAATTCCATTTATAAAAAAACATCTTCCCCAAAATTTTCTTAATTCTTTGGAGAGCACAGATGGAAATTCTCCTGCAACGCCCTTATTGCGGCAACCAAACATGCCTGCTCCGATACAATTTAGATGAACTCTAGTGGCAATCTACGTAATGAGCATCAGGCAAGGACGAACAGCAAAAAGCTCAAGTCCAAGATGTTGCTCCACTACAGGTAAGGTAAACTCTAGATGTCGACTCAGTGATAAGCACAAGGCAGTATGATATTGTTCGATGATCACAGAAAGCTATCGAGGTCACATCATCCTCGGTGATGGAGCCTTCGCATTAGGAACTTCATATCGGCACCTGGGGCTTGAGATAAGCACGCTACAGCCTCATTCGACTGTGATTCTTTTTCTTTCATCATCGATCGTGCCAGCGATAGCACCCCCGGTCCTCTGTCCTCTGTCATAAATTGTGTGAGGGGGGGGAAGAGCATAATTGTGCTGAGTGTGGAGGAGGAGGGCGATCGCGAAAATTCAAAACTGACTACGATTGGGCGATCAAAGCCAATCTGTGTCTTTTTTTTTTTCCCCTTCCAATACTCTGTTTCTCCCTCCTTCCCAGATTGCAGAGAATTCCTAAATTCGCCTTCCGCTCAGAAAAGCGACCTCTATTTTTCTAAAAAAAACCCGGAAAAGCAGCCCTTTCCTTCTATCAGAAAAGCGGCCCTGCTCACAATACCCCCATTTCATTACTTCACAGTCCAGCCATTGATTAAACAAGCAATGCTTTTCATTAATGCATCCAGACTTTGCATCCAACTCAATGATAGAATTACCAATTATTCTCTGTGTACTAATCGCCCAAGCACATTATTCCAGCCAATGAACAGAAAATTATCAACATGATGTCCATTATGTCTTCAGCATTTATCTAACTTGGATCTTCCTGACTGAGTGACTGGTCATACAGAGCAGGCAATTCCAGAGACAAAGCACTTGTCTCCTTACAAAACACACGAAGTTCATTTACACAAATGTCCAAGTAAAGCTTTCTGGTCTTTTGAATATCAGTATCAAACTTGATAAATGCATATGGTCTTGCATCTGTGTCAACAATGGTCCCCTGTTTGATCTCCCAAACATTCCTGTAAACTGCTTTCAAATCATCACGAATCTGCTGAACTTTCTGTATAGAGCCATCTTCAACTCTAAGTTCCAAAGTCCCATGTCAGTCAGATCATTCAGAAGATGCTTGTTCACAACCACAAATTCGCCACTGAGTACTCTTCGGCTGTATATATTTGAGGTATATGATTCAAAACACTCATTATTGTCAAGTATCTGACTTGAAAACACATCCCAGAAATCATCACAACTAATAATCATAAACTTGTCTTCTTGATCCTGTTCAACATAGACTGAAAGCAATCCTTCATACTCGCTACTATACTCATACGCAGAAAAATATGTACAAAGTACCAAATCCCATGCACAACTTTTGGGTGGTTTACACACCTCGAATGCGCAGCAATACGACAACGCCTATCCTTTCCGGGCGTCGATGCAAGTGTGAACGTGGGTGATACCATTTTATCCACACGAGTATTAACGTCTTCGTGAATTAATTATTCTTGAAATTCCAAATTAATTGATTTATGTGGCTAGCTGGAATTACTCAGTTGGTTATTATTTTGACATGATTTTCTGAATTTTTGACATCTAATGTGTAGAGCAAGGAGAATTGGAAAGGTGCACCACACACAAGCATTTTAAATATTATTTCCTCAAGAATTTATATGGCAATTATTGAATTATTGTATTAGATGCACTCTTATTTCTTATAAAGCGTATGCACAGTCTCTATGCAAATATTTATTAGTAAAATAGATTTTAATTAGAAGATATGTTCAATAAAATATTAATGGTTCTAGAGAGTTGTGGGATGCACAACTGCTAGCATCCATTAATTTAGATTACTCTATCTCTTTTCTAACACACTCAAAATCTTTATGCAAAGAGTGATTGTAAAGGGCCTAAATATTGGGCAATGAAGATTTCATAATATTATTATAAATATGGCATGAAGGGAGCTGCCCACTTCATGTCGGGGGGAGATTGTACCCAATCTTGTGTCGCTTCATCTTACTTTACCCTCTCTTTTAGTCTATTTTTAATTTCTCATGAGTCGTATGCAATTTTATGAGTAAAAGAGAGAAAGAGGGAGCTTCTTCCATTCACTACGTGCAAACCATGCATCCGTTGTTCGCAATAGTGGTATCAGAGCCCAGCCTACCTCTTGGGCTTCCAATCACCTACCCTTTGGTGTGAAGGCGAGCCCTCTACTGCAAACGGGCTCTACGGTCCGTCTCATCGCGAACCGATTACACGGCTGGATTCCTAGGCCTTCAAAACCCCCAACCCCTCTATCATAGTCAATAAATTCTGTTATTTTCCTAGACATTGAAGAAGACCCACTCCCACATCATGGCGCCATGTTTCGTGAAGAATTGGAGCTTCAAGGTGATTAGTAAGCTTCATTAAAGATTAATTAAAAGCTTTGCTTAAGCTTAATCAAGAGCTTAAGCTCAATTTTGATTTCATGGGGGGGGGGGTTTTTCTGCCGCCACAGCAGCATCCACAACGTCCTCTTGTCTTAAAGCATCAAGTTTTTTAAGGCTTAAAGCCTTATTAACCAAGCTACATTACCACTTACATAATCAACTTCATCTTCTCTTACTCCATTGTCAAAGAGTTTACTGTTCATGATATAAATCATGGGATTCTTATGAACTCAGAAGAGTTTCACTGGGAATTATATGAGATATTTGCATACAAAATTCAGGCATTGTTATCCAATATCTACCTTAGTTATACAAGTTCTTTTGTATTTAGCATATAATTTGCAGATATACCATGTACATTTATGAAAAATAAGTCTATGGGAACCTATAACTTGGACATCTGGAAGTAATTGACAGTCTACTGGATAAATCACATTAATTCAGGTACAAAAATATGGACAAAACCCAAAAATGTTGCCAAAAATGGTCAAAAGTCCACTAGGTCCACATGGGACCAAAAGTAACTGACTTAGGAGACCAACAAGTGACCTAGGCTGGTCAAAAAGTGACCAGGGTTAGAGCAGAGAGCAGCCTGCATTTTTCGGTGCAAAATGCGGGCTGCACTGTGACTGAGGGAGACTGGAAGAAAGCTGGAGCTGAGATGCATGAAATGGAGCATGCAAACTGAAGATACTGATGATGTAAACATGGTGAGAGCTCCACTTCTCTGCCTCTTTGGTCTGACGAAAATGCATGCTGAAACTGTTTATAAAAGAGGGGAAATCTGAGAGAAGAGTATTCAGCCTGCTCTTATGCACGACTTCTCTCATCTTCTCTACCTTATTCTTGGTCCAATGAAGCCCAATTACTTGAGTGACTTTGGGGCAAGCAAAGGGTGAGGATATTGAAGACTTATGGACTGTTATGGGCTGAAATAACCAGTCATAAACAGGGCAGCCCACTATTTTGATCTATTTTTATGAGCAAACATGGGTTTTTTATGGTTGTAATAGAGGAAAATGACCTCTTTTCTTCAGGACATTGTTCATAGATGATCAAAAGTGCTTCTTATTGAGTTTATGCACTCATTTTGAATTTGTTTATGGGCTGGAATTTTCTGTTTTAAAACAAGGCTGAAGCTAAAATGATTCTTTTCCCATTCATTTAATGTATCTTTGGCCCAAATCTTGGATGTATTTGATTCTATCAACAATATACTTGACCCAAAGGATTGAAATCCATCTATGTACATGAAATAAATGCCATTAGAGCTTGCATTTGACATTCATATATGAATTAGAAATCTGAAAATATCCTTTATAAAATGATGTATGGATCCTGAAGCATTTCATGTAATCAAATTAGTCTTATTCCTTCTGTTAATGTATGTTAAGTACAAAGTGAAAAGGCTTGAATTCCTCTTCTATACCTAAATTATTTCTAACCCCCGAATCTTATTAAAACCCAATCCATTTTTCCTTTCTGAATCTTGAATCCTAAACTCTTCTTCTGCACTAAAAGCCCCGGTGGTAGACCTTCAACTCTTAACGTGACAACACCGTGTCATACATAGACTCTGCAAATATTCACAAGTCATAGCTGACTATCTCTTCCATAGAGGCAGTTCTCGCACAGTTCTTTCCAACTTCATAAATTTCACAAAATTCCCATAAAAAATTACTGCCTTTCTTGCCTACTTCCATCCATAATTTCTTGTCCAAAGGCCGCTTAAAATTTTGGTCTTACACACCAAAATTCTTCAACAACAAGCAAGGCGTCTTTTCATTTACAAGGCATCCTAAATCTCCGGATTTCTCCATCAAGCAATCATGTCACACGAAGGGCCATCCGACACTACCAATTTCGACTATGCATTCCTGAGCCAACCCTAAAGCAGCGTATGCATTTAATATCCATGCAACTTGAAGAAGAGCGTCAACACAATGTACAACTGGAGCAAGAACTGAAGTCCCTCAAGCGTTATCGAAGGGTTTCGAAAGCAATTTCGCAACTTCAGAAGTCCTTCATAAATTTCAGAATAGAAGATCCATCAAGCAAGTAAGCAAGATGAGAAAATGATGCCAAGTCTCTGTTTAATTTCTGTTAATAACAAAACAAGGTTCAAGATGAAGAAATCGGTTCATTCAGTTCATCTTCCTCGAATCCAGGAAAGAAAATAGTAAATCCATTAACTCTTTATCTTCCATCGTTGTTCTAGCCTTTGCAACTTTCCCTTGATAAGTTTTGGACTTATGGGTGATGATAAGAATTCAAGAATATGCTGTTTTGTTATGACTCCAATGTCCTGCGAACACACCGTCTGACTTCCCTGTTGTCAAAGACATTGTCATACTGGTATAATGAGGGAGCTTCTGGATTTGCAAAAATTTGAATCCATCAGGAGAGACAAAATAGAAGTGAGAATGATGAAGACATTATGACATGGAGTTCGAGCATCCTGAATAATATCCTTACATAGTGTATCATCACTGTAAACATTAGGATGGAACATTTGAGAAGTGAAATGAATACGAGGAGGTTTCTCTGGAACTGGAGGTAAACAGTTATCAATTAACTCAAGAGTTTGAAACAATTTCAGAAAACATCCTCTCCTTACAGTCTTCAACAACCAGATGGATTTCTAAAGCTGTTGAAGGCTTAAGATTGGCAACCAGCAGACTGAAGAGCAGAGGGTAGTGATTTGTGCATGCTCTCTGCATCCTTGTGGCGAAGGAGAACAAACTTGCGAAGACCTTCAACATCCATGTTCTTACAGAACGAAACAAGCTGTGAGCTGATTTCCACCTGTGAAACAGCTTTGACCTTATTAATAGCCTCCTCAAGGCTCATAGCATCATTAGACTTGCCTTTGACAGTCGAAGGGGCCTGCTCCTCATCACCTAAGTTTCTCACGGTCCTCAAAGAACAATAAGCATTTCTTCTTCTGCAATAAGGGTTTTTTGCCTCTCAGATAAGCTGAGAACTGCTACACGATGAAACAAACCTTTATGTTATCACGGAAGGGCTCTCTTTCACTCCTGGTTGCAATCTTCTGTTGTATCATACATCGGTGTATGATGAGTCGATGAACTGCAGTGAACCAATTCAATCATTTTGTTCTCGCTGAATCAAAAAGAAGCTCTTCGTCTCCCTCCAATTGATGAATCGACAATCATCGTCGACATTGGGCAGTGATTTCAATCGTCTTCATCTTCTTCGCGGATCTTCCTTTAGCCTTTCTTCATATTTTCTGTAGCTTCGTCACTAATGCCATCGTCTTCAGTCTTCGTCCTCTGAAATTACTCATCCATAGACTGGACCTCGGGCCTCTCTCCTCTCTCTCGTGTCTGTGCGTGCCACTCCTGTCTCCTGGGATTCAATTCGTTGTGAACGTCCTTGTCTTCGAGCTCACCGAAGTCCCTTCGTTCCCCTCTGTTACAGTAGCAGTCTTCTTTCGAGCTCCCCTCACTGTTCAGCCGCAGAGTACCCCTTTTCTCCCTCTTTCGTCTCTCCAATGTTGGGATTTGAAAGCTAATTTAGCTTATGTCTCAGACCCACTGATCTGTCTTCTGCTCTGCAGCCGTGGAGCCTCCGCCCGCAATCTAGAGTACCTTCGACCATCCCTCTGTTCCTCTCTCTGGCCCGTTCGACCTTTCCCCATGCTTTTTCTCTTTTCCCTTTCGAATTTGCTTTTTTCCCCCCTTTGTCCGATTCAAAAACAAAGCTCCTCCTTTTTTCCCCAGAAAAACCTCTTTTTCCTTCCTTTTCGTTCCACACCAAATTAGCATCCCTCAGATTTGGCCTCATATTTAGCAGGTTCCCAGTATGCAACCCTTGAATAAGTCTGGTCTCATATTTAGCACAGCACCAATCAACAGACCACCTGCACTTCTCCCATGGATACATAACTTGTCCTTAGCACCAAAATTGTGTGCCAATAGATGTTCTGTTGAGGCAATAAAGTCAGTAAACATGTTCTTCTTTTTCAATAGCTTTCCGTCTTCATATCATTTTCTTCCCATCTCTCCCCCTCCGCGTATGTGTGCAAGAGCATACACAAATCCTCTATCAACCAGCGCTAATCTACTTGATCAAAATTCTGGCTCAATTGGATACTCATATGATCCATATCCATACAACAGCATGGGATCTGTACCATCTAGTTTCACAAGATCCTTCCTGTAGAGAATAGAAATCGGTAGTTTTGTTCTATCAACTGCCGTTGCCCATTCACGAGTTGTCACATATTTCATACATGTCCACAAGCATGTCACCAACAACTAGGTCTCTTTCTAGGCCCCTTAGGATGATCTCAGCATGTATCTCTTGGCCCATTGGGAATTCTCCTATGCTGCCACAGGCTTTCAAACGAACCCTTGGTCACAATCAAAGTGGTCCATGAGATTGCATCTCGAGTCACCAATCTACCAAAACTCCTTGTTCTTCTCCGTCTTCATCATAGAATGAAAGAGCAAACATAACAACTAAGTATGTACAAAGTATCAAATCACACACACGACTTTTGGGTGGTTTCACACCTCGAATGCGCAGCAATACGACATCCACCCCCTCTAATCCTGCACATCCTCCGGATGGGCCAACTACCCATGATCGTTATCATCAAGATCCACAAACAGATCAATCTCTTCATTATGCATTTCCGGTAGATCAACAAGATTATCTGTCATATCATCTGTTTCTTCCATTGGAGTTTCTTCTCGTTGCTCTTCTCTTGAAAATTCTTCCAATGCATAGTCCTCATCATCCCTTTTCTTGAAAATCTTGATTCTTTTTCCAGCAATAGGCACTCTAAGCACTGTCCCATCCAATTCAGTCAGCTCATATGTTGCATTATCAAAGACATGTCTGACTATGTACGGCCCAAACCATCTTTTCACCATCTTCCAAAGTGCAGTATGCTGATTTTCAAGGCTGCTATCAAAGACCAATACCCAATCTCCCTCTTCTATTGCTCTAGGCCGCAAGCGATGCCTACTGTCAAACCTGTCCTTATTCCTTAGTCTAGCAACCTTCAACCTGTCAATAGCTAGCTGAATATCCTCTGGTCTCCTCTCCAACTGTCGAATCCGAAGAGCTAAGAGCTCCTCTCTCGTCAAATCCTCCTGCCAAGGTAAAACTGACCAAGTCAAAGCACAAGTCTCAATCGGCATAACAGGTTTCTGACCATACATCAACTCTGCAGGCATATATCCTGTGGTAACACTATGAGTCGTACGATCAGCCCATAAAGCAAATGGTAGAAGTCTCGGCCATTCTCCAATCCGTCCTCTGCATGCTTTGGCTAATGCTTTCACTATCGGCGGATGCCCTCTTTCACTCTTTCCATTTCCCTCTGGATTATATGATGTGGTTAGAGCCAACTTGATTCCTAGCTGAGAGAAAAATTCCCTAGCTTCATCTGCATCCAATTCACCACGATCCGCAGTGATCTTACCCACACAACCATACCTGCAGAAAATTTCCTCCAATAAGAACTTACACACTGCACTACTGGTCTTCGTTCTCAAAGATCTTCCCTCAACATGATTGGTAAGATCCTCTCTAGGCAAAACAATGTACCTCATGTGCCATAGACCCATAGGCATGGTAACCAAATCAACTACCCACTTATAATGAATGCATAGCGGATAGGTCGGATGAAGCTCATCTCGATGACGCACTACTGAATACATCTGGCAGTCTCTGCAAGTCTCAACAAAGTGAGAAACATCTCTATACATGCCTTTCCACCAATATTTCTCCTTAATCTTCTCATAAGTAGCCCACACTCCTCTATGACCAGCCCAAGGACTCTCATGAAACTCCCTCATCACCTGTAACTGTGTCTCTCTATCGTAGACAACCCGCAAAGGTAATCCGCCTCTTTTCTTCGGATGCTTCCAAAGAAATCCGTCCTTGAGAAAATAACCATAGGCTTTCCTTTTGATCTTCTTGAACTCTTCATCTGTCCATTCATCTCTTTTGCTTAGTGTACTAAGGTACCTGCCAATCTGCAACCAATCTCCAACATAGAGTTCTTCTGTGAAAGCCACAATATCATAGACATGACAAACATGATCAACCATAGTGGCTGAAATTTCTGCATCATCCGCTTCTGCAAGTAGAGTCTCCTCATCATCATATCTGGCTCTAGACAACATATTTGCCACTGGATTATCCTTCCCTGCTATGTGTTTAAATTCCGGATTTAATGACTTGATGTATGCAATCCATCTCAACATGGCTATATCCGGAGTAGAGACACTCGTAATCATACCAATCAATGGCAAGCAATTTGTCTCTACCACAATTGAAGCTCCAATAAAGTACTCCTTGTCACATTTGAGAGCTGTGACAATCCCCAATAATTCCCTCTTGATTTGCGGATATCTCCTCTGTCTCTCGTTTAGGACTTTCGCCCCAAACCGAATAGCATACCTATTTCCATCTGCATCATCTTGACCCACAGCCCAACCTATGCCAATTGGACTAGTGTCAACTGTTAATACAATAGGCCTTCCACAATTATAATCCGCTTTCCTGAGAGTAGGAGCATTTTGCAATAACTTCTTCAATTTCCGCATGGCTCTAGTGTGGCTCTCATCCCAATAGAATTTCTGCCCCTTTCGAAGCAGTTGATACAAACAATCTGCTATGTGTGCAAAATGAGGTATCCAAATCATATAAAACACACAAGCACCAATGAATCTCCGTACCTCTGAAGTAGTAGAACAATACTCTGTAATCTTGCCTATAGCATTCACCTTATCAGGTGAAGGTTTTCTGCCATAATATCCACACATATGCCCAACAATGACAACCTCATTCACTCCAAAAACAGACTTTTGCCCTGAAAGTGTCAAGTTCACTTCTTTTAACCTGGCCAAAATCTTCTCACATGCTGAAATATGATCAGCCACAAAGTATCTGCATCCCTACTCATTTAGGCTCTCATTCATCTCTTCTTCTGCACACCCCTTAATGGGCACATCATCCAAGAAAGGCATAGTAAGCTGAGGTATGTAATCATGAAGGACCTTATGCATGGCATTCATCATATGCGCAACAGAATTAGTGGCACCTTGAGGCAAGGTACACATCCTGACAAGCCCAATAGGAGTTCTCGTGGTGGTTATGTCCCTGCTTTCCAAAGCCAGCTGAAACTAATCATATCCTGAATACAAATCACCCAAAGAATACATGGCACGTCCAGCAAATGCCTCTGCAAACTCATCCACAACTGGACCTATACCAACATTCCTGATAGTAACTCTGTTCACTGGCTGCATGTCCTGAATAAATCGGAGAGTACCATTCTTCTTTGGAACTGTAAACCACCTGTTTGAGTATGGTGCAGATGAAGGCTCAAGGATTCCCATCCTGATTTTCTCATTCAATAAATCAATCAGCTTTGGCAAGTGTGCTTTAGGCACTGAAATAGGTTGAAGATTCCATGGGATATGAGGAATAGTAAAAATGACCATAGGAGCAACAATATCAGGATTCACACATCCAATCTCATTCGGGAAAAAAGCAAATCCCCTTCCATGATGCTCAAGCATCTCCTGAAAGCATTGCTTCTCTATGGGTAGCAAGAAATCACCATTTCCAATTTTCAATTCAGCAAGAGTCTCTGCTGAAAATTTATGACCAATATGCTCCGGATTCCTCAAAATTTGTTGTTTAGCAGCCCTCTCTATTTGTTGATCACTGTCAGGTGGAAGCGGTACAGCAATCAGCTTCACCTTCTTATCCACAGTTTTGTATTTCGTGTCAACCCTGGCTTCATTATGCTCTTCGGCATTACATAAACCTTGCTGTAAATCAGCAATTCTGCACTCCAATGGCTGAATATCCTCAGCCCTCTGCTCTATGGACTGCATAGAAACAACCCCAAACTCTGAATGCTGAAATATTTCAGCAGTAAACTCTGTTGGCTGAAAGTTTTCAGCCCTCTATCTTTCTGAAAGTTGATCATAACCAACTGGAAACTCTGTTTGCTGAATTTCTTCAGCACTCAACACTCTTTGCTGAGTTATCTCAGCCTCTAACTCAATCTGTGACACAAAATCTGCAATTTCATGAAACACATCCAGGGACCGCACTAATACATTACTGTGACAATTCTGCATATCAATTTTCAGCATATCTCCCATCTCTGTCATCGTATCTGCATAAATCACACTGTCATACATCCCATCTATGTGCTCATCATCCTCCAAAATTCCTGCATTTTTCAAAATTTTCTCCTTCCTGCATATATACTGCCTGGCAGCTCTAGGCAACCTAGAAGTCTTCTGATAACTCATCGAACTGTTTGCTCAAATCCCAACAAAACTGGAGGAGAAAACACCGCTGCCAGGAGGTGAGAACTCCAGTCTCCTCTCCTCTGTACCACCGTCGTCTCGCGAAACGGCGGTACCTAATGAAAACCCGAATCCCTCACAGTGGGCAAAGGTGCATCTCTGAGAGTATCCCTGTTTCCAACATGGTTCACACATACAGTCATAAACTGAACTGCTCTCATACTATCTTTACTGCGAATCCGTGCATAATTAGATCCATCATCCATGACCTTTGTTTCCATGCGCATCTCTGTGATGAATGGCTGACCAAGAATTATGGGATAAGAGCATGAATCCTGCACAAAGAAATGAAAATCCTCCTCTACATCACCAATAGAAACCATGACACTAGGACAGGCAGCATTCAAATCACCTGCAGTGTTATTGGCGACTCTCATACGCCACCCATGTTCTACATCCATAGGCCATCTGTTACTCTCATAAACTCCACGAACTATGAGATTAATCTCTGAACCATGATCAACCAATGCAACATAAGGCACCTGTTTCTCTCCAATCTTTACCATCGTCTCTGTAGTTGCCCTAGCCCAATGGCTCCGCGAAAAGTGACTACGCGGTATCATGACAGGCTCATCAATTTCAGCATAATGCATAGGCTGAACCCTCTTCTCTCCTTGCGGAAAAAAAGAAGCATTATCAACCATAACCTCATCCTCATCCTCATCCAACTCCCCAATCAAAACTCCCTGTGTATCAGTGGTAGACAATGCATGCCTTTTCCTCTTCAGGACCTCCTGAAACTCTCTTTTCGAGATGCCCAAAATCTCAGGAATAGTGAAAGTCACCTCACTGCCAAGTATCTTATCATTAAATATTTTCTTCATATATGTAGGATGTCTCAATATCAGACATCAATCTGAACCCTGGCTGCTTTCTCTCTCTAGGCTCTTGCCTCTTTTCTCTCTTTTGAGCATCTTCCATCTGTCGATCTGGCCCTGGTCTTGAAGACGGTCCTGCAGTAGGTGGAGTAACAAACTCACCCCCTCTAGTCTTCTTAGCTGCACTTGGATTTTCTTCATCTCTCTTATGCTTCTCCTCAACAAGTACATCTGCACCATGAGACTTAGCCAAATAAGCATAAATAGAGTACCTATCAACAGGCGAGTCCCAACCTGTCTCTGATCTGATGCTAGAGCCTGCACTAGTCAAAATAGTTTGGTGAATTTTCCCCTTGTTTGCAGTCTCCATAGCATAAGTCCATAGCGCTGACTGAATCTTTGAACCCTTCTCAATCTGGACTCCATATGCAGAAGCATCACCTCTAGCTGTCACATAAGAAGTACGCGCAGCCATGTCCTCCACTAACTTCTTCATTCCACCTTTACCAAAGTTGGTAGCAAGTGGAGCTCCTGTCTCAGTCAACCAAATCTTACCATCTTGCCCCCAATATAGCACATTCTTCCTCCTTGCATCCTGAAAATATTCACAATCCCTGCAATGCTGATGGTTCGTATTATCACACCAAATACATCTCCGATCTCTCCTAGGTGCACTAGGAGCACTCCTAGATGCAGTAGGAGCACTAGAAGAGGTAGTAGGCGCAGTCGAAGCAAACTGCTCCTTCAACTTTCCCACCAACTCCGCTTTGACTGACTCCAATGTCAAATCTATTATGCCTTTGATTATGTCATCAAGAGAGGTAGGCACCGATGGAGCGGATGGTTTTGGAGCAGAAGGTGTAGGCATCGGTCGTGGAACAGGAGGAATAGGTGGAGTGGAAACAGTAGGCACCGGCATAGGCCAAGAAACTAGCTGAGGAGGAGAAGAAATAACAGGGATAGAAGCAGGCATAGGAACTGATGATGGTGTAGGTGTCATGGAACCATTCTGTAGGCGAGTCTTCCATATCCTCCTCTTGGTCAAAGTCGAGACTGCATCCTGAGCATCCTGCCAATCAGTTTTAAGACCCATAGGCTTCGTGCGATCCTCAAGAAGCTCACCCAATTCTTCTTGAAGAGCACGATCAGCAGCTTCCAAGAAAAGCTCAACTTTTTCAACATCCAATGCTCTTTGTTCAATGGCATCAAGCTGACTATACCTCTCTTCGAATTCTCGAATCAACTCCGAAGCAGCTAGACCTTTGTTTGGCATGTAGACCTACTCTCGGAATGACCGCCGAGTAGCCATACCAAAGTCCTCAAGGAAATATTCTTCTTACAGGCCTTCTTAAAGTCTTGCAAATGTGTATTTTGAATAAAAAGATCAGTCACTTTTGTCCTCAAAGCGGGTATGACAAGACGAAGGAAGTACTTACTCATAAGTCCAGCAAGAACTCCAAAAAACCCCATCTTGATCTCATATGTCTTCAAATATGCTGAAACATTGCGGCCGTCGAATAGCTTCTTCTCATTCTCAACTGCTTCAATAGCCTTAGTCGCGCTGTTTGCATTCTCCTGCTCCGAATAGAGTTGCCTTTGCTGAGACAATTGCTGTTGATGCAATTGTTGCTGCTGCTGCATATACAATTGTGTTTGCTGATTTTGGAGTTGCATATACATGGACATATTCTGCAAAATCTACTTTAGATCCTCTATTGAAGTACTTGACGCAGCAGTCATTGATGGAGCTGAAGTAGACGCAGCTGGAATTGTAGAAGAGGCTGAAATAGAGGTTGAAGTATCTCCCATCCTGAAATTTCTGCGACGCTTTCACGTCGGGTTCACCAAAGATATCGAAGGGTTTCGAAAGCAATTTCGCAACTTCAGAAGTCCTTCATAAATTTCAGAATAGAAGATCCATCAAGCAAGTAAGCAAGATGAGAAAATGATGCCAAGTCTCTGTTTAATTTCTGTTAATAACAAAACAAGGTTCAAGATGAAGAAATCGGTTCATTCAGTTCATCCTCCTCGAATCCAGGAAAGAAAATAGTAAATCCATTAACTCTTTATCTTCCATCGTTGTTCTAGCCTTTGCAACTTTCCCTTGATAAGTTTTGGACTTATGGGTGATGATAAGAATTCAAGAATATGCTGTTTTGTTATGACTCCAATGTCCTGTGAACACACCGTCTGACTTCCCTGTTGTCAAAGACATTGTCATACTGGTATAATGAGGGAGCTTCTGGATTTGCAAAAATTTGAATCCATCAGGAGAGACAAAATAGAAGTGAGAATGATGAAGACATTATGACATGGAGTTCGAGCATCCTGAATAATATCCTTACATAGTGTATCATCACTGTAAACATTAGGATGGAACATTTGAGAAGTGAAATGAATACGAGGAGGTTTCTCTGGAACTGGAGGTAAACAGTTATCAATTAACTCAAGAGTTTGAAACAATTTCAGAAAACATCCTCTCCTTACAGTCTTCAACAACCAGATGGATTTCTAAAGCTGTTGAAGGCTTAAGATTGGCAACCAGCAGACTGAAGAGCAGAGGGTAGTGATTTGTGCATGCTCTCTGCATCCTTGTGGCGAAGGAGAACAAACTTGCGAAGACCTTCAACATCCATGTTCTTACAGAACGAATCAAGCTGTGAGCTGATTTCCGCCTGTGAAATAGCTTTGACCTTATTAATAGCCTCCTCAAGGCTCATAGCATCATTAGACTTGCCTTTGACAGTCGAAGGGGCCTGCTCCTCATCACCTAAGTTTCTCACGGTCCTCAAAGAACGATAAGCATTTCTTCTTCTGCAATAAGGGTTTTTTGCCTCTCAGATAAGCTGAGAACTGCTACACGATGAAACAAACCTTTATGTTATCACGGAAGGGCTCTCTTTCACTCCTGGTTGCAATCTTCTGTTGTATCATACATCGGTGTATGATGAGTCGATGAACTGCAGTGAACCAATTCAATCATTTTGTTCTCGCTGAATCAAAAAGAAGCTCTTCGTCTCCCTCCAATTGATGAATCGACAATCATCGTCGACATTGGGCAGTGATTTCAATCGTCTTCATCTTCTTCGCGGATCTTCCTTTAGCCTTTCTTCATATTTTCTGTAGTTTCGTCACTAATGCCATCGTCTTCAGTCTTCGTCCTCTGAAATTCCTCATCCATAGACTGGACCTCGGGCCTCTCTCCTCTCTCTCGTGTCTGTGCGTGCCACTCCTGTCTCCTGGGATTCAATTCGTTGTGAACGTCCTTGTCTTTGACCTCACCGAAGTCCCTTCGTTCCCCTCTGTTACAGTAGCAGTCTTCTTTCGAGCTCCCCTCACTGTTCAGCCGCAGAGTACCCCTTTTCTCCCTCTTTCGTCTCTCCAATGTTGGGATTTGAAAGCTAATTTAGCTTATGTCTCAGACCCACTGATCTGTCTTCTGCTCTGCAGCTGTGGAGTCTCCGCCCGTAATCCAGAGTACCTTCGACCATCCCTCTGTTCCTCTCTCTGGCCCGTTCGACCTTTCCCCATGCTTTTTTTCTTTTCCCTTTCGAATCTGCTTTTTCCCCCCTTTGTCCGATTCAAAAACAAAGCTCCTCCTTTTTTCCCCAGAAAAGCCTCTTTTTCCTTCCTTTTCGTTCCACACCAAATTAGCGTCCCTCAGATTTGGCCTCATATTTAGCAGGTTCCCAGTATGCAACCCTTGAATAAGTCTGGTCTCATATTTAGCACAGCACCAATCAACAGACCACCTGCACTTCTCCCATGGATACATAACTTGTTCTTAGCACCAAAATTGTGTGCCAATAGGTGTTCTGCTGAGGCAATAAAGTCAGTAAACGTGTTCTTCTTTTTCAATAGCTTTCCATCTTCATACCATTTTCTTCCCATCTCTCCCCCTCCGCGTATGTGTGCAAGAGCATACACAAATCCTCTATCAACCAGCGCTAATCTACTTGATCGAAATTCTGGCTCAATTGGATACTCATATGATCCATATCCATACAACAGCATGGGATCTGTACCATCTAGTTTCACAAGATCCTTCCTGTAGAGAATAGAAATCGGTAGTTTTGTTCTATCAACTGCCATTACCCATTCACGAGTTGTCACATATTTCATACATGTCCACAAGCATGTCACCAACAACAGAGTCTCTTTCTAGGCCCCTTAGGATGATCTCAGCATGTATCTCTTGGCCCATTGGGAATTCTCCTATGCTGCCACAGGCTTTCAAACGAACCCTTGGTCACAATCAAAGTGGTCCATGAGATTGCATCTCGAGTCACCAATCTACCAAAACTCCTTGTTCTTCTCCGTCTTCATCATAGAATGAAAGAGCAAACATAACAACTAAGTATGTACAAAGTATCAAATCACACACACGACTTTTGGGTGGTTTCACACCTCGAATGCGCAGCAATACGACATCCACCCCCTCTAATCCTGTGCATCCTCCGGATGGGCCAACTACCCATGATCGTTATCATCAAGATCCACAAACAGATCAATCTCTTCATTATGCATTTCCGGTAGATCAACAAGATTATCTGTCATATCATCTGTTTTTTCCATTGGAGTTTCTTCTCGTTGCTCTTCTCTTGAAAATTCTTCCAATGCATAGTCCTCATCATCCCTTTTCTTGAAAATCTTGATTCTTTTTCCAGCAATGGGCACTCTAAGCACTGTCCCATCCAATTCAATCAGCTCATATGTTGCATTATCAAAGACATGTCTGACTATGTACGGCCCAAACCATCTTTTCACCATCTTCCAAAGTGCAGTATGTTGATTTTCAAGGCTGCTATCAAAGACCAATACCCAATCTCCCTCTTCTATTGCTCTAGGCCGCAAGCGATGCCTACTGTCAAACCTGTCCTTATTCCTTAGTCTAGCAACCTTCAACCTGTCAATAGCTAGCTGAATATCCTCTGGTCTCCTCTCCAACTGTCGAATCCGAAGAGCTAAGAGCTCCTCTCTCGTCAAATCCTCCTGCCAAGGTAAAACTGACCAAGTCAAAGCACAAGTCTCAATCGGCATAACAGGTTTCTGACCATACATCAACTCTGCAGGCATATATCCTGTGGTAACACTATGAGTCGTACGATCAGCCCATAAAGCAAATGGTAGAAGTCTCGGCCATTCTCCAATCCGTCCTCTGCATGCTTTGGCTAATGCTTTCACTATCGGCGGATGCCCTCTTTCACTCTTTCCATTTCCCTCTGGATTATATGATGTGGTTAGAGCCAACTTGATTCCTAGCTGAGAGAAAAATTCCCTAGCTTCATCTGCATCCAATTCACCACGATCCGCAGTGATCTTACCCACACAACCATACCTGCAGAAAATTTCCTCCAATAAGAACTTACACACTGCACTAGTGGTCTTCGCTCTCAAAGATCTTCCCTCAACATGATTGGTAAGATCCTCTCTAGGCAAAACAATGTACCTCATGTGCCATAGACCCATAGGCATGGTAACCAAATCAACTACCCACTTATAATGAATGCATAGCGGATAGGTCGGATGAAGCTCATCTCGATGACGCACTACTGAATACATTTGGCAGTCTGTGCAAGTCTCAACAAAGTGAGAAACATCTCTATACATGCCTTTCCACCAATATTTCTCCTTAATCTTCTCATAAGTAGCCCACACTCCTCTATGACTAGCCCAAGGACTCTCATGAAACTCCCTCATCACCTGTAACTGTGTCTCTCTATCGTAGACAACCCGCAAAGGTAATCCGCCTCTTTTCTTCGGATGCTTCCAAAGAAATCCGTCCTTGAGAAAATAACCATAGGCTTTCCTTCTGATCTTCTTGAACTCTTCATCTGTCCATTCATCTCTTTTACTTAGTGTACTAAGGTACCTGCCAATCTGCAACCAATCTCCAACATAGAGTTCTTCTGTGAAAGCCACAATATCATAGACATGACAAACATGATCAACCATAGTGGCTGAAATTTCTGCATCATCCTCTTCTGCAAGTAGAGTCTCCTCATCATCATATCTGCCACTGGATTATCCTTCCCTGCTATGTGTTTAAATTCCGGATTTAATGACTTGATGTATGCAATCCATCTCAACATGGCTATATCCGGAGTAGAGCAACTCGTAATCATACCAATCAATGGCAAGCAATTTGTCTCTACCACAACTGAAGCTCTAATAAAGTACTCCTTGTCACATTTGAGAGCCGTGACAATCCCCAATAATTTCCTCTTGATTTGCGGATATCTCCTCTGTCTCTCGTTTAGGACTTTCGCCCCAAATCGAATAGCATACCTATTTCCATCTGCATCATCTTGACCCATAGCCCAACCTATGCCAATTGGACTAGTGTCAACTGTTAATACAATAGGCCTTCCACAATTATAATCCGCTTTCCTGAGAGTAGGAGAATTCTGCAATAACTTCTTCAATTTCCGCATGGCTCTAGTGTGGCTCTCATCCCAATAGAATTTCTGCCCCTTTCGAAGCAGCTGATACAAACAATCTGCTATGTGTGCAAAATGAGGTATCCAAATCATATAAAACACACAAGCACCAATGAATCTCCGTACCTCTGAAGTAGTAGAACAATACTCTGTAATCTTGCCTATAGCATTCACCTTATCAGGTGAAGGTTTTCTGCCATAATATCCACACATGTGCCCAACAATGACAACCTCATTCACTCCAAAAACAGACTTTTGCCCTGAAAGTGTCAAGTTCACTTCTTCTAACCTGGCCAAAATCTTCTCACATGCTGGAATATGATCAGCCACAAAGTATCTGCATCCCTACTCATTTAGGCTCTCATTCATCTCTTCTTTTGCACACCCCTTAATGGGCACATCATCCAAGAAAGGCATAGTAAGGTGAGGTATGTAATCATGAAGGACCTTATGCATGGCATTCATCATATGCGCAACAGAATTAGTGGCACCTTGAGGCAAGGTACACATCCTGACAAGCCCAATAGGAGTTCTCATGGTGGTTATGTCCCTGCTTTCCAAAGCCAGCTGAAACTAATCATATCCTGAATACAAATCACCCAAAGAATACATGGCACGTCCAGCAAATGCCTCTGCAAACTCATCCACAACTGGACCTATACCAACATTCCTAATAGTAACTCTGTTCACTGGCTGCATGTCCTGAATAAATCGGAGAGTACCATTCTTCTTTGGAACTGTAAACCACCTGTTTGAGTATGGTGCAGATGAAGGCTCAAGGATTCCCATCTTGATTTTCTCATTCAATAAATCAATCAGCTTTGGCAAGTGTGCTTTAGGCACTGAAATAGGTCGGAGATTCCATGGGATATGAGGAATAGTAAAAATGACCATAGGAGCAACAATATCAGGATTCACACATCCAATCTCATGCGGGAAAAAAGCAAATCCCCTTCCATGATGCTCAAGCATCTCCTGAAAGCATTGCTTCTCTATGGGTAGCAAGAAATCACCATTTCCAATTTTCAATTCAGTAAGAGTCTCTGCTGAAAATTTATGACCAATATGCTTCGGATTCCTCAAAATTTGCTGTTTAGCAGCCCTCTCTATTTGCTGATCACTGTCAGGTGGAAGCGGTACAGCAATCGGCTTCACCTTCTTATCCACAGTTTTGTATTTCGTGTCAACCCTGGCTTCATTATGCTCTTCGGCATTACATAAACCTTGCTGTAAATCAGCAATTCTGCACTCCAATGGCTGAATATCCTCAGCCCTCTGCTCTATGGACTGCATAGAAACAGCCCCAAACTCTGAATGCTGAAATATTTTAGCAGTAAACTCTGTTGGCTGAAAGTTTTCAGCCCTCTGTCTTTCTGAAAGCTGATCATAACCAGCTGGAAACTCTGTTTGCTGAATTTCTTCAGCACTCAACACTCTTTGCTGAGTTACCTCAGCCTCTAACTCAATCTGTGACACAAAATCTGCAATTTCATGAAACATATCCAGGGACCGCACTAATACATTACTGTGACAATTCTGCATATCAATTTTCAGCATATCTCCCATCTCTATCATCGTATCTGCATAAATCACACTGTCATGCATCCCATCTATGTGCTCATCATCCTCCAAAATTCCTGCATTTTTCAAATTTTCCTCCTTCCTGCATATATACTGCCTAGCAGCTCTAGGCAACCTAGAAGTCTTCTGATAACTCATCGAACTATTTGCTGAAATCCCAACAAAACCGGAGGAGAAAACACCGCTGCCAGGAGGTGAGAACTCCAATCTCCTCTCCTCTGTACCACCGTCGTCTCGCGAAACGGCGGTACCTAATGAAAACCCGAATCCCTCACAGTGGGCAAAGGTGCATCTCTGAGAGTATCCCTGTTTCTAACATGGTTCACACATACAGTCATAAACTGAACTGCTCTCATACCATCTTTACTGCGAATCCGTGCATAATTAGATCCATCATCCATGACCTTTGTTTCCATGCGCATCTCTGTGATGAATGGCTGACCAAGAATTATGGGATAAGAGCATGAATCCTGCACAAAGAAATGAAAATCCTCCTCTACATCACCAATAGAAACCCTGATACTAGGACAAGCAGCATACAAATCACCTGCAGTGTTATTGGCGGCTCTCATACGCCACCCATGTTCTACATCCATAGGCCATTTGTTACTCTCATAAACTCCACGAACTATGAGATTAATCTCTGAACCATGATCAACCAATGCAACATAAGGCACCTGTTTCTCTCCAATCTTTACCATCGTCTCTGTAGTTGCCCTAGCCCAATGGCTCCGCGAAAAGTGACTACGCGGTATCATGACAGGCTCATCAATTTCAGCATAATGCATAGGCTGAACCCTCTTCTCTACCTGCGGAAAAAAAGAGCATTATCAACCATAACCTCATCCTCATCCTCATCCAACTCCCCAATCAAAACTCCCTGTGTATCAGTGGTAGACAATGCATGCCTTTTCCTCTTCAGGACCTCCTGAAACTCTCTTTTCGAGATGCCCAAAATCTCAGGAATAGTGAAAGTCACCTCACTGCCAAGTATCTTATCATTAAAGATTTTCTTCATATCTGTAGGATGTCTCAATATCAGACATCAATCTGAACCCTGGCTGCTTTCTCTCTCTAGGCTCTTGCCTCTTTTCTCTCTTTTGAGCATCTTCCATCTCTCGATCTGGCCCTGGTCTTGAAGACGGTCCTGCAGTAGGTGGAGTAACAAACTCACCCCCTCTAGTCTTCTTAGCTGCACTTGGATTTTCTTCATCCCTCTTACGCTTCTCCTCAACAAGTACATATGCACCATGAGACTTAGCCAAATAAGCATAAATAGAGTACCTGTCAACAGGCGAGTCCCAACCTGTCTCTGATCTGATGCTAGAGCCTGCACTAGTCAAAATAGTTTGGTGAATTTTCCCCTTGTTTGCAGTCTCCATAGCATAAGTCCATAGCGCTGACTGAGTCTTTGAACCCTTCTCAATCTGGACTCCATATGCAGAAGCATCACCTCTAGCTGTCACATAAGAAGTACGCGCAGCCATGTCCTCCACTAACTTCTTCATTCCACCTTTACCAAAGTTGGTAGCAAGTGGAGCTCCTGTCTCAGTCAACCAAATCTTACCATCTTGCCCCCAATATACCACATTCTTCCTCCTTGCATCCTGAAAAGATTCACAATCCCTGCAATGCTGATGGTCCGTACTATCACACCAAATACATCTCCGATCTCTCCTAGGTGCACTAGGAGCACTCCTAGATGCAGTAGGAGCACTAGAAGAGGTAGTAGGCGCAGTCGAAGCAAACTGCTCCTTCAACTTTCCCACCAACTCCGCTTTGACTGACTCCAATGTCAAATCTATTATGCCTTTGATTATGTCATCAAGAGAGGTAGGCACCGATGGAGCGGATGGTTTTGGAGCAGAAGGTGTAGGCATCAGTCGTGGAACAGGAGGAATAGGTGGAGTGGAAACAGTAGGCACCGGCATAGGCCAAGAAACTAGCTGAGGAGGAGAAGAAATAGCAGAGATAGAAGCAGGCATAGGAGCTGATGATGGTGTAGGTGTCATGGAACCATTCTGTAGGCGAGTCTTCCATATCCTCCTCTTGGTCAAAGTCGAGACTGCATCCTGAGCATCCTGCCAATCAGTTTTAAGACCCATAGGCTTCGTGCGATCCTCAAGAAGCTCACCCAATTCTTCTTGAAGAGCACGATCAGCAGCTTCCAAGAAAAGCTCAACTTTTTCAACATCCAATGCTCTTTGTTCAATGGCATCAAGCTGACTATACCTCTCTTCGAATTCTCGAATCAACTCCGTGACTGGCCAAAAACCAAGCCACTTTTACCCAAGTCAGCAAGCCAACTCCTAAGAGTTGTTGCACTAACAGGTGATTGGTACTATTAACAATGCTAATATTGATTTAGTCTTCCATTAATTGTATGGCATTTTATTTGCAGTAGTCCAACTTCAAATATTCTACACTTCAGTAAATTGTATCAGGCACTAGATTGCTAAACCTAAGATAACTACGGTTTCCCTCCATCTTTCAAGAGCGGCTTCTCATAAATTTCTCCTGCCAACTAGTGGCGGTTTATCCAGGAAGTCTTGATATTTGACTTTAAGAAGTTTGTTTCATGTAACAGATCCCTTGGATCTATTTAAATATATCCATTTAAGTTCCTTTGTATATTTATCTTCTTCAACTAATTAAAGTTAGTTCATTTTTTTCATTTAATTAACAACAAACATTCAAATCAAAACAATCTAACGTTCTAAAAACCCATAACTTTTATCCCTTGATAAACGTCTCCCCACTTCGTACCGCAATTTCGTCGTTGCTTATTAATTTTTAAGTACTTAATTCATTTTGCGAATATAACGTCATTTTCTTCTTTTTCTTCACTAAATACAAATCAGGACTAAACTAGGTACTTTCCACTCTCCATTTAAATCACATACATAGTTTATTTACATTTCCATATTCCCTGTTAATTTATAAATAAGTCTTAGTAGCCCTTCACTCTTCCTTGCAATCATCAGATGATTTCTTTTTAATATGAACAAAATATAAATCTTAAATTTGGATGCTGAGGCTTTCCCTCATGCCATCAAACAATTATTTTATTACGTTTCCAATATTTATAATCTGAATTCAAAGTTATAATTTTCTTATCATCAGCAAATATCATAAAATACTATTACATCTCTCAATTTTTACCCACCCCCATGTTATTGAATAGTACATCACGTATCATTTACTTACTCAAATTAAAACACTAGGTTTATGTGTGAATGTTCTTTCAGTAGAATATAATTAAACTATTGTTTCTTTTTTGTTTTAAAGCTTATAGAAATTCATCAACAATCAAGAATTGTCTTTTCAGCTTTCCATGTAAAGATTCATATTTTTATTGATAGAAAATAATTTTTTTATTTAAGTGAAAACTGCTATTTTACTTTGAACATAACTAGTTTTGAATTTTTAAATATGTTAAACCATCTCTAAAAATTCTGATAAAAATTCAATAAATTTATTGAGTCAAATCCTTTATAGAAAAAATGTCACAACTTATAAATTTTCAATCAGCCATTTTATAAAAATTTATTTAAGTCGTTTTTAAGTCATTCTTAAGCATTTTCTACTATTTTCTATTTTCAATAAATAGAAACCAGTTCACATAAATGCAAACAACCATTCAACATAGAAAAACAAGTTTCAAAGCATTTTCTAAAAATACTAAACTAACCATTTACTGATAATATATCATTTATTTTAGATAAATAGTTTAGGCGTATACTTGTAAATCCCACTGATCGTTGTCACGCCTTTGAAAGCCGTGTCCTCTTGCAGTCCAACCAAGGAGAGTCTTGTGTCCCGCCAGTCGTTGCAATTGTCAGCTCGTCAATTTTTCTCTCCCTCTCCGACTCTCGCACGACTTTTGCTCTATGACAATAGGAATGCCCCTTTTTGTTTCTTAAGTTTTAAGTTAACTCTTAATTAAGAGTTAATTGAAACTCTAGCTATGGTTTTGAATTGAAGAAGGCGTCGACTCTCAATGGCCAAGGAGACTATTGCAATATCTTTCTGATCTGTCTACCAAATCGTACGCGAGCCCAGGCGATAGAACGAGAAGACAATCTTCATCCAGCCTACCACTTCAGATTAGGCGAGTATATTGAAGCTCCGAATTCTCATAGAGAGATATGGCGTCGTGTGATGAAGGCATTGATGGAGCAATTCATCTTTCCTGCTCTTCTTGATTGTGATCTTGCTTTAGAGATGCTTTTATCTCTCTCTCTCTCTCTCTTCCCCAGCCTGGATATTGTCGATCGTCATCTCATTAATCATCGTCTTGATTCTGATCATGCTCGAGCGCAGACCGTAAATTCGAATAGCCTGAGCATCATTTGGCGCATAGAAAGCAGGAACACAGAGCTTTCGGTGCTGCTGCTGACAGTGCGAGAGAGGAGGGAGGTATTGGAGGAGGGATTCGAGGGGTTGGAGGAATTAATGGAGGAATTGGAAGAAGCGGAAGTAGAGGTCGCGGCGTATCCAGGCCTCGGCAGACCAGCTGCGGGCGCGCACGCCGAGAGGGGAAGGGGTGGAGGCGCGGGGGCAGACGATGGCGCCTTATCTCAGAAGCGCACGCAACTGCCATTTTGCCCCCCCCAAATTTTTCCGAGACAGAGAGACGTCACCCGAATGTAACTGCCCCTCCCCCCCTTGATATCAAGAGCCCACATAGGGTAATATAGGCACCTTTACACCCTTTGGGAATGTCAATGTGTGAGGTATTACTACTAGTTGATGACCTCAATGACACAAGGACAACCCTTGCTCGTCTAGTCCAACCAACTTTACCATATGCATGGTAGCCAACAAACTTTTGTATTTCCTCGAAGGTTGCCGCAAAAGTCATTGACATGATGATGTCCATTAAAGACCATACGAACATCTCTTGCTTCATGCAACGTCGACCAGAAGCCAGAGTTCACTTGTGCACAACCAATTCCCTCTTGCTTAACTCTAATTATTGAGCAAAGACTTGCCATACGTGTCTCAACTAGAGAAATGTGAAAATAAGCCAAGGCAGGAATCTTATCCATTGATGTAAATGCATTGATTTTGTTTCGTTCCTGCAGTTCAATGTTCGATAGATAGCTTTTTAAACCATTTCTTTTGGCTTTCTTGAATCCACCCATAACCATATATCCTCTTCACCTTGGAGTAGTCCCTACTATCAAACATGTAAAGATTTGGGACACTTCTTCTTTCATCCTCCGATCCCAATGGCCTTGTACTTCTAAGTGGTAGTTACCAAACCCATCTATGTGAGTAACTAGTTTGTTGCTTGAATTCTCCATCCCCCTACTACCCTGTACATCATGGTCTTTAATTTCTTTTGGATATACTTGTGACAAGGTGTAATCCATGGTGGTAATGTATATTATTTTTTTAAATAATACTAAGGATCGTTGAAATATGAAGAGACTACCACATGTGTTGTATAAGAGTGTTAGTTGATGAGGACCACAATACTTGGTAATCAATCGTAGATAGATCATGATCATCAAGTCGTTTCCAAGTAGAAATCTGCCCTACTCCTAACCACTGCATATCTTGGATTGATATTGCAAAATTTCCTTTGGCACCCTTTGGGATGTCACAAGGATGAATTCACATATGACATAGTGTATCCTTATAACCTTTAACACCAAGAGTACATCCTAGGTGGTACATCCGATCTTCCTTTTGCGAGTAAGTCCCTTTGGATCACATCATCCTTGCCAAGAGTCATCCTCTTGAATCTAATATTCAACACCTCCCCAAAGAAATCTTCATGATAATCACCAATGATCTAATGATCACCCCTTGATCGTCACTGCAGTATTACTATCAAATTTTTATCTAAAACTCCACCTCCCTCTCGTACAAGAACTTTCTCGTACCAACATCTCCTAGCTAGGCTGCAAGGACACAACCTCCAAAGACAACAACAACGAACACCGCATCTGCATTAAATTCATGTAAAAATTTAGTAATAAGGTATCAATTGTATACAGTTTTGCCAAAAAACTGGTGCAATAAATGGCATATATTTAGGTGTTGTCATTCTCCCCCACTTAATTGCGAAGTGTCCTCGCGAGCACAGCTACATCACGAACATTCAGCATCACGAACATTGCTACCACGAGCACTGCTATGCAACTTTGAAAGAAAAAATATACTCTCCTCCACTTAATTGCGAAGCGTCCTCGCGAGCACAGCTACAAGATCTGCAAAACCGCACATGGACAACTAGTAGACACTAAAAAGATAGGAAAAATACTTGTTGGTGTCATAGTAAAATGCAAACAATGCAAACATTTCAAGTAAATTGTATAAAAACTTATGCAAACTAACATTCTCCCTTACTCACTCTCCCCACTGAAATGCATAACAGAGCTTCATCCATTGCATAGAATATACCAACTAGGAAGTTGTCTAGAGCCGCTAAACAACAATAATCCCTCTAGGCAATAAATTGCCACACTACTATCCTACTAAAAATATTGCTTCTGAAATAGCATCACTGATAAGGTCGTTACTTAACAAAGAACCCAAACAAGGCAAACTAATACTACAACACTAAATAGGACTCCTAGGGTTTAGTTGCTAACCCTCCATGTTCTACTAGAACAACCAGCCAATGGTTCGTAACTTCTAATTGTCCAAGGCTCTTCTTTTAAGTTTATGTTTTAATGGATTTTTTTTTTAAAAAAAATGTCAAAAGAGTATATACATTGATTCTCTTTCCCAAAAGGTCCCACCCCAAAGAGATACAAGGCATCGGACGCAGGGCACCCGTCAAGGAAATCCCTACAGCCTACCAGGACCTCAGAGGCGATGGTTATCTTCTTTTGGTTGTTTTTTTTTCAAACCCTGCAGTCTCAGGGTGTTTTTTTCTTGTTTGTTTTTCTCTTTCTTTCTTTCTTTAAAAGAATAAATATATAGACTCTTCCGAACTTTTAGTAGTCCGATTGGATTTTAAGTAATTTTTTTATTTTAAAGGATCAGCTAGAAAGCTAAGAATACATTACTTAATTGAACGATCAAACATTTCAGCTCAACAACTTTGCTCGAGGAATCTAATCTAACGCATAATACTAGTCACTCTGCCTAGGCAAATGATAAGCAAAGAATACTCACCAGCTCAGCATCTTTCTTCCACGCTACTCCTAGTCAAAATTTCGTGGAGAGAACGTTGTTATTCAGCTATCCCACATATCGCTAGAAAAGCGACCAAAAGATAGGGGAAAACTCTATAGGATTCCTAATCGGACACCCATACAATGAAATTCACTATGTTATGCACACACATCACCCCCCTTTTTAATCACTCCCTAATGCTAAGTCCCATCCCTTGTGAGTGGACTTCATATAGACAGAATTGTATATATATCATTCATATTTGTTTAAAATATTTATTTATAATTCCTCTATGATTACTTAGGTTTTTTTTCTTTCTACATCTCTAATTTCGTTCCATAAATTTTTTATTCTTGTACTTCTTCCAAAATGAATATGAAATAAAAAGTTTAGGTATGAAACAACCTTGTATGTTCGTGGATATTGCAACTCCAAGAATCAGCAACAGAAGCATACAACAGTGTGTAACGCAAAATCATAGTCAAATCTGCTCATGAAACATACACTAGCCAGTACAATGTTAAAGGGTTAGATAAATAATAAAACTTTTCCATGTACAAAAGAATTGTCAAATACTCATGGCACAATCTCGATCAACTAGACTGTCGTAACGCTCCCACTGCTTGGTTGTTTAAGAAGCAGTATATTTCTCCACTTGATAACCATTCTTGCATATAGAACTGTCCATCTCACTAACTTAAATATCCCAAACCCCAGCACTGAAAGGAATACCCTGACCGTGCGTGCAACTAACTACCTAACTACGTGGAAAATAAAACTAAAGTGCATGAAAACCTACAGGATATCAATAACTCAAAGCATTGTATGTTTTTTTTTTAAAAACGATATATATTTGTTTGTTTGTTTGTTTTTTTTTTTCAAAATGTAGAATAAAAGAAAAACATAAAAGACTAAGAAAACAAAATATCTAGACTAAAATCTTCAAAGTCTCTGAGATCTTCTAGTGAAAACAATAATCCTAATCCAAAATCATCAACACTATCTAAGTCAAATCTATTAACTAAACTATCATCTATAGGATGCTCAGGAATAGCCTCTAACGTAGACATATCAGAAGTCACAGATCCGCTATCAGGTGCATCGCTAAGAACCTCCATCACATCATGGAGCGAAGCCGAAGCTGCATCATCATAGTAGGGCATAGGGGCCACTGGTAAAGCATCTAAAGAATGCCCCTCGGTCGCATCCATATACCAACAAATATAATCCCAACATGGGCAGGGAACACTAGTCTACAAATCATGGTAAGATGGAGTAAGGCGGTAGATAGTGGAACGATATCTCGCAAATTCTGCCTGCTCTCTACCTACCCTAGACTGACCAGCGCCGCGCTCAGGAGAAAAACCACTATTATAATCATGACACTGGTAGGTATAACCAATCATTTCCTGCATGGCAGTGGTACCATAGCGTCGAAAGTATGTGCAACACTGCCAACACAAGAGCTGAGCACGCACAAATAAATGCCGCTGACAGGACCTACAACCAAAAGGTGGATGATACTGTAAACAAAAAATAATCACAAAAGAAGAACCACAAGAGGCCTCCCCTCTCGGTGCATATAAAAACCTGTCATGCGTTTGAAAACGCGGAATATCGTAAGGTCCAGCATGAACAGGATCAGTACTATCGGCATCAATACGAGGGTAAAGCGCATCCATCCACAAAAAGGCCATACCTGCATCCCATTTAAAAACCCCCCAAGAAAGAAAAGACATCCAAGGGTGGATTAGTCAAAATATTATTGTAACTACTAACCTAACTATACCTAGCTAGCCTAAGTCACAAAATGTTTAAGGCGCAGGCCATTGACCCTAAATATCTCATTTTCAGCATTAATATCCTGCACATCAAGAGAACCATTATCATAAACATTAATCACCTTAAAAGGTCCCAACCAATGAATTTTAAGCTTCCCAGGAAATTTATAATAACAACTGTCATAAAGTAAAACTAAATCGCCTTCTTTAAACTCCCGTACTTTAATATTCTGGTCGTGCCATGCTTTACGACGTTTTTGCATTGCTTCTAGACTTTGTAGAGCTAATAATCTTTCCTCATCCAAATTTACCAATTGTAAAATCCGTTGTTTCAAAGATTCAACCTCACCTAGTCGTAATGATAGAGCTACTCGTAAAGTGGGCAACTCTTGCTCAATAGGGAATATAGCATTAGTACCATAAACTAAATTGAAGGGTGTATTTTGCACTGTCACCTTATAAGTAGTTCTATAGGCCCATAACGCTTCATATAAACGTTCATCCCAATCTCGCATGTGGGAAGCAACCGTTTTAGTTAAAATCCCACAGATAATGCGATTGGTTACTTCAACCTGACCGTTAGCTCTGGGATAATAAGGTGTTGATTTGCGATGTTTAATTTTATAGATTTCCATTAACTCGCTGATAAGACCATTCAAGAAATGGGAACCTCGGTCACTTACTAATTCCAGTGGGCAACCAAAACGTGTAATAATATTCTCATACATAAACTTAGCCACATCAATGGCTTTATCCGTTTTAAGCGCTTTCGCTTCCACCCACTTTGTAATATAGTCAGTACAGACTAAGATATAACAATTCGATCGATATCTAGTAGGCGGATCAATTGGGCCTACAAAATCAATTTCCCATTTCTCAAAAGGTGCTAATGCTAATATAGGTGTCAAAGGCGTAGCAAAACTCTTAGAAGGACGACCAGTCCTTTGACATACATCACATTTTCGACAATAATAATAAGCATCTTTAAATAGGGTAGGCCACCAATAACCAGCTAATAGAACTTTCCTTGCAGTCAATTCATCGGCAAAATGGCCACCACACGGCTCATCATGCAATGCCTTAAGAACCACTGGTACTTCATCTTCCCTTACACAACGTCGATAGATACCTTCGCGTGAAAAATTTTTATAAAGGTAACCCCCTAATAATCCATAGGAGCGTGCTTGCATTAATATCTGACGTTTCCTGCGCTTATCAGCACCAGGTGGATATCGAGCAGTACTAAGAAAATTCGCAATATCAGCATACCATGGAACTTGTGTCTCCACAGTAAAAAGTGATGCATCCGGCAAATCATCTTCCACACCTTCCTCCTTGTCTGATGTCAATAATCGTGATAGATGATCTGCTAGAACATGAGCCCTACCAGGACGAGTAACTATTTGAAAATCAAACTCCTGGAATAACAACATCCAACGAATCACACGTCCTGAAAGTTCTGCTTTATTAAGCAAGTACTTTAACGCCTCATGATCAACATATATGGTAAACTTATTCCCTAATAAATAATGACGAAATTTCTCCACCGCAAATACCATCGATAGGCATTCTTTCTCAGTGGTGGTATAATTCCTTTCTGCATCACTTAAATTTCGACTCGCATAATAAATTGGATGATCCACCTTATTATCATCTGCTTGGCACAAAACAGCTCCTACAGCATACATAGATGCATCAGCATGAATATGGAATTCTTTTGTCCAATCTGGGGGTGCGAGTACTGGTCCTTCAATTAACTTATGTTTAAGAAATTCAAATGCTTTCTGGCAAACATTATCCCAAGTAAAAGGAGTATCCTTTCGTAGTAGATTTGTCAAAGGTGATGCCACCTTTGCAAAATCGGAAATAAATCTCCGATAATAATTTAGATGTCCTAAAAATCCACGCAATTGCTTAAGATTTGTTGGAGGTGGAAGTGCAGAAATCTTAATAATTTTAGCTGGATCCATGGCAATACCTTCTTTAGAAACGATATGCCCCAATAAGGTTCCTTTTGGTACTCCAAAAACACATTTATCAGGATTCAAGGATATACCTACTTCATCACTACGTTCAAATACTTGCGTTAGTAGCTTAGGCATTTCTTTTGCCGTACCATAAACACAAAAATCATCCAAGAAAACTTCCATCCATTGATGTAAAAAATCTTGATAAGCTGAAATCATAACTCTCTGAAATGTTGCGGGTGCATTGCACAAACCAAAAGGCATTACTCTATAAGCAAATGTACCTTAGTAGTAAATGTAGTTTTGGATTGATCTTCAGGATGAATTAGTACTTGGTTGTAACCGCTAAATCCATCCATGAAAGAATACAGATCATGACCAGCAACCTTATCAAGTACCTGATCAGTAAATGGCAAAGGAAAATGATCTTTACGTGTTTTGCTATTCAGCTTTCTATAATCGACACAAATGCGAATCTTCTTACTATTCTTCTTGGGTACTACCACAATAGGAGATACCCATTCACTGTATGCAACAGGATAAATGAATCCAGCATCTAAAAGCTTAGTAATTTCAGCTTTCACTAACTCTGCATACACAGGGTTTGTTCGTCGTTGACGTTGACATACAGGTTTTGTGCCTGGTTCTAGATCAATAAAATGCTGACATAATTCAGCTTTGATACCCTTAAGGCCCTTATATGACCAAGCAAAAGCGTCAACATGCACTCGTAAGACTTCTTCGAATCTTTCACGATGTGGCGATTCCAATTGGTCTCCTAAATTTAAATATTTTCCTTCTGCCATTTTAAGCTTAACTACTTCAACTTCAGGCTCTTCAATAAATAGAGAGTCTATTCTTCGTGGCTTAATTGTGGGCACATCTTCGGATATCTGCATCAATACATTTTCAAGCAGGTTATTCTTAGTACTTGATTCCGGTGCTTCTTCTCCCACATTCACAGAATTTACTAAGGGTAAAGCCCTATAAGGAATAATAGCCAGGTTATCTTGCGTAGCACCATCAACTTCTATTCCATAAACATTTACTAACTCAGGAAAGGATTTTTCAGTATATCTCTTCCCATATTTATCTAAACCGCCATTATTGACATTTACATTTTTACGAGATTTCATGGTAAATGAGGTTCTTACAGAGTCAATTACGCTAGGTATTTGCTCTGAATTACATGGATATTGAGCATGTAACCTACGGCGATATCGACGTAAAATTTCGTTATTCTTTTCTAGACATTCCTGATCATCTAGACTCCAAAACCATTGATTATCCTCAAGCTTGAGAATTAATGAATGTAGATTATCATCCTCCTCGCCCTGAATTCGACAGCCCAAATAATGTATAACTTGTTTCAGTTCCACAAAATTCCTAGGTGCTGCAGGTTCAAACCATCTAAGTTGTGGCTCTTGCCCATTCCCATAAATAGTAAAATCCATTACTCTTTCTTTTGGATGAGGCAACACCACCGCTTGCATATTGTGCAATTTAACCTTAGTAGGTTCAGATTGGACTCGTTGATAACCAATTATCGGTCCCCTAGAACAGCGATAAATCTTCTGCGCAATTCCGGTCGAACGCCTAAAAGAATGACACAACCAGGGAACATTTGTAGGGTTTTTCTCTTGAGTATCTGGTTCAAAAGTATTCTTAGATTTATTTTTTTCCAAAAACCTATCAGTGTTTTCATGTTCTTCCCAATAATTTGTATCCATAGATAACGCTTGGTCCATCTGTAACTCACCCCTACTGAATTTAGATTTCTCTTCTTCTAAATAAAATTCTAAAAGCGAGATTTCATCTAGATATCACCTTTCTCTAAACTGAAACTCTGCCTTTTCCTTTTGCAACTCAGTAATCTTCTTCATTGCTTCATTTACAACAGTCAACGCTGCCTCACGCTCTACTTCCAATGCCTCGTTCAATTCTCTAATAATCCTAGCGTAATTACCATGATGTTCACGAGAAGCCTGTGAAAACCTATTAAAAGCCAAAGCTGAATCATCCTCATCCTCACGAGATAGTGGTCTTTGTAAGGGTTTGCACCTATGCCTACTTCTCCTTTCTCTTTCCTTCGCTTCTAGCTGATAGTAATAAATCCTTTTAGCTCTATCTGGCAGTTGTCCAAATCCAAAGGGTAAAGCATTTTCCCCAAAGGTTATTGAAATATCAGCCACATCAGATATCATTAACTCAGGCATTTCTTCCTCCCCTAATTCATCCACAGAAACCGCTTCCGACCTGCTGTATGCAGAAAATACATCTTGTTGATTATTTCCTTCTTGATCCGTAGATAATTGAAAACATGTTTCAAGCGAATCATCAAGATATTCTGCTTCCTCTGCTGAAAGCATTAAGCAGTCGAGGGTTGTATCTTCAGATGTGGATAACCACTGAGTAATATCACTATCCGAATCATTATCAGATGAAAACGCTACAGCATATTCACCAATACCCATCTGTTCTACCTTGTGAGGCTGATGTACTATATTGACCTCTACTTTTTCTGCTGTTGCTGCATATGGTGTTTTAAATATCCAGGCATAAGGCCCTTCATGATCAGTCCCCTCCATATCTGAATCATAAAACTCACTGTTGGATTTCTCATCCATTTCACTAACTGCCTCATCTCCTGACTCTTTCAAAAATCCTTTTGAAATAACTTGTATTTTAACCCTATCATTTCGAGGACCAATCACAATTGAACCTTTATACCAGTCTTGAATGCATCTTGCTTGGTATAACCAAGGTCTTCCCAGCAGCACAGAATATGATGAAATATTTGTTTGCGAACGAACGATCAAATAGTTCACATGAAATTCTAATCCAGCTACTACAGATTTCACATTCCGCAGTAACCCCAAAGGAGTTACTTTCCTTTGATCAGCCACCCGTAAAACAATATGAGTAGGTTCTAGAGCTTTCAACCCTAACTCTTGCATTGCCTGTTCTGTCATCAAATTAACTGCTGAGCCACCATCTAACTGCACTTCATGTAGCAAGTGGCCATTAATAGTAGTATCGATAACTGGAGCTCCTGGGTCCACAAATAAATCTACTATTTTTACATCCTTAGTTGTTTTTCCTTTGGAAGAATTTTCACTGACTTTAGAAGCGTTTATCTCAATCCTCTTCCTTCGATGCCGAACTAATTTATGGTAAAGTTATTTTCGACAAACAGGCGCTATTTCTAGCAATTGCCGAAGGTTAATAGTCAATGATATTTCTTCTAATGCAGCCCAAAGATCATAGGTCTTATTTACGGATTCTACATAATCTTTACTCCCTTCCTTAGGAGGAACCAATCTTTCGGGAAAAGGAGCTACTCCCACTTGAATCTTAGGATTTACTAAGGGCACAGGTAATAACGGATGGTCAGAGGAATGCTGCGGAGAATCTGATTCAGGTAGTTCTATATTAGGATCTATGTCCTTAGACTTATCCTTCACTGCTCCGTTTAATTGTGGACTCTCTTCCTCTGAACCTTGCTCCTTCTGTTGTTGCTTTTGTGCCCTCGTAATGACACCAATCATCGGGTCAGCTCTAAAAGTCACCTTGCGAGGTATAAATTTTGACTTAACTCCAGTATCTTTTCTTATTGTTTCTACTTCAACTAAATTTGCAGCAGACGTTGAAGGTTCGTTAGACGTTTGTTTCCCTTTGTCAGAAATTTTATTATCCTCTCGCTTAGGACAATTCTCTTCATAGTGTCCTTCACCACTGCACCTCCTGCAAAGAGGAGTATAGTCTTGATTTTTACGCGCATTTGGACAATATGTGGCTATGTGACCTTCTTGTTGGCATCGATAACAAATTACTGGTCCCCTAGGTCTTTGTTGACCACCTTGTCCCATTGGATTCCGAAAATTTCCATTATTTCTTCTTAAAGGAGAATTTCTCCCTCGATTGCTATCACTGTTGTAATTGGTTCGAGGCACTGGGGGTCTACCCTGGGTGGGCAATCCTCGTGGCCTAAAAGGCCGATTGGGTGGTCCAATCTCATAAGTCCTATTATTACGATCCATGTAATTGTAATTCGTTTGCATTGAACGAGCTTGTTGTTGCTCTTGACCTAATTTATGCCAGCAATTTGTATCTAAATGACCGGTTTTGTGGCAAAAAGAGCAAAACGGTGGATGATCGGGCATTAACCTTGAAGGCGTCGGACACTTTGTAGCCACATGGCCGTAACCATGACACTTACCACACCAGATATTAGATCGAGGTGGGTTTGAAGTCGAATTTCCCGACGATTGTGGAGCACTAGATCCTTGTGTCGTTATCGAATAAATTTCCTTCAAAGGTGCTTGTACTGCAGTCATAATTTCCTCCTTTAATTTTCCTAGAGATTTCGCAATAATATCTGCTACTTTTGCTTCATCTAGAGGAGATTGAGATTGCGGCATAGAAGGCATTCCTGTCTGCATCATATAGGCTGGAATTGAAGTGTACGGATTTAGAGGTACACTCGACATGTTTGAACTTGCGGTTACCGAGGGATTTAAAGGAACGGTCACATAAGACACGTTCTTAGGTACCCCGCTTGAAGTGCTTGGGTATTCTGTCCGAGATTCTTTGAATAGATCTCTCCGTCGTTGTTGACTAAGCTGCACTTCTTCCCACCATCTAGCATGTGTTTTAGCATCTGCCAACGCAGCTGGTCGTTGTAAACTAACATGCTGATGAACTTCAGGATTAAGTCCATCAATAAACTTACGTTTTTGCGTGGGATTGTCAGGAGCAGGATTCATCTTACGAATGATTGTCTCCATGCGCTCAATATAATGCTCAACACTTTCAGTTGCTCCTTGGGACAAATAATCCAGTTGAAGAGCCAATCTATCTTGAAAACCTTGTCATCTAAATTTTTCTAGAAAAGCTCTTGATAAGGCATCATAGGTCCCTTTATGTTGAGCATCTAAATTCCCATACCATTTCGCTGCTTCATCTTTTAATGTTGCAGGGAAGATATGAAGCTTTTGGTCGTCATCTATTATCTCATTGGCGACGCAAGTCACCTCAAATCTTTGAGAATGGGCATCGGGATCTTCGTCCCATAGCCCCCCGAATTGCGTGAAATCAGCTAATCTGACTGGGTTGCGAGCCATTGTTTCTCTAAATAATAGCCCTAACCCTAAATCGTTGATAGTATCAAACCACGGAGGTTCCTGAGGTTTCTTAAATAATTGACGCAATCCGAAATTTGACTCTAAATCCCAGTCAAAGAGCAGTTCAATACTTCCGACCGTAGCATTAGCTTCACTCTCCCTATTTTCACTATTTTGCCTACCTCTTTCCCCAGTGACACTGCTAGTACTGAAGACAACTTGATCCCATTGATATGAAGCTGCTTCACTTTCCTTTGATGGTGTTCTATCAGTTGATAAGCTAGGCTGAAGAGGTCCTACCGTTGAGTTAGACACAGCATCTACTCCCAAATTCAGCAATGCGTTGACCCTCTCTAGCCTTTCTAATAGCCAAGCCTCTTGCCGCACTGCTCGTTCTCTAACTCGCTGATCCCTAGCTTCGTTTTGCTGCTTCCGTCTCTCTTCTGAATTCATCCACGAGTACTAAACTAGCTTTTACTGTCATACTCCAAAATTACGCTCGTTTTATTTGAAGCTATAAAATTAGGTTGTCGCTTGTATGCGCACTTAGAAGGTTCAAAATAGTCGGCAGCTCTGGGTCTATCTCCCCAAAAGGTAACTTTTCTTCTTGCTCAGGGATTAAGCCTAGAATTTCAGCAACCTCTCTAACGTCTTTCGTGTCGAAAGCAAATTTTAAACCTCTAGATACACGTATCCAAGGCAACACATCATCCCACACTACTCTTCTAAACGTCCGATAAGCTGTGCGGTGATACCAATCAAAGTGGTACGATACACTGATTGTATTTATCTCTACCGCGTCTATTAACCCAAAGTGTGTCGCTAGTAGAACTATGGTTTGCGCACAGTCGTTATAACCCCAGCTCCAAGAAGATAATTGTTCAACGTCCACAGTTAATTGTGGCCCAAAATATGTGCCTCCCTCTACTAACTCCGTATCCCTCGCCCAATCTAGCACTTTTCTTTGGCATTCTTGGGGCAAATTAGGAAAATAGTCCCTTAGAAAAGAGACTGCGTATTCACTCATAAGTAACACCTAGGGTTTGAATACCCTAGGAAAATTAATCACCCGCTAGAGTGCACTTGGCTCCCGGCAGACGCACCAAAAAATGACTCGCCAAAAACCAAGCCACTTTTACCCAAGTCAGCAAGCCAACTCCTAAGAGTTGTTGCACTAACAATTGATTGGTACTATTAACAATGCTAATATTGATTTAGTCTTCCATTAATTGTATGGCATTTTATTTGCAGTAGTCCAACTTCAAATATTCTACACTTCAGTAAATTGTATTAGGCACTAGATTGCTAAACCTAAGATAACTACGGTTTCCCTCCATCTTTCAGGAGCGGCTTCTCATAAATTTCTCCTGCCAACTAGTGGCGGTTTATCCAGGAAGTCTTGATATTTGACTTTAAGAAGTTTGTTTCATGTAACAGATCCCTTGGATCTATTTAAATATCTCCATTTAAGTTCCTTTGTATATTTATCTTCTTCAACTAATTAAAGTTAGTTCATTTTATTCATTTAATTAACAACAAACATTCAAATCAAAACAATCTAACGTTCTAAAAACCCATAACTTTTATCCCTTGATAAACGTCTCCCCACTTCGTACCGCAATTTCGTCGTTGCTTATTAATTTTTAAGTACTTAATTCATTTTGCGAATATAACGTCCTTCTCTTCTTTTTCTTCACTAAATACAAATCAGGACTAAACCAGGTACTTTCCACTCTCCATTTAAATCACATACATAGTTTATTTACATTCCCATATTCCCTGTTAATTTATAAATAAGTCTTAGTAGCCCTTCACTCTTCCTTGCAATCATCAGATGATTTCTTTTTAATATGAACAAAATATAAATCTTAAATTTGGATGCTGAGGCTTTCCCTCATGCCATCAAACAATTATTTTATTACGTTTCCAATATTTATAATCTGAATTCAAAGTTATAATTTTCTTATCATCAGCAAATATCATAAAATACTATTACATCTCTCAATTTTTACCCACCCCCATGTTATTGAATAGTACATCACGTATCATTTACTTACTCAAATTAAAACACTAGGTTTATGTGTGAATGTTCTTTCAGTAGAATATAATTAAACTATTGTTTCTTTTTTGTTTTAAAGCTTATAGAAATTCATCAACAATCAAGAATTGTCTTTTCAGCTTTCCATGTAAAGATTCATATTTTTATTGATAGAAAACAATTTTTTTATTTAAGTGAAAACTGCTATTTTACTTTGAACATAACTAGTTTTGAATTTTTAAATATGTTAAACCATCTCTAAAAATTCTGATAAAAATTCAATAAATTTATTGAGTCAAATCCTTTATAGAAAAAATGTCACAACTTATAAATTTTCAATCAGCCATTTTATAAAAATTTATTTAAGTCGTTTTTAAGTCATTCTTAAGCATTTTCTACTATTTTCTATTTTCAATAAATAGAAACCAGTTCACATAAATGCAAACAACCATTCAACATAGAAAAACAAGTTTCAAAGCATTTTCTAAAAATACTAAACTAACCATTTACTGATAATATATCATTTATTTTAGATAAATAGTTTAGGCGTATACTTGTAAATCCCACTGATCGTTGTCACGCCTTTGAAAGCCGTGTCCTCTTGCAGTCCAACCAAGGAGAGTCTTGTGTCCCGCCAGTCGTTGCAATTGTCAGCTCGTCAATTTTTCTCTCCCTCTCCGACTCTCGCACGACTTTTGCTCTATGACAATAGGAATGCCCCTTTTTGTTTCTTAAGTTTTAAGTTAACTCTTAATTAAGAGTTAATTGAAACTCTAGCTATGGTTTTGAATTGAAGAAGGCGTCGACTCTCAATGGCCAAGGAGACTATTGCAATATCTTTCTGATCTGTCTACCAAATCGTACGCGAGCCCAGGCGATAGAACGAGAAGACAATCTTCATCCAGCCTACCACTTCAGATTAGGCGAGTATATTGAAGCTCCGAATTCTCATAGAGAGATATGGCGTCGTGTGATGAAGGCATTGATGGAGCAATTCATCTTTCCTGCTCTTCTTGATTGTGATCTTGCTTTAGAGATGCTTTTATCTCTCTCTCTCTCTCTTCCCCAGCCTGGATATTGTCGATCGTCATCTCATTAATCATCGTCTTGATTCTGATCATGCTCGAGCGCAGACCGTAAATTCGAATAGCCTGAGCATCATTTGGCGCATAGAAAGCAGGAACACAGAGCTTTCGGTGCTGCTGCTGACAGTGCGAGAGAGGAGGGAGGTATTGGAGGAGGGATTCGAGGGGTTGGAGGAATTAATGGAGGAATTGGAAGAAGCGGAAGTAGAGGTCGCGGCGTATCCAGGCCTCGGCAGACCAGCTGCGGGCGCGCACGCCGAGAGGGGAAGGGGTGGAGGCGCGGGGGCAGACGATGGCGCCTTATCTCAGAAGCGCACGCAACTGCCATTTTGCCCCCCCCAAATTTTTCCGAGACAGAGAGACGTCACCCGAATGTAACTGCCCCTCCCCCCCTTGATATCAAGAGCCCACATAGGGTAATATAGGCACCTTTACACCCTTTGGGAATGTCAATGTGTGAGGTATTACTACTAGTTGATGACCTCAATGACACAAGGACAACCCTTGCTCGTCTAGTCCAACCAACTTTACCATATGCATGGTAGCCAACAAACTTTTGTATTTCCTCGAAGGTTGCCGCAAAAGTCATTGACATGATGATGTCCATTAAAGACCATACGAACATCTCTTGCTTCATGCAACGTCGACCAGAAGCCAGAGTTCACTTGTGCACAACCAATTCCCTCTTGCTTAACTCTAATTATTGAGCAAAGACTTGCCATACGTGTCTCAACTAGAGAAATGTGAAAATAAGCCAAGGCAGGAATCTTATCCATTGATGTAAATGCATTGATTTTGTTTCGTTCCTGCAGTTCGATGTTCGATAGATAGCTTTTTAAACCATTTCTTTTGGCTTTCTTGAATCCACCCATAACCATATATCCTCTTCACCTTGGAGTAGTCCCTACTATCAAACATGTAAAGATTTGGGACACTTCTTCTTTCATCCTCCGATCCCAATGGCCTTGTACTTCTAAGTGGTAGTTACCAAACCCATCTATGTGAGTAACTAGTTTGTTGCTTGAATTCTCCATCCCCCTACTACCCTGTACATCATGGTCTTTAATTTCTTTTGGATATACTTGTGACAAGGTGTAATCCATGGTGGTAATGTATATTATTTTTTTAAATAATACTAAGGATCGTTGAAATATGAAGAGACTACCACATGTGTTGTATAAGAGTGTTAGTTGATGAGGACCACAATACTTGGTAATCAATCGTAGATAGATCATGATCATCAAGTCGTTTCCAAGTAGAAATCTGCCCTACTCCTAACCACTGCATATCTTGGATTGATATTGCAAAATTTCCTTTGGCACCCTTTGGGATGTCACAAGGATGAATTCACATATGACATAGTGTATCCTTATAACCTTTAACACCAAGAGTACATCCTAGGTGGTACATCCGATCTTCCTTTTGCGAGTAAGTCCCTTTGGATCACATCATCCTTGCCAAGAGTCATCCTCTTGAATCTAATATTCAACACCTCCCCAAAGAAATCTTCATGATAATCACCAATGATCTAATGATCACCCCTTGATCGTCACTGCAGTATTACTATCAAATTTTTATCTAAAACTCCACCTCCCTCTCGTACAAGAACTTTCTCGTACCAACATCTCCTAGCTAGTCCTTCATAAATTTTAGAATAGAAGATCCATCAAGCAAGTAAGCAAGATGAGAAAATGATGCCAAGTCTCTGTTTAATTTCTGTTAATAACAAAACAAGGTTCAAGATGAAGAAATCGGTTCATTCAGTTCATCCTCCTCGAATCCAGGAAAGAAAATAGTAAATCCATTAACTCTTTATCTTCCATCGTTGTTCTAGCCTTTGCAACTTTCCCTTGATAAGTTTTGGACTTATGGGTGATGATAAGAATTCAAGAATATGCTGTTTTGTTATGACTCCAATGTCCTGCGAACACACCGTCTGACTTCCCTGTTGTCAAAGACATTGTCATACTGGTATAATGAGGGAGCTTCTGGATTTGCAAAAATTTGAATCCATCAGGAGAGACAAAGTAGAAGTGAGAATGATGAAGACATTATGACATGGAGTTCGAGCATCCTGAATAATATCCTTACATAGTGTATCATCACTGTAAACATTAGGATGGAACATTTGAGAAGTGAAATACATAGAGGAGGTTTCTCTGGAACTGGAGGTAAACAGTTATCAATTAACTCAAGAGTTTGAAACAATTTCAGAAAACATCCTCTCCTTACAGTCTTCAACAACCAGATGGATTTCTAAAGCTGTTGAAGGCTTAAGATTGGCAACCAGCAGACTGAAGAGCAGAGGGTAGTGATTTGTGCATGCTCTCTGCATCCTTGTGGCGAAGGAGAACAAACTTGCGAAGACCTTCAACATCCATGTTCTTACAGAACGAATCAAGCTGTGAGCTGATTTCCGCCTGTGAAACAGCTTTGACCTTATTAATAGCCTCCTCAAGGCTCATAGCATCATTAGACTTGCCTTTGACAGTCGAAGGGGCCTGCTCCTCATCACCTAAGTTTCTCACGGTCCTCAAAGAACGATAAGCATTTCTTCTTCTGCAATAAGGGTTTTTTGCCTCTCAGATAAGCTGAGAACTGCTACACGATGAAACAAACCTTTATGTTATCACGGAAGGGCTCTCTTTCACTCCTGGTTGCAATCTTCTGTTGTATCATACATCGGTGTATGATGAGTCGATGAACTGCAGTGAACCAATTCAATCATTTTGTTCTCGCTGAATCAAAAAGAAGCTCTTCGTCTCCCTCCAATTGATGAATCGACAATCATCATCGACATTGGGTAGTGATTTCAATCGTCTTCATCTTCTTCGCGGATCTTCCTTTAGCCTTTCTTCATATTTTCTGTAGCTTCGTCACTAATGCCATCGTCTTCAGTCTTCGTCCTCTGAAATTCCTCATCCATAGACTGGACCTCGGGCCTCTCTCCTCTCTCTCGTGTCTGTGCGTGCCACTCCTGTCTCCTGGGATTCAATTCGTTGTGAACGTCCTTGTCTTTGACCTCACCGAAGTCCCTTCGTTCCCCTCTGTTACAGTAGCAGTCTTCTTTCGAGCTCCCCTCACTGTTCAGCCGCAGAGTACCCCTTTTCTCCCTCTTTCGTCTCTCCAATGTTGGGATTTGAAAGCTAATTTAGCTTATGTCTCAGACCCACTGATCTGTCTTCTGCTCTGCAGCCGTGGAGTCTCCGCCCGTAATCCAGAGTACCTTCGACCATCCCTCTGTTCCTCTCTCTGGCCCGTTCGACCTTTCCCCATGCTTTTTTTCTTTTCCCTTTCGAATCTGCTTTTTTCCCCCCTTTGTCCGATTCAAAAACAAAGCTCCTCCTTTTGCCCCAGAAAAGCCTCTTTTTCCTTCCTTTTCGTTCCACACCAAATTAGCGTCCCTCAGATTTGGCCTCATATTTAGCAGGTTCCCAGTATGCAACCCTTGAATAAGTCTGGTCTCATATTTAGCACAGCACCAATCAACAGACCACCTGCACTTCTCCCATGGATACATAACTTGTCCTTAGCACCAAAATTGTGTGCCAATAGGTGTTCTACTGAGGCATTAAAGTCAGTAAACGTGTTCTTCTTTTTCAATAGCTTTCCGTCTTCATACCATTTTCTTCCCATCTCTCCCCCTCCGTGTATGTGTGCAAGAGCATACACAAATCCTCTATCAACCAGCGCTAATCTACTTGATCGAAATTCAGGCTCAATTGGATACTCATATGATCCATATCCATACAACAGCATGGGATCTGTACCATCTAGCTTCACAAGATCCTTCCTGTAGAGAATAGAAATCGGTAGTTTTGTTCTATCAACTGCCGTTGCCCATTCACGAGTTGTCACATATTTCATACATGTCCACAAGCATGTCACCAACAACAGAGTCTCTTTCTAGGCCCCTTAGGATGATCTCAGCATGTATCTCTTGGCCCATTGGGAATGCTCCTATGCTGCCACAAGCTTTCAAACGAACCCTTGGTCACAATCAAAGTGGTCCATGAGATTGCATCTCGAGTCACCAATCTACCAAAACTCCTTGTTCTTCTCCGTCTTCATCATAGAATGAAAGAGCAAACATAACAACTAAGTATGTACAAAGTATCAAATCACACACACGACTTTTGGGTGGTTTCACACCTCGAATGTGCAGCAATACGACATCCACCCCCTCTAATCCTGCGCATCCTCCGGATGGGCCAACTACCCATGATCGTTATCATCAAGATCCACAAACAGATCAATCTCTTCATTATGCATTTCCGGTAGATCAACAAGATTATCTGTCATATCATCTATTTCTTCCATTGGAGTTTCTTCTCGTTGCTCTTCTCTTGAAAATTCTTCCAATGCATAGTCCTCATCATCCCTTTTCTTGAAAATCTTGATTCTTTTTCCAGCAATGGGCACTCTAAGCACTGTCCCATCCAATTCAGTCAGCTCATATGTTGCATTATCAAATACATGTCTGACTATGTAGGACAAATACTTCAATCCACCGACGTTGCCTCATGTTGAGCTCGTTCTGGGTAAAAATCCATTTGAGACTCTTATGATCGGTTACTAGAGTAAACTTGTTACCCAACAGGTAGTGTCTCCAAAGCTTTAGAGCATGGATGACAGCTAGTAATTCCAGATCATGCGTGGCATAATTCTTTTCATGACTCTTCAATTTCCTTGAAGAGTATGCTACTGGATGACCTTCCTGCATAAGTACACATCCCAAGGCAAGAATGCTAGCATCAGTTACTACCTCGAACTCCATATTGAGGTTAGGAAGTTTTAGAATAGGTGTTGATACCAAACTTTGCTTCAGTTTGTTGAAGCTATTTTGTTCGGAAGTTGACCATGTAATGGAAGTCTGCTTCTTTAGTAGATCAGTAAGGGGTGCTGCAATCAAAGCATAGTTTTTGATAAAGACCCTATACCATCCTGTCAATCCAAGAAAGCTACGTATTTCTTTGACGGATACTGGTATTGGCCATTCAAGCACATCTCTGACTTTGGCTGGTGGGTCTACTAATATTCCCTCTGATGATACTATGAATCCCAGATATTCAATCTGACGCTTGAAGAATGTACACTTCTTCATTTTTGCATACAGTTTATGAGACCTCATTGTCTCAAGGGCAATCCAAAGTTGAGGTTCATGATCTTCTTCCTGTTTGGAATAGACTAAAGTGTCATCGAAGAAGACAAGCACGAAATCATCAAGATATGGTCTAAAAATATCCTACATTAATCTATTGAAGGTGGCAGGTGCATTTGTAAGCCCGAATGACATAACCAGGAACTCAAAGTGCCCATATCTTGTATTGAAGGCGGTCTTTGGAATATCTTCTTCCTTGATCCTTATCTGATAATAACCTGACCTGAGATCAATCTTGAGAAGATCTTTGCACCTTGAAGACGATCAAGAAGCTCATCTATTCTAGGAATAGGATACTTGTTCTTGACTATTGATTGATTCAACCCTCGGTAATCAATACATAGTCGAAGTGTCCCATCTTTCTTTTTCTGGAGTAGTACTGGAGCTCCCCACGGTGAGTTGCTAGGCCGGATGTAACCCTGATCCAACAGTTGCTTGAGCTGTTCCTTCAACTCAATTGCTTCTGGTATGGACATTCTATAAGGTCTCTTTGCAATTGGTGCAGCTCCAGGTACTAGCCTAATCTCATGATCTACTTCTCTTGGAGACGGAAGTTCAATCAATTCCTCAGGGAATACGTCAGCGTATTCCTTTAGCCAAGAAGGTCCTTCATGAGACACTTGCTTTTGATCTAACTTGTTGAGTTTGATCAGGTAAACGGGTAATCCTTTTCTGACTCCTTTTATGATCTGAGATACTTTGGCTAATTGAATTCTTGGCACTCCTGCCTCACCTTGAGTTGTGAGAAATTCCCTTTCAGAGTTTCGAAAGGAAACTTGGCCCTTTCCACAATGAATGTGGGCATCATTAGGCTTAAGCCAATCCATCCCGAGTAGACACTCATGGATACCTAAATTCATGACTCTGAATTTGACTAAAGTCTCCTTTCCTCCCAGAAAGAATTCCACCTTAGCAGTTTGCCTGGTACAAGTTACCTCACGACCGTTTGCCAATTCCACAAGTAGAGTAGGTGCTTCTACTGTGGCTATTCCTAATCTTTTTGCACAAGCTGGTGAGATAAAGGAATGTGTACTGCCACAATCAATCAAGGTTTTGAAACCTTTACCTTGATAGTCCGACGGTGTTTGAATCACCGAGAACTGGTGATTCGGCCCTTTCTTGTGTAAAGCGGCATGGACTGTCGCTCTTTCGAATTCTGCTTCCATAGTTGGATCTTCCTCATCTTCTTCTTCGCATCTTTGCCTATTGGCAATGTAGGCAGTTCTTCCTCTTCCACAGGTGGCGGCTCCTTGACCGCGGCCTGCAGTTTGGAAAGGCGTTTGACGATGTCCCCCGCTGAGCTTGGGGCATTGCCTCTTGAAGTGACCGGGTTCGTTGCAGTGGAAACAACGGAGGTTTCGGCCATTACTTTGAGTAGGAACAAAGTTGTTGACGTTATTTTTCCTTGCTTTCTTCCTTTGTCTCTGATTGTGACCTTGAACTCTCTTCACTTGAGGTCTGAATGCTCCTCTGTCCGGGTCACTATAGGACCAAGTTTTATTACCCCTTGGTCTAGCTTGCACCTCCTGAATTATAGCGCCGCTCGAATGAGTGCATCCTGAAGATCGGATGGACGCATAGATTCGAGACGGGTATTTACGGGTGGATTTAAGCCCGCACAAAATTTGGACACCTACTGTGTCGTGTCCATCTGTGGCGCATACTTTAAGAGTGAGACAAATTTAGAGTAGTATGCGTCAAGGGTGAGTCCTAGCTGTTTTAGCTCGTAGAACTCATTCATTTTCTGTGTACGATATGCAGGTGGCAAATATCTCCCCTGCACGGCTTTCTTTAACTTCTCCCAGGTAACAGACCCCTCTGAACTCCCTTGATCCTTGCACCATTGTTTCCACCAAAGTCTGGCTTCGCCGATGAGTTTTAACTTGGCGAGTATGGCCTGATTGGTAGGCGCAGTACCAGCTGCTTCAAAGTAATCCTCCATAGATTCAATCCAAATTTCAGCATCAGACTGGACGAATCTGCCTCTCCTATCAAACTCGGGTGGCTTTATCTGCTTGAGGAGGAACTTCTTCTCCTGGGTCACAGCAGTACTTGATGTAGGGGCGAATTTGGAACCTGTACCTGGGGTTGTGCCTGGATAAAAGTTTTCTTAACGTTATTATATGATAATTGGCGTTAGCTTATCTTTAGTTCAGCTATGAAGCTACTTAACTTTTTAACAACTCTGATGCACAGCCAGATATTGATAAAAGAAGTCTTTATTTATATTTACATGGGCGTAGCCTTATACAACGTCTCGTGTGATGATAATCCAATTATTACATTCAGTTTGGGGAGAACAACGTTGTATTGCATTTGTCTACAGGAACTGTGTAATAGTAGGGTTTTGGGTCATGGATCTTTAGGAATCGATAATTCATTGGAAGTTCAGGATACCCTTTTCGTTGGAATCCATACTTCTCATGGCAGCCCAACACTTTAATCCTGTCGGCTGGGATTACACGGGTTACTTCCTCATATACATATGAGTTCATTTCAACCCTCCGACCTTGAATATGTAAAGTCGAATTTACGTGAGCTTCCACAAAAATGAATAGCTTCACAACTTTCAAGTCTTCCAACCACTCGATCCTCTTTAGGTTGGTCTGTAGATAAGCGAACCGGTGGGCGGCTATATAGTAGATTCCTGAAGACCCCATCCATCTTCGTTCTATGTATAAAGGTGATGGATTATAAATCTGCTCCAGGATGTTCATCATCCCAATTCTTTGTCTATAAAGCGGAGAATCCATTGCAGTCATAAACATGACCCGAAATACCAAAAATTTGTTCCACGCTTCATAACTTTGCAAGACAGCATTGAAGGTAAGGAAATGTTTGGACAGCAACAATTTCTTTACTTCATTTTATTGAGATCTCATAAAAACAATTCCGTTCTTGGTCGGCTCTGATACCAGCTTGTAACGTGTCCCCTAGTATCATCCAGGACACGTCTTAGCAGTCCATCGGAAAGGATGTCTAGAAAGCTCCGCCCAGCACTCCGTGGAATGTTACGGGTTTCGCGATCTAGGTCTTTCCGCGTCTGCCACGTAGCGGAAGTATCTTGGCCGTTTCCACTTAGGATCGATCGGAATTAGGGTTTTCCTGATGGGTCATCAGCTAACAGTAACTAGCGTTAGACCCAAGCAAACTACTTTACGCAGAAATGCCAGGTCCGAAGCGGATTCACGCTGCACTTGGTTCAAAGAGAATGGGAAACGAGAGGGATGCAAAGCTCAACCTCTCTGCCATAAGGCGTAGTCCCATTCCGTTCCCCTAAAACAGCGTAAATCGGGTAAGACGTAACTTTAGGTCATCGTTCTCGTTATTCATTTTGATGATGATGATCATTCCGCTGTTCTTCGAGATTTTTGAGAAAAGTTCCCGGCTAACCGGGACCACCCAACCGTAGGACGGACCCATGGCCCATCCTCTGCACTTTCCTCGGTTTGTTTTTAGTTATGTAATTATCTATCACATTAATTTGACATATAACAATCAGCTTCTTTAATTAACCTTGTTAAGCACTGGTTCCTTCACGTAATCTTATCACGTGACATAGAAAAACAACATCAAGCAAGTTCTTTTAACATTTCATCATTTTATCTTTGAAATACAAGGAGTTCCGCCCGTAGACTTGTCCATAATCTGCTCGAAGGCTAACCAGTAATCTCCAGGGATCACTATTCCAAGCTTCCGCCTGTCAACTAGTATGCGGGCCTCAAGATCCAATCCCGAGTCACGTTAGCCTCTTGTGCAGGACCCGGAAGGCGAGGGATTTACGGCCAGAGCCCCCCCTGGCACCCAAGCGTCCTCCTACTCCAAGTAGAGCTTAACGAAAAGACCTCTCGCGGCGGGTTCGATCCACGTTCCCGGGGCGGTCAACAACCCCCTTGGTTAGGGTCAGGCAGGCAGTCGGGGGTAACTGAAACTGCCTCTCCCTTCAGGCCTTTTAACCTGAAGTATAGGTACTCATTTAATTTGTAATTCATAATTCAAACAGAGCCCTAAAATCTCTAGCAAGCACAAACATTTCCATTAATCAACCCAGTTGTATGGCAAACCGCTAAGGAAGTGTTCTTTCCTTTTTGAGTGTATCAGCACTCGTTCCCAAGGTGTCTTGTAAATTGGCAAGATCCTTTTTCATTCCGGTGTTAGGGCATACCCAACTTGGTTAACCCTAAAGTGCTTTAGATATGCTAGTTCCCGGTTTACAACTTTCCTTATTTAGAAGGATATCCAAAAATACGTCTTTTTGCAAGATAACTTGCGTAAGGATCTGCCGTCCTTGATGAGGGTTTTTCCCTTTTCTCCTTGTGAATCAATCACAAGACTAAATGATTTCATACATGTTGTGCAAGTCCTGCGATGGAATAATCTGTTTAGATTCTTTAAGCTGACGTATGTCAGGCCTAGGGTTTCTTCTTTTAAGAATCTTAGGGACAAACCCTAGTTTCTTATCTTTATGAATTTATTGTCCCTACGGTAAGGAAAGTAGTCAAGTGTTTAGGGTATGAATGTTTCTATGTTTAGATTGGTTCAGTTATCTTTTGGAAAGTAATATTAATCGTCTTGTTACGGTTTTACTATCCTTGTGACAATTTACTCTCCCAATCAATACAGTTTAATTTGGCATATAGCCTAATGCCAAGGTGATACAAAGAGCGACAATACTCCTTGGGACAAAAAGGTCTAGCTGTGAAATTGGTGTATACACACTTTATTAGTTCCCAAGTCCTCAAATAGCAAGGGAAAAGTATTAATAGAGTGTCATCTAGCAATTCCCCATTACATTTTCTTTCCAAATGAGTTCGTATATCTAATTTTTATACTTGTTAATTCCTAACATTTAACTTTCGTTTTCTTTAAAGATGAACTCATGCTAAATAACAACAATTGCCTTGCTAAGATGTGCAACTAGCAAAGATAACTCCCTCGTAATTTAAGCATCGAAAGAAACCTTTCTTGAATTTAGCCATTTACCATGAATCATTGCGAAAGGAATAAGACTAATGGTGCAAGATATAATTTCTACACCTTAGGATTTAACTAAAATATATTACTATAGTAAATGGATAATCTTGCTCGTAATTTATAATGCTTGATGCAATTTGAAGAAAGCTAAGTTCTATACATTGTCATTCCTAAGCTAAACTCCTTCGCTACCAATAACTCGAACAAATATATCCTATCCTTAACATTTTTCCTTTGCATGATCAACTTAAAACCGAATTAACGCCAAGAAGAAAAAACCTGGCTTTGAGGTGAGATATCCACATGGATACCGGGAGATGACCCTTCCGCAGCTACACCTTGGACTTTCTTCGGCGGCATCGTAGTTCGAATGTGAGATAGCCTTTTCCTTTTTCTTCTTGGAATTCCACCGTCTTCTCCTTTCTTTTCTTTTATCTTTTTCCCACTCTTCCTCCTTCACTCCCTCTTTTCACTCCCTCTACTTCCCTCCCTATCTTTTATCTCACGGCTATTTCTCCCTTACGGGATACCATCCGAGGCCATGATGATGATTTGGATTTTTAGGTTCGGGGGGAAAATAATAATGGAGATACGGGGGGATTAAGAAGAAAGCTTAGGGAGTTGTGGGAAAATAAGCGTTATGAGGGGGGTTGAAAAAGGGTTAAAAGGGTTATAAGGGGGTGAAAAAGGGTTTAGGGGAATAAAACACGGGGGTTAGGTTCCCAAAGCCAAGGGAGGGGCTTAAGGGAAAAAGGGACAAAAAAAACCTAGGGGGTGTGTGGTTCCAACCCATGGGGAGGGCTAAGGGAATTTTTGAAACCCGGGGGAAAACAAGGGCCTTATGGGGATTAGAAAGGCTTAAAGACCTCTTAAGGCCTTCTAAGGATAATTTGGGGGGGGGGGGACAAGGGTTTAGGGGGGATTTAAAACCCGGAGGGGGGGGAAACAAGGGCTTAGGGGTGGATTATACCCGGGAGGGGGGGGACAAAGGGGGGTAAAAAAAAAAACATAAGGGGGGGTGAAAGGGGGCTTAGAGAGATTAAAACCCGGGGGGGAAAGGGGGCTTAGAGAGCCCCTTGGAAGCTTCCAAGCCTTCTGGAAGCCTCACAAAGGCACGTGGGGGGGGTGAAAGGGGTTGCGTGGTGAAGTAGGGTCGAATGGTGGCTGAGGGCAACAAATGGCGGTTGAACGGCAGCGGATGGCAGCGGCCTTTGTACAGCAACTCAGATTCCCAGCGCGGACTGGCGGCATCGCTCCACAGCAATCCCTCCTCTCTCAAGCCACACCCACCTCTCCCTCACGGCGGCGTCCTTCAGCCATAATGTTCTTCTTCCTCTCCTTTGCGGCAAGAGATAGTATCTTCCCCTTGTTCTATGGCGGCCTCTTTCCTACGCAGCAACAGCAGATCGTGCCCTCCCTTCAGGCTACGCCCCCTCGATTAAATACTGGAGGGGAGGGGGATCTTCCCTCCTTGCGTGTCGACACGCATGTTCCCCTTGCCTCGTAAGGCTCCACCAAGGAGCTTAAATGGCTCCTTCTATTCCCCTCCCCCTCCAGCTCGTCAGTCGGCTGGAGGGATAAGGGGGATTTTTTTTTTATTTCTCCCATTTTATTTCTTCTACGGAATATTACATCCAAGGTAGTTGATATGGACAGCTGGCTTCTTCGAATGGCAATTGGCTGCTAGATGTCCAGGTTGGTGGCATTTATAACACACTATAGGTTTGGCTTTGGTTACATTGTTTGCAATGGCGGGAAGTCTAGGAATATTAGGATTTGGTTGTGGAATGGGCTTGGGGTTGTGATTGGTATTGGATGGTAAAGCAGGTGGTTTTGCCCAAGTTTTATGGAAAGATGATGAAGGAAAATGACCTTGATTAAATCTTCTAAAATTTGAGTTGAATTGCTTAGATCCATAGTTACCATTGGCTTGGAATTTCTATGGACGCTTGTCTCTTCCTCGAAGCTTGTCTTCAGTGTCATGAGCTAAAGAAATTGCGTCTTCAAGAGTTGCAAGCTTGAACATATTAACTTCAGCGTAGTAATGCCCAAGTAATCCAGACATACACTTGCGCTTGTGTGTCGCTTCAGGTACGTCTTCAAGCATGCGTAACTGGAGTAATGCATTCCAAAAGCGTTCGGTCTACTGAGGAATAGACTCACGATCTCGTTGCTGAAGAAGGTCCAATTGCTTTATGGCTTTTTCATGGAATTGTGGAGGAAGGAAATTCTGCATAAACTTCTTCTTGAAATTCTCCCAGGTAGTGGGACAATCTATACTTTTATGAACCATGGTCCACCAAAGAGATGCTCTATCCACTAAATGATTAGTGACACACTTGATTTTATCTTTTTCTGCATATGTTTCCTCATGAAAGTAATCATCAAACTGACTGATGAATGCAAGAACAGTTTTTCCATCTCGAGTGCCATTGAAAGTACGGAATTTGAAATTTCTTTTACTTATCTTTGTTTCCTTGTGGATGGATTGAGCTTCGAGAGTCACATCGATGGTACGTCGAATAAGGTCTTCAGATTGAGGTTCCTCTTTGTCGGTAGTCGATCTTTGTAAATTAGCCAATTGAACTTGTAATGCTTGCCTAGCTCGTTGTTCTTCATCCAACTGGATCATAATTAAGTCCAGCTGTTGCTCCATCATAGGTTCAGGAAGATTACCTTCAGCCATTAAATCATCCATATGTGGTTCCGTCATTTTGCAAAACTTCAAAAAAAACCTCACACTCTCAAAATCCAATTAGCGGGATGAGCGTAGCTCAAGATCGGGTGTACAAGGCTTATATATTTTTGTGTGTGGCTTTCACAATCTTCGTCTTTGACTATTGCGGAATTTGTAATCTTTGAAAAATCTGTGTTTTAATCTTCTGCACGTGCTGAAAATGGTTTAGCAAACCTGTGTGTGCGAACAGTACCTTCCAATGAACAACTTTGCATTTTGGAGTTTCTGCGCAGGAACAGCCCTTCTATGAGTTTTGAATAGAAGTCATTTTTGACTTCAGGTGACTTGTCTGACTTGCAGAGTTGAAGACTTATGTGACTTGCAGAGTACCAAAACTTGCAGAACTTGGTTGATTTAGCAGACTTGCAAGATTTAGACTTTGTAGACTTGCAGAACTTGGGAAATTTTGTGTGATTGGAAGCTTAGGAGACTAAGATTTAAGCTTACTGAATTAAATCGTCAAATTGTAGGGGGGGGGGCGTTTTTTCAGCCGACGGAAATTTTGCGGATATACTCTGATACCGTTCGTTGACGATTTGAAAGATTTAAGCTTTTTAAGCTTAAACTAAGCTTATTAAGCTTATGAAGCTTAGTTAAGCTTTTAAACTTGTGGATTATGAAGACTTATCTCTCTGTAACTCCACGACTTGTACGAGAGGATGTAGGAGTGGTCCTCTGTCGTTGCAGGCCGGTCCTTCGCGATTTGAGGATGGAAACAGAGGTTCTTGACCGCCAGGAATCCACCGTATCGACCGTTCGCAATGAGATTGACCGTAGAGCTCGATCGTTCCAGGAGCTCCGCCTTTGCACAAGATGGGTAGCGATTGGAAGCTCTCGATCTCAGCTTCGCTCTGATACCATTGCTGTGCAAATCGGATGCTGTATGCTCGCGTAGTGAATGCCGGAAGGTCCCCACGAACAAAAGAACTCTACTTTTTGCACAAAACTCAAGGTAAAAAGCATGCACGACATGAACAAGAGACCAATTGGGTGCAATCTCCCCCCATGCCTTGTGTGAGCGCTCCACAAAGCATGTATTTTATGTATTAATCATCTTCAAGCTCAAATAATAGCCCAAATTACAAAATAGCAAGCTTTTAGCTTTTGAGTTTGCTTTAGCACAAAATAGAAATAAAGCTAATGGGCGGTGCCCAAAGAGTCAGGCATACCTAATACAATGTCCAAGTACAAATAACATAATCGTGCGCCCATGCACATAAAAAATAATAAATAAATATCCAACGCCTCAATAAATAGGCACGACAAAATGTAGGCGCCATGCCTAAGATATGCGCCCATCAAAATATAAGTGATAAATCAAATACTCGCTATCCTCCAATGCTTTCCTCCGCCATTACTGCTATCTCTACACATCAACTGAAGCATTCACAATCGTTAGTAAAATAATACAATGAAACCGACAAAAGTGAATACCTAGCAGTCTTCACCTACATAAATAAATCAACTGGTTAGAAATCAATACTAACCTTAATTTATTATGAGTGCGCACTCTAAACTCATAAACGTTTATTAATTTAATATGCATTTTGCGAAATCACCCGCTATGGAATCACCCATGTACACACTAAATTAATGAAACGCCCGAAAAGGATAGACGTCCCCATCAACTTCTCGCACAAAGAATCCACTTTGTGTATGAGCCCCGGTCATCAAAGTTTATGGAATCCACCGTAAAACCTCACGGAATACACCGTGGCACGGAATCCACCGTGAAACATGCCTCTTGGCATCAAGTGTAAAGATTGAAGAGATAAATGTAGTGGAGCCTGAGTCAAATGATGAGTACATCTTAGCAACTTCCTCTCTTAATTCTTCTCAATTGACTAATGCTTTGTCTACAAATTCTTAGTGTTGGATGCTTGATTTTGGAGCTTCTTTTCATGTTACCCCACACAAGGATCAATTTCAATCCTATTGCAACATGACAAGTTCTATGTAACTAGAAAATAACTTGGCATTGGATAGTATTGGTATTGGGGATGAAGGCTGTAGTTTTCTTTAGGCAGCTCTTTTACTATGCATAATGTACATCATGTACCGATTTTGACCAAAATCCTTCTATCTGCTAGACAATTGGATGATGCATGCTATTATGTATCTTTTGGTGATTTTGCATGGAAGATTACCCATGGGTATCTTGTCTATTCTTGAGCTACCAAGACTGGCAGTCTCTATCCTTTATTTGTATCTAGATCTCTTGACCATGTCTTGGATATGGCTAACATACCACATATATATTTATGGCATCATCACCTTGTGTACATGTCCTGAAGGGAATGAAAATGCTTACTCATTTGTAATATCTTCTGCCTCTTGATTAAATTTTTTTTTATTCTTGTGACCATTATCTTTATCGTAGGTAGACATGTAGTTCTCGTTAAAAATCTAGCATTATGCGCACATGGGTGAGCCTTTGGCTCTTATGCATTTTGATCTAAGTGATCCCATACCCTATCAATCATTGGGTGGAGTGAAGTACTTTTCTACATTTATTGATGATTATTCACATAAGGTCTGGGTATATCCTATTAAGCAAAAAGTGGATATTTTATCTGCCTTTCTACATTGGCTTGCGCTTGTTGAGAATTAATCTAGGTATAGGCTGAAATACCTAAGATTTGACAATGGGAATGAGTATGTATCTAAAGAATTTTAATAGTTTTGTGATGAGATGGGTATTAAGCCTTAGTTAATTGTCCCAATCCCCTCCCCCAAAATGGTGTTGTTGACTGGATGAATAAGACCATTCAAGAAAGATTCCAAAGTATGCTTAGTCAAGTAGGCTTGCCACATCACTTTTGGGCCAATGCAATTACTACTATTGTAAATTGATAAACATATCCCTATACACTACTATTTGTTTTTAAGTTGCAGATGAGGTATGGTCTAGAAAACCTCCCTCATATGCACATCTTTAAGTCTTTTGATGTGAGGATTTTCGTCATGTACCCAAGGAAAAATGCAATCACTATATCCTAAGTCAGTGAAATGTATCTCTCTTGGTTACAGGGATGCAAGTGAGATGAGCTATCACCTATGGGATCTGCAAGCTTGGAAGGTTATTCATAGCCATGATATTATTTTCCATGAAGAGGAGGAGATGCATAAGCAACATGAGCAGGTAGTTGAGGTACACATAGTGATCTTTTAGGAGGAGCCTCCTATTACTGTACAACTAACTAAATAACCTATAGTTTATGTTTGGTCTACTAGAGATAGATGTCAACCTGATTGGTTTGAGCCCTCCATGGACTATGTAATGGTGACAAATTCTAGTGAACCCATTACTTATGAGAAGGCCATGTGCAAAGGTGATAGCCACTCTTGGAAGAGGGCCATGTAGTCAGAGTTTGATTCACTGTAGAAAAATCATCCATGGGATTTGGTTCCTTTGTCTAGTGGGGATTATGCATTGCCATACAAGTGGGTGTACAAGTTGAAGAGTACCCCTAGACACCTCAAGCCAATATATAAGGCCGGATTTATTGCTAAGGGTTTAAAGTGTGAGCATGGTATTGACTTTAATTAAGTCTTTTCTCCTTTGGTTAAGATGGCTGCTCTATGCTTGGTTTTTGTCTTAGTTGCGAAGTTAGATTTGGACCTTTATCAGATGGATGTGAAAATGGCCTTTTTTGTATGGGGATTTGCATGAGAATATCTATATGCAATAGCCTAAGGGTTTTATAGAAAAGAGTAGGAAACACCTAGTGTACAAGTTGAGAAAGCGCATTTATAGCCTTAAGAAGACACCTAGAAAATGGTACTATAAGTTTGATACTTGCATGCATTCATAGGGATATACTCATAGTCATATGGATATGTATGTATACATGTTAACCCCAACACGAAGAAAGCAAAAGGAAATAAAAAAAGGCGCAGGGCAAAGGTGGAAAAAAGGTAGCCTGATTGAAGAAAGAAGAGGAGAAAAGGCCAAAAGCGCAAGGGTAACCTTAAAAGTCCAAGGCAATTGCAAAAGGGGAAAGGTGCATTTTAAAATAAAAAGGCGCACCCTGAAATCTTGTAAAAGAGTGCCAGGCTCTCTCCTATGCAATTTGTAAATGTAGACAGGCGGTGGAAAGGAAGCTAGGAAGATAGAAGGACAATGGGAAAAAGGGCCTAGGCTACGGCCAGCCATGTAAAAAAGGGAAAAAGGGGATGACCGCCCAAAAGGGATTTAGGGTTTTGTATATAAAGTTGAAAAGTGAATGAGAAGCTCATTCTTGTGTGTGGCCAAAAGTAGCTCTCCTCTTCTTCTTCTTCTTCTTCTTCTTCTTCTTGCTTGCTTGACCTTGTGCTTGAGAGAGGGAGTGTGAGAGTGTGAGGGAGTGAGTGTGTGAGGGTGAGGGACCGTGGGGTGGAGAAGCTCTCCATCTTCTCCTCTCTTCTTCTCTTCTCTTCTCTTCTCTTGCTCGCGGTGATGGAGCTTGGAGCGTGGAGCTTGAGGATGGAGCTTGCTTGAGCTTGCACTTGGATCGTGGAGCTATCGGAGTGCGTGGGAGAGGAGGTAACTCGAACGACATGGAGGTAAGCTCACTACACCCGTAGATATGGATGGCGTGTCGACTAGGTGAGAGATAGCCATTAGTGCTCAGCTTGGAATACTTGAAACAATAAGCGGTCCGTGGGTCTTCGCGGATGAGCGAAAGTTCCCACATTTTGGTTCCGTTGCCAGGACCAATGGATGCAAGCCTTGAGCGCTTGCACGCTTCGAATCGAGCATTGAAGTAGGGTTTTCTCCAAACCGGTGCTTGAGATAGGTAGGAAGTGAGGGGGTTGAAGATGGTATTCGATCTCCTTGGCAAGTAGGTTTTTTACTTTTTTGAGGTTTATGTTGTGAGATGGAGTAGTGTAGGTATTTACTTTGTGATTTGGATACATTAGGGTAGAAAAAAACAAAGAAAAAGAAGAAAAACAAGCATCAGGGTTTCTGCTGTCATAACAGGGCATGAGGGTTTAATTCGTTTGCCGATTTGCATTTTGGAGTTTATTGGCTATTCCAGGTATATACAACTCTTCCTCTCCATCCATAGCTTTGATCTGGAGGTGTGTATGACAGGCCGTGACCTAAATCATGTGATTCGGGCGATTTATCATTGTGCCGGCAAAAAATTCACCATGCTCGGTGTGTTCGAGTGATGGCGATTCTGGGCCAAGTCCTAGAATCGGCCCTCGGCCCGACTCCCATTCGGCCCCGCCCGACTTGGCCCTAACATCAACTCGGCCCGTCTGAGCGATCCACTCGGCCTGGCCAACTCAGCCCACTTGGCCCTCAGCCCACACCCATTCGGCCCTTGGCCCACTCAGCCCTTAGCCCACTCCCATTTGGCCCCCGGCCCACTTGGCCCTCGGCCCTCAGTCGGCCGAAAATGGGACTCAGCCCAAAAACTGTAATTTTTCCAAAATTCCAATTTGGCCAGAAACTAAGTTGCCACCACCGAAATAGACTCCAAAAATCGTATAGAGCCAAAGGCACATCATAGATCTATCACTAGGCTAAAATCCACGAACCCCCGAACCCCTGCAGAGGGCCCCCTCCACACCTCCCCCGGTAGGTTGGAGAGAAAACGCGCACCGCAACAGGTCCTCTGGATTAGGCCCTAGTGTAGTAATGGCGCTATAGAAGCATAGATCTTCACTTGCAAAGCAGCAAACAGAATACCATACCCAAACAAAGACAAACAAAGACCCTAGAATCTCAACGGGCCAATCTAGCCATCAAGGGCAAAAATGCCACACCACAAGAACACATGTACATTGTGTTCAAACTACGTCTAGTCAAAGCAAAATGCAACATCATCAAGCTATCGATGCGAGGATGACTAGACATGACAATCTTTACGATAGATGTACCTTGAAAAGCGCTGCACAGATGACCCAAGACCTCAGTAGAGAATCCACATCAGACTATGCAGTTAGGGAGTCAAAGGCTGTATTAAAAGGCTTGAAGCTATAAACCAAGACCCGGAAGATGAAGACATAGTGCCAATTGCTTATCTGTAATATTTCCGCACACTCCGTACCGTAAATATTAACTGTCCGCACGCGGTGTAAACCCTGTGCAAAGGTATTCCCTACTTCGCAAGTTATTAGTAACTTAAACCATACCATTCACGAGGTCTCCACGTCGATAATTAAAAGCCGGGGTTGAAGACCGTATAACCGCAAGGGAACGACCGCTTGGGAAGGGCAATAGGATAAATTAAGGCAAATTTTTTTTTACTATTATCCCTTCCCCCAGCCGATGCATGGCTGGAGGAGAGGGAGTGTGGAGGGGGGGGATGGCCAAGTGAGGGACTGCATGAGGGAAGTTCTCCACGTGTGTGGAGACCCTCTTCCCCACCCCCATTCCTATATAAACACCCCCCATCAAGGGGGTGTGCTAGAGAAGGGAGGCCTGTGAGAGAGGGAGAAAGGGAGAAGCTGTGGGAGAGAGAGAGCTAGTCGGCCGTGGAGGAGAGGGAGGAGGTCGCCAGTCCGCCAGCTGCTGGTCCGCCAGCCACGCCACGAGTCGCCATCGCTGCCGCCCTGATCTGCCCAGCCACCAGTCGTCTGCGCCCAGTCCGCCCGCCACGTGGGTCACGATCCCCCCTTCCCCCACGTGGTCCTGTGGAAGCAGAAGCTTCTTTAGAAGCTTCTAAGGGGGGGGCCTCCTTAAGCCCCCTTCCCACCACCTGTCCCAAAAGCCCTTCCCATCCCATTTCCAAGAAGATCTCTTCATACCCTTCCCGGGACTTTGAAGAGGGGACGGTGAAGCCATAAAGACCCTCGCAAGACCCATCGAAAAGGCTTTCGCAAGAAGATTTTAAAGCCTCAAGCCGTCCAAGATTAAATTCCGTGCCGATTCAAGTTTTCTTGAAAGACTCCTAAAGCCTTTGCCGCAAGCACCATCCCGAAAAGGAAATCTCCCGCATACAAGGATAAAGGAAGAGGTCGGAAGGCCGCATTCCGAGGGCCGTCACTCCATAGACCACAAAGGCAAATCGGAAGTCGAATTTACGACTACGATGGCCCCAAAAAGATCACAAGGGGCGACCGCGGAAGGCTCATCTTCGAATGTACAAGTGGACATCTCCCCGACTCCACAAGTCCAGGTTCTTTCGAGTTAATTCCGCATAAGGAAATGATTAGGCACGCTTAGCCCATAAAAGGAATTGCATTTTTTACGTTTAATTTTAATGCATACGGAAATTGGAAAGGAATACATGTGATAAAGCATCTCTGGAAATATTAGGCAAGATTGAATTATGTCATAAATTTGGACGAGTTATCCACTTTAGAAGGCTAGTTGCATGTAGCTTTTGGTACATCATCAAAGTAAAGGGTCTAAACTTAGGCAAAGAAATGGAATTTATAAATGCATTCTCTTTCGTCCTAGACATGGTAGGAATAAGCGGGTGCCGCACATTAGGCAACATGCTTCTCATAATAACTTCATGAGGCAAGGTTAACACCATAAGGTATTATCCCAAAATGAATAATAGGGAACGAAGATAATCTTATGAACTTGTAAATAGCATGTAAGATGGAATAAGTTAGCACTAGCTTTGGATGAGTTCATTGACTACTTCGTAGCTAGGAGAATGTTGTGAAATGCGTAGTCGTCATGTGAAAAATGTCATTCATTAAGAGCCACAATTAGGAGTCAAAGCATAAGATGCCAAAGTGTAGACAACAAGGTTGTAGGTACGACTATTGATGTAAGACCTAGGAGGTCCTAGGAAAAGTTAGTAGCCAGATCATCGTACACCAAGGAAAGATAAAAGTTATCATAGACCATGTGATGCGTAAAGGCAATAAATCGCATGATTACGCGTGTTGGTGTTAGATTTAGTTTATTACCTTAAGAAGGATTATCCTTGTCGCAAGACAAGCATAATTGAATTGACTAAGTAATCTAAACCACAAGGATTCGTATGGACACGACTGAGTCGATATGATAGGAATCCTAAGTGTTAACTAGGGTTTAGTGCAATAATAATTCGACCTAGCTTTAGACAAAAACCGTGAATCTAAAGATCCTACACACGTTCACAAAATGTCGAAGCAATGGGATGTTCATGCACGAAAGGATCTAAGGTTTTATCCTAAGGATCATGATGAAACTCCGACGGAGTTGCATATTCCTAGAACCATGGGCCAACCTAATTAGGAATGATTTGGAGGATACCCTAAAACCCTGTTACTCGGCTGGGGTAAATTCCGTGAACGGAAAACACTAAGCAATGGAATGATCCCGTGGAATTAGATGCAATACATGTGCAAAAAGCTGCAACATTGTATAGGCTTGAGATTTGTCCACAAGAGAGTTTTGTCATCTCTCGAAATGAGGTTGGCAAGTTAATTTAAAGAGGATGAGTAATCATCCTGTTACTCACTTTTCTTGGGGAATAATTGCCAAGGAAAAGGAAAGTTAGGTATTTGCGAATGACCCGACAATAAACTAAAGCGACATGGTCGCTGGATCCTGCCACAACAGAACCTCAAGCATTGGTAGGGTATGACCCTAACCCAGGAATGATAGGAATCTTGCCAAGTTGCAACTGATTCCGGATCGAATGCGGGTTGCATTCGGAGGAAAAGAGTCACTCCTTAACAGTTTGCCAGCCAAACGACCATTGGAATTTGATTGTGCTTGTAACAGTTTAGAAAGCACTGTTTGCATTGTTTGCTCAATGAACTAAAGGAGGAAAACATATCTAAATACTTCAGGTTGAAGCCTGAAGGGAGAGGCAGCTTCAGTTACCCCCGACTGCCTGCCTAACCCTAACCAAGGGGGTTGTTAACCACGCCGGGAACGTGGACCAAACCGCCGTGAGAGGTCTCTCCGTTGAGTTTTGCTTGGAGCAGGAGGACGCTTGGGTGCCAGGGGGGGCTCTGGCTGTAAATCCCTCGCCTTCCGGGTCCTGCACAAGAGACCAACGTGACTCGGGATTGGATCTCGAGGCCCGCATACTAGTCTACGGGCGGAAACTTGGATTAGTGATCCCTGGTGGATTACTGGATAGCCTTCGGGCGGATTATGAATACGCCTACAGGCGGGAACTCCTTGTATTTCAAAGATAAAAGGATAAAATGATAATAAAGAAGTTGTTTGGCATTGTTTTCTTTATGTCCTGTGATAAGATTACGTGAAGGAACCAGTGCATAACAGGGTTAATCAAGAAGCTGTTTGTATATGTCAAACTAATGTGGTAGGTAATTACATAACTAAAACAAACCGAGGAAAGTGCGGAGGATGGACCATGGGTCCGTCCTATGGATGGGTGGTCCCGGTTAGCCGGGAACTTTTCTCAAAGTCTTCAACGAACAGAGGATGATCGTCATCACCGAAACAAGTAATGAGGACGATGACTTAGAATTAACTATTACCCGATTCACGTTGTTTTAGGGGAACGGAATGGGACTATGCCTTATGGCAGAGAGGTCGAGCCTTGCATCCCTCTCGTTTCCCATTCTCCTTGAACCAAGTGCAGCGTGAATCCGCTTCGGACCTGGCGTTTCTGCGTAAAGTAGTTCGCTCGGGTCCGACGCTAGTTGTTGCTAGCTAATGACCAAACAGGAAAACCCAAATTCAGGTCGATCCTAAGTGGGAACGGCCAGGATACTTCCGCTACGTGGCAGACGCGGGAAGACCTAGATCGCAAGTCCCGTAACATTCCATGGGAGTGCCGGGCGGAGCTTTCTAGACATCCTTCCCGATGGACTGCTAAGACGTGTCCGGGATGATTCTAGTGGACACGTTACATTATCTTAGGGTCAAACTCACCGCAAAAAGAGAGCATAGTGTTGATGCTCTCATTGATGAAGGAGCAGATTTCAATATCTTAACTTACGAAGCATGGACTCTACTAGGTCAACCAAAGCTCAAACCGACTGATGCAACTCTTAATCCTTACAGGGACCACCCACAAGCACTTCTAGGAAAGTGCAGAATCCTTGTAACTATTGAAACAGAAAGCTTGCCAACCCTGTTCTATGTTCCTCCAAATAGCAAGAATTGTGGAGAGGAAATCCTCCTAGGAAGGCCCTTCAAAAAGGCAACAAAGTGTTAAACCACAATATATAGCATAGAGGATACACCTAAAACTACCAGGGATGAGGATAATCATGACTTTTAGCAAGGGTGACCTCACTAAACCTTAAGGGAAGGGAAAGGAGCATGCTGACATACCAAGCAAGCCTAGTAATGAGAGCAAGGAGTCGTTGAAAGAGTTGATACAAGCGCAGGTTGAACGGAGAGAACTAGTGAGTGAGGCCATATTTGAAACAAAAAGGTTAGGAGACAAGGCCAAGGATAGGGTTTGGACTTACAAATATCGTAGAAGACCATGAAAGAAGCCCAAGCCTTATAGACGAAGGCATCGATGGAGAGCTAGCACAACGCCATGATGGATATCCAAGGCATTTCTTTATGCTCAAGGGTATTATGCAGGCAACCGATGGATTTGGGTACCAAAACCCTTTGCTAAACCACCTTTGTCAGAAGCCCAAATTATGTCAAAAGAAAAGTGGCATAGGAGGAAACCTAAACGAAAATCCAAGTCTCGAACCAAAAATATTGGAGTGATTGAGCCCCACATGATTGAAATCAAGAAACCAAACATGACCTATCAAAAAGTGGATCCTCAGCCTAGTGTGCTTAGCAAGCAGATATCAGAGGTAACTGTCGAGCGTGCACAAGGTCCACTAGTACCCAAGCAGCCTTTAACTTCCCAAGAGGATAATGAGCACCACATGCACAACATTGCTCATGATAAGGCTGATTGCTTAACAAAGCTAATGATAGAATCATCTAACAATCACAAGCAAATCTCCTAACATAGCCCACATAGGAGTCCCAAATCTCCTACATCCTCTTCACCTAAATGGACACGGGAAGCGCGACAGCACAGCAGCCTCGTACCGCTGCTCAATCTGCACAAGTGAATGCACGAAGGGAAAAAAAAGACACGACCACTTCTGATCTGCCTAAGGACTTGACACCGCAATCTACCAATGGTAGCCAGTCCATTGAACTAGCCACCACTACTTCCAATCAGGGATCACAACAGTCACAACCTTTGGCCGTGACAACACCCATTGCAGAACATACCCTTAGCAATTCACCTTTGGAAGAGATGTTGCAACAAACATCCTTGACACCTCCAATCCTTCCAAAGCACCTAAAGCCTAGTCTTGAGGATAAATCTCTCGAAGAATTGGCCAAAGAAATGGCGCATCTGACCAATGAACCAGAGATGAAGTGCCTGGTGAAGCTTGATCACAAGCTGACAGCCATCACACGTGCATACGTCCATGTGGACATTGGAAGGCCAACACTAGAGCACACAAAGCTCATAGCTGAACCACTGACTTGGTATGAGCAGCAACATGTTTGTTTTTGCTATGCAGCTATTGTTGAAGAAGTCATGAAGGACATCCCAAAAGCCACAGCTAGAGAATTGCGCTTGATATCCTCATTTTATACAGCTCTATGTGAGACAAACAAGGAAAATCTTGAAGAAATCAAAGGAAAAGGGAAAGGACAAGCGCCTTTGCACAAAATTGGTACTCCAACCAAAGTTTGGCAGCCAAAATTGGCCACCGACTAATGACACTTTGCTGAGTAAAGGAAATCCCTTTGGACATCAATACATGATTCCACGTACGTTGCCCCGACCTCATTGAGAGTGTTGGAAATTGCCCATGATGTCTAGCTTTCTACCACTGTCCAAAAACATGCCTTGTATGATAAAGTGCTTCTAGAAGAAGATCTACATGTGGCTAGTAGGCTAGGAGTAGGGAGCATGGTACTTGATGTCAGCGTATATGTCTTCTGTCTCACTCAAGACCCTACAATCCTAGATCTCTATGCTTTCCATCAATACAACCCTGACTTCTTCAATTGGTTTCTTCCAAGCCTACATGACAAAACCCTAAACCGTCTCATGGTTCTACAATAGAGTCACCCAAACCTCCAGAGCAAGAGAACAACAGCTCTAAACACAACACTCACCTTGACAAGAATCAATGGAGACATATTCTAATAGATAAGGACAAAAATCTAGAGCAAATGCCTAACCAAGAGCAACTGTCAACGCAATCTAATGTCGGGCTGAATAGAGGAGAATTAGCTGGACAACTAGACTCTCCAGAAAGAGAGGTAGTTGAACCCTCGCAACCTAGCAAGGCTGTTCAACCTAGTGAGGCCGTAGAAAAATCCCATGATGACATGCCACAGAAAGAGAATGCTAAGGCCCAACCAAGCACATCAACTACTGACCTAATTCAGGATCCTAAGTCCTTAAAGGATACACCTCTAGTTCCCAAGAGAAAGAGAAGAAAACAACAAAAACAATGACAGTTGCAAGCTATTGTAGACGACAAGAAGACTGGGACCAAGAGTATTGAAGAGATGATGAACAAAGCGTCTGGTTCATCCATAGATAAACCCATTGCCATCTCTCCTAATAGTGGTGAAATCTCAGACACATCCATGTATTCTGATAAATCAAAGCAACAATTACCGTCAACTGTTGCTTGCGACACTCAATCCACCGATAGAGAAGCTCACATTGATCAATCAAGAGTGGATACAACACTGTCACAACAGGATGCTAAGACCGCGGCGGTCACATTCGAGGAGAACCATGACACAACTACCATAAAGCCTCAGGAGAAACATGAAAACCTCAAAGGCATAAGCAATCCTGGCATCGACCAATCTTGCTCATCTAGGCCTGAGCCCCCAGCTATGCTAAAGCCTAAGGAAAACCTTAGAACTTTGCATGAGATAGCAAGCGAGCAAGCCCTCATAGAACATAGAGATGTCGTAGAGTGCTTGACCGAGTGGGACACTAAACTGAAATTATTCGCACGTGTCTATGTTCATGCAGACATGGGCACATTCCCTAAGGAGCAGCTTGAGGAATATTTGCCTTATCCGCTATCGTGGGAAGAGCAAGAATATCTTGACGGACATTATGACAAGCTCTTACATGAACTCATGTGACTCATCTTTGACGAGGAGGCTGACGAACTATGCTTAACCGTGACATTTAATGAAATGCTATGCCAGCCAAATCTCTTAGAGATAGAGCAACTAAAGCGACAATCAGAGGGTAGAAGCCAATTTGAAAAACGTTGGTTTGAAAAGCATGCTACAATGGCCGAACTTGGAGCCCAAATCATGACAATCTCAGAGGAGAGACTGGCCAAATGGAGGTCCCAAAGAGACCCGACCTATATGGCACCAAATTCATTTCGAGTTCTAGCTACAATTCAAGGTATAGACCTAGCCGAAACTAGCCTAGAGAGCCCTTTGATTGATAAAGCTCTCACTGAGGAGGAGCTACATGTTTCCAGTAGACTCGGACAAGGCACCATGATACTCGATGTTGCCAAATATTTATTATTGCTAAGTAGGCTACCACAGAAGCTAGATATGTGTGCCACACTCGAGTACAATCCCGAGTTCTACAATTGGTTTTTATCCTCACGGAGTGACATGGTTTCATGAATATGTACATAAATAAACAACATGTTTCGTGACTATGTATATAATACAAAAAGAAGAAAAGGCCAACACACCCCATGAGCAATGATGACCAAGTGTAGGTGATACGCATCAAGTCAAAACTAAGGGATCTAGGTTGGCGATGTCTTATTTAGCTGGACATTTTCATTATGGTTGAAGTATGTGACTTGCATGTACTCTCACGCCTGTCCAAGTGAATGCATAATGACACAGGTCAATGTCTAGAAGCGTTTAATACCCAAGTCACCACAAGACCACCAACCCCACAAAGAACCATTATGGAGGAAATGGTAGGAATACCAAGAAATAAAAGCCATGATGGAAACGCCACTGGATGAGAACCCAAGGACAGCTCTGCAAAAAGCACATATTGCAACTGAGCATGGCCAAAGCATAATTATCAATTACCTCTCCTTCTTCACCAAACTCTATGTTTGGGCAGGAGCCATGCTCTCAACAAGGGCAAACGTCTCTTCATCATCCAGGATTCAATTCGCAAGATGCTGTGCCCTTGTCCATGCACAACTCACTCCAAGTGCTACCTCAATTGTTCGATGTCTCACATGTTACAAAGAGGTTTGCAAAATCTCAAGTGTATCTCTTCATCTCAACAACAATTCCTCTAGCATCAAGGCTAGTGATACAATCATCTCTATAATATCCATTCTTCATAGCCTTTGGATCCCAACATTTCTCAATCCAAATGAAAGGCTAACAGCCTCAATGTATGGCATTTATTGTATTCATTTTTTCCACAAAAAAAGAAAGAAAGAAAGAAAGAAAAGAACATAAAAGAAAAGGAAGAAAGAAAGAAAGAAAGAAAGAAAAGAACAGAAAAGAAAAGGAAGAAAGAAAGAAAGAAAGAAAGAAAGAAAGAAAAAAAAAGCACACACGATCACAGCACCGCACACCTAGGGGTCCTCAAATTAGGTACGTCTAGTGACCTTGGTCGACTGGCTCCATCCCTAATCCCCTAGCCCTTTGTACATCCCCCACAATTGTTCAAGACACATTAAGGGCAGGACATACCTAGGGAGCTCACCTCGCCTATTTTTAGACCTGTCACCCTGAACCACTTGCACAATTCTTTTGCACTCCATCTCAATGCCATTACAATCAACTGTGGTAAGCAAGGCATGAAAGACAATGGAAAAGTACACCATACTTTTCAAGCACTACAAGTAGCCACTAGCTACCAAAAGCTAAGCCATCAAGGAGCTCAATTATGCTACATTGCCTTGACAAGCCATAATGATGTCTCAAGCAATCTTCAAGTGTACTCCCCGTCTTCATCAACAAATTTTTCCATCAACTTAGCCCCTTGCTTCATTGACCCATTGCTATACAAGGAACCAGGCCAACAACCTTCTAACTAAGTAATACTTAAATACGCACGTGTACTCACTTAATATTCACACTATAACCTATACACGATTTGGGTCCTCAAGTGTAGGACAATACTCCAGGCTTGCTTAGAGCTCAACCTATCTCCCAAACTAATCAAAATATGTATTGTGCACGATAAGAAGACTAGCACTACCCCTTAGGGAGAGACCACATGAGAGGTTTTCCAATTGCAGGTATTAAAGACTCCAACGAATGCGCCGTCACCTCTACATCAACACTCAACTCTGAACTCTTGTCCTTTACTTCATCATGCAAGACCAACAGAGAATCATCACAAGCAGAATCCACCATGAGCATCCCAAGAACACCAACACTCGTGCCAGCTATAAGTGACCATGCCCAACAAAGAGTAGCCCTATCGCCACCGACAACAATCATATCACTGGCCAATCAGAACAGCAAAGTGCCACCAACGACCTTCATCCGCACCAACACCAGAACTCCTCCAAGGCAAGCCATAACAATTCCTTTCACCCACGTCTTCAGTGCAAGCTCCGCATGCTACCTTTGATGAAGAGTGCCATGGGACTAGCACTCGTCTAGGAGGGGGATAATGTTATCCCAACATGAAGAAAGCAAAAGTAAATAAAAAAAGGCATAGGGCAAAGGTGGAAAAAAGGTAGCCCAACTGAAGAAAGAAGAGGAGAAAAGGCCAAAAGCACAAGGGTAACCTTAAAAGTCCAAGGCAAATGCAAAAGGGGAAAGGTTCATTTTAAAATAAAAAGACGCACCCTGAAAACTTGTAAAAGAGTGTCAGGCTCTCTCCTGTGCAATTTGTAAATGTAGACAGGCGGTGGAAAGGAAGCTAGGAAGAGAGAAGGACAATGGGAAAAAGGGTCTAGGCTACGGCCGGCCATGTAAAAAAGGGCCTAGGCTACGACCGGCCATGTAAAAAAGGGGAAAAGGGGATGACCACCCAAAAGGGATTTATGGTTTTGTATATAAAGTTGAAAAGTGAATGAGAAGCTCATTCTTGTGTGTGGCCAAAAGTATCTCTCCTCTTCTTCTTCTTGTTCTTGCTTGCTTGAGCTTGTGCTTGAGAGAGGGAGTGTGAGAGTGTGAGGGAGTGAGTGTGTGAGGGTGAGGGACCCTGGGATGGAGAAGCTCTCAATCTTCTCCTCTCTTCTTCTCTTCTCTTCTCTTCTCTTCTCTTCTCTTCTCTTCTCTTGCTCACGGTGATGGAGCTTGGAGCGTGGAGCTTGACGATGGAGCTTGCTTGAGCTTGCACTTGGATCGTGGAGCTACCGGAGTGCATGGGAGAGGAGGTAACTCAAACGGCATGGAGGTAAGCTCACTACACCCGTAGATATGGATGGCGCATCTGGGCTAGGTGAGAGATAGCCATTAGTGCTCGACTTGGAACGCTTGAAACAATAAGTGGTCCGTGGATCTTGGCGGTTGAGCGAAAGTTCCCACAATACATAAAGAAGATCCTTGATGATAGCCTTATTATCTTAGTACTTTATATCGATGATGTATTGATTGATGGGAGAGCTCAGATGAGATGGATGCCTTGAAGAGTCAACTCAAGAAGAGATTTGAGATGAAGGACATGGGATAGGTCTCACACATTATTGGTATACATAGCACACATGATCACTCTAAGGGGATCCTTCACCTATCACAATACATGTACATAAAGAAGGTGCTTGAGCGATTCTATATGCATGATGTTAAGCCTACTAGTTTTCCTTTACCTTCCCATGTGAAGGTTTGTCAGGCCGATTGTCCCCAATCATATGAGCAAAAGACCAAGATGTTCAAGTTCCCTTATGCACCCATAATCTGTATTTTGATGTATGCCATGATAGCTTGCCTTGACATAGCATTTACATTGGGAGTTGTGGTATGCTACATAGCTACACCTAGCTACCTTTGACATTGGGATGTTGTGAAGGGTATCATGAGGTACTTGAAAGGCACTACAAATATGTGCATTTGCTATGTTGGATAGGATGCTATAGTTGTGGGTTGCAGTAACTTTAACTATGGAGGATATGCAAATAGTAGAAAATCCACCTTTGGGTATGTCTTCACTTTTACTAGAGGCATTGTTTCTTATGTCTAGGGTGCAAAAATGCACAGCCTTATCTACTATTAAGGTAGAGTATATTGTAACCATTGAGGCTTGCAAGGAAGCCCTATGGTTAGACCACCTAGTGGTAGACCTTGATATTATTGTTAGTTCTATACTATATTGGGATTCTGTGAGTGCTATTTAATTGCTCTTCCATGCAAAGATAAAGTATATTGAGGTGCACTATTTGTAGAGGATAAATTTGTTGAGCTTTGACTGATGGGAATCCTACAGATTTGCTCATTAAAAATCTCTCAATGGAATGTTTTTCTTTCCTTAGGAAGATGATGGGCATAAGATGAGATGATGTCTATTTCTCATCCTATTTTATTTTATGTACATTTGTACTTTGCCACTTTTTTCTTATTCTCTTCTCACTTGAGACACATTCACCTTTATGTGGGAGGTTATTGGGGTTAAAGGTGCTTGTGCCTACCTTGCCCTATATTTACTATACACATTGTGATCGTATAGCCCCACACTATAGGTGGTGGACACACATGTTGATAAATACGACATATCCTAAGTCATATCCTATGGATGTATGTATCTAAAATAGAAGCATATGTAAAGTGTCCTTAAGTTTGGGGTATCTATCTTTTGAGGATACCACTTGTGGTAGTGGAATTTTGGAAAAATAGAGAAGAATAATGGAGGAGAAGAAAACATGGAGCTCCTGACCTCTCATCTGATTTATTTCACGGACTCCCTCCACTTCAGTTTTTATTATGATATCAAAGCCAAGCTCATCCCTCAACAGCACCACAGAGAGTTTTGTTAGTAGCAATATGTCCATGCTTTGATGCAACCACAGAAATCATAATCTCTTCATCCACTTCTTCTTCTAGCAATGTATGGTGGTATGCACATGATACAGACATCAGATTTGAGAGGAGGTAAGCAGTTGATACTGCCTCTTTAAGGCACGCTTCATCGAGGACATACAAGCATGCTCAGAACCAAAGACACACTTCCAAAATCAGACTGCTTCTCAGGATTATCCTCAAAAATTGGCCCAAAGATAGTCAATTGTTTTATTGCCACATCGTAACGAGTTTGTCTGTGGATGCATAGACTCCATGAATGGAAAAATGTGTCGCAGTTTGTAGTCAAGCTCCGACACCTGGCCATGGCTCCACTGGCGCGCAATGTCATATGAAGCGACGCATGCTGAGTGAACTAACAGTGATGGTCCAATCCGAGATCACAAACATCATGATTGCAGCAGTACTGTACTCCCAAACACTTTGGAAGCTTGCACCATCCCCACCAGCCATGGGCAATTGCAAGCTTAGCACGCGCTACTCATGCATACCATCAATTGGGCTTTGGCCACACCGTTAAGTTGGCATGTTCTTCTCTGACTAGCCTCAAGATGCAGGGACAAGGTCTGGCCAACAGAGAGTTAAATGCACTTTTTATGAAGAGACAAATGAAGAAGATGAGGAAGAGTATAAGCTTGATTTTGTTTGGCAAGTTGTAACTAGTTGTATAAGAGGCATATGTAAGCGAACATCAAAGGTTGCAAGGAATCTGGTGCCCTATAATCTCCTCAAAAGTGATAAAAGGGTAGATTCATGCTCAATTGGGTCAGGTTTGGTATATATATGCTACAACAATGATCTAACAGACAATTTTCAGGTTCAGATTTCTGTCCCTAACACTACATTCTGCTGACCAATCTGCCAGACTTATAATTAGGGAAAAGAAAAAGGAACAAAATCAAAAGGAAGCAGCATGACTTTCCTACAATAGACTCCTCATCCCCCATAGTGAATGCAATCATCTTGAAGCAGAAAGCCTTAAAGCAGACAACAAAGATGCACTATTGTTGGGTTCAGAAGTATTTCTGGCCCTCCTACAATGAGCCAGAATAGCTGCAAGAAGAGAGAATGTTGCTAAACATCACATCATCTGGTTGCACACCTTCATGTCGCATGTCTTCAAGGCGCTGCCCTTCCTGTTTAAAACCATCATGTGCTGCATACCCAACAATCATAAAAGCCCACGATACAACATCCCGATAACACACAATGAATGATTTACTTGTAGTTTTGGATCATGATGCCATGTTGCATTTTGGGTCATACAGACCTCGTTTGGAATCCGAATTGGATGGTTCTTGTTGGGAACTGAATGTATGACAATCATATTGTTGGAAGCTATTTTTACATGCATTTTTGGACTATGTTTGATGATTTTTGGTCTCAGATTGGATCATTGGTGTTCCAGATTGGGGCATACTACTCAATATCATTCGTGGATAGTTTGTATTGCTATTTTTTTCTAAATTTACAGTAGCCATATGTCTAACACGGCACAGATCACTCAAATTGTGGGAGACAAACTAACCAAAAACAATTATAGTGTTTGGTCTTACAGGATGGAGAATTTTTTAATGGGTAGAGGTTTATGGGACCTCATAATAGGTGATGATGAATGTCCAGAAGTTCTTGAACATCCAACTGAAGAGCAAAATAAAGCATACAAGGATTGGACAGAGAAGAATAGTAAAGTTTTGCATTCGATCTCCATATGTATTTTAGAAACATTGATTCCTCATATAAAAAAGGCAAGTACTTGTAAGGAGGCATGGGAAATTATAGAAAAAAATGTATGGAACATGTACAGAGGCTCATAAGATACAACTCAAGTAGAGATTACATGGTGCATGGAGAGGCAATTGCAGTATCAGTGACTACGTGGCAGAAATCAACCAAATTGCAGAAGACCTTGCATCCATTAATGCACTTGTTGATGATAATGATTTAGTGTCAGTGACACTAAATAGACTTGGACCAGCTTTCAAATTGTTGGATACCTCTATTTCAGTTAGAGGAGGCTCTATGCCTGACTTTGAGGAGCTTATTGGATTGCTACTTTTACAGAAGAAATCAAGTTGGGATTGAATGCATCTAGCAGTGGCAAAAAATGCAGGTGGAGACAGTGTTTTCTATCACCAGAGAGGTTGTGGCAGCTCAGCTAGAGCTAGAGGCTCTTCACTTGGTCGTAGTAATTATGATTTTGCTCGTGGAAGAGGTAACTTTGGTCATGATGACTCCATGCATAGAGGCAGGGGGAGATCTTTCCCTAGAGGTAGAGGACGGTCTAGCCCTTCTTCACAAAGAGATGGCACTTGTCATTATTGTGGGAATTTTGGTCACTTTGAGAGGGATTGTTATCAGAAATAGAATGCCTTGTCCAGGGGTCGTGGAAGGACCCAATATGGCCACTATGTAGGCACTTATGGTAGTATAGGTTATGGATCTAGAGGTAGATCACCTAGAGGTCACCTATTTGCTATGGAGCATGTGCTTGGGAGCATGACTCACCCTCTTCATGAGAATGACTGGTTTTTGGATTCAGGAGCTACAAACCACATGACTCATCATGCTGAGTGGTTTGATAGCAAGGAGAAAATGCAATATGAGGAATATGTTGCCACTAGTGATGATACTTTACATAAAATTACTCATATTGGTAGTGTGCCACTTGTTACTAAAGATGGGATTGAGAACAAGCTTGGTGATGTACTTTATGTGCCCACAATAACTAAGAACTTAACATCAGTTGGTAAAATGACAGATCAAGGATTGCAGGTGAGATTCAATAAGTTTGGATGTTTCATTGAAGAGTTCCAGAATGGGAGAACTGGCAGGGTGATTGCTCATGGTAGAAAGAAATGGAGATTGTTTGCTTTGGATGCAGGTACTCCAGTGATTCAAACTCTATGTATGTTGAGAGGGGACATGGGCAAGATAAAGATGTGAAATTATGGCATAGAAGGATTGGTCATGTTAATTTGCAAAGATTGAAGCAAATGCAATCGAAACAGATAGTGCGTGGTCTACTACTTTTTAGATATGTGAATTTTGATCATGTATGTGAGGCATGTCAATTTGGCAAGCAGTCTAGATTGCCATTTCCAAAGAGGGGGAGAATAAGTAGCTATCCTTTGGAAATAATACACTCACATGTTTGAGGCCCATGTTAGAATGTTTCCATGAGCAAAAGATGTAGATTCTATATCACTTTCATTGATGATTTTAGCAAAATGACTTGGGTGTACTTTATGCAACATAAAAGTGAAGCATTTGAAAAGTTCTTGGAATTTAAATCTATGGATGAAAAGCAATTTGGATGCTACATAAAATGTTCGAGGTCAGATAATGGTGGAGAGTAAATGTCATATGAGTTTTGTGACTTCTTAAGAGATCATGGTATCAAAAGGCAATTGACATGCAGGTACACACCTCAGCAAAATGGTGTGGCTAAAAGGAAGAATCAGATTATTGTAGAGGTTGCAAGGGAAATGATGAACCAAATGAACATGCCATTGTCATATTGGGCAGAAGCAGTGCATACTACAGTTCACATTATGAATAGAACACCTACATCCTTGACTCATAATATGTCACCATATGAGAGAATGTATGGTAGGACACCCATTGTTGCATACCTTAGAACACCATATTAGAGATTTTGGGAATTTCCCAAGTCCCACTTTGAATGAATGTCTTACTTTTGTGAATGAAAGAGAGCACTATGTTTATGTTTATCTTTAAAGGGCACTTTGTATGTTACAAATATGAGATCAGACATCTTGAGAGCTTAAATGATGAATGTAAGCTATGTGGCTGTTACGAGATTTGGATTTCACCTCTATCTTTTCTAGCATACTAACAAAATATGATGTTGTATGGTGGTGGAAACATCAAGGAGGCTTAACTAGTATATACCTAGGAAATTTCCAAGTTTAATGTAAGAATACAAAGGTTTGATGGAGTGGAGAGAGAATTTAGAATACAAGAGCCTTAAACATTGTATGAAAATATATTATCATGGCCAAAATTTATAATGTTATGGATTTGAAGATATTATAATACGAGTTTTTTCTTTTAGATATAGCATCATTTAAAGTGACATGTATAAGTTTCATGAACTAGGACCTTAAAAGAGTCACCACTAACTAGGTGTGGTTTAATAACTTGATCTAATACCATATCGTAATAAGTTTGGATAACCTATGATGTGATGGTTCTTTTTTTGTGTAAACCAATAGACACAAGTATGTCAAATAATTGCTCACTCCATTTACATTTTTTGTATGTATATGCATGATATATAAATATCTTTTATTCAAAATTTCTATCTATCTTGACAATATATGGACAAGATGGATATTGACTTTGGCCAAAATTAACGAGTTTCACACCTTGACTAGCTAAATGAATTTTCATATCATAAAATAAAGATTTATATACCAAGCTAGAATTTTATGATTTTTCTAAGACTAAAGATTTAACCTTTGACCAATGGTTTGTGTTTCCAAAGAAATAGACATAAATTTTATAATCAATCAAGACTTATTTGTTAGCTAAGACATAAAGTACAAAATTGGACTTAAACCACTTTATAAGAAATTTCAACACAATCAACTAATGTTATTGAAAGAATAAAAAACATTAAGTAGATTCTCCTCATTGATATTAGTGGCATTTAAAAACACCAAGGTAGCTACACAAAACACTTTAAATTTTTAACAAGCATATATTTTATAGCCATGCAAAAGCCCTTAAGGTAAGGGATATATTTACTATGGAAGTCAAAATTAGTCCATATAGAGTCATTGTCTTGTTGCATCATGTATATTGGAAAATACAACTTTTGTAGATAGCTGCACTACCATTTATGAAATGTTTGTGATATCCTAACTCATGAGCAAGTTGCATTGCTTCCATATCTTTCAAAGTAGAGACTAAAGGAGTCTGCTTCAACATGGATAATTGTGAGTTGTTCAATGTAAGTGATAGAAGATGTGAGGCATTTGTTGAGTATGCTTGTATAGTAGATGGTTATAAAGTACAAAATAGGATTTAAACCACTTTATAAAAAATTTCAACACAATTAACTAATGTTATTGAAAGAATAAAAAACATCAAGTAGATTCTCTCATTGATATTGGTGGTGTTTAGAAACACAAAGGTAAGTACATAAAACACTTTAAATTTCTAAGAAGCATATATTTCATAGCCATATAAAATACTTTAATGTAAGGGATATATTTATTATGAAAGTCAAAATTAGTCCATATAGAGTCAACACCTTCTTGTTAATCATGTATATTGGAAAAATACAAATTTTATAGATTTTGTATAAAACATTTAGCTACACTACCATTTATGAAATGTTTGTAATATCCTAACTCATGAGCAAGTTGCATTGCTTCCATATCTTTTAAAGTAGAGACTAAAGGAGTTTGCTTCAACATGGATAATTGTGAGTTGTTCAATGTAAGTGATAGACGATGCGAGGCATTTGTTGAGTATGTTTGTATAGTAGACTATCATAAAGTACAAAATAGGATTTAAACCACTTTATAAGAAATTTCAATACAATTAACTAATGTTATTGAAACAATAAGAAACATCAAGTAGATTCTCTCATTGATATTGGTGGTGTTTAGAAACACCAAGGTAATTACATAAAACACTTTAAATTTCTAACAAGCATATATTTCATAGCCATGCAAAAGCCTTTAATGTAAGGGATATATCTATTATGAAAGTCAAAATTAATCCATATAGAGTCAGCGCCTTCTTGTTACATCATGCATATTGAAAAAATACAAATTTTGTAGATTTTGTATAAAATGTTTGGCTGCACTACCATTTATGAAATGTTTGTGATATCCTAACTCATGAGCAAGTTTCATTGCTTCCATATCTTTCAAAGTAGAGACTAAAGGAGTTTGCTTCAACATGGATAATTGTGAGCTGTTCAATGTAAGAGACGGATGACGTGAAGCATTTGTTGAGGATGTTTGTATAATAGATGGTCTCTTGAAGCAAGAAGTAATTGAAGATTGAACATATATACCATCTTTATCAATCATGGTCTCGTGCGGTGCTGATGATGAAGATGAAATACCATCATTCTCTGCTCTAGTCCATTCATCAATGACAACCTTGAATTGAGCATACAATTCATGTCCATATTGAACTGGATCCTGTCCATATCGATCAAACTTGATGACTTCACGTGCATCATGGTATTTGCGTAAGCGAGTCAAGTATGGTAGAAGTTCTTTGATCAAGATAGAGTCTTCACGATCAATATCAAATGTTTTTGGATAAATGCAATTCCCAATAGGATTTGGACATCCTTTGTAAGGACTATCATCTATGAGAATAGTCTTGGTATGCTGACAAACATCTCCATATTGATCCCATACATACTTCAGAGGCTTGAACATTGCTTCTACTCCCATCTTATCTGGCCTATATATGATTTTGAGTCGATGTCTATGACATTGTTCTTGGCCCCAAATCATGAAGAAAGGATACTTCCTTTTTGCATGGATCTCCAAGCACTTAATAACTGCCATGACATTCTTATGTAAAGTTGTTGACCAAACTCCCACTTGGAATCTTGCAAATAAGGCTTCAAGAAACTCCATACATCCTGGTCGAAGAACAAGCCATTGCTTTCCCATTTGAAAGCTTTGAAACCTTTTAGACTTAGCAAAGCATCGTTGTAAAAGAAGACCATTGAGATCAAGTATTACACATAATTGTGTTGCATTTCTTATCAAGGAAACATCAATCACATCATCGTGCTCTACTGTTGTTGAATCTGCTAGATATCCAACCATAGATGTCTTAGTTGAAGTTACAAAGAAGAAAAAGAAGCACATTAGATTCATTTACTTCCTCATCATTCTACCTAATTTTTGAGCTATAAACTGGCATAGAACACTAAAGCAATTTAACTTCACATTGATAAATACATAAATAGGTACTACTTAAAAAATGATGTCTTAAAAAAAGAGACTGTTGACCATGTGGTCAAATCTAATCAAAAGTAATATCATGAGGTGAAAAAAATATATATGACAAATTTTTTGAAGTAAAATCTATTCTAATAAAGTCATTTTTCCATATCTACTTTTTATCGCTAGTTATAAGTATACTTGAGATACTAACAATAGATTCTTGTAATTAGTTGCACAAATTATATTATCATTATAATATTTAACATACTCAATTTTTAAAAATACCTTCAAAATGGCATGTACAAAGAAGATGTTTATTAGTCCTAATTATTAAAAGAAAATTTAAACATGATACTTTTGACCATGTGACCAAAACTATGTCACATATAAGTGACACATGACAATTTAATTGAGATAAGTTATACTTTATTTGAATAAGTTTTCATAGTTTCTTCTTAAGGACTAACCATTCTATTTTTGAACTAGTTATATCCCATAGATATTTAAACTCATGAATTGTAACAAGGATTTTACCTTAATATTCCATATACACATCTCAAAAGATACATTGGAGAGAAATCTTTGTTGCAATATTTATAACTGAGGTAAAACTCCTTTGGGAGGTGCAATGAATCTTTTTTGGGGTGTGCAATATATTGTTGGCTTTCTTATCCTAAGGTACATGCATAGACATACACTAGTGATGTAGTAAAAGAGGCTATAAGAGATAAGAGATTTGACCATGTGGACAAATCTAACCAAAACTAACATGACAAGATCATAACACAAGACATATAAGAGTTTAATTGAAATAATATCTAAAATAGACTTAAGTAAATTTTGCATAGATAGCTCAAACTTTTCATTATGATAAGTATTCTTACACACTAGATTACAATTAAATAGTTATCCTTACAAAGGATGATAAATTTTAATGAGCTCTTTAATACCGATTTGGTAAAATATTTACTTAAATAAAATTTTTAAACCAAACATGCTTGGTACCTTTTATAAAAAATTAAAAAACCAAAGACATAGTTTCTTTAATTAATATCACCAAAGAAAGAAAATATTGCAAATGCTAATGGAAGTAACTTCTCAAGAAAAAAATCAAAATTACATCAATGTGTCTTCCTTGATGAAAGGAGAAGGAACGGAGTTTAAACACCTGAAGTAGCCCTTAATTTCTCTTTCATAATTAGACTTGCTATATCTTGGCTTGATTCTTCTATGCCCTCGGGTGGTACTTCAAAAACTTGAACTTCAGTAGGAGGAACCTCTTGGGAGTTTGAATTTTGTTTGGCACTCTCATGGACCCTCCACAATTGTGCTTCAACCTCTCTTTGCTCTTGAGTGTTGCAAACCACTGCAATAGTCTTCATATGATTTATCAATGCCACCTTAGATGCAAGTCCACTTGCATATACATCAAATACAACCTCATGAGCATCATTGAATGCTTTGATTGTAGTTTCCGTAACTTTCATTTTCTTTCTCAAAGTCGCCTTTGCAATCCTTTGTTCTTCTTCAAGATCTTCATCATTGCACTCCTTGTCCAAGCCTTCAATGTCCAAAATGGAAGGCTTGTTGACATTGTTTATATATCGCTCAAAATTGATGAAGCTTTTCTCCATGGTCACTAATGTCAAAACCACAAAAGAATCTATAGATCCAAAAGCAAACGTACTATCCATTGGTAGGAAGTCAACACTACCAACTAGCATGCGATACTTGCAAGAAATGCTTTCAAGAACATTTTCCAAAGCTGCCATTTTCTTTCGATCAAGAAATGATAACAACATGAATTGTTTAGGTTCACATGTCATTTGTAGTAGAGTGGATACAACCTTTCCAAACTTTATAGAGTCCCATTTCATTCCCTCAACCCCATGTGCTGCATCTAGAACAACAACCTCAATGGTAATTGGATCTCTGTAAACATTATGTATAAGATCAAAGGTTTCTAGATTGCATCTGACAACATATACACGCCAAGGGGTAGTAGTGGAGGATTGAAGAGGATTTTGCTTTTTTCCAATTAGGAAGTTCACAATATCTTTTGCTCCATTTGGTAGGGACCCTGCATCAGCTCCACGTGTGAGCTTCTTTGATACCCAATCATTACAAATGCCTAAAATCTTTGTGTAGACTTCATCATTGATATCATAATCATCAACAAGCTCTTCCCAAGTCTTCATCACAGCGCTACTTTCTGGAACTGAAGCATTGAAAAGAGTGACTAATTCCTCCTTTAGGACCCTATCTTGCTTGATTTGCTTAGCCATTGTTTCCATGTCAATCATATCTTCCTTATCCCATTTGTTTCTAAGAAAAAGGATATGACCTTCATTGATCTCCTCTTGTAGTGTAAGGATGTCTCCATCCTTTAAACCCATAAGGCAACGAAATGTAGCAGGAGAAGGTTGCCTTCCCTTTTTTCTCAAACTCTCCTCTTGGGATATAAGTTCACCTCTAGAGTATCTCTTCATGATTTTGATCCAACTATCAAATATTTCTTGGGAGCTAACAATCATATGGCAATCTCTAGATGCACAATTTTCTCGAATGTATGCCACAAATCTCTGCAAAAAAAAGATCAAAATAGTGAGCATAGAACAAAAGAAAGAGCATCACACTAATCTTCACAAAAAAAGAAGGTAAGCTTATATATGATTACCTGCCATGGTACTCTTTGAGAGCTTGTCTTAGAAAGCCCTTGTTGGGGTTTTGGTGGAGAACCAAATGCTAGCCACTGATCTCTTAATTGTTGAAGTTGCTCAACATAAGGTGCATTCTTCATAACATTATGTGATTCCATATTTGTCATTCGTGAAAGCTCAATGCACATTTCTGCAGGACAATCAACTAATATTCTAGCATTTCTTGTGGTGTATAAATGCTTGGTTGCTAGACAACGTGTAGTATTACTCTGTGTTGAGATATCGAGCTCCACTCATGATACTCCAGGGTGACCGTTGTGTATTTATGTCACCGACTTGTCAGTTGCAGATGCGGTTGGTACACCGCCCCTGAATAATAGCTACATGATAGCTATCCTTATCTACTCTAGTTCGTGGCTCAGTTAGTATGCCACCTTAGTTAGTTGAGTTTGGTTTGAGACCCATATAGAGGGTTCTTCTATTTCTTTGTACTAGAGTTCTTTTGGCTTACACAACTAAGAAGAGGAAAACTGTTTTCAGCCTCCACCCTTGTGTGTCTTCCCCCATTGTGCAAGCAAGAAAGCTACAAGTGAGACTCCTTCCTTCTCTCCCACAATCTTGACATGGTATCAGAGCCTTGTTCGTGGTAAGGAGCTCAAGAAAGCAAGCCAAGCTCGCGGTGTTCTGGTAAGAGGAGCAGTGTTGCTTTCATTTTCTGTTTTGGGAGCAGATCTCTACAGGTAGCACAGCCGAAAATTGCAGGAGTGCATTGTCTCAGGTTGAGACGCCCTTCGCGGCGACCCTGTTTTTTTGATTTGAGGCCATTTCGGGGCCTATTTTGGAGGCGGAAGTTTTCTGCACGCACTCAGGAAAAGGCCCAGTTTTATGCTGTGCAACCACTGTTCTGCAGGTCGGTGAAAAGTTACTGTAGAAATTGCATTGTATGCCTGTGCGCAGAGACATTGGGAGTTACAGAATCATCCCTGTTGCCTGTTTATGCAAAATCGTCACTAGGAAGTGACTGTGTGGTCAAATACCACTTTCGCCAGTTTTGCAGATTCGCTCTTGTGAGGGTGAAGCTGTGTTTTTTGCAGTGACAGAATTTTTTGCAGTGTTCTGTAATGGCGTCTGATTCTCTTTCACAGATTGTCACTGAAAAGCTTGACAAGAACAACTTCCAAGCATGGAAGTTTAGAATGACGAATTTCCTTATGGGAAAAGGATATTGGGAATTTGTTGCAGGAAATGAAGAAGAACCAGTTCTTCCTGATGTTCCCAATCAACAGCAAATGCAGGCATTCAAAACATGGCATGAGAGAGCCAAGAAAGTTATGTATTGGTTGTCTATCAGTATTTCAGACTCTATGATTGTGCATATTCAGGATGCAAGTACGCCAAAGGAGGCATGGGATACTTTGTCAAAAATGTACAGCACAAATACGCAAGCCAGGAAAATGCAGCTCAAGCAAGAGTTGCATAATGTGCAAAGAGAAAGTATGAGCATCAACGACTACCACATGAAGGTGAAGAAGATTGCAGATGCACTTGCTTCCATTGGGTCGCCACTGGAAGATGATGATTTAGTTTCCGTGACCTTGAATGGTCTAGGAAAGGATTATGCACAGTTTCGGACATCCATTTCAGTTCGTGAAAGATTTCTTGATTTTGAGGAGTTGATTGCTCTTCTAATTTCTGAGGAACAGAGAAATGGTGGTGCATCTTCTTCAGGAGGAACTTCAAAAGAAGCTGTCTTCTACTCAAATGCTGGAAGAGGTAGAGGCAGAGGTAGAGGAGGCCGATTTGGAGGCCGTGGTAGAAATCAGAATATGCAGCAAACTCAAGAAAACCAGTCCTATGGAGGAGGACGTGGTAACTCTAGAGGCAGGGGGAGCCAAAGAGGTCGTGGTGGATGGCAAAGAGGTCAAAATGCAAACAGTAATGTTGAATGCTACTACTGTGGTAAAATGGGCCATATGGCTAAAGACTGCTATAAAAAGCAGAATGACATCATGAATGGAAAACTACAACAAGGGAATTATGCATCTTCTAGCAGACAGGGTGATGACAGAAATGAGCATTTGTTCATGGTGCAGCACATGAACAATTCTATGACAAGTGCAGAAGAAAGCAATGATGTATGGTATGTTGACTCAGGTGCATCAAACCACATGACAGGTCATGCAGAATGGATGGAGGATGCAAGGAAAATGGAAAAACCAGGATTTGTGGAGACTGGTGATGATACTGCACATCCTATTGTGCAGATTGGAAAAATTCCCTTGTCTATGCAGGATGGGAAAAAGAAATACCTATCCGATGTATTTCATGTCCCGAATATCACCAAGAATGTGGTTTCTGTTGGTCAAATGGTTGAACAGGGCTTGCAGGTCAGATTTAATCCTCATGGATGCTTTGTTGAGGATATGAAAAATAAAGGTCGCTTGATAGCAAAAGGAAAGAAGAAGGGCAGAATGTTTACATTGGATGCAGAAATGTCTGAATTGAGTGCAGCAATGTTTGCACATGGGACCGGTGTAGTTGCAGATATTGATATCTGGCATAAACACATTGGTCATGTTAATGTACAGCGACTTAAATCAATGCAGGCCCAAAATATTGTTGCAGGTTTGCCGAAATTTAAGGTTGCAGAAATGCATAAGGTATGTGAAGCCTGTCAGTTTGGAAAACAGGCAAGGAAACCATTTCCTAGACATGTTCAAGAGAGTGAGAAGCCATTGGAATTAATCCACTCTGATGTGTGGACAACTAAAGCTGCATCTCTTGGAGGCTGTCATTATTTTGTTAGTTTTATTGATGACTACAGCAGAAAAGTTTGGGTGTATTTTATGAAAAAGAAAAGTGAAGTTTTTGGGCATTTCAAAACTCTTAAAGCTATGGTTGAAAAAGAAACAGGCCTGCAAGTAAAATGCCTAAGGTCAGATGGAGGGGGAGAGTACCTCTCAAATGAGTTTGCAAGGTTCCTGTAGGAGCATGGCATAAAGCAGCAATATTCATGCAGTTATACCCCACAACAAAATGGAATTGCAGAAAGGAAAAACAGGCATATTGGAGAGGTATCTCGTGCCATGCTCAATGAAAAAGACTTGCCAGATTTTTATTGGGCTGAAGCAGTTGCTACAGCAGTCTACATAATGAACAGGACTCCCACTGCAGCAATACATGGAATGACTCCAGAGGAGAGGTATACTGGTAGGAAACCAGATATTTCTCATTTGAAAATTTTTGGTTACATTGCCTATGTACATGTGCCAGATGAGTTGAGATCCAAGTTGGATCCAAAAGCTGAGAAGTGCATCTTTATTGGTTACTCTCTACAGCAAAAAGGGTATAGATGCTATAACCCGTCTACTCATAAGTTTACAGTGAGCAGAGATGTTGTTTTTGATGAGATGAGTAGCTGGTATAAACCAGTAAATGTGATTGATGATGTAGATGCACAAAATGGTAATGCTGCACAGAATTCACAGCAGCAGTCACAAAATATTAGTGGACCTGGAGCGTCCTCTAGCAGTGGTTCACATTCCTCGCCATGGACAGGCAGATTGAGATCAGGAGAATCTTCTCAAAGCAATGCAGATAGTGGTACGCAGGTATCACGAAAAGGAAAAGAGAAGGTTGATCAGCCCATGTTTGATGTGAATGCAGGTCACTCTTATGTGGATGGTGAATCTAGTGGCTCAGAACAGAGCATTGATGATGAGTTGGGTATTCCTTCTATTGTTACACCTGGAGTAAGGAAGATCAGGGATGTTTTGAGAGCACCTGGGAGTGAACCCACTTTGCGCAGGTCTACCAGAGTTAGGTATCCTGTGGATAGGCTGAAATATGATGGATTTACAGCCATTCACTATGCATATATGGTCAAGGTGATACAAGAACCAGAACCCACTTCTTTTGAGCAAGCCATGGGAAAAGAAAAATGGGAGAAAGCCATGGATGAAGAAATGGATGCCTTGGAAGCAAATGCTACATGGGAATTGGTACCTTTGCCTAAAGGTAAGAATGCAATTGGCTGTAAGTGGGTTTATAAGGTGAAGCACAATGCAGATGGTTCTGTGAACAGATACAAGGCAAGATTAGTGGTCAAGGGGTATGCACAAACATATGGCATTGACTATGAAGAAACATTCAGTCCGGTTGCAAGGATGGCAACCGTAAGAGCAGTCATTGCTATGGCTGCATCAAAGGGATGGTCTTTACATCAGATGGATGTAAAGAATGCCTTCTTGCATGGTGATTTGCAAGAAGAGGTCTATATGGAGCAGCCACCAGGTTATGTGCATGCTGTTCATCCTGAGTTTGTTTGCAGGTTGAAGAAAGCCTTGTATGGCTTGAAGCAAGCACCTAGAGCATGGTCTGACAAGATAGGACAGTATCTTGTCACTATTGGCTTTCAAATTTCCAAGGCAGATTTCTCACTTTATGTGAGAAAAACAGAGAAAGGTATTATGCTACTTGTCATTTATGTTGATGATTTGATTATGACAGGTGACAGTGATGAAGATATCCTTCATGTGAAAATGCTATTGAAGCAGAAGTTTGAGATGAAGGATTTGGGAGAGCTGCGTTATTTCTTGGGCATTGAGGTGATTAGATCACCAAGTGGGATACAGCTCTTGCAGCAGTATGGATTGGACATGCTGTCCAAATATGGGATGACAGACTGTAAGCCTATTTCAGTTCCTTTGGAGCAAAATGTGAAGCTGAGCACAGATGCAGGTGAGCTTCTAGAAGACCCTACTATGTACAAACGCATAGTAGGAAGTTTGATTTATATGACTATTACCAGGCCAGATTTGAGCTATGCTGTTGGATTGGTAAGTCAGTTTATGCAGGCTCCAAGGAAACCACATTTGGATACGGCTAGACACATACTCAGGTATGTGAAGTCCACATTGCAGTATGGACTATTTTATGAGACTGGGGTTCAGATACAGTTGCATGGATACACTGATGCTGATTGGGCTGGTAGTATTTCTGATAGACGATCTACCAGTGGATATGTGTTCTCTTTTGGGAGTGCTTCAGTCACTTGGAGCAGCAAGAAACAGCCTACAGTTGCCTTGTCGAGCACAGAGGCTGAGTACAGGGGTGCAGCAATGGCTGCATGTGAGGTAGCTTGGTTGCATAAGCTACTTTATGATATGCATCAGTCTACAGATGGGCCAGTTGTCATTTATTGTGACAACATGAGTAGTATACACTTGGCAAATAACCCAGTCTATCATGCTAGAACAAAGCACATTGAGGTGCATTATCACTATGTGCGAGAGAGGGTTTTACTAGGTCTTATTGATCTAGTTTATGTCAGCACAGAGGATCAGGTAGCTGACATATTCACGAAGGCATTGGGCACAGAGAAGCTGCACAAGTTCAGAGACCTGCTTGGTGTGCAGGAATTGGGATTGAGCTCGAGGGGGAGTGTTGAGATATCGAGCTCCACTCGTGATACGCCAGGGTGACCGTTGTGTATTTATGTCACCGACTTGTCAGTTGCAGATGCGGTTGGTACACCGCCCCTGAATAATAGCTACATGATAGCTATCCTTATCTACTCTAGTTCGTGGCTCAGTTAGTATGCCACCTTAGTTAGTTGAGTTTGGTTTGAGACCCATATAGAGGGTTCTTCTATTTCTTTGTACTAGAGTTCTTTTGGCTTACACAACTAAGAAGAGGAAAACTGTTTTCAGCCTCCGCCCTTGTGTGTCTTCCCCCATTGTGCAAGCAAGAAAGCTACAAGTGAGACTCCTTCCTTCTCTCCCACAATCTTGACACTCTGAATATATATCTTTGCTGCATGAATTGAGTGAAGCCCTGATATAATCCAATAACTATAAGTGTTCAACTTATTAGCATCCACCTCATCACGATGCATGGGTCTCTTCTCATTGTTGTCTTGTACAAAAGGCATAAGATATACTGCTGTTGCTGGGTTCATGGGAGTCTTTATGAAAGACGTGGTTAGCTTCTCTACATAATCCCAACATAGTGACCTATAAGCATACAAAGGAGGTGCCTCATAACACCTATCAACAAGAATAGGAAATTGTGTTGTTGGCCCAAATGGAAAGAATTTTTCAAACATGTGAAATCCTGATTCTTCCTTCTTTCCCTTCTTCTTAACTATTTCAGGAAAATCGAATGTTCTTTCTACTCCCTTGACCTCAAGAGAAATTATTGGCTTTGCAGGTGTAACTTCTAACATGGAAGGTAAAGTGGCATCATTCTTAGTAGTGTTAGCAGACATACTAACAACAAGAGCTTGTGACAAGGAACTTTGTTGAGGTGATTTTGACTTTAAGCTTGTGGGATTCCATGAATTATTTTCTTCTTGAGGAGAAGATGAAGATCTCAAGTCTATTTGTTTATCTTGGAGCTTCATTCTTTTGTTGGGGCGATCACATTTTCTTGATAGGGAAAGTAGCTCACTATTTTGAACAGCTTGGAATGCTAATATAATGTCTTCTGTGCCCTTTACCTCCTCAAATAAGGTCCATCCCATTGTTTTCAAAGAGTATTCTTCATCCTCTTTAATACTAGCAAAGTGAAATGACAAAGGATCAAGTTTGTATACTACATTTTTCCCCTTGATCTTAACAAGATTACATTGTATTCCCTCTTTCCCAGCACATCCATTTGTTATCTTCTCTATGACACCATCTTGTTGAAAAAATGCAATATCACTCTTCAAAGTGAATAAGAGAACATTGTCAGATCTTTTTCCTTGACTATCATAAACATCCACATACCATGGATACACAAAACCACCACTAACTCCATCAATGGTTTGGGTCTCCTTTTTGGATGTGCTATCTTTCTTTGCCATTGAATAGTTCTACAAAGAGAAAAAGTTGTTAGACAAAAGTGGATTTAAAAATATTCAAAATTCACAAAACCCAAATAAATGTATAAGATTTCTAAGTTGAAAATTGAAAACACAACAACACAAGATTTTACGAAATACAAGACAAATGTACTCTAAAGGGATTCTTCCATAAAATGAAATATTGAAATTTGAGATTAAGTGTGGTATGAGATCCAACCATATATATGTGTGCTTATGTATCAAATCTCATGGATTATCCTGGCCCTAAGTTAGCATTAATTATGTTTCTCTTACAAGAATCATATAGTAAAAACTTTGCAATGGACTTTGGTGAGAAGATCAAATTCTATTAATAGTGAGACTTGACCATGGGCTTAACCAAATGGTCAAGTGATAATGAAATGTTGAGTGTGAGTGTGGTATGAGATATAGTGAAAAATCATTGTGGTTATGTAGAAAATGTCATGGATGATTTTGTCCCTAAGTTAATATTGGATTTCTTCTCCATGTAAGTTTCCTATGCAAGGATCATACTCTACGAACTTTGCTAAGATTTTTGGCCATGTGGTCAAATCCTATTTAATCAAAGAATGAGATTTAGTCCAATATGAGATCCACCTATATATCAATGTGGTTATGTAGTAATCTCACAATTCCATTTGGCCCAAAGTTAACATTTTAATTACTGCACATGTAAGTTTCCCTTGAAATGAGCTATATTGTAGAAACATTGTCATTGGTTTTAGCCATGTGGTCAAATCCTATTTAGTCATAAGACTTATCTATCAGATTAGAAACTTTGCCATGGTTTTTTACCATAGGTTTCTTAAAGGCTAGTTAAAGGGAGGATGCAGTTTATTGTGATATGAGATTCACATATAAACAAATATAGCTATGTAGAAAATCCCATAGATATCAATATAAGATAAAGTGAAAAACACTTGAAAGGTGGAGATTTGACCTCATGGCAAAACCTACAAGACAAGACGATTTCTATAAACTAGTTTTAACCATATGGCCAAATCTTGTTTCATAACCATATGAAGAAAGTGATTCATTTGTTGTAACATGCTGTGAAATTGGATTTGACTATATAGCCAAATATTATTTTATAATGGAATGAAAAAGTAGTCTCATGGTTTGTAAGATTTATGAGATTAGATTTGATCATATGGCTGAACAAAACAAGAATGGGGGATTCTTGGATGCTAGCATTGATAACAAAATGAAAGATTTGACCATATGGCCAATTTTTATTTTGTAGTGGAATGGAAAAAGTGGCTAATTTGTGGAAAAATGATATGATATTTATAGGAAGTAATGAAAAATTGAAATGAAAGAAATGGTTAATGGAAACAAAGTGGTTTTTTTATTGCACAACAAGTTTTGACCACATGGCGAGACTTCCTATAAATATAGTAGGTAATCAAGAAGTTCCAAGTAGAACATGGTCTTCCTTTTTTGGAGATAATATAGAAGATGTTTTTCTTAGAACATTTTTCCATACAACCAAATCTAGCATACCCAAAATTTGTGTGATTGAACCCACCATAGATTTAGTCTTAATTTTTTAGGATCAAATTCCAAACAAGTGGTTCGTTTGTTGCAAGACAAGATTTTACCACATGGCCAAATTATAGAAAGTAAGAAATTCTAAGTAGAAACTAGCCTTTCCCTTTGGAAGTAAGCAAGGGTTGATAATATAAGAAAGCATTTGACCAAATGGCAAAATGTCATTCTTGTAGTAAAATGAACAAAGTGCTTGATTGGTTGCAAGATATTGTGATACTACAGGAGTCCTTATTTTGGCCAAGAGATAACTTAAGGAGAAGATTTGGCCACATGGCAAAATCTCATAGTATATTGGAAAAAAAAACATAAATTACTTCTTATATTATAAGAAAAGATTTGACCTCATGGCCAAATCTCAGATTGTATTGAATAAAATAACAAAAAGTACTTCTTATATTGTAAGAAATTTTTTGACCATATGGTCTAATCTATAAATTGATGAAAGATCATGATATGTGTTGTTAGAAAATCAAATTACATCCTATGGCAAAATCATATTGAGTATTTGTAAGTATTGTATAGCCATATGCTTATTGCAAAATTATAAATAGTGTAACCATAAAATCTGATGGTAATGCTTTTACTATGAAAATACAGTATAATGGAAAGTTCTATATAGTAAAGTATAATACAATGTATAAGAACTTGATAAAATGCTCTAATATTACAGAATGATACAATAAATATAAGGCTAGGTTTAGCCTTGAGGCAAAATCTTGAGGTATATAGCATCACAGAATAGAAAGAAAGGCTAGTATTTTGAAAGCACTCATCATTGATAAAAGCATTGCACAAACCATTTATTCCATATTCACATCTAAGAGACTTTTTTCAACATTACACAAGTCATATACTTCATAATCACAACAAAAAGAGTATTTTCAACAGTGCAAGAAGTCATGTTTTCAATATTGACGTAGAGTGAAGCTATCACTTGCAAGGTAGTGGTTGGACAACAAAAAACACAAGCACTCCAGGAGATCAATCAAGCAATCGAGAAGAAGAAGAAGACATATTATTCTCAAGAGTGAGTGCCTAATCTCATTGCTACAGAAATACATATACAGAAATACATATTGCATTTAGTTTTCATACATGATTCTTATTTAGAAAATGCTTTTGGTGTTTGATCTTAATATTATTCAATACTAATCATACAAAAGAGTAGTAGTGTGATCTGTAGTAATTGTATGGATTGAAATGGTCATAATCAATGTAGTTTAACTCAAAATCAGAAATGAAGTAGGAAAAAGTTGAAAACCTGTTGTAATTAGTAGGTCAGTAATGTGTGCCAACGTACCAGAAATCACCCGTGAAGTAGGAGCAGGCACGGTGTGGACTAGCGATCATTCACTAGCTTGTTGAATTGCTGAAGCCTTGGAGCAAGATTTTTTATTTAAAGACGCACGTACTTTTGGTCATAGTACCCTGATTCAAACCAGAAATTGCATTGCACAATCTGTTTCAGTTTGAGAAAATGAAACAGTGAAGAGTAGTCAAAGAAATATCCTGATTCAAACCAGAAATTGAACTGCACAATCTGTTTCAGTTTGAGAAAATAAAACAGTGGAGAGTAGTCAAAGAAATACCCTGATTCAAACCAGAAATTGCACTGCACAATCTGTTTCAGTTTGAGAAAATGAAACAGTGGAGAGTAGTCCAAGAAGAGGAGGGGGATAGAACCGCCAAAGATTAGGGCTGCAACACCTGTAGTAAGAGAGGGGCGATAGGAGCAGAGATAAAAACGCAGAGGATCAGAGATGCCAAACCTGCAACTGTAAAAACGCAACAGAGAAAACGCCCAGGTTAGAGAGTTACGTGCAAGAGAGAGGGAGGGGAAGAGAAACTCATTTTGAAAAACGTCATGATTAGTTGTGAAGACCGACTCATGAAACGAATCATTTAATGTATCACGCTATTCGAATAACCATAACTTGTTATTCATGTAGTCATACCCCACAGCAAAATGGAATTGCAGAAAGAAAAAACAGGCATATTGGAGAGGTATCTCATGCCATGCTCAATGAAAAAGACCTGCCATATTTTTACTGGGCTGAGGTAGTTGCTACAACAGTCTATATAATGAACAGGACTCCCACTGCAGCAATACATGGTATGACTCCAGAGGAGAGGTATATTGGTAGGAGACCAGATATTTCTCATTTGAAAATTTTTGGTTGCATTGCCTATGTTCATGTGCGAGATGAGTTGAGATCCAAGTTGGATCCAAAAGCTGAGAAGTGCATCTTTATTGGTTATTCTCTGCAGCAAAAAGGGTATAGATGATATAACCCTTATACTCGTAAGTTTACAGTGAGCAGAAATGCATAAGGTATGTGAATCCTGTCAGTTTGGAAAACAGGCAAGGAAACCATTTCCTAGACATGTTCAAGAGAGTAAGAAGCCATTGGAATTAATCCACTCTGATGTGTGGACTACTAAAGCTGCATCTCTTGGAGGCTGTCATTATTTTGTCACTTTTATTGATGACTATAGCAGAAAAGTTTGGGTGTATTTTATGAAAAAGAAAAGTGAAGTTTTTGGGCATTTCAAAACTCTTAAAGCTATGGTTGAAAAAGAAATAGGCCTGCAAATAAAATGCCTAAGGTCAGATGGAGGGGGAGAGTACCTCTCAAATGAGTTTGCAAGGTTCCTACAGGAGCATGGCATAAAGCAACAATACTCATGCAGTCATACCCCACAACAAAATGGAATTGCAGAAAGGAAAAACATGCATATTAGAGAGGTATCTCATGCCATGCTCAATGAAAAGGACCTGCCAGATTTTTATTGGGCTGAGGCAGTTGCTACAGAAGTCTACATAATGAACACGACTCCCACTGCAGCAATACATGGGATGACTCCATAGGAGAGGTATACTAGTAGGAAACCAGATATTTCTCATTTGAAAATTTTTGGTTGCATTGCCTATGTTCATGTGCCAGATGAGTTGAGATCCAAGTTGGATCCAAAAGCTGAGAAGTGCATCTTGAGAGCGGAACTTAGGTGACAGGAAGTGCTTAAAAATAGCTAAAAATTATGAATATCAAGGGAAAAATATGCAACGTCAAAGGCGGCGGCTCGATCTAGGACGATTTTAAGCGCCAAAGTGCTTTAAAGGCGCCCGAGCGACACTTGTTGATTTTTCATAATTTTTCAGACAGTCGTGCGGGTTGACAAGAGCTACTGGCCAATGCGGGATGCTAAGCCGGACGCCCAAGATTTTTCAGAGCTCGATTCCAAGTCCGGACGGGGAAATGGCCAAGAAACCGGTCAAGATACGAAGGGGTGGACAAAATTTGGCCAAAATGAGCAAGTGACCTTTGGGAGCCCAAACTTTTAATGTGGCATGAAACTTTCACGCAAATAAAGAACATGAAATCGTGGAGAAGAGGGGGCGCCATCAGCGCCGATTTTTTCGCTTCAATCATGGAGATGCTTCTTCCTGACTGTGAGCAACCCCCCCAATCGACATTGGGCATTGATCCCCCTCTGAACCCTAACTCTATCGATGCCCTTCGCCCGTCGAATGATGTCCTCTTTGAAGATCTCTGATTTCAGTCTTTCTCTCTCCTCCCTCTCTCTCTTCTAAGGGGGAATTCATGTGGGAAGAAGAAGGAAGAAGAAAGAATGATGGAGGCTTGTCCGGCATGGATCGGATTGCTCCACGGGCTGGAAATGGTGATTGGTGATTGTGCTGGACATGAAGTGCTGCTGATTTTCAAATTTACAACCATGGACATGAAACCCGAAACACGCAAATAAGCGGTAATTTAAAATTTTCAAAGGAAATTTGAGATTTTATAGCTTTTGATTGATGAAATGTTGTTCATATGGGTTAAAAATTGTTCAGGTTGCTATTTGCTGGTCATAATCAGAAAATCAAAAAAATATGCATTTTGTGGTTCAAAATAATATGCTAAAACACGTAAAACATGAGAAAACAAGGGAAAATTATGGGTTTTGGCATAAAAATGGGGAAGTAAATAGGAACACCAACTAAACTTTCATTTTTCTGCAAGAAGGAACTAAGGGCCACAGCCCATAACCTGTTTTGAATTTTCAATAATTAAATAATGCAGGAAAATAAGGGAAAATACAAGAAAAGGGTGGAAAAACCCTAAAAAATAGGGGAAAAATGCATTTTGGGTTCCGAAAAATAAGGATAAATAAGAAAAATGTTTGTGAATGTTTGTGGGGACTGAAGCATGAGGATTTGCCTCAGTTCAACCCCACCTTCTTGTTCTAGTGTGGTTTTTTTCGATTTTTTTCACATAAAATGATGTCAAAATACCTTATAAACCTATCCAACGATGCAATACTTAAACGGGGAAAGGTAGAGGAGTTGAAATATGTCTAAATGCCATGTGAGATGATGGGAAAGTTGCTGATTTCTATGCATAGCATTTAGGACGGATGATAATTGAAATCAAGAGCTTAGTAGCACGAGGATCACCTCGGTGCTAAGCCCATGCAACGAAGCACGAACGGTAGTTGGAAACCATTAAAAGAATGTTTTTTTTGCACTTGTGCACAATACTGTTTGCTAAATGCTTGAGCACTAGGCATCCACCAAATGCATAGAGCATGCAAAGAATTTAAAAAATATCAGTGATCAGCTCCTGGACATGCATTGCAATTGGTTTATGAGAACATGACCTACGATGAGAGGCAGTGAGGTACCCATGCTGTAGGCTAGTCGTGGTCCCAAAGGGAAGATCAAGTAAGGACAATGGTACATTCCTGGACATGCTTATTTGGTACCTTGAGCGACGTTTGTGCGAAATGTCTAAATGTTGAGCGACGCATCGAGGGGCCAATCCCCAAGGTGTAGGAGAGTCACAGAGGGTTGACGGCATTCAGCCGTAGGAAGAACCCCATGTGTATGTGATTCGAGCCTTTTGGCTATGTGAAAGGGACTCCCTCTGAGGAGTAATATTGGGTTAGGATCAGTTGGACTACATCGTATTACAAACGCAATGTTTAGGAAGGCAGAGATTTTGATAGATGCTCCTGGCCGCGAGGCGGAGGGGTTGTCTTGTGCGTAGTGACGAGGCCCGGCTAGTGCATGAGCCAGTGCCGGCCCGCTTTTAGGTCCATCAGTGGTGCGTTTTCCGGGAGCCGCTTAAAAGTGGCGGTTCTCGAATCCTGGTTGTTTAGGGACCAACTAGCAGTTTATGCCAAAGGATACTGAGATTGATCCGTTATTTATTGATAAGCAGCCTCTAGCAGAAATCCAAAAGCAAGAAAGGGACGAAAGAGCTAGGCGACATGCTAAAATTTTTAGGAGATATTCTCCTAAGCGTAGCGGCGCTGAACCCTTACGAGGGAGTGGATCTAGTGGTCTTAGTACCACAAGCAGTAAGTTAGGAGAAGGCGGAAGCTCTAGTGCTCCCCTTCCTTCTAAAAGCCAGTCCACGTCAAGTACGGGAGGTGTAACCCCACCGTCCCCTATTCCTAGTACAAATCCAATCCACGTCATGGCGCAGCCTATTGCAATTCCAGCAGGAACGACGGATTTGCCGGCTCTAGGTTACCCGCTACCCATTTTTAATGGGCTAGTTGAGAAAGATGCGGAACTCCACATTAGGGAGTTTCAAAAGCTGATGTTTAACTATCGCATCCAAGAAGAAGGACATTTAATGATGTTCTTCAATATGACTCTCAAAGGAAGAGCCGCTATATGGTATCATGGTTTAGAAGCCGGAACCATATTGAACATTGATGCATTTTATGGAGCTTTTCGAAGGGAGTTTGCCCCTGAAAGGGGTGGGCAATATTGGTTGCGTGTACTCAACGTGACCCGCCAAGATCCACACGAGGATATTCGTGCTTATGCGAAGAAGATAAAAGAGGTTTTCCGTAAGTTGGACACCTCTATTCTTATCCCCGCAGCTGCCCAATTGCAATATTTCCTTCATGGTTTGGACTTTAATATCCAATTGCAGTTGAGTAGTGTCCCCTTGGGGGATATAGATACTGCCATTACACGAGCACAAGAGGTGGAATCCCGACTACAAGCAGCCTATGCTTCTCGAGGCAATTCGAACATGGGTTTAGTATTGGGAAATAATATGGCAATGGCCAATGGCAGTAGTGGCCAAGGGATAGCAATGGCTAACCCTAATGGGAGAGGTAATATGATGCAGAATGTCCCTTTATTACCAGCTCCCCCTAGCATGTCGATGCCTAACGGCAGTCAAATGACTCCAAATGGTGGAGGCCAGGCGGTCAATTCTAATGCTATGCCTATAGCTCAACAACCTGTGCCTAATCGAATTGTTAGGCCGATTGAACGACATGGTAATGACCAAGGCTATGAGTCGAGTTCTTCCAATATTCTTGGCGAGGTTAAGGACATGATGAAGCATTATACTGACATGATTACGGAGCAGTATCGGCAAATAGCCGTTGATGTCAACTTCCTTAAAAAACAACAAAATTTGATAGGAAGTAGATACCCAGAGGAGGGTGCACCGTCGAGGTTTAGTTGCAAATGGTGTGGTGGGCAGCACTATCCAAGAAATTGCCCAAATGTTAAGTGCGACATTTGTGGAAAATCTGGCCATTTAGCAGCTACTTGCTGGAGTAAGATCAGTTCCCTCCAGCGAGGAAGTCGGCAACTAGGGCCTGTTAATCATCATGCCCAAGGAAATGATTCCCAGCGAGAAGATGGGCCTAAACAAATACTTCAACGACCAAAGACTACAGTAGAGGAGCTACCAAGTGGTAGTGGGGTTAGTTTGATTGAGGTTGTATGCGTTAATGATGCTGAAACCTCTAATTTACGGGCTATTCTTACAAGAGGTCAAAAGGGTAGAGAAGCCGACAAGGATAAGCCTGTCGATGGAAACCCTAAACAAGGCGACAAAGGAACGCAAGTTTTGGATCCTGCCATGGAAGGGGGACCTTTGAAGCCCGTAGAAAGTAAAGCCGATAAGGAACCACCAAAGAAGAAGGTGAAAGTTAAGAAAGAGGCAATAAAGCCAGTTCAGTGACCTAAAGAGCGGATGGTTTGGCATGAAAAGCGAGCTCTATCGAACTATCATGAATTCGATTTGGCGAGCTCTCTTTGCGAAGTCAAGTCGGATGTGAATCTTTTACAGCTTATTAAGCTTTCCCCAGGAGTACGTAAGGAATTTAGAAAGATTCTACGTACCGGGTATATTGTAGAACCTTTGGGTATTGCGCGAGTTGGTGATGACTGGTTTGAGCATGCTGAGAAGCATTGCCCAAGGGTTGCAGCCTATGTCGATGGGATATTAGTAGATTATGCCATTGTCGACACGGGATCATCTATTAACATTACGAGTTCTGAACTGATGGAAAGGTTGGGTCTTGCGATCCAGAAAGATACCTCCACAATTCTCAGAATGGCAGATGATAGTTTGAGACAGCCAGAAGGCTGCATTACTAAGGTCCATGTCACTGTTGCAAGTGTAGAATGCCTGTTGGACTTTAGGGTGATTCGGTTTGCAGGCCGGCCAAGTTATCAAGTATTACTCGGACGACCTTGGATCTTGCAAGCGGACTGCCAAGTAGATATACCCGTCGGTCGACTAATATTCGGAAGAGGTGCCCAGCGTGTGGTGGTTGATGCTTATCCTGAGTCCCCGCAGAGTGAGAGAGCTCCTCTATCTTCTACAGAATTGGAGACACTAGAAGATTTATCTGCTAGTGAGACATCATCGAGTGATGAGTCCAAAGAGGGATCCACCACGGAGGACATCTATCAGATCACTTTGAACGAGCCGATAGAGGGCCAAGATCGTATAAGAGATGCAGATGTTATCGAGCTAGACTTTGGTACGCCGGATGATTCACGGCCAATCAAATTAGGTTCTATGCTCAGCTCAGCAGAAAGGGAGGACTATGAGGCCCTGATCCAGGAATTCCGTGATATCTTTGCCTGGAGTTATGATGAGTTGAGAGGCATTCCTCCTAGTCTTGCTGTTCATACAATTCCATTGAAGGAGGGCAGTCGTCCTGTATGGTAGAAAGTAAGGCGTATGCCTTTTGAACTAAGGGACGGGTTGTTTGAAGAGTTACAGAAGCTTCGAAAAGCGGGTTTGATTTTTCCTGTGCAACACACGGAATGGTGTTCGCCAGTTGTGATTAGAAAGAAGAAGAATAATCAAATCCGATTATGTGTAGACTTTAGGGAGCTGAATAAGCAGACAGTTAAGGACTACTACCCGTTGCCATTTATTGACCAGATTTTGGATCAATTAGCGGGTAGGGAGATATATTCGTTTATGGATTGCTTTGCAGGATACAACCAAATGGCAATTGCAGAAGAGGACAAGTTGAAAACAACTTTCATCACTGTATTTGGTACTTTTGCGTACCATGTGATGGCCTTTGGTTTATGCAATGCACCTGGTTCGTGGCAACGAACAGTGGATAAGACATTCGGTGACATATCCCCTGAAGAGTTGAAGGTGTTTATTGATGACTTAGGGGCTGCCACCGTGAGAGGAAGGCAATTGATCATTCTAAGAAAATGCTTTGAGCGCTGTAGACAATTTTGCATCGCCCTAAACCCACGAAAGTGTGTTTTTGGAGTACCTTATGGGCTGTTGCTGGGTCATGTAGTCAGTTCGGTGGGAATTGTGACAGACCCCGAGAAGGTCAAAGTTATAGTTGCCATGGGTCCACCACGCACTCCGAAAGAGGTTCATAGCTTTCTGTCTTCGGTTGGTTACTACCGTAGATTTATTAACGCCTTGGCAGAAAGAACGTTGCCACTTACAAATTTATTGTCTTTTAGCTGTTTGTTTGTATGGGGTGACCCTTGTAAGGTAGCATTCGAGGATGTGAAACAAGAGCTAGCAAGAGCGCCCGTTTTAAAAGCACCTAAAAGAGGTGAGGTGTTTTATATATTTTCAGCAGCCACCATGTATAGTATCAGCTGCTATTTAGCCCAAATTTGGGAAGAGAAGTGGTACCACCCGATTGCTTTTGCTAGTCGGAAGCTAGGGGTATCCGAAATCAATTATACCTACATGGAGAAGCTGTGTCTAGCGATAGTCTTTGGGACCAAGAAATTCAGGCATTATATTCTCTATGAGAAAGTCGTGCTTTATACGAAGGCGGAGGGACTTCGACTATTGATGAATAAGTTACAGCCGCCTGATCATCTAGCAAAGTGGTTAATCACTTTGCAGGAATTTGATTATGAAATCAAGAGTAAGCCACCAAGGTTGCAAGGCATCGTGGAATGTCTAGTGGACTTTGGGGAGCCGAAAGAATCTGTGGCTGAAGGTAGTGACATGGAGTTGTTATTTAAAATAGATACGGCATCTATTCCCTCCTGGTACGCTACAATAACGCATTATTTATCAACGGGAGAGGCGGGATCCGAATTATCTAAGGCTGAGAAAAGGAAAATTAAGCAGCAAGCGTTAAAGTTTGCCTTGATCGCAGGTACATTATATCGGCAAGGGATTGATGATATCTATCGCCGATGTGTGATGCCTGACGAGGTGCCATTCATTTTGGAAGAGTGCCATGATTCTGCTTGTGGTGGCCATTTTGCTGGACGGCTTACAGCACAAAAGGCTTTAAGAGTAGGTTATTGGTGGCCTGCCATCTTCCAGGATGCGTTTGCGTATGTTAAGAGATGCGATATCTGTCAATGACATGATAGTCGAGAGAATAGGAAATGACCACTCACCCCTATTATGGCGATCCTTCCATTTGAGAAATGGGGAATAGACTTTGTGGGTCCTATTACTCCGTCGTCGACTACGCAAAAGAGGTACATCATTGTCGTAACTGACTACTTCACAAAGTGGTCAGAAGCACGTGCAACAAGGAAAGATGATGCTAAAGAAACCGCTAGTTTCCTTTTAGAGCAGATAATATGCCGGTTTGGTCTGCCGAAAGAATTAGTGTCGAACCGCGGAACCCATTTCCTGAATAAGGTGATTAAAGTTTTGACAGAGATGTGGCAAATCAAGCATAACAAGACAACCCCATATAATCCGCAAGCCAATGGGCAAGTTGAAAGCACCAACAAGCAGCTTGTGGCCATCCTGTCCAAAATTGTGTCGGAAAAGAAACGGGATTGGGATAAAAAGTTATACGTGGCAGTGTGGGCCTACAATACGACTTTCAAACGAGCCACTGGCCATACCCCGTTCAAGTCAGTATATGGGGAGGAGTGTGTCTTGCCTTTAGAGATTGAGCTGCCGACTATTCGGTTTGCCATCAATCATTCTTTGAGCGATGAAGACGCACTTTTTGAGCGCTTGACGACACTGACACATTTAGATGAGCTTAAACTACAGAGTTTATTGCACCAAGAAGTGGCGAAGCGCCGAATGAAGCAGCTACACGATCTCAAAGCCAAGAAATACACCTTCAAGAAAGGACAGCTTGTTCTGTATTATGACGCACAACGTGAATTATTCCCAGGCAAGCTAGAGCCCAAATGGGATGGGCCCTATAGGATCGTTAGGATAGGAAAGAATAAATCCACAGTCTTGTTAGCTGACCTTGAGGGGATAGAATTTAAAAATAAGGTTAATCTTAATAAGATTAAACCTTATTACTTCTGATTGCACTAATGCTATGACTGCCTTGCAGGTCAAGGAGAGATCGATCAAATATCTGCAAGGAAATTGTGATAGAGGTTGATGGGTCGTCTGATCCCTTATTTAGAACACCCATATTTGGAACAAAGGTATCATCAGGGAAAGCTCATTTGGTGGAGCCAAGGATACAAGGTGATTGAGCAAGAAGGCGGGACATTTATTTGGGAGATCAAGGTCTTTTGCCATCACTGCCTACAAATTTTGACGAGCATCCCTGTTGAATTCAATGATGATGGAGGGATGGAGCCTACAGTCCACCCGTTGAATATGCTGAATTTTGATTACCATAATTACGACTAGAGTTCCGGATGGCGGGATATGTAAACCCTTTATGGACGTACACCTTGTACTTTGATGGGGCGTCCAGGGGTCCATGCAAAAAAGGAAGTGTAGGAGTTGTCATCCGAGACCCCCGACGACGCATTGTCATGAAGTTAGCTGCTTATCTCGGGGTGAATTTTACCAATAATATGGCCGAATACAAAGCCCTGATTATGGGTTTGAATATTGCAAAGAAGGGTGGTATTCGCCAGTTGTTGGTGAAAGGGGACTCTCAATTGGTTTTAAATCAACTCAATGGGACGTACATGGTGCGAAACCCCATCCTTTGTATATACCATCATACTGCTATAGCCCTGCTAGACGAATTTGATAGAGTGTCTTTTCAGCTGATTCCACGGAATTGGAATCAGTTTGCCGATGCATTGGCTAATTTTGCGTATGAGGAAGACCTCTTCTTTAATTGTGGCCCGTGTCCCGATATATCTATTGATGGTGAGACAGGACCTGGTCGCTTGTGGGGTATGCTTTCTGAACATGCCCTCTTTGGTAGACGATGGTTGATCTGGGTGATGCAGAGGGTAAGCGAGACTCATCTGCCTTTATTATCTTGGACCCACAGACTGGTTAGACGACATGTGATGCGAACACCTCTTGCGATATACGCAGGAGGGATAGGTCATAATCTAATGCATCTAGTTTAGGGCTACGAGCCTTTGTTCCCCTGGGAATAGTATGCTTTGATGTCTATCATAGTTGTTTCCAAGAGGATGTTATGCATAGTATTGTTTGATTTCATTAGGCCAAGAGGGCCGATTCAGTTTTGTAGCAAAGTCATGTCTGATTTCATTAGGCCAAGAGGGCCATTCCCCTGTCTAGTGCGGGTGCGTTTAATTGGGTTTTTGTTTTAGTGTTGTGCTGGACAGATTTCGTGGTTAGTGGAATTTGGTGGAGCCTGGAGGAGCCTTTGCTGCGATGGAAGCTTCTTGTGGCCAATCCAGGTGGTATTTCTCCTTTATGAGTACTTTTCTTTCTTGTTATATGTATATTTGTACTTGTCGAGGGGATACATTTTTGTTGGGGACCGGCAACCAAGGCATGAAGTCCCAGGTTTAGGTTGAGTATGTTTGAGGGAGGTCAGAGTAGTCATTGCCTCCTGTAAAGACATTGTCTGACATCGAAAGACTTTTAGAAGGAAGTCCTAGTGGCCCTGTCTTGCTAGCCTGCTAGGCAGCCGTTCTAGGAGTTCTTGTTAGTAGTGAGGCAGTTAGCGAAGCCTGCCAGAAGATAATACTGATGATGCCAGAAACTCTCTACGTCCTAAAAGATGAATATCAATACGAAGGTGTGTAAAAAGGGGTTCTAACCCCTCTTAAAGAAAAGAAAAGAAATGAAATGAAATGAAATGAAAAATATAAGCAGTTGATCATTGCCTTGCGAAGGCCTGGTAGGTTCCTGGGGACGAGTCAGACCCGGGGCCGATACCTTGTCTTCCTAGGGGTGGCTTCTTGCTGAAAACAAAATGAAATGACAAAACAAGGACGGTTGGAGCGAAAATAAAAGTGAGCGTTAGAAAAGGATTAAGTGTCGCCTTGCGAGGGCTTGGTAGGTTTTTGGGTGCCGAGACAGGTCCTGAGGCCGATGCCCTGTTCTCCTTGGGTCACTCCGCTCAGCTCCCTCCTTTTTACATGCCCAAGTATGTTCATCCAATAAAAACCCTAAAAGAAGACATGTACTGAACGAAAATACTCTTTGATCAGGCTATAGGAGTCCTCGCCTTGTAGGAGCTCCTAGTTGTGTTGTCTTTAGTTGGTAAGTAGTGCAGACTACCACTTAGGGCAACCTCTTTGATAGGTTTTTTTTTACGTTTGGCTGTATTGGAGCAGCTGGTTAGTGACTCACTTCGGATCTTCTATTAGATGATGCTAGGCCTACTCCTTGTGGATGTCATGCCTTGGTTCTGTCCAAGGGTAGGGGGAGCATTGTGCTGAGTTTTATTATATAATTTTTTTGTATCAGTTTGATGCTTCTTTGGTTGTTTATGTGCAGATATGTTCGTGGATTCGACGGGCTGAGTCGCCCTATCCCGTGGTCGCCAATGAGAGCGGAATTTAGGTGACGGGAAGTACTTAAAAATAGCTAAAAATTATGAATATCAAGGGAAAAATATGCAACGTCAAAGGCGGCGGCTCGATCTAGGACGATTTTAAGCGCCAAAGTGCTTTAAAGGCGCCCGAGCGACACTTGTTGATTTTTCATAATTTTTCAGACAGTCGTGCGGGTTGACAAGAGCTACTGGCCAATGCGGGATGCTAAGCCGGACGCCCAAGATTTTTCAGAGCTCGATTCCAAGTCCGGACGGGGAAATGGCCAAGAAACCGGTCAAGATACGAAGGGGTGGACAAAATTTGGCCAAAATGAGCAAGTGACCTTTGGGAGCCCAAACTTTTAATGTGGCATGAAACTTTCATGCAAATAAAGAACATGAAATCGTGGAGAAGAGGGGGCGCCATCAGCGCCGATTTTTTCGCTTCAATCATGGAGATGCTTCTTCCTGACTGTGAGCAACCCCCCCAATCGACATTGGGCATTGATCCCCCTCTGAACCCTGACTCTATCGCCGCCCTTCGCCCATCGAATGATGCCCTCTTTGAAGATCTCTGATTTAGTCTTTCTCTCTCCTCCCTCTCTCTCTTCTAAGAGGGAATTCATGTGGGAAGAAGAAGGAAGAAGAAAGAATGATGGAGGCTTGTCCGGCATGGATCGGATTGCTCCACGGGCTGGAAATGGTGATTGGTGATTGTGCTGGACATGAAGTGCTGCTGATTTCCAAATTTACAGCCATGGACTTGAAACCCGAAACACGCAAATAAGCGGTAATTTAAAATTTTCAAAGGAAATTTGAGATTTTATAGCTTTTGATTGATGAAATGTTGTTCATATGGGTTAAAAATTGTTCAGGTTGCTGTTCTCCATAAGTTCTTGCTGGTCATAATCAGAAAATCAGAAAAATATGCATTTTTGTGATTCAAAATAATATGCTAAAACACGTAAAACATGAGAAAACAAGGGAAAATTATGGGTTTTGGCATAAAAATGGGAAAGTAAATAGGAACACCAACTAAACTTTCATTTTTCTGCAAGAAGGAACTAAGGGCCATAGCCCATAACCTGTTTTGAATTTTCAATAATTAAATAATGCAGGAAAATAAGGGAAAATACAAGAAAAGGGTAGAAAAACCCTAAAAAATAGGGGAAAAATGCATTTTGGGTTCCGAAAAATAAGGATAAATAAGAACAATGTTTGTGAATGTTTGTGGGGACTGAAGCATGAGGATTTGCCTCAGTTCAACCCACCTTCTTGTTCTAGTGTAGTTTTTTCCGGTTTTTTCACATAAAATGATGTCAAAATACCTTATAAACCTATCCAACAATGCAATACTTAAACGGGGAAGGGTAGAGGAGTTGAAATATGTCTAAATGCCATGTGAGATGATGGGAAAGTTATTGATTTCTATGCATAGCATTTAGGACGGATGATAATTGAAATCAAGAGCTTAGTAGCACGAGGATCACCTCGGTGCTAAGCCCATGCAACGAAGCACGAACGGTAGTTGGAAACCATTAAAAGAATGTTTTTTTTGCACTTGTGCACAATATTGTTTGCTAAATGCTTGAGCACTAGGCATCCACCAAATGCATAGAGCATGCAAAGAATTTAAAAAATATCAGTGATCAGCTCCTGGACATGCATTGCAATTGGTTTATGAGAACATGACCTACGATGAGAGGCAGTGAGGTACCCATGCTGTAGGCTAGTCGTGGTCCCAAAGGGAAGATCAAGTAAGGACAATGGTACATTCCTGGACACGCTTATTTGGTACCTTGAGTGACGTTTGTGCGAAATGTCTAAATGTTGAGCGACGCATCGAGGAGCCAATCCCCAAGGTGTAGGAGAGTCGCAGAGGGTTGACGGCATTCAGCCGTAGGAAGAACCCCATGTGTATGTGATTCGAGCCTTTTGCCTATGTGAAAGGGACTCCCTCTGAGGAGTAATATTGGGTTAGGATCAGTTGGACTACATCGTATTACAAACGCAATGTTTAGGAAGGCAGAGATTTTGATAGACGCTCCTGGCCACGAGGCCAAGGGGTTGTCTTGTGCGTAGTGACGAGGCCCGGCTAGTGCATGAGCCAGTGCCGGCCCGCTTTTAGGTCCATCACATCTTTATTGGTTACTCTTTGCAGCAGAAAGGGTATAGATGCTATAACCCTTATACTCGTAAGTTTACAGTGAGCAGAGATGTTGTTTTTTATGAGATGAGTAGCTAGTATAAACCAGTAAATGTGATTGATAATGTAGATGCACAAAATGGTAATGCTGCACAGAATTCACAGCAGCAGTTACAAGATATTAGTGGACCTGGAGCGTCCTCTAGCAGTGGTTCACATTCTTCACCATGGACACGTAGATTGAGATCAGGAGAATCTTCTCAAAGCAATGCAGATAGTGGTATGCAGGTATCACGAAAAGGAAAAGAGAAGGTAGATGAGCCCATGTTTGATGTGAATGTAGGTCACTCTTATGTGGATAGTGAATCCAGTGGTGCAGAACAGAGCATTGATGATGAGTTGGGTATTCCTTCTATTGTTACACCTGGAGTAAGGAAGACCAGGGATGTTTTGAAAGCACCTGGGAGTGAACCTACTTTGCGCAGGTCTACCAGAGCTAGGTATCCTGTGGATAGGCTGAAATATGATGGATTTATAGCCATTCACTATGCATATATGGTCAAAGTGATATAGGAACCAGAACCCACTTCTTTTGAGCAAGCCATGGGAAAAGAAAAATGGGAGAAAGACATGGATGCCTTGGAAGAAAATGCTACATGGAAATTGGTATATTTGCCTAAAGATAAGAATGCAATTGGTTGTAAGTGGGTTTATAAGGTGAAACACAATGCAGATGGTTCTGTGAATAGATACAAGGAAAGATTAGTAGTCAAGGGGTATGCACAAACATATGGCATTATTATGAAGAAACATTCAGTCCGGTTGAAAGGATGGCAACTGTAAGAGCAGTCATTGCTATGGCTGCATCAAAGGGATGGTCTTTACATCGGATGGATGTAAAGAATGCCTTCTTGCATGGTGATTTGCAAGAAGAGGTCTATATGGAGCAACCACTGGCTTATGTGCATGCTGTTCATCCTGAGTTTGTTTGCAAGTTGAAGAAATCCTTGTATGGCTTGAAGCAAGCACCTAGAGCATGGTCTGACAAGATAGGACAGTATCTTGTCACTATTGCCTTTCAGATTTCCAAGGCAGATTTCTCACTTTATGTGAGAAAAACAGAGAAAGGTATTATGCTACTTGTCATTTATGTTGATGATTTGATTATGACATGTGACAGTGATGAAGATATCCTTCATGTGAAAATGTTATTGAAGCAGAAGTTTGAGATGAAGGATTTGGGAGAGCTGCATTATTTCTTGGGCATTGAGGTGATTAGATCACCAAGTGGAATACGGCTCTTGCAGAGGCAGTGTGGATTGGACATGCTGTCCAAATATGGGATGACAGGTTGTAAGCCTATTTCAATTCCTTTGGAGCAGAATGTGAAGCTGAGCGCAGATGCACGTGAGCTTCTGGAAGACCCTACTATGTACAGACGCATAGTAGGAAGTTTGATTTATATGACTATTACCAGACTAGATTTGAGCTATGCTATTGGATTGGTAAGTCAGTTTATGCAGACTCCAAGGAAACCGCATTTGGATGCGGCTAGACGCATACTCAGGTATGTGAAGTCCACATTGCAGTATGGACTACTTTATGTGACTGGGGTTCAGATACAGTTGCATGGATACACTGATGCTGATTAGGCTGGTAGTATTTTTGATAGGCGATCTACTAGTGGATATGTGTTCTCTTTTGGGAGTGCTGCAGTCACTTGGAGCAGCAAGAAACAGCCTACAGTTGCCTCGTCGAGCACAGAGGCTGAGTATAGGGGCGCAGCAATGGCTGCATGTGAGGTAGCTTGGTTGCATAAGCTACTTTATGATATGCATCAGCCTACAGATGGGCCAGTTGTCATTTATTGTGACAACATGAGTAGTATACACTTGGCAAATAACCCAGTCTATCATGCTAGAAAAAAGCACATTGAGGTGCATTATCACTATGTGTGAGAGAGGGTTTTACTAGGTCTTATTGATCTAGTTTATGTCAGCACAGAGGATCAGGTAGCTGACATATTTATGAAGGCATTGGGCGCAGAGAAGCTGCGCAAGTTTAGAGGCCTGCTTGGTGTGCAAGAATTGGGATTGAGCTCGAGGGGGAGTGTTGAGATATCGAGCTCCACTCGTGATATGCCAGGGTGATCGTTGTGCATTTATGTCATCGACTTGTTAGCTACAGATGCGGTTGGTACACCGCCCATGAATAATAGCTAGATGACAGCTATCCTTATCTACTCTAGTTCGTGGCTCAGTTAGTATACCACCTTAGTTAGTTGAGTTTGGTTTGAGACCCATATATAGGGTTCTTCTATTTCTTTGTACTAGAGTTCTTTTTGGCTTACACAACTAAGAAGAGGAAAACTGTTCTTATCCTCCACCTTTGTGTGTATTCCCATTTCTCTGCTCCTCAAAAATTAGAAGAGCAATCAACTCCTCAAAATCAGGAAATCTTTCAGAGACGGAAATCGATGTTCGGAACTGTGCATAATCCTTCCTAGACCATTCAAGGTCACAAAAACTAAATCATCATCTTCCACTGGCGACCCAATGGAAGCCAGTGCATCTGCAATCTTCTTCACCTTCATGTGGTAGTCATTGATGCTCATACTTTCTCTTTGCACATTGTGCAACTCTTTCTTGAGCTGCATTTTCCTAGCTTGCGTATTTGTGCTATACATTTTTGACAAAGTATCCCATGCCTCCTTTGGCGTACTTGCATCTTGAATATGCACAATCATAGAGTTTGAAATGTTGATATACAGCCAGTACATAACTTTCCTGGCTCTCTCATGCCATCCTTTAAATGCCTGCATTTGCCGTTGATTGGGAACATCAGGAAGAATTGGTTCTTCTTCATTTCCTGCAACGAATTCCCAATATCCTTTTCCCATAAGGAAATTCGTCATTCTAAACTTCCATACTTGGAAGTTGTTCTTGTCAAGCTTTTCAGTGACAATCTGTGAAAGAGAATCAGACGCCATTACAGAACACTGCAAAAAATTCTGTCACTGCAAAAAACACAGCTTCAGCCTCACAAGAGCAAATCTGCAAAACTGATGAAAGTGGTATCTGACCACACTGTCACTTTCTAGTGACGATTTTGCATCAACGGGCAACAATGATGATTCTGTAACTCCCAATGTCCCTGCGCACAGGCATACGATGCAATTTCTACAATAACTTTTCACCGACCTGTAGAACAGTGGTCGCACAGCATAAAACAAGGCATTTTCCTGAGTGCGTGCAAAAAACTCCCACCTCCAAAACAGGCCCCGAAATGGCCTCAAATAAAAAAACAGAGCAACCAAGGGCTAAAGCCCTTGCCCGCAGCATATACTGCCCTCTTGCTACACCGCGAAGGGCATCTCAATCTGAGACAATGCACTCTTGCACTTTCCGGCTGTGCTACCTGCAGAGACTTGCTCCCAAAACAAAAAAATGAAAGCAACACTGGTCCTCTTACTAGAACATCGCAAACTTGGTTTGCTTTCTTGAGCTCCTTACCACAAACAAGGCTCTGATACCATGTCAAGATTGTGGGAGAGAAGGAAGGAGTCTCACTTATAGCTTTCTTGCTTGCACAATGGGGGAATACACAGAAAGGTGGAGGCTGAAAACAGTTTTCCTCTTCTTAGTTATGTAAGCCAAAAAGAACTCTAGTACTACAAAGAAATAGAAGAACCCTATATATGGGTCTCAAACCAAACTCAACTAACTAAGGTGGCATACTAACTGAGCCACGAACTAGAGTAGATAAGGATAACTGTCATCTAGCTATTACTCATGGGCGGTGTACCAACCGCATCTACAGCTAACAAGTCGGTGACATAAATGCACAACGGTCACCTTGGCATATCACGAGTGGAGCTCGATATCTCAACACGATCTAGGGTTTCTACCCTAAGGATCACTCGATCAAATGTTGAAACTCGGATTGAGTTGGAACCCCTAGGACCGTTGTCGGCCTAGTGCAATTGGGAATGGGTTAGGTAAGAAGACACCCTAAACCCTGCTTCTTATCTAATCATGATTCCATGACCAAAAAACGCCATTCGATAGGCAAAATGATCCCATGGAATAGATGCGACACTTGTGCAACAAGTCTCAACGTCGCATGGTCTTGTGGTTTGATCACAAGAGAGTTGCCATTCCTTGGAATGAGGTTGGCAAGTTCTTGTGCAAGTTTAACTTGCTAGAGCATGAGTAGTCATCTTGTTATAACACCTTTCTTGGGAAATTTTTCTAAGTTAAGGGAAATTAGGTATGTGCTTGGAAGCAAAGGATCAGTTGACAATTTAGAGCGACATGGTCGCTAGGATTTATTGTTAATGTATGAAACCTAAGGTATTGGTTAAGTTGGGTGAATAGGATACAGGGTATGGCCCTAATCCAAGGATAAAAGGGTTAACAAAAAAACCCTTGGGGATCTTGCCAAGTCGCAATTGATCCCGGATCGAATGTTGGATACATTCGTGGAAAAGGATTCACTCCTTAGCAGCTGGCCAAATAAACGACCACTGGAAATGATTGTGCTTGTAACAGTTTAAGAACACTGTTTGCATTGTTTGCTCAAGGAACTAAAGGATGAAAAGATATTTAATGCTTCAAGTTGAAGGCCTAAAGGGAGAGGCAGCTTCAGTTACCCCCGACTGTCTGCCTGACCCTATCCAAGGGGGTTGTTCCGCGCCGGGAACGTGGAACGAACCCGCCGCATGAGGTCTCTCCATTGGGCGCTACTTGGAGCAGGAGGATGCTTGGGTGCCAAGGAGGGCTCTAGCCGTAAATCCCTTTCCTTTCGGGCCCTGCACAAGAGGCCAACGTGACTCCGGATTAGATCTCGAGGCCCACATACTAGTCTACGAGTTGAATCTTGGTTTAGTAATCCTTGTGGATTGCTGGATAGCCTTCGAGCGGATTATGGATAGCCTTCGGGCGGATTATGGATAAGCCTGCGGGCTGGACTTTATGAATGTATTCCAAAGATAAATATGATAACCTATTGAAAAAGAACTTTTTTGACACTGCTTTTCTATGTCAAATGCTAAGATTACGTGAAGGAACCAGTATCTAACGGGCTAATTAAGGAAGCTGCTTGATGCATGTCCAACTAAATGTGGTAGGTAATTAGACAACTAAAGCAACCTTGAGGAAAGTGTGATGGATGTGGCCATGGGTCCGTCCTATGAATGGGTGGTCCCGGTTGGCCGAGAACTTTTCTCAATCGGAATGGAAAGCAAGGAGCTCTTCTCAAAGGATCCAAGCACAACCCCAGATACAGGTTCCTAGTCCGTCCCCTACATCAAGTACGACCGTGATTCAGGAGAAGAAGTTTCTTCTCAAGCAGATCAAGCCGCCAGAATTTGATGGGAAAGGTAGGACTGTCCAAGTGCATGCTGAGATTTGGATAGATTCCATGGAAGATCACTTTGAAGCGGCCGGTACTGCACCCGCCAACCAAGCTATGCTCGCCAAGTTAAAGCTCACCGGCGAAGCCAGGCTTTGGTGGAAGCAATGGTGTAGAGATCAAGGGATCTCGAAAGGATCTGTTACCTGGGAAAAGCTGAAGAAAGCTGTGCAAGGAAGATACTTACCACCTGTGTACCGCATGCAGAAAATGAATGAGTTCTATGAGCTGAAACAGCTGGGTCTGACTCTTAACGCATACTACTCAAAGTTTGTCTCACTTCTGAAGTATGCGCCACAGATGGATATGACACAGCAAGCGTCAAAATTTTGTGCCGTTTTAAATCCACCTGTGAATACCCGCCTCGAATCTATGCGCCCAACAGATCTACAGGACACACTCATTTGAGTTGCGCCCATAATTCAATAGGTGTAGGCTAGGCCAAGAAGTAACAAGACTTGGTCTTATAATGATCAGAACAGAGGAGCATATAGGCCCCAAGCCAAGAGAGTTCAAGATCAAAACTAGGGACAAAGAAAGAAAGCAAGGACCAATAATGTCAATAACTTTGTCCCTACACAAAGCAATGGCCGAAATCTCCGTTGTTTCCACTGCAACGAGCCCGGTCATTTCAAAAGGCAATGTCCCAAGCTTGACAGAGGACATCGTCAAGCTCCTTTTCAAGGAACTGCCCGTGGCCAAGGATCTGCCACTTGAGGCAGAGGATGAACTACCTGTGTTGCCAACAGGGAAATGTGTGAAGAAGAAGACCTAACCATGGAAGCAGAGTTTGAAAGGGCGACAGTCCATGCCACCCTTCATAAGAAAGGCCCGAATCGCTAGTTTTCAGTGATTCAGACACCATCGGACTATCAAGGTAAAGGTTTCAAAACCTTGATTGATTATGGCAGTATGCATTCCTTTATCTCACCAGCTTGTGCAAGAAGATTAGGAATAGCCACAATAGAAGCACCTACCTTGCTTGTGGAATTAGCAAATGGTCGTGAGGTCACTTGTACCAAGCAAACTGCTAAGGTGGAATTCTTTCTGGGAGGAAAGTCGACTTTGATCAAATTTAGGGTCATGAACCTAGGTATCCATGAGTGTTTGCTCGGAATGGATTGGCTTAAACCTAATGATGCCCACATTCATTGTGGAAAGGGCCAAGTTTCCTTTCAAGACTCTGAAGGGGAATTCTTCACAACTCAAGGAGAGGCTAGAAAGACGAAAATTCAATTGGTCAAAGCATCTCAGATTATAAAGGGAGTTAGAAAGGGACTACCTATCTACTTGATTAAGCTCAATAAGCTAGATCAGAAGCAAAAATCTAGTGAAGGACCTTCATGGCTAAGGGAACACGCACACGTATTCCCTGAAGAACTGACAGAACTTCCGCCTTAAAGGGAAGTGAATCATGAGATCAAGCTAGTGCTAGGAGTTGCATCAATTGCAAAGAGGCCTTATAGGATGTCCATTCCGGAAGCAATTGAGCTGAAGGAGCAACTCAAGCAACTGTTAGATCAGGGCTACATCCGTCCTAGCAGTTCACCATGGGGAGCTCCAGTGCTATTCCAGAAGAAGAAAGATGGAATGCTTCGACTGTGCATTGATTATAGAGGGTTGAATCAATCAACCGTTAAGAACAAGTACCCTAGTCCTAGAATAGACAAGCTTCTTGACCGTCTTCAGGGTACGAAGATTTTCTCCAAGATTGATCTCAGGTCTGGAACTATCAGATAAGGATCAAGGAAGAAGATATCCCAAAGGCGGCCTTCAACACAAGATATGGACACTTTCAATTCCTAGTCATGTCATTCGGGCTTACAAATGCACCTGCCACCTTTAACAGGTTAATGCAGGATATCTTTAGGCCGTATCTTGATGACTTCGTACTCATCTTCTTTGACGACACCTTAGTCTATTCCAAACAGGAAGAAGATCATGAACCCCAGCTTCAGATTGTCCTTGAGACAATGAGGGCACACAAGCTTTATGCTAAGATGAAGAAGTGTGCATTCTTCAAACATTAGATTGAGTATCTGGGATTCATCATATCAACGGAAGGAATCTCAGTGGATCGACCAAAGTCAGAGATGTTCTAGAATGGCCAATACCAACAACTGTCAAAGAAATACGCAGTTTCCTTGGATTGAGAGGATGGTATAGGGTCTTTATCAAAGACTATACTTTGATTGCAGCACCTCTGACAGATTTATTGAAGAAGCAAACACCGATTGCATGGTCAACTGCAGAACAATCTAGCTTTGATAGATTAAAGTAGAGTTTGGTATCAGCACCTATCCTGAAACTTCCAGACCTCAGTAAGGAGTTTTAAGTAGTAACTAATGCTAGCACGCTTACCTTAGGATGTGTGCTCATGCAAGAAGGTCACCCTGTAGCTTACTCTTCAAGAAAACTGAAGAGCTATGAGAAGAATTATGCTACCCATGATCTAGAACTGTTAGTTGTCATCCATGCTCTAAAGCTTTGGAGACACTACTTGTTGGGTAACAAGTTTACTCTAGTGACAGATCATAAAATTCTCAAGTGGATCTTTATCCAGAACGAGCTCAACATGAGGCAACGTCGGTGGATTGAAGTGCTGGAGGAATATGATTTTGAAATCAAATACTGACCTGGAAAGGAGAATGTAGTTGCCGATGCACTCAGTCGCAAGGCATTCCTTAATTCTTTAATCTTGCAAAATCCATCAACAGCTAGATCTCTAGCCACAAAGGTATCCATGCCAAATAACCCAATACTTGAGCTAGCTAGAGAAGAAGCATGCCATGATCCAACCTATCAAAAGATGCTAAGGGAGATTCTTATCAAGGATCAAGACCCGAAGCTACAGGCTAAGTATCATGAGTTCTCTATCAGTTGTGGACTTGTCTACTATAGAACGAGATTATGTATTCCGGCAAGCCAGTCACTTAAGCAGAAGATACTTTGGGAAGCTCATGATTCCCCTTTCTCAGGACATCCTAGCTATGCCAAGACTCTCAATGCAGTTAGAAAGAGCTACTATTGGGAGAGGCTTAAAGGTGACATTCTCAAATATGTCACTAAGTGTTTGTCTTGTCAACGTATCAAGGCCGAACATGTAAAAATGCCAAGAAAGTTGCAACCACTTGACATTCCCCAAATGAAATGGGAATTCATCAGTATGGACTTCGTTGTTGGCCTACCCCAAGTTCAGGGAGGATACAACTCCATCATGGTTGTGGTCGATATGCTTACAAAGGTTGCATACCTTATTCCTGGCAAGACAAACTATAAATCCTCAGACATTGCAAGGTTGTTTATCAAGGAGATATTCAAGTTACATGGGTTGCCCAGAAGAATCATTAGTGATCGTGATTCTCTCTTCACATCACACTTCTAGAGAGCTATCTTTGAAGCCATTGGGACTCAACTCTATTTTAGTACAGCCTACCATCCCCAAACTGATGGTCAAACGGAGCAAGTCAATCAAGTCATCGAGGATATGCTAAGGGCACACTGCTGCCGTGAACCAAAAAGGTGGATTCAATACTTGCCTTTGGTTGAAATTTCCTACAATGCTTCTTACCAACAAAGCATTCAGATGACCCCTTTTCAAGCATTGTATGGGCATGACTGTGGAAGTCCCCTAAACTTCTCAGATCCAACCTTGAGGGTTGAAGCTTCAAGGCAGATGCTGGAAGAGATGGATAACCAAATGAAGTCAATTAGACAGGACATCCAAGCCTCCAAGGATAGACAGAAGGCATACGCGGATTTGAAGCGTCAAGATAGAACCTTCGAGGAAGGAGACATGGTCTTCATTCGCGTATAGCCAAAGAAGAGTTCCCTATCCTTAGGAGATTGCAAGAAGCTAAGTCCAAGGTATTGTGGACCATACAAGATCCTCAAGTGCCTTGGACCCAATGCTTATAGACTGCAACTCCTTGAGAACCTAAAGGTTCATAATGTATTCCATATCAGCCTACTGAAGAAGTATGTACCTAATCCTAGCTATGTACTTGATGACCAACAAGTTGTAATGCCTAGCCAAGGAGTCCTTGAGCTACGGCCTGACAGGATTTTAGATGTTAGGGAGAGACAACTGAGATCCAGAACCTTGAGAGAATGCCTCATCTAGTGGAAAGATTATCCCGAGGAGGATGCCACTTGGATGGATGAAAGTACTCTAAACCAACAATATCCCCAGTTCATCTCAAGATGAGGACATCTCGATTCTTCCAAGGGGGAGAGAATGTAATATTTCCGTTCAAAAAATATTACTAAACCCGACCTCCCACGCACCGTATAAAACTCCTGCAAAGGTTATCTTCAGTGCTAGCACTTAATCTGTAACCACACGCAAGAAATTGAGAACTCCGTCTTGGCAAAGCGAGGCCGGGGGTTCAAACCCGCATAGCCGCGGGGAAATATCCTCTTGGGAGGAGATTAAGAGGATAATTGTGTAATTAGTTTCAAATTTTTTCATTTATCCCTTTTCCCCCAGCCGATGCACGGCTGGAGGAGAGGGAGTGTGGGGGGATGGGCTAGTAGTGGGCTGCATGAAGAGGAGAAGGGAGAGAGACATGCAATGGCCACGTGGGGGAGGTCCCCTCTCCCCCCTTGGCCTATAAAAAACCCCCTTTGTGGAGGGGGGTTAAGGAGGCTGAAGCAGGGAACTACCGTGCTGAAGTCGTGGAGAGAGAGAGGAAGCCATAGCCGACACCGCCCGCTGCCCAACCCAGCCGCCAGCACCGCTGCCTTGCGCCACCATAAGCCGTCAGACCGTTGCAAAAAAATCCCCTCCCCCCACTCGACGTAACTATCCCTCCCTCTTTCCATGTCGAATTTGCACACCCTAGAAGCTTCTTAGAAGCTTCTAAGAGGGCTTCCCTAAGCCCCTCTTCCCACTAGATCCCCCATAGGTCCATTCCTACCCCCCCTCCCCCCCCCCCGGAACTTTGAAGAGAAGAAGAGGAAGCTTATAGATCCCCCTTCCCACTAATCCCCCATAAGGCCAGCCCTAGCCTCGAGATTTTAAGAGAAGAAGAGGAAGAACTCTCAAAGCCTCCATCTCCGCAAGGCTGTTCACAAGAGCCCTTTTCGTGAACCCCCTCTTTTTTCGAAAAAGGCCTAAGCTCAAACCCCTAAGGCCTTCCATAAGCCAAATCCCGCAAGTTGATACTTCTTTCAAGGATCCTTACTTCAAAGGGGATCTCCGCATACGAGGGAGATGGGCAAAGATCTTAAGGTTGCATACCAAGGCGAGTAATTTCGTAAACCGCGAAGGCGAACCAGAAACCGAAATCATGTCTACGATGGCCCCTAAAAAGTCACAAGGCGCGCCTGGAGATTCATCTCCTAGTATTCATGTGGGCATTTCCCTGAGCCCACAAGTCTAGGTTTTCTTTCTATTTTTGATTCCACGTAGAAGTATTGCAATTATGCACGGTTATTTCATGGACTAGGATGCACTTATGCTTGTCAAATCCACCTAGCTAAATGAAATTGGAAATAAATTGGTTATTTAGAATTTACTAGAATTAACTCATGATACGAAATTGGTCATTGGTACTTTCAATGGAATGAACGAAAAAAACATAAGGTGTCTATGCATTTTAGGACCTTATTAGCAAGTTGCCTTTTGTGCATTTCAAAGTGACGGTCTAGAATGCCTATTGCCTATCTTTATAACGTCGAAATTATTAAAGTGCACCTTTGATTAGGCATGGAAAGATTAAATCACATGTCACATTTTTAGACAAATCTTCTTTGTAATGATTCATTAAGGAAGTTGTTATCAATCGTAGGAAATAGCAAAGCATGGAAAAGATTCTAAGGGTTGCGTGAAATAGGTTAACTCTAGCTTCAATTGGCATGAATCTCATTTAACTACGTAGTAGTTAGAAAAGGTTGCATAATGCACATTCATCGTATGAAGAATTTCATTCATCAAGAGATGTAGTTAGGGAAAGGCGGCATGGTTCATTTAAGCATAAAATCTTAAAAGCTTAGTGGCATGAATCGTGAATGCATGTCCTAATAGGATCAATGGAAGTTATGCCGAAATTTAACATGCATTTTGGTCTTAACAAGAAAAGTTAGGGATTGTGAATCTAATCGTACGTAGAGGCAATGAATCGTGTGCTTACGTGAATTGTGTCGTAATGCAACTAGTTTTCCCCTTTTAGATCAAGTCAACACCTCTAGGAATGGTTCATCCTTGTCGCAAGACAAGTAAATTGGATCTACTAAACCGCAAGGAATTCGCATAGGATGGTTCAATCGATACGATAAATACCCCAAGTGCTAACTAGGTTTTAGTAGGATAAAGACTCGGCGTAGTTTCGCACTTATTGCCAAGTTGAGACTCTTATACCCAAAGGTCCTGCCCACATTCAGGGAATGTAGGGACAATTGGACGCACTTGCAAGAAACGAACTAGGGTTTCTACCCTAAGGATCACTCGATCAAATGTTGAAACTCGGATTGAGTTGGAACCCTTAGGACTATCGGCCTAGTGCAATTGGGAATGGGTTAGGTAAGAAGACACCCTAAACCCTGCTTCTTATCTAATCATGATTCTGTGACCAGAAAATGTTGTTCGATGGGCGAAATGATCCCATGGAATAGATGCGACACTTGTGCAACAAGTTTCAACGTCGCATGGTCTTGTGGTTTGATCACAAGAGAGTTGCCATTCCTTGGAATGAGGTTGGCAAGTTCTTGTGTAAGTTTAACTTGCTAGAGGATGAGTAGTCATCCTGTTATAACACCTTTCTTGGGAAAAATTGCTAAGTTAAGGGAAATTAGGTATGTGCTTAGAAGCAAAGGATCAGTTGACAATTTAGAGCGACATGGTCGCCAGGATTTATTATTAATGTATGAAACCTAAGGTATTGGCTAAGTTGGGTGAATAGGGTATGGCCCTAACCCAAGGACAAAAGGGTTAACAAACAAACCCTTGGGGATCTTGCCAAGTCGCAATTGATCCCGGATCGAATGCTAGATGCATTCGGGGAAAAGGATTCACTCCTTAGCAGTTGGCCAAATAAACGACCACTAGAAATGATTGTGCTTGTAACAGTTTAGGAGCACTGTTTGCATTGTTTGCTCAAGGAACTAAACGATGGAAATATATTTAATGCTTCAGGTTGAAGGCCTGAAGGGAGAGGCAGCTTCAGTTACCCCCGACTGTCTGCCTGACCCTAACCAAGGGGATTGTTAGCCGTACTAGGAATGTGGACTGAACCCGCCGCATGAGGTCTCTCCATTGAGCGCTACTTGGAGCAGGAGGACGCTTGGGTGCCAAGGGGGGCTCTCGCCGTAAATCCCTTACCTTCCAGACCTTGCACAAGGGGCCAACGTGACTCGGGATTGTATCTCGAGGCCCGCATACTAGTCTACGGGCGGAATCTTGGTTTAGTAATCCCTGTGGATTGCTGGATAGCCTTCGGGCATGGATTATGGATAGCCTTCGGGTGGATTATGGATAAGCCTGCGGGCTGGACTTTATGAATGTATTCCAAAGATAAATATGATAACCTGTTGAAAAGGAACTTGTTTGACACTGCTTTTCTATGTCAAGTGCGAAGATTAAGTGAAGGAACCAGTGTTTAATGGGCTAATTAAGGAAGCTGCTTGATGCATGTCCAACTAAATGTGGTAGGTAATTAGACAACTAAAGCAACCTTGAGGAAAGTGCAGTGGATGTGGCCATGGGTCCGTCCTACGAATGGGTGGTCCCGATTGGCCGGGAACTTTTCTCAATCAGAATGGACAGCAAAGAGCTCTTCTCAAAGGAAATGGACAGGAAGGGCGCTGACCTAGAGTTTAGGTTACAAAAATTCCGATTTATGCTGTTTTAGGGGAACATAATGGGACTATGCCTTATGGGCAGAGAGGTCGAGCCTTGCATCCCTCTCGTTTCCCATTCTCCTTGAACCAAGTGCAACGTGAATCTGCTTCATCCCTGGCGTTTCTGCGTAAAGTAGTTCGCTTGGGGTTCGACGCTAGCTGTCATTTAGGAAAATGACCATTAGGGAAAACCCTGATTCAGGTCGGTCCTAAGTGGGAATGGCCGGAATACTTCTGCTACGTGGCAAACACGGGAAGTCCTAGATCGCAAACCCCGTAACATTCCATGGGAGTGCCGGGCGGAGTTTTCTAGACTCTCTTGCCAATGGACTACTAAGACGTGTCCTGAAAGGGAACAGGTGGACACGTTACATGTTCACTTGCTCTCTTTCCTTGCATGCACTCAAAGAGCATAAAGGTCCACAGCCATGCCGATTCTTCACAACACACGATCAATTCTTGACAAAATGCTCCTCCCATATTAGCTATGCCCTACACAAAGTAGTGTTTTCATTTGGAACTTTTTCTTTTGTGAGAAGTCTTTAAATTATTGTCTTATGTATCAAAAGAGAGTACATATAGATGACTTAGGGAGCCCAAGGCTAGCTTTGGTGATTAGCAAGTATAAGATTCTCCACAACCTTATGACCAAAGCTAAGAGTAGGGTACATATAATTTTGAACGTATAGGACATGATGAAGGTTTTATTTACAACCGTTAGGGTAGATATATAATATGATTATGTTTAGCGGTATGACAAGGTAGCAAAGACATGGAGTCAATACATAGGATGGTTGGGTCTGGATGGTGCAAAAGGAGACTATCCTTGATGAGGATGACTTGAATTCTAGAACGTCTTAGAGCACCTCCCTGTTGTGAGTTTGGCAACATCCACGAAAAGGGATGAAAGTTCTAGAACAACAAATCATTGGTGCAATTGGGCTCACCTTCACACGATGGGTCTAGTCATTGGATTCAATTGCTGAGGAGGATATTTTACAAACTTTTGGTGAAACACATGGAGCTCCTTGACAGTTTTAGGATATTGAGCAAATGCACGATGTGGAGGGTCTGTTATGTCATTTGGGTGTCACCAAATGCCTCGTGGGAAAATGCCCTTAAAGGAGATTCCCTTTTCATTTTAAATAGATTGGCAGCAACATGTGATTATTCCAACTTGGCTAATTTGGTGTTCCGCAAAGTGGCGAGTGACAACTTAAAAGTTGGCCAATGGCAACCTTTCCATGGCTGGCCCCCCCTCCACGCCAAGTCCACAGACTTGGTGTGCCGCGGCTCTTATTTCATACTTTTGAGCTCAAAAGGCAAACAGATTTCCACAAGTTACGGAGTTCCACTGGATGTGTAGGACCCACAGTACTTGTACGAACCCAGCCTTGCTAGAATCCGCAAATCGTGGATAAGATGCACGAAATGCTGAGTAGGAAAGAGAGAAAGCGCGACAGGGTGGTGCACTGCTGACGTAGTACTCGTAGTTCAACAAAAGCAAAAAGGTGGGGGGCCCAGAGGAGTCGGGAATCTGGACCACGGTTAGCCGACACGGCCATCTACGCGGGCACCCGGGTTCCAGATACGAAACCGATAGAGCGCCGAAGGTTTGTAAAATTTTTCTAAATTCAATAATGAACACGTTTTATCTTCACAGTCTTTGAAAATAGAAATTATGGATGTCATAACGAGTGGCAAGCCCACAGCTGTCATGATTGGGTCCTCGTCGGCCCGATTAGCCACGTCGGCAATAGGATAAGCGATGCGAAGAAAACGCCGGTTTTTATAAAGGGCTTGGACGTTACGATTCAAAAGCCTCCTACTCTCATCATCCCTTCGAGCTCTCTCTCTCTCTCTCTCTCTCTCTCTGTGTTTCGAATCGTTCATCACACCGTTTCTGCGATTGCTCCCTATTGTCTGGTACATGGCATCGCCTCTCTCTTCTTCGATGGCGCATTCCGCAGCAGGGCCTGCCTGGGTCCCGTCGTCCTCCTCCTCTCAGTTCTTCCGCCCTAGTAACGCCCCGCTCCTCACGCTCATGGAAAGACGAGGCCGCCGACCCCCCTCCGTCTCCGTCGTATCCGCCATCGCCACGTCATCCTTCGCCGACACCTCGCCGTCCACGTCGGCGCTCCCGTCTGCGTTAGCTCCCGCCCCCTCCACCCTTTACGACGTCCTCCACGTCCCCAAAGCCGCCTCCGACGCAGAGATCAAATCCGCCTTCCGCCGCCTCGCCCTCCAAAACCACCCCGACGTCGCGCCCCTCCCCGACAAGGAGGCTTGCACCACACGCTTCCTGCAAATCCACGCCGCTTACGTGACCCTCTCCGACCCCCGCGCCAGGGCCCGCTACGATCTCCAGCTCTCTCTCCAGCACTCCTTACAATCACCCCCAGGTAATCTCAAAACCGTGTTTTCCAAATCGGGAAATGCGGTGTCGACGAAACAGAACAGGCCGCCTTCTTCTTACTGCTCCGCCCGAAGAAGCCCCCTCTCATCCGGAAGAGGAAGGAGCTGGGAAACAGATCAGTGTTGGTGATAAATATCCCTTACAACCTAAACCATCAGAGGGGCCTCCTTTATGGTTCTATTGCCAATCAGAAGAACAAAGAAATCCACCGAGTTCCTCTTCGGGTAAAGGCTCCCTTCTGTGGGATGTAAAGTTATGCATATAGTGAATGGAACAGCGGTTTCTGCCTCCTCCCCCTTCCGAAAAAGCATCGCATACGAGCCTGGCTTTGCCAGCTCAAAGCTACTCTGCTTGGGCTTCTTCCATACTGTACAAACATGCTTTGCCCATCTTCCCTTGAAGTATTCTCATTTGTACATTTTAATTGACCCACCACTATTTTTGGAAGGTGGAGCACTTGAAAGGGTTACTTTTGGCCTCACGCAAGGCCATGCAAGAAGTATTTCTTCGATTTCCATAAATTCTTCTTATCCTTTTCCTCTTCCTTTTCCTATCTCTTCTTCCTCTCAAGAAAGGAATCTTATATGAAATATTGACAAAGAAAGGAATCAATTAAACAAAAGAAATATTGACTAAGAAAGGGAACGTCCCCTTGTCATAAGGTCCGGTTGCATAACTTTATTACGGCTAAGGAGATTATTGACAAGATTCAACCTTGTAGATGAAAGGTTTGAAAAGAGATTGAATGACGTCCTCTTCTTCATACTTCTATTCGGGATTTGATTCACTTTTTATTGATGACATTAGCACTTGCGTATTTCTGAAAACCAAGATCGAATCAAGCTCATGCTCATTCTTAGAAACGGTCATCCATCTTTTTCTTTGGTATCCGATATATGGTTGCGCTAACAAGTTGCATGACACCCTCTATCACCACTTGGTCATAATGCAACAAGTTTTGTAAAACAATAGTCATGCCTCAATCCTCTTACATTTAAAAGAAAAACTAAATGTAGAAAATATATGTTTTTGTATGACTCAAAAGTCTTCTTTTTGTGAGTGTAGGGGGGCGGAGGGGGTTTGTAGGAGGGGGTTTGTATATGTTCATAAGGTGTTATGGACCTTAAAAGAGACTTCTAAATGAATACCTATAAAATGATACAATGGGCACAATAGAAAGGGATACAAAATGTATATGAAATGTATCAATAAGGGATGATCTTGAATTACTCAAATAATGGTACAATATGTATCATCTTTAGAGACTACAATGTCATGGCATTGCATATGTGAGGGTTCCCTAAAAATTATAGAGTGCACTTGTAGAGTGCCTCATTTGAGCACAATATGCCTTCATATAGGTACATTGGCTCCAACACCAAAGCATATTTACAATGCCCCAAATGGGGAGGGAGTAGTACCCTTGCACACCCCCACTCAATAAATTTCTATCCTTAGTGATCTAAGGCTTCTTGGCTTTGACTCATTTTAGGTCTTAACATAAAGTATCCTTTCAAGCTACACAATGTTTGCCAACTCTACAACTTGGAGATTGTAATTGCATATAAACATATTCATAACCGATTGAAATGGACCACAAAAGGGATAGGATAGGATGACCAAGAAAGATGGGGAAAACCTTAACCCTAATATTTTCATATTTAAGGGATGTGAAAGAATAGAAGAGGCTATTCATGTGTGCAAATTTTGATCTCCTACTTTCTTGCTTATGAGAGAGAGAGAGAGAGAGAGAGAGAGAGAGAGAGAGAGAGAGAGAGTGTGTGTGTGTGTGTGAGGGGATAGATAGGTGAACCCTTTCTTCTTCTTTATCTTGAGCACTCACACACACATAAGCTCATGCTTCCTTCTCACATACAAAGGCTATAGAGGCTTGAGAATAAAAGTAGCACACTTGTAGGTCATGGAGCTTCACAAGGTGTCCTTCATGCTTGAAGGGAGGCCACACAAGCTCACTACAATGGAATATCGACATTTGTAATGTGTGCAAGAACTAGGTATGAGATAGCCATTTTACTTCACAAATCAAACCTCTTGAATGAATAAGAGGGTGTACAAAGTTCTATCATTGAGCTCTTACAGTGCAACAATAACTCTTGTGCAAAGTAGATATTTTTACAATGGCTACAAAAAAGGTAGAGAGAAGGAAAAAGATAGGTTTTAGGGCAACTCTTGACTCCTTGATGGTTGAGAGTCTGAATCTATTGTAAATGATTCTTTAGTTTCAACCCACTCAATGAGGCCTCTACATTTCAAGAGCTATTTTCTATAACCTTGGATAAGCTTTCAATATTTCGGGCATCCTTCATGAGAGAGTAAGTAGAAGCCTAGAACTCCAAAACATTTTTCTCTAGATCCATTATAACTAAGCATATAGCCAAATGCTCTTATAACTTTTTGTTTCTCCACCAAAGTTATATTTTTCACTGCTCTATTAAAGCTTGAGATTCAATTACTTTTGAAGCGACTCTTAAGGTGATTATTGGTAAACTCGGATCTCTTGCATATCTTTGGGTTTCCATCTTCTTCAAAAAGATTCTCATCATAAGGATTTATGAGGTTCTTTGGCTTCTCACTTGATTGAGGCTTAACTTTGTCTTCATACCCCATGTCTTTAATGCCAAGTCCTTTTTAGTCCTCTGAGAACTCTTCTTCTACGGGTAGTCCCTTCTTTTCACGCTACATAATCTCATCAGGATATAAACATAAAGTTATAGAGCTATCATGAAAGTTTCTCCCCTTCACATCAAGAATTGCTAGTGGGTATAGATCATAAGTAATGAAAAAAAAAAAACCAAACAAAAGTTTAGACTATTATAAGAAACATGACTTCTTTGGAGATAGGCTGTAGAGCAATTCTTAAGACAAAAGAGAGAGATTGGATGTAGGTGCTAAATGGACCAAATCTTGGTCTAAAACCTACAAAATATAAATATATACATTAGTTAGAGAAAATACGATTCCTATTTTATGTAACAAACAATTTTTCCTTTGAATCTAAAGATTTCAAGAAAATGTTGAGATAAGAAGCTCCTCAACATTAATTTCAAACACATATTGCAATAAACTATTTTTTTTTGTAGTTTAATATAAATATATATCCCAATGTATTTAGAAAACAAGTAAACTCTAATTGATACTGTGTTAAAGGAGTAAATAGGCACATTGGAGAGAGGAGGTAAGAATCATTTTTATTGATAAATTGAAGGTGTTGAGTGTGTACATATGATTATGTTGTTTAAGTGCTCGGAAGAAATGAGCCGATGAAGAAAAAGGAAGGTTTTTAAAGGATCTCCAAAATAAGACAAAAACTATTCTTTTTTGCCTTTGCACTTTTTAAAAAATAGATTTTTTTTTAAATTTGTGATTTTTGTTCACTTTTCAGAAGTCTTATATAAAATAGCTCTCTATGTCAAGCTAGACTGTCATAAGGACTTAATAATTTACTTTACAATCCTACTTTTCATAAGGAGAAGTCATTTTTTTTGCAAGTGCATATATCTTGGAAGATATCAACATTAAGATAAATATAAATCTCTGGGTCTAATCTCCACCGCCCAAGCTTTTGTGAATCTTTGATATTGAATATTACTAAGTAAATTGCTACCTAGGATTTCAATCCTTGCAAATCTTTCTTTCTCCTTAAAAAATGGGCATGCTACTTTGAATCATCAAAAATATGTTATTGCATTATGGAATAAATCTATCAAATTATTAAAGAGACCTTGCAAAGTTTGATGGTGAAATAAGTCTACATAGCTATGGTTTTGGTAAGCTTGATGGTAAAAAATCTATAGATTTGTGAGATTGATATTTATGGGCTTTAGACAAACAAAACGTTATAAAATTTTGATCACTTGTCTAATTGTCTTAAGGAATAGGGTTTGCACATGTTATTACTTGAAATCACATTTCTAAACATAGAGGTTAACAACAACTATTTTCGCCTCATTCTTCATTATTGTCTTAAGAAACCTAAATATTATTGATTACACTCCTCTTCTAATGCTAAGAGGCATATTCCACAGTGGATTCCGTGAGACCAAGGTGGATTCCGTGAGGTTTTGTGGTGGATTCCGTAAAACTATATTTATTTACCGGGGCTCGTACACAAGGTTGATTCCTTGTGCGAGAAGTTGATGAGGACGCTTGTCCTTTTCGGGCATCTGATAAATTTAATGTGCACTTGGGTAATTCCACAGTGAGTGATTTCGCAAAATACATATTTAAATTAATGGATGTTTATGAGTTTAGAGTGCACTCATATTAAATTAAAGTTAGGACAGAGTTCCAACCTATTTATTTATTTTGTAACTAAAGACTGCTAGGTATTCACTTTTGTCGATTTAATTTTATTATTTTCTAACAATTGTGAATGCTTCAGTTCATGTGTAGAGTAGGCAGTGGTGGCGTTGGAAAGCACCGGGCGATGGCATGTATTCAGATTACCTAGAAGAAATTATCATTTTTGATAGGCACGCGCCTTATCATTAAAGACATGGCGCTAATATTTATTTAGGTGAGCTTATTTATTGAAGCACTTGACAAAGATTTATTATTTTGTATATGTATGGGCACTCAGTTTAAATATTTCATTATTGGACATTGTATCCAACTTTTGGGGATACCCAACCACTTTGTTTTTTATTTGGGCAAAAGCAAACACAAAAGCCAAAGCATGCTAATTGTAAATTAGGCTATTTTTTGAGCTTGGAGATTAATAAATTTATAAATACATGCCTTGTGGAGCACTCACACAAGGCATGGGGGGAGATTGTATCCAATTTGTCCTTTTGCTTCATGTTGTGCAAAACCTTATTCTTACTTTATGAATTTTAGTAGAGTTCTTTGTTCTTGGGGACCTTTCAGTGTTCACTACGCGTGCATCCAACATCCGATTTGCACATCAGTGGTATCATAGCGAAGCTGAGATCAAGGGCTTCCAATCGCTTACTATCTCGCCTCAAGGTGAAGCTCCTAGAACAAACGAGCTCTACAAGAAGTCTCACGGTGTCAAGTGTTTTTCTGAAAACTGAAAAGCCCTAGTCAAACTATAGTTAGGTTTGATTTTTGCTAGCTTAGTTATTTGCGTGACAGTTTGTTTTATTGTTTTGTAATTCAATTTATTGTGTTTTGTCTAGCTTAGGATTTATTTCTGTCTTTTTGTTTGATTTGTTGAGTATGAAACTTGATAGCCTTGGTCGAGCTTGGTATTTTTTTGAACAGGATAAAGCTTGTGTTTATCAATAGCTACTGAACATTGAGAAGCAAGGTATGTTTTCTTGTCGAGACTCTTGCACATCACAAGGATAATGGATTCACGAGCACTTCACGTTGCACTTGTTGATGCACTACACTCGGGGGTCGTCTCCTGTCCTTATCAAATATTTCCATGCCATGGGTTGGGATTATGCATGTTTTGCACCATCATTGAGCACTAGCACGGCATGAGGTCCGCTGCAACTATATGCAGTAAATTTTAGATGCACCCGCACATGAGAGAGCACCTGTCATTGAGCATGCACATTTCTTGCACGCACCATTTTGGACATTCATCACAAAGTTAGGAACCTCTGGTTGAGAGTGTAAGGTGGTTGGGAGAGTTCGAGGGTCGTGAAGGACACCATCAATTGTGAGAAGGGTTGTTCATATTTGGTCAACATCTTGAGGACCACCATTTCCTAGAGTGATTGTGAGATATTGGATGGGTGGAGCGGAGTATATCATATCTTTTCTATGAGAGCTGAGAGGTGAGGATAAGAAATTTTTAATTAATAAGGAATTTTGTTTGCATTTTGCACGACGCACGATCACATCTAGATAGGCTAGGCACAATTCTTCAAATGCATACATTATTTTTGTGTGAAGCATCGATTGAATGGTTACATAGCATCGACTTTATATTGCATATTTTCTCAAATCATGAATGATTGGGCACGGAGTTCTCTTTCATAGCATATTCCTGCTAGGACACACTGCATAAAAAAACAGGTTTATTTCTAGAGAATATTCATTTTTGAAAACTCAAGGGTCAAAGGAAAAAGATTGTACGTTTTACATCGTCAGCGAGTATTTCTTGAAGGAAAAGAAGATATGTGCGGTGAAAGTGTGTGCAATTACAAGAACAATAGGCCAAGGAAGGGAATAAGTCGTCCAAGATAAAAGATGGAGAAAAATGATGTAATTTACGAATATCAAAATTTTGCTCAATTTTGATGGATTTTCGTAATTTTGCCCACGGAAGCTTGTCGACTAGATGCATTCCAATCGTTTTGAGTATCCGAACAACTATATTCGGAGTTCAAATGACGAAGTTATGATCCAAACAAGTTGTAAACAGGCATAAAGCAGAAAAAACGAAAATAGTGAAAAGCAGTAGAAAAGCAAAAGCCAAAAGCTAAAAGCAAAAAGCCTAATGTGTGTGAGTGTGGATAGAAAACTATATAAGGAGATGAGAATGGAGAGTTAAGGGCCTTCCCCCTGGATTACAATTGTATTTTGTGAGAGAGGAGAGAGGAAGTTCACATGCTAGAGTGAGCTCTTGTCATGCTAATTTGAAAGTTGGAGCTTTTGGATGTCAAAGCGCCAAGTGTTGACTTAAGGTTGTTAAGGTACGAGAATATATTCCTCTTGGTTTGTTTTCAAATTATTGGTATTTTCATTGTGTGGTTGTGTGATGCTCTACCCACATACGGGTTTTAAATTTTTTGTGAGCTATAAGAGGCATTGTTTTTAGTCTTGTTTTGTGGTGTATTATCAAATATTTGAATTTTTCAAGTTATGTTGTACATTAAACAAAGTCAATTACCCCAACCGGCACTCCTTATCATCTTGTTATCGGGTTGTGAGTGAGGCTTGCTCTCGATCACCGCTCACGTAACAACGGCGAGCCGTAAATACCAACGTGTTCCTGGCGCTAAAAGAACCCCTTATTGTGCTGTGAAATTGTGAAGGACCACTCTCTAGAGGTGGAGGACCACTTCTGAAGCCTCTTTGTCAAGTCGTTTCTTATTAGAGAAAAATTGCTTTATTTTATGTTAATTACTAAGCTTAATGCTTAATCTTATAAAGCTTAAGCTTGAAAACTCCTCGATCTAGTAACGCGGCATGTCCTCACTGCATTCGTCATTGTCGATCAGCAAACAATTAACTTAAGCTTTTAAATCTAAAGCTTAAAGCCTTTAAGCCTTACTAAGGCTCAAAACTCAATCTACAATCTTTTCTCATAGTAGGTGTTCACATCAAGCTTACCTTGAACCCCCTTTGTAACTTCAGCAAGCCCTTATTCACACCTGCACTGTGATAGAGTTGATTTCCAGCAAAGCAGATTGTCATACGCAGACTATGCGGAAGATGTATACGCTTGGAAGAAGACTAACATCAATTACCGTACCCGCAAAAGAAGCAAGATCGCAAAAAACCATATTAAAAGAAAAAGCAAGCCTTGTAAACCCAAACTTGAGCTATGCTCATTCCTCTAACAAGATTTCTAGTGTATGAGGTTGTTTGAGATTTTTCAGGATGTCCGATCAAAACATGGAAGATTTCATGGCCAAAGGTGATTTACCGGAACCAACCATGGAGCAAAAATTGGACCTAATTATGATGCAACTTCAAGAGGAACGAAGATCATGTCAAACTTTGCAAGCACAACTAGCTAGACTTCAACGATCCACTGTCGATCAAGATGGAGCGCAACTCGAAGATGTTATACGATGTAGGATCGATGTGACACTCGAAGCACAATCTCTTAGGAAAGAAGCTAAGATAAGTAAAAGAAATATCAAATTCCGTACTTTTAATGGGCAACGTGACGAAAAAACTGTTCTCGCTTTTATCAGTCAATTTGATGATTATTTCCATGAAGAGCAGTATGCTTAAAAAAATAAACTCAAATGCGTCACTAACCATCTAGTGGATAGAGTATTGTTATGGTGGACTATCTTTCGCAAGAGTATTGATTATCCTACTACTTGGGAGGCTTTTCAAAAGAAACTTTTGCAAAATTTTCTTCCACCTCAATTCCATGAAAAAGAAATCAAACTGTGGGATCTTTTGCAACAAAGAGATCATGAATCTATACCACAATACACTGAGCATTTCTGGAGTGTCTTACTGTAACTTCAAATGCTTGAAAATGTTCCTGAGGCGATCCACAAGTGTAAGTATATGTCCGGTTTGCTTGGTCACTTCTATGCGGATGTGAACATGTTCAGGCCAAAGACTTTGGAGGATGCGATTTCTTTGGCCCATGATGCTAAAGACAAAATTCATGGACGAGAAGCCAAGAAGCCAACTGTTCAAATCAACTACTTGGGAGCGATTGAAGATGAAGATCATGAAGAATGCTAGATTTCACAGAAGATGATGATGATATCGTTACTGCTTCAGATATTTTACCAGGTATGCCAAATCCTCATTCCTTATTAACAATGAAATGTCTTGTGCATGGTCACGAAAAGATTGTTTTGCATGATGATGGGAGTACATATGATTTTATTTCTGCAAAGTTGGTAAAAGAATTGAACTTACATACTATTCCAACTCATTATCGCATAAAAAGTTCATTCTTAGGTACTAGATACAATGGTATACAAGACATTCATGATTTAGAAATTAAAATTGGAGATTATGTTGAGTGCTGAAATTTATTGGTTGTGCCTTTGCAAGCTAGTGACATTATTTTAGGAATGCCTTGGAGTCACAAATATAATCCCGATATAGATTATTCCACACATTCAATGAAAATTCATTCTAATGGAAAACAAATCACATTACATGGAACACACACCTTTAAAAATTTTCCATTGCTTAGTCACACACATGCTAAATGTGCATTGAGAAAAGGTAGCAAATTATACTTAGTATGGGTAAATGAAATTGAAGCTAAGAAAAATCAGATGCATCCTAGGCATGCACAATTTCTTTCACAATTTAAAGATTGTTTTGTTACTGATTTACCCCTTGGTTTACCACCTACATGTCGTGAAGACCATAAAATAGATTTAATTCTGAGTTCTCAACTACCATGTAAAGAACCTTATAGACACAATTGAATTGAACAAAAAAAAAAACAAGCCAAAGTTGAAGAATTGTTAACCCGAGGACTTATTAGGCCAAGTAGTTCTCCTTTTGGTGCACTTGTCCTATTAGTTACAATGAAAAATAATACCTATAGGATGTGCATTGATTATCGTGCCCTAAACAAGATCATTGTTAAGAATAGATATCCGATTCCTAGGGTAGATGACCTCATGGATAAACTACAAGGAGCCACTATTTTTAGCAAAATAAATCTCAAATCTGGATATCATCAAGTATGATTAGATACACATGATATTTTCAAAACTGCATTTGGAACTCGATTTGGTCATTATGAATTCCTTATTATGCCTTTTGGTTTAACTAATGCACTAGCTACATTCAGTCGTATGATGAATTGAATATTTTTGAAGTATCAGCATTGTGTAATTGCTTTCTTTGATGATATATTGGTTTTTAGTAAAAATGATAATGAGCATTATGAACATCTATATTTGGTTTTCAAATTATTGAAAGAGAATCAATTGTATGCTAACCCTGAAAACAGTGAATTTTTTCAAACCCAAATTGAATACTTAGGACATATTGTTTCTTCTGATGGTATTTAAGTTGATCCTAAAAAGATAGAAGCAATTTTGAATTCGCCAATCCCTAAAAATGTGTATGAGTTACGTCCTTTCTTAGGTTTTGCTAGCTTTTACAGAAAATTTATGAGAAATTTTTCATTACTTACATTGTCTTTAACGAAATTATTAAAGAAAGGTGTTGTATATCATTAGTCTAATAATCAGTAAAAGTCTTTTGATTTATTGAAACATGCTTTAATACATGCACTTGCTTTGCAATTACAACCATTCTTTCTAGTAGTCAGTGATGCTAGCGGATTATGAATAGGAGCTATTCTTATGCAAGATTCACATCCCATTGCCTATTCTAGTTGCAAACTTAAACCTTTTGAGTTGAAGTATTCTACCTATGATAAGGTATTGTTAGCTATAGTACAAGCCTTACATCAATGGAAACACTATCTAATGGGATCTGAATTCATGATCAAAATTGACCAATAAAGTATCAAATATCTTCTTAGTCAACCACAAATTTCTTTTCGTCATATTAAATGGAATGCTTTCATTTAAATTTTCTATCCACTTATCCACTATCAAACTAGAAAAGAGAATGTTGTTGCTGATGCATTGAGTAGAAGACCAAGTATCCATAATATCTCCGTTATATCTTTTGATTCTCTTGTCCCTATGAAAGATACCTATGACCAAGACCCTAGTTGTCAAGATGGTTGGAATAAATTAGTTGCTAATAAGTGGATTCCAATTGATTCTTTGTTTTATATTCTGATGGATTTATGTTTTATGAGAAAAGATTGTATGTCACTGTTTCATTTAGATCATTTGTGTTGCACAAAATTCATTGTCCCCTATATCAAGGCCATAGAGGTATAATTTCTACTTTAAGAACATTGATTGAAGATTTTTATTGGCCACAAATGGAATCTGATATTTCTAACTTTGTTTCTGAATGTTTAATTTGTCAACGAGTCAAGTGACACCATGGTAAGCAATATGGTTTGTTAATGTCTTTACCAATTCCTGAATGACCATGGGAACATATTTCAATGGATTTTATAACTGGTTTACTTAACACACAAGCTAATTATAATATGATTTGGACTATAGTAGATCGATTTAGCAAACAAGCATATTTCCTTTCATGCAAGAAAAAATTAACTGCATCTCAAGTTGCATAATTGTTTTTAAAGACTGTTTTCACTAACCATGGTTTGCCAAAAGTTATTATTTCTGATTGTGATTCTAGACTTTGCAATAAATTTTGGACTACTTTGTTTGCTAATTTAGATATAGGTATAATTTTTACTTTAAGAACATTGGTTGAAGATTTTTACTAGCCACAAATGGAATCTGATGTTTCTAACTTTGTTTTTGAATGTTTAATTTGTCAACGAGTCAAGCGACACCATGGTAAGCAATATGGTTCGTTAATGCCTTTACCAATTCCTAAACAACCATGGGAACATATTTCAATGGATTTTATAACTGGTTTATTTAACACAAGCTAATCATGATATGATTTGGACTATAGTAAATCGATTTAGCAAACAAGCATATTTCCTTCCATGCAAGAAAACATTAGCTGCATCTCAAGTTGCACAATTGTTTTTGAAGACTGTTTTCACAACCATGGTTTGCCAAAAGTTATTATTTCTAATTGTGATTCTAGATTTTGCAATAAATTTTGGACTACTTTGTTTGCTAATTTAGGTATAGGTATAATTTTTACTTTAAGAACATTGGTTGAAGATTTTTACTAGCCACAAATGGAATCTGATGTTTCTAACTTTGTTTCTGAATGTTTAATTTGCCAACGAGTCAAGCGACACCACGGCAAGCAATATGGTTTGTTAATGCCTTTACCAATTCGTGAACGATCATGGGAACATATTTCAATGGATTTTATAACTAGTTTGCTTAACACACAAGCTAATCATGATATGATTTGGACTATAGTAGATCGATTTAGCAAACAAGCATATTTCCTTCCATGTAAGAAAACATTAACTGCATCTCAAGTTGCACAATTATTTTTTAAGACTGTTTTCACTAACCATGGTTTTCCAAAAGTTATTATTTTTGATTGTGATTCTAGATTTTGCAATAAATTTTGGACTACTTTGTTTGCTAATTTAGGTACTAAGATTGATTTCTCATCTGCATTTCATCTTGGAACAAATGGGAAAACAGAAGCTACTAACAGTACAATTCTAGATCTTTTGTGTGCATACAGAATTTCGAAACCACAAACATGGGATAAACCCTTGCATTTACTTCAATTTGCATACAATAATATACCACATACAACTACACATAAAGCACATTTTGAAATAATTTATGGACATAGATTGCCTACACCTGTTACATCATTGTCAAACAAAGTTAAAGTTGTTGATGATATTGCCAATCGCATGCTACTATTTTTGCTGAAGTTAAAGATATGATTGCCAAAGCCTAGCAATCATACACTAAACAAGCTAACAAGAAGGAAAAAGCCATGAGTTTCAATATTGATGATTATGTTTGATTACGCATTGAAAAGAGAAGATTGCAAAGTGTTGAGAAACACCCTGTTGTTAAGTTAGCCCCTAGATTTTATGGACCTTTCAAAATCATTCACAAAATCAATGATAATGCATTTAAACTAGAACTACCCCCACATTGGAAAATCCATAATACTTTTTATATCAAATTTTTACGACCTTTTTGAGGCTAATACTTGTTCACCCTGTCTATGAAAACCCTCATTTTTTAGAAGAAAAAACTGAAATCCTTGAACCTGAAACTATTCTAGACACTGAATTTATGACCACTAGAACTGGCCCTAGATATTCTAGATATTTGGTTAAGTTTAAAAATCATCCTATTGAAGAGGCCCAATGAATGCACACCCGTGGCCTAAGTGCTTACTCCTCACTGTTCGCTCCACATTGAGCTAATAGCAATTGAGGACAATTGCTATCCCACCCTGAGGTTTATGATGCCAGGAAGCATATTTCACGGTGGATTCTGTGAGACCACAGTGGATTTTGTGAGATTTTATTCCACGGTGGATTCTGTGAGGTTTTGTGGTGGATTCTGTAAAACTATATTTATTTGCCGAGGCTCGTACACAAGGTGGATTCCTTGTGCGAGAAGTTGAGGAGGACGCCTGTCCTTTTCGGGCGTTAGATTAATTTAATGTGCACGTGGGTGATTCTGCAAAATACATATTTAAATTAATGGACGTTTATAAGTTTAGAGTGCACTCGTATTAAAGTAAGGTTAGGACAGAGTTCTAACCTATTTATTTATTTTGTAGCTGAAGATTGCTAGATATTCACTTTTGTCGGTTTAATTTTATTATTTTCTAACAATTGTGAATGCTTTAATTGATGTGTAGAGTAGGCAACGGTGGCGTTGGGTAGCACTGGGTGATGGTGTGTATTCAAATTACATAGAATAAATTATCATTTTTGATGGGCACGCGTCTTATCATTAAAGGCGCGGCGCAAAAATTTATTTAGGCGCACTTATTTATTGAAGTGCTTGACAAACACTTATTATTTTGTACAAGCATGGATGCTCGGTTTAAATATTTCATTATTGGACATTATATCCAACTTTTGGGAATGATCAACTGCTTTATTCTTTATTTGGGCAAAAGCAAACACAAAAGCTAAAGCATGCTAATTGTAAATTGGGCTATTTTTTGAGCTTGGAGATTAATAAATTTATAAATACATGCATTCTGAAGCACTCACACAAGGCATGGGGGGAGATTGTACCCAATTTGTCTTTTTGATTCATGTCGTGCAAAACCTTCTTCTTACTTTATGAGTTTTAGTAGAGTTCTTTGTTCTTGGGACCTTCCGGCGTTCACTACACGTGCATCCAGCACTCAATTTGCACACCATCTTCCTTCTTGGTATTTCATGTTTCTTAAGGAACATTTCAACATAGGTAAATATCTTAACTTTTCTTTTCATTTGTAAGTTTGTAAACCATTTGTAGCATGGCAAGGAAAAAAGCAATTGCTAGGAAGAGAAATATGATCCCAAACAACTACCTCACAAGATTCATCAAGCCTCAAAGCCAATCAAACTTCTTAGGCCAAGCAAACCAAAGAGGAAGTTTTCACAGGATGTGAGATGACTCATGAATATAAGGAAGGTAATTAAAGCCCTTAACCTTGCAGTTCCAAAGTCATCATTTCAAAGATTTTATAAGGAGATTTGCATTAAACATAATGTGAGTGATATGAGATGGATAAGAATAGCTCTTGAGTGTATTTAGGATGCCATATATGATTTTTTGATTGGGTTTTTCCAAGATACCTACATTTGTGTTGCTCACACACACACACACACACACACACACACACACACACACACACTCTCTCTCTCTCTCTCTCTCTCTCTCTCTCTCTCTCTCTCTCTCTGTGACAAATAAGAAAACGATAATTTTTAAGTAAGTTGAGATACAAATTTTTCAATATTCTTGAGTCAATGCCTCTTGCATGTGAAAATATATATAAAATTCTTAATGTGCCACCATATAAGAAGCCAAAGCTAGATGAAACCATAAAATTTAAGATAGTACACATCAAAGTAATATAAAAACAATAGAAGAAATGGAAAAGGTTACAGAAAAATAGGCAAAGAAATGGAGAGAGTACAAGAGGAAAAAGATAGACAACAAAGAAGAGTGACTAAATTCATTAGAAAATGGGTTCCTTGATCTACTTGCAAGTGTTAATCTAAAAGGCTATCAAGTGAATTTCTTTGTGCTTGATGACATAGGCAAGAGAGAGATCATATAACCTTTGCCTTAGAGTGTGTTGAGATCCTTAAGGATAAAAGGAGAGAAATTAAATCAAATATCTCTTCTTGCTAGGACAATGTATAATATACTTGCATTTTTATTCTTAAGAATGATATATGTGTGGTATGACTTATTGATTTAAATATTTATTACCTTATTTTTATTTTCAAGTATATGATACATGTATTTTCTCTCTATATATTGAAAACATATAAGAGAGGAGAGAGGTGAAGAGACCAAGAGCACACACACAAAAGCAATGGAGACTTGGGCACACACAGAGATAGGGCTAGAATCTTCTTCTTCTTCCACACAAAATAACTAAGTCTACAACATGATAAAAGACTAATATGAAAGTACCACAATGTATGTACACAATATCACTAAGTGTGAACTCACTAGATTAGAAGAGGTGGCACAATAAATGTGCCATAACCAAGGATGGACTATGTGGGTATAGTCCAGCTATAGAATCATTGGTGTGTCCTCATGTCAGGTCATCTAACACACTAATGAATATTATCGTGCCACATCACCAAGGCATGTAGTAGATGCCATCTCATATAGAGCTTGACATCTCAATACTCCCTCTCGAGTTCAACATGAGCTTGTGAACTCCAAGTGAGAGAGGAATTTTGATGCCGAGAAGTGCTTAAAAATAGCTAAAAATTATGAATATCAAGGGAAAAATATTCAACGTCGAAGGCGGCGGCTTGATCTAGGACGATTTTAAGTGTCAAAGTGCTTTAAAGGCGCCCGAGTGACACTTATTGATTTTTCATAATTTTTCAGACTGCCGTGCGGGTTGACAAGAGTTACCGGCCAATGCGGGATATCAAGCCGAACGCCCAAGATTTTTCATGAGCTCAATTTGGAGTCCGGATGGGGAAGGAGCCAAGAAACCGAGCAAGATACGAAAAGGTGGACATTAGAGTGGCCAAATGTTAGTGACCTTTGGGGGGGGACATGCAACATTTTATGCCAAAAAAAATCGTGGCATTTCATGAAGAAAAAAAACGTGGGGAGAGCATGTAGTATGGCGCCATTTTTTTCGACCCAATCTTGGGGGTGGATCTTCTAGCCTGAATACAACCCCCCCAATTGATCATTACCCTTCAATCCCCTCTGGATGATGATCATTTCGCCTGTCTTCACTCCTCCGATGGTGGTCTCTATGAAGATCTGTGATTTCATCCTCCTTCTCTCTTCTAAGGGCAGATTCATGTGGTGAAGAAGAAGAAGAAGAATGGATGATGGATGCTTGTCCAATGAAGACCGGATTGCTCCGTGGTTCAAGAGGAATGAAGATTGCTGATTGTGGAATGTCATGGACATTAATGGTGGCTGGAAATTAGTCCCGAGATATGGCAAATAAAAACCCGCAAACCGCAAAGAACGGTAATTTCACTTTTTCAAAGAAAATTGATGTTTTATGTAATTTGCTTCATGAGTATTTGTTCCCATGGGATGATTATGCATTATGTTGTTGTTTGCTATGAGTTTGATCAGTTTATGCTCAGAAAATCAGAAAATTATAAGTGTTGTGACTGAAATTAATGGTGTAAAACCCGTAAAACACGCGAAATATGGGGAAATTGGGTGTTTTTGATATATAAATGGAAAATATAATAAGACACACCAAATAAATTTGTGTTTTTGCTGCAAATGAACCTAAGGGCCACAGCCCACAACTCATTTTGTATTTTTAGTTATTTAATATTGCAAAAAAATACAAGAAAAATCGGAAAAATGGGTAAAAATAAGGAAAAAATAGGTTTTGAGTGTGCGGAAAATACTAAAAAATAAGATTCATGTTTTTGAATATATGGAGGGTCTGAAGTATGAGGTTTAGCCTCAGTTCAGCCCTACCTTTATGTTTTAGTGAGTTTTTATGGCTTTTCATACAACAAAAAACATGAAAATATTATCCTAAACCTATGCATCGTGCACAATCTAAACGGTGAGGGGGTAGAGAGTATGAGAGTGGTGTTTAAGTGCTGAGAGAAAGAAAAGGCTGATTGTTTTCATTTGTGTATATCATATAGATCGATCGTTAATTTAAAATAAGGATCTAGTAGCACGAGGTTTCCTTGGTGCTAGGTTCGTGCAACGTAGCAATTACGCGTTAGAGAAATTCATTGAAAGAATGCTTTTGCACTAAGAACAATGCTGATTTTTCTTTGTTTGAGCACATGGACATTCACAATTTGGATGAAGCATAAAATGATAAAAGGTATCAGACAATACCTCCTGGATGCATAGCACCTGTATTCTCTAGATCGTGACCAACGTTGAGTGAGTAAGGTTGTCCCAAGCTGCAGGCTAGGCGTTGGGTCTAAGGGAAAAGAAAGTGAGGAAAATGGTACATTCCTGGATACGATTAATTGGTACCTTGAGAGGACTATGTGTGAAGTTTTATATATGTTTAACGATGCATCGAGGGGCCAATCCCCAAGATGTAGGAGAGTCACAGTGAGGTAGCGGCAGTCAGCCGTGGGAGGACCTCCTATGTTTGTACTTCGTGCTATTTGGCAATGTGTTGGGACTCCCTCTGAGGAGTGTTAATTGGGTTAGAGTTGGACTATGAGACGTAATACAAACGCAAGATGTTTAGGAAGATGATGTATGTGTCATCAACGCTCCTGGCTGCGAGGCCGTGGGGTTGTTGAGCACATGATTGAGGTCCGGCTAGTGCATGAGCCAGTGCTGGCCCGTTTTAGGTCCCATCACCAAGTATAGTCGTGAAGTGTTGAAGTTTCTCAGCTCCCAAGACCTTGATGAAAATATCAGGAGCTTGATCCTCTCTGTTGACATAAACCAAGTCAATATCACCTACTAGAACCTTCTCTTGAATGAAATGTTAATAGACCTCTATGTGTTTGGTTGGCACATGATACACTAGGTTTCTAGCCAATTGAATGTTGCTAAGGTTATTAGAGAAGATGATAACCTTCTTCCCAAACCATGAAGTAGCTTGTGTAACCAAGCTACTTCACATGCTATAATTGCAACACCTCTGTACTCTGCCTTTGTACTAGACAAGGCAATCTTTGGTTGTTTCTTGATGCTCCAAGTATAGAAGTAGTACTCCCAAAGGAAAACGTAAAACCACTGGTAGATCTCTTGTCTAATCCCAATTTTCATCAATGTAACCATGCAAATCTACTAGTACACTTGCATGGTAGAATAAGGCATAGTCCAATGTGGACTTGACATAGCGCAATGTGTGCGACATTGCATCCAAATATGGCTTTCATGGAAGCTTCATAAATTGACTCTCCAAGCCAAATGTGTAGTTTAGGTTTGGCCTAGTGATTGTCAAATAGATAAGGCTATCCACAATCTTCCAATACATTGTGATATCCTCAATAAAGTCACCCTCATGTGGACTAAGCTTAGTATTAACATTCAAATGTATAGAAATAAACTTGCAATCAGCCATACCATACTTCTTCAACATATCTAATGCATTTATGTGATTATCTCTATGCCAAGAAAATAATGCAGCTCTCCCAAATCCTTGATCTCAAATTTAGCCTTGAGAAGACCCTTCACATTTTCAATATCTATCTTAGAATCATCTATAATGATCAAATCATCCACATATTTAGTAATGATCACAATACCTGCATCACTCTCATATACATAGAGTGAGTGATCAACTTGTACTGTAATATTTCCACCTGAAATATTAATCAACCCTAAACCACGCACACCCCGTGCAAAACTGCAACCCAAAGTAATCTCCCACATCATAAAATGTTGGTGGCTAAGTGCTCCCTTCGTGCGAATTAATAAACTCCAGCTCCGCGTCGTGTAAGCCCACACGATGTCAAAGGGTTTGTGAAAGCAAAGTCGCGTCTTCAGAAGACCTTGATAAATATCAAGATGGAAGATCAAACAAGTGAATCATCCAAAATCAGAGTTGCCTTACTATCAGTACCAAATTGGTTTCTCGTACAGAAACACCAAGAAGAATATCCTGATCATTGCGATTATAATGATGATTTAGTTCTGATTTATGATGATAAAGATGATTCAATTACAGAGATGTGTCCTATAGGCCCGTAAATGTATCATGGAAAATAAAAGATTCTGTTGTTCTTCTCACCTCTCTTTCTTCTTCTTCTTCTTCTTCTTCTTCTTCTTCTTCTCTCTCTCTCTCTCTCTCTCTCTCTCTCTCTCTCTCTCTCTCTCTCTCTCTCTCTCTCTCTCTCTCTCTCTCTCTCTCTCTCTCTCTCTCTCTCTCTCTCTCTCTCTCTCTCTCAGCCCGTAGCAGCAGGGGGAAAGAAGAAGTGGCTATCCCCTTCGCTTAAGGGGGGAGGAGTGTTATTTGGAGGGAGGGGGGAAAGGTAGCACACATGTGCTCCTCGCCATCATGGTTATTGTCCACGTTATCATCACCTTCTCTCTCATTGTCATCTCCATCTACCTCCACCACATCGTCAACTTCCTCCCCATCTGCCTCGTCGGCATCGCCTTCTCCACATCGTCATCCTCTCTCCCTACCACATCCTCTTCTATTTCCTCTTCTCCCCCCCCCCCCCCCCCCCCCCCCCCGACCACCTGTTCAGGGCAACAAGGGGGAAAAGATAAATTTTTTTTGAATTAGCTTCAAAGGGGGGGTTCCTATGCCTCGCAGGCAAGGAATATTACACTATTTTTTTAGACTTTATTTCCATGTTGATACTTGACGAGAAGAACCTTGGCTTGGATTTGTCTTCCTCTCAAAGTAAGAATAAGTATGCATAGGTGATTTACTCTACTAACAGAGGTAAAGATCATGGCAAAGGCCAAGGTGGTGGCCGTGGTCAAAATTAAGATACACAACAAAATAGAGGAGGACACTCTCGAGAAAGTCATAGTCAAAGAGACCAAGTTAGAGATTCTAATAGGCAACAAATTTCTAATAATAGCATAAAGTACTTGCATTGTGGTCAAAAAGGCTACATTTCTAAAAATTACTTCAAAAAGAAGGCTAAAATTAGAAATAGAAAAAAGCAGCAAAACAATTATGCATCCAACAAGTAGAAACAATGATGACAAAAGTGAATAGTTATTTGTCATACATCACTTTATGAATACTATAACTACTAATGGTTTGTCAAAGAATGATGTATCTTATGTAGATTCAGGCTATTCTAATCACATGAATTCTTATGGAGAGTGGTTTAGAGAGATGTGTAGTCCAAAGTCTCCAAGGTATGTGGCAACAGGGGATAATACAACTCATCCCATTACTCATGTTCAAAATGTTCCTTTGAGTATGCAAGATGGTAAAACTAAGTACTTGGCTGATGCACTATATGTCTAGATATTACAAAAAAAATGGTTTATGTTGGTCAGATGTGGTAGAACAAGGATTGCAAGTTTAATTCACATTTGATGGTTTTTATATAAAAGATCTCAAAAATGATTGTAATTTGATTGCAAAACAAAAATGTGCTAGCAAATTGTTTAATCTAAAATGGATGGTGCCATGTCTCCACAAGGTTCAAGTGTTGTGGCTGATATTGAAATTTAGCATAAGAGAATTGGCCATGTGAATGTGTAACGGTTGAAAGACATGCACTCAAAATAGATTGTGGATGGCTTTTCTAAGTTTAGAGTTGATGGAATGCATAAAGTATGTGAAGCATGTCAACTTTGAAATCAAGTAAGGCACACATTTCTACATGAAACACATGTATGCAAGACGCCACTAGCATTGATACATTCTGATATGTGGGGTCCTACAAAGACTACTACTTTGAGTGGTTGCATGTATTATATTTCCTTCATTGATGATCATACTCGCAAAGTATGGATTTAGTTTATGCTTTATAAAAGTAATGTGTTCACTTACTTTACAAGCTTTAAGGATTTGGTTAAGAAGGAGATAGGGTTACATATTAAATGCCTAAGATTGGATAGAGAGGGAGAATATCTCTCCAATGAGTTTTTTGATTTTTAAAAAAATAAATAGTATACATAGACATATTGCAAAGGGGGCTCGTGCATTGGTATTTAAAAACAACTTGCCTCATTACTATTGTACTAAAGCAGTTGGTACTACTATATACATTATGAACACAATACCCACTATTGTTATACATGGTACGATACTTGAAGAGAAGTTTATGGGTAGAAAGCCAAATATATCCCATTTGAAAGTACTTGGATGTATTTCTTATGTGCATATTCCTAATGAGTTGCTTAGTAAATTGGATCCCAAAGTAAAAAATATGTTTATTTATTGGATATGCTCTTGAGTAGAAGGGATATAGATACTATAACCCTATTACACATGAACTAAAAATTAGCACAGATTTTGTTATATATGAAATGAGTATCTAGTACAATAATGTATAGAATACAGGTGGGATTGATGAGCATGAGAGTGTGGCTCTGCAAAAAATAGGTCAGTGTTCACAAACAATGAGTGGACCACAAGAGTCTCCTACTCATGATTATGTTGATAGACCTTGGAGTGGCAGATTGAGCTCATAGATTAATCCTCTAAGTACTTCTTAGATATCAAAAAAATGTAAAGAGATAGTTGGAGAGTCACCTATTGTGACAAATGTACCATCAGATTTCTCTTGTTTTTATGTTGATTTGGAATCATGACTTTGTGAGCAAAGCTTGGATGAGGAGTTTGGGATTTCATCTATTAAGATATCTCATGTGCAAAAGACACAAGAGGATGCTAAAGCACCTAGTAGTGATCCACGTCCATGCAAGTCAAGTAGAGTGAGAAAACCAACATAGTGATCAATGACGTATGATAGCTATATAGCTCATCACTATGCATACATAGCTAAGGTTGCGCATGATGTGAAATCCACTTGTTATGAGGATGCAATGGGTAATGAGTAATGGGATTGGTGTTATGGATGAAGAAATGGCTACACTTATGGATAATAACACATGGGAGTTTATTTCTTGTTGCTCCAAGTAATAGCACAACTATCAAAGGAAAACATAAAACCACTAGTAGATCTTCTATCTGAAATAGCCCAATTTGCACCTATATAACTATACAAGTCCAGTGGTACACCTAAACCATAGAAGAAGAGATAGTCCAATTGTAAACTTGACATAGCACAATATGTGCTGCATTGCATCCAAATGTGGCTTTCGTGGAAGTCACATCAACTAGCTCTCAAAACCAATTGTGTAGTTTAGGTCTGCTGGCCTATTCTACCAAAAGAGTTCTTTGTTCCAAGCTTGAGAATTGCGATCCAAGAGTGATGGAGGGTCAAGAAGCATGGAGAATTGGTTGGTTGAGTTGGAATGCCTATCTGAGACTCATCTCATTGCAACCCATTCTCTAATATGTGAAAAGGCATGACATAAGATTTAGTTTGACAAACACGTCATACAACAAGAATTTGGACAAGGAGACCTAGTCTTTCTCTACTATGTCAAGAGACACAAGCAAAAAATGAAATTTAGGGGATTGAGACCTTTCAAGATTCACAATCAATAGAACGAGGAATGTGGAACTCAAAACCCTAGAAGGAGAGGGTATAGGTTTTTTCAATAGAAGTCGCATCGTATAAAAGTATTACCCTCGATTACATCCACTTCATGAACCAACAATGACAGAACCACTGTCAAATGTTAGGGTTACAACCATCACTGAACTAGAGGAGGAGGATGAGGAAGTAGTAGCACTAGCCTACATGTGAATAACCATAACCACCAAAAAGACATACACCCTTGATGCGCTAATTGATGAGGGATCTGACTCAAATATCTTAATGCATGAACACTGGACCACTATGGGTCAACCCCAATTGCAACCAACCAATGTGAAATTAAGCCTAAGTGAAGAGATTGAGTGAGGGTGAAGCTCATCTTATCTATTATTCTCGTCTCTTCTTTCCCTCTTACTTCAATAGCTCGAAGAATAAGATGTTGAGTGTGAGGTATTATGTGTGTGTGTGCGTGGGGGGGGGGGGGGAACCAATTCCTAGAAGCTCTTCTCCATCCCTTTATTCTTCTCTTCTTCTATTGGTAGTGGAGCTATAAGGGTACACATATAGAGGATTAGATGCAACAACTTGAAGTGTAGTGCATGAATCATGAGACCATTCATGAGTCTTCTATAATTTTGACTATAGTATAATGAAAGTAAAGTAGATGACTTTACTATGGATTTAAATCTCTAACTTTATTTCTACATGAGGATTGAGGGAGTTCTTAGATGGTTCAAAGAAAGATTAGGAGCCAATTGGGTAAAACATATTAATTTCTAGGTGTGTCGAGATCTTGAAACAAAAGGAATCTTTGTCCAATGTCCTATTTTTAAGTTCTTATAGAGCCTAATATTTTGGTTCTATTTTGTAGGGACAAGGGTATATATCTTGAAGTGGGAGATATTTTGTGTTGAGATGTATATGTTAATTAGTAATTGATCTCTTAATCTTATGAGTTGCTCACTCTAAGATACATACTATTAGTTTTAAGAGACCAAATTTTTTACCTCAACAAAATCTCAATAATGAGACATTGGATAGATACTCTTGTTGATTTAAGAGCTTGTTTTTATTGTAACTAAATTACCTGTCACTTAGTTGGCTTGTACTCTAGCTCTAAGCCATCAAGCCTCTCCGTTTCTCTCAATCCCATGAAATCAAAGAAATAAGAAAGGACTCAACATTTACGGTAGGCTAATCGATCACTCACTTTCTCATTGTAGTTCACTATAACAAAGGGAGTGGTGGATGGTCTCATGAGTCAAATGCATGATCCTTGCATGCAAAGCTCTTGATTCAATGTTATTATGTTAAGCTCCACATTACCAAGAGAATTTAGAAGAGAAAAAGATCAAGAGAAGAAGCTTCTCCTTCATAGTTCCTCGATTACATAGCCCATCCCTTTTTGTTTCTCTTGACTAGTCCGTCTCTCAATCTATGCACGCAACTTAGCTTAATTAGACCTTATCTATATAAAAAAGAATGAGGTTTCCTACAATCCTCATATCTATTGTGGTCTTCTCACTAACTCTAGGCGATATTATACATTGCAAAATAGTGAGCCCAACTCTTACTTAATATTTACAAAAATATCATCCATAAGTAATCATTGGTCAACTCTTCATTTAGTAGGGAAACCTCTTTGATTTTCCCCATGATTTCCAAGGTGTTTAAGATCTATCCTAATTGAGCCTTGAGCTTCTCTAGATCACAAGTGTGTAGCGTATGGGTTACTAATGTTGGTTCCTTGAAAAGCTCCTACTACTTAGCCATGACAAACTTATAAGCCTCAAATTGAACTTTGTGTTGGCTTTCACTATACAATTTTGCATATAGATAATTGGAGAGCTTTGTGCCTATTGATGCTACAATATTTTCATTTTATAAAATCTTAGCTTAGCTTTATCCTGATTGAACTATAGAGAAATCTACATCCATTTCTAGTTCATGTCTAGATCTCCTTGTAGAGTATGTCTATGTCTTGCTCCTTATTAGCACTAATTATCTCATATTTCTGTCAAATATTATGATTCTTCTCCTATAACTCTAGGTCTTTTTCATTGATCTATGATTGAAGGTCTATTATTTTCTCTTCTAATGCAAGCATAAACTTTCTATAAACATCTTAAATTTCATCTAGTCTTTGTTACAGGTCTTGCCTAGCTGCTATGGCTTCCACCTTATCTTTTCTAATTTTTCCAAAGCTTGCACCCTATCACTTGCACTTGATTCTCCTATAAGTTTTTCATGGGTGCTTTTGAACGATGCTTATAGTTGTGTTCTATTATCCAAACTTGATGTTGTGTTCCTTCATCATCTCATTTATCTATGCTTTCACATTTCCTACCTTAGTCATTAATTTGTGAATAGTTGATGTGAATTAGATAATGGTGAATCTTTTAAGGCATTGTCTTTGAGTGACTCTCCTTTTTGGGTCAAGGTCTACACTAGCTATTAATAGATCTATTGATCCTTTTTGTGCAAGGCCTCCTCAAGGAAGGCCTTAACTACCCTCTCATGTTTCTAAGTTTTCTCTTAGCTTTATTTCATTCTAGCTTCTAGCTTTTTCAACTCCTTCCTTGATCTTCTAATTGCAACTCTTAAGATCATTCATTGTTCGTTTATTTCTCCTTTGTTTGATTCTTCTGAGATGAAGATGATGAGCTAAGTTTAATCTCCTCTCTATTTTTCTTCTTTCTTTTCTCTAGCTTATTAATAGGATTTGGGTTTTTTGTCTCAACCTTATGTCTCTTCTCCTTTTCTTGGGTGCTAGGCTCTCATATAGTCTCTTGTGATAATGGTTTCGATGGCCAAGCTAGGAATTTGGGAGGCATAATATCTTGCAAGGATACACCCATATCAACTATGATAACTTGTGTCAATATACTATCATAGTTGATAATGCTATTATGCACCTTTGTGCAATTCAATTTCTGATTAGGGACTTTCAAGAGGTTCTTTTTTTGCCTTGGTTTAAGGATTCAGTTACACATTTGAGAAAGAGGGAATTTAAGCCTTGATTGACAATATTCCCCATTATGATATCTTTGAATAACCACTTTGAGAATTTAACTCAACTAGTGGTGACTTTATTGTAGGTGAGGAGGTGATAAAGCACATGTGTGTTGACGTGAATGTTGTTATCTATAATGGCTTTTAGTAGCACCTATTCACTATTTATGATGGTGTTGTTCCAGCTTTGTGCAACTTGTGGTGTTTTTTGTGCCCTAGGTTATTCACCTAATTTAGCTTTTCTACCAAGGGTATCTTCTTTTAGTTGTGGACTAAGTTCAAAGTTTACTATCTCCTCCACAAACCATCACCTTGTTTTATCGCATGAGAGAACATGCTAAATCTTGTGTGGATTTTAGTTTTTGATAAGGGCAAAGCATCCCATCAAGTGAACATTAGTATCTAAGACCCAAACATGGTTGTCTAGGCCTCACTTGGCTACCAAGCCTCTTAAATTTCATAAGATTAATTTGGAGCCTCAAGAGGAAATTTCATAAGATCAATTTGGAGCCTCAAGAGGAGCACCAAGAAAATGGGGAAACTACTACAAGATATCTATATTGTCACATCAACAAGCATGTTCTTTATGCTCTAGAAACCACACATTGAAGAAAAAATAATACCAATAACAAAGAAACTTTATATGTGCATTGCATAATGAAAATCCCACAGATTTATCACAACAAAACTTTAACGTATTATTCATATTGTTCATAGAAACCACCAAAGGACCAAAGAAACAAAAAAAAATTCTCAACTTTGAATGGAATTCATCACACAATATTCATATTTTATCATCTTCATAGTCTTTCTCTCAATCTCTCTCATGCAGATACAATGTTTCTTCATAGAAATTGACTATCTCTCAAATAGTATCTCTGTCACACATGCTTTCTCTCAATATTACATGAGAACAACAAAGAATCACACTCAATCCTCTCTTGGTCATCATGGATACACTTCCCAAGAGGTAAGTCTGATATGAAGAGACACTAGAGACATTACAATGACCTCTCAAGGCAAACTACCATCATTATCACTTGAGTCTTCCGTAAGAGGTCATTGTACTGTCTCTGGTGTCCCTGCAATCACTTTAATCTCAAGACACTACAATGACCTCTCAATAGGACACTCTTGTTTCTCTCTACACATAAAGGGCAAGCTTCTGCAATCACAATAGGATGCACAATTCTATTTTGTGCACTATGCTACAAGGCTCCTTGAATTTCCTCTCGCACTTATTCCAAATAGGATAGGATACACTAATGCATAGTCCCTATCGATAGTCTTCACTTGATTTGGTAAGCTCATAAGTGTGGGGACGCATCCCTACACATCCATCTTGCATAAACCCATGCGAACATCCTTTACACTTGATCGATTGAGAATTTTTCTTTTCTAAACCCTATTGGGATCCTTGCCCCACCCATCCATGATGTTACACTCTACACTCACACAAGTTTTCCCCTTTTCTTTTTTTTACTCTTTTTTTTATTTTGTGTATTTTCGAAGTGAACACATCCTATGTTTATCAAAACTAAAATCTAATGTCATAGTCATATTTGGTCCTTTGACCTTGCTACTTCTCCCTTTTACAACCCTTTTTTTCAAGTAACGGTTCATAAGTTATTAATTTTTAAATAATTTTATGTGAATTGGATGTATTTCCATGCGAATATGCCCTTTTGAAATCACAGAGATTTGACGTAATAGCCCTAATATTTCCCTTTCTCTAGACATTTTTTCTTTTGATAACATGTGATTCCAAAGCACAGATTGATTGTTATTACTTTTTGCATGTTTGTGAGAATTTTTCTAATGTATTTTTATTCTTTCTCTTTTCTCCTCAAAATTGTATTCTAACTTCATAGCCCCTACGACTCATCAAAATGGACCTTTTTTCTTTTTCTTGCCTCCCCTTCCAACACGCGAATTTCTTGTTATTAAATTTTTTAATATTTTCTTATGTAGTTTTACTACTTTTCCATGTGAACGTACCCCCCGATCAATAGAACTGTGTTTAGATCCAACAACCGTATCGTGCACTTCCACCCGGATATTTTTTTTTTCATTGCACTCTATTATGTCTGTAGCATGTGTGCTTGTGCATATGTGACGGCAAAGGATTTAATTAAATTTTTAAAAATTAAGTGGAGTTAGAGTGTAATGTGCTCATGCAACAACGGGGGTTCTTTTTACAATTATGGATCGGGTTGATTTTAACTAGAATTTAGAGAATGCAATCTATTTATTTTATGACACAACATTGGGTTTATTTTAATTACAAGTTAATTTTATTTAAGGATACACATGCAAAAGAGAAGAAGAAAAGAATCTTACGATATGTGGAACATGCACAAGGTTTTATAAGAAAATATCGACAAGGACACGGCTCCTTAACTCCTACAATAGCCAAAAATCCATGAAAGAAACAAAGAGATAGGTAACTAGAAGCTATTCAACCTCCTAGAAGAATAAATAAAAAGGACCTTGGTTAATCACAATGACCAAAATAAAAAGTGATATAGACACAAATGTATGAATTTGTGTAGGTGAATTTTTATGTTTGTTTTTGGTTGGTTTTATTGGATTTATTTTTTTCATAATAATTTTGATTTCAACAAAAATTTAAGAAAATAAAAGAATATATTGGATGTATGTTTATTGAATTTATTTAGTATTTAGTATTTTTATTTTTTTAATAATTTTATGACGATTTTCAAGCTTTTATTTGATTTTTCAAGGATTTTCTAAATTTTAAATATAAGTTTTAGCTTACAAAACTTGGAGAGAAAAAGATTGATCATTAGTCATTTTTTTATTTTTCATGATTTTTTGACTTTTTATTAGAGGTATTTTGAATCTTTAAATATTTTTATGTGAATTTAAGTTTTTATTTGAAGTTTAAAAGAACATATATATTTTTGAAATTGGTTATTGGCAAAAAAAGATGGATTCTCATATGACTGCATGTGAACAATAGCTCTAAGCTCCATGGTATGGACAAAATAAGAGACACGTCCTCACACACATGAATGGCAATCAGCAAAAATCCACTTGCATGCATGCAAAAACATGTATGTGAACCACCATGAGCCAATAACATGTAGAAAAGAATCCATAGGAACCACCACAAACATGCAAACATGAATCATCACGAGGGATGGTGAAGGGGCACCAACGGGAAGGGTGTCGGAGATGCACGGGGGCAAATGAGTAAGGATAGGTGCAAAGGAATAGGGGCCTACATGGGATTTGCATAGTAGGAGGTGCAATGGAGAAGGGTGGAAAGGGGGCTTAGAGGGGTTACATGATTGAGGTGGGTGGGTAGGGAAAAGGGGCTAAAGGGGGGGTTATGGGGTTCGGGGGGGTAGAGGATGGGAAGGGGGTCTTATAGGGGGTGGGGGTGGGGAAGGGGGGCTGGAAGAGAAGGAGGAGGCAGTGGGAAAGGGGAGAAATGATATTTCTTTATTTTGGAATTTAGCTTTTGGAAGTCCACACAAATACACAACTTTCCATTCTTCTTAGGTACAACCACAATGCATGAAACCCATTCATTGTTGGCCACTAGGTAGATAAATTCAGCTTCCAAGAGCTTCAACTTTCCATTCTTCTTAGGTACAACCACAATGCACGAAACCCATTCACTGTTGGCCACTAGGTAGATAAATTCAGCTTCCAAGAGCTTCACCAACTCTGTTGTCCTGACTAAGGTAAAATAATTGGGATTCATATGTCTTTAACATTTTCGTGTACAAGCTTGGTAGTAGGTTCTAGGTTGATCTGATGTTGACATATAATGGGATCAATACCCTTTAAGTCTTCGTAAGATCAAGCAAAGACAACCAAATTCTCCTTCAATAAGATATAAAGAATTAATAGCTCCTCTTCTATAGGGCTACTATCCACTTTGAGATTTCTTTCTATGCCATCTGCATCAATAAAAGTAAATTGCTTTTGACCTTCTATCTCTTTGATGAAGGTTCCACGGATTGCTTTTGGATACATGTCAGGCTCCTTCAAGGGAGTAGCTTCTTCCTCTGATGCTCCACTAGAGCCATCTTTCTCTTCTTTTTTCTACAACTTTGTAGGTCATTCTGGATGTTGAAATGGTATGAGGATTGTCTTTGATGTGAGTTGTGTGATATTCACTTCTTGACTTGAGGACTCATATTCTAAGGATGTATCCTGGATCTTTCATCGTCACATTCGTTGCAATGAAGTAGCCTTGTATTCAAAGACTAGTCTGTGAAGTGCTAGGATCCAGGAAGGCCTTGGCTACCTCCACTTCTTTCACATGCTTTGGGGCCTTATTGTTTTGGTAATTGTTGTAGGGTTGGTGATTCTTAGGTCCCATCTTCATACAAGAATACTTTTGAAAATCTTTCTAAAACTGGGTGAGAGCATCAAAAGTTATCAGAGCGTCAAATCAAGGTGGAAGGTATCCAATTCCTTCACCAAATCATACTCTTTTATGGGATTCACAAGCCTTGATCAGCGAGTCTAATGAGTCACTGAGTAGTTTTGCATGGCTTGTAGGCCTAGATCTTTCATAATCACATCCATCACATGTTCACTGAAGAGCCTCCATTTATCAATACACTTGCAATGAAGCAGCCTTCTATAGAGACACTAGTCTCTTTGAAGTGCCAAGATCCAGGAAGGTGTTGGCCATGTCCACTTCTTTCACATGCCCTAGGGCATTATTATTTTTGGTAATTGTTATATGGTTGGAAATTCTTAGGCCACATCATCACTTGAGAATGCTTTTGAATCTCTTTCTGCAACTAGTGAGAGCATCAATAGTTATTGGAAAGTCAAATCAGGATGGAAGGTATCCAAGTCCTTCCCAAAATCATACTCTTTTATGGGATCCATGGGCTTCTCCAATCACCTAGGGAATGGAGTGATACCCATTTTCATTTTTCCTCTTTTAGCAAGAAAGGCCTACATCACCCCTACCCTCCCCCTCTGAGATTTGAAGTTTTACATTACCTATTCTATTAATGTTGCGAACCTTAAAAGGTCCCAATGCCCTGAATTTCATCTTCTACTTGTGTCCCTTAATAGAGTACAAAAAGACTAGGTCTCCTTGCTCGAAGTCTCCTTATTTGATGTGCTTGTCAAACCAACTCTTGTGTCATTCCTTCTTACAGATTAAGGCATGGATTGCAATGAGATGAATCTCAGATAGACGTTCTAACTCTACCAAATGATTGGTTCTTGCTTCTTTGCCCTCCCATCTCTCCTAGACTACAATTCTAAAACTTGGAACAAAGAATTCCACCATTATAATCGCTTCAATTCCGTAGGTCAATTTAAATGGGGTTTGTCCTATGTCATTTTTGTAGGCCATCCTATATTCCCATAAAGCTTCCATGAGCTTTTTGTCCTAGTCTCACTACGTGAAGCAGAGAGAATACCTTTGTTAGCGCTATTCACTAAGATCTTGTTTGTGGATTCAACTTGACCATTAGCTTGAGAATAATATAGTGGGGATTTTTTGTGGATTATCAAGAAGATGGATAATAAGTGAGCAATCACTTCATTGATGAAGTGTGTGACTTGATTATTAAGCAACTCTATGGGACAACCAAACCATGAGATTACTTACTCCCAAAGAAACTTAGCCATGGTCTTGGCATCATTTTTGTGAGTTGCTTGAGCTTCCACCAACCTGATGAGATAGTTTATGGCAACAATGATGTGCTTGGCTTGTGAATACTATGTCGTAGGGCTGGTTGGAACAATAAAGTCAATTCCCCATTTCTCAAATGGTTGGCGTGTGATCATTGGGGTCAACTCAATTTTGTTTTTAAAAAAGGGGACTTTGGTCTATTGGTACTCATCATAGTGTTTCACAAACTTATCTACATCACAGAATCACATAGGCCACCATAGTTGAGATTGGAGCACCTTGCATGCCATGGTGTCTCCACTAAAATGTTCTCCAATAATCCCACCATGTATGCTTTTGTGAGCACATCTTGCCTTTCATTTTCATAAACACATCTTTTTAAAATTCCATCATGTCCTAGCTGATATAATTGACCAATAATCAACTAATAGGTCACACAATCCATTCTCTAAGATGTGGACTATATTATCCACCCAATGTGGTGTGAGGTCTGCTCTAAGCAAGTCTCATTTGCTAGACATTCCAACATGATATGCATCTAGTAGATCATCAATTATGCTGTATCTAGTCGCTTCACCCGTAGATATGCGAGACAAATGATCTACCATCTAGTGATGTTTGCCTTTGCGTACTACCATAGAGAATTTAAATTCCAAAAAAAAAAGTAACCATCCATAAATGCATCTATTGCATAGAGTTTTTCCAGAAGATAAGGAAATGTTGCTTGATGATCTGTGAAGAAGGTTTTCTACTATTTCCTTGAAAGAAATAGATCTACTAATGCCGCTTGCTCATAATCTACTATCTCTAGGTATTCTAGCCATATTCAATCGCACTCTACCTTGACAATGCCTTTATTCATTCTAAAAGCATTGACCTCTTGAGATTTTTGCTTTATCACTCTTCCATCTATGTCATATTCTTTGGTCTCCACTTCCTGTTTACTTTCCTCACTAACGAAACAGTGGTCTTCGTACTCATCATTAGAATCCTCATACTTAGACTATATTTCTTTAAGGGTTCATGTTCTAAAGTTTTTTCTCACTTGTAATGAGAGCCTAGTTGTATAATAGGTTTAAGCCATGCACCTTAGTCCATTGCTATTGAGAATAGCAAATGGTGCTTGCCCATAGAGGCTAGATGTATGCCCTAAAGAGGCTAGAAGATAGACAAATGATGTATGCTCTAGGAAGAGATGTTCAAAATCCCATATGCACAGTGAGGAGAGTGGTACTATCCAAAAATCTATAAAAGCATGTGCTTGGTTGACACCCATAACAAGGTAATGGAACTATCAATTTGAGTCACTGTCTGTGTCATTGTCATCTTACACAAGAATGTATTTATGAGTCCAAACTAATCTATCTTGGAACCTAATTCACTTGTGTAATAGTTAGCCTATTTAAGTATATGTCATCATGAGTTGTATATTCATCTTCCATCCTCCATAGCTTTTGCCATGCTCTAGATCCGTGTTTGCGACGATTGCCACTCCTTACTCTCCATGAGATCCTTGAGGGGCTTTAAGTTTGAAATTGGGTTGCCAACTAGCTCACTTCACAGGTACTCGAGGATTCTATGAAGTTCCAATTTTTTAGTTGGAATATGATAGATAATTGGTATCAATTGGTTGATGAAACTCCTGCCCATCATGCATAGGGGCAGTGTGGGTAGGTTAGAAGTTGTGGCTTTGTTAGGTTTGCTAGTAGCTGAGTCTACAACTTACGTATATTTATCCTTATCATCCAATAATGGGAGATCAATGGTTGTAAACACATGCATCCAATTGCACTCATCCTCAAGACAAGGAATGTACTTAGTTTGAGGTCCATAATCACTTTTGGCCTTTGAGTTAAGAATACTAGGTCGTTTACCCAATCCTCTATCACTCGGGCATTTCTCATCTGAGGTTTGCCTAGTAGGATATCATAATCCACTCCCTTCATGACTATGAAGTTTACAAAGAATTGAATTTCCACCATCTTTGAAAACCAATCCTTCAAGACTCCTTAAGGTCTAGCCTTTATCCCATTAGCTAGAGGGACATTGAACCGTGCAATTTCTATCGGTGAGTTTTTCCAAGCTTGTAGGACTGCATGGCTTAAGTACACTAACTTTTGCTTCTATGTCTACTATCCCCTTTCAGATTGTATCTCCTAAGGAAGTGACAAGTAAAACCGTGTGCATCTTAGTGCCTTCCCAAAAGGCATTCACTTGTGGGGACTTAAACACAGAGTTCAACATTAGGCTTGGTATGTACATTATTATGTGAGTGGTGATTGAGAGCAAGCCTCACTCACAACCCGATAACAAGACGTTAAGGAGTGCTAGTTGGGAAAATTAACTTTATCGGATGCATAACACAACATAAAACACACACGAGAACAAAACAACACACAATGCCTCTTGTAGCTCACAAAAGACAAAGAAACTCAATTTTGAGAAGAGCATCACACAAACCCAACGCAAAATTTAAAAAAAAACACCAATAGTTAGAAGAGAGCACCCAGTGAATTGTATTTTCATACCTTGACAACCTTGAACTGACACTCGTTAGCACCATAATGTCCAAATTCTTCAACTTCCAAATTAGCATGTCAAGAATAACCTCTTGCATGTGACCCTCCACTCTCCTCTCACATGATACAAGATGCTTAGATGGGGTGAGGGCCCCTAAGACTCCTCTCATACCTCCTTATATAGTTTTTTATCCACACTCATATGTTGTATTGCTTTCTAAAAACATAAAGCTTTTATAGCTTTTGGCTTTTCAAAAAAATCTTAAGGCTTTGGTGCCTTATCTTTTGAAAGGCTAAGAGGAAGAAATCAAATGTTTTTCTAAAAAATAAAGCCATAAGGCTTTTAATAAGTGTTTAGCCTTTAAGGCTCTTCTTTGTGTTTCAAAAACGTCGTCATCTTGTCCATTATCATCAATGTCTACCGAATAATCCGTGTTTGCCGCTGTCACTCCTGTCGGATTGTCACCATCTTGCTTTCGTAATATGTCAATTACCCTCTTGGCTGTCGTCGAAATATGCCACTACCACAACCCCTAGGATCCAAGTTATACTTGCATATCATTAAGAGCAACATTCATGCAGACAATGTATACATCTTCAAAGATATCTTATCATGAATTCTCCCCTCCTATATTCCTTACAATGTTGATCCTTTTCAGTAAATTAGACAAATTCAACATCTCGAGTGTAGGCCTTCTCTATAGCCATCGTCTTCTTGTTGGAAGAGAGGGAGAGAGACTGAGTGGAACGAAAGATGAGTCTCAGCTCATTGTTGTTCTTCTTCCATTATTCTTCCATCATACTAACTAAAAGAGACTTACACACATAGGTATGACTAACCAAGACTAACTGTGGTTAAGTCACTGACTACACCGACTTATTGAATGTCACACACGTGTAGAGTTGTATCCAGCCAATGTCAATCATACACATAAAGATATATTGACTGAAGAGTAATGGGAGCTTGATATTCTAACACTCCCCCTCAAGCTCAAACCATCTGATAAAGATATATATGAACTTTTCTTTACCAAGTGACTTGGTAAATATATCTACTACCTGGTCTTCAGCCTTCACATGAATCAAGTTAATCCGCCCTATAAGAACAATTTCTTTGTTGAAATGGTAGTGAACCTCAATATGTTTGGACCTAGCGTGGTAGACAGGATTGCTAGCCAACATAACACTGCTGAGGTTATCACAATGCAATCTCACTCTACTTTCCAGCTGTATTCCCAAGTCTTTCAGCAATTTTATAAACCAAACTACTTCGCAAGCCACTAAGGCAGCTCCTTTATACTCAGCTTTTTGATGGGACCTAAAATGGGCTGGCACTGAATATAGCACTAGCTGGACCTCATGCTCATGACACACAAACACCCTCACGACCTTGCAGACCAGGAGCGTCAATCTACTGCTAAAGGACAAACTGCCCTAAAGCCTAATATATGCATTTATAGTTTCATCGTTTTGTAGTCCAACGTTTCCCTTTCTCATAAACTCCTGAGAGGGAGAACCCATATGCATTGGCAATGCCAGGATCACATACATGGAGGCAACCTCTCGGTAAAAACACCGTGGCCACATTGCAGCTCTCCTACATTGCAGGGATTGGCCCCTTGATGCATTGCTCAATATATAAAACAAACGAACACAAACTCCTCTCTTTTATATTTCTCGTATTTCCAGGAGATATACCATGTGTCCTTACTTAACCGTCCCTTAGGAAACCGCCCCTCTATCCTACGGCAAGGGATAACCTTACACTCTCAATTGTGAGTCAAATTCCTAAGAAAACAATTGCTATGCAGTCCAGGGGCTTTTCCGTTGATACCATAAACTATGCATAGTGCATAATGGGAATGGTTTAGTGCACAAATAGAAGAAAATCAGCATTGTGCATCGTGCGAAACCAATCTTTTCATGATTTCCATGCTAGCATTTATGTACTGCAAAGAGAAAAGACACCGAGCCTTACGCTCATGGTGTCTTTCCCTTTATTTTAAAACAACGTCCTATAGGCATGATGCAACATATAAAACAAATTTTAATTTATATTTTGACGCTCAACCTCCCCTCTCACCCTACCGTTTCATGTTTTGCATTCGTTGATAGGTGAAAGAGTCGTTTTATGTGTTTTTCTTCACAAAGAAAGCGATAAACATGAACAAAAACATAGAAACGAGGGTAAACCGAGGCCAACCTCATGCTCTACCTTCATTATACGCTGCACAAACACACATGTAATTTTTTGGAATATTCCTTTTATTGTTTCCTAAGTTTCTCCCATTTAAAACCCATTTTTCACCATTCTTTTGTATTTTTCCTCTATTTTGCTCAATAAAAAATGACTAGAAATTAGGATTGATTGTGGGCTGTGGACCTTAGGTTCCTTGACAGCAAAAATTTAGGTTTTGTAGGTGTTATGTCTCATATTTCCCATTTATTTTGCAAAAAATCCCATTTTACCCCTTAAACGCATGTTTTTCGGGTTTTATAACATTAATTTCAGCCATATCACTTATGATTTTCTGATTTTCTCATTATAAACTATTGAAACTCATAGAAAACAACATCATAATGAATATTCAGCCCATGGGAACAAGGTTTCATCAAACAAATAGCATAAAAACTCATTTTTCCTTCATAAAAATTGAATTACCACTTAGGCTTCTTGTTTCGGGATCTTGCTTTTGCTGCGGGAGTAGAGGTCAGCCCACATTCCATGTCCAGCATCTTCACAATCAGCAATCTTCATGTCTACATTGATGTGGAAGCAATCCGGTCCCAACCGCGGACAAGCTTTCCTTCACCATTCTTCATTTTCCTCTTGCACACAAGAATAGCCCTTTAGGGGAGAGAGAGGGAGGAGAGAAAAGACTAGATTTCCATCTCTTCATTTAGTCCACCATTTCACGGGCGAAGACAAGCGAAATGATCAACCAAGAGAGGGAAGATCAGCCCCATGATCGATTGGGTAGGTTGTTTGCAGGCAGAAATCATGATCTCCATCATCCATGGCAAAAAAATCAGGCGCAACCTGTTGCCTTCATCCCACGCCTACATCCATGATTTTTGCTCCATGTTGGTTAAAAATTTGGGGGGGGGGGGGGGGGGGGGGGGGGGGGGAGAGGGGTGTCAAGCCTCCAAAAGGCACACCCAATTTTGTCCAAGTTTTTTGTCCACCTCTTCATATCTTGATCGTTTGTTGGCCATTTCCCCGTTCTGCCTCCGATTCGAGTGCTGTAAATTTCTATGCGTCCGGCTTTACATCCTGCATTGGCTGGAAACTCATGACCACCCACACGGAAGTCAAAAAATTTATCAAAAATCCACAAGTGTCGCTTGGGCGCCTTTTAAAAGTCATATTTCACTTGGTGCTTAAAATCGTCCTAGCTGGAGCTGCCGCCTTCGATGTTGAATATTTTTTCCCTAAATTCTGGATTTTTTGGCAAATTTTAGGCACATCCCAAGCTCAAAACTCCGCTCTCATTGGCGACCATGAGATAGGGTGACTCAGCTTGTCGAATCCCACAACAGATCTGCACAAAACAACCAAAGGAAGCATCAAGCTGATACAAAATAGATACATACTAAAACACAGCACAGTGCTCACCCTACCCCCTGATAAGACCAAGGCATGGCATCCACAAGGAGTAGGCCTAGCATAATTTGATAGAAGATCCAAAGCTAGTCACTGCCCGACTGCTCCAACATGGCCAAACTAAAAAGAACTATCAAAGAGGTCGCCCTGAGTGGTGGTCTGAACTACCTACCTAACTAAGGACAACACAACCAGGAGCTTCTACTAGGCAAGGACTCCTATAGCCTGATCAAGAAATATCATCTTTTTAGCACATTTCTTCTTTTAGGTTCTTATATTTCCATACTTGGGCATGTAAAAAGGAGGGAGCTGAGCGTAGTGACCCAAGGAGAATAGGGCATCGGCCTCAGGTCCTGTCTCGGTACCCAAGAACCTACCAAGCCCTCACAAGGCAACACTTAATCCTTTTTTGATGCTCACTTTTATTTTTGCTCCAACCTTCCTTACTTTCTTCTTTTCCCAGTAAGACACCACCCCTAAGAAGACAAGGCATCGGCCTCGGGTCTGACTCGTCCCCAGGAACCTACCAAGCCTTCGCAAGGTGATGATCAACTGCTTATAAATTTTTCTTTCTTTTCTTTTCTATTTTTATAGGGGGTTAGAACCCCTTTTTACACACCTCTGTATATATTTATTTTTCCTGGAAATATTCAGGGTTTTTCCCGCTCTATCATCATTTTTCTTCTGGCAGGCTTCTCTAACTGCCTGACAACTACAAGAACTCCTAGACCAGCTGCCTAGCAGGCTAGCAAAACAGGGTCGCTAGAAGTACCTTCTAAAAACAGGTCTTTGAATGCTTGGCAATGTCTTTACAGGAGGCAACAACTACTCAAACCTTCCTCGGACATACCTAACCTAGACTTGGGACTTCATGCCTTGGACGCCGGTCCCCAACAAGAGAAGAAAATCCCCTACAAGTACACAGACATATATAGCATGAAAACATGGTACTCATAAATGAGAGATATCACCTGGATAGGGCCACAAGAAGCTTCGACGCAACAAAATGCTCCTTCCAAGCTCGTCTTTAAACTTGTCTAGCACAGAACTAAAACAAGAAACCATTAACCACACCTATACTAAACAGACGACTGGCCCTCTTGGCCTAATGAAATAAAGCATTTCACTTCAAAAAGTGATCGGCCCTCTTGGCCTAATGAAATAAATCATTTCACTTCAAAAACAGATCGGCCCTCTTGGCCTAATGAAATAAAGCAGAATAGCACCTACACATCCCTCCCTGAAAGAGTACATATATACAATAATAAGCTCCTTCCAAGGAGGAAAAATAGGGCTCATAGCCCTAAACTAAATGCATAAGGTTATGACCCATCCCTCTTGCATATATAGCAAGAGGTGTACGCATAACATGTTGTCTAATCAGCCTATGGGTCCAAGATAACAACGGTAGATTGGTCTTGGCTACTTTTTGCATCACCCATATCAACATTCACCTGCCCTGAGTTTCTTAAAAGAAAATAATAAAGCTAGGAAATCCTAGGTCTGACAAACATCAGCTTAAAGAAACTGAAACGGATTGTTTCGTAACTCCATTATCGCATAGTACGATGCAAGACTTGCGCTGCAAGTACGAAGTCAAATGGTCTTGTGATTGATTCACAAGAAGAAAGGCTAAATTCCCACAATAAGGATAGCGGATCCTTACGCAAGTTATCTTGCAAGAGGATTTATACTTTGATATCCTTCTAAGTAAGGAAGGTTAAAAAACCGGAAACTGAAGTATCCAATGAACTTTAGGGTTTGACCAAGTTGGGTTAATAGGGTACGCCCTAACCCAGAATATAAGGGATCTTGCCAAGTTGCAAGACACCCCGGATCAAGTACTGGATGCATTCAAAAGGAAAGATTCCTTCCTTAGCAATTTGCCAACAACAAAATCGATCAATGGAAATATTTGTGCTTGCTAGAGATTCTAGAGCACTATTTGACTTGTTTGACCAATGAACTACAAAATAAATAAGTATCTATACTTCAAGTTGAAGGCCTGAAGGGAGTGGCAGCTTCAGTTACCCTCGACTGCCTGCCTGACCCTAACCAAGGGAGTTGTTGACCGCGCCGGGAACATGGACCGAACCCGCCACGAGAGGTCTCTCCGTTGAGCGCTACTTGGAGCAAGAGGATGCTTGGGTGCCGTGGGGGCTCTGGCTGTAAATCCCTCGCCTTCCGGGTCATGCACAAGAGTCTAATGTGACTTGGGATTAGATCTCGAGGCCCGCATACTAGTCTACGGGCAGAAACTTGGAATAGTGATCCCTGTGGATTGCTGGATAGCCTTCGGGCGGATTGTGGATAAGCCCACAGGCAGAACTTTTGTATTTCAAAGATAAATATGATGATCTATTAATAAAGAACTTGTCTGAGATTGTTTTTCTATATCAAGTTATAAGATTACGTGAAGGAACCAGTGCTTAATGGGTTAATTAAAGAAGCTGATTGTTACATGTCCAACTAATGTATTAGTTAATTACATAATTAAAAAAAACCTGAGGAAAGTGCGGAGGATGGGCCATGGGTCCGTCCTATGGATGGGTAGTCTCGGTTGGCCGGGAACTTTTCTCAAATCACGAGGAACAGCAAGATGGTTGTCAAAAGACACGAATAACAAAAGCGTTGACCTAGAGTTGTGTCTTACCCGATTTATGTTGTTTTAGGGGAACGGAATGGGACTATGCCTTATGGCAGAGAGATTGAGCTTTGCATCCCTCTCGTTTCCCATTCTCCTTGAACCAAGTGCAGCATGAATCCACTTCGGACCTGGCGTTTCTGCGTAAAGTAGTTCACTTGGGTCCGACGCTAGTTTCTGCTAGGAAATGACCAATCAGGAAAACCCTAATTCAGGTCGATCCTAAGTGGGAACGGCCAAAATACTTCCGCTATGTGGCAGACGCGAAAAGCCCTAGATCACAAATCCCGTAACATTCCATGGGAGTGCCAAGCGGAGCTTTCTAGACATCCTTTCCGATGGACTGCTAAGACGTGTCCTGGATGATACTAGTGGACACATTACATCGGACAAGCTTTCCTTTACCATTCTTCATTTTCCTCTTCTACACAAGAACAACCATTTAGGGGAGAGAGAGGGAGGAGAGAGAAAGACTAGATTTCCATCTCTTCATTCAGTCCACCATTTCACGAGCGAAGACAAGTGAAATGATCAGCCAAGAGAAGGAAGATCAGCCCCATGGTTGATTGGGTAGGCTGTTTGCAGGCAGAAATCATGATCTCCATCATCCATGGCAAAAAAATCGGGCGTAGCATGTTTCCTTCATCCCACGCCTACATCTATGCTTTTTGCTCCATGTTGGTTAAAATTTTGAGGGGGGAGGGTATCAAGCCTCCAAAAGGCACACCCAATTTTATCCAAGTTTTTTGTCCACCTCTTCATATCTTGACTGTTTGTTGGCCATTTCCCCGCTGTCCTGGCTCCGATTTGAGTGCTCTAAATTTTTGCGCGTTCGGCTTCACATCCTGCATTGGTTGGCAACTCCTGACCACCCGCACAATAGTTAAAAAATTTATCAAAAATCCACAAGTGTCACTCGGGCGCCTTTTAAAAGTCGTATTTCACTTGGTGCTTTAAATCGTCCTAGCTGGAGCCGCCGCCTTCGATGTTGAATATTTTTCCCCTAAATTCTAGATTTTTTGGAAAATTTTAGGCACATCCCGGGCTCAAAAAGCCGCTCTCACTTTTGCACTAGACAATGCAATAGTAGGCTGTTTCTTACTCTGCCAACTAATCATATTGTTGCCTAATCCAAATGCATAACCACTGGTTCACCTCCTGTCATAGGTACAACCAGCCCAATCAACATCAATAAACTCTATCAAGTCAAGGGATTTTCCATATGCATAAAACAACCCATAATCTATAGTACCCTTTACATATCTCATGATCCTCCTGAGTGCATCCAAATGTAGTTTGTGAGGGTTCTGCATGAACTGACTAATCAACCCCAATGCATAACATAAGTCAAGAGGGCAAGTATATCAAGCTACCCACCATTTGTTGATACATGGTTACATTCTCTATAACATTCCCAACATCAATTTGTAGCTTGATATTCTGATCAAGAGGTGTCTCCATATGCTTGCATTCAGCCATACCATACTTCTGTAACATGTCATGAGCACACTATTTCTGTAGTAGCCATATATCTTGAGGCGTAGAGACTACCTCAATCCCAAGAAAATACTTTAGTTCACCAAGGTCTTTGACTCTGAATTTAGCCTATAAACATGATTTAATTTCAACAATGCCCTCTTCCTCATCTCCAATGATGATAATATCATCTACATAAACCACTAGAAACACATATCCATGACCTGTCTTCTTCATGAACAGATTGTGATCTGCACCATCACCCAATCTAAATCCATGTTGCTGTAAATAACTGCTAATCTGAGCATTCCATGCTCTAGATGCTTGTTTCAATCCACAAAAAGCTTTTTTCAGCTTACATACATGTGTAGGAAAGTTCAGGTGAACATAGCCTTCATGCTGCTCCATATATACTTCCTCAACCAAATCACCATTCAAGAAAGCATGCTTGACGTTCATTTGCCATAATTTCTAGCCTTTGCATACTACCAAAGTAATGACACTTTTGATTGTTTCCATTTTAGTCACTGGACTAAAATTCTTCTCATAGTCAAGGCCATACTGTTGCACATACCCTTTTGCAACCAGCTTGGCCTTATAGTGTTCTAACAAACCATTGACTTGCACTTAACCTTGTACACCCATTTGCAGCCAATGGGGACTTTTCCTTTAGGTAACTCAACCAATTCCCATGTCTCATTTCTAGCCAGGCTTCATATATCCAGCTCTTACAGCTTTCTGTGCAGTCAACCGTCCAGCGAAGTGCCCTCCACATACAGAGTCATGGCACTCTTCCAAGATAAAAGGAATCTCGTAGGCATCACACATCGGCGATAGATATCATCAACACCGTGCCAATATAGTGTTCCTGTGATCAAGGAAAACTTCAAAGCCTGTTGTCTGATTTTCCTCTTTTCTGATTTTGATAAACCAGCTCCAGTCTCTCCCATTGATAGATAATGCGTGATAGCAGCATACCAAGATGGGATAGAAGCTGTGTCAATTTTAAACATTTCTTTGATATCACTCCCTTCAGCCAAAGTCTCTTTCGGATCCCCGAAATCCACAAGGCATTCCACAATCCCCTGCAACCTCGGTGGCTTACTCTTAATCTCATAATTGAACTCCTGCAAAGTGATTAGCCACTTTGCCAAACGATTGGGTGGTTGGAGCTTGTTCATAAGAAATCTGAGCCCTTCTACCTTCGTATAGAAATCTACCTTCTCATAGAGGATGTAGTGCCTGAATTTTTTAGTTGCAAAGACCATCACAAGGCAGAACTTCTCCATGTAGGTATAGTTAATTTCTGAAATGCCCAATTTTCGACTAGCAAAAGCTATCGGATGATACCACTTTTCCTCCCAAATTTGGGCTAAACAAGCTGATACTATGCATAGTGGCTGCTGAAAATATGTAAAATATCTCGCCTCTTTTAGGTGCTTTTAAAACTGGTGCTTTTACTAGCTCCTGTTTCACATCCTTGAAAACTACCTTACAAGGGTCGCTCCATACAAATAGACAGCTAAAGGATAACAAGTTTGTTAATGGCAACGTCCTTTCTGCCAAGGCATTTATAAACCTCCAATAGTACCCTATCGATGACAAAAAGCTATGTACCTCTTTTGGAGTGCATGGTGGATTCATAGCAACAATAACCTTGATCTTTTCAGGGTCAGTTGTTTTGCGATTCCTACTGAACTGACCACTTGGCCTAGCAATAGCCCATAAGGTACTCCAAAGACACACTTCCGTGGGTTAAGAGCGATACAAAATTTTATGCAACGCTCAAAGCACTTTCTTAAAATAATCAACATCCTTTCCCTTACAGTGGCTACCCCCAAGTTGTCGATAAATACTTTCAACTCATCGGGGGAAATGTCACCAAAGGTCTTGTCTGCTGTTCGTTGCCATGATCCAAGTGCATTGCACAAACCAAAGGCCATCACACATGGTATGCAAAAGTACCAAAGACATTAATAAATGTTGTTTTCAACTTGTCCTCTTCTACAATTGCCATCTAGTTGTATCCCACAAAGCAATCCATAAACGAATATATTTCCCTACCCGCTAATTGATCCAAAATCTGGTCAATAAATGGCAACGGGTAGTAATCCTTAACCGTCTGCTTATTCAGCTCTCTAAAATCTACACATAGTCGGATCTAGTTGTTTTTCTTCTTCCTGATGACAACTGGTGAACACCATTCTGTGTGCTGTACAGGGAAGATTAAACTAGCTTTGTGTAACTTCTATAACTCCTCAAATAGCCCATCCCTCAATTCAAAAGGCATACGCTTTACTTTCTGACGCACAGGGCGACTGCCTCCTTTTACAGGAATAGTATGAACAACCAGGCTGGGAGGAATGCCTCTCAACTCGTCATAACTCCAAGCAAAGATATTGTAGAATTCTTGAATCAAGGACACATAGTCCTCCCTTTCTGCTGAACTGAGCATGGAATCTAATTTAATTGGCCGCGAATCATTTGGCGTGCCAAGGTCCAACTAAATCACATACGCATCTCTTATCCTATCTTGCGGCTCTATCATCTCATTTAGGGTTATCTGATAAATTTCCTCTGTATAGTGGACCCCTCTCTAGATTCATCACTGGATGATGTCTCACTACCAGATGGATCATCTGTTGTTTCTAATTAAATAGAGGATAAAGGAGCTCTCTCACTCTAAGGAGACTCAGGGTAAGCATCGACTATTACTCGATTAGCACCTCTACCTAGAACCACTCGATCGACGGGTATATCAACTTGACAGTCTGTTCGTAAGATCCAAGTCCTACCTAGCAAGACTCGATAGCTAAGACGTCCTGCAAACCTTATCACCCTAAAGCCTAAGAAGAATTCTACACTTGCGACTATAACATGGACTTTAGTAACGCAACCTTCTGGTTGTCTTAGACTATCATCAGCCATTCTAAGAAGGGTGGAACTATCTTTTTGAATGCCTAGACCCAACCTCTCCATCAACTCTGAACTCATGATATTGACAGAGGACCCAATGTCTATGATTGCATGCTCCACTAATATTCCATCCACGTATGCTGGAACCCTAGGACAATTCTTTTCAGCATGATCAAACCAATCTTCCTCTACTCGTGCTATGCCCAAAGGTTCTACAATATACCCAATATGCAAGATCTTCTTGTATTCCTTGCGTACTCCTGGAGATAATTTAATCAACTGTAAGAGGTTTACATCTGGTTTGACTTTGCAAAGAGAACTTGCTAAATCAAAATCATGATAGGTAGCCAAAGCTCTCTTTTCTCGCCACACCATCCTTTCTTTTGGTCTCGAGACCGGCTTTGGTGCTTCTTTTTTAGCTCTTTCCATCTTTCTTGGCACTTTCTCATCCTTCTTAGGATCGACTTTTTTGTCAACAGGCCTTAGAGGTCCACCTTCCATGCTAGGATTCAGGACTTGTGTCCCCTTATCCCCTTGCTTAGGGTTGCCCTCAACTGGTTTTGCATTGTCTTTATCAACCTCTTTAGCCTTTTGGCCTCTTGTCACGGCTCTTAGGTTAGAGGTTTCAGTGCCATTGACGCATACATCCTCAATAAGGTTGACTTCATTGCCTTATGGCAACTCTTCTATAGTGGTCTTTCCCCTTTGCAATATTTGTCTTGGTCCATCATTTTGCTGGAGGTTATTACCTTGCGCTCTATGATTAACTGGACCTAGTTGTTTACTTCCTTGTTGGAGGGAACTAATCTTACTCCAACAAGTAGCGGTTAAATGGCCCGACTTCCCACAAATATCACATTTAACATTTGGACAGTTTCTAGGGAAATATTGTCTACCACACTTACAACTGAATCTTGAGGGACCCCCTCTTCAAGGCATTGACTCCCTATCAGATTCTGTTGCTTCTTCAGGAAATTGACGTCAACAGCTATTTTTTGATATTGTTCAAAAATCATGTCAGTGTAGTGCTTCATCATATCCTTAACTTCTCCAAGGACATTAGAGACACTTGAATCATAGTCTTTATTGTCTATCCGTCCTTCCATTGACCTAACAATTTGATTGGGCATTGGTTGTTGACTCACAGGAACAACATTAGGGTTCAAAACTTGGCCTCCAACATTTGGTGGAGCCAATTGACTAGCCATAGGCATAGTCACACTGGGAGGAGCTGGTAGCAAAGGTACATTTTGAACCATGCTTCCTCTCCCATTAGGGTTATTCATAGGCATCCCTTGACTTCCGTTCATCAATGGTAAATTGCCTCCAGGCACTAAACCCGCATTAAGATTTATTCGAGAGGAGTAGGCCATTTGTAATCGTGACTCTACTCCTTCTGCCCGCGTAATGGCGATGTCTATATCATCCAAAGCCACACTGCTCAATTGTACTTGAATATTGAAATCCAATCCATGCAAGAAGTATTGCAATTGGGTAGTCGACGGAATAGGAATGTAAGTTTGTAACTTATGAAACACTTCCTTAAGCTTCTTGGCATAGGCTTTCACATTCTCATGGGGATCTTGGCGTGTTACATTCAAAATGCGCAACTAGTATTGGCCACCTCTTTCAGGGGCATATTCTCCTCGGAAGGTTGCATAAAACAGGTCAATTGTGGTTATGGTTCCAGTCTCTAAGCTATGATACCATACCACAGCCCTCCCTTTTAATGTCATATTAAAGAACATCATGAGATGTCCCTCATCTTGGATTCGATAATTAAACATTAATCTTTGGAATTCACAAATGTGAAACTCTGCATCTTCTTCAGCTAACCCATTAAAAATGGGCAAAGGCACTCCTAAAGCTTGCAGATCCGGGGTCCCTACAGGAATTGCAATGGGTTGTGCCATGCCATAATTGCAATGGAATCACACCCCCACTGGAAGTGGGTTGACTTGGTGGAAGAGAGGAAGAACTTATGCTTCCTCCTGCACCTAAAGGACTATGTGCAGCAATTCGGTTACTAAGACCACTACCTCTTATGCATATCGGGCTACTCCTTTGAGCAGAATAGCAACTTACAATCTCCAACCGTCGTCTAGCCCTCTTAGCACGTTCTGCTTTTTGTATTTCCACTTGACGGTCCTTGTCTGAGGACATAAACCAACTTTTTGGTCCCTAAAAACCCTAGATTCGAGAACCACCACTTGTTGGTAGCTCCTCACAGACGCACCACTGATGGGACCTGAAATGGGCCGGCACTTGCTATGGCACTAGCCGGACCTCATGCTCATAACAGACAAACACACCCTCACGGCCTCATGGACCAGGAGCGTCAATCTACTGCTAAAGGACAAACTGCCCTAAAGCCTAATCTATGCGTTTATAGTTTTATCGTTTTGTAGTCCAATGTTTCCCTTTCTATAGACTCCACGAAGGGAGAACCCATACACATTGGCAACAAATACCACAATAATCACAGACATGGGAGGAAACCTCTTGGTAGAAACACCGTGGCCCCACTACAGCTCTCCTACATCGCAGGGATTGGCCCCTTGATGCACTACTCAACATATAAAACAAACGAACAAACTCCACTCTTCATTTCACAAGTAATCCAGGAGATCAACCATGTGTCCTTACTAAATAATTCCCCAAGAAACGAACGTCTATCCTACGGCTTAGGATGCCTTTCCACACTCAACGTGGGTCATTGTCATTGAAAATAGGTGCTATGCATCCAGGTTTTTCTTATTCTGATACCATGATTTTATGCAGATGCAAAGGAGAATGATTCTAAAGTGCTCAAACATCATTTTCAAAATCAGAAATGTGGTGTGCACAACCACATTTTAAAATGCATCTCACTAACCGGTTGCAGCGATGAAAGGATAGCACCGAGATAACAATCATGCTACTATCCTCTTAATTAAAATAACACAGACTCTATGCCATGAAATGCATTAGAAAATCAGCAACAATCAGCACGCAAATCACACCATTCAAACCTCCCAACCCCCTACGTTTAGGTATTGCTTTCGTTGCATAGGTGTAGAGGTTCATTTTGCCATGTTTTGATGTAGAAAAAGCAATAAATACACAAACTTTGACAAAGAGATAGGGTAAACTGAAACCAAACCTCATGCTTTACCACTACCACACATCCACAAACAATTATTATATTTTTCCTTATTTTTTTAAGACGTATTTCTATTTTTTCTCTTATTTTCTCCATTTTTTGGATTTATTTGGCAATAAAATATACTATTTTGTGGGTTTTTTTTATTCTAACCACTTCAGCATACTAACATTTAATTTATCTTCCATTTTCCTCCCATGGGAATACTTTTTATCCACCCGAAACGGAAAAACTACCATTTTGCCACTTAAAAACCGTATTTCGGGTTTACGAGAATTAAATAAAGCATGTAAATCATTGCAAAACCAAGATTTTCTAATAAACAGCAATTACTCATAATGCAAACAGCCCTCACACAAATTTACATCCAATAAGAACATAATTATCATCATAAACTATCAAAAATCCCTCATTTTCTTCATAAAAATGGTCATACCGTGTTTTTACTTTACCCGAGACGCCTTGAATGACTGCATAATTAACATATGGAGCCTCCATTGCTCTCAATCCAATGCTGTACTTCAATTTTTAGCATCTCCATCAATCTTCATCACCATTTCCTTCATTCTCCTTCACTAATTCCTTCATCAAGATGGTACACATGAACAACCCATAGAGAAGAGAGAGAGGGAGGAGAGAGAAATACTAGAATCTGTTCTTCCCATCCAAGTAGCCATTGCTCGCACGAAGGGCGGCAATAGAATCAACAAAGAGAGAGAAGTTCAGCCCCATTTTCCATTGCATAGCTTCTTCACAGCCGGTCATCAAGCATCATGAAGATGGAGCGCAAAATTCGGTGCATCCTGATAGCACCATTTCTTCACGATTTGCTTCATCCACGTTTTTTTTTCATGCATAAATTTTGGGGGGGGGGGGTTGAAATCTCCAAAGGGCAACCCCCCTCTTGTCCAAGGTTTGGTCCATCTTTTCATATCTTGCCAATTTGTGGCCTCTTCCGCATCCTGGCTCCGATTCAAGCTCTGAAAAATCCTAGGCGTCCAGCTTGATATCCCGCACTGACTGGCAGCTCCTGACATCCCGCACCGCAATCAGAAAAATTATCAAAAATCCACAAGTGTCACTCGGGTGCCTTTTAAAAGCCGTCTTTCACTTGGTGCTTAAAATTGTCCTAGCTGCAACCGCCGCCTTCGATGTTAAATATTTTTTCCCTAAATTCTGGATTTTTTGGCAAATTTTAGGCACATCCCAGGCTCAAAACTTTGCTCTCACTCATTAAGTGTCGGTGAAAGATGGGGGTTTTAAAGTTACATTCAAGATGAATCCTGTGGCAGTTCTAGATTTTTGTACTTTTTTTCAAATAAAGGAATCATTAATGTCAAGTGCCAAGTGATGCAAGAGTCCCAAAGTAAAATTTTTTCAAAACTCAATTTGAAGGCCAGACATAGACGTTATGGGTGCCTAAGTGGGAGCCTGAAAGAGGACCAAGTATGAAATAGGTTTTGGGTAAGTCAGAAGGAGTGTGACCCTTAGTGGCCTCCTCCCCCAATTTTTCATGTGAAGGGGGACAGGGTGGAAAAGGGGGGCATTTTTCTTTAACATTTTTTAAAAAAAGAGAGAAGGAAAGGAAGTGTATGATGACAAGATGGAGAGAGGAGAGGGAGAGATGACTATCAAAGCCTCAATGCACCCTATGCAACTAATTCTTCTATGATTCTTCTCTATTTTTTCACTCTTTTATCGCTGCCTCTCACTCTATGAATGATGACTTAATCTGAAAGGTCCATTTCTAGGCTTTATCTGTCTATCTCCTCTTGTGGGTTGTTTTTGTGACAATAATCAAGAGAAAATTGAGAGGAGATGTAGTTGTTCGGCTTGAACCAAATGTAGTTGTTCGGCATGAACCAACACTGAGTAGAGGCCAAATTTGGACCAATTTTATGGTCATGTATGCAACTATAAAAATATAAAAGTTAAAAAATCCTAATAAGTCTTATTTTTCATAGAAATCTGGTTCCTTTTTATGTTTAATCATGGAAATGATGCCATATGGCATGAAATTTGATATGAGAGTAGTATGTGAAGTGTTTGAGTGCCATCATAAAGAAAATTTCCTAAACTAATATCACATTAGTGAATAAATTAATTATCTAGACACAAAACACACGCAAAATGAAGTAGTTTTGATAATAATTAATAGAAATGATAGAAAGAAGTGTTATATATGGATAAAATATTATAAACTAATTTTCATGGTTATTCTTTGTTGTTATGTGATCAAAAATTACAAAATAATGGATATTTATAATAGTAATAAAAGAAAATTAAGAAAAAATAGCAAGAAATTAGAAAAAATGGCTTTAAATCTAAAAAATGAGAGAAAATAGTAAAATATATTTGGATGTATTGTGGGCTATAGGGCATGGGGTTTAGCCTCAATTTATATCCATTTGTGTCTTACAATGGCCATTTAGGGGGTGTTTCTATGGAAAAATGACAAATTACATAACAAATGTCATATATAGTGAATCAATAGGCAATGAGGCTAAAATGCTAGGGTTTTTTCATTAGGAAAAAATGAATGATTGTACATTGAAATATAGCATTTAGGTTCCATTGAATATATAAAGGAGTGGAAGCACGGGTTAGCCCCATTCTATCTTCTCAATACCGCATTACATTAGAAAAAAGCGTGAAAAAAATGTATTTACACAACAGGTGGTTGATTAATTAAAATTGTTTAAACACACTAGGGCATGACACCCAGTATATATACATGCAGCATGGTGTCAAAGAAGAACTCTTGGATGAATAGCACCTATCTGCTAAATTATTGACCTACATTGAGCAAAAGAGGTTCCTTTGTTGTATGTTAGAGTGGCTATCTTTGGGGAAAGTCTACATGAGAAAATAATAATTCTCTTGATAAGTAGAGAGGACTATACTGTTTCATTGTTCTTTATGTGTTAAGATGGTGCATCCCAAGGTCAATCCCTAGGGTGTAGGAGAGTTGTAGAGGCCACATCAACATTCAACTAAGGGGTGCCCTTTGTGTGTATAAATTGAGTGAAGTAGTCACCCATGTATGGAAAGCTCCCTATGCTTGGAGTTGGGATAGGCAACCATTGGACTACAATTTAAAACTTATGCATACAAACTTATTATTTGGATAAATCATTTCGTATTATCTAGATGATCCTCACCGCGAGACCATGAGCGGTATTTGGTGTGTGTAGGAGCTCTGCTAGAGCGAATAGAGACAATATTGGGGTCTATTTTTTGGTCCCAAAACAATAAAGTAGATCATATATGTCAAGAAAAGATAAAGAGAAAGCTAGGGACTCACCTATTTGTGATAGGTATATCATCATGTTTCTCTCATATTGATGTTGATTCAGATGGCTCTAAGCAAAGGTTGGATGAGGAGTTTGGGATTTCATCTATTAAAACATCTAGTGTGCAAAAGGCACAAGGGGATGCTAAAGCACTTGGTGGTAGGTCCACGTAGCTCAACTAGAGTGAGAAAGCCAATGCAATGATTAATATATGATAGCTATGTAGCTCATCACTATGCATACATAGCTAAGGTTGTGTAGGATGTGGAACCTAGCTATTTTGAGGATGCAGTGGGGTAATGAGTATTTGGATCATTCCATGGATGAATAAATGTCTATACTTATGGATAATGACACATGGGAGTTAGTGTCATTACCTGAAAGGCAAGAAAGCTATTGGCTGCAAATGGATTTACAAGGTCAAATGGATCTATTGAGTACTATAAGGTAAGCATGGTTTGCCAAAGGATATATGTAGACTCATGGTATTTATTATGAGGAGACCTTTGCTCTAGTGGCTAAAATGGCCACTATAAATACTATCATAGCAGCGGTTTCATCGAAAGGTTGGATCATGCATCAAATGGATGTTAAGAATGTTTTCTAGCAAGGGGAGTTGCAAGAGGAAGTTTATGTGGAGTAGCCACCTAGTTATGTGAATGAGAATCATCAAGTTTATCTATTCAAGCTTCATAAGGCCTTGTGGGCTGAAGCAACCACCTACGGCATAGCATGATAGGATTGTAGAATATCTTATCATCATTGCATTTCATAGAGTACATGTAATGTTTCCACGTGTCCACTTGCAAGACACGTCTTAGCAGCCCATCGGGAAGAGAGTCCGGAAAGCGCCGCCTGGCACTCCCACGGAATGTCACGAGGTTTGCGATCTAGGCCTTCCCGATTCTGCCACGAAACGGAAGCATTCCAGCCGTTCCCAGTGAGAATCGACCAGAATCAAGGTTTTCCTAATGGTCAAGTTCCTCAGAGGTAACTAGCGTTGAGCCCTAGACAAACTATTCTACATAGAAACATCAAGGTCGAAGCGGATTTATACTGTACTTGGTTCAAGGAGAATGGAAAACGAGAGGGATGCGAGGCTCAACCTCCTTGCCCATAAGGCATAGTCCCATTCCGTTCCCCAAAAACAGTATAAATCGGGACTCTAACTTCCTAGATTCTAGGTCAATGTTACCTCACTGTCAATTCCATTGAGAAAAGTTCCCGACCAACCAAGACTGCCCTTTCGTAGGACGGACCCATGGTCACATCCACTGCACTTTTCTCAAGTTGCTTTAGTTATCTAATTACCTATCACATTTAGTTTGACAAGTAAAAACAGCTTCCTTAATTAGCCAATTAATCATCGGTTCCTTCACGTAACTTAAGCACTGACATAGAAAAACAATGTCAAACAAGTTCTTTTTCAACAATTGATCTTATTTATTAGTCTTTAGAATACATCATATAATCCAACCTGAAGGCTAATCTATAATCTACCCAAAGGCAATTCCATAATCACCCAAAGGTAATTCCAACAATCCTCAGGGATCGTTATTCCAATTTTTCACCTGTAGACTAGTATGCGGGCCTCGAGATCTAATCTCGAGTCATGTCGGCCTCTTGTGCAGGACCTAGAGGCAAGGGATTTATGGCCAGAGCCCCCCCTGGCACCCAAGCGTCCTCCTGCTCCAAGTAGCACCCACAGAGAGACCTCTCGCAATGGGTTCGGTCCACGTACCCGACGTAGCTAACAACCCCCTTGGATAGTGTCAGGCAAACAATCGGGGGTAACTGATGTTGCCTCTCCCTCCAGGCCCTCAACCTGAAGCATTAATTATTTTTTCATATTTAGTTCCTTGAGCAAAGAAGTACAGACAGTGCTCCTAACTATACAAACACAATCAATCCAGTGGTCGTTGGTACGGCCAACTGCTAAGGTGTGAATCCTTTTCTCCGAATGCACCCAAGATTTGATCCGAGATCAATTGCGACTTGGCAAGATCCCCCAAGGGTTTTGTAAGCGATATGCTTGTTTACCCTTTTAACCTTGGGTTAGGGTTTATATCCTATTAACCCAACTAACAAATACCTTAGGTTTCCTTACATTAGGGTCAATAAATCCCGGACAACCTCCTTGTCCTATCTTGATTGGTCAATTTCTTGCTAGATGATACACAACTTCCCTAACTTGGCAAATCAACCTCAAGGAAGGGTGGTGTAGTAGGATGACTACTCATCCTCTTGCAAATTAGACTTGTATGTAGAACTCGCCAACCTTGTTCTAAGGAGTGGCAATTCTATTTTGTGATTTAACACAAAACCATGTGACGTTGCAACTTGTTGCATAGGTGTCGCACCTATCTTGTGGGATCATTTTTCCCATCACACGGTATTACTTAGTCAAGAATACCTTTGGGTCAAGATGTAGGATTTGGGAGTCCTCTTGACCCAACCCAACCCAAACCCTGCTAAACCAATAACGCTTTGGCCCTTAGGTCTCCTAACTTCCTTGCAAAAGTCTAGCATTTGGTCATCCGATCATTAGGGTGAGAACCCAAGATCGTTCTTGCATGGGCATTTAGCTAATCCTAACATTCCGTGAATGTGGGTAGGATCTTTGGGATTGGAAGTCTTGACTTGGCATCCCAAGTGTGATACTAGGCAGAATTTTTAACATAAATAAACCCTACCTAGCACTTTGAGGTGTTCATCGTACTAACTATTTATGCTTTTATGAATCCCATGTGGGTTATGCCATTGCAAGAAATTTACCTAAATCGATCTAATTGTCTTGCGACAAGAGGTGATCTCTCCTTAGAGATGCAAATATTTTTCCTAAAAAGATGTAAATAATTTCAAGATACAACATTCCATGCAAATATGCAATTCATAAACTTTTTCCTTCTATGCAACTATAAGATTTACAATGACCATTTCTTTTCCTTGCCTAAATCATAATGATTGATAATTTAGGGCTAGCTCATATAAAACCTACATTGATTTACATCAAGAACTATGCCTATAAACCCTTCGTCTAATGCATTGAATTCAAACTTTAATATGAAATGCATCCTTTTCTAAATACAAACTTCAATTTTAAAAAAACTCCATGCATGAGCGAATACCATGAGTCTGACATTTAATTAATCCCTCCTTTAGCACTTAACCTGACTTGAAATGCAACCATCTTCGCATGCAATTTTCCATGCATTGCGATCATTTGGACATCATTCAATGGGCGCCTACAATGATTTTATACGCGAAATGCAGCTAGGAAATTATTACCTAAATGCATTATGCAATGTTCTTTTTCGAGAGGCAATCAAGGATGCATTTAGACAAATCCACCTTTTAACTTATGCAATATGCATTTAGGATTACAACTTGGAAGTGCAAGCAATTTCAAACGCACATCATGCAACTAAATCTTGTAAATCAGTGAGCAATTAAAATTTCCAAATGTGATTAAACTTGGCTACGAGAATTGGGCATGCCTAGTGCATTCTTTTCATGCGAAATCAATTTTTAAGAACTTGGGCATTGAGGTTTGGGGTGTTGTCCACACGCGAACTCGGATTGGAAGCTCTCGCATGTGTGCCTCGCGTCTTTAGCTTCGGAGCCATTTATGTAGTGTCTTTTATCGCAGCAACTCCCCTTGGATTACTCGCGTGTCCCGAAGTCTCACAGTCCGCGATCTCCCTCTCCCGCGCAAGACACAGGCCTTTGAGACTTGGTTTTAAGGGAAACCAGGGAAACAGGGAGAAACAAGGCTTATGGAAGCCTTATTTAGAATCTTCTATGCTTCTGTTCAGGATATAATGACGTGGGGGGGAGGTGGAAATGATTGGGAAGGAGAAAGATGATGATGTTGATGAGGATGGAGGTGAGGATGATGATTATGATGATGGTGGGGCATGGCGTAGCAGCACGGCGTGAGGGTAGCATGGTAGCGATGGCGGGCAGCAGTAGCATGTCGGCTCCTTCTTCTCCCTCCCCTCAAGCTTCAAGGGGGGTCATATAGGATAAGGGGGGGGGGGGGGGGGAGATAGCCACGCACGTGGCTTACTTGCATGCCTCCTCCCTCCCCCGTGCTCTCCACAGAACTCAAGGTCCCCTCCATACTCCCTCTCCTCGCCATGCATCGGCTGAGGGGAGAGGACTAACAGTAAAAAATTTTTCACAAAATTTAACCATTATCCATTTGCCTTTTCCCATGAAGGGTGTTCCCGTGTGGGCTTGTGGGCTTGGGATTTCAAGCCACAGTCTCCCATACACGACACGGAGCTGGAGTTTATTAATCCGCACAGAGGGAGCACTTAGCCACCAACATTTTACGATGCGGGAGATTACTTTGCGTTGCATTTTTGCGTGGGGTGTGCGGGGTTTAGGGTTGATTAATATTTCAGGCGGAAATATTACATTCTCTTCCCCTTAGAGAAATCGAGATGTCCTCATCTCGAGAAGAACTGGGGGTATTGTTGGTTGAGATTACTTTCATCCATCCAAGTGTCATCCTCTTCGGGATAATCTTTCCACTGGACGAGGTATTCTCTCAAGATTCTGGATCTCAAATGCCTCTTCCTAACATCTAAGATCCTGTCATGCCGTAGCTCAAGGACTCCTTGGCTAGGCATTACAACTTGTTGATCATCAAGCACGTGACTAGGGTTAGGCACATACTTTTTCAGTAGACTGATATGGAATACATTATGAGCTTTTAGGTTTTTAGGGAGTTGCAGTCTGTAAGCATTAGGCCCTAGGCACTTAAGAATCTTGTAAGGTCCATAATACATTGGACTCAACTTTTTGCATTCACCCAAGGATAGGGAACTCTTCTTTGGACGTACGCGAATGAAGACCATATCTCCTTCAACAAAGGATCTATCTTGACGTTTCAGATCCGCGTAAGCCTTCTGTCTGTCCTTGGTGGCTTGGATGTCATGTCTTATTGACTTGATTTGGTCATCCATATCTTCTAGCATCTGCTTTGAGGCTTCAACCCTCAAGGTTGGATCTGAGAAGGACAGTCGTGCCCATACAATGCTTGGAAAGGGGTCATCTAAATGCTTTGTTGGTAGGAATCATTGTAGGCAAACTCAACCAGTGGCAAATGTTGAATCCACTTTTTGGGCTCGTGGTAGCAGTGTGCCCTTAGCATATCCTCAATGACTTGGTTGACTCGCTCCATTTGACCATCGGTTTGGGGATGGTAAGCTATACTGAAACATAGTTGAGTCCCAATGGCCTCGAAGATAGCCCTCCAAATTTTGGAAGGAAACTTGGCCCTTTCCACAGTGAATGTGGGCATCATTAGGTTTAAGCAAATCCATTCCGAGCAAACACTCATGGACACCTAGGTTCATAACCTTGAATCTGACCGAAGTCGACTTTCCACCCAATAGGAATCTCACCTTAGCAGTTTGCCTGGTACAAGTGACCTCACGACCATTTGCTAATTCCACAAGTAAGGTAGATGCATCTATTGTGGCTATTCCTAATCTTTTTGCACAAACTAGTGAAATGAAGGAATGCATATTGCCACAATCAATCAAGGTTTTGAAGCTTTTACCTTGATAATCCGATGGAGTCTGATTCACCAAAAATTGGCGATTCAGGCCTTTCTTGTGAAGGGCAGCATGAACCATTGCCCTATCAATGTCTACTTCCATGGATGGGTCTTCTTCATCACACAGCTTCTTGTTGGCAATACTAGAGGTTCTCCCTCTGGCCATGATGGCGGCTCCTTGGCCACGGACGGTTCCTTGGAATGGCCCTTGACATTGTTCTCCGTTAAGCTTGGGACACTGCCTTTTAAAATGACCAGGCTCGTTGCAATGGAAGCAACGAAGATTGCGGCCATTACCTTGGGTAGGAATAAAATTATTGATAGTGTTGGTCCTAGCTTTCTTCCTTTGTCCCGGATTTTGGCTTGCGCTCTCTTCGCCTAGAACCTATACACTCCTTTGTTCTGATCCTTATAATACCAAGTCTTGTTATTTCTTGGCTTGATCTACACCTCCTATATTATGGGTGCAGCTTGAATGAGCGCATCCAGAAGGTATGTTGGGCGCATTGATTCGAGGCGGGTGTTTATAGGTGGGTTTAATCCAACACAAAACTTCGACACCCATTGTGTCATATCCATTTGTGGTGCATACTTCAAAAGAGAAACGAATTTTGAATAGTATGCATTAAGGGATATACCAAGTTGCTTTAGTTCATAGAACTCGTTCATCTTCTACGTGCGGTAGGCAGGTGGTAGATATCTCCCTTGCACAGCTTTCTTAAGCTTCTCCCAAGTAATTGACCCTTTCGATATCCCTTGGTCTCTACACCATTGCTTCAACCAAAGTCTTGCTTCACTGATAAACTTCATCTTGGCGAGCATTGCTTGGTTGGCGGGTACACTACTTGCTGCTTTGAAGTAATCCTCCATGGATTTGATCCAAAACTCGGCATCAGTTTGGACGGTCCTTCCCTTGCCATCAAATTTTGGTGGCTTGATTTGCTTGAGAAGAAACTTCTTCTCCTGAATCATGGTCATACTTGGTATAGGGGTCGGACTAGGAATCTGCACTTGAGGTTGTGCCTGGGCATTAAAAATTCTTAACGTTAAAAACTTGCTAAGCACATTTCTCACATTGCATTAACATGCCCAGTTCAGCTTTTAGCCAAGTGACCTAATCACTTAACTCTGTTACCAATACTTATAGCCAAGACAGTCATTGATTAAAAAAGTCTATCTCATTCATATGGGCATAGCCCTTTCTGAGTACAATTATTTTTGGGAAAATGGAACAAGTTGATACATTAATTCGGGGAGAATAAGATTGTGTTACATTCAGCCACGGGAATTGAGTAATAGTATGGATTGGGGTCATGGATTTTTAAGAATCGATAGGTCATAGGAAGATTAGGGTATCCCTTCCTTTGATACCCATTCTTCTCATAACATCCCAACACCTTGATTCTATCAGCAGGGATTACTCGAGTCACTTCCTCGTACACATACTTGTTCTACTTAACCTTTCGACCACCGACATGTAGGGTTGTTTACGTGAGCCTTAACAAAGATGAACAGCTTCACGATCTTTAGGTCCTCCATCCACTTGATTCTCTTCAAGTTTATTAGAAGGTACGCAAGTCGGTGGGCAGCTATGTAATAAATTCCTGAGTCCCCCGTCCATCTCCATTCCACGTACAAGGGTGAAGGATTGTAGATGCGGTCTAGGATATTCATCATATCTAGCCTCCTCGATAAGTCGAAGCACGCATCGCAGTCATAAACATAACCTAGAATACCAAGAATTTGTTCCATGCTTCGCGACTCTGCAGGTCAGCATTGGTAAGTAAGTAAGGAAATGTTCTTAACAACAACATTTGCTCTATTTCTCCACATTAAGTTTCCTTGTAAAAGACAGATCCTTCGTTGATTTGCTCTGATACCAACTGTAACGTGTCCACTTGTCCACTTGTAGGGCACGTCTTAGCAGCCCATCAAGAAGAGAGTCCGGAAAGCACTACCCGGCACTCCCACGAAATGTCACGGGGTTTGCGATCTAGGTCTTCCCGATTCTGCCATGAAACAAAAGCATTCCGACCGTTCCCACTTAGGATCAACCAGAATCAAGGTTTCCCTAATGGTCAAGTTCCTCGGAGGTAACTAGCGTCAAGCCTCAGATGAACTACTTTACGTAGAAACATCAGGGTCAAAGTGGATTTATACTGCACTTGGTTCAAGGAGAATGGGAAACGAGAGGGATGCGAGGCTCAACCTCCCTGCCCATAAGGCATAGTCCCATTCTGTTCCCCTAAAACAGTATAAATCAGGACTCTAACTTCCTAGATTCTAGGTCAATGTTACCTCGCTGTCAATTCTGTTGAGAAGAGTTCCCAGCCAACCAGGACCACCCTTCCGTAGGATGGACCCATGGTCACGTCCACGCACTTTCCTTAGGTTGCTTTAGTTATCTAATTACCTATCACATTTAGTTTGACAAGTAAAAACAGCTTCCTTAATTAGCCAATTAATCACCGATTCCTTCACGTAACTTATGCACGAACATAGAAAAACAATGTCAAACAAGTTCCTTTTCAACAATTGATCTTATTTATCAGCCTTTAGAATACATCATATAATCCAGCTCGAAGGCTAATCCATAATCCGCCCGAAGGCAATTCCAACAATCCTCAGGGATCGCTATTCCAAGTTTCCGCCCGTAGACTAGTATGCGGGCCTCGAGATCTAATCTCGAGTCACGTCGGCCTCTTGTGCAGGACCCGGAGGCAAGGGATTTACGAACCAAAGCCCCCCTGGCACCCAAGCGTTCTTCTGCTCCAAGTAGCACCCACGGAGAGACCTCTCACGACGGATTCGGTCCACGTACTCGGCGTGGCTAACAACCCCCTTGGATAGGGTCAGGTAGATAGTCGGGGGTAACTGATGATGCCTCTCCCTCCAGGCCTTCAACTTGAAGCATTAATTACTTTTTCAGCTTTAGTTCCTTGAGCAAAGAAGTACAAACAGTGCTCCTAACTATACAAACACAATCAATCTAGTGGTCGTTGGTACGGCCAACTGCTAAGGTGTGAATCCTTTTCTCCGAATGCATCCAGCATTCGATCCAGGATCAATTGCGACTTGGCAAGATCCCCCAAGGGTTTTGTAAGCAAGATACTTGTTTACCCTTTTATGCTTGGGTTAGGGTTTATACCCTGTTAACCCAACTAACAAATACCTTAGGTTTCCTCACATTAGGGTCAGTAAATCCTGGACAACCTCGTTGTCCTATCTTGATTGGTCAATTTCTTGCTAGACGATACACAACTTCCCTAACTTGGCAAATCAGCCTGAAGGAAGGGTGATGTAGCAGGATGACTACTCATCCTCTTGCAAATTAGACTTGTACGTAGAACTCACCAACCTTGTTCTAAGGAGTGGCAATTCTATTTTGTGATTTAACACATAACCATGCGACGTTGCAACTTGTTGCATAGGTGTTGCACCTATCTTGTGGGATCATTTTTCCCATCACACGATATTACTTAGTCAAGAATACCTTTGGGTCAAGATGTAGGATTTGGGAGTCCTCTTGACCCAACCCAACCCTAATCTTGCTGGGCCGATAACGCTTTTGGCCCTTAGGGTTCCTAACTTCCTTGCAAAAGTCTAGCATTTGGTCATCCGATCATTAGGGTGAGAACCCTAGATCGTTCTTGCATGAACATTCTGTGAATGTGGGTAGGATCTTTGGGATTGGAAGTCTTGACTTGGCATCCCAAGTGCAATACTAGGCAAAATTTTGAATGTAACTAAACCCTACCTAGCACTTTGAAGTGTTCGTCGTACTAACTATTTATGCTTTTATGGATCCCATGTGGGTTATGCCATTACAAGCGATTTACCTAAATCGATCTAATTGTCTTGCGACAAGAGGTGATCTCTCCTTAGAGATGCAAATACTTTTCCTAAAAAGATGTAAATAATTTCAAGATACAACATTCCATGCAAATATGCGATTCATAGACTTTTTCCTTCTATGAAACTATAAGATTTACAATGACCATTTCTTTTCCTTGCCTAAATCATAATGATTGACAATTTAGGGCTAGCTCGTATAAAACCTACGTTGATTTACATATGCAGTGTCTTTTGTCGCAGCAACTCCCCTTGGATTACTCACGTGTCTCGAAGTCTCACAATCCACTATCTCCCTCTCCCGCGCAGGACACGGGCCTTTGAGACTTGGTTTTAAGGGAAACAGGGGAAACACGGGGAAACGACGCTTATGGAAGCCTTATTTAGAATCTTCTATGCTTTTGTTCAGGACAGAACGATGTGGGGGGGTGGAAATGATTGGGAAGGAGGAAGATGACGATGTCGATGAGGATGGAGGTGAGGATGATGATTATGATGATGGTGGGGCATGGCACAGCAACACGGCATGAGGGTAGCACGGTGGTGATGGCAGGCAGCAGCAGCACGTCGGCTCCTTCTTCTCCCTCCCCTCAAGCTTCAGGGGGGGTCATTTAGGAAAGGGAGGGGGGGGGGGGGGGAAGAAGATAGCCACCCATGTGGCTTACTTGCATGCCTCCTCCCTCCCCCATGCTCTCCACATAACTCAAGGTCCTCTCCATACTCCCTCTCCCCGCCATGCATTGACTGAGGGGAGAGGATTAATAGTAAAAAAATTTCCACAAAATTTAACCATTATCCATTTGCATTTTCCCATGAAGGGTGTTCCCGTTGTCGTATTGCTGCGCATTCGAGGTGTGAAAATCACCCAAAAGTTGTGTGTGTGATTTGATACTTTGTACATACTTAGTTGTTATGTTTGCTCTTTCATTCTATGCCGAAGATGGAGAAAAACAGGGAGTCTTTGATAGATTGGTAACTCGAGATGCAATCTCATGGGCTACACTTATTTCAAGATATGTTGATTATGGGCTTTGTGAGGAAGTACTAAACTAATTCCAAGAGATGCAAGTCGAAGTACATTGGTGGATATGTATGGCAAATGTGGCTTGCTTGTAAAAGCACAATATGTGTTTGACAAGCTTCCTTTCCGGAATGTGGTCTTGGAGTGCACTAATTGAAGGTTATACACAATATGGACATGGTAGCCAAGCACTTAAATGTTTTGAGCGAATGCAACTGGAGGTCTCCAGACGGTGTCACCTTTGTTAGCATCTTGAAAGCTTGTGCTAGCATAGGAGCTAAAGACAAGGGCCACTAATCCTGTCGAAAGGTAAAGAAAAGGGTGGCTAAAAACAAGGGAGGGAAAAAGCAGATTCAAAAAAAAGGAAGGAAGAAGGAATAAGGAATGGGGAAAAAGTGATGCTAATTGGGGAGAAGGGGAAAAAAACGCAGAGAAACAGGGCACTCGGGGATCTACGAAGGAAGAGAGGAGAGTTTTTTTTAGGAATCTAATGGTGTGGATGGATGGGACAAAGCATTAACGGAGTGGGATGAAACTGAGAGGGGATGGCACCCTGCACGCATTTACTTTACTGTGGCTCGGAGGTTGGGGAAGACAGAAATGGAGAGCAAAGGAAGTGGAAGGAGAAAATTAAAGTTATGACGGAGGAAAACGAAGTATAGGCGAGTGTTGCTGTGGAAGATGAGATTGAACCTTGCTGCATTGAGAGGTCGAGTTGAAGAAGAGTTGACGAAGTTGAAGCTTAAGGAGGACGTTCTCTGAGATCCAGAGACACAGACGGAGAAAGGCTGAAAGTGTGAGGGAGACGATTTATCAACTTTGTAAGCATAATGATTCAGAGGTTCAACGAATTGCACGGTGTTTCAGGGAAAAGTACCATTTGAATTCTGATCAGAAAACGTTCAGAAAGCAAAAAGCATTTCTTTCTTCAGCTTCAGACCAACATAACTCCAGATTGATGATCAAGCAGAACCAGTTCCAGTTCAGAAGAGATTTTTAAAAGACTCCTATAATCCGTAAGCTTACGAAGGTGCTTGAGTTTCTGGCGGCCAAGAATATACTGATGTTGGAGCAGATAAATGCAATACCCCATCATGACGAGCTCTGCTGGTGACGAAGACAGAGGAAATAAAGTAATGCTGATTATAGAGCAGATGGCTGGAGACTATGATTGCAATCCCATGCTTTTTGTGGGAGACAACAAGGGTCATCTCTAGTCATCGGTGCAAATCAGCAGCAGCTGCCCAGCCTACACAGAAGATGCAGAAGCGTGGTCGTCCATCCTTCCGATCATGTGTTGTGAACATCCCGATCCCCTTTAGTGGCTCGCCTTTCCCAGCACGATGCGGACTTCATCTCTCCAGTCGAGACTGGGCCAAAGAATTTTGATGACAACATAGATGAAGAAGAGCTAGATGTCTTGTTTGATGAGCTCGGTGAAGTGGTGGTTTCAGATCCAAGCCCGTTTCTGCTGAGGCGGATGATGATTCACAAAGCCTTGCACTTGCGGTTGCTTTTGCTGAAGCAGCAAATGGTACAAAAGCAGCAAATATACTAGTGTTACATGTCAAGCCATTGGTCTATTGGACCTATTGCCACTGCTTTCTTTCGACCACAATTGGCTGCTATTGGGCTGAAGCTCAGGTTCAATTTTTTGACTTGCAAAAGCTTGTTGTTCTGCAAGATCTAATTGCTCAAATCAACTTTCAAATTCTCTTAACAATTCTATAGCCACAAGACCCTTATTGAGTTGTAAAACCCACTCTTGAAAAGTCTTGTGTATAATCAAACTAGTATCTTCAATGTTAAATTCTTCCCTGAGTGTCTTCTTGAAAGCTACCTAGTCAGCATCTTACCTGTATAATTCAGTAATCCGCGCTTTCAGTTCATGTACAGTAACACATACAAAATACTGATGACAGCTGATTTTTGACTCCAATAAGTGCTTAAAAATAGCCAAAAAATCTAAATTTTAGGGGTAAAATAGACTTTGTCGAAGGCGACAACTGCAATCACTACGATTTTAAGCAGCAAGCCCCAAAAGTGCTTTAAAGACCCATTGAGCGACGATTGGGAAATTTTCATAATTTCTCGGCATGTCAGATGAGACTCCAAGAGATTCTTGACAATGGGGAACTCCAAGACGGACTACTAGAAATTTCCAAACCTCCAATCGGACACGGACAGTCGAATGGTAGTGCCTGGGAGGCCAAGACTTAAAAAGGCCAAGTATAAATGGACTTTAGGGGACCAAAGGGTGTGACCCTTGGGGGCCCCTTAAAAAAATATTTTGTGGGGGGTGGCATTTTAAAACAGCCACATGAAGGGAAAAAAATGGCGCCCTCCTATGCATGACGAGATTTTGAGAGGGGAGGCTATGTAGCTTCAAAGCAACCCCCCAAACTGATTGCATCACTGATCTTCTTGCTTCCCACGCTCTCCATCACCGATCTTCATGCAAGCAATGGCTTCCTAGACATGAAGATAAGAATTCAATCTTTCTCTCTCCTCCCTCTCTCTCCCCTTAAGGGATAGTTCATGCACATGAAGAAGAATGAAGACCGGTTGAAGGATGCTTGCCCGACATGAACAGGATTGCTCCAAGATCAAGAAGAGACTGAGGGGAGATGCTCAGTATTGAAGATTTGTTGCTGGTTGGTCCATTGGAAACCTGGAAAAATAATTCGAAAAAACCCGCAACACGAAAGTACGTGGTATGCACCATTTTTACAAAGGAAATTTACTTCTTGTTGACGTTTGATGGTTGAAATGGAATTCATATGGAGCAAAAATTTGTTTGGAGCTTTTTTGCATTATGATTGAGGGCTGTGCAAAGAATAAATGTAGATCCATAATAATAAATAGTTGCAATAATTAAAATAAAGCTTGAAAATTGTCTTTTTAGTGTAAAAATGAGGTTTTATTGGCTTCGGGTGGGGAAAAGAGATGCGCATGGGATAAAATTCTAAGACAAAACATCTTTCAGCTATCATAATCAGTCATAGTCATAAATAAGAAAAAATAATCTATTTTTATGCACAAATAAATAGAGAAAAATAGCTAAAAATAGGAAAAAAAAAGAATTTTTGCGTTATCAAAATCTAGAAAATTATGATTCGTGGTTGTGGCTATATAACAAACCTGAGACATGAATTTTGGCTTTGTTTATGTATCTTAGTTCATGTTATTTATGTTTTATGGGAAAAATATGTACAAAATAATACCCTACACCTATGTAGCGCAGCATAACCTAAACATTAGAGGGAAAGGGTGATGTTAAGAGATTAAGAGGGTGTGAATATTTGAAATATTTGATCATGCATTCCATTTAGAATTGCAATAATTCAGTTTAAGGGGCTAGTAGCATTAGGAATCAGTGCTAGTCTCCATACATTGAAGCATACGTTTAGTGAAAATCATGGAAGTGCTATTTTTCCACATCACAAAATGCTGATTTGATTAATATTGTTTGTGCACTAGGATCATATGAACTATGCATAATGCTTGAGATGGTATCAGTCATGGATTGTATAGCAATTGTCTTCCTAGGACATGACTTATAACACCATATTGGGGAATATGGGAATTTCCCATAACTTTGGGACATGTGGTCAAATCTTTGGATTTGTCATAACTTAAACATTATAAGAGCTCAATAGATTCCAATTTTCAAGTGCTTTCCAATGATAGGTCACATCAGATGGTTTTGAGAAACTTATGGGCATGTTATCTGGGTGCCACCTTTTTAATATTCAAAAAATGGGAATTGGGAGATTCCCAAAATCACTAATATTATGTTTTATACGTGGAGTGGAAAGGAGCCTTTGCTGTAGGGTAGTTGTACGTTTTCCTTAGGACTATTTGGTGAGGATCTATATGTTCCTGGATCGTACAAAACAAGAAAAGAGTGGAGTTTGTGCGTTATGTTTTATATGTTGGAGTGACGCATCTTGGGACCAATCCCTGAGGTGTAGGAGAGTCACAGTGGAGCCATGGCAATCAACCGAGGGGAGCTTCCTGATGTTTGTGTTACGAGGCACTATGGCTATATGTTATGGGATCTACCTCTGAGGAGAAGGGAAGGTAAATGTTGGACTACATATCAGCTACAAACTTATAATTAAGTCTATTTAGTGTACATCGGTGTATTATAGACACTCTTGGGTCTGTGAGGCCGTGTGGTGGGGTTGTTTGTTGTGTTCATGAGGTAAGGCTAGTGCCATAGCTAGCGCCGGCCCATTTTAGGTCCCATCAGTGGTGTGTTTGTTGGGAGTCGCCAACAAGTGGTGGTTTTGAATCTAGGGTTTCTAGGGACCAAATAGTCAGTTTATGTCCTCTAACAAGAACCGTCAAGTCGAAATACAAAAAACAGAACGTGCTAAGAGGGCTAGACAATGGTTGGAGATTGTAAGGTACTATTCTCCTCAAAGAAGCAGTCCACTACGCATAAGCAACATTGGTTCTAATAACTTAAGTGTCACAAGCTGCCCTTTGAGTGCAAGTGAAAGTCTTAGTACTTCCCCTCTTCTAGTGAATCAACCCACTTCAAGTGGGGGTGTAGTTTTACCTACACAAACTCCTGTTGTCAATCTAGTTGTAGCCATGGCACAACCCATCACAATTCCAGCAAGGACACTGGATTTACTGGCATTAGGAGCACCTTTGCCTATTTTCCATGGGTTGGTAGAAGAAGATGGAGAACTCCATATTAAGGAGTTTCAAACGCTCATGTTCAACTATGGAATCCCCAAGACGAAGGACACCTAATGATGTTCTTCAATATGACATTAAAAGGAAGGGCGGTAGTATGATATCATGGTCCAGAGGCAGGAATCATAACTAGCACTAACCAATTCATCACGGCCTTCCATAGAGAGTTCGCTCCTAAGAGGGTATGGACATTATTGGTTGCATGTCTTGAATGCAACACGCTAAGAGAAAAATGAGAATGTCTAGGCCTATGCCAAGAAGCTGAAGCAAGTTCTTCGCAAACTTAATACTTACATCCCCATTCCACCAGCTGCACAGTTGCAATATTTCCTACATGGATTGGATTTCAATATCCAGGTGCAGCTCAGTAGTGTCGCTTTGGCCGAAATTGACACTGTGATCACCCAAGCAAGAGTAGAGTCATGCTTGCAAATGACTTATGCAGCAAGGATAAATTGGAATGGTAATAATTTGGCATTGACTAGCGAGAGTCAAGGGGACCCCATGTCAAATGTGAATGGAAGAGGGAGTTTCATGCCAAATCTGCCTATGTTACCAGCTCCTCCCAATAGTATGACTATGCCTATGGCTAGTCAGTCGGCCTCACTAAATAGTGGGGGCCAATTAATTAATCCTAGTGTTATCCCAATAGGTCAATGGCCAATTCCTAATCAAGTGGTTAGGCCGATGTGATGATAGATAGATGATCGCGGCTATGAGTCAGGTGCCTCAAACGTCCTTGGCGAAGTTAAGGACATGATGAAGCACTACACTGATATGATTTCTGAATAGTATAAACAATAGCTATGGATGTTAATTTTCTTAAGAAGTAGTAGAAATTGATAGGGAGTCCACGCCCTGAAGAGGGTGCCCCCTCAAGATTTAGCTGTAAGTGGTGTGGTGGCCAACATTTCCCTAGGAATTGTGCAAATGTCAAATGCGATATTTGCGGAAAGTCTAGCCACTTAACTGCTACTTGTAGGAGTAAGATCAGTTCTCTCCAACAAGGGAGTAAAGTGCCAGGTCCAGTTAACCGTCGTGCACAAGGGAATAATCTCCAGCAAGATGAGGAACCAAGACAAATACTACAATGAGGAAAGGCTATTGTAGAGGAGTTGCCTTATGGCAGTGGAGTCAGTTTTATTGAGGCTGTATGTGTCAATGATGTTGAAAATTCTAATCTACAAGCCATAATAAGAGGTGAAAAGATTAAAGAGGGTGATAAAGGAACTGTAAACCTGTCGAGGGAAACCCTAAGCAAGATGTTAGGAAAAAGCAAATTCTAAATCCTGATATGAAAGGTGGACCTCTAAGGCCTGTTGATAATAAAGTTGATCTCGAGAAGGATAAAGGATTGCCAAGAAAGAAGACAAAATTTAAAAAAGAGGTACCAAAGCCGGGTCCAAAGACCAAAGGTGACAATGGTTTGGCGTGAGAAGAGAACTTTGGCTAACTACCATGACTATGATCTAGCAAGTTCTCTTTGCAAAGTTAAACCATATGTGAATCTCCTACAATTGATTAAACTTTGTTCAGGAGTACACAAGGAATTCAAGAAAATCCTACGTATTGGGTATATTGTGGAACCTTTGGGCATCTCACGAGTGGGAGAAGATTGGTTCGATCATGCTGAAAAGCATTGCCCTAGGGTTCCAACATATGTGGATGGAATATTGGTGGAGCACGCTATTGTGGACACTAGATTCTCCATCAATATCATGAGTTTAGACTTGATGGAGAGGCTAGGTCTCTAAATTCAAAAAGACAGCTCCACACTTCTTAGGATGGCAGATCATAGTCTAAGAAAACCAGAAGGTTGCATCACTAAAGTCCACGTTATAGTTGCAAGCATGGAATGCTATCTAGACTTTAGCGTGATAAGGTTTGCAGGATGTCCTAGCTATCGAGTTTTGCTAGGTAGGCCATGGATCTTATGAATAGACTTCCAAGTTGATACACTTGCTGGTGGAGTGATTCTAGGGAGAGGTGCCAATTGTGTAATAGTGGATGCTTACCTTGAGTCTCCTCAGAGTGAGAGAGCTCCTTTATCCTCTACTGAACTAGAAACAATAGATGATCCATTCGGTAGTGAGATGTCATCGAATGATGGATCTAAAGAAGGTTCCACTATAGAGGACATTTATCTGATAACACTAAATGAACCGATAGAGCCTCAAGATTGAATAAAAGATGTGGACCTTATCGAGTTGGACCTTGGTATGCCTAATGATTCGCAGCCAATGAAATTAGGTTCCATGCTCAATTCGGAAGAGAGAGAGGATTATGTGTCCTTGATTTAGGAGTTTCGTGACATCTTCACGAAATTAGGGGCATTTACCCCAGTCTGGCTATGCATACTATTCTTGTAAAGGAAGGTACCCGCCCTGTACGCCAGAAAGTAAGGAATATTCCTTTTGAATTAAGGGACAGGTTGTTTGAGGAGCTACAGAAGTTGTGAAAAGCAGGTTTGATCTTCCCTATTCAGCATATTGAATGGTGTTCACTAGTCGTAATCAGAAAGAAGAAGAATAATCAAATCTAGCTTTGTGTAGACTTTAGAGAGTTGAATAAATAGACTATTAAAGACTACTACCCGTTGCTATTTATTGACCAAATTCTAGTTCAAATAGCGGGTAGGGAAATATATTCGTTCATAGATTGCTTTGCGGGGTATAACCAAATGACAATTGTTGAGCAAGACAAGTTGAAAACGACATTTATTATTGTCTTCAATACCTTTGCTTACCATGTGATGGCTTTTCTCTCTCCTGCCACCTGGAACAACCCATTGTCACTCAGATTTGAAGGTCTCAGCATCAAATCAAGAAGGGGAAGATTTGGATCTGAAAGATCTTTAAGGATTTTGCAAATTTGGAAGACTCAAGGAAGAAACATAATGTCTATTGACACTCATTTTTAGTGCTCTAAGAACTTGTGTCTTTTGACACATCTCAACCAACTTTTCTATTGCTTAAATTTGATAATTCTGAAATTGATTTTCTTCTGTTTTCGCAAGTCTAACATGGGCAAAGATTCTCCAACTACCCATTTCAAAGGAGTTGGGTTTCATACTTGCTGGTAGACCTACATCAAACTCATCCTGATGAAGAAGGGCCTCTGGGCCATTACTACTGGAAATGAAAAGAAGCCTCATGATGCAGACCTTGCTGTCACTTGGCAAAAGAACGATGATAAGGCTCATGCCATTATCAAACTAGAGCTAGACAATAGCTATATCCAGCATGTGGATAATTGTTAGACTTCATAGGATACATGGAAGAGACTTGACACTTTGTTCAGTGCACACTCTAAATCATCAAAATATGGTCTCTTGATTGAGTTTTTTAGGCTTGAAATGAAGTCCAACACATCACGTGCGATGCATCTAAATTACATGGAAGGACTTCTAACCCAACTTGTAGGAATCAACATGAAAATGGAAGAAGATGTTTGCATCGGTGTTCTACTTAAGAGTTTGCCTCTTGAATATAATAATGTATCAACAACTTTAATCAACATGCCAAACCCTGAACTTGTTGATATCCAAGCATCACTGTTAGAGGAGGAAAAGAAGCTAAAAACTAAGGAAGAACCAAGCACCTCTAGAGATGAACATGCATTATATGTTGGCAACAGGTACAAAGGCAAGAAGGATCAGCTCTTCTGTGACTTTTGCAAAAGGACCAGACACGCAAGAAGTTCTACCACTCCAGAAAGAGGTTCCAAAAGGCCTATCTAGTTGCAGCCAAACAAGAAGAAAACGGAGCAAAGGAATAAGAAGAAGAAGAAGACCATCAGGAGAAACCTTATCAGTCATTCTATTCGGAGACTTTTTTAGTTTTGTATTTCCTAGCCCTAATGCCTCAAACATAAACTTTTAAACTTCTCAATTAGCCATGTACTATAGCATTTGTACACTTTATGAGGCCCTTGCTACATCCTCTGGATGTCCATCATGTTTGTGGTACCCACACTTAGTCTTTTTTGCAACAATCTCTAGAGTTTTTCCATGTTTACGGTGTGCCAACACTTTCCAGGGTGTTGCTTTCACTAAAGCCTCTACACACTTTGTACTTCTGGTTGTGATCATGAGGAGGGGTGTCGAGAGATTTGCAATCACACCTACTTCAGTCCCTTTGTAAGGAGCATGAGGGCTCAGGACCAAAATCCCATATGCACAATAGGAGAAAGTGCCACCACTCAATTCCTATAAAGCATTGTACTTGCACTCTTTTTCTAAGGCAATGATAGTACTCTTTTCTTTACAGTAAATTGTCTTGTCACTGTTAATACACAAGATTGTGTTTATGAGTTCAAGTCTCAATCTTGGAACCTAATTCACTTGTGTGGTAATTTGTCTTTGTCAGAGTCAATGTCTTCATTAGTCTCTTCTTCCTCTTTCAACCTCCAAAGCTTCAGCATCTGCTATACTCTAGATCCCGCGTATTTTAACACTAACCTAGGCTGTTGTTCTAGAAGGTCATGTTAGTGTGGGGCAATTAGAGAAGCCTATTAAAAATAACCAAAAGGAAAAAACCCTAAATATCTGAAAGAACATCCATGAATATACAGAAGTGTGTAAAAAGTAGTTTTAACCCCTATAAAAATAGAGAAGAAAGAAAAATATTTAAGCACTTGTTTATCGCCTGGCGAAGGCCTAGTAGGTTCTTGGGGATGAGACAAGACTCGGGGCTGATGCCTTGTCTTCCTAGGGATAGCAACTAAGTGAAAAAAGTAAAGCAAATAAAAGAAGGTTGGAGCAAAAATAAAAGTGAGCATTAGACAAGGATTAAGTGTTTCCTCGCGAGGGCTTGGTAGGTTCTTGGGTATTGAGACAGGACCTGAGGCCGATGCCTTATTCTCCTTTGATCACTACGCTCAACTCCCTCCTTTTTACACGCCCGAGTATGGAAAATTTGGGACTACAAGAGGAAAATGTGCTAAAAGGCACCATTTATTGATCATGCTATAGGAGTCCTCACCTAGTAGGAGCTCCTAGTTGAGGTGTTCTTCGTTAGGTAGGTAGTTCAAACCACCACTTAAGATGACCTTTATGATAGTTCTTTTTAGCTTGACCGTGTTGGAGCAGTGGGTTAGTGACTAGCTTTGGGCTTTCCATCAAATTATGCTAGGCCTAATCCTCGTGGATTTCCTGCCTTGGTTTTGTCAGGGGGTAGGGTGAAAGTTGTGATGTGTTTTATTGTGTATTTATTTTGTATTAGCTTGATACTCCTTGTGGTTATGTTTATGTGCAAATCTGTTCATGGAATTCGACGGGCTAAGTCGCCCTATCCTGTGCTCGCCAATGATAGCTGATTTTTGACTTTGAGAAGTGCTTAAAAATAACAAAAAAAACTAAATTTTAGGGGAAAAATAGACTTCTCGAATGCGGCAGCTGCAATCATTATGATTTTCATAATTTCTTGGCATGCTAGATGAGACTTTTGAGATGCTTGGCAGTGGGGGACTCCAGGATGGACTGCCATAAATTTCTAGACCTCAAATCGGATGTGGACAGTCAAATGGTAGTGCCTGGGAGGCCAAGACCCAAAAAGGCCAAGTATAAATGGACTTTAGGGGCCAAAGGGTGTGACCCTTGGGGACTCCCTTTGGGGGCCCCTAAAAAAATTGATTTTGTGGGGGGGAGATTAAAACAACCACTTGAAGGAAAAAACGGCGCCCTCCTGTGGCACAACGAGATTTTGAGAGGGGGGGCTATGGGCTTCAAAGCAACCCCCCAACTGATTGCATCACTAATCTTATTTCTTTCCACGCTCTCCATCACCGGTCTTCATGTGAGCAATGGATGCCTAGACATGGAGATCAAAATTTAGTATTTCTCTCTCCTCCCTCTCTCTCCCGGTTGAAGGATGCTTCCTGGCATGAATCAGATTGCTCCAAGATCAAGAGGAGGCTGAGGGGAGATGCTCATCATTGAAGATTTGTTGATGGTTGGTATATTGGTAACCTGGAAAAATAATTCAAAAAAACCCACAACACACAAGTAAGCAGTATACGTCACTTTTACAAAGGAAATTTACTTCTTGTTGAAGTTTGATGGTTGAAATGGAATTCATATGGAACAAAAAGAAATTTGGAGCTTTTTTGCATTATGATTGAGGGCTGTGCATTAAATAAATGCAGATCCATAATTATAAATAGTGGCAATAATTAAATTATAGCTTGAAAAGCGCATTTTTAGTGTAAAAATGAAAGTTTTATTGGCTTCGAGTGGGAAAAAGAGATGCGCATGGGATACAATTCTGAGACAAAACATCTTTCAGCTGTCATAATCAGTCACTAGTCATAAATAACAAAATAATGTATTTTAATGCACAAATAAATATAGAAAAATAGCTAAAAATAGAGAAAAATAGGATTTTCGTATTATCAAAATCTAGAAAATTATGATTCATGGTTGTGACTGTATAACAAAGTTGAGGCATGAAGTTTCACTTCAGTTTAGCTTTTTTTATGTATCATAGTTCATGTTTTTTCTATTTTATGCAAAAAATACATACAAAATAATACCGTACACCTATGCAACACAAGATAACCTAAACGTTAGAGGGAAAGGGTGAGGTTAAGAGATTAAGAGGGCTAAGAGGATGTGAATATTTGAAATATTTGATTGTGCATTCCATTTAGAATTGCGATAATTAAGTTTAAGGGGCTAGTAGCACAAGGAATTGGTGCTAGTCTCCATATATCGAAGCCTACTTTTAGTAAAAATAATGAAAGGGTTGTTTTTCCACATAAAAAAATACTGATTTGATAAATATTATTTGTGCACTAGGATCATATGCACTATACAGAACGCATGACATCATATCAATCCTGGATAGCATAGCAATTGTCTTCCTAGGACATGACTTATACGTGGAGTGGAAAGGAGCCTTTGTTGTAGGGCAGTTATACATTTTCCTTGAGACTGTTTGGTGAGGATCTATATATTCCTAGATCATACAAAATAAGAAAAGAGTGGATTTTATGCATTTTGTTTTATATGTTGGAGCGACGTCAATCAGTATAAGGTGTATATATAAGGTGAGGATCTATATAAGGTATATGAGAGTCACAGTGGAGCCACAACAATCAGTGGAGGGGAGCTTCCTGATGTTTGTGTTATGAGGCACTATGCCTATATGTTATGGGATCTCCCTTTGAGGAGAAGGGAAGGTAAAAGTTAGACTACATATTAGCTACAAATGCATAATTAATTCTATTTAGTGTACATCAGTGTATTACAAACGCTCTTGGTCCGTGAGGCCATGTGGTGGGGTTGTCTGTTGTCTGCATGAGGTCCGGCTAGTGCCATAGCTAGCGCCAGCCCATTTTAGGTCCCATCAATGGTGTGTTTGTCGGGAGCCACCAACAAGTGGCGGTTCCGAATCTAGGGTTTCTAGGGACCAAATAGTTGGTTTATGTCCTCTGACAAGAACCGTCAAGTCAAAATGCAAAAAGCGGAATGTGCTGAGAGGGCTAGACAGTGGTTGGAGATTGTAAGGCACTATTCTCCACAAAGAAGTAGTGCACTACGCATAAGCAAAAATGGTTCTAATAACTTAAGTGTCGCAAGCAGCACTTTGGGTGCAAGCAAAAGTCTTAGTACTTCCCCTCTTCCAGTGAATCGACCCATTTCAAGTGGGGGTGTAGTTTTACCTACACAAACTCTTGTTGTCAATCCGGTTGTAGCCATGGCACAACCCATCACAATTCCAGGGACACCGGATTTACCGGCATTAGGAGCACCTTTGCTCATTTTCCATGGTTTGGCAGAAGAAGATGGAGAACTCCATATTAAGGAGTTTCAAACGCTCATGTTCAACTATTGAATCCAAGACGAAGAACACCTAATGATGTTATTCAATACGGCGTGAAAAGGAAGGGCAACAGTATGGTATCATGGTCTAGAGGCCAGAACCATAACTAGCACTGACCAATTCTTCATGGCCTTTCGTAGAGAGTTCACTCTTGAGAGCGATGGATAGTATTGGTTGCATGTCTTGAATGTAACACGCCAAGAGACAAATGAGAATGTCCATGCCTATGCCAAGAAGCTGAAGCAAGTTCTTCGCAAACTTAATACTTATATCCCCATTTAATATCCAAGTGCAGCTTAGTAGTGTCGCTTTGGCCGACATTGACACCGCTATCACCTAAGCAGAAGGAGTAGAGTCACGCTTGCAAGCGGCTTATGTAGCAAGGATAAATTGGAATGTAAATAATTTGGCATTGACCAATGGGAGTCAAGGAGACCCCATGTCAAATGTGAATGGAAGAGGGATTATCATGCCAAATCTGCCTATGTTACTACCAGCTCCTCCCAATAGTATGACTATGCCTATGGCTAGTTAGGCGGCTGCACTAAATAGTGGGAGCCAAACAGTGAATCCTAATGTTGCCCTAGTAGGTCAGCGGCCAATTCCTAATAGACAAGAGGTAAAGACGACAAAGACAAAGCACAATGAATTGAATCAATATGTATTGACAGAACCTGGAATCCTTTGTCTGGAGCTACTTAGAAGTAATCTCCAGGCATTAGATCTCCTAGCACTCCCTCATAGACCAAAAATGTGGATCAAAATAATAGCTCCTTCTTGATACTCGAAACCCAAATCTGATGGCTTCATTGGCTTCAGAAGGGGGGTGAAACCCCAGGACACCCAGGACACGTGGTCAGGGATCTTTGAGATCACTTCTTCTTCTTCTTTCAGTTCAAAGTGCAGTTTTAAGCTTGTCAACAGTGAGCACGACGTGCACCATTTTGCGAATTTGTCTTTTTGATGAAAAGTCCCATATCTCATTGAAAAAGCCACTTGATTTTTGCATGCCATCCTTATCTAGAATCTTTTCTAACTTTTTCACATTTTTACAATAATAATATAAAAAATAGGCTAAAATTGTCAAAAAATCTAGTATTTTTGGACCATTCATGCCACTCACAATAGTACTAATGACTCAGATCACATTGACTCTCTTGATCAATAATAAAGTCGGATCATGGTGTATTACACGCTTTTTCACACTATGTCTGCATAGCATCATGACAACGTTATTGCCAATCCAACTGCCATACCGGTTGTAAGTAATGCAATTTCAAATTTACGGATGCTTGCTTTGATTTTGGCATGAGATGCATTAGATCCATACTATGTCACACAAGGATGGTTTAATCCAAAGGATAAATTTCATCCCAAATATTTGAAAGATGTAGTTTGCAAAGTACTCATGTCAAGCGAAGTAAAACCGCAACTAGATATTATAAAATTAATGCATAGCATAAACAACGTATAAAGTTCCAAGGTATTGTTAATTCTCCCTTCTTGAAAATTAGTAGTAATTTTTTTCACCCGATTGAAGGTATGTTGTAGTTTGCAGGCTTGATGGATTGCATGGTAGGTAGTCTAGCCTAAGGAAATCCATTCCCGAAAACTCTAAGATCTTTGCCCAAGCTCTCGCTAATATCTCAAACTATTAGTTCATTGGGGTCTTGATGTTGTGCATAGTTAACACAAACAACGACCATAAGGATTAAAACTAAGATGCCTTGAGATCCACTCGATAGCGACTATGTTTATCAATCATATTCGGGGTTGGGCTAGACACAACAACAACTCCAGGGCAAATGAATAGCATAAGGAGTTAGGAAACCCTAAGTCAAAGGAAAGACTAATGCTTTTATACTTGTTAGGAAGAAGGGTGGGTTATCGATCAATGTAAGTGACTAGTAGAACTCATGTCTTGTATTGTGTCTGAAACCTTAACATTTTCCTTAGCTGAAAGAAGGGTGTGTAAGTAAATTTTACATAGAACCTCTCTTGATCCCAAGGGGGAGAGCAAATATGCAATGGATAGGTTATCGAAACCATTTGTGCAATGTTTGGAAAAAGGATACCATTGTTTTTAATGATTGATCAAACAACGTCCTAAATTCTTTTGCATTAAATTGATTGTTAGGATGTGATTTGGATGATTATTCTAAGTGCTTGTGTTTGATGGTAAATGCATGGCAGGGGTTTGTGATGACAAGTTGCCATGGGAATAAAGGAATGTTTTCTTGGACAATGATATTAGGTTAATTTCCTTGATTGTGTTTGACTCTTAATTGGGTTAATTAAGGAAACGATAATTTTTGCATGGGTGGATCATCTCCAATGTCACACCGTATTTCAACTTGAGAAGGGCACTGCTTGATTTACGGGCTGAAGGTCGAGTGATGAAAGGGCCAACCATGGAAGTGGTGTCTCACTTCTAGGTTACTTGGGTTCAGGTGGAGCTCTGGACACCCCTTGCCTAGTCCAAAATGGAGTTGAAGACTGCCATGAGCCCAACGTTTGTGGTGTTGGAAGATCCTATTCTAGATAATGGATGGAAATTAGGGTGCCATGTGATTTGGACCGGCTACTTCTGCTGGCAAGAAGGGATATATAATTTTCCCTGTATGGGCAGGAGACAAAGATTAATGTGAATATTATAAGTTAAGGAATTTGTTTAAACTTGTTTGTCAAAAGGATTACTTGCTCTGTATTCATATTTTTGCCGGAAATTATGCGAATCAACCCTGTTCCCTAAAAGCCTTAATTAAGGAAGCTGATTTTAAATGTCACTCATAAATGTGATAGGACCTAATTAGAAAACTAAAGCTATTAAGGGGAGTAGGTGGGCGGAACCCCCGACGGGTCTGTCCTACAGTAGGGTGGTCCTAGAGAATTGGGAGCCTTATCACAAGGTTTTACCATCATTCCACCTTTGGGTATGGTTAAGTTAGAACCCGATTCATGCCATTTTAGGGGACTGGAATGGGACTATGCTGCCCTACGGGTAGAGAGGTTAAGCGGCGCATCCCTCTCATTTCCCATTCTCTTTGAACCAAGTGCGGCATGAATCTACTTTGGATTAGGTATCTTTGCACAAAGTAAGATCTCTAGGACTGGACACTAGAGTATTGTAAGGAGACCTTGATCCCTAGGAATCAAGATTTTAGGTCAATCCTAGTGGGCTCGACCGTGAACGTTTATTCTAAGTGCTTATGTGTGATGTTGAATGCATGGCACGGGTTTGTGATGACAAGTTGCCATGGAAATAAATGAATGTTTTCTTGGACAAAGTAAGATCTCTAGGACTGGACACTAGAGTATTGTAAGGAGACCTTGATCCCTAGGAATCAAGATTTTAGGTCAATCCTAGTGGGCTCAACCGTGAACGTTTATTCTAAGTGCTTGTGTGTGATGGTGAATGCATGAAAGGGGTCTGTGATGACAAGTTGCCATGGAAATAAATGAATGTTTTCTTGGACAATGATATTAGGTTGATTGCCTTGATTGTGTTTGACTCTTAATTGGGTTAATTAAGGAAATGATATTTTTTGTGCAGGTGGATCATCTCCAAGGTCACACCGCATTTCAACTCGAGAAGGGCACTGCTTGATTCATGGGCCGAAGGGCGAGTGGTGAAAAGGCCAACCATGGAAGTGGTGTTCCACTCCTAGGTTGCTTGGGGTTAGATGGAGCTCTGGACACCCTTTGCCTAGAACAGAGTTGAAGATTGCCGTGAGCCCAATGTTTGTGGTATTGGAAGATCCTATTCTAGATAATGGATGGAAATTATGGCGCCATGTGATTTGGACCAGCTACTTCTGTTGCGTAGAAGGGATATATAATTTCTCTTATATGGGCAAGAGACAAAGATTAACATGTAGATAAGAGAAGGGCATTGCTCGATTCATGGGCCAAAGGTCGAGTGGTGAAAAGGCCAACCATGGAAGTGGTGTCTCACTCCTAGGTTACTTAGGGTTAGGCAGAGCTCTGGACACCCCTTGCCTAGTCCAAAATAGAGTTGAAGACCGTGGTGTTGGAAGATCCTATTTTAGATCATGGATAGAAAGTATGGTGCCATGTGATTTGGACTTGCTATTTCTATTGGAAAGGAAGGGATATATAATTTCTCTTGTATAGGCAGAGACAAAGATTAATGTGAATATAAGTTAAGGAATTTGTTTAAACTTGTTTGTCAAAAGGATTTCTTGCTATTATTCATGTTTGTGTCGTAAATTATGTGAATGAACCATGTTCTCTAAAAGGCTTAATTAAGGAAGCTCATTTTAAATGTCACTCATAAATATCATAGGACCTAATTATAAAACTAAAGCTATTAAGGGAAGCAGGTGGGCGAAACCCCTGACGAGTCTGTCCTACAGTAGGGTGGTCCTAGAGAATTGGGAGGCTTCTCATAAGGTTTTACCATCATTCGACCTTTGGGTATGGTTAAGTTGGAACCCGATTCTTCATGCCATTTAATGGGAACGAAATGAGACTATGCTGCCCTACGGGTAGAGAGATTGAACGGTGCATCCCTCTCATGTCCCATTCTCTTTGAACCAAGTATGGTGTGGATCTGCTTTGGATTAGGTATCTTTGTGCGAATTAGGATATCCAATACAACCCTATGCTAGAGTACTGTCAGGAGATCTTGATCCCTAGGAATCTAGATTTTAGGTCAATTATAGTGGGCTCGACCGTGAACGTTCCATTGTGAGGCGGACTTGGGAAACCCTAGGCAACGAGAAACCCCAGAATATCCCATGGGAGTGCTGGGAAACAACACTTAGATTCATTTCTTAATGGACCTCTAAAACATGCTTGGAAAGGTGGGCACGTTACAGTTGGTATTAGAGCAAAACTTCGTAATGATATGTGATTGATTAATATATGCTTCATAGATATATCCTAAACGAAATAACCTAAGTGGTATGGCTTGATTGTCATGCACTTTCTACACCCACAAATGCTAACATGCAAGAGAAGAAATTCCTTCTCAAGAAAATTAAGGCACCCGAGTTTAACGGAGAAGAAATAGATGTCGTAGCCAAGGCAAAGATATGTATTGAGTCAATGGATGACTATTTCTCTACTACGGGAACTGTCTCTATCAATCAAGCAATGATAGCCAAACTTAAGTTAGTTGGCCAGGCTTGGATATGGTGGAAGAAATGGTACAAAGATCAATGTATGTTTGTAGTCTTTGTCTCTTAGGCTCAGCTGAAAGATGTTGTACATGGACGATACCTTCCACTGACCTACCAAAATTTGAGGATGAATGAATTCTTCAAGTTAAAGCAGCTGGAATTAGCCTTGGAAGCTTACTACTCAAAATTTGTAACCCTACTAAAATATGCACCACCTATGGATATTGCGCAGCAAGTATCTAAGTTTTGCCATGGTCTGAACACTCCTCTAAACCACTGTCTTGAAGCATTGCGTCCAACAAACTTGCAAGATGCATTACTTCGAGCAAAGTTGATCATCCAAGAGCTTAGATTGAGAAATTGTGACAAAGATGATTCTCGAGATTAGGACAAGAGATGCCACATGTGTAGAGAGATAGGGCACATCCATAAGAGATGTCCCTATCATCAATGTTTCCATTGCAATGAGCTAGGATACATCCAAGCAGACTGCCTTGACTTAAGTTCAGAAGATATGGAGCCTCCAAAGAAATGAAGCTACATAAATGCAGTCTATGGATATATAGAGGAATCAGATGAATATGAAGATTTAGAACCTACTATACCTCTTTAGGATGATTAGAAATCCTAGAAGTTTTATTGACATGTAATACAACTTATATTGGGAATGAATCCTACTCTCGTACCTATGGTTAATTGCAATAATATGAGTTGCACTACTTGAGTCACTAGGAGTAGTGCATTGGATGCATGAGGGTCCTAACCCATAGGACTTAAGTCCCATTAATGCTTTATCTTCCCCCGTTCTTCCAAGATGAGGACATCTTGAGTTCTATAAGGGGAAGAGGATGTAATATTCCTCGTCCATGGGGCATAGGAACCCCCGCTTGCAAGCTAATTCAAATTTTTTTAATCTTTCCCCCTTGTCGTCACCGATAGACAGTGGCAGGGGGAAAGAAGAGGAAGTAGAAGATGATGTGGTGGAGAGAGAGGATGATGACATGGAGAAGGAGATGTCGAAGAGGCTGACGTGTAGGAATTTGACGATGTGGAGGAGGAAGATGGAGACAAGGAGGAGAGAAAAGGTGATGATGACATGGATGAGAACAATGATGGGGAGGAGCACATGTGTGCTACCTTTCCCCCCTTCCCCAATAATACTCCTCCCCCTATAAAACCCCCCCTTAAGCAAAGGGGATAGCCCCTTTTTCTTTTCCCCTTATTGCCGGCTAAGGGAGAGAGAGAGAGAGAGAGAGAGAAGGGAGACAAAAAAGAAAAAGAAGAAGAAAGAGAGGTGAGAAGAGAGAGAAGAAGAAGAAGAAGAAGAAGAAGAAGAAGAAGAAGAAAGAGGGGTGAGAAGAGAGAGAGAAAGAAGAATAAGAAGAAAAAGAGGGAGAGAGAGAACCCCCCCAGAAGGTTCTCCTTCTCTTCCCCTCCTAAGAGGGTGGCCACATGCGCTTTTGTTTTTCTTAGTGTATTCCCTACCTCGCAAGCTGACTTCCCCCCAAAATTTCCCCTGTCTCTCAGGCAAGAGATTGTTGAAAACCATGTGAAGGTTGTGCCTAGGAATGAGAAAGATTGGGAATGGTGCCAAAGAAAAACATATTGACAGTAGAAGAAAATCCCATAATCCGCAATGAAGCCTCCACTGAGGATGCCATTGCCAATCGAACTAGGGTACCACTTGTAAGAAATGCATTTTCAAATTTACGGATGCTTGCTTTGATTTTTGCTTGAGATGCATTAGACCCATACTATGCCACACAAGGATGGGGTTAACTGAAAGGATAAAGTTCATTCCAAATATTTGAAAGATGCAATTTGCAAAGTACTCATGTCAAGAGAAGTAAAACTATGACTAGATATTATCAAATTCATGCATAGCATAAACAATGCATAAAGTTGCAAGGTATTGTTAATTTTCCCTTCTTGAAAATTAGTAATAATGTTTTTTACCCCACTGAAGGTATGTTCTAGCTTGCATGATTGAAAGATTGCATGGTAGGCAGTGTAGCCTAAAGGAAATCCATTCTCGAAAACTCTAAGATCTTTGCCCAAGCTCTATCTAATATCTCGAACTGTTAGTTCATTGGGGTCTTGATGTTGTGCGTAGTTAACACAAACAACAACCATAAGGATTAAAACTAAGATGCCTTGAGATCCACCCGATAGCGACTATGTTTATCAATCCTATTCGGGGTTGGGCTAGCCACAACAAAAACTCCAGGTCAAATGAAGAGCTCAAGGAGTTAGGAAACCCTAGGTCAAAGGAAAGACCCATGCTTTTATACTAGTTGGAAAGAAGACTGGGTTATCGATCAATGTAAGTGACTAGTAGAAATTATATCTTGTATAGTGTTTGAAACCTTAACATATTCCTTAGTTGAAAGAAGGGTGTGTTAAGTAAATTTACATAGAATCTCTCTTGATCCCAAGGGGGAGAGAAAATACGCGATGGAAAGGTTATCGCGACCATTCATGCAATGTTTGGAAAAAGGATACCATTGTTTTTTATGATTGATCAAACAATGTCCTAAATGCTTTTGCATTAAATTGATTGTTAGGATGTGATTTGGATGATTATTCTAAGTGCTTTTGTTTGATGGTAAATGCATGGGAGGGGTTTGTGATGACAAGTTGCCATGGGAATAAAGGAATGCTTTCTTGGACAATGATACACGTTGATTGCCTTGACTGTGTTTGGCTCTTAATTGGGTTAATTAAGGAAAGAAGATTTTTTGTGTGGGTGGATCATCTCCAAGGTCACGCCGCATTTCAGCCTGAGAAGGGCTGCTCAATTTACGGATTGAAGGTTGAGTGGTGAAAGGGCCAACCACGGAAGTTGTGTCTCACTCCTAAGTTGCTTGGGGTCATATGGAGCCTTGGACACCCCTTGCCTAGTCCGGAATGGAGTTGAAGACATATGTGGTGTTGGAATATCCTATTCTAGATAATGGATGGAAATTATGGTGCCATGTCATTTGGACCAGATACATTTGCTGGGTAGAAGGGATATATAATTTTTTCCTATATGGGAAGGAGACTAAGATTAATGTTAAGATAAGTTAAGGAATTTGTTTGAACTTGTTTGTCAAAAGAATTGCTTGCTCTGTATTCAAGTTTGCTCCATAAATTATGTGAATGAACCCTGTTTCCTAAAAGGCTTAGTTAAGGAAGCTGATTTTAAATGTCGCTCATAAATGTGATAGGACCTAATTAGAAAACTAAAGCTATCAAGGGAAGCGGGTGGGCGGAACCCCCAATGGGTCTATCCTATAGTAGGGTGGTCCCAGAGAAATGGGAGGCTTCTCACAAGCATTTACCATCATTCGATATTTGGGTATGGTTAAGTTAGAACCTGATCCATGTTGTTTTAGGGGACCAAAATGGGACTATGCGCTATGGGTAGAGAGGTTGAGCGGTGCATCCCTCTCATTTCCCATTCTCTTTGAACCAAGTGCAGCATGGATCTACTTCAAATTAATTATCTTTATGCAAAGTAGGATGTCCATGACTTGACGCTAGAGGACTGTCAGGAGACCTTGATCCCTAGGAATCCAGGTTTCAGGTCGATCCTAGTGGGTTCGACCACGAACATTCCATTGCGAGGTAGACTCGGGAAACCCTAGGTGAAAAATGTGAGAACATTCCATGGGCATGTGGGGCAGGGAAGCTTAGATTCATTTCTCAATGGACCACTAAAATGTGCTTGGACAGGCGGGCACGTTATAGTTGGTATTAGAGCAAAAATTCATAATGATATGTGATTGATTAATATATGGTTCATAGGCATATTCTAAAAGAAATAACCTAAGTGGTATTGCTTGATTGTCAGGCACCTTCTGTACCCATGAATGCTGACATGCAAGAGAAGAAGTTCCTTCTCAAGAAAGTTAAGGCACTAGAGTTTGATGGAGAAGGTATAGACATCACAGTCGAGGCAGAGATATGGATTGAGTCGATGGATGACTATATTCTCTACTGCAAGAATGGCCTCTACCAATTAGGAAATGATAGCCAAACTTACATTAATTGGCCAAGCTTGGATATGATGGAAGAAATGGTGCAAAGATCAAGGTATTTTTGAAGCCACCGTCACTTGTTCTTAGCTGAATGATGTTGTAAGCGTATGATACCTTCCGTCGAACTACAAGCTTTGAGGATGAATGAATTCTTCAAGTTAAAGCAGCTGGAATCAACCTTGGAAGCTTACTACTCAAATTTTGTAACACTACTAAAATATGCACCACCTATGGATATTGCGCAGCAAGTATCTAAGTTTTACCATGGTCTGAACACTCCTCTGAACCACTATCTTGAAGCAATGTGTCCACCAATGGACTTGCAAGATGCATTACTTTGAGCAAAGTCAATTGTCCAAGAACTTAGACTCGAAAATTGTGATAAAGATGATTCTTAGGATTAGGACAAGAGATGCCACATGTGTGGAGAGGTAGGGCACATTCATAGGAGATGTCCCTATCGTCAATGTTTCCATTGCAATGAGCTAGGATATGTCAAAGTAGACTGCCCTGACTTAAGTCTAGAAGATATGGAGCCTCTAAGGAAACGAAGCTACACAAATGTAGTCTATGGATATATAGAGGAATCAAATGAAGACGAAAGTTTTGAACCTACTACATCTCTTCACGATGATTAGAAATCCTAGAAGTTTTATCAACATGTAATACAACTTATATTGGCAATAAATCCTACTCTCGTGCCTAAAGTTAATTGCAATAATATGAGTTGCAGTACTTGAGTCACTAGGAGTAGTGCGGTGGGCGCATGGTGGGTCCTAACCCATAGGACTTAAGCCCCATTAATGCTTTGTCTTCCCCATTTCTTTTGAGATGAGGACATCTCGAGTTCTCTAATGGGGAGAGGATGTAATATTCCTTGCTTTTGGGGCATAGGAACCCCCCCTTTAAAGCTAATTAAAAATTTTTTAAATCTTTCCCCCCTGTCGTCTTCAACAAGTGGCAGGGAGGAAAGAAGAGGAAGCAAAAGATGATGTGGCAGGGAGAGAGGATGACGACGTGGAGAAGGTGATGTCGACAAGGTTGATGAGGAGGAAGTTGACAATGTGGTGAAGGAAGATGGAGACAATGATGAGAGAGAAGGCCATGATGATGTGGAAGATAACCATGATAGGGAGGATCACATGTATGCTACCTTCCCCCCTTCCCCCCATTAATACCTCTCCTCCCCTATAAAACTCCCCCTTAAGCAAAGGCAATAGCCACTTCTTCTTTCCCCCTACTATTGACTGAGAGAGAGAGAGAGAGAGGGAGAGAGACAGAGAAGAAGAAAAAGAAGAAAGAGAGGTGAGAAGAAGAAGAAGAAAAAGAAGAAAGAGGGGTGAGAAAAGAGAGAAGAAGAAGAAGAAGAGGGTAAGAGAGAACCCCCCTAGAATGTTCTCCTTCTCTTTCCCTCCTTAGAAGGTGGCCACACACGCTTTTCTTTTTGTTAGTGTATTCCCTACCTTCATGACGACTTCCCGCCAATTGTTTCCCCCTCTCTCAGGCAAGAGACTGCTAAAAACCCTACAAAGGTTTTGCTTGGCGCTCAAGCGAAGGATATCGAGTACAAGAGAAAATCCAATAATTTGTAATGAAGCCTCCGACGAGGATGTCACTGCCAATCCAATTGCGGTACCAGTTGTAAGTAATCCATTTTCAAATTTATAGATGCTTGCTTTGATTTCAACATGAGATGCATTAAACCCGTACTATGCCACATAAGGATGGTTTAACTGAAAGGATAAAGTTCATCCCAAATATTCGAAAGATGCAGTTTGCAAAGTACTTGTGTCAAGAGAAGTAAAACTACGACTAGATATTATAAAATTCATGCATAGCATAAACAACGTATAAAGTTGCAAGGTATTGTTAATTTTCCCTTCTTGCAAATTAGTAGTAATGTTTTTCACCCCACTGAAGGTATGCTCCAGCTTGTATGATTGACCGATTGCATGGTAGGCAGTCTAGCCTAAAGGAAATCCATTCCCAAAAACTCTAAGATCTTTGCCCAAGCTCTCGCTAATATCTCGAGCTGTTATTTCATTGGGGTCTTGATGTTGTGCGTAGTTAACACAAACAACAACCATAAGGATTAAAACTAAGATGCCTTGAGATCCACCCGATAGCGACTATGTTTATCAATCCAATTCGAGGTTGGGCTAGACACAACAACAACTCTAGGGAAAATGAAGAGCTCAAGGAGTTAGGAAATCCTAAGTTAAAGGAAAGACTAATGCTTTTATACTTGTTGGAAAGAAGAATGGGTTATCGATCAATGTAGGTGAATAGTAGAACTTATATCTTGTATAGTGTCTGAAACAGTAACATATTCCTTAGTTGAAAGAAGGGTGTGTTAAGTAAATTTTACATAGAACCTCTCTTGATCCCAAGGGGGAGAGAAAATACGCAATGGAAAGTTTATCGCAACCATTCGTGAAATGTTTGGAAAAATGATCCCATCATTTTTTATGATTGATCAAACAATGTCCTAAATGCTTTTGCATTAAGTTGATTGTTAGGATGTGATTTGGATGATTATTCTTAGTGCTTGTGTTTGATGGTAAATGAATGGCAGGGGTCTGTGATGACAAGTTTCCATGGGAATAAAGGAATGTTTTCTTGGACAATGATATTAGGTTGATTGCCTTGATTGTGTTTGACTCTTAATTGGGTTAATTAAGGAAATGTTAATATTTGCGTGGGTGGATCATCTGCAAGGTCACGCCGCATTTCAACCCAAGAAGGGCACTGCTTGATTCATGGTCCGACGGTTGAGTGGTGAAAAGGCCAACCATGGAAGTGGTGTCTCACTCCTAGGTTTCTTGGGGTGACTTTGAACACCCCTTGCCTAGCCTGGAACGGAGAAGATTGCCGTAGCCCAACGTCTATGGTGTTGGAAGATCCTATTCTAGATAATGGATGGAAATCATGGTGCCATGTAATTTGGACCAGCTACTTCTACTGGGCAGAAGGGATGTATAATTTCTCTTGTATGGGCAGGAGATAAAGATTAACATGAATATAAGTTAAGGAAAATTTTTGAACTTTTTTGTCAAAAGGATTTATTGATCTGTATTCGTGTTTGTGCTGTAAATTACGCAAACAAGTCCTGTTCCCTAAAAGGCTTAATTAAGGAAGCTGATTTTAAATACCACTCATAAATGTGATAGGACCTAATTAGAAAAATAAAGCTATCAAGAGATGTGGATGGGCAAAACCCCTGATGGGTTTGTCCTATGGTAGGGTGTTCCTAGAGAACTGGGAGGCTTCTCACAAGGTTTTACCATCATTTGACCTTTGGGTATGGTTAAGTTAGAACCTGATTCATGTTGTTTTAGGGGACCAGAATGGGACTATTCCCTATGGGTAGGGAGGTTAAGCAATGCATTTCTCTCATTTTCCATTCTCTTTGAACCAAGCGCAGAGTGGATCTACTTCAAATTGGGTATCTTTGTGCAAAGTAGGATATCCAGGACCCAATGATGCTAGAGTACTATCAGGAGACGTTGACCCCTAGGAATCCAAATTTTAGGTGGATCCTAGTGGGTTTGACCTTGAATGTTCCATAGCAAGGCAGGGACTGGGGAAACCCTAGTTAGGCGACAAAACGCTAAAAAATTCCATGGGAGTGCCCAGGAGCGATGCTTAGATTCGTTTCTCAATGGACCACTAAAACTGTAATATCCCGAAGGCGTAGGCTTGCGTGAACTACCCAATAGAAGATAATGGAATTATCCTTTAGATAAAAGCAAATTTTTTTATTGTCCCTCTCCTCCAGCTGACTGTCGAGTTGGAGGAAGAGGGGATTAGTATGGTGGGCAAGCTCCTTGTGCGCATGTCCGCTGATACGCGGGGGGGGTGGGGGGGGGGGAGGATCCCCCTCCCCTCCCCTATTTAAACCAAGGTGGCCGCCAGGGATGAGGGGAGGACGTTGTACGCTGTCATACTGTAGAGTGGGAGAGAGGAGGTGCTGCCTTATTGCAATTAGGGGAGGCTATAGTAATTGTGAGGGAGGGAGAGGCTAAGGAGGCTATAGTAATTGTGAGGGAGGGAGAGGCTAAGGAGGCCACCGCCAGTCCACCCTGGGAAGCCGAGCTGATGTAGAGGTCACTGTTCAGCCCGCCACCTGTCACCGTCTGTCGATTGTACCCCTCTGGTCCACGTGATTTTTGAAGCTTCTAAAGCTTCTAAGGGAGGGGGCTCTATAAGCCCCCTCCAACCCCCCCCCCCCCCCCCCCCCCCACCCCCACCCCCTAAAAAAAAGCTTTGATCTTAAGGGTCATTTGCCTCCCCGTGTTTATAAATCTCCCTAAGGGCTTCCTTAGGGCCTTTTCCCTATGACCTTTAGGACTACCCTCCCCCCCCTTGGAAACTTCCCCTTAGGCCTCTATAAGCCCTCCCCCCCCCCCCCAAATTCTCCTTGGAGGGGCCTTTAAGAGGTCTTAGGCCCTTTTCCCCCCAAAAGTTTTTTTCCCTTAAAGGGCCTTATTCCTCCCCCCCCCCCCCCCCTCGCGTATCTCAAATCCCCCAAAGGGCCCCCTTATCCCTTTTCTTTTCCCATGCAAAAAATACACCTTGGAGCTTTGCCATACCTTGTTTTTCCCCCCACACTTAAAAGAAAAGACAGTGTTGAGGGTCTTTTGACACCTTCCTTTCCCACTCAAAAGCCCTCGTAAGGGATTCTACACCTTTTATTCCCCGTTTATGCGAGTCTTTATAAGGCCATTAAGCCTTTCCCATGGCTTTAATGGGTCTTATTCGTGAAAGAATTTGAAACACCCCCTTTTGAAATCCCTACTTCAAGGATGAAGCCTTCTAAAACTGCTTTCGACGGACGATGCAAGTTATTGCAAAGGGGAGCCGCAGTGGAATTTCAAAAAGCAGTTGTAAAGATGCATCCACGACGGAAAGACTGCATTCGTGATGCCTCCTAAGAAAGCCCAAGGCACAACCGCAAGGGGATCATCTCCTAGCATCCACGTGGACATCTCACCCCAAGTCCAGGTTTCCTTCCTCATTTTTATTTGGTATTGTTATAACTCAATCGTGCAAAGGATATTTGTTGAAAATAGGATGCATTTTTTGTCTTAAATGCTTTAGAAAAATTAGCTCACGACGGAGGAATTCAGTCATTAATATTTTCAATAAAACAACAAAAATAAAGGGAGCATAAATGCATTTCAAGTAAATAGCTTTATGCAGTGCAGTGAATTAAAATTAGATTAATGTCCATTGTTATAGAACGGAATTAAAATAGTGTACCTCGTTTAAACATGGAAGGATAAACTGCATATCACATTATTAACCCATATCCTCTTCGCAATGAATCATCATGGAAAGTGCTAGGAATCCTTAGGAAAGTGCAAGGCATGAAATGATTCTTACGATGCATAACTCTAGGCAATTACCGTTTGTCAACCACATAAATTATCAAGTAAAAGGTTGCTTGTTTAGCATGAATTTTGTTCGCAAGTTATAGGAAGATTAGTTGAAATTAACCTAACCTATGGTGCCTGACCTTAATCGATAAGTTAAGGTTGAACAATCAATTTACACGTAGACAGCGAGTCATGAGTTTATGAAATGTTAACGTAACTATCTTCAAGAGTTAAACAAATTGGCACAAACCTAAACACCTAAACCCCGGAATACTCGTTTAGAATGAGTTAAATTCCAAGAAATTCACTAGGAATTAATACGTGACCTAATCGTACGTATTGCTAAAACTGAAACTCCTATACTCTAAATACTTGCCCACATTCACCGAATATAGGGACATTGAAACATATTTGGGAAATGATCTAGGGTTTGTCCCTAAGAATCTTATGAGATGGAACTTGGAACCCTAGGACTGATGACGTCAGCCCAATGTAATCCGGAATAGATTGTTTCGTAACTCCACTCGATGAGTAGAATAATCTCATACTTCGATGCGACACTTGCGCCACAAGTGCGGAGTCATATGATCTTGTGATTGGATCACAAGGGAATGGCCAATTCTCGCAATGAGGTTGGCAGGTCCTTACGCAAGTTATCTTGCAAGAGGATGAATAATCATCCTAATATAGTATCTCTCTTGAGTAAAGATAATTGTTTGGAAGCAAAAGACCAGCCGATAAATTGAAATAATCTAGGAACTTAAGGTTTGACCAAGTTGGGTTAGTAGGGTACGCCCTAACCCAGGATATAGGGATCTTGCCAAGTCGAAAGTCATCCTAGATCGAGTACTGGACGCATTCTAAAGGAACGATACATTTCTTAGCAGTTTGCCAACTAAAACAACCAATAACACAATATTAGTGAGTTTGGGAATCTCCCAATTCCCATTTTTTGAATACGAAAAAGGTAGCACCCGGATAACATACCCATAAGTTTCACAAAACCATATGATGTGACCTATCATTGGAAAGTACTTGAAAAATGGAATCTATTGAGCTATAGAGTGCTCGATTTGGAGTTATAGTGTTCAAGTTATGAAAAATCCAAAGATTTGACCACTTGTCCCAAACTTATGGAAAATTCCCATATTCCCCAATATGTTGTTCAATGGTTATGTTTGTGCTTGTTACAGATTTAAGAGCACTATTTGGCTTTGTTTGACCAATGAACTAAAAGTTAAATGGATATCTAATACTTTAAGTTGAAGGCCTGAAGGGAGAGACAGCTTCAGTTACCCCCGACTGCTTGCCTAACCCTAACCAAGGGGGTTGTTAACTGTGCCGCGAAAGTGGACTGAACCCGCCGTGAGAGGTCTCTCCGTTGAGCGCTACTTGGAGCAGGAGAATGCTTGGGTGCCAAGGGGGGCTCTGGCTGTAAATCCTCGCCTTCGGGGCCCTGCACAAGAGGCTAACATGAATCGGGATTGGATCTCGAGGCCCGCATACTAGTCTATGGGCAGAAACTTGGATTGGTAATCCTTGTGGATTGCTGGATAGCCTTCGAGTGGATTGTGGATAAGCCTACAGGCTGGAATTTTTGTATTTCAAAGATAAATATGATAACTTGTTAATAAGGAACTTGTTTGACATTATTTTTCTATGTCAAGTGATATGATTACGTGAAAGAACCAGTGCCTAATGGGCTAATTAAAAAAGTTGATTGTTACATGTTCAACTAAATGTGTTAGGTAATTAGATAATTAAAACAACTTGAGGAAAGTGCGGTGGATGTGGCCATAGGTCCGTCCTATGGATGGGTGGTCCCAGTTGGCCGGGAACTTTTCTCAAATCATGATGGACAGCCTGAAGATCGTCAAGAATACGCACAACAAAAAGCGTTGACCTAGAGTTATGATTGACCCCAATTTATGCTGTATTAGGGGAACGGAATGGGACTATGCCTTATGGCAGAGAGGTTGAGCTTTGCATCCCTCTCATTTCCCATTCTCCTTGAACCAAGTGCAGCGTGAATCCGCTTCGGACCTGGCGTTTCTGCGTAAAGTAGTTGACCTGGGTCCGACGCTAGTTGCCGTTAGGAAATGACCAATAAGAAAAACCCTAATTCAAGTCGATCCTAAGTGGGAACGGTCGGAATATTTCCACTACGTGGGAGACGCGGAAAGCCCTAGATCGCAAACCCCGTAACATTCCATGGGAGTTTCGGGCGGAGCTTTCTAGACATTCTTTCGGATGGACTGCTAAGACGTGTCCTAAAGATATAAGTGGACATGTTATAGTTGGTATCAGAGTGAACCCACAATGGAATTGTTTTTATGAAATCTTAATAAGATAAAGTAAAGAAAATGTTGCTGTCCAAACATTTCCTTACTTTGAATGTTGTCTTGTAGATTTACGAAGCATGGAACAAGTTCTTGGTATTCCGCATCATGTTTATGACTGCAATGCATTCTCCGCATTATCGACAAAGGGTTGAGATGATGAACATCTTAGAGAAAATCTATAATCCATCACCTTTGTACATAGAATGAAGATGGATGGGTGCCTCAGGAATCTACTGTATAGCCGCCCACCGGTTTGCTTATCTACAAACCAACCTAAAGAGGATCAAGTGGTTGGAAGACCTGAAAGTCGTGAAGCTGTTTATTTTTGTGGAAGCTCACGTAAAATCAACTCTACATATTCAAGGTCAAAGGGTTGAGATGAACTTATATGTATATGAGGAAGTAACCCGTGTGATCCCCGCCGACAGGATTAAAGTGTTGGGGCGCTATGAGAAGAATGGGTTCCAAAGGAAAGGATACCATGAACTTCCAATGACTTACCGATTCCTGAAGATCCATGACCCGAAACCATAATATTATACAGTTCCTGTAGATAAATGTAATACAACGTTATTCTCCCCAAACTAAATGTAATAGTTGGCTTATTATCAAAAGAAATGTTGTATTCCGAAAGGGCTATGCCCATATAAATACAAATAAGACTTCTTTTTATCAATGTCAGATTGTGCATGAGAATTGATAAAAAGTTAAGTGGTTAGATTGCTTGGGTGATAGCAAAATTAAAGATCTAATATAAATCAATAATGATTATCGTGTAATAACATTAAGAAACCTTTATCCAGGCACAACCCCAGGTACAGGTTCCTAGTTCGCCTCCTACATCAAGTACTGTTGTAATCCAGGAGAAGAAGTAAGCCACCCGAGTTTGACGAGAGAGGCAGGTCCATCCAAGCAGATGCTAAAATTTGGATTGAATCCATGGAGGATTACTTCAAAGAAGCCGATAGTGCACCCGCCAATCACACTATGCTCACCAAGCTAAAGCTCACCGGCAAAGCCAGGCTTTAGTGGAAGCAATGGTGCAGGGATCAAGGGATCGTAGAGGGATCTGTTACCTGGGAGAAGCTGAAGAAAGCCGTGCAAAGAAGATACTTACCACCTGCATATCACACGCAGAAAATGAATGAGTTCTACGAGCTAAAACAGTTGGGGCTCACTCTTGACGCATACTACTCTAAATTCGTCTCACTTCTTAAGTATGCATCGCAGATGGACATGACATAACAGGTGTCCAAATTTTGTGCTGGTTCAGTAAATACCTGTCTCAAATCTATGCCTCCATCAGATCTTCAGGACACTCTCATTCGAGCTGCGCCTATAATTCAGGAGGTGTAGTCTAGACCAAGGGGTAACAAAAACTGGTCTTATAATGACCCGAACAGAGGAGCATTCAGGCCTCAAATGAAGAGAGTTCAAGGTCATAATCAAGGACAAAGAAAGAAAGCAAGGAGTAATAACGTGAACAACTTTGTTCCTACTCAAAGCAATGGCCGAAACCTTCGTTGTTTCCACTGCAATGAGCCCGGTCACTTCAAGAGGCAATGTCCCAAACTTGGAGGAGGACATTGCCAAGCACCTTTCCAAGGAACGGGCCGTGGTCAAGGAGCTGCTACCTGAGGCAGAGGAAGAACCGCTTGTGTTGCCAATAGGCAAATGTGCGAAGAAGAAGAAGAAGAAGATCCAACTATGGAAACAGAATTCGAAAGGGCGACAGTCCATGCCGCTAAGACCTTGATTGATTGTGGCAGTGCACATTCCTTTATGTCACTAGCTTGTGCAAAAAGATTAGGAATAGCCACAGTAGAAGGACCTACCTTGCTTGTGGAAGTGGCAAATGGTCGCGAGGCTACTTGTACCAGGCAAACTGCTAAGGTAGAATTATTTCTGGGAGGAAAGAATACTTCAGTTAAATTCAGAGTCATGAATTTAGGTATCCATGAGTGTCTACTCGGAATGGATTGGCTTAAGCCTAATGACGCCCACATTCATTGTCGAAAGGGCCAAGTTTCCTTTCGGAACTTTGAAAGGGAATTAGTCACAACTCAAGGTGAGGTTGGAGTGCCAAAAATTCAATTGGCCAAAGCATCTCGGATCATAAAAGGAGTCAGAAAAGGATTAGTTGTCTACTTAATTAAGCTCAACAAGTTAGATCAGAAGCAAGAGTCTAGTGAAGTACCTTCTTGACTAAAGGAATACGCGGATGTATTCCCTAAAGAGTTGACAGAACTCCCTCCTCAAAGAGAAGTGGATCATGAGATTAAGCTAGTACCAGGAGAGCTGCACCAATTCCAAAAAGACCTTATAGAATGTCTATACCGGAAGCAATTGAGCTGAAGGAACAACTCAAGCAACTACTAGAATAGGGATACATCCGTCCTAGCAGTTCACCATGGGGAGCTCCAGTATTGTTTCAGAAAAAGAAATATGGAACACTTCGATTATGTATTGATTACCGAGGATTGAATCAATCAATGGTCAAGAACAAGTACCCTATTCCCAGAATAGATGAGCTTCTTGATCGTCTCCAGGGTGCAAAGATCTTATCCAAGATTGATCTCAGGTCTGGTTACTATCAAATAAGGATCAAGGAAGAAGATATCCCAAAGACAGCCTTCAACACAAGATATGGGCACTTTGAATGCCTAGTTATGTCATTTGGGCTTACAAATGCGTCTACTACCTTAAATAGGTTAATGCAGGATATCTTTAGGCCGTATCTTGATGACTTCGTTCTTGTCTTCTTCGACGACACTTTAGTCTATTCTAAACAGGAAGAAGATCATGAACCCCAACTTTGGATTGTCCTTGAGACAATGAGGGCACATAAGCTATATGCTAAGATGAAGAAGTGTGCATTATTCAAACGTCAGATTGAATATCTGGGATTCATAGTATCAGTAGAAGGAATATCAGTGGACCCAGCTAAGGTCAAAAATGTGCTAGAATGGCCAATACCAACATCCGTCAAATAAATACGCAGATTTCTTGGATTGACATGATTGTATAGGGTCTTCATAAAAAATTGTGCTTTGATTGCAGCACCTTTGATGGACTTACTAAAGAAGCAAACTTCCATTGCATGGTCATTTTCCGAACAAAATAGCGTCGACAGATTGAAGCAAAGTTGGTATCAGCACCTATCCTAAAACTTCGAGACCTCAATAAGGAGTTTGAGGTAGTAACTGCTGCTAGCACACTTGCCTTGGGATGTGTGCTCATGCAGGAAGGTCACCTAGTAGCTTACTCTTCAAGGAATTTGAAGAGTCATGAGAAGAATTGTGCCACCCATGATTTGGAATTGCTAGCTGTCATCCATGCTCTAAAGCTTTGGAGACACTACCTATTGGGTAACAAGTTTACACTAGTAACTGACCATAAGAGTCTCAAATGGATCTTTACCCAGAATGAGCTCAACATGAGGCAACGTCGGTGGATTGAAGTACTGGAGGAATATGACTTTGAAATCGAGTACCGACCAGGGAAAGAAAATGTATTTGCTGATGCACTTAGTTGCAAGGCATTCCTTAATTCCCTAATCTTGCAGAATCCATCAATAGCTAGATCTCTAGCTACAAAAGTGTCTATGCCAAAAAATCCAATACTTGAGTTAGCTAGAGAGGAAGCATGCCATGATCCAGCCTATCAAACGATGCTAGGGGAGATCTCTATCAAGGATCAAAACGAAAAGCTGCATGCTAAGTATCATGAATTCTATGTCCATAGCGGACTTGTCTACTATAGAGCGAGGCTGTGTATACTAGCAAATCAGTCACTTAAGCAGAAGATATTATGGGAAGCTCATGATTCCCCTTTCTCAGGACATCCTGGCTATGCCAAGACTCTTAATGCAGTTAGGAAGAGCTACCATTGTGAGAGGCTTAAAGGTGACGTTCTCAAATATGTCACTGAGTGTTTGTCTTGTCAACATATCAAAGCTGAACATGTCAAGATGCCAGGGAAGCTGCACAACTGCTTGACATTCCCCAAATGAAATGGGAATTCATCAGTATGGATTTTGTTGTAGGCCTACCCCAAGTCCAAAGAGGATACAACTCCATCATGGTTGTGGTTGACATGCTTACTAAGGTTGCACACCTTATTCCAGTAAAGACAAACTATAAAGCCTTAGACATTGCAATATTGTTTATCAAGGAGATATTCAAGCTACATGGGATACCTAGAAGAATCATTAGTGATCATGATTTTCTCTTCACATCACACTTCTGGAGAGCTATCTTTGAAGCCATTGGGACTAAACTTTGCTTTGGCACCACTTACCATCCCCAAACGTATGGCCAAACAGAGCGAGTAAATCAAGTCATCGAGGATATGCTTAGGGCACACTGCTGTCGTGAGCCGAAGAGGTGGATTCAATACTTGCCTTTGGTTGAATTTTCCTACAATGCTTCTTACCAACACAGCCTTCAGATGACCCCTTTCCAAGCATTGTATGGTCATGACTGTTGAAGTTCCCTAAACTTCTCAGATCCAACCTTGAGGGTTGAAGCTTCAAGGCAAATCTTGGAAGAGATGGATGACCAAATAAAGTCAATAAGATAGGACATCCAAGCTCCCAAGGATAGACAGAAGGCCTACATGGATTTGAAGCATCAAGATAGAGTCTTCGAAGAAGGAGACATGGTCTTCATTCGCGTACACCCAAAGAAGAGTTCCCTATCCTTAGGAGATTGCAAGAAGCTAAGTCCAAGGTACTGTGGACTGTACAAGATCCTTAAGTGCCTAGGACCTAATGCTTATAGATTGCAATTCCCTGAGAACCTAAAGGTTCATAATGTATTCCATATCAGCCTATTAAAGAAGTATGTACCTAATCCTAACCATATACTTGATGACCAACAAGTTGTAATGCCTAGTCAAGGAGTCCTTGAACTAAGGCCTGACAGGATCTTAGATGTTAGGGAGAGACAACTAAGATCCAGAACCTTGAGAGAATGCCTCATCCAGTGGAAAGATTATCCTGAAGAGGATGCCACTTGGATAGATGAAGGCACTCTCAACCATCAATATCCCCAGTTTATCTCGAGATGAGGACATCTCGATTCCTCCAAGGGGGAGAGAATGTAATATCCCGAAGGCATAGGCTCGCGTGAACTGCCCAATAGAAGATAATGGAATTATCCTTTAGATAAAAGCAATTTTTTTAAATTTTCCCTCTCCTCCAGCTGACTGTCGAGCTGGAGGAAGAGGGGATTAGTATGGTGGGCAAGCTCCTTACTAGAGCTTGCCAAAGCTTGTGCGCATGCCTGCTGACATGCAGGGGGGAGGATCCCCCTCCCCTCCACTATTTAAACCATCGTGGCCTCCAAGGATCAGGGGAGGACGCTATACACCATCATACTACAGAGTGGGAGAGAGGAGGTGCTGCCTTATTGCCATTAGGGGAGGCTGTAGGAATCGTGAGGGAGGGAGAGGCTAAGGAGGCCACTGCCAGTCTGCCCTGGGAAGCCACCAGTTGCCATTTGTTGACTATATCCCCTTGGTCCACATGCTTTTTGAAGCTTCTAAAGCTTCTAAGGGAGGGGGCTCTATAAGCCCCCCCCCCCAAAAAAAAACAAACCTTTGACCTTAAGGGTCCTTTGCCTCCCCGTGTTTATAAATCTCCCTAAGGGCTTCCTTAGGGCCTTTTCCCTATGACCTTTAGGACTACCTTTTTCCCCCCCCTGGAAACTTCCCCTTAGGCCTCTATAAGCCCTTTTTTCTCCCCCCCCGAATTCTCCTTGGAGGGGCCTTTAAGAGGTCTTAGGCCCTTTTCCCCCCAAAAGTTTCTTTCCCTTAAAGGGGCTTCTGCCCCCCGGAATCTCAAATCCCCCTAAGGGCCCCCTTAGCCCTTTTCTTTCCCCATGCAAAAAATACCCCTTGGAGCTCTCCCATACCTTGTTTTTTCCCCCACACGTAAAAGAAAAGAGAGTGTTGAGGGTCTTTTGACACCTTCCTTTCCCACTCAAAAGCCCTCGTAAGGGATTCTACATCTTTTATTCCTCGTTCATGCGAGTCTTTATAAGGCCATTAAGCCTTTCCCATGGCTTTAATGGGTCTTATTCACGAAAGATTTTGAAACACCCCCTTTCGAAATCCCTACTTCAAGGAGGAAGCCTTCTAAAACTGCTTTCGACTGACGGTGCAAGTTATTGCAAAGGGGAGCCATGGTGGAATTTCAAAAAGGACTTGTAAAGCTACATCCATGACGGAAAGACTACATTCGCGATGCCTCCTAAGAAAGCCCAAGGGGCAAACGCATGGGGATCTTCTCCTAGCATCCACGTGGACATCTCACCCCAAGTCCAGGTTTCCTTCCTCATTTTTATTTGCTATTGTTATAACTCAATCGTGCAAAGGATATTTGTTGGAAATAGGATGCATTTTTCATCTTAAAAGCTTTAGAAAAATGAGCTCACGACGGACGAATTTAGTCATTAATATTTTCAATAAAACAACAAAAATAAAGGGAGCATAAATGCATTTCTAGTAAATAGCTTTATGCAGTGCAATGAATTAAAATTAGATTAATGTCCATTGTTATAGAACGGAATTAAAATAGTATACCTCGTTTAAACATGGAAGTATAAACTGCATATCGCATTATTAACCCATATCCTCTTCGCAATGAATCATCATGGAAAGTGCTAGGAATCCTTAGGAAAGTGCAAGGCATGAAATGATTCTTATGATGCATAACTCTAAGCAATTACCGTTTGTCAACCGCATAAATTATCAAGTAAAAGGTTACTTGTTTAGCATAAATTTTGTTCGCAAGTTATAGGAATATTAGTTGAAATTAACCTAACCTATGCCTGACGTTAATAGATAAGTTAAGGTTGAAAAATCAATTTACGCGTAGACAGCGAGTCATGAGTTTATGAAATGTTAATGTAACTATCTTCAAGAGTTAAACAAATTGGCACAAACCTAAACACCTAAACCCCAGAATACTCATTTAGAATGAGTTAAATTCCAAGAAATTCACTAGGAATTAATACGTGACCTAATCGTACGTATTGCTAAAACTGAAACTCCTATACCCTAAATACTTGCCCACATTCACCGAATGTAGGGACAATGAAACATATTTGGGAAATGATCTAGGGTTTGTCCCTAAGAATCTTACGAGATGGAACTTGGATCCCTAGGATTGACGACGTCAGCCCAATGTAATCCGGAATAGATTGTTTCGTAACTCCACTCGATGAGTCGAATGATCTCATAGTTCGATGTGACACTTGCGCCACAAGTGTGGAGTCGTATGATCTTGTGATTGGATCACAAGGGAACGGCCAATTCTCGCAATGAGGTTGGCAAGTCGTTATGCAAGTTATCTTGCAAGAGGATGAATAATCATCCTAATATAGTATCTTTCTTGAGTAAAGATAATTGTTTAGAAGCAAAAGACCAGCCGATAAACTGAAATAATCTAGGAACTTAAGGTTTGACCAAGTCGGGTTAGTAGGGTACGCCCTAACCCAGGATATAGGGATCTTGCCAAGTTGCAAGTCATCCTAGATCGAGTACTGGACGCATTCGAAAGGAAGGACTCATTCCTTAGCAGTTTGCTTACAAAAATTACCAATGGATATGTTTGTGCTTGTTACAGATTTAAGAGCACTGTTTGGCTTTGTTTGACTAATGAACTAAAAGATAAATGGATATCTAATACTTCAGGTTGAAGGCCTGAAGGGAGAGGCAGCTTCAGTTACCCCCAATTGCCAGCCTGACCGTAACCAAGGGGGTTGTTAACCGCACCAGGAAAGTGGACCAAACCTGCTGCGAGAGGTCTCTCCGTTGAGCACTACTTGCAGTAGGAGGATGCTTGGGTGCCAAGGGGGGCTGTGGCCGTAAATCCCTTGCCTTTCGGGCCCTGCACAAGAGACTAACGTGACTCGGTATTGGATCTCAAGGCTTGCATACTAGTCTACATACGGAAACTTGGATTGGTAATCCCTGTGGATTGCTGGATAGCCTTCAGGCGGATTGTGGATAAGCCTACGGGCTGGACTTTTTGTATTTCAAAGATAAATATGATAACCTATTAATAAGGAACTTGTTTGACATTGTTTTTCTATGTCAAGTGATATGATTACATGAAAGAACCAGTGCCTAACGGGCTAATTAAAGAAGCTGATTGTTACATGTTCAACTAAATGTGTTAGGTAATTAGATAATTAAAACAACCCGAGGAAAGTGCGATGGATGCGGCTATGGGTGGTCCCGGTTGGCCGTGAACTTTTCTCAAATCATGATGGACAGCCAGAAGATCATCAAGAATATGCACAACAAAAAGCATTGACCTAGAGTTATGATTGACCCCAATTTATGCTGTTTTAGGGTAACAGAATGGGACTATGCCTTATGGCAGAGAGGTTGAGATTTGCATCCCTCTCGTTTCCCATTCTCCTTAGACCAAGTGCAATGTGAATCCGCTTCGGCATTTGTGCGTAAAGTAGTTCACTTGGGTCCGACGCTAGTTGCCGTCAGGAAATGACCAATAAGGAAAACCCTAATTTAGGTCGATCCTAAGTGGGAACGGCCGGAATATTTCCGCTATGTGGAAGACGTGGAAAGGCCTAGATCGCAAACCCTGTAACATTCCATGGGAGTGCCGGGCGGAGCTTTCTAGACATCCTTTCTGATGGACTGCTAAGACGTGTCCTGAAGATACAAGTGGACATGTTACAAAAATGTGCTTGGATAGCCGATAGGCGAGCATGTTACAATTAGGGATATTATCCCTTATATTCATGGATAACTTGAAGCTCTTGAGTTCATCTCCAAGTCCATCTAAGTGTGCATGCACAACATAATTATCATCAGCTACCACATTGATAGATCCAAGAGCTTCCATAATACTCTTAATGATTAAGGCATCATCATTAATGTATAGGTTTTCTCTTTTCACTTGGTTTAGCTCTTGAGATGTAGCTTTCTAGAATTCAAATAACCCATTATGCTATCCATGACACTAACTAATAGCTAATACATGACTTTACTTTATGTTAGCTCCCAATATTTCTTAGCCTTTACCTATTTTGTTGTAGCATTTTGTACACAAACTTCAGGTGCTAGTTCCATGTCTCCTTCAATGTAATTCCAAACACCCTTGCTCTTCAAGAAAATTTTCATCTTGAACTTCCATGTAGGATAATTAATCTTATCAAGTTTCTCACTAACAATCTAGTTGAAGTTGTCAAACATTTTGACAAAATAGAAACCTTAGCAAAAAACTACAATTTGCAAGCAAGTTGATACCATGTATACCGTAACTAAACACATAATCTTTTACACTGATTGCACAATAATAATCATAATTTGCAATTTGTATGTAGAAGCCTTTTGTGCTTATAACCTAGAAAATACTTGAAAGCTTATAGATTCAAGTATTATAACCTGTGCAATTGTAAATGACCGACATAACTAAAACTACAGTATACCCAAAAATTGCTATTGGGGCCACTTGTAGGTCTAGAATGGATACCAAAATGACCTCATATGCAAAAAATTACAGTGGCTAAGGTCTAAAGGACTTATCCACAATATATACACTATTCTTCCTATTGTCCAAGTTTCACTGCAATCGAAGACTATAAGCATGCCAGCCTCAAGAGCCTCTTGCAGCTATATCTTAAGATAAATTGAGAAAGGTGGAAGATATTCTTACCCATTGCTTGCTTGCTTTCTCTCTTGCGCCAATGCCTTCATCTCAATCTTTAATCAAGCTCTGCATGCTCTAGAATAGTTGTAATACCATCAAAATAAAGAAGGGAGAAGAGAGATGAAGGAACTAGGAGCACACACACAAAACAATGGAGACTTTAGCACATAGAGAGATAGGGATAAAATATTCTTCTTCTTCCACATAAAAGAACAAAGTCTAGAAAATGATAAAATACTAATATGAGAGTACCACAATGTATGTATACATGGTCACTAAGTGTAAACTCAACAAGGAAAGAAGAGGTGGCACAATGAATGTGCCATAACCAAGGATGTACTTTGTGGGTGTAGTCTAGCTATAGAATCACTAGTCTATCCTCATATTGGTCACCTAACATGCCACTTAATAATATCCTACCACATCACCAAGGCACGTAATAGTGGATCTCAACTCATGTAGAGCTCGTTATCTCAACACTTTTGTGTATGATTTATGATTTGATGATTGTAGTAATTTTTATTGGTTATTTTTAAATATTTTTGGATTTACTAGTGTTATGATATAAGGGTAAATATTGGATAAGTATATAGCCAAACTAGTTAGTTGAAAGCATAGCTAACTAGCCTATCAGAGACTAACAATGATTTTATTATGTGAACCCTCCACTTGCAAACTAATTTTCCATCCAAAGTAGGACCCAAATATGTTATACTCAGAGTTTGAAAGCAAACGATATATAAAGAAGGCATGTCATTTCATGAGGCAATTGTAGTAGACCAACATAGCTTGACTAGCTCATATACTATTAGTAGTGCTTAAATTATCTAGTATTAAAAGAGTTGTATTGACTGAGAAGTTATGTTGTCATGATGCATCAATTTTTACATTGAAATTTTACTAGTTTCTTGGCTAAGATAACCAAAGCTCATTGATAGTAGCTAGCTATCTATAAGCTCAATGACTCATTGAGGAGCTAGTTGGGATTGTTTGTGATAATTTCACAATTTTTGCTATCAACATAGTAGTGGAAAAAATTTGGATAGGAGATTTCAAGTTTTTAAGAAAAAATCTTATATTTGGACAAGAATTGACCATGGCACACCTAAACCCTTGATCAAACATTTGAGAGACATTAGAGAGATACTAAACCCCTGATCACACAGAGTAGGCAATTCAATAATGTTGTTTTGAATCTTGTTGGCATACACTCTTATCTTGGAACTATTTTCTTTTTACCCAAAGTCCAACACCCTCATGAGGGAGATCCCCACTTACCTTAGTCCTCAAGTGAGTTTTGCAACCTATCACAAGGTCATACCACCTACTTCAAGTGTGGCATATATTTCTTACTTCAAATGCTATATCATACTTATCTTGAAGTGTGTTTCTACTCACCTCAAGTTGACATCAAGGTTTGTTTCAAGCTTACCCTTTCGAGTACCTATAGCACACATGATATAAAGTGCCACATAGTCCTTATCCTCACTTGAGTGGATTTACTAAGTAGTTGCACCCCATGACTCCAAGCCAAGTATCCCAAGGCCTTCAATAGTTGCACCAAGCCATAGCATCTGAGTAGCTCACATGACCTCCCAAATCCTCCTATCCACACACCCTAGGCATAGCACTCCACTTTGTTGCACCCTTCACCTAGTGACATATCACTTGAGTCATGGAACACCATTTTGAGCACCACCTCAAGTAGACCAACAAGCTCCTCATCTTGAGTATGCAAGCACCATTACTTTGACTTCAAATAGTTAGTAGCTTGAGTGTCCATTGTGTGTGCTTACTTTGAGCCTCACAAAATCTTACCATGATCTAAGGGTCCACTTAGTTTCATTAGTGTTGCAAGTGCCCACTATTGGATCTTCCTTGTAATAGAAATGAACTATCCCAAGTAATAGATATCACTTTGAGCCCTAAATAGCTTGCACATAGAGAAAGCTACCTCTAGACCTCCTCTCGACCACATTGAGACAAACACTCAAGTAGGGCATATCACCATTCACTCATCTTGAGTCTAGTTTTCCCACCATATTAGGTGATGACCACCCCAAGACAAAATGCCCCATTCCTTTGAGTCTAGTATATAGATTCATATTATACATTGCCCCATATCAGGTGATAACTATCTGAAGACAAAACACCTCATTCCTTTGAGTCTAGTTCATAGATTCCTATTATATGACATGGTCCTCAACTCAAGAATGATATCTGCATAACTCTTTCTTTCATTATCTAAGCTCAACCACACTTGATTATCCTTCATGATGCTACTACTTACTACACTTTGATCACCTTTGCAACATTAATTTAGTTGCATCTGCTACTTCCAATATAACTTCATTGCATCCAATCCTTCTCATGCAAGTTGTTTTTTCCATCTCTAAGGAGCTCCCAAATAATATGCTTCTCCTTTGATTTAAAAAAGTCAAAGAAGATAGTGAAAAGTGCTCCAAGTCTTCTGTAATATTTCCATGCAATAAAAGTTAGTTGGTTAGTTTGAAAGTTAGTTAGTCAAATAAAAAGTTAGTAAGATTACTAACTAAAGACTAACTAAGGTAAAAACTAACTAATGTTAATAACTAATAATTTTTATTTGATTAAAAATATATTTAAAAATTTTGAGAATCCTAAATTCGATATTTTTCTTGGATTGACAAGGACCGTAACCACCCTTCATGAAAGTTACAATGTGAACGAGACTTATGATCCATATTAATCACTAGTATTAATATGTATAGTTTGGATGGTTCAAAAATATTAGATTTTTGGGCAAAAAAAAACTAGTATATTTTAGATATTATCCTAAAAAGATAGAACTGAGAGTCATTTAGAAGAAAATACAAGTGATGTTTTAGTTATTTTTGGAGATTAAAAAAAGAAAAATAAAGAAAAGTGACTGGCAAAATTACGCGCGCCACGATTGCAGTCTACAGGTAGTAGATAGCACTTCGAACAAAGAAAAGAAGGAGTGAACTGAGAGCTTTCTAAGCAAATGTCTTGAGGATTTACCCCCCTTTTGGAGCCAATGCAACCATCAAATTTATGATCTAAGCATTAGATCATTGAGTCTTCCAGGAGCCCCTCCACTCTTATCCTCAGCATTATCCCCTCTTCTCTAATTCATTATAAATATGAGGCATGGGGAGGAACAAGGGTGCATAAAGAGACCTCAAGAGGCTACGAGAGAGAGGTAGTGAGAATGATAACCATCCAAGAGATTGTGAGAGAGCTTGAGAGAGAGAGAGAGAGAGAGAGAGAGAGATATATATATATATATATATATATATATATATATATATATATATAATATATATATATAGTAACCCCGAGAGGCTACACAATTTCCTCTATCTTGATCCTGGACTTAACCATGTTCTCTTACCCTCTCCCATCTCGAATCTATTTTGCCTTCTTAATCTCTTGAGTCTACTTGCGGACGAGGCCCCCAAGCAAAGAATGTCGCGTGCGGATGACAACCTTACAACCAGCAATGAAGCTTCAGGCAAAGGCATCACTATCAATCCATCTGCTGTACCGGTCATAAGTAATGTATTTTCAAATTGATAGATGCTTGTTTTAATGCTCGCAACAGATATGTTAGTCTCCGTACCTTATGGTGCTAGAATAGGTAATTGAAAAGGATAAATCGCATCTCAAATATTCAAAGATGAAGTTTGTGAAGTGCTCGTATAAAAGGGAGTTAAATTGCACCTAGTTGCTATGTGATGAATCCATGCATAGCATAAGTAACATATGGAACACTAAAGTATTGAGCTTCAATGAGTCTTTGATTAATCTTTACCTATGTCAATATTTTTTAAGATTTGCAAATGCATATAAACGGTAAGGGAGAGATTATGTAAACTTTACATCAATGACATGTGACTCCTTGCCTTAGGAGAAAGAAAGATAAAACCAAGATAAAATGTTGCATAGTAGGGAAAGGCTAAAAGATAATTATCACTTAGAGAAGAGGCATAAATGCTCTTGCTAGATTGATTAATTTGCATTGGAATTATAGGGCTTACATCGTGTATAGCATTGGAACCTTTAGCATATGCAAAGGAATGTTAAGTAAATTTTACTCCTTGGTCCTAAGGGGGAGAGCGAATATGCAATGGAATTATTATCACATCTATTCTTGTATTGTTTGGAAAAAATACAATTAGTTCTATTGGCTGATTGAACAACACCCTAAATGTTTTTGTTTCAATCAATTGATTGTTGCATTGTGATTTGAATAAATATTCCAAGGCTTGTGTTGATGGCTAATGCATGGGAGGGGTCTGTAATGACAAGTTGCCATGGGAATAAAGAAATGTTTTCCTAGAGGATGCTATTAGGTTAATTACCTTGATCATCCTTGACTCCTAAATGGATTAATTAAGGAAGGATATTTTACACGGGTGGATCATCTCCAAGACCACACCCCGGATTACCCCAAGAGGGCACTACTCGATTCACAGGCCAATGGTCGAGTGGTGAAAAGGCCAACCATGGAAATGGCATCTCACTCTTGGACCACTCGTGGGTCACGTGGAGCTCTCGACAGCCCTTTCTTCTCCAGAATGGAGTTGGAGATCCTCGTGAGCCCAATGTCTAGGGTGTTGGAAGATCCTATTCTAGATAAAGGATAGAAATTTTAGTGCCATGTGATTTGGATTAGGTACTTTTGTTGGATAAAGGGGATACATAATTCTCCTGTATGGGCATGAGACAAAGACTAATTTGGAGATAAGTTAAGGAACTTGTTTATCAAGAGTACTGCTTGTTTTGTTTTCATGTTTGACATGATGTAAATTATGTGAACGAACCACGTTTCCTAAAAGGCTTGATTAATGAAGTTGATTTTAAATGTCACACATAAATGTGATAGGACCTAATTAGAAAACTAAAGCTATTAAGGGAAGCGGGTGGGCGGAATCCCCAACAGGTCCGTTCTACCACTGGGTGGTTCCAGAGAATTGGGAGGCTTCTCACAAGGTTTTACCGATGATGACTTCAGGTATTGTTAAGTTGGAACCCAATTCATGCTGTTTTAGGGGATCTGAATGGGACTATGCCCTATGGGCAGAGAGATTGAGTGGCGCATCCCTCTCGTTTCCCATTCTCTTTGAACCAAGTGCGGTATGGACCTGCTTCGGATTGGGTATCTCTATGTAAAGTAGGATGTCCAAGACCAGATGCTAGGATGTTGTCATGAGACTTTGTCTACTAGGAATGCAAATTTCAGGTCGATCTTGGTGGGCTCTTGGCCATGGAGGTTTTGTTTTAAGGCAAACTTAGGAAACCCTAGGCAAGAAACCCTCAAACATTCCATGGGAGTGTGAGGCGGCGAGGCCTAGCATTTTTTCTGGATGGACTGGTAAAACGTGCTTGGACAGCCGATAGGGAGTCACATTACAGTTGGTATCAATGCAAAACTTCATGATGATGCGTGATTGATTAATATTTGTTTCATAGAAATATCCTAAACAAAAATAACCTGAGTGATATGGCTTGATTATCAGACACCTTCTACACCCATAAATGCTGACATGCAAGATAATAAATTTCTTCTCAAGTAAATTAAGGCGCCTGAGTTTAATGGAGAAGGAATAGACGTCGCAGTAGAGGCGGAGATATGGATTGAGTCGATGGATGCTTATTTCTCTGCTTCAAAAACTGCCTCCATGAATCAAGCAATGATTGGCAAACTGAAGTTAGTTGGCCAGGCTCGGTTATGGTGGAAGCAATGGTGCAAAGATCAAGGTGTTTTTGAAGCCGCTGTCTGTTACGTGGACTCAGTTGAAAGACATTGTACGCGGAAGATACCTTCCGTCAACCTACTAGACTTTGAAGATGAATGAATTCTTCAAGCTCAAACAACTAGAATTAACCTTGAAAGCTTACTACTCAAAGTTTGTAACCCAACTAAAATATGCACCACCTATGGATATTGCACATCAAGTATCCAAGTTTGGCCATGGCCTAAACACTCCTCTGAACCACCGTCTTGAAGCAATGCATCCAACGGACTTGCAAGATGCATTACTATGAGCGAATCCAATCATCGAAGAACTTAAATCGAGCAATTGTAGCAAAGATGACTCCCGAGATCACGGTAAGAGATGCCACACATGTGAAGAGATAGGGCACATTCATAGGAGATGTCCCTATCGTCAATGCTTCCGTTGTAATGAGCTAGGACACATCCAAGCTAACTGCCCTAATCTAAGTCCAGAAGACATTGAGCCTCAAAGAAAACAAAGTTGCACATATGCAGTCTATGGATATATAGAGGAATCAGATGAAGATGAAGACCTAGAACCTACAATACCTCTTCACGATGACTAAAAATCCTAGAAGCTTAATCAACATGTAACACAATTGAGAATAAATCCTACTCTTGTACCTATGGTTAATTGGAATAATATGAGTGTACTACTTGAAACATTAAGAGTAGCATAGCGGATGCATGGTGGATCCTAACCCACAGGCCCTAGGTCCCATTAATGTTTGTCTTCCCCAGTTTCTCTCGAGATGAGGACATCTTGATTTCTCTAAGGGGAGGAGGATGTAACATTTCCACGCAATAAAAGTTAGTTGGTTAGTTTGAAAGTTAGTTAGTCAATTAATAAGGTATTAATATTACTAACTAAAGACTAACTAAGGTAAAAACTAACTAATGTTAACAAATAATAATATATTTTAAAAAAATTAAGAGTCATAAATTTGATATTTTTCTCCGATTGACAAGGACCATAGCAACCCTTCACGAAAGTTGCAACGTGAACGAGATGTATTAGCCATATTAATCACTAGTATTAATGTGTATAGTTTAGATGGTCCAAAAATATTAGATTTTTGGGTTTAAAAAAACTAGTATATTTTAGATATTATCCTAAAAGATAGAACTGAAACTCATTTAAAAGAAAAGACAAGTGATGTTTTAGTTAGTTTTGAAGATTTTATAAAAAGAAAAATAAAGAAAAGTGACTGGCAAAATCTTGCGCGCCGCGATCGCAATCTACAAGTAGTAAACAACACTTAGAATAGAGAAAAGAAAAAGGAGTGAACTGAGAGCTTTCTAATCAAGTCTTTGGGTTTTACCCCCCTTTTGAAGCCAATGCAAACATTAGATTTATGATCTGAGCATTAGATCACTGAGTCTTCCAAGAGCCCCTCCACTCTTGTTCTCAGCCTTATCCCCTCCTCTCTAATTCATTATAAATATGAGGCATGGGGAGGCACAAGGGAGCATAAGGAGACCCCGAGAGGCTATGAGAGAGAGGTAGTGAGAAGGATACCCCTCCAAGAGATTGTGAGAGAGCTTGAGAGAGAGAGAGAGAGAGAGAGAGAGAGAGAGAGAGAGAGAGAGAGAGAGAGAGAGAGAGAGAGAGAGAGAGAGAGAGAGAAGAGTTACCACAAGAGGCTGCACAATTCCCTCTATCTCAATCCTCGACTTAGCCATCTTCTCTTACTCTCTCCCTATAGCAAACTTGTCGGGTGATGAAGAAGACAAAGAAATTGGTTAATGTTTAGATAACAAAATTGCCGCCATCCTCTTGCTCCAATCATTACCATTACCCAATAGGGATGTTTCCACCTACTTCAACATTCTATAGAGTGCCTTCACTTCTATTTGTGAGTATTCAAGGTTCAACAAGGTCAAAATTGGATCTACATATCTCTTACAGACTCATTCAAAACAGGACAAGTTGTAGACAGTTTTAGTCAGCCAACGTTGGGCTATCATATCTTTTTTTGACCTGCTCTGAAATTTACCATTGAGTGCTTTTTCAAAGAGGAAAGTGTTATCTTTAGTTTGAATCAGAAGGTTTGTCAATCGGAGATTTCAGTCAAAAGTTATGGCTTATTTAGTACCTATAGGTATTGCAAGACTGCACTTTCCACAAATAGGGGAACAGAGTATTATGGGTCTAATTAGAAATGTTGCTTCGAAGAGGTTGGATATTCCTATGGTAGAAATTATGAGTACTTTGGCACATGCTTTTATGGCTTATGATGACTCTCAAATAGCATTGGAAGAGATAGATGTGAGTCTAGTTGACCAATTACTTATCCATCACTTGCAAGCACATACCTCTCATTGATTTAGCAAGGTCTACTGCAGGCTCTTATCAATCTCTATGATAACAATATCTTACAAGAATGTATATGACATGCTGAAGCTAAACGCATGTTGTTGGGATTACTAACCATGGAGAAAGTGGAGCCTCAAGCTGATTTGTGGGCATCAATGAAGTACTTTTGTAGCAACAATACTACTCTTTTGCAGTCTTTTCAAGGCAAGGATGTATTACATTGGTTGATATCATTGCTTAATCAATCATCTCATCAATAATTAGAATATGCATTGGTATTGCTTTCTACTCTCTTTGCTAAGATTGATGACAATGAGTGGGCTATGACAGTTCATACATCTCCATTGGTTTGTAAGCAATCATGGAATTCATTAGGACAGCTACTAGCATAGGAAATCTTGGATGTTGGTATGAAATAATTGGTCAAACTTCTTGAAAAATGTTCTACCAAGTTAACGGAATATGCTGCTTTCATCCTGATTCGTATCTCTATTTACAATGAAGGAATTTGTGATTGTGTAAAGATGGCTATTAATCTTTTGCTGAAAAATGCTTCATGGAAAAAGAAAATGCTTACAGCAATTGCTACTTGTTGCATTGACCTCAAGGATTGTGTTCCGCCTACTCTACAACATGTGATTCTTTATTTTGAATACTTTGATGGTGCTTTTATGTCTAAATCTGTAGAAGTAAATCATGGACAACAAGTACACTTTGTACAAAGCCAGAATGAAGAGCATTATTCCATAGATCTTGGACAATAAATCAATGGGAATAAACCAATTGTGATGGACCTAAAAACGGGCCAGCACTGGCTCATGCACTAGCTGGGCCTCGTCACTACGCACAAGACAACCCCTCGACCTTGCGGCCAGGAGCGTCTATCAAAATCCCTGCCTTCCTAAACATTGCGTTTGTAATACGTTGTAGTTCAACTGATCCTAACCCAATATTACTCCTCAGAGGGAGTCCCTTTCACATAGCCAAAGGGCTCGAATCACATACACATGGGGTTCCTCCTATGGCTGAATGCCGTCAACCCTCTGCGACTCTCCTACACCTTGGGGATTGGCCCCTCGATGCGTCGCTCAACATATAAACATTTTGCACAAAATCCACTCAAGGTACCATTTAATCGTATACAGGAATGTACCATTGTCCTTACTTCTCTTTTCCCTAGACCCCACGACTAGCCTATGGCTTAGGGTGTCCTGTTTCTCACTCAACGTGGGTCAAAATCCTAATGAAAACAATTGCTGTGCATCCAGGATTTCTGATACCTTTTAACATTTCCATGATTTATGCATAGTGTGGATGTCACATGCTCAAACATTTAGCAAAACAGTATCGTGCACAAGTGCAAAAACATTCTTTTAATGGTTTCCAACTACCGTTCGTGCTTTGTTGCATGGGCCTAGCACCGAGGTGATCCTCGTGCTACTAAGCTCTTAATTTTAATTATCATCCGTCCTAAATGCTATGCATAGAAATCAGCAACTTTCCCATCATCTCACAGGGCATTTAGACATATTTCAACTCCTCTACCTTTTCCCGTTTAAATATTGCATCGTTGGATAGATTTATAGGGTATTTTACCATCATTTTATGTGAAAAAAACGGAAGAAAACACACTAGAACAAGAAGGTGGGGTTGAACTGAGGCAAATCCTCATACTTCATTCCCCACAAAAATTCACAAACATTGCTCTTATTTATCCTTATTTTTCGAAACCCAAAATATATTTTTCCCCTATTTTTAAGGGTTTTTTCACCATTTTCTTGTATTTTCTCTCATTTTCTGCATTATTTAATTACTGAAAATTAAAAACAAGTTATGGGATGTGGCCCTTAGTTCCTTCTTGCAGCAAAATTGAAGATTTAGTTGGTGTTCCTATTCATTTTTCCATTTTTATGCCCAAAACCATCATTTTCCCTTGATTTTCCATATTTTACGTGTTTTAGAATATTATTTTGAACCACAAGATGCATATTTTTCTGATTATCTGATTATGACCAGCAATAACTCATGGAAAACAGCCACATAAACAATTTTTAGCCCACAGGAACAACATTTTATCAATCAAAAGCTATAGAATCTCAAATTTCCTTTGAAAATTTTGAATTACCGCTTATTTGCGTGTTTCGGGTTTCATGTCCATGGCTGCAAATTTGGAAATCAACAGCACTTCATGTCCAGCACAATCACAAATCACCATTTCCAGCCCGTGGAGCAATCCGATCCATGCCAGCCTCCATCATTCTTTCTTCTTCCTTCTTCTTCCCACATGAACTTGCCTTTAGAAGAGAGAGAGGGAGGAGAGAGAAAGACTGAAATTAGAGATCTTCAAAGAGAGCATCATTTGACGGCGAGAGGCGGCGATAGAGTCAGCATCCAGGAGGGAATGAGGGGCAATGATGATTGACAGGGGTTGTATTGAACAGGCATGATGCCTCCATCTCCATCAAGCGCAAATTTCGGCGCCTCCTGTCCACGCCTTCTCTCCACGATTTTGCATCTTTCATGCATGAAAAGTTTCATGCTACATTTAAATTTTGGGCTCCCAAGGGTCATTTGCCCATTTTGGCCAAATTTTGTCCACCTCTTCGTATCTTGACCGGTTTCTTGGCCATTTCCCCGTTCGGACTTGGAATTGAGCTCTGAAAAATCCTGGGCGTTTGGCTTAGCACCCCGCATTGGCCAGTAGCTCGTGTCAACCCACACGGCTGTCTAAATTCCGCTCTCAAATTGTAGTACTGAACTCTTTGTATCTTCAAGGTAATGATGATGCTGAAGTGGATAATGGGTTTTATAATGGGAAAGAGGAAGAACATGAAGAGGTTAATGACCAAGATGAAGATCAGGATGGTCAACCATATGAAAAACACCAAGATGATCAGTAAGTTGATGCTGTAGTTGAAGCCAATGTATATGAAGATCACTTGGTAAGTAATCAACCTTTTGGACCATCTAAGGAGGAATATGTGCATGCTAAAAATGAAGACTTTATAGTTCTTGATCATGCTTATGATGGATTAGTTGAGGATATGCATCAGTTCACACTCAATCAGGAACTACCTCAACTAGAAGAGGAGTTAGATGCATATGATCATAGTTATGACAACTTGGATAATGATTTTGATGATCGGTATGCTAATAATGAGGATGTACATGAGATTCATGATGGTTATAAAATGATGGATGATGGATATGCTTATGGTGATGAATATGGGGATCTTTCTTCCTACCCTTTTGACCCGGGTGGTCAAAGAATATGATTTTGATGAAAAATCTTCTCCTCTTGATCATTATTATGATGGTATACCTTTTAATCCAGGAGGTTTTGAGCAAGATTTTGCACCTTTATTAGGCCAACATCCATATTGGGGTTCAAAATCTTCATATTTCAGAGGTTTATTTGGCTAAAAATCAGTCCATTTATCTCTTGTTCTACTATAGACAATTTCTGGATAGCTTACTGTTTTGGCTTAGCTTCAATTATTATCTGATTAAAAAATAAGGATAACTATATGGGCTACAAGTATGTTTGATGAGTTTTCTTTTGACTCATAGCTCACTTGATTTGGATATTCCCATCACAAGATATCTCCATTTTACTACAGCAGGTTCTGTAGTAGACAGCAAACTGTATATTGCGTGCAAGTGTCCTTTCTTGGAGTTATGATGGTTTAGTTTTTAGTTTTATCATTTCAAAATGGATGTTCATATGGCCTATTCACTTTTCTACTTCTGATCCTATCCATTACTTAGTACAAATGAGCACTTTTTCTATTTTTGTAGCCCTTGTACCAAAGTAGTACTCTGTTTCATCCATCCTTTTCTAGTCTTTATAATTTGTTTTTGAGGGCAAAAACCTTTGGGATGGGATGAATTGTAAGAAAGCTGGGAAGAATAGGGATTTAGTGTGTATTGCCATGTTATTGGCATTGGTATAAAAGGAGAGGACACGTAATTTTTCCAATTATCTTTTGACACATTAATACAATTATTGTCCTTCTCTCACATCTTGCTCACAGCTTCCATGGCTTCTCTTTCTTTCCTGTCTTTTTCTCTCCAATTCTAGTATCTCTCTCCTCGTCACTCTCTTTGTCTTTCTTCTGCAATCTTCTCTCTTCTCTTTCTCTCTCTCTAGTTCTCTCTCTGACCCAAAGAGGTTGAACGGCGCATCCCTCTCATTTCCCATTCTCTTTGAACCAAGTGTGGTATGGATGTGCTTCGGATTGGGTATCTCTACGTAAAGTAGGATGTCCAAGACCAGATGCTAGGATGCTGTCAGGAGACTCCGTCTATTAGGAACCCAAATTTCAGGTCCATCCTAGTGGGTTTGGTTGTGGACGTTCCGTTGCAAGGCGGACTCGAGAAACCCTAGGCGACAAACCCCAAAACATTCCAGGGGGGTTCTAGGTGGCGACGCCTAGAATCGTTTCTCGATGGACTGCTAAAACGTGCTTGGACAGCTTGATAGGCGGGCACGTTATATCTTCATTGCCTAGGAAAGACATGCTCTCTTTTGACTATGTCTCTATTAGAGAACAATTACATCTACTAACTAAAAGAAGAATTTTATGCCATGAACTATTGGAAATGTGGAGAAATAAAAACAAATGGTTAGCTCATGAGAATACAATTGGTGATCCTACAATAGATGAGTTCTAGAATGGTACAAATGTAAGAGTGTGAAGGATTTTTGGAATCCAAAATCATACTTTGAGCTTCTATTGATATGTAATAATGTGCATTGCAAACAAGTGTATATAATGACTTTTACTCTACTATGATAATAGACTATGATAATAACTCTCTACATGGGTATAAGCATGTTAATATTTACCAAATACCATGTCCTAAATATTGATATGTAGAAAACGTTAAAAGAGTTTTCTTTGTTTAACCAAGAGTTCCTTTTAAAAGTATATTTTATTCACCATGCCTTTCATTCAGCTAATTTAAATCGTTAGGGAGGGGGTCTCCCTCCCATATATATATATATATATATATATAATAATAATCGAGTAGCAAACTATGTCTATTTGTAGTGGACACAAAAACTTGTAACACTTTGTTCCATTCTTTACCGCAATCACATCTCTCAGTAGCACTCACTCACTCTCTCTCTCTCTCTCTCTTTCACACACACACACACACACACACACTCTCTCTCTCTCTCTCTCTCTCTCTCTCTCTCTCTCTCTCTCTCTCTCTCTCTCTCTCTCTCTTTCACACACACACACACACACACTCTCTCTCTCTCTCTCTCTCTCTCTCTCTCTCTCTCTCTCTCTCTCTCTCTCTCTCTCTCTCTCTCTCTCTCTCTCTCTCTCTCTCTCTCTCTCTCTCTCTCTCTCTCTCTCAATGTCTAGAAGTAAACTATATTTGTTTGTATTGGACATAGAATATTGCAACACCCTCTTCCATTCTTGTTCTCTATTATATTTCTCAGTATTAGTAGACACACACACATAGACATACATACACAAGCTCTCTCTCCCTCCCTCCCTCCCTCTTTCTCTTTCTCTCTCTCTATGATTGTGAGAATAGAGGTGAATTATAGTATATATGGAAGAATGTACTATTATTCTTAGTTGAATTGCAATGCTATTATGTTTTCACTTATCTTGTATAAATTGAAAGATTTCAAAGGCAAGATATGTCTTTCAATCATGGCATGTTGCTTCAAGTACTTAGTATCCATGGATTTCACAGATAGGAAAATCCAATAGATCCTACAGCACTGCAATTTCTATCACCTTCCATCAATGGGTTCTAGAGATAGAGAAATCCATCATTTTGCATGTTTTACCTTTAATCACCTTCAAACAATGGGATTCCAAATATAGGTAACTCTACGAAATCACAACTACTAGGAGAGATAATTGCAAACACATACTTCCATTAGGAAATACAAGGCTTAAAGTAGGAGATATTATTGTGAAAAATATGTTGGTGTGAAGGCCAATATCCTATAGCTAGGCAAGCAGCCTTTGCATATGTATATACTATATGGTCATATACAGGTAAAGATAACAAAGAATACGGGTACCATTTAGTTTATGCCCACATTACTCTCTTATTATCTTCTCTCTCTAAACTCTCTTGCACTCCATAGCTTCTACCTCACATCTCATCATTTCTTTCCTCTTAATGGGTATCAAAATGGTGTTCAATACTCATGGGAGCTTATCCTTGGAGCAAGGAGTGTGAGAAGTGAAGATTTATTAACAAAGGTTGAGGATTTGAGATTCTTCTTTCACATTGATATTTGTTGCTTGCATATTGATAGAGATACTATTCTCATCATCAGGATCTAGATCTAAGCCAACTAGATGCTTAAGCCACCAAGGCTTGATTTGAGATTGCAATAACTCATTTCATAATTGATTTGAGCACTCATTAGTGGATAGTATTAAAGGAAAATTTGTTTTATTTGGATGCCTCAGAAGAGATCTTGGTACAAGGTTTTGATGTATATAAGTGTAATGAAAGAGACCTAACTGTCCGAACTAAGGGAGAGAAGAGAGAAGGACTGCAGGAGAAGAGGGAGAGGAGAGAGAACGACAGGAGGAAGAGAGAGAAAGAGGGGAAAGGGAAGAAGAAGAAGAAGAGGAAGAAGAAGCCATGGAAGCTTGAGAAGGTGAAAAGAGTGTTTCTTGATAATTTCTGTCCTCCTCAAAATACCCTCTTACACGTTATATACCATCAGTGTGATTGGTATGTTCCCATGCCATGTTCTTGTGATCCCCGCTCATTACAAACCATCCGATCTCATAAATTTTTTGTCCTAAAAAACAAGGGATGTGGTCATGTCCTATAAGGGTGTGCTATAGGAAATCAGCCATAACTTTGTGTGAGAAACTCTAAATGGGACAATTGAGGTGTCGTTACAAAGCCCATGAGATGTACTTTCAACCCATGTGGGTAGGTCAAGGCTGCAATTAGGTCAGGACCAAAATTGTTGCAAAATAGAGGGCTGTCCAGGAGTTACTAGTGTGCTGTCCAGGAGTTACTAGTGTGCTGTCCCAGATAGTATGATTGGAGAAAAACAGCCATAACTTCCTCTAGGAAACTCTAATCGGGGCAAGTGAGGTGTTGGCGTGGAGCCCTCAAGGTGTACTTCTAGTCCATGTATGGGGGATGGGGCTGAAAATGGACCAGGACCAAAATTGGTACAAAATAGGTGGCTATCCATACGCAGAATGCAACTCAAAACAGGTGTCATGGTTAAGTTCCAACCAATACGGCCTCCTTGAGGTGTAGAAATTCATCCAAGATAGATGCTGGGCACCAAGAAGCTTCCTTTGTTGGCAGGCCTTTCCATTTGATCAGGTATTCATGTATGGAACGGGTGTGGAGTTGCTTTTCACGTTGCCTAATGATCGCTTCAGGAATATACTGGATAAGGCCCTCCTCATCTATGGAGGGTATCTCCTCTACATGATCTTTGGGAGTGCCAATGAAAGGTTTAAATTGGCTCACATGGAAGACATTATGGATCTTAGTAGTGGGAGGGAGTTGGAGACGGTAAGCCAAGTCCCCGACCTTCTTAATGATTGTGTAGGGCCCATAGTAACGGTGTGCCAACATTTTGTAAGAACCGTTCTTTAGTGTAGCATAATGGGACTTGGGGACCTTGAGGAGTACCAATTCACCCTCTTGAAAGTCAAGGGGTCTTCTTTTTGCATCATCATGGAGCTTCATATGCTCTTGAGCCCTTTTGAGGTTTACCTTGCATTGTTGAAGTAAAGCTTGCATGGGGTCAACTCTTCTTTTCCAAGGGGTTGAGCTTTTCATTGAAGATCGGGATAGGAAGGGGCACCCGATAACCATACAATGCTTTGAAGGGAGAGACTCCAATGCTCGAATGAGTGGAGTTGTTGTAAGAAAATTCAGCTAAGTGCAGCCATACATCCCAAGAATTCTGCACATCATGAAAAAAATGTCACAAATAAGTTTCAAGCCACTTATTGACTCGCTCGATCTGCCCATCCGTTTGGGGATGATAGGCTGTAGAGGGAGCCAATTTGGTCCCCATGGAGCTAAGAATTGTCTGCCAAAACTAACTCATAAATCTGGTGTCTCGATCATATACTATGACATGGGGTAAGCCATAAAACTTATAAATTTGGTGTCTCACTCATGTACTATGACATGGGCTAAGCCATGAAACTTAAAAACATGCTCCATAAACTGAGTGGCAACTTGAGATGCTGTAAACTGAGATTTTGTAGGGATGAAATGGGTTGCTTTAGTGAGTCAATCAACTACCACATAGATGCTATCCCAACCATTCTTGGTTGTAGGTAAACTCGTGATGAAATCCATGGTAATGTGGGTCCATTTTCCTTCAAGGATAGGTAAGGGCTGCAACAATCCACCCAGTTTAAGAGTGCTATCTTTATTTTGCTGAAAATGCACACATCTAGACACAAAGTCTTTAACATCCTGCCATAGGCCTTTCCAATGGAAGCTTTTTGAAACTCGATCATATGTTTTGAAGACCCCTAAGTGGCCAGCAATCGGTGAAGAATGCATCTCTTCAAGGATCCTTTGGGTGAAAGGAGAGGCATGGGAAATCACAATACGGCCATGGATTCAAATGAGGCCATTGTGGAGCTAATATGGAGAGTTGTCATCCATGACACCTTGCTGTAATTTCTGGAAAAGAGGGCTGAATTCAGCAACAAGCAAGTATGCCTCTTGGAGCTCTTCAATCCAATCATGGTGGAGTTCAGTGATGGATGAAACCTTGCATGCCCACATGTGAGAGAGTGCATCAGCCACTACATTGTCCTTGCTACAGGTGTGGGTAATCTCAAAGTCATAGTTTTGTAGGGTAGCCACCCATCTACCTTGTTTGGGAGTGAGGTTGGGCTGAGTCAAGAAGTATTTGAGCACACGGTGGTCACTTTTCACCTTAAATCTACTACCATACAAGTAGTGATGCCACTTTTGATAGCATGAATGATTGCCAACATCTCCTGATCATAGACATGCAACTCTCTCTCTTTATCGTCCAATTTTCGGCTCTCAAATGCTATTATCCCGTGTTCTTGTAGCAAGACCACACCAATACCCCATCCACTAGCATCACACTGGATGGTAAAATCCTTTGAAAAGTCGGGGCATACGAGGATGGGGGCTGAAGTGAGCAAGTCTTTCAATTGCTAAAAACTGCGGTCAGCCAAATCATCCCATAGGAAAGCCTCTTTTTTCAGAATGTCTATTAACAGGGCTGCAATTGTGGCATAATGGCAAATAAATATTCGATAAAAAGAGGAGAGGCCAAGAAAACCACGCTAGGAGGTAGTGGTAGTGGGGGTGGGCCACTCCCGAACACATTGCACTTTCTTAGGATCAACTTAGATGCCTTTTTCACTAACAATGTGTCCCAAGTACCCAACCTCTATTTGCATGAAGACACACTTACTTTCTTTGGCAAATAACCGGTGCTCTCTTAGTACATCAAAAATTTGTCTGACATGCTTCAAATGCTCATGCAGTGACTTGTTGTAAATGAGTATATCATCAAAGAATACCAACACAAACTGGAAAAGGCATGGCTGCAATATTGTGTTCATTAAGCTCTCAAACGTGGCGGGTGCATTAGTGAGCCCAAATGGCATGACAAGGAAATGGTACAAGTCACGGTCAGTCCGAAAAGCTGTTTTGACTTCATCACCCACCCTCATTCTGATTTGGTGGTAACTGGATTGCAAATCAATCTTGGTGAAGTAGCATGCTCCCTTGAGTTCATCAAGCAAATCATCAATTCGAGGGATGGGGTATCTATTTTTTACGGTGATCTTATTGAGATCACGGTAGTCAATGCACAACCGGAAGGATCCGTCCTTTTTCTTAACCAATAGAACCAGGGAGGCCTAAGGGGAAGAGCTAGACTCTATGAATCCCATTTCAGTGAGCTCCTTGACTTGCTTAGCTACTTCCTCTCTCTCACATTTAGAGAGCCGATATGGGGGCTTATTGATGGGTTTGGCATGGGGCTCCAAGTAAATCGGGTGAGATCCACTGATCTCTGAGGAGGGAGGGTGGTGGGGGGCTGAAATAGATCCTCATATTCAGCCAAAAGCACTTTTAGTGCTGCATTTTGCTTCCCCAAGGTGTGTTGGTCATCATTATCCTTATGCAAATGCAAGACAAAGATCTTGGAGCATTTATTGAATTCCTTTTTGAGTTGTCTTGCTATTATAAGCTGAAAATTTGCAATTTCTTTGATTCCATCCAAATGTACAAGCTGCCCATGCATTACAAACTCCATATACAGCTGAGAGAAGTCCATAGAGATTTTTCCCAACTGCTGAAGCCAATCACATCCTAAAGGAGATCGAGCAAGTTGATATAGTGGTGAATGAGGGGTGCCAAGGGTCATTCCCAAGCATGTCATTTATGGGGTAGCCACACCAGGGTCAAAAGGAAACCCGTCCGATGAGTCATAAAACTAATCGGTATCAAGATCCTCTTCATATTCAGCATTTTCAGCAAGTGTCATCATGGGAGAGTTGTCATGCAAGTCCTCTTCCAACTTGTCACTATCTTCTAGCACATACATGCTATTAAACTTGACAATGGCGTTCTTAAAGGGGCATTTGGATGCATGATCAGTCGTGTACTTATCCCCACATTTAAAGCACAAGCCTTTAGCCTTTCGATCCTTGACAACTTTAGGAGGAATGTATTTTTGACCATTAGGACTGAAGCCATTCCATGTCTTATTTTCAACATACTTTGGGTCACTTTTGGAGGGGGGCGCTGTCCCAAAACTAGCATATTTCCTTTCAGCATTAAAACTGGGGTAAGTGGGGATTTTGGGGCTGCCATTCTCTGCATTGTTGCTACGATAATTACCAGCATATGGGGTTGCCTGATAGGGTATCTTTGCTACCCTGCAATGGGCTGCATGCCCTCATTGCGATGGTATTTCCGACCATAGTGTTTGGCCAATTCTATGGCTGCAAACATGGTGGCTAGATTTTGAGCCATTACATCAGCTGAGAGATGTGCATCTAGCCCGTAAATGTATTTATGCAATTTGGCCTCATCACTGATTGCCTCAACATACATGGATAGGTTCATAAATTAGTTGATGTACTCCCTCATGGTGAGATTTTGTTGATCAAACTGATACCATTGCCTAGCCAAGTGTTCTTTTTCTATAGGGGAGACAAAAACTTGGATCATATGCATCTTGAACTCTTCCCAATCACGAAACTACTGATTTTATCTTTGAACGAATCTCCACCATGTGTGGGCAAAACCTTCTAAATGAAGGGAGGAAAAAATAATCTTCGCCTCATTGGTACGGGGGTAGATGAGAAAATAGGCTTCCAATTTAGAGGTCCATTCTTCTAATTCAGTTGGGGATGAGGACTGCCCATTAAATTTAGTAAACATAGTCTTGTCACATAGCTCATTTGGGCCTTGCTGTCCATGAATGCCATGTGCTACATGCTACCCATACATGCCTTGCTATCCAATCCCTGGCTGTCCAAAATTTCCATGGGGGCCAAGCTGTCCATGCATTACATGAGAATCAAATTGCACATTAGGACCTTGCTGTCCAAAATGGCAGTGCTGCCCAAAACTGCCATGTGCATGCTGCCCATTGCCATGTGCATGCTGCCCATTGCCATATGCATGCTGCCCATTGCCATGTGCATGCTGCCCATGTACTCCTTGCATTCCATGCTGCCCAAGATTTGCATTGGAGCCATTCCCCTGAGTGTGCAAATAGCTTCTATTACGGGGGAGTTGTGGTGCCAAGGATCGGCTTGAAGGATTCGTAACGGGAGATGGAAGGAGGGGCTCATAATGTCAAGTGGAAGGCTCACCCATCTCATAAGTGCTATGGGGAACGCCATGGGTACCACCAAGACCTTGTGGGCTATGCCCGGTCTCCAAGGGGGAAGGGCAATTAGCCTCACAGGGAGGGACATACTCCATGGGTCGATCCGAGGGGGGGGCAATGGCGGGGATGAGGGCGCCCATGCGTTGTAAAAATATCTCTGACAGTAGATGATCAGGGCTTTACTGTAATCACTTTTTGTGGGCTGACTGTGTAGGTCTACTACCTGTCCCACAGTACCTCTGAGCACAAAATTGAGCTTATCTCCCAAACCACAGGGCGGAATGGGGAGATTTTTGGTTCAGATCTAAGGGGGAAACACCCTCTTTGAATTGAGATATGGGATCTATACTTGGTGATAAAAGAAGGCTTTGCTGTAATAGACTTTTGTGGGCTGACTGTGTAGGACTGTTGTCTATCCCACAATACCTCTAAGCACAAAGCTGAGCGTATCTCCTAAACCATAGGGCGGAATGGGGAGGTTTTTAGTTTAGATCAAAGGGGGGGATGACCTCTTCGAATCAAGCTATAGAGCTTGCACTCAGTCACATAAGAAGGCTTTGCTTTAATCAACTTTTGTGGGCTGACTGTGTAAGAATGACTCTTTGCAATACCGTGCAAAGACTCTCTCAAGGAGCATACCTTATCCCAATGGTGAGGATCTTATTCCAGACATCCAGGGCCTCAACGGTGTTTCTCAATGCCACATAGAGCTGCACATCCTTTGCATCCGTAGTTCTATTGCTGAGACCATTTCCATGACTGCATACTGTGCCCTTCTTGCATGCATCCACCATACATTTCTTAGTGATACATGACATTACCAATGCATGTAGAGGGCTGTAGACTCAAATAATCAGGGCTTGGGCTATTCCATCAAATGTACCTATACTTGCAATAATCTTTGGGCTCTGAATCACTAGGAAGTGGGCAAAGTTTTCCTCGGGCCGGGTTCTGCACCCCTTCAAGGTCTTTGATGGCAAGGGGGGGTCACCCCTCTTTTGTCTTGCCACCTCACCTAGCATTGGGCTTTTTCTCACCCGGAATATACATGGCATGCATTTATTATTAAGAAACTAGCATGATATGAATTTACAAATTGAGGATTGGGCTTTTCATGATATGCATGATCAATAAGGAAATGGGATGGGGAAGGGGTTACCTCTGCAATTCAGTGACTCACTGATTCCATGACTTACCCTTCTTACAAAATTTTTAAATTCATAAGAATCAAACAAAAGAACGGTTAAGGATTAGAGTAAAATCTTGATCAATGGGAAAGAAATTGAAGATTATCCAGTTATGCATGCATTCCCAGGGTGTTGGCTAAGGGTGGGAATCCCATTGGAAATCTCAACCCAAGCATTTCTTCCATCTCTCTCATCAAGTGGCTGAGCTCAACAATTGGATGTAAAAGAGAGAGGAAGAACTGATTGACATGCCTTGTTCAAACATGGGGAAGAGTTATTGGTTGCCTCCTTCAAGAGCTCTGTGGTTGCCCCTCTTCTTGCTACCCGTGGTTGTATAGGGGTCTTCAATGTCATATATCTTCACTTGTTGAAGCTTGTGGCTGCTCCCAAGGCTCTCGAGAAGAGTAAATTGAAGGGGATTTAGAGTTTTATGAGTTGGGTTGAAGGTTCAATGGCTACCATGGCTGCTGCCCACAGTAGGGTTTGAGGTGCTGCGAAGAACTGATGGGGGGGTCAATACCCGTGCTTAAGCTTGCCCAGGGTGTGCAAAAGCTGAGGAGTGAAGCAAGGGAGGGCTCAAACTGAGCTGGAGCAGAGGGAGTAGGCTAGGAAGACTAGCGCAAAATGTGATGTGATTTTCGGTCTGCTCCCTGGAGGCTCTAGACAAGGTAGGCCAGGCTCTATGCTACTCTAGATGTTGCCCAAGATGAAGGGGAAGCACTAGGACCAACAATTCCTGCTGAGGAAGAGGAGGTAGCAAGATCTCTGAGATTCTTGGGCTGAAGGTTACATGGCAGCTTAGAGGAAGGATGAGAGAGAAGGTCCTCTTGAAAAGTAACTGTGCTTTTGGTCTTCTCTAACTGTGCTACACTGTTTTTTGCCCAAAACCCTCAAGAAACTTACATAAAAATTAGTGATGACCTGTCAAATTTGTCTGCCCATCTCCAGATGTGTCCATGGCTCTTGGGAAAGCTCCAAGAAAGGCTGCCATGGGCTTCAAGAGGGCTGACAGCCTGCCTGAGTACTCCTATGTACCTGAGAGAGAGATGTAACTGGGGTTTTCTAACTATGGGAAAACTGTGAGAGCCCTAAATCTATTGGAAAAGAGAAGGATCAAGGACAAAGCTCTGATACCACTTGTAATGAAAGAGACCTAACTGTCCTAACTAATGGAGAGAAGAGAGAGAAGGACAGCAGGAGAAGAGGGAGAGGAGAGAGAAAGATAAGAGGAAGAGAGAGAAAGAGGGGAAAGGGAAGAAGAAGAAGAAGAGGAAGAAGAAGCCATGGAAGCTTGAGAAGGTGAAAAGAGAGTTTCTTGATAATTTCTGTCCTCCACAAAATACCCTTTTACACCTTATATACTGTCAGTGTGACTAGTATGTTCCCATGCCATGTTCTCGTGATCCCCGCTCATTACAATAAGCATATGCTTGCTAAAGTGGGATGGGAAGATTCTCTTAGAAGCAAGGGGACTTGCTTGTTTCAAGAAAGGGGCTTTGGATGCTTGTGAAGAGAACTTGGTACAAGGTTTTGATGTATGTGAGAACATGTCATTCATAACTAGGGGGTAGCTTATCTCTTGGAAGCAAGGGGATTTCTTGTTGCAAGTAGGGGGCTTAAGTAGAGGGCTTAAGCTAGGGAGTCAAGCAAAGGCTCTAGTTGTGTCTGTAATAAAGAAAATAAAAGAGAAAAAGACTTGATGATTTCTAAAATCCTAATATCTATGGAGGACTATGCCGATGATCTGGATGTAGAATTACATGTCTTTATGCATTTTGCTTATTCAAGTTATTCACACCATTTTCCCAAGTTTTTTGACATTTTGGAAGCTACATGGCATCTACTTTATTAAAAAAACCTTTCTATAAGATTTAAATATTAGTTTGCCTCTAATTTACACTTTGAGGCTCCAATGGATTTGAATCGCACAAAGATTTTGATGGGGTTTCTATCTTAAATTATTTCAAACATACTAGCTTCTACTCATTTTGGAAAGTTTATGCATGCTAAATTTGATTTGTGAAGGCAATTTGCATGTGCTTGTCTTCACAATTGTTTTATGCTTAGAAGATAATCGAAATACTAGGAAAATGAGAGCTGATTTTAGGATTTGATTTGGACCCGTTCTTGAAGTGATGGAGCCTGTTTTTGGAGCCAATAAGTGTCCAAGAGGTGGTAAAGAGCCAATATTTATGAAAAATCAAATGGTAGTGGATGGCTGAGCTAGAGTTTACCTAGATGCATTTCGATGTCACGAATCCAACGCAAGCCTCGATTCGTCGATCAGAGGTCGTTTGACCCCCTATTTAATCCTCACAAGGGTTGGCGTTGTAAAGCGGATTTTTGATGTCACGAAGCCAGTTGTCCAGTCGGATCGTGAATCGAAGTCCATTTGCACCCCCAAACATGTTGAAAACCCTTCTGTAGTAGTGTGAAAGTGATTTTTTTTGAAGTGGATATATTATAAATGAAATGGAATGAAACTCTAAATGAAGAAAACATGCAAAAACATATCGTGATGTAGGGAGGGGCGTTTTTTGATTGAGGCCCCATTTTTTGGGGATGTATATGCCTCTTGGATGCTCGATCATGTAGAGAGAGAAGGGGAGATCCCCGATCTATGCAGAAAGGGCAAGATTTTGATGGTAACCACATGCAATATGATGAAGGGAATGAAATTCTAATTTTTAGTCTTTCTCTCTCCTCCCTCTCTCTCCCGCATAGAGGCACTTCATGTGGCAAGAATCAAGAAGAGAATCGGGTGATGGATGCTTGTCCGAGAGGCACCGGATTGTTCCAAGAGGTTGAGGAGGCTAAAGGCTGAAGATCTATGCTGAAATCCATGGTTGGTTGGTCAATACATAGTCCCACTTAAATATTCAAGAAACCCGAAACATGCAAAAAGGTGGTATGCTCTATTTTATGAAATAATTTTACTTATTTTTTATCGTTCATGGTCTAAATGGTGTGCATATGGGATGAAATTTTATTTGGATGTTCCTTGCATTATGTTTGAGGGCTAAAATCACTGTTATGCAGAACCCATATTGATTTACAGCAATGATAAATTTTCAAAACCCGAAAAAACACTAATTTTGATGGAAACTGATAGTTTCTTTGATTTTGAGTGGGAAAAAATGAGTAGACATGAGATAAAATGAGAGAAAATACTGAGTTTCAGTTCCAATGATCAGTCCATCAGAAAAATTCTAGAAAATACATATTTCTATTACAAATAAATAGGAAAAATAGGGAAAAATGGGTTTCTTGCGTTCGAAAAAATTGGAAAAATAAGATCTATGTATGTGAATGTCTGACGGGGCTGAAGCATGAGGTTAAGCTTCAGTTTGGCCCTTGTCCTTTATGTTAAAGTGCATATTTATTGCTTTTACATACAAAAAATGACATTAAAAAACCCCTACACCTATGCACCGCAGCAAAATTTAAATGGCGAGGGGGAGGATGATGTTATACCATAGTTTAAATGGTGAAATAATACAAAATTCAATTGTTCTTTTTATGCATAACATTTAGGATGCAGTTTATTTGAAAATAATGGATCTAGTAGCACGAGGTTTGCCTTAGTGCTAGGTTCCTACAACGCAACATTGCATATTAGTGGAAATTCATTAAAAGGGTTGTTTTTGCATGACGCATAGGGTGATTTTAAACCATAATTTTTTGTGCACAATAAATCATATACCATTTCATGAATCATATACACATGGTATCTATTCCTGGCATGCATAGCACTTGGTTGAAGTATAAATGACCCACGCTGGAGAGAATAAGGCACCCAAGCTTTAGGTCTAGATGGTGGGTCCAAGGGGACAAGTAAGTGAGGGCTGGTACATTCTTGGAATGATATAATATTGGTACCAAGAGTGGAGTCTATTTTGTATGTGTTATATATGTTAGCGACGCATTGAGGGGCCAATCCCCAAGGTGTAGGAGGGTCGCAGTGGGCCCGCAGTAATCAGTCGAGGGGTGCCTCCCATGTTGTTCTATGTGGTGAATTACACCAAAATGTGTAGGGTCTCCCTCTGAGGAGTCTGATAAGGTTAAGGGTTGGACTATAAACATGATACAAATGCAAAATGTATGTACGATGGCTGGGTAATGTGTCATGTAGATGCTCCTAACCACGAGGCCGTGGGGTTGTCTTGTGCATGTCAGAGGTCCGACTAGTGCTATAGCTAGTACCGGCCCATTTTAGGTCCCATAAGAAAATCTTGCAAAAAGTTCATATGCATTTAGGAGTGCCAAATATCTTTTTTGCATCAATTTTATGCTAGTTTGATATTTGGATAGTTGTTGCTTGCTTTGTGGGGCAATCTATTTGTAGTCCATTAGTCTTTTTTTGAGCTTGTAGTTGAATTTCAATGTGAAAATATATATTTGTCATTATAGCTTCTTCATCAAGTCCAAATAATGCAACATTCAATATTAAAAATCTTGATAGATTAAACTTTTTATCTTGGAAATAGGAAATATAATGTATGGTCTATAGGGCAAGGAATTGGATTTCTCAATGGAAGATGTACCAACAAGCAATACTATCCACCCACAGATCCAGTACATCAAGAAATACTACCCACCCACACATCCACTACATGAATTTCCAATGCTACCACCTATCATTGTACGTATTGTGAACATCACAAAACTTAACCTTGAAGAATAATGACTGAAAACAAAATTACGCTCAATGGAGCTTGACTACTACCAAAATCAATCCATACAAGGACACACCTTAACCTTGTTAGGAAAGTGTAAGGTGATGTTGATGATCAAGATTGAAGGCCTCCCACAAAATTTTATATGTTGCAAAATGTAGAGGGAGTTCGGAAAGATAATGTTTGGTTGGATATTCAAATGACAAGCAAAGTACACTATAGACTATGACACACAACAATTACACACATAAATAACATCATGGCTTTATGCAAGGGCAAGCTTGATTCCTCAAAAAAGCAGGAGATGTCAATGATTTCTTCAACTAAGCTAAGTAACAAGCCAAGGGGGAAAAGACCTTGCTTAAATAATTAATTAATGGACAAAAATACTTTTAGCAATCAGTGAGTTGGGTATCCAAACCAAACATAACCCAAAATAAGTGGATTCCTAAGATCAAATACAAAAGTTCACTTGTATTAACACGTTATGTTGAAAGTTTTACCACATAATGCACATTGTCATATCTCTATATGACATTGATCATACATGTCCCTCGAATATAATCCTCACTTTTACAAATGGTTGTTGTAAATAATACATGTACATAAATAAAAATATCTCAATTTGTACATCACTTAACATTTTAAAAAACTCATCCAATAAAAAATGCACTCAAAGAGTTTCTATTCAAAATCCCACTTTTTCACAATCCTAGGAAGTATTTCACACATATTGGCAAAGGAGGGGACCCAAAACAATAGGCAAGAAAACTTCATGCATTGTATGCATCATAAGCACATTTACAGATTAATATAAATCTTTTTATTCACATAGCAAGAATGAAACTTCTCAAACATTAACATTTCTCATCAAATTTTAATATATGTATGTGTACCAAAACAATGGCAAGCATAGATGACAAGATCATACATGAAAGACTCACAAAGCCCTAGCTTTCTTTCACTAAATAAGAACAAATGAAACTGAAAATCAACTTGGAGATCTAGAAGCATTGTAGCTTGAGGTATAGATACATCCATAACCTCAATAAAGTTGCGACCAAATATCTCAAGGTTAAGGAGTTGAGGAGAGCCTATGCAATCTACAAAAATATGTAGAAAGATTTGATGGAAACAATGATTATCCAACAAAATTTATAGCCATTTATATCTTGCAAAACAAATAGAAAAAGTAACAATTGAAATAATTTAATATCAACATTAGATTTAATCATTATTCAAGAAAAAGTAGTTGCAAAAACCTTTGGACTTTCCAAGGAGATGGAAAAAGGTGCCTAAAAGTAAGAGAAATATCTTCACACAACTCAAATTGGCAAAGCAAAAGGTGAGTAAAAATGACAAAGTATAGATAGTGGCCATCCTAGACCTTGCACTCAACATGCAAGAAAAATTATGTCATACCTTGTCCTCCAGTACAATTTAACAATGAGTAGAATCCATGTCGAGCTATCGGAGGATTTGGTAGTAGGAAAAACTAAACAATAGGACTTCAATGTGGGAGACCATTCAAGCTATAGTTAAGACATTAGGCTCTAATATACATGGACTTGAAGGGCCATAAGACCCAACAAGCAAAAAGACAATGAAAAATAAAATATAAAAGCCACCCTTGTGGGACTTGGAGGTGTCTTAACTTCCATAATAGAAGAAGCCATTAGGGACCATGCATACCAAGAGTGCCAATATAGGAGGAGCACCATGCACAGAGTACAAGAATTGTCCTCAACATGGAAGAAGCAACAATAGTAATAAAATGGGAGCTTGCAACCTTAAGCCCATAGGTGATGAAAATTTGTAACTATAGAAGGAAAAAGAAGAAGTAGCAATAAACCTAGAAAAGACCCAAAGGAGGCCTGAAGTATATAGGGAGACATGCAAGAAAGCATCCACTCAAATGTCTTGATAGAGGCCCTCCACCAACATTGAAGCCAACCTTCCCACATGCACAAATAGAGGAGTATTTCACACTTAGAAGTAGAAAAGGCAAGAAAAATAGAGGAAGAAAAGAGCTAAAGAGGTCCAGAGAGATGAACTAGAGTCCTATTCCAAAAGCATAATGTTGAAAGAACTAAATGAGATGAGAGCTCACAAGCAAGAAAGAAATGGAAGGAAAATACAAATCCCCCTACTAGGATTGAGAGAAAATGAAGGAATCCTCTAAGGAGGGTATGAGACCAAGGAAAGGAGGACTTGATTGAGAAACTCAAGAGAAAATTGCAAATAGTAAGAGATTCTCTCCAAACAAGTTTAGAAGTGATGGCATCTTCAATTCAAGTACAAACTTACAAGAGAAGACTATGTGCTATAACTTAGGAAGGCAAGTTTATGAATTATAAACCCAAACTAAATCAACATCATTAACCAAGAATAACCACCAATATCACCACCACCTCTTAATATAGGGAAGTGGGAACCAACAAGTATCCTAGATCTAACATCTAGGAGCCAACAACCATGGGACACTCACCAGATTGGCATACTTCTTTGGACACAAGCATAGATACTAAGAAAACGAGGAGATAAAGATTTAAAAAATGTAAGAATGTAAATTTCCACCTCACCTAGCACATATTGAACATGCTATTTCTTAATCCTAAGAGCCCTTCATTATTAATTGGAAAGGTAAAATCTTGACACTAGGATTTTTGGGAGTCATAAAATGTACCCATGGGCTTCGTGTTCAATCTACTATGAAGACTTATAATTATGCTTCCCCAAAATGTGGTACAAAAAGTAATTGAGGCTCCACCACAAGATTCAAGGTTCTAGATAATGGCATTAAGGATAGGAAGACTACTCGGTAAGCAAAGTTTTTGAGATGCCTACAAGATTTTATGGATGCAAAAGCATGGCTTGGATGGAGAAAGAATATTTTGGATTCAAACAAGAGGCTTGGATTGCCTTCTACCATAAGGGGTGATTTGGACTCACTTTTGGGTCTTTCAAGCTCTTTGGGATTGTAGGGAATACTTCATAATGACAAATGAAGGTGAGGCTACTATTATTGAAATTCTGAGATTACTCTTGGTTGTTGGGAGGCCATTACTTGAGCATATAAAGTACAAAATTGATGGATATTGGTGCATTAGAATCTTCTCATCAAGATCTTCCTAATGATATGTACATGATATAGTTTTGAGTATACTAGATGAAGTCATCCATGGTCCCTATTTTCTTAATTGGATAATGGTATTGAAATTCTTAGAAGGCCCAAAAGTGAGTCCAAATCTCCCCTAATGAAAGACACATTGGTTTTTGTCTGTTTTTTATATTTATAACAGTTTATATCGTTTGCTGATAGCATATAGTACTAAATAGCATGCACTGACAAAAATAAGTGTCTGCACTTTGGCTTAGTATGCAAGTTCTCAGAAAGCAATTCAAGCCTAATGGTTGACGGTACGGTAATGAAGCCTTGGAAAGAGGAGAGCCCACTCACCTACCTTTCCTGTGAAGGCATGGAGTGGACTATGACCCCAAAATCCAAGCTAAGCTCCATGGGATCTCAGCACTCTTCCAGAAGGGGGTAATGTTAAACTTCTTAAAGAAGTCCACAAAATTAGGAAGACAAGGGCACAAGTTCTATAGTTTATCCAATGATGTTAGTCTTATCAATATTATTTTTCAAATTTAACTTGTGTTTTTTAAAAGGAGATCATGTTTGTAATTATATGTTTTGAAAGAACGCATTCTCACTCCCATGCAAATTGTAGTATAAAAGTTTGAGCTAGGTTAGTTAGGCTGCAATGGATGTGATGTTGTGGGCACAATGTGCTTACTTTGGTTGGAGGAGGTTTGAACCAAGGTGCATACATAAATCAAAGGAGGAGTGGTAAAAGACCAAAAAAGAGGATAAGGTGCCCAAATTGCACCCTATGTATAAAAACCAAAAAGTGAATTCAAGAGCTCATTCTTGTATGTGAAATATTAAGAAATTCCATCTCTTACTTCTATCTTCTCTTATGTACATGTGGAGAGAGTGAGAGAGAGAATAATTGACTAAGAGAGTGTGTGATGGAGAGGGACCAATGGGAGAGTTTCTTCTCAACCTCCTCCTCCTCCTCCTCCTCCTCCTCCTCCTCCTCCTCCTCCTTCTTCTTCTTCTTCTTCTTCTTCTTCTTCTTCTTCTTCTTCTCACTTCCCTCTTCATGGAGCATTTGTGGAGTGGCGTAGAGGCAATGAATTAGTGGTTCCACTCATGGAGGTGACATTCAAATTATGGAGCTATTTACAAACCTCTTGAGACTTGACTATAACACATGAGATAAGAAGTTGAGATCACTTCAACTTATTATTGATGTTGCATTCTTTTTTTTGGAGTTTGAAAGGAGAGTGTGTAGTTAGTGTGAGGGACACTATAGTAGCCAACGTGTCAGAGATAGGAACGTTGAGGTATGTTGAAAGTCTTGAAACAAGAGGAGATCTATCAAAAGTTTCACCATTGTTCTTGTTAGGTGGTGCAACAATTTGTTTGATTTTGTCGACTTCAATTGTTAATTTGAGCAACCAAGCATTAACAATCCTTTGATTTCATGTGATTGTGCAAGTGATATTGCATGTACCAAGCTACACCATCAAAATGTTTTGCCTTTTTTCCCTCAAATATCAAATGATGTGGTTCAATGCTCAAACAAGGTTTTTGGTGCATACTATTAATGCTCTAAATTATTACACAAGTAACCAATCTATGATAAGTACTAGTTCTTGTCCTCATTGATGTAGATCATTCTAAGTATGCAATTCAATTTGGAAAATGAATTTAGGACCAATTTTTAGCAAGTTTAAAGATCAATTATGATTTGTTAGTATGTTAACGAGTGCTATGGTATGTGGGATTGGGGCCAAATATTGTTGGTATCCTCACTGCTCTCCTCTCTTTAAATCCCCATTGGTATGTTAGCAAGTGCTATGTCATGTGGGCTTGGGGCCAAATATTGTTGGTATCCTCATTGCTCTCCTCTCTTTAATCCCCATTTGCAAATATGAGTTGTGCCTAAATGGAATTGCATTTTCATAATAGAAAAACACATTTCTATATTTCAAAACTTGATTCTAGACTACAACATTGAGCCCTTAAATATTTAACACCCTCCTTTAAAAAAATCTGCACAATGTACTACCATTTTTTATGTTTATTCTTGAGGTTAAAAGAAAGAAAATCCTCTTCTACTATTTGAGCTCCTTTATGCTCATATGTTCATGATATAATGTTGGGACTACTAGTAGATGCTTGGGGGTAGATGTCACTTGGGATGTATTAAGATCCATTTGGATTGTACAAGGTCAGCCATTGATAGTCATTGTAGATAGTTCTATTATAATAGACACAAGGATAGCATACACTTCATTTTCTGGAGCTACTAATGCTTATATGCTTGCATATTGATGTTGAATAATTGGGGGTTGTTATGTTTATGTCTTGAACTATTTTTGGGATTGATTTGAGCTCAAAATAGCCCACTTTTCATAGTCATTTGAGTCATTTGAGTGCTCTAACAATAGGTCAACAAGCCCTTTTATCTATGCACATGTATGCCTCATGCAAGCTCTTGAGCTGTGATTAGGGCTTGGCTACATAGATATTGGCTATGATTTATGCTATTGACTGCTACTTTTCATGCTACAATATAAGCTTGAAGAAGATATTGGGTCTTATGCTCCTAAATGCATGTCGCATGTATCTTGGATGTTTGGATGCTATACACATGGTGTATTGAACTTCTTTTGCTCATCTAGCATTTTTACTTCTAATGGGAACTTTCCTACCACTTGGATGTTGCATAGATATTTGGATATTTGAAATTGAACTTGAGCTTACTTCAATGAGATTGTGCGACTTGGTTGAGTTATATCTATGATTTTGGATGCTATTTTGTTGTAGTTGTTGCCTAATGAGCTGATTTGATTTTTGCAGTGATCTTGGAACCTATAACTTTCAAGTTATTTCTAATTATGCACACATCTCATTTTTATATGCATTGAGCTTCCGTTACACTTGCTCACTAGTATCTATAGTTCTCTTTTGTTATCTTGGGACCTACTATATACATGACAAGTATGCGTATTGGATGTATCCCACTCTAACACATTGAGGCTAACAGTTCTCAATATTGGTTGCATGCTCATGACTCCTAGTGGTTTGTACATACCCCACTTCTTTCAAGGTATACTCAACTATTGGAAATTGGATTCTATCACTTGATTGCTTACACCTAGCTTTGAATTTACTATTTTCATCATTTTCAACATGCTCTAATTGCAATTTTGTACATCATTTATGAGGGTAGATGCTTTGACTTGACTATCACTCTTTGACATGATAGCCCTATGCAATTTTTCCTCTATCTGTATGGGCTATGATTTGAATTATTCTATTTTCATATACAACAACTTGTTTGTCTTGGATAGTTCTTTCATTTATTATATTATGGCTATGGGATTGAATGATAGTGCTATCTTTAATATTGATAAGTTTGATGGCACAAAGTACAGCTATTAAAAGGCACAAATCTAGGAGGTTCTAGTGCACAAATTCTAGATTGGGCCATTGAGACATCAGGGTGTAAAACATGAATGTTTTGATGTAGAGGATTGGGCTAAACTAGATGAGTTATGTAGATCTATGATCATTTTGTTACTCTCAAAGTAGGTCTTCTATAATGTTATCTCTCAAGGGTAGATGGCATGGGAGTTCTGGGATAAGATTCATAATGTCTATGACAAGTAGAGCCCTATCTCTCAAATATACTCATGGACCATTGTATGGAGGGGACTTCTATGTCTACCCAATTAAATGACTTTCATTATATTTTCAACAAATTGTCTTTGTAGGGGGGATTGACTTTAAGGATAATCTTCCACCATTACTCTTGCTTGTTACATTGCCCAAGTCATGGGACACATTTCAAACTACTATGTGTGTAAACATGTTTGTTGATGGGCTGAAATTCCAGGATGTAGAGGGTACACTATTGAATAAAGAGATTAACAAAAAGAATGTTGATGCTTCCCGTAGTTCTCATGGTTTGATAGTTAAAGGAAATAATAATAAGAGTGGTACCCATTGTGGGAGAGACTCAAAAGTCTCATTCTTAGTAATGTAAATAGTTTCTAAGTAAGTTTTGTGGTTGTAAGTTTGCATTGACTTGTCATTATTGTGAGAAGCAATGTTATATCTTATAAAATGCATGATGACAAGCACAAGGAAAAGAGAAAGGGCAAAGTGCATAAAAATAATGATGATCGTAGCATTGTCCTTATCAAGTTCAATGTCAATACTAAAGAGATTAATGTCATATAGACTAATTCTAATGATGACTATATACTTGCAACTTCTTCTATTAATGTTTCATAGTTGACAAATGTCTCATCCACCTATGTTCAGTGTTGGCAGATTGATCTAGGGGGGGCTTCATTTCATATTATTCCTCATTAAGAGTGGTTACGCTCCTATTGTAACATGACAAGATTTGCCAAATTAGGGGTAATGACTTGGCATTGGATGTTATTGGTATTGGAGATGTCCAGTTGTAGTTTGCTTCAATTAGTATCTTTACTTTCCATGATGTGTAGTATGTTCCGGTGTCGTGCCGCTATGCACACACCATGTAAAAAAAATCTAGAGTGTGGCTTTCTTTTAGATTTAGAGAGCCAATGCCTTTTTAGACATTAGTATTAGTGTCCATGGTTCAAAATATTAGATTTTTTTGGACAAGTTTTTAGTCCATTTTTGATATTCTAGATATTATCTCTTGTAAAAATCCATAAAACTATAGATAACTTCTAGATTAGGAGGACATGTAAAAGAAAGCACGTAGCTTTCAGCCAATTTGAGAGGACTTTATGTAAAAAAAAGAGATTAGCAAAATTGTGTGACACGTGATCGCTGTTTTCAGGCAGTGAACAGTACTCCAAAAGTGGGAGATGAAGAAGGAGTGATCCGGCAGGATTCTGACAAGGTTCTTGGTATTTAACTCTCCTTTCGGAGCCATTGGAAACATCAGATTGGCGATCTGAGCAGCATAGAGGAAGGCATTATTTTGTACACGTTTTTGTCTATTAGAGTTATATTTTCTCATAATGCTGAAAGAAACTGGCAGGCTTCATCTCTGTTAGTATTCTTCTATATTTTCTAAATTTTTTAGAGTATTCTTCTACATATTCAATCTCTTCGAACCCCTTCTCTTCTGTCTACTCCTCTCCTTGAATCTACCTACACTCTGTTGTCTCTTATATTCAAGAACTTGGCAAACCCTTGTGGTGACCTTCAACCCTACGCGCTATGACATTGGTGAACCCGACATGAAGGTCGGTGTAAGAGAACTCCAAGATAAGGTATTCTTCAGGAAATACTCTACAACAATTGGTGCACATCCTGTAGCAAACTCGGCAACAACAAATCCAAATGTTACAAAAACAACAACAACGGCAAGAAGAAGAGAAGATTGATTCCAAAGCTATCAAGGCCCTAGAGGAAGTTTGGCATGAATTAAAAAAATTTAATGGTCAAAATGTCTTTGTTTTTATTTTCTTATATGTTGAAAAAATGCTCTTCTTTGGTGTACCACAATATGCATGGAGCCGTTATTTTGCCAGACTAGCCAAGCATGGTCTTCAAGAAACAATCCATGGTCTTTTTCAACAAGATGCGGATTGGACTGCATTCAAAAAAGCCCTATGCGAAGAATTCTCCTTAGAAGACTCTAGCCTAATGATGAAGAAAAATTTCACTGAATGGGATAAAAAACCCAACAAAGGTTTAGCTGCAACAGCTCTATACCATGAGTTTGAAAGTAAATTTTGGACAACTTGATGTTGAAGACCAACAAAGTATGGGAGGTCAGATGATTGAATTATTCCTTAAGCCTGCAAATCCCATTCTGCAAGAGAACCTTGCTGATCGCCTAGAAGATGCTACCTTCAAATCAGGAGTCAAGATTGGAGGGAGTGTTCTGCCTTCCTGAGGCTGAAGCACAGAAGCTCGTTTTTGGAAAGACGAAAAAATTCATGCAGCTGAAACTAGTCTTTCACTAGAGCCAAATTTTAGCAATGGTGGAATGAAGAAAAGATTAGAAGATTTAGTTGTAAAGAATGTCTATGCAGCAATTGATGCAGCTGCCTATGGGCTGCAAATTGAGCCAATTAAATCAAGTTTGAAAGCATGTAAAGCTAATGTGCAATCTAAAGTATGGATGCAGGCAGTAGATCAAATGGAACGTGGTAAAGCAGCCAAAGAAAATTTAGCTAACGCCAGTCAATATATTCGAGGAATAACTGGTTGGAAAGAACCGGTAGATTCTTTTTCTGCCTTTGCACATTTGGCTGACGTCAATCATAAAGAAGACTTGATTGAAGAAAAGAGAAGAAGAAAAGATGAATCAGGGCCTTTCTCTTCTGGCCCTTCAAAATGGGTAACTAGAAGAACACCTGAACAACCAAAGCTTGCTGAAAATATAACCCCAAATCAAGAGATGGAGGATGTGCCACAAACAAAGAAGACCAAAGAAAAGAAGAAAGGTAAGCAGCCAGGCTACAAATTGCAGTCTGACATAGAATTTGCACCGATCTCAAACGAGTCCTAGAAGAACGAATTCTAGGAAGCAAAATTGAATTCACCTTAGGCGAAATTCTTGGAATTGCCAAACGTGAATTCCATGATGTAATTATTAATGTAATCAAAAGGATAAGACAATATGTTGGTGATGAAGAAATAGTGCATGCTTTTTTGCAAGTTCTTTGAGCTTTTGTGCAGGATGAAGAGAAGCTGACTTCACAAGGAATTCAAATTGAAGCAGTTCAAGAATTAATTGCAGCAATTGAAGCTAAAGATAAAGAAAACATGAATGCAAAAATTAAAGAAGTGAAAGCTAAAAATGTAATGGTTGGTTAGTCCAAACCAATTGGACAGCTCATCTCTCAAAAAGAAGGCCGTCTGTAGCACATGCATGAGGAAGAAGAGGCTCGGTTCATTCCAAGCAGTCACTACTCTTGTACGCATTGGGCAAGAGCAAAAACATAGATAGTCATCAAAATTGTAGAAAGAGAAACACCATGTATTGCACTCTTAGACCATGGCTCGGAGATAAATGTCATGGCAAGGAGTCTCTATGAAAGTGGCGGATGGCCCATAGATGTTGATCCAGGTTGGCGAATGAGAGCTGCAAACAACTCTTCTAGAGAGTTATATGCTACATGTCCTAATGTGCAAGTAACTATTGGAGACATAAAAGATAAATTTCACTTTTTTGTTCAAGACACTTGTAGTTACCCTATCATTCTTGGGCAACCTTACATTTCTAAAGCTCGCTTGGAAACAAAAGCTCTTGATGATGATTCTTCCTATGCTCGAATCCAAAGCAAGGATAATGAACAAGCTGTCCAATTTCTTACTGTGTGTGTTAACCATCATCGAGACAGAGATTGACTGCATGATTCACATGTGCCTCCTAATGCCTGAGAATTCAAGGGTTTTCGAGCTGCACTACTATAAAGGGAGGCTATGGTAGTGCGTCATGTAAAAAGATTGAAACTCCTCATGCAACAAAAACTGTGTCTCTAGTAAATTTATATGTATGTATAGCCAATAGTATGGGCTATTATAAGTCTCTTCCGGACATGACTAAGGCTGAAAGAAAATATTTATGCCATGTAAAAATGAAGCTGAAAATTTATGACATGATGGCTAAAAATGAAGATATTTTGGGCATTTTTTTTGGACTAATTACTACTAACACATTGGCTGAAATATAGGCAGCTGCTCATGCAAAAAATTAGGCTGAAAATCAGTCCATAGAAGTATGTACATTGGATTTTTATCAAACAATTCAAGAATTTGTTGAACAAGAAGACAATGGTTTACTCAACAAGGCTAAAGCACAAGTGGAGACAAAATACAAGACAATCGATAAGAAAGTCAAACATGTGGCAGTCCCACTGCCTCCTGAAAGTGAAGGGCTCATTGATAGGGTGGCAAATTAGCCAAGTCTTCGTGATCCTTCTAACATTGGTCACAAGTTCACATTTAAAAGTATAAAAGAGCTCAAAATAGGTGAAAATTCTTTCCTTTCGCCTTTTATGCAAATGATAATGAAACATGGAAAGGATTTTTCTTTTCAACCAAGTGAAATAGGCTGTGTGGATCCAAATATTGTGGTTCCTATGGTCATTTTTACAGTCCCACATGTGCCTTGGAATCTCAAGCCCATTCCCGTTCCAAGGATGCATCAGCCCAAATTATTGGAACTTCTAAATGAGAAGATCAGAATGAAGATTTAAGAACCTTCTTCAGCACCTTACTCAAACCGATGGTTTACTATGCCTAAGAAAAATGGATCTTTACGATTCATTCAAGATCTACAGCCTGTCAATCATGTCACAATTTGAAATGTTGGTTTGGGTCCAATTGTTGATGAGTTTGCTGAAGTTTTTGCAGGTAGAGCAATTTATTCTATGGGACACCTATATTCAGGATATGACCAATTTCAGCTTTCATTAGAAAGCCAAGACATTACCACAATGAAGACACCTCTTGGATTGGTCCGCATGTGCACTCTACCACAAGGTGCAACAAAATTTGTAGCCCATATGATAAATGCCATGCACAAAGTCTTAAGGGACTTTATTCCACAACTTACTCTTCCATTTCTTGATGATGTACCTATCAAGGGACGTGAAATCAATGAAAAGAATGAGGAGCTTGACAAAGATGGTTGCATGACATTTGTAGTTAACCATATTCAAGATTGTGATAGGATTTTGACAAGGCTAGAAGAGGTACATCTTACCCTTTCTAGAACTAAGTTAATTTTTTGGAGTAGAAGAAGTCCTAGTAGTCGGGGTCATCTATGTGGCCCCTATATGGATGCAAACCTTCTCCAATCAAGATAGATGTAATCAGTAGAATGCAAGAAAAATGCACAAATGTTTCAGAGGTGAGAAGATTTCTTGGCACATGTGTATTCTATCTCATATGAATACCACATTTTTCTCATGTAGCCGAAAATCTTTATCAATTATTAAAAAAAGGCCAAAGATTCTCTTGGAATAAAGAGCATACTCTCAGTATGCGTAATTTAGAGAAGTTATTAATTTTATCCCCCACTCTCAAAAGGGCTGACTATTCAAATGGTCAACCCATCATCCTTACTGTGGATACAAGTCCCATTGGGATAGGATGGGCTGTTGGCCAAGAGGATCTTGAAGGTAATAGATATGCAATTCATTTTGGAGCAAAAGTTGTCAATGAACGTCAAAGAACGTATGCACAAGTAAAAAGGGAATTGTGGGGAGTTGTAACAGCATTAAAGTGTGATCGTGATGAATACTTTATAGGTTCTTTTGTAGTGGTAGAAACTGATTGTATTCCACTCTTGGGCATGATTGTCAGCTACTCTACACCCGACATTGCTATGCTAAGATGGATTGCATATATTAAGTCACTCAACCCCGAATTAAAGCATATTGCAGGAAACGTGAATCCAGTTGTGCTAACATGCTATCACGTGCAAGATATGACAATGAAGAAGAGCTGATGGAAGAAGATGAAGCTGAAGAATCTATACTTGCTGAATTTCATTCCATGGCTGCTGAAAATACATTTTCAGTTATTGCATATACTGGTCCAAAGCTGAAAACAACAGGATGGTCAACTAAAAGCCAACATGCTCATTGCATTGCTCAAGTTCTAGTTCATTTCCTTGAAGAATATTGGCTAAAGATCGGCCAATATTTGAGCACAATGAAGAAGAAGGAGACTTGGACTGATGAGGAGTTCAAACATATGAAGAGGAAAGCTTATGGATTGTTTTTTAAAGAAGGACATCTATTGAAGCACGCAAAGAAGAATAAAGGAGCGCATGTCCGAGTTTTAGATAACAAAAGATTGCAACAACAGGTAATGAAGGAATTTCATGAAAGCCTATGGGCTGGCCATAGAGCCATATGGGGAACATTTAGTAAAGTCAAAGAAAAATTTTGGTGGCAAAACATGTATCGGGACAGCACATTTTGTTGAAACCTATTATGTGTGTCAAATGTATTCTATGGTCAAGCATCGAGATGGGTTACAACCTATCATGAGTGTCAAATTTATTCTATGGTCAAGCATCGAGATGGGTTACAATCAAATTATCCTTTGTCTATACATTATAGATGGGTTATTGATCTTGTAACCATGCCTACATGAATATGGAATATGCGGTATTTAGTGCTTGCAAGAGAGGATCTAACCAATCAAGTTGAAGGAAAAGCCTTAACAACCAAATCCACTCAAGCTGTTTGTCGTTTTTTGCTTGAAGAAGTGTTTTGTAGATATGGTTGTGTGGGTAAAGTAACTATATATAGAGGATGGTTGGATCTGATGAGGCAGGCAACTTCTTTGCTCAATTCGGTATTAAGTTGGCTTTAACTTCATCCTACAACCTTGAAGGCAATGGAAAGAGTGAGAGAGGTCATCAATCTATTATCAAAGCTCTAGCAAAGTCTTGTAGAGGAAAGATCAAAGAATGGCCTAAAATGCTACCTTTTGCATTGTGGGCTGACCGGACTACTCACAGTTCTGACTGGCTATATGCCAGCTGAACTTATGCATGGACAACAACCAATTCTTCCAATTGAAGAATCTATTCTCACATGGAGTCTTCTACCTTAGGAGGAAGGCATCAGTAGAGAAGAGTTGCTGACTTTGCGCATATGGCAACTAGAAAGAAGGCCTGAAGGTGTTCAAGCAGCTATTGAGAAGCTAAAGACATCAAGTCTAAAGAAAAAAAGAAGATTTGATAAGTGACGTCGACTTCGGCCAAGAGAAATTCAAGAAAATGACTGGGTGCTTGTCTATGATAGTAGCCTAGACAATCAATACAGTGCTTCTAGGAAGATGGTAAAGCATTGGTTTGGCCCATATGTGGTAAAGGTCATTCATGACAATGCCACATATTCATTGGCTGAATTGGATGGAACAAGCATGAAGATACCCATAGCTAGAAAAAGAATCAAGCTCAGACTTGAATATAATTCAAGAGCATGAAGACATAGAGAAAGTAGAAGAGGCAGAAGATGAAGACATTGATATGGCAGAAGATACTTCTTCTAACACTGCAAATTCGTAAGACTTTGGCACATGCTAGAGGATGTGCAGGTTAGGAGGGGGTGAATGTCATGCTGGTATGCACACATTGTGTAAAAAAATATAGAGTGTGGCTTCCTTTTAGATTTAGAGAGCCAATGCCACTTTAGACATTAGTATTAGTGTCCATGGTTCAAAATATTAGTTTTTTTGGACAAGTTTTTCGTCAAATTTTTATATTCTAGATATTATCTCTTGTAAAAATCCATAAAACTATAGATAACTTCTAGATTAGGAGGACATGTAAAAGAAAGCATGTAGCCTTTAGCCAATTTGAGAGGATTTTATGTAAAAAAAGAGATTAGCAAAATCGCGTGACGCGCGATCGTTGTTTTCAGGCAGTGAATAGTACTCCGAAAGTGGGAGATGAAGAAGGAGTGATCTGGTAGGATTCTGGCTAGGTGTCTTGGTATTTAACCTCCCCTTTCAAAGCCATTGGAAGCATTAGATTGGCGATCTGAGCAGTATAGAGGAAGGTATTATTTTGTACAGTTTTTGTCTACTAAAGTTATATTTTCTCATAATGTTGAAAGAAATTGACATGCTTCATCTCTGTTAGTATTCTTCTATATTTTCTAATTCTTTTTTAGAGTATTCTTCTACATCTTCAATCTCTTTGAACCCCTTCTCTTCCGTCTACTCCTCTCCTTGAATCTACCTACACCTTGTTGTCTCTTATCTTCAAGAACTTGGCTTGAAACCTTCAACCCTTCTCTTATCTCTACCATCTCTGAAGTCTAAGCTCTTGAACCCCCATACATTCTTCTCTTGCCAAACCCCTGTGGTGACCTTTAACCCTATGCGCTGCGACACCGGCTTTGACTAGAAGCCTACTTTCTACTCAAAAATTGGGTGATGTAGGATAAGTTGTATCCTTTGGAGATTCCTCATGGAAGATTACATGTTGGAACCTTATACTGGCACGAGGTACAAAGTGTGTCACTCTTTATCCCTTACTTATATCTAGATCTATCGACCATGTTTTGGTAGTGGCCACAGTATCACATGTATCATTATATCATTGTCGCACATGTTAATAAAGGGAACAAAAATGCTTGCCCATTTGTAGTATCTTCCATCCCTTAACTATAAATGTTTTAATTCTTGTGATCATTGTCTTTATGGCAGGTAGACCTATAGTTTGCATAAGAAGTCTAGCATTACATGCCTGGGTGAGTCTTTGGCTCTTGTTCATTCTAATGTTTATGGATCTATTCCTTTTAAGTTGTTTTAGAGGGCATGAAGTATTTTTTTACTTTCATTTTTTGATGATCCTTGGTTGTGATGCTTTCTACCATGTTTCCAAGGACAAGCACAGTAAGCTATATCCTAAGTCTATGAAATGCATCTTTCTTTGTTATGTGGATGTAGGTGAGAGGGGCTATTGCCTACAAGATTTGCAAGCTTAGAAGGTCATCTGAAAATAGCCATGATACTATTTTCTATGAGGAGAAAATGCATTAGCAACCTAAGCACATCATTGAGGTACACAAGATGATATTTTAGGAGGAGCTTCCCATTATTTTATAGCTAGCTAGACAACATGTAGTAGCTGATGCTCGAATCATCGAGGACCTTGATGTTGGACTAGATGAACATGCCCCACTGCTTGTTTTGAGGTACTCTACTAGAGTTAGTTGATCCATTTGTACTCTCTATGGATTATTTTATGGTGGCAGATGATGGTAAGCCTCTTACTATGATGAGATTATATAGTCAGGTTATAGCCACTCTTGGGAGAGGGTCATGCAGTTAGAGTATAACTTATTGCAAAAAAATCATACATGGGATTTGATTTCTTTTCCTAGTGAAAAGCCTACAGCCATGCAAGTGGGTATATAAGTTGATGAGTACCCCTAGATGCCCCAAGCTAGCCTACGAGGCCAAATTGGTTGCTAAGTGTTTTAAGTAGAAGCATGGTGTTGACTTTAATGAAGTCTTTCTCCTGTAGCTAAGATGACTACCCTATGTTTGATTTTGACTTTGGTTATGCAACTAGATCTATACCTCTATGGCATGAATGTTAAGATGGAATTTTTGCATGGGGACTAATGTGATGAGATTTATATGTAGCAACCTAAGGGCTTTGGCAAGGAACATCTAGATTGCCAGTTGAAAAGAATCTTTCTAGCAGCCTGAAGTAAGAACCTAGGGAATGACATCAAAAGTTTGATACTTTCATGCATTTATAGGGATATACTTGTAACAATGATATGGATCTGTGTTTATACAGAAGAGGGCTCATGATGGCAGTCTTATGATTTTGATACTCTATATAATTGATGTGTTGATTACTAGGAGTGCTAATGATGAGCTGGATGCCTTGAAAAATCAACTCAAGAAGAGCTTTGAGATGAAGAACATGGGACAGAGCTCACATTGTCTTGAGATGTGCATCGCGTGTGATCTCTCTAAAGTGCTCCTTTACATATTGCAAAAGGAGTACATCTGAAAATTCCTTGAGCAATTTCATATGCAAGATGTTAAGCCTACTGGCTATCCTTTACCTTCTCATGTGAAGGTTAATTAGACCGATTGTCTACAATTTGATGAATAGAAGACTAAGATGTCCAAGATTCCTTATGCATCCATAGTGGGGAATTTGATGTTTACCATGATAGCTACTAGTCTTGAATAGCATTTATTAAAATATGCCTCTCTAATATACTCATGTGAATTTTCCTCTAATTGGTGGAAAAAAGGGAATCATGTATTTAGACTCTTTAAGAGAAGTAGTTGGACACATGTGATCATGAAATCATTGATCATGTAAGAAACCCACTTATCTTTGCCTAGCATGAGGCTCATTCTCATTGTGACAGTAACTCTTTGATCTATGAATATGAATATAATTCTACCTTTGCATCTAGCTTGTCTATCTTACTCTCCCTTTTCTCTCCATACACATGTTCACACACACACACACAAGTATGAGCACTCTACAGTAAAATCCTTCGTAGCTATGTTGTGAAGCTTGTGATCATGTATGAAGCACTCCATTCTCCTTTGTTGCAACTCTACTATCCCATCCTTGATCAAGTCACACACATAGTGATATTGGATCTCAATGTGTTTAGTGTGTGCATGAAAAACTAGATTTTTGGCAATGGCGATGCAACTTTGATTGTTATATCTTAGCATTGTTGAATCTTCATCCTATACTCCCATATGGCATAGGATTCTCCTTAATCATACTGCTTCACATATAGCAAAGCAAGCTACCTTATACTCTGGTTTGGTACAAGATAATGACATAGCTGATTACTTCTACTAATCCAAGAGAAGATTCTTAAGCCTAAAGTGAAACAATATCCAAAAATTGATTTCCTAGAATTTGAGTTACAATTTTCCATAAGAGCAATTCTAGAATTGTATGTGATACCATAGTCAAGAGTTCCCTTCAAGTATATGAGCATCTGCATCCCAACTTTCCAATGTCTTTCTCATGGTTTATTTGAGAACCTCCTTTAAACACCAATAATAAAATTAACTTCTAGCATGATGTTACATAGGTAGATGAGGGTACCAACTAACCTCATGTATCTCCCAATGTTTGCTACTATTGATGTATCCTCAATGGATAACTTCACATTGACCTCCATAGGTGTAGCTATCTCCTTACACTCAGTCATGCGAAATACTTTTAAGATCTCCCATGCATACTTCTTTTGAGAGATAAAAATAATTTGCCCCAAACTTTAATCCCCAAACAATAGTGCAATAAGCCCAAGTCTGTCATTTCAAACTCAAAGCTTAAAGAGTTTTGTGTCAAATGGATCATATCTTCATAGTTACTTGTAATAATAAGGTCATCCATACATAGGACAATGATTATAGACTTTTCACCATTCCTATAAACATATAAGTTATCTATTCACTATTGCTATCCTCTAGGGGCTTGTTTCAACCCATACAATGCATTTTTCAACTTATAAACTTTGTTCTCAGAATGGGGAGCCTCAAACCCTGGGGTCTGAGCCACATACACCTCATTCCTAAGATCTCCATTTAAGAACACTAATTTACATCTTGCAAATCAAATCCTTCAACCTATGAAAATCCATATGTAACTAATCTTCCTTTATACTTTTCTAAGATGCTAGTGTTGTACTTCACCTTCCAGACCCACTTGGTGCCAATGATCTTCTCTTTTCTGGGTGATCCACTAGCTCCTAAAGTATCATTCTTCATTATGCTATCGTACTCATCTTGCATAGCTACTCTCCATTCTAGATTAGTAAGTGCTTCTTCAAAGTCTTTTGACACCTTTACTTCTCTAATAATTTCAACCACCATCAAGGCCATCTTGACTATGTGAGAAAAAACCTTTTTTTGCTCCTCTATTCTCAAAGACCTCCTTGATAGATCTAATTTTTCCTCAACTATGATAAGCATAGGCTTACTATGATCATAGAGATGCTTCACCCATTATGGCAATGGCATTTCCAGTGGTGTGATTACAAGACGGTAAAATTTTTCTTCATCATCTAAAGATTATGCTTCCCTCTCCTCGAGGGTAGGGATAGATCTTGGGATATGTTCATAGTGGAATGTTTCTTCATTGGATGATAAAGTGGAAGAACTTGCATTCTTCTCCTCCACTATGAGTGATTACTCCTTGACTACCACATCATGGCTCACTATGATCTTCTTTGCCTCTTGGTCATAAAATTTGTAAGCCTTTTGCTCATCACAACCCAAGATAAATTTTGTGTTTTTTGGATTTAACATGTTTCTCTTATCCTTTGGAACATGTGCACAACATTCAATCCAAGAGTTCTAAAATGTGAGATAGATGGTTTCTTACTAGAATAGGCCTCATGAGGAGTTTTTCCCTTAAGATTCTTTGTGTAACTTCGATTGATAATGTAGACTTCAGCATTAATAGCTTCTACCCAAAATTGATTAGCCCTTAAGCATGCACCTTGCCATTTTCACAATGGTGCAATTTTAGCCTTTAATAATTCCATTCTACTAAGGTGTAATGAGGTGTGATCAATCGATAGTTAATCCCTTTGCTCTTATAAAAATCTTCAAATCCTTTGAGTTGAACTCACCACCACCATATGTTCTAAATTTCTTCACACTTTACCTTATTTCATTCTCAACAAGTTTTAGCCATTCTTTAAACTTACCAAAATCTTGAGCCTTATCATGAAGGAAGTACACCCACCACCCACATCTTTCTACTATAGTCATAGACAATCAACATAAAGTAAGAACATCCTCCCATGGCTTGTGTAGGCATTTTATCACACAAGTCAACATGCACCAACTCTAGAGAAGCCTTTGCTCTATTCTTGCTTTCTTGTGAAAATACCTTTCTCTATTGCTTACCCATTATACAAGAGTAACCGTACGTTGCTTATGCATCTCCTTTAACATTGCAAAACCAACGTGACCAAATATTTTATGCCAAAGTTTACGTGTGCCCACACTAGTGATGGCTGTAAGAGCACTTAGCTCATATAGGTTGTTTCTTCTTTCTGCTTTGCCAACAACTTTTCCAGTATTAATGGTGATTTTTTCATGTGTCTTAGTGAACCTCACTTCATGGCCAAGATCAATTATAGAAATAATTGATAGTAGGTTTCTCTTAATCTTTGGAATATACACCACATTTGATAGATTTTTGAGGAAATAGTATATGTGCCCTCTCCATAGGGCCTGTTGTATCATTCCCAATTGTCATAATGATGGATTTTTATAGAGTGTTTATAGAACTATATAGACATTTCTTGTTGGGGTCATGTGATGAGAGGTGCCACTATGCAATATCCATGAGTCAATGGTAGATATTTCTTGCATCAACACACTTCCTCAATGGTTGCCATGAATAAATCAAACTCTCCTTCAACCATATTGGTTGTCTCCTTCCCTTTATTCTTCATGATGCCATTCTTATAATCTATCTTCTTGAGATGATAATCTAAAATTTTATGTCATTTCTTCTTGCAATAGAAGCACTCTCCTTGAAACTTTTTCTTACCACTCTTTTTCTTCTTGTCACCATTCCTCAAATTTCAAAGCTTGAGATCTCTCCACTTGAGTGTTTAGGGTAGTTACCAATTTATCAAACTTTTGTGGAAAATTCTAAAGGCACCTTCGAGCTAGCTCCTCACTAGTCTTTTGTATACTAGTGTCAACCATTTGGTTGCACAAATTCTTGATCTGAGTACTGAATGATTTAATAGTCTCTCCTTCAGTAAACTTCTATGTTACTAGTTGATTCTCTAAGTCCTGAATTCATGTTTTGTAGTGGCTCCTTTAAACGTTCCAAGCCTTTGATTTCTTAATTGTACATTAAATCAAGGTCAAAACACTGTCAAAATAGCTTGTAATTAAGGATCCAAATGCATCTATGTTCCTTAATTTTTAAGCTCATAGAAGATCTGCATTTGAAGAAATCATAACACTTGAATTTCATGGATCGAAGGTAGGTTGTGGTTCTAGGTCAGCCCCGAGCACTATCTCGAGAACTTCATAAGAATTAGCAACTATTATAATTTTAAACTTTCAAAAAGTGTATCTTATGCCATCTAACTTACCTTCGCCAATGGTTGGTGGATGAATCCTCATTGTTTGAATCATTGGTACAACACGACCACCACTTGATGTGCCAACACTGCTATCTGATGTAACAAATGGCATTTCTCCTCTTTACTATTGAAGCCCTTGCCTCTTGTATACTCTTCACTTGTCAAAGCCCCAGCTCTCATATCATGTAGAAATTACACACTAGAATGAATAGAATCTAAGCAAGGAGTAGAGAACACATAATATATATAGGAAGAATACACAATTCTTTAATTTTTAATGAATTGATACAAAGTTAGCTTTGTCTACCTATTCCCTTCCATTGTGAAACTTAGATGGTGATTGAGACAGATGATAGGAAAATAGCCTTAGGATAGCTGTAAGAACTTTGACTTGGTGAGAGGTAGATTGATGATGTCATTTGAGGGGCCTTCCTTTTATAGCCTGGGAAGGTAGTCTAGTTGGCATGTTTGACCATATTATGAACCTTTCCTAGCCAGCTAGGGAATATTCCTTTTACTATTGAGCCGGGGTTGGTGCCCTCGAACCCTCATTAGAGGGGTCACTCGCCCCCTTGAGAACCCCTATCCATGAGCTATTTCCATGGCCCTCATGGCTCTTAGACCCCAAAATAGGGGTCCCTGATAACTGTCATACCCCACAACTTGATGCATTGTGCCTTGAGTTGCTACCAATACAACTACTCTATCTAACCCAAAGGCTAGATCCAAAAAGGTCACCTTTTTTCCATCTAGCTACTACATAGACCTCATTTGGAATACAAGTCACCCTTTTTCCACAAAGATCACATTTTTTCCATCTAGCTACATAGACCTCATCTGACATACGTGTGAGGACCCACCAATTTTGAAGTTCACAAATGGCATCTCCTCATAATAAGAGTCTTACACCTTAGAGCACCATGGATCATCGATAACACCTTGCAAGGATGGGGCATTGAGCATATCTAATACCCTCCCACAATGTCCACCCACAAGTGAGCACTACATCTTTGGTCAAACATGGAGACTTTGAAGATGACCTTGAAGTAGATCCTTCATAAGAGCTTTGGTAAAGATATCAACTTCATTCTCCTTCATTGGATGGTAGACTAGCTCAACTATCCCATCCTTGATCAAGTAATTTTGTCATGACATTGCATGTCCACCACTACAAATCTAAGGGCGGATTTTTCTACTAAGAATTTGAGAACATTAGTCAGCGTCATTAGGAATTTGTTTTCCGCTATGTGTGTATCTTTTGTGTTTGCATTTGCATAACACAGGAGCACTTCTAGTTAGGCTAGGCACAATTTCTTCAATGCATTCATAATGTTTTGTGTGGAAGCATTGCTCCATTAATTGCATAGCATGGATTCTGATTTGCAAACTACATGATTGATTGGGTGCGAAGTTCTTTTCTAAAGAATGCTCTTGATAGGGCACAATTCATGGAAAATTGGTTCACATGAAGGTTTCCATTCTAAAGACTCGAGACTTGATGAAAAGATTGTAATTTGGATGTTGCTAGTGCAAATGATATGTCTCTTTATAAGAAAATTTCGATCATGTTTTTAGCAATCTATGAAAGCTAAAAGTTATCCACTCATATCATGGATATTTAAGTGGAGAATTGCTACATTAGACACCTGCATTCTTTGTGGAGATAGTCGAGACTTGACTTCTGTCCTTCTACCTTTTATATATCATGGCATTATCTTCTTGGCAAGGTTATTCACAGGCTTGAAATAGCCATGTAAATTGGAGCTACCTATTGCAATATAAAAAGAAAAACAAAACCTAACATAAAAAATGGCTCCGTCTCTCACTACTCCTGCAAGGACTTTACATAATCAGGACTCTTTGTGCTTCCTTAATCATGAAGGAAATCATCATGTTTTCTCTATCCATGGTACAATGAAGGTGGCCGCGACGAAAGTGAAAGGTTTTTGCTCAATTGGTTGTGGCATTTTGGCTCCTCCCTTTCACAACATACGTATCTCTAGAGATGATTTACTTAAGTTAATGAAAAAAAAGATCCTTGAGCAAATTGGTGACTAGTGAATTGAGGGAATTATAAATGGAATGGCAGAATGGTCAAAGTAGATAGGTATACACGGAACATATGGCAGCTAACAATAAAGATGATGATAGAAACAACTTAAAGCTTTTTGAACCTCGTGATGAATGACTAACAAAAGTATTAATGTTGGTAGCTTTTTTGAGGAAAAATCTCTAGGAAGCCGCATAATTTATCTATAAAAGCATGAAGCAGGGTGCGGCACAGGGGGAAGAACGAAGGAGGATGGGATGCAACAAAAGAAGTTCTCTCAATCAACGTAGCTAAGGGGAGAGAGAAGCGACAATGAGCTGAAGTTGATGAAGGCAGGGACAAAGCAAGGAGAAGGTGAAGTTAATGATGATTAAAACAAGGTGCAGTGATGAAGCGACATGAACGTGAAGGTGATGAAGCCGAGAAGAGAGGAGGTGACAGTCAGCAACAATCAACATGGCAATATGAAGTTCGGATGAAATGATAAGTTCATGCCATCATCTTCTGCTTGGGTTCCCCTTTGAAATTTTGGACGTAATTTGGAGTGCAGTTTGATAAACCAAGTTCAAGTTGTGACCTACAGTTGAAGAGGCTACTCCAAGAATAGAAGAGAAGATGAGACGATGTAGCTGAAGGACCACTCAATGACTTCCACCAACTGTCATTGCTCTAGCTCATGCATTGTTGTCCAATACTTTTACCTTTCTACAATATCGATATCGTCTACATGCTCAAGGATAAAGAAAAACTTAAAGTTGGTCTTACTGGAAGAAGGGTCATCATAAGGGCTGCTTCGTGGAGATCCAATAAAGGTGATTGAATCCACAACAAGATTCAACCAATCAAGTTGATTTACCCTTGCCCAAAACCCTTGAAGCATCGGTAATTCATCTTAAAATAATAGTATTCTTTGAGTACCCACATGTGGCTTTTCTGCAAAAGCTCCAACAAAACATCGTTGCTACCTAACCTATTCAAAACTTCATGGAGACAAGTATTGCCTTTTCTTTCTATTGAGTCCCTTATGAGCTACAACTTGAGGACCTCAAAACTCTATATTGACTAAGCCCTTCCACTTAGCCTTTTTGCTCAATTTTTGTGTTCCTCTAGCATCAAAAGGAAGCTTATCTCTTTCTTTAATATTCTTGAGCTTAACTTCATATCCTTGATGTTGAGGATGCCCTTACGTACTAACATCTTTAATTATCCATTTTAATGCTTAACCATGTCAAAGTATCCTCTCTTGAAAGTGGGAAACTTTCATTATCTTTTGTGAAGGATAGTTACAAGAGAAGTTTTTAAGAAGAGAAGGTGATCTCTTTGCCAAGTTCACTTTGCTCCCAATCATTTTCAAGTGCAATCAAAACATTTTCTTTATTATGATCTTTAATATGTATAACAAGTATACATACATGAATTTAACTTTAGTACTCTTGATCCATTATTCCCATCTCGTCCCTGTGATGAGTGACATTCACAAACCCCGCGTGAATCCCGTGCGACATCTGGTGAACCCCACGTGAAAGCGTCGCTTCTGAATTGTCAAGATGGGAGACTCTTCAAATACTCCACCCACTTCATTATCGAGTGCTTCTTCCTTTCCGACCGATGAGATGAAGATTTTATTGCAAGCTCTTTCTTTAGCCATTATGATGCAGAATTAGTAGATGCAGTTATCTATGCACTAGCAATAGCAGTTACATGAGCAACAATTGGATCAACAACGAATGCAGCATCAAGAACAAGAGCATATGATGGTGCAGCCAAAGTGATCAAGGTCGTGGTAAGTGAGTGAAAATTATTTGATGGCTAGAATGTTTCAGCCTATCTTAAAGATTTTGAAAGCTAGATACACTTCTTCAGAGTTCCTACCAACTGGAGCAACTATTTCCTACGGCTTGTCATGCCTACTTTGCGGGTCAGAGTGACTGATTTATTTGTGCAAGAGTCAAACTAGAATGTTTTCAAGAAGGCACTCAAAGACAATTTTTTTTGGAGGACTATGGTATTGCTATGTAGAAGACATTCAGAGAGTGGGTCTATTAGTCCAACAAAGGTCTTGTTGCTTTTGAGTTGTTGTGAGAGTTTGAAGAGTGATACAACCAGTTGGATACACTTGAGTAAAGAGCCCTAAACTCAGAGAAAGTGGAGTTATTCTTGCAGGTGGTTGATCTTGTACTTCAAGACAAGTTGGAAGAGCTTCTTGAAGACCGTATGCATCCCATGGGATTGAAGATGGATTGGCAAGATTCTATGGATGCAGTTTCCACATTGACAAAGAGATAGAGATGGAAGGCTTTCTTGAAGAACGACATGCAAACACCTCTAGTGATGTCTTCTCCTACCTCAACTTCTCCTACGTCTCCTATTTCTCCTTCCACTTTTTCTCCTATTTCTCATCCTGTGTTTATGCCTACTTTTATGCCCATGCCTATGTCATTCTTGTTGCGGTTGTCAGACCATCTACCAAATCGACTATCGAAGACATGGTGGAAGAAATTTCGAAGAACTTAAAAGATCTTCAAATTAAGATTACTAGAAGAGAACGGCGACCACTTAATGTAGCTCCAAATTCTACCCCAACCTCTTCTACTTCTATGAATTCTTCCAAAAATTATCCTGTTTGTCGTTGCATGTGGTGCGATAGTCCAGTCCATCAGTGGAAGGACTATCAAGACTTTGAAGAGGTGAAAAGACTAAAGTTGGTGGTTTGGAAGGACATGATGATATGTTTCAGAGATACAAAGAAACCTATTAAACCAACCTGGATTCAAGCTGCTATCCAAATTGAGATGACCACGAACTTCAAAAAGGTACTTAGGATCGGATTCTTAATTGCAAAATTGAATTTACACTTGGAGAAGTCTTGGGGATTTCCAAAAGAGAATTTCATGATGTTATCATTGACATCATAAAAAGAAAATGTCAGGTTATTGAAGAGACAACACAAGATATGATCCATCGAGAGGCTTTAGTTGTTGCCCCGAGACTATTCTCTATGGGTTGCAGATTGAGGAGATTGATTGTGAAGAGGAGACTATTGAGGAGTCTACAAATGCAACTCTATGTATGCAGTCCAAAAAGTCTCTTCATCCTTTACTTTAGTCCGTACAATATGATGAGAGCAAAGATGCGCCTAGATTGGTACCTTGTAGCCATTTTTCTTGTAGTCACTGGGCTCCTGCGACTACACAGACTTTAGTCAAGCTTGGAGAGATAGAGACTCCTTGTGTTGCTCTTTTCAATCATGGCTATGAGATTAATGTCATAGTGCGAGGTTTATATGATACTGGTAGATGGCCAATTGATGTGGATCATGGTTGGTGCATATGTGCGGGCAACAACACTGCAAGAGATTTGTATGTTGTTTGTCCAAACTTGAAGATTTCTATTGGAGATGTGGGTGATTCTAATCATGGATGATGGGTCTTCCTATGCATGGATCCGAGGCAAGGATGGGAAGAGAGCTGTCCAGTTCATGACCGTTTACATCAATCATTGGCGGAATAAAGATTATTTGAGGGATTCCCCTCTTCCAGTAGGAAAGCTGGATTTTTGTTAGGTACCATTGTCTTGCGAGACGATGGTGGTATGAGTCAGGGAAAGCTCTTGCCTCCTGGCAATGGTAGTTTTTCCTTGTGTGTTTATGGTGTATGCAGTGAAAGTAATTTTTGTTTTCATGCCATGAAGTATGTAAAAAGAAAAGAAAAAGAATTGATGATTGCATGTGTTTTGCAGGAAGAAGATCAGATCGATGGTCTCTATGATGGACTTTCATGCTTAGATACCATGGAAGAACTTTCAGTATTGCTAAATGCTAACAATAAAGAGTTTTCATATGACTTACAAGCCCATTCTTTGGTGATTTATTGCGAAATTGTTGATTTCATGCTTCAAAATAATTTTGGTACTGAGGATTCTCAGCAAAAAGTATTCCTTCCTGACATATTTAAGCAAAAAGAATTGGATGTTGCTGCTTATATACAAGAAAAATTGTGTTTACTAGGGTATTTTCATCAAGGGTTGAAATTTGCAGGTTGTAGCAATGAGGCAAGAGTTCAGACAAAATATAAGATAGTTGACAAGAAGGTTAGACCAGTTGCAGGACTGCTACCTTTGGACAGTGATGAGATGATTATGAGAGCTACTATGGAACCTCCTTTGCGAGATCCTGCAGGTATATCAGACATAAGTTTTCAACTGAGACATTGAAAGAGATGAAAATTGGGACTCAAGATTTTCTGCTTCTTGAAGAGGTAAGGTGTTTTTAAGAGATGTTATGCAGGCATGAAAAAGATTTTGCTTTCTTTCCACATGAGATTGGATGCATTAATCCTAGGGTTGTGACGCCTATGGTGGTTATTTTTACTATTCTGCATGTCCCTTGGAATCTACGGCCTATTCCTCTGTCAAGGACTCACTTGCCCAAATTGGTAGAGCATTTGAATGAGTGGATCAAGATGGGGATTCTAGCACCATCTTTAGCTCCATATTCCAACAGATGCTTCACAGTTCCTAAGAAGAATGGGACACTCAAATTTATACAGGAGCTACAGCTAGTAAACAAGGTCAGTATTAGAAATGTTGGTGTAGGACCTATTGTGGATGAGTTTGTTGAAGCTTTTGTTGGATGTGCTATCTATTCACTCAGTGATCTTTATTCCGGATATGATTAGTTCTAGCTTGCCCTTGAGAGTAGAGATTTGACTACAATGAAGACACCCTTAGGCCTTATCCAAATGTGTATGCTTCCATAAGGAGCTACTAATTTGGTTGCCCATATGATCAATGGGATAAAAAAAGTTCTATGAGATTTTATTCCTAAGCTTACTATGCCTTTCATTGATGATTTACCTATCAAGGGTTGCTTGGAAGAAGAAAAATACGATTCTTTAGACGACCATGGATGCAGGTTCTTTGTGGCTTCACATATTAAAGATGTTGAGAATATTCTTTGCAGACTGGAGGAAGTGAATTTAGCCTTGTCAGGGTTGAAATCTATTTTTAGAGGTAGAGAAGTTTTGATTGTTGGACATATGTGTGGATATTATGTCAGGAAGCCTTCTCGTGCAAAGGTTGATGCCATAGAGAAGATTGCCAAGACTTTCTCTTCTACTTCAGAGGTTCGCAGGTTTCTTGGAGCTTGTGTGTCCTATCTTATTTGGATTCCTCATTTTGGTCATATTGCAGATGATCTCTACCAATTCTTGAGAAAAGGGCAACATTTTTCTTAGGAGATTGAACATACTAAGGCCATGTAGAAACTGAGGAAATAATTGAGAGCTGCTTCGACTCTTCAAAAGGTAGATTATGAGTGTGGGAGACCTATTGTTCTTACTGTTGATATTAGTCCTATCGGCATTGGATGGGCTATTGGCCAAGATAATGTAGATGGGAATAGGTATGCTATTAAGTCCTAAATGAGCCGCAATGCGAGCTGCAACATAGGTAGTCACAAGTTAAGAGAGAGCTCTTGGGAGTTGTCACGACTCTCAAGAATGATAGAGAGTACTTCATTGGTGTTGCTGTGGTGGTCAAGACTGATTGTTTTCCTCTTCTAGGTACGATCATGAGTTGTTCTACTCCAAATATTGTCATGCTTAGGTGGATGGGATACATAAAATCCATGAATCCAGAGTTCAAGCACATAGCAGGTAAAGACGACCCAGTAGTCGATATCCTTTCATGAGCAAGGTATGATGATATGGATTTTTTTTGTATTGATGATGTTCATGATGGGGTTTACCTTTCAGACATGCATGTTGATCATATTTTTCATGTGTCTGCTTTGAAAAGCTTTGATGAGACTTTGTATACAGGAGAGTATTTATAGATTGGACGTTATTTGAGTACTATGTCTAGACAGGATGGATGGACTGATAAAGACTTCAAGAAGATTAGAAGAAAAGCTTATGGGTTCTTCTTGCGAAGTGAGCTACTTTGAAAGCATCCATGAAAGCGAGAGGACAGCCATTGAGAATTGTCTGTGATAGAGCTTCACATGTGTGGATCCTGAAAGAATTCCATGAAAGTCTTTGGGCTGGGCATCGACCTGTTTGGGCAACCTATGAGAAGATCAAAGAACACTATTGGTGGAGAGGCATGTATAGAGATATCTCATAGTTTGTTGAGACGTGCCCTAATTGCCAGTTCTTCTCCTCAGTGAGGCATAGAGATGAGCTTCATCCTACCTACCCGTAATGTATTCATTACAAGAGGGTTCTTGATGTAATATTTCCACTCGAAATATTAAGTCGACTTGAAACCCCGCACACCCCACACAATAAGGCACCCCAAAGTGATCTCCCACATTGAAAAATATTGGCAGTTAAACGCTTACCCCGCACGCGTGATAATAATCCCCATCCGCGTTGTGCAAATAAGGCAGAGGTTAAAACCCACAAACCGCACGAGAACACCCCTTATGGAAAGGCAAATGGATAAATGATTGAAGTAGTGCAAATTTTTTTATTAATTACCCCCTCCCCTCAGCCGATGCATGGTAGGGGGAGAGGGAGTGTGAGAAGGAGTGAGTTAAGTGGAGAAGCATTTGGAGGAGAGGGCATGCAATCATGCCACAGGGATGGCTATTCTTCCCCCCCTTAGCCTATATAACCTCCCCCTTAAGATTGGGGGGAGGCACGAAGAGAGAGAGAAAGGAGGCCCTGCCTGTCGTGCTACCGCCATCGTCGTCGTGACGTGTCGTCGCCGGATCCGCCTCCATTGCCTACTGCACCACGCCCATTGCCACCTCTCCCCATCGCCATCATCATCCTCCTATTTGTCGTCAATCTTCTCTCCTCCAATCATTACCCCCCCTCCACGTCATTCTGCTAAGAAGCAGAGCTTCTTGGAAGCTTCTTTAGAAGCTTCTAACAAGGCTTTCATAAGCCTTGTACATGCGTGCTTCCCCGGGATTTAAAAATCCAACCCTCCATGGCCCCTGATCTTGCGCATGAGAGGAAGATCGCAGACTGTGAGTCTTCAGGATGCACAAGTAACCCAAGGGAAGCTACTGCAACAAAAAAATATGCTACATAAATAACCCCAAAATAAAAGTTGTAAGGCGCACACGTGGAAGTCTCGAACCCAAGTTTATGCGTGGACATCCCTGCGAACCTCAAGCCCAGGTTCCTAAAAGAATGATTCCGCATTGAAGTAATGCATTAGGTACATTAAAATTTTCATGGAAAGAATGCATTTACTCATGTTTCTAATTCATGTAGTCTAGTTAAAATACATTTGGAAAATTATCTCCTTGAACTATTTACAAGAGCTAGTGCATGTCGTGCAATTGGGTTGCTTGCATTTCCAAGTTGCAAATCCCAAGAGCATATTGCCTAGGTTTAAAAGATGAAATTGTTTAAATGCATCTTTGATTGGTTGCAGAAAAGAAAACTGCATAAGGCAATTTTCTACTTGTGGATTAGTATGAGATAATCGTTATCAATATTGTCCAAGTAGTTGTATTGCATGGAAATGAAACCATGATCTTGCCTGTTGCATGCGATGATGATTGCATTTTAAGATGGATTAAGTGCCATAGAATGGATTAAGTGAGCATAAGTCTTATGACATTCATCGTACATGAACTTCATTTATCAAAGTTGTATCTAGAAAAGATTGCATGTCATATTGAAGCCCGAAATTAAATTGCATTAAACGAAAGGTTGTAGGCATAAGCTCTTGATGTAAATCCATGTAGGTTTTATGCAAGTTATTCCCCAAGTTTTCAATCATCATGATTGCAAAGCTTATAGTTGCATAGAAGTAATGAATCGCATATTTACACGTAATGTGATGTCTTGCAACTATTTACACCTTTAGAACAAGTTTAGCATCTTTAAGAAAAGATCGTTTCTTGTCGCAAGACAAGTAGACCAATTTAGTTGAATCACTTGTAATGTTATAACCCTGAAGGGATTCGTAAAAGCATAACTTGTTGGTACGATGAACACTTTAAAGTTCTAGGTAGGGTTTAGCACGTTAAAAATTCTACCTAGTATCACACTTGGGATGCCAAGTCGAGACCTTCAAGGCCAAAGGTCCTACCCACATTCACGGGATGTTTGGGTTAACTAGACGCCCATACAATAATGATCTAGGATTTTACCCTAAGGATCAATTGACCTAATATTAAACTTTCGATTAAGTTTAGAATCCCTAGGGCCAAATGTTATTGGCCTAGTAAGGTTAGGGATTAGGTTGGGTCAAGAGGACTCCCAAACTCTACATCTTGACTAAACATATTTCTTGACCAAGAAATGCCGTTTGATGGGATAAATGATCCCGCAAGTCATATGCGACCCCTATGCAACAAGTTGCAACGTTGTATGGTTTTGTGTTAAATCACAATATAGATTTGCCACTCCTTGGAACAAGGTTGGTAGGTTCCAAGTACAAGCTTAATTTGCAAGAGGATGAGTAGTCATCCTGCTCCTAAGTTGCCAAGTTAAGGTAACAAGCAAATCAAGTTAGGGCGACGAGGATTTCTCAAGAATTACTGTCTTAATTTAATAAACCTAAGGTGTTGGTTAACTTGGGTTAATAGGGTATAAACCCTAATCCAAGGATAAAAGGGTAAAACAAGTAACAAAACCCTGGAGGGATCTTGCCAAGTTGCAACCAATCCCGGATCGAATACTCGATGCATTCGGAGAGAAGGATTCACTCCTTAGTAGTTGGAAAAACAAATGACCACTAGATTGATTGTGTTTGTACAGTTTAGGAGCACTGTTTGTATTGCTTGCTCAAAGAATTAAAGATGGAAAAATAATAAATGCTTCAGGTTGAAAGCCTGGAGGGAGAGGTAGCGTCAGTTATATTGTGGGAGCTCACGCTCAACCGCCAAGACCCACGCACCGCTTATTGTTTCAAGCATTCCAAGCCGAGCACTAATGGCTACCTCTCACATAACCGACAATCCATCCATATCTAAGGGTGTAGTGAGCTTACCTCCATGCCGTTCGAGTTACCTCCTCTCCTGCGCACTCCAGTAGCTCCACGATCCAAGTGCACGCGTCAAGAAAGCTCGATCCTTCTGCTCCAAGCTCCAAGCTCCATTGCCACGAGCAAGCCAAGAGAAGAGAAGAGAAGAGAAGAAGAGAGGAGACACTCTCACACTCCCTCTCTCAAGCACAAGCTCAAGCAAGCAAGAACACGAAGAAGAAGAAGAAGAAGAGGAGAGCTACTTTTGGCCACACACAAGAATGAGCTTCTCATTCACTTTTCAACTTTATATACATGCCCTAATTTCCATGGGCGGTCATCCCCCTTTTTTACATGGCCGGCCATTAGCCTAGGCCCCTTTTCTCATTGTCAGTCTATCTTTCTAGCTTCCTTTCCACCACCTGTCCACATTTACAAATTGCACGGGTGAGAGCCCGATGCTCTTTTACAAGATTTCAGGGTGTGCCTTTTTTATTTTAAAATGCGCCTTTCCCCTTTTGCATTTGCCTTGGACTTTTAAGGTTGCCCTTGCGCTTTTGGTCTTTTTTCCTCTTCTTTCTTAAGTTAGGCTACCTTTTTTCCGCCTTTGCCCTGCGTCTTTTTCACTTTCTTTTGCTTTCTTCGTGTTGTGGTTAACATTACCCCCCTCCTAGACAAGTGCCAGTCCCATGGCACTCACCATCATAGGTAGCAGGCTGTAGCATGCACCGAAGACATGGGTGACAAGGACACCTGTGGTTTCCGTGGAGGAGTGTTGGTGGTGGTGTGGCAGAAGGTCCTGGGGGCCTGTTGGTGGCCAAGGTGGCTAGTGGAAGGTTGTTGGAGTTGGTGGTAGGGCTATTCTGTGTTGGGGATTGCATTGATGGCCAGCACAAGTGTTGGTTTGTTGGGAATTTTGCACATGACGATTCTTTGTGGGCTTGTCGGATGGTAAGGGATAAGCATTGAGAGTTGGATGTTGATGAAGAGTGAACGACACTTTCATTGGAGTCTTCAACACCTACAATTGAAAACCTCTCATGTGGTCTCTCCCTAAGGATAGTGCTAGTTTTCTCTATTGTGCACAAGACATAGTGCAATTAGTTTGGGAGATAGGTCGAACTCTAAGCAAGTTGAGAGTATTGTCCTGCACTTGAGGACCCAAACTAGGTATATACTTTGGTGTAGGTATTATGTGAGTGCTTGTACATACTTAGATGTTACTTAGTTAGAAGACTGTCGGCCTGGTTCCTTGTATAACAATGGGTTAGTGAAGCAAGGGGCTAAGTTGATGGAAAATTTTGTCGATGAAGACGGGGAGTACACTTGAAGATTGCTTGAGACGTCATTATGGTCTTGTCAAGGCCATGTAGCATAATTGAGCTCCTTGATGTCTAGCTCTTGGTGGCTAGTGACTACTTGTAGTGCTTGAAAAGTATTGTGTACTTTTCCATTGTCTTTCATGCCTTGCTTACCACTATTGATTGTAATGGCATTGAGATAGAGTGCAAAAGAAATGACAAGTGGTTCAGGGTGACAGGTCTAACCATAGGCGAGGCGAGCTCCCTAGGTATGTCTTGCCCTTGATGTGCCTTGAACAATTGTGGGGGATGTACAAAGGGCTAGGGAATTAGGGACGGAGCCAGCTAACCAAGGTCACTGGGCATACCTAATTTGAGGACCCCTAGGTGTGGTGCTGTGATCGTGTATGTTTTTCTTTTTCTTTTTCTTTTTCTTTTTCTTTCTTTCTTTCTTTCGTTTTTTTTTATGTTCTCTTCTTTTCTTTTCTCTCTCTTTTTTTTTTGGTGGGACAATCAATGCCATACATTGAGACTGTTAGCCTTTCATTTGGATTGAGAAATGTTGGGATTCAAAGGCTATGAAGAATTGATAGTGCATAGATGATTGTGTCACCAGCCTTGATGCTAGAGGAACTATTGTTGAGATGAAGAGAAACACTTGAGATTCTGCAAACCTCTTTGTAACATGTGAGACATCGAAAAATTGAGGTAGCACTTGGAGTGAGCTGTGCATGGACAAGGGCATAGCGTTTGGCTAATTGAATCCTGGATGATGAAGAGATGTTCGCCCTTGTTGAGAGCGTGGCTCCTGCCCAAACATAGAGTTTGGTCAAGAAGGAGGAGGTAATCGATGATTATGCTTCGGCCATGCTCAGTTGCAATATGTGCTTTTTCTGCAGAGGTGTCCTTGGGTTCTCATCCAGTGGCGTTTCCGTCATGGCTTTTGTTTCTTGGTATTCCTGTCACTTCCTCCATAATGGTTCTTTGTGGGGTTGGTGGTCTTGTGGTGACTTGGATATTAAACGCTTCTAGACATTGACCTGTATCATTCTGCATCAACTTGTCACTTCGTGAGAATACATGCTCACTTGCGTTAAGTACATCGGACCAATGCAATCATGTTAAGACATGATTTTTAAGAATGCTATGATGCCTATCCCATTACTTGTTAAGGTCACATACATTAATGGTAGGTGATGGAAGTGTGTACAAGTGGGGATCTTGCACCTTTACTCATAAAAAACAAAAAGTTATGGTACGATGACTTGCCAAGCTACTGGTACAGCATAGGGGCTTAGTCGATAGGTACTAGGCGGGGTGAGTCCGGTTGGCTAGGTGACTGGGCCGATGCTAGTGCGGGGCTCCCGTGAGGTTGGGCAGGAAACATGTCGGCCGGGACATGAATGGTGTAGTCCTGGGTCGCGACCGTTTCCAAAATGTCTTTAAATAGTTCATTAAATTCTTCCCTGTCCCGGGCCGCCTTTTCTGCCCTTGTGCATCTGGTGCCCGAGCGTACGTTGGGGGTTTGTGCCACTGGTTGCCACATTGTGTGCGCCTCCTTGAGCGTCCACTCCCCTGGCCCACAAATTCTTCGGCCTTCGTCCAGGGCGGTGTCACTTAGGCCCTCACTTCTTTGCATATTTCTTGAGAGTGGGTACATAGCGTACCAGTGGAGGGGCACGTGCCGCATGCTCCCATCATCTGTGAAGAGCGTCTTTGCATGCTAGATGTCAGTGGTTCTCCATGTGTTCCGTCTAGAAGCCTGCAAGATGCAATCCAAGGGTTAGGCCTTGATATGGAATAAGATTATTCGCAAAGAAGGGATTTTGGTGTGGGTTGTCAAATGCATATGACTAGAAGAGAAGGCGTGGAACATGTTGTACTCATTGTAATGGTTATTCTTCGAGCTTCTCCTTAGGGAATGCGCCCATGTCCGCAAGGACGTAGACACGTGCGAACACTTTGAGCTTAGCATCCCACTCAGTTAAGCATTCTGTGACACTTCTATGTTCGACGAGGGCTTGCTTGGTTGCTATCTCATGCAAGGATCTAGGAGTTTGGCTAGGCTCTAGCATAGCTGGGGGTTCAAGCCTATATGAGCAAGATTGGTTAATGCTAGGATTACTCATGCTCTTGGGGTTTCCATGTTTCTCTTGAGGCTCCATTATTGCATCATGGTTCTCCTTGGGTGTGACTGGTGCAAATTCGTCACCCCGTCATGACAGTGTTGTATCCACTCTTCATTTGTCAATGCGAGTTCTATTGTCAGTGGATAGAGTGTTGCCGGCAGCCACTAATGGTAACAACTGCTTTGATTTGTTAGAGCACACAGATGTGTTTGAGGTTTCACTGGTGGGTGGACTTAATGCTTTATTCCCCAGCTCTCCAGCGCTCTTGGTGTCAATGTTCTTGGGATCCACAACCACTTGTGATTGTTGTTGTCTTTGTTGTTTTCTCCTCTTTTTCTTGGTCAGTGAAGATGCATCTCTCAACGACTCAGGACCCTGGACTAGGTCAACCGTTGATGTGCTTGGTTGGGCCTCAGCATTCTCTTTCTCTAGTGTGTCCTTATGGGACATGGCCGTGGCCTACTGAATAGCCTTGCTAGGTTGTGAGAGCACAACTGCCTCCCTTTTCGGAGAGTCTAGCTCTTCAGCCAACTCCCTTGTGTGTAACTCCTCTAGCCTAGGCTTTAGGCACTTTGAAAGTGCTGGAGTTGTCGAGGGATTTGGTTGCGACACCTCCTCCATAGGTAAACTACTAAGGACACGTTCCATAAGGAGCATTGTCACAGCCAAGGGATGTGACTGCTGTGATCCCTGATTGAAAGTAGTAGCAGCTAGTTTAGTGGGCTGGCTACCCTTGGTGGATTGCGGTGTCAAGTCCCTAGGGCGATCGGAAGTGGCCGTGTCTTTTGTTGCCCTTTGAGCACTCATCTATGTAGATCGAGCATGAGTTGATCTAGTCACATTAGGTTGCTCATGCATATCCTTGGGCCGAGAGCTACAGATGGCGTCATGTCCCACCTCTTGGACATTTGAAAGCTTAGATGGAGATAGAGATTGGAATTGAGCAATTTCCCTTGACAACTACTGTTGTGCTTCCTGTGTCCGTCTGGAAAAAGAGGATGTAGGAGATCTAGGACTCTTAGGTGGACTTGGCATTGGCTGAATGATTTTCTCGAGGCTATTAGACAATTGTGCCATTTGCTTTATTGAGTGATCAACCTTGCCTTGAGCAATGTTGTGCCTATGATGCTTGTTCTCCCCTTGGGAAATCAAAGGCTCTTTGGGCACTAATGATTTTTGTGCATGCTCAATGGCTACATATGACATCTGTCTATTTAGCATGCTAGGCTGAGGCTCTTTCTTTCGAACAATCATGTCTGGTTTGTTGCCTCGAGACCTAGAGTTTCTCTTAGATTTCCTCTTGTGATTCATTGCTTTTGATGCATTGTGGCCTTCAGTTGATGGAGGCGGTTTAGCAAGGGATTTTGGTACCCAAATCCATCGGTTACCTGTGTAGTACCCTTGAGCACGTAGCAACAATTTGGATATCCATCGTGGCGTTGTGCTGACCCTCCATCGATGCCTATGTTTATAAGGCTTGGGCTTCTTTTGGGGTCTTCTACGATATTTGTAAGTCCAAAGCCCGTCCTTGGCATTGTCTCTTGACCTTCTTGGTTCAGGCATGGCCTCACTTACTGGCTCTCGTTGTTCGACCTGTGCTTGTATTAACTCTTCCAATAAGTCCTTGCTCTCATCAGCAAGCTTGACTGTTATGTCAGCACCTTGCTTGCCTTTCCCTCGAGGTTTGATGAGGTCACCCTTGCTAAAGGTTGTGACTATCCTCACACCCGGTAGTGTAAGGTGTATCCTCTGTGCTACATAGTCGGCCTCACACTTGGTCACCCTCTTGAAGGGTCTTCCTAGGAGGGTTTCTTTCTTGCAGCTAGCACTATTTGGAGGAACATGAAATAGGATAGGCAAGCTTTCCGCTTCAATTATTGCAAGGATTTTGCACTTCCCTATGAGTGCTTGTGGAGGTCCCCCATAAGGGCTAAGAGTTGCATTAGTCAGTGTCAGCTCTGGTTGGCCTAGTAGGGTCCATGATTCATAGGTCAAGATGTTAAAATCTGCTCCTTCATCAATCAGAGCATCAATAGTATGCTCTCTTTTTGCGGTGAGTTTGACCCTAAGATAAGTAGGTGGTACTATGTCTTCATCTTCCGAGTCCTGGCTTGTAAATTTAAACCTTTTGACAGATGCCCTTGAGTCCCCACTTGCATGACCAGATGTGGATTCTCCACCAATGTCTTGGGTTGGCTGTGTAGTGTTGCTCAAGGTACATCTCTCATCAAGAGTGTCATGTCTAGTCATCTTGGCATTTGTAGCTTGCTGATGTTGCATTTCGCTCTTACTAAACATGGTATGAACACAATGTCTTTGTGTTCTCGTGGTGTGGCCTTTTTGCCCTTGATGGCCAGATTGGCCCATTGATGTTCTAGGGTCTCTGTTTCTCTCTATTCGGGTATGGGCTTTTGGTTGCTCTTTTGCAAGTGAGAATCCATGCTCGTGTAGAGCCATTACTACACTAGGGTCCAATTTGGAGGACTTGTCACGGTGCGCGTTTTCTCTCCAACCTACTTGGGGGAGGTGCGGAGGGGGCAGAGCCCCCTCTACGGGGGTCCCGCGGGGGCAGTCCCCCCCGGTCCGCAGGGCCATTACGGTAAAAGCCATGCACAATTTAGAGGACCGTTTATAGCCAAATTTTGAACCACGTGCTCTAAATTTTAGCCCAGTGATGGATCTATGATGTGCCTTTAGCTCTATGTAGCCTTTGGGATCAATCTCGGGGTTTAGATGTGTCAAAATTTGTGTTCTAGATACCTGTCTGATTTTGATAAATTTTTTGTCAAATTCTTAGATGTCCGATTCTGGGTGGTCCAACTTGCCCAGTGGTCCGATTTTGGTCACGTTCGATTCTGGGAATCGGATAAAAAAAGTGGTTCGATTTTCTGAGTGGTCTGATTTTGGGGATCAGATTGGATAGGGTGGTCCGATTGCCTTGATCGGACGAGCGTTCGATCTGATAGGGTGGTCCGAGTGGTCCAAGTCCGAGTGTCCGAGTGGCCGAGTGGTCCAATTTTCAAAATCGGATGAGTTGGTCCGAGTGGTCCGATCGGACAGGATTGTTCGATTATGATCTGGTTTGATATTGGTGGTCCGATCCTAGTGGTCTGATTCTGGGAATCGGACCAAGAGGGTGGTCCGATTTTCAGAGTGGTCCGATTCTAGTAGTCGGATGGTTCGATTCTGGAATGGTGGACTGGTCCGATTCTGGGACTCGGATGGCCTAGTCCGACAGCGCGGACGGCGGCCCACGAGTTGCACGCGATGCCTCTAGACTGACGTCTACTACACCAAATCGGCCAGCGCCTTCCAAATAGGTACAAAACACTACCAAGAGGTACTAGACATGCCTAGAATCACTATGGTGCTCAAATCAAATGGCACTCCAAGGATTTGTGCCCCCATTTCCCTATTTTAGCCTGTTATACAGCAATAGAAAACCCTACCTTTTTCTGATCGCATCTCCTATGGATGAAAGTTCAAATGATGAAGCTTTACCTTTTTGTTCTAGATGCAGTGCATAGGACCATAAAGGAGACTTTTCCTTTGGTAACTGCTCCAATTGAAGACCATACGCAATAGCTTCTCTTGCCACCTCTTGCTTCACATAAGAAGAGCATAAAAGAGATTTCTCCAATAATTTATTCATACCTCCTTTGTTAACATTCGTTTTAATAGGTTACTCTGTATCTCCAAAACATATCTACATATTATCCTTCGAGACCACCAACTTCAGTCTTTTCACCTCTTCAAAGTCTTTACAGTCCTTAAGCTTATGGTCTGAACTATTGCACCACATGCAACGGCGAATAAGTTCATTTCTCAAAGAATTCATAGAAGTAGAAGAAGTTGGGGTAGAATTTGGAGCTAGGTTAAGTGGTTGGTGTTCTCTTCTAGTCATCTTAATTTGAAGATCTTTTAAGTTCTTTGAAATTTCTTCCACCATGTTCTCGACAGACGGTTTTATAGATGGTCTGAGAACCGCAATAGGAATAGGCATATGCATGGGCATAAAAGTAGGCATATACACAAGATAAGAAATAGGAGAAGAAGTGGAAGGAGCAATAGGAGAAATTGAGGTAGGATAAGACATCACTAGAGGTGCTTTCATGCCATTCTGCAAGCAATCCTTCCATCTCGGCCTCTTTGTCAATGTGGAAACCGCATCAACGACATCTTGCTAATCCGTCTTCAATCCCGTAGGCTACGTACAGTCTTCAAGAAGCTCTCCCAACTTGTCTTGAAGTGCAGGATCAGTCGCCTGCAAGAATAACTCCACCTTCTCCGAGTTTAGTGCATCCAACTAGTTGTATCACTCTTCAAACTCCCGCAACAACTCAGAAGCAACAAGACTCTGTTAGACTAATAGACTCACTCTCTGAATGTCTTCCGCATAGCAATACCATAATCCTCCAAAAAATATTTGTCTTTGAGTGCCTTCTTGAAAACATTCTAGTTTGAGTCTTGCACAAATAAATCAGTCACTCTAACCCGCAAAAAGAAAGTATAACAAGTCGTAGGGAATAGTTTCTCCATTTGGTAAGAACTCCAAAGAAGCACATCTGCCTTTCAAAAGCTTAAGATAGGCTGAAACATTCTAGCCATCAAATAATTTACACTCACTTACCACGGCCTCCATCGCTTCGGTTGCACCATGTGTATGCTCTTGTTCTTGATGCAGCATTCATTGTTGATAGAATTGTTGCTAATGCAATTGCTACTGCTACTGCATAGATAACTGCATCTGCTGATTCTGCATCATAGTGCCTAAAGAAAGAGTTTGCAATAAAATTTTCATCTCATCCGTCGAAAAGGAAGAAGCACTCGATGATGAAGTGGGTGGAGTATTTGAAGAGTCTCCCATCTCGACAATTCAAAAGCGATGCTTTCATATCAGGTGCGCTAGATGTTACACGGGATTCACATAAGGGTTCATGAATATCACTCGTTTGCAGGGACGCTAAGCGAGATGGGAATAATGGATATTATGTAAATTCCTTGCAGGAATAGTGAGAGATGGGGCCATTGTTTATGTTAGCTTTTGTTTTTCTTTCTAAATTGTAGTGGGTAGCTTCAATTCACATGGCTATTTTAAGTCTGTGAAAAACCTTGGCAAGAAGATAATGCCAGGATAGATAAAAGGTAGAAGGACAGTAGTCAAGTCTCCACTATCTCCATATCTCCACAAAGAATGCAGGTGTCAGATGTAGTGATTCTCCACTTAAATATCCATGATATGAGTGGATAACTTTTAGCTTTCATAGACTGCTTAAAAAATGATTCAATTTTGCTTATAACGAGAAATATCATCTACACTGGCAACATTTGAATTACAATTTTTTCATCAAGTCCTCGAGTCTTCAAAATGGAAACCTTCATGTGAACCATTTCTCCATGCATTGTGCCCTATCAAGAACATGCCTTAGAAAAGAACTTCGTACCCAATCACTCATGCAATTTGCAAATTAGAGTCCATGCTATGCAATCAATCGAGTGATGCTTCCACACAAAAAATTATGAATGCATTGAAGAAATTGTGTCTAGCCTAACTATAAGTGCTCGTGCATCATGCAAATGCAAACACAAAAGATACACACACAACAGAAAATAATTTCCTAATGACGATCTATTTAACACCATTGCCAATTTCAACAACAGGGCCATCCACCCGCCATTCTCCAAGATGGATCCATCCAACACCATATTCAATTTTAGGGGCCGAACTACCCAACACCATCCCCAGCAAGGGCTTGTATACAAACTCAAAAAATCCATCTAGCTACACCCATCCCACCTTCCAACTATTGCCCATCAGTGCCATAGGACTCGTACTAGGCTAGGAGGTGGGTAATGTTAACGTTAGCACAAAGAAAAAGAAAAAAAAGTGGAAAAGCGCAAGTCAGGAGCTAAAAGAGGTGGTCTAAAAGGAAATCGTACATAATGAAAGAAGCAAGAAGGGAAACACCCGAAAGCACATGGGTGGCCTCAAAAGCTAAGTGAAAGGTAAAAGCACATTTTTAAATGCAAGGTGCCCCTAAATTTTTTTCTAAAAGAGCACCAGGCTCCCTCCTGTGCAAATTGTAAAGGTAGATGGGCGGTAGAAAGAAAGCTAGGAACATAGGAGGACAATGGAAAAAAGGGCCTAGGCATGGTTATGTAAAAAAGGAGATAAGGGGATGACCGCCCAAAAGGGATTTAGGGTTTTGTACATAAAGTTGAAAAGTGAATGAGGAGCTCATTCTTTGGTGTGTGGCAAAGTGGACTCCTCTCCTCTCCTCTCCTCTCCTCTCCTCTCCTCTCCTCTTCTCTTCTCTTCTCTTCTCTTGTGAGTGGCCACGGAGGATGGAGCTTGAAGGTGGATGCTTGAAGTTGTTTGAGCTTGCATGATGAATTGTGGAGCTATCAAAGTGCTTGAGGGAGGAGACAACTCGTTTGGGCATCAAGCTAAGATCATTACACCCTAATAAGATCAAGGATGCGTCAGCTAGGTGAGAGATAGCCAAAGGTGTTCATTTGACATGCTTGAAAGAATAAGCGGTCCGTGGGTTTTGGCAACTGAGCGTGAGCTTGCCACTACATTTCCAAATCCTCAACTAATTATTTGTAATTTAATCATTTTCTTACAAATGTCTCCTTTGAAGTATTTTTGGCCCTCATGAAATCATGAAATGCACTCTAGTATCTCCAAAAAAGAGAATATAAGAATACCATATTCTTGCATACATGACAAACTTTCTTTGGTCCTTTTCTTAATCCAGTGATTAACAAAAGTATATTTTTTTCAAAAAAAATTAGTTCTAATAATTTGGATTCTATGAGTATTATTCACTAGGCATATAAATTGATCTTTCATGTGAAGACTAAGCACATTGAGGTATGTTATCACTTCATGAAAGAGGTGGTATAGAACAAGTTTGATGAGCTTGTCAAGATCTCGACTGACATGAATCATATAGATCTGCTCAAGAAATGTCTCTTAATAAAATGTTTTACCTTCCTTAAAAGATTAATGCATATAAGATGAGAGTAATTTTTTCCTCATTCTAGTGTACTCTATGTACATGTTATACTTTTCTCTTTTCTCGTTTACTCCTCACTAGGGCACATTTGCCTTTAAGTGGGAGATTGTTGGGGATAAAGGTACTTGTATATTGCATACTATACATGCATACTTGTACACTGCAAGTGGCAAGTACCCAACATTATCATTTTATTCTTTATTCTTTCAATAACTATTGAATAAAGGAATGCCAATCATACATTGTGATTGGTTGAGTTTCCACATATAGTGTGTTCAACATAAGAAGGGATCACATGGGTTTAACATAAGGGATTTTAAAAATAATATTTCAATATATTTTTTATATACAAAAGGGTCCCATATAAAGGTATTACTTATAGATTGAACATAAAAATGTTATTTTTTATTATGAAAAAAATCACAAATGAGGATATTTATAAATAAGCCTTGAACACACGTGATATAGAGGGTATATATATAGTGATTTCTTTGGGCTTAATAGAATGTTTTACCTTCCTTAGTAGGAGATTAATGGGCATAGGATGAGGTGAAAATTTTCCTCGTCCTATTGTAATCTATGTACATATTGAACTCTTGTCTTTTTTCTTTTAGTTCTCACTAGGGCACATTTGTTTTTAAGTGGGAGGTTTTTGGGGGTAAAGGTACTATATCTAGCCGTCCATATTTACCAACCATACACTATACATGCATACATGTACACTGCAGGTGGCAGGTGCCCATCACTATTACTTTGTTATTTATTATTTCAGTGATTATTGAATAAAGAAATGACAATCGCACATTGTGATTGATGGAGTTCCCACATATGGTATGTGTCTCTCTTGCTCTCTTGCTCTATCCATTATTACTCTCTTGTTCCATCCTCTTGCTCTCTTGCTCCATCCACTATTGAACAAAGCTCTCTCAAGGATGAGGGAGCACCTCCCAAATCTCTTGCAAGAAACGCACAAGGCGCAATGTAATTCATTTTATAAAAAGTAGTGGGCTTCCTCCTATGCAAGTGACAAAGTCTGCACAGGCATAAGTGACGAGATAATGCAACTTGTACAGAATAAGGAAGAGCCATGTTAAGCTCTAGTTGTAGCACCCTCCGATGGTGTGAGGAGGCATCTGTCCAACACCATTGTCAATTTAAACAACGGAGCTGTCCACTCGCCATTCTCCAAGATGGATCCATCCAACACCATATTCAATTTCAGGGGCAGATCCACCCAACACCATCCCCATCGAGGGCTTGTATACAAACTTAAAAAAGCCATCTAGCTACACCCATCCCACCTTCTAACTATTGCATATTAGTGTCATAGAACTCACACTAGACTAGGAGGAAGGTAATCTTAATCTCAGCACAAAGAAAAAGTGAAAAACGTGGAAAAGTGCAAGTCAGGAGCTAAAAGAGGTGGCCTAAAAGGAAATCGTAAAGAATGAAAGAAGCAGGACGGAAAGCACCCAAAAACGTATGGGTGACCTCAAAAGCTAAGTGAAATGTAAAATCACATTTTTAAATGCAAGGTGTCTCTAAAACTTTTTGAAAAAGAATGCCAAGCTCCCTCCTATGCAAATTGTAAAGGTAGATGGGCGGTAGAAAGAAACCTAGGAACATAGGAGAGCAACATAAAAAAGGGCCTAGACCACGGTCATGTAAAAAAAGGGGATAAGGGGATGACTGTCCAAAAGGGATTTATGGTTTTATACATAAAGTTGAAAAGTGAATGAGGAGCTCATTCTTTGATGTATGGCAAAGTGGACTCATCTTCTTCTCTCCTTCTTACTTGCTTGTGTGTTCTTGAGAGAGGGAGTGTGAGTGTGAGGGAGTGAGTGTGTGAGGGTGAGGGATCAAGGAGAAGAAGCTCTCCATCATCTCCTCTCTTCTTCTCTTCTCTTCTCTTCTCTTGCGCATGGCTATGGAGGATAGAGCTTGAAGGTGGAGGCTTGAGGTTGCTTAAGCTTGCATCATGAATCCTAGAGTTATCGGTGTGCTTGAGGGAGGAGGCAACTCGTTTGGGCATCAAGGTAAGCTCACTACACCCTAATAAGATCAAAGTTGCGTGAGCTAGGTGAGAGATAGCCATAGGTGTTCATTTGAAATGATTGAAACAATAAGTGGTGCGTAGGTCTTGGCAGTTGAGTGTGAGCTTGCCACTACATTTCCAAATCCTCAACTAATTATTCATAATTTAATCATTTTTTTACAAGTGTCTCCTTTGAAGTATTTTTGGCCCTCATGAAATCATGAAATTGACTCTACTATCTCCAAAAAAGAGAAGACAAGAATACCATAATCTTACACACATGAAAAAATCTCTTTGGTTCTTTTCTTAATCCAGTGATTAACAAAAATATATTTTTTAAAAAAATTATTTCTAATGATTCGGATTCTATGAGTATTATTCTCTTGGCCTATAATTTGATATTTCATATGAAGACTAAGCACATTGAGGTACGCTATCGCTTCATCAAAGAGGTTGTAGATGACAAGTTTGTTGAGCTTGTCAAGATCTTAACTGACAAGAATCATATCTATTTGCTCATGAAAAGTCTCTTAATAGAATGGTTTATCTTCCTTAGAAGATTAATGGGTATAAGATGAGAGTATGTTTTTCGTCATTCTATTGTACTCTATGTATATATTATACTTTTCTCTTTTATCTTTTATTCCTTACTAGGGCACATTCACCTTTAAGTGGGAGATTGTTAGGGATAAAGGTACTTATATATTGCATATTATACATGCATACTTGTACACTACAAGTGGCAAGTACCCAACATTATCACTTTATTCTTTATTCTTTCAGTAACTACTGAATAAAGAAATGCTAGTTATACATTGTGATTGGTGGAGTTTCCATATATAGTGTATTCAACATAAGAAGGGATCACGTGGGTTCAACATAAGGGATTTTAAAAATACCATTTCTACATATTTTTTATATACAAAAGGGTCCCATATAAAGGTATTACTTATAGATTGAATAGAAAAGGGTTATTTTTTATTATGAAAAAATTCACAAATAAGGATATTTATAAATAAGCCTTGAACACACGTGATATAGAGGGTATATATATAGTGATTTCTTTGGGCTTAATAGAATATTTTACCTTCCTTAGTAGGAGATTAATGGGCATAGGATGAGATGACATTTTTCCTCATCCTATTGCAATCTATGTACATATTGAACTTTTGTCTTTTTTCTTTTACTTCTTACTAGGGCACATTTGTTTTTAAGTGGGAGGTTTTTGGGGGTAAAGGTACTATATCTAGCCATCCATATTTACCAACCATATACTATACATGCATATATGTACACTGCAGGTGGCAGGTGTCCATCACTATCACTTTGTTATTTATTATTTCAGTGATTATTGAATAAAGAAAGGACAATCGCATATTGTGATTGATGGAGTTCCCACATATGGTGTGTCTCTCTTGCTCTCTTGCTCCATCCATTATAGCTCTTGATTTGCTCTCGCTTGCACTTGTGTATTTCCACTCGGGCTCTACCTTTGACTAGGTTCTACGAAAATTATCAAACAAAGATATGTTGTTCATGCAAGGAAAGCAAAATGCCCAAAAGAACACTTTCCATAAATTTTGAGTATACATTTAGTTAAGAAATACAAATCAATAAATATATACACGAGAGATGCTTATCATGCATGCAAAGAAATTGCACCCATTCTCTCATTATGCACTCTTATTCCAATTTCTCTCTTGTTTATTTATGCTTGTTCAAATTTTGGTAAAAGTGCTAAATTGTAATGGAGGGAACAACATCCATATTAATGCTATGTATCACATATGTTCAAGAGTAATATAAAAATCCCTTACATATTTCATTAATGTAAATATCATTTTTCTCAAATCCTTATGATTTTTTGAAAAGAATAAAAAGCCCCTTCTTGAGAAACTCATGTACTACACTCATAGATTTTTAAATGAACCCTTCAAGTGCAACTCTTGGATCTTTGGACTACAAAGCCTTGAGAACTATGCTTTGCACATAAGAGACTCCCTACTTACCCTACATGCAAACAAGACTAAAAAGGCCCTTCTTGAGAAACTCATGTAGTAAACTTATAGATTTTTAAATGAACCCTTTAAGTGCAACTCTTGGATCCTGGGACTAGAGAGCCTTCAGAATTATGATTTGCACATAAAAGACTCCTTACCTACCCTGCATGCAAACAACTAAGAACTTGGTGTAATAACTAGTTCAATGTCCTCTCTACACAATAGTGTAAGTTCCCTTTGTCAAATCAACCCTCTTATAATTTCTTAGACTGCATAAGTCCCATCTACCTTGCTAGGCACTATGACACAAGGGATTGTGGACATGGAACAACAAGATAGTGGGCCCTTTGATAAATATGTATAAGGCGCTAAAAATAAAATAGTTGGTATTTATTTTGAACATCTACATGTTCAAGTGTCTATCAAATCGATCCAACATTTGTTCTGGGAGTGTCCAAAAGTGAGAAGCTTATGGAGAATGGTCATGAACTGGGTAGCGAGGGCTGGATTTTAGAGCAAGATCAATTTCAAATCAGCTCTTTTTGGTGACTATGGAGATCTCAACGAATCCATAGGAGCGTTGTGGGATGTTCTGAGGGCAATAATAATGCGGAATATATGGAGATTTAGAAACATGAATCTTTTTGATAACCCTTCTAGTAGAAGCAGTAATGTAATGAGTTGTAAGGAAGAAGTGCTTGTAGCCTTCAAGGGGCTTGGCAAAAGAAGCTTATTTTTAGGGCCTACTTTAAGTTTTGGAAAAAGCACTAACTGTTCACAACGGTTGGTTCGTCGCCAATTTGATTGATGTACATAGTTTCACATATCAATATTATTCTCGCATTTAAAAAAAGTGTCTATCAAATAGCCGTTTTTAACATTGTTCATTTAAAGTGTCTCTATGCAAAGGGTCAAGCGACCAAAATTGTTAAGAGTCCCCCACAAGCTCCATCATTGGAAAATGGTGGTGGCCTCATTAAGTGAAGGTTCAGAGCATGCTTTGTACACTGTCGATGCCGGATGGCTTTCAATTGGCAAATCCCGCCTTGGATTTTCGAGACAGGGGATTGGTGTATGCACGCAGCACCAGCCATGTAATTCTTCTACTTCATAGTGATAAAAGCAAGCTGGAGGCCCATGGTTCATAATTCGAAGAATGGAAAGTCCTTAACACCAGCATTGATCCGTTTCCCAGCTCCTCCCTCTTCCGGATGAGAGGGGGCAGCTTCCTAGGGGAGAGGAGTAAGAAGAAGAAGGCCTGTATTGCTTCGTCGACACCGCATTTCCCGATTTGGAAAACCTGGTTTTGAAATTACCTCCGGTTGGTTGGGAGGAATGCTGAAGAGAGAGCTGGAGGTCGTAGCGCGCCCTGGTCTGGGGGTTGGAGAGAGCCACGTAGGCGGAGTGGATTTGCAGAAACCGCCTGGTGCAGGCCTCCTTGTCGGGGAGGGAAGCGGCGTCGGGGTGATTCTGGAGGGCGAGGCGGCGGAAGGCGGATTTGATGTCGGCATGGGAAGCGGTTTTGGGGATGCGGAGAACGTCGTACAGGGTGGAGGGGGCCGGGGGTGAGGCGGGCGGGAGGGCCGACGTGGACGCCGAGGTGTCGGCGAAGGATGACGTGACGATGGCGGATACGACGGGGACGGAGGGGGCTCTGCGGCCTTGTCTTGCCGTGAGCGTAACGAGAGGGATATTGTTAGGGCAGAAGAAGCGAGACGAGGAGGAGGAGGAGGAGGAGGACGGCGGGGCCAGGGCAGACGCTGCTGTCGGGTGCGCAATCGAAGAAGAGAGAGCTGACGCCATATCGTAGGAATGAGAAGCAAACGCAGAAATGGAGTATACCTGCGCTGAATGGACGATCTATGTGTGTGTACATAATACATACATTATACATATATATATATATATATAGAGAGAGAGAGAGAGAGAGATAGAGACACGGACCCTCAGTGGCGGCAGGCCCCTTATATATGGTCCTCCTCGTTCCCAAGCCGTAACCGGTTGACGTGGGTGGTCGGCCGACGGGGATGCGATCGCGACTCATGCCGCCTTGCAACTGGCAGGCAGTTGGTGTTCCAATTTCTTGTTTCCTGAAATATTTCTTTAAACTTCCGTTGGACCCACTGCCAACTGGTCTTTTGCTCAGTGGCCATTCTCTCTTTCCTCGTGAGCTGTTTCCTCGGGCCTCCACTTTATCAATAGAATCCATGCAAGCCCATAATTAGAGGAGCTTCACACATGGCACGTACTTTGCACAATTAGAGGGTTGTTACCATTGGGGTGTGGGTTGCAAGCGGGATGGAACTCATGGCAAAACCAAATAGTCCTCATAAGTTTGTGGTTCAACCTGGTTTCCAATCTAAAACCCACTTGGACCATGAGCAAGGGCTTGGCCCAAGTGTGAAATACGCAGGATCTAGAGCATGGCAGATGCGGAAGCTATGGAGGTTGAAAGAGGAAAAAGAAACTTATGAAGACATTGACCCTGACTAGAACAAATTGTTACGCAAGTGAATTAGGTTCCAAGATTGAGACTTGGACTCATAAATACAATCTTGTGTATTGACAGTGACATGGCACTTTACTGGAAAGAAAAGAGTACTATCACTGCATTAGAAAAAGAGTGCAAGTACAATGCTTTATAGGATTTGAGTGGTGGTACTTTCTCCTACTGTGCATATGGGATTCTGGTCCTGAGCTCTCACTACTCCTCACAAAAGGGCTGAAGTAGGTGTGATTGCAAATATCTCAACACCAAGTTGGTTGCCAATCACTTTCTAAATATTGACAGCTACATCATTTATTGTAATTAGTTTCATTCTTTCATCATCTCCTTCTTCTCTTCCCTTACTTCGCATGGCATGTTAATAGCTCCTCTTGTTGTCTACTATACACTTTTGTTGTAGCCATGGTAGATTTCTTGTTATCTCCTCTTGTCTCTTGCACTTCCCCTATTGTTGCAATCATCTTTCCTTTGCTAGGCATTTGACTTCAACTTCCAAGCAAGTGCTCTAATCTTCACTCCACATAGGTAGGTGACTATTCTCTCTCTCCTTATGGTTTCGTTCTCATTGCTACACCCCATATGTCCTAATGCATTCCATCTACTCTATTGGTTTCATCTATTGTTGACCTGCACACAAAGCTTTAATTGATGTTTTTCTCTTTCGTTTGGTTTTAGCAATATGTCTCTTATGGCCGTGATCATCTTCCTACTTGTGGGAGCATCTGGAGCCCTGTTTCAACAATGTGTCTCATACTGCCATGATCATCTTTCTACTTCTTGAAGCATTTGTACCCATGTTTTTCTTCCTTCTTCCTAATGTGTTTGCCATCCTGATGCATGCAAGTGCATTTATGTTACTTTTGCATGTAGATGAGCTCTTTTTTGTTACTTCTAGTTTTATTTGTTGCACCCCTACATATAGAGGGATGCCTGGTTGTTTCCTCCTTCATTTGACTTCTAGCTATACTAGCTTTTGGTACACCTTTCTAGACCTAAGCACATAGGATCCTAATGACTTCTCAAATTCATGTATCCACTTGACCTAGATGGATAGCCTCCTCCAATCATTTTTATCTTAACATCCAACCTTGTTCACTTCATCTACATTTGAACCTAGCACTCCCATCATAAGTGCCCCTTATCACCTTCTCCCAATCATCCCTCCTTTGGAATGCTTGCCTAGAACCTCATTGCATCCTCAAGATTTATCAATCCAAAGTAACAACAGGTTGATTGTTAGAGATATTATCATTGCTTCCCCTAGCACCAGTTGTGCTGCTTGACCTCCAAACAATATCACATAAGCCATATTAATTGCTACCTAGGTTAGGCTTCTATGACATGGATACCAAATGACCAACCTCCTCGAATTTCCTGTACAAATCCCTCTCCCCGTCTACTTATTTGTGCCACCAGTGTCAAAAGTGCAAGTTCATATTCAAATGTTCTAGCCTTAGTTCTATGAAGACTCCATAAGAATCCATCATTGTGATGGTTGGAAATGATACAAAATGCCCTATTGAGGCCACAAGTATTGTTTTCTTCATTGCTACAAATGGTGAACTCAAAAATATGTTAATTGTGTTTTATGTTCTAGAGATTAAGAGAAATCTGCTATTAATTGTTTTTATAAACTGATCTTGGCCATGAGGTGAGGTTCACTAAGATAGGTGCAAAATTTATTGACACTGCTGGTAAAATTGGCGAAGTAGAAAGAAGGAACAACATGTATGAGCTAAGTGCTCTTACAACCACTCTTGGTGTGGGCACTAGTAAACTTTGGCATGAAAAGTTTGGTCACATTGGTTTTGCAATGTTAAAGGAGATGCATAAGCAACGTATGGTTACTCACCTATCTATAAAAACTGAAATGAAGGAATCTTTGTGAAGCTTGCATGATGATGGGCAGGCAACAGAGAAAGGTATTTCCACAACAAAGTAAGAATAGAGTCAAGACTCTTGTAGAGTTAGTACATGCTCAAAATTCCTACACAAGCCTTAAGAGGATCTTCTTATTTTATGTTGACCATCGATTACTATACTAGAAAGATGTGCGTATACTTTCTTGGTGAGATTTTGGTAAGTTTAAAGAATGTCTAAAGCTTGTGGAGAATGAAATGGGACAAAGTGTTTCGTTCTCATTGCTACACCCCATATGTCCTAATGCATTCCATCTACTCTATTGGTTTCATCTATTGTTGACCTGCACACAAAGCTTTAATTGATGTTTTTCTCTTTCGTTTGGTTTTAGCAATATGTCTCTTATGGCCGTGATCATCTTCCTACTTGTGGGAGCATCAGGAACCCTGTTTCAACAATGTGTCTCATACTGCCATGATCATCTTCCTACTTCTTGAAGCATCTGTACCCATGTTTTTCTTCCTTCTTCCTAATGTGTTTGCCATCCTGATGCATGCAAGTGCATTTATATTACTTTTTCATGTAGATGAGCTTTTTTTTGTTACTTCTAGTTTTATTTGTTGCACCCCCACATATAGAGGGATGCATGGTTGTTTCCTCCTTCATTTGACTTCTAGCTATACTAGCTTTTGGTACACCTTTCTAGACCTAAACACATAGGATCCTAATGACTTCTCAAATTCATGTATCCACTTGACCAAGATGGATAGCCTCCTCCAATCATCTTTATCTTAGCATCCAACCTTGTTCACTTCATCTATATTTGCACCTAGCACTCCCACCATAAGGTTTCCAACTTCGTGGCCTAAATGCAATATTTCATCAGTAAAGAAATGGCCTAGGTGAAGATCACAGAAACCACGGCCATGGGGCAAAAGAGGCTAGCCCCGCAGATGCTGAGTCAAGGCAGGACCAAAAGCATCTGCAAGTGGAGGCCTTGGCCACCCCAACCCACACAAAAATGATGTCACTAGCCAGTTACGACAAGTATATCGCCGAGCTACTCTCCTAATTGGAGAGGGTGAAGTAGGAAAAGAGAATGGATGTGGTTGACTTGGTGGCAGAAAAGGAGTCAATAGCCACTTTCCAGCTGGAGCAAACCCACATAATAGCCATGCAACAACAACAAATCTTTGACCTCAAGCAGGAATTTAAAGCCAAGGAAGAAAGCTACAAACATCGCTCGAGGAGGAAAATCAAGAACTAGTGCAAATGCAGTGGGAATACAAGCTCCTCTTGATGCAACATGGGGAACTAGAGGCGAAAACTGCCAACATCGAGCAAATGATGGAGGAACTAAATACCAAAGAAGAGGAGAGAAGACAAGAGAGGGAGCAGCAATGAAAAGAGATCGAGTCTATGACCATCAACTGCACCTCGCAAGGAAAGAGCACGAGAATATGAGCAGAGAACTCAGAGCCCAGGAGCAGAAGCTTGTAACCCTAACACAGAAGCATGGGGAGAGCATGGAAGGAATGAAAAAAAGGGTAGAGGAATGGGCCGCATAGAATGAGAAATGGGTAAAGGCACTGGCACGGCGCCTTGCTTTGGTGGAAAAAGAAAAAATCCTGGCATAAAGTAAAGTAGACGCCTCCCACACAACCTTGAGTGTCCAACAACAAGCCTTTCTCAACACATTATTGGACACGACCCGACCAGAGAGAAAGGAGTCGTTGGAGGTGGTGCAGAAGAAACTGAGCATCGCACGCAGGGCCCTGCATATGGGGCTACAGATGCCACCCCAACACCTGTGGAGGTTAGGCTGGGCTTAGAAGAACAATGAAAGTGCCTACTATTGACCGGCCTAACCCCCCAGGATTTGGACGCACTCGGCTTTGAGGAAGGAGCGCAAGTATAAGACTGGCAGGGGAGGAGGCTGACATTGAATTCGTCATAAGGAGAATCAGTGAAGAGATAATCCCACAACCCCCCTCACCGCATGATCAAGAACAGCAACAATAGATTAACCCACCCTCGGACAGACAAACCGTGCTCAGGGAGCGATAAAGGAAATTAGTTGAAGAAACCAGGAGGCACTTAAGAGCCAAACCAGTCGAGCAGCTATCTGTACCCCTTCATCCGTGCCCCGATGACCTCCCTACGGGATTCCACGTGGAGCTGGTGATTCGGGAATGGCAAGAAAATGAAAAGGACCCTTTCACCTTCAGCTTCCTCATGCCTTACAACCTGAGGAGGGTCCTACCAATTAAGATAATGAAGGAGGCGATCGCGACTGATGACGGACTGGGCCTAAAATGGCTAGAAGAAAGAGAGAAGACACCCACTCTGTGGGGCATGGAGGAAGTAGAGTTTTGGCAAGACAAGGTGTTCAAAATACCACATACTGTATAGGGCTACAACTACCAACCTCTTTGGAGGAAGTGAGTGTGCGATATTAGCATGCTCGCCTGGATGGTGTTTTGCAACACCCTACCCGATGAGAGAAATGACCCCACATTCATGGCGTATCCTCATAGGGTAGGTGTGGATTTTGTTGCCACCCTCCATGGGCGGCATGATTTTCCCATCATCTACAACTCCAATGCCGCCTCCTTCGAGCATGCCCTCCTTTTTGACTTAGGAAGCCTAAATGATTCCATGACATGCTTTCTCGCAGACTTCTCCTCCTATCTCGATCATGCCTTTATAACTACTGTATTTACCTTAGGCTACTTAAGCTATTACTCAAGCAAGACCCGATCCCACAAGAGCGTGGCTTGCCTCCCCTCTTTTTTGACCCCAATGCTATTGATAGCTATGCCATGGCGTGCCTAATGATGAGAGCTAGCCTTCTTCCCTCCTTTTGCCTAGCTCTCCTAGAAGTTATGAACGACAACCAGTTTACTAGGTGCAACCATCCCTTCCTCTCCACCACCTCCCTCCACGTCTGCATGAACCTCAAAGGGTACATGTAAAGTCGTCAATTTTTGAGCAAGTCCATCCGACCCCCTTCTCTGCCTCAATTATATAAGGAAGATTAGGTACAGGCTGTCGTTCTCCTAGTATAATACAAAAAACAAAAAAAAAGAAAAAGAAAAGAGAAGCACACTACGCAGGCAGATCCTTACGCATGGAATAAACAAAACAACTCACTTCCACAAGCACTCAGCACCACATAAAGCACAATCACCGCACCTAGGGGTCCTCAAGTTAGGCATGCCCAGTGGCTTCGATCGGCCAACTCCGCTCCTAACCCCTAGCCCTTTTTGCTCCCCCACTTCACGCTTAGGGTCCATCAAGGGAAGGACATACCTAGGGAGGCCACTCACCTATGGTTAGACGTGTCACCCTGAGCCACTTGCACTGCGCACTCTGATAGACACCCCCTCCTTACATGGAGCACTACCCCTTGTCCTTTCAAGCACTACCAATGCGTCCACCCACTAAGTTCGGAGGCCCCCATCAACCACTAGCTATTCGTTACTTCTCCAACTAACCTTACTCCCACGCTTCCATGAGCACCTAAGTTTACATGCGGCCCAGCCCTCACATAACTGCTCTGCCAACTGCCTCTTAAAAAACCAACAGTTGACAAGAGTGCCATGGGACTGGCACTCGTCTCGGAGGGGAGTAATGTTAACCCCAAGCCGAGAAGGTGGAAGGATGAATGAAAAAGCAGAAAGAAGATGAAAAAGGAGCAAGGATACACAGGCGGTCTCCAAAGCTAAGCCGGGGCCAAAAGCGTAGCTTTAAATACAAGGCGCCTCAAAAACTCCAAAAACTCTTGTAAAATAGCGCAAAGCTCCCTCCTGTGCCACATGTAAAAGAATAGTCGAATATAGGCCTAGGACATGAAGCAAAAAGAGAGAATTAGAAAAAGGGACCTTGCCACAATGGCCGGTCATGTAAAAAAGGATGGGTGCCCATGGGGCTTTAGGGTTTGTATATATAAAGTTCAAAAAGTAAATGGAAGCTCATTCTTTGGTGTGTGCCTAACAAGAGCTTTTCTCTTCTTCTCCTCTCCTTGCTTGTGTGTGCTCTTGAGAGAGGGAGTGATTGTGATTGTGAGGGAGTGAGTGAGTGGGAGTGAGGGATCAAGGGGGTGAAGCTCTTCACCATCTCCTCTTCTCTTCTCTTCTCTTTCCTTCTCTTGCGCATGCGGCTATGGCGGTTGGAGCTTGGAGAAGGAGGAGGCTTGAGCATGCTTGATCTAGTATCTAGGATCGTGGAGCTACCGGAGCGTGAAAGAGAGGAGGCAACTCATATTGGCATCAAGGTAAGCTCACTACACTTGTAGGATCGAGGGCGTGTCGGCTATGTGAGAGGTAGCCATTAGAGCTCACTTGGAACGCTTGAAACAATAAGCGGTCCGTGGGTCTTGGCGGTTGAGCAAAAGCTCCCACATAGCTCATACAGGTTGTTCCTTCTTTCTACTTTGCCAGTAACTTTACCAGCACTGTCAATAAATTCTGCACCTATCTTAGTGAACCTCACCTCATGGCCAAGATCAGTTTAGAGAAAAAATTAATAGCAAATTTCTCTTAATCTCTAGAACATATAACACATTTAACATATTTTTGAGTTTACCATTTGTAGCAATGAAGAAAATAGTACTTGTGGCCTCAGTAGGGCATTTTGTATCATTTCCAACCATCACAATGATGGATTCTTATGGAGTCGTCATAGAACTAAGGATAGAACATTTGAATATGAACTTGCACTTGTGACACTGGTGGCAAAAATAGGTAGATGGGGAGAAGGATTTGTACAAAAAATTCGAGGAGGTTGGTCATTTGGTATCCATGTCATAGAAGCCTAACCTAGGTAGCAATTAATATGGCTTATGTGATATTGTTTGGAGGTCAAGGAGCACAACTAGTGGTAGGGGAAGCAATGATAATATCTCTAACAATCAACCTGTTGTTAATTTGGATTAATGAATCTTGAGGATGCAATGAGGTTCTAGGCAAGCATTCCAAAGGAGGGATGATTGGGAGAAGCTTTTCCGTTGATACCATGAACTATGAATAGTGCATAATGTGAATAGTTTAGTGCACAAACAAAAGAAAATCAGCATTGTGCATCATGCGAAACCAGTCTTTTCATGATTTCCATGCTAGCGTTTATGTAATGCAAAGAGACAAGACACCAAACCTTATGCTCATGCTGCCTTTCCCTTTATTTTAAAACAACGTCCTATAGGCATGATGCAATACATAAACCAGACTTTAGTTTATATTTTGACACTCAACCTCCCATCTCATCTTATCGTTTAATGTTTTGCATTAGTTGATAGGTGGAAGGGTCATTTTATGTGTATTTCCATACAAAGAAAGCGATAAACATGAAAAGAAATAGAGAAATGAGGGTAAACCAAGGTCAACCTCATGCTTTACCTTCATTATACGCTGCACAAACACACATGTAATTTTCTGGAATTTTCCTTTTATCGTTTTCTAAATTTCTCCCATTTTTCACCATTTTTTGGTAATTTTCCTCTATTTTCTTCAATAAAAAATGACTAGAAATTAAGATTGATTGTGGGCTATGGCCCTTAGATTCCTTGACAGTAAAGTTTCAGGTTTTGTAGGCATTATGTCTCATATTTTCCATTTATCTTGCAAAAACCCAATTTTTACCCCTTAAACGTGTGTTTTTCGGGTTTTATAACATTAATTTCAGCCATATCACTTATGATTTTCTGATTTTCAGTTTATAAACTGTTGAAAATCATAGAAAACAACATCATAGTGAATATTCAGCCCATGGGAACAATGTTTCATCGATCAAATAGCATAAAAACTCATTTTTTCTTCATAAAAATTGAATTACCGCTTAGGCTCCGTGTGTTTCGGGATCTCGATTTTGCTGGGGGACTGTGGGTCAGCCCACATTCAATGTCTAGCATCTTCAAAATTAGCAATCTTCCTGTGTACATCAACTCGGAAGCAATCCGGTCCCAACCGAACAATCTGTCCTTCACCATTCTTCATTTCCTCTTGCACACAAGAACAACCCCTTAAAGAAGAGAGAGAGGGAGGAGAGAGAAATACTAGATTTCCATCTCTTCATTACCAGAGCCATTTCACAGGTGAAGGCAGTCGATAAGACCAGCAAGGAAGGAGAAGTTGGCCCCCATTGTCAGTTGGGTAGGTTGCTTGCAGCCAGCTATCTCCATCATGAAGAGATTAGGCACATTTTTCGACCATTTTTTTGGCATCTTCATCTCCAGCTTCCATACTCTTTCTCTCTCCACGATTACATAAAATGTTGCATGCCATTTGGGGGGTCAAAGGCTCCCAAAAGGCACATCCCACTTTGGCCAACTTTGGTCCACCTCTTCGCATCTTGACCCTTTCTTGGCCTTTTCCTCGTCCGGCATCAAAATCGAGCTCTGAAAAATCCTGGGCGTCCGGCTTGACATCCCACATTGACTGGAAAATCCTGACATCTCGCACGACAGTCTGAATAATTATCAAAAATCCACAAGTGTCGCTCGGGTGCCTTTTAAAAGTCATCTTTCATTTGGTGCTTAAAATTGTCCTAGTTAGAGCCACCGCCGTCGATGTTGAATATTTTTTCCCTAAATTCTGGATTTTTTGGAAAATTTTAGGCACATCTCGTGCTCAAAACTTCACTCTCAGAGCTTCTCATTCACTTTTCAACTTTATATACAAAACCCTAAATCCTTTTTGGGCGGTCATCCCCTTTTCCCCTTTTTTACATGGCCGGCCATAGCCTAGGTCCTTTTTTCCATTGTCCTTCTATCTTCCTAGCTTCCTTTCCACTGCCCATCTACATTTACAAATTGCACGGGTGAGAGCCCGGTGCTCCTTCAATTAAACCATGATGCGCTTGCGCTCTTTTACAAAAGTTTTGACTTGCGCTTTTCCTTTTGCACCTTCTCCCTTATTTAGGACTCTTCTCCTTGTGCGTCTTTGTCTTTCGTTTCTCTTTGCCTTGTCTTCCGTTTCTCTTTACCTTTCTCCATAAGAACTTGGCAGTCGTTCGAGCATCGTTCTTTTGGGTTGCTCTTGCCTCTGCCCACTTCATTAGGTAGTCTGTGTGGCCACAATGATATATTTGGCTTGAGAATACTGTGCAGTAGGGCTGATGGATCCCATGAAGTCGATCCCCCATTTTTCAAAGGGTTGTCGTGCAATGACTAGGGTCAACTCCATCTGATCCTTGCGAGTTAGGACCTTCATCCCCACTGACATTCGTCACAATGCTTAACAAATCGCTCAGCATCACGAAACAACGTTGACCACCATAGTTAAGACTGCAACACCTTGCGGGCCGTTGTGTATTTGCGAAAGTGTCCATCAACAATCCCACTGTGTGCCTCCAAGAGCACATCGTGCATCTCATGTTCGCACACGCATCTGCGCATCAATCCATCTTGCCCTAAGTGATATAGCTGGCCTGCTATCAACTGGTAGGGTTGGATTTTGAGAATAAGTCGCCTCAGTCTTGCCTTCTTTATTAGTCGTTCAAGCAGTCCGTGTTCAAGCAGTTTGACTATGTAATTTGCCCAATATGGTGTTAGATCGGCCTTGAATAAATCCCTCCCGTTGGAGAGGTTAAAGAGGTGGACGTCTGGCAATTCATCGGTAATGCCTTCTCCAACAGATTTTCCTGTGGGGATGTGTGACATATGATAAGCCATGTAGTGTTGTTTCCCCTTCTGTACAACCACAGAGAAGTCAAACTCCAAAAGCAAAAGGAGCCACTGAGCTATGCATCCTGTAGCGCAAGGTTTGTTCACTAGGTATAGGAAGGCTTGATGGTCTACAAAGAAGGTAAAGGGTGTAGCCAATAGATAATGCAAGAACTTCTTCACAACAAACACCATGGCAAAGCCTTCTCTTTCCGTGCGTCGAGTAATTCATTTCCATATCCGTGAGTTATTTGGTAGCAAAGCTCACTGGATAATCTAGTTTGTGCTTGCCAGGCTGGCAAAACATTGTCCCCATAGCGATTTTAGAAGCATCGATATGCACATGGAAGGTTATGGTCCAATCCGGGGCTCATAGAATTGGTGTTGTGGTTAGAGCCCTCTTCAACTCTTCATATGCACGTTGGCAGGCTTTAGTCCATTTGAAGACAATCAGCAGTTTGTATAAAGGTTTTGATATCAATGCGTAATTCAACACAAATCGTCGATAGTATCCCGTATGGCCTAAGAAGCATTGAACTCCCTTGTAGTTGGTTGGGGGTGGAAGGTCAACAATAGCCTTGACCTTTGAGAAGTCAGTGGCAATGCCATTCTTCGACACCACATGGCCGAGGATGCATCCATGTTTCACCCAAAACTCACATTTCAAGGGGTTCAGGGAGAGACGATATAGGCGACACCGATCAAAGACTGCTTGGAGTTTGTTCAAGTGTACCATCCAGGTCGAGTGAATGCAGAGGTCATCGACAAAGACTTCTAACTCCTTGTGAAGCATGTCTTTAAATATGGTGCACATGAGACGTTGAAAGGTGGCAGGGGTATTAGTCAACCCAAAAGGCATGACTATGTACGCAAAGATGCCCCACTCGGTGGCAAAGGCAGTCTTATGCTTGTCGGCATGACACACTTGCACCTGGTTGTATCCTGAGAAGCCATCCAAAAAAATGTAGGCCTCCTTGTCTGCCACTCTTTCAAGCATGTGCTCGGTATATGGCAATGGATAATTATCCCTTTTGTAGCAGCATTCACCTTTTTATAATTAACTCACACTCTAATTTTTCCATTTTTTTTCATCACAATGACTATGGGTGATACCTAGTCCGTGTGCTCAATTTGGTAAATGGATCCTGCTTTCATCAGCTTATCAATTTCTTCCTTGATAGCATGAGCGTGCTTAGGATTCATTGGGTACGGTCGCTGCTTCATCAACGATGCGTCAGGTATCATGGGTATGTTATGAATCACTACACTCGGATCTACCCCTTTAAGCTCTTCCAAAGACCATGCGAACACGTCCACATACTCTCGCAAGAGAGCGACCAGACTTGCTTCCTCATTCTCAGCCAAGTCATCGGCAACGAAGACTGGTCGGGGTGTCTCCCCTTCTCGGGCTAAGTTCACCTCTTTGACCCTGGCTCGTCCTTCGATTGGTTCGCTCATTTGCCCTTCTGTTTGGTACCCATCAAGATCACTACCCTATCTCCTTTCTTGAATTTCGTAAACCATTTTGGAAGGTCTTGTGGTTTTCGTTGCTTGTCTGTTTAGGTGTCCCTGGGTTGGTTCACCCTTCCTTGCTTCAATCGTTTGTGCCTCAAGTGGATAGGTAAGTCCCCGGTTGTGCGTCGGGTCTTGGGTGGCCTAGGTATTTCTGGGTCGCTATCTGAGCTCACTTCTGACTCAGAGTCGAACTCGCCGTCTTCGCTAGAAGAGGGGGTCTCCCTGGTGGTCGCAGTTCAGATGGTGATTCTGCTCTAAGTACTTATGTCACCCCTAGTTGAGCTAGGCCTGCTTGCTCAAGGTCTATGGTTGCTACGTGTTCTAACTAGGCACGGTCACAATTTATGTACATGAGTCCTCGCTCTATCTTGTAGACACTTTTTTTTTGCGGCTTGGAATCCGCCCGCATTTGTTCTATTTCATGTCCTTCCGTGTCGTACTCTACCGAATCCACCTCACCCTCACTTGCATCACTGAAGGGTTGATAGTCTTCGTACTCGTTGTCAGAGTCCTCTGTGCCAGCCGATTCGTCGTCCCGTAGGGCTTGGTACATCTCTTGTCGATGCCGATCCAGGACTAAGGCCCAGTTGTACCTAACGTTCAAGTCATGCACTCTAGTCCATTGCCACTCGGATTCACCTAAGAGGTCCTAGAGTGGTGTGTGGTTTGCTACTGAGTTGTCAGCCAGCTTGTCTGTTAAGTATTCTAGGGCCTCCTGGAGTTCTCTCTTGTTGCCTGGGACTACCCCTTTAAGCTCTTCCAAGGACCATGCGAACACGTCCACATACTCTCGCAAGAGAGCGACCAGACTCGCTTCCTCATTCTCAGCCAAGTCATCGGCAACGAAGACTGGTCGGGGTGTCTCCCCTTCTCGGGCTAAGTTCACCTCTTTGACCCTGGCTCGTCCTTCGATTGGTTCGCTCATTTGCCCTTCTATTTGGTACCCATCAAGATCACTACCCTATCTCCTTTCTTGAATTTCATAAACCATTTTGGAAGGTCTTGTGGTTTTCGTTGCTTGTCTGTTTGGGTGTCCCTGGGTTGGTTCACCCTTCCTTGCTTCAATCGTTTGTGCCTCAGGTGGATAGGTAAGTCCCCGGTTGTGCGTCGGGTCTTGGGTGGCCTAGGTATTTCTGGGTCGCTATCCGAGCTCACTTCTGACTCAGAGTCGAACTCACCGTCTTTGCTAGAAGAGGGGGTCTCCCTGGTGGTCGCAGTTCAGATGGTGATTCTGCTCTAAGTACTTATGTCACCCCTAGTTGAGCTAGGCCTGCTTGCTCAAGGTCTATGGTTGCTACGTGTTCTAACTAGGCACGGTCACAATTTATGTACATGAGTCCTCGCTCTATCTTGTAGACACTTTTTTTTTTGCGGCTTGGAATCCGCCCGCATTTGTTCTATTTCATGTCCTTCCATGTCGTACTCTACCGAATCCACCTCACCCTCACTTGCATCACTGAAGGGTTGATAGTCTTCGTACTCGTCGTCAGAGTCCTCTGCGCCAGCCGATTCGTCGTCCCGTAGGGCTTGGTACATCTCTTGTCGATGCCGATCCAGGACTAAGGCCCAGTTGTACCTAACGTTCAAGTCATGCACTCTAGTCCATTGCCACTCGGATTCGCCTAAGAGGTCCTAGAGTGGTGTGTGGTTTGCTACTGAGTTGTCAGCCAGCTTGTCTGTTAAGTATTCTAGGGCCTCCTGGAGTTCTCTCTTGTTGCCTGGGACTTGGAAGGTGACGGGCTTAGGTCTCCCAAGATGGGTTCCTTCCATCATGCACACTGGTATAGAGGGAGTGCCATCGGTCGTGCCTATCATCTTAATGGCTTGCTCATGCACTTCTTGGTCCGAGAATGACATGTCGATTATAGCAAGGACATGCATCCAATCCCACTCGTCTTCTGGACATGGGATATACTTGGTGAAGGGCCCATAAGACTTCTTGACCTGACTATCGCCCTTGAGCATTGAGGAGATGGCATCCAAGTTGACTGGTGAGGTTGCCTAAGAATATCAAGTCATTACCCCAATCTTTAATAACTTTGGCCTTGCGCATCCAGGGCCGGCCTAACAGGACATTGTAGTCCACCCCCTTCATGACTATAAAGTCGATAGAGAACTCGACACCTATGATTTTCACTGGCCAGTTTTTAAGTACCCCAAATGGCCTCACCCTCATGCCGTTTGCTAACGTGATATTAAACTAAGAAGTCTCAATAGGTGGGTTTCTGCAGGTTTGCAGTACGACATGGCTTAGCACACTAACCCCGGCTCCTGTATCTACGATCCCCTTTCTTGTTGTCTCTCCTAAGGCTAGGACTGGTAACAGTGCATGCATCTCGGTGCCTTCCCAGAAAGTGTTAGTGTGCAAGGATTTTGGCCTAGAGTGTAGCATTAGACTCGATATTTGTATTTCTGCGTCCCGATCTTGTAGATCCGATGCATGTTCTTGTGATTCCTTGACCCACTACTTGAGGTTTCTCCATAGGGTGGGTTGCTGCTTAAGTAGATCTCCTAGGCTCATCCCTCTCCTGTGACGAATTTTCCTAGCCAATGGCCATGACTGATTTGTGGGCCTGCAGCATCAAGGTTTGCCCTAAGAGGTGCTGTCTGATGTGGTGTGGTTGCCCTTTCTGACTTTGGTTGAGGGGGTGAGTCTGTCGTGCTCATGATGATGAGATCCTTGCTCTCGTCCTCTAGGATGGGCTCAGTGTCTCTTAAGTGCTCTTGTGCCTCTTTTACCCAGTCCCTCACCTTCTCTATGGTCTCGAGTTGGCTCTTCGAATGCGGGTACTCCCCTACCTTGACACTTCCCTTTTCGGTCGTCTTGGGGGCTAAAGTTTCCGTCTCTGCATCCTCGACTTTCTTTCCAATAGGTAGAGTTGTAGCACTCTCAGCTTTCAGTGCGATCTTAGCCTCCAAGCTCCTCTTTCTTTGCCTCCGGCTCTTTTTTCCCATCGAGGTTGCATTGAGGTTGCTGGGCCCTGGTAGTGATATGCCGGCCTACTTTGTCTGGGCATGGGTCATGACCCGCAACGGGATGGGTGTGGCCTCCCCATCAAGGTTCTCGATGCCAAATAGCCCCAATGGGATAGATGGTACTTCATATGAATTTGCATAAGGTTTTCGCTTTGGGCAGTCGATGAAGAGATGGGTGATTCCACACTCTACACACCTCAGTTCAGCTTTGTCTTTGTTCTACTGCTCCCTCTCGAGGAAACATGATGAGACATGGCCTGGGTGTCCACAAGTCCAACAGATGATTGGATCTTGCGTCTGGCCCCTAGGCCTCTACCTCGTCCTCTCCCTAATGCCATCACTAGTACTGGTCGATAGTCCATGAGGACGGCGTTGCCCTCTTCGTCGTGAGAGACATAAGGGTATAAGTAAGTCTCTTCCTCTTTTGGCTCTTCCATGTAGTGGATTGGAGCATCACTCGGTGGATGGGTCACATAAGGATTGGGTGGCCTAGCTATACATGTAGTGTTTATGTCCATCCTAGGGATAGTCGGCTTCATGTCATTTAGACGTAGGAAGGGCCAATGGGGCTCCCCTTTCGAAAAGTGGTTGCGGTCTGTTTGCTAGTTAAGGCTGACCATATGGTTTGGAGTAAGGAAGTCTCTTGGGCAATCTACAGTGAATAATGTCGTGACCGAACCTGCCGCAGTTAGTGCAAGCTCTTGACTGAGGGTCTTGACACTTGGCTGGCAAATGATTTCTGCCACAGTACACACATTGGATGTGTGGTCGCATTGGTCGTCTCCACAGGTCTTGCAGCTTGACTATCTCCATCTTGACATCCGCCAAGTCATGGTTCATCTCGGTGACCTTCCCCTTACCTTGGGATGATGGTGCTGGTCACTCATCAGAGGTTAGTGCTCCTTCCAAACCTCGCGAAATGGTTTCTTTTGAGTTGGAGTTCTTGGAGCTCCTCTCTGTCAGTTGATCATTAAATCTAATAGCTTCCTCAAAAACCCTAGCTAGCGTGTCTCGCTGCAAGCTCGAGTTGGCTGCCAAAGCCTTATACAGTTCCTCGTTTCAAATTCTGCTGATGAAGAAAGTGAAACTACTCTTTCAGTCGATCATTCACCTGTAGGGATTCTCTTGAAGAGGCTCCTTACGTGGATTACGTAATCGCGAATGTCCTCCTTCTCTTTCTGCTTGACATTCATCAATTGCACCAACAGATTGTCGGAGTATCCAGGCTCGACAAATCTCTTAATGAAGAGATCCTTGAGGCTATTGAAGTTTGCCCGCTTTGCATCGTCTAAGCTTGTATACCAAGTCCTGCCCTTGTCACCTAAGCAGAGTTTGAAAGCTTGAGAATGTTGAGTCAGGTCGCTGAGGCCGTTGGCTTTGCAGACTTGCTCAAACTACTCTACAAAGCTGTATGGGTCGTCATGGGGTTGGTACTTGTCGAGCTGCTGAGAGCGGAGGTTTGAGCTCGGGATGTGCCTAAAATTTGCCAAAAAATCTAGAATTTAGGGAAAAAATATTCAACATCGAAGGCAAAGTGAAGCGCCCAAGTGACACTTCTTGATTTTTGATAATTTTTTAGACTGTCGTGTGGGTTGTCAAGAGTTGCGAGCCAATGCGGGATGTCAAGCCCGACGCCCAGGATTTTTCAGATCTCGAATCGAAGCCAGGACGGGGAAATGGCCACAAAATGGTCAAGATATGAAAAGGTGGACACTTGCGAGGCCAAAATTGGGCATGCCTTTTGAGTTTGGACCCCCCTTCAAAATTTTAAGCATACAAGATGAAAAAACGTGGAGAGAGAAGATGAAGAAGGAGGAGATGGAGGCGCCAACATCACGCCCAAATTTTGCACCCTCTCTCCTCTCTCTCATGATTGGGGGGTTGCATACAACCCATGGAACAGATCTTGGGCCTTGATTCCCCCCTGTGGACTGAGCATATCGCCGTCCTTCGCTTGTCCAATGATGGCATGGATGAAGATTTCTGATTTTAGTCTTTCTCTCTCCTCCCTCTCTCTCCCTTAAGGGGCTGTTCTTGTGTGGAAGAAGGCAATGAAGAATGGTGGAGGAAAGCTGATTGACACTCCTGGTCCGCGAGACCGTGAGGGTGTTTGCGTGTCATGAGCATGAGGTCTGGCTAGTGCTATAGCGAGTGCCGGCCTATTTCAGGTCCCATCAGTGATGCGTTTGTCAGGAGCTGCCTATAAGTGGCAGTTTTTGAATCTAGGGTTTCAAGGGACCCTAAATTATCCATAAAATGGGGTTTGTTCAAGGATGGAAAAACTTGGATTTCCCCATACAGAACTTACTAATGGACTTAGTTAGTTATGTAGAGCGTGAGTCCTCTGCAAAAGATAATTAATGTGATGAAAAGAGTAGCTAATTAGTGGTTACCCCATCCTCTAATATGATGGCATGGGCCAAGGTTCGCCTTGGTGTGGTCTCCACCCAAGAGAAATCATGTTTAACCATCCATCAACCTAGAGGGCATGGAACAAGCATGTTGGAAACTAGGATAGTTATGGCATCAGCAGGTCATCATTCTAAAGCCATGACAACATAGTAGGCATCATAAGGATGTTAGAAGCCCTAGCTGTTAAGGGAAAACCGTTGCTTAAAAGGCATGGTTCCCAAGTTTTAAGAAGTGGTAATGATAAATCTGCTTTCGATAAGGACCAAAAGCTCTTATATAAACCCGTTATGGACTTTCCTTTTAAAGGGAAAGGTATGGAAGACCCTCTAAGAGGGGATCAAAAGGACATGTTGAAATTTATAAGACTCCCTAGACCACTCAATGAGTTGGCAGAAAGGGATGTCAATGGGGATATTAACCTCCCTACACCGAAAAGGGTGGGGATGGAAGAGGTTAAAGATCCTAAGACGTTGGACCGAGATCATGATGAATATGAAGATTTTAATGACCCGATGTTGATCCCAAAAGGAAGGACTAAATGTTCTCCTCTTTATAGGAATCTCCTAGTGTTTTATGGGTTGCCAAATGAGGATCCGATGATTCATTTAAGAGAATATGACCTAACTTGCATTGCAAGTGGGTTCACCGATATCCATCGAATGCTCGTATTCCCAAGTACCTTGAAGGGAGAGGCAAGGAAATGGTATTGGAGCCTCCCAAGAGGGTCGATCAAATCATTTGAGGAGTCTTGTAATAGATTTCTAGATGAGTATGAAAAGAAGCTCCCTATGATTCAGGTCTTAGGGCAGCTTATGCAGTTTAGACAAGAGTCTTATCCTTCTATTAAAGAGTATGCTAGAGCCTTTGATAGTACTCTTAGGCTTTGGCCAAGAAGAGCCAGTGCACTACCAAATGATGTGCTATGTGAGCTCTTTCTGAATAGCTTAGAGATTCATACGCAAATCCAAGTGGGACTGCGGAATCCTAAGTCGTTAAGGGAAGCAAAACTACATGCCATTGATTATGAGGGTGATATTCAGAGATGTTGGGAAAAAATTTGGAGTTTTCCCTGCTCAATACAAGTGCATCCTAGCTTCCAATCATTTCTGCAAGAAGACATCTCACTTGTTGATACCAAGGCAGCCTATGAGGGGAACCTTGGTGGCCAAAATCTCAAAGCAGAAAATGGCCATCCTATGAGTAGTAATGACATGCCTCTCAATGAAAAGGTTCCAAGTCATGTAAGTCCCATTAAGGCTTAGAACACTTCCACGAGAGGTAGTTGTGATGGGAACATGGATAGAACCAATGGGCCTATGAGTATTGATAAGCATTCTATGTGTGGTTCTAATTTTGTTGCTAGTAAGGCTCTTAAGAGACCTTTGGTGTCGGAATCATGCTTCCGGGTGGATGTTGTTCCCTTCAGTTAAAAGCATGGTTCTTATGGAAGAAAATTTGCAGTATGGACGTAAACAAGTAAAGGCATCTTTTGTAAAGAGGATGAAAAATGCTAAAAGTCCACTTGTGCTTCACAAAGGTCATAAGGATGTGAGGCCATTTGGCCATAGGGATAAGTTTGCATTGAGTTCGTTAGACCAGTGTAGCAAATTGAGGAAATGTAAGAATATTAAGGGAATTGTGGGATGGGTTTGGAGACCCAAAATCTCCAAAAGTATGAGAGGAGTGTCGGATGCAAGGCCAAGGATCCCATCTGGATATATTTTGTCAAACCCCCAAGAGGATAAGACTGGATATACATCTGACAATATGTTGAGATATCGAGCTCCACTCGTGATACGCCAGGGTGACCGTTGTGTATTTATGTCACCGACTTGTCAGTTGCAGATGCGGTTGGTACACCGCCCATGAATAATAGCTACATGATAGCTATCCTTATCTACTCTAGTTCGTGGCTCAGTTAGTATGCCACCGTAGTTAGTTGAGTTTGGTTTGAGACCCATATAGAGGGTTCTTCTATTTCCTTGTACTTGAGTTCTTTTGGCTTACACAACTAAGAAGAGGAAAACTGTTTTCAGCCTCCACCCTTGTGTGTCTTCCCCCATTGTGCAAGCAAGAAAGCTTCAAGCGAGACTCCTTCCTTCTCTCCCACAATCTTGACATGGTATCAGAGCCTTGTTTGTGGTAAGGAGCTCAAGAAAGCAAGCCAAGCTCGCGGTGGTCTGGTAAGAGGAGCAGTGTTGCTTTCATTTTCTGTTTTGGGAGCAGATCTCTGCAGGTAGCACAGCCGGAAATTGCAGGAGTGCATTATCTCAGGTTGAGACGCCCTTCGCGGTGAAGCAAGAGGGCATTATATGCTGCGGGATAGGGCTCTAGCCCTTGGCGACCTTGTTTTTTTGATTTGAGGCCATTTCGGGGCCTGTTTTGCAGACGGAAGTTTTCTGCACGCACTCAGGAAAAGGCTCAGTTTTATGCTGTGCAGCCACTGTTCTACAGGTCGGTGAAAAGTTACTGTAGAAATTGCATCGTATGCTTGTGCGCAGAGACATTGGGAGTTTCAGAATCATCCTTGGTTCCTGTTTATGCAAAATCGTCACTAGGAAGTGACTGTGTGGTCAAATACCACTCTCGCCAGTTTTCCAGATTTGCCCTTGTGAGGGTGAAGCTGTGTTTTTTGCAGTGATAGAATTTCTTGCAGTATTCTGTAATGGCGTCTGATTCTCTTTCACAGATTGTCACTGAAAAGCTTGACAAGAACAACTTCCAGGCATGGAAGTTTAGAATGACGAATTTCCTTATGGGAAAAGGATATTGGGAATTTGTTGCAGGAAATGAAGAAGCACCAGTTCTTCCTGATGTTCCCAATCAACAGCAAATGCAGGCATTCAAAGCATGGCATGAGAGAGCCAGGAAAGTTATGTACTGGCTGTCTATCAGCATTTCAGACTCTATGATTGTGCATATTCAGGATGCAAGTACGCCAAAGGAGGCATGGGATACTCTGTCAAAAATGTATAGCACAAATACACAAGCCAGGAAAATGCAGCTCAAGCAAGAGTTGCATAATGTGCAAAGAGAAAATATGAGCATCAATGACTACCACATGAAGGTGAAGAAGATTGCAGATGCACTTGCTTCCATTGGGTCGCCAGTGGAAGATGATGATTTAGTTTCCGTGACCTTGAATGGTCTAGGAAAGGATTATGCACAGTTTCGAACATCCATTTCCGTTCGTGAAAGATTTCCTGACTTTGAGGAGTTGATTGCTCTTCTAATTTCTGAGGAGCAGAGAAATGGTGGTGCATCTTCTTCAGGAGGAACTTCAAAAGAAGCTGTCTTCTACTCAAATGCTGGAAGAGGTAGAGGCAGAGGTAGAGGAGGCCGATTTGGAGGCCGTGGTAGAAATCAGAATATGCAGTAAACTCAAGAAAATCAGTCCTATGGAGGAGGACGTGGTAACTCTAGAGGCAAGGGGAGCCAAAGAGGTCGTGGTGGATGGCAAAGAGGCCAAAATGCAAACAGTAATGTTGAATGCTACTACTGTGGTAAAATGGGTCATATGGCTAAAGACTGCTATAAAAAGCAAAATGACATCATGAATGGAAAACTGCAACAAGGGAATTATGCATCTTCTAGTAGACAGGGTGATGACAGAAATGAGCATTTGTTTATGGTGCAGCACATGAACAATTCTGTGACAAGTGCAGAAGAAAGCAATGATGTATGGTATGTTGACTCAGGTGCATCAAACCACATGACAGGTCATGCAGAATGGATGGAGGATGCAAGGAAAATGGAAAAACCAGGATTTGTGGAGACTGGTGATGATACTGCACATCCTATTGTGCAGATTGGAAAAATTCCTTTGTCTATGCAAGATGGGAAAAAGAAATACCTGTCCAATGTATTTCATGTCCCGAATATCACCAAGAATCTGGTTTCTGTTGGTCAAATGGTTGAACAGGACTTGTAGGTCAGATTTAATCCTCATGGATGCTTTGTTGAGGATATGAAAAATAAAGGTCGCTTGATAGCAAAAGGAAAGAAGAAGGGCAAAATGTTTACGTTGGATGCAGACATGTCTGAATTGAGTGCAGCAATGTTTGCACATGGGACCGGTGTAGTTGCAGATATTGATATCTGGCATAAACGCATTGGTCATGTTAATGTACAGCGACTTAAATCAATGCATGCCCAAAATATTGTTGCAGGATTGCCCAAATTCAAGGTTGCAGAAATGCATAAGGTATGTGAAGCCTGTCAGTTTGGAAAACAGGCAAGGAAACCATTTCCTAGACATGTTCAAGAGAGTGAGAAGCCATTGGAATTAATCCACTCTGATGTGTGGACTACTAAAGCTGCATCTCTTGGAGGCTGTCATTATTTTGTCAGTTTTATTGATGACTATAGCAGAAAAATTTGGGTGTATTTTATGAAAAAGAAAAGTGAAGTTTTTGGGCATTTCAAAACTCTTAAAGCGATGGTTGAAAAAGAAACAGGCCTGCAGATAAAATGCCTAAGGTCAGATGGAGGGGGAGAGTACCTCTCAAATGAGTTTGCAAGGTTCCTGCAGGAGCATGGCATAAAGCAGCAATATTCATGCAATCATACCCCACAACAAAATGGAATTGCAGAAAGAAAAAACAAGCATATTGGAGAGGTATCTCGTGCCATGCTCAATGAAAAAGACTTGCCAGATTTTTATTGGGCTGAAGCAGTTGCTACAGCAGTCTACATAATGAACAGGACTCCCACTGCAGCAATACATGGAATGACTCCAGAGGAGAGGTATACTGGTAGGAAACTAGATATTTCTCATTTGAAAATTTTTGGTTGCATTGCCTATGTACATGTGCCATATGAGTTGAGATCCAAGTTGGATCCAAAAGCTGAGAAGTGCATCTTTATTGGTTATTCTCTATAGCAAAAAGGGTATAGATGCTATAACCCTTCTACTCGTAAGTTTACAGTGAGCAGAGATGTTGTTTTTTATGAGATGAGTAGCTGGTATAAACCAGTAAATCTGTTTGGTGATGTAGATGCACAAAATGGTAATGCTGCACAAAATTCACAGCAGCAGTCACAAAATATTAGTGGACCTGGAGCGTCCTCTAGTAGTGGTTCACATTCTTTGCCATGGACAGGCAGATTGAGATCAAGAGAATCTTCTCAAAGTAATGCAGATAGTGGTATGCAGGTATCACGAAAAGGAAAAGAGAAGGTTGATCAGCCCATGTTTGATGTGAATGCAGGTCACTCTTATGTGGATGGTGAATCCAGTGGCTCAGAACAGAGCATTGATGATGAGTTGGGTATTCCTTCTATTGTTACACCTGGAGTAAGGAAGACCAAGGATGTTTTGAGAGCACTTGGGAGTGAACCTACTTTGCGCAGGTCTACGAGAGCTAGGTATCCTATGGATAGGCTGAAATATGATGGATTTACAGCCATTCACTATGCATATATGGTTAAAGTGATACAGGAACCAGAACCCACTTCTTTTGAGGAAGCCATGGGAAAAGAAAAATGGGAGAAAGCCATGGATGAAGAAATGGATGCCTTGGAAGCAAATGCTACATGGGAATTGGTACCTTTGCCTAAAGGTAAAAATGCAATTGGCTGTAAGTGGGTTTATAAGGTGAAGCACAATGCAGATGGTTCTGTGAATAGATACAAGGCAAGATTAGTAGTCAAGGGGTATGCACAAACATATGGCATTGACTATGAAGAAACATTCAGTCCGGTTGCAAGGATGGCAACTGTAAGAGCTGTCATTGCTATGGCTTCATCAAAGGGATGGTCTTTACATCAGATGGATGTAAAGAATGCCTTCTTGCATGGTGATTTGCAAGAAGAGGTCTATATGGAGCAGCCACCAGGTTATGTGCATGCTGTTCATCCTGAGTTTGTTTGCAGGTTGAAGAAAGCCTTGTATGGCTTGAAGCAAGCACCTAGAGCATGGTTTGACAAGATAGGACAGTATCTTGTCACTATTGGCTTTCAGATTTCCAAGGCAGATTTCTCACTTTATGTGAGAAAAACAGAGAAAAGTATTATGCTACTTGTCATTTATGTTGATGATTTGATTATGACAGGTGACAGTGATGAAGATATCCTTCATGTGAAAATGCTATTGAAGCAGAAGTTTGAGATGAAGGATTTGGGAGAGCTGCGTTATTTCTTGGGCATTGAGGTGATTAGATCACCAAGTGGGATACAGCTCTTGCAGAGGTAGTATGGATTGGACATGCTGTCCAAAAATGGGATGATAGGCTGTAAGCCTATTTCAGTTCCTTTGGAGCAGAATGTGAAGCTGAGCACAGATGCAGGTGAGCTTCTAGAAGACCATACTATGTACAGACGCATAGTAGGAAGTTTGATTTATATGACTATTACTAGGCCAAGTTTGAGCTATGTTGTTGGATTGGTAAGTCAGTTTATGCAGGCTCTAAGGAAACCACATTTGGATGCGGCTAGACGCATACTCAGGTATGTGAAGTCCACATTGCAGTATGGACTATTTTATGAGACTGGGGTTTAGATACAGTTGCATGGATACACTGATGCTGATTGGGCTAGTAGTATTTCTGATAGACGATCTACCAGTGGATATGTGTTCTCTTTTGGGAGTGCTGCAGTCACTTGGAGCAGCAAGAAACAGCCTAGAGTTGCCTTGTCGAGCACAGAGGCTGAGTACAGGGGTGCAGCAATGGCTGCATGTGAGGTAGCTTGGTTGCATAAGCTACTTTATGATATGCATCAGTCTACAGATGGGCCAGTTGTCATTTATTGTGACAACATGAGTAGTATACACTTGGCAAATAACCCAGTCTATCATGCTAGAACAAAGCACATTGAGGTGCATTATCACTATGTGCAAGAGAGGGTTTTACTAGGTCTTATTGATCTAGTTTATGTCAGCACAGAGTATTAGGTAGCTGACATATTCACGAAGGCATTGGGCGTAGAGAAGCTGCGCAAGTTCAGAGACCTGATTGGTGTGCAGGAATTGGGATTGAGCTCGAGGGGGAGTGTTGAGATATCGAGCTCCACTCGTGATACGCCAGGGTGACCGTTGTGTATTTATGTCACCAACTTGTCAGTTGCAGATGCGGTTGGTACACCGCCCATGAATAATAGCTACATGATAGCTATCCTTATCTACTCTAGTTCGTGGCTCAGTTAGTATGCCACCGTAGTTAGTTGAGTTTGGTTTGAGACCCATATAGAGGGTTCTTCTATTTCCTTGTACTTGAGTTCTTTTGGCTTACACAACTAAGAAGAGGAAAACTGTTTTCAGCCTCCACCCTTGTGTGTCTTCCCCCATTGTGCAAGCAAGAAAGCTTCAAGCGAGACTCCTTCCTTCTCTCCCACAATCTTGACACAATATACACTGCCTTGGGATACACCAATGTAATGTGCCTAGGCTTGAAGCTCTACCTAGTTTGGGTTGCAACACTGATTTATGTGAAAACCGAAATAGAGGAGGTTCGAATGAGTACAAAGCTATGATTCTTTCTCCCAAAGGAGCCACTCAATTGCTTGAACGATCAGTTTATTCGGATTACAATAAATGTAGGACATGTGAGCCCACTGAGGCCGTTCATTCAGCTGATAGTGCCCAAGAAGGGATCGGCCTCATTGATGAGTTATTTGTGGAAAGGCTTGGACTTGTACCTCTACAAAAAAAACCTAAGATAAAAAAATTCAAAATCAAGCTTTGAGCTGACTTGCATGAGTAGCATGGAGTTACTCGACCTACGATATGCTATCCTTGGCATCCTGGGTAGTCTGATAGGGTGTGATGTATATGCCAAGGATATCAGTATTACGTGGACTAAAATGACCTATCTAGTTAGGAAGGCTAGTTGCTTTGGATATTACGTCCAGATTTCGTTAGCCCAGGAGGGCCACTCAGTTTCTTTAGAGGAAGTGCTTTATTTTGTTAGGCCAAGAGGGCCGATTAAGTTTTGTGGTAAAGTGCTTTATTTCCTTAGGCCAAGAGGGCCAGTTGTCTGTTTAGTGCAGGTGCAATTAATGGTTTCTTGTTTTAGTTTTGTGCTAGACAAGTTCGAAGAAGAGCTTGGAAGGAGCCTTTTGTTGCACAGAAGCTTCTCGTGGCCCTATCTAGGTGATATCTCTCCTTTATGAGTATTGTGGTTTTTATGCTATATGTGTTTGTGTACTTGTTAGGGGGATTTTTCTTTTCTTGTTGGGGACCGGCGTCCAAGGCATGAAGTCCTAGGGTTAGGTTCAATATGTTTGAGGGAGGTCTGAGTAGTTGTTGCCTCATGTAAAGACATTGTCAGACATCAAAAGACCCGTTTTAGACGCGAGTCCTAGTGACCCTGTTCTGCTAGCTTGATAGGCAGCCGTTCTAGGAGCTCTTGTTAGTTGTGAGGCAATTAGAGAAGCCTACCATACGAAGAAAAAATAATGATGATAAAGGAAAAGAAACCCTAAATATCCCAAAAGAAAATAACTATTTACAAAGGTGTGTAAAAAGGGGTTCTAACCCCTGCCAAAATAGAAAAGAAAAGAAAGGAAAATTTATAAGTAGTTGATCATCGCCTTGCGAAGGCCTGGTAGGTTCTTAGGGACGAGTCAAGACCCAGGGCCGACCCAGGGCCGATGCCTTGTCTTCTTAGGGGTGGCGTCTTGCTAGAAAAGAAGACACTAAGGAAGGTTGGAGCGAAAATAAAAGTGAGCGTCAGAAAATGATTACGTGTCCCCTTGCGAGGGCTTGGTAGGTTCTTGGGTACCGAGATAGGACCCGAGGCCGATGCCCTATTCTCCTTGGGTCACTACGCTCAGCTCCCTCCTTTTTACATACCCGAATATAGAAGGATAAAACCCTAAAGGAAGAAATGTGTTGAAATAAAAAACTTCTTGATCAGGCTATAGGAGTCCTCGCCTAGTAGGAGATCCTGGTTGTATTGTCCTTAGTTAGGAAGGTAGTTCAGAACACCACCTAGGGCAACCTCTTTGATAGTTCTTTTTAGTTTGAATGTGTTGGAGCAGTCGGCTAGTGACTAGCTTCGGACCTTCTATCAGATTATGCTAGGCCTACTCCTTGTGGATGTCATGCCTTGGTTTTGTCAGGGGGTAGGGTGAGCATTGTGTTGTGTTTTAGTGTATCTATTTTGTATCAGCATGATGCTTCCTTTGGTTGTTTTGTGCAGATTTGTTGTGGGATTCGACGGGCTGAGTCACCCTATCCCGTGGTCGCCAATGAGAGTAGAGTTTTGAGCTCGGGATGTGCCTAAAATTTGCCAAAAAATCCAAAATTTAGGGAAAAAATATTCAACATCGAAGGCGGCGGCTCCAGCTAGGACGATTTTAAGCACCAAGTGAAATACGACTCTTAAAAGGCACCCGAGTGATACTTGTTGATTTTTGATAATTTTTCAGACTGCCGTGTGGGTTGTTAGGAGTTGCCAGCCAATGCGAGATGTCAAGCCGAACGCCCAGGATTTCTCAGAGCTCGAATCGGAGCCAGGACATGGAAATGGCCACAAAATGGTCAAGATATGAAAAGGTGGACACTTGGGAGGCCAAAATGGGGCATGCCTTTTGAGTTTGGATTCCCCTTCAAAATTTTAAGCATACAAGATGAAAAAACTTGGAGAGAGAAGATGAAGAAGGAGGAGATGGAGGCGCCAACATCACGCCCAAATTTTGCGCCCTCTCTCCTCTCTCTCATGATTGGGGGGTTGCATACAATCCATAGAACAGATCTTGGGCCTTGATTCCCCCTGTGGGCCGAGCATATCGCCATCCTTCACTCATTCAATGATGGCCTGGATAAAGATTTCTGATTTTAGTCTTTCTCTCTCCTCTCTCTCTCCCTTAAGAGGTTGTTCTTGTGTGGAAGAAGGCAATGAAGAATGGTGGAGGAAAGCTTGTCCGGATGAGACCAGATTACTTCCGGATGGATGTAGACATGAAGCTTGCTAATTGTGAAGATGGTAGACATTGAATGAGGGCTGACACGCAGTCCCGTAGCAAAACGAAGATCCCGAGATACAAAGCCTAAGTGATAATTCAATTTTTATGAAGGAAAAATGAGTTTTTATGCTATTTGGTTGATGAAATATTGTTCCCATGGGCTGATTATGTATCATAATGTTGTTTGCTGTGAGTTTGATCAGTTTATGCTTTGAAAATCAGAAAATCATAAGTGATATGGCTGAAATTAGTGATATAAAACCCGTAAAACACGCGTTTAAGAGGTAAAGTTGAGGTTTTTTGCAAAATGAAGTGGAAATATGAGACATAACATCAACAAAACCATGAAATTTTGCTGTCAAGGAACCTAAGGGCCACAGCCCATAATCAATCTTCATTTCTAGTCATTTTTTATTGAAGAAAAGAGAGGAAAAATACCAAAAAATGGATTTTAAATGGGAGAAATTTAGGAAACAATAAAAAGAAAATTCCAAAAAATCACATAAGTGTTTGTGCAATGTATAATGAAGATAGAGCACGAGGTTAGCCTTGGTTTACCCTCATTTCTATGTTTCTGTTCGTATTTATTACTTTCTCTACAAAGAAATACACATAAAATGACTCTTTCACCTATCAACGAATGCAAAACATTAAACGGTAGGGTGAGAGGGGAGTTTGAGTGTCAAAATATGAATTAAAACCTGATTTATGTTTTAAAATAAAGAAAAAGGCAGCATGAGCGTAAGACTCGGTGTCTCTCCTCATTTCAATACATAAACGTTAGTATGGAAATCATGAAAATATCGGTTTTGCACGATACACAATGCTGATTTTCTTTTGTTTGTGCACTAAACCATTCACATTATGCACTATGCATATTTCATGGTATCGAAGGAAAAATCTCCTGGATTGCATAGCAATTGTTTTCTTAGGACTTTGACCCACGATTGAGAGTGTGAGTTTATCCCTTGCCATAGGATAGAGGGTCGGTTTCCTAAGGCTCTGCTAAGTGAGGACACATGGTATATCTCCTGGAAATATGAGAAATATAAAAGAGAGGAGTCTGTGTTCGTTTGTGTTATATGTTTAGCAGCACATCAAAGGGCCAATCCCTGTTATGTAGGAGAGCTGCAGTGGGGCCGCGGTGTTTCTACCATGAGGTTGCCTCCATATGTGTGTGATCGTGGCATTGCCTCCATATGTATGGGTTCTCCCTTTGAGGAGTTTAAGCGAAATGTTGGACTATAAACTATAAATGCATACATTAAGCTTTAGGGAAGTTTGTCCTTTAGCATTAGATTGACGCTCCTGGTCCACGAGGCTGTGAGGATGTTGGTGTCATGAGCATGAGGTCCGGCTCGTGCTATAGCGAGTGCCGGCCCATTTTAGGTCGCATCAGCTGCTTTGCGACTATAGGGATTTTAGACTGGCTCTTAGAGCCTTGGGTTGCTCCTAGCCCTGCCAGTAGTGAGGTCGCTAATGCTGCAGCACTTTGCTCTATTGCAACGTTGTCTGACAATCGCTTCATAAGAAGTTTGCTCAGCGTTAAGCCTCCTTCTAGGGCTCTCTCGTGATCCGTTCAGTTTCTGCCGGCTAAGTTCAGCACTCACTCTACCTCACACAACTCCGTGCTTTGCCTTTGACTCCTGACCTGCTAGTCTCTATTGTATGCGACTGTGCCTTGTAACACCTTATGGGCTAGCTTCTTCTCTTCTTCTAAGTCTCCGTGCTCATATCGGGCATGCGCATCGAAGCTGCTGACCAATTGCTGAATATCCTCTAGGAAGACACCCAAGTCAAGTTCCTCGTTGGACCTGCGATCCAAGTTTTCCTCCGCCATAGTGGAGTTCTCGTGCTTCGCCAAGCTATCGATCGGATTGAGTGGGTTTGTCAAATCCCCTTTGTTTGGGCCGCTTGCTTGACCCTACTTTGCGTGTTGATGGTTTGTCTCCATCCGTGGAATCTCTCCTATTCGTGGGTTTCTTGAGTGGCTTATCTGAGTGAGTTCCTTGACTTATTAAATACAGTCCTCAAGTTATCTCCACTTCGTACATGTGTTCTTTCTGATATACATGTGTTCAATCAGGCTTTCAATTTCTTTTAAGTACACTTCAAGTGTGGAAATTCAAGGTGCATGCGGCAAACAACCTCTAACTAAGCATCTCATGCACCCTCGGGCTTGATAAGCTTTGTAGATCAATTCTCTGGCTGTCTAAGCGAGATTTAGGTCCTTCGACTACGTTGCCTTGCCGTTTTTTGGGCTCGATCAGGGTTTTATGGCTCGGCGGGTCACCTTCTAGATATCTGGGTTTCTAGATATCACAATAGCCCACTCAAACTGTTAAGCGGCCATGCCTTTTGATTTTGTCTACTCGGTGCGTCAGAATCAGGCTCTAATCGTCAGGAGGGCTCACGACAGGTTGCGCTGCTGAGCTCCAATTGGGCCAAGTCAAATCTCTGAGATTGAGTTAGGCACACACTTAGCCCAACTAGTCCAAATTACAGGGGCCGAGCGAGTGACTCAGACGGGCCAAATCACACATGTCCGAGTGCAAAAAAAAAAATTTAGTAGGCTGAGGTTCGAGTGGAGTGACTCAGACGGGCCGAGCGAGATGATGGGTCGAGGGCGGAGTGGACCTCGGGCCAAGTGGACTTCGGGCCGAGTGTCAATTTGGTCAAAGGGATGAGTGGAGTAACTTGGACAGGCCAAGTAGAGTATAGTGTCCGAGGGTCGGTTATGGTTTTTGAGTCAAGGTCCGAATGGGCGGGTTCAAGGCTCGAGTTTGGGACTCGGCGTAACAAGGGCCGCTCGGATGGGCCGAACACGGCGCGAAGAATACCGCACAATGACGATTTCGATCAAATCTCCCTAGTCAGGCAATCATGCCTTGCATAAACTTCAAGATCCTGGCTAAGGCACCAAGGGCAGTGATTGGTATACTTGGGGTGAGCGGTAGGCTCTCCAACAACGCGATCGAATCAAATCTTGTGGGCTCTCTCTCTCGCTCTCTCTCACTACAACGATCGCAAATGAGCTCTCCCTTGGCCTCCTGGCCCTTAAACCCCTTACTGGGCAGGGCTTTGACACTCTCAATCACTCACTTGCCGACATTAAGCATCTCAAGCTAGCTTTTTACCATTTTTTGCATGTTTTATGCCCTATTTTGCCCTGTTTGCAACAATAAACCCTACTCTTTCTCGGTTCGATTTTCTAATGCTATCCTACACTAAATGCAACGAGAATCGAAAGTAACAAATCGATTTTCTAATGCTATCCTACACTAAATGCTATCCTATATTCGACTATTCTTTTATAGGTGGCACAGGAGGGAGCCTGATGCTCTTTTACAAGAGTTTTTGTCGTTTTTAAGGTGTCTTGTATTTAAAGCTATGCTTTTGGCCCCGGCTTAGCTTTGGAGACTGCCTGTGTGTCCTTGCTCCTTTTCCATCTTCTTTTTGCTTTTTCATTTGTCCTTCCGCCTTCTCGGCTTGGGGTTAACAGTGTTCTTATAACCACTCTTGGTGTGGGCACAAGTAAACTTTGGCATGAAAGGGTTGGTCACATTGGTTTTGCAGTGTTAAAGGAGATGCATAAGCAACATATGGTTACTCAGCTATCTATAAAAACTAAAATGAAGGAACCATGTGACGCTTGTATGATGATGGGCAAGCAACAGAGAAAGGTATTTCCACAAGAAATTAAGAATAGAGTGAAGACTCCTATAGAGTTAGTACATGCTCAAAATTCCTACACAAGCCTTAAGAGGATCTTTTTATTTTATGTTGATCATCGATGACTATACTAGAAATATGTGGGTATACTTCTTTGGTGAGATTTTGGTAAGTTTAAAGAATGTTTAAAGCTTGTGAAGAATGAAACGGGACAAAGTGTGAAGAAATCCAAAACAAATGGTGGTAGTGAGTTCAACTCAAAGGACTTTGAAGAATTTTGCAAGAACAAATAGATTAAATGTCAATTGATAATGCCACATATACCTTAGTAGAATAGTATTGTTGAATGCCAAAATCACACAATTGTAGAAATGGCAAGGTGCATACTTAAGGGCAAGGGATTGCCTAAACAATTTTGGGCTGAAATTTTTTTAATATTGCAATCTACATTCTCGATCAAAGTTACACAAAGGCTCTTAAAGGAAAAACTCCTCATGAGGCCTATTCTGGTAAGAAACCATCTTTCTCACATTTCTTTTGGATGTAAATGTTATCCACATATTCCAAAGGATAATAGAAATAAGTTAAATCCAAAAAGCACAAAATATATCTTCTTGGGTTATAGTGATTAGCAAAAGACTTACAAATTGTATAACCAAGAGGTAATAGTGAGCCATGATGTGGTGTTCAAGGAGTAGCCACCTACCTTGGAGGAGGAGAATATAAGTTCTACCACTTTATTATCCAACAAAGAAGTAGTCCCCTATGAACCTATACCAAGAGTTGTTTCTAACCTCAGGGAGGAAGCATCATCCTCAAATGATGAGGAAAAATCTCACCAACCAACAACCACACCACCTAAAAAGCCATTGCCGTGATGGGTAAAGTAACCCTATGATCATAGTAAGCCTATGCTTACCACAATTGAGGAAAAGGCAAATGGACCAAGGAGGTCTTTAAGAATAGAGGAGAAAAGAAATTCTTTTTCTCACATAGTTAATACAGCCTTGATGCAGCTAATATTATGAGATAAGTAAAGAAGCAAGTAGACTTGAAAGAAGCACTTACCAATCTAGCATGGAGAGAAGCTATGCAAGTTGAGTATGATAGCATAATTATGAATGATACTTGGGAGCTAATGGATCGGCCAAAGTGGGTTTTGTAGGTAAAGTAAAAGGCTAATGGGAACTTAGAAAAGTATAGAGTCACATTAATTGCATAGGGATTTTCAATGGTTTAAGGATTTGATTGTCAAGAATCATTTGCTTCAACTACTAGAATGATCACTATTCCCATAGTACTCATAGTAGCCTCTCATAAAGAAGTGGCAAGTTTATCAAATGGATATTAAATTAACATTCTTGAATGGATATCTCAAGGAGAAGGTTATGTGGCTCAACCATTAGGGTTGGAGGCCCCCCCATTCTAAGAAGAAAGTTTGTAAGCTCAAGAAGGCATTGTAGGGACTGAAACAAGCCCCTAAAGCATAGTAACAATAGATAAATTCTTTTCAGGCTTCAATTTCAAAATATATACCTTGAATACTAACTTGTATATTTATAGGAATGGTTAAAAGACTATAGTGATTGTCAAATATTTGGATGATCTTCTTATTACAGGTGACTATGAAGATATGATACATTAGACTCAAAAGGCTTTGAGCTCTGAGTTTGAAATGACAAACTTGGACTTGTTGTACTATTTTTGGCGATTGAAGTCTTGGCAAAATCTTCATCTCTCAAAAGAAATATCCATGGAAGATCTTAAAAATATTTGGCATGACCGAGTGCAAGGAGATAGCTATACCTATGGAGTTCAATGTGAAGTTACCCATTGCGGATACACTAGCACTAGTAGACATTGGGAGGTGAAAGAGGTTGGTTGGTAGCCTCATCTACTTTGTGTAGCATGCTCAGATACTTGATGAGAACTCTTGAATATGGTATTGCATATAGTTCTGAAAGTGCTCTTATGGGGAATTGTGACTTTGATTGGACAGGTGACACTTATTCCAAGTAATCAATTTTTGGATATTGTTTCTCTTTAGATTTAGGAATCTTCTCTTGGTTCAGTAAGAAGCAACCAACTCTAGCATTGTCTTCCTGGAGCAAAGTATAAGATAGCTTGCTTTGCTATATGTGAAGTAGTATGATTAAGGAGGATTCTATAGTGTATGGGAGTATAAGATAAAGGTCCAATAGTGCTAAGATATGACATTTAGAGTTACATCACCATTGTCCAAAATCCACTTTTTTATGCACTCACCAAACACATTGAGATCTAGTATCACTATATGCATTGTCTCACGGGATGCGCGTGAGGGTTTGTGAATGTCGCTCCTTGTAGGGGTGCTAAGCGAGATGGGAATAATGGATCAAGAATACTCAAGATAAATTCATGAATGTATACTTGTTATACATATTAAAGTTCATACTAAAAAAGATGTTTTGATTGTAGTTGAAAATGATTGGGAGCAAAGTGAAGGCAAAGAGATCACCTTCTCTTCTTACAAGCTGCTTTTGTAATTATCCTTCACAAAAGATAATCAAAGGTTCCCACTTTTAAGAGAGGATAATTTGACATGGTTAAGCATTAAAATGGATAATTGAATATGTTAATACATAAGGGTATCCTCGACATCAAGGATATGAAGTTAAGCTCAAGAAGATTAAAGAAGGGGATGAGCTTCCTTTTGATGCTGGAGGAACACAAAAATTGAGCAAAAAGGCTAAGTGGAAGGGCTTAATCAATATGAAGTTTTGAGGTCCTCAAGTTGCACCTCATAAGGGACTCGATAGAAAGGAAAGGTAATACTTGACTCCATGAAGATTGGAATAGGTAAAGTAGCAGCAATGTTCTGTTGGAGCCTTTGCAAAAAATCCACATGCGGGTACTCAAAGAGGACTGTTGTTTTAAGACAAATTGCCGATGCTTCAAGGCTTGTGGGCAAGGGTAAGTCAACTTGATTGGTTGAATCTTGTTGTGGCTTCAGTCGGCTTTGTTGGATATCCTGCACGAAGCACCCCTTATGATGACCCTTCTTCCAGCAAGACCAACATCAAGTTTTTATTTATCCTTGAGCATGTAGACGATATCCATACTATAGAAAGGTAAAAGTATCAGACGACAATGCATGAGCTGGAGCAACGACAATTGGTGGAAGTCATCGAGTGGTCCTTTAGCTACGTCGTCTCGTCCTCTCTTCTATTGTTGTAGTAGCGTCTTCAATTGCAAGTCACATCTTGAACTCAGTTTATCAAACTACGCTCCATATTTCCTTTGTCCAAAATTTCAAAGGATATTTCAAAGGAGCTTGTCATTTCGTCCGTCGAAGCTCGAACTTCAGATTGCCATGTTGATTGATATCAACTATCACCTCCTCTCTTCTCGGCTTCATCACCTTCACGTTCGTGTCACTTTGTCACTGTAGCTTGTCTTCATCTTTGTTCATTTCAACTTCTCCTTCCTTCATCCTTGCTGTCATCAACTTGAGCTCATTGTCACTTCTCTGTCCCCTCAGCAATGTCGATTAAGAGAACTTCTTTTGCTGCATCCCGTTCTCCTTCGTTCTCCCCCCCTATGCTGTGCCCTGCTTTATGCTTTTATAGATAATTTCTGTGGCTTCCTAGAGATTTTTCCTCAGAAAACGCTATTGACGTCAATACTTTCATCACTCATCCATCGCGAGCTTCAAAAAGCTTTAAGCTTTTTCTATCGTCATCTTTATTGTTAGCTACCATATACTCCACGTATAGCTATATGCTTTGACCGTTCTGCCATTCCATTTATAATGCCCTCAATTCACTAGTCATCGATTTGCTCGAGGATATTTCTTTTCATTAACTTATGTAAATCATCTCTAGGATATGTATGTTGTGAAAGGGAGGAGCCAAAATGTTGCAACCAACTAAGCAAAAACATTTCGCTTTCGTCGGCCGCCTTCATTGCTTGACACTACCATGGATAGAGGAAAAATGATGATTTTCTTCATAATTAAGGAAGTACAAAGAGTTGTGAAATTCTAAAGTCCTTGCAAGAGTAGTGAGAGATGGAGGAATTGTTTATGTTAGCTTTTGTTTTTCTTTCTAAATTGCAGTGAGTAGCTCTAATTTACATGGCTATTTCCAGCCCGTGAAAAACCTTGCCAAGAAGATAATTCCTGTGAAATAGCCAATTTACATGGCTATTTCAAGCCCATGAAAAACCTTGCCAAGAAGATAATGCAAGGATATATAAAAGGTAGAAGTATAGTAGTCAAGTCTCCACTATCTCCACAAAAAATGCAGGTGTCAAATGTAGCAATTCTTTGCTTAAATATCCATGATATGAGTGGATAACTTTTAGCATTCATAGACTGCTAAAAAAATGATCCAATTATGCTTATAAAGAGACATATAATCTGCACTGGCAATATTCGAATTACAATGTTTTCATCAAGTCCTCGAGTCTTCAGAATAGAAACCTTCATGTGAATCGATTTTCCATGAATTGTGCCCTATCAAGAACATGCCTTAGAAAAGAACTTCGCGTCCAATAACTCATGCAATTTGCAAATTAGAGTCCATGCTATGCAATCAAATGAGCGGTACTTCCACAAAAAAAATTATGAATGCATTGAAGAAAGTGTGCCTAGCCTAACTACCAAACACAAAAGATACACATACAATGAAAAGCATATTCCTAATGACGTTGACTAATGTTTTCAAATTCTTGCCAGAAAACTCCACCCTTAGATTTGTAGTGGTGGACATGCAGCGTCACGACATCCACCCCCTCCAAACCTGCACATCCTTCGGATGGGCCACAACTACCCATCCTCATCACTACCAAGCTCAACGATCAATGCAATCTCTTCATCTTCTAGTAAAAGGATCTGTAATGTCCACATCTTCATCTTCTTCATCTCTTGGCTCAAGTCCATCATAAATCGCATCATCTAACTCCTCGACTGCGTAGATTGCATCATCTCTTCTCCTGAATAGTTTGATTCTCTTCCCTGCAATCAAAATCCGCAAGGCCATACCATCAAGCTCTGCTAAGGAATATGTAGCATTGTCATGGACATGCTACACTAAGTAGGGCCCAAACCATCATCTGGAAGCCTTGCGGATAGCACTATATTGATTGTCTAAATTGTTGTCATAAAACAACACCCAATCTCCTTTCTTAATCTCTTTAGGCTTCAATTTGTGTCTGCTATCAAAGTGGTCTTTGTTGTGAATTCTGGACTTTTTGAGTTTTTGAATTGCTCTCTCAATATCTTTAGGTCTTCTCTCCAACTGACGAGTATGAAGAGCCAAAAGATATTCTCTGGCCATCTCTTATTGCTGCCACGGCAAAGCACTTCAAGTAAGTGTGCAAGTCTCAATAGGCATGATTGGCTTCTGTCCATACATCAACTTAGTTGGCATATAACGTGTAGTCATGCTCTGAGTAGTGTGATCAGCCCATAAGGCATAAGGCAACAACCTAGGCCACTCCTGAACCCATCCACCGCATGGTTTGGCCAAGGCTTTCACAATTGGTGGATGGACTCTTTCGCTCTTCCCATTGCCTTCTGGATTATATGCCGAAGTCAAAGCAAGTTTAATGCCAAGGAGAGAGAAAAAATCTCTAGCCTCTTAAACATCCAACTCACCTCTATTTGCAGTAAATTTTCCAATACATCCATACATGCAAATAACATCCTCCAACAAAAACATACAAACCACTAAGGTAGATTTCATTCATAATGCTCTTCCTTTCACTTAATTTGTGAGATCTGATCGTGCCAAAAAAATGTAGCGCATCTGCCATAAACCAATAGGCATAGTAAGCAAATCAAGTCTAACGTGTCCACCTGTTCACTTGCAGGACATGTCTTAGCAGCCCATCGGGAAGAGAGTCTAGAAAGTGCCACCTAGCACTCCCATGGAATGTCACAGGGTTTGCGATCTAGGTCCTCTCCAGTCTGCTATGAAGCCAAAGCATTTCGACTGTTCCCACTTAGGACTAACCTGAAATAGGGTTCTCCTAGTGAACGGTAACTGGCATCGAACCCCAAATGAACTACTTTACGCAGAAACGTCAGTGTCGAAGCTGATCCATGTTGCACTTGGTTCAAGGAGAATGGAAAATGAGAGAGATGCAAAGCTCGACCTCTCTGCCCTAAGGCATAGTCCCATTCTGTTTCCCTAAAACAACATGAATTGAGATCTTAATATTCTAGATTCTAAGTCGTCGTTCCTTACTATCAATTTCCTTCGAGAAAAGTTCCCAACCAACCGAGACCACCCTTCCGTAGAACGGACCCATGGCCACATCCACCGCACTTTCCTCGGGGTTGCTTTAGTTGTCTGATTACCTACCACATTTAGTTTGATACGCAAAAACAACTTCCTTAATTAACCAATTAATCACTGATTCCTTCACGTATTCTTTGCAATTGACATAGAAAAGCAGTGTCAAACAAGTTCCTTTTCAACAATTGATCTTATTTATCTTTGGAATACATCAAATAATCCAGCCTGTATAATCTGTAATCCACCCGAAGGCAATTCATAATCCGCCCGAAGGCAATCCAGCAATCCACAGGGATTACTAATCCAAGTTTCCACCCGTAGACTAGTATGTGGGCCTCGAGGTCCAATCCCGAGTCACGTCGGCCTCTTGTGCAGGACCTGGAAGGCAAGGGATTTACGGCCAGAGCCCCCCCTGGCACCCAAGCGTCTTCTTGCTCCAAGCAGCGCCCAACGGAGAGACCTCTCAAGGTGGGTTCGGTCCACATTCCTCGCGTGACTAACAACCCCGTGGTTAGGGTCAGGCAGACAGTCAGGGGTAACTAATGCTGCCTCTCCCTCTAGGCCTTCAACCTGAAGCATTTATTATTTTTCCATCTTTAGTTCTTTGAGCAAGCAATACAAACAATGCTCCTAAACTGTACAAACACAATCAATCTAGTGGTCGTTTGTTTGGCCAACTCCTAAGGAGTGAGTCCTTCTTTGCGAATGCGTCCAGCATTCGATCCGGGATCGGTTGCGACTTGGCAAGATCCCTCCAGGGTTTTGTTACTTGTTTTACCCTTTTATCCTTGGGTTAGGTTTTATACCCTATTAACCCAAGTTAACCAACACCTTAGGTTTCTTAAATTAAGACAGTAATTCCTGGGCAATCCTCGTCACCCTAACTTGATTTGACAATTGCTCGTTACCTTAACTTGGCAACTTAGTAGCAGGATGACTACTCATCCTCTTGCAAATTAAGCTTGTACTTGGAACCTGCCAACCTTGTTCCAAGGAGTGGCAAATCTATCTTGTGATTTAACACAAAACCATGCGACGTTGCAACTTGTTGCATAGGGGTCGCATCTGACTTGCGGGATCATTTATCCCATCAAACAACGTTTCTTGGTCAAGAAATATGTTTAGTCAAGATGTAGGGTTTGGGAGTCCTCTTGACTCAACCCAATCCCTAACCTTATTAGGCCAATAACGTTTGGCCCTAGGGATTCTAAACTTAATCGGAAGTTTAGTATTAGGTCAATCAATCCTTAGGGTAAAACCCTAGATCATTATTGTATGGACGTCCAATTAACCCAAACATCCCGTGAATGTGGGTAGGACCTTTGGGTTTGAAGGTCTCCACTTGGCGTCCCAAGTGCGATACTAGGCAGAATTTTTAGCGTGCTAAACCCTACCTAGCACTTTGAAGTGTTCATAGTACCAACAATTTATGCTTTTACGAATCCCTTGAGGGTTATAACATTACAAGTGATTTAGCTAAATTAGTTTACTTGTCTTGCGACAAGAAACGATCTTTTCTTGGAGATACTAAACTTGTTCTAAAGGTGTAAATAGTTGTAAGACATCACATTACGTGTAAATATGTGATTCATTACTTCTATGCAACTATAAGGTTTGCAATGACCATTTCTTTTCCTTGCAAAAATCATGATGATTGACAACTTGGGGAATAACTTGCATAAAACCTACATGGATTTACATCAAGAGCTTATGCCTACAACCTTTCGTTTAATGCAATTGAATTTTAGGCTGCAATATGAAATGCAACCTTTTCTAGATACAACTTCGATAAATGAAGTTCATGTACGATGAATGTCATAAGAATTATGCTCACTTAATCTGTTCTACGGCACTTAATCCATCTTAAAATGCAAGCATCATCGCATGCAACAGGCAAGATCATGGTTTCTTTTCCATGCAATGCAACTACTTGGACAACATCGATAATGATTATCTCATATGAATCCACAAGTAGAAGATGCATTTAAACAATTTCATATTTTAAACCTATGCAATATGCGCTTGGGATTTGCAACTTGGAAATGCAAGCAACCCAATTGCACGACATGCACTAACTCTTGTAAATTGTTCAAGGAGATAATTTCCCAAATGTATTTTAACTAGACTACGTGAATTAGAAACATGCGTAAATGCATTCTTGCCATGAAAATTTTAATGTGCCTAATGCATTGCTTCAATGCGGAATCATTCTTTTAAGAACCTGGGCTTGAGGCTCACAGGGATGTCCACGCATAAACTTGGGTTCGAGACTTCCGCGCGTGCACCTTGCAACTTTTGTTTTGGGGTCATTTATGCAACGTATTTTTTGTTGCAGCAGCTTTCCTTGGGTTACTTGTGCGTCCTGAAGACTCACAGTCGTCAATCTTCCTCTCTTGCACAGGATCAGGGGTAATGATTGGAGGAGAGGAGATTGACGATGAACAGGAGGATGATGATGGCGATGGGGAGAGGTGGCAACAGGCGTGGCACAGCAGGTGATGGAGGCGGATCCGGCGGTAGCACGTCACAGGGGCGATGGCAACATCACGACAAGGAGGGCCTCCTTTCTCTCTCTCTTCGTGCCTCCCCCCAAGCTTAAGGGGGAGGCTATATAGGCTAAGGGGGGGAAGAATAGCCACCCCCGTGGCATGATTGCATGCCCTCTCCTCCACATGCTTCTCCACTTAACTCACTCCTTCTCACACTCCCTCTCCCCCTTCCATGCATCGGCTGAGGGGGGTAATTAATAACAAAATTTGCACTACTTTAATCATTTATCCATTTTCCTTTTCGTAAGGGGTGTTCTCGTGCGGCTTGCGGGTTTTAACATCGGCCTTATTTGCACAACGCGGATGGGGATTATTATCACATGCGCGGGGTAAGCGTTTAACTGCCAACATTTTTCGATGTGGGAGATCACTTTGGGGTGCCTTATTGCATAGGGTGTGTAGGGTGTAAGGTTGAATTAATATTTTGAGTGGAAATATTACATTCTCTCCCCCTTAGAGGAATCGATATGTCCTCATCTCGAGAAGAACTGGGTTTATTGTTGGTTGAGAGCACTTTCATCCATCCAAGTGGCATCCTCCTTGGGATAATCTTTCCACTGGACGAGGTATTCTCTCAAGGTTCTGGATCTCAAATGTCTCTCCTTAACATCTAAGATCCTCTCAGGCCGTAGCTCAAGGACTCCTTGGCTAGGCATTACAACTTGTTGATCATCAAGTATGTGTCTAGGGTTAGGCACATACTTCTTCAATAGATTGTTATGGAATACATTATGAACCTTTAGATTCTCAGGGAGTTACAGTTTATAAGCATTAGGCCCTAAGCACTTGAGAATCTTTTAGGGTCCACAATACCTTGGACTTAGCTTCTTGTATTCACCCAAGGATAAGGAACTCTTCTTTGGGCGTACGCAAATGAAGACCATATCTCCTTTAGCGAAGGATCTATCTTGACGTTTCAGATCCGCGTAAGCCTTCTGTTTGTCCTTGGCGGCTTGGATGTCCTGTCTTATTGACTTCATTTGGTCATCCATATCTTCCAGCATCTACTTTGAAGCTTCAACCCTCGAGGTTGGATCTGAAAAGTTTAAAGGACTTCGACACTCGTGCCCATACAATGCTTGAAAAGGGGTCATATGAATGCTTTGTTGATAAGAAGCATTGTAGGCAAACTCAACCAATGGCAAGTATTGAATCCACTTTTTGGGTTCGCAACAGCAGTGTGCCCTTAGCATGTCCTCAATGACTTGGTTGACTCGCTCCATTTTGGCCATTGGTTTAGGGATGGTAAGCTGTACTGAAACAGAGTTGAGTCCCAATGGCTTCGAAGATAGCCCTCCAAAAATGTGATGTGAAAAGTGAGTCACGATCACTAATGATTCTTCTAGGTAACCCATGCAGTTTGAATATTTCCTTGATAAATAATCTTGCGATGTCCGAGGCTTTATAGTTTGTCTTAACAGGGATAAGATGCACAACGTGGGTTAGCATATCCACCACAACCATAATGGAGTTGTATCCTCCCTGAACTTGGGGTAGTTTTGAAGAGATATTATGCAGATATGGAAAAGCTTTTGCTTTCTTTCCACATGAGATTGGATGTGTTGATCCTAGGGTTGTGACACCTATGGTTATTTTTACCATTCTCCATGTCCCTTGGAATCTATGGCCTATTCCTGTACCAAGGTCTCACTTGCCCAAATTGGTAGAGCTTTTGAATGAGTGGATCATGATGGGGATTCTAGAACCATCTTCAACTCCATATTCCAACATATGCTTCATAGTTCCTAACAAGAATAGGAAAGTCAAATTTACCTGTAGTCAATAAACAAGGCCACTATTCGGAATGTTGGTGTAGGACCTATTGTGGATGAGTTTGCCAAAGCTTTTTCTAGATGTGATATCTATTCACTCAGTGATCTTTATTCCGGATATGATCATTTTCAACTTGCCCTTAAAAGTAGAGATTTGACTACGATGAAGATACCCTTAGGCCTTGTCAGAATGTGTATGCTTCCGTAAGGAGCTACTAATTTGGTTGCCCATATGATGAATAGGATGAACAAGGTTCTAGAGATTTTATTCTTACTATGCCTTTCATTGATGATTTACCTATGAAGGGTTGCTTGGAAGAAGGAAAAGATGATTCTTTAGATGACCATGGATGCAGGTTCTTTGTGGCTTCACATATTCAAGATGTTGAGAAGATTCTCTGTAGACTAGAGGAAGTGAATTTGACGTTGTCAGGGTTGAAATCTATTTTTAGAGCAAGATATTTTTTGATTATTGGACATATGTGTGGATATTATGGCAGGAAGCCTTCTCCTACAAAGGCTGATGCCATAGAGAAGATTGTGGAGACTTATTCTTCTACTTCAGAGGTTTGTAGGTTTCTTGAGGCTTGTGTGTTTTATCTTATTTGGATTCCTCATTTTTCTCATATTGCAAATGATCTCTACCAATTCTTGAGAAAAAGGAAATGTTTTTCTTGGGAGATAAAACATACTAAATCCATGCAAAAACTAAAGAAATTATTGAGAGTTGCTTCGACTCTTCGAAAGTCACATTATGAGTGTGGAAGACCTATTGTTCTTACTCTTGATACTAGTCCTATCAACATTGGATGGGCTGTTGGCTAAGACGATGCAGATGGGAATAGGTATGCTATTCAGTTTGGGGCAAAAGTCCTAATGAGCTGCAACATAGGTATTCACAAGCTAAGAGAGAGCTCTTGGGAGTTGTCACGGCTCTCAAGAAAGATAGAGAGTACTTCATTGGTACTATTGTGGTGGTCGAGACTGATTGTTTGCCTCTTCTAGGTATGATCATGAGTTTTTCTACTCTAGATATTGCCATGCTTAGCTGGATTGGATATATAAAATCCATGAATCCAAAGTTCAAGCACATTGCAAGTAAAGAAAAACCAATAGCCGATATGCTTTCATGAGCAAGGTATGATAATATGGATTTTTCTTGCATTGATGATGCTGATGATGGAGCTGATCTTTCAGCCATGCATGCTGATTATATTTGTCATGTGTCTTCTTTGAAAAGCTTTGATGAGACTCTGAATGTAGGAGAGTATTTATAGATTGGATGTTATTTGAGTACTATGTCTAGACAGGATGGATGGACTCATACATACTTCAAGAAGATCTGAAGAAAAGGTTATGGGTTCTTCTTACAAAGTGGGCTACTTTGGAAGCATCCAAGAAAGTGAGAGGGACAGTCATTGAGAGTTGTCTCAGATAGAGCTTCACAGGTGCATATCATGAAATAATTCCATGAAAGTCTTTGGGCTGGGCATCGAGCTGTTGGGGGGACCAAGGAGAAGATCCAAGAGCACTATTGGTGGAGAGTCATGTATAGAGATATCTCATAGTTTGTTGAGACATGCCCTGATTTCCAATTGTTCTCTTCAGTGAGACATAGAGATGAGCTTCATCCTACCTACCCGCTATGTATTCATTACAAGTGGGTTTTCGATTTTATTACTATGCCTATTGATTTATGGTAGATGCGCTACATTGTTTTGGCATGAGAATATCGCACAAATCAAGTGGAAGAAAGAGCATTACAAACGAAATCTACTTCAGAGGTTTGTAAGTTTCTATTGGAGGATGTTATTTGCAGGTATGGATGTATTGGAAAAGTTACTATAGATAGAGGTGAGTTGGATGTTGAAGAAGCTAGGGAGTTTTTCTCTTGCCTTGGCATTAAAATTGCTTTGACTTCAGCATATAATCTAGAAGGAAAAGGGAAGAGCGAAAGAGGCCATCCACCAATTGTGAAAGCCTTGGCCAAATAATTTGGTGGATGGGTTTGAGAGTGGCCTAGGTTGTTGCCTTATGCCTTATGGGCTGATCGCACTACTCACAATGTGATTACAGGTTATATGCCAGCTGAGTTGATGTATGGACAGAAACCAGTCATGCCTACTGAGACTTGCACACTTACTTGGAGTGCTTTGTCGCGGCAGTAAAAAAAGATGGCTAGAGAAGATCTATTGGCTCTTTGTATTTTTCAATTGGAGAGAAGACCTGAAGATATTGAGAGAGCAATTCAAAAACTCAAAGAGGCTAGGATTTGCAACAAAGACCACTTTGATAGCAGACACAGATTGAGGCCTAAAGAGATTAATGAAGGAGATTGGGTGTTGGTCTATGACAGCAGGTTAGACAATCAGGATAATGCTATCCACAAGGTTTTTAGATGATGGTTTGGGCCCTATTTAGTGCAGCATGTCGATGACAATGCTACATATTCCTTAGTAGAGCTTGATGGTACGGTCTTGTGGATTCTTATTACACAGAAGAGAATAAAACTATTCAAGAGAAGAGATGATGCAATCTACGCAAGTTAGGAGTTAGATCATGTGATTTATGATGTACTTGAGCCAAGATATGAAGAAGATGAAACATATGCTTTTACAAAAGATGAAGAGACTGCATTGACAATCGAGCTTGGCGGTGATGAGGATGGATAGTTGTGGCCCACATCCAAAGGATGTGCAGGTTTGGAGGGGGTGGATGTCCTGACGCTGCATGTAATATTTTTGCTAAAAAATATTACGTGCATGCATGAGTCTCATGAAATGACGATGTTGGCATTGAAAATACAAACGGTGCGATTATACACGAGGTATCATGATTAGCAGAAACGAGTCTAAAGTAAAAGAAACCGCATATATTCTTGTGAACCTCCTCTTGGGAGGAGGTCAAGAGGAAATTGATTAATTTATGGAAATTTTTATTAACCCTTCTTTCCCCTAGCCGAAGGCTGTGCTGGAGGAGAGGGAGTAGGCAGGGATGACTCAGCTCTCTTGCTAAAGGTCGTTGTCGTATTGCTGCGCATTCGAGGTGTGAAAACCACCCGAAAGTTGTATGTGCGAATTAATACTTTATGCATACTTAGTTGTTGTGATTACATTTATTCTTTGCGTATGAGTATAGATGCTCACATGAAGGGCTTCACTTCAGATGCTTTTGTTAATAGCACACTTATTAGTATCTATGGTAAATGTGGCAGCATTTTAGAAGCAGAGAGCATGTTTGATGGGCTGTTTGATCAGGACATTGTCGTGGCATGGAATAGATGATCTCATTACACTCTCAACTGGAGAATGGATGTGGAAGATGGTGATGGAAAGAGACATTGGAAGTATGGCTCCCTCATCATTTACAAATCTTATAGAGAAGAGAAGGGTTTCAAGCATAGAACTTGCACGCAACAAGGAGATTGTGAGTGCACACAAGAGAAGCATTAATAGTCTTCAGGTACCTAATTTCGGGAGCATTAGATGGATATGTTGCTACTTATGACATTCAGTAGCCAAGCAGCTATGGATACAATTCATGTACACAAAAACATGAGGTGTTGTTTTCAGTCGATAAAAGGGCTAACCATGGGCACACATATTGTGTCTCATGTGTACACTGATATCCCATTGATACAGGCATCTTCATCACTGGATCTTTCGATCATTTTGTGAATGTTTGGGACATTCGAAGGTCAGGGCTGTTACAGATGGATGAACAGTTGAACAACAGGTTTTGGAGTCAAATCCACTTCTTGAGGGAGGCTTTTGGCAATGCAAAAAAATAGTGCTTTAGGGGAAAGGAGCCGTGCTTTGGGGGGAAAAGAGGAGCTTTTATGTTTTTGAATCGAGCTTGGGGGACCCGGGATTGATGGATCTGGCATACGATTTTTTTGGAGAGGAATCAGAAGGCAAAAAGGAAGGACGATCCTCTGCGCAGAATAGGGGGAGTAAACGACGGAAAAAGCTTGAGAAAGCTCTAAAGGCGGATGGAGTGCTAAAGTTTTGGGGGCAAGAGAGAGGATGGAGGGAGGAACAGAGCATTAGAGGGAAAGGAGTGCTTGTTGCATTCTTGGGGAAAAATTACCAGTGTACATGTTTGATAAGACGCACTGGTGCCAAAACCAGGATAGCAGCGATAGCTCTGATGACGAGGGGGTTGCCTTCCTGGACTCGCTCATTCTTGCTCAGTGGGAGGAACGATCAACTCGTGGCCTTTTCCGTTATGATGTTACAGCATGTGAGACTAAGGTACTTCCAGGTGAATTTGGGTTTATCGCACAGCTGAATGAGGGGAGAAAGAGGGAGCGAGAGAGCGATGTCTCTAATGGGTGCAACAACAGCTTTGGGGATCCCTCGTAGTGGTTGAACAAGCCGAGCAGCAAGGCAAATCCATGCTATTGGAGGTAGGGCCTTCTTCACAGAGAGAGAGGCATGCATTCTGCACTGCTCAGCAGGTCGCAGTCTCCAAAATTAAAGCACACAGTCACCAAAGATTCCTTGTGGATTGATGGCTGCTGCAGCACACATAGGATTCGCAAAGTGCTTGTTCTCAAAGGGCTTGCAAAACCAATAGAAACAGAAGATGGTGTGGGACACGAGAAGCCAGCCTATGACGAGGCAGCAGTGAGCATTGTGGCCTCACTTAAGGCCTGTGCCAAGCAGAAGGATCTGCTCGAAGGTGCTAGGCTACATGCAAATGTTCTGAAGAGCGGCCTGCTCGGAAGTAACCACCATATAGCGAACACTCTTGTCAGTATGTATGCAAAATGTGGTGAATTTCAAAGAGCACAACAAGTGTTCGATGAGCTTTTGATTCGAGATGTAGTGACTTGGTCTGCATTAATCTCCGGATATGTACAACAGGGGCTCTGAGGATGCAGCACAAAGATGCTATAAATCATACCTATATTCATTTCCTGATGATGTTATGCTTGGCCAGCTGGTCTCTTTCTCTCTGAGTTCTTGCTTACTTATCCTGCCATGTTTACTAGGCGCTGCTATTTGGAGATTGGTGCTGGTATGGAGGGTAAGCAGTATCTGCCTGGCTTACTTGAATGCTTCAAAGGTGATTTCAATTGATGGAGATGTGTTCCGTCTTGCCAAAGAAAACACGACAAGTTCAAATTACTAAGTGCGTATCCTCAGCACCATTCAGACAGAGAGCTGCTAAAGCCATCCTGGTTCACGCGAACGCTGCCTAAAGTGCTATGAATGCAACCATGGACAACTACAATTATACACTCTGAACAGCGCACTAATGTACCAACCCGCCATCATTTCCAGCATGTCAATGCCTCATGAAGAGCCATTAGTTTTGTCTTGATTTAAGTACCATTTGTCATTGAACCATACCATCAAACTAACTTGAAGAAAGAAGTCGTGCTGTCCAAATTTCCAGCTCACCGATTGCTATTTCTACTTTTATGCCTGTATATCATGAATGATGAGAAAACATGAGATTTCAAGGCAGATTCTAAGCTTTCCTTTGATCATCCATATTCCTCAACAGAAATTATGTTTGTTCGTGATAAAGAGTGCCAGAAATCTGATTTATTAGCCACAATTGATGAATATCTCTGGATCTGACAATTCAGAGGCTGTTCAAGTTTCTTCTTCTTGAAACACTGTCTTGGGATCAATTTCTCATCTTGATTATTTACCTGTTTGATCTTCTATCCTGAAATTATTCAAAGTCCTCTGTGGTTGCGACTTTGCTTTCGAAACCCTTCGACATCGTGGAAGGGAGAAGGGCCATGCAACTGGCCACATAGGGAGAGAGGTCTCCTCTCCCTACCCTATAAATACCCTTCTATGGGGGGGAAGAAGGAAAAGGGAGCTAAGGGTCGGACGCCACCAGGCCATGAGAGGGAGAGAAGGAGTTGAGGGTTGGATGGCGCCAGGTCGAGAGAGGAAGGAGAGCTACGTTGCACCATGAGAGGAGGAGGAGCTACTGCTGAAGAACCACCGCTGCCATCCTTTCACCTTCTATGTCGCCAACAATCGTCAGAAAAATCATCTCCTCTCCTCCACGTGGAGTATCCCACGGCTACAAAAGCTTCCAAGAAGCTTCTTGGAAGCTTCTAAGGGGGGGCTCTCTAAGCCCCCTTTCTCATTGAAATTCCCATGCAAGTACTTTTTAACTCCCGGGTTTCTTCAAAACCCTTTTCCCTTGTTTCCCCCCTGGAATGTAAGCCCCCTGTTCTTCCCTTACATCCTTGGGAATTGAGCACTTCCCCTTTTCATCCCCCAAGAATCCATTTACCCCGATTTTAAACCCTTCTCGTGGATTTTCCACCCTAGTCTCTATAAAAGCCACCTTAGCCAGTTTTCAAGACCTTTCCATAGCATTTCCACAAAATCTCTTTACCCCTGGTTTCCTTTTAAAAACCCTTCCCACACAAGTCTTATAAATCCATTTTATCCCTTTCCGTGAAGGCCATATTAAATCCAGAATTTAAAAGCCTTCATTTCATCCGTCACAAGGCCAATATCCTTGTCGGGTTTTAGGGCTTTCCCATTGAACCTCCTAAAGTTAACTTCTTTTTCCTCCGAGCTTCAAGGAGGAAGCCTATAAGGTCTCCCAAAGCCCAATTCCACAAGACAGTGCATCGGTCAAGGAAGCCGAATCTCAAAGGGAATTGTGTGTGCGAGGGAGACGGGCCAAGATCATAAGTCTATGGCCAAGGCAAGAAGGTCAAATTCTCGATGGCCCCTAAAAAGGCACAAGGCGCAACTACAGGAGGATCATCTCCTAACATCCATCTGGAAATTTCATCGGATCCACAAGTCCAAGTTTTCTACGTAATTTTGGTTTACGTTGAAATATTGCAATTGTGCATGGATAATTTATGGAATTAGGGTGCACTTTTGGCTATTTTAAAGGAAATAACTCACAACTGAAGAATCAGTCATTTGTATTTTTCAAAGAAACGAATGGAAGAAGGACCTAAGACGTCTATAAATTCTTAGCAAGTTGTTTTTATGCATTGCAAAGTAACGAATTTAGATCAACTAATGATCATCTTTACAAAGTTGAAATTATTGTTGTACACTTCGATTATGCATGGAAAGATAAAAATTGCATGTTGCATTAGTAGACATCTCTTTCTTTGCTAGGATTCATTAAAGAAGATTGCTAACAATAGTAGGAATTTGAAAGGCATGGAAATGATTCTAGGGCTGCATGAAGTAGATTAAACTCTAGTTAGTTGGCATAAATCTCAATCAATTACGTAAGTAGTTACGAAAGGTTATGTAATGCTCATTCAGCATACGAATAATTCATTTAGAAATGAAATTAGGAAAAGGCTGCATGGTTTGTTTGAAACATAAAACCCTAAAAGCTTAATCTTGAATGCATGTTCTGGAAGGATCAATCGAAATTATGCCATAACTTAGCATATGCTTTGATCTTAACCAGAAAAGTTAGGGTTTCTAAATCTAATCATACGTAGGCAATGAATCATGTGATTACGAGAATGGTATCGTAAATATATTCAGGAATAGACAAGTAAATTGGTTTACCCTAAGCACCTAAACTGCGAAGGACTCGCTTAGGAATGGTTAAATCGATGCAACGTATCCCAAGTGCTAACTTGGATTTAGCATGTTGAGGACGTGATCTAGTCGCTCTTATTGCCAAGCTGAAACTCTCATACCCTAAAGACCTATCCACATTCACGGAATGAATGTAGGGACAACAGGACATATTTGCAAGAAACGATCTAGGGTTTCTACCCTAAAGATCGCTCGCTAAAAAGATAAAACTCAGTTTGAGTTGGAACCCTAGGACCAATGATGTTGGCCTAGAGCAATCAGGAACAGATTGGATATGAAGACACCCTAACCCTGTTTCCTATCTAATCATGATTCTGTGATTAGAAGACGTCATTCGATGGGTGTAATAGTCCTGTGGATTAGATACGGCACTTGTGCAACAAGTTGCAAAGTGGCATGATCTTGTGGTTTGACCACAAGAGAATGGCCAATTCCTCGGAATAAGATTGGCAGATTCTTGCGCAAGTTTATCTTGCAAGAGGATGAGTAGTCATCCTGAAATAGTACCTTTCTTGGGAAAAGTGACCAAGACAAGGGGATTAGATATTTGCCTGGAAGCAAAGGACCAATCAATAATTTGGAGCAACATATTTTCTGAATAGAACTTAAGGTATTGGTTAAGTTGGGTTAATAGGGTACGGCCCTAACCCAAGGACATAAGGGTTAACAAACAAACCTTGGGGATCTTGCCAAGTCGCAATTGATCCCAGATCGAGTGCTGGATGCATTCGAAAAGAAGGATTCACTCCTTAGTAGTTGGCCAAATAACGACCACTCGAAAAGATTGTGCTTGTAATAGTTTTAAGAACACTGTTTGGTTTTTTTACTCAAGGAATTAAAGGATGAAAAGATATCTAATGCTTTAGGTTGAAGGCTTGAAGGGAGAGGCACCCTCAGTTACCCCCGATTGTCTGCCTGACCCTAACCAAAGCGGGTTGTTAACCGCACCGAAAAGTTGGACCGAACCCGCCACGAGAGGTCTCTCCATTTAGTGCTACTTGGAGCAGGAGAATGCTTGGCTAGGGGGGCTCTGGCTATAAATCCCTCACCTTTCGGGCCCTGCACAAGAGGCCAACGTGACTCGGAATTGGATCTCGAGGCCCGCATACTAGTCTACGGGCGGAATCTTGGATTAGTAATCCCTGTGGATTGCTGGATAGCCTTCGGGCAGATTATGGATAAGCCTACGGGCTAGACTTTATAAATGTATTCCAAAGATAAATATGATAAGCAGTTGATAAGGAACTTGTTTGACATTATTTTTCTATGTCAAGTGCTAAGATTACGCGAAGGAACCAGTGCCTCACGGACTAATTAAGGAAGCTAATTGATGCATGTCCAACTAAATGTGGTAGGTAATTAGATAACTAAAACAACCTGAGGAAAGTGCGGTGGATGTGGCCATGGGTCCGTCCTATGGATGGGTGGTCCCGATTGGCCGGGAACTTTTCTCAATCATGATGGATAGTGAGAAGATCGTTTCAAAGGAAATGAATAGCAAGGGCGCTGACCTAGAGTCTAATTTATAATAATCCTGATTTATGTTGTTTTAAGGGAATGGAATGGGACTATGCCTTATGGCAGAGAGGTCGAGCCTTGCATCCCTCTCGTTTCCCATTCTCCTTGAACCAAGTGCAGCGTGAATCCACTTCGGCCTTGGCGTTTTTGCGTAAAGTAGTTCGCTTGGGGTTCGACGCTAGTTGTCTTTTAGGAAATGACCATTAGGGGAAACCCTAATTCAGGTCGGTCCTAAGTGGGAACGACCAGAATACTTCCGCTACATGGCAGACGTGGAAAGTTCTGGATCGCAAACCCCATAACATTCCATGGGAGTGCCAGGCGGAGCTTTCTAGATCTCCTTTCCGATGGACTGCTAAGATGTATCCTGAAGAGAACAGGTGGACACGTTACAGTTGGTATCAGAGCGACCAACGAAGGATTTGTTTTTAAGAAATCTTAATAACAAAAAGTAAAGCAAAAGTTGCTATTCAGAACATTTACTTACTTTCAATGATGTCTTGCAGAATTATGAAGCATGGAACAGGTTCTTAGTGTTCCGAGTCATGTATATGACCGTGATGCATTCTCGGAATTATCGACAAAGGGTTGAGATGATGAACATCCTAGATCGTATTTATAACCCATCGCCTTTGCATATGGAACGAAGATGGATGGGTGACTCAGGAATCTACTATACAGCTGCCCACCAGTTTGCATACCATCAAACCAACCTAAAGAGGATCGGCTGGAAGACCTAAAGATCGTGAAGCTATTCATTTTTATAGAGGCTCACGTAAACTCAACTTTACATATTCAAGGTCGAAGGGTTGAGCTGAACTCATATGTATATGAGGAAGTGACCCGTGTAATCCCCGCCGACAGGATTAAGGTGTTGGGGCGCTATGAGAAGAATGGGTTCCAAAGGAAAGGATACCCTAATCTTCCGATGACTTACCGATTCCTGAAGATCCATGACCCGAAACCATACTATTATCCAGTTCCTGTAGATAAATGTAATATAACATTATTCTCCCCAAACTAAATGTAAACAGTTGCCCTATCATCTCAAGAAATATTGTACTTCGAAAGGGCTAGACCCATATAAATGCAATAAGACTTCTTTTTATCAATGTCTGTTTTGTCCATGAGAATTGATAAAAAGTTAAGTGGCTAGGATTCTTGGTTGATAGAATTGAATATGAAATATAAATTATAAAGGATTAGCAAGTTATAACGTTAAAAATCCTTTATCCAGGCACAACCCCAGGTAGATTCCCAGTTTGCCTCCTACATCAAGTATTGCCGTAATCCAGGAGAAGAAGTTTCTTCTCAAGCAAGTTAAGCCGCTTGAATTTGACGGGAAAGGTAGGTTTGTCCAAGCGAATGCTGAAATTTGGATAGAGTCTATGGAGGATTACTTTGAATTAGCCGGTACTGCACCGCCAACCAGGCTATGCTCGCCAAGCTAAAGCTCACCGGTGAATCCAGGGTTTGGTGAAAGCAATGGTGTAGAGATTAAGGGACCGCAGAAGGATATGTTACCTTGGAGAAGATGAAGAAAGCTGTGCAAGGAAGATACTTACCACCTGCATATCGCACGCAGAAAATGAATGAGTTCTACTAGCTGAAACAGCTGGGACTCACTCTTGACGCATACTACTCTAAATTCATCTCACTTCTTAAGTATGCGCCACAGATGGATATGACACAGTAGGTGCCAAAATTGTGTGTTGGTTTGAACCCACCAATGAATACCTATCTCGAATCTATACGCCCATCAAATCTACAGGATGCACTCATTCGAGCCGCGCCTATAATTCAGGAGGTGCAGGCTAGACCAAGAAGTAACAAAACTTGGTCTTATAATGACCCGAACAGAGGAGCATATAGGCCTCAAATGAAGAGGGTTCAAGGTCAGAATCGGGGACAAAGAAAGAAAGCAAGGACTAATAATGTCAACAACAACTTTTTCCCTACTCAAAGCAATGGCCGAAACCTCCGATGTTTCCACCTTAATGAGCCCGGTCATTTCAAGAGGCAATGTCCCAAGCTTGGAGGAGGACATCGCCAGACACCTTTGCAAGGAACTCGCCATGACCACGGAGCCACTACCTGAGGCAGAGGAAGAACCGCTTGCATTGCCAAGAGGGAATTGTGTAAAGAAGAAGATCCGACCATGGAAGCAGAGTTTGAAAGGGCGACAGTCCCATGCCGCTCTACACAAGAAAGGCCCGAATCGCCAGTTCTCAGTGATTCAGACACCGTTAGACTATCAAGATAAAGGTTTCAAGACCTTGATTGATTATGGCAGTACACATTCCTTTATCTCACCAGCTTGTGCAAGAAGATTAGGAATAGCCATAGTAGAAGCACCTACCTTGCTTGTGGAATTAGCAAATGGCTGTGAGGTCACTTGTACTAGGAAAACTGCTAAGGTGGAATTCTTTCTGGGAGGAAAGACGACTTCGGTCAAATTCAGAGACATGAACCTAGGTATCCATGAGTGTCTAGTTGGAATGGATTGGCTTAAACCTAATGATGCCCACATTCATTGTGGAAAGGGCCAAATTTCCTTTCGAAACTCTGAAGGGGAATTGGTCACAACTCAAGACGAGGCTGGAAAGCCAAATATTCAATTGGCCAAAGCATCTCAGATTATAAAGGGAGTTAGAAAGGGACTACCTGTCTACTTGATTAAGCTCAACAAGTTAGATCAGAAGCAGGAGTCTAGAGAAGGACCTTCTTGGCTAAAGGAATACGTGGACGTATTTCCTGAAGAGCTGACAGAACTCCCGTCTCAAAGAGAAGTCGATCATGAGATCAAGCTAGTGCCATGAGCTGCACCAATTGCAAAGAGACCTTATAGAATGTCCATCCCAGAAGCAATTGAGCTGAAGGAACAACTCAAACAACTACTAGATCAGGGCTACATTAGTCCTAGCAGTTCACCAATCCAAGCAACAATAATCTTCAATCGATCAAGTTGGCTTACCCTTGCCTACAAGCATTGAAGCGTCGGTAATTTACCTTAAAACAATAGTCTTCTTTGAGTACCCACATGTGGCTTTTCTGCAAAGGCTCCAATAGAACATCATTGCTACTTTACTTATTCAAATCTTCATGGAGATAAATATTGCCTTTTCTTTCTATCGAGTCCCTTATAAGCTGCAACTTGAATTCAATTGGCCAAAGCATCTCTAATTGGTCACAACTCAAGACGAGGCTGGAAAGCCAAATATTCAATTGGCCAAAGCATCTCGGATTATAAAGGGAGTTAGAAAGGGACTACCTGTCGACTTGATTAAGCTCAACAAGTTAGATCAGAAGCAGGAGTCTAGAGAAGGACCTTCTTGGCTAAAGGAATATGTGGACGTATTTCCTGAAGAGCTGACAGAACTCTCGTCTCAAAGAGAAGTCGATCATGAGATCAAGCTAGTGCCATGAGCTGCACCAATTGCAAAGAGACCTTATAGAATGTCCATCCCGGAAGCAATTGAGCTAAAGGAACAACTCAAACAACTACTAGATCAGGGCTACATCTGTTCTAGCAGTTCACCAATCCAAGCAACAACAATCTTCAACCGATCAAGTTGGCTTACCCTTGCCTACAAGCATTGAAGCGTCGGCAATTTGCCTTAAAACAATAGTCTTCTTTGAGTACCCACATGTGGCTTTTCTGCAAAGGCTCCAATAGAACATCATTGCTACTTTACTTATTCAAATCTTCATGGAGACAAATATTGCCTTTTCTTTCTATCGAGTCCCTTATAAGCTGCAACTTGAGGATCTCAAAACTCCATATTGATTAAGCCCTTCCACTTAGCCTTCTTACTCAATTTTTGTGTTCCTCCAACATCAAAAAAAGCTCATCACCTTCTTTAATCTTCTTGAGCTTAACTTCATATCCTTGATGTCGAGGATACCCTTACGTATTAACATATTCAGTTATTCATTTTAATACTTAACCATGTCAAATTATCCTCTCTTGAAAGTGGGAACCTTTCATTATCTTTTGTGAAGTATAACTACAAAAGCAGCTTGTAAGAAGAGAATGTGATCTCTTTGCCTTCACTTTGCTCCCAAGCATTTTCAACTAAAATCAAAACATCTTCTTTAGTATGAGCTTTAATATGTATAACAATTATAAATACATGAATTTATCTTGAGTGTTCTTGATCCATTATTCCCATCTTGCTTAGCGTCCCTACGACGAGTGACATTCACGAACCCCTGTGCGAATCCCATGCGACAATGCATATAGTGATACAGGATCTCAATGTAATGTGTTTGGTGAGTGCATATAAAAGTGGATTTTGGACAATGGTGATGTAACTCTAAATGTCATATCTTAGAACTATTGGATCTTTATTCTATACTCCCATACACTATAGAATCCTCCTTAATCATACTACTTCACATATAGCAAAGCAATCTATCCTATACTCTGCTCTAGGAAGACAATGCTAGAGTTCGTTGCTTCTTACTAATCCAAGAGAAGATTCCTAAATCTAAAGAGAAACAATATCCAAAAATTGATTCCTTGGAATAAGTGTCACCTGTCCAATCTAAGTCATAATTCCCCATAAGAGCACTTTCAAAACTGTATGCAATACCATAGTCAAGAGTTCTCTTCAAGTGTTTGAGCATGTTACACACGTAGATGAGGCTACCAACCAACCTCTTTCACCTCCCAATGTCTACTAGTGCTAATGTATCTGCAATGGGTAACTTCGCATTAAACTCCATACGTATAGCAATCTCCTTACACTTGATCATGCCAAATATTTTAAAGATCTTCCATGGATATTTATTTTGAGAGAGGAAGATTTTTCCAAGACTTCAATCGCCAAAAATAGTACAACAAGTCCAAGTTTGTCATTTCAAACTCAGAGCTCAAAGCCTTTTGAGTCTAATGTATCATATCTTCATAGTCACCTGTAATAAGAAGATCATCCAAATATTTGACAATCACTATAGTCTTTTAACCATTCCTATAAATATACAAGATAGTATTTGAGGTATATACTTTGAAACTAAATCCTGAAAAGAATTCATGTATCTATTGTTACTATGCTTTAGGGGCTTGTTTCAACCCTTACAATGCCTTCTTCAACTTACAAACATTCTTCTTAGAATGGGGGTCTCCAACCCTAATGGTTAAGCCACATAACCTCCTCCTTGAGATCTCCATTCAAGAATGTTGATTTAATATCCATTTGATAAACTTGCCACTTCTTTATGAGAGGCTACTATGAGTACTATGGGAATAGTGATCATTCTAGTAGTTGAAGCAAATGATTCTTGACAATCAAATCCTTCAACCATTGAAAATCCCTATGCAACTAATGTGGATCTATAAATTTTTAAGTTCCCATTAGCCTTTTACTTTACCTACTGTCACAACTCTATAGAAACAGAATTTGTATCCTTTTTCATTAATTTGTCTATATAATGATTTATTAAATTTATTTCCTTTGCACTAATTAGATATAAAGAAAAGTGCATTGGAGCTGGCCACTGATGAGTGGTCACAGGTTATGGTGGACCCATGTGGTGGGTTAGAGAAAAGATAGTTCACACTTTCACCTATATGACCCGATTGGGCGCCTGTGACTAGAACTCACGCATATCAGGGTTAGACTCGCACACAAAAAGGATTGATGCCTTGAAGTGTGGGCTAGATCCACCAGAACAGACAGTTACAATCAACAAGATGGCATGATCATGAAATGCTTGTATAATGTGCATGTGTGGGCTGAAAGCTTAAAATGCACATTTCTTTGCATAAGAAAGTCACATGAAGATTCGGATACCATTTTTGCGATGTACACGGAAAAAGCTTTCATATGATACCCATATTGGGGGGGTCCCTAAATTTTAGGAGATCCCTAAATTTTAGGAGGTCCCTAAATTTTAGGAGCCTCGAATTAGCCTAAAAATGCTAGTCCTAAAAAATAGGGATGTCATTCTAAAAATAGTAAGTTCTGTACTCTGACTGTGCTTACTAAATTTGGTTGTTTCTATTCTTGACAGTATTCAACCCAAAAAGGAAGGCCATAGAGAAGAGACAAGTGTCAAGACACTTGTCACACAAGTTTCCAAGTGTCCCACCACTTGTCACATCTCATGACATGTGGCTGGACACTTGTCTTGTGCTACTCCACTTTCCCCTTTTGTACTAGCTATCCCCTCTCCTATAAATAAGAGCTCGTTTTTCTTCATTCAACATCATTTTTCTTTGCTGTAAAATCATGTACAGCACCCACAGATAGCCAGAAACTGGCCCCATCCATCCCCATCATCATCCCCCACTTCTCCATTATCAAATTCCTCCATATTCCCTCTTCTATCACTGCTGTTTTACAAGACAGCAAGCCTGTAAATTCATTACAGCACCTCCTTCTTGAGCTCTTTCTTCCATTTTAGCTACAAGAAGCAAGCTCTATCCATGTACTGCTGATCAACGATGGAGAAAGGCTGAATTCCCCTTTTTCTTCTCTCATACTGTAAAGAAATCAGTTCTTATCATTGCATAATAGATAATGCATGTGTGTTTGTACATCTTTGCATGATCTTGTGAGAGTGAGAATTACTTCTTCTCACTCTCAGGTTGATTGTAACTGAGCTCTTCCCTAAGGGACTTGGGTTGAGCAGAAATACATTCCTTCGGGGGGGGTTGCCCATCTTCAACCCTCAATCTTGTCTCCATTACTTTTACATTTTTATGGCTGTAATTTTGTGAGTAATTTTCATTTTCAGCTTTAAGTGTTCATTCTCTTTTATATTAAATCTCGAAAACAAGCAAATATCATAATTGTTAAGCATACTACGTTGTTCGGGGCGTTTACAGTGGTATCAGAGCTTTGGCTCGGTCCTCACCCCCAACACTGGTAGTGCTTACAACTATAAGTTTGTTTGTTTTCAGCCCTTGCATTGAGTGCTTGAGCATATTTTTTTTCTTTAGTCTCAATGGATCAATCGAGTGCTATCCTTCAAGCCATTCAAAGTCTTAGAGAGGAGAATCAGCAAATTCATGAGCAACTTCTCAAACTAGAAAAAATTAAGAATCCCAAAGAATTCAAGGAAAGAAGCACATCTACTTCAAGGAGACAAAGCCATACCAATGAAAGGAGCCGATCAAGAAGTCCAACTACTTCTAAGAGGCAGTCCCATTCTACTTCAAGACAAAGAAAGAGATCGCGTCGAAGCTCATCCTCTTCTTCAAAGTCATCTGGCGCCTATTCTGATGGATCCTCTTCTAGTAATGAAGAGTCACACCCTTCTCGTGGAAGACCTCATCATCGTCAAAGGCGTCGACATTCTTCACCCTCGTCTCCATCTTCATCCCCATCAAGCACTTCATCATCTTCAACCTCAAGATCCGAGCATGGACGAAAGAATAAGAAGAAGAAGAAGACTAAGTCACTATCTCAACTTGAAAAGAAGATCAAGTTCAGTATGTATGATGGTTCCCGAAATCCTGATCTTCTTCTGAAGTTTATTCGTCAATTTCAAATTTTGTATGGTCGTGACAAGTATAAAGAAAAAGAAAAGATTAAGTTTGCAGCTTTACATTTAACCGACTTAGCCCATACTTGGTGGACGGGGTTGGAATATGATCATGCTGCCCCAAAATCATGGCGGTCCTTTGTTCGCCTGATACAAAGCCAATTTCTTCCTGTTCATTTCAAAAGAGATGTAAAAATAGAATGGGATCGGCTTTGGCAAAGGAAAAATGAGTCACTTGGTGACTATACCAAGAGCTTTTGGGAGCTACTTTTGAAGGTCCAACATTTCAAGAAGATTAGCAGTTCCGAAAAGCTTAGGAAGTTTCAAGGAGGTTTGCATTTTAAACTTCGTACTGCTCTTAATCATTATCATTGTTCTAGTCTCAGGGAACTCATTGACCATGCTGAGACATGGGAAATGGAGCACAATGGCAACAAATCATTCCAAAAGAATGATAAGAAGAGAGTAGCTGATGATGAGGAGTATTCAGCCCCAAATGAAGGACAAAAATAGTGGCAAAAGCAGCCATCAAATCAAAAGAAGATGAAGCCCTATGCACCTCCTAATGCTCCTCAATTTCGCTCCAATCTATACCCACAAGCAAAGCAGCTTTCCAAAGAAGAAAAGCAATGCTTCATGAAAGAAGGGAAGTGCTTTAAATGTGGACAAACAGGTCACATAGCGAAGCAATGTCCAAACAAGGGACAAAGCAAGGTTTCTGACAACAAGCCTAAGTCGCCAGTGAAAATCAATGCTATTAGTGATGTAGTTCCAAACACAACTCACACTCCAGAGACGCGCAAATTATTAAAATCTTGGGGACAGTTGAAAGGTAAGCAAGCACTATTCTTGATAGATCTTGGGGCGAATGAAAATATTATTTCCTTGCAATTAGCTAAAGAGCTTGGATTAAAGAATGAAGAGATGGACACTCGGGCAGAAGTTCGCCAAGCTTTGAATGCTGATGAAGGTGACACAGTGAAGACTGTGATACCCTACATTGGCAAGCTCAAGTTTCAAATTCAAGGCTACAGTGATGAAGATACCTTCTGTATCGGAGACCTTGATGGTTGCGATGTGATTCTTGGCATGCCCTGGAATCATAGAATAGATTCAACCATCTTCTCTCAGAAAAAGAAGGTAGAACTCACCAACAAAGGCAAGAAGTACGAGATCCAAGCTGGAGTTTCTGGAGACACCATACCTATGGTAAGCCATATGCAAGTCTCTAGAGCAATTAAGGATTGTGTTCAATGTTGTCTACTTTATGTCACTGATGTAAAAGATAATATGAATGCTGAAAACCAAGAGCAACTTCAGCTCTTGGAAAAGTATAAAGATTGTTTTTCGGAAGATCTTCCTTATCAGCTTCCCCCAGAAAGGCCAGAAGACCATCATATTGATATTATCCCGGGCAATTCTCCTCCTAATATAGCACCATACCGTGTGAGCCGTCCTCAACAAGAAGAAATCAGAAAGCAAGTCGAAGACCTACTCAACCGTGGGCTAATTAGGCCAAGTAGCTCACCATTTTGTTCACCGGTTCTTCTTGTTCAAAAGAAAGATGGCACATTCAGGATGTGCATTGATTATCGAGCCCTCAACAAAATCACCGTGAAGAATCGGTTTCCTATTCCCAGAATTGACGACATTTTGGATTGTCTAGGAGGCTCAAAGGTTTTCAGCCACATTGATTTAAAGAGTGGTTATCATCAAATTAGGGTAATACCACAAGATGTACACAAAACTGCTTTCCGCACTTCATACGGTCTTTATGAATTCTTGGTGGTTCCTTTCGGATTAACCAATGCACCAGCCACCTTTAATCGAATGATGGAGCGCATCTTTAGAGAGCATCGACAATATGTCAGTACTTTCTTTGATGATATTCTTGTCTTTAGCAAGAATGAAGAGGAGCATCATCAACACTTGGAAATTGTTCTACAATTACTACAACAAAATCAACTCTTGGTAAATGGTAAAAAGAGTGAATTTTTCATGCATAAAATAAATTACCTTGGGCATGTCATCTCTTCTGAAGGGATTCAGATGGATCCTGAAAAGATCAGGATAATCCAAGAATGGCCCCATCTTCGTGATGTACATGAGGTGCGATCGTTTCTTGGCTTATGTTCTTATTACCGCCGCTTCATCAAGCATTTTGCACATATGGCTTCTCCACTTCATGACCTTACAAAGAAGAAGATCTCTTTCCAATGGAAGGAAAAAGAGAAGGCAGCCTTCACAAGGCTGAAAACAGCTCTTACTTCTGGACCTGTTCTTATCATTCCAGATCTGGTAAAACCATTTGTGGTGGAAGCAGATGCTTGCGGTGATTGTATTGGTGCAGTGCTAAATCAAGAAGGCCATGCCGTAGCCTTTGAAAGCCACCGTCTAAATGATGTGGAGAAAAGGTATGACATTTATGAAAAGGAGCTCTTAACAGTGGTTCATGCTTTAAAGATATGGAAACATTATCTTTTAGGCAATGAATTCCTTATTAAAACCGATCATCAAAGCTTGAAGTATTTCAAGACTCAAAAGCATTTGCAGAAGAAACATGCAAGATGGGAAAATTTCTTGTCTATGTTTCATTTTCAAATTATGTACACTCCAGGGAAACAAAATGTAGTTGCTGATGCACTTTCTAGAGTGCCTCGCATTGCAACTATTACAGTGGCTCATCATGAAGATTTTCAAACAATGAAGAATACTTATGATGAAGATACTGATTTTGCAGCAATTTGGTCAAATTTACAGCAAGGAGGTTCTCATCCAGATTATTCCATCAAAGATGGTTACCTTCTCATGAACAATCGCCTTTGTGTCACTCTTCCTGTTCGACAAAAGGTGCTTAAAGAAAGTCATGAACCCCCTTATGCAGGGCATAGAGGGAGGGCAGCCACTCTAAGTGCAATTGAGCGCTACTTTTATTGGCCAACATTACAAAAAGATACACATAACTTCATTGAGGCTTGTCTGGTATGCCAAATATCCAAATATGATAGGCAGAAGATTCCAGGATTGTTGCAACCTCTTCCAGTGCCCAAAGATCCATGGGAATCTATCACAATGGATTTCATCTCAGGTATTCCAAGAACACCTCAAGGTCATGATATGATTTGGGTCATAATTGATAGATTCAGCAAACAATCACATTTTATTCCATGTCATAAAACATTGAAATTCGCACAAGCTGCAAGACTTTTCATTCAACATATCTTCAGATTACATGGTATGCCTTCTGAGATCATTTCAGATAGAGACTCCAAATTCACAAGTAACTTTTGGCGTGCTTTATTTGAGAATTTGGGAACCACTTTAAAGTTCTCCTTAGCTTTTCATCCTCAAACTGACGGCCAAACAGAGGTGATGAATCTCACTCTTTTGGATATGTTGAAAGCTTATGTTAGTGAACATAAGTCACAATGGGAGAAATATCTTCAATTATTGGAGTTTGCTTACAACAATACAGTGCACTCATCCACAGGGAAAGCTCCAAATGAAATAGTACAGGGTAAAGTGATTCCTCCTCCAATTATTCGCACTAAAGATAAGATTTTTGCTGCTGATGAGTTTGCTTCAGATTTAAAAAAAACAATGGATCAAGTTCGAGCCACTATCAAAGTTGCGCAAGAGCGACAAAAGAAGCAAGCAGATAAACGAAGAAAACCTTTGGCTTTTGAAAAAGGTCAATATGTCTTGCTAAAGTTTGATAAAAGCAGGCTCAAACAAGGTTCTGGTCAAAATTCATCTTTTCCAAAGCTCTCCAGTAGATAGTTTGGACCCTTCAAAGTGATTGAGAAAATAAATGAAGTTTCTTATCGACTTGAGCTTCCTACTCATTGGAAAATACACAATGCTTTTCATGTAGGTTTGCTAAAACCTTACATAGGACCAGAACCAAAGGAACCCATTACTGAAGATCCCCCAGAAGTTGAAGAAATAGAGTAACTCTTGGAATCTGAAAAGATTTTGTTTCTCAAGGATCGAACCACGAGAAGTGGCCTTGTGACACGAAAATTCTTGCTAAAATTCAAGAATCTACCCACAACAGATGCACAGTGGGTAGATGAAAAATTCATAAAGGATTACCCAAATATCCTACAACAATATCAAGAAGCTTTTCAGCTGAGGACAGCTGAATAAAAGCCAGAGGGCTGTCACAACTCTATAGAAACAGAATTTGTATCCTTTTTCATTAATTTGTCTATATAATGATTTATTAAATTTATTTCCTTTGCACTAATTAGATATAAAGAAAAGTGCATTGGAGCTGGCCACTGATGAGTGGTCACAGGTTATGGTGGACCCACGCAGTGGGTTAGAGAAAAGATAGTTCACACTTCCACCTATATGACCCGATTGGGCGCCTGTGACTAGAACTCACGCATATCAGGGTTAGACTCGCACACAAAAAGGATTGATGCCTTGAAGTGTGGGCTAGATCCACCAGAACAGACAGTTACAATCAACAAGATGGCATGATCATGAAATGCTTGTATAATGTGCATGTGTGGGCTGAAAGCTTGAAATGCACATTTCTTTGCATAGGAAAGTCACATGAAGATTCGGATACCATTTTTGCGATATACACGGAAAAAGCTTTCATACGATACCCATATTGGGGGGTCCCTAAATTTTAGGAGATCCCTAAATTTTAGGAGCCTCGAATTAGCCTAAAAATGCTAGTTCTAAAAAATAGGGATGTCATTCTAAAAATAGTAAGTTCTGTACTCTGACTGTGCTTACTAAATTTGGTTGTTTCTATTCTTGACAGTATTCAACCCAAAAAGGAAGGCCATAGAGAAGAGACAAGTGTCAAGACACTTGTCACACAAGTTTCCAAGTGTCCCACCACTTGTCACATCTCATGACATGTGGCTGGACACTTGTCTTGTGCTACTCCACTTTCCCCTTTTGTACTAGCTATCCCCTCTCCTATAAATAAGAGCTCATTTTTCTTCATTCAACATCATTTTTCTTTGCTGTAAAATCATGTACAGCACCCACAGATAGCCAGAAACTGGCCCCATCCATCCCCATCATCATCCCCCACTTCTCCATTATCAAATTCCTCCATATTCCCTCTTCTATCACTGCTGTTTTACAAGACAGCAAGCCTGTAAATTCATTACAGCACCTCCTTCTTGAGCTCTTTCTTCCATTTTAGCTACAAGAAGCAAGCTCTATCCATGTACTGCTGATCAACGATGGAGAAAGGCTGAATTCCCCTTTTTCTTCTCTCATACTGTAAAGAAATCAGTTCTTATCATTGCATAATAGATAATGCATGTGTGTTTGTACATCTTTGCATGATCTTGTGAGAGTGAGAATTACTTCTTCTCACTCTCAGGTTGATTGTAACTGAGCTCTTCCCTAAGGGACTTGGGTTGAGCAGAAATACATTTCTTCGGGGGGGGGGGGGGGGGGGGGGGGGGGTTGCCCATCTTCAACCCTCAATCTTGTCTCCATTACTTTTACATTTTTATGGCTGTAATTTTGTGAGTAATTTTCATTTTCAGCTTTAAGTGTTCATTCTCTTTTATATTAAATCTCGAAAACAAGCAAATATCATAATTGTTAAGCATACTACGTTGTTCGGGGCGTTTACACCTACCAAACCCACTTTGGCCGATCCATTAACTCCCAAGTATCATTCATCATTATGCTATCATACTCAACGTGCATAGCTTCTCTCCATGCTAGATTGGTAAGTGCTTCTTTCAAGTACTTCTCTCATAATATCAGCCGCATGAAGGCTGTATTAACTATGTGAGAAAAAGCATTTCTTTGCTCCTCTATTCTTAAAGACCTCCTTGGTCCATTTTCCTTTTCTTCAATTGTGGTAAGCATAGGATTACTATGATCATAGGGTTGCTTTACCCATCACAGCAATGGCTTTTTGGGTGGTGTGATTGTTGGTTGGTGAGCTTTTTCCTCATCATTTGAGGATGATGCTTCCTCCTTGAGGTTAGTAACAACTCTTGGTATAGGTTCATAGTGGACTACTTCTTTGTTGGATGATAAAGTGGAAGAATTTATATTCTCCTCCTCCAAGGTAGGTGGCTACTCCTTGAATACCACATCATGGCTCGCTATTACCTCTTGGTTATACAATTTGTAAGCCTTTTGCTCATCACTATAACCCAAGAAGATATATTTTGTGTTTTTTGTATTTAACTTATTTCTATTATCCTTTGGAACATGTGCATAACATTTACATCCAAAAGAAATGTGAGAAAGATAGTTTCTTACCATAATAGGCCTCATGAGGAGTTTTTCCCTCAAGAGCCTTTGTGTAACTTTGATCAAGAATGTAGATTGCAATATTTAAAAAAATTCAGCCCAAAATTGTTTAGGCAATCCCTTGCCCTTAAGCATGCACCTTGCTATTTCTACAATTGTGTGATTTTGCCATTCAACAATACTATTCTACTAAGGTATATGTGGCATTATCAATTGACATTTAATCTATTTGTTCTTGCAAAATTCTTCAAACTCCTTTGAGTTGAACTCACTACCACCATCTGTTTTGGATTTCTTCACACTTTGTCCCATTTCATTCTCCACAAGCTTTAGACATTCTTTAAACTTACCAAAATCTCACCAAGAAAGTATACGCACATCTTTCTAGTATAGTAATCGATGGTCAACATAAAATAAGAAGATCCTCTTAAGGCTTGTGTAGGAATTTTGAGCATGTACTAACTCTACAAGAGTCTTGACTCTATTCTTACTTTGTTGTGGAAATACCTTTCTCTGTTGCCTGCCCATCATCATGCAAGCTTCACAAAGATTCCTTCATTTCAGTTTTTATAGATAGGTGAGTAACCATACGTTGCTTATGCATCTCCTTTAACATTGCAAAACCAATGTGACCAAACTTTTCATGCCAAAGTTTACTAGTGCCCACACCAAGAGTGGTTGTAAGAGCACTTAGCTCATACATGTTGTTCCTTCTTTCTACTTCGCCAATTTTACCAGCAGTGTCAATAAATTTTGCACCTATCTTAGTGAACCTCACCTCATGGCCAAGATCAGTTTATAAAAACAATTAATAGCAGATTTCTCTTAATCTCTAGAACATAAAACACAATTAACATATTTTTGAGTTCACCATTTGTAGCAATGAAGAAAACAATACTTGTGGCCTCAATAGGGCATTTTGTATCATTTCCAACCATCACAATGATGGATTCTTATGGAGTCTTCATAGAACTAAGGCTAGAACATTTGAATATGAACTTGCACTTTTGACACTGGTGGCACAAATAAGTAGACGGGGAGAGGGATTTGTACAGGAAATTCGAGGAGGTTGGTCATTTGGTATCCATGTCATAGAAGCCTAACCTAGGTAGCAATTAATATGGCTTATGTGATATTGTTTGGAGGTCAAGCAGCACAACTGGTGCTAGGGGAAGCAATGATAATATCTCTAACAATCAACCTGTTGTTACTTTGGATTGATAAATCTTGAGGATGCAATGAGGTTCTAGGCAAGCATTCCAAAGGAGGGATGATTGGGAGAAGGTGATAAGGGGCACTTATGATGGGAGTGCTAGGTTCAAATGTAGATGAAGTGAACAAGGTTGGATGTTAAGATAAAAATGATTGGAGGAGGCTATCCATCTAGGTCAAGTGGATACATGAATTTGAGAAGTCATTAGGATCCTATGTGCTTAGGTCTAGAAAGGTGTACCAAAAGCTAGTATAGCTAGAAGTCAAATGAAGGAGGAAACAACCAGGCATCCCTCTATATGTAGGGGTGCAACAAATAAAACTAGAAGTAACAAAAAAGAGCTCATCTACATGCAAAAGTAACATAAATGCACTTGCATGCATCAGGATGGCAAACACATTAGGAAGAAGGAAGAAAAACATGGGTACAAATGCTTCAAGAAGTAGAAAGATGATCATGGCAGTATGAGACACATTGTTGAAACAGGGCTCCAGATGCTCCCACAAGTAGGAAGATGATCACGGCCATAAGAGACATATTGCTAAAACCAAACGAAAGAGAAAAACATCAATTAAAGCTTTGTGTGCAGGTCAACAATAGATGAAACCAATAGAGTAGATGGAATGCATTAGGACATATGGGGTGTAGCAATGAGAACGAAACCATAAGGAGAGAGAGAATAGTCACCTACCTATGTGGAGTGAAGATTAGAGCACTTGCTTGGAAGTTGAAGTCAAATGCCTAGCAAAGGAAAGATGATTGCAACAATAGGGGAAGTGCAAGAGACAAGAGGAGATAACAAGAAATCTACCATGGCTACAACAAAAGTGTATAGTAGACAACAAGAGGAGCTATTAACATGCCATGCGAAGTAAGGGAAGAGAAGAAGGAGATGATGAAAGAATGAAACTAATTACAATAAATGATGTAGCTGTCAATATTTAGAAAGTGATTGGCAACCAACTTGGTGTTGAGATATTTGCAATCACACCTACTTCAGCCCTTTTGTGAGGAGTAGTGAGAGCTCAGGACCAGAATCCCATATGCACAGTAGGAGAAAGTACCACCACTCAAATCCTATAAAGCATTGTACTTGCACTCTTTTTCTAATGCAGTGATAGTACTCTTTTCTTTCCAGTAAAGTGCCATGTCACTGTCAATACACAAGATTGTATTTATGAGTCCAAGTCTCAATCTTGGAACCTAATTCACTTGCGTAACAATTTGTTCTAGTCAGGGTCAATGTCTTCATAAGTTTCTTTTTCCTCTTTCAACCTCCATAGCTTCCGCATCTGCCATGCTCTAGATCCTGCGTATTTCACACTTGGGCCAAGCCCTTGCTCATGGTCCAAGTGGGTTTTAGATTGGAAACCAGGTTGAACCACAAACTTATGAGGACTATTTGGTTTTGCCATGAGTTCCATCCCGCTTGCAACCCACACCCCAATGGTAACAACCCTCTAATTGTGCAAAGTACGTGCCATGTGTGAAGCTCCTCTAATTATGGGCTTGCATGGATTCTATTGATAAAGTGGAGGCCCGAGGAAACAGCTCACGAGGAAAGAGAGAATGGCCACTGAGCAAAAGACCAGTTGGCAGTGGGTCCAACGGAAGTTTAAAGAAATATTTCAGGAAACAAGAAATTGGAACACCAACTGCCTGCCAGTTGCAAGGCGGCATGAGTCGCGATCGCATCCCCGTCGGCCGACCACCCACGTCAACCGGTTACGGCTTGGGAACGAGGAGGACCATATATAAGGGGCCTGCCGCCACTGAGGGTCCGTGTCTCTATCTCTCTCTCTCTCTCTCTCTATATATATATATATATATGTATAATGTATGTATTATGTACACACACATAGATCGTCCATTCAGCGCAGGTATACTCCATTTCTGCGTTTGCTTCTCATTCCTACGATATGGCGTCAGCTCTCTCTTCTTCGATTGCGCACCCGACAGCAGCGTCTGCCCTGGCCCCGCCGTCCTCCTCCTCCTCCTCCTCCTCGTCTCGCTTCTTCTGCCCTAACAATATCCCTCTCGTTACGCTCACGGCAAGACAAGGCCGCAGAGCCCCCTCCGTCCCCGTCGTATCCGCCATCGTCACGTCATCCTTCGCCGACACCTCGGCGTCCACGTCGGCCCTCCCGCCCGCCTCACCCCCGGCCCCCTCCACCCTGTACGACGTTCTCCGCATCCCCAAAACCGCTTCCCATGCCGACATCAAATCCGCCTTCCGCCGCCTCGCCCTCCAGAATCACCCCGACGCCGCTTCCCTCCCCGACAAGGAGGCCTGCACCAGGCGGTTTCTGCAAATCCACTCCGCCTACGTGGCTCTCTCCAACCCCCAGACCAGGGCGCGCTACGACCTCCAGCTCTCTCTTCAGCATTCCTCCCAACCAACCGGAGGTAATTTCAAAACCAGGTTTTCCAAATCGGGAAATGCGGTGTCGACGAAGCAATACAGGCCTTCTTCTTCTTACTCCTCTCCCCTAGGAAGCTGCCCCCTCTCATCCGGAAGAGGGAGGAGCTGGGAAACGGATCAATGCTGGTGTTAAGGACTTTCCATTCTTCGAATTATGAACCATGGGCCTCCAGCTTGCTTTTATCACTATGAAGTAGAAGAATTACATGGCTGGTGCTGCGTGCATACACCAATCCCCTGTCTCGAAAATCCAAGGCGGGATTTGCCAATTGAAAGCCATCCGGCATCGACAGTGTACAAAGCATGCTCTGAACCTTCACTTAATGAGGCCACCACCATTTTCCAATGATGGAGCTTGTGGGGGACTCTTAACAATTTTGGTCGCTTGACCCTTTGCATAGAGACACTTTAAATGAACAATGTTAAAAACGGCTATTTGATAGACACTTTTTTTAAATGCGAGAATAATATTGATATGTGAAACTATGTACATCAATCAAATTGGCGACGAACCAACCGTTGTGAACAGTTAGTGCTTTTTCCAAAACTTAAAGTAGGCCCTAAAAATAAGCTTCTTTTGCCAAGCCCCTTGAAGGCTACAAGCACTTCTTCCTTACAACTCATTACATTACTGCTTCTACTAGAAGGGTTATCAAAAAGATTCATGTTTCTAAATCTCCATATATTCCGCATTATTATTGCCCTCAGAACATCCCACAACGCTCCTATGGATTCGTTGAGATCTCCATAGTCACCAAAAAGAGCTGATTTGAAATTGATCTTGCTCTAAAATCCAGCCCTCGCTACCCAGTTCATGACCATTCTCCATAAGCTTCTCACTTTTGGACACTCCCAGAACAAATGTTGGATCGATTTGATAGACACTTGAACATGTAGATGTTCAAAATAAATACCAACTATTTTATTTTTAGCGCCTTATACATATTTATCAAAGGGCCCACTATCTTGTTGTTCCATGTCCACAATCCCTTGTGTCATAGTGCCTAGCAAGGTAGATGGGACTTATGCAGTCTAAGAAATTATAAGAGGGTTGATTTGACAAAGGGAACTTACACTATTGTGTAGAGAGGACATTGAACTAGTTATTACACCAAGTTCTTAGTTGTTTGCATGCAGGGTAGGTAAGGAGTCTTTTATGTGCAAATCATAATTCTGAAGGCTCTCTAGTCCCAGGATCCAAGAGTTGCACTTAAAGGGTTCATTTAAAAATCTATAAGTTTACTACATGAGTTTCTCAAGAAGGGCCTTTTTAGTCTTGTTTGCATGTAGGGTAAGTAGGGAGTCTCTTATGTGCAAAGCATAGTTCTCAAGGCTTTGTAGTCTAAAGATCCAAGAGTTGCACTTGAAGGGTTCATTTAAAAATCTACGAGTGTAGTACATGAGTTTCTCAAGAAGGGGCTTTTTATTCTTTTCAAAAAATCATAAGGATTTGAGAAAAATGATATTTACATTAATGAAATATGTAAGGGATTTTTATATTACTCTTGAACATATGTGATACATAGCATTAATATGGATGTTGTTCCCTCCATTACAATTTAGCACTTTTACCAAAATTTGAACAAGCATAAATAAACAAGAGAGAAATTGGAATAAGAGTGCATAATGAGAGAATGGGTGCAATTTCTTTGCATGCATGATAAGCATCTCTCGTGTATATATTTATTGATTTGTATTTCTTAACTAAATGTATACTCAAAATTTATGGAAAGTGTTCTTTTGGGCATTTTGCTTTCCTTGCATGAACAACATATCTTTGTTTGATAATTTTCGTAGAACCTAGTCAAAGGTAGAGCCCGAGTGGAAATACACAAGTGCAAGCGAGAGCAAATCAAGAGCTATAATGGATGGAGCAAGAGAGCAAGAGAGACACACCATATGTGGGAACTCCATCAATCACAATATGCGATTGTCCTTTCTTTATTCAATAATCATTGAAATAATAAATAACAAAGTGATAGTGATGGACACCTGCCACCTGCAGTGTACAAGTATGCATGTATAGTTTATGGTTGGTAAATATGGATGGCTAGATATAGTACCTTTACCCCCAAAAACCTCCCACTTAAAAACAAATGTGCCCTAGTAAGAAGTAAAAGAAAAAAGACAAAAGTTCAATATGTACATAGATTGCAATAGGATGAGGAAAAATGTCATCTCATCCTATGCCCATTAATCTCCTACTAAGGAAGGTAAAATATTCTATTAAGCCCAAAGAAATCACTATATATATACCCTCTATATCACGTGTGTTCAAGGCTTATTTATAAATATCCTTATTTGTGAATTTTTTCATAATAAAAAATAACCCTTTTCTATTCAATCTATAAGTAATACCTTTATAAGGGACCCTTTTGTATATAAAAAATATGTAGAAATGGTATTTTTAAAATCCCTTATGTTGAACCCACGTGATCCCTTCTTATGTTGAATACACTATATATGGAAACTCCACCAATCACAATGTATGACTAGCATTTCTTTATTCAGTAGTTACTGAAAGAATAAAGAATAAAGTGATAATGTTGGGTACTTGCCACTTGTAGTGTACAAGTATGCATGTATAATATGCAATATATAAGTGTTGAGATATCGAGCTCCACTCGTGATACGCCAGGGTGACCGTTGTGTATTTATGTCACCGACTTGTCAGTTGCAGATGCGGTTGGTACACCGCCCTTGAATAATAGCTACATGATAGCTATCCTTATCTACTCTAGTTCGTGGCTCAGTTAGTATGCCACCTTAGTTAGTTGAGTTTGGTTTGAGACCCATATATAGGGTTCTTCTATTTCTTTGTACTAGAGTTCTTTTGGCTTATACAACTAAGAAGAGGAAAACTATTTTCAGCCTCCACCCTTGTGTGTCTTCCTCCATTGTGCAAGCAAGAAAGCTTCAAGCGAGACTCCTTCCTTCTCTCCCACAATCTTGACATGGTATCAGAGTCTTGTTCGTGGTAAGGAGCTCAAGAAAGTAAGCCAAGCTCGCGGTGTTCTGGTAAGAGGAGCAGTGTTGCTTTCATTTTCTGTTTTGGGAGCAGATCTCTGCAGGTAGCACAATCGGAAAGTGCAGGAGTGCATTGTCTCAGGTTGAGACGCCCTTCGCGGTGAATCAACCTTGTTTTTTTGATTTGAGGCCATTTCGGGGCCTGTTTTGGAGGCGGAAGTTTTCTGCACGCACTCAGGAAAAGGCCCAGTTTTATGCTGTGCAGCCACTGTTCTACAGGTCGGTGAATAGTTACTGTAAAAATTGCATTGTATGCTTGTGCGTAGAGACATTGGGAGTTACAGAATCATCCCTGTTGCCTGTTGATGCAAAATCGTCACTAGGAAGTGACTGTGTGGTCAAATACCACTTTCGCCAGTTTTGCAGATTTTTCCTTGTGAGGGTGAAGCTGTGGTTTTTGCAGTGACATAATTTTTTGCAGTCTTCTGTAATGGCATCTGATTCTCTTTCACAGATTGTCACTGAAAAGCTTGACAAGAACAACTTCCAAGCATGGAAGTTTAGAATGACGAATTTCCTTATGGGAAAAGGATATTGGGAATTTGTTGCAGGAAATGAAGAAGAACCAGTTCTTCCTGATGTTCCCAATCAACAGCAAATGCAGGCATTTAAAGCATGGCATGAGAGAGCCAGGAAAGTTATGTATTGGCTGTCTATCAGCATTTCAGACTCTATGATTGTGCATATTCAAGATGCAAGTACGCCAAAGGAGGCATGGGATACTTTGTCAAAAATGTATAGCACAAATACGCAAGCCAGGAAAATGCAGCTCAAGCAAGAGTTGCACAATGTGCAAAGAGAAAATATGAGCATCAACGACTACCACATGAAGGTGAAGAAGATTGCAGATGCACTTGCTTCCATTGGGTCACCAGCGGAAGATGATGATTTAGTTTCTGTGACCTTGAATGGTCTAGGAAAGGATTATGCACAGTTTCGGACATCCATTTCAGTTCGTGAAAGATTTTCTGATTTTGAGGAGTTGATTGCTCTTCTAATTTTTGAGGAACAGAGAAATTGTGGTGCATCTTCTTCAGGAGGAACTTCAAAAGAAGCTGTCTTCTACTCAAATGCTGGAAGAGGTAGAGGTAGAGGTAGAGGAGGCCGATTTGGAGGCCGTGGTTGAAATCAGAATATGCAGCAAACTCAAGAAAACCAGTCCTATGGAGGAGGACATGGTAACTCTAGAGGCAAGGGGAGCCAAAGAGGTCGTGGTGGATGGCAAAGAGGCCAAAATGCAAACAATAATGTTGAATGCTACTATTGTGGTAAAATGGGTCATATGGCTAAAGACTGCTATAAAAAGCAGAATGACATCATGAATGGAAAACTGCAACAAGGAAATTATGCATCCTCTAGTAGACAGGGTGATGACAGAAATGAGCATCTGTTTATGGTGCAGCACATGAACAATTTTATGACAAGTGCAGAAGAAAGCAACGATGTATGGTATGTTGACTCAGGTGCATCAAACCACATGACAGGTCATGCAGAATGGATGGAGGATGCAAGGAAAATGGAAAAACCAGGATTTGTGGAGACTGGTGATGATACCGCACATCCTATTGTGCAGATTGGAAAAATTCCCTTGTCTATGCAGGATGGGAAAAAGAAATACCTGTCCGATGTATTTCATGTCCCGAATATCACCAAGAATCTGGTTTCTGTTGGTCAAATGGTTGAACAGGGCTTGCAGGTCAGATTTAATCCTCATGGATGCTTTGTTGAGGATATAAAAAATAAAGGTCGCTTGATAGCAAAAGGAAAGAAGAAGGGCAGAATGTTTACATTGGATGCAGACATGTCTGAATTGAGTGCAGCAATGTTTGCACATGGGACCGGTGTAGTTGCAGATATTGATATCTGGCATAAACGCATTGGTCATGTTAATGTACAGTGACTTAAATCAATGCATGCCCAAAATATTGTTGCAGGATTGCCCAAATTCAAGGTTGCAGAAATGCATAAGGTATGTGAAGCCTGTCAGTTTGGAAAACAGGCAAGGAAACCATTTCCTAGACATGTTCAAGAGAGTAAGAAGCCATTGGAATTAATCCACTCTGATGTGTGGACAACTAAAGCTACATCTCATGGAGGCTGTCATTATTTTGTCAGTTTTATTGATGACTATAGCAGAAAAGTTTGGGTGTATTTTATGAAAAAGAAAAGTGAAGTTTTTGGGCATTTCAAAACTCTTAAAGCGATGGTTGAAAAAGAAACAGGCCTGCAGATAAAATGCCTAAGGTCAGATGGAGGGGGAGAGTACCTCTCAAATGAGTTTGCAAGGTTCCTGCAGGAGCATGGCATAAAGCAGCAATACTCATGCAGTCATACCCCACAACAAAATGGAATTGCAGAAAGGAAAAACAGGCATATTGGAGAGGTATCTCGTGCCATGCTCAATGAAAAAGACTTGCCAGATTTTTATTGGGCTGAAGCAGTTGCTACAGCAGTCTACATAATGAACATGACTCCCACTACAGCAATACATGAAATGACTCCAGAGGAGAGGTATACTGGTAGGAAACCAGATATTTCTCATTTGAAATTTTTTGGTTGCATTGCCTATGTACATGTGCCAGATGAGCTGAGATCCAAGTTGGATCCAAAAGCTGAGAAGTGCATCTTTATTGGTTATTCTCTACAGCAAAAAGGGTATAGATGCTATAACCCTTCTACTCGTAAGTTTACAGTGAGCAGAGATGTTGTTTTTGATGAGATGAGTAGCTGGTATAAACCAGTAAATGTGATTGATGATGTAGATGCACAAAATGGTAATGCTGCACAAAATTCACAGCAGTAGTCACAAAATATTAGTGGACCTGGAGCGTCCTCTAGCAGTGGTTCACATTCTTCGCCATGGACAGGCAAATTGAGATCAGGAGAATCTTCTCAAAGTAATGCAGATAGTGGTATGCATGTATCACGAAAAGGAAAAGAGAAGGTTGATCAGCCCATGTTTGATGTGAATGTAGGTCACTCTTATGTGGATGGTGAATCCAGTGGCTCAGAACAGAGCATTGATGATGAGTTGGGTATTCCTTCTATTGTTACACCTGGAGTAAGGAAGACCAGGGATGTTTTGAGAGCACCTGGGAGTGAACCTACTTTGCGCAGGTCTACGAGAGCTAGGTATCCTGTGGATAGGCTGAAATATGATGGATTTACAGCCATTCACTTTTCATATATGGTCAAGGTGATACTAGAACCAGAACCCACTTCTTTTGAGCAAGCCATGGGAAAAGAAAAATGGGAGAAAGCCATGGATGAAGAAATGGATGCCTTGGAAGCAAATGCTACATGGGAATTGGTACCTTTGCCTAAAGGTAAAAATGCAATGGGCTGTAAGTGGGTTTATAAGGTGAAGCACAATGTAGATGGTTCTGTGAACAGATACAAGGCAAGATTAGTAGTCAAGGGGTATGCACAAACATATGGTATTGACTATGAAGAAACATTCAGTCCGGTTGCAAGGATGGCAACCGTAAGAGCGGTCATTGCTATGGCTGCATCAAAGGGATGGTCTTTACATCAGATGGATGTAAAGAATGCCTTCTTGCATGGTGATTTGCAAGAAGATGTCTATATGGAGCAGCCACCAGGTTATGTGCATGCTGTTCATCCTGAGTTTGTTTGCAGGTTGAAGAAAGCCTTGTATGGCTTGAAGCAAGCACCTAGAGCATGGTCTGACAAGATAGGACAGTATCTTGTCACTATTGGCTTTCAGATTTCCAAGGCAGATTTCTCACTTTATGTGAGAAAAACAGAGAAAGGTATTATGCTACTTGTCATTTATGTTGATGATTTGATTATGACAGGTGACAGTGATGAAGATATCCTTCATGTGAAAATGCTATCGAAGCAGAAGTTTGAGATGAAGGATTTGGGAGAGCTGCGTTATTTCTTGGGCATTGAGGTGATTAGATCACCAAGTGGGATACAGCTCTTACAGAGGCAGTATGGATTGGACATGCTGTCCAAATATGGAATGACAGGCTGTAAGCCTATTTCAGTTCCTTTGGAGCAGAATGTGAAGCTGAGCGCAGATGCAGGTGAGCTTCTGGAAGACCCTACTATGTACAGACGCATAGTAGGAAGCTTGATTTATATGACTATTACCAGGCCAGATTTGAGCTATGCTGTTGGATTGGTAAGTCAGTTTATGCAGGCTCCAAGGAAATCACATTTGGATGCGGCTAGACGCATACTCAGGTATGTGAAGTCCACATTGCAGTATGGACTATTTTATGAGACTGGGGTTCAGATACAGTTGCATGGATACACTGATGCTGATTGGGCTGGTAGCATTTCTGATAGACGATCTACCAGTGGATATGTGTTCTCTTTTGGGAGTGCTGCAGTCACTTGGAGCAGCAAGAAACAGCCTACAGTTGCCTTGTCGAGCACAGAGGCTGAGTACAGGGGTGCAGCAATGGCTGCATGTGAGGTAGCTTGGTTGCATAAGCTACTTTATGATATGCATCAGTCTACAGATGGGCCAGTTGTCATTTATTGTGACAACATGAGTAGTATACACTTGGCAAATAACCCACTCTATCATGCTAGAACAAAGCACATTGAGGTGCATTATCACTATGTGCGAGAGAGGATTTTACTAGGTCTTATTAATCTAGTTTATGTCAGCACAGAGGATCAGGTAGCTGACATATTCACAAAGGCATTGGGCGCAGAGAAGCTGCGCAAGTTCAGAGACCTACTTGGTGTGCAGGAATTGGGATTGAGCTCGAGGGGGAGTGTTGAGATATCGAGCTCAACTCGTGATACGCCAGGGTGACCGTTGTGTATTTATGTCACCGACTTGTCAGTTGCAGATGCGGTTGGTACACCGCCCCTGAATAATAGCTACATGATAGCTATCCTTATCTACTCTAGTTTATGGCTCAGTTAGTATGCCACCTTAGTTAGTTGGGTTTGGTTTGAGACCCATATATAGGGTTCTTCTATTTCTTTGTACTAGAGTTCTTTTGGCTTACACAACTAAGAAGAGGAAAACTGTTTTCAGCCTCCACCCTTGTGTGTCTTCCTCCATTGTGCAAGCAAGAAATCTTCAAGCGAGACTCCTTCCTTCTCTCCCACAATCTTGACAATAAGTACCTTTATTCCTAACAATATCGCACTTAAAGGTGAATGTGCCCTAGTAAGGAGTAAAAGATAAAAGAGAAAAGTATAAGATATACATAGAGTACAATAGAATGATGAAAAAATTACTCTCATCTTATACCCATTAATCTTCTAAGGAAGATAAACCATTCTATTAAGAGACTTTTCATGAGCAAATCTATATGATTCTTGTCAGTTGAGATCTTGACAAGCTCAACAAACTTGTCATCTACAACCTCTTTGATGAAGTGATAGCGTACCTCAATGTGCTTAGTCTTCATATGAAATATCAAATTATAGGCCAAGAGAATAATACTCATAGAATCCGAATCATTAGAAATAAATTTTTAAAAAGTATATATTTTTGTTATTCACTAGATTAAGAAAAGAACCAAATAGATTTTTTCATGTGTGTAAGATTATGGTATTCTTGTCTTCTCTTTTTTGGAGATAGTAGAGTCAATTTCATGATTTCATGAGGGCCAAAAATACTTCAAAGGAGACACTTGTAAAAAAATGATTAAATTATGAATAATTAGTTGAGGATTTGGAAATGTAGTGGCAAGCTCACACTCAACTGCCAAGACCTAAGCAGCGCTTATTGTTTCAAGCATTTCAAATGAGCACCTATGGCTATCTCTCACCTAGTTGACGCAACTTTGATCTTATTAGGGTATAGTGAGCTTACCTTGATGCCCAAACGAGTTGCCTCCTCCCTCAAGCACACCGATAACTCCAGGATTCATGATGCAAGCTCAAGCAACCTCAAGCCTCCACCTTCAAGCTCTATCCTCCATAGCCATGCGCAAGAGAAGAGAAGAGAAGAGAAGAGAAGAAGAGAGGAGATGATGGAGAGCTTCTTCTCCTTGATCCCTCACCCTCACACACTCACTCCCTCACACTCACACTCCCTCTCTCAAGAACACACAAGCAAGCAAGAAGGAAAGAAGAATATGAGTCCACTTTGCCACACACCAAAGAATGAGCTCCTCATTCACTTTTCAACTTTATGTACAAAACCCTAAATCCCTTTTGGGTAGTCATCCCCTTATCCCTTTTTTTACATGACTGTGGTTTAGGCCATTTTTTCCATTGTTCTCCTATGTTCCTAGGTTTCTTTCTGCCACCCATCTACCTTTACAATTTGCACAAGAGAGAGACTGGCACTCTTTTACAAAAAGTTTTAGGGACACCTTGCATTTAAAAATATTATTTTACCTTTCACTTAGCTTTTGAGGCCGCCCATACACTTTTGGGTGTTTTCCTTCTTACTTCTTTCATTCTGTACGATTTCCTTTTAGGTCACTTCTTTTAGCTCTTGACTTACACTTTTCCACGTTTTTCACTTTTTCTTTGTGTTGAGCTTAAGATTACCCCTCTCCTGGTCTAGTGTGAGTCCTATGAAACTGATATATAATAGTTGGAAGGTAGGATAGGTGTAGCCAGATGGCTTTTTTGAGTTTGTATACAAGCCCTTGCTAGGGATGGTGTTGGGTGGATCCATCCCTGAAATTGAATATGGTGTTGGATGGATCCATCTTGGAGAATGGCGACTGGACAGCTTCGTTGTTGAAATTGATAATGGTGTTGGAAAAATGCCTCCTCACACCATCGGAGGGTGCTACAACTAGAGCTTAACATGGCTCTTCCTTATTCCCTACAAGTTGCATTACCCTGTCACTTATGCCCGTGCAGACTTTGTCACTTGCATAGGAGGAATCCCACTACTTTTTATAAAATGAATTACATTGCACCTCTCGCTTTCCTTGCAATAGCTTTGGAAGGTGCTCCCTCATCCTTGAGAGAGCCTTGTTCAATAGTGGATGGAGCAAGAGAGCAAGAGAGACACATACCATATGTGGGAACTCCATCAATCACAATGTGCAACTGTCCTTTCTTTATTCAATAATCATTGAAATAATAAATAACAAAGTAATAGTGATGGGCACTTGCCACTTGCAGTGTACATGTATGCATGTATAGTGTATGGTTGGTAAATATGGATGGCTAGATATAGTACCTTTACCCCTAAAAACCTCCCACTTAAAAATAAATGTGTCCTAGTGAGAACTAAAAGATAAAAGACAAGAGTTCAATATGTACATAGATTACAATAGGATGAGGAAAAATGTCATCTCATCCTATGCCCATTAATCTCCTACTAAGGAAGGTAAAACATTCTATTAAGCCCAAAGCAATCACTATATATATATCCTCTATATCATGTGTGTTCAAGGCTTATTTATAAATATCCCTACTTGTGATATTTTTCATAATTAAAAATAAAGTTTTAATATTCAATCTATAAGTAATACCTTTATATGGAACCCTTTTGTATATAAATATATATATATATAATTTATTTTAAAAATTCCTTATGTTGAACCCACGTGATCCCTTCTTATGTTGAACACACTATAGGTGGAAACTCCACCAATCACAATGTATGATTGGCATTCCTTTATTCAATAGTTATTGAAAGAATAAAGAATAAAATGATAATATTGGGTACTTGCCACTTGCAATGTACAAGTATGCATGTATATTATGCAATATACAAGTACCTTTATCCCCTACAATCTCCCACTTAAAGGCGAATATGTCCTAGTGAGGAGTAAACAAGAAAAGAGAAAATTATAACATGTGCATAGAGTACACTAGAATGAGGAAAAAATTACTCTCATCTTATATCCATTAATCTTTTAGGGAAGGTAAAACATTCTATTAAGAGACGTTTCCTGAGCAGATCTATATGATTCTTGTCAGTCGCAAGCTCAAAAAACTTGTTCTCTACCACATCTTTGATGAAGTGATAGCATACCTCAATGTGCTTAGTCTTCACATGAAAGATCAATTTATATGCCAAGTGAATAATACTCATAGAATCCAAATTATTAGAACCAATTTTTTTAAAAATATATATACTTTTGTTAATCATTGGATTAAGAAAAGGACCAAAGAGAGTTTGTCCTGTATGCAAGAATATGGTATTCTTATCTTCTCTTTTTTGGAGATAGTAGAGTCCATTTCATGATTTCATGAGGGCTAAAAATACTTCAAAGGAGACATTTATAAGAAAATGATTAAATTACAAATAATTAGTTGAGGATTTGGAAATGTAGTGGCAAGCTCACGCTCAACTGCCAAGACCCACAGATCGCTTATTCTTTCAAGCATTTCAAATGAACACATTTGGCTATCTCTCACCTAGCTGACGCATCCTTGATCCTATCAGGTGTAGTGATCTTACCTTGATGCCTAAACGAGTTGTCTCCTCCCTCAAGCACTTTGATAGCTCCACAATTCGTCATGCAAGCTCAAACAACTTCAAGCATCCACGTTTAAGCTCCATCCTCCATGGCCACGCACAAGAGAAGAGAAGAGAAGAGAAGAGAAGAGGAGAGGAGAGGAGAGGAGAGGAGAGGAGAGGAGATGAATCCAATTTTCCACACACCAAAGAATGAGCTCCTCATTCACTTTTCAACTTTATGTACAAAACCCTAAATCCCTTTCGGGCGATTATCCCCTTATCTCATTTTTTACATGACCGTGCCCAGGCCCTTTTTTCCATTGTCCTCCTATGTTCCTAGCTTTCTTTCTACCGCCCATCTACCTTTACAATTTGCACAGGAGGGAGCGTGGCGCTCTTTTAGAAAAAAATTTAGGGGCACCTTGCATTTAAAAATGTGCTTTTACCTTTCACTTAGCTTTTGAGGCTGCCCATGTGCTTTCGGGTGTTTCCCTTCTTGCTTCTTTCATTATGTATGATTTCCTTTTAGGCCACCTCTTTTAGCTCCTGACTTGTGCTTTTCCACTTTTTTCACTTTTTCTTTGTGCTGACGTTAACATTACCCACCTTCTAGCCTAGTACGAGTCCTATGGCACTGATGGGCAATAGTTGGAAGGTGGGATGGGTGTAGCTAGATGGCTTTTTTGAGTTTGTATACAAGCCCTTATTGGGGATGGTGTTGGGTGGATTGGCCCCTGAAATTGAATATGGTGTTGGATGGATCCATCTTGGAGAATGGCGGGTGGACGGCTCCATTGTTGAAATTGACAATGGTGTTGGATAGATCGTCATTAGGAAATTGTTTTCTATTGTGTGTGTATCGTTTGTGTTTGCATTCGCATGACACACGAGCACTTATAGTTAGGCTAGACACAATTTCTTCAATGCATTCATAATTTTTTATGCGGAAGCATCACTCGATTGAGTGCATAGCACGGACTCTAATTTGCAAACTGTATGAGTGATTGGGTACGAAGTTCTTTTCTAAGGCATGTTCTTGATAGGGCACAATTCATGGAAAATTGGTTCAGATGAAGGTTTCCGTTCTAAAGACTCGAGGACTTGATGAAAAAATTGTAAATCAGATGTTGCCAGTGTAGATGATATTTCTCGTTATAAGCAAAATTGGATAATTTTTTTAGCAGTCTATGAAAGCTAAAAGTTATCCACTCATATCATGGATATTTAAGCGGAGAATTGCTACATCCGATACCTGCATTCTTTGTGGAGATGTGGAGATAGTGGAGACTTGACTACTGTCCTTCTACCTTTATATATCCTGGCATTATCTTCTTGGCAAGGTTTTTAACGGACTTAAAATAGCCATGTGAATTGAAGCTACCCACTACAATTTAGAAAGGAAAACAAAAGCTAACATAAAAAATGGATCCGTCTCTCACTATTCCTGCAAGGAATTTACAAAATCAAGAATCTTTATACTTCGTTAATCATGAAGGAAATCATCGTTTTTTCTCTATCCATGGTAGTGTCAAGCGATGTAGGTGGCTGATGAAAGTAAAAGGTTTTTGATCAATTGGTTGCGACATTTTAGCTCCTCCCTTTGACAACATACATATCCTAGAGATGATTTACATAAGTTAATGAAAAGAAAGATCCTCAAGCGAATCAATAACTAGTGAATCGAGGGCATTATAAATGGAATGGCAGAGTAGTCAAAGCAGATAGGTATACAAGGAACATATGGCAACTAACAATAAAGATGACGATAGAAAAGGCTTAAAGCTTTTTGAAGCTCGTGATGGATGACTGACGAAAGTATTAACATTGATAGCTTTTTTTGAGGAAAAAGCTCTAGGAAGTCACATAAATTATCTATAAAAGCATGAAGTAGGATGCGGCATAGGAGGGGGGAGAACGAAGGAGGATGGGATGCAACAAAAGAAGTTCTCTCAATCGATGTAGCTGAGGGGAGAGAGAAGTGACAACGAGCTTAAGTTGAAAATGGCAGGGACGAAGAAAGGAGAAGCTGAAGTTAACGAAGATGAAGACAAGTTGTAGTGACAAAGCGACATGAACATGATGGTGATGAAGCCGACAAGAGAAGAGGTGATAGTCGACAACAATCAACATGGCAATCTAAAGTTTAGACCAAACGACAAGCTTGCCATCATCTTCGGCTTTGGTTCCCCTTTTAAATTCTGGATGAATGAAATCTGGAGCGCAGTTTGATAAGCCGAGTTCTAGTTGTGACCTACAGTTGAAGAGGCTATTGCAACAACAGAAGAGAAGACGAGATGACGTAGCTGAAGGACCACTCAATGACTTCCACCAGTCGTCGTTGCTCCAGCTCATGCATTGTCATCTCATACTTTTCCCTTTCTATAGTGTCAATATCGTCTACATGCTCGAGGATAAAGAAAAACTTGAAGTTAGTCTTATTGGAAGAAGGTCATCATAAGGGCTACCTCGTGGAGATCCAACAAAGGGGGCTGAAGTGTCAAATTATCCTCTCTTGAAAGTGAGAACCTTTGATTATCTTTTGTGAAGGATAATTAAAAAAGCAGCTTGTAAGAAGAGAAGGTGATCTCTTTGCCTTCACTTTGCTCCCAATCATTTTCAACTACAATCAAAACATCTTCTTTATTATGATCTTTAATATATATAACATGTATACATACATGAATTTAACTTGAGTACTCCTGATCCATTATTCCCATCTCGCTTAGTGTCCTTGTGATGAGTGATATTCATGAACCCTTATGTGAATCCCGTGCAACATCTGGTGAACTTGATGTGAATGCATCGCTTTTGAATCGTCGAGATGGGAGACTCTTCAAATACTCCACCCACTTCATCATCGAGTGCTTCTTCCTTTTCAATCGATGAGGTGAAAATTTTATTGCAAACTATTTCTTTAGCCATTATGATGCAGAATCAACAGATGCAGTTATATATGCAGTAGCACTAGCAATTACATTAGCAACAAATCTATCAACAACGAATGCTGCATCAAGAACAAGAGCATACACATGGTGCAACCAAAGCGATGGAGGCCGTGCTAATTGAGTGTAAATTATTTGATGGCTAGAATGTTTCAACCTATCTTAAAGCTTTTGAAAGGCAGATGTGCTTCTTTGGAGTTCTTACCAAATGGAGAAACTATTTCCTACGGCTTGTCACACTTGCTTTTTGTGGGTCAGAGTGACTGATTTATTTTTGCAAGACTCAAACTAGAATGTTTTCAAGAAGGCGCTCAAAAATAAATATTTTTTGGAGGATTATGGTATTGCTATGTGGAAGACATTGAGAGAGTGAGTCTATTAGTCTAACAAAGTCTTGTTTCTTCTGAGTTGTTGCGGGAGTTTGAAGAGCGATACAACCAGTTGGATGCACTAAACTCGGAGAAGGTGGAGTTATTCTTGCATGCAACTGATCTTGCACTTCAAGACAAGTTGGGAGAGCTTCTTGAAGACTATATGCAGCCTATGGGATTGAAGACAGATTGGCAAGATGCCGTTGATGCGGTTTCCACATTGACAAAGAGGCGGAGATGGAAGGATTGCTTGCAGAATGGCATGAAAACACCTCTAGTGATGCCTTCTCCTACTTATCCTATTGCTCCTTCCACTTCTTCTCCTATTTCTTATCTTGTGTCTATGCCTACTTTTATGCCCATGCATATGCCTATTCCTATTGTGGTTGTCAAAACATCTACGAAACCGTCTGTTGAAAACATGGTGAAAGAAATTTCAAATAACTTAAAAGATCTTCAAATTAAGATGACTAGAAGAGAACACCAACCACTTAACCTAGCTCCAAATTCTACCCCAACCTCTTCTACTTCTATGAATTCTTCAAGAAATGATCCTGTTCACCATTGCATGTGGTGCAATAGTTCAGACCATGAGCTGAAGGACTGTAAAGACTTTGAAGAGGTGAAAAGACTGAAGTTGGTGGTCTCAAAGGACAATATGATATGTTTTGGAGATACAAAGCAACCTATTAAACCAAATTTTAGCAAAGGAGGTATGAAGAAATTATTGGAGAAATCTCTTTCATGCTCTTCTTATGTTAAGCAAGAGGTGGCAAGAGAAGCTACTGCGTATGGTCTTCAATTGGAGCAGTTGCCAAAGGAAAAGTCTCCTTTATGGTCCTATGCATTGCATCTAGAATAGAAAGGTAAAGCTTCATCATTTGAACTTTCATCCATAGAAGATGCGATAAAAAAAGTGACTCGATGGAATGATTGTGTAGATGTCTTTTATATTGATGCTTACATTGCAAAATCTCAAGGATTTGAAGCACTTGTTGAAGAAAAGTGAAAAAGCGATAATGATCAACCTGTAGGATCGAAGAGGGCAACTAGAAGGAGTGAACTGAGGATTAGATTCTTAATTGCAAAATTGAATTTACACGTGGAGAAGTCTTGGGGATTGCCAAAAGAGAATTTCATGATGTTATCATCAACATCATAAAAAGAAAAGATTTGGTTATTGAAGAGCCAACACAGGATATGATCCATTGAGAGGCTTTAGTTGTTGCTGAGGCTATTCTCTATGGGTTGCAGATTGAGGAGATTGATTCTGAAGAGAAGACTATTGAGGAGTCTACAGATGGAGTTCTATGTATGCAGTCCAAAAATTTAGTTCATCCTTTGCTTCAGCCTATACAGTATGATAAGAGTGAAGATGCACCTAGATTCATGCCTTATAGCCATTTTTCTCGTAGTCACTCGGCTTGTGCAACTATAGAGACTGTAGTCAAGCTTGGAGAGACAAAGACTCCTTGTGTTGCTCTTTTGGATCATGGATGCAAGATTAATGTCATAGTGCGAGGTTTATATGATATTGGAAGATGGCCAATTCGATGTGGATCATGGTTGGCGCATGCGTTGTTGAAGGGTTTTCGAAAGCAAAGTCGCATCCACAGAGGACCTTGACGAATTTCAAGATAGAAGATCAATCAGGCGAATAAGCAAGATGAAAAATAGATATCAAATCTCTGTTTTATTTCTATCAATAACTGAAGACGAATAGAAAGCCAATTTAGCTTACAGTGACAATCTTCACAACATTCATGTTTACATTCCAACAACTCTTCAAAAGACTGATGAGACATGTAGCTTTCTAGATTAACAACTCCCTCTTCTACATCAGAAGATTTGAACTTTGTTATGACTGATGATCTTTTGATTCAGACAGGTAATTATTATCTATGTTCAAATCCATAGCTTCACGTAGCTTTTGAGAATTCTGAACCCAATCTAAGACAACAATTCTGTATGTCTCAGCCCTCAGAATAACTGCAGCAGTAATAAAGGACAAGTACGAAGGATCCTCAGAGGTGTATACAAGATGTTTAGGGAACAGTTTTGGTACAGTTCAAAATAATGCCCAATACTGTAATGGATTCATACGAAATCCAATAACATAGGACAAAATCAAGGATCTCTTTACTGAATAACAATACTCAATTTGACATCAGAACAGATACATTCGAACCATTCCTACATCATCTATCTTTCGTGAGTATCATGTGATTCATCACTGCCTCACTTTGTTGTCCTTTCATACCTTTGAAAAGTTCTGAACCCTTTCAAAGACCATCAAGCCATCTGCAGTATCTCAATTTTCCCCAGTATTTAGGTGCAATCTGATCATAAGCTATTGCTGCTTTCTCAGGTTCATCATAAACACCTAAATAAACTTGTTTGGTCTTTCAAGTCTCCTCGAATCTCTCACACAGATAAGCACGATAGTGTCTGTACCAGTAATACCTTCATGGACGAATGCAGGTCAGCAGCCCTTCTTTCCCTTCCACATATAGATGCAGGGTCTCAATAATGTCTCATTCTATTGTTTCTCCTCTCTGTTGCAGGACCTTCTGAGATCAAATTCAAGGAGACTGAACAGGGAGGAATCAAAAATCCTCTAATGTCTTAATCCAATTGAAGAGTTCAATCAGATAATCTGCATCTATTAGTGTTTTACTTATTTGAACGATGCATTTAAGGTCTCGAAACATCACATTCATGCACTTCTGATTCCCTAGCTCATCCCTCCGTTCAGCATTAGCCCTTCACAGAGAGTACAATACGCAAGGGTTCAAATTGTTCTCGTAGCAGCTTTAACGTGATCTTCATCACTTCCTTCTTCGGCCTTCACAGCTTCGACATCAACTTCTGTAGCATTATCTTTGTTTTGTCTTCAAACCGTCAACGTTGTCCAAGCTTGCCATCGTTACTACAACTCCTCGTCCTTCTGAACAACTCATCACTTGTCAACTTCAATATAGCTTTGTTAACGTCTTTTACTGTATCACGTCTTTTACTCTATCACTGTCGTTTCTTCCTCCTTCATTCTATGTCGTTTAGCTTTCCATGTTCATATCACCTCAAAGTTCGACGATGTCCCCCAATTCACCTTCCACCATTGTTTTTCCCCGTAAATTCGTTCTCATCGTAGCACTAGAGCCTCTTCTTCGTCATCTTCATGATGACCCGTTCTCTTCATCGTAGTTTGATCTCTCAGGCTACTCATTTGACTAACGTTGCTACAGTCTTTCTTTGTACTTGCACATAGTCAATAGCCTCCTGTAATAGGTTGTGTCCCTTTGTTACCTTCTCTCAAACACAACAGCCTTCATCGAAGACCTGAAGGTAACTTTCACTCCTTCCATCCTTCGAAGTTGTAGAGCTCCTCAGCTAATCGTCTTCAATTTCCTTTTCCTTTAGTAGAGCCCCAGTCCTTCTCTTCCGCAAGATTTTTCTTTCCCCCCAAAAGGCCTCGATTTGAAAATAGCCATCCATGGCTTTATTTTTTTCTTTCACCAGACATTCGATCCTTCCACAATAGGCCCTAGAAAAGCGGCCTCTAGAAAAGCATACAAGCCCTCATCTTGATGCTCTAACCCACTGAATAGTCTCATAAATTTTCCAATAAGTCGACCATAAGCTGCCCCTGCTATAATTTGTGGTATAAACAGACCCGAAGGAATTGCAGTGCCATAGGTAATCAGAGCTAGGAGGAAGGCATAACAGTTTGCCCAAACCATTGGCAATATCAGGCAACATATTCCACAGATATACAAGGAGTTCAATAATTTCCACCCATCATAGATACAAGATTGAAAATGCCCAAAGTAAACTCCTTAAGTTTGTACCTTATTAGCTGTTTCTTTAGTACTGAAGACCACCTCAGAAAAGCCTTTGCCACAAAAATAGATCTGATCGATCATAAGTCTAGCATCTTGAAGGATTGTTGTGTTAAACCATGTTTCCACCTCCATGGGCTTCCGGTTTCGCCCAATAAAGAAAGCCAATACTGCTTTACCTTTGAACCTCGAGTACTTTGGTGTCGCCATCCAATGCGATTTTCTTCGATGAACTTGAGTACTTAGAGAGTAGAAGACAATGAAACTTCGAATTATCCATCACTTTACTCCACCTCTTTTGGTTGCTTCAGCATGCAAGACTACTCCTATTTCTAAGGTTCCATTGGCACTAGAAGCCTTAATCCCCCTGACAAACATAACAGCTTCCACAGTCACAGACCTTCCACTTGCATCTGTTCCAAACAGTTCAGCACTTGTCTACGAAGCCCACATTTTACATATCCTGAAATAAGTGTAGCCCATGAGAGTGCATCTCGAGTTACCAATCTATCAAAAACTCCATGTTCTTCTACAAGCATGTCACATTTAGCATACATGTCAACCAGAGCATTACAGATAAGTTCCTCTTGCACCAAACCCCTCTTCACTATATTACCCACGTAGAATAAAAGAGAAAACATAACGACTAAGTATGTACAAAGTATCAAATCCCACACACACAACTTTTTGGTAGATTCCACACTTTGGATGTGCAGTAGTACGACATCCACCCCCTCTAATCCTGCGCATCCTCCGAATGGGCCAACTACCCATGATCATTATCATCAAGATCCATGAACAGATCAATCTCTTCATTGTGTATTTCCGGTATTTCAGCAAGATTGTCTGTCATATCATCTGTCTCTTCTACTGGAGTTTCTTCTCGTTGCTCTTCTCTTGCAAATTCTTCCAATGCATAATCCTCATCATCTCTTTTCTTGAAAATCTTGATTCTTTTTCTTACAATAGGCACTCTAAGCACTGTCCCATCCAATTCTATCAGCTCATATGTTGCATTGTCAAAGACATGTCTGACGGTCCAAACCATCTTTTCACCATCTTCCAAAGAATCTGCAGTAACTTCCTCAATTTTCGCATGGCTCTAGTGTGGCGCTCATCCCAAAATAATTTCTGCCCCTTTAGAAACAACTCATATAAATAATTTGCTATGTGTGCAAAATGGGGTATCCAAATCATGTAAAACACACAAGCTCCAATGAATCTCTATACCCCTAAAGTGGTAGAACAATACTTTGTAATCTTGCCTAGAGCATCCACCTTCTTATCCACAGTCTTCTATTTCGTGTCAACCCTGGCTTCATTATGATCCTCTGCATTACTCAAATCTTGCTGTAAATCAGCAATTCTGCACTCTGGTGGCTGAATATCCTCAGCCCTCTGCCCTATGGACTGCATAGGAACAGCCCTAAACTCTGGATGCTGAAATATTTCAGCACTAAACTCTGTTGGCTGAAAGTTTTCAGCCCTCTGTATCTCTGTAAGCTGATCATAATCAACCGGAAACTCTGTTTGCTGAATTTCTTCAGCACTCAATACTTTTTGTTGAGTCACCTCAGTCTCTGACTCTATTTGTGACACAAAATTTGCAATTTCATGAAACATGTCCAGGGACTGCACTGATACATTACTCTGACAACTCTGCATATCAGTTTTCAGCATATTTTCCATCTCTGTCATCGTATCTGCACAAATCATACTATCATACATTCCATCTATATGCTCATCATCCTCTAAAATACCTGCATTTATCAAAATTTTATACTTCCTGCATATGTACTTCCTGGCACCTCTAGGCAACTTAGAAGTCTTCTGATAACTCATCGAACTGTTTGATGAAATCCTAACAAAACTAGAGCAGAGAACACTGCTGCCAGAGGAGGCGAGAACTCCAATCTCCTCTGCTCTGTACCACGGTTGTCTCGCGAAATAGCGGTACCTAATGAAAACCCGAATCCCTCACAGTGGGCAAAGGTGCATCTTTAAGAGTATCCCTGCAGCAAACTTCTCTGCTGTTAGTTGATTCTCCAAGTTTTGAATCCTTAGTTGGTTTCGCGTTTCATACTGACTCCTCAATATATTCCAAGCCTCTGATGCTTTGGTTGTATGCTGAATCAAAGTCAAAACATTGTCAAAACAGCTTGCAACTAAGGCACACAATGCATTTGCATTCCTTTGTTTCCAAGCTCGTAGAAGATTTGCATTCGGAGGAATCATCACACTAGGATTTGATGGGTCGCGGGTAGGCTGTGGTTCTACATCAGTCCCCAACATAGTCTCCAAAAGCTCATAAGAATCAAGGATAGTTGTAATTTTTAACTTTTACTAGGTATAGTTTGTACCATCTAACTTTCCTTCGTTGAAGGTTGATGGACAAATCCTCAGTGTTTGAATAGCTAGTACAATAGCACCACCTCCTACGCCACTTCCTGTTGCACCAAAACCACTTCCAGAAGAGGACGTTGTTCCTCTTTGATGTTGAAGCCATTTCCTCTTGTGTACACTTCAATCCCTAGAGCCCCCTGGGCTGTGATACCATGTAAAAATTACACGATGCAATGAACAGAATCTGAGAAAGAGATAGAGATAGAGAGTACACAATAGATAAGAGGAGAATTAGAAAATTTATTTAGCTCCAAACAACTGATACAGAGATGGCTCTGTCCACCCGTGCGCTTTCATAGTGAAGCTTAGATGGCGATCTAGGTAGAAGATAGGTGAAGTGCTTGGATGGCTATGAAGGGGTTTAGCTTTTATAGCCCGTGAAGGAGGTTAGGTCAACATGACCGACCTACCATATGAGCCTCCACTAGTCGGCCAGGGGCTCTTACCCCGCAACTCGATGCAATGTGCCTCGAGTTGCTATTAGCTTAACTACTCAGTCCAACCCAAAGATTAGACCCACAATGGTCACCTTTTTGCCATCCGGTTACATAAACCTCATTTGATATACAAGTCAGGATTCAACTAATGTCCGGGCTCACATTTGGCTTCTCCTCATAATGGGGGCCTTACAACTTTGAGCACCATGGATCATTGGTGGCACCTTATGAGGGTAGGGCATTGAGCATATCTAACATGATGAAGAATGTGGAGACCACTTTTTTGATGGGTCTCTCACCAGTTGGGATCCTCTTGAAAAGAGTCCACACGTGGTGATGCTGTCTCTTATGTCCTGCTTGTCTTTTTGCTTGGCATTCATTAGCCTCACTAGAAGGCTATCAAAGTACCTAGGCTCAAAGAATCTCTTAATGAAGAGACTCTTAAGGTTGTTGAACTCAGTCCACTCAACATCATTTAGACTCGTGTACCAGGTTCTACCCTTATCTCCTAGGCATAAACTGAAAGCTTGTGAGCATAGAGTAAGATCAGTGAAGCCGTTGGCCTCATAGACTAGCTCAAACTGCTCTACGAAACTATATGGGTCATCGTTTGGTTGGTACTTGTCTAGTTGCTTAGCCACAATAAGGAATCTTGATTGGCTCTTAGAGCCCTGGTTAACTCATAATCTTGCAAGCAACGAGGTTGCCATTGCAACAATGCTCCACTCCACTGACAAGTTGTCTAGCAGTCACTTTGTAAGAACCTCACTCAATGTGAGATTGCCTTCTAGCACTCTTTTCCTCTCTACATCAGGGCATGTCCTATTTCTGCCTACTAAGGCTAGCACTCAGTGAATCTTGCACATTTCTATGTTCTATCGCAAGCTTCTAGCTTGTAGTTCCTGATTATAGGTCACTATGTTGCCTGCTAGGCTTCTCGCACTAGTCTCCTCTCCTCTTTGAGGTTTGCTATCATATCCTCGGAAGTCCTACTATGGTGGTCTATCCGGGTTGTAGATCATAATTGGTGACTAGCAGCTAGATTTCTATCGAAGAAAAATCGCCTAGGTCAAGTTCTTTGCCATGTCTGTGGTTAGTGCTTAACTCTGCCATATTCATGGTCTCGTGCTCCACCACGTTGTTGATGAGATTGATTAAGTTGGATAGACCCACTATCAGTCCTTGCAGCATCTGACTCCTGGGTCACCTCCATGCTTGGTCCTATAATCATGGTTCTCGATCACCCAACTATGTTTTAGGGTCTTCTCCTATCTTTGGGTTCATTCTAATTGTTAGGTTTGAGTGGCTTCCTTATTATTTACAAACAATCCTCATCTAAACTCACTGTGTGTGTGTGTGTGTGTGTGTGCGTGCTCTTTTCTATGCACATGCAAAATCAAGCTTTCACCTTTTCTTAAATGCACTTCAATTGTTGAAAAATAATGTGGGTACAACCACATTCCTCGACCTTGGTTATGGAGGCAAGATTGGTGTGCTTATACTTGAGAGCATCAATCTCATCTTCCCATATATGGGCTCAGCATCCTTTAGGTGCTCCTAGGCTTCTGTTACCCACTCCTTGACCTTTTTGATAGCCTCAAGTTGGCACTTTGGGTTGAGGCATTCCCCAACCTTTGCACATTCCTTCTTGATCATTTTTGGGGCTGCCATTTCTGCCTCTACGTCTATCACCTTTTTTCAGTAGGTAACATTGTGGCACTCTCGGTTTTTAGTGTGACCTTAGTGTCAACTTTCTTTCTCATTCATCTACGGCTCTTCTTTCTGATTGAGGTTGCATCTAAGTTTCTAGGCCCTGGAAATGCTTTGTCTAGATGCACAAGTTATGACATGCAACCGAATGGGTATGTCATCCCAATTAAATGTCTCAATTCCAAATAGCCCCAATGGTACATATGGCTCATTTGCAGCACTGGGGGGTGGTCTTCCTAGGGCATTCGAAAGACATGTGAGTGATTATACACTCTTAGCATCTAAGATTTACCTTTTCTTGATTAGACTGCTCCTATTTAGGGCAACGTGAGGAGATATATCTTGGTTGTCCACAAGTCCAACACGAGATTGGTTCTTGGATCTACCCTCAAAAGCCTCTGCCTCTACCTCTATCTAACGCCATCACCCGTATAGGAGGTTGGTAATCCATAAGGATTGCATTGTCCTCTTCATCATATGATACATAGGGGTGCACAAAAGGCTCTTTTCATTCAGCTCCTCCACATAAAGGACTAGAGCGTCGCTCAGTGGATGGGTTACGTAGGGTCCAAGTAGTCTAGGTATGCGTGTGGGGTTTATCTCCATCCTAGGAATGGCTAGTTTGGCCTCATAAGGTGCTGGGAGAGCCAATGGAGCTCCCCTCTCGAAAACGTTTTGCAACCTATTTTCTAGGTAAGGTTGTCCGTAAGGTTGCGAGTACGGGATTCTCCTCGGTAGTCTACAGTGCATGACATCATGACTGAACCTACCATAGTTGGTTGGTACAAGGTCGGGACCTTGGGTTTTGACACTCAGTTGCAAGTGGTTTCCACCACAATAGACGCATTAGACCTCGGGGCATGTTGATCGTCTCATCATTTCTTGTAATTTGGCTAGCTCAGTCTTCATCTCCACTAGCTCCTGATTTGCATCCGTGCCGTTTTCTTTATCTTGAATACTTGGCCATGATCTTTCACTTGACATTGAAACTCTCTCAGAGTTTCTAGCATTTGTCTCCTATCTGGTTGAGCTCTTGAAGCTTCTCTCTTTGAGCTAGTTGTCCACTATAATTTCCTCGTCAAAGACCCTAGCTAGCATGTCTTGCTACAAGCTTGAATTGCCTGCCAAGGCCTTTTAGAGTTTCTCACTTCAAATTCCATTGATGTTTAAAAATTACATGGCACATCAAACAGAATCTGAGAAAGAGATAGAGATAAAGAGCACACAACAGATAAGAGGAGAATTAGAAAATTTCATTAGCTCTAAACAACTGATACAGAGATGGCTTTGTCCACCCTTGCGCTTCCACAAGTGAAGCTTAGATGGTGATCTAGACAGAAGATAGGTGAAGAGCTTAAGGCTAGCTTGAACAACTCTAATTGGGTGAAAGATAAATGATGGATGGTTGTGAAGGGGTTTAGCTTTTATAGCCCGTGAGGGCAGTTAGGTCGCCATGACTGACCTACCATATGAGCCTTTACTAGTCGGTCAGGGAATATTCCAAGGAATATTCCCTTTACCATCGGGCGCCAGGGGGGCCGCTGGCCCCCCTAGGACCTCCTAGCCAAGGGATCTTACCCCGAAACTTGATGCAATGTGCCTCCAGTTGCTACCAGCTTAACTACTCTGTCCAACCCAGAGATTAGACCCACAATGGTCACCTTTTTGCCATCTGGTCACATAGAACTCATCTAATATACAAGTCAGTGTTCAGGGCTCACATTTGGATTCTTCTCATAATGTGGGCCTTATAACTTTGAGCACCATGCATCATTGGCACCTTATGAGAGTGGGGCATTGAGCATATCTAACACCCCTCCTCAATGTCCACCCATAGGTGAACTATCTCATCGGCCCAATGTCGAGTGTCTGATGATGAACTTGAAATGGATCCTTCGTAAGTACTTTGGTGAAGATATTTGCTCTATTCTCCTCTATTGGACAGTAGACCAATTCCACGATCCCATCCTCCATCAAATCACACACATAGTGATACTGGATCTCTATATGTTTGGTGCGTGCATGAAACACTAGATTTTTGGCAATGGCGATGCAACTCTGATTGTCACATCTCAGCACAATTGGTTCTTCATTGTGCACTCCCATATGCCATAGCATTCTTCTCAACCATACTGCTTCACATGCAACAAAATAAGCTGCCTTGTACTCTACTTCAATGGAAAACAATGCCATTGTTGGCTGCTTCTTACTAATCCAAGAGAAAATTCCTGAATCCAAAGAGAAAGAAACCAGAAACTGACTTCCTAGAATCACTGTCTCCTGCCCAATCTGAGTCACAGTTACCCACAAGAGAAGTTCCAGAATTGTATGCAATAGTAGTCAAGAGTTTCCTTCAAGTATCTGAGCACCCGCATCCCAGCCTTCCAATGACTCTCATGAGGTTTGTTTGAGAACCTACTCAAAACACCAACAACAAAACTGATATCTAGTCTAGTATTACACAAGTAGATTACATCCTCCTGTGCCTCCCAATGTCTATCAGTGCTAATGTATTCTCAACGGATAACTTTGCATTCACCTCCATAGGTGTAGCTATCTCCTTGCACTCGATCATGCCAAATGCATTCAAGATCTCCCATGCATACTTCTTCTGAGAGATGATCTTTCCTAGCTCTTGCCAGACTTCAATTCCTAAACAATAGTGTAGCAAGCCCAAGTCTGTCATTTCAAACTCAGAACTCAAAGCCTTTCTATTTTGGTTGATCATATCTTCATAGTCACCTGTAATAAGAAGGTCATCCACATATAGGACAATCACTACAGATTTTTCACCATCCCTGTAAACATACATGTTAGCATATGAGTCACATCTTTTGAAGTTTAAGCTTAAAAAGAACTTATCTATCCGCTGGTACCATGCTTTGGGGGCTTGTTTCAGCCCATAAAATGCCTTCTTAAGCTTACACACTTTGTTCTCAGAATGGGGGGCCTCAAACCCTGGTGGTTGAGCCACGTACACCTTCTCCTTGAGGTCACCATTTAAGAACACTGACTTAACATCCATTTGGTAAACTAGCCACTGCTTATGGGTAGCCACTGCACGCACTGTGTGAATAGTGGTCATTCTGGCAGTTGGAAAAAATGACTCTTGAAAATCAAATCCTTCAACCTGTGAAAATCCTTGTGCAACCAGTCTAGCTTTGTACTTTTCTAAGGTACCATCAGTCTTGTACTTTACCTTCCAGAGCCACTTGGTGCCAATAACCTTCCACTTTGCTAAACGATCCACTAGCTCCCAAGTGTCATTCTTCATTATGCTGTCATACTCAACTTGCATAGCTACCTTCCATGCTGGATTTGCAAGTGCTTCTTCTAAGTCAGTTGGCTCCTTTACTTCTATCATAATCTCAACCAAGGCCATATTGACTATGTGAACAGAAGCCCTCCTTTGCTCCTCTATTCTCTGAGACCTCCTTGATCCATTTGCCTTCTCCTCAACATATGTGGGAATAGGATTATTGTGGTCATAGAGCTGCTTCACCCAATGCAGCAATGGCTTTTTGGGTGGGGTGATGTCAGGTTGGTGAACTTTTTTCTCATCATCTCAATATGATGCTTCCTCCTCCTTAAGGATAGTGACAGCTCTCAGGATAGGTTCATAGTGGACTAATTCTTCGCTTGATGATAAAGTGAAATAACTTGCCTTCTCCTCCTCCATTGTATGTAGCTGCTCCTTGAACACTACATCACGGCTCGGGATGATCTTCTTTGCCTCTTGGTCATATAATTTGTAAGCCTTCATCACTATAACCCAAGAAGATACATTTTTTACTTTTTGGTTGTAACTTGTTTCTCTTCTCATCTGGAATATGTGCATAACATTCACATCAAAAGATTCTAAACTGTGAGATAGATGGTTTCTTACCAATGTAAGCCTCATGAGGTGTTTTTCCCTTGAGAGCCTTTGTGTAGCTCCAATTTAAAATATAGACTGCAATATTAACAGCTTCTGCAAAAATGGTTAGGCAATCCCTTGCCCTTTAGCATGAATCTTGCCATCTCCACAATAGTGCGATTCCTGTGTTCCAGAACACCGTTCTGCTGAGATGTGTGAAGCGTCATCAATTGATGCTTGATCCCCCCTCAATTTCCAACCGTCATTGTGATGGATTCTTGTAGAGGCTGTATAGAACTATATAGACCTTTCTTGTCGGTCATGTGATAGGAGGCCCCTCTATCCAACACCCATGAGTCAGTGGTACATTCTTCTTGCACCGAGGAGCACACCTCCTTAATGGTCGCCATGAATAACTCCAACTTAGCTTTAGCCATATTGGATGTCTCTTTCCCTTTACTTTTAAGGGTACCATTCTTTTCATCTGCCTTCTTGACACTACAATTTGTGATTGTGTCCTTTCTTCTTGCAGTAGAAGCACTCTCCTTGAAACTTCTTCTTACTACCCTTCTTCTTTTTGTCACCATCATTTTTAGTGGAGGAACCACCTTTGCCTTTTGCATTGGCAGAGAATGCAGCATCTCCATTGTTGCTTCCTTCTCGGGCTTTCAACCTCAACTCCTCCTCCAGCAATAATGCGCAAAACTCCTCAAAACTCAAAGCTTGAGGTCTCACCTGAGTATTAAGGGCAGTTACTAGTCCATCAAACTTTTTTGGACAAATCTGAAGACACCTCTAAGCTAGCTCCTCGCTAGTCTTTTGTATCCCAACACCAGCCATTTGGTCACGCAGATTCTTAATCCAAGTGATCCTTCCCCCCATGGTGAGGATAGGGAGAATGTTTTTTTTTTTTTTGAATTTCCTTTAATAAAAAGGGGGGATTCCTATGGCCCGCAAGGCGGGGAGGGATATTATACATGTTGGTCTCCAAACATGCCAATGAGTAATATCATGCCACATTACCAAGGCATGTAAGGGATGTTAGCTCATGTAGAGCTCAAGATCTCAACATTCTCCTTAGAGCTTGGAATGAGCTCATAAATTCCAAGCATGGGCATGAAGCATTGAGGCTTCTCAACTCTCAAGGCCTTGGTAAAAATGTAAGCAACTTGATATTCTCTGCTGACGTAGACCAAGTCAATATCACCTACTAAAACCACATCCCAAATGAAACAATAATGGACCTCTATGTGTTTGGTCCTCACATGATAGAATGGGTTTCTAGCCAATTAAATTCTACTAAGGTTATCATAGTATATAATAATATTTTTATCCACCTGTATCTCCAAATCACTAGGTATCTTGTATATCCAAGCTACCTCACATGCTGCAATTGCAGCACCTCTATACTATGCATCTATACTTAACAAGGCAACTGCTAGTTGTTTGTTACTACTCCAAGTAATAATAGAACTACTAAAGAAAAACATGAAGCCACTCGTAGACCTCCTATTTGAAATACTACTAGCCCAATAATTTGCATCTGTATAACCATGCAAGTCCAATGATAATAAGAAACCAAACAAGGATTCAAAACTTGGAGAATCAACTAGCAGCGGAGAAGTTTGCTGAAGGAGAGACGGTTGAAGCATTCATCACTCGGATTAAGAATCTGCGCGACTAGATGACTGGTGTTGGGATACAAAAGACTAGTGAAGAGCTAGCTCGGAGGTGTCTTCGGATTTGTCCACAAAAGTTTGATGGACTAGTAACTGCCCTTAATACTCAGGTGAGACCTCAAGCTTTGACTTTTGAGGAGTTTTGTGCATTATTAATGGAGGAGGAGTTGAGGCTGAAAGCCCGAGAAGGAAGCAACAATGGAGATGCTGCATTCTCTGCCAATGCAAAAGGCAAAGGTGTTTCCTCCACCAAAAATGATGGTGACAAAAAGAAGAAGGGCGGCAAGAAGAAGTTTCAAGGAGAGTGCTTCGACTGTAAGAAGAAAGGACATGCAATTGCAGATTGTCGTGTCAAGAAGGCAGATGAAAAGAATGGTACCCTTAAAAGTAAAGGGAAAGAGACAGCCAATACGGCTGAAGCAGAGTTGGAATTATTCATGGCGACCATTGAGGAAGTGTGCTCCTCGGTGCAAGAAGAATCTACCACTGACTCATGGGTGTTGGATAGTGGGGCCTCCCGCGTCACATGACCAACAAGAAAGGTCTATACAGTTCTATGCAGCCTCTACAAGAATCCATCACTGTGACGGTTGGAAATGATGCTAAATGCCCTGCTGCGGGCACATGTACTATTTCTTTTGTTGCTGCAAATGGTGAAGTCAAAAAGCTTTCAAATGTATTGTATGTTCCCGAAATCAGGAGAAATCTCTTATCTGTTGCTGCCATAACTGATCTTGGTCATGAAGTGAGGTTCAAGAAGACAGGTGCAGAAATTATTGATAGTGCTGGCACAATTGTTGGCAAAGGAGAAAGAAGGAACAACCTGTATGAGCTAAGTGCTCTTACAGCCACCGCTGGAGTGGGCACAAGTAAGCTTTGGCATGAAAGGTTTGGACACATTGGATTTGCAGTATTAAAGGAGATGCAAAAGCAAGGTATGGTTGCTCACCTACCTACAATAACTGAATTGAAGGAACCATGTGAAGCTTGTATGATGGGCAAGCAACAGAGAAAGGCATTTCCACAAGAAAGCAAGAATAGAGCACAGGCTCCTCTAGAGTTGGTGCATGCTGACTTGTGTGGTAAGATGCCTACACAGGCCTTGGGGGGATCTTCTTATTTTATGTTGATTGTCGACGACTATAGTAGGAAGATGTGGGTGTACTTCCTTCGTGATAAGGCTCAAGCTTTTGGTAAGTTTAAAGAATGGCTAATACTTGTTGAGAATGAAACAGGGAAAAGTGTGAAGAAATTTAGAACAAATGGTGGTGGTGAGTTCAACTCAAAGGAGTTTGAAGGCTTTTGCAAGAGCAAAGGGATCAAGCGTCAATTGACGACGCCTCATACACCTCAGCAGAATGGTGTTGTGGAACGCAGGAATCGTACCATTGTGGAGATGGCAAGATGCATGCTAAAGGGCAAGGGATTGCCTAACCATTTTTGGGCTGAAGCTGTTAATACTGCACTCTACATTCTAAATCAGAGCTACACAAAGGCTCTCAAGGGAAAAACACCTCATGAGGCTTACACTGGTAAGAAACCATCTGTTTCACATTTCAGAATTTTTGGATGTGAATGTTATGCACATGTTCCAGATGAGAAGAGAAACAAGTTACAACCAAAAAGCAGAAAATGTATCTTCTTGGGTTATAGTGATGAGCAGAAGGCTTACAAATTATATGACCAAGAGGCAAAGAAGATCATCGCGAGCCGTGATGTGGTGTTCAAGGAGGAGCCGCATACAGTGGAGGAGGAGAAGGCAAGTTCTTCCACTTTATCATCAAGCGAAGTAGTCCACTATGAACCTGTCCCGAGAGCTATCCCTATCCTTAAGGAGGAGGAAGCATCATCTTCAGATGATGAGGAAAAAGTTCACCAACCTGACATCACCCCACCGGAAAAGCCATTGCCGCGCTGGGTGAAGCAGCTCTATGACCACAATAATCCTATGCTTGCATCTGTTTAGGAGAAGGCAGATGGACCAAGGAGGTCTCAGAGAATAGAGGAGCAAAGGAGGGCTTCTGCTCACATAGTCAATATGGCCTTGATGGTTGAGATTATGAGAGAAGTAAAGGAGCCAACTGACTTAGAAGAAGCACTTGCAGATCCATCATGGAAGGCTGCTATGCAGGCGGAGTATGACAGCATAATGAAGAATGACACTTGGGAGCTAGTGGATCAACCAGCAAAGCAGAAGGTTATTGGCACCAAGTGGATCTGCAAGGTAAAGTACAAGGCTGATGGTACCGTAGAAAAGTACAAAGCTAGACTGGTTGCCCAAGGATTTTCACAAGTTGAAGGGTTTGATTTTCAAGAGTCATTTGCCCCAACTGCCAGAATGACCACTATTCGCACGGTACTTGCAGTGGCTGCCCACAAGAAGTGTCCAGTGTACCAAATGGATGTTAAGTCAGCATTCTTAAATGGTGACCTCAAGGAGGAGGTATACGTGGCTCAGCCACCAGGGTTTGAGGCCCCCCATTCTGAGAACAAAGTGTGTAAACTGAAGAAGGCATTGTATGGGCAGAAACAAGCCCCCCGAGCATGGTACCAACGGATAGATAGGTTCTTTTTAAACCTAAACTTCAAAAGATGTGCCTCAGATGCTAACTTGTATGTTTACAGGGATGGTAAAAAGTCTGTAGTGATTGTCCTATATGTGGACGACCTTCTTATTACAGGTGACTATGAAGATATGATCAACCAAACTCGAAAGGCTTTGAGTTCTGAGTTTGAAATGACAGACTTGGGCTTGCTGCACTATTGTTTGGGGATTGAAGTCTGGCAAGAGCCAGGAAAGATCTTCATCTCTCAGAAGAAGTATGCATGGGAGATCTTGAAGGCATTTGGCATGACCGAGTGCAAGGAGATAGCTACACCTATGGAGGTGAATGCAAAGTTATCCGTCGAGGATACATCAGCATTAGCAGACATTGGGAGGTATAGGAGGTTGGTCGGCAATTTGATCTACTTGTGTAACACCAGACCAGATATCAGTTTTGCTGTTGGTGTTTTGAGCAGGTTCTCAAACAAACCTCATGAGAGTCATTGGAAGGCTGGGATGCGGGTGCTCAGATACTTGAAGAAAACTCTTGACTATGGTATCACATACAGTTTCAGAACTTCTCTTGTGGGAAATTGTGACTCAGATTGGGCAGGAGACATTGATTCCAGGAAGTCAGTTTCTGGTTATTGTTTCTCTTTGGGTTCAGGAATTTTCTCTTGGATTAGTAAGAAGCAACCAACAGTGGCATTGTCTTCTACCGAAGCAGAGTACAAGGCAGCTTGTTTTGCTGCATATGAGGCCGTATGGTTGAGAAGGATTCTATGGCATATGGGAGTGCAGGATGAAGAACCAACTGTGCTGAGATGTGACAATCAGAGTTGCATCGCCATTGCCAAAAATCCAGTGTTTCATGCACGCACCAAACATATAGAGATCCAGTATCACTATGTGCGTGATTTGATGGAGGATGGGATAGTGGAACTGGTCTACTGTCCAACAGAGGAGAATGGAGCTGACATCTTCACCAAAGCACTTACGAAGGATCTGCTTCAAGTTCATCTTCAGAGACTCGGCATTGGGCCGAGGAGATAGTTCACCTATGGGTGGACATTGAGGGGGGGTGTTAGATATGATCAATGCCCCACCCTCATTAGGTGCTACCAATGATCCATGGTGCTCAAAGTTGTAAGGCCCCCATTATGAGGAGAAGCCAAGTGTGAGCCCGGACATTGGTGGAGTCCTGACTTGTATATCAGATGAGGTCTATGTGACTGGATGGCAAAAAGGTGACCATTGTGGGTCTAATCTTTGGGTTAGACGGAGTGGTTAAGCTGGTAGCAACTCGAGGCACATTGCATCGAGTTGCAGTATAAGGGAGTTAAAAGGGGCCCCTATTGTGGCGTCCGGGGGCCACGGAAGCGGCCCCTGGCTGGGGGGTCCAGGGGGGCCAGCAGCCCCCCTGGCGGGGGTCCGGGGGCAGCGCCCCCGACCCAATGGTAAAGGGAATATTCCCTAGAATATTCCCTGGCTGACTAGTGGAGGCTCATATGGTAGGTCACAGCAGGCCGACCTAACGACCTTCGCAGGCTATAAAAGCTAAACCCCTTCGCAGCCATCACACACTCATCTTTCACCCAGTCAGAGTTGTTATTCCAGCTAGCCTTAAGCTCTTCACCTATCTTCTGTCTAGATCGCCATCTAAGCTTCACACAGTGGAAGCGCACGGGTGGACAAAGCCATCTTTGTATCAGTTGTTTGGAGTTAAAGAATTTACTGATTCTCCTCTTATCTGTTGTGTACTCTCTATCTCTTTCTCAGATTCTGTTCGCTGCGCCGTGTAATATTTTACACAACTACTATTGTAATCCAGGAGAAGAAGTTTCTTCTCAAGCAGATTAAGCCGCTCGAATTTGACAAGAGAGGCAGATCCGTTCAAGCAGATGCTGAAATTTGGATTGAATCCATGGAGGATTACTTCGAAGCAGCCGGTACTGCACCCGCCAATCAGGCTATGCTCGCCAAGCTGAAGCTCACCAGCAAAGCTAGGCTTTGGTGGAAGCAATGGTGCAGGGATCAAGGGATTGTGGAAGGATCCCTTACCTGGGAGAAGCTAAAGAAAGCCATGCAGGGAAGATACTTACCACCTACATATCGCACGCAGAAAATGAATGAGTTCTATGAGCTAAAATAGCTGGGGCTCACTCTTGACGCATACTACTCTAAATTTGTCTCACTTTTAAAGTATGCACCACAGATGGACATGACACAACAGGTGTCAAAATTTTGTGCTGGTTTAAATCCACCAGTGAATACTCGTCTCGAATCGATGCGCCCATCAGATCTTCAAGATGCACTCATTCGAGCTGCCCCTATAATTCAGGAGGTGCAGGCTAGACCAAGGGGTAACAAAAATTGGTCTTATAATGACCCGAACAGGGGAGTATTCATGCCTCAAATGAAGAGAATTCAAGGTCAGAATCAGGGACAAAGAAAGTAATCAAGAACTAACAATGTCAACAACTTTATTCCTACTCAAGCAATGGCCGAAACCTCTGTTGTTTCCACTGCAATGAGCCCAGTCATTTCAAGAGGCAATGTCCCAAGCTTGGAGAAGGACATCACCAAGCACCTTTCCACGGAACGGGCTGTAGACAGGGAGCCACTACCCGAGGCAGAGGAAGAACCGCCTACATTGCCACTAGGCAAATGTGCAAAGAAGAAGAAGAAGATCCGAACATGGAAGCAGAGTTTGAAAGGGCGACAGTCCATGCCGCTCTACACAAAAAAGGCCCGAATCGCCAGTTCTTGGTGATTCAGACACCGTCAGATTATCAAGGTAAAGGTTTCAAGACCTTGATTGATTGTGGGAGTAAACATTCTTTATCTCATTAGCTTGTGCAAAAAGACTAGGAATAGCCACAGTAGAAACACCTATCTTGCTTGTGGAATTGGCAAATGGTCTTGAGGTTACTTTTACCAGGCAAACTGCTAAGGTGGAATTCTTTCCAGGAGGAAAGATGATTTCGGTCAAATTGAGAGTCATGAATTTAGGTATCCATGAGTGCCTACTCAGAATGGATTGGCTTAAGCCTAATGATGCCCACATTCATTGTGGGAAGGGCTAAATTTCCTTTCGTAACTCTGAAGGGGATTTAGTCACAACTCAAGGTGAGGCTGGAATGCCAAAAATTCAATTGGCCAAAGTATCTCGGATTATAAAAGTAGTCAAAAAAGGATTACCTGTCTACTTGATTAAGCTCAACAAGTTAGATCAAAAGAAAGAGTCTAGTGAAGGACCTTTTTGGCTAAAGGAATACGCAGATGTATTTCCTGAAGAGTTGACAGAACTCCCACCTCAAAGAGAAGTGGATCATGAGATCATGCTAGTACCAAGAGCTGCACCAATTGCAAAGAGACCTTATTGAATGTCCATACCAGAAGAAATTGAGCCAAAGGAACAACTCAAGCAACTGCTAGATCATGGCTACATCCATCCTAGCAGTTCACCATGGGGAGCTCCAGTACTGTTCCAGAAAAAGAAAGATGGAACACTTCGACTATGTATTGATTACCGAGGGTTGAATCAATCAATTGTAAAAAACAAGTACCCTATTCCTAGAATAGATGAGCTTCTTGATCGTCTTCTGGGTGCAAAGATCTTCTCCAAGATTGATCTTAGGTCGGGTTACTATCAGATAAGGATCAAGGAAGACGATATTCCCAAGACGGCCTTCAATACAAGATATGGGCACTTTGAGTTCCTAGTTATGTCATTCGGGCTTATGAATGTGCCTGCCACTTTCAACAGGTTAATGTAGGATATCTTTAGGCCATATCTTGATGATTTCATGCTCGTCTTCTTCAACGACACTCTAGTCTATTCTAAACAGGAAGAAGATCATGAACCCCAACTTCGGATTGTCCTTGAGACAATGAGGGCACATAAGCTATATGTTAAGATGAAGAAGTGTGCATTCTTCAAACATCAAATTGAATATTTGGGATTCATAGTATCATCTGAAGGAATCTCAGTAGACCGACCCAAGTTTAGAGATGTGCTAGAATGGCCAATACCAACATCTGTCAAAGAAATACGTAGCTTTCTTGGATTGACAGGATGGTATAGGGTCTTCATCAAAAACTATGCCTTGATTGCAGCACCTCTGACGGATTTACTGAAGAAGCAAACATCCATTGTATGGTCAGCTCTTGAACAAACCAGCTTTAATAGATTGAAGCAAAGTTTGGCATCATCACATATCCTGAAACTTCTAGACCTCAGTAAGGAGTTCGAGGTAGTAACTGATGCTAGCGCACTTGCCTTAGGATGTGTGCTCATGTAGGAAAGCCATCATGTAGCATACTCTTCAAGGAAACTAAAGAGTCATGAGAAGAATTATGCTACGCATGATCTAGAACTAGTAGCTGTCATCCATGCTCTAAAGCTGTGAAGACACTACCTGTTGGGTAAGAAGTTTACCCTAGTGACTAATCATAAGAGTCTCAAGTAGATCTCTACCCAGAACGAGCTCAACATGAGGCAACGTTGGTGGATTGAAGTGCTGGAGGAGTATGACTTTGAAATCAAGTACCGACCAGGAAAAGAGAATGTAGTTGCCGATGCACTTAGTCGCAAGGCATTCTTAAATTCTCTAATCTTGCAAAATCCATCAACAGCTAGATCTCTAGCTACAAAGGTATCTATGCCAAACAATCCAATACTTGAGTTAGCTAGAGAGGAAGCATGCCATGATCCAAGCTATCAAAAGATGGCAAGGGAGATCTCTATCAAGGATCAGGATCAAAAGCTGCAGGCTAAGTATCATGAATTCTCTATCCATAGTGGACTTGTCTACTATAGAATAAGGCTATGAATACCAGCAAGCCAGTCACTTAAGCAAAAGATATTGTGGGAAGCCCATGATTCCCCTTTCTCAGGACATCTTGGCTATTCCAAGACTCTCAATGCAGTTAGGAAGAGCTACCATTGGGAGAGGCTTAAAGGTGACATTCTCAAATATGTCACCGAGTGTTTGTCTTGTCAACATGTCAAAGCCTAACATGTCATGATGCCAAGGAAGCTACAACCGCTTGAAATTCCCCAAATGAAATGGGAATTCATCAGCATGGATTTTGTTATTGGCCTACCCCAAGTTCAGGGGAGGATACAACTCCATCATGGTTGTGGTTGACATGCTTACTAAGGTTGCACACCTTCTTCTAGTAAAGACAAAGTATAAAGCCTTGGACATTGCAAGATTGTTCATCAAGGAGATATTCAAGCTACATGGACTACCAAGGAGAATCGTTAGTGATCGTGATTCTCTCTTCACATCACACTTCTGGAGAGCCATCTTTGAAGCCATTGGAACTCAACTCTGTTTTAGCACAGCTTACCATCCCCAAACGGATGGCCAAACAGAGCAAGCAAATCAAGTCATCAAGGATATGCTTAGGGCATACTGCTTGCGTGAGCCGAAAAGGTGGATTCAATACTTGCCTTTATTTGAATTTCCCTACAATGCTTCTTACCAACAAAGCATTTCGATGACCCCTTTCCAAGCATTGTATGGTCATGACTGTCGAAGCCCCCTAAACTTCTCAGATTCAACCCTAAGGGTTGAAGCTTCAAGGCAGATGTTGGAAGAGATGGATGACCAAATAAAGTCAATACGACAGGACATCCAAGCTGCCAAGGATATACAGAAGGCATACACGGATTTGAAGTGTCAAGATAGAATCTTCGAGGAAGGAGATATGGTCTTCATTCACGTACGCCCAAAGAAGAGCTCCCTATCCTTGGGAGATTGCAAGAAGCTAAGTCCAAGGTATTGTGAACTGTACAAGATCCTCAAGTGCCTAGGACCTAATGCTTATAAACTGCAACTCCCTGAGAACCTAAAGGTTCACAATGTATTCCATATCAGCCTATTGAAGAAGTATGTACCTAATCCTAACCATAAACTTGATGACCAACAAGTTGTAATGCCTAGTCGAGGAGTCCTTGAACTAAGGCCTGACAGAATCTTAGATGTTAGGGAGAGACAACTAAGATCCAGAACCTTGAGAGAATGCCTCGTCCAGTGGAAAGATTATCCTGAAGAGGATGCCACTTGGATAGATGAAAGCACTCTCAACCATCAATATCCCCAGTTTGTCTCGAGATGAGGACATCTGGATTCCTCCAAGGGGGAGAGAATGTAATATCCTCAATCTAATTACACCTTTCACATATGAATGGCCTCTAAGGATAGGATAATGACAAATCTTTTTATTATTCCCCCCAGTCGACTGCCGAGCTGGAGGGGGGAGGGGAATAGAAGGAGTGACTATGCTCCTCGTTGGAGCTCGTAGGAGATAAGTAGCCATGGCCACTGCCAGGCAAGGGAGGGAGGATCCCCCTCCTCTTACCTATATAAATGGGGGAGGGGGGGGGGGGGGGGGGGGGTGCAAGCGGAATGGGGGATGAAAACGCTGCTGTAAATGCCAAAAGGGACATGCTGTGTAGAAAATCGTGAGGGAGAGAGAGATTGAAGACGTTCGATTTCTATGCTGTCGTGGCGAGAAGTGGCCGCTCAAAACTATCACACCAGTCCACCGCGGCTACCTCCTGGCTGTCGTAACACGGCTGGGGAGTTATCCTCCCCCCCCCCACGTGGACTTTGTGAGGCTTTTGGAAGCCCTTGGAAGCTTCCAAGGGTGGCTTCCTAAGCCTCCCCTCCTCTGGCCTTAATACTACCCCCCCACCCACCCCTCACATTTTTCCCTAAGGGCTCCCTTAGGCCCTTCCCCCCCCCCAAACCTTGGAGCTCTATAAGCCCCTTTCCCCCCAAAATTTTTTAAACTTATAGTCCCTTTTTTTTTCTCCCCATATTTTTAAATCCCCCTAAGGGCCCCCTTAGGCCCCCTTTCCTATAGCCTTTAAGGCTACCCCCCCCACAAGTCTCCTCCCAAGGGCTCCATAAGCCCCTTTCCCCCCCTCGAAATTTGACTTGAAGGGGCCCTCATGTGACCCTTAAGTGTTTTTATTTCCCCCATATGAAAAGTCCTTCTTAAAGCCCCTTCATACCCTTTGTCCCCCCCACACGAAAATCCACTCTTAAGGATCTTCTACACCCATTTTCCCCCTTTTCGAGGTTCTTTTCGAAACCCTAGCTACGAGAGTTGGTATTCTCTCCCCCCTCGGGATTCAAGAAAAAACATCCTTTCCGTGGCCTTAAAGAATCCTTACCTTCAAAATACCATTTAAAAACCTCCCGAAGTTTAAGTGCCCCCTTTTTTTTGTGAAATCCCTACTTCAAGGAGGAAGCCTTCTAAAACCGCTTCCGAGCCCAAGGCGCAGCCGCAGGAGGATCGTCCCCTAGCATCCACGTGGACATCTCATCACAAGTCCAGGTTTTCCTTCCTAATTTTTATTTTGTATTGTTATAATCGTGCGAGGATAATTGTTGGAAATAGGATGCATTTTTCGTCTTGAATGCTTTAGAAAATTTGATATGCATTTAGTCTATATTTACAAAAACGAAATTAACATACTGCACTCCGTTTAGGCATGGAAGTATAAAATTGCATGTCATATTATTAGGCCATATCTTCTTCACAATAAGTCATCATGGGAAGTTCTAATAACCCATAGGAAATTGCAAGGCATGAGATGATTCTTACGTTGCATAACTCTAGTCAATTATCATTTTTCAACTGCATAATTACTAGTAAAAGGTTGCTTGTTTAGCGTGAATCTTGTTCGCAAGTTATAGGATGATTAGTTGGATTTAGGTTATAACCTAACCTATGCTTGATCTTAAATTGATAAGTTAGGGTTGAAAATCAATTTACATGTAGACAACGAGTCATGTGTTTATGGAAATGATAATGTAATTATCTTCAAGAATTAAACAAATTGGTATAAACCTAAACACCAAAATCCGCGGAGTACTCATTTTAGAAAGAGTTAATTCAATTCCAAAGAACTCACTAGGATTTAATACGTGACCTAGTCACACGTATTGCTAAAATCAAAATTCCTATACCCTAAATACTTGCCCACATTCACCGAATGTAGGGACAATGGAGCATACTTGAGAAGTGACCTAGGGTTGTCCCTAAGAATCTTATGCTAAAAAAGATGGAACTTGGAACCCTAGGACTGACAACATTAGCCTAATCTAATCAAGAACATATTGTTTTGTGACTCCATTTCATGGGTAGAATAGTCCCATAGTTTGATGCAACACTTGTGCAACAAGTGCAGAGTTATATGATATTGTGATTGGATCACAAGGGGATGGCCAATTCTCAGAATGAGGTTGGCAGATTCTTACGCAAGTTATCTTGCAAGAGGATGAATAATCGTCCTAATATATCTTTCTAGGGTAAAGAGAATTGCTTGGAGCAAAATACAAACCAATAAATTGGAATAACATATGAACTTAAGGTATTGACCAAGTCGGGTTAATAGGGTACGGCCCTAACCCAGGATATAGGGGAGCTTGCCAAGTTGCAAGTCATCTCGGATCGAGTGCAGGATGCATTCAAAAAGAAGGATTCACTCCTTAGTAGTTGGCCAACAATAACGACCAATGGAAATGATTGTGCTTGTTCATATTTGTTCACCATCTGCTGGATTTCGACTGGGAAATCCCCCAAGTTCAACTGTTCATTTCCACGGTTTATACTAGTTTTTTCCATATCTGCGGTCTCTTGCTTTACCAAGTTGTCAATGAGGTTGATCAAGTTGGGCAGTATCGTGCTCCCAATGGTGTCATTCCTTCTATGTGTCTAGCTTTCTGTGGTGTGTCTCTCACTTGGTCCTACCAATTGGGGTTTTTGATCACCCATCTACATTTGAGGGTTGTCTCCTATTGGTGGGTTCATTTTGTTTATTAAGTCGGAGTGTGTTTTTTCTTATTTATAGAAAATCCTCAATTAATGTTCACTCAATGTGTGCGTGGTGCTCTTTTTTGTGCACTATGGGAAATCAGGCTTTCAATTTTTTCAAGTGCACGTCATGTGTTGAAAACAATGTGAGTGTGAACATGAGATGATAAGTGTAGCTTATGCACTTCGGTCTATGTTCTCGGCTGAATAGGGCTTTAGGCTTAGTCTTGACTGCTCTCACTACTCTCTAGGGTCTATGCTATGTTATTCAGCTCAATCAAGGTCATTTGGAGCCTACAAGTCAATTTATGGCTCTAAGAGGGGCTAAAAGCTGACGTGATTGTCAGTCGTGCCTAATCATCCGATTGCGATTTCTCAGATCAATAGCGCATGTAAGGCTTTGGAGTCTTCCCTTGATTGCGGGAGGTGTTTTTCTTCATCTGGGATGTGCTAGATTTATTAAATTTTTTACTGTCAATTTTTCAATCTGATTATGCAATGTTTGATTTTGTAGTGTCTGATATCGAGTGGCCGATGGCAGAGTGTCCAAATCCGATTTTGGAGGTATCCGATTATAAGCCGTTTAATCATCCAATTGGATAGGGCGAATGTCTGAATGGATAGGCAAAAGGTAATGCGATTGTCCCCCATCCTAGTTGGTCCAATTTTTGGAATCGAATGGGTAATGTCTGATCACACAGGCCGAGGTAGTCTGAGCATCCGATTGCCCAGAATTAAATATGCAAGTGTCTAATTCTAGAAATTGGACGCTACGAGTCCTGTTTGATTTCGATGGTGTGAAAATAGTGACATAAAAAAATCAAATCACCACAATGATTTGGATCACACAAATATGCAATGAGCTCAAGAATACAAGAAGGGACACAAATGAAGATTTCTACGTACCTTGTATGTGCAAAAAATGATTGTGAAAGACGATCGATCTGCCCGAAGCTTAAGGTCTCTCTCTCTCTCTCTCTCTCTCTCTCTTTCTCTCTCTCTCTCTCTCTCTCTCTCTCTCTCTCTCTCTCAAGCTCTCTCTCACTAGCTGCTGCTGAAGGTGAAAATGAGCTTCCCCCTTGCTCTATAGGGTCTTAAACCCTTGTTCTGCTTAGCCTTGACCTCTCCAATCACTCCCCTTGTGGAATTAATACATTTAAGCACTCTTTTTTTCCATTTTTTCCTTATTTGGGCCTATTTTATAACAACAACCCTAAAGCATTTCACTTCAATCTCTCGATCCTATCCTACTCTAAGTGCAAGAAAAATCAAAATCCAAATACTGAAATGATTTATCCTATTTGCCTACTCATTAAAAACCCAAAATACTTACTCGTTTTGAAGATTAAAAAATCCCAAATCTCCTACCTATATCAAGCACCGGTTTCGGGATGAAACCCTACTTCGACTCTCGATTTGAGGTGCGCAAGTGCTCAAGCTTGAATCCATTGGTCCTAGAAATGGAACCAAAATGTAGTGGGAGCTCACGCTCATCTGCCAAGACCCACGGACCGCTTATTGTTTCAAGCATTTCAAGTGAGTACAGATGGCTATCTCTCACCTCTAGTCGATGCACCTTTGATCCTAGGGGGGTGTAGTGAGCTTACCTTGATGCCAGAATGAGTAGCCTCCTCCCTCAAGCAAATCGATAGCTCCACAATCCGAGATGTGAGCTCAAGCAACCTCAAGCCTCCACCTCCAATCTCCATCCTCCATAGCTCTACACGAGTCAAGAGAAGAAGAAGAACAAAAAGAAGAAGAAGAAGGAGAAAAAGAGAGGAGACGATGGAGAGCTTCTTCTCCAAGATCCCTCACCCTCACACACTCTCCCCACACTCTCACACTCCCTCTCTCAAGCACACACAAGCAAGCAAGAAGGAAAGAAGAAAAGAAAGAGAAGAGACCACTTTTTCCACACACCAAAGAATGAGCTTCTCATTCACTTTTTGAGGTTATATACAAGCCCTAGATCCCTTGGGCACCCATCCCCTTTTTTACATGACCGGGCAACTTGCCAAGGTCCTTTTTCCTTATTCCCTTCTAGTTGCATTATCCCTTCACCTATGCTCATTTAGACCTTACAATTTGCATAAAAGGGAGCTTGGTGCTCTTTTACCAAATTTAAGTAGCACCCTTGCATTTTAGGATGTGCCTTTGTCTTCGACCTGGCCTTTGAGGTCACCCTTGTGATTTTTGGCCTTTCTTCTCTTATTCCTTTGACTACCTACCTTTTTATGCATTATTCCATATTTTTGAATTTTTCTTCTCCCGCCTTGCATCGGGTTTAACATTGGTCCTCAGATGGAGATGGAGAAACCTCAATGGCCTAACATCTATAGATGTTGGAAGACCCTATTCTAGATAAAGGATGGACTATGGATTGTGTCCATAGGATTTGGACATTGATATCTAGGTGCTTTGCATATGGGTCTTGGTCTAAAGGGTAGAATGTTGGATTGGTGTTGCACCTTGGGAGAAGATGTAGGTAAATATATTATTGCTACTATCTTCTAAATACTATTTGATCTTGTATTTGTGTTTGTGGATAAATTACATGGATAAACCTTGTGTTCATGGGTTAATTAAAGAAACTATTTCTATATGTTGGAGTAATTGTATTAGGTAATTCAATAATTAAGAAACCCCGTCCTAAATGGGAAGAGAGAGGATGAATGACCGGTCAAAGACCAAGCCACTTTTAACCAGATTGCCAAGTCAACTCCTAAGAGTTATTGCACTAGATAGGTGATAAGTGTCACTAATTTCAATAGCTCCATCTAACTTTTCGAGCATTTATGATACTTATTTACCTTAGTAGTCCAACTAATATCATTCAATGCTTAAGAACTAAGTGAATCTACTGAATTCTCTTGTTTCTCTTTTCAATAATCACTTCATGGGTAGGTCTCTAGATTGGGCACTAGAATACTAAACCTAGGATAACTATGGCTTCCCCCTATCTTTCAGGGAGGACGGCTTCTCATAAATTTCTCTTGCCATACTCGTGGTGGTTTATCCATGAATTTTAATTTTTTGACCTTTAAAGAGGTTTGTTTCTAAATATCGATCTTTTTAATCTATAGTTGTTCTCCATTTAGATTCATTTTATGTCTTTCTCCACATTTTATAAATTAATTCTTTTTATTTGTGATTCAAATGAAAACATTAAGAAGAAATCAATCTAACGTTCCTTAAAACCCATAAATCTTAATCCCACTTTCAACAGGCAGCCCCTCTCCTTATGAAATCCATCGCTTCTCTTTAATATTAAAAAAATTAATTCATTTTTTTTCAATAATAACATTACTTTCTTCTCTCTTTAAACTAAACATTAGACAAGATAAAAACAATTTCCTCCCATACTCTCACACGTGCACATAAAAAATTTATTTTAAATCCAATGTCCCCCCTTAATTAATAAATTACTCTAATGGCTCTCCACTTTTTATTTTCTTGAGCACCTAGGAAATATTTATATAAATAAAATGTAGAGTTTCAACATAGATGCTAAGGCTTTCCCTCATGCCATCATGTTAACTAACTGTAAATTTTGGTGTTGTTTAAGAAGTTTTATAATTGTAGTTATTCCCTATTAATTATTGTTTAGTAAATCATAACAAATTACCAACCTTAGCAACAATCAATAATAATTTTACGTCCCCCTCATACCCATATGACATAAATCAACGTAATGCGTACACTCTTAGTTTGTATAAAATTAGAAACACCATATTTTACATGAATATTTTCTTTTAAAAATAATATTATGTTTTTTCTCTAAATTTTAAAAATTTTCACTAAAACATAAAAAATTTTAGTCTCAGCTTTCCCTTGAGATATCATAATTTTTGTTGATATAAAACATATTTTTCTATTAATAAAGACTATAATTTTCACTCAAAATAACCATTTTTGAGTTTTAAAGCATATAAGTTCTTATTTAAAAATTCCAATAGAGTTTTACTCATAGAAGATTCATAAGAAAAAAATTATACCAAATAAATAATCACCCAAAATTTTTATAAAAAATTATATATACAGTTTTAGAGCCATTTTTAAGCATTTTTTAAAATTTTAAAATAAAATTAGTCACATAAGTAAATACTAACAACCATCTAGAGTAGAAAAGTTGGCTTTAAGGCATTAGATAAAAATTCTAGACTGAGAAAATTATAACATCACACTACTAATTTTTGTTAAACAGAAATGGGGTGCTTATGTGGAAATAGGCAGGTCATAATCACGTCTTTAAAAGTGTGTCCCGTAGTCCAGCTAAGAGATTATGTCCACCCAGTAGTCTCAAGCAGCAAGCTTTCTATTTCACCTTTCTCGAGACTTCCAACTTGCCAATTACTTTATTGCAATATGATTGATCCTTATGAGTTAAAGATTAAGTTTTTAATTAAAAACTTAATGACAATGGCTTCTTCCTATCAAACATGGTGACGAATGAAGGAGGACGAGACTAATTTGATATCTTGACAATTTGTCGATAGAACTGTGCATGATGCTAGGCGTTTGGAAGCCAAGAAATTCTTCTTGAAGCCTACAACTTCAATTTACCCAGGTATATTGAGGCTCCATATTGGCTATTAGAGGAAAGACATGGCAATAGAAGAGAAAAATGGAAATTTAGATAAAATACATGTCTAAAATTGTATATAGGTCTTGCCCAAGATTTATAAGGCTTGAATTTGCATTCCTTGGAGCAAAACATCAATTTCCTGAAGGTGCCCTCTATCTCTGTCTTTCTCAGATTGACATCATCATCATATGACATAAGGCTTGAAGGAAATTGAAAATTTGATCTAGTCTATCTGAGCTTGAAAATGCCCTTGATATTGTGACCTACCAGATGGTCCTTTGAGTTTCTTGAGCCAGTTCGAGCTACATTTTCTATTCCATGCAATCCATATAACTCGAATAAGGGTGGAAAAGCCAACTCCTCGTTTCTGATTTGTCTCACTATTGATTGATTATCTCAAGAGATGTGAAGCGGCAGATCCATTTCTTTGAGCTTCTAATGATGCTTGCATTGATGAATTAATCTAAATTTTCAACCTCCCCTCATTGTGTGATGCATCCTCTCATCACCATCGCCATCAATTGGGCTTTTCTTTTATCATTCCTCTTCTCGAATATGTGCCAACCAAGAGCCTTTTGGGAAAAGCTCATGCATGAGTAGATATAGGAAGAGGTGGTTACAACCTCCCAACTCCCCACATTTCTTTTTCTTTATTGAAATTTGTAAAGGTATTCATAAATTGCAACCTCATGCATAGGATTTTTATGCAAGTACGTGGACCATGGCTTTACTTCCCAAAACAAAAGAGATATTTTATTCTTTGTCTTACAATTGTGGACCTGCTAAAATTTGCTAAGAGCATTTACAAAGAGACCATATTTCTTGCAAAATTGCAGTATACAAGAGATTTGTTTTTACTGAAATTAGATGAACCCACTATAGCCTTCCAAGCAACCAAAAGACTCAATGTCTAGATAAGGGAAGGCTATAGGTACTCCCACAAGCCTCAAAGACTTCAAAAATATGCTCCATGGTTACAAGTAACCAGACACATTTTTCCCTCTTCTTATTTTCACCAGGCCATAGCCACATACACACATATAGATGTTAGGGCACACAAAAGATGTAACCATGGTGGACATGATCCTTTTCCTCACTCTCACACACTCTCTCTATAGCAAGGAAAATTTCAAGCATGAGAGAAGCAAGAACAAGAAAGAGAGTTTGTGCCAACCAAGAAAAGCAAATCAACAGGAAGGAACCACAAGAGGTAGGTTGGAAGAATAGATTACCGCCATCCATTACGATTCTAACCATTTTTTCATCCTTTTGTTCTTTTCCTTTTCGAAATCCCCTCCATTTTATTATTTTTCCCCTTAATTGTTTAAGGTCAGCTCTTCCTTGAGTTAGCTTTCCAGTCCCTTTGTTCTTTATAAATCAGCATGGAATGTCAAATATCAAAAGACTTTTTACTTAAAACTGGTAAGTTGTAGGTGTTTTATACAAGTACAAATGATATTTTCGATTGTCCAAAATAGAGGCATGTCACCTATCCATGTATAAAATATATCTTCTCAAGAAATCATCTAACAAAAACAATAAAGTCAACCCAAAATCATCTACAATATCTAAGTCAAACCTATCAACTAAACTATCAAATATAGGATGCTCATGAATAGCCTCTAGTGTAAGTACATCAGAGGTTAGAGATGCGCTATCAGGTGCATCACTAAAAACTTTCATCACATCATGGAGTGGAGTTGCGACTACATCATCATAGTAAGGCATAGGTGCCACTAGTAAACATCCTAAAGAGTAGCCCTCGGTCATATCCATATACCAAGAGATATAATCTCAACAGGGATAACTAACATTTACTTGATCATCAGGATATGATGGAGTAAGACGGTAAACAACAACTTGATATCGGGAAAACTCTTGTGGCTCTCTACCCACCCTATACTCGGCAATGCCATGCTCAAGTGGGAATACACTATCATAATTGTGGCGCTTATAAGTGTAACCAATAGCATATTGCATGACATTGGTACCATAGCGTCAAAAGTAAGTGAGACACTGCCAACATAGGAGTCATGCATGCACATAAAGATGCCGCGGACATTGTCTACAACCAAATGGTGGATGGTATTGCAAACAAAAAATTATCACAAAAGAAGAACTGCGACATGCCTCTCCCCTTGGTGCATACAAAAACCTGTTATAAGGCCTTGTATGAATTGGATGAGAACTATCGGCATTAAGATGAGGGTAAAGCGCATCCATCCATAGAAACACCATACTTGCATCCCATAAAAAACCCCCCAATAAGAAAAGAAATCCAAACGTAGATTAGTCGAGGATTATTCTAACCACTAACCTAACTGTACCTAACTAAACTTAGTCACAAAATGTTTAAAGTGGATGTCATGGACCCTAAAAATCTCATTTTCAATATTAATATATTGTACATCTAGAGACCCATTATGGTAAACTTTAGTAACCTTAAAAGGTCCTAACCAACAAATTTTGAGCTTCCCAAGAAATTTGTAATAGTGACTATCATAAAGGAGAACTAAATCGCCTTCTTTAAACTCTCTTTCTTTAATATTGTGATAATGCCATGCCTTACGATGTTTTTGCATTGCTTTTAAGCTTTGTAAAGCTAATAGTTGTTCCTCATCTAACTTCACCAATTGTAAAATCCTTCGTTTCAAAGATTCAGCCTCACCTAATCATAACGATAGGGCTATTACAAAGTAGAGAATAATTGCTCAATAGGGAATATAGCATTAGTTCCATAAACTAAGTTGAATGGTGTATTTTGCACTATCACCTTGTAGGTAGTTCTATAGGCCCATAACGCCTCATACAAATGCTCATCCTAATCTCTCCTAGGAGAAGCAACCATTTTAGTTAAAATTCCACAAATAATTCTATTAGTTACTTCTACTTGACCATTAGCCCTTGGATAATAAGACGTTGATTTGGGATGCTTAATTTGATATAGTTCAATTAACTCACTAATTAAATCATTCAAGAAATGGAAACCTTGATCACTTACTAATTACAGTGGAAAACCAAAACGTGTTATGATATTCTCATACATAAACTTAGCCACCTCAATGGCTTTATCTGTCTTAAGCACTTTCCCTTCCATCCACTTGTGATATTAGTACAAACTAAAATATATCGATTAGATCGATATCTAGTAGGCGGATCAATTGGACCCACAAAATAAATTCTCCACTTCTCAAAAGGTGCTAATGCCAATATAGATGTCAAAGGCATAGCAAAACTCTTCAAAGGATGACTAGTCCTTTGAGATACATCACATTTTCGACAATAATAATAAGCATACTTAAATAAAGTAGGCCACCAATACCCAACTAATAAAACATTTCTTGATGTTAGTTTACCAGCAAAATGGCCACTGCAAGGTTCATCATGTAATGCTTTATGAACCATAGGGACTTCCTCTTCTTGTACACGTCGATAAATACCCTCTCTTGAAAAAATTTATGAAGATAACCCCCTAATAATCCATAGGAGCGTGCTTGCATCAATATCTATCACTTTTTTCGTTTATCTATACCTGGTGGGTACCGAGCTATGCTAAGAAAATTTGCAATATCAGCATACCATGGAACTTATGTCTCCATAGTAAAAAGCGATGCATTCGACAAATCATCATTCACATCTTCCTCCTTATCTGATGTTAATAATTAAGAAAGATGATGTACTAGAACATAATCTCTATTAGGACAAGTAACTATTTGAAAATCAAACTGCTAAAATAACATCCAACGAATTACCTATCTTGAAAGTTTTGCTTTATTAAGCAAGTACTTTAGTGCTTCATGATCAACATGAATGGTAAATTTATTCCCTAATAAATAATGACAAAATTCCTCCACATTAAAAACCATTGATAAGCATTCTTTCTTAGTAGTGGTATAATTTCTTTCCACTACAAGATATAGGCCTTATACTGACGTTTAAAGCGACAAAAATGTAAATAAGAAAATTTGCCCCTATCGTCACAAAAAGCGTCGTTATTGGCGACGCCATAGAACAGTCGGTATCACCATCGCTATTAGCGTCGGTCGGTATGATAGCAACAGTTTATGATGTAAATAATGACACGAGCAATAAAATTTGCGATGCTAATAGCAATGGTAACAGGGAAGAAAAACAATTTGTGGCCGGGCAACTTGCTATACAAAATAGTTTCTGCACTGTGTACAATGCGCTTGCAAACAAAAACAATGTATACTGAAATCATAACACTGATACATGGAATAAATACATGATTGCATAATAAGCGATTGGTACAATCATGACAAGATATCACTAATACATAGAAAATGTCTACATAGATCAAGCAACTCAAAAATAAAGGTGTGTGAGCTCCAGGGATCCAAGGGCGAGCTACATATCCTCATCCCCCGAAAGCTCGTCTCGCCACAAAGGAGCATCGAACGGACTCTGCAGAAAAAGAAACAACACATCAGTCCACCATACAATAATGCATTCTAATTAAACATGGTAACTACGGACAAGAAATATGAGTGACTTACAGGGCCGCCGCGTCTATACAATCGGTTGATCAATGAAGTGAGACTATGCCTCTCTGCATATCGAGTCTCAAGGCCAGTCGGATCGCGATTTGTAATGGAGTGCTGCAAAGAAAACAAAATGCTAACTATTAGAAACATGATTGTCAGTACAAAGAATATTGCAAAAAAAAAGAAACAAGCAAAACAAAAAAAAAACTTACAAAGTCCTCCAAATATGTCTTGTGGTTGCCACTCCCAAGATGATGGACCACTCTGGCCTCGAGTCGTGCCCTCATCACCTCACGCTGCTGACTCCAACGTCCTGGAGAATCTGTACCCTCCTCCCTCAGTTGGCGCCAGTCGTCTGCATCTAACCACTTGAGCTTTGCAGCCCCACTCTTGATTGCCTTGCTTGCGTCGGATCGTCTATGTGACATGTATGCGTGCATGCAATCCATCATCTAGCCCATAGAGAATCTATCTACTAAGGCTGGCATCAGAAACTCCTCGTGCAAGGATGCTACTATGTAGTCCTTGCTCCCCTCTGGTATGTTCTTCCAATGATCCAAGACGTTGTGAAGAAAAACTTGTTGGCAAAACTCTCTCATGCGAGCCATCACCCTTCTTCCCTCATCATTCATGATGATGGCTCCTGACCTACCATCCACTAGATATCCATATCCCCCTGGAGTCTGCCTAAGATGGGTCCTCTCCCATTTGTGTCCACGCTCTTGGATATATCTAGGAGATCCCTATGCATCCGGTGTACTGACTGGGGTAATATTGTCAAGATTGTGGGAGAGAAGGAAGGAGTCTCACTTGTAGCTTTTCTCACTTACACAATGGGGGAATATACATAAAAGTGGAGGCTGAAAACAGTTTTCCTCTTCTTAGTTGTGTAAGCCAAAAAGAACTCTCCTACATAGAAATAGAAGAATCCTATATATGGGTCTCAAACCAAACTCAACTAACTAAGGTGGCATACTAACTAAGCCACGAACTAGAGTAGATAAGGATAGCTGTCATCTAGCTATTATTCATGGGTGGTGTACCAACCGCATCTACAGCTAACAAGTCGGTGACATAAATGCACAACGGTCGCCCTAGCATATCATGAGTGGAGCTCGATATCTCAACACTCCCCCTCGAGCTCAATCCCAATTCTTGCACACCAAGCAGGTCTCTGAACTTGCACAACTTCTCTGTGCCCAATGCCTTCGTGAATATGTCAGCTACCTGATCCTCTGTGGTGCTGACATAAACTAGATCAATAAGACCTAGTAAAACCCTCTCCCGCACATAGTGATAATGCACCTCAATGTGCTTTGTTCTAGCATGATAGACTAGGTTATTTGCCAAGTGTATACTACTCATGTTGTCACAATAAATGACAACTGGCCCATCTGTAGGCTGATGCATATCATAAAGTAGCTTATGCAACCAAGCTACCTCACATGCAGCCATTGCTGCACCCCTGTACTCAGCCTCTGTGCTCGACAAGGCAACTGTAGGCTGTTTCTTGCTCCTCCAAGTGATTGCAGCACTCCCAAAAGAGAACACATATCCAATGGTAGATCGTCTATCAGAAATACTACTAGCCCAATCAGCATCAGTGTATCCATGCAACTGTATTTGAACCCCAGTCTCATAAAATAGTCCATACTGCAATGTGGACTTCACATACCTGAGTATATGTCTAGCCGCATCCAAATGCAATTTCCTTGGAGCCTGCATAAACTGACTTACCAATCCAACAGCATAGCTCAAATCTAACCTGGTAATAGTCATATAAATCAAACTTCCTACTATGCGTCTGTACATAGTAGGGTCTTTGAGAAGCTCATCTACATCTGCACTCAGCTTCACATTCTGCTCCAAAGGAACTGAAATAGGTTTACAACCTGTCATCCCATATTTGGACAGCATGTCCAATCCGTACTGCCTCTGCAAGAGCCGTATCCCACTTGGTGATCTAATCACCTCAATGCCCAAGAAATAACACAGCTCTCACAAATCCTTCATCTCAAACTTTTGCTTCAATAACATTTTCACATGAAGGATATCTTCATCACTATCACGTGTGATAATCAAATCATCAACATGAATGACAAGCAGCATAATATCTTTCTCTGTTTTTCTCACATAAAGTGCAAAATCTGCCTTGGAAATCTGAAAGTCAATAGTGACAAGATACTGTCCTATCTTGTCAGACCATGCTCTAGGTGCTTGCTTCAAACCATATAAGGCTTTCTTCAACCTGCAAATAAACTCAGGATGAACAGCATGCATATAACTTGGTGGTTGCTCCATATATACCTCTTCTTGCAAATCACCATGCAAGAAGGCATTCTTTACATCCATCTGATGTAAGGACCATTCCTTTCATGCATCCATAGCAATGAATGCTCTTACGGTTGCCATCCTTGCAACCGGATTGAATGTTTCTTCATAATCAATGCCATATGTTTGTGCATACCCCTTGACTACTAATCTTGCCTTGTATCTGTTCACAAAACCATTTGCATTGTGCTTCACCTTATAAACCCACTTACAACCAATTGCATTCTTATCTTTAGGCAAAGGTACCAATTCCCATGTAGCATTTGCTTCCAAGGCATCCATTTCTTCATCCATGGCTTTCTCCCATATTTCTTTTCCCATGGCTTGCTCAAAAGAAGTGGGTTCTGGTTCCTATATCACTTTGACCATATAGGCATAGTGAATGGCTCTAAATCCATCATATTTCAGCCTATCCATAGGATACCTAGCTCTGGTAGACCTGCGCAAAGTAGGTTCACTCCCAGGTGCTCTCAAAACATCCCTGGTCTTCCTTACTCCAAGTGTAATAATAGAAGGAATACCCAACTTATCATCAATGCTCTATTCTGAGCCACTGGATTCACCATCCACATAAGAGTGACATGCATTCACATCAAACATGGGCTGATCTACCTTCTCATTTCCTTTTTGTGATACCTGCATACCACTATCTACATTGCTTTGAGAATATTCTCCTGATCTCAAACTGCCTGTCCATGGCGAAGAATGTGAACCACTACTAGAGGACGCTCCAGGTCCACTAATATCTTGTGACTGCTGCTGTGAATTCTGTGCAGCATTATCATTTTGTGCATCTACATTATCAATCGCATTTACTGGTTTATACCAGCTACTCATCTCATCCAAAACAATATCTCTGCTCAATGTAAACTTACGAGTAGAAGGGTTATAGCATCTATACCCTTTTTGCTACAGAGAGTAACCAATAAAGATGCACTTCTTAGCTTTTGGATCCAACTTGGATCTCAAATCATCTGGCACATGAACATAGGCAATGCAACCAAAAATCTTCAAATGAGAAATATTTGGTTTCCTGCTAGTATACCTCTCCTCTGGAGTCATCCCATGTATTGCTGCTGTGGGAGTCTTGTTCATTATGTAGACTGTTGTAGCAACTGCTTCAGCCCAGTAAAAATTTGGCAAGTCTTTTTCGTTGAGCATGGCACGAGATACCTCTCCAATATGCCTGTTTTTTCTTTCTGCAATTCCATTTTGTTGTGGGGTATGACTACATGAATATTGCTGCTTTATGCCATGCTCCTGTAGGAACCTTGCAAACTCATTTGAGAGGTACTCTCCCCCTCCATCTGACCTTAGGCATTTTATTTGCAGGCTTGTTTCTTTTTCAACCATAGCTTTAAGAGTTTTGAAATGCCCAAAAACTTCACTTTTCTTTTTCATAAAATACACCCAAACTTTTATGCTATAGTCATCAATAAAAGTGACAAAATAATGACAACCTCCAATAGATGCAGCTTTAGTAGTCCACACATCAGAGTGGATTAATTCCAATAGATTCTTAATCTCTTGAACATGTCTAAAAAATGGTTTCCTTGCCTGTTTTCCAAATTGATAGGCTTCGCATACGTTATGCATTTCTGCAACCTTGAATTTAGGCAATCCCGCAACAATATTTTGGGCATGCATTGATTTAAGTCGCTGTACATTAACATGACCAATGCGTTTATGCCAGATATCAATATTTGCAACTACATTGGTCCCATGTGCAAACGTTGCTGCACTCAATTCAGGCATGTCTACATCCAACGTAAACATTCTTCCCTTGTTCTTTCCTTTTGCTATCAAGCGACCTTTATTTTTCATATCCTCAACAAAGCATCCATGAGTATTAAATCTGACCTGCAAGCCCTGCTCAACCATTTGAGCAACAAAAACCACGTTCTTGGTGATATTCGAGACATGAAATACATCCGATAGGTATTTCTTTTTCCCATCCTACATAGACAAAGGAATTTTTCCAATTTGCACAATAGGATGTGCAGTATCATCACCAGTCTCCATAAATCCTGGTGTTTCCATTTTCCTTGCATCTTGCATCCATTCTGCATGACCTGTCATGTGGTTTGACGCTCCTGAGTCAACATACCACACTTCATTGCTTTCTTTTGCACTTGTGACAGAATTGTTCATGTGTTGCACCATAAACAAATGCTCATTTCTATCATCACCCTGTCTACTAGAAGATGCATAATTCCCTTGTTGCAATTTCTCATTCATGATGTCATTCTGCTTTTTATAGCAGTCTTTAACCATATGACCCATTTTACCACAGTAGTAGCATTCAACATTGCTATTTGCATTTTGGCCTCTTTGCCATCCACCACGACCTCTTTGGCTCCCCTTGCCTCTAGAGTTACCACGTCCTCCTCCATAGGACTGGTTTTCTTGAGTTTGCTGCATATTCTGATTTCTACCATGGCCTCCAGATCGGCCTCCTCTACCTCTGCCTCTACCTCTTCCAGCATTTGAGTAGAAGACAACTTCTTTTGAAGTTCCTCCTAAAGAAGATGCACCACCATTTCTTTGCTCCTCAGAAATTAGAAGAGCAATCAACTCCTCAAAATCAGAAAATCTTTCACAGACGGAAATCGATGTTCGAAACTGTGCATAATCCTTTCCTAGGCCATTCAAGGTCACAGAAAATAAATCATCACCTTCCATTGGCGACCCAATGGAAGCAAGTGCATCTGCAATCTTCTTCACCTTCATGTGGTAGTCATTGATGCTTATACTTTCTCTTTGCACATTTTACAACTCTTGCTTGAGCTGCATTTTCTTGGCTTGTGTATTTGTGCTATACATTTTTGACAAAGTATCCCATGCCTCCTTTGGCATACTTGCATCTTGAATATGCACAATCATAGAGTCTGAAATGCTGATAGACAGCCAGTACATAACTTTTCTGGCTCTCTCATGCCATCCTTTAAATGCCTACATTTGCTGTTGATTGGGAACATCAGGAAGAACTGGTTCTTCTTCATTTCCTGCAACGAATTCCCAATATCTTTTTCCCATAAGGAAATTTGTCATTTTAAACTTCCATTCTTGGAAGTTGTTCTTGTCAAGCTTTTCAGTGACAATTTGTGAAAGAGAACCAGACGCCATTACAGAACACTGCAAAAAATTCTGTCACTGCAAAGAACACAGCTTCAGCCTCACAAGGGCAAATCTGCAAAACTGACGAAAGTGGTATTTGACCACACAGTCACTTCCTAGTTTGCATCAACAGGCAACAAGGATAATTCTGTAACTCCCAATGTCTCTATGCACAGGCATACGATGAAATTTCTACAATAACTTTTCACTGACCTGTAGAATAGTGGTTGCACAGCATAAAATAGGGGCTTTTCCTGAATGCGTGCAAAAAACTTCCGCCTCCAAAACAGGCCCCGAAATGGCCTCAAATCAAAAAAACAGAGCATATATTGCCCTCTTGCTACACCGCGAAGGGCGTCTCAATCTGATACAATGCACTCTTGCACTTTCTGGCTGTGCTACCTATAGAGACTTGCTCCCAAAACAGAAAAATGAAAGCAACACTAGTCCTCTTACGAGAACACCGTGAACTTGGCTTGTTTTCTTGAGCTTCTTACCACGAACAAGGCTCTGATACCATGCCAAGATTGTGGGAGAGAAGGAAGGAGTCTCACTTGTAGCTTTTCTCACTTACACAATGGGGGAATACACACAAAGATGGAGGCTGAAAACAGTTTTCCTATTCTTAGTTGTGTAAGCCAAAAAGAACTTACGTACATGGAAATATAAGAACCCTATATATGGGTCTCAAATCAAACTCAACTAACTAAGGTGGCATACTAACTGAGCCACGAACTAGAGTAGATAAGGATAGCTATCATCTAGCTATTTTCATGGGCAATGTACCAACTACATCTACAGCTAACAAGTCGGTGACATAAATGCACAATGATCACCCTATCATATCACGAGTGGAGCTCGATATCTCAACAAATATCTCTCGGAGTGGCACCCACAGGGGTGCCACCTACTGACGGCTAAGCGAGTAACTGGAGTAGACGTCCCCATAGGTGTAACAAATCCCTGAGGTGACACAGCTCTAGCTGAACGATGAGACGGAGACACCGCGTCCGTGCCTCCACAACATCCACCTGAGCCTGAGCCATGCTCCCTGAAGGGCCATGAGAGCGAGGAGTTGCACCTGTATCCTGTGTCGACCGCGGGCTCACTACCTGTGTATGTCTACAGCATCCCCCTGACCCCGAAGCACTCCCTCCCTCTGGCCCAAGTCATGAGCGTCGAGCTTGTATGCTCGAAGCCAAAGCATCCAATCACGCTGAAGTAGATCTAGAAGAGTGTCGTGACGAAGACCGAGACAGCTCTTGGTCTGCCATATCTCTGAATCTCACGATCTGGTCTGGAGACATGAATGTGAAGATGCCCTGTAACTTCTCATCGCTCATCCCTCAACTCATCCTGAAAATGTCACCTATACAGACAAAATATAATGTTAGAATAATCAATTTAAATCATACAAAGCATAGTAATATAAATCATTTTAAAAAAATCTCACTTGAAATGCATATCTTATGTATCCTTGTAAGTGATTGGGTCAACGAATTGAGTAAGTGGATGCTCCAAGTATGAAGTATCCTATGGTCCCATGTTAATCTCTTGACAAAACTCCGCATACACTGGAAGGTTGATAGACATATCACCACAAAAGAATGAGTCCACCTCGTTCTCAAAGAATTCTTGGACTCTTGTATTTCCATCATTGTTAGCCGATGTTGGCTCCAAGCTTTCGACGACCTCCACCCCTTGCAATATCAACCCCTCTATTTGCATATTATCTTCATCTATGCTCAGAACATCACTTTGATCATATACTCTCGCACTTTGGGGAATTGAAGGTATAACATACCACCATCGAGGTTGTCGGGGGTTTGGATAGAAGATTACCTGTTCACAAACACATACAAGAGAGTTCAAACCATTGTGACATAAACCATGTTGTAATACAATTAGCAAATAAATGAGTCCATGCACTTGTTCACAATGGGCCGGAAACACAAAGGTGTCACGCAAATCCATCCATTTTTTTCGGAATCTATTTCAAGAAATCCAGATGGACCTCGTCGAACTGTTGCTCCAGCTCCTCCAAGTACCACTTTGAACCACTACACATCGAATAGTATCATGGAGAAGCTACAATAATCCACCGTAACAATACTTTGCAAGTTTCCAAAATACTCCATCTCATCCACAACCATGTTTGGATCCATTGCTCGTTGTCGACTCTCTTGCTCGAACCTTGCCATGATACCATAGTCCATTTTGGAGCGCATTTTGTCAATACGCTCCATGTGAAAATGCCATCCGTGCGACCACGCTGCACTATATATTTTGTACTATACATTGAAACACTCAAATTAGATGTCGCATATAAAATTTAGATACGACAGATTCTAAACCCCTCATCAGCTTTGGACTACATCCCCTCGAGAATTCCCACTCCTCCATTGAGACCTTTGTCCCTTCGCGAGACGTTGTGGTCAAAGCTCCATGCAACCATCGTGTTGACACGAATGCGGCATCTCCTCCATGCCTTCGAGATATCGAATTGGTCAATGACGCGTACTACGTTGTCGAAGGATTTGCCAAAGCAAAGCAAAGTCGTGTCTACAGAAGACCTTGACTAATTTCAGGATAGAAGATCAATCGAAGCAAACAATCAAGACAAATATGATGCCAAGTAACAATTGTATTACTGCCAAGTTATCTTTGAGCATAGAGAAACATTATAACAAACCACATGTGATCTATGCAATCAACCCATGCCATGTATACAAGCTCAAGTATTTGTGATTGCAACAGTTGACAAAACTATTCCACCCTCTCAAGAGCAATATGAAAACTGAGAATAGCTCTTCAAATCATGACAATTTGATTGAACTGCTCAAACCTTGTGGTTCAGAATTATTCATTGTTGTTGCTTTTCCAAAGTCTATATGAAAGCATACTGCTTGATTTACCAAATGTATGTGCACCAGATAGGGCCACCACATCTTTTATGTCATCAAGCTCTACTGCAGCAAAATTGATCACAATAGTATCCAAAGACTCTCTTGCAGATGGTAGCCTGGATGCAACAAGGAACTTATATGCTACTTTACTGTCTTTCCTTCCTAAGTTGACATTCCATGTTAAGTTCAGCTGTTAAACATATAAAGACAGCTTATACACATCATAACTGCATCTGAATGGCCAACATCACGATTGATCCCTTTTTCCAGAAAATTAGAGGATTGTTACTTCTGAGAAATTTCAAGATGGATCCATTACTTACACCTCTATAAACTGAAAAGTAGGACTTGTAAAAGCACAAGTTCTCATCTCAAGGATTAGCAATTTTAAGAAGTAATTGGTTTGCTGAAGCAGCTTTATGATTGAATGACCTATAAATTGAAGGCAGATCCATGTGTGAGAATATAGCTAAGAGCAAAATTGACGCTGATGCAGTAACATCCCATTGAAGGAGAAACACAGCTCGCAGACTGCTTTCATCCAGAGTATTATATACTCCTCGTGACATGCACTATATGGCATACTGCACAGCCTGTAGCACAGTACCTAAATTGGCAGCAATTCCCCACAACTGTTATATCTGGTAATAACTCCAATACCCGGAAGATTCTAGTCAAAAGCTACTACATCAGCTCATGGAAAATGGCAGTCTGACTAACAAGCTTCAAGATGATGCCATAACATGGTTGAATCATCTTTCCCATGTTTAACTTTCAAAAAAAAACTCTTAGTCATCCAAGTAATAGTAGGAACCTGCAGACTTCTGCTCCCTATCTTTTGTAGAATCCAGCTTGTTGATACGAGACCGATAGTTTGTGGGATCACGTCTAAAAGTAATATCCAGATGCGATAGAAACAAGTTCATGCCAGTCAAGAGAAACTGTGGTGTATTCGCAACACAGTCAACTGATGGTTTTCCCTCATACACAATGACCCTGTCAGCCAGGTATGTTGCCATAATGAAGTCATGCTCAACAACAAATGCAGTCTTTTTAGCATGCAAGATAAAGCGTTTGATCACTTTTGCTGCCACAATACACTGCTCTGAATCAAGGTAAGTACTCGGCTCATCGATAAGATATATGTATGCAAGCTTTCCGAGGCACAAACATAAAGCAACCCTCTAGTCTCTTCCTCCGTGAAGACTTGTGGTACATCGACCATGTACGACTCCATCACGAGCGTTCCTTTCTGCTCATCCAAAAAAACTGATAGCAGACGGCCTAGGATTTTCGTGTTGCTATCAATATCCCCCCCAAAAAGCCTTCAACACGCCATTTCCATCCAACAAAGCGGCTCCTAAATTGGCTTTTCTCCGCCTTAAACTTGAAAATCCATAGCTACATTTTGCATCTTCACTTTACCAGCCCTGCAAATAACTATTCTTGAATCACCCACATTGGCAACAAGGAGACAGTCACCCACCAAAATAGCAGTTGATGCCGTTGAGCCAACCTCTCTGCGCTAACTAGTTTCAGCTTTCAAATACTCTGAATCCATTTGCTGATATGTTTCAACTATTGCACTTCTTGTATCAGGAATAAAATTAGGATGTTTAATCATATTTTTGAAAAGGTTCTTTTGCACATAATCTGCAGTATGAGAACCTCCATGACCATCAAATACACCAAACAAGCCAACAATGTGCCCATCAACTTGAGCAAATCGGGCCTCATAGAAATCCTCCATAAAGGCTCTTCTCCATGAATTTGTAACACCTTAAGTGCATTCTTGCACTTGAATCCATCGCTCTTGGCTGGCTAGTTTACACGCTAGCATTTCTCTCGACCAAGTCGGCGAGCAAGTTCTTCTGCAACCACTTGCCCCTCTTCATCTTCTCAAAGAAGTCTTGAGATTCCCACAGATATACTTATCACCGTGATTCTCCATTGAGCATAATGTGAAACTCCTGTGAACTGTTGATCAAAACCTCCTTGTCTAGGTTGACTGACCACTTGGCAAGGCATGCCAATTAGAGCATTATTGATTAATTCCTCTTGCTCCAAACCCTCTTCCACGTAGAACAAAAGTATAAACACAACAACTAAATATGTACAAAGTATCAAATCCCACACACAAATTTTGGGTGGTTTTCACACCTCAAATGCGCAGCAATACGACATCCACCCCCTCTAATCCTGCGCATCCTCTGAATGGGCCAATTACCCATGATCGTTATCATCAAGATCCACAAACAGATCAATCTCTTCATTATGCATTTCCGGTATATCAACAAGATTATCTATCATATCATCTGTCTCTTCCATTGGAGTTTCTTCTCATTGCTCTTCTCTTGAAAATTCTTCCAATGCATAATCTTCATCATCTCTTTTCTTGAAAATCTTGATTCTTTTTCCAGCAATAGGCACTCTAAGCATTGTCCCATCCAATTCTGTCAACTCATATGTTGCATTATCAAAGACATGTCTGATTATGTACGGCCCAAACCATCTTTTCACCATCTTCCGAAGTGCAGTATGCTGATTTTCAAGGCTGCTATCAAAGACTAATACCCAATCTCCCTCTTTTATTGCTCTAGGCCGCAAGCGATGCCTGCTGTCAAACCTGTCCTTATTTCTTAGTCTAGCAACCTTCAACTTGTCAATAGCTAGCTGAATATCATCTGGTCTTCTCTCCAACTGCCGAATCCGAAGAGCTAAGAGCTCCTCTCTCGTCAAATCCTCCTGCCAAGGTAAAACTGACCAAGTCAAAGTACAAGTCTCCGTCGGCATAACCGATTTCTGACCAAACATCAACTCTGCAGGCATATATTTTGTGGTAACACTGTGAGTCGTACGATCGGCCCATAAAGCAAATGGTAGAAGTCTCAGCCATTCGCCAATCCGTCCTCTGCATGCTTTGGCTAATGCTTTCACTATCGGCGGATGCCCTCTTTCACTCTTCCCATTTCCCTCTAGATTGTATGCTGTGGTTAGAGCCAACTTGATTCCTAGTTGAGAGAAAAACTCCCTAGCTTCATCTGCATCCAATTCACCGCGATCCGCAGTGATCTTACCCACACAACCATACCTGCAGAAAATTTCTTCCAATAAGAACTTACACACTGCACTAGTGGTCTTCGTTCTCAAAGATCTACCCTCAACATGATTGGTAAGATCCTCTCTAGCCAAAACAATATACCTCATCTGCCATAGAACCATAGGCATAGTAACCAAATCAACTACCCACTTATAATGAATGCGTAGCAGATAGGTCGGATGAAGCTCATCTCGATGACGCACTACCGAATACATCTGGCAGTCTCTGCAAGTCTCAACAAAGTGAGAAACATCTCTATACATGCCTTTCCACCAATATTTCTCCTTGATTTTCTCATAAGTAGCCCACACTCCTCTATGACCAGCCCAAGGACTCTCATGAAACTCCCTCATCACCTGTAATTGTGTCCCTCTATCTTAGACAACTCACAAAGGTAATCCACCTCTTTTCTTCGGATGCTTCCGAAGAAATCCGTCCTTGAGAAAATAACCATAGGCCTTCCTTCTGATCTTCTTGAACTCTTCATCTGTCCATTCATCTCTTTTGCTTATTGTACTAAGGTACTTGCCAATCTGCAACCAATCTCCAACATAGAGTTCTTCTATGAAAGCCACAATATCATAGACATGGCAAACATGATCAACCATAGTGGCTGAAATTTCTGCATCATCATCTTCTGCAAGTAGAGTCTCCTCATCATCATATCTGGCTCTAGACAACATATCTGCCACTGGATTATCCTTCCCTACTATGTGTTTAAATTCCGGATTTAATGACTTGATGTATGCAATCCATCTCAGTATAGCTATATCCGGAGTAGAGCAACTCGTAATCATACCAATCAATGGCAAGCAATTTGTCTCTACCACAACTAAAGCTCCAATAAAGTACTCCTTGTCAAATTTGAGAGCCGTAACAATCCCCAGTAACTCCCTCTTGATTTTTGGATATCTCCTCTGTCTCTCATTTAGGACTTTCACCCCAAACCGAATAGCATACCTGTTTCCATCTGCATTATCTTGACCCACAGCCCAACCTATGCCAATTGGACTAGTGTCAACTGTCAATACAATAGGTCTTCCACAATTATAATCCGCTTTCCTGAGAGTAGGAGCAATCTGCAATAACTTCTTTAATTTCCGCATGGCTCTAGTGTGGCTCTCATCCCAATAGAATTTCTGCCCCTTTCGAAGCAGCTAATATAAACAATCTACTATGTGTGCAAAATGAGGTATCCAAATCATATAAAACACACAAGCTCCAATGAATCTCCGTACCTCTGAAGTGGTAGAACAATACTTCGCAATCTTGCCTATAGCATCCACCTTATCAGGTGAGGGTTTCCTGCCATAATATCCACACATATGTCCAACAATGACAACCTCATTCACTCCAAAAACAGATTTTTTCCCTGAAAGTGTCAAGTTCACAGGTGGAAGCGGTACAGCTACCGGCTTCACCTTATTATCCACAGTCTTGTATTTCGTGTCAACCCTGGCTTCATTATGCTCTTCTGCATTACTCAAATCTTGTTGTAAATCAGCAATTCTGCACTCCAATAACTGAATATCCTCAGCCCTCTGCTCTAAGGACTGCATAGGAACAGCCCTAAAATTTGGATGCTGAAATATCTCAGCAGTAAACTCTGTTGGCTGAAAATTTTCAGCCCTGTGTGTCTCTCTAAGCTGATCATAATCAGCTGGAAACTCTGTTTGCTGAATTTTTCAGCACTCAACACTTTTTGCTGAATCACCTCAGCCTCTGATTCAATCTATGACACAAAATCTGCAATTTCATGAAACATGTCCAGGGATTGCACTAATACATTACTGTGACAACTCTGCATATCAATTTTTAGCATATCTTCCATCGTATCTGCACAAATCATACTGTCATACATCCCATCTATGTGCTCATCATCCTCTAAAATTCCTGCATTTTTCAAAATTTTCTCCTTCCTGCATATGTACTGCCTGGCAACTCTAGGCAACCTAGAAATCTTCTGATAGCTCATCGAACTGTTTGCTGAAATCCCAATAAAATCGGAGGAGAAAACACTACTGCCAGGAGGCGAGAACTCCAATCTCCTCTGCTCTGTACCACCGTCGTTTCGCGAAACGGCGGTACCTAATGAAAACCCGAATCCCTCACAGTGGCCAAAGGTGCATCTCTAAGAGTATCCCTGTTTCTAACATGGTTCACACACAGAGTCATAAACTGAACTGCTCTCATACCATCTTTACTGCGAATCCGTGCATAAGCAGAACCATCATCCATTACCTTTGTTTCCATGTGCATCTCTGTGATGAATGGCTGTCCAAGAATTATGGGATAAGAGCATGAATCCTGCACAAAGAAATGGAAAACCTCCTCTACATCTCCAATAGAAACCCTGACACTGGGACAGGCAGCATACAAATCACCTGCAGTGTTATTGGCGGCTCTCATACGCCATCCATGCTCTACATCCATAGGCCATATGTTACTCTCATAAACTCCACGAACTATGAGATTAATCTCTGAACCATGATCCACCAATGCAACATAAGGCACCTGTTTCTCTCCAATTTTTACCATTGTCTCTGTAGTTGCGCTAGCCCAATGACTCCGCGAAAAGTGACTACGCGGTATCAAGACAGGCTCATCAGTTTCAGCGTAATGCATAGGCTGAACCCTCTTCTCTACCTGCAGAAAAATAGAAGCATTCTCAACCATAACCTCATCCTCATCCTCATCCAACTCCCCAATCAAAACTCCCTGTGTATCAGTAGTAGGCAATGCATGTCTTTTCCTCTCCAGGACCTCCTGAAACTGATCTTGAAACTCTATTTTCGAGATGCCCAAAACCTCAGAAATAGCGAAAGTCACCTCACTGCTAAGTATCTTGTCATTAAAGATTTTCTTCATGTCTGTAGATGTCTCAATATCAGACATCAATCTAAACCCTAACTGCTTTCTCTCTCTAGGCTCTTGCCTCTTTTCTCTTTTTTGAGCATCTTCCATCTGTCGATCTGGCCCTAGTCTCAAAGACGGTTCTGCAGTAGGTGGAGTAACAAACTCACCCCCTCTAGTCTTTTTAGCTCCACTTGGATTATCTTCATCCCTCTTACACTTCTCCTCGACAAGTACATATGCTCCCTGAGACTTAGCCAAATAAGCATAAATAGAGTACTTGTCAACAGGCGAATCCGAACCTGTCTCAGATCTGATGCTAGAGCCTGTACTAGTCAAAACAGTTTGCTGAATTTTTCCCTTGTTTGCTGTCTCCATAGCATAAGTCCATAGTGCTGACTGATTCTCTGATCCCTTCTCAATCTAGACTCCATATATAGAAGCATCTCCTCTAGCTGTCACATAAGAAGTACGTGCAGCCATGTCATCCACTAACTTCTTCATTCCGCCTTTCCCAAAGTTGGTAGCAAGCGGAGCTCCTGTTTCAGTCAACAAAATCTTACCATCTTGTCCCCAAAATACCAAATTCTTCCTCCTTGCATCCTGAAAAGATTCACAATCCCTGCAATGCTGATGGTCCGTACTATCGCACCAAATACATCTCCGATCTCCCCTAGGTGCACTAGGAGCACTCCTAGGTGCAGTAGGAGCACTAGAAGAAATAGTAGGCGCAGTCGAAGCAAAATGCTCTTTCAAATTTCCCACCAACTCTGCTTTAACTGACTCCAGTGTCAAATCCCTTATGCCTTTGATTATGTCATCAAGAGAGGTAGGCACCGATGGAGCGGATGGTTTTGGAGCAGAAGGTATAGGCATCAGTCATGGAGCAGGAGGAATAGGAGGAGTAGAAACAGTAGGCACTGGCATAGGCCAAGAAACTGGCTGAGGAGGAGAAGAAATAAGAGGGATAGAAGCAAGCATAGAAGCAGAAGACGATGTCGATGTCATAGAACCATTCTGTAGGCGGGTCTTCCATATCCTCCTCTTGGTCAAAGTCGAGACTGCATCCTGGGCATCCTGCCAATTTGTTTTAAGACCCATAGGCTTTGTGCGATCCTCAAGAAGCTCTCCTAATTCTTCCTGAAGAGCAGGATCTGTAGCTTGCAAGAAAAGCTCAACTTTTTCAACATCCAATGCTCTTTGTTCAATGGCATCAAGCTGACTATACCTCTCTTCAAATTCTCGAATCAACTCTGAAGCAGCTAGACCTTTGTTTGGCATGTAGACCCACTCTCGGAATGACCGCCGTGTAGCCATCCCAAAGTCCTCAAGGAAATAATCTTCTTTCAGGGCCTTCTTAAAATCTTGCCAATGCGAATTTTGAATAAAAAGATCAGTCACTTTTGCCCTCAAGGCGGGTGTGACAAGACGAAGGAAGTACTTACTCATAAGTCCAGCTGGAACTCCAAAAAACCCCATCTTTATCTTATATGTCTTCAAATATGCTGAAACATTACGGCCATCAAATAGCTTCTTCTCATTCTCAACTGCTTCAATCGCCTTAGTCGCGCTGTTTGCATTCTCCTGCTCTGAATATAGTTGCCTTTGCTGAGACAATTGTTGTTGATGCAATTGCTGCTGTTGCTGCATATACAATTGTGTCTGCTGATTTTGAAGCTGCATATACATGGACATATTCTGCAAAATCTGCTTTAGATCATCTGTTGAAGTACTTGACGTAGCAGTCATTGATGGAGCCGAAGTACAGGACGCAGCTGGAATTGTAGAAGAGGCTGAAATAGATGTTGAAGTATCTCCCATCCTAAAATTTCTGCGACGCTTTCACGTCGGGCTCACCAAAGATGTCGAAGGATTTGCCAAAGCAAAGCAAAGTCATTTCTACAGAAGACCTTGACTAATTTCATGATAGAAGATCAATCGAAGCAAACAATCAAGACAAATATGATGCCAAGTAACAATTGTATTACTGCCAAGTTATCTCTGAGCATAGAGAAACATTATAACAAACCACATGTGATCTATGCAATCAACCCATGCCATGTATACAAGCTCAAGTATTTGTGATTGCAACAGTTGACAAAACTATTCCACCCTCTCAAGAGCAATATGAAAACTGAGAATAGCTCTTCAAATCATGACAATTTGATTGAACTGCTCAAACCTTGTGGTTCAGAATTATTTATTGCTGTTGCTTTTCCAAAGTCTATAAGAAAGCATACTGCTTGATTTACCAAATGTATGTGCACCAGAGAGGGCCACCACATCTTTTATGTCATCAAGCTCTACTGCAGCAAATTTGGTCACAATAGTATCCAAAGACTCTCTTGCAGATGGTAGCCTGGATGCAACAAGGAACTTATATGCTACTTTACTGTCTTTCCTTCCTAAGTTGACATTCCATGTTAATTTCAGCTGTTAAACATATAAAGACAGCTCATACACATCATAACTACATCTAAATGGCCAACATCACGATTGATCCCTTTTTCCAGAAAATTAGAGGATTGTTACTTCTGAGAAATTCCAAGATGGATCCATTACTTACACCTCTATAAACTGAAAAGTAGGACTTGTAAAAGCACAAGTTCTCATCTCAAGGATTAGCAATTTTCAGAAGTAATTGGTTTGCTGAAGCAGGTTTATGATTGAATGACCTATAAATTGAAGGCAGATCCATGTGTGAGAATATAGCTAAGAGCAAAATTGACGCTGATGCAATAACACCGCATTGAAGGAGAAACACAGCTCGCAGACTACTTTCATCCAGAGTATTATATACTCCTCGTGACATGCACTATATGGCATACTGCACAGCCTGTAGCACAGTACCCAAATTGGCAGCAATTCCCCACAACTGTTATATCTGGTAACAACTCCAATACCCGGAAGATTCTAGTCAAAAGCTACTACATCAGCTCATGGAAAATGGCAGTCTGACTAACAAGCTTCAAGATGATGCCATAACATGGTTGAATCATCTTTCCCATGTTTAGCCTTCAAAAAAAAACTCTTAGTCATCCAAGTAATAGTAGGAGCCTGCAGACTTCAGCTCCCTATCTTTTGTAGAATCTAGCTTGTTGATACGAGGCCGATAGTTTGTGGGATCACGTCTGAAAGAAATATCCAAATGCGATAGAAACAGGTTCATGCCAGTCAAGAGAGACTGTGGTGTATTCGCAACACAGTCAATTGATGGTTTTCCCTCATACACAATGACCCTGTCAGCCAGGTATGTTGCCATAATGAAGTCATGCTCAACAACAAATGCAGTCTTTTTAGCATGCAAGATAAAGCGTTTGATCTCTTTTGCTACCACAATACGTTGCTCTGAATCAAGGTAAGCACTCGGCTCATCGATAATATATATGTATGCAAGCTTTTCGAGGCACAAACATAAAGCAACCCTCTGGTCTCTTCCTCCGTGAAGACTTGTGGTACATCGACCATGTACGACTCCATCACGAGCGTTCCTTTCTGCTCATCCAAAAAAACTAATAGCAGACGGACCAGGATTTCCGTGTTGCTATTAATATCCCCCCCAAAAAGCCTTCAACACGCCATTTCCATCCAACAAAGCGGCTCCTAAATTGGCTTTTCTCCCCCTTAAACTTGAAAATCCATAGCTACATTTTGAATCTTCACTTTACTATCCCTACAAATAACTGTTCTTGAATCACCCACATTGGCAACAAGGAGACGGTCACCCACCAAAACAGCAGTTGATGCCATTGAGCTAGCCTCTCTGCGCAGCTGACTATTTTCAGCTTTCAAATACTCTGAATCCATTTGCTGATATGTTTCAACTATTGCACTTCTTGTATCATGAATAAACTTAGGATGTTTAATCAGATTTTTGAAAAGGTTCTTTTGCACATAATCTGTAGCATGAGAACCTCCATGACCATCAAATACACCAAACAAGCCAACAATGTGCCCATCAACTTGAGCAAATCGGGCCTCATAGAAATCCTCCATAAAGGCTCTTCTCCATGAATTTGTAACACCTCAAGTGCATTCTTGCACTTGAATCCGTCGCTCTTGGCTGGCTAGTTTACACACTAGCATTTCTCTCGACCAAGTTGGCGAGCAAGTTCTTCTGCAACCACTTGCTCCTCTTCATCTTCTCAAAGAAGTCTTGAGATTCCCACAGATACTCATACTTATCACCCTAATTCTCCATTGAGCATAATGCGAAACTCCTGTGAACTATTGATCAAAACCTCCTCGTCTAGGTTGACTGACCACTTGGCAAGGCATGCCAATTAGAGCATTATTGATTAATTCCTCTTGCTCCAAACCATCTTCCACGTAGAACAAAAGTAAAAACACAATAACTAAATATGTACAAAGTATCAAATCCCACACACAACTTTTGAGTGGTTTTCACACCTCGAATGCGCAGCAATACGACAACGTCGGAATTCAACTCGATCTTCCTCTCAATCTTGCCTAGCGATCTGGTACTTGGCAAGCCACGTCTCCATAGAGGCATGGTGCAACATACAAAAGCGATTCACCTTCTCCTCCATTGAGGCGTCCATTCTTTTTTCTACCCCATTTCCAACCATCACATCTCCAGTCAGTCTATCATCGTCCTTCAGCGACCATAGCATTTCATTGTCTGGATCCACCGTTGGTAGCCATTGTGAAATATGCACTAGCACCTCAGATACCAACCAACCTTCAGCCATGCTACCTTTGGCCGAGCTCGTTGTCACACAAAGCCTTTCAGGGTTTTCATGAAGCACTCCAAGAAGAACATCCATCGCGTAATGGACAGGTCCAGCAATCTCCACTTCATCTACAAGATGCACAAGAAGGTGGATTTGTATTGTGAGCATGCTGGTGGGCAGGTATTTCTCAAAGAGACAGACCATCTCCACTACTCCCCGCCTCGCCGATTCAATAGAGGACATCTTAATCTTCTTCTGTGAGATCCATTGCACTGTGGGAGCTTTCACTCAACTGCCGAAGACCCACGGACAGCTTATTGTTTCAAGCTTTTCAAGCGAGCTCTAATGGCTATCTCTCACCTAGCCGACACCCCATCGATCCTACAAGTGTAGTGAGCTTACCTTGATGCTCAATTGAGTACCCTCCTCTCTCTTTCACTCCGGTAGCTCCACGATTCTTGATGCTAGCTCAAGCATCCTCAAGCCTTCTCCATCTCTCCAAGCTCCATCCTCCATAGCCGAGCGCACAAGAGAAGAGAAGAGAAGAGAAGAGAAGAGAAGAGAAGAGAAGAGGAGATGGTGAAGAGCTTCACCCTCTTGATCCCTCACTCTCACACACACTCACTCCCTCACACTCTCACACTCCCTCTCTCAAGAGCACACACAAGCAAGAAGGAGAGAAGAAGAGAGGAAGAAGAAGACTCTTTTTGCCACACAACAAAGAATGAGGTTCTCATTCACTTTTCAAATTTATATAAAAAGCCCTAAATCCTTTTTGAGTGGTCATCCCCTTTTCCTTCTTTTACATGGCCGGCCGTAGCCTAGGCCCTTTTTCCCATTTCCCACCATTCTAATTTATCCTATTCCCAACTAATGCGCACACTTTGCATAGGAGCAAGCCTGGCACTCTTTTACAAAGATTCAGGGGCGCTCTCACATTTTAATGGTGTTCCCTTTTTCTCTTTTGTTGTCTTGAGCCAACACCGAGGCTTTCTGAGGGTCGTGCCCGAACATTTAATATTTTTAGGGACTGGTTACCGATCAAGGTGCCCTTTTTCTGCTTTTATACTGTGCCTTTTTTGCTTTTTCCATTTTTTTCTATTTTCCACTCCTCTGTGATGCAGGAAACACGGTAACATTACCCCCCTCCTAATCAAGTGTCAGTCCCATGGCACTGCAGTGGGATGTAGTGGCTCGTTAGGTCGGCTACTAGGTGGAACAGGTAGGTGGGTGACAATGCTTCCAATGTGGTTGGGTGAATGATAAGTGATGGGGTTTAAGGACGATGACCAGGAAAGATTCCGGCATGCTTTAGGCTTCATGAAGATACTCGGCATCTTTCACACAGTTGTGGCGCCCCTTATGTAGCCAGTCGTCTTTTGAGTATCAAAAACACTTGAAGCAATAAGAAATCCCTTAGGGGGGTGGTATTGGAGGGATTTATTATGGAGAAACCCCCCAAACACTGTTTGCCTTGAAAATTTGTGGCTTTGATTGAAGATCCTTGTCTTTGAGTTGAAAGTCTTCAGTTTTGAGTTGAAGGTCTTCAGGCTTGTGGAATCAATAAGTGATCCATAGATCTTGAGGCGTTGGGCATGGATCATTGGACAATGAGGTTCCAAGATCTATGCCAATGGCAGTTCTACCTTGACTTGGTTCAATCATGGTAGCCATCAGCATAGGCAGATGGCTGGATGCCGGCACATGAAAATAAGGTTTGAACATTAAAGGATACCGTGGGCGATCCTCTTCCACAGGTAGCCATTTCCTGAAACTCGAACATAACCTGCAAGAAAAGTTGTGCACTCCCTAAGGGGTGTGTCTGTCTCGCTGTGTAGTGTGTGGTGCTCGTGGCGGTGGAAGTAAGAGATGGGTCTAACCTTGGGCAAGCCCTTGTTAACGTCCCACACTTGAGGACCCACTTTGTGCTTCATTGGAGGTGCGGTGCAATTCTTAGAGTGACAGGTCTGGAAGTCCTGCCCTTGATGTGCCCTAAGTGTGAAGTGGGGAGGGGGCTAGGGAGAACCCTAGGTGCGGTGATTATGGTGCTTCTTTCTTCTTCTTCTTCTTCTTCTTCTTCTTATTCTTTTTTTTTAATATTTTTTTTCTTTTTTTGGTTTTTTTTTATTTTGTAATTTAATAACATAAAGAGGCGTATACATGGAGACAAGCAATACAAGGGCATGACGGGAGTTTACTCCTCGTCATTTGAATGGTGGGTAGGGGATGGCGTAGGGCGGGGGGACCTTGTTAAGGAATCTTCGACTCAACAAGTAGCCCTTGAGGTTGAGGCGGGTTTTGAGAGTGGTGGTAGAAAGGAAGGGGTGGTTGCACTAGGTGAATTTGCTGTCGCTTATATCTTCGAGCAGTGCAACACAGAAAGATGGCAAAAGAGAAGTGCGCATCATGAGGCGAGTCATGGTGCTGCTGTCTATGGTGATGGGGTTGAAATAGAGGGGTGGGAGGTGGCGTTCTTGGGGTGCGGGCTCTTGGTGGACTAGGATTCTAATTAGTCTAAGATAATTACAAGTGGTTATGAAGGCGGGGTCAGGACAGGAGGTGAACTCGCTAAGAAATATATCTATAGAGCTGTACAAATCAGGGAGGGTGAAGAGAAGGGTGTCCCTATGGGAGGTGCTATTGGTGTTATAGATAATGGGGAAGTCAAACCTGCCATGGATGGATGGATTAAAGTCGACCCCTACCCTTCAAGGATATAGCATAAAAGTAGGGTCGTTTCTCTCAGAAGGGAGGGTGTTGCAAAATGCCATCCACGCATCAAGGTTGACGTCAAAAATGTGTTTCCTCCAAGTGGGTTGGCAATTATAGCCTTCCACTGATCTAGGCACTTGGAGGACTTTATCCTGCCAAAATTCGAGGTCCTCGGCTCCCCAAGCAGTTGGGTGGGCCTCGCTCTCCGCTAACCACATGGCCTTGAGCCTTGTACCCATAGCGATGACATCCTCTACAAGTTGAATGGGCAGTACTCTATTCAAGGTAGCGAGAAACTCAAAGCCAAGTCAAAGGGGTCGCGGTTATATTCCTGTTGTTCCCAGATAATCAATTTGGCATGGAATTCAGTAGGGGGATCTTGATGGCGCGGTAGGAGAGGGGTAATCTTGATGGCGCGGTAGGAGAGGGGTAGGTTGTCTTGAAATAGGTCTAATATTCAGCTTTCTCCTTGCCTTCTCTACCATTTCCTTCCTGCGGTTAGCTTGGGCTGCTCTTCTCTCAGCAGACGTATCAGGGCACTGCACTTCCACTTGTTGTGGCTGAGGGGGTGGTGGGACGTATTCCTCCTCCTGAGGTCCTAGATCGAACTCCGGTTCACCCCCTTCTGCTTGCTCGTCTTCTTGTGCCTTTGCCTCTGTGAAACGGAGTTCATCTATTTCTTGCGTTGTTAGGCCTACCTATGCAAGATATCTTCTTTGCTCCTCTAGGCTCTGTGACGAGCCTCCTAGCTGCAGCGACACATGATGCAGGCTTGCTGTTAGCACTCTGCGTGCAATGGTTAGTTTCTTTTGCAGTCGATCATTGGATTAATTTCCTTCCAGTTTGGTGGAGTGGAGTAGTGTATTGAGAAAGGTGTGCTGTTGGGCTATCATGGAGAGTTGGGCCGCCTCTGCCCAATTCTCAGCCAGCACCCTATCTCCTTCGGCTTTGGCTAGCCGGCGTGCTAAGTCCGGTATTCTCCCCTCATTGTGTTCAACCTATTCTTTTTCTCTTTTTTCCATATCTTCCAGGCTCTCCCCCTGATGGAGGGTCATGGCCATGAGTTGTTGCTGCTGGGCCTCGAGCTCACAGTGCAGGCGGGACTGCTCCTGGCATTCATCAACGATCTGTGCATTGAGCTGGTCCAGTTTCACCTGCATTCTTTGCACCTGCTCTTCCCTTAATTGGTCCAGCTTTGTAGCCTCCTGTCTCATCTTGTTAAGCTGGCTTTGTGCTTCCAGGTTGACTGCAGATAGCTAATCATTCTTGGGTCGAAGGTGAGCATTGGTTTCCCTCTCCCCATTGAGACGCTCCATCAAGATTTTTCTCCTTCCTAGCAATGTCACGTTCCTTCAGGGCCTTTAATTCCTCAACCTCCTTAGTGTTGGCTTCCTCCCTAAGTGCATCAATCTCCCTTTGATATTATGTTATCTTCTTTGTTCTCTCTAGCTGAAGAGCGGCTTGTGATTCTCGTTCTGCTGCCAGCTCCTCCACGGCTGTCCTCATTTCTTCCCTGGCCCTTTCTAACTGCGATAGCAGCTCCTTAACATATTCGTCTTATTGGCCTGCTGGAGGTGGGGGGTGGGGCATGGTGGTGGTGGTGAAAACGTCTTCTATTTTCTGCCTTTTCAGCTCCGACCTTGGCTCCAGTTTAGCCGTGGCTGCCCTTTTGGCTCCCGATGTTGGGGTTGCCACGGCCGCTTCTCTTGCCAGCTCTCGTTCCACCAAGAATTGTAGCCAAGTGACCACGTTGCTCTCTTCGACTTTTGGGGTGGAACCTTGGGTGGCGGTGGCATGGGGGTGTCGTCATGATAAGAGTGGCTAGCATGGAAGGTATGAAGAGGGGGAGAGTTGGCATCATCGGATCTTTTCCTTTTTCTTCTGCTGGGGGAAGGGGTGCGATTTTCGGCACACTTGTATACTGGGACCAAGTGCCTCCGTTCGGTGCGGACCCTCTGCTCCTTCCTCGTCTCTTTTGTGCTGCTCCTCGATGAAGCAACGGGTTACTAGCTCTATTTCTTCCTCTTCCTTCCTTCTCAGCTCCTCCTCGGTCTTCTTTTTTCTCTCCTCCTCATCCTTGACTGACTCCCTTTGAGCCCTTTCCAGATCTTCCTTCTCCTTCTTCTTTCACTCCTCTTCTCTTTTTCCATACAGGGCTTTGGGTCATTGTTCTGCATGCCTCTATGGTGTGCCCTAGGATTCTCCCTCTTCGTTTGCATCTGTCTCTATTTCATCAGACGACCTTTGCTGCTCTTCTGTGTGAGGCATGGACTGTGACGGTGACTCGTCACTTTCTTCATCACCTCCCTTCTTGTCTTCTCCTGCTCGTCCTTGCCCTAGTGCTTCTTGGATGATTGTCGTAAGGACACCTCCAAACCCTATGGTGGAGGCTTTGGCGGATGATGCCTTGCGGGTTGATCGGGACGACTTGGACTCCCCTCCCACGGCTCTTCCTCCTGTTGCAAGGGCCTTACCCGAAGCCTCTATTGTCTTCCTCACAAATCCATTAAGGTTCACCTCGTCCAGTGATTGCGCCACAATGCTGTCGAGCAGAGGTACATTGATTCGGTTCACTAAGCTGTTGTACCTCTGGCTTGAGAACAAGGCGTGCACCATCTTTACCTACAGCTGAATTTCTAGGTTAGGGATGTTCGCCATGCTAATTCCATCATTGATGTGGACCTTCACTTTGTCCATCCCCAACATGGTGTAGATGTCTCTTTTCGGCTTCCTTTCCACCTTATTCGGCAGCCCTAGTGCCCTTTCCACCAACTCAGGGGTCAGCTGGATTTGCACCTATCTGGTGGCTTCATTGTCGCGCACCATGATGGTGCCTCTGTTCCTATTGAAGGTGCGCAAGAAATCAGCGCACTGGGAAGGTCCACAAGAAATCAGCGCACTAGGTGTAATCCACCCTCCGGCCCACTGCATCCAAGTACTTCTGCAAGTGGCACTGCTCTATGATTTGGCCTACTGCCAGCTCTTCGATGGTGGCCAGGTCTTCAACCTTGAAGACGTGGTGGAACTTTAACTGGTTGAAAGCTCTTGTTTCCACCGTGAGGCCGTACTTTACTTGTTCCTCCTCCGAGAAGGGGAGCTTGCTCGCTTTGTCCTGGCTTGCCATGATCGCCACCTACACGTTCAACCATTTCCACTTTTAGTGCTTTTGACAACTAATTTGCTGGAAGAATAAAAGCATATCAAACTTTATTGAACATAGCCTTAACTTTGCCTTTCAGACTTTTACCATCACCTCTTACCCTTGCATTTCAAATTTAACTGATGTTTCACATTTGGTTTACTTTTTAGATTCTATTTTGTTTATTTTTTACATTCCAGTACATTCCACCTTATTACCCCTTCCCCCTTTGGAAAAGAAGAATCTGTCCTAGGATTGGAGGTTGCGAGGCTAAGGGCTTTCAACAGAAAGGGCATCGCTCTATTTGTGCAGGAGCCAAGTGTAGAAGTTGGGGTTATATTCCAGTTGAGTGGCGCGGTCCAGATCAAAGGGTCAAATCCCTACGTGTGTGATGTATGTGAGGACATCTGTGAGGAAGTCACTAGAGTCGACTCGACTTGTGATGTGGAGCTCTTCCTCTGTTAAGAGACGGTCAAGATAGGGATGCCGCATGATATCCTCATCCATGGGTCAGCCCTGAAGAGTGGTTAACACTCTATATGAGGTAGGTGCGACGTAGGTGGGATCATACTCTGCCATTTTGATGGCTCGGCATTGTTTGGCGTTGGTCATTGTGTGATATCCGTCAACCTCCCATTGCAACCTAAGAGCGTACCACTGCCTCAAGAAGGGTGATCCAGTATCAGCAAGGTGGCATAACCTTGCAATCTCTTGGTCAGTGATAGCAGAAGTGGTCCGTGGATCATATGACGTGATGAGGCATTGTTTAATGACTTGCTCTTTGGAGACCTCGCTACCAAGCAACTCAGCAGCAGAGCGAGAAGCCTGTGCAAAGGCGAATTCAAAAGTCTCCCAAGAGCAAGGCATATTGTGCACTTCTATTGCAAAGGGTTCCGCTAATAGACCCAAGTCCAAGCGGTCATAGCTGAGGGCTAGCGACACAAAGGTGGCATTGAGCCGTTTGATGCAGTCCACCACATCATCTCTGGTGTCCTTTGTAAGGTCAACGACTAGCACTAGAAATGACTTCCGTTCATAGGAGGGCGTAAGGCCGACCGGGTGGTTGAGATTTGCTAGAACTAGAGGCCCTGATAGTACATAGTTGCGGTTGGGAGTCTCCTTGAGCCTACAATCGGGCTGTTTGCAAGGTGGGTGGGTTAGGGTCAGTCGCAGCAGCTAGGCTGCTGTAGTCAGCTTTACTACAGAGAGTCGGGTTGACTTGGTCAGATGATGCCACCTGTGACGGTGGCTGTTGCTTGGGCCGATAGGTTTGTGTGACTCTCATGGGCCGAGTTGGATGGCTGGGGCTCTGGAGAGCACTGCAGCCTATGGTCTTAAGGTGTTAGGGGACGTGGGTTGATCAAGCTTGAGGGTGGCGTAGGACTAGTGCCTTTGGCCATAGGGGCCTTAGGGATCCACAGTGAGGCATTTCTCTCATAGTAGCCTTGCACACGTAAGAGGGTTTTAGGGACTCATATTTGCTTAATCACGCGGCACTTCTGGTAATTTTGTCTTGGCCTCCTAGGTTTAGAGTTGTGGGTTTTATGCAGACAGGCGCGTCTAGTCCTAGGCAATTCTCGAGGCTATTTAGGCACACATTGAAAGCGAGGCTATTGGGCCCTTACTTTGGTTGCTGTGGTCTGCGGTTTATGGAAATCAGGGAGTGGCAGACGTGCACTATCCCCTCCTTAATCTTGCCTATAGATGTTTCTATCGGTGGCCCTACGGACGGTGATGGTGTTATGCAGCCCTTGTTGAAGGTTGTGACAATCCGCACGTTGCCGATTGCTAGGTGGATGCACTGCGACTCATAATCAACATTGCAGTGAGTTTGTTTTTGGAAGGTTCGTGTGAGCATGACTCCATGCCTGCGTCCGTAGCACTCGGCAACACGTAAAATAGCATTGGAACAGTCTCAGACTCGATAGAAACGATGACCCTGCACCTGCCGAGAAGTGCGTAAGATTGAGCCCTATATGGGCTTAATTTGGCCTTGTAGATTGAAGTAGTGGTTTGCCAAGTTGGATCCAATGCTTGTGCATTAAGACATTGAAGTCTGCTCCCTCATCAATCAAGGTATTGAAAGCGCATGTTTGCTTGGCAGTGACCGTGATACGGAGGTAAGCGAGTTCTACAGCTTCCTCATCACCATCATTGATTTCAGTGATTGTGGCTGCTCGTATTTTGATCAGAGGTTTTAGCATTGGTGGCTCATGCAAAGGATGAGTGGGAGGGAACTACTTCTTGACACGACTGCCATTGAAGAAGCCTATTCCTTCACCATCTAGGGTCTTGAGCTCAACATTATCGGTTCGGCTGATTGCCCGAACCTTGAAGGGTCCGAGACCTTTGAATTTCATCTTTTTCTTATGTCCTTTAACTGAGTGGAGGAGCACTAAGTCACCCTTCTCAAACTCGCGCTGCTTGACATGCTTGTCAAACCAGCTCTTGCGTTGGGCTTTCTCGCAGATAAGTGCGTGGATGGCTAGAAGACGAGTCTCCGATAGGCGTTCCAGCTCGACCATGCATTGTGTCCATGCTTCCTTCCCTTCCCATCGTTCTTGGAGTGCTATTCTCAGGCTAGGGACAAAGAATTCTAATGGTAGAATTGCTTCAGTCCCGTAGGTCAGCCTAAAGGGGGTTTGGCTGACAACTGTTTTATAAGCTGTGTGGTAGGCCCACAAGGTTGCCATCAACTTGTTGTCCCAGTCGCTTCATGAGATTGAGACTAATTTAGTTAGGATGCTGATAAGAATTTTGTTAGTTGATTCCGCCCGGCCATTAGCATGAGGGTAGTATAGTGAGGATTTGCGATGGATGATAAGAAATGTGAATTTAGTGAAGCATTTAGGGAGGTCTTGCGGTTTCCACTGTTCTTTTGATAGTGTATCCTTGGGGTGCTTTGCCTTATCTTTCCTTAATCGTCTGCATCGCTTTGCCTTATCTTTCCTTAATCGTCTGCATCTCAAGTGGACGGGTAAGTCCCCCTTGGTGCGTCAGGTCATGGGCAGCCTAGGGATCTCTGGGTCACTATCCGAAGTAACTTCTGATTCAGAGTCAAACCCTCCATCTTCGCTAGAAGAGGTGGTCTCCCCTGGTGGCTATAGTTTAGATGGCGATTTGGTTCTAAGTATTGATGTCGTTCTGGTTGGGATAGGCCTACTTGCTCAAGGTCTACGGCTCCTATGCATTCCAACCAAGCACGATCACATTTCATGTGCATGACTCCTTGCTCCATTTTAAAGGGCATGCCTTTTCTACGGCTTGGCGTCTGCTCGTATCTACTCAATTTCTTGTTCTTCAGTGTCGTATTCTATGGTATCCACTTCACCCTCGCTCTCATCATTGAAGGATTGACAGTCTTCATATTCATCGCAGGAATCCTTGTCATTCAACTGCTCGTCGTCTCCTAGGGCTTGGTATGCCTCGTGTAGTTGGTCAGGAAGAACCAGGGCCCAGTTATACATGAGGTTCAACTCGTGCACCCTGGTCCATTGCCATTTGGAATCCTTCAAGAGATCCTGGAGTGGTTTGAAGTTGGCAGCTGGGTTGCTAGCTAGCTGGTCCATTAGGTATTCCAATACCCCCTAGAGATCCCTTTTGTTGGATGTCACTTGGAAGGTGACATGCTTAGGCTTTCCATGGAGGCTTGCTGCCATCATGTAGACTGGTGCAGAGAGTGCTTCGTATGTCTTGCCTATTGTTTTGATGGCCTGCTCATACGCCTCATGGTCTGAGAATGGTAGGTCAATTTGTAGCGAGGACGTGCATCTAATCCCGCTCATCCTCTGGGCACGGGATATACTTGGTCAAGGACCCATAGGGCCTCTTGACCTGAGTGTTTCCCTTGAGCATAGCAGAGATGGCGTCTAGGTTGACTGGTGAGGTCTTCTAGGTGTCCATCTCTATTCTTACGGCATCAATTCTATTTCCAAGGAAGATCAAGCCATTACCCCAATCTTCGATGACTCTAGCATTGCGCATCCAGGGTCAGCCTAATAGGACATCGTAGTCCACTCCCTTCATGACTATAAAGTTGACAGAGAACTGGACACCTGCGATCTTCGCTGGCCAATTCTTCAGTACCCTGAATGGCTTCACTCTCATACCATTTGCTAGCATGACGTTAAACCTAGCAGCTTTGATAGGCAGGTTTCCCCAAGTCTGAAGCATTGCATGGCTAAGCACACTAACCCTGGCTCCCGTGTCTACGATTCCATTCCTTGTTGTGTCACCCAGGGCTAGGACCGGCAAGACCGCGTGCATCTTAGAGCCTTCCCAAAAGGCGTTGACGTGCAAAGATTTAGGCGCAGAGTGCAGCCCCAAATTTGGCAATTGTGTTTCTGGATCTTGGTCTCGAGGGTCTACTGTGACGTGCTCTTGTGATCCCTCGACCCACTGCTTAAGGTCTTGCCATAGGGCAGGGTGCTGCTTAAGCAGATCTCCCAGGCTAAGTGTTACAGGGGTGGTCACTAGTGTGGTCAGGAGAGTTAGATACTTGTCCTTCCTTCAGCTTAGACTGTTCGGGCCAATGGCCGCGGCTGATCTGCGGCTCTGTTGCGTCTAGGCTTGGTCTGAGTGGCAGTGCTTGTGGCATAGTTGCTTCGGACGACTTAGGTTGAGGTGGTGATATTAGTGTGCTTATGCTAGAGAGATCATCAATCTTGTCCTCTATGACAGGTTGAGCATCTTTGAGATGTTGTTGAGCCTCCCTCACCCATTCCTTCACCTTTTCTATGGCCTCTAATTGTCTTTTTGGATGCGGGTATTCCCTTATCTTAGCGCTTCCCTTTTCGGCTGTCTTAGGGGCTGAAGTCTCTGCCTCCGCGCCTGAGACTTTCTTCCCAATCGGTAGAGTCGTAGCACTCTCGGTATTTAGTGCAACCGTAGCTTCCGATCTCTTCTTCTTCCTCCTACGGCTTTTCTTTCCTATCGAGGTTGCGTCAAGATTGCTAGGTCCTAGCACAGATATGCCGGTCTCCTTTGTTTGGGCTCGGGTCATAACTCGCAAGGGAATAGGTGTGGCCTCCCCATCGGGGTTTTCGACACCAACAACCCCAATGGGACGGATGGCAAATTAGCTGAGCTAGAGGATGGCTTCCGCTTTGGGCAGTCTATGAAAAGATTGGTGATTCTGCACTCTACGCACCTTTGGTCAGCCTTGTCCCTGTTTTGCTGCTCTCTTTCAGGGCAGTGTGATGAGACATGACTGGGGTGTCCGCAAGTCCAATAATTGACTGGATCCTGTGGCTGCCCTCCTAGGCCTCTACCCAGTCCTCGTTCTAACACCATCACCGGCATGGGTCGATTATCCATGAGGACCGCGTTGCCCTCGTCGTCATTCGAGACGTAAGAGTATATGTAGGTCTCTTCATCATTCGGCTCCTCCACGTACTGTACTGGAGCATCGTTTGGTGGGTGGGTCACATAAGGACCAGGTGGTCTAGGAATGCCTATAGGATTTATGTCCATTCTAGGGACGGCTAGTTTTATATCATTAGGCGCGGGTAGAGCCAATAGGGCTCCCCTTTCGAAGAATGGCTGTGGCTTATTATCTAGATAAGGCTTGCCATAGGGTTGCGAGTATGGAAGTCTTCGTGGTAGTCTGCAATGTGCAATATCGTGGCCGAACCTATTGCAGTTAGCGCAAGGACTTGACCTAGGGTCTTGACACTCGGCCGGCAAGTGGTTTCCACCATACATGTATTGGATGTGTGGACGCATTGGTTGCCTCAACATGTCTTGTATCTTGGCTAATTCCATCTTGACCTCGGTCTGTCTCGGTGGCCTTCCCCTTATCTTGGGATGATGGGTTTGACCGCTCACTAGAGGCTGACATTCTCTCTAAGCTTCGCGGCCCTAGTCTCTTCTAGATTTGAGCTCCTAGAGCTCCGCTCTTTCAACTGGTCATCGACTCTGATGGCTTCCTCAAAAACTCTAGCCACCACGTCCCGCTACAAGCTTGAATTGCCAGCCAATGCCTTATATAACTCCTCGTCTCTAATTCCGCTGATGAATACAGTTGAAACTGCTTTGTTAGCTCGCCTAGAGGGATTCTCTTAAAGATACTTCTCACATGGGTCACATAGTCACGGATGTCCTCCTTCTCTTTCTGCTTGACATTCATCAAGCATACTAACAGGTTATCGGAGTATCCGGGCTCGGTGAACCTCTTGACAAAGAGATCCTTGAGAGTATTGAAGTTGGCTTGTTCCACGGCATCCAGGCTTGTATACCACGTCCTACCCTTGTCACCTAAGCAAAGCCTAAATGCTTGCGAACGTTGAGTCTGGTCATTGAGGCCGTTGGCTTCGCAGACTTGCTCAAACTACTCAACAAAGCTGTATGGATCGTCATGTGGTTGGTACTTATCGAGTTGCTTGGCAACAATCGGTATTTTGGCTTGGCTCTTTGAGCCCTGGTTTGCCCCTTATCCTACAAACAGAGACATCGCTAGTGCGGCGGCACTCTGCTCTACTGCGGTGTTATCGAGCAGCCATTTCATGAGGAGCTTGCTCAATGTCAGGTCTCCTTCTAGCACTCTCTCATGGTCTGTTTGGTTTTGGCCAGCCAAATTCAGCACTCGCTACACCTCATGCAGCTGCATGCTTTGCCTTTGGCTCCTAGCCTTTTGATCCCTATTATAATCAGCTATGCCCTGCAATACCTTGTGGGCTAGCCTTCTCTCCTCCTCTAGGTCTGCAATGATAGCGTCTACTGTCTTGTATCGGTGCTCGTACCAAGCGTGCAAGTCATAATTGCTCACCATTTGTTGTATAGCATCTGGAAATACACTCAAATCGAGCTCCTCATTAGACGGATGGTCTGAGCTTTATTCCGTCATGGTCGAATTCTTGCGCCCCGCTGCGCTGTCGATCAGGTTGAATAGTCGTCAGATCCTCGTCATTGGCACTCCTTGCTTGGTTCTACCCTGCACTTCACTTGTTTGTTTATGTCTTGGGTCCTCTCCTATTGGTGGGTTCCTTGAGTGATTTATCTGAGTGAGTTCCTTTTATTATTGAATATAAACCTCAATTTATGGTCACTCGTTGGTGAGTGTGTCATTTCTCGTGCACCTGTGCCCAATCAGACTTTCAGCTTTTTTAAGTGTACTTCAAGTGCGGAAATTCAATGTGAGTGCCGCAAGCAATTCCTTGGCGTCTCACTCACTCTCGCTCGTTACGGGCCTGATAGGCTTTGTTGCTCAAGTCCTGGCTATTCTAGTGGGTTCTAGGGTCTATACTGCTTCTTACCGTTCATGGGGGTCAACCACGGTTCCTCCAATTGGATTTTCATTCTCAACGCGTTAGGTCGCTGGGGAGTGCTCCAACACTGCCCCTCTGTCCCTTGGTCTTGACTCCTATGTCGATGTAACGTGTCCGCTAGTATCATCCAGGACACGTCTTAGCAGTCCATCGGAAAGGATGTCTAGAAAACTCTGCCCGGCACTCCCATGGATTGTTATGGGTTTTGCGTTCTAGGTCTTCTCGCTTCTGCCACGTAGCGGAAGTATCCTAGTCGTTCCTACTTAGGATCGATCGGAATTAGGGTTTTCCTGATTGGTCATTAGCTAATAGCAACTAGCGTCAGATCCGAGCGAACTACTTTACGCACAAACGCCAGGTCCAAAGTGGATTCACGCTGCACTTGGTTCAAGGAGAATGGGAAACAAGAGGGATGCAAGGCTCAACCTCTCTACCATAAGGCATAGTCCCATTCCGTTCCCCTAAAACCGCATAAATCGGGTAAGACGTAACTCTAGGTCATCGCTCTCGTTATTTGTTTTGATGACGATCATCATCCCGCTGTTCTTCGAGATTTTTGAGAAAAGTTCCCGGCTAACCGGGACCACCCAACCATAGGACAGACCCATGGCCCATCCTCTGCACTTTCCTCGGTTTGTTTTAGTTATGTAATTATCTAACACATTAATTTGACATATAACAATCAGCTTCCTTAATTAATCATGTTAAGCACTGGTTCCTTCACGTAATCTTATCACGTGACATAGAAAAACAGTATCAAGCAAGCTCTTTTTTTTAAACATTTCATCATTTTATCTTTGAAATACAAGGAGTTCCACCCGTAGGCTTGTCCATAATCCGCCCGAAGGCTATCGAGTGATCCTCAGGGACCACTATTCCAAGTTTCCGCCCGTAAACTAGTATGCGGGCCTTGAGATCTAATCCCGAGTCACGTTAGCCTCTTGTACAAGACCTAGAAGGTGAGGGATTTACGGCCAGAGCCCCCCTGGCATGCAAGCATCCTCCTACTCCAAGTAGAGCTCAACAGAGAGACCTCTCGCGGCGCGTTCAGTCCACGTTCCTGGCACGACGAACAACCCCCTTGGTTAAGGTTAGGCAGGTAGTCGGGGGTAACTGAAACTGCCTCTTCCTTCCGGCCTTTAACGTGAAGTATAGGTACTCATTTAATTTGTAATTCATAATTCAACAAAGATCTAAAATCTCTAGTAAGCAAAAACATTTCTATTAATCAATCGTGTTGTTTGGCAAACTGCTAAGGAAGTGTTCTTTCCTTTTGAGTGTATCAGCACTCGTTCCCAAGGTGTCTTGTAAATTGGCAAGATCATTTACATTCTGGTGTAGGGCGTACCTTATTAACCCAACTTGGTCAACCCTAACGTTCCTTAGATATGCTAGTTTCCAGTTTACAACTTTTCTTATTTAGAAGGATATCCAAAAATTACGTCCTTTTGCAAGATAACTTGTGTAGAGATCTACCATTCTTGTTGAGGGTTTTTACCCTTTCTCCTTGTGAATCAATCACAAGACTAAATGATTTCGTACTTGCTGCGCAAGTCCTGCGATGTAATAATCCATTTTAGAGCCTTTAAGCTGACGTATGTCGGGCCTAGGGTTTCTTTTTAAGGCTCTCGGGGACAGCCCTAGTTCTTTATCTTTACGAATTTTTTTATTTTTTTTTAAACCTTAAGGTATGAATATTTCTATGTTTAGATTGGTTTGGATATCTTTTGGAAGGTAATATTAATTGTCTTGTCACAGTTTTTCCATCCTTATGACAATTTACTTTTCAGTCAATACAATTCAATTTAAACTTCTTTTTTCCTTGCAGATGAAATCATGCCAAATAACAAACATTTCCCTTGCTAATATGTACAACTAGCAATGATAACTTCCTAGTAATTTGAGCAACGAAAGAACCCTATCATGAATTTAATCATTTACAATGATTCGTTGCGAAAAGGAATAAGACTAATGGTGCAAGAAATAATTTCTATACCTTTAGGATTTAACTAAAATATACTACTATAGTAAATGGATAATCTTGCTCGTAATCTATAATGCTTGATGCAATTTGAAGGAAACTAAGTTCTATACATTATCATTCATAAGCTAAACTCCTTCATTACAAATAATTCAAACAAATATATCCTATCCCTAACAAATTCTCTTTGCATGATCAACTTAAAATTGAATTAAAACCAAGAAGAAAAACCTGGTTTTGGGGTGAGATATCCACATGGATACCGGGAGATGACCCTCCTGCGGCTACGCCTTGGACTTTCTTAGGAGGCATCGCAATTGTAGTTTTTCGAACGTGGAAGCAGCTTTACAACTCCTCCTTAGAATTCCACCGTCGCTCCCTTGCACCGTTCATCAAAAGTAGTTTTGGAAGGCTCCCTCCTTGAATTCGGGAATTCGAAAGGGTGTTTTAGAAACTTTTACAACTAAGACCCATTGAATCCATGGGGAATGCTTAATGGCCTTTGTAAGCTCGCACGAACGGGAATAAAAAGGTGTGGAATCCCTTACGAGGCTTTTGAGTGGGAAAGGAAGGTATCAAACGACCCTCAGCATTCTTCTTTCTTTTACGTATGGGAAAAGAAACAAGGTGCGGGAGAGTTCGAAGGGGTATTTTTGCATGGGGCAAGGAAAGGGCTAAGGTAAAATTTTCCTATCGAATCTTAAGGGAGAAATCCAAGGGGAAAAAGTAGCCTTTAAAGGCTATACCTTTTGGAATGAGTAAAAAGGCCTAAGGGCCCTTAAAGGTAACCTTGGAGGGGGAAGGTAATCCTAAAAACAACCATAGGAAGGGGGCTAAGGGAAATTTTAAACACGGGGGGGGGGGGGGGGGGGGGGTTTAGTAAGACCTCTAAGGCCAACTCTTATTGGGGGGGGGAAAGGGGGCTTATAGAGCTTTAAACACTGGGGGCGGGGGGGGGGGGGGGGGGGGGGGTAGTCCCAAAGGAAGGGCTAAGGGGGGAAAAGGGGGCTTATGAGGCCCCTTGGAAGCTTCCCCCCAAGGAAGCTTCTGAGGATTCAATGCCACGTGGGAGGGGGGAAAAAGACAATGCTGGACGATGGCGTTTGACAGCTGGGCACGGACTGGGAGCAGAGGCGATGCCGTCCTGGCCTTTGGCGGTGATCAACGCCTCATCCTCTCCCTCTCACAGCGTTCGGCTTCTCCTCAATGATGGCAGTTCGGTGGCTCAGGTGCAGTCCTCCCCTCAAGCATCAATGGAGCGCTCCCCTGTCCCTCTTCGTCCTCCTCGATTTAAATAGGGGAGGGGAGGGAGATGCTTCCTCTCCAACGTGTCACGAGGCATGGCCATAACACCATGTGAGCTCCCACCGAGGAGCTTCCGCATGGTTTCTATTCCTCCCCCTCCAGCACGACTGTCGGCTGGGGGGAAATAAGGAAAAAAAAAATCATTTATCGTCAAGAAATTAATAAAATTGTCTTAACATTATCCCCCTTTCCTATAAGGGGTAGTTCACACGAGGAAGGAGATTTAGAACTTTACATTCTCTCCCCCTTAGAGGAATCGAGATGTCCCTATCTCGAGATAAACTGGGGATATTGATGGTTGAGAGTGCCTTCATCTACCCAAGTGGCATCCTCTTCGGGATAATCTTTCCACTGGACGAGGCATTCTCTCAGGGTTCTAGATCTTAATTGTCTCTCCGTAATATTAAATATCCTATACGGCCTTAATTCAAGGACTCCTTGACTAGGCATTACAATTTGTTGGTCATTAAGTACATGATTAGGGTTGGGTACATATTTTTTCAATAGGGTGATATGGAATACATTGTGAACCTTTAGGTTCTCATGGAGTTGCAATCTATAAGCATTGGGTCCTAGGCATTTGAGGATTTTGTACGGCCCACAATACCTTGGACTTAGCTTCTTGCATTCTCCTAGGGATAGAGGACTCTTTTTAGGGCGTACACGAATGAAGACCATCTCTCCTTCTTCGAAGACTCTTTCTTGACGTTTCAAATTTGTGTATGCCTTTTGTCTATCCTTGGCTGCTTGTATTTCTTGTCTTATTGACTTTATTTGATCATCCATGTCTTCCAACATCTGTCTTGATGCTTCAACTCTTAGGGTTGGATCAGAAAAGTTTAGGGGACTTCTGCAATCATGACCATATAATTCTTGAAAAGGGGTCATCTGAATGCTCTGCTGGTAAGAAGCATTGTAGGCAAATTCAACTAATGGCAAGTATTGAATCCACCTCTTCGGCTCTCGACAGCAGTATGCCCTAAGCATATCTTCGATGATTTGATTTACTCGCTCTGTTTGGCCATCCGTTTGGGGATGGTAAGCGGTGCTAAAATAGAGTTGAGTCCTAATAGCTTCAAAGATAGCTCTCCAAAAGTGTGATGTGAAGAGAGAATCTCGATCATTAATGATTCTTCTAGGTAACCCATGTAGCTTGAATATCTCCTTGATAAACAATCTTGCAATGTCGGAGGCTTTATAGTTTGTCTTTACTGGAATCAGGTGTGCAACCTTGGTAAGCATGTCAACCACAACCATGATGGAATTGTATCCTCCTTGGACTTGGGGTAGGCCCACAACAAAATCCATACTGATGAATTCCCATTTCATTTGGGGAATGTCAAGCGGTTGCAGTTTCCCTGGCATCATGACATGTTCGGCTTTGATACGTTGGCAAGACAAACACTCAGTGACATACTTGAGAACGTCACCTTTAAGCCTCTCCCAATACTAGCTCTTCCTAACTGCATTAAGAGTTTTAGCATAGCCAGGATGTCCTGCGAAAGGAGAATCATGAGCTTCCCATAATATCTTCTGCTTAAGTGACTGGCTTGCTGGTATACACAGCCTTGTTTTGTAGTAGACAAGTCCATTATCAATGGAAAAGTCTTGATACTTAGCTTGCAACTTCTGATTCTGCTCCTTGGTAGATATTTCCTTTATCATTGTTTGGTAAGCCAAATCATGGCATGCTTCCTCTCTAGCTAGTTCAAGTATAGGGTTGTTTGGCATAGATACTTTTGTAGCCAGAGATCTGGCCGTTGATGGATTCTGCAAGATTAGGAAATTTAGGAATGCCTTGCGACTGAGTGCATCGACAACTACATTCTCCTTCCCTGGTCGGTACTTGATTTCAAAATCATATTCCTCCAATACTTCAATCCACCGACGTTGCCTCATGTTGAGCTTGTTCTGGGTAAAAATCCATTTGAGACTCTTATGATCTATTACTAGAGTAAACTTGTTACCCAATAGGTAGTGTCTCCAAGGCTTTAGAGCATGGATGACAGCTAGTAATTCCAGATCATCCGTGGCATAATTCTTTTCATGACTCTTCAATTTTCTTGAAGAGTATGCTACTGGATGACCTTCCTACATAAGTACACACCCCAAGGCAAGAATGCTAGCATCAGTTACTACCTCAAACTCCTTATTGAGGTCATGAAGTTTTAGAATAGGTGCTGATACCAAACTTTGCTTCAATTTGTCGAAGCTATTTTGTTCGGAAGTTGACCATGTAATGGAAGTCTACTTCTTTAGTAAGTCTATAAGAGGTGCTGCAATCAAAGCATAGTTTTTGATGAAGACCCTATACCATCCTGTCAATCCAAGAAAGCGTATCTCTTTGACGAATACTGGTATTGGCCATTCAAGCACATCTCTAACCTTGGCTGGATCTACTAATATTCCTTCTAATGATACTATGAATCCCAGATGTTCAATCTGACGCTTGAAAAATGCACACTTCTTCATTTTTGCATACAGCTTATGAGACCTCATTGTCTCAAGGACAATCCGAAGTTGAGGTTCATGATCTTCTTCCTGTTTAGAATAGACTAAAGTGTCATTGAAGAAAACAAGCACGAAATCATCAAGATATGGTCTAAAGATATCTTGCATTAATCTATTGAAGGTGGCAGGTGCATTTGTAAGCCCGAATGACATAACCAGGAACTCAAAGTGCCCATATCTTGTATTGAAGGCCATCTTTGGAATATATTCTTCCTTGATCCTTATCTGATAGTAACCTGACCTGAGATCAATCTTGGAGAAGATCTTTGCACCTTGAAGACGATCAAGAAGCTCATTTATTCTAGGAATAGGATACTTGCTCTTGACTGTTGATTGATTCAACCCTCGGTAATCAATACATAGTCGAAGTGTCCCATCTTTCTTTTTCTGGAATAGTACTGGAGCTCCCCATGGTGAGTTGCTAGGCCGGATGTAACCCTGATCTAACATTTGCTTGAGTTGTTCCTTCAACTCAATTGCTTCCGGTATGGACATTCTATAAGGTCTCTTTGCAATTGGTGCAGCTCCAGGCACTAGCCTAATCTCATGATCTACTTCTCTTTGAGGCGGAAGTTCAATCAATTCCTCAGGGAATACGTCAGCGTATTCCTTTAGCCAAGAAGGTCCTTCATGAGATTCTTGCTTTTGATCTAACTTGTTGAGTTTGATCAGGTAAATGGGTAATCCTTTTCTGACTCCTTTTATGATCCGAGATACTTTGGCTAATTGGATTCTTGGCACTCCTGCCTCACCTTGAGTTGTGACAAATTCCCTTTCCAAGTTTCGAAAGGAAACTTGACCCTTTCCACAGTGGATGTGGGCATCATTGGGCTTAAGCCAGGGCTTAAGCCAATCCATTCCGAGTAGACACTCATGGATACCTTAATTCATGACTCTGAATTTGAATGAATTCTTCTTTCCTCCCAAAAAGAATTCCACCTTAGCAGTTTGCCTAGTACAAGTTACCTCACGACCATTTGCCAACTCCACCAGCAGGGTAGGTGCTTCTACTGTGGTTATTCCTAAACTTTTTGCACATGCTAGTGAGATAAAGGAATGTGTACTTCCACAATCAATCAAGGTTTTAAAACCTTTACCTTGATAGTCCGACGGTGTCTGAATTACCAAAAACTGGTGATTCGGCCCTTTCTTGTGTAAAGTAGCATGGACTGTCGCTTTTTCGAATTCAGCTTCCATAGTCGGATCTTCCTCCTCTTCTTCTTCGCATCTTTGCCTATTGGCAATGCAAGCGGTTCTTCCTCTTCCATGGGTAACGGCTCCTTGACCGCGGCCTACACCTTGGAAAGGCGTTTGACGCTGTCCTCCGCTGAGCTTGGGACATTGCCTCTTGAAGTGACCGGGTTCATTGCAGTGGAAACAACGGAGGTTTTGGCCATTACCTTGAGTAGGAACAAAGTTGTTGACGTTATTTGTCCTTGCTTTCTTCCTTTGTCCCCGATTATGACCTTGAACTCTCTTCATTTGAGGTATGAATACTCCTCTGTTCGGGTCACTATAGGACCAAGTTTTGTTACCCCTTGGTCTAACTTGCACCTCCTGGATTATAGGTGCCGCTTGAATGAGTGCATCCTGAAGATTTGATGGACGCATAGATTCGAGACGGGTATTTACGGGTGGATTTAAGCTCGCACAAAATTTGGACACCTGCTGTGTCATGTCCATCTGTGGCGCATACTTCAAAAGTGAGACAAATTTAGAGTAGTATGCGTCAAGAGTGAGTCCTAGTTGTTTTAGCTCGTAGAACTCATTCATTTTCTGCGTACAATATGCAGGTGGTAAATATCTTCCCTGCACGGCTTTCTTCAACTTCTCCCAGGTAACGGGCCCCTCTGGAATCCCGTGATCCCTGCACCATTGCTTCCACCAAAGTCTGGCTTCCCCGGTCAGCTTTAACTTGGCGAGCATGGCCTAATTGGTAGGTGCAGTACCAGCTGCTTCAAAGTAATCCTCCATGGATTCAATCCAAATTTCAGCATAAGCTTGGACGGATCTGCCTTTACTATCAAACTCGGGTGGCTTTATCTGCTTGAGGAGGAACTTCTTCTCCTGGGTCACAACAGTACTTGATGTAGGAGGTGAATTTGGAACTTGTACCTGGGGTTGTGCCTGGATAAAAGTTTTCTTAACGTTATTATATGATAATCGATGTTAGCTTATCTTTCATTTTTTAGTTCAGCTATCTCGTAAACAATGTAGCTACTTAACTTTTTAACAACTCTTATGCATAGCCAGATATAGATAAAAAGAAGTCTTTATTTGTATTTACAGGGACATAGCCTTATACAACATTTCGTGTGATGATAATCCAATCATTACATTCAGTTTGGGGAGAACGTTGTATTGCATTTGTCTATAGGAACTGTGTAATAGTAGGGTTTTGGATCATGGATATTTAGGAATCGATAATTCATTGGAAGTTCAGGATACCCTTTCCGTTGGAATCCATACTTCTCATGGCGGCCCAACACTTTAATCCTGTCAGCTGGGATTACACGGGTTACTTCCTCATATACATATGAGTTCATTTCAACCCTCCGACCTTGAATATGTAAAGTTGAATTTACGTGAGCTTCCACAAAAATGAACAGCTTCACGACTTTCAAGTCTTCCAACCACTTAATCCTCTTTAGGTTGGTCTGTAGATAAGCAAACCGGTGGGCGGCTATATAGTAGATTCTTGAAGACCCCATCCATCTTCGTTCTATGTATAAAGGTGATGGATTATAAATCTGCTCCAGGATGTTCATCATCCCAATTCTTTGTCTATAAAGCGGAGAATGCATTGCAGTCATAAACATGACCCGAAATACCAAAAATTTATTCCACGCTTCATAACTCTGCAAGACAGCATTGAAGGTAAGGAAATGTTTGGACAACAACAATTTCTTTACTTCATTTAATTAAGATTTTATAAAAGCAATTCCGTTATTGGTCAGCTCTGATACCAACTGTAACGTGTCCGCTAGTATCATCTAGGACACGTCTTAGTAGTCCATCCGAAAGGATGTCTAGAAAACTCTGCCCGGCACTCCCATGGAATGTTACGGGTTTTGTGTTCTAGGTCTTCCCGCGTATGCCACGTAGTAGAAGTATCCTGGCCGTTCCCACTTAGGATCGATCGGAATTAGGGTTTTCCTGATTGGTCATTAGCTAACAGCAACTAGCGTTAGATCCGAGCGAGCTACTTTATGCACAAATGCCAGGTCCGAAGCGGATTCACGCTGCACTTGGTTCAAGGAGAATGGGAAATGAGAGGGATGCAAGGCTCAACCTCTCTGCCATAAGGTATAGTCCCATTCCGTTTCCCTAAAACAGTGTAAATCGGGTAAGACGTAACTCTAGGTCATCGCTCTCGTTATTTGTTTTGATGATGATGATCATCCCACTGTTCTTCGAGATTTTTGAGAAAAGTTCCCGGCTAACCGGGACCACCCAACCATAGGACGAACGCATGGCCCATCCTCCTCACTTTCCTCAGTTTTTTTTAGTTATGTAATTATCTAACACATTAATTTGACATATAACAATCAGCTTTTTTAATTAATCCTGTTAAGTTCCTTCACGTAATCTTATCACGTGACATAGAAAAATAGTATCAAGCAAGTTCTTTTTTTTAAAACATTTCATCATTTTATCTTTGAAATACAAGAAGTTCCGCCCGTAGGCTTCTGCTTGAAGGCTATCCAGTGATCCTCAGGGACCACTATTCCAAGCTTCCGCCCATAAACTAGTATGCGGGCCTCGAGATCCAACCCCGAGTCACATTAGCCTCTTGTGCAGGACCCCGAAGGTGAGGGATTTACGGCCAGAGCCTCCCTTGGAATCCAAGCGTCCTCCTACTCCAAGTAGAGCTCAACAGAGAGACCTCTCGTGGCGGGTTCGGTCCATGTTCCCGGCGCGGTGAACAACCCCCTTGGTTAGGGTTAGGCAGGTATTCGGGGGTAACTGAAACTGCCTCTTCCTTCAGGCCTTTAACCTGAAGTATAGGTACTCATTTAATATGTAATTCATAATTCAAACAGAGACCTAAAATCTCTAGTAAGCAAAAACATTTCTATTAATCAATCGTGTTGTTTGGCAAACTGCTAAGGAAGTGTTCTTTCCTTTTGAGTGTATCAACACTCGTTCCCAAGGTGTCTTGTAAATTGGCAAGATCATTTACATTCTGGTGTAGGGCATACCTTATTAACCCAACTTGGTCAACCCTAACATTCCTTAGATATGCTAGTTTCCGATTTACAACTTTCCTTATTTAGAAGGATATCCAAAAATTACGTCCTTTTGCAAGATAACTTGGGTAGAGATCTGCCATCCTTGTTGAGGGTTTTTACCCTTTCTCCTTGTGAATCAATCACAAGACTAAATGATTTCGTACTTGCTACACAAGTCCTGCAATGGAATAATCCGTTTTAGAGCCTTTAAGCTGACGTATGTCGGGCCTAGGGTTTCTTTTTAAGGCTCTCGGGGACAGTTCTAGTTCTTTATCTTTACGAATTTTTTTATTTTTTTAAAAACCTTAGGGTATGAATATTTCTATGTTTAGATTGGTTTGGATATCTTTTGGAAGGTAATATTAATCGTCTTGTCACACTTTTGCCATCCTTGTGACAATTTACTTTTCAGTCAATACAATTCAATTTAAACTTCCTTTTTCCTTGCAGATGAACTCATGCCAAATAACAAAAATTTTCCTTGCTAAGATGTACAACTAGCAATGATAACTTCCTAGTAATTTGAGCAACGAAAGAACCATATCATGAATTTAATCATTTACAATGATTCGTTGCGAAAAGGAATAAGACTAATGGTGCAAGATATAATTTCTATACCTTTAGGATTTAACTAAAATATACTACTATAGTAAATGGATAATCTTGCTCGTAATTTATAATGCTTGATGCAATTTGAAGGAAACTAAGTTCTATACATTATCATTCATAAGCTAAACTCCTTCATTACAAATAATTCAAACAAATATATCCTATCCCTAACAAATTCTCTTTGCATGATCGCCTTAAAACCAAATTAAAGCCAAGAAGAAAAACCTGGTTTTGGGGTGAGATATCCACATGGATACTGGGACATGACCCTCCGGCGGCTACGCCTTGGACTTTCTTAGGAGGCATTGCAATTGTAGTTTTTCGAACGTGGAAGCAGCTTTACAACTCCTCCTTAGAATTCCACTGTCGCTCCCTTGCACCGTTCGTCAAAAGTAGTTTTTGGAAGGCTCCCTCCTTGAATTCGGGAATTCGAAAGGGTGTTTTAGAAACTTTTACAACTAAGACCCATTGAAGCCATGGGGAAGGCTTAATGGCCTTTGTAAGCTCGCACAAACAGGAATAAAAAGGTGTGGAATCCCTTACAAGGCCTTTGAGTGGGAAAGGAAGGTGTCAAACGACCCTCAACATTCTTCTTTCTTTTACGTGTGGGAAAAGAAACAAGGTGCGGGAGAGTTCGAAGGGGTATTTTTGCATGGGGCAAGGAAAGGGCTAAGGTAAAATTTTCCTATCGAATCTTAAGGGAGAAATCCAAGGGGAAAAAGAAGCCTTTAAAGGCTATACCTTTCGGAATGAGGAAAAAGGCCTAAGGGCCCTTAAAGGTAACCTTGGAGGGGAAAGGTAATCCTAAAAACAACCATAGGAAGGGGGCTAAGGGAAATTTTAAACACGGGGGGGGGGGGGGGGGGGGGGTAGTCCCAAAGGAAGGGCTAAGGGTGGAAAAGGGGGCTTATGAGGCCCCTTGAAAGCTTCCCCCCAAGGAAGCTTCCAAGGATTCAACGCCACGTGGGAGGGGGGAAAAAGACAACACTGGACGACGGCATTTGACGGCTGGGCACGGACTGGGAGCAGAGGCGATGCCGTCCTAGCCTTTGGCAGTGATCAACGCCTCATCCTCTCCCTCTCACAGCATTCGGCTCCTCCTCAATGATGGCAGTTCGGTGGCTCAGGCGCGCAGTCCTCCCCTCAAGCATCAATGTAGCGCTCCCCCATCCCTCTTCGTCCTCCTCGATTTAAATAGGGGAGGGGAGGGAGATGCTTCCTCTCCAAGGTGTCGCGAGGCATGGCCATAACACCTTGCGAGCTCCCACCGAGGAGCTTCCGCATGGTTTCTATTCCTCCCCCTCCAGCACGATTGTCGGTGGCTGGGGGGAAATAAGGAAAAAAAAATTGCATTTATCGTCAAGAAATTAATAAAATTGTCTTAACATTATCCCCCTTTCCTATGAGGGGTAGTTCACATGAGGAAGGAGATTTAGAACTTTACAGTCGAGAACTGCCTACAAGGCATTTGCCATGTTGTCCTGGAGCGGGTTGCGCTTCCAATCGCTCGTGGAGGTCAAGTTTTAATATTTTTTCCTTTTTTTTTTCCTAAGGTGTGTCCAACTCTGGAAATCGGACGTCCGGTTTACTAGTTGTTTGATTTACCAGTGGTCCGATTTACCAATGGTCTGATTCTAGAAATCGGACCAGGTGGGTCCAAGTTTGGGCAGTCCGAATCTCAGAATCGGATGGGGGTTAGATGTCCGATTTTTGAAAATCGGACATGTGGTCCAATCGCACGGGGTTGGTCCGAGTGTCCAATTCTGGGTGGTCGTATTATGGAGTGGTCCGATTTTGGGAATTGGACTGGACAGTGTGGTCCGATTGCTGACGTGTCCTAAGTCATCCGATCGGATGGGGTTTGTCTCAGCGTGCTAGTGTCCGGGTCGGACGGGTTGGTCCAATCAGACGGTTGGTCCGAGTGTCCGAGTGTCTGATTCGAACGAGTTGGTCCGATCGATCCAAGCGTCCGATTCCCAAAATCAGACACTGAGTCGGATGTCCAATTCCACCGGCCCGACGCACTTTCGAGCACGGATTCGTCCAAAATCTCAAGATATAGATGACTATAGACCACAAAATTCACCAGTAATGATGTTGGAGTGGTGGGGGAGAGACCTATATACCTGGGGATCGCTGAATGCAACGTCACTCCGTGCCCTGATTGATCGACCAAGCTCTTTTTCTCTCTCTCCCTCTCTCTCTCGCTCTCAACTAGTTGCAAATGAGGATTCCCTTGCCCTTCCAGAACTTATAACCCTGCTAGTCATTCCCCGATGCTACAAATCACTCTCCTAGCGATTCCTACACATTCAAATGCACATTTTCTCCATTTTTCCCCTGTTTTTTCCAAATTTTTCCCTGTTTTACAACGGCAAACTCTATGGCTCTCGGGTGTGATTTCCTACTATTAACCCAAACAACTAGAATATCCCAAAATACTTACCTGTTTTGAAGATCAAAAACACCCAACTTCCTACCTATCTCAAGCTCTGTTTTCGGGATGAATACCCTACTTTGATGCTCGATATGAGGCATGCAAGTGCTCAAGCTTGAATCTATTTGTCCCGGCAATGGAACCAAAATGTGGGAGCTTTCACTCAACCGCCAAAGACCCACGGACCGCTTATTGTTTCAAGCGTTTCAAGCGAGCTCTAATGGCTATCTCTCACCTAGCCGACGCGTCGTCGATCCTACGAGTGTAGTGAGCTTACCTTGATGCTCGATCGAGTACCCTCCTCTCTCTTGCACTCCGGTAGCTCCACGATTCTAAATGCTAGCTCAAGAATCCTCAAGCCTCCTCCATCTCCAAGCTCCATCCTTCATAGCCAAGTGTGCGAGAGAAGAGAAGAGAAGAGAAGAGAAGAGAAGAGAAGAGAAGAAGAGAAGAGGAGATGGTGAAGAGCTTCACCCTCTTGATCCCTCACTCTCACACACACTCACTCCCTCACACTCTCACACTTCCTCTCTCAAGAGCACACACAAGCAAGAAGGAGAGAAGAAGAGAGGAAGAGGAAGACTCTCTTTGCCACACACCAAAGAATGAGCTTCTCATTCACTTTTCAACTTTATATACAAAGCCCTAAATCCTTTTTGGGTGGTCATCCCCTTTTCCTTCTTTTACATGGCCGGATGTAGACTAGGCCCTTTTTCCCATTTTCCACCATTCTAATTTATCCTATTCCCAACTAATGCGTACACTTTGCACAAGAGCGAGCCTGGCACTCTTTTACAAAGATTCAGGGGCACTCCCACATTTTAATGGTGTGCCTTTTTTCTCTTTTGTTGTCTCGGGCCAACACCGAGGCTTTTTGAGGGTCGTGCCCGAACATTTAAATTTTTCAGGGACTAGTTACCTGTCAAGGCACCCTTTTTCTGCTTTTATCCTACGCCTTTTTTGCTATTTCCATTTTCCACTCCTCTGTGCTGCGGGAAACAGGATAACATGTACAAAAGGCGACAAACTATAAATGGCCCCGCATATTTCTGGAGTAAGACATCCTACGATCGCGATCGGTAGTACAAACTGCCACAAATGAGAAAGCATTATGAATAATGGCTACACTCCAAATAGCAAAATGCACACGCCAATTACAATTCATTCGTAGGACAAACCTGACATATCTTATGCCAGTCATGGGATTTTACCCTGATAATTGGTCGTCTTTAGAAAATGCAGACCTGAGAGAACGCATCATACTCGTTGGAGTGTGGAATAGACTTGATTACTTGCTTCACAATATGCTCTTCTTTAGTGGACGAAACCTAAGGAGCACAGGAAGCTGCACATGACCATCAGCACTCGACTGTGGCCAAAGCACCTCCATCTTACCTACCTCCTTCAAATCCATTCATGCCCTTATAGTGTCTCTCTTTCCTGTGATGTGGTCCCATAACTGCCGCATTCCGTTTAGATATGATTCCACATGGACCATTTTTAGCTCGTACTAGCTTGCAGCGTTCATACATGTTGGAGGTTGTCCAAGGAAACCTTCCCTGAGTTCATGATCCTCTGGCAAGAAATTAGCGTGTCCTTGATATACCATCTTCTTCATGGTTTGTGACCTTCGGGAGTCTAACTGTGGCCCGCGCACAATGGACATGCATGATAACTTGAGGTAACCAAACTTGTTCCAACACCACGACCCAGTGAATACTTACTTGAACGAGATAAAATATAGATATTACCAACAAGAACAGAGGCCTGCTCACCTGAGAACTCTCGGAATCCCGGAAAGTCATGCATCGTCCACATGAGAATGGCTCGAATATTGGCTGACCGCCGACCATCGGACCTACTCATATCTTGCACGGTGACCCCCTCCTCCCACAAAATCTTAAGCTCATCGACTAATGGACGAAGATACATGTCCATATTTTTTACTTTGTAGTGGCTGGGGACGAGTAAGCTAAGGATGAGATGTCCTTTCTTCATAGAAAGCCATGGAGAGATATTGTAGTTGACAAGGACTATGGGTCACACACTGTAAGAAGTTGAGCGTAGACCGAATGGGTTCATGCCATCCATTGCAAGACCGAGCCAAAGATTCCTTGGCTCTCGGGAAAAGCCTAGGAAGGTAGAGTCAATGTGGCTCCATGCGCGCACTGATATTCATTGAACTCCATCCGTGGACCTATTCTGCGCATGCCACATTGTCAAGCTCGCCATGCCGGATGTAAGAAACATGTGGCTTATGCGGGGAATAAGCGAAAAGTGTCTGAGAACTTTTTGAGGGATGGTTTGCCCTTGCAAGTCCTGTCGATACCTGTGAGCTCCACAATTTGGACATGTCTCCATAGTCTCGTATTCTTCTCGAAATAGTATGCAATCGTTGATACATGCATGGATGTTATTGTAGTCCATGCCAAGCTTTCGTAAAACATATCGTACATCATCACGAGACTCAAGCATGGTATTTGTAGGTGGTAATATATGATATTTCAATAACCTGAAAAAAATCATAAACACCTTGAAAAAGCACAAATATTTGTAATAATAGTGAAAAAAAAACAAAGCGAATGTACAAGGTACCTGAACAACTCGGTCACACTCGTATCGCTCCATCCGTATTTTGCTTGCACACTTAAGAGTGCAAGCAGTGTCTTCAACCAAGATACTTAGCACCCATCATATAATGGTATGGACGCTTCCTCTCTACGCAGATCAGAAGTCTCGACATCTATGGGGATCAATGCATCGATCATTACGTCCATCTCAGGCTCCAAGATTGTAGGTAGGTCTGGAAGGTTGCCTGTCTCCTCTAGCATTGACGGTATAGATTGGCCTTGCAAGTGGTGGATTGGCTCCTGCACTCCATCCATCGCATGCCCACGTACTCTTCTAATTGGCCGCAAAGGGTGCACTCCTCCTTGGGATGAGACATCACCTCCTTGGATAGAAAATTTACCAACGAGACCCAATCTTATTATATATGGTATTCAATTAGCTTGCGAGTACAATGCATGATTGATATTAACTTCAAATTACTGTTTGCTGAAAATCCGCAATCACCTGATCAATGATCTCAGATTGAAACTCGCCAAATCGTCGTACGTGTTCTATAAAAAATCGGCGTTTTCGTCTAATTGCCAGCTTGCATTAAGAGCAAAGACATGGGGCACGCTGATTAAGATACGCCTCGCGATCTTGAACAACAGGACCTTCTTTGTTTTCCATTTTGTCTACGTTACAACAAACAATTTATTTTTGTTATCATTATTTTCTTTTCTTAGATTGTTATCCTCTCCTTCCATCTCTCTCTTTTTTTATAACCTAGTATATAGTATCATAGAACACTAGTATTTAGTACCTAGTACTCAGTACCTAGCACATAATATCATAGCATCTTAGTATCTAGCATCTAGTACTCTAGTATCATAGTGCCAAGTACCCAGTACTATGATACTATGTAGCAGGTGCTAGGGTACCCTCTCTTTCTCTCTTTTCCTATTAGGTTTAATGATTTTTATCTCTTTTTCTCTCTCCTCTCTCTCTCTCTCTCATTTTTCTTTTTCTCTCTCCTCCATCTCATTTCCCTTTCTCTCTTTCTCCCTCTCTCATTTACTCTCCCTCTCTCACCCTCACCCTCTCTTTCTTTATTTCTCTATTAGGTTTAATGATTTTTTCTATTTTTCTCTCTCCTCTCCCTATCTCATTTTTTCTCTCTCCTCTCCCTCTCTCATTTCCCTTTCTCTCTTTCTTCCTCTTTCTCATTTCCTCTCCCTCCCTCACCCTAACCCTCTCTTTCTCTCTTTCCCTATTAGGTTTAATGATTTTTCTCTTTTTCTCTCTCCTCTCTCTCTCTCATTTCCTTTTCTCTCTCATCTTCCTCTCTCATTTCCCTTTCTCTATTTCTCTCCCTCTCTCATTTCCTGTCCCACCCTCACCCTGACCCTCTCTTTCTCTCTTTCTCTATTAGATTTAATGATTTTTCTCTTTTTCTCTCTCCTCTCCCTCTCTTGTTTCCCTTTCTCTCTTTCTCCCCCTCTCTCGTTTCCTCTCCCTCCCTCACCCTAACCCTCTCTTTCTCTCTTTCCCTATTAGGTTTAATGATTTTTTCTCTTTTTTTCTCTCTCCTCTCCCTCTCTCATTTACCTTTCTCTCTTTCTCTTCCCCTCTCATTTCCTGTCCCTCCCTCACCCTGACCCTCTCTTTTTCTCTTTCTCTATTAGATTTAATAATTTTTTTCTCTTTTTCTCTCTCCTCTCCCTCTCTCATTTTTTTCTCTCTCCTCTCCCTCTCTCATTTCCCTTTCTTTCTTTCTCTCCCTCTCTCATTTTCTTTCCCTCCCTCACCCTAACTCTATCTTTCTCTATTTTTCCATTAGGTTTAATGATCTTTCTCTCTTTTTCTCTCTCCTCTCTCTCTCTCATTTTCTTTTCTCTCTTCCTCTCCCTCTCTCATTTCCTCTCCCTCCCTCGCCCTCACCCTCACCCACACCCTCTCTTTCTCTCTTTGCCTATTATGTTTAACATCTTATCTCTTTTTCTCTCTCCTCTCATTCTCTCTTTTTTCTCTCTCCTCTCCCTCTCTCATTTCCTTTTGCTCTCTTCCTCTCCTTCTCTCATTTCTTCTCCCTCCCTCTCCCTCTCTCATTTCCTTTTGCTCTCTTCCTCTCCTTCTCTCATTTCTTCTCCCTCCCTCTCCCTCTCTCATTTCCCTATTATGTTTTCGTCTCCCCCTCCCCCTCTCCCTCTCTCATTCCCTCTCCCTCTCCCTCTCTCATTTCCTCTCTCTATTCCTCCCTCTCCCTCTCTCATTTCCTCCCTCTCTTGAATTTCCCTCTCTTTCTCCCTCTCCCTCTCCCTCTCCCTCATTTCTTCTCCCTCTCTCATTATATATAAATTATACAAAAATAAATAAATAAGAGAGAGAATACACTCTCCCTCCCTCTCCTTCTCTCTTTTCATCCCCCTACCTCTTCCATCTCCTCCCTCTCCCTCTGCCTCTCCCTTCCTCTCCCTCTCTTTCTCTCTCTCTCTCTCCCTCCCCCTCCCTCTCCCATTTCCTCCCTCTCCCTCTCCCTCTCTTTCTCTCTCATTTCCTCTCCCTCTCTCAAAATATATACACAAATCATATAAAAAAAAGTAAGAGAGAGAGAATGCACTCTCCCTCCCTCTCCCTCTCTCATTTCCTCCCTCTCCCTCTCCCTCTCCCTCTCCCTCTCCCTCTCCCTCTTCCTCTCTTTCTCTTTCTCTCCCTCTCTCATTTCCTCCCCCCTCCCTCTCCCTCTCCCTCTCTTTCTCTTTCTCTTTCTCTTTCTCTCCCCCTCTCTTTCTCTTTCTCTCTCTCCCTCTCCCCCTCCCTCTCTTTCTCTCTCATTTCCTCTCCTAAACAAGCAAAAGAAGGAGAGAATTAAACCCTAAACAAGAAAAAGAAGGAGAGAATGGACTCACTGTAAAGATATGGCAAGGGTTTGGTGGCTCCTCTTCACGATGAAGGCTCCTCCTCTCCTTCGCGAATGGCGGCGGCGGCAAAAAGCCTTCTTCCTCTCCCTCTCTCACCCTCTATGCAAGACAGTTTCTCTCTCTCTCTCGCTCTCCCTCTCGAAATGTCTCACGAAAATGTGCGAAATGAAACGCGCTCAGATTTCGGCCCTGTTTTTTTTCCCTGTGGGGCGAATAGCGACGCTGGTATTCCTGGCTCGTCGCTACCCACCGTCGCTATACCTCTCTTTCCTTGTAGTGTTCCACATCACTTAGGTTATGGCTTGCACAATAAATCAGATGATCCACCTTATTGTCATCTACTTGACATAAAATTGATCCCACATCATTCATAGATGCATCTACATGGATATGGAATTACTTCGTCCAATCCGAGGGTGCCAATACTGGCCCTTCAATTAATTTCTGCTTAAGAAATTCAAATGCTTCTTGATAGACAAAAACCCAATTAAAAGGAGTATCCTTTCGTAGCAAATTTGTTAAAGGTGAGGCCACCTTTGTAAAATCAAAAATGAATTGTCGATAATAATTTAGATGTAAAATATTACACGGCGCAACGAAGAGAATCTGAGAAAGAGATAGAGAGTACACAACAGATAAGAGGAGAATCAATAAATTCTTTAGCTCCAAACAACTAATAAAAAGATGGCTCTGTCCACCCATGCGCTTCCACTGTGTGAAGCTTAGATGGTGATCTAGACAGAAGATAGGTGAAGAGCTTAAGGCTAGCTGGAACAACAACTCTGACTGGGTGAAAGATGAGTGATCGATGGCTGTGAAGGGGTTTAGCTTTTATAGCCTCTGAAGAGGCTGTGAGGTTGGCCTGACCAACCTACCATATAAGACTCCATTAGTCGGCCAGGGAATATTCCAGCGATCCCCTTGGGACCCCCCAGCCAGGGGCCACTTCCGTGGCCCCCAGACCCCACAATAGGGGCCCCTTTTAACTCCCTTACCCTGCAACTTGATGCAATGCGCCTCGAGTTGCTACCAGCTTAACCACTCCATCTAACCCAAAGATTAGACCCATAACGGTCACCTTTTTTCCATCGGGTCACATAGACCTCATCTAATATACAAGTCAGGACTCAACCAATGTCCGGGCTCACATTTGGCTTCTCCTCATAATGGGAGCCTTACAACTTTGAGCACCATGGATCATTGGTAGCACCTAATGAGGGTGGGTCATTGATTATATCTAACACCCCCCCTCAATGTCCACTCATAGGTAAACTATCTCCTCGGCCCAATGCCGAGTCTCTGAAGATGAACTTGAAGCAAATCCTTCGTAAGTGCTTTGGTGAAGATATCTGCTCCATTCTCCTCTATTGGACAGTAAACCAGTTCCACTATCCCATCCTCCATCAAATCACGCATATAGTGATACTGGATCTCTATATGTTTGGCGCGTGCATGAAACACTGGATTTTTGGCAATGGCGATGCAACTCTGATTGTCAAATCTCAGCACAATTGGTTCTTCATCCTGCACTCCCATATGCCATAGAATCCTTCTCAACCATACTACCTCACATACAGCAAAACAAGCTGCCTTGTACTCTTCTTCGGTAGAAGACAATGCCAATGTTGGCTGCTTCTTACTAATCCAAGAGAAAATTTTTTAGCCCAAAGAGAAACAATAACCACAAACTGACATCCTGGAATCACTGTCTCCTACCGAATCTGAGTCACAGTTCCCCACAAGAGAAGTTTCGAAACTGTATGTGATACCATAGTCAAGAGTTTTCTTCAACTATCTGAGCACCCGCATCCCAACCTTCCAATGACTCTCATGAGGTTTGTTTGAGAACCTGCTCAAAACACCAACAGCAAAACTGATATCTGGTCTGGTGTTACACAAGTAGATCATACTGCCGACCAACCTCCTATACCTCCCAATGTCTGCTAGTGCTAATGTATCCTCTACGGATAACTTTGCATTCACCTCCATAGGTGTAGCTATCTCCTTGCACTCGGTCATGCCAAATGCCTTCAAGATCTCCCATGAATACTTCTTTTGAGAGATGAAGATCTTTCCTGGCTCTTGCCAGATTTCAATCCCCAAACAATAGTGCAGCAAGCCCAAGTCTGTCATTTCAAACTGAGAACTCAAATCCTTTCGAGTTTGGTTGATCATATCTTCATAGTCACTTGTAATAAGAAGGTCGTCCACATATAGGACAATCACTACAAACTTTTTACCATCCTTGTAAACATACAAGTTAGCATCTGAGGCACATCTTTTGAAGTTTAGGTTTAAAAAGAACTTATCTATCTATTGGTACCATGGTCTGGGGACTTGTTTCAGTCCATATAATGCCTTCTTCAGCTTACACACTTTGTTCTCAGAATGGGGGGCCTCAAACCCTGGTGGTTGAGCCACGTATACCTCCTCCTTGAGGTCACCATTTAAGAACGTTGACTTAACATCCATTTGGTACACTGGCCACTTCTTGTGGGCAGCCAGTGCAAGTACCATGCGAATAGTGGTCATTCTGGCAGTTGGGGCAAATGACTCTTGATAATCAAACCCTTCAACTTGTGAAAATCCTTGGGCAACCAATCTAGCTTTGTACTTTTCTAAGGTACCATCAGCCTTGTACTTTACCTTTTAGATCCACTTGGTGCCAATAACCTTCCGCTTTGCTGGTCGATCCACTAGCTCCCAAGTGTCATTCTTCATTATGCTGTCATACTCTGCTTGCATAGTAGCCTTCCATGATAGATATGCAAGTGCTTCTTCTAAGTCAGTTGGCTCCTTTACTTCTCTCATAATCTCAACCATCAAGGCCATATTGACTATGTGAGCAGGAGCCCTCCTTTGCTCCTCTATTCTTTGAGACCACCTTGGTCCGTCTGCCTTCTCCTCAACAGATGTAGGCATAGGATTATTGTGGTCATAGAGCTGCTTCACCCAGTGTAGCAATGGCTTTTCCGGTGGGGTGATGTTAGGTTGGTGAGCTTTTTCCTCATCATCTAAAGATGATGCTTCCTCCTCCTTAAGGATAGGGATAGCTCTCGGGACAGGTTCATAGTGGACTACTTCTTCGCTTGATGATAAAGTGGAAGAACTTGCCTTCTCCTCCTCCATTGTATGTGGCTCCTCCTTGAACACCACATCACGGCTCGCGATGATCTTCTTTGCCTCTTGGTCATATAATTTATAAGCCTTCTGCTCATCACTATAACCCAAGAAGATACATTTTCTGCTTTTTGGTTTTAACTTGTTTCTCTTCTCATTTGGAACATGTGCATAACATTCACATCCAAAAATTCTGAAATGTGAGACAGATGGTTTCTTACTAGTGTAAGCCTCATGAGGTGTTTTTCCCTTGAGAGCCTTTGTGTAGCTCCGATTTAGAATGTAGACAGCAGTATTAATAGCTTCAACCCAAAAATGGTTAGGCAATCCCTTGCCCTTTAGCAAGCATCTTGCCATCTCCACAATGGTGCGATTTCTGCATTCTACAACACCATTCTGTTGAGGTGTGTGAGGCGTCGTCAATTGACGCTTGATCCCTTTGCTCTTGCAAAAGCCTTCAAACTCCTTTGAGTTGAACTCACCACCACCATCTGTTCTAAATTTCTTCACACTTTTCCTTGTTTCATTCTCAACAAGTTTTAGCAATTCTTTCAACTTACCAAAAGCTTGAGCCTTATCACGAAGGAAGTACACCCACATCTTCCTATTGTAGTTGTCGAAAATCAACATAAAATAAGAAGATCCCCCCAAGGCCTGTGTAGGCATCTTACCACACAAGTCAGCATGCACCAACTCTAGCCTGTGCTCTATTCTTGTTTCTTGTGGAAATGCCTTTCTCTGTTGCTTGCCCATCATACAAGCTTCACATGGTTCCTTCAATTCAGTTATTGTAGGTAGGTGAGCAACCATACCATTCTTTTGCATCTCCTTCAACACTACAAATCCGATGTGTCCAAACCTTTCATGCCAAAGCTTACTTATTCCCACTCCAACGATGGCTGTAAGAGCACTTAGCTCATACAGGTTGTTCCTTCTTTCTCCTTTGCCAACAATTGTGCTAGCACTATTAAGAATTTCTGAACCTGTCTTCTTGAACCTCACTTCATGACCAAGATTAGTTATGGCAGCAACTGATAACAGATTTCTTCTGATTTCTGGAACATACAACACATTTGAAAGCTTTTTGACTTCACCATTTGTAGCAACAAAAGAAATAGTAACTGTGCCCGCAGCAGGGCATTTAGCATCATTTCCAACCGTCACAGTGATGGATTCTTGTAGAGGCTGCATAGAACAGTATAGACCTTTCTTGTTGGTCATGTGACGGGAGGCCCGACTATCCAACACCCATGAGTCAGTGGTAGATTCTTCTTACATCGAGGAGCACACTTCCTCAATGGTCGCCATGAATAATTTCAACTCTGCTTTAGTTGTATTGGCTGTCTCTTTCCCTTTACTTTTAAGGGTACCATTCTTTTCATCTTCCTTCTTGACATGACAATCTGCAACAATTGCATGTCCTTTCTTCTTGCAATAGAAGCACTCTCCTTGAAACTTCTTCTTGCCACCCTTCTTCTTTTTGCCACCATCATTTTTGGTGGAGGAACCACCTTTTCCTTTTGCATTGGCAGAGAATGCAGCATCTCCATTGTTGCTTCCTTCTCGGGCTTTCAGCCTCAACTCCTCCTCCATTAATAATGCACAAAACTCCTCAAAAGTCAAAGCTTGAGGTCTCAACTGAGTATTTAGGGCAGTTACTAGTCCATCAAACTTTTGTGAACAAATCTGAAGACACCTCCGAGCTAGCTCTTTGCTAGTCTTTTGTATCCCAACGCCAACCATCCGGTCGTGCAGATTCTTAATCCGAGTGATGAATGCTTCAACCGTCTCTCCTTTAGCAAACTTCTCCACTGCTAGTTGATTCTCCAAGTTTTGAATCCTTGTTTGGTTTCGTGTTTCATACTGAATCCTTAGTACATTCCAAGCCTCTGACGCTTTGGTTGTATGCTGAATCAAAGTCAGAACACTGTCAGAACAGCTTGTAACTAAGGCACACAATGCATCTGCATTCCTTCGTTTCCAAACTCGTAGAAGATTTGCATTCAGAGGAATCATCACACTAGGATTTGATGGGTCGGGGGTAGGCTATGGTTCTGCGTCAGTCCCCAGCACAGTCTCCAGAAGCTCATAAGAATCAAGGATAGTTGTAATTTTGAACTTCCACAAGGTGTAGTTTGTACCATCAAACTTACCTTCGTTGAAGGTTGGTGGACGAATCCTCAGTGTTTGAATAGCCAGTACAGCAACACCACCTCCTGCACCGCTTCCAGATGTGCCAGAACCGCTTCCGAAAGTCGACATAGTTTCTCTTTGCTGTTGAAGCCTTTGCCTCTTGCACACTCTTTGATCTCTAGAGCTCCCTGGGCTCTGATACCATGTAAAATATTACACGGCGCAGCGAACAGAATCTGAGAAAGAGATAGAGAGTACACAACAGATAAGATGAGAATCAGTAAATTCTTTAGCTCCAAACAATTGATACAAATATGGCTATGTCCACCCGTGAACTTCCACTGTGTGAAGCTTAGATGGCGATCTAGACAAAAGATAGGTGAAGAGCTTAAGGCTAGCTGGAATAACAACTTTGACTGGGTGAAAGATGAGTGATCGATGGCTGTGAAGGGGTTTAGCTTTTATAGCCTGCGAAGGCTGTGAGGTTGGCCTGACCAACCTACCATATAAGACTCCACTAGTCGGCCAGGGAATATTCCAGGGACCCCCCTGGGGCCCCCCGGCCCGGGGCCACTTCCGCGGCCCTCGGACCCCACAATAGGGGCCCCTTTTAACTCCCTTACCCCGCAACTCGATGCAACGTGCCTCGAGTTGCTACCAACTTAACCACTCTGTCTAACCCAAAGATTAGACCCACAACGGTCACATTTTTGCCATCCGGTCACATAGACCTCATCTGATATACAAGTCAGGACTCAACCAATGTCCAGGCTCACATTTGGCTTCTCCTCATAATGGAGGCCTTATAACTTTGAGCACCATGGATCATTGGTAGCACCTAATGATGGTGGGGCATTGATCATATCTAACATTAGATGCCCCAAAAAACCACGAAGTTGTTTAAGAGTTGTTGGTGGAGAAAGTGTAGAAATTTTAGCAACTTTAGCCGGATCCATAGCAATTCCTTCCTTAGAAACTATATGCCCCAACAATGTTCCTTTTGGAACTCCTTTGACTACTTCTGCATACACAAGATTTGTTCATCATTGGAAATGACATACAGGTTTTGTGCCTGGTTCTAGACCAATATAATGCTGATAAAGTTTAGCTTTAATACCTTTAAGGTCAATATAAGACCAAGAAAATTCCCCAATATGTGCTCGTAATACATTTTCAAACCTCTCTTGATCTTGGGATTCCAATTGAGCCCCTAAGTTTAAGTATTTTCCTTTTGCCATTTCTATTTTAACTACTTCCACTTCAAGCTCTTCAATAAACAAAGAGGCTATTTTTCGAGGCTTGATTGTAGGCACATCTTCTAATATTTCCATTGATACATTTTCAAGCAGACTATGCCTGGCACTCGATTCTGATTCTTCTTGTACCAAGGGTAAAGCCTTATAAGGAACAATAGCTAAATTATCCCAAGTATCCTCTATCATTTCTATCATATGGAAATCCAATATATCAGGAAATAGCTTACCAGTATGATTTCCTTGTCTTTTACTCAAGCCATGCAAAATAGGCTTCAAATTTCTATTATACTTTATTGTGAACGTGGTATTTATAGAACCTATTATCTGAGAAATCTGCTCTTGATGATCACATGGAAATTGATCATGTAATGTTCGACAATAACAATGTAAAATTCTATTTTACTTTTCCAAACATTTTTGGTCATTCAAATCCCAAGACCATTGAGTACTGCTAAGCTTAAGGATTAATGAGTGTAAATCTTTATCTTACTCACCTTGAATCTAACACCCTAAATAGTGTATAACCCATTTTAGCTTGAGAAATTCCTTAAGTGCCAGAGGTTCAAACCCTTTAAGCTATGGTTCAACTCCATCCCAATAAACAATAAAATCCATTACTCTTTCTTTAGGATGAGGTAATACTAACCTCACATATACTTGGCAGGTGATCTTTTCTTGATTTCAATCACCTTCTATGATATCCCCCTACTGCCCTTTAGAATAATGATATGGATTTTTCCTATTGCTCATATAGTGCTTAAGGGAATAATATAGCCAAGGAGTAGTAATATAGTTTTTCTTTTGCAATCCAATGCGCCAGAAGTAGACAGAGATTTACTCCTTTTATAAAATTCATTTGTTTGTTCACATTCAATTGAGCATTTCTTGGGAATAGGCGATATTGTTCCAATTGTTTTCCATCATTATTTAAATTAGATTCTTGCTCTTCTAAATACATCTCTAGAAGTGAAATTTCTTATAGATATCACCTCTCCCTAAATTGGAATTCTGAATTTTCTTTTTGTAACTTAAAAATTTTCTTGATTGTTTCATTCACAGCTGTCACTTCTACCTTATGTTCTGTTTCCAAAGCCTCATTTAGCTATCTAAGTATCATATAATAATTACCATGACATTCATTAAAAGTTTGTGCAAATCTATTTAAGGTTGGGGATGGGTCATCTCTATCATTATGTAATATCGATTGTTGTAAAGGTTTGCAACTATCCCTGCTTCTCTCTCTTTCTTTCTTTTCTGTAGCTGATGATAGTAAGATCTTTTAACAACAATTGGAAGTTGTTTGAACCCAAAAGGTAGAATATCTACCTCATATAAGGAAATGTTGTAACTAAACTCTCCTCAGGTTTGTCATGATCATTGTCAATAGTATCAACTTCCTCCATAGTTATTGAGGAGCTTATTGAATTTCCATCTAAGTCAGATATTCTTGCCTCTTCCTCCTCTTCTTCTAAATCATTATGGGAAAATATTTCTAATCTGTTATATGCAAAAAATGCATCCCCATGATCACCTTCTTCTGCATCTTTGCAAAATCTAAGACATGTTTTAAAAAATGAATTATTCAAATAATTGAATTCATGGATTACATCCATAGGATATTTATTCTTCTTTGTTGAAACCATTAACCAGTCTAGGGTTGTATCTTCTAAGGTGGATAACCAGTGAGTAATCACTATCAAAGTCATTATCCGATGAAAAATTAATAGCATATTTATCAATACCCACTTGTTCTACTTTGTTAGGCTGATGCACAATATTCACCTCTACTTTTTTTGCTCTTGTTGATCATTATGTTTTAAATAACTAGGCATAAGGCCTTTCTTTGTTGGTCCTCTCTACTTCTTTTGAATCATAGAATTTACTATTGGATTTTTCATCCATCTTGCTAACTACTTCATCTCCTGACTCTCTTAAAAACCCTTTTGTAATAACTTGTATCTTGACGCTATCATGTCGAGGATCAATCACAATTAAACCTTTATACCAATCCTGAGTGCACGTGGCTTGGTATAACCAAGGTAGACCTAGCAACACAAAGTATGAAGAGATCTTTGATAATGAGTGAACTACTAGGTAATTCACATGAAATTCTAGTCCAACAATTACAGATTTTACATTACAAAATAACCCCAAAGGAGTTAATTTCCTTTGATCTGTCACACGTAAAACATGTTTTAGATTCTTCAACCTTAATTCTTGCATCATTTGGTCTATCATTAAATTGACTGTTGAGCCACCATCCAATTGTACTTCATTCAACAAATGTCAATTGATGGTAGTGTTTATAACTTGTGCTCTTGGATCCACAAATAGATCTACAATTTTTACTTTGTTAGTTGTTTTGTTTTTGGATGCATTTGCAATTACCTTAGAAGGGTTAGTTCTTGATCCTTTTCCTCCTACATTGAACTAGCTTATGATAAAGTTGCCTTCGACATATAGGGGCAATTTCAAGTAGTTGTCTTAGGTTAATTGTTAAGTTTATTCCCTCTAATGCTGGCCAAATATCATCGGTCTTTTTGAGTGCCACTTACTCCTTGCTATTTTTTTTTGGAGGTATGAGTCTTTCACAAAAAGGAGATACCCCCATGTGAATCTTAGGATTTGCCAGGGGCACAGGCAATAACGGATGATCAAAAGACTACTGAGGAGAATCTGACTGAGGTAGCTCTTGTTAGGATCTATATCATTAGATGTATCCTTCATAGCTTCTTTTGATTGTGGGCTCTCTTCCTCTAAACCTTGCTCCTTTTGTTGTTGCTTTTGTGCTCTAGTAATAACAACAATCATGGGGTCAGCCCTAAAGGTCACCCTAAAAGGTAAAAATTTCAACTTAACATCACTCTCTTGCTCTTTTGGTTCTACTTCAACTAAATTTACAGCAGATGTTGAAGGTTCATTAAAGACTTATTTAACTTTGTCATTAGTTTTGTTTTTCTCTCACTTAGGACAATTCTCTTTGTAATATCCTTCGTCACTACACCTCCTAAAAGAGGGTTATTGTCTTGATTTCTACATGCATTTGGACAATATGTAGCTATATGACCTTCTTTTTGGCAATGATAACAGATTATTGGCCCCCTAGGCCTTTGTTGTCCACCTTTCCCATTTGATTTCAAAATTTACCGTTGTTTCTCTTGAAAGGAGAGTTTCTTCCTCAGTTTCCATCATTATTGTAATTGTTTCATGGCACTGGAGGTTTGTCGTGGGTAGGCAATCCATGGGGCCTAAAAGGTTGATTGGGTGGTCCAATCTTGTAAGTAGTGTTATTGAGATCCATGTAATTGTAATTTGTTTGTATCGCACGATCTTATTGTTGTTGTTGGCCAATCTTGTGCCAACAATTTGTTTCTAAATGCCCCATTTTAAGACAAAAAGTATAGAATGGAGAATGATCGTGTATTAATCATGAATACGTTGAGAATTCAATAGCCACATGGCCATAACCATGACACTTACTGCACCAAATATTTAATCTAGGAGGGTTTGAGGTCATCCTGCTCGAAGGATATTGTGCACTCGTAGCTTGTGTTGTTATTGAATAAATTTCCTTCAATGGTGCTTAAACCACACCCATTATTTCCCCTTTTAGTTTTGTTAATGACTTTACAAAAAATTTTGCTACTTTACCTTCATCTAAAGTGGATTGACTCTAAGGCCTAGAAGACATATGTGTCTGCATCATGTAAACCGGGATTGAGGTATATGGATTTAGAGGTATACTTGCCACATTGGAATTTATCATTGCAAATGGATTCAAGGGAACAGTCACATATCACGTAAATTTTGAAATGAACGGCCTTGACAAGGAATCCTAAATAAGAACCGTAATCCAAAATCCGCTACCAGCTCTATCCACAAAACCTCCACTAGCTCTCTAAATAATTGACGAAATCCAAAATCTAACTCTAAGTCCCAATCAATGGATGGTTCGTTACTTCCTATTGTAGCATTAACTTCACTTTTTATAATTTCGCTACTTTGTCTACTTCCTTCTCTAACAAGACTACTAGTACTTGAAATTGCTTGGTTCCATCGATATGAATCTTCTTCACTTGCTTGTGATGGGGTCCTATCAAATGGTATGTTAGGACCAAGAAGCTCCATGTTTGAGCTTGACGCAATGTCTATTCCCAAATTTAGCAAAGCATTCACTTTTTCCAATCTCTCTAGCATCCAAGCCTCTTGTTGAGCTGCTTGTTCCCTTGCACGTTGTTAAAGAGTTTACTGTTCATAATATAAATCATGGGTTTCTTATGATCACAAAAGAACTTTACTAGGAGTTATATGAGGAATTTTCATACAAAATTCAGACATTGTTACCCAATAACCAACTTAGTTACATAAGTTCTTTTGTATTTAGCATATAATTTTAAGTTGTACCATGTATATTGATGAAAAATAAGTCTATGGGAACCTACAACTTGGTCAGCTGGAAGTAATTGATAGTATGCAGGATAAATCACATTGATTCAAGCTCAAAAACATGGTCAGAACTCAATAAAAATGCCAAAAGTTGCCAAAAGTCCACTAGGTTCATAGGGGACCTGACGTAATAGACTAAAGTGACTAGCAAGTGACCTGAGTAGGTCAAAAAGTGACCTAGGCCTGAGCAAGGAGCAGCCCGCATTTTTTGGTGCAAAATGCGGGCTGCACAGCCTGACTGCAACTGGAGAAAGCTGAAGCTATGGTGCATGCTTTGGAGGATGCAAACTGAAGATCAACAGGACCTGAAGATGAAGATGTAAACACGGTGAGAGCTCCACTTATTTGTCCATTTGGTCTGGCCAAAATGCATGATATAACAGTCTATAAAAGGGGGAAATCTGAGAGAAAAGTAATCACCCTGCTCTTATGCATGACTTCTCTCATTTTGTCTACCTTATTCTTGATCCAATGAAGCCCGACTTGTACCCAAGTACTTGAGTGACTTTGGGGCAAGCAAAGGGTGAGGATTTTGAAGGTGTATGGGCTATTATGGGCTGAAATAACCAGTCATAAACAGGGCAGGCCACTATTCTTGTCCATTTTTTTGAGCAAATAAGAGATTTATGTGGTTGTAATGGAAGAAAATATCCTCTTTTCATCAGGACTTTGCTCATTAATGATTAGAGGGGCTTTTTCATAAGTTTATACACTCATTTTGAGCTTGATTATGGGTTGGAATTTTCTATTTTAGAACAGGGCTGAAGTAAAGATTATGCTTCTTCAATTCATTTCATGTACCATTGGCCCAAATCTTGCATGTATTTGAAGTCTACTAACATAATACTTGTTCCCTAGAGTTGAAATCCATTTATGTACTTGAAATCAAAGTCATTAGAGCTTGCATCTGATATTCATATTTGGATTGAGAATCTGAAAATATCCTTTATGTTATGGTGTATGTATCTAGAGGCATTTGATGTAATCAAGATAGAGTTATTTATTCCATTCATGTATGCTAAATACATAGAGAAAAAGCTTGAATTCTTCTTCCGTATCTAAATCATTTCTAAATCTGGGATCTTATTAAACCCCAATCTATTTCCCCTTCCTAAACTTTGAATCCCATACTCCTCTTCTGCACTAAGCCCCGGTGGTAGACTTTCAGCCCTTAACACGACGACAGTGGTGAACCCGACGTGAAGGTCCGCTGCGGAAGAAGAAGTCCAATGGGAGAGTCATCAACTTCGGGAGGAGATGCCTTGCAACACTTGGTTCGTCTAATGCAAGAAAGCCAACAACAACAATTGCAATTTCAGCAGCAGTTGCAATTGCAACAACAACAGCGACAAGATGCTTGCATTAACGGAGTAATCCAACTTTTCAATCTCCTCTCATCGCGTGATGCGTCCTCTCATCACCATTGCCATCACTTGGGCTTTTATTTTATCATTCCTCTTCTCGGATACGTGCCAACCACGATCCTGTTGAGAAGAGCTTGTGCATGAGTAGATATAGGAGGAGGTGGTTACAACCTCCCATACTTCTCAAGATCATGTGACTCCCCACATATCTTTTTCTTTATTGAAATTTGTAAAGGTATTCAAAAATTACAACCTTAGGCATAAGATTTTTATGTAAGTACATGGACCATTGCTTTACTTTCCAAAACAAGAGATATATTTTATGCTTTGGCTTACAATCGCAGACCTGCTAAAATAATCTGCCAAGAGCATTAATAAAGAGACCATATTTCTTGCAAAATTGCAATATACAAGAGATTTATTTAAGTGATATAAGATGAACCCACTATAGCCTTCCAAGCAACAAAAAGACTCAATGTCCAGGTAAGGGAAGGCTGTAGGTACTCCTACAAGCCTCAAAGATTGCAAAAATCTGCTCCATGGTTGCAAGAAACTACACACATTTTTCCCTCTTCCTGTTTTCATTAGGCCATAGCCACATACATGCATGAAGATGTTAGGGCACACAAAATATGTAACCATGGACATCATCCTCTTGCTCACTCTCACTCTCTCTCTCTCCATAGCAAGGAAAATTTCAAGCATGAGAGAAGCAAGAACAAGAAAGAGAGTTTGTGCCAAACAAGAAAGGAAAATCCACAGGAAGGAACCACAAGAGGCAAATTAGCAGAATAGATTGCCCCCATCCATTACACCAAGCGGCGAGATTGTAAAGGCCTATGATGGTACCCACCAAAATCATGGTTCTAACCATTTTTTCATCCTTTTTTCTTTTCTTTTTTTTTTCCTTTTCAAAATCCCCTCCATTTTATTCTTTTCCCCCTTAATCATTTAAGGTCAGACTCTTCCTTGAGTTAGCATGCTAGTCTCTTTCTTCTTTATAAATCACCATGGAATGTGAAATATCAAAAGACTTTTCACTTACAATTGGTAGGCTATAGGTGTTTATACAAGTATAGATGACATTTTTAAATGTCATGTTTACAACAAATATACCTTTGCTCATGATAATTGTTGTAATTTCCTTAATTCTACTTGATGGATAGAACTTGCACTGAGAGTTCTTGCGGAAAACTTTTTATGTCCTCTTGAGATCATTCTTTAAACACATGTATTAACTCCCTAAATGCACTAGTGACTGTCCCTAGAAGAGCTCTATTCTCTCTCCCCACCTCTAACTTACCTTGCAACTTATAATCTCTATGAAGATTAGTGTTAACCCCAAGTCGAGATGGCGGAAAATGGCGCCCCAAGTCGAGATGGCAGAAAATGAAAAAAAAAAGCAGAAAAAACATGAAAGAAGAGCAAAGACACGTAAGTGACCTCTAAAACCTAAGCCGAGACCAAAGGCGCAATTTTAAATGAAAGGAGCCTCAAAAAACTTGGAAAACTCTTGTAAAAGAGCTCCAAGCTCCCTCCTGTGCCAATTGTAAAATATTAGATGGGCATAGGCTAGAGGCATAAGGCTAGAAGAGGGAAATGGAAAAAGGACCTTGCCACAATGGTCGGTCATGTAAAAAAGGGGATGGGTGCCCATGGGATTTTAGGGCTTGTATATAAAGTTCAAAAAGTGAATGGAAGCTCATTCTTTGGTGTGTGGCTAACAAGAGCTCTCTTCTTCTTCTCTTCTTCTCTTCTTCTTGCTTGTGTGTGCTCTTGAGAGAGGGAGTGTGAGAGTGTGAGGAAGTGAGTGTGTGGGAGTGAGGGACCAAGAGGGTGAAGCTCTTCACCATCTCCTCTTCTCTTCTTCTCTTCTCTTCTCTTCTCTTTTCTCGCGCGCGCGGCTATGGAGGATGGAGCTTCGAGATGGAGGAGGCTTGAGGGTGCTTGAGCTAGCATCAAGAATCGTGGAGCTATCGAGGTGTGCAAGGGAGGAGGCTACTCACATCCGCATCAAGGTAAGCTCACTACACTCGTAGGATCGACAGTGCGTCGGCTAGGTGAGAGATAGCCATTAGAGCTTGCTTGAAACGCTTGAAGCAATAAGCAGTCCATGGGTCTTGGTGGTTGAGCATGAGCTCCCACTACATTTTGGTTCCGTTGCCGGGACCAACGGATTCAAGCTTGAGCGCTTGCACGCCTCATATCGAGCATCGAAGTAGGGGATTCATCCCCGAAACGGAGCTTGACATAGGTAGGAAGTTTGGGTGTTTTTGATCTTCAAAACAAGTAAGTATTTTGGGATATTTTGGTTGTTTGATGATTGGAAAACATGGAGAATCTATTTCAGTTTTTTGTGTTCAATTTTTGCTGCATTTAGCGTAGGTTAGAATTAGGAAATCGAACTGGAGAAGGGTAGGGTTTACTGTTTCAAAACAGGGCAAAACAAGGCAAAAATCGTGCAAAAATTGGTAAAACGCTCGCTAGTGATGCCTAAGATTGGCAAATGAGTGATTGGGGGCATCAAAACCACACCCGGGAAGGGGTATAAGAGCCAAGAGGCCAAGGGAGAGCTCATTTGTGCAATTTTAGTGAGAGAGAGAGAGAGAGAGAGAGAGAGAGAGAGCTCCAGCTCTCATCGATTCGATCGCATCCCCGACACACTTACCGACCCGTTCAGGTATATGAATCTCTCCCTCTACTCCCCTAGATAGGATCTGGAAGTGCATGGTTATTGTGCTTGCTTAAATCTTGTGAATCGATTAAATTTGTGTTCGCGTTGTTTACATGTACCGCACCTGGCCCGTCCGAGTGGCCTTTTCTGGGCCGAGTCCTAGAATCGGCCCTCGGCCCCTGTCGCTCGGCCCACTCAGCCCAAACCCTAGTCGGCCCTCGGACGGCCCTTAGACGCCGCCCTTGGACCGCCGTCCGAGGCAAACCTTTTGAGTCCACCCATTCGGCCCGTCCGAGTCAAACTTTTGGCCACATGGCACATTCATCCTTGGCCTGTCCGAACAACCCATCCGAGTCTCAAATTTAGCCCTCCATCACTTTCCACATTCGGCCCTTGGCCCAAGTGCCTCAGCCCGTCCAAATCACCTTGTCCGAATTTGCTATTCGGCCTGTCCGAATCAAAACTGTCTGAGTCAAATCCTGAAATTCGGCCCTTGGATGTGTCCCTCAGCCCGTCCGAGTGACATACTCGGACCCTACAATTCGGACCAGTTCGTCCGAGTGTAAATTTTTATCAAAATTTTCAAAAATTTGACCTGACCCGGCTAAAACGTAGTAGCACAAATTGTCTAAACCCTGAGGGTGCTCAGAACTTGATTCTGGCACACGTAATAAGAAAAAATCGTAGCGCACAGCTGCTTAGCAGCTAGAAGTAGGCAGTTGCAAGACCCAAGGACTTAGACGGGAACCGCTGAGCTGTAAAACCTGACTGACTGAAAACGAACAAGGTGACATATGAGAAAAACCCTAAACCCTGAAAAAATGGCCAGAAAATTGATCTACAAGCCTATCAGGCTCGAATAAAGTGAGAGTGTGTAAGACGCTTAGGAATTTCTTGCTGCACTCAGATTGAATTTCCGCACTTGAAGTACACTTAAGAAAGTTGAAAGCTTGATTGAGCACAAGTGCACAAGAAATGACACACACACTGAGTGATCATAAATTGAGGTTTGTATTCAATAACTAAAGGAACTCACTCAGATAAACCACTCAAGGAACCCACCAATAGGAGAGGACCCAAGACATAGACAAACCATCAAAGCACAGATTAGGACCAAGCAAGGGGCGCCAACGACGTGGATTTAAAAAGTCTATTGAACCTGATTGACAGCTTGGTGGAGCAAGACAACTCAACAATGGCAGAGGAAAGCTCAGACAGTAGGTCTAATGAGAAACTCGATTTGAACGTCTTCCCTAATGCTATTCAACAAGTTGGTAAGCAGTTTTGATACACACGCCCGGTATGAGCACCGCGGTAGGACAATAGACGCTATCATTGTAGATCTAGAAGAGGAGAGAAAGCTAGCCCACAAAGCATTGCAAAGCATAGCCGAATACAATAGGGATCAACAGGCTAGAAGGCAAAGGCAAAGTATGGAGTTGCGCGAGGTGCAGTGAGTGTTGAACTTAGCAGGTAGGAACCGAACAGATCACTATAGAGCTCTAAAGGGGGACTTAACGTTGAGCGAGCTTCTCATGAAGCGACTGCTAGATAACACGACTGCAGAGCAAAGTGCCACGGCACTAGTGACATCGCTGCTCGTAGGACTAGAGGCGAACCAAGGCTCAAGGAGCCAGTCCAAAATACGGATCGTTGCCAAGCAACTCGACAAGTACCAACCCCATGACGACCCATACAGCTTTGTGGAGCAGTTTGAGCAAGTATGCAAAGCCAACGGCCTCAACGACCTAACTCAATGCTCACAAGCATTCGGGCTTTGCCTAGGCGACAAGGGTAGGACGTGGTATACGAGCCTAGATGCTGTAGAGAGAGCCAACTTCAATGGCCTCAAGGATCTCTTCATTAAGAGATTCATCGAGCCCGGTGTCGTATTGCTGCGCATTCGAGGTGTGTAAACCACCCAAAAGTTGTGCATGGGATTTGATACTTTGTACATATTTTTCTGCGTATGAGTATAGTAGCGAGTATGAAGGATTGCTTTCAGTCTATGTTGAACAGGATCAAGAAGACAAGTTTATGATTATTAGTTGTGATGATTTCTGGGATGTGTTTTCAAGTCAGATACTTGACAATAATGAGTGTTTTGAATCATATACCTCAAATATATACAGCCGAAGAGTACTCAGTGGCGAATTTGTGGTTGTGAACAAGCATCTTCTGAATGATCTGACTGACATGGGACTTTGGAACTTAGAGTTGAAGATGGCTCTATACAGAAAGTTCAGCAGATTCGTGATGATTTGAAAGCAGTTTACAGGAATGTTTGGGAGATCAAACAGGGGACCATTGTTGACACAGATGCAAGACCATATGCATTTATCAAGTTTGATACTGATATTCAGAAGACCAGAAAGCTTTACTTGGACATTTGTGTAAATGAACTTCGTGTGTTTTGTAAGGAGACAAGTGCTTTGTCTCTGGAATTGCCTGCTCTGTATGACCAGTCACTCAGTCAGGAAGATCCAAGTTAGATAAATGCTGAAGACATAATGGACATCATGTTGATAATTTTCTGTTCATTGGCTGGAATAATGTGCTTGGGCGATTAGTACACAGAGAATAATTGGTAATTCTATCATTGAGTTGGATGCAAAGTCTGGATGCATTAATGAAAAGCATTGCTTGTTTAATCAATGGCTGGACTGTGAAGTAATGAAATGGGGGTATTGTGAGCAGGGCCGCTTTTCTGATAGAAGGAAAGGGCTGCTTTTCTGGGTTTTTTTTAAAAAAATAGAGGTCGCTTTTTTGAGCGGAAGGCGAATTTAGGAATTCTCTGCAATCTGGGAAGGAGGGAGAAACAGAGTATTCGAAGGGGAAAAAAGAGGAGCCTATTTTGGAAAAAAAGAAGAAAAGGATTTCGGGGGAACTGGCGGGATTGTGGAAGCATGCTGTCTGCAGCCAATAGATGTCATTAAGACACGACTTCAGTTAGATAGAGGTGGTCATTATAAGGGGATCTTGCACTGTGGAAAGTCAATTGTCCAGCAAGAAGGAGTAAGAGCTTTATGGAAGGGTCTCACTCCATTTGCAACACACTTAACCCTGAAGTATACTCTGCGGATGGGATCAAATGCAGCTCTGCAGATAGCATTCAAGGATCCTGAGACCGGAAAGATTAGCCATATTGGTAGATTGGCTGCGGGATTTGGTGCAGGTGTCCTGGAGGCCCTTGTGATTGTGACTCCTTTTGAGGTTGTGAAGATCAGACTTCAGCAGCAACGAGGATTGTCTCCACATTTGTTACGCTACAAAGGTCCTATCCATTGTGCTGCAACAATTATCCGGGATACAGTCATGAGAAATGGTGTAAATCAAAGTGTAATGTTCAGTGTGAAAAATGCATTTGACGCAGTCGTGTGGAATAAACACGAGGGTGATGGATGTGTTATACAACCTTGGCAGTCCATGATCTCAGGTTTTGTAGCAGGTTTTGCGGGGCCTGTGTGTACTGGCCCTTTGATGTTGTAAAAACTCAGTTAATGGCTCAGAAGGCTGATGAGTTGGGTAGGTTACGTTACACAGGCATGATTCATGCAATTAGATTGATTTACAAAGAGGAGAGTTTACTTGCCTTATGGAAAGGATTGCTACCTAGATTAATGAGGATCCCACCTGGGCAAGCAATCATGTGGACAGTAGCAGATCAAATTACAGGTTTTTATGAAAGAAGATTCTTGCACAGGGTTTGAAAGCTTAGAAACTTTGCAGGTTTTAGAAAATATTGACATTCATTTCTAGGATTCCCATTTATCCGTCAAAGAGTGGAGGGCTTAAATAACTTTTTAAATTCAAGAAAGCCCTTGTTGGTCAGGATATATTTATTGAGGACTAGTGCTATTTCAAGCAGAGGAAACACTCTATTGAGGGCTAGTGACAGATTGCAACTGCTGATGTTATGTCTATGAAGATGATGCAATAGTACTTGCTGCACATGATTACGGTTATTGTTCATATGGTGAAAATATTAACATGAAAGAGAAAAATGTGCTATATAATGCCACAAATCAGTTTGTTGGCTTATGGAGAATGTAAAATAATATATGGATCTTGATCATTCCGTGTTCAACCCTCTTGATCTTGGAAAGGAGCTACCTCTGAAAGGATAATACTAATACTTCTGTCTGAAGTTGATAAACAGATTTGTATTAAATGTTTCAATATTGAAGGATGAATTCTATGCTCAGCTGAAAACCTGCTTTTAGTCTTATCATTGCTGGAAAGACGAGGTCTCGTTGAAAGCTTGGTGGACACAAATCCTTACACTTGCTTATTCATTTGTTTGATCTTATATCCTGAAATTTATCAAGGTCTTCTGAAGACACGACTTTGCTTTCACAAACCCTTCGACATCTTTGGTGAACCCGACGTGAAAGCGTCGCAGAAATTTCAGGATGGGAGACACTTCAGCCTCTATTTCAACTTCCTCTACAACTCCAGCTGCCTCTACTTCAGCTCCATCAATGACTGCTGCGTCAAGTACTTCAACGGAGGATCTAAAACAGATTTTGCAGAATATGTCCATGTATATGCAGCTCCAAAATCAGCAAACACAAATGTCTATGCAGCAGCAACAACAATTGCATCAACAGTAGTTGTCTCAGCAAAGGCAACTCTATTCAGAGCAGGAGAATGCAAACAGCGCGACTAAGTCTATTGAAGCAGTTGAGAGTGAGAAGAAGCTATTTGACGGGCGTAATGTTTCAGCATATTTGAAGACATATGAGATCAAGATGGGGTTCTTTGGAGTTCCTGCTGGACTTATGAGTAAGTACTTCCTTCGTCTTGTCACACCTGCTTTGAGGACAAAGGTGACTGATTTATTTATTCAAAATACACATTGGCAAGATTTTAAGAAGGCTCTTAAAGAAGAATATTTCCTTGAGGACTTTGGTATGGCTACTCGACGGTCATTCCGAGAGTGGGTCTACATGCCAAACAAAGGTCTTGCTGCTTCGGAGTTGATTCGAGAATTCGAAGAGAGGTATAGTCAGCTTGATGCCATTGAACAAAGAGCATTGGATGTTGAAAAAGTTGAGCTTTTCTTGCAAGCTGCAGATCCTGCTCTTCAAGAAGAATTGGGTGAGCTTCTTGAAGATCGCACGAAGCCTATGGGTCTTAAAACTGATTGGCAGGATGCTCAGGATGCAGTCTCGACTTTGACCAAGAGGAGGATATGAAAGACTCGCCTACAGAATGGTTCCATGACACCTACACCATCATCTGCTCCTATGCCTACTTCTATCCCTGTTATTTCTTCTCCTCCTCAGCCAGTTTCTTGGCCTATGCCAGTGCCTACTGTTTCTACTCCACCTATTCCTCCTGTTCCACGACCGATGCCTACACCTTCTGCTCCAAAACCATCCGCTCCATCGGTGCCTACTTCTCTTGATGACATAATCAAAGGTATCACAGATTTGACACTTGAGTCATTCAAAGCGGAGTTGGTGGGTAAGTTGAAGGAGCAGTTTGCTTCGACTGTGCCTGCTACTTCTTCTAGTGCTCCTACTGCACCTAGGAGTGCTCCTAGTGCTCCTAGGAGAGATCGGAGATGTATTTGGTGTGATAGTACGGAGCATCAGCATTGCAGGGATTGTGACTCTTTCCAGGATGCAAGGAGGTAGAATTTGGTATATTGGGGGCAAGATGGTAAGATTTGGTTGACTGAGACAGGAGCTCCACTTGCTACCAACTTTGGTAAAGGTGGAATGAAGAAGTTAGTGGAGGACATGGCTGCGCGTACTTCTTATGTGACGGCTAGAGGTGATGCTTCTGCATATGGAGTACAGATTGAGAAGGGATCGGAGACTCAGTCCGCACTATGGACTTATGCTATGGAGACTGCAAACAAGGGAAAAATTCAGCAAACTGTTTTGACTAGTGCAGGCTCTAGCATCAGATCAGAGACAGGTTGGGAGTCGCCTGTTGACAGGTATTCTATTTATGCTTTTTTGGCTAAATCTCATGGTGCAGATGTATTTGTTGAGGAGAAGCGTAAGAGGGATGAAGAAAATCCAAGTGCAGCTAAGAAGACTAGAGGGGGTGAGTTTGTTACTCCACCTACTGCAGGACCGTCTTCACGATCTGGGCCAGATCGACAGATGGAGGATGCTCAAAAGAGGGAAAAGAGGCAAGAGCCTAGAGAGAGAAAGCAGCCAGGATTCAGATTGATGTCCGATATTGAGACATCTACAGACATGAAGAAAATCTTTAATGATAAGATACTTGGCAGTGAGGTGACTTTCACTATTTCCGAGATTTTGGGCATCTCAAAAAGAGAGTTTCAGGAGGTCCTGAAGAGGAAAAGACATGCATTGGCTACCACTGATACACAGGGAGTTTTGATTGGAGAGTTGGATGATGATGATGATGAGGTTATGGTTGATAATGCTTCTGCTTTGCCGCAGGTAGAGAAGAGGGTTCAGCCTATGCATTATGCTGAAATTGATGAGCCTGATTTGATACCGCGTAGTCACTTTTCGCGGAGCCATTGGGCTAGGGAAACTACAGAGACGATGGTAAAGATTGGAGAGAAACAGGTGCCTTATGTTGCATTGGTTGATCATGGTTCAGAGATTAATCTCATTGTTCGTGGAGTTTATGAGAGTAACAGATGGCCTATGGATGTAGAGCATGGGTGGCGTATGAGAGCCGCCAATAACACTGCACGTGATTTATATGCTGCTTGCCCTAGTGTCAGGGTTTCTATTGGTGATGTAGAGGAGGATTTTCATTTCTTTGTGCAGGATTCATGCTCGTATCCCATAATTCTTGGACAGCCATTCATTACAGAGATGCGCATGGAGACAAAGGTCATGGATGATGGATCTGCTTATGCACGGATTCGCAGTAAAGATGGTATGAGAGCAGTTCAGTTTATGACTGTATGTGTGAACCATGTTAGAAACAGGGATACTCTTAGAGATGCACCTTCGCCCACTGTGAGGGATTCGGGTTTTCATTAGGTACCGCCGTTTCGCGAGACGACGGTGGTACACAGCAGAGGAGATTGGAGTTCTCGCCTCCTGGCAGCGGTGTTTTCTCCTCCGGTTATGTTGGGATTTCAGCAAACAGTTCAATGAGCTATCAGAAGACTTCTAGATTGTCTAGAGCTGCCAGGCAGTATATATGCAGGAAGGAGAAAAATTTGAAAAATGCAGGAATTTTGGAGGATGATGAGCACATAGATGGTATGTATGACAGTGTGATTTGTGCAGATACGATGACAGAGATGGGAGATATGCTGAAAACTGATATGCTGAATTGTCATGGTAATGTATTAGTGCAGTCCCTTGACATGTTTCATGAAATTGCAGATTTTATGTCACAGATTGAGTCAGAGGCTGAGGTAACTCAGCAAAGAGTATTGAGTGCTGAAGAAATTCAGCAAACAGAGTTTCTAGCTGGTTATGATCAGCTTTCAGAGAGACAGAGGGCTGAAAATTTTCAGCCAACAGAGTTTACTGCTGAAATATTTCAGCATTCAGAGTTTGGGGCTGTTTCTATGCAGTCCATAGAGCAGAGGGCTGAGAATATTCAGCCATTGGAGTGCAGAATTGCTGATTTACAGCAAGGTTTATGTAATGCAGAAGAGCATAATGAAGCCAGGGTTGACACGAAATATAAAACTGTGGATAAGAAGGTGAAGCCGGTTGCTGTACGGCTTCCACCTGACAGTGATCAGCAAATAGAAAGGGCTGCTAAATAGCAAATTTTGAGGAATCCGGAGCATATTGGTCATAAATTTTCAGCAGAGACACTTGCTGAATTGAAAATTGGAAATGGTGATTTCTTGTTACCCATGGAGAAGCAATGCTTTCAGGAGATGCTTGAGCGTCATGGAAGGGGATTTGCTTTTGTCCCACATGAGATTGGATGTGTGAATCCTCATATTGTTGCTCCTATGGTTATTTTTACTATTCCTCATATCCCATGGAATCTCCGACCTATTCTAGTGCCTAAAGCACACTTGCCAAAGTTGATTGACTTGTTGAATGAGAAAATCAGGATGGGAATCCTTGAGCCTTCATCTGCACCATACTCAAACAGGTGGTTTACAGTTCCGAAGAAGATTGGTACTCTTCAATTTATTCAGGACATGCAGCCAGTGAACAGAGTTACCATCAGGAATGTTGGTATAGGTCCAGTTGTGGATGAGTTTGCAGAGGCATTTGCTGGACGTGCCATTTATTCTTTGGGTGATTTGTATTCAGGTTATGATCAGTTTCAGCTGGCTTTGGAAAGCAGGGACATAACCACCATGAGAACTCCTATTGGGCTTGTGAGGATGTGTACCTTGCCTCAAGGTGCCACTAATTCTGTTGCGCATATGATGAATGCCATGCATAAGGTCCTTCGTGATTACATACCTCAGCTTACTATGCCTTTCTTGGATGATGTGCCCATTAAGGGGTGTGCAGAAGAAGAGAAGAATGAGAGCCTAAATGAGCAGGGATGCAGGTACTTTGTGGCTGATCATATTTCAGCATGTGAGAAGATTTTGGCCAGGTTAGAAGAAGTGAACTTGACACTTTCAGGGCAAAAATCTGTTTTTGGAGTGAATGAGGTTGTTATTGTTGGGCATATGTGTGGATATTATGGCAGGAAACCCTCACCTGATAAGGTGAATGCTATAGGCAAGATTGCAGAGTATTGTTATACTACTTCTGAGGTACGGAGATTCATTGGTGCTTGTGTGTTTTATATGATTTGGATACCTCATTTTGCACACATTGCAGATTGTTTGTATCAGCTGCTTCGAAAGGGGCAGAAATTTTATTGGGATGAGAGTCACACTAGAGCCATGCGGAAATTGAAGAAGTTATTGCAGAATGCTCCTACTCTCAGGAAAGCGGATTATAATTGTGATAGGCCTATTGTATTGACAGTTGACACTAGTCCAATTGGCATAGGTTGGGCTGTGGGTCAAGATGATGCAGATGGAAATAGGTATGCTATTCGGTTTGGGGCGAAAGTCCTAAACGAGAGACAGAGGAGATATCCGCAAATCAAAAGGGAGTTATTGGGGATTGTCACGGCTCTCAAATGTGACAAGGAGTACTTTATTGGAGCTTCAGTTGTGGTAGAGATAGATTGCTTGTCATTGATTGGTATGATTACGAGTTGCTCTACTCCGGATATAGCTATGTTGAGATGGATTGCATACATCAAGTCATTAAATCCGGAATTTAAACACATAGCAGGGAAGGATAATCCAGTGGCAGATATGTTGTCTAGAGCCAGGTATGATGATGAGGAGACTCTACTTGCAGAAGAGGATGATGCAGAAATTTCAGCCACTATGGTTGATCATGTTTGTCATGTCTTTGATATTATGGCTTTTATAGAAGAACTTTATGTTGGAGATTGGTTGCAGATTGGCAGGTACCTTAGTACACTAAGCAAAAGAGATGAATGGACAGATGAAGAGTTCAAGAAGATCAGAAGGAAAGCCTATGGATATTTTCTCAAGGATGGATTTCTTTGGAAGCATCCGAAGAAAAGAGGCGGATTACCTTTGCAGGTTGTCTGCGATAGAGAGACACAGTTACAGGTGATGAGGGAGTTTCATGAGGAAGATGGTGAAAAGATGGTTTGGGCCATACATAGTCAGACATGTCTTTGATAATGCAACATATGAGCTGACAGAATTGGATGGAACAGTGCTTAGAGTGCCTATTGCTGGAAAAAGAATCAAGATTTTCAAGAAAAGAGATGATGAGGATTATGCATTGGAAGAATTTTCAAGAGAAGAGCAACGACAAGAAACTCCAATGGAAGAGACAGATGATATGGCTGGATATCTTGTTGATCTACCGGAAATGCATAACGAAGAGATTGAATTGTTTGTGGATCTTGATGATAATGATCATGGGTAGTTGGCCCATCCGGAGGATGCGCAGGATTAGAGGGGGTGGATGTCGTATTGCTGCGCATTCGAGGTGTGTAAACCACCCAAAAGTTGTGCATGGGATTTGATACTTTGTACATATTTTTCTGCGTATGAGTATAGTAGCGAGTATGAAGGATTGCTTTCAGTCTATGTTGAACAGGATCAAGAAGACAAGTTTATGATTATTAGTTGTGATGATTTCTGGGATGTGTTTTCAAGTCAGATACTTGACAATAATGAGTGTTTTGAATCATATACCTCAAATATATACAGCCGAAGAGTACTCGGTGGCGAATTTGTGGTTGTGAACAAGCATCTTCTGAATGATCTGACTGACATGGGACTTTGGAACTTAGAGTTGAAGATGGCTCTATACAGAAAGTTCAGCAGATTCGTGATGATTTGAAAGCAGTTTACAGGAATGTTTGGGAGATCAAACAGGGGACCATTGTTGACACAGATGCAAGACCATATGCATTTATCAAGTTTGATACTGATATTCAGAAGACCAGAAAGCTTTACTTAGACATTTGTGTAAATGAACTTCGTGTGTTTTGTAAGGAGACAAGTGCTTTGTCTCTGGAATTGCCTGCTCTGTATGACCAGTCACTCAGTCAGGAAGATCCAAGTTAGATAAATGCTGAAGACATAATGGACATCATGTTGATAATTTTCTGTTCATTGGCTGGAATAATGTGCTTGGGCGATTAGTACACAGAGAATAATTGGTAATTCTATCATTGAGTTGGATGCAAAGTCTGGATGCATTAATGAAAAGCATTGCTTGTTTAATCAATGGCTGGACTGTGAAGTAATGAAATGGGGGTATTGTGAGCAGGGCCGCTTTTCTGATAGAAGGAAAGGGCTGCTTTTCTGGGTTTTTTTTTTAAAAATAGAGGTCGCTTTTCTGAGGGGAAGGCGAATTTAGGAATTCTCTGCAATCTGGGAAGGAGGGAGAAACAGAGTATTCGAAGGGGAAAAAAGAGGAGCCTATTTTGGAAAAAAAGAAGAAAAGGATTTCGGGGGAACTGGCGGGATTGTGGAAGCATGCTGTCTGCAGCCAATAGATGTCATTAAGACACGACTTCAGTTAGACAGAGGTGGTCATTATAAGGGGATCTTGCACTGTGGAAAGTCAATTGTCCAGCAAGAAGGAGTAAGAGCTTTATGGAAGGGTCTCACTCCATTTGCAACACACTTAACCCTGAAGTATACTCTGCGGATGGGATCAAATGCAGCTCTGCAGATAGCATTCAAGGATCCTGAGACTGGAAAGATTAGCCATATTGGCAGATTGGCTGCGGGATTTGGTGCAGGTGTCCTGGAGGCCCTTGTGATTGTGACTCCTTTTGAGGTTGTGAAGATCAGACTTCAGCAGCAACGAGGATTGTCTCCACATTTGTTACGCTACAAAGGTCCTATCCATTGTGCTGCAACAATTATCCGGGATACAGTCATGAGAAATGGTGTAAATCAAAGTGTAATGTTCAGTGTGAAAAATGCATTTGACGCAGTCGTGTGGAATAAACACGAGGGTGATGGATGTGTTATACAACCTTGGCAGTCCATGATCTCAGGTTTTGTAGCAGGTTTTGCGGGGCCTGTGTGTACTGGCCCTTTGATGTTGTAAAAACTCGGTTAATGGATCAGAAGGCTGATGAGTTGGGTAGGTTACGTTACACAGGCATGATTCATGCAATTAGATTGATTTACAAAGAGGAGAGTTTACTTGCCTTATGGAAAGGATTGCTACCTAGATTAATGAGGATCCCACCTGGGCAAGCAATCATGTGGACAGTAGCAGATCAAATTACAGGTTTTTATGAAAGAAGATTCTTGCACAGGGTTTGAAAGCTTAGAAACTTTGCAGGTTTTAGAAAATATTGACATTCATTTCTAGGATTCCCATTTATCCTTCAAAGAGTGGAGGGCTTAAATAACTTTTTAAATTCAAGAAAGCCCTTGTTGGTCAGGATATATTTATTGAGGACTAGTGCTATTTCAAGCAGAGGAAACACTCTATTGAGGGCTAGTGACAGATTGCAACTGCTGATGTTATGTCTATGAAGATGATGCAATAGTACTTGCTGCACATGATTACGGTTATTGTTCATATGGTGAAAATATTAACATGAAAGAGAAAAATGTGCTATATAATGCCACAAATCAGTTTGTTGGCTTATGGAGAATGTAAAATAATATATGGATCTTGATCATTCCGTGTTCAACCCTCTTGATCTTGGAAAGGAGCTACCTCTGAAAGGATAATACTAATACTTCTGTCTGAAGTTGATAAACAGATTTGTATTAAATGTTTCAATATTGAAGGATGAATTCTATGCTCAGCTGAAAACCTGCTTTTAGTCTTATCATTGCTGGAAAGACGAGGTCTCGTTGAAAGCTTGGTGGACACAAATCCTTACACTTGCTTATTCATTTGTTTGATCTTATATCCTGAAATTTATCAAGGTCTTCTGAAGACACGACTTTGCTTTCACAAACCCTTCGACACCGGATACTCCGATAACCTACTAATGTGCTTGATGAATGTCAAGCAGAAAGAGGAGGACATTTGCAACTACGTAACCCATGTGAGGAGTCTCTTCAATAGAACCCCTCTGGGCAAGCGATCACTGATTGAAAGAGTAGTTTTGACTGTATTCATCAGCGGAATTTGAGACGAGGAGTTATATTAGGCTTTGGTAGGCGATTCAAGCTTGCAGCGAGATGCGATAGCTAGAGTGTTTGAGGAAGCCATCATAGTTGATGATCAGCTGAAAGAGCGGAGCTCCAGGAGCTCGAATGTAGAGGAGACCAACTCGCGAGGTTCAGAGAGAGCGTCAGCCTCTAGTGAGCGATCAATCCCATCATCCCAAGATAAGGGGAAGGCCACCAAGACAAACCAAGGCTTGACTGATATCAAGATGGAATTAGCCAAGTTGCAAGACATGTTGAGACGACCAACGTGCCCGCACGTCCAATGCGTGTACTGTGGCAGAAACCACTTACCGGCCGAGTGTCAAGACCCTAGGTCGAGACCTTGTGCTAACTGCGGTAGGTTTGGCCATGACGTCGCGCATTGTAGATTACCAAGAAGACTTCCGTACTCGAAACCCTATGGCCAGCCTTACCTAGCGAACAGGGTGCAGTCATTCTTTGAAAGGGGAGCCCCATTGGCTCTTCCCGCGCCTAAGGATATGAAGCCAACTGTTCCTAGGATGGAAATAAATCCTACGGGCATCCCTAGACCACATGGTCCTTACATGACCCATCCACCGGAGTGATGCTCCAGTCCACTATGTGGAAGAGCCAAGTGAGGAAGAAACTTACATATACCCTTACGTCTCGCATGACGACGAGGGCAACACTGTCCTCATGGACTATCGACCCGTGTCGGTGATGGCGTTAGGAAGAGGATGAGGTAGAGGCCTAGGAGGGAAGATGCAGGATCCAATCATCTGTTGGACTTGTGGTCATCCCAGTCATGTCTCATCACGCTACCCTAAAAGAGAGCAGCAAAATAGAGACAAGGCTGACCAAAGGTGCGCAGAGTGTAGAATCACCCATCTCTTCGTAGATTGCCCAAAGCGAAAGCCATCTTCTAGCTAGGCCAACGTACCATCTGTCCCATTGGGGCTGTTTGGTGTCGAAAACCTTGATGGGGAGGCCACACCTATCCCATTGTGGGTCATGACCCGAGCCCAAATGAAGCAGGCTGGCATCTCTCTACTAGGACCTAGCAATCTTGACATAGTCTTGATAGGGAAGAAAAGCCGCAGGCGGAAAAAGAAGAGATCGAAAGCTAAAGTCGCACTAAAAACTGAGAGTGCTATGACTCTGCCTACTAGAAAGAAGGTTTTAGACGCAGAGGCAGAGACATAAACCCCTAAGATGGTCGAAAAGAGAAGCGCTAGGGTAGGGGAATACCCGCATCTGAAGTGACAGTTAGAGGCCATAGAAAAGGTGAAGGAATGGGTGAAGGAGGCTCAAGAGCATCTCAAGGAAGCTGAGCCTATCATAGAGGACATGTAATATTCCCACCCGTGAATATTGACTTCCCGCACACGACGTAAACCTTGTGCAAAGGTTATCTCTTGTATTGAAATTATTGGCGGTGTAATGTGTGACCCGCACGCGAGAAATGGGGTTCTCTGCATTGGTAAATTAAACCCGGAAGTTCGAAACCGCAAGTCTTACATAAACACCCTCTTGGGAGGGGCAATTTGAATATTCAAGGCAATTTTTTTTTATTTTTATCCCTTTTTCCCCAGCCGATGCACGACTGGAGAAAAGGGAGTGTGGGGGGGATGGGACATGGGAAAGTCGTGGCCTGCATGGGAGGGGGGAACCCATGCAAGGGGGCCACGTGGTGGAGGCCTTCTCTCCCCCCCCCATGCCTATAAAAACATCCGTTACGTGCTGAGGAAAAGGGCTGGTGGGATACACGTCGCCGTGCCGAAGAGGGGAATGCTAGTCGGAAGGTTGCGTGAGGGAGGTTCGAAGGAGGAGGAGGCTGCCGTGACCACCGTCTGCTGCCGCGACCAGGAACGCCGCCGCCTTGCTGAAAGGCCCAGGCCGCCGCACATCCTCTTCTTGACCACGACCTCCTTCCCAATCATTGGGACCCCCCGACGTTGCTGCTGTTGCCCAGAAGCTTCTTTAAGAAGCTTCTTAGAAGCTTCTTTAAGAAGCTTCTAAGGTTAAGGCCATAGGCCTTGATCCTATGTGGCTTCTCAGTTCTAAAAAACCGGGTTCGGGAAACTCCTATTCCTACGCGAGGAGAAGGTATCGACCTCCTAGCCATCTCGAAGAGCAAGAGTAAAGGCTAGAGGGAATCTGCGGAGTCCGTATTCACGTCTACAATGGCTCCCAAGAAGACGCAAGGCGCACCTGCGGAAGGTTCATCTCCTAGCATTCAAGTGGACATCTCCCCGAGCCCACAGACCCAGGTTTTTATGATTTTTGATTCTACGCAAAAGTAATGCATTAGGTATGATAACTCTCATGGAATAGAAAGCACCTATGCATGTTCAAATTTACCAAGCCAAATTAAAAGGAAATTGAGGAAAATTTGTCTATTTGATCGATTACTAGAATTATCTCGTGACAGGAAATGGAGTTATTAATATTTTCAATATGATGAACGTGAGTTGTCTATCCATCTTACGACCTTAGTATTATGTTGCTTTATCATGCATTTCAAAGGACGAGCCTAGAACACCTACCGCCTATCATTATAAGGCTGAAGTTATTAAGTGTATTTTGACTAGACATGGAAAGAATAAGCTTATGTTGCAATTTAGAAAAAATCTTTATTGTAATGGTTCATGGGGGAAAAGTTGTTAACACCCGTAGGAGGTTATCCGAAAAGTAATGGTGGTGTATCAAAAATGAATCTATGGATTGGCATGTGGCATGTGCTTGCAAGAAAGAATATACCAACACTAACTCAACAATAATCTCATTTAACCACGTTGTAGTTATGAAAGGGTTGCATGTTGCACTTTCATCGTGCATAAAATTCATTCATCAAGTGTTGCATTTGGGAAAGTTTGCAGGATTTAAACAAAGCACGAGATTCTAAAGTGTAGATAACAAGGTAGTAGACATGATTATTTGAAGTAAGTCCTAGTAGGTCCTAAGAAAGTTGGTATCTAGCTTATCATGTATTTTTACTTTACCAATGAAAGATAGAGTGAGTCGCATGTTTACATGTATGGTGATAGTCGAAACTATTTTTCTTCTTTAGATCTAGTTATTATCTCTAGGGAAGGATTCATCCTTGTCGCGAGACAAGCATAGTGAATTACCCAAATCACCTAGCCGCAAGGGATTCGTATGGCATGGTTCAGTCAACACGACAGATACCCCAAACACTAACTAGGTATTAGCACGTTAAGGATTCGGCCAAGTTTTCCAATTGTCGCTAAGTCGAAACCTTCATGCCCAATGGCCCTAACCATATTCCCGAAATGTTGAGTCAATTGGGTGCTCATGCAAACAATAATCCAGGGTTCCTACCCTAAGGACCAATCGTTCAAAATGATGAAACTCGAATTGAGTTGGAACCCTAGGACTAAACGTTGTCGATCTAGTGAAATTAGGGATGGGTTGGGTAAAAAGACACCCTAAACCCTGCATCTCGTCTGAAGATAATTCCATGACCAGAAAACGCCATTCAATAGGTGAAATGATCTCTTGGAATGGGGGCGACACTTGTGCAACAAGTTGCAACGTCGCATAGCCTTGTGGTTTGATCGTAAGAAAGTTTTGCCATTCCTTGGAATGAGGTTGGCAGGTTCTTGCACAAGTTTAACTTGCAAGGGGATGGGTAGTCATCCTGTTACATCGCCCTCATTAGGAAAAAATTTGCCAAGTTAAGGGAAGTTAGGTAATTGCTCGGATGCAAATGATTAGACAATAAATTAAAGCGACATGGTCGTCGGGATTACTACTAATTAAAACCTAAGGTATTGGTTAAGTTGGGTTAACAGGGTATGACCCTAACCCAAGGACGATAGGAATCTTGCCAAGTTGCAATTGATTCCGGATCGAATGCGGGATGCATTCGGAGAGAAGGAGTCACTCCTTAACAGTTTGCCAACTAAACGACCACTGGAATTGATTGTGCTTGTAACAGTTTAGAAAGCACTGTTTGCATTGTTTGTTCAAGGAATTAAAGGATGAAAGATATATAAATGCTTCAGGTTGAAGGCCTGAAGGGAGTGGCAGCTCAGTTACCCCCGACTGCCTGCCTGACCCTAACCAAGGGGGTTGTTGACCGCGCCGGGAACGTGGACCAAACCCGCCGCGAGAGGTCTTTCTGTTGAGCTCTACTTGGAGTAGGAGGACGCTTGGGTGCCAGGGGGGGCTCTGGCCGTAAATCCCTCGCCTTCCGGGTCCTGCACAAGAGGCTAACGTGACTCGGGATTGGATCTCGAGGCCCCATACTAGTCTACGGGCAGAAGCTTGGAATAGTGATCCCTAGCGGATTACTGGATAGCCTTCGGGCGGATTATGAACAAGTCTACGGGCGGAACCTCTGTATTTCAAAGATAAAATGATGATATGATAATAAAGAAGTTGTTTGATATTGTTTTTCTATGTCACGTGATAAGATTACGTGAAGGAACCAGTGCTTAACGGGATTAATCAAGGAAGCTGTTTGTTATATGTCAAATTAATGTGTTAGGTAATTACATAATTAAAACAAACCGAGGAAAGTGCGGAGGATGGACCATGGGTCTGTCCTATGGATGGGTGGTCCCGGTTAGCCGGGAACTTTTCTCAAAATCACTCGACGAATAGCAGGATGATCATCATCATCAAAGCTAATAATGAAAACGATGACCTAGAGTTACATCCTACCCGATTTACGTTGTTTTAGGGGAACGGAATGGGACTATGCCTTATGGCAGAGAGGTTGAGTCTTGCATCCCTCTCGTTTCCCATTCTCCTTGAACCAAGTGCAGCGTGAATCCGCTTCGGACCTGGTGTTCCTGCGTAAAGTAGTTCGCTCGGGTCTGACGCTAGTTGCTGCTAGCTAATGACCTAACAGGGAAACCCTAATTTCGGTCGATCCTAAGTGGGAAACGGCCAGGATACTTCCGCTACGTGGTAGACGCGGGAAGACCGAGATTTCAAAACCCGTAACATTCCAAGGGAGTGCCGGGCGGAGTTTTCTAGACATTCTTCCCGATGGACTACTAAGACGTGTCCTAGATGATTCTAGTGGACACGTTACAGTTGGTATCAGAGCCGACCAACAACAGAATTGTTTTCGTGAGATCTCAATAAAATGAAGTAAAGAAATTATTACTGTCCAAACATTTCCTCATCTACAATACTGTCTTGCAGAACTATGAAGCGTGGAACAAGTTTTTGGTGTTCCGGATCATGTTTATGACTGCAATGCATTCTCCGCATTATAGGCAGAGAATTGAAATGATGAACATCCTGGAGCAGATTTATAATCCATCACCTTTATATATAGAACGAAGATGGACTGGGTCTTCAGGAATCTACTACATAGCTGCCCACCGGTTCGCTTATCTACAAACCAACCTAAAGAGGATCAAGTGGTTGGAAGATTTGAAAGTCGTGAAGCTGTTCATTTTTGTGGAAGCTCACGTAAATTCGACTTTGCATATTCGAGGTCGGAGGGTTGAATTGAACTCATATGTATATGAGGAAGTAACCCGTGTAATTCCAGCTGATAGGATTAAGGTGTTGGGCCGCCATGTGAAGTATGGATTCCAGCGGAAAGGATATCCTGAACTTCCAATGAGTTATCGATTCCTAAAGATTCATGATCCAAAACCCTACTATTACACAGTTCCTGTAGACAAATCCAATACAATGTTGTTCTCCCCAAACTAAATGTAATGATTGGATTATCATCACATGAGATGTTGTATAAGGCTACGCCCATGTAAATATAAATAAGGACTTTCTTTATCAATATCCGATTGTGCATCAGGGTTGTTACGAAAAGCTAAGTAGCTTCACGATTTATGAGATAGCTGAACTAAAGATAAGCTAAAGTCAACTATCATATAATAATGTTAAGAAAACTTTTACTCAGGCACAACCCCAGGTACAGGGTCCAAATTCGCCCCCTACATCAAGTACTACTGTGATCCAGGAGAAGAAGTTCCTCCTCAAACAGATAAAGCCACCCGAGTTTGACGGGAGAGGTAGATTCGTCCAGTCAGATGCTGAGATTTGGATTGAATCTATGGAGGATTACTTCGAAGCAGCTGGTACTGCTCCCACCAATCAGGCCATGCTCGCCAAATTAAAACTCACCGGTGAAGCTAGATTATGGTGGAAACAATGGTGCAGGGATCAAGGGACTTCAGAGGGGTCCGTTACCTGGGAGAAGTTAAAGCAAGCCGTGCAGGGGAGATATTTGCCGCCTGCATATCGTACACAGAAAATGAATGAGTTCTATGAGCTAAAACAGTTAGGACTCACCCTTGACGCTTACTACTCTAAATTTGTCTCACTCTTAAAGTATGCGCCACAAATGGACACGACGCAGCAGGTGTCCAAATTTTGCGCGGGCTTAAATCCACCTGTAAATACTCGTCTCGAATCTATACGTCCATCAGATCTTCAGGATGCACTCATTCGAGCGGCACCTATAATTCAGGAAGTGCAAGCTAAACCGAGGGGTAACAAAAATTGGTCTTATAGCGACCCGAACAGAGGGGCATTCAGACCCCAAGTTAAGAGAGTTCAAGGCCACAATCAGGGACAAAGGAAGAAAGCAAGGACAAATAACGTCAATAACTTTGTTCCTACTCACAGTAATGGCCGAAACCTCCGATATTTCCACTGCAACGAACTCGGTCACTTCAAAAGGCAATGTCCCAAGCTCAGCGAGGGACACCGTCAAGGTGCAGGCCGCGGTCAGGGAGCCGCCACCCGTGGAAGAGGAAGAACTGCCTGCATTACCAATAGGCAAAGATGTGAAGCAGAAGAAGAGGAAGATCCGACTATGGAAGCGGAATTCGAAAGAGCGACAGTCCATGCCGCTTTACACAAGAAGGGGCCGAATCGCCAGTTCTCGGTGATTCAAACACCGTCGGACTATCAAGGTAAAGGTTTCAAAACCTTGATTGATTGTGGCAGTACACATTCCTTTATCTCACCAGCGTGTGCTAAGAGATTAGGAATAGCCACATTAGAAGCACCTACCCTATTTGTGGAATTGGCAAACGGTCGTGAGGTAACTTGTACCAGGCAAACTGCTAAGGAGGAGTTCTATCTGGGAGGAAAGAAAACCTCAGTCAAATTCAGAGTCATGAATTTAGGAATCCATGAGTGTCTACTCGGGATGGATTGGCTTAAGCCTAATGACGCTCACATCCACTGTGGAAAGGGTCAAGTTTCCTTTCGAAACTCTGAAAGAGAGTTTGTTACGACTCAAGGTGAAGCGGGAGTGCCAAGAATCCAGTTAGCCAAAGTATCGCGGATCATAAAAGGGGTTAGAAAAGGATTACCTGTTTACTTGATCAAACTCAACAAATTAGATCAAAGGCAAGAGTTTCATGAGGGACCCTCTTGGCTAAAGGAATACGCTGACGTATTCCTTGAGGAATTAACTGAACTTTCACCTCCAAGAGAAGTTGATCATGAAATAAGGCTAATACCTGGAGCTGCGCCAATTGCAAAGAGACCTTATATAATGTCCATTCCGGAAGCTATTGAGTTGAAGGAACAACTCAAGCAACTGTTAAACCAGGGTTACATCCGGCCTAGCAACTCACCATGGGGAGCTCCAGTATTATTCCACAAAAAAAAAGATGGGACACTTCGACTATGTATTGATTACCGGGGGCTGAATCAATCAACAATCAAGAATAAGTATCCTATTCCTAGAATAGATGAGCTTCTTGATCGCCTTCAAGGTGCAAAGATCTTCTCCAAAATTGATCTCAGGTCAGGTTACTATCAAATCAGGATCAAGGATGAAGATATTCCAAAAACGGCCTTCAATACAAGATATGGGCACTTTGAATTTTTGGTTATGTCATTCGGGCTTACAAATGCACCTGCCACCTTCAATAGATTAATGCAGGATATTTTTAGACCATATCTTGATGATTTCGTGCTTGTCTTCTTCGATGACACTTTAGTCTATTCTAAACAGGAAGAAGATCATGAATCTCAACTTCGGATTGTCCTTGAGACAATGAGGTCTCATAAGCTGTATGCAAAAATGAAGAAGTGTGCATTCTTCAAACGTCAGATTGAATATCTAGGATTCATAGTATCATCAGAAGGGATATCAGTAGACCCAGCCAAAGTCAAAGATGTGCTTGAATGGCCAGTACCAGTATCCGTCAAAGAAATACGCAGTTTTCTTGGCTTGACAGGATGGTATAGGGTCTTTATCAAAAACTATGCTTTGATTGCAGCACCTCTTACCGACTTACTAAAGAAGCAGACTTCTATTACATGGTCAACTCCCGAGCAAAATAGCTTCGATCAATTGAAGCAATGTTTGATATCAGCACCTATTCTAAAACTTACTGACCTCAATAAGGAGTTCGAGGTAGTAACTGATGCCAGCATTCTTGCCTTGGGGTGTGTACTTATGCAGGAATGTCATCTAGTAGCATATTCTTCAAGGAAATTGAAGAGTCATGAAAAGAATTATGCCACGCATGATCTGGAATTATTAGCTGTCATCCATGCTCTAAAGCTTTGGAGACATTACCTCTTGGGTAATAGGTTTACTCTAGTAACCGATCATAAGAGCCTCAAATGGATTTTTACCCAGAACGAGCTCAACATGAGGCAACGTCGATGGATTGAAGTATTGGAGGAGTATGATTTTGAAATCAAGTATCGACCAGGGAAAGAGAATGTAGTTGCCGATGCACTCAGTTGCAAGGCATTCCTAAATTCCCTAATCTTGCAGAATCCATCAACGGCCAGATCTCTGGCTACAAAGGTATCTATGCCAAGCAACCCTATACTCAAACTAGCTAGAGAGGAAGCATGCCATGATTTGGCCTACCAAACCATGATAAAAGAAATATCTACCAAGGAGCAGAATCTGAAGTCACAAGCTAGGTATCGGGAATTTTCCATTGATAATGGACTTGTCTATTACAGAACAAGGCTATGTATACCAACAAGCCAGTCACTTAAGCAGAAGATATTATGGGAAGCTCATGATTCCCCTTTCGCAGGACATCCTGGCTATGCAAAAACTCTTAATGCAGTTAGGAAGAGCTACCATTGGGAGAGGCTCAAAGGTGACGTTCTCAAATATGTCACTGAATGTTTGTCTTGCCAACGTATCAAGGCTGAACATGTCATGATGCCAGGAAAATTGCAACCACTTGACATTCCCCAGATGAAATGGGAATTCATCAGTATGGATTTTGTGGTGGGCTTACCCCAAGTCCAAGGAGGATACAACTCCATTATGGTTGTAGTTGACATGCTTACTAAGGTTGCACACCTGATTCTAGTAAAGACAAACTATAAAGCCTCCGACATTGCAAGAGTGTTTATCAAGGAGATATTCAAGTTACATGGGTTACCTAGAAGGATCATTAGCGATCGAGATTCTCTCTTCACTTCACACTTCTGGAGAGCTATCTTTGAAGCTATTGGAACTCAACTCTGTTTTAGCACTACCTACCATCCCCAAACAGATGAACAAACAGGGCGAGTAAATCAAATCATTGAGGATATGCTTAGGGCATACTGCTGTCGAGAGCCGAAGAGGTGGATTCAGTACTTGCCGTTAGTAGAATTTGCCTACAATGCTTCTTACCAGCAGAGCATTCAAATGACCCCTTTCCAGGCATTGTATGGTCATGATTGTCGAAGTCCCCTAAACTTTTCTGATCCAACCCTAAGAGTTGAAGCTTCAAGACAAATGTTGGAGGACATGGATGACCAAATAAGGTCAATAAGACAAGACATACAAGCAGCCAAAGATAGACAAAAGGCATATGCAGATTTGAAGCGCCAAGAGAGGATCTTCGGAGAAGGAGACATGGTCTTCATTCGTGTATGCCCAAAGAGGAGTTCTCTATCTCTAGGAGAATGCAAGAAGCTAAGTCCAAGGTATTGTGGGCCCTATAAAGTCCTCAAATGCCTGGGACCCAATGCTTATAAACTGCAACTTCCGGATAGCCTAAAAGTTCACAATGTATTCCATATTAGTCTCTTAAAAAAATATGTGCCCAACCCTAATCATGTACTCAATGACCAACAAATTGTAATGCCTAGTCAAGGAGTCCTTGAACTAAGACCGGAAAAGATTTTAGATGTAAGGGAGAGATAGTTGAGATCTAGAACCTTGAAAGAATACCTCGTCCAGTGGAAGGATTATCCCGAAGAGGATGCTATCTAGATGGATGAAAGCTCTCTAAACCTTCAATATCCCCAATTTATCTCGAGATGAGGACATCTCCATTCTTCTAAGGGGGAGAGAATGTAATATTCCCACCCGTGAATATTGACTTCCCGCACACGACGTAAACCTTGTGCAAAGGTTATCTCTCGTATTGAAATTATTGGCGGTGTAATGTGTGACCCGCACGCGAGAAATGGGGTTCTCCGCATTGGTAAATTAAACCCGGAAGTTCGAAACCGCAAGTCTTACATAAACACCCTCTTGGGAGGGGCAATTTGAATATTCAAGGCAATTTTTTTTTATTTTTATCCCTTTTTCCCCAGCCGATGCACGACTGGAGAAAAGGGAGTGTGGGGGGGATGGGACATGGGAAAGTCGTGGCCTGCATGGGAGGGGGGAACCCATGCAAGGGGGCCACGTGGTGGAGGCCTTCTCTCCCCCCCCCATGCCTATAAAAACATCCGTTACGTGCTGAGGAAAAGGGCTGGTGGGATACACGTCGCCGTGCTGAAGAGGGGAATGCTAGTCGGAAGGCTGCGTGAGGGAGGTTCGAAGGAGGAGGAGGCTGCCGTGACCACCGTCTGCTGCCGCGACCAGGAACGCCGCCGCCTTGCTGAAAGGCCCAGGCCGCCGCCCATCCTCTTCTTGACCACGACCTCCTTCCCAATCATTGGGACCCCCCGACGTTGCTGCTGTTGCCCAGAAGCTTCTTAGAAGCTTCTTTAAGAAGCTTCTAAGGTTAAGGCCATAGGCCTTGATCCTATGTGGCTTCTCAGTTCTAAAAAACCGGGTTCGGGAAACTCCTATTCCTACGCGAGGAGAAGGTATCGACCTCCTAGCCGTCTCGAAGAGCAAGAGTAAAGGCTAGAGGGAATCTGCGGAGTCCGTATTCACGTCTACAATGGCTCCCAAGAAGACGCAAGGCGCACCTGCGGGAGGTTCATCTCCTAGCATTCAAGTGGACATCTCCCCGAGCCCACAGACCCAGGTTTTTATGATTTTTGATTCTACGCAAAAGTAATGCATTAGGTATGATAACTCTCATGGAATAGAAAGCACCTATGCATGTTCAAATTTACCAAGCCAAATTAAAAGGAAATTGAGGAAAATTTGTCTATTTGATCGATTACTAGAATTATCTCGTGACAGGAAATGGAGTTATTAATATTTTCAATATGATGAACGTGAGTTGTCTATCCATCTTACGACCTTAGTAATATGTTGCCTTATCATGCATTTCAAAGGACGAGCCTAGAACACCTACCGCCTATCATTATAAGGCTGAAGTTATTAAGTGCATTTTGACTAGACATGGAAAGAATAAGCTTATGTTGCAATTTAGGAAAAATCTTTATTGTAATGGTTCATGGGGGAAAAGTTGTTAACACCCGTAGGAGGTTATCCGAAAAGTAATGGTGGTGTATCAAAAATGAATCTATGGATTGGCATGTGGCATGTGCTTGCAAGAAAGAATATACCAACACTAACTCAACAATAATCTCATTTAACCACGTTGTAGTTATGAAAGGGTTGCATGTTGCACTTTCATCGTGCATAAAATTCATTCATCAAGTGTTGCATTTGGGAAAGTTTGCAGGATTTAAACAAAGCACGAGATTCTAAAGTGTAGATAACAAGGTAGTAGACATGATTATTTGAAGTAAGTCCTAGTAGGTCCTAAGAAAGTTGGTATCTAGCTTATCATGTATTTTTACTTTACCAATGAAAGATAGAGTGAGTCGCATGTTTACATGTATGGTGATAGTCGAAACTATTTTTCTTCTTTAGATCTAGTTATTATCTCTAGGGAAGGATTCATCCTTGTCGCGAGACAAGCATAGTGAATTACCCAAATCACCTAGCCGCAAGGGATTCGTATGGCATGGTTCAGTCAACACGACAGATACCCCAAACACTAACTAGGTATTAGCACGTTAAGGATTCGGCCAAGTTTTCCAATTGTCGCTAAGTCGAAACCTTCATGCCCAATGGCCCTAACCATATTCCCGAAATGTTGAGTCAATTGGGTGCTCATGCAAACAATAATCCAGGGTTCCTACCCTAAGGACCAATCGTTCAAAATGATGAAACTCGAATTGAGTTGGAACCCTAGGACTAAACGTTGTCGATCTAGTGAAATTAGGGATGGGTTGGGTAAAAAGACACCCTAAAAACTGCATCTCGTCTGAAGATAATTCCGTGACCAGAAAACGCCATTCAATAGGTGAAATGATCTCTTGGAATGGGGGTGACACTTGTGCAACAAGTTGCAACGTCGCATAGCCTTGTGGTTTGATTGTAAGAAAGTTTTGCCATTCCTTGGAATGAGGTTGGCAGGTTCTTGCGCAAGTTTAACTTGCAAGGGGATGGGTAGTCATCCTGTTACATCGCCCTCATTAGGAAAAAATTTGCCAAGTTAAGGGAAGTTAGGTAATTGCTCGGACGCAAATGATTAGACAATAAATTAAAGCGACATGGTCGCCGGGATTACTACTAATTAAAACCTAAGGTATTGGTTAAGTTGGGTTAACAGGGTATGACCCTAACCCAAGGACGATAGGAATCTTGCCAAGTTGCAATTGATTCCGGATCGAATGCGGGATGCATTCGGAGAGGAGTCACTTCTTAACAGTTTGCCAATTAAACGACCACTGGAATTGATTGTGCTTGTAACAGTTTAGAAAGCACTGTTTGCATTGTTTGTTCAAGGAATTAAAGGATGAAAGATATATAAATGCTTCAGGTTGAAGGCCTGAAGGGAGTGGCAGCTCAGTTACCCCCGACTGCCTGCCCGACCCTAACCAAGGGGGTTGTTGACCGCGCCGGGAACGTGGACCGAACCCGCCGCGAGAGGTCTTTCCATTGAGCTCTACTTGGAGCAGGAGGACGCTTGGGTGCCAGGGGGGCTCTGGCCGTAAATCCCTCGCCTTCCGGGTCCTGCACAAGAGGCTAACGTGACTCGGGATTGGATCTCAAGGCCCGCATACTAGTCTACGGGCAGAAGCTTGGAATAGTGATCCCTAGCGGATTACTGGATAGCCTTCGGGCGGATTATGAACAAGCCTACGGGCGGAACCTCTGTATTTCAAAGATAAAATGATGATATGATAATAAAGAAGTTGTTTGATATTGTTTTTCTATGTCACGTGATAAGATTACGTGAAGGAACCAGTGCTTAACGGGATTAATCAAGGAAGCTGTTTGTTATATGTCAAATTAATGTGTTAGGTAATTACATAATTAAAACAAACCGAGGAAAGTGCGGAGGATGGACCATGGGTCTGTCCTATGGATGGGTGGTCCCGGTTAGCCGGGAACTTTTCTCAAAATCACTCGACGAATAGCGGGATGATCATCATCATCAAAGCTAATAATGAAAACGATGACCTAGAGTTACATCCTACCCGATTTACGCTGTTTTAGGGGAACGGAATGGGACTATGCCTTATGGCAGAGAGGTTGAGTCTTGCATCCCTCTCGTTTCCCATTCTCCTTGAACCAAGTGCAGCGTGAATCCGCTTTGGACCTGGTGTTCCTGCGTAAAGTAGTTCGCTCGGGTCTGACGCTAGTTGCTGCTAGCTAATGACCTAACAGGGAAACCCTAATTCCAGTCGATCCTAAGTGGGAAATGGCCAGGATACTTCCGCTACGTGGTAGACGCGGGAAGACCTAGATTGCAAAACCCGTAACATTCCAAGGGAGTGCCGGGCGGAGTTTTCTAGACATTCTTCCCGATGGACTACTAAGACGTGTCCTAGATGATTCTAGTGGACATGTTACAGGACAAGATCGATGATCTCTCCAGTGTAAGCACGCCAATATCACCGCCTCAACCTAAGTCGGTAGAAGCAACCGCACCATAAGAAGTGCCGTTGAGACTAAGCCTTGATGCTGCAGAGCCGCAGATCAGCCACGGCCATTGGCCAAGACAATCCAGGTTAGGGGAGAGACAAGTATCCAACGATCTCCTGACCACGCTAGTGACTACCCCTGTAACACTTAGCCTGGGAGATCTACTTAGGCAGCAATCTACCCTATGGCAAGATCTTAATTAGTGGGTTGAAGGGTCACCAGAGCAGGTCACTGCAGACCCTCAAGACCATGATGCAAAAACACAAATACCGAGTTTGACGCTGCACTATTTGCCTAAATCCTTGCACATCAATGCCTTCTAGGAAGGTTCTGAGATGCACGCGGTCTTACCAGTCCTAGCCCTAGGCGACACAACAAGAAAGGGAATCATAGACACACGAGCTGGGATTAGTGTGCTTAGCCACGCAGTGCTTCAGACTTGGGGAAACCTGCCTGTCAAAACTGCTAGGTTTAATGTCACACTAGCAAACGGTATGAGAGTAAAGCCATTCGGGGTACTTAAGAATTGGCCAATGAAGATTGCAGGCTTCCACTTCTCTATTGACTTTATAGTCATGAAGGGAGTGGACTACGATATCCTATTAGACCGACCCTGGATGCGCAATGCTAGAGTCATCAAAGATTGGGGTAACGGCTTGATCTTCCTTGGCAATAGAATGGATGCCGTAAGGATAGAGATGGATACTTGGAAGACCTCACCAATCGACCTAGATGCCATCTCTGCTATGCTCAAGGATAACACTCAGGTCAAGGAGTCCTATGGGCCCTTGACCAAGTATATCCCATGTCCAGAGGATGAGCGGGATTGGATGCACGTTCTTGCTACAATCGACCTGCAATTCTCAGATCATGAGGCGTATGACCAAACCATCAAAACAATCGGCAAGCCTAGCGACACACTCTCCTTACCAGTCTGCATGATGGCAGGAACCCTTCAGGGAAAGCCTAAGCCTGTCAACTTCCAAGTCCCAACTAACAAAAGGGAACTCCAAGAGATGCTGGAATACTTGACAGACAAGCTAGCTGGCAATTCAACTGCAAACTTCAAACCACTCCAGGATCTCTTAGGTGAATCCAAGTGGCAATGGACTAGAGTGCATGACGTAAACCTCATGTATAACTGGGCCCTACTCCTTGACCAACGACAAGAGGTGTACCAATACCTAGGAGATGACGTGCAGTCTGATGAAGGGGATTCTAATGATGAATACAAAGACTGCCAATCCTTTAGTAATGGAATTGAGGGTGAAGTAGATACCGTAGAATATGACACTGAAGGACAAGAAATAGAGAAAATATAAGCAGACTCCAAGCCGTAGAAAAGAAATATCTTTAGGATAGAGCGAGGGGTCATGCGCATGGAATGTGACCGCGCCTGGTTGGAACACATAGGAGCCATAGACCTTGAACAAGCAGGCTTAGCAGCCAGGGATGACACCAGTCCTTAGGAAAGAATCACCATCTAAACTACATCCACCAGGGGGGACTACCTCTTCTAGCGAAGATGGGGAGTTCGACTCTGAGTCAGAGGTTAGTTCGAACAATGATCGAGAAATCCCTAGGCCGCCCACGACTAAGACGCACGAAGGGGGACCTACCCATCCACCTGAGGTGCAGACAATTAAGGTAGGAAAATGTAAAACAACCCAGGGATACGCGAATGGAAGAATAGCAAAAACCGTAGGACCTCCCTAAGCGCTTCATGAAATTCAAAAAAGGGGATAGGGTAGTAGTTATGTTAGGTGCCAAACGTCAAGGACAAACCAACGAACCAATCGAGGGACCAGCCAAGGTCAAGGAGGTGAATCTGGCCCAAGAAGGGGAAACACCTCGACCAGTCTTCATTCCTGACGACTTGACTGAGGAAGAAGAAACTAGTCTTGTTGCTCTCTTGCGAGAGTACATAGACTGGAGGGCTTCTCAGGGTACAACGAGGTGCAAGTGCATCCTGTGGATAGCCCCCTTCTCCACAGAGTGGGGCATCCTTGCTTACATAGTCATGCCCTTTGGGTTGACTAACGCCCCTGCCACTTTCCAACGCCTCATGTGCACCATCTTTAAGGACATGCTTCGTAAGGAGTTAGAAGTCTTTATCGACGACCTGTGTGTCCATTGACCTAGATCGAACACTTAGACAAACTTCGTGCAGTCTTTGAATGGTGTCACTTATATCGTCTCTCCTTGAACCCCTTAAAGTGCAAGTTTTGGGTAAAGCACAGATGCATCTTAGGGCACATGGTGTCAAACAATGGCATTGCCACTGACTTCTTGAAAGTCAGGGTTATTGTTGACCTTCCAACCCCAATAAATTACAAGGGAGTTCAATGCTTCTTAGGCCATATGGGGTACTATCGGCGGTTTGTAGTGAACTATGCGTTGATCGCCAAACCATTGTACAAGCTTCTGATTGTCTTCGAGTGGACCGAGGCATGCCAACGAGCGTACGAAGAGTTGAAAAAGGCTCTAACCACAGCACTAATTCTACGAGCCCCAGATTGAACCATTACCTTCCACGTGCACATCGATGCTTCTAAGTTTTCCGTGGGGGCAGTGTTGTGCCAACCTGGTGAGCACAACTTAGATTATCCAGTGAGCTTTGCTAGCAGACAACTCACTGAGATGGAAATGAACTACTTGACAATAGAAAGAAAGGGATTAGCCATGGTGTTCACTGTGAAGAAATTCTGGCAGTATCTATTGGCCACACCCTTCATCTTTTTCGTGGACCATCAAGCCCTGCTCTATCTAGTAAACAAACCTTGTGCTACATGACGCATAGCTCGATGGGTCCTTCTACTCTTGGAATTCAATTTCTCCGTAGTTGTGCGAAAAGGAAAAAATCACTACATGGCTGACCATATGTCACGCATTCCCACGGGAGAAGCCGCTGACCAAGGCATCGTTGATGAATTACCCGACGCCCATCTATTCCACCTGTCTAGCGAGAGAGATTTATTTAAGGCTGATCTAATGCCATATTGGGTGCATGACATACTCCAAGTTCTTGAGCACGGACTACCCGAGTGACCAATAGAAAATCCCGACTTAGGCAATTAATCCTTAATATCCAGCCCTATCAGCTAATTGCAGGCCAACTCTATAGGCTGGGGCAAGACGGATTGCTGCGTAGATGCGTATGTGAGCATGAGATGCATGATGTGCTCTCGGAGGCACATAGCGGCATTGCAGGAGGACACTTTAGCAGAGACACGACAACATGAAAGGTGCTGCAGTCTCAACTATGGTGGCCCATGCTTTTCCGCAATGCCACGCAATTCGTCAAGCATTGTGACGAGTGCCAACGGACAAAAGTCCCGATTCGCAAGGATCAGATGGAGTTGACCCCAATTATTGCTCGACAACCCTTCAAAAAATAGAGAATCGACTTCATAGGATCCATCAGTCCTGCGGTGCAGTACTCACAAGCTAAGTACATCATTGTGGCCAAGGATTACCTCACGAAATGGGCACATGCAAGAGCCACACGTAAAAACGACTCTAGAATGACTGCCAAGTTCTTATGGGAGCAAGTGATCTCGCGATTCGGCTGCCCCATCGAACTGGTTAGTGACCAAGGCACACACTTCATCAACGAAGTGATAGCACATCTCTTGTCCACCTTTCTCATTATCCATCACAAATCATCACCATACTACCCTCAGGCAAATGGTCAGGCAGAATCCACGAATAAGATTCTCGTCAATGTCCTGACCAAAGTAGTCTCAGCCTCACGTAGCGAGTGGGATAACAAGCTTATGGCAGCTTTGTGGGCTTACCGTACAGCTTATAAAATGGCTGTCGGTCAAACCCCATTCAGGCTGACCTATGGAATAGAAGCAATCCTACCCTTAGAATTCTCTATTCCTAGCCTGAGAATAGCCCTTCAAGAACGATGGGAAGGGAAGGAGGCATGGACGCAACTTCTGGTCGAGCTTGAACGCCTATCAAAGACCCATCTTCTAGCCACCCATGCACTTATATGTGAAAAGGCTCGTCGCAAGAGTTGGTTTGACAAGCATGTCAAGTAGCACGACTTTGAATAGGGCGACTTAGTGCTCCTCTACTCTATTAAGAGACATAAACAGAAAATGAAATTTCAAGGCCTTGGACCCTTCAAAGTTCGTGCGATCAGCTGCATAGGCAATATCAAACTCGAAACCTTACACGGTGAGGGAATAGGCTTCTTCAATGGCAATCGTGTCAAGAAGCACTACCCTCCCACCCATCCTTTGCACGAGCCCCCGATGTTAGAACCGCCTGTCAAAGTACGAGTGGCCACAATCATTGAGATTGATGATGAGGATGAGGAAGCCGTAGAGCCCGCATACCTCCATATAACGGTCACTGCAAAACAAACCTGCACTTTCAATGCTTTGATTGATGAGGGAGCACACTTCAATGTCCTAACTCACAATCATTGGACCAACCTTGGCAACCCACCACTTCAGCCCACGAATGCTAAATTAAGCCCATATGGGGCCCATTCCTACGCACTCCTTGGCAAGTGCAAAGTAGCCATTTCTATTGAGTCTAAGACTATCGTAATGATTTTTTACATGTTGCCAAATGCTAAAGAGGCAGGCACGGAGTTGCTGCTAGGGCACACTTTTAAAAAGCAGACTCACTGTAATGTTGATTATGAGTCGAAGCACATCCACCTTGCAATAGGCAACGTTCGCATTGTCACAGCTTTCAACAAGGGCTGCAGGACTTCATCACCGTCCGCAAAGCCACCGATAGAATTCTCCATAACCAAATCTAAGGAGGGGGTTAGTGCGCGGCCGCCACCTACCAGAATTCAGGAATCACAGCCCACATTAGCAAAACATAAGGCTCAACAGCCTAGATTTCAATGGAAGCCTAAACAGCTGCAACCACCGCCTAGGAGTCGACCCTCCTATCCTCATAAGACCAAAAACTCTAAACCTGGGAGGCCAAGATGCAGTCATGGAAAGTGCCACATGATCAAGCAAAGATGGGTCCCTAAAGCCCTCTTACGTGCGCAAGGCTACTACGAGGGAAATACCTGGCTGTGGATCCCTAAGGCCCACACGGCCAAGGCACCATTCATACACCGCCCTCAAGCTTGATCAAACCACGTTCCATAAACCCTCAAAAACACAAGCCGCAGTGCTCTCCTAAACCACAACCATCCACCTCATCAACACCTAGGCCCAAGAGAGTCCCACAAGCCTACCGGCCCAAACCGTAGGCTTCGTCACAAGAGTCATCACCTGCCGAAGTCAATCCACCTCCCCAACTCCAACCTGAATGCAGCAGCCCGTCCATTGTGGCTGCTCCTAATCCACTCAACATCCAGGCGGCCCAACCACAAACTCACAAACCCTCCCAACTACCCATCTTCGTTGTCAAAAGCTCTTGTTCTATCAAACCTCAACCACCTGTCGGCCTTACGCCCTCCTATGAACGAAAATACTTTTTAGCGCTAGCCATTGACCTTGATGAGGACACCGGGGATGACGTGGTGGATTGTATTAAAAGACTAGATGACACTTTTGTGTCACTCGTGCTAAGCTACAACTGCTTGGACTTAGGTCTATTAGAAGAACCCTTTGCAAACTGAAGTGCAAAATATGCCTTGCTCTTGGGAAACCTTTGAATTCGTGTTCAAAAAGCTTCTCGCTCCGCTGTTGAGTTGCTTAACAATAAAATATCCCAGGAGCAAGCCATCAAAAAATGCCTTATCACGTCATACGATCCACGAACCACTTTTACTATCACTGACCAAGAAATCGTAGAGTTATCACAACTCGCTGATATTGGATCACCTTTCTTGAGGCAGTGGTATGCTCTTAGGTTGCAATGGGAAGTTGAAGGATGTCGCATAATGACCAATACTGAGCAACGCCGTGCCATCAAAATAGCACAGTATGATCCCACTTACGTCATGCACACCTCGTATAGAGTGTTAACCACTCTTAGGGGCCAACCCATGGAAGAACACATCAAAGGACACCCCTACCTCGATCGCTTGTTGACTGAGGAAGAGTTACACATTGCTAGCCATGTCAACTTTGGTGACTTCCTCACAGATGTTCTCACATACATCACGCACGTAGGAATTCGACTCTTTGATTTGGACCGCGAAGCTCAATTGGAATACAACCCAAATTTTTATACTTGGCTCCTTCACAAGTAACTCCTACACCAACATGCCGAAAGCCCTTGACCTTTTGATCCTCAATCCTAGGAAGGATTCTTCTCAAGATGGAAGGGGAGGGGGTAAGGTGAAATGAATCAGATGAGAAATGAATCAAAGGGGGTAAATCAAAGCAAAATCAGTGAAAAACATAAACATATATTATAAAAAAATGGATGGGGTAGGAAAATGGACATGAAAACTTTGAAGTAAAGGGAAAAAAGTCCAAGTTTGAAAAGGAAAATTTACATTGCTTCTTAATGAATTCATTCAAAAAGCATAGAGTTTTTCTTTTCCAACAGTCAGTGAATTAATATGTGGAAAGCACTAATGAAAGTTACGATTTATGGCACGAACATAAAATGTCGCACCAAGACTGCGCCCATCGACTCCCGTTCACAAATGAGGAAAGAGAGCAATACCGCATCTACTTAGAGAACCGTGACTTCAACCAGCTTAAGTTTCAAACCATCCACAACGTAGAAGTTATGGTGGCCAAGGAGGAAGTAGCTAGGAGGGTGGTTGAACAATGCAACCTCACAAAGTATCTTGAAAAGTTCTCGCAGGAGCCGGACCACTTGAAGTGCGTGGAGTTCCTCAGAACGTATAACCTAGATCAAGAATGTGGCACTGTGACGGTGGGTAGAGGAAAAAATGCAACACAGGTACATGTCCACTTAGACCCAGCCTTGGTGGAGAAGGCTTTGGGGTTGGAGCCAAAGACGGAGAGGAAACAGAAAAGGGATGTTTATGCCATGCTTAAAATGAAGAGGAAAGATGTGCTCACAAATGACGGCATAAGCATCCAAGATATCCACGACGCAGAAGCCAGGATGGAAGAAAAGCTGATACATGTGCTCTTCTCTAGCCAGCGCTACAACTCATTGATGCAATGAATTAGTGTACATGTGCTGGAGAATGTAGCAACCCATACCTGTGCTGGAGAATAAAGGCTAACGATGACAGGGAGGAGCACTGGAGACAGCAGCTTGAGAACGAAACACAGGAGCTAGTGAAGATGCAAAGAGCACACAAGCTCCTAATATGCAATACCAGGAGCTCATTACGAAATCTTCTCAGGTTGATGCGCTTGTGGCTGGGATGAATGCTAGAGATGAGGAGAGAAAACAAGACATAGAGGAGAAGCAAGAAGAAATTGAGTGCCTGACAGATCAACTAAACTCTAAAAAAGAAGAGCAAAAGAGACTAGTCAGCAGGGAGTTGGAGGAGCAAGAGCAAAGGCTCATGATACTAACCCTGAAGTAAGGAGAGAGCATGGAGGAAATGAACAAGAGAGCAGAGGAGTGGGCTGTGCATAATGAAAAGAGGGTGAAGACACTGGCACAGTGCCTTGCTTTGGTAGAGAAGGAGAAAATCATTGCAGAGAGCAAGGCGCAAGCTGCCCAAGTGGCCTTCAGTGCCCAACAAAAAGCCTTCCTCGACACCATCATGGACACCACCCGCTCAGAGCAAGGAGAGTCATTGGAGGTGACACAAAGAAAGCTCAACATCGCACGTAGATCCTTACATGTTGGATTGTAGATGCCACCCCAACCTACGGAGGTTAGGCTGAGCTTAGATGGGCCTAACCCCCCAGGAAATCGACGCCCTCGGATTCTCAGAGGAAGCACCACAGGGAGAACGACAGGGGGAGGAAGCAGAACTTGAGATCGATTCAGGGAGGATGTAGTCCCACAACCCCCCTCACCGCAGTCTCAAGAGCCACCACAGGAGGACCCATCTGTGGAAAGACAAGCCACATCTAGGAAAAGACGCAAAAAGCTAGTAGAGGAAGCCAGGAAACAGCTGAGAGCCAAACCAGCTGTGCTGCCATCCGCACCCCTCCCACCTTGCCCTCATGATATCCTTGCTGGATTCCACGCAGAATTGGTGCTGTGGGAGAGACAAGAACAAGAAAAGGATCCATTCAGCTTTAGTTTTCTCCTACCCAATAGTCTACGGAGGGTCTTGCCGCTCAAGGTGATGGATGAGGTGATTGCGATTGGTGGCCGGTTGGGGCAAAGATGGCTAGAAGAGTGAGAAAAAACCCCGACCTCTTGGGGAACATAAGCGGCTGATTACTGGTAGAATAAAGTTTTTGAAGTTCCACACACTGTACAAGGCTACAAAAGCCAACCACTGTGGAGGAGGCGAACATGCGACATCAGTATGCTTGCCTAGATGGCATTTTGTAACACCCTGCCATTCGAGCGGAACAACCCCACCTACATGGCATACCCTTGAAGGGTAGGTGTGGATTTTGATGCCACCCTCCACGGGCGGTACGACTTCCCTATTATTCATAACTCTAATGTAGTATCCTTCGAGCATGCCCTTCTCTTTAACTCCAAAGCCTAGATGATTCTATGACACACTTTCTTGCAGATTTCTCCTCATGCCCTGACCTCGCCTTTGTAACAACCTATAATTACCTTATGGTACTTAAGCTACTCCTTAAGCAGGGCCCGACTCCACAAGAGTGCGGCCGACCTCCCCTCTTCTTTGACCCTAACTCTATTGATAACTGTGCCATGGCTCGTCTTATGATGAGGGCTAGTCTCCTCCCCTCTTTTTGCCTAGCCCTCCTAGAAGATATGAATGACAGCCAGTTCACTAGGTGCAATCACCCTTTCCTCTCCACCACTTCTCTCCACGTCCACATGAATCTGAAAGGATACATGCAAAGCTACCAATTTTTGAGCAAATCCATCCGACCCCCTTCCCCTCCTCATTCAGATGAAGAAAATTAGGCCTGGCTGTCATTCCACAACTGCAACCAAAAAAAAAGAAAAAGAAAGAAAAGGAAAGTCGAAGCAAAGAAAAGAATAACATGAAAGGAAAAGCACACAAGCACTCACTTGCAAAAGCACTTAAACACCACATAGAGCACTATCACTGCATCTAGGGGTTCTCAAGTTAGGTGTGCCTAGTGGCTTCGGTCGGCTAGCTCCGCTCCTAACCCCCTAGCCCTTTTTGCTTCCCCACTTCATGCTTAGGGCACACAAGGGTAGGACATACCTAGGGAGCTAATACTCGCCTATGGTTAGACCTATCACCCTAAGCCACTTGCACCGCACCTCCCTTAACACAAATGGGGTCCTCAAGTGTGGGACATCACCCAAGCTTCCCTGCGGTTAGACTCACTTCCCCATTCCACTAGCACGAGCACACTACACTAACACAGTAAGGTAGACACTCCCCTTAGGAAGAGAATCGCACCTTCTCCTTTCAGGCATCACACAAGCGGCAAACCACCAACTTCAGCGGCCCCCGTCAACCACTCGCTATCCATGTGGCTTCCTCGACAAACATCAGCTTCCACATGCACCTGAATCTACATGTGGCCCTTTCCTTTACACTATCATTGCCCAAGTGCCTACCACCCTACAACAACACAGAAGTGCCATGGGATAGGCACCTGTCTCGGAGGGGGGTAATGTTAACCCCAAGTCGAGATGGTAGAAAATGGCGTCCCAAGTTGAAATGGCAAAAAATGGTGGAAAATGAAGGAAAAAGCGGAAAAAACATTGAAGAAGAGCAAAGACATGCATGCGACCTCTAAAAGCTAAGCCGAGACCAAAGGCACAATTTTAAATGAAAGGTGCCTCAAAAAACTTGGAAAACTCTTGTAAAAGAGTGCCAGGCTCCCTCCTGTGCCAATTGTAAAATATTAGACGGGCATAGGCTAGAGGCATAAGGCTAGAAGAGGGAAATGGAAAAAGGACCTTGCCACAATGGCCGGTCATGTAAAAAAGGGGATGGGTGCCCATGGGATTTTAGGGCTTGTATATAAAGTTCAAAAAGTGAATGGAAGCTCATTCTTTGGTGTGTGGCTAACAAGAGCTCTCTTCTTCTTCTCTTCTTCTTACTTGTGTGTGCTCTTGAGAGAGGGAGTGTGAGAGTGTGAGGGAGTGAGTGTGTGGGAGTGAGGGACCAAGAGGGTGAAGCTCTTCACCATCTCCTCTTCTCTTCTTCTCTTCTCTTCTCTTCTCTTTTCTCGCGCGCGCGGCTATGGAGGATGGAGCTTGGAGATGGAGGAGGCTTGAGGATGCTTGAGCTAGCATCAAGAATTGTGGAGCTACCGAGGTGTGCAAGGGAGGAGGCTACTCACATCGGCATCAAGGTAAGATCACTACACTCCTAGGATCGCGGGTAGGTGAGAGATAGCCATTAGAGCTCGCTTGAAACGCTTGAAGCAATAAGCGGTCCGTGGGTCTTGGCGGTTGAGCGTGAGCTCCCACTACAATTAACAATAACCCCTTGTTCTCCACGACAAATCTTGGAGCACTATACTCATGTAACATCATTTCTTTTCTCTTGTTGGACTGTTGGACCGTCCTTCAAAGACAATAACTATGGCCGCATCTGCATAGAATTAATATAGAAACTTGGTAATAATGTGCTAATTGTATACAGTTTTGTGAAAAAATTTGCAATATTTGGCATGTTTCTAGACGTTGTCAATGAATCCCTAGATCTACCCTATGGTTCGCTAGTCTCAATGAAGCGATATTTTCTTGCAAAACCATTAGACTTAGAATGTTCTAGGAAAGAGTTGGATGATGATTGTCCTAGAAAATACTATAAAAATTGACCTCTTATTGAGAGTGACACTTTGTCTCATGGATAGAGGGGTTGAGATACTAGATCCTTGTTGTTTCTCACCCTCTGTGAACCAAGTGTGATAGGGATCTACTTCAGTTGAGCTAATTTTCATAAACAACTACTCAAAGATTGGTGCTAAATAAATTGTTAGGTGACCTTACTATTATATAGGAGCCTTAAATTGAGGTTGATCATTGTGAGTATGGAGTAGAGCTTCCCTTGCAAGTTGACTCAATAAAGTTAAGGCATTAAAGTTCGTGATATTCCAAGGGAGTTCTAGATGCCATCATCTAGGACTATCTCTTGAATCAGATCAACTACGCAAATTGTGCCACCAAGGGAGTGTTTAATAGGCACTTTACAACCTATCTCCACATCCAAATCCTACATTACCTATTTCTCTATTTGCAATAATGAAGTTAGATGTTTCATGAGAATTTTATTTTCCATATGTAGCAATATTACCTTCTCTATTATGGCTTTCATTTTCTTTGATAGTTTATGAGCTGATTCCTTGGTCCAACCTTTGAATAAACTAGCAGACACTTTAATCTTAGAATTATCTTGGTATAGATGAATATGCTTTGCTTGCAATTGTGAAATTAAATGCACCTTAGATTACATCTCATATCTTAAAACCATGTATTTGCACTTTTTGGTCCAAATATGTTGCTGTAGGCCTTGCAAGATCTCGATTTTAACATAATCGTGCTTTATAAATCATCCAAAAACCTTCGCAAGCAATCCAACATACAAGTCTAGCCTCTACTAATCCCACTTCCACATTTTCTTGACTTTATAGCTTAACCTCCCTCTTCTTTGTCTACTCCTTATCCTTTATCTCTAAATTCTCATTAGAATCAATTTCATTAATGATCTTTATCTTGTTAATCTTTATCTTCTTAGCTAAATAGGACTCCCCTACACACATGGGATTTTTAGGTGTCCCTCGAAAAGAAAGGCTAAGTACGTCCTACCCTCTATTAGGTGCCTATGCTACATAGACAACTTCTTTGTAACCAAGTACATAGACAACTTCTTTGTGACCAAGTCTGTAAATTAAGTGTACAATGAATCTTCTTAATTTTCCTTAGCAATATTGGATAACTTATGCTCAACCTGTTGTTGATAAAGGGAAGCCAACATAGGACTACTCTACTTTCTTGACCATATTTACAGTGGGCTACAAATGAACACTACCATGAGTCTATTATAAAGAGTGTTGTCCTAGTTTGGGACACTAAAATTTTTTGCCAACCACAACGAACAATATGTATTCCCACCTATGGAATCTGTCTTAATAAATACCATCAATTTTTGCATATATCATCTTAACATGTTCTTCCAATTCAAGGATAAACTTGAAAGGGTAGGAACATTGGATGGTCCCATAGGGTCCCCAAATTCATGTGATATTTTCTTCCCTACACTTTCACACCTTGGGATGATCATTTAGGGAGCACAAAAAATTTTGATATTAAGTTAGCCACCAACTCAACCATGCCAAGAATATTACCTTGAGACTAATGCAATTGGTCAAGTTTCATGCCTATATACAAATTTCTATCCAAGTCTATCATGGCAAACATGTGAATTTGTGTAGACCTATTTTTTGTGTCTAAGCCTTTACTTTAATGTCCTCAACATCAAGAACAAGTTATGAATCCAGGAATAGCCTATCTTCTTTTGATGGTGAAGGGATACCTAGGAAATTTGCTAACATGTTGACCTCCTCCATAGAAAGGGAATCACAATCCATATCTTTCTATGACTTGGAAATTTCCTAACTATGACTCAAATATTTCCGTAAGAGTAAGTGGCATCTCATCAATAGCTTTCTAATCATGGTTCACAATTGAGTCCTAGCTTCCTCAAGCTATTAAGTGGTTCAGATGAGCAAGTAAAAATGGTGAAATGAAGAACTATGCACAACCATGAGGTGTTCAAAGATATGGATTTTCACACTCACACTTTGTCACATGATGACCTTCTATCACATCATACTCCTCTTTTCTTTTAATAATTAATAATCATGTGCACATTTTGTAGACCTTTTTTCAAAGTAAGAGAATCTTCTAGAGATAATTTATGCGCCATTACTATCTAAAGTCTTGGAACCACAAATTTTATTGGAACTACTTCTTCCAACCCATACACTAACATTCTTTCTATCCAATAAGGATACATCAATGTCATGTAACTTTGAATCATACATATTAGATAATGTTTAGATTAAATTTTTCTCTCTATCTAATAAGGACACATCAATGTCATGTAGCCTTGAATCATACACATTAGATAATTTTTAGACTAAATTGTGATAGCCATCAACATCAAAATTTGCCAATAAAATAGCCATGGCCTCATCTTCATCAAGTGTTTTTTGTAGAATAACCAATTATTGTTTAATACACTTACACTTGTTCAAGTGACTTGTGAGATCTTATTTTGGGTTGAACTTGAAATTATATAGTTGCATTAGAAGTTTCACCTAGGAGTGCTTTGACTTGATACCAAAAACTTTGTTGAGCTCATCCCATGCTAACTTGCACTAAGAATACTGTCAACATGTTGTGTGCAATCATCACCCAAGCCTACTGCTATGTACCCCAACACTTTCTTGTTACTTGCTCCATATTCTTCTCCCAAGTTTGTTTTCATGTTTCTCCCAATGATGATGCCCCATAAGCTCTTCTATATAATAAGATACATCATTTTAGATTGTTAAGTGTGACATGTTATATAGGATCATGTCCATTTAATGATATATATGGCCAAAGTTATCATTTTTTAGTTTGCCCTCTAACTCCCAAATCCCTTAGTCTCTCCTTAATATTATTTTTTAGCTTTGTTTTAGAATTATTTTATAATCCTTTGGTTTTCTTTATCTCCTTCCATGATTGCCCATAACTCTATAAGCCTTTTCATTACAGTCAAGAAGTTTCTAGCATAGTCTTGCACCAACTTTCTTTTTTAATTCATTCTTTTAACCTTGCCCAAGATGTCAATATCCAATGTTCTATCTACTTGGATGGAGCTCCTATGATAGCTTGTATGCCCTATTTAGAATAGTTTGCAATAGTCACAAAGCTCCTAGATCTGTCCTCTCCCAAGTAACAAGGGGTTCACCCTACTCTTCTCTAGACTTTCCATTGATTTATTCGTGTTTTTTCATGCACATAATATGCAGTTTTCATGCAACTTTTGCACTTGCTATAGGTGCCTAAGAATGGCCTAAAAAACATTTCATTAAAAGCAAGGATATTACTAAAGCAATTCACACTTGTAACTCTCCACAAATCTTGTCCAAGGCCATTTTACTAATGTCCACTTTTCTCCCCTTGATATGTACTTAACACTTTCCATTCAAATATGTAAATCTAGTTCCACTTCATGAAAAATAGCCAAAGATAGCGTAAATTTAGCATCGACACACAAGGAGATCAATCCCATACACACATGGTTCAAATACTATCATGGTCAATCTTCTCAAGAATGTTGAACAATTGGATATGCAACCATATGCCATCCACTTCCTCTAAACTTGCATATCCTCTGTTATGTGCCACATATCTTCATTTTTAGTTTCATCAAGGTCATCTACTTCATCTTCAATATCTTCCTTATCCTCTTTCTCTTCCTCTATACTATCCCAAGTGGTCCTAGTGTCAAGCTCTTCTTCTTTGTAAATGGTAGAATATATTCTCTTGAATAGTTTGATTCTTTTCTTGACTATTGTCATCTCCAACTTTGTCCCATCAAGCTCACAAAGAGAATGTGTAGCATTGTCATATGCATACCTCATGATGTAAGGACCAAACCATCTTCTGGAAACCTTTTGGATGGTATTATACTAATTATCCAAACTATTGTTATATACATGTACCAAATCTCCTTCTTCTATAGCTTTTAATCAATTTCTATTCCTTTTATCAAAACTTGCCTTTATTTCATAGTCTAGCTTCCTTTTAATATTTTAATTACAAGCCCTATATCCTCTAGTTTTCTCCCCAATTGATCAATTCATAAATCCAAAAAATCATCTCTATTCATCCCTTCTTCCCATTGTAGAAGAGCAATCCATGTGGCAATAACTTCCTCTATTGGCATGATCATATTCTACCCATACATCGACTATGCAGGTATATATTGGCATGATCATCTTCTACCATACATCAAATCTGCAGGTATATGTCATGTCATAGTACTATGAGTAGTGTGATCAACCCATAAAGCATATGGAAGTAAGTGTGGCCACTCTCATATCTTACCTATGCATGCCTTTGCTAATGTCTTAACAGTTGGTGGATGTTTTCTTTCACTCTTTCTATTCCCTTTATACCTTCAACTTGATTTGTGAGACCCTCCCATGAAAACCCAATATATCTCATTTTCCATAATCCCATAGGCATGGTCACTAAATTCACAACCCATTTGTAATGCATAGAGAGGTGTTGTATATGGCTTTCCATGAGTATATTTGATTTTTTTGAATGTAGCCCAAACTCCTCAATCAGGACCAGCCCATAGACACTCATGAAATTCACTCATAATCTATAGCTAAGCAGTCATATCATGCACTACTCACAAAGGGACACCTATTTTATGATTTAGGTGCTTCTAAAAAGAAAGTCCATTAGAAAATCCCCACATATATTTCTTCTAACCCTCTTGAACCCATCCATATTTTCTTGTCAAGGTACTCAAATAATGTGCAATTTGTTTCCATTCTCCATCATATAACTCCTTTTAAAAAAATATATCAAAGAAACATAACATTCATGATCAAGTACTGCACCTAAAATTAGAACGTGTAATCTTACTAAGAAGTCTAGAAGATTGATACAAAAAACCTCAATCTAGAGGAATCATTTGGGTATGTAGACCAAAGAAAGCATAAGCACCCTAGAAAAATATACTAACCCTATGAGCACACTGAGGACAACTAGTGTACTACCTAGTTCTCTAAACATATCCATGAATCCATTTAAAAAATAGTTAGAGTTGTGTGTGTCACATCAATGGTAGGAGAAGCCTTTATTATACCTTTCCAACAGACCATCTAACTTGCATTTCACTTTATAAACCCATTTGCAGCCAATGGGTACTTTGCCTTTAGGCAAATGGACCAATGTTGTTCATATGCGATGAATTTTTGTTTGAACCTTTTTTGCATCATGGTTGAGGGCTGGAATTATAGAAATAGAGAACCTGTAATGATTTAGAGTTGTTATTAATTCTTTAAAACCCATAAAATGTCATTTTTAGTGGAAATTAGTGGTTTTTTTAATTTTGAGTTGGAGAAAAGGGATGGAAATGGGATAAAATCTGAGTAAATATTAAGTTTCAGTCAAAATGATAAGCCAATACAAATAAGTCATAAAATACCTATTTTATATAAATAATAAATAGAAAAAAATAGTAAAAATATAGAAAATTAGATTTTTTGTGCTCAAAAAATATTTAAAAATAAGATTTATGTGCGTGAATGTTTGGCAAGGTTAGAGCATGAGTTCAAGCCTCATTTTTTCCTTGTCTTTTATGTTATAGTCCGTGTTTATTGCTTTTTATATACAAAAATGATACAAAACAACCATTTACACCTATGTACCACAGCAACACCTAAACGGTGAGGGGGGGATGAGGTTTGTGAGATGATCTAATTACTGAAAAGATACAAATTCTGATTTCCATCTTAGTGCATAGCATTTAGGGATTGTTCCATAATTAAATATAGGCGACTAGTAGCATGGAAGTTCCAGTGGTAGTGCCTAAAGCAGCGTAGCACGTAATGCTTCGTTAAGATTCATGAAAGGGCTGTTTTTCGCACCTCACATGGCTTGTTTTTAATCATAAAATGGTTGTGCACAATAGTCATACATTTTTCATCAAGCATGCCATGTGGTATCTCTTGGAATACATTGCACTTGATTGATAAACTTTGACCAACGTTGAGAGGACTGGAAACCTAAGCTGTAGGTTAGTCGGGTGCTTCTGTTGGGGAAAGTCTTGTGAGGCAAATCAAAATCTCCTGGAACGCTGAATTATGAAAGAGTGGAGTTTGTATGAATGTTATATGTGTTAGCGACACATCTTGAGGCTAATCCCCGAGGTGTAGGAGAGTTGCAGTGGAGCTGCGGCAATTAGCCGAGAGGTGCTTCCGTATGTGTGTATTACGATGCATTATGCTTATATGTTATGGGATCTCCCTCTAAGGAGAAGGAAATGTGAATGTTGGACTACATATTGGATACAAACGCAAAATCGTCATAAGCATTTAGTGCAAAGTGAGTTTTAGACGCTCCTGGCCCGCGAGGCCGTGTGGTAGGGTTGATTGTCGTATGCATGAGGTACGGCTAGTGCCATAGCCAGTGCCGGCCCATTTTAGGTCCCATTAGTGGTGCTTCTACCGAGAGCAACCAACAAGTGGTGGTTCTCGAATCTAGGGTTTCTAGGGACCAAATAGTTAGTTTATGTCCTTTGACAAGGACCATCAAGCCAAAATACAAATATTAGAATGTGCTGAGAGGGCTAGACGGCGGTTGGAGATTGTAAGACGCTATTCTTCTCAAAGGAACAGCCCATTAGGCATAAGTGGCAGTGGTTCTAGTAACCTAGGTGTTACGAGCTCTTCGAGTGCAAGTGGAAGTCTTGGTACTTCCCTATTTCCAGTTAAGCAACCCATAACAAGTGGGGGTGTAGTGTTGCCTACACAAACTCCTATTGTCAATCCGGTTGTAGCGATGGCACAACCTATCACAATTGCAGCAGGTACACCAGATTTACTGGCATTAGGAGCATCGTTGCCCATTTTCCATGGATTAGTAGAAGAAGATGGAGAACTCCACATTAAGAAGTTTCAAACACTCATGTTCAACTATTGAATCCAAGAAGGACACCTAATGATGTTCTTCAACATGACGTTAAAAGAAAGAGCGACAGTGTGGTATCACGGTCTAGAAGTCGGAATCATATCTAGTAGTGCCCAATTCTTTATGGCTTTCTGTAGGGATTTCACCCCTGAGAAGGGTGGATAATATTGGTTGCGTGTTGTGAATGTAACACGCCAAGAGCCAAATGCGAATGTCCAAGCATATGGCAAGAAACTAAAGTAGGTTCTTCACAAACTTAACACTTATATTCTCATTCCAGCGGGGCTGCACAATTGCAATATTTCCTACATGGATTGGATTTTAATATTCAGGTGCAGCTGAGTAGTGTTGCTTTGGCCGATATTGACATTGCCATTACCCAAGCAGAAGGAGTAGAGTCGCGCTTGCAAGCGGCTTATGCAGCAAGGATAAATTGGAATGGTAATAATTTGGACTTGACCAATGGGAGTCAAGGGGATCCCATGTTAAATAGGGGTGGCAGAGGGAATATTATGTCAAATCTGCCTATGTTACCAGCTTCTCCTAGCTTGACTATTCCTATGGCTAGTCGGGCAACCTCTCTAAATAATGGTGGAAACCAAAAAATGAATCCTAATGTTGTTCCAATTGGTCAGTGGCTAATTCCTAATTAAGTGGTTAGGCCCATGGGGCGATAGTCTGACGATTGTGGCTATGAGTCAAGTGCTTCTAATGTCCTTCGTGAAGTTAAGGATATGATGAAGCACTACACCGATATGATCTCTCAACAGTATTGCCAAATAGCTGTGGATGTCAATTTTCTTAAGAAGCAATAGAATTTGATAGGGAGCCGATGCCTTGAAGAGGGTGGCCCCTTAAGATTTAGCTATAAGTGGTGTGGGGGCCAACAATTCCCTAGGAATTGCCCGAATGTCAAATGTGATATTTGCGGGAAGTTTGGCCACTTAGCCGCTACCTGTTGGAGTAAGATTACTTCTCTCCAACAAGGGAGTAAACAACCAGGTCCAGTTAAGCATCGCGCACAAGGGAATAATCTCTAGCAAGACGATGGACCAAGGCAAATACTGCAAAGAGGAAAGGCTGTTGTAGAGGAGTTACCTCATGGCAGTGGAGTCATCCTTATTGAGGTTGTATGTGTCAATGATACTGAAACTTCTAATCTACGAGTTGTAGCAAGAGGCCAAAAGGCTAAAGAGGGTGAAAAAGATAATGCAAAACCTGTCGAGGGAAGCCCTAAGCAAGATGCTAGGGAAAAGCGAGTCCTGAATCCTAATAAGGAAGGTGGACCATTGTTGGTAGTAAAGCCGATCCCAAGGAGGATAAAGGATTGCCAAGAAAGAAGGTAAAGGCTAGAAAAGAGGCACCAAAGCCGATTGAAAGACCAAAGGAGAGAATGGTTTGGCGCGAGAAGAGAACTTTGGCTAATTATCACGACTTTGATCTAGCAAGTTCCCTTTACGAAGTCAAACCAGACGTGAATCTCCTACAATTGATTAAACTTTCTCCTGGAGTACGCAAGGAATTCAAGAAAATCCCGCATATAGGGTATATAGTAGAACCTTTGGGCATAGATAGAGTGGGGGAAGATTGGTTTGATCATGCTGAAAAGCATTGCCCTAGGGTTCCGGCATATGTGGATGGAATATTAGTGGAGCACGCTATCATGAACACTGGATCCTCTGTCAATATCATAAGTTCAAACTTGATGGAGAGGTTAGGTCTAGAGATCCAAAAAGATGGCTCCACACTTCTTAGGATGGCTGATGATAGTCTAAGACAACCAGAAGTTTGCATTACTAAGGTCCACGTTACAGTTGCGAGCGTGGAATTCTATCTGGACTTTAGGGTGATAAGATTTGCAGGACGTCCTAGCTATCGAGTTTTGCTAGGCAGGTCATGGATTCTACGGATAGACTGTCAAGTCGATATACCTGCTGGTCGAGTGATTCTAGGTCAAGGTGCCCATCGTGTAATAGTGGATGCTTACCTTGAGTCTCCTCAAAGTGAGAGAGCTCCACTATCCTCCACTAAACTAGAAACAGTAGGTGATCCATCTGGTAGTGAGACGTCATCGAGTAATGGATCTAAGGAAGGGTCCACTACAGAGGATATTTATCAGATAACCTTGAATGAGCCGATAGATTCTCATGATCGAATAAGAGACGCGGACGTTATTGAGTTGGATCTTGGTACGCTAAATGATTCGCGGCCAATTAAATTAGGGTCCATTCTCAGTTTGAAAGAAAGAGAGGATTATGTGTCCTTAATTTGAGAGTTCCGTGATATCTTTGATTGGAGCTATGAAAAACTTCGCGGTATACCTCCCAGTCTAGCTATGCATACTATTCCTGTAAAGGAAGGTACCCGCCTTGTACGTCAGAAAGTAAGGCGTATGCCTTTTGAAATTAAGGGACGGGTTGTACAAGGAACTACATAAGTTGCAGAAAGTGGGTTTGATCTTCCCTATTCAGCATACTGAATGGTGCTCACCAGTTGTGATTAGGAAGAAGAAGACTAATCAAATCCATCTTTGTGTAGACTTTAGAGAGTTGAATAAGCATACTATTAAAGATTACTACCCATTGCCATTTATTGATCAAATTTTGGATCAACTAGTGGGTAGGGAAATATATTCGTTCATGGACTGCTTTGCAGGGTATAAGCAAATGGCAATTGCTGAGCAAGACAAGCTAAAAATGACGTTTATTACAGTCTTCGGTACCTTTGCATACCATGTGATGGCATTTGGGTTGTGTAATGCACCTGGTTCGTGGCAAAGAAGGTTCGTGGCAAAGAACAACTGACAAGACCTTTGGTGACATCTCCCCCCAGAGAAGCTGAAAGTATTCATTGACAATCTGGGGGCAGCCATCATAAGGGATAGACAGTTGATCATTTTGTGGAAGTGTTTTGAGCATTACAGACAATTTTTCATAGCTCTTAACCCACAAAAGTGTGTCTTAGGAGTCCCTTATGGGCTCTTGTTAGGCCATGTGGTTAGTTTTGTAGGGATTGCAATTGATCCTGAAAATATCAAGGTCATAGTTGCCATTGTAAAATATTACATGGTGCAGCGAACAGAATCTGAGAAAGAGATAGAGAGTACACAACAGATAAGAGGAGAATCAGTAAAATTCTTTAACTCCAAACAACTGATACAAAGATGGCTCTGTCCACCCGTGCGCTTCCACTGTGTGAAGCTTAGATGGCGATCTAGACAGAAGATAGGTGAAGAGCTTAAGGCTAGCTGGAACAACAACTCTGACTGGGTGAAAGATGAGTGTGAGATGGCTGCGAAGGGGTTTAGCTTTTATAGCCCGCGAAGGTCGTTAGGTCGGCCTGCTGACCGACCTACCATATGAGCCTCCACTAGTCGGCCAGGGAATATTCCAGGGAATATTCCCTTTACCATCGGGCCGGGGGCGCTGCCCCCGGACCCCCGCCAGGGGGGCTGCTGGCCCCCCTGGGACCCCACAATAGGGGCCCCTTTTAACTCCCTTACCACGCAACTCAATGCAATGTGCCTCGAGTTGCTACCAGCTTAACCACTCCGTCTAACCCAAAGATTAGACCCACAACAGTCACCTTTTTGCCATCCGGTCACATAGACCTCATCTGATATACAAGTCAGGACTCAACCAATGTCCGGGCTCACATTTGGCTTCTCCTCATAATGGGGGCCTTACAACTTTGAGCACCATGGATCATTGGTAGCACCTAATGAGGGTGGGGCATTGATCATATCTAACACCCCCCCTCAATGTCCACCCATAGGTGAACTATCTCCTCGGCCCAATGCCGAGTCTCTGAAGATGAACTTGAAGCAGATCCTTCGTAAGTGCTTTGGTGAAGATATCTGCTCCATTCTCCTCTGTTGAACAGTAGACCAATTCCACTATCCCATCCTCCATCAAATCACGCACATAGTGATACTGGATCTCTATATGTTTGGTGCGTGCATGAAACACTGGATTTTTGGCAATGGCGATGCAACTCTGATTGTCACATCTCAGCACAGTTGGTTCTTCATCCTGCACTCCCATATGCCATAGAATCCTTCTCAACCATACGGCCTCACATGCAGCAAAACAAGCTGCCTTGTACTCTGCTTCGGTAGAAGACAATGCCACTGTTGGTTGCTTCTTACTAATCCAAGAGAAAATTCCTGAACCCAAAGAGAAACAATAACCAGAAACTGACTTCCTGGAATCAATGTCTCCTGCCCAATCTGAGTCACAGTTCCCCACAAGAGAAGTTCCGAAACTGTATGTGATACCATAGTCAAGAGTTTTCTTCAAGTATCTGAGCACCCGCATCCCAGCCTTCCAATGACTCTCATGAGGTTTGTTTGAGAACCTGCTCAAAACACCAACAGCAAAACTGATATCTGGTCTGGTGTTACACAAGTAGATTAGACTGCCGACCAACCTCCTATACCTCCCAATGTCTGCTAGTGCTGATGTATCCTCAACGGATAACTTTACATTCACCTCCATAGGTGTAGCTATCTCCTTGCACTCGGTCATGCCAAATGCCTTCAAGATCTCCCATGCATACTTCTTCTGAGAGATGAAGATCTTTCCTGGCTCTTGCCAGACTTCAATCCCCAAACAATAGTGCAGCAAGCCCAAGTCTGTCATTTCAAACTCAAAACTCAAAGCCTTTCGAGTTTGGTTGATCATATCTTCATAGTCACCTGTAATAAGAAGGTCGTCCACATATAGGACAATCACTTCAGACTTTTTACCATCCCTGTAAACATACAAGTTAGCATCTGAGGCACATCTTTTGAAGTTTAGGTTTAAAAAGAACCTATCTATCCGTTGGTACCATGCTCTGGGGGCTTGTTTCAGCCCATACAATGCCTTCTTCAGTTTACACACTTTGTTCTCAGAATGGGGGGCCTCAAACCCTGGTGGCTGAGCCACGTACACCTCCTCCTTGAGGTCACCATTTAAGAATGCTGACTTAACATCCATTTGGTACACTGGCCACTTCTTGTGGGCAGCCACTGCAAGTACCGTGCGAATAGTGGTCATTCTGGCAGTTGGGGCAAATGACTCTTGAAAATCAAACCCTTCAACTTGTGAAAATCCTTGGGCAACCAGTCTAGCTTTGTACTTTTCTAAGGTACCATCAGCCTTGTACTTTACCTTCCAGATCCACTTGGTGCCAATAATCTTCCGCTTTGCTGGCCGATCCACTAGCTCCCAAGTGTCATTCTTCATTATGCTGTCATACTCCGCCTGCATAGCAGCCTTCCATGATGGATCTGCAAGTGCTTCTTCTAAGTCAGTTGGCTCCTTTACTTCTCTCATAATCTCAACCATCAAGGCCATGTTGACTATGTGAGCAGAAGCCCTCCTTTGCTCCTCTATTCTCTGAGACCTCCTTGGTCCGTCTGCCTTCTCCTCAACAGATGCAGGCATAGGATTATTGTGGTCATAGAGCTGCTTCACCCAGCGCGGCAATGGCTTTTCCGGTGGGGTGATGTCAGGTTGGTGAACTTTTTCCTCATCATCTGAAGATGATGCTTCCTCCTCCTTAAGGATAGGGATAGCTCTCGGGACAGGTTCATAGTGGACTACTTCTTCGCTTGATGATAAAGTGGAAGACCTTGCCTTCTCCTCCTCCACTGTATGCGGCTCCTCCTTGAACACCACATCACGGCTCACGATGATCTTCTTTGCCTCTTGGTCATATAACTTGTAAGCCTTCTGCTCATCACTATAACCCAAGAAGATACATTTTCTGCTTTTTGGTTGTAACTTGTTTCTCTTCTCATCTGGAACATGTGCATAACATTCACATCCAAAAATTCTGAAATGTGAAACAGATGGTTTCTTACCAGTGTAAGCCTCATGAGGTGTTTTTCCCTTGAGAGCCTTTGTGTAGCTCCGATTTAGAATGTAGACTGCAGTATTAACAGCTTCAGCCCAAAAATGGTTAGGCAATCCCTTGCCCTTTAGCATGCATCTTGCCATCTCCACAATGGTACGATTCCTGCGTTCCACAACACCATTCTGCTGAGGTGTGTGAGGCGTCGTCAATTGACGCTTGATCCCTTTGCTCTTGCAAAAGCCTTCAAACTCCTTTGAGTTGAACTCACCACCACCATCTGTTCTAAATTTCTTCACACTTTTCCCTGTTTCATTCTCAACAAGTATTAGCCATTCTTTAAACTTACCAAAAGCTTGAGCCTTATCACGAAGGAAGTACACCCACATCTTCCTACTGTAGTCATCGACAATCAACATAAAATAAGAAGATCCCCCCAAGGCCTGTGTAGGCATCTTACCACACAAGTCAGCATGCACCAACTCTAGAGGAGCATGTGCTCTATTCTTGCTTTCTTGTGGAAATGCCTTTCTCTGTTGCTTGCCCATCATACAAGCTTCACATGGTTCCTTCAATTCAGCTATTGTAGGTAGGTGAGCAACCATACCTTGCTTTTGCATCTCCTTCAATACTGCAAATCCGATGTGTCCAAACCTTTCATGCCAAAGCTTACTTGTGCCCACTCCAGCGGTGGCTGTAAGAGCACTTAGCTCATACAGGTTGTTCCTCCTTTCTCCTTTGCCAACAATTGTGCCAGCACTATCAATAATTTCTGCACTTGTCTTCTTGAACCTTACTTCATGACCAAGATCAGTTATGGCAGCAACTGATAAGAGATTTCTTCTGATTTCGGGAACATACAACACATTTGAAAGCTTTTTGACTTCACCATTTGCAGCAACAAAAGAAATAGTACCTGTGCCCGCAGCAGGGCATTTAGCATCATTTCCAACCGTCACAGTGATGGATTCTTGTAGAGGCTGCATAGAACTGTATAGACCTTTCTTGTTGGTCATGTGACGGGAGGCCCCACTATCCAACACCCAAGAGTCAGTGGTAGATTCTTCTTGCGCCGAGGAGCACACTTCCTCAATGGTCGCCATGAATAATTCCAACTCTGCTTCAGCCGTATTGGCTGTCTCTTTCCCTTTACTTTTAAGGGTACCATTCTTTTCATCTGCCTTCTTGACACGACAATCTGCAATTGCATGTCCTTTCTTCTTACAGTAGAAGCACTCTCCTTGAAACTTCTTCTTGCCGCCCTTCTTCTTTTTGTCACCATCATTTTTGGTGGAGGAAACACCTTTGCCTTTTGCATTGGCAGAGAATGCAGCATCTCCATTGTTGCTTCCTTCTCGGGCTTTCAGCCTCAACTCCTCCTCCATTAATAATGCACAAAACTCCTCAAAAGTCAAAGCTTGAGGTCTCACCTGAGTATTAAGGGCAGTTACTAGTCCATCAAACTTTTGTGGACAAATCCGAAGACACCTCCGAGCTAGCTCTTCGCTAGTCTTTTGTATCCCAGCGCCAGCCATCTGGTCGCGCAGATTCTTAATCCGAGTGATGAATGCTTCAACCGTCTCTCCTTCAGCAAACTTCTCCGCTGCTAGTTGATTCTCCAAGTTTTGAATCCTTGTTTGGTTTCGTGTTTCATACTGACTCCTTAGTACATTCCAAGCCTCTGACGCTTTGGTTGTATGCTGAATCAGAGTCAAAACACTGTCAGAACAGCTTGTAACTAAGGCACACAATGCATCTGCATTCCTTCGTTTCCAAGCTCGTAGAAGATCTGCATTCGGAGGAATCATCACACTAGGATTTGATGGGTCGGGGGTAGGCTGTGGTTCTGCGTCAGTCCCCAGCACAGTCTCCAGAAGCTCATAAGAATCAAGGATAGTAGTAATTTTGAACTTCCACAAGGTGTAGTTTGTACCATCTAACTTGCCTTCGCTGAAGGTTGGTGGACGAATCCTCAGTGTTTGAATAGCCGGTACAGCAGCACCACCTCCTGCACCGCTTCCTGATGCGCCAGAACTGCTTCCCGGAGTCGACATCGTTTCTCTTTGCTGTTGAAGCCTTTGCCTCTTGCACTCTCTCCGATCTCTAGAGCCCCCTGGGCTCTGATACCATGTAAAATATTACACGGTGCAGCGAACAGAATCTGAGAAAGAGATAGAGAGTACACAACAGATAAGAGGAGAATCAGTAAAATTCTTTAACTCCAAACAACTGATACAAAGATGGCTCTGTCCACCCGTGCGCTTCCACTGTGTGAAGCTTAGATGGCGATCTAGACAGAAGATAGGTGAAGAGCTTAAGGCTAGCTGGAACAACAACTCTGACTGGGTGAAAGATGAGTGTGAGATGGCTGCGAAGGGGTTTAGCTTTTATAGCCCGCGAAGGTCGTTAGGTCGGCCTGCTGACCGACCTACCATATGAGCCTCCACTAGTCGGCCAGGGAATATTCCCTTTACCATCGGGCCGGGGGCGCTGCCCCCGGACCCCCGCCAGGGGGGCCGCTGGCCCCCCTGGGACCCCCCAGCCAGGGGCCGCTTCCGCGGCCCCCGGACCCCACAATAGGGGCCCCTTTTAACTCCCTTACCACGCAACTCAATGCAATGTGCCTCGAGTTGCTACCAGCTTAACCACTCCGTCTAACCCAAAGATTAGACCCACAACAGTCACCTTTTTGCCATCCGGTCACATAGACCTCATCTGATATACAAGTCAGGACTCAACCAATGTCCGGGCTCACATTTGGCTTCTCCTCATAATGGGGGCCTTACAACTTTGAGCACCATGGATCATTGGTAGCACCTAATGAGGGTGGGGCATTGATCATATCTAACAGCCATGAGTCCTCCACATACTCCAAAGGAAGTGCATAGCTCTCTATCATCAGTAGGGTATTATCGAAGGTTTATCAATGCCTTGGCAGAAAGAACGTTACCTTTGACAAACCTATTGTTCTTTAACTGTCAGTTTACATTGTCTTTTGATGATGTGAAGCAGGAGCTTGCCAAAGAACCTGTTTTAAAAGCACCAAAAAGGGGAAAAATGTTCTATATATTTTTAACAATAACCATGTATAGTATCAGCTACTTTTTAGCCAAAATTTGGGAGGAAAAGTGGTACCATCCGATAGCTTTTGCCATGGGCATATTAGAAATTATCTACATATATATGGAGAAGTTGTGCCTTGTGATGGTCTTTGCAACCAAAAAGTTCAGGCACTACATTCTTTATGAGAGGATGGTTTTTTATATGAAGGCAGAAGGGCTTCGATTGTTGTTGAATAAGTTACAACCGCCTGACTGTTTAGCAAAGTGGTTAATCACTTTGCAGGAATTTGATTATGAGATTAAGAACAAGCCACCGAAGCTTCAAGGCATTGTAGAGTGTCTTATGGATTTCTTTGAGAACCAAAAGAGGTCTTGGCTGAAGGAAGTGACATGAAAACTTTGTTCAAGATTGATACGATGCCTATTCCCTCCTAGTATGCTGCTATAACACACTATCTCTCTATGGGAGAGGCTAGAGCTACTTTATCAAAATCGGAGAAGAGGAAGATTAAACATCAGACATTGAAATTTTCCTTGATCGCAGGCACATTATATCAACAGGGTGTTGATGATATCTATCGCCGATGTGTGATGCCTGAAAAGGTTTCCTTTATTTTGGAAGAGTGCCATGACTCCTCTTGTGGAGGGCACTTTGCTGGGCGGTTAACAGCACAGAAAGCTTTAAGAGCTGGATATTGATGACCGTCCATCTTCTAGGATTCATTTGACTATGTTAAGAGATGTGATACATGTCAAAGGCATGACAGCAGAGAGAATAGGAAGCATCCACTTACGCCTATCATGGCTGTCCTTCCATTTGAGAAGTGGGGCATTGACTTTGTGGGTCCTATTACCCCGTCGTCTACTACTCAGAAGAGATATATTATAGTACCAACTCATTACTTTACAAAGTGGTCAGAAGCACGGGCGACGAGGCAAGACAATGCAAAAGAGATTGCCAGTTTCCTACTTAAGCAAATCATCTGCCGTTTTGGTCTGCCAAAGGAAATAGTATCGGACCATGGAACCTATTTTTAAATAAAATGATTAAAAGTCTGACTAAAGCTTGGAAAATCAAGCATAACAAGACGACCCCCTATAATCCGCAAGCAAATGGACAAGTTGAAAGTACTAATAAGCAACTTGTGGGTATCCTATCCAAGATAGTCTCTGAAAAGAAGCGGGATTGAGATACAAAATTATATATAGTGGTTGGGCCTATAATATGATGTTTAAAACGAGCCACTGGCCACACTCCATTCAAATTAGTTTATGGGGAGGAGTGTGTTTCACCCTTAGAAATTGAGCTTTCGACCATAAGATTTGCAATCAATCATTCTCTGGGTGATGAAGATACCCTATTTGAGCGGTTTACAACTATAGCCCACTTGGACGAGCTCAAATTGTAGAGTTTGTTGCACCAGGAGGTAGCTAAACATCAGATGAAATGGTTACATGATTTGAAAGAGTAGAAATATACTTTTAAAAAGGGGCAGTTAGTTCTATATTACGATGCGCGTAGGAAGCTATTTCCAGGAAAGTTGGAACCTCGATGGGATGGCCCTTACAAGATAGTTCGGATAGGTAAAAATAAGTCCATAGTTCTATTAACTGATATACAAGGAGTGGAATTTAATAATAAGGTTAATCTTAATAAGATTAAACCTTATTATTTCTAAGTATGCTAACGCGGAAAAATGCATTTCAGGTCCATTCTGGGGTTGATTTGAGACTTGCAAGAGAGCTTAAATTGGTTGATGGGGCGGTTAATCCCTTATTTGGAGCACCCATATCTCGAGCAAAGATATCATCAAGGGAGGCTTATCTGGTGGAGTAAGGGATATAAAGTGATTAAGCAAGAAGACGGTACCTTTGTGTGGGAAATTAAAGTTTTCTGCCATCACTGTTTACAAATCTTGACAAGCATCCCTATTGAGTTTAATGAACAAGGTGTAATGGAGCCATCAGTTCATCCTCTAAATATGTTGAACTTTGATTATCACAATTACGAATAGGGGAGTTCTTAATGGCTGGCTGTGTAAACCCATTATGGACGTATACATTATACTTTGATGGAGCGTCTAGGGACCCTAATAGAAAAGGAAGTCTTGGAGTAGTAATCTGAGATCCCCCACATAGAGTTACAATGAAATTAGCTGCTTACCTCCAGGTAGGATTTACTAACAACATGGCCAAGTATAAAGCCCTAATTATGGGATTGAATATTGCCAAGAAAGGTGGCATTAGGCGGTTGTTAATAAAAGGGAATTCCCAACTGATCTTGAATCAGCTCAATGGGACATATACAGTCTAGAATTTTCTCCTTCGTATGTATCATCGAACTGCTATAACCCTACGTGATGAATTTGAGAGCATATCTCTTCAGCTAATTTCACATTATTGGAATCAGTTTGCGGACTCCTTAGCTAATTTTTCTTATGAAGAGGACCTCTTTTTCAACTGTGGTCCTAGTCCGGATGTTGTTATCGATAATGAGACAGGACCTGGTCACTTGTGGGGAATGTTATTAGACCGTGCGTTATATGGTAGGCAATGGTTGATATGGGTAATGCAAAGAGTAGCCGAGACCCATCTACCATTGTTATCTTGGACCCATAGGTTGATCATACGACATGTTATGCGTACACCTCTTGCTACATATGTAGGAGGTATGGGCCATAATTTGATGCATTTAGTTTAGGGTTGAGAGCCCTATTTTTCCCCTTGGAATGGTGTGTATTTGCATATATTTCCCTTCTTCCAAGGAGGGATCTCTATGAGCTGGTTTGTTTGATTTCTTTAGGCCAAGAAGGCCAATTGCTTTCAGTATTTAATGTCTAATTTCTTTAGGCCAAGAGGGCCCTTTGTTTTCAGGTTTTAATAATCTATCTCTTTAGGCCAAGAGGACCCATTAATTTTTAGTGCAATGTGCTATCTCTTTAGGCCAAGAGGGCCCTATCTCTGTTTGGTGTAGGTACATTAAATGCTTTGTTGTTTTAGTGATTGCACCATATAGGTTGACGAAGTCGTTGGAGGAATCCTTTACTGCGACGAAGCTTCTTGTGGCCATTCCAGGTGGTTTCGTTCCCTTTTCTAGTTTTTTCCCTTCAGCAATTAATGATATATGTGCGGGTGAGGGTTTTCTTTCTTGTTGGGGACCGGCAATCAAGGCATGAAGTCCCAGGTTTAGGTTAGGTATGTCTGGGGGAGGTTTGAGTAGCCATTGCCTCCTGCAAGGCATTGTCAAGCATTGAAAGACCTATTTTAGATGGGAATTCTAGTGACCCTATTTTACGGACCTGCTAGGCGGCCGTTCTAGGAGTTCCTGTTAGTTGTGAGATAGTTAGAGAAGCCTACTAAAATAATGATGGAAAGAGACAAAACCCTAAAGATCTAAAAGACAATATATGAATATACGGAGGTGTGTAAAAATGGGTTTTACCCCTATAAAAATAGCAAAAGGAAAGAAAGAAAATTTTTTGAGCTATTGTTTATTGCCTTGCAAAGACTTGGTAGGTTCCTAGGGATGGGTCAAACCCGGGGCCGATGCCTTGTCTTCCTTGGGGTGACATCTTGCCATAAAAGAAGCAAATAAAAGAAGGTTAGAGTGAGAATAAAAGTGAGTGTTAGAAAAGGATTAAGTGTCACCTTGCGAGGGCTTGGGTACCGAGACAGGACCTGAGGCCTTGTGAGGGCTTGGATACCGGGACAGGACCTAAGGCCTTGTGAGGGCTTGGGTATTGAGACAGGACCTAAGGCTGATGCCATGTTCTCCTTGGGTCACTATGCTCACCTCCCTCCTTTTTACACGCCCAAGTATGCAAAATGAAAACCTAAAAGCAGAGTAATGTGCTAAAAGAAAATATTTTTTGATCAGGCTATAGGAGTCCTCGCATAGTAGGAGCTCCTGGTTGAGTTGTTCTTAGTCAGGTAGGCAGTTCAAACCACCACTTAGGGCGACCTCTTTGATAGTTCTTTTTAGCTTGGCTGTGTTGAAGCAGTCGGTTAGTGACTGGCTTCAGACTTTCTGTTAGATTATGCTGGGCCTACTCCTCGTGGATTTCATGGCTTGGTTTTCTCAGAGGGTAAGGTATGAGCTTTGATGTATTGTGTTGTGTATTTTTTGTATTAACTTGATCCTCCTTTTTGTTGTTTATGTGCAGATCTATTCCTGGGATTTGACGGGCTGAATTGCCCTATCCCGTGGTCGCCAATGACAGATGATTTTTGATACCGAGAAGTGCTTTAAAATATCCAAAAAATATGAATATCTGGGAAAAAATAGGGTTTGTCGAAGGCAACAGTGGCAATTAGTATGATTTTAAGCGGCAATGCCCCAGAAATGCTTAAAAGAGTCACTGGACGGAAGTCGGAGAATTTTCATAATTTTTTGGCATACGAGACAAGACCGTGGGAGATTCTTGATAGTGGAGGACTTGAAGATGGACGCCCAGGAATTTCCAGATCAAGAATCGGACACCGGATGTGGAAGAGGGAGTCCCCGGGAGGCTAAGCCCAAATTGGCAATAGGTGGAAATGGACTTAAGGAGAGCCCAAAGGGTGTGACCCTTTGGGACTCCCCTTGGGAGTCCAAAATTTGAAAAAACATGGGGGGGTTGTAATTTTTTTCACGAGATCAAGGAAGAGGGCGCCATCATCACGAATGGAGGGAGAGATGGATTCTGGGCATGTGAACAACCCCCCGAACTGATCTCATGGCTGATCTTCTTCCTAGCTTTGCTCTCCATCACCGATTTCCGCTCGTCAATTGGCTGCCTAGTTGTGGAGAACAAAAACCAATCTTTCTCTCTCCTCCCTCTCTCTCTTGCATAGAGGCTATTCATGTGCAAGAAATCAAGAAGAAGAGGGGCTAAAGAATGCTTGTCCCGACGGTGATCAGATTGCTTCAAGATGAAGAGGAGGATGAGGAAAGAGGTTCAAAATTGAAGAATGGTTGCTGGTCAGTTTGTGGGCTGCTTAGAATAATTATTAAAAAACCCGCAACACGCAAGACACGTGGTATGCTCCAATTTTACAAAGAAAGTTGATTGTTTTTGTTGTCTCATGGTCCAAATGTTGTTCATATGCAATGAATTTTTGTTTGAACCTTGTTTGCATCATGGTTGAGGGTTGGAGATATAGAAATACAGAACTAGTAATGATTTAGAGTTGTTATTAATTCTTTAATACCCATAAAATGTCATTTTTAGTGAAAATTAGTGGTTTTTTCGATTTTGAGTTGGAGAAAAGGGATGGAAATGGGATAAAATCAGAGAAAATGTTAAGTTTGAGTCAAAATGATAAGCCAATAAGAATAAGTCAAAAAATACCTATTTTTCATGAATAATAAATAGGAAAAATAGCAAAAAATAGAGGAAATTGGGTTTTTCACGCTCAAAAAATATGGAAAAATAAGATTTATGTGCGTGAATGTTTGGCAAGGTTAAAGCATGAGGTCAAGCCTCAGTTTGGCCTTGTCCTTTATGTAGTAGTTCATGTTTATTGCTTTTTACATACAAAAATGATACAAAACAACCATTTACACCTATGCACCGTAGCAACACCTAAATGGTGGGGGGGGATGAGGTTTGTGAGACGATCTAATTGCTAAAAAGATACAAATTTTGATTTCCCTCTTTGTGCATAGCATTTAGGGATCGTTCCATAATCAAATATAGGTGACTAGTAGTACGGAAGTTCCGGTGCTAGTCCGTAAAGCACTGCAGCACGTAACGCTTAGTTAAAATTCATGAAAGGGTTGTTTTCCGCACCTCACATGGTTGATTTTTAATCATAAAATGATTGTGCACAATAGTCATACACCTTGCATCACGCATGCCATGTGGTATCTCCTGGAATGCATTGTACTTGATTGATAAACTTTGACCAACACTGGGAGGACAGGAAACCTAAGCTTAGGTTAGACAGGTGCTTCTGTTGGGGAAAGTCTTGTGAGGCAAATCAAAATCTCCTAGAATGCTGAATTATGAAAGAGTGGAGTTTGTATGAATGTTATATGTATTAGCTACGCATCTTGGGGCTACTCCCCGAGGTGTAGGAGAGTCATAGTGGAGCTGCGGCAATCAGCCGAGAGGTGTTTCCCTATGTGTGTATTACAAGGCATTATGCTTATATGTTATGGGATATCCCTCTGAGGAGAAGGGAAGGTGAACGTTGGACTACATATTGGATACAAACGCAAAATCGTCATAAGCATTTAGTGAAAAGTGAGTTTTAGACGCTCCTGGCCCGCGAAGCCATGTGGTGGGGTTGTCTGTCATATGCATGAGGTTCGGCTAGTGCCATAGCCAATTTCAGCCCATTTTAGGTCCCATCATTCTCATTAAGCATTGCGCTAGTAGCTTCCATAAGCACCCAATTTTTTCTCTCTACCACATCGTTCTATTGAGATGTGTAACTGTATGGGAGCTACCTTTTTATGCCATATTTAGTAAGGTATCTATAAAGATCTCTGGATACATATTGTCCACCTCCATCAGATGTCAAACATGAGATAGAACAACTAAGTTCATTTTGAGCATGCTTCTTAAAGTCCTTAAAGACATCGAGCACCTCATTCTTGTGCTTTAGAATATACAACCATGTGTATCGGCTGAAATCATGAATGAAGGATACATAATACCTAGCAACACTAAAAGACACATTATGGACAGGACCCCATACATCCCAATGCATCAACTGCAAAGACCGAGCACTATTTTTGACATGTCTCATGAATGGAAATCTCGCTTGTTTTCCAAACTGACAAGCAGAGCATACATGTCCAAGATCAGTGTACTTGAACTTCGGCAAGCCAAGTACAACCTCCTTCTAATGCATATTTTTTAGCTTCTGTACATTAACATGACCGATGAGTTTGTGCCAAATTTCTACATCCCGAACTACTCCATTATCATGGGAAAACATGGCTGCCTTCAATTTCGGGATAGATGCATCCAAATTGAACATTTTTCCATTTCTCTGCCTTTAGCAATCAATAAATTTACAACCATTGCCATATTCTTCAATAAAACAACCATCCCTATTGAATCTAACTTGCAGATTCTATTTTTTCATCTTTCCAACTGACAGTAAATTCTTGGTAATAGAAGGTACATGTAGTACATCATGTAGGCTCTTCTTTCTGCCATCAAGCAGTATGAGCAATGGAACCACACCTGTATGCTGAATATCATGTTCTGTATCATCACTAGTCCATAAAAATCCATGAGACCCTACTACTAACTCATCAAACCATTCACCATGAGGAGTCATATGATTGGATACTCCTGAGTCTATCTACCATTTCTCATCTTTGCCTTGCTTAGATATATTCTTTGATACATGCTGCCTAGCAAACAACCTATCTCCCTGGTCTTCCTAAGTACCACTAGAATATGCATAATGTCCATGTTTCCTTCATTTTTTCTTCATATCAGCTTGCTTTTTATGACAACCCTTCACAATATGCCCATATCTTCTGTTTATGTTTGCCATGCTAGGACAAAACTACCCCTCTATAGCAAATTTTGATGCATCAATGTGCACGTGTAAGGTAATGGACCAATTTGGGGCTCTCAAGATAGGAGCTCAAGTTAGGGGCTTCTTAAGTCTTTCATAGGCCTATTGACATTCTTCAGTACACTTGAAGACTATTAATAGCTTGTACAAGGTTTTAGTAAATAATGCATAATTAAGTACAAAACACCAGTAATATCCTGTGTGAACTAAGAAACATTGAACTCCCTGAAAGTTGGTTGGAGGGGGAAGGTCTATAATCACCTTGACTTTGGAAAATTTTATGGCTATCCCGTTCCTTGATGCACCCATACACCCATGATTTACCCAAAACTAGCACTTTAAGATGCACCCATGCTTTATCCAAAACTGGCACTTTAAGGGGTTCAACAAGAGACCATATTGCCGACACCATTCAAAGGCTATTCATAGCTTTTCCACGTGCTAATCCCAATTGGTGTGGATGCATAGGTCATCAACAAAAACTTTCAACCATTTCCTAAGCATGTCCTTGAAGATGGTACATATGAGGCACTCAAAGGTAGCAGGGGCATTAGTTAGTCCAAAAGGCATGCCTATGTAGGTTACTACCCCCCATTCAATGGCAAATGCCATTTTGTGCCTATCATCCAAATGGACTTGCATTTGGTTATATCCCAAGAAGCCATCCAAGAAGATGTAGGCTCCCTTTCCTACCACTCTCTCCAGCATATGCTCCATGTATGGTAGGGGGTTGTTGTCTCTCTTAGTGGCCACATTAACCTTCTTATAGTTTACGCATACTCATATCTTCACATTCTTTTTCATAACTATGACTATGGGTGACACCTAGTTCGTATGCTCGATCTCATAAATGAGTCTAGCCTTGAATAGCTTATCAAGCTCCTCCTTTATGCCGTGTGCATGTTTAGGATTCATTGCATATGGTCGTTGCTTGACTGGTGCAGCACCAGGGATCATGGGGATGTTGTGGGTCACGATACTTAGATCTATTCTCTTTAGCTCATCTAAGGACTATGCAAACACATCGTCAAACTCCCTTCAGAGATTTATGGGATCAGTCTCCTCCTCCTCGGCTAGATCATCCACTATGTACATGGGTTGAGGCTTGTCCTTCTCCCCTACCAAGTTGGCCTCCTTAACCTTGGCTGGTCCTCCAATGGGTTCACTTGCTTTCCCTTTCTGTTTGGTCCCTACTAACACCACTATTCTATCACCCTTTCTATACTTTTGTGAAATGCTTGGGTAAGTCTTGGGGTTTCTTCTGCCCTCTAGCCTCTAAAGACTTTGACTATTTTCTTTTCTCCTCTCTTAACCTCTTGCACCTCAAGTGGACTCAAAGGTCCTCCATGGTGTACAGGCCCCAGGTGGTCGAGGTATCTTGGGTCATTATGAGATCTTGCCTCTAGCTCAGAATTGTACTCTCCCTCCTCATTGGAAGAAGCTGTCTCCCCTGGTGCTCGCAACTTTGAGGCTGACTCAACTCTAAATAGTGGTAGGGTGCAAGGACAAGATAGTCTTGCTTGATCGTGATCTACATCCTTGAGACATTCTAGCCAAGCTTGATCACAATCTACCTTGGAAACTCCTCTCCTCACTCAAAACATGTTTATCTCTCGGGGTTTAGTGCCCATTTTGATTTTCTCAATTATTATTTCTTTATTATCATATCCTATGGTCTACACTTTCTCCTTGCTCTCCTCACAAGTGGAACAACACATCTCATACTCATCGTTAGGATTTTAAAACTGGGAGGACTATAGATCATTATTTGTAGGGTTTCTACTTCCGAACGCTCCCTCACCTGTCATGAGAGCCCAATTGTATGACAAATCTAGGTCATGCACCTTGGTCCATTGCCACTCTCTGCTTTCCACAAGATCCTTGAGGGGCTTCAAGTTTGCAACTAGGTTACCTACAAGTATACTTGGCAAGCACTCAAGGATTTTGTGAAGTTCAATTTTGTTTGCTGGGACATGAGAGGTGATTGAGGTTGGTTGGCCCATGGGGCTTCTGACCATCATGCACATGGGTACTATGGGCAAGTTGGAAATGATGGCACTATTAGGATTTCTAGTAGCGTCAAGAGCTTGCTTGTATTCATCCTTTTCCTCCAAGAATGGGAGATCAATGGTTGCCAATATGAGTATCCAATCCTGCTCATCCTCAGAGAAAGGAATGTACCTTGTTAGAGGCCCATAATTGCTTCTAGATTTCAAGTCACCCTTTAGAAGGGTCAAGATGGCATCCAAGTCCACTGGTGCAGTTTTCCAAGTGTCCATCTCTATTCAGATTGCTTCAGATCTATTTCCTAAGAATATCAAGCCATTACCCCAATCCTCTATTACTTTGGTATTTCTCATCCAAGGCCTATCTAGCAAGATATCATAATCCACTCCCTTCATAACTATGAAGTTCACTAAGAATTGGATTCCCACTATCTTTAGTGGCCAGTCCTTTAGGATTCCCAAGGGTCGAACCTTCATCCCATTTGCTAGAGTAACATTTAACCTTGTGGTCTCAACCAATAGGTTTCCCCAAACTTGCAGGACAACAAAGTGACTTAGTACACTAACCCCTACTCTCATGTCCACTATCCCCTTCCATGTAGTGCCTCCTAAGGCAACAATATGCAAGATTGTGTGCATCTCGGTGCCCTCCCAAAAGGCATTTACTTGTGGGGACTTAGTCATGGGATTCAATGTTAGGCTTGGTATGTGTGTCTTGACATCATGGTCAAGAAAGTCTTGCGGATTATGGTTGTTACTATGTTCTATCCATTGGTTCAATTATTACTAAAGTGTAGGGTTTTGTTTAAGCAGTTCTCCCAATGACAATGCCACAAGAGTAGTTATGAGTGTGGTTGGCAAATTACCATCTCTCTTTCCCTCCTCAACTTCATGGGCTCCTTGCCATTGTTTTTGAACCGTTTGTGTATTCCTGGCCCTCTCATTCTGCCCATGCAATTGTTCAGGTGGTGGAGTTTTCTCTCCTCCTACCCTAAAATATGTGTGTGAGACTGGTGCGCTTATGGTCAAGAGTTCCTCAACCTCTTCCTCAACTATAGGTTCAACATCTTGAAGGTGATCTTGTGCTTCTTTTATCCACTCCTTGACCTTATCTATAACCTTCAGCTCTACTGGCTAGTTGGGATCATGGTACCCTCCAACGTTAGGATTTCCCTTCTCTCTGGTCTTAGGAGGAGTGGATGTTTCTACTTCAACATTTGTGACTTTCTTCCCTTTGGTTAATGTGGTCTCACTCTCCCTCTTGAGCATTCTTTTTTACTTGGTTCTCTTTTTCTTCCATCGTCGAATCCTTTTTCCTTTAGAGGATGCATCCAGGTTGTTAGGCCTAGGTAGTGAGATACCGGCCTGCTTTTTTTGAGCCTCTATCATGTAGTGTAACATGCTATGGGTTCCTGGTTCTGAGATCCTCCTAGGCCTCTACCTCTTCCATTGCCTAAGGCCATGATTGGCACGGGTCTATAGTCCATCAATATGATATTTTCTTCTTCATCATAAGAGACATGAGGGTTCAAATAAGAATCTTTCTCTAGGGGTTCCTCCACAAAGTGCATTGGAGCTTTGCTTGGTGGATGGGTAACAATAGGTACTAGAGGTCTAGGGATTCCCATGGGGTTGATATCTGTCCTTGAGGTTGCTGGCTTTGAATCATTAGGCACAAGGAGGGCCAAAGTCTCAAAAATGGTTGTCTAACCCTTGGATAGTATGGCTTCATGTAAGGCTGTTGGTAAGGAAACCATCTTGGAAACTAATAATGCATGGAATCATGCCCAAATCTTCCAAAATTTTCACAAGGCCTTGATCTAGGATCGCAGTACTCAAAGGGTAGGTGATTTCCTCCATAGTGTAGACGCTACACGTGCGAAGAATCTCAATGTGGGGTTGATCATGGTGTGTACAAAGTGATCGATACATTATCACAGAGGATTGTAATAGACAAGGAAATCCATGGCTAGAGACTAAAGGCACACAATATGCACACTCAACAAAATGTTCTCTTCAATTTTCATTGCATACAATGGCTACACTTTTATAGAAGAGATAAGGCCTCATTTATGTAGCATCACACTTTCCATGTGTGTCCCCATGTGACACCATACAACCCACACTTCACATGTGTGCACCTATGTGGCACGCTTCACTCCACATATCTCATCTATATTCATGCACCATACAATCTTAAGCATATAAGAGTGCTTTCACATATACACACCCACAAACACCGAAGCTTACATTCTCAACACTCCCTCTCAATGCTATATTGGAGTATTTACATGACTAGACACATCTAGTCCACCATATGAGCATTTTAATTGTGTGTACAATGTTCGTTTGAGCACCACTAGCTCAGGTGAACCTACCCCATCCTTTTTGAACAATCCTAGATGTTCAAAAAATATATGAAAAACCTCAAGGTGCAACAATCACATGCACACACCATGCACTCGCAAATTCTTTTTGAGATCTTAGTCTCGGGCGGAGAACCCAACACAAGCCAATTCTTATGCAACCTTGTCTCAAACACACTTGGTCGAGATACACATGCATATACATACATTCATTTTGAGCCTCTAAGTAGGCTCGAGTAGAGTACCCCCATACCATGGGTGAGTACAATTGCACGTTTCTAAGCATATATGCTTAGATATGAATACATTGTGGCTCTTTTTTATGATGTGGGAATGGCTACTCACAAAAATATTCATTTTCATGAAAAGCTAATGATAAGAGTTTATCCTTGTGAGACAAGTGGCACCTTATAATCTCTCATCTTCTTCTACATCGTTTTCTTTCATTTCTCCTTTTGCTACTGTGCTACTTGGGTTTTTCGGGTGTTCTTCGTAGATGAAGATGGAATTGGGGAGGTTGGAGTTGAGGTAGGTAATGAGGAGCTCGATGGCATCATTAAGGCTAGAGAAGATTTGGTTGAGGTAGGTGGAGCACTCATTGTTGATGCTCCACTGGCACACCAGATGCAACGGGATGTACCCCAGCTACAATGAGATGCACCCCATAGCTGCGATAGGATGTACCCCAACAATTGCATCTTTTGGAATTCTAATGCCTAGAACTATAGCTTCGGCATAAGGCATTTTGGCCTGCAATAGCGGATTTATGTGTTTCACGATCTTATGCGAGATCCATAGCCATATGATTATTTTGCACAGACTCTTCTATAGAATACCTCAAGTGCTTGAGATCCTATCCATAGCTGTGATAACTCTGATATTTTTGAAATTGACCTATTATATTAGTTGCTTTTGCACTTTCTAATCTTCATCTAATACTGCTACTTCAATATCATGATTTTTTTGCCTTGTATATTAGTAGCTTCTTTGTTGGCAATGGCTCCACGACTTGTGCTAAAAAACTCCATTTCCAATTTCCATTATACAAAGATTCTTCATTTGATGGCCTCTTCATAATTCTCAAAATGATTTAGCTCCCTTGAAATCGTGAACGACATAATAATGAGTGTGCAAGATTTTTAAGGAAAGAATGGCTAAAACATACTAAGGCTAAATTTGAGAAAACCACATACAATGATATCTACACATATAAGTACACCATGATCAAGATCCCTAACCACGACTCTAATACCATGTCAAGAATCTCAATGTGGGGGTGATCATGGTGTGTACAAAATGATTGATACATTATCGTGGAGGATTGTAATAGACAAGGAACTCCATGACTAGAGACTAAAGGCACACAATATGCACACTCAACAAATGTTCTCTTCAATTTTCATTGCATGCAATGGCTACACTTTTATAGAAGAGATAAGGCCTCATTTATGTAGACTCACACTTTCCATGTGTGTCCCCATGTGACACCATACAGCCCACACTTTATTTGTGTGCACCTATGTGGCACGCTTCACTCCACATCTCTCATCTATATTCATGCACCATATAATCTTAAGCACATAAGAGTGCTTTCACATATACACACTCACAAACACCAATGCTTACATTCTCAACATCACATGGGGTCACATTGATCTTTGTATTGACTCTTGCAATCTAGTTAGCTCTGCTGCTCTTAGGACGGCTATAGCTTGGTTTTGGTCAACACTCTTCCCTTTTTCTTATTCAATGGAGACTACTCATTCACTAGTTGATGTAGCTTTGTAAGTGTTTTTAATTGCATTTCTAATTTGCTCCGCCATCTGAGAGCTTCTCTTACTAAGCAAGTCGTCCACATGTGTATGGCTTCCTCAAAGATTCTCACAAGCACATCCTTTTGCATGTTCAAGTTGTTTGCACGGGCCTTATAGAGTTCTTCATTGCACATCCCATTAATGAACACGTAGAGTTTTCTCTCTCATTGGGTCACTCAATTGCAAGTATCCTCTTATTAGAGGCTTCTTACATGGGACATAGTCTCATATGTCCTCTTTGTCTTTTTGTCCAACATTCATCAGCCTAACAATGACGTTATTAGAGTATCCTACCTCTGAGTTTCTCTTAATGAAGAGATCTTTTAACTAGAGGAAATTATTGCATTCAATGTTGTCTAGACTAGTGAATCGAGTCCCTCCCTTGTCTCCCAAGAAAGACCGAATGATTATGCTCACTAAGCGAGATCTGTGAGGTTAGCTATGACATCTGCCATGGTGCACTATCCTTGTCTATTGGTCGTATTGTGTGACACGCCACTGGATATCGTCGGGGTGCTCAATCATGCTAAGGTCAAGGTCAAGGTCTAGACTGTTCTCACTCAAGTTGGTACATGCCATAGTAGTTGCCTCTTGACCCACTAGTGCATCAATGAGGTCAACTAAGTTGGCTAGAGATATATCCCTAATCTTGGTGAGCCTTTCCTTCACTTGGCAATGTGATGGTTTGGTCCCCTTTGTCTCTTTGTCCATGATTTTCTAAGTCCCTTGTCCATTTCTTGGGATTGTACTCCTATTGATTTCATTTTTAGGTTAACTCCCCTTAGTGTGTTCCTTGTTAATCCAACAATTTACAAACATACAACACTTATATACTAACAGTGCATCTTGATGTGTGCTCTACAAAATTGGACTTTTCAGTTATACTTAAATGCCTAAACTGTTGAGTGTGGCCCTTGATGGAGTCAACTACTTCAATTGCTTCCTTGTCTTGATGCTTTTGGAAGGGGTTTTGATTACTCCCAATCAATTGAAATTAAGTTCTCTATGGGTCGTGACCGGTGGTTTGTCTAGCCCAGTGAATCAATTTGGGTCTCTATTAGCGACCAAGGTTGGATCTTTTAGTCCCCCATGTACTGGTAGGGTGAGGTTCCTTCTTTCTCTAGGTACAAATAGCCCTATGGTTTCATTCATATGGGTTCGAACTCTAGTTGAGTCACTAGTCAATTGGGGGCAGGCCTTAGCAAGTCCTTGAAGGGTTTAAAACCCAGTTAGACAGGGTTTTAGATGTTTGGTCCGAGTCCCAAACTCTGATGTCCAAGCGATCAAGCTCAAACTTGGATGAGGGGTGCCCATCCAAGTGTCTGAGGTTGGTTATTAGTGGTTTCTATCTAAGTCTAGCCATCTGAGGCCGAGTGATTCGAGTAGGACACTTAAGTAGTTGGGACATTTGAGCCAGTCAGCTGTCTGAGGCCTATGATTGTCATCTAAGTGGTGCTTGAAAATCCGTCGATTGGCATAAATATGATTTTTTAATACTTGATGCATACTATTCAATACTCTCAAGATTCCAAAACAATACAACAGTTAGCAACATGGTTTCTGAGCATATACCTAGAAAGGCTAAATTTGTCAAAGTCAAGGATTGTATAGGTGTTGTAGCCTGTAGACTTGTCACTTCCTATCTCTTTGTCACTAGCTCTCTCTTAATCTCCTTGAATGCAAATGAGCTATCTCTTCCCCTTGGTTCACCTTTTGTGTTCTCTCTTTCTCCCCTTATCTTCTATTTTCCTTCTTGGACATGCAAAAGTCTAATTCCTTTCTTCCCCTATTTCTATGTTTCCTAGTTATCCGGAGAGTTATATTTTCCTTATTTTTCCTTATTTCCTAAACCTTAGTGTCTCAAATCTAATACAAAACACACACCTCCTACTCTAACCAATGCATACGAAACTTCCTATACCTAAATTAATCCGCAAACGAGATCGAATAGCCTCGAACTCCCTTGCTTCCTGCATAAAACCAAGTGTTATTTAAGAGTTCAACTCCTACTTTGTTGCTCAATTTGAAGCACGAAAGCACTCAAATCTTGAATCAATGATTTGTGCAATAGAACCAAAATGTGGGAGCTTGTCACTCAATCACCAAGACCCATGGACCACCTATTGCTTCAAGTATTTCAAGCCAAGTGATATGACTATCTCTCACATAGCCATACACGCTCTCATGCCTACGAGTGTATTGAGCTTACCTCTATGCTTGATTTAGTTTCCTCCTCCCTCAAGCACTGCGATAGCTCCACCATCCAAGGCGCAAGCTCAAGAAATCTCCATGCTCCATTTGTGCACATGAGACAAGAGAAGAGAAGAAGGAGAGAGCGGAAGATGGAGAGAATCTCCACCATGGTCCCTCACCCTCACACACTCCCTCCCTCACACTCCCTCTCTCAAGCACAAGCTCAAGCAAGCAAGCAAGAAGAAGAAGAATAAGAAAAAGAGGAGAGCTAGTTTTGGCCACTCATAACAATGATCTTCTTCATTTCCTTTTTTCCTTTTTATACATGTCCTCCTCCTCTTTGAGTGCCCATCCCTTTTTACATAGTCGGTCATTTTAGCCAAGGTCTTTTTTCCTTATTTATTTCTTGTTTTCATGATTTCTTCATCCGTGCTCGTTTACATTTACAAATTGTACAGGAGGGAGCTTGGCCCTCTTTTACAAAATGAATTATAATGTGCCCAGCACTTTCTTTAATAGAATATTAGGCGCACTCATTATTGTGTGCTTCCTTTTCTATTAAGGCTTTTGCTACATTTTCCTGAGCTCGTATTCCTCGTTTTCTTGCCTTCTTGGGCTGTCTTCCATTTTCGACATTTTTGGGGCTTTTCTGTTCTATTTTTTTGCCTTTGGTTGTCTTCCATTTCTGACTTTTTTTGGGCTTTTCTATCTTGGACTTCCTTTTGGGTTGTAACAAGTATTCTTGGTATACACCCCAAGTTGGTGTTAGATCAACATCAATTTAGTAAATGAGCCAAGAGATAGTTATAATAGCACCTTGTACCCTTTTATAGTAAACTCTAGAAGTCTAAGTAATAGTGGTTGTCAAAGGTTGTTACAAAGGCTCATGGGGTAAAATATCCTTCATTACAGACCATCCTAGCCAAATAAGTTTTGTTCTCAAAACATGGAAATGGATTCTCCATGAGAAGAAAGCACTTTTACTATTGCAAAACTGTGAGAATCATAAGTGCTATCCAAAATAGGGCTATTGTAGTAAAAGGGCTATAACTCTTGTTAGAAATCTCTAAACGATACAAATGGGATATCAAATTGTAGAAGACATCCCAAAGTACCTATCCATTCCCTAAATATTCACTACAAAAATTTAATACAGATTGTTGTTTTTTATTTTGTGAGTCATGAATCCTCTTGAAGAAGCCATGGAAAATTGTCCAAACAAGTAGTTGACTACCCAAGTAGATTTCTCTAAGGGTAAACCCATGCATTTGATGAGGTACTCCATGATAGTATGATTCCTTATAATCTTTTTACACTTAAAATTTATCTTTTCAGGCTCATAAATGATCAAAGAACTCAAATATCAAACCCCACACATTTCTTTAGCTAAGACACATGGAACATGTGTACACATGGAAAAAATAATTGGAGTGCATGAGAGTGGATTTTAAAAGCCAATTTCAAGCGTGAAAACACCCCAAGAAGTGTAAAAGAGAAAATGTTCATGGAAAATGAAGTGGTTTCGGATCAAGGAGCTAGAGTTTTCCTAGATGCATTTCAGGAACCCAATATAAGTATCCTTCATCAATCGAAGGTCATTTGACCTCCCATTTAATCATTGCAAGGTTTGGCATTATGAAGTAGCTATTTGATTCGAAAGGTGAAAAATGTGTGATAAAGGTCAGATTGATAGATTTGGATGCTAGCAAGCCAATCATCCAGTCCTTTTGTAATTATGAGCTCATTTGGCCCTCTATCTATGCTCAAACCACTTCTAGGAAGTGTGAACATGCAAAATTGAACTGGTTAACTTCTAAAGTTAATGATTAAGATTAGGGGCTTGTTAACAAACATTTTCTCAACATGAAGGGGGGGATACAACATTTTTTGTGCCCCCTCAAATCCATCAATTCTTGTATTTTGCAACTATTGGAGATGAGAGGAATGGTATGGGGGTTGAGATAGAGAATTTCTTTACTCCGCATTGCCACAAACCTCATGCAATATGATGCATTGATCAGAAGATTGAAAAATCACTCTTTCTCTCTCCTCTTTGTCTCTCCTCTCTACACCTTGTTCCCATCACTTAATCTATGTGAGAGGGGGGTGGACTGAAGCAATAGATTTTGGACGTGTGATTATGTTGAAGTGTTATAGAGCATAAATCAAGGGTTGGGGATGTGTTAGCACCATGGAAGAGCATCAATAACTTCTCGACTTTGAAATACGTGTGTATGCGTATTAAGTTAATTTCATAAGTGCTCGAGTTTACTATTTAATGATAAAACTTTTGCACATATTATGGGAAATGGTTTTGAATGTTTGAATATGATTTTTAGTGCTTAAAAAATCAAAATTATTTATTGGTTATTGCTATTCATATAATTAAAATGAAAATCAAGAAAACCTGCAATGCAAAAATTGCAATATTTTAGGAAGTATAATATTGTATTTGGTTCATACAAGCTCTACATATTTGAAAATTTAAAAAAACTTAATAAATAATAAGATAAGTCATAGAAAAAATAAAAAATAAAAAATAGATTTTACACGTTAAAATTTTACAAAAATTTTATGAATATGTTCGTGAATGTATGATGGGACTAGGGCATAAGATTTAGCCTCAATTTATCTCCATTCTTTATGTTAAAGCGCGTATTTATCATTTTTTATATGCCAAAAATACATTAAAAATACTATTTACACCTACCAGCGAATGCGCGACCATAAATGATAGGGGAAAAGGGTTGTGGGGAGTTAAGAATCCATTGAAATCTAGCTTTATGCATATCTTGATATATAGGATTCGTTTGTTTAAGTCTAAAAGGGACAATAGCATGAATTATTTTGGTGTTGCCTTAGCAATGATGCATTTTCTCTGTTAAAGTGAAATCATGAAAAGAATTGTTTGTGCACAATCCACATTGTTGATCTATAAGTTTACCTATTTGTGCACTTAAAAGCATTCACTTTGCATCTATATTTTATATGTAGTATCATGAGTATTATCTCTTGGATGTTGGTACTTGTTTATAAATATTTGACCCATGTTCAATGTGAGGTTCTCTAAGCCATAGGTTTAGATGATAGTTTCCTTTGGGGCTTGATTTGGTAAGGATTGAACTATCTCTCAAAATGAATTTAAAGAAAGGACTATGTTTTGCATGTGCTTTATGCCGAAATGGCGCATTGTGGGGCTAATCCTTGGGGTGTAGGAGAGCCATAGTGGAGCCACAATAATTAGCTGGGGGAGGGGTACTCCTTGTGTATGTGATACAAGGTGCTAGACATCATTGTGTTTGGGAACTCCAATTGCTTGGAGTTAAGAAGAGCAACATGTTGGACTATGTCTTAGAAATAGTACCTACAAACTCATTATTTGGTTCAATTAGTTCATAGTGTCTATACCTCCTAGCCACGAGGATGTGGGGTTGTTTTGGAAAGTTTAGGAGGCCTAGTTAGAGTCCTAAAGCTAGTGTCATGCCTATTTTTTATCCCAACAGGTGGTGTGTTTACCAAGAGCCACTAACAAGTGGCAATTTCCAAATCTTGGTTGGATAGATACTAGTTAGTCAATTTATGCCAAAGAGAACCAAGATTGACCCCATTATTCCTTGATAAACACCATTAAGCCGAGGTTAGAAAACAAGAATGAGTTAAAAGGGCTAGATAGGGGGATTGAAATAATTAAGAGGTATTCCTGTGAACCTAGTAGTTTGATTCCCCTATGAGGGAGCGATCTTAGTGACTTCTATGGCACAAGTTGTCCATGATGAGAAAGAGGAAGCTCTAGTGCAGCCCTTCTTCGAGTAACTTAGCCCACTTTAGGTGGAGTTGTAGTCATACCATTACAAAATTCTACAACAAATCCAGTCATTGTTATGGTGCAATCTATTGCCATTCCTATAAGAATGGAAGATTTTCCATCTTTAGGATACCCTCTACCCATCTTTAATGTGTTAGCGGAGGAGGATACGGAGCTTCGTATTAGTAAGTTCCAAAAACTCATGTTTAATTGTTGAATTCAAGACGAGGGACATCTAATGATGTTCTTTAATATAACCTTGAAAAGGAAGGTTGTAATGTGGTATCACAGCTTACAAGCATGTACCATAACCACGATCAAACTATTCTTTGTAGCCTTTTGACAAGAATTTTCCCCTGAAAGAGGTGGTCAGTATTGGCTACATGTGGTAAAAACTTTCACCAAACATTCACAAGGAGTTCCTGAAAATCCTTTGTTGGAGAGGCTGGGTCTACCAATTCAAAAGGATGTCACAACGATTTTGAAAATGAATGATGATAGCCTAAGACAAGCGGAAGGAATGGTAGCGCAAGTCCATGTGAGGGTTTCTAATATTGAGTGTGTCCTTGACTTTTGTGTCATCTGATGATTTTGTAGAAGGCCAAGCTATCAATTATTGCTTGGACATCCATGGATATTACATTCTGATTGTTCAGTGTGGATATCCTAGCTAGTCGACTGATTTTTGGACATGGGCAAAAGAGAATAATTATGGATGTGTACCCTAAGCGCTTGTTAGATGAAAGGGCAATACCTCCCATGACAGAATGGGAGGCACTTGAGGAAACTTTAGCTATTAGAACCTTGAGTTTTAGTGATTCGACTGATGAGGTTTACCAAGTTTGTCTAAATGAGCCAATAGAGGAAAAAAATAGGATTCGTAATACTGATGTGACGACAGAGCTAGATATTGAGACTCCCAATGATCCCCACCCCATTAAACTTAGCACTATGTTATCTATTGATGAGCATGCGGATTATGTGGCACTCCTACAGGAGTTTAGGGATATATTTGCATGGAGTTATGATGAATTAAAGAGAATCCCACTCTCTGTTGTCATGCATACCATCCCATTGAAAGAAGGTAGTAAGCCAATGAGGCAAAAGGTTAGACGTATGCCTTTTTAGCTGAGAGAACCTCTTTTTGAGGAATTGATATGTTTAAGAAAGGCTGGTCTAATCTTTCCCATTGAATATACAAAATGGTGTCCACATAGTAGTAAGTAATAAGAAAGAAAAAGAACAATCAAATCCACATGCGTGTTGATTTTAAGGAATTAAACAAGTAGATGGTGAAGGACTATTATCCTTTGCCCTTTATGAATCAGATTTTAAATCAATTGATAGGGTGAGAGATACTCTTTCATGCATTGTTTCATGGGTTATATCTAGATAGCCATTACTAAGCTAATGATGATAAGTTAAAAACAACATTTATTACAATCTTTGGTACTTTTGCGTACACTGTGATGGATTTTGGCCTATGTAATGCTCCTAGGTATTGGCAAAGAATGACACACAAGACCTTTGTCGATACATCCCCTAAAGAGCTAAATGTTTTTATAGATGACTTGGGGGCGGCTACCATGACTCGTTGAGAGATAGTTGATTGTTCTGCGTGCATGCTTTGACCAATGTCATGAGTATTGTATAGTGTTGAGTCCTCAGAAGTGTGTATTGAGGGTACCTTATGGTTTACTAATAGGTCATCCTGTGAGTATGACTGGTATTACCATCGATCCTACAAAGGTAGTTGTTATTGTGGCTCTAAGCCGATCCATTTTCCCTAGGGAAGTTCATAGTTTTGTTTCATCTGTGGGGTATTATTGATGGTTCATTAATTCATTCATTGAGTGTTTGTTACCCTTGATGAATCTTTTGTCTCATAGCTATGTTTTTGAAAGGATAGAAGCATGCAAAGTGGTGTTTGAAGATGTTAAGATGGAATTATCCAAAGTACCATGAAAGCTCCAAAAAGGGGTGAGGTTTTCTACATATTCACAGTCGTGATAAGGCATAGTATTAGTTCTTGCCTATCCTAAATCTAGGAGGCACAACTTTATCATCCTATTGCATTCACAAGCTGGAAGTTGGGAATTTTCAAGCTTTGTTATAACTATTTGGAGAAAGTTTTCTTGCTATGGTATTTTTCACATCAAGAAGTTTTGACACTATATTCTTTACAAGAAGGTGGTGTTCTTTACCAAGGCAGAGGGATTGCACTTATTACTGAACAAGCTTCAACCCCCTAATCACCTAGCCAAGTGGTTGATTTCTTTGCAAGAGTTTGACTATGAGATTAGGAGTAAGCCACCAAAGTTGCAGGGTATTGTTGAGTGTTTAGTAGATTTTGGTGAGCCTAAGGAAGAGTGGGTTGATATTAGTGACTGTGAGGATTTGAGAAAAATTAATGCGGCCTCTGTTCGGTCATGATATGTGTCCATTATGCATTATCTATCAACAAACAACCTGGTGAAAACTCTTTCTAAATTTGAGAATAGAAAGATTAAGCAACAAGTACTTCACTTTTCAATAATAGTGGATATTTTATACAAGAAAGGTTTGGATAATAATTATTGTCATTGTGTAGTGCTCGATGAGGTACCCTTAATTCTAGGGGAATGTCATGATTCAAAATGTGAAGGCCATTTTGCTGAACAACTTACCGCCCAGAAAGATTTATGTGCTTGCTATGGGTGATGGCTAACAGTCTTCCAAGATGCTTTTGCATATGTTAAGCATTGCGATGTCTACCAAAGACAAGATGCTAGGGAAAATTGTAAGAGGTTGCTTAATCCTATTCTTGTAGCTTTCCCCTTTGAGAAATGGGACATTGATTTTATTGGACCTATGCATCCTTCTTCTACTACGCATAAGCGCTATATTATTATGGCGATAGACTACTTCGAAAAATGGTCTAAAGCTCAAGCTACGATGGATAATGCCAAGGAAATAGCTAGTTTCATTATGGAACAAATAGTTTGGCATTTCAATCCACTTAAAGAACTAGTATCCAAACATGGGTCACACTTTCTGAATAAGGTCATTGAAGCTTTGAAAATTAAACATAATAAAACCACTCCATATAATCACCAAGAAGAAAATGGACAAGTAGAAAGTACCAACAAGCAACTTAATATAGGGATTTTAAAATTCATGTGACTATTTGGGCTTATAATACAACATTCAAGAGAGCAACAAGTCACACCCTATTTAAGTTAGTATATGGGAAAGAGTGTGTCTTTCCCTTGGAAATTGAGTTACCTATTGTGAGGTTTGCATTAAACCATTCTTTGGGTGAGGAGGAATCATTGCTAGAGAAGCTGACGTCCTTAGCACATCTTAATGAGATTCAATTGCAAGCTTTGTTACATCAGGAGAGGTAGGTAAGAAAAGGATGAAAGTGCTTCATGACCTTTGTGCTGAAAGATATAAACTTGTGAAGGGTCAATTAGTATTATATTATGATGCATGATGCGAGTTATTTCTTGATAAGTTAGAGCCCAAATGGGATGGCCCTTATAAGATTGTTTGTATAGGAAAAAATGGCTCTACAACCCTTTTAGCAATTTTGCAAGGGATAGATTTTAAAACTAAAGTAAAATTTAATAATTTGAAGCCCTATTAGGTACAAAGACTAACATTGGTCTTGGTACCTTTGCATGTCTTCTAGGATTCAACTTAAACTTGTAGTAGGTGCCAAGGCAATCAAATGGGAAAAATTATTCCTTATCTTAAACATCCATATTTAGAGCAGCGTTACCACCAAGGTCGAGTGATCTGGTGGAGTAAGGGTTATTAGATTACCAAGTGGCAAGATGGATCATTTACATGGGATACTAACATCTACTACCACCATTGTCATAGGATTCTTACTAGCCTCTCGATTGAGTTTAGTGAGAAAGGAGGGATTATACCTATTATACATCCTCTCTCTTAGCTCGACTTTGTCTATCATAAGTACGAGTAGACTGATCCATATGGTGTGGCCTATCAATGAAGCATGGGTCTATACTTTGTATTTTGGTAGAGCCTCATGAAGACCTGCTAAGCATGTGAGTGTTGGTATGGTTATTAAAGACCTCTGATGTAGAGTCATTATAAAATAGAGTTAATTTAAGCTTTGCTTTTACTAATAATATGGTAGAATACAAGGCTTTAATCATGGGGTTGAGTATAGCCCTATGTGGTGGTATTCACCATTTATTAGTGAAAGGCAACTCGCAGTAAGTGATCAATCAATTGAATGGGAATTATAGTATGAGGGATCCCATATGCGAATGTATCATTGTGCCACCTTGGATTTACTAAAGATGTTTGAAACAATGACTTGTCAGCTCATTCCTCATCAGTGAAACCGCTTTGTGGATTTGTTGGAAAATTATGCCTTTGTTGAGGATGTATTTCTCGATTGTGGTCCTGTGAGGTTGTTAGAATTGCATCATCTTATTAGCCTAGGACTATTGTGGGGACTGCTTGATTGCTAACTTGTTTGGTTATAGCTGCCAATGGTTAGTATAGGTGATGAGTCAGGTTGCAATTGACCATCCTCATATACTTTCATGGACATATAGGATTGTTAAATGACATATTTACCGGCAAACACCCCTTGTTATTTATGCAAGAGCCTAGCTAATAATCTGATGCATTTAGTGTAGGGCCTAAGCGGCCTATGCCTTGGTTTTGTATTGTATTTTAGTAAGATTTATGTGGCGACCAAGGGTTTTTTTTCAACAATGGGAGAGGGCTAGATTTTGAGGCCTATTTTTTGAGCACAAAAATGGCTTGGAAGACGTAAAAGAGTAAATTTTCATGGAAAATGAAACAAGTTGTAATATTTTTGCTCAAAAATATTACTAAACTTGACTCCCCGCACGCCACATAATACCTGTGCAAGGTTATCTCCCGCATCGTAATTACCGGTAGCTTAAACCGTACCCCTCACACGCAAAAATGAGGCCTCCGCATTGTGAAATCGAGCCTGGGGTTGAAGACCATAAAAACCCGCGGGGAAACACCCTTTTGGAAGGGGCAAAAATGGATAGTGGTTAAAAAAATAGGCAAAATTTTTTATTATTATCCCTTTCCCCCAATCGATGCATGGCTGGAGGAGAGGGAGTGTGAGATGAAGTAAGAGTGGTGGAGATGCATGGGTGAGGAGGGAAGCATGGTGGAGCCCCGAGAGGAACACCAAGGAAAAGGGAATTCTCTTGCAAGAAAATCTATCTTGTAACATCAACAAGCTTGTTTATCATGTTTCATATGATCACAATGAAGAAAAGAACACCAGGCACAACAAATCTTCATGCAGCATCATGTAGATCTCCCACGGATTTTAATAGAATCAACCATATTCTTCAACATCTTCACAAAATCCATCAATAGAACAAAGAAATCAAAGAAATACACCATCTTGGAATGGAAATACATCACATAGTATCCATCTTCAATATCTTCATAGTCTTCTCTCTCAATCTCTCATATACAATCACTCTGTTTGAATAGAATTGGCTATCTCTGACTCTCTCTCACACACTCCATCAATCATACATCATCTCCTCACTACAATCTCTCAAAATTCACTCTCAATAATCACTCTTAGGTCGTGGATACCCCTCCCAAGAGGTATGTCTGATATGAAGAGTCACCAGAGCCACTACAGTGTCTCTTCACAGCTCACTACTGTCACTTCACTCTAGTCTTCACTTGAGTCTTCAGCAGCTACTTCTTCCACTTCCTTCAGCTCTTTTGCACTTGTATTCACCTCTTTCCAAGGCTAGAAAACTTTCCCAAAGTCACACATACATTCCACAGAACACTTACAGAAGCATACAGAACAGTACCAGAACAGTTACAGTACAGAAACAGAACAGAAACAGAAGCTCTACAGAAGACCTACAGAAGGTTACAGAAGATCATCAAAACTTCATAACTCACTCTCAAACCATTCCAAACTCTCACAAACCATTCACTAAGCTTTCACAATATCTCATTCTTCATCAATCCATACTCCATCCCTCCTTTCAGAAGACAATCAGAACAAAAACAGACCAAAACAGAACAAAACAGAAGGTATACAGAACCAATAAGAACCTATCAAAACATTACAAAACCATCAACAAACATCATGATCTTCCAAAACACTCTCAATATCATCCAAAACACTCTCAAACCACTTCCAAACCAATCAATCATCTCATAAAATCAACCATTCAGCTCTCAAAAACAACAAAAATCAGCCAAAAAACAAGTCATTTCAACACTCAACATATCCCCACACTTAATAAGGAAGCGTCCTCGCGACCTAGGAAAAAGGTAATACAAGTTCATTTCAAAGCTTCACTGTTGATCTTCAATATCTTCTCACAAAGAATCCATCCACCACGACCCCAACTTATAACCTGTTTCTGATATAAAAATACAAAGAAAGGAAAACTCTTTCACACATTAACACTTCTGATCAAACTAAAAATCACAACAAATTTATAAAGGATATAAGAGTTTGCTTCTTCTTCTTCTGCATCAGCTTCAACTCTCCAACCACGACCCCATCTTTTCAAATCTCCAAAACATAGCTCGTACACAAGATCCAATAGGAAACCACCACATTCGTTTGACATACATGAACTCACAACACAAACACTAATACACAACCCAACCATCTGAATGACTTCCTCAAAAAGAGAGTTTGGCATTAAAAAGCTTGCACCATACATTGGAAAGGCATCAATGAAGATGATCCCTCTTAAAACATTGATGTTGTCGGAATCGATCCATAGATAAGGATTCATCTACAAAGTTTTTAGGAGGATTTTGGAAAAATTGGAGACAACACATCCTTTCTAACAGGACCAAGTATCTGCTAGGCAAACAGAGTGCATGAAAATACAATATCTCCAACTGTTGAGAATCAATGCTAACATTGACATTCATGCACAACTTTGGGATAGGCTTTGAATCAGTATGGGAATGCCTATGCATATACGCCAGGTACCAAGCAAAGTGAGCAGTTAATCTCACTGAGGGATCTGCAGACTGTGAATATTGTTGGGCAAAATGAACATAGTCTTGATAAGCTTGATTTGAAACTGTCCATTCCCCTGGAATTACTGGCCAATTAATCTGCGGTCCTGTAAGGCAATCTTCTGAACTCCATCCCCTTCTTCTGGAAATCTGAGTATCAAAACCGGCACAGTCACTAACCAACTGAGGTGGTTGAGATATGGAAGTACTAGGAGAGGGTAGTGGAATAAGGGAAAGTGGATGTAGGGAAGGATAGGAAAAATCATAAAAGGAAGAAAAGGTTAAAGAAGGAGTGGCAGAAATTTGTAAGGAATCACTAAGGAAAGGTGTTAATTGATAAATAGGAAACGTGGAGGGTACATTTATGAGGGGTGAAGGACAGGGTGGAGAAGGGGAAAATACCCTATCCTCAATAAAGGAACAGTAAGTGAAAATAGGAATTTGAGGGAAATTGGAAGGTTGGAAAAGAAGTGGTAAAATTACTGTGGAATTAGTTTGACAAAGGGAGAAATATATAGCATAGCGGTGAGCCAATTGTTGGTAATAAAGGAGGGTAGGAACAGAAGGTCCCAAAAGAGATCGTCTCTGATAGGCATCAAAGAAAGTAGCATCAAATGGATTATGTTTAGAAAGATAAGTTAAAAGATCCATCCTCAGTTGGTTAGTACTCTGTACAAAGGTAGGAGCTGTGTTTTGTCTTTGATTTAGGACCACTGACTCAATCATGGGATGCCACGAATTATCCTGACAATCAGCCACTTTGGAGGAATAACTATGAAACATATCAGCTATGCGCAACTCCAAATGATTGACATATAGAACAGCCTGTAAGACCACATCCCCCACATACCATGCCAAATCTACTTCATCTGGAATTAACAAATCTCCTCGGAGATACATGTATGACATCAACATGGTATCTGGCGTGACAGAATCTTCAAAGACCATTCTGACTACCTCTGTCAACAAATCAGCAGACCAAGCCCCACTCCAGCCATCCTCTGGAAAAGGTAAATCCATCGTGGAAAGTTTCATATAGAAGACCAGCTTCTGTAAATGGTAGTGGACAAAGAAAGAATGGTCTGGTAAGACATAGTCCTGAAACTGTTCAAAGGTAGACCATAACAAGTCCATTCGGGACTGCAACCTTTCCACTTTGTCTTGGAATAGAGGGCACAAAGTAGCCTGTCTCTGTAGGGCAGCCAAGTCCTACTGTGAAAGAGAAGGAATCAATGGAACAGGAGGGCTTGGAGGAACAGAGCGGGACTTTGCAAGCTGATCCTGCAACTGCTGGATTTGGGAGGCTTGGTTGGCCACTGTGTCATTAGCCATTTGTAAAGCTGAAAGCTTGTCATCTAATTGAACTTGGAATTCTTTCGCTTCACTGGACATCCTCTCCGTCTCTGCTGAAAGGCTAGTAACCTGTGACTGAGCCTCGAATAACTGGGTTTTCAATGAAGAAATCTCATCACTTTGAGTGGCAACCAGTTGGGTTTGCTGTTCCATTTGCTTGAATAGATCTGCTAGGGTATCCTTAGCAGAAGCTAATTCAGATGTTGCCTTATGCAACTGGTCTTTGGACTGCATGAGCTCCTCATAGAAAGATGCGTACAGCTGTTGAACACAAGCTGTCACTGACAACTCAATGGAACTTTGAATATCCTTGCAGAGGAAAGGAATGGCATCTCCGGAAACGAGACTGTTCAGGAAAGGAACTGATATATCCAAGGATCCTTCTCTATGTGCCCTGAATAGGTTATTGCAAGTGAGAAACCCAGGGAGGTCACTGCCAGAAGTAGCAGGGATAGGCACTGAGGGAAGTACAGCAGGGACTTTGTCCGCTACCCTCTTCAAGCGTTTGCGCTGTATGACCAAGGGAGGCGGAGAATCATCATCCTCAATGTCAATAGGTGCTGACTCTTCTGAAGGTGGAGGAGGAGGTACTGGATCTGATGGAGGAGGTGGAGGCACAGTCTTCTGTAAACCTGAATAGGTCAAGAAGGCAGACAAATAGGATCCATAGGTAACATTGGTAACATTACCCCTCGTGACTTTAACAAAATGCTGATCCATCTTAGTAAGGAGGTATGTGCTCCAATCAATGGCAACTCCTTTTAGCACCATCCTGGAAGCTGTGAAAAGCTCTTTGGACAAATAGTGGGATGGCGTTTTGGCAGGCATGAACCTGTCCTGAAGGAACTGGCACATGGTCTTCCAGACGGGATCAGTAATCATAGAAAACGAAACTCCTGAAGAGTTTATCACTTTCTTAACATCAAGGACCTCCCGTGTCTGCTTCTGCAACAGCTTCAGAATCTCTTCATTAGAGAAGAGCTGACGAGTGGTCACAAAAGGTTCTCCTTTGGAGGGAAGAGACAGAGCCTTCCCTAAGCCTCGAGACGTCAATGTCATAGACATGCCTTGGACTACTCCTGTCTTCTTGCTGTAAGAGGCCAGGAACTCATCACATAAGGACGGATCCTCTAGAAGTAATGGAAAAGGAGTGGCCACAAAAGCAGCAAGTCCTGCCTTCGTGAGGGGCTCAAAAGTAAGTAGGGACGAGTAATCCCTACTAACTAGTGGGATGTATTGAATAGGGGGAGGAGCATGAGAAGGCGCCATTCAGATGGTTACACACACACCACAAACACAGACAATCAAGGTGAATGCCTGCAAACCAACAGACAAAAAAAACCAAGGATAAGAGAATTACCAAATAAAACGTGACACGACCTACTAACCCCAAGCAAACCACATCCTAGAAAAAATTTGACATGACCTCGAGACAAATGCGACCGAAAGCTTCATGCGATGCATCAAACAAACACCGAGAACCCCGTATCAGGCAATAAAAGAAAAAACTGCATACCGTACCCTTAACCGTAACTAAGACATGAAACCAAAATAATACCACATCCGACACATATCAATACGACATCTGTGATAGAACCAAGACTGGACCATGGAAAATAACACTAAGAACTGTGTATACCCATCCCACGAAACGTTTCATTAAAAAAAAAAGAGGAATTAAGTGCAGTGAGGGGGAATTTAATTTAATGAAGGGTTCATTTTAATCAATTATTAAAAATGGGTGAATTTTTATTAGGTGATAAACCTTAATAAGAAAACGGCGGTTCCTTATTACAAATGTATTTACCAATTATTAGGTTAAACCGGTGCAGTTATACGAGTCCCGGACTTCGATTCCCGACTGGGGCTCTAAATGCAATTCATTGATTACAATTAAGGTGATGTGGAGCGCTTTTTTGCCAGCGCGTGCTCATGTGACGGCTGGTTGATTTTATTTAAATTTTAGAGTGCCTCTGTAGCGCACGTAGCGCGTGCGAAGTGAACGGCTGGTTAATTTTAGTTAAAAAAAATGTGTGTTGAGCGCGAATGCGCGTGGAAACGGTGGGTGAATTAAAGGGTTTATTTTAACAATTAATTGTGATTAAGGGGGAAAAATAAATAAATAAATAACAGAAAATAAATACCTGGCAGGGTGTGTATGAAATGCAGGAATGCGCACGGAAGAGTCCCAGGAGAGGAAAAGCAAAAAGCACTGATGAAACAACAAATAACACCTTAGCAGATGTGTGAATTTGATTGATGTTGGGTTTTTATTTTTATTTATTTGATTGTATTTTTAATTGTGATTTTTTATGTTGGAATAAATAAAAAATGAGCAAGGGAGGTGAGGGAAATTTTTTAGAATGTTTTTAGAAATGGGTAGAATTTTTTACAATTTTTGAATTGATTTTTCCTATTTTTTTGGCAATTTATGGGTAATTTAGGAAAGATGGATTTTTCTAAAATTATAGGAAAGGCAATTCCTAGCAGACAAAGGTCCAAAAATTAACAAAAGACAGAAGGAATTTTTAGAAATTTTTTTGAAATTTTTTAATGAAAAAATGAAGGTTGTGATTAAGTAAGTCACATTGGTCACATTGGTCACATAAGTCACATTAGCACAAGTCACATTAATCACTTAAGTCACTTAAGTGAGGTTAGTCATGTTAGTCAGGGAAAACTACCTAGGTTAGTTCTGACTAACTAAGTTAGTTAATTAAGTCTAACTAAGTTAGTTAAGTTAAGTTGTGACTAAGTTAGTTTAATTAGGTTTTAACTAAGTTAGTTTAATTAGGTGTTAACTAAGTGAGTTTAGTTAGGTGTTAACTTAGGTTAGTTAGTGGCTAACCTAAGTGGAGGTGGAGGTTGGAGGTGAAGGAGAAGGGGGAGTCGGCGACGGCGGCGCTGCGGCGGCGACGTGGCGGCGAGGTGGCGCGGCGTGGCGGCAATGACGAGCAGGCCGCCAGCGACGGTGGCGGCTGATGGCGGCGAACGCGGCGACGAGGGCGTTCGTGAGAGGCGGCGACGGCTGACGATCCGGTGGCGGCGAACACGGCACGTGGCGTCGTGGGCGGCACAGGGCGGCGAAGAGGGGGCGACCGTGGCAGCGGCGTGGTCGAAGGCGAGGTGGCGCGGGCGAAGGAGAGGTGGCGCGGGCGCTGCAGGTGGAACCGACGGCAGGGGGAGGCGCGGCGGCGGAAGGAGGGGAAGAAGGGTAGGAGAGGTGGAGGAGGTGGCGGACTGGGGGAAGGAGGGAGTGGAGGAGACGGAGTGGGTGGAGAGAGTGAGGACGTGCAGGGGAGGAGGAGGTCGCCGGCAGGAGTCGCAGAGGGGAGGGAGAAGTGGAGGGAGGAGAGAAGGAGGGAGAGGGAAGGAGCAAGGAGTAGGAGGGGAAGGAGGGCAGCGGGAGGGAGGAGAGAAGGAGGGAGAGGGAAGGAGCAGGCGTGGGGAGAGGAGAAGGAGGAGAGAGAAGAAGCAGGAATGGAAGAGAGAGAGAGAAGAAATTACGCAGAGAGAGAGAGAGAGAGAGAGTGAGCAAGAACAAGAGAGAGAAGAGAGAGAAAGCGGTTGAGAGGCGGGGGGGAAAGGTGGCCGTTGGTGAAAAATTTTTCGATTTATTTTTTTTTATTTTTTTTTTCATCTCTTTTTTTTTTTTTGTTTTTTTTAAAAAGGAGGTAAGGGCAATGGGCGGGGGGTAATATGGATGGGCAGGGGCAATGGCGGACGTATCCCCGTCCCGCGCACGTGCGCGGGGCGGGGTAAAAAAATTTGCCGTGACGGGATGAGAATGGCGCTGGGAAGACGGTACGGGTTGCGCGGACACGACCGGGGCGCGTGGAGATTCGTAAAATCGAAAAAGGGCGCGTTCACGCGCAAAACGAGCGCGAGAAAAACCGGAAAAAGAAAGAAAAATTAATAACTCCCAATCCGGATGTCAAAACGAAATAGCGTAAAAACAAAAAGTGGGCAGGACGACAGGAGGGAAACAGGGAAAATACGGGACGGGGGTTCCGGGAGGGGTAAAGGGCGTTCACGTGCAAAAAACACAAAAAACGAACCAAAAACGCAATTTAAAAATTAATATCGAAAAATCCGTGCATCGGAATGAAGTGTGGAAAAAAGGAAAATTGTGCAAAAAGATGTGCCCGACAATCCTATCCTGTCAAAGCAGAATTCCGACTAAGGTAAGACGCGTTCACACGGGAAAAACCCAAAAAACAAACCCGAAAATGGGATCGGAAATTAATATCGGACGAACCGTTTACCGGAATGACAGGCAGTAAGAAGGAAAAATGTCCGCAGGAAGGAGTGGCACAGGGTTATCACGTCAAACCACAGTTCAGGCGGAAATAGGAGGGGTTCACATGTGAAAAACTCCAAAAATACTCCCGAAAAGTCATTTAAAAATTAATAAGTAAAAATCGAGAAGTCAAAAAAGGGTGGAGAAAAAAAGGAAAAAGGGAGGGGAAGGCACAGGGGACATGGCTGTCAAGTCAAATTGGAATTCCGATACAAATAGGGCAGGTTCACATGGAAAAATGTCAAAAATACACACGAAAAAGTCTTAAAAACCCGGAAAATTAATAACGGACAAACCGTGTATCGGGATAATGTGGAATAAAAAGAAAAAATGTCAGGGGAGAAGCGTTGGTCAGGGCTATGACGTCAGATCATGGTTCCGAGCAAGAAAAGTGCGTTCACATGGAAAACCGTCTAAATTGCGTAAAATGCTTCAAAATTTAATAACTCAAAAACCGTGCACCGGAACAGGGGTAGGTAAAAAGGAAAAATGGACCGTTCAATGGGAGGAACAGGGCTATAAGGTTGGATTTGGATTTAAGTGAACGTAGGGTGTATTCACATAGAAAAACCTCAAAATCAGGGAATGAAGGAAAACTGCAAGGAAACAGCCCCAAGGGTGAGTGAAACATAACCGGGCGGGTGGGAAGGGACCCCAGGAGGGTAAAAGCAAGTCATGGTATACATGCATGAGCAAAATAAGGCATATGCAGATGAGTATGCAATGTAGACGCGCAGGGACGCGTCCCCACACTTAAGACCTTAACGGATAGGGTTAACCGAGCATTAGGGACCCAGGACCATGCCACAGACCATCCACTAACTTCCCCACACTTAAAACATGAACGTCACTAAGAAACAGAAGTTGTAGGGTTAGAAAAACTTGGCCCGTTTCGTCAAGAATCAAGGTTGAGTGTCGATGGCACGTCGAGTGTTGTTGTCGGCGCTGGAGGGACCAAGGCATCTTCTTGGCACACGTTCGTCATGGCAGGGACCACGCGGCAGCACCCAGGGAGGTAACTAATGGAAGGAATCGTAGGAAATTCGTTGTCGATGAGGGATATTGCACTCAACTCACAGTCACTCAAACGAAATGAAAGAACAGTCACTCGCCCCATGACTAATATCACACGAGAAAGAATAATTAAAACCCATATCTCATACCCGGTTGAGGAATCAACAAGGGGCGAATGGTGTAGAAAGGAGTATGCCAGGGTGCACAGTTGATGGTGCATTAGTGCGTCCAACCCGTCTGGCATAGGTGCAAGGAGGAAGGCAAGGGAGCCTTATGGTGCAGTGTACAGAACAGGGTGATGTGTCTTGTGTTGATGGTAAAGACCCATCCCGTGGGTGCATAGGGAAACGGGAACATACCTGACTCCAAGTGTCGTAACGTCCCTCAATCTCACCTCTCGGTAAATGATTGAAGAAACTCCAGTCACACTCAACCCACCCTCTGTCTCACTCTCTGTTGATAGATACAGGAGGGCAGCCTTTTCCTGAAACCCATTAATGTAATCCTCACAGTCACTTGTGCAAAAGTGTATGCCTTGTGCGCATTTGATGGTGCAACAGTGCATCCCGCCCTGTGCCGGCATACGGTGCAAGAAGGAAGGCCAGGGAGCCTTATGGTGCAGTGCACAGAAACAAATCGTGCTTTGTGCATTGAGAGGCCCATCCCGTGCGTGCAACACTTCATTCACACTTCTCACCTCTCATTCGATTTGAAGGGAAAAGACTGGTCTCTCGACCCACCCTCTGTCTCACGCTCTGTTGATAGTTACAGGAGGGCAGCCCATACTCACTTCCCCATCCGGTTAGGATGAAAGCTCACATCACTCGATTGTTTGTCGATGAAGATCGCGTCATCAGTTGTTGAAGAGGCGTACCCAGGGAGGTAGCCATCAAATCGAACATTGTGTTGAATAGGACATGTCATCTGCTAGAGGACAGTTAGTTACTTTGCAAAGAGACCCATGACACAGCGTACCAAGGGAGGCAGCTTCGGAATTGGATCCGAGGGATATCAATCAATGAATCTACTTTCTGGACTGCTGGGTGTTACCACCTTTTCCACAGCCAGCTTCCCGCCCAAGGGTGTTTATCACCTTTTCTTGGAACGAGGCCTGCTATGACAGGGAATTGCTTCCTTTTCTCTCATAACAGATTTGTTTGTTTGTTTTTTTTTCTTCCTTTTTCTTCGTTTTCTTGTTTTCCCCTATTCCCGAGGGTGTTTCCACCTTTTCCCGAAGAATAGGTCGGCATGACAGGGACCTAAGTCCTTTTCTCCCATGACCGATATGTTTTTTTTTTCTTCTTTTTTTTTTCTCTCTTCATATTGAACAAGGAAATGGTAGAAAAACCATATGTCAAGACCAACCTCTCCACTGATGCTGGTGGAAAATAGAGGATAAGAGATCAAGGCTGGAAGGGGGATTTGAGGGGACAGAGGGTTGCGTCCACTTCAGCAGGAGTGATTGAAGAACGGCTATCAGAAGTAGCATCATAAGAAGTACAGTGCCGCGCCAACGAGGGAAAAGATCCAGTGTCCGTAATTGTCAAGATCCCCAAGGAGGAAAGTACTTCTTCAGGCGATAACCATTGATCAGAAAGGGATCATCAGAGGCATCCAGGGTCTGTATTTGGACAGAGCCATTAGGGTTGACTGCAAGTACCTTATAGGGGCCCATCCATCGCTGTTGGAGCTTGCCAGGAAACTTGCCAAAGCGTGAATCATAGGCTAGGACCAAATCACCTTCTTTGAACTCCTTATGCTTGATGAAACTGTCATGGTAAGCCTTACGTCGAGCTTGCGTGGCTTCCATGCACTGTAGAGCCATCCTACGAATTTCATCCAAACATTCCAAGTGCAGGAGACGGCGTTGCAGTGAATCATCATCCCCCAAACGCTCTTTGATAGCTACTCTCAAAGAGGGTAGCTCCAGTTCAACAGGAAAAACTGCTTCTGTACCATACACCAACTGGAAAGGTGTTTGTCCCGTTGCTGCTTTATGGGAGGTTCTGTACGCCCAGAGGGCCTCTGTAAGTCGATCATCCCAATCACGACGATGTGCGGCAATCGTCCTTGTCAGAATCGAGCAAAGGATGCGATTGGTGACTTCGACTTGGCCATTGGCTCTGGGGTAATAGGGAGTAGACTTGCGATGGCGGATCTTATACAACTCTGTCAACTCTTCCATGACTTTGTTGAGGAAATGCGTGCCTCTGTCACTTACCAGCTCTAAGGGACTGCCAAAACGGGTGATGATATTCTCGTACATGAACAGGGCCACGCTGTTACCATCGTCCCGCTTGAGGGCTTTAGCTTCACACCACTTTGTGACATAATCCGTACATACGAGGATGTATCGGTTCTGTTTCCTTCTGGTAGGAGGATCGATCGGACCGACGAAGTCAATACCCCACTTCTCAAACGGCTTTAACGGAAGGATAGGTTGCAGCGGCATGGCACTTGTCTTGGTGGGTTTCCCCATTCTTTGACAAGCATCACATCTATTACAATAATCATGGGCATCCTTGTGGATGGTAGGCCACCAATATCCTGCTAGCAGAGCCTTCCTGGCTGTAGCTTCTCCTGCAAAGTGACCTCCACATGGCTCGTCGTGGCAAGCCTTCAAAACAATCCCAATCTCATCTCCTGCAACACATCTTCTGAGCACTTCATCTTTGCCTTTCTTGTACAGTGCACCACCTAGCAGGGTGTATGGGGCTGATTCTAGCATGAGCTTCTTCCTTTCCCGACTGGAGATACCAGGAGGGGATTGTTGGGTTGCCAGCATATTGGCAATGTCTGCATACCAGGGAGTTACAGTTTCTACCAAGAATAGGGAAGCATCAGGGAGGTCTGGATCATCCTGCTCCTCGTCTGCAGTTTGTGGGATACGCGACAGATGATCAGCCAGAACATGGGAACGACCAGGCTTGGTAATCACCTCAAAGTCGAACTCCTGGAATAAAAGGAGCCATCTCATCAATCGTCCTTTCACATCTGCTTTGTTCATCAAGAAGGATAGGGCCTCATGATCCACATAAAATTTAAAGTGGGTGGATAGGAGGTAATGGCGAAACTTCTCCAGGGCAAACACCATTGCCAAGCACTCCAGCTCGGTCACTGTATAGTTCCGTTCCCTATCAGTGACTTTTCGGCTTGCATAATAGATCGGTTGATCCAACTTCGAGGAGCCCTTTTGGCAGAGGACAGCACCTAAGCCTTCAATTGATGCATCAGTGTGTACATGGAACTCTTTCGTCCAATCAGGAGGTTGCAGAATGGGTGCCTCTATCAGACACTGCTTCAGAGTGTGGAAGGCTTTGTCACATTCTTCTGTCCAAGTAAACTCTGCATCTTTCCTCAGAAGCTTGTGCAAGGAAGTTGCCTTTGTCGCAAAATGGGCTATGAACCTTCTGTAGTAACCCACATGGCCTAGGAATCCCCTCAACTGTTTGAGGTTGGTGGGTGCTTTCAGAGCTGCAATCTTTTCGATCTTTGCAGGGTCTGTTGATATCCCTTGTGCAGAGACAATGTGGCCCAACAGGACTCCAGAAGAGACCCCAAAGATGCATTTGTCGGGGTTGAGGGAAATCCCATACTCCCGGCATCGATCAAAGCATTGCTCCAGGTGGTCCCAGTGTTCACGGATCAAACTATAGACACAAAAGTCATCCAAATATACCTCAATAAAGTCGTGCAGATGATTTTGAAATGCAGCCATCATGACTCGTTGGAAAGTAGCAGGGGCATTGCAGAGTCCAAATGGCATCACTCGATAAGCGTAGGTCCCCCATTCTGTGGTGAAGGTTGTTTTGGATTGGTCTTCTTCTGCGATTTGCACTTGGTTGTATCCGCTGAATCCATCCAGAAGAGAATAAAGCTCATGTCCTGCCACTGTGTCCAACAGTTGGTCTGTGAAAGGGATAGGAAAGTGATCCTTCTTCGTCTTGGAATTAAGCTTTCGAAAATCCACACATATTCGCAATTTGCCATTCTTCTTGGGTACAACCACGATGGGTGAAACCCATTCACTATTTGCCACTGGATAGATGAACTCGGCTTCTAGAAGCTTCAGCAGCTCCGCTTTCACCAATGTGGAATAATTCGGGTTCATTCGCCTCTGTCGTTGCCGTACTGGCTTGGCATCAGGCTCCAAGTCAATATGATGTTGACATATTGTGGGATCAATCCCTTTTAGGTCTTTGTAGGACCACGCAAACACGTCCAAATTCTCTTTCAACAAGTTGTACAAAGTTGACAACTCCTCTTCTGGGAGACTGCTACCCACCTTCAAGTGGCGTTCAGTGCCTTCTGAATCCACAAAGGTTAACTGCCTTTCACCTTCTACTTCACGAATGAAGGTCCCGCGGACTGCTTCTGGGTTTAGATCTGACTCCTTCAAGGGAGTGATGTCCTCTTCTGATGTCCCACTAGAACCAACTTCGTCTTTTGGTGGAGACTTAGGTTGCTCCTTAAGACGTTGGAATGGGATAAGCGCCGTTTCGGGTTTGGTTTCAAGATTAATTACGTCTTGGCTTGAAGACTCATCTTCTGATGATACATCCAGGAACGTCACATAACAGGGACCCTCTGATGCCTGTTGGGTTGGTGGGATTGGTGCTTGTTGGCACGGTGCATCATCATCATCTTTCTTTGGCAAAGATAGGTTAGGACGGCAGGAGCCACTGCTGAAAGACGGCTTGCTCTTCTTAATCCACGTCTTATAAAGGTTTTGCATATGAGAAGATCCATTTACCAGACCAAATGGTACCATTGCAATTCTGTCCCATAGCATGAGCTCATCGGCTTCTGATGCTTCTGGAACTTCTTCCCCAAATGTATCCTCTTCAAGGGGGATAGACTCTTCTGGCTCACTTTCATCATTCTCTTCGTCCATATCATACTCATCCTCTTCTGTCTCTGTCTCTGCTTCTGCTTCTGCTTCTGGTTCTGCTTCTGCTTCTGCTTCTGTTGATGCTTCTGCTTCTGTCTCTGTTGATGCTTCTGCTTCTGCTCCTGCTTCTGCTTCTGTTGATGCTTCTGCTTCTGTCTCTGTTGATGCTTCTGCTTCTGCTCCTGCTTCTGCTTCTGTAGGAGCTCTGTAACAGAAGAACAGATTCTCTGGTTCCTCTCTTGCCTCTGTCTCTGGCTCTGCTGTGGCCATATAACAGGGAGAGCAGTACATCCATGCCTCTATCTCACTATCAGAAGTGATTTCAGAAAGCATTCCTGGTTCAGGCAGGAAGTATTCACCCATTGATAATGGCTTTGCATCTTTTGGAAGTCGGCTTACTGTATCCACTGTTAAGGAATGTGCCACTGTTTTCTTAGGAAGGATCTGTTTGACAGCATCTTCGTCTGCTGATGTTCCATCTGTAGCCTCGTTAGGGGAATCAGAAGATAATTCCAAGGAGGTGGAACCATGTCCTTTTTGAGAACCATACAGTTTCAGCACCACTTTGTTGGGTCCTCTACCCAAGGTCAAGGTTCCTTTGAACCAATCCGTCCTTGCTCTAGCTTCAAAAAGCCATGGTCTGCCCAGTAACAGAGGATAGGATGTACCATAAGAGTTTGGCTTCACCACCAAATAGGTTAACCAATAATCTTTTCCAGCCACTGTAGTCTTCACATATGGAAGAATGCCCAAAGGCTTGATTCTACTCTGATCCGCCAGTCTGATGAGCCATTGGGTTGGTTGCACACCTTGTAAGCCTAGATCCTTCATTGTCACATCTGTCATAATGTTTACTGATGAACCTCCATCAATCAGTGCATTTGCAATGAAGCAACCTTCTATCCATACGCCAGTCTCTGGGGTACCCGGATCTAAAAAAGCATTAGCCACGTCCACTTCTTTGACAGGCTCTGTAGCCTTGTTGGACTTTGTCGCTGTTGAGGGAGCAATCCTTAAACCACGTCTTTTTGTCAGTATGCTTTTGAATCTTTTCCGGCAACTGGGAGACAACATCAATAATTGTCGAAATGTGAGGTTTGGTTTAAAGGTATCTAGATCTCTAACTAGATCGTATTCCTTAATAGGATCCACTGGCTTCTCTAACCGATTAGGGAATGGGGCAACACCCATTTTCATTTTCCCTCTTTCTTCCAACAAAGGAATTACAGGAGCTTCTTCTGCCACTTGTGGCACTTCCTCCTCTTCTGTATCCTGGACCTCTGGTCCCGCCTCTGTAACTGTCTCTGTAACTCTCTGTGGCTCTGTAGGGCTCTGTACGGCACTGTTAGGCTCTGTTCTGTTCTGTTCTTCTGGTGGAAGATTGAACTTCACTGTTCTGGCAGGAGGGTTATGTTCTTTCTGGATAGGTGGTTCCTTCTGCTTTGCACGAGTGATGGCAGCAACTTCCAATTCCACTAAATTGGAAGTAGGCTCTTGGGCCTTGACCGGACTATCAGTAGCACTGTTTTTCGCTGGGGCTGGGCTTGGACAGTCTTTTGCAGTGTGGCCTTCTCCTTTGCATCGACTGCATAAGGGCTTGTAATCCACTGACCTGCGAGGATTTGGACAATTTGGTGAGATGTGGCCCTTTTCTCCGCATCTGTAACACTCCACTTCTGATCTCTGACCACCGCCAGACTGTCTTCCTCTGTAACTTTGAGAAGGAAATCTTCTGGGTCCGAAATTAGGACCAAACTCTCTAGGCTTGGGTCCAATATCTTGTGTTGTCATTTTGGATTCCAGCAAGTTAAATCTTGCGTCTTCTTCCTTCCTTCTCCTATCATGCATCTCCTTCAGGGAGCAAATGTCCTCTGTATGGTTCTTCCGCAAACAGTAGGAACAGAAGGCTCCAGGGATGGTTGGTTTCCGTGTACATTCAGTGGCTAAATGGCCTGCTTGATGACACTTACCACACCAAGTATTTGACCGCATCACATCTCTTCCTGCTCCTGCAACGTTGGATATGCTCGCTGTGTTCACTTTCAGCGTCTGTAGTTGCTCTGTAATCACATCCATCAACTCTTTTTTTATGTTTGCAACTGAGTTGGATAAATAATCCTTCAAGCTTTCTCCTCCAGACGTACTGACAGGAGGGTTTTGAGGAGTCTCTGTAATCACTGCATAAACGGGTTGGGCTGGTACAGAGGGGTCTCTGTTCTGGTTCTGATTCAGAGCTCCTGTTTGAACTGTTGGCTGTTGACTCCAGTTGGTAGGGTTCCACTGTTGCTGCTGATTTGGCATTGAGGAGATTGGTTGGGACCATTGTTGTTGCGGTTGAACCATCATTTGAGGCATGGATTGTGGCCACTGTGGATTTGGTGCACTGTACTGTGATACCGGGGGCATCTGTTGGTATGGATAAGGAACAGTCCCTGGGACTGCATTTGGTGGGTACATCATTCCTGGCACCAGAGGAGGTAAGACTCCTCTTCCTGTATTCATTGCTAATCTAGCTTCCACTTCATCGTACAGTCTTGCACCTTCTGTTGCAGCTTGCAGGGTGGCTGGTCTTTGTAGCTCCACAAACTTACGGACTTCTGGTTGTAATCCTCTGAGAAACACTCCCTTCTGAATGCCATCATCTAGATTATGGTTAGTCCATCTCTTCAGGATGGATTCCATTCGTGAGACATAAGCTTCTACTCTTTCTCCAGAGGACTGACTTAGGTTCATGAATTCCTCTCGCATCCGCTCTTCAAAACCTTCACGCCTGAATTTAGTGAGGAAGGCCAACTTCAGGTCGTCCCATGTGCCAAAAGTTCCTGCTGCTTGTCTCTCATACCATTGAAACGCCGCGCCCTTGAAAGTGGCGGGGAATATTGCTAACCAATGCTCAGGGGTTCTGGCATTGTTAGCCACACACGCTACCATAAACTCTGCTACATGAAGATCGGGGTCTTCATTGTACTCTCCCTTAAAAACTGGCAATGGGACTACATTCGCTGGTCTATCATCAATATTTCCAGGACGGATCTGGCTTGGAAGTGGACCTCCAGCAGGAGGAGGAAGGGCTTGATGTGCCATTGGGACTTCTGTAAAGAGTTCCGCAAGGGCGTCCAAGGCGGCTTCTGCTGCGAGCTCGCTCTCAGCTTTGATTCTTGCTTTCTCTCTTCTTACGTACCTCTGGACTCGTTCTAACGCTTGCCTTTTTATTGCGTCATTCATCAGGGGGTTGACTCCACTATGTTGTTAGTGCTCCACAGAGGGTTAACAGAAGGCTTCAGTCTCTGGAGGACTCTCTTGCCAACATTTCTTCTACTTCTTTCTTTTCAACGTCCCTAAATTCTGCTTTCATGCCACTGCACAGAGGAAGGTATTCGGTTCTGAAGGTGTCAAAATGCATACGTCTGAGCATCGTGGTGGTGCCATCATCATAGTAATGCCAGCTTCTGATGGTTTCAATAGTGTATGTTGTGAAAAACACTCTGTCTACCAACTTCCAGTGGGTTGCTAATTGAACAAACAGAAGATTATCAGTACACCAAGCATCCCATGTATCTTGCTGTTGAGCATCCACGAACAAATTCCAACTCTTTTCCTTCTTGTCCCTGTGAACCTCTACAGACCAAGACTCCTGTAGCTTCTTCACAATCTCCCACTTGATGTTGTCTGGAAACTTCTCAATGAATGCCAAATCTTCCATGGATGTTCATTCTCTCTGTTTCTTCTCTTCAGTTTGTTCCCAAACAGTTTGCCACCAAGATGCAAGTTTCTGCTGCTTCAATAGGAGGAGGAAACTGTCCACCACATAGAGCATGCACCATGATGGTGATGTGTTTCCGCCATTGTGGGATGAACTTCTTATGAAAAGTGGCTTTGATTATGAGAAATTCCAACTCTTCAGTGGAAGAAGGAATTTTACAAACATCCATTGAATTCTTCTCTTCTTGGCAATGCCAATTCCTTCATTTTCAGCCTCTTTTGGTGCTTGTTGATGGCAAGTTTCCCCGGCTGCGCACCAAAAACATGGAGCCCCGAGAGGAACACCAAGGAAAAGGGAATTCTCTTGCAAGAAAATCTATCTTGTAACATCAACAAGCTTGTTTATCATGTTTCATATGATCACAATGAAGAAAAGAACACCAGGCACAACAAATCTTCATGCAGCATCATGTAGATCTCCCACGGATTTTAATAGAATCAACCATATTCTTCAACATCTTCACAAAATCCATCAATAGAACAAAGAAATCAAAGGAATACACCATCTTGGAATGGAAATACATCACATAGTATCCATCTTCAATATCTTCATAGTCTTCTCTCTCAATCTCTCATATACAATCACTCTGTTTGAATAGAATTGGCTATCTCTGACTCTCTCTCACACACTCCATCAATCATACATCATCTCCTCACTACAATCTCTCAAAATTCACTCTCAATAATCACTCTTAGGTCGTGGATACCCCTCCCAAGAGGTATGTCTGATATGAAGAGTCACCAGAGCCACTACAGTGTCTCTTCACAGCTCACTACTGTCACTTCACTCTAGTCTTCACTTGAGTCTTCAGCAGCTACTTCTTCCACTTCCTTCAGCTCTTTTGCACTTGTATTCACCTCTTTCCAAGGCTAGAAAACTTTCCCAAAGTCACACATACATTCCACAGAACACTTACAGAAGCATACAGAACAGTACCAGAACAGTTACAGTACAGAAACAGAACAGAAACAGAAGCTCTACAGAAGACCTACAGAAGGTTACAGAAGATCATCAAAAATTCATAACTCACTCTCAAACCATTCCAAACTCTCACAAACCATTCACTAAGCTTTCACAATATCTCATTCTTCATCAATCCATACTCCATCCCTCCTTTCAGAAGACAATCAGAACAAAAACAGACCAAAACAGAACAAAACAGAAGGTATACAGAACCAATAAGAACCTATCAAAACATTACAAAACCATCAACAAACATCATGATCTTCCAAAACACTCTCAATATCATCCAAAACACTCTCAAACCACTTCCAAACCAATCAATCATCTCATAAAATCAACCATTCAGCTCTCAAAAACAACAAAAATCAGCCAAAAAACAAGTCATTTCAACACTCAACACATGGGGGGGCACCACGTGGTGGAGTTTCTCTCTCCCCCCCTTGGCCTATATAAACATCCCTTAGGCCTTGAGGGGAGAGAGGATAAGGAAGAGACTGCGCTAACGACCACAGGAGATAAGAAAGGAAGAGGAGGATATTGCCGTGCTGTGCATGATCGTGGAGAGGAGGGATTGCTGCCGCTGCCAACTCTATTCCGCTGCCACCTCTCATCTACAGCCACCGTCACAGCATTTCTGCCACCTGTGGCTCCACATTTCCCCCATTCGTCGTCATCTTTCCACCTTTTTATTACCCCCTCAATCATTACCTTTCTTCCACATCGGTCCTGATCAAAGATTAGAAGCTTCTAAAGGAATAAGGCCCATAAGTCTTGTTCCCACATGCTTTCCCCGATTTTAAAACTAGGATTCATAAAACCCCAATTCTTATGCAAGGGAGATAGCAGGCGGGCTTGGAGGCTGTTTTTCCAAGCGAAGGAAATTTGGAGATCGAGTAAGAGATCATGGAGTCCCTTATCATGTATACGATGGCTCCCAAGAAGTCGCAAGGTGTAGCCACAGGAGGTTCCTCCCCAAACTTGCACATGGACACCATTGGGGATCCACAAGCCTAGGTTTTTCGAATTTAATCCCACATATAAGAAATGCTTTAAACACATTTAAGTCCATAGGGAGAACACATTTTACGTTTATCATTAATTCATAGGTAGTGATAAAAGTGCATGTGATAAATTATCTCTTTGAATGATAGATAAGGATTGGTGCATATCATGCAATTGGATCATTTGCATCTCCAAAGTTATCACTTACTCGCTCTATGAACTTAGTCACAAATTGCCTTGTCATGCATTTTCAAAATGGAAGTCTAAAATGCCTATTGCCTAGGGTTAAAGAGGAAATTTTTAAGTGCACTCAAAGTGAAGGAAAAGAGTATCTTGCATTTAGTTAGTAACTTCCTTCGTTATGACTCACATGAGGAAATTGTTAACTTTCCTTGCACGGCATGAAAATGGAACATTGGACATTGCACGTTGCTTGCAAAGATGTTGTCAGATGGACTAAAGGTTGCACGTCACATGAACTTCATTAACTACGTTGTAGTTAGGAAATGGTTGCATGTTGCATATTCGTCGTGCGTAAATTTCATTTCATCAAGTTGCATTTAGAAAGATTGCATGGCCTATCAAAGCATGAAACTCAATTGCCTAGACAAAAGGTTGTAGGCATGATTTCTTGATGTAAGTCCTAGTAGGCCCTATGAAAGTTATTCTACAAAATTATCATATGTTTTGACTTTACCAAGGAAAGATAGGGTTATTGCAAACCTTGTGGTGCGTGGAAGTAATGAATCACATGTTTACATGTATTGTGACATCTTGCAAACTAGCTTAGCATCTCTAGGAAAGAATCATCCTTGTCGCAAGACAAGTAGTTCAATTTACCCAAATCACTTGTGATATTATAACTGTTAGGGTTTCATATAGGCATAACTAGTTGACACGATAAATACCTCAAGTACTAGCTAGGGCTTGGCACATTGGAAGTGCTGCCTAATATCACACTTGGAAAGCCAAGTTGAAACCCTCAAACCCTAAGGTCCTACCCACATTCACGGAATGTTTGGGTCAATTGGATGCCCATGCAAACAAGGATCTAGGGTCTCTACCCTAAGGATCGACTGACTTAATGTTAAAACTCGGTTTGAGTTTGGAAACCCTAGGTCGGCCTAGTATAATTAGGGTTGGGTAAGAAGACACCCTAAACACTACATCTTGTCTTAAAAAAATTCCTTGACCAGGAAACACCGTGCAATGGGTGAAATTATCCCATGGGTAGATGCGACACTTGTGCAACAAGTTGCAACGTTGCACGGCTTTGTGGTTTAGTCACAAGATGGATTCGCCATTCCTTTGAATGAGGTTCGCAGGTTCTAGTGCAAGTCTAACTTGCAAGAGGATGAGTAGTCATCCTGCTACATTACCTTTCTTGGGCTGATTTGGCAAGTTAAGGGAAGTTAGGTATTTGCTTGGAAGCAAAGGATCAATCAAGTTAGGGTGACATGGTCACTAGGATTTACTGTTAATTCATGAAACCTAAGGTATTGGTTAAGTTGGGTTAACAGGGTATAGCCCTAACCCAAGGAAAAAAGGGTGAACAAACAAACCCTTGGGGATCTTTCCAAGTTGCAATTGATCCCGGATCGAATGCTAGACGCATTTGGAGATAATGATTTGCTCCTTAGCAGTTGGCCAAATAAATGACCACTGGATTGATTGTGCTTGTAACAGTTTAGGAGCACTATTTGCATTGTTTTCTCAATGAACTAAGGATGGAAAGATAATTAATGCTTCAGATTGAAGGCCTAAAGGGAGAGGTAGCATCGGTTACCCCCGACTGTCTGCCTAACCCTAACCAAGAGGGTTGTTAGCTACGCCAGGAACGTGGACCATACCCGCCACGTGAGGTCTCTCCGTTGAGCGCTACTTGGAGCAAGAGGACGCTTGGGTGCCAGGGGGGATCTAGTCGTAAATCCCTTGCCTTCCGGGCCTTGCACAAGAGGCCAAGATGACTTGGGATTGGATCTCGAGGCCCGCATACTAGTCTACGGGAGGAATATTGGATTAGTAATCCCTGTGGATTGATGGATAGCCTTCGGGCAGATTATGGGTAGCCTTCAGGTGGATTATGGATTAGCCTACGGGCTGGATTTTATGGATGTATTCCAAAGGTAAGTAAGATAACATGTTGAAAAGGAACTTGTTTGGCACTATTTTTCTATGTCAAGTGCTAAGATTACATGAAGGAACCAATGTCTAACCGGTTAATTAAGGAAGCTGTTTATGCATGTCCAACTAATTGTGGTAGGTAATTAGACAAATAAAGCAACCTTGAGGAAAGTGTGGTGGATGTGGCCATGGGTCTCGTCCTACGGATGGGTGGTCCTAGTTGGCTGGAAAATTTTCTCAATTGAAATGAACAGCAAGGGCGCTGACCTAGAGTTTAGGTTACTAGAATTCCGATTTATGCTATTTTAGGGGAACGGAATGGGTCTATGCCTTATGAGCAGAGAGGTCGAGCTTTGCATCCCTCTCGTTTCCCATTCTCCTTGAACCAAGTGCAGCATGAATCTGCTTCAACCTTGACGTTTCTGTGTAAAGTAGTTCGCCTAGGGTTCGACACTAGCTGCCGTTTTAGAATTAACCATTAGGGAAAACCCTGATTCAGGTCGTGGGAACGGCCAGAATACTTCCACAGACTCGAAAAGACCTAGATCGCAAACCATGTAACATTCCATGGGAGTGTCGGGTGGAGCCTTCTAGACCCTCTTTCCGATGGGCTGCTATAAGACGTGTCCTGTAAGGGAACATGTGGACACATTACAGTTGGTATCAGAGCAAACCAACGAAGGATCTGTCTTTATAAGAAGACTTAATAAGAAGAAGTAAAGCAAATGTTACTGTTAAGAACATTTCCTTACTTATCGATGCTGTCTTGCAGAGTCATGAAGCATGGAACAGGTTCATGGGGTTCCAGTTCATGTTTATGACCGCGATGCATGCCTTGGATTATCGACGAAGGATCGATATGATGAACATCCTAGACCACATTTACAATCCATCGCCTCTGTACGTGGAACAGAGATGGACGGGTGACTCAAGAATCTATTATATAGCTACCCATCGGTTTGCGTACCTTCGAACCAACCTAAAGAGAATCAACTGGTTGGAGGACCTGAAGATCGTGAAGCTGTTCATCTTTGTTGAGGCTAACGTAAACACAACTTTACATGTCAAAGGTCGAAAGGTTGAGCTGAACACATATGTGTATGAGGAAGTGACCCGCATAATCCTTGCCGACAGAATCAAGGTGTTGGGACGCTACGAGAAGAATGGGTATCAAAGGAAAGAATACCCTAATCTTCCGATGACTTATCGATTCTTGAAGATCCATGACCCAAATCCGTACTGTTACCCAGTTCCCTGAATGTAACACAACCTTATTCTCTCCAAATTAATGTATCAATTGCTCTACCATCCCAAGAAATATTGTACTCCGAAAGGGCTATGCCCATATTAATAAAATAAGACTTCTTTTTATCAATGATTGTCTTGTCTATGAGTATTGATAAAAAGTTAAGTGATTAGGGTCACTTGGCTAAAAGCTGAAGTAGATATGTAATGTAATGTGGAATTCTACTAGGAGGAAAAGTCGACTTCGTTCAGATTCAAGGTCATGAACCTAGGTATCCATGAGTGTTTGCTCGGAATGGATTGGCTTAAACCTAATGACGCCCACATTCATTGTGGAAAGGGCGAAGTTTCCTTTCGAAACTCTGAAGGGGAGTTGGTCACAACTCAAGGAGAGGCTGGAAAGCCAAAAATTCAATTCGCCAAAGCATCTCAGATTATAAAGGGAGTTAGAAAGGGACTACTTGTCTAATTGATTAAGCTTAATAAGATAGATCAGAATCAGGAACCTAATGAAGAACCTTCATGGCTAAAGGAGTATGCAGACATATTTCATGAAGAGCTGACAAAACTTCTGCCTCAAAGGGAAGTTGATCATGAGGTCAAGCTGGTGCTGGGAGCTGTGCCAATTGCAAAGAGGCCTTATAAAATGTCCATCCCGGAAGCAATTGACCTGAAGGAGCAGCTCAACCAACTGTTAAATCAGGGCTACATCCATCCTAGCAGCTCGCCATGGGGAGCTCCATTGCTATTCCAGAAGAAGAAGGATGGAACGCTTTGACTGTGTATTGATTACAGAGGGTTGAATCAATCAACCGTTAAGGACAAGTACCCTATTCCTAGAATAGATGAACTTCTTGACCATCTTCAAGGTGTGAAGATCTTCTCCAAAATTGATCTCAGGTCTGGATACTATCAGATAAGGATCAAGGAAGAAGATATCCCAAAGACGGCATTCAACACAAGATATGGACACTTTGAGTTCCTAGTCATGCCATTCGGGCTGATGAATGTACCTGCCACCTTCAATAGGTTAATGTAGGATATCTGTAGGCCATATCTTGATGACTTTGTACTCGTCTTCTTCTACAATACCTTAGTCTACTCCAAACAGGAAGAAGATCATGAACCCCAGCTTCGGATTGTCCTTGAGACAATGAGGGCACACAAGCTTTATGCCAAGATGAAGAAGTGTGCATTCTTCAAACATCAGATTGAATATCTAGGATTCATTGTATTAGTGAAAGGAATCTCAGTGGATCCGGCCAAAGTCAGAGATGTTCTAGAATGGCAAATACCAACAACTATCAAAGGAATACGCAGTTTTCTTGGATTGACAGGATGGTACAGGGTCTTTATAAAAAACTATACTTTGATTGCAACACCTCTGAAACGGATCTACTAAAGAAGAAAATATCAATTGCATGGTCAACTGCAAAACAGTCTAGCTTTGATAGATTAAAGAAAAGTTTGGTATTAGCACCTATCCTGAAACTTCCAGACCTCAGTAAGGAGTTCAAAGTAGTAACTGATGCTAGCACACTTGCCCTATCATGTGTGCTTATGCAAGAAGGTCATCTTGTAGCATACTCTTCAAGGAAACTAAAGAGCCACGATAAGAATTATGCTACCCATGATCTAGAGCTGTTAGCTGTCATCCATGCTCTCAAGATTTGGAGACACTACCTGTTGGGTAACAAGTTTACCCTAGTGACGGATCATAAAAGTGTCAAGTGGATCTTTACCCAGAATGAACTCAACATGAGGCAACGTCGGTGGATTGAAGTGCTGGAGGAGTATGATTTTGAAATCAAATACCGGCCTGGAAAGGAGAATATAGTTGTCGATGCACTCAGTGGCAAGGCATTCCTTAATTCTCTAATATTGCAAAATCCATCAACAGCTAGATCTCTATCCACAAAGGTATCCATTCCAAACAATCCAATACTTGAGATGGCTAGAGAAGAAGCATGCCATGATCCAACTTATCAATAGATGCTAAGGGAGATCCCTATCAAGGATCAAGACCTGAAGCTATAGGCTAAGTATCAAGAATTCTCTATCAATAGTGGACTTGTCTACTATAGAACGAGATTATGTATACCGGCAAGGCCATCACTCAAGCAAAAGATACTTTGGGAAGCTCATGATTCCCGTTTCTCAGGACATCCTAGCTATGCCAAATCCCTCAATGCAGTTAGGAAGAGCTACTATTGGGAGAGGCTTAAAGGTGACATTCTCAAATATGTCACTGAGTGTTTCCCTTGTCAACGTATTTACTGTTAAGTTATAAAACGTAAGGTATTGGTTAAGTTGGGTTAACAGGGTATAGCCCTAACCCAAGGAAAAAAGGGTGAAGAAACAAACCCTTGGGGATCTTGCCAAGTCGCAATTGATCCCGAATCGAATGCTGGAGGCATTCGGAGATAAGGATTCGCTCCTTAGCAATTGGCCAAATAAACGACCACTAGATTGATTGTACTTGTAAGAGTTTAGGAGCACTATTTGCATTGTTTGCTCAATGAACTAAGGATGGAAAGATAATTAATGCTTCAGGTTGAAGGCCTGAAGGGAGAGACATCATCAGTTACCCTCAACTGTCTGCCTGACCCTAACCAAAGGGGTTGTTTGCCATGCCGGGAACATGGACCGAACCCACCATGTGAGGTCTCTCTGTTGAGTGCTACTTGGAGCAGGAGGATGCTTGGGTGCTAGGGGGGATCTGGCCGTAAATCCCTTGCCTTCCGGGCCCTGCACAAGAGGCTAATGTGACTCGAGATTAGATCTCGAGGCCCGCATACTAATCTATGGGCAGAATCTTGGATTAGTAATCCCTGTGGATTGCTGGATAGCCTTTGGGCGGATTATGGATAGTCTTCGAGCGGATTATGGATTAGCCTACGGGATGGATTTTATGGATGTATTCCAAAGATAAGTAAGATAACCTGTTGAAAAGGAAATTGTTTGGCATTGTTTTTCTATGTCAAGTGCTAAGATTACATGAAAGAACCGGTGTCTAACTGGCTAATTAAGGAAGTTGTTTTATGGGTGTCCAACTAATTGCGGTAGGTAATTAGACAACTAAAGCTACCCTGAGGAAAGTGTGGTGGATGTGGCCATGGGTTCGTCCTACAAATGGGTGGTCTTGATTGGCTGAGAACTTCTCTCAATCGAAATGGACAGCAAGGAGCTCTTCTCAAAGGAAATGAATAGCAAGGGCACTGACCTAGAGTTTAGGTTACTAGAATTCCAATTTATGTTGTTTTAGGGGAATGGAATGGGACTATGCCTTATGGGCAGAGAGGTCGAGCTTTGCATCCCTCTCGTTTCCCATTATCCTTGAACCAAGTGCAGCATGAATTTGCTTCAACCCTGATGTTTGTGCGTAAAGTAGTTCACGTGGGGTTCGACGCTAGCTTCCATTTTAGGAAATTGACCATTAGGGGAAACCCTGATTCAGGTCGGTCCTAAGTAGGAATGGTTGGAATACTTCCGCTACGTGGCAGACTTGGAAAGACCTAGATCGCAAACCCCGTAACATTCCATGGGAGTGCCGGGCGGAGCCTTCTAGACCTCTTTTTGATAGGCTGCTAAGATGTGCCATGTAAGGGAATAGGCAGACATGTTACACAAGTGTCGATCAATGAGTTGGAGTTTTTCTAAATAGATTTCGATGCCAGGAACCCAATGCAAGTCTCCCTTCGTCGATTCGAGTTCATTTGACCCCCCATTTAATCCTCACACAAGGTTTCGCGTTATAAAGTGGCTACTGGATCTGGAAGCCAAAAAGTGTGTAACAAAGGCGAGTTTGATAGATTTCGATGCTAGGAAGCTATATGTCTAGTTCATTCATGATTATGAGCTTGTTTCGCCCTTCGTCTAGGCTTGTATCTCTTTCAGGCAATGCGAACATGCAAAAACAGAAACGATTCACTTTTAATAAGCTAGGGGCTTAAGAAAAAAGGTTTTTTCTCATTTGAAAAGAGGGGGGGAGGGACGCCTTTTTTTTTTGCACCCCCCTCAAATCCATCAATTTCCTGATTTTGTAAGTTTTGGAGATTAGAGGAATGGTTTGAAGGCTGAGATGAAGAATTTCTTCACCTTATTTTGCCACAGATCACGTACCAAATGGTGCATTGAATCAAAATCTCTAATTTTAGTCTTTCTCTCTCCTCTTAGTGCTTATTTCCATGGCCGATTCCATGTGAGAGAGGGGTGGTTTGTGATGAAAGATTTTGAACGTGGGACGATGTTGAAGCATTATAAAGCATAGATTGATGGTCAAAGAGGCATCATCAGCTGAATGAGTGTTAGCAACTTCACAAGCAAAAGACACGTATGGATTTTTATGTGGTTTTATGCACAAATGGGATCTTTTGTAGTTTTATGATGCATTTTGGTTTCAAATGGTTGGAAATGGTTGATACTGCTTGCAAATGATTTTTTCCATAAGAAAATATTTAAAAATAAATATTAATTTTTAATAATTTAATGTTAACCACTCAAAACTCATAAAATCACATTTTATGATAAATCATGAGTTTTACGAGTTTTGTGGTGTCATATCACGTTCACATGGCATGAAATGATGAATAATAACAAATTGTAGTAATTCTTAATCATTTTACAATAGAAAAATTGAGAAATATCAAATATATATATAATAAATTAATTTTAAAAATAAAAATAGATTTTATATAAAAAATAGATTTTATGCGTCAAAAATTTACAAAACGTTATGAATGTGTTTGTGATTATATGATGAGGCTAGGGCATGAGGTTTAGCCTTAGCTTATCTCCATTTTTATATTAAAGTGTGTATTTACTACTTTTTATATATGAAAAATACTATTTACATTCATCAATGAATACAAAATCATAAACAATAAGAAGAAAGGGTTGTGGGAGTTAAGAATCCATTGAGATTTGATTTTATGCATATCTTGTTAGAATATCAAGCTCATACTATTCTCCTATCAGTATGTATGACCGACATTAGCTGTGTCCAGCTGTATCAGCAAGTGTGGGATATTAAATAAGTCGGTGGTCTTAGACGCAGTGTGAATGGTCCTACGGACCTTAGTACTATTGTATACACTTATGTTATGTTAGTAGTCTAAGAAATAATGGAAGATGATGGACGACTTGAAGGTCAGGTTGCTGCTTCATTACATTGTCTCTCCCCCTCTCTTCCAATATGGTATCAGAGCCATCATGGATGGGCTCTTGAAGGCATGAAGCTGTGAGAAAGACCTACAGCCTAAAGACTCAAGACAGTGGTTGAAGAGAAGCAGGCTGACAGTGTGCAGGCTATCATTGTATATGTGAAGGTATGCATTTTGTCATTTTGGATTGTCATTATACAAGAGGGTTGTCCTGGCCTATTTGAAGCATTGTAGAGGCTACATTGAGCACTCAAGAGAAAGCATCAACTATCCTTGTGGAGTATACCTATTGCTGAAACCCCCAAGGTTGTTGGCGTGTTTACACCTGATCTAGAATGGTCATTTTACACTGCTAATGAAGATATCAATCACTACCTAATTGATTTCCAGCTTGAAAATGCTTCTTGGAAGGTCCTTTGATGCCTTGATAAGCCATTGCTTGGTTTGGAGCTGATGTATGAGCTGGAACAGTGAGCTTCAGATCTGAAATACAGTCCACGTCTATTACAAACAGGGAATACACAACGTGTATGTATCTCCGACATGAGATTTGAGCATAGATATGCTTATGCAGGCATATGTATTGGTTGGTATGCTTATGAGCTGAAGTCTTGGTGGAAAAAATATTCAAATTTGGAATTTTTAAATGGTTGGAAACTGTCATTGAATAGGGCAGCATACACTAGAGTCCGCTTGAAGATTTGAAACCATTTGATGAGCATTTTGAGCTCTACTGAAGTGAGGGTTCATTCAGGAAGCATATGTACTGAGTTTGATGCATTTGGATTTCATTTTACTGATAAAATATTCAGATCTGAAATTTTATGACAGGCTAAAAACTATTATAAAACTGTCATCATCATATACTCATTGACTTGAAGAAATACATGCCTTTTGTTACCTACAGGGAGTTGTATGGTACGGGATATGATTGTTGAATGCTATGAGCATTGAGAAGAGCATTGAAGGCTCTTAAAAATTGAAATCTGAATCTGAGAACAAATGATTTGACAGTGTATTGGCTGGTCATAAACAGTCCATGTACTTTTTGACATTACTTCTTGAAGACAGAGAGTCTGCGAATGCCTGTATGGTTATGTATTGATCCTTGGACACAGTGGCATATGTATGAAGTAGCTTGAGGATCTCTTGGGCTGAAATACATCTTGGTTTGATAGTTTCTTGGTTTTATACAATCTCTGAACAGATTTATGTCACTTGTACTTGCTGGATATGCATTGTTTTGTGCCCGTATGACTATGTCTAGTTGCCTACATATACTAGCAAATGTTTGGGAAAGTTTGGGGCATGTATGAAATGTTTTAAAGTGGTTTTTGACAGTAAATTCACTGCTGGTTACTAAAAAATTATAGGTTTTAGACTGCATATTCTCTTTATTGCAATAAGCTTGCATGACATAGAGTTATAATATCTGCAAAGTCTATGTACTGACTGATGTATCTACGGGTTATACCACATGTTTGTGGATGTTTTTGAGGTTGTAAAGGGCTGAAATTCCCTAGTTTTTTGTAGAGAACAGTTGTAGAAAACTGTCATAAATAGACAAGGACTTAGGTTGGTCAGAGTGACTTGTTGGCTTGCAGGAAGTTAGGCAGTGACTAAATAGTATCTGGTACAACATGGCAAATGTAGAAAGGACTGACAACATAACCCAGATAGTGGGGGAAAAGCTTGACATTAACAATTATGCCATATGGAATTTCCACATGGAGAACTTCCTAATAGGGAAAGGCTATTGGGAGTTGGTGACTGGAGCGGAAGCTGAACCTGAGCTCCCAGATCGACCTACGAATGATCAGAGATGATTACACAGAGCTTGGACAAAAAGAGCTCATAGAGTCTTGCACTGGCTCTCTTTATGTATCTCAGATGCCATGGTAATGCAGATAATGAACTGCAACTCTCCTAAGGATGCATGGGACATTTTGATCAAGTATTATGGCACAACCACAAGTGCCAAGAAGATACAGTTGAAGCAGAAGTTCAACAACATGGAGAGGAAGAGCAGATCTATACAGGATTATGTCACGGAGGTTAAGACCATTGTGGATCAGTTGGCATCTATTGGTTCACAGTTTGAAGATGAAGACATAGTTGATGTGACCTTGAATGGCTTGGGGCTTGGGTATAAGTCTTTTGACACTTCTGTGTTTGTGTGGGCTAAAATGCCTGATTTCAATGAGCTGGTTGCATTGCTTATCCATGAAGAGGTTAAGCTTGGTTTGACTGCAGGATCTAGCAGTTCTAAAAACAAGGATGCAATTTTCTATTCCAATCAACGTGGCCGTGTAAACCATGGTAGAGGCTATGGATTTGGCAGAGGAGACCAACAAAATGCATCCTATGGCAATAGCAATCAACATATATCGAATGCAAGAAGTGGTGGAAACTTTAGAGGTAGGGGGAGATCTAGCCCTAGAGGTAGAGGCTCTTGGCAACAGCAGCATCCATTTGACAATCCGAATAAGGATAAGGATTGTCATTATTGTGGGAAGTATGGGCATATTGCCAAGGACTGCTGGAAGAAGCATGGCAATCAGAAAGGTAAACAACATGGGCATTTTGCTACATCTAGTCAGGTAGATGATACTTCAGGAGATAGATTGTTTTCCATGCAGTATGTAAAAGACAGAGTTGCTGAAAAATCCACTGATGATTCAGTTTGGTATATTGATTAAGGGGCATCAAACCATAAGACTCCTCATGGTGATTGGTTCACTAATATGGTTGCTGAAAAAAATGGCTATGTCTATACAGGTGATGACACGCAACATAGCATTGAGCATAAAGGAAAAGTGCCTCTTGTGGTTCATGATGGCAAAAAGAAAAATTTGCATGATGTATTGCATGTTCCTTCGATTACGAATAACCTACTGTCTATTGGTTAGATGACGGGGAGCAGAACTTGCAAGTTAGATTCAACAAGCATGGTTGCTTTATTGAAGAATTTGGTAATGGATGCAAGTTAATAGCTCGTAATCATAGGAATGGAAGAATGTTTACTCTTGATGCTACCTTGCCAAAGCTGAATTTAGCCATGTTTGCCCATGGTTCTCGCACTATCAGAGACTTTGAAATTTGGCACAAGAGAGTGGGGCATGTAAATTTGCAAAGGCTGCAAATTATGTAGAAAAAACAACTTGTTACAGGTTTACCCAAGTTCCAATATTCAGATATTGGTCATGTATGTGATGCTTGCCAGTTTGGTAAGCAATCAAGGTTGCCATTTGTCAAACATGTAAGGCAGAGTACGTGTCCATTGCAATTAGTGCACTCTGATGTTTGGGGGCCAACCCATAATGCATCCATGGGAGGCTCGAAGTATTAGGTTACATTCATTGATGATTACAGTTGCTATACTTGGGTTTACATTCTGAAGACAAAGGATGAGGTGTTTGCTGTTTTTCAGTAGTTTAAAAAGCAGGTTGAAAAGGAATTTGACTATTATATCTCTTGCTTGAAATCAGATAGCGGTGGGGAGTATGTGTCAAATGAGTTTACAACTTTCTGGCTGAAAATGGCATACGTAGGCAGCTTACCTACAGCTACACTCCTCAGCAAAATGGGGTAGCTAAAAGAAAGAACAGGGTCTTGATGGAAGCTGCTCGTGCCATGATGAATGAGAAGAAGATGCCACTCTATTATTGGGCTGAGGCTGCTATGACAGCCATGTATATCTTGAATCGGACTCCCACTGCAGGTATTCATGAGATGACACCATTTGAGAAGCTGTATGGCTATAAGCTGGATGTAAGTCACATGAAAGTCTTTGGTTGTCTTGCTTATGTGCATATTCCAGATGAAAAAAGGAAGAAGCTGGATCCAAAAGCGCATAACTGTGTCTTCATTGGATATTCGCAAGAGAAGAAGGCATACAAATGCTATAATCCCTCTACCAGGGAGACCTTGGTGAGAAGGGATGTTATTTTTTATGAGATGGGTTCTTGGTATGTATCACCGGCAATAGTGGCAATAGTGCCATCGGATATGCCTTCCACTCATGTATCTACAGTTGATATGCAGCAGAGTACTGCTACGATAGGACCTAGTAATCAGACAATATCTCCATGGACAGGGAGATTGAGGAGCTCACCGTTCATTGACACCAGTATGTCAGTGAGGGGGAGATATGATCTCGTTGACAAAGGAAAAGAGAAAGTTACATACAAAGGAAAAGAGAAAGTTACTGAGGATGTATTCGGGATGATGACACCTAGTAGGATGACTTCTGGATATGAGTCTACTGACACTTTAGACACTGAACTTGGTATTCCGACTATCTATACGCCTGGCGCAAGGCTGAGTAGGTACATTCCGCCTCATGAGAGAGGGGAATCGAGCAATGCACCACAGCTTAGACGCTCACAGAGGGTTAGATACCCTATTGATAGGTTGACATATAGTGGCTACACTGCAAAGCATTATGCTTACATGACAAAAGTGATGGAGATCAAAGAACCAGGTACATATGCTGAAGCAGTGGAAAATGAGAACTGGTGTGCAACTATGGATGAAGAAATGAATGCCTTGGCTGAAAATAAGACATGGGATCTTGTGCCACTACCTGAAGGAAAAAAGACCATTGGCTGCAAATGGGTCTACAAAATCAAATGCAAGTCAGATGACAGTGTGGAAAGGTACAAAGCCAAGCTGGTTGCTAAGGGGTATGCCCAATAGTATGGACTTGATTATGAGGAAACATTTAGCTCTCTTGCCAAAATGGCAACCATACGCACTATGATTGCTTTGGCTACTTCTAGAGGACGGAAATTACAGCAAATGGACATTAAGAATGCATTTCTTAATAGTGACTTAGCAGAGGATGTCTATATGGTTCAGCCAGAAGGGTATGTTCACCCTGATTTTCAACATTATGTATGCAAGTTGAAAAAGGCACTATATGGGCTAAAGTAGGCTCCGAGAGCTTGGCATGCTAGGATCAGTAACTACTTGCAGAGTTTGGGTTTTACTGTTGGCAGGGCTGATCACAGCCTATTTACAAAGAAGACTTGATAGTGCTGGTCATATATGTTGATGATTTGATAATCACTGGTGATGATGGCTTGGGCATACAGCATGTAATGAAGATGCTAAAATCTGAATTTGACATGAAAGATCTAGGTGAATTGAAATACTTTTTGGGTATTGAGATAATCAAGGCTGAAAACGGTTTATGGCTGATGCAGAAATATTATGCCATGGAAATGCTGAAGAAGTATGGCATGGCTGAATGCAAACCATTGGATACACCCCTTGATCAGAATTTCAAGCTGGACATTAGGACTGGAGTTGAAATTCAGGATGTGACTATGTATATGCAGATGGGATCTACTTGACCATCACTAGGACGGATTTGAGTTATGCAGTTGGGCTCATAAGTCGGTTTATGCAGAAGCCCAGGAAGCCACATTTGGATGCTGTTAGGCGGATTATGAGATATGTTAAGTCCACTGTAGATTATGGGTTGTTCTATATGAGAGATAAGCCCTTGAAACTAGTTGGATATACAGATGCGGATTGGGCAGGATGCTCATATGATCATAGATCTACGAGTGGTTATGCTTTTGACCTTAGAAGTGGCATGATCAATTGGAGCAGCAAGAAGCAACCAACGGTTGCATTGTCTAGTATTGAGGCAGAGTATAGGGGTGCTGCATTGGTAGCATGCGAGATTTCATGGCTGCTCAAGCTTATGGCTGATTTGGATATTCAGGTGGATGCTCCAGTGACCTTACTATGCGACAATCTCAGTAGTGTACTCCTGGCAACGAATCCAATATACCATGCCTGGAAAAAACACATAGAGGTACACTACCATTTTATCAGAGAGATGGTTCTTGCAAGGAGAGTAGATCTTATGCATGTGAAGACTGATGAACAGGTTGCAGATATCTTTACCAAGTCTTTGGGTAAAGATAAGTTTAGTAGTTTTAGATAGCTACTTGGAGTTCATCAGATGATTTGAGCTTGAGGGGGAGTGTTAGAATATAAAGCTCATACTATTCTCCTGTCAGTATGTATGACCAACATTAGCTGTGTCTAGCTGTATCAGCAAGTGTGGGACATTAAATAAGTCGCTGGTCTTAGACCCAGTGTGAATGGTCCTACGGACCTTAGTACTATTGTATACACTTATGTTATGTTAGTAGTCTAAGAAATAATGGAAGATGATGAACAACCTGAAGGTCAGGCTGCTGCTCCATTACATTGTCTCTCTCCCTCTCTCTTCCAATATATCTTCACATATAGGATTTGGTCATTTTAAGGTTTAAAAGAAGGGTAGTAGCATGAATTACTTTGATATTACCTTAGCAATGACACATTGTGCTAGAGTGAAGTCATGAAATGACTTGTTTATGCACTTCACGGAATTCACTTTGCATCTGCATTCCATATATGTGGTATCATGAGAATCATCTCCTGGATGCATAGCACTTGCTAGAGAATTATTAACCTATATTGAGAGTGTAAGGAGTCCCATGCTATAGAATAGTATGTTCATTCCCTTTATGGCCTATTTTGGTAAGGATTAAATTATCTCCTAGAACAAATATAAAGAGAGGACTATGCTTTACATGTGCTATATGTTTGGACGGCGCATCCTAAGACTAATCCCTAGGGTGTAGGAGAGTCATAGTGGGGCCACAACAATCAGCTCGGGGGTGCTCCTTGTGTATGTAATACGGGGTGCTAGTAGGACACTGATATCTTTGGATACTCTGATTTCTTAGAGTCATGAAGGGAAATAATTTGGACTATGATTTAGAAATTTAATCTACAAATGCATTCTTTGGCTAAACCCGTTCATAGTGGTTATATGCCCCTGGTGACTATGAAGCCGTGGGGTTGTTTTGGTGAGTTTAGGAGGCCCAACTAGAGCCCTAAAGCAAGTGTTGGGCCCATTTTTGGATCCAACACTATGGGATGTTGATTGCTGTACTTTATAGTCATGTTCTCATAAGGCCAAGAGGGTTGGTTCTTCTGTAGTGTATTGGTTGATTTCATAATGCCAAGAGGGCTATGTATTTATTTGGTGTAGGTATGATTAATGGTTTCTTGTTTTAGTACTAAACTAAACAAATTCGATGGAGTACGGAGAGCGAGCCTCTTGTTGCTATGTAGAAGCTTCTTATGGCCAAGCCTAGGTGATGTCCTTCATTTATGAGTTCTTCCCCTTTGTGCTATATATGTATATGTATATGTGAAGAATTTTCTTCTTTAGGAACTAGAAATCAAGGCATGAAGTCCCATAGTATAGATTAGGCGTGTCTGGGGAGGTCTAAGTTGTCCACCTCCTATGAAGGCATTGTCAAGCATTTAGAGATTTGTTTTGAGAGTAGTCATTAATGACCCTATTTTGCTAGCCTACTAGGTAGCTATTTCTAGGAGTTTCCATTAGTTGTGAGACAACGAAGAGAAGCCTACCAAATAAAGAAATAGAAGATACAATAACCATATCTAAAAATTTCAAAATATGAAGGGGTGTAAAAAGAGGTTCTAATCCCTGAATAAAAGAAAAAGGAAAGAAAAGAAGACAAAATTCCAAGAGCAGATGATCATTGCCTTGTGAAGGCTTGGTAGGTTCATGGGGACAAGTCACTCGATGCCTTGCCTTCTTGAGGGAGGGTGACATTTAGCCAAAAAAATGCATAAGGATGGTTTGAGAAAAAATAAAAGTGAGCAAAAGAAAAAAGGATTTAGTGTCACCTTGCGAGTGCATGGTAGGTTCTTAGGTGCCGAGATAGGTTCTCTTTAGGCATACGCTCTGCTCCCTCCTTTTTACACACCCAAGTATTAAGTCCGGTTTGTTTATCAATCACATGTCATTTGACTCTCCATTTAATCCCCGCAAGGTTTGGCATTATGAAAAAATTCAGATTCGAAAGCCGAAAAGTGCATGACAAAGACCAAGTTGATAGATTTTGATGCCACAAAGCCAGCCAGCCATCCATTTGCGATTTTGAGCTTGTTTGGCCCTCCGTTTGGACTAGAACCACTTTTGAAAAGTGTAAACATGCAAAAATTGAACTTGTTAAGTCCTAAAGTTAATGATTAAGCTTAGGGATTTGTTTTTTTAAAAAATTTTGTGTGAAGCAAGGGAAGGAGGAAAGGGGAGGCATAAATTTTTTTGCGCCCCCTCAAATCCATTGATTCTTGCAATGTGCAACTACTTGAGATGAGAGGAATGGTCTGGGGGCTGAGATAAAGAATTTCTTCTCTCTGTATCACCACAAACCTTGTGCAATATGATGCATTGATAAAAAACTTTACGTATTTCTCTCTCCTCTTTGCACCTTACTCTCATGACTTAATCTATGTGAGAGGGAGGTGAGTTGAAGCAATAGATTTTGGATGTGTGATGATGCTGAAGTATTATGGAGCATAAATCAAAGGTTGGGGATGTGTCAGCAGCCATGGAAGAGTGTCAACAGCTTCTCGACTTTGAAATACGTGTAGATTTGTATTAAATTAAACACGTAAGTGCTTGATTTTTCATTTTTATGATTTGGCACACGTCAGAAAAATTTGTACACGGATTGCTATTTTGGATGGCCCATATTTACTACTATAAATAGCAAATGTTCATCACACATTCACATACTTCTAATTGCAGTTTACATGCTTAGATCTTGTAGAGATCATGCTAATTGTTGCAAACTTTGAGATGTACAATAGAGTGACATCAATGAGATGGAGATATGTAGACATACACACTACGCACGTGTACATATCTATATTCCTTATTCGGAATTCTTCATATTGTAGATCTGTGTTCTTCTCTTTCTCTCTCTCTCTCTATGTTCACTCTATCTCTCCATCTCGGTAATATGCTTTTGCACCACTGCACTCTAACATGGTATCAGAGTAGTGCAAAGATTGATTGATCATGGGAAAACTTGAAGAGGAATTTTTAGCGTGACATAAGGCTTTGTTTTCAACATTCGAGGGTAAGTAGAAGGGCTATATATTGGAACAAGGCTGAGGCAAGCATTGCCATGCAGGAAAGGAGCAAAGTTGTTGTTTCTAATATGGATTTTTGGTGTTCCAGAAGGAGGAAGGCTATGTTTTGAGCCTTCAATTGCAGATTGTACCTTTTTATCATCTCCATGGGTAAGAAAGATGCGAGACAAGTGGAGAAGAGTCCTAGCAAGATGCATTCTATAGTTAGAGGGGGCTGCTTTTGTGTTTTTTTTAGGCATAGCATGTGAAGATGTCTTTTGAGGTTGATATGGAGTTTTAGGCGATTATGGATTGAAAGGTGCCCATCCTACTAGCTCTTCTATCAAATCAAAAGATTAATGATAAGAACTACTGTGTCTCGCACATTATGATCCTTGCCATCTTGGAGTCCAATGATTTGGCAAAGCTTGTTATGGAGGCCATTGGATAGTCTTGCATCGAGAGATGAGTCTAAAATTTCTATAGAGGATCTTGTTTTCTTGGAAAGTCTCATGCACTTTGGGACAAACCAAATGCCCGCATTTGCTCATTTCTCTTCCTTTCATACCCTACCACCATGATTGTCCATATTGAGCATTTGATGGTGGCTATGGACATATGTTTGGAGCCCTAGCATTCATACAATTAAATGACCATTATGAAATGGATGTCTTTGGAGGTGCACATGCAAAAACTGAACCCTAACAAGTCATCTTCTATGTGAGAGCATGTGAACAAGCTACGGAAACAAGCATTATGAAATGGATGTCTTTGAAGGTGCACATGCAAAAATTGAACCCTAACAAGTCATCTTCTATGTGAGAGCATGTGAACAAGCTACGGAAAATTCAAATGCAAATTCAAAATGCAAGGAAGGTGATCACATCCAAAGACATGGTGATAACTCTTCTATCATAATTACTACCTAAGTTTTGTGTTTTTTACTCCTCCTTGATTGCTTCAAGGCAGGAGTTGACTCCTTGGTGGAAGGAATTGGTTTCTATGGTCTTGGACCAAAAGGAATAATTTTAAGGGAAGAATGCTTCCAAGATAGAGGCATTGATAGGTCAATCTGCTCAGAAGAAGGGGAAGGACAATGAGAAGAAGGACAAAAAAACAAAGAATAGCAAAGAGAAGGAATCTAATTATCACATCTATGGCAAGACAAATCATTGGAAGAAGGATTTCCCTAACAAGGATAAGAAGGACACCAAGAAGGAGAAGGCTTCAAAGGATGTCAAAGCGGTGGCCACTCCCCCATTAGTTACTTTCCTCCATTTGAAGATGGTTCAAGAATCGACCCCAAAGGCTTTTGATAATGCTTTGATGGCCCCATACTCCCGCGAACTGATTGTTGATGGTGATATCACTTGCCACATGACCCCTTCTTTTGCAAGTACTACCCATTTGTGGCCTTCATTTGGGAAAATTCTCATTAGAGATTTTCTTTTTGTGCATAATATATGTGCTCTTAGCCTATCAGTTGAGTTTGATACACATTCTTCCAAGATTCTTGATCATGGATTGAGAAAGGTACTTTCTATAGGTTATGAGGAGAATGGAGTCTACAAGTTGAGGTCTCCTTTTATCTTGCCTTCTCTTCTTCTTACTTCACATACACAATCCAAACTTTGGCATGCTCACTTTGGCCACCTAAATTTTGACTATCTTTGAAAGGCATCTATTTGACAACTTGTCCCGAGGTTTGACATTGTGGTGGAGCCAACATCTTTGTGTATCCTACATTCGTGAAAAACAATATCGTCATGCCTTTCCCAACAAGGCTTCAAGGCATCCTTCAACACCCTTGGAGCTTATTTCTACATATCTTTGTGGATCTATGCAAACATAGTCCCTTAAGGGGAGTTTGTATTTTATGCTTATTGTTGACAACTTTAGCAGCATAACATGGGTATACTTCTTGACATTGAAGCCAAAGGAATTCTCCAACTTCAAGGATTGGTTTCTCTTTGAAGAGAACCAATTATGCCAAAAGCTAAAGACCTTGTGGTCAAACAAGGGAGGATAGTTTGTCTCTAATGATCTTACTAGATATTGTGCAAATCGTGGTATTCACCAGGAGTTTTCAAACACAAACACACCTCAAGAGAATGATATATTCGAGGGGAAGAAAATGAGTGTAGTTGAGATGGTTTACACTATGATGGAGCATCATCTATGGGCCAAGGTTGTGGCTAATGTTATCCACATCCTCAATCGTTCAGCTACATTGACCATGGTTGGTATGACCCCTTATGAAGCTTATTTTGGAGCCTATCCAAATGTTTTTTATTTTAAGATCTTTGGATGTGATTTGTGATGCCTATGTTCATATCTCGAAGACTCAAAGGGGCAAGTTTGAAGTGGCTTCGAAGAAACATGTGTTTGTGGACTATAGCTCACAATCCCCGTGCTACTATTTATATGATCCCATTAAGGGGGATGTCAATACGAGTCATGATATACTCTTTGTGGAGAATCTGGATTTTGAGGGGCATGAGGAGCACCCTGTACTTGGAGATCCCGTAGGTGCACCGAAGAAAATTCCCTTAGAGCTAGTGTTTGGATGCTTCTTCTTCAAATGAGGATTCTCCTTTGCCATCGGCCACCCCACTTGAGCCACCACCAATGAATGTTCCAAAGAGTTCCGTAGATGGATTGCAATGAGAAGAGGTCCAGCGTCCTCCTCATTGGGTGTGTGATACATTCCGTGTGATGTAGGGATTGAGGGGGTTTTAAGGAGTGGTAGTCATCACAGGATGTCCCACGAAGTTCTTGGAGGAACCAAGCACATTCCATTGAGCTTGTTTGTTCTAACTATTGTCTAATGACCCATCTTATGTAAGATAGAGAGCCTACCTTTGTGAAGGAGGCTTTGTGATCACAACATCGGAAGAAGGCTATGGAGCAGGAGTTGGATGCTATCAAGTGGAATGGCACTTGGGATCTTGTGCTCCAGCCCGTTCATAGACTTTGAGGTGTACAATAGGGTGACATAATTGAGATGGAGATACGCAAACATACACACTACACCTGTGTACATATATGTATTCCTTATTCAACATTCTTCATATTGCATATCTACATTCTTTTGTCTCCTTCTGTCTCTCTCTTCTCTCCATGTTTACAATATCTCTCAATCATGATCATATGCTTCCACATTGCTGCACTTTGACAAAACATATGAGCACATTCCCTTTCTTTTGAAGGATATGTTGCAAGTGATTTCTATGGTAGGTTGGCTTAGCAAAAAGCAATAGCTCCATTAGGTTTTATTTGTTCATGGGTCAAGGTTCTTTTCACAACTGCGCCTACACTATCATGCTCTCCCTTGCCATGCACTGGTGAAAAGAAGAACTAGCTCATCCCCATCCAAGTTAGTCCACAATATCTTGCAACAAAATGGAAAGGCTTGGCTCCCTTGAACTATGAGGTCACACCATAGGATTACACCTAATGTTGTATAGGAGTGACACCCTCTTGTTGTAACCAATCACGATGTAGCATGAAACAATCTTACACAAAAAATCTCTCATGCACCTTGTAATTTGATATGAAGAAGTGGATTGTTTTAACTACCTCTACTGCCTTGCAGTAGTATGTTATGTGTACAAAAAATATTGCTTGACCAAAGTGCCAATGCATTGACTAAATCTCATTTTGCTCCTTGAAGATATAATTCTCTACAAAATCAGCAACTGAAGTAGACAATCCCTGAATTGTTGTCCTTGCCATCAAGCTATAAAGTTATAAGTTATGATGAGCTTCAACTTGGTCTTCAAGAGTTGGAGGAATGTCTAGCACTACATTTCTTTATGAAAAATATATTTTATGTATTTACTATTTTCATGCTTATCTTTTAATTCTAAAAATCCAAATACTTTCAAGTAATACTCTTACCTAGCTTTGCTATCTCCAAGAAACAAAATATCAACCTCTTCACTCCACATAGCTTATAGTGTCCCATTAGACATTCCCTTCTATAGAAACCTACATCTAGTTTCTTTGGGGAGAGAACTCACTCCCACAGATGTGTGACAACTTTGAATGTGTAACACGAAGCCAAGAAACCCATGCTAATGTTGTGACCTGTGGCACAGATACTGCATACATAAATGCAACTTGCATCATGCAACCCAAAAGCACAAGAGTGCAGAGTGGGGAAGAATGTGAGAATGACAATTCTTTGAAGTTAACCAAATCAATTAATTATCAGCATGAAAGTTGAGAGAGAGAGAGAGAGAGAGAGAGAGAGAGAGAGGAGTTGGCACCATGTTGAGAGGGGAACTAGCCTCTCCCCCTTAACAGGAACTTATTGAAATAAAACCATGGGCACCAAGTGCCTGAACTATATACAAAAAGGATGATTTGTTGCAATTCTAAAAATTAGGATTTTGAAACCCTAATTTTTGCAATCTGTGAGCAACAAGTTGATTCTCTTATTTAGTGCTTGAACTAGATCAAGTTTAATAGAAAGGGCTTCTTGGATGAGAGATAGATAGGATAGTACAAAGCATGCGACTGAAATTTCAACATGAGAGCTTATTCCAAATGAAGAGAGAGATCTCCAATATATAGATGTGGGCTTGGATACTCAAAAGTGGAAAGTAGAGGCTACAAATGGCAAGTGTTTTTTGAAAATAAACACTTGTCTCTTCAAAATGACACATGTCCTCTTTTAGATACCACATGTCACTTTTCTAGAGAAAGAAGCTTCCAAACCTTCTACTCTAAAACTCTCTCAAGAATTTGAGATAGTTGCTAAAGATAAAATTGTTTCTTGCAAAATTTTGAAGTCTTTGATTTTTCATTTGAGCAAATTTCAAAAATAGTAATCTCTAAATTTCAAGAGCCGCCAAATTTAGCTTCTAGAGAGCTTCATCATATAGACTCACCAGTTCATGGTTTGTTTCTTCAACCATGAGTATCTAGTTTCACTTTCTAAGGCCACTTGTTATGTGGCCTCCTAGTCATTGTTACTGTCTGAGTGTAAAATTCTTAGCCATCTAAGCTTTCTAGTCAATTTGACTACCCAACTAAACTTTTAATTTCTCTTGGGCATCTCATCAATGATGACCAAAGTATAATTATAAGATGTTCTGGCCATTGGCCACCCTTAAATAGAAAGGTAAACATTTAATCATTTTTTGAAATACTTAAATAATAAAAATCACCTTTCAAAATGCATGAGCATCAAATTAATTTGAAATCATTGAGCCAATGCCTTGGTAACAATTGATACATAAAATGTTTATTATAGATAGGACATTTGTACATTGTATTCACAATAGCATGTGTACCTATCCTTCAACCCCCTGCAAAATAATGGCTTCAACATCATAAACATTCTCATGTAGATCTTGCAATTTGAATGTTTTTCTTTGAACTTGTGAAAGAGCTTAACCTACAATATCCATAAATGATCAATATGTTAGCTAGGATAAATGATTGCTAACTAGAATATACAGACTGCCTATTAGGATATCCAACATGTGAATCAATACAAATTCCTGTGATAATCAACATGCTCAATATGCTAAGATACATGTAACAAGGTATGTTGACTAGCATATACAATCTTTTAATTTACATACCATGTATTGCTACTAAATTGATTGCTTATTATGCATTGTCTATTTAGTGAATTTATGTCAATAAATTAATGACTCACTTTTCTTTAAGTGTTGATGATGATCTAGCATGGCCATGATGTTGAGAATAGCAAATGATGTATGCCCTGAAGAGGCTAGAAGATAGACAAATGATGTATGCTCTAGGAAGAGGGTTTAGAATCCCATATGCACAATGAGGAGAGTGGTAATATTCAAAAGGCTATAAAGGCATGTACTGGACACTCATTTCAAGTAATAGGACTATCAGTTTGAGTAACACAAGACTGTCTTTATAAGTCCAAGCTAATCTATCTTGGAACCTAATTCACTTGAGTTACAATCTCTCATTCTGATAATGTATCGTGTGTTTGATTTGCGTCCACCATAGTTAAGTAGCTCTAGATCTATGTTTTTCAACATGGTATTAGAGGCAACTAAGCTAGTTGGTTAGTGTGTGCACTTTTCTCAATCTCTATCTTTATCATCTTCTTTATCCATCAAAGCTATCCACTACAGCATAAGAGGAGAAGGAGCTCAAGAGGTTCAAAATTGTGGAGCTCAAGAGAAGAGATGACATAGAAGAGAAGAGCTTGTAGCTGAGTGCTCCTAGCAAAGCCCATTCTACAAACCAGAGATTCCACTTCTTTTAATTCAGCATTTAACTCTGCAAGGTTTTGATTTTGTGGTGAAGGAGGCGTACTTTCTGAACAGACACTTGAAGCAATAAGTGGTCTGCTTGTCTTGGTGGTTTTCTCATAAGAGTGATGAAATTTTGGTTCTATTGCCAAGACCAACGAATTCAAGCTTGAGTGCTTGCACTCTCCAAATTGAGTGACAAAGTAAGAGTTAATCTTCGAAATGGCACTTGGTTTTAGGTAGGAAGAAAGGGAGTCAGAGGCCATTTGATCTCTTTTATGGATTAGTTTAGGTTTAGGAAGATTTCTGTGCATTGGTTAGAGTAGGAGTTGTGCATTTTAATTAGATTTGAAATATTAAGGTTTGGGAAATATGGAAAAAGAAGGAAAAGATAACTCTATGGATAACCAAGAAACAGGAAAATAGGGGAAGAAAGGAATTAGATTTTTTATGTCTAGGAAGGAAAGCAAAGTCTGAGGGGAGAACGAGAGAATACAAAAGGGAAAAAATGGGAAAAGGGAGCTCATTTGCATTCAGTGAGATTGAGAGAGAGTTAGTAAGAGAGAGGTAGGGAGTAGCAAGTCTATCGTAGCAGCACCTATGATCCTTACCATTGCCACATTCGGCCCTTCCAAGTATGCTCTAAATCCTTATGGTTTATTGTACATAGTTCTAGAATCTTGGATGCATTAAATAGTGAACATTAAGCCATAAAAAATGATTTTCATGTCACTTGATGGGTTTTCGAATGCCCCTCCAATGGTGACTACAGGCCGGACACTCTCAGATGTCCAAGCCATTTAAGGGTGACCCACTCAAATGTCCAACTCGGATGAGGGATTGACCCCTTGGTCTCAGACAGCCAAAACTTGGGCCTTGGAAGGCCACTCGGATGCTTGGATGGGTAGCCCTTGTCTAAGCCATCGTCTTGTCACTCGAGCGGCCAGAACCTGGAGGAGTTCACTCGGACGACTAAATCTATGACTCAAATGATTGAGTTAGGACTTGAATGAGTTGTCCAGAACCCTATGTTGAATGATTTTTGGCCATTTTGGGACCTATTAGAGCCTATTTCCAACTAGGGTGCTAGTAGGTGAAACCATACAACCATTTTCACTTGAAAATCTTGACCTAGTAGTCTAAGGGGGACTAAAAGGACTGACCATTGGCTGCTACTGTGGATAGAGATCCAAGTGACCTACTCGGCTGAAACCAACATCAACTCTTTAGGAGTAATCAAAACCTCCTCTAAGAGCAACAAGAATAGATAATTGATCGAACATAGTTGAATTTATCTAGGGTCACACTCAGCTTTGTAGGCATTTAAGCACATATGAAAGATGTAAAGCTTAATTTTGCATTGCACATTGAGTCGCTCTACTAGTGTATAAGTGTTGCACATTTGCAAATTTTTGGATTAACAAGGAACACACCAAGGGGAATTAAGCTAAAAATGAATCCACCAATAGAAATACAACCCTGAGACACTGAGAACAAAGACCTAGAGGAGAGACACACCCATTAGGCCACTGAGGGAATGAAAGGATTGCCAAGATTAGGAGTACAACTTTAGCCGGTTAGTTAACCTCATAGATGCATTAGTGGGTCAATAGGCAACCATTATGGCAGACACTAGCTTGAATGAGGATAATCTTGACCTTAACCTTGACCTCAACATGGTAGAGTACCCAAATGACATGTGATTACTTGTAACACAGTACAACCAACAGACAAAGATAGCGCACCATGGAAGACCAATAGCCGATGTCATAGCCGACCTTGAGAAGGAGAGGAGATTGGCAAGGACAACATTGCAATGCATTGTGAGGTATAGCCAGTAGCAGAGGGCTCAGAGGTCACATCAGGAGAGAGATCTTGATGAGGTTCACAAGATCCTAGACATCTCAGGTAGGAACACAATGGGAGGTAGTGCCATTAGGAAGAAAGTCCTAGAAGACAACAAGGGCTGAGTAAAGTGGGGCAGCCTTGATGGCATCATTGCTATCTGAGGGTTGGGAGTTACCCCAAATGCTGAGAGCCAAACAAAAATACCCATAGTTGTAAAGCACCTTGATATATACCAGGCACTCAATGTCCCCTACATCTTCGTTGAGCAATTTGAGCAGGTGTGCGAGGCTAACAACCTTATGAACCCTACTCAATGAGCACAAGCATTCAATCTTTGCTTGGGAGATAAGGGACGGACTTGGTTCACCAATCTAGACAATACTCAACGTAATAACTTCACCCAGTTGAAGAATCTCTTCATCAAGAGATTCTCGGAGACACGAAACTTTGATAATTTCACTAGTAGGCTTATGAATATCGGCCAAAAAGACAAAGAGGACATACGAGACTACACCACACATATGAGGAGTCTCTATAAGAGGATACCTATAGTTAAGTGACCCAATGAGAGAGGAGTCTCTACTGTGTTCATTAATGGGATCCATAAGGAAGAAATCTAAGGCCCTTGCAAGAAACTTGAACATGCAAAGGGATGTGCTTGCAAGAGTCTTTAAGGAGCCCATATGGGTAGATGACTTGCTCATAGAGAGAAGCTCTTGGGATGTGCAACTAGGAATGCCAAGAGAGCTGCAACAACTAGCAAGCAAGAAGTCCCTAGTAAACAAGAAAAAGGAAAGAGTGTTTGCGAGACCCAAGCTATAGCTGCCAACCTGAAATGGGAGTTGTCCAAGACTAAAAGAGTCAATACAAAGGCCAATACAGCCTCACGTGCAATGTGTGTAGCACTATGGAGGAAACCATCTGCCTTTTGAATGTCTTGATCCCAGATCAAGGCCTTGACATGCCAATTATGAAAGATTTGGGCATAACACCATACACTTCTAGTTGCCAGGATGGTTGCCTTACCAACAACCTTACACTCATCCATACTATTTGGGAGTTAGGCAACCATAATTCTGAAAGGGAAGCCCCTTTGGCTCTCCCTACACCTAACAATTCAAAGCCAACCGCCCCAAGAATAGACATCAACCCAACAAGACTCCCTAGACCATTAGGAACTATCATGACACTTCCACTAAGGGATGCTCCAGTGCAATTTGTGGAGGAACCATAGGAGGAAGATTCTTACTTGGACCCTTATGTCTCTTATGACAAAGAGGGGTAATCCCATATTGATAGACTACAGACTTGTGTTGATCATGGCCTTAGGCAAAGGAAGAGATAGAGGCCTAAGAGGAGTTCAGGACTAGGAACCCATATCATGTTGGATGTGTGGCCACCTAGGGCATATCTCATATTTTTGCCTTGAAAATGAGCAAGCAAATAAAGAGAAGGTTGACTTCAGATGCCCCAAATGCACATTCACACCCTCGTTTGCCAATTGCCCTAGGTAGAAACCCTTCATTATCTCGATAATTGTACCATCTAAGCCACTCATGCTCTTTTGTGTAGTCACTTGACAATGATGCCACACCTATCCCCATAAATGTCATGACACAAGCTCAAACAAAGCAGTATGCCGCTATCTCATTACTTGGACCTAGCAATCTCGATGCATCCTCTATAGAAAAGAAGAGTTGATGGAGAGAGGAAAAAGAGAACCATGGGAAAAATAATGCTCAAAATTGAGAGTGAGAACACATTCACCAAGGGAAAATAGGTCATTGACACTGAAGCACAAACATCTGCTCCTAAGACAAGAGATGTAGCATGTCCACCTGTTGTCTTCAGGACACATCTTAGCTGTCAAAGGATGTCTAGAAAGCTCCTCCTGGCACTGCCATGGAATGTTACGGGGTTTGCGATCTAGGACTTTCCGCGTCTGCCACATAGCAGAAGTATTCTAGCCATTCCCACTTAGGACCAACCTGAATCATGGTTTTTCCTATTGGTCATTTCCTAAACAGCAAGTAGCGTCGAACCCGAGCGAACTACTTTATGCAAAAATGCCAGGTCCGAAGCGGATTCACGCTGCACTTGGTTCAAGGAGAATGGGAAACGAGAGGGATGCAAGGCTCGACCTCTCTGCCATAAGGCATATTTCCATTCTGTTCCCCTAAAACAGCATAAATCAGGATTATTATAACTTACATTTAGGTCAACGCTCTTGATGTTCGTGTTCTTTGAACGATCTTCTTGCTATCCATCATGATTGAGAAAAGTTCCCGGTGAACCGAGACCACACATCCGCAGGACGTCTCTATGGCGGGCCCTATGGCCACATCCTCCGCACTTTCCTCAGGTTGTTTTAGTTATTTAATTACCTAACACATTTAGTGGGACATGTATCAACCAGCTTCCTTAATTATCCCATTAGGCACTAGTTCCTTCACGTAATAATGGCACTTGACATAGAAAAAAACAATGTCAAACAAGTTCCTTTTCAATAGGTTATCATATTTAACTTTGAAATACATAAAGTCTAGCTCGTAGGCTTATCCATAATCCCCCCGAAGGCTATCCAGCAATCCATAGGGATTACTAATCCAAGATTCTGCCCATAGACTAGTATGCGGGCCTCAAGATCCAATCTGGAGTCACGTTGGCCTCTTGTGCAGGGCTCGGAAGGCAAGGGATTTATGGCCAGAGCCCCCTCTGGCACCCAAGCGTCCTCCTGCTCCAAGTAGTGCTCAACGGAGAGACCTCTCACGACAGGTTCAGTCCACCTTCCCGGTGTGGTTAACAACCCCCTTGGTTAGGGTCAGGCAGGCAGTTGGGGGTAATTGAAGCTGCCTCTCCCTTCAGGCCTTCAACCTGAAGCATTAGGTATCTTTTCATCCTTTAATTCTTTGAGCAAACAAAGCAAAACAGTACTCTTAAAACTGTTACAAGCACAATCATTTCGATTGGTTGTTATTTTTGGCCAACTGCTAAGGAGCGAATCCTTCTTTTTGAATGCATCCAACACTCGATTTCCGGATCAGTTGCGACTTGAAAAGATCCCCAAGGGTTTATTTTTTAACCCTGTATCATGGGTTATGGCCATACACTATTAACTCGACTTAGTCAGCACTCAATTTTCGAATTAGTTGCGACTTGGAAAGATCTCCAAGGGTTTTTTTTTTAACCCTATATCCTGGGTTAGGGCCGTACCCTATTAACCCGACTTAGTCAATACCTTAAGTTCATATATTGTTCCAATTTATTGATTGGTCTTTTGCTTCCAAGCCAATATCTAATCCCCGTATCTTGGTCACTTTACCCAAGAAAGGTACTATATCAGGACAATTATTCATCCTCTTGCAAGATAGACTTGCGTAAGAATCTACCAATCTCATTCTGAGGAATTGGCCATTCCCTTGTGATCAAATCACAAGATCATGCAACACTGCAACTTGTTGCAAAAGTGTCGTATCAAAGTATGGGACTATTCTACCCATCAATAGTGTCTTCTAATCACGATATCATGATTAGATATAACAATCCGTTCCTGATTGCATTAGGCCGACATCGTCGGTCCTAGGGTTCGAAGTTTCATCTTTTTAGCAAGAGATTCTTAGGGCAGACCCTAGATCACTCCTCGCAAGTATAATCCAATGTCCTTACATTCTGTGAATGTGGGAAAGTCTTTAGAGTATAGGAGTTTCAGATTTGGTAATATGAGTGACTAGGTAATGTCCTCAACGTGCTAACCCTAGTTAGCTCTTTGGGATATGTCGCATTGAATTAACCCTTTCTAAACGAGTACCTCTTGGTTTTAGGTATTTAGGTTTAAACCAATTTAACTTGTCTATTCTTGAAGATAACTATGCTATCATTTCGGTAACCACATGATTTATTACCTATGTATAAGTTGATTTACAAACCCTAACTTTTCGGGTTAAGGTCAAAGCATAGGTTAAGTTATAGCATAATTCCAATTTATCATCCTATAACATGCAACAAGATTCATGCTACTAAGCTTTAGGATTTTATTTTTAAATAAGCGGCCTTTTTCTACTTTCATTTCTGAATGAATTTGTCGTATGCTGAACTTACATAACCTTTCGTTGAATTGAGTTTTTAGGCCACTTGCCTAGAGTTAAATCTTCTTTATTCAGCCCTAGTAATTTCCTACGGTTGCTAGTAACTTTCTTTAAGAATCATTTCGAAAAAGATGTTCAGTAATGCGATATGCAGTTTATTCCTTCCATGCTTAATCGAAGTGTACTATCATAATTCCGTTTTGTAAAAATGGACATTAATTAATCTAATTTCATTACTTTGCAATGCATAAAAACGACTTGCTAGAAATGCATAGATCTTATGCTCACTTTATTTTGTTCCTTTTATTGAAAAATACTAATGACCGCATCCCTCAATTGTGATCTATTAGCCAAAGCATTTTCAATCGAAAAAACATGCATCCTTATTCCTCAAATGATCCATGCATAATTGAAATATTACGACGTTAAACAAATTTAGGAAGAGGAACCTGGACTTGTGGTGAAATATCCACATGGATGTTAGGAGACGATCCCCCCGCGGTTGCGCCTTGTGCTTTCTTAGGAGCAATCGCAAATTCGGCCTTTCCGCCTTGGATACAGATTTATGATGTTGGCCTTCTCCTTTGCATGCAAAAATCCCTTAGTGATTCCACCATCCTTCAGAACTGATCCTTAGAAATGGAACTTATGAATTGTCCCTTCCTTTCGTAGAAGCTCCAGGGGTGCTAATTGTCTTCACGAAAAAGGGGGAAAAGAAAATAGCTTTGTGGTGTGAACATGGGGGAAAGAGGGTGTTTTTAAAAGGCCAATAGAAAGGGGATTCTAAGGTACCTCGGGGTTAAAATGAACCTTGCGTAAGAATGCAAGGGGGAAAAATAAAATTAATGGCCTTTTACAAGCTCGGATTGGACCCCGCGGGGGGAAAAAAAAAGGGGGATACTAAATGGTCTTTAATGGATTGGGAAGAGGGGGAAGCAAGGGGTGTAAAAGACCTTCTAAAGGGGTTTTTTTTTTGTGGGGGAGGGAAGAAACCCACGGGAATGGGGTTTAAATCCCGGGAAGGGGAAGGTTTAAAAATGCTTACGACGGACAAAAAGGGGGGGAAAGGGGGCTTAAAGAGCCCCCCCTTAGAAGCTTCTAAAGCTTCTAGAAAAAAACATGTGGCATTTGGGATAGGAGATGGCGGCAGGTGAATTGACAAATGGCAGCGGTGGCTTCACGAACTCCTCTCCTCCACGGCAACGACCAGCTTGGTCTACAGGTGGCAGCTCCTCGAATCAACAGCGCTAAGCAACTCCTCCCTCCTCATAGCAGCCACATGGCCCTACTTCACGGCAGCAAGCGTTGCCTTCAGCTCTTCCTACCTCACAACCTTCTCCTCCTCTATGGCAATGTTAGTAGTCTGACCGCTCCTCCCCTCCTACTCTCCTCCCACAGCTTATATAGCTGAGGGGAGGGGATCCTCCCTCCCCCACGTGGCATCCTGCATGGGTTCACCCCCCCAGGCATCCAACAAGGATGCTTATTCACTCATGCTATTCCCCTCTCCTCCAGCACGATCGTCCGTTGGGGGATAAGGGGAATTTTAAAAAAAAATTGCCATTATTTTATCATTTTGGCCTCCTAAGAGGAGGTTCGTATGAAGAATGCGTTTATTTAGGAATTGGAATTATTACATTCTCTCCCCCTTGGAGGAATCGAGATGTCCTCATCTCGAGATAAACTGGGGATATTGATGGTTGAGAGTGCTTTCATCTATCCACGTGGCATCCTCCTCAGGATAATCTTTCCACTAGACGATGCATTCTCTCAAGATTCTGGATCTCAGTTGTCTCTCCCTAACATCTAAGATCCTGTCATGCCTTAGTTCAAAGACTCCTTGACTAGGCATTACAACTTGTTGGTCATCAAGTACATGGTTAGGATTAGATACATACTTCTTCGATAGGCTGATATGGAATACATTATGAACCTTTAGGTTCTCCGGGAGTTGCAGTCTATAGGCATTAGGTCCTAGGAATTTGAGGATCTTGTATGGTCCACAATACCTTGGACTTAGCTTCTTGTAATCTCCTAAGGATAGAGAAATATTCTTTGGATGTACACAAATGAAGACCATGTCTCCTTCCTCGAAGATTCTATCTTGACGCTTCAAATCCGCGTATGCCTTCTGTCTATCCTTGGTGGCTTGGATGCCCTATCTTATTGACTTTATTTGGTCATTCATCTCTTCCAACATCTACCTTGAAGCTTCAACCCTCAAGGTTGGATCTGAGAAGTTTAGAGGACTTCGACAGTCATGACCATACAATGCTTGAAAAGGGGTCATCTGAATGTTTTGTTGGTAAGAAGCATTGTAGGAAAATTCAACCAAAGACAAGTATTGAATACACCTTTTTGGCTCACGACAACAGTATGCCCTAAGCATATCCTCGATGACTTGATTGACTCACTCTATTTGGTCATCCTTTTGGGGATGGTAAGCTGTGCTAAAACAGAGTTGAGTCCCAATGGCTTCAAAGATGGCTCTCCAGAAGTGTGATGTGAAGAGAGAATCATGATCACTAACGATTCTTCTAGGTAGCCCATGTAGCTTGAATATCTCCTTGATAAACAACCTTGTAATGTCTGAGGCTTTATAGTTTGTCTTTACTAGAATAAGGTGTGCAACCTTAGTCAGCATGTCAACCACAATCATTATGGAGTTGTATCCTCCCTGAACTTGGGGTAGGCCAACAACAAAGTCTATACTGATGAATTCCCATTTCACTTGGGAAATGTCAAGTGGTTGTAACTTTCCTGGCATCTTGACATGTTCAGATTTGATACGTTGACAAGACAAACACTCAGTGACATATTTAAGAATGTCACCTTTAAGCCTCTCCCAGTAGTAGCTCTTCCTAACTGCATTGAGAGTCTTGACATAGCCAAGATGTCTTGAAAAAGGGGAATCATGAGCTTCCCACAATATCTTCTGCTTAAGTGACTGGCTTGCCGATATACACAACCTTGTTCTATAGTAGAAAACTCCACTATTGATAGAGAATTCATGATACTTAGCCTACAGCTTTTGGTCCTGATCCTTGATAGAGATCTTCCTATAGCTTTTGGTCCTGATCCTTGATAGAGATCTTCCTACATCTTTTGGTCTTGATCCTTGATAGAGATCTCCCTTAGCATCTTTTGATAGACTGGATCATGGAATGCTTCCTCTCTAGTGAACTCAAGTATTGGGTTGTTTGGCATAGATACCTTTGTAGCTAGAGATCTAACTATTGATGGAATTTGCAAGATTAATGAGTTAAGGAATGCCTTGCGACTGAGTGCATCAAGAACTACATTCTCTTTTCCTGGTCGGTACTTGATTTCAAAGTCATACTCCTCCAGCACTTCAATCCACCGCCGTTGCCTCATGTTGAGCTCGTTCTATGTAAAGATCCACTTGAGACGCTTATGATCAGTCACTAGAGGAAACTTGTTACCCAATAGATAGTGTCTCCAAAGCTTTAGAACATGGACGACAGCTAACAATTCTAGATCATGGGTAGCATAATTCTTCTCATGACTCTTTAATTTCCTTGAAGAGTATGCTACAGGATGACCTTCCTGCATGAGCACACATCCTAAGGCAAGTGTGCTTGCATCAGTTACTACCTCGAACTCCTTATTGAGGTCTGGAAGCTTTAGAATAGGTGCTGATACCAAACTTTGCTTCAATCTATCAAAGCTAGTTTGTTCAGGAGTTGACCATGCAATGGAAGTTTGCTTCTTCAGTAAGTCCATCAGAGGTGCTACAATCAAAGCATAATTTTTTATGAAGACCCTATACCATCCTGCCAATCCAAGAAAACTACGTATTTCTTTAACAATTGTTGATATTGGACAGTCTAGCACATCTTTGACCTTGGCTGGGTCTAGTGAGATTCCTTCTGCTAATACGATGAATCCTAAATATTCAATATGACATTTAAAGAATGCACACTTCTTCATCTTAGCATACAGCTTATGTGACCTCATTGTCTCAAGGACAATCCGAAGTTGGGTCTCATGATCTTCCTCCTGTTTGGAATATACTAAAGTGTCATCGAAGAAGATGAGTATGAAGTCATCAAGATATGGCCTAAAGATATCCTGCATTAACCTATTGAAGGTGGCCGCAGGCGCATTCGTAAGCCCGAATGACATAACTAGGAACTCAAAGTGTCCATATCTTGTGTTGAAGGCCATCTTTGGGATATCTTCTTCCTTGATCCTTATCTGATAGTAACCAGATCTGAGGTCAATCTTGGAAAAGATTTTCGCACTCTGAAGAAGATCAAGAAGCCCATCTATTCTAGGTATAGGGTACTTGTTCTTGAGAGTTGATTGATTCAACCCTCTGTAATCAATACATAGTTGAAGTGTTCCATCTTTCTTCTTTTGGAACAGTACTGGACCTCCCCATGGTGAACTGCTAGGATGGATGTAGCCTTGATCTAGCAGTTGCTTGAGTTGTTCCTTTAGCTCAATTGCTTCCGGAATAGATATTCTATAGGGTCTCTTCACAATTGGCACAACTCCTGGTACTAGCTTGATTTCATGATCCACTTCTCTTTGTGGCAGGAGTTTTGTTAACTCTTCAGGAAATACATCCGTGTATTCCTTTAGCCAAGAAGGTCCTTCACTAGACTCCTGCTTCTGATCTAACTTGTTGAGCTTAATCAAGTAGACAAGTAGTCCTTTTCTAACTCCTTTTATGATCCGAGATGCTTTGGCCAATTGGATTTTTGGATTTCCAGCCTCACCTTGAGTTGTGACCAATTCCCCTTCAAAGTTTCAAAAGGAAATTTGGCCCTTTCCACAATGAATGTGGGCATCATTAGGCTTAAGCCAATCCATTCCAAGTAGACACTCATGGATACCTAAATTCATGACTCTGAATTTGACCGAAGTCCTCATTCCTCCTAGAAATAATTTCGCCTTAGCAGTTTGCCTGGTACAAGTAACCTCATGACCATTTGCCAATTCCACAAGCAAGATAGATGCTTCTACTGTGGCTATTCCTAATCTTTTTGCACAAGCTGGTGAGATAAAGGAATGTGTACTGCCACAATCAATCAAGGTCCTAAAACCTTTACCTTGGTAGTCCGACGGTGTCTGAATCATCGAGAACTGGCGATTCGGGTCTTTCTTGTGAAGAGCGCCATGGACTGTCGCCCTTTCAAACTCTGCTTCCATGGTCGGATCTTCTTCTTCTTCGCACATTTGCCTATTGGCAATGTAGGCGATTCTTCCTCTACCTCGGGTAGCGGCTCCCTGACCATGGCTGACCATGGCCAATTCCTTGGAAAGGTGCTTGACGATGTCGTCCTCCAAGCTTGGGACATTGCCTTTGGAAACGAATGAGCTCGTTGCAGTGGAAACAACAGAGGTTTCGGCCATTGCTTTGAGTAGGAACAAAGTTGTTGACATTATTAGTCCTTACTTTCTTTCTTTGTCCCTGATTTTGACCTTGAACTCTCTTCATTTGAGGCCTAAATGTTCCTCTGTTCGAGTCATTATAACACCAAGTTTTTTTACCTCTTGGTCTAGCATGCACCTCCTAAATTATGGGGGCATCTTGAATGAGTGCGTCCTGAAGATCTGATGGGCGCATAGATTTGAGACGGGTATTCACTAGTGGATTTAAACTAGCACAAAATTTTGACACCTGCTGTGTCATATCCCTCTGTGGCGCATACTTAAGAAGTGAGACGAATTTAGAATAGTATGATTAAGAGTGAGTTCCAGCTATTTTAGCTCGTAGAACTCATTCATTTTCTGTGTGCGATACGCAGGTGGTAAGTATCTTCCCTGCATGGCTCTCTTTAGCTTCTCCCAGGTAACGGATCCTTCCGCAATCCCTTGATCTCTACACCATTGCTTCCACCAAAGCCTGGCTTTGCCGGTGAGCTTCAGCTTGGCGAGCATAGCTTGATTGGCGGGTGCAGTACTGCCTACTTCAAAGTAATCCTCCATGGATTCAATCCAAATTTCAGCATCTACTTGGATGGACCTGCCTCTCCCGTCAAATTCTGGCAGCTTAATTTGCTTGAGAAGAAACTTCTTCTCCTGGATTATAGCAGTACTTGATGTTGGAGGCAAACTAGAAATCTGTACCTGTGGTTGTACCTAGTTAAAGGTTTCTTAATATTATTACTTGTTAATTGTTACGATTTATATTTCCTTCTCATTTCAGCTATCAACCAAGCAATCTAACCACTTATCTTCTTATCAATTCTCATGAACAAAATAGACATTGATAAAAAGAAGTCTTATTGTATTTTTATATGGCATAGCCCTTTTGGAGTACAATACTTCCAGAGGTGATAGAGCAACTGTTTACGTTTAGTTTGAGGAGAATAATATTGTATTATATTTATCTACGAGAATTGGATAATAGTATGGTTTTGGGTCATGGATCTTCAGGAATCTGTAAGTCATTGGAAGATCATGGTATCCTTTCCTTTGGAACCCATTCTTCTCATAGCGTCCCAACACTTTGATCCTGTCGGTGGGGATTACACGGGTCACTTCCTCATATACATATGCGCTCAGCTCAACCCTCCAACCTTGAATATGTAAAGTTGAGTTTACATGAGTCTCCACAAAAATGAATAGCTTCACAACTTTCAGGTCTTCCAACCATTAGCTACTCTTTAGGTTGGTTTGAAGGTATGCAAATCAGTGGGCAGCTATATAGTAGATTCGTGAGGCACCCATCCATCTTTGTTCCATGTATAAAAGTGATGGATTATAAATACGCTCTAGGATGTTCATCATCCCAACCCTTTGTTGATAATCCGGGGAATGCATCACAGTCATAAACATGACTCGGAACACTAAGAATTTGTTCCATGCTTCATAATTCTGCAAGACAGCATTGAAAGTAACACAATGTTTGGAACATCAACATTTGCTTTACTTCATCTTATTAAGATTTTATACAAATAAATCATTTTCTGGTTCGCTCTAATACCAACTATAACGTGTCCACCTATTGTCTTCAAGACACATCTTAGTAGTCCATCAGAAAGGATGTCTAGAAAGCTCCGCCCGGCACTCCCATGGAATGTTACGGGGTTTACGATCTAGGACTTTCCACATCTACCACATAGCGGAAGTATTCTGGCTGTTCCCACTTAGGACCGACTTGAATCAGTGTTTTTTCTATTGGTCATTTCCTAACCAGCAACTAGTGTCGAACCCGAGCAAAGTACTTTATGCAGAAATGCCAGGTCTGAAGCAAATTCACGTTGCACTTGGTTCAAGAAGAATGGGAAATGAGAGGGATGCAAGGCTCGACCTCTTTACCATAAGGCATATTCCCATTCCGTTCCCCTAAAACAGCGTAAATTGGGATTATTGTAACTTAGATTTAGGTCAATGCTCTTGCTGTTCGTGTTCTTTGAACGATCTTCTTGCTGTCCATCATGATTGAGAAAAGTTCTTGGCCAATCGGGACCACCCATCCGTAGGATGGCTCTATGGCCACATCCTTCGCACTTTCCTCAGGTTGTTTTAGTTATTTAATTACCTAACACATTTAGTGGGACATGTATCAATCAGCTTCCTTAATGAGCCCGTTAGGCACTAGTTCCTTCACGTAATAATGGCACTTGACATAGAAAAAAACAATGTCAAACAAGTTCCTTTTCAACAAGTTATCATATTTATCTTTGAAATACATAAAGTCCAGCCCATAGGCTTATCCAAATCCGCCCGAAGGCTATCCAACAATCCATAGGGATTACTAATCCAAGATTCCACTCGTAGACTAGTATGCGGGCCTCGAGATCCAATCCCAAGTCATGTTGGCCTCTTGTACACGGCCCGGAAGGTGAGGGATTTATGGCTAGAGCCCCCTCTGGCACCCAAGCGTCCTCCTGCTCCAAGTAGCGCCCAACAGAGAGACCTCTTGCAGTGGGTTTGGTCCACCTTCCCGACGCGGTTAACAACCCCCTTGGTTAGGGTCGGGCAAGCAGTCGGGGGTATCTGAAGCTGCCTCTCCCTTCAGGCCTTCAACCTGAAGTATTAGATATCTTTTCATCCTTTAATTCTTTGAGCAAACAAAGCAAAACAATACTCTTAAAACTGTTACAATCACAATCATTTCCATTTGTTGTTATTTTTGGCCAACTGCTAAGGAGCGAATCCTTCTTTCCGAATTCATCCAGCACTCGATCCAGGATCAATTGCAACTTGGTAAGATCCCCAAGGGTTTATTTGTTAACCCTATATCCTGGGTTAGGGCCGTACCCTATTAACCCGACTTAGTCAATACCTTAAGTTTATATATTATTCCAATTTATTTATTGGTCTTTTGCTTCCAAGAAAATATCTAATCCCCGTATCTTGGTCACTTTACCCAAGAAAGGTACTATATCATGACAATTATTCATCCTCTTGCAAGATAAACTTGCGTAAGAATCTTCCAATCTCATTCCGAGGAATTGGCCATTCCCTTGTGATCAAATCACAAGATCATGCGACTCTGCAACTTGTTGCACAAGTGTCGCATCAAACTATGGGACTATTCTACCCATGAATGGTGTCTTCTAATCACGATATCATGATTAGATATAACAAGCCGTTTCTGATTGCATTAGGCCGACATTGTCGGTCCTAGGGTTCGGAGTTTCATCTTTTTAGCAAGAGATTCTTAGGAAAAACCCTAGATCACTTCTCGCAAGTATGTTCCAATGTCCCTACATTCCGTGATGAATGTGGGCAAGTCTTTAGGGTATAGGAGTTTCATCTCTGGTAATAGGAGCGACTAGGTAATGTCCTCAACATGCTAACCCTAGTTAGGTCTTTGGGATATGTTGCATTGAATTAGCCCTTTCTAAACGAGTACCTCTTGGTTTTAGGTGTTTAGGTTTAAACCAATCTAACTTGTCTATTCTTGAAGATAATTATGCTATCATTTCGATAACCACATGATTCATTACCTATGTATAAGTTGATTTACAAACCCTAACTTTTCGGGTTAAGGTCAAAGCATAGGTTAAGTTATAGCATAATTCCAATTTATCATCCTATAACATGCAACAAGATTCATGCTACTAAGCTTTAGGATTTTATGTTTAAACAAGCAGCCTTTTTCTACTTTCAATTCCAAATGAATTTGTCGTATGTTGAACTTACATAAACTTTCGTTGAATTGAGTTTTTAGGCCACTTGCCTAGAGTTAAATCTTCTTCATGCAGCCCTAGTAATTTCCTACGGTTGCTAGTAACTTTATTTAAGAATCATTTCGAAAAAGATGTTCAATAATGCAATATGCGGTTTATTCCTTCCATGCTTAATCGAAGTGTACTATAATAATTCCATTTGGTAAAAATGGACGTTAATTCATCGAATTTCATTACTTTGCAATGCATAAAAATGACTTGCTAGAAATGCATAGAAATCTTATGCTCACTTTATTTTGTTCGTTTTATTGAAAAATACTAATGACCACATCCCTCAATTGTGAATTATTGGCCAAAGTATTTTCAATCGAAAAAACATGCATCCTCATTCCTCAAATGATCCATGCATATTTGAAATATTACGACGTTAATCAAATTTAGGAAGAGGAACTTGGACTCGTGGTGAAATATCCACATGGATGTTAGGAGACGATCCTCCTACGATTGCGCCTTGTGCTTTCTTAGAAGCCATCGCGAATTTGGCCTTTCCGCCTTGGACACAAATTTATGATGTTGGCCGTCTCCTTTGCACGCGAAACTCCCTTTGCGATTCTATCGTCCTTCAGAATTGATCCTTAGAAATGGAACTTATGAATTGTCCCTTCCTTTCGTAGAAGCTCTCGGGGTGCTAATTGTCTTCACGAAAAAGGGGAAAAAGAAAATAGCTTTGTGGTGTGAACAAGGGGGAAAGAGGGTGTTTTTCAAAGGCCAATAGAAAGGGGATTCTAAGATACCCCGGGGTTAAAATGAACCTTGTGTAAGAACGCAAGGGGGGGGGAGGCGAAACTTAATGGCCTTTTACAAGCTCGAATGGGACCCCACAGGGAAAAAAAAAAGGGAAATACTAAATGGTCTTTAATGGATTGGGAAGAGGGGCAAGCAAGGGGTGTAAAATACCTTCTAAAGGGTTTTTTTCTTTGTAGGGGAGGAAAGAAACCCACGGGAATGGGGTTTAATTCCCAGGAAGAGAAAGGTTTAAAAATGCTTACGGTGGACAAAAAGGGGGCTTAAAGAGCCCCCCCTTAGAAGCTTCTAAATCTTCTAGAAAAAAACACGAGGTGTTTGGGATAAGAGATGGCGGCAAGCGAATTGACAAATGGCAGCAGTGGCTTCACAAACTCCTCTCCTCCACGGCAGCGACCAGCTTGGTCTACAAGTGGCAGCTCCTCGAATCAGTGGTGCTAAGCAACTCCTCCCTCCTCACACAGCCACATGGTCCTCCTTCATGGCAGCAAGCATTGCCTTCAGCTCTTCCTCTCTCACAGCCTTCTCCTCCTCTACGGCAGCGTCAAGAGTCTGACCGCTCCTCCCCTCCTACTCTCCTTCCATAGCTTATATAGCTGAGGGGAGGGGATCCTCCCTCCCCCATGCGGCATCCTGCATGGGTTCACCCCCCCCAGCCATCCAACAAGGATGCTTATTCACTCTTGCTATACCCCTCTCCTCCAGCACAACAGTCGGCTGGGGGATAAGGGGAATAAATTTTTTTAAAAATTCCATTATTTTATCCTTTTTTCCTCATGAGAGGAGGTTCGTATGAAGAATGCGTTTATTTAGGAATCGGAATTATTACAAGAGATAAGGGAATTTCAAAGGTTGGAGAGTACCCTGACCCTAAGCAGCACAACTAACAAAGGAGTGGATAAAAGAAACACAAGCTCACCTTCAAGATGTCCAACCTGTCATTGAGAATGAGACCAATGAACTCTCAACCATGAGTCCACCAATTTCTCCTACATACTTGCGAGCAAAAGAGACAACATCACCACATGAATAGCTCCATGGGCAGAGTGAGGACACCATGAATAGACAAGCGGCCCAAGAGCATTGGTAGGGAGCCCATGAAGCGTAGGAGGAAAAGATGGATGGAAAATTGCTAACCACACTAACAAAAACTCCTGTGACATTGTCGTTGTGAGAATTACTTAGGCAAAACTCTGCACTTTGGGATGAATGGAAGTAATGGGTAGAACACAATAATGAACATAAACTACAAGACTTTCCAAACCATAATGCAATGACACATACCAAGCCTAATGATGAGTCCAATGTCTAAGTCCCCACCACAAGTGAATGCATTTTGGGAGGGAATTGAGATGCATGCACTCTTAACTATTGTTTCTCTATGAGATACTACTCGAAATGGGATAGTAGGCATAGGAGAAGAGGTTAGTGTACTTAGTCATGCAATCCTACAAGCTTGGGGAAACCCATCGGGTGAAATAGTAAGGTTCAATGTCACTCCAGTGAATGGGATGAAGGGTCGTGAAGGACTAGCCTCTAAAGATACTAGGAATAAAATTCTCCATGAACTTCATAGTTATGAAGGGAGTGAATTATGATATCTTGATAGGTAGACCTTGGATGAGGAATTCCAGCCAGAATGATAGAGGACTAGGGTAAGGGGCTGATATTCTTGAGCAATAGATAAGAAGCAGTCCGAGTAGAGATAGATACTTGGAAAACCTCCCCAGTGGACTTAGATACCATCTCTATCGTGCTAAAGGGCAACTTGAGATCTAAAGGCAATTATGGACCTCTAATGAGGTATATTCCTTTCCCTGAAGATGAGCATGACTAGATGCACATATTGGCACCCATTGATCTCCCATTCTTGGAGGATGAGAGTGAATACATGAATATATGCAAGCTGTAGACTTATCTAGCAAACTAAGTACGTCGGTGGTCATTATGAATCTCACATGGCCATTAACTCATTACTTATTATATTCAGGTTGTTATGCCTATTTACAGCTAGCATAATTATAGCACCAGTCGACTAGTGTAGTCAGTTATGCATTGTTTGACTTAGTAGCCACTTTCCTTTATGTTGTATCTTATGTATACTTTGTGTACATTGTAAAAATTGTGAAAGAAGAAGAAGAAACTAGCAAGAAAACGTTTTGGCATCCATCTCTCTTCTTGTCTCTTGAGTGAGCTTCTCCTTATGCATTCTGTGTGTGTTGGGCGTAGCATCTTGAGCAAGTCCCCCCACCACGCGATTCTTGACATGGTATCAGAGCTGCGCCACTGAGAGAGGCTGATTTCAAAGGCTGAAGTGAAGGAGAAGAATCAAGGTTCGAGCAAGCAAGCCATTGGTAAGAAGCTCTCCTATCCTTTCACTCTTTCTCTTGGATAGTGCCTGTGGAGGCACCGAAAGCAGGGCAGAGCAAAAATCTCAGATTGCAGTGAGATTTGGTGTGCGCAAAGAGTGCTGTGTCTTCTACAAAACGGCTCTTTAGGGCTATTTCGTACGTATTTTGGGCATCTAAGGCCATTTCAGGCCCCGTTTTAGAGCCGCAAGGTTGCGAACAACAGTTTCAGGGTACACTATGATTTTGACTGTTTTGACCGAAAGTGGGTGCGCATGTTACAGATTGCGAATCTGTAATTCTTGAAGTGTTTGCAAGAAGCAAAAATAAGATTTATGTGCAAACAGGTTGCAGATTGCATGTGTTGTTGAGTAGACAGTGAAAAAGGCTGTCTGGTGTATAAACTGTGCACTACAGGTCGAGGGTTATAGAAGATTTGCTTACTGTTTGGTATTAGTTTTGTGATAATGGCAGAGAACTGTGGAAGCCCCATCATTGAGAAGCTTGACAAGAACAACTACCCTTCATGGAAGTTCCGTGTCACGAACTTCCTTATTAGAAAAGGCCTCTACGAGTTTGTTTCAGGTGAAGAAAAGGAGCCGGAGGTGAGTGATCCTCCAACTGTAGAAGAGACAAAGGCACGGAAGGAATGGAATGCAAAAGACAAGAATGTCATGTATTGGCTATCTATAGTAATTAACAATAATATGCTGAGACATATTAGAAATGCAGAGAATTCATATATAGCTTGGACTATACTTGAAATTATGTTTTCTGTAAATACAAAGGCACAAAAGATTCAACTCAAGCAAGAGTTGAATACATTGAAGAAAGGGAAGATGTCTATCAATGAGTATGCACTGAAGGTAAGGAGCATTACGGATGCATTGGCAGCGATTGATGCAATGTCCAATGATGATGATTTGGTGTCGTCTACCTTGGGTGGACTTAACAATGAAAAGGCTTGGAGTCTTTTGTAACTTTCGTATATGTCAGAAAGCCACTTCTAGATTTCGATGAGTTGGTATTCCTTATGATCACTGAAGAGATCAACATGCCGAGTGAGACATCTAAAGGAAGTGGTGAACAAGTTCAAGCTTTCTACTCCAGTTCAGGAAGGGGACGTGGTAGGTTCTCTTCAAGAGGCCATGGTACAGGATGTGGTAGTGACAACCAGCAAAACAGATTAAATCAACAATTTGGAGATATGCAGGTTTTAGGAGGTCATGGTAACTTTAGTGATTCAATCTAGAGATATGCAGGTTTCAGGAGGTCGTGGTAACTTTAGAGGTAGGGGGAGCTTTAGAGAAAGAGGTGGATGGTAGAACAGAGGCTCTAACAACTCTAGTATTGTGTGTTACTACTGTGGAAAAACAGGTCATATTGCAGCCCAATGTTATGCTAAGAAAGATGATATTCACAATGGTAAGTTGCAGCAAGGAAACTATGCATCGTCTTCACGATAGAATGAAGACAAAAATGAACGTCTGTTTGTTATGCAGCATATGTTGAATGCTGTTACAGGAAAGGGAACACATGATGATGTTTGGTATGTTGATTTAGGTGCATCCAATCATATGACCAGCCATGCAGAATGGTTTGGAGAGATGCAAGATTTGCAAAATGTAGGTTATGTGCAGACGGGTGATGATTCATTCCACCCAATTTCACATATTGGAAAAGTTACCTTGTCTTTGCATGATGGTAAGACAAAGAGTCTTTCAGATGTATTACATGTGCCATATATTACAAAGAACTTGGTGTTAGTTGGTCAAATGGTAGAGCAAGGGCTGCAAGTCAGATTTAATGCAAAGGGCTGCTTTGTAGAAGACTTCAATGACAAGTGCAGGTTGGTAGCAAAGGGAAATAGAGTTGGACGTATGTTTACTATGGATGCTGGAATTCCTACTATGAATGTTGTTATGTATGCTAAAGGAAAAGGTGTTGTTGCAGATATTGAAATTTGGCACAAACGCATTGGACATGCAAATGTACAAAGGTTGAAATTAATGCAGTCCAAAGGGCAGGTTTGCCTACATTTAGAGTTGCAGAATTTCATAAGGTATGCGAAGCATATCAGTTTGGTAAAGCAGGAAAGACAACCCTTTTCACATGACAGAGATGTAAGCAGAAATATCCTTGATGTTGTGCATACAGACATTTGGGGGCCTACACAAAATGTATCTCTTGGAGGCAGTTCATACTTTGTCACATTCATTGATGATTGTTCTAAAAAGCTGTGAGTATATTTTATGAAGGAAAAGAGTGAAGCATTTGAGCACTTTAGAACTTTCAAGGCTGCAATTGAAAGAGAAAAAAGCTTGAAAGCAAAGTGCTTGAGGTCAGATGGAGGGGGAGAGTACCTCTCGAATGAGTTCATTGATTTTCTGAGGTCTCATGGGATAAAGAGACAGTTCACATGCAGATATACCCCACAACAAAATGGGATTGCAGAAAGGAAAAACAGGCATATTGCAGAAGTTGCATGCGCCTTGATGGCTGAAAAGAATATGCCTAAGCATTTTTGGTATGAGGCTATTCATACTGCTGTTTATATTATGAACAGAACTCCCACACTTGCAATTCATGGGATGACTCCTGAAGAATGCTTTACTGGCAAGAAGCGTGATATATCACACTTAAAGGTATTTGGTTGTGCTGCATACGTTCATGTGCCAGATGAGCTATGGAAGAAGCTTGATCCAAAGGCAGAAAAATGTGTTTTTATTGGATACTCTTTAGAGCAGAAAGGGTATCACGGTTATAACCCTATCACATGTAAGTTCAGAGTGAGCAGGGATGTCATCTTTGATGAAATGAGTAGTTGGTATGCATCTAGTGCTGATGCATTGGATGATGATGATGATCATGACACTCATGTGCAGGCTGAAAAGCAAGAATCACGGACTCTTAGTGGACCAGAGACATCATCTGGTAGTCCTTGGTCTGGGAGACTAAGGAGTACCTCTACATCTTCAGGTGCATCTAGTAGCACTACAAGTAAAGACAAAGGAAAGAATAAAGTGTCAGATGGCATTGATGCAGTTCTTGATGGAGACTCCAGTGGCTCAGAGAGCTTGGATAATGAGCTTGGTATTCCTTCTGTCAGGACACCAGGTGTACAAAGAGCTCACAGTAATGTAAAGGCTCCATTGAGTGATCCGGTGGCACGCAGATCTAGCAAGGTTAGATACCCTGTTAAAAGATTTGGTTTTGAAGGTTGTGCAGTTCACCATTATGCTTATATGGTGAAACTAGTTGAGGATGTTGAGCCCACATGTTTTGAGGAGGCTGTTGGTCATGCTCATTGGGATGCAGCAATGGATGAGGAGATGGTTGCATTAGAGGCCAATAAGACTTGGGATCTAGTATCATTGCCAAAGGGCAAGAAAACTATTGGATGTAAGTGGGTTTATAAGATTAAGCACAATGCAGATGGTTCTATTAGTAGGTACAAAGCTAGGCTGGTTGCAAAAGGCTATGCCCAGACATATGGCATAGATTATAAAGAAACCTTCAGTCCAGTTGCTAGGATGGCAACTGTCAAATGTGTCATTGCTTTGGAAGTAGCCAAAGGTTGGAGGTTGCAGCAAATGGATGTGAAGAATGCCTTCTTGCATGGTGATTTGCAGGAAGAAGTGTATATGGATCAACAAGTAGGCTATGAAGATTTAGAGCATCCCACGTATGTGTGCAAGTTGAAGAAGGCACTCTTTGGGCTCAAGCAAGCACCTAGATCATGGTCTGACAAGATCAGAGAGTATCTTGTCAATATTGGCTTTTATGTTTCTGATGCTGATAACTCACTTTATGTGACAAAGGGAGATGCAGGTTTGGTCATCATAGTCATCTATGTGGATGACTTGATTATTACAGGTGATAGTGATAGTGGGATTGCTAAAGTCAAGGAGCTTTTGAAGGAGAAGTTTGAGATGACCAATTTAGGTGAGCTAAGGTACTTCCTTGACATTGAGGTGATCAGATGTGATGATGGCATATGGCTGTCCCAAAGATAGTATGGCTTGGATATGTTGTCCAAGTATGGTATGATAGCATGCAAACCACTTTGAGTCCCATGGGAGCATAATATAAAGTTGAGTGCTGATGTTGGAGATGAGATTAAAAACCCTACTATGTTCAGGAGGATAGTGGGGAGTTTGATCTACATGACCATTACAAGGCCAGACTTGAGCTACGTTGTTGGTCTTGTGAGTCAGTTTATGCAAGTACCTAGAAAACCACATTTGGATGCAGTCAGACACATATTGAGATATGTGAAGTCCACATCACATTATGGACTTTTCTATGAGACAGGTATACATGTATAGGTGTTTGGATACATAGATGTAGATTGGGCTGGTAGTATGTCTGATAGAAGATCTACCAATGGATACATGTTCTCTCTTGGTAGTGCAGCAGTTGCTTGGAGCAGCAAAAAGCAATCTACCGTTGCTTTGTCGAGTACAGAGGCTGAGTATAGAGGTGCTACTGTTGCAGCATGTGAGGTAGTATGGCTACAAAAGTTAATGGCTGATTTGGATGTGTAGGTGAAAGGTCCAGTTGTCATTTATTGTGACAACATGAGCAATATACAGTTGGCTAAGAACCCTGTGTTCCATGCCAGGACAAAACATATTGAGGTACACTACCACTTTGTGAAGAGAATGTACTAGCAGGTGAGATTGACTTGGTGTATGTCAGCACACACGATCAGATAGCTGACATCTTCACGAAGGCATTGGGTACAGAGAAGATTCAAAAGTTTCGAAGCTTACTTGGAGTTGCAGAGATCCAGTTGAGCTTGAGGGGGAGTGTTGAGATGACAAGCTCAACACATGCGGACATTGATGATGGACCGCCTAGTTAGATGGGTCCACACGTCTACACTTAGCATGTCGGTGGTCATTATGACTCTCACATGGACACTGACTCATTACTTATTATATTCAAGTTGTTACGCCTATTTACAGCTGGCATAGTTATAGCGCCAGTCGACTAGTGTAGTCAGTTATGCATTGTTTGACTTAGTAGGCCACTTTCCTTTATGTTGTATCTTATCTATACTTTGTGTGCATTGTAAAAAGTGTGAAAGAATAAGAAGAAACCAGCAAGAAAAAGTTTTGGCATCCATCTCTCTTCTTGTCTCTTGAGTGAGCTTCTTCTTGTGCATTCTGTGTGTGTTTGGTGCAGCATCTTGAGCAAGTCCTCCCACCACACGCTTCTTGACATTAGATAACCTAGCTCTACCAATTTAAAGCCCCTCCAGAATCTCATGGAGAGCAAAGAGTGGTAGTGAACTAAGAAACCTTGCAAGTGACACATAATTCTAGTATCATAATGAGGATTCTAACGATGGGTATGAAGATTTTTATTCCATCAATGAGGAGAGTGAAGAGAAAGTAGAGACCATAGAATATGATATAGATGGAAGAGTGATTGAGAAAATCAGAGGGAACTAAACCCCGAGAGGTCAACACATCTCGAGTGAGCAAAGGAGTTGTCAAGGTAGATTGCCAACAAGCCTTGCTAGAATCGCTCAAGGTGATAATAGATTATGAGTAAGAAAGATAAGTTCATCCTTGCACCATACCGTTCTTTGCAGTAGAGTTAGCTTTAGAGTCGCGAGCACTAGGGGAGATAGCCTCTTCTAGGAGGATGATGATTATAATTTTGACTTTAAGGCAAGCTCTGATAGTGACCCCAAAATACTCGACACACCAAGGGGGACCTTCCAGTCCACCTAAGGCAATAAGTCTAAAGGAGGAGAAAAAGAAATAGTCAAAGTCATCAAAAAGCTAAACATCAAAAGAAACCCCAGAATCTGCCCAAGAACTTCACAAAGTAAAAAAAGGGTGATCAAATAGCGGTGCTAATAGGAGCCAAAAAAAAAGGGCAAGCAAGTGAACCTATTGAAGGCTTGAGAAGGTTAAGAAGATCAGCTTGGTGAGAGAGCAGGATACGCCTTGACCCATGTACATAGCTGATGACCTAATTGAGGAGGAAAATCATGATCTCATAAATCTCCTAAGGGAGTTCACTAATGTTTTTCATGGTCCTTATACAAATAAAGGGAATAAATCCAAGAATCATGACTCACAACATTCCCATGACCCCCAAAATAGTACCAGTCAAGAAATGACCATATGCAATGAATCCTAAGCATGCACATGCCGTAAAGGAGGAGATTGGTAAGCTATTGAAGGGAAGATTCATTTATGAGATAGAGCACACAGACTGGGTGTCACCCATAGTCATAGTCATAAAAAAGAATGGGAAGATTCAAGTGTGCATGAACTATAAGAAGTTCAATGCAACCACCAAGAGAGATAACTACCTATTTCGCAAGTCCATCCAAACCATAGGCACAAGATGACATTATCCATCGAATGGGGGGTGTACTACCTTCAAGTACCTCATGCGTGCCATCTTCAAGGCCATGCTCAGAAAATGGTCGGAAGTCTTTGTTGATGATTTGTGCATCCACACCAACTAGAAAGAGCACTTGGAAAAGTTGTGAATAGCCTTTGAACGGTGTTAGCAATACTGTATCTCACTGAACCCCTTAAAGTGCTAGTTTTGGGTGAAGCACGGTTGCATTTTAGGACACGTTGTGTCGAGGAATGGGATAGCCACAGACTTCTCTAAAGTCAAGGTGATTATAGATCTTCCCTCTCTAACCAAATTTAAGGGAGTTTAATTTTTCTTAGGCCACATAGGATACTACCAATGATTTGTACTCAATTATGCATTGATTGCTAGACCTTTGTACAAGCTATTGATAGTATTCATGTAATATTTCCACATAATAAAAGTAATTTGATTAGTTCAAAAGTTAGTTAGTTAATTAATAAGTTAGTAATGTTACTAACTAAAGTAAAAAATTTAACTAACGTTAATAACTAACATTAAAAATAAATAAATAAATAAAACCAAGAGTTGTAATCCAATATTTTTCTCAGATTGACAAGGATGGCAGCCACCCTTCACGGAAGTTACAACGTGAACGAGAGTTATGAGCTATATTAATCACTAGTGTTAATGTGTTAATGTGTATAGTATGGATAGTATAAAAATATTAGATTTTTTGACAAAACTAGTATATTTTAGATATTTTAGATATTCTTTATTGTAGATATACTAAAGATATATGAACATTTTTAGAATTGGATGTCATGTTTTTAAAAAAAGGCAAGTGATTTTTAAGCCAAATTTGGAAATTTAATGAAAAAGAAAGAATTGGCGAAATCGTGCGCGTCGCAATCGCAGTCTACAGAAAGAAAATAACACTTCAAATAAGGAGAAGAAGGAGTGATATGAAATCTTTCTAAGCAAGTGTCTTGGAGTTTTACTCCCTTTTGGAGCCAATGGAACCATCAGATTTATGATTTGAGCATCATATCACTGATTTTTCCAAGATTCCCTCCACAAAGAGCTCCACTTCTCAGCCACAACCCTTCTTCTCTAATTCACTATAAATAAGAGGCATGGGGAGCAATTAGAGAGACACAAGGACACCCCGAGAGGTTGCGAGAGAGAGGTAGAGAGAGAGCGGTAGAAGGATACCCCTCCAAGAGGTTGCGAGAAGGAGAGAGAGAGAGAGAGAGATTACCCCGAGAGGCTGCAAGGGAAAAAGTTAGCTCAATTCCCCTTTCTCGGTTTTCGACTAAGCCATCTTCTCTTACGCTCTCTCATCTTGAATCTATTCCACCTTCCGTATCTCTTGAACCACTTCTAGACAATGGCTCCAAAGCGAGGAAGTGGAAAGACCATGGAGACCATCGCAACTGGTCAAGCAACGGATATTCCTAGAGATACGAGAGTGCCCGAGGTTTCCAGAGTTGCCACTACCAACAAAACATCGGGTGTGGCTAATGCAAGCATGAGTAAAGACATAATTCCTAATGTCGTCATGCTGCCAAACCAGGTTATTCATTACTAGATTATTATTTTGCTATATAAAATAATTACATAAAATATTAGCTTTTATATTTTTCACTTACAGGAAATGATAACTTCATCTAGAAAGCATACTACTACAAACATAAATGATTATTTGTTATGAGTTGCAGCTAGATTAATTAAGATTCTAAATCGTAGAATCATGTTAGAAATAATTAACGAAGGTTATTGTACATGTGTCTTTATGCGTATTCGATATAGTTATGGTCAAATGTGACAAGGTTAAGTATTGACTAATGCTTGTTATGAAAATTGAATGTCTATTTAAGAGTCCTATAAGTCATCCCCTTGAGTTATTGGCACAATATATTTCTTTAAAGAATTTCACTTATGTTTGGTAAGATAGCCCAAACGGGAAATTCATGCCTTTCTTAACATGTTATAAGAGATGTATTCAATACTTCTTTACGGGGAGGAGAATCCTCATTAGAATGGAAGGGTACCTTAGGATGCAGTCTACGTGGGCTATGTGAAGCTATGAGCTACATGATGGTGTGATTGTCATTGCATCATTTGATATACATTTTAAAGGATTGTTTGTGTTTGCTAGAATCTAGATCTCTGATTGAAATTATTGACAACACAATAAAAGGAACGATTGTTCTATGCTACCCCCAAGCTAGCAGCGAGAGCCTACTCCAAGGGGGTCATGGTTATCACTTTGAGAGGCTTAGACCGGCTCCGTTAGGGAAAGATCTATCAGTAGGGATAGTCTCAGAAAGTAGGAAATGTGGGTGCCAGAGGGGGCTCTCGCTATAAATCCCGCATTTTTTCTAGAATCTGATGAGCCCCTTCGTGACCTAGGATGGATTCCAGGATGGGATCCTGGAACCCTAAATACAAGTTATAAGGGTGGAATCTTGGTGGAAAAAATATCATCGTGGAATTCTATGTATCTTCTGCAAAACACCATATTAGGGAATATGGGAATTTCCAATAAGATTTGGGACACGTGGTCAAATCTTTGGACTTGTCATAACTTGAATACTATAACTCCAAATCGAGCGTTCTATAGCTTAATAGATTCCATTTTTCAAGTGCTTTCCAATGATAGGTCACATCATATGGTTTTGAGAAACTTATGGGCATGTTATCTGGGTGCCACCTTTTTAGTATTCAAAAAATGGGAATCGAGAGATTCCCAAACTCACTAAAATTGTGTTCCAAGGTCAAAAAGATGGGAATCATAATGAGCTTCCAATATAATAAAGAAGTTTAATTTATTCAAGGATTGTTTAAATTATAGGCATGTCTGTGAGATAAATTATGTGAAGGAACATGTGATTTAACAAACTAATTAAGGAAGCTGGTTGTATATGTTTTGATAAATGTGTTGTAGGTAATTAAAAAACTAAAGATGATCCTGTCATCAAAGGAAAGCAGGTTGGAGTAACCCCCGAAGGGTCCATCCAATGGTAGGGTGGTCTAGGTTAGCTGGGATCTTTTCTAAATCGGCAATAGAAATAAGAAGACACACTAGTCATTAGGTAGAACCCACTTGCATTGTTTTAGGGGGCCGGAATCGGATTTGGCCTTACGGGCAGGAGGGTTGATGTACCACACTCCCCTCCATCTCCCATTCTCTTTAAACCAAGTGCAATGGCAAGTCCGTGAGTAATCCTATAAAAGTGGAAACTCAAAATTATTGATGCTAGATGGCTGCTAGGAGACCCATCTGATTATAGGAACCCAGAAATTCAAGTCGATCCTAGTGGGTTTGGCAGGAACTTTCTCGTTGTGAAGTAGACTTAGTAGGGTCTAAGTGACAAACCCCGTGATGTTCCAAGGGAGCACTGGGCAACCTCATTTTTGGAAAACCTATTGATGGACTACTAAAAGGTGTACCGTGGATTGAGACTCTCAGACACCTCAAAATTTGAGTGGACTAAAGATGATCCACAATAAATTCTACACAATAGGATGCATTGCACTCAATGGTTACTTCTACTTTTGGAGTTTGACTTCTATGTGGTCATAATAAGGGAAAGTAGCATTATATGGCAGATCATATGTCCTGCATACCATAGGAGAAGTCTTTGATGAATAGGGAAAGAGTGATGACCTACTATATGCACGAAAGAGAGAATATAAAAGGAAAAAAAAGGGAAGAGAATGCTCCATTTCATTCAGTGGGATTGAGAGAGAGCTAGTGAGAGAGAGAAAGGGACTAACAGGTCTACTGGCAGTACCACCTACAATCCTTGCCATTGTCACATTCAACCCTTCTAGGTATGCTTTGAATCCTTGTGGTTGATTGTTACATTGTTCTAGAATCTTGGGTGCATTAAATAGTGAACATTAAGCCATAAAAAAGGATATTCTTGTCATTTTGTGGGTTTCCTGATGCTACTTGAATGGAGACTGCAAGCCTTGGATGGTTGAGTTATGACTTGGCTCGGACATCTGAGCCACTTGAGGGTGATCCACTTGGGCATCCAACTTGGATGAGGGACTGACTGCTCAGCCTTGGAGACCTCAGATGCGCCACTCGGACGCTCAAACATGAAGCTCTCATTCGAGTCCAAGTTTGGTTTCTTGGACGGCTAGATACCTTGAGAAGTCTACTCGAATGGTTGAATCTATGACTCGAATGGCCATCCTAGTCTGGGACTCGGATGAGTTGTCCAAAACCTTGTTTTGATTTATTTTTACCATTTTGGGACTTGTTAGAACTTGTTGTTTGCCAGTTGACCAGCAACAACCAAGGCAAAGTCTGGAGTAGTAGGTGAAACCATAGATCCATTTGCACTCCAAACCTTGACCTAGAAGTTCGGGGGCGGGTTGTGGGGGGGGGGGGGGGACTAAAAGGGATTGACCATTGTCTACTACTATGGATAGAGACACAAGTGACCCACTCGGCTCAACCACCTATCACGATGCGTGGAGGACCCAACATCAATTTTTAGGAGTAATCAAAACCCCCTCCAAGAGTAGCAAGAACATGAAATTGATTGGACGTAGTTGATTTTATCAAAGGTCACACTTGGCTCTGTAGGCATTTAAGCACATGTGAAAGTTAGAAATCCTAATTTTGCACTACGCACATTGAGTCACTCTACTAGAGTATAAGTGTTGAACATTTGCAAACTATTAGATTAAAAAGGAACACATTAAGGGGAATAAAGCTAAAAATGAACCCATCACATTAGGAATACAACCCTAAGAGTTAGACTAGTGAGCCAAGACACCAAGAAGAAAGACCTAGAGGAGACACACCCATCATGCCATTGAGGGAAGGAAAGGCTCGGCAAGACTTAGACACCTTAGTTGACCTCATAAATGCACTAGTGGGTCAGGAGGCAACCACTATGGTAGGCACTAGTTCGAATGAGGATAATGTCAACCGCAATCTTGACCTTAACATGGCATAGTACCCAAATGACATTCGATGACTTGTTATGTAGTACGACCAACAAACAAGAATAGCACACCATGGAAGATTAGTAGAGTCGATGTCATAGCCGACCTTGAGGAGGAGAAGAGACTGGAAATGACAACATTATGGTGTACTGTGAGTTATAGCTAGGAGCAAAGGCCTAAGAGGTTGCATTAGGAGAGAGAGCTTGATGAGATTCACAAGATCCTATCCATCTCAAGTAGGAACAAAATAAGAGGCAATGCCGATAAGGGAGAGAGCCTTGGAAGCCGACCTTATAGAGAGCAAGCTACTCACAAAAAGCTTGTTAGACAATACCAACATTGAGCAAAGTGGCTTAGCCTTGGTTGCATCATTACTAGCGGGGTTGAGAGTTTTCCTAAATGCCAGGAGCCAAACAAAAATACACATAGTTGCAAAGCAACTCGATAAATACTAGGCAGCAATGATCCCTACAGCTTTGTCGAGCAAGGGTGAGAGGCTAACAACCTCATGGATCCCACTCAATGAGCACAAGTATTTGAGAGATAAGGGATGGACTTGATTCACCAATCTAGACAATGTTAAAAATAATAACTTCACCAATTCAAGGATCCCTTCATCAAGATATTCTCAAAGGCAATACACTTAGATAACCTCATTGTTAAGCTTATGAATGTAAGGGTATGGGACAAGTAATGTTTTGATTGAACTGCTAGCTTGCACTGAGTGTAAGGGTATGGGAAATGTTGGTAGAGATACATCTCATGATCTTGAATTTTGTGGCCATAATTATTGTCCAATTTGTCTATGTTACAGTAACAATATGCTTGTTTTCCTCATTGTTTCTCTCACTTATTGTTTCTCTTCCCCATCTCTCTCTACTTTTCTCTTTCTCCCCTCTCTCTCATTCTCTTTTTGTTTCTCTTTTTTTCTCTCCTTCTCTTTCACTCTCTATATTGGTTTTTCCCTCTATCTCTCTATTTGTGTCCCCCTCCATCTCTATTTCTTTCTTATATCTTTCTCTTTCCCTCTTCCTCTCCCTCCCCCCTCTCTTTCTCTATTTTTCTCTTTCCCTTCATCTCTACATCTCTCTATTTTTATTCCCCTCCCTCTCTCTATTTCTCTCATTCCATCTCTCTCCCCCTCTCTCTATTTTTCTCTTTTCCTCCATCTCTCTATTTGTTTCTCCCTCACTCTCTCTTCCTTTCACTCTCCTTCCTCCCTTTCCCTCGCTCTTCTTTTCTCTCTCCTTGCTCTCTCTCCCTCACCCTTCCTCTCTCTCCCTCCCTCTATCTCTCTATTTCTCTCTTCCCCTCCCTCTCTCTATTTTTCATGAACCCTCATATTTTTCCCTTTTTCTTTCTCTCCCTCTTTCTCTCTTCCTCATCCTCCCTTCTCCTCTCTTTTTCTGTCTCTCCTCCCTCTCCTCCTCTCCCTCAATGCATCTCTATACAAACAAAGATAAATATAGAAAATAAGAAACTTAAAAAACAAAGAAATGGGAAGTGATGTCTCCCTCCCTCTCTATATCTCTCTCTTTTTCCCTCTCCCTTTACTTTTCTCTCTTTGACCTCTCTCTATTTCTCTTTATTTCTCGATTTCTCTCTCCTTTTCTCTCACTATCTACTTTATCTTTCCCTCCGTCTCTCTATTTGTGTCTCCTTTCCTCTCTATTTCTTTCTCCTCCCTCTCGCTTTTCCTCTCCCTCCCTCTCTCTCTATTTTTCTCTCTTCTTCTATCTCTCTATATCTCTCTTCCTCCTCTCTCTCTCTCTCTCTCTCTCTCTCTCTCTATTTTGCTCCATCTCTTTATTTGTCTCTCCATCCCTCTCTCTTATTTTCACTCTTCTCCCTCTCTTTCTCTCACCTCTATCTCCCTCCCTCCCTTCTCTCTCACCCTTTCTATTTTTATCCCTTCACTCTCTATATTTCTCTCTCCACCCTTCTTTCTCTTTTCTTTCTTTATCTTCATTTCTCTTTCTTTCTCCCTCTACCCTCTCTCTCCCTCATTGTTTCTCTCCATCACCCACCTTTCTCCCTCCCTCCATCTCTATATTTCTCTCTTCCCCTCCCTCTCTCTCCCTCTTTGTTTCCCTTCTCTTTCTCGATATTTCTCTCCCTCTTTCTCTCTTCCTCTCCTTGGCTTCTTCCCCCTCCCTTCTTCTCTCTATTTCTCTCCCTCCCTCCCTCTCTTTCAATGCATCTCTCCACAAACAAAAACAAAGAAAGAAAAGAAGAAAACACAAGAACAAAGAAAGAAGAGGCAATGCACCTACTTCAAGAGGCTTGAAGATGAAACCCTTCATGCCTTCCTTCTTCTTCATCGCCTTCATAGCTTTTCTTCATTCACCTTTGTAACCCTCTCCTTTGTGGCTTACCTCCATTCACCTTTGTGGCTTCCCTCCCTTCTCCTTTTCACCCCTCTCCTTTTTCTTTGTGTGTACAATGGTGGCAGTGGAAGAGGTGGTGATGAGCTTTCTTTCTCTCTCTCCCTCTCCCTCTCCCTTTCAAAGGTTTGAGCTCTTTGGCTCTCTCTTATGTTATCTTTCACAAATTATTTGTAGGAATGCTACACTCAAACTTTTAACACCTTTTTTTCTAAGAATGAGTGATGCTATTTGCGATGCAAATAGTGACATTGATATTTTTTGTAAAAATGGGTGTCTTTCCAATTGTCCATCCCTTGTTGTGTTTGCTCCTATGGCAACACGTATAACTAGGAGAGGGTTTTTGGTTAGAAAAAATGATAATTATAGTTTTGGTTCTATGATGGAGAAGAAATTGGTAGGAGTACGATGAGATGAGCATTGGGAGCCCAAGCATTATGGGTTGGTTATCTCTTAAAAGAAGAGAGTAGATTATTTTTTGTATCTGCCTCTATGAGAGCAAGAATCAATGTAAAGATTATTAGTTAGTAAAGCAAATGTTCTCAAAGGACTTTGTTTGCTACTTTCATGTTGAGCTTAATGAAGATGTGAAATAAACCTAGTGATAATAGGTAATTAAGAAAGCTACTTTTTTAAATGTCAAATAGTATGTTAGCATACTTTGTTTAGAAAACTAAAGAAAAACTATGTTGGAAAGTGGACAAGATTTTCTTTTTTGATGGAAAATGATCAATGGTTGGGTGGACCCAATAAGTTAAGTGCTTTTCCCATATCAAAGTATAGGACAAAGAGTTGTACGATGGTTGTGGGAGTGTTGAGATGGTAAGCCCAACACTTGCGGACATTGATGTGATGAGTAGCCTAGTTAGATGGGTTTGTACCTCTATACTTAGCATATCGGTGGTCATGATGATCCTCACATGGCCGAGTGACTTATCACTTATTATATTTGGTTAGTTACACTTACCTACGGAGCTAGTAAAGTTATAGTGCTAGTTGATTAGTATAGTTTGTTATGCACTATTTGACTTAGTAGGTTACTTTCTTTATGCTATACCTTATCTATACTTCGTGTACATTCTATTATGAAATAAAGAATTAAAAAAATTTAGTAAGAAAATGTTTTGGCCTCCATATCTTTTCTTGTGTTCTCGAGTAAGATTCCTCTTGTATGTATTGTATATCTTTGGAAAATAGCTCAAGCAAGCACCTCCACCATATGCAATTTGTAATAGAGTGCTCTTAGTTGTTACTTGTCACCAACTTTTTGAGTAGATTATTTTGACTCATGAGTAGAGCATCCTTTCTTGTGAGTGGAAGAAGAGTGTGGCACATGAAATTCACTATCTAGTCCATCATAAGGGTACATGTGCAATAGTGTTGGAAAAAAATTACCTTTGTGTTTGGGGAAGTGCATATGTTTTTTGCGAAGTGATGCTTGTAACTCAGTGCACCCATCTGGTGATTAGCTTCTCTAGTATGTGCCTCAAGTTAAACTTGTTAGGTACTTTGCACACTTAGCCCATCCAATGAAGTGTAAGCCTTCTTTTCATGCCCAAAATTTGTCCAATCATATTTTCTTGGACCCATCAATTCTCCCCTTCATGAGCACATCACTTTGCATTAGTGAGACCAAATGCTAAAAACATCACTACATTTGATGAGATGCAAATAACATGTCTCTTGCTTTGCCTTACTAAGGGATGGTAATTTTTACTTCATCATTTCAACGTCATGCTTCATCTTCTAGATCAAAACAATGATATGCAAGAATGCAATGACATCACCACACTCGAGGGTAGGGCAATGGTAGACACCTTGTCATTATCGCAAGGTGATGATCATAAGGCTCATGCATTGGCTATCACTGGCTGTACTACACTTAAATGTGTGTAGTGTCTCTAAATAATCAACCACAAGTCATAGAGGTGTTTGCACTTAGTGGACCAATCCATTCAATCACAATAAGTAGAGTGCATGCTAACATGATACCACATGCCTGGACTTGATGTACTATGCATCTTGAACAATAATGCAAAGTCATTCAAGATATCTATGGACGTGGGACAATCCTCCTATCTCTCCAAAATCTTCTCTCTGAGTTCTCTCTTAATGCCAAAATTTTGGTGCATGATTTGTTAGAGCCATGGATGTTGTACTGACCCAAATCCTCTACATGAAAAGGGCTTATCAATGCAAGAACACATTTACAATAGTCAAATCCACATGGTGGATCTTGGGATTACTAATCTCATGCCTCAATTTGAAGGACTTCAACGTTGTTCCCCCCATTTGATCTATAGATTTTGAGTCTTTGACAATGGTATGGAATAGATTCCAAATAGAGTGATTGATCTTGCAACCAAGTAGTATCTACTTTATGTATTGCCATGGTCTTTCCACTAGGTTCATAGTATCCACATTGCAATATTGGAAGAGACGATCAAACTTGGGCCAATGATTTCTCCAAATGAAAGTGGGGCCACATTACCCATTGGTAATGTACCTTTGAACATTGGGACATTTAGCATGCTTTTGAAGGAGGGCCTACTACTTGGCATCAAACTTGCCCTATCTGCTTGAGTGCATCAATTATAAGATAGACAAGTAGGCTATGTCACGTGAACTTGCTAGCACCTACACATAAAAAGATAAAACATCAAGATTGTAGAAGTATTATATATTATATTAACAAGTATGTTTCTTAAAAAAGCTTGCAACCATGAAGTGCCTGCAACAATAGATTCTTGACCCATGGCTTCTTTACATGGAACCAACACAATAAAATGTGACATGAAACCTTATACCTCCCTAATTGGTAGTCTAGAATCCAACAATAGGAATCATTATTTTCAATGACCTTTGAGAAGTCCTCGAGCTTTGGGAGGTTCTTTTCAATTATGATTTTGCTGATGGCCCCACATTCCTCATGTGGGAGAAAACCTTCTAGACTATAGAGCCATGCTCTCTTGATTAGAGCCACGGTTACAAATACACATCATCAATTATAGGTGGGTGCCATTGGGGGGTCCACCTTATAAGAAATCATCTATATAACATGTGTTCAAAGGATATTAATAAATACATTTTGTTTACATGCTATGAGGCCTTAAAAGCATTCCTCTACTATCTTTTCTTCTCCTTCCTATTAGCGAAGGACTCAATCCACACCTCTCATTCTTTATAGCTTGTATGGGAGAGATTTCCATGCTCTTTTACAAAATGAATTGCAATGTGCTTGGCACTTTTCTTGCTAACCTAATAAGGTATGCTTGTCATTGTGTGCTTCCTTTTATATTTGAAACTTTTTCTTACACTTTGCATCTTCATATTTTTCTGAGTATGCCTTTATTCTCCATCTCCCTCTTGCCTTGGGATTGTCTTCCATTTTCAACTTTTTGAAATTTTTTGTCTTGGTCTTCTGAGGGTGTAACATTATCCCCCTCCTAGTTGGGTGCCAATCCCATGGCACCTGATGATGGTATGGAGTGAAATGATAGAGAGTTGGTGAGAAATGGTTCTTGGGGCCTTTGCAGGGAATGCTCTATGAAGTGAGCCTAGGAGGTTGTCGATGGCAAAGATAGATGATTGGTTGAAGAAGGTTGCCATAGGTGTTGGCTTGCTGTACTACCATACAATGTTCATGAAAAGAAAAAGAGTGCACTTCTTAAGGGGTTGTGTCTACCTTATCGTGCAGTACATTGTGCAAGTGATGGTGGAATTGGGAGATGGGTCGGAACCATAGGCATGCCTAAGCTATTGACCCATACTTGAGGACCTAGTTCGTATAAAGGGAGGTGCAGTGATTGTCTTAGGGAGACATGTCTATCAATCATGCCTTGCCCTTGATGTGCCCTAAGTTTTGAAGTGAGGGAAGGCTAGGGTGCTCCCTAGGTGTGGTGATTGTGATGCTCATAAAGTATAGATGGGCTAATTTCATTTTTGTGCTCCTTTTCTTTTCACTTCTTTTCCTTTTCCTTGTTCTTTTCTTTTCTTTTACATTATTTGTAACGTGTCCTCCTGTCTGCTTATAGGACATGTCTTAGGAGCCCATCAAGAAGAGAGTCTAGAAAGTGCCGCCCGGCACTCCCAAGGAATGTTACGGGGTTTGTGATCTAGGTCTCTCCGTGGGTTATTAGCTGCCTAACCCTATCCAACGGGGTTATTAGCTACATTCGATCCGAGATCAATGGCGGATTGGCAAGATACCAAGGGTTTCGTAAGCTGAGTTGCTTGTTTACCCTCTTTCCTTGGGTTAGGGTTTATACCCTGTTGACCCAAATTGTCAGTACCTTAGGTTTCCTTATATTAAGGTCAATAAATCCTGGACAACCTCATTGCCCTAACTTGGTTGGTCGACTGCTTTCTTGGAAAATTTGTAATTTCCCTACTTGGCAAAGCAGTCCCAAGGAAGGGTGATGTAGCAGGATGACTACTCATCCTCTAGAAAATTAGACTTGTACTTAGAACTCGCCAACCTTGTTCTAAGGAGTGGCATTACTATTTTGTGATTTAGACACAAAACCATGCGATGTTTCAACTTGTTGCACGAGATAGGTGTCAGTACCTAACTTGTGGGATTATTTCTTCCATCACATGGTATTCCTTGGTCAAGAATACCTTTGGTCAAGATGTAGGGTATGGGAATCCTCTTGACCCAATCCAACCCCTAACCCTACTAGGCCGATAACGCTTTGGCCCTAAGGTTCCTAAATTCATATGGAAGTCTAGTATTTGGTCAATTGATCCTTAGGGTGAGAACCCTAGATCATTCTTGCATGGGTGTTTAGATAACCCTAACATTTTTGAGAATGTGGGTAGGATCTTTGGGATCGGAAATATTAGGTTGGCATCCTAAGTGCGATACTAGGTAGATTTTTAGCGTAACTTAACCCTACCTAGCACTTTGAGGTGATCGCCATTTGCAATCTAATCGTACCTTTATGATTTTCATGTAAGCTACTCAACTATATGCAGATTACTTAGTTGATCCAACCAACCCACGATTTAAGATGATCTTTCTTTAAAGATGCAAATACATTCTTCTAAATTTGCAAGTAATTTCTCCTAAAAGATGTAAGTAACGTTTGGAAGATAGGTGAGATGCATCATTCCATGCGAGTATGCAACTTCAAACCATAGACCTCCTGCTTTTATGCAACTTAGATATCATTATTTTCCTTGCCCTATACTATAATGATTGACATTCAGAGCTAACTCGTATAAACCCTACGTTGTTGAAATCAAAGCTTTAATATTTTTAATGAAGATGCATTCAAACTTTGATAAGAGAACTCCATGCATGAGTGAATGCCATGAGTCCATCCTTGATTTAATCCTTCCTTCTATCACTTAACCTGACCTAAAATGTAACCATCTTCGCATGCAATTTGCAAAGTTCATAATTTTCTTTCCATGCATTGCAACTATTTGGACATCATTCAATGGGCATCTAAGATTATCTCATACACGAGTCACAACTAGGAAATTATTACCTAAGTGCATTATGTGTTATATGCACTGTTCTTTTCGCGAGGCAATAAGGATGCCTTTAGACAAATCTACTTCTTAACTTATGCAATATGCATTCAAGAATGCAACTACCCTTGACCATGCAAGTACTCATCATGCAACTTAACTTGGTAATTCGATGTGAGTATATGAATTTTCCAATGTGTTCAAACTTGCGTACGAGAATTAAAGACATGCTTAATGCATCCTTTCATGCGGGAATGTTATCGGAACCTGGGCATTAAGAATCCGGGCGTTGTCCACTCGTGTACTCGGGTTGGAAGCTCCTGCGTGTGCACCTCGTGAGTTTTTCTTAGAAGCCATTGATGACATAGATCTCAACTCAGCAAACTCTCCTTGCCCTTTATCCAATTTCCAAACTCCCTATTGCCTATGAACTTACTTTCCTTCTTAGGAATCGGGCCTTGCAAACTCGGTTTTAAAAACTCGAAAAACATGGGTGAACTGGGCTTAGGAAAGCTTCAATAGAAGCTTCCAAGCTTCTGTCCCACAGGGAATGATGTGGAGAGAGAGTGTGATTGGGGAGATGATGACAATGGAGGTGAAGATGATGATGAGGACGATCATGATGATGATAATAATGATGATGATGATGATGGTGATGAGGGCGATGATGGCAATAGCATGGCAGTAGCACGGCAGTTCCTGACGGCGTGGCAGCATGGTAGGCAGCACGATCTCCATAGCAGGCAGCAACAGCATGGTCCAATCTCCTCCTCCTCTCAAGCTTGGGAGAGGGGGAGGTCATATATAGTGTGGAAGGGGGGGGGGAGGGTAGCCACAAAGTGGTGGGTGGCATGTTCCCCTCCCCATGCTCCTCCACCACTCAAGCTCCTTCTCATATTCATACTCATACTCCCTCTCCCTGCCATGCAACGGCTGAAGGGGAGGGGAGTTTTAATTTAAAAAAAATCCAAAATTTTATCCATTATCTCTTTTTCCTCTTGATTTCATCATCTTTCCATAGTTGTGGTTGAGAGGGGTCCACTTGAGCAAGATATTCAGAGATATAAACAAGGGATGATTGCACTAACCAACCCTTAGCCATGCTTCCCTCAAGCCATCCTTTTTGCCTCACAAAATCTTTCAAGGTTTTCATGAAGTGCTCAAGAAAAAACATCCACCTTGCATGAACTGTCCCACAAAGTGTGATCTCATCAATCAAATGTACGAGTAAATGTAATTGAGTAGTCAAAATGGATCGAGGAAAAATTTCCTTCACAAAAAAAACCACCTCAACAGATAATACGTGAGCATCTTGCAATGTGTTTGGATCAATTTCCTTTGAGCTTACGTATCTATCAGGATGTATTTGACAATTGTTTATTTTTGTGTAGAAATTCAAAGATATATAATGAAAAAATACAATGTATACACACCTCACAAGCTCTCCCATCTTGTAAATGATATCACGTACATCTTTAGATACACAATGGGATATGCTAGTAGGAAGTACGAACTGAATGTAAACAATATTCATAGATCAAATGATTAGTTGAGAAAAAAGTCATCATACCCCAAAGTTTGCACATAGTTACTCCACTAATTACTATATTCATGGTTAGAGATACTCTTAGTTGAATCATTTTGTGCCAATCGTGGGACTTCAAACCAGATAGTTGCTCCACACCTCTTTTCTTTTTCTTTATGAAGGCTCCCTTGAGATATCTCATACATCCTATGGGTGTTCGAAAGCTACATATTTGTTCCCTCACTATTTTTTCCTCGTTCTTTAACAACATCCAAGGTGCATGGGGTAGCTCAATCTTTTCTCTGGGTCCAATGCGTGGCCAGGCTCGTCTCATGCAACCAATGTTACGTAAATCCTCCCTTACATTGGCTGAATCACGAGCCCCTATCAAGTGATCCCATAATGTAGATACAACATTTTTGAATATGTGCATGGGGTCCAACAGGTGATTGATCTTGAGTTCAGTCCAATACGAAAGACGAAAAAATATAGAGAACCTAACAAACAAACAATATATTATATAAACAATTCATCATGCTAAATACTTTAAAGTCAATCGAGAGAAATGCACTCCTTACCGACTCATGACGAGTGGAGGGTGGCTGTCGGCATTAATCCATCTCTCCTTCCAATCTCGAATGGTTAGAGATTGTGGAGTCATTCCATTAGTAGGGAGAACATATTTGGGATGGTCAATAGGAAGAAATCGATGATGATTGTCGTAGATAACCTTCTTTAAACGTGCCGGCCTAGAGGAAACTAGAGAGGGACCGCAAATAGGACATGCATGATATCCTGATGTGGTTAAACCTAAACAAACAAGTGAATTAATAAAATGTGATTGATTCAAGTCTTGAATTTCAAATATAGAGTTATATACATGTACCTGAACACTCTCCGTATCTTGGAAAGTCATGCATGGTCCACAACAACATGGCCTTCAACGTGAAATCTCTGGAGGATGCAGATGTGCTTGTATCTTGCACCTCAATACCTTCCCATAACATTTATAACTCTTCAATCAAAGGCTCTAAGTAAATGTCTATGTTTTTTACCTCGTGCTTTCTAGGAATCAAAAGGGACAACATTACATGTCCCTTTTTAATTTCCATGGATGGAGGAATATTATAGTTCACCAATACCATTGGCCATACACTGTATGATGTGCTTTTGATGCCAAATGGATTGATTCCATCCATACCTAAACCAAATCTCAAATTTCTTGGCTCTTTTTTGAAAATGGGCCACATATTATCTATTTGTTGCCATGCCAATGTGTCTGCAGGGATCCTCCATTTTCCATCACTTGAACGATGACTAGGATGCCATGACATGAGCTTTCCAATAGACTTACACTTAAACATAAGTTGAATACGTGGAACAATTGAAAAATGTCACAAAACCTTACAGGGCACATCCATTGACTTCATCTCCACTTCGTATCTTGATTCGCCACAAACAGAACACTCTCGTGCAAACTCATGAATCCCACGAAATAAGACACAATCATTGACACGTGCATGGATCTTGACATAATCGAGGCCTCCCAGAGATGTCAAGTAATGTCTTGCTTGCTCTCTCTTAGTTGACAATTTGTTTCCTTTTGGAAGCATTTGTGATAATAACCTACATATATTTTTAAAAGTGAGTTAAAAAACCACCAACATATATTTGTGTCTGATTTCAAAATAGAACAATTAATATTATGATTCATAAGCCAAACTGAATTGATACCTACTTCAATAATGCATTCAAACTGACATTACTCCATCCATAAATTGTTTGCAAGTTAAGTATCTCGAGGGATGTACGAAGAACGGAGTACATACAACCTTCATACAATGGAGTAGATGACACTACATACAGTGGATCATCTGGCTTCGTAGACTGACCTTCTCCCTGAGCCGGTTGCGAAAATAGATGGTGTACCATGTTATCCAAAATCTCATCCTCTACAACTTGATGGGGCATTTCATGAGGGCTACTATCATGGTCATTAGTCTCCACTCTTCTTGAAGACTTTGACTCCTCGCATCGACGTTTTGCAGCCTCTCGACGCTCGGGAGGGAGCACCTGAGGATGTGGCACCACATCTTGCTCAACCACAAAAGGGAGTTTCATGTACGTTGATATATATTGAGTAACATAGACTAGAAATCTTAGTGTTTAAAAAAAACAATGAATACCATTGATTTTTCTTGGTCCCATTCTCCATACATGATGAGGTGTGACATTGCAACTCAACGTGCTCGAAAAATACACCCTCGACAATGATCACACATGCATTTAATTTTTTGTCGTAGCCATGCATCTCGATTATGAAGACATAATGTTTCATCCTCACTTGAGGATGTGCTCGTTGACTCATCAGCATGCACCGCACTAGGTGATGACGACGACATGATTAAACCTAATTCATAACAACATCAAAATATTTATCATTCATATGTTTATATAAAAAGTTCAAGCTAGCGTATTAATTATTCTAAGATCTCAATTTTAAATACACAAAACTTATCATAAATACATAAAAATTTATGATAAGTACTATCAAAACTTATCTTAAAAACAAAAATTTATGATAAAAGCTAAATGTGCGTCTATATTTGCGTTTACCTACGCGTCTAAATTTGCATTATCGAAGGTTTTTTGAAAGCAAAGCCGTGTCTACAGAAGACCTTGATAAATTTCAAGATGGAAGATCAATCAAGTGAATGAATACTAATATGCAACAACAACGTCAGCATACTGTGCATTGAGCAAAAGAATATTTTTAACAATCATGCCCAAAAACACTTAGTTTCAATTCCAGGCCTGATATGACTGCAATTGACTCCTGTGATGTTGATCAGTTGGAAAGATCAATAGTATTGATGGTTTTAAGGGTTTGCATCTGGAAGGAATGATGGTAATGCATTAATTAACCCATCAAGAGCCCCATAGGATGGGCTTTTTGTGGAAAAGTTTCTATTAAAGATAGGACACCTTCTGATAAGTCTGAATGTTGGGCTATGGCTGCTTCCTAGCTTAAGAACTGCTCCTTGTTTGGCAATTACCATACATTAAGAGATTAGCCACCTCTGTAAATGTGTTGTTTTCTACTAGTTCCTCTATATGATATCCTTTATAACACAATATCCCTTTGTCCCCATGAATATACGAAATAGATGATTGTACAGGTGCTGTGTTAAGATAGCCTGGATCATAAAGCTTCAAACCAGTGCCATCTCCTGCTGTGATCTTCTTGAATTCAGAGGCATTAATGGTCCCTCCTTCACTGATTGACACCTTATACTTCTTTCCAGTTCTGTTGTTAATGATGGTAAGTGAGTACGGGCCAGTGGCAGGTTGCGAGATGGTGTTGGATCATTGGATGCTAGCTTCAATCTCCAACTCAGTAGCTTTGACCACTTAGCAGCTTCGTCTGTTGTTGTTACTGCCTTCTCTAGTTCTTTGTTCCTTAATTTCAGTTTACGTTTTCCTTTACCCAAATTCACGTAGAGCTCTCTGTTTTCCTCTGGACCCTCCAAATTCACGTAGGCGTTTCTTCATACAGCCCTGCAATCATTTCAACTTTCTGTGATTGAGTTCTCAGTCTGATTGAGTACTTGGATATATTCAGCCACTCCCTTGATGCCACCACCTTTTTAAATGCTAAGTACTCCTCCCTAAGCACTTGCTCAAACTGTGACTCACTCACACCATCCCTGAATTTGATTATTTGTGTTGGGCGACGATCTGAAACTCCTGGCACCTATTTACAATTGCTGTGGAATTCTTTCAACAACTCTACAATCATTCCTCTAGCTGGCATCTTTGTTTTTCCCCCAAATCCTCTATTCCTTCCACAATCCAAAAGCCTTTTTTGAGTCTATTACAGAAGATATTGAAGACGAGTCTTATGGAAAAGAATCTTTCGTCGGTTGAGATGCTGCTTCAGCCTCGAATGGTGGTGATCCCATTCCGTTAAAAATGCAAACAGACACTGAATGAATGAATGAAGCACCTGTCTATCTGACGATGGAGGATGATGATCCAACTCTCGTTTTCCCAAAATGGATGACTGATAGGAAGCCGTCGCCTCTTCTGTCGATTAGATGAACCGAAGAGGGGAAATAATCAAAGGGGGGAGAATGAAAAGCAATAAAGCTCCGGTTGTGTTTCTCCGGGTTTGTTTGAGCTCCTGGCTATGACGGCTACTTCAGATTGAATACGATGCCGATGATGATCATAAAAGGCGAGCCTTGTCGGGATCTCCCTAAAACTTCTTCCCCCCAAAAAGGCTCTTTCAAAAATAGTTCTCTTTTGCTTTTTCTTTTTTACGCCCCCTTTGTCCTCTTCCCCCAGCACAGATGTAGGCACAATGGTAGGCACTCGCCGATGGACATCGACTGGCCAGTTCTGCATAACAAAAAGCTGAGAATGCTACTGCTAAACCAGCAATTAAGAAAGATAGAGTTAAAGCTGGACCAGATCTTTCTCTGGCTACAGTACCAACAAGTACATACACTCCAGATCCAATCGTTGATCCCACACCCATCTGCTAGCTTGTAGCCAACCCAACCAGTTTTGAAGCCTATGACAGCTCCAGTGGCAATCACAAAAACTAAAACACAAACATTGGCAGAAGTTACGGTTGCTTACACAACTGCACTCTCTTTTATTCCAGCACATAGCAGAATAGTGATCACAATAACCAAGATGGCTGCACATGGATCAATCACTATACCAGTTGCAAAGAGCTCTCTCTGTACCAGCCAGGCAGGCAGTTTGTCTTTTCCTCCCAACAATAAGGCTAGATTGGGAGATATGTCACGTGCTACTGCAGAGCCACCAACAGTATACTCCAAAATCAACACCCAACCAATCAGCCATGCAGTCCCTTCCCCAGCACATAATGTGGACCAACTGTTGATTTGTACCCAAATTGAACTGTAGGATGAACCACATTATTATGTTTGGACACCTCATAGCTGGTAAGATGGATAGCTCTCTCCCATTCAAGCATTCCATTAAAGAGGGCTTGAGCTTCAACCATACATGAATAGTCACCATACGTGTAGATAAATGCCATTCCAAACTCAGGAAGCAGATCATACCTCTAGATAGATAGAAAGCAAAGCATTCCATAACACAATAGTGTGCTCAGACAACCCATCAAACACATTCTCTGCATCTACAATGCTCCCACATTTGCTATACATAGACACCAGGGTACTATAAACATAAATGTCTGATGTAAATCCTTTCTAAAGAGCATCAACATATAATGCTTGTCCAGTGTAAATCCTTCTCTCCTTAGCCCTACTCAATATAGACTGAAAGCATCCCTTCATGCTCACCACTATACCTCCAAACTTCTCTCCACTATACTCATATGCAGAAAATAAATGTAAACACAACAAATAAGTATGTACAAAGTATCAAATCACACACACAACTTTTGGGTGGTTTTCACACCTCGAATGCGCAGCAGTACGACATCCACCCCCTCTAATCCTGTGCATCCTCCAGATGGGCCAACTACCCATGATCGTTATCATCAAGATCCACAAACAGATCAATCTCTTCATTATGCATTTCTGGTATATCAACAAGATTATCTGTCATATCATCTGTCTCTTCCATTGGAGTTTCTTCTCGTTGCTCTTCTCTTGCAAATTCTTCCAATGCATAATCTTCATCATTTGTTTTCTTGAAAATCTTGATTCTTTTTCCAGCAATAGGAACTCTAAGCACTGTCCCATCCAATTCTGTTAACTCATATGTTGCATTATCAAAAACATGTCTGACTATGTACGGCCCAAACCATCTTTTCACCATCTTCTGAAGTGCAGTATGCTGATTTTCAAGGCTGCTATCAAAGACCAATACCCAATCTCCTTCTTCTATTGCTCTAGGCCGCAAGCGATGCCTACTGTCAAACCTGTCCTTATTTCTTAGTCTAGCAACCTTCAACCTATCAATAGCTAGCTGAATATCCTTTGGTTTTCTCTCCAACTGTCGAATCCAAAGAGCTAAGAGCTCCTCTCTCGTCAAATCCTCCTGCCAAGGTAAAACTGACCAAGTCAAAGCACAAGTCTCAGTCGGCATAACAGGTTTCTGACCATACATCAACTCTGTAGGCATATATCCTGTGGTAACACTGTGAGTCGTACGATCAGCCTACAAAGCAAATGGTAGAAGTCTCGGCCATTCTCCAATCCGTCCTCTACATGCTTTGGCTAATGCTTTCACTATCGGTAGATGCCCTCTTTCACTCTTCCCATTTCCCTCTGGATTATATGCTGTAGTTAGAGCCAACTTGATTCCTAGCTGAGAGAAAAACTCCCTAGCTTCATCTGCATCCAATTCACCACAATCCGCAGTGATCTTACCCACACAACCATACCTGTAGAAAATTTCCTCCAATAAGAACTTACACACTGCACTAGTGGTCTTCGTTCTCAAAGATCTGCCCTCAACATGATTGTTAAGATCCTCTCTAGCCAAAACAATGTATCTCATCTGCCATAGACCCATAGGCATAGTAACCAAATCAACTACCCACTTATAATGAATGCATAGCGGATAGGTCAGATGAAGCTCATCTCGATGACGCACTACCGAATACATCTGACAGTCTCTGCAAGTCTCAACAAAGTGAGAAACATCTCTATACATGCCTTTCCACCAATATTTCTCCTTGATTTTCTCATAAGTAGCCCACACTCCTCTATGACCAGCCCAAGGACTCTCATAAAACTCCCTCATCACTGTAACTGTGTCTCTCTATCGCAGACAACCCGCAAAGGTAATCCGCCTCTTTTCTTCAGAAAGCTTCCAAAGAAATCCGTCCTTGAGAAAATAACCATAGGATTTCCTTCTGATCTTCTTGAACTCTTCATCCGTCCATTCATCTCTTTTGCTTAGTGTACTAAGGTACTTGCCAATCTGCAACCAATCTCCAACATAGAGTTCTTCTATGAAAGCCATAGTATCATAGACATGACAAACATGATCAACCATAGTGGCTGAAATTTCTGCATCATCCTCTTCTGCAAGTAGAGTCTCCTCATCATCATATCTGGCTCTAGACAACATATCTGCCACTGGATTATCCTTCCCTGCTATATGTTTAAATTATGGATTTAATGACTTGATGTATGCAATCCATCTCAGCATAGCTATATCCGGAGTAGAGCAACTCGTGATCATACCAATCAATGGCAAGCAATCTGTCTCTACCACAATTGAAGCTCCAATAAAGTATTCCTTGTCACATTTGAGAGCCGTGACAATCCCTAGTAGCTCCCTCTTGATTTGCGGATATCTCCTCTGTCTCTCGTTTAGGACTTTCGCCCCAAACCGAATAGCATACCTATTTCCATCTACATCATCTTGACCCACAGCCCAACCTATGCCAATTGGACTAGTGTCAACTGTCAATACAATAGGCTTTCCACAATTATAATCCATTTTCCTGAGAGTAGGAGCTCTGCAATAACTTCTTCAATTTCTGCATGGCTCTAGTGTGGCTCTCATCCCAATAGAATTTCTGCCCCTTTCGAAGCAACTGATATAAACAATCTACTATGTGTGCAAAATGAGGTATCCAAATCATATAAAACACACAAGCTCCAATGAATCTCCGTACCTCTGAAGTGGTAGAACAATACTCCGCAATCTTGCCTATAACATTCACCTTATCAGATGAGGGTTTCCTGCCATAATATCCACACATATGTCCAACAATAACAACCTCATTCACTCCAAAAATAGATTTTTGCCCTGAAAGTGTCAAGTTCACTTCTTCTAACTTGGCCAAAATCTTCTCACATGCTGAAATATGATCAGCCACAAAGTATCTACATCCCTGCTCATTTAGACTCTCATTCTTCTCTTCTTCTGCACACCCCTTAATGGACACATCATCCAAGAAAGGCATAGTAAGCTGAGGTATGTAATCCCGAAGGACCTTATGCATAGCATTCATCATATGCGCAACAGAATTAGTGGCACCTTGAGGCAAGGTACACATCCTGACAAGCCCAATAGAAGTTCTCATAGTGGTTATGTCCTTGCTTTCCAAAGCCAGCTGAAACTGATCATATCCCGAATACAAATCACCTAAAGAATAGATGGCACGTCCACAAATGCTTTTGCAAACTCATCCACAACTGGACCTATACCAACATTCCTGATAGTAACTCTGTTCACTGGCTGCATATCCTGAATAAATCGGAGAGTACCATTCTTCTTTGGAACTGTAAACCACCTGTTTGAGTATGGTGCAGATGAAGGCTCAAGAATTCCCATCCTGATTTTCTCATTCAATAAATCAATCAGCTTTGGCAGGTGTGCTTTAGGCACTGGAATAGGTCGGAGATTCCATGGAATATGAGGAATAGTAAAAATGACCATAGGAGCAACAATATCAGGATTCACACATCCAATCTCATGTGGGAAAAAAACAAATCCCCTTCCATGTCGCTCAAGCATCTCCTGAAAGCATTGCTTCTCTATGGGTAGCAAGAAATCATCATTTCCAATTTTCAATTCAACAAGAGTCTCTGCTGAAAATTTATGACCAATATGCTCCGATTCCTCAAAATTGGCTGTGTAGCAGCCCTCTCTATTTGCTGATCACTATCAGGTGGAAGCGGTACAGATACCGGCTTCACCTTCTTATCCACAGTTTTGTATTTGGTGTCAACCCTGGCTTCATTATGCTCTTCTGCATTACTCAAATCTTGCTGTAAATCCGCAATTTTGCACTCCAATGGCTAAATATCCTCAGCCCTCTGCTCTATGGACTGTATAGAAACAGCCCTAAACTCTGGATGCTGAAATATTTCAGTAGTAAACTCTGTTGGCTGAAAGTTTTCAGCCCTCTGTGTCTCTGAAAGCTGATCATAACCAGCTGGAAACTCTGTTTGCTGAATTTCTTCAGCACTCAACACTTTTTGCTGAGTCACCTCAGCCTCTGACTCAATCTGTGACACAAAATCTGCAATTTCATGAAACATGTCTAGGGATTGCACTAATACATTACTGTGACAATTCTGCATATCAGTTTTCAGCATATCTTTCATCTCTTCCATCGTATCTACACAAATCATACTGTCATACATCCCATCTATGTGCTCATCATCCTCCAAAATTCCTGCATTTTTCAAATTTTTCTCCTTCTTGCATATATACTGCATGACAGCTCTAGGCAACCTAGAAGTCTTCTGATAGCTCATCGAATTGTTTGCTGAAATCCCAACAAAACCGGAAGAGAAACACTGCTACCAGGAGGCGAGAACTCCAATCTCCTCTACTCTGTACCACCGTCGTCTCGTGAAACGGCGGTACCTAATGAAAACTCGAATCCCTCACAGTGGGCAAAGGTGCATCTCTGAGAGTATCCCTATTTCTAACATGGTTCACACACACAGTCATAAACTGAACTGCTCTCATGCCATCTTTACTGCGAATTCGTGCATAAGCAGATCCATCATCCATTACCTTTGTTTCCATGCGCATCTCTGTGATGAATGGCTATCCAAGAATTATAGGATAAGAGCATGAATCCTACACAAAGAAATGAAAATCCTCCTCTACATCACCAATAGAAACCCTGACACTAGGACATGCAGCATACAAATCACCTGCAGTGTTATTGGCAGCTCTCATACTCCACCCATGCTCTACATCCATAGGCCATCTATTACTCTCATAAACTCCATGAACTATGAGATTAACCTCTGAACCATGATCCACCAATGCAACATAAGGTACATGTTTCTCTCTAGTAGTTGCCCTAGCCCAATGGCTCCGCGAAAAGTGACTACCCGGCCAGGCTCATCAGTTTCAGCATAATGTATAGGCTGAACCCTCTTCTCTACCTGCGGAAAAACAAAAGCATTCTCAACCATAACCTCATCCTCATCCTCATCCAACTCCCCAATCAAAACTCCCTGTGTATCAGTGGTAGGCAATGCATGTCTTTTCCTCTTCAAAACCTCCTGAAACTAATCTTGAAACTCACTTTTTGAGATGTCCAAAACCTTAGAAATAGTGAAAGTCACCTCATTGCCAAGTATCTTGTCATTAAAGATTTTCTTCATGTCTGTAGATTTCTCAATATCGGACATCAATCTAAACCCTGGATGCTTTCTCTCTCTAGGCTCTTGCCTCTTTTCTCTCTTTTGAGCATCTTCCATCTGTCAATCTGGCCCTGGTCTCAAAGGCGGCCCTGCAGTAGGTGGTGTAGCAAACTCACCTCCTCTATTCTTCTTAGCTGCACTTGGATTTTCTTCATCCCTCTTACGCTTCTCCTCAACAAGTACATCTACTCCCTGAGACTTAGCCAAATAAGCATAAATAGAGTACCTGTCAATAGGCGAATCCCAACCTGTCTCTGATCTGATGCTAGAGCCTGCACTAGTCAAAACAGTTTGCTGAATTTTTCCCTTGTTTGCAGTCTCCATAGCATAAGTCCATAGTGCTGATTGAGTCTCTGATCCCTTCTCAATCTGGACTCCATATGCAGAAGCATCACCTCTAGCTATCACATAAGAAGTACGTGCAGCCATGTCATCCACTAACTTCTTCATTCCACCTTTACCAAAGTTGGTAGCAAGTGGAGCTCCTGTTTCAGTCAACCAAATCTTACCATCTTGTCCCCAATATACCAAATTCTTCCTCCTTGCATCCTGAAAAGATTCACAATCCCTGCAATGCTGATGGTCCGTACTATCGCACCAAATACATCTCCGATCTCTCCTAGGTGCACTAGGAGCACTAGAAGAAGTAGTAGGCGCAATCAAAGCAAACTTCTCTTTCAATTTTCCCACCAACTCTGCTTTAACTGACTCCAGTGTCAAATCTGTTATGCCTTTGATTATGTCATCAAGAGAGGTAGGCACCGATGGACCGGATGGTTTTGGAGCAGAAGGTGTAGACATCGGTCGTGGAACAAGAGGAATAAGAGGAGTGGAAACAGTAGGCACTGGCATAGGCCAAGAAACTGGCTGAGGAGGAGAAGAAATAACAGGGATAGAAGTAGGCATAGGAGCAGATGATGGTGTAGGTGTCATGGAACCATTCTGTAGACAAGTTTTCCAAATCCTCCTCTTAGTCAAAGTCGAGACTGCATCCTGCCAATCCGTTTTAAGACCCTAGGCTTCGTGCGATCCTCAAGAAGCTCACCCAATTCTTCTTGAAGAGCAGGATGTGCAGCTTGCAAGAAAAGCTCAACTTTTTCAACATCCAATGCTCTTTGTTCAATAGCATCAAGCTGACTATACCTCTCTTCAAATTCTCGAATCAACTCTGAAGCAGCTAGACCTTTGTTTGGCATGTAGACCCACTCTCGGAATGACCACCGAGTAGCCATACCAAAGTCCTCAAGTAAATATTCTTCTTTCAAGGCCTTCTTAAAATCTTACCAATGTGTATTTTGAATAAAAAGATCAGTCACTTTTGCCCTCAAAGCGGTGTGACAAGACGAAGGAAGTACTTACTCATAAGTCCAGCTGGAACTCCAAAAAACCCCATCTTGATCTCATATGTCTTCAAATATGCTGAAACATTACGGCCATCAAATAGCTTATTCTCATTCTCAACTGCTTCAATAGCCTTAGTCGCGTTGTTTGCATTCTCCTACTCCGAATAGAGTTGCTTTTGCTGAGACAACTTTTGTTGATGCAATTGTTGCTGCTGCTGCATATACAATTGTGTCTGCTGATTTTGGAGCTGCATATACATGGACATATTCTGCAAAATCTGCTTTAGATCCTCTGTTGAAGTACATGATGCAGCAGTCATTGATGGAGCTGAAGTAGAGGATGCAGTTGGAATCGTGGAAGAAGCTGAAATAGAGGCTGAAGTATCTCCCATCCTGAAATTTCTGCGACGCTTTCATGTCGGGTTCACCAAAGATGTCGAAGGGTTTTTGAAAGAAAAGTCGTGTCTACAGAAGACCTTGATAAACTTCAGGATGGAAGATCAATCAAGTGAATGAGTACTAATATGCAACAACAACGTCAGCATACTGTGCATTGAGCAAAAGAATATTTTTAACAATCATGCCCAAAAACACTTAGTTTCAATTCCAGGCCTGATATGACTGCAATTGACTCCTATGATGTTGATTAGTTGGAAAGATTAATAGTGTTCATGGTTTTAAGGGTTTGCATCTGGATGGAATGATGGTAATGCATTAATTAACCCATCAAGAGCCCCATAGGATGGGCTTTTTGTGGCAAAGCTGCTATTAAAGACATGACACCTTCTGATAAGTCTAAATGTTGGGCTATGGCTGCTTCCTAGCTTAAGAACTGCTCCTTGTTTGGCAAATTTCCATACATTAAGAGATTAGCCACCTCTGTAAATGTGTTGTTTTCTGCTAGTTCCTCTATATGATATCCTTTATAACACAATATCCCTTTGTCTCCATCAATATACAAAATAGATGATTGTACAGGTGCTGTGTTAAGATAGCTTGGATCATAAAGCTTCAAACCAGTGCCATCTCCTGCTGTGATCTTCTTGAATTCAGAGGCATTAATGGTCCCTCCTTCACTGATTGACACCTTATACTTCTTTCCAGTTCTGTTGTTAATGATGGTAAGTGAGTACGGGCCAGTGGCAGGTTGCGAGATGGTATTGGATCATTGGATGCTGGCTTCAATCTCCAACTCAACAGCTTCGACCACTTAGCAGCTTTGTCTGTTGTTCTTGCTGCCTTCTCTAGTTCTTTGTTCCTTAATTTCAGTTTAAGTTTTCCTTTACCCAAATTCATGTAGAGCTCTCTGTTTTCCTCTGGACCCTCCAAATTCACGTAGGCGTTTCTTCATACAGCCCTGCAATCATTTCAACTTTCTGTGATTGAGTTCTCAGTCTGACTGAGTACTTGGATATATTCAGCCACTCCGTTGATGCCACCACCTTTTTAAATGCTAAGTACTCCTCCCTAAGCACTTGCTCAAACTGTGACTCACTTACACCATCCCTGAATTTGATGATTTGTGTTGGGCGATGATCTGAAACTCCTGGCACCTGTTTACAACTGCTGTGGAATTCTTTCAACAACTCTACAATCATTCCTCCAACTGGCATCTCTGTTTTTCCCCCAAATCCTCTATTCCTTCCACAATCCAAAAGCCTTTTCTGAGTCTATTACAAAAGATATTGAAGATGAGTCTTATGGCAAAGAAGCTTTCGTCGGTTGAGATGCTGCTTCAGCCTCGAATGGTGGTGATCCCATTCCGTTAAAAACGCAAACAGACACCGAATGAATGAATGAAGCACCTGTCTATCTGACGATGGAGAATGATGATCCAACTCTCCTTTTCCCAAAATGGATGACTGATAGGAAGCCATCGCCTCTTCTGTCGATTAGACGAACCGAAGAGGGGAAATAATCAAAGGGGGGAGAATGAAAAGCAATAAGGCTCCGATTGCGTTTCTCCGGGTTTGTTTGAGCTCCTGGCTATGACGGCTTCAGATTGAATATGATGCCGATGACGATCATAAAAGGCGAGCCTTGTCGGGATCTCCCTAAAACTTCTTCCCCCCAAAAGGATATTTCAAAAATAGTTCTCTTTTGATTTTTCTTTTTTAGCCTCCTTTGTCCTCTTCCCCAGCACAGATGTAGGCATAATGGTAGGCACTGCCAGCCGATGGACATCAACTGGCCAATTCTGCATAACAAAAAGCTGAGAATGATGCTGCTAAACCAGCAATTAAGAAAGACAGAGTTAAAGCTGGACCAGATCTTTCTCTGGCTACAGTACCAACAAGTACATACACTCCAGCTCCAATTGTTGATCCCACACCCATCTGCTAGCTTGTAGCCAACCCAACCAGTTTTGAAGCCTATGACAGCTCCAATGGCAATCACAAAAGCTAAAACACAAACATTGGTAGAAGTTATGGTTGCTTGCACAACTGCACTCTCTTTTATTCCAGCACATAGCAGAATAGTGATCACAATAACCAAGATGTCTGCACATGGATCAATCACTATACCAGTTGCAAAGAGCTCTCTCTATACCAGCCAGCTAGGCAGTCTGTCTTTTCCTCCCAACAATAAGGCTAGATTGGGAGATATGCCACGTGCTACTGCAGAGCCACAAACACTATACTGCAAAATCAACGCCCAGCCAATCAGCCATGCAGTCCCTTCCCCAGCATACAATGTGGACCAACTGTTGATTTGTACCCAAATTGAACTGTAGGATGAACCACATTATTATGTTTGGACACCTCATAGTTGGTAAGATGGATAGCTCTATCCCATTCAACCATTCCATTGAAGAGGGCTTGAGCTTCAACCATACATGAATAGTCACCATACGTGCATATACATGCCATTCCAAACTCAGGAAGTAGATCATACCTCTAGATAGATAGAAAACAAAGCATTCCATAACACAACAGTGTGCTCAGACAACCCATCAAACACATTCTTTGCTTCTACAATGCTCCCACATTTGCTATACATAGACACCATGGTACTATAAACATAAATGTCTGATGTAAATCCTTTCTGAAGAGCATCAACATATAATGCTTGTCCAATGTAAAGCCTTCTCTCCTTAGCCCTGCTCAATATAGACTGAAAGCATCCCTTCATGCTCACCACTATACCTCCAAACTTCTCTCCACTATACTCATACGCAGAAAATGAATGTAAACACAACAACTAAGTACAAAGTATCAAATCAACACACAAATTTTGGGTGGTTTTCACACCTCGAATGCGTAGCAATACGACAGCGTCTATTTGTGTGTCTAACTTCGCATCTATACGCGCGTTTACATAAACTTAGACGTGCATATACACGCAAAAATAGACGCAAACGTCAAAATTCAAAAGATACTTTAATCATTTCTTTTCAAACTGTGCCTTTTCTTTCCTGCGTTTTTTGCATGTTCTGAAGCTCAACTTTAGCCGACATGCAGTCTCTTCATGCCTCACCTCTTCATGACTCACCTCTTCTTTCACTTCAAAGAGACAAGAACTGAAAAAGGAAAGCTAAGGAGAGGAAGAAAGAGAGAACAAGAGAGAGGAGAACAAGAGGAAGAAGAAGCAAAGGGAGGAGACAACAAGCAGCAAGCAAGCATCAAGGGAGAGTAACTCACCAAGGAGAGGAAGAAGGAGAAGGAAGAAGCACCACCATCCTCCACACCAAACACCCAAGGTGAGTCCTCTCTCTCTCTCTCTCTCTCTCTCTCTCTCTCTCTCTCTCTCTCTCTGTATTAGGATCTATGATTGAATTTTGTATAGCACAAATAAATCATGAATGGCGGTCGTCGGACTGAAATCAGCCGAGTGAGCATGTTTGCCAACGTGTCTACATTTCAATACAAACGCACGGATAGACGTGAAGCTATGTTTGCTGTCATTGCATCTGTGGCCATGTCTTAGAACGCATGTATTCTACGTCGGAGACACGAGAATACACGCACTCTGTATAGAAGAAGCTTTGACTTAAGAGTCGCGTCTCCAGGTGCGTGTAGCCTACATGTGAGACGCGGGAATACACGTACCCTACCCAAAAGCTTTGACTTCAGAGTCGTGTCTCCAAGCACGTGTATTGTGTAGTCCACACGCAAGGATACACGCGCGTCAGAAGCATTGACTCAGAAATCGCATCTAATAGTGCGTCTATACTACATCTCGGATGCGGATATACACGCGCTCTGACCAAAGGGTTGACTTTAGGGATGCGTCTAAGAGCGCGTCTATCCTGCATTTTAGATGCGGTTATACACGCGCCAGCCAGCTCTGATAAAAAATAAATTTTTATTTCTAGAATGGTAAGAATTTGTCTTTTTCTAGTGTTTTTTTTTACAGATGTCGCATCCTGGTTCATCTAGCAAATGACCTGGATTTGGATCACATGAATGATACATTGGGCTTGTTCGGCAGAGGGGTCAATGCATTTTTTGGAGGTTTTCCTAGTAAGGAAGACTTCATGGGAGAGATGACCAGACATCTTGGCCACTCTCCCACAACAGATGAGGTGTTCAGCGTCATGTCTGGAACGCCTCTCATGTCTTTTCCTGGCACTACTTCCCAAACTCCAATTGCAGGTACTCCACGTGCAGCACCTGTACATGCATCGACTGAAGCACAAGCATCAGCCGATGCACGTGCATTTGCAGAAGCACGTGCATCCAGCGAGGCAAAGGGTAGTCAACAGAGAGGGAGGGGAGAGAGTCAAGGGGGAGGACGAGGCTTGTGTGGGGGTTGCCTAGGAGGTGGCGAGCAATCACACTCCCTAGAAGAACAAGTAGAGGAGCCTGTACGCCAATACTATAGAGTTACAGACACTGGTGGCATCTTCCATGATGATGAAGGAAGGGATATAATGGCGTACATGAGGAGCATCATGCATGCGACGTATAAAGATTGTTTCATTTACTTCAAAAATCAGAAAAGCAGCTTGTGGCAGGAGGTATTGAGGGCAGTCCATAGGAGGTACCCAAATCCTGAGGGTCAACAATTCTCAGATGATTGGGGACATACAAAAGTGAGGGATTTGCTTCACAACAAAAGATCCCACCTCATGACACATGCCAGGGACTCACTGCGGAGACAGGAGGAGGGGCGTGGAGCCTATAGCCAACCACCTATGTGCCACTGCATAGAGTGGAAGAAAGCCAAGAAGAAAGCAGTAGAGAAAGTGAAGAGTCACTAGCACACAGAGACGTGATGCATCCAAATGGAAACCATGGGATCGTCGCATTACGGATCGGTCGGCAGAGAGTCGTGGGAGGCAGAGTTTGTAAGTATATTTTGATTTCTAGTTTTTTAAAATTTATATTTCTTTCAATTCTTTATATAATTTATTCTAATACATTGTGTCTCATAATTGTTTGTATATATCATAATTGTTTTGCAGACTACTATCGTTGGTAGGATACCTACTCCTAGAGAGGTAGGTTACCATCGAGGCCATAATTGCGCAGCCACATGACTTCACTTCTATGAGGAGGGTCTCATTAGTGAGGACCAATACAACCGGGCTATGAGGATTCGACAGCCAGAAGAGCTATGTTTTTCTTACTTTCCTATTAAAAGTATAGCTAATTATAACTTTTTCTCCACCATGTGTATGTAAGTAACCTTGATCTTGTGTGTGTGTAGGCGAACCCCAATGTAGAGCATAGCGAGGAGGGGGATAGCGATGCTAGTAGCCATGGTGGTGCTAGCAAAGATGTTTCTTCTTCAGATTCGTAGAGGAGTACCATACCTCCTCTATGGCCTTGTTTTCTTGTATATCTATTATCCATCTTTGAGCCTACTGCTTGCAGCCACGCTTTAGGTCGCAAGCACTTAAACTCCCCATGTAAATACTTTTTATCTATAATGAATACATGGGCTTTTGTTTTCAATTCTCATGCTTTCAGATCCATTGTCTTTTTCCCAAATGCACAATTTGATGTATGGGAGGGGGAAAAAAAAACCAGAGAGCATGTGGTTGCAAAGCATGCTCTCTGGTTTTTTTTTCAGTTTTGTTTTGCGCGTCTAAATTATAGAAAACACTCATTTATAAGCGCATCTAAAATGCAGAGTACACGCGCTCATACACGCGCTACATAATTCAAATTTTAAAAAATAAATTAAATATATTATTTAAAAAAATGAGATTTTTTGTTTTGCATTTGCGTCTATGGGCGCTTGTAAAAACACATCTATGGGCGTGTCTATATGCCCATCTAATTTCCCATGTAGATGCGCCCGTAGATGCACAAAAGAAATTAAATAAATAACAATTTTGGTTTTTTTATGCGCTTGTATTCACGCGTGTATATGCACGTCTATTGTGCGTCTATTTCTACGTGTAAATTTCTCCATACATGCGACTATAGACGCGAGTTTGTAGACGCGCAAATAGACGGGTGGGTAGACGCAGCCGTAAGATTTTCTCTCAATTCAAAAATCACATCTAAGAGGCCTTTTTGTTGTAGTGCAAACTTGGGAAGTCCTAGATTCCAAACCCTGTAACATTCCATGGGAGTGCCGAGCAGAGCCTTCTAGACTCTCTTCCCAATGGGCTACTAAGACGTGTCCTGAAAGGGAATAGGTGGACACGTTACAGTTGGTATCAGAGCGAACCAACGAAGGATCCATCTTTATAAGAAATCTTAATAAGAAGAAGTAAAGCAAATATTGCTATGAAGAACATTTCCTTACTTTTAATGCTGTCTTGCAGAATTATGAAGCATGGAACAGGTTCTTAGTGTTCCGAGTCATGTTTATGACCGCAATGTATTCCTCAGATTCTCGACAAAGGATCAATATGATGAACATCCTATTATATATTTAAAATCCATCGCCTTTGTATGTGGAACGGAGGTGGACGGGTGACTCAAGAATCTATTACATAGCTTGCCATCGGTTTGCGTACCTTCGAATCAACCTAAAGAGGATTAAGTGGTTTGAGGACCTGAAGATCGTGAAGCTATTCATTTTTATTGAAGCTCACGTAAACACAACTTTACATGTCGAAGGTTGGAGGGTCCAGCTGAACTCATATGTATACGAGAAAGTGACCTGCATAATCCCCGCCGACATGATCAAGGTGTTGAGACGCTACGAGAAGAATGGATACCAAAGGAAAGGATACCCTAATCTTCCGATGACTTATTGATTCCTGAAGATCCATGACCCGAAACCATACTATTATCCAGTTTTCGTGGCTAAATGTAACACAACTTTATTCTCCCTGAACTAATGTACCAGTTGCTCTATCATCCCAGGAAATATTGTGTTCCGAAAGGGCTATGCCCGTATAAATGAAATAAGACTTCTTTTTATCAATGTTGTCTTGTCTATGGTAATTGATAAAAAGTTAAGTGGTTAGGTTTCCTGGCAAAAAGCTGAATTGGGTATGAAATATAATCATAATGGTTAGCAAGATGTTAACGTTAAGAATCCTCTACCCAGGCACAACCCCAGGTACAGGTTCCCAGTCCGTCCCCTACATCAAGTATGGCTGTGATTCAGGAGAAGAAGTTTCTTCTCAAGTAGATCAAGCCGCCAGAATTTGATGGGAAATGTAGGACTGCTGTCCAAGCTGATGCTGAGATTTGGATAGAGTCCATGGAAGATTACTTTGAAGCAGTCAGTACTGCACTCGCCAACCAGGCTATGCTTGCCAAGTTAAATCTCACCGGTGAAGCCAGGCTTTGGTGGAAGCAATGGTGCAGAGACCAAGGGATATCGGAAAGATCCGTTACCTCGGAAAAGCTGAAGAAAACTGTGCAAGGAAGATACTTACCACCTGCATATCGCACACAGAAAATGAATGAGTTCTACGAGCTAAAACAACTGGGTCTGAATCTTGATGCATACTACTCAAAATTCGTCTCACTTTTGAAGTATGTGCCACAGATGGATATGACACAGCAAGTGTCAAAATTTTGTGCCGGTTTAAACCCACCAATGAATATCCACCTTGAATCTATGCGCCCAACAGATCTACAGGACGCACTCATTTGAGCTACCTCCATAATTCAGGAGGTGCAGGCTAGGCCAAAAAAGTAACAAGACTTGGTCTTATAATGATCAGAACAGAGGAGCATATAGGGCCCAAGCAAAGAGAGTTCAAGGTTAAAACCGGGGACAAAGAAAGAAAGCAAGGACCAATAACATCAACAACTTTGTCCCTACCCAAAGCAATGGCCGAAATCTTTGTTGTTTCTACTGCAACAAGCCCGATCATTTCAAAAGGCAATGTCCCAAGCTTGGCGGAGGACAATGTCAAGCTCCTTTGCAAGGAATTGCCCGTGGCCAGGGAGCCACCACTCGAGATAGAGGAAGAACCGCCTGTGTTTCCAACAGGGAAATGTGCGAAGAAGAAGACCTGACCATGGAAGTAGAGTTTGAGAGGGCAACAATCCATGCCGCCCTTCACAAGAAAGGCCCGAATCACCAGTTTTTGGTGATTTAGACACCATCGAACTATCAAGGTAAAGGCTTCAAAACCTTGATTGATTGTGGCAGTACGTATTCCTTTATCTCACCAGCTTGTGCAAGAAGATTAGGAATAGCCACAGTAGAAGCACCTACCTGTTGAGATTCAGCAATGACACTCACTAACAGCCTCTTTGTATGGAGCTTCAGGGCCAAGGACATGTAGGCTTACCTATCCCATATGCATAGTGGTGCCTACTGCAGTTTTCTACTTTCCTATAAAGCATTGTACTTGTTTCCTTTTCTTAGTGCAATGATAGTACTCTTTTCTTTCCAGTAAAGTGTCAGTGTCATTGTCCACACACAAGATTGTGTTTATGAGTTCAAGTCTCAATCTTGAAACCTAATTCACTTGTGTAACAAACAGTGTCCTTGTCTCCATCATCATGAGTTTATTCTTCTCCTTCCATCCACCATAACTCACTGCCATGTCCTAGATCCCGCTCATTTCGACACTACCTTGCTTGTGGAATTAGCGAATGGTTGTGAGGTCACTTGTACTAGGCAAACTGCTAAGGTGGAATTCTTTCTAGGAGGAAAGCCAACTTCAGTCAAATTCAGGGTCATGAACCTAGGTATCCATGAGTGTTTGCTCGGAATGGATTGGCTTAAACCTAATGATGCCCACATTCATTGTGGGAAGGGCCAAGTTTCCTTTCGAAACTCTGAAGGGGGATTGGTCACAACTCAAGGGAGAGGCTGGAAAGCCGAAGATTCAATTGGCCAAAGCATCTCGGATTATAAAGGGAGTTAGAAAGGGACTACTTGTCTACTTGATTAGGCTTAATAAGCTAGATCAGAAGCAGGAGTCTAGTGAAGGACCTTCATGGCTAAGGGAATACGTGGACGTATTTCCTGAAGAGCTAACAGAACTCCCTCCTCAAAGGGAAGTGGATCATGAGATCAAGCTAGTGCCAGGAGCTGCGCCAATTGCAAAGAGGCCTTATAGGATGTCCATCCCGGAAGCAATTGAGCTGAAGGAGCAACTCAAGCAATTATTGGATCAGGGCTACATCTGTACTAGCAGTTCACCATGGGGAGCTCTAGTGATGTTCCAGAAAAAGAAAGTGTTGAGATATCGAGCTCCACTCGTGATATGCCAGGGTGACCATTGTGCATTTATGTCACCGACTTGTCAGTTTGCAGATGCGGTTGGTATACCGCCCATGAATAATAGCTAGATGACAGCTATCCTTATCTACTTTAGTTTATGACTTAGTTAGTATGCCACCTTAGTTAGTTAAGTTTGGTTTGAGACCCATATATAGGGTTCTTCTATTTCTATGTACTTGAGTTCTTTTGGCTTACACAACTAAGAAGAGGAAAACTGTTTTCAACCTCCACCTTTGTGTGTATTCCCCCATTGTGCAAGCAAGAAAGCTACAAGTGAGACTCCTTCCTTCTCTCCCACAATCTTGACATGGTATCAGAGCCTTGTTCGTGGTAAAGAGCTCAAGAAAGCAAGCCAAGCTCGCGGTGTTCTGGTAAGAGGAGCAGTGTTGCTTTCATTTTTTGTTTTGGGAGCAGATCTCTGCAGGCAGCACAGCCGAAAATTGCAAGAGTGCATTGTCTCAGGTTGAGATGCCCTTTGCGGAGAAGCAAGAGGGCCTGTTTTTTTTATTTGAGGCCATTTCGGGGCCTGTTTTGGAGGCGAAAGTTTTCTGCACACACTCAAGAAAAAGCCCGATTTTATGTTGTGCGACCACTGTTCTATAGGTCGATGAAAAGTTACCACAGATATTGCATCGTATGCTTGTGTGCAGAGACATTGGGAGTTACAGAATTATCCTTGGTTCCTGTATATGAAAAATCGTCACTAGAAAGTGACTGTGTGGTCAAATACCACTTTCACCAGTTTTACAGATTTGCCCTTGTGAGGCTGAAGCTATGTTCTTTGCAGTGACAAAATTTTTTGCAGTGTTCTGTAATGGCGTCAGATTCTCTTTCACAGATTGTCATTGAAAAGCTTGACAAGAACAACTTCCAAGCATGGAAGTTTAGAATGACAAATTTCCTTATGGGAAAAGGATACTGGAAATTTGTTGCAGGAAATAAAGAAGAACCAGTTCTTCCTGATGTTCCCAATCAACAGCAAATGCAGGCATTTAAAGCATGGCATGAGAGAGCCAGGAAAGTTATGTACTGGCTGTCTATCAGCATTTCAGACTCTATGATTGTGTATATTTAAGATGCAAGTACGCCAAAGGAGACATGGGATACTTTGTCAAAAATGTATAGCACAAATACGCAAGCCAAGAAAATGCAGCTCAAGCAAGAGTTGCACAATGTGCAAAGAGAAAATATGAGCATCAATGACTACCACATGAAGGTGAAGAAGATTGTAGATGCACTTGCTTCCATTGGGTCGCCAGTGGAAGATGATGATTTAGTTTCTGTGACCTTGAATGGTCTAGGAAAGGATTATGCACAGTTCCGAACATCCATTTCCGTCCGTGAAAGATTTCCTGATTTTGAGGAGTTGATTGCTCTTCTAATTTCTGAGGAGTAGAGAAATGGTAGTGCATCTTCTTCAGGAGGAACTTCAAAAGAAGCTGTCTTCTACTCAAATGCTGGAAGAGGTAGAGGCAGAGGTAGAGGAGGCCGATTTGGTGGCTGTGGTAGAAATCAGAATATGCAACAAACTCAAGAAAACCAGTCCTATGGAGGAGGACATGGTAACTCTAGAGGCAGGGGGAGCCAAAGAGGTCATGGTGGATGGCAAAGAGGCCAAAATGCAAACAACAATGTTGAATGCTATAACTGTGGTAAAATGGGTCATATGGCTAAATACTGCTATAAAAAGCAGAATGATATCATGAATGGGAAATTGCAACAAGGGAATTATGCATCTTCTGGTAGACAGGGTGATGACAAAAATGAGCATTTGTTTATGGTGCAGCACATGAACAATTATGTGACAAGTGCAGAAGAAAGCAACGATGTGTGGTATGTTGACTCAGGTGCATCAAACCACATGACAGGTCATGCAAAATGGATGGAGGATGCAAGAAAAATGGAAAAACCAGGATTTGTGGAGACTGGTGATGATACTGCACATCCTATTGTGCAGATTGGAAAAATTCCTTTGTCTATGCAGGATGGGAAAAAGAAATACATGTCCGATGTATTTCATGTCCAAAATATCACCAAGAATCTGGTTTCTGTTGGTCAAATGGTTGAGCAGGGCTTGCAGGTCAGATTTAATCCTCATGGATGCTTTGTTGAGGATATGAAAAATAAAGATCGCTTGATAGCAAAAGGAAAGAAGAAGGGTAGAATGTTTACGTTGGATGTAGACAGCCTGAATTGAGTGCAACAATGTTTGCACATGGGACCGATGTAGTTGCAAATATTGATATCTGGCATAAATGCATTGGTCATGTTAATGTACAACGACTTAAATCAATGTAGACCCAAAATATTGTTGCAGGATTGCCCAAATTCAAGGTTGCAGAAATGCATAAGGTATGTGAAGCCTGTCAATTTGGAAAACAGGCAAGGAAACCATTTCCTAGACATGTTCAAGAGAGTGAGAAGCCATTGGAATTAATCCACTCTGATGTGTGGACTACTAAAGCTACATCTCTTGGAGGCTATCATTATTTTGTCACTTTTATTGATGACTATAGCAGAAAAGTTTGGGTGTATTTTATGAAAAAGAAAAGTGAAGTTTTTGGGCATTTCAAAGCTCTTAAAGCTATGGTTGAAAAAGAAACAGGCCTGCAAATAAAATGCCTAAGGTCAGATGGAGGGGGAGAGTACCTCTCAAATGAGTTTGCAAGGTTCTTGCCGGAGCATGGCATAAAGCAGCAATATTCATGTAGTCATACCCCACAACAAAATGGAATTGCAGAAAGAAAAAACAAGCATATTGGAGAGGTATCTCGTACCATGCTCAATGAAAAAGACTTGCCAGATTTTTACAGAGCTAAAGCAGTTGCTACAGTAGTCTATATTATGAACAGGACTCCCACTGCAGCAATACATGGGATGACTCTAGAGGAGAGATATACTGGTAGGAAACCAGATATTTGTGATTTGAAAATTTTTGGCTGCATTGCCTATGTACATGTGCGAGATGAGTTGATATCCAAGTTGGATCCAAAAGCTAAGAAGTGCATCTTTATTGGTTACTCTCTGCAGCAAAAAGGGTATAGATGCTATAACCCTTCTACTCGTAAGTTTACAGTGAGCAGAGATGTTGTTTTTGATGAGATGAGTAGCTGGTATAAACCAGTAAATGTGATTAATGATGTAGATGCACAAAATGGTAATGCTGCACAGAATTCACAGCATCAGTCACAAAATATTAGTGGACCTGGAGCGTCCTCTAGCAGTGGTTCACATTCTTCACCATGGACAGACAGATTGAGATCAGGAGAATCTTCTCAAGGTAGTGCAAATAGTGGTATGTAGGTATCACGAAAAGGAAAAGAGAAGGTAGATCAGCCCATGTTTGATGTGAATGCAGGTCACTCTTATCTGGATGGTGAATCGAGTGGCTCAGAACAAAACATTGATGATGAGTTGGGTATTCCTTCTATTGTTACACCTGGAGTAAGGAAGACCAGGGATGTTTTGAGAGTACCTGGGAGTGAACCTATTTTGCGCAGGTCTACGAGAGCTAGGTATCCTTTGGATAGGCTGAAATATGATGGATTTACAGCCATTCACTACGCATATATGGTCAAAGCGATACAGGAACCTGAACCCACTTCTTTTGAGCAAGCCATGGGAAAAGAGAAATGGGAGAAAACCATGGATGAAGAAATGGATGCCTTGGAAGCAAATGCTACATGGGAATTGGTACCTTTGCCTAAAGGTAAGAATGCAATTGGCTGTAAGTGGGTTTATAAGGTGAAGCACAATGCAGATGGTTCTATGAACAGATACAAGGCAAGATTAGTAGTCAAGGGATATGCACAAACATATGGCATTGACTATGAAGAAACATTCAGTCCGGTTGCAAGGATGACAACCGTAAGAGCAGTCATTGCTATGGCTACATCAAAGGAATGGTCTTTACATCAGATGGATGTAAAGAATGCCTTCTTGCATGGTGATTTGCAAGAAGAGGTCTATATGGAGTAGCCACCAGGTTATGTGCATGCTGTTCATCCTGAGTTTGTTTGCAGGTTGAAGAAAGCCTTGTATGGCTTGAAGCAAGCACCTAGAGCATGGTCTGACAAGATAGGACAATATCTTGTCACTATTGGCTTTCAGATTTTCAAGGCATATTTCTCACTTTATGTGAGAAAAACAGAGAAAGGTATTATGCTACTTGTCATTTATGTTGATGATTTGATTATGACAGGTGACAGTGATGAAGATATCCTTCATGTGAAAATGCTATTGAAGCAGAAGTTTGAGATGAAGGATTTGGGAGAGCTGCGTTATTTCTTGGGCATTGAGGTGATTAGATCAGCAAGTGGAATAAAGCTCTTGCAGAGGTAGTATGGATTGGACATGATGTCCAAATATGGGATGACAGGCTGTAAGCCTATTTCAGTTCCTTTGGAGCAGAATGTGAAGCAGAGCGCTGATGCAGGTGAGCTTCTGGAAGACCCTACTATGTACAGACGCATAGTAGGAAGCTTGATTTATATGACTATTACCAGGCCAGATTTGAGCTATATTGTTGGATTGGTAAGTCAGTTTGTGCAGGCTCCAAGGAAACCGCATTTGGATGCGGCTAGACACATACTCAGATATGTGAAGTCCACATTGCAGTATGAACTATTTTATGAGACTGGGGTTCAGACACAGTTGCATGGATACACTGATGCTGATTGGGCTGGTAGCATTTCTGATAGATGATCTACCAGTGGATATGTGTTCTCTTTTGGGAGTGCTGCAGTCACTTGGAGTAGCAAGAAACAACCTACAGTTGCCTTGTCCAGCACAGAGGCTGAGTACAGGGGTGTAGCAATGGTTGCATGTGAGGTAGCTTGGTTGCATAAGCTACTTAATGATATGCATCAGCCTACATATAGGCCAGTTGTCATTTATTGTGATAACATGAGTAGTATACACTTGGCAAATAACCCAGTCTATCATGCTAGAACAAAGCACATTGAGATGCATTATCACTATGTGCGGGAGAGGGTTTTACTAGGTCTTATTGATCTAGTTTATGTCAGCACAAAGGATTAGGTAGCTGACATATTCATGAAGGCATTGGGCGCAGAGAAGCTGCGCAAGTTTAGAGACCTGCTTGGTGTGCAGGAATTGGGATTGAGCTCGAGGGGGAGTGTTGAGATATCGAGCTCCACTCGTGATATGCCAGGGTGACCGTTGTGCATTTATGTCACCGACTTGTCAGTTTTGCAGATGCGGTTGGTACACCGCCCATGAATAATAGCTAGATGACAGCTATCCTTATCTACCCTAGTTCGTGGCTCAATTAGTATGCCACCTTAGTTAGTTGAGTTTGGTTTGAGACCCATATATAGGGTTCTTCTATTTCTATGTACTTGAGTTCTTTTGGCTTACACAACTAAGAAGAGGAAAACTGTTTTCAGCCTCCATCTTTGTGTGTATTCCCCCATTGTGCAAGCAAGAAAGCTACAAGTGAGACTCCTTCCTTCTCTCCCACAATCTTGACAGAAAGATGGAACGCTTTGACTGTGTATTGATTACAGAGGGTTGAATCAATCAACTTTTAAGAACAAGTACCCTATTCCTAGAATAGACGAGTTTCTTGACCGTCTTCAGGGTGTGAAGATTTTCTCCAAGATTGATCTCAGGTCTAGATACTATTAGATAAGGATCAAGGAAGAAGATATCCCAAAGACGGCCTTCAACACAAGATATAGACACTTTGAGTTCCTAGTCATGTCATTTGGGTTGACAAATGCACCTGCCACCTTCAATAGGTTAATGCAGGATATCTTTAGGCCATATCTTGATGACTTCATACTCGTCTTCTTCGACGATATCCTAGTCTATTCCAAACAGGAAGAAGATCATGAACCCCAGCTTCTTATTGCCCTTGAAACAATGAGGGCACTGAAGCTTTATGCTAAGATGAAGAAGTGCGCATTCTTCAAATGTCAGATTGAATATCTGGGATTCATCGTATCAGTAGAAGGAATCTCAATGGATCCGGGATATTCTAGAATGGCCAATACCAACAACTGTCAAAGAAATACGCAGTTTTCTTGGATTGATAGGATGGTATAGGGTCTTTATCAAAGATTATGCCTTGATTGCAGCACCTCTGACAGATCTACTGAAGAAGCAAACATCCATTGCATGGTCAACTACCGAACAATTTAGCTTTGATAGATTAAAGCAGAGTTTGGTATCAGCACCTATCCTAAAACTTTTGGATCTCAATAAGGAGTTAGAAGTAGTAACTGACGCTATCATGCTTACCTTAGGATGTGTGCTTATGCAAGAAGGTCATCCTGTAGCATACTCTTCAAGAAAACTGAAGAGCCATGAGAATAATTATGCTACCAATGATCTAGAACTGTTAGCTATCATCCATGCTCTAAAGCTTTGGAGACATTACCTGTTGGGTAACAAATTTACTCTAGTGACGGATCACAAAATTCTCAAGTGGATCTTTACGCAAAACAAGCTCAACATGAGGCAACGTCGGTGGATTGAAGTGCTGGAGGAGTATGATTTTGAAATCAAATACCGACATGGAAAGGAGAATGTAGTTGCCGATGCACTCAGTCGCAAGGCATTCCTTAATTCTCTAATCTTGCAAAATCCATCAACAGCTAGATCTCTAGCCACAAAGGTATCCATGCCAAACAATCCAATACTTGAGCTAGCTAGAGAAGAAGCATGCCATGATCCAAACTATCAAAAGATTCTAAGGGAGATCCCTATCAAGGATCAGGACCAAAAGCTACAAGCTAAGTATCATGAATTCTCTATCAGTAGTCGACTTGTCTACTATAGAATGAGATTATGTATACCGGCAAGCCAGTCACTTAAGCAGAAGATACTTTGGGAAGCTCATGATTCCCCTTTCTCAGGACATCCCGGGTATGCAAAGTCTCTCAATGTAGCCAGGAAGAGCTACGTTTGGGAGAGGCTTACAGGTGACATTCTCAAATATGTCACCGAGTGTTGGTCTTGTCAACATAGTAAGGCCGAACATGTCAAAATGCTAGGAAAGTTGCAACCACTTGACATTCCCCAAATGAAATGGAAATTCGTCAGTATGGACTTTGTTGTTGGCCTACCCCAAGTTCAGGGAGGATACAACTCCATCATGGTTGTGGTTGATATGGTTACTAAGGTTGCACATCTTATTCCTGTTAAGACAAACTATAAAGCCTCAGACATTGCAAGGTTGTTTATCAAGGAGATATTCAAGCTACATGGGTTTTCCAGAAGAATCATTAGTGATCGTGATTCCCTCTTCAAGTCACACTTCTGGAGAGCTATCTTTGAAGCCATTGGGACTCAACTTTATTTTAGTACAGCCTACCATCCCCAAACCAATGGTCAAACGGAGTGAGTCAACCAAGTCATCGAGGATATGCTAAGGGCACACTATTTTCGTGAACCAAAAAGGTGGATTCAATACTTGCCATTGGTTGAATTTGCCTACAATGCTTCTTACCAACAAAGCATTTAGATGACCCCTTTTCAAGCATTGTATGGGCATGATTGTCGAAGTCCTTTAAACTTCTCAGATCCAACCTTGAGGGTTGAAGCTTCAAGGTAGATGCTTGAAGAGATGGATGACCAAATGAAGTCAATTAAACAGGACATCCAAGCCGCCAAGGATAGACAGAAGGCATACGCGGATTTGAAGCATCAAGATAGAACCTTCAAGGAAGGAGACATGGTCTTCATTCGCATATGGCCAAAGAAGAGTTCCCTATCCTTACGAGATTGCAAGACGCTAAGTCCAAGGTATTGTGGACCATAAAAGATCCTCAAGTGCCTAGCACCCAATGCTTATAGACTACAACTCCCTGAGAACCTAAAGGTTCATAATGTATTCCATATCAGCCTATTGAAGAAGTATGTACCTAATCCTAGCCATGTACTTGATGACCAACAAGTTGTAATGCCTAGCCAAGGAGTCCTTGAGCTAGGGCCTGACAGGATCTTAGATGTTAGGGAGAGACAACTAAGATCCAGAACCTTGAGAGAATGCCTCATCCAGTGGAAAGATTATCCCGAGGAGGATGCCACTTGGTCTCAACCAACAATACCCCCAGTTCTTCTCGAGATGAGGACATCTCGAGTCTTCCAACAATATCTCCGTCTCACCGTGTAAAACTCATGCAAAGGTTATCTTCAGTGCCGGCAGTTAATTTGTAACCCACATGCGAGAAATCAAGGCCTCCACATTGGCAAACCGAGCCCACGGGTTTAAAATCACATAAACCGCGGGGAAACACCCTCTTGGGAGGAGGTTAAGTGAATAATGTGCAAATAATTGCAATTTTTTTTTACTAATTTTCCCCCAGCCGATGCGTGGCTGAGGGAAGGGGATGGGCTTAGTTGAGTGGTGGGCTGCATGAGGAGGGGGGGAGGGAGCCATGCCATGGCCACGTGGGGGAGGTCCCCTCTCCCCCCTTGACCTATAAAAACCCCCCCTTAGGGGGGTAAGAAGGGAGAGGGAAGGACAGCTATGTTGCGTGGAGAGTGAGAAAGAGGCTACAGACATTGTCGTGCTGAAGGAGCCGCCGCTGGGGGGAGCCATTAGCCATCGGGATTGGGGGGACGCCACCGCCTGTGGTGTTGACAACCGCTGCCATCCCTCACGCCATCATTCCTCTTCCACGCCATTTTCATATTGCCCCCTCCCTCTTCCACGCGGATCTGCTCAACTAGAAGCTTCTTAGAAGCTTCTTTAAGAAGCTTCTAAGGGGGCTTTCCTAAGCCCCCTTCCCACTAATCCCCCATAATCCCATTCCTAGCCTGGGATTTTGAGGAGAAGAAGAAGAAGAAGCTTATAAATCCCCTTCTCGCAAGACCCATCGTAAGATCCTTTCTACTAATAGGCTTCAAATCCCACAAGCCATCCGTAAACCCATGCCTTGCCACCTCAATTTTCCCTAAAGAAGCTCATAAAGCCTCCTTTTCCGCAAGCCCCATTCGCAAGAGCTCCTTCCCGCAAACAAGGCTAAATTCCCACCTGCCTGCTCGAGAAAGCCCCAATTCGGGCAAGCACTCATTAAGTTCCATTTCCGCATCTCTCCCGCAAAAGGCCCAAGCTCCAACCCCTAAGGCCTTCCATAAGCCAAATCCCACAAGCCGGTATTTTTTTTTTCCGGGATCCATACTTCAAAGGGGATCTCCATGTACGAGGGAGAAGGGCAAAGATCTTAAGGCTGCGTACCAAGGAGAGTAAATTCGTAAACCGTGAAGGCAAACTAGAAGCCGAAATCATGTCTACGATGGCCCCTAAAATTCACAAGGCACGCCTGAGCAGGAGGATCATCTCCTAGTATTCATGTGGATATTTCCCCGAGCCCACAAGTCCAGTTTTTTTTTTTCTATTTTGATTTCACGTAGAAGTATTGCATTATGCACTATAATTTCATGGACTAGGATGCGGCTATGCATGTCAAATCTACCTAGCTAAACGCAATTGAAATAAATTGGCTATTTAGAATTTACTAGAATTAACTCATGATACAAAATTGGTCATTGGTACTTTCAATGGAATGAACGAAAAAAACATAAGGTGTCTATGCATTTTTAGGACCTTATTAGTAAGTTGCCTTCTGTGCATTGAAAAGTAACGAGCCTAGAACAAATGATGCCTATCATTATTAAGTCGAAATTATTAAAGTGCACCGTTGATTAGGCATGGAAAGATTAATCGCATGTTACATTTTTAGACAAATATTCATTGGATGATTCATTAGGGAAAGTCGTTAACCTCATAAGAAATAGAAGAGCACGAAAATGACTCTATGAATTTATGTATGGCATGTGATTGTAAATTGGAATAGGTTAACTCTAGTTTTTTTTTTGGCATGAATTTCACTACGTTGTAGTTAGGAAAGGATTGCATGTAGCCATTTGTCGTACCCAAGAATTTCATTCTTCAAGAGTTGTAGTTAGGGAAAGACTGCATGGTTCATTTAAGCATGAAATCGTAAAGGCTTAGAAAGAGAATTGCGAGCATGATCCTTGAATGTAAGACCTAGTAGGTTCAATTGAAGTTATGCCGCAATTTAACATGTGTTTTGGTCTTAACAAGAAAAGTTAGGGATTATGAATCTAGTCGTACCTAAAGGAAATTAATCGTGTGCTTACGTGAATTGTGATGTAATGCAACTAGTTTTCCCCTTTTAGATCAAGTTAACATCTCTGGGAATGGTTCATCCTTGTCGCAAGACAAGTAAAATGGATTACCTAAATCACCTAAACCACAAAGGATTCTCATAGGATGGTTCAATCGATACAATAAATACTCCAAGTGCTAATTAAGGTTTAGTACGTAAAGGACTCGACCTAGTTTCGCACTTGTTGCCAAGTCAAAACCCTCATACCCAAAGGTCCTACCCACATTCACGGAATGTAGGGATAATTGGATGTGCATGCTAATAATGATCTAGGGGTTCTACCCTATGGATCAATTGACCAGGTGTTAAAACCCAATTTGAGATGGAATCCCTAGGACTGATCGTTGTCGGCCTAGTGCGAATTAGGATTGGATTGGGTAAGATGACACCCTAAACCCTATTTCTTATCTAATCATGATTCTTTGACCAGAAAACACCGTTCAAAGCGTGAAATAATCCCTTAAAATAGATGGGACACTTATGCAACAAATCGTGATGTTGCATGGTCTTGTGGTTTGATCACAAGAGAGTTGCCATTCCTTGGAATGAGGTTGGCAGGTTCTTGCGCAAGTTTAACTTGCAAAAGGATGAGTAGTCATCCTAGTATATCACCTTTCTTGCGAGAAATTGCAGAGAAAATAGGTATGTGCTTGGAAGCAAAGGATCAGTTGACAATTTAGAGCGACATGGTCGATAGTATTTATTGTTAATTTATGAAACCTAAGGTATTGGTTAAGTTGGGTTAATAGGGTATGGCCCTAACCCAAGTAAAAAAGGGTTAATGAACAAACCCTTGGGGATCTTGCCAAGTCGCAATTGATCCCGGATCAAATGCAGGATGCATTCAAAGAGAAGGATTCACTCCTTAGCAGTTGGCCAAATAAACGACCATTGGAAGTGATTGTGCTTGTAACAGTTTAGGAGCACTGTTTACATTGTTTGCTTAAGGAACTAAAGGATGGAAAGATATTTAATGCTTCAAGTTAAAGGCCTGAAGGGAGAGGCAGCTTCAGTTACCCCCGACTGTCTGCCTGACCCTAACCAAGGGGGTTCTTAGCCACACTGGGAATGTGGACCGAACCCGCCACGTGAGGTCTCTCCGTTGAGCACTACTTGGAGTAGGAGGACGCTTGGGTACCAAGGGGGCTCTGGCTGTAAATCCCTTGCCTCTTTCGGGCCCTGCATAAGAGGCCAACGTGACTCGGGATTAGATCTCGAGGCCCGCATACTAGTCTACGAGCAGAATCTTGGATTAGTAATCCCTGTGGATAGCTGGATAGCCTTCGGACGGATTGTGGATAGCCTTCGGGTGGATTATGGATTAGCCTGTTGGCTGAATTTTTATGGATGTATTCCAAAGATAAATATGATAACCTGTTGAAAAGGAACTTGTTTGACATTGTTTTTCTATGTCAAGTGCTAAGATTATGTGAAGGAACCAGTGTCTAACGGGCTAAATAAGGAAGCTGCTTGATGCATGTCCAACTAAATGTGGTAGGTAATTAGACAACTAAAGCAACCTTGAGGAAAGTATGGTGGATGTGGCCATGGGTCTGTCCTACGGATGGGTGGTCCCAGTTTGCATGAACTTTTCTCAATCGTAATTGAACAACAAGGGCGCTGACCTAGAGTTTAGGTTACTTAAATCCTGATTTATGCTACTTTAGGGGAACAGAATGGTGGGATTATGCCTTATGGGTAGAGAGGTTGAGCCTTGCATCCCTCTCGTTTTCCATTCTCCTTGAACCAAATGCAACATGAATCCGCTTCGACCCTGAGGTTTCTGCGTAAAATAGCTCTCTTGGGCTCGATGCTAACTACCGTTTAGGTAAGTGACCATTAGGGGAAACCGTGATTCAGGTCGGTCCTAAGTGGGAATGGTTGGATTACTTCCGCTACATGGCAGACTCAGGAAGTCCTAGATTGCAAGCTCGGTAACATTCCATGGGAGTGCTGGGTGGAGCCTTCTAGACTCTCTTCCCAATGAGCTACTAAGACATGTCCTGAAAGGGAACAGGTGGACACGTTATAGTCCACACACTCCAATGGGTATGATATGTTCTCTCACGTGGTCCGCATTTTCTAAAGATGACTAATTATCAGGGCTAAAATCCCATGATTGGCATAAGATATATCAGGTTTGTACTACAAATGGATTGTAAGTGGCCTGCATATTTTGCTATTTGGAGTGTAGTCATTGTTCATAATGCTTCCTCCTTTGTGGAAGTTTGTACTACCAATTACGATCGTAGAATGCCTTACTCTAGAAATACGTGGGTCGATTTAGAGGTTGTCAAATTTAGTGCAAAATGGATCTCACAGAAGGAGATCAAGACATCCTCTATTGAATCTGTAGGCAAGGAGCAGTGAAGACAGTTTGTCTCGTTGAGAAATACCTGCCCACCAGCATGCTCACGATACAAATCCACCTTCTTGTGCATCTTGTAGATGAAGTGGAGATTTCTAGACCTGTCCATATACGATGGATGTTCTTCTTGAAGTGCTTCATGAAAACCCTGAAAGGCTTTGTGTGACCGTGAGCTGACTGCGGCCAAAGTGCCTCCATCTTTCCTACATCCTTAAAATCCATTCGTGCCCCTGTAGTGTCTCTTTTCCCTGTGATGTTGTTGAGTGTTGAAATGACTTATTTTTTGACTGATTTTTGCTGTTTTTGAGAGCTGAATGGTTGATTTTATGGGATGATTGATTAGTTTGGAAGTGGTTTGAGAGTGTTTTGGATGATAATGATTGTGTTTTGGAAGTTCATGATGTTTTTTGGTGGTTCTGTGATGTTTTGATAGGTTCTGATAGGTTCTGTATACCTTCTGTTTTGCTCTGTTTTGCTCTGTTTTGTTCTGATTGTCTTCTGTAAAGAGGGAAGGAGTATTGATTGATGAAGAATGAGATATTGTGAGAGCTTATTGAATAGTTTGTGAAAGTTTGGAATGGGTTGAGAATGAGTTATGAGGTTTTGATGACCTTCTGTAACCTTCTGTAGGTCTTCTGTAGAGCCTCTGTCTCTGTTCTGTTCTGTACTGTAGCTATTCTGGTACTGTTCTGTAACTGTTCTGTATGCTTTTGTATGTGTTTAGATGGATGAGAGTGTATCTTGGGAAAATTTTTCTAGCCTTGGAAGGAGGTGAATACAAGTGCAAAAGAGCTGAAAGAAGTGGAAGAAGTAGCTGCCAAAGATTCAAGTGAAGACTAGAGTGAAGTGACAGTAGTGAGCTATGAAAGGACATTGTAGTGGCTCTGGTGACTCTTCATATCAGACATACCTCTTGGGAGGGGTATTCACGACCTAAGAAGGATTATTGAGAGTGATTTTGAGAGATTGTGTGAGGATATGATGTATTATTGATTGAGAGAGAGAGAGAGAGTCAGAGATAGCCAATTCTATCAAAACAGAGTGATTGTATATGAGAGATTGAGAGAGAAGACTATGAAGATATTGAAGATGAATACTATGTGATGTATTTCCATTAAAAGATGGTGTATTCCTTTTCTTTCTTTGTTCTATTGATGGATTTTATGAAGATATTGAAAAATATGGTTGATTCTATTAAATCCGTGGGAGGTCTACATGATGCTGCATGAAGATTTGTTGTGCATGGTGTTCTTTTCTTCATTGTGATCATATGAAACATGATAAACAAGCTTGTTGATGTTACAAGATAGATTTTCTTGCAAGATAATTCCCTTTTCCTTGGTGTTCCTCTCGGGGCTCCATGTTTTTGGTGCGCAGCCGGGGAAACTTGCCATCAACAAGCACCAGAAGAGGCTGAAAATGAAGGAAATGGCATTGCCAAGAAGAGAAGAATTCAATGGATGTTTGTAAAGTTCCTTCTTCCAATGAAGAGTTGGAATTCCTCATAATCAAAGCCACTTTCCACAAGAAGTTCATCCCACAATGGCGGAAACACGTCACCATCATGATGCATGCTCTATGTAGTGGACAGTTTCCTCTTCCTGTTAAAGCAGCAGAAACTTGCATCTTGGTGGCAAATTGTTTGGGAATAAACTGAAGAGCAGAACCAGAGAGAATGACCATCCATGGAAGATTTGGCATTCATTGAGAAGTTTCCAGACAACATCAAGTGGGAGATTGTGAAGAAGCTTCAGGAGTCTTGGTCTGTAGAGGTTCACAAAGACAAGAAGGAAAAGAGTTGGAATTTGTTCGTGGATGCTCAACAGTAAGATACATGGGATGCTTGGTGTACTGATAATCTTCTGTTTGTTCAATTTGCAACCCACTGGAAGTTGGTAGACAGAGTGTTTTTCACAACATACACTGTTGAAACCATCAGAAGCTGGCATTACTATGATAATGGCACCACTACAATGCTCAGACGTATGCATTTTGACACCTTCAGAACCGAATACTTTCCTCTGTGCAGTGGCATGAAAGCAGAATTCAGGGACGTTGAAAAGAAAGAAGTAGAAGAAATGTTGGCAAGAGAGTCCTCCAGAGACTGAAGCCTTCTGTTAACCCTCTGTGGAGCACTAACAATATAGTGGAACCAACCCCCTGATGAATGACGCAATAAAGAGGCAAGCGTTAGAACGAGTCCAGAGGTACGTGAGAAGAGAAAAAACAAGAATCAGAGCCGAGAGCAAGCTCGCAGCAGAAGCTGCCTTTGACGCCCTTGCGGAACTCTTTACAGAAGTCCCAATGGCACATCAAGCCCTTCCTCCTCCTGTTGGAGGTCCACTTCCAAGCCATATCCGTCCTGGAAATATTGATGACAGGCCAGCGAATGTAGTCCCATTGCCAGTTTTTAAGGGAGAGTACAATGAAGACCCCGATCTTCATGTCGCAGAGTTTATGGTAGCGTGTGTGGCTAACAATGCCAGAACCCCTGAGCATTGGTTAGCAATATTCCCCGCCACTTTCAAGGGCGCGGCGTTTCAGTGGTATGAGAGACAAGCAGCAGGAACTTTTGGCACATGGGAGGACATGAAGTTGGCCTTCCTCACTAAATTCCGGTGTGAAGGTTTTGAAGAGCGGATGAGAGAGGAATTTATGAACCTAAGTCAGTCTTCTGGAGAAAGAGTAGAATCCTATGTCTCACGAATGGAATCCATCCTGAAGAGATGGACTAACCATAATCTAGATGATAGCATTCAGAAGGGGGTGTTTCTCAGAGGATTACAACCAGAAGTCCGTAAGTTTGTGGAGCTGCAAAGACCAGCCACACTGCAAGCTGCAACAGAAGGAGCAAGACTGTACGATGAAGTGGAAGCTAGATTGGCGATGAATACAGGAAGAGGAGTCCTACCTCCTTTGATGCCAGGAATGATGTATCCACCAAATGCAGTTCCAGGGACTGTTCCCTACCCCTACCAAAAAATGTCCCCGGTATCACAGTACAGTGCACCAAATCCACAGTGGCCACAATCCATGCCTCAAATGATGGTTCAACCACAACAACAATGGTCCCAGCCAATTTCCTCAATGCCAAATCAGCAGCAACAGTGGAACCCTACCAACTGGAGTCAACAGCCAACAGTTCAAACAGGAGCTCTGAATCAGAACCAGAATAGAGATCCCTCTGTACCGGCCCAACCCGTTTATGCAGTGATTACAGAGACTCCTCAAAACCCTCCTGCCAGTGCCTCCGGAGGAGAAAGCTTGAAGGATTATTTATCCAACTCAGTTGCAAACATCAAAAAGGAGTTGATGGATGTGATTACAGAGCAACTACAGATGTTGAAAGTGAACACAACGAGCATATCCAACGTTGCAGGAGCAGGAAGAGATGTGATGCGGTCAAATACTTGGTGTGGTAAGTGTCATCAAGCAGGTCATTTAGCCACTGAATGTACACGAAAACCAACCATCCCTGGAGCCTTTTGTTCCTGCTGTTTGCAGAAGAATCATACAGAGGACATTTGCTCTCTGAAGGAGATGCATGATAGGAGAAGGAAGGAAGAAGACGCAAGATTCAACTTGCTTGAATCCAAAATGACAATACAAGATATTGGACCCAAGCCTAGAGAGTTTGGTCCTAATTTCGGACCCAGAAGATTTTCCTCTTAAAGTTACAGAGGAAGACAGTCTGGCGGTGGTCAGAGGTCAGAAGTGGAGTGTTACAGATGCAGAGAAAAGGGACACATTTCACCAAATTGTCCAAATCCTTGAAGGTCAGTGGATTATAAGCCCTTATGCAGTCGATGTAAAGGAGAAGGCCACACTGCAAAAGACTGTCCAAGCCTAGCCCCAGTGAAAAACAGTGCTACTGATAGTCCAGCCAAGGCCCAAGAGCCTACCTCCAATTTAGTGGAATTGGAAGTTGCTGCCATCACGCGTGCCAAGCAGAAGGAACCACCTGTCCGGAAAGAAAATAACCCTCCTGCCAAAACAGTGAAGTTCAATCTTCCACCAGAAGAACAGAACAGAACAGAGCCTAACAGTGCCGTAGAGAGCACTACAGTGCCATAGAGAGTTATAGAGACAGGACCAGAGGTCCAGGATACAGAAGAGGAGGAAGCGCCGCAAGTAGCAGAAGAAGTTCCCATGATGCCTCTGTTGGAAGAAAGAGGGAAAATGAAAATGGGTGTTGCCCCATTCCCTAATAGGTTAGAGAAGCCAGTGGATCCTATTAAGGAATACGATCTGGTCAGAGATCTAGATACCTTTAAACCAAACCTCACATTCCGACAATTATTGATGTTGTCTCCCAGTTACCGGAAAAGGTTCAAAAGTATATTAACAAGAAGACGTGGCTTAAGGATTGCTCCCTCAACAGCAACAAAGCCCAACAAGGCTCCAGAGCCTGTAAAAGAAGTGGATGTGGCTAATGCTTTCCTAGATCCGGGTACTCCAGAGACTGGCGTATGGATAGAAGGCTGCTTCATTGCAAATGCACTGATTGATGGTGGTTCATCAGTGAACATTATAACGGATGTGACGATGAAGGGTCTAGGTCTACAAGGTGTGCAACCAACCCAATGGCTCATCAGACTCGCGGATCAGAGTAGAATCAAGCCTTTGGGCATTCTTCCATATGTGAAGACTACAGTGGCTGGAAAAGATTATTGGCTGACCTATCTGGTAGTGAATCCAAACTCTTATGGTACATCCTATCCTCTGCTACTGGGCAGACCATGGCTTTTTGAAGCCCGAGCAAGGACGGATTGGTTCAAAGGAACCTTGACTTTGGGTAAAGGACCCAACAAAGTGGTGCTGAAACTGTATGGTTCTCAAAAAGGACATGGATCCACCTCCTTGGAATTATCTTTTGACTCCCCTAATGTGGCTACGGATGGAACATCAGCAGACGAAGATGCTGTTAAACAGATCCTTCCCAAAAAAAAAGTGGCACATTCCTTAACAGTGGATACTGTAAGCAGACTTCCAAAAGATGCAAAGCCATTATCAATGGGTGAATACTTCCTGCCTGAACCAGGAATGACTTCGGAAATCACTTCTGAAAGTGAGATAGAAGCATGGATGTACTGCTCTCCCTGTTATATGGCCATAGCAGAGATAGAGACAGAGACAGGAGAGGAAACAGAGAATCTGTTCTTCTGTTACAGAGCTCCTACAGAAGCAGAAGCAGAAGCAGAAGCAGAGACAGAAGAGGTTGGATATGATATGGACGAAGAAGATTATGAAAGTGAAACGGAAGAGTCAATCCCACCTGAAGAGGATACATTTGAGGAAGAAGTTCCAGAAGCATCAGAAGCAGATGAGCTCATGCTATGGGACAGAATGGTGATGGTACCATTTGGTCTGGTAAATGGATCTTCTCGTATGCAAAATCGTTATAAGGAATGGATTAAGAAGAACAAGCCGTCTTTTAGCAGTGGCTCCTGCCATCCTAACCCATCCTTGCCAAAGAAAGATGATGATGATGCACAGTGCCAACAAGCACCAATCCCACAAACCCAACAGGCATCAGAGGGTCCCTGTTATGTGACGTTCCTGGATGCGTCATCAGAAGATGAGTCTTCAAGTCAAGAGGTAATTAATCTTGAAACCAAACCCGAAACAGCTTTAATCCCATTCCAACATCTTAAAGAGCAACCTAAGTCTCCACCAAAAGAAGAAATTGGTTCTAGTGGGACATCAGAAGAGGACACCACTCCCTTGAAGGAGTCTGATCTGTACCCAGAAGCAGTCCGCGGGACCTTCATCTGTGAAGTAGAAGGTGAAAGGCAGTTAACCTTTGTGGATGCAAAAGGCACTGAACGCCACTTGAAGGTGGGTAGCCGCCTCCCAGAAGAGGAGTTGTCAACCTTGTACAGCTTGTTGAAAGAAAATTTGGACGTGTTTGCATGGTCCTACAAAGACCTAAAGGGGATTGATCCCACAATATGTCAACATCATATTGACTTGGAGCCTGATGCCAAGCCAGTACGGCAACGACAGAGGCGAATGAATCCGAATTATTCCACATTGGTGAAAGCGGAGCTGCTGAAGCTTCTGGAAGCCGAGTTCATCTATCCAGTGGCAAATAGTGAATGGGTTTCACCCATCGTGGTTGTACCCAAGAAGAATGGCAAATTGCGAATATGTGTGGATTTCCGAAAGCTTAATTCCAAGACAAAGAAGGATCACTTTCCTATCCCTTTCACAGACCAACTGTTGGACACAGTGGCAGGACATGAGCTTTATTCCCTTCTGGATGGATTCAGTGGGTACAATCAAGTGCAGATTGCAGAAGAAGACCAATCCAAAACAACCTTCACTACAAAATGGGGGACCTACGCTTACCGAGTGATGCCGTTTGGGCTCTGCAATGCCCCTGCTACTTTCCAACGAGTCATGATGGCTGCATTTCAAAATCATCTACACGACTTTATTGAAGTATATTTGGATGACTTCTGTGTCTATAGCTTGATCCGTGAACACTGGGAACACCTGGAACAATGCTTTGACCGATGCCGGGAGTATGGGATTTCCCTCAACCCCGACAAATGCATCTTTGGGGTCTCTTCTGGAGTTCTGTTGGGCCACATTGTCTCTGCACAAGGAATATCAACAGACCCTGCAAAGATTGAAAAGATCGCAGCTCTGGCAGCACCCACCAACCTCAAACAGTTGAGGGGATTCCTAGGCCATGTGGGTTACTACAGAAGGTTTATAGCCCATTTTGCGACAAAGGCAACTTCCTTGCACAAGCTCCTGAGGAAAGATGCAGAGTTTACTTGGACAGAAGAATGTGACAAAGCCTTCCACACTCTGAAGCAGTGTCTGATAGAGGTACCCATTCTGTAACCTCCTGATTGGACGAAAGAGTTCCATGTACACACTGATGCATCAATTGAAGGTTTAGGTGCTGTCCTCTGCCAAAAGGTCTCCTCGAAGTTGGATCAACCGATCTATTATGCAAGTCGAAAAGTCACTGATAGGGAACGGAACTATACAGTGACAGAGCTGGAGTGCTTGGCAATGGCGTTTGCCCTGGAGAAGTTCCGCCACTACCTCCTATCCACCCACTTTAAATTTTATGTGGATCATGAGGCCTTGTCCTTCTTGATGAACAAAGCAGATGTGAAAGGACGAATGATGAGATGGCTCCTTCTATTCCAGGATTTCGACTTTGAGGTGATTACTAAGCCTAGTCGTTCCCATGTTCTGGCTGATCATCTGTCGCATATCCCACAAACTGCAGACGAGGAGCAGGATGATCCAGACCTCCCTGATGCTTCCCTATTCTTGGTAGAAACTGTAACTCCCTGGTATGCAGACATTGCCAATCTGCTGGCAACCTAACAGTACCCTCCTGGTATCTCTAGTTGGGAAAGGAAGAAGCTCATGCTAGAATCAGCCCCCTACACCCTGCTAGGCGGTGCACTGTACAAGAAAGGCAAAGATGAAGTGCTCCGAAGATGTGTTGCAGGAGAAGAGATTGGGATTGTTCTGAAGGCTTGCCACGACGAGCCATGTGGAGGTCACTTTGCAGAAGAAGCTACAGCCAGGAAGGCTCTACTAGCAGGATATTGGTGGCCTACCATTCATAAGGATGCCTATGATTACTGTAAAAGATGTGATGCTTGTCAAAGAATGGGGAAACCCACGAAGACAAGTGCCATGCCATTGCAACCTATCCTTCCATTGAAGCCGTTTGAGAAGTGGGGCATTGACTTCGTAGGTCCAATCGACCCTCCCACTAGAAGGAAACAGAACAGATACATCCTCGTATGTACGGATTATGTTACAAAGTGGTGTGAAGCTAAAGCCCTCAAGCGGGACGATGGTAACAGCGTGGCCCTATTCATGTACGAGAATATCATCACCCGTTTTGGTAGTCCCTTACAGCTGGTAAGTGATAGAGGCACTCATTTCCTCAACAAAGTCATGGAAGAGTTGACAGAGTTGTATAAGATCCGCCATCGCAAGTCCACTCCTTATTACCCTAGAGCCAACGGCCAAGTCGAAGTCACCAATCGCATCCTCTACTCGATTCTGACAAGAACAATTTCCGCACATCGTCGTGATTGGGACGATCGACTTATAGAGGCCCTCTGGGCGTACAGAACCTCCCATAAAGCAGCAACGGGACAGACACCTTTCCAGTTGGTGTACGGAACAGAAGCTGTTTTTCCTGTTGAATTGGAACTACCCTCTTTGAGAGTGGCTATCAAAGAGCGTTTGGGGGAGGATGATTCAGTGCAATGTCATTTCCTACACTTGGAATGTTTGGACGAAATTCGCAGGATGGCTCTACAGTGCATGGAAGCCACGCAAGCCCGACGTAAGGCTTACCATGACAGCTTCATTAAGCACAAGGAGTTCAAAGAAGGTGATTTGGTCCTAGCCTATGATTCACGCTTTGGCAAGTTTCCTGGCAAGCTTCAACAGCGGTAGATGGGCCCCTATAAAGTACTTGCCGTCAACCCTAATGGTTCTGTCCAAGTGCAGACCGTTGATGCCTCTGATGATCCCTTTCTAATCAATGGATATCGCCTGAAGAAGTACTTCCCTCCTTGGGGATCTTGACAATTACGGTCACTTGATCTTTTCCCTCATTGGCGCGGCACTGTACTTCTTATGATGCTACTTCTGATAGCCGTTCTTCAATCATTCTTGATGAAGTGGGCGCAACCCTTTGTCCCCTTAAACCCCTCTTCCAGCCTTGATCTCTTATCCTCTATTTTCCACCAGCGACAGTGGCGAGGTGGGTTTTGACACATGGTTTTTCTACCATTCCCTTGCTCAATTTGCAAAAAAAAAAAAAAAAACAAAACATATCGGTCATGGGAGAAAATGACTTAGGTCCCTGTCATGCGAACCTATTCTTCGAGAAAAGGTGGAAACACCCTCGGGAATAGGGGAAAACAAGAAAAAGAAAAAGAAAAAAAAAAACAAAACAAATCTGTTATGAGAGAAAAGGAAGCAATTCCCTGTCATAGCAGGCCTCGTGCCAAGAAAAGGTGGTAACACCCTTGGGCGAGAAGCTGGCTGTGGAAAAGGTGGTAACACCCAGCAGTCCAGAAAGTGGATTCATTAATTGATATCCCTCGGATCCAATCCCGAAGCTACCTCCCTTGGTACGCTGTGTCCTGGGACTCTTTGCAAAGTGTCTACCTGTCCTCTCGCAGACGACATGTTCTTGTCCAATACAACGTTCGATCTGATGGCTACCTCCCTGGGTACGCCTCTTCATCAACTGATGACGCGATCTTCATTGACAACCCCTTGAGTGATGTGAGCTTTCATCCTAACCAGATGGGGAAGTGCGTATGGTTACCCTCTATAATTATCAACCGAGCGTGAGACAGAGGGTGGGGCGAGAGACCAGTCTTTTCCCTTCAAATCAAATGAGAGGTGAGTAGTGTGAATGAAGTGTTGCACGCACGGGATGGGCCTCTCAATGCACAAATCACAATTTGTTTCTGTGCACTGCACCATAAGGCTCCCTTGCCTTCCTTCTTGCACCGTATGTCGGCACAGGGCGGGATGCACAGTTGCACCATCAAATGCGCACAAGGCATACAATCTTTGCACAAGTGACTGTGAGGATTACATCAATGGGTTTTAGGAAAAGGCTGCCCTCCTGTATCTATCAACAGAGAGTGAGACAGAGGGTGGGTTGAGTGTGACTGGAGTTTCTTCAATCACTTACCGAGAGGTGAGATTGAGGGACGTTACAACACTTGGAGTCAGGTATGTTTCAGTTTCCCTGTGCACCCACGGGATGGGTCTTTACCGTCATCACAAGACACATCACCCTGTTCTGTACACTGCACTGTAAGGCTCCCTTGCCTTCCTCCTTGCACCTATGCCAGACGGGTTGGACGCACTACTGCACCATCAACTGTGCACCCTAGCATACTCCTTCTGCACCATTCCCCTTTGTTGATTTCTCAACCGGGTATGCGATATGGGTTTTAATCATTCTTCCTCGAGTGATATTAGTCATGGGGCGAGTGACTGTTCTTTCATTCCAATTGAGTGACTGTAAGTTGAGTGTAGTATCTCTCATCATCATCGACGAATTTCCTGCGATTCCTTCAACCAGCTACCTCCCTGGGTGCTGCCGCGTGGTCCCTGCCATGACGGACATGTGCTGAGAAGATGCCTTGGTCCCTACAGCGCCGACAACCACACTGGACGTGCCGTCGACACTCAACCTTGATTCTTGACGAAATGGGCCAAGTTCTTCTAACCCTACATCCTGTTTCTTAGTGACGTTCATGTTTTAAGTGTGGGGACGTTAGTGGATGGTCTGTGGCGTGGTCCTAGGTCCCTGTTGCTCGGTTAACCCTATCCGTTAAGGTCTTAAGTGCGGGGACGCGTCCCTGCGCGTCTACATTGCATATCCTCTGCATATGCCTTACACTGCTCATGCATGTATACCATGACTTGCTTTTACCCTAATGGGATCCCTTCCCACCCACCCGGTTATGTTCCACCCACCTTTGGGGCTGTTCCTTTGTCGTTTCTCGTTATTCCTTGATTTTGAGGTCCTGTCATGTGAATGCATCCTACTTTCACCAAAGTCCCAATCCAACCTTATAGCCCTGTTCCCCCCATTGAACTGACCATTTTTCCTTTTTACCTATCTTTGTTCCGGTGCACAGTTTTCAAGTTATTAATTTTTGAAGCATTTTACGCAATTTAGCCGGTTTTCCATGTGAACGTACTTTTCTTGCTTTGGAACCGTGATCTGATGTCATAGCCCTGCCAACCACTTTTCCCCTGACATTTTTCCTTTTTCCTCCGAGCCATTTTGATACACGGTTTGTCCATTATAAATTTTCCGGGTTTTTACAACTTTTTCGTGTGTATTTTTTGATATTTTTCCATGTGAACCTGCCCTGTTTGCATCGGAATTCCAATTTGATTTGACAACCGTATCCCTTGTGCCTTCCCTCATCTTTTTCCTTTTTCCTCCACCCTCTTTCGACTTCTGGATTTTTTATTATTAATTTTTACATGTATTTTCGGGAGTATTTTTGTTGTTTTTCACATGTGAAGCCCTCCTCCTTCCACCGGAACTGCGGTTTAACATGATAAACCTCTGCCACTCCTTCTTGCGGACATTTTTCCTTCTTACTGCATGTCTTTCCGGTGAACGGTTTGTCCGATATTAATTTTCGATCCCATTTTCGGGTTTGTTTTTTGGGTTTTTCCCATGTGAATGCGTCTTATCTCCGTCAGAATTATGTTTTGATGTGATAGGATTGTCGGGCATATCTTTCTGCATAGTTTTCCTTTTTTCTGCACCTCATTCCAATGTACGGATTTTTCGATATTAATTTTTAATTGCGTTTTTTGGTTCGTTTTTTGGGTTTTTTGCACGTGACTGCCCTTTCCCCCCCCGGAACCCCCGTCCCGTATTTTCCTTATTTTCCGTCTGTCGTCCTGCCCACTTTTTGTTTTTACGCTATTTCGTTTTGATGCCCGGATTGGGAGTTATTAATTTTTCTTTATTTTTACGTGTATTCGCGCGCCCGTTTTGCGCGTGAACGCGCCCTTTGTCGATTTTTCGAGTCTCCACGTGCCCCGGTCGTGTCCACATGACCCATATCGTCATCCCGGTGCCATTTCAATCCCGTCACGGTAAATTTTTTAACCCCGCCCCGCGCACGTGCGCGGGACGGGGGTACGTGCCCTTGTCCCTTACCCCCCTATTTCCCTTGTCCCTACCCACCCCTTACCCTCTTGACCCCTACCCAACCCATGGCCCCCCCATGGGCCCCCTCCCCTATTCCCCCCAACTGCCCACCCCTTCCCCCCAACCGCCCGACCTCTTCCCTCCCACCCCCTCCCTCTCCCTCTTCTTTCTGCGTCCTCCTCCCTCTCCCTCCTTCTCCATCTCCTTGCTCCATTCCCTCCCTCCCTTTCTTCCTCCTTTCCTCCTCCTCCCTCTCCTCCTGTTCCTTTCCTCCCCTCCTCCTACTCCTCCTTCCCCTTCTTCTTCCTCTTATTCCTCCCTCTCCCGCCTCCTCCCCCCTTCTTCTTCTTTCTCCTCCCTCTCTCCTCCTTACGCCTGCTCCCTCCCTTCTTCTCCCACCCCCACGCCTTTCCCCTCTCTCTTTCCTCCTACCTCCCCTCCTCGCTGTTGCCTGCATGCGCCCTCCCCCTCTTCTCCTCACCCACCACCGCCTCCTCCTCGCTCGCTGCCTCCAGACCTCCTCGCCGCTGTCAGACGCCATCGCGCCGCTGTCGACCTCCTCGCCGCCGTCGGGCTCTAGCCGTCGCGCCGCCGTTGACCTCCTCGCCGCCGTCGGGCTCTAGCCGTCGTCGCGCCTCCAGACCTCCTCGCCGCCATCAGACGCCGTCGTGCCGCCATCGACCTCCTCGCCGCCGTCGGGCTCTAGCCGTCGCGCCGCCACACAGTCCTCGCTGTCGCCTCTGGTTGCACGCCGCCCTACCAGCCTGTTGCCCGCTGAAACGCCGCCGCCACGCAGTCCTCGCCGCCGTCTGGAGTCCGCCGCCTGCCTTGGCCGCCCATGGTTGCAGCGTGCCGCCGCCCTCCTCCCCTTCCTCCTCCTCCTACTCTTCCACCACCTCCTTCCTAACTAACTCAGGTTAGTTGGCCTAACTAACCCTAGCTCACTAACCTAACCTTAGTTAGTTGTTACTAAGCCTAGTTAGATTAGTCTATTAACCCTAGTTAGTTAACTAACCTAACTAGGCTCAACTAACCCTAAATTAACCTTAGTTAGGTTAACTAACCTAACCCCACCCCCTAACCCTCAATTAACCTTAGTTAGGTTAACCAACCTAACTCCACCCACTAACCACCTAACCCTAGTTAGTTGACTAACCTAGTTGACTAACCTACCCTGACTAACCTACCCTGACTAACCTAGCTGACTAACTTAACTTGACTTGGTTTAGGTAGACTAACATGACTTACCCACACTACCCAGACTTAACTGACTTATTCCTACCTGACTTATTTGATTAACATGATTTATGTGATTTAATTAATTTCTCACTTAATTTTTCCATTAAAAAAATTCAGAAAAAATTCTAAAAATTCCTTTTGTTTTTTGCCAATTTTTGGGAGTTGTCCGCTGGAAATTACCTACCCTAAAATTTCTGCAAATTCACTATTTCCTAATTAATTCCCCAAATTGCCAATCAATGTAGAAACTTCATTTAAAAATCGTAAAAAATTCTAAAAAATTCCACTCGCCTCCCTTGCTCATTTTCCATTTATTCCACCATAAATAATCACAACTTAACACCAAAAAAAGAAGAAGAAGACAACATACAATAAAATTTAAAAAAAATATACATATCAACAACCAACAACAATCAAATCCACACATCTGCTAAGGTGTTGTGTTTGTTGTTTCATCAGTGCTCTTTACTTTTCCTTTACTGGATTCACTTCTTTTGGGGGACTCTTCCGTGCGCATTTCTGCATTACATACACACCCCTTCCAGGTCTTTATTTTATGTGTTTTATTTATTTTCATTTTCCCCTTAATCAAAAATTAATTATTAAAATGAACTCTTTATTCACCCACAGTTTCCACGCGCATTCGTGCTAAACACACACATATTTTTTAATTAAAATAAACCCGCCGTTCACTTAGCACGCGCTACGTGCACTACAGAGGCACTTTAAAATATTATTTAAAATGAACCAGCCGTCACATGAGCACGCGCTGGCAAAAAAGCGCTCCACATCACCTTAATTTGTAATCAATGAACCAGTCGGGAATCGAAGTCCGGGAATCGAATAACTGCACCGCTTAACCTAATAATTGGTAATTTAATTTATAATAAGGAACCACCGTTTTCTTGCTAAGGTTTATCACCTAATAAAAATTCACCAATTTTTAATAATTTATTAAAATCAACCCTTCATTAAATTAATTCTCCCCTCACTGCACTTAATTCCCTTTTTTTTAATGAACCGTTTCGTGGGATGGGTATGCGCAGTCATTAGTGTTATTTTCCATGGTCCAGTCTTGGTTTATCACAGATATAGTCTTGATATGTGTCAGATATGATATTGTTTTGGTTTACTGTCTTTGTTACGGTTAAGGGTACGGTATGCAGTTTTTTCTTTTCTTGCTTGATAGGGGTTCAGGGTGTTTGTCTAATGCATCGCATGAAGCTTTCGGTCGCATTTGTCTCAAGGTCATGTCAAATTTTTTCTAGGATGTGGTTTGCTTGGGGTTAGTTGGTCGAGTCCCGTTTTATTGTTTGGTTATTCTCTTATCCTTGGTTTTTGTCTGTTGCTTTGCAGGCATTCTCCTTGATTATCTGTGTTTGTGGTGTGTGTGTAACCATCTGAATGGCGCCTTCTCATGCTCCTCCCACCATCCAGTACGTCCCATTAGTTAGTAGGGATTACTCTTCCCTACTTACTTTTGAGCCCCTCACGAAGGCGGGACTTGCTGCTTTTGTGGCCACTCCTTTTCCATTGCTTCCAGAGGATCAGTCCTTATGTGATGAGTTCTTGGCCTCTTACAGCAAGAAGACAGGCGTAGTCCAAGGAATGTCTATGACTTTGACATCTCGAGGCCTAGGGAAGGCTCTGTCTTTACCCTTCAAAGGAGAACCTTTTGTTACCACTCGTCAGCTCTTCTCTAATGAAGAGATTCTCAAGCTGTTACAGAAGCAGACAAGGGAAATCCTCGATGTTAAGAAGGTGATCAACTCTTCAGGAGTTTCCTTTTCTATGATCACTGATCCCGTATGGAAGACCATGTGTCAATTTCTTCAGGACAGGTTTATGCCTGCCAAAACGCCATCCCAGTATTTGTCCAAAGAGCTTTTTACAACTTCCAGGATGGTGCTGAAAGGAGTTGCTATTGATTGGAGCACTTACCTCCTTACTAAAATGGATCAGCATTTTGTTAAAGTCACCAGGGGTAATGTTACCAATGTTACCTACGGATCATATTTGTCTGCCTTCTTGACCTATTCAGGTTTACAGAAGACTGTGCCTCCACCTCCTCCCTCAGATCCAGTACCTCCTCCTCCACCTTCAGAAGAGTCCACACCCATTGACATAGAGGATGATGATTCTCCACCTCCCCTGGTCATACAGCACAAACGCTTGAAGCGGGTAGCGGATAAAGCCCCTACTGTACTTCCCTCAGTGCCTATCCCTGCTACCTCTGGCAGTGAACTCCCTGGGTATCTTACTTGTAATAACCTGTTCCGAGCACATCGAGAAGGATCCTTGGAGATCTCAGTTCCTTCCCTGAACAGTCTCGTCTCAGGAGATGCCATTTCTTTCCTCTGCAAGGATATTCAAAGTTCCATTGAGTTGTCAGTGACAGCCTGTGTTCAACAGCTGTACGCATCTTTCTATGAAGAGCTCATGCAGTCTAAGGACCAGTTGCATAAGGCAACATCTGAGTTAGCTTCTGCTAAGGATACCCTAGCAGATTTATTTAAGCAAATGGAACAGAAAACCCAACTGGTTGCCACCCAAAGCGATGAGATTTCTTCATTGAAGACCCAGTTACTCACGGCTCAGTCCCAGATTACTAGCCTTTCAGCGGAGAAGGAGAGGATGTCCAGAGAAGCGAAGGAATTCCACGCTATCTTAGATGACAAGATTTCAGCTTTACAGTTGGCTAATGACACAGTGGCCAACCAAGCCTCCCAAATCCAACAGTTGCAAGATCAACTTGCAAAGTTCCGCTCTGTTCCTCCAAGCCCTCCTGTTCCATTGATTCCTTCTCTTTCCCAGCAGGACTTGGCTGCTCTTCAGAGACAGGCTACTTTGTGCCCTCTATTCCAAGATAAAGTGGAAAGATTGCAGTCCAGAATGGACTTGTTATGGTCTACCTTTGAGCAGTTTCAGGAATATGTCTTACCCGACCATTCTTTCTTTGTCCACTACCACTTACAGAAGTTGGTCTTCTATATGAAGCTTTCCACGATGGATTTACCTCTTCCAGAGGATGGCTTGAGTGGGGCTTGGTCTGCTGAGTTGTTGACAGAGGTAGTCAGAATGGTCTTTGAAGATTCTGTCACACCAGATACCATGTTGATGTCATACATGTATCTCCGAGGAGATTTGTTAATTCCAGATGAGGTAGATATGGCATGGTATGTGGGGGATGTGGTCTTACAGGCTGTTTTATATGTCAATCATTTGGAGTTGCACATAGCTAACATGTTCCAAAGTTATTCCTCCAAAGTAGCTGATTGTCAGGATAATTCGTGGCATCCCATGATTGATTCGGTGGTCCTCAATCAAAGACAAAACACAGCTCCTACCTTTGCTCAGAGTACTAACCAACTGAGGATGGATCTCTTAACCTATCTTTCAAAACATAATCCATTTGATGCTACCTTCTTTGATGCCTATCATAGACGATCTCTCTTAGGACCTTCTGTTCCTACCCTCCTCTATTACCAACAAATGGCTCACCGCTATGCTATATATCTTTCCCTTTGTCAATCTAATTCCACAACAATTTTACCCCTTCTTTTCCAACCTTCATCTTTCCCTCACATTCCCATTTTTACATATTGTTCCTTTATTGAGGATAGGGTATTTTTCCCTTCTCCACCTTGTCCTTCTCCCTCCATTAATGTACCCTCTACATTTCCTATTTATCAGTTAACACCGTTCCTTAGTGATTCCTTACAAATTTTCGCCACTCCTTCTTTAACCTTTTCTTCCTTTTATGATTTTTCCTATCCTTCCCTTCATCCACTTTCCCTTATTCCACTACCCTCTCCTAGCACTTCTATATCTCAACCACCTCAGTTGGTTAGTGACTGTGACGGGTTTGATAATCATATTTCCAGAAGAAGGGGATGGAGTTCGGATGATTGCCTTACAGGACCGCAGATTAATTGGCCAGTAATTCCAGGAGAATGGACAGCTTTCAGTCAAGCTTATCAGAACTATGTTCATTTTGCTCAGCAGTATTCACAGTCTGCAGATCCCTCAGTGAGATTAACTGCTCACTTTGCTTGGTACCTGGTGTATATGCATAGGCACTCTCATAATGATTCCAAGCCTATTCCAAAGTTGTGCATGAATGTCAATGTCAGCATTGATTCCCAACACCTGGACATTTTGTATTTTCATGCCCTTTGTTTGCCTAGCAGATACCTGGTCCTGTTGGAAAGGATGTGCTGTCTCCAATTTTTTCAAAATCCTCCCAAAAACTTTGTAGATGAATCCTTGTCTATGGATCGTTTCAGACAACATCAATCTTTTAAGAGGGATCATCTTCATTGATACCTTTCCAATGTATAGTGGAAGCTTTTTAATGAAAAACTCTCTTTTTGAAGGAGTCATTCAGATGGTTGTGTTGTGTATTAGTGTTTGTGTTGTGAGTTCATTTATGTCCAATGAACGTGGTGGTTTCCTATTGGATTTCGTGTACGAGCTACGTTTTGGAGATTTGTGGTGCTAGGTTCGTGGTTGGAGAGTTGACGCAGATGCAGATGAAGAAGAAGCAAACTTTTATATCCTTTACAAATTTGTTGTGATTTTTAGTTTGATAAGAGGTGTAAATGTATAAAGAGTTTTCCTTTCTTTGTATTTTTATATCATAAACAGGTTATAAGTTGGGGTCGTGGTGGATGGATTCATTGTGAAACGATATTGAAGATCAAAGTTGCGCTTTTCAATGCACTTGTATTTCCTTTTTCCTGGGTCGTGAGGACGCTTCCTTATTAAGTGTGGGGATATGTTGAGTGTTGAAATGACTTGTTTTTTGGCTGATTTTTGCTGTTTTTGAGAGCTGAATGGTTGATTTTATGGGATGATTGATTAGTTTGGAAGTGGTTTGAGAGTATTTTGGATGATAATGATTGTGTTTTGGAAGTTCATGATGTTTGTTGGTGGTTCTGTGATGTTCTGATAGGTTCTGATAGGTTCTGTATACCTTCTGTTTTGCTCTGTTTTGGCCTGTTTTGTTCTGATTGTCTTCTGTAAAGAGGGAAGGAGTATTGATTGATGAAGAATGAGATATTGTGAGAGCTTATTGAATAGTTTGTGAAAGTTTGGAATGGGTTGAGAATGAGTTATGAGGTTTTGATGACCTTCTGTAACCTTCTGTAGGTCTTCTGTAGAGCCTCTGTCTCTGTTATGTTCTGTACTGTAGCTGTTCTGGTACTGTTCTGTACTGTTCTGTATGCTTTTGTATGTGTTTAGATGGATGAGAGTGTGGCTTGGGAAAAGTTTTCTAGCCTTGGAAGGAGGTGAATACAAGTGCAAAAGAGCTGAAAGAAGTGGAAGAAGTAGCTGCCAAAGATTCAAGTGAAGACTAGAGTGAAGTGACAGTAGTGAGCTATGAAAGGACACTGTAGTGGCTCTGGTGACTCTTCATATCAGACATACCTCTTGGGAGGGGTATTCACGACCTAAGAAGGATTATTGAGAGTGATTTTGAGAGATTGTGTGAGGATATGATGTATTATTGATTGAGAGAGAGAGAGAGAGTCAGAGATAGCCAATTCTATCAAAACAGAGTGATTGTATATGAGAGATTGAGAGAGAAGACTATGAAGATATTGAAGATGAATACTATGTGATGTATTTCCATTAAAAGATGGTGTATTCCTTTGCTTTCTTTGTTCTATTGATGGATTTTATGAAGATATTGAAAAATATGGTTGATTCTATTAAATCCGTGGGAGGTCTACATGATGCTGCATGAAGATTTGTTGTGCCTGGTGTTCTTTTCTTCATTGTGATCATATGAAACATGATAAACAAGCTTGTTGATGTTACAAGATAGATTTTCTTGCAAGAGAATTCCCTTTTCCTTGGTGTTCCTCTCGGGGCTCCAGATGTGGTCCCATAGTAAGCTGGCCATGTTCTTGAAAATATGCATGGGATCCAACAAGTGGTTGATTTGTAAGTGGGTTCAATACACCAACTTGTAGAAAACGGAGAACCGTTGCATTCCATTTGAATGTGACTCCGTGTGGACCATTTTCAGCTCGTACCAGCTTTGGGCATTCATACGTGCTAGAGGTCGTCCAAGAAAACCTTCCCTAAGTTCATGACCCTCTATTAAGAAAGCGGCGTATCCTTGATATACCATCTTCTTTATGATTCGTGACCTTCGGGAGTCTAATAGTAGCCCACACAATGGACATGCATGATAACATGAGGTAACCAGAATTGTCCCAATTCCTCTATCTAGTGAATACAAACTTGAACGAGCTATGATAGATATTACCAATGAGAATGAAAGCCTATTTATCTGAGCACTCCTCAAATCCCAAAAAGTCATGCATGATCTACATGAGAATGACTTAATATTTGGCGGCATCCATATTTTTTACTTTGTAGTGGCCGGGAACGAGCAAGCTAAGAATGAGATGTCCTTTCTTCGTAGAAAGCCATGGAAGGATATTGTAGTTGACAAGGACTATAGGCCACACACTATAAGAAATTGAGCGCAAATCGAATGGGTTCATGCCATCCATAGCAAAACCAAGCCGAAGATTCCTTGGCTCTCGGGCAAAACCTGGAAAGGTAGAGTCAATGTGGCTCCATGCATGTGAATCCCCTGATATTCATTGAACTCCATCTATGGATCTATTCTATGCATGCCACGTTGTCAAGCTCACCATGGTTTATGTTGGGGATAAGTGAAAAGTGTCTAAGAACTTTTTGAGGGATGGTTTGTCCTTGCAAGTCTTGTTGATACCTGTGAGCACCACACTTTGAATATGTCTCCATAGTCTCGTATTCTCCTAGAAACAGTATGCAATCGTTGATACATGCATGGATACTGTTGTAGTCCATGCCAAGCTTTCGTAAAACATGTCGTGCATTATCACGAGACTTAGGCATGGTATTTACAAGTGGTAATATATGATACTTTAGTAACCTTTAAAAAAATCATAAAACACCTTGAAAAAGCACAATTGTTTTTTATGGTAGTGCAGAACAAAGTGTACATAGAAGGTATCTGAACAACTCGGTCACACTTGCATCACTCCACTCGTATTTTGCTTGCACACTAGGAGTGCAAGAAGTGTCTTCAGGCAAGATACTCGACACCCATCATATAATGGTATGGATGCTTCCTCTCTAAGCAGATCAGATGTCTTGACATCCATGGGCATCAATGCATCGATCATTGCCTCCATCTCAAACTCCAAGATTATAGGAAAGTCTAGAAGGCTGCCAATCTCCTTTGATATTGATGGTATAGATTGGGTAGTACCTTCCAAGTGGTCGATTGGCTCACGCACTCCATCCATTGCCCTGCATGCCCACGAACTCTTCTAACTAGTCACAAAGGGTGCACTCCTCCTTGGGATGAGACGTCACCTCCCTATAACAAAATTTTCGGCCACACCCAATTTTTTTTATATGATATTCAATTAGTTTGCGAATACAATGCATGATTGATATACACTTTTCTTACCGTTTACTCAAAATCTGAGATCGCTTGATCAATGATCTCTGATTGAAACTTGTTGAAGAAGAGACGTACGTGCTCTATAGACAATCGATGTTTTTGTCTAATTTCTCGCTTACATTGAGAGTAAGAACATGGGACATGGTGATTAAGATACGCCTTGCGATCTTGAACATCACGAACTTCATCGTTTTCCATTTGGTCTACGTTACGACAAACGATTTGTTTTTGTTATCATTCTTTTTTTCTTTCTTAAATTGTTTGAGAAGGGATTTCTTCTCTTGTAACTCAACAAAATTAATGTATGTAAAGTCTCCACCCACCTAAAAATTAACGTATGTAGGAGTATTTCCCGTCTCGTGGTATTGCACTGGACCTCACCGGACCTTGCCACCACCACCACTACTACTACTACTACTACTACTACTACTACTACTACTACTACTACTACTACTACTACTACTACTACTACTACTACTACTACTACTACTACTACAAACAAGAAAATAAGAAGTTAAAGAATAAGATCTTACCCTCTCTTTGTTTTTTATCCATTCATTCTCTTCTCTCCCTCCCTCTCTCTCTCTTTCTCTCTTTCTTTATTATGTTGTATGCTTATTCCCTCTCTCTCGTTCCTTCTTTCTTTTTCTCTCTTTCTCTCCCTCTTTCATTTCCTTTAACAAAACCATTCTCTCTCTCTCTCTCTCTCTCTCTCTCTCTCTCTCTCTCTCTCTATACTACTACTACTACTACTGCTGCTGCTGCTACTACTACCACTACAAACAAAAAAAGAAGAAATTAAAGAACTACTACTACTACTACTACTACTACTACTATTACTACTACTACAAACAAGAAAAGAAGAAATTAAAGAACATGACCTTACCTTCTCTTTGTTTTTTATCTATTCATTCTCCTCTTTCCCTCCCTCTCTCTCTCTCTCATTCTCTCTTTCTTTATTATGTTTAATGATTTCTCTCTCTTTCTCTTGTTCCTTCTTTTCTTTTCTCTCTTCTTCTCCCTCTCTCACTTCCTCTCCCTCTCTCAATACACATCATTTTTTTTAAAAACAAGTTAAAAAATGATTCAAAATAAAAACAAAGCAAGAAGAAACAATGCACTCACCACAAAGGTCCAAGGATAGATTCGGCGGCTCCTCTTCGCTCTCTGTACACTTCCTCCTCTTCTGCGCAAACGATGACGGCGGCGGCAAGAAGCTTTTCTTCTTTCTCTTTTTCTCTTTCTTTCCCTCTCCCTCTCAAATGCAAGATGAAGTTTGCTCTTCCTTTTGCTCTCTCTTTTGTTCGTTCACGCAAAATGTCGTCCTCAGGTTTCAGCTTGCTTTTTTTCACCTAAGTACCATCACTATTTGCGCCGGAAATGGCCGTTGCTATACTCCTGTATCCTTGTAGTGATACACATTTATAACTTCCTACTATTTATGTACATCACACTTCCTGAATTATGTAGAAACTTACAAAGCTTGATTGTGGGGAGATAAGTACTATTACATTGACCCAAAGTTTCTCATCAAATGTTGAATTTGCATCTAAGAAGAAGAAAGTAAACAATATCTAGTCATATGGCTCAACCAACACTACAAACCCCAATGTTTAAGTAGCAAATTTTTTGCAAGAAAAAGACAAAACCTTGATGATCATATTGCACCATTCAAGAAAACATGGGCAGCAACACTACAAGGATATGGAGGCATAGCGGTGATGCTTTCCGACACAAAATAGCAGCATCGCTATTTGCATCACAAATGCGATGAAAATAGTGATGGTGCTCAGACAAAAAAACAGGGGTTGAAACCCAAGCGCATTATTTTGCATGAACAAATGAAAGAGAGAGAAAAAGAGAGAGCGAACTCCATCTTGCATTTGAGAGGGAGAGGGAGAGAAATAGAGAAAGAGGGAGAATGAAAGCTTCTCACCGCCACCGCCTTCGTTTCAAAAGAAGAGGAGGAAGTGTACAAAGGACAAAGAAACACCATATTAGAGAATATGGAAATTTCCTATAAGTTTGCGACACGTGGTTAAATCTTTGGATTTGTCATAACTTAGACACTATAACTCCAAATGGAGCGCTCTATAGCTCAATAGATTCCATTTTTCAAGTGCTTTCCAATGATAGGTCACATCATATGGTTTTGAGAAACTTATGGGTATTCTATACAAGTGCCACCTTTTTAGTATTCAAAAAATGGAAACTGGGAGATTCCCAAACTACTAATATTGTGTTAAGAGGAGCCGCCGTCGCGAAGAGGAGCCGCCAAATCTATCCTTGGACCTTTGTAGTGAGTGCATTGTTAATTCTTGCTTTGCTTTTCTTTTTTTTCCTTTCTTCAAAACTTGTTTTGTTAAAAATCATGTGTATTGAGAGAGAGGGAGAGGAAGAGAGAAAAGGAAAGAAGGAATGAGAGAGAGAGGGAGAAAACATTAAACATAATAGGGAAAGAGAGAAAGAGAGGGAGAGGGAGGGAGGAAGGGAGGAAAAGAGAGAGGAAGGGAGAGGTTGTTGTTATTATTATTGTTGTTTTATTTATTCTTTTCTTTTTTTCTTGTTTGTTGTTGTTGTGGTAGTGGTATTAGTATTGGTAGTGGTAGTGGTAGTTATTGTTTAATTTCTTATTTTCTTGTTTGTTGTTATTGTGGTAGTCGTAGTAGTAGTGGTAGTGGTAGTAGTAGTGGTAGTGGTAGTGACAGTAGTAGTAGTTTTTGTTTAATTTCTTCTCTTTTTGTTTGTTGTTGTTGTGATAGTCATAGTCATGGTCGTAGTCATTGTAGTCTTGATTGTAGTAGTAGTACTAGTAGTAGTAATAGTAGTTTTCTTGTTTGTTGTTGTTGTAGTAGTAGTAGTTCTTTTTCTTTTCTTGGTTATTGTAGTAGTAGTTTTTTCTTATTTTATTGTTTGTTATTATTGTAGTAGTAGTAATAGTAGTAGTAGTTGTTGTTGTTTTTTTCTTCTTTTCTTGTTTATTGTAGTCGTAGTGGTTTATTGTAGTGGTAGTGGTAGTGGTAGTGGTAGTGGTAGTGGTAGTGGTAGTGGTAGTCGTAATCGTAATTGCAGTAGTAGCAGTAGCAGTAGTAGTAGCAGTAGTAGTAGCGATAGCAGTAGTAATAGCAGTAGCAATAGCAGTAGCAATAGCAGTAGTAGTGGCAATAGTAGTAGTAGTAGTGGTGGTGGTGGTTTTCGTGTTTGTTGTTGTTGTTGTTATAGAAGTAGTAGTTTTTTTTCTTTTTTTTCTTTTCTTGTTTATTGTTGTTTAGTTTTCTTATTTTTTGTTGTTGTTATAGTAGTAGTAGTAGTAGTAGTTTTTTCTTCTTTTCTTATTTGTGGTAGTAGTAGTAGTAGTAGTAGTAGTAGTAGTAGTAGTTATTGTTATTGTTGTTGTTGTTTTTTTCTTTTCTTTTTTAATGTAGTGGTAGTGGTAGTGGTAGAGGTAGAGAGAGAGTTGTTGTGGTAGTCGTAGTCGTGGTCATAGTCGTGGTCGTAGTCGTCGTAGTTGTGATTGTAGTAGTAGTACTAGTAGTAGTAATAGTAGTTTTCTTATTTGTAGTAGTAATAGTAGTAGTAGTAGTTTTTTTTTTCTTTTCTTGTTTACTATTTTTTAGTTTTTTTATTTGTTGTTTTTTTTCTTTTTTTAATATTTATTGTAGTGGTAGTGATACTGATAGTAGTAGTAGTTGTTGTTATTTTTTCTTCTTTTATTGTTTATTGTAGTGGTAGTGGTAGTGGTAGTGGTTTATTAATGTGGTAGTCGTAGTCGTAGTCGTAGTCATAGTCGTAGTCGTAGTCGTAGTCGTAGTAGTAGTAGTAGCAGCAGCAGTAGTAGTAGTACTAGCAGTAGGAGCAGTAGCAGCAACAACAGTGGTGGTGGTGGTGGTAGTGGTGGTGGTGATGGTTTTTTTGTTTGTTGTTGTTATTATAGTAGTAGTAGTTCTTTTTCTTTTTTTGTTTATTGTTGTTTAGTTTTCTTGTTTTTTATTGTAGTAGTAGTAGTTATTGTTGTTTGTTTTTTCTTCTTCTTCTTTTCTTGTTTATTGTAGTGGTAGTGGTAGTGGTAGAGAGAGAGAGTTGTTATGGTGGTCATAGTCATGGTCGCAGTCATCGTAGTTGTGATTGTAGTAGTAGTACTAGTAGTAATAATAGTAGTTTTCTTGTTTATTGTTATTTAGTTTTCTTGTTTGTTGTTGTTGTTTTGTCCTTTTTTTGTTTATTGTAGTGGTAGTAGTAGTGGTAATGGTTTATTATTGTGGTACTCGTAGTCGTTGTGGTCATGGTTATAGTAGCAACAGTAGTAGTAGTGGTGGTGGTGGTGGTGGTGGTTTTCTTGTTTGTTGTTGTTGTTGTTATAGTAGTACTAGTAGTAGGTTTTTTTCTTTTCTTGTTTATTGTTGTTTAGTTTTATTGTTTGTAGTAGTAGTAGTAGTAGTAGTAGTAGTAGTAGTAGTAGTAGTAGTAGTAGTAGTAGTAGTAGTAGTAGTAGTAGTAGTAGTAGTAGTAGTAGTAGTAGTAGTAGTAGTAGTAGTAGTAGTAGTAGTAGTAGTAGTAGTAGTAGTAGTAGTAGTAGTAGTAGTAGTAGTAGTAGTAGTAGTAGTAGTAGTAGTAGTAGTAGTAGTAGTAGTAGTAGTAGTAGTAGTAGTAGTTGTTGTTGTTGTTGTTGTTGTTGTTATAGTAGTACTAGTAGTAGGTTTTTTTATTTTCTTGTTTATTTTTGTTTAGTTTTATTGTTATTAGTAGTAGTAGTAGTAGTAGTGGTAGTGGTAGTGGTAGTGGTAGTGGTAGTGGTAGTGGTAGTGGTAGTGGTAGTGGTAGTGGTAGTGGTAGTGGTGGTAGTGGTAGTGGTAGTGGTAGTAGTAGTAGTTATTATTGTTTTTTCTTCTTTTTTTATTTATTGTAGCGGTAGTAGTAGTAGAGAGAGAGAGACATGTTTTGTTAAAGGAAATGAGAGAAGGAGAGGAAGAGAAAAAGGAAGAAGGAATGAGAGAGAGGGAATAAATATACAACATAATAAAGAAATAGAAAAAGAGAGAGATGGAATGAGAGAAGAGAATAAATGGATAAAAAACAAAGAGAGAGTGGTGGTGAGGTCCAATGCAATACCACGAGACGGAAAACACTCCGACATACGTTAATTTATGGGTGGGTGGAGACTTTACATATATTAATTTTGCTAAGTTATGAGAGAAGAAATTCCTTCTCAAACAATTTAAGAAAGAAAAAAAGAATGATAATAAAAAAAAATTGTTTGTCGTGACGTAGACCAAATGGAAAATGATGAAGGTTGTAATGTTCAAGATCGCGAGGTGTATCTTAATCAGCATGTCCCATGTCCTTGCTCTCAATGTAAGCTAAAAATTAGACAAAAATGTCGATTATCTATAGAATATATACGATGCTTTGGCGAGTTTCAATCTGAGATCATTGATCAGGCGATCTCAGATTTTGAGTAAACGGTAAGACAAGTATATATCAATCATGCATTGTATTCACAAGCTAATTGAATACCATATACAAAAACATTGGGTGTGACTAGAAATTTTTCTATCTAGGGAGATGATGTCTTGTCCCAAGGAAAAGTGCACTCTTTGCGGCTAATTAGAAGAGGTCGTGGGCATGCGATGGATAGAGTGCTTGAGCCAATCCACCACTTGGAAGGTACCACCCAATTCATATCGTCAATATCAAAGGAGACAGACATCCTTCCAGACTTACCTATAATCTTAGAGCCTGAGATGGAGGCAATGATCGATGCATTGATGCCCATGGATATCGAGACTTCTAATCCGCTTAGAGAGAAAGCATCCATACCATTATATGATGGGTATTGAGTATCTCGCCTGAAGACACTGCTTGCACTCCTAAGTTTGTAAGAAAAATACGGGTGGAGTGATGCGAGTGTGACCGAGTTGTTGAGGTACCTTGTACGTATGCTTCGTTCATTTCTTTTCGGCACTATCATTAAAAATATTTGTGTTTTTTCAAGGTGTTTTATGATTTTTTTAAAGGTTACTGAAGTATCATATATTACCACTTGCAAATACCATGCCTGAGTCTCGTGATGATGCGTGACATGTTTTACAAAAGCTTGGCATGGATTACAATAGCATCCATGCATGTATCAACGATTGCATACTGTTTCGAGGAGAATATGAGACTATGGAGACATGTCCAAAGTGTGGTGCTCATAGGTGTCGACAAGACTTGCAAGGGAAAAACATCCCTCGAAATTTTCTTAGACACTTTTGGCTTATCCCCCATATAAACCACATGTTTCGTACGTTCGGCATGGCGAGCTTGACAACGTGGCATGCGTAGAATAGGTCCATAGATGGAGTTCAAAGAATATCAGCGAATTCACGCGCATGGAGTCACATTGACTCTACCTTCCCAGGCTTTGCCTCAGATCTAAGGAATCTTTGGCTTATTCTTGCTATGGATGGCGTGAACCCATTCGGTCTGCGCTCAACTTCTTATAGTGTGTGGCCTATAGTCCTTGTCAACTACAATATCCCTCCATGACTTTCTACGAAGAAAGGACATCTCATCCTTAGCTTACTTGTTCCTGGTCACTACAAAGTAAAAATTATGGACGTGTATCTTCATCCATTAGTCGATGAGATTAAGATTTTGTGGGAGGAGAGGGTCATCGTGCAAGATATGAGCAAGCACGATGGTTGATGGTCCCCCAATATTCGAGCCATTCTCATGTGAACCATGCATGACTTTCTGGGATTCGGAGAGTTCTCAGGTAAGTAGGCTTCCGTTCTCGTTGGTAATATCTATCATAGCTCGTTCAAGTTTTTATTCACTAGATAGAGGTATTGGGATGAGTCTGGTTATCTCAGGTTATCATGCACGTCCATTGTGTGGGCCATAGTTAGACTCCCGAAGGTCACAAACCATGAAGAAGATGGTATATCAAGGACATGCCGCTTTCTTATCTGAGGGTCATGAACTCATGGAAGGTTTTCTTGGACGACCTCCAACACGTATGAATGCCCAAAACTGGTACGAGCTAAAAATAGTCCATATGGAGTCACGTCCAAACAAAATGCGATGGTTTTCAGTTTTCTATGAGTTGCCATATTGGACCCACTTACAGATCAACCACTTGTTGGATCCCATGCATATTTTCAAGAATGTGGGAAGCTTGCTATAGGACCACATCACAGGAAAGAGAGACACTGTAGGGGCATGAACGGATTTGAAGGAGATAGGCAAGATGGAGGCGCTTTGGCCACAATCGAGTGTTGATAGTCGCTTGCAGCTACCTCACGCTCCTCGAGTTTTGTCTACTAAAGAAGAGCGCATTGTGAATCAAATAGTCAAGTCTATTTGCACTCCGACAGGTATGATGTATTCTCTTAGGTCCGCGTTTTCTAAAGATGATCAATTATTAGGGCTAAAATCCCATGATTGGCATAAGATATGTTAGGTTTGTACTACGAATGGATTGTAAGTGGCCTGCGTATTTTGCTATTTGGAGTGTAGTCATTTCTCATAATGCTTTCTTGTTTGTGGCAGTTTGTACTACCAATCGCAATGGCAGGATGCCTTACTCTAGAAATACGTGGGTTTCAGCTTTAGTGTAATGGATCTCATAGAAAGAGATTAAGACATCCTCTATTGAATCCGTGAGACAAGGAGCAGTGGAGATGGTCTGTCTCTTTGAGAAATACCTGTCTACCAGCATGCTCACAATAAAAATCCACCTTCTTGTGCATCTTGTAGATGAAGTGGAGATTGCTAGACTTGTCCATATGCGATGGATGTTCTTCTTAGAGCACTTCATGAAAACCCTGAAAGGCTTTGTACGACAATGAGCTCGGCCAGAAGGTAGCATGACTGAAGGTTGGTTGGTGTCTGAGTCGCTAGTGCATGTTTCACAATGGCTACCAATGGTGGATTCAGACAACAGTAAGCTATGGTTGCTGAAGGACGATGATAGACTGACCGGAGATATGGTTTTTGGAAATGGGATAGAAAAAAGAATGGATGTTGCAATGGAGGAGAAAGTGAATCATTTTTGCAAGTTGCACCATGCCTCTATGGAGATGTGGCTCGCTAGGTACCAGCAAGCTAGGAAAGATCAAGAGGAAGCGTGATCTGAATTTTGACGTAGTATGCACCATCGACCGATTCGATATCCCGAGGGCATGGAGGAGATGCCACAGTTTATGTCAACGCGATGGTTGCATGGAGCTTTGACCGCAACGTCTCGCGAAGGGACGAAGGTCTCAACCGAGGAGTGGGAATTCTCAAGGGGATGTAGTTCAAAGGTGATGACGTATTTAGGGTTTGTCGTATCTATATTTTATTTGCAACAACTAACTGAGTGTTTCAATGTACAGTACAAAATATATAATACAGCGTAGTCATGCGGATGGCATTTTTGTGTGGAGCATATTGACAAAATGAGCTCCACAATAGATTGTGGTATCATGGCAAGGTTCGAGCAAGAGAGCCGACGATGAGCAACGGATCCAAATAAGGTTATAGATGAAATGGAGTATTTTGGGAACTTGCGAAGTATTATCACTGTTGATTACCGTAGCTTCTCCATGATTCTATTTAATGTGCAGTGATTCAAAATGGTACTTGAAGGAGCTGGAGCAACAGTTCCATGAGGTCCATCTAGATTTCTTGAAATAGATTCCAAAAAAAAGGACGGATTTGTATGACACGCTTGTGTTGCCAACCCATTGTGAACAAGTACATAAACTTATGTGTTTTTTAATTTTATTACGACATGGTACATGTCATAATAGTTAAATCTCTCTTGTACATGATTGTGAACATGTAATTTTCTATCCAAACCCCCGATAACCTCGATGGTGATATGTTATAACTTCAGCTCCCCGAAGTGCAAGAGTATATGATCAAAGCGATGTTCCGAGTATAGATGAGGACAATATGCAAATAGAGGGGTTGATATCGCAAGGGATGGAGGCCATCAAAAGCTTGGAGCATGTAGAGGAGCCAACATTGGATAACAATGATGGAAATACAAGAGTCCAAGAATTCTTTGAGAACAAGGTGGACTCATCCTTTTGTGGTGGCATGTCTATCGACCTTCTAGTGTATGTAGAGTTGTGTCAAGAGATTGACATGGGACCATAGGGTACTTCATACTTGGAGCATCCACCTACTCAATTCGTTGACGAATCGCTTATAAGGGTACATAAGATATGCATTTTAAGTAAGATCATTTTTTAAAGATTTATATTACCGTTCTTTGTATGATTTATATTGATTATTCTAACATCATTTTTTGTCTATGTAGGTGACCTTTCTGGATATTTAGATCATCAAGATGAGTCGAGAAATGAGCGATGAGGAGCTACATGAGATCTTCACACGTATGTCTCCAGATTAGATGGTGAGATTCAGAGATATGGCATACCAGGAGCTATCGCAGACACCATCATGCCGCTCTATTAGATTTACTTCGGCTCACTTAGATACTTCAGTTTCTAGCAGACAAGGTTGAGGCTCTAGACTTAGACCAAACAGAGGGAGTGGTTCAGGGGGATGCTGTAGAGATCCCGATGTAGTGAGCTCACGGTAGGCTCGGGATACATAGACTACTCCTCACTCTTGTGGCAGTTCGAGAGAGCGTGGCTTAGGTGGTTGCTGTGGAGGTACCAACGCAATGTCTCCGTCTCGTCGTTCTGTTGGAGTTGCGTTATCAAGCGCTTTTTTTGAAACTGAAAACCCTAGTCTAACTGTAGTTAGGTTTGATTTTTGCTAACTTAGTTGTTTGCATGATAGTTTGTTTTGTTGTTTTGTAAATGGATTTCTTGTGTTTGTTTAGCTTAGGATTTGCTTCTGTCATTTTGTTTTATTTGTTGAGTGTGAAACTTGATAGCTTTGGTCCAGCTTGGTATTTTTTGGACAGGTTGAAGTTGGAGTTTGCTATTAGCTACAGAACATTGTGGAACAAGGTGTGTATTCTTATTGAGACTCTTGCACATCACAGGCATAATGGGTTCACGAGCACTTCACATTGCACTTGTTGATGCACTGCACTCGAGGGTCGTCTCCTGTTCTTGTCAAATACTTCCATGCCATGGGATGGGATTAAGCACATTTTGCACCATCGTTGAGCACTAGTATGGCATGAGGTCCGCTGCAGCTATATGCAGTAACTTTTAGATACACGTACACATGAGAGACCACCTGCCATTGAGCACGCACATTTATTACATGCACAATATTTGGGATGCTCATCACAAAGCTAGGAATCTCTGGTTGAGTATGTAAGGAGGTTGGGTGAGTTTAGAGAGTCGTGAAGGACGCCGCCAATTGTGAGATAGATTGTTCATATCTGGTTAACATCTTTGTAACGTGTCCACTAGAATCATCCAGGACACGTCTTAGCAGTCCATCGGAAAGGATGTCTAGAAAGCTCCACCCGGAATTCCCATGGAATGTTATGGGATTTGAGATCTAGGTCTTCCCGCGTGTGCCACGTAGCGGAAGTATCCTGGCCGTTCCCACTTAGGATCGACCTGAATCAAGGTTATCCTGATTGGTCATTATCTAGCAGCAACTAGCGCCGGACCCAAGCGTACTACTTTACGCAAAAACACCAGATCCGAAGCAGATTTATGCTGCACTTGGTCAAGGAGAATGGGAAACGAGGGGGATGCAAAACTCAACCTCTCTGCCCTAAGGCATAGTCCCATTCCGTTCCCCTAAAACAACATAAATCGGTTAAGACATAACTCTAGGTCATTGCTTTTGTTATTCATTTTGATGATGATGATCATCCCGTTGTTCTTCGAGATTTTTGAGAAAAGTTCTCGCCTAACCGGGATCACCCAACCGTAGGACGGACCCATGGTCCATCCTCCGCACTTTCCTTGGTTTGTTTTAGTTATGTAATTATCTAACACATTAATTTGACATATAACAATCAGCTTCTTTAATTAATCCTGTTAAGCACTGGTTCCTTCACGTAATCTTATCAGGTGACATAGAAAAACAATATCAAACAAATTCTTTATTATCATTTCATCATTTTATCTTTGAAATACAAGGAGTTCCGCCTGTAGGCTTGTCCATAATCCACCCGAAGGCTATCCAGTAATCCCCAGGGATTACTATTCCAAGCTTTCGCCCGTAAACTAGTATGCGGGCCTCGAGATCCAATCCCGAGTCACGTTAGCCTCTTGTGCAGGACCCTGAAGGCGAGGGATTTATGGCCAGAGCCCCCCTGGCACCCAAGCATCCTCCTGCTCCAAGTAGAGCTCAACGGAAAGACCTCTCGCGGGCGGGTTTGGTCCATGTTCCCGGCGTGGTCAACAACCCCCTTGGTTAGGGTCAGGCAGGCAGTTGGGGGTAACTAAAGTTGCCTCTCTCTTCAGGCCTTCAACCTGAAGCATTAGATATCATTTCATCCTTTAGTTCTTTGAGCAAACAACGCAAACAGTGCTTTCTAAACTGTTACAAGCACAATCAATTCCAGTGGCCGTTTATTTGGCCAACTGTTAAGGACTAAATCCTTCTCTCCGAATGCATCCAGCATTCGATCCGGGATCAATTGCAACTTGGCCAAATCCCCAAGGGTTTGTTTGTTCACCCTTTTGTCCTTGGGTTAGGGCCATACCCTGTTAACCCAACTTAACCAATACCTTAGGTTTTATTAACAGTAAATCCTGGCAACCATGTCGCTCCAATTTATTGATTGATCATTTGCTTCCAAGCAAATACCTAACTTCCCTTTCCTTGGCAATTTTTCCCCAAGAATGGTGATGTAACAGGATGACTACTCATCCTCTTGCAAGTTAAACTTGCGCAAGAACTTGCCAACCTCATCTCAAGAAATGGCAAAACTCTCTTGTGAACAAACCACAAGTCTATGCGACATTGCAACTTATTGCACAAGTGTCGCATCTATTCCATGGGATCATTTCACCCATTGAACGGCATTTTCTGGTCACAGAATTATCTCCAGACAAGAAGTAGGGTTTAGGGTGTCTTCTTACCCAACCCATTCCTAATTACACTAGGCCGACAACGTTCGGTCCTAGGAATTCCAACTCAATCTGAGTTTCATCATTTGAACGAGTGATCCTTAGGGTAGAAACCTTAGATTGTTTTATGCATGAGCGTCCAATTGTCCCTACATTCCGTGAATGTGGGTAGGACCTTTGGTTCAAGGATTTGTCTTGGTAACAAGTGCGTGAAACTAGATCAAGTCCTTAACATGCTAAACCCTAGTTAGCACTTGGGTTATTTATCCTATCGGTTGAGCCATCCTATGCGAATCCCTTGCGGGTTAGGTGATTTAGATAATTCGATCTACTTGTCTTGCGATAAGGATGAACCATCCCTAGAGATATTAACTTGATCTTAAAGGAGAAAGCTAGTTGTAACATCTCACAATTCACCTAAACGCTGTCGTATTGCTGCGCATTCGAGGTGTGTAAACCACCCAAAAGTTGTGCATGGGATTTGGTACTTTGTACATATTTAGTTGTTGTGATTACATTTATTTTCTACGTATGAGTATAGTAGCGAGTATGAAGGATTGCTTTCAGTCTATGTTGAACAGGATCAAGGAGACAAGACATTACAATTATTCAAACAAATGCATGAGGAGGATATCTCTTTGGATAGTATCACAATTGTCTGCACCTTAAAAGCTTGTGGCATGGCTGGAGCTATAAACAAGGGCCAAGAAATACATGCTGAGATTGATAAGATAGGGCTATTGAAGACAAATGTGGATGTGGGTATTGCATTAGTTGATATGTATGCTAAATGTGGCTGGTAGAGGCACAAGCAGTGTTTGATATGTTTCCTAATCGAGATCTAGGCACATGAATGCCCTAATCATAGGATATGCACAACTTGGAAAGGCTAAAGATGTATTTTATATATTTGACAAAATGAGGGCATAAGGCATAAAACCAAACTTGATAATATTCAGTAGTGTGCTGAAAGCATGCAGTCACACAGGTCAACTGGGTAAGGCACAAATCACCGTGCTTTGAGGGGAAAAAGGAGAAGCTTTTGGGCTATTTTTAAAAAGGGGTTTTTTTTTGGAGGGAAGACGTATGATTGTCACGGGAATTTTGGGGGGTGTGGAGGTATGGATCAGACACAGGATGCGCAGAGTAGAGGGAGAGGGAAGACATCGAATCATGACTGGCAGAAGACGAATGATGGAGAAGATGGACCGGCAAAGCTGGCAGACAGGGACGAGGTATGCAAAGAAGTTAAATTCTGAGTAGTTCTGGGACTTGTAGAATGATGACGAAGCCAGAACGACGACACGCAGAAGGAGAGGATGGAGCCGTAATGAAAAGAACGATGTGGCAACACTTCAGAAGATGGAACGGAAGAAGAAGATGAAGACGATGTGAGCAGAAACGATGACGAAATGGAAGAGCGCCATCGAATGGCAGAAGATGATTGTAGCCACAGTAGAAGACTTGAAGTTAAAAAATGGAAAGAAGACGGCATGCAGAAGATAGAAAAAACCCCTTCTTGATTATGTACTGATACTTTTGATGATTAATCTCCCCAGGTTTGCATCAACTGCAGGAACGTGAAGATGACTATGATGAAGGTAGAGAGCTGATGAACGAACGTGTCTAGCGGTACGCGAAGACGACTAAAGAAGCACTGAAGATTTTAAGCTGAGAAGAACTTGTTGTGATGACAAGAGAGTCAAAGGAGCGTTGCTATGAAGATGCAGATAGATCGACTCCATTGTTGACTCCACCATTGATTGCATCTTCAACAAGTGCTATCCACGCTGCTTCCGATAGCTCACCAGCGTATTGTTGCAATCTAGGATGGAGTTCTAAGCTGTCACCAACATCTTCGACTTCATAGCTATTGTTACACCACCCTTGCCTCTCAGAAGCTGCCCCGCCTACATGAACATTGATGCTTAAATGAAGACGATTCCACGGAGTCGAATTGGTTCTCTATGTGACCATTGATTATGTAGAAATCCAACTCTCTGGATAGCTTCTCTTTTGTAATTGTAGCAAAGGATGATGATGATGAAGAGCACCGTCACGGTGTCTGAGGCATTCTGCATTAAAGGAAGGGCCACTTTGCTGCATAGAACATTCGCAAGGACCGGTGGTGGTTCATAAGGAAGTGAAGTAACAAAAACTCAAATTTATGGAAGTGGATAGTAAAAACAGTTCAGTCCCACAAACTTCTTCGTTCGTATTGCTAGTGACTACAGGCTGCAACTCATCGGAAACACAAGTTGCATGATCCGTCTTCATGCAAAAGGTGAAGGTGATGACATGATCACATGTTAATAAACAAATTGGTCGAACCACCACTGTGAGTCTATCAAAGTGGATCTCGGACTCCTGTGAGATAAAAAGTTTTATCTTCTTCTTGAGCTCAATGCACATGGACCTTCAGATGATCACGTGCAGGCATCTTGGTTGGCACATGATCTGACTCAAGTGTAGCTATTTCCGTCTGTGTTGCATCTTTAAAGTTAAGCCATTGTGGCAGTCTCATTGGAAGCTTGGCAAATCTATTATTGCTCACAAATCCACTCATCTTGCTTATTTGTATGATTGATCTTCTATCCTGAAATTAATCAAGGTCCCCTGTGGTTGCGACATTGGTTTCACAAACCCTTCGACATCTTTGGTGAACCCGACGTGAAAGCGTCGCAAAAATTTCAGGATGGGAGACACTTCAGCCTCTATTTCAGCTTCCTCTACAACTCCAGCTGCCTCTACTTCAGCTCCATCAATGACTGTTGCGTCAAGTACTTCAACGGAGGATCTAAAACAGATTTTGCAGAATATGTCCATGTATATGCAGCTCCAAAATCAGCAAACACAAATGTATATGCAACAGCAACAACAATTGCATCAACAACAGTTATCTCAGCAAAGGCAACTCTATTCGGAGCAGGAGAATGCAAACAGCGCGACTAAGGCTATTGAAGCAGTTGAGAGTGAGAAGAAGCTATTTGACGGGCGTAATGTTTCAGCATATTTGAAGACATATGAGATCAAGATGGGGTTTTTTGGAGTTCCTGCTGGACTTATGAGTAAGTAATTCCTTCGTCTTGTCACACCTGCTTTGAGGACAAAGGTGACTGATCTTTTTATTCAAAATACACATTGGCAAGATTTTAAGAAGGCTCTAAAAGAAGAATATTTCCTTGAGGACTTTGGTATGGCTACTCGACGGTCATTCCGAGAGTGGGTCTACATGCCAAACAAAGATCTTGCTGCTTCGGAGTTGATTCGAGAATTTGAAGAGAGGTATAGTCAGCTTGATGCCATTGAACAAAGAGCATTGGATGTTGAAAAAGTTGAGCTTTTCTTGCAAGCTGCAGATCCTGCTCTTCAAGAAGAATTGGGTGAGCTTCTTGAAGATTGCACGAAGCCTATGGGTCTTAAAACTGATTGGCAGGATGCTCAGGATGCAGTCTCGACTTTGACCAAGAGGAGGATATGGAAGACTCGCCTACAAAATGGTTCCATGACACCTACACCATCATCTGCTCCTATGCCTACTTCTATCCCTATTATTTCTTCTCCTCCTCAGCCAGTTTCCTGGCCTATGCCAGTGCCTACTATTTCTACTCCACCTATTCCTCCTGTTCCACGACCGATGCCTATACCTTCTGCTCCAAAACCATCCACTCCATCGGTACCTACTTCTCTTGATGACATAATCAAAGGTATCACAGATTTGACACTTGAGTCAGTCAAAGCGGAGTTGGTGGGTAAGTTGAAGGAGCAGTTTGCTTCAACTGCGCCTGCTACTTCTTCTAGTGCTCCTATTGCACCTAGGAGTGCTCCTAGTGCACCTAGGAGAGATCGGAGATGTATTTGGTGTGATAGTACGGAGCATCAGCATTGCAGGGATTGTGACTCTTTCCAGGATGCAAGGAGGCAGAATTTGGTATATTGGGGGCAAGATGGTAAGATTTGGTTGATTGAGTCAGGAGCTCCACTTGCTACCAACTTTAGTAAAGGTGGAATGAAGAAGTTAGTGGAGGACATGGCTGCGCGTACTTCTTATGTGATGGCTAGAGGTGATGCTTCTGCATATGGAGTACAGATTGAGAAGGGATCAGAGACTCAGTCTGCACTATGGACTTATGCTATGGAGACTGCAAACAAGGGGAAAATTCAGCAAACTGTTTTGACTAGCGCAGGCTCTAGCATCAGATCAGAGACAGGATGGGACTCGCCTGTTGACAGGTATTCTATTTATGCTTATTTGGCTAAATCTCATGGTGCAGATGTATTTGTTGAGGAGAAGCGTAAGAGGGATGAAGACAATCCAAGTGCAGCTAAGAAGACTAGAGGGGGTGAGTTTGTTACTCCACCTATTGCAGGACCGTCTTCAAGACCAGCAGATCGACAGATGGAGGATGCTCAAAAGAGGGAAAAGAGGCAAGAGCCTAGAGAGAGAAAGCAGCCAGGATTCAGATTGATGTCCGATATTGAGACATCTACAGACATGAAGAAAATCTTTAATGATAAGATACTTGGCAGTGAGGTGACTTTTACTATTTCTGAGATTTTGGGCATCTCAAAAAGAGAGTTTCAGGATCAGTTTCAGGAGGTCCTGAAGAGGAAAAGACATGCATTGTCTACCACTGATACACAGGGAGTTTTGATTGGAGAGTTGGATGATGATGATGATGAGGTTATGGTTGATAATGCTTCTGTTTTGCCACAGGTAGAGAAGAGGGTTCAACCTATGCATTATGCTGAAATTGATGAGCCTGTTTTGATACCGCGTAGTCACTTTTCGCGGAGCCATTGGGCTAGGGCAACTACAGAGACGATGGTAAAGATTGGAGAGAAACAGGTGCCTTATGTTGCATTGGTTGATCATGGTTCAGAGATTAATCTCATTGTTCGTGGAGTTTATGAGAGTAACAGATGGCCTATGGATGTAGAGCATGGGTGGCGTATGAGAGCCGCCAATAATACTGCAGGTGATTTATATGCTGCTTGCCCTAGTGTCAGGGTTTCTATTGGTGATGTAGAGGAGGATTTTCATTTCTTTGTGCAGGATTCATGCTCTTATCCCATAATTCTTGGTCAGCCATTCATTACAGAGATGCGCATGGAGACAAAGGTCATGGATGATGGATCTGCTTATGCACGGATTCGCAGTAAAGATGGTATGAGAGCAGTTCAGTTTATGACTGTATGTGTGAACCATGTTAGAAACAGAGATACTCTCAGAGATGCACCCTTACCCACTGTGAGGGATTCGGGTTTTCATTAGGTACCACCGTTTCGCGAGACGACGGTGGTACAGAGGAGAGGAGATTGGAGTTCTCGCCTCCTAGCAGCAGTGTTTTCTCCTCCGGTTATGTTGGGATTTCAGCAAATAGTTCGATGAGCTATCAGAAGACTTCTAGATTGTCTAGAGCTGCCAGGCAGTATATATGCAGGAAGGAGAAAAATTTGAAAAATGCAGGAATTTTGGAGGATGATGAGCACATAGATGGTATGTATGACAGTGTGATTTGTACAGATACGATGACAGAGATGGGAGATATGCTGAAAACTGATATGCTGAATTGTCATGGTAATGTATTAGTGCAGTCCCTGGACATGTTTCATGAAATTGCAGATTTTATGTCACGGATTGAGTCAGAGGCTGAGGTAACTCAGCAAAGAGTGCTGAGTGCTGAAGAAAATCAGCAAAAAGAGTTTCCAGCTGGTTATGATCAGCTTTCAGAGAGACAGAGGGCTGAAAATTTTCAGCCAACAGAGTTTACTGCTGAAATATTTCAGCATTCAGAGTTTGGGGCTGTTTCTATGCAGTCCATAGAGCAGAGGGCTGAGAATATTCAGCCATTGGAATGCAGAATTGCTGATTTACAACAAGGTTTATGTAATGCAGAAGAGCATAATGAAGCCAGGGTTGACACGAAATACAAAACTGTGGATAAGAAGGTGAAGCCGGTTGCTGTACCGCTTCCACCTGACAGTGATCAGCAAATAGAGAGGGCTGCTAAACAGCAAATTTTGAGGAATCCGGAGCATATTGGTCATAAATTTTCAGCAGAGACACTTGCTGAATTGAAAATTGGAAATGGTGATTTCTTGTTACCCATGGAGAAGCAATGCTTTCAGGAGATGCTTGAGCGTCATGGAAGGGGATTTGCTTTTGTCCCACATGAGATTGGATGTGTGAATCCTGATATTGTTGCTCCTATGGTCATCTTTACTATTCCTCATATTCCATGGAATCTCCGACCTATTCCAGTACCTAAAGCACACTTGCCAAAGCTGATTGATTTATTGAATGAGAAAATCAGGATGGGAATCCTTGAGCCTTCATCTGCACCATACTCAAACAGATGGTTTACAGTTCCAAAGAAGAATGGTACTCTTCGATTTATTCAGGACATGCAGCCAGTGAACAGAGTTACAATCAGGAATGTTGGTATAGGTCCAGTTGTGGATGAGTTTGCAGAGGCATTTGCTGGACGTGCCATCTATTCTTTGGGTGATTTGTATTCAGGTTATGATCAGTTTCAGCTGGCTTTGGAAAGCAGGGACATAACCACCATGAGAACTCCTATTGGGCTTGTAAGGATGTGTACCTTGCCTCAAGGTGCCACTAATTCTGTTGCGCATATGATGAATGCCATGCATAAGGTCCTTCGTGATTACATACCTCAGCTTACTATGCCTTTCTTGGATGATGTGCCCATTAAGGGGTGTGCAGAAGAAGAGAAGAATGAGAGCCTAAATGAGCAGGGATGCAGGTACTTTGTGGCTGATCATATTTCAGCATGTGAGAAGATTTTGGCCAGGTTAGAAGAAGTGAACTTGACACTTTTAGGGCAAAAATCTGTTTTTGGAGTGAATGAGGTTGTCATTGTTGGGCATATGTGTGGATATTATGGCAGGAAACCCTCACCTGATAAGGTGAATGCTATAGGCAAGATTGCAGAGTATTGTTCTACTGCTTCAGAGGTACGGAGATTCATTGGTGCTTGTGTGTTTTATATGATTTGGATACCTCATTTTGCACACATTGCAGATTGTTTGTATCAGCTGCTTCAAAAGGGGTAGAAATTTTATTGGGATGAGAGCCACACTAGAGCCATGTGGAAATTGAAGAAGTTATTGCAGAATGCTCCTACTCTCAGGAAAGCGGATTATAATTGTGATAGGCCTATTGTATTGACAGTTGACACTAGTCCAATTGGCATAGGTTGGGCTGTGGGTCAAGATGATGCAGATGGAAATAGGTATGCTATTCGGTTTGGGGCGAAAGTTCTAAACGAGAGACAGAGGAGATATCCGCAAATCAAGAGGGAGTTATTGGGGATTGTCACGGCTCTCAAATGTGACAAGGAGTACTTTATTGGGGCTTCAGTTGTGGTAGAGACAGATTGCTTGCCATTGATTGGTATGATTACGAGTTGCTCTACTCCGGATATAGCTATGTTGAGATGGATTGCATACATTAAGTCATTAAATCCAGAATTTAAACACATAGCAGGGAAGGATAATCCAGTGGCTGATATGTTATCTAGAGCCAGGTATGATGATGAGGAGACTCTACTTGCAGAAGAGGATGATGCAGAAATTTCAGCCACTATGGTTGATCATGTTTGTCATGTCTTTGATATTATGGCTTTTACAGAAGAACTTTATGTTGGAGATTGGTTGCAGATTGGCAGGTACCTTAGTACACTAAGCAAAAGAGATGAATGGACAGATGAAGAGTTCAAGAAGATCAGAAGGAAAGCTTATGGTTATTTTCTCAAGGACGGATTTCTTTGGAAGCATCCGAAGAAAAGAGGCGGATTACCTTTGCGGGTTGTCTGCGATAGAGAGACACAGTTACAGGTGATGAGGGAGTTTCATGAGAGTCCTTGGGCTAGTCATAGAGGAGTATGGGCTACTTATGAGAAAATCAAGGAGAAATATTGGTGGAAAGGCATGTATAGAGATGTTTCTCACTTTGTTGAGACTTGCAGAGACTGCCAGATGTATTCAGTAGTGCGCCATAGAGATGAGCTTCATCCGACCTATCCACTATGCATTCATTATAAGTGGGTAGTTGATTTGGTTACCATGCCTATGGGTCTATGGCAGATGAGATACATTGTTTTGGCTAGAGAGGATCTTACCAATCATGTTGAGGGCAGATCTTTGAGAACGAAGACCACTAGTGCAGTGTGTAAGTTCTTATTGGAGGAAATTTTCTGCAGGTATGGTTGTGTGGGTAAGATCACTGCGGATCGTGGTGAATTGGATGCAGATGAAGCTAGGGAGTTTTTCTCTCAGCTAGGAATCAAATTGGCTCTAACCACAGCATACAATCCAGAGGGAAATGGGAAGAGTGAAAGAGGACATCCGCCAATAGTGAAAGCATTAGCCAAAGCATGCAGAGGACGGAATGGAGAATGGCCGAGACTTCTACCATTTGCTTTATGGGCTGATCGTACAACCCATAGTGTTACCACAGGATATATGCCTGCAGAGTTGATGTATGGTCAGAAACCTGTTATGCCGATTGAGACTTGTGCTTTGACTTGGTCAGTTTTACCTTGGCAGGAGGATTTGACGAGAGAGGAGCTCTTAGCTCTTCGGATTCGACAGTTGGAGAGGAGACCTGAGGATATTCAGCTAGCTATTGACAGGTTGAAAGTTGCTAGACTAAGGAACAAGGACAGGTTTGATAGCAGGCATCGCTTGCGGCCTAGAGCAATAGAAGAGGGAGATTGGGTATTGGTCTTTGATAGCAGCCTTGAAAATCAGCATACTGCACTTCGGAAGATGGTGAAAAGATGGTTTGGGCCATACACAGTTAGACATGTTTTTGATAATGCAACATATGAGCTGACTGAATTGGATGGGACAGTGCTTAGAGTGCCTATTGCTGGAAAAAGAATCAAGATTTTCAAGAAAAGAGATGATGAGGAATATGCATTGGAAGAATTTTCAAGAGAAGAGCAACGACAAGAAACTCCAATGGAAGAGACAGATGATATGGCTGATAATCTTGTTGATCTACCGGAAATGCATAACAAAGAGATTGATTTGTTTGTGGATCTTGATGATAATGATCATGGGTAGTTGGCCCATCCGGAGGATGCGCAGGATTAGAGGGGGTGGATGTCGTATTGCTGCGCATTCGAGGTGTGTAAACCACCCAAAAGTTGTGCATGGGATTTGGTACTTTGTACATATTTAGTTGTTGTGATTACATTTATTTTCTGCGTATGAGTATAGTAGCGAGTATGAAGGATTGGTTTCAGTCTATGTTGAACAGGATCAAGGAGACAAGACATTACAATTATTCAATTAAATGCATGAGGAGGATATCTCTTTGGATAGTATCACAATTGTCTGCACCTTAAAAGCTTGTGGCATGGCTGGAGCTATAAACAAGGGCCAAGAAATACATGCTGAGATTGATAAGATAGGGCTATTGAAGACAAATGTGGATGTGGGTATTGCATTAGTTGATATGTATGCTAAATGTGGCTGGCAGAGGCACAAGCAGTGTTTGATATGTTTCCTAATCGAGATCTAGGCACATGAATGCCCTAATCATAGGATATGCACAACTTGGAAAGGCTAAAGATGTATTTTATATATTTGACAAAATGAGGGCATAAGGCATAAAACCAAACTTGATAATATTCAGTAGTGTGCTGAAAGCATGCAGTCACACAGGTCAACTGGGTAAGGCACAAATCGCCGTGCTTTGAGGGGAAAAAGGAGAAGCTTTTGGGCTATTTTTAAAAAGGGGTTTTTTTTTGGAGGGAAGACGTATGATTGTCACGGGAATTTTGGGGGGTGTGGAGGTATGGATCGGACACAGGATGCGCAGAGTAGAGGGAGAGGGAAGACATCGAATCATGACTGGTAGAAGACGAACGATGGAGAAGATGGATCGGCAAAGCTGGCAGACAGGGACGAGGTATGCAAAGAAGTTAAATTCTGAGTAGTTCTGGGACTTGTAGAATGATGACGAAGCCAGAACGACGACACGCAGAAGGAGAGGATGGAGCCATAATGAAAAGAACGATGTGGCAACACTTCAGAAGATGGAACGGAAGAAGAAGATGAAGACGATGTGAGCAGAAACGATGACGAAATGGAAGAGCGCCATCGAATGGCAGAAGATGATTGTAGCCACAGTAGAAGACTTGAAGTTAAAAAATGGAAAGAAGACGGCATGCAGAAGATAGAAAAAACCCCTTCTTGATTATGTACTGATACTTTTGATGATTAATCTCCCCAGGTTTGCATCAACTGCAGGAACGTGAAGATGACTATGATGAAGGTAGAGAGCTGATGAACGAACGTGTCTAGCGGTACGCGAAGACGACTAAAGAAGCACTGAAGATTTTAAGCTGAGAAGAACTTGTTGTGATGACAAGAGAGTCAAAGGAGCGTTGCTATGAAGATGCAGATAGATCGACTCCATTGTTGACTCCACCATTGATTGCATCTTCAACAAGTGCTATCCACGCTGCTTCCGATAGCTCACCAGCATATTGTTGCAATCTAGGATGGAGTTCTAAGCTGTCACCAACATCTTTGACTTGGTAGCTATTGTTACACCACCCTTGCCTCTCAGAAGCTGCCCCGCCTACATGAACATTGATGCTTAAATGAAGATGATTCCACGGAGTCGAATTGGTTCTCTATGTGACCATTGATTATGTAGAAATCCAACTCTCTGGATAGCTTCTCTTTTGTAATTGTAGCAAAGGATGATGATGATGAAGAGCACCGTCACGGTGTCTGAGGCATTTTGCATTAAAGGAAGGGCCACTTTGCTGCATAGAACATTCGCAAGGACCGGTGGTGGTTCATAAGGAAGTGAAGTAACAAAAACTCAAATCTATGGAAGTGGATAGTAAAAACAGTTCAGTCCCACAAACTTCTTCGTTCGTATTGCTAGTGACTACAGGCTGCAACTCGTCGGAAACACAAGTTGCATGATCCGTCTTCATGCAAAAGGTGAAGGTGATGACATGATCACATGTTAATAAACAAATTGGTCGAACCACCACTGTGAGTCTATCAAAGTGGATCTCGGACTCCTGTGAGATAAAAAGTTTTATCTTCTTCTTGAGCTCAATGCACATGGACCTTCAGATGATTACGTGCAGGCATCTTGGTTGGCACATGATCGTCAAGTGTATGATTGATCTTCTATCCTGAAATTAATCAAGGTCCCCTGTGGTTGCGACATTGCTTTCACAAACCCTTCGACAACGCGTGATTCGTTGCTTCTACGTGCCCCTAAATTGGCAATAACCCTAACTTTTCTTGTTAAGATCAAAACACATGTTAAATTGCGGCATAACTTCCATTGATCCTACTAGGACTTGCATTCAAGAATGATGCCCATAATTCTTTTTCTAAGCTTTTAAGATTTCATACTTCAATAAACCATGTAGCCTTTCCCTAAATACAACTCTTGATGAATGAAATTTTTCATATGACGAATGTGCAACATGCACTCCTTTCCTGACTACAACGTAGTGAAATTCATGCCAAAAAAACTAGAGTTGACCTATTCCAATTTACAATCACATGCCACACGCAAATTCCTAGAATCATTTCCGCGGTCTTCTATTTCCTACGGGGTTAAGGACTTTCCCTAATGAATCATTCAATGAAGATTTGTCTAAAAAAATGCGACGTGCAATTAATCTTTCCATGCCTAGTCAAAATGCACTTTAATAATCTCAACCTTATAATGATAGGCAATAGGTGTTCTAGGCCGTCACTTTGACATGCACGACAAGGCAACATACTACTAAGGACGTTAAATGGATAGACAATTTCCTTATATGGAAAATACCAATGACCCAATTTCATGTCATGAACTAATTCTAATCATTGTTCAAATAGTCGATTTATTTCCAGTTGCATTTAACTTGACTAGGTGATTTTAAGCATGCATAGGTGCTTCCTAATCCATGAAGTTATCATGATTAATGCAATGCTTTTGCGTAGAATCAAATATAGTAAAAACCTGGACTTGTGGGCTCGGGGAGATCCACATGAATATTAGGAGAAGAACCTCCCGCAAGTGCGCCTTGTGACTTTTTAGGGGCCATCATAGGCGTAATTACGGACTTCCGGTTTGGCTTTGCCCTTACGTGATCAGTTATTTTGCTCGCCTTGGTATGTAGCCTCAAGATCTTTCCCTTCTCCCTCATATGCAGGAGATCCCTTCCCAAGTGCAGATCCTTGAGAATACCGGCTTGCGGAATTTGGCCTTATGGGAGGCCTTGCGGGGTTGAAGCTTGGTTTGTGGAAATGGGGCTCCTACAAAGTTCTTGGAAATCGGGATTTTATGAATGGAGTTTCAAAAATTGAGGCCTTACGAGGGTGTTCGCGAAAAGGGCTCTTGCGAATGGGCCTTGCAAGAATGGAGGCTTTAAGAGCTTCTTCTTCTCCTTTTAAAATCTCGGGGCTAGGAATGGACTTATGGGGAATACGAGGATGTAAGGGAGGTAAAGGGGGCTTAAATTCCAGGGTGGTTATAAAAACCCGCATGAGAGGCAATAGGAAAGGGGGGCTTAGATTCCAAGAAAAAGGGGGTGTAAAGATCACTTAGGAAGGGGGCTTATGAAAGCCCCCTTAGAAGCTTTCAAGAAGCTTCTTGAAGCTTCTCTCGTTAAATCACGTGGACGAGAGTATGGTGGCCTAATATTTTTAGCTGGTGACGTCCGTCCCCAGCCGGCGGCTTCACGAATCAGGCGGCAGCTGGCGCTCTTCTACGGACTTCCTCCTCCACCCCACGACGGTCTTCAGCAGCCTCACGACCTCTCTGCTTGTCCCCGTCCATCTTCAATAGCCTCACGACCTCTCAGCTTATCCACGACCCCCCTTCTCACCCCTTAGAGGGGGTATTTATAGGAAGGGGGGGTAAGGTCTCCCTCCCCCATGTGGTGCCTGCATGGCTCCTCTTCCTCCACCTCTCCTATTTCCCAACATAGGCCCCATCCTCTTCCCTCAGTCACGCTTTGGCTGGGGAAAGAGGAAAAAATTGCACTAAATCCAATATTATCCTCTTGACCTCCTCGCAAGAGGAGGTTCATACGAGGATATGCGGGTTTCTTTAAACCATTAGTCTCATTTTTGCCAACATCGTATACAATCGCACCGTGCGTGAACATAATGCTGGCATTATCATTTGCCTGAGACTTCACACGGCCTCGTAATATTTCAACAGGAATATTACATTCTCTCCTCCTTGGAGGAATCGAGATGTTCTCATCTCAAGATAAACTAGGGATATTGATGGTTGAGAGTGCTTTCATCTATCCAAGTGGCATCCTCCTCAATATAATCTTTCCATTGGACGAGGCATTTTCTCAAGGTTCGGGATCTCAGTTGTCACTCCCAGATCGTGTCAGGCGGTAGTTCAATGACTCCTTAACTAGGCATTACAACTTGTTGTTCATCAAGTACATGGTTAGAATTTGGTACATACTTCTTCAATAGGTTGATATGGAATACATTATGAACCCTTAGGTTCTTAGGGAGCTGCAGTCTATAAGCATTAGGTCCTAGGAACTTAAGGATCTTGTATGGTCCACAATACCTTGGACTTAGCTTCTTGCAATCTCCTAAGGATAGGAAACTCTTCTTTGGGCGTACACAAATGAAGACCATGTCTCCTTCCTCGAAGGTTCTACCTTGATGCTTCAAATCTGCGTATGCCTTTTTTCTATCGTTGGCAGCTTGGATGTCCTGTATTATTGACTTTACTTGGTCATCCATCTCTTCCAACATTTGCCTTGAAGCTTCAACCCTCAAGGTTGGATCTGAGAAATTTAGGGGACTTCGACAGTCATGCCCATACGATGCTTGAAAAGGGGTCATCTGAATGGTTTGTTGGTAAGAAGCATTGTAGGCAAACTCATACAAGGGCAAGCATTGAATCCACCTTTTTGGTTCCTAGTAGTAGTATGCCTTTAGCATATCCTCAATGACTTGATTCACTTGCTCCATTTGGCCATCAATTTGGGAATGGTAAGCTGTACAAAAATAGAGTTGAGTCCCAATGGCTTCAAAGATAGCTCTCCAGAAGTGTGATGTGAAGAGAGAATCACGATCACTAATGATTATTTTGGGTAGCCCATGTAACTTGAATATCTCCTTGATAAACAACCTTGCAATGTTTGAGGCTTTATAGTTTTGTCTTTACTGGAATAAGGTGTGCAACCTTAGTAAGCATGTCAACCACAACCATGATGGAGTTGTATTCCTCCCTGAACTTGGGATAGGCCAACAACAAAGTCCATACTGATGAATTCCCATTTCATTTGGGGAATGTCGAGTGGTTGCAACTTGGCATCTTGACATGTTCGATTTTAATACGTTGACAAGACAAAAACTCAGTGACATATTTGAGAATTCCACCTTTAAGACTCTCCCAATAGTAGCTCTTCCTAACTGCATTGAGAGTCTTGGCATAGCCAGGATGTCCTGTGAAAGGAAAATCGTGAGCTTCCTACAATATCTTCTGCTTAAGTGACTGGCTTGCTGGTATACACAACCTTGTTCTGTAGTAGACAAGTCCATTATCAATGGAAAATTCCTGATACTTAGCTTGCAACTTCTGATTCTGCTCCTTGGTAGATATTTCCTTTATCATTGTTTGATAGGCCAAATCATGGCATACTTCCTCTCTAGATAGTTCAAGTATGGGGTTGTTTGGCATAGATACTTTTGTAGCTAGCTAGAGATATGGTTGTTGATGGATTCTACAAGATTAAGAAATTTAGGAATGCCTTGTGACTAAGTGCATTGGCAACTACATTCTCTTTCCCGGTCGGTACTTGATTTCAAAGTCATACTCCTCCAGCACTTCAATCCACCGACGTTGCCTCAGATTAAGCTCATTCTGGGTAAAGATCCACTTGAGACTTTTATGATCAGTCACTAGAGTAAACTTGTTACCCAACAGGTAGTGTCTCCAAAGCAAATGACCTTCCTGCATGAGCACACATCCTAAGGCAAGCATGCTAGTATCAGTTACTACCTCAAACTCCTTATTGTGGTCTAGAAGTTTTTAGGATCGGTGCTGATACCAAACTTTGCTTCAACCTATGAAAGCTAGTTTGTTCGGCAGTTGACCATGCAATGGACGTTTGCTTCAGTAAGTCTGTCAAAGGTGCTGCAATCAAAGCATAGTTTTTAATGAAGACCCTACACCATCTTGTCAATCCAAGAAAGCTGCATATTTCTTTGACAGTTGTTGGTATTTGGCCATCCTAGAACATTTCTGACTTAGGCCATGGCTCCACTGAGATTCCTTCTGCTGATATGATGAATCCCAAATAACCAATCTGATGTTTGAGGAATACACATTTCGTCATCTTAGCATACAGCTTGTGTGACCTCCTTGTCTCAAGGAAAATCCGAAGTTGGGTTCATGATCTCCTTCCTGTTTGGAATAGACTAGAGTGTCATCAAAGATGAGCACGAATTATCAAGATATGGTCTAAAGATATCCTGCATTAACCTATTGAAGGTGGCAAGTGCATTCGTAAGCCCTAATGACATAACTAGAACTCAAAGTGTCCATATCTAGTGTTGAAGGTCGTCTTTGGGATATCTTCTTCCTTGATTCTTTTCTGATAGTAACCAGACCTAAGATAATCTTGGAGAAGATCTTGGCACCCTGAAGACTATCAAGAAGCTCATCTATTCTAGGAATATGATATTTGTTCTTGACTATTGATTGATTCAACCCTCTATAATCAATACATAGCCGAAGTGTTCCATCTTTCTTTTTCTGGAACAGTACTGGTGCTTCCCATGGTGAACTGCTAGGATGGATGTAGCCCTGATCTAGCAGTTGCTTGAGTTGTTCCTTCAGCTCAATTGCTTCCGGTATAGACATTCTATAGGGTCTCTTCACAATTGGCACAGCTCCTATTACTAGCTTGATCTCATGATCTACTTCTCTTTGAAGCGGGAGTTCTGTTAACCTTCAGAAACTACGTCCACGTATTTCTTTAGCCATGTGACCAAATCACTTTACTTCTTTATCAATATTCACAGTCAAGACAATCGTTGATTTTAAAAAAAGTTTTATTCCATTCATATCAGCATAGCCCTTTCGAGCTACAATTATTTCTTGGGGTGATGGAACAAGTTGATACATTAATTCGAGGAGAATAAGATGTTGTTGCATTCACTTACAGGAACTGAGTAGTAGTATGGATTGGGGTCATTAATTTTCAGGAATCGATAGTTCATTGGAAGATTAGGATATCTTTTCCTTTGATATCCATTCTTCTCATGACGTCCCAAAACCTTGATTCGGTCGACAGGGATTCTTTGAATCACTTCCCCGTACACATACTTATTCTGGTTAACCCTTCAACCCTTGACCTGTAGGGTGGCGTTTGCGTGAGCTTCAACAAAGACGAACAACTTCACGATCTTCAAATCCTCCATCCACTTGATTCTCTTCAAGTTAATTTGAAGGTACGCAGGTTGATGGGCAGCTATGTAATAGATCCCTGAAACACCCATCCATCTCCGTTCCACATACATAGGCGATGGATTGTAAATGCGGTCTAGGATGTTCATGATCTCAACCCTTTGTCGATAATCCGTGGAATGCATCGCGGTCATAAACATGACTCGGAACACTAAGAACCTGTTCCATGCTTCATAATTCTGCAAGACAGCATTGAAAGTAAGGAAATTTTGGGACAATAACATTTGCTTTAAAATTTCTTAAAAACAAGTACTTTATTGGTTCGCTCTGATACCAACTGTAACGTGTCCACTAGAATCATCCAGGACACGTCTTAGCAATCCATCGGAAAGGATGTCTAGAAAGCTCCACTCGGCATTCCCATGGAATGTTACGGGATTTGAGATCTAGGTCTTCCCGCGTCTGCCACGTAGCGGAAGTATCCTGGCCGTTCCCACTTAGGATCGACCTGAATCAAGGTTATCCTGATTGGTCATTATCTAGCAGCAACTAGCGTCGAACCCAAGAGTACTACTTTACGCAGAAACACCAGATCCGAAGCGGATTTATGCTGCACTTGGTTCAAGGAGAATGGGAAACGAGGGGGATGCAAAGCTCAACCTCTCTGCCCTAAGGCATAGTCCCATTCCATTCCCCTAAAACAGCATAAATCGGTTAAGACATAACTCTAGGTCATTGCTTTCGTTATTCGTTTTGATGATGATGATCATCCCGCTCTTCTTCGAGATTTTTGAGAAAAGTTCCCGGCTAACCGGGACCACCCAACTGTAGGATGGACCCATGGTCCATCCTCCGCACTTTCCTTGACGGTTTGTTTTAGTTATGTAATTATCTAACACATTAATTTGACATATAACAATCAGCTTCTTTAATTAATCATGTTAAGCACTGGTTCCTTCACGTAATCTTATCAGGTGACATAGAAAAACAATATCAAACAAATTCTTTATTATCATTTCATCATTTTATCTTTGAAATACAAGGAGTTCCGCCCGTAGGCTTGTCCATAATCTGCCCGAAGGCTATCCAGTAATCCCCAGGGATTATTATTCCAAGCTTCTGCCCGTAAACTAGTATGCGGGCCTCGAGATCCAATTTCGAGTCACGTTAGCCTCTTGTGCAGGACCCAGAAGGCGAGGGATTTATGGCCAGAGCCCCCTAGCACCCAAGCGTCCTCCTGCTCCAAGTAGAGCTCAATGGAAAGACCTCTCACGGCGGGTTCGGTTCACATTTCCGGCGCGGTCAACAACCCCCTTGGTTAGGGTCAGGCAAGCAGTCGGGGGTAACTGAAGCTGCCTCTCCCTTCAGGCCTTCAACCTGAAGCATTAGATATCATTTCATCCTTTAGTTCTTTGAGCAAACAATGCAAACAGTGCTTTCTAAACTGTTATAAGCACAATCAATTTGAGTGGCCGTTTATTTGGCCAACTGTTAAGGAGTGAATTCTTCTCTCCGAATGCATCCAGCATTCGATCCGGGATTAATTGCGACTTGGCAAGATCCCCAAGGGTTTGTTTGATCACCCTTTTTTCCTTGGGTTAGGGCCATACCCTGTTAACCCAACATAACCAATACCTTAGGTTTTATTAACAGTAAATCCTGGCGACCATGTCGCTCCAATTTATTGATTGATCATTTGCTTCCAAGTAAATACCTAACTTCCCTTTACTTGGCAAATTTTCCCCAAGAAAGGTGATGTAACAGGATGACTACTCATCCTCTTGCAAGTTAAACTTGCGCAAGAACTTGCCAACCTCATTTCAAGAAATTGCAAAACTCTCTTGTGAACAAACCACAAGTCTATGCGACGTTGCAACTTATTGCACAAGTGTCGCATCTATTCCATGGGATCATTTCCCCCATTGAACGGCGTTTTCTGGTCACGGAATTATCTCCAGACGAGAAGCAGGGTTTAGGGTGTCTTCTTACCCAACCCATTCCTAATTACACTAGGCCGACAACGTTCGGTCCTAGGAATTCCAACTCAATCCGAGTTTCATCATTTGAACGAGTGATCCTTAGGGTAGAAACCTTAGATTGTTTTATGCATGAGCGTCCAATTGTCCCTACATTCCATGAATGTGGGTAGTGCCTTTGGTTCAAGGGTTCGTCTTGGTAACAAGTGCGTGAAACTAGATCAAATCCTTAACATGCTAAACCCTAGTTAGCACTTCGGTTATTTATCCTATCGGTTGAGCCATCCTATGCGAATCCCTTGCGGGTTAGGGGATTTAGATAATTCGATCTACTTGTCTTGCGACAAGGACGAACCATCCCTAGAGATATTAACTTGATCTTGAAGGAGAAAGCTAGTTGTAACATCTCACAATTCACCTAAACGAGTGATTCGTTGCTTCTACGTACCCCTAAATTCGCAATAACCCTAACTTTTCTTGTTAAGATCAAAACGCATGTTAAATTGCAGCATAACTTCCATCGATCCTACTAGGACTTGCATTCAAGAATCATGCCCACAATTCTTTTTCTAAGCTTTTAAGATTTCATGCTTCAATAAACCATGTAGCGTTTCCCTAAATACAACTCTTGATGAATGAAATTTTTCATATGACAAATGTGCAACATGCACTCCTTTCCTGACTACAACATAGTGAAATTCATGCCAAAAAAACTAGAGTTGACCTATTCTAATTTACAATCGCATGCCACACGCAAATTCCTAGAATCATTTCCGCGCTCTTCTATTTCCTACGGGGTTAAGGACTTTCCCTAATGAATCATTCAATGAAGATTTGTCTAAAAAAATGCGACGTGCAATTAATCTTTCCATGCCTAGTCAAAGGTGCACTTTAATAATCTCAACCTTATAATGATAGGCAATAGGTGTTCTAGGCCATCACTTTGACATGCACGACAAGGCAACATACTACTAAGGACGTTAAATGGATAGACAATTTCCTTATATGGAAAATACCAATGACCCAATTTCATGTCATAAACTAATTCTAATCATTGTTCGAATAGTCGATTTATTTCCAGTTGCATTTAACTTGACTAGGTGATTTTAAGCATGCATAGGTGCTTCCTAATTTATGAAGTTATCGTGATTAATGCAATGCTTTTGCGTAGAAACAAAATTAGTAAAAACCTGGACTTGTGGGCTTGGGGAGATCCACATGAATATTAGGAGAAGAACCTCCCACAGGCGCGCCTTGTGACTTTTTAGGGGCCATCATAGGCGTAATTACGGACTTCCGGTTTGCCTTTGCCCTTACGCGATCAGTGATTTTGCTCGCCTTGGTATGCAGCCTCAAGATCTTTCCCTTCTCCCTCGTATGCAGGAGATCCCTTCCGAAGTGCAGATCCTTAAGAATACCGGCTTGCGAAATTTGGCCTTATGGGAGGCCTTGCGGGGTTGATGCTTGGTTTGTGGATATGGGGCTCCTACAAAGTTCTTGGAAATGGGGATTTTATGAATGGAGTTTCAAAAATTGAGGCCTTACGAGGGTGTTCGCAAAAAGGGCTCTTGCGAATGGGCCTTGCAAGAATGAATGCTTTAAGAGCTTCTTCTTCTCCTTTTAAAATCCCGGGGCTAGGAATGGACTTATGGGGAATACAAGGGAAAGTGTTCAATTCCCGACAATGTAAGGGAGGTAAAGGGGGCTTAAATTCCAGGGTGGTTATAAAAACCCGCATGAGAGAAAATACGAAAGGGGGGTTTAGATTCCAAGAAAAAGGGGGTGTGAAGATCACTTAGGAAGGGGGCTTATGAAAGCCCCCTTAGAAGCTTTCAAGAAGCTTCTTGAAGCTTCTCTCGTTAAACCACATAGACGAGAGTATGGTGGCCGAATATTTGCAACTGGTGACGTCCGTCATCAGCCGGTGGCTTCACGAATCAGGTGGCAGCTGGCGCTCTTCTACGGACTTCCTCCTCCACTCCACAACGGTCTTCAGCAGCCTCACGACCTCTTTGCTTGTGCCCGTCCATCTTCAACAGCCTCACGACCTCTCAGCTTCTCCACAACCCCCCTTCTCACCCCTTAGAGGGGGTATTTATAGAAAGGGGGGGTAAGGTCTCCCTCCCCCACGTGGTGCCTGCATGGCTCCTCTTCCTCCACCTCTCCTATTTCCCAACATAGCCCCCATCCTCTTCCCTTAGCCACGCTTTAGCTGGGGAAAGAGGAAAAAATTGCACTAAATCCAATATTATCCCCTTGACCTCCTCCCAAGAGGAGGTTCATACGAGGATATGCGGGTTTCTTTAAACCATTAGTCTCGTTTCTGCCAACATCGTATACAATCGCACCGTCCGTGAACATAATGCTGGCATTATCATTTTCCCGAGACTTCACACGGCCTCGTAATATTTTCAACAGGAATATTACAATCTTGAGGGCCATCATTTCTTGAATGATTGTGAGATTTTGGATGGGTGGAGCAGAGATTGATATTTTATTGATGAGAGTTGAGAGGTGAGGATAAGGATTTAAATAAAAAAGGAATTTTTTTTACATTTTGCATGATCCACGATCACATGTAGATAGAGTAGACACAATTAGTTCAATGCATTTATTATTTTTGTATATAGCATCGATTAATTGGTTACATATAATGGATCCAACATTGCATATTTTTCCAAATCATGAATGATTGGACACGGAGTTCATTTAAAAAACCATATTCCTGCTAGAGCACATTGCATTAAAAAAAACAGGTTCATATCCAAAGAATATTTATTTTGAAGACTCAAGGATCAAAGGAAAATATCGTACGTTTTACATCATCAGCGAGTATTTCTTGAAGGAAAAGAGAACATGTGTGGTGAAAGTGTGTGCAATTACAATAACAATAGGTCAAGGAAGGGAATAAGTCCTCCAAGATAAAAGATGGAGAAAAATGATGCGATTTTTAAAAATCAATATTTTTGCCCATTTTTGATAAATTTTTGTAATTCTGTCCACTTTGGCTTACATCGATCAAATGCGTTCCGATCGTTTTGAGTATTCGAATGACTATATTCAGAGTTCAAATGACGAAGTTATGATCCAAACAAATTACAAACAAGCATATGGTAGAAAAAACGAAAATAATGGAAAGCATTAGAAAAGCAAAAGCCAAAAGGTGAAAGTAAAAAACCCTAATGTATGTGAGTGTGGATAGAAAACTATATAATCAGAGGACATTGAAGAGTTAAGGGCCTTCCCTCTTGATTACAATTGTATTTTGTGAGAGAGGAGAGTAGAGGGTCATATGCTAGAGTGAGCTCTTATCATGCTGATTAGGAAGTTGAAGAATTTGGATTTGTGGCACCGAGTATCAGCTCAAGGTTGTTAAGGTACGAGAATATATTTCGCTTGGTTTGTTTTTGGATTATTGTATTTTTATTGTGTTGTGGTTGTGTGATGCTCTACTCGCATACGTGTTTTAAATTACTTTAAGCTATAAGAAGTCTTGTTTATTGTTTTGTTTTTTTGTGTGTGGTTCGTGTGGTGTCTGTCAAAATATTTAAATTTTTTTTTTGTGTTGTACATTCGACAAAGTCAATTACCCCAACCGGCACTCCTTAATGTCTCTTTATCGGGTTGTGAGTGAGGCTTGCTCTCGATCACCGCTCGCATAACATCTCTTTTCTGGTGCCCCCACTGAGGACTGCCGAAAATGACTTTGTTTTGGTGTTTAACTTGTATGTGACTTAGTGTTGATTTCTTATGATTATTGAAAATGGCTAATGATTTTCTTGAGTTCCATAGTAATCATACTAAAGATCCCGAAAGGTTTTTAGAAAAAATAGAGTTATGTTATTTGATAGGAAGAGTGACCAATCCTGAGGCTAAACTCCAAATTCTTAGGTATCAATTGCAAGGAGAAGCATGAAATTGGTTGCTTGAATTTGAGATAAACTTGAAATTTAAGAGACAACAATTAGACTATGAGACTACTAAAAATGTTTTTCTATCTAGGTTTAAAAAAAGAGAAAGCCAAAGTGAGATTTGGGCAAAAATAGAAACTGGTGTTAAAAAAGATGATCAATTTGTTGAGGACTTTACTAGGGAGTTTGAAAGATTGTGGAATCGATGGAGTTTAACATTGTTAGAAGATGAGATAGCCCCAGTTATGTTAAAGATAATGTATTTTGTAAATGGGTTGAAATTAGAAGATTGGAGAGTGAAATTAGAGGTAAAAAATCCTAAGTCTTTTGAGGAAGTGGTGAAGATAGCTCAATATCAAGAGAGGAAGACCAAAAGAAAAAAAGAGTTAGGGTTTGATGAACCAAGGGAAAAATTGAGTTCAAGGCGAGTTGAGATAAAAGTTTATAAGGAGAAGAGAGTTAGTTATGCCTATCTTGAGAGAGGTATACTATATTCTTTGTTTAGGAGGGTTGAGTTGACTTGTGAGAAATCAATTGAAGTCTGTAAGGAGAAATTCCCTAGGGTGGTTGAGGAGAAAAATACTTGTTTAACTTATTGGAGTCAAGATTCTAGGAGTGTGAATTCATACCCATTGACCACAGATACTTCTAGTCCAGTGATTAGTGATTTAACTAAAGAAGAGGGATCGATTGATGATACTTTGGAGCTTAAGGAATTTAGAGATGAGCTAGAGATGGATCTGAGTTGTAAAGAAGGAAATGAGAGACCATATTGTTTTAAGGACCAAAAGTTTTCATGTTCTTTGGGAGAGGATGAGAGTCAATAAAGTTTTTATATTTCTGATGAGGGAAGGTGTGATGAAAATTCTGATAGTCATGGCAGTGTTGAAGAGAGTAAAGACAATTTAGAGAGTGAGCTTGTTTGCCTTGGTTATAGTATAGATGGATATGATTGCTTGAAAGATGAAGAGAGAATAGAGGATGAATTTTTGAGTTTGTTAGAAGACCATGAGGGGGAGGGCTTAGAAACTGTAAGTTTTCAAGATGAATTTAAGGGTTCAAATTTGTTGCCTGATGAGTTTATTGAGATTTGTTGTGAGTTTGATGATCAAGAGAGTATGGAGGTTTTAGGTTTAGACTCATGTTGTGATTTTGGTGTTGGTGTTGTTGACTCAATTGAGTCTTATGAGTTATTTGGTGATGGTTTGAGAAGCCCTAGAGAGGATTTTGTTTGTGATGTTGATGATGTGGTTTTGAGTAGACCTAATCTCTTACTCCTTGATAGTTGTGATGATGATTGTTTGGTTGTTTTAGGCAACAATGTCGAAGAGAAAACTTCATTTGATAGTCTTGTAGTTTCTTTGAATTCTCCAAAAGTTTTTGATGAAGTTTGTGATGATTTTGATTGGGGATTAGATGACCCTAAGAGTGACATTGAAGAGGATTTAAGAGAAAATTTGAATAAAGCTTTGGAAAGGATTGAGAATTTGAGGGAAGAGCGGTTTAAAGTCAAGAAAATAGATTTGGAAGAGGTTTGTGAGGAGGTAGTTGGGGATTTGATAGTTAAGGAGTCTTTGGTTGAGGTTTTAGACCCAAAATTGTTGTATTGTGAAGATATTATTTGTGATGATGTAGAGGTGAAAGTTTCCTCACTTTCTTGTGAGGTTTCTTATAAGGATATTATGGAAGGTGTTTACCACTCTTTGTGTGTGAAAGACTCGATGGAGTCTTGTATTGTTGATGATGAAGTGACCCCATTTGTGGATGTTGTTGGTTCTTGTGGTGTTATGAGTCCGGAGTTGACTCCTTTTGATGTTGTGTTTCATTTGGATATTGAGTTGGGAGATCCTTATATAGTATCTTTAGAAGAAGTTGTAGATGAATCAGTGGATGAATTTGACATTGGCAATAAAGAAATGGTCAAATTTTTATTTAGAGACTATAAAAATAACATGGTTTTTCCTAGGGAGGATGGGTGGGATATGAAGATTTTGGATTATGGTTGGGATTTGTGGGATTTGAACATTTTTTAGTGTGGTTATGATTTGAGGGATATGTAGAATTTGGAGGATGATGTATTTTCCTTAGATGGAGAGGATTGTCTCAAGGATTTTGATGAGAATTTCATGGATGAGTTTTGTCTACATATAAAGGAGTTGTTTGAGAGAAATGTGCCATTTGTGTTTGTTGAGAAGATTGTGGATAGATCATTGGATTCGATTATTGATTGGATCATAAATTTTGCATCATTTTATGAAAGCAACTGCTGCACATAAATGTTTGAAACTGAAAACCCTAGTCTAACTGTAGTTAGGTTTGATTTTTGCTAACTTAGTTGTTTGTGTGATAGTTTGTTTTGTTGTTTTGTAATTGGATTTCTTGTGTTTGTCTAGCTTAGGATTTGCTTCTGTCATTTTGTCTTATTTGTTGAGTGTGAAACTTGATAGTTTTGGTCCAGCTTGGTATTTTTTTGGACAGGTTAAAGTTGGAGTTTTCTATTAGCTACATTGTGGAACAAGGTTTGTATTCTTATTGAGACTCTTGCACATCACGGGGATAATGGGTTCACGAGCACTTCACGTTGCACTTGTTGATGCACTGCAGTTGGGGATCGTCTCCTGTTCTTATCAAATACTTCCATGCCATGGGATGGGATTAAGCACGTTTTGCACCATCATTGAGCACTAGCACGGCATGAGGTCCGCTGTAGCTATATGCAATAACTTTTAGATGCACGCGCACATGAGAGAGCACCTACCATTGAGCATGTATATTTCTTTCACGCACGATATTTGGGATGCTCATCACAAAGTTAGAAACTTCTGGTTGAGTTTGTAAGGAGGTTGGGTGAGTTTAGACGGTCATGAAGGACATCGCCAATTATGAAATGGGTTGTTCATATCTGGTCAACATCTTGAGGACCATAATTTCTTGAGTGATTCTATGATTTTGGATGGGTGGAGCGGAGATTGATATTTTATTGATGAGAGTTGAGAGGTGAGGATAAGGATTTAAATAAACAAGGAATTTTGTTTGCATTGTACATGACGCACGATCACATGTAGATAGAGTAGGCACAATTTCTTCAATGCATATATTATTTTTGTGTGTAGCATCGATTGATTGGTTGCATATCATGGATCCAACATTGCATATTTTTCCAAATCATGAATGATTGGGCACGGAGTTCATTTAAAAAACCATATTCTTGCTAGGACACGCTGCATTAAAAAAAACAGGTTCATATCTAGAGAATATTTCTTTTGAAGACTCAAGGTTCAAAGGAAAAGATCGTACGTTTTACATCATTAGCGAGTATTTCTTGAAGGAAAAGAGGACATGTGTGGTGAAAGTGTGTGAAATTACAATAACAATAGGCCAAGGAAGGGAATAAGTCGTCCAAGATAAAAGATGGAGAAAAACGATGCGATTTACAAATATCAATATTTTTGCCATTTTTTAATGGATTTTCATAGTTCTGCCCGTGGTGGCTTGTCAACCAGATGCATTCCAGTTGATTTGAGTACCCGAATGACTATATTCTGAGTTCAAATGACGAAGTTATGATCCAAACAAGTTGCAAATATGCATATGGCAGAAAAAATGAAAATAATGAAAAGCAGTAGAAAAAGAAAAAGCCAAAAGCTGAAAGCAGAAAAGCCCAATGTATGTGAGTGTGGATAGAAAACTATATAAGGAGAGGAGATTGAAGAGTTAAGGGCCTTCCCCCTTGATTACAATTGTATTTTGTGAGAGAGGAGAGTGGAGGGTCGCATGCTAGAGTGAGCTCTTATCATGCTAATTAGGAAGTTGAAGAATTTGGATTTGTGGCGCTGTCGAGTGTCAGCTCAAGGTTATTAAGGTACGAGAATATATTTCACTTGGTTTGTTTTTGAATTATTGGTATTTTTATTGTGTTGTGGTTGTGTGATGCTCTACCCACATACGTGTTTTAAATTATTTTAAGCTATAAGAGGTGTTGTTTATTGTTTTATTTTTCATGTGGTGTCTGTCAAAATATTTAAATTTTTGTGTTGTGTTGTGCATCCGACAAAGTCAATTACCCTAACCGACACTCCTTAACGTCTCGTTATCGGGTTGTGAGTGAGGCTTCTCTCGATCACCGCTCGTGTAACAGCATCACCTTCGGGATTCGTAACACTTGTGGGGATGTCTACTCCAGTCACTTCGGCTTTTTCTCAGCCGTCCACAAGTGGCACCCCTATGGGTGCTACTCCAAGAGATACTACCCCGATAGGTACACCCGATGTACAAGGGTCTCCTGGATATGCCCAAGAGCATGGTCGTACATGGGAGAGGACCCATCTTAGGCATACCCCAGAGAGCATGGTCGCATGTGGGAGAGGGGTATGCCTACCTTGTAGATGATAGGTCAAGAGCCATCATCATGAATGATGAGAAGAGGAGGGTGATGGCTCGCATGAGAGAGTTGTGCCAACAAGTTTTTCGGCACAATGTCTTGGATCATTGGAAGAATATACTAGAGGGAGCAAGGAATATATAGTAGCATCCTTGCATGAGAAGTTTCTGATACCAGCCGCAATAGATACGTTTTCTATGGGCTCGATGATGGAATGTATGCATGCATACATGTCACACAGATGATTGGACGCATGTAAGGCACTCAAGAGTGGGGCTTTACAGCTCGAGTTGCTAGATGCGGATGACTGGCAGTGACTCAAGGAGGAGGCTATAGATTCTCTAGGACGTTGGAGGCAGCAGCACGAGGTAGCAAGGGCAAGACTAGAGGCCGAGTTGTCCATCATCTTGGGAGTGGCGGCCACAGGACATATCTGGAGGACTTTGTAAGTTTTTCTTTCTTATTTTTTTGCAATATCCTTTGTACTGACTATCATGTTTCTAACAGCTGTATTTTGTTTTCTTTGCAGCACTCCATTACAAATCATGATCCCACCGGCCTTGAGACTCAATATGTAGAGAGGCACGGCCTCACTGCATTGATCGACCGATTGTATGGACGTGGCGGCCCTGTAAGTCACTCATCTTTCTTGTTCGTAGTTACTATGTCTAATTAGAATGCATTATTGTATGGTGGACTGATGTCTAGTTGTTTCTTTTTTTGCAGAGTCCATTCAATGCTCCTTTGCGATGGGATGAGGTTTCGGATGGCGAGGATCTATAGCTCACCCTTGGATCCCTGGAGCTCACATACCATTCTTTTTCGGTCACGTGATCTGTATAGACATTTTCTATGTAGTAGTAGTATCTTGCCATGATTGTACCGATCGCTTTCATTATGCAATCATGTATTTATTTCATGTATCAGTGTTATGATTTAAGTACACTTTGCCTTTATTTACACGAGCATTGTACACATTATTGAAACTATTTTGTATGGCCCAAATAAAGCACATAATTTTTTTTTCCCTATTACCATCTCTATTAGTGTTGCAAATTTACTGCACGCGTCACTATTATCATCGAAAAATGCATCGCAAAGCGTTGTTATCAACGTCGTTATTTGCATTAGTATCAGTGTCGCATGATACCAACGCAAATAGCGATGTTGATACCAACTATTCTATGGTGTTGCCAATAACAACACTTTTTGCGACGACGAGGGAAAAATTCTTTATGAACATTTTCGTCGCTTTTAACGTCGATATAAGGCTTATATCTTGTAGTGCAAGTGGATATGAGAATATGTATGGTGATAATGAAAAGAAACTCAAAAAGAAATAATAGTTTCTAGCAATTTTTAATGGCAAGATACTAGATTCGTTTAATAGATACAGACTAACCATTTTCCTGATTATGATTATATTATTCACAATGGCAAAGAAGGATGTGAGTCAAGAAAAAGTGCAATGTGTTGAGAAGGATAAAATATTTTGGATTACACTAAGTCATTTTAGACACTAGCATTCACTTTGTGTGATCCTGATATGTTTGCACTATTTTTTAGGATTTCACATTTATTTTGAAACCCTCTTTGCCAACAAAATGTGTAATGTGTTAAGAAGGAGAATATATTCTAGATTACACTAAGTCATTTTAGAAGCTAGCATTCACTTTGTATGATTTCGATATGTTTGCACTGTTTTTTAGGATTTTACATTTATTTTGAAATATTATTTCAAAAGCCAAGCTTTCTCTTATGCAACTTGTAAAATATCCTAGGATTAGTTAGGAAGACTCATAGCCATGAGAGATAGTGGGTGCTCATCTCATATTTACTTTTGATAGAATCATTCTCATCATCATCAAATGTATGTGAGTATTGGAAAGGAATTGATCAAGAGCCCAAAAATTCAAAAGGGCACTAACCTTATTGAGGGGAATCCTAAATCCCAAAGCCTATATATAAAAACTTAAAAGTGAATGGAAAATCTCATTCAAATATGTGCAAAATTGAGAGTCTCTTTAATCTTCTTGATTCCAACTATCTTGCATGAAACATGAAAGTAAGAGTGTGAGTGAGGAGCTTAGTAGAGAGAAGATCTACTCTTATCTTTACATTTTTCTCTTCTTCCTATTCATGATAATATGGTTGAGAGTGAGGTTGCATGTGAGGAAGTGAGAGTGTCATGTATCTCTCCCTAGCCTAGACAAGGGAGAGGACGTTTTGCTAGTCGCTCAAATGCCTATCTTGACAAATAGCACTATTCGAATCACTTTCAATTGATGGACTTGGCTACTTAGGCATTTCCTAGTATATCAATTGAATAGGTAGCCTCAACCCATAAAAATTGACATGAGGGACCTATAACATAAGAGTCCATATCAGCATTCTAGTATCCAACCAAGAAGATCATGCCGTAATCAATCACACCACATGGTTCAAAGAGAGTGAGAGATAAGGGGGAACCAAGGTTGATACCTCTACCCATAAGCCTTAATCTTAGCTTTGATCCTGTAAAATGGTGCTTAGTCAAGATCTAAGATAACTAACCCTAGGAAGTCATCATTTGGCTATATTCCTATTTTCATCTTTGAAAACCACCAAACTAAACAAGTCTACCTATCTAAAGAAGAGTATCACCATCATGACAACTATCCACCCCCTTTTTACACACATACATAGGCATACTTAATTATCTAATTAGGTCCTACCACATTGTGCAACATATAAAATTAATTTCCTTAATTAGACCATTACATGTGGTTAATTAATTTTTTGAATAGAGTTAAATTATTTTTTCCATAAAATAATTTTCAATTGATACTATCTACTCACATATTTTACTATATACTTGAAAATATTAAAAATAATAATTTTTCAAACAGAGTTAAAGTATTTTCCCCATAAACCAATCTCCAACCAAGACTATCGAGATACTTCAACTTCACCCCAATTTTTTTTCCATCCTTTGATATCTTACCTTTGGATATCCATGCCCTATTATAGTTTGCACACACTCGTGATCCCTTCTTCTAATTAGAGTCCATCTGGTACCCACCATCACCACACATTATGCCTACTAAGGATTTCTGTCCCTATAACATAGGACTAGAAAGTTACCATGTAACACCATTACAATATCTTTGTCTTCATGATGGTGCATCTATATGCACATAAAGGTTGATATTTCCAAATTGATATCATTGGATAATCCCTATTTTTTGGCATAAACGTATCTATCCATCCAAGCATAACATATACTATCTTTTAAAAATTACATATTATGGTCATCACCAACAAGACCAAAGCATAATTTCTAGCCTAAATGTAGCACTAGGTACCCTCCAAGTAATTGTTATATCATAATAGGATCCCTATCCTTCATGACAACACCCCATATGTAGGGGAGGTCAATATCAATAGCTCTATACCTTTGTGAGATCCCATCTTTTAAAATTAGTTATTCTATATAGTGATATAATTTACCTCCACACAAGACACATAACCACTAGATATTATTCAAGGAAGTGGCTATCTTATACTCATTTTCCTACCTATCCCTCCTAAATTTACATAGTATATAATTTTACCTCCACACAAGATACAAAACTACTAGGTATTATTTAAGGAAGTGGCTACCTTATACTCACTTTCCTACCTATCCCTTCTAATTTTGAATTTTTATTAGCCTTCATTGTTACCTATTGTGAATATTTATTCCTTTTCATCACTTGAGTCATATTTTAACAATGATGTCTCTATACCACTCCCCATCCAATACTCTTTGGCAAGACCCCTTGTGTGATCTTTATCTAGCATGGTCGTAGTCCAAAAAGCATTAGGAATTAATGACTCACTGCATACTACTTTTCTCTTGCTAGTTATCTCCATTATATCCTAACTCCTTTTTGGGCAACCCCTCTTCTTATCATGATAGTATGATCAACACTATTCACAACCCTCTTCCCCTTGGAATGGATTTTCCTTAAACTTTTCTTAGCAATTTTGAATTTGAACATTGCCTATGAGTGTCATTTAGCATCTCAACTAATTAATCAACTATTATATTCATAATAATTTATTGGCTATAAATTTTGTGATGACTTTTCCTAGCATTTCACTTACCTAAACATGAGTATGAGTTTTCTAATTTCCAATGATTCTCTATTAATTCCACTTTTATTTATTCTAAACTATCCATGCTTTAGGAATTTCAAGTTAAATATTTAATGTGGAATTTTGTAAAGATAAAAAAACTTCGATCTTATCAATGATGTTTGTGTGCTTAGATTTTTTGGCTACATCCAAGGAGGGTTCCACTTCATCCTTCATTTTCATGGCACTATGGGGGTGAAAGATAATGAATAAGAAAAGAAGGGGGCAGTCATGGCTCCTTGCACACTTCAAGTGGTCTCCTTGAGTCTTATAGCATCCACCTCGTTTCCTCTCTCTCTCTCTCTCTCTCTCTCTCTCTCTCTCTCTCTCTCTCTCTCTCTCTCTCTCTCTCTCTCTCTCTCTCAATTCTTGCTCTCTCTATATGTGGACATCCTCTTGAACCCCAAGATGGTGGCTAAGAGGGGGGACTACCTCTTTATGTAGTTTGCAATTGGAGGGGGGGACACTCAACACCAAGCAACACAGAGAGGTGTCCCCCAAGGAGATGGGATCAATGGTCCAATATCAATGTGCGAACTTTGAGAGAAATATGACCATCCACCTTGATCAAAGAAACCCTAAAATACATGAGTAACCCAAAAAGGTGGTTACATTTAATGTGGTCACTTTATGGCTCATGATTTAAAATGACTTTTCCAATTTTGACAATGCTCCAAATTTAAAATTCTCTCACCTTAACTCGGGGCAGGTGCAATTTAAGATGGCATAGTGCTAATTAGCTCAAAATAAACTAGTAACCCTAAAGTAAAGGTCTCACTTTTGATGTGGACAATTCAACTTTTTGGTTTTTTTGTTTGATTCTATTGCTAGAGAGAAGCTCAATGTTCTTAACTAGGCAAGTTGGCTAGCACAACATTGGAGATCACAAGCATATGTGGAACTTGAATCTAGCATTGTGCATGGAGCATGTTGGAAGCATCAAGATCCATGTCATGAGCACCATGTAGGATTGGAGAGCCATACACATTGACTTGAATCAACCATGTGATCCAAATTCATTAGCCAAAGTGTGAGAGTCTATTAAGCTGTGCATTGATTTAATCTCTACAACCTTGTATTGGTGCATGTGGTTGCAAATGCATGGCATGTGCATGGAGCATCTAGATCCAAGACATTTTAATGCATCTTGAATATGGTGAATGGGTGGGATTACAACCATGATGTGCAAACATACCTACTATGATCCACATGTTATGACCAATGAACCAGTTAGCTATGAAGTCATGTTGCTAATTATCAGTTGGACAATGTTAGGTTAACGTCCCTTGCACTATCCATAGCCCGTGGTCCCTATGTTAGCACCCTAATAGTATATTATACATCATAAAGTATGGTACACTATTATGCTCAATTTCCTTGTTGGTCACTAAATCAAAAGAATAAATTGGTTCTCTATATGTGATTGGAATCATATGAATTCCATTTTTCTTGTAGGTTTGTGGGTACACATGCTTTGGTTGATCGTATAAATCATACATCATTTGATTATATGTCCCCCTGAGTAGTGAGGACACACCACATGAGGGCATGATGGGATCAAAATACTATAGCCTTACATGTCAAAAACCACTCATGTACATCCTCAAAGAACTTATTTGTCCTTTGGCAAGACTCATTACTCTTTGATAAAAGTCAAATTTGATTGGGTCAAGGCACGCTATGCTAGAAGTGCTCAAAGCACATGATGTTACAAGGTGTTTAGGCCTAAAGAAGTGGAGGATGAGAGGTGGGTTATGTGTAGTCCAATAACCTAATGTATTTTCATGCATGTTCTTGAGATCAAGGGGCCACCCAAGGATTACCCATGTGAAGGAGTGTAAAAGCATCATGGAGTCTACCCATATAGATGAAAACAACAAGGCTTATGATGGGTCCAATGCAATAATTCAATGCTTAAAAGAGTAGCGAGTATTTGGATGATCACCACTATGGAATTTCTATTGCTTTTACAAAGGTATTTGTTGATGCTTATGGGGATAATGAACTAAGGCATGCATCATCCATGCCTATTACAAAGCCATATCTTGGGAACAAAGCTTCTGCAAATGAAGGGGTGACTAAGATCTACACAACCAATCAAACTCAACTTTAGGGGTTCTTGGCATCATAGGTAATGATAGAGCATAATGCATAGCTTGTAGTCAAGCAGTCCACTAAACATGTTCCACAATCATTAGAATCCATTTTCTAAGTGATATTTCCATTGAGGTGGAAAAAATAAGTGTAGAGATAGAAAGGGAGAGGACTTTGAAGAGATGTGATTGCTCATTTGAGTCACTGTGGAGTGCGCATGGTTCAGACAATGTCAATGTGTTTATCCATACTTCTCCTTCTAGACATGACCCAAGCTCAAGAGAAGCTTTGTATCACCTTCTAGTGCACAGAAGTGTGATCAAAAGCTCATGGAGTTTACTATGTATATATATCATCTATATCATGTGCATACATCAAGGCCTAATTATAAATATCATTGTCTATGAATTTTTCTTACATAAAACACAATCCTTTTTTATTAAATCTATAAGTAACCCCTTTATATGGCACCCTTTTGTATTTTTTAAAACCCCTTATTTTGAACTCATGTGATACATATATATGTTCATGACTAATCCCCCTAAGATCCAAAGCTGCATGGAAAAACTATTTGATGTGGAAACATGTTGTAACGTGGCCAAATGAGCCCTCCACATAGATAAATCTTGTATGAAAAAAGTAACCAAGATTTTGTGATCTTCATGTTCTCTATGGTCTAGAAAGATGTCCAAATAATGTCATTCAAGATATGAATCCAAGGTATTCATCTTCATCGCTTGTGTGCTTTGGATTTTAGAAATGCAAAATGATATATTGATATATGATGTTGAGTGTGATAATAATTGGATCTCCATATTCATGGAGGCAAAGAAGCTTCTTGCCCAAGGAAAAGTGCTCTATTTCTAGTCATTATCTTCGCTCTTGCAAGCACACCACCAAGACCCATGGACCACTTATTGCTTCAAGTGTTTCAAGCTGAGAGCTATGACTACCTCTCACATAGCCATGTGTACTCTTCCACTTCTTTACAACTTGCATGAGAGAGAGCCTGGCACTCTTTTACAAATTGAATTGCAATGCACGGCACACTTTTCTTGCTAACCTATTAAGATATGCTTATTATTGTGTGCTTCCTTTTACATTTGAGAATTTTCCCTGCACTTCATGTATTCAGTTTTTTCTGAGTGCGCCTTTATCCTCCATCTTTCTCTTGCCTTGGGACTATATTTCATTTTTTACTTTTTGAATTTTTCCGTCTTGGTCTTCTGAGGGTGTAAGTGACCCCAAAATTCCTCACCGACCTCAGACCAAATGCACCAAGGGGACCTTCCAATCCATCTAAGGTGCAAGAGGCTAAAGGAGGAGAGGAAGAAACAATCAAAGTCTTCAAAAGAATGACAAAAGAAACCGCAGGACTTGCCCAAGTGCTTCATGAAGTTTAAGAAGGGTGATCAAACAATGGTATTACTAGGAGCCAAAAATGAAGGGCAAGCAAGTGAACCCATCGAAGAACCAAGGAGGTCAACTTGGTGAGAGAGGAGGAAAAGCCTCAACCTACATACATAGCGGACAACCTAACTAAGGAGGAGAAGAATGATCTCATAAATATCTCAAGGGAATTTTTCGGATGTGTTTGCATGGTCCTTAGATGAGCTAAAAGGAATAGATCTAAGTATCGTGACTCATAGCATCTGTATGACCCCTAATGTAGCACTAGTCAAAGCAATGACCATACACAATGAATCCTAAGCATGCACATAGCATCCCAATGATCCCTAATGCGTATGGTCACAAAGCAATGACCATACGCAATGAATCCTAAGCATGCACATGCAGTGTGAAGGAAGAGATTGATAAGATGTTAAAAGCATGATTCATTTATGAGATAGAGCACATAGACTGGGTATCACCCATGGTCATAGTCATGAAAAAGAATGGGAATATTTAAGTGTGTATAAACTATAAGGTCAATGTAGCCACAAAGAGAGACACCTATCTATTACCATACACTAAGCACATGCTAGAGAGAGTGGCAAGAAAGGAAGCCTATAGTTTTCCGGATGGCTTCTCAGGCTATAACCAAGTGAAAATCATCTAGATGATAGGCACAAGACGACATTCACCACCAAATGGGCGGTGTTTGCCTACATAGTCATGCCATTTGGGTTGACCAATATCCCTGCTACCTTCCAGCGCCTCATTTATGCCATCTTCAAGGACATACTCAAAAAATGATTGAAAGTCTTCATCGATGACCTCTATGTCCACACCAACTGGAAAGAGCACTTGGAAAAGTTGTGAATAGTCTTTGATCGGTGTCGAAAATACAGTTTCCATTGAACCCCTTAAAGTTCCAATTTTGGGTGAAGCATGATTGTATTTTAGGCATTGTGTCGAGGAATGGGATATCTATAGACTCCTCAAAGGTCAGAGTGATTGTAGACCTTCTCCCTTTGACCAACTTCAAGGGAGTTCAATGCTTCTTAGGCTACATGGGGTACTACCAGCGGTTCGTGCTAAACTATACATTGATTGCAAGACCTTTGTGTAAGCTATTGATAGTATTCAAGTGGACCAAGGAATGTTAGAAATCCTATGAAAGGCTTAATCAGGCTCTAGACTCAACCACTATCTTAAAAGCCCCAAATTGATCCATTACCTTCCATATGCACATCGATGTATCAAAGTTTGACATGGAGGTAGTGTTGTGCCAACCTATTGAGCATAACCTTGACTATCCAATGACCTTTGCTAGAGCAGACAAGTCATTGATATGGAAATGAACTATTCCACAACTGAGAGGGAAGGGTTAGCCATGGTGTTTGCCATAAATAAGTTTAGATATTATCTTCTAGTGACAGCCTGGACTTTCTTTTTAGATCATCAAGCATTGCTTTATCTTGTAAACAAACCCTGCGCTACAGGATGCATTGCTCGATGGTTACTTCTACTTTTTTAATTTGACTTATCTATGGTAGTATGCAAGGGAAAACAACACAATATGGCAAATCACATGTCCTACATACTCACAAGAGAAGCCCTTGGATAGGGCAATAGTGATGATCTACCAAATGCACATCTTTTTAGAATGTCTAGTGAATAAGATTTGTTGAGAGCAAACCTCACACCATACTAGGTGGATGACATAGTCCACATCCTAAAGAATGGATTACCAGAACAATCCATACAAAAAGATAGGTTAAGGAAATTGACCTTGAAAATCCAACCTTATCAGTTGATTGTAGGTCAATTGTAATAGTGATTAGGATAGGATGGACTCTTAACGAGATGTGTCTACAAACACAAAATGCATAATGTGCTCAAGGAAGCACATGGTGGGGTTGTTGGAGGACATTTCAATGGAGACACCAAAGCATGCAAGGTGCTCTAGTCTCAATTGTGGTGGCCAACGCTATTCCGTGATGTAGCGAAGTTTGTCAAACACTGTGATAAGTGCCAATAGACCAAGGTCCCTATTCTTAATGATAAAATGGAGTTGACCTTGATGATAGCATGCCAACTATTCAAGAAATGGGGAATCGACTTCATTGGTCCAATCAGCCTTGTAGCATAATATAACTCTCAAGAAAAGTACATCATTGTTACCTCCAGACTATCTCACCAAGTGGGTGGAAGCTTGAGCAACTTGCAAAGATAATGCTAAGACCACAGCGAAGTTTCTTTAGGAGCAAGTAATCTTGGTTGCCCCATAGAGTTGGTTAGTGACCAAGGCACACTTCATTAATGAGGTGATCACTCACTTGTTATCCACCTTCTTAATAATCCATAGAAACTCCTCACCATATTATCCTCAAGCCAATGGTGAAGCCAAGTCCACGAATAAAATCTTAGTGAATGTCCTAACAAAAGTTATCTCTACTTGACATGCAATGACTAGGAAAACCAACTCATGGCAGCTTTGTGGGCATATAGGATGGCCTATAAAATAGCCATAGGAGAGTCTCCATTTAGATTGACCTATGGAACCGAAGCTATTCTATCAATAGAGTTATTTATCCTAAGCTTGAGAATAGTAGCCCAAGAGAGATGGGAGGGCAGCCAAGAAGCATGGATAAATTGGTTAGTAGAGCTAGAGTGTCTATTTGAGACTCGTCACATTGCAACCCATGCTCTAATCTATGATAAGGTATGATGTAAGAGTTGGTTTGACAAACATGTCAAACAATAAGAGTTTGCGCAAGGAGACCAAGTCTTGATGTACTCTCTCAAGAGATAGAAGCAGAAAATGAAATTAAGGGGTTTGGGATCTTTCAATATTTGGAATATTAGTAGAATAGACGATGTGGAACTCAAAACCCTAGAGGGGGAGGGCATAGGATTTTTCAATGGAAGTCGCAAAAAAAAGTATTACCCTCCTTCACATCCATTTCATGAACCTCCAATGATAGGACTACCATAGAATGTGAGGGTTGCAACCATCACCAAACTAGAGGAGGATGAGAAAGTAGTGGCACTAGCCTACCTGCAATTGACTGTGACTATCCAAAAGGCATACACCCTTGATGCACTAATTGATGAGGGTGTTTATTCAAATATCTTAATGCATGAACATTGGACTACCTACCCCAATTGCAACCAACCAATGTGAAAGTTAGTTTGTTTGGGGGCCAGTCCTATCCACTCTTTGGGAAATGCAAACTAATGGTTTCTATCAAGATTGAGAGCCTACCCATCATCTTTTATATGTGCTACCTAACAAGCAAAGTGTTGATATGGAATCAATGTTGAAACATGTGTTTAAAAAACAAGGTCATTGTAATGTTAACTATGACTTGTAGTGCATCCACCTTACCATTAGTAATGTTAGAACAGTAACAGTTTTCAACAAGGGCACCACGGTGTTATGCCACTATGCAAACACAGTGTGAAAAACTCTAGAGTGCATCATCGTTCGGCTTTCTTATTGATCTAGAGAGTCAATGCCATACTATTCAATAATATTAATATCGGTAGTGTGGATAGTTCAAAAATACTAGATTTTTGGACAAGTTTATTCTATATTGTTGTATTTTGGATATTATTTCTTGTAAATATCCAAAAGTTTTAGACAACTTCTAGAAAACACAATATTAGTGAGTTTGGTAATCTTGTAAAAAGGTGGCACCTAGATAACATGCCCATAAGTTTCTCAAAACCATATGATGTGACATATCATTGGACAGCACTTGAAAAATGGAATCTATTGAGCTATAGAGCTCTCAATGTGAAGTTATAGTGTTCAAGTTATGACAAATCCAAGGATTTAACAATGTGTCCCAAACTTAAGGAAAATTTCCATATTTTCCACTATGGTGTTAGAATAAGATGACATATTTTAAAAAAAAAACCAACTAGATTTCAACCATTTTGGGGGGATTTTATGAAAAAAGAAGGATTGGCAAAATCACATGACGTGAGAACACAGTTTATAGGCAGCAACAACAAACAACACTCCGAACTGGGAGAAGGAGTGATCTAGGAGAATTCTGATCATGTGTCTTGGTATTTTACCCCCCTTTCGGAGCCACTAGAGACAATAGATTGGTAGTCTGGGAAGTAGAGAAGAAGCTAATTTTTGATACACATTTTTGGTTTACAAGGGACTTATCTTCTCAGGATGCAAACATAAATTGTTAGACTTCGACCCTCTATGAGTATTCTTCTACATCTTCTATTTCTTCGAACCCCTTCTCTTTCATCAATTTCTCTCCCTGAATCTCCCTTCACCTTACTGTCTTTTACCCTTGTGGTAGACTTTCAACCACAAATGCTCCGAATGTGGTGAACTCGACGTGAAAGTTGATAGTAGGTGTGTAAAAATGGAAAATTCTACAGGTTCAACTGGTGGTGATGCTTTACAATAGATGATTGCTTTGTTGGAGCAACAACAAATAGCACTAATTGTTGTTACAACACAACAGATACAAACTTGGTAGGAAGCAAAAATAATTGATTCCTTAGCTGTGAATGCATTGCAGGCAGTGGGAGAGGAATTAAAGCAATTTAAGGATCAAAATATTTCGGCCCTCATCCGATTTTATGAAGAAAAGATGTTATTTCATGGGATACCACAGTATGCATGGAGTCGGTATTTCTCCCGTTTGGCCATACATACATTGCATGATTGGATTGATGAGTTACATAGAAGAGATGCTAATTGGGCATCTTTTAAGAAAGCTTTAAGAGAAGAGTTTTTCTTGGAAGATGCAAGATTGGTAACTAAAAAGAAATTTATAGATTGGATTGAAAAGCCCAATAAAGGGTTGGCTGCAATAGCTTTGCTCTTGAATTTGAAAGTCATTATGCACAGTTGGATGCCAATAAGCAACAATCATTGGAGAGTCATTTTTTTTTCTTTTTTTGAATATTGTTGATCTTATCTTGTAGGAGAAGCTGACAGATTGTTTAGAAGATTCCTCTTCTAAAATGGTGCTGAAATTAGATTGGGCTAATATAATAGAGACAGTGCATATGTTGGTAAAGAAAGAGCAGATGATGGGGTACAAGCACCGCACTTGCTAGTACTCACAAGGGGGCTGAAATTGTAGCCATAACGCATGTGGCTATGGCAGAACAATCAGCTATATTTGTTGTTGTCCAGCTCTTAAAGGTGGTGTTGTGGACGAATTAATCAAAGGCATGTGTAATTTGAGGATAAATTTGACACAAATCTATGCAAAGGTTGAAAATTTGGATGTTAAGGTAGAAGAGAAGAGTTGGGCACTAGCCTAAAGACCATACAAAGAAGGATACAAGAGGAGATGCATGTGGTGTAATAGTTTACAGCACAAAAAGTAAGACTATACAGCCTATTGTGAAGCGGAAGTGAAAAGGTTAGTCTTTTAGAAAGTGAAAAGTTTAGTCTTTTAAAAAGATAGAAAAATACATGCAACAGAAGTTGGTCTCCCAATAGAGCCAAATTTTGGAAATGGTGGCATGCAAAAGAGGTGGAAGAGATGGCGGCAAGGACAACATTTGTTGTCATAGATGCAGCCACATATAGGTTGAGAATTGAAAGGATTGAATAAGCTCATAAAGGAGGCATGGCTGAAGAAAAATCTTGCATTTGGATGCATGCATTAGATTGCATGGAAAAAGGTAAAACAACAAAGCCTAAATTGACTGATGCAAGTTAGAGTATACGATGGATAACAAGATGGAGTGCACCAGTGGATTCATTTTCACCCTATGTTTATTTGGCTCGGGTTCATAATCAAGAAGCTCTTATTGAAGAAAAGAGAACAAGAGATGAGGACACTATTGTTCCTTCCTCTTTAGGCCCATCTGAATGCATAACACGAAGTAAAATGGAACAGAAAGAGGCTGAAAAGACCATACTTGAGCATGTTATGGAGGATGTATCTTAAGAGAAGAAACAAGAAGGGAAGAAAAGGGGGAAGTAGCCTAGTTATAGGTTACAATCGGATCTTGAGACTACCACAAACCTTAAAAAGGTATTGGAAGATCGCATACTTGGCAATAAAGTGGGATTCACACTCGGCGAAGTTCTTGGAATTGTGAAGCATGAATTTCATGATGCAATCATTTATATGCTGAAATGAAAAAGATAGTTTGATGGTGAATTTTTACAAATATTGAGGCTAGTTGACAAAGACATAGAGAAACAACTTTAGAGGGAATATGATGATGCATTTAATGCTAATTTGGAGCATGCTGATGTTGAAAATGGGTTAAATGTGAGTGTAGACAACAAGCTTGTGGGGCTGAAATTGGTCTTATGGGTAGCAGTAAGCATAGAGAGAATGCTATGTATAATGAGGATGTCCATCAAAAAGCACATGAAGAAGAAGATGCTCATTTTATTCCAAGCAGTCATTTTATACGAATGCATTTGGCTCTTGCTACAATAGAGACAACTGTTAAAGTGGGAGAAAGAGAGATGCCTTGCATAGATCTCTTGGATCATGGTTCAACCATATCCTTTGCTTCTTCATCTTCCATATCTTCTTGGCTAGCCCCTATATCATGGCCACTATTTTCTTCCAATTTTGGCAACTCATAGGTAGTAGATTTCCGCCTTTTGAATAATTTGATTCTTTTCCCTGCTACTGGAAGTTCCATGGCTGTCCCATCCAGCTCATTTAATGCATAAGTAGCATTATCAAACACCTGTCTTACCACATAGGGTCCAAACCATGTTTTGGAAACTTTACGCATGGCAGTATGCTGGTTATCTAAAATGCTATCATAAACCAATACCCAATCCCCATCTTGTATGGTTCTTTGTCTTACTCTATGTCTTTTGTCAAACCATTTCTTGTTATGTATCCATACTGCCCTTAACTTTGTAGTTGCTACCTCTATGTCTTCTGACTTTCTTTCCAATTGTCTAATGTGTAAGGCCAACAACTCCTCTTGATTCAACTCCTCCTCCCAAGGTAACACACTCCATGTAACTATTATCTCTTCTATCGGCATGATAGGTTTTTGACCATACATCAATTTTGCAAGCATATATCCTGTAACAGCACTATGAGTTGTTCTGTCAGCCCAGAAAGCATAAGGGAGCAATCGTGGCCACTCTTTTATCTTCTCTCCACATGATTTTGCCAATGCCTTCACAATAGATGGATGACCTCTTTCACTTTTGCCATTTCCTTCAGGGTTATAGGCTGAAGTTAAAGCAAGCTTTATCCCCAACCGTGCAAAGAAATCATGACCTTCATGTGCATCCAACTCACCCCTATCTACTGTAATTTTTACCACATAGCCATATCGACAAAAGATCTCTTCTAAAGAAAAGTACATATGGCATTTGTCATCTTAGTACGTAGAGCTCTCCATTCCACTTGATTAGTCAAGTCTTCACAAGCAAGCACAAGATACCTCATTTGCCAAAGACCTGTATGCATTGCAACCAAATCCACCACCCACTTAAAATGAAGAGACAATGGATATGTGGGTTGCAATCCATCTCGATGTCTCACAGTTGAATACATTTGACATGTCGTACATGTTTCCACAAAGTGAGCAACATCCTTATACATGCCCTACCACCAATATCTTTCTTTGATTTTTGTAAAAGTACCCCATACACCTCTATGACCAACCCACAAGCTTTCATGAAATTCTTGCATTACTTTTACTTGTGAAGCTCTATCACCCAAAACTCACAATGGCATACCCTGTTCCTTTTTAGCATGTTTCCATAAGTATCCATCTTTTAAGAAAAGTCCATAGGCTTTCCTCTTGATCTTCTTAAACTCCTCATTTGACCATTCATCTCTCTTTGTTAATGTACTAAGATATTGACCAATTCTCAGCCACTCTCCTGCATATTTGTCTTCTAGAAAAACTTCTACGCAAGGTGCAAAACATCTAAAGTGTCTTCTCTTTGTTATCCAAGCTTTTATTAATGCTATAGCAACACCTTGCATTGCTAAATTCACTCTTGCAACATCATTCTTAGCCATAAGAAAGTCATCTTCTTCCTCCTCATCCATCATCCCATATTCATTCTCATAGCATGCTCGAGATAACATGTCTGACACTAGGTTATCTCTTCCTGCAATATGCTGAAATTCAGGGTTCAAAGATTTGATGTATGCAATCCACCGGAGCATAGCAATGTCCAGGTAGCACAACTAGTAATCATATCCAATACTGGCAAACAATTAGTCTCAATGACTACATGAGCATCCATAAAATACTCCTTATCACATTTAAGGGCTGTCACAATTCCCCATAATTCTCTTTTTACCTGTGGATATCTTCTCTGTCGTTCAATCAATACTTTTGCGCCAAAGTGTATTGCATACCTTTCCCCTTCCTCATCATCTTGCCCGATTGCCCATCCAATCCAAATTGGGCTTGTATCAATAGTAATAATGATAGGCTTTCCATGTGAATAGTCAGTCTTTCTCAACATTGGAGCAGATTTTAAGAGTTGCTTCAATTTCTTCATTGCTTTTTTATGCTTCCTTTCCCAATGAAATTTCCGACCTTTCCTTAGAAGCTGATAAAGAACATCAGCTACATGTGCAAAGTGAGGAATCCATATCAAATAGAACACACATGCACCCAAGAATCTACGCACCTATGATACATTTGTGCATACATCTTGCATTCTATCAATCCCATCTATTTTTGCTGGTGATGGCCTTCGTCCATAAGGCCCACACATATGCCCAACAATCAAAACCTCTTCAACTCCAAAGATAGACTTTTGTCCAGAAAGAGTTAAATGCACCTCTTCTAGACATGTCAAAATCCTCTCACAATCCACAATATGATCTACAACAAACTGTCTACATCCATGAGCATCCATCTCTTCATTCTTTTCATCCACTGCACACCCTTTGATTGGAACATCATCCAAGGAGGGCATAGTCAATTGTGGTATAAAATTCATGAGTACCCTATTCATAGCATTTGTCATTTGTGCCACTGAGTTTGTTGCACGCTGTGGGAGAGTACACATCCGTACTAACCCCAAAGGAGTGTTCATGGTTGTGATATCCCTGCTTTCAATTGCAAGATGAAACTGATCATAACCCGAGTAGAGATCACCCAAAGAATAGATCGCTCTACCTGCAAAATCCTCTACAAATTCATCAACCACAGGACGTGCACCTACATTTCTTATGGTCACTTTATTGACCGGTTGCATGTCTGGAATAAATCTCAAAGCCCCATTCTTTTTGGGCACAATAAACCAACGATTTGAGTACGGGGCTGAAGAAGGCTCCAAGATCTTCATGTGAATCTTTTCATTTAGCAAATCCATCAACTTTGGCAAGTAAGCTTTAGAAACTGGAATAGGCCTCAAGTTCCATGGTATATGTGGCACAGTAAATATGACCGTAGGAGAGACAACATTTGGATCCACACAACCTATTTCACTTGGCTAAAATGCAAATTCCTTCCCATGTCTAGCCAACATCTGCATAAAACAATCTCTCTCAATAGGCAAAAGAAACCCTTATGCACCAACTTTCAATTCTTGTAATGTTTTAGATGTAAACTGATGACCTATATATTTAGGATCTCGTAAGCTTGGTTGCCTTGACACTTTTTCATACATACCCTCACTCTCTGGTGGAAGTGGCAAAGCAATTGGTTTCACCTTTTTGTCAACTATCTTATACTTTGTCTTCACAAGTGCTTCAGCCCATTGTAAACCTTTCTGCTGAGAAAACAATGCTATAACATCATACATATCCAAAGAACATATTGACAACACTCTGTTTTCAGCCTCATTTTCTACATGTATAGTTGCTGAAATTTCAGCCATAGTATCAGTAATATTCAACCCATAAAAGATGCCCGAAATGCCATCATTTTCAGCCAACAACCCCAATGATCTCAGTTTCTTAATAGCCTGTTTCATAGATATGTGTTTAGCCCTACACATAGCTTCCATAGGCTTAAACCAACATGAACTATTTGCTGTAAACTAAGAATTATCAATAGTAAATACATGCTTCATTTCATCAAGAGGTGAGTACACCCTCTGAATAGCACTACTATAGCCCCGCATCACAGCAATGCTTAATGAAAATCCAGGTCTTTGAATTTCGTTGCATTTGGAACCAAAGGAGACTCTCGAAGCATATCATGATTTCTAGGATGATTAACACAAACAGTAAGAAATTGGACTGCTTTCCTCCATCTTTGCTTCTGACTCTTGCATAAGAAGAACCATCATCAAGTAGCTTTTCTAAATATGCATACATTGAATATGCATCTACTGGTGATTCCCAACTAGTTATGCCACGCATGTCTTGCCCTGCATGAGACATTTCAATATCAGTGACCTTTCTCTTTTCAGCTGCATATAAAGCATGTGTCCATATTTCAACCTTTGGACCACCATCACTTAACTATGCATTCTATCCAACTATAGACCAAAAGTAGAAGCGTGTAGTGCCGCATAAGCATTTCGAACAGCCAAGTCTTCCACAACAACTTCTGCATACCTCCCTTTCCAAAATTCAAAGCAAGAGGCAATCCCGTTTCTTGTACATGGATCTTGCCATCTTTCCAAAAGATAAGCTGTCGTGCCAAGGCCTCCTGATAGGTAGCACAATTCTTTCTCTCGTGCTGCAAACTGTCACACCACATACATCTTTTTCCAGGCTTAGGGGCTGCTGCCGGTCCCCTTTCCTCTTGTCCTTTTTCATCCAATTTTGCAACCTTCAATTGAAGATCCCGCATCCCTTTGACCAATTCATCTAAGACATCTTCCCTAATAGAGGGAACAATAGTAGATACAGCCATAGGGTTTAGCCACAAAAGCGGGTGGCTTACTGGATACTTCAACTGTCTTACTACTAAAAGTGGGCAAGCTAGAGACATGCAATCTTTCTCTTCTTCTATGCTTCTTCACAAGCCCAGTAACAGCTTTCTTGACATGTCTCCACTCTGTTTTCAAACCTGTCTCTGTAGTCTAATGGTGCACAAATCGCATGCCGTATGCGCGCGCAGTGAGAGTTAGAAGGTCCCCAAGAACAAAAGAACTCTAATTTTTGTACAAAAATCAATGAAGAAATCTTGCACGGCATGAAAAAGAGACCAATTGGGTGCAATCTCCCCCCATGCCTTGTGTAAGCACTCCATAAAGCATGTATTTTTTAATATTATTCATCTTCAAGCTCAAAAAATAGCCCAATTTACAATTAGCACGCTTTAGCTTTTGTGTTTGCTTTTGTGCTACTAAAGAATTAAAGCTATTGGGTGCCCAAGAAGTCAGGCGGTACCCAAATACAATGTCCAATACAAATATTTAAGCCGTGCACCCATGTGTATACAAAAATAATAAATAAATATCAAGCGCTTTGATAAATAAGCATGTCAAAATATGGACGCCATGCCTAAGATACACGCCCATAATAAATTGATGATAATTTGAATACACGCTATCCTCCACTGCTTTCCACTGCCACTGCTGCTTGCTCTACACATCAATTGAAGCATTCACAATTATTAGAAAAATAATACAATTAAACTGACAAAAGTGAATACCTAACAGTCTTCAGCTACAAAAATAAATTGGTTAGAAATCCATCCTAACCTTAATTTATTACGAGTGCGCACTCTATACTCATAAATGTTTATTAATTTAAATATGTATTTTGCAAAATCGCCCGCTATGGAATCACCCACTTACACATTAAATTAACAAAATGCCCGAAAAGGATAGGCGTCCCCATCGACATTTCGCACAAAGAATCCACCTTGTGTATGAGCCCCGATAATAAAATTTTACGGAATCCACCACAAAACCTCACGGAATCCATCGTGGAATATGCCTCCTGGCATCATACCCCTAGGGTGGAATAGCAATTGTCCTCAATTTCTATTAGCTCAATATGGAGCTAGCAGTGTGGGGAAAGCACTTAGATCTCTAACATGCATCCATTGGGCCTCTTCAACAGGATGATTTTTAAACTTGACTAAATATCTAGAATATCTACGGCCAATTCTAGTGATCATAAAGTCAGTATCTATTATAGTTTTAGGCTCAAGAATTTCAGTTTCTTCGTCTAGCAAAGGAGGGTTTTCATAGACAGGGTGTACAGGTAGTTGTCCTCTAAAGGGTCGTAATAAACGGATATGGAAGGTGTTGTGGATTTTCCAATGTTGTGGTAATTCTAGTTTAAATGCATTGTCATTGATTTTGTGTATGATCTTGAATGGTCCATAAAATCTAGGTGCTAATTTAACAACAGGGTGCTTATCTACACTTTGTAATCTTTGTTTTTCAATTCGTAACCAAGCATAATCGTCAACTTTAAAATTCATAGCCTATCTTTTCTAGACTGCTTTTTTGTGTATGATTGCTGGGCTTTGGCAATCATATCTTTAACTTCATCAAAAATAGTAGTATGCATGTTAACAATATCATCAACAGTCTGAATTTTGTTTGATAATGATGTAACATGTATAAGCAATCGATATCCATAAATAATTTCAAATGGTGCTTTCTTTGTAGCTGTATGTGGTGTGTGATTATATGCAAATTGAAGTAAATGTAGATATATATACCATGTGTGTGGTTTTGAAATGGTGTAAGCACGCAAAAGATCTAAAATAGTACTGTTAGTAGCTTTTGTTTGACCATTTGTTTCAGGATGAAATGCACATGAAAAATCAATCTTTGTTCCTAATTTAGCAAACAAAGTAATCAAAAATTATTGCAGAATCTAGAATCATGATCAGAAATAATGACTTTTGGTAAACCATGGTTAGTAAAAATAGTTTTCAAAAACAATTGAGCAGCTTGAGATGCAGTTAAGGTTTTCTTGCATGGAATAAAATATTCTTGTTTGCTAAACCTATCTACAACAGTCCAAATCATATCATGGTTAGCTTTAGTGTTAGGTAGACCAGTGATAAAATCCATTGAAATATGTTCCCATGGTCGTGATGGAATAGATAATGGCATTAGTAAACCATATTGTTTACCATGGTGTCTTTTAACTCGTTGACAAATTAAGCATTCAGATATAAAAGTAGATACATTAGTGTCCATATGTGGCCAATAAAAATCTTCAATCAATGTACGCAAAGTAGATATAATTCCTCTATGACCTTGATATGGGGGACAATGAATTTCATGCAAAACAAATGATTGAAATGGAACAGTCACACATAATCTTTTTTCATAAAACATAAATCCATTAGTGTAAGACAATGAATCAATAGAAATCCAATTATTTGCAACTAGTTTATTCCAATCAGCTTGAAAAGTAGGATCTTGCTGATATGTATCTTTCATAGGGATACGGGAATCAAATGATATCACAGAAATATTTTGAATTGTCGGTCTTCTACTCAAAGCATCAGCAACAACATTCTCTTTTCCATGTTGATATTGTATAAGGGGATGAAAACTTTGAATAAAAGCGGCCCATTTAATGTGTCGGTCAGATATTTGTGGTTGACTAAGGAGATGTCTAATACTTTGTTGGTCAGTTTTGATCATGAATTCAGATCCCATTAAATAATGTTTCCATTGACGTAAAGCTTGTAGTATGGCTAACAATTCCTTATCATAGGTAGAATATTTAAGTTCAGATGGTTTGAGTTTGCAACTAGAGTAGGCTATGGGATGATAATCTTGCATAAGGACTGCTCCTATTCAGAATCCACTAGCATCAGTAACTACTAAGAAGAATGGTCTATTGAAGTCAAGTAATTGTAATACAGGAGCATGAGTTAAGGCATGTTTCAGCAAATCAAAGGACTTTTGTTGATTGTCATTGTAACAGCTCCGAAATAAAAATACCTATTACGCATATGAATTCCTTCTTGGGAAGGGGTCATAGGGATAATATTTTCTGGAATTGGATAAATGACAAAAAAATTTGTTGTTATTTCCCTTACCCCCCCCCCCCAACCGACTATCGAGCTAGAGGGGGAGGGGCATAGAAGGAGTGACTAAGCTCCTCGATGGAGCTTCAGGAGTGAAGTGGCCATGCCCACTGCCACTGGGGGAGGGAGGATCTTATCCCCTCCCCTATTTAACACGAGGATGGTGGATAGATGAAAGAAGGCGCTGCTAGGAGATACATTGATTGTGTGGCCGTCGAGAGGGAATAAGAGGGGTGGTGGTCGTTGCCATAGTGGTAAGAAGAAGGAGGAGTGTGATCGCCAATGTGCCATGAAGGAAGGCTGCCAGGGAAAACAAAAGAAGATTCTGACTGCCGTCTAACAACCGTGAGGAGGAAGCGTAGACTGACCGCATTCAGAATTCGTCGAGAAGGAGAAGGCTATCGCTGTGCTGCTCCGTTGGTCGAGGAGGGAGAAAGAAAGTCACCGCAGCCGCCTCTTGGTCCGCTATAATGCCGCCTGGGAGTTATCCCCCTCCCCCCCCCCCCCACATGCCCTTTGTTAGGTTTCTGGAAGGCCCTTTGAAGCTTCCAAGGGTGGACTTCCTAGGCCCCCCCTCCTGTGGCCTTTAAGAATAACCCCTGCCCCAACCCCTCAAAATTCCCCCCTTAGGGCTCTATAAGCCCCCTTTCCCCCCCCAAAAAGGTTTTACCTTAAAGGCCCTTTTTCTCTCCGTATCTTAAATCCCCCTAAGGGCCCTGTTACGCCCCTTTTCCCCCATGCAAAAATTCCCTTTTTTGCCCTTTCATACCCTTTCCTCCCCCCCCCCCACAAATTCCCCCATAAGGACTCCACAAGCCCCCCTTTTCCCCTCGACATTTGACTTGAAGGGTCTTCATGTGTTTTTTTAAAACCCCTTTTTTTCCCCCCATACGCAATCCCCTATATCCAAAGGGGTCTTCTACACCTTTTATTCCCCTTCCTTGTGAGTCTTTAAAGAGGCCATTAAGCCCTTTCCTGTGGCTTTAATGAGCCTTACTCGCGGAGGGTTTTAAAATACCCCCTTTTCGGGTTTTTAAACCCTTTTCGTGGTTTCTCCCCTCCTCCACAAGTATCCCTTCAAAGAGCTTCTACGAAAGAAAGGAACAGAAGACTCATAAAGGACGGTGGTATTTCAAAAGGAAGTTTACAAAGCTGCATCCAAGACGGAAAGGCTACATTCGCGATGGCTCCTAAGAAAGCCCAAGGCGCAACCGTAGGAGGATCGTCTCCTAGCATCCACGTGGACATCTCACCACAAGTCCACGTTTTTCTTCCTAGTTTTTATTTTACGTCGCTATAATTCAATTGGGCGTAGATGATTTTTGGAAATAGGATTCATTTTTCGTCTTAAATGCTTTAGAAAAATTAACTCACGACGGAGGAATTCAGTCATTAGTATTTTTAATAAAATGAACAAAATAAAGTGAGTAGAAGATTGATATGCGTTCCTAGCAAGTAGTTTTTGTGCATTTCAATGAACTGAACTTAGATTATTGTCCATATTTACAAAACAGAATTAAGATAATGCACTCCGTTTAAGCATGGAAGTATAAATTGCATGTCGCATTATTAGGCCATATCTTCTTCGCAATGAGTCATCATGGGAAGTGCTAAGAATCCATAGGAAAGTGCAAGGTATGAAATGATTCCTAAGTTACATAAATTGGTCAATTATCGTTTTTCAACTGCATAATTATTAGTAAAAGGTTACTTGTTTAGCATGAATCTTGTTTGCAAGTTATAGAATGATTAATTGGAATTAGGTCATAACCTAACCTATGCTTGATCTCAAATCGATAAGTTAGGGTTGAAAATCAATTTACCCGTAGACAATGAGTCATGTGTTTATGGAAATGATAGCATATTTATCTTCAAGAATTAAACAAATTGGCATAAACCTAAACACCTAAACCCGCAGAGTACTCATTTTAGAAAGAGTTAATTCAATTCCAAAGAACTCACTAGGATTTAATACGTGACCTAGTCACACATATTGCTAAAACTAAAACTCCTATATCCTAAATACTTGCCCACATTCACCGAATGTAGGGACAACGGAACATACTTGAGAAGTGATCTAGGGTTTGTCCCTAAGAATCTTTCGTTAAAAAGATGAAACTTGAAACCCTAGGACTGCAACCTAATGTAATCAAGAACAGATTGTTTCGTGACTCCATTTGATGGGTAGAATAGTCCCATAGTTCGATGTGACACTTGTGCAACAAGTGCAGAGTCGTATGATCTTGTGATTGGATCACAAGGGAATGGCCAATTCTCAGAATGAGGTTGGCAGATTCTTACGCAAGTTATCTTGCAAGAGGATGAATAATCGTCCTAATATAGTATCTTTTAGGGGTAAAGATAATTGCTTGGAGCAAAGGACAAACCAATAAATTGGAATAACATATGAACTTAAGGTATTGACCAAGTCGGGTTAATAGGGTACGGTCCTAACCCAGGATATAGGGAATCTTGCCAAGTTGCAAGTCATCCCGGATCGAGTACTGGATGCATTCAAAAAGAAGGATTCATTCCTTAGCAGTTGGCCAACAATAAACGGCCAATGGAAATGTTTGTGCTTGTTACAGATTTAAGAGCATTGTTTTGCTTCGTTTGATCAATGAATTAAAGTATAAATGGATATCTAATACTTCAGGTTGAAGACCTGAAGAGAGTGGCAGCTTCAGTTACCCCCGACTGCCTGCCTCACCCTAACCAAGGGGGTTGTTATCCGCGTCGGGAAAGTGGACCCTGAACCGGCCGCGAGAGGTCTCTCCGTTGAGCGCTACTTGGAGCAGGAGGACGCTTGGGTGCCGGAGGGGCTCTAGCCCTAAATCACTCGCCTTCCGGGCCCTGCACAAGAGGCTAACGTGACTCAGGATTGGATCTCGAGGCCCGTATACTAGTCTACAGGTGGAATCTTAGATTGGTAATCCCTGTGGATTGCTGGATAGCCTTCGTGCAGATTGTGGATAAGCCTACGGGCTGGACTTTATTTCCAAGATAAATATGATAACCTATTAACAAGGAACTTATTTGACATTTCTTTTCTATGTCAAGTGATATGATTACGTGAAGGAACCAATGCCTAACGGGCTAATTAAGAAAGCTGATTAACACATGTCCAACTAAATTTGTTAGGTAATTAAATAACTAAAACAACCCAAGGAAAGTGCGGTGAATGTGGCCATAGGTTCATCTTACGGATAGGTGGCCCCGGTTGGCCGGGAACTTTTCTCAAATCACGATGGACAATTAGGAGATTGTCAAAGAACACGATCAACAAAACCATTGACCTAGAGTTATAATTGATCCCGATTTACGTTGTTTTAGTGGAACGGAATGGGACTATGCCTTATGGCAGAGAGGTTGAGCTTCGCACCCTCTCATTTCCCATTCTCCTTGAACCAAGTGTAATGTGAATCTGCTTCAAACCTGGCATTTCTGCGTAAATTAGTTCGCTCGGGTTCGACGCTAGTTGCCGTTAGGAAATGACCAATAGGGAAAACCCTAATTCAGGTCGGTCCTAAGTGGGAATGGCCGGAATACTTCCGCTACGTGGTAGAAGCAGAAAATCCTAGATTGCAAACCCCGTAACATTCCAGGGGAGTGCCGGGCGGAGCTTTCTAGATATCCTTTCCAATGGACTACTAAGACGTGTCCTGAAGATACAAGTGGACACGTTACAGTTGGTATAAGAGCAAACCAACGAAGGAATTGCTTTTATGAAATATTAATAAGATAAAGTAAAGTAAATGTTGCTGTCCAAACATTTCCTTACTTTCAATTCTATCTTGCAGAATTACGAAGCATGGAACAAGTTCTTAGTGTTCCGAGTCATCTTTATGACTGCGATGCATTCCCTTGATTATCGACAAAGGGTTGAGATGATGAACGTCCTAGAGCAAATCTACAATCCATTGCCTTTGTACATGGAAGGAAGATGGACGGGTGCCTCAGGAATCTACTGTATAGCTGCCCACCAGTTTGCATACCTACAGACCAACCTAAAGAGAATCAAGTGGTTGGAAGACCTAAAAGGTGTGAAGCTGTTCATTTTTGTGGAAGCTCACATAAATTCAACTTTACATATTCGAGGTCAGAGGGTTGAGCTAAACTCATATGTATATGAGAAAGTAACCAGTGTAATCCCCGCCGATAGGATTAAAGTGTTGGGGCTCCATGAGAAGAATGGGTTCCAAAGGAAAGGATACCCTGAACTTCAAATGACTTACCGATTCCTGAAGATCCATGACCTGAAACCATACTATTATACAGTTCTTGTAGATAAATGTAATATAACATTATACTCCCCAAACTAAATGTAACAGTTGGCTTATCATCCCACGACATGTTGTATTCCGAAAGGGCTATACCCATATAAATACAAATAAGACTTCTTCTTATCAATGTTTGTTCCGTCGTTGCGAATTGATAAGAAGTTAAGTGGTTAGATTACTTAGTTTTGATAGAAATGGAAACAAAATATAAATCAATAATGATTATCTTGTAATAACGCTAAGAAACCTTTATCCAGGCACAACCCTAGGTACTGTCACGATTGTGGGAGAGAAGGAAGGAGTCTCACTTGTAGCTTTCTTGCTTGCACAATGGGGGAATAAACACACAGGTGGAGGCTGAAAAATAATTTTTCTCTTCTTAGTTGTGTAAGCCAAAAAGAACTCAAGTACATAGAAATAGAAGAACCCTATATATGGGCCTCAAACCAAACTCAAGTAACTGAGGTAGCATACTAACTGAGCCACGAACTAGAGTAGATAAGGATAGCTGCCATCTAGCTATTATTCATGGGCGGTGTACCAACCACATCTACAGCTAACAAGTCGGTGACATAAATGCACAACGATCACCCTGGCATATCACGAGTGGAGCTCGATATCTCAACACTCCCAATTTTTGCACACCAAGCAGGTCTCTAAACTTGCGCAGCTTCTCTGCGCCCAATGCCTTCGTGAATATGTCAGCTATATGATCCTCTGTGCTGACATAAACTAGATCAATAAGACCTAGTAAAACCCTCTCTCGCACATAGTGATAATGGAACTCAATGTGCTTTATTCTAGCATGATATACTAGATTATTTTCCAAGTGTATACTGCTCATGTTGTCACAATAAATGACAATTGGCCCATCTGTAGGCTGATGCATATCATAAAGTAGCTTATGCAATGAAGCTACCTCACATGTAGCCATTGCTGCACCCTTGTACTCAGCCTCTATGCTCGACAAGGCAACTGTAGGCTGTTTCTTGCTGCTCCAAGTGACTACAGCACTCCCAAAAGAGAACACATATCCACTAGTAGATCATCTATCGGAAATACTACTAGCCCAATCAGCATCAGTGTATCCATGCAACTGTATCTGAACCCCTGTCTCATAAAATAGTCCATATTGCAATGTGGACTTCACATACTTGAGTATGCGTCTAGCCACATCCAAATGCAGTTTCCTTGGAGCCTGCATAAACTGACTTACCAATCCAATAGCATAGCTCAAATCTGGCCTAGTAATAGTCATATAGATCAAACTTCCTACTATGCGTCTGTACATAGTAGGGTCTTCGAGAAGCTTACCTGCATCTGCGCTTAGCTTCACATTCTACTCCAAAGGAACTGAAATAGGCTTACAGCCTATCATCCCATATTTGGACAGCATGTCTAATTCATACTGCCTCTGCAAGAGCCGTATCACACTTGGTGATCTAATCACCTCAATGCCCAAGAAATAACGCAGCTCTCCCAAATCCTTCATCTCAAACTTCTACTTCCATAGCATTTTCACATGAAGGATATCTTCATCACTATCACCTGTCATAATCAAATCATCAACATAAATGACAAGTAGCATAATATCTTTCTCTGTTTTTCTCACATAAAGTGAGAAATCTGCCGTGGAAATCTAAAAGCCAATAGTGACAAGATATTGTCCTATCTTGTTAGACCATGCTCTAGGTGCTTTCTTCAAACCATACAAGGCTTTCTTCAACCTGCAAACAAACTCAGGATGAAAAACATGCACATAACCTGGTGGTTGCTCCATATATACCTCCTCTTGCAAATCACCATGCAAGAAGGCATTCTTTACATCCATCTGATGTAAAGACCACTCCTTTGATGTAGCCATAGCAATGACTGCTCTTACGGTTGCCATCCTTGCAACCGGACTAAATTTTTCTTCATAATCAATGCCATATGTTTGTGCATATCCCTTGACTACTAATCTTGCCTTGTATCTGTTCACAGAACCATATGCATTGTGCTTCACCTTATAAACCCACTTACAACCAATTGCATTATTATCTTTAGGCAAAGGTACAAATTCCCATGTAGCATTTTCTTCCAAGGCATCCATTTCTTCATCCATGGCTTTCTCCCATTTTTCTTTTCCCATGGCTTGCTCAAAAGAAGTGGGTTCTGGTTCCTGTATCACTTTGACTATATAGGCATAGTGAATGGCTGTAAATCCATCATATTTCAGCCTATCCATAGGATACCTAGCTTTGGTAGACCTGCGCAAAGTAGGTTCACTCCTAGGGGCTCACAAAACATCCATGGTCTTCCTTACTCCAGGTGTAACAATAGAAGGAATACCCAACTCATCATCAATGCTCTCTTCTGAGCCACTGGATTCACCATCCACATAAGAGTGACCTGCATTCACATCAAACATGGGCTGATCTGCCTTCTCTTTTCCTTTTCGTGAAACGTGCATACCACTATTCGCATTGTTTTGAGGATATTCTCTTGATCTCAATCTGTCTGTCCATGGCGAAGAATGTGAACCACTGTTAGAGGACACTCTAGGTCCACTAATATTTTGTGACTGCTGCTGTGAATTCTGTGCAGCATTACCATTTTGTGTATCTACATCATCAATCACATTTGATGGTTTATACGAGCTACTCATCTCATAAAAAACAACATCTCTGCTCACTGTAAACTTACGAGTAGAAGGGTTATAGCATCTATACCCTTTCTGCTGCAGAGAGTAACCAATAAAGATGCATTTCTCAGCTTTTGGATCCAACTTGGATCTCAATTCATTTGGCACATGAGCATAGGCAATGCAACCAAAAATATTCAAATGAGAAATATCTGGTTTCCTACCAGTATACCTCTCCTCTGGAGTCATCCCATGTATTGCTACAGTGGGAGTCCTGTTCATTATGTAGACTGCTGTAGCAATTGCTTCAGCCTAGTAAAAATCAGGCAAGTCTTTTTCGTTGAGCATGGCACGAGATACCTCTCCAATATGCATGTTTTTCCTTTCTGCAATTCCATTTTTTTGTGGGGCATGACTGCATGAATATTGTTGCTTTATGCCATGCTCCTGCAGGAACCTTGCAAACTCATTTGAGAGGTACTCTCCCCCTCCATCTGACCTTAGGCATTTTATTTGCAAGCCTGTTTCTTTTTCAACCATAGCTTTAAGAGTTTTGAAATGCCCAAAAACTTCACTTTTCTTTTTCATAAAATACACCCAAACTTTTCTGCTATAGTCATCAATAAAAGTGACAAAATAATGGCAGCCTCCAAGAGATGTAGCTTTAGTAGTCCACACATCAGAGTGGATTAATTCCAATGGCTTCTTACTCTTTTGAGCATGTTTAGGAAATGGTTTCCTTGCCTGTTTTCCAAACGGACAGGCTTCACATACCTTATGCATTTCTGCAACCTTGAGTTTAGGCAACCTTGCAATAATATTTTGGGCTTGCATTGATTTAAGTCGCTGTACATTAACATGACCAATGCATTTATGCGAGATATCAATATCTGCAACAACTACACCGGTCCCATGTGCAAATGTTGCTGCACTCAATTCAGGCATGTCTGCATCTAATGTAAACATTCTGCCCTTCTTCTTTCCTTTTGCTATCAAGCGACCTTTATTTTTCATATCCTCAACAAAGCATCCATGAGAATTAAATCTGACCTGCAAGCCCTGCTCAACCATTTGACCAACAGAAATGAGGTTCTTGGTGATATTCGGGACATGAAATACATCCGATAGGTATTTCTTTTTCCCATCTTGCATAAACAAAGGAATTTTTCCAATCTGCACAATAGGATGTGCAGTATCATCACCAGTCTCCACAAATCATGGTTTTTCCATTTTCCTTGCATCCTGCATCCATTCTGCATGACCTGTCATGTGGTTTGATGCACCTGAGTCAACATACCACACATCGTTGCTTTCTTCTGCACTTGTCACAGAATTGGTCATGTGCTGCACCATAAACAAATGCTTATTTTTGTCATCACCCTGTCTACTAGAAGATGCATAATTCCCTTGTTGCAAATTTCCATTTATGATGTCATTTTGTTTTTTATAGCAGTCTTTAGCCATATGACCCATTTTACCACAATAGTAGCATTCAACATTGTTGTTTGCATTTTGGCCTCTTTGCCATCCACCACGACCTCTTTGGCTCCCCCTGTCTCTAGAGTTACCACGTCCTCCTCCATAGGACTAGTTTTCTTGAGTTTGCTGCATATTTTGATTTCTACCACGGCCTCCAGATCGGCCTCCTCTACCTTTGCCTCTACCTCTTCCAGCATTTGAGTAGAAGACAGTTTCTTTTGAAGTTCCTCCTGAAGAAGATGCACCACCATTTCTCTGCTCCTCAGATATTAGAAGAGCAATCAACTCCTCAAAATCAGGAAATCTTTCACGAATGGAAATGGATGTTCAAAACTGTGCATAATCCTTTCCTAGACCATTCAAGGTCACAGAAACTAAATCATCATCTTCCACTGGCGACCCAATGGAAGCAAGTGCATCTGCAATCTTCTTCACCTTCATGTGATAGTCATCGATGCTCATACTTTCTCTTTGCACATTGTGCAACTCTTGCTTGAGCTGCATTTCCTAGCTTGCATATTTGTGCTATATATTTTTGACAAAGTATCCCATGCCTCCTTTGGCGTACTTGCATCCTGAATATACACAATCATAGAGTCTAAAATACTGATAGACAGCCAGTACATAACTTTTCTGGCTCTCTCATGCCATCCTTTAAATGCCTGCATTTGCTGTTGATTGGGAACATCAGGAAGAACTGGTTCTTATTCATTTCCTGCAACAAATTCCCAATATCCTTTTCCCATAAGGAAATTCGTCATTCTAAACTTCCATGCTTGGAAGTTGTTCTTGTCAAGCTTTTCAGTGACAATCTGTGAAAGAGAATCAAACGCCATTACAGAACACTGCAAAAAATTCTGTCACTGTAAAAAACACAGCTTCAGCCTCACAAGGGCAAATCTGCAAAACTAACGAAAGTGGTATTTGACCACACAGTCACTTCCTAGTGACGATTTTGCATATACAGAAACCAAGGATGATTCTGTAACTCCCAATGTCTCTGCACACAGGCATACGATGCAATTTCTACGGTAACTTTTCACCGACCTGTAGAATGGTGGTCGCACAGCATAAAATAGGGCATTTTCCTGAGTGCGTGTAGAAAAACTTCCGCCTCCAAAACAGGCCCCGAAATGGCCTCAAATCAAAAAAACAAAGCAACCAAGGGCTAAAGCCCTTACCTGCAGCATATACTACCCTCTTGCTATATCGCGAAGGGCGTCTCAATCTGAGACAATGCACTCTTGCACTTTCTGACTGTGCTACCTACAGAGACTTGCTCCCAAAACAGAAAAATGAAAGCAACACTGGTCCTCTTACTAGAACACCGCGAACTTGGCTTGCTTTCTTGAGTCCTTACCACGAACAAGGCTCTAATACCATGTCACGATCGTGGGAGAGAAGGAAGGAGTCTCACTTGTAGCTTTCTTGCTTGCACAATGGCGGAATACACACACAGGTGGAGGCTGAAAAAAAGTTTTTCTCTTCTTAGTTGTGTAAGCCAAAAAGAACTCAAGTACATAGAAATAGAAGAACCCTATATATGGGTCTCAAACCAAACTCAACTAACTAAGGTGGCATACTAACTGAGCCACGAACTAGAGTAGATAAGAATAGCTGTCATCTAGCTATTATTCATGGGCGGTGTGCCAACCGCATCTACAGCTAACAAGTCAGTGACATAAATGCACAACGATCACCCAGGCATATCACGAGTGGAGCTCGATATCTCAACAGGTATGGGTTCCCAGTTCGCCTCCTACATCAAGTACTACTATAATCCAAGAGAATAATTTTCTTCTCAAGCAAATTAAGTCGCCCGAATTTGACGGGAGAGGCAGGTCCATTCAAGCAAATGCTAAAATTTGGATTGAATCCATGGAGGATTACTTTGAAGCAGCCGGTACTTGACCTACCAATTAGGCTATGCTTGCCAAGCTAAAGCTCACCAGCAAAGCCAGGCTTTGGTGGAAGCAATGGTGTAGGGATCAAGGGATCGCGGAAGGATCCCTTACCTAGGAGAAGCTAAAGAAAGCCGTGCAAGGAAGATGCTTACCACCTACGTATCACACGCAGAAAATGAATGAGTTCTATGAGCTAAAACAGCTGGGACTAACTCTTGACGTATACTACTCCAAATTCTTCTCAATTTTAAAGTATGTGCCACAGATGGACATGACACAGCAGGTGTTAAAATTTTGTGCTGGTTTAAATCCACCAGTAAATACCCATCTCGAATCTATACGTCCATTAGATCTTCAGGATGCTCTCATTCGAGCTGTGCCTATAATTTAGGAGGTGTAGGCTAGACCAAGGGGCAACAAAACTTAGCCTTATAATGACCCGAACAGAGGAGCATTGAGGCCTCGAATGAAGAGAGTTCAAGGTCAGAATCTGGGACAGAGAAAGAAAGCAAGGACTAATCACATCAACAACTTTGTTCCTACTCAAAGCAATGGCCGAAACCTCTATTGTTTCCATTGCAACGAGCTTGATCATTTCAAGAGGCAATGTCCCAAATTTGGAGGAGGACATCGCCAAGCACCTTTCCAAGGAACGGGCTATGGTCAGCCATGGTCAGGGAGACGCTACCCAAGGCAAAGGAAGAACCGCTTGCATTGCCAATAGACAAATGTGCAAAGAAGAAGAAGATGCGACCATGGAAGTAGAGTTTGAAAGGGCGACAGTCCATGCCGCTCTTCACAAGAAAGGCCCGAATCGCCAGTTCTCGGTGATTCAAACACCATCGGATTATCAAGGTAAAGGTTTCAAGACCTTGATTGATTGTGGCAGTACACATTCCTTTATCTCACCAGCTTGTGCAAAAAGACTAGGAATAGCCACAGTAGAAGCACCTATCTTGCTTGTGGAATTGGAAAATGGTCGTGAGGTTACTTGTACTAGGCAAACTGTTAAAGTGGATTTCTTTCTGGGAGGAAAAATGACTTCGATCAAATTCAAAGTCATGAATTTAGGTATCCATGAGTGTCTACTCAGAATGGATTGGCTTAAGCTTAATGACACCCACATTCATTGTGGAAAGGGCCAAATTTCCTTTCAAAACTCTGAAGGGGATTTGGTCACAACTCAAGGTGAGGCTTGGAGTGCCAAAAATCCAATTGGCCAAAGCATCTTGGATCATAAAAGGAGTTAGAAAAGGATTACCTATCTACTTGATTAAGCTTAAAAAATTAGATCAGAAGCAAGAGTCTAGTGAAGGACCTTCTTGGCTAAAGGAATACGCGGATGTATTTCCGAAGAGTTGACAGAACTCCCGCCTCAAAGAGAAGTGGATCATGAGATTAAGCTAGTACCAGGAGCTGCGCCAATTGCAAAGAGACCTTATAGAATGTCCATACCACAAGCAATTGAGCTGAAAGAACAACTCAAGCAACTGCTAGATCAGGGCTACATCTGTCCTAGTAGTTCACCATGGGGAGCTCTAGTGTTGTTCCAGAAAAAGAAAGATGGAACACTTCGACTATGTATTGATTACAGAGGATTGAATCAATCAACTGTCAAGAACAAGTACCCTATTTCTAGAATAGATGAGCTTCTTGATCGTCTTCAGGGTGCAAAGATCTTCTCCAAGATTGATCTCAGGTCGGGTTCCTATCAGATAAGGATCAAGGAAGAAGATATCCCAAAGACAGCCTTCAACACAAGATATGGGCACTTTGAGTTCCTAGTTATGTCATTTGGACTTATGAATGCACCTGCCACCTTCAACAGGTTAATGCAGGATATTTTTAGGCCATATCTTGATGTTTTTGTGCTCGTCTTCTTCGACGAAACTTTAGTCTATTCTAAACAGGAAGAAGATCATGAACCCGAACTTCGGATTGTCCTTGAGACAATGAGGGCACATAAGCTGTATGCTAAAATGAAGAAGTGTGCATTCTTCAAGTGTCAGATTGAATATCTGGGATTCATCGTATCAGCGGAAGGAATCTCAGTGGATCCAGCCAAGGTCAAAGATGTGCTCAAATGGCCAATACCAACAATTGTCAAAGAAATACGCAGCTTTCTTGGATTGACAGGATGGTATAGGGTCTTCATAAAAAACTATGCTCTGATTGCAGCATCTCTGACGGACTTACTGAAGAAGCAAACATCCATTGCATGGTCAACTCTCGAACAAACTAGCTTCGACAGATTGAAGCAAAGTTTGGTATCAGCACCTATCTTAAAACTCCCAGACCTCAATAAGGAGTTTGAGGTAGTAATTGATGCTAGCACACTTGCCTTGGGATGTGTGCTCATACAAGAAGGTTACTCGGTAGCTTACTCTTCAAGGAAATTGAAGAGTCATGAGAAGAATTATGCTACCCATGATCTGGAATTGCTAGCTGTCATCCAAGCTCTAAAGCTTTGGAGACACTACTTGTTGGATAACAAGTTTACTCTAGTAACTGACCATAAGAGTCTCAAGTGGATCTTTACCCAAAATGAGCTCAACATGAGGCAACGTTGGTGGATTGAAGTGCTGGAGGAGTATGAATTTGAAATCAAGTACCGACCAGGAAAAGAGAATGTAGTTGCCGATGCACTCAGTTGCAAGGCATTCCAAAATTCTCTAATCTTGCAAAATCCATCAACAGCTAGATCTCTAGTTACAAAGGTATCTATGACAAACAATCCACTACTTGAGTTAGCTAGAGAGGAAGCATGCCATGATCCAGCCTATCAAAAGATGCTAAGGGAGATCTCTATCAAGGATTAGGATCAAAAGCTGCAGGCTAAGTATCATGAATTCTCTGTCCATAGTGGACTTGTCTACTATAGAATGAGGCTATGCATACCGGAAAGCCAGTCACTTAAGCAGAAGATATTGTGGGAAGCTCATGATTCCCCTTTCTTAGGACATCCTGGCTATGCCAAGACTCTCAATGCAGTTAGGAAGAGCTACCATTGGGAGAGGCTTAAAGGTGACATTCTCAAATATGTCACCAAGTGTTTGTCTTGTCAACGTATCAAAGCAGAATATGTCAAGATACCAGGGAAGCTGCAACCGCTTGACATTCCCCAAATGAAATGGGAATTCATCAATATGGACTTTGTTGTTGGCCTACCCCAAGTTCAAGGAGGATACAACTCCATCATGGTTGTGGTTGACATGCTAACTAAGGTTGCACACCTTATTCCAATAAAGACAAACTATAAAGCCTCAGACATTGCAAGATTTTTTATCAAGGAGATATTCAAGTTACATGGGCTACCCAGAAGAATCATTAGTGATCGTGATTCTCTCTTCACATCACACTTCTAGCGATCAGCTATCTTTGAAGCCATTGGGACTCAACTCTGTTTTAGCATAGCTTACCATTCCCAAATGGATGGCCAAACAAAGCGAGTCAATCAAGTCATCGAGAATATGCTTAGGGCATACTGCTGTCATGAACCAAAAAGGTGGATTCAATACCTACCTTTGGTTGAATTTGCCTACAATGCTTCTTACCAACAAAGCATTCAGATGACCCCTTTTCAAGCATTGTATGGTCATGATTGTCGAAGCCCTCTAAACTTCTTAGATCCAACCTTGAGGGTTAAAGCTTCAAGGCAGATGTTGGAAGAGATGGATGACCAAATAAAGCCAATAAGATAGGACATACAAGCTGCCAAGGATAGGCAGAAGGCATACACGGATTTGAAGCATCAAGATAGAGCCTTCAAAGAAGGAGACATGGTCTTCATTCGCGTACGCCCTAAGAAGAGTTCCCTATCCTTAGGAGATTGCAAGAAGCTAAGTCCAAGGTATTGTGGACCGTACAAGATCCTCAAGTGCCTAGGACCTAATGCTTATAACTGTAACTCCCTAAGAACCTAAAGGTTCATAATGTTTTCCATATCAACCTACTGAAGAAAGATGTACCTAATCCTAACCATGTACTTGATGACCAACAAGTTCTAATGCCTAGTCAAGGAGTCCTTGAACTAAGACCTGACAGGATCTTAGATGTTAGGGAAAGACAACTGAGATCCAGAACCTTGAGAGAATGCCTCATCCAGTGGAAAGATTATCCCGAAGAGGATGCCACTTGGATAGATGAAAGCACTCTCAACCACCAATATCCCTAGTTTATCTCGAGATGAGGGCATCTCGATTCCTCCAAGGGGGAGAGAATGTAATAGCTCCAAAATAAAAATACCCATTCCGCATATGAATTCCCTCTTGGGAAGGGGCCATAGGGATAATATTTTTTGGAATTGGATAAATGACAAATTTTTTTGTTGTTATTTCCCTTACCCCTCCCCCAGCCGATTGTCGAGTTGGAGGGGGAGGGGAATAGAAGGAGTGACTAAGCTCCTCGATGGAGCTTTAGGAGTGAAGTGGCCATGCCCGCTGCCGCGTGGGGGAGGGAGGATATTATCCCCTCCCCTATTTAACTCGGGGATGGTGGATAGATGAAAGAAGGCGCTGCCAGGAGATACACTGATTGTGTGGTTGTCGAGAGGGAATGAGAGGGGTGGTGGTCACTACCATAGTGGTAAGAAGAAGGAGGAGTCTGACTGCTGACGTGCCATGAAGGAAGGCTGCCAGGGAAGACAAAAGAAGATTCTGACTGCTATCTAACTGCCGTGAGGAGGAAGGGTAGACTAACGGCATTCAAAATTCGTCAAGAGGAGGAGAGGGCCATCACCCTGCTACTCCACTGGTCAAGGAGGGAGGAAGAAAGTCACCGCAGCCGCCTCTTGGTCCGCCATAATGCCGCCTGGGAGTTTCCCCCCTCCCCCCCCCCCCCCCACGTGCCCTTTGTGAGGTTTCTAGAAGGCCCTTGGAAGCTTCCAAGGGTGGACTTCCTAAGCTCCCCCTCCTGTGGCCTTTAAAACTACCCCCCCTCAAAATTCCCCCCTTAGGGCTCTATACGCCCCCTTTCCCCCCCCAAAAAGGTTTTACCTTAAAGGCCCTTTTTCTCCCCGTATCTTAAATCCCCCTAAGTGCCCCCTTAGGCCCCTTTTCCCCCATGCAAAAGTTCCCTTTTTAGCCCTTTCATACCCTTTCCTCCCCCCCCCCCCTCTCAAATTCCCTCATAAGGACTCCACAAGCCCCCCTTTTCCCCCCGACATTTGACTTGAAGGGTCTTCATGTGTTTTTTTAAAACCCTTTTTTTTCCCCCCCATACGCAATCCCCTATATCCAAAGGGGTCTTCTACACTTTTTATTCCCCTTCCTTGTGAGTCTTTAAAAAGGCCATTAAAACCTTTCCCGTGGCTTTAATGAGCCTTACTTGCAGAAGGTTTTAAAATACCCCCTTTCCAGGTTTTTAAACCCTTTCCGTGGTTTCTCCCCTCCTCCACAAGTATCCCTTCAAAGAGCTTCTACGAAAGAAAGGAAAAGAAGACTCATAAAGGACAGTGGTATTTCAAAAGGGAGTTCGCAAAGCCGCATCCAAGACGGAAAGGCTGCATTTGCGATGGCTCCTAAGAAAGCCCAAGGCGCAACCATAGGAGGATCATCTCCTAGCATCCACATGGACATCTCACCACAAGTCCAAGTTTTACTTCCGAATTTTTATTTTACGTCGCTATAATTCAATTGGGCGTAGATGATTTTTGGAAATAGGATGCATTTTTCATCTTAAATGCTTTAAAAAACTTAACTCATGACGGAGGAATTCAGTCATTAGTATTTTTAATAAAATGAACAAAATAAAGTGACTAGAAGATCGATATGCATTCCTAGCAAGTAGTTTTTGTGCATTTCAATGAACTGAACTTAGATTATTGTCCATATTTACAAAATGGAATTGAGAGAATGCACTCCATTTAAGCATGGAAGTATAAATTGCATGTCGCATTATTAGGCCATATCTTCTTCGCAATGAGTCGTCATGGGAAGTGCTAAGAATCCATAGGAAAATGCAAGGTATGAAATGATTCCTAAGTTGCATAAATTGGTCAATTATCATTTTTCAACTGCATAATTATTAGTAAAAGGTTGCTTGTTTAGCATGAATCTTGTTCACAAGTTATAGAATGATTAATTGGAATAAGGTTATAACCTAACCTATGCTTGATCTTAAATTGATAAGTTAGGGTTGAAAATCAATTTACGCGTAGACAATGAGTCATATGTTTATGAAAATGATAGCGTAATTATCTTCAAGAATTAAACAAATTGGCATAAACCTAAACACCTAAACCTATGGAGTAGTCATTTTAGAAAGAGTTAATTCAATTCCAAAGAACTCACTAGGATTTTTTACATGACCTAGTCGCACGTATTGCTAAAATTGAAACTCCTATACCCTAAATACTTGCCCACATTCACCGAATGTAGGGACAACAGAACATACTTGAGAAGTGATCTAGGGTTTGTTCCTAAGAATCTTTCGTTAAAAAGATGGAACTTGGAACCCTAGGACGGACAAATGTCAGCATAATGTAATCAAGAACAGATTGTTTCGTGACTCCATATGATGGGTAGAATAGTCCCATAGTTCGATGCGGCACTTGTGCAACAAGTGCAGAGTCGTATGATCTTGTGATTGGATTACAAGGGAATGGCCAATTCTCGGAATGAGGTTGGCAGATTCTTATGCAAGTTATCTTGCAAGAGGATGAATAATCGTCCTAATATAGTATCTTTTTGGGGTAAAGATAATTGCTTGGAGCAAATGACAAACCAATAAATTGGAATAACATATGAACTTAAGGTATTCATCAAGTCAGGTTAATAGGGTACGGCCCTAACCCAGGATATAGGGAATCTTGCCAAGTTGCAAGTCATCCCCGATCGAGTGCTGGATGCATTCGAAAAGAAGGATTCATTCCTTAGCAGTCGGCCAACAATAAATGACCAATGGAAATGTTTGTGCTTGTTACAGATTTAAGAGCATTGTTTTGCTTTGTTTGATCAATGAATTAAAGGATAAATGGATATCTGATACTTCAAGTTGAAGGCCTGAAGGGAGAGGCAGCTTCAATTAGCTCCGACTACCTACCTAACCCTAACCAAGGGGTTTTAATAGCGCCGAGAAAGTGGACCGAACCCCCCAAGAGAGGTCTCTCCGTTAAGCGCTACTTGGAGCAGGAGGACGCTTGGGTGCTAGGGGGGGCTCTAGCCGTAAATCCCTTGCCTTTCGGGCCCTGCACAAGAGGCTAACGTGACTCAGGATTGGATCTCGAGGCCCGTATACTAGTCTATGGGTGGAATCTTGGATTGGTAATCCCTGTGGATTGCTGGATAGCCTTCGGGCGGATTGTGGATAAGCCTATGGGCTGGACTTTATTTCCAAGATAAATATGATAACCTGTTAACAAGGAACTTGTTTGACATTGCTTTTCTATGTCAAGTGATATGATTAGGTGAAGGAATCAGTACTTAACGGGCTAATTAAGGAAGCTGATTAATACATGTCCAACTAAATGTGCTAGGTAATTAAATAACTAAAACAACCTGAGGAAAGTACGGTGGATGTGGCCATAGGTCCGTCCTACGGATGGATGGTCTCGGTTGGCCAGGAACTTTTCTCAAATTACGATGGACGTCAAAGAACACGATCAACAAAAGCGTTGACCTAGAGTTATAATTGATCCAGATTTACGATTTTTTAGGGGAACAGAATGGAACTATGCCTTATGGCAGAAAGGTTGAGCTTCGCACAACTCTCGTTTCCCATTCTCCTTGAAACCAAGTGCAGCGTGAATCCGCTTCGGACTTGACGTTTGTATGCAAAGTAGTTCACTTGGGTTTGACGCTAGTTGCCGTTAGAAAATGACCAATAGGGAAAACCCTAATTCAGGTTGGTCCTAAGTGGAAACGGTCGGAATACTTCCGCTACATGGAAGACGCAGAAAATCCTAGATCGCAAACCCCATAACATTCCATGGGAGTGCCGGGCGGAGCTTTCTAGACATCCTTTTCGATGGACTGCTAAGACGTGTCCTGAAGATACAAGTGGACACATTACAGTCAGACCAATTATACACAATACCCTTCTTTAAGAGTTTTGTCAAAGGTAATGCAAGTAATGAGAAATTCCTCACAAATTTTCTGTAAAAGCTAGCAAGACATAGAAAAGAATGTAATTCATGCACGTTTTTGGGTATCGGCCAATTTAAAATTGCTTCTATCTTTTTAGGTTCGACTTTAATACCTTCTGATGAAATAATATGTCCTAGATATTCAATTTCTGTTTGGAAGAATTCACTCTTTTTGCGGTTAGCATATAATTGATTGTCTTTTAATAACTTAAAAACTAAAGACAAATGTTCATAATGCTCATTCTCATTTTTACTGAAAACTAATATGTCATCAAAGAAAACAATGACACAATGCTGATGTCTCAGAAATATGCGATTCATCATACGACTGAATGTGGCTGGTGCATTAGTTAAACCGAAAGGCATAACCAGAAATTCATAGTGTCCAAATTGTGTTCTAAATGCAATTTTGAATATGTCACATTTGTCCAATCTTAGTTGATGATATCTAGATTTAAGATCTATCTTACTGAATATGGCAGATCCTTGTAGCTTATCCATAAGATCATCTACCCTAGGAATCGGGTATCTATTCTTAACAGTAATTTTATTTAGGGTACGATAATCAATGCACATGCGATAAGTATTATTTTTATTTTTCACTAATAAGACACTTGCACCAAATGGAGAACTACTAGGTCTAATTAATCCTCTGTTAAGCAATTCTTCTATTTGGTTTTGAATTTCTTTCTGTTCAATTTGGTTATGTCTATATGGTGCTTTACATGGTGGTTGTGTTCCAAGAATTAAATTTATCTTATGATCTTCAAGACGTGAATGTGGTAATCCAGGTGGTAAATCAGTAACAAAACAATCTTGGAATTGGGCAAGAAATTGTGCATGCCTAGAATGAATCTTTTTTTTAAAAGCTTGAATATGTACGTAATGCACGTAATGCACGTTTAGCATGAGTATGAGTAAGCAATGGAAATTTATTGGAAGAGTGCATACCATGCAGTGTGATTTGTTTTCCTTGAAAATAAATTTTAATTGAATGCGTAGAATAATCTATATCAGGATTGTATTGATGACGCCAAGGCATTCCTAAGATAATTTCACGAGACTGCAAAGGTACAACTAAGAAATTTCTTCATTCAATATAATCACCAATTTTAATATCTAAATCATGCACCTCTTGTGTTCCATTATATCTCGTACTTAGGAATGCAGCCTTGATGCAATAATGTATACAAATAGTATGTAAATTCAATTATTTGACCAATTTTGTAGAAATAAAGTCATGTGTGCTCCCATCATCATATAAAATAGTCTTTTCTTTACCATGCACAAAACATTTCATTGTTAATAAAGAATGGGGAGTCGGCATACCTGGCAAAGTATCAGAAGTAGTACCAATGTCGTCATCTTCTTCCGTAAAGTCTGGCATCTCTTCATGTTCTTTATCTTCTATTGCTCCCACATAATTGATATGGACGGATGGCTTTTTGGATTGACAATTTGCTGCTTGATGTCCAGGTTGATGACATTTATAACAAACTATGGATTTTGCCTTGGATACATTATTGGTAATGGCAGGAAGTTTAGGAATGTTGGGATTTGACTGAAGAGATAGCTTAGGGTTTGGATTTGTGTTTGATGGCAAAGCAGGTGGTCGTGTCCAAGATTTACGTAATGAAGATGGAAGAAAACGACTTTGATTGAATCTTCAAAAATTTGAATTGAATTGTTTGGAACCAAAGTTACCATTAGTTGGGAATTGTTGTGGTCACTTGTCTCGTCCCCGAATTTTGTCTTCAGTGTCATGGGCCAAGCAAATTGCATCTTCAAGAGTTGTTGGCTTGAACATATTGACTTCCGCATAGAAATGTCCAAGTAGGCCTGACATAAACTTGCGTTTATGAGTTGCTTCAGGTACATCTTCGAGCATTGGTAGTTGCAATAGGGCATTCCAAAAATATTCAGTGTATTGGGAAATATGTTCGCGATCCCTTTGTTGTAGAAGATCCCATTGCTTTATGGCTTTTACGTGGAATTGGAGAGGAAGGAAATTCTGTAAAAAATTCTTTTGGAAAGTCTCCCAAGTAGTGGAACAATCAACGCTTTTGCGGACCATAGTCCACCATAAGGATGCTCAGTCAACTAAATGGTTAGTGACACATTTAATTTTTTCTTTCTCAGCATATGTTTCTTCATGGAAATAATCATCAAATTGTTGGTTCATACGGTGTGTGCTACTATGTATGAACCGCCTTTATGATAGTTGTTGAAGATGACTTTTATGACTTTAGTGACTTGAGGAACTTGGAGGACTTGGAGTTTTAAGTCTTTATGACTTAGTTTGGATTTAAAGGACCTCAATATCTTCTCGCCCGATTCGGCGTCGAGACCAGTTCGTGCTGCCACCACCATTTGATGAATTCGATTAGGGAAGCTTTTAGTTAAGCTTCTTTTGAAGCTTTATTGCTTATCCTTTAAGCTTGAAAAGCTATGGTAAAGATTTTCTTATCTGAGAATAGAAAACCAACGACTTCTTCAAGGATCTTCCCGCGTGGTCCTCCGCCTCTACAGAGGCCGGTCCCTCGTGATCTGAGTGTACAGCAGGGGGTTCTTGACTGCCAGGAACACGCTTGTATCGACCGTTTGCCACGAGATTGACTACAGAGCTCGATCGTTCCAAGAGCTCGGCCTTTGCGCGAGATGGTAAGAGATTGGAAGCTCTTGATCTCAGCTTCGCTCTAATACCACTGGTGCACAGATCAGACGTCATATGCGCGCGTAGTGAGCGTCAGAAGGTCCCCAAGAATAAAAGAACTCTACTTTTTGCACAAAAATCAATGAAGAAAGCTTGCATGACATGAACAAGAGACCAATTGGGTGCAATCTCCCCCTATGCCTTGTGTGAGCACTTCACAAAGCATGTATTTTTTTATATTATTCATCTTCAAGCTTTTTAAAAAAATCCCAATTTACAATTATCACGCTTTAGCTTTTGTGTTTGCTTTTGTGCCACTAAAGAATTAAAGCTATTGGGCGCCCAAGAAGTCAGGCGGTACCCAAATACAATGTCTAATACAAATATTTAAATCGTGCGCCCATGCGCATACAAAAATAATAAATAAATATCAAGCGCTTTGATAAATAAGCATGTCAAAATATGGACGCCATGCCTAAGATACGCACCCATAAAAAATTGATGATAATTTGAATACATGCTATCCTCCAATGCTTCCCACTGCCATCGCTTCTTGCTCTACACATCAACTGAAGCATTTACGATTGTTAGAAAAATAATACAATTAAACCGACAAAAGTGAATACGCAGCAGTCTTCAGCTACAAAAATAAATTGGTTAGAAATCCATCCTAAACTTAATTTATTACGAGTGCGCACTCTATACTCATAAACGTTTATTAATTTAAATATGTATTTTGTGGAATCACCTACTATGAAATCACCCACTTACACATTAAATTAACAAAACGCTCAGAAAGGATAGGCGTCCCCATCGACTTTTCGCACAAAGAATCCACCTTGTGTATGAGCCTCGGTAAAAAAATTTTACGAAATCCACTGCAAAATCTCACGGAATCCACCGTGGAATATACCTCCTGGCATCATCTAATCCTCCAGCAAATCATCTATGTTCTCTTGAAGCTCAGGATCAGCTGCCTATAGAAATAACTCAATTTTCTGACTTGCAAGAGCTTGCTATTCTGCAAGATCCAACTGCTCAAATCTACTTTCAAATTCTCTTAACAATTCTATAGCCACAAGACCCTTATTGGGTTGTATAACCCACTCCTAAAAAGTCTTGCGCGTAATCACACTGGTGTCCTCAATGTAAAAATCTTCCCTGAGTGTCTTCTTGAAGGCTATCTAGTTAGCATCCTGCAAGTATAATTCAGTAATCCGTGCTTTCAGTTCATGAACAGTAACACGTACAAAATACCAGCTCCATACAGATTGAGCCACTCCAAAGAATTCCATCTTCTGAGCATAGTTATGTACATATGCAGATACATTTCTACCATTGAATAACTTCACCTCACACTCAACCACTTGCAAAGCATTCATCACAACACTTGCTATTTGAGTTGAAGCTTGCATCACCTGTTGTTGTTATTGTACCTGCATAAGCATATTCATATTTTGCACCAATTGTTGCAAAACATCATTGGAGATTGTATTCGAAGGTTCTCCCATATTATCTTCCTTCTTCAGTGATGACCTTTCACGTCGAGTTCACCAATGTTGGAGGGGTGTTTGTCGAAAGGTCGAATCCACCGGGGATCAGAAGTAGAAGGAAGTAGAGATAGGAGATGGAAGAAAAGATAGAGAATACCCAAGTGGTAAACACGACAAAAACAAATCACAATGAATTAAATCAATATGTATTGAAAGAACCTGGAATATTTGCACTACTCAGAAGCAATCTCTAGGCATTAGTTCTCCTAAAGCTCCTTCGTAGACAAAAAACGTGGATCAGAAAAATCAGCTCTTTCTCTGCTGCTTGGAACCCAAATTTGATAGCTCCAGTTGGCTCCGAAAGGGGGGTAAAACTTCAGGACACCTGATCATGGATCTTCCAGATCACTCATTCTTTCAGTTCAATCTACAATTTTCAACTTGTTTATAGCAATCGCGACGCGCACGATTTTGTCCATCTCTCTTTTTTATATGAAAAATCTCCTGATTGGCTGAAAAAGCAACTAGCTTTTTGCATGCCATCCTAATCTAGAAGCTTTTTCTAACTTTTTCAAATTTTTACAATAAATAATATTAAAAATAGACTAAAATTATCCAAAAATCTAGTATTTTCGGATAATCCATGCAACTCACACTAGTACTAATGGCTCAGATCACATTGACTCTCTAGATCAATAGAGAAGTCAGATGATGATGCATTCCATACTTTTTCACACTGTGTCCTCATAACATCATGACAACGCGAACATGTGCAAAAAGAATAGTTTTTGTAAACATGGGCTAATTATTTTCAATAATGTATGTACATTATTCCTTATCATAAAAACTCCACCTTAGCTGTCGACAAAATACGTAAAAAATTATGCATGCATGAAAAAAAAATGGGAAGAAAAAAAAAATCATCCAATTAGTCTAATTCTAACTAAAAGCCAAAGAGTAGTTAACTAAAAGAGAAAAAGAGTTCAATTGTAAGTAGGACTTTACAAGAGAATGACATATGGTGAGAGAGAGATAAGCAATGACTAGAAAGAGTGTGTACTTTTCCTCCCATCTCTTGCCACATAAATACTCATTCCCCTATTTTTCCAACTATCATATAAATTTTTTAAGAAAAATCCTAGTACTTTTTAACCTCCATAAGACACCTCATTTCTTATATCCTAATTTTTCATGAAAATTTTAAAAATGAGATTTTTTAATTAATTGAAATTTCCTAAGTTGCCACATGAGTACTCCTCCTCCAATTTTTTAATTTTTATTTAAAAATTTGGGATATTTTTAGCCACTTCCAACCTCATAAAGACACCTCGTACTCTCTTTATAATTTTTTCTTAAAATAAAAAATTGAGATGATTTTTCTAAAACATCTCAAACTGCCACCTCACTAGAAATATCCTACACATGATGGCATTTTCATGTTTAAAAGAATTTATGAAATTTTTACAAAGCTGACAACCAATTAATCAACCCATCACCCATTATTTTCATGGTGCCACTATGTGACACCTCAGATGCCGCTTATGCAAGCAACATCTCACACCTCCTCCTCCTCTCCTATAAATAAGACCCCTTCCCTCCATTGTAAGAGCAGGAGTGTGGAGCTAAAAAGACTCTATTGTGAAAAAGGGCGATCAAAGAAGCCACAACGACACCCTTATGCTGCCAAAATCTTCTCTTAATTTTCTTCTTTCTCTAAAATCCAAAAATATCCTCATCATGCCGCCAAGAGGATGAAGTGTGGTATCACCCCTAAATGTGGCTATACCGCCAACATCGTCACTTAATACAAGGCCGGTCATACATAATCCTAGCCAAAACCAGGTTCTAAAATAAATTAAGAAAATGATATTTTATTTTAGAAAAATAATAAAAGTCTTTTTATTCTTGAAAGCATGAATTAGATTATTACTTTAAAGTAGAAAAGCTCAATAAATTAATGACCAAAATTGATTTTTAATGTTAGCATTTTGGTGATCTTTTTCTTTATCGAATGATAATTCTTTTTTAGAAATAAAGAATTAGTGATAATTATAGTTAAAGTTAGATTATATTCCAGTCATTGAAAATAATTAAAAAATTAGTTGTATATATACATGAGATAATAAAGTCAAATTTTTTAAAAAAGAATGATTGTTATGCCCTAGAAAAATCCTAACATAGAATGTTATACTAAAGAATAAACAAGTATGCTTGAAAATTGTCTAACTTAGAATGTTATACTAACTATTATGCTCTAGGAAATTTTACATAAAATGTTAAGTCAAAAATCTTGTTTGGCATCATATCTAGTTTAAGACTTATTCAATGTAATCTATTAGAAAATTGATATTATTAGAATATTAAAATTAGTATTAAAGAAATATATATAAAATTTTAGAATTATTTCCATGATTGAGCTAACTAGAAAATTTAGCATCACACTTATAAGAATGACATTAGTGGAATCCTTAGAAATATTAAATATTAACTAATGATAGATTAGTTAAGTCAATCTCTAAAAGTTAGGTTTATTTATAGTAATAATTATTTAAATGCATCACTGAAATTTGAGTTATTGTCTTGACTAAAATATAATGGTTTCTATGAATGTTTAAACATATAGGACTTATTTCTATAATAATGGTAATTAGTTATAGAATTGAAGACTCCTTTAAATAAGAATAGTGCCTATTGATTTAGCCATGGAAAAACTTTCGTAATCATAAACTATCCTAGACGACATACAAAATATAGATTATTACTTAGAAATGAATTTTTTAACACTTGGATGACAAAACAGATAAATACGAAAGTATAGAAAATGGTTGATTTAGTAAACTTAGAAAAAAATGTCATAGGGCAAGAAGGTAATCGAAGAAAGAAAAGAATTGGTTGCCATAATTTTGAAAATTTAGGAAATTGGCAAAACAAATCAAGCAAAGTCTTTTTGTAGAAAAATTCAATGGCCGCAAAAAGGAAGAAGTAGAGAATGAAAATCCTTAGAAATTATTGGTCTCATCAAAATCAAACTCATTGAGAAATCTTTTCGGTAAAGTTATAAATGGCTTTATAAGTTACCATTTTTAGTAGCATTAATTGCTCATAAAATATTGACTACAAAGGATTGGATGGTTGATGGTTTCTGATTTTCAAAACCTAGATGTGATTGGGATTTCTCCACTAATGAAAGGAAATATTCTTGCCTAGATTAAGGGTGCATTTAGTAGTTGACTTTCCCCTGGGTCAAATATTGGAGCTCAAATGATCTAGATATATTTTTTGGTGTGCTTAAAGCATTTGACTAGTGCTTAGGACGAATGGTCCAATATAGAAGGTTCCCTCCTATGGCAACTTATAACCATGCGGGGGAGCTCTAATTGGAACTTGTTTCTAGAATATGTAGTTAGTCCTAAGACGGAGAAGAAATCCGTATTGTTATCAGTGTGGTTTTGCATTGGAGCTTGGAGATGTTGCCTGAAAATGCTTCTCGAGTTTTTGAGGGTGCATGCACCTTTGGTTTTGAGGGAAAAACTAAAAATATATAAACATGCTTTTATCCAATGTTTTGAAAGGACTAGTTCCACTGTTTTCGTGTCGTGAATCAATGAAGTTGTGAAACAAACCCTTTGCTAAAAGGGTAAATAATGAATTTATTTTTATGTGTTCAACAACATGGTAGTAACTATATTTAGATAACTAAAGAAAACATTGTTTTTATGTTTAAATGAAAGGCGCTTGATGGCAGGGTGGACCTAATGAGTCGAATACTTTCCTAAAAGGAAAAAATAGGATAACAGCTAACATGATGACTTACTCTAGGGTCAGAGTCTTAGAACCCGGGCTGATCATTATCTTAGGGGAAAGGTGCAACGGCTGTGCCAGAATGCGTTAGGGTTCCACGAACTCAAGCCCATTACTAGAAAAAAGTGTTGCACTCCATGAACCAAGGGTAATGTCCTCTCTCTATTCGGATGAGAAGCCCCTCTAAGGACACCTTCGAACATGAGCTAGATAAAGATAGGAGACTGTTAGGTTGGCAGGAAACACTTAGGCTGATCCTCGTAGGATGAGGTAGGACATTCCCTTCCGAGGTGGACCTTGAGTCACATAAACTGATCAAAGTCCAAACATTCCAGTGGAGTGTGGCGGTGGCAGCTAGGAAAGACTGCAGACGACCACCAAATGTTATCGACTATATTTAGCGGTCTGTACGTCACAAGGCAATGCAATTTACTCTATGGGAGATTTATATTCAGGATATGATCAGTTCCAACTTGCATTAGAAAGTTGGGATATCACTACCATGAAGACACACTTGGATCGGTTAGGATGTGTACGCTTCCATGTAGAGCAACCAATTCAGTGGTGCATATGATGAATGCTATGCATAAGGTTTTGAGGAACTATATCCCTTAGTTGACCTTACCCTTTCTTGATGATTTGCCGATAAAAGGGTGTGATATCAATGAGAAGAATGAAGAGCTGAATGAGCACAGATGTAGAAGTTTTGTGACCGATCATATTATTGATTGTGATAGGATTTTGAGCCGCCTTGAAGAAGTGCATTTGACTCTGTCAGGAGAAAAGTCAGTTTTTGGAGTGGAGGAAGTTTTAGTTGTTAGGCACATGTGTGGACCATATGGAAGAAAACCCTCACTAATAAAGATTGATGCCATAAGTAGGATACCTGAGACATATTCGAATGTATCCAAGGTAATAAGATTTTTGGATGCACGTGTCTTTTACTTGAAATGGATTCCACATTTTGCTCATGTGGCGGAAAGTTTATATCAGCTCTTAAGAAAAGGGCAAAAGTTTTGGTGGGTTAAAGAGCATAAGAAGGCAGTTCAGAAGTTAAAGAAATATTGATTTCAGCCGGAGCACTAAAGAGAGCAAATTATGAGAATGGTCAACCTATTATTCTCACCATGGATAGAAGCTCAATTGGCATTGGTTGGGTGGTGGGTCACGATGATGCTCATGGGAATAGGTATGCCATTCGGTTTGGAGCAAAGGTCCTCAATGAATAGTAATGGTGGTATTCTCAAGTCAAAAGAGAGATTTGGGGTGTAGTGATAGCCCTTAAGTGTGATAGGGAGTATTTTATGGGAGCTTATGTAGTGGTAGAGACTGATTGTCTACCTCTATTGGGCATGATACAACTCCTGATATTTCCATGTTACGGTGGATTTCATATATAAAGTCACTTAATCTTAATTTTGAGAATATTGCAGGTAGAGAAAACCCCGTGGATGACATTATTTTACAAGCAAGGTTTGAAGATGAAGAGGAGCTTATGGAAGATGAAGAGAATGATGTGTTAGGTGCTAAAAACGACTTTATGATAGCAGGGAATGAGTATGCAATTGTTGTTTTTGTAGATACAAGTCTAAAGAGAGCAAGCATAGCTATCATTAATGTAGGTACAACTATCATAATAGCAAATACAGTAGGTACAACTATTGTAACAAGGATTTAACAATATGAAAAGAACTTATAGCCATGGAGAAGAGATGGGCAATAGAGAGAAAGCATCATTAGTGTTATGCTTCAGTGTGAGAACACAATTTTTGGAAGATTTGTATGAGGATGATTTGTTGAAAATAGGCCAATATCTCAGCCTCATGATAAAGAAGGTTGAGTGGTCCGAAGATGAATTCAAAGGCAGTAAAAGAAAAGCTTATGGGTTTTTCTTGATGTAGGAGTTTCATGAAAGTTTATGGGCTGGACATAGAAGAGATTGGGGCACATTTTGCCAAGATAAAAAAGAAATATTGATGGAAAAACATGTATAAAGATGTGGAGTATTATGTAGAATCATGCAATGACTGTCAAATGTATTCCATGGTAAAGCATAAAGATGGGTTGCAACCGACCTATCCATTGTCTATGCATTTCAAATGGGTTGTTGATCTAGTTACCATGACTATAGGTTTATGGAATATGAGATATCTTGTGTTTGCACGAGAAGACTTGACAAATCAAGTGGGAGGTCCATCTCTTAGTACAAAGACTACTCAAGCAGTTTGCAAGTTCTTATTAGAAGAAGTATTTTGCAGGTATGGTTGTGTTGGTAAAGTGGTTGTAAATAGAGGAGAATTGGATGCAGATGAGGCTCAAGAATTCTTTTCACGATTGGGTATCAAGCTGGCTTTAACTTCATCCTACAATCTTGAAGAAAATGGAAAAAGTGAAAGAGGTCATTAGTCTATCATTAAGGCATTAGCAAATGCATGCAAGGGTAGGATGAAAGAGTGGCCAATAATATTACCCTTTGCTTTATGGGCTAGTAGGACCACTCATAGTGTAGTTACAGGGTGTATGCCTACTGAATTAATGTATGAACAACAACCAATCATGCCTATTGAGGAGAATATTGCTACTTGGAGTGTTCTACCATGGGAAGAGGGTTTGAATAGAGAAGAGTTGCTAGTCCTATGCATTAGACAGTTAGAAACAAGGCCTAAAGACATTGAGACAGCCATGAAAAAGCTGAAGACTACAAGGATCAAGAACAAGAAGAGGTTTGACAAGTGACACAGACTTCAACCACAAGCTATACAAGAACGGGATAGGGTGCTAGTTTAAAATAGTTTTTTTATGCTCAATAGTGATGTAATGAGCAAATGGGTGACACTATATAATGAAGGAAGGGCAAGAAGAAAAAGTGAAAGACAAGCATTTCGCACCAGATATGGACGTAATGTCTCATTTTCAGATCATCTAAATCCACTCCCACGTCATATTGATATAGATTGGTTACATGAGGAAATGGAGAGAATGGAAAAAGGGGAGGAAATTAATATATCTCAAGAAGAGTGGAAATACACACGAGGTTGCTTATCAAAGGTGAGACATACTATCAATTAATTTGTTTCTATAAGTTATATTTTATATAAAAAATTGACATGTTTGATCTTAATCTTTTACTACTAGTGCACATTATTTAATGCTATTTGGTGTGAGGGTAAATATCTTCGAACTCAACGTATAGATGAAAAGAGAAATACCCAAGATTGTGGTGTCCTTGCTCACTTCGAGGATGCCAATGGTACCATGGAAGGTTATTGTGGCTTGATCCAAGATATTCTGAAGCTTGATTTCAGACGATTCTATATATATGTATTGGATGTGAAGTGGTTTAAAGAAGTGGTAACAAATGGTGAGCATTGCACAATCAGACGTCATTCAAGTGGTTTTGTAATCATTGACTCTACAAAATTTCATCAAAACAAAAATGACACATTAGTACTACCTCAACAATGCGAGCATGTATATATGCAAAAGCTAAATTTTTTATATGTATACATGTGATACATATACACAATATAATAAGTATTTAAGTTTCTTGCTTTTGTTTTTCAAATACAGGTTGTGTATCATCCAATGGTAAACAATAACTGATGGTGGTATGTCATCCCTATATCTAGTCGTTCAAAACCAATATATGGTAATATTACAGACATAGAGATAGCAGATGACAATCCAACAATTAATGATGATGTACATGATGACACCATAATGGATGATATGCATGATATAGTACAAGATGAACCTCACGAGGATGTTCAAGGAAATGGAGAAGAGGACAATAATATGATTGATGATATTGATGAAGTTATTGAGCAATATAGCAACACATCTGATAGTGGGATAGACTTATTTGTTTCGTTACTTCTTGGTAACATAGACCTAGAAGTAGATAGATTAGCAAGGGTTGATCTCATTGAAGATGAGATGGATCATTCACTGTAACATACTTAATTTGCTTAATGATTCAATGTGTATTCTTAATTCTATGGTTTTTATCATGTGCACACGTGCATACTCAAGAATCAATAGTCAAGTTTAAAGCTAAATTGAATTTTCCATAATAAAAATGAAGTATTTTTTATCATTTTTAAATAGAGAAATTACGAGATACATGCGATGCTTGCTATAATTGTATAATAAGGTTTTTGTCGCTTTTCGCTAATTACTTATATCAAGCTTGTCAACTGGAGGAACTGCCATTCATTAGAGAGCAATGCAAAAATAATTATTAACTCTGGTCTTTTTATTATATTAAGCCCAATTTCAGGTGGTTAAATAATTATGCGTCTGAAGACGCGTCTATATTCGTGTCTATTTATACGGATATATAGATGCAAAATTCGCGTCTATTTACACGCTCTTTTACACACACATATAGACGCAATGATAGACGCGCCCGACTTTGCGCGTCTAACATGCGTGTCTATGCCTCGTTTCTGTTGTAGTGTTGCCATGTAGCGGAAGTAATCCAACCGTTCCCACTTAGGACTGACCTGAATCAGGGTTTTCTCTTATGGTCACTTGCCTAAACGACAACTAGCGTCAAACCCAGGTAAACTACTTTATGCAGAAACATCAGGGTCGAAGCGGATTCATGTTGCACTTGGTTTAAGGAGAATGGAAAACGAGAGGGATGCAAGGCTCAACCTCTCTGCCCATAAGGCATAGTCCCATTTCGTTCCCCTAAAACAGCATAAATCGGGATTTAAGTAACCTAAACTCTAGGTCAGCGCCCTTGCTGTTCAATTAGGATTGAGAAAAGTTCTCGGCCAACCACGACCCCGCATCCGTAGGACGGACCCATGGCCACATCCACTGTACTTTCCTCAAGGTTTCTTTTGTTGTCTAATTACCTACCACATTTAGTTGGACATGCATCAAGAAGCTTCCTTAATTAGCCCGTTAGATACTGGTTCCTTTACTTAATCTTAGCACTTGACATAGAAAAACAATGTCAAACAAGTTCCTTTTCAACAGCTTATCATATTTATCTTTGGAATATATCCATAAAAGTCTAGCCAGCAAGCTAATCCATAATCCGCCCGAAGGCTATCTAGCAATCCACAGGGATTACTAATCCAAGATTCCGCTCGTAGACGAGTATGGGGGCCTCGAGATCCAATCCCGAGTCAGGTTGGCCTCTTGTGCAAGGCCCAAAAGGCAAGGGATTTATGGCCAGAGCCCCCCCTAGCACCCAAATGTCCTCCTCCTCCAAGTAGCGCTCAACAAAGAGATCTCACGCAACGGATTCAGTCCACGTTCACGGTGTGGCTAACAACCCCCTTGATTAGGGTCAAGCAGACAGTTGGGAGTAACTGAAGCTGCCTCTCCCTTCAGGCCTTCAACCTAAAGCATTAAATATATTTACATCCTTTAGTTCCTTGAACAAACAATGCAAACAGTGCTCCTAAACTATTACAAGCACAATCACTTCCAATGGTCGTTTATTTGGCCAACTGCTAAGGAGTGAATCCTTCTCTCCAAATGCATCCTGCATTCGATCCGGGATCAATTGCGACTTGGCAAGGTCCCCAAGGGTTTGTTCGTTAACCCTTTTGTCCTTGGGTTAGGGCCATACCCTGTTAACCCAACTTAACCAATACCTTAGATTTCATACATTAACAATAAATCTTGGAGACCATGTCGCTCTAAATTGTCAACTGATCCTTTGCTTCCAAGCACATACCTATTTTCCCTTAACTTGGCAATTTCTCGCAAGAAAGGTGATATACCAGGATGACTACTCATCCTCTTGCAAGTTAAACTTGCACAAGAACCTGCCAACCTCATTCCAAGGAATGGCAACTCTCTTGTAATCAAACCACAAGACCATACAACATTGCAATTTGTTGCACAACTGTCGCATCTATTTCAAGGGATTATTTCACCTTTTGAACGGTGTTTTCTGGTCAAGGAATTATGATTAGATAAGAAACATGGTTTAGGGTGTCATCTTATCCAATCCAATCCTAATTCGCACTAGGCTGACAACAATCGGTCCTAGGGATTCCAACTCAAATTGGGTTTTAATACCTCGTCGATTGAACCATAGGGTAGAACCCCTAGATCGTTATTAGCATGCACGTCTAATTGTCCCTACATTCCGTGAATGTGGGTAGGACCTTTGGGTATGAGGGTTTCGACTTGGCAACAAGTGTGAAACTAGGTTGAGTCCTTAACGTGCTAAACCCTAACTAGCCCTTGGATTATTTATTGTATTGATTGAACCATCCTATGCGAATCCTTTGCGGTTGAGGTGATTTAGGTGATCCAGTAAACTTGTCTTGCGACAAGGACAAACCATTCCTAGAGATGTTAACTTGATCTAAAAGGGGAAAGCTAGTTGCATTACATCAAAATTCACGTAAAAACGCGATTCATTGCCTTTACGTACGACTAGATTCACAATCCCTAACTTTTCTTGTTAAGACCAAAACGCATGTTAAATTGCGGCATAACTTCCACTGAACCTACTAGGTCTTACATTCAAGGATCATGCTCGCAATTCTTTTTCTAAGCCTTTACGATTTCATGCTTAATGAACCATTCAGTCTTTCCCTAACTACAACTCTTGATGAATGAAATTCTTGCGTACGACGAATGGCTACATGCAATCCTTTCCTAACTACAACATAGTAAAATTCATGCAAAAAAAAAAACTAGAGTTAACATATTCCAATTTACAATCATATGCCACACGTAAATTCATAGAGTCATTTATGTGCTCTTCTATTTCTTATTGGGTTAATGATTTTCCCTAATGAATCATCCAATGAAGATTTGTCTAAAAATGCGACATGCGATTAATCTTTCCATGCCTAATCAACGATGCACTTTAATAATTTCTACTTAATAATGATAGGCATCAGTTGTTCTAGGCTCATTACTTTTCAATGCACAAAAGGCAACTTACTAATAAGGTCCTAAAAATGCATAGACACCTTATGTTTTTTTCGTTCATTCCATTGAAAGTACCAATGACCAATTTCGTATCATGAGTTAATTCTAGTAAATTCTAAATAGTCAATTTATTTCAATTGCATTTAGCTAGGTGGATTTAACATGCATAGGCGTATCCTAGTCCATGAAATTATCGTGCATAATGCAGTACTTCTACGTGAAATCAAAATAGAAAAAAAAAACCTGGAGTTGTGGGCTCGGGAAAATATCCACATGAATACTAGGAGATGATCCTCCTGCAGGTGCGCCTTGTGACTTTTTAGGGGGCATCATAGAAGTGATTTTGGCTTCTAGTTTATCTTCGCGGTTTACGAATTTACTCACCTTGGTATGTATCCCTAAGATCTTTGCCCTTCTCCCTCGTATGCGGAGATCCCCTTTGAAGTACGGATCCCTGAAAAAAAATACCGGCTTGCAGGATTTGGCTTATAGAAGGCCTTAGGGGTTGGAGCTTGGGCCTTTTGCGGGAGAGCTGCAGAAATGGAACTTAATGAGTGCTTGCAGGAATTGGGGCTTTCTCGAGCAGGCTGGTGGGAATTTAGGCTTGTTTGCAGGAAGGAGCTCTTGCGAATGGGGCTTGCGGAAAAGGAGGCTTTATGAGCTTCTTTAGGGAAAATCGGGGTGGCAAGGCATGGGTTTACGTATGGCTTGTTGGCTTTGAAGCTTATTAGCGGAAAGGCTCTTACGATGGGTCTTGCGGGAAGGGGCTTTATAAGTTTCTTCTTCTTCTCCTCAAAATCCCGGGCTAGGAATGGGCTTATGGGGGATTAGTGGGAAGGGGGCTTAGGAAATTCCCCTTAGAAGCTTCTTAAAGAAGCTTTTGGTTGAGCAGATCCACGTGGAAGAGGGATGATGGCGTGAGGGATGGCGGCAGCTATCAATACCACAGGCGGTGGCGTCCCCCCAGTCCGGCGGCTAATGGCTCCCCCCGGCGACGGCTCCTTCAGTACGGCGACGCCTGTAGCCTCTTCCTCACTCTCCGCGCAACACGGCAGTCCTTCCCTCTCCCTTCTTACCCCCCTAAGGGGAGGTTTTTATAGGTCAAGGGGGTAGAGGGGACCTCCCCCATGTGGCCATCACATGGCTCCCTCCCCCCCTCCTCATACAGCCCACCACTCAACTAAGCCCATCCCCTTCCCTCAACCATGCATCGGCTGGGGAAAAATTAGTAAAAAAAAATTGCAATTACTTGCACATTATCCACTTAACCTCCTCCCAAGAGGGTATTTCCATGCACTTTATGTGGTTTTAAACCCGCGCGCTCGGTTTGCCAATGCGGAGGCCTTGATTTCTCGCGTGTGGGTTACAGATTAACTGTCGGCACTGAAGATAACCTTTGCACGAGTTTTACACGGTGCGTGGGCGGTCGGGTTTAGTAATATTTTTCGAACGGGAATATTACAGTGGACAGACTTTATAATTTGCTTCACAATGCGCTTCTTTTTAATGGACATAACCCAAGGAGCACGAGGTAGCTGCAAGCAACCATCAGCACTCGACTATGGCCCGACTGTGGCCACACGCCACAAGGTAGCATGGTTGAAGGTTGGTTGGTATTTGAGGCGTTAGTATATATTTCACAATGGCTACCAATGGTGGATTCAAACAACAGTATGCTATGGTCGCTGAAGGATAATGATAGACTGACCAGAGATGTGATGGTTGGAAATGGGATAGAAAAAAGAATGCATGCTGCAATGGAGAAGAAAGTGAATCGCTTTTATATGTTGCACCATGTCTCCATGGAGACGTGACTCGCTAGGTAGGAGCAAGCTAGGAAAGATCAAGAAGAAGTGTGATCTAAATTTGACGTCCCGAGGGCATGGAGGAGATCCTGCAGTTTATATCAACGCGATGGTTACATGGAGCTTTGACCATAGGCGTGTCTCACGAAGGGACAGAGGTCTCAACCGAGCAGTGGGAATTCTCGAGGAGATGTAGTCCAAAGGTGACAATGTGTTTAGGGTTTGTCGTATCTACATTTTATATGCGACAACTAATTGAGTGTTTCAATGTACAGTACAAAATATATAGTATGGCGTGGTCACACGGACGGCATTTTCACGTGGAGCATATCGACAAAATGCACTGCACAACAGATTGTGGTATCATGGCAAAGTTCCAACAAGAGAGCCGATTACGAGCGACGGATCCAAACAACGTTATAGATGAGATGGAGTGTTTTGGGAACTTGCAAAGTATTATCACAGTGGATTACCGCAGCTTCTCCATGATCCTATTCAATGTGTAATGGTTCAAAGTGGTACTTGAAGGAGTTGGAGCAACAATTCGATGAGGTTCATTTGGATTTCTCGAAATAGATTCCAAAAAAATATGGATGGATCTGCATGACACATTTGTGTTGTCGGCCCATTATGAACAAGTGCATGAACTCATGTTTCTTTAAATTCTATTATGAGATGATACATGTCACAAAAGTTAAATCTCTCTTGTACGTGATTTTGAACATGAAATTTTCTATCCAAACCTCCAACAACCTCAATGGTGGTATGTTATACCTTCAGCTCTCCGAACTGCGAGAGTATATGATCAAAGCAATGTTTCCAACGTAGATGAGAACAGTATGCAAATCTCGGGGGGTTCACTATATATATTCTCTATATAACGTGCGTTCATGGCTTGTTTATAAATATCCTAATCTGTGAATTTTTCTTCAATAAAACACAACCCTTTTCTATTCAATCTGTTAGTAACCCCTTTATATGATACCCTTCTGTATGTAAAAAATGTATAAAAATTGTATTTTAAAAACCCCTTATTTTGAACTCACGTTATATATACATATATTCATGAGTGACCCCCCCTCTCCGAGATGCAAATTGAGGGATCAATATTGCAAGGGATAGAGGCCGCTGAAAGCTTGGAGCATGTAGAGGAGCAAGAATCGAATAATAATGATGGAAATACAGGAGTCCAAGAATTCTTTGAGAACGAGGTGAACTCATCCTTTTGTGGTGACATGTCTATCGACCTTCCACCGTATACGGAGTTGTGTCAGGAGATTGACATGGGACCATAGGGTACTTCATACTTGGAGCATCCACCTATTCAATTCGTTGACGAATCGCTTATAAGGATACATAATATATACATTTTAAGTAAGATCATTTTTTTAAGATTTATATTACCGTGCTTTGCTTGATTTATATTGATTATGCTAACATCAATTTTTATCTCTACAGGTGATCTTTGTGGATATTTAGATCACCATGATGAATTGAGGGATGAGCGATGAGGAGTTACAAGAGATCTTCACACGTACGTCTCCAGATCAAATAGCTCGATTCAAAGATATGGTGGAGCTGTCTCGGACACCATCAAGCCATTTTGTTAGATCTACTTCGGTGTGCTCTGATGCTTCAGTTTCCAGTAGACAATGTCGATGCTCCAGACTTGGGCCGGGACGGAGGGAGTGGTTCTAGGGGATGCTGCGGAGATATGGATGCAATGAGCGTGTGGTCGCCTGGGGATAAATGTGCTACTCCTTGCTCTCGTGCATGTTCGAGAGAGGGTGGCTCAGGTGGTTGTTGTGGAGATACTGACACAGTGTCTCTGTCTCATCGTTCTGCTAGAGTTATGTCACCTATGGGATTAGTCACACTTGTGGGGACGTCTACTCCAATCACTCCAGCTTTTGCTCAGCCATCCCCAAGTGGCACCCCTATGGGTACTACTCCGAGAGATAATACCTCCGTAGGTACACCAGATGTACATGGGTCTCCTAGATATGCCCAGGAACGTGGTCACAAGTGGGAGAGGACATATCTTATGCATACTCTAGAGGGGTATGGATACCTTATAAATGATAGGATATGAGCTATCATCATGAATGATGAGGGAAGGAGGATGTTGGCTCGTATAAGAGAGTTGTACCAACAAGTTTTTTTGTGCAACGCCTTGGATCATTGAAAGAACATACCGGAGAGGAGCAATGACTACATAGTAGTATCCTTGCATGAGGAGTTTTGGGTACTCATTACAGCAAATAGGTTTTCCATAAGTTGGATGATGGAGTGTATGGGTACGTATATGTTACACAGACGATCGGACACACATAAGGTACTTAAGAGTGGGGTCTCAAAGCTTGAGTGGCTAGATGTGAATGACTAGTGCCAACTCATGGAGAAGGCTACAAATTCTCCAAGAGGTTGGAGACAGCAGTGCGAGGTGGCGAGGGCACGACTAGAAGCAGGAGTTGTCCATTATCTTGGGAGTGGTGGCCACAACACTTATCTGGAGAACTTTGTAAGTTTTTCTTTTGTTTTGCTTGCTTTTCTTTTTTGTAATATCCCTTGTACTGACAATTGTGTTTCTAATAGTTATATTTTGCAACACTCCATTACAAACTGCGATCCCACTAGCTTAGAGACTCGATATGTAGAGAGACGCGGTCTCACTGCATTGATCTACAGATTGTATGGATGTGGCGGCCCTATAAGTCACTCATCTTTCTTGTCGGTAATTACTAATTTTAATTAAAATGCATTATTGTATGATGGACTGATGTGTAGTTGTTTCTTTTTTTGTTGAGTCCGTTCAATGCTCCTTTGCGGCGAGACAAGCTTTCAGATGGCGAGGATCTATATCTCGCCCTTGGATCCGTGGAGCTCACATGCTCTTCTTTTTTGGTCATGTGATTTATATAGGTATTTTCTATGCACTACATTATTATCATCATTTGTATCTTGCCATGATTGTACTGTCGCTTTCAATATGCGATTTTGTATTTATTATATATATCAGTCTTATAGGTTCAAGTACACTTTGCCTTCATTTAGATGAGCACTGTACACATTACTGAAACTCTTTTGTATGGCCCAAATAAAACATATAGTGCTATTTGTAATAGCTATAAAAAAATTTTCCCTGTTTCCGTCACTATTAGCATCGCAAATTTACTGCACGTATTGCTATTAATGTCACTATTTGCATCGCTATCAGCATTCCTATTTGCATGTATCTTGTAGTGTATGATGTTATCTTCATACAATGTCCCATGTACATCGAGGTTAAATTTGATGCTTCCACGTGAATAAGGTCAAGTAAAATGCTACAAATGTCAAAGGTTTAAAGCTTTAAAAAATAAAAACAGGTTTATCTCTTCTTTCTGAGCTGCCGCCGTTCGAATACTTGTGGCCGCCATCACATAGAAGCATCATCATCATCATTCATCGTCACCTCATCGAGATCATTATCCTCCTTGCCAGTGCGATAAGCAAACAGATTGATATCATGAGCAGTAAACCGTTAGTCCCGAACGAACGACATCACATTTCACCTCTCTAATTCCATCGCCATCATAAATATAGTCTTCATCAATGAACGGGCCATTGACAATCATTGTCATCATCCCCTACCTCAACTTCTTTATAATCACCCTCCACATCGATCCGAATACTAGCATTATCGTTAGTCCACCAAATTTACATCTCGAGACAACACCTCGTCTTTCGCCTCACACTGCATGATCATCTCACAGAGTAAACTGCGACACTGAATCACACCTTATGAGGCACACCATTCGATCTCCAGCATCCTCGAATACATCAGCACAAACGACAAGAGTGAGTCTCGGATCGCGGCAGTTCAGACTTACATGCACTCATAGATTGACGCCGAGCTACCTCTCATCATCTCGATCACCTCCATCACAACGTCATGATCACCAATACACCCCTTCCCTATCGCCCTTGTTAGAAGCTCATAAGGTTATATAAAACGTAAAGGGTTAAGACTTTGGGATGTTAGTTTTCCTTTTCACCGAAGAAGAAAAAAAGAAGACTAGAGACGGTGAAAATACGAGAGAGAGAGAGAGAGAGAGAGAGAGGAAAGATCACTTGAGTGAAATAGAGGAAGTAATAGATCAAGGAAGAAGGAAGAAAAGAAGTAGCATGAGAACTCAAGGAATACCAAAGGCTCAAAAGACCCATTATCTTGACTACCCTCATTCGAAACAAAGCTTCCATTTCAAGGACTCCGTGGACAAAATCCTCCTTTACGAGTACCTAATTTCCTCATAAGATTTCAAGGTTCCTTACTCTTTTCCTAAAGAAACCACCCCCCCCATATCCTATATCCCCTTCTCACAACCCCTACTGATGATATATTTCCCTATTCAAGGAGGGTGCATAGCATAAGGGATCAATGAGCTCCTAATTTCATGCGCATCAAAGAACATGAGGATCAATAAGTGCTAGAGGAGTGAGATGCATAGAGGAGTGGGAGGTATCATGACTCCTAAGATTCACAAGTAATGATGGCCCCAAAGCATAGAAGTATCAAAGTTAATCAAGAGATTACACGCATTGACAATATCGCCTCAAACCAAAACAATGTTTCTTTTGTCATTATCTCATTATGTTTTTAAATTGAATTGTCATCATTGAGTTAAGTTGACATAGAGGATATGCAGTTGCAACCCCCAAAGTTCGAACACCTTGAGGTGCATTGTGACTCAATGGGCGAATCCATATTTTATGATATCCTAGAGGGGCATTTGTAAGGAAATGCTTCTCAATGATGGGGTTAGATTTGGGTGGTAGTGCATAGGGCTCTATACGAGCTTTTTAGCTAATTTGAACAATTTTTCCAATATTGTTAAGTTAAAATCGATGCATTTTGACTCTAGCTTGCTAGCCCAAGTAAGCATTCAAAAATCTATTCGAGAGAGAGAGTCGAGAAAGTCTAGAAAATAATGTAAAATCCTTTTCGCTAAAAAAAATACCAATTAACAATGTAGCAGCCAAATTTTCTTAAAGTAACAGCTACAAACAGAAAGACTAGGAAATTGCATAAAATTTGTTTAATCATATGGTTTACAATTCAACCCTTGCCTGGCACTTTAAAAAAAAGGATTGGCTAGTTCAATAAATAAAGTATTAATAAGCTTCATTACAGAGAGAGAACCTAAATGTTAGTAAAAAAAGAGTGTGTCTTGTTCAAACAGCTATGAATACCCTTGACTTGGATAGATCACACTTTTATTGGGTGAAAATATGACTTTTTTTCCAATGCATTTTTTAGGGCTTTCGAGTATGCTTTGTCGCATTCCCGATTATCCAAATGCTTGTGGCCAATGGAATGCTTTAAGTCCCAAAATAATCTCTTGATTACTACTCAATCATGCCATTGAGGAACCATTTGACAAGCATGTTACATTGTTATCAGAGTGAAATAAAATTAACACATTGGAAGGTTTGTTTGTAACTTTGTTTAAGAAAAAATTGAGTGCAAAAAATGGTTTTTTTATCTAACCTATGGTGGGATATCTTTTAAGAATGAAAAAATTGGGCAAAATTTCATTATATTCCAAGTAACATTTATCTCTACAATGCATTCTCTTGACTTTGATTGGCAAGATTGCTTTATGAGACTCTTGGAGCATATGTTTAATCCTTTATTGCTATATTAGGAGCAACAATAGATGTGAAGTAGAGTCTACTACTTCATAAATGCCGATCAACTTACTTATCTACAAAATAATCTCAAAAGAATTAAGTTGATCGAACACCTTAAAGTTGTCAAGTTATTCATCTGCAAGGAGTTGTGTCTAAACCCCATTCTCAACATAGGTGGAGAGTGGATTTGTCAAAATTGTTATATTTAGGACCAAGTGCTCCATAGTATCCCAATCGAGTGTATTGTGATTTTAAGGTGCTCACATTGTAATAATTATTTTAAAGATAGCTTTTCATATCTTTCTTCTTAAGTACAAAATCTTAAATATCTCTGTTGAATCTTCAACCTAAAAAGTTATTAATGTATCGGAATTCCATGGTTAATACTATTATAACAAAACTTCCTAGTTTGATTAGAATAATCTATATCTTGATGTTCTTCCATTTTGCCTATGGCCAATGATGAATAATAAAGATATCTCATATTTTCTTTCCAAATTGTTTATCAAACTATGCAAGGATCTAAGTTTCTTGATATTATTTATTTGTGTCATTCATCATAAATGTGTTACAAATATCAACGAATACTTAAATAAGTTGCTCATAAAAGTTAACTTTGTGCATTTTCAAACCTAGGGCATCACATCTGTTCCAGATCCCCTTAAATTTCAAGAGAAGAAATATCTCCTCAGGCAGGTCAAACCGCTCGAGTTTGACAAAAAAGCGAGAGATGTGGAGATGAATGTAGAAGTTTGAATAGAGATAATGAAATACTAATTTTTAGAAAAATACTTCCTAGATGAAAAAGGACTAGTCCTACAAACCAAGCCATGATTGCCAAGCTTGAGCTACTACACAAAGCTTGATTGTGGTGGAAACAATGGTGAAAGGATCAAGGGATATCTGAACTAGCTGCCACATGTGAACAACTAAAGAAAGTAGTATGTGGGAGATACCTGCTAATGGCATACCGCACCATGAAAACGGATGAGTTCTTTACTTTTTTCAAGCAATGATTGAGCTTAAAGATGTATTACTCAAAACTCATTATAGTTCAAAAATATGCTCCATCCATGACTAGTGCTCAACGAGTGATCAAGTTTTATAATAGGTTGAACCCGCTTTTAGATACCCAACTTGAAGCAATAGGACTTAGGGAACTTCAAGATGTGTTTCTTTGCACCAAAGCTTTGTATTAAGAGATCCAATCCAAACCAATGGTCGAAAGATTTTGGGAACAAGGTTCTCCAAAAAAAGAACCATGTACCTTCATTACAATAACTCAAGGTCATTGGCCCAAGGAAAAGGGCCAAGTGTAGCATTGTAATTTTGTTTCCACAGTAAGAGACAATGATGCTCAATGATGCTACCACTATAATGAACCTACACATTTCAAAAGGTAGTGTTCAAAGCTGCACCTTCAGGAGACAAGAAGAAGAGGAACCCACTATGAAAGCCTAAATTGAGAAAGTAGCTATGCATGCTACTTTCAACATGTGAGGACTAAATTTCCAATTTTCAATGATTCAAACCCCCACAAAATATCAAGGTAAAAGTCTCAAAGTTCTTATTGATTGTGAAATCACTCATTCCTTCATCTCATCCAAATATGTAAAAATATTAGGAATATCAACCACACCTGCATTTAAGCTTTTAGTTGAATTAGCTAATGGAAAATAAGTAATCTCTATGTAAACATCTAGAAATTTGGGATTTGATCTAGGTAGTGAGCCTACCAATATGGGGTTCTACATCATGAATTTGAGCGATGTCGTGCTGCTGCGCATCCAAGCCGTAAACACCTCCATTTTTGTTGTGCATCTGTGTTATCTTTTCACGTGTGTTTCATTGTGTTTGATTGTTGCGTTATCTTTCCATCCTTTTCTGTATCCGCATCCAATGTACATACTCCACTTGTGTGTTTGTGTTTGCATGTGTTTGTGTTTGTGTGCGTGTTGTGTGGTATCTGAGTCCCTAGCAAAAATTATGTTTTTGAGCTGAAGTTGCTTACCTTTATGATGGCTAGATTTGGACTTCCTGTTTCATATGATCTTCTTGGCACGATACTGCAAACTGCTGGAGGAGACCTCTTTTCGTGGCAGGACAGTAGATTTCTTCTACATGGTGCCTAAGCTGTTGGATTGGGACGGAACATGCCCAAATCTGAATTGCAAGTTTATGGGGAAGCTTGTATTGCTGTGGAGAAGATTTACTCTCCAAATGTGCAGAAGGCACAAGTCCGATGCAACGTTTTCATAATGTGGTAGCTTGGCATATTCCAACCAGAAGGCTGGCTCCTTTTGGAGAGGCTCCCTTCAATCCCATACTTGGTGAAACACATCATGTATCGTGTGGTACACTCAATGTATTGTTAGAGCAGTACATAACTATGGACGAAGTCGATCAGTTTTAAAAAAAAAGTGAAGATTTTTGTCACCCCACCCTTGATGTCTGCGGATTCAGCTTCTTATCATAGGCACGGTGATGGCGTAATGTTAGATAAGCAAAGGAGCTGAACTTGCTAGTCTTCTTGGATATACATGTCAAGATTGTGGGAGAGAAGGAAGGAGTCTCACTTGTAGCTTTCTTGCTTGCACAATGGGGGAAGACACACAAGGGTGGAGGCTGAAAACTGTTTTTCTCTTCTTAGTTGTGGAAGCCAAAAGAACTCTAGTACAAAGAAATAGAAGAACCCTATATATGGGTCTCAAACCAAACTCAACTAACTAAGGTGGCATACTAACCGAGCCACGAACTAGAGTAGATAAGGATAGCTATCATGTAGCTATTATTCATGGGCGGTGTACCAACCGCGTCTGCAACTGACAAGTCGGTGACATAAATACACAACGGTCACCCTGGCGTATCACGAGTGGAGCTCGATATCTCAACACTCCCCCTCGAGCTCAATCCCAATTCCTGCACACCAAGCAGGTCTCTGAACTTGCGCAGCTTCTCTGCGCCCAATGCCTTCGTGAATATGTCAGCTACCTGATCCTCTGTGCTGACATAAACTAGATCAATAAGACCTAGTAAAACCCTCTCTCGCACATAGTGATATTGCACCTCAATGTGCTTTGTTCTAGCATGATAGACTGGGTTATTTGCCAAGTGTATACTACTCATGTTGTCACAATAAATGACAATTGGTCCATCTGTAGACTGATGCATATCATAAAGTAGCTTATGCAACCAAGCTACCTCACATGCAGCCATTGCTACACCCCTGTACTCAGCCTCTGTGCTTGACAAGGCAACTGTAGGCTGTTTCTTGCTGCTCCAAGTGACTGCAGCACTCCCAAAAGAGAACACATATCCACTGGTAGATCGTCTATCAGAAATACTACCAGCCCAATCAGCATCAGTGTATCCATGCAATTGTATCTGAACCCCAGTCTCATAAAATAGTCCATACTGCAATGTGGACTTCACATACCTGAGTATGCGTTTAGCCGCATCCAAATGTGGTTTCCTTGGAGCCTGCATAAACTGACTTACCAATCCAACATCATAGCTCAAATCTGGCCTGGTAATAGTCATATAAATCAAACTTCCTACTATGCGTCTGTACATAGTAGGGTCTTCCAGAAGCTCACCTGCATCTGTGCTCAGCTTCACATTCTGCTCCAAAGGAACTGAAATAGGCTTATAGCCTGTCATCCCATATTTGGACAGCATGTCCAATCCATACTGCCTCTGCAAGAGCTGTATCCCACTTGGTGATCTAATCACCTCAATGCCCAAGAAATAACGCAGCTCTCCCAAATCCTTCATCTCAAACTTCTGCTTCAATAGCATTTTCACATGAAGGATATCTTCATCACTGTCACCTGTCATAATCAAATCATCAACATAAATGACAAGTAGCATAATACCTTTCTCTGTTTTTCTCACATAAAGTGAGAAATCTGCCTTGGAAATCTGAAAGCCAATAGTGACAAGATACTGTCCTATCTTGTCAGACCATGCTCTAGGTGCTTGCTTCAAGCCATACAAGGCTTTCTTCAACCTGCAAACAAACTCAGGATGAACAGCATGCACATAACCTGGTGGCTGCTCCATATAGACCTCTTCTTGCAAATCACCATGCAAGAAGGCATTCTTTACATCCATCTGATGTAAAGACCATCCCTTTGATGCAGCCATAGCAATGACTGCTCTTACGGTTGCCATCCTTGCAACCGGATTGAATGTTTCTTCATAGTCAATGCCATATGTTTGTGCATAACCCTTGACTACTAATCTTGCCTTGTATCTGTTCACAGAACCATCTGCATTGTGCTTCACCTTATAAACCCATTTACAGCCAATTGCATTTTTACCTTTAGGCAAAGGTACCAATTCCCATGTAGCATTTGCTTCCAAGGCATCCATTTCTTCATCCATGGCTTTCTCCCATTTTTCTTTTCCCATGGCTTCCTCAAAAGAAGTGGGTTCTGGTTCGTGTATCACTTTAACCATATATGCATAATGAATGGCTGTAAATCCATCATATTTCAGCCTATCCACAGGATACCTAGCTCTCGTAGACCTGCGCAAAGTAGGTTCACTCCCAGGTGCTCTCAAAACATCCATGTTCTTCCTTACTCTAGGTGTAACAATAGAAGGAATACCCAACTCATCATCAATGCTCTGTTCTGAGCCACTGGATTCACCATCCACATAAGAGTGACCTGCATTCACATCAAACATGGGCTGATCAACCTTCTCTTTTCCTTTTCGTGATACCTGCATACCACTATCTGCATTGCTTTGAGAAGATTCTCCTGATCTCAATCTGCCTGTCCATGGCGAAGAATGTGAACCACTGCTAGAGGATGCTCCAGGTCTACTAATATTTTGTGACTGCTGCTGTGAATTCTGTGCAGCATTACCATTTTGTGTATCTATATCATCAATCACATTTACTGGTTTATACCAGCTACTCATCTCATCAAAAACAACATCTCTGCTCACTGTAAACTTACGAGTAGAAGGGTTATAGCATCTATACCCTTTTTGCTACAGAGAGTAACCAATAAAGATGCACTTCTCAGCTTTTGGATCCAACTTGGATCTCAACTCATTTGGCACATGTACATAGGCAATGCAACCAAAAATTTTCAAATGAGAAATATCTGGTTTACTACCAGTATACCTCTCCTCTGGAGTCATTCCATGTATTGCTGCGGTGGGAGTCCTGTTCATTATGTAGACTGCTGTAGCAACTGCTTCAGCCCAATAAAAATCTGGCAAGTCTTTTTCATTGAGCATGGCACCAGATACCTCTCCAATATGCCTGTTTTTCCTTTCTGCAATTCCATTTTGTTGTGGGGTATGACTGCATGAATATTGCTGCTTTATGCCATGCTCCTGCAGGAACCTTGCAAACTCATTTGAGAGGTACTCTCCCCCTCCATCTGACCTTAGGCATTTTACTTGCAGACCTGTTTCTTTTTCAACCATAGCTTTAAGAGTTTTGAAATGCCCAAAATTTTCACTTTTCTTTTTCATAAAATACACCCAAACTTTTCTGCTATAGTCATCAATAAAACTGACAAAATAATGACAGCCTCCAAGAGATGTAGCTTTAGTAGTCCACACATCAGAGTGGATTAATTCCAATGGCTTCTTACTCTCTTGAACATGTCTAGGAAATGGTTTCCTTGCCTGTTTTCCAAACTGACAGGCTTCACATACCTTATGCATTTCTGCAACCTTGAATTTGGGCAATCCTGCAACAATATTTTGGGCCTGCATTGATTTAAGTCGCTGTACATTAACATGACCAATGCGTTTATGCCAGATATCAATATCTGCAACTACACCGGTCCCATGTGCAAACATTGCTGCACTCAATTCAGGCATGTCTGCATCCAATGTAAACATTCTGCCCTTCTTCTTTCCTTTTGCTACCAAGCGACCTTTATTTTTCATATCCTCAACAAAGCATCCATGAGGATTAAATCTGACCTGCAAGCCCTGCTCAACCATTTGACCAACAGAAACCAGATTCTTGGTGATATTCGGGACATGAAATACATCAGACATGTATTTCTTTTTCCCATCCTGCATAGACAAAGGAATTTTTCCAATCTACACAATCGGATGTGCAGTATCATCACCAGTCTCCACAAATCCTGGTTTTTCCATTTTCCTTGCATCCTCCATCCATTCTGCATGACCTGTCATGTGGTTTGATGCACCTGAGTCAACATACCATACATCGTTGCTTTCTTCTACACTTGTCACAGAATTGTTCATGTGCTGCACCATGAACAAATGCTCATTTCTGTCATCACCCTGTCTACTAGAAGATGCATAATTCCCTTGTTGCAGTTTTCCATTCATGATGTCATTCAGCTTTTTACAGCAGTCTTTAGCCATATGACCCATTTTACCACAGTAGTAGCATTCAACATTACTGTTTGCATTTTTACCTCTTTGCCATCCACCACGACCTCTTTGGCTCCCCCTGCCTCTAGAGTTACCACGTCCTCCTCTATAGGACTGGTTTTCTTGAGTTTGCTGCATATTCTGATTTCTACCACGGCCTCCTCTACCTCTGCCTCTACCTCTTCCAGCATTTGAGTAGAAGACAGCTTCTTTTGAAGTTCCTCCTGAAGAAGATGCACCACCATTTCTCTGCTCCTCAGAAATTAGAAGAGCAATCAACTCCTCAAAATCAGAAAATCTTTCACGGACGGAAATGGATGTCCGAAACTGCACATAATCCTTTCCTAGACCATTCAAGGTCACAGAAACTAAATCATCATCTTCCACTGGCGACCCAATGGAAGCAAGTGCATCTACAATCTTCTTCACCTTCATGTGGTAGTCATTGATGCTCATATTTTCTCTTTGCACATTGTGCAACTCTTGCTTGAGCTGCATTTTCGTGGCTTGCGTATTTGTGCTATACATCTTTGACAGAGTATCCCATGCCTCCTTTGGCGTACTTGCATCCTGAATATGCACAATCATAGAGTCTGAAATGCTGATAGACAGCCAGTACATAACTTTCCTGGCTCTCTCATGCCATGCTTTGAATGCCTGCATTTGCTGTTGATTGGGAACATCAGGAAGAACTGGTTCTTCTTCATTTCCTACAACAAATTCCCAATATCCTTTTCCCATAAGGAAATTCGTCATTCTAAACTTCCATGCTTGGAAGTTGTTCTTGTCAAGCTTTTCAGTTACAATCTGTGAAAGAGAATCAGACGCCATTACAGAATACTGCAAAAAAATTATGTCACTGCAAAAAACACAGCTTCACCCTCACAAGGGCAAATCTGCAAAACTGGCGAAAGTGGTATTTGACCACACAGTCACTTCCTAGTGACGATTTTGCATAAACAGGAACCAAGGATAATTCTGTAACTCCCAATGTCTCTACACACAAGCATACGATGCAATCTCTGTGGTAACTTTTCACCGACCTGTAGAACAGTGGTCGCACAGCATAAAACAGGGCCTTTTCCTGAGTGCGTGCAGAAAACTTCCGCCTTCAAAACAAGCCCCGAAATGGCCTCAAATCAAAAAAACAGGGTCGCCAAGAGCTAAAGCTCTATCCCGCAGCATATATTGCCCTCTTGCTTCAACGCGAAGGGCGTCTCAACCTGAGACAATGCACTCCTGCACTTTTCGACTGTGCTACCTGCAGAGATCTGCTCCCAAAACAGAAAATGAAAGCAACACTGCTCCTCTTACCAGACCACCGCGAGCTTGGCTTGCTTTCTTGAGCTCCTTACCACGAACAAGGCTCTGATACCATGTCAAGATTGTGGGAGAGAAGGAAGGAGTCCCACTTGTAGCTTTCTTGCTTGCACAATGGGGGAAGACACACAAGGGTGGAGGCTGAAAACTGTTTTTCTCTTCTTAGTTGTGGAAGCCAAAAGAACTCTAGTACAAAGAAATAGAAGAACCCTATATATGGGTCTCAAACCAAACTCAACTAACTAAGGTGGCATACTAACCGAGCCACGAACTAGAGTAGATAAGGATAGCTATCATGTAGCTATTATTCATGGGTGGTGTACCAACCGCGTCTGCAACTGACAAGTCGGTGACATAAATACACAACGGTCACCCTGGCGTATCACGAGTGGAGCTCGATATCTCAACAATACATGGAGATCACAAGTTATTTTTCTAAGGCGGTATGCCTATAACTGCAGCTTCTTGTCAAGAGTAGTTGGCAACTTCTTTGTTGTAATTCACTTGGCAAGCAATATAATGATCTTTGGTATCAAAAATTGAGATCTTCTTGTTAGCCTCGTGCCTTGCAGCATCTTGAACCCCGTGTTCAGCAGCTCTTGCACGAACTCCACGACAGCGCTTATGAGTGCCTTCTTAGAATGGACTTGTTAATCCCTAGTGATACCCACATTCGTTGCAGAATGGGCCAAGTCACATTTCAAAATGCAAAATAAATTCAAGTAACTATGAAAGGCAAAGTTGGAAAACCAAATATCCAACTAGCAAAAGCTTTGTGTATTATCCAAGGTTTAAAAAAAGGGTTACCAATCTACCCATCAAGCTTAACAATATGAATTGAGATAAAGAACTAGAAAAAGAATCTTCTTGGATGAAGGAATATATTAATGTATTTCTAGCACAATTAACAAAGCTTCCTACCATTAGATCGAGCTTATATCATAAGTTGCAGCCTTCTCGAATGTAAATCCTTGAGGCCATCATATTAAAGAAACAACTCAAGCAACTACTAAGTTAAGGATACATTAGACCAAGTAATTCACCATGGGGATCCTCAGTTTTCTTTCAAAATAGAAAAGATAGTACTCTTTATCTATGCATAGACTACTACGAGAAACCAACTAATGATCAAGAACAAATATCCAATTCCTAGGATTGATGAGCTTCTTGATAGACTTCAAGGAGTGCGGATCTTCTCATAATTGATCTAAGAATGGGTTGGGCTATTAATATATTAGGATCAAAGAGGAAGACATCCCAAAGATCACCTTCAACCCAAGGTATAGATATTATGAATTCATTGTAATGTCTTTTGCATTGACTAACTCCCCAACCATTTCAACAAGATGTTGCAAGATATTTTTAGGCCCTACCTTGATGAGTTTTTTGTAGTCTTCTTCAATGATATCTTACCTTACTCTAAAGAATAAGAAGACCATGAGGCACAAATCAAGATTGTATTAGAGACCTTAAGAATGCATAAGCTTTATGCTAAAAAGAGCAAGTGCACATTCTTCAAAAGGCAGATAGTACCTTGGAGTTATTGTATTTGAGAAGACAATTATAATGGATCCAACTAAATTCAAAGATGTGTAAGAGTGGAGGCCTCCAAATTTAGTTAAGAAAGTACAAAGCTTTGTGTGCTTAACTGAATGGTATGGGGTGTTTATCAAGGACTATACCTTGATAGTAGCCACACCTCTTACCCATCTACTCAAGAAGCAAGTTTCTATTATTTGGAGTCCAATTAAGTAGTCCAATTTTGAGAAGCTCAAGCAAAGCCTAGTAATAGCTCCTATCTTCAAGTGTTCTAACTTAAGTCAAGTTTTTGAACTTGTAACAAATGCTACCTCCCTAGCATTGGGTTGTGTACTGATGTAGGAAGGTCATCTAGTAGCCTACTCTTCCAAGAAAGTGAAGACACATGAGCAAATCTATGCTACATAGAATTTGAAACTCTTCATAGTGATTTGTACTCTTAAATTATGGAGACATTATTTTCTTGGGAAGAATTTTACCATAGTCACCAACCACGATTTTCAAATGGAACTTCACTCAGTATGTTCAAAACATGAGAGAATATGATTTTGAGATCAAGTACAGGCTAGCAGGCAAAGAGAGTATAGTTGCGAATGCCTTAAGCCCCAAAGCATTCCTCAATGCATTCATCTCCAAAGAACCTACAAGAGAAGAATCCCTAGGAACCACTATGTCAATGCCAAGCAATCCTATCCTCTAAATGGCAAAGGAAGAAGTGCCTAAAGATCCAAATTACAAGCAGTTACAAAGGAAATTCCAAGCTCAGGACTAAGATTCTAAGTTGAAGCTTAGATATCAAGAATTCTCCATTAAGGAAGGACTTTTCTACCTCAATACAAGATTGTTCATTCCATCAAGTTAAGTTCTCAAAAATAAGATACTTTGGGAAACACACGATTACCCATTCTTGAGACACCATGGTTATACTACAATGCTCAATGACATAAGAAAGAGCTATCATTGGAAAAGCTAAGAGCTAATGTGCTCAATTATGTCATTGAGTGTGTAAGTTTCTAGCAAGTGAAAGCTAGATGTGTCAAGATGCCTAGCAAGCTCTTGCCACTTGACATCCTTCAAATGAAATGGGAGTTTATCAGTATGGATTTTGCAGTGAGTTTACCTCTAGTACGAGGTGGATACAACTCCATTATGGTCATTGTGGACGTATAAATAAAATTTTCTCATATTCTCCTAGTCAAAACAAATTACAAGGCTTTAGATATTGCAAGGTTCTTTGAAAATGAAAATTTTATGCTTCATGGATTACCCAAGAGGACTATCTCTGTGATCATGATCCTCTCTTTACTTCACTTCTTTGGAAAAGCCTATTTGAAACCATTGGGACCCAACTTTGCTTTGGCAAAACTTACCATCTCTCAATTGATGGTCAGACGGGGCTAGTTAATTAGGTCACTCAGGTCATACTTAGGGCATATTGTTTTAGAGAACGTCCTAAATGGTGGATGAAATGCCTATCTTTAGTGTAATTTTCTTACAATGCATCCTATTATCAAAGCATTACCATGACCCCTTTGAGGCATTGTATGGAGCAAGATTGTCTTCCTCCACTCAACTTTTTGGATTCTACCTTAAAACTTGAAACCTCTAAGAAGATGTTGGAGGAAATGTGTGAATAACTTAAACCCATCAGACAAGATATTCAAGCAGCCAAGGATTGATGAAAGGCCTATGTTGATCTATGGATACAAGAACTAATCTTCAAGGAAGGAGATATGGTTTTTTCTCATGTCCATCTAAAGAAGAGTTTCCTATCATTGGGAGAATTCAAAAAGATGAGTCCAATATACCCTATAAAATGCTCAAGTATCTAGGATCTAATGCATATAAATTGCAAATCCCAAAGCACTTAAAAATCCATAATGTATTCCATGTTAACTTGTTGATGTACCTAGCTAATCCAAGTGTATTCTTGATGATGAACAAGTTGTAATCCCAAGCCAAGGATTCTTTGAACTTCAATTTGATAGAGTACTTGATGTCAAAGAAAGAGTCCTTAGAAGTAGAGCTCTTAACAAGTACCTCGCCCAATGAAACGGCTATCTCAAGGAGGATGCCGCTTGGATTGATGTGGATGCTTCATGTGAATAATATCCTTAGCTTCTCTCAAGATGAGAACATCTTGATTCCTCTAATGGGAAAAGGATGTCATGTCCCATGTACATTGAGGTGAAACTCGATGCTTTCATATGAATGATGCCAAGTACAATGCTACAAATGTTAAGGTTAATCCTTTTTAAAAAAATAATATCTATTCTTTATATATTGTCACCATTCAAATAATCATGGCCATCATCACATTGAATAGCCTCGTCATCATCACTCATCATCATCTATGTGGTGTCCACCTCATTGATATCATCATCATCTTGATTATTATCACCCTTGCTAATGTGATAAGCAAATGGATTGATATCATAAGTAGCAAACCATCAGTCCTCCCGAACAAATGGCATCGCATTTCAACTCACTTCCATTATCATCATAATACTCTTCATCAATGAATAAGCCATTATTATCATCATGATCTCCTTTCTCAACTTCTCCATCACCCTCCACATTGACCTGAACACTATGTCAAGATTGTGGGAGAGAAGAAAGGAGTCTCACTTGTAGCTTTCTTGCTTGCACAATGGGGGAATATACACAGAGTCTGAAATGTTGATACATGGGATGATAAACTTGGATCTCAACTCACCGCACATGTACATAGGAAATGCAACAAAAAAATTTCAAATGAGAAATATCTGGTTTCCTACTAGTATACCTCTCCTCTGGAGTCATCCCATGTATTGCTGCAGTAGGAGTCCTGTTCATTATGTAGACTATTGTAGCAACTGCCTCAGTCCAATAAAAATCTGGCAAGTCTTTTTCATTGAGCATGGCACGAGATACCTCTCCAATATGCCTGTTTTTCCTTTCTGCAATTCCATTTTGTTGTGGGGTATGACTGCATGAATATTGCTGCTTTATGCCATGCTCCTGTAGGAACCTTGCAAACTCATTTGAGAGGTACTCTCCCCCTCCATCTGACCTTAGGCATTTTATTTGCAGGCCTGTTTCTTTTTCAACCATAGCTTTAAGAGTTTTGAAATGCCCAAAAACTTCACTTTTCTTTTTCATAAAATACACCCAAACTTTTCTGCTATAGTCATCAATAAAAGTGACAAAATAATGACAGCCTCTAAGAGATGCAGCTTTAGTAGTCCACACATCAGAGTGGATTAATTCCAATGGCTTCTTACTCTCTTGAACATGTCTAGGAAATGGTTTCCTTGCATGTTTTCCAAATTGACAGGCTTCACATATCTTATGCATTTCTGCAACCTTAAATTTTGGCAATCCTGCAACAATATTTTGGGCCTGCATTGATTTAAGTCGCTGTACATTAACATGAACAATGTGTTTATGCCAGATATCAATATCTGCAACTACACCGGTCCCATGTGCAAACATTGGTGCACTCAATTCAGACATGTTTGAATCCAATGTAAACATTCTGCCCTTCTTCTTTCCTTTTGCTATCAAGTGACCTTTATTTTTCATATCCTCAACAAAGCATCCATGAGGATTAAATCTGACCTGCAAGCCCTGCTCAACCATTTGACCAACAGAAACCAGATTCTTGGTGATATTCGGGACATGAAATACATCGGACAGGTATTTCTTTTTCCCATCCTGCATAGACAAATGAAATTTTCCAATCTGCACAATAGGATGTACAGTATCATCACCAGTCTCCACAAATCCTGGTTTTTCCATTTTCCTTGCATCCTCCATTCATTCTACATGACCTGTCATGTGGTTTGATGCACTTGAGTCAACATACCATACATCGTTGCTTTCTTCTACACTTGTCACAGAATTGTTCATGTGCTGCACCATAAACAAATGCTCATTTCTGTCATCACCCTATCTACTAGAAGATACATAATTCCCTTGTTGCAATTTCCCATTCATGATGTCATTCTGCTTTTTATAGCAGTCTTTAGCCATATGACCCATTTTACCACAGTAGTAGCATTCAACATTGCTGTTTGCATTTTGGCCTCTTTGCCATCCACTATGACCTCTTTGGCTCCCCCTGCCTCTAGAGTTACCACGTCCTCCTCCGTAGGATTGGTTTTCTTGAGTTTGCTGCATATTCTGATTTCTACCACAGCCTCCAAATCGGCCTCCTCTACCTGTACCTCTACCTCTTCCAGCATTTGAGTAGAAGACAGCTTCTTTTGAAGTTCCTCCTGAAGAAGATGCACCACCATTTCTCTGCTCCTTAGAAATTAGAAGAGCAATCAACTCCTCAAAATCAAGAAATCTTTCACGAACTGAAATGGATGTCCGAAACTGTGCATAATCCTTTCTTAGACCATTCAAGGTCACAGAAACTAAATCATCATCTTCCACTGGCGACCCAATGGAAACAAGTGCATCTGCAATCTTCTTCACCTTCATGTGGTAGTCATTGATGCTCATATTTTCTCTTTGCACATTGTGCAACTCTTGCTTGAGTTGCATTTTCCTGGCTTGCGTATTTGTGCTATACATTTTTGACAAAGTATCCCATGCCTCCTTTGGCGTACTTGCATCTTGAATATGCACAATCATAGAGTCTGAAATGTTGATAGACAGCCAGTACATAACTTTCCTGGCTTTCTCATGCCATGCTTTAAATGCTTGCATTTGCTGTTGATTGGGAACATCAGGAAGAACTGGTTCTTCTTCATTTCCTACAACAAATTCCCAATATCCTTTTCCCATAAGGAAATTCGTCATTCTAAACTTCCATGCTTGGAAGTTGTTCTTGTCAAGCTTTTCAATGACAATCTGTGAAAGAGTCAGACGCCATTACAGAACACTGCAAAAAATTCTGTCACTGCAAAGAACACAGCTTCAGCCTCACAAGGGCAAATCTGCAAAACTGGCGAAAGTGGTATTTGACCACACAGTTACTTCCTAGTGACGATTTTGCATATACAGAAACCAAGGATGATTGTGTAACTCCCAATGTCTCTACACACGAGTATACGATGCAATATCTGTGGTAGCTTTTCACCGACCTGTAGAACAGTGGTCACACAGCATAAAACAGGGCTTTTTCCTTAGTGCGTGCAAAAACTTCCGCCTCCAAAACATGCCCCGAAATGGCCTCAAATCAAAAAAACAGGGTCGCATATACTGCTCTCTTGCTTCACCGCGAAGGGCGTCTCAACCTGAGACAATGCACTCTTGCAATTTTCGGATGTGCTACCTGCAGAGATCTGCTCCCAAAACATAAAATGAAAGCAACACTGCTCCTCTTACCAAAACACCGCGAGCTTGGCTTGCTTTCTTGAGCTCCTTACCATGAACAAGGCTCTCATACCATGTCAAGATTGTGGGAGAGAAGGAAGGAGTCTCACTTGTAGCTTTCTTGCTTGCACAATGGGGGAATACACACAGAGGTGGAGGCTGAAAACAGTTTTCCTCTTCTTAGTTGTGTAAGCCAAAAAGAACTCAAGTACAAAGAAATAGAAGAACCCTATATATGGGTCTCAAACCAAACTCAACTAACTAAGGTGGCATACTAACTAGCCACGAACTAGAGTAGATAGGATAGCTGTCATGTAGCTATTATTCATGGGCGGTGTACCAACCGTATCTGCAACTGACACGTCAGTGACATAAATGCACAACGGTCACCCTGGCATATCACGAGTGGAGCTCGATATCTCAACACACTAGTATCATCATTAGTCCACCAAATTTGCATCTCAAGACAATACCTTGTCCAACCTCATAATGTATAATCATATCATGGATTAAACTACAACATTAAGTCACTCGTTATAGAGTACATTGTTTTATCTCCAACATCCTCAAATACATCAACATAAGTAATGAGAGTTAGTTTCAAATCTTGGAAATTCAGACTTATATGCAATCATATATTGACATCGAGTTACTTCTCATCATCACAGCCATCTCAATCACATCGTCATTATCTCTAATATACCCCCCACCATCACCCTCCTTAGAATAGTCACGGGTGAGACCCCAGGGAGTCCACCTATAAGAAATCATCATTCAAAGGAAATTAAGAAATACCTCAATCACATCGTCATTATCTCTAATTCATCCCCCATCACCCTCCTTAGAATAGTCATGGGTGAGACCCCAGGGAGTCCACCTATAAGAAATCATCTATATAATGTGCAGTCAAAGGATATTAAGAAATACCCTTTCTTTACATGCTATAAGGCCTTAAAATGATCCCTTTCACTTTGCTAAACTTACGTATTTTTTTACATTTTAATTCAAAACCCTAAATATAATCCTATAAAATTTACTTAACACAATACTCTTTCTTTTGAACTCACGTGATATCTTACATGTTCTATAAGGTGAACCCCCTAGGGGTGAGACTTTTCCTCATGGGAAGAGGGGTTGACACATCGTCTCCCCCTCATCTCTCACTCTCTTTAAACCAAGTGTGACACATGTCCATTTGAGTTTGGGATGACTTGCATAAGTGATTTCTTGTAATCGACATTAGGTGAATAGTTAGTTAACCATAGTAGTGTTTAGGGGTCTTAAATTCAAGTTGATCCTCATGGGACTTGGCCATATCTTCCCCTATGAGGTAGAGTTGAGTGATCATAGGTAGAAAATTTTGACTATATCTTGTAATTTAAACTCCTTCTAGCTAGAACTATGATGTCTTAAAGCATTATTAACTTCCTCAATGTTTCTATGATGTGAAGAGGAATTCACATGATTTCTCTTGCAATTCCCATAATTGCCTCACCTTGGCTCTTGTTAATAATAGATTCTCTTGTGGCACATATTCAGACAAAGTAGTGCTTGATTACATATTTGATTACCATACCACACTGCACCTATATGGAAAGGCTACCTTTTCATTTATTTAGGGGAAGTATAAACTCAAGAAGGGCTCTTTAGATTAGGCGTTAATGACTTTTCTAATCATAAAAGACTTGAGGGGAACCAATGGGAGAGGGGATGATGTGTACACAAATTTTACCCTCTTGCCTTTCCACCTTGGACCCATAAATTATAGAAAAGGTAGCTTGTCTCAAAAGATGAGTGGTTTTGGAAAAATAACTTACTATCTTTAATTTGAAAAAGTGGGTTTACTTTCTGTGTATTTAAAAATGTTGTGTAGAAAGTGGTCAAAATTCGAGGAGAAGCAAGCACACACATGTGTCCATGGGACGGACCACTATGCCATTATGAAAGGCACTCTCTTTTCCAATTTAAAAAGGTGTTGCACGTGGGAATTAAATGTGCCAACTTGCCTTTATTGGCCATAGCCCCTACCACCAAGGTAAAGAACGAATTGTGTTCTTACATGTATTGATTATTTTAATCATCTTTCTCAAATATAAATTTTATTATGTTTTCTTAAGAAAACCATCTTTGTTTTGAAGAAAAACTAGATTCCCTCTCATCATGACAAATGAGGCCCACTAGACTGTGAGATTAGAAAAAGTAATCCTCCATAATCCATTCCCTATGAGGCCCTTTTGGAGTCCATCTTTCCCCTAATGTTTGGAAACTACAAACATGACATGGCTAGCCCATGAGAAGCACGTAGGTTTACAAGGTGTAATTACTTATCGGATAACTAAGTTGTGATTGCCTACTTTAGCCCATGAGAAGCTTGTAATATATACCAAGACAACCTGTAGGATCTCCTTTAATCTCATGGATAGCCCATGAGAAGCATGTAAGATCACCAAGAGTGATTGGCTACTTGATATATAACAAAACCACACAAAAACATCATGTGTGTTGGCAAGAGCTATAGAGGAATAGTGTGCTTGAAAACTAAATTCTTTGATACAAAATTATAGAAGCATCTCTCTCCCTTTTACAATAGAAAAGAAACATAGAGATAAAGAGAAAGCATGATTATTTTCTAATTATCCCTATAATAAGAATATTAAATTTCCTTGATCTTTTCAAAAGATGTAAGCATGGTACAATATTCATGAACTAAAATGGTATGTCTACTGGTGGAATATATATTCACTAATTACTAGATGCTTACTTCTAAATGCATAGGTAAAGGTGTAGCAGTGTTGGTCATAGCATACCCTAAGACATTAACAATAAATGTAGATAACCTAACCCTCTGACCCTTCATGGTTGGCGCATGAAATCCTCCTAAAATGCACTAGACAATATAAGCATTCATTGACTTGACTATGAGAGGATCTATATTTTCTAGGCACACATACAAGAAAATGATACAAGTTATCCTTGCAACTTATACAACCCAAAACAAGAATAGGCTCATATGCATCCAACCTGTGTACCCATATGAGCAAGTGGTAGAGCTCCCCCACATGCCCCCTACATACATGGCCACTACAAAAAGTATCCTTCCATGCCTACACTTAAAAATTTGTACTTAAGAACATCAAAGACACAACCAGGAACTCAAAGTGTCCATATCTTGTGTTGAAGGCCATCTTTGGGATATCTTCTTCCTTGATTCTTATCTGATAGTAACCAGACCTGAGGTCAATCTTGGAAAAGATCTTTGCACCCTGAAGGCGATCAAGAAGCTCATCTATTCTAGGAATAGGGTACTTGTTCTTGACAGTTGATTAATTCAACCCTCTGTAATCAATACATAGTCAAAGTGTTCCATCTTTCTTTTTCTGGAATAGTACTGGAGCTCCCCATGGTGAATTGCTAGGATGGATGTAGCCCTGATCTAGGAGTTGCTTGAGTTATTCCTTTAGCTCAATTGCTTCTAGTATGGACATTCTATAAGGTCTCTTTGCAATTGGCGCAGCTCCTAGTACTAGCTTGATCTCATGATCCACTTCTCTTTGAGGTGGAAGTTCTATCAACTCTTCAGGAAATACGTCTACGTATTCCTTTAGCCATGAAAGTCCTTCACTAGATTTCTGCTTTTGATCTAACTTGTTGAGCTTAATCAAGTACACAGGTAGTCCTTTTCTGACTCCCTTTATAATCCGAGATGCCTTGGCCAATTGAATTTTTGGCACTCCAGCCTCACCTTGACTTGTGACTAAATCCCCTTCAGAGTTCCGAAAGGAAATTTGGCACTTTCCACAATGAATGTGGGTGTCATTAGGTTTAAGCCAATCCATTCCGAGTAGACACTCATGGATGCCTAAATTTATGACACTGAATTTGACCGAAGTCGTCTTTCCTCCCATAAACAATTCCATCTTAGTAGTTTTCCTGGTACAAGTAACCTCACGACCATTTGCCAATTCCACAAGCAAGATAGGTGCTTCTACTGTGGCTATTCCTAATATTTTTGCACAAGCTGGTGAGATAAAGGAATGTGTACTGCCACAATCAATCAAGGTCTTGAAACCTTTACCTTGATAGTCCGACGGTGTCTGAATCACCGAGAACTGGTGATTCGGCCCTTTCTTGTGAAGAGTGGCATGGACTGTCACCCTTTCAAACTTTGCTTCCATGGTCGGATCTTCTTCTTCGCACATTTGCCTATTGGCAACACAGGCGGTCCTTCCTTTGCCTCTGGTAGCGGCTCCCTATCCACGGCCAGTTCTTTGGAAAGGTGCTTGGCGATGTCCTCCTCCAAGCTTGGGACATTGCCTCTTGAAATGTCCTAGCTCGTTGCATGGAAACAACGGAAGTTCCGGCCATTGCTTTGGGTAGAGACAAAGTTGTTGACATTATTAGTCCTTGCTTTCTTTCTTTGTCCCTGATTCTGACCTTAAACTCTCTTCATTTGAGGTCTAAATGTTCCTCTGTTCTGGTCATTATAAGACCAAGTTTTGTTACCTCTTGGTCTAGCTTGCACCTCCTGAATTATAGGGGCCGCCCGAATGAGTGTATCTTGAAGATCTGATGGGCGCATAGATTCGAGACGAGCATTCACTGGTGGATTGCTGGATAGCCTTCGGGCGGATTATGGATAAGCCTACCGGCTAGACTTTATGTATTTCAAAGATAAATATGATAACCTGTTGAAAAGGAACTTGTTTGACATTGCTTTTCTATGTCAAGTGATATGATTACGTGAAGGAACCAGTGTCCAACGGACTAACTAAGGAAGCTGTTTGATGCATGTCCAACTAAATGTGGTAGGTAATTAGATAACTAAAACAACCTGAGGAAAGTACGGTGGATGTGGCCATGGGTCCGGCATCCTATGGATGGGTGGTCCCGGTTGGATGGGAACTTTTCTCAATCATGATGGGCAACAAGAAGATCGTTCAAAGGACACGAACAGCAAGGGCGCTAACCTAGAAGTCTAAGTTATAATAATCCCGATTTACGCTTTTTTAGGGGAACAGAATGGGACTATGCCTTATGGCAGAGAGGTCGAGCCTTGCATCCCTCTCGTTTCCCATTCTCCTTGAACCAAGTGCAGTGTGAATCTGCTTTGGACTTGGCATTTCTGCGTAAAGTAGTTCGCTCGGGTTCGACGCTAGTTGCCGTTTAGGAAATGACTAATAGGAAAAACCTGATTCAGGTCGGTCCAAAGTGGGAACGACTAGAATACTTTTGCTACATGGCAGTCTTGGAAATTCCTAGATCACGAACCCCGTAACATTCCATGGGAGTGCCAGGCAGAGCTTTCTAGGCATCCTTTCCGATGGACTGCTAAGACGTGTCATGAAGACAACAGGTGGACACGTTACAAACACATGATTGCACCACCCTCAATTCCTCATTGGGCACTACTTGTATGTAGGTTGTTATCATTAGTCATATTTCAAAAGTTTTGCTGGGCCATTTTCTCAAGTCATATTGTGAAGATGTTGTCACAAGCATAGTGTGACTACACAATTAAAATGATCATTGGGTATAATGTCAACTATGTATGAGCTATAGTAAGTAAATTTGAACTATCAAATCAAGAATATAGTATCCAACACCCACCATCATCCATTGGCCTTACTCTCAAGGAAAATTGACTTCATCATGGAGAAGTAGGCTAGCAAAGCATCTACCTATAATAGTTTGTTAAGACTACAATCACCCAAGTGTTGAAGGAGCACTTTAAGATACCCATATCACCACTAGCCACCATAAAAGAGGATATAGAAAAATCCTCATATACAAGAACCACAAAAAGAAAAGAAAGAAACAAGCCAACAATGCATGGAGTAGTAAGAATTGGAATCCCTAACATGAGAATAGGAAGAAATTGCCATATCATTGAGCATGGCAACCATATAAATGAGAAAATGTAATAGAAAGAACTTGTTTGATGCCTCCATCTCCCTCAAAAACAAGCACAATGTCCATCCTTACATTGAAGCATAGTCAAGCACTTGAATGTGGCCCATAACTATTGATGCATTAATGAAAGCAAATAATGATATAAAACTCTACTAGATACCATAGCTCTATGCATTGATCATTCTATGCCACCATGTCATCCTCAAAGTATGCAAGGGAAAGGAAAGTCACTAGATAGAGTAACTGTAACCTCTCGTGGTATGAAGCTTCCATGAGGTATGATGCATTTCAAATTATATTTATCCTCACACTAAAAATGAAATATTACTATATATATAATAGACCATTGATTTTAAATACATATTAGAGATAATAAAAAGAGTCTCAAAATATTGTACTTCTTCTTTGAAAAGTGATCATCTATTTAAGTGCATGCACATACAATTTCCTTTTAACCTAGTTGTTAGCAACATCAATGCCTTTCATATATTACCATACAAGTATGTGTGACAATATATTCATGTATGATGTTGCAAAAACTTTTTACATCGATAAATGGTTTTGAATAACATAGCTTTTGTGAAGGTCTTGTGGAGTAGATTTTGCATCTAATCCAAGATGGTTTCTTACTATCACAAAAGTATTAAAAAAGCTAGGTTTACATCATCATTGTGATTTTGTCTATGTCTAACAAATGCATTATAAAGTTGTGATGTAAATAGATAGGATATACATAGTGCATCTACATTGTCTCTTATTACCTAATGACATGCATGTTGAGTACAATAAGTTTTCATAGCCACTTCCAAGTGAGCTTGTTATAATGTTTGCACTTTGCAAAAAGTCAAGTTATTGCAATTCAACCTTCTTAACATTAAAATTTGTGAAGAAGCTCCTAAGGCATAGCTTAGATTAAAGTCAACCACCTCTATAAGTGGGATGTTAGTCATTGTTTTTGGAAAGCAAGAAGTAGGGACCCTTTTATCAATATGAACAAACTTTGAGATGTAAAAGGATCACAAAGTTTATTTCCAGCTAAGAAAGTAATGGGTAGACGTGGGGGGACAAACTTGGATTGGGGAACCACAACAAGTGAAGATTACCATTAAGACAACTTGGTGACTTTTTTTAGTTTCATTTTGGTGCATAGAATACACAAACCATCTACTGACATAACTTTTTACCACATACTCGATTATAATATATAATCTTCTCTCTTTACCAAGATACTTGGAAATGTGGGATTAAAGCTCATTCTTGGGGGTGAACAACTCATTGTTTCTTAATCCAAGGGGTTGCACATGTTTCAAAGAAGCCATTGGGCTACAAAAAACCTAAAATTTTCTAGATGTGCTGGAGCTAGGTGGAAAAATCAACTTGAAGGCTTTTTATAGATGTTATGTCCATAGGTTGTAAAACATGTGTCAAGAGCTACATAAGGAGGGGGTGAGGTAGTGGCTAATTCTTACTTTTGATCTTCATCACTCTCATGCTCCCTCTAGTCATAGAACTGTAGTTGTGTATACCTTAGTCCCATAACATGATAAATATCATGGCTCGAATAAGCCTGTGGGTGAACATATATTTGTTATTATGTTCAATTGAACATGTGATTGGAGGAAATTGGCGATATGCATTAAAGTCTCATCCAGTGGTGTTTCCACCTCCAAGCAAACATGTGAAACATCCACTAGATGATACTGGATCTTCAAGTAGTAGCTCGACTCCACTAACATTTTTTGAGGCAGGCAAGTAATGCTTACAAATTTAATTCTTTTCTTACATTGAAATTATATTTCATTCTAATCTATATTGATAACATACACCTAATAGTATAATTGATAATGTTGGCAAAAATCTATATTGAGAGATGGAATATTTCAATCTCTAACAAACAAACATCTTCCGTTTCATTGTGTAATGTCATACAAGGTAATTCTAGTGTTCTCAAAGTGCCCTCTTGTGATCATTTCGATAAGGCAACACAATGGCACTAAAATGTTGGAGAGATGGAGATTTCCTTTTGTGCCATGGCTTAAGAAGTGATCATTAGAGTCTCTCCATTTACTCCATGGTCAATAACTGGTACTCATGTACTAAAGAAGTAATTTTATCACTCATTTGATAGATGATTAGAGTCTTCAAGAGCAGAGTCAACAATTATGAAATTCACCTATTTCCTTATATTTTGGAGCTATGGGCTCTCTTTGGGGTTGTGCCTTTAAGGCATCTTAGGATTGTTCCTACACGTTAAGACTCAGAGACACACATACAATGGGGTCGGCATCTTAGGATTGTTCCTACACGTTAAGACTCAGAGACACACATACAATGGGGTCGTGGCGTTTTTTTCCACGGGAAAACATAAGTGCTTATGGTGCATGCAGGTAAGGCGTCGGACCTGCCAGCGACAACGAATCACATATGCAGCACCACGCTGCTGACGTACACGTTCGGCGACACCAGCAACTCGGCGCCGGTGAGCAGCCGCTACGTCCCGTGCACGGACGGCGCCTACTTCGACAAGGTGGTGCTGACGTGGGCGGGCGTCGCCAGCGGCCGCCAGTTCGGCCGCATCGCCACGGTCTGGCTGGCCCGGGCCGAGATCCTGCGGTCCTGCACGCCCGAGCCCGCCGACGGCGGCGGCACCTGGACCCTCCAAAAAGACGTCACGCGCTTCACGGCCCTCCTCAAGAAGCCACGTGCGGTGGCCATGGAGCTGGGCAACGTCCTCGACAGCGTGTACTCCGGGTCGTACGCGGTCAACATCACGCTCGACTTCTACGACACGGGCCTCAAGCGCCAGTTCGCCAACCCGGACCCCTCACTGGCACCGCCCCACAGGGTCCTCCCCCTGTCCCTTCCCAAGGCATCCAACGGCGGCTTCTGGTTCCGCATCGGCGGATCCGACGCGTCCGAAGACTCCGTCTCCACGCAACTCCAAGGCCTCCCCCGCAACTCCTACCGCGCCGTCCTCGAGATCTGCGTCTCCTTCCATGGAGACGACGAGTCCTGGTACACTAACCCCCCTAACGAATATGCGCAAGCAAACAACCTCACCTACGGTAATGGACCCTTCCGTGAAATCTCGGCATACCTCGACGGCCAATTCCTCGGGGCCGTCTGGCCCTTCCCTGTCGTTTACACTGGTGGCTTCAACCCCCTCGTATGGCGCCCCGCCGCGCCCATAGGCTCTTTCGTGCTCCCCTCCTATGACCTAGAAATCACCCCCTTCATTGGCACTCTAGTCGACGGTCAAGCCCACACCTTCACCTTTACTGTCACCAACGCTCTCTCTGTGTGGCTTCTTGATGCTACCCTTCACTTGTGGATCGATGACAAAGTCACGTCCACACAAGGTGCACTCCTCAGCTCCTCCGTGCCCTCCTTCTCTCCCGTCGGTGACTCCCAATTTTCAGGTGTCGATGGATTGTTCCACGTCACAGCCACACGCAACTATTCCTTTTCTGGCCAGGTCACCTCATCCAAAGGAACCATCACAACATGTGTCACATCCTCCTTGTATTTCAACAACACCCTTCTGCTGAAAGACCAATATGGTTATCAAAGTGATGACTTACTTATCACATCTCAAACCCAGGTTCTGTCTACTAACACCTCGGTGATAACAGCCTCCTATCAAAAATCCACCCAATTCCCCTTCCACATCCTTTGCCTTCAATCAAACGGCCCAGATAGCAACTCCACATACTTGAACTGTAGCATCTCTCATGCACTAGATTATAGTGAATATGCTATGTTCCCCAAGGGTACCATTGCAAGAGTGTTGAAAAATGTTCAAAATGCAGAAGGTGATTTAACAGTTGATATCGAGAACACAGTGACAAATGGGATGGGCACAATGCAACAACAATATGATTACAAAAGCAATGTAGGGTGTTATCAAAGGACTCTGAGTGTGATGAACTCCGCCATTCTTTCTGATTCAACCACAAACCAATGTACTCCATGTTCCGACTTTATCTAGCTACCCCACCAATTAAAATCCTCATGAAATCTAAATCCCGCCAATGTATTGCTATAACTAAGCTTATTTCTTTTCTTATGATCAACTCTTCAGTTATGTATTCATGATATTGCAACATTCATGAATTGTATGCTCTTTGCAAGTTTAAATAAGCAAACATTTATGGAGTTTACATGAAGTACACTGATTGCATGGTTTGCCTTTTTATTAAATACTTCATGGTTTGTTGTGGTCTCAAGATTCATGTTTGCTATATGCTTAGTTCAATATTGTAAGCGTTTTCTTTGGCATAACATTATCTATTTTTATATTTCAAATCTCAAATCTAAGTATTTTCATGTAGAATGACATGCTATCACTCATCAATATTACAAAATATTATAAAAACATGGAGTCTAGCTTGTGGAGATGACATTATGCAAATTTAGCTTTTAAAGAGACTTATATTTGTCATAGTTTTGTGCTTATTCATCAAACCTTGCAAACATGATTGAGTAATGTTCATCAACCTCTGTATACCTTGCAAATCCTTAGGTCATTGAACATATTTAAAATGTTGAAACATGATCTAATATCATTTTGCTCAAGATGCATTCCTTTATACGAAGGTTGTTCAACTTGAATATAGGTTAGCGCACCATGTTGATATATTAGTATCACTTTTGATACAATGTTCATATTGTCAATTCGAGAAGTAAGCCTCAAGATTTACACAATATAATATGCATTTTGAGATGATGACTTACTTATGAATCCATCGATTTCTATGGTTGAGCCCTAAGGTGCTCCCACACAACTAAATTACAAGATTGTTTCTTTAAGGGTCCTCCATCAATCCCCTTAAAAAAGGAAAAATTATTCAAAAACATATATATTATATTGAATTTTTTCTTTATGCAAATTTTTGAAAAAAATTGGGAATAAATTTGTCTACAAATAGGTTTCCTTTTTGCCCTAAAATCATAATTATGACATAACCTTCAAAATTTTGGCAAAAATTTTAGATTTTTGTCACCTACAATTTCCATTTTAAAGAAGAGAATTGTGAATATCTATAGAATAGCATAGAGAACTTTGCTAAGAATGCTAAAATTTTTATCTTTCAAGTTGATGACATTGTTACCAAACTATGGTAATTTTGTCAAGGTAGTTTCTTAAAATAGAAAACATTTATCATGTTAAAGAATGTCATCCAAAATATTATATGTTCTTCACATGTTCCAAAAAGTGGATGGTAAACGAGTCATAGGTGTAAAATATTGTGATAATTTTCTAGCATCAAGGAGGAACAATCTAATGGCAATGAGGTCTAGTATGATTTGATGCACCAATCAAACATTGTCACAATATTTATGATTCAAATGCAACTTTTTAACATGACTCATTATTTCATATCACTTTTTAAAATAAGAAAACCTTCATTCTACTTTGGGTGCTCATGTCACCAACCACCTAGAGAAATTTCATGTGAGTATGATGGGAGGATGAAAAATGCATGTGTATTACATGCAAATTCAATGTTGTTTTTTCTAGATTGAATGTTATTATACATGTCAAAACAAGTCTAGATAGATTGATTTTCCATAAATCTCAATCTGGATCTTTAGGTATTAAGAGCCTTCACCAAGGATGCCTATATAAAGATGTAGCCCAATCAAAGGAGGTAAGGAGAATCAAAGTAAGGTAATGATATGACTACTCTCAAGCTCTACCATCTCTTCCATCTCAGTTTTCCACAATCTACGAGTCAAATTGAGTCATCCATGGTGAATTATTTAACCTTGATGCCTAAAATTGGGGCTATTCTTCAATTAAGTGAGTCTCTAGTCAAAATGAATTAATGTTATGCATAGAAACTCTACATATGATCTAGGAAAAATGGAATGGATGTTACAAGGAGGAGGCTTGTTATGCCAAAATATAGCTATTGTGTGTTGTAACATTCATTAATATTGATTTAACTTGGTGCCAAAATCTTAGGTAACTTGAAATGTAGAAGTTTAACTTGATTTGGGTGATATAGTCACACCAAGGGATGGGTAGCATAATGTTGATCACATGTATTGGACATTGTATACATTTTTCTTCTTCATTTATTGGGGACTACATGCATAATCTATATTAGGATATAATGGAAATTGTTCATAGTCAGGCAAGCATGATCTTTTCATTACATTTACATGCATTCCTACTTAAGTAGATATCAATATCCATTGTTTCCATTGTAGATAATGCTTGATAGCCCTTATTTGACCACCGTGGTTTATTTCTATAAGCCCACAAATATGGTGGATGCACTTAATCTAAAGGCAAAGCTATTCACAAGACTAGTATGATATTCTTTACAACTTTAATTCTTAAGAAAGTTTCTTCTTATTTACACTCAAGGACTATATACAATTCTCCTAATCCCTTCAAGAGATATTTGTGGAATTCATAGATGAAGACTCATAAGGGATATTGCTTTTTTGCTAGGCTTTGAACAAATAAATATTAAGATTGTGCATACAACTTGTCCATTCTCTATGCTTGTCCTTGCTTCTCTATATATTAAGACTAGAGTTTGTGTGGATGATGATGGACTTGTTTTTTTGGGATTAGATGTCTAATTTATGATATGGATTCCTCCATCATCCAATAATTAGATATGGAAGAACAACAATGTGATTATCTCTATCATGTTTTCCTTCTTAACAACCTTTATTGCAAGCCACTTAAAGACATAATCGATTATCATGCAAACACAAAATTATGTAATATTTGATATCACAATTATTCCATTTGATTTTGAGACTTGTTTTGAAGTTTTGAGCTTACATTTCAATGAAAATTTCCATCTTTTTTTTTATTAAGAGAGGATTTTAAAAGAAAATAATTAAAAAGATGAATAATTAGCATAATGCATTCTAATAATTTATTTTATTTCTATGAAAACAAGATGTAATGCATTTATTTATTTTTTGAATCTCATTTGTATATTTGTTGCATAATAGTGACTTCTTACATGTAGTGTGTGTGACTTGTGAAGCAAATCACATGGCGAACCAATTTTTGAAAATGAGATTCAATGTGCTATGAAAGTAAATTGTTATTTATTTATTTATTGGATTTCATTTGTCTATTTCTTGCATAATAGTGGCTCTTTACAAGTGTGTATAACATGTAAAGTAGATCATGTGGAGAACCAATTTAGAAAAATGAAATCCAATGTATAAGGTCTCTTAAAGATTGCACTAGTAGCTGTAGAGCTTTTTATCTAGCAAATCTTGACATTTTGACATCATCAATATGTTTTGAGCCTATCAAAACACCCAAAAGGACTTTGATCTAGATATGTGACATACAATAAATCTATATTTTGTTTTTTTTTCTAGTTTAATGTGTAATCTTGTAATTCTCATTTAATTCTACTAGAATCTATATAGTAAATCTAGCCTTACTAAAATAATTATGTCTCTTTAAGTTCATAATAGAAAGGGTACAACAATAACAAATAATCACATGCATAAGTATATAAATAATCAAATGGAATGATAACATCCAAAATTATAATAATCCCATGCACCAAAATACACTCCATGGATAAATATAAGGTAATTATGTCTACATTAGTTCATTTATTAGTCTAGTCACCAAAAACACAAAACACATTAATTCTCCATCATCTATCTATTAGGCACAACATGATTAATGTTGCATGTGATGCACACCCAATAATTTAATATTATGCAATAAATAAGAAAATGAAAATACAAAAAATATATAAATAACATCCTATTTTCATCACATTAAAATAACTAAGTTATCATAACATTGCTTGGGGGGCTTAAAGTAGTTGTGTTGGGGATTAAAAGGTAGCTATCCTCAATTGATGAAAACTAAACAATACGAGTGATCGATCACTAATATTACCCCATGCAGTGAATCTATAATAAATCAATGAGGAAATTCAAAATGCAATATATGTTGCCTCATGCATTGAATTTATGCATCCCTTATGAAAATCAGGCCATCATGGATTTTTCAAATCCTAACTTATGTGAGGAATTTGTGCCTATTTGTACTTAATGTGATTGTGAGTGGTATATACCTAGCAAAATGGTTTTTATAATCAAGTAGATACTTATGATATTGGGTAGATTTTTTAGTAATAGTCTGATCATAATCAATGATAATTTTGGGTATTAGGATTTCAGTATCATCCTCAAGTCTAAGATATGATACAAATAATACCTAGCCAATATAAATATATAATGTGACTATTGTATTGAAAGATATATAACAAATTTACATAGAAATATGTATCATCTATGGATGGTGGTATTAGTATAGATGAGCAATAATGCTAGTGACTTTGAGTTTCCTTCATTAGGACATGGAGCATAGAGATTGATTCTTTTAGGGAGCTTATCTTTGCACAATATGCTAGATGATTAGAAGCTTAAGCTCTAATACTTCTATTATAAAGTAGAACATGTGAACCAATTTAAAACATGAGGTCCAATTGTATGAGAAGGTCCTTTAAATGGTGCTTCAATAGTTGCAAAGCTTACTTGTACACAAATATTGACATTTTGACATCATTCTTACATCTACAACGTATCGAAATGCCCAAAATAACTCTTAAAGACTCTAAATTTTGATTGTAGATAAGCAAGTCACAAAAAATCTATTTTTCTTTGTTCTATAGTTTTGCATTAGATCATGTTTGTCCAAAAAGTGGGTTGAGATGTGAGACAAAGGAGAACAGAGGAGAGAGAATGAATAACAAGGAGTGAAAAAGACTAGAAATATAAGAAAGAAGAGAGAGAAGCCATAAAAGCTATGAATAATGGTGCGCAGATTGGATGTTATATGTGTGCATAGTGAATGTTGAAAGGTTCCCAAGAACAAAGAACTCTACAAAACCTTCATAAAAGCAAAAGAGAATTTGCACAACATGAGACAAAAAGACAAATTTGGTGCAATCTATCCCCATGCCTTGTGTGAGCGCTTCACAAGGCATGTATTTATAGATTTATTTATATTTTAACTCAACAATAGTCTGCTTTTACTTTTGTATTTACTTTGTCCAATTATAGAGTATGGCAATTTGGGCATCCAAAAGTTGGGCTATGCCCAAATAAAAATATCAAATAATGAAATATTTAACCAAGCTCCTTTGTGCATACAATATAATAAATGTTTTGTCAAGCGCACTTTAATAAATAACCGCACCTAAATAAAGATTGGCGCCACACCTTTAGTGATAAGGCGTGTGCACGTCAAAAATAGTAATTCTTCTAGGCATTTGGATTCACGTCATCACCTGGTGCTACCAATGCCATTGCCACATGCTCTATACATCAACTGAAGCATTCACAATTGTTAGAAAATAATTAAATAAAGCTAAAAATTTTGAATATCTAGTTGTCTTTAGCCACAAAATAATTAAATAGGTTGAAACTCTATCCTAACTTTAATTTAATTCAAATGCACACTCTAAACTCGTAAACATCCATTAATTTAACATGTATTTTACGAAATCACCCGCTTTGGAATCACTCACGTACACATTCAATTAATCTGACATCCCCATCAACTTCTCGTACAAGGAATCCATCTTATGTGTGAGCCTCGGCAAATAAATATAATCACAGAATCCACCATGGAATATGCATCCTAGCATCAGACCCCCAAGGTGGGATAGCAATTGTTCTCAATTGTTATTAGCTCAATGTGGAGCGAGCAGTGAGGGGTAAGCACTTAGGTCGTGGGCGTGCATCCACCATTGGTTTCAAGATAGAATGCAGATGAGAAATCAATCTTTGTACCCAAATTAGCAAACAAAGTAGTCCAAAAAATTATTACAAAATCTAGAATCACGATCAGAAATAATAACTTTTGGCAAACCATGATTAGTGAAAACAGTCTGCAAAAACAATTCTGCAGCTTGAGATGCAATATGTTTTCTTATATGGTAGAAAATATGCTTGTTTGCTAAATTGATTTATTATAGTCCAAATCATATCATGATTAGCTTGTGTACTAGGAAAACTAGTTATAAAATCCATTGAAATATGTTCCCATGGATGATCAAGAATTCGTAAAGGCATTAACAAACCATATTGCTTACCATGGTGTCGCTTGACTCTTTGGCAAATTAAACACTCGGAAACAAAGTTAGAAATATTAGATTCCATTTGTGGCTAGTAAAAATCTTCAACCAATGTTCTTAAAGTGAAAATAATACCTGTATGTCCTTGATATGGAGGGCAATGAATTTCCTACAACACAAATGATCTTAATTGAATAGTGACACATAATCTTTTCTCATAAAAACATAAATCCATCAGAACAAGAGAAAGAATCAATTAGAATCCAGTTATTAGCAACTAATTTGTCCCAATCAGCTTGAAAATCGGGGTCATGGTCATAGGTATCCTTCATAGGAGTAAGAGAATCAAAAGATAGAATAGAAATATTATGGATACTTGGTTTTCTACTCGAGGCATTAGCAACAACATTTTCTCTTCCTGGTTGATATTGTATAAGTAGATGAAAACTTTGAATGAAAGTATTCCATTTAATATGACGTTCAAAAATTTGTGGTTGACTAAGGAGATGTTTGATACTTTGTTGGTCAATTTTAATCATAAATTTGGATCCCATGAGATAGTGTTTTCATTGACGTAAGGCTTGAACTACAATTAACGATTCTTTATCATAGGTGGAATACTTCAACTCAGAAGGTTTAAGTTTGCAACTAGAATAGGCTATGGGATGTGAATCTTGCATGATGACAATATTTCTGATTCGCTAGCATCAATGACTACTAGGAAAAATGGTTAATTAAAATCAGATAATTGCAAGACAGGTGCATGTGTTAAAGCATGTTTTCACAAATCAAGAGACTTTTACTAGTTGTCAAACCATTGATACATAACACCTTTCTTTAACAATTTCGTCAAAGACAATGCAAGCAATGAAAATTTTCTCATAAATTTTCTATAAAAGTTGGCAATGCCTAAGAAAGAACGTAACTCATGCATATTTTTAGGTATTGGCCAATTCAAAATTACCTCTATATTTTTAAGATCAATGAAAATACCATCAGAAGAAACAATGTGACCTAACTATTCAATCTGGGTTTGGAAAAATTTGATCTTGTTAGGATTAGCATACAATTGATTCTCTTTCAACAATTTGAAAACTAAAGATAGGTATTTACAATGCTCATTCTCATCCTTATTGAAAACCAAAATATCATCAAAGAAAACAATCACACAATTCTAATACTTCAAAATATACAATTCATCATACAACTGAATGTAGCTGGTGCATTGGTCAAATCAAAAGGCATAACAAAAAATTTATAATGACCAAACTGAGTTCTAAATGCAGTCTTAAAAATTTCAGGTGTATCAATATCCAGATTTGAGATCTATCTTGCTAAAAACAATGGCCCCTTCTTGTAGTTTATCCATGAGTTCATATATCCTAGGGATTGGATATCTTTTCTTAAGAGTGATTTTGTTTAGGGCACAATAGTCAAAGCACATCCTATAGGTTTTTTTTTTCTTCTTAACTAGTAAAACAACTACACCAAAAGGAAAACTATTGGGCCTAATGAGTCATCGGTTCAATAGTTCCTCAACTTGTGTTTGAATTTCTTTTTGCCCAATCTGATTGTGTCTATAAGGTGCTTTACATTTTGGTTGAAAACCTAGGATTAAATCTATTTTATGGTCTTGAGGACGTGTAGGTGGTAAACTAGATGGTAAATCAATAGCAAAACAATCTTTAAATTGTGAAAGAAATTGTGGTTGAAAACCTAGGACTAAATCTATTTTATGGTCTTGAGGATGTATAGGTGGTAAACTAGATGGTAAATCAACAACAAAACAACCCTTAAATTGTGCTTTACATTGTGGTTGAAAACCTAGGATTATATCTATTTTATGGTCTTGAGGACGTGTAGGTGGTAAACTAGATGGTAAATCAACAAAACAATCTTTAAATTGTGAAAGAAATTGTGCATGCCTAGGATGCATTTGTTTTTCCTTAGCTTCAATTTTATTCATCCATACTAAATATGATTTACTATCTTTTCTCAATGCACGTTTAGACTGTGTGTGACTAAGTAGTGGAAAATGATCAAATGTGTACAATCCATGTAATGTGATTTGGTTTTTGTTAAAATGAATTTTCATGGAATGTGTGGAATAATCTATGTCATGATTATATTTGTGATGCCAAGGAATACCTAAAATAATATCACTAACTTGCAAAGGCACAACCAAGAAATTTCTACGCTCAACATAATCACCGATTTTAATCTCTAAATCATGTATTTCTTGTGTACCATTGTATTTAGTGCCTAAGAATGCAACCTTTATGTGATAATGAGTTGGAACAATAGATAAATTCAGTTCATTTACCAACTTTGCAGAAATAAAATCATGTGTGCTTCCATCATCATGCAAAACAATCTTTTCTTAACCATGCACAAAGCATTTCATTATTAATAACGAATGAGGATTTGGCATACCTAATAAAGTATCTGAAGCATCGTCAATATCATCATCATCTTCAGTGAAGTCTAGCATATCTTCATGGTCCTCTTCGTCAAATGCTCCTTCCAAGTGATTAATTTGAATAGCTTGCTTCTTGGACTGATAGTTCATTGCTAAGTGTACATGGTGATGAAAATTGTAACAAACCATAGGGTAGAAATTTCAGTATATTGGGATTTGGCTGGAGGGAAGGCTTAGGGTTTGAATTTGTATTTGATAATAAAGCAGGAGGTCGAGTCCAGAGTTTACGAAAAGAAGGACCAAAGCTACCATTAATTAAAAATTGTTGTTGACACTTGTTTCATCCACGAATTTTATCATCCATATCATGCACTAAAGAAATTGCATCCTCCAAAGTCTTTGGCTTGAACATATTCACTTCTACATGAAAGTGACCAAGCAAACCCCAGACATGTACTTGCGCTTGTGGGTCACCTCAGGAACATATTCAAGCATTCAAAGTTGAAGTAAGGCACTCCAAAAACACTCAGTGTATTGCGAGATGGAATCACGATCTCTTTGTTGCAAGAGATCCCACTGTTTAATAGCTTTCTCATGGAATTGAGGTGAAAGAAGATTCTACAAAAATTTCTTTTGAAAGGCTTTCCAAGTAGAGGGACAATCAACACTCTTGCGGACAATAGTCCGCCATAATGATTCTCAATCAGCTAGATGGTTAGTGATGCAATTAAGCTTATCTTTTTCAGCATATTGCTCTTCATGAAAATAGTCATCAAATTGACTAATAAAAGCAAGAACAATTTTTCCATCACGTTGCCTATTAAAAGTACAGAATTTAAAATTTCTTTTACTTATTTTGGCCTCTTTCCAAAGAGCTTGTGCATCAAGTGTCGCATCAATAGTTCGTCGAATAACATCTTCAGGTTGTGCTCTGTCTTGATCGACAATGGATTGTTGAAGTGTAGCCAATTGTGCCTACAAGTTTTGGAGTGCCCTTTGCTCTTCTTGAAGATGCACCATGATTAGATCCAATTTCTACTCCATAGTTGGCTTTGGCAAATCGCCTTCACCCATAAAATTGTCCATATTACGATCCAACATTTGTGATTTGATGAAGATTCATCACTCGTCTTCTAGTCAGGTGTAAAGAAGCTTACCGCAAACTTTCTTTGGTTATTAGGATGCCTTTGCTTTTTACAATCTTGCTTTTTTTTCTCGAGTACGACAATCAGAAACAATCTTCTTCCAAGAAAATTATTCTTTAACATAGACTGCGCGTGATAGCCTACTTAATGTAAATCTACTCAGCCAAGTTGCAGGTGGAAATAGGAGCTTGCTACAACTTCAAAACCGGTTTGGGAATACCATAGTGTGAACACTCGCTATGGAGAAGATGGATAATTGAAACTCTAGGCTTTAGTTAAGCTTAATAACTTTAAGCATTTAAAAAGCTTAATGATTTTTAGGAATTTGATGTAGAACGGTGGCATATTTTCACTGGATTCGACGTCCACGAGTTCATGTTGCATTAATTGATTGAGAGATTAGAGCTTAAGCTCTTTCTAAGCTTAAACAACAAGCTTAACAATTCCCATAAAGCTTAATAATTTCTCTGTGAGAAAAAACATCTTGAAGAGGAGACTTCTCGAGTAGTCCTCCACCTCCTAAGAGAGGTCCTTCGCAATCAGAGAATATAGCAAGGAGTTCTTCACTGCCAGGAACACGTTTGTATTGTGAGTTTATCATGAGACTTCATGTAGAGTCTATTTGTTCTAGGAGCTTTTCCTTCGTGCGAGATGGTAAGCGATTAGAAGCTCTTGATCTCAGCTTTGCTCTCATACCACTAATGTGCAGATCGGATGTTGTATGTATGTGTAGTGAATGCCGAAAGATCCCCAAGAACAAAGAACTCTATAAAACCTTCATAAAAGCAAAAGAGAATTTGAACTACATGAGACAAAAAGACAAATTGGGTGCAATCTCCCCCCATGCCTTGTGTGAGCGCTTCACAAGGCATGTATTTGTAGATTTATTTATCTTTTAGCTTAACAATAGTCCACTTTACAAATAGCATGCTTTTGCGTTTGTGTTTGCTTTTGCCCAATTATAAAGTAAGGCATTTTGGCATCCAAAAGTTAGGCTATGTCCAAATACAAATATCAAATAATGAAATATTTAACCAAGCAACTTTGCGCATACAAGATAATAAATGTTTTGCCAAATGCTTTAATAAATAAGCATGCCTAAATAAATATTGGTGCCACGTCTTTAATGATAAGGTACGCATCCATCAAAAATAGTAATTCTTCTAGGCATTTGGATTCACGTTATCACCTAGTGCTATCCAATACCATCGTCGCTTGCTCTACACATCAATTGAAGCATTCACAATTGATAGAAAATAATTAAATAAAACCCAACAAAAGTGAATACTTAGTAGTCTTCAGCTACAAATAATTAAATAGATTGGAATTCTGTACTAACCTTAATTTAATTCAAGTGCGCCTTCTAAACTAGTACACATCCATTAATTTAACATGTACTTTACAGAATCACATGTTAACACAATATTAGCGAGTTTGGGAATCTCCCAATTTCCATTTTTTGAATACTAAAAAGGTGGCACCCGGATAACATGTCCATAAGTTTCTCAAAACCATATGATTTGACCTCTCATTGGAAAGCGCTTGAAAAATGGAATCTATTGAGCTATAAAGAACTCGATTTGGAGTTATAGTGTTCAAGTTATGGCAAATCCAAAGATTTGATCACGTGTCCCAAACTTATGGGAAATTCCCATATTCCCCAATATGGTGTTTGTTGTGGAATCACCCACATGCACATTCAATTAATTTGATACCCAAAAAGAACAGGTGTCCCCATCAACTTCTAGCACAAGGAATCCACCTTGTGTGCGAGCCCCGGCAAATAAATATAATCACAGAATCCACCATGGAATATGAACAAAATCTACCGTAACTTCTATAGAAGTATCCAAATGAAGCATGCCACATGTCAAAACATAGCTATTGATAAATAGTTTGACCGTATGTAGATTGCCTATTTTAAAAAATTAGGTAGAATAAAAATAATTCTAAACAGAATACTATCCAGGTCTTGTCTACACCATAATTGGCTCTACTGTTGACTATGCCTTAGTCACCACTAATGCATCCTCCTATCAGTATAGGGATACTCATCTAATATAGAATTTGGCCTCCAAGAAGCCTCCTTGAGTGATAAACCTCTCCATTTGATCAAATACTCAATGATAGAATGAGAGTAAATCTTTTTCTCACGTTGGCCTATAGAATCTAGCATAGAAGCTTCCTCGAGTGGCAAACCTCTCCAATTGATTAAATACTCAATGATAGAACAAGAGCAAATCATTTTCTCACACTGGCCTTTGATCTTCTTAAGGATGTACTGAAAGATCTTCTTCATCCCCATAGGAGTTAGCTCATCAACTATTTTCACCTTAGTATCATAAAAGGGTTTGAGCTTGTTGGCATGAAACACATTATGAATCTTAGTGGAAGAGGGTAGTTCCACTCTATATGCCAAGTCTCTAATACACTTCAAGATCTTGTATGGTCCATAAAACTTGTAAGCAAGTTGATTACTATATCTATCCTTCAAAGTAGAGTAATGAGCCTTGGGCACTTTCACTAAAACTAACTCTCCTTCCTAGAACTCTAAAGGTCACCTATTCTCATAAGAATACATATTCATTTGATCTAGGGCCTTTCTAAGCTTCATCTTACACTGGTGAAGAAGAGTCTGAATTCTATCCAATTCTCAGGCACTGTGTAACCATACATAGCCTCAAAGGATGAAACTCCAATACTAGCATGAGTGGAGTTATTATAAGCAAACTTAGACAAATGAAACTGTGAGTCCCATGCATACTACACATGGTAAGTCTCCAACCACTTATTTACTCTTTCTGTCTAATCATTAGTCTATGGATGATAGCTGTAGGAGGAGAAAACTTATTACCCACCATAGAGCTGAATATTGCCAACCAAAATTTTCTCATGAGCTTGGTATCCCTATCATGCATAATCACCACTAGTAATCCATGTAATCTATAGTTTAGCTCCTTGAATTGACTAGCTACCTATGAAGTAGTAAACTATGTCTTGGTAGGAATAAAATGGCTACCTTGCTGCGTCTCCACTATTACATTGATGCTATTGTGTCCCTTTTTGGTATTATATAAGCTAGTAATTAAGTCCATGGTAATATGCATCCATTTGCCTTCAAGGATAGGTAGTGGCTACAACAAATCACCTAGCTTATGGGTATTATCCTTATTCTACTAACAAGGTATACACTTCATGACATGATCCTTTATTTATCTCCACAATCCTTTCAAGTGAAAGATTTGTTTGATCTTATCATAGGTCTTAAAGACTCAAAAATCTCCAGCTATAGGCAAAGAATGCAACTCCTCTATAATTTTCAACCTAAAAGAAGAGGTAAAGGCAATAACAATCTTGCCATTAAGCTAGATTAGGCCATTTTAAAGCTAACAATGTGATTTTTTCTCCATGAGACATTGTTCTAATTTCTAAAATACGTGGCTGAGCTCATCATCCAAAAGGTAGGCCTCCTATGACTCCTCAATCCAATCACTATGTAACTCAATTATAGTTAAAACCTTATATGCCCACATTTTGGAAAGAGATTCAACTACCATAATGTCATTATTCCCTGTATGAACAATGTCAAAATCATAATTTTGCAAGGTAGCTACCCAGCTACATTACTTAGGAGTGAGATTTGATTGAGTAAGGAAGTACTTAAGGACCCTATGATCACTTTGAACTCTAACTCAGTTGTTATGCAAATAATGGTGCCACTTCTTTATCACATGAAGAATAGCCAACGTCTCTTATTCATAGATATTCATAGAAATCTCCTTATCTATAAGCTTGTGACTCTCAAAAGAAATAACTTCATGCTTTTGTAGCAATACAATCCCAATTCCATGGCAATTGGTATCACATTATGTGGTAAACTCTCAAAAGAAATTTGGCTATACCAAAATAGAAGCAAAAGTAAAAAGTTTTTTCAACTGGTTGAAGTTAGAATCTACAACAAATACGTCCCAAAAGAAGGCTTCCTTCTTCAATGTGCTAGTCAAAGGAGCTACTACAGCCATATAATGCTTAATGAACCTACAATAGAATAACGATAGACCAAGAAATCCTCTAAGTAATGTAGTAGTGGTAGGTGTTGGCCAATCTCTAACACAATGCACCTTCTTAGGATTAGTCTATATCCCTTTTTCACTAACAATATGGTCTATGTTGTAGCCTCTGATCTATGCAAAATGCATAATAGGAATGCAGTGCCTCATGTAGAAATACATCTCATTGTTGTAGGCAGTGTAGGAAACACATAATATTGTATCAGGAAAACTCAAAGATATGACATATAAACATGAGAATACATCATTCAACACTAATGACAGCAAATCAGAGACATAAATCAAAGAATCTGCTAGAATTAGATTAGAGATATAGAGAAAACCTTAGTGTGAACTATCAGATCTCATGTAATATCAAGAATTTCCATAATATATCATGTCATGAACATGCAGAATTAGCAAAAACATGAGAGACATCTATAATACATCTTTGCAACTATACTTCATGAGGTATTTAAAGACTACTTCACACATGAAAATACTAAGACTAATATACTGAAGCATGGTAAGGTAATGATAATGCATCAAGCCATGGCTTACACCTAGCATAGCCTAGTGGAACAACCATGACTCAAACCCTTGCATGTCACAATGTCAAATGCCTTATCATCAAAAGTAGACATATCAAATGAGATAAATTATACCTTACCCACAACTTGTGTTATGAAGTAAATCACACAGAGATATTATAAGTAGAGTCTCTTTAATAGGATACTTATAGCTCTCTATTGCGGTTGCATAAGTCACTCAAAGGACTATCACAAAGCATAGGCATACATATCATAAGTATGATGGAAAATAAAAAGTGTGACAATGATAGGCAGAACCTCATGAGCTATGAGACTCTTGAGCATAATGAGAATTAGTAATAGATTGTTTTTGTGCATGCTAGTCATGTGATACAAAAGGTATAGCATGAACTTCATGAATCTTATCAAATGTCAGTACCCTTATCTTAACTTGCTTACTAATATCTTTCACTACTTTAGTGATACCAGTTGTCAAAGAATTCTAATCTAATGACTAGTTTTCAACTTTATCATGTTGCTTGACACTTTGCAACTTAGAAAACATAACCAATAGTCTAGAATATTCACTATGCAATTCATCAAGCTTTTCCTTAAGAGCATCCTTCCCACGTATCAAGGCTTCTAAATTTTATGAAACAAAAGCTTGATGTAAAACTGCATATGGATGAGAGATTACTTGAGACATTCTCCTAGCAATGATAGAAACCCATTGATCATGCACAACTTTGACCAATGCATTTTTTCATTGTGCTCAAATTTTTTGCATAAATATAGAACCTTTTAATTCCATTTCTAAATAATTCAAAATATTATTTTTAACCTTCAACAAAGGCTCCATCTGTGCATTCAAAAGAATCCTCTCAACTTTGAGCTTAGCATTTTCCTGTGCCACCAAATCAATCTCATGATGAAACTTATCTTGCATATTGATTGTCCAATATTTAAATGCAACTGAGGATATCTTGCATTTTTAAAGCATATCACCATACCCATCAACTTGCATTTTCAATGCATCTACTTCACTTGCATGCAATTACTTCATCTTCTCCATTTCAATCATCATGGTATCCCTTTTTGTCCTCACAAGACAATTGCTGCTAAAATGACTGAACCACACCTATTTTAATTTCATCACTTGCATTCATATTAAGCATAAACTTATGCAAACCTATCATAAGAGAACATGAATCTTCAAGTCTATGTGGAACATAACCTGCCATTAGTAATTTCCTTCCTAACACCATACATAGCATCTCCTTGCTACAAAAAATCTGATTTAATATAGTGGTACTTTATGTAGAAAACCAATCTATGAAAACTTGCAAACAACCACAAGAGGAAAAAAATCATAGACTACTGCTTTAGGAAGAAAATCATAGCATGTTGTATCAAGTAATACTATTGAAGGTTGAACCAAATTAACTACAAATACTTGATTCCCTTGTGCCTCTTGAGATGGGTCATCATAGTATAGTTGTACTAATCTCTACAATCTAAATCCATTAATTGTTGGCTTAAAAATCTCACTTTGCAATGTCGCCAAAACAAAAGTTCATTGATCCACATACTTGAGCATTTCATACAGACGTGTATACTGCAACTTCAGCTTTTGCTTGATGTCTCTAGTGCACCCCTATTGACAAGTAATGAGCTATAATATGATCCTATTCAAGTTGCATTAGCCTCTCTAACCTGTCATGTATTGAATCTTTCTTAGCTAACCTATGAGTTACTACCAATATGAGGTTGGAAACTAAGAATTCCATTGGAACCATTGTTTCAGGTCCATAGACCATCTTAAATGGAGTTAAATGTGTTTATCACCTTATAAGTTGTGTGAAAAGACCATAGTGCTGAAGCTAGGTTGCACAAAAATGGGCATAACTTTCACATCGTAACTCCAATTAGGGAGATTTTTTATTCAAACCAGAGGGGACAAAGCCCTCTTCGAGATGAGCTATAGGGTTTACCCCCAGATTCAGGACAAAATTTTGTGCAATTGGATCTTTGTGACAGTCCTACATGACTATGACCAAAAACACTATCTATCCCTTGGTGCCAATGTTTGACATGGATAGAGCATAGATCAAGGGGCCTAATCTGACACCTCAATAGCATCTTGAGCATAATAAACATAATCCTGAGCATCATTGCATATCCATCAACTCTGCCATTCATGCATAAGTACATTCACTGCCATACATCGCCATTGATTGCATGTACCTCAAGTGGCATACATGGGTGCCATTATCATTGCGGGGTATTCAAGAGGGATCATTGGGGTAGGGAAGTGGGGCTTATGGAAGTACCTGCACCTACAAACAAGTATTGGGCTCTGGATCACTGGGAGGTGGACAAAGTTTCCCCCGAGTCGGGTTGTGCACCCCTTCAAGGTCTTAAGTAGTAAGGGAGGGTCACCTCTCTTTTGTCTTACCACCTCGCCTAGCATCGGCCTTTTTCCTCAGCCGAAGTATACATGGAAGACATTTTTAATTAGCACTCAACATGATATGCATTGGAAAGAAGACATTGGGCCTTTTCATGATATGCAAGGAATGATGAGGGTTGGGGTAAGAGTTACCTTGGCAGTCTAGTGACTCACTGGCTACTACTTACCCAATTTACAATGGCTAATATTTTTCCAATATCATAAGACAAATAGGGGTTAATGTCAGCCATTAAAATGAAATTCAGGAAGAGGTATGATGCTTGTATGCAATCTTGAATCTCTCCAACAATGGATTAAGATCAGCAAGTGGCTAAATTGAGAGATTAAGATCAGAGTGGCATACCTCTTTAATGCTTGTGATGATCGTTGAAGCCAAATCATCATGATTCCACTTGCTCCATTGATCATGTCTAGTTTTTGGTTGGGCATCCATGGAAGGGTGTTTTAGCATTCGAGTGCTCTTGCTGATGAAGAAGGCTCCCAAGCTTATCCTCCCTGAGCTTGAGCTTCAAGAACGGGAAGCTTCAAGTGAAGCTTTCATGGATGCCTGCAAAGCTCCCATACATGCTAAGCTCAATGTCTTCATCCGGGTAAGAGAGATCCTTCACGGGCGGAAGGTCTTGTGGGGTTGAGCTCTCCGGGTCAGGGAAAGCTTCAGTTAGAAGAATCAATTACTATCCCAAACTATTTCAAACTGATGTCCACCATGGAAGATGATTCTCGGGTCAAAATGCCAAGGGGAAGAAGAAGTGGTATGATGGATTAGCGCCCAAGAGTGATGGGGAGGTGGAAAAGTAGGAGGAGAAGGTGAGTAGGGGTGCTGGGGAAGACAGGCAGCGCAGTGTAAAATGCGATGCATTTTGCGGGCTGCTACCTACTCTGATGATGGGCTAAAGGTAGGCACCAAGGTGCTTGCCAGGTAGGAAATGGCCCTAGGGAGCGTGTGGGAGGGCTGAATGTTGAGGTTGAGGGCTAGATGCAGCAGGAAGAAGGGATTTGGGGGCAGTCCACCATGGGAGCTTGAGGGAACATCTTGATGGGGAAGAGAGAGAAGTCTGGAATAAAAAGTAAATGTGGTTTTTCCCTTCTCTAAACTGTTGAACCCCCAACTTGCCTTGGAACTCCTAAAATTTTCACGAAAGGAAGTGACGACCTGCTACTTTAACCGTTTTACCTCCAGATATGTCTGAGTCCCCAGTCATAGCTCCTGCTTGCTCCAAAAAAGTTGGAGTTAACTGCAGTCCTTCTTGTTGTACCTATACCTGTAAGCTGAGTAACTAGGACTTTTGGGATTTTAAAAGGGAGAAAGGGAAAAGAGGAAAATGACCAAAGCCTAAAGCTCTGATACCACTTGTAATGAAAGAAGCTGAGGGGAGAGAGAGGGAGGTCTGAGGAGAGAGAAAGAGAACAAGAAGAAGAAGAAGAAGGCAAAAGGAGAGAAAGGAGGAGAGAAAGGAGAAGGAAGCCATGGAAGCTGGAGATGAAGGTGAAGAGTGTGATCTTGATAATAACTGGTTGCCCTAATCTAGGGCTCTTATACCTTAAATACCCCAGTTAATGTGATGGGTGTCTAAACCCTAGTCGGTGTGTATCCCACTTGTTACAGTCAGGAAAACTATCTTGAATTTCAAGAAATTGTCCTGAATAGCAGGAAACTGGTCTTGAACTGTAGGAAAAGGAGTCATATACTTATAGGTTGTATATATCATTGAATACCTAAGCTGCAACTATGGCAATGCTCAAGGCACTGACACTATCACTCAAATTGTGGAAGAGAAGCTAGACTACAATAATTTTACTTTATAAAAGTTCCGTATGAAGAATTTTTTGGTTGGCAGAGGTTATTGGGACTTATGTATAGGTGATCAGGCTGAACTTGAAATGCATGAAAGAAATCCAACAAATTATCAGAAAATGGCTCATAAGCTATGGATTGAGAGAGCATGCAAAGTGTACATTGGTTTTCCTTATGTATATCAAATGATATGGTTATAAAAATTATTGGATGCAGTTTCCCAAAGGATGCATGAACTCATTATTAGTAAGTTTGGGAATCTCCTAATTTTCATTTTTTAAATACTAAAAAGGTGGTACACGGATAACATGCCAATAAGTTTCTCAAAACCATATGATGTGACCTATCATTGGAAAGCACTTGAAAAATGGAATCTATTGAGCTATAGAGCACTCAATTTGGAGTTATAGTATTAAAGTTATGACAAATCTAAAGATTTGATCATGTATACCAAACTTATGGGAAATTCCCATATCCCCAATATGGTGTTCATGGGACATACTCATGAAGAATTATGGAAATGTAACACATGCAAGAAAGATTTAGCTAAAGCAACAGTTCAATAACATGTCTAGGAATGGCAAAAGCATTCATGTCTACACTACAGAGATCAAGAACATAACGGATCAGCTTGCCACCATTGGATCTTTAGTGTCTGAGGATGATATGATTGCATTGACATTGAATGGACTTGGCAAAGAGTATAAAGCATTTGATACGTCTATTTCTCTAAGAGCTAAATCCCATGATTGGGATGAGCTGATTGTTTTGCTGCTGCATGAGGATGTTAAGCTTGGGTTGAATACATGTTTCAGTACGTCTCAAAGAAGAGGCACTGTTCTTTACTCTGGCCAGTGTGGTAGAGGTGGCAAAAGCCGTGGCTCTTTTTGAGGTCAAGGAGACAATCGAAACACTTATGGACAGCATCAGAAAAATGCCTTGCATGGCACAAATACACAGGGCTAGCATGGATCTGGTGGCTTTAGAGGCAGGGGGAGATTACCCCATGGTAGAGGTGGTTGATCTGGTTCATGGTAGTCAAATGATCATTCAAACAAAGATAAGGATTTTCATTACTACAGTAGATATGGACACATTACAAAGGATTGTTACAAAAAGCAAGGAGATATAAAGGCAAAGGGCAAACTATATGGGCACTATGCATTTTCTAGCGGTGCTCATGATGAGCAGGTTGACAAATTGTTTTCCATGCAGCATGTATCTGTAGCATGTATCTAAGAATGCATCTAGGCATAATAGAGATAAGAGATGGAACATGACACCCCATGGAGAATGGTTCGATGAGATGGTTGTAGGTTCACATGGTTATTTATGTAATGGAGATGACACCCAACATAACATTCAGCACACAAGAATTGTTCCGTTGTTGATGTTTGATGGCAAGAAAAAGAGCCTGCATGATATACTACATGTACCTACAATAACCAATAATCTTTTGTTAGTTTGACAGATGGCAGAATAGAATCTACAAGTGAGATTTAATAGAGATGGATGTTTTGTTGAAGAATATGGCAATGGCTGCAAATTAATTGCTAGAGGCTGAAGAGATGGAAGAATGTTTACTCTTGATGTGTCAATTCTAGAATTGAAAGCAGCCATGTTTGCACATGATGATGGTGCTATACGGGATATTGAGATATGGCATAAGTGGATTGGCCATGTGAATGTACAAAAGTTGAAATCTATGCTACAAAAGGAGATTGTGCTTGGACTGCCTAAGTTCAAGTATCATGACTTTGGACATGTATGTGGTGATGCATGTTAGTTTGGAAAGCAAACAAGGTTTCCATTTATGAGACATGTACGGAATAGCTTATGACCCTTGTAGTTGGTACATTCAAATGTATGGGGTCCATCTCATAATGCTTCGTTTGGTTGGTGCTCGTTACTATATATCCTTCATTGATTATTTCAGTAGGTACACTTGGCTTTACAAACTAAAACATAAGGATGATGTGTTTGATGCATTTAAGGACTTCAAGAAGCATGCTGAAAATGAGTTGAGCTGTAAAATTTCATATCTTAGATTAGATGGAGGTGGAGAATATATCTCTAATTACTTTGATATGTACCTTGCTAAATATGGGATCAGAAGATAGCTAACTTGCAGCTAGCTATACACCATAGCAAAATGGTATAGCAGAAATGAAAAATATGGTACTGATGGAATTGGCAAGAACTATGCTGAATGAGAAGAGTTTGCCAAATGGTTATTGGGCTGAAGCAATAGTGACTGCTGTCTATGTGTTGAATAGAATCCCTACAATAGGGATTCATGATGTGACTCCATATGAGAGGTTGTATGGTCATAAGCCTGTGGAGCCCCAAGAGGAACACCAAGGAAAAGGGTTTCTATTGCAAGAAAATTTATCTTGTAACATCAACAAGCTTTTATTTCATTCTTTTGAGAACCACAACAAGGAAAATAACAAATCTTCACGCAGTATCATGATAGCTATCTCCCACGAATAGAATCAACCATAATCTTCAACATCTTCACAGAATCCATCAATAGAACAAGAAACACAAAAGAACACACCACTTTTGAATGGAAATAATCACATAGTATTCATCTTCATTGTCTTCATAGTTTTCTCTCTCAATCTATCATAGGTAGATGCATTGTTTTGATAGAATTCACTCTCTCTCTCTCTCTCTCTCTCTCTCTCTCTCTCTCTCTCTCTCTCTCAATTAATAGTACATCATCTCCTTACTACAATACTCAATAATCACTCATAACAATCCTTCTTAGATCATGGATGTACCTCCAAAGAGGTATGGGAGGTATAAAAGGGCACTAGAGCCACTACAGTGTCTCTTCATAGCTCACATTAGTCTCTGTCACTTCTTTAGTCTTCAGCAGCTACTTCTTCCATTTGTTTTAGCTCTTTTAAACTTATATTCATCCTTTCCAAAAGTTAGAAAACTTTCCCAAAGTCACACCCTCATTCCACAGAACACCTACAAAAGATCTACAAAATAGAACAAAACAAGAAATAGAACAGAGATAGCAGAGCAAAGACAAAGGCTCTACAGAAGGTTTACAAAGGGTTACAGAAGGTCAACAGAGAACATAAAAATCTTATAACTCATACTAAAACCATCCCAAACTATCAAAAACTATTCAATAAGCTTTCAAAAGACCTCAACCTTCATCAACCATCAATCCATACTTCATACAGAAGAAACTCAGAACAAAACAAAAGCTAAACAAAAGGTATCAGAACTAATCAGAACCTCAACAAAACCTGCCAGAACATCACAGAGCTTCATATTTTTACTGAGAATCATCATGAGCTTCCAAAACATAATCAATATCATCCAAAACACTCTCAAACATTTTCAAAATAACTAATCATCACTCAAAATCTATCAAAATCAACCATTCAAACTTCAAAAATAATAAAAAATCAGTCAAAAAATCTAGTCATTTTAGCATTCAACATATCCCCACACTTAGAAAGGAAGCGTCCTCACCACACTTAGAAAGGAAGTGTCCTTCCCACACTTAGAAGAATATAAGTTCAATAAAGAGCTCAATTCGATCTTTTCTCTTCAATAATCACCCCACCATGACCCCAACTTTGTCACTTGTATCTAAGAAAGAATACAACGAAAGGAAAATGCCATTATGCATTAACACATCATATAAATAATAGAAAATCATAACAAATTCATGAAGGATATGAGAGGTTCCTCAGTTTTGCATCATAGGCTTTCCATCCACCATCACCATCAATGTCAATAGTAGTCAAAAAGAGAGTTCTCAAAGAAATCCATTATTCAACCAGCACGAACGCATCACATAAAAATTAATACAACACAAATACAAAACAACCATCTGAATGGCACCTTTAAAAGAGAGTTATAGCATTAAGAAGCATAAAAGATACAGCCAAGGGTATCAATGAAGATGATTCCTCTTGAAAGCTTGATGATTACGAAAACAATCCATGGATAAGAATCCATCTACAAAAGATTTTGGAGGAGTCGGAAAGAATTGAAGGCATCACATCTTTTCTAGCAAGACAAGGTATCTGCTAGGTAGACAAAGGGCATGAAAATATAGGGCATCCAATTGTTGGGAATCAATGTTCACATTCGCATTGCCTTTTGATCATTATGGGAATACCTATGCATATATTCTAGGTACCAAGCAAAATGGACTGTCAATCTCACTAAAGGATCTGGAGATTGTGAATATTGTTGGGAAAAATGGAGATAATTTTGGTACGCTTAACTAGTAGTTGTCCAATCCCTTGGATTTAATGGCCAATTCTTTGTGGTCCTGTAAGAGAATTAGTTGAGCTCCATCCTCTTCTTCTTGGAATCTACTGATCAAATCCTTCATACCCGCTAACCAATTAAGGGGGTTAAAAAATAGAAGTTGTAGGAGATGGAAGAGGAATGAGTAAAAGAGGATGAAGAGATGGGTAGACAAAATCATAAAATCAGGAATAAGCTAAAGAAGGATTAGCTAAAAATTTAGGCGAATCAGTTAAGAAAGGTGTTAATTGATAAGAAAGAAAATTAGGAATTATATGGATAGATGGGGAAGGACAAGGCGGAGAAGGAGAAAAGAATCGATCTTCGATGAAAGAACAATAGGTAAAGATTGGAATTTGAGGAGCACCCTGAGGTTGGAAAAGAAGAGGTAAGATGGCTGCTGAGTTGGATTGATAAAGAAAAAATAAAGCATCATAGCGATGGGCCATTTATTGATAATAAAATAAGCTAGGAATAGAGAGACCTAAAACATATCATCAATGGTAGGCATCAAAGAAGGATGAATCAAATGGATGGTTTTTGGAAAGATAAGCTAAAAGATCCACCCTCAATTGGTTCACAACTACAGAATCAATCATTGAATGCCATAAAGTGTCACGGCAAGAAGCCACTTTAGAAGAATAGCACTGGAACATTTCATCTATCCTCAAATCCAAATGGTTGACATAAAAGATAGCTTGTAAGACCACATCCCCTACATACCAAGCCAAATCTACATCATCTAGAATTAATAGATCACCTTGTAGATACATATAAGACATCAGAATTAATAGGAAGAACCAAGTACCTCTAGAGATGAGCATGCATTATATGTTGGCAACAGGTACAAAGGCAAGAAGGATCAGCTCTTTTGTGACTTCTGCAAAAGGACCGGACACACCGAGAAGTTCTGCAATGCCGGAAAGAGGTCCCAAAAGGTCTATCTAGTTGCAGTCAAAGAAGAAGAAGAAAATGGAGCAAAAGAAGAAAATGAAGAAGACCACCAGGAGAAGGACAAACCTCATCAGTCCTTCTATTCAGATAGACTTTTTTAGTTTTGTATTTCCTAGCCCTAATGCCTCAAACATAAACTTGTAAAATCCTCAGTTATACTTGTACTACAACCTTTGTACACTTTGTGAGGCCCCTGCTACAGCCTCTAGATGTCCATCATGTTTGTGGTACCCACACTTAGTCTTTTCTGCGACAGCCTCTCATGTTTTGCCATGTTTATGGTGTGCCCACACTTTGCAGGTGTTGCTTTCACTAAAGCCTCTACACACTTTGTACATTTGGTTGTGATTGAGGAGGGGTGTTGAGATATTTGCAATCACACCTACTTCAGTCCCTTTGTGAGGAGCAATGAGGGCTCAGAACCAGAATTCCATATGCACAGTAGGAGAAAGTACCACCACTCAATTCCTATAAAGCATTGTACTTTCACTCTCTTTTTAATGCAATGATAGTACTCTTTTCTTTCTAGTAAAGTGTCAATGTCACTGCCCATACACAAGATTGTGTTTAAGAGTCCAAGTCTCAATCTTGGAACCTAATTCACTTGTGTGACAATTCGTCTTTGTCAAGGTCAATGCACTCATGAGTTTCTTCTTCCTATTTCAACCTCCATAGCTTCCGCATCTACCATGCTCTAGATCCCACACCTTTCTAACAGACGCCATGGGGGCATCGCGAGGCACGTAAAAGTAAAAACTCACGCATTCACATGTGAAGCAAGGCACGTGAGGACACAACAAAACAAAGAAAATTTAATAACATGCAAACCGTGAGCCAAAACACAATGTGGTAAAAAGGAGAATGGTGCCTGAAGTTGAGGGGAATACAACAATAAAGAGCAACAGGGTGTCCGAGAGCTCGGCAGGACGTTCACATGGGAAGAACGCAAAAAAGGGGCCCGAAAACGCATACACCAATTGATATCAAAAAATATGTCTGCCGAAATGAAACATGAGAAAAAGAAAAAATGTGGGAAAAATCATGCCTAACAGGCCTATCATGTCACAACATAGTTGTGACAAAGATAAGACCCACTCACCAAGAAAAAACCAAAAAGTGACCCCCGAAATGGGACACAAAAATGAATATAAAAAGATTTGGGCACCGAAACGAAGGGCAATAAAAATAAAAAATGTCCGTGAGAAGGGGATTTGTAGGGAGAGCACAATAAAACGCATATCCAGGGGAATAAGGAGGGGTTCGTATGCAAAAAAGGTAAAAATCGAACCCAAAAACGCAGATGTGAATTAATATAAAAAAATACGTTAGTTAGAATGAAGTGAGGAAAGAAGAAAAAATGTGCACAAAAATGTTCCCAAGAAGCCTATCACATCAAAACACAGTGCCAATCAAGAGAAACCCCGTTCTCATGGAAAAAAACCCAAAAATCGTATCCGAAATGGGATTTCGAAATTAATACGGAATGATCCGTGCACCAGAATGGAAGATATTAAAAAGAAAAAATATCAGGACACAATTTGCAGACATAAAATCTTAGTTCGGAGGGGGTTAGGAGGCATTCACATGGAAAAAACAAGAAAATGGAGCTCGAAAACATTAATAAAAATTAATAACAAAAAATATAAAGGGAAAAATAGGGTAGAAGAAAAAGAAGAATTGTGCAAAAAAGGTAGCCGGACAAGGCTATCCAGTCATAATTGAATTCTAAGGAGAATAGGGCAGGTTCACATGGAAAAATGTCAAAAATACTCACGAAAAAGACACGAAACCGCACAAAAATTAATTACAGACAAATCTTACGTCAGAATAACGGGAAAATAAAAGAAAAAATATCCAAGGGAATGCATAGGAGAGGGCTGGCATGTCAAATCACTATTTTGAAATGATAAGAAAGCATTCGCATGGAAATACAACCAATTGTGCAGGAAAAGCTTCAAAAATTAATAACGCAAAAACGGTAAGCTAGAACAGGGGGATGTATAAAGAAAAAGTGTGTCATTCAAAGGGACGAACAAGGCTAAGGTTAGATTAGGAGTTTTGTGAACGTAGGGTACAGTCACATATAAAAGGGAAAAAATACGCAATAAAAGTAACCACAAGGGAAACGGCCTCGAGGACAGGGAGTATGAGGATGGGTGGGTGAGGAAGGGACCCCATCAGGATAAAAATAGTAAGTGGTAGACACACATGATTGGATAATGAGATATGCAGGGGCTATGCACAGCAGGCGCGCAGGGACGCGTTCCAATCCTTAATACCTTATCGGTTAGGGTAGATTAATTAACACAACCGTGGACTAGTCAACCAACTGGACGCTGGCGTCCCCACACTTAAGACATAACCTACACTTGCAAGCAGAAAGGTAGGGTTAGGAACACTTGGCCCATTTCGTATATGGTTGAAGGGAACTGTCGTTGTTGATGCAAGAAGGTTGAAGCCGTCGTCGGGTGGCAGGAGGGACCAGGGCGCACCACAGAACATGTTCAATATGGCAGGGACCATGCAACAGCACAACCTAGGGAGGTAGTTTTGTCAATAAAGTCCGTCGATTCAAGTGCCGATGACGAAGAATAGAACTCTTAGCTCACTAGCACTCAAGAGGATAATAGAATAGTCACTCACCCCATGACACACAACACTCAATGAATAAGCATGAAATCCCATAGCTCGCGGCTGGTATAGAACTGAACAAGGGGAAACTGATTGGGAGGGAGTATGCTAGTGTACACAATTGATATTGCATTCGTGTGTTCCACCCATCGGGCATAGGTGCAAGCAAGAAGACCAAGGATCCTTGTAGTGCAATGCATAGAATAAGATGATGTGTCCTGTGATGATGGCAGAGACCCGTCCCATGTGTGCATAGGGAACCTGACTCCAATTTTTGTAATGTCCCTCAACATCACCTCTCGGAATTGATTGAGAAGAAACACCAGTCACACTCAGCCCACCCTCTATCTCATGCTTTGTTGAAAGATACAGAGAGGAACCCATGCTGAAACCCATTGATGTAATCCTCACATTCACTTGTGCAAAGGTTATATGCCTTATGCGCAATTGATGGTGCAACTGTGCATCCCACCCTCTACTAGCATACGGTGCAAGAAGAAAGGCCAGGGAGCCTTACAGTGTAGTGCACAAAAACAGATCATGCTTTGTGCATTGAGAGGCCCAACTCATGCATGCAAAACTCCATTCACACATCACACCTCTCAATTGAATTGACAGGAAAGGACTGGTCACTCACCCCACCCTCTGTCTCACAGTCATCACTAATAGATACAGAGGGCAAACCATACTCACATCCCCATCCGGTTAGGATGGAAACTCACATCACTCAGGGGATTGTTGATGAAGATCGCTTCATCTGTTGATGAAACGGTATACCCACAGAGGTAGGCAACAAATCAGAACTGTGTATCGAATATAGATATGTCATGTGCTAGAAGACCATTAGATGCTTGGCAAAGAGGCACATGACACAGTGTGCCAATGGAGGCGGCTTCGAAACTACGTCCATGTGGCAAGACCATCCACATTACCACTGTTGGATCAGACAAGAGGAGAACATAGTAAGGATGGGAGGTGTCTAGGAGGGGCTAGCAAAACGAGATCGCCTCATGAAGAAGATCATAAGGGCCATCAAAAACATAGGGAGAAGGACAGTGCAATGTCCACAAGGGAAAGGGTGCATCTACTATGCTTGTTAGGATTCCCAAGGAGGGAAGTACTTCTTCAGGTGATAGACATTGATAAGAAAGGGATCATCAGAGGCATCAACGGCCTGCACTTGGATAGAGGCATTAGGATGAACGGAAAGTACCTTATAGGGACCCATCCAACGTTGTTTTAGCTTGCTAGGAAACTTCCCAAATTGCAAATCATAGGCTAGGACAATATCACCTTCTTGGAATTCCTTGTGCTTGATGAAGCTGTCATGATAAGCCTTGCATTGTGCTTGAGTGGTTTCCATGCACTGTAAGGCCATCCCCCGAATCTCATCCAAACATTCCAAATGCAGCAGGGGGATGTTGGAGGGACTCATCATCTCTAAGGTGTTCTTTAACTGCCATGCGCAAAGAGGGAAACTCCAGCTCAATAGGGAAGACGGCTTCTGTGCCATACACCAATTGGAAAGGAGTTTGTCATGTAGCTGCATTATAAGAGGTTCTATATGCCCAAAGGGCCTCTGTAAGTCAATCATCCCAATTGCGACGATGTGTAAAAATAGTCCTTGTCAAGACCAAGCATAGGATGCGATTGGTGACTTCAACTTGGCTGTTAGCTCTGGGGGGTAATAGGAGGTGGACTTGCGATGGTGGATCTTATACAGTTTTGTCAACTCTTCCATGATCTTGTTGAGAAAATGAGTACCTCTATCACTTACTAGCTCGAGGGGACTGCCAAAATGGGTCATAATATTCTCGTACATGAACAGGGCTACGCTGTTACCATCATGCCGCTTCAGAGCTTTAGCTTCACACCACTTTGTGATATAATCCGTACATACGAGGATGTATATGTTCTGCTTGTGTCTGGTAGGTGGATCAATGGGACCCATAAAATCAATCCCCCACTTCTTGAATGGATTTAGGGGAAGGATAGGTTGCAGTGGCATGGCACTTGTTTTGGTGGGTTTCCCCATTCGTTGACAAGCATCGCATCTCTTGTAGTAGTCATAGACATCCTTGTGGAGGGTTGGCCACACTAGTATCCTGTGAGCAAAGCCTTTCTGACTGTTTCTTCTCCTACAAAGTGTCCACCACATGGTTTGTCATGGCATGCTTTTAGTACTATGTTGATTTTGTCTCTTGCAACACATCTTCGCAACACTTCATCTTTGCCTTTCTTGTACTGTGCACCGCCTAGCAAGGTGTAGAGGGTTGATTCCAACAGAAGCTTCTTGTTCTCATGGCTTGAGATGCCAGGAGGATATTGTTGAGTTGCTAGGAGGTTGGCTATGTCTGCATACCAAGGAGTAGCTGTTTCGACTAGAAAAAAGGAAGCATTAGGAAGGTCTCGATCATCATGTTCCTCTTCTATAGTTTGAGGGGTCCGTAAAAGATGATCGGCTAAGACATCGGAATGGCCGGGCTTAATGACCACTTTAAAATCAAACTCTTGGAACAGGAGAAACCATATCATCATTCGTCCTTCAACATCTTATTTTTTTATCAGGAAGGACAGGGCTTCATGATCCACGTAGAACTTGCAATGTGTTGACAGTAGATAGTGTCGAAACTTCTCCAATGCAAACACCATTGCTAAGCACTCAAGCTATGTCACTATGTAGTTCTGCTCGTGATCAGTTACTTTCTGACTTGCATAATAGATTGGTTGATCTAATTTAGAGGGGTCATTTGACATAAGACAACACCGAGCCCTTCAACTGATGCATTTGTGTGCACATGGAACTCCTTTGTCCAATCAGGAGGTTGCAGGATGGGTGCTCTGATGAGGCACTATTTTAGGGTATTAAAGGTTTCTTTGCAATCATCACTCCAAAGAGAATCCGCATCTTTCCTTAAATGCTTATGTAAAGGGGCTGCCTTAGTTGCAAAATGTGCAATAAATCTTATGTAGTAGCCCACATGGCCAAGAAATTTTCTCAATTGCTTAAGGTTTGTTGGTGCTATCAAGGCGGAAATATTCTCAATCTTCGTCGGTGTGTTGCAATCCCTTGTGCAAAGACAATGTGGCCTAGAACAACTCTTGATGAGACGCCAAAGGCACGTTTGTCGGGGTTGAGAGAGATTCCATACTCTCGAATTTAGTCAAAACATTGCTCTAGGTGTTCCCAATGCTCACAAATTAGGCTATAGACACAGAAATCATCGAGATATACCACAATGAAATCATGCACATGGTTTTGGAAGGTAGCCATCATTACTCATTAGAAAGTGATAGGAGCATTACAGAGCCCAAATGACATCACTCTATAAGCATAGGTTCCCCATTCTGTTGTGAAGGTTGTTTTGGATTGGTCCTCTTCTGCGATTTGGACTTGATTATATCCGCTAAATCCATCCAAGAGGGAATAGAGCTCATGGCCTGCCACTATGTCCAACAGTTGTTCTATGAAAGGGATAGGGAAATGATCCTTTGTCTTGGAGTTCAGCTTTTGAAAGTCCACACATACTCAAAGTTTCCCGTTCTTCTTAGGTACAACCACAATGGGCAAAACCCATTCACTATTAGCCACTGGATAAATGAACTTGGCTTTAAGAAGCTTCAATAATTCAGCCTTTACCAGAGCTAAATAATTAGGATTCACACGCCTTTTTCTTTACCTCACAAGTTTGGCATCTGGCTCTAAATCAATGTGGTGTTGACAAACTGTAGGGTCAATCCCCTTTAGGTCTTTGTACAACCAAGCAAACACGTACAAGTTCTCCTTTAGTAGGTCTCGTAGGACCACTAGTTTTTCTTCTGGAAGATTGAGACCCACTTTTAGGTGACGTTTAGTGCCGTCAGTATTTAGGAATATCATTTGTCTTTTATCTTCCACTTCATGGATAAATGTCCCACGAATTGATTTTGGATAGAGGTCTGACTCCTTCAAGGGAGTAGTGCCATCGTCTGATGTTCCACTAGAACCAGTGTCCTCCTTTTAAACAGATGACTCATTTTTCTGTTGAGATTGCTGGAACGGTATCAAAGCTTTGTTTGTTTCTATGTGAGTGGTGATTTCTTCTGGACTTGGGGATTCATCTTCAAAGGATGTGTCTAGGAATGTCACATAGCACAGACCTTCTATAACCCATGGCTCTGATGGATCTAGCTTCTGTTGACAAGGGGCATCATCATCATCATCTTTTCTCCAGAATGAATGGTCAGGGTGGCAGGAGCCACTAGTAAACTTAATATTGGTCAACCCAAATGGACCCATGGTCATTCCATCCAACACCCCGAGATCTTCGGCCTCCAAGGTCTCTATAGGGATATCAACAAGATTGTTCGCTATCAGAGAAACTTCTTCATCTGCAATTCCATAGCCTACTTTTTTTTCTTCCTCATCATTTTCATCCTCTTTCTTTGGAGACTCTATCTCTACTTCTGTAGAAGCTTTGTAGGAGAAAAATAGGTCCTCCGTCTCTGTGTCTACTTCTACTTCTACCTCTATCTATGGCTCTGCCTCTACTTCTATCTCTGCTTTTGACTCGGTCTCTGACTCTGCAACTGCCATGTAATAGGGAGAATAGTACATCCATGCTTCTATCTCATTATCAAAGGTGATTTGAGAAGTCAATTCGAGTTGAGGCAGGAGGTATTCTCCCATGGACAAAGACTTTTCTTCTCTCGGTAGTTGGAAAGATCTGTTTAACAGCCTCTTTTTCTCTTGATGTACCATCTGTCACTTCATTGGAGGAGTCTCTTGTGACTTCAATGGATGTGGATCCATTGCCTTTTTGCGATCCATACAATTTCAACACCACTTTATTGGGTCCTCTGCCTAGGGTTAGGATTCCTTTGAACCAATCCATCTTGGCTCTTGCTTCAAAAAGCCAAGGTCTTCCCAACAACAGAGGGTATGAGGTCCCATAAGAATTTGGTTTGACCACCAAATATGTCAGTCAATAGTCTCTTCCTGCAAGGGTTGTTTTTACGTATGGGAGAATGCCCAACGATTTAATTTTGCTTTGGTCTACCAATCTGATAAGCCACTATGTAGGCTGAATTCCTTGCAACATCTGTCATTATGTTTACTGATGAGCCTCCATCAATCAATGCATCTAAAATAAATCATCCTTCTATCCATACACTAATCTCTGGGGTTCTAAGATCTAGGAAGGAATTAGCCACATCCACTTCCTTCTCACAGGTTCTGAGATTCTGTTGGATTTTGTTATTGTTGGGAGTGCAATCCTTAGTTCGCGTCTTCTTTTCAATATACTTTTGAATCTTTTTCAGCAACTAGGAGATAGCATCAATAATTGTCAAAATGTTAGGTTTGGTTTAAAGGTATCTACGTCTTTGACCAGATCATACTCTTTGATAGGATCCACAGGCTTTTCCAATTGAGTAAGAAATGGGGCCACACCTAGTTTTATCATCCCTTTTTCTTCTAGGAGCGCCAACATATGTGCTTTGTTTTCATGAGGAAGGACTTTTGCATCCTCCATTTCTTGGACCTCTGGTCCTGTCTTCTGCATCCTCCATTTCTTGGACCTCTGCGCAACTGTCATTGTAGCTCTTTGTGGCTCTGTAGTGCTCTGTACTTCCTTATTTTGCATTGCATCATTCTGTTTTTCTCAAGGAATGTTAAACTTCACAGTCTTGGCAGAAGGAACATTCTCTTTTGGAAGTACGGGTTCTCCCTTCTTTGCTCACGTTATTGCAGCCACTTCCAATTCCACCAAATTGGAAGTAGGTTCTTGGATCTTCTATTGCGTATCAGAAGTAGATTTGATAGGGCTGGACTTGGACAATCTTTTGCAGTATAGCCTTCTCCTTTGCATCGACTGCATTAGGGCTTGTAATCCACAGATCTTCTAGGGTTTGGACAATTCGGTGAGATATGACCCTTTTCTCCACATCTGACCGCGCCGCCAGATTATTGTTCTCTGTAGCTTTGAGAGAGAAACCTCCTTGGACTGAAATTAGAACCAAACTCCCTAGACTTTGTTCCAATGTCCTGCGTTGTCATTTTGGATTCTAGCAAGTTGAATCTTGTGTTTTCATCTTTCTATCTTCGTTATGCATCTCTTTCAAAGAGCAGATATCATATGTATGGTTCTTCCTCAAATAGTATGAATAGAAGGCTCAAGGAATGGTTGGTTTTTGAGTACATTCAGTGTCTAAATGTCCCGTTTGATGGCACTTTCCGCACCATGTATTAGAATGCTTCACATCTCTCCCACCTCCCGCAAGAGTGGATATATTAGTGGTATTCACCTTCAGCGTCTGTAGCTACTCTGTAATCACATCCATAAGCTTTTTCTTGATACTTACGATTGAGTTGGATAAGTATTCCTTTATATTTTCACCTCCTAGAGTACTTATAGTAGGGTTTTGAGAAGATTCTGTTATTACTGTATACACTGGTTGGGCTAATCCAGAAGGTCCTCTGTTCTGGTTCTAATTCAGAGCTCATGTTGAGACTTGTGGTTGTTGATTCCAATTGGTAGGGTTCCACTGTTGTTGAGTCACCATTGGAGGAACTGTTTGAGGCCACTATTGTTGTGGTTGAACCATCATTTGAGACATTGTTGTTTGCGGCCACTATGGATTAGGTGCATTGTATTGTAGCATTGTTTGCATCTTGGAATAGGGGAAGGGAACTGTCCCTGGGACTACATTTGGTTAGGTATACCATTCCTGGCATGGGAGGAGGTAAGACTCCTCTCCCTAGAGTCATTGACAACTTTGCTTCAACTTCGCCATACAATCTTGCACCTTCCACTCCTTTCTAGATGCCTTCATCCAAATGATGGTTAGTCCATCTCTTCAGGATGTATTTCATTCGCAAGACATAAGCTTCTACTCTTTCTCCAAAGGACTGACTTAGGTTCATGAACTCCTCTCGCATCCGCTTTTCAAAACCTTCACGCATGAATTTAGTGAGGAAGGCCAGCTTCAGGTCATCCCATGTGCCAAAAGTTCTTACTGCTTGTCTCTCATACCATTGAAACTCCACACCCTTGAAAGTGGCAAGGAATATTGCTAACCAATGCTCAGGGGTTCAGGCATTGTTAGCCACACATGCTACCATAAACTCTGCTACATGAAGATCGAGGTCTTCATTGTACTCTCCCTTAAAAATTGGCAATGGGACTACATTTATTAGCCCGTCATCAATATTTCTAGGACAAATATCACTAGGAAGGGGACCTTGAGTCGCAATAGGGACTTCTGTAAAAAGTGCTTTTATGGCGTCAAAGGAGGCTTCTGCTGCAAGCTCGTTCTTAACCTTGATTCTTGCCTTCTCTCTTCTCACGTACCTCTGGACTCGTTCTAGTGCTTGCCTATTGATTGCATCATTCATCAGGGCGTTGTCTCCAACCAGTTGGTCTATACTCAATAGAATAGAATTAGAGAGGGGCTTCGGTCCTTGGAGGATTCTCTTGCCAACATCTCTTCTACTTCCTTCTTTTCAACATCTCTGAATTCATCTTTCAAACCACTAGAGAGGGGGAGATATTCCACTTTGAAAGTATCAAAACTCATTCTTCTTAGGATCTTTGTTGTGCCATCATTATAATAATGCTAACTTCTAATGGTTTCAATAGTGTGTGTTGTAAAGAGCACTCTGTCTACCAACTTCCAGTGGGTTGCTGATTGGACGTCAGAACACAAAGCATCCCACGTGGACCAAAAACATGGAGCCCCAAGAGGAACACCAATGAAAATGGATTTCTATTGCAAGAAAATCTATCTTGTAACATCAGCAAGCTTTTATTTCATTCTTTTGAGAACCATAACAAGGAAAAGAACAAATCTTCACGCATTATCATAGTAGATATATTCCACGGATTCAATAGAATCAACCATAATCTTCAACATCTTCACAAAATCCATCAATAGAACAAGAAACACAAAAGAACACACCACTTTTGAATGGAAATAATCACATAGTATTCATCTTCATTGTCGACATAGTTTTCTCTCTCAATCTCTCATTGATAGATACATTGTTTTGATAGAATTAACTATCTTTGACTCTCTCTCTCTCTCTCTCTCTCAATCAATCAAAAGTACATCATATCCTTACTAAAATACTCAATAATCACTCATAATAATCATTCTTAGATTGTGGATGTACCTCCCAAGAGGCATGGGAGGTATGAAAGGGCGCCAAAGCCAGTACGGTATCTCTTCATAGCTCACTTCTGTCTTTGTCACTTTAGTCTACTCTTCAATCTTCAGCAGCTGCTTCTTCCATTTGTTTTAGCTCTCTTGAACTTAGATTCATCCTTTCCAAAAGTTAGAAAACTTTCCCAAAGTCACACCCTCATTCCACAGAACACCTACAGAAGATCGATAGAACAAAACTGAATAGAAACAGAATAGAGACAAAGTAGAGATAGAGGCTCTACAATGGTTTATAGAGGGTTACAGAAGGTCAACAAAGAATATTAGAATCTCATAACTCATACTAAAACCATCCCAAACTATTTAAAAATATTCAATAAGCTTTCAAAATACCTCAACCTTCATCAATCATCAATCCATACTTCATAAAAAAGAAAATCAGAACAAAATAAAAGCTAAATAGAAGGTATCAGAACCAATCAGAACCTCAACAGAACCTACCAGAACATCACAGAGCTTCATATTTCTACTAAGAATTATCATGAGCTTCCAAAACATAATCAATATCATCCAAATCACTCTCAAAAATTTCCAAAACAACTAATCATCACGCAAAATCCATCAAAATCAACCATTTAGACTTCAAAAACAACAAAAAATCAGTCAAAAAATCTAGTCATTTTAGCATTCAACAACTTGATATTTCACACTTGAAGGTATTTGGAAACATTTCATATGTGCATGTTTCTGATGAAAAGAGGAAGAAATTGGATCCTAAAGTTGTCAAGAGTGTATTCCTTGGTTATGCACAAGATTGGAAAGCTTACAAGTGTTATGTACTGTCTACACATGAGACATTGATTAGCAGAGATGTTTTTAATGAACTAGCATCGTGGTATGGTAATCCTATTACACTGGCTATTGATGGATCAACCACCAGCACTAGTAATGTTGAAAATACACCTACAGTGAGTACATCTATGAGTGGTCCTATAGGTGATAGGTCACCTACAGTAAGTCCTTGGTCAGGACGCTTGCGGAGTCGTACTCCTATGTCCACTGACACGGATATGTCAGTGAGGGGGAGATTGGATAAGAGAAAAGAAAAGATACTTGAGGATGTGACAAGTCCACTTGCAGCATGTTATGAGTCATCTAACAATGACAGTTTGGATAGTGAGCTAGGCATTCCATCTATTATGACACCTAGAGCAAGACAGAGTCGTTATGTACCGCCTCATGAGAGGCAAGCTCAGAGTGAGCCACAATTACGGAGATCTAAGAGAGTCAAAAAAACAGTTGACAGGTTTACATGAACTGGTTATTTAGCCCACCATTATGCATATATGGCTAGTATGATAGGTTACAAAGAACCTACAAATTTTGATGATGCAATTACAGATGATAACTAGTGTGCTGCCATAGATGAGGAGTATGCAGCCCTAGTTGAAAATGAGACATGGAAATTGGTTGAGTTTCCTGAACTCAATATAAATAATGTAGCCTCCTTGAGCTCGTCAAGTAAGTCATCTACTCTAGGAATTGGATACCTATTCTTATGATCTAGTTTAGATCCAAATAATCAATACATATCCTGAAGAATCCATCTTTCTTCTTCACTAACAAGACTAGAGAAGCATACAATGAATAATAAGGCTCAATAAACCCCATCTGTAGAAGCTTCTTCATTTTATTGGCCACTTTTTTATGCCCACATTTAGACAATATGTAGGGTATCTTATTGACTGGCTTAGAATGTGATTCCAAATCTATAGGGTGATCCATTACTCTCTTGTGAGATAATGAAGCAAGCACTTCAAACAAATCCATGTACTTCTCAACTAGATCTTTCAAAGCCAAATGCTCTGCTAAGTTCTTGGACTAATTCTCAATCTCTTTATTTAGGTGTAAAATAAAAATTTGAGAGTGCTTCTTATACTCCTTCTTGAGTTGCTTTATAGTGATAAGGTAAAAATAAATTTACAAGAGATTCCTTGTAGATGAATAGGTTGCCCATCAATGGAAAAATCCATGTACAATTGCAAGAAATTTGTAGCACTCTTCCCGCAGATCAGCAGCCAATTACACCAACGTACCACATCCATTGGTTCCATTTCCAAAGTAATTAGGTTCACCTTTTCTTCATAATTTTAAGTCGATTGTATGGGAACTTGTGGACACATTTGAGTGTTGATATCCTCTTCACCATTAACTATCTATACTCTTATAGCCTACTATAAATAAGTGGAATAATAATGCAACATTTCCACAAGTGACTTATTCACAAAACTATGCATATTGCTGGTGTCTATTAGGATAAGCACATTCTTCCTATGAACGATACCCTTCACATAAAGTGTATTAGGGCTCTTAGAACTTGTCTAAGCATGTCAATTTGGAAAATAAAAAAGGTTTAGGGTTCCTCATGATAAACATATAAGCACTCATTTACTTGATGTTATATATTCAAATGTATGAGGTGCTACAAATAATCCATCAATGGCTCGATGTAAGCAACCATTAACTTTATGTTGTACATTCAAATGTATTACAGGGTCCTACGAATAATCCATCAATGGTTGGATGTAAATATTATGTAACCTTTATTAAAGATTATACAAGTACTTTATGAAGAAGAAAATTGAGGTTTTTCCTCACATTTAGGATTTTAAAAATATGGTTGAGAAACAAGCATGTGTATAGATTAACTGTCTCCTCCCTCTCTCATCTTGCAGCCCTTCTCTTCCCTCTCTCTTTTGTAGGTTAAAAAATGTCTTAAGAGATTGGAGAGAGGTGTTTAGTGCATTTAGCTCCTATAGCATCTCCTCCCTCTCTCTTGTAGGTTGAATGCACTAAATGCCTCTCTTCAACCTCTAAAGACATTCTTCACTCTTGCATGGGCATTTTGGACAAGTGGTAGTGTTAATCCCAATGCAAAGAAAGCAAAAACAAAATTAAAAAGACGTAGGGCAAAGAGAAAAAAGACGGCCCTCGATTGAAGAAATAGGACTCACACAATATTAGTGAGTTTGGGAATCTTCCAATTCCCATTTTTTGAATACTAAAAAGGTGGCACCCATATAACATGCCCATAAGTTTCTCAAAAAATGGATTCTATTAAGCTATAGAGCTCTCAATTTGGAATTATAGTGTACAAGTTAAGGCAAATCCAAAGATTTGACCACGTGTCCCAAACTTATAAAAAATTTCCATATTCCCTAATATGATGTTGAAGGGAAAAAGGCCAAAAGTGCAAGGAAAAACTTAAAATTTTAGGGAAAGAACAAAAGAGGAAATACGCATTTTAAATATAAAAGTTCACTCTAAATCCTTATAAAAGAGTGCCACACTCCCTCCTATGCAATTTGTAAAAGTAGATGGGCATGGGTGAAGGTATAATGCAAATAGGAAGGGAATAGGAAAAGAGAATCTAGGCTAAAATGGTCAAGTATCTAAAAAAGGGATGGGTGCCCAAAGGAGATTAGAGTTAGGGTTTTGTATAAAAGGAAAAATGTGAATGAAAAAGCTCATTCTTGTGTATGGCCAAAACTAGCTCTCCTCATCCTCCTCCTCCTCCTCTTCTTCTTCTTTTTCTTCTTGTTGCTTGCTTGCTTGAGCTTGTGCTTGAGAGAGGGAGCATGAGGGAGTGAGGGACTGAGTGTGTGAGGGTGAGGGACCATGGTGGAGAAGTTCTCCATCTTCTTCTCTCTTCTTCTTTTCTTCTCTTCTCTTTTCTTCTCTTGTCTCGTATGTGGTAATGAAGCATGGAGCTTGGAGCTTGAGGATTGAGCTTGCTTGAGCTTGCACCTTGGATCGTAGAGCTACTAGAGTGCTTGAGGGAGGATGCAACTTAATCGAGCAGCATGGATGGAGCCCCAAGAGGAACACCAAGGAAAAGGATATTCTAATGCAAGAAAATCTATCTTGTAACATCAACAAGCTTTTGTTTCATTCTTTTGATAACCAAAATAAAGAAAACAATAATTCTTCACGCAGTATCATAGTAGATATCCCATGGATTTGATAGAATCAACCATAATCTTCAACATCTTCATAGAATCCTTCAATAGAAAAAAGAGCACAAAAGAATACACCATTTTGTAATGGAAATCAATCACATAGTATTCATCTTTAATATCTTCATAGTTCTCTCTCTCAATCTCTCATATATAGTTACACTATTTTGATAGAACTGACTATCTCTAGCTCTCTCTCTCTCTCTCTTTCTCAATAGTACATCATCTCCTCACTAAAATTCTCTATAATGAATCTCAATAATCCTTCTTAGATCGTGGATGCATCTCCCAAGAGGTATGTCTAATGTGAAGAGGCACCAGCGCCACTACAGTGTCTCTTCATAGCTCACTACTATCACTGTCACTCACTCTTCTCTTCAGTCTTCAGCACGCTACTTCTTCCATTTGTTTTAGCTCTTTTGAACTTAGATTCATACTTTCCAAAAGTTAGAAAACTTTCCCAAAGTCACACATACACTCTACAGAACACTTATAGAAGATCTACATAATAGTACAGAACGGGACGAGAGCAGATACAGAGCAGAGATAGAGGCTCTACAAAAGGTTTAGAGAGGGTTACAGAAGGTCATCAGAGTATAGTAGATCCTTATAACTCATACTAAAACCATTCCAAACTATTAAAAACTATTAAATAAGCTTACAAAATATTTCAACCTTCATCAGTCACATCAATCCATACTTCATATAGAAGAAAATCATAACAAAACATAAGCTATACAAAACCAATCAGAACCTTAACAAAACCTATCAGAACATCACAGAGCTTCATATCTCCAGTAAAAATCATCATGAGCTTCCAAAACATAACCAATATCATCCAAAACACTTTCAAACACTTCCATTAACAAGCATACATCACTCTAAATCCATAAAAAATCAATCATTCAGACCTCAAAAATAACAAAAATCGATTAAAAAATAAGTCTTTTTCCACTCTTAACATATCCCCACACTTAGAAAAGAAGTGTCGTCACAACCTAAGGAAAAGAAGAATATAAGTTCATTAAAGAGCTCAATTTTAATCTTCTTTAGTATCTTCAACAATCACTCCAAACCATGATCCCAACTTATCACCTGTATCTCTAGAAAAATACTTCTAAAGGAAAACTTTGTTATTCATTAACTCATCTAATAAACAATTGAAAGTCATAACGAATTTGTAAAGGATATATGAGGTTCTTCTTCATCTTTCCATCATAGGCTTGCCATCCACCATCAATAGTTGAAAAGAGCTCTTGAATAAATTATTCAACCAACATGAACTCATCACATAAGATTATTACAACACACACACAAATACTAACATAACTATCTGAATGACACCTCCAAAAAGAGATACATATAATTAAGAATCATCCAAAATACATTGCAAAGGCATCAATGAAGGTGATCCCTTTTCAAGGCTTGGTGGTTTCGAAAACAATCCGGAGAATGACTCATCCACAAATGTCTTGGGAGGATTTTGAAAGAATTGAAGCCAGCACATCCTTTCTAGCAAAACAAGGTATCTGCTAGGTAGACATAGAGCATCAAAATATAGGATATCCAATTGTTGGGAATCAATGTTCACATTGAGATTTATAAAAAGCTTTGGAATGGCCTTTTGATCGTTATGGGAATGCCTATGCATATATGCTAGATACCAAGCAAAATGAGCTGTCAATCTCACTGAAGGATCTAGAGATTGTGAATATTGGTGAGAAAAATGGAGGTAATTCTGGTATGCTTAACTAGTAGTTGTCAAGTCTCGTGGAATTAATGGCCAGTTAATTTGTGGTCTTGTGAGAGAATTAGTTGAGCTCCATCCTCTTCTTCTTCGAATCTGTTGATCAAATCCTTCGTACCCACTAACCAACTGAGGGGGTTAAGAAATAGAAGTGGCATGAGATGGAAGTGGAACAAGTAAAAGAGGATGAAGAGATGGGTAGGAAAAATCATAAAAGGAGGAATAAGTTAAAGAAGGAGTGGCTGAAAATTTAAGTGAATTAGTTAGGAAATATGTCAATTGATAAGCAGGAAAAGTAGAAGATATATGGATAGATGGAGAAGGGCATGGCAGAGAAGGGGAAAAAACTCAATCTTCGATGAAAAAACAATAGGTAAATATGGGAATTTGAGGAAAACCCTGAGGTTGGAAAAGGAGAGGTAAGATAGCTACTGAGTTGGATTGATAAAGGGAAAGATAAGTATCATAGCGATGGGCCATTTGTTGATAGTACAATAGGCTAGGAATAGAGGGACCTAAAACAGATCGTCTATGGTAGGCATCAAAGAAGAATGGATCAAATGGATGGTTCTTGGAAAGATAAGCTAGGAGATCCACCCTCAGTTGGTTAGTGCTCTGCACATAAGTAGAAGCTGTATCCTGACATTGGTTCAGGACCACAGAATCAATCATTGAATGCCATGAAGTGTCAGGGCAAGTAGCCACTTTAGAGGAATAGCATTGGGACATGTCATCTATTCTCAACTCCAAATAGTTGGCATACAAGACACCTTGTCAAACCACATCCCCCACATACCAAGCCAAATCTACATCATCTGGAATCAACAGATCACCTTGTAGATACATGCAAGACAGCAACATGGTATTCGTCGTCACAGAATCTTCAAAGACCATACTGACAACTTCTGTTAGTAAATCAAAAGACCAAGCCCCACTCCAACCATCCTCTGGAAGAGAGAGATCCATTGTTGAAAGCTTCATATAGAAGGCCAACTTCTGCAACTGATAGTTGACAAAGAAGGAATGGTCCGGAGGAACATACTTCTAAAAGTGCTTAAATGTAGACCATAATAAATCCATCTTGGATTGTAATCTTTCCACTTTATCTTGAAACAACGGACACAATGTGTCTCTCGAGAACTGCCAAGTCCTGCTAAGATATAGAAGGAATCATAGGAACATTGGGACTTGGAGGAATGGACTGTGACTATGTCAATTGGTCCTGCAACTGCTTAATCTAGGAAGCTTGTGATTCCACTATATTATAAGCAGTCTGCAAAGCTGAAAGTTTTGTATCTTAAAGAGTTTGAAACTCTTGAGCTTCTTTTGGACATTTTCTCTTTATCTTCTGAAACTCTAGTGATCTCTGACTGAGCTTTTGCTAACTGAATCTTCAAAGAAGATATTTCTTCTCTCTAGGTCTCAATCATTTGTGTCTACTGCTCCATCTGCTTAAACAGATCGGCAAGAGTGTCTTTAGTACACGTTAACTCTGTGGTTGACTTATGCAACTAGTCTTTGGACTGCATCAATTCTTCATAGAAAGAAGTATATTGTTGAACACAAGCTGTCACTAAGAGTTCAATAGAACTCTGGATGTCATTACAAAGGAATGGAATGGCATCTCCTGACACTAAACTGTTCAATGAAGGAACTGATATTTCCAAAGAACCCTCGCGATGTGCCCTGAATGAATTATTACATGTGAGGTAGGCAGGAAGGTCACTGCCAGAAGTAGTAGAAACTGTTACTGAAGGAATGACTGAGGGAGTTTTATCTGCCACATGCTTCAAGCGCTTCCGCTAATGAAGATCCTCTATGTCAATAGGTTTTGAATCCTCTGAAGGTGGAGGGGGAGGAATTGGATCAGATGGAGGATGTGGTAACACACCCTTCTTAAGGCCTGAATATGTCAAGAAAGCATATAAATATGAACCATAAGTGACATTTGTAACATTCCCTCTAGTCACTTTGACAAAATGTTGGTCCATCTTCGTAAGCAGGTAAGTACTCCAATCAATGGCAACCCCTTTTAACACCATCCTGGAAGCTGTGAAGAGCTCTTTGGACAAATAGTGGGATGGTGTTTTGGCAGGCATAAACTTGTCTTGGAGGAATTGGCAGACTAACTTCCAAAGAGGATCAATGATCATGGAAAAAGACACTCCTGAAGTGTTAATCACCTTCTTAACATCCAAAACCTCTTTGGCCTTCTTCTGTAACAACTTGAGAATCTCATCATTAGAGAATAATTGTCTAGCTGTAACAAAGGATTCTCCTTTGTAGGGAATAGACAAAGCCTTCCTAACCCTCGGGGTGTCAATACCATGGAAGCACCATGAACCAGGCCTGATTTCTTACTGTATGATGCAAGAAACTCATCACATAGGGATGGATCGTCTAGAATCAATGGGAGTGAAGCAGCCACGAAAGTTGCAAGACCTGCTTTCGCTATATGCTCAAAAGCCGATAGGGAATAATAATTCATATTGATCTCAGCGGGACATACTAGATAGGAGGAGGAGTGTGAGGCGCCATTCAGATGGAAAACACACATACCACAAACATAGACAATCACAAAGAATACCCACAAAACAACCAAATAGCGATAAAAAAGAAATCTATCAAAAGAAGTACACACATAGACGTAACTAACCAATTGACCACCCCAAACAACCCACATCCTAGAAAAATTTCAGCATAACCTCTATACATATGTGATCGAAAACTTCATGCAATGCAACAAACAAGCACCCAAGACCGCGTATCAGGAAAAAAAGAAGAAAAACTACAAACCACACCCGTAATCGTATCACACAAACAAACCATAATACCATAAAAAACTAATCATGACCTAACAACACCATATTGGGGAATATGGAAATGTCCCATAAGTTTGGGACATGTGGTCAAATCTTTGGATTTATCATAACTTGAACCCTATAATTCCAAATCGAGTGCTCTATAGCTCAATAGATTCAATTTTTCAAGCGCTTTTCAATGATAGGTCACATCGTATGGTTTTGAGAAACTTATGGGCATGCTATCTAAGTGCCACCTTTTTAGTATTTAAAAAATAAAAATTGGGAGATTCCCAAACTCACTAATATTGTGTTTAACCATAACTTTGACCAACAATGTAGGGTGAAACGGCGCTTAAACAAAACCCGGATTGCGATACCCAGACTGGGTCTCTAAATGCAAATTCATTAATTAGAAATTAATGGTGATGTGGAGCGCTTTTTTGTCAGCGCGTGCTTTTTTGTGACGGTTGGTTCATTTTTATTAAAAATTAAGGTGCCTCTGAAGCGCACGTAGTGCATGCAAAGTGAATGGTGGGTTGATTTTTAATTATTAGAAAAATGTGTGTTAAGCGCGAGCGCGCGTGAAAAAGTTGGTGAATAAAGTTCATTTTAACAATTTACTATGGTTAGGGGATGATCAAAATAAATAAATCTCAAAAAATAAATACGTGGTAGGGGTGTGTATGCAAGAAACTGAAGGCGAACTGAGTAGTCCCAAATGCAAAGAGTCTAGTAAAAAAAAGCAAAAACCACTGACTAGAAAAAATAAAGCACATTAGCATTTTTGTTTTATTTTTATTTTTAATTTTTTTCTCTCTTTTTTTAAAATTATAATCTAGGTGTGTTTGTATTTTTTATATTGTTTTGTTTTGTTTGTTATTCTTTTTTTTTTCTTTTTTGTTTTTTTTAATAATGATTAAAACAGGATATAGGACACATGAATATGTTGTGAAGTGTAAGGGTAGAATTTCAACAATCCAACAAGTATCAACAATGTGTTTGAATTTATCCATGATTTTTTAGTTGATTTTTGGAATTTAACATGAATTTTCATGAGGGAAGGTACTAAATTTAGGATTTTGGCTTCAAATAATACTTTAGCCATTTATGGAAAGATTTTCAATTGAGAAGTTATTGGCAAAAGGGGCAAGGGGATTTGTAAACTTTCTTGGATTTTTTTTGAAAATATTTTTGAATTTTTACTAATTTTTAATGAATTTTGCTCATTTTGCATGTAGTTTTGAAAGAATTTAAAGTTTTTAATTTTATGCAATTTACTTTCTTGAATTCCCACTTTAGAAAATAATGCAAATGATTTCAACAATGTTTGAAATTTTTGAGGATTTTTTCTGCAATTTATTTGGATTTTAAATGAAATTTAATAACTTTTTAAAGTTTTTTGTGTTTTATGTTTATTTTCATGTGTTTTTCGGGTTTTGAGATTAAAAGTCGGTACCCGAGCTGCGTGTGAACAATTGATAATGATTGCATGTGAATGGTTGACTACAACACACCACCGCACGGCCACACCTGTACACAAACGCACCACCGAGAGAGGCCGCACGGTGGGGGAACAGGGAAGGGAGAGGGGAGTGTGTCAGTGGGTAGAGAGGGGTGTGGGTGGGAAGGGGGGACTAGGGGAGGAGTAACTGGGGTTAGTGGGGGGGGAAAGGGTAACTATGGTTAGGTTTGGTGGGGATTTAGTGGGGGGTAGGTGAAAGTAACTATGGTTAGGTGGGGGTAGGGATAGAGTGACGGTAGTTAGGTGGGGGGGTAGGGTTAGAGTGACTGTGGTTAGGTGGGGGGTAGGGTTAGAGTGATCGGGGACTAGGTGGGGGGTAGGGTTAGAGTGACTGCGGTTAGGTGGGGGATAGGGTTAGAGTGACCAGGTGGGGGGTAGGGTTAGAGTGACTGCGGTTAGGTGGGGGATAGGGTTAGAGTGACCGGGGGTTAGGGGGCCAAAGTTGGTGGGGGGCCAATGTTGGAGGGGGGGCCAATGTTGGAAGGGGGAGCCCAAGAAAAGGGATGGGTGGGTAGGTAGGGTGGGGGCAAGAGGGGAGGAGGACAGTGAAGGAGAGGGAGACGATGGCGAAGGGAGGGCGAGGCAGAGTGTGGCGTGGCATGGCAAGAGGGAGGCCACGAGGGGCGGCATGGCGTGGCGTGGTGACAGGAAGGCCGTCGGCGGTGGGAGGCGAGGGGGGTAGAGGTGGTGGAGGTGTAGGCGGGAGGCCAAAAGGGTGGGGGAGGGCGAGGCGGGCGGAGGGAGTAGGTGGGGGGCGAAGAGGGTGGAGGAGGGCAAGGTGGCCAAGGCGGGTGGAGAGAGTCGGCACTGTGGAGAAGGGAGGGGAGGTAGTGATGAGAAGGGGAAACACAAATGACGAGAAGGGGGAGCACGAACGACGCGGAGGGAGAGAAGACGAACATGTAAGGCGGTTCGTGGTTGTTTTTCTTTGTGGTGAATTTCGTTTTTTTTTTCTTCTTTGGTTTTCTTTTGTTTTGTTCTTTTTTTTGTGTTTGTTTTGTTTTGTTTTTTTTTTTTGTGTTGTGTGATGTGTTTTTTTTTTGTTTTTTTTCGGGGTTTTCTTTGTCTTTTGGTGGTCGGTTGCATATGTTTGTTTTTTTATTTTTTTTAAATGTTTTAATTTTTTAAAAAAAGTATTTGGATGGTGTTTGGTTTGTGTTGTTGTTTTTGGTTTTTAGTTTTGTGTGTTTTTTAAAAATAATTTTTAAAATTAATTTTGAAATTTGTATGTTGGTTGTTGTAGTGGGGTTTGTTTTTTTTAAAATTTTAAATTTATTATTGTTGTTAAAAAACAAAAAGCGCACCCCCGTCCCGCGCGCATGCGCAGGGTGGGGGTAAAAAAATTTGCATCAGCGGGATCAGACGGGGCAGGGAGGGCGAGACACGAGTCACAGAGGCCACAGAGGCATCATCAAGCACACGAAACCAAAAACATGCATGTTCACGCGCGACACGAGAATCGTGGCCACACGACAAAAAGGAAGAAAAATAAATAAAACTCAAACCGCACATGGGATCAAAAAATCGTAAAAAGGAAAAATGTGCTAGGAGAAGAGAGGAAGATGATAGAAAAGTGGGACATTGGTTCCGGGGCAAAATCAGAGTGTTCACATGGAAAAAACACAAGAAATAGACCCGAAAACACATACGTGTAGTAATACTAGAAAATCCGCGCATCATAACAAAGTGCAGAAAGAATGAAAAATGTGCATAATAATGTATCCAACAACTCTATCATGGTAAAACACAGTTCCGATCAAGATAGGACTCATTCACATGGAAAAAAAACCCAAAAATAGACTTGGAAATTAATACGGGAAGAATCGTGTACAGAAATAGAGGACAGTAAAAAGGAAAATGTTTGAAAGAAAGGGATTCACAGGGCTAATGTATCAAAACTTTGGTTGGGGGAAAATCGGAGGGGTTCATATGGAAAAAACACAAAAACACACCCGAAAATGCGCGGAAAAATTAATAACAAAAAATCTAGCAGTCAAAAGAGGGTGGAGGAAAAAGGAACAAATGGGGAAAAGGCTGGCCGGTCACGGCTGTCAAATGAAACTAGAATTCTGGTGAAAATAGGGCATGTTCACATGAAAAAATGTGAAAAATATGCATCAAAAGGGCCCAAAAACTTGCAAAAATTAATAACGGATGAACCGTGCATCGGAATGATATGGTGTAAAAAGAAAAAATGTCACGAGAAATGGGTAGGACAAGGATGGCACATTAGAGCAGTGTTCTGAAGTAATAAAAATGTGTTCACATGGAAAACCGTCTAATTTACAAGAATGGCTTCAAAAATTAATAACTTTAGAACCGTCTATCGGAACAAGGGTTGGTCAAAAGGAAAAATGGAAAATTCAAAGGGAAAAACACAACTGTAAGGTTGGATGTGATTCTCAATGAACATAGGGTATGTTCACATGGAAAAATCACAAAACAAAGGATAAAGGAAAATGGTCAAGAAACAGCTTCGAGGACAGGGTGAGATAGAACGGAGGAGTGAGGAAGGGACCCCATCAGGGTAAAATGAAGTCATGGCATATATGCATGATTATAACAGGGTATAGTTATGGAGGTATGCAACATAGACGCGCAGGGACGCGTCCCCATACTTAAAACCTTTGTAGGAAAGGTAAACCGAACATCAAGGACCTAGTACCACACATTAGACCAACCAAGAACATCCCCACACTTAAGACATGACCGTCACTGAGAAACAAAATGTGTAGAGTTAGAAAAACTTGGCCCATATTGCCGAGGAGTAATATCAACTATCGAGGTTGCGTCTTGTATTGTTGTCGGCTACAAGAGGTACCAAGGTATCTTCACAGCACAGGTCCTTCGTCCTTCATAGCAAGGACCACGCAACAGCACCCGCAAAGGTAGTTGGTTGAAGAAATCGCAGAAAATTCATCGACGACGAGGGATATTGCACTCAACTCATGATCACTCAAATGGAATGAAAGAGCAGTCACTTGCCCCATTACTAACATCACTCGAGGAAATAATGATGGAAACCCAGAGCTCACACCCGGTTTAGGAATCGACAAAGGAATGGTGCAGAGAGAGTATGCCAGGGTGCACAACTAATGGTGCAGAGAGAGTATGCCAGGGTGCAAGGGTTATTTTTATGTATGGGAGGATGCCCAACGGTTTAATTCTGCTTTGATCTGCTAATCTAATAAGCCACTGTATAGGTTGAATTCCTTGCAACCCTAAGTCCTTCATTGTCACATCCGTCATTATGTTTACTAATGAACCTCCATCAATCAATGCATTTGAAATAAAGCATCCTTCAATCCATGCGCTAATCTTTGGGGTTTTAGGATCTAGGAAAGCATTAGCCACATTTACTTCCTTTACAGGCTATGGGGCCTTATTGGTCTTGGTCATTGTTGAAGGAACAATCCTTAGTCCACGTCTTCTTGTCAAGATGCTTTTGAATTTCTTTCTGTAGTTGGGAGATAGCATCATGTCGGAATGTTAAGTTAGGTTTAAAGGTGTCTAGGTTTTTGACCAAGTCATAATCTTTGATAGGATCCACAAGCTTCTCTAGCCTGCTGGGGAATGGGGCTACATCCATTTCCATCTTTCCTTTTTCTTCTAGCAATTGCAGCATCAGAACTTCCTCTGTTGCGAAGGTGCTTCTGCATCATTTATCTCCTGGACCTCTGGTCCTGTTTGTGGGACTATCTTTGTAACTCTCTATGGCATTATAGTACTATGTACTACATTGTTCTATCATGTACTGCTATGTCCCTCTGTTGATAGGTTGAACTTCAAAATTTTGGCAGGAGAGTTGTTCTCTTCTTGAACAACTAGTTTCTTCTTCTTGGCACACGTGACAACGGCAACTTCCAACTCTACCAAATTGGAGGCAGGCTCTTGTGCCTTCTGTTGGCTATCAGTAGCATTGGCCTTGACAGGGGCTAGACTTGGACAATCCTTTGCAGTGTGGCCTTCACCCTTGCATTGGCTGCATAAGGGCTTGTAATCCACAGATCGTCTAGGCTTAGGATAATTTGGAGAGATATGACCATTTTCTCCATACCTACAACATTCCACCTCTGATCTCTGACTGTCGTCCTCTGTAACTTTGAGAGGGAAACCTCCTTGGACTAAAAATAGGACCAAAATCTCTAGGCTTTGGTCCAATATCTTGTGTTGTCATTTTGGATTCTAGCAAGTTGAATCTTGCATTTTCATCCTTCTCTCTTCGTTTGTGCATCTCTTTCAAAGAGCAAATATCCTCTGTATGGTTCTTCTGCAAACAGTAGGAACATAAGGCTCCAAGAATGGTCGGTTTTCGGGTACATTCAGTGGCTAAATGTCCCGATTGATGACACTTTTTGCACCATGTATTAGAGCGCATCACATCTCTCCCAGCTCCCGTAGGGGTGGATATATTGGCAGTATTCATGTTCAATGTCTATAGCTGCTCTGTAATCACATCCATAAGCTCTTTCTTGATACTTGCAACTAAGTTGGATAAGTAGTCCTTCAGATTTTCACCTCTTGAAGTGCTTATAGTAGGGTTTTGGGAAGCTTTTGTAATTACTGCATACACTGGTTGGGTTGATCTAGAAGGTCCTCTGTTCTGGTTCTGATTCAGAGCTCCTACTGAGACTTGGGATTATTGATTCCCGTAGCTAGGGTTCCACTATTGTTGATTTGCCATTGGAGGAACTATTTGAGGCCACTGTTGTTGTGGTTGAACCATCGTTTGAGGCACTATCGTCTGCGGCGGTGACCACACTAGATTAGGTGCATTATACTACGACGCTGTTTGCATTTGGGGATAGGGGTAGGGAACTCTCCCTCGGACTGCATTTGGTGGATATACCATTCCTAGTATAGGAGGAGGTAAGACTCCTCTTTCTGGAGTCATTGACAGCCTTGCTTCAACTTCGTCATACAATCTTGCACCTTCCACTGCAGCTTGCAGATTGACTAGTCTTCTCAATTCCATGAACTTGCGAACTTTTGGTTGTAGGTCTCTGAGAAATACTCATTTCTGGATACCTTTGTCCAAATGATGGTTAGTCCATCTCTTTAGGATGGATTCCAATTGCGAGACATAAGCTTCTACTCTTTCTCCAGAGGACTCATGAACTCCTCTCGCATTCGCTCTTCAAAACCTTCACGCCTGAATTTAGTGAGGAAGTCCCATGTGCCAAAAGTTCATGGTGCTTGTCTCTCATACCACTAAAATGCCGCACCTTTGAAAGTGGTGGAGAATATCGCTAACCAATGCTCAAGGGTTTGGCATTGTTAGCCACACATGCTACCATAAACTCTGCTACATGAAGATCATGGTCTTCATTGTACTCTCCCTTAAAAACTGGCAATGGGACTACATTTGCTAGCCTGTCATCAATATTTCCAGGACGAATCTAACTAGGAAGGGGACCTTGAGTTGCCATGGGGACTTTTGTATAGAGTGCTTTTAGGGCGCCAAAGGAGGCTTCTACTACGAGCTCATTCTTAGCTTTGATTTTTGCCTTCTCTCTTCTTACGTACCTCTAGACTCATTCTAACGCTTACCTCTTGATTGCATCATTCATCAGGGGCTTGGCTCCAATCAGTTGTTCAGTACTCAACGAAATAGAATTAGAGAGGTGCTTCAGTCTTTGGGGGATTCTCTGGCCAACATCTCCTCTGCTTCCTTCTTTTCAACATCTCTAAATCCGGCTTTCAAACCACTACAGAGGGGGAGATATTCCGTTCTGAAAGTATCAAAACTCATTCTTCTTAGGATCATTGTTGTGCCATTATAATAATGCCAACTTGTGAGGGTTTAGATAGTGTATGTTGTGAAAAACACTCTATCTACCAACTTCCAGTGGGTTGCTAATTGGACAAACATAAGATTATTGGTGCACCAAGCATCCCATGTATCTTGCTGTTGAGCATTCACAAACAAATTTCAACTCTTTTCCTTCTTGTTTTTGTGAATCTCCACACACCACAAATCCTAAAGTTTCTTCACAATCTCCCACTTGATGATGTCTAGAAACTTCTCAATGAATGCCAAATCTTCCATGGATGGTCATTCTCTCTGTTTCTACTCTTGAGTTTGTTCCCAAACAATTTTCCACCAAGATGCAAGTTTCTGCCACTTCAACAAGAAGAGTAAACAGTCTACCACATAGAGCATGCATCATGATGATAATATGTTTCCGCCATTGTGGGATTAACTTCTTGTGGAAAGTGGCTTTGATAATGAGAATCTCCAACTCTTCAGTGGAAGAAGGAATTTTGCAAACATCCATTGAATTCTCCTCTTCTTGGCAATGTCATTTCCTTCATTTTCTGCCTCTTCTGATTCTTGTTGATGGCAAGTTTCCTCGACTGCGCACCAAAAACATGGATCCCCAAGAGGAACACCAAGGAAAAGTGGATACTACTACAAGAAAATCTATCTTGTAACATCAACAATCTTTTATTTCATTCTTTTAATAACCAAAACAAAGAAAACAATAAATCTTCACACACATCATAGTAGATATCTCCCACGGATTTGATAGAATCAACCATAATCTTCAACATATTCATAGAATCCTTAAATAGAATAAAGAACACAAAAGAATAAACCATTTTTGAATGGAAATCAATCACATAGTATTCATCTTCAATGTCTTTATAGTTCTCTCTCTCAATCTCTCATATACAGTTATACTATTTTGATAGAATTGACTATCTCTGGCTCTCTCTCTCTCTCTCTTTCTCAATAGTACATCATCTCCTCACTACAATGCTCTATAATGACTCTCAATAATCCTTCTTAGGTCGTGGATGTACCTCCCAAGAGGTATGTCTAATGTGAAGAGGCACCAGAGCCACTACAATGTCTCTTCATAGCTCACTACTATCACTGTCACTCAATCTTCTCTTCAGTCTTCAGCAGCTGCTTCTTCCATTTGTTTTAGCTCTTTTGAACTTAGATTCATCCTTTCCAAAAGTTAGAAAACTTTCCCAAAGTCACACATACACTCTACAAAACACTTATAGAAGATCTACAGAACAGTACAGAACGAGATGAGAGCAGATACAAAGCTAATACAAAGGCTCTACAGAAGGTTTACAGAGAGTTACACAAGGTCATCAGAGAACAGTATATCCTTATAACTCATACTAAAACCATTCCAAACTATCAAAAACTATTCAATAAGTTTTTGAAAGATTTCAACCTTCATCAATCATCAATCCATACTTCATATAGAAGAAAGTCAGAACAAAACAGAAGCTATATAGAAGGTATACAGAACCAATCAAAACCTTAACATAACCTATCAGAACATCACAGAGCTTCATATCTCCACTAAAAATCATCATGAGCTTCCAAAACATAACTAATATAATCCAAAACACTCTAAAACACTTCCATTAACAACGATACATCACTCTAAATCCATCAAAAATCAATCATTTAGACCTCAAAAACAACAAAAATCAGTATTTTTCCACTCTCAACAATGGAGGTAAGCTCACTACATTGATAGATGTGAGAATGAATATGGTTATGTGAGAGGTAGCCTTGCACTTGGCTTGAAATGCTTGATATGATAAGCGGTTCGTAGGTCTTGGCAGTTGAGTGAGAAGCTCCCACATTTTGGTTCCATTGTTGGGACCAAACAAATTCAAGCTTTGAGTGCTTGTGTACTCCGAATCAAGCATTAAAGTAGGGGTTTTCCCAAATTGGTGCTTGAGATAGGTAGAAAGCAAGGGAGTTGAAGAGGTATTCTATCTCCTTTGCAAGTAAAATTTTCAGTTTTTTTGGATTTAGATAAGTAGGTTGGATTAGTGTAAGCAGTTACTTGTGATTTGAATGCATTTAAGTAAGGAAAAATGAGAAAAAATAGAGAAATCCACAGTAGGGTTTCTGTAGTAATAGCAGGCCCAAAACGTGGAAAAAGCATGGAAAAGAGAGCTTCAAGACATTAGGATAGCAAAGAGAAAGAAGAGGGAAGTAATAGGGAAAGAGAGAAACGGTTTAAGAAGCTAAGAGGACAAGGGGAGAGCTTATTTTTCATTTCTCAGTTGAGGGAGAGAGCTTGACAGAGAGAGAGAGAGCTATAGGGTTGGAAACCATTTTGTGGTTGGCAATCTTCACCACTGCATCTTTGAGCCTTGTAGGTAAGGTCAAGTGTGCCTTTGTGTTTGATAATTTCTCCCAGGATTGTAGATGGAAGATTGATCTAGGAACTTGTGAGATTCAACAAGATATTTGTCATTTTGAAACTTTAGCCGTAGCATTTGGACCGTCCGATTTTCAAAATCAGACCGCCTAACTGCTTTGAAGTCATCTGATTTTCAAAATCGAACACAATCGGATCATTTGACCGGACTAGTATAGAATCAAACGGACCCAAAATTGGACAATTGAGTATTTGATTCAAACAAATCGGACTTCGACAATCTAGAATCGGAAAAAAAAACTTGCAAATCAGACAAGAAAACCAAACATAAAATTTTGACAAACTCTAATCTCACTAGACCTTGTATAGACCAAGACCTAGAGCTATAGGACACCCCAATAGATCCCTAGGTAAGTGAATGGGGCAATAGAGCTGATTGACTTGAGAGTTGAGATCTGACAATCCAGGAGAGATTGGGGTCACTGACCATACCCCAATAGAGATCCAAACAGACAACTTGAACGTACTACCCTTCAAACCATGCTTCAAGTCTATAGCGTAGACCTAGAATGGTGGACCACTATGAGCGATAGCCACACTTGCACAGAAGAGCTAGCACTATAGATGAAAATGATTATAGGAAGTGTGATCTACATTTATTGTGATTGAATTCACACATTTCATCATATAAACACTTGGAGTGCACCAAAAAAGCTGAATGCTTGATTTCTCACCATGCACATTGAGGAGCGCCCCACTGGCATCTAAGTGTATATAACATTGAGGAATGTTTTGAATAATAAGGAATTCACGTAAGATAAGATAAGCTAAATAAACCCACCAATAGGAGGAGATGCCGAAACATTAAATAATGGCTAAGGATCCCAATCACCGAACACTAAGAGACTTGAATTGTTAAGCCACTTAGGAAGCAATAGCAAATAGGCATGATTAGGACATAGCTCTACTTGGCTTGATCAATCTGATCAACACCCTAGTTTCTCAAGAAGTTAGTAGTATGTCACGAGCTAGCACCAACCCAAAAAATGATGAGCTTGACTTGGGAGAATTCCCAATCAAAATCTAGCACAACAATTGATGAACTGGTATGACTTGCAAACCAAAATGGAGCATCACAACAGACTAGTCGAGGACATCATAGCCAATCTAGAGGAGAAGAGAAGTTTGGCAAGAAAAGCATTGTAAAGCATAGCCACCTACAACCAAGAGAAATGAGCTCAAAATCTGAGATAAGACATAGAAATTTGCGAGGTCCAACGTGTCTTAGCTCTCTCCAATAGAACTAGGACAAGACCAAATGATGCTGAGAAGAAGAGAGACTTAGAGGCTCATCTTATGCTAAGGGAGCTTCTCATAAAGTGACTCTTTGACAAGATAGTTGTTGCAGAGTAGAGCGGAGTAGCTCTAGTACCTAAATTGCTATAGTATGACTAGGAATCACCTTGAATTCTAGGAGCTTGACCAAGATACATGTGGTTGCTAAGCAACTCGACAAGTATCAGCCCTTGTCTTGGGTGCTTTGGTTAGATATTTTACCAATGCATGCATTGTAGAGGAAACCACCTTTCGGTCAAGTGCATGGATCCTAGATTCAGACCCTGTTATAACTGCAATAGGTTTGGCCATGATGTAATGCATTGCCAATTATCAAGTTGATTTTCATACCCACAACCATACAATCATCCTTACTACCTAGAAAAGAGACCGCAACCTTTCGGGAGGGGGGCTCCACTAGCTCTCCCAGCACCCAACAATTCAAGGCCAGCTATCCCTAGGATGGAAATCAACCCCATAGGGTGACACTCCTATACATTATGTAGAGGAGCCAAATGAGGATGAAGCATACGTAAATCCTTACATCTTGTAAAACAAAGAGGGAAATCCCATCTTGATGGATTTCAAACTAGTATTGGTGATGGCATTGGGGGCAAGGGAAGAGGTAAAGATCTAGGAGGATAGAACAAAGAGCCCATCACATGCTAGACTTGTGGTTACCCAAGACACATCTCATCTCAATGCCCCAAAAAAGGGAGTAGTCCAATCGAGATAAGGCGAGGACCTGAGATGCCCGGACTGTGGGATCACATACTTATACATTGAGTGCCCTAGTAGGTGAAACCTTCTACTAGTTTGACTATTGTTTCATCTGTACCATTGGGATTATTTGGAGTGGAAACACTTGATGGGAAAGCCACACCAATTCTATTGAATGTCATGACCCGAGCATAGGCAAAACGAGTTGGTATTTCATTAGTAGGACCTAACAACCTCCATGTAGATTCAATAGGAGAGAGAAGCCATAGAATAAGGAAAAGGAGGGTTGAGAAAAAGATCACACTTTAAGATAGATAGTGCCACCACATTACCAAAGGGGAAGCAAGTCACATATGCAAAAGCATAGACATGTGCTCCTAAGATAGTAAAAAAGGGAAGTGCCAAGGTTGGAGAATATCCTGATCCAAGGCACCAATTAGAAGTGGTTGATAAGGTCAAAGAGTGATGAGAGAATCCCAAGCACACCTAAAGGATGCGGAACCCATCATGGAAGACATGATCGATGAGCTCTCTAACATGAGCACACTAGTCTCACCTATTGGTTAAGATCAAGAGACGAATCCGCACCCCACATAGCACTACATAGACAAAGCCTAGACACCATAGGTGGAAAAATTTCCCAAGATAATTGGAAAAAGAGTGTAGAGCCTAACAAAAAGCAGACAATTGGAAACATGCTTATGACATTATATCGGCCCCATGACTCTACTTTGGGAGAATTTCTTAGGTAGAACCCAATGCTATGGCAAGTGTTAAAGCAGTGGGTAGAATGACATGACCAGCTTGGAGTGACTGACTTGCCTGCCCACATGTGGTAACGCATGTACCAAGATTAAGCTTGAACTCAATGCCTAATTTTTTGCACGTAAATGCCTTTTGGGAAGGCACAAAGATGCATGCAATCTTGCATGTCAACACATTAGGAGATGCTATAAGAAACATAATTGTAGATACATGAGTTGGAGTTAATGTGCTCAACCATGCAGTCCTGTAGGCTTAGGGTAACCCACCCATGGAGACCAGAAGGTTTAATGTCACACTGGCTAACAGAATGAAGGTTAGACCAATTGGAGTGCTAAAAAACAAGCCCTTGAAGATAGCGGGAGTCTAGTTCTCAATGAACTTCATAGTTATAAAGGGAGTGGACTACGATATTCCTACTAGGCCAATCCTAGCTGCAAAAGGAACAAGTGATAGAAGGATGGGGAAACAATCTAATGTTATTAGGCAACATATCAAAAGCTGTGAGAGTTGAGATGGATACTTGGAAGACCACTCCAGTTAACTTAGATGCCATCTCCACCATGTTGAAAGGAGACGCGCAAGCTAGAAATTCCTATGGGCCACTAACAAAGTATATCCCTTTCCTTAAGGACGAGTAGGATTGGATGTATGTGCTAGCCACCATCGATTTTCCATTCTTAGATGAAGAGGAGGATTATAAACAAGCTACCAGGGCAGTTGATGAGTCCCACAAAGTCCCCCCATCTTAGCTGCCAAAGAATAGGGTCCCACCACTGGTACCACTTAGCATGATGGCTAGGAGCTCTAGCATCGACCAATACCAGTGCACCCACCACACAAGTTTCCAATGCTAAACTTACCTATAAATGTAAGAGTATCCACTATCAGCAAGATTGAGGAACAGGATGAAGAAGAAGCGGCACTTGCATACTTGCACATATTGATCACTAGTCACACGACATATACCTTTGACACACTTATTGACAAGGGAGTTGACTATAATATCCTTATGCATGACCATTGGACCCTCATTATTCAACCCCAACTGTAGCCAACTAATACTAAACTCAACCCATTTGGGGGCAGTCCTACTCATTCTGGGAAAATACAAAATAGTAGTATCTGTTGAGTCTGAAAGCCTACTTATGATATCTATGTGATGCCTAGCATGACAGCCGTTTGTAAAAGGAATTGCTGCTAGGACATGCATTTGTAACATGCCCATCTATCGACTGTCCATGCACATTTTTAGACTAATCTAAGTGACGCTGCTCGGCACTCCCATGGAATGTTATGGGATTTGTTACCTAGGGTTTCTCGAGTCCACCTTGCAATGAAACATTCGTGGCTAAACCCACTGGCATCGACCTGAAATAAGGGTTCCTAGTGGACAAGGTCTCTTGATAGCATTCTAGCATGGGGACTTGGATATCCTACTTTATGCAGAGGTACCCAAGCTGAAGTAAACCCATGACGCACTTGTTTCAACGAGAATGGGAAACAAGAGGGATGTGTTGCTCAACCTCTCTACCTGTAGGGCATAGTCCCATTTCGGTCCCCTAAAATGGCATGAATCGGGTTCTAACCTAATAATACTTAAAGGTTGTATGATTGTAGAACCTTGTGAGAAGTCTCCTAGTCCTCTAGGACCATGGTAGATCATTTGATAGGACCAAAAAGGAGAGGAATTTATAGTCAGATTCCCCTTGGAATCCAAGCATCCTCCTACGTTCAAACTAACCCACGGAGAGACCTCTTGTAGCAAGTTTGGTCCATGTTCCTGTCACTGTTATTTAGAACCCCCTTGGATAGGGTTGGTGACTAGCTAGGGGTGGTTTGGTGTGCCCTCCATGAATTTAACTTGATTCATTGTTACAATTTCTTTTGTGATTTTAGCGTCGTACAATCCTTTCATAGACGGTGTTCCTAAATTTACAAGTACAAGCAATAATGAAGGCAAGTGCTCGGGACATCTGCTAAGGTGGAGCTCCTATTTTTGAACGCTTAGTATTCACCCTTCTTGGGTCTTTTCTGCCTTAGTATCAATTGCCATGACCTGAGGACTTAGAGGGCACCCTCATTTTCACCTCATTCCTATGTGATAGGAGCAAGAAATTATGCTATTGGTTTTATATCCGATAGTTTTTGGATGGTAGTTGCCCTTATTTTCTGTCCTTTAGTCCATGATTCTTGGCTTGGGATAACAGGTCTTGAATCATTCAATCTAGGATTTTAATTGGTTATTTGGTAACCATTTTTATCCTTAGAACCTTATTGGGGTTTCTAAGTTTACCTTAGGGTATCACTCCCTTAAGAATTCGTGACATAAACTTTTGTTCATTTCTTCTGCAAGTCAAGAGTAAACTAAGCCCTTTTGCAATCCTTAAATGCTTGCGAGCATCGAATGTCACATGGCAAATGGTCATTATTTTGTGTGGATACGACATTTGAGTTTTCTTGTATGGGCTTCAATTTGTATCATAATCTAAAATGATATCTCCAAGGGAGTTTTGCACTTATCGCGACTAGTTGTTAGGATGGAGACCAATGAGCATGTTTACTTGACTCTAAGTCAATATATGGTTGTAGCAATAATTTGGCTTATTTACAATTAAATTGATGGGACCTACAAATGGGCCGGCACTGGCTATGGCACTAGCCAGACCTCATACTCATGAGACAGACAAACACACCCTCACGGCCTTGTGGGCCAGGAGCATCTATCTCCTACTAAAGGACGAACTATCCTAACACCTAATCTATGCGTTTATAGTTTTGTAGTCCAACATTTCCCTTTCTATAAACTCCACAGAGGGAGAACCCATACACATTAGCAATAAATACCACGATAATCACATACATGGGAGGCAACCCCTCGGTGGAATCACCGCGGCCTCACTGCAGCTCTCCTACACCGCATGGATTAGCCCCTTGATGTGCTGCTCAACATATTAAACAAACGAAAAAACTCCACTCTTTCATTTCAAAAGTACTCCAAGAGATACCATGTGTCCTTACCAAATAATCCCCCAAGAAACGAACGTCTACCCTACGGCTTAGGATGCCTTTCCACACTCAAGCGTGGGTCATTGTCATTGAAAACAGGTGCTATGCATCCAGTCTTTTTATTTCGATACCATGGTTTACATGAACATGCAAAAGTGGATGCTTCTAAAGTGGTCAAACATAATTTTAAATCAAAAACGTGTGGTGCACAACCAGTCTTTCCAATGCATTTACTAACCCGTTGCAGCGATATAAGAATAGCACCAAGACAACACTCGTACTGCTATCATCTTAATTAAAACACCACAAACTCTATGTCATGATATGTATCAGAAAATCAACAACAATCAGCATGCAAATCACACCATTCAAACATTCCAACCCCCTACGTTTAGGTATTGCTTTCATTGCATAAGTATAGGGGTTCATTTTGTCATGTTTTGATGTATAAAAAGCGATAAATCACAAACTTTGACAAGAAGATAGGGCAAACTGAGGCTAAACCTCATGCTTTGCCACTACCATACATCCACAAACAATCATTATATTTTTCCAAGACGTATTGCTATTTTTCCCCTTATTTTTTTCATTTTCTTGATTTATTTGGCAATAAAATATGATATTTTTTTGTTTTTCTTGTTCCAATCACTTCATCATACTAACATTCAATTTATCTTCCATATTCTTCCCATGGGAACACCTTTCACCCACCCGAAACGGAAAAACTACCATTTTTCCACTTAAAAACCGTCTTTCGAGTTTACGAGAATTAAATAGAGCATGTAAATCATTGAAAAATTATAATTTTCTAATAAATATCAATTACTCATGATGCAAACAACACACAAATAAATTTTCATCCAATAAGAACATAATTATCATCATAAACTATAAAAAATCCTTTATTTTCCTTCATAAAAATGGTCATACCGTGTTTTTTTGTAACCCGAGACACCTTCAATGACTACATAACCAACAAACGGAGCCTCCATTGCTCTCAATCCAATGCTGCACTTCAATCTTCAGCATCTCCATCAATCTTCACTTCCTTCGTTCTCCTTCCCCGGTTCCTCCTTCAAGATGATGCACATGAACAGCCCATAGAGAAGAGAGAGAGGGAGGAGAGAGAAAGACTAGATTCTGATCTCTTCATCCAGACAGCCATTCCTCGTGCGAAGACCGGCGATAGAGTCAGCCAAGAGGGAGAAGTTTCCGGGTAATCTCTGTCATATAGGTTGTTTGCAGCCTCCATGCATGATCCATGAGGGGGGGGGCATTTTTCGGCACCATCTTCACGCCATGCTCATCCACGCTTTCTTCATGATTTCATCATAAAATTTGGGGGGGGATTAAAAGTCCCAAAGGGCACCCCCCTTTGGTCCAAGTTTTGGTCTGCCTTTCGTATCTTGGCCAATTTGTGGCCTGTTCCGTGTCCGAGCTCTAATTCAGCCTCTGAAAAATCCTGCGCATCTGGCTTGGCATCCCGCATTGACTGGCAGCTCCTAACATCCTGCACGGCAGTCGAAAAAATTATCAAAAATCCACAAGTGTCGCTCGGGTGCCTTTTAAAAGCCGTCTTTCACTTGGTGCTTAAAATCGTCCTAGCTGCAGCCGTGCCGCCTTCGATGTTAAATATTTTTCCCCTAAATTCTGGATTTTTGGAAAAATTTAGGCACATCTTGGGCTCAAAACTCCACTCTCATCAATCCTAACTGAGTCAAATTAAACCCTAGCCTTACTTATCATATAGGGTTTCATTTACCGAACTACCTCTTGCAATTAAGTTTAGCAATTTACATGCGCATCTTAAATATATCTTTTAAGATGAAACCCTATTAGGTAGTGCAATTGAAAATTTCCATGATGCCACACAAATCTTGATGCAAGTCTTTCATGAGTTGATGATAGGATGTAGGATTCCGATTCATGAGAATTCCTTCTAGTGAATTTACACAAATCATAAAGTGTAACCTAAGTATTTAAGTGCGAGTATATATGAGTTCATCATACCTAACGTAAATGCGAGTTAATTCACTCCAATGGTCTATAGTATGCAATCAACTTACATGGTATATTTATATACATTGGAAACCTAAGATGCAATTGCAAAACTTTGGGCCTAATACTTAGCTTAGTACTGCAACAACCTGTAGATGCTTAATCGATTTATGGCAAATCATGGTCATTCAGCCTTTACAACTACATTTCCAGTTAAGCAATTACGTGATACAAAAGTATGATTTCCTTCTATGATGATTATGCTTTACTGTTCCATTCATAGGACTAGACATCATAATGGTACCTGGTTTTGGAGTGCCGAATTAGCGTTTAAACCCAAAAACCTAGTCGTGTTAGCGGCGATATACTTGCCCGATCCTCCTTCTGTGCTTGCGGATTTTCAAATTACTTAGGAGAGTTTGCACTTTGGGGCCATTTCGGAGCTTAGAATGTAGGCCTTCTCTTCTCTCGGAGCACTCCTTTGTGCCGGAGTTTCCTACGTTGCTTTGCCTTAACTTTAGCAACCTTTTTCCACATAGAGGAGCAATTGGTTATTTTGTAACTATTTCTCTCCTTAGAACCTTATCAAGGTTTATAAGTTTACCTTGGGATTTCAGTCCCTTAAGAATTCATGATAGAAACTTTTGTTCATTCCTTTTGCAAGTCAAGAGTAAACTAAGCCCTTTTGCAATCCTTAAATTCTTGCGAGTATCAAATGTCATGTGGTGAATGGGGGTTCTTTCATATGGATACAACATTTGAGTTTTCGTGTATTGGCTTTGAGTCGTATCATAATTTAAAATGATATCTCAAAGGGAGTTGTGTACTTATTGTGACTAATTGCAAGTGAATATTAAAGTCCAAGCCATGCTAAGAATATTGCAATTGGGCAGCTGCAGGGATAGGAATAGAGGTGTCCAACTTACGGAAAACCTCTTTTATTTTCTTTGCATAAGCACGAATATCCTCGTGTGGTTCTTGGCGGGTCACGTTGAGTACATGCAACCAATATTGCCCACCCCGTTCAAGGGCAAACTCCCTTCAAAAAGCTCCATAAAATGCATCAATATTCAATATGGTTCCGGCTTCTAAACCATGATACCATATGGTAGCTCTTCCTTTGAGAGTCATGTTGAAGAACATCATTAAATGTCCTTCTTCTTGGATCCGACAGTTAAACATCAGCTTTTGAAACTCCCTGATGTGGAGTTCCGCATCTTCCTCAACTAGCCCATTAAAAATGGGTAGCGGGTAACCTAAAGCCGGCAAATCCGTCCTTCCTGCAGGAATTGCAATAGGCTGCGCCATGACGGAAATTGGATTTGCACTAGAAATAGGGGACGGTGGGGTTACACCTCCCGCACTTGATGTAGACTGGCTTATGGGAGAAAGGGGAGCACTAAAGCTTCCACCTTCTCCTAACTTACTGCTCCTGGCCCCCAGACCATTAGATCCACTCCCTCGTAAGGGTTCAGCACCGCTATGCTTAGGGGAATACCTCCTAAGAATTTCAGCACGTCACCTAGCTCTTTCGTCTCTCTCTTGCTTTTGGATTTCGGCTAGACGATGCTTATCGATGAATAACGGATCAATCTCAGTATCCTTTGGCATAAACTGCTAACTAATCCCTAGACAACCAGGATTTGAGGACTGTCACTTCTAAGCGGCTCCCGGCAAACGCACCACTGATGGGACCTAAAACGGGCCAACACTGGCTCATGCACTAGCCAAACCTCTATCATGAGCTCAACAACCCCACAGCCTCGCCGTCAGGAGCGTGGATGACATATGCATCATCTTCCTAAACGTCTTACATTTGTATCACGTCTTATAGTCTAACTCTAACCCAATTAACACTCCTCAGAGGGAGTCCCAGCACATTGCCAAATAGCACGAAGTACAAACATAGGAGGTCCTCCCACGGTTGACTGCCGCTACCTCACTGCGACTCTCCTACACCTTGGGGATTGGCCCCTCGATGCGTCGTTAAACATATATAAGATATGAACACAAACTCCTCTCTTTTATGATTCGCATATTTCGAGGAGATATACCATGCTGCCTCACTTTCTTTCCCCTAGACCCAACGCCTAGCCTACAGCTTAGGACAACCTTACTCACTCAACGTTGGTCATATTCCTCTAGAAAGCAATTGCCATGCATCCAGGAGATATTATCTGATACCCTTTATCATTTCTTTATGATTAATGAAAATTGTGAATGTCCACGTGCTCAAACAATTAAGAAAATCAGCATTTGTGCACATGTGGAAAACATTTCTTTCAATGAATTTGACTATTGCTCGTATGCTGCGTTGCATGAACCTAGCACCGAGAAACCCTCATGCTACTAGGTTCTTAATTTTTAATTAACAACCAACCTAAATGGTATGCATAAAAACCAGCAATCTTTTCATCATTTCATTCAACATTTAAACACTTTTCATACACTTTACCCCCTCACTCGTTTAGGTTGTGCATCGTGCATAGGTTTAGGGTTCATTTTCCACATTTTCATTGTATAAAAAGCCATTAAAACTCACTAAAACATAAAGGTGGGGCTGAACTGAGGCTAACCCTCATACTTCAAACCCCCCATACATCCATAAACATGAATCTTATTTTTCCTCAATGTTCGGCACTCAAAATCCATTTTTTCCCTATTTCTAGTGGTTTTTCCTTGTTTTTCTTGTATTTTTCGCAATATTAAATGACTAAAAATTCAAAATGAGTTGTGGGCTATGGCCATTAGGTTCATTTTAAGCAAAAACACAAGTTTAGTTGGTGTGTCTTATTATATTTTCCATTTATATCCCAAAAAACATCCAATTTTTCCATATTTTGTGTATTTTATGGGTTTTACACTATTAATTTCATCCACAACACTTATGATTTTCTGATTTTCTAATTGTAAACAGTTGGAAGACATTTCAAACAACATCATAATACATAATCATCCCATGGGAACAAGTATCCATGAAGAAAATTGCATAAAAACACCATTTCCTTTGTAAAAATGAGATTACCATTGTTTGCGGGTTGCGGGTTTTTATTTGCCATATCTCAGGACTGATTTTGAGCTACCATTAATGCTCATGACAGTCCACAATCAGCAATCTTCCTTCCTCTTGAACCACGGAGCAATCCGGTCTTCATTGGACAAGCATCCATCATCCATTCTTCTTCTTCTTCTTCACCACATGAATCTTCCCTTAGGGGAGAGAGAGGGAGGAGAGAGAAATACTGAAATCAGAATTCTTCATAGAAACCACCATTTGATGGGCGAGAGGCAGTGATATGAACAGCAGGGAGAAGGTAGGCAAGGCCAATGATCATTTGCATAGGTTGTGTGTAGCAGGCAAGTTGCCCCTCTCCATCCCATGGCGTGATTTTCGGTGCCATCTGTTCCTCAAATTTCTTCTTCTCTCTCATGCCACGATTCCTCATTTGCATGCCTTTTGGTTGGGGGGTTAAAATTCCCCCAAAGGGCACCCCCCCTTTGGTCCATGTTGTGGCCACCCTTTCAAATCTTGACCAATTCTTGGCCATTTCCCCGTCCGGACTCGGAATCTGAAAAATTCTGGGCGTTCGGCTTGGCATCTTGCATTGGCCAGTAACTTGTGTCAACCTGCACGACTATCTGAAAAATTATTAAAAATCAACAAGTGTCGCTCGGCCCCTTTAAAGCACTTTGGCTCTTAAAATCGTCCTAGATCGAGCCGCTGCCTTTGGCGTTGAATATTTTTCCCTTGATATTCATAAATTTTAGCTATTTTTAAGCACTTCTCGGCACCAAAATTTAGATCTCACCACTTGATAGATTGGAGCCCTCAATGCATTATGTCTTGGTTACAAATGTAGGAGAGCCTCTCACCTATGATGAGGCTATGTGCAAGTGTGACAGTCACTCCTAGGAGAGGGCTATGCAATTTGAAATGGAATCCTTACATAAGAATATGACTTGGGATTTGGTTGCATTGCCTAAGGGCAAGAAGGCTTTGCCGTGTAAATGGGTGCAAAAGCTGAAAAGTACCCGTGGGAAACCCAAGATGGGGATTACAAGGCAAGAATTGTTGCTAATAAAGGTTTTAAACAGGAGCATGGAGTTGACTTTGATGAAGTCTTTTCTCCTGAGGTCAAGATCTCACCCTACACTTGGTTTTGGCCTTAGTCGCATTGCTTGACTTGGATATGTATAAGATGGATGTCAAGACTGCATTCTTGTATGGGGATTGGCATAATGAGATTTACATGGAGCAGCCTAATGGCTTTGCAGAACCTGTCAAGGAGCACCTAGTGTGTAAGTTGAAGAAAAGACTTTATGGAAGCAGGCACCTAGGGAGTGGTATCATAATTTTGATGTGTTTATATAGTCATAGGGCACTATGGATCTGTGTCTTCACACGAAGAAAGCCCGTGATGGCTCATTACTTTTTTTGGTACTTTATGTGGATGATATGTTGATAGCAAGGAAATCTTATGATGAGCTAGATGCTCTCAAATCTTAGCTGAAAACGATCTTTGAGATGAAGGATTTGGAATAGGCCTCTCATATTCTTGGTATGTGCATTAAGTGCGATAGGCATCAGGGAATACTCTATCTCTGACAGAGGGAGTACATTCATAAAGTCCTTGAGCATTTTTGCATGTATGACATGAAGTCTATTGGGTGTCCATTACCTTCTTATGCGAAGGTCTCATAGGCTGATTGTCTGTAGACAGATGAGTAGAGGGCCGAGATGGCCAAGATTCCCTATGCATCAGCCGTGGGCACTTTGATGTATGCCATGATAGCCACTCATCTAGATATCGCCTTTTGCAGTTGGTGTTGTGGCACGCTATATGGCTACACCTGGTAAGAAACATTTGGATGCCATGAAGGGTATCATGAGGTACCCGAAGGGCACAACAGATATTTGTATTTTCTATGGCAGCCAGAATACAGGTGTTGTGGGGTGTACAGACTATGATTATGTAGGACATGCAGATAGTAGGAAGTTCACTTCTAGCTATGTATTCACCTAAGCTAGAGATGCTATCTATTGGATGTCCCGGGTTCAGAAGTGTATGGCTTCATCTACCATTGAGGCTGACTATGTTGTAGCCACCGAGGCCTGCAAGGAGGCCATATGGTTAGGTCATTTGGTTCATGACCTTGGTATTGATGATATATCCATGCTTCATTTGGATTCTATGAGTGCTATTCGGCTAGCCAAGAATCCAGATTTCCATGCAAAGAAGAAACACATTGAGGTGAGGTATCACTTCATACGTGGGGTCATGTAGGACAGGTCTTGTCTATTGACCTTGTTAAGATCTCCATTGATGAAAATAATGTAGATCTACTCACAAAAAGACTCACTATTGAGTGCTTCGCCTTCCCTAGGAGATTGATGGGTGTTGGATGAGATGACATTTTTCCTCATCCTGTTGTACATGTGTACATTGTATTGTCTTTTCTTTTTTCTTTTTCACTCCTCACTAGGATAGATTTTCCTTTAAGTGGGAGGTTGCTAGGGGTAAAGGCACCTCCACCTAGCCGCCTGTATATTACTACACTGACAGTACTTGCCACAACACATTGCAGGTGGTGTGGCAAGCGCCTGTCATCACCATCACTTTCTTCTTTATTCTTTTAGTGATAGTTTGAATAAAACCAATCACACATTGTAATTGTTGGAGTTCTCATTTTGTCTCTCTCACTCTCTCTCTTTGTCTCTTGCTTTCCTGCCATAGGTCCTTCAAGTGCAAGCTTTGATCCTTCTCACCTTTCACATGTTCCTCTAAACATCATATGCACATAATGGCCAAGACTCTGAACAAGGTAGGAGCTACATAGGTTGGGTCGTATTCAGAGGTTTTGATTGCTTGTCTTTGCTCTGCATTGGTCATAAATGTTTAGCCCTCTTGTTCCCATTCGAGATGTAGAGCATACCATTTTTGGAGAAAGGAAGAGTCAAAGTCAGCTAGCTTTCTCAGCTCTTCTAGCTCTTTGCTTGTGTTGTAGAGACTTTACTCCTACGATAGGATGTAATCAACCATTGTGTGAGAGCTTACTCTTGAGAGATCTCACTGTCATCGGCCATTTTAGGAATCTTGATGAACACAAACTCATATTCCTCCCAAGTGCATGGCAAGGAGAGTACTTTCATTGCTTCAAGGAGGCCTAAGTCCCTAGTCATTCATAGCTCCTAGTTACCATAGTGAATGTGGCATCCAAGCATTTTATATAGGTGACAAGATTGTCTTTCGTATTTGTGGCTAAGTCTGAGGCCAACGTAAGGATGGATCTCCACTTATAAGAGGGACTAAGGCTTATGGGAGGTTGGGGTTTGGTTAGCTGGGTAGCTCAACTACTAATGCTTGCCTCATGGGTGGTTCAATGGGGTGTTTGTTGGCCAGTTGTGCAATGGATTAGTCTTGTGGCTCATTTGATGTGCTGCTCTTTGGTTGTGGAGTTGTTGGAATGATAGAAGTGTTAGGTTGAGTCAGTTTGGATACAGCGGGCTACTGTAGTTTTGGTTGATAGACATGTTGGGGCTCTATGGATGTTGAGTCAATTGGTTTCTCATTTCTGGCTGGCTTACCATTTTTTGGAGATGGGTTGGAGGGCCTAGATTAAGGGACATGTGTGCGACTCGTAGTCTTGGGCAACCAAATCTAGTTTTTGCCTTTGTAGTATAGCCTTGAGTGCACAATAGGTCTTTGGGTACCCATCACCGCTTGACCATTCATCTGCTTTGGTAGCATGAGCTTTGTTGTCTCCTAGGCCTAGGATGTGAGGTTCTATGGTTATGGGATCATGAGGGTTGGCTTCTAGGCAGCCTCATTTTTGTTTGGGCACCCATTTGAGTTGTTGCTCAATGGTCTTGGATGTGGCTCCTTTAGTTGGTGGCTGGTTTGTCTTGGTAGGGTGGGATAAGTTATGACCCCCTCCTTAGACCTTGCATTAGGTTCTTCTACCGATGATACATTGCAGACTGTGATGGAGCTATGCTACCCTTGTTGAAAGCTATCATTATTCGAAATTTTCCAATGGCGAGGTGAATGCCCTGTGACATTGTAGTGTGCTTGTTTCTTGAATGTTGTAATATCTCCTGTGGGCCATCAGACCCCCCCTTTTTAAAAAATTTAAATGAATTTTTTTTAACATCTCCCCCCTGGACGCCACTAGTTGGCGGAGGGAGGGAGGAAGAGCTAAACGCGTAATCGATGTAGGTAAAGGAGAGGTTGTGACAGCAAGGGGGAGATGACATGGCAGCAGTGGAGCTGCCAAGGATCACTATGGCATCCTTAAAGATGATGATAACGATGATTTTTGATAGGGGGAAGGGCACATGTGTGCCACCTCCAAACCCCCCCCCAGCTACCCATTCTTTTTAGGTTGCATGGCAATAGGTACATAGCCGTGGAGTAAAGCTAAGGGCCCCTTATCATAGGCCTTCCCCCCTTGCGAAGCAAAGGAACATGATAGAGAGAGAGAGAGAGAGAGAGAGAGAGAGAGAAGAGCCTCAAGGGAGATTTCTTTCTTGGAAGGGGTTTGGAGTATTCTCTCTCCCCATTGCGATTCCCGTGATCTCTCTATCAACTACCCCCTTTACCTGGAAAAAGGTTGCGAGAGTGAAGGCAAAGCATAGGAAACTCTGGCACAAAGGAGTGCTCCAAGAGAAGAGAAGGCCCACATTCCAAGCTCCAAAATGGCTCCAAAGCACAAACTCTCCCAAGTAAGCAGAAAAGCCACAACCACGGAAGGAGGATTGGGTAAGGATGTCATCGCTAACAAAAATGGGTTTTCGGGCTTAAACGCAAATTTGACACTTCAAAACGAGGTACCATTAAGATGTCTAGTCCTATGAACAGAATAATAAAGCATAATCATCGTAAAAAGAAATCATACTTTTGCATCACGCAAATTGCTTAACTCGAAAGGTAGTTGTAAAGGCTAATGACCATGATTTGCCACAAATGGATTAAGCATCTATGGGTTATTGCAGTACTAAGCCGAGTATTAGGCTCAATTTTTTGCAAGTTCATCTTAGGTTGCCAATGTATATAAATATACCTTGTAAGTTAATTGCATCCTATAGACCATTAGAGTGTATTAACTCGCATTTATGTTAGGTATGATGAACTCATGTACACTCGCACTTAAATACTTAGGTCACACTTTATGATTTGCATAAATTCACTAGAAGGAAATTTCATGAATGGGAACCCCGCATTGTATCATCAACTTAGGAAAGACTTGCATCTAGATTTGTGTGGCATCATGGATAGTTTCCGTTACACTACATAATAGGGATTCATCTTAAAAGGTAGATTTAAGATGCACATGTGATTTGCTAAACTTAATTGCAAGAGGCAGTTTGGGCTAGCGTTTAATTAGACTCATTTAGGATTTAATTGTAAATAAGTCAAACTATTGTTACGATCATATGTTGACTTAGAGTCAAGTAAACACGCTCATTGGTCTCCATCCTAATAATTGCAGTTGAGTAGTGTCCCTTTGGGGGATATAGATACTGCCATTACACGAGCACAAGAAGTGGAATCCGGACTACAAGCAGCCTATGCCTCTCGATGCAATTCGAATATGGGTCTATCATTGGGAAATAATATGGCGACGGCCAATGGCAGTAGTAGCCAAGGGATAGCGATGGCTAATCCTAATGGGAGAGGGAACATAATGCAGAATGTGCCTTTATTACTAGCTCCCCCTAGCATGTCGATGCCTACAGGTAGTCAAATGGCTCCAAATGGTGGAGGCTAGGTAGTTAATCCTAATACCATGCCTGTGGTTCAACAACTAGTGCCTAATCAAATTGTTAGGCCGATGGAATGACATGGTAATGATCAAGGCTACGAGTTGAGCACTTCCAATGTTCTTGGCGAGGTTAAGGACATGATGAACATTATACCGACATGATTACGGAGCAGTATCGACAAATAGCCGTTGATGTCAACTTCCTTAAAAAACAACAAAATTTGATAGGAAGTAGATACCTAGATGAGGGTGCACCTTCGAGCTTTAGCTACAAATGGTGTGCTGGGCAGCACTATCCAAGAAATTGCCCAAATATCAAGTGCGACATCTGTGGAAAATCCGGCCATTTAGCAGCCACTTGCTGGAGTAAGATTAGTTCTCTCCAGCGAGGTAGTCGGCAACCAGGGCCTGTTAATCATCGTATGCAAGGAAATGATTCCCAGTGAGAAGACTGGCCTAAACAAATACTCCAACGACCAAAGACTACAATGGAGGAGCTGCCTAGTGGTAGTGGGGTTAGTTTGATTGAGGCTGTGCGCATTAATGATGCTGAAACCTCTAATCTGCGAGCTGTCCTTATAAGAGGTCAAAAGGGTAGAGAGGCCGACAAAGATAAGCATGTCGACGGAAACCCTAATCATGGCGACAAAGGAATGCAAGTTCTGGATCTTGCCATGGAAGGGGGACCTCTGAAGCCCGTGGAGAGTAAAGCCGATGTTAAGAAGGATAGGGAATCACCGAGGAAGAAGGTGAAAGTTAAAAAAGAGGCAATAAAGCCGATTCAACGACCTAAAGAGCGGATGGTTTGGCGTGAAAAGTGAACTCTATCGAACTATCATGAATTTGATTTGGCGAGCTCTCTTTGTGAAGTCAAGCCGGATGTGAATCTTTTACAGCTTATTAAGCTTTCTCCAGGAGTACGCAAGGAATTTAGAAAGATCCTGCGTACCGGGTATATCGTGGAACCTTTGGGTATTGCGCGAGTTGGTGATGATTGGTTCGAGCATGCTGAGAAGCATTGCCCAAGGGTTGCAGCCTATGTCGATGGGATATTAGTAGATTATGCCATTGTCGACATGGGATCATCTGTTACTATTATGAGTTCTGAACTAATGGAAAGGTTGGGTCTTGCGATCCAGAAAGATACCTCCACAATTCTTAGAATGGCGGATGATAGTTTGAGACAGCCGAAAGGCTGCATTACTAAGGTCCATGTCATCGTTGCAAATGTAGAACGTCTATTGGACTTTAGGGTAATTTGTTTTGCAGGGCATCCAAGTTAGCAAGTATTACTTGGACGACCTTGGATCTTGCAAGCGGACTGTTAAGTGGATATACCCGCCGGTCGGCTGATATTTGGCAGAGGTGCTCAGCGCATGGTGATTGATGCCTATCCTGAGTCCCTACAAAGTGAGAGAGCTCCTCTATCTTCCACATAATTGGAGACATTAGAGGATTTATCCACCAGTGAGACATCATCGAGTGATGAGTCCAAAGAGGGATCCACCACGGAAGACATCTATCAGATCACTTTTGAACGAGCCGATGGAGGCCCAAGGTCGTATAAGAGATGCAGATGTTATCGAGCTAGACCTTGGTACGCCTGATGAGGCGTGACCAATCAAATTAGGGTCCATGCTCATCTCAGCAGAAAGGGAGGACTATGTGTCCCTAATTCAAGAATTCCGCGACATCTTTGCTTGGAGTTATGATGAGCTGAGAGGCATTCCTCCCAGCCTCACTGTTCATACTATTCTTGTAAAAGAAGGCAGTCGTCCTGTGCGTCAAAAAGTAAGGCGTATGCCTTTTGAACTGAGGGACGGGCTATTTGAAGAGTTACAGAAGTTGAGAAAAGCTGGTTTAATCTTCCCTATGCAACACACGGAATGGTGCTCACCAGTTGTGATCAGGAAGAAGAAAAATAATCAAATCCAATTATGTGTGGATTTTAGGGAGCTGAATAAGCAGACAGTTAAGGACTACTACCCGTTGCCATTTATTGACCAGATTTTGGATCAATTAGTGGGTAGGGAGATATACTCGTTTATGGATTGCTTTGCAGGATACAACCAGATGGCAATTGCAGAAGAGGAAAAGTTGAAAAAGACTTTTATTACTATCTTTGGTACTTTTGCGTACCATGTGATGGCCTTTGGTTTATGCAATGCGCCTGGTTCGTGGCAACGAACAGCAGATAAGACATTCGGTGACATATCCCCTGAAGAGTTGAAGCCCAAATTTGGGAGGAAAAGTGGTATCATCCTATAGCCTTTGCTAGCCGGAAGCTGGGGGTTTCAGAGATCAATTATACCTACATGGAGAAGTTTTTTCTGTCGATGGTCTTTGTGACTAAGAAATTCGGGCATTATATTCTCTATGACAAAGTTGTGCTTTATACGAAGGCGGAGGGGCTTCGATTATTGATGAATAATCTGCAGCCGCCTGATCATCTAGCGAAGTGGTTAATCACTTTGCAATAGTTTGATTATGAAATCAGGAGTAAGCCACGCACGTGCAACAAGGAAATATGATGCTAAAGAAACTGCTAGTTTCCTTTTAGAGTAGATAATATGCCGTTTTGGTCCACCGAAAGAATTAGTGTCGGACCGCAGAACCTATTTCCTGAATAAGGTGATCAAAAGCTTGACAGAGGCTTGGCAGATCAAGCACAACAAAACGCCTCCTTATAATCCGCAGGCAAATGGGTAGGTTGAAAGTACCAACAAGCAGCTTGTGGGTATCCTATCGAAAGTTGTATCTGAAAAGAAACGCGACTGGGATAAGAAGCTATATGTGGCAGTATGGGCATATAATACCACATTCAAGCTAGCCACTGGCCACACGCCGTTCAAACTAGTTTATGGTGAAGAGTGCGTTTTACCCTTAGAAATTGAGTTGCCGACCATTAGATTCGCAATAAACCATTCTTTGGGTAATGAGGACGCCCTATTAGAGTGATTTACGACCTTAGCACACCTAGATGAACTTAAGTTGCAAAGTCTAAAACACCAAGAGGTGGCTAAACGTTGCATGAAACAGTTGCATGACCTGAAAGCAAAGAAGTACACCTTTAAGAAATGACAATTGGTTTTATATTATGATGTGCGTAGGAAGCTGTTCCCAGGAAAGTTGGAACCTAAATGGGGTGGACCCTACAAGATTGTTAGGTTAGGGAAGAATAGGTCTACAGCCCTATTAGCTGATTTACAGGGAATAGATTTTAAGAATAAGGTTAATCTTAATAAGATTAAACCTTATTACTTCTAAATATGGTAATACAAGGAAAATGCATTGCAGGTCCCTGTTCGAAATGATCTAAGACCTGCGGAAAAGAGCTTAAAGGACGGTTGATGGGTCGATTAATCCCTTATTTAGAGCACCCATATCTAGAGCAAAGATACCATCAGGGGAAACTCATCTGGTGGAGCAAAGGATATAAAGTGATTGAGCAAGAAGACAGAACCTTTGTGTGGGAGATTAAAGTCTTTTGCCATCACTGCTTACGGCTGTTGACGAGTATCCCTGTTGAGTTCAATGAAGAAGGTGGGATGGAGCCGTCAGTTCATCCTCTCAACATGCTAAACTTTGATTACCATAATTACGAATAGAGGAGTTTGCGATGGCTGGCTATGTAAACCCATTTTGGACGTATACACTATATTTTGACAGAGCATCTAGGGGCCCTAATAAAAAAGGAAGTGTTGGAGTAGTAATCCGCGACCCCCGACGTAGAGTGACGATGAAGTTAGCTGCTTATCTCGGGGTAGGATTCACTAACAATATGGCGGAGTATAAAGCCTTGATTATGGGACTGTATATTGCCAAGCAAGGTGGTATTCATCGATTTTTAGTAAAAGGGGATTCCCTGTTGATCCTGAATCAGCTAGATGGGACATACATAGTGCAGAATCCCATTCTTTGTATGTATCATCGGACTGCAATGACCCTACTTGAGGAGTTTGAGAGAGTGTCTTTTCAGCTGATTCCACGTTACTGGAATCAGTTTGCGGATTCATTGGCAAATCTTGCTTATGAGGAAGACCTCTTCTTTAATTGTGGTCCTAGTTTGGATATTGTGATCAATGATGAAACAGGACCCGGTCGCTTGTGGGGTATGTTATCAGAACATGCAATATATGGCAGACGATGGTTGATATGGGTGATGCAAAGAGTAGCCGAGACCAATCTACCATTATTATCCGGGACCCATAGGTTGATTAGACAACATATTATGCGTACGCCTCTTGCTATTTATGCAGGAGGGATGGGTCATAACCTTATGCATTTAATATAGGGCTACAAGCCTATTTTTCCTCCTTGGAAGGGAACCTATTATTGTATATCTGTGCTATTCCAGGGAAGGATGTGTAGGTGCTACTTTGTTTCATTTCATTAGGCCAAGAGGGCCGATGTTGCGAGGTTTTAAATGCTTAATTTCATTAGGCCAAGAGGGCCAATTAAGTTTTGTAGCGAAGTGTTTTATTTCATTAGGCCAAGAGGGCCGATTCAATTTTGTAGTGAAGTGTTTTATTTCATTGGGCCAAGAGGGCAAGTTGTCTGTTTAGTGCAGGTGTGGTTAATGGTTTCTTGTTTGAGTTCTGTGCTAGACAGGTTTGAAGACGAGCTTGGAAGGAGCTTTGTGTTGCGTGGAAGCTTCTCGTGGCCCTGTCCAGGTGATATCTTTCCTTTATGAGTACTGTGATTTTTATGCTATATGTGGTTGAGTACTTGTTAAGGGGTTTTTCGTTTCTTGTTGGGGACTAGCGTCCAAGGCATGAAGTCCCCAGGATTAGGTTCAGTATGTTTGAGGGAGGTCTGAGTAGTTGTTGCCTCTTGTAAAGACATTGTCAAGCATCAGAAGACCTGTGTTAGAAAGAAGTCCTAGTGACCCTGTTTTGCTAGCCTGCTAGGCAACTATTCTAGGCGCTCTTGTTAGTTTTGAGGCCGTTAGGGAAGCCTGCAAAATGAAAAAAAAATGATAAAGAAAAAAAACCCTGAATATCTTAAAGAAAATCAATAAATACAAAGGTGTGTAAAAAGGGGTTCTAACCCCTAGCAAAGAAAAGGACAGAAAGGAAAATGTATCCGCAGATGATCATTGCCTTGCGAAGGCCTGGTAGGTTCCTAGGGACGAGTCAGACCCGGGGCCGATGCCTTGTCTTCCTAAGGGTGGCATCTTGCTGAACAGAAAGAAATTGAGAAAGATTGGAGCGAAAATAAAAGTGAGCGTCAGAAAAGGATTAAGTGTCGCCTTGCGAGGGCTTGGTAGGTTCTTGGGTACCGAGATAGGTCCTGAGGCCGATGCCCTGTTCTCCTTGGGTCACTACGCTCAGCTCCCTCCTTTTTACACGCCCAAGTATGTCAATAAAATAAAACCCTAAAAGAAGAAATGTGTTACTAGAAAATACTTCTTGATCAGGCTATAAGAGTCCTCGACTAGTAGGAACTCCTGGTTGTGTTGTCTTTACTTAGGTAGGTCGTTCAGACCACCACTTAGGGCAACCCCTTTTGATAGTTCTTTTTAGTTTGGCCATGTTGGAGCAGTCGGTTAGTGACTAGTTGCAGACCTTCTATCAGATTATGCTAGGCCTACGCCTTGTGGATGTCATGCCTTGGTTCTGTCAGGGGGTAGGGAGAGCGTTGTGCTGTGTTTAGTATATATTTGTTTTGCATCAGCTTGATGCTTTCTTTGGTTGTTTTGTGCAGATCTATTGTGGGATTCGACGGGCTGAGTCGCCCTATCCCGTGGTCGCCAATGAAAGAAGAATTTTGGTGCCAAGAAGTGCTTAAAAATAGCTAAAAATTATGAATATCAGGGGAAAAATATTCAACATCGAAGGCGGCGGCTCGATCTAGGACGATTTTAAGCGCCAAAGTGCTTTAAAGTCCCCCGAGCGACACTTTTTGATTTTTCTTAATTTTTTAGAAACTCATGCGGGTTGACACGAGTTACCAGCCAATGCGGGATGCCAAGTCGGACGCCCAGGATTTTTCAGAGCTCAATTCCGAGTCCGGACGGGGAAATGGCCAAGAATTGGTCAAGATTTGAAAGGGTGGCCACAACATGGACCAAAGGGGGGGTGCCCTTTGGGGGAATTTTAACCCCCCAACCAAAAGGCATGCAAATGAGGAATCGTGGCATGAGAGAGATGAAGAAATGTGAGGAACAGATGGCGCCGAAAATCACGCCATGGGATGGAGAGGGGCAACTTGCCTGCTGCACACAACCTATGCAAATGAACATTGGCCTTGCCTACCTTCTCCCTGCTGATCATATCGCCACCTCTCACCCGTCAAATGGTGGACTCTATGAAGAATTCTGATTTCAGTCTTTCTCTCTCCTCCCTCTCTCTCCCCTAAGGGCAGATTCATGTGGTGAAGAAGAAGAAGAAGAATGGATGATGGATGCTTGTCCAATGAAGACCGGATTGCTCCGTGGTTCAAGAGGAAGGAAGATTGCTAATTGTGGACTATCATGAGCATTAATGGTGGCTGGAAATTAGTCCCGAGATATGGTAAATAAAAACCCGCAACCCGCAAAGAACGGTAATCTCATTTTTACAAAGGAAATGGTGTTTTTATGCAATTTGCTTCATGGATACTTGTTCCCATGGGATGATTATGCATTATGATGTTTTTTGCAATGTCTTCCAACTGTTTACAATCAGAAAATCAGAAAATCATAAGTGTTGTGGATGAAATTAATAGTGTAAAACCCGTAAAATACACAAAATATGGGGAAATTGGGTGTTTTTTGGGATATAAATGAAAAATATAATAAGATGCACCAACTAAACTTGTGTTTTTGCTGCAAATGAACCTAAGGGCCATAGCCCACAACTCATTTTGAGTTTTCAGTCATTTAATATTGCAAAAAATACAAGAAAAATAGGGAAAAACCACTAAAAATAGGGAAAAAATGGATTTTGAGTGCCGAACATTAAGGAAAAATAAGATTCATGTTTGTGGATGTATGGGGGGTCTGAAGTATGAGGGTTAGCCTCAGTTCAGCCCTACCTTTATGTTTTAGTGAGTTTTAATGGCTTTTTATAGAATGAAAATGTGAAAAATGAACCCTAAACCTAAGCACGATGCACAACCTAAACGGGTGAGGGGGTAGAGTATATGAAAAGTGTTTAAATGTTAAATGAAATGATGAAAAGCTTGCTGGTTTTTGTTGAGATATCGAGCTCCACTCGTGATACGCCAGGGTGACCGTTGTGTATTTATGTCACCGACTTGTCAGTTGCAGATGCGGTTGGTACACCGCCCCTAAATAATAGCTACATGATAGCTATCCTTATCTACTCTAGTTCGTGGCTCAGTTAGTATGCCACCTTAGTTAGTTGAGTTTGGTTTGAGACCCATATAGAGGGTTCTTCTATTTCTTTGTATGTGAGTTCTTTTTGGCTTACACAACTAAGAAGAGGAAAACTGTTTTCAGCCTCCACCCTTGTGTGTCTTCCCCCATTGTGCAAGCAAGAAAGCTTCAAGCGAGACTCCTTCCTTCTCTCCCACAATCTTGACATGGTATCAGAGCCTTGTTCGTGGTAAGGAGCTCAAGAAAGCAAGCCAAGCTCGCGGTGGTCTGGTAAGAGGAGCAGTGTTGCTTTCATTTTCTGTTTTGGGAGCAGATCTCTGCAGGTAGCACAGCCGGAAATTGCAGGAGTGCATTGTCTCAGGTTGAGACGCCCTTCGCGGTGAAGCAAGAGGGCAGTATATGCTGCGGGAAAGGGCTTCAGCCCTTGGCGACCTTGTTTTTTTAATTTGAGGCCATTTCGGGGCCTGTTTTGCAGACGGAAGTTTTCTGCATGCACTCAGGAAAAGGCTCAGTTTTATGCTGTGCGACCACTGTTCTACAGGTCGGTGAAAAGTTACTGTAGAAATTGCATCGTATGCTTGTGCGCAGAGACATTGGGAGTTTCAGAATCATCCTTGGTTCCTGTTTATGCAAAATCGTCACTAGGAAGTGACTGTGTGGTCAAATACCACTTTCGCCAGTTTTGCAGATTTGCCCTTGTGAGGGTGAAGCTGTGTTTTTTGCAGTGACAGAATTTTTTGCAGTATTCTGTAATGGCATCTGATTCTCTCTCACAGATTGTCACTGAAAAGCTTGACAAGAACAACTTCCAAGGATGGAAGTTTAGAATGACGAATTTCCTTATGGGAAAAGGATATTGGGAATTTGTTGCAGGAAATGAAGAAGAACCAGTTCTTCCTGATGTTCCCAATCAACAGCAAATGCAGGCATTCAAAGCATGGCATGAGAGAGCCAGGAAAGTTATGTACTGGCTGTCTATCAGCATTTCAGACTCTATGATTGTGCATATTCAGGATGCAAGTACGCCAAAGGAGGCATGGGATACTCTGTCAAAGATGTATAGCACAAATACGCAAGCCAGGAAAATGCAGCTCAAGCAAGAGTTGCACAATGTGCAAAGAGAAAATATGAGCATCAACGACTACCATATGAAGGTGAAGAAGATTGCAGATGCACTTGCTTCCATTGGGTCACCAGTGGAAGATGATGATTTAGTTTCTGTGACCTTGAATGGTCTAGGAAAGGATTATGCACAGTTTCGAACATCCATTTCAGTTCGTGAAAGATTTCCTGATTTTGAGGAGTTGATTGCTCTTCTAATTTCTGAGGAACAGAGAAATGGTGGTGCATCTTCTTCAGGAGGAACTTCAAAAGAAGCTGTCTTCTACTCAAATGCTGGAAGAGGTAGAGGCAGAGGTAGAGGAGGCCGATTTGGAGGCCGTGGTAGAAATCAGAATATGCAGCAAACTCAAGAAAACCAGTCCTATGGAGGAGGACGTGGTAACTCTAGAGGCAGGGGGAGCCAAAGAGGTCGTGGTGGATGGCAAAGAGGTCAAAATGCAAACAGTAATGTTGAATGCTACTACTGTGGTAAAATGGGTCATATGGCTAAAGACTGCTATAAAAAGCAGAATGACATCATGAATGGAAAACTGCAACAAGGGAGTTATGCATCTTCTAGCAGACAGGGTGATGACAGAAATGAGCATTTGTTCATGGTGCAGCACATGAACAATTCTGTGACAAGTGCAGAAGAAAGCAATGATGTATGGTATGTTGACTCAGGTGCATCAAACCACATGACAGGTCATGCAGAATGGATGGAGGATGCAAGGAAAATGGAAAAACCAGGATTTGTGGAGACTGGTGATGATACTGCACATCCTATTGTGCAGATTGGAAAAATTCCCTTGTCTATGCAGGATGGGAAAAAGAAATACCTGTCCGATGTATTTCATGTCCCGAATATCACCAAGAATCTAGTTTCTGTTGGTCAAATGGTTGAACAGGGCTTGCAGGTCAGATTTAATCCTCATGGATGCTTTGTTGAGGATATGAAAAATAAAGGTCGCTTGATAGCAAAAGGAAAGAAGAAGGGCAGAATGTTTACGTTGGATGCAGACATGTCTGAATTGAGTGCAGCAATGTTTGCACATGGGACCGGTGTAGTTGCAGATATTGATATCTGGCATAAACGCATTGGTCATGTTAATGTACAGCGACTTAAATCAATGCAGGCCCAAAATATTGTTACAGGATTGCCCAAATTCAAGGTTGCAGAAATGCATAAGGTATGTGAAGCCTGTCAGTTTGGAAAACAGGCAAGGAAACCATTTCCTAGACATGTTCAAGAGAGTGAGAAGCCATTGGAATTAATCCACTCTGATGTGTGGACTACTAAAGCTGCATCTCTTGGAGGCTGTCATTATTTTGTCACTTTTATTGATGACTATAGCAGAAAAGTTTGGGTGTATTTTATGAAAAAGAAAAGTGAAGTTTTTGGGCATTTCAAAACTCTTAAAGCTATGGTTGAAAAAGAAACAGGCCTGCAGATAAAATGCCTAAGGTCAGATGGAGGGGGAGAGTACCTCTCAAATGAGTTTGCAAGGTTCCTGCAGGAGCATGGCATAAAGCAGCAATATTCATGTAGTTATACCCCACAACAAAATGGAATTGCAGAAAGAAAAAACAGACATATTGGAGAGGTGTCTCGTGCCATGCTCAATGAAAAAGACCTGCCTGATTTTTATTGGGCTGAAGCAGTTGCTACAGCAGTCTACATAATGAACAGGACTCCCACTGCAGCAATACATGGAATGACTCCAGAGGAGAGGTATACTGGTAGGAAACCAGATATTTCTCATCTGAAAATTTTTGGTTGCATTGCCTATGTACATGTGCCAGATGAGCTGAGATCCAAGTTGGATCCAAAAGCTGAGAAGTGCATCTTTATTGGTTACTCTCTGCAGCAAAAAGGGTATAGATGCTATAACCCTTCTACTCGTAAGTTTACAGTGAGCAGAGATGTTGTTTTTGATGAGATGAGTAGCTGGTATAAACCAGTAAATGTGATTGATGATGTAGATGCACAAAATGGTAATGCTGCACAGAATTCACAGCAGCTGTCACAAAATATTAGTGGACCTGGAGCGTCCTCTAGCAGTGGTTCACATTCTTCGCCATGGACAGGCAGATTGAGATCAGGAGAATCTTCTCAAAGCAATGCAGATAGTGGTATGCAGGTATCACGAAAAGGAAAAGAGAAGGTTGATCAACCCATGTTTGATGTGAATGCAGGTCACTCTTATGTGGATGGTGAATCCAGTGGCTCAGAGCAGAGCATTGATGATGAGTTGGGTATTCCTTCTATTGTTACACCTGGAGTAAGGAAGACCAGGGATGTTTTGAGAGCACCTGGGAGTGAACCTACTTTGCGCAGGTCTACGAGAGCTAGGTATCCTGTGGATAGGCTGAAATATGATGGATTTACAGCCATTCACTATGCATATATGGTCAAAGTGATACAGGAACCAGAACCCACTTCTTTTGAGGAAGCCATGGGAAAAGAAAAATGGGAGAAAGCCATGGATGAAGAAATGGATGCCTTGGAAGCAAATGCTACATGGGAATTGGTACCTTTGCCTAAAGGTAAGAATGCAATTGGCTGTAAGTGGGTTTATAAGGTGAAGCACAATGCTGATGGTTCTGTGAACAGATACAAGGCAAGATTAGTAGTCAAGGGGTATGCACAAACATATGGCATTGACTATGAAGAAACATTCAGTCCGGTTGCAAGGATGGCAACCGTAAGAGCAGTCATTGCTATGGCTGCATCAAAGGGATGGTCTTTACATCAGATGGATGTAAAGAATGCCTTCTTGCATGGTGATTTGCAAGAAGAGGTCTATATGGAGCAGCCACCAGGTTATGTGCATGCTGTTCATCCTGAGTTTGTTTGCAGGTTGAAGAAAGCCTTGTATGGCTTGAAGCAAGCACCTAGAGCATGGTCTGACAAGATAGGACAGTATCTTGTCACTATTGGCTTTCAGATTTCCAAGGCAGATTTCTCACTTTATGTGAGAAAGACAGAGAAAGGTATTATGCTGCTTGTCATTTATGTTGATGATTTGATTATGACAGGTGACAGTGATGAAGATATCCTTCATGTGAAAATGCTATTGAAGCAAAAGTTTGAGATGAAGGATTTGGGAGAGCTGCGTTATTTCTTGGGCATTGAGGTGATTAGATCACCAAGTGGGATACAGCTCTTGCAGAGGCAGTATGGATTGGACATGCTGTCCAAATATGGGATGACAGGCTGTAAGCCTATTTCAGTTCCTTTGGAGCAGAATGTGAAGCTGAGCGCAGATGTAGGTGAGCTTCTGGAAGACCCTACTATGTACAGACGCATAGTAGGAAGCTTGATTTATATGACTATTACCAGGCCAGATTTGAGCTATGCTGTTGGATTGGTAAGTCAGTTTATGCAGGCTCCAAGGAAACCACATTTGGATGCGGCTAGACGCATACTCAGGTATGTGAAGTCCACATTGCAGTATGGACTATTTTATGAGACTGGGGTTCAGATACAGTTGCATGGATACACTGATGCTGATTGGGCTGGTAGTATTTCTGATAGACGATCTACCAGTGGATATGTGTTCTCTTTTGGGAGTGTTGCAGTCACTTGGAGCAGCAAGAAACAGCCTACAGTTGCCTTGTCGAGCACAGAGGCTGAGTACAGGGGTGCAGCAATGGCTGCATGTGAGGTAGCTTGGTTGCATAAGCTACTTTATGATATGCATCAGTCTACAGATGGGCCAGTTGTCATTTATTGTGACAACATGAGTAGTATACACTTGGCAAATAACCCAGTCTATCATGCTAGAACAAAGCACATTGAGGTGCATTATCACTATGTGCGAGAGAGGGTTTTACTAGGTCTTATTGATCTAGTTTATGTCAGCACAGAGGATCAGGTAGCTGACATATTCACGAAGGCATTGGGCGCAGAGAAGCTGCGCAAGTTCAGAGACCTGCTTGGTGTGCAGGAATTGGGATTGAGCTCGAGGGGGAGTGTTGAGATATCGAGCTCCACTCGTGATACGCCAGGGTGACCGTTTGTATTTATGTCACCGACTTGTCAGTTGCAGATGCGGTTGGTACACCGCCCCTAAATAATAGCTACATGATAGCTATCCTTATCTACTCTAGTTCGTGGCTCAGTTAGTATGCCACCTTAGTTAGTTGAGTTGGTTTGAGACCCATATAGAGGGTTCTTCTATTTCTTTGTATGTGAGTTCTTTTTGGCTTACACAACTAAGAAGAGGAAAACTGTTTTCAGCCTCCACCCTTGTGTGTCTTCCCCCATTGTGCAAGCAAGAAAGCTTCAAGCGAGACTCCTTCCTTCTCTCCCACAATCTTGACAGTTTTTATGCATACCATTTAGGTTGGTTGTTAATTAAAAATTAAGAACCTAGTAGCACGAGGGTTTCTCGGTGCTAGGTTCATGCAACGCAGCATATGAGCAATAGTCAAATTCATTGAAAGAAATGTTTTCCACATGTGCACAAATGCTTATTTTCTTAATTGTTTGAGCACGTGGACATTCACAATTTGCATTAATAATAAAGAAATGATAAATGGTATCAGACAATATCTCCTAGATGCATAGCAATTGCTTTCTAGAGGAATATGACCAACGTTGAGTGAGTAAGGTTGTCCTAAGCTGTAGGCTAGGCGTTGGGTCTAGGGGAAATAAAGTGAGGCAGCATGGTATATCTCCTCAAAATACGCAAATTATAAAAGAGAGGAGTTTGTGTTCGTATGTTATATATGTTTAGTGACGCATCGAGGGGCCAATCCCCAAGGTGTAGGAGAGTCGCAGTGAGGTAGCGGCAGTCAGCCGTGGGAGGACCTCCTATGTTTGTACTTCGTGCTATTTGGCAATGTGCTGGGACTCCCTCTAAGGAGTGTTAATTGGGTTAGAGTTGGACTACAAGACGTGATACAAACGTAAGATGTTTAGGAAGATGATGCATGTGTCATCCACACTCCTGACTGCGAGGCCATGGGGTTGTTGAGCACATGATAGAGGTCTGGCTAATGCATGAGCCAGTGCTAGCCCGTTTTAGGTCCCATCAAGTGGACATCTATCTCTAGTAGACCATCTGTGTGCTGCCTGTCCAACATCCTGGACATGTGTACCAACTACTACTGCAAGCTAACCATCTGGTTGTGCAAGTTGTATTGGAGCACGGGGCTCCTCCTAGAATATATCCATGCATATCTCTGCCACCTTCTCAAGCTGCTTATGCATCTTTTCTTCATGGAAAACTACATCATGGCTATGGATGACTTTCCATGCTTTCGGATCCCAAAGGCAGTAACCCATCTCGCATTTGTCACTCTCAGGATCCATCTTACTATGCTTGTCCTTGGTCACATGTAGAATTCCTTAGACACATAGATGCACATAAGATGGAGGTTTCCTAGTCCATATCTCCTCTACAACCTAGAAATCCAAACCATTGAAAGGTGATCTATTTACGATATGCACAGTTGTATTGACTGCCTCAGTCCAAAAGCTCTGTGGTAGGCTTGCATGGCTAATCCTACTGCATACAAACTCTTGGATGATTCTATTCATATGCTCAGTCAAACCATTCTAGGGTGGGGTATAGGGGGTGGTCAAATGATGCTTAATACCCCTCTCGTCACATAGCTTCTCAAAGACATGTGACACATATTCTCCTCCATTATTAGTCCTAAGGAATTTCGGCCTATGCCCATTCTAGTTCTCAATCAATGCAAGCCATCTCTAAAATAGAGCTAAGACATCAAATTTAAGCTTAATGGGATAAGCCCAAACTTTACGCAAGAAATTGTCAATAAACGCCATAAAATACTTTGCACCACCCATAGACTAATGGGGCATGGGCCCACTGACATCCAAATGTACCAATGCTAAGGACTCACTCAGGATGTCCTACCAAACTTATTATGTGTATTCCTAGTATATTTGCCATAAAGACAATGCTCACATAAATTAAAACATGCATAGTCAAAGGGGTAGTAAGTACTGCAAAATGAGAAAGAATTTTCATTCCCTTCAAGGATATATGGCCCAAATGGGCATGCCAAAGAGATACATGTGGGATGAAACCCACTGACAAAACATGGTCAACAAAGGACCCATCAACTATAAGAGGATAGAGGTTGCTTGCCTTGGCACCTCTAGCAAGCACAAGTCTACCATGTGTGATCTTCTAGGCAAAATCCCCAAAAGAGACATCAAACCCAGCATCATCAAGATGCCCTAAAGACATAAGAGTGCGTGTAAGTGTAGGTACATGACGTACATCTTGTAATAGAAAAGTATTTCTAGTAGAGAATTGCAGCCATACATCCCTAATGCCAACAATAGTAAGTGACATGTCATCACCCAAGCGAACTGAACCAAAGACAATGCGGTAGGAGTGGAACCACTCACGACATTGTGTAACATGAAATGAAGCACCACAATCCAAAAGCCAGCACTACGCATACATAGAATGAACCTTGGTCAATAAGGTAGCATCACAAGAACTAGCTGCAAGTATGTACTCCCCATCAGAGTCCTCAATTTTCATGACATTTATTTCCTTGATTTTCACACTCCATTTCACAGGTACCATACTACAATCAAAGAACTTTTCCTGTACTTTGTCTTTTCCCTTATCTTTGTGCTTCTCATTGTGCAAGTCATGACACTGTGGGCATATATGACCCTTCTTGCCACAATGATGACATGTCACATTAGCATTTCTCCCATGAGACTTGCTACACAACTTACCACGTGACTTAGACCTAGACTTCTATGAGTCTCTGCAATAGCCATTCCCAAGATCATTCTTTACATTACCATCTCTACCTCTAATAGTCAAAGCATGCGACACACGAGAGGCATCCAATTTCTTACAGTTTATCTCTTCCTGTAGGAGAGCACTCTCTACATCAGGCAAGTTCAAAATAGTAGCAGGAGCACATAAGGCAATGCAAGAATACATCCCATGACTCACTCAGAGTCCCAAGCAAAAACAATGGAGTAACTTCATCATTGAAGGTAATGCCCTGCGAAGTCAAGTTCTTCAGGATAGTATGGAATTGGCTCAAATGATCAGAAATTGTCATGTTCACCTTCATGCGTAGATCCATAAGTTGCTTTAGCCAATACATCTGACTTAATGGACATTTTTTGTCATAGAGGTTCTTGATCTTATCCCAAAGCTTCCAAGCACTCTGTGCTTCCTCAACCACATTGTAATGCACCTGTTCAATGGGAGACAAGATAAGGGTGGACTTGCAAAACTCATCAAGCTCTATCCATTCTTCATCAATCATAGTTTCAGGCTACTCTCCATGCAACCTTAGTGGTTTTATCTGCGATTTCTGCACCAATACCTGCCAAACTTGACTTTTCCAATAGGCATAATTCATATCATCAAGCTTAGTGATGTTGAAGATAGCACTGTCAATCAAAGAAGAAGCCATAGTATAGTCCAAAATGGTGTAGACAGTTCAAAATTGCTTGTTGTTTTCTGTTTTAAACAGCCAAACTATTATCATGCATGCGTGACTTTGGGGGGTTTATTTTTAATTACAAATATTAATGGTGTTTGAATAGCACGTATGCGTGTGCACTATGGATGAATTTTGGGAATTAGGTGGATTATGGTGCTAAAGTGCACGTGCAACAATGGGGGTTCCTTTTATAATTAACTCTCGGGTTCATTTTAATTACACATTTAGGGAAGTGAATTGTGGTAATTGTGTGGGTGCAATAGTCAAGTGATTGTTATTTACAATTACTCGTGTGTTGATGTGCATGTGAAGAGGGAAAAGATGAGAAGAAAAAAACTTGGCAGTATGTGGGCACTTGCAAGATTTGATACGCAAAAATCCTTCATCCACTCAATGCGAAGAAACAAAAAGATCAAAATGACCATGAACTAATAGCTAATGATGTTGCCCACTGAGTATCATCAAAAGTACATAAAATTAGGATGATTCAACATGAAAAGTACATTACAGTCCATGCATAATTGCTTGCTATAATAAATTACAACCATGTACAATGAGAGCAAACTGTAGCAAAAATGAATGCACCAAGTTAACCACTGATTGTCAAAGCATAACCAACATCAAGCGGGCATAAATCAGCATGTGATAGTCATACGAACATCAAGAAAACACCCAAGCGTGTCAAATGAACCTTTCAGTAAGCCGGCACACCCCCTGTATAATAGGACAAAGTGTATACAACACTGGCAAGACGTGACACAAATAGGTGTATGCTTAGGGAGTGCAAAGCCCAAATTAGCCCAAGTACATCTGTGAGGACCATGACATATCAACCATGCAACATCCAAGTGAAGATCCGAGTCTCAGGTTTCGGAATGCTCAAGTAGCATAAACCCACTTGCTCTATGTTTGTCAAGCATATCAAGATGCTCCCACTGGCACAAAAGCTGTAAATGTTAAGCAAGAAAGCTTAAACAAAGCATGTAAGAGTGCACCAGTTGACAAATGTCCAAGATCAAGCATCAATGAGACATCTCGAGTATATAAGCTCCATAGCATCCATAGACATCGAGTACATCCAAACTATAACTCTAGAAAGACAAGAAATAGCCAAAGTAAGCTCTAGGCAATTAAATTTCAAGCCCAAGTAAGCTGCAGTAGCAATCAACTCCAAGACAATGTAAATAGCATGTATAGAGATGGCATAAGCCAAGCATGTCAAGACCGGTTAGACATAAGCAAAGTACATGCCATAAGTGCATCGAAGATGGAGATCCAAATTCTATGCAAAGTGAGCTCAAGATCAACCAATTATCTAATAGCAAATCCAAGATTCATGTCGATCCCCTAGAGTCACTACATCAATGTATACATCCAAGACATAGCCCAAATCCAATAGGCATATCCAAACATAAGCAAATGAGCTTCAGCCCTGAATATTCTAGCAGAAAATAAATGTCCAAAACTAAGCAAACAATAGCTTAATCCAAGCTCAAAACCATAGGCAAATCATAGGCATACGTTCCTATATGTGTAGGCACCAACCGGGCATAATCGGGCATCAAATGACTATGTATCATAAGCATAAAAAGTAATGACAGGGGGCTGTCCTATTTTGTTCTACTTGTGGACTATGTAAAATAGTCAATGACTAAGAAAATTCAGCCCCAAAATCATCTCACATCATAGGCATACATTCCCCTAGCATTCGGGGAGCATTCAAGACCAATTGGGCAACCAATGTCAACGCCAAAGGGGTCCAAACATAAAATGCTAATGTAGTATTGCTATGGCTGCCCGTAAACTATGTATAATAGTCCCAAAACTAAAGTGAATCACATCAATTCTGAATGCCAAGGCTCGAGATCAAATGCCAAGCATAAACCAAGTGTACACTTCCCAAATGAGGTTGCCAATGAGACTGAGATGAGATGTCCCAGGGGCTGCCATGAAATGGCATAAATTCATGCTGATTTTTTGGGTTGCTGCTCACATTTTTGGGCTATCTCAAAGTGTTAGGAAGCTCAAGGGGGTTCCAAAGAAGGCATACAACAAGCCTCAAGTAGCCACAAGAGATCTATGATGAGATATGAAGCACGGGAGATTCAATGGTGCTGCCCCCTTTCTCTTCTCAGACATGTAGACTTGTAAACTCAATGAAACCCTGAAACAAATGAAGAAATACTTCTGATGCAATGCATTGAGGGTGTGCAAGTGGGCCGCGTAGGTGCTCAGGAAGCCGAGGAGTGACAGGAGCTCGAGAGAGTCGCCTATGGCTACTGACAAAAAGACCCAATGAATGTATGGATTCAATAGGAAGATGAAGATGCCATGAACCAAGCTCAAGTAGTCATGAATCCATGCTTTGATACTAGTTGAAAGGTGAGAATGATTGAAGCTTGCACTTGGAGAGCTATGGAAGGAGAGCAAGAGCAAGAAAGAGAGAGAGACAAAATGGGAACTCCAAGAGTCACAATGTGTGACCAGGCCTTCCTTTATTCAAACTGTCACTAAAAGAATAAAGTGACAATGACAACGGGTGCCCACCACTTGCAGTGTGTAGTGGCAAGTACTGTTAGTGTAGTGATATATGGGCGGCTAGGCGCAGAGGTGCCTTTACCCCCAACAACATGTCATGACCCGTCCCTATTTGGATTGACTCTTGATGATTGAGGAAGAACTACACATTGCTAGTAGTGTAGACTCTCGAAACTTCCTATGACCAATGTCTTGACCTACATTATGCAAATAGGCATTAGGCCTCGAAACATGGACAGTCACACCTACTTGGAGTATAATCCAAACTTCTACGATTGTCTCATGATGAAGTAAAGCACAACAAGCATGTACTTAATGCCCGTAACTCATCATCCTTCAATCTTAGGAAGAATTTTCATCATTCTCGGGGGGGAGGGGGTAAGGTGGAAAAGAAAACATGACTTGAACTTCAAAACTTCAAACCAAATTTCAAAAGTAAAAAAGGACGAATAAAGGAAACTTGTACTTGAACAAAATCTTTTATGGAATTCGTGCTTGAAATGTGTGGATTTCTTGAAGAAAATCTTTTATGGAATTCGTGCTTGAAATGTGTGGATTGCTTGAAGTATAAAAGGTTTCCATTCCTAATTGGAACATCACACCATTCCATAATGTTTGATCTTAAACTTTTTCTTTTTTGCAAAAAGTGCTCTCAAAGGAGCTAATTGTAAACTGTTGTGCCATAATAGGAACTTGAGAGGGCAGGTCAATTCTCGTTCCTTGGGGAAGTTACTATATGTATATCCTCTACATCATGTGCATTCAATGCCTATTTATAAATATCCTTATCTGTGAATTTTTCAAGAATAAAACATAACCCTTTTCTATTCAATCTGTAAATGACCCCTTTATATTACACCCTTTTGTATGTAAAAAATATATAAAAATAGTATCTTAAAAATACTTATTTTGAACCTATGTTATGCATACATATATTCATGAGTAACTTACCTAAGTCTCGTTCTTAGGGGAAGGGCACAACAAGTACCGATTGGCCACTAAAATGCAAGTCTACAACAACCAGCTAAAGTATCACAACATCGGCAATTTGGAAGAGTTGGTGAACAAGGAAGGCACCAAGGACGGGGTTGGAAATTGAAAAAGAAATATTCTCAGCTTACCAACTCAAAATAATACACCAAATAGCCACCCAACAAAGGCAAATAAGCGACTCGAGGAAAAAGCTAGAAGAAGCCAAACAAGCAATAGAAAGGAAAATGGAGGAGAAGGTTGCATAAGAGCCCCATTGCAAGAAAGAAGGAGAACAACTGATGCTGGAGGGAGACTTCTCAGTCCTCTTGCAGTAGAATGAGCAAATGCAAGATTACCTTGACCAGCTAAAGAAGATCGAAGACAAGCTCATTAAAGAGCTCGAAAGGGTTAGGACCCAAGCCTATGTAGAGTGCAACAAGGAGAAACTACAAAAGGAACAATTGCTCAAGGAAGTGTGTGAGGCCAAGGCACAAAGAGACAAAGTATCAACCAAAAAGCTGACAGAGGTAGAAAACCAACTTTAGGTGGCCATTTTAGATTGAAAATGACTAGCAAAGAAGTTGAACAACCTCAAACAGTAGAAAGAAGAAATGCTCAAAATTTGGAAAGAGCAAGAACAAACTGTAACAATACTAACTCAATGCCCAAATCAGGGCGTAGAGAGGCTAAATGAAAAGGCTAGGGCATGGGAAGAATAGACCATTGAAAGACTTAGAGACCTCACCAAATGTCTCACCTTGGCAGAGAGTGAATGAATCATGGCATTGAAAAGGGCAGAAACATGGAGGCAGGACTTGAGGTCCAATAGCAAGCCTTTCTAAACACAGCCTTGCATGTGACCCAAAGATGAGGGTGAAGATACCATGGAAGGGCTCCAGAGGAAGCTAGAACCTACAAGACTAGCCTTGAGATACAACCTCCATGAAAAAGTACCAAAAGAGAGCACCAACCTGAGCATGGGGCAACAACGACAATACCTAAGTAGACTGGACTTTTGACTAAGGTTCTTAAAGAATTAGGGTTTCGAGAACCATAGCAGCAAGCTCAACCATCCATTGTAGCTCCAATGGAATTACCAAGACGAAGAAGAGCACCTAGAAGACTCGAGCACAGTATAGTACAATATATGGCCATCTTCAAAGATATGAATGACAATCACTTCACCAAGTGTAGCCACCCTTTCCTATCAATGATACCTCTAAATATACGTGTGAACATAAAGGGCTACTTGCAGAGTAGACCCTTCCTTACCATGTCTCTTAGGTCCCCTCAAAATATTATTACTGAGAAGAGCATCATGATCATGTCTAGCATGCTCCCTCCCAATGTATCTAAAAAAAAAAGAGAAAATAAAGAAAATACCCACACAAAGAAAAAGGAAAGGAACAACAAGATTTCCCATGTAATATCAGAGTGCCACAAACACTGCATCTAGGGGTTCTCAGGTTAGGTATGTCAGATGGCCTTAGTGGGTTCTATGCCTAGCGCTCTAGTCCTCCATGTCCCCCCACTTCACACTTAGGGCACATAAAGGGCATGACACACCTAGGGAGTTTGCACTCGCCTATGGTTAGACATGTCTCCCTAAGTCTCACACCCATAATACCTCCCCTCTTATACACAAATTGGATGGTCAAGTGTGGGATAATACCACAGGCTTCCCTCCTAAGGTTTGACCCAACTCCCAATTTCATTGGCACGAACACCCTACACTGCACAGTGAGTTAGACACACCCCTAGGTAGTGCACTTTATTTTTCTTTTCATGTGCATTCAACAACTGACGATCCACCCCACTGACTTCGAAGACCCCTATTCCCCACTCAAATCTATCCTCGACCTCTGCAATCTCTCATCCAATTTTCTCATGCTTATTCTCCTCATCCAATCTCCAAGAAACTCCATCATCAACCCACATGATAACAATTTAACCACTCGAGCCCTCATCAACCAAGAGCCAGCAAGTGCCATATGGAACTCTGGCACTCGGCTAGGAGGGGAGTAATGTTAACCCTAATGCAAAGAAAGTTTAAAAATAAAAATAAAAAGACGCAAGGCAAAGTGGAAAAAGACAACCCGCAGTTGAAGAAATAGGACGAAGTTAAAAGCATAAGGACAACCTTAAAAGTTCAAGACAAGTGCAAAAGAGGAAAGATGCATTTTAAATATAAAAGTGCACTCTAAATCCTTGTAAAAGACCGCCACACTCCCTCTTGTGAAATTTGCAAATGTAGATGGGCATGGGTGAAGGCACAATGCAAATAGAAAGGGAATAGGAAAAGAGAACCTAGGCTAAAATAGTCGGGCATGTAAAAAAGGATGGGTGTCCAAAGGGGATTAGAGTTAGGGTCTTGTATAAAATGTAAAAAGTGAATGAAGAAGCTCATTCTTGTGTGTGGCCAAAACTAATCCTCTTCTTCTTCTTCTTCTTCTTCTTCTTCTTCTTCTTGCTTGCTTGAACTTGTGCTTGAGAGAGGGAGTGTGAGGAAGTGAGTGTGTGCGAGTGAGGGACCGTGGTGGAGAATCTCTATATCTTCTCCTCTCTTCTTCTTCTCTTAACTTCTCTTTTATTGTCTCACATGCATCAATGGAGCATGGAGCTTGGAGCTTGAGGATCGAGCTTGCTTAAGCTTGCACCTTGGATCATGAGCTATCGGAGTGCTTGAGGAAGGAGGCAACTCGATCGAGCATGGAGGTAAGCTCACTACACTCAAAGATGTGAGAGTGCGTACGGCTATGTGAGAGGTAGCCATTGCACTTGGCTTGAAACGCTTGAAACAATAAGGGGTCCATGGGTCTTGGTGGTCAAGTGAGAAACCCCCACATATGCAATCTTCCTAAATGTTTTTTTTAGAATTATCCATAATTAAATATTAATTTTTAATAATTATTTTAGTACCTTAAAAATCTAATTTTTCAATAATTAAATTGGCTAGGTAACTTTCCAAATGGTTTTTCTAGCATTATCCATAATTAAATATTAAATTTCTAATAATTATTTCAATGCTTAAAAAATAATGTGACTAGTCAATAATTAAATTGGCCGGAAAACTTCCATTCCCAAGTGTCTCTATGCCATCTTTGACCATCAAATTGGTATTAGGTATTATTAAATGCCACTTTCTCTAGTATCACAACTAACACTTATGGCCAAATGAATAACCTATGCTAGCAACTAGCACCATATACCACCAAGTACTTGTGTAGCATAGCTTGTAGCAACTCTTGCCTTTGATATCTCATGATTTTCTTGAGTCTCGAGCTCCTAAATTTACTCTAATCCTAGTTTCATCTCATATCTGCAACATTTACTCAACCATGTGATTAAAAATTAATTCACACATTAAGTGAGGTTTCGAAAATACATGTCCTCATGACAACCCTCCCCCTTCAAATCCTTACAATCATCCTTGATTGCATTGTGAGAAAAGCAAAATAGTAGACTAGAATTTCCAAAGGCATCATAGTTAACACAACATTGTGTATTGCTACTCAATCATTCCATATTCCCAACATATGCTGAAAATTATCAACCAACATAACATAACACAAGACTCACAAAAAATCTTAAAAACATTGCCAAATTATCATTTGACATGTCTATTTCTCATAATCTCAACTCATTTGGCAAAACCAAACCATAGCATAGCATAAATTGAGCATAAATGATGGCTAAAACATCGATGGCATCATAACAATCCGTGATGATCATTAATTAATGCAAATGTACAGTTTCAAAGCTACAATGAAAAGCATACCCATCTGCATACCAAACATAGTGATTAATATACTAAATAGTGATCTCCTAGCAAACATACTGTCAGCTAGAGTACCTTGAATTTTTGCTGAATACATCAAATATTCACTACATCTAGAGTTTTCCATCACTGAGGAGCAGAGGTGCTATCTCCCTCACAAGCTTCTTGTAATACTCTAGACCCCTACTCTACTAAACCTGAGGATGGTTTGCCAAGTCATCCTCCTCCATTTGGCATCCATTGGCAAACGATTGTGAAAATTCATCAAGTACATTCTGGAAACCTTACCCTGATCTTGTGCTCTTCGTGTGCCAAAATCTTCTCTAGTACTAGTATTTCATTGAGCTCCAACCTTAGACTGAATTTCAACAAATACATCCTCTAGCACATCACGATGAAAAGGTCTAAGAAAGCTCACATGAAATGCATTGTGTATCCACTTGGTGTGGAGGAAATTTCAACCTATAGCATGTATTAGTGATCCTCTCCAACACTTAAAATGGTCCATAGTATCTCATAGACAGCTTTGGATACTATCACTCTTTGTCCTTCATCTTTTTTAGCCATGCCTTTTCAAGCAAAGCAATACATAATCACCCTCTACAAAGTGCAAAGCATGCCTATGATGATCAACTGCCCTGATTTTCAGCTTTATTTTTAGATTTACCATTTTTCTCAACCTCGGTCTCAGTGACATGTGGCTTGGCATCACTATCTTGCAATCCTACATCCTTTCCACATAGCAATGTGTCAGTTATAGTAGTGATTTCTATAAGTTGAGACATGTTGGAAACGGTGCATTAATGCAAAAATCCCAAATACCCTTTGGCAAACCACAAATATACTTCTTCACATGCTTATGGAGGGGTACTATATGATAGGAAGTAACATGCAATAATTCATCCCAAAACTTCTAATTATATTGATCCAAGTTATGGCAATATTTGGAATTCAACTAATTCCAAGATGTCACAATGTCTACTTCAAAGGTACTTGTCAACCAATTTGAAGCAAACATTTGCTTGAATTGGACCCAAATGATAGGTGACTTCCCTTGAATACGAAGTCTAGACCGCCATTGCAATGCACTTCCCTTTAAAAATGTGGATGCCTTTTGTATCTTAAATGCCTCTATGAAGTTGCCTTCAAAGTAGGCTACATCAAACTGTTTAATAAAAACAAGTGCTCTTAGCCTATCGTGTGCACCATTGAAAGGCTCAAACTTCACACTTTTTCCACCTTCATCAAAGTCCTTCGCCGAACCTATGGGAGTCAATTTATCATAAATAGGTTATTGCAAAAAGGGTGCATTTGTTGTATTTACATGATAACCAATACTATGAGATGCTTCGACATGACAAGCACCAAATCCTTGTGCTCCAACAATCCCTAGGGTTGCAGATACATATCCATATGGCCTGCTTTGTGTCCCAAGCATCATGCTTATGCTACCACATGGGATTAGGCATTTCACTTGCATTACCTAGATACATTAGGTGTTGTGAGTGATGCATTGAATGTTGCATACCATACAGATTTGAGCCATATATTTATGTATGTGGTTGAGAGTGGAATTTTGATGCCAATAAGTGCTTAAAAATAGCTAAAAATTAAAAAAGCAAGGGAAAAATATGCAATGTCAAAGGCGGCGGCTCGACTTAGGACGATTTTAAGCGTCAAAGTGCTTTAAAGATGCCGAAGCGACACTTGTTGATTTTTCATAATTTTTCAGACTATCGTGCAGGTTAACAAGAGTTACTAGCCAATGCCGGATGTCAAGCAAGAAGCCTAGGATTTTTCAGAGCTCAATTCGGAGTCCGGACGGAGAAATGGCCACAAAATGGTCAAGATATGAAAAGGTGGATACTTGGGAGATCAAATTTGGGCATCCCCCTCTAAAATTTTATGCACCTTATGAAGGAAAAAAGTGGAGAGAGAATGAGGGATGAAGAAAAAATGTGGATCAACATGGCGGCCATTTTTTGTGCTCTCTCATGATGGAGATGGAGTATGCAGGCTGAAAGCAACCCATACAATCGATCATGGGGCTGATCTTCCCTCTCTTGGCTGGTCTTATTGCCTGTCTTCGCCCGTCAAATGGTGGCTTCAATGGAAATCTATGATTTCAGTCTTTCTCTCTTCTCCCTCTCTCTCCTCTAAGGGCAGATTCATATGGTGAAGAAGAAGAAGAAGAATGGATGATGGATGCTTGTCCAATGAAGACCGGATTGCTCTGTGGTTCAAGAGGAATGAAGATTGCTGATTGTGGACTGTCATGAGCATTAATGGCTATTGGAAATTAGTCCCGAGATATGGCAAATAAAAACCCGCAACCCGCAAAGAACGGTAATCTCATTTTTACAAAGAAAATTGATGTTTTATGCAATTTGCTTCATGAATATTTGTTCCCATGGAATGATTATGCATCATAATGTTGTTTGCTATGAGTTTGATCAGTTTATGCTCAGAAAATAAAAAAATCATAAGTGTTGTGACTGAAATTAATGGTGTAAAGCTCGTAAAACACGTGAAATATGAGAAAATTGGGTGTTTTTGATATATCAATGGAAAATATAATAAGACACACCAACTAAATTTGTGTTTTTGCTGCAAATGAGCTTAAGGGCCACAGCCCACAACTCATTTTATATTTTCAGTCATTTAATATTGCAAAAAATACAAGATAAATAAATAGGAAAAATGGGGAAAAATAAGGAAAAAATAGATTTTGAGTGTCGAAAATTAAGGAAAAATAAGAACCATGTTTGTGGATGTATGGGGGATCTGAAGTATGAGGTTTAGCCTCAGTTCAACCCTACCTTTATGTTTTAGTGAGTTTTTATTGCTTTTTATACAATAAAAATGTGAAAAATGAACCCTAAACCGATCAATAATGCACAATCTAAATAGGTGAGGGGGTAGAGTGTATAAAAGGTGTTTAAATGTTGAAAGAAATGATGAAAAGCTTGCTGGTTTTTATGCATACCATTTAGGTTGATCGATAATTAAAAATTAAGGACCTAGTAGCACGAGGGTTTCTCGGTGCTAGGTTCATGCAACGCTGTATACGAGGAATAGTCAAATTCATTGAAAGAAATGTTTTCCACATGTGCACCAATGCTGATTTTATTTATTGTTTGAGCACGTGGACATTCACAATTTGCATGAAGCATGAAATGATAAAAAGTATCAGAAAGTACCTCTTGGATGCATGGCAATTGCTTTCTAGAGGAATATGACCAATGTTGAGTGAATAAGGTTGTCCAAGTTGTAGGCTAGGCGTTGGGTCTAAGGGGAAAGTAAAGTGAGGAATGGTACATTCCTAGATACGATCAATTGGTACTTTGAGTGAAAATGTGTGCGATATTGTGTTATATATGTTTAACGACGCATCGAGGGGCCAATCCCCAAGGTGTAGGAGAGTCACAGTGAGGTAGCGGCAGTCAGCCGTGGGAGGACCTCCTATGTTTGTACTTCATGCTATTTGGCAATGTGTAGGGACTCCCTTTGAGGAGTGTTAATTGGGTTAGAGTTGGACTAGAAGACGTGATACAAACGCAAGATGTTTAGGAAGATGATGTATGTGTCATCCACGCTCCTGGGGCCACAAGGCCATGGGGTTGTTGAGCGCATGATAGAGGTCCGCGGCTAGTGCATGAGCCAGTGCCAGCCCATTTTAGGTCCCATCAGTGGTGCATGTCCAATCATACCATGAAAAATGATACCACCACCAAAGTATCCTTGTTATCCATGCTTGCATGTGCATAGTTACCTTGCTACCCATGTTTCCATGGATTAGCACTACCAAGTTGGCCATGCATTTGGACTTGTTGCCCCATGGGTACCAACTGTTTGTGCTCATTAAGAATTTTGGGCTCTTCCAAAGAAGGCTTAGGCATTTCCTTCAGTTCTTATGGTTGTCTTGAAGCTATAGTAGGTGCCTTCTTCTCTTTGCCTTTGTTTTCCTTCCTTGAGGCATTCACAAATTGAGAAAATTGGGGATCCTTTGCTAATTCAACAAAAATATTTGCCATTTTACACATTCGATCCTTGAAGCTATCATTGAATTCTAGTGATATGGAGCAAGGCTCTAATCTCTAAGCCTTACTCCAAAGATTTCTCAACCTCTAATGAAATTTAGGAGAGAGAAAATTCAAACTTTCTTTTGCAAAGAATTGAAGAAAATCAATCATTTGCTGCCCTACTACCCTATCTCAATAGCCTATAGATGCTATTGTATGTTGTAGATTGGTCTTCTCCTACCCTTGGTTGCCTTAGAAGGTCCTCCAATGGCTACAGATCAGACCAACAACATCTCCCCTATCTCTTATAGGGGTGAATGTGTTGGGGGTAAAGGCGCCTCTGCCTAGCCGCCTATGTATTGCTATACCGATAGTCACCGCCACTACACACTGCAGGTGGCAGCGCCTGTCACCATCACTTTATTCTTTATTCTTTTAGTGAAATTTTAAATAAAAGAAGGCCCGGTCACACATTGTGACTATTGGAGTTCCCATTTCTAGTCTCTCCCTTTCTTGCTCTTGCACTCCCGCCATAGCTCTCGAGTCCAACCTTCCATCCATTGCTCCCTTTCAACTGGTATCAGAGCTTTGCTTTTCAACTCTTGAGCCTGGTTTGTGGCATTCTCAGTATCCCACCAACTCCCTACTTGCATTGGGTCTCCTTCCGGGTAGCCATATCCGACTCCTTCGAGCTCCCGTCACTCTCTGGCTTCTCAAGCACCTTCTCGACATTCTTGAGCACCTTCAAGGCATTACACCAGAGGTATTTGATCATTTTCTTTAGGTTTCACTTTAGTTCTCAGGTCTCACAAGCTATAAACAAGATTGGGGCAGCCACCATTGAAGCTCTCTTTTGCTTCATATCTCACTTGCCTTTGAACAAGACTTGCTGGAGCTTGTTTGAGGCCTTCCTTGGCTTTAACCAGACCCCTCCGAAGCTTGGCCACCATTTTTTGCAACCCCGGGACCAACATTTATAGTTGGTGGAATCATGTAGCCCTCCCATATGTGTCTTCAGCATTGACAATCACAACAGCAGCTCTCCCCTTCCATTGGCACTTGGAAAGGCTCCATTTCGGGCATATGAACATGCTTTGATGCTTGGTTTTGAAGGTTGATGTGTTGTCATAGCATTTGGACTGATTTAACACTATTTTGGGATTGTCATAACATTCCACATGGAATTTATGACAGTGTTACACTATCATTTGATGCTACAGCTTGCTTGGCATTGTCGTTTGATGCCCGGTTGGTCCTTTTTGATGCCCGGATGTTAAAGGAATGTATGCCTATTGTTTGGCAACCATTTGGAGTTGATTTTGGTGCTGAAATTCTTATTTTTGAATAGTAAATCACTACTGTACATAGTTGGGCTAAAGTCATTTTACTCATGTATACTTATGCCTATGCTTTTCGGGCTATGTTTCGGGCATATATGGTGATGTATTGACACTTGGGGATCAACATAGAGATTGGTTTTGATTCAAGATCATTGGTTGAGCCTGAGCTTACTTTGCAAAGCATTTGGATACTCCGTCTTGGATGTACTTATGGCATTGAGCAGGTGGTACTTTTATGCATTGAGCCATTACAGACACTTGAGACTTTGGGACTTCTTACCTTTTGGGATGATACATCATATGTCTTGGTTCACTATATGCTTATGAGCTAAGTCTTAGCTTTGGATCCGTATCTTTGTGAATTGACACCTACTTGTGTCAAGTTTTGGTAGTGGCAGGAACACTTTGCCCCTTGCCTAGGGGATGTGCCTACTCATTGGCAAATGTTTGTATGACATACTTGGGTGTGGATCCGATTTTGGCACTGCTAGCTCTCTTTTACTGAAACTTAAAATTTATCACAACAAGTATATATGTATGGACTGACATGGATTTTTCATGCTAAAACACTCTGAAATGATGTACTTTCACTCGCACTTGGTGGGCAACAGCTTTGGTTCCACTTTCCTTGCCATTTTCCCTCAATTTTGGTGATTTTTTGGTCATTTTCTACAGTAAACAACAAGTAGTTTTGGACTGTCTACAATCTTCTAGCCTGCATTATGGCAAGTTCGTCCACTGATCATGCTATTTTCAACATCATTAAGCTTGATGCTACGAATTACTCTTATTGAAAGAGCCAAATTTGGCAGGTGTTGGTGCAAAAATTGCAGATCAAACCTTTGAGGTTAAGCGAGCATCTGCTTGTAACTATGCCAGATGAGGAATGGCTTGAGATTGATGAGTTATGCAAGTCCACCATTGTATTTTCTCTTACAGAACAGGTTCACTACAATGTATTTGAGGAAGAATAGAGTGCATGGTAGTTGTGGGATAAAATCAAGAATCTCTATGACAAGAAAAGTCCAACAAGTCAAATGTATTGGCTGAAGCAGCTTATGGATCTGCACATGAAGGAGAATGTGACTATGTCTGCTCACTTGAGCCAGTTAAATGCTATACTCAAGAACTTGACTTCGCAGGACATCACTTTTGTAGAGGATGTCACTCCTCTTTTCTTACTTGGTACTCTTAATGATTCATGGGATGTATTCCGCACTGCATTATGTGCCTCTACTACTATCTTCAAATTATCTGATGTTGAGAGTGCTCTTCAAGAAGAGGTTAACCGTAAGAATTTGGATGCCTCTCATGTGTCTCATGATATGACAGTTAGAGGCAGAAATGATGGATATGGAAAGCATGGCAGTGGTAGTGGCCATGGACAGGATTCTCAGAAATCTCGGTCCAAGTCTAGTGGGAAGTCATGTATCAAATCCCATGGTAGGAATGCAAATGTTACTTGTCGCCATTGTGGGAAAAAGGGCCATATTAGGCCACAATGCCATGAATTGCGCAATGAAAGGCACAAAGATAAGGGGAAAGACAAAGTGTAGGATAAGTCTTCTGATCGCAGCATAGTACCTGCAAAGTCCAGTGTTAAAATTGAAGAGATCAATGTTATGCAGCGTGAGAATGTTGATGTTGATTATATCCTAGCACCTTCTTCCAGAGCTTCGCTGATGACAAAGATACACTCTATGTATGCACAGTGTTGGCTCTTAGACTCAAGTGTGTCCTTTCATGTGACACCTTGTCGAGAGTGGTTTCATTCATACTGTACTATTTCGTGTTCTGTGTGCTTGAGTGATGACAACTCTCTTGATATTGTGGGCATTGTTGATGTTAGGATGCAGTTTCCTTTTGGCAGAAGTTTTGTTATGCAAAATGTACATCATGTACCTACTTTGACACGTAGTCTCATGTCAGCTGGACAGCTTGATGACGCAAGATATCATGCATGTTTTGGAGACTCTGCATGGAAGATCACTCGTGGCAAACTTGTGATTGTGAGAGGTACCAAGGCTAGCAATCTCTACCCCTTGATTGTATCAACTTCTTCCCTTGATCATGTTTTGTCTGTGGGTTCTATCCCACATGTATCTCTTTGGCATGCCCATTTGGGCCATATGTCTTTGAAGGGAATGAAAATGCTTTCTGGTTTGTAGTACTTACTGCCCCTTGATTATGCATGTTTTGATTCATGTGAGCATTGTCTTTATGGCAAGCAGACTAGATCTACACATAAGAAGTCTGGTAGGCCACGCATGAGTGAGCCCTTGGCATTGATACATTCGGATGTTTGTGGGCCCATGCCTCGTCACTATGGGTGGTGCAAAGTATTTTTGTTACGTTCATAGATGATTTTTCACGAAAAGTTTGGGCTTATCTCATTAAGCTGAAATCCTATGTCTTGGTTGTGTTTTAGAGATGGCTTGCATTGGTTGAGAAACAGTCTCGGTATAGGCTAAAATGCCTAAGGACAGATAATGGGGGTGAGTATGTCTCACATGATTTTGAGCAGTTATGTGATGAGAGGGGTATTAAGCGTCAGTTGACCGCCCCCTACACCCGCCCCAGAATGGTTTGGCTGAGCAGATAAATAGAACCATCCAGGAGTGTGTATGTAGTATGCTTAGCCATGCAGGCCTACCACAGAGCTTTTGGGTTGAGGCACTTAGTACAACTGTGCATGTCATAAATAGATCACCTTCTAGTGGTTTGGATTTCTAGGTTGCAGAGGAGGTATGGACTGGAAAACCTCCCTCTTATGCGCATCTTCGTGTCTTTATATGTGAGGCATTTTGCCATGTGCCCAGGGACAAGAGAAGTAAGCTGGATCCCAAGAGTTTCAAATGCATTTTCCTTGGTTATGGGGATGGAGACGAGATGGGTTATCGTCTCTGGGATTCGCACGCGCGAAAAGTCATCCGCAGTTATGATGTAGTCTTCCAAGAAGACAAGATGCATAGGCAGCCTGAGAGAATTGTTGAGATCCACACGGTCATATTTCAGGCGAGCTGAGAGCTCCTATACAACCAATTGGATAGCTTACAGCTGCATCAGATGCTCATAGTCAGGGTATTGGACAGGCAGTTGGGCAGGCAACAGAGCTTGCAGTGAGATGGTCTACTAGAGACAGATGTCCACTTGATAGATTTCAGCCCTCGATACATTATGTCTTGGTTATAGATGCAGGAGAGCCTTTCACCTATGATGAGGCTATGCGTAGGGGTGACAGTCACTCCTAGGAGAGAGCTATGCAGTCTAAGATAGACTCCCTGCATAAGAATGGCACTTGGGATTTGGTTTCCTTGCCTACGGGTAAGAAGGATTTGCCATGCAAGTGGGTGTACAAGCTAAAAAGTACCCCTGGACACCCCAAGCTGGCATACAAGGCTAGATTGGTAACAAAGGGTTTTAAGCAGGAGTATGGTGTGGACTTTGACGAGGTCTTTTCTCCTGTGGTTAAGATGACCACCCTGCACTTAGTCTTGGCTTTGGTTGCTCAACTTGACTTGGATTTATACCAGATGGATGTCAAGATGATTTTCTTACATAGGGACTTGCATGATGAGATTTATATGGAGCAGCCTAAGTGCTTTGCAGAACCTGGTAGGCAGCACCTAGTGTGCAAATTGAAGAAAAGTCTTTATGGCTTGAAACAGGCACCTAGGGAGTGGTATCATAAGTTTGATGCCTTTATGCAATCACAGGGCTACAGCCGGAGTGCTATGGATCTGTGTCTTTACATGAAGAAATTCAGTGATGGTTCTTTATTGATTTTGGTACTCTATGTGGATGATATGCTGATAGCAAGGAAAGCTCATGATGAGCTAGATGCTCTTAAGGCTCAGCTCAAGAAGAGCTTTGAGATGAAAGATTTGGGACAGGCTGCTTACATACTTGGTATGCGCACTAGACACGACAGGCATAAGGGACTCCTCTACTTGTCATAGAGGGAGTACATTCATAAAGTCCTTAAGCGCTTCCGCATGCAGGACATAAAGCCTATTGGCTGTCCATTGTCTTCTTATGTGAAGGTATCACAGGCTGATTGTCTGCAGACAGATGAGAAGAGGGCCGACATGGCCAAGATTCCCTATGCATCCGCAGTGGGCAGTCTTATGTATGCCATGATAGCCACTCATCCAGATATTGCCTTTGCAGTTGGTGTTGTGGCACGCTATATGGCTACACTTGGCAAGAAGCATTGGGATGCCGTGAAAGGTATCATGAGGTACCTGAAGGGCACTGCAGATATGTGCATATGCTATGGTAGCCAGGATACAGGAGTCGTGGGGTACACTGACTCTAATTATGCCGGACATGTAGATAGTAGGAAGTCCACTTCCGGCTATGTATTCACCTATGCTGGAGATATTGTTTCTTTGATGTCCAGGGTGCAGAAATGCATGGCCCTTTCTACTACAAAGGTTGAGTATGTTGCAGCCACTGAGGCTTGCAAGGAGGCCATTTGGTTGGGTCATTTAGTTGCTGACCTTGGTATTGATGCTATCCCTATACTGCATTTGGATTCTATGAGTGCTATTCAATTAGCCAAGAATCCGGTCTTCCATGTGAAGATGAAACACATTGAGGTGAGGTATCACTTCATACGTGGGGTCGTTGAGGACAAGTCTGTTGATCTTGTCAAGATCTCGACTGACTAGAATCCTGCAGATCTGCTCACGAAAAGCCTCTCTATAGAGCACTTTGCCTTCCTCAGGAGGTTGATGGGCGTGGGATGAGATGACGTCTTTCCTCATCTTGTTGTACATGTGTACATGTTGTACTGTCTTTTTTGTTTTTCTTTTCACTCCTCACTGGGGCAGATTTGCCTTTAAGTGGGAGGTTGTTGGGGGTAAAGGTGCCTCTGCCTAGCCGCTCGTGTATTACTACACTGACAATCACCGCCAGTGCATACTGCAAGTGGCGAGCGCCTGTCACCGTCACTTTATTCTTTATTCTTTTAGTGAAAGTTTGAATAAAGGAAGGACCGGTCACACATTCTGACTGTTGGTGTTCCCATTTCTAGTCTCTCCCTTTCTTGCTCTTGCTCTCTCACCATAGCTCTCGAGTCCAACCTTCGATCCGTCACTCCCTTTCATAATGCACTAAATGCCTCTCTCTAGCCTCTAAAGACATTTTTCCCACTTACATGGGCAAGTTTTACCAAGTAGTAGCCTTCCTAAATGGTTTTTTTAGCATTATTTATGATTAAATATTAACTTTTAATATTTAAATACTAAAAACAAATATATTAATTATTTCAGTGCTACTAAAAAAGAAATGTGACTGGCCAATAATTAAATTGGCTAGACAACTTCCATTCTTGAGCATCTCTGCACTATCTTTGACCATCAGATTTAGCATTAGGTACCATTAAACTCCACTTCTCTAGTATCAACAAACTAACACTTATAGCCAAATGCATGACATAGGTCAACAATTGGCACTAGATATCACCAACTACCTATGCAACCTAACTTATAGTAGCTTTTTCCTTTGATATCTTGTGATCTTCTCAAGTTCTTGGCTCGTAAATTTACTATAATCCCAATTATACCTCACATGTGCAACACTTACTTAACCATATAATTAAAAAGTAATCCACATGTTAAGTGAGGTTTTGAAAATACATATCATCATGACATGAGAGTATCTCTCTAATGAAATAAGTAATTTTTTGAAACAATATCAGATTCAAAGGTAGTTTACATATGCAAGTACACTCCACAACCAAATGGCGTTGCAGAAAGGAAGAATAGATAGATTATATAAATTGCACGGGCCTTGGTAATTCAAAAGAACATGCCTCATTATTATTGGGTTGAAGCTATCTATATAGTTGTGTATATTATGAACAGGACTCCCACTATTGCAGTACATGCTTGACAACACTAGAGGAGAAGTTTATTGGCAAGAAACCAAATTTGTCACATGTTAAACTATTTGAATGTATTGCATATACACATGTTCCTAATGAGCTAAGAGAGAAGTTGGATTCAAAAGCTAAAAAGTATGTATTTGTTGGCTACTTCCTTGAGCAAAAGGCTTATAATCCAGTTACACGCACATTATATGAGAGATAAGATGTTGCGTTTGATTAGATGAGTATTTGGTTTGCTAGTGAAAAAAATATTGTTATAGATGATGTAAAAGAAAAGGTGGTTGTAAAAAATGTAGGTCCATAGCCACAAACATTGACTGGGCTAGAAGAATCCTCTTCTAATATGTCTATTGAGAGACCATGGAGTGGCAAGTTGCATATGAATAGCACTCCTACATGTATACAAAATGTAACACACAAGGAAAAAGAAAAGGTAGTTAAGTCACTTCGTGTACCAAATGTTCTTATAGATCTTTTCTCCCCCACCTCCATTGATTAGATGGCTTCTACTAGAGCTTCCCAAAGACCTTGAGCTTCATTCTAAGCAATCATTTGGTCATTTTCAGTTTGCCTTGGCTCTTGATCTTTCAAATCTGGTCCTATCACTTCTATCCTTATCTTCTTCTTTGGTAGATTGCCTTTGCCATAATCTGCCCATGCATGAACCGCCGTCTCATTATGCTCAGCCTCCACAAGTCAGTTGAATAAGGCACGAGCAGTGTAAACAAGCTCGAGGAAGAAGGCCTCCGAACCTACTCATGTCGCCTGCCCACACTCTCACACCACTGGAGAGCCTTTTTGTTGACGTTCCAACAAGTTTGTGATCTGCTCATTATAGATCTCTAAGAAGGAACATCGGCATTGATACTGCAGCTGGTCGTCAATGTTTATCATCTCTTCCTCTTTTATTCTTTGAAAAAGACACTCAAAAACTCACAGAGTAAGGCCTCATTAGGATAAATATGGACTCTCTTTTTTGTCCCTCAAGGAGTTTCTCTCACCTCTCTCTCGATTCCAAAATAATGTTATAATAAGAGATCTTATAAAATCAAGAAAATCTTGTATTTGTATTTTTTATAGAATTCACCTATTTTTTATCCCCAAACTATAAGATAAGATCACTTTTTCTCAAAATCCACACAACTAAAAAAATACAATTCTATTTTCTCCAAAAAGTGAGCCAATCATTAACAAACAACTCTTTAATACCCTCATGACTTTTCAACATTAAAATATATTAGAATCATTCTCATTCCCACTTCTTAAAAGGATGGAAGTTTAAAAACATATAATTTTATGTACATATCATATTTTAATATTATTTTTATCCAAATATACCATTTTGACTTGAGAGTTTCCTTGTAAATTTTCATCTCTTTTGGACAAGTATATGCCCATTTTTGGACATTTTTTCATTCCCTCTAAAAGCTCTAGTTTTATCCCAAATTTTATGTACTCTTCTCTTTTCCTCCAAAATATGGTTTCTTGCATACAAAATATGTTGAAGCAACATTGAGGAGTGGTTTTGATGCCATTTGCTAGAATCAAATAATCTCCATCTACAACACCCTCTACATTACTACAAGCAATCTTCCTCTTCAACACTATCCTATAAGCAATCTCCTTCAACATTATATACTACAAGCAATCAAGTGATGATGGAGGTATCTTTATTTTTTAATTTCTATGATGTTATTATTCTTCACAAATTTTTTTTAATCCTTAATCAACAATTCATGTAGAGAGAGAGAGAGAGAGAGAGAGAGAGAGAGAGAGAGAGAGAGAGAGAGAGAGAGAGAGAGAGAGAGAGAGAGAGAGAGAGAGAGAGAGAGAGAGAGAGAGAGAGACTATATGACTACGTGAGGTGAACTAAGAAAATAAGTGATAAAGTGACAGAGAGTACATTTGGACAAAAGATAAGATGATGTTATTGTTCTTCACTATCCAAGATTTTATATAAATTTTTTTAATAATCTTTGACCAATTCTTACTTAGATAGAGACAGAGAAAGAGAAAGAGGCGGGAGGGAGAGAGAGAGAGAGAGAGAATATTTTGGATAGAACAGAAGATAAATTAGAGCCTAATAAGAAGTTGTTTCCTTGAATAGGGTCTATCATGTTGACTGAAATCAAGTGAAATAGTCAAGATCCAATTGGGTTAAAACAAGAATACAGATATAGTGAACCAAAGGGGTATAATAATGTGTTTTGAATGTTAATCCAAGTTAAAGTTGTCATACATTTTTCTTTACAAAATGGAGGTACAGACGTACTAAGAGAAAGATAGATATTCACTTCAAATTGGAGGATGAATATGCACAATTGTTCAAAAGAACTATGGAAAGGGATGATGCAATAAGATATAAGATGCAACAAGAAAGAAATACATGGAAAAAACATGTGGATCTTTGGGTTGATGGGTGCATCTATCCACCTGATCCACTAACTGAAATGTAACAAGCGGGATACACACCGACTAGGGTTTAGACACCTTGTCACACTGACTGAGGTATTTAAGGTGTAAGAGCCCCAGATTAGGGCAACCAGTTATTATCAAGATCACACTCTTCACCTTCATCTTCAGCTTCCATGGCTTCCTTCTCCTTTCTCTCCTCTTTTCTCTCTTTCTCTCTCCTCTTCTAGTCTTCTTTCTTCTTCTTGTTCTCTTTCTCCCTCCTAAGCTCTCCTTCTCTCTCCCCTCAGCTTCTTTCATTACAAGTGGTATCAGAGTTTCAGGCTTTGGTCCTTTTCCTCTTTCCCCTTTCTCCCTTTTCAAATCCCCAAAACCCTAGTTACTCAGCTTACAGGTATAGGTACAACAAGAAGAATTGCAGTTAACTCCAGCTTTTTGGAGCAAGCAGGAGCTATGGCTGGAGACTCAAACATATCTGGAGGTAAAATGGTTAAAGTACTAGGTCGTCACTTCTTTTCATTCAAATTTTAGGAGTCCCAAGGCAAGTTGGGGGTTCAACAGTTCAGAGAAGGGAAAAACCACAGTTACTTTTTATTCCAGACTTCTCTCTCTTCCCCATCAAGTTGTTCCCTCAAGCTTCCATGGTGGACCGCCCCCAAATCCCTTCTTCCTATTGCACCTAGCCCTCAACCTCAACATTCAGTCCTCCCACAAGCTCCCTAGGGCCATTTCCTACCTAGCAAGCACCCTAGTGAATACCCTCAGCCCATCAGGGACAGCAGGTAGCAGCCCACAAAATGCGGTGCATTTTGTGCTGTTGCCTACCTCCCCCAGCACCCCTGCCCACCTTCTCCTCCTACTTTTCCACCTCCCCAGCACTCTTGGGCATTGATCCATCATACCCCTTCCTCTCCCCCTTGGCATTTCGACCCGAGAATCATCTTCCATGGTGGACAGCAGCTGGGACTGTTTGAAATAGTTTGGAGCAGCCATTGATTCTTCTAACTGAAGCTTTCCCTGACCCGGAGAGCTCAACCCCACAAGCCCTTTAGCCCGTGAAGGATCTCTCTTTCCTAGATGAAGACATTGAGCTCAACATGTATGGGAGCTTTTCGGGCAGCCATGAAAGCTTCACTTGGAGCTTTCCGTTCTTGAAGCTCAAGCTCGGGGATAAGCTTGGGAGCCTTCTTCATCAGCAAGAGCACTCGAATGCTGAAGCACTCTTCCACTGATGCACAACCAAAAACTGGACTTGATCAATGAAACAAGGGGCATCATGATGATTCACGCTTCAACGATCGTCACAAGCATTAAAGAGGTATGCCACTCTAGTCTTAATCTCTCAATTTAGGCACTTGCTAAGCTTAATCCATTGTTGGAGAGATTCAAGATTGCGTACAAGCATCATACCTCTTCCCGAATTTCATTGTAATTTTTGACATTAACCCCTACTTTGTCTTATGATCTTGGAAAAATATTAGCCATTGTAAATTGGGAAGTAGCAGCCAGTGAGTCACTAGACTACCAAGGTAACCCCTACCCCAACCCTCATCATTCCTTGCATCTCATGAAAAGGCCCAATGTCTTCTTTCCAATGCATCTCATGCCAATTGCTAATTAAAAATGTCTGCCATGTATACTCCGACTGAGGAAAAAGGCCGATGCCAAGCGAGGTGGTAAGACAAAAGAGAGGTGACCCTCCCTTACCACTTAAGACCCTGAATGGGTGCACAACCGAGCCCGGGGGGGACTTTGCCCACCTCCCAGTGATCCGGAGCCCAATACTTATTTTCAGGTGTAGGTACCTCCATAAGCCCCACTTCCCTACCCCAATGATCCCTCTTAAATACCCCGCAATGATAATGGCACCCATGTATGCCACTTACATGCAGTCAATGGAGATGTATGGCAGTGAATGTACCTATCCATGAATGGCAGAGTTGATGGGTATGCAATGATGCTCAATATTATGTTCTCTATGCTCAAGATGCTATTGAGGTGTCAGATTAGGCCCCTTGATCTATGCTCTATCCATGTCAGACATTGGCACTAAGGGATAAACAGTGGTTTGCTCACAGTCCTATAGGACTGTCACAAACATCCAATTGCAGAAATTTATGTCCTAAATCTGGGAATAAACTCTATATCTCATCTCAAAGAGGGCTTTGTCCCCTTTGGTTTGAATCAAAAATATCCCCAATCAGAGTTACGGCGTGAAAGTTATGCCCATTTGTGTGCACTAGGGTCACTGTGGTGGACAGGTTACAGACCACTCCAAGATAGGCACTGTAAAACCCCTACAGAAAATTCTAATCATTTTCTACCATAAAGGTTAATAGCTCATCTCAAAGAGGCCATTATTCCCTTCAAGTTGAGCCCAAAACCTGAGTAGTCGGAGTTTCCTACTAAGAGTTACTCCCTTTTTACTGACAGTAGGTCCTGTGGACTACATCCAGATGGCTGGCTAGAAAGGCAAAAGCAAGGCCCAAGTGGAACTCCAGAGGGAGATTAGAGAATCTCGGACCTCCATAACCAAGCTCAGCACAAGATTACCATGGTGACATACAGGAGGAAGTGCCTGAAACAGACCCATATGCCCTTCTTAATCACACCCTTTATCAACATGAGCTCCGTCATATGGAACGCCACAATGATATGGTCACCAACCACCGTCAGATGATGTCTAAGTTTGATGAAGTGATTGAGCACATGGCTATCTCAAACTCAAAGATCCAACAGACCTTGAAACAGCTCACTGCTCTTGCTGCTCAGTTACCGACCGCTTCATCCCAAGAGAAGACCAATGACTCTAGACATGAGTCTAGACGCCCTCCACATCAGGAACCGTTGCATGGACCATAGGGTATACTTGGCACTAAGGGAATTTCCCCTTCTACTTATGAGATCGGGGAACCCTCTCATATGCATGATGTGTTGAGATATCGAGCTCCACTCGTGATACGCCAGGGTGACCGTTGTGTATTTATGTCACCGACTTGTCAGTTGCAGATGCGGTTGGTACACCGCCCATGAATAATAGCTACATGATAGCTATCCTTATCTACTCTAGTTTGTGGCTTAGTTAGTATGCCACCTTAGTTAGTTGAGTTTGGTTTGAGACCCATATACAGGGTTCTTCTATTTCTTTGTATTAGAGTTCTTTTGGCTCACACAACTAAGAAGAGGAAAACTGTTTTCAGCCTCCACCCTTGTGTGTATTCCCCCATTGTGCAAGCAAGAAAGCTTCAAGTGAGACTCCTTCCTTCTCTCCCACAATCTTGACATGGTATCAGAGCCTTGTTCATGGTAAGGAGCTCAAGAAAGCAAGCCAAGCTCGCGGTGTTCTAGTAAGAGGAGCAGTGTTGCTTTCATTTTCTGTTTTGGGAGCAGATCTCTGCAGGTAGCATAGCCGGAAAGTGCAGGAGTGCATTGTCTCAGGTTGAGACGCCCTTCGCGGTGAAGCAAGAGGGCAGTATATGCTGCGGGAGAGGCCTTTAGCCCTAGGCGACCCTGTTTTTTTAATTTCAGGCCATTTCGGGGCCTGTTTTGGAGGCGGAAGTTTTCTGCACGCACTCAGGAAAAGGCCCAGTTTTATGCTGTGCAGCCACTGTTCTACAGGTCGGTGAATAGTTACTGTAAAAATTGCATTGTATGCTTATGCACAGAGACATTGGGAGTTACAGAATCATCCCTGTTGCCTGTTAATGCAAAATCGTCACTAGGAAGTGACTAGGAAAGTTATGTATTGGCTGTCTATCAGCATTTCAGACTCTATGATTGTGCATATTCAGGATGCAAGTACGCCAAAGGAGGCATGGGATACTTTGTCAAAAATGTATAGCACAAATACGCAAGCCAAGAAAATGCAGCTCAAGCAAGAGTTGCACAATGTGCAAAGAGAAACTATGAGCATCAACGACTACAACATGAAGGTGAAGAAGATTGCAGATGCACTTGCTTCCATTGGGTCACGAGTGGAAGATGATGATTTAGTTTCTGTGACCTTGAATGGTCTAGGAAAGGATTATGCATAGTTTCGGACATCCATTTCAGTTCGTGAAAGATTTTCTGATTTTGAGGAGCTGATTGCTCTTCTAATTTCTGAGGAGCAAAGAAATGGTGGTGCATCTTCTTCAGGAGGAACTTCAAAAGAAGCTGTCTTCTACTCAAATGCTGGAAGAGGTAGAGGCAGAGGTAGAGGAGGCCGATATGGAGGCCGTGGTAGAAATCAGAATATGCAGCAAACTCAAGAAAACCAGTCCTATGGAGGAGGACGTGGTAACTCTAGAGGCAGGGGGAGCCAAAGAGGTCGTGGTGGATGGCAAAGAGGCCAAAATGCAAACAGTAATGTTGAATGCTACTATTGTGGTAAAATGGGTCATATGGCTAAAGACTGCTATAAAAAGCAGAATGACATCGTGAATGGAAAACTGCAACAAGGAAATTATGCATCCTCTAGTAGACAGGGTGATGACAGAAATGAGCACTTGTTTATGGTGCAGCACATGAACAATTCTGTGACAAGTGCAGAAGAAAGCAATGATGTATGGTATGTTGACTCAGGTGCATCAAACCACATGACAGGTCATGCAGAATGGATGGAGGATGCAAGAAAAATGGAAAAACCAGGATTTGTGGAGACTGGTGATGATACTGCACATCCTATTGTGCAGATTGGAAAAATTCCTTTGTCTATGCAGGATGGGAAAAAGAAATACCTCTCCGATGTATTTCATGTCCCGAATATCACCAAGAATCTGGTTTCTATTGGTCAAATGATTGAGCAGGGCTTGCAGGTCAGATTTAATCCTCATGGATGCTTTGTTGAGGATATGAAAAATAAAGGTCGCTTGATAGCAAAAGGAAAGAAGAAGGGCATAATGTTTACATTGGATGCAGACATGTCTGAATTGAGTGCAGCAATGTTTGCACATGGGACCGGTGTAGTTGCAGATATTGATATCTGGCATAAACGCATTGGTCATGTTAATGTACAGCGACTTAAATCAATGCAGGCCCAAAATATTGTTGCAGGTTTGCCGAAATTCAAGGTTGCAGAAATGCATAAGGTATGTGAAGCCTGTCAGTTTGGAAAACAGGCAAGGAAACCATTTCCTAGACATGTTCAAGAGAGTAAGAAGCCATTGGAATTAATCCACTCTGATGTGTGGACAACTAAAGCTGCATCTCTTGGAGGCTGTCATTATTTTGTCACTTTTATTGATGACTATAGCAGAAAAGTTTGGGTGTATTTTATGAAAAAGAAAAGTGAAGTTTTTGGGCATTTCAAAACTCTTAAAGCGATGGTTGAAAAAGAAACAGGCCTGCAGATAAAATGCCTAAGGTCAGATGGAGGGGGAGAGTACCTCTCAAATGAGTTTGCAAGGTTCCTGCAGGAGCATGGCATAAAGCAGCAATATTCATGCAGTCATACCCCACAACAAAATGGAATTGCAAAAAGGAAAAACAGGCATATTGGAGAGGTATCTCGTGCCATGCTCAATGAAAAAGACTTGCCAGATTTTTATTGGGCTGAAGCAGTTGCTACAGCAGTCTACATAATGAACATGACTCCCACTACAGCAATACATGGAATGACTCCAGAGGAGAGGTATACTGGTAGGAAACCAGATATTTCTCATTTGAAAATTTTTGGTTACATTGCCTATGTACATGTGCCAGATGAGTTGAGATCCAAGTTGGATCCAAAAGCTGAGAAGTGCATCTTTATTGGTTACTCTTTGCAGCAAAAAGGGTATAGATGCTATAACCCTTCTACTCGTAAGTTTACAGTGAGCAGAGATGTTGTTTTTGATGAGATGAGTAGCTGGTATAAACCAGTAAATGTGATTGATGATGTAGATGCACAAAATGGTAATACTGCACAGAATTCACAGCAGCAGTCACAAAATATTAGTGGACCTGGAGTGTCCTCTAGCAGTGGTTAACATTCTTCGCCATGGACAGGAAGATTGAGATCAGGAGAATCTTCTCAAAGTAAGGCAGATAGTGGTATGCAGGTATCACGAAAAGGAAAAGAGAAGGTTGATCAGCCCATGTTTGATGTGAATGCAGGTCACTCTTATGTGGATGGTGAATCCAGTGGCTCAGAACAGAGCATTGATGATGAGTTGGGTATTCCTTCTATTGTTACACCTGCAGTAAGGAAGACCAGGGATGTTTTGAGAGCACCTGGGAGTGAACCTACTTTGCGCAGGTCTACGAGAGCTAGGTATCCTGTGGATAGGCTGAAATATGATGGATTTACAACCATTAACTATGCATATATGGTCAAAGTGATATAGGAACCAGAACCCACTTCTTTTGAGGAAGCCATGGGAAAAGAAAAATGGGAGAAAGCCATGGATGAAGAAATGGATGCCTTGGAAGCAAATGCTACATGGGAATTGGTACCTTTGTCTAAAGGTAAAAATGCAATTGGCTGTAAGTGGGTTTATAAGGTGAAGCACAATGCAGATGGTTCTGTGAACAGATACAAGGCAAGATTAGTAGTCAAGGGGTATGCAAAAACATATGGCATTGACTATGAAGAAACATTTAGTCCGGTTGCAAGGATGGCAACCGTAAGAGCAGTCATTGCTATGGCTACATCAAAGGGATGGTCTTTACATCAGATGGATGTAAAGAATGCATTCTTGCGTGGTGATTTGCAAGAAGAGGTCTATATGGAGCAACCACTAGGTTATGTACATGCTGTTCATCCTGAGTTTGTTTGCAAGTTGAAGAAAGCCTTGTATGGCTTGAAGCAAGCACCTAGAGCATGGTCTGACAAGATAGGACAGTATCTTGTCACTATTGGCTTTCAGATTTTCAAGGCAGATTTCTCACTTTATGTGAGAAAAACAGAGAAAGATATTATGCTACTTGTCATTTATGTTGATGATTTGATTATGACAGGTGACAGTGATGAAGATATCCTTCATGTGAAAATGCTATTGAAGCAGAAGTTTGAGATGAAGGATTTGGGAGAGCTGCGTTATTTCTTGGGCATTGAGGTGATTAGATCACCAAGTGGGATACAGCTCTTGCAGAGGCAGTATGGATTGGACATGCTATCCAAATATGGGATGACAGGCTGTAAGCCTATTTCAGTTCCTTTGGAGCAGAATGTGAAGTTGAGCGCAGATGCAGGTGAGCTTCTGGAAGACCCTACTATGTACAGACGCATAGTAGGAAGTTTGATTTATATGACTATTACCAGGCCAGATTTGAGCTATGCTATTGGATTGGTAAGTCAATTTATGCAGGCTCCAAGGAAATCACATTTGGATGCGGCTAGACGCATACTCAGGTATGTGAAGTCCACATTGCAGTATGGACTATTTTATGAGACTGGGGTTCAGATACAGTTGCATGGATACACTGATGCTGATTGGGCTGGTAGCATTTCTGATAGACGATCTACCAGTGGATATGTGTTCTCTTTTGGGAGTGCTGCAGTCACTTGGAGCAGCAAGAAACAGCCTACAGTTGCCTTGTCGAGTACAGAGGCTGAGTACAGGGGTGCAGCAATGGCTGCATGTGAGGTAGCTTGGTTGCATAAGCTACTTTATGATATGCATCAGGTTACAGATGGGCCAGTTGTCATTTATTGTGACAACATGAGTAGTATACACTTGGCAAATAACCCAGTCTATCATGCTAGAACAAAACACATTGAGCTGCATTATCACTATGTGCGAGAGAGGGTTTTACTAGGTCTTATTGATCTAGTTTATGTCAGCACAGAGGATCAGGTAGCTGACATATTCACGAAGGCATTGGGCGCAGAGAAGCTGTGCAAGTTCAGAGACCTGCTTGGTGTACAGGAATTGGGATTGAGCTCGAGGGGGAGTGTTGAGATATCGAGCTCCACTCGTGATACGCCAGGGTGACCGTTGTGTATTTATGTCACCGACTTGTCAGTTGTTGCAGATGCGGTTTGTACACCGCCCATGAATAATAGCTACATGATAGCTATCCTTATCTACTCTAGTTCGTGGCTCAGTTAGTATGCCACCTTAGTTAGTTGAGTTTGGTTTGAGACCCATATATAGGGTTCTTCTATTTCTTTGTATTAGAGTTCTTTTGGCTCACACAACTAAGAAGAGGAAAATTGTTTTCAGCCTCCACCCTTGTGTGTATTCCCCCATTGTGCAAGCAAGAAAGCTTCAAGTGAGACTCCTTCCTTCTCTCCCACAATCTTGACATGATAAGCCCCTATTGAATTCCCCTATCCACCATGTCGGCAACATTCACTTAAGGCCTTCCCCCACCTTGGTTTGAATTCACCCGCTCTACCTAGGAGCCCCCATGCACAACATATGAATCAGCCCCATCAAGGACAATATGGTACAAATGGCCAGCCTAGCAATCATGGAAAGCATGGCTATAATGGACAATATGGGCTAAATGCACCACAAGGGATGTATGGATAGCATGGCATGTATGGCCACCACGGGATGCATGGACAACAAGGATTTCATGGGCAACATGGCCCCTATGATTTGCGTGACAAGGTCATTCTCACAAAGTACAATAGGCGATCCCCCTCACCATCTTACCTGGAAGAATGGACGTCCAAGTTGGAGTCCTACTTCAACATCTACCCCTGCACTGATGAGCAGAAAATACTTTTTGCTTCTCTCCACTTGGAAAGTTTTACCCACACTTCGTGGCGCTATATCAATCAGGAGAATCAACAGTTCATTGATTGGGAAGATTTCAAAATCCATATGGTCCAAGTTTTTGTGTCCGCTGTGGAAAAAGAACGGTTGGCAAGAAGATGGCACACTCTTGACCAACGTAACCTCACTGTACGTGACTACACCAAAATCAATTCATGAACTTGATCATGTATGTGGAAAGCATCAGTGACGATGCTAAATTGCACAAGTACATCTATGGGTTGGAACCGAGTCTATCAGCTGATGCCATGGCCCAAAAACCCACTACACTGTTTGATGCAATCGAACTGGCTGAGAGATATGCAAGAAAGTACTATAAGAATGAGAATTTTCAGCAAGGTGTTGGACCTTCCTACACCCCTTCACTATCAGCCCCATATGTAGGTGGTTTTTGAGGCTCTTCTATGCCTAATAATAGCCCCAAAGTACCCACTTACCACACCTTCCATGCTGAAAGGAAAATGGGCACTTTTGGGACAGCATTGGGCTCTATTGCTGAAAATAGGTATGCTGAAAATAAACATTCCACTGGATCACCTTCCCATGGATCCAGTAGTCAACGGTTCATCTCCATAGATGTTGTCAAGGAGTGGAAAGAAAAGGGCCTATGTTTTAAATGTGGAGATAAGTGCACTGTTGATCATGCCTCCAAATGCCCATACAAGACAACTAAGGTCAAAGTTCATAGCATGCATGTCATGGAAGATTGGCACAATGAGGAGGATGACCTGGCCATTGACCAGACTAAGCCCACGAAGGATGCTGATCATGAGTAGTTCTATGACCTGGAGGATGGGTTTCCCTTTGACCTGGGTGGTGCGCCCTCATAGATACTTGATTTAACATCCCACCCACCTTCCATTTCCCTTTGCTCGATCTCCTTGGATGCTTGGATGGGTTCGCGTAGCCCTAGTACCCTCCTCATTTAAGGAAGTATCAATGGGAAGCATGTTTTTATCCTTGTGGATAGTGGAAGCACTCACAGTTTTGTCAATAAATCGGCCATTGACCGGTTGAAATGTATTCCTATGGCATTACACCACCCCTTGAAGGTCCAAGTAGCAAACAGAGAAGAAGAAATCAGCACACATGTATGTCCTGCAGCTCCCTTATGCTTGACTAAAAATTATATGGCACTGGTTGATCTAATTGCCCTAGATATGGGCCCCATTGATGTTGTCTTGGGCTATGATTGGCTAAAACAATTGGGGAAAATTGCTATGAACTTCTCTCAGCTTTACATGGAGTTTATGATGCATGGACAGCCTATCCACCTAGAGGGAGTTCGAGATCATGTTGATTTTCAACTCATTACAGCAAAGCAACTCAAACAGGAGTTTAAGAAATGCTCACAAATCTTTGTTTTGCAATTAAATAAGGACAATTCTGATCATGTAACATGTCCCCGTGTCCACTTGTAGGACACGTCTTAGCAGCCCATTGGGAAGAGAGTCTAGAAAGCGCCGCCCGCCGGCACTCACAAGGAATGTCACCGAGTTTGCAATCAAGGTCTTCCCGAGTCTGCAGAAGTATCTAGCCATTCCCACCTAGGACCAACTTGAATCAGGGTTTTCCTAATAGTCAAGTTCCTAGGAGGTAGCTAGCGTTGAGCCTCAAATGACTTTGCACAGGAACATCAGGGTCGAAGCAGATTCATACTACACTTGATTCAAGGAGAATGGGAAATGAGAGGGATGCAAAGCTTGACCTCTCTGCCCGTAAGGCATAGTCCCATTCCGTTCCCGTAAAATAGCATAAATCGAGACTCTAGCTTTATTGATTCTAGGTCATTGTTACCTTGTTGTCAATTCATTTGAGAAAAGTTCCCGGCTAACTGAGACCACCCTTCTATAGGATGGACCCAGAGTCACATCCACCGCACTTTCCTCAGGTTGCTTAGTTATCTAATTACCTATCACATTTAGTTTGACAAGCAAAAATAGCTTCCTTAGTTAACTAATTAATCACTGATTCCTTCACGTAACTGAAGAAATGACACAGAAAAACAATGTCAAGCAAGTTTCTTTTTTAACATTTGATCCTTATTTATCATACTCTTTGGAATACATAAAATAACCTGCCCAAAGGCTATTCTAGCAATCCTCATGGATCGCTATTCCAAGTTCCACCTGTTGACTAGTATGCGGGCCTCAAGATCCCATCTCGAGTCACGTCGACCTCTTGTGCAGGATCCGAAGGCAAGGGATTTACGGCCAGAGCCTCCCCTGGCACCCAAGCATCCTCCTGCTTCAAGTAGCACCCATGGAGAAACCTCTCGTGGCGGGTTCGGTCCACGTACCCGGCGCGGCTAACAACCTCCTTGGATAGGGTTAGGCAGACACTCGGAGGTAATTGGAACTGCCTCTCCCTCCACACTTTTTAACCTGAAGCATTAGTTGTTTTTCCTGAATTAGTTCCTTGAGCAAAGAAGTACAAACAATGCACCTAAGTGTATAATCACAAGCATTCCAGTGGTCGTTCGTACGGCCAACTGCTAAGGTGTATTTCCTTCTCCTCGAATACTTCCAGCATTCAATCCTCGATCATTCGCGACTTGCCAAGATCCAAAGGGTTTCGAAAGCTGAGTTGCTTGTTTACCCTTTTTCTTTGGGTTATGGTTTATACACTGTTAACCCAAATTGTCACTACTTTAGGTTTCCATATATTATGGTCAATAAATCCTGGACAATCCCGTTGTCCTAACTTGGTTAGTCAAATGGCTTCTTGGCAATTATCTTGGACAACCTCGTTATCCTAACTTGGTTGGTCAAATGGCTTCTTGGCAATTCACCACTGCCCTAACTTGACAAGACAGTCCCCAAGAGGGAGTGTTGTAGTAGGGAAACCACTCAATTCTCAGAGAAGCTAATTTGTAATTAGAACTCGCCAACCTTGGTCTAAGGCGTAGCAGTACTGACTTGTGATTTAGTCGCAAGAGCATATGACATTATAGCTTGTTGCACGAGATAGGTGTCAACACCTAACTTGTGGGATTATTTTTCTCATGACACGGTATTCCTTGGTCAAGAATACCTTTGATCAAGATGTAGGGCTTGGGAGTTCTATTGACCCAATCCAAAACCCTAACCCTACTAGGCCGATAAAAGTTTTGTCCCTAGGGTTTCTAAATTTCTTGCGAAGGTCTAGCATTTGGTCAACTGATCCTTAGGGTGAGAACCCTAGATCATTCTTGCACGGGTGATTAGATAATCCTAACATTTCAAGAATGTGGGTAGGACCTAAATATTAAATCGGCATCCTAATTAACATACTCAAAAGAATCTTAGAATATGGATGGCCACCAATATTTGGCTCTTAAAGCTTTCTGCGCCATCAACAACCGTCCCGCAAAGTGCCCTCCACATGTAGAGTCATGACACTCCTCCAAGATGAAAGGAACCTCCTCCAAGATATCTTTAACACCCTGCCAATATAGTGTCCTTGCGATCAATGAAAACTTCAATGCTTGTTGCTTGATTTTCCTCTTTTCAGACTTTGACAAACGAGCTCCCGTCTCTCCTATTGATAGACAGTGTGTAATAGCAGCATACCAAGATGGAATAGAAGCTGTATCAATTTTAAACATTTCCTCAATATCACTTTCTTCAGCCAAAGTCTCTTCTGGCTCCCCCAAATCCACAAGGCATTCCACAATACCCTGCAACCTCGGTGGCTTACTCTTAATCTCATAATCGAACTCCTGCAAAGTGATTAACCACTTTGCCAAACGATCAGGCGGCTGCAGCTTGTTCATAAGCAATCTAAGCCCTTCCGCCCTTGTATAGAACACTACCTTTTCATAGAGGATGTAGTGCCTGAATTTCTTAGTCCCAAAGACCATCGCAAGATACAACTTCTCCATGTAGGTATAGTCGATCTCCGAAATGCCCAATTTCCGACTAGCAAAAGCTATCGGATGATACCAATTTTCCTCCTAGATTTGGGCTAAACAGCACCTGATACTATGCATGGTGGCTGCTGAAAATATGTAGAACACCTCGCCTCTTTTAGGTGCTTTTAAAACGGGCGCTTTTACTAGCTCTTGTTTCACATCCTCGAAAGCTATCTTACAAGGGTCGCTCCATTCAAATGACAACTAAACGATAATAAATTCATTAATGGCAACCTCCTTTCTACCAAGGCATTTATAAATCTTCGATAGTACCCTATCGATGACAGAAAGCTATGCACCTCTTTCGGAGTGCGTGGTGGACTCATAGCGACTATAACCTTGATCTTTTTAGGGTTAGTGCAATTCCCACTGAAGTGACCACATGGCCTAGTGATAGCCCATAAGGTACTCCAAAGACACATTTCTGTGGATTAAGAGCAATACAAAATTGTCTGCAATGCTCAAAGCATTTTCTCAAAATAATCAACATCCTTTCCCTTACAGTGGCTGCCCCCAGGTCATCAATAAATACTTTCAACTCATCTGGGGAGATGTCACCAAAGGTCATGTTTGCTGTTTGTTGCCACGATCCAAGTGCATTGCATAAACCAAAGGCCATCACATGGTACGCAAAAGTACCAAAGACAGTAATAAAAGTTGTTTTTAACTTGTCTTCCTCTGCAATTGCCATCTGGTTATATCTTGCAAAGCAATCCATAAACAAATATATTTCCCTACCCGCTAATTGATCCAAAATTTGGTCAATAAACGGCAACAGGTAGTTATCTTTAACCGTCTACTTATTCAAATCTCTAAAATCCACACTTAATCGGATCTGGTTGTTTTTCTTCTTCCTGATAACAACTGGTGAACACCATTCTGTGTGTTGTATAGGAAAGATTAAACCAGCTTTCCTTAACTTCTGTAACTCCTCAAACAGACCGTTGTCCCTCAATTGAAAAGGCATACGCCTTACCTTCTGATACACAAGACGACTGCCATCTTTTACAGGAATAGTATTGTTAAGGTTACGGGATCTAGAGCATGGCAGTTGGTTATGGTGGATGGAAAGAGAAGAGTAGACTCATGATGGAGAAGACCAAGACACTGTTTGTTACACAAGTGAATTAGGTTCCAAGATTGAGACTTGGACTCATAAACACAATCTTGTGTATGTGGACAATGACACTAACACTTCACTGAAAAGAAAAGAGTACTATCATTGCATTAAGAAAAGGAAGCAAGTACAATGCTTTATAGGAAAGTAGGAAACTGCAGTAGGCACCATTGTGCATATGGGATAGGTTAGCCTGCATATCCTTGACCCTGAAGCTCCATACAAAGAGGCTGTTTTGTGAGTGTGATTGCTAATTTTCAACACCCCTCCTCAATCACAACTAGAAAGGCACAAAGTGTGTAGAGGCTGTAATGAGAACCACCTGCAAAGTGTGGGCATACCACAAACATGGTAGACACCAGAGGCTGTTGCAGAAAAGGTTAAGTGTGGGCACCAAAACATGATGGACATCCAGAGGCTGTAACAGGGGCCTCACAAAGTGTACAAGGACTGTAATGCCAAGTTACATAAGGAGTTTTACAAAGCTTATGGCAGGAACCATTAGGGCAAGGAAGTACAAGGCTTTTAAAACAGTCTATCAGAGTTATGACAGTAGAAGGACTGATGAGTCTTGTCCTTCTGATCCTGGTGGTCTTCATCTTCATCTTCTTCTTCATCTTTTGGTCCATGGTCTTCTTCTTCTTTTACAGCTACAAGATAGGCCTTTTGGGACCTCTTCCTAGCATGACAAAACTTCTCAGTATGTCTGGTCCTTTTGCAGAAGTCACAGAAGAGTGGTTCCTTTTTACCTTTGTATCTGTTGTTTACATATAACATTTGTTCATCCTTTGAAGTGCTGGGATCTTCTTTGCTTTTGAGTTTCTTTTCTTCCTCTAGTAGAGAGGCTTTAATATCAATAAGTTGAGGATCAGGCATGTTGGTTAGAGTGGTTGATACATTATCATAAGCAGGAGGTAAACTTTTTAACAAGACACCAATACAAACATCTTCATCCATTTTTAGCTTTATTCCTGCAAGTTGAGTAAGTAGGCTTTCCATATAGTTTAGATGGGATGCCAAGGAAGTATGAGGCTTCATTTCAAGTCGGAAAAATTCAATTAATAGACCATATTTAGACGATTTTGACTGTGCACCAAATAGGGTATCCAATTTATCCCAAGTGTCATGGGACGTGTCACAGGCATCCACATGATGAATGTAGTTGTCGTCCAATTCCAGTTTGATGATGGCTTGTGCCTTGTCATCATTCTTCTGCCAAGTAACTGCAAGGTCCGCATCTCGAGGTTTCTTCTCTTTGCCATTTGTGATGGCCCAAAGTCCCTTCTTCATCAGGATGAGCTTGATGCGGGTTTGCCAAGTGTGGAACCCGACTCCTTTGAATCGAGCATTTGGAGAGTCTTTTCCCATTTTGAGGTTGCAAGATTAGCAGCAAATCAACACCAAAATTCTGAGATTTTATCAGTAGAAGAGCAGATTGCAATGTGTCAAGAGACACAGTTAATGACAGTGTGAAAACACACTATGTCAGTGTTGATGTTGAGCTTGATTCTTCTTGTTCGGGATCGTTCGATCGTTCTTCAATCTTCTCAGGTCCTTCCCCTCCTTGATTTGATGCTGGGTCAATGGATTAGAGTGACAGAGGCTTGGGTTGAGTGTCAGGAGAAAGAAAAACTGAGGAAAAAAAGCTTGAGAAATTTTGGCTATGGCTTACAGTTTAGGGTTTCAGAGAGAGGCCTGGTTTTTTGCAGATTGCAGGAGCTATGGTTGATCATTTCCAAAACTTTTTTTATGGAAATGTAGCTCTTTCCAAGGCCTATCAAAGCCCTATGATCTTCATCAACATCATGACGTGTGCAGGCGGAATATGACGTACGAATCAACAGCAGCGCAGTCTAGACAGCGACGACGAATTTTCGCAATGCTGGATCTGTAGCTCACCAATGTTGGTGTTTGAAGTGATAGGATGCAGCGCCCTGAGTCAAGGAACATTTCTCTAGAAGAAAGCAAGTGAAGATATGCCCTATAAGTGGAGATCCAGCTCCTCCAATAGAGGTAGGTTGCAGGTTGGCTATGGCTGCCAAGGGATAGAGAGTGAAAATGGAGTTGGAGATAAAGTCAAACACTTGAGCTGAGCTAGATAGAGATTGTGAGAAACTGAGAGAGCAAAGAGAGGAGCTGAACCATGCTAAGCCATGCTCAGCTGTGCTCTGATACCATGTTAAGGTTACGGGATCTAGAGCATGGAACTTGGTTATGGTGGATGGAAAGAGAAGAGTGGACTCATGATGGAGAAGACCAAGACACTGTTTGTTACACAAGTGAATTAGGTTCCAAGATTGAGACTTGGACTCATAAACACAATCTTGTGTATGTGGACAATGACACTGACACTTCACTGAAAAGAAAAGAGTACTATCATTGCATTAAGAAAAGGAAGCAAGTACAATGCTTTATAGGAAAGTAGAAAACTGCAGTAGGCACCATTGTGCATATGGGATAGGTTAGCCTGCATATCCTTGACCCTGAATCTCCATACAAAGAGGCTGTTTTGTGAGTGTGATTGCTGATTTTCAACAAGTATGAACAGCTAGGCTGGGAGGAATGCCTCTCAGCTCATCATAACTCCAAGCAAAGATATCGCGGAACTCTTGAATCAAGGACACATAGTCCTCCCTTTCTGTTGAACTAAGCATGGAACCTAATTTAATTGGCTGCGAATCATTCGGCATGCCAAGGTCTAACTCAATCACATCTGCATCTCTTATCCTATCTTGCGGCTCTATCGGCTCATTTAGAGTTATCTGATAGATATTCTCTATAGTGGACCCCTCTTTAGATTCATCGCTGAATGATGTCTCAGTACTACCAGATGGATCGTCTGCTATCTCTAATTCAGTAGAAGATAAAGGAGCTCTCTCACTTTGAGGAGACTCAAGATAAGCATCGACTACTACTCGATTAGCATCTCTATCTAAAACCACTCGACCAACGGGTATATCAACTTGACAGTCTGTTTGTAAGATCCAAGGTCTACCTAGCAAGACTCGATAGCTAGGATGTCTTGCAAATCTTATCACCCTAAAGTCCAAGAAACATTCTACACTCACCACTATAACATGGACTCTAGTAACGCAACCTACTCGTTGTCTTAGACTATCATCAGCGATTCTCAGAAGGGTGGAGCTATCTTTTTGGATGCCTAGACCCAACCTCTCCATCAATTCTGAACTCATGATATTGACGGAGGATCCAGTGTCTACAATGGCATGTTCCACTAATATTCCATCTACATAAGCTAAAACCCTAGGGCAGTTCTTTTCAGCATGGTCAAACCAATCTTCCCCTACTCATGCTATGCCTAGAGGTTCCACAATATACCCGATACGCAGGATCTTCTTAAATTCCTTGCGTACTCCTAGAGATAATTTGATCAATTGCAAGAGGTTCACATATGGTTTAACTTCACAAAGAGAACTTGCTAAATCAAAGTCATGATAAGTAGCCAAAGCTCTCTTTTCTCGCCAAACCATCCTCTCTTTTGGTCTTTAGACCGGTTTTGGTGCTTCTTTCTTGGCTCTTGCCTTCTTTCTTAGCACTTCCTCATCCTTATTAGGGTCGCCTTTCCTATCAACCGGCCTTAGCGGTCCCCCTTCCATGCTAGGACTCTGGACTTGCGTCCCCTTATCCCCTTGTTTAGGGTTTGCCTCAATCGGTTTTGTATTATCTTTATCAACCTCTTTAGCCTTTTGGCTTCTTTTCACGGCTCTTAAGTTAGAGGTTTCAGTATCATTGACTCATACAGCCTCAATAAGGCTGACTCCATTGCCTTGTGGCAACTCTTCTATAGTCGTTTTTCCCCTCTGTAATTTTTGTCTTGGTGCATCATTCTGCTGCTGCAAGTTATTCCCTTGCACTCTATGATTCACTGGGCTCGGCTCCTTACTCCCTTGTTAGAGAGAACTAATCTTACTCCAACAGGTAGTAGATAAATGGCCTGACTTCCCACAAATATCATATTTCACATTTGGACAGTTTCTGGGGAAGTGTTGTCCACCACACCATTTACAACTGAATCTAGAGGGTCCACCCTCTTCAGGGCGTCGACTCCCTATCAAATTTTGTTGCTTCTTCAAGAAATTAATGTCGACAGCTATTTGTTGATATTGTTCAAAAATCATATCGATATAATGCTTCATCATGTCCTTAACTTTGCCAAGGACATTAGATGCACTCGACTCATAGCCTCGATCGTCGACCTGTCGTTCCATTGGCCTAACAATCTGATTTGGCATTGGCTGTTGACCCATAGGAACAACATTAGAATTTGAAACTTGGCCTCCAACATTTGGTGGAGCCAATTGACTTGCCATAGGCATAGTCACACTGGGAGGAGCCGGTAGTAAAGGTACATTCTGAACCACACTCCCTCTCCCAATAGGGTTAGTCATAGGCATCCCTTGACTTCCATTCGTCAATGATGGATTGCTACTAGGTACTAAACCCCCATCAACATTCATCTGGGAGGAGTAGGCCGTTTGTAATCGTGCTTCTACTCCCTCTGCCCGCATAATAGCAGTTTTTATGTCTGCCAAGGCCACACTGCTCAATTGTACTTGGATATTAAAATCCAACCCATGCAAAAAGTATTGCGATTGGGCAGCCGACGGAATGGGAATGTAAGTTTGAAACTTATGAAATACTTCCTTCAACTTCTTGGCATATGCTTTCACATTCTCATGAGGATCTTGGCGTGTTACATTCAAGAACCGCAACCAATATTGGCCACCTCTTTCGGGGGCATATTCTGCTCGAAAAGCTGCATAGAATTGATCAATGGTGGTTATGGTTCCAGACTCTATGCTGTGATACCATACCGCAGTATATTGAAGAACATCATAAGATGTCCCTTGTCCTGGATGTGATAATTGAACATCAATCTTTGAAATTCACAAATGTGAAATTTTACATCCTCTTCTGCTAACCCATTGAAAATGGGCAAGGGAACTCCTAGAGCTGGTAAATCCAGCATCCCTGCAGGAATTGCAATTGGTTGTGCCATGGCGACAATCAAATTAGAAATAGGAGCTTGAACTGACGGATTCACACCCCCACTTAAAGTGGGTAGACTTGGTGGAAGAGAGGAAGAACTTACGCTTCCTCCTACACCTATCAGACTATGTAGAGCAGTTGGGTTACTAAGATCATTGCTTCTTATATGTACTGGGCTACTTCTTTGAGGAGAATAACAACTTATGATCTCTAACCGCCGTCCAGCTCTCTCAGCACGTTCTGCTTTCTGGATTTCGGCTTGATGGTCCTTGTCAAAGGACATAAACCAACTCCCTTTTGGTCCCTAGAAACCCTAGATCCAAAAACCACCACTTTTATCAGTGGCTCCCGACGGACGCACCACTGATGGGACCTAAAATGGGCCGGCATTGGCTATAGCACTAGCCAGTTCTCATGCTCATGACACACAAACACCCTCACCGCCTCGTGGACCAGGAGCGTCAATCTAATGCTAAAGGACAAACTGCCCTAAAGCTTAATTCACGCGTTTATAGTTTATAGTCCAACATTTCCCTTAAACTCCTCAGAGGGAGATCCCAAAGTCCTTAGGCATAACGCCTCGTTACACACATATAGGAGGCACTCCACCAACTAATAGTCGAAGCCCCACTGCAGCTCTCCTACATCACAGGGATTGGCCCTTTTAATGCACTGCTAAACATATAACACATGCGAGCACAAACTCTTCTCAAGGTACCGATATTTTACGTTCTAGGATGTACCATATCTCACTACAATTTCCCCTTAGGACCCAACCACTAACCTACAACTGTTGAGATATCGACCTCCACTCGTGATACGCCAGGGTGACCGTTGTGTATCTATGTCACCGACTTGTCAGTTGTTGCAGACACGGTTGGTACACCGCCCATGAATAATAGCTACATGATAGCTATCCTTATCTACTCTAGTTCGTGGCTCAGTTAGTATGCCACCTTAGTTAGTTGAGTTTGGTTTGAGACCCATATATAGGGTTCTTCTATTTCTTTGTATTAGAGTTCTTTTGGCTCACACAACTAAGAAGAGGAAAATTGTTTTCAGCCTCCACCCTTGTGTGTATTCCCCCATTGTGCAAGCAAGAAAGCTACAAGTGAGACTCCTTCCTTCTCTCCCACAATCTTGACATGGTATCAGAGCCTTGTTCGTGGTAAGGAGCTCAAGAAAGCAAGCCAAGCTCGCGATGTTCTGGTAAGAGGAGCAGTGTTGCTTTCATTTTCTATTTTGGGAGCAGATCTCTGCAGGTAGCACAGCCGGAAAGTGCAGGAGTGCATTGTCTCAGGTTGAGACGCCCTTCGCGGTGAAGCAAGAGGGTAGTATATGTTGCGGGAGAGGCCTTTAGCCCTAGGCGACCTTGTTTTTTTTATTTGAGGCCATTTCGGGGCCTGTTTTGGAGGCGGAAGTTTTCTGCACGCACTCAGGAAAAGGCCTAGTTTTATGTTGTGCAGCCATTGTTCTACATGTCGATGAAAAGTTACTGTAGAAATTGCATCGTATGCTTGTGCGCAGAGACATTGGGAGTTACAGAATCATCCCTGTTGCATGTTGATGCAAAATCGTCACTAGGAAGTGACTGTGTGGTCAAATACCACTTTCGTCAGTTTTGCAGATTTGCCTTTGTGAGGCTGAAGCTGTGTTCTTTGCAGTGACAGAATTTTTTGCAGTGTTCTGTAATGGCGTCTGATTCTCTCTCACAGATTGTCACTGAAAAGCAAGACAAGAACAACTTCCAAGCATGGAAGTTTAGAATGACGAATTTCCTTATGGGAAAAGGATATTGGGAATTTGTTGCAGGAAATGAAGAAGAACCAGTTCTTCCTGATGTTCCCAATCAACAGCAAATGCAGGCATTTAAAGCATGGCATGGGAGAGCCAGGAAAGTTATGTACTGGCTGTCTATCAGCATTTCAGACTCTATGATTGTGCATATTCAAGATGCAAGTACGCCAAAGGAGGCATGGGATACTTTGTCAAAAACGTATAGCACAAATACGCAAGCTAGGAAAATGCAGCTCAAGCAAGAGTTGCATAATGTGCAAAGAGAAAATATGAGCATCAATGACTACCACATGAAGGTGAAGAAGATTGTAGATGCACTTGCTTCCATTGGGTCACCAGTGGAAGATGATGATTTAGTTTCTGTGACCTTGAATGGTCTAGGAAAGGATTATGCACAGTTTCGGACATCCATTTCAGTTCGTGAAAGATTTTCTGATTTTGAGGAGCTGATTGCTCTTCTAATTTCTGAGGAGCAAAGAAATGGTGGTGCATCTTCTTCAGGAGGAACTTCAAAAGAAGCTGTCTTCTACTCAAATGCTGGAAGAGGTAGAGGCAGAGGTAGAGGAGGCCGATATGGAGGCCGTGGTAGAAATCAGAATATGCAGCAAACTCAAGAAAACCAGTCCTATGGAGGAGGATGTGGTAACTCTAGAGGCAGGGGGAGCCAAAGAGGTCGTGGTGGATGGCAAAGAGGCCAAAATGCAAACACTAATGTTGAATGCTACTACTGTGGTAAAATGGGTCATATGGCTAAAGACTGCTATAAAAAGAAGAATGACATCGTGAATGGAAAACTGCAACAAGGAAATTATGCATCCTCTAGTAGACAGGGTGATGACAGAAATGAGCACTTGTTTATGGTGCAGCACATGAACAATTCTGTGACAAGTGCAGAAGAAAGCAATGATGTATGGTATGTTGACTCAGGTGCATCAAACCACATGACAGGTCATGCAGAATGGATGGAGGATGCAAGAAAAATGGAAAAACCAGGATTTGTGGAGACTGGTGATGATACTGCACATGTCTGAATTGAGTGCAGCAATGTTTGCATATTGGAAAGAATAATGGCAAAATGTTTACATTGGATGCAGACATGTCTGAATTGAGTGCAGCAATGTTTGCACATGGGACCGGCGTAGTTGCAGATATTGATATCTGGCATAAACGCATTGGTCATGTTAATGTACATCGACTTAAATCAATGCATGCCTAAAATATTGTTGCAGGTTTGCCGAAATTCAAGGTTACAGAAATGCATAAGGTATGTGAAGCCTGTCAGTTTGGAAAACAGGCAAGGAAACCATTTCCTAGACATGTTCAAGAGAGTAAGAAGCCATTGGAATTAATCCACTCTGATGTGTGGACAACTAAAGCTGCATCTCTTGGAGGCTGTCATTATTTTGTCAGTTTTATTGATGATTATAGCAGAAAAGTTTGGGTGTATTTTATGAAAAAGAAAAGTGAAGTTTTTGGGCATTTCAAAACTCTTAAAGCAATGATTGAAAAAGAAACAGGCCTGCAGATAAAATGCCTAAGGTCAGATGGAGGGGGAGAGTACCTCTCAAATGAGTTTGCAAGGTTCCTGCAGGAGCATGGCATAAAGCAGCAATATTCATGCAGTCATACCCCACAACAAAATGGAATTGTAGAAAGGAAAAATAGGCATATTGGAGAGGTATCTCGTGCCATGCTCAATGAAAAAGACTTACCAGATTCTTATTGGGCTGAAACAGTTGCTACAGCAGTCTACATAATGAACATGACTCCCACTACAGCAATACATGGAATGACTCCAGAGGAGAGGTATATTGGTAGGAAACTAGATATTTTTCTCATTTGAAAATTTTTGGTTGCATTGCCTATGTACATGTGCCAGATGAGTTGAGATCCAAGTTGGATCCAAAAGCTGAGAAGTGCATCTTTATTGGTTACTCTCTGCTATAACCCTTCTACTCGTAAGTTTACAGTGAGCAGAGATGTTGTTTTTGATGAGATGAGTAGCTGGTATAAACCAGTAAATGTGATTGATGATGTAGATGCACAAAATGGTAATGCTGCACAGAATTCACAAGAGAAGTCACAAAATATTAGTGGACTTGGAGCATCCTCTAGCAGTGGTTCACATTCTTCACCATGGACAGGCAGATTGAGATCAGGAGAATCTTCTCAAAGCAATGCTGATAGTGGTATGCAGGTATCACAAAAAGGAAAAAAGAAGGTTGATCAGCCCATGTTTGATGTGAATGCAGGTCACTCTTATGTGGATGGTGAATCCAGTGGCTCAGAACAGAGCATTGATGATGAGTTGGGTATTCTTTCTATTGTTACACCTGGAGTAAGGAAGACCATGGATGTTTTGAGAGCACCTGGGAGTGAACCTACTTTGCACAGGTCTACGAGAGCTAGGTATCCTGTGGATAGGCTGAAATATGATGGATTTACAGCTATTCACTATGCATATATGGTCAAAGTGATACAGGAACCAGAGCCCACTTCTTTTGAGCAAGCCATGGGAAAAGAAAAATGGGAGAAAGCCATGGATGAAGAAATGGATGCCTTGGAAGCAAATGCTACATGGGAATTGGTACCTTTGCCTAAAGGTAAAAATGCAATTGGCTATAAGTGGGTTTATAAGGTGAAGCACAATGCAGATGGTTCTGTGAACAGATACAAGGCAAGATTAGTAGTCAAGGGGTATGCACAAACATATGGCATTGACTATGAAGAAACATTCAATCTGGTTGCAAGGATGGCGACCGTAAGAGCAGTCATTGCTATGGCTGCATCAAAGGGATGGTCTTTACATCAGATGGATGTAAAGAATGCCTTCTTGCATGGTGATTTGCAAGAAGAGGTCTATATGGAGCAGCCACCAGGTTATGTGCATGATGTTCATCCTAAGTTTGTTTGCAGGTTGAAGAAAGCCTTGTATGGCTTGAAGCAAGCACCTAGAGCATGGTTTGACAAGATGGAGCAGTATCTTGTCACTATTGGCTTTCAGATTTCCAAGGCAGATTTCTCACTTTATGTGAGAAAAACAGAGAAAGGTATTATGCTACTTGTCATTTATGTTGATGATTTGATTATGACAGGTGACAGTGATGAAGATATCCTTCATGTGAAAATGCTATTGAAGCAGAAGTTTGAGATGAACGATTTGGGAGAGCTGCGTTATTTCTTGGGCATTGAGGTGATTAGATCACCAAGTGGGATACAGCTCTTGCAGAGGCAGTATGGATTGGACATGCTATCCAAATATGGGATGACAGGCTGTAAGCCTATTTCAGTTCCTTTGGAGCAGAATGTGAAGTTGAGCGCAGATGCAGGTGAGCTTCTGGAAGACCCTACTATGTACAGACGCATAGTAGGAAGTTTGATTTATATGACTATTACCAGGCCAGATTTGAGCTATGCTATTGGATTGGTAAGTCAATTTATGCAGGCTCCAAGGAAATCACATTTGGATGCGGCTAGACGCATACTCAGGTATGTGAAGTCCACATTGCAGTATGGACTATTTTATGAGACTGGGGTTCATATACAGTTGCATGGATACACTGATGCTGATTGGGCTGGTAGCATTTCTGATAGAAGATCTACCAGTGGATATGTGTTCTCTTTTGGGAGTGTTGCAGTCACTTGGAGCAGCAAGAAACAGCCTACAGTTGCCTTGTCAAGCACAGAGGCTGAGTACAGGGGTGCAGCAATGGCTGCATGTGAGGTAGCTTGGTTGCAAAAGCTACTTTATGATATGCATCAGTCTACAGATGAGCCAGTTGTCATTTATTGTGACAATATGAGTAGTATACACTTGGCAAATAACCCAGTCTATCATGCTAGAATAAAGCACATTGAGGTGCATTATCACTATGTGCGAGAGAGGGTTTTACTAGGTCTTATTGATCTAGTTTATGTCAGCACAGAGGATCAGGTAGATGACATATTCACGAAGGCATTGGGCACAGAGAAGCTGCGCAAGTTCAGAGACCTGCTTGGTGTGCAGGAATTGGGATTGAGCTCGAGGGGGAGTGTTGAGATATCGAGCTCCACTCGTGATACGCCAGGGTGACCGTTGTGTATTTATGTCACCGACTTGTCAGTTGTTGCAGATGCGGTTGGTACACCGCCCATGAATAATAGCTACATGATAGCTATCCTTATCTACTCTAGTTCATGGCTCAGTTAGTATGCCACCTTAGTTAGTTGAGTTTGGTTTGAGACCCATATATAGGGTTCTTCTATTTCTTTGTACTAGAGTTCTTTTGGCTTACACAACTAAGAAGAGGAAAACTGTTTTCAGCCTCCACCCTTGTGTGTATTCCCCCATTGTGCAAGCAAGAAAGCTACAAGTGAGACTCCTTCCTTCTCCCCCACAATCTTGACAACAACTTGGGACGTTTCTCACGCTCATCGTTGGTGACAACCTAAGGAAGACATGTGCCATGCATCCATGAAGTTTTTTTGATACCTTTTAATTATTATGCTTAATGCAAATTGTGTATGGATATGTGCTCAGACAAAAGAAAAATCAGCATCGTGCATGGTGCATAAAGCATTATTTCCATGAACTTCACTAATGCGTGCTACGTTGAAAGGAGGCACCGAGCCATATGCTCATGCTACCATCCTCTTTATTTAAACCGTTTTCTATTTTCCAAGTGTAATGCATAAATCAAATATTTTCTTATCCTTCAGTGTTTCAGTCCCTTTTCATCCAACTCTTAGCATTTTGCATCATTGATTAGTTAGATAGGGTTTATATGCATTTTTCCCTTTTAAAAGAACGATAAATACACACAAAACATAAAAATGGGGACAAACCGAGGACAACCTCGTGCTTTGCCATCGTTATACATTGCACAAACATGGATATAATTTTCCCTAATTTTCCTCGGCCCATTTTTTATTTTTCCCTAATTTTAAACCCATTTTTTCCATTTTTAGGCATTTTTCACTGTTTTTCTTTTATAAATAATGATTGAAAATGAAAGTTGATTGTGGGCTGTGGCCCTTAGGTTCATTGACAGCAAAAACTCAGATTTAGTTGGTGTGACATATCATATTTCTCATTCATATAGCAAAAAATCCAATTTTGCCCTTAAAATGCGTGTTTTTCATGTATTTTAACACTAATTTCGGCCATGTAGCCTTATATTTTCTGATTTTCAGGTTGCAAACATTTGAAAATCATGGCAAACAATATTATAATGAACTTTCATCCCATATGAACAAGGTTTCACAGAGAAAATAGCATAAAAAGATCATTTTTATTCATAAAAATAGCATTACCGCTTATTTTCAGGTCTCGGTTTCTTGGTCTTGATTACGGGACTGATTTCTAGCATGCATTTAATGCTCAGCATCTTCAAGAACAACACTCTTCATGTCTTCATCCATCCGAAAGCAATCCAGTCTCATCCGGACAAGCTTTCCTCCACCATTCTTCATTGTCTTCTTCCACACAAGAACAATCCCTTAAGGGAGAGAGAGGGAGGAGAGAGAAAGACTAGAAACAGAGATCTTCATTCATGCCATCATTTGACGGGCGAGAGGCGGCGATAGAATCAGCATACAGAGGGTAGGCAAGCCCCATGCTCAATCGGGTAGGGTGTATTGAACCTGGTATCTCCATCTCTCCCCATGTTGGCGTATTTTTCAGCCGTTGACAGGCGCTTCCTCCTCCACATTTTTTTCCTTCTTGATGCCTCACGATTTGATGGCACACTCAAATGTTACATCCCCCCCCCCAAGGGTCATGACCATTTGGCCAAACCCCTTCAAATCTTGCCCATTTGTTGGCCATTTCCCCGTCCGGTGTCCAAATCGAGTGCTCTAAATTTCTACGAGTTCGTCTTGACATCCCGCATTGGCTGGCAAATCCTAACAACCTGCATGGCAGTCTAAAAAATTATCAAAAATCAACAAGTGTCGCTCGAGCGCCTTTAAAGCACTTGACGCTTAAAATCATCCTAGCTGGAGCCGCTGCCTTCGACGTTGAATATTTTTCCCTTGATATTCGTAATTTTTAGCTATTTTTAAGCACTTCTTAGTATCAAAACTCTGCTCTCAGATCCTCTATGGTAAAGTTATATCTCATTCGGACAAAATAGGATAAAATATGTGCAAGTTATGTACATTCTCTGACATGTAATTTCTTTTGTTTTGGTACTTTAGGAGTCTCTTATAGTCAAGAACAATGATCTTTTGAACACTCTTCTTCTTTAACATCTTAGGTTTTCTCTACAAGCAAAGTTATAGGTATGTTGTCTTGTTTTTTTGTTTCTCCATAGTTAAATTTTATCTCGTTTGGACAAAATGTATGCAAGTTATATGCATACTAAGATTTCCTTTGTTTTTGTACTCCAAGAATCTCCGAGGGTGAATGTAATATTTCCGCAACCAAATATTGGACCCTAAATCTCATGCAAAAGCGATTCAAAGTAACCTCCCACAACAGAAAAAAACCTTGGCCTAGGTGCTTCATCCTCGCGAATTATCATTATCATGCCGCGTTGTGCATAAGAATCTGTGGCTCGAAACCGCAAGCCACCGTGGAAACACCCCTTCACAGGGAAAAAAGGGGATAATGATTGCAATTTTTTTTTAACTCCCTCCCCTTCAGCCGTTGCATGGCGGGGAGAGGGAGTATGTGTGGAGCTTGAGTGGTGGAGAGGCATGGGGAGGAGGCATGCAACCTGCCACTTGTGTGGCTATCCCCCTCCCCTCCCCGCTTCAACCTATATGAACCCCCCCTCCCAAGCTTGAGGGGAGGAGGAAGGCATTGTCTGCTACCCGTTACTGCCGCCGTCATCGTGCCGCTGCCACCGCCGTTCAGGCCATGCCGCCAAGCTGCTGCCACTGCCGTTGCCTTCACCCCCACCACCATCATCATCATCATCACCCTCATCGTCATATTCACAATCATCTCCCCATCCACATCATCTCCCTGTGTTACAGAAGCTTGGAAGCTTCCATTGAAGCTTCCCTAGACATAATTCACCCATGCCTCTCGGGTTTTTTCAAAACTGTATCTGCAAGGCCCAATTCCTGTGCGGAAGAGGAGAATCTCGGACAGTAGTAACCTTGAAGTGCATAAGGGAGCCAAGGAAGATTCATTGAGTCGAAATCTACTGTGTCAATGGCTCCTAAGCAAAAGACGAGAGGAGCACACGCGGGAGCTTCCACCCAAAGTATGAGAGTGGACAACACCCCAATAATGAATGCACAGGTTCTGAAAATAGATCCGCATGGCATAGTTGCATAAAGCATGTTTTAATTCACAAAGGGAAACTTAATGCATCGTAAAATCTTTGTACTCGTTCAATTTACAAAGTTTAGTTTCATGACGGGTACTTGCATTTGCTTGCATTTCCATGGTCAAGGGTAGTTGCAATTTTTTTTGAACATATGATGCATAACTTAAAAGATGATATCGTGCTAAGACCGCGTCCTTTTTGCATCTCGCAAAGGATAGGGCTTATGTCACATAATGCACTTATGAAATAAATTCTTGGTTGTGACTCATGTAGAAGATAATTGTAGATGGTCATTAAATGATGTCCAAATAGTCGCAATGCATGGAAAGGAATTATGAACTTTGCAAATTGCATGCGATGATAGTTACATTTTAGGTCGGGTTAAGTGCTAAAGGAAGGATCAAATCAATGATGGACTCATGGCATTCACTCATGCATGGAGTTCTTTTATCAAAGTTTGAATGCATCTTCATTAAAGATATTAAAGCTTTGATTTCAATGCATTAAATGTAGGGTTTATAAGAATAAGTTCTGAATGTAAATCAACGTTGCTTAAGGCAAGGAAAAGAAAAGATCACTATAGATGCTACAGTTGCAAAAAGGTCTATGGTCTTGAATTTGCATATTTGCATGGAATGATGCATCTCACCTATCTTGCAATTACTTACATCTTTTAGGGAAAAGTACTTGCAAATTTAGAAGAAAGTATTTGCATCTTTAAAGGGAAGATCATCTTTAAAAGGGAAGAAAGTATTTGCCTCTTTAAAAGGGAAGACCATCTTAACTCGTGGGTTGGTTAGATCAACTAAGTAATTTGCGTATAATTGAGTAGCTTACATGAGAATCATAAAGGTATGATTAGTTAGCATATGAAGATCACCTCAATGTGCTAGGTAGGGTTAAGCTATGATAAAATTCTGCCTAGTATCGCACTTAGGATGCCAATCTAATATTTCCGATCTTAAAGGTCCTACCCACATCCATGAAACATTAGGATTATTTAAACATCCTGTAAGAATGATCTAGGATTCTCACCCTAAGGATCAATTGGCCAAATGCTAGGTCTCTGCAAGGAATTTAGGGACCCTAGGGCCAAAATGTTTATCGGCCTAGTAGGATTAGGGTTTTGGAATGGGTCAATAGAACTCCCAAACCCTACATATTGATCAAAGGTATTCTTGACCAAGGAATATCGTGTGATGAGAAAATAATCCCACAAGTTAGGTGCTGACACCTATCTCGTGCAACAAGCTGCAACGTCATATGGTCTTGTTTCTAAATCACAAAATAGTATTGCCACTCCTTGGACCAAGTTTGGCGAGTTCTAAGTACAAGTCTAACTTTCTAGAGGATGAGTAGTCATCCTGCTACATCACTCTTACTTGGACTTATCTGCCAAGCTAGGGGGAGATACCAATTTGCCAAGAAATCAATTGACCAACCAAGTTAGGGCGACGAGGTTGCCCAGGATTTATTGACCTTAATATAAGGAAACCTAAGGTATTGACAATTTGGGTCAATAGGGTATAAACCCTAACCCAAGGAAAGAGGATCAACAAGCAACTCAACTTACGAAACCCTTGGGATTTTACCAAGTCGCGATTGATCCAGAATCGAATGCTGGAAGCATTTGGGGAGAAGGAATCACACCTCAGCAGTTGGCCGTACAAATGACCACTAGAATGCTTGTGATTGTACACTTAGGTGCACTGTTTGTACTTCTTTGCTCAAGGAACAAATTCAAGAAAAATATCTAATGCTTCAGGTTGAAAGCCTGGAGGGAGAGGCAGTACTAGCTACCTCCGACTGTCTGCCTGACCCTATCCAAGGGGGTTGTTAGTCGCTCGGGTACATGGACCGAACCCGCTGCGAGAGGTCTCTCTGTGGGTGCTACTTGGAGTAGGAGGACGCTTGGGTGCCAAGGGAAGCTCTGGCCGTAAATCCCTTGCCTCCGGATCCTGCACAATAGGCCAACGTGACTCGAGATGGGATCTCAAGGCCCGTATACTAGTCAACAGGCAGAACTTGGAATAGCGATCCCTATGGATTGCTAGAATAGCCTTCGGGAAAGTTTATTTTGATGTATTCCAAGACTGATAAATAAAGATCTTATGTTGAAAAAGGAACTTGCTTGACATTTATAATATTTTCGCATGAAATATTAAAGAACTTTGACCATTACACGCCCTGCGCACAAAAGCAGTGCTAAGTCATCTCCCGCAACGGAACAATGATAGTGGCTAAGTCCTTGCCCCACGTGCACGATAATAAACCCCAATCGCATTGTGCAAATAAGGCCGAGGCTAAAACCTGCAAGACCACACACAAACACCCTTCATGGGAAAGGCAAGTGGATAATGGATAACAATTTTGCAAATGTTTTTATGATAACCCCCTCCCCTTAGCCGATGCATGGCAAGGAGAGGGAGTGTAAGAAAAAGCTTGAGATGTGGAGGGTAAGGGGAGTGGCATGCTGTCCGACTCATGGAGGCTACCTCCCCCCCCCCCCCCCCTTAGCCCTATAAAACCACCCCCTCCTCAAGCTTGAGGGAGGGGAGAGAGGAGAGAAGGAAGACCATTGTTGAGGCTGCCATGAAGTATGTCGCCTCGCCAGGGAGCTGCCATCGACGCGTGCTGCCACTGCGCTAACCCACCGCCACCTCATCTCCATCACCTTCACCGTCATAACCATCATCCTCGCCTCCTTTGTCGTCATCTTCCCCCTCCCCACTCATTTCCCCTCCACGTCATTTTGTTTCCCACAGAAGCTTCTTGGAAACTTCTTTAGAAGCTTCTAAAGACAAGGCTTCCATAAGCCTTGTGCACACGGTCTTCCTCGGATTTTTAAACCACCCCTTGTAGAGATAATTTCTGCACAAGGGAGGGAGTAGGCAGATTTTGAGACTGATTTGCCAAAAGCTGGAGGAAGATTGGAGATTGCAAAAAGGCAAAGACAAGTTTGAGTCTACATCATCGATGGCCCCCAAACAAAAGACGCAAGGTGCTCACGCAGGAGCCTCCAACCCAAGTTTACACGTGGACATCACTATGAGTCCTCATACCTAGGTTCTTAGAAGTTTAATTCCACATAAAAGGAATGCATTAGGCACGTTTAAATTTCATGAGGAAGATATGAATGCAATTATTCATTCATCTTACAAGTTTTAGTTGCATGTTGCACATGGCTTGCATTTCCAAAGCGGCAAATCCTAAACACATATTGCATAGATTAAAAAGATGAAATTGTTTAAATGCATCCTTGTCTTCCTTGCAAGAAAGAACAAGCACTTAATGCATTTAGGCAATGATTCTCTAGATGTGATTCATAGGAAATAATCATCAATGTCCATAAAAATGTTATCCAAGTAATTGCATTACATGGAAGGGATTTATGTACCATGCATATTACATGCGATGTTAATTGCATCCTAGGTTCGTTAAGTGTCGAAGGAAAAATTAAAATCATTAATGGTCTCGTGATATTCATGAACTTCTTTATCAAAGTTGTTTTAGAAAAAGATGCATTTCATATTAAATCATGAATTCAATGCATCGGACAAAGGGTTTATAGGTATAGTTATTGATGCAATTCAACGTAGGCTTTTATATGAGTTAGCCATGAATTGTCTATCATTATAGATTAGGCAAGGAAAAGAGATGGTCATTTTACGTTTTATGGTTGCATAGAAAGAAAAATTCAATGAATCGCATATTTGCACATAATGTGATGTCTTGCAACTATTTACACCTTTTAGGACAAATTTAGCGTCTCTAAGAAAAGATCATTTCTTGTTGCAAGACAAGTAGACCGATTTAGCTAAATCACTTGTAATGACATAACCCACATGGGATTCTTAAAAGCATAAACAGTTAGTACAACAAACACCTCAAAGCACTAGGTAGAGTTAAGCCGCGTTAAAATTCTGCCTAGTATCGCACTTGGGACGCCAAGCCAAGACTTTCGATCCCAAGATCCTACTAGATTCATGGAATGTTAGGGTTAATTGGATGCCCATACAATAATGATCTAGGGTTTTACCCTAGGGAAAATTGGCCAGATACTAGACTTCCATTTGGAATTAGAAACCCTAGGGCCAAATGTTATCAGCCTAGCAAGGTTAGGGTTGGGTTGGGTCAAAAGACATCCCAAACCCTACATCTTGACCAAGCATATTTCTTGACCAAGCGTATTTCTTGACCAAGAAATACCATTTGACGGGAGAAATGATCTCGCAAGTCAGATGCAACTCCTATGCAACAAGTTGCATCGTCGCATGGCTTTGTGTTAAATCACAAGATAGATTTGCCACTCCTTGGAACAAGGTTGGCAGATTCTAAGTACAAGTTTAACTTGCAAGAGGATGAGTATTCATCCTGTTACATCACCCTTCTATGAGGCTAAGTTGCCAAGTTAGGGTAACTATGAATTGCCTAGCAAGCAATTGACAAATCAAGTTAGAGCAACAAAGTCGCCAGGATTTACTGTCTTAGTTTAAGGAACCTAAGGTGTTTGTTAATTTGGGTTAATAAGGGCATAAACCCTAACCCAAGGATAAAAGGGTAAACAAGCAATGAAACCCTTAGGGATCTTGCCAAGTCGCAATTGATCCCAGAAATGAATGCTGGATGCATTCGGAGAGAAGAATTCACACCCTAGCAACTGGCCAAATAAATAACCACTGGATTCATTGTGTTTATATAATTAGGAGCACTGTTTGTATTCTTTGATCAAGAAACTAAAAGATGGAAAATTAATTAATGCTTCGGGTTGAAGACCTGGAGGGAGAGGCAGCTTCAGTTACCCCCGATTGTCTGCCTGACCCTAACCAAGGGGGTTGTTAGCCGCACCGACTACATAGACCGAACCCGCTGCAAGAGGTCTCTCCGTGGGTGCTACTTGGAGCAGGAGGACGCTTGGGTGCCAGGGGGGCTCTGGCCATAAATCCCTTGCCTGTGGGTCCTGCACAAGAGGCCGATGTGACTCGGGATTGGATCTCGAGGCTTGCATACTAGTCTATGGGTGGAAACATGGAATAATAATCCTTGAGGATTGCTGGATTAGCCTTTGGGCAGATTATGGATTGCCTTCGGGCAGATTATGGAATAGCCTTCGTGATGGATTATTATGATGTATTCCAAAGACTGATAAATAAGATCAATTGTTGAAAAGGAACTTGTTTGACATTGTTTTTCTATGTTAGTAAGATTACATGAAGGAACTAGTGACTAAAAGGCTAATTAAGAAAGCTATTTTTGCATGTCAAACTAAATGTGGTAGGTAATTAGATAACTAAAGCAACCCCAAGGAAAGTGCGGTGGATGTGGCCATGGGTCTGTCCTATGGATGGGTGGTCCCAGTTGGCCAAAAACTTTTCTCAAAGGAAGTTGACAGCAAGGTAACGATGACTTAGAATCTAGGAAGCTAGAGTCCCGATTTGTGTTGTTTTAGGGGAACGAAATGGGACTATGCCTTATGGGCAGAGAGGTCGAGCTTTGCGTCCCTCTCGTTTTCCATTCTCCTTGAACCAAGTGCAGCATGAATTCGCTTTCGACCCTAATGTTTCTGCGTAAAGTAGTTCGCTTGGGGTTCGACGCTAGCTACCGTTCTAGGAATTTGACTACTAGGAAGACCCTGATTCAGGTCGGCCCTAAGTGGGAACGGCCAGAATGCTTCCATTTCGTGGCAGACTCGGGAGGACCTAGATCGCAAACCCCGTGACATTCCGTGGGAGTGCCGGGCGGCGCTTTCTAGACTCTCTTCCCGATGGGCTACTAAGACGTGTCTTGCAAGTGAGCAGGTGGACACGTTACAGTTGGTATCAGAGCAGACCAACAAGGAACTAATATTTACAAGAAAACTTAATGAGGAGAAGTAGAGTAAATGTTGCTGTTAAGAACATTTCCTTACTTACTTATCAATGCTGACTTGCAGAGTCGCGAAGCATGGAACAGATTCTTGGTGTTCCAGGTTATGTTTATGACTGCGATGCATGCTTCAGATTATCGATGGAGGATCGATATGATGAATATCCTAGACCGAATCTACAATCCTTCACCCTTGTACATGGAACGGAGATGGACGGGAGATTCAAAAATTTATTATATAGCTACCCACCGATTTACATACCTTCGAACCAACTTAAAGAGAATCAAGTGGTTGGAGGACCTAAAGATCGTGAAGCTGTTCATCTTTGTTGAGGCTCACGCAAACGCAACCCGACATGTTAGCGGTCGAGAGGTTAAGCAGAACAAGTATGTGTACAAGGAAGTGACTCGAGTAATCCCTGCCGACAGAATCAAGGTGTTGGGATGTTATGAGAAGAACGGGTATCAAAGGAAAGGATACCCTAATCTTCCAATGACCTATCGATTCCTGAAAATCCATGACCCCAATCCATAATATTACTCAATTCCCGTAGCTGAATGTAACACAATCTTATTCTCCCCAAATTAATATATCATATTGTTCCATTTTCCCAAGAATAATTGTACTCGGAAGGGCTATGCCCATATGAATGAAATAGATTTTTTATCAATGATTGTCTTGGCTAAAGTTAAGTGATTAGGTCACTTGGCTAAAAGCTGAATTGGGCATGTTAATGTAATGTGAAAAACACTTAGCAAGTTTTTAACGTAAGGGAAGTCGACTTCCGTCAGATTCAGGGTTATGAACCTAGGTATCCATGAGTGTTTGCTTGGAATGGATTGGCTTAAATCTAATGATGCCCACATTCACTATAAAAAGGGTCAAATTTCCTTTCAAAATTCTGAAGGGGTATTGATCACAACTCAAGGAGAGGCTAGAAAGCCAAAAATTCAATTGGCCAAAGCATCTCGGATAATAAAAGGAGTTAGAAAAGGACTACCTGTCTATTTGATTAAGCTTAATAAGCTCGATCAGAATCAAGAGTCTAGTGAAGAACCTTCATGGCTAAAGGAGTACGTAGACATATTTCCTGAAGAACTGATAGAACTTCCACCTCAAAGGAAAGTTGATCATGAAATCAAGCTAGTGCCAGGAGCTGCGCCAATTGCAAAGAGACCATATAGAATGTCCATCCCGGAAGCGATTGAGCTGAAGGAGCAACTCAAGCAATTGTTAGACCAAGGCTACATTTGTCCTAGTAGTTCACCATGGGGAGATCTAGTGTTGTTCCGGAAGAAGGATGGAACGCTTCGGCTATGTATTGATTACAGAGGGTTGAATCAATCAACCATTAAGAATAAATATCCCATTCCAAGAATAGATGAACTTCTTGACTGTCTTCAAGGTGCAAAGATCATCTCCAAGATTGATCTCAGGTCTCGATATTATCAGATAAGGATCAAGGAAGAAGATATCCCAAAGATGGCATTCAGCACAAGATATGGACACTTTGAGTTCCTAGTCATGTCATTTGGGTTGACGAATGCTCCTGCTATCTTCAACAGGCTAATGCCGAATATCTTTAGGCCATATCTTGATGACTTCATACTCATCTTTTTCGACGATACGTTAGTCTAATCCAAATAGGAAGGAGATCATGAACCCCAATTTCTCATTGTTCTTTAAACAATGAGAGCACACAAGCTTTATGCCAAGAAGAAGAAGTGTGCATTCTTCAAGCGACAAATTGAATATCTGGGATTCATTGTATCAACGGAAGGAATCTCAGTAGACCCGCCCAAGGTCAGAGACATTTTGGAGTGGCCAACACCAACAACTGTCAAAGAAATACATAGTTTTCTTGGATTGACAGGATGGTACAGGGTCTTTATAAAAAACTATGCCCTGATTGCAGCGCCTCTGATGGATCTACTGAAGAAGCAAACATCAATTGTATGGTCAACTACTGAACAATCTAGCTTTGACAAAGTAAAGCAAAGTTTGGTATCAACACCTATCCTGAAACTTCCAAATCTTGGTAAGGAGTTTGAAGTGATAACCGATGCTAGCACACTTGCCTTAGGATGTGTTCTTATGCAAGAAGGTCATCCTATAGCATACTCTTCAAGGAAACTGAAGAGCCATGAGAGAATTGCTACCCATGATATGGAGTTGTTAGCTGTCATCCATGCTCTCAAGCTTTGGAGACACTACTTGCTGGGTAATAAGTTTATCCTAGTGATGGATCATAAAAGTTTCAAATGGATCTTTACCTAGAATGAGCTCAACATGAGGCAACATTGATAGATTGAAGTGCTGGAGGAATATGATTTTGAAATCGAATATCGGCCTGGAGAGGAGAATGTAGTTGCCGATGCACTTAGTCACAAGGCATTTCTGAATTCTCTAATCTTGCAAGATCCATCAGCAGCTAGATCTCTAGCCACAAAGGTATCCATGCCAAACAACCCAATACTTGAGCTAGCTAGAGAAGAGGCATGCCATGATCTAACTTACCAAAAATTGCTAAGAGAGATCCCTATCAAGGATCAAGACCCGAAGCTACAGGCAAAGTATCTAGAATTCTCTATCAATAGTGGACTTGTCTACTCTAGAACAAGATTATGTATACCGGCAAGCCAATCACTCAAGCAGAAGATACTTTGGGAAGCTCATGACTCCCCTTTTTCAGGGCATCTTGGCTATGCCAAGACCCTCAATACAGTCAGAAAGAGCTATTATTAGGAAGGGCTTAAAGATGATGTTCTCAAATATGTCACTGAATGTTTGTCTTGTCAACGCATTAAGGCCAAACATGTCAAAATGCCAGGGAAACTACAACCACTTGACATTCCCCAAATGAAATGGGAATTCATCAGTATGGATTTTGTTGTTGGCCTGCCCCAAGTTCAAGGAGGTTACAACTCCATTATGGTTGTGGTTGATATGCTCACCAAGTTTGCACATCTTATTCCTGTTAAGACAAACTATAAAGCCTCAGACATCGCAAGGTTATTTATCAAGGAAATATTCAAACTGCATGGGTTGCCCAGAAGAATCATTAGTGATCGTGACTCTCTCTTCACATCACATTTTTGGAGGGCTATCTTCGAAGCCATTGGGACTCAACTCTGTTTCACTACAGCTTACCATCCCCAAACCGATGGTCAAACGGAGCGACTCAACCAATTCATTGAGGATATGCTAAGGGCACACTGTTGCCGCAAACCCAAAAAGTGGATTCAATATTTGCCACTAGTTGAGTTTAGCTACAATGCTTTCTACCAACAAAGCATTCAGATGACCCCTTTTCAAGCATTGTACGGGCACGATTGTTGAAGTTCTTTAAACTTCTCGAATCCAACCTTGAGGGTTGAAGCTTCAAGGCAAATGCTAGAAGATATGGATGACCAAATCAAGTCAATAAGAGAGGACATCCAAGCCGCCAAGGATAGACAGAAGGCATACACAGACTTGAAGCGTCAAGATAGATCCTTCGGTGAAGGAGATATGGTCTTCATTCGCGTATGTCCAAAGAAGAGTTCCCTATCCTTAGGAGAATACGAAAAGCTTAGTCCAAGGTACTGTGGACCTTACAAGATTCTCAAGTACCTAGGGCCTAATGCCTATAGACTTCAACTTCCTAAGAACCTAAAGGTTCATAATGTATTCCATATCAGCCTACTGAAAAAGTATGTGCCTAACCCTAGTCATGTGCTTGATGATCAAAAAGTTGTAATTCCTAGCCAATGAGTCCTTGAGCTATGGCTTGATGGGATCTTAGATATTAGGGAGAGGAAATTGAGATCCAGAACCTTGAGAGAATACCTCATCCAGTGGAAACATTATCCTGAAGAGGATGCCACTTGGATGGATGAAAGTACTCTTAACCAACAATACCCCCAGTTCTTCTCGATATGAGGACATCTCAATTCCTCTAAGGGGGAGAGAATGTAACATTTCCGCACGAAATATTAAAGAATTTTAACCACTATACGCCCCACGCAAAAGTAGTGCTAAGTTGTCTACTGCAATGGAATAATGATAGTGGCTAAGTCCTTACCCCGCGCGCATGATAATAAACACCAACCACCTTGTGCAAATAAGGCCGAGGCTAAAACCCACAAGACCACACACGAACACCCTTCATGGGAAAGGCAATTGCATAATGGATAAGAATTTTGCAAATTTTTTTATGATAACCCCCTCCCCTCAGCCAATGCATGGCAGGGAGAGGGAGTCTAAGAAAAAGCTTGAGACATGGAGGGCATGGGGAGTGGCATGCAGTCCGACTCATGGAGGCTACCTTCCCCTCCCCCCCCCCCCCCAGCCCTATAACACCACCCTCTCCTCAAGCTTAAGGAAGGGGAGAGAGTACAGAAGGAAGATGGTTGCTAAGGCTGCCGTGAAGTACTCCGCCTTGCCAGGGAGCTACCATCGATGCCTACCGCCACTGCGCTAGCCCATCGCCACATCATCTCCATCGCCTTCATCGTCATAACCGTCATCCTCACCTCTTTCGTTGTCATCTTCCCCCTCCTCAGTCATTTCCCCTCCACATCATTCTATTTCCCATAGAAGCTTCTAAAGACAAGGCTTCCATAACCCTTATGAACACGGCCTTCCCCGGATTTTTACAACCACCCCTTGTAGAGATAATTTTTGCACAAGGGAGGGAGTAGGCAGATTTTGAGACTGATTTGCCAAAGGCTGGAGGAAGATCGGAGATCACAAAAAGGCAAGGACAAGTTTGAGTCTACACCATCAATGGCCCCCAAACAAAAGATGCAAGGTGCTCACGCAAAAGCCTTCAACCCAACTTTATACGTGGACATCGCTACGAGTTCTCATACCCAGGTTCTTAGAAGTTTAATTCCGCATAAAAGGAATGCATTAGGCACATTTAAATTTCATAAGGAAGTTATGAATGCAATTATTCATTCGTCTTACAAGTTTTAGTTGCATGTTGCACTTGGCTTGCATTTTCAAAGCTGCAAATTCTAAATGCATATTGCATAGATTAAAAAGATGAAATTGTTTAAATGCATCCTTGTCTTCCTCACAAGAAAGAAAAATCACTTAATGCATTTAGGCAATGATTCCCTAGATGTGATTCGTAGGAAATAATTGTTGACGTCCATAAAAATGTTGTCCAAGTAATTGCATTACATGGAAGGGATTTATGTACCATGCATATTGCATGCCATGTTGATTGCATCCTAGGTTTGTTAAGTGTCGAAGGGAAAATTAAAATCATTAATAGTCTTGTTATATTCATGAACTTCTTTATCGAAGTTGTTTTAGAAAAAGATGCATTTCATATTAAATCATGAATTCAATGCATCTGACAAAGGGTTTATAGGTATAGTTCTTAATGCAATTCAACGTAGGCTTTTGTATGAGTTAGCCATGAATTGTCTATCATTATAGATTAGGCAAGGAAAAGAGATGGTCATTTTACATTTTATGGTTGCATAGAAGGAAAAATTCAATGAATCGCATATTTGCACATAATGTGATGTCTTGCAACTATTTACACCTTTTAAGATAAATTTAGCATCTCTAAGAAAAGATCGTTTCTTGTTGTAAGACAAGTAGACCGATTTAGCTAAATCACTTGTAATGACATAACCCACATGGGATTCTTAAAAGCATAAACAGTTAGTACAACAAACACCTCAAAGCACTAGGTAGAGTTAAGCCGTGTTAAAATTCTGCCTAGTATCACACTTGGGACGCCAAGCCAAGACTTTCGATCCCAAGATCCTACCACATTCACGGAATGTTAGGGTTAATTGGACGCCCATAGAATAACGATCTAGGGTTTTAACCTAGGGAAAATTGGCCAAATAATAGAGACTTCCATTTGGAATTAGAAACCCTAGGGCCAAACGTTATTAGCCTAACAAGGTTAGAGTTGGGTTGGGTCAAAAGACATCCCAAACCCTACATCTTGACCAAGTGTATTTCTTGACCAAGAAATTCCGTTTGATGGGAGAAATGATCCCGCAAGTTAGATGCGACTCCTATGCAACAAGTTACATCATCGCATGGCTTTGTGTTAAATCACAAGATAGATTTGCCACTCCTTGGAACAAGGTTGGCAGATTCTAAGTACAAGTTTAACTAGCAAGAGGATGAGTAGTCATCCTGTTACATCACCCTTCTGTGAGGCTAAGTTGCCAAGTTAGGGTAACTATGAATTGCCTAGCAAGCAATTGACAAATCAAGTTAGAGCGACAAAGTCACTAGGATTTACTGTCTTAGTTTAAGGAACCTGAGGTGTTTGTTAATTTGGGTTAATAAGGGTATAAACCCTAACCCAATGATAAAAGGGTAAACAAGCAATGAAACCCTTGAGGATATTGCCAAGTTGCAATTGATCCCCAAAAATGAATGCTGGATGCATTCGGAGAGAAGAATTCACACCTTAGCACCAGCTGGCCAAATAAACAACCACTGGATTGATTGTGTTTGTATAGTTAGGAGCACTATTTGTATTCTTTGATCAAGGAACTAAAAGATGGAAAATTAATTAATGCTTCAGGTTGAAGGCCTAGAGGGAGAGGCATCTTCAATTACCCCCGACTATCTGCCTGACCCTAACCAAAGGAATTGTTAGCCGCGTTGGGTACATGAACTGAACCCGCCACGAGAGGTCTTTTTGTGGGTGCTACTTGGAGCAGGAGGATGCTTGGGTGCAAGGGGGGCTCTGTTCATAAATCCCTTGCCTCCGGGTCTTGCACAAGAGGCTGACTGTCAAGAATCGCGTGGTGGGGGGACTTGCTCAAGATGCTGCGCCAAACACACACAGAATGCACAAGGACAAGCTCACTCAAGAGACAAGAAGAGAGATGGAGGCCAAAACGTTTTCTTTCTGGTTTCTTCTTCTTCTTCCACACACTTTACAATGTACACAAAGTATAGATAATATACAACATAAAGGAAAGTGGCCTATTAAGTCAAACAATGCATAACCGACTACACTAGTCGACTGGCATTATAACTATGCCAGCTGTAAATAGGTGTAACAACCTGAATATAATAAGTAATGAGTCAGTGGCCATGTGAGAGTCATAATGACCACTGACATGCTAAGTTTAGACATGTGGACCCATCTAACCAAGCGGTCCATCATCAATGTCCGCATGTGTTGAGCTTGTCATCTCAGCACTCCCCCTCAAGCTCAACTACATCTCTGCAACTCCAAGTAAGCTTCGAAACTTTTGAATCTTCTCTATACCCAATGCCTTCGTGACGATGTCAACTACCTGATCTTGTGTGCTGACATACACCAAGTCAATCTCACCTGCTAGTACTTTCTCTCTCACAAAGTGGTAGTGTACCTCAATATGTTTTGTCCTGGCATGGAACACAAGGTTCCTAGCCAACTGTATATTGCTCATGTTGTCAAAATAAATGACAACTGGACCTTCCACCTGCACATCCAAATCATCCATTAACTTTTGTAGCCATACTACCTCACATGGTGCAACAGTAGCACCTCTATACTCAGCCTCTATACTCGACAAAGCAACTGTAGATTGCTTTTTGCTACTCCAAGCAACTGCTGCACTACCAAGAGAGAACATGTATCTGCTGGTAGATCTTCTATTAGTCATACTACTAACCCATTTTGCATCTGTGTATCCAAACACCTGTACATCTGTACCTGCCTCATAGAAAAGTCCATAATGTAATGTGAACTTCACATATCTCAATATGCGTCTGAATGCATCCAAATGTGGCTTTCTAGGTACTTGCATAAATTGCCTCACAAGACCAACAGCACAGCTCAAGTCTGGCCTTGTAATGGTCATGTAGATCAAACTCCCCATGATCCTCCTGAACATAGTAGGGTCTTCTATCTCATCCTCAACATCAGCACTCAACTTTACATTCTGCTCCAACGGAACTGAAAGTGGTTTGTATGCTGTCATACCATACTTGGACAACATATCCAAGCCATACTGTCTTTGGGACAGCCATATACCATCATCACATCTGATCACCTCAATGCCAAGGAATTACCTTAGCTTACCTAAATCCTTCATCTCAAACTTCTTCTTCAAAAAGTCTTTGACTTCAACAATCCCACTATCACTATCACCTGTAATAATCAAGTCATCCACATAGATGACTATGATGACCAAACCTGCATCTCCCTTTCTCACATAAAGTGAGTGATCAGCATCAGAAACATAAAATCCAATATTGACAAGATACTCTCTGATCTTGTCAAACCATGATCTAGGTGCTTGCTTGAGCCCATAGAGTGCCTTCTTCAACCTGCAGACATACGTGGGATGCTCTAAATCTTCATAACCTGCTGGCTGATCCATATACACTTCTTCTTGCAAATCACCATGCAAGAAGGAATTCTTCACATCCATTTGCTACAACCTCCAACCTTTGGCTACTGCCAAAGCAATAACACATCTAATCGTTTCCATCCTACCAACTGGACTGAAGGTTTCATCACAATCTATGCCATATGTCTGGGCATAGCCTTTTGCAACCAGCCTAGCTTTGTACCTAATAATAGAATCATCTGCATTGTGCTTAATCTTATAAATCCACTTACATCCAATAGCTTTCTTGCCCTTCGGCAATGATACTAGATCCCAAGTCTTATTGGCCTCTAATGTAGCCATCTCCTCATCCATTGCTGCATCCCAATGAGTATGACCAACAGCATTCTCAAAACAAGTGGGCTCAATATCCTCAACTAGTTTAACAAATAGGGTATCTAACCCTGCAAGATCTGTGTACCATCGGATCACTCAATGGAGCCTCCACATTATTATGAGCTCTCCATACACCTGGTGTCCTCACTGAAGGAATGCCAAGCTCATCATCCAAGCTCTCTGAGCCACTGGAGTCTCCATCAAGAACTGCATCAATGCCGTCGACGCTTTATTCTTTCCTTTGTCTTTACCTGTAGTGCTACTAGATGCACTTCAAGATGTAGAGCTACTCCTTAGTCTCCTAGACCAAGGACTACCAAATGATGTCTCTGATCCACAAAGAGTTCATGATTCTTGCTTTTCAGCCTACACATGAGTGTCATGATCATCATCATCATCTAATGCATCACCACTTGATGCATACCAATTGCTCATTTCATCAAAGATAACATCCCTGCTCACTCTGAACTTACATGTGACAAGGTTATAACAGTGATATCCTTTATGTTCTAAAGAGTATCCAATAAAGACACATTTTTCTACCTTTGGATCAAGCTTCTTCCGTAGCTCATCTGGCACATGAACGTATGCAACACAGCCAAATACTTTAAAGTGCGATACATCAGACTTCTTGCCCATAAAACATTCTTCAGGAGTCATCCCATGAACTGCAGCTATGGGAGTTTTGTTCATAATATAAACGGTAGTATGAACAGCCTCAGACAAAAAATGATTAGGCATATTCTTTTCAGCCATCAAGGCGCGTGCAGCTTCTGCAATATGCCTATTTTTCCTTTCTGCAACACCATTTTGCTGTGGGATATACCTGCATGTGAACTGTCTCTTTATCCCATGAGACCTCAGAAAATCACTGAACTCATTCGAGAGATACTCTCCCCCTCCATCTGACCTCAAGCACTTTACTTTCAAGCATGTTTCTCTTTCAACTGCAGCCTTGAAAGTTCTAAAGTGCTCAAACTCTTCACTCTTTTCCTTCATAAAATATACCCACAGCTTTGTAGAACAATCATCAATGAATGTGACAAAGTATGAACTGCCTCCAAGACATACATTTTGTGTAGGCCCCCAAATGTCTGTATGCACAGCATCAAGGATATTTTTGCTTACATCTCTATCATGTGAAAAGGGTTGTCTTGCCTGCTTACCAAACTGACATGCTTTGCATACCTTATGAAATTTTGCAACTCTAAATGTAGGAAAACCTGTAACTAACCCTTTAGATTGCATTAATTTCAGCCTTTGTACATTTGCATGTCCAATACGTTTGTGCCAAATTTCAATATCTGCAACAACACCTTTTCCTTTAGCATTCATAGTAGGAATTCCAGCATCCAGAGTAAACATACGTCCAACTCTACTTCCCTTTGCAACTAACCTGCAGTTGTCATTGAAGTCTTCTACAAATTAGCCCTTTGCATTAAATCTGAGTTGCAGCCCTTGCTCTACTGTCTGACCGACTGACACCAAGTTCTTTGTAATAGATGGTATATGTAATACATCTAAAAGACTCTTTGTCTTACCATCATGCAAGGACAAGGGAACTTTTCTAATGTGTGAAATTGGGTGGCATGAATCATCACCCATCTGCACATAACCTGTATTTTGTAAATCCTGCATCTCTCCAAACCATTATGCATGGCTGGTCATATGATTGGATGCACCTAAATCAACATACCAAACATCATCATGTGTTCCCTTTCCTATAACAGCATTCAGCATTTGTTGCATAACAAATAGACATTCACTTTTATCTTCATTATGTCGTGAAGACGATGCATAGTTTCCTTGCTACAACTTACCACTGCGGATATCATCTTTCTTAGCATAACATTGGGCTATGATATGACCTGTTTTGCTATAGTAGTGGCACATAATACCAGAGTTGTTAGAACCTCTTGTTGAGATATCAAGCTCCACTCGTGATACGCTAGGGTGACCGTTGTGTATTTATGTCACCGACTTGTCAGTTACAAACGCGGTTGGTATACCGCCCATGAATAATAGCTAGACGATAGCTATCCTTATCTACTCTAGTTCGTGACTCAGTTAGGATGCCACCTTAGTTAGTTGTCTTTGGTTTCAGACCCATATATAGGGTTCTTCTATTTCTTTGTATGAGAGTTCTTTTTGCTTACACAACTAAGAAGAGAAAAACTGTTTTCAGCCTACACCCTTGTGTGTCTTCCCCCATTGTGCAAGCAAGAAAGGTACAAGTGAGACTCCTTCCTTCTCTCCCACAATCTTGGCATGGTATCAGAGCCTTGTTCATGGTAAGGAGCTCAAGAAAGCAAGCCAAGCTCGCGGTGTTCTGGTAAGAGGAGCAGTGTTGCTTTCATTTTCTATTTTGGGAGCAGATCTCTGCAGGTAGCATAGCCGAAAAGTGCAGGAGTGCATTGTCTTAGGTTGAGACGCCCTTCGCGGTGAAGCAAGAGGGAAGTATATGCTGCGGGACACGGCTTTAGCCCTTGGCGACCTTGTTTTTTTGATTCGAGGCCATTTCGGGGCCTGTTTTGGAGGCGGAAGTTTTCTGCACGCACTCAAGAAAAGGCCCAGTTTTATGCTGTGCAGCCACTGTTCTACAGGTCAATGAAAAGTTACTGTAGAAATTGCATCGTATGCTTGTGCGCAGAGACATTGGGAGTTATAGAATCATCCATGTTGCCTGTTGATGCAAAATCGTCACTAGGAAGTGAGTGTGTGGTCAAATACCACTTTCGTTAGTTTTGCATATTTGCCTTTGTGAGGCTGAAGCTGTGTTCTTTGCAGTGACAGAATTTTTTGCAGTGTTCTGTAATGGCGTCTGATTCTCTCTCACAGATTGTCACTGAAAAGCTTGACAAGAATAACTTCCAAGCATGGAAGTTTAGAATGACGAATTTCCTTATGGGAAAAGGATATTGGGAATTTGTTGTAGGAAATGAAGAAGAACTAGTTCTTCCTGATGTTCCCAATCAACAGCAAATGGAGGCATTTAAAGCATGGCATGAGAGAGCCAGGAAAGTTATGTATTGGATGTCTATCAGCATTTCAGACTCTATGATTGTGCATATTCAAGAAGCAAGTACGCCAAAGAAGGCATGGGATACTTTGTCAAAAATGTATAGCACTAATACGCAAGCCAGGAAAATGCAGCTCAACCAAGAGTTGCATAATGTGCAAAGAGAAAGTATGAGCATCAATGACTACCACATGAAGGTGAAGAAGATTGCAGATGCACTTGCTTCCATTGGGTCGCCAGTGGAAGATGATGATTTAGTTTCTGTGACCTTGAATGGTCTAGGAAAGGATTATGCACAGTTTCGGACATCCATTTCAGTTCGTGAAAGATTTCCTGATTTTGAGGAGCTGATTGCTCTTCTAATTTCTGAGGAGCAAAGAAATGGTGGTACATCTTCTTCAGGAGGAACTTCAAAAGAAGCTGTCTTCTACTCAAATGCTGGAAGAGATAGAGGCAGAGGTAGAGGAGGCCGATTTGGAGGCCGTGGTAGAAATCAGAATATGCAGCAAACTTAAGAAAACCAGTCCTATGGAGGAGGACGTGGTAACTGTAGAGGCAGGGGGAGCCAAAGAGGTCGTGGTGGATGGCAAAGAGGCCAAAATGCAAACAGTAATGTTGAATGCTACTATTGTGGTAAAATGGGTCATATGGCTAAAGACTGCTATAAAAAGCAGAATGACGTCATGAATGGAAAACTGCAACAAGGGAATTATGCATCTTCTAGTAGACAGGGTGATGACACAAATGAGCACTTGTTTATGGTGCAGCACATGAACAATTCTGTGACAAGTGCAGAAGAAAGCAATGATGTATGGTATGTTGACTCAGGTGCATCAAACCACATGACAGGTCATGCAGACTGGATGGAGCATGCAAGAAAAATGGAAAAACCAGGATTTGTGGAGACTGGTGATGATACTGCACATCCTATTGTGCAGATTGGAAAAATTCATTTGTCTATGCATGATGGGAAAAAGAAATACTTGTCCGATGTATTTCATGTCCCAAATATCACCAAGAATCTAGTTTCTCTTGATCAAATGGTTGAGCAGGGCTTGCGGGTCAGATTTAATCATCATCGATGCTTTGTTGAGGATATGAAAAATAAAGGTCGCTTGATAGCAAAAGGAAAGAAGAAGGGTAGAATGTTTACGTTGGATGCAGACATGTATGGATTGAGTGCAGCAATGTTTGCACATGGGACCGGTGTAGTTGCAGATATTGATATCTGGCATAAACGCATTGGTCATGTTAATGTACAACGACTTAAATCAATGCAGGCCCAAAATATTGTTGCAGGATTGCCCAAATTCAAGGTTGCAGAAATGCATAAGGTATGTGAAGCCTGCCAGATTGGAAAACAGGCAAGGAAACCATTTCCTAGACATGTTCAAGAGAGTGAGAAGCCATTGGAATTATTTCACTCTGATGTGTGGACTACTAAAGCTGCATCTCTTGGAGGCTGTCATTATTTTGTCACTTTTATTGATGACTATAGCAGAAAAGTTTGGGTGTATTTTATGAAAAAGAAAAGTGAAGTTTTTGGGCATTTCAAAACTCTTAAAGCTATGGTTAAAAAAGAAACAGGCCTACAGATAAAATGCCTAAGGTCAGATGGAGGGGGAGAGTACCTCTCAAATGAGTTTGCAAAGTTCTTGCAGGAGTATGGCATAAAGCAGCAATATTCATGCAGTCATACCCCACAACAAAATGGAATTGCAAAAAGGAAAAATGGCATATTGGAGAGGTATCTCGTGCCATGCTCAATGAAAAAGACTTGCCAGATTTTTATTGGGCTGAAGCAGTTGCTACAGCAGTCTACATAATGAACAGGACTCCTACTGCAGCAATACATAGGATGACTCCAAAGGAGAGGTATACTGGTAGGAAACCAGATATTTCTCATTTGAAACTTTTTGGTTGCATTGCCTATGTACATGTGCCAGATGAGTTGAGATCCAAGTTGGATCCAAAAGCTGAGAAGTGCATCTTTATCGGTTACTCTTTGCAGCAAAAAGGGTATAGATGCTATAACCCTTCTACTCGTAAGTTTACAGTGAGCAGAGATGTTGTTTTTGATGAGATGAGTAGCTGGTATAAACCAGTAAATGTGATTGATGATGTAGATGCACAAAATGGTAATGATGCACAGAATTCACAGCAGCAGTCACAAAATATTAGTGGACCTGGAGCGTCCTCTAGCAGTGGTTCACATTCTTCGCCATGGACAGGCAGATTGAGATCAGGAGAATCTTCTCAAAGTAATGCAGGTATCACGAAAAGGAAAAGAGAAGGTTGATCAGCCCATGTTTGATGTGAATGCAGGTCACTCTTATGTGGATGGTGAATCCAGTGGCTTAGAACAGAGCATTGATGATGAGTTGGGTATTCCTTCTATTGTTACACCTGGAGTAAGGAAGACCAGGGATGTTTTGAGAGCACCTGGGAGTGAACCTACTTTGCGCAGGTCTACGAGAGCTAGGTATCCTGTGGATAGGCTGAAAGGATTTACAGCCATTCACTATGCATATATGGTCAAAGTGATACAGGAACCAGAACCCACATCTTTTGAGCAAGCCATGGGAAAAGAAAAATGGGAGAAAGCCATGGATGAAGAAATGGATGCCTTGGAAGAAAATGCTACATGGGAATTGGTACCTTTGCCTAAAGGTAAAAATGCAATTGGCTGTAAGTGGGTTTATAAGGTGAAGCACAATGCAGATGGTTCTGTGAACAAATACAAGGCAAGATTAGTAGTCAAGGGGTATGCAGAAACATATGGCATTGACTATGAAGATTCATTCAGTCCGGTTGCAAGGATCGCAACCATAAGGGCAGTCATTGCTATGGCTGCATCAAAGGGATGGTCTTTACATCAGATGGATGTAAAGAATGCCTTCTTGCATGGTGATTTGCAAGAAGAGGTCTATATAGAGCAGCCACCAGGTTATGTGCATGCTATTCATCCTGAGTTTGTTTGCAGGTTGAAGAAAGCATTGTATGGCTTAAAGCAAGCACCTAGAGCATGGTCTTGTTAAGATTGTGGGAGAGAAGGAAGGAGTCTCACTTGTAGCTTTCTTGCTTGCACAATGGGGGAAGACACACAAGGGTGGAGGCTGAAAACAGTTTTCCTCTTCTTAGTTGTGTTAGCCAAAAGAACTCAAGTACAAAGAAATAGAAGAACCCTATATATGGGTCTCAAACCAAACTCAACTAACTAAGGTGGCATACTAACTGAACCACGAACTAGAGTAGATAAGGATAGCTATCATGTAGCTATTATTCATGGGCGGTGTACCAACCGCGTTTGCAACTGACAAGTCGGTGACATAAATACACAATGTCACCCTGGCGTATCACGAGTGGAGCTCGATATCTCAACACTCCCCCTCGAGCTCAATCCCAATTCCTGCACACCAAGCAGGTCTCTGAACTTGCGCAGCTTCTCTGCGCCCAATGCCTTCGTGAATATGTCAGCTACCTGATCCTCTGTGCTGACATAAACTAGATCAATAAGACCTAGTAAAACCCTCTCTCGCACATAGTGATAATGCACCTCAATGTGCTTTGTTCTAGCATGATAGACTGGGTTATTTGCCAAGTGTATACTACTCATGTTGTCACAATAAATGACAACTGGCCCATCTGTAGACTGATGCATATCATAAAGTAGCTTATGCAACCAAGCTACCTCACATGCAGCCATTGCTGCACCCCTGTACTCAGTCTCTGTGCTCGACAAGGCAACTGTAGGCTGTTTCTTGCTGCTCCAAGTGACTGCAGCACTCCCAAAAGAGAACACATATCCACTAGTAGATCGTCTATCGGAAATAGTACCAGCCCAATCAGCATCAGTGTATCCATGCAGCTGTATCTAAATCCCAATCTCATAAAATAGTCCATACTGCAATGTGGAATTCACATACGTGAGTATGCGTCTAGCCGCATCCAAATGCGGTTTCCTTGGAGCCTGCATAAACTGACTTACCAGTCCAACAACATAGCTCAAATCTGGCCTGGTAATAGTGATATAAATCAAGCTTCCTACTATGCGTCTGTACATAGTAGGTCTTCCAGAAGCTCACCTGCATCTGCACTCAGCTTCACATTCTGCTCCAAAGGAACTGAAATACGCTTACAGCCTGTCATCCCATATTTGGACAGCATGTCCAATCCATACTGCCTCTGCAAGAGCTGTATCCCACTTGGTGATCTAATCACCTCAATGCCCAAGAAATAGCGCAGCTCTCCCAAATCCTTCATCTCAAACTTCTGCTTCAATAGCATTTTCACATGAAGGATATCTTCATCACTGTCACCTGTCATAATCAAATCATCAACATAAATGACAAGTAGCATAATACCTTTCTCTGTTTTTCTCACATAAAGTGAGAAATCTGCCTTGGAAATCTGAAAGCCAATAGTGACAAGATACTGTCCTATCTTGTTAGACCATGCTCTAGGTGCTTGCTTCAAGCCATACAAGGCTTTCTTCAACCTGCAAACAAACTCAGGATGAACAGCATGCACATAACCTGGTGGCTGCTCCATATAGACCTCTTCTTGCAAATCACCATGCAAGAAGGCATTCTTTACATCCATCTGATGTAAAGACCATCCCTTTCAACCTGCAAACAAACTCAGGATGAACAGCATGCACATAACCTGATGGCTGCTCCATATAGACCTCTTCTTGCAAATCACCATGCAAGAAGGCATTCTTTACATCCATCTGATGTAAAGACCATCCCTTTGATGCAGCCATAGCAATGACTGCTCTTACGGTTGCCATCCTTGCAACTGGACTGAATGTTTCTTCATAGTCAATGCCATATGTTTGTGCATACCCCTTGACTACTAATCTTGCCTTGTATCTATTCACAGAACCATCTGCATTGTGCACGATTGCCATCCTTGCAACCGGACTCAATGTTTCTTCATAGTCAATGCCATATGTTTGTGCATACCCCTTGACTACTAATCTTGCCTTGTATCTATTCACAGAACCATCTGCATTGTGCTTCACCTTATAAACCCACTTACAGCCAATTGCATTTTTACCTTTAGGCAAAAGTATCAATTCCCATGTAGCATTTGCTTCCAAGGCATCCATTTCTTCATCCATGGCTTTCTCCCATTTTTCTTTTCCCATGACTTGCTCAAAAGAAGTGGGTTCTGGTTCCTGTATCACTTTGACCATATATGCATAGTGAATGGCCGTAAATCCTTTCAGCCTATCCACAGGATACCTAGCTCTCGTAGACCTGCGCAAAGTAGGTTCACTCCCAGGTGCTCTCAAAACATCCCTGGTCTTCCTTACTCCAGGTGTAACAATAGAAGGAATACCCAACTCATCATCAATGCTCTGTTCTGAGCCACTGGATTCACCATCCACATAAGAGTGACCTACATTCACATCAAACATGGGCTGATCAACCTTCTCTTTTCCTTTTCGTGATACCTGCATACCACTATCTGCATTACTTTGAGAAGATTCTCCTGATCTCAATCTGCCTGTCCATGGCAAAGAATGTGAACCACTACTAGAGGACGCTCCAGGTCCACTAATATTTTGTGACTGCTGCTGTGAATTTTGTGCAGCATTACTATTTTGTGCATCTACATCATCAATCACATTTACTGGTTTATACCAGCTACTCATCTCATCAAAAACAACATCTCTGCTCACTGTAAACTTACGAGTAGAAGGGTTATAGCATCTATACCCTTTTTGCTGCAGAGAGTAACCAATAAAGATGCACTTCTCAGCTTTTGGATCCAACTTGGATCTCAACTCATCTGGCACATGTACATAGGCAATGCAACCAAAAATTTTCAAATGAGAAATATCTGGTTTCCTACCAATATACCTCTCCTCTGGAGTCATTCCATATATTGCTGCAGTGGGAGTCCTATTCATTATGTAGACTGCTGTAGCAATTGCTTCAGCCCAATAAAAATCTGGCAAGTCTTTTTCATTGAGCATGGCACGAGATACCTCTCCAATATGCCTGTTTTTCCTTTCTGCAATTTCATTTTGTTGTGGGGTATAACTGCATGAATATTGCTGCTTTATGCCATGCTCCTGCAAGAACTTTGCAAACTCATTTGAGAGGTACTCTCCCCCTCCATCTGACCTTAGGCATTTTATTTGTAGACCTGTTTCTTTTTCAGTCATAGCTTTAAGGGTTTTGAAATGCCCAAAAACTTCACTTTTCTTTTTCATAAAATACACCCAAACTTTTCTGCTATAGTCATCAATAAAAGTGACAAAATAATGACAGCCTCCACAAGATGCAGCTTTAGTAGTCCACACATCAGAGTGGATTAATTCCAATGGCTTCTCACTCTCTTGAACATGTCTAAGAAATGGTTTCCTTGCCTATTTTCCAAACTGACAGGCTTCACATACCTTATGCATTTCTGCAACCTTGAATTTGGGCAATCCTGCAACAATATTTTGGGCCTGCGTTGATTTAAGTCGCTATACATTAACATGACCAATGCGTTTATGCCAGATATCAATATCTGCAACTACACCGGTCCCATGTGCAAACATTGCTGCACTCAATTCAGACATGTCTGCATCCAATGTAAACATTTTGCCCTTCTTCTTTCCTTTTGCTATCAAGCGACCTTTATTTTTCATATCCTCAACAAAGCATCCATGAGGATTAAATCTGACCTGCAAGCCCTGCTCAACCATTTGACCAACAGAAACCAGATTCTTGGTGATATTCGGGACATGAAATACATCAGACAGGTATTTCTTTTTCCCATCCTGCATAGACAAGGGAATTTTTCCAATATGCACAATAGGATGTGCAGTATCATCACCAGTCTCCACAAATCCTGGTTTTTCCATTTTCCTTGCATCCTCCATCCATTCTGCATGACCTGTCATGTGGTTAGATGCACCTGAGTCAACATACCATACATCGTTGCTTTCTTCTGCACTTGTCACAGAAATGTTCATGTGTTGCACCATAAACAGATGCTCATTTCTATCATCACCCTGTCTACTAGAGGATGCATAATTTCCTTGTTGCAGTTTTCCATTCATGATGTCATTCTGCTTTTTATAGCAGTCTTTAGCCATATGACCCATTTTACCACAGTAGTAGCATTCAACATTACTGTTTGCATTTTGACCTCTTTGCCATCCACCACGACCTCTTTGGCTCCCCCTGCCTCTAGAGTTACCACGTCCTCCTCCATAGGACTGGTTTTCTTGAGTTTGCTGCATATTCTGATTTCTACCACGGCCTCCAAATCGGCCTCCTCTACCTCTGCCTCTACCTCTTCCAGCAATTGAGTAGAAGACAGCTTCTTTTGAAGTTCCTCCTGAAGAAGATGCACCACCATTTCTCTGCTCCTCAGAAATTAGAAGAGCAATCAACTCCTCAAAATCAGGAAATCTTTCATGAACTGAAATGGATGTCCAAAACTGTGCATAATCCTTTCCTAGACCATTCAAGGTCACAGAAACTAAATCATCATCTTCCACTGGTGACCCAATGGAAGCAAGTGCATCTGCAATCTTCTTCACCTTCATGTGGTAGTCGTTGATGCTCATATTTTCTCTTTGCACATTGTGCAACTCTTGCTTGAGCTGCATTTTCCTGGCTTGCATATTTGTGCTATACATTTTTGACAAAGTATCCCATGCCTCCTTTGGCGTACTTGCATCTTGAATATGCACAATCATAGAGTCTGAAATGCTGATAGACAGCCAATACATAACTTTCCTGGCTCTCTCATGCCATGCTTTAAATGCCTGCATTTGCTGTTGATTGGGAACATCAGGAAGAACTGGTTCTTCTTCATTTCCTGCAACAAATTCCCAATATCCTTTTCCCACAAGGAAATTCGTCATTCTAAACTTCCATGCTTGGAAGTTGTTCTTGTCAAGCTTTTCAGTGACAATCTGTGAAAGAGAATCAGATGCCATTACAGAAGACTACAAAAAATTCTGTTACTGCAAAAACACAGCTTCATCCTCACAAGGGAAAATCTGCAAAACTGGTGAAAGTGGTATTTGACCACACAGTCACTTCCTAGTGACGATTTTGCATCAACAGGCAACAGGGATGAGTCTGTAACTCCCAATGTCTCTGTGCACAAGCATACAATGCAATTTTTACAGTAACTATTCACCGACCTGTAGAACAGTGGCTGCACAGCATAAAACTGAGCCTTTTCCTGAGTGCGTGCAGAAAACTTCCGCCTCCAAAACAAGCCCCGAAATGGCCTCAAATCAAAAAAACTGCGAAGGGCGTCTCAACCTGAGACAATGCACTCCTGCACTTTCCGGCTGTGCTACCTGCAGAGATCTGCTCCCAAAAGAGAAAATGAAAGCAACACTGCTCCTCTTACCAGAACACGGCGAGCTTGGCTTGCTTTCTTGAGCTCCTTACCACGAACAAGGCTCTGATACCATGTCAAGATTGTGGGAGAGAAGAAAGGAGTCTCACTTGTAGCTTTCTTGCTTGCACAATGGGGGAAGACACACAAGGGTGGAGGCTGAAAACAGTTTTCCTCTTCTTAGTTGTGTAAGCCAAAAGAACTCAAGTACAAAGAAATAGAAGAACCCTATATATGGGTCTCAAACCAAACTCAACTAACTAAGGTGGCATACTAACTGAACCACGAACTAGAGTAGATAAGGATAGCTATCATGTAGCTATTATTCATGGGCGGTGTACCAACCGCGTCTGCAACTGACAAGTCAGTGACATAAATACACAACGGTCACCCTGGCGTATCACGAGTGGAGCTCGATATCTCAACAGGTCTGACAAGATAGGACAATATCTTGTCACTATTGGCTTTCAGATTTCCAAGGCAGATTTCTCACTTTATGTGAGAAAAACAGAGAAAGGTATTATGCTACTTGTCATTTATGTTGATGATTTTATTATGACAGGTGATAGTGATGAAGATATCCTTCATGTGAAAATGCTATTGAAGCAAAAGTTTGAGATGAAGGATTTGGGAGAGCTGCGTTATTTCTTGGGCATTGAGGTGATTAGATCACCAAGTGGGATACAGCTCTTGCAGAGGCAGTATGGATTGGACATGTTGTCCAAATATGGGATGACAGGCTGTAAGCCTATTTCAGTTCCTTTGGAGCAGAATGTGAAGTTGAGCACAGATGCAGGTGGGCTTCTAGAAGACCCTACTATGTACAGACCCATAGTAGGAAGTTTGATTTATATGACTATTACCAGGCCAGATTTGAGCTATGCTATTGGATTGGTAAGTCAGTTTATGCAGGCTCCAAGGAAACCACATTTGGATGCGGCTAGATGCATACTCAGGTATGTGAAGTCCACATTGCAGTATGGACTATTTTATGAAAGTGGGGTTCAGATACAGTTGCATGGATACACTGATGCTGATTGGGCTGGTAGTATTTCTGATAGAAGATCTACCAGTGGATATGTGTTCTCTTTTGGGAGTGCTGCAGTCACTTGGAGCAGCAAGAAACAGCCTACAGTTGCCTTGTCCAGCACAGAGGCTGAGTACAGGGGTGCAGCAATGGTTGCATGTGAGGTAGCTTGATTGCATAAGCTACTTTATGATATGCATCAGTCTACAGATGGGCTAGTTGTCATTTATTGTGACAACATGAGTAGTATACACTTGGCAAATAACCCAGTCTACCATGCTAGAACAAAGCACATTGAGGTGCATTATCACTATGTGCAAGAGAGGGTTTTACTAGGTCTTATTAATCTAGTTTATGTCAGCACAGAGGATCAGGTAGCTGACATATTCACGGAGGCATTGGGCGCAGAGAAGCTGCGCAAGTTCAGAGACCTGCTTGGTGTGCAGGAATTGGGATTGAGCTCGAGGGGGAGTGTTGAGATATCAAGCTCCACTCGTGATATGCCAGGGTGACTGTTGCGTATTTATGTCAGTGACTTGTCAGTTGCAGACGCGGTTGGTACACTACCCATGAATAATAGCTAGATGACAGCTATCCTTATCTACTCTAGTTCGTGGCTCAGTTAGGATGCCACCTTAGTTAGTTGTCTTTGGTTTGAGACCCATATATAGGGTTCTTCTATTTCTTTGTATGAGAGTTCTTTTTGCTTACACAACTAAGAAGAGGAAAACTGTTTTCAGCCTCCACCCTTGTGTGTCTTCCCCCATTGTGCAAGCAAGAAAGGTACAAGTGAGACTCCTTCCTTCTCTCCCACAATCTTGACACCTCTGTTCTACCATCCACCTCTTCCTCTAAAGCTCCCCCTGCCTCTAAAGTTACCACAACCTCCTGAAGCATGCATATCGCAAATTGCTAATTTAATCTGTTTTGCTGGTTGTCACTACCACATCCTGTACCACGGCCTCTTGAAGAGAACTTGCCACATCCCCTTCCTGAACTGGAGGATTTGTTCACCACTTTTTTTAGATGTCTCACTCTACATATTGATCTCTTCAGTGATCATAAGGGAAACCAACTCATCGAAATCTGGAAATGGATTTTTAACATACATGGAAGTTACAAAAGACTTCCAAGCCTTTTCATTGTTAGGTCCACCCAAGGTAGACGACACATCATCATCAAGCATTGCATCAATCGTTGCCAAGGCATCTGCAATGCTCCTTACCTTCAGTGCATACTCATTGATAAACATCTTCCCTTTCTTCAATGTATTCAACTCTTGCGTGAGTTGAATACATTGAAGAAAGATTCAACTCTTGCATGAGTTGAATCTTTCGTACCTTTGTATTTACAGAAAGATTCAACTCTTGCGTGAGTTGAATCTTTTGTACCTTTGTAGTTAGTTACACAAAACATACTTTCAAGTATGGTCCAAGATGCATATGAATTCTCTGCATTTCTAATGTGTCCCAATATATTATTTTCAATTACTACAGACAACCAATACATGACATTCTTGTCTTTTGCATTCCATTCCTTCCGTGCCTTTGTCTCTTCTATAGTTGGAAGATCACTCACCTCCGGCTCCTTTTCTTCACCTGAAACAAACTCGTAGAGGCCTTTTCCAATAATGAAGTTCGTGACACGGAACTTTCATGAAGGGTAGTTGTTCTTGTCGAGCTTCTCAATGATGGGGCTTCCACTGTTCTCTGCCATTATCCCAAAACTAATACCAATAGCAAGCAAATCTTCTGCAACCCTTGACCTGTAGTGCACAACAATACACTAGATAGCCTTTTTCACTGTCTGCTCAACAATACATGCAATCTGCAACCAGTTTGCAGATAAATCTTGTGTTTACTCACTGGTAAGCACCTTTGAACTTACAGATCTAAAATCTGTAACTTGTGCACCCACTTTTGGTCAATACAGTTGAAGTCACAGTGTACCCTGAAACTGTTGTCCGCAACCTTGCAGCTCTAAAATGGGTCCTGAAACGGCCTCAGATACCCAAAATAACTGTGGGTAAGCCCGGCTTACCTGCACAATACACAGCGCTCTTCGCGCATACCAAATCTCAATGCAATCTGAGATTTTTGATTGACTCTCCTTCCGGTGCCACCATAGGCACTATCCAAGAGAGAGAGTGGAAGAATGGGAGAGCTTCTTACCGTGACTTGCTTGCTCAAACCTTGCTTCTTCTCCTTCGCTTCAGCCTTCAAAATTAGCCTCTCTGAATGGCATGGCTCTGATACCATGTCAAGAATCGCGTGTTGGGGGGACTTGCTCAAGATGTTGCGCCAAACACACACAGAATGCACAAGGAGTGTTGAGATGACAAGCTCAACACATGTGGACATTGATGATGAACTGCCTGGTTAGATGGGTCCACACGTCTATACTTAGCATGTTGGTACTCATTATGACTCTCACATGGCCACTGACTCATTACTTATTATATTCAGGTTGTTACACCTATTTACAGCTGGCATAGTTATAGCACTAGTCTACTAGTGTAGTCGGTTATGCATTGTTTGACTTAGTAGGCCACTTTCTTTTATGTTGTATCTTATCTATACTTGGTGTACATTGTAAAGTGTGTGGAAGAAGAAGAAGAAACCAACAAGAAAATGTTTTGGGCCTCCATCTCTCTTCTTGTCTCTTGAGTGAGCTTCTCCTTGTACATTCTATGTGTGTTTGGCGCAGCATCTTGAGCAAGTCCCTCCACCATGCGATTCTTGACATGGTATCAGAGCCGCGCCACTGAGAGAGGCTGATTTCAAAGGTTGAAGCAAAGGAGAAGAAGAAAGGTTTGAGCAAGCAAGCCACAGGTAAGAAGCTCTCCCATTCTTCCACTCTCTCTCTTGGATAGTGCCTGTGGAGGCACCGAAAGCAGGGCCGAGTAAAAATATCAGATTGCAGTGAGATTTGGTGTGCGCGAAGAGCACTTTGTATTCTATAGACAAGCCCTTCAAGGCTTATCCGCAGTTATTTTGGGCATCTGAGGCTGTTTCAGGCCTCGTTTTAGAGCCGCAAGTTGCGAACATCAGTTTCAGGGTACACTGTGACTTTGACTGTATTGACCGAAAGTGGGTGCACAGGTTATAGATTTTAGATCTGTAAGTTCAAAGGTGTTTATCAGCAAATAAACACAAGGTTTATCTACAAACTGGTTGCTGCAGATTGCATGTATTGTTGAGCAGACAGTGAAAACGGCTGTCTGGTGTATTATTGTGCACTACAGGTCTAGGGTTGCAGAAGATTTACTTACTGTTGGTATTAATTTTGTGATAATGGCAGAGAACAGTGGAAGCCCCATCATTGAGAAGCTCGACAAGAACAACTACCCTTCATGGAAGTTCCGTGTCACGAACTTCCTTATTGGAAAAGGCCTCTACGAGTTTGTTTCAGGTGAAGAAAAGGAGTCGGAGGTGAGTGATCCTCCAACTGCAGAAGAGACAAAGGCACGGAAGGAATGGAATGCAAAAGACAAGAAGGTCATGTATTGGTTGTCTGCAGTAATTGACAATAATATGCTTGGACACATTAGAAATGCCGAGAATTCATATGCAGCATGGACCATAGTTGAAAGTATGCTTTCTGTAAATACAAATGCACGAAAGATTCAACTCAAGCAAGAGTTGAATACATTGAAGAAAGGGAAGATGTCTATCAATGAGTATGCACTGAAGGTAAGGAGCATTGCAGATGCCTTGGCAGCGATTGATGCAATGCCCGATAATGATGATTTGGTGTCGTCTACCTTGGGTGGACTTAACAATGAAAAGGCTTGGAAGTCTTTTGTAACTTCCGTATATGTTAGAAAGCCATTTCCAGATTTCGATGAGTTGGTCTCCCTTATGATCACTGGAGAGATCAACATGTAGAGTGAGACATCTGAAAAAAGTGGTGAACAGGTCCAAGATTTCTACTCCAGTTCAGGAAGGGGACATGGTAGGTTCTCTTCAAGAGGCCGTGGTATAGGACCTGGTAGTGACAACCAACAAAACAAATTGAATCAGCAATTTGGCGATATGCAGGTTTCAGGAGGTCGTGGTAACTTTAGAGGTAGAGGGAGCTTTAGAGGAAGAGGTGGATGGTAGAACACAGGTTCTAACAACTCTGGTATTGTGTGCCACTACTGTGGCAAAACAGGTCATATCGCAGCCCAATGTTATGCTAAGAAAGATGATATCCGCAGTGGTAAGTTGCAACAAGGAAACTATGCATTGTCTTCATGACAGAATGAAGATAAAAGTGAATGTCTGTTTGTTATGCAGCAAATGCTGAATGCTGTTACAGGAAAGGGAACACATGATTATGTTTGGTATGTTGATTTAGGTGCATCCAATCATATGACCAGCCATGCATAATGGTTTGGAGAGATGCAGGATTTGCAAAATGTAGGTTATGTGCATATGGGTGATGATTCATGCCACCCAATTTCACACATTGGAAAAGTTCCCTTGTCCTTGCATGATGGTAAGACAAAGAGTATTTCAGATGTATTACATGTGCCATCTATTACAAAGAACTTGGTGTCAGTTGGTCAGATGGCAGAGAGCAAGGGCTGCAAGTCAGATTTAATGCAAAGGGCTGCTTTGTAGAAGACTTCAATGACAAGTGCAGGTTAGTTGCAAAGGGAAGTAGAGTTCGACGTATGTTTACTCTGGATGCTGGAATTCCTACTATGAATGCTGCTATGTATGCTAAAGGAAAAGGTGTTGTTGCAGATATTGAAATTTGGCACAAACGCATTGGACATGCAAATGTACAAAGGCTGAAATTAATGCAGTCCAAAAGGTTGGTTACAGGTTTGCCTACATTTAGAGTTGCAAAATTTCATAAGGTATGCGAAGCATGTCAGTTTGGTAAGCATGCAAGACAACCCTTTTCACATGATAGAGATATAAGCAGAGATATCCTTGATGTTGTGCATACAGACATTTTGGGGCCTACACAAAATGTATCTCTTGGAGGCAGTTCATACTTTGTCACATTCATTGACGATTGTTCTAGAAAGTTGTGGGTATATTTTATGAAGGAAAAGAGTGAAGCATTTGAGCACTTTAGAACTTTTAAGGCTGCAATTGAAAGAGAAACATGCTTGAAAGTAAAGTGCTTGAGGTCTGATGGAGGGGGAGAGTGCGTCTCGAATGAGTTCAGTCATTTTCTAAGGTCTCATGGGATAAAGAGACAGTTTGCATGCAGGTATACCCCGCAGCAAATTGGGGTTGCAGAAAGGAAAAACAGGCATATTGCAGAAGTTGCATGCGCATTGATGGCTGGAAAGAATATGCCTAAGCATTTCTGGTCTGAGGCTGTTCATATTGCTGTTTATATTATGAATAGAACTCCCACACCTGCAGTTCATGGTATGACTCTTGAAGAATGTTTTACTGGCAAGAAGCTTGATGTATCACACTTGAAAGTGTTTGGTTGCATTGCATATATTCATGTGCCAGATGAGTTGCGAAAGAAACTAGATCCAAAGGCTGAAAAGTGTGTCTTTATTGGATACTCTTTAGAGCAAAAAGGGTATCACTGTTATAACCCTGTCACATGTAAGTTCAGAGTGAGCAGGGATGTCATCTTTGATGAAATGAGCAGTTGGTATGCATCTAGTGATGATGCATTGGATAATGATGATAATCATGACACGCATGTGCAGGCTGAAAAGCAAGAATCACGCACTCTTAGTAGACCAGAGACATCATCTAGTAGTCCTTGGTCTGGGAGACTAAGGAGTACCTCTACATCATCAGGTGCATCTAGTAGCACTACAGGTAAAGACAAAGGAAAGAATAAAGTGTCAGAAGGCATTGATGCAGTTCTTGATGGAGACTCCAGTGGCTCAGAGAGCTTGGATGATGAGCTTGGCATTCCTTCAGTGAGGACTCCAGGTGTGCAGAGAGCACGCGTCAATGCGAAGACTCCATGGAGTGATCCAGTGGTATGCAGGTCTAGCAGGGTGAGATACCCTGTTAAAAGATTTGGTTTTGAAGGTTATGCAGCTCACCATTATGCTTATATGGTGAAACTAATTGAGGATGTTGAGCCCACATGTTTTGAGGATGCTATTTGTTATACTCATTGGGATACAGCAATGGATGAGGAGATGGCTACATTAGAGGCCAATAAGACTTGGGATCTAGTATCATTGCCAAAGGGAAAGAAAGTTATTGGATATAAGTGGGTTTATAAGATTAAGCACAATGCAGATGGTTCTATTAGTAGGTACAAAGCTAGACTGGTTGCAAAAGGCTATGCCCAGACATATGGCATAGATTATGATGAAACCTTCAGTCCAATTGCTAGGATGGAAACTGTCAGATGTGTGATTGCTCTGGTAGCAGTGAAAGGTTGGAGGTTGCGACCCATCTAACCAGGCGGTCCATCATCAATGTCCACATGTGTTGAGCTTGCCATCTCAACACTCCCCCTCAAGCTCAACTCCATCTCTGCAACTCCAAGTAAGCTTCAAAACTTTTGAAGCTTCTCTATACCCAATGCCTTTGTGAAGATGTCAGCTAGCTAATCCTATGTGCTAATATATACCAAATCAATCTCATTTGCTAGTACCTTCTCTCTCATAAAGTGGTAGCGTACCTCAATATGTTTTGTCTTGGTATGGAACACAGGGTTCCTAGCCAACTGTATACTGCTCATGTTGTCACAATAAATGACAACTGGACCTTCCACCTGCACATCCAAATCAGCCATTAACTTTTGTAGCCATACTACCTCACATGTTGCAACATCAGCACCTCTATACTTAGCCTACTTGACAAAGCAACTGTAGATTGCTTTTTGCTACTCTAAGCAACTGCTCCACTACCAAGAGAGAACATGTATCTACTGGTAGATCTTCTATCAGGCATAGTACCAGCCCAATCTGCATCTGTGTATCCAAACACCTGTACATATGTACCTGCCTCATAGAAAAGTCCATAATGTAATGTGGACTTCACATATCTCAATATGCGTCTGACTGCATCCAAATGTGGCTTTCTAGGTACTTGCATAAACTGACTCACAAGATCAACATCGTAGCTCAAGTCTGCCTTGTAATGGTCATGTAGATCAAACTCCCCACTATCCTCCTAAACATAGTAGGGTCTTCTATCTCATCCCCAACATCAGCACTCAACTTTACATTCTGCTCCAACGGGACTGAAAGTGGTTTACATGTAGTCATACCATACTTGGACAACATATCCAAGCCATACTGTCTTTTGGATAGCCATATACCATCATCACATCTGATCACCTCAATGCCAAGGAAGTACCTTAGCTCACCTAAATCCTTCATCTCAAACTTCTTCTTCAAAAAATCCTTGACTTCAGCAATCCCACTATCACTATCACCTGTAATAATCAAGTCATCCACATAGATGACTATGATGACCAAACATGCATCTCCCTTTTTCACATAAAGTGAGTGATCAACATCAGAAACATAAAAACCAATATTGACAAGATACTCTCTGATCTTGTTAGACCATGCTCTAGGTGCTTGCTTGAGCCCATAGAGTGCCTTCTTCAACCTGCACATATACATGGGATGCTCTAAATCTTCATAACCTGCTCGCTGATCCACTGACTCATTACTTATTATATTTATGTTGTTACACCTATTTACAGTTGGCATAGTTATAGCACCAGTCGACTAGTGTAGTCGGTTATGCATTGTTTGACTTAGTAGGCCACTTTCTTTTATGTTGTATCTTATCTATACTTTTTGTACATTGTAAAGTGTGTGAAAGAAGAAGAAGAAACAAGCAAGAAAACATTTTGGGCCTCCATCTCTCTTCTTGTCTCTTGAGTGAGCTTCTCCTTGTGCATTCTGTGTGTGTTTGGTGCAGCATCTTGAGCAAGTCCCTCCACCACGCGATTCTTGACAAGGAGAAGCTCACTAAGAGACAAGAAGAGAGATGGAGGCCAAAACATTTTCTTGCTGGTTTCTTCTTCTTCGTCCACACACTTTTACAATATACACAAAGTATAGATAAGATACAACATAAAGGAAAGTGGCCTGCTAAGTCAAACAATGCATAACCGACTACACTAATCGACTGGTGCTATAAATATGCCAACTGTAAATAGGTGTAACAACCTGAATATAATAAGTAATGAGTCAGTGGCCATGTGAGAGTCATAATGACCACCGACGTGCTAAGTGTAGACATGTGGACCCATCTAACCAGGCGGTCCATCATCAATGTCCGCATGTGTTGAGCTTGTCATCTCAACACCGACGTGACTCTGGATTGGATCTCGAGGCCCCATAATAGTATACGGGCCGAAACTTGGAATAGTAATCCCTGAGGATTGCTAGATTAGCCTTTGAGTAGATTATGGATTGCCTTCGGGCGGATTATGGAATAGCCTTTGTGTTGGATTATTATGATGTATTCCAAAGAATGATAAATAAGATCAATTATTGAAAACGAACTTGTTTGACATTGTTTTTCTATGTCACTGCTAAGATCACGTGAAGGAACCAATGACTAAAAGGCTAATTAAGGAAGCTATTTTTGCATGTCAAACTAAATGTGGTAGGTAATTAGATAACAAAAGAAACCCCGAGGAAAGTGTGTGGATGTGGCCATGGGTCCATCCTACAGATGGGTGGTCCCAGTTGGCCGAGAACTTTTCTCGAAGGAAGTTGATAGCAAGGTAACAATGACTTAGAATCTAGGAAGCTAGAGTCCCAATTTGTGCTGTTTTAGGGGAACAGAATGGGACTGTGCCTTATGGGTAGAGAGGTCGAGCTTTGCATCCCTCTCGTTTCCCATTCTCCTTGAACCAAGTGCATCATGAATCCGCTTCGACCCCGATGTTTCTGCGTAAAGTAGTTCGCTTGGGGTTTGATGCTAGCTAGCGTTCTAAGAATTTGACCACTAGGAAAACCCCGATTTAGGTTAGTCATAAGTGAGAACGGTCGGAATGCTTCTGTTTGTGGCAGACTTGGGAGGACCTAGATCCCAAACCCCATGACATTCTATGGGAATGCAGAGCGGTGCTTTCTAGACTCCCTTCCCGATGGGCTGCTAAGACATGTCCTGCAAGTGAGTAGGTGGACACATTACAACATTGTCTTTCTGTGTCAGTGCTTAAGTTACGTGACAGAACCAGTGATTAATTTGGTTAATTAAGGAAGTTGTTTTTCTTGTCAAACTAAATGTGGTAGGTAATTAGATAACTAAAGCAACCCGAGGAAAGTGCAGTGGATGTGACCCTGGGTCTGTCCTACGGAAGGGTGGTCCCTATTGGTTGGGATCTTTTCTCAAAGAAATTGACAGTGAGGTAACAATGACCTAGAATCTATAGAGCTAGAGTCCTAATTTATGTTGTTTTAGGGGAATGGAATGGGACTATGTCTTACGGGCAGAGAGGTCGAGCTTCACATCCCCCTTGTTTCCCATTCTCCTTGAACTAAGTGTAGTATAAATCTGCTTCGACCATGATGTTTCTATGCAAAGTGGTTCATTTGGGGCTCGATGCTAGCTACCTCCTAGGAACTTGACCATTAGGAAAACCATGGTTTAGGTTGGTCCTAAGTGGGGATGGCCGAAATGCTTCCGCTTTGTGGCAGACTCAAGAATACCTAGATCGCAAACCCCGTGACATTCCTTGTGAGTGCCGAGCGGCGCTTTCTAGACTCTCTTTGGGCTGCTAAGATATATCCTACAAGTGGACAGGGGGACACATTAGAATTTGTATCAGAGCAAACCAACGAAATCTAATATTTACAAGGGAAATTAATGAGGCGAAGTAGAGCAATGTTTCCGTTAAGAACATTTCCTTACTTACTTATGGATGCTGGCATGTAGAGTCGCGAAGCATGGAACAAATTCTTGGTGTTCCAGGTTATGTTTATGATCGCAATGCATGCTTCAGATTATCGACGAAGGCTAGGCATGATGAATATTCTAGACTATAACTACAATCCTTCACCCCTGTACATGGAACGGAGATGGACAAGTGAATCAGGAATATATTACATAGCGGCCCACCGACTTGCATACCTTCAGACCAACTTGAAGAGAATCAAGTGGATGGAGGATTTAAAGATCGTGAAGCTATTCATCTTTGTCGAGGCTCATGTAAACACAGCCCTACATGTCGGCAGTCGAAAAGTCAAGTAGAACAAGTATGTGTACGAGGAAGTGACTCGAGTAATCCCTGCCCGACAAAACCAAGGTGTGGGACGTTATGAGAAGAACGGGTATCAAAGGAAGGGATACCCCAAGCTTCCTATGACCTATCGATTCCTGAAAATACATGACCCTACTCTATATCATTACTCAGTCCATATAACACAATCTTATTTCCCCCAAACCGATGTGCCAATTAGCTTGTTTTATCTTCCCGAAATAAATGTACTAAAAAGGGCTATGCCCACATGAATGAATAAGATTTTTTCTATCACTGCCTGTCATGGTTGTAAGTGTTGGTAAAGAAGTTAAGTGATTAGGTCTCTTGGCTAAAAGCTGAACTGGGCATATTAATGTAATGTGAGAAATGTTTAGCAAGTTTTTAACGTAAAGAAGCTTATTGCCCAGGCGCAACCTCAAGCGCAGATTCCTAGTCCGACCCCTGCACTAAATACGACTGTAATTCAAGAGAAGAAGTTCCTTCTCAAACAAATCAAGCCACCTGAATTTGATGGTAAGGGAAGGACTTTCCAAACTGACGTCGAGGTCTGGATCAAATGCATGGAGGATTATTTCGAGGCAGCAGAAACTGCACCCGCTAACCAACCTATGCTCGCTAAATTGAAGCTTACCGGCGAAGCAAGACTTTGGTGGAAACAATGGTGTAGAGACTAAGGGATCTCGAAAGGGTCAATTACTTGGGAGAAGCTTAAAAGAGCTGTGCGAGGGAGATATCTGCCACCTGCCTACCGCACACAGAAGGTGAACGAATTCTATGAATTAAAGCAGCTTGGACTGTCCCTAGATGCATACTATTCAAAATTCGTCTCTCTTAAAGTACGCACCACAAATGGACATGACACAACAGGTGTCAAAGTTTTGTGCTAGGTTAAATCCACCCATAAACACTCGCTTGGAGTCAATGCGCCCAACGGACCTACAAGACGCACTCATTCAAGCTGCACCAATAATATAGGAGGTGAAGTCCAAGCCAAGAAATAACAAGACTTGGTATTACATCGATCAAAACAAGGGAATGCTTAAGTCTCAGGCCAAGAGAGCGCAAAGCCAAAACCGGGGACAAAGGAAGAAAGCTAAGGCGAACACTATCAACAACTTCATTCCTACACAAGGTAATGGTTGCCATGTCTGTTGCTTCCATTACAACGAGCTTGGTCACTTTAAAAGGCAGTGTCCCAAGCTTAGCAAAGGACAACATCAAGGGCCATTCCAAGGAGCCGCCCATGGCCAAGGAGCCACCGTTAGGGCCAGAGGGAGAACCTCCAGTGTTGCCAACAAGGAGTTGGGTGATGAAGAATATCCAACCATGGAAGTTGACATTGAGAGGGCAATGGTTCATGCCGCTCTTCACAAGAAAGGCCCAAATCGCCAATTCTCGGTGATTCAAACTCCATCGGATTATCAAGGTAAAAGCTTCAAAACCTTGATTGATTGTGGCAGTACACATTCCTTCATTTCACGAGTCTGTGCAAAGAGATTAGGAATAGCCACAAAAGATGCACCTACCTTACTTGTGGAATTAGCAAATGGTCGAGAGGTCTCTTGTGTTGAGATATCGAGCTCCACTCGTGATATGCCAGGGTGACCGTTGTGCATTCATGTCACTGACTTGTCAGTTGTAGATGCAGTTGGTACACCGCCCATGAATAATAGCTACATGACAGCTATCCTTATCTACTCTAGTTCATGGCTCAGTTAGTATGCCACCTTATTTAGTTGTCTTTGGTTTGAGACCCATATATAGGGTTCTTCTATTTCTTTGTATGAGACTTCTTTTTGGCTTACACAACTAAGAAGAGGAAAATTGTTTTCAGCCTCCACCCTTGTGTGTATTCCCCCATTGTGCAAGCAAGAAAGCTACAAGTGAGACTCCTTCCTTCTCTCCCACAATCTTGACATGGTATCAGAGCCTTGTTCGTGGTAAGGAGCTCAAGAAAGCAAACCAAGTTCGCGGTATTCTGGTAAGAGGAGCAGTGTTGCTTTCATTTTTTGTTTTGGGAGCAGATCTTTGCAAGTAGCACAGTCGGAAATTGCAAGAGTGCATTGTCTCAGGTTGAGACGCCCTTCGCGGTGAAGCAAGAGAGTAGTATATGCTGCGGGCTAGGGCTTAAGCCTCGGCGACCCTGTTTTTTTGATTTGGGGCCATTTCGGGGCCTGTTTTGGAGGCGGAAGTTTTTTTTCACGCACTTAGGAAAATGCCCAGTTTTATGATGTGCAGCCACTGTTCTACAGGTCGGTGAAAAGTTACTGTAGAAATTGCATCGTATGCCTGTGCGCAGAGACATTGGGAGTTACAGAATCATCCTTATTGCCTGTTGATGCAAAATCGTCACTAGGAAGTGACTGTGTGGTTAAATACCACTTTTGTCAGTTTTGCATATTTGCCCTTGTGAGTCTGAAGCTGTGTTCTCTGCAGTGACAGAATTTTTTGCAGTATTCTGTAATGGCGTCTGATTCTCTTTCACAGATTGTAACTGAAAAGCTTGACAAGAACAACTTCCAAGCATGGAAGTTTAGAATGACGAATTTCCTTATGGGAAAAGGATATTGGAAATTTGTTGCAGGAAATGAAGAAGAACCAGTTCTTCCTGATGTTCCCAATCAACAGCAAATGCAGGCATTTAAAGCATGGCATGAGAGAGCCAGGAAAGTTATGTACTGGCTGTCTATCAGTATTTCAAACTCTATGATTGTGCATATTTAGGATGCAAGTACGCCAAAGGAGGCATGGGATACTTTGTCAAAAATATATAGCACAAATACGCAAGCCAAGAAAATGCAGCTCAAGCAAGAATTGCATAATGTGCAAAGAGAAAGTATGAGCATCAATGACTACCACATGAAGGTGAAGAAGATTGCAGATGCACTTGCTTCCATTGGGTCGCTAGTGGAAGATGATGATTTAGTTTCTGTGACCTTGAATGGTCTAGGAAAGGATTATGCAGAGTTTCGGACATCCATTTCAGTTCGTGAAAGATTTCCTGATTTTGAGGAGTTGATTGCTCTTCTAATTTCTGAGGAGTAGAGAAATGGTGGTGCATCTTCTTTAGAAGGAACTTCAAAAGAAACTGTCTTCTACTCAAATGCTGGAAGAGGTAGAGGCAGAGGTAGAGGAGGCCGATCTGGAGGCCGTGGTAGAAATCAAAATATGCAGCAAACTCAAGAAAACCAATCCTATGGAGGAGGACGTGGTAACTCTAGAGGCAGGGGAGCCAAAGAGGTCGTGGTGGATGGCAAAGAGGCCAAAATGCAAACAGTAATGTTGAATGCTACTACTATGGTAAAATGGGTCATATGGCTAAAGACTGCTATAAAAAGCAGAACGACATCATGAATGGAAAATTGCAACAAGGGAATTATGCATCTTCTAGTAGACAGGGTGATGACAGAAATGAGCATTTGTTTATGGTGCATCACATGAACAATTCTATGACAAGTGCAGAAGAAAGCAACGATGTATGGTATGTTGACTCAGGTGCATCAAACCACATGACAGGTCATGCAGAATGGATGGAGGATACAAGGAAAATGGAAAAACAAGGATTTGTGGAGACTGGTGATGATACTGCACATCCTATTGTGCAGATTGGAAAATTTCCTTTGTCTATGCAGGATGGGAAAAAGATATACCTATCCGATGTATTTCATGTCCCAAATATCACCAAGAATCTGGTTTCTGTTGGTCAAATGGTTGAGCAGGGCTTGCAGGTCAGATTTAATCCTCATGGATGCTTTGTTGAGGATATGAAAAATAAAGGTTGCTTGATAGTAAAAGGAAAGAAGAAGGGCAGAATATTTACATTGGATGCAGACATGCCTGAATTGAGTGCAGCAATGTTTGCACATGGGACCGGTGTAGTTGCAGATATTGATATCTGGCATAAACGCATTGGTCATGTTAATGTACAGCGACTTAAATCAATGCAGGCCCAAAATATTGTTGCAGGATTGCCTAAATTCAAGGTTGCAGAAATGCATAAGGTATGTGAAGCCTGTCAATTTGGAAAACAGGCAAGGAAACCATTTCCTAGACATGTTCAAGAGAGTAAGAAGCCATTGGAATTAATCCACTCTGATGTGTGGACTACTAAAGCTGCATCTCTTGGAGGCATTATTTTGTCACTTTTATCGATGACTATAGCAGAAAAGTTTGGGTGTATTTTATGAAAAAGAAAAGTGAAGTTTTTGGGTATTTCAAAACTCTTAAAGCTATGGTTGAAAAAGAAACAAGCCTACAAATAAAATGCCTAAGGTCACATGGAGGGGGAGAGTACCTCTCAAATGAGTTTGTAAGGTTCCTGTAGGAGCATGGCATAAATTAGCAATATTCATGCAGTCATACCCCACAACAAAATGGAATTGCAGAAAGGAAAAACAGGCATATTGGAGAAGTATCTCGTGCCATGCTCAACGAAAAAGACTTGCCAGATTTTTATTGGGCTAAAGCAGTTGCTACGGCAGTCTATATAATGAACAGGACTCCCACTGCAGCAATACATGGGATGACTCCAGAGGAGAGGTATACTGGTAGGGAAACCAGATATTTCTCATTTGAAAATTTTTGGTTGCATTGCCTATGTACATGTGCCAGATGAGTTGAGATCCAAGTTGGATCCAAAAGCTGAGAAGTGCATCTTTATCGGTTACTCTTTGCAGCAAAAAGGGTATAGATGCTATAGCCCTTCTACTCGTAAGTTTACAGTGAGCAGAGATGTTGTTTTTGATGAGATGAGTAGCTGGTATAAACCAGTAAATGTGATTGATAATGTAGATGCACAAAATGGTAATGCTGCACAGAATTCACAGCAACAGTCACAAAATATTAGTGGACCTGGAGCGTCCTCTAGCAGTGGTTCACATTCTTTGCCATGGACACGCAGATTGAGATCAGGAGAATCTTCTCAAAGCAATGTAGGTAGTGGTATGCAGGTATCACGAAAAGGAAAAGAGAAGGTAGATCAGCCCATGTTTTATGTGAATGCAGGTCACTCTTATGTGGATGGTGAATCCAGTGGCTCAGAACAGAGCATTGATGATGAGTTGGGTATTCCTTCTATTGTTACACCTGGAGTAAGGAAGACCAAGGATGTTTTGAGAGCACCTGGGAGTGAACCTACTTTGCACAGGTCTATCAGAGCTAGGTATCCTATGGATAGGCTGAAATATGATGGATTTACAGCCATTCACTATGCCTATATGGTCAAAGTGATACAGGAACCAGAACCCACTTCTTTTGAGCAAGCCATGGAAAAAGAAAAATGGGAGAAAGCCATGGATGAAGAAATGGATGCCTTGGAAGCAAATGCTACATGGGAATTGGTACCTTTGCCTAAAGGTAAGAATGCAATTGACTGTAAGTGGGTTTATAAGGTGAAGCACAATGCAGATGGTTCTGTGAACAGATACAAGGCAAGATTAGTAGTCAAGGGGTATGCAAAAAAATATGGCATTGATTATGAAGAAACATTCAGTCCGGTTGCAAGGATGGCAACCATAAGAGCAGTCATTGCTATGGCTACATCAAAGGAATGGTTTTTACATCAGATGCATGTAAAGAATGCCTTCTTGCATGGTGATTTGCAAGAAGAGGTATATATGGAGCAGCCACCAGGTTATGTGCAAATTGTTCATCCTGAGTTTGTTTGTAGGTTGAAGAAAGCATTGTATGGCTTGAAGCAAGCACCTAGAGCATGGTCTGACAAGATAGGACAGTATCTTGTCACTATTGGCTTTCAGATTTCCAAGGCAGATTTCTCACTTTATGTGAGAAAAACAGAGAAAGGTATTATGCTACTTGTCATTTATGTTGATGATTTTATTATGACAGGTGATAGTGATGAAGATATCCTTCATGTGAAAATGCAATTGAAGCAGAAGTTTGAGATGAAGGATTTGGGAGAGCTGCGTTATTTCTTGGGCATTGAGGTGATTAGATCACCAAGTGGGATACAGCTCTTGCAGAGGCAGTATGGATTGGACATGCTTTCCAAATATGGGATGACAAGCTGTAAGCCTATTTCAGTTCCTTTGGAGCAGAATGTGAAGTTGAGCGCAGATGCACGTGAGCTTCTCGAAGACCCTACTATGTACAGACGCATAGTAGGAAGCTTGATTTATATGATTATTACCAGGCCAGATTTGAGCTATGCTGTTGGATTGGTAAGTCAGTTTATGCAGGCTCCAAGGAAACCACATTTGGATGCGGCTAGACGCATACTCAGATATGTGAAGTCCACATTGCAGTATGGACTATTTTATGAGACTGGGGTTCAGATACAGTTACATGGATACATTGATGCTGATTGGGCTGGTAGTATTTCTGATAGATGATCTACCAGTGGATATGTGTTCTCTTTTGGGAGTGCTGCAGTCACTTGGAGCAACAAGAAACAGCCTACAGTTGCCTTGTCGAGCACAGAGGCCGAGTGCAGGGGTGCAACAATGGCTGCATGTGAGGTAGCTTGGTTGCATAAGCTACTTTATGATATGCATCAGTCTACAGATGGGCCAGTTGTCATTTATTGTGACAACATGAGCAATATACACTTGGAAAATAACCCAGTCTATCATGCTAGAACAAAGCACATTGAAGTGCATTATCACTATGTGCGGGAGAGGGTTTTACTAGGTCTTATTGATCTAGTTTATGTTAGCACAGAGGATCAGGTAGCTGACATATTTATGAAGGCATTGGGCACAGAGAAGCTGCGCAAGTTCAGAGACCTGCTTGGTGTGCAGGAATTGGGATTGAGCTTGAGGGGGAGTGTTGAGATATCGAGCTCCACTCGTGATATGCCAGGGTGACTGTTGTGCATTTATGTCACCAACTTGTCAGTTGTAAATGCGATTGGTACACTGCCCATGAATAATAGCTAGATGACAGCTATCCTTATCTACTCTAGTTCGTGGCTCAGTTAGTATGCCACCTTAGTTAGTTGTCTTTTGTTTGAGACCCATATATAGGGTTCTTCTATTTCTTTGTATGAGACTTCTTTTTGGCTTACACAACTAAGAAGAGGAAAATTGTTTTCAGCCTCCACCCTTGTGTGTATTTCCCCATTGTGCAAGCAAGAAAGCTACAAGTGAGACTCCTTCCTTCTCTCCCACAATCTAGACATCTTGTACCAGGCAAACTGCTAAGGTGAAATTCCTACTGGGTGGAAAGTTGACTTCGGTCACAGATTCAGGGTAATAAACCTAGGTGTCCACATTCACTGTGAAAAGGGCCGTCTCCTTTCGAAATTCTGAAGGGGAACTAGTCACAACTCAAGGGGAGGCTAGGAAGCGAAAAATTCAATTGGCCAAAGCAACACGAATAATAAAAGGAGTTAGAAAGGGGCTACCTGTCTATTTGATTAAACTAAATAAGCTAGATCAGAATCAGGAATCTAGGGAAGAACCTTCATGGTTAAAGGAATACGCAGACGGATTTCCTGAAGAGTTGACAGAACTTCCTTCTCAAAAGGAAGTCGATCACAAAATCAAGCTAGCGCCAAGAGATGCACCAATCGCAAAGAGACCATATAGAATGTCCATTCCTGAAGTGATTGAGCTGAAGGAGCAACTCAAGTAACTGTTAGACCAAGGCTACATCCATCCTAGCAGTTCGCCATGGGGAGCTCCAATGTTGTTCCAGAAAAACAAAGATGGAACGCTTCTCATGGTTACAGAGAGTTGAATCAATCGACCATAAAAAACAAATACCCCATCCCAAGAATAGATGAACTTCTTGACTGTCTTCAAGGTGCGAAGATCTTCTCTAAGATAGATCTTAAATCTAGATATTATCAGATAAGGATCAAGGAAGAAGATATCCCAAAGACGGCATTCAACACAAGGTACGAACACTTTGAATTCTTGGTCATGTCATTCGGGCTTACAAATGCTCATGCTATCTTCAACAGGTTAATGCAGGATATCTTTAGGCCTTATCTTGATGACTTTGTACTCGTCTTCTTTGATGATACCCTAGTCTACTCCAAGTAAGAAAAAGATCATGAACCATTGTTCTTGAAACAATGAGAGCACACAAGCTTTATGCCAAGAAGAAGAAGTATGCATTTTTCAAATGACAGATTGAATATCTCGGATTCATTGTATCAGCGGAAGGAATTTTAGTAGATTCGGCCAAGGTTAGAGATGTTCTGGAGTGGCCAACACTAACTTGGTCAAAGAAATACATAGTTTTCTTGGATTGACGGGATGGTACAAGGTCTTTATCAAAAACTATGCTTTGATTGCAGCATCTCTGTGTGACTGATCTACTAAAGAAGCAGTATCAATTGTATAGTCACCTACTAAATAGACCAGCTTTGACAAACTAAAGCAAAGCTTGGTATCAGCACCCATCTTGAAACTTCCTGATCTTAGTAAGAGGTTTGAAGTGATAACCGATGCTAGTGCACTTGCCTTAAGATGTGTGCTCATGCAAGAAGGTCACCCCATAGCATACTCTTCAAGGAAACTGAAGAGTCATGAAAGGAACTATGCTACCCACGATCTGGAGCTATTGGCTATCATCCATGCTCTCAAAATTTGGAGACACTACTTGCTGGGTAACAAATTTACCTTAGTGATGAACCACAAAATTCTTAAATGGATTTTCACCCAGAATGAGCTCAATATAAGACAATGTCAATGGATTGAAGTACTGGAAGAATATGACTTTGAAATCAAATATCGGCCCGGAAAGGAGAATGGAGTTGATGATGCACTCAGTCACAAGGCATTTCTGAATTCTCTGATTTTGTATGATCCATCAATAGCAAGATCTCTAGCCACAAAGGTATCCATGCCAAACAACCCAATTATTTAGCTAGCTAGAGAGGAGGCATGCCATGACCCAACCTATCAGAAATTGCTAAGGGAGATCCCCATCAAAGGTCAAGACCCGAAGCTACAAATGAAGTATCAAGAATTCTCTATCCATAGCGGACTTGTCTACTATAGGACAAGATTATGTATCCAGGTAAGCCAGTTACTCAAGCAGAAGATACTTTGGGAAGTCCATGACTCCCCTTTCTCAGGACATCTTGGCTATGCCAAGACCCTTAATGCGGTCAGGAAGAGCTATTATTGGGATAGGCTCAAAGGTGACGTTCTCAAATATGTCACGGAATGTTTGTCTTGTCAACGTATTAAGGCTGAACATGTCAAAATGCCAGGGAAATTGCAACCACTTGGCATTCCCGAAATGAAATGGGAATTCATTAGTATGGACTTTATTGTTGGCCTGCCCCAAGTTCAAGGAGGATACAACTCCATTATGGTCATGGTAGATATGCTTGTCACGATTGTGGGAGAGAAGGAAGGAGTCTCACTTGTAGCTTTCTTGCTTGCACAATGGGGGAATACACATAGAGGTGGAGGCTGAAAACAATTTTTCTCTTCTTAGTTGTGTAAGCCAAAAAGAACTCTCATACAAAGAAATAGAAGAACCCTATATATGGGTCTCAAACCAAACTCAACTAACTAAGGTGGTATACTAACTGAGCCACGAACTAGAGTAGATAAGGATAGCTATCATGTAGCTATTATTCATGGGCGGTGTACCAACCGCGTCTGCAACTGACAAGTCGGTGACATAAATACACAACGGTCACCCTGGCGTATCACGAGTGGAGCTCGATATCTCAACACTCCCCCTCAAGCTCAATCCCAATTCCTGCACACCAAGCAGGTCTCTGAACTTGCGCAGCTTCTCTGCGCCCAATGCCTTCGTGAATATGTTAGCTACCTAATCCTCTGTGCTGACATAAACTAGATCAATAAGACCTAGTAAAACCCTCTCTCGCGCATAGTGATAATGCACCTCAATGTGCTTTGTTCTAGCATGATAGACTGGGTTATTTGCCAAGTGTATACTACTCATGTTGTCACAATAAATGACAACTGGCCCATCTGTAGACTGATGCATATCATAAAGTAGCTTATGCAACCAAGCTACCTCACATGCAGCCATTGCTGCACCCCTGTACTCAGCCTCTGTGCTCGACAAGGCAACTGTAGGCTGTTTCTTACTACTCCAAGTGACTGCAGCACTCCCAAAAGAGAACACATATCCACTGGTAGATCGTCTATCAGAAATACTACCAGCCCAATCAGCATCAATGTATCCATGCAGCTGTATCTAAACCCCAGTCTCATAAAATAGTCCATACTGCAATGTGGACTTCACATACCTGAGTATGCGTCTAGCCGCATCCAAATGCGGTTTCCTTGGAGCCTGCATAAACTGACTTACCAATCCAACAGCATAGCTCAAATCTGGCCTAGTAATAGTCATATAAATCAAACTTCCTACTATGCATCTGTACATAGTAGGGTCTTCCAGAAGCTCACCTGCATCTGTGCTCAGCTTCACATTCTGCTCCAAAGGAACTGAAATAGGCTTACAGCCTGTCATCCCATATTTGGACATCATGTCCAATCCATACTGCCTCTGCAAGAGTTGTATCCCAGTTGGTGATCTAATCACCTCAATGCCCAAGAAATAACGCAGCTCTCCCAAATCCTTCATCTCAAACTTCTGCTTCAATAGCATTTTCACATGAAGGATATCTTCATCACTATCACCTGTCATAATCAAATCATCAACATAAATGACAAGTAGCATAATACCTTTCTCTGTTTTTCTCACATAAAGTGAGAAATCTGCCTTGGAAATCTGAAAGCCAATAGTGACAAGATGCTGTCCTATCTTGTCAGACCATCCTCTAGGTGCTTGCTTCAAGCCATACAAGGCTTTCTTCAACCTGCAAACAAACTCAGGATGAATAGCATGCACATAACCTGATGGCTGCTCCATATAGACCTCTTCTTGCAAATCACCATGCAAGAAGGCATTCTTTACATCCATCTGATGTAAAGACCATCCCTTTGATGCAGCCATAGCAATGACTGCTCTTACGGTTGCCATCCTTGCAACCGGACTCAATGTTTCTTCATAGTCAATGCCATATGTTTGTGCATACCCCTTGACTACTAATCTTGCCTTGTATCTATTCACAGAACCATCTGCATTGTGCTTCACCTTATAAACCCACTTACAGCCAATTGCATTTTTACCTTTAGGCAAAAGTATCAATTCCCATGTAGCATTTTCTTCCAAGGCATCCATTTCTTCATCCATGGCTTTCTCCCATTTTTCTTTTCCCATGACTTGCTCAAAAGAAGTGGGTTCTGGTTCCTGTATCACTTTGACCATATATGCATAGTGAATGGCTGTAAATCCATCATATTTCAGCCTATCCACAGGATACCTAGCTCTCGTAGACCTGCGCAAAATCGGTTCACTCCCAGGTGCTCTCAAAACATCCCTGGTCTTCCTTACTCCAAGTGTAACAATAGAAGGAATACCCAACTCATCATCAATGCTCTGTTCTGAGCCACTGGATTCACCATCCACAGAAGAGTGACCTGCATTCACATCAAACATGGGCTGATCAACCTTCTCTTTTCCTTTTCGTGATACCTGCATACCACTATCTGCATTACTTTGAGAAGATTCTCCTAATCTCAGTCTACCTGTCCATGGCGAAGAATGTGAATCACTGCCAGAGGACGCTCCAGGTCCACTAATATTTTGTGACTGCTGCTGTGAATTCTGTGCAGCATTATCATTTTGTGCATCTACATCATCAATCACATTTACTAGTTTATACCAGCTACTCATCTCATCAAAAACAACATCTCTGCTCACTGTAAACTTACGAGTAGAAGGGTTATAGCATCTATACCCTTTTTGCTGCAGAGAGTAACCAATAAAGATGCACTTCTCAGCTTTTGGATCCAACTTGGATCTCAACTCATCTGGCACATGTACATAGGCAATGCAACCAAAAATTTTCAAATGAGAAATATATGGTTTCCTACTAGTATACCTCTCCTCTGGAGTCATTCCATGTATTGCTGCAGTGGGAGTCCTGTTCATTATGTAGACTGCTGTAGCAACTGCTTCAGCCCAATAAAAATCTGGCATGTCTTTTTCATTGAGCATGGCACGAGACACCTCTCCAATATGTCTGTTTTTTCTTTCTGCAATTCCATTTTGCTGTGGGGTATGACTGCATGAATATTTCTGCTTTATGCCATGCTCCTACAAGAACCTTGCAAACTCATTTGAGAGGTACTCTCCCTCTCCATCTGACCTTAGGCATTTTATTTGCAGGCCTATTTCTTTTTCAACCATAGCTTTAAGAGTTTTGAAATGCCCAAAAACTTCACTTTTGTTTTTCATAAAATACACCCAAACTTTTCTGCTATAGTCATCAATAAAAGTAACAAAATAATGACAGCCTCCTAGAGATGCAGCTTTAGTAGTCCACACATCAGAGTGGATTAATTCCAATGGCTTCTTACTCTCTTGAACATGTCTAGGAAATGGTTTCCTTGCATGTTTTCCAAACTGATAGGCTTCACATACCTTATGCATTTCTGCAACCTTGAATCTAGGCAATCCTGCAACAATATTTTGGGCCTGCATTGATTTAAGTCGTTGTACATTAACATGATCAATGCGTTTATGCCAGATATCAATATCTGCAACTACGCCGGTCCCATGTGCAAACATTGCTGCACTCAATTCAGACATGTCTGCATCCAATGTAAACATTCTGCCCTTCTTCTTTCCTTTTGCTATCAAGCGATCTTTATTTTTCATATCCTCAACAAAGCATCCATGAGGATTAAATCTGACCTGCAAGCCCTGCTCAACCATTTGACCAACAGAAACCAGATTCTTGGTGATATTCGGGACATGAAATACATCAGACATGTATTTCTTTTTCCCATACTGCATAGACAAAGGAATTTTTCCAATCTGCACAATAGGATGTGCAGTATCATCACCAGTCTCCACAAATCCTGGTTTTTCCATTTTTCTTGCATCCTCCATCCATTCTGCATGACCTGTCATGTGGTTTGATGCACCTGAGTCAACATACTATACATCATTGCTTTCTTCTGCACTTGTCACAGAATTGTTCATGTGCTGCACCATAAACAAGTGCTCATTTCTGTCATCACCCTGTCTACTAGAAGATGCATAATTCCCTTGTTGTAGTTTTCCATTCATGATGTCATTCTGCTTTTTATAGCAGTCTTTAGCCATATGATCCATTTTACCACAGTAGTAGCATTCAACATTATTGTTTGCATTTTGGCCTCTTTGCCATCCACCACGACCTCTTTGGCTCCCCCTGCCTCTAGAGTTACCACGTCCTCCTCCATAGGACTGGTTTTCTTGAGTTTGCTGCATATTCTGATTTCTACCACGGCCTCCAAATCGGCCTTCTCTACCTCTGCCTCTATCTCTTCCAGCATTTAAGTAGAAGACAGCTTCTTTTGAAGTTCCTCCTGAAGAAGATGCACCACCATTTCTCTGCTCCTCAGAAATTAGAAGAGCAATCAACTCCTCAAAATCAGGAAATCTTTCACGGACGGAAATGGATGTTCGGAACTGTGCATAATCCTTTCCTAGACCATTCAAGGTCACGGAAACTAAATCATCATCTTCCACTGGCGACCCAATGGAAGCAAGTGCATCTGCAATCTTCTTCACCTTCATGTGGTAGTCGTTGATGCTCATATTTTCTCTTTGCACATTATGCAACTCTTGCTTGAGCTGCATTTTCCTGGCTTGCGTATTTGTGCTATACATCTTTGACAGAGTATCCCATGCCTCCTTTGGCGTACTTGCATCCTGAATATGCACAATCATAGAGTCTGAAATGCTGATAGACAGCCAATACATAACTTTCATGGCTCTCTCATGCCATGCTTTGAATGCCTGCATTTGCTGTTGATTGGGAACATCAGGAAGAACTGGTTCTTCTTCATTTCCTGCAACAAATTCCCAATATCCTTTTCCCATAAGAAAATTCGTCATTCTAAACTTCCATGCCTAGAAGTTGTTCTTGTCAAGCTTTTCAGTTACAATCTGTGAAAGAGAATCAGACGCCATTATAGAACATTGCGAAAAATTCTGTCACTGCAAAAACTCAGCTTCACCCTCACAAGGGCAAATCTGCAAAACTGGCGAAAAGTGGTATTTGACCACACAGTCACTTCCTAGTGACGATTTTGCATAAACAGGTACCAAGGATGATTCTGAAACTCCCAATGTCTTTGCACACAAGCATACGATGCAATTTCTACAATAACTTTTCACCGACCTGTAGAACAGTGGTCACACAGCATAAAACAGGGCCTTTTCCTGAGTGCGTGCAGAAAACTTCCGCCTTCAAAACAGGCCCCGAAATGGCCTCAAATCAAAAAAACAAGGTCACCTCAGGCTAAAGCCCTGCCTCGCAGCATATACTGCCCTCTTGCTTCACCGCGAAGGGCGTCTCAACCTGAGACAATGCACTCCTGCAATTTCCGGCTGTGCTACCTGCAGAGATCTGCTCCCAAAACAGAAAATGAAAGCAACACTGCTCCTCTTACTAGAACACCGCGAGCTTGGCTTGCTTTCTTGAGCTCCTTATCACGAACAAGGCTCTGATACCATGTCACGATTGTGGGAGAGAAGGAAGGAGTCTCACTTGTAGCTTTCTTGCTTGCACAATGGGGGAATACACATAGAGGTGGAGGCTGAAAACAGTTTTTCTCTTCTTAGTTGTGTAAGCCAAAAAGAACTCTCATACAAAGAAATAGAAGAACCCTATATATGGGTCTCAAACCAAACTCAACTAACTAAGGTGGCATACTAACTGAGCCACGAACTAGAGTAGATAAGGATAGCTATCATGTAGCTATTATTCATGGGCGGTGTACCAACCGCGTCTGCAACTAACAAGTCGGTGACATAAATACACAACGGTCACCCTGGCGTATCACGAGTGGAGCTCGATATCTCAACAATGCTCACCAAGGTTGCACATCTTATCCATGTTAAGACAAACTATAAAGCCTCAGACATCGCAAGGTTATTCATCAAGGAGATATTCAAACTGCATGGGTTACCCAAAAGAATCATTAGTGATCGTGACTCTCTCTTCACATCACACTTCTGGAGGGTTATTTTCGAGGCCATTGGGACTCAACTCTATTTCAGTATAGCTTATCATCCCCAAACTGATGGTCAAACAAGACGTGTCAACCAAGTCATTGAAGATATGCTTAGGGCACACTATTGTCACAAACCCAAAAAGTGAATTCAATATTTACCACTGGTTGAGTTTGCTTACAATGCTTCTTACCAACAAAGCATTCAGATGACCCCTTTTCAAGCACTGCATGGGCACGATTGTCATAGTCCTTTGAGCTTCTTGAATCCAACCTTGAGGGCTAAAGCTTCAAAGCAGATGCTGGAAGACATGGATGACCAAACCAAATCAATAAGACAGGACATCCAAGCCGCCAAGGACAGACAAAAGGCCTACACATACCTGAAACATCAAGACAGATCCTTCGTTGAAGGTGATATCGTCTTCATTCGCGTACGTCCAAAGAAGAGTTCCCTATCCTTGGGTGAATGCAAAAAGCTAAGGCCAAGGTATTGTGGACCCTACAAGATTCTCAAGTGCCTAGGGTCTAATGCTTACAGACTTCAACTTCCTGAAAACCTAAAAGTTCATAATGTAGTCCATATCAGTCTATTGAAAAAGTATGTGCCTAACCCTAGTCATGTGCTTGATGATCAACAAGTTGTAATGCTAAGCCAAGGAGTCCTTGAGCTACAGCCTGACAGGATCTTAGATGTTAGGGAAAGGCATTTGAGATCCAGGACCTTGAGAGAATACCTCATCCAATGGAAAGATTACCTTGAAGAGGATGCCACTTGGATGGATGAAAGTACTCTCAACCAACAATACCCCTAGATCTTCTCGAGATGAGGACATCTCGATTCCTCTAAGGGGGAGAGAATGTAATATTTTTGCAACGAAATATTGAAGACCCTAAATCTCGCGCAAAAGTGATTCAAAGTAACCTCCCGCAACAAAAAAAAACCTTGGCCTAAGTGCTTCATCCTCGCGTATTATCATTACCATGCCCGCGTTATGCATAAGAATCCGTGGCTTGAAACGGCAAGCCACTGTGGGAACACCCCTTCACAGGAAAAAAAGGGGATAATAATTGCAAATTTTTTTTAACTCCATCCCCTTCAACCATTGCATGGTGGGGAGAGGGAGTATGTGTGGAGCTTGAGTGAAGGAGGGGCATGGGGAGGAGGCATGCAACCCGCCACTCGTGTGGCTACCCCCCCCCCCTACAACCTATATGAACCTCCCCTCCCAAGCTTGAGGGGACGAGGAAGGCATCGTGTGCTACCCGTTGCTGCCGCCATCATCATGCTGCTGCTGCCGCCTTTCAAGCCACGCCACCAAGTTGCTACTCCTGCCGTCGCCTTCAACCCCACCATCATCATCATCATCATCATCATCATCATCATCATCATCATCCTCACAATCATCTCCCCATCCACGCCATCTCCCTATGTTACAGAAGCTTGGAAGATTCTATTGAAGCTTCCCTAGACATAATTCACCCGTGCCTCTCGGGTTTTTTTCAAAATCGTGTCTGCGAGGCCCAATTCCTGTGCGGAAGAGGAGAATCTCAGATAGTAGTAACCTCAAAGTGTGTAAGGGAGCCAAGGAAGATTCGCTGAGTCAAAATCTACTATGTCCATGGCTCATAAGCAAAAGACGAGAGGAGCACACACGGGAGCTTCCACCCAAAGTACGAGAGTGGACAATGCCCTGATAATGAATGCCCAGGTTCCGAAAATAGACTCGCATGGAATAGTTGCATAAAGCATGTTTTAATTCACAAAGGGAAACTTAATGCATCGTAAAATTTTTGTACTCGTTTGATTTACAAAGTTTAGTTGCATGACGGGTACTTGCATTTGCTTGCATTTCCATGGTCAAGGGTAGTTGCTTTTTTTTTTGAACGTATGATGCATAACTTAAAAGAAGATATCGTGCTAAGACCGTGTCCTTGTTGCATCTTGCAAAGGATAGGGCTTATGTCGCATAATGCACTTATGAAATAAATTCTTGGTTGTGACTCATGTAGAAGATAATCGTAGATGGTCATTAAATGATGTCCAAATAGTCGCAATGTATGGAAAGGAATTATGAACTTTGCAAATTGCATGCGATGATAGTTACATTTTAGGTCGGGTTAAGTGCTAAAGGAAGGATTAAATCAATGATGGACTCATGGCATTCACTCATGCACGGAGTTCTTTTATGAAAGTTTGAATGCATCTTCATTAAAGATATTAAAGCTTTGATTTCAATGTATTAAACGTAGGGTTTATAAGAATAAGTTTTGAATGTAAATCAACGTTGCTTAAGGCAAGGAAAAGAAAAGATCACTATAGATCCTATAGTTGCAAAAAGGTCTATGGTCTTGAATTGGAATATTCGCATGGAATGATGCATCTCACCTATCTTGCAGTTACTTACATCTTTTAGGGGAAAGTACTTGCAAATTTAGAAGAAATTATTTGCATCTTTAAAAGGGGAGATCATCTTAAATCGTGGGTTGGTTAGATCAACTAAGTAATTCACGTATAATTGAGTAGCTTACATGAGAATCATAAAGGTATGATTAGTTAGCATATGACGATCACCTCAATGTGCTAGGTAGGGTTAAGCTATGATAAAATTATGCCTAGTATCGCACTTGGGATGCCGATCTAATATTTTTTATCTTAAAGGTCCTACCCGCATCCATGAAATGTTAGGATTATTTAAACATCGTGCAAGAATGATCTAGGGTTCTCATCCTAAGGATCAGTTGGCCAAATGCTAGGTCTCCGCAAGGAATTTAGGGACCCTAGGGCCAAAACGTTTATCGGCCTAGTAGGGTTAGGGTTTTGGAATGGGTCAATAGAACTCCCAAACCCTACATCTTGATCAAAGGTATTCTTGACCAAGGAATACAGTGTGATAAGAAAATAATCCCATAAGTTAGGTATTGACATCTATCTCATGCAACAAGCTGCAACGTCGTATGGTCTTGTGTCTAAATCACAAAATAGTATTGCCACTCCTTAGACCAAGTTTAGCAAGTTCTAAGTACAAGTCTAACTTTCTAGAGGATGAGTAGTCATCCTGCTACATCACTCTTTCTTGGACTTATCTACCAAGCTAGGGGAGTTACGAATTTGCCGAGAAAGCAGTTGACCCTAACAATTTGGATCAACAAGGTATAAACCCTAACCCAAGGAAAGAGGGTAAACAAGCAACTCACCTTATGAAACCCTTGCGATCTTGCAGCCAAGTCATGACTGATCTAGGATAGAATGCTGGAAGCATTCAGGGAGAAGGAATCACATCTCAGCAGTTGGCCATACAAACAACCACTAGAATGCTCGTGATTGTACACTTAGGTGCACTTGTTTATACTTCTTTGATCAAGGAACTAATTCAGGAAAAATAACTAATGCTTCAGGTTGAAAGCCTGGAGGGAGAGGCAGTACCAGTTACCTCTGACTGTCTACCTGACCCTATCCAAGGGGGTTGTTAGCCTCGCCGGGTACGTGGACCAAACCCCCTATGAAAGGTCTCTCCATGGGTGCTACTTGGAGTAAGAGGACGCTTGGGTGCCAAGAGAGGCTCTGGCTGTAAATCCCTTGCCTCCAGATCCTGCACAAGAGACCGACGTTTTTCGAGATGGGATCTCAAGGCCTGCATACTAGTCAACAGAACTTGCTTGACATTGTCTTTCTGTGTCAATGCTTAAGTTACGTGAAGGAACCAGTAATTAATTTGGTTAATTAAGGAAGCTGTTTTTGCTTGTCAAACTAAATGTGGTAGGTAATTAGATAACTAAAGCAACCCGAGGAAAGTGCAGTGGATGTGACCCTAGGTCCGTCCTACAGAAGGGTGGTCCCAGTTTGCCAGGAATTTTTCTCAAAGAATTTGATAGCAAGGTAACAATGACCTAGAATCTATAGAGATAGAGTCCCAATTTATGCTATTTTAGGTGAACAGAATGGGACTATGCCTTATGGGCAGAGAGGTTGAGCTTCACATCCCTCTCGTTTCCCATTCTCCTTGAACCAAGTGCAGTATAAATCCGTTTCGATCATGATGTTTTTGCGCAAAGTGTTCGTTTGGGGCTCGACGCTAGCTACCTCCTAGGAACTTGACCATTAGGACTATGCCTTACGGACAGAGAGGTTGAGCTTCGCATCCCTCTCGTTTCCCATTCTCCTTGAACCAAGTGCAGTATAAATCCGCTTCGACCCTGATGTTTCTACGTAAAGTGTTCGTTTGGAGCTCGACGCTAGCTACCCCCTAGGAACTTGACCATTAGGAAAATCCTGATTCAAGTCGGTCATAAGTGGGGACGGCCGGAATGCTTCCGCTTCGTGGAAAACTCGGGAAGACCTAGATCGCAAACCCCATGACATTCCTTGTGAGTACCAAGCGGCACTTTCTAGACTCTCTTCCCGATGGGCTGCTAAGACATGTCCTACAAGTGGACAGGGGGGACACGTTACAGTGAAGAACAATGATTTTTTAAAAACTCATTTTCTTCAACATCTTTAGGATTCTTTGCAAAGAGAGCCATATGTATATTGTCATTTTTTTCTATTGCTCCATGGTTAAGTTTCAACTCATTTGGATAAAGCCTATGTAAGTTATATGTATGCTTAGACCCAAGATTTCTTTTGTTCATATACTCTAGGAGTTTGTTAGTGAAGCAACAATGGTCTTGTTATAAGTCAACTTCTTGTCCAACATCTTTGGGATTCTTTGTGTGATAAAAAGAATTACAGATATAATGTTTTTTTTAATTGCTCCATTTAAATTTCATTTCATTTGGAGATAACATTTGTGAATTATACACATGCTGATATTTGGTAACTTTTCTATTTGGTTATTATAGATATCTTCACAAAGGAAAAACATCAATAACATACTTGCAGTGGAAGTCTTCAATAAAAAAGATAGTGGCGGTAATTAGATTTGTGATAAGTACTATAAGTTGGATTGGATTTTGATGCACCCAAGTACTCGAGGGAATTTCAAGGTCAGGCACAAGAAAGTTTCAAACCCTAGAAAACATTGAAAAGGTAGCATTTTAGACTTCAAAAAAGTGTTTAATGGAACAATTCCAATAACATAAGTGTTGATCCAACATGTTTATATGCACAAATAAATCTTTGTACACGATGAGAACTACATTGTAAATTATTTAAAAAATAATACATTTTTAAATTTTATCATTTTTTATTCTTTTGCATTAGAATTGTTTTTAAAAATCTTTGTAGTGTTCTAATTCAATCTTGTTTTATTGACAGCTCTATATCCATTGACTTTGCATGAATGGTAGAATGTGGAATGTTTGAGCAGAAAGATACATGTTTGGCATGAAGACATAGGTTCTTTGATCTATAATAATGACTTTGTAAGTCAACTTGCAACTCAAAATATCTTTTTTTATAATTCATTGTATATAGTAGAAAGCTAGATATTGTAGCATGTCCCATTTCCACCACTATCTAGTGGTGGATGGTTAGTTCTTATTCTCTTAGCTTCAAAATCTCTAATACACCTTGCATGAGCAGATATTCCACCCCTTTGATGGTGATAGCATGGAGAGAAGTGAGGGATGGCTCATCACTCTGTCAGCATCTCATTAGGGACAGGGAGGTGCGTGCACAATGGCTAAGCTATGTGCTACCTCTACTCTCAAATTGAGAGCAATCTCCTCAAGCTCCCTCTTGAAATAATCTAGCTATGGCCGAGAGAGTGTGTCGATGTCTTCGTCTCACTGTCCTCTTGTGCCTTAGTGTACAAAACATATATGGCAAAGGCTGCATCATTGCGCTCGATGAGATCCATCATGGTGTGGTCCTAGGACAAGATGGGCGGAGATGTTATCCCACATGAACCAGGGCTTGATTTATCACCTTTGCATGGCTCGATCTAGCACATAGACTATACAAGAAATCTATGAGAACCCACCTGAGAGCAAAGTTTGGAATAGAGCAAGTGAGAGGGTTCACCGCATCACAAAATGATGCCACTATACTAGAGCTAGGGTCTACAATAGAAAGCGAGCTCCCTTGACTCAAGGTCACATAAAACCCAAGGTATATCAATCTGTTCTGGAGCTAATCCATGCAGCAATGAAAGTGGGAGTGGTAGCCATGACACACAAAGAGAGAAGGAAAGAGAGCACAAGTGTAGGAAAGTAGAGAATGAAAGTGAAAATGAGTTTGGAGTTATAGCTTTTATGTATCTAGGGTTTCAAATAAAGATTCTTATAATTTTTTAAGCCCTAAAGTTTCAAATTAAAACTCTTGCTTTAGTTTTTTTATTTCTCTACATTATTATATCCTCGAATATGCTTGGATCGCTAAGTATATTCAAGTACAACTAGAGAAAATATAGAAAATTTTTAAGAAAAAAAATCTAAAAGACCTTCAAAATCCCTTTGGATCCAATTTAATATTTAAATTTAAGAAATGAGTAGAACATATGAGCTATAATATATCATTATGCAAAGACAATATTCCATAGATTGTAAAACTCTAACCTGCAATTTAAATATGATTTTAACCGGTACGATTGACGCACGCTTGGATCACAGTAAACTAAGATTATCAAAATTGAAAGTACTCAAAAGTTTTAAAAAGATTTGTACTCACTCTTTATAAAATGTTTTTACAAGGATTCCACTATCTCAAGGATATGTGCAGAAGCACATTGTTTACATGTCATGGATTACTCACTACTATGAGTCTTGACTTTTCTATTATCTAACTTGACATAGAAGTTGCAGAGAGGCTCATTGGACATTAATTGGATTTCTTGTCTCAGAAAAGAAACGGGCCAATGACTCTTTGCACTAACTACAAAAGGATTATGACCATTCCACAAGATAACCACACCTATGAGAGTTGTATGTGTTTCATATCTCAAGTATCTTGATCCAAGATGATCCACCTCCCTTGCAAAAGTCACCATCTTCAGTATCGAAAGTGAATGCACAAAGTTTTTCTAGCGATGAAATACTTGTATAATAAAAACAAAAGTAATGGTAAGTAAATGTGACTAACACAGCAATTCATCTAAGCAATACCTATGTCAATTAAATCAAGGTATGCAAAGTAGTAAAAAAGTTTTACCTAAATGTAAGATTAGTTTGGTTGACCCTACACTCAATCATCTCATCAAAATGTGCTCTTTTGACTTGCCAAGACTCACCCAATAACTGACTCATCCATTCCTTGGATGGACACTTACATTGATAAGATTTACCTAAATGTAAGATTAGATTGGTTGACCCTACACTCAATCGTCTCATCAAAATGTGCTCTTTTGACTTGCCAAGACTCACCTAATATAGCTAACTCATCCATTCCTCGGATGGACAGTTACATTGATAAGTAATCTTTGTTTTCTTCAGAACATCACATGAACCAAACAAATGTGCAAATAATGAGAATGGAATAAACCAACTAAGATGCACATCTTTGGAGCCTGTGTGGTGGGTTTAATAGCACTATTGATGTCAAATTTTATCTTGGACTTACATGCTCCTAACAACTACAAGTGGGACCCTCCGTATCAATTTTTGTCAAGGATCAAGCCCCCACAGAAGCCCTGGACAGAGGCTCACGTCTGGGGGCTTGAATCTGCAGATTCAGGACCCCAGAGATTATGTCAGCCTCTAGCCAGGGCTACTCAGGGGGACATGATCCCATTAAAAATTGTAGATTCATGCCCCAAGAGGAAAGCCTCGGGGCGTCCAGGGTTGCTCTGGGGTCCCAATCCTACAACAAAATTTGATATAGAGGGTCTCGATGCCCTAGAGGCCCTTCTGATGAAGTTGCGCATAAATTCCATCTATATATCTTTAGCACACTCCATGCATAGTGAGTCTGACATTGAACTTTTGTGATGCATGACATTATCTATATAGATGAGTTTTCATCTAGGCAAGGTGGTTGATCTAGTAGCCAAGGAAGGGTGCAAGACTCAGCATTGAAGGAGTACTTTGGGTGGGTAGCTTGTCAGCAACATTATTGTACTTCATAAGACATGCTCTTTTGCTTTTTTTGAGAACTTCTTGAAGTTGAGGGCACTAATGAAGGCTGGGCCCTTCATCAAGACCATCTTAACCAACTCCAGCTTGGAGAAGTAGTGTTTCTTTGACATTCAAAGCTACTCTACTTATCCACTAGTACTAGGTGTGGCCCACTTTTTTTCATGGTGGCCCATGGCATGGTTGCTAGTGTTGAAGACCCCAATGTCATTAGAAAAAAACTACTGGGGAAAAATGTATTGTTGCATATGATCAAGAATAGCTCTGACCATGGGGAGTGTAGCCCGAAGAAGCCTAGGAGAGAAGTAGATGTACTTATTGCCTAATAATATCTCATTACCAATGTGATGTACTTTGTAATCTTCTCTTGAAGTAATGAAAACCAATGTTTGTTGGATTTGTGTGCAATGTAGTTTGTGATATGCATCGTTTATTATTGTTTTACTTGAATGTTACATTTATTTGTCAGATTTATATGCAACACGGTTCATACCTTAAATTTAATATGCAATGTTTTATCGAATTTGTGGGCAACATATATTCGTTTGAACACATGTAACAATAACTCAAAAATATAAATAAAACAAATAACAAGTGACTAAAAAAAAAATAAGATGAAAAATTTTGTATTCATATTCATAACGATTTACATGGGATCCATTACAACTAGGGTTTTACAAAATCTCTTTAGAGGCTGCATTCCATATATGTTTAAGTAGTATGCCCCTATCATCATTGTTGATCTCCACGAGGACTATCCTTCCATCACTGAAAGAACCTCACTATTCGCAAATCCCTGTCGATGACAATGACCCTTCTTGCATGCACTGCTGCATACACTACAACAAAAAGGCCTCATAGACGCACATTTAGACGCGATTTTTGAATATAAAGAAAAACTTACGGGTGCTTCTATCCACCCGTCTATTTGCGTGTCTACCATTTCACATCTATAATCGCATGTATCAACAAATTTACATGCACAAATAGACGTGCAATAGACGTGCATATAGACACGCTGGTAGACGCACTTTTACAAGCACTGATAGACGCGAACGAAAAACAAAAAATGTCCTTTTTTAAAAAAAGATATTTATTTTTTTTTTTAATTTGAATTATGAAGCGTGTGTATAAGCGCGTGTAGTCTGCATTATGGATATGCAAATAAACGCGAATTATCTGCAATTTAGACGCACTGATAGACGCGCAAAACAGAACTGGAAAAAAAAACCAGAGAGCATCAGATTGTGTATTTGGGAAAAAGACAATGCTCTCTGGTTTTTTTTTTCCCCCTCTCATACATCAGATTGTGTATTTGGGAAAGAGACAATGTATCTTACGGGCACGAGAATTGAAAATAAAAGTCCATGTATTCATTATATATCAAAGCATTTACAAGGGAAGTTTAAGTGCTTGCGACCTAAAGCGTAGCCGCAAGGAGTAGGCTCAAAGAGATATCATACATATACAAAAAAAGAAGGCCTCATGAGGAGGTATGGTGCTCCTCTACGAATCTGAAGAGGAAACATCCTTGCTAGTACCACCATGGCTACTAACGTCGCTATCCCCCTCCTCGCTATGCTCCACATCCGAGTTCGCCTACACACACAAAAGATCAGGATTGCTTACATAGACAAGGTGGAGAAAAAGTTATAATTAGTTATAATTTTAATAGGAAAGTAAGAAAAACATACCTCCTTTGGCTGTCGAATCCTCATGGCCCGGTTGTATTGGTCCTCAGTGATGAGACCTTCCTCATAAAAGTAAAACCATGTCGTTGCGCGGTTATGGCCTCGATGGTAACCTACCTCTCTAGGAGTAGGTGTCCTACCAATGATGGTAGTCTGCAAAACATTTAGAGATATACAAACAATTATGAGTCACAATATATTAGACTAAAATATATAAAGAATTGAAAGAAATATAAATTTAAAAAACTAGAAATCAAAATATAATTACAAACTCTGCCTCCCACGACTCTCTGCCACCCGATCCGTAATGTGACGATCCCATGGTTTCCATTTGGATCCGTCGCGCCTCTGCATACTGGCGACTCTTCACTTTCTCAGCTGCTTTCTTCTTGGCTTTCTTCCACTCTACGCGGTGGCACATAGATGGTTGGCTATAGGCTCCACACCCCTCCCCCAGCCTCCACAGTGAGTCCCTAGCCCGTGTCATGAGGTGGGATCTTTTGTTGTGAAGCATATCCCTCACTTTTGTACGTCCCCAATCATCCGAGAATCGCTGACCCTCAGGATTTGGGTATCTCCTATGGACTGCCCTCAACACCTCCTTCCACAAGCCGCTTTTCTGATTTTTGAAGGCAATGAAAAAATCTTTATACATCGCATGCACGACGCTCCTCATGTACGCCATTACATCCCTTCCCTCATCATCATGAAATATGCCACCAGTATCTGTAACTCTATAGTACTGGCGTACAACCTCCTCTACGCGATCTACTGGTGAGGGTGATCGCTCGCCACCTCCTAGGCAACCCCCACACAACCCTCGTCCTCCCCCTCGACTCTCCCTCCTCCCTCTCTGTCGAATGTCCTCTGCCTCGCTGGACACATGAGCTTCTGCAGATGCTTGTGCTTCAGCCGATGCACGTGGAGCACTTGGAGTACCTACAAATGGAGTACCTGCATATGGAGTATCCGCATATGGAGTACTTGTATGTGGAGTACCTGCATGTGGAGTATGGGAAGTAGTGCCAAGCAAAGATGCCAGAGGCGTCCCAAACATGACACTGAACACCTTGTCCGCTGTGGGAGAGTGGCCAAGGTGTCTGGTCATCTCTCCCATAAAGTCTTCTCTACTAGGAAAACCTCCAAAAAATGCATTGACCCCTCTGCCAAAGGAGGCCAATGTATCATTCATGCGATCCACATCTGGGTCATTGCTAGATGAACCAGGATACGACATCTGCAAAAAAAACACATGAAAAAGATAAATTTATTTGCATACAAAAAATCATATATTACCTACATTTTCAAAGAGCTTTCTTTAGACATTGAGCATATCACTTAAGTGCTAATGCTTCTCTTAAACAAGAAAACTGATAAACACAAACATGGGATTGGTCACATTCATCATTGCAAAAATATATTGTTTACTATATCAGAACTGGGAGACCTGGCGCGTATATCCCCGTGTCTACATTGTAGGTTAGACGCGCTCCAGAGTGAACCTTCTATCCAGCGCGTCTATCTGCACATCTAATATGCAGTACAAACGCATTATCAGACGCGCATCCCAGGTCAATACGCGTGTATAATCGCGTGTAGACTGCAGGTCAACCTTCTGTGTAGCACGTGTATGATTGCATGTACACTACAGAGCACGCATGCCAGCACACGCGCCAGCACACGCGCTCTAAGATGCGCCCTTAGACGCTCTGAGAAGAAATATTTTTTGTGTCTATGTCTACGTCTACACTAAGATGTAGGCGCGCTATCAGACGCGCTCGATCGGCCGATTTTAACGACCGCCATTGACGATTTACAAATGCAATACATAATGGAATCACAAATCCTAAATACACAGACGAGCAGAGAGAGGAAGAGAGAAACAAAGAGAGAGAGAGAGAGAGAGAGAGAGAGAGAGAGAGAGAGAGAGACTCACCTTGGGTGTTGGGTGTGGCGGGTGGTGGCGCTTCTTCCTTATCCTTCTTCCTCTCCTTGGTAAGTTACCCTCCCTTGATGCTTGCTTGCTTGCTTGCTGCTTCTTCTTGTTCTCCTCTTTCTTGTTCTCTTTTTCTTCCTCTCCTTGGCTTTCCTTTTTCCCTTCTTGTGTGTTTGAAATGAAAGAAGAGGTGAGTCATGAGGAGGTGAGGCATGAAGAGACTAGATGTCGGCTAAACTCAAGCTTCAGAACCACAAAAAATGCAGGAAAGGAAAGGCGCAGTTTGAAAAGAAATGATTTAAGTATGGTTTGAATTTTGACGTGTGCGTCTATTTTCGCGTGTATATGTGTATCTATTGTTCAGATAGACGCGAATATAGACGCGAATATAGACGCGAATATAGACGCGGATATAGACGCGCATTTGGGATTTATCATAATTTTTTGTTTTTAAGATAAGTTTTGATAGTGAATTCTTATCATAAGTTTTAATGTATTTATGATGATTTTTGTGTATTTAAAATTAAGATCTTATGTAAATATATGAATGACAAATATTTTGATGTTGTCATGAATTAGGTTTAATCATGTCGATGTCGTCATCACCTAGTGCCGTGCAAGCTGGTGAGTCAGTAAGCTCATCCTCAAGTAAGGATGAAACATTGTGTCTTCATAATCGAGATGCATGGCTACGATGAAAAATTAAATGCATGTGTGATCGTTGTCGAGGGTGTATTTTTCGAGCATGTCGAATTGCAATGTCACACCTTAGCTTGTATGGAGAATGGGACCGAGAAAAATCACCGTTATTCATTGTTTTTTTTTACCACTAAGATTGCATGTCTATGTTATGGAAATTATATATCAACGTACATGAAACTCCCTTTTGTGGTTGAGCAAGATCTACTCCGTTGTATGAAGGTTGTACGTACTCCGTTCTTTGTGCGTCCCTCGAGATACTTAACTTGCAAACAATTTATGGATGGAGTAATGTCAGTTTGGATGCGTTATTGAAGTAGGTATCAATTCAATTTGGATTATATATGAATCATAATATTAATTGTTAATTCTATTTTGAAATCAGATAGAAATATATGTTGGTGGCTTTTTAACTCACTTTTAAAAATATATGTAGGTTATTATCACAAATGCTTCCAAAAGGAAAAAAATTGCCAACTAAGAGAGAGCAAGCAAGACATTACTTGACATCTCTGGGAGGCCTCGATTATGTCAAGATCCATGCATGTGTCAATGATTGTGTCTTATTTCGTGGGATTCATGAGTTCGCACGAGAGTGTCCTTTTTGTGGCGAATCAAGATACGAAGTGGAGATGAAGTCAATGGATGTGCCTCATAAGGTTTTGCGACATTTTCCGATTGTTCCACGTATAAAACTTATGTTCAAGTGTAAGTCTATTGGAAAGCTCATGTCATGGCATGCTAGTCATCGTTCAAGTGATGGAAAATGCAGGATCCCTGCAGACACACCCGCATGGCAACATATAGATAATTTGTGGCCCAATTTCAAAGAAGAGCCAAGAAATTTGAGATTTGGTTTAGTTATGGATGGAATCAATCCATTTGGCATCAAAAGCACATCATACGGTGTATGGCCAGTGGTATTGGTGAACTATAATATTCCTCTTTCCATGGCAATTAAAAAGGGACATGTGATGTTGTCCCTTCTGATTCTTGGAAAGCACAAGGTAAAAAACATGGACATTTACTTAGAGCCTTTGATTGAAGAGTTAGAAATGTTATGGGAAGGTATTGAGGTGCAAGATACAAGTGCATCTGCATCCTCTAGAGATTTCACATTGAAGGCCATGTTGTTGTGGACCATGCACGACTTTCCAGGATACGGAGAGTGTTCAGGTACATGTATATAACTCTATATTTGAAATTCAAGACTTGAATCAATTGCATTTCATTAATTCACTTGTTTTTTCAGGTTTAACCACGTCAGGATATCATGCATGTCCTATTTGCGGTCCCTCTCTAGTTTCCTCTAGGCCGGCACATTTAAAGAAGGTTATCTACGACAATCATCATCGATTTCTTCCTATTGACCATCCCAAATATGTTCTCCCTACTAATGGAATGACTTCACAATCTCTAACCATTCGAGATTGGAAGGAGAGATGGATTAATGCCGACAGCCACCCTCCACTCGGCATGAGTCGGTAAGAAGTACATTTCTCTCGATTTACTTTAAAGTATTTAGCATGATGAATTGTTTACATAATATATTGTTTGTTTGTTAGGTTCTCTATATTTTTTCGTCTTCCATACTGGACTGAACTCAATATCAATCACCTATTGGACCCCATGCGCATATTCAAAAATGTTGTATCTACATTATGGGATCACTTGATAGGGGCTCATGATTCAGTTAATGTAAGGGAGGATTTACGTAACATTGGTCGCATGAGACAAGCCTGGCCATGCATTGGACCCAGAGAAAAGATTGAGCTACCCCATGCACCTTGTATGTTCTCAAAGAATGAGGAAAAAATAGTGAAGGAACAAATATATAGCTTTCGAACACCCACAAGATGTATGAGATGTCTCAAGAGAGCCTTCATAAAGAAAAAGAAAAGAGGTGTGGAGCAACTATCTGGTTTGAAGTCCCACGATTGGCACAAAATGATTCAAGTAAGGGTATCTCTAACCATGAATATAGTAATTAGTGGAGTAACTATGTGTAAACTTTGGGATATTATGACTTTTTCCTCAACTAATCATTTCATCTATGAATATTGTTTACATTCAGTTCGTACTTCCTACTAGCATTTCCCATTGTGCCTCCAAAGATGTACGTGATATCATTTACAAGATGGGAGAGCTTGTGAGGTGTGTATATATTGTATTTTTTCATTATATATCTTTGAATTTCTACACAAAAATAAACAATTCTCAAATACATCTTGACAGATACGTGAGCTCGAAGTAAAATGATCCAAACACATTGCAAGATGCTCGAGTATTATCTGTTAAGGTGGTTTGTTTGGTGGAGGAAATTTTTCCTCGATCCATTTTGACTACTCAATTACATTTACTCGTACATTTGATTGATGAGATCGCACTTTGTGGGGCAGATCATGTAAGGTGGATGTTTTCTCTTGAGTGCTTCATGAAAACCTTGAAAGATTTTGTAAGACAAAAAGCACGGCCTGAGGGAAGCATGGCTGAGGGTTGGTTAGTGCAATCATCCCTTATTTATATCTCTGAATATCTTGCTGAAGTGGATCCCTCTCAACCACGACTATGGAAAGATGATAAAGACTTGAGGATGGCCTCTATAGTACCTCAAGGAAAAGGAATGAGTAAAGTGCTAAAAAAAGTAGAACTTTGTAAGTTAAATAGTTTTTGTGTGCTCAATAGTGATGTAATGAGCAAATGGGTGACACTATATAATGAAGCAAGGGCAAGAAGAAAAAGCAAAAGACAAGAATTTTGCACTAGATATGGACGTAATGTCTCATTTTCAGATCATATAAATGCGCTTCCACGTCATATTGATATAGATTGGTTACATGAGGAAATGGAGAGAATGGAAAAAGAGGAGGAAATTAATATATCTCAAGAAGAGTGGGAATACACACGAGGTTGCTTATCAAAGGTGAGACATACTATCAATTCATTTGTTTCTATAAGTTTTATTTTATATAAATAATTAACATGTTTGATCTTTTATCTTTTACTACTAGTGCACATTATTCAATGCACTTTGGTGTGAGGGTAAACATCTTCGAACTCAACGTATAGATAAAAAGAGAAATACCCAAGATTGTGGTGTCCTTGCTTACTTCGAGGCTGCCAATGGTACCATGGAAGGTTATTGTGGCTTGATCCAAGATATTCTGAAGCTTGACTTCAGACGATTCTTTATATATGTACTGGATGTGAAGTGGTTTAAAGAAGTGGTAACAAATGGTGCGCATTGCACAATCAGTCATCCAAGTGGTTTTGTAATCATTGACTCTACAAAATTTCACCAAAACAAGAATGACACATTAGTACTACCTCAACAATGTGAGCATGTATATATGCAAAGGCTAATTTTTTTATATGTATACATGTGATACATATACACAATATAATAAGTACTTGAGTTTTTTGCTTTTGTTTTTCAAATACAGGTTGTGTATCATCCAATGGTAAACAATAACCGATGGTGGTATGTCATCCCTATATCTAATCGTTCAAAACCAATATGTGGTAATATTACCGACATGGAGATAGCAGATGACAATCCAACAATTAATGATGATGTGCATGATGATACCATAATGGATGATATGCATGATATAGTACATGATGAACCTCGCGAGGATGTTCAAGGAAACGCAGAAGAAGACAATAATGTGATTGTCGATGATATTGATGAAGTTATTGAGCAATATAGCAACACATTTGATAGTGGGATAGACTTATTTGTTTCGTTCCCTCTTGGTAACATAGACCTAGAAGTAGATAGTTTAGCAAGGGCTGATCTCATTGAAGATAAGATGGATCATTCACTGTAACATACTTAATTTGCTTATTGATTCAATGTGTATTCCTAATTCTATGCTTTTTATCATGCGCACACGTGCATACTGAAGAATCAATAGTTAGTTTTAAAGCTAAATTGAATTTTTCATAATAAAAAGGAAGTATCTTTTATCATCTTCAAGTACGTAGAGAAATTACGAGATACATATTGCAATGCTTGCTACTAATTGTAAGGTTTCTGTCGCTTGCCGCTAATAACTTATATCAGGCTTGTCAACTGGAGGAACTGCCATTCATTAGAGAGCAATGAAAAAGTAATTATTAACTCTATTTTTTTAATTCAATGATTCAATGTGTATTCTTAATTCTATGGTTTTTATCATGCGCACATGTGCATGCTCAAAAATCAATTTCAAGTGGTTAAATAATTATTAACTTTGGTTTTTTAATTATGTGAATTGCTAATTTTAGGTGGTTAAATAATTGTGTGTTTACTGGCGCGTCTATATTAGCGTCTGTTTGCGCGGATATATAGATGAAAAATTCGCGTCTATTTACACTCACATTTACACGCACTTATAGACGCTCTGATAGACGCGCCCAACTTTGCGCGTCTATGCCTCGTTTCTGTTGTAGTGATAGACCAAGTCTCCGAATAAGTCAATAAGGTAGGCTTTGGTAGCTTCTTCTAGTGCAAGGAGGGCTTGGGACATCCATCAATCGAGTTGTTGCACACATGATCCATCCAGAAAGTGCCTCCTATTGTTCTTAATCATTATGCCATCCATAATCTCCCACACCAACTTCAGGAATGGAGCCTTCGATATCAGGAGGTGCGTGGTCTTCCAGTAATGGCAGATCTCATGAAGAGCCAATGTGCCTTGCCTCCATCAACGCTTGCGATGCTAGAGTGGTGGTGGTGGAGCTAGGGGAGATGGCCTGTGCGTGGGATTTCTAGGGGGTGTTTTCGGGCCATTTACTAGTGCGTGCTATGTCTTCTAAGAGAGAAAACTCAAAACTCAAAAGTGAAATGTGTAAAATGAGGTGAAACTTTAAACTTATAGCTAAACTTTTTAAAACCCCTTAAACTTGAATTTATGTATCCAAGCTTTGAAAAAATATGACTAGTGATCCGATTGATGTGAAATTGTACCTGCAGACTCCTCTGGGACACATCAACCACACAAAAAAAAAATTGTCCCATCAAAAGCCTTTGGGACACCTGTCTCCAAAGGCTTGTGTCTAGGGCCTTGAATCTGGGGATTCAAGACTCCAGACACAAACCTCCAGAGATAGGAATCTGGGGATTCAAGGCCCCCGATGCGAGTCTCCAGAGATAGGTGTCCCATAGCTTCTGATGATGGGGCCAACTTTTTAATATCCATGAGTTTTTATTATGCTCAACATTTGGGTGAAGTTTCACTAGATTTCAATTTATAAAATTGGCAATTCAATCTTTTTTTGAAAATGTGTTAACTGGATTATACTTCACTGACAACAACAAAAAAAATCACCAAAACGAGTGTGCACAACTGCATATTAAATGTATTGTCAACCAAACTACATGAAACAATGGAAACTTAAAAACTCACAAAACATAAATCATGGGTAAAATGGAATATCACATATCAGATATAGTGTTGCCAAACCACCAAATATTGTAAAGATATAGTGCATTGGCCCATGTACAACTGATGTGGATGATGTATGCATGATTGCGCATTGAATTTATCCTCAATGAAACTACTTACAAAATTTGAAACTTGAAAATTTGCACAATGCAAATCATGGTCAAAATAGAATATCACATATCAAATTTAGCATTATAAAACCATAAAATACACGGTAGATAGTGCATTGCACCAACTATTACAACTAGATCTAGGTAAAATTTAGCTCAATTTTGCAAGCCACTACTATCAAATACTTGAAGGTCCATTGGAAAGATAACCCAAAACTAAGCTCCTTACAATCTACAACCAAACCTAAGCTAAAAACATAGATCCAATTACAAGGTTGCTTCTCAAGGAATATTGTTGACATTAAGATTAAATGCATCCTTGTTGTTGCGGATCCTACAAACAAGAACCAGATCTATGGGCTTAATAGTGATATGTCGCGGGTGGCATGAATGGCTAAAATTTGGCAATCACTCATTAGATCAATCAAGTAGCTTTCAGCTACTTCTTGAAGGAGTGCAAGCAAGGCTTGGCTTGACCATTGCCCCGCCTTCCTTGCTTGGTCCCTTGAAAAAAAATTGTGATGATGCCTTGACTACAGATCTTGTAGTATTTCTTGCACCAACCTAGAGGATGGTGCCTTAGGAATAATTAAGTTGATACTCTTCTGGAATTTTCTTTTCTCACATAGCACAGTTGTGCCTAGTCTCCATCTTCGCTTCTTATGTGTTGGAGGACGTATATTACCAGCTGGAGCAGTAGTGGGAGGTGGAGCAACTGGAGCATGTGGACCACCATTTTTGGACAATGGCGAACCATCATTATTGACTACACTATGGCCATCATTGTTGGCCATAGTAGTGCCACCATTATTAGCTGCAGTAGGGCTACCATTGTCGTTATGGACCATGTGCTTCAAGTATATTTTGTGCACAAGAAGAGAGATTAGAAACACAAACTAATTCAAAATTATGATTTTTTTTTGTAGTGGTGACAATATTGACCATGTAGTGTGTTATGTTGTTTGTAGTCCATGCCATCAACCACCATGGACTTATGAAATTTAGCAACTCTCTCTTTAAATGTTTTAGCATCACCATCCCTAAACCTCAACTTTTGTAAGAGAGCTACTAATCTATCTAGGTTTATCCACACTTTTGCCTTCGTTGTTTTACAAGTATATTGACTTTCTCATCTCGAGGTGGAGATATAAACTTCCTAGCCTTGGGTCTGCCAAAGCATGGTTTACAAGGGATATTTCCACTCTTGCCCAATTTTTACTCTTCTGTTTTTATTTCTACTTGTCCCCCATGTAATCTAACTTCAGAGAAGACTTGTTCTACCTTCTTGCATGTAGCATTAGCTTGTGACATGGGCTACATCTTGTATGCAAAGCATATATATTCATATACTAGCTTCTCAATTATTCTAACCAAACACTGCAATGTGAAAAAGTGAACCCTTGTTAGTGGTATTTCCAAAATAGGATGCTAGTTTGGATCCACTGGAACTAGCATTCCATTTCTCATGACTTTCTAATCATGTGTTGGAGCATCCTATTGTCTTGCTTGGGCAAGCCATTCTTTCTTTTCATCTTTCCCTTTCTTCCTAGTTTGCATGCAGTATATGCAAAAAAAAATTGCATTCACTACATTTGATAAACTAAACATACACTTCAATGTTCTTAAATCACCTGTAAGATGCCATTCAAATTGATAGTCCCCCAAACCCCTCGATGCATAAAATTTCTCCATTATTATGTTGTTGAATAACATTAGGTATATTAGTGAGGTTAAGAAAAATTTTACATACTTCATGGTCCTCCTTTGGTACTTCAAATGCTGCAAGCCACCATATTTCATTCTTTGATTGCACACTGAAGTATAAAGGATGGTTTTCATCGATGTTGGGATCCAATGCTCAATTCATAAGTGTTATACTCACTCGTTCAAGTTTTTGCCCCTTAATAGTCTCGCTCTTGTCAAGTTTGAGGACAATCTTAAGCTTGCCTCTACATTCTTCCAAAGACATGTTGTAGAACTTGACCATAGCCACCTGCACTCTACATTTATCCAATACAATGTTATTGGATGCATTCAATACAAAGGTAACTTATTTGGAACCATACTTCAATATGTGTGTGTTCCAGATGTGAAGGCTCACTAATTAGTTCGAAAACTTTCTCATTTAGTTGTTTTCGAGCCTTCTTCACATGAAATGGTTTTGGCAGAGGCATTACTCGCTTAGTTTTGAAGACTTGCTTAAAACCTGTATCCAAATGTTGATAGAGCATACTTTATGACTCAAAACTTATTCCCACCTTGTCACATAATCCCTGAGCATTTGTAGCAATAAACAAGTTGCTCACATCCCTAAGATGTTCACTTGTGACACCATTTACAATGTTCCTGAATTTACGATTTTCAAATGCATTTTTTACCATATCCTTGCTTATGACTTTGGCAATAGTATCATTCTCTACATGAGGGAACATATTTCTCATTATAGAAGATTGAGCATATATCCATCTATAATATTTTCCACTTCCTTTGGTTAATTGGTGAATCGGTTTAACTAATTGGATGCGCCAACATGCTTCCTCTTTCCTTTGATTTTTAAAGTGGACCCAATCTACAACGTTTTTGTGAGCTTCCTCTTTACGTTTCGATTCTCCTTCTCCATGTCAATAACTTTAGACTATAACTCTATATTCTGCACGTGTGTAGCATGCATAGCATCTTCAATGACAAACATTTCTTATTGTAGGCTTTGATTCTTCCTATCCATCAAAGATTGCATATTCCCTTGTAATCTTGTCTATATATTTGTCAAGGCTTGATGAACCCCTTTTAATCCTTGTGTGACAAGTTTGCATGTATATCCATATAATCCTTCATTTCCTTTACAACCAAACTTTACAAATGATGTAAGCCCCTCAAATTATGGTAGCCTTTGAGTGAGTGGATCGGGTGGATAAATGCATCCATCAACCTAAAGGTCCACATTTTTTTCCATGCATTTCTTTCTTGTTGCATCCTGTATCTTATTGCATCATCCCTTTCCACAATTCTTTTGAACATTGGTGAATATTTATCCTCCAATTGAAAGTGAATATCTCTCTTTCTCTTGGTACATTCCTACACATGCATTTTGCAAAGAAAAATGTATGTCTAGATTAACATTCAAATCACACAATTACACCCCTTTGATTCACTATATTTGTGTTCTTTTTTACCTAGTTAGATCTTGTCATAGAAGCTTGGCTAGTGGAGAATAATAACATCATCTTATATTGTGCCCTAATATACTCTCTGTCACTCTATCACTATTTTGTTAGTTCATCTCACACACTCCTCTCTCTTCCCCCGTTCTGTGTGTGTGTGTGTGTGTGTGTGTGTGTGTGTGTGTGTGTGAATTTATGTGTAAGGATTAAACAAGAATTATGGAGAATAATAACATCACAAAGATTTAAAAAATAAAGATACCTCAATTATCACTTGATTGCTTGTAGTATAGACTGTTGAAGAGCAAGATATCTTATAGCATAGTACTAAAGAGGGAGATTGCTTGTAGTAGGGTAGAGAGTGTTGTAGATAGAGATTATGTGATTTTAGCAAATGGTATCAAAACCACTCCTACAAATGTGTATATGATTAAGTACTCAAACAATTGAAAAACAGCCTCGTGCATTGTGCAAATCCATTCTTTTGAAAAGGAATGGAAAAATGCCTAGAAATAGGCATATAATTGTCCAAAAAAGATGAAAATTTACAAGAAAACTCTCGAGTCAAAAAGGTATCTCTGGGTCTTAAAAATCTTAAAATATGATGTGTACATCATTTTATATCATTTTTTAACTTTCACCCTAAGAAGTGAGAATGAGAATGATTCTAATATATTTTAATGTTGAAAAGTCATGAGGGCATTAAAGAGTTATATATCAATGATCGGGTCTATTTTTTATAAAAAATAAAACTGTATTTTTTTAGCTATAAGGATTTTGATAAAAATTGACCTTATCCTATAGTTTGGGAATAAAATAATTGGTGAAATCTATTGAAAATACAAATATGAGATTTGCTTGATTGTAGAAGATCCCTTATTATAATATTATTTTGAAATTTCTTTTTAGACAAAGAGAGGTGAGAGAAACACTTAAGGGCCAAAAAAGAGAGTCGATATTTTTCCTAATGTGTGTTTTTTTCTTCTTGGACAAACTCTTGGTAGCATGATACGGTCCTTATTGGGTATAGATGTATCACATCCTCAATCTTTGGCCCTTTTGATTTCCTTGAAGATTTTGGGAAAATATTAAAAATTTCAAAGGCTTTTTTATCAATAGTGGGCAAGGGCCTCAATACCTTGTCGAATATGTACCTGATTTTGTTGACTATACTAAAATCTTTATTAATCAAGGTGATCCTATGAGCATGAGTAACAACAATGTAAGCATCATTCATAAAGTCAATAACAAAGTCTTCAACTGCCTCCTAAAGACAAAGAATTGTTGCAAGGAAGCTGTCATTTCTTTTGCAAGCCAATTTTAGTCAACACTCTCGATAATCGATTAGAAATATCTTTGACAGCTTTGATAAAAGCTGTCTTTGGAATGACATGCTGTAAGGCTCTCTATGCCTTCCTTAGCTCACTAAAACACTTCTGCATATAGTAAAACCTAGATCTTGGCTCACTTCCTTGAGCAAAAGAGGGTCTAGATTGATTTGTTGGGCTGATTAGGTGCTCTAGGGGAGATTGAAACCTTAGCAATTGTAGGAGAGGACTTTCCAGCAAGATCATATAGTTGGTCATTAACCACATGGACCTTGCCTTGGGCAAGAGCAAAAGACACAAACTTTCTCTACACGTGATTGCTTCAATTGCATGGCACGAGACTGGGAAAAACTAAGGGTAGATGGGATCTTAGAAGGGATAGTAACTTGTGGAACCTCTAATGGCCTTGCCTCTTGTTCACTATCCTTGCTCTCTATGTAAACTTTTCTAACTATCTGCTCTGTCCTTTCCATCACTACCTGATAAAAAATGACAAGAAGAGTAATAAAAAACTATTCCCTAGAGAGGTATCATCGATACAACATGCATGAGGATAAGTGGATATGACGTGAGAGGAGCAATGAAACCAAATCTCTGCAAGGTCTTATTCGTGCCGTACCGTGGAGGAGCTAATATGACACAAGTGTGTGTGGCAATCGTAATCTCAATACGTAGAAGATCATGGAAGAGATGCATTATTGCCCCACTGTTGGTCACATGGGTGTTTTCAAAACATATGACAGGATTGCCAAGAGCTTTCATTGGAAAGGCTTATGGAGGGATGTCAAGGACTTTGTGACCAAATGTGTTTCATGCCAATAGAACAAGGATAGTACACTCAGGCCCATTGGCCTCTTGTAGCCTCTCCTTATCCTTGAAGGGAAATGCACTCACATCACAATGAACTTTATCACTAGCTTTCCTGTGACTAAGAAAGGGTGGAACAGTATCTATGTGGTCGTTGATCACCTCACCAAAGCTGCCCTCTTTATCCCCACTAAGATCCAATACACTGCCTCTCAAGTGGCCACTCAATTTATGGAAAATGTCTTCAAGTTGCATGGCTTGCCATAGGTCATAGTACATGATCAGGATGCAAAGTTTATGAGTAACTTATGGTAGACAGTTTTCACCTCCATGGGGACCAAGCTTGCTCCATCCATTGCATACCACCCTCACACTCATGGCCAGACTGAAAGAGTGAACAAATGGCTTGAGACACTTTTGCCATGATGTAGCACAGTTGGGATACATGGCTTCACTTGGCTGAGTTTGCATATAATAACTCCACACACTCTAGCATTGGAGTTTCCCCTTTTGAGGCCTTATATGGGTACAAGGTTTCCCTCCCCACAGTCTTATTTAATGATAAGATCAATCCTCAGAGTCAGGCTGAGTTGGATCACATGCAAGCTTTACTTTAGCAATGTAAAATGAACCTTCAAAACACACATGAAACTCTATGCTGATGAGAAACAAAGGCATTTGGAATTCCAAGAAGGGAACTAGCCCTTTTGAAAGTTCCTAAGTCCTACTACTCGACTCTCAAAGAGGGCAGCAGTAATAAGCTGGCCCTCCACTTCTATGGCCCATACCGGATCTTGAAGAGAGTTGGTGACTTGGCCTACCACTTAGAACTCCCCCCTATTACCAAAATCAACAATGTATTTCATGTTAGTCAATCGAAATCCTTTGTAGGCTCCTTAGTGGACTATGTGGAAGAACTTCCCCCCCATAGATGAAGAAGGCATCACTTAGTATATCCCTGTAGCTCGGGGGTCACTCATGAATATATGTATATATAACGTGAGTTCAAAATAAGGGGTTTTTAAAATACCATTTTTATACATTTTTTATATACAAAAGAATGTCATATAAAGGGGTTACTTACAGATTGAATAGAAAAGGGTTGTGTTTTATTCAAGAAAAATTCATAGATTAGGATATTTATAAATAGGCCATGAACGCACATTATATAGAGAATATATATATAGTGAAACCCCCCGAGCCCTGAAGTAATCATTAGGCAACGAGATAAGCACTTAATATCCCGATCCATTAAAGAATACCTCATAAAATGGCAAGGCCTACCTTTGGAAGAAGCCTCTTGGCGCCCAGCAACCATTGTCAATGAATTTCTCTACCTCCATGAGACCCAATGGCTGGAAGACTAGCTAGTCATGAGACCCAACGGCTAGAAGACTAGCTAGTCATGCCCCAATTGACCACCCTTTGCCTACAGAATGCACAAGTTTTTTAAAATAGTTTTTTACTTATTCAAATCTCAAGCATGCGCATCCTACATAGTTTGAAAGTACTCATCATAGGCTCCGTTTTGACATGTGGTACGCCCTATTTGGAGCAACCTATCAAAAGTTATGACCTATTTACTTCAGCAGGCCGGTCCTAAATAACATGTTGTCCCTATTCTCTCCCACCCAATTTTCATTGTCAAAGGGCTCAGAGTAGTACTCTGCAACCCTCCCTTAGCCCACCCATCACTTCCCTCTACTTCTTGTTTTTTAGGACAAAAACCTTCAAAGTGGGGATGGATTGTAAGAAGCACGATACACATCGACTAGGGTTTAGACACCCAGTCACACTGACCGGGGTATATAAGGTGTAAGATTCCTAGATAAGGGCAACCAGTTATTATCAAGATCATACTCTTCACCTTCATCTCCAGGTTCCATGGCTTCCTCCTTCCTTCCTTTTTTCTCTTTTCTCTCTTTCTCTCGCCTCTTCTAGTCTTCTCCCTTCTTCTTCTTGCTCTCTTTCTCTCTCTTCAGCTGCTCTTCTCTCTCCTCTCAACTTCTTTCATTACAAAAAGAACTTGTGATGATGCCCTGAGTGTAGATCTTGCAATATTTCTTGCACCAACCTAGAGAATGGTGCCTTAGGAATAATTAAGTTGGCAATCTTCTGGAATTTCCTTAATTCAGGTTGAGCAGTTGTGCCTGGTCTCCATCTTCACTTCTTATGTGTTGCAGGACATGTATGACCAGCTAGAGCAGTAGTGGGAGCTGGAGCAACTAGAGCACGTGGACCACCATTTCTAGACAATGGTGGACCATTATTCTTGATAGATGGGCCATTATTATGACCACACTAGGGCCACCATTGTTGGTCATAGTAGCACCACCATTATTAGAAGCTCTAGTAGGGTCACCGTTGTCGCCACAGGGGTACTATTATCACTCATAGTATGCTCACTAGATTCAAAAGAGTATTGAGTTCTTGCTCTTGCATGTGCCTTCTTGATATGAAGCTTAGAAAAGTGGAGGGTAGAGTGAAGAGTAATGGAAAAAAATGAAAGGAAATACTTAACTGAAATATGAAACTTTTAAACTTAATGTAGTATAAATGAACTTTAAAATGTTAAAATGTTGGATCTAGAGCATGGAAGGAGCTATGGAGGTTGGAGGATAAAGACTAAATTCATGTTGACATGGACAATGAGTAGACAATGGTTACACAAGTGAATTAGTTTCCAAGTTGGAAGCTTTGACTCATGAAGACAATCTTGTGTATTGGACTGACAATGACACTAACTGAAAGAGGAAAGCATCATGATATTGTATTCATCATTATGAAAGTGATAGTCAAGTACAATGCTTTATAGAAGTTGGGTTGTTCCACTCTCCTCATTGTGCATATGGGATTTAGGACATCTCTTCCTGGAGCATACACCATTTGTCATTTCTCAATACCCCCCCTCAACTGATGAGTCTCTACCCTTGCTGGCTCTCCCCCCCTCCCCCTACATGGTAAGATGGCCCAGGAGACTAGCTCATAGGTAGCCTAGTTAAGTTAAAGCTTGAAACTTTACATCTTTGGCAAGGGTTTTTACAAAGCAAATCCACTAATTAAAAAAAATAGAGATCCACTATGGGAAGAACATATGAAAGATACAATGAAAATTTCTTTAGAACAATCTGTTAGGGTTATTGATGGTAGTGGAAGCATCTTCTTGTTCTTCTTCTTCATGCATAAACTGGTTCTGGTGGTGATCATTTTGCATCTATTGTGCTCTTTTCTTGTGGAAAACATTCAACCCACTATATCACTACAATAGAAACGAGGCATAGACGCGCATGTTAGATGCGCAAAGTCGGGTGCGTCTATCAGAGCGTCTATAAGTGCGTGTAAATGTGCATATAAATAGACGCAAATTTTGCATCTATATATCCGCGCAAATAGAAGCTAATATAGACGTGCCAGCAGACGCAAAATTATTTAACCACCTAAAATTAGCAATTCACATAATTAAAAAACCAAAGTTAATAATTATTTAACCACCTAAAATTGATTCTTAAGCATGCACATGTGCGCATGATAAAAACCATAGAATTAAGAATACACATTGAATCATTGAATTTAAAAAATAGAGTTAATAATTACTTTTTCATTGCTCTCTAATGAATGGCAGTTCCTCCAATTGACAAGCCTGATATAAGTAATTAGCGGCAAGCGACAGAAACCTTACAATTAGTAGCAAGCATTGCAATATGTATCTCGTAATTTCTCTACGTACTTGAAGATTATAAAAGATACTTCCTTTTTATTATGAAAAATTCAATTTAGCTTTAAAATTAACTATTGATTCTTGAGTATGCACGTGTGTGCATGATAAAAAGCATAGAATTAGGAATACACATTGAATCAATAAGCAAATTAAGTATGTTACAATGAATGATCCATCTCATCTTCAATGAGATCAGCCCTTGCTAAACTATATACTTCTAGGTCTATGTTACCAAGAGGTAATGAAACAAATAAGTCTATCCCACTGTCAGATGTGTTGCTATATTGCTCAATAACTTCATCAATATCATCGACAATCACATTATTGTCTTCTTCTGTGTTTCCTTGAACATCCTCGCGAGGTTCGTCTTGTACTATATCACGCATATCATCCATTATGGTGTCATCATGCACATCATCATTAATTGTTGGATTGTCATCCGCTATCTCCATGTCGGTAATATTACCACATATTGGTTTTGAACGATTAGATATAGGGATGACATACCACCATCGGTTATTGTTTACCATTGGATAATACACAACCTGTATTTGAAAAACAAAAGCAAAAAACTTAAGTACTTATTATATTGTGTATATGTATCACATGTATACATATAAAAAAATTAGCGTTTGCATATATACATGCTCACATTGTTGAGGTAGTACTAATGTGTCATTCTTGTTTTGGTAAAATTTTGTAGAGTCAATGATTACAAAACCACTTGGATGACGTCTGATTGTGCAATGCTCATCATTTGTTACCACTTCTTTAAACCACTTCACATCCAGTACATATATAAAGAATCGTCTGAAGTCAAGCTTCAAAATATCTTGGATCAAGTCATAATAACCTTCCATGGTACCATTGGTAGCCTCGAAGTGAGCAAGGACACCACAATCTTGGGTATTTCTCTTTTCATCTATATGTTGAGTTCGAAGTTGTTTACTCTCACACCAAAGTACATTGAATAATGTGCACTAGTAGTAAAAGATAAAAGATCAAACATGTCAATTATTTATATAAAATAAAACTTATAGAAACAAATGAATTGATAGTATGTCTCACCTTTGATAAGCAACCTCGTGCGTATTCCCACTCTTCTTGAGATATATTAATTTCCTCCTCTTTTTCCATTCTCTCCATTTTCTCATGTAACCAATCTATATCAATATGATGTGGGAGCGCATTTAGATGATCTGGAAATGAGACATTAGGTCCATATCTAGTGTGAAATTCTTGTCTTTCGCTTTTTCTTCTTGCCCTTGCTTCATTATATAGTGTCACCCATTTGCTCATTACATCACTATTGAGCACACAAAAACTATTTAACTTACGAAGTTCTTCTTTTGTTAGCACTTTACTCATTTCTTTTCCTTGAGGTACTATAGAGGTCATCCTCAAGTCTTCATCATCTTTCCATAGTCGTGGTTGAGAGGGATCCACTTCATCAAGATATTCACAGATATAAACAAGGGATGATTGCACTAACCAACCCTCAGCCATGCTTCCCTCAGGCCATGCTTTTTGCCTCACAAAATCTTTCAAGGTTTTCATAAAGCACTCCAGAAAAAACATCCACCTTACATGAACTGCCCCACAAAGTGCGATCTCATCAATCAAATGTACGAGTAAATGTAATTGAGTAGTCAAAATGGATTGAGGAAATTTTTCCTCCACCAAACAAACCACCTCAACTGATAGAACTCGAGCATCTTGCAATGTGTTTGGATCAATTTCCTTCGAGCTCACGTATCTGTCAAGATGTATTTGAGAATTGTTTATTTTTGTGTAGAAATTCAAAGATATATAATGAAAAAATACAATGTATACACACCTCACAAGCTCTCCCATCTTGTAAATGATATCACGTACATATTTGGAGGCACAATGGGATATGTTAGTAGGAAGTACGAACTGAATGTAAACGATATTCGTAGATCAAATGATTAGTTGAGAAAAAAGTCATCATACCCCAAAGTTTACACATAGTTACTCCACTAATTACTATATTCATGGTTAGAGATACCCTTACTTGAATCATTTTGTGCCAATCGTGGGACTTCAAACTAGATAGTTGCTCCACACCTCTTTTCTTTTTCTTTATGAAGGCTCCCTTGAGACATCTCATACATCTTGTGGGTGTTCGAAAGCTATATATTTGTTCCTTCACTATTTTTTCCTCGTTCTTTGACAACATCCAAGGTGCATGGGGTAGCTCAATCTTTCCTCTGGGTCCAATGCATGGCCAGGCTCGTCTCATGCGACCAATGTTACGTAAATCCTCCCTTACATTAACTGAATCACGAGCCCCTATCAAGTGATCCCATAATGTAGATACAACATTTTTGAATATGTGCATGGAGTCCAACAGGTGATTGATCTTGAGTTCAGTCCAGTACAGAAGACGAAAAAATATAGAGAACCTAACAAACAAATAATATATTATGTAAACAATTCATCATGCTAAATACTTTAAGGTCAATCGAGAGAAATGCACTTCTTACCGACTCATGCCGAGTGGAGGGTGGCTGTCGGAATTAATCCATCTCTCTTTCCAATCTCGAATGGTTAGAGATTGTAGAGTCATTCCATTAGTAGGGAGAACATATTTGGGATGGTCAATAGGAAGAAATCGATTATGATTGTCGTAGATAACCTTCTTTAAACGTGCCAGCCTAGAGGAAACTAGAGAGGGACCGCAAATAGGACATGCATGATATCCTGACATGGTTAAACTTGAAAAAATAAGTGAATTAATAAAATGAAATTTATTCAAGTCTTGAATTTCAAATATAGAGTTATATACATGTACCTGAACACTCTCCGTATCCTGGAAAGTCGTGCATGGTCCACAACAACATGGCCTTCAATGTGAAATCTCTAGAGGATGCAAATGCACTTGTATCTTGCACTTCAATACCTTCCCATAACATTTCTAACTCTTCAATCAAAGACTCTAAGTAAATGTCCATGTTTTTTACCTTGTGCTTTCCAGGAATCAAAAGGGACAACATCACATGTCTCTTTTTAATTGCCATGGATGGAGGAATATTATAGTTCACCAATACCACTGGCCATACACCGTATGATGTGCTTTTGATGCCAAATGGATTGAAACCATCCATACCTAAACCAAATCTTAAATTTCTTGGCTCTTCTTTGAAAATGGGCCACAAATTATCTATATGTTGCCATGCGGGTGTGTCTGCAGGGATCCGCCATTTTCCATCACTTGAACAATGACTAGCATGCCCTGACATGAGCTTTCCAATAGACTTACACTTGAATATAAGTTTTATACGTGGAACAATCGAAAAATGTCGCAAGACCTTACAAGGCACACCCATTGACTTCATCTCCACTTCGTATCTTGATTCACCACAAAAAGGACACTCTCGTGCGAACTCATGAATCCCATGAAATAAGACACGATCATTGACACATGCATGGATCTTGACATAATCGAGGCCTCCCAGAGATGTCAAGTAATGTCTTGCTTGCTCTCTCTTAGTTGGCAATTTGTTAAGTATCTCGAGGGACGCATGAAGAACGGAGTACGTACAACCTTCATATAACGGAGTAGATGATGCTACATATAGTGGATCATCTGGCTTCATAGAGTGACTTTCTCCCTGAACCGGTTGCGAAAATAGATGGTGTACCATGTTGTCCAAAATCTCATCCTCTACGACTTGATGGGGCATTTCATGAGGGCTACTATCATGATCGTCAGTCTCTACTCTTCTTGAAGACTCTGCCTCCTCACATCGACGTTTTGCAGCCTCTCGACGCCCAGGAGGGAGCATCTGAGAATGTGGCACCGCATCCTACTCAACCACCACAAAAGGGAGTTTCATGTACATTGATATATAATTCCCGTAACATAGACATGCAATCTTAGTGGTAAAAAAAAACAATGAATATCGGTGATTTTTCTCAGTCCCATTCTCCATACAAGCTGAGGTGTGACATTGCAATTCGACGTGCTCGAAAAATACACCCTCGACAACGATCACACATGCATTTAATTTTTCGCCATAGCCATGCATCTCGATTATGAAGACGCAATGTTTCATCCTCACTTCAGGATGTGCTCATTGACTCACCAGCTTGCACCGCACTAGGTGATGATGACGTCGACATGATTAAACCTAATTCATGACAACATCAAAATATTTGTCATTCATATGTTTACATAAGGTCTTAATTTTAAATACACAAAAATCATCATAAATACATTAAAACTTATTATAAGAATTCACTATCAAAACTTATCTTAAAAACAAAAAATTATGATAAATCCCAAATACGCGTCTATATCCGCGTTTAACTACACATCTATATTCGCGTCTATCTGAACAATAGATGCACATATACACGTGAAAATAGACGCACACGTCAAAATTCAAACCATACTTAAATCATGTCTTTTCAAACTGCGCCTTTCCTTTCCTGCGTTTTTTGCGGTTCTAAAGCTTGAGTTTAGTCAACAGGCACTCTCTTCATGCCTCACCTAGTCTCTTCATGCCTCACCTCCTCATGACTCACCTCTTCTTTCATTTCAAACACACAAAAAGGGAAAAAGAAAAGCCAAGGAGAGGAAGAAAAAGAGAACAAGAAAAGGGAGAACAAGAAGAAGCAGCAAGTAAGCAAGCAAGCATCAAGGGAGGGTAACTTACCAAGGAGAGGAAGAAGGAGAAGGAAGAAGTGCCACCACCCGCCACACCAAACACCCAAGGTGAGTCTCTCTCTCTCTCTCTCTCTCTCTCTCTCTCTCTCTCTCTCTCTCTCTCTCTCTCTCTCTCTCTCTCTCTCTCTTTGTTTCTCTCTTCCTCTCTCTGCTCTATCTATTTATTTAGGATTTGTGATTCCATTATGTATTGCATTTTGTAAATCATCAATGGCAGTCGTCGGCCTAAAATCGGCCGACTGGGCACGTCTGATAGCGCGTCTACATCTCAGTGTGGACGCAGACATAGACGCGAAAAAATGTTTCCTCTCAGGAGCATCTGAGGGTGCGTCTTAGAGCGCGTGTGCTGGCGTGTGTGCTCTGCAGTGTACACGCGATGATACACGCACTGCACAGAAGGTTGACCTGCAGTCTACATGTAATTATACACACGCATTGACCTGGGATGCGCGTCTGGCAGCACGTCTGTGCTGCATGTTAGATGCGCAGATAGACGCGCTGGACAGAAGGTTCACTCTGGAGCGCGTCTGAGAGTGCGTCTAACCTGCAATGTAGACGCGGTGATACACGCGCCAGGTCTCCCAGTTCTGATAGTAAACAATATATTTTTGCAATGATGAATGTGACCAATCCCATGTTTGTGTTTATCAATTTTCTTGTTTAAGAGAAGCATTAGCACTTAAGTGTTATGCTCAATGTCTAAAGAAAGCTCTTTGAAAATGTAGGTAATATATGATTTTTTGTATGCAAATAAATTTGTCTTTTTTCTATATTTTTTTTTACAAATGCCGTATCTTGGTTCATCTAGCAATGACCCAAATGTGGATCGCATGAATGATACATTGGCCTCCTTTGGCAGGGGGGTCAATGCATTTTTTGGAGGTTTTCCTAGTAGGGAAGACTTCATGGGAGAGATGACCAGACACCTTGGCCGCTCTCCCACAGCGGACGAGGTGTTCAGTGTCATGTCTGGGACGCCTCTGGCGTCTTTGCCTGGCACTACTTCCTAGACTCCACATGCAGGTACTCCACATACATGTACTCCATATGCAGGTACTCCATTCGCAGGTACTCCACGTGCTCCACGTGCATCAACTGAAGCACAAGCATCTGCAAAAGCACATGCATCTGCAGAAGCTCGTGCGTCCAGTGAGGCAGAGGGCAGTCGACAAAGAGGGAGGAGGGAGAGTCGAGGGGGAGGACGAGGGTTGTGTGGGGGTTGCCTAGGAGGTGGCGAGTGATCACCCTCACCAGTAGATCACGTAGAGGAGGTTGTACGCCAGTACTATAGAGTTACAGATGATGGTGGCATCTTTCATGCTGATGAGGAAAGGGATGTAATGGCGTACATGAGGAGCATCGTGCATGCGATGTATAAAGATTGTTTCATTGCCTTCAAAAATCAGAAAAGTGGCTTATGGCAGGAGTTGTTGAGGGCAGTCCATAGAAGATACCCAAATCTTGAGGGTTAGCGATTCTCGGATGATTGGGGACGTACAAAAGTGAGGGATATGCTTCACAACAAAAGATCCCACCTCATGACACGGGCCAGGGACTCACTGCGGAGGCTAGAGGAGGGGCGTGGAGCCTATAGCCAACCACCTATGTGCCACCCTGTAGAGTGGAAGAAAGCCAAGAAGAAAGCAGCTGAGAAAGTGAAGAGTCGCCAGCACGCAGAGGCGCAACGGATCCAAATGGAAACAATGGGATCGTCGCATTACGGATCGGGAGGCAGAGAGTCGTGGGAGGCAGAGTTTGTAAGTATATTTTGATTTCTAGCTTTTTTTAATTTATATTTCTTTCAATTCTTTATATATTTTAGTCTAATATATTGTGACTCATAATTGTTTGTATATCTCTAAATGTTTTGCAGACTACCGTCGTTGGTAGGACACCTACTCCTAGAGAGGTAGGTTACCATCGAGGCCATAACCGCGCAGCGACATGGCTTCACTTTTATGAGGAGGGTCTCATCACTGAGGACCAATAAACCGGGCCATGAGGATTCAACAGCCAGAGGAGGTATGTTTTTCTTACTTTCCTATTAAAAGTATAACTAATTATAACTTTTTCTCCACCTTGTCTATGTAAGTAACCCTGATCTTTTGTGTGTGTAGGCGAACCCGGATGTGGAGCTTAGAGAGGAGGGGGATAGGGACGCTAGTAGCCATGGTGGTACTAGCAAGGATGTTTCCTCTTCAGATTCGTAGAGGAGCACCATACCTCCTCATGAGACCTTCTTTTCTTGTATATGTATGATATCTCTTTGAGCATACTGCTTGCAGCCACGCTTTAGGTCGCAAGCACTTAAACTTCCCTTGTAAATGCTTTGATATATAATGAATACATAGACTTTTATTTTCAATTCTCGTACCCGTAAGATACATTGTCTTTTTCCTAAATACACAATCTGATCTATGGGAGGGAGAAAAAAAAAACCAGAGAGCATGTGGTTGCTTTCTAGTTCTGTTTTGCGCGTCTATCAGCACGTCTAAATTGCAAATAATTCGTGTTTATTCGCGCGTCTATAATGCAGACTACACGCGCTTATAGACGCGCTTCATAATTCAAATTAAAAAAAGAAATTAAATATCTTTTTTTAAATGATATTTTTTATTTTTCGTTCGCGTCTATCAGTGCTTGTAAAAGCACGTCTACCAGCGTGTCTATATGCGCATGTATATGTGCATCTATTGCGCGTCTATTTGTGCATGTAAATTCGTTGATACATGCGATTATAGACGCAAAATGGTAGACGCGCAAATAGATGGGCGGATAGACGCGCCCGTAAGTTTTTCTCTATATTCAAAAATCGCGTCTAAATGTGCGTCTATGAGGCCTTTTTGTTGTAGTGTATGGCCAGTCTTGCCACAGTAATGACATATAATCCGATCCTTGTTGTTGTTGATGTTGAGTCCTCGACCATGGCCTCTTACTCCATAAGTGCCCTTGGAGTACAAGAGACTATTGTTGATGGTGTGCTTGGGTAAGTTACTCATGAATATATGTGTGCATCACGTGGGTTCAAAATAAGGTATTTTTAAAACACCATTTTACACATTTTTTACATACAAAAAGATGTAATATAAAGGGGTTATTTACAGATTAAATAGAAAAGAATTATGTTTTATTTTAAAAAAATCATAGATAAGGATATTTATAAATAAGCCTTGAATGCATGTGATGTAGAGGATGTACATATAGTAACTTCCTCGAGGTGGTGTGTTCCTTTGAAATTTAAAACAAAATTAACAAAGTTCTTTTTTAGCCAAATTCAAATAGACAAACTATCTAAAGCTTAAGATAGAAGTGTTAAAGACATCTCATATTTAAGATAAGAGTATTGATGAGTCATATCCTTAGTACATGTACTCTCTCTTTGACTCTAAATGCATCAAATTTGTACTCTTTATCTAGGTCTCTATTTCTTACCATCTCTCTCTTGGGTTGTCAACCATTCTGTATGTTGTTGTCTAGTTGTGTTGTTTTTATATATTGCTTTCCTCACTTCATATATTTCCCTACTTATAGATTTTGCATGAGAGGTTTTGGACTTCTTCTTTTTTTCCTCATATCATATCTCTAATCTCCTATACCACCATTGGAATAATTGTCTCATAGAATTGGAACCATTGATGCCACCCCCATGATCAGTTGCCTTTTTTGAAAAGCACAATGAGCTTGCTAGTGAGATCATTCCATGCCTTGAGTTGACCGTAGTGCTAAACACCCTTGATCTACAAAGTATAGACCATGTGCCTCAAGTATATGCTGCATAAGAAAGGGGTCACTTTTTTACCATTATTCTTTCCTTTTGAATGGTTAAATATTCTACTATCACATTTTCCACCAAAATTACATTTCTTTTTTTTCCTATATTCTTTTGAGCCATCATTCTCTCCTCTTCTCTTTGTTTCTTATGTTCTTAAAGTAGATTTTACTCTATCATAAAAGTTCTCACCAAAATCACATCCAGTTCATATCAGCAATCTCTGCATTGGTCTCCTTTCATCTCCTTTCACAAAATCTTGAGAAGGTGATCAAGAATCAAAAGAGTTTCTACATAAAGAACTAACACCACTTACTTTTGCTGGTTGAGCTATAGAGATATGGTCCTCCATGGACTTGAAACGAGATCAACTCGTTAGTTTTCAGAAGACCCAACTAGGTTGGGATATCTAAGGTGCATCTTTACTTCATCCCCTAAGACATCCATTCGATAAGATTTTATTTCAACCAAATCCAAGCTTTTTCTTCCATCTCTTCAATTTGATTCATAAGAAAATGGTTAAAAGAGTCTCATGATGTTGATACAAATTGGTAGGGATCGGTATACTAAGGATAAACCTCAAGCTAATAGAATAGAAAGTGAAAATTTTCACCTTAATCTTGTCACTTGACATCTTCATTATACAATGTTATAATATCAAAATTTTAGCAAACACTAATGGATAAGACAAGGATAATATATTATAATTAGAAGAAAGGAAGTACTTTGATTTTGAAGAGACAAAAACATTTGCCTAGTAATAGATAAAAAGCATTTATTATTCAATTTTTAGTCTATTAAAATATAAAAAACATTAACCTAGTAATAGATAAATGTATCAGTGATATTATGTATCATATCAACTTTAGGACTAAGAGGATTTCATGTGTGCATGATGCTTCGCAAAATATGAATGATACAACTTTTTACTTGATATTGGCTCTTGGAAGTATTTTTATCATTATATCCTCAACTATGATTCTTAATAGCACTATCAGGTTTCAATATCCTTAATTATAATTCTTAATAGCACTATTAAATTTCAATACCTAAATGGTGGTTTGATGTCATGGGATGATACTAATCCTATCATATCATGGAAAATATTTTAAGATCTCTTCCCTTGATTTGTAGGAAGAAATAGAAAGGACTTGACTCTATTTCTTTCTATCAGATACAAATTTATAATTGAAAGCATCACTACATTATTGATGCCTTATCCTTGTATATCTTTCTTCAAATGTAATATATATCATGTTTCATAGAAAAATTGACCATCAAAATAATCCTTGTGATTATAGATCTCCTTTACTCTATAGCATTCACGATCTTATTTATTTTTTAAAAATATTTTAAAGAGTATTATATGATGTTATACAAAGTCCTCTACATGAAATAACATGAACTTTTGACAAGTCAATTGAGTTAGATAAATAAATTATTAGTGGAGTCATTTACATAACAATATAAACTTTTGATAAATCAATGGAGTTGAATAAATAAGTCATTAGTAATCAAATTCTTACATTAAACCCTTGATAATAGATATAATTATTCAATATCTCTTCAATATTTTTCTATAGCTCAAAAAGATATAATATATTATTTAGTAAGATAAACTATATTCCATAACTCTTCAAAAAGATACTCTCTCTAAAATAAAAATATTTTAATGAATTGATAGAATGATAAAAAATAAATGATTAAAATATATATTATTTTAAAAATATATGACTATTTAATATCTCCTATATATTTTCAAAGCTCCTAAAGAAGATAGTAAATATATACTAATGCAATATCTATTCAAAAAGATAGTCTCTTTTGGATCCAAATTATGTAATGATAGGTAGAAAAAAAAGTAAAGGAATAGCCCAAAATTTTTTAAGCTTTAGAATAGTGGTCACATATGACTCTGTGATAATGTTATGATCTTTATTTTTAATAAGATTTTACACCTATAAAAAATATTCTATGAAATTATTTTAAGTAAAAAAGACCTAAAAATAACCAAGAAAGCACAAAAAAGTCACCAAAAAATAGGCCATCATAAAATGGCATGAATAAGAGGGTTGACCAACCCCCCTATTCGTGCCATGTCATGATGGCATCCATCACCCAACCCCCCACGTGCTAGATCATGATAGCATCATCCAACCCCCTTATTAGTGAAATATCAAAGCTATAGTTTTGTAAGGTTGCCACCCATTGTCTTTGCTTAGGAGTCAAAGTAGACTGAGTCAAGAAGTACTGGAGGACTCGATGGTCACTTTTTACTTAGAAGCAACTGCCATACAAATAGTGGTGCCATTTCTTAATGGCATGGAGGATGGCCAACATCTCCTAGTCCTATACATTCATTTGCATCTCCTTCTCATCAAGCTTGCGGCTCTCAAATACAATCACACCATGCTCTTGCAACAATACTGCACTAATACCCCGGCCATTGGCATCACAATGGATGCTAAATAACTTAGAGAAGTCAGGGCAAACAAGGATGGGGGCTGAAGTAAGTGCACCCTTTAACTGTTTGAAGCTATGATCCACAGTGGCATCCCAAAAGAATGACTCCTTTTTCAAGCGATCAGTCAAAGGTGCTGCACTGGTGGCATAGTGCTTAATGAAGCATCTGTAGAATGAAGAGAGACCAAGGAAGCCATGCAAAGAAGTGGTGGTGGAAGGAGTGGGCCAGTGTCTAACACACTGGCCCACTCCTTCCACCACCACTTCTTTTGCTCACAATGTATCCCAAGTACTCCACAGATATCTGCATGAATATGCATTTTCTCTCCTTGGCAAAGAGTCGATGCTCTCTCAATATGTCAAACACCCTCTGAACGTATGTCAAGTGCTCCATAGGTGACTTGCTGTAAATGAGGATGTCATCAATGAAAACAAGCATGAACTTGAACAGAAAGGGCTGTAGGATTTTGTTCATGAGGCTTTGAAAGGTGATGGGGACGTTAGTCAACCCAAAAGACATCACTAGAAAATGATAAAGTCCAGGATTAGTCTTGAAGACCGTTTTGACCTCATCTCCTACTCGCATACGAATCTGATGGTAGCTAGAGCGCAAGTCAATCTTAGTGAAAAAGCATGCCCCTTTCAACTCATCTAGCAAATCATCAATCCATGGGATGGGGTAGTGGTTCTTCACTATAATTTAGTTCAAGTCTCTATAGTCAATGCACATGCGAAAGGAGCCATCTTTCTTTTTGACTAAGAGGATAGGGGATGCATAGAGGGAAGAACTCAGTTTAATGAAACCCATCTCTAACAACTCCTTGTTTTGCTGTGCAACCTCTTCACGCTCATACTTGGAGAGTCTGTAAGGGGGTTTATTCACTAGCTTGGAATGGGGCTCTAGGTCAAGTGGGTGGTCCACTTGTCTCTTGGGAGGAAGGGACGTAGGCATCTGAAATAGGTCATTGTATTCCTCAAGTAAGGCCTACAAGGATAAATCATTAGATACTACAGAGGGATGATCAGAATTGTCCTTATTTAATTGCAAAAAAAAAGATTTGTGAGCATTTCTTAAACTCTCGTTTGAGTTGCTTTGTTGTAATGAGTTGAAAATCCACGTGGTCTTAAACTCCCTCTAGGTGGATAGGCTGTCCATGCATCATAAACTCCATGTAAAGCTGAGAGAAGTCCATAGCAATCTTCCCCAATTGTTTCAGCCAATCACATCCCAAGATAGCGTCAATGGGGCCCATATCTAGGGCAATCAGATCAACCAGTGCCATATAATTTTCAGCCAAGCATAAGGAAACTGTAGGACATACATGTGTGCTGGTTTCTTCTTCTCCATTTTCTACATGGACCTTCAAGGGGTGGTGCAATGCCATAGGAGTGCATTTCAACCAATCAATGGCTGATTTATTGACAAACATGTGAGTGCTTCCACTATCCACAAGGATAAAAGCATGCTTTCCATTGATACTGCCTTGAATACGAAGGGTGTTGGGGCTATGGGAACCCGTCCAAGTGTCCAAGGAGATCGAGCAAAGGGAAGTGGAAGGTGGGTGGAATGTTAAATCAAGTATCTGTGATGGAGCATCGCCCGGGTCAAAGGGAAACCCATCCTCAAGGTCATAGAACTGCTCATGATCAACATCCTCCATAGGCTCAGCGCGATCACTAGGCAGGTCATCCTCCTTAGTGTGCCAATCTTCCATGACATACATGCTATGAAATTTGACCTTAGCTATCTTGTATGGGCATTTGGAGGCATGATCAACATTGCACTTATCTCCACACTTAAAGCATAGGCCCTTTTCCTTTCGTTCCTTCACAATATCTAGGGAGATGAACCGTTGGCTACTGGACCCATGGGAAGGTGATGCAGTGGACTGTTTATTTTCAGCATACTTATTCTCAGCATTAGATCCCAATGCTATCCCAAAAGTGCCCATTTTTCTTTCGGCATGGAAGGCGGGGTAAGTGGGTATCTTGGGGTTGTTATTGGGCATAGAAGTGCCTCGAAAACCACCTCCGTATGGGGCTGATCATGAAGGAATCCATGGCTGTCCAACACCTTGCTAAAAATTTTCATTCTTACGGTACTTTCTTGCATATCTCTCAGCCAGTTCAATTGCATCAAACTGTGTGGTAGGTTTTTGGGCCATGACATCTACTGATAAGCTTGATTCCAACCCATAGATATACTTGTGCAAATTAGCATCATCACTAATGCTCTCTACATACATGGTCAAGTTCATGAACTAATTTATGTATTCACGTATAGTGAGGTTACGTTGGTCAAGAGTGTACAATCATCTTGCCAATTTCTCTTTTTCCACAGGGGACACAAAAACTTGGACCATATGCATTTTAAAATCTTCCCAGTCAATGAACTATTAATTATCTCTATTGATATAGCGCCACCATATGTGGGAAAATCCTTCCAAGTGGAGAGAAGAAAAAAGTATTTTCCGATCGTTAGTGCAAGGGTAGATATTGAAGTAGGACTCCAACTTAGACGTCCATTCCTCCAAGTCAGATGGTGAGGGGGATTCCCCATGGTACTTTGTTAGGATAACCTTGTCACGCAGATCATTGGGGTCATGCTGCCTATGAAATCCTTGCTATCCATACATCTCCTATGGTGCATTAAGCCGATGTTGTCCATTATAACCATGCTATCCATGATTGCCAGGCTAGCCATTTGTACCATATTGTCCTTGATGGGGTTGATTCATATGGGGTGCATGGGGGCTCCTAGGGAGAGTGAGGGAGGCCGACCAAGGATGGGAGAAGGCATCAAAGGGATGTTGGTTGCATGGTGGACGGGGCAATTCAATAGGGGCTCATCATGCGCATGAGAGGCTTCACCGATCTCGTATGTATAAGGGGAAATTCCCTTAGCTCCAAGTATACCCTATGGACCATGAAACAGTTCCTGATGTGGAGGACGTCTAGACTCATGCTTAGAGTCAATGGTCTTCTCTTAGGATGAAGCGGTAACTAACTGAGCAACAAGAGGAGTGAGCTACTCCAAGGTCTATTGAGTCTTCAATTTTGAGAGAGCCAATGTGCTTGATTGCTTCATCAAACTTGGACATCATTTGGCAGTGGTTGGTGACCATATCATTGTGTCGTTCCATATGACGGAGCTCATGCTGACAGAGGGTGTTATTGAGAAGGGTGTACGGGTCTGTTTCAGGAATTCCCTCCTCTATGTTACCATGGTAATCATGTGCCAAACTCGGTTCCTCATTCATGGAGGTTTGTGAGTCTCTAATCTCCCTCTATAGTTTCTCTCGGGCCTTGCTTTTGCCTTTCTAGGTAGCCATCTAGATGTAGTCCACAGGACCAGCTATCAGTAAAAGGGGCGTAACTCTTTGTAGGAAACTCCGATTGATGAGGTTTTTAGCTCAAGTTAGAGGGCATAAAGTCCTCCTCGATATGAGCTATTAACCTTTGTGACAGAAAATGATTATAATTTCCTGTAATGACAAAAAGTATACATTTCTTTAATCCTGGTCATTTGGAGTGTTTTGGAACTTCTTCCATCTTGTAGTAAATGAACTCAAGCTTTCTAAGACCCTATTTGATGAGGAAAGGTTCTAATGGATTGATATGTGGGATCCAATCAAGGAAGAGTGCAAATCTACCAAGGAAGTTGCTCAACAAACCAATAAGGAGGAGGCAAGATGGTTGGAACAAGTTTTATAGAAGCATCAAGAGAGCTCACCCACTCAACATTTTATGCCACTTGATAGTGTCCTAAAAGACCTCGAAAATTTCAAAGGGAAGGATTCCTTGAAGCTAAAAAATAGGGATGAGCTTGATAATTCATCTAATCACGTGTTTCTTATGGAAAAGGAATACTTGAAGGAACTTTTGGAGACATTCTTGGAGAATATGGAAAAAGAGAATCATTGGACCATGGAAGAGGACATACTTAATCTACTATTGTGGAAGGTTGCATCTAGGAAGCTACCAACAAAGGACAAATAGGTTTAGAACTATCTCCCATTTTTAAGGCTTCATACTATAGGTAGAAGGAAACAATTCCTTTTCTATGCTAGCACTTTAGTGTTGCTAAGACTTTGTAATAAAGTTAAAGTGAGGCTTCACACAACTAGATTTAAGGCACCAATTGGAGTGAAGACTACTCTCTTTGGCAACGAAGGGGCCCTTGATGATGAATCTTTGAAAATATGGAATGTGGTAGCGATAAAAGAGTTTGTGCAAGCATAGAAATAAGGTATTGACAGAGGAGAGAAAATGTGGTGATGATGTTCTATTTAGAACTTATGAGCAAAATATTTTAGGCATCTTGAAGGACCTTTTTGGGAAAAGTTGTATTCAAGGTACCCTTTAGGCTTCTCTCTAAAGTTAGAGCTCAAAGCATTTTGGTTTCATCCATTGAAATCACTTTGATGTTGTATGCACAATCTTATTTCATATCACATTTTTAAACAAGCATTTTTTATTTTACCATGAAGTCTATTCTCAATAGGGGAGATGTGAATATTTCACCTCATCGATTGATAAAAATATTGGTTCAAGTGTCTTTTTTGAAAAACTAGTGTGTAAATGGCCTTTGAGTGGATAAGATCTACTATTTTAAGTAGGGGTAGTTCGTCTATAAACATTTACACATGGAAAGCATCCATAGCGTGGACAATAGCTTTGAGCTAACAAACTCCATAATACTTTTTTTTGAGAGAGGGATGGGACTTGCATTGTGTACGAAAAACTTTTTCCCCAACCAATGGAAAAAAAGGAAGAGATTAAGATATAATTAATGTTTGGGTTAAAAACTATAGCATTAACCGATTTTAAGGTGTTGTCACATGCACTACTTGCTTTACTTTTTGGATGTGTAAGAAGTGATTTGAATTTGGCAGCATTCTCGTATATATTAAAAGGGCTAACTTGCCAGATATTGGAAAAGTCTAGTTGTGACTTGTGTGTGGCATCATGACCATTATAACTAGAAACGCCCCGAAAATAATGGGTTTTCATCAAAACAAAGCCGGTTTTTAAAAAATCCAACCGGGGAAAAATACAGGAAAGGCTGGTTTTTTGTGAACAGTGGGGCGGAAATCACTTGTTCAAATGGTGGCAAACTCGATACTTTTCCGAAAGAAGGTCGAGACTCGGTGCCCAGAAAAACCAGCGCCAGTTCCCTACGAAGGAAGGCCTTACCCGAAGGGGAAGCGAGCGGGTATTCCTGTGCTGCAGCCGTATTTTGGAAAGAATCGGGATTCAGCCTTCTCCTTCGTGTAGGAACAGAAGCGGAATTGAATCCCACCTCTGATGATTCATCCTCAACACCAGCATTGATCCGTTTCCCAGCTCCTTCCTCGTCCGGACGAGAGGGGGCTTCTTCGCGGAGAGCAATAAGAAGAAGCAGGCCGGTACTGCTTCGTCGACACCGAATTTCCCGATTTGGAGAACCTGGTTTTGAGATTATCTCCGGCTGATTGGAAGGAGTGCTGGAGAGAGAGCTGGAGGTCATAGCGCGCCCTGGTGTGGGGGTCGGAGAGGGCCATGTAGGCGGAGTGGATTTGCAGGAACCTCTGCGTGCATGCCTCCTTATCGGTTAAGGGAGCGGTGTCGGGGTGGTTTTGGAGGGCGAGGCGGCGGAAGGCGGATTTGATGTGGGCGGGGGAGGCGGTTTTGGGGAGGTGGAGGACGTCGTAAAGGGAGGGGGGTGAGGACGTGTTGGCGAACGCGGACGTGGCGGTGGCGGTGGCGGCGGCGGCGGCGGAGGCGGAGGCGGGGGGGTTGATGCAGGGGCAGAAGTGGGAGGAAGGAGTCGAGAGGGCAATCGAATAGAGAGCCGATGCCATGGAGGCAGGTGAGTGTCTGAAAAGGAGCAAAACACAACAATGCCTGTGCGAGGAGCTGATGATGCGAGAGAGATGAATGGCGCCAAGTCGTTTTATAAAAAAACCAGATTCCGCCTTGCGTGCTGCAATACCGTCGGCTCTCCCTCGGTTGTGCCCACAGCAATGACCTATCGCCCAGTTTTCCCGACCCCGCGGCCCGCCCATAAACTTCTCTTTGGGTGGAGCAGTCAGCTTTCCCGACTCCCAGTCTCTCTCGTGCGTAACATTATATATCGAAAGTATATACAAATTATAATATTTCTACGACAATATGAACCGTCAAAAAGCTCTACTTTTACCTTTTGTTCTTTTTGGCACTTTACTCGGAAATTAAGACGTCGCCATTGGGGTTGTAGCTCGAGTGTTTTGAGTGTGTGGGTGTGTGAGTTCAAACCTTGGGCATACCCTTGAGGCATCTTTCAAATTCAAATTCAAGCCTTTCTCCAAAAAAGAAAAGAGAGATTAGGATGCCACTCCAATCGACCAGAGGGTATAATTTATCTCCATGGATTACACATTGCAAATTGCTCATTCAGAAGAACCGAACTAATGATCTCATGGAACTCACACACCTACTGTACCTATTACCACGTGCGATCAACAAAATAGTTATTTTATTTAATAGCGTATATATGATACATGATTACATTTATAGAAGGGGCTTTTTAATCCTATGCGTATATTACACAAGATCTTGTTGCAAGGGAGGGGATGCACGTGTTTCTACTTGTGGCCCCACCAAAGACTTGATCCTTGCAATCTGTGTGCTCATAAACCCTAGCCGCTCGCCTGCAAATTGACCCCTTGCAATCCACTCTTGTCAACCTTGGCCACCCACCCATAAGTTGACCCCCCACAGTCCATGCGTCCATCCCACAATTTGAGACACTCACCCACAGATCAAGGTCAATGCCTCCACACCCTAAGCCCTCCATCATCCAAGCAATGCAATGCAATATGCAAGTGACTCTCTCTCTCTCTCTCTCTCTCTCTATATATATATATATATATATATATATATTCAAAATATACATTATAGTTAGATATATTAATGTATTAAAAATAACTTTCTCTCTCACATACATAAAATCAATTTAGATGTAAATAGTTTCTCGATACATCTTACATTAACAATGGTGATTCATCTTTTCGTGCAATTACTACACTTTGTTGTCTCCATCAACTTCATCTTCTATTTATTTATGTTTATGTTTAGTTCATGTTTGCATTTGTATTTTGTTATATAATCTATAATTTGACTTTTTTTTTCTATATATGTTTTTATTTGATTCTTTTTGCTATGTACTTTGTGCATCAGGCATCATACATCACACAGTGTTGAATGTTAAATAGTGGTGATATGCAATGCAAATTGGTCAAGAGATATCCTAACTTGGTTTATGGCTTAATTGTTGTGAATAATTTTAATACTCTTTATTAGTGCATGTTTTCATTTTGTTATCTATGCATTGTGATGTTGTGATTATTTATTGTTTATGGTTTTATATATATATATATATATATATATATATATTATATATGCTCATCTTTTTTCTATATTTATTATAATACATCATTCTCTAATATGGTATTTTAAAATATTTTGTAAAGTTTTTTATTGTTGATGATTTGTGATATATATTTAGACTTATGTTTTATTTAATAATTCATCCTTTGCTAATTTGATTTCTAAATATTTTTATTAATGTATATTTTCATATTTGTAATAATAATAATTATTAAAGATTTATAAGCCACCCTTTGCCAATGTAACTTTTTTATATTTCTTTGTTGATATCCATTATTATTATTTTTTCGATGAGGACGTGAAATATTAAAAAGGTAAGTATGTACAATTGGGGATCCTGCCCCTATCTATCAACCACATGACTTATAAGCCTTACAAGGCTACCCTGACTTACAAGCGAGAAACTTATACAACCGAACTTGGTGGAGCTAATCTAATTGGATGAAACGAGGTGAGCTTGTTTGTTCATTTGTCTGAGGCGCACCCTGAGAGCCATTATCAGTATCCAGCATGGCCTTGGTGGCATGAGGGTTACTAGCCATTTGCCCCGTTGTGTATTGTTATTCATGTAATTATTGTGATTATATTATCTTTTATATTTTTCAAGATCTCTCTCTTAGTCTCTCTCTCTTTAAATCTTTATATTTATAACTATATTTATACTTATGTTTAATTTTATAATGCATCCTTCATTAAAATGGTTTTTTTAATGTTTATTGAAATAACTTTTTACGTTTTTTTATTATTGTTAATGATTTATAATCTATAATCTTTATATTTAGACTTATCTTTTATTTTATAAATCATCCTTTAGCGATTTGATTCCTTTAAATTTTTATATATATATATTTTTATTGTTATTATTTATGATTTATAATTTATGCTTCATCAATTTAATTTTATGGAGTTGTTATTAGTATATATTTTTGTTTTTTTATAAATTTTGTGATATATATATATATATATATACATATTCTTTCTCATTGCATCTTAGTTTTTTATGGATTGATTATTTTTAAAACTTTTTTTGGTATGTTTTGAAATATATTCTTTGTTGATATATATTTTTAAATTTTTATTGATAATTTTTTTCTTTATTTTTGTTAGCTTTGTCAATAAAAAGTACATATTTTTATCAAAATATATTGTTTTGATTTAATAATTTTTATTACTAACAATATAAGTTCAATAATTTTATTTTTATATGTTTTAAAAATTTTTAAGTTCTTTTCTGTAATTAAAATTATGATCTATCCTTTGCCAACATAATTTCAAGATTTTAGTTAGTATATGTTTTTATTTGGTTGTATTTGTTGTGCTTATAATATTGTTTATAATTTCAAATAATTTTTTATCTTTCTCTCTTTCTCTCTCTCTCATAGAAGTTGTAGAAAATAACACTAATATCTACTTCTCTAATTATTGTTTATATTATTATTTTTAAAAATTTTTAAATATGTTTTGTAATACATCCTTTGTTGATGTAAATTTTTCTACTTTTATTAATATTTTTTTTCTTGTTTACTTTTGTTGCCTTTGTTAACCTAAATTGAATACTTATAAGAGAGGGAAATAAAATAATGAGGATAAAATACCAACTACATTAGCCTATATAAAAGGTGTAAGGGATTGGATTTTTGACCATCAGATTATAATAATAAGTCTCCTTCATCTTCTCTCCCTCTCTCTAGCTTTCATGGCTTCCTTCCTTCCTTTTCTGTCTTTCTCTCTCCTCATCACTCTCTTTCTCTCTCTTATGCTTCTCTTCTTCTCTCTCTTCTACATTCTTCTCTCTCTTCTTTCTCTCTCCCCAGTCCTCTCCTTGATAATTGGTATCAGAGTCATAGGTTCTTGATCCAATTGGCTAACATTCCATTCAATTAGCCTTTTTCAGTCACACAGATTTAAGAGCCACATGTACAGAGGTACAAACATGACATGGAGCAAGAGTGGAGTTACCAAGGATTTATGGACCACAAGAACTGTAGGTCTGGAGCATTAATGGAGTCTTGGACCAAGTTTGGTGGTAGGAAGACTGAAGTTAGCAACTTGTTGGTCATCTCAGGCCATTTTCTGAAGGTATTTCTCTTAAAATAGTGGTAATAGGAGTTAGTGGAGAATATAGTTATTATTACTTTTCAGGGAAAGTCTTTCTCCCTCTTTCTTTTCTGCCAAGCTTCCATGGAGGATATCGTCCCCTTCTTCCTTCCATTTTCTTACAGCAACAAATCATTTGCTTCACACCAAGGGTAAAAGCCAACAGAGCATGTTCATGAGTCTGGTCATCCTAGGAGGCACTAGCCTCAAGACCTTCAGTAGTAGAATTAATGATCAAGACAACACAATCAGCCTGTGAGGTCCCTCTAATCATGTTCTGGATGAAGTCATGGGTTCATAAGCTATTCATTCTTCACCTATTCTTATGCGTATAGCCAGATGAGCTATTGTCATTTCCATTTTCAGAAGTGTGCAGATGTAGGTCCATTTTGTTGCTCAGTGAAAAGATTATACCCTGACCAGGCTTTCCAAGGAGTTCTTGCTTCATCGCCATTGAAGAGAACGATTTCCAAGGCTTGAAAGTTCATGCTTCTGAAGTATGCTTTTGCAACACGAAGATTGTGATCTTCGTGCAAGTTCATGGAGATACATACCATTTTTGAAGTTCACTAGTAGAGACATTGCAACAATGACAAGGAATAAGAGTTGAGAAGCTAGCATGTGTCGAAGATAGCCGGAAACAGAAAAGGGAGAAATCAGAAAAAGCAACATGTGAAGGACCATTGAAGTTGTTGCTTTTGATGCTTTCCATGTGTCAAGAACGTTAGCTAGGGTTCTCAACAATCCACCTCTCTAAAGTGAGATCATTGTTCCTAGAAGATGAATCGATGTACCAAGCAGCACATAAATGATGCTAGCATGAAGAAGATTAGGCAGTGATTTGATCATACAGTGTCAGGATGGACAGAGGCATTTTGTGGTAGATTGAACATGATTATCCACCAGAGCATTATGGTTTTCCTTGCAACAGAAGAGACAAAACAGCTTGCATGACATCGATCAAGTCGTAATGTAATCTAGCCTGCTTTCAATGTCATATCTCCCTTTACAGATACCATCTTTCAGAACAACAATTGAGCAAGGTGTGGGGTCAGGCCTTCATCCGTAAGACTCTTGCACGTCCGCAAGGAACTTGTGGTGTCATGCTAGCCCTCAGTGGCCTTTGGCTTGTCAAATTCTCTTCTACAATTTTAGCATTGTCTCTAATCTAACTCAAGTTTTTCTACTGAAGAGGTATCCATCAGATTCCATAGTTCAATAAGGGAAATTCCCAGACCTTGAAGCTTTTGAAGCCTTTGTTTCATAGGAATAGATTTGTTGTGGAGCATTGAGAACGCTCTTACATTCTCTCTATTGCTGTTCATATCTCCCACTTGTGGTAGTCTGCAAGCTTCCAAGCATCTCCAATCTTTGGTTGAATGCTCCTAGTCTCCGGTAGATTTGAAACAGACAGAGGTGTCCTCTTAATAATTTTCACATTCAAAATGTATGCTTTTGCTACAATCGCAAGGTTCAGGAGATTGCCAGTGCCTAGACTCTTGTCTTCTCAAATGAAATCGTAGCAAAGATTGTCACTAGGGGCTGAGAGAGAGCTTGTGCTAGAAGCACGAAACACGAAAGGGTATGCATCATTGTTCTAGCCCTAGCTACATCATGATCCTCTTTCTTAGTACTTGCCAGCATCCTACAAGTATCTCCTAATGCAAGTTTTGCAATAGAATATGTTGCACACTCATTATCAACAATTGTGTTCCCATGCATTAATGCACTTGGAAGTGGAGGGATAAGTTGTTGCAGCAATTGTGTGGTTAATCTCAGTTTGAGATAGAAAGAGTGTTACCATAAACATCATAGCCTCCATAATGTTCTAAATCCTAATTTTGGAATCCATGTGAGTTGATACAGCATATGGGGCTGGTTCAGCTTGAGAGATAGTATGGATACTCTGTGCCCCTTCCTGTAGTTTAGTAGAAAAGCTTTCATTATTGATAGAAACAAATGCAGGTCTCACAGAATCCTTGTAATCAACACAGGATTTGTGTTCCTTGAGACAATGATCCAAAACATCTTGGTCGTGTAGACATGCATCTCCCAAGAAACTCTCATTTGTTTTAGAGTTTGATCTTCTTCTTTTTTAGAATGGCAACCTGACACAAAATGAAACGTGATCTTCCCCATTTGAAAAAGGCGAGGAATATTTAGAATGACCTTTATCAGTATCAAGGCTAGCAGGTTCAACATTAGCGTCATCTGCTGTGACAAAATTTTGGGCATGTTTGAAAGAAACTGGTTTGCTATCACTATCTGCATCAGACTCTTTAGAAAACCTAGGCTCCTGAGACATCATGGATGCCAAAAATAGGTCTAGTTTGTGAAAATCATATGTAAAGTCCAAACGTAGTGCTTGATGAGCATGATCACTTCAAACAAGTCATCTTCTTGTGGACTGACAACCCAATCACAAAATTCCATTTTCACTTTCTAGAGAAGAATGTCCTTTCGTAACCTCCTTCAACGGGGAAAGTGGTGCACAATTGACCAATACATTTCTTATAGACTGCTCATAGCCAGTTTCTTGTGTCCCTAACTACATTTAGGGACTGAAAAATGTTAGATGCATGTTCACTGATCATTGTTGTTTGCAAATGTCTATGAAGCAAATGGAGGAGTAATGTATCCTTATGATGGATATGAATCCTTTGTAGTTGTCTGCAATGAAACAACCAATGCTTTGTGTGGAGTTGCAACATTGATACGCATTGGTCTACTTGAACAATACACACCACCTTGATTCTTCAGGGGTAGCAGATTACAGATTTTCCATGTCATTGGTTGAAAGTTACTTTCCACCTAAATACTTGGCTTTTGCTCATTTTCTTGAGAGAGGTCAGTTGTTGTGGTTGGTTCATGCATTGCAGGATTACAGATTTAGAGCACATGTTCATGGTGGTAGCATAACTAAAGTAGAAATCAACTTAGCATAACTAAAGAAGACACAGAAACAATTCTTCCACACTTGATGATGATGATGCCCTCATACTTGCAAGCTCAATGTTGGATTCAGAGAACTTGATAGGTTTTGAATCATTGCTGCTATGATGAAGCATGTGGGAAAACTAGACAGTATACATGGCCAACAACTTGCTAAAGGTTATGAAGGATTGAACTCTCAGTTTCTATTGTGGCTTATCATCATATCATAAGGAGCAAAACCTAGTTCATCGTTTAGAATTGAGCCATTTGTAGGAATGCCAATTGTGTATGTGTTGTCTATTACATGCTAACATGAGTGAGCATGGCATATCATTTACAAAGCTTATTTACATGAGTTGGCATAGGTCTTGGTGTGATTGATGAAAACCATTTGGGATAGCATTTGCTCCAATGTATATACTTTCTTTTGAGCCACAACTATTTGGAATGAAGAGGCTACATTGATGCTAAGGATTTGCATCAGACAGGGATACACTTGAATTTACTCCATTCACTCAAAGCGGCAGAGTCATAGCTTGTTTCTTCATAGCATTGGTATTTGGGTTTTTTCAATTTGAAGTATCTTGGCTAGGAAACATACTGTACAAGTTATGGCAATTGAGATCAAATGCTCAAGCTCTAATGAACAAGGTTGGCTTAAAAAACAGGCTAATATTGATAAACTTGGAGCTTTAATTCATCAGTATATTGCTCTTATGTAGACGAATAGAGAAAAAGGAGCAAGACTTGAATCAAGTATGGATTCTCATCACCCTGATTATTATCAACAACATGATGAGTATTCTCATGGACATTATGTATTCAATGCTTATGCTTATGCCCAACATGTATATGCTGATGGTACACATTATGATCTGCATGCATCTTATGAATATGGACAGCAACAACATGCAAATGAACATGAGCAGTATGCAAGTACAACTGGACAACATGTTAATGCTTATAGATATGATATACCATGTCATAATACAGTGTATCAATATTCTAGTGAACCTCGGAAGCAGAATGGCTATTATGGGCAACATGCTTATACTTATGAGCATCCACCTTTTTAGCAACATAGTCATGATTATACATGTGAACCTTCCTTAATTCAATAGCCTAATTCTTATGGACATGACAATAATGGTCATGCTTATTAGTACTCTTCTAGCTTTGATGAGCAACAAGTTCATAACTACCATGGTATCCTATATCCAAATCAGTTCATACCTCATGATCACCCAAATGTAATGATGAGCTCTTTTCAAGGTGCTAATGATGAAGAAGAGAGCAATGAGAAAGTTGAACAGCAAGAAGGGGATAATGAGCAACATGATCAACAAGAAGATGTACATAGTATAGAAAATCTTGCTGAGATGATGAAGGAAAATCATGCTGAGATGATGAAGGAAATGTGTCAAATGAGAGCCACTATGGACACACTTAATGCCAATCTCTCTAAGTGGTTGGAGATTCAACTGAAGGGAAAAGAGCAAGAAGACCAAGAAGATGTACAAGGAGAAAATAATGAAGAGCAAGATGTACAAGAAGGGAATTGTGGAGAGCAAGATGTACAAGCTCATGACATATTAGCTGAAGAATCACATGAGGCACTCATAGATGTGGATGGTTATGCCAAAGGTTTTAGACTCTTGGAGAAACCTCATGATGACCTTCTTAAGCATAAGTTTACACTTAATCAAGGTTTACAACAACCATTGAATCCATTTGATAATGAGCACTTGATCATGGTTATGATGACTGGTATATATATGATGATGATGATGTAATATATGATTTGGGCATACATGAAGATGAAGATGGCATTATGCTTCCCTATGATCCGAAAGATTATGGATATGATTATGGAATTGATTATGGGGATACTTCCTTGTATCCATTTGATCCGGGTGGATTGGAGTATGTGGTTGATGGCTATTCTCTTCTCTTGGACAATCATTATGACGGAATACCTTTTGATCCAGAAGGTTAATGGATTGCTTGGGATCTCATTTAGACTACCATCCATCTTGCAGGCAATTTCTTTTTTGGTAGAATCTTCTGGCTAAAGATTGGTTATCTATGGCCATATTTTAGTGCAGGGAAGATTACCGACAACTCATTGTTTTACACCAGATTTTACTCTAAACTCTGAACAACCAAACCCAACCTATATGGGCTGAAAGCACTTACCAAGAGCTCCAATTTGATGTGCAGCACACCTTGATCGGAGTTCTCTATAGAAATTTATCTCAGATTTACTACAACAAGGTCTTGTATAGACAACACGCTGTCCACTCCTTGTAGGCTTCATCTTCTTAGAGAAGATGGGTCAATATTTAAATTTTATCATTCCCCAATCATACCTATACATCATACATGATCAATGACCCTTTATACATAAACGATTACCCATCATTCCATTAGATAACCCTTGTAATGTCTGTAGTAGCAGAGTAGTACTCTAGTTTGCTCCTACCCTGTCTTTTTGTAATAAGTGCCCAACTTGTTTTGGAGGGCAAAAAACTTCGGGTGGGGATAGAATGTAAGAGAGGAAAATAAAATAATGAGGATAAAATACCAGCTACACTAGCCGGTATAAAAGGTGTAAGGGACTAGATTTTTGACCATCAGATTATAATAATAATGCTCCTTCATCTTCTGTCCCTCTCTCCAGCTTTCATGGCTTCCTTCCTTCCTTTTTTGTCTTTCTCTCTCTTCTATTAGTCTTTCTCTCTCCTTTTCACTCTCTTTCTCTCTCTTATGCTTCTCTTCTTCTCTCTCATCTCTGCATTCTTGTGTCTCCTCTTTCTCTCTCCCCAGTCCTCTCCTTGACAATACTTTTATAGATATATATTTTTTAATTTCATATTTTTAATTGGATTCACCAATACAAATATAATAAAGATTGTTTCTATATGTTTTTAGGTTATTCTTTTTTAGAAATATTTTATCTAATCTATTAAACTTATTTTTAAAATTATTTTATATTTTCAATGGTTTTTTTGTTATTATGTGTTTACCTCTTTGAAAATCTCACACAAGCACATGCGCATGCGCATGTGTGTGCATACACACACACACACACACACACACACACACTCACTCACTCACTCTCTCTCTCTCTCTCTCTCTCTCTAATATACTACATTAAAAAATATATATATGTTTAGCTTTTGACACACTCTCTAATGTTAGATTGGTGATTGTTTTTTGAATAAAGTTGCCACACTTTTGCCTCTATATCCCTTCATTTCCTTTATCTTTGCAAGTACATGCTCTTCCATTTGTACTTTTAAAATCATTTAAATATGAATGAGAATCTTAAACTTATTGTTCATTATTACATAAGTAGATGTTTTATTTAGGTTTTTTTCCTTAATCAATATCATTATTGCTGATTGAATTGAATAAATTATGTTGGCTAGTTTTTTACCTACCAATTTTATTGTGTGGTTATTACAATAATAGTTAATTATGATAATAATGTATAGTACTTGTATGACATAATGTTGTACTTGCATAGTTATGTGTGTGTGTGTGTGTGTGTGTGTGTGTCTCTCATGTGTTTTTATAAATTTCTTCATCTAATCCTTTTTCTTTCTCTATCTCTTTGTCTCCCTCATGTGTTCTTGTTATGTTTTTTATATATCTATTATTCTTTTTTTTCAATTCTCTCTCTCTCTCTCTCTCTCTCTCTCTCTCTCTCTCTCTCTCTCTCTCTCTCCCTCCCTCCCTCCCTCCCTCCCTCCCTCCCTCCCTCCCTCCCTCCTCTCTCTCTCTCTCTCTCTCTCTCTCTCTCTCTCTCTCTCTCTCTCTCTCTCTCTCTCTCTCTCTCTCTTTGTGAGTGGATTTTTGGAGCTTGTTTTTGAAGTGGAAAAGTGTCAGAGAGGTATTAAAGACCAAATTTTCATGGAAAATGAAACGATTGCAAATCGATGAGAGTTTTCCCAGATAGAGTTTGATGCTAGGAATGCAATGCAAGTCTTGGTTCATCATTTGGAGTCTATTTGACCCCCAATTTAATCCCCGTAAGGTTTGGCGTTCTAAAGCAGCTATGTGATCTAGGAGCCAAAAAGTATGTGACGAAGGCCAAATTGATAGATTTCGATGCCATGAAGCTGTTGTGGCCAACTGGATCTTGAATCAAAGTTCGTTTGGGCCTTTGTTATGCAAAAAACCACTTTTGATGTTGTGTGAAAACTCGGAAGATGAACTAGTTTTTTTTAAGTTTAAAGCCTTAAGCCTTAATTAAAAGACTCAAAATCACAAAAACTAAATCGAGGCAGGGAGGGGGCACACATTTGTGCCTCTTCAAGGCTCGGGATCATCAAGGGGATTGATGGTACATCTTTGATCTACTCATCAAGGGCTTCAATTTGACTGTGGACACGTAGATTATCATGTAAGGAATCAAAATGTTGATTTTTAGTATTTCTCTCTTCTCTCTCCTCTTATTGTGTATTTCCATGGCTAATTCAATGAGAGAAGGGGATGGGCCGAGGTGAGAGATTTTGATTGTGAGATGATGCTGGAGCATAAAGAAGCGTAGATCCAGGTTGGAAGGATTGTCAGAGCAGCTATTGGGAAGTGTCAACGAGACTCTAATCATGAGATACGAACGACATAATGTACGATTTTATGAGTAAGTCGTTGTAGATTTTATTGCTTTATGATAAATTTTGGTTAGAAATGGTTGTCAATGATGTGATTGATAAAAAATATTAAAGAAATCAAGAAAAATCAGTCATCTAATAATTTCTTCATAAACACACAAAATCTGCAACATTGTGGTTTAAGAAAAATCATGTGGTTTTGGGGTTTTTGTTGTGCATATAATGTTCATATAGGATAGAATGTGATGGGAGAATAATTCTCAATCAGATCAATTAGCCTAATTAGTAAATAAATAAATAATGGTATTTATCAATAAATAAATAGCAAAATTAAGAAAAAATAGAGAAAATAGTTTTTAACATTCAAAAAATAGAAAAAAAAATATTTGTGTTTGTGAATGTATGATAACATTGAGGCATGACGTTTAGCCTTAGTTCATCTCTATCTCTATGTTAAAGTGGGTATTTATTGCTTTTATGAAGAAAAATATATTAAAAACTGCTCTCTAAACCTACCACCAAATGCATAACCTTAAGCAGTAGGGAGAAGGGGGGTGTTAAGGACTGATAATACGTTGAATTATAATGATGCATGGCATATAGGTCATATGTGGTTTAATATTAAGAGGGTTCAATTGTACAAGCATGCTCGATGCTGGCTAGGCAATGTAGCAATCTCGTTTATAGTAAGGTGTGAAAATACATGTTTTTGCACTTTTACAATAATGAAAATTTTTTGAGGACTATAAATCATACACAATTGCATTGCATGCAAAACATGATATCATCCTGGATGTACAACAATTGTTTTTTATGAGCAATGACCTATGTTGAGGAGGTGAGGTACCCTAAGATGTAGGCTTAGTGGTTCGTTCCTTGGAAAGTATTTAGCAAGGAATATCTATTATCTTTTGGATCGATTCATTAAAAGAGTAGAGCATGTATTGTACGTGCTTTATGTGTTCATGGTACATCTTAGGGCCAATCCTTGAGGTGTAGGAGAGCCATAGTGGGACCACGACAATTAGCCAAGGGGCACTCCCTTTGTTTGTGCTTATGTGGTGTACTACACTGATATATGTAGGGACTCCCCTCTAAGGAGTGTGGGAAGGGTTATCTTTGGATTAGAATTCATGCAAATGCGAAGTTCTATATTAGAGGTTAGGGCAGTATACTCCTTAGACACTCTTGGCTGCGAGGCCATGAGGGGTGGGTGGTTTGTGTATTCAGCTAGTGCCACAGAGCTAGTGTCATGCCCCTTTTTAGATTCCAATAGGTTGTGCATTTGTTAGGTGCAGCTAATAATTGGAGTTTAGTTGTGCATTTGTCAAGTGTAGCTAATAAACGGCGGTCTTCGAATCTCAGTCCATAGGGACCAATTTATTAGTATATGCCCAAAGCAGTGAGATAGATTCAAAAGACCATCAACCCAAGCTTCAAAAGAAAGAAAGAACGGGCTAGATGGTAAGCCAAAATTATTAGGAGATATTCACTGCAAAAAGAAGTGGTTTGATATCCCTACAAGGGGCAGGTCTTAGTAACCCTAGTCCCACGAATAGTCCATTAGGAGAAGGTGGAAGTTATAGTACTTCTCCTCTCCTGGTTAGTTAGCCCACTTTGAGTGGAGTAATAGTTTCCATCATTCAAACTCCTTTACCAAATTTGATTGTCACATGGCGCAATCCATTGCAATCCCAATAGAAATGCCAAACTTGATAGCCTTAGGATTTCCTCTACCCATTTTTAATAGGTTAACAGAGGAAGATGCAAAACTTCATATTAATGAGTTCCAAAAGTTAATGTTCAACTATCGAATCCAAGATGGACACTTGATGATGTTATTTAATATGACTTTGAAAGGACGAGCTGTAGTATGATATTAGAGCCTAGAGGTTGGAACCATAACTATGATTTATTTATTTTTTGTGGCCTTTCATAGAGAGTGTGCCCTTGAAAGGGGAGGTCAGTATTGGCTACGTGTTCTCAATGTAACAATCAAAAACCTCACGAGAATGTTCGAGACTATACCAAGAAACTAAAAGAAGTATTTCATAAGTTGCAAACCTATATTCCTATTCCAGCTGCCACTCACTTGCAATAATTTTTGCATGGGCTAGACTTTAATATTCAAGTGCAATTGAGTAGTGTTTCTCTCGTTGATATTGATATGGCTATTACACAAGTAGAGGAGGTAGAGTTGTGATTACAAGAGGCCTATACCTCTAAGGAAAACTAGAATCTGAGTTTAGGTATTGGAAATACTCTAGCATTGTCAAATGGAGGTCAAGGGATGCCCATGAGTATTTTCAATATGGGAGAGGAAGCATGATTCAAAATGTACCCATGTTGCCAGCTCCTCCGAGTGTAACCATGCCTTTGGCTAGTCAAATGGCTCCACTTAGTGTTGGAGGCTAAACAATAAACCCTAATGTTGTTCCAGGGTATCAACATCCAATTCCTAATCAAGTGGTTAGGCCAATGGAACGACAGGTAGATGATCATGACTATGAGTCAAGTGCCTCGAATGTCATTGGCAAAGTTAAGGATATGATAAGCACTATAGTGACATGATCATCGGACAATATATGAAAATAGCTATTGATTTCAATTTACTTAAGAAGTAGTATAATTTGATAGGGATTTGACACCTTGAAGAGGGTGCCCCCTCAAGATTCAACTGTAAGTGGTGTGGTAGCCAACATTTCCCTAGGAATTGTCCAAATGTTAAATGTGACATATGTAGGAAGTCTGGCCATTTGGCTAGTACTTGTTAGAGTAAGATTAGTTATTTCTAGCAAGAAAGTAAACAGCCAAGTCCAACTAAACATTGAGCCCAAGGGAATAATCTCTAGCAAGATGGGGAACCAAAACAAATACTACAAAGAGGGGAAAGCTATTGTAGAACAGCTGCCTAGTGGCAGTGGAGTCAGCCTTATTGAAGTTGTTTGTGTCAAAGGCACTGAAGCTTCTAATTTACGGGTTATTATGAGAGGTCAAAAGGGGAAAGACGGTGACAAAGACAAGGTAAAACATGTCGAGGAAAACCCTAAGAAAGATGATAAGGGGACACAAGTCCTTAAACTTGACATGGAAGGCAGACCTTTAAAAGCCATTGATAGTAAAATTGACCTTAAAAGGGATAAGAAATTGTCAAAGAAGAAGGCAAAAGCCAAGAAAGAGGCACCAAAGCTTGTTCAAAGGCCAAAGGAGAGAATGGTTTGGCGGGAAAAGAGAGCTCTTGCTAGCTATCATGAATTTGATTTAGTGAGTTCTCTTTGCAAAGTTAAGCTAGATGTAAACCTCATGCACTTGATCAAGTTGTCTCTCAGAGTGCTAAAGAGTTTAAGAAGATTTTTCACACTAGGCATATCGTGGAGCCCTTGGAAATAGAATGGGTAGAAGATGATTGGTTTGAGCATGCTGAAAAGCATTGTCCAAGAGTAGAAGCATATGTTGATGAAATATTAGTGGATCATGCTATTGTGGACATGGGATCCTCTATCAACATTATGAGTTTAGAATTGATGGAGAGGCTAGGTCTAGAAATAAATAAAGATGCCTCCACAATTCTCCAAATGACTAATGATAGTTTAAGAAAACCTGAAGGGTGCATCTCTAAAGCCCATGTGACTGTTGTCAATGTGGAATGCATTTTGTACTTTAGGGTTATCAGGTTTTCAGGGTGGCCTAGCTATCAAGTATTGCTAAGTAGGTCATGGATCTTACAAGTGGACTGTTAGGTCGATATACCTGCTAGTCGATTGATCTTTGGTAGAGGTACCAGACGTGTAGTAGTAGATGCCTATCTTGTATCTCTTCAAAGTAAAAGGCTTCCTTTATCTTCTACAGAGATAGATACATTGGCGGATGTAGTTAGTAGTGAGACGTCATCAAGTAGCGAATCTAAGAGGGGTAGAGGATCAGGAGAGGATAAGAGATGCAGATGTAATCGAGTTGGACCTTTGTATGATGAATGATTCACGGCTAATTAAATTAGGGTCCATGCTCTATTTGGAAGAAAGGAAGGACTATGTGTCATTGATTCAGGAATTCCGTGATATCTTTTCTTAGAGTTATGATGAGCTGAGAGGTATTCCTCCCAACCTAGCTAATACATGGTCAAAAAGCTTGATTAGGCAACAAAATTTGGCATAGCCCCTTCACCTCCTACATTCATGTTCTCTTCTTCTTGACTTGACTAATAAAAACCTTCCACAATCATTGTATTATGTTATTGTAGTCATGATCTATGTAAAATCTCCACATATTACCAAAGTCAAAAGAGCTATATCATGATATAGATGCATTGTTGCCACATGAACATATAAGCTCAATTCATTATTCTTGCACATGTTGCAAGGAGATTGCCCACCTCACGACCTGTAACTTCATGGTTCTATCAACATTAAAATAATATGTTAACTAAATGAATGTGCACAATGCTCTAGTGAAATGAATGTACATATAGATGTTAGAGGCCATGGTGAGTAGTGGGGACGTTAGTCAACCCAAAAGACATCACTAGAAAATGATAAAGTCTAGGATTAGTCTTGAAGACCGTTTTGACCTCATCTCCTACTCGTATACGAATCTGATGGTAGCTAGAGCACAAGTCAATCTTAGTGAAAAAGCATGCCCGTTTCAACTCATCTAGCAAATCATCAATCCATGGGATGGGGTAGCGGTTCTTCACTATAATTTAGTTCAAGTCTCTGTAGTCAATGCACATGCGAAAGGAGCCATCTTTCTTTTTGATTAAGAGGATAGGGGATGCATAGAGGGAAGAACTCAGTTTAATGAAACCCATCTCTAACAACTCCTTGTTTTTCTTTGCAACCTCTTCACGCTCACACTTGGAGAGTCTGTAAGGGGGTTTATTCACTATCTTGGAATGGGGCCCTAGGTCAAGTGGGTGGTCCACTTGTCTCTTGGGAGGAAGGGACGTAGGCATGTGAAATAGGTCATTGTATTCCTCAAGTAAGGCCTACAAGGATAAATCATTAGATACTACAGAGGGATGATCAAAATTGTCCTTATTTAATTGCAAAAAAAATATTTGTGAGCATTTCTTAAACTCCCGTTTAAGTTGCTTTGTTGTAAAGTGTTGAAAATCCACGTGATCTTGAACTCCCTCTAGGTGGATAGGCTGTCCATGCATCATAAACTCCATGTAAAGCTGAGAGAAGTCCATAGCAATATTCCCCAATTGTTTCAACCAATCACATCCCAAGACAGTGTCAATGGGGCCCATATGTAGGGCAATCAGATCAACCAGTGCCACATAATTTTCAGCCAAGCATAAGGAAACTGTAGGACATACATGTGTGCTGATTTCTTCTTCTCCATTTTCTACTTGGACCTTCAAGGGGTGGTGCAATGCCATAGGAGTGTTGAGATATCGAGCTCCACTCGTGATACGCCAGGGTGACCGTTGTGTATTTATGTCACCGACTTGTCAGTTGCAGATGCGGTTGGTACACCGGCCCTGAATAATAGCTACATGATAGCTATCCTTATCTACTCTAGTTCGTGGCTCAGTTAGTATGCCACCTTAGTTAGTTGAGTTTGGTTTGAGACCCATATAGAGGGTTCTTCTATTTCTTTGTACTTGAGTTCTTTTGGCTTACACAAGTAAGAAGAGGAAAACTGTTTTCAGCCTCCACCCTTGTGTGTCTTCCCCCATTGTGCAAGCAAGAAAGCTTCAAGCGAGACTCCTTCCTTCTCTCCCACAATCTTGACATGGTATCAGAGCCTTGTTCGTGGTAAGGAGCTCAAGAAAGCAAGCCAAGCTCGCGGTGTTCTGGTAAGAGGAGCAGTGTTGCTTTCATTTTCTGTTTTGGGAGCAGATCTCTGCAGGTAGCACGGCCGGAAATTGCAGGAGTGCATTGTCTCAGGTTGAGACGCCCTTCGCGCTGAAGCAAGAGGGCAGTATATGCTGCGGGTAAGAGCTTTAGCTCTTGGCGACCCTGTTTTTTTTATTTGAGGCCATTTCGGGGCCTGTTTTGGAGGCGGAAGTTTTCTGCACGCACTCAGAAAAAAAGCCCTGTTTTATGCTGTGCAGCCACTGTTCTACAGGTCGGTGAAAAGTTACTGTAGAAATTGCATCGTATGCTTATGTGCAGAGACATTGGGAGTTACAGAATCATCCTTGGTTCCTGTTTATGCAAAATCGTCACTAGGAAGTGACTGTGTGGTCAAATACCACCTTCGCCAGTTTTGCAGATTTGCCCTTGTGAGGCTGAAGCTGTGTTCTTTGCAGTGACAGAACTTTTTGCAGTATTCTGTAATGGCGTCTGATTCTCTCTCACAGATTGTCACTGAAAAGCTTGACAAGAACAACTTCCAAGCATGGAAGTTTAGAATGACGAATTTCCTTATGGGAAAAGGATATTGGGAATTTGTTGCAGGAAATGAAGAAGAACCAGTTCTTCCTGATGTTCCCAATCAACAGCAAATGCAGGCATTTAAAGCATGGCATGAGAGAGCCAGGAAAGTTATGTATTGGCTGTCTATCAGCATTTCAGACTCTATGATTGTGCATATTCAAGATGCAAGTACGCCAAAGAAGGCATGGGATACTCTGTCAAAGATGTATAGCACAAATACACAAGCCAGGAAAATGCAGCTCAAGCAAGAGTTGCACAATGTGCAAAGAGAAAATATGAGCATCAATGACTACCACATGAAGGTGAAGAAGATTGCAGATGCACTTGCTTCCATTGGGTCGCCAGTGGAAGATGATGATTTAGTTTCAGTGACCTTGAATGGTCTAGGAAAGGATTATGCACAGTTTCGGACATCCATTTCAGTTCGTGAAAGATTTCCTGATTTTGAGGAGTTGATTGCTCTTCTAATTTCTGAGGAGCAGAGAAATGGTGGTGCATCTTCTTCAGGAGGAACTTCAAAAGAAGCTGTCTTCTACTCAAATGCTGGAAGAGGTAGAGGCAGAGGTAGAGGAGGCCGATTTGGAGGCCGTGGTAGAAATCAGAATATGCAGCAAACTCAAGAAAACCAGTCCTATGGAGGAGGACGTGGTAACTCTAGAGGCAGGGGGGGCCAAAGAGGTCGTGGTGGATGGCAAAGAGGTCAAAATGCAAACAGTAATATTGAATGCTACTACTGTGGTAAAATGGGTCATATGGCTAAAGACTGCTATAAAAAGCAGAATGACATCATGAATGGAAAACTGCAACAAGGGAATTATGCATCTTCTAGTAGATAGGGTGATGACAGAAATGAGCATTTATTCATGGTGCAGCACATGAACAATTCTGTGACAAGTGCAGAAGAAAGCAACGATGTATGGTATGTTGACTCAGGTGCATCAAACCACATGACAGGTCATGCAGAATGGATGGAGGATGCAAGGAAAATGGAAAAACCAGGATTTGTGGAGACTGGTGATGATACTGCACATCCTATTGTGCAGATTGGAAAAATTCCCTTGTCTATGCAGGATGGGAAAAAGAAATACCTGTCCGATGTATTTCATGTCCCAAATATCACCAAGAATCTGGTTTCTGTTGGTCAAATGGTTGAGCAGGGCTTGCAGGTCAGATTTAATCCTCATGGATGCTTTGTTGAGGATATGAAAAATAAAGGTCGCTTGATAGCAAAAGGAAAGAAGAAGGGCAGAATGTTTACATTGGATGCAGACATGTCTGAATTGAGTGCAGCAATGTTTGCACATGGGACCGGTGTAGTTGCAGATATTGATATCTGGCATAAACGCATTGGTCATGTTAATGTACAGCGACTTAAATCAATGCAGGCCCAAAATATTGTTGCAGGATTGCCTAAATTCAAGGTTGCAGAAATGCATAAGGTATGTGAAGCCTGTCAGTTTGGAAAACAGGCAAGGAAACCATTTCCTAGACATGTTCAAGAGAGTAAGAAGCCATTGGAATTAATCCACTCTGATGTGTGGACTACTAAAGCTGCATCTCTTGGAGGCTGTCATTATTTTGTCAGTTTTATTGATGACTATAGCAGAAAAGTTTGGGTGTATTTTATGAAAAAGAAAAGTGAAGTTTTTGGGCATTTCAAAACTCTTAAAGCTATGGTTGAAAAAGAAACAGGTCTGCAAGTAAAATGCCTAAGGTCAGATGGAGGGGGAGAGTACCTCTCAAATGAGTTTGCAAGGTTCCTGCAGGAGCATGGCATAAAGCAGCAATATTCATGCAGTCATACCCCACAGCAAAATGGAATTGCAGAAAGAAAAAACAGACATATTGGAGAGGTGTCTCGTGCCATGCTCAATGAAAAAGACCTGCCAGATTTTTATTGGGCTGAAGCAGTTGCTACAGCAGTCTACATAATGAACAGGACTCCCACTGCAGCAATACATGGAATGACTCCAGAGGAGAGGTATACTGGTAGGAAACCAGATATTTCTCATTTGAAAATTTTTGGTTGCATTGCCTATGTACATGTGCCAGATGAGTTGAGATCCAAGTTGGATCCAAAAGCTGAGAAGTGCATCTTTATTGGTTACTCTCTGCAGCAAAAAGGGTATAGATGCTATAACCCTTCTACTCGTAAGTTTACAGTGAGCAGAGATGTTGTTTTTGATGAGATGAGTAGCTGGTATAAACCAGTAAATGTGATTGATGATGTAGATGCACAAAATGGTAATGCTGCACAGAATTCACAGCAGCAGTCACAAAATATTAGTGGACCTGGAGCATCCTCTAGTAGTGGTTCACACTCTTCGCCATGGACAGGCAGATTGAGATCAGGAGAATCTTCTCAAAGTAATGCAGATAGTGGTATGCAGGTATCACGAAAAGGAAAAGAGAAGGTTGATCAGCCCATGTTTGATGTGAATGCAGGTCACTCTTATGTGGATGGTGAATCCAGTGGCTCAGAACAGAGCATTGATGATGAGTTGGGTATTCCTTCTATTGTTACACCTGGAGTAAGGAAGACCAGGGATGTTTTGAGAGCACCTGGGAGTGAACCCACTTTGCGCAGGTCTACCAGAGTTAGGTATCCTGTGGATAGGCTGAAATATGATGGATTTACAGCCATTCACTATGCATATATGGTCAAAGTGATACAGGAACCAGAACCCACTTCTTTTGAGCAAGCCATGGGAAAAGAAAAATGGGAGAAAGCCATGGATGAAGAAATGGATGCCTTGGAAGCAAATGCTACATGGGAATTGGTACCTTTGCCTAAAGGTAAGAATGCAATTGGCTGTAAGTGGGTTTATAAGGTGAAGCACAATGCAGATGGTTCTGTGAACAGATACAAGGCAAGATTAGTAGTCAAGGGGTATGCACAAACATATGGCATTGACTATGAAGAAACATTCAGTCCGGTTGCAAGGATGGCAACCGTAAGAGCAGTCATTGCTATGGCTGCATCAAAGGGATGGTCTTTACATGAGATGGATGTAAAGAATGCCTTCTTGCATGGTGATTTGCAAGAAGAGGTATATATGGAGCAGCCACCAGGTTATGTGCATACTGTTCATCCTGAGTTTGTTTGCAGGTTGAAGAAAGCTTTGTATGGCTTGAAGCAAGCACCTAGAGCATGGTCTGACAAGATAGGACAGTATCTTGTCACTATTGGCTTTCAGATTTCCAAGGCAGATTTCTCACTTTATGTGAGAAAAACAGAGAAAGGTATTATGCTACTTGTCATTTATGTTGATGATTTGATTATGACAGGTGACAGTGATGAAGATATCCTTCATGTGAAAATGCTATTGAAGCAGAAGTTTGAGATGAAGGATTTGGGAGAGCTGCGTTATTTCTTGGGCATTGAGGTGATTAGATCACCAAGTGGGATACAGCTCTTGCAGAGGCAGTATGGATTGGACATGTTGTCCAAATATGGGATGACAGGCTGTAAGCCTATTTCAGTTCCTTTGGAGCAGAATGTGAAGCTGAGCGCAGATACAGGTGAGCTTCTGGAAGACCCTACTATGTACAGACGCATAGTAGGAAGCTTGATTTATATGACTATTACCAGGCCAGATTTGAGCTATGCTGTTGGATTGGTAAGTCAGTTTATGCAGGCTCCAAGGAAACCGCATTTGGATGCGGCTAGACGCATACTCAGGTATGTGAAGTCCACATTGCAGTATGGACTATTTTATGAGACTGGGGTTCGGATACAGTTGCATGGATACACTGATGCTGATTGGGCTGGTAGCATTTCTGATAGACGATCTACCAGTGGATATGTGTTCTCTTTTGGGAGTGCTGCAGTCACTTGGAGCAGCAAGAAACAGCCTACAGTTGCCTTGTCGAGCACAGAGGCTGAGTACAGGGGTGCAGCAATGGCTGCATGTGAGGTAGCTTGGTTGCATAAGCTACTTTATGATATGCATCAGTCTACAGATGGGCCAGTTGTCATTTATTGTGACAACATGAGTAGTATACACTTGGCAAATAACCCAGTCTATCATGCTAGAACAAAGCACATTGAGGTGCATTATCACTATGTGCGAGAGAGGGTTTTATGTTGAGATATCGAGCTCCACTCGTGATACGCCAGGGTGACCGTTGTGTATTTATGTCACCGACTTGTCAGTTGCAGATGCGGTTGGTACACCGCCCCTGAATAATAGCTACATGATAGCTATCCTTATCTACTCTAGTTCGTGGCTCAGTTAGTATGCCACCTTAGTTAGTTGAGTTTGGTTTGAGACCCATATAGAGGGTTCTTCTATTTCTTTGTACTTGAGTTCTTTTGGCTTACACAAGTAAGAAGAGGAAAACTGTTTTCAGCCTCCACCCTTGTGTGTCTTCCCCCATTGTGCAAGCAAGAAAGCTTCAAGCGAGACTCCTTCCTTCTCTCCCACAATCTTGACAAGGAGTGCATTTCAACTGATCAATGGCTGATTTATTGACAAAACTGTGAGTGCTTTCACTATCCACAAGGATAAAAACATGCTTTCCATTGATACTGCCTTGAATGTGAAGGGTGCTGGGGCTATGGGAACCCATCCAAGTGTCCAAGGAGATCAAGCAAAGGGAAGTGGGAGGTGGGTGGAATGTTAAATCAAGTATCTATGATGGAGCATCGCCCGGGTCAAAGGGAAACCCATCCTCGAGGTCATAGAACTGCTCATGATCAACATCCTCCATAGGCTCAGCTCGATCACTAGGCAGGTCATCCTCCTTAGTATGCGAATCTTCCATGACATACATGCTATGAACTTTGAACTTAGCTATCTTGTATGGGCATTTGGAGGCATGATCAGCAGTGTACTTATCTCCACACTTAAAGCATAGGCCCTTTTCCTTTTGTTCCTTCACAACATCTAGGGAGATGAACCGTTGGCTATATTGGACCCATGGGAAGGTGATGCAGTGGACTGTTTATTTTCAGCATACTTATTCTCAGCATTAGATCCCAATGCTATCCCAAAAGTGCCCATTTTTCTTTCAACATGGAAGGCGGGGTAAGTGGGTATCTTGGGGTTGTTATTGGGCATAGAAGTGCCTCAAAAACCACCTCCGTATGAGGCTGATCGTGAAGGAGCCCATGGCTGTCCAACACCTTGCTAAAAAATTGCATTCTTACGGTACTTTCTTGCATATCTCTCAGCCAATTCCATTGCATCAAACTGTGTGGTAGGTTTTTGGGCCATGACATCTACTGATAAGCTTGATTCCAACCCATAGATATACTTGTGTAAATTAGCATCATCACTAATGCTCTCTACATACATGATCAAGTTCATGAACTAATTTGTGTATTCACGTATAGTGAGGTTACGTTGGTCAAGAGTGTACCATCATCCTGCCCATTTCTCTTTTTCCACAGGGGACACAAAAACTTGGACCATATGCATTTTAAAATCTTCCCAGTCAATGAACTGTTAATTCTCTCTATTGATATAGCGCCACCATGTGTGGGAAAATCCTTCCAAGTGGAGAGAAGCAAAAAGTATTTTCCGATCGTCAGTGCAGGGGTAGATATTGAAGTAGGACTCCAACTTAGACGTCCATTCCTCCAAGTCAGATTCATGATAACCATTATAACCATGCTATCCATTATAACCATGCTATCCATGATTTCCAGGCTAGCCATTTGTACCATATTATCCTTGATGGGGCTGATTCATATGGGGTGCATGGGGGCTCCTAGGGAGAGTGAGGGAGGCCGACCAAGGATGGGAGAAGGCATCAAAGGGATGTTGGTTGCATGGTGGACGGGGCAATTCAATAGGGGCTCATCATGCGCATGAGAGGGTTCACCGATCTCGTAGGTAGAAGGGGAAATTCCCTTAGCGCCAAGTATACCCTATGGACCATGAAACAGTTCCTGATGTGGAGGACGTCTAGACTCATGCTTAGAGTCAATGGTCTTCTCTTAGGATGAAGCGGTCGCTAACTGAGCAACAAGAGTAGTGAGCTGCTCCAAGGTCTATTGAGTCTTCAAGTTTGAGAGAGCCATGTGCTTGATTGCTTCATCAAACTTGGACATCATTTGGCAGTGGTTGGTGACCATATCATTGTGTCATTCCATATGACGGAGCTCATGCTGTGATAGAGGGTGTTATTAAGAAGGGTATACGGGTCCGTTTCAAGAATTTCCTCCTCTATGTTACCATGGTAATCATGTGCCAAACTTGGTTCCTCATTCATGGAGGTTTGGGAGTCTCTAATCTCCCTCTATAGTTTCTCTTGGGCCTTGCTTTTGCCTTTTTGGGTAGCCATCTAGATGCAGTCCACAGGGCCAGCTATCAGTAAAAGGGGCGTAACTCTTTGTAGGAAACTCCGATTGATGAGCTTTTTGGCTCAAGTCAGAGAGCATAAAGTCCTCCTCGATATGAGCTATTAACCTTTGTGACAAAAAACGATTATAATTTCTTGTAATGGATTTATTGTGCCTGTCTTGGAGCGGTCTGCACCCTGTCCACAATGACCCTAGTGCATAAAAATGAGCATAACTTTCAAATTGTAGCTCCGATTGGGGAGGTTTTTGATTCAAACAAAAGGGGGAAAAGCCCTCTTTGAGGTAAGCTATAGGGTTCACTCCTAGATTCAAAACATAAATTTCTGCAATAAGATCTTCTTGACTGTCCTACAAGACTGTGACTAGAAACAGTCATGTCCCTTATTGCCAAGGTCTTACATGGATAGAGCATAGTCCAAGGGGACGAATCAGAAACAACAATAGCATACTAAGCATATTGAGCACGATCCCAAGCATCATTGTATACACATCGGCTCTACCATTAATGCATAAATACATTCGTTGCCATACATCTCTCTTGGCTGCATGCACTTCAAGTGTCATACATGGGTGCCATTAGCATTGTGGCGGTGTCCAAGAGGGATCATTGGATTAGGGGGAGTGGAGCTCATGGGAAGTACCTACACCTGCATGCAAGTATCGGGCTTCGGATCACTAAGAGGTGGGCAAAGTTTCCCCCGGGCTAGGTTGTGCACCGCTTCAAGGTCTTAAGTGGTAAGGGAGGGCATTTTTCCTCAGTCGAAGTATATATGTCAGACATTTTTATTAATCAATCAATATGAGATGCAATGGAAAGAAGACATTTGGCCTTTTCATGAGATGCAAGGAATGACAAGGTTGGGGTAGGGGTTACCTTGGCAGTCTAGTGACTCACTGGCTGCTACCTCACCCAATTTACAATGGCTATTATTCATTTTGGGCTCGTCCAAGATCACAAGACAAAATGAGGGTTAATGTCAGCCATCACAATGAATTTCAGGAAGAGGTATGATGCATGCACATGAAGAGAATTGAACTATTAAACCTATGCAATCTTGAATCTCTTTAACAATGGATTAAGCTCATCAAGTGGATAAATTGAGAGATTAAGATCATATTGGCATACCTCTTTAATGCTTGGGAAGATTGTTGAATCATGAATCATCATGATGCCCAATTGCTCCATCGACCAAGTTCGGTTGGTTGGGGCATCTGTGGAAGAATACTTTGGCATTTGAATGCTCCTACTAATGAGGAAGGCTTCTGTGCTTGTCCTTGAGCTTGAGCTTCAAAAATGGGGAGCTTCAAGTGAAGCTTTCATGGTTACCCACAAAGATCCCTTGCATGCTGAACCTCCATGTCTTCTTCCATGCAAGAGAGATCATTCACGGGCTGAAGAACTTGTGGGGTTTGAGCTTTCGGGGTGAAAGATGGCTTTAGCTTGAAGAATCCATGGCTACTCCAAACTGTCCAAACTGTCCAGTTTTGTTGTCCACCTTGGAGGTTGAATCCTGGGGGCAAGATTATCAAGAAGGAGGAGATCAGTGTGCTGATTAGGAACCTGGAGTGTTAGAGGGCAGTAGCGAAGGAAGGCTAGAGCAGAGGGGGAGGCAGGAAGAAGAGGGAATAGTAGTGCAAAATGCACCACAAATTGTGGGCTGTTCCCTGGGCTCTCTCTTGACCTGTGACCCTTCTCAAGGGTTTGGCCTATGGTCAGGGGCAAGTGGGGAAGGCTCCTAAGGTTTCAGTCTTGCACTCCCATGGTTTCTCTGGGAGAAAATAAGAGTTCTCTCTACTGTGTGGCTATGGCAACTTGCTTGGGAGGAGAGAGAAAGGGGCTGGAGAAAAAAGTGGCTGACTTTTTGTCCTCCTCTAACCCTTGAAACTCCAAACTTGGCATGGAACCCTTAAAATTTGCATGAAAAGAAGTGACGACCTGCTATTTTAACCATTTTACATCCATATATGTTTGAGTCTCTAGCCATAGCTCCTGCTTGCTCCAAAAAGCTAAAGTTAACTGTAGTCCTTATTGCTGTTCATGTACATGTAAGCTAAGTAACTAGGGTTTTGGGATTTGAAAAGGAAGAAAGGGGGAAGGAAAAAAGGACCAAAGACTGAAGCTCGGATACCACTTGTAATTAAAGAAGCTGAGAGGAGAGAGAAAAATACGTGAAGAGAGAGAAAGAGAGCAAGAAGAAGAAGGGAGAAGACTAGAAGACGAGAGAGAAAGAGAGAAAAGAGGAGAGAAGGGAGGAGAAAGATATGGAAGCTGGAGATAAAGGTGAAGATTATGATCTTGATAATAACTGGTTACTCTAATCTGGGACTCTTACACCTTATATACCCCGGTCAGTGTGACTGGGTGTCTAAACCCTAGTCGGTGTGTATCCTGCTTGTTACACTTTTCAAGGAACCACATAAGGAATGTGGGGTGATGGCCAAGCCAAGCATTGATTGCTCTCCAAGAGGCAGCTAAAAGATACTTGATTCATCTCATGAGTGATGGTCAACTTCTAGCCATTCATGCCCGACATATCACTATTAAGCCCACATAGATTTGATTCTTGTTCGTAGGATTCGCAACAACAACAAGGATGCATTTAATCTTAATGTCAACAACATACTTTGAGAAGCTACCTTGTAAAAAAAGAGAGGAAGAAGATGATGAATGAAGAGATGAAGAGATTTATACAATGGTCACACCCTCACCACCACCCCCCCCCCCCCCCTAAAGCAAGAAGATACAATCAAAGAGTAATAAGAGATCTCTCCAAGATTACATACCACAACAATGAGGTTATTCATTCATGTCTTCATTATTAAGCACCCTACTCTCCTTTCAGCTTAAGACTAGACTTCTCTTATTCTGTATGCTTTCAAAATTTAATTAGCCTTTTTCATGTTAAGTGAAGGTGATTATATTGCTCATCATTATGTATATATGGTGAAGGTTATAAAATTAGTTGAGCACACTTGTTTTGAGAAAGCTATTGTTCATGTGCATTGGGAGAAAGCCATGGGTGAAGAAATGGTCACTTTAGATGTAAATCAGACTTGGGATTTTGTAACACTACTTAAGGGAAAGAAAGCTATAGGTTGTAAGTGGATTTACAAAGTAAAACATAATGCAGCTCAAAGTGTGACTAGGTAAAAAGTGAGATTGGTTGCCAAAGGTCATGCAAACTTATGAACTTGATTATAAGGAGACATTTGCTCCAATGGCAAAGATGGCAACTGTAAGAGCTATCATTGTAATGGTTGTAGCAAAAGGTTGGAGTTTGCATCAAATAAATGCAAAGAATGCATTTTGGCATGGTGACTAGCAAGAAGTGTACATGGAGTAGCCATAAGGTTATGAGAGGATGGTTCACTCTTATCATGTGTGTAGACTAGCAAAGCCTTGTATGGGTTGAAACAACCGCCGAGAGCATGGCATGACAAGATACTATAGTATCTTGTCTATACTAGTTTTCATGTTGAAAATGTAGATCTCTCGCTTTATAGCCATCTGAGTGATAGGGGCATTCTTGTGATTGCCTTGTACATGGATGATTTGATGGTTGGGATGGAGCATGTGAAGAGTCTTCTCAAGGGGTGGAGCATGTGAAGAGTCTTCTCAAGTAGAAATTTGATATGAAAGATTTTGGAGGATTGAAGTACTTTCTTGGCATTGGGGTGATAAGAACATCTTAGGGGATATGGCTCTCACAAAGCTAGTACATCTTAAATATGTTAATGAAATATGGTATGATTAATTTGTAAGTCAATCTCAGTGGTGCTATTGAATTAGAATGTGAAACTAAGAGTAAATGTGGGTGAGGTGTTGGAGGATCCCACAATATATAGAAACATGGTGATCTTTATTACTATTACTAGGTTAGATTATAACTATACAATTGGCTTTGAGAGTCAATTTATGCAAGTACCTTGTAACCCCCATTTGGACAAGACACTCCTTGTGGTACCTTATGGCCACGTTGGATTATGGCATCTTTTATGAGAATAACTTGGTGATGTAGTTACTTGGTTATATTGGTGCAAATTGAACAGCCATTGTATCTGACAAGAAGTTCACTTATGGCTATGTATTTTCTTTTGGGAGTGGGGCTGCGGCTTGGGGCAATAAGAAACAAACCACAGTTGCATTATCAAGTACAAAGGCAAAGTATAGGGGTGCTGCTATGGCAACATGTGAGGTAGCTTGGATGCAAAAACTACTTGATGATTTAGGGATACAAATAGACAGGAGAGTTGCTATTTATTATGACAATATAAGTATCATACAATTGGCTAGGAACTCGATGCTTCACACATGAAATACATTGAGGTTCATTACCATTTCATCAAATAGTGCGACTTGGGAGGTGATATTGATATCATATATGTAAGCATAGAGGAGCAAGTTGGAGATATTTTCACCAAGGCCCTAGGAGAAAGAAAACTTTGGTATTTTTAAAGCTTACTTGGAGTATAGGTCATGGAGTTGAGCTTGAAGGGGAGTGCTGAGATATCAAGCTCAACACGAGCTGAAACTCATATAGCTAGATGTCCGTTTTTGCATTCATCTTATTGTCATGGTTAGTACTTGCATTAGCATATCATTCCAGTGATACTTATAGCTTTAGTCCACCTACCCAAGGTAGATTATATAGTAAAGTTGGATTCTCTTATTTAATAGATGTAGTCCATGTTGCAAAATATATTGATGAGTACAATTTTACTTGGAATGATAGACATAAAGATGGCATACAGCATGTGACAAGACTTTATAGGGCTTATGCCAATCATGGGGGTTTGTGGATGGCCCCGATGCCATGCTCAAACTAATTTACAATAGGATGCATTTTGATCATTTCCTAGTTGAAAGATTTGCATGTTTGAAGTAGATGAAGTATGGCTCGCCATGTGGAGGCTAAACACATCCTTCTTAAAGGACTCTTGCTTTATTAAAAAGGTTAAAATGGCCTAATTTAGAGCAAGTGGTATGCTAAAAAGTCGTTTTGACAAATTGTAGGAGTGTGCTAAGGTTAGCTAAGAGTATCTAAGGCTTTACTTAGAAGGGCATCTATGGTGCTACCTCAAGAGCTTGAAGTTTTCTTCTTCATGTCATAGCTTTGCAACATCATGATGTTGTTCTTATAACATGTTGATGGATGTCCTTAAAGTTTAGGATAGGGTTAGAGTTGACAATACCAAGATCCAATTGCAAGCAAGGTGGGAATTGGATTCGAAACTAGATGGGAGATGGCTCTTCTTCATTGTTTCTTCACACTTTAAAGAATAAGCAAAGGAGGACATGACTCTATGACAAATAATGATGAAGGGGTCACCTACCATGACAATGTGTCACTTGCAAAAGGATTTATGAGACATCTCTAAGCTTCTACTATTCTCTTGGAACCTCTCTAGTAGAGAATCCTATTAGAGGTATGAAGAAGATCTAAAGGAATTTCCATGCCATGTGAGAAGGTAATCTTAGATGATGTTGCATTGTGCATTGGTGGGCCCTTTACAATTGATGATCTTGGTTTTGTAATCAAGAAGATGAAGAAGGGAAAATCCCTTGTATTTTGACAAGATCCCTTTTATGGTCTATGTAGCAATTTGGAATGTATGTGAATAGTTTACATCTAACTTTGCCCATGCATGTAGAAGTTATGGAGCTTTATGAATGAAGGATTCATTAAGCTAGTTCCCAAATCCTTAGATAGGATCTACAAAATGCTTGGTATAAGGTAGTTGCTAAAGCTTTAGACATTCAATTAAATTTTGCTTCCTACAATACATCAAGGGAGATATGGGTTTGTACATGGTCATAAGCTACATGATGCCATTTTGAGTTTTATTACTTTCCATGGATTTAGCAATGGAACGACACGGATAATTTTTTCTAATCAAAATGGGCATTGATATGATAAAGTGTATGATCTCATTAGTTGGAGGTTATTGATGGCAATTATGCATGCCTTGAGCTTTGATAACTAGTTCTACTTCATGGTTGCTACACTCTTCACTAATGCACCAATATCTACTTGTGTAAATGGCTTATTCTCCCACAGCTTTGAGCTCAAGTGTTATTTGAGGCAAGGCTAAACAATTTCCATCTAATGTTTGTCATAGCTATGAACCCCCTACTTAGGATGATTGATTAGAATATAGATAAGGGCTGCTTGGATGGGCTCCCTATCATGGAAGATACATAATTTTGCTCTCAAATTTTTGTGAGTGACAATTCTAATCTTGTTAAGGAAAATAAAGAGAACATTGAATCCTTTCCGAAAATTCAAGATTTGTTTGCCACCATCTTTCTTTTGGTTATGATCAAAGGAAGGAATCATGGGATATGATGATTCTCCTCCCTAGCTTAAACAATATTGCTTGAAACATCTAAAAATTCGTAACATTTTTAGGTACTTCGGTTGTCCTTTAGGGATACTTGCTATCACAAGTGAAGGTTTCAACACGTTGGCTCCCAAGGTTGATGAGAAAGTTAAGAGATGGAATTCTTTTCCTCTAAGTTTTATTGGCAAGTTGGTGTTTCTCATTAGAATCCTTTCAACCTCGGTCTCTTTTGTGGCAATAGTACTCCTTTATCGTGACTCATTGGCTATACCTTGAGAAGTTTTTGAGGGATTTCTTATAGAATTGTTGGCTCCTTCTCAAAATAGCACTATTTATCCTAGGGGATAGTGTCCCTCTTGAAGAGTAATGGGGGCCTAGGTGAGCCATTGCTCTTTAAAGCTAGAAGATTATCCTAGTGTTCTGGAAACCCCCAACATTGGGTGGTTATTCTTAGAGAGTGTATTTCAAGAGTAAAATGGTTGGAGCAATGTGGCCCAATCTCAATTGGTTAGATAAGCTTTTAACTTTGGAACTAATAATTGGAGTTCCTACATCTAGGGTAGTCAAGCTCTTATAGATCCCTAGATGTTAATGCTTAACAAGCTCAAATGGACTTCTTGCAATGACAAAAAGTAGACATTTCTTTAATCCTGGTCATTTGGAGTGTTTTGGAACTGCTTCCATCTTGTAGTAAATGAACTCAAGCTTTCTAAGACCCTATTTGATGAGGAAAGGTTCTAATGGATTGATATGTGGGATCCAATCAAGGAAGAGTGCAAATCTACCAAGGAAGTTGCTCAACAAACCAATAAGGAGGAGGCAAGATGGTTGGAACAAGTTTTATAGAAGCATCAAGAGAGCTCACCCACTCAACATTTTATGCCACTTGATAGTGTCCTAAAAGACCTCGAAAATTTCAAAGGGAAGGATTCCTTGAAGCTAAAAAATAGGGATGAGTTTGATAATTCATCTAATCACGTGTTTCTTATGGAAAAGGAATACTTGAAGGAACTTTTGGAGACATTCTTGGAGAATATGGAAAAAGAGAATCATTGGACCATGGAAGAGGACATACTTAATCTACTATTGTGGAAGGTTGCATCTAGGAAGCTACCAACAAAGGACAAATAGGTTTAGAACTATCTCCCATTTTTAAGGCTTCATACTATAGGTAGAAGGAAACAATTCCTTTTCTATGCTAGCACTTTAGTGTTGCTAAGACTTTGTAATAAAGTTAAAGTGAGGCTTCACACAACTAGATTTAAGGCACCAATTGGAGTGAAGACTACTCTCTTTGGCAACGAAGGGGCCCTTGATGATGAATCTTTGAAAATATGGAATGTGGTAGCGATAAAAGAGTTTGTGCAAGCATAGAAATAAGGTATTGACAGAGGAGAGAAAATGTGGTGATGATGTTCTATTTAGAACTTATGAGCAAAATATTTTAGGCATCTTGAAGGACCTTTTTGGGAAAAGTTGTATTCAAGGTACCCTTTAGGCTTCTCTCTAAAGTTAGAGCTCAAAGCATTTTGGTTTCATCCATTGAAATCACTTTGATGTTGTATGCACAATCTTATTTCATATCACATTTTTAAACAAGCATTTTTTATTTTACCATGAAGTCTATTCTCAATAGGGGAGATGTGAATATTTCACCTCATCGATTGATAAAAATATTGGTTCAAGTGTCTTTTTTGAAAAACTAGTGTGTAAATGGCCTTTGAGTGGATAAGATCTACTATTTTAAGTAGGGGTAGTTCGTCTATAAACATTTACACATGGAAAGCATCCATAGCGTGGACAATAGCTTTGAGCTAACAAACTCCATAATACTTTTTTTTGAGAGAGGGATGGGACTTGCATTGTGTACGAAAAACTTTTTCCCCAACCAATGGAAAAAAAGGAAGAGATTAAGATATAATTAATGTTTGGGTTAAAAACTATAGCATTAACCGATTTTAAGGTGTTGTCACATGCACTACTTGCTTTACTTTTTGGATGTGTAAGAAGTGATTTGAATTTGGCAGCATTCTCGTATATATTAAAAGGGCTAACTTGCCAGATATTGGAAAAGTCTAGTTGTGACTTGTGTGTGGCATCATGACCATTATAACTAGAAACGCCCCGAAAATAATGGGTTTTCATCAAAACAAAGCCGGTTTTTAAAAAATCCAACCGGGGAAAAATACAGGAAAGGCTGGTTTTTTGTGAACAGTGGGGCGGAAATCACTTGTTCAAATGGTGGCAAACTCGATACTTTTCCGAAAGAAGGTCGAGACTCGGTGCCCAGAAAAACCAGCGCCAGTTCCCTACGAAGGAAGGCCTTACCCGAAGGGGAAGCGAGCGGGTATTCCTGTGCTGCAGCCGTATTTTGGAAAGAATCGGGATTCAGCCTTCTCCTTCGTGTAGGAACAGAAGCGGAATTGAATCCCACCTCTGATGATTCATCCTCAACACCAGCATTGATCCGTTTCCCAGCTCCTTCCTCGTCCGGACGAGAGGGGGCTTCTTCGCGGAGAGCAATAAGAAGAAGCAGGCCGGTACTGCTTCGTCGACACCGAATTTCCCGATTTGGAGAACCTGGTTTTGAGATTATCTCCGGCTGATTGGAAGGAGTGCTGGAGAGAGAGCTGGAGGTCATAGCGCGCCCTGGTGTGGGGGTCGGAGAGGGCCATGTAGGCGGAGTGGATTTGCAGGAACCTCTGCGTGCATGCCTCCTTATCGGTTAAGGGAGCGGTGTCGGGGTGGTTTTGGAGGGCGAGGCGGCGGAAGGCGGATTTGATGTGGGCGGGGGAGGCGGTTTTGGGGAGGTGGAGGACGTCGTAAAGGGAGGGGGGTGAGGACGTGTTGGCGAACGCGGACGTGGCGGTGGCGGTGGCGGCGGCGGCGGCGGAGGCGGAGGCGGGGGGGTTGATGCAGGGGCAGAAGTGGGAGGAAGGAGTCGAGAGGGCAATCGAATAGAGAGCCGATGCCATGGAGGCAGGTGAGTGTCTGAAAAGGAGCAAAACACAACAATGCCTGTGCGAGGAGCTGATGATGCGAGAGAGATGAATGGCGCCAAGTCGTTTTATAAAAAAACCAGATTCCGCCTTGCGTGCTGCAATACCGTCGGCTCTCCCTCGGTTGTGCCCACAGCAATGACCTATCGCCCAGTTTTCCCGACCCCGCGGCCCGCCCATAAACTTCTCTTTGGGTGGAGCAGTCAGCTTTCCCGACTCCCAGTCTCTCTCGTGCGTAACATTATATATCGAAAGTATATACAAATTATAATATTTCTACGACAATATGAACCGTCAAAAAGCTCTACTTTTACCTTTTGTTCTTTTTGGCACTTTACTCGGAAATTAAGACGTCGCCATTGGGGTTGTAGCTCGAGTGTTTTGAGTGTGTGGGTGTGTGAGTTCAAACCTTGGGCATACCCTTGAGGCATCTTTCAAATTCAAATTCAAGCCTTTCTCCAAAAAAGAAAAGAGAGATTAGGATGCCACTCCAATCGACCAGAGGGTATAATTTATCTCCATGGATTACACATTGCAAATTGCTCATTCAGAAGAACCGAACTAATGATCTCATGGAACTCACACACCTACTGTACCTATTACCACGTGCGATCAACAAAATAGTTATTTTATTTAATAGCGTATATATGATACATGATTACATTTATAGAAGGGGCTTTTTAATCCTATGCGTATATTACACAAGATCTTGTTGCAAGGGAGGGGATGCACGTGTTTCTACTTGTGGCCCCACCAAAGACTTGATCCTTGCAATCTGTGTGCTCATAAACCCTAGCCGCTCGCCTGCAAATTGACCCCTTGCAATCCACTCTTGTCAACCTTGGCCACCCACCCATAAGTTGACCCCCCACAGTCCATGCGTCCATCCCACAATTTGAGACACTCACCCACAGATCAAGGTCAATGCCTCCACACCCTAAGCCCTCCATCATCCAAGCAATGCAATGCAATATGCAAGTGACTCTCTCTCTCTCTCTCTCTCTATATATATATATATATATATATATATATATTCAAAATATACATTATAGTTAGATATATTAATGTATTAAAAATAACTTTCTCTCTCACATACATAAAATCAATTTAGATGTAAATAGTTTCTCGATACATCTTACATTAACAATGGTGATTCATCTTTTCGTGCAATTACTACACTTTGTTGTCTCCATCAACTTCATCTTCTATTTATTTATGTTTATGTTTAGTTCATGTTTGCATTTGTATTTTGTTATATAATCTATAATTTGACTTTTTTTTTCTATATATGTTTTTATTTGATTCTTTTTGCTATGTACTTTGTGCATCAGGCATCATACATCACACAGTGTTGAATGTTAAATAGTGGTGATATGCAATGCAAATTGGTCAAGAGATATCCTAACTTGGTTTATGGCTTAATTGTTGTGAATAATTTTAATACTCTTTATTAGTGCATGTTTTCATTTTGTTATCTATGCATTGTGATGTTGTGATTATTTATTGTTTATGGTTTTATATATATATATATATATATATATATATATATTATATATGCTCATCTTTTTTCTATATTTATTATAATACATCATTCTCTAATATGGTATTTTAAAATATTTTGTAAAGTTTTTTATTGTTGATGATTTGTGATATATATTTAGACTTATGTTTTATTTAATAATTCATCCTTTGCTAATTTGATTTCTAAATATTTTTATTAATGTATATTTTCATATTTGTAATAATAATAATTATTAAAGATTTATAAGCCACCCTTTGCCAATGTAACTTTTTTATATTTCTTTGTTGATATCCATTATTATTATTTTTTCGATGAGGACGTGAAATATTAAAAAGGTAAGTATGTACAATTGGGGATCCTGCCCCTATCTATCAACCACATGACTTATAAGCCTTACAAGGCTACCCTGACTTACAAGCGAGAAACTTATACAACCGAACTTGGTGGAGCTAATCTAATTGGATGAAACGAGGTGAGCTTGTTTGTTCATTTGTCTGAGGCGCACCCTGAGAGCCATTATCAGTATCCAGCATGGCCTTGGTGGCATGAGGGTTACTAGCCATTTGCCCCGTTGTGTATTGTTATTCATGTAATTATTGTGATTATATTATCTTTTATATTTTTCAAGATCTCTCTCTTAGTCTCTCTCTCTTTAAATCTTTATATTTATAACTATATTTATACTTATGTTTAATTTTATAATGCATCCTTCATTAAAATGGTTTTTTTAATGTTTATTGAAATAACTTTTTACGTTTTTTTATTATTGTTAATGATTTATAATCTATAATCTTTATATTTAGACTTATCTTTTATTTTATAAATCATCCTTTAGCGATTTGATTCCTTTAAATTTTTATATATATATATTTTTATTGTTATTATTTATGATTTATAATTTATGCTTCATCAATTTCATTTTATGGAGTTGTTATTAGTATATATTTTTGTTTGTTTATAAATTTTGTGATATATATATATATATATATATATATATATATATATATATATATATATATATATATATATAGATATATATATATATATATATATATACATATTCTTTCTCATTGCATCTTAGTTTTTTATGGATTGATTATTTTTAAAACTTTTTTTGGTATGTTTTGAAATATATTCTTTGTTGATATATATTTTTAAATTTTTATTGATAATTTTTTTCTTTATTTTTGTTAGCTTTGTCAATAAAAAGTACATATTTTTATCAAAATATATTGTTTTGATTTAATAATTTTTATTACTAACAATATAAGTTTAATAATTTTATTTTTATATGTTTTAAAAATTTTTAAGTTCTTTTCTGTAATTAAAATTATGATCTATCCTTTGCCAACATAATTTCAAGATTTTAGTTAGTATATGTTTTTATTTGGTTGTATTTGTTGTGCTTATAATATTGTTTATAATTTCAAATAATTTTTTATCTTTCTCTCTTTCTCTCTCTCTCATAAAAGTTGTAGAAAATAACACTAATATCTACTTCTCTAATTATTGTTTATATTATTATTTTTAAAATATTTTAAATATGTTTTGTAATACATCCTTTGTTGATGTAAATTTTTCTACTTTTATTAATATATTTTTTCTTGTTTACTTTTGTTGCCTTTGTTAACCTAAATTGAATACTTATAAGAGAGGGAAATAAAATAATGAGGATAAAATACCAACTACATTAGCCTATATAAAAGGTGTAAGGGACTGGATTTTTGACCATCAGATTATAATAATAAGTCTCCTTCATCTTCTCTCCCTCTCTCTAGCTTTCATGGCTTCCTTCCTTCCTTTTTCTGTCTTTCTCTCTCCTCATCACTCTCTTTCTCTCTCTTATGCTTCTCTTCTTCTCTCTCTTCTACATTCTTCTCTCTCTTCTTTCTCTCTCCCCAGTCCTCTCCTTGATAATTGGTATCAGAGTCATAGGTTCTTGATCCAATTGGCTAACATTCCATTCAATTAGCCTTTTTCAGTCACACAGATTTAAGAGCCACATGTACAGAGGTACAAACATGACATGGAGCAAGAGTGGAGTTACCAAGGATTTATGGACCACAAGAACTGTAGGTCTGGAGCATTAATGGAGTCTTGGACCAAGTTTGGTGGTAGGAAGACTGAAGTTAGCAACTTGTTGGTCATCTCAGGCCATTTTCTGAAGGTATTTCTCTTAAAATAGTGGTAATAGGAGTTAGTGGAGAATATAGTTATTATTACTTTTCAGGGAAAGTCTTTCTCCCTCTTTCTTTTCTGCCAAGCTTCCATGGAGGATATCGTCCCCTTCTTCCTTCCATTTTCTTACAGCAACAAATCATTTGCTTCACACCAAGGGTAAAAGCCAACAGAGCATGTTCATGAGTCTGGTCATCCTAGGAGGCACTAGCCTCAAGACCTTCAATAGTAGAATTAATGATCAAGACAACACAATCAGCTTGTGAGGTCCCTCTAATCATGTTCTGGATGAAGTCATGGGTTCATAAGCTATTCATTCTTCACCTATTCTTATGCGTATAGCCAGATGAGCTATTGTCATTTCCATTTTCAGAAGTGTGCAGATGTAGGTCCATTTTGTTGCTCAGTGAAAAGATTATACCCTGACCAGGCTTTCCAAGGAGTTCTTGCTTCATCGCCATTGAAGAGAACGATTTCCAAGGCTTGAAAGTTCATGCTTCTGAAGTATGCTTTTGCAACACGAAGATTGTGATCTTCGTGCAAGTTCATGGAGATACATACCATTTTTGAAGTTCACTAGTAGAGACATTGCAACAATGACAAGGAATAAGAGTTGAGAAGCTAGCATGTGTCGAAGATAGCCGGAAACAGAAAAGGGAGAAATCAGAAAAAGCAACATGTGAAGGACCATTGAAGTTGTTGCTTTTGATGCTTTCCATGTGTCAAGAACGTTAGCTAGGGTTCTCAACAATCCACCTCTCTAAAGTGAGATCATTGTTCCTAGAAGATGAATCGATGTACCAAGCAGCACATAAATGATGCTAGCATGAAGAAGATTAGGCAGTGATTTGATCATACAGTGTCAGGATGGACAGAGGCATTTTGTGGTAGATTGAACATGATTATCCACCAGAGCATTATGGTTTTCCTTGCAACAGAAGAGACAAAACAGCTTGCATGACATCGATCAAGTCGTAATGTAATCTAGCCTGCTTTCAATGTCATATCTCCCTTTACAGATACCATCTTTCAGAACAACAATTGAGCAAGGTGTGGGGTCAGGCTTTCATCCGTAAGACTCTTGCACGTCCGCAAGGAACTTGTGGTGTCATGCTAGCCCTCAGTGGCCTTTGGCTTGTCAAATTCTCTTCTACAATTTTAGCATTGTCTCTAATCTAACTCAAGTTTTTCTACTGAAGAGGTATCCATCAGATTCCATAGTTCAATAAGGGAAATTCCCAGACCTTGAAGCTTTTGAAGCCTTTGTTTCATAGGAATAGATTTGTTGTGGAGCATTGAGAACGCTCTTACATTCTCTCTATTGCTGTTCATATCTCCCACTTGTGGTAGTCTGCAAGCTTCCAAGCATCTCCAATCTTTGGTTGAATGCTCCTAGTCTCCGGTAGATTTCAAACAGACAGAGGTGTCCTCTTAATAATTTTCACATTCAAAATGTATGCTTTTGCTACAATCGCAAGGTTCAGGAGATTGCCAGTGCCTAGACTCTTGTCTTCTCAAATGAAATCGTAGCAAAGATTGTCACTAGGGGCTGAGAGAGAGCTTGTGCTAGAAGCACGAAACACGAAAGGGTATGCATCATTGTTCTAGCCCTAGCTACATCATGATCCTCTTTCTTAGTACTTGCCAGCATCCTACAAGTATCTCCTAATGCAAGTTTTGCAATAGAATATGTTGCACACTCATTATCAACAATTGTGTTCCCATGCATTAATGCACTTGGAAGTGGAGGGATAAGTTGTTGCAGCAATTGTGTGGTTAATCTCAGTTTGAGATAGAAAGAGTGTTACCATAAACATCATAGCCTCCATAATGTTCTAAATCCTAATTTTGGAATCCATGTGAGTTGATACAGCATATGGGGCTGGTTCAGCTTGAGAGATAGTATGGATACTCTGTGCCCCTTCCTGTAGTTTAGTAGAAAAGCTTTCATTATTGATAGAAACAAATGCAGGTCTCACAGAATCCTTGTAATCAACACAGGATTTGTGTTCCTTGAGACAATGATCCAAAACATCTTGGTCGTGTAGACATGCATCTCCCAAGAAACTCTCATTTGTTTTAGAGTTTGATCTTCTTCTTTTTTAGAATGGCAACCTGACACAAAATGAAACGTGATCTTCCCCATTTGAAAAAGGCGAGGAATATTTAGAATGACCTTTATCAGTATCAAGGCTAGCAGGTTCAACATTAGCGTCATCTGCTGTGACAAAATTTTGGGCATGTTTGAAAGAAACTGGTTTGCTATCACTATCTGCATCAGACTCTTTAGAAAACCTAGGCTCCTGAGACATCATGGATGCCAAAAATAGGTCTAGTTTGTGAAAATCATATGTAAAGTCCAAACGTAGTGCTTGATGAGCATGATCACTTCAAACAAGTCATCTTCTTGTGGACTGACAACCCAATCACAAAATTCCATTTTCACTTTCTAGAGAAGAATGTCCTTTCGTAACCTCCTTCAACGGGGAAAGTGGTGCACAATTGACCAATACATTTCTTATAGACTGCTCATAGCCAGTTTCTTGTGTCCCTAACTACATTTAGGGACTGAAAAATGTTAGATGCATGTTCACTGATCATTGTTGTTTGCAAATGTCTATGAAGCAAATGGAGGAGTAATGTATGCTTATGATGGATATGAATCCTTTGTAGTTGTCTGCAATGAAACAACCAATGCTTTGTGTGGAGTTGCAACATTGATACGCATTGGTCTACTTGAACAATACACACCACCTTGATTCTTCAGGGGTAGCAGATTACAGATTTTCCATGTCATTGGTTGAAAGTTACTTTCCACCTAAATACTTGGCTTTTGCTCATTTTCTTGAGAGAGGTCAGTTGTTGTGGTTGGTTCATGCATTGCAGGATTACAGATTTAGAGCACATGTTCATGGTGGTAGCATAACTGAAGTAGAAATCAACTTAGCATAACTAAAGAAGACACAGAAACAATTCTTCCACACTTGATGATGATGATGCCCTCATACTTGCAAGCTCAATGTTGGATTCAGAGAACTTGATAGGTTTTGAATCATTGCTGCTATGATGAAGCATGTGGGAAAACTAGACAGTATACATGGCCAACAACTTGCTAAAGGTTATGAAGGATTGAACTCTCAGTTTCTATTGTGGCTTATCATCATATCATAAGGAGCAAAACCTAGTTCATCGTTTAGAATTGAGCCATTTGTAGGAATGCCAATTGTGTATGTGTTGTCTATTACATGCTAACATGAGTGAGCATGGCATATCATTTACAAAGCTTATTTACATGAGTTGGCATAGGTCTTGGTGTGATTGATGAAAACCATTTGGGATAGCATTTGCTCCAATGTATATACTTTCTTTTGAGCCACAACTATTTGGAATGAAGAGGCTACATTGATGCTAAGGATTTGCATAAGACAGGGATACACTTGAATTTACTCCATTCACTCAAAGCGGCAGAGTCATAGCTTGTTTCTTCATAGCATTGGTATTTGGGTTTTTTCAATTTGAAGTATCTTGGCTAGGAAACATACTGTACAAGTTATGGCAATTGAGATCAAATGCTCAAGCTCTAATGAACAAGGTTGGCTTAAAAAACAGGCTAATATTGATAAACTTGGAGCTTTAATTCATCAGTATATTGCTCTTATGTAGACGAATAGAGAAAAAGGAGCAAGACTTGAATCAAGTATGGATTCTCATCACCCTGATTATTATCAACAACATGATGAGTATTCTCATGGACATTATGTATTCAATGCTTATGCTTATGCCCAACATGTATATGCTGATGGTACACATTATGATCTGCATGCATCTTATGAATATGGACAGCAACAACATGCAAATGAACATGAGCAGTATGCAAGTACAACTGGACAACATGTTAATGCTTATAGATATGATATACCATGTCATAATACAGTGTATCAATATTCTAGTGAACCTCGGAAGCAGAATGGCTATTATGGGCAACATGCTTATACTTATGAGCATCCACCTTTTTAGCAACATAGTCATGATTATACATGTGAACCTTCCTTAATTCAATAGCCTAATTCTTATGGACATGACAATAATGGTCATGCTTATTAGTACTCTTCTAGCTTTGATGAGCAACAAGTTCATAACTACCATGGTATCCTATATCCAAATCAGTTCATACCTCATGATCACCCAAATGTAATGATCAGCTCTTTTCAAGGTGCTAATGATGAAGAAGAGAGCAATGAGAAAGTTGAACAGCAAGAAGGGGATAATGAGCAACATGATCAACAAGAAGATGTACATAGTATAGAAAATCTTGCTGAGATGATGAAGGAAAATCATGCTGAGATGATGAAGGAAATGTGTCAAATGAGAGCCACTATGGACACACTTAATGCCAATCTCTCTAAGTGGTTGGAGATTCAACTGAAGGGAAAAGAGCAAGAAGACCAAGAAGATGTACAAGGAGAAAATAATGAAGAGCAAGATGTACAAGAAGGGAATTGTGGAGAGCAAGATGTACAAGCTCATGACATATTAGCTGAAGAATCACATGAGGCACTCATAGATGTGGATGGTTATGCCAAAGGTTTTAGACTCTTGGAGAAACCTCATGATGACCTTCTTAAGCATAAGTTTACACTTAATCAAGGTTTACAACAACCATTGAATCCATTTGATAATGAGCACTTGATCATGGTTATGATGACTGGTATATATATGATGATGATGATGTAATATATGATTTGGGCATACATGAAGATGAAGATGGCATTATGCTTCCCTATGATCCGAAAGATGATGGATATGATTATGGAATTGATTATGGGGATACTTCCTTGTATCCATTTGATCCGGGTGGATTGGAGTATGTGGTTGATGGCTATTCTCTTCTCTTGGACAATCATTATGACGGAATACCTTTTGATCCAGAAGGTTAATGGATTGCTTGGGATCTCATTTAGACTACCATCCATCTTGCAGGCAATTTCTTTTTTGGTAGAATCTTCTGGCTAAAGATTGGTTATCTATGGCCATATTTTAGTGCAGGGAAGATTACCGACAACTCATTGTTTTACACCAGATTTTACTCTAAACTCTGAACAACCAAACCCAACCTATATGGGCTGAAAGCACTTACCAAGAGCTCCAATTTGATGTGCAGCACACCTTGATCGGAGTTCTCTACAGAAATTTATCTCAGATTTACTACAACAAGGTCTTGTATAGACAACACGCTGTCCACTCCTTGTAGGCTTCATCTTCTTAGAGAAGATGGGTCAATATTTAAATTTTATCATTCCCCAATCATACCTATACATCATACATGATCAATGACCCTTTATACATAAATGATTACCCATCATTCCATTAGATAACCCTTGTAATGTCTGTAGTAGCAGAGTAGTACTCTAGTTTGCTCCTACCCTGTCTTTTTGTAATAAGTGCCCAACTTGTTTTGGAGGGCAAAAAACTTCGGGTGGGGATAGAATGTAAGAGAGGAAAATAAAATAATGAGGATAAAATACCAGCTACACTAGCCGGTATAAAAGGTGTAAGGGACTAGATTTTTGACCATCAGATTATAATAATAATGCTCCTTCATCTTCTGTCCCTCTCTCCAGCTTTCATGGCTTCCTTCCTTCCTTTTTTGTCTTTCTCTCTCTTCTATTAGTCTTTCTCTCTCCTTTTCACTCTCTTTCTCTCTCTTATGCTTCTCTTCTTCTCTCTCATCTCTGCATTCTTGTGTCTCCTCTTTCTCTCTCCCCAATCCTCTCCTTGACAATACTTTTATAGATATATATTTTTTAATTTCATATTTTTAATTGGATTCACCAATACAAATATAATAAAGATTGTTTCTATATGTTTTTAGGTTATTCTTTTTTAGAAATATTTTATCTAATCTATTAAACTTATTTTTAAAATTATTTTATATTTTCAATGGTTTTTTTGTTATTATGTGTTTACCTCTTTGAAAATCTCACACAAGCACATGCGCATGCGCATGTGTGTGCATACACACACACACACACACACACACACACACACACACACACACACACTCACTCTCTCTCTCTCTCTCTCTCTCTCTCTCTCTCTCTAATATACTACATTAAAAAATATATATATGTTTAGCTTTTGACACACTCTCTAATGTTAGATTGGTGATTGTTTTTTGAATAAAGTTGCCACACTTTTGCCTCTATATCCCTTCATTTCCTTTATCTTTGCAAGTACATGCTCTTCCATTTGTACTTTTAAAATCATTTAAATATGAATGAGAATCTTAAACTTATTGTTCATTATTACATAAGTAGATGTTTTATTTAGGTTTTTTTCCTTAATCAATATCATTATTGCTGATTGAATTGAATAAATTATGTTGGCTAGTTTTTTACCTACCAATTTTATTGTGTGGTTATTACAATAATAGTTAATTATGATAATAATGTATAGTACTTGTATGACATAATGTTGTACTTGCATAGTTATGTGTGTGTGTGTGTGTGTGTGTGTCTCTCATGTGTTTTTATAAATTTCTTCATCTAATCCTTTTTCTTTCTCTATCTCTTTGTCTCCCTCATGTGTTCTTGTTATGTTTTTTATATATCTATTATTCTTTTTTTTCAATTCTCTCTCTCTCTCTCTCTCTCTCTCTCTCTCTCTCTCTCTCTCCCTCCCTCCCTCCCTCCCTCCCTCCCTCCCTCCCTCCCTCCCTCCCTCCCTCCCTCCCTCTCTCTCTCTCTCTCTCTCTCTCTCTCTCTCTCTCTCTCTCTCTCTCTCTCTCTCTCTCTCTCTCTCTCTCTCTCTCTCTCTCTCTTTGTGAGTGGATTTTTGGAGCTTGTTTTTGAAGTGGAAAAGTGTCAGAGAGGTATTAAAGACCAAATTTTCATGGAAAATGAAACGATTGCAAATCGATGAGAGTTTTCCCAGATAGAGTTTGATGCTAGGAATGCAATGCAAGTCTTGGTTCATCATTTGGAGTCTATTTGACCCCCAATTTAATCCCCGTAAGGTTTGGCGTTCTAAAGCAGCTATGTGATCTGGGAGCCAAAAAGTATGTGACGAAGGCCAAATTGATAGATTTCGATGCCATGAAGCTGTTGTGGCCAACTGGATCTTGAATCAAAGTTCGTTTGGGCCTTTGTTATGCAAAAAACCACTTTTGATGTTGTGTGAAAACTCGGAAGATGAACTAGTTTTTTTTAAGTTTAAAGCCTTAAGCCTTAATTAAAAGACTCAAAATCACAAAAACTAAATCGAGGCAGGGAGGGGGCACACATTTGTGCCTCTTCAAGGCTTGGGATCATCAAGGGGATTGATGGTACATCTTTGATCTACTCATCAAGGGCTTCAATTTGACTGTGGACACGTAGATTATCATGTAAGGAATCAAAATGTTGATTTTTAGTATTTCTCTCTTCTCTCTCCTCTTATTGTGTATTTCCATGGCTAATTCAATGAGAGAAGGGGATGGGCCGAGGTGAGAGATTTTGATTGTGAGATGATGCTGGAGCATAAAGAAGCGTAGATCCAGGTTGGAAGGATTGTCAGAGCAGCTATTGGGAAGTGTCAACGAGACTCTAATCATGAGATACGAACGACATAATGTACGATTTTATGAGTAAGTCGTTGTAGATTTTATTGCTTTATGATAAATTTTGGTTAGAAATGGTTGTCAATGATGTGATTGATAAAAAATATTAAAGAAATCAAGAAAAATCAGTCATCTAATAATTTCTTCATAAACACACAAAATCTGCAACATTGTGGTTTAAGAAAAATCATGTGGTTTTGGGGTTTTTGTTGTGCATATAATGTTCATATAGGATAGAATGTGATGGGAGAATAATTCTCAATCAGATCAATTAGCCTAATTAGTAAATAAATAAATAATGGTATTTATCAATAAATAAATAGCAAAATTAAGAAAAAATAGAGAAAATAGTTTTTAACATTCAAAAAATAGAAAAAAATAATATTTGTGTTTGTGAATGTATGATAACTTTGAGGCATGACGTTTAGCCTTAGTTCATCTCTATCTCTATGTTAAAGTGGGTATTTATTGCTTTTATGAAGAAAAATATATTAAAAACCGCTCTCTAAACCTACCACCAAATGCATAACCTTAAGCAGTAGGGAGAAGGGGGGTGTTAAGGACTGATAATACGTTGAATTATAATGATGCATGGCATATAGGTCATATGTGGTTTAATATTAAGAGGGTTCAATTGTACAAGCATGCTCGATGCTGGCTAGGCAATGTAGCAATCTCGTTTATAGTAAGGTGTGAAAATACATGTTTTTGCACTTTTACAATAAGGAAAATTTTTTGAGGACTATAAATCATACACAATTGCATTGCATGCAAAACATGATATCATCCTGGATGCACAACAATTGTTTTTTATGAGCAATGACCTATGTTGAGGAGGTGAGGTACCCTAAGATGTAGGCTTAGTGGTTCGTTCCTTGGAAAGTATTTAGCAAGGAATATCTATTATCTTTTGGATCGATTCATTAAAAGAGTAGAGCATGTATTGTACGTGCTTTATGTGTTCATGGTACATCTTAGGGCCAATCCTTGAGGTGTAGGAGAGCCATAGTGGGACCACGACAATTAGCCAAGGGGCACTCCCTTTGTTTGTGCTTACGTGGTGTACTACACTGATATATGTAGGGACTCCCCTCTAAGGAGTGTGGGAAGGGTTATCTTTGGATTAGAATTCATGCAAATGCGAAGTTCTATATTAGAGGTTAGGGCAGTATACTCCTTAGACACTCTTGGCTGCGAGGCCATGAGGGGTGGGTGGTTTGTGTATTCAGCTAGTGCCACAGAGCTAGTGTCATGCCCCTTTTTAGATTCGAATAGGTTATGCATTTGTTAGGTGCAGCTAATAATTGGAGTTTAGTTGTGCATTTGTCAAGTGTAGCTAATAAACGACAGTCTTCGAATCTCAGTCCATAGGGACCAATTTATTAGTATATGCCCAAAGTAGTGAGATAGATTCAAAAGACCATCAACCCAAGCTTCAAAAGAAAGAAAGAACGGGCTAGATGGTAAGCCAAAATTATTAGGAGATATTCACTGCAAAAAGAAGTGGTTTGATATCCCTACAAGGGGCAGGTCTTAGTAACCCTAGTCCCACGAATAGTCCATTAGGAGAAGGTGGAAGTTATAGTACTTCTCCTCTCCTGGTTAGTTAGCCCACTTTGAGTGGAGTAATAGTTTCCATCATTCAAACTCCTTTACCAAATTTGATTGTCACATGGCGCAATCCATTGCAATCCCAATAGAAATGCCAAACTTGATAGCCTTAGGATTTCCTCTACCCATTTTTAATGGGTTAACAGAGGAAGATGCAAAACTTCATATTAATGAGTTCCAAAAGTTAATGTTCAACTATCGAATCCAAGATGGACACTTGATGATGTTATTTAATATGACTTTGAAAGGACGAGCTGTAGTATGATAGTAGAGCCTAGAGGTTGGAACCATAACTATGATTTATTTATTTTTTGTGGCCTTTCATAGAGAGTGTGCCCTTGAAAGGGGAGGTCAGTATTGGCTACGTGTTCTCAATGTAACAATCAAAAACCTCACGAGAATGTTCGAGACTATACCAAGAAACTAAAAGAAGTATTTCATAAGTTGCAAACCTATATTCCTATTCCAGCTGCCACTCACTTGCAATAATTTTTGCATGGGCTAGACTTTAATATTCAAGTGCAATTGAGTAGTGTTTCTCTCGTTGATATTGATATGGCTATTACACAAGTAGAGGAGGTAGAGTTGTGATTACAAGAGGCCTATACCTCTAAGGAAAACTAGAATCTGAGTTTAGGTATTGGAAATACTCTAGCATTGTCAAATGGAGGTCAAGGGATGCCCATGAGTATTTTCAATATGGGAGAGGAAGCATGATTCAAAATGTACCCATGTTGCCAGCTCCTCCGAGTGTAACCATGCCTTTGGCTAGTCAAATGGCTCCACTTAGTGTTGGAGGCTAAACAATAAACCCTAATGTTGTTCCAGGGTATCAACATCCAATTCCTAATCAAGTGGTTAGGCCAATGGAACGACAGGTAGATGATCATGACTATGAGTCAAGTGCCTCGAATGTCATTGGCAAAGTTAAGGATATGATAAGCACTATAGTGACATGATCATCGGACAATATATGAAAATAGCTATTGATTTCAATTTACTTAAGAAGTAGTATAATTTGATAGGGATTTGACACCTTGAAGAGGGTGCCCCCTCAAGATTCAACTGTAAGTGGTGTGGTAGCCAACATTTCCCTAGGAATTGTCCAAATGTTAAATGTGACATATGTAGGAAGTCTGGCCATTTGGCTAGTACTTGTTAGAGTAAGATTAGTTATTTCTAGCAAGAAAGTAAACAGCCAAGTCCAACTAAACATTGAGCCCAAGGGAATAATCTCTAGCAAGATGGGGAACCAAAACAAATACTACAAAGAGGGGAAAGCTATTGTAGAACAGCTGCCTAGTGGCAGTGGAGTCAGCCTTATTGAAGTTGTTTGTGTCAAAGGCACTGAAGCTTCTAATTTACGGGTTATTATGAGAGGTCAAAAGGGGAAAGACGGTGACAAAGACAAGGTAAAACATGTCGAGGAAAACCCTAAGAAAGATGATAAGGGGACACAAGTCCTTAAACTTGACATGGAAGGCAGACCTTTAAAAGCCATTGATAGTAAAATTGACCTTAAAAGGGATAAGAAATTGTCAAAGAAGAAGGCAAAAGCCAAGAAAGAGGCACCAAAGCTTGTTCAAAGGCCAAAGGAGAGAATGGTTTGGCGGGAAAAGAGAGCTCTTGCTAGCTATCATGAATTTGATTTAGTGAGTTCTCTTTGCAAAGTTAAGCTAGATGTAAACCTCATGCACTTGATCAAGTTGTCTCTCAGAGTGCTAAAGAGTTTAAGAAGATTTTTCACACTAGGCATATCGTGGAGCCCTTGGAAATAGAATGGGTAGAAGATGATTGGTTTGAGCATGCTGAAAAGCATTGTCCAAGAGTAGAAGCATATGTTGATGAAATATTAGTGGATCATGCTATTGTGGACATGGGATCCTCTATCAACATTATGAGTTTAGAATTGATGGAGAGGCTAGGTCTAGAAATAAATAAAGATGCCTCCACAATTCTCCAAATGACTAATGATAGTTTAAGAAAACCTGAAGGGTGCATCTCTAAAGCCCATGTGACTGTTGTCAATGTGGAATGCATTTTGTACTTTAGGGTTATCAGGTTTTCAGGGTGGCCTAGCTATCAAGTATTGCTAAGTAGGTCATGGATCTTACAAGTGGACTGTTAGGTCGATATACCTGCTAGTCGATTGATCTTTGGTAGAGGTACCAGACGTGTAGTAGTAGATGCCTATCTTGTATCTCTTCAAAGTGAAAGGCTTCCTTTATCTTCTACAGAGATAGATACATTGGCGGATGTAGTTAGTAGTGAGACGTCATCAAGTAGCGAATCTAAGAGGGGTAGAGGATCAGGAGAGGATAAGAGATGCAGATGTAATCGAGTTGGACCTTTGTATGATGAATGATTCACGGCTAATTAAATTAGGGTCCATGCTCTATTTGGAAGAAAGGAAGGACTATGTGTCATTGATTCAGGAATTCCGTGATATCTTTTCTTAGAGTTATGATGAGCTGAGAGGTATTCCTCCCAACCTAGCTAATACATGGTCAAAAAGCTTGATTAGGCAACAAAATTTGGCATAGCCCCTTCACCTCCTACATTCATGTTCTCTTCTTCTTGACTTGACTAATAAAAACCTTCCACAATCATTGTATTATGTTATTGTAGTCATGATCTATGTAAAATCTCCACATATTACCAAAGTCAAAAGAGCTATATCATGATATAGATGCATTGTTGCCACATGAACATATAAGCTCAATTCATTATTCTTGCACATGTTGCAAGGAGATTGCCCACCTCACGACCTGTAACTTCATGGTTCTATCAACATTAAAATAATATGTTAACTAAATGAATGTGCACAATGCTCTAGTGAAATGAATGTACATATAGATGTTAGAGGCCATGGTGAGTAGTGGGGACGTTAGTCAACCCAAAAGACATCACTAGAAAATGATAAAGTCTAGGATTAGTCTTGAAGACCGTTTTGACCTCATCTCCTACTCGTATACGAATCTGATGGTAGCTAGAGCACAAGTCAATCTTAGTGAAAAAGCATGCCCGTTTCAACTCATCTAGCAAATCATCAATCCATGGGATGGGGTAGCGGTTCTTCACTATAATTTAGTTCAAGTCTCTGTAGTCAATGCACATGCGAAAGGAGCCATCTTTCTTTTTGATTAAGAGGATAGGGGATGCATAGAGGGAAGAACTCAGTTTAATGAAACCCATCTCTAACAACTCCTTGTTTTTCTTTGCAACCTCTTCACGCTCACACTTGGAGAGTCTGTAAGGGGGTTTATTCACTAGCTTGGAATGGGGCCCTAGGTCAAGTGGGTGGTCCACTTGTCTCTTGGGAGGAAGGGACGTAGGCATGTGAAATAGGTCATTGTATTCCTCAAGTAAGGCCTACAAGGATAAATCATTAGATACTACAGAGGGATGATCAAAATTGTCCTTATTTAATTGCAAAAAAAATATTTGTGAGCATTTCTTAAACTCCCGTTTAAGTTGCTTTGTTGTAATGTGTTGAAAATCCACGTGATCTTGAACTCCCTCTAGGTGGATAGGCTGTCCATGCATCATAAACTCCATGTAAAGCTGAGAGAAGTCCATAGCAATATTCCCCAATTGTTTCAACCAATCACATCCCAAGACAGTGTCAATGGGGCCCATATGTAGGGCAATCAGATCAACCAGTGCCACATAATTTTCAGCCAAGCATAAGGAAACTGTAGGACATACATGCGTGCTGATTTCTTCTTCTCCATTTTCTACTTGGACCTTCAAGGGGTGGTGCAATGCCATAGGAGTGCATTTCAACTGATCAATGGCTGATTTATTGACAAAACTGTGAGTGCTTTCACTATCCACAAGGATAAAAACATGCTTTCCATTGATACTGCCTTGAATGTGAAGGGTGCTGGGGCTATGGGAACCCATCCAAGTGTCCAAGGAGATCAAGCAAAGGGAAGTGGGAGGTGGGTGGAATGTTAAATCAAGTATCTATGATGGAGCATCGCCCGGGTCAAAGGGAAACCCATCCTCGAGGTCATAGAACTGCTCATGATCAACATCCTCCATAGGCTCAGCCCGATCACTAGGCAGGTCATCCTCCTTAGTATGCGAATCTTCCATGACATACATGCTATGAACTTTGAACTTAGCTATCTTGTATGGGCATTTGGAGGCATGATCAACAGTGTACTTATCTCCACACTTAAAGCATAGGCCCTTTTCCTTTCGTTCCTTCACAACATCTAGGGAGATGAACCGTTGGCTATATTGGACCCATGGGAAGGTGATGCAGTGGACTGTTTATTTTCAACATACTTATTCTCAGCATTAGATCCCAATGCTATCCCAAAAGTGCCCATTTTTCTTTCAGCATGGAAGGCGGGGTAAGTGGGTATCTTGGGGTTGTTATTGGGCATAGAAGTGCCTCAAAAACCACCTCCGTATGAGGCTGATCGTGAAGGAGCCCATGGCTGTCCAACACCTTGCTAAAAAATTGCATTCTTACGGTACTTTCTTGCATATCTCTCAGCCAATTCCATTGCATCAAACTATGTGGTAGGTTTTTGGGCCATGACATCTACTGATAAGCTTGATTCCAACCCATAGATATACTTGTGCAAATTAGCATCATCACTAATGCTCTCTACATACATGATCAAGTTCATGAACTAATTTGTGTATTCACGTATAGTGAGGTTACGTTGGTCAAGAATGTACCATCATCCTGCCCATTTCTCTTTTTCCACAGGGGACACAAAAACTTGGACCATATGCATTTTAAAATCTTCCCAGTCAATGAACTGTTAATTCTCTCTATTGATATAGCGCCACCATGTGTGGGAAAATCCTTCCAAGTGGAGAGAAGCAAAAAGTATTTTCCGATCGTCAGTGCAGGGGTAGATATTGAAGTAGGACTCCAACTTAGACGTCCATTCCTCCAAGTCAGATTCATGATAACCATTATAACCATGCTATCCATTATAACCATGCTATCCATGATTTCCAGGCTAGCCATTTGTACCATATTATCCTTGATGGGGCTGATTCATATGGGGTGCATGGGGGCTCCTAGGGAGAGTGAGGGAGGCCGACCAAGGATGGGAGAAGGCATCAAAGGGATGTTGGTTGCATGGTGGACGGGGCAATTCAATAGGGGCTCATCATGCGCATGAGAGGGTTCACCGATCTCATAGGTAGAAGGGGAAATTCCCTTAGCGCCAAGTATACCCTATGGACCATGAAACAGTTCCTGATGTGGAGGACGTCTAGACTCATGCTTAGAGTCAATGGTCTTCTCTTAGGATGAAGCGGTCGCTAACTGAGCAACAAGAGTAGTGAGCTGCTCCAAGGTCTATTGAGTCTTCAAGTTTGAGAGAGCCATGTGCTTGATTGCTTCATCAAACTTGGACATCATTTGGCAGTGGTTGGTGACCATATCATTGTGTCATTCCATATGACGGAGCTCATGCTGTGACAGAGGGTGTTATTAAGAAGGGTATACGGGTCCGTTTCAAGAATTTCCTCCTCTATGTTACCATGGTAATCATGTGCCAAACTTGGTTCCTCATTCATGGAGGTCTGGGAGTCTCTAATCTCCCTCTATAGTTTCTCTTGGGCCTTGCTTTTGCCTTTTTGGGTAGCCATCTAGATGCAGTCCACAGGGCCAGCTATCAGTAAAAGGGGCGTAACTCTTTGTAGGAAACTCCGATTGATGAGCTTTTTGGCTCAAGTCAGAGAGCATAAAGTCCTCCTCGATATGAGCTATTAACCTTTGTGACAAAAAACGATTATAATTTCTTGTAATGGATTTATTGTGCCTGTCTTGGAGCGGTCTGCACCCTGTCCACAATGACCCTAGTGCATTAAAATGAGCATAACTTTCAAATTGTAGCTTCGATTGGGGAGGTTTTTGATTCAAACAAAAGGGGGAAAAGCCCTCTTTGAGGTAAGCTATAGGGTTCACTCCTAGATTCAAAACATAAATTTCTGCAATAAGATCTACTTGACTGTCCTACAAGACTGTGACTAGAAACAGTCATGTCCCTTATTGCCAAGGTCTTACATGGATAGAGCATAGTCCAAGGGGACGAATCAGAAACAACAATAGCATACTAAGCATATTGAGCACGATCCCAAGCATCATTGTATACACATCGGCTCTACCATTAATGCATAAATACATTCGTTGCCATACATCTCTCTTGGCTGCATGCACTTCAAGTGTCATACATGGGTGCCATTAGCATTGTGGCGGTGTCCAAGAGGGATCATTGGATTAGGGGGAGTGGAGCTCATGGGAAGTACCTACACCTGCATGCAAGTATCGGGCTTCGGATCACTAAGAGGTGGGCAAAGTTTCCCCCGGGCTAGGTTGTGCACCGCTTCAAGGTCTTAAGTGGTAAGGGAGGGCCTTTTTCCTCAGTCGAAGTATATATGTCAGACATTTTTATTAATCAATCAATATGAGATGCAATGGAAAGAAGACATTTGGCCTTTTCATGAGATGCAAGGAATGACAAGGTTGGGGTAGGGGTTACCTTGGCAGTCTAGTGACTCACTGGCTGCTACCTCACCCAATTTACAATGGCTATTATTCATTTTGGGCTCGTCCAAGATCACAAGACAAAATGAGGGTTAATGTCAGCCATCACAATGAATTTCAGGAAGAGGTATGATGCATGCACATGAAGAGAATTGAACTATTAAACCTATGCAATCTTGAATCTCTTTAACAATGGATTAAGCTCATCAAGTGGATAAATTGAGAGATTAAGATCATATTGGCATACCTCTTTAATGCTTGGGAAGATTGTTGAATCATGAATCATCATGATGCCCAATTGCTCCATCGACCAAGTTCGGTTGGTTGGGGCATCTGTGGAAGAATACTTTGGCATTTGAATGCTCCTACTAATGAGGAAGGCTTCTGTGCTTGTCCTTGAGCTTGAGCTTCAAAAATGGGGAGCTTCAAGTGAAGCTTTCATGGTTACCCACAAAGATCCCTTGCATGCTGAACCTCCATGTCTTCTTCCATGCAAGAGAGATCATTCACGGGCTGAAGAACTTGTGGGGTTTGAGCTTTCGGGGTGAAAGATGGCTTTAGCTTGAAGAATCCATGGCTACTCCAAACTGTCCAAACTGTCCAGTTTTGTTGTCCACCTTGGAGGTTGAATCCTGGGGGCAAGATTATCAAGAAGGAGGAGATCAGTGTGCTGATTAGGAACCTGGAGTGTTAGAGGGCAGTAGCGAAGGAAGGCTAGAGCAGAGGGGGAGGCAGGAAGAAGAGGGAATAGTAGTGCAAAATGCACCACAAATTGTGGGCTGTTCCCTGGGCTCTCTCTTGACCTGTGACCCTTCTCAAGGGTTTGGCCTATGGTCAGGGGCAAGTGGGGAAGGCTCCTAAGGTTTCAGTCTTGCACTCCCATGGTTTCTCTGGGAGAAAATAAGAGTTCTCTCTACTGTGTGGCTATGGCAACTTGCTTGGGAGGAGAGAGAAAGGGGCTGGAGAAAAAAGTGGCTGACTTTTTGTCCTCCTCTAACCCTTGAAACTCCAAACTTGGCATGGAACCCTTAAAATTTGCATGAAAAGAAGTGACGACCTGCTATTTTAACCATTTTACATCCATATATGTTTGAGTCTCTAGCCATAGCTCCTGCTTGCTCCAAAAAGCTAAAGTTAACTGTAGTCCTTATTGCTGTTCATGTACATGTAAGCTAAGTAACTAGGGTTTTGGGATTTGAAAAGGAAGAAAGGGGGAAGGAAAAAAGGACCAAAGACTGAAGCTCGGATACCACTTGTAATTAAAGAAGCTGAGAGGAGAGAGAAAAATACGTGAAGAGAGAGAAAGAGAGCAAGAAGAAGAAGGGAGAAGACTAGAAGACGAGAGAGAAAGAGAGAAAAGAGGAGAGAAGGGAGGAGAAAGATATGGAAGCTGGAGATAAAGGTGAAGATTATGATCTTGATAATAACTGGTTACTCTAATCTGGGACTCTTACACCTTATATACCCCGGTCAGTGTGACTGGGTGTCTAAACCCTAGTCGGTGTGTATCCTGCTTGTTACACTTTTCAAGGAACCACATAAGGAATGTGGGGTGATGGCCAAGCCAAGCATTGATTGCTCTCCAAGAGGCAGCTAAAAGATACTTGATTCATCTCATGAGTGATGGTCAACTTCTAGCCATTCATGCCCGACATATCACTATTAAGCCCACATAGATTTGATTCTTGTTCGTAGGATTCGCAACAACAACAAGGATGCATTTAATCTTAATGTCAACAACATACTTTGAGAAGCTACCTTGTAAAAAAAGAGAGGAAGAAGATGATGAATGAAGAGATGAAGAGATTTATACAATGGTCACACCCTCACCACCACCCCCCCCCCCCCCCCCCCCCCTAAAGCAAGAAGATACAATCAAAGAGTAATAAGAGATCTCTCCAAGATTACATACCACAACAATGAGGTTATTCATTCATGTCTTCATTATTAAGCACCCTACTCTCCTTTCAGCTTAAGACTAGACTTCTCTTATTCTGTATGCTTTCAAAATTTAATTAGCCTTTTTCATGTTAAGTGAAGGTGATTATATTGCTCATCATTATGTATATATGGTGAAGGTTATAAAATTAGTTGAGCACACTTGTTTTGAGAAAGCTATTGTTCATGTGCATTGGGAGAAAGCCATGGGTGAAGAAATGGTCACTTTAGATGTAAATCAGACTTGGGATTTTGTAACACTACTTAAGGGAAAGAAAGCTATAGGTTGTAAGTGGATTTACAAAGTAAAACATAATGCAGCTCAAAGTGTGACTAGGTAAAAAGTGAGATTGGTTGCCAAAGGTCATGCAAACTTATGAACTTGATTATAAGGAGACATTTGCTCCAATGGCAAAGATGGCAACTGTAAGAGCTATCATTGTAATGGTTGTAGCAAAAGGTTGGAGTTTGCATCAAATAAATGCAAAGAATGCATTTTGGCATGGTGACTAGCAAGAAGTGTACATGGAGTAGCCATAAGGTTATGAGAGGATGGTTCACTCTTATCATGTGTGTAGACTAGCAAAGCCTTGTATGGGTTGAAACAACCGCCGAGAGCATGGCATGACAAGATACTATAGTATCTTTTCTATACTAGTTTTCATGTTGAAAATGTAGATCTCTCGCTTTATAGCCATCTGAGTGATAGGGGCATTCTTGTGATTGCCTTGTACATGGATGATTTGATGGTTGGGATGGAGCATGTGAAGAGTCTTCTCAAGGGGTGGAGCATGTGAAGAGTCTTCTCAAGTAGAAATTTGATATGAAAGATTTTGGAGGATTGAAGTACTTTCTTGGCATTGGGGTGATAAGAACATCTTAGGGGATATGGCTCTCACAAAGCTAGTACATCTTAAATATGTTAATGAAATATGGTATGATTAATTTGTAAGTCAATCTCAGTGGTGCTATTGAATTAGAATGTGAAACTAAGAGTAAATGTGGGTGAGGTGTTGGAGGATCCCACAATATATAGAAACATGGTGATCTTTATTACTATTACTAGGTTAGATTATAACTATACAATTGGCTTTGAGAGTCAATTTATGCAAGTACCTTGTAACCCCCATTTGGACAAGACACTCCTTGTGGTACCTTATGGCCACGTTGGATTATGGCATCTTTTATGAGAATAACTTGGTGATGTAGTTACTTGGTTATATTGGTGCAAATTGAACAGCCATTGTATCTGACAAGAAGTTCACTTATGGCTATGTATTTTCTTTTGGGAGTGGGGCTGCGGCTTGGGGCAATAAGAAACAAACCACAGTTGCATTATCAAGTACAAAGGCAAAGTATAGGGGTGCTGCTATGGCAACATGTGAGGTAGCTTGGATGCAAAAACTACTTGATGATTTAGGGATACAAATAGACAGGAGAGTTGCTATTTATTATGACAATATAAGTATCATACAATTGGCTAGGAACTCGATGCTTCACACATGAAATACATTGAGGTTCATTACCATTTCATCAAATAGTGCGACTTGGGAGGTGATATTGATATCATATATGTAAGCATAGAGGAGCAAGTTGGAGATATTTTCACCAAGGCCCTAGGAGAAAGAAAACTTTGGTATTTTTAAAGCTTACTTGGAGTATAGGTCATGGAGTTGAGCTTGAAGGGGAGTGCTGAGATATCAAGCTCAACACGAGCTGAAACTCATATAGCTAGATGTCCGTTTTTGCATTCATCTTATTGTCATGGTTAGTACTTGCATTAGCATATCATTCCAGTGATACTTATAGCTTTAGTCCACCTACCCAAGGTAGATTATATAGTAAAGTGGGATTCTCTTATTTAATAGATGTAGTCCATGTTGCAAAATATATTGATGAGTACAATTTTACTTGGAATGATAGACATAAAGATGGCATACGGCATGTGACAAGACTTTATAGGGCTTATGCCAATCATGGGGGTTTGTGGATGGCCCCGATGCCATGCTCAAACTAATTTACAATAGGATGCATTTTGATCATTTCCTAGTTGAAAGATTTGCATGTTTGAAGTAGATGAAGTATGGCTCGCCATGTGGAGGCTAAACACATCCTTCTTAAAGGACTCTTGCTTTATTAAAAAGGTTAAAATGGCCTAATTTAGAGCAAGTGGTATGCTAAAAAGTCGTTTTGACAAATTGTAGGAGTGTGCTAAGGTTAGCTAAGAGTATCTAAGGCTTTACTTAGAAGGGCATCTATGGTGCTACCTCAAGAGCTTGAAGTTTTCTTCTTCATGTCATAGCTTTGCAACATCATGATGTTGTTCTTATAACATGTTGATGGATGTCCTTAAAGTTTAGGATAGGGTTAGAGTTGACAATACCAAGATCCAATTGCAAGCAAGGTGGGAATTGGATTCGAAACTAGATGGGAGATGGCTCTTCTTCATTGTTTCTTCACACTTTAAAGAATAAGCAAAGGAGGACATGACTCTATGACAAATAATGATGAAGGGGTCACCTACCATGACAATGTGTCACTTGCAAAAGGATTTATGAGACATCTCTAAGCTTCTACTATTCTCTTGGAACCTCTCTAGTAGAGAATCCTATTAGAGGTATGAAGAAGATCTAAAGGAATTTCCATGCCATGTGAGAAGGTAATCTTAGATGATGTTGCATTGTGCATTGGTGGGCCCTTTACAATTGATGATCTTGGTTTTGTAATCAAGAAGATGAAGAAGGGAAAATCCCTTGTATTTTGACAAGATCCCTTTTATGGTCTATGTAGCAATTTGGAATGTATGTGAATAGTTTACATCTAACTTTGCCCATGCATGTAGAAGTTATGGAGCTTTATGAATGAAGGATTCATTAAGCTAGTTCCCAAATCCTTAGATAGGATCTACAAAATGCTTGGTATAAGGTAGTTGCTAAAGCTTTAGACATTCAATTAAATTTTGCTTCCTACAATACATCAAGGGAGATATGGGTTTGTACATGGTCATAAGCTACATGATGCCATTTTGAGTTTTATTACTTTCCATGGATTTAGCAATGGAACGACACGGATAATTTTTTCTAATCAAAATGGGCATTGATATGATAAAGTGTATGATCTCATTAGTTGGAGGTTATTGATGGCAATTATGCATGCCTTGAGCTTTGATAACTAGTTCTACTTCATGGTTGCTACACTCTTCACTAATGCACCAATATCTACTTGTGTAAATGGCTTATTCTCCCACAGCTTTGAGCTCAAGTGTTATTTGAGGCAAGGCTAAACAATTTCCATCTAATGTTTGTCATAGCTATGAACCCCCTACTTAGGATGATTGATTAGAATATAGATAAGGGCTGCTTGGATGGGCTCCCTATCATGGAAGATACATAATTTTGCTCTCAAATTTTTGTGAGTGACAATTCTAATCTTGTTAAGGAAAATAAAGAGAACATTGAATCCTTTCCGAAAATTCAAGATTTGTTTGCCACCATCTTTCTTTTGGTTATGATCAAAGGAAGGAATCATGGGATATGATGATTCTCCTCCCTAGCTTAAACAATATTGCTTGAAACATCTAAAAATTCGTAACATTTTTAGGTACTTCGGTTGTCCTTTAGGGATACTTGCTATCACAAGTGAAGGTTTCAACACGTTGGCTCCCAAGGTTGATGAGAAAGTTAAGAGATGGAATTCTTTTCCTCTAAGTTTTATTGGCAAGTTGGTGTTTCTCATTAGAATCCTTTCAACCTCGGTCTCTTTTGTGGCAATAGTACTCCTTTATCGTGACTCATTGGCTATACCTTGAGAAGTTTTTGAGGGATTTCTTATAGAATTGTTGGCTCCTTCTCAAAATAGCACTATTTATCCTAGGGGATAGTGTCCCTCTTGAAGAGTAATGGGGGCCTAGGTGAGCCATTGCTCTTTAAAGCTAGAAGATTATCCTAGTGTTCTGGAAACCCCCAACATTGGGTGGTTATTCTTAGAGAGTGTATTTCAAGAGTAAAATGGTTGGAGCAATGTGGCCCAATCTCAATTGGTTAGATAAGCTTTTAACTTTGGAACTAATAATTGGAGTTCCTACATCGAGGGTAGTCAAGCTCTTATAGATCCCTAGATGTTAATGCTTAACAAGCTCAAATGGACTTCTTGCAATGACAAAAAGTAGACATTTCTTTAATCCTGGTCATTTGGAGTGTTTTGGAACTGCTTCCATCTTGTAGTAAATGAACTCAAGCTTTCTAAGACCCTATTTGATGAGGAAAGGTTCTAATGGATTGATATGTGGGATCCAATCAAGGAAGAGTGCAAATCTACCAAGGAAGTTGCTCAACAAACCAATAAGGAGGAGGCAAGATGGTTGGAACAAGTTTTATAGAAGCATCAAGAGAGCTCACCCACTCAACATTTTATGCCACTTGATAGTGTCCTAAAAGACCTCGAAAATTTCAAAGGGAAGGATTCCTTGAAGCTAAAAAATAGGGATGAGTTTGATAATTCATCTAATCACGTGTTTCTTATGGAAAAGGAATACTTGAAGGAACTTTTGGAGACATTCTTGGAGAATATGGAAAAAGAGAATCATTGGACCATGGAAGAGGACATACTTAATCTACTATTGTGGAAGGTTGCATCTAGGAAGCTACCAACAAAGGACAAATAGGTTTAGAACTATCTCCCATTTTTAAGGCTTCATACTATAGGTAGAAGGAAACAATTCCTTTTCTATGCTAGCACTTTAGTGTTGCTAAGACTTTGTAATAAAGTTAAAGTGAGGCTTCACACAACTAGATTTAAGGCACCAATTGGAGTGAAGACTACTCTCTTTGGCAACGAAGGGGCCCTTGATGATGAATCTTTGAAAATATGGAATGTGGTAGCGATAAAAGAGTTTGTGCAAGCATAGAAATAAGGTATTGACAGAGGAGAGAAAATGTGGTGATGATGTTCTATTTAGAACTTATGAGCAAAATATTTTAGGCATCTTGAAGGACCTTTTTGGGAAAAGTTGTATTCAAGGTACCCTTTAGGCTTCTCTCTAAAGTTAGAGCTCAAAGCATTTTGGTTTCATCCATTGAAATCACTTTGATGTTGTATGCACAATCTTATTTCATATCACATTTTTAAACAAGCATTTTTTATTTTACCATGAAGTCTATTCTCAATAGGGGAGATGTGAATATTTCACCTCATCGATTGATAAAAATATTGGTTCAAGTGTCTTTTTTGAAAAACTAGTGTGTAAATGGCCTTTGAGTGGATAAGATCTACTATTTTAAGTAGGGGTAGTTCGTCTATAAACATTTACACATGGAAAGCATCCATAGCGTGGACAATAGCTTTGAGCTAACAAACTCCATAATACTTTTTTTTGAGAGAGGGATGGGACTTGCATTGTGTACGAAAAACTTTTTCCCCAACCAATGGAAAAAAAGGAAGAGATTAAGATATAATTAATGTTTGGGTTAAAAACTATAGCATTAACCGATTTTAAGGTGTTGTCACATGCACTACTTGCTTTACTTTTTGGATGTGTAAGAAGTGATTTGAATTTGGCAGCATTCTCGTATATATTAAAAGGGCTAACTTGCCAGATATTGGAAAAGTCTAGTTGTGACTTGTGTGTGGCATCATGACCATTATAACTAGAAACGCCCCGAAAATAATGGGTTTTCATCAAAACAAAGCCGGTTTTTAAAAAATCCAACCGGGGAAAAATACAGGAAAGGCTGGTTTTTTGTGAACAGTGGGGCGGAAATCACTTGTTCAAATGGTGGCAAACTCGATACTTTTCCGAAAGAAGGTCGAGACTCGGTGCCCAGAAAAACCAGCGCCAGTTCCCTACGAAGGAAGGCCTTACCCGAAGGGGAAGCGAGCGGGTATTCCTGTGCTGCAGCCGTATTTTGGAAAGAATCGGGATTCAGCCTTCTCCTTCGTGTAGGAACAGAAGCGGAATTGAATCCCACCTCTGATGATTCATCCTCAACACCAGCATTGATCCGTTTCCCAGCTCCTTCCTCGTCCGGACGAGAGGGGGCTTCTTCGCGGAGAGCAATAAGAAGAAGCAGGCCGGTACTGCTTCGTCGACACCGAATTTCCCGATTTGGAGAACCTGGTTTTGAGATTATCTCCGGCTGATTGGAAGGAGTGCTGGAGAGAGAGCTGGAGGTCATAGCGCGCCCTGGTGTGGGGGTCGGAGAGGGCCATGTAGGCGGAGTGGATTTGCAGGAACCTCTGCGTGCATGCCTCCTTATCGGTTAAGGGAGCGGTGTCGGGGTGGTTTTGGAGGGCGAGGCGGCGGAAGGCGGATTTGATGTGGGCGGGGGAGGCGGTTTTGGGGAGGTGGAGGACGTCGTAAAGGGAGGGGGGTGAGGACGTGTTGGCGAACGCGGACGTGGCGGTGGCGGTGGCGGCGGCGGCGGCGGAGGCGGAGGCGGGGGGGTTGATGCAGGGGCAGAAGTGGGAGGAAGGAGTCGAGAGGGCAATCGAATAGAGAGCCGATGCCATGGAGGCAGGTGAGTGTCTGAAAAGGAGCAAAACACAACAATGCCTGTGCGAGGAGCTGATGATGCGAGAGAGATGAATGGCGCCAAGTCGTTTTATAAAAAAACCAGATTCCGCCTTGCGTGCTGCAATACCGTCGGCTCTCCCTCGGTTGTGCCCACAGCAATGACCTATCGCCCAGTTTTCCCGACCCCGCGGCCCGCCCATAAACTTCTCTTTGGGTGGAGCAGTCAGCTTTCCCGACTCCCAGTCTCTCTCGTGCGTAACATTATATATCGAAAGTATATACAAATTATAATATTTCTACGACAATATGAACCGTCAAAAAGCTCTACTTTTACCTTTTGTTCTTTTTGGCACTTTACTCGGAAATTAAGACGTCGCCATTGGGGTTGTAGCTCGAGTGTTTTGAGTGTGTGGGTGTGTGAGTTCAAACCTTGGGCATACCCTTGAGGCATCTTTCAAATTCAAATTCAAGCCTTTCTCCAAAAAAGAAAAGAGAGATTAGGATGCCACTCCAATCGACCAGAGGGTATAATTTATCTCCATGGATTACACATTGCAAATTGCTCATTCAGAAGAACCGAACTAATGATCTCATGGAACTCACACACCTACTGTACCTATTACCACGTGCGATCAACAAAATAGTTATTTTATTTAATAGCGTATATATGATACATGATTACATTTATAGAAGGGGCTTTTTAATCCTATGCGTATATTACACAAGATCTTGTTGCAAGGGAGGGGATGCACGTGTTTCTACTTGTGGCCCCACCAAAGACTTGATCCTTGCAATCTGTGTGCTCATAAACCCTAGCCGCTCGCCTGCAAATTGACCCCTTGCAATCCACTCTTGTCAACCTTGGCCACCCACCCATAAGTTGACCCCCCACAGTCCATGCGTCCATCCCACAATTTGAGACACTCACCCACAGATCAAGGTCAATGCCTCCACACCCTAAGCCCTCCATCATCCAAGCAATGCAATGCAATATGCAAGTGACTCTCTCTCTCTCTCTCTCTCTCTATATATATATATATATATATATATATATATTCAAAATATACATTATAGTTAGATATATTAATGTATTAAAAATAACTTTCTCTCTCACATACATAAAATCAATTTAGATGTAAATAGTTTCTCGATACATCTTACATTAACAATGGTGATTCATCTTTTCGTGCAATTACTACACTTTGTTGTCTCCATCAACTTCATCTTCTATTTATTTATGTTTATGTTTAGTTCATGTTTGCATTTGTATTTTGTTATATAATCTATAATTTGACTTTTTTTTTCTATATATGTTTTTATTTGATTCTTTTTGCTATGTACTTTGTGCATCAGGCATCATACATCACACAGTGTTGAATGTTAAATAGTGGTGATATGCAATGCAAATTGGTCAAGAGATATCCTAACTTGGTTTATGGCTTAATTGTTGTGAATAATTTTAATACTCTTTATTAGTGCATGTTTTCATTTTGTTATCTATGCATTGTGATGTTGTGATTATTTATTGTTTATGGTTTTATATATATATATATATATATATATATATTATATATGCTCATCTTTTTTCTATATTTATTATAATACATCATTCTCTAATATGGTATTTTAAAATATTTTGTAAAGTTTTTTATTGTTGATGATTTGTGATATATATTTAGACTTATGTTTTATTTAATAATTCATCCTTTGCTAATTTGATTTCTAAATATTTTTATTAATGTATATTTTCATATTTGTAATAATAATAATTATTAAAGATTTATAAGCCACCCTTTGCCAATGTAACTTTTTTATATTTCTTTGTTGATATCCATTATTATTATTTTTTCGATGAGGACGTGAAATATTAAAAAGGTAAGTATGTACAATTGGGGATCCTGCCCCTATCTATCAACCACATGACTTATAAGCCTTACAAGGCTACCCTGACTTACAAGCGAGAAACTTATACAACCGAACTTGGTGGAGCTAATCTAATTGGATGAAACGAGGTGAGCTTGTTTGTTCATTTGTCTGAGGCGCACCCTGAGAGCCATTATCAGTATCCAGCATGGCCTTGGTGGCATGAGGGTTACTAGCCATTTGCCCCGTTGTGTATTGTTATTCATGTAATTATTGTGATTATATTATCTTTTATATTTTTCAAGATCTCTCTCTTAGTCTCTCTCTCTTTAAATCTTTATATTTATAACTATATTTATACTTATGTTTAATTTTATAATGCATCCTTCATTAAAATGGTTTTTTTAATGTTTATTGAAATAACTTTTTACGTTTTTTTATTATTGTTAATGATTTATAATCTATAATCTTTATATTTAGACTTATCTTTTATTTTATAAATCATCCTTTAGCGATTTGATTCCTTTAAATTTTTATATATATATATTTTTATTGTTATTATTTATGATTTATAATTTATGCTTCATCAATTTAATTTTATGGAGTTGTTATTAGTATATATTTTTGTTTTTTTATAAATTTTGTGATATATATATATATATATATACATATTCTTTCTCATTGCATCTTAGTTTTTTATGGATTGATTATTTTTAAAACTTTTTTTGGTATGTTTTGAAATATATTCTTTGTTGATATATATTTTTAAATTTTTATTGATAATTTTTTTCTTTATTTTTGTTAGCTTTGTCAATAAAAAGTACATATTTTTATCAAAATATATTGTTTTGATTTAATAATTTTTATTACTAACAATATAAGTTCAATAATTTTATTTTTATATGTTTTAAAAATTTTTAAGTTCTTTTCTGTAATTAAAATTATGATCTATCCTTTGCCAACATAATTTCAAGATTTTAGTTAGTATATGTTTTTATTTGGTTGTATTTGTTGTGCTTATAATATTGTTTATAATTTCAAATAATTTTTTATATTTCTCTCTTTCTCTCTCTCTCATAGAAGTTGTAGAAAATAACACTAATATCTACTTCTCTAATTATTGTTTATATTATTATTTTTAAAATTTTTTAAATATGTTTTGTAATACATCCTTTGTTGATGTAAATTTTTCTACTTTTATTAATATTTTTTTTCTTGTTTACTTTTGTTGCCTTTGTTAACCTAAATTGAATACTTATAAGAGAGGGAAATAAAATAATGAGGATAAAATACCAACTACATTAGCCTATATAAAAGGTGTAAGGGATTGGATTTTTGACCATCAGATTATAATAATAAGTCTCCTTCATCTTCTCTCCCTCTCTCTAGCTTTCATGGCTTCCTTCCTTCCTTTTCTGTCTTTCTCTCTCCTCATCACTCTCTTTCTCTCTCTTATGCTTCTCTTCTTCTCTCTCTTCTACATTCTTCTCTCTCTTCTTTCTCTCTCCCCAGTCCTCTCCTTGATAATTGGTATCAGAGTCATAGGTTCTTGATCCAATTGGCTAACATTCCATTCAATTAGCCTTTTTCAGTCACACAGATTTAAGAGCCACATGTACAGAGGTACAAACATGACATGGAGCAAGAGTGGAGTTACCAAGGATTTATGGACCACAAGAACTGTAGGTCTGGAGCATTAATGGAGTCTTGGACCAAGTTTGGTGGTAGGAAGACTGAAGTTAGCAACTTGTTGGTCATCTCAGGCCATTTTCTGAAGGTATTTCTCTTAAAATAGTGGTAATAGGAGTTAGTGGAGAATATAGTTATTATTACTTTTCAGGGAAAGTCTTTCTCCCTCTTTCTTTTCTGCCAAGCTTCCATGGAGGATATCGTCCCCTTCTTCCTTCCATTTTCTTACAGCAACAAATCATTTGCTTCACACCAAGGGTAAAAGCCAACAGAGCATGTTCATGAGTCTGGTCATCCTAGGAGGCACTAGCCTCAAGACCTTCAGTAGTAGAATTAATGATCAAGACAACACAATCAGCCTGTGAGGTCCCTCTAATCATGTTCTGGATGAAGTCATGGGTTCATAAGCTATTCATTCTTCACCTATTCTTATGCGTATAGCCAGATGAGCTATTGTCATTTCCATTTTCAGAAGTGTGCAGATGTAGGTCCATTTTGTTGCTCAGTGAAAAGATTATACCCTGACCAGGCTTTCCAAGGAGTTCTTGCTTCATCGCCATTGAAGAGAACGATTTCCAAGGCTTGAAAGTTCATGCTTCTGAAGTATGCTTTTGCAACACGAAGATTGTGATCTTCGTGCAAGTTCATGGAGATACATACCATTTTTGAAGTTCACTAGTAGAGACATTGCAACAATGACAAGGAAGAAGAGTTGAGAAGCTAGCATGTGTCGAAGATAGCCGGAAACAGAAAAGGGAGAAATCAGAAAAAGCAACATGTGAAGGACCATTGAAGTTGTTGCTTTTGATGCTTTCCATGTGTCAAGAACGTTAGCTAGGGTTCTCAACAATCCACCTCTCTAAAGTGAGATCATTGTTCCTAGAAGATGAATCGATGTACCAAGCAGCACATAAATGATGCTAGCATGAAGAAGATTAGGCAGTGATTTGATCATACAGTGTCAGGATGGACAGAGGCATTTTGTGGTAGATTGAACATGATTATCCACCAGAGCATTATGGTTTTCCTTGCAACAGAAGAGACAAAACAGCTTGCATGACATCGATCAAGTCGTAATGTAATCTAGCCTGCTTTCAATGTCATATCTCCCTTTACAGATACCATCTTTCAGAACAACAATTGAGCAAGGTGTGGGGTCAGGCCTTCATCCGTAAGACTCTTGCACGTCCGCAAGGAACTTGTGGTGTCATGCTAGCCCTCAGTGGCCTTTGGCTTGTCAAATTCTCTTCTACAATTTTAGCATTGTCTCTAATCTAACTCAAGTTTTTCTACTGAAGAGGTATCCATCAGATTCCATAGTTCAATAAGGGAAATTCCCAGACCTTGAAGCTTTTGAAGCCTTTGTTTCATAGGAATAGATTTGTTGTGGAGCATTGAGAACGCTCTTACATTCTCTCTATTGCTGTTCATATCTCCCACTTGTGGTAGTCTGCAAGCTTCCAAGCATCTCCAATCTTTGGTTGAATGCTCCTAGTCTCCGGTAGATTTGAAACAGACAGAGGTGTCCTCTTAATAATTTTCACATTCAAAATGTATGCTTTTGCTACAATCGCAAGGTTCAGGAGATTGCCAGTGCCTAGACTCTTGTCTTCTCAAATGAAATCGTAGCAAAGATTGTCACTAGGGGCTGAGAGAGAGCTTGTGCTAGAAGCACGAAACACGAAAGGGTATGCATCATTGTTCTAGCCCTAGCTACATCATGATCCTCTTTCTTAGTACTTGCCAGCATCCTACAAGTATCTCCTAATGCAAGTTTTGCAATAGAATATGTTGCACACTCATTATCAACAATTGTGTTCCCATGCATTAATGCACTTGGAAGTGGAGGGATAAGTTGTTGCAGCAATTGTGTGGTTAATCTCAGTTTGAGATAGAAAGAGTGTTACCATAAACATCATAGCCTCCATAATGTTCTAAATCCTAATTTTGGAATCCATGTGAGTTGATACAGCATATGGGGCTGGTTCAGCTTGAGAGATAGTATGGATACTCTGTGCCCCTTCCTGTAGTTTAGTAGAAAAGCTTTCATTATTGATAGAAACAAATGCAGGTCTCACAGAATCCTTGTAATCAACACAGGATTTGTGTTCCTTGAGACAATGATCCAAAACATCTTGGTCGTGTAGACATGCATCTCCCAAGAAACTCTCATTTGTTTTAGAGTTTGATCTTCTTCTTTTTTAGAATGGCAACCTGACACAAAATGAAACGTGATCTTCCCCATTTGAAAAAGGCGAGGAATATTTAGAATGACCTTTATCAGTATCAAGGCTAGCAGGTTCAACATTAGCGTCATCTGCTGTGACAAAATTTTGGGCATGTTTGAAAGAAACTGGTTTGCTATCACTATCTGCATCAGACTCTTTAGAAAACCTAGGCTCCTGAGACATCATGGATGCCAAAAATAGGTCTAGTTTGTGAAAATCATATGTAAAGTCCAAACGTAGTGCTTGATGAGCATGATCACTTCAAACAAGTCATCTTCTTGTGGACTGACAACCCAATCACAAAATTCCATTTTCACTTTCTAGAGAAGAATGTCCTTTCGTAACCTCCTTCAACGGGGAAAGTGGTGCACAATTGACCAATACATTTCTTATAGACTGCTCATAGCCAGTTTCTTGTGTCCCTAACTACATTTAGGGACTGAAAAATGTTAGATGCATGTTCACTGATCATTGTTGTTTGCAAATGTCTATGAAGCAAATGGAGGAGTAATGTATCCTTATGATGGATATGAATCCTTTGTAGTTGTCTGCAATGAAACAACCAATGCTTTGTGTGGAGTTGCAACATTGATACGCATTGGTCTACTTGAACAATACACACCACCTTGATTCTTCAGGGGTAGCAGATTACAGATTTTCCATGTCATTGGTTGAAAGTTACTTTCCACCTAAATACTTGGCTTTTGCTCATTTTCTTGAGAGAGGTCAGTTGTTGTGGTTGGTTCATGCATTGCAGGATTACAGATTTAGAGCACATGTTCATGGTGGTAGCATAACTAAAGTAGAAATCAACTTAGCATAACTAAAGAAGACACAGAAACAATTCTTCCACACTTGATGATGATGATGCCCTCATACTTGCAAGCTCAATGTTGGATTCAGAGAACTTGATAGGTTTTGAATCATTGCTGCTATGATGAAGCATGTGGGAAAACTAGACAGTATACATGGCCAACAACTTGCTAAAGGTTATGAAGGATTGAACTCTCAGTTTCTATTGTGGCTTATCATCATATCATAAGGAGCAAAACCTAGTTCATCGTTTAGAATTGAGCCATTTGTAGGAATGCCAATTGTGTATGTGTTGTCTATTACATGCTAACATGAGTGAGCATGGCATATCATTTACAAAGCTTATTTACATGAGTTGGCATAGGTCTTGGTGTGATTGATGAAAACCATTTGGGATAGCATTTGCTCCAATGTATATACTTTCTTTTGAGCCACAACTATTTGGAATGAAGAGGCTACATTGATGCTAAGGATTTGCATCAGACAGGGATACACTTGAATTTACTCCATTCACTCAAAGCGGCAGAGTCATAGCTTGTTTCTTCATAGCATTGGTATTTGGGTTTTTTCAATTTGAAGTATCTTGGCTAGGAAACATACTGTACAAGTTATGGCAATTGAGATCAAATGCTCAAGCTCTAATGAACAAGGTTGGCTTAAAAAACAGGCTAATATTGATAAACTTGGAGCTTTAATTCATCAGTATATTGCTCTTATGTAGACGAATAGAGAAAAAGGAGCAAGACTTGAATCAAGTATGGATTCTCATCACCCTGATTATTATCAACAACATGATGAGTATTCTCATGGACATTATGTATTCAATGCTTATGCTTATGCCCAACATGTATATGCTGATGGTACACATTATGATCTGCATGCATCTTATGAATATGGACAGCAACAACATGCAAATGAACATGAGCAGTATGCAAGTACAACTGGACAACATGTTAATGCTTATAGATATGATATACCATGTCATAATACAGTGTATCAATATTCTAGTGAACCTCGGAAGCAGAATGGCTATTATGGGCAACATGCTTATACTTATGAGCATCCACCTTTTTAGCAACATAGTCATGATTATACATGTGAACCTTCCTTAATTCAATAGCCTAATTCTTATGGACATGACAATAATGGTCATGCTTATTAGTACTCTTCTAGCTTTGATGAGCAACAAGTTCATAACTACCATGGTATCCTATATCCAAATCAGTTCATACCTCATGATCACCCAAATGTAATGATGAGCTCTTTTCAAGGTGCTAATGATGAAGAAGAGAGCAATGAGAAAGTTGAACAGCAAGAAGGGGATAATGAGCAACATGATCAACAAGAAGATGTACATAGTATAGAAAATCTTGCTGAGATGATGAAGGAAAATCATGCTGAGATGATGAAGGAAATGTGTCAAATGAGAGCCACTATGGACACACTTAATGCCAATCTCTCTAAGTGGTTGGAGATTCAACTGAAGGGAAAAGAGCAAGAAGACCAAGAAGATGTACAAGGAGAAAATAATGAAGAGCAAGATGTACAAGAAGGGAATTGTGGAGAGCAAGATGTACAAGCTCATGACATATTAGCTGAAGAATCACATGAGGCACTCATAGATGTGGATGGTTATGCCAAAGGTTTTAGACTCTTGGAGAAACCTCATGATGACCTTCTTAAGCATAAGTTTACACTTAATCAAGGTTTACAACAACCATTGAATCCATTTGATAATGAGCACTTGATCATGGTTATGATGACTGGTATATATATGATGATGATGATGTAATATATGATTTGGGCATACATGAAGATGAAGATGGCATTATGCTTCCCTATTATCCGAAAGATTATGGATATGATTATGGAATTGATTATGGGGATACTTCCTTGTATCCATTTGATCCGGGTGGATTGGAGTATGTGGTTGATGGCTATTCTCTTCTCTTGGACAATCATTATGACGGAATACCTTTTGATCCAGAAGGTTAATGGATTGCTTGGGATCTCATTTAGACTACCATCCATCTTGCAGGCAATTTCTTTTTTGGTAGAATCTTCTGGCTAAAGATTGGTTATCTATGGCCATATTTTAGTGCAGGGAAGATTACCGACAACTCATTGTTTTACACCAGATTTTACTCTAAACTCTGAACAACCAAACCCAACCTATATGGGCTGAAAGCACTTACCAAGAGCTCCAATTTGATGTGCAGCACACCTTGATCGGAGTTCTCTATAGAAATTTATCTCAGATTTACTACAACAAGGTCTTGTATAGACAACACGCTGTCCACTCCTTGTAGGCTTCATCTTCTTAGAGAAGATGGGTCAATATTTAAATTTTATCATTCCCCAATCATACCTATACATCATACATGATCAATGACCCTTTATACATAAACGATTACCCATCATTCCATTAGATAACCCTTGTAATGTCTGTAGTAGCAGAGTAGTACTCTAGTTTGCTCCTACCCTGTCTTTTTGTAATAAGTGCCCAACTTGTTTTGGAGGGCAAAAAACTTCGGGTGGGGATAGAATGTAAGAGAGGAAAATAAAATAATGAGGATAAAATACCAGCTACACTAGCCGGTATAAAAGGTGTAAGGGACTAGATTTTTGACCATCAGATTATAATAATAATGCTCCTTCATCTTCTGTCCCTCTCTCCAGCTTTCATGGCTTCCTTCCTTCCTTTTTTGTCTTTCTCTCTCTTCTATTAGTCTTTCTCTCTCCTTTTCACTCTCTTTCTCTCTCTTATGCTTCTCTTCTTCTCTCTCATCTCTGCATTCTTGTGTCTCCTCTTTCTCTCTCCCCAGTCCTCTCCTTGACAATACTTTTATAGATATATATTTTTTAATTTCATATTTTTAATTGGATTCA